>NW_022681458.1:10444270-15244270 GCF_009764315.1 Trachypithecus francoisi
AGGGTAGCATAAAATAGGAGCTCTGTGAATTGTTTCTCTCAAGGTTTTGAATGGGACAACCTTTCCTTAGCTTTCTCCTTTTTGAGTGCATGAAGGAGGGCACTCTTGCTCTGAAGTTAAGAAACCTTCTCTGTCTACAACCAAGTGGTTTTTAGGAAACCCAAAAAAGCAGAGGTGTCAGGGCATACCCCCCACAACATGGAGCAGTCTCACAGGAAAATCCCCACACTGTGAACTTTTTGCTCAGCTGGCAGGCTTCATAAAAACTGATTATCTCTTGCCCATGAATACCCTGAAACTTCTTTGGAGGTGACTCTGGAATCAGAGACATGTAAGAGAATCTTTTCAGCCTATTGAGTGAAATTTTAGTGAACAAAAATTCAAAACCACCACACTTGATCCACTACATTACTTGTCTCATTCAAAACAACCAAGATGGGAAACAGCACCAACTGGTTTGATATGTAATACTTAGGGTCCTTCTTCTTGCAAGTACTTAGATAAGTGGACCCATGTAACCCAGGATGGTCATAAGCAGCACTGGCCAAAATGGGGATCTTTTGAAAATGCCTAAGCTGATGTATTGCCATGCACAATTGGAAAAAGCTGGTTTTAGAACCAGACAAATTGACTTACTTCCAATAGCAGTGAGATGCTCCTAAAAGAAATCCTGGGGAAAAAAATGGCCTTCATTGAAGAGATAAGCAAAAGGCTATCTCACACTATTTCTGATTTGAAAAGGACTTCAAAAGCTTTCTCCCTTTCATTCCAATTGCTTCTCCTCCTTCTACCCCTGTGCCTTCATATTCTTCCTTAGATGAATTTATTCCTTTCTACTTGTCCTCTTGGCTCCCATCTGTCTCTTAGGTAGAGATTTTGCAATGTCACAATACACACATTTCCTTCTCTCAAAAGGGGGAAAACGTATTTACATTTGGAACAGAAGGAGCAAACAGAACAACTAAAGAATGAAAATGAAACAATTAAAATGATCACAATTATCACCAACATTTTTTTCTGACCCAAGACTGACGAATGACACTGATGAGTTATTGCAAGTTTTGCTGGATCATTTATGCTCCCAATCTCCTGCTGACATTGGTAAAACGTATTCAACCACCCCCATTAAAGTGGAAGTAAACCCAATTAAACCCTTTATCCGATATCAGATAATACCCTTTAAAGGCCCTACTGGACTTCACAGTCCCTTGGAGATGTAAAACTTCATTAGCCTTACGGAAGGATTAAATTCTTTCTCTGTGCTTTGAGATATAAATTTGCTACACTCAGTAAGGGCTTCGGTCATGCAGGACAGATAACTTTAACTTGTACCATTTTGAAAGGTACAATTTAATTCAACTCTCCTTTTAAACTGGTGAAATTTACCTGATTCATGACCAGAATTTTAAAAGCAGAGCTATAAAGTCTCTATGTAGTACCAGATTGACTTATAAATACATTAATGCTCAGGAATTAGTAATCCCAAATATCTAAGTTCACATGACTTGAATAAATCTTTTGATAAGTATGACTGATTAAATATTTTTGCTTTAATAAAAACAACTAACTTCTGAGTTATCAGCAAAATACTCATATATTTAACTTTAAGGTTCTTTCCTAAGCGAACATCTGATATTCACAGGCTATAAAATTGGTTGACAGGAAAATAACTTGAAATGATGACTAGCTTTGTCTAATATATCAGTTTTCATAAGTAATCTAGGTAAACTGTTAAAAATAAATAAAGTAAATGTAAATGGGATAAACATATATAAACTTTTAATGTAATTTATGATCTTAAAGTTTTGCTAAATTAAACTCAAAAATAGATGCTCATTAAACATCTAGGTCAATTCCAATTAAGATAAAAAATGTTTTTGTTATGGGAAAATGTTTCTAAAAATTATTAAAGAGTTCTCATTTGTAAGATACTGTCATGTGACAGACAATTCAAGATATCTTGTTTCCTAGGTTTTCAATAAAATTTAAAGTTACTGAAAGTTTAAACATTCTAATTAATATATATAATTCTACATTTAAAATGTGTCAAAAAAGTAAGATGTGTTTTTAATGACAGAAAATTATAAGAAGGCATAAAAATATGTTCTTTACTGAGAAAAAGTAATTGTGTTTAATTCAGGGGTTATTTAAAGTTGTTTTAAAATAAGGAGCAATATAGAAAGGAACCAGTAAGAAGGAGAGAGAAAAGTGAAAATAGTTATGAATATTTTTGGTAAGATAGGTTAAAAGAGAATAATTTTACCTGAGAAAAAAGTCTTGTATGGTAAATTTTTTATCCTAAAGTAAAATGTCTAGTTATTTAAGAAAGTACAGACAAAAGCAAAAAGTCCAAGCATTTCATAAACAGTCTAAATCATAATAAGGTTTGTGAATGAAATAAATTTTGTGTATGATCAAGTTAGCTACAATGAAAAGGAAATTATAAGTCTTTCTAAAGATTGAGATTTGATATTAAAACTACACTGATAAAAGACAAAAAATTTGGTCCCCTATGTTAGAACAAGATTTGCTTAAAATATTGCTTTGCTTTTAATAAAATTAAAAGAGATACTGATTTTTAATTCTAAAATCTCTTTCTTTTTAAAACTTTTTTTGTTTTTTGAGATGGAGTCTCACTCTGTTGCCCAGGCTAGAGTACAGTGGTGCAATCTTGGCTCACTGTAACCTCTGCCTTCTGGGTTCAAGCGATTCTCCTGCCTCAGCCTCCCGAGTATCTGAGACTACAGGCACATGCCACCATGCCTGGTTAATTTTTTGTGTATTTTTAGTAGAAACAGAGTTTCACCATGTTGACCAGACTAGTCTCAAATTTCTGACTTCAGGTGATCCGCCTGCCTTGGCCTCCCACAGTGCTGGGATTACAGGTGTTAGTCACTGCGCCTGACCCAAAACTTATTTTTATTAAGATAATTCCTGTATTGTCTTTACTACGTTTTTGATTACACAAGAAAACATTTTTATGGCAATGGTTATTTGCATAAGTCCAATAAGAATCTGTTTCTTTTGTAACAGGACAGATTGGAAACACTGATTATTTTACCAAGGCTTTGACTAGAGTGTTGTATTTTCAAGTATGACAACACTGTTTTGAGGGATTGAGATTGGCTTTGTAGAGCCAATAGACATGGAAGAAGACTGACCTGGTACCTTGTCTACACAGTTCTCTCACAGAGTTTTTAAAAAAATTTTATTTACTTAGAAGCATTCAGAATGTCAACAAAACAGCTGCAACTGTTTTTTTTTTTTTTTTCAATTACAGAGTGGTGGTGTTCAGTTAACAGAACAACAATTATTTTGTATAAGCTGCATCAGAGACAACTGAAGATGAAAAAACTACCACCCTCATATAAAACTAATTTGTGCTGTGCACCAACAAGAACCTGCTTTAAATTTCCATGCCGATTTACAGCCCCCATACTGTATCAGGCAAGGTTAGTGGCTATTGAAAATACCACCAGGACAGGGCTATCTAAAGGCACATTCCGGAGTGGTTAACTATACAAAAAAAGACAGCGTACAGTTTAAAAACAAATCTTACACAGTCTTACATTTAAGTTTTTTTATTTAAAGGGAGTGAGGTGTGTACATGTGGCCTAAATGCTTTGCAGATAAGAAAAAAACTGCGCTAGAACCAACTTATTCATCATCGTCTTCTTCTTCATCTTCATCTTCTTCCTCTTCCTTCTTTTTCTTGCTTTTCTCAGCCTTGACAACTCTCTTTTTTGCTGAATTAGGCTTTCCTTTAGCTCGATATGCAGCAATATCCTTTTTGTATTTTTCCTTCAGCTTCGCAGCCATATTTTCATAAAGCTGCTTGTCAGCTACAGCAGTGTTATTCCACATCTCTGCCAGTTTCTTCACAACATCATCAATGGACAGGCCAGGATGTTCTCCTTTGATTTTTGGGCGATTCTTAGAGCAGAACAAGAAAAAGGCCAAAGGAGGATGCCTGGGTGCATTGGGATCCTTGAACTTTTTTTTCTCCCTTTTAGGAGGGATACAGGTTTTCATTTCTCTTTCATAACGGACCTTGTCCACCTTTGCCATATCTTCAAATTTTCCTCTCTCTTTAGCAAAAATGGTCTTCCACATCTCTGAGCACTTCTTAACAAATTCTGAGAAGTTGACTGAAGCATCTGGGTTCTTCTTCTCATGCTCCTCCTGACAAGTTTGCACAAAGAATGCATATGATGACATTTCGCCTCTCAGCTTCTTAGGATCTCCTTTGCCCATGTTTAGTTATTTTTCCTCAGCAAGGTACAGAGTCGCCCAGTGCCTGTCCAGCTCTCACTTGCCCCAGCACTGTCTCTATGGAGCTCAATGTACTGCAATCCCTTGTAGGTTTTTTGACCTCGTGTTAAGTAATGTCCCTTCCTGACAGGCCCAGAAACTTTGAGGTATTTGGGGGACTTCAAGAAAGGAGGAATTTACCCAATTCTTACAAGTAGTACAGGCACGATCTGATGATAAATCCTTGACTTGGCTTTCTATCCTGAAGAAGCTTTTAAAAGTTTAATCTAGGCTGGGCGCAGTGGCTCATGCCTGTAATCCTAGCACTTTGGGAGGCTGAGGCAGGTGGATCACGAGGTCAGGAGAATGAGACCATCCTGGCTAACACGGTGAAACCCTGTCTCTACTAAAAATACAAAAAAAATTAGCCGGGAGCGGTGGCGGGTGCCTGTAGTCCCAGCTACTAGGGAGACTGAGGCAGGAGAATGGCTTGAACCCAGGACGTGGAGCTTGCAGTGAGCAGAGATTGCACCACTGCACTCCAGCCTGGGTGATGGAGCACAACTCCATCTCAAAAAAAAAAAGTCTAGTCTAAAATGTCTAATGAAAAAAAGGAGCCTATATGGACAATCACTATTCCTGTTGCCTTTTACATAAATAATCAGGTCAAACAGAACAAGACTAAAACTTATATTGCAAATAAAATTGGCCTATGATTTTTCTTTGGTAGAAAAGGGAGATTGAAGAGAGAAAAAATTATCTTTCAGAAGAAAATTATAGCATAGTTGTTATTAGATTCTAGTCCGGACCATTGTTTTTGAGTTTCAAAAATTACTATTTACTTGCAATTTGGACTTAATTATTTCCTGGTTATAGTAAGTCTCTAAAGCAGAACCTGGATTTAATTTTCTTTCTTAGTTGGCTCCCTAATGGAATAGGTTCTTTTTCCTCCCATTCTCGTATACAAATTCTCTTTTTGATTATAATTTTTGTGTGCATTATATTTCTGCTATTCACATTATTAATGCTACGAATCTCTTACTGTTTTACTTCTTCCAAGAAAAGTAAAATTATGAAATTCTGAAGACTAGAGATGATTCAGCAAGCAACAGCAACTATAAGTTGATGACTTGTTCATTTGGTTACTCTTAGGACTAATTTCTTTGTTCTACTGAGGTTTTCAAGTTGTTGTGATTATAATATTAGGTTTGTGCAAGAAAGCAATTGTGGTTTTCACCATTACTTCTGGTGGTAAAAACTGCAACTTCTTTTCTGTGCCAACCTAATAATAAACATAGTTTATTTTCTTGGCTATTAAGTCACTCATGATTTGCATTTCTGCTTGCTTTAGATCAATGGCTAAGGCCAAAATACTGATTTCCCAGTGAGATGATTTATCATTCGGGAGAATAGCATGTAGCCTTATGTTATGACCTACCTCATGTTGTCAGCAAACTGGCCTAGCTGCAGTAACAAGGTTTTGTTCCCCCGCCGAGGGACATGACTCCCTGGAATAAGCCTTCCCATTGACAAGGAATGAAGAACATCTATCCCCCTAACCTAGCAGATTGATCAGCAATGCTTCCATGGGAATTTTTTTTTTTTTTAATCAAAAGGGGAATGTGATAATCTACAGATCACATTTAGCAGTTTAGTTTAAAAGTAAACAGGCTTTCCAATTAACCCACCTTAGGAAGGTCTTGTGATTCATGGTGAAATCTTGTCCCTGAATCTTATCATGAGTCTCTCAAATTGTTGACACAGTGATTAATGCATAACCCAGTGACGCTGAAAAGGACACTGACTTATTTCTGAATCTTAGAGTTTTACTGATTGTCTTACATGGAGACATTTAAGCCTGTATGTTGCGATCTATATCCAATAATTGTAACTTCTGTGTTGTACCCTTCAATGAGAAAGGAAAGCTATGGTGTGAGGAGTCCCTCTCCCTTCTCCTAACCTTTTCTACAAAACAGGGGTTTCCAGCTTCTGGGGTAAGGACCCGTACCAATCCATGGCCTTTAAGGAAATGGGTCACACAGCAGAAGGTTAGTGGTGGGTGAGTGAATGATGCTTCATCTGCATTTACAGCAGCTTCCCATTGCTCGCATTGCTGCCTGAGCTCCGTTTCCTGTCAGATCAGCAGCAGCATTACATTCTCATAGGAGCACAAACCCTACTGTAAACTCCACATGCGAGGGATCTAGGTTGCATGCTTCTTTTGAGAATCTAATGCCTGATGATCTGTCCCTGTCTCCTATCACCCCTAGATGGGAACGTTTAGTTGCAGAAAAACAAGCTCAGGGCTCCCACTGATTCTACTTAATGGTGAGTTGTATAATTATTTCATTATTTCATTATCTATTACAATGTGATAATAATAGAAATAAAGGGCAGGATAAATTTCATGTGCTTGAAACATCCCCAAATCACCCTGCCCCCGACCCCATCCTGGTCTGTGGAAAAACTGTCTTCCACGAAATTGGTCCCTCGTACCAAAAAGTCTGGGGACCTCTGCTATAAAAGCATTTCAACTTGTGACTGGTGTGGTGGCTCATGCCTGTAATGCCAGCACTTTGGGAGGCTGAGGCAGGCAGATCACGAGGTCAGGAGTTCAAGACCAGCCTGGCCAGCATGGTGAAATGCTGTCTCTACTAAAAATATAGAAAATGAGCCAGGCATGGTGGCACACACCTGTAGTCCCAGCTACTTGGGAGGCTGAGGCAGGAGGATTGCCTGAACCCAGCAGGTGGAGGTTGCAGTGAGCCAAGATTGTGCCACTGGACTCCAGCCTGGGCAATGGAGCAAGACTGCATCTAAAGAAAAAAAGGCGTTTCAATTTGTAAAAAACTCCAAACACTCCCAACTTTGTTGGTGTGTTTTATTGAGTCACTCCTCACATTTGGCTTTCAATAAATCATTACCAAATTATTTCTTCCTGGCTAGCACTGTGGCTCATGCCTGTAATCCTAGCACTTTGGGAGGCTGAGAGGATCACTTGGGTTGGGAGTTGGGAGGTTCACTTGAGCTCAGGAGTTCAAGACAAGCCTGGGCAACATAGTGAGACCCTGGCTCTACAACGAATTTAAAAAATTAGCTGATGTGGTGGCATGCACCTGTAGTCCTGGCTATTTGGGAAGCTGAGGTGGGAGGATCACTTAAGCCCAGCAGGTTAAGGCTGCAGTGAGCTGTGATTGTGTCACTGCATTCCAGCCTGGGTGACACAGCAAGATCTTGTCTCAAATAAATTTATTTATTCCTAAACGGCCTTGATTTTGGTTGATAATGGAGCCTGTGGAATCAGGTTTGTACATCATTGAGCACCAGTCAAGAAGTGAGAGTAAGCATGCCTCATCATTTGCCAAGTGGTGATGGTTTTTGTCCTAACCAGCTCAGCACACTGAGCCTAAACCTCCCTCAAGACGGGCAATAGGGGCTTCATAAGAGACTCACTTTTCCTGTGTGTATTCCTCTGCAGAACTAATGACAGAGTCCATACCTCGAACTCACCAGCTTGGCTCAGTCTGTTCCTTCTGGCTGAGTGAGCTCTGTCTGCACCTTGGAACGGATATTTGGGATTGTCCTGTCCATTCACGCCACCTACTTGAAAATACTTTCATTTTCTGACATTCGATCCTTCTCCCTAATCAGCAGGCCAGCCCTGCCCGTTACTACTTCAAGTTCTTGTCTCTGGAGACCTCGGTGATCTAGAGCTCAGTCTCCCGTACTCACTTTCTAAGGGAAATGAGGAAATTTGAAGATTTCTACTGAAACAAAAGGATGCTTTTGCACTGAGGCACCCAATCCCAGACCCAGGTACCTGGCTTGCATCTGCTCATCACACACAGCAACATACTCCAACTCAGACTGAGCATGCTTTGGGGAAAGGCAGTCATGACATAGTGTGCCTGGAGAAAGACCTGACCTATTTTGGGGTCATAGTTGGAAATGTATACTTACATAAGGGTCAACTAAGGTATTGTTGTGAGACTCCAGTATTCTCTGTTGAAAAAAACAGAAAGACTGGTATAATATTGAGTGTGATTTTTCATTAACCCCACATTCGAACAGGCTTCTTTATTTTTAAGGGATTCATGCCACAGCCCTTCTTTTGTCTCATGTCTGCTTTTATGGGCCTGCACATCTAACTGAAGAATAAAAAAACACTAAATGATGTGTCAGTGACAGTTTGGCCCAATGCAAGTGCCATTTCCTGGCTCTCACACCCCAGGCAGGCCTTCATGAAGCCATTCAGGGAGACTGAGCTGGAGCAACTCTACTGGTCCTCCTACTGCAAGGGGCCTTCAGGCATGTGTGTCTACATTTGGAAGTGTCCAGGTGCAGTGGCTCACGCCTGTAATCCCAGCACTTTGGGAGGCTGAGGAGGGCAGATCACAAGGTCAAGAGATCGAGTCCATCCTGGCCAACATGGTGAAAGCCCGTCTCTACTAAAAATACAAAAATTAGCTGGGTGTGGTGGTGCGCGCCTGTAGTCACAGCTACTTGGGAGGCTGAGGGAGGAGAATCGCTTGAACCCAGGAGGCAGAAGTTGCAGTGAGCTGATATTGCACCACTGCACTCTAGCCTGGTGACAGAGTTAGACTCTGTTAAAAAAAAAAAAAAAGAAAAGAAAAGAAAAAAGAAAAAAAGAAAGAAAGGAAGTGTCATTCCATCCAGAGAGGCTGCAAAGGGAATCAGCTGACTCTTCCTCCACAGCTCCCAGTGACCACAGGACCCAGAGTCCTGGACGCCATGCAGGTGTCCCAGGAAGAACTCCACCCCTTTCTGCAGCTCTCCAGGAACACATCTTTGAAGACAAAATGCCTCCAAGATCCCCAGTACTGTAGCTCTTCTCCTGAAGGTAAGCACCTCTCCACTTTCTCCTGAATCTTGAGAGCTTGCTTTGACCTAGGGTATCTGTGGGATGAAACAATGCCTGCTTCAGCTTTTACCTGTAGCTCAGGGCAGAGAGGCCTTAGACAAACCACTCAGTGTGATCAAAGGCACAATGATAGAAGAGGTGGCCATATTACCACCTGCCAGAATCAATCTGGGCCTTTTGGCGAAGGTAAAGTATAGTATCTTAGTGGCCTAGAATCTCCCACTCCATCCCGTTAGTTATTCACGCAGGTAAGACAATGAAGTTGACAGAATCCTTCAGGTTCATCCTTTTGGCCTCCTTTGTTTTGCATTATTTCATCGGCCATGCCCATCACCTGGAGCTGTGCAGTGGTTCCACCGTTGTTTGTTGAATGGATGCATAAGTGCATGAACAAATGAACACAATTGTCACTTGGGACAAGAGGTTTCTCCCTCTTCCACAGCCAGTAAATGATTAGCTTGGACTTTTACGTCTTATTATCCTGGAGTGTCTCAGCTATCGCCAGCAGGTTTAACAAAAACTTATGAGCAGGAAAGCTGGCAACACTAGCACTTACCACACGGTGCTGAGAGTGACACAAGCGTTAGAAACAAAGGAGAGAGGAGGGAAGATAGACCCTTTGGAGAGATCCTCTGAGAACTGAGGCAATTGCACCTCTAGAGCTGTGGGCCCTCAGGGAATGGAGAGACGGTGCCTGTGAGGAAGGCATGGGAGATGGCCAACTCAATGGATTAGCCCAGACTGCATCAGCCTTGACTGTTTGGCAGTTGGTAGACATGTTTGGTTTTAATAATCATACCAAATAATGTCTCTTTCTCCAGAAAACCCAGTGGATACAGAGCCTAGTCACTGAGTCTCTAGTCATAAAGCCAGTGGAGCAGGTAGCCCCAGGAGCCAGCTTTGTAAAGATTGTGACTTCCTGGTATGGCAGAAATATCCAACGTCACCCATGTTAGAGCTTATAAAAATTGAAGTTCTTCCATCTCCTTCCTTCACCAGGTTCTCTCTTATACCCAGCCTTGGAGAGGCCATGGAAGGCATCAGTGGTCTCATCGTTTTTCCTTAGAATACACATAGCATGAAGACCACTGGTCTGTGAACTGCACATACTACCTCCATGGAGGGAGAATTCACCTTCACAGATGGAAGTGAGGTCTGTGCAGCCCCTTTGCTGGGGCCAAAGGGCCTCTCCACAAAGGAAAAGATTTTCCAGGTCCAGCAGCCTCACAGGGCACTCTACCTGCCACTCAAAAATTTTCACCTGAAGAACTCTGTGTGTGTGTGTGTGTGTGTGTGTGTGTGTGTGTGTGTGGTGGAAGTAAAAGATAAAAGAAAAGGAGAGAATGTTTTTTGTTGTTTGCTTCCCTGGGTGACATACAGCTATATATACATTTTAGGGGGAATTTTCCATTAGATCATGTGTAGTGACCATGGGATGTTTCTAGGGGAACTTTTGCTTCATATTTATTTCTAAAATGTAGAATCCAGAAAAACCAGTGAAAAACAACCAGTGTTTATGTTGAGGTTGCAAAGGCACATTGTTTTGTGCATTTCAAACTCATGCTTATTTTTCCAATGCCAGCCTTATCTTTTATATTTAAAGAAAGTATGGCGCTGGGCATGGTGGCTCATACCTGTAATCCCAGCACTTTGGGAGGCTGAGGAGGGCAAATCACATGAGGTCAGGAGTTTGAGACCAGCCTGGCCAACATGGTGGAACCCCATCTCTACTAAAATACAAAAAAATAGCCAGGCGTCATGCCATGTGCCTGTAGTCCCAGCTACTGGGGAGGCTGAGGCACAAGAATTGCTGGAACCAGGGAGGTGAAGGTTGCAGTGAGCCTAGATCGTGCCACTGCACTCCAGCCTGGGTGACAGAACGAGACTCTCTCTCTTAAAAAAAAAAAAAAGTAATGGCATTTAGCTCCTTTACTAAAAAACACATACAGTTCAGTTCTGTCTCTTAATCTATTTCTGAGGATTGTTTCTACCTCTATCTCAAATGCTTTGATGCTCAAATGAGCCCTGGACTTATACATTGAATAATGTTTGAAAGCAGCAACTGTGAAAGCATCGTATTATAAAATCAAAATTTGCAATGATGGGTGGATTTAAAGATTGTAAGGTGACAGAGATAGAAAATCAACAACATAATAGACGAGACATTGGCAGAAGGTCACTTGGTCATCACCTTTTTTCTTGTGCTTGATGGTTCTGGCAGAAATCCTTTCTAAAAAAGAAAAGAGAGGAATGATTTGATGGGTTCTTGCTTTTATTTTGTGAGCTTAGTGTTTCTGACTGCCTTCCAAATACTCCTACCTGGATATCCCACTATTAACTCAAATTCAAGGTGTTTTCATGGAAATTACTTTTCATGATTCTCCAGGGATTAAAGGAAGCATTTCAATGCCTTGCTCTGGCCTCATGACTTCTACAATGAGTCCAGAGAATGCAGCCACCTCATTACTCCCAATTTCTTGACACACTGTGGAGCAGATTTGCGTGCTGTCCTTTCTCTGTATGTAGAATGACCCATTCTACATTTTTGCTAGTTGTTTGTCTTTTTAGGCCTAGCTCAGTGCAAGAGTTCCACAAAATGGTCCTCAACCTCAAAGCCAGAAATGACTTTGTCTTCTCTGAACTATTGTACCTCTTCCTGCAGGTGTCTCTTGTGAGAACACTGACACCCTGTCCAGGCCTGTAATTATGAAAGCACAGCCTTCCTTCTGGGAAGGGGCTCACACTTTTTATACCCTCCATAGCTTTAGATGTGGTTCCATAAGTATTTGCTGAGCAAAGATCTTTTACTTTGTATATTATTTATTTATTTTTAGAGATGGGGTCTTGCTATATTGCTCAGGCTGGAGTGCAGTGCAGTGCCTACTCACAGCCACAATCCTACTACTGATCAGCAGGGAAGTATTGACCTGCTCTGTTTCCAACCTGGACTGTTTCACACTTTCTTAGGCACTCTGGTGATCCACTATGTTGATGCTGAACTTAGCATGGACACCTGACTGGCATAGTACACTACAGCCCCGAACCCCTGGGCTCAAGTGATCCTCCTGCCTCTGTCTTCTGAGTAACTGGGACTACAGACATATGCCACGGTGCCTGGCAGATCTTTTTTTTAATTGTCAGAGTGGCACGAGGAAGGACTGTCTGTGGGTGTGCAACAGAAAGCACTGCATTTGGAGTTGAAAGACACACGTTCATCTGCAGCAAAGACCCTGTCCCTGCTTTGTAACATCAAGGGGTTGATATGAGAAGCAATGTTACTTTAAAATGCAATTTATTTCTATTCTCTTATAAGAATAAGTTTGAGGTGGCCTATCCAAAGAAATCTTGTTGAAATGTTTTGTAATCCAGGAACTACATATATATATGTATATATGTTAAATATATGTGTGTGTGTATTTAACATTTACCTCCCCCCCAAATTTAAGACCTCTACTCCAACTTAAGTTACTTTCATGTGACCAAATTCCACAGTTTATTAGTGGCAGAGTCAATGCCACAATTTACTGTCCAATCTTCAAAAGGGTAAGAAATAAAGTACTTAGAGGATTACGCTGTAATATAAGCCAGCCAATGTAATGTTCAGGTGAGAATGTTAGTGATAACGTATGCATTGAGACCTTGGAAGAGGAAGTCATGATGAATTTCTGGACACTAAGAAATTCTGCTAAAGCTTGGTGTTAGTGAAGCGTGACAGCCAAATCCTTGATTTCAGCCATTTGTCACTAGAATACCTCCATCAGGAACTTCAGGGTGTATCCACCGCAGCGTATACTTAGCTTCCAGTTCTTGGATGCTTTGCGGCCTCCTTCAATTTCGAATTCTCTGGGAGTGAACCACCTTTCATCCTCACTCTTTATACACTTCTTTGAGATTCCTGCAAGACCAAGGCAAGGTGAGCTCCCCAACTGTGAAAACACCTGAACTTGGCCCCCGCCATGCTGGGGTCTGGAGCCTCCCACTTGGGCTCAGGATCGTAGCAGTAGAGTCTGAATTTTCCTGTCAGACATCAGGGGTATCATACCCAGCCTGAAAGAACAGAGATGAAGGGGACTTTCTTTCGTGTGTGTACATTTCTTTGACCTTCATGCAATGAGAAGAAATATTACTACCAACATTTACCTTTTCAACGTATTTTGCTATATTCCAAAGGTCGGAGGTGGGTGCAAAGGATGGCCCTAAAGAATGAGCAGAATTCTTTCTCCTCTTTCCTCTGAGACCTGATATAGAGTCAACCTGAATTTCAGAGAGGTGGATGAAGGCACAAAGCCCTCTACCATGCTCTTGGGTCCCCAGGTGGCCCTGGGGAAGCTGTTACTACAGTCACGTCTGCCTTGTCTTGTACCATGTTGTTGAACCAGCAAATGACAATTATGTTTCATATTTTGAACTCATGGCTATTTTGTATTAAAAGTAATTATGGAAATGTTATATAGTGGGAGAAGTTAAATTACCTTTATGCAACATAGTCGTGGGGCAAACATTTATATTTGTTGGTGCTCAAAGAACTATGTCGTGGGGAGGTGTCAGTCATGACAGATGAACATTAGTTCTGTAATTTAACAATTGTAACTTGCAAAGTATTTTATGTCTGTTATTTTATTTTTTCTCATAATAATACAGTGAGGCAAGTTATATTATTGTTCCGATTTTGTAGAGAAGGAAGTTCAAGGTTAGAGAGACCGAGCACCTGGCTGTAGATGAATCAGACACTCTTGGTATAGCTGAAAGTTGAGCGCAGGTCTTCTGATTCTAAACCTTGTGATCTTACCATTTAGCAGCAGGCTGTACAGATGTTATGGGAAGTGGGGCTGTGAAAGTTAGTGCTGAGATTCTCAGATGTCTACATTTTCCACCCAAGTATTAAGGTGCTTGCCCTTGTAGTGGGTGCTAGTTGGATGTCTTGTGGGCCTTTCACATAGGGGAAAGGGGAGATGGCCTCATAGGCTAATGTTTTATGAATTTTAAAAGTGTGAAAATGTCATTGTTGTACAAAACAGAGTTAACAGAGTGGGCCTGAGACTTTCCCTAGAGGGCCTATATGCAAGGTTGCCCATTGTCTATATGCAAGGTTGGCCACTGGCATTTAGGAATGTGGATTTTAGGAGAGTCTATCATTCGCAGAACTCACTGTGGGCTAAACTGTTTGTAATAAACAATATGGATAGACATATTGTTTATCCATAAAGATAAAGCCCTTTAAAGAAAAATCCCTGTTATTTATGGTTATAAACAAATGCAATTTATTTATATTCTCTTACAAGAATAAATTTGAGATAGCCTATCCAAAGAGATCTTGTTGAAATGTTGTGTAATCTGGGAACCACCTATCCTGATGTATTACTTTCAGACATATGTAAATAAATTGCATTTATCTATAACCATAAACGAAGAAGAGGGCTCACTGTGCCTAAACTGTTTGCACAAATGATACGGTTTATGCTGAACACCCGCTTTCCTTCTGGGAATCTGGAATTTTGGTATGTGCTAGGCAGAGGGCGCCTATGTGACTGGTAAAAACCCTGGACTCCTAAACTCAGGCTGGTTTCCCTGGTAGACAACGTTTTACATGTGTTGTCACAGTTTGTTGCTGCAATAATTAAATGAGTCCTGCATGACTCCACGGGGAGAGGACTCCTGGAAGCTTCCTTTTGGTTGTCTCTGAACTTCACCCCAAGTGCCTTTTCCCTAGGGTATGTTTTGCATACTTCACTCATAAACCCTAATTGTAAATATGATGATGTCCCAAGTCCAAGAAAGCTCCTAGCAAATCATCAAGCCTGAGGCTGGTTTTGCAGACCCTCAAAGCAGGTGTCTACTCCTAAACAGTATGCTATCTGTGTGGATATTTTCCTGCTGAAAATCGTAGATGGACCAGTACACTCACCTTGTTTGAATTTCTTCTTATATAGAGTGCCCTTCACCTCACCACAGGTCACAGGAAGTTCAAGTTGTTTAAAGTTAATATTTTCATCTCTGGGAATTCTTGGACCTGCAAGGAAGCATTTTTTTTTTCCATTCCATCTTATTTTACAACTGTGCGTTGTTCCTCCCCACCTGTCTTGAGAGCTTTCTTTTATAATTTAAAATGTATTGGAGGGATTTCCTCCATGAATCAGTTACATTTCAAAGTCTTTCTTTCATGGCACATTAGATAGCTGTAGATACTGTTGTCCTCCACTCCACCCTCTAAAATATTACACAACAGCCTGGCGTGTGGTAGGATCTTAACTTTCAACCTGGTTGGTCATATCTACCTATCACACAATGATTTTCCTCCTGATGTTTTGAAGGGAGATTTCCACTCATATTATTGCTTTGACGTTATGTTAAAAAAAAAAACCCTCAAATTTTAGTCTCATCTCCCCCATTCCAGGCATTGACTGAGGGGATAGAGGGCAGGATGGCACAGTGGCACCTAATGGGGCACCTTTCGGGGTGGCGTCTGTCTCCCTCTTTGCCAACTGCTTTGCTTCACTTCCCTTTCACTTGAGCTTTCTCTGCTGCTAAAAGGGAAGCTTGGTGTGGAGGGTTCTAGAAGAAATTGCACATTGAGAGAGGAGGGATAAAGACAGATTGACGAAGGGTTCAAATACACCATTAGATAGAAGAAATAAAGCCTGGCGTTTTCAATAGATCAATAGGGTGATTATAATTAACATGAATTGATTATACATCTCAAAATAGCTAAAAGAGAATAATCTGAATGTTCCTGGCATCAAAAAAGGTAAATATTTAAAGTGATGGATATCCCAAGAACTCTGATTTGATTATATGAAAGTATCAAATTATCACGTGTACCCCCAAGTATTTTTTATCTATTATGTATTAATCAAGCAATCAATAAAAAAGAAAGTGCACATTGCCCGGGGACCCCCGCATGAGCACACGACTGGGGCACTGGGGATCTGATTCCACTGAAGCAGGTATTGAGGGTATTAAAATGAGCTTCTGGTCGACGTTAAGTCTCCAGTACTAGCTCCATATGCCATTTAAGAAAACTGACTTATTACTCACAGTACAGAATATTAAATATTAAATGTTTAATTATGAAAAACATATTGATCATTTCTTTTTACCTCTTTTTCTTCTTCTTTTCAAAGGTCTATTGTTGGTTTTTCTTCCTGAGAAAGTTGAAACACAACATAAATGTCTTTGCGTTGCAAATAGTAGTGTTTTACAAAACCACCATTCAAATGCAACTTTTCAGGATCCTGTCTAGAACTTAAAGAAAAACATTAAATGCCTAGATCAGGAGTTGGGAACGTTTTGTAAAGGGACGGATAGTAAGTAGTTAAGGTTTTTCAGTTCATAACCTCTGTTGTGACTACTCAGCTCTGTAGTTGTGTCATCTGTGCATCAAAGGATGTGACTGTGGCTGTGTTCCAGTACAACTTTATTTACGGTCAGCTGGATAGATTTGCCCTGTAGGTCATAGCTTGCTGACCTCTGATCTAGACTTGGTTACAACCATGATGCTTAACTGAGATGCATCCTATATTTCCCTATTAATATCTCCAAATCATTCCAAATAAATTTGAAACAGTATTTTACCTGCTTCCCAAGCACCAGGAGGAGAGCAAGAAAGAAGTTGAACATGTATTCAGTGCTTGTTGTAGGCCAGGAGCTATCCTTAGATCTTTGCCTCTATTAACCGACTTCATCTTTACAACAAAATCTATTAAATAAGTGCTAGTACTATCCTCACTTTGCAGATGAGGAAACTGATGCTCAGAGATAAATATATAAATTAAAGTGTTGACAATTTTCTTTGGGAAAGAGTCAGAGATAAAAAGTAGCAACATAAGGTCTCAAGACAGACCTCATGGTAGACTCTACCAGTCAGATATGTAAACTTGGAAGGTTTTGTACTGAAAATGGTGAGGAAAATGACCAAGGACTTAAAAACTAACCCAATGAAGGCTATTCAAGAGGAACTTGTAGAAATTAAGGCACAAGGCCTAAGAGTTGTATTGTTAAAGATAGCACAAAGGATTGACTTAAAAGATATCTTGGGGCCAGGTGCGGTGGCTCATGCCTGTAATCCCAACACTTTGAGAGGCTGAGGTAGGTGGAGTTCTGAGGCTGAGTTCTGAGGCTGAGGTCAGGAGTTCAAGACCAGCCTGGCCAAACTGTCTCTACTAAAAATTAAAAAAAAAAAAAAATAGCTGGACATGGTGGTGTGTGCCTGTAGTCCCAGCTACTCGGGAGGCTGAGGCAGGAGAACTGCTTGAACCCGGGAGGCAGAGATTGCAGTGAGCCAAGATCACGCCACTGTACTCCAGCCTGGGTGGCAGAGCGAGACTCCATCTCAAAAAAGAAACAAACCTTGGAAGCATGTATCTATGTGTTGATCGATGTGTCCAAACCAAGAGCCAGTCATTCCAGATGTATGTTTAGATCTGCATCGTTCTAACGTGTTTGCTGAAGTC
Source organism: Trachypithecus francoisi (assembly GCF_009764315.1). Lineage (NCBI taxonomy): Eukaryota > Metazoa > Chordata > Mammalia > Primates > Cercopithecidae > Trachypithecus > Trachypithecus francoisi. Next base: position 10,461,854 of record NW_022681458.1, read on the forward strand.
AGGGATGCAGAGTGGATGCTCTTTGTTTCTAAAGGTCTGTGCCTATTATTCTGTGCCCATGGCTGGTATCATAGGGTGCTGATTTGGGTCCTGCAAGCCCCAGGAGAAAACCTCCTCCAGATACTCAATCATGCATGCTTCTTCCTTTGAGCAAATTATGACCAGATTAGGTTGGAAAGGCATCTTTCCTTCAATCTAGCATAAAGAAACCTTGGGATTGATGAGACTGTATTTTCTGGGCCTCTGACGTAACAATTACTTAGAGGTTTTTTTTTTTTTTAACTTCATCAAGATAAAAATGGTACCATCAGACATTTACTGATAATTCACATGCCAAGAGAAAGCATGCTCTACCGCACAAGATGTTGCCCTTAGGAAGTTTATTAAAATATTACAGAGACACATGGAGGGGAGAGATTACTAAACCTGCATAAAAGAATTATAAACTTGGCTATTGAACTAAAAGTGCCCCCCTACTTTTTTTTTTTTTTTTTTTTGAGACCGAGTCTTGCCCTCTTGCTCTGTTCCTCAGGCTGGAGTGCAGTGGCACAGATCTCGGCTCGCTGCAACCTCCATCTCCTGGGTTCAAGTGATTTTCCTTCCTCAACCTTCTGAGTAGCTGGGATTATAGGTGTGCACCACCACACCCAGCTAATTTTTGTATTTTTAGTGGAGATGGGGTTTTACCATGTTGCCCAGGCTGGTCTTAAATCCAGGGCTCAAGCAATCCACCTGCCTCAGCCTCCCAGAATGCTGGGATTACAGGTGTGAGCCACCACACCCGGCCTGAACTAAAGGTTTAAAAGAAACATGTGGCCGGGCGCGGTGGCTCAAGCCTGTAATCCCAGCACTTTGGGAGGCCGAGACGGGCGGATCACGAGGTCAGGAGATCGAGACCATCCTGGCTAACACGGTGAAACCCCGTCTCTACTAAAAATACAAAAACTAGCCGGGCGAGATGGCGGGCGCCTGTAGTCCCAGCTACTGGGGAGGCTGAGGCAGGAGAATGGCGTAAACCCGGAGGCGGAGCTTGCAGTGAGCTGAGATCCGGCCACTGCACTCCAGCCTGGGCGACAGAGTGAGACTCCGCCTCAAAAAAAAAAAAAAAAAAAAAAGAAACATGTAAAATGTGGAAACATGGAGACCTCAAGGAAGTAGATGAAGCTTTCTTACCACTCCTTGCTTGTCTCTCAGAAAAATTTGCTCTAGATCGATCAGTTTCAAAGACCATGATTGTGCCAAGTGTGGTAGTTGATGCGGTTGCCACAGTAACATGTCATCCACACAGGGGTGGCTCTGTGTGGGACTCTCCTGTCACTCATGATGATCAAGTTGCAGGTGCACCCGGGGAAACTGGCCACTTCTAACTCTTCTCTCCTCCTTCCCCCAACTCTCCCTTCTCCCCACAGTTCCATCAAAAGACACTTGTTCTCTGTCTGCTTTCTTCTTTCCTATGAAGTGGTCAAACTGGTGATCCAGCTCTGGCCATAACCTGGCTCTGTTCAGCCCTAGCCATTATTGGTCAACGTATATTCTCTTGCTCTCAGTTTATCTCTGTTTAAATCCTTCTTGGACTGCAGGGATTTCCTTTCAATCAAAACCTATTGAGGGCAAACAACTTTAGGGCAAAACACCAGAAGCTAATTGCACTGCTTCCCAGCTCTTGGCATGGAGACATCTGGGCTGAGGAGGAGATCATGTGTAATAAAGTGCTGCAGAGCTGTGCTTTCCAGTGGTCCTTTGTGTGTTCGCTGGCTCCAGCACCTCACTACAATTGTATATCCAGGCAGTCAAATGCCTGGACACAGTAGGATGTAATTGTTCTTGGGTCTATCAGTTTTAATTCTATATTAACCATGTAAAATAATAATATGGTCAGAAAAAATTAAAAGTTATTTTAAAATATATATTTTTTTCACAACAGGGACTAATCATTTTTGGCAAAAGAGTATATCACCATGTTTAGGTGATTCTTGGGTTATCTCAGAGTATTAGCAGAAGCCTCAACATCCAAGAATGCCACAATAGGAGCCCAGTACTTCTATATCCCAAGGCAAGATGCCAGTCTATCTGCAAAGAACATGGTGGGGGATTGGGAGCCTGGTTCTGCCAGCATCAGCCTTTCCCACCTTCAGGCCTTATGAGAGAGGCCACATTTCTCTGGAGGGAATTGTCAGACACCTTCTCTCGAGTCAAATGAGAAGGTTTAAAGACATCTAAGCAGGAGATGGACCTCTGTCTCTGGGAATGTCAAGGAATGAGAGACTCTCAGACTCACCGCTGAGAAGCACAAAGGTGAAGGTCATGGCTAGTTGGGTCAAGGGTGCCAGAGGGCTGAGCTGGGAGCCAGCAGGGGAATAATGAAGAAGCACGATTCCCATGGTCTGGTGCAGACCTTGTGGATGGGAGCTGGACTGGGTGTTTTTAAGAGATACTCTCACTGAGGGAACAGCAGTGGATTGTGTATCTTCTAGAAGGACCATCCAGTGTCTTAATTCCCAAGCAGGTTGGCCACCACCAACTATGGAGAGGCAGTTGCATACACTGCTTCTGCCATTCTAGTGGGGGAATTCATAGCCAAAGGAAGTAGATATATATATCTCTCACACACACACACATATGTATATATGTATATAGAGAGAGTCTATATGAAGTTAGGTGGCCAGAGAAAGAGTTTTAGGTGTCAAAACTCTTTTAGATGACAAATTTGTCTGTAAATTTGAGCAGGATAACAACAGGGCAGTCTGGCAGGAGATGGTGTCTGTCTTCTCTGTTTGCCTCCTCCTTCATGTACCTTTCTCCTGGCTGAAGGAGCAGCTCAGCAGAGTTCCAGAATCATCTGCAAATTGCACAGGGAGGATGCTTTGCATTTCAGAGCCTCTATGTGGTAGAGGCGGGGACTGAAGAGCTGACTTAGTAGAAACAGGTGTAAAGGTCTTAAAATGAACTTGAGGATACTGAGCTGCTGTTCCAACCCTTCCAGTCAGTGACACTGGGGAAGAGGCACAGTCTACAAGGGCTCTGTGATGATGATGCAGGAGAGGGGGCTGTCCATGGTTTTTACTGAGTCCTGTAGGAGATCCATGGAATGAGAAGCCACATGGGAAGCTGGGATGGGCCTTGGAGGGCAGCCAGTCTAGCCTAACTGACCTAATTTTACTTTACAGATAAGTAAACTGTAATTTACTTGGGGCAGACCCCAGTCCACGCAATTACCACGTGGTGATAAGCAAGAGGAGGGACAGCTACATCACTTGCGAATTACATGGGTTTTGTCTGTTTTGTTTTAGTTTCTATGCCAACAACTATTTCTGGCCTTCAAAGTTATCAGTTCAGCAGAGGAAGCACTGCAGGCAACTCCTGGGCCCTCGGGTCAGGTTGCAGATTCATCACCTAGCTACTTGTTTATGGTGTTACCATCTTTTTCTCCCTGACGTATCTTGGAACTTGACGAAATCTGGTATATTTCTCAACAGTAAGTACAGCAACATAAAGCAATTAGAAAAAAATGTTTTTTACTAAGAGCGTGAACATTTACACATTATTTATTTAAAATGTATTTTTTTTTTTTTTTTACCTCTTGGTTGCCGTCTTTCCTTTGGGACTTTGTTATTCCGAGTTAAGTGTTTTCTAGGTCTGTGTTTCTTTCTCCCTGAGAAAATAGGAAAATAGAAATATGGATGGTGTAAAAAACTCACATTATATATAATAGTGCTTTCAAAAATTTTATTTAGCTATAACTTTTCCAGAGCTTAACACACAAAGAAAAATACGTAACACATAGCCTTGCAATGACCAAGCCTTTGGTTGTTAACCTGGGTTCATCCTAGATTTTCTTTTCCTTACTGTGACATTAATCCAAATTCATTTGTCCCCCTACATTAATTTTAAAAAGAACTTAAGACAGTTTCATTTATATCTCAAAGAATATTGTAAGAATAATAATAATGATGAGGCTAAGACTTAAGTGCTTATTATGTGCTAGACATGAACACAAGATATGTACCTCTACTTATTCATTTATGAGATAGAGACTTTTACTCCCCCTATTACCAATGAAGAAACTTCAGCATACAGATATTGCAAAATGAAGTGAAGCATTGCAGATTTCCTCTGGTTGTGGGGCAGAAATCAATGGCAGCAACGCAAGAATTTGGATTGTCCCACTCATTTTGATGGTGAGACACCAGCTACCATCTTAGCCCTCAGTGAAGGCGTTGAGGCTGAAAATACAGTGAAAATGACCAAAGACCTTATTCACATAGGTTTTGCCAAAAAATTAGGATCTAAGGAACTAACCAAGACACTATTGCCCAAGGGGAATTTGTATAGAGATTCAAGTCCCAGAAAGCCTCAGGGTTAGGACTAACAAAGGGTTGATTGAAACCCTATCTCAGGAGGATGCTGTTAGATTCAGCAGGTGATGGGGGTAGGCAGAAAGACAGTGAGGTATGTGCAGGAGCATCTCATGAGTGCCATGTTTAAAGGTGCTGATCTCTCAGACAAGGCCATAAAGTTCCTCTCCTCTCCTCTCCTCCCCTCCCCTTCCCTCCTCTCTTCCCTTCATCCTTCCCTCCCTCCCGCTTTCCCTTCCCATGCTGTCTCCCTGTATTTTTCTTTCCTTTCTTTCTTTCTATGACCTGGCCACAATTTGAACTTGTCCAGCCATAGATATCTTAGACAAACAAAGACTCTTTTTCTGTCCCTCTATGTCTTTGGTCCTGTTGTAGTTGCCTTTCATCAATGTCCATTGAGGACAAACAAATTAGAGGTATTCAAGTAGTTTAGTTCAGTTTACTCGAGTTCTACTTACGAGGAGATTTGGAGCTTAAGATCTGCTAATACTATAGAGCTCTTGGGACATCCTTTGTAATTATTCTATGCAAATTGTCTTGCTCAAATACCCCACAGGAAGTAGTGTGGCAATTCTTGGATTTCCTGTCCAAGTGCTAACAGCTAACACCATGTTCTTGCTATAGAAGTTGAGTAACGTGCTCCTTCCTCCTTAAGGCAACTGAGAAGACTACAACTTCAAGGTAACTGATCTTCACCTTCAGGAGTTTGAGGAAGGCAGAGACATTTATAGACTCAATCCTAGAATGTCGAGAGGGTCTGAAGATTCATAATTCCTATAGGTCTCCCTGGGGAAAAGAGGAGCTCACTTAGGTCTTCTTGAGAGATATTCTGTCTGGGAGAATCACTTGGGTGGATGAGTTGACCCCAGCAGGAGTGTAGTGTGGACCTCCCAGAGCTGGGAGACTGAGGGGATTGGTAAGCAGCCAGTTGAAGTTCCTGAATTAGGGGAACTTCAGTTGAGAGGTTCTCTCTAAGTTGAGTGTCTCTGAAGAACTCACAAATGAATATGGCTCATGCATCCACCAATATCTAGGAGACACAAAAATCTATAAGGTTGGTGCAAAAGTAATTGCAGTTTTTGCTTTTTTTTTTTTTTTTTTTAAGGCAAAACCCACAATTACTCTTGCACCAAGCTATATAGTATGAGGGCCATTCCTGCTCCTGTTCACTTCTTTCTCCCCCTCCTCCTAGACCCAAATTAGTTGAAAGCAATAGACACTCAGTGGAGGTGGAGAGGAAGTGTGGATGAAAGTAAATGCTGACTTCACCCAGCTTCCCTACCACATGGTTTCCAGTTTTAATATTATATCAGCTCAGGCTTTTAAATATTAAATGAGATATTACTGCTAAAAGGGACTAGCATAGCTCTAGGGCTTACCTAAGACTTCATTCATGGGCAAGAAAGTAACTATTTGAGAGAACAGGTTTGAAAAGTAAGTAGAAGGAATAAATGTGATTTCTGCTTAGACTTAACAAATCCACGTAATAAAATAGTTAAGGTAGAGAGGCTTCCATAGAAACCAGTAAAAACGTGAAGGAAGAAACATCTTAGACCTGGGTAAGTACAAACTGGAATATAACCAAGACGACAGATAGGTATAGAAATAAAAATGACAGAGATGCTGGAAATATTACATGTATATACTTATTTATAGTAGAGTTATATTTAAAGTTAGTTATATTTGAAAATAGTTATATCATTTACATAAACATATGTATCTATGTTTATGAGTGACAGACAGAAATAATCAGAAATCATGGGAAAAAATATATCCAAATATGCTTTAGCTCTAGAGGAAAAAGTGCTGCCATCTCTACAGTGCCATATCAACTTGCCAGAAATATTTTACAAGATGTAAAAAAAAAAAAAAATTAAATAAGGTATGCAAGAGAAACATAAGTAGAATGGGAGAGGGAAGGAAATAAAGGAGAGACAAAGATGAGAAGGAAAAGGAGGAATGCAATAAACATAAAATCCACAAGATCTGATGAAGAGAATGGAGTGTCACATCTTTTTTATCTTCAAGTGCGCAGTGCAGCATATGCTCTGATTGAGTTTGGTTCACTGCCTGTAATGTCAGCATTTTGGGAGGCCGAGGCAGGTGGATCACCTGAGATCAGGAGTTCAAGACTAGCCTGGCCAACATGGCGAAACCGTGTCTTTACTAAAAATACAAAAATTAGCCTGTAATCCCAGCTACTAGGGAGGCTGAGGCAGGAGAATTGCTTGAACCTGGGAGGCAGAGGTTGCAGTGAGCTGAGATCGTAGCACTGTACTCCAGCCTGGGTGACAGGGGAAGACTCCATCTCAAAAAAGAAAATAAATAAATAAATAAAATAAAATAACCCCGTGTTTCTCAGGCTTCGATCTGATGTGGCACCAGTACTCTGGCTTCCATGTAATTGATTCAAATTCTCTCCGTCTGTTTCTTCATGTTCTGTCCCGGACTGTATTAGTTACAACACACCTTTCTAACACTTCCTCCTGTTGCCTCATTTCCTAATCAGGCCTGGCATGTCTCTGCCCACATAGCTCTGTAATGCCTCTCAGCTTCCAGCTCCTGTGCTTGCCAAAGAGTCTCAGGTGACAAAAAGGCTGGATCTGAATCAATGGAGAGTCCGAGTTTTCCTCTTTATTTAAGGGAATCAGTGACTTTGGAGGCAAACATGAAGGGCAAGTAGGCATATTGCTATTTGTCACCCATAATCATTCCTTCTTCCATACGAATAGACTTACAGCTGAACCAAAGACTGCCCGGCCAGCGTTACATTTCTCAGCCTCACTTTGCAGCTAGCTCTCGCCATGTAACCAAGTTTTGGCTAATGGGATGTTGGCAGAAGACTTCTGAGTCTTTCCATTAAAATAAACAAATGGCTGGTTCTTTTGTCAGTTTTTTTTTTTCTTTCCCACTGGTTGGGAGACAATGTCAACCAGATCAGCCCTTGTGGACCCACAGTTGGAAACTTCATGTCAAGGAAGGCAGATTGCCTACCACTTCTGGGCTCTTAGATTATTTGTTTTAAGACACTGTATTTTGGGATCTGTTTGTTACAATGACTCAGCTGGTACTCTAAATAATCCATTGGGTCTGAAGCTACCATGGCCCATAGGAGATTTTGAGGCTGCAGCAAGGATGGGGTCTGGCAGGAAGAATAGGACCACAGCGAGTTCAAAGGAGTAAATCCCCACATTTCTTCTTACCTCTTTGGAGACCATTTGCTTTAAATATATGCTTTCTCTTTTTTCCTGCACACAGAAAAGAAAGAAAACAATCCTCTATAACTATAAACAAAGATTTGCACACTTTTTGTGTCAATAGTTTCCAAGTATTTAATTTTGTTTTCCTTCCACTTTTCTGGGGCTAAGTCCTCGGCTACCAACATCCCATCTTGGTTGTTGTCACACAGAAACCATTAACCACAAAGCAACCTGTTTTCACACAGTGTTAGTCATTTACACTATGCTTGTACATATCCATATGTGGTCTTATCATTCACAATAAAGAAAGATTTTAAAGTAGCTGAAATCAAGCAGAAGGTGACAGGAGCAGCAGAAGAGTACCAGGAGGGTCAAACAATACTAGGTCTAAGAAATCACCAGTGATGGCCAGGCACAGTGGCTTGTGCCTGGAATCCCAGCACTTTGGGAGGCCAAGGTGGGTGGATCACTTGTAGGCCAGGAGTTTGAGACCAGCCTGACCAACATGGCCAAATCCTATCTCTACTAAAAATACAAAAATTAGCCTGGAGTGGTGCCATGCACCTGTAGTCCCAGCTACTTGGGAGGCCGAGGCAGGGCAATTGCTTGAACCTGGAAGGAGGAGATTGCAGTGAGCTGTGATGGTGCCACTGCACTTCAGTCTGGGCGATAGAGCAAGACTCCATCTCAATCAATCAATCAATCAATCAATAAATATAAAAAAAGAAAGCAATTACCAGTGAAGTCCACTTCGTGGAATTCAGAGGCATGCTTTGAATAGCTAAGGCTGTAATTGTGTTTATAACAGCCAGAACTTGAGAAATAAGTAGAAAAAAAATCAGAGAAATGAAGACAAATTTAGAAGAAAAATAAAGGAGATTAGGCATTTCAGAAATTAAAGTGAAGGACATATATTACAGAAATAGGAAAAGGAAACAAGAAATTTTAAGAATTATTAAACAAAACAAGCTGGGCACAGTGGCTCACCCCTGTAATCTTAGCACTTTGGGAGGCTGGGGCAGGTGGATCACCTGAGCTCAGGAGTTTGAGAACAGCCTGGCCAACATGGCAAAACCTCGTCTCTCCTACAAATAAAAAAATTAGCTGGCATGGTGGCACATGCCTGTAGTCCCAGCTACTTGGGAGGCTGAGGCAGGAGAATCACTTGAACCTGGGAGGCGGAGGTTGCAGTGATCTGAGATGACTCCACTGCACTCCAGCCTGGGTGACAGAGTGAGACACTGTTTCAAAAATAAAATAGCATAAAATAAAAATTAGAGAGAAAATAATCAATGTAAGTGAACAAATTATTGGAGTTCCCAAAGCAGAAAATCAAAATAGAAGAAATACTTGATGAAAAAAGTGTGGAATTATAATATAAATTAAAATGTATACATCAAAAGTACCTATCTCTTCACCCTGTCACAGGGAAATTTATCCAAAATAGCCAACACCGAGATATATTTCCAACACATTTATTGGACTTTAAAGATAAAGAAACAATTGAATGGGCAGTGTAGGCAAAAAGTTATTTTCAAGGGAGACTTATTGGCCACAAAATTTTCCACACCAACTTTTAATGCCACAGGAAAGTGGAGAAAAACCTGTAAGATATTTCTAGAAATAAAGAATGAGCAAACTATTTTTCAGGTATAAATAACACAAATTTGAACAGAAAAATTCTTGGAATGTAGTTTCTGAGTCCTCATTACTAGAAGATATACTTCAGCAAACTAAGGTAGAGCTGAAAATCCTGGCAAAAGGACCAAAATAAAAGTGGGCAGTTGGGTGACAGATGAGAATATGAAGTGCATATGCTCTGACAATATAGAAATAGTATAATAACAAAAAATATGAGGGGAAGGGTTAGGTGCAGTGGCTCATGCCTGTAACCCCAGCACTTTGGGAAGCATAGGTGGAAAGATCACTTGAAGCCAGAATTTTGAGACCAGCTTGGGCAACCTAGCAAGACCTCGTCTCTACAAAAAATTTGAAAGAATTAGCAAGCTATGGTGGTGCACACCTGCAGTCCTAACTGGTCAGGAGGCTGAGGTAAGAAGATCACTGGAGCCCAGGAGTTAGAGGTTGCAGCTAATATTGCACCACTGCTCTCTAGCATAGGTCTCACGGAGTGAGACCCTGTCTCAGACAAAACAAAACAAAACAAAACAAAACAAAACAAAACAAACAAAAAACAGGGAGGAGAGAGCAAAAATAGGCTGTAGAGCAAGTTCTTTGTTTATTTTAAAGGTAGGAGTCCAAAGGTATTGTGTAGACAAATCCAAGAGTGGATGTAAAGCAAGGTTAATGGCTGAAAGGTAAACATGGTAATGTCATGGCCTAAAATTGGGTGAGGCAGGAAAAAGACTGGACAATGGAATGGCACACAGGCTGATTTTATAAATCTGGGTGGGAAACTAAAGGGTACTGTCTAAAATAGAGCACCAAAGGAATCATATAAAGGTAATCCTAAAAGTAATCACTAGAACAGCATGCAAACCTTCTTTAAATTGGAAGTATACACTCCTAACCATTGAGAAAATACGAAACGAGTGTGGGCTGCTTACCCATTCATTTATTTCAAGGGAAAGACTCAGAGGTGGCTCACATATCTTCTGCTCATATGCCATTGGCTAGAACCTAATGACATGATCACAGTGAACTGTAAGGAAGGCTGAAAGTACAGTGACATGGTTTGGCTCTGTGTCTCCACCCAAATCTCAAGTCGAATTGTAATCCCCATGTGTTGGGGGAGGGGCCTGGTGGAAGGTGATTGGATCACAGGGGCAGATTTTCGCCTTGCTGATCTTATGATAGTGAGTTCTCACAAGATCTGGTGGTTTAAAAATGTGGCACTTCAGCAGCCAGCACTGGAACTCACAACTGCCTAAAACGCTAAGTTCCCTTGGCAGGGGAAGGGTAGCATCCATCTCTACAGCTCCAGGCCATGCTTTTCCTCAGCTGGAGCCAGGGAGACTGGATGGCTTGGTCCCAAGACGTATCCCCCAAAGCCCAACACACTGGCTGTGGCCTACTGCAGCCAGAGTGCCTCTTTAGGTCTGACCCTGACTCATCCTTCCTCACTGGACGGGGCTTCCCTGCAGGAACTCCAATAACTCCAGCCAGAGGCTCAGGGACAGAACCCAGATCTCTTTGGGCCTGAGCCCATAGAGAAAAGGCCACAGTCTCCATGAACCAGCAGACTTAGCTTTTCCTCCTGGTAGTTCTGAGGAATCTGGGCAGCCCAGACACTTGGTTTCCCCCCAGCAAAGCACACCTCCTACACCAGGAACAGTCATTGTGTTTCATTGAATAAAGCCTCCAAGAAATAGGGGACTTTATAAAAAGACCAAACCTATGATTGATTGGAGTACCTGAAAGAGATGGGAAGAATGGATACAAGCTGGAAAACATACTTCAGGATATTATCTAGGAGAACTTCCCCAACCTAGCAAGGCAGGCCAACATGCAAATTCAGGAAATACAGAGAACACCACCTAGATACTCCACGAGAAGGTCAATCCCAAGACACATGATCATCAGATTCTCCAAGGTCCAAATGAAGGAAAGACCAGAGAGAAAGGCCAGGTCACCTACAAAGGGAAGCCCATCAGACTAAACAGTAGACCTTTCAACAGAAACTCTACAAGCCAGAAGAGATGGGGTGCCAATATTCATTATTCTTAAAGAAAAAAAGTTTTCAATACAGAATTTCATATCCAGCCAAACTAAGCTCCATAAGTGAAGGAGAAATAAAATCCTTTTCAGACAAGCAAATGCTGAGGGATATTGTTACTACTAGGCCTGCCTTGCAAGAGTTCCTGAAAGATGCGCTAAATAAATAAAGAACAAGCCAGTACCAGCCGCTGCAAAACATACTAAAATATAAAGACCAATGACACTATGAAAAGTCTGCATCAACTAGTGTGCAAAATAGCCAGGTAGCATCTTGATGACAAGATCAAATTCATGCATAACAATACTAACCTTAAATGTAAATGGGCGAAATGCCCCAATTAAAAGACACAGCCTGGCAAATTGGATAAAGAGTCAAGACCTATTGGTGTGCTGTATTCAGGAGACCCATCTCACCTGCAAAGACATGCATAGGCTCAAAATAGGGGAATGGAGGAAAATTTACCAAGCAAATAGAAAGAAAAAATAAAAAAGCAGAGGTTGCAATCTTAGTCTCTGACAAAACAGACTTTAAACCAACAAAGATCAAAAACGACAAAGAGGGGCATTACATAATGGTAAAGGGAAAAATTCAACAAGAAGAGCTAACTATTCTAAATATATATACACCCAATACAGGAGCACCCAGATTCATAAAACAAGTCCTTAGACTCCCACATAATAATAGTGGGAGACTGTAACACCCCACTGTCAATATTAGACAGATCAATGAGACAGAAAATTAAGGATATTCAGGACTTGAACTCAGTTGTGAATCAAGAAGACCTAATAGACATCTACAGAACTCTCCACCCCAAATCAACAGAATATATATTCTTTTCAGTGTCACATGGTACTTATTCTAAAATCGACCACATAATTGGAAGTAAAACACTCCTCAGCAAGTGCAAAGAACTGAAATCATAACAGACAGTCTCTCAGACCACAGCACAATCAAATTAGAACTCAGGACTAAGAAACTCACTCAAAACCACTCAATTACATGGAAATTGAACAACCTGCTCCTCAATGACTCCTGGGTAAATAATGAAATTAAGGCAGAAATCAGGAAGTTCTTTGAAACTAATGAGAACAAAAAGACAATGTACCAAAATCTCTGGGACACAGCTAAAGCAATATTAAGAGGGAAATTTATAGCACTAAATGCCCATGTCGGAAAGCTAGAAAGATCTAAAATCAATACCCTAACATCACAATTAAAAGAGCCAGAGAGACAAGAGCAAACTAATCCAAAAAACCAGGAGCTGGTTATTTGAAAAAATTACCAAAATAGATAGACTGCTAGATAGGCTAATAAAGAAGAAAAGAGAGAAGAATCAAATAGACACAATAAAAAATGATAAAGGGGATATCACCACTGACCCCACAGAAGTACAAACTACCATCAGAGAATACTACAAACACCTCTACACAAACTAGAAAATCTAGAAGAAATGGATAAATTCCTGGAAACATACACCCTCCCAAGACTAAACCAGGAAGAAATCGAATCCCTGAATAGACCAATAGCAAGTTCTGAAATTGAGGCAGTAATTAACAGTCCACCAACCAAATAAAGCCCAGGACCAGACTGATTCACAGCTGAATTCTACCAGAGGTACAAAGAGTAGCTGGTACCTTTCCTTCTGAAACTATTCCAAACAATTGAAAATGAGTGACTCCTCCCTAATTCATTTTATGAAGCCAGCATCATCCTGATACCAAAACCTGGCAGAGACACAGTAAAAAAAGGAAACTTCCATCCAATATCCCTGATGAACATCGATGCAAGAATTCTCAATAAAATACTGGCAAACTGAATCCAGCAGCACATTAAAAAACTTATCCATCATGATCAAGTTGGCTTCATCCCTGGGATGCAAGGCTGGTTCAACATATGTAGATCAATAAATGTAATCCATCACACAAACAGAACCAAAGACAAAAACCACATGATTATCTCAATAGATGCAGAAAAGGTCTTTGAAAAAATTCGACATCCCTTCCTGTTAGAAACTCTTGGCCAGGCGTGGTGGCTCACACCTGTAATTCCAGCACTTTGGGAGGCCAAGGCAGGTGGATCATGAGGTCAGGAGATTGAGACCATCCTGGCTAATAGCATGGTGAAACACTGTCTCTACTAAAAATACAAAAAATGAGCTGGGCATGGTGGCGGCCACCTGTAGTCCCAGCTACTTGGGAGGCTGAGGCGGGAGAATGGCGTGAACCCGGGAGGTGGAGCCTGCAGTGAGCCGAGATCATGCCACTGCACTCCAGCCTGGGCAACAGAGTGAGACTCCGTCTCAAACAACAACAACAAAAACCCAAACAAACAAAAAACTCTCAATACACTAGGTATTGATGAGACATACCTCCAAATAATAAGAGCTGTTTATGACAAACCCACAGCCAATATCATACTGAATGGGCAAAAGCTGGAAGCATTCTCTTTGAAAACCGGCCCAGGACAAGGATGCCCTCTCTCACCACTTCCGTTCAACATAGTATTGGAAGTTCTGGCAAGAGAAAGAAATAAAGAGTATTCAAATAGGGAGAGAGGAAGTCAGATTGTCTATACTTGCAGAAGACATGACTTTATATTCAGAAAACCCCATCATCTGAGCCTCAATATTCCTTAAACTGATAAGGAATGTCAGCAAAATCTCAGGATACAAAATCAATGTGCAAAAATCACAAGCATTCCTTTACACCATCAATAGGCAAGCAGAGAGCCAAATCATGAATGAACTCCCATTCACAATCACTACAAAAAGAACAAAATACCTAGGAATACAGCTGACAAAGGATATGAAGGACCTCTTCAAGGAGAACTACAAACCACTGCTCAGGGAAATAAAAGAGGACACAAACAAACGAAAAAACATTCCAACCTCATGGATAGGAAGAATCAATATAATGAAAATGACCATACTGCCCAAAGTAATTTATAGATTAAATGCCATTCCCATCAAACTACCATTGACATTCTTCACAGAATTAGAAAAGACTACTTTGAATTTCATATGGAATCAAGGAAGACCCCGTACAGCCAAGACAATCCTAAGCAAAAAGAACAAAGCTGGAGGCATCACCCTAGCTGACTTCAAATTATACTACAGGGCTACAGTAACCAAAACACCAAGGTACTGGTACCAAAACAGACACATAGACCAATGGAACAGAACAGAGACCTCAGAAATAACACCACACATCTATAACCATCTGATCTTTGACACACCTGACAAAGACAAGTAATGGGGAAGGGATCTCCTATTTAATAAATGGTGCTGGGAAAACTGGCTAGCCATATGTAGAAAACTGAAACTGGACCCTTTCCTTATGCCTTATACAAAAATTAACTCAGGATGGATTAAAGACTTAAAATGTATAACCCAAAGCCATAAAAACCCTAGAAGAAAACATAGGCAAAACATTGAGGACACAGGCATGGACAAAGGCTTCAGGACGAAAACGCCCAAAGCAATTGCAACAAAAACCACAGCTGACAAATGGGATCTAATTAAACTAAAGAGCTTCTGCACAGCAAAAGAAACGATCATCAGAACGAACAGGCAGTCTACAGAATGTGAGAAAATTTTTGCAATCTATCCATCTGACAAAGGTCTAATATCCAGAATTTACAAGGAACTTAAACAAATTTACAAGAAAAAAACAACACCATCAAAAAGTGGGCAAAGGATATGAAAAGACATTTCTCAAAAGAAGACATTTATGTGGCCAAAAAACATATGAAAATAAGCTCAACATCACTGAACATTAGAGAAATGCAAATCAAAACCACAATGAGTTACCATCTCACACCAGTCAGAATGGCAATTATTAAAAAGTCAAGAAACAACAGATGCTGGTGAGGCTGTGAATAAATAGGAACATTTTACACTGTTGGTGGGAATGTAAATTAGTTCAACCATTGTGGAAGACAGTATGGCGATTCCTCAAGGATCTGGAACCAGAAATACCATTTGACCCAGCCATCCCATTACTGGGTATATACCCAAAGGAATATAAATCATTCTACTATAAAGACACATGCACACGTATGTTTATTGCAGCACTATTTGCAATAGCATAGCCATGGATCCAAACCAGATGCCCATCAATGATAGACTGGATAAAGAAAATGTGGTACATATACACCATGGAATACCACGCAGCCATAAAAAGGAATGAGATCATGTGCTTTGCAGGGACATGGATGAAGCTGGAAGCAATCATCCTTAGCAAACTGACGAGGAACAGAAAACCAAACACTGTATGTTCTCACTCACAAGTGGGAGTTGAACAATGAGAACACATGGACACAGGGAGAGGAACACACTAGGGCCTGTTGTGGGGTGGGAGTTGAGGGAAGTGAACCTAGAGGATGGGTCAATAAGTACAGCAAACCGCCATGACACATGTATACCTATGTAACAAACCTGCACATTCTGCACATGTACCCCAGAACTTAAAAAACAAACAAACAAACAGGCTTGTAATGCCAGCACTTTGGGAGGCTGAGGTGGGCGGATCACGAGGTCAGGAGATCGAGACCATCCTGGCCAGCAGGGTGAAACCCTGTCTCTACTAAAACTACAAAAAATGAGCCGGGCATGGTGGTGCACTCCTGTAGTCCCAGCTACTCGGGAGGCTGAGGCAGGAGAATGGCGTGAACCCGGGAGGCAGAGCTTGCAGTGAGCCGCGATAGCGCCACTGCACTCCAGCCTGTGACAGAGCGAGACTCCGTCTCAAAAAAAAAAAAAAAAAAAAAACAACAAATCAACAAACAAAAAAACTGTGGCACTTCCCTTTAGCTCACCCTCTCTCCTGGGTTGCCATGGTAAGATGTGCTTGCTTCCCCTTCACCTTCTGCTGCGATTCTAAGTTTCCTGAGGCCTCCCAGCCGTGTGGAACTGTGAATCAATTAAACCTCTTTATTAAAATAAATTACCCAGTCTCAGGTAGTTCTTTATAACAGTGTGAGAATAGACTAATACAGATAGTCTCAGCTAGGTAGCCACTAACTAGTTGTAACCACTAAAATAGAAGTGCAAATATTCCTTAGTATCAGAAGTACACACATGCACATAAAATGCATAGAAGACAGAATGCAGAGTGTTGACTTAAAAAAAGTCCAAATCCCTAGACTATATAACATAAACCAATGTGACTAAAACAAGATCAAACATCTTGGTTCTATCAATAAAAGTAAATGGGCTTAACTCACTTATTTAAAAAAGAAATTTTGAGAGATTTAACTACAAAGTAAAAACCAAGATTTTATCATGCATGAAAGACTCATTTAAAAACATATAAAACATTGAAAATAAATATATAGGCAAACATATATTCAGTATACATCAGTAAAAGAAATCAGGGACCATGTAATTCAGACCAAAAAGTTTTAAGGAAGTAGAAATTATAGGAGATGCAGTAAGAAATGGGTAAAAACACACTATTGATAGAAGACTTTATTTTTGCTTCTTTTAGCCCATAAGAGATCAGTGTAGAAAATGGAAAAAGATGGAAGACCCAAGTGATTTGTTTAACAGGATCAGTATGACTGATAAATGTTGAACTCCGCAGCCAGAAAATAGAGTATACACATTTTCCCCACCCTCTCTTAAATAACTGTGTCAAAGAGGAAATACAAATCCAAATTGTGGGCTATTTAGCAAATAACAATAATAAAAAACATTGCCTATGAGAAGCTATGGAAGATTGTTAATACAGTGCCCAAAGGGAGGGGAAAAGTCTTAGCTGGGCATGCTAGCTCATGCTTGTCCTCCAGCTACTTGGGAGGCTAAGATGGGTGTATCATTTGAGGCCAGGAGTTCAGGACTAGCCTAGGCAACATAGTGATACC
Organism: Trachypithecus francoisi; assembly: GCF_009764315.1. NCBI lineage: Eukaryota > Metazoa > Chordata > Mammalia > Primates > Cercopithecidae > Trachypithecus > Trachypithecus francoisi. The sequence goes on from NW_022681458.1 coordinate 10,478,950, forward strand.
CCATCTCTAAAATAAAATAAAATAAAATAAAATAAAATAGTGAGACATGATGCCATGTGCCTGTAACCCAGCTACTTGGGAGATTGAAATGGGAAGATCACTTAAGCTGAGGAGTTCAAGGCTGTAGTGAGCTATGATTACACCACTGCACTCCAGCCTGAGTGACAGACCAGGATCTCTATCTCTAAAAACAACCAAACCAAACCAATAAATAGCCTTAAATAAGAAACCAGTGGGGGGGGGGGAAGACACCAGTTGAATTAAACATCTGCCTCAGAAAAGTTAGAACAAGTACAAAAAAGTAAAGCAGATAATATGATTATATACCTGGAAAACCCAAGAGAAGCAATTAAAAATATACTATCATAATAGGAAAAGTTAGTAAGTTTCAAAATTAAGATATACAAATGAGTAGCTTTCCTATATGGGAGTAAAAACCAGTTAAAAGATATAATGCAAGGGAAGACCTCATTTATAATAGCAGTGAAAGCACACTGCCACCAAAGCTCAGACTAAACGTAAAGAAAGTCTGCATCACCCACCCACATGCAGGAAATAAATATAAAAGCTCCACTGAAGGCCCAGAGGACTCTTGAACAAATGGATCATCATGGCGTGTTCTTGGAGAGGCAGTCTAGCATCATAAAGATGGGAGTTCTCCCTATGTTTATTTATAAATTTAACAGAATCCCACTAAAAGTACCAATCGATTTTTAGAAAGTTGAGTAAAGCTAATTGACACACAATCTTCATTATTCACAGATTCCATATCTGCAAATTTGTCTATTAGTTCAAATTTATGTGAACCCTCAAATCAATACTCATGGCACTTCCCTGGTCATTGGCAGACATGCAGTGTGGCAAATTATTTGAGTCACCTATGCATGCTCTTAGCTGAGGTCAAACAAGGTGATGCTTTGCCTTCTTGTTTCAGCTTTCACACTGTAAACAAGAGTCCGTTTGTGGTCTATTTAGTGCCACTTTTTTCTATGTGTTTTTGTGCTTTTTGTTGGTAATTTCACGATATAAAGTGACACCCAAGTATAATGCTGAAGAGTTGTCTAGTGTTCCTAAGTACAAGAAGGCTGTGACGTTGGAGAGAAAGTACATGTGTTAGATAAGCTTTGTTCAAGGCATGAGTTATAGTGCTTTGGATATGAGTTCAATAGTAATGAATCAATGTGATATTACGTAAGGTGTCCTTATACAGAAACATATATAAAACAAGGTTATGTATTGATCAGTTGATGAAAATATGACTAGAGGCTTCCAAAAACCTTATTCTGTATTTCTACTAGAAGCAATGGTCCAATATTTGCTAAGTCTGTGTTCATGGTGACTTTATAGAAAATAACTACCAGGAATAATGAGAATTGACTGTATATGTGTATATGAATACATACACACACATATCTGTATTTTCAGAATCTACCCACTTTTGAATGCTTCCACTGCTACCCACCGTCACCCTTCTGAGATCATTGCAATAGCCTCCTTACTCCTGTCCCATTCTTGCCCTCCTAAAGTCTATTATCCATGTAGAATCCAGAGCATGTCCTCAAAACATAATTCAGATTATATTCTCCAGCTCAAAACTCTCTGATGTCTCCTCTTACTTAAGAATTCAAAGTCTTTGCCATGGCCTATAAGTTCTATATACCTCGGAGAAACTACTTTCCACCCAACCCCTCTCTACCTCTCCAGCCAGTGGCCTCCTTGCCATTCCCTAAAGGACCATGTATAGTCCTCTCTCAGGCCTTTGCAACTGAGGTTTTCTCTGCCTCAGCTCCATGGCTTAGTCCCTCATTGCATTTAGATTTTGAGTTACATGCAGCTTGTTAGCAAGGCTCTCCTTGAACACCCTACATAAAGTGGCACGTTTCTGTCACTCTACAACTCCATTATTCTTTATTTTTCTTTATAAGATTGTCACTATCTGAAATATTATGCACTTATTTGTGTATTGTCTGTATACCCTGAGCAGAATGTAAGCTTGATGAGATTTTTCTCACTTCTTTATCCCTATCGAGTAGCATTGGAAATAAAGATTTGGTGAATAAATGAATAAAGGGTCAAAAAAGGAAAGAATAAATAGTGAGATATCTCTATGTTCATGAATAGAAATGGTTTATATTTTAGAGACGTCAGTTCTCTCCACATTTATTCTATGCAATTTCAATAAAAATTCAACAGGGTTTTCAAGGGTTAACAAAATGATATTAAAAGTTATAAGAATGATAAAATGGCTATAATAGGCAAGACAATTTTGAAAGAGAAAAAAGTTGAGAGAACTTACCCTACCTGATATTAATATGTTATAAAATTATAGTACTTAGTAGAGTGTGATATATATTGATGCAGAATAGATAGGGCAGTGGATACATATGTATGTATATATGTTTCTGGGCTTTCTAGCATCAAGCTGCCATTTACATATACAAATATGTAATGCTATGTGTGACATGCTATGTGTGACATTACACATCAGTGGAGAAGCTAGGACAATTGGTTATCCATGTTGGAAAAAATTAGACCCTTACATTATGCCACACTAAAAAAAAAATCAATTCCAAAAGAATTAAATATCCAAATGAGAAAAGAAATAAGAATGTCTCCACCTAATATTCCCAAAAGCAAATCTTGAGATAGGGTTTTGTTTTCAGTAGGTTTATTTTTGAAGTAATCACAAGGATTAGGAGTGAGGAACTAGGAAGAGGGAAAGGCTGAGAAGGGAAGCCAACTGGGCTGGTCACCAGTGTGGCCAACTGAGCCTCACTCTTACTGGGGACTCTCTGAAGAACTATAATGAATGATCCTCAGGCTGCCCATCTTAGGAATGGAAGCGAGAGTATTTATTCACTGGATCTGACTTTATTGGTCAAGATGTTCAATGAAGTAAGAAAAATATGAAAATATCTTGGTAACCTGAGATTAGGGCAAGATTTCTTAAACAAGATTAGGAAACATAATTATAAAGGATAATACAGACCAATTACACAAGGATAAAATATTCTGTATATCAAAAACTTACAATCAAGTGAAAAGACAGTTCAAAAGGTGATATCAAAGACGCTGGGGAGTTTTTAAGAAATGGAGATCAGGTAAGGCCTCTCCATGGAGGAGACACTTGAACTGAAACATGAATAAGAAGAAACCATTCCTACCAGGTAAAAGCATCTTATGTAGAGTCAACATGAAGTGCAAGGGTTCTGAGGCTGAACACTACTTGGTTTATTCAAGGAAGGCCAGAGTAGCAAGTGACAAGGGAATCATAAAGGATGAGATTTAAGAGCTGAGCGGGGCAGCCTGTGTAATGCTTCATAGGCATGGCAAGACGTTTACTTTTTTTTCTAGGTTCAACTGGAAAGTTTTCTAGGTTCAACTGGAAACCACTGAAAGGGTATAGCAGTTGGGTGGCCAGCTGTTGAATGGAGAATAGATTCTAGTGGGCAAGAATGAAAGCAGAGAGACCAGTTAGGAGGACTCTGTGGTATTCCACATGCAAGACAATAGGGCTTGGGCTGGGGCAGTGGCAGGGGAGATAAAGAATGGACAAATCTGATATATAGTCTTGGAACTTGATGATGGAGAGAGTGCGAGGGGTTAGGATAGGGGGAAATCAAGCACCTCTTCTACATTTTTGGCTCAAACTTAGTAAATATAGTGCCATTTACTGAGATGAGGATTACTGAGGAGGATGACAAGTTTGGGAATGAGAATCAAGAAATCTGTTTGACACATCAGATTTAAGACATCTGTTAGACTTCAAGTAGAATTTTGGAGTATGAAGTTGAATTTAAGACTTGGCAGTTGAGGAGAGAGAAAAGAAGAGAAATATAGTTGGTAGTCATTCACATATTGATAAAATTCAAAGAACAGGACTGGATGCAATTCCTAGGGAGAGAGTATAGAGACAAGGAAAGCACTCAGGTCCAATCCATGGGGCACTCCAATATGTAGACATGAGGAAGCCACGAAGGGGCCACTACCACCACCACCACCACCACCAATACCACCAATAATACTACCACTATCCACACTACCACCAACATCACCAGCAAGGAGCTCTTAGCCAGTAGAAGATTGGGGTCTTCCAGAAGACAAGAGAAGAGAATGCATCCATCCACATGGCCCAAAGGAGACCACCTTCTCCCAGTTCACTCACCTGATCACAGTCATGCCAATACCTGCCAGGTGTTAGGAGGCAAAGGGCAGCCAACAACTCCCAGTCGGAAAGGCCATGAGCAGGCGATCACTGCAGGCCATTCTCAGACAAGCCACACCAGCTCGATCTCTTTGACTGGAGGAACTAGCTTTTTGGGAACAGATCTTTTCAGACCTGAGGCCTCAGGCTCCTGGCAGGAGATTTGCCTCCCCTTCCACCATTGCTCTCTACACCTGCTGTCTATCCCCTGCCTCATCTGTGAAGCCAGCAGGACATTCACCCTTGGCCAATCTGTATAGTCCCCCTAGGGAGAAGCCCAGCTGCCTACTGAGAACATGTAGTCTAGAAGCAGCCTGGCCCCCATAAATGAGATCCACAGAGAATCTGAATTAGCTGACAACATTGATTACCATGTGATTACCTATGACAAAAAGCAAGCAGTGAAAATCCCTGATCTTCTAATTTATAGTTTCTTGACATTTCTTTACCCATCATTTTATTTTTAATGTTTTTTCTTTGCTTGCTTTAAGTACATATTTTGTACAATCATATATTTGGATTAAATTTTCACAAGCTGCTAGAATTAATTTATTCATGCAAATTACTCATCCAATAACTATTAATTGGGCACTTACTGTGAAGCGACCCACTATCCTAGATGGTGAGGATACAGTTGTGAATAAAACAAAGTCCTTGCTGGCATAGAGCTTATGGTCTAGTGGGGAGACAGCAATGAAGAAACAAACACAGAAGGTGGTAGAGTGTTTTGTGGAAAAGTAAACCAGAATAAGGACTTCAGGGAGTGGTGAATGGGGCTAGAAGTGTGTGTGGGAGGAGGATGTGTAATTTTATGTAGAAGAACCAGGAAGGACTTCTCATAAGTCAGCATTTGAGGAGAGGTCTGACAAAAAGTCAGAGACTAAGTCATGAATCCTGTCCTTCATTGGTCAAGATGCCCAAATCATGCTCTAGAAAGACTATTGCAGGCTCTGAGCACACTGCCTTATCCTGTGGAACTGAGGGTCACTGTGAATTGTCTTGCCATGTCTTATAGACTGAGCTATGGTCACTTCCTCTCCAACCAAAGACATTCCACTGTCTTCACTGTGAGCATGGGCTTGGCCAAAATCTCTCAAAATCTTGGTGTCTGTGCTGAAGCCTTCCACACTCTTGGTTGGGGGATCCCTTTAAATCTGGCTGTTTCTTCCATTTCACTGGATTTCCTATTTTACTCCAATAGTGATGGACAGTTTTGAAGCCCATTTGTACGTCCTAACCCAAAACATGTACCCTGAAGGACGACTGAGTCTTTAGTACAGCTGTGGTCTAATTTACAAGGAAAGAAAGGTTGTGGGAGGGTTGGGAGTGTGAAATAGATAAGTAGAACAATAAAAAGGGAAGCGTGATGAGATCCATAGGATGAGGTCTGGTAAATGGAAGTGGTATAAATAAAGGCCATCTGTATTTTGAGATAAAATAAAATGCAGAAAGTATTTTAATGATGCTAAGAATAATAATTAGCCTATAAACAGTAGCAATGCCTGTAAAATATTATACAAGATGCAGTGTTAAAAGAAAGACACCATCAGCATCCTCACCTAAATACTGAACTGACTTCACTTTATATATTTAGGTGAAGACAAGACGAAAGGAAATCTTAAAATAAAATGATATGGGATCTGGAGCTCATTCAGAATGGAGAATGGGAGAGCTGTAGTTGAAAAATCTGTATGCATCCTAGGCCGGGTATGGTGGCTCACGCCTATAATCCCAGCACTTTGGAAAGCCAAAGTAGGTGGATCGCCTGAGGTCAGGAGTTCGAGAACAGCCTAATCAATATGGTGAAACCACATCTCTACTAAAAATACAAAAATTAGCCAGGTATGGTGATGGACGTCCACCTGTAATCGTAGCTACTCAGGAGGCTGAGATGGGAGAATTGCTTGAACCCGGGAGGCAGAGGTTGCAGTGAGCCGAGGTTGCACCTCTGCACTCTGGCCTGGGTAACAGAGCTGGACTCCATCTCAAACAAAAAAACAAAACAAAACAAATCTCTATGCATCCTATTTAACTGTTTTTAGGTGAAATTCATTTCAGGCACCTCTGTTTTTCCCAGTAACATTGAGCTCCATGGGCTTACGTTTCTTATAAGGCTAGCTAATGAATTCCACAGACTAGATTTTAAACATGTAAGACTTCATTACTAACAAAAGAAATTGCTGAAGAAGATGAAAGGAAAGGCCCCCCAACCATAGTTGTGGAAGGAGAGAGAACATTCTGCACCACAACACTAACATAAAGAATCTGATTTGACAAAGTGTTAAATTGAGAAATTTCAAAGGAAGATCAGTCTTACTCTCTTGCAAAATATGGAAGTGTGTCTTTTCATAATCGTTACTGATTTGTTCTGTTCTATGTTAACATAAACTTGTCCTTAGGAGAGCTATTTGAAGAGGTCTTGTAATAATCCCACAAAATAGAAAATTATTGCCACTTCTCATGAAACCAATTTCCAAAGAAACCTGTAATTCTGATTGTTTTATTTGATAATTTTTGGGCCTGGCTATAATATTTTAAGTGGTATCTGGATCCCTAAACTGTATAAATGCTTGTAAAATTTTTTTTTTTTTTTTTTTTTTTTTTGAGACGGAGTCTCGCTCTGTCGCCCAGGCTGGAGTGCAGTGGCGCAATCTCGGCTCACTGCAAGCTCCGCCTCCCGGGTTCCCGCCATTCTCCCGCCTCAGCCTCCGAGTAGCTGGGACTACAGGCGCCCGCCACCGCGCCCGGCTAGTTTTTTGTATTTTTAGTAGAGACGGGGTTTCACCGTGTTAGCCAGGAGGGTCTCGATCTCCTGACCTCGTGATCCACCCGCCTCGGCCTCCCAAAGTGCTGGGATTACAGGCTGCTTGTAAAATTTTATATTAACTCAGTGGCATTCTGATTCTCTCATATACAAGTAGGTAATAAATTGACTACAGGTTTCCTTTTAAATAAAGATTTTGAGAATCTTGTCTCATTTAAATTCACTCCAGTTATTATGTAATAAAAAAAAGATATTCATAGTAATACATAAATTTATACAACGTATAAAACTTTTTTAAAATGCCAGAATTGTATAAAAAATTTTTTTAGTGGAAGAACATTACATAAGACATGAATAAAAGAGTTTTAAAAGTCTCTGTTCTTCCCGAATTAATCTTCAAATTCAACGCTTTTTTTTTTTTTTTTTTGAGACAGGGTCTTGTTCTGTCACCCAGGCTGGGGTGCAGTGGTGCAGTCTTGGCTCACTGCAACCTCTGCCTCCCACGTTCAAGCGATCCTCCTGCCTCAGCCTCCTGAGAAACTGGGATTACAGGCGTAAGCCACTATGCCTAGCCAGTTCAATGTATTTCTAATCAGAGCTTTCAGTGGACTTGGGAAGGAGTTGAGAGAGATCTTCTTGAGTTCATTCTAAAATTCACCCCCAATGAGGCATCAGGATGGTTCTACCTCTGAGCTCTTCTTTCTTTTCTGTAGTCCCTTCAAATACAAAAGAAGAACATAGAATACAGACAGGTAAAGGCACTGTGTAATCAAAGTGGTGATTCAAATCACCATGCCATAATGTGGAGAATATTTTTTAAATTCCCACTTCAGTTACACAGAAAGGCAAACCCCATGTAGATTATATATGTAAACATTAAAAATGATCAGTTATATCAAACTTCTAGAATCAAATATAGAATAATATTTTTAAAATATTGAGGAAGAAATTGTTGTTGTAAATAAGATATGGAACCCAAGAACCAGTTAGAAAAAGGCTGACAAATTTGACTACATAAAAATTTAAAACTACTCTAGGACAAAAGATTCCCTTAACAAATCTAAAAGAAAAACAACAAATGGACAAAATACTAGCAACACATATGACCAAGATTTAATATGTATAACATATAAGATTTCTATATTCATTCAGAATAATAAGAAAAACACCATGACATGAAACACTCAGAGGGCCGGGCGCGGTGGCTCAAGCCTGTAATCCCAGCACTTTGGGAGGCCGAGGTGGGCGGATCACAAGGTCAGGAGATCGAGACTATCCTGGCTAACACGATGAAACCTCGACTCTACTAAAAATACAAAAAAATTAGCCAGGCGTGGTGGCGGGCACCTGTAGTCCCAGCGACTCGGGAGGCTGAGGCAGGAGAATGGTGTGAACCCAGGAGGTGGAGCTTGCAGTGAGCTGAGATCGCACCACTCCACTCCAGCCTGAGCAACAGTGGAAGACTCCATCACACACACACACACACACACACACACACACACACACACAAACACTGAGAGCATTCTCTGACAAAGAGTTGTACAAAGAAGAAACAGAAATGATCAATAATAAATGAAAAATTCCTGACCACACTAAAAATGAAAACCATGCACATTAAAGCAGCCCTGAAATAAGACTTTTTATATTTCAATTAAATATGTTTTTGTTGTCCAGGTATATTAGTTTAAAAAGCAAGAAAGGACAAGTATGTACAGAATTACTCATTTAAATAAATAAAACTATATTCCAAAATGTGTTAATACATGCATAGTAAAATTCTGGAAAGATAGACACCAATGTTCACAAGAACATCTATTTTAAAATCAGAATAAAAAGCAAGAGGAAGACAGAATAAAAAGCAACATGAGCATTTAAAAAAAATAAATTGCTACCTTAAAAGGCATTCAGGTTTTATCTTATGAAAGGTGTAGAAAAAATGCTCCTGGAACTGACAAACAAATTTAGTAAAGTTTCAGAATATAAAATCGATGCATAAAAATCAGTGGCATCTTTATACAATAAAAACGTTCTAGCTGAGAATCAAATGAAGAACACAGTCCCATTTACAATAGCCACAAAGAAAATGAGATCCCTAGGAATTCATCCAGCCAAGGAGGTGAAAGATGTCTACAAGAAGAACTACAAAACACTGCTAAAATAAATCAGAGATGACACAAATAAATAGAAAAATTTTCCATTCTCATGGATTGGAAGAATCAATACAGTTTGAATGAATCTACTGTTTAAATCAATTTACAGATTCAACACCATCCTTATCAAAATAAAAGCGTCATTCTTACAGAATTAGAAAAATCTATTCTAAAACTCAGTTGGAACCATAAAAGAGCCTGAATAGACAAAGCAATTGTAAACAAAAAGAACAAAGCTAGAGGCATCACATTGTTTGACTTCTAACTATACTATAAGGCTACAGAAATCAAAATAGCATGGTACTGGTACAAAAACAGACACATAGACCAGTGGAACAGAACAGAGAACTCAGAAACAAACCTGCTCACCTACAACCATCTGATCTTCAACAAAAATAAGCAATGGGAAATGGATTGTCTATTCAATAAATGATGCTGGAATAACTGGTTAGACATATGAAGAAAAATGAAACTGGACCCATACTTCTCATCCTATACAAAAATTAACTCAAGATGGATTAAAGATTTAAATGTAAGACCTAAAACTATGAAAATCCTAGAATAAACCTAGGAAATACCCTTCCTGATTCAGGCTTTGGCAAAGAATTTATGGCTAAGTCTCCAAAAGCAATTGCAACTAAAACAAAAATTGACAAGTGGGACCTAATTAAACTAAATAGCTTCTGCACAGCAAAAGAAATTACCAAAAGAGCAAACAGACAGCCTTCAGAATGGGAGAAGATTTTTGCAACTGTGCACATAACAAAGATCTGATATCCAGAATCTATAAGGAACTTAAACAAACCAACAAGCAAAAAACAAAAAAATCCAATTAAAAAATGGGCAAAGGACACGAACAGACACTTCTTAAAAGAAGACATAGAAGTCAACAAACATGAAAAAATGCCCAACATCACTAATCATCAGATAAATGCAAATCAAAACCACAATGAGATACCATTTCACACTACTCAGAGTGGCTATTATTAAAAAATCAAGAAAATTACAGATGCTGGTGAGGTTGTGGAGGAAAAGGAATGCTTATACACTGTTGGTGGGAGTGTAAAATTAGTTCAACCATTGTGGAAGACAGTGTGGAGACTCCTCAAAGACCTACAGACAGAAATGCCATTCTACTCAGCAATCCTACCATGTTTAGGTATATACCCAAAGGAAAATAATTTGTTCTATCAAAAAGATACATGCACTCATATGTTCCTTATAGTGCTATTCACAACAACAAAGCCATAGAACCAATCTAGTTGCCCATCAACAGTGAACTGGATAAACAAAATGTGGCACACATATACCCCATGAAATACTATGCAGTCATGAAAAGAATGGACACAGGAAGGGGAACATCACACACCGGGGTCTGTTGTGGGGTGGAGGGAGTGGAGAGGGATAGCATTAGGAGATAGAGTTAATGGGTGCAGCACACCAACATGGCACACGTATACATATGTAACAAATCTGCACGTTGTGCACATGTACCCTAGAACTTAAAGTATAATTAAAAAGAAAAAAAAAAGAATGACATCATGCCCTTTGCAGCAACATGGATGGAGCTGGAGGCATTATCCTAAGCAACTTAATGAAAGAACAGAAAACCAAATACTGCATGTTCTTACTTATAAGTGAGAGCTAAACATTGAATACACATAAATGTGAAGATGGGAACAAGAGACACTGGGGACCACTAGATGGGGGAGGGGAGAGGGTGGCATGGGCTGAAGAACCATCTCTTGGGTACTATGCTTACTGTCTGGGTGATGGGGTTTTTGGGACCCCAAGCCTCAGCATCACACAATTTATCCATGTAACAAACCTGCACATGTACCCTTTAATCTATAATAAAAGGTGAAAAAAGAAAATAATGATAATAAACCTTAGCATTAAAAAATAGTTCATTTGTAACATACAAATTAAGTAAATTCTTATTTATTCTTACTTCTTTTCCCACTGTGTTTTTCCAAAGTAGAATTGTTTTCAACATCCATGGTATCTAGAAAGTGACAGGTAGTGGTCAGAGAACTGTAATTTATAAGTAAAATTTATAAATCTTATGACAATTTACACTGCATGGAAGGCTTGTGTTTATAACAGTATTCTGAGTATAATTTATCTGTCTTCCTTCCAAAGGAAACAGACACTTTATTGATGTCTAAGGTCTTCCTGTAGTTCTCTGAGACTTTGAAACAGCTCTTCATTACTTTTATGCACCAATTTCCTCATTTATGAAACAGGGATAGCAACAGTTATCTTGTTCAACTTTAAAATTTTTATGAATATTAAATATGATCTTATTTACAAAAGTTAATAGGAAATCACTATATAAATCAATAACAGACAAGAAGATATCTTTCAAAACTATGTACTTTTAGATTAAAAGTAGGTATCTGAGTTTTTTTTTTTTTTTCCTGACAAGTAGCAGGACTATTTGTCTTTTTAGGCTTTCCAAAGTTATGACAGTGACACTATTACCTGTGAGTGGAAGAACGAGTTTTTTTTTTTTCAAGAACAAGGGTGGAACTCACTTTATAAATTCAACACTTTACTATTGATATGCTAATATAGTGAGATACTGCTATGTTTACCAGTGTATTTTCTTTTACCTCCTAACCAAGGGAGCCCATTCTGTTAAATATGACTTTATAGTGATTTCTTGCCTCCCTGCAGTTCCCAAAAGGGTCAGGTTAAGCAAATGCAGAGAACAGGATTCTGGCATGCACTAAACCTGTTCTTTGTCACAGTCATCTCACAGTCAAGAGCAGGAGGAAACGGGGGCTATGATTTCAGACTTCTGAAATTCTGAAGCTTGGGGCTTGTGGGCCCACTTCCTGCTGGTGATCCAGAGACTGCCTGATGCTTTGCTTCAACTCTGATCACTTCCCACATCCCTACCCAGTGTCTGTGATATCCACTGAGCCACTTCCATCCCAAGACCTTAGGGTAGCCTTACCCATCGTATCAGATGCTTGACTACTTTCAGTCCTTGCTTCTTGGCTTCTTGGCACACCTTTTGGAAAACACATGACACAGCAGCACTTCTCATTTTCAGGTCCTTGTAGCTCTGATCCTAAATTGTGATTTGTAAACATTTTTATTTGTGCCCACTCCCCTCCAAGATTCTCCTTTCCCCCAACATTAGTGACTACCCACTCCCCACAGCTAAATTAAGGGATGGGCTCTACCTCCGAAATCTCTTTTTCTTTTGTGGTTTCTCACTGTATTTGTCCCTTCTGTTCATGAATAACCCTGAGAATTTCATCTTGAAATAAAGGGTCAATTAATAGTTTGTTTCAGTGATGGAGAACACTGGAGGAGCAAAGGCTAGTTTTAGGGAAAAAGGTGATGTGCTCAGTTTTGGAGGTGTTGACTTTGAAGGTCTTGAGTAACATCGAAGTGGTGAAGTCTAAGGCCTTCAGGACCTCCAACAGGAGCCTTCTGACACTTGGATAAAGAGTTTAGAAGACAGGGCTGGCTGGAGATACACATGTAGGAATTATGAGGTTGTGGGTGGTGACTGAAATCATAGGAGCGGATGAAATGCCTGGGTGAGGGCTTTGTAATCTGGGTGAGTCAGATAAAATTGCTTTTATCTCATGGTCATTTCAGATCCTACAATTTCTCCATCATTCTTTTCTCTCCCTTTTACATTTCCCCCTTCTCACCTCTATTTTTCTCTCATCTTTTAATTCTTTCTCTACATACTTCTCGTTGTACCTAATTTTTTACGCCACTCCATTTATAATCCTTTGTATGTATCTCATTCCACCTGTTTTCCTGTTTATATTTCTAGATCTAGTTTCATTATTGAGGTGAACTTCTTTCTACTATCACTTCCTCCTTCTGTTCTCTCTTCTAGCTTTGTTTCTCTGAATGTTATCTTGATTTTTTTTTTTTTTTGAGATGGAGTCTCACTCTGTCACCCAGGCTGGAGTGCAGTGGTATAATCTCGGTTCACTGCAAAACTTGTCTCCCAGGTTCATGTCATTCTCCTGCCTCAGCCTCCCAAGTACCTGGAGCTACAGGCATCCACCACCATGCCTGGCTAATCTGTTGTGTTGTTAGTAGAAACGGGGTTTCACCATGCTAGCCAGGATGGTCTCGATCTCCTGACCTCATGATCCACCCGCCTCGGCCTCCCAAAGTGCTGGGATTACAGGCGTGAGCCACCGTGCCCGGCCCTTATCTTGATCTTGACTGTTTTTGCAATTTCAATCTTTGTCTTTATCCCCATTTTCTTCATCTATATTCGTCTTTATCTCACAGGTTATTACTTTCATCACCAAATGCCTGCTGTTTGGACACTGACCACATAGCCATCTCTATTACCTTTGTCTGTTCCTTATGAGCTTTCTAACTTGCAAGGCTGTCAATCAATCACCAATTTTATTTTCACGTTTCTGGTACAATTTCTGAGAAGTATCTTGAAAATTATCCCCCCCTCCCCCTCAAAACCTGGAATATTTGAATTCCTTGTCCACTTAGAAAAACTTGAAGCTGACTCTTATATCTTTCCATTTGGTGACTCTTGCCTACCTTTCTCCACTCTTTCCCCTTACTTTATCCACTCAGTGTCTCCTCCCTCCATTCAGGAGCCCAGCTCTTCTTTTTCTTTTGGTTCCCTCAAACCTGTTGAAAGCAGTCAGAGTCTGCGCACAAGTCTTTGTGTGTATGGTGTGTATGTGTGTGTGCATATGTTTTGGGGGAGAGGTAAGGAAAAGAAAAAAGAGCTTTTCCTCCATGCAAGTAGGAAAACAAAGGTAATTAATAATTAACATCATAATTGGCTTCTCCATCATAAGCTAATGGGCTGCATCTCTTCTGACTCTCTTTCTGTATTCATTGGAGGAGCTTTAAATTCACAGGACAATGAAGATAAGCAAGGAAATAATAGACTATAGACAGTGACCAGGAAACCAGGGAACCTGTCTCAATGTGGTCATGCTGAACTATTTTCAGAGCTTAGATGAACTGACAAAAAAATACACCTACATCAATGAGTACACCTCATAGCCCTATTCTATCTGACCACACCTCATTCTCCTCCTTACTTGTCATTTTTCTGCCCATTGCCCTGCTGCGATACATTTTTGTCTCTATCTCTTTCATTCGGTGAGCTCATCTCCCTTCGATTTTTCTTGTCTCCTGTGTTGCTTTTTCTGTTTCATTCAATGATGTTCTGTTCTCCTTTATTTCTATGTTTATCCATTTCGCTTCTATCTTTCTAGGTATTTTGTATATTATATAGCTGGTTCCATTCCTATTCTGTCTCTTTGTGATTTTAATTTTTCCCTCCCCATAAAGATTATATGTATTAACCTATATATATACACACACACGTGTGTGTGTTTATGTATGTATACATGTTATATGTAACAAATATATGCATGTGTACACACACACACACACACACACATGCTCGCAGTTGTTGCTAAATAAGCTTTCTGGCATCAGGCACTGATATAGTCTCCTGTGAATATTCTGAGTTCCTTGTGCATCTTCTTTGGACTTTGACTTAAATGACACAGCTCTTCTCCTCCTGTCTGTTACATACAGCAGTCACCCACCATGAGACACCTGGGTTGCTAGTTTCTATTGTTTCTTTAGTTTTTTGGCCCTGATACTTCTGTACATGTATTTCCTCACCCCAAAATGGATATAGTAAGAGTTAGCCTGACTATGTCTTAAAAATTCTGTGATGATAAAATAAGATCTTATTTGCCAAAATATATTTGAAATAACACAATATAATCCAATTACATGATGAAGGACATCTGCCAAAAACTATACTAATGTTTGAGAGTGTTCGATCTGAAGTTTTTATTTCTGTCTATAATTACATAGTAGGAACAGTTGTCTTTTGAGGCTTTACAATTACAAACGACATTGATGTCAACCCATTTATCACTATAAAAATCTAAGATCTTAGTGTTAATGGGAATGAGAGCAGGTTTTAAAAAAAAGGATACCACAAATTTGCTATTTATTTCTTCTACAACAGCAAAATATCATTACATACATTTAGTCAGTGAGACTCATTCTGTTAAACATGAGTTTATCATAATTTCCTGCCTCTTTCCATTTTCTAAAATGCAGAAAAGAGTTCCCAGATGAACTGGACACAAGGCAGTCAAGGTTGTCAGAATAAAAAGCATCTGGAAACAGCAGCTTTTAATTCAGATTCCTGACATTCTGCAGGCCAAGTCTTGGCATCCTAATCTTCTTTACCTGACCCACGTCTTAGGGATGAGCTGCAGGTTTCCTGAAGCTCTTCTCCATTACTCAGCTCTGAAAAGTCACTGCTGCTGAAACCTGCAGAAAAAAAAAAAATTCCTTAACAGTCTTAGTCTGAGTCTTAGGGAATTTTCTAAAGGAAAATTCTTTAAAAAGAATTTAAATTCTTTAAAAAAGTCGGCAGGGAATTCTTTAAAAGAAAAACTGAACAAGAGAAGCTTGTGTAGGAGGGGGAGTAATATTCCTACCACTAGGCTCCCCTTTGGCTTTGATCATCTGACCTGTTGGTCAAGATTGCTCCAGGAGCCCTCTCTGAGGCTGGGGCTGGGGACGACGTTGTTTCTTAAACTTCTTATCCTTTCATTATTAGTTTGCACATACTTCTGCTTCCATCTCAGTTTCTTATCCAAGGGAACCATGGAAGCAACATCTTAAAGATGTCAGAGCCTCCATCAACTGGGCCCTGAATAACTGTGTGGGCACCCCTTCCACTCAGGAACTACTTTACTCTATTTATGTGAGTGAAAAATAAACTTCTATTGAACTTGTGCCTTTGAACATTTTGAGATTTATGTTTTATACTAGCCCAACTCATCTAGTTGAAAATGTAAAATGCCTCCGTCTCAAAAAAAAAAAAAAAAACCAGAAAATGTAAAATGCAAATCATCTAAAATCCCAACAAATTAATTTTTTATTTTAAAGGATATAACAAAAAAACTGAATGTAGCTTTTTGTGGCAAAGAAAGACATTTGTTACATCAAGAGTTTTTAATTGCTCTTACGTCTCTTCCTGTTGGGTATTCCCCAAGTAGATGTACTTCTAGAAGTCACACGATCTAGAAAGTAAAGGAAAACCAAATCAATAATATCTAACTAAAAGATCTATAAGTCTTACGACTGCTTACACTGTTGACAGAATTTGGACTGCAAATATTCTCTGAGGATCATTTCTGTCTCTTCCTATCTAAGGGAAAGGGATTACTATGAAATGGAGCACAGACCCACAATCCTTTAGCCGTAATTGCAAAATCAGTGACCTTTTCTTTTTTCTTTTTTCTTTTTTTTTGAGACAGTGTCTCACTCTGTCAGCCAAGTTGGAGGGCAGTGGTGTAATCTTGGCTCACTACAGTCTTGATCTTACAGGCTCAAATGATCCTTCCACCTCAGCCTCCCAAGTTATTGGGACTACAGGCATGCACACCATGTCCAGCTAATTTTTTGTAGAAATGGGGTTTGCCATGTTGCCCAGGCTGGTCTTGAACTCCTGGGCTCAAAAGATCCACCTGCCTCAGCCTCCCAAAGTGTTGGGATTACAGGTGTGAGTCACCACACCGGGTCTCAAAGATATTTTAATAACCAATATTGTTTTCATAGGTTTGCAGTTAACTAATTTGGCAGTGAATCTGGACTTGAGTTGCCATGAGTCCATGTAAAATCTTATCATATTTCGTGTGAATATTTATATAATTTGCTGTATAAACATTAGTATATTTGAGAATGGGATTCTTCCTGGATCCTACTGGGGTATTTTGTTGTATATAGAATATAAATCACATTGTCTAAAATAATAAAACATTTTCTGAACTTTGAAGTACATCTAGTTTTATAGAGGATTATGAATGCTTATTAAGAATTCGGGCTGTTAGTCTTGTCTCTTCCCATAACTTTTCATATATGATGTGCAAAGAAAAGAGATCCTTAAGTGTGCTTGAGTTTCCCCATCTGTCAAATGGGGGGAACAATAGTTATCTTGCCCACATTTTAGGTTGTTGTAAAGATGCAAGAAGATCTTATTTACAAATACATTTTCAAATATCACTATTTGGCCAATTTCATGTTGGGGGCCATCTGTCAAAAGCTATGAATTGAATTTGATGTTAAGAACCAGGAGCCTGTCTTTCTGTCAATAACTAGAGAGTATGACCAGAAGCTTTGGAATTTTGAACAAGTTTGTGACAAAATCAAGCAATAACAGACTAATGTACTTTCTCTTCTCTATAAAACAGGGAATGGGCAGAAGTAGAAATCACTCCATAAATCCAATACTTTGGAGTTAATAGGTCTGGTAGTGATACGGTTTGGCTGTGTCCCTACCCAAATCTCATCTTGAATTCCCATGTGTTGTGGGAGGGACCTGGTGGCAGGTAATTGAATCATGGAGGCAGGTCTTTCCTGTGCTGTTCTCATGATAGTGAATAAGTCTCACAAGATCTGAATGATTATATAAGGGGGAGTTTCTCAGCACAAGCTCTCTTCTCTTGTCGGCCGCCACGTGAGATGTGCCTTTCACCTTCTGCCATGATTGTGAGGCCTCCCCAGTCATGTGGAACTGTAAGTCCATTAAACCTCTTTCTTCTGTAAATTACCCAGCCTCAGGTATGTCTTTATCAGCAACATGAAAAAGGACTAATACAGGCAGTATGTAGTAAACAGGGCACTGCCACTCAACCACAACCATCTTGTTAAGTCTGAATTTAGAGTCACTTCTTTCTTTGCATTTTTCAAAATGACCAGATGAGTTAGATGCAGAGAACTGGCTCCTGGATAGCTGTTGTGCATGCTCAGAGCACAGTGTACCAGGGAAGAGATGCTCTGAAGTCAGAGCCCTGGAGTCAAGGGGGCTGTTCTTACCCTTCTCACCATGCTTGCTTCTCAGTGCCCTGCTTGAGACTTCTGGGGGCGCCTCCTCCTCACTGGAGTCTGAAAAGTGGTGGTCTTGTCCTATCACTGCAGAAAGGAGCAAATGTCCTTTGGAGGTCTCAATGTATGATAAGGGAACCAAGCCAGAAGAATATTCTATGAAAGGGAAACTAGGAAAAATTTGCGATGCTCTGAAATTTCAGGGCAAGAATGTCCGTGCCCTCAAACCTCCATGATCTGCCTTTTGATTCAAATTTTTGTGGCTCAAGGTTAGTATTTTATCCCTCACTGTCACCTGAGCCTGAGGCTGAGAAAATTTTAGCCCTAGTGGGCATCTCTGCTTTGTCTTGGCTCTCTGTCTTCTTACACCACATTATCTTTCTTTCTTTACTTGTCTCTTTGTGGATTTGTTGTGGTTTTTGTATATGGATTTGTATTTATTTATAAATTTGCTTCTCTCTCAGGGCAACCATGGAAGTCTAGGATCAAAGAAGGCAGATCTTCTACTTGCCTGCTTCCCTGAAGAACTGCTTGAAACAGAGTCCAACCTCTCCCCCATCTAAAAATCCTTGAAATACTCAGTTGAAAAAAATACATACTTCTACCAAAAAAAATAAAACACCTTTTGTTGTGTTGGAGTCACTGACTTCTTTGGGTTCATATGTTATAGCAGTTAGCCAACCTAACTAAATACAAAAGTTAAAATAGGAACCATTGAAATTTAAAGCAAATTTATATTTTACTTTGAAGGATATAGCAAGGAATTAGACTGACTCTTTCGTAGAAAATATTGTTCATTTATAACCATGAAGAGTTGTTATTTTCTCTTACCTCTTTTCCTAGACATTTCTCTGAATATAGATGATTTTCTGTAATCTGTGGGCTCTGTAAAGTAAAAGGGAGAAACCCGTTATTTGTATGCAAGAGACTTATAAATTCTATGACAACTGACACGGCAAATGGGCTTGGGTTAACAAGAAAGCTTTTTTTTTTTGAGATGGAGTCTTGCTCTATCACCCAGGCTAGAGTGCCGTGGCGTGATCTTGGCACAATGCAGCCTCTGCCTTCCGGGTTCAAGTGATTCTCCTGCCTCAACCTCCTGAGTAGCTGGGATTATAGGCACGTGCCACCATGCCCAGCTAATTTTTGTATTTTTAGTAAAAATGGGGTTTCACCATGTTGGTCAGACTGGTCTCGAACTCCTGAACTCAGGTGATCTGCCTGCCTTGGCCTCCCAAAATGCTGGGATTACAGGCGTGAGCCGTCACATCCCACCAATAATGAAATTTTGATGAGCATTTTTCTCTCTCTCCTTCTAGTGAATCCAGTTCTGGAGGTTCAGGGTCATAATGTTGGGATCCTGCCCAGCAATCCCTGTAATCCTCTGTGTGTATTATTTGGAAATGCCTCTTTTTTATTAATTTTTTTCAACTTTTATTTTAGGTTTGGGGATATATGTGAAGGTTTGTCACATGGGTAAACGTGTGTCACAGGAGTTTGTTGTACAGATGATTTCGTCACGCAGGGATTAAGCCCAGTACTCAATAGTTATCTTTCTGCTCCTCTCCCTCCTCCAACCGTCCATCCTCAAGTAGACCCGAGTGTCTGCTGTTTCCTTCTTTGTGTTCATAAGTTCTTATTATTTAGATCCTACTTACAAGTGAAAACATGTGGTATTTGGTTTTCCGTTCCTGCGTTAGTTTGCTAAGGATAATAGCCTCCAGCTCCATTTATGTTCTCTCAAAATACATGATCTCGTTCTTTTTCATTTTTTTTTTTTTGAGACAGGGTCTCACTCTGTCACCCAGGCTGGAGTGCAGTGGCACAATCGTAACTTACTGCAGCCTCAATTTCCCAGGCTCCAGTGACTCTCTCACCTCAGCCTCCCAAGCTTTTTTTTTTTTTTTAATGGAGTCTCGCTCTGTCACCCAAGTTGTAGTGCAATGGCATGATCTCGGCTCACTGCAACATCCCTCTCCCGGGTTCAAGTGATTCTTCTGCCTCAGTCTCCTGAGTAGCTGGGACTACAGGTCGAATGCCACCACGCCCAGCTAATTTTTTGTATTTTTAGTAGAGACAGGGTTTCACCATATTGGCCAGGATGGTCTCGAACTCCTAATCTCGTGATCTGCCCATCTTGGCCTCCCAAAGTGCTGGGATTACAGGAGTGAGCCACCGCACCCAGCCCATGCCCGGCTAATTTTTATATTTTTGGTAGAGATTGAGTTTCTCCATGTTGTCCAGGCTGATCTCAAACTCCTGAGCTCAAGCAACCCACCTGCCTCAGCCTCCCAAAGTGCTGGGACTGTAGGTGTGACCCACCGTGCCTGGTTGTAAATGACTCTTAAACACCACTAGCTCCCATTTTCTCACATATAAAGCAGGGATAAACTAGTTACCCTACCTCCCTGTTAAGGTTTTTTTGATGGGGAAATGAAGGTTCATTTACAAAAGCCCTGTGAAAAATCACAATGTAAGCCAATGAGTGAACTATAATTTGGGTTTGGGTGTAGCCAAAGTCCCCCCTTTTTTGTTTCTCCATTAATAATTAAATAGCAGCACAAATTATTCTTTGAAGACTTTCGGAGCTTGTAATTAAGACAATATTATCAGTGAATAAAGGAAGACTGTGCTTATCACGCTCTATCAAATATAAAGGGTAGGAGTAGAGAGTAAGTACATTATTTTGACCCTTAAAATAATAACTCTTGATAGTTTGTTGTTAAAAAAGACTGTTATTTTACTAGAATATTTTTGCTACATTTTCAATGTATCAGTCGATTGAAGCAATCCAGTTCAGCCAGAGTTTATAATGTCTTCCTAATGTCTTCTGTTTCTCAATAGGGCCAGAGAGGTTAAATGTAGAAAGTAGTATTCTAGAATTTACAGAATCAAGGCATAAGGAGACCACTCGGAATGAAATTAATCAAGAAAACAGAATTCTGGATTTGTACTCTGGATATTCTGCAGCCTCGGGTTGCAACTCTAATATTCTTACCTGGTACAGTCTGGGGTCGTGAGCAAGTGGCTTCTTGGCCCTCCTTTTCCTCATTTGATTCTAAAGAGTTGTCATTATTGATCACTGCACAGAAGAATGGGATTCTTTAGAGGTTCAGTGTGTGACCAAGGAATCAATTCAGTAGGAAATTCCCTAATAAGAAAACCTAGAAAACCTTGAAAATGCGTGCAAGTCCTCGCCTGTACACAGGCCACGCTTGTCTTGATCCTTTCAAGCTACCTGCATTGTGGGTTAGCGATACTCCATTCTTGTCTCCAGAGGGAAATTTTGGTTTGCTTGGCCTTTGCCTTCCCACACTTCTTTTACTTCTTATCCCTTCTACTTGCCACTCCACATTTCCTTTGTTTCTGCTTCTGTTTTTCATGCAGGGAGACCTTGAAGATCTTCTGTTAAAGATGTGATCCTCTTCTACCTCCCACCAACACAGTGCCTTCCTGAATTGTTTACAAGGCTGAGAAATAACTTCCTCTTGTGTTTGAGCCAAAGACATGTTTTGGGACTAATTTTTAGAGCAGTTTGCTTACACCAAGATCAAAGTTAGAGTACGTACTGTCTAAAAACTAATGCAAATTTACATTTTACTTTGAAAGATGCAGTGAGCAATTAGAATGAATGTATTACTACATTGTTATTGTGTAACATCAAGATGAGGTTCTTCTTTGCTCTTAGGTCTTTCCCTAGTGTATTTTCCCTAAAGTGGCATGTTTCTAATATCCCCTGGATCTAGAAAGTAAAGGGCAAAACAAATAAACCAATTTGCACACTAAAAAGTTATAAATCTTATGACAACTCATGCTGCAAATAGGATTGAGATAATACAAGATTTTAATAATGTTTCTGTCTTTCATTTCACACAGGAAGTAACTCCGAATCCAGGATACTAGTCTTGTCTTCTCTTTAATTTACCATGAGATTGTGGAGATGACTTTGAAACATTTATGTAATTGTGTTCTCTCTTCTAGGAAACAAGGACGAGAATCTCTATTCTGTTTACCCTTTTAAGGTTATCGTAAATTTAAAAGTAAGACAATTTGCAAAAGTCTTTTGAAAAATCACTAAATGTGCCATGACTTGCTGAAGAACTCTGTCAGTAACAATACTTCAGGTTTCAGAATACGTTATCTCAGGTGTTTATTTTTGCCAACACCAGATAGTTGGATGAGATGTCTTTTGACCCTATTCAAAGTTTGTGATCAGATGACAATAAGATCTTCCCATAAAGGAATATTCAGCTTTCTATTCTCTATAAAAGTCACTATATAAATCTAACATTATATAGACGTAGCAACTAGTTAGTTTTAAAAACAAACTCATCACTTTGCTAGCCTATTCCTGCTATATAATCAATGTATGGGTATGAATATTGATTAATAGAATCCATCAAGAAAGAAGGCTAATTCTCAAAAATAAGTTTATAACAATTTCTTTTCTCTCTGCATTTTCCAAAAAGGTCAAGTAAAATTAATGCAAAGAATGGGATCCCAGGATAAACTGGACCCATTGTACAGAATGAGCTCAGAATAAAATGCATCAGGAAACAGTAGCTCTTAAATCAGATTCCCACAGCCCAAGTCTTGCTCTCCCAAACTTCCTTACCAGGCTCATTTCTCAGTGGTGAGATGAAGACTTCTGGGGGCTCATCAACATCGGTGGATCCTTCAGAGTCCTCACTGCTGATGACTGCACAAAGGAGCAAAAACCATTAAGAGTCTCAGGGTATGACCAAGGAGTCCACCCACCAGGAAATTCCACAAATAGAGCACTAGGAAGACCCGGGAAGCTAAGTTAACTCAAGACCCTGGAGTGCTCCTGGAATGCATGCCACCTGCAGTTTGTTCCAGGTTCTTAACCAAAAGCTGATAAAATTGACACACAGAAGGCAGTTGTGCCCATCCACTGACACTGTTCTTACCCCAACCCTCATTCTACTTTTTTCTTTCACTCTCATTTTACTTCTCATCTTTCTTCTTTGTTCTGCCATCTCCCCTGCTTCTGCCTCTGTTTCTGGTGATGGTGTCTCTTTATACCTCTCTTTGTCTGGTATGTTTCTCCCCCCACCTCCTCTTGTGAATAGCTTGGCTCCCTGATCTTTTTTTTTTTTTTAAACTCCTCTCCATGACTTCTTCTTTTACTTTATTTTTTATTTTTATTTATTTTTTATTTTTTCCTTTTTTCTTTCTTTTTTTTTTTTTTTTTTGAGCCAGAGTGTTGCTCTGTTGCCCAATCTGGAGTGCAGTGGCAGAATCTTGGCTTACTGCAACTTCCGCATCCCTGGCTCAAACGATGCTCCTGCTTCAGCTTCCTAAGTTGCTGGGACTACAGACATGTGTCATCTTGTCCGGCTAATTTTCATATTTTTTGTAGAGATGGGGTTTCGCCATTTTGCCCAGGCTGATCTCGAGCTCCTGGACTCAAGTGATCCACCCGCCTTAGCCTCCCAAAGTTCTGGGGTTACAAGCATGAGCCAGCCCTCCCTGACTTCAGAAACAGCCTCTCTGACATTCTTACTGATTACCTCCATTTCTGTCTTCTGGTATTTTCCCAGCTCCCAAGGACTTTCTTCTGTCACGCTGAAGACTCACTGCATCAGGTACCAGCCCCTTTCCCTTCCTGCCTCCATCCCAGATACCTGCACTGCCCCGATGGGCCCTGATGAAGTCCCCAACCCCCTTACCTGGTAACCTCTGACACAGTTACAACTTCTCCCGGTCAGCCTTACCTATTATGTCAGATGCCTGGGCTTGGCATTCAGCATTTGAAGTAAAATATGGCTTTTCCTTTTTTATATCCACCAGTCGCACAGAACAGGAATTAATTTGGATTCCATGGTTGTGTGGCTCTGCCCCTGGGCCAAATTGTAATAAATGAAGAATTTTCATTTGTCTCCCCAGTGGGCCTCCTTCACTATCATTAATAATTCCTCCTCTCTGCAATTTCACTGCTGGGGCTAGACCTTCACCCCACCTCCCTGTTTTTCCTTTTGCTCAACTCTGTCCCTTCCTTTGTGCCTCTCTTGGCTCTGTTTTGTTTTTTACCTTTCCCTTTCCCTACTCTTCTCATCCTTTGATGGTTAATATTTTGCCTTTTTTAAAAAAATAAAAATTATAATGGTAGTATAAGACAGATGAATAAAAGTGGGTTTTGAATGATCACAAAGGAAGTAAATCACTTTGATCAAAAAACAGATTACCAATACCCCAGATACCTTCTCATGACACTTCCCACTAACTGTTTCCACTAACTTGCTCAAAGCCAACTACCATCGAGGTTTCAAACACCGAGATTAATTTTGCTTGCTCTGTAATTTATATAAATTGAATCATCTCTTTTCTCTCGCTGTTTCTCTCTCCCCCTACTTCTCTCTCAATATATATAGATCTCCCCAAAGAAGTCAAATCCCCCAAAATTATATGTATATTTTATTCAACATGCTTGTGAAAGTCATCTGTATTCATTTTGAATAATTATTTTCACTACTAGATAGTATTCCATTATAGGAATAAGCCATGGATTCTTTATTCATTTGTGCAATTTCAAGCATTTAGCTTCTATGAATAATGCTGCCCTGAGCATTCTTTTCTATGTGTTTTGGTAACATAACACACATTTCTGTTGGTTTCTGTTGAGGAATGTAATTGTTGAGTTATAGGGTATGTATATTTTCAGCTTTGGAAGATTACCCCCAACTGTTTTCCCAAAAGCATATATAAAGGCAGAGATGAAAGAAAGAGAGCTTGGCAAATTCCAGTAAGTAAAGGAAGCTTAGTGTGGTGGGAATGCGGCATGAAGGGGTGAGAAGAGGGTGATGGGGAATGTGCAGGTGCGTGGTAGGCATCCTTCAATTCACCACTCCAAGCAGTGTTGACCTACTGCTAAGGGCCACGTGAAGGCACTGGGTTTCAAACAGGAGAGTCATATCAAGTGGTTTCTATTTTGGAAAATCC
This sequence comes from Trachypithecus francoisi, assembly GCF_009764315.1. Classification (NCBI taxonomy): domain Eukaryota; kingdom Metazoa; phylum Chordata; class Mammalia; order Primates; family Cercopithecidae; genus Trachypithecus; species Trachypithecus francoisi. The sequence continues at coordinate 10,503,914 of NW_022681458.1, forward strand.
ATTCAGCTGAGGTGCAGACTTGAGAGGAGCAAGATTGGGGGCCAGACAGGAGACTGTTCCTCTAATTTTAGTGAGAGTGACAGGGATCTAGATTAGGATGTTTGTGCTGGAGATGAAGAGAAATGGACAAGTTAGAGATATTTTAAAGTTGGGATCGACAGAAGTGGCAAATGAAATGATGATTGTTTTAAGCCACTAAGTTTCAGGATGGTTTGTTACATTACACAGCAATAGATGACAGATGCAGCTTTTGAAGAGAGATGTTCTTCAGGTCTTTAAATAAAGGTCTTCAGGCAATTGGAGAAAGGAGTCAAGAGGACAGGTCTGAGTTGGAGATGTATGTTTAGAAATCAACAGATCCTAGATGGTGATTGAGCCATGGAGAGGAAGTGATGCCTGAGGAGAGGCCTCTTGTAATCTGGGGGTGGAGATGGAGTCACAGGGGCCATTTCAATAAGGGGGCAGCTGGTCCTCCATAGTAATAGGACAAGCCCTGTGCCTCCTTTCCAGTTCTTGTCTCCTCAGATCAGAGAATGTCTTGATTTGTCTTCTCTCTTCCCTTCTTTGCGTGATCCACTCTCTACCAATTTTTCATTCACTGGCCTTTAACTCATTTTCCGCATACTTCTCTTTGTGCCTCCCTCCATTTTTCCTATTTCTTGGTATTTTTTTCCCCTCTATATTTTTTTCTATTCATACTCTTTTTATCTATGCTTTTTAAAAATTACTGTCTCTTAGAGTCAGAACTAGGGTGAGATGAAGGTGGTACCTTGGGTGCCTTAAAATTTAAGGAAGCTCAGTCTCACATGCCAACTGATATCTCCTTACATACTGTGCCCTGATGGCCTCCCTGCCTCACCTCGTGCCAGGCCTGTTGTCCCCTACGTAATGTTGCATCTCTGTTACATTTCCTACCTGCTTTGAGTCGGCCTTTATTTCTTAATTATTAATGTTACCTCTGCAAGCTTCTTCTATGTCACTTTTTTTTCTCCAAAAACACTTTTGCATCTGATGTGTCAGCGCTACATCACTTTTTGTCTTTCTATATCTTCCTCATCTCAAACATTCCAGTCATTACCAAAGGTCTCTTCCAGTGCCATTGTCTACCACATCAGAGTCCCTCCACTTGCCATTCTTTCCTGAAGGTCTTTCACCTGGGCTTCCTTCCTTTGCAAATCTGACAAGCAGCATCATGCATAATTTCTATGTTTTCATGATAACTTTTGAAAAGTAACTTGCAACATATTTCTATTCATCAACTCCACAACATGGCAACGTATGGATACCATGTCACTTTATCTAAAATCTGTTTCACTCATACACGGTTGGTCCTTGAACAACAGGGGCTTGAACTACACGAGTCCACTTGTATGCAGATTTTCTTCCACCTCTGCCACCCCTGAGATGGCAAGACCAGCCTGTCCTCTCCTTCCTCTTCCTCAAACTACTCAATGATGAGGATGAAGATCTTTATGATTATCTATTGCCACTTAATGAATAGTAAATATATTTTCTCTTCCTTATGATTTTCTTAACAACATTTTCCTTTGGAGATCTTACTTCATTGTGAGAATACAGCACATAATACATATGGAAAATATGTGTTATCATCTGTTTATGTCAGCAGTAAGGCTTCTGGTCAACAGCAGTTAAGTTTTGGGGAAGGTAAAAGTTATGTGCAAATTTTTGACTGTATAGGGCATTGGTACCCTTAACCCCCCCACCCAGTGTCCAGGGGTCAACTGTATTTTGTTATTTAATATTCCCTAGTTAACCTCTTTCATATTCTTTCTTCTTGCATTCTCTAACCAGGGACAGTCTCTCCGTTAAAAAGATTCACTCTCTTTTTCCCTTCCATCTCATACCTGTTAAAAGCAGCCAGAGGCTGTGAACAAAGTCTGTGTGTCTTGGGTGGGAGTAGGCAGTTAGTATAAGAAAACAAAGGAAAGTTTTGTGCTTATAGAGAAATAAAGATATAATTAGAAAATTGGGGAGAAGCAGAGCAAGATGGCAGAATAGGACTCTCCAGCCTTCCTTCCCCTGCAGAAACACTGATGTGAACAACTACCTATGCATGAAAACACCTTTGCAAGAGCTGAGGAAACCAGATGAAAGATCACAGCACCTGGGTGTAACACAGAAATAAGAAGGAGTACATTGAAAAGGGCAGGAAGAAAAGTTTCACTGTGTCACCTTCTCCAACTCCAGGAAGCAGAGCACTGAGAGAGATACCATATGCTTGGGGAGAGGAGAAGGAAGTGAGCACAAGACTTTGCCTTAGACCCAAACCACAGAAACGTCTTCAATAAAATCGGGCTCCCAAAGCCCCAGACTCTAGCCAGTACCCATGGTCGGAACCTCCAAGCTCATCTTGACCGCAACCTAAATCCTGCAGCCCCAGGATTCGGTCCAGCCCTGCAAACTCAGTCTCCAGCCTCCTACAGCTCTATTTCAGCCTCAATGACCCCACGATCCAGACCAGACTGAGTGACAAACTGGACCCAGTGGCACTGGGCTTTAGGCCCATCCCAGCAGCAAGCTGGCTTCAATAGCACTGGGTTTCAGGCCTGAAGTGCCTAAAGAAGCCTGCACCAGTGGTGTAGAACCCTGCAGATTCTGGTTCAAGGTTCCCCCCAGCACATACCTGCCCACTGGTTGTCCTAGGCACCAGACTAGCCTGCTTGAGGACTCTAGTAGCAAACCTGCCCTTGTACCATGCCAGATGGCCTTCCTAGAATCTTTAAATAGGGTGAAAGGCTTTCCCGGACAAAGTCAGCCTGCAAAGACTAAAATAATTCCTACTTTCTTAAATGCACAGACATAAATGTAAGGCAACAAGAAACATCAAAACCAAAGAGACATAACATGACCAAAAGAACACAATAATCTCCCCACAGCAGACCCCAAAGCAATGGAGATAACAAACTGCCTTACACAGAATTCAAAATAATTGTTTTAAGAAATCTCAGCAAACCTTAAGAAAATATAGAGAAACAATTCACTAAAATCAGGAAGACAATAAATGACCAAAATGAGAAATTTAACAGAGATATTGAAATTACTTAAAAAATCAAACAGAAATTCTGGAGCTGAAAAACACAATGAATGAAATTTAAAAAGGCATCAGAGAGCATCAACAGCAGAATTGATCATGCAGAAGAAAGAATATGAACTCAAAGACAGGTTATTTGAAATACAGTCAGAGAACAAAAAGAAAAAAGAATGAAAAGTCATGAAGAAAGCTTACAGAATTTATGAAACACATCAAAAGAGCAAATATTTGAATCACAGGAATTCATAAAAGGGAAGAGAAAGACAAAAGTAGAAAGTTAATTTAAAGAGATAATAGTATAAAACTTTGCCAATCTGGTAAAAGACATAAATTTCCAGGTACAAGAAGGTCAATGGTCTCCAATCAGATTCAGTGCAAACAAGACTATACCAAAACATACTATAATAAGCTGTTAAGATTCAAGGACAAAGAGAGAATCCTGAAAGCAATAAAAGTAAAGAAACAACTAACATATGAGGCAAGGTCATGAAAAAACCAGGCATGGTGGCTTACATCTGTAATCCCAGCACTTTGGGAGGCTGAGGTGAAAGTACTGCTTGAGCCCAGAAATTTGAGACCTGACTGGGCAACATAGGGCAATCCTGTCTCTATAAATAATGAAAAAAAAAAAAAAGAGTCAGATGTGGTGGTACATGCCTGTCATCTCAGCTAATCAACAGAGTGAAGAGACAACCTACAGAATGGGAGAAAATATTTGCAAACCATGTATCTGATAAAGGTTATTATCCAAAATACATAAGGAGCTCAAACAACTCAATATTAAAAACAAACAAACAAACAAACAGATTTTTAAATGGGCAAAGGACCTGAATAAACATTTCTTAAGGGAACACAAGCAAATGGCTAACAGATATGTAAAAAAATGCCTTGCCTCGGAAATCATCAAGAAAATGCAAATTAAACCACAATGAACATCACCACATACTGGTTAGGATGGCTATTATCAAAAAGACTAAAGATAACAAATGTTGGTGGGGATGTGCAGAAAAGGGAACTTTGGTACACTGTTGCTGGGAATGTAAATTGCTACAATCACTAAGAAAAACAATATGGAGTGTCCTCAGATAAATAAAAAGTAGAACTACTCATACAATCCATGAATTCCACTACTGAATATATATTCGAGGGATATGAAATCAGTACAGATGCTCCTAGAGTTACAATGGGACCACATTTCCATAAACCTACCATAAACAACATATCATAAGTCAAAAATGCATTTAATACTTCAATAAACCCATTGTAAAGTTGAAAATCATAAGTCTAACCATCATAAATCAGGGGCCGTCTGTATACGGAAGAGATATCTGCACTCCCATGTTCATTGCAGCAGTATTCACAATAGCCAAGATATAGAAACAACCTAAGTATCTATCAATGGGTGAATGGATAAAGAAAATATATACACAATGAAATACATCTACACACTGAAATACTATCTAGGCTTTGAAAACGAAGAAATCCTGTTATTTGCAACAACAACCATGAACCTGGAGGATATTACGTTACGTCAAATAAGACAGGCACAGAAAGACATATATGACATCTCACTTATATGTAGAGTGTAATAAAGTTGAATTTATAGAAGTTGAGAGTATACGGTGGTAACAGAGGCTGGGGATATGAGGATGAGGACTGGGGAGACGTTAGTCCAAGGATACAAAATTTCAGTTAGATAGGAGAAATACATTAAGAGATCTATTATACAACACGATTAATATAGTTAATAATGTATTGTATTCTTTAAAATTACTGAGAGAATAGATTTTGCGTTATTACCACAAAAACGATAAGTACCTGAGGTAATATTTATGCTAATTAGCTCTATGGTAATTATTTATGCTAATTTGCTAGTTAGCCTTTTCACAATGTGTACATATTTCAAAACAACACGTAATGATAAATACATCCAGTTTTTAATTTTAAAAAGTGGTTATGATGGTAAAACAACAACCAACCAACCAACAAATGTATAGTGTCCAAATAAGAAAGGAAAGAAAATAGGCAAGGTAAGCAATAATTACCTTCTTCATCACAGGGCAATGGGCAGGGCGTCTCCCTTCCAGCATCCCCATTATTCACTTGGATAGTGACTTGTTCACAGGACTCTGGAGATAAATGAGATCACAGCTGAGAATCCAGTGGAGCCTTGCTCTGTCCTATTTCCATTTGGTGAGACCCCACCCTGCTTCTCCTTTCTTCTCCTGTTTCTACCTATACCCCTGTCTGTATATATTGCTGCATGAAGGTGTTTGTGCTTTATTGATTCCTGGCCAATCTCTCTCTACTTTCTCTTTTTGCCTTTTGTTTCTGTCTCTCTTCTTTGGTGAGACTCTGCAACTCTTCCCCTTTCTCTCTCAGTTTTTTGCTTCTAGCTTTCTTCCTCCAGGTCTTCGTCATCAGTATGTCAGTGCATCAGGCTCATCCGTATATCAGGCCCCCTCTGTGTCTGTGTGATTTTCCCCTGCTTGTTAAACAGGTGTCTCCTTGCATTGTGCATTAGACTCTTCCTCTGCTACCAGCCAGGGCCCCTTGGCTCGTCCCCATTCACGCGAAACCAGTCAGTCTTACCTGTTGGCTCAGCCTTTTGGGCACGTTGTTCATTTGTTTGTTGGCTTCCTAGCGAACCATTTTTGTCACTGGTTGTACCTTTTCTCTCTGCATTTATCTCTTCTGTTTCACAGGGGTGCTCTGAGAGTCCATTTTCAGGTGGGGTTGTACCTAAACCGTGGTTTGATTCACAGGTATTTTATTTGCCCCCTGCTGCCCGTTACTCCCTTCCAACCACTACAACATGGGCCACTGATGGATGTAAGGTCAAGGCACCAAGCAAAAGCCAGATTCAAGCAGATGCAGGCAGAAAATGGTGAAGCAGGCATATGGGTAAAACGACCAGGCTCAGCGGCACCAGGAACAAGCAGCAAGTGTGCTTAAGGGGTGTGGGAGGAAGAAACCCTCCTAGGCAAGATAAGAACTTGTTACTTAAATCCCAAAAATGGAAAAACTGTAGACGCAAAAACGGAAAATTCTGGGCAATCATTAACACGAAGAGGCAACCCCACAGCACGTTCCAGAATGGGGCAAGAGTAGCAGAGGCTCAAAGAGTAGTAAACAGGAACAACCATCGTGAGATGGGGAATCCGAACGGGGCCAAGTCAGGCTTCGAAAAGAGTTTTCACCAGTTCCTGGCAGGAAGAAATTAGAAGTTTATTTCAGAAATTGAGGTATGGATCTTGCCATCTCTCCTAATCCCTTTTTGGTCTCTGTAATGTAGGAGTTAAAGACCCCATCTAATTCTCAGTGCAGAGGCCATCTGGAGCTGGCAGATGCCACCTAATTATTGAAGTCAGACTCCAGCCTTGATAGTAGGGGACTGGGTCAGCTGCACCCCTGGCTGACAGGGGCCTTGACCAGACAACCCTGCTGAGTGTCCTCTGTGATACACTCCAGTAACTGACTATGGCAGAGTGATCCTGCCTTTGTCCCCAGAGCTACCCTGCCCAGGGCCATTAACTCAGTTTCTTCGAAGTTCTGGTTGCCTCATACCCACCCCTTTTTACACAACACCCTCCCTCTCCACATCTGTTTATGCTTTCTCATTGACTTTTCCATGAGGACTCAGTGTCTGAGTAGCCTCTGCTTCCTCCAGCTGTTGGTATTCTTTTTTTCCGGATCTTTTTGTCTACAAATATTTCCTCATTTTTATTTCATTTTTCTGTTTTTATTTTTTTAGATTCCCTGGACAGCACAGAGTTAGGAATGCAGGCTCTGGGGTAGAACACCTGGGTTTTTCCTTGTTCCTCTGACCCTAGGTAAACTCCATTTGTGGTATCTCTGAATTTCAGTTACCTTGTCTGCAAAACAGGCATATAAGTAATATTAATCTCCAATGGCTGTCATGAGCATTAAACCAACTGCCACAGAGTAGATGTTCAATCAAAGTGAACTGTTAACGGCATGGTGATTTTTGTTGTCTTTTACCCCTTTTTACAGTTTCATTTCCCTTCCTTCGTCATCTAGGTACTTACATCTCTTCCATGTGCACCACTTCCTTTCTGAGTCTCTCTACATGACCGCCTTTCTCTTTGAATATTCCTGCTCTTAAACAACATCCTCACATTTAAATTTTTCCCCTATTCTGCCATCACCAAGTATCTCCCGTGATATCACAAGAAATATACATTTCAGTCTTCATTCCCTGCTCCTGGTCAGAGCTCCTAAAACCCTTGAAACATCCCAAGTCATGACAAGTGAAAAGAGCACTTTCTGTTATTCATAACAAGCCTCTTTCGACCACATCTGGGTTCACGTTAATGAGGTAACTTTTGGAAAGCCCCTAAGGATTGGGGGGTGGTTGCCAGGGGAGCTGAACGTGAGATTAGACGGTTGGAACTTTCAGCTCCACCTCTTGACCTCCAGGGAGGGGAGAGGAGGGATGGAGGTTAACTTAATAATCAGGTACCAATGATTTAATCAATTCAGACTGTATAATGGAATATCCATAAAGAACCCTAAGTGACTGGGTTCAGAAATCTTCTGGGTTGGCAAACACATGGAAGTGCCAGGAGAGTCATGTCCCAGAGAGGGCAGAAGCTCTGTGCCCTTCCCCACGCTTTGCCCTACGTATTTCTTCCGCTTGGCTGTTCTTGAGTTGTATCCTTTATAATAAATGTCAGATATAAGTCAACATTTCCATGCGCTCTGTGTGATCTACTAGGAAAGTATCAAAGCCATTGAAGGCCTTGTGGGAAACTCCAATTTACAGGAAGTTGGTCGGAAGCACAGGCCACACCCTGAGACTCACAACTGGCATCTGAAGTGGGGGGCATTCTTATGGGAATACGCTATTAACCTGTGGAGTCTGTGCCAAGTCTGGGCAATTAGTGGCAGAACTCAATTAAATTATAAGATATCAGGCGGTATCTGCAGAAAATTGGAGAACGGATTGGTGTGGGGAGACCACCCACATGTTCGGTGTCAGAAGTGTTGTGAATATGACAGTACAGGTAAAACAGGAGCCTTTCTTTCTCCAAGGTCTCCTCTTTGATGTTGACCATGGACCATGCGCTGTGGTTCTTAACCCTTCACAACTTCACACAGATCCCCTACAGGGAACTTTCTAAATCACAATTACTTCTAGGTAGCTGGCATCTGTCAATCTGGCCTAGTGACACACTTGGCTCTGATTCCCTCATGGTTATTGAGCCAAGTATGTCTCGTCATGGCCACTTCTCCAGGACCCTGCATCTGGTTAGGAGCTCATATAACCCCCACCTTGACTTCTCCATGGTCCTTCCGTATGTCTTCCTTGATTCACCATCTCCACTCAGAACCTTGGATCCCTAACGTCTCTTAGAGACAGTTTTTATTCTGTCATTTTTACCTTGTTCAAGACTTAGTTGGATGCCAGGCCTCTCCTCCCTCTCTTCTCCATCACTTTCTCGGAGAGGCAATTTGTCTTGGATTACTAAAGAGCGGGAGAGAGAAGACGCAATTAGAGATCTACAGGGACCAGGGACAATGTCTGGAAATCATGCTTTTAGGAATTTCCAGTCCTCGGGTGACTCAGAGCTCAGAGGGTTCCACATGACCTAAAGTTCTCCTGTTATCACCTGGGACAGAGAAGAGAAGACCCCAACAATGAAGCCTCTATTGTCCTACACAGAAAGGAGACACTCAAGATTTAAGGATAAAGGAGTAATGGAAACATTGTGAGCTATGTTACCCTCAAAATTGTCAGATGGCAGGGTAGGTGTATATCAAGTGTAAGGAAGAAACTGGGGAATTCCCTGAGGAGAAGGTCTCAAGTCCTAGAGAGATTCCATTTTTTTATAATCAGCCAGGTGCAGTGGTTCACACCTGTAATCACAGCACTTTGGGAGGCCAAGGCAGGAGGATTACTTGAGTCCAGGATTTTGAGACCAGCCTGGGCCACATAGCTAGACCTTATATCTGAAAAAATAAAATAAAATTAGCTGGATGTGGTGTTGCACACCTGTGGTCCCAGCTACTCAAGAGGCTGAGATGTGAGGAACACTAGAGTCCAGGAAGTTGGAGCTGCAGTGAGCTGAGATTATGCCACTGCACTCCAGCCTGGGCAACAGATTGAAACTCTGTCTCAAAAAAACATAAATAAAAAAAAGAGAAAACCTCAATATCTTTAAAGATGAGGCTAGAAAACAGAAGAACATTGTCTTAATTGGGTCGGGGAGGATGAACAGTTCTCAAATAAACATAACAGAGGACCCAGGGGCAGCTTGTGTGGACTTCAGGGTCCGAGAGTCAGCAGCATCTCTCTGAGGGTGGGTGGGCTGCTGTGCCGGACAGGGTGGTGGGTGGTGCTGTCTCAGGTCAGTGACAGTGAGCCTCAGGGCAGGTCACCCAAGCACCAGGAGCGCCAGAAACTAAGACGTGAGTTGTCAGCACTGGAGCTAGGAAGGGGGATCCCTGCAGTCCATAGAGAGGAACAGAGTCCCTGAGAATGTGGGCAGTAAAGGTAGCACCATTTCCTTCCATCCCCACAGCCTGTACCATCCTGGTTACAAACATTGACTCGAAATTTGTGTCCAGGTATTTGATTTCCTTTTATTCCTTTTCTGACTTGAATATTTGCTACGGAAGTTATTTTATTATTAATTTAGATAAGGTTAGTATTGATACAAATCGATAAGCCATATACAACTACTGCTTACATTTCTTTCCTTGTTCATAAACCTGTAGTATTTCTTGATTGCCTAGTAAGTAAACTTCAAATTCCTTAGCTTTAAATTCCAGACCATTCAATACCTTCCTCCAGTTGATCTAAGTCAGCTCCTATGTTGCTTCTCACTCTCAGATTTAGCCAAATCTAATTTGTCCTGTTTTGCAGACATGCTTTCAAACTTTTATTCCAGTTCCCACAGCATCCACCCTCTTCAGGGCATGTGCCGGTTTCTCTTGTGATGTCTCTATCCCTTATTTGGAGAACTGGATTGAGATCAAACTTGTGGGAATAAAAAGTTTTCCAGGCAAGTACAAAAAATTGCAGGACGTCTTTAATGTGTACCATTTTAATAGTATAAATTATGCATTCTCAGAAAAAAGGTCAAGAATGAAACCTTTAGTTTGGTATAGCACCAAAAAATAGTCCCTGGCAGAGTAATTGGTTTTGTCATTGCTTAATTAATCTTTGTTTCATCCCTTGTGGATAAAGGGTTAGCAAAACCACTTCTACTTCACTGAAGGCAAACTTGACCCAGGGTTAACTTTCTTGCTCATATTCTGAAAACCTAATAAAGATAGCCTTTTTTGCAGTGTTACTAGGCAAACACTGAGGTTAGGAATGACCCATGACTAGTTGACTGGGACTATGTATGGACAACAAATACCTGTGGAGAAGCCATAGTTGTGGTCTTCCTTCAATTGATAACTCTTGTCACTCAGCTTGCTCCTGTAACTCAGCTTGCCTATATGGGGTCCTGAAAGCTGTTACTATGGAGCTGTTACAAGAGACATACACTCCCATAGGCATGTGGTGCTGAGTCAAGGTGGATCCTGCACCCACAGCTAAGTTGTCACTCAGGGCAGGTAGTAGTCAATTTGGTGGACTGCTATGTAGACCATTGCAAGGGCTCCCACTGAAGAGAAGAAGCTGCCCTGTTGGGATTCTGTTTCTTACTCTATGCTCTTCTAAGTAAATCTGATGCCAGTGTTGCTCTAGCTGTCCTGTGAGTCCAAGTGGCCAGTGAAGCAGACCTCCAGGTGCTTGTTTTACCATAACCACAAGCCATGAGTTTCGAGAAGACTCATGACATGTCTATTTTGTTAACTACTCTATCCCCACTGCCCAACAAAATGTGTCACATATGGTAGGAGCTCAGTATATGCTTATTGAAAAAAATTGACCCTGGAAATCAAAAGGTAGATAATAAATCTAATTACCATTTTTGAAGCTTTCATAAATGTGAATTAAATCGGGGTATTCCTGCAAATTGACATCGCTGAACAGTGCTTCCAGAACTGGCAGGTTAAATATCTTCTCCAGTTCACTGAGAACATTGTACACCACTCTCTGTACAGGAACCAGGTTTCTGCAAGAATCTTGAGAATCCTTAAAAAATATTGAATGGAGAAAACATAAATACAGACTTCCAAGTTACAGAAGAGCTCTAGAAAGGAATTCTATGGTTACTGTATTCTAATTTCTCTGCATAGGTATTTTCATGTGAAGTTCTATAATTTTTACTTATTGGTATAACCAGTAATGAAAGAAGTAAATCCCTTCTCCTTAAAAATACCCACTGATGAGCCTGATTGCCTCACCCTCATTTACATTAGATGCAAAAAGGGGTAACTTGGAAGGATAAAAGTGGGCTCAAAGTCCTTTAACAGCCTGATCCATATGGGATAGACGTAGCAGGCAATCCATGAGTGGCTGTTTGTTGGCTGGACAACCCCTGCTCTGCCCCCAAGACTGATTTGGCCTGAAGGGCTCAAGGAAACCAGGCCACCATTCTCCCCTTGCTGTGAACTTGGCCACAGAGGAAGCACATTCATAGCCGGAGATGACTCGCTGCTCTGTGTCTCCAGCAGGGCCTGTGGGTGGAATTTACCCATAGTCCCAGACTCCAGAAATGCACAAAAAAAGGAAAGACAAAGAAAACGAATGTGTTGGAGAAAGAAGAACAAGCATTTACCTCCAAATTTGTCCTCTCTAGACACCAATTCCCTGTGGGTTTTAATGTTCTCAGATCTAGGTATTTTAAATTGATGCTAATTGAAATAAAATGCTCTGTTAATTATGATTTCAGTAAATCAATTCATTAAAATTATTTTTAAATTTTGGTTTATGTTATAGTGTATGAATTCTACAAAACATTGTACATTTATGGAGAACACCTATTTCTGCTCCAGTTTCTCCAGTACCATTCACTCCAACTCCAGAGGGCACCATGGAACACCATTCCCTCAGATGGAAGCAGGATCGTCTCCGGTGACCTCTGCTTCTCCTTTTCTACTTTACAGGAACACTTACAGAAATACTTGAAAAAGTCCCCCCCTCATAGGAGACCTGTCAGTTAGCAAGTTGTACCCTGAAGTTTTGGTCTAGGATATCAAAGCATAACTTACTTTGGGGCTGGCTTACCAGATTGTGACATAATAAACTTTACTCACTTCAAACATTTTATTTGTGATGAGTTCACGGTCACGGAGGCCCTCAAGGAATGGAAATGTCTTCTTTATTGCATTTGAAATCTCCACCTTATATCTTTTGAAGTGCTTGAATACAGCGTCACAGAGAAGTCTCTCATCTACATCCGGGTCTTCTGTGAACATCCTAGGGGAAAAGGACACCATGTGAAAATGGTCGTCAAGATTCTGAGATGTTTGTGGAGACTAAGACTTTACATATAAAGGACAAGCTAAAAAGAATGAACATATATAAAATAGGTGGTACTCAATAGAGGCCAGAATAAATGGAATTTAAGCAACAAAAAAGATGTAATAGAAGAAATGGAGGCTGTGAAAAACTAATATAGAGGACTGAAAAAGTTCTGTTGAAACTGAACAAAGCCATTGTAAAGATACCTTCACCTAACCATATATGGAATATTTTTTTGAAATAAAAATTAAATTCCTACAGAATCTAGATGGAATAAGCAGGTCATCCACAGAGAAATGAAAAACAGTGGAATAAAAATAAAATCTAACCTTGAATATGCATCTTAATTAACAACTGAGAGAAAACAAATCTGAGAAAGATAAAAATAAGATGTCCCTGTCTAATCTGTAGCTGTTAAGAATGAAATATAATCCTACATCATATCATTAATTCATAAATAATACAATGCAGTTTAATAATAATAATGATACCACACTATTGAGAATTTCATGAGAATATCAATGATATCTCCTAGAATGTTGGATTCTACTTTCTGTTAACATAAATATCTCTGTATTATTGTTATATATGGTGAATCATTTTAGGCATCTGAATTTCAGAAATTGCTGTTGTTTCCTGTGAAAGTAATTTTAAAGTTGAATCTCTAACTCTAGTTCTTAGTTGATTACTTTATTGCTCTGATAATGTTTTAGTCAACGTCTCAGTATTCCTTAATATTATGAAAACTTATGAGCCCTTCCTTCCCAACTAGGAGAGAATTATTGGCACTTTCCAGTATCTAACATGAGGCAGGAAACAATAATGTTACATTTTTGTTTTGAATTTCTGTAAAAAAAGTTTCTGGTTAAAGATCACTAAAATAATAACAAAGGAATTAGATTCACAATGACAAAAAGAATGGCAGAGGACAATAAGCAGATAAGAGATTTCAAATAAAATCTTGAAGGTGAAAAGTGGTCAGAAAAGTGCTAGTTGCAATAGTAGGTAGGGGATGGATGCTTTCAGAGGTTAGGAATCATGGTGCCCTACAGAATTTGTAAGAAACAATGGAGATTTGAAGGGAGACACAGAGCCAAAAACTGATGTGTTATTTGAGAAATGAACAGAACAGTGTATGCCCTGCCCGTCAACCCACATGCTGACCACATGCAGCCAGGCAGCCTCTCGGGCAACCATTGCTGTCATTTTTTCCATCATATGTTGATACTGCCTGCTACTGGATTTCGTACAAATGGAATAAAAGATATATATGCTTTTGTGTCTGCCTTCTTTTGCTTATCATTCGTGCTGATGTGTTGAACAGTAATTTGTTCATTTTTGTTGTTGAGTGGTATTCTACTGTGTGATTCTATCACAATCTGCTTATTCAATTTTCAGTTCATGGTCATCGGAGTTGATCCCATTTTGAGACTACTAGAAATAAAATTGCTGCTCTTGTACAAGTCTTTTCGTGGCAAGATATTTTCACTTCTCTTGGGTAAATATGTCGGAGTGGAATTGCTGGGTCATTGTGTAAGAATACTGTTAATCATTTTAAAACCTGCCAAACTGTTTTTCAAAGACTATCAGAGAGAGCCTTTCTAGTTTTAGCCATTCCAGTGTGTGTGATGTGATATCTCATTTTAGTTTTAATTTGTATTTCTTTAATGATAAAATGATATCAAGCACATTTTCATGTGCTAATTGGCAATTTTTTTTTTGTAAAGTGTCTGTTCAAGTCTTTGGCTCATTTATATTATTCAGTTCTACTTACTGATGGGTAGGAGTTTTTAGAAGTGTTTTGTCTGATTTATGTATTGTAAATATTTTCACCCAGTCTGTAGCTTCTCTTTTATTTTCTTAATTATGTCTTTTGATAGGAATAAATCTTTAACTTTGATGAAGTCCAATTTATTATTTTTTTCTTTTATAATTAATGACTTCAGTGTACTCTCTAAGAAGAATTTGCCACTCCAAGGTCATGAAAATATTCAAAAAGCAATTACAATATAAGCATGGGTTTATATCTGTACTTTCTATGCCATACCATTTATCTGTTTGTCTACCCTTATGCTGATATGAATTTGCCTTAAATATCATAGCTTAACAAAAGTCTTGAAGTCAATTAGAAAAGATTGTCTTGGATTTTCTAGATTCTTTGCTTTTATACATATCTTTTCAAATCAATTTGTCAATTTCTACAAGAAAAGACTTTAGGATTTTTTTTGGATTTGAATTGAAGCTACAGATAAATTTGGGGAAGCTGACAACAATATTGAGCCTCCAATCTGTTAACATTGTATGTCTCTCCATTTACTTAGATGTCTTTAATTTTACCTAGCAGTGCTTATAGTTTTTAGAAGTCATGTACATCTTTCATTATTCTTCTCCAAAAACCTATTGAAATAAAAAATTAAATTTAATTGAATTTTAAAAATAATAAATTTATTCCTAGTTATTTTATTGTTTTGGTGTCACTTTAAATGATAATGCTTTTCAAATTCCTCTTTTACTGTTATATGAAAATATAATTGGTTTGAAATGTATTAACCATGAATTTATGGCATTACTAAATTCATGTATTAATTCTAGTAAATTATTTATAGATTTCCTTTGTATTTTAAAGAAAATATCTATATCATCAGCAAATAGACTGATTTACTGTTTCTTTCCAAACAATTATTTCCTTTGTTTGGTCTTATTTCACTGGTTAGGAGTTTGAATACAATGTTGAAGAGAAGTGGTGAGAGTAGACTTCCTTGCCTTATTTCCAATTTCAGGAACGAAGCACTTAGCAGCACCATTAAGTGTGATGTTTGCTATACCTTTATACATATTCCTGCTTCTTTCTTTCCTTCCTTCCTTCTTTCCTTTCTAAAAGATTTGAAAATAACTACTGATTGAGTGAAATCAGACCTTATAAAACTTATGTAACACTGAAAATAAAAATAAAAAGCAGACATAGTTTGCATTTTTAGAGAGATAAAACAAGGAAAACAATGAATTGTAAAAGATAAAACAGGAAGTCCTAGCCCAAGCAGTCAGACAAAAGAAAGAAACAAAGGGCATCCTAATCGGTAAAGAGGAAGTCAAACTGTCACTGTTCACCAATGATATGATTGTATCCTAGGATATAGACCTGATAAATGAATTTAGTAAAGTTTCAGGATACAAAATCATCAGTAGCACTGCTATACACCAACAACGATCAAGCTGAAAATAAAATCAAATCCCTTTTACAACAGCTGCAAAAAAACCAAAAAAAAACAAAAAAACCCCAGCAAAACAACAACAGCAACATCAACGACAAAAAACCAAAACACCTTAGGATATACCTAACCAAGGAGGTGAAAGATCTCTGTGAGGAGAACTACAAAACACTGCTGAAAGAAATCATAGATGACACAAACAAATGGAAACACATTCCATGCTCATGGATGGGTAGAATCAATATTGTGAAAACGATCATACTGCCCAAAAGCAACCTACAGATTCAATGGAATTCCCATCAAAATACCACCATCATTATTCGCAGAACTAGAAAAAGAATCCTAAAATTCATATAGAGTCAAAAAAGGGCCCACATTGCCAAAGCAAGACTAAGTAAAAATTCCAGAATCTATAAATAACTCAAACAAATCAACAAGAAAAAATTCAGATAATCTTATCAAAAAGTAGGCAAAGGATATGAATAGACAATTCTCAAAAGAAGATATGCAAATGGCCAAGAAATATATGAAAAAATTCTCAATATCACTAATTATCGGGAAATGCAAATCAAAACCACAATGCGATACCACCTTACTCTTGCAAGAAAAAACATAATTAAAAAATAAAAACATGATAGATGTTGGCATAGATGTGGTGAAAAGGGAACACTTTACACTGCAGGTGGGAATGTAAACTATTACAACTGCTATGGAAAACAGTATGAAGATTCCTTAAAGAACTATCATTTGATCCAGCAATCCCACTACTGGGTCTCTACCTAGAGGAAAATAAGTCATGATATAATAAAGACATTGTACATATATGTTTATAGCAGCACAATTAGCAATTGAGAAAATGTGGAACAAGCCTAAATGCCCACCAACCAATGAATGGATAAAGAAAATTATATATATATATAACATACATATGTACATACCATGGAGCACTCCTCAGTCATAAAAAGGAATGCAATAATGGCGTTCTCAGCATCCTGGATGGAGTTGGAGACCATTATTCTAAGTGAAGTAACTTAGGAATGGAACCAAGAATCATTATGTTCTCACTTATCAGTGGGAGTTAAGCTATGAGAATGCAAAGGCATAAGAATGATATAATGGACCTTGGGGATTCAAAGGAAAGGGTGGGAGGGGAGTGAGAGATAAAAGAATACACACTGAGTTCAGTGTACACTGCTTGGGTGATGGATGCACCAAAATCCCAGAAATCACCACTAATGAACTTATCCATGTAACCAAAACCACCTGTTCTCCCCAAAAACTATTGAAATAAAATAAAGATAAAATGGAAAAAGTATGAAAAATTATTTAAACAGAATGTAAAGGAAAAATCATATTGAAAGGCAATATTAATAATATTGAAAAAGAATCATCAATATTGATGATATCGATGTTGATTGGAATCAAAGAGAATCCAACTAAAGGCACAACTAGGACAAAATGACACAAAAAATGTCAAAATCGAAAATCAGCAAGTTATGGTATGCAATTGTCAATAAAACAAAAAGCAAGACTGTTCCCATTTAACGTCAAATCAAAATTCAAGAAACAAGTCATGAGACACATGTTTTACAGACATTGAAAAACAATTCACCTCTGGTTTTTGACTCTTTGCATAAACAAAAATGGACAAAGTATACAGGCTCCGGATAAATTAATAAAAATGATTTAATATTTAATCTTGTGACTTAAAAACAGAGAACACGGCTGGGCATGGTGCCTCATGCTGGTACTCCCAGCACTTCAGGAGGCTGAGGTGGGCAGATCACGAGGTCAGGAGTTCGAGACCAGCCTGACCAACATAGTGAAACCCCATCTCACTAAAAACACAAAAATTAGCCAGGCATGGTGGTGCATGCCTGTAATCCCAGCTACTCGGGAGGCTGAGGCAGAAGAATTGCTTGAACCTGGGAGGCACAGGAAGCAGTGAGCCAAGATCGCGTCTCTGTACTCTAGCCTGGGTGACAGAGTGAGACTCTGTCCCAAACAACAACAACAACAACAGCAACAAAAACGGAAGAACACATATTTCTCAATATCCTTGAAATATATATCAATATTCAGCATAATCTTAGCCACAAAAGAAGTCTCAAAAAGTTATAATCACTAGAGGTGAAACAGACTTCATAAAGAAAATAAATTACTTAAGATTTTAGAAACCAAAAGAAAACACACTGTGTTGGATCAAAGACGAACTAAAACTTGTAGTTAGAGGTTATTTAGAACCAAGAAGAAAGAGAAAACTAATGACAATGAGATTGAATGAAACAAAAAAAAGTTCAACTTTAGAAAGTCTCTATAATTTTATATCAATAAGTAAGAGAGAAAACATATTTAAACATATTCACGAATGGGTTTAAAAGGGAATTTGATAAGTCCTAGCAGCTATTATTTTTAAAATTAAAACTCTTTATGAAATAAAAACCAACACAACATGAAGTCTCTAAAATCAGCAAATGTTATAGTAAACATTAATGGTGAAGTCATTTAAATAGAAAACAATATGGGGATGTCTACCATTACCACCATCTTTTACATATATATGTGTGTGTACGTATACACATATACATATGTGTTCACATATACATGTTTTAGAAGCTTTAGCTAATGCAATAGGATATGAAAATAAAATAATTGATAGAAATACTAAAATAGGGTACAATATGTTCTATAATTATATATGTAGGAAACCTAGAGACCTAATAAAATTCATAAGAACTAGAAAAAGAATTTACTGAGGAGTATATATTAGTCTGTTTTCACACTGCTATAAAGAACTGCTCGAGACTGGGTAATTTATAAAGGAAAGAGGTTTAATTGACTTAGTTCAGTGTGGCTGGATAGGCCGCAAGAAACTTCCAATCATGGTGGAAGGGGAAGGGGAAACAAGGCACCTTCTTCACAAGGCAACAGGAAGAAGAAGTGCCAGGTGAAGGCGGAAGAGCCCCTTATACCATCAGATCTCATGAGAACTCACTCATTATCATGAGAATAGAATGGGCGAAATCGCCCCATGATTCAATTACCTCCACCTGGTCTCTCCCTTGACACCTGGAGATTATGGGGATTACAATTCAAGATGAGATTTTGGGTGGGGACACAGCCAAACCATATGAGAGTATGAATAGAAAATAGATATATAAAACTTATAGTTTTTATTTTGAATGACATACATTGAAAAAAACACTCAGACTCAATAGCAAATACAAATGTATATATTTATAAACATCTGAAAGGTATGAGACCTATATGAAGAAAACTATAAAAATCTTATTGAAGAAAATTAAATAAGATCTAAATAAACAGAGATTATGAAAGGCTTCCAATTACAAAAAAGGTAGTAATTTTAAAACATCCATTATTCTGAAATTACTATGTAAGTATGGTGCACTTGCAACCCAGCACCCCATTAAAACTGGATAAAATATTCCTGCATTAGTTTGCTAAGGATAATGGCCTCCAGCTCCATCCATGTCCCTGCAAAGGTCATGATCTCATTCCTTTTTTATAGCTGCATGGTATTTCATAGTGTATATGTACCATATTTTCTTCCTCTAGTCTATCACTGATGGCCATTTAGGTTGATTCCATGTCTTTGCTATTGTGAATAGTGCTGACTGCATGTTCTCACTTATAAGCGGGAGCTAAATGATGAGAACACATGGACACACGAGGAGGAACAATACACACTTGGGTCTGTTGGAGGGCGGGGGCTGGGAGGAGGGAGAGGATCAGGAAGAAGAGCTAGTGAATGCTGGTCTTAACACCTGTGTGATGGAATGAATCACACAGCAAATCACCATGGCACACTTTTGCCTATGTAGAACATCTGTACATCCTGCACATGTACCCCCGAACTTAAATAAAAGTTGGAAAAAAACCTGAATCAAATAAATATTTAAATGACAGAACAAATATCTGAGTCAGACAAGAAAAATTTGAGAAGACAGTAGTTAAAGGAAGATTTCTCTTAATAGGTTAAAATGTTTTTAAAAAGCAATACAAATATAAAAGAGTATAGAAAAGCATTTTCAATATATATGACAAAGGATTAATATATCTGATATTAATTGGCAAAGACTACAATCTATTAATAAAAAGCAACGAATAGCCCCTCCAAAATAGACCTGAACAGGCAGCTTAAATATGAGGAAATGAAAATGTCTAATAAAGATATGAATACATAAAAATTAAAACATCAGTGAGAAATTATTGCTCACCCATTAGATTGGCAAACAGAATTTCATTAGTGACACTGTGTCACACGGGAGAAGATTCAGGGAAACAGACACTTACTCATCCCTGGTGTGAGCATGAATTACTACAGCCTTTTCAGAAAAGATTTGGCAACATCTACTAAATTTTAAGATGTACTACAGACTGATCCAGCAGATCCACTTTTGGAACCTATCCTATAGAAATAAAAAGACAACATCCATCTTATAAAAACAAGAACTGCAGAACTTTCAATGCTCCCAATTTCTTCAAGAGTGAAAGACAGATCCTTACACTGTTCAAAGGGTCTGAAATGATACATCCTTTGCTCCTCTCCTTTTGCTCATGTCTGTCGGGCCACACTCACCTCTGCTGTTTCTTGACTACACCAGAGATTCTCCACTGTTAGAGACTTGATACTGGCTATTTTCTCTGCTTAGCACAGACACATATATCTATGTAGTGAACTAACTCCCTTGTCTCTTTTAGATCCTTGCTTCACTATCACCTTCTCAATGAGGCCTGCTTTGACCAACCTGTCTAAAAATCACAATCACAATCCCCCTAGCATGCCCCCATATCGCCAAGCCCCTAATCTGCCTCTATTTCTTTTTCTCATGCCCTCACTACTCCCTAATATGCCAAATGAATTACTTATTTACTTACTGTTTATCATATTCTTTATTGTCTCTTTTCTCCTCAAAAATATATATGCCATGAGGGCAGAGGTTTTGTTTGTTTTGTCCACTGATTTTTCTTGAGTATCTGATATATACAAGGTGTTCCATAAGTATTTGTTGACTAGATGCTCATAAATGCAAAATTTTTGTTGAAGCATTTGCTTTTACCAGCAAAAATCCCTCAGCAATAACATATACTCCTAAACCTGAAAACAACCTAATTGTCTATTCAGCTGACTGGTTAAGTACATTACTGTAAATATACACTGTTGAACTATTACATAGCTATTTAATTCTAGTAATTTGGATAGATGGTCATAGTTTTGTTGTTCAATGAAAACATCATGTTTGGATCAATATATTATGATCACATTTTTATAAAATTAAAAAAGTCTTTCATTTGTATATAAAATTCAGAATAAATGTTAGGGAAGGCATGGAACCACTACACCCCAGGTGTTAACACTGGCTTAGTGGGCAGTTTCAGAGTTCTAACCAGGTCCCTTCAGATCTTTCTTTTACCATTTTTTAGGTAATATCAGAGAATAGAAATAATAGAGTAAACAGAATAAGACTTTTTAGTAAGTATATTTAATAACCCCATAACTTATTATAAGTTCAATAATAATATTAATATTGAATAAGTTATGAATAATATTCAACCAACTAGGAAACTTAGAAATTTAAAAGTTGAGTTTGTAAATTCAAAAATAAAGGTAGGCAAAATAATAAAACATTTAAAAATAAATTGAACAAACAGAATGCAAGACTTGTAGGCTGAAAATGGCAAAATATTGCTGAGAGAAATTAAAGATCAAAATAAATAGAGATGCCCATGTTCATGGATTGAAAGACTCAATATGTTTAACATGGCAGTTCTCTCCAAATTGATTTAGAGACTCAATATGATTTCCATCAAAATCCCAAATGGCCTTTTGCAGAAATTGAGAAGCTGATCCTAAAATTTACATGGAATTGCAAAGAACCCAGAGTATCCAAAACAGTCTTGAAAAAGAAGAAAAAAGTTGGAAGACTTATACTTTGTGATTTCAACACTTCTTATAAAGCTGCATGAATCAAGACAGTACTGGCATAAATATATATAAAGATCAATACAACAGAACTGAGAATGCTGCAATAAATCCTTAGGTTTTTGGTCAATTGATTTTCCACAAAAGTGCCAAGGCAATTAAGTGAGGAAAAGATAGTCTTTTCAATCAAGTAGTACCAGTACAACTGGATAGACACATGCAAAAATATGAAATTAGACCCTTACCTCACACCATATGCATAAATCAACTCAAAATGGATCATGGATCTAAACGTAAAAGCAGGGATGGCTTTATGGACATGCATCCTGTGCAGTCACAAAAGGCTCTGTGCTTAGTTTAGTGTCTGCTTTCACTGTTTTGAAATCCTTAATAATTTTTGAACAAGGATTCCCCCATTTTCATTTTTCACTGGGTTCCCCAAATTATGCAGTAGTCTTGTAAAACAGCAAAAATGATAAGACTTTTGGAAGAAAACACAGGCAAAAATCTTTGTGACTTTAGGTAAGACAAAGAATTAGCTACAACAAAAGTATAATCCTTAAAAGAATAAATAAGTTAAAATTTAACAAAATTCAAATCTTTTGTGCCTCAAATATACCATAAAGAGAAAGAAAATATTAGTCACAGTCTGAGAGAAAACATTAGCCAATCATACTTTTAATAAACTACTTGTATTCAGATATGTAAAGAATTCTGACAACTCAATATGAAGACAAGCCAATTAAAAATGGACAAATGATTTGAATAGATATTTCTGCAAAAGACATGTGAAAAATAAAAATGTGAAAAGATGTTCAGTATCATTAGTTATTAGAGAAAAGCAAAACCAAACCACAACAAAATACCAAAATACATCCACTGGAATGACTACAAAGACATAAAATAACAAGTTTTAGCAAAGATGTGGAAAAACTGGAACCTTATACATTGCTGTAAAATGGTCTTTTGGAAACAATGTAAGACAGATTTTTAAAAAGTGAAACATAACGCTACTATAGAACCCAATAATTTCACTCCTAAATATCTACCTAGAAATGAAAATGTATATCCACACAAAGGCTTGTATGCAAATACTCAAGACAGCATTATTCATAATAGTCAAAAATAAAAACAATCCAAATTCCATTGACAGGCAAATGAAAAAAATACCATTGATAGAGCCATATAAAGGAATACAATTCATCAATAAAAAGGAAATAAATATAAATACATGCTAAAACATGGATGAACTTCAAAATATTACATTCAATGAAATAACCCAGTTGTAAAAGACCGTATAATATATGATCCATTTACATGAAATGTCCAGGAAAGGGAAAACTACAGAGATAGAAAGTATATTGGTGGTTGCCTAGGGCTGGAGAATAGGAGCAGGAATTGATCCCAAATAGTCATGAAGAAGCTTTTAAGGGTAGCGAAAATATTCTACACTTGGATTGTGATGACGGTTGCACAACTCTGTAATTCTGTTAAAAATCATTGAGATACACACTTAAAACAGGAGAATTTTACAGTATGTAAATTATACCTCATTAAAGCTGTTAAAAAATAAAGTTGGGTGTGCAGAATAGACTCAGTTGAAGAGTAACTTAGTGAGTCACATTTTTCTTTCTGGAATATAGCTGGGGGAAAAGACATGGAAAATGTGAAAAAAGAAGGTTTTTCTTTTGCATAAGATGTTTCAACATTCTGCCAAAGGGAATTCCAGAAGAGAATAGAAAGAATGAGAATAGGGAAATCAAACTAAAAAAGTTTTCCAGAGTTGAAACTAGAACCTTAGATTTAAAAGGCACATCCAGGATGGGATGTCACTAAGACGGCAGAATAGGAGGTTTCTGGCTTTAGTGTCTCTCCCAGAAAGACTCATTAGCAACTATCCATAGACAAGGATGCCTTTGTGAAAATTTCAGAACCCAAGAGAGGCTGAATTACCTCCCTTGGACCACAAAACCTGAGAAAAACCACATTAGAAGGGTAAGAGGAATGGTTTCACTTTCCTCCCCAGGAGGAAAGTGCTCCTCCCCCAGGCTGGCACAGTGCCACACCAAGAGGTTTTCCCTGAGCCTAAAGTTTCTCCAGTGGGGAGCCTGAGGAGGACATCCAGCTTCCCTGGCATTCTGGGCTGCTTCTTTGGAGGCCCGATTCTGTCTTGCCTCATGGGAAACAAATGGGAAATCAGTGGGACTGGACCACCTGGGTTTGATTAGAAATGAAGAAGTGAGGGCAGGGCTCACAGTGGCCAATGCATAGATCATCATGCTGGTACTGTGCTCCTGACGTCAGCACCCTCTCAGAGAGCTCAGCCAGCAGCTCTGTCCACCTGCAGAGGCAAGCTGGTGGCCCTATTTGGCCAGGCAGCATGGTCAGCAGTTCTAACTAGCTTGGGTACCCAGCCAGCAGCCCAGCCCATCTAACGTGTTTAGGTTTCTGTCTTGCCTGACCAGGGAACCCCCCAAAGAGAATCTGCCCAGCCTCGAATCCTAGCATATGTCTTTTTCCAGGCAGGTAATCAAGCCAGCCACCCTGCCTAACTACAGAGTATGTTCTCTAGCCCTGCTAACTAGGAAGTCCAAATTGAGACCCTGCCCAGGTGCAAAGCCCAGCCAATGGCCTGCATGGGCAGGAAACCAAGCCAATGACCTCTTTCAATGGTGGGCACAGCTTTGGGGCCCCAAGCAACTAGAGATCCCAGCCTGTGGCCATGCCCAGGCAGGGAGTAGAACCAGTCACTCTCCAAATGTAGAACATAGCCTGTGGTCCTACCCGATCACCCAACTGTGGAACACAGCCTTCAACTCTGCCTGATCACAGAGCCCAGCCTGTGATCACACCTAACAGTAGGTTAAGGCCTTGTCCCATCTTAGAGCCTGGCCATTAGCTGCTGCCCAACAAAAGGGTCCAGCCAAAACATCCAAACAACCATAGAGACCAGCAGTGGCCTTATCCAATCTCAGAGCACAGGCAATGATCTGGCCCAGCAAGAGATCTCAACAGAAAGCTCTGCCTGTCCATGGATGCTACCAGCTGACCTATCCAGAACTCCAGGCTGGACTGACTAGTGAAGGGCTTTCCCTGCCAGAACAAACTTATAAAGCCTGGAAGAGGTGATTGTTTCCTCAAATGTGCAGACACCAATGATAAGATGCAAGGATCATAAAGAATCAGGAAAAAATAATACCACTAAAATAAACTAACATGCTCTAATAACTGACTCTAAAGAAATAATGATCTATGAACTTACTGACAAAGAATTCAGAATAATTCTCTTTAAAAAGTTCAGTGAACTATAAGCAAACACTGATAGACAACTCAACAAAATTAGAAAACAATATATAAACAAAGTTATAATGCCAGAAAGGAACAGGAACCATTTTTTAAAAGCCAGAAATCCAGATCTGAAAAATACAATGACTGGATGGAAAAATTTAATAGAGAGCTTTAACAGCTGACTCATTCAAGCAGAAGAAAGACTAAATGAACTCAAAGATAGGTCCTTTGATATTATTTACTCAGAGGAGCAAAAATAGCAAAGAATAAAAATGAGTTTAGAAAAGCCTATGGGATTTATTGGACACCATCAAGTAAAACAACATGCAAATTATGGGAATTACTGAAGGAGAAGAGAGAGAAAATGAACAAGAAGTACATCTAGAGAAGTCATGGCTGGAAACGTCCCACATTTGGGGAGAGAAAATGAACATCTAGATTCATTGGGCCCAAAGGTGCCCAAACAGATTGAACAAGAAAATTTGACACCAAAATATTATAATTAAATTATCAAAAGATAAAGACAGAATATTCTGAAAGCAGCAAGGAAAGTATAACTCATTATGTATAACAGAGCCCGCATAAGGCTAGCAGTGAATTTCTCAGCAGAAACGTCCTCTCAGCCCAGGAGAGATTAGGGTGATATATTCAAAATGCTGAAAGAATAGAAACTCTACTGACCAAGAATGTTATACCTGGTAAAGCTGTCCTTCAGAAGCGAGATAAAAACCTTCCCAAACAAGCAAAAGCTGAAGGAGTCCAACATCACCAGACCTGTCTTGCAAGAAATGCGAGAGGGAGTTCTTCAAGCTGAAATGAGATGGTACCAATTCACAACATAACAATATATAAATATACAAAACTTCACCAGTAAAGGTAAATATATAGTGAAAGTCAGAAATCTCTAATATTATAATGATTGTGCATAAGTCATTTTCAACTCTGGTATAAAAGTTAAAAAACAAACTATTAAAAATAATTATATCTATAGCAATTAATATAGTTGGCTTCATGTCACCACCCAAATCTCATGTTGAATTGTAATCCCCAGTGTTGGAGGAGGGCCCTGGTGGGAGGAATTGGCTCATGGGGGTGGATTTCCCCCTTGCTGTTCTTGGGACAGTGAGTTCTTATGAGATCTAGTTTAAAAGTGTGTAGCGCTTCTCCCTTCACTCTCTTTCTCTCCTGCAGCCATGTGAAGACGTGTTTGCTTCCCCTTCACCCTTCCACCATGATTGTAAGTTTTCTGAGGCCTCCCCAGCCATGCCTCCTGTACAGTCTGTGGAACTATGAGTCAACTAAATCTCTTTTCTTTATAAATTACACAGTCTCAGGTAGTTCTATTTTTTTTTTTTTTTTGAGGCAGAGTCTTGCTTTTGCACTGTCAACCAGGCTGAAGTGCAATGGTGCTATCCTGGCTCACTGCCTCCTGGGTTTAAGTGATTCTCCTGCCTCAGCCTCCCAAGTAGCTGGGACTACAGGCACATGCCACCACACCTGGCTAAGTATTGTATTTTTAGTAGAGACAGGGTTTCATTATGTTGACCAGGCTGGTCTCAAACTCCTGACCTCAGGTGATCCACCCACCTCGGCCTCCCAAAATGCTGAGATTAGAGGCGTGAGCCACTGCACCTGGCCTCAGGTAGTTCTTTAAAGCAGTGTGAGAATGGACTAATATAGTAATTTGTTATTGGAGACAAAATATAAAAAATATGTAAATTGTAACATCAATTGACTGAAATGTGAGAGAGGGGAGAAGTAAAAGTATAGAGTTCTGCATGTGATTGAAGTTGTTGGCTTAAAATAGGATGGTATAGCTATAAAAATTTTATGTAAGCCTCATAGTAACCACTAAGTAGAATAGATAAATAAGATTAAGAGAAAGGAATCACAGTATATCATTTCAAAAGTGATTAAATCACAAAGGAGGGCAACAAGAAAAAAAAAAAGAAAAAAGGTACTACAAAGCAGTCAGAACACAATTAACAAAGTGGCAATAGTAAGTTCTTACCTGTCAATAAATGGATTAAATTATCTAATCAAAAGAAGTAGAGTGACTGAATGGATTAAAAAAAATCCACAAGATCAAACAATCTGCTGCATATAAGTCTCATTTTAGGCTGGGTGCAGTGGCTCACACATGTAATTCCAGCACTTTGGGAGGCCCAGGCAGATGATCACTTGAGGTCGGAAGCTCAAGACTAGCCTGGCCCATAGTGAAACCTCATTTCTACCCAAAATACAAAAATTGGTTGGGTGTTGTGGCAGGTACCTGTAATCCCAGCTACTTGGGAGGCTGAGGCAGGAGAATCGCTTGAACCTGGGAGGCAGAGTTTGCAGTGAGCCAAGATAGCACCACTGCACTCCAACCTGGGTGACAGAGTGAGACTCTGCCAAAGGGAAAAGAAAGAGAGAGAGACAGTCAGACTCATTTTAGCCCTAAGAACACAAGTAGGCTGAAGGTGAAGGGATGAAAAAAGATATTCCATGCAAAAAATGACCAAAAGAAAGCAGAGGTGAATATATTTATACCAAATGAAATATGCATTAAGTAAAAAATGGCCACAAGAGATACAGAAAATCAATATATAAAGATAAAGGTGACAGTTCATCAAAAGGATACAACTGTAAATATTTTTGCATACAGCACTGGAACTTCTAAATAACTAAAGCAAATACTAACAGAACTGAAAAAAGAAAGAAACAGCAATACAATGTTAGTAGGAGACCTTAATACTCTACCCTCAATAATCATAGATCAATCAGACAGAAAAATATAGGGAAACATTGATCTTGAACCACACTTTAGATCAAATAGACCTAACGAACACATATAGAACATTTCATTCAACAGCAGCAGAATACACATTCTACTTCAGTGTACATGAAACATTCTCCAGAAAAAAAAAATCATGTGTTAGGCCACAAAAGAAGTCTTAACAAATTCAAAAGTGAAATCATATCAAGTGTCTTTCCTGGCCACAATATTATGAAACTAGAAATCCATAATAGGAGG
Source organism: Trachypithecus francoisi (assembly GCF_009764315.1). NCBI lineage: Eukaryota > Metazoa > Chordata > Mammalia > Primates > Cercopithecidae > Trachypithecus > Trachypithecus francoisi. Next base: position 10,531,805 of record NW_022681458.1, read on the forward strand.
AAATTTGAAGAATTCATAACTTTGGTACAGAATATATAAATAATGTAAGGATGTTAAACAACACATTCCTGAATAACCAATAGGTCAAAGAAGAAGCCAAAAAGGTAACTTATAAATATCCTGAGGCAAACAAAAATGAAAACACAACCTAGCAAAACTATGGAATGCAGTAAGAGCAGTTCTGAGGCAAGTTTAGAGCTATAAATACCTACATTAGGAAAAATATCTTAAATCATTTAACTTTACAGTTGATGAAGAAAGATAAGGTAAACCCAAAGTTAGCAGCAGAAGGGAGAAAATAATGTAGATTAGAGCAGAAATAAATAGGGAATAGGAAAACAATAGAAAAGATAAACAAAACTCAGAATTGGTTCTTTGAAAAGATAAAATTAGCAAATCTTTCACTAAACTAACCAAGTTAAAAAAGAGACAAGACTCAAATAAACTTACAAATGACAGAGGAAACATTACAACTGATAACATGATAATACAAAGAATCATGAGACTACTATGAACAATTATGCATCAACAAATTGGATAACCTAGAAGAAATAGACAAATTCCTAGAAATACACAATCTATCAAAAGTGAATCCTGAAAAAACAGATAATCTAAACAGACCAATAATGAGTAAAAAGATTGAATAAGGAAACAACCAGTTGGCTATGCTAGTGAATTCTACCAAACATTTAAGAAGAAACTAATACCAATCCTTCTAAAACTCTTCCAAAAAAAAAAATTAAGAGCAAGGAACACTTCCAAACTCATTTTATGTGCATTACCTTGATACCTAAGCCAGATTAGAACACTACAAGAAAAAAAATTGCAGCCCATTCCCCCGATATACATAGATGGAACAATTAGGTACAAAACACTACCAAACCAAACCAAATTCAACAGTACGCTAAAATGATCACTTACCACCATCAAGTGGGATTTATCCCCGGGACGCAAGGATGATGCAACATGTAAATCAATAAAGGTGTTGTGCAACATTAACAGAATGAAGGACAAAAATCATATGAACATTTTCATAGATGCAGAAAAAGGATTTGAAAACTTCAACATCCTTTCATGACAAAAAAAAAAAAAAGTTTAACAAATTGGGTATAAATGAAATATACCATAAAGGCCATGTATGACAAGCCCATCTAACAAGATTAGATTCTGATTGAGAAATCTAAAAAAGGTGAATCATAGAAACAGAGTCAAATAGCAGTTGCCAAGGGCTGGGAAGTGGGAGGAATGGGAAAATGTTGGTTAAAGGGCACAGACTTTCAGTTATAAGATGGATAAGTTCTGGGAATTTAATGTGTAGTATGGACACTATAGTTAACAATAATGGCCGGGCGCGGTGGCTCAAGCCTGTAATCCCAGCACTTTGGGAGGCCGAGGTGGGTGGATCACGAGGTCAGGAGATCGAGACCCTCCTGGCTAACACGGTGAAACTCCGTCTCTACTAAAAATACAAAAAACTAGCCGGGCGCAGTGGCGGGCGCCTATAGTCCCAGCTACCCGGAGGCTGAGGCGGGAGAATGGCGGGAACCCGGGAGGCGGAGCTTGCAGTGAGCCGAGATCGCGCCACTGCACTCCAGCCTAGGTGACACAGCGAGACTCTGTCTCAAAAAAAAAAAAAAAAAAAAAAAAATGTATTACATACTTGAAATTTGGTAAGAGAATAGATCTTAAATATTCTCATCACACACATACAGTGGTAACTATGTGACATGACGGATATGTTAACTAACTTGATTGTGGTAATCATTTCACAATATAAACATGAAATCATCATGTTGTACACCTTCAATGTATACAATTGTACCTCAACAATACCAAAAAAAAAAAAAAGGTAATCACAACTAAATATTTTAACCTTAGGAGACTTCTAATTCAAGCAATTATATCATGGTCTGTGTTCCTAAAGTACTGGATTGTATTTACACATTTAGATGATTTCTGTAGGATGACAAATGTGGCTGCATTATGCCCCTACAGCCATAAAACCTCCCTGGGGAAACCTCCCATTCCCATCATGGACCCGACACCACAACAATTCCAAATTAACCATATTTAGTTAAGAAAATGCTGGCACCCCAATTGGGAATTGCTCACTGATTACCCAGAAAATCCCCTCCCCCCCCTTTTTTTTGAGATGGAGTCTCACTCTCTTGCCCAGGCTGGAGTGCAGTGGTGCGATCTTGCCCACTACAACTTCCACCCCCTGTTTTCAAGCAATTCTCCCTGCCGCAGACTCCTGAGTAGCTGGGATTACAGGTTCCTGCCACCACGCCCAGCTAATTTTTGTATTTTTCAGTAGAAATGTGGTTTCACCATGTTGGCCAGGCTGGTCTTGAACTCCTGACCTCAGGTGATTCATCTGCCTTGGCTTCCCAAAGTACTGGGATTACAGGTGTGAGCCACTGCACCCAGTCAATCCCTCCCCTTATGAAGGAATATTCCATGCCTTCATTATGCTTATCCACATAGCATGTGAGCTCTGGCCAGGTTGGGCATGGCTCATTCTTTTGAGCACACTTGCATTCCTCTCTTGAGTGTGTATTTGCTTTTGCTCTGCAATCTTCTTTACTTTCAGTTTGGTCTGGCCTTCAAATTTTTTTCTGGGGTGAAGACAAGAACCTATATCAGCCCACTGGTAACACCATTATTGATACCATCATTTTGTAGGGAAGAAACAAGGCTTGCCCCACCTCCATATCTATGCAGTGGCAGAGCTGGACTTCACACCATCCCTCTCCAATCATCCTAGTGTTAATCGATCCTCCCCCCTCCTCTACTAACTCTCCCATATGGCATTAGTCACTACACTCTTAATCATTACATTATATTGCCTTTCAAATGTGGCAAAGCCTCAAAACTGACTATGCACTAGGCCACAAAAGAAACAACAGACTCTCACAAACGAAAATTCTAAAAAACACATTTTCTAACCACAATGTGATAGGATCAAAGTAAACAACCAAAGGACAGAGGATGACTTCCCCAACTCGTTCCACTGAGAAATTTTAAAAACTGCTTCCAAACACTTCTTAGGTTAACCAGGAAATCAAAATCGAAATAACAAATGGCTAAGAAATAAACTCCAATGAAAACATTATTCATTATAAAGGCCAAATGTTTCCAAAGTGGCACAAAGGTGAACATCCGTAGCCTAAAATGCATTTATTAGAAAATAAGAAACACTGACGAGTAAATTAAGTTTTAAAGCCAGGTATCAGAAACAGAACACAAGGTAATCCCCTCAACAAAGTTGAAGTAAAGAATTAGGAAAGAAAATATATAGAAAAATATAAAAATGTTAAGCAAGATTTAATTAAACCCCAAACAGAAAATAAGAGTAGTGGATCAATAAAAACAAAAGGTGGTTCATTGAAAAGACCAACAAAATGGAAAGATTGATCAAAAAATCAAGGAAAAAACAATAATAAACAATGGGAGGAATAGGAAAAAGGAAACATCTTCAGAGAAGGAAAGGATTAAAACTTTATTCAAGAAATTCCTATACAACTTTCTATCAATAAGAAGAGAATCTAGGAAAATAGTTACTTTTTAGGACAATATAAATGATCAAAACTGGCTCAAAGGTCAGCATAAGAACTAAAAATAATAGGAGAAATGCGTAATATACTTCCAGAGCTTGGAAATGCATAATACACTTCCACAGACATCAATTTAAAATAATTTAATGGACAATTTTCTGCAATCTTTCAAGGAACAGATGATGTCTGTATTAAACAAACCATTCTAATACATATATGTGCATATATATATATATTCAAAAATTCAGTCACCCCCAGTCATTTCATGAGGCTGCTATAGTTCTGCTATCGATCCCAGACAAATACAAAATAAGAAATGAAAATTGTAGGTCACAAAGTTGCTTATAAACACATGAGGTAAAATCCCACGATAAAATATAAAGAAATCCAACCCGGGAGTGGATGAAAGAGTCATATGGCATGACCATGTAGGTGTTATCTCAGGGATTCCAGGAAAGGTCACATTAGAGAACGAATCTATGCATTTGGTTAAGCCTGGCAGGTTGAACACACCTGCATTCATCTGTGTTCCTTCTGAAATCCCATGAAACCACCTATGAGGGAGAGTTAGAGGCAGAAAAGAAGCAAAGACCAGGGAACAGGAAAGGGCATCAAATAAGAGATAACCAAACATTTTGGAAGATAGGTGCATATATGGTAGCTAATTCCACAGAATGAAAGAATAAAAGTCCTGATTACTTGCTTAAGGGAAGCTGACAAGGAGTAAGCCAGTGTACACTTTTGAACTCTGGAAGTTGTCAGGAATTAGTGGCACCATTCCTTCAGAAGGTGAGTTGGAAAATGAAAAATCGAAATGAGGTATAGTCAATGAGAGGCATTCCTTGCACAGAGCTCCTAATCAAATTTTTAGTGTCTGATTCTTAAACGTGAATGGTTACCCAATGGACACTTGATGAATTCTTTCAGAACAAGCAAAGAATGGAGCAGGAGCTGGGAAAAAAACCTGGAAGGAACTAACACTTAAAACAATTTTGGAAGAAACACGAAATTTTAAAAATTATCATCCTCATTATTAGAGAGAAAATTTTTGATTTCTTGAAACAACAACAAGATGCTATAAAAGACAACTAACTTTTCAAAAGAGCTTTTGGAAATTGAAAATATAATGGCAGAAGTTTTGTAATCACTAGGAGGAGTGAAGGTCCTCAGAAAATGTCATAGAAGGTAGATTCAAGAAAAGAAGACATACAAGATTTTCAAGACAAAAACAGGGAGTCTCTAGAGGATCAATCTTGGAAACCTAACATCCAACTAACAGGAATTCCAAAAGATAAAAAAGAGAGATAAAGCAGAAGGGAGAAAAATAATCAAATAATATCACAAGGAAAATGATCAGAATTGAAATAAAGTTGTCCATTTGAAAAGGCCCTGAAGAGCAAAGCACAACAAATGAATTTAACACTCACATCAAGGCAAGCTATCATGAAATTTTAGAATCAAGGGATTAAAGAGAAGAGCCAGAAAGTTTCAGAGAGGCAAAACAGGTGACATAGAAAGACAGGATCGAGAATCACAACGGCATCAGGCTTCCTATTAGCAATGCCAGAAGTTGCAAGACAGTGAACTAAATTAATTTCCAAACTCTGCATTTATACTTAGCAAATATTTATGCAGTTGTGAGGATTAAGGATAAAATTTTTTTCCAGGCGTGTACAATTTATACACACACACACACACACACACACACACATATATATATAGTGTCTCTCAATTAAATCCCAGTAAGGTAGGTTCTCTCTCTCTCTCTCTCTCTCTCTCTCTCTCTCTCTAAAATATATATATATATAAAATATATATGTAAAACAAAATATACAATATATAAAATATTATATATATATATAGAGAGAGAAATACATCTTCTATGAGGTCTTAGTCAGGAGGCTACTGGATAACGTGGTAAACCAAAATGAGACAGTAAAGCAAGAAAGAGGTATACGTGTAATCCACAAAACAAGACCCAACACAGGAGAGATGTCAAGCTTCGGAAGGTCAGCCTTGGAAACTGAAACTAACCAGAACTGATGGAATCAGGAGAATGGATAATTCCAGGAGGGCTTCCCCAAGAAAGTAAAATGGAATTGATAAATAACCCAGTGTGTCTCACTGTACTGAGAAGAATTTTAGAATTCTGCAGAGTGCTTGGGAAGAATTCATAGTGAGGATACACAAAATCCAAGCAAATATATAAGAGGGCAATAATTATTTGTGGGGGTTGGGGGGGATGTTGCACAGGAAAGGAAATGTAATTATAATACAGTAGATGACTTGGTTGTGAACAACATTTAAATAGTCATCATAATGGTAACACTGATTACTGATGAACCTCCAACTGTGATGTATTATGAGAATGGACAGGGAATGAAAAGGAGTGTTATGGAAAAAGCCTTCATCTTCTGTCCTATTACATGAACAAATCAATGTCTGAAACTCAAAAAATTACAAAGAGCTGTATCAGCGTATCATTTCAAATTACAGAAGTAAATACAAAAGGAAGAGCCAAAAAGCTAAAGATAATCCATTTGGGAAAGTGGACATGGACTGGGAAGATGGCAGAAAGAACTAGTTGTGTTTGTGAAGGCCTTATTGACTGATACTTTAAGCTATATATATATGTTTTACTTTGGTGACATTAATAACTGAATTAATAAAATGTTTCAATATAATTTACTCTGGATGAAACAGATTAAAAGAGAAAAAATGATACAATTCTCAAAGATTCTTTAGTAGGCATTTTGATAAATATCCTATACACAGGCCTGATTAAAAGAAATAACTTTCAGTAAACCAGAGCCAGCAGAAAATGTCCTTAACTTGAAAAAAGGTGTCTATCAGAAAGCCTCAATGTAAACATTATAAGTATTCCCCTCGAACCCAGGAACAAAGCTAAAATGCTCAGTTTTACTGTTACTATTCAATATTACACTGGCAGTCCTGGCTAATGCACGAAGGCAAAAGAGAAAGAAAAAAGTAAGATAGAAAAAGAAAAGTATACGGTAAAAGTATGAATTCTGAAAAAGAGGAGGCAAAGCTGCTACTATTTTTGAAGATGTAATTATTTCTCCAGAAAGACACGAGACAATATTAAGAGGGAGAAGACCACTTAGTAAGACTCCTAAGCACAAGATCTGGGAACTCAAATCAATAGATTTCCCTCATGCCAGCAAGAAATAACTAGAAAATGTAATAGGAAAATGAATTCCTGTTTACAAATACAATTTTAAAATGCCTAGCACTGAAGTGACTCAACAAGGTCCCAAGTTCAAAGAATCATGAATAGATGGAGAGATATGCTATGTTTCTAACTGGGGTCATTCAGGATTTTTTTAGAAACATAAATTCTTCCTAAATTTATCTGTTCATTTAGTGTCTCTCAATTGAATCCCAGTAAGGTAGGTTACAGAACACTACCTATAAAATCATAGTAACTAAAACATTTCAGTATTGAAACAAGAATGAAAAACAGAACCATGGATCAGAACATGGGTCACCAATGCAAATTCATACGTAAAATTTAGTACACTAGTTCCCTTGTACCCACAGGGGATGCTTCCAGGAGCCCCAGTGGATGCTTGAAACTGCAGATAGTACCAAACTCTGGATATACTATGTTTTACCCTATCTATACATAAATAAGGCACAATAAAAGATTAATAACAATATCTAATAATAAAGTAGATCAACTATAACAATGTATTATACTAAAAATTATGTAAATGTGGTTTCTTTTCCTTTCTGAAAACATCATACTGTAGATATTAACAACCTCAGCATATTATCTTTTTCTTTCAGGAAATTTCACATTTTCACCTAAAGGAAGCACTTGACGGCTTCTCTTTGGCATATCTGAATTGCCAGCATCAATCTTCTTGTGCTTTGGGGCCATTATAGACTAAAATAAGGGTTCCTTGAACACAAGCTCTGTTATAGCAGGACAGTCGATCTGATCACCAGGACAGCTACTCAGGGACTCATGGGCTGGTAGTGTCAACATTGTGGATACCCTGGATAAATGGATGGTTCACATCCTAGGCAGGATGGAGAGGGACAGCATGAGATTTCATCACACTCCTCAGAATGCGAAGTATCTTAAAACTCATGAATTATTTTCTGAAATTTTGCATTTAATGTTTTTGGACCAAGTTTTACGGCAAGTAACTGAAATTTCAGAAAGTAAAACTGTTGATAAGGGAGGACTACTTTAGTTAATAATGGCATAAAAATATCAAATATCTATGAAGGAATCTAGCAGAAGGGCAAAACCTTCAGAGAGAAAAATACAAATTTTAATAGGAAATATTTTTAAAGTAATAATATACATAAACCATATTCACGAGATGGAAGTCATAATATTATAAAGATGTCCATTCTCTTCAAACTGATTCATAGATTGAGTGCAGTTCCACACAAAATCTCAAGATTTTGACAGGTGAATTTGGGAGTCTACGACATTCCGGAGGAAGAGGAAGAGATTTGTTATCTCAGATGTCAAGAGTTCCTGAGAAGCTGCCATCACTATGGCAGGGCGGTACTGGCATAAGGAGGGGCTGTCACAGGCCAAGGGCAGAGAAGAGAGAACACAGAAGCACATCCTGCCTCTATACTTCCAAAAAGGGTGGCACTGCGAATCAGTAGGGAAAAGGATAATTTAATCAATTCGTGGTGTCCTCAGAAAAACTGATAAGAATCAAAACGAAGACTTCAAACTGTAGCTCAGACAAAAACCAGTTTGATCTCAGATAAAACAGGAAATGTAAAAAAAAAAAAAAGTTCATTCAGATTGTGACTAAGCAAGTGGGAAGTTTGGGGTGACCTGCCTGGGCTGAGCCTGGCTAGAGGCACTGTAAAGCCACCACAGGCACATGGAACACAAGATCAGACAGAATCAGTCTGGAAAAATAACTAAGAGACAATAAGGAGAATATCCCAAAGTTCTTAACAGCACAGGCAAACCTAAATAAAGCAAGACTGTGAAGATGGAATGGCAAGAGGTTATGGAGCTTGCAGAGGTCTAGAAACAAATTAAGATCCCTCCTCAAAAATAAACACTCAATTTTTAAAAAATTAGAAATGACAAGAAATAAGAAACCTATTCAAAGGTAATTGTCATGGAGGAAAAGTTCAAGGCAACTATTATGAACACAAAGTGAAAAACTGAAAAGATGAAAGCATAGGGGCAAATAAAAGCTGTGAAGGCTACAGTGGCTCCAATGTAAGAATATTTCTGTTTAAAAATCCAAAAAATTTTCAGAGATCTTGGAGGAGGAGCTCTTCCTCGAATAACGGTAGTAGTGAATCTGCCACCTTCACACAGGAACAACTGTCAAAATTGACAGTGCTCACGGAAGTTGTCAGCATCACCTCATTTATAACAAGGGTGCATCTATCTTAACAAATCCATATCACAACAGGCTTATATGTTACATTTTAAGCTTTAATAAGATAAAAGTCACCATATACAAAGGTCATGGACAAGAAAAGTATATTTATACTTACAGAATATTTAGTGAATTCTCCCATATTATGAAAAAAAAAAAAAAGGACAAACACCTCAACGGAATCATATTGGCAAAAAATAAACAAGCAATTTATAGAAGAGGGAATTTAAATGGCCAAGAAACATGAAAAGCTGTTCAATTTTCCACATCGTAAGGAAAATACAAATTAAAACAAGATGTAACTCTTCATTCATCACCTTTGCAAACTATGGCTGTGTGCGGGAAGATGGTTCGTCTCATTTGCTATTGGTGAAATACATTCATTCAGACTCCTAGAAAGACAATTTGGCAGGACCAAGTAAATAACTGGACCCTGTGCCTCAGTAATTCAATTTTTAAGGTTTAGAGATAAGACAAATACTTGTATAGATGTAAAACCACCCCCCTAAAAAAATTCATTGTTATGATAGCTTATTGGTAAATGTGAACAATTTAAAAACAACCTAAATGTGCTTCAACTGGAGAATAGTTAAATAATTATCATATATCAATTCTATGGAATAGCATGTATAAAAAGAATGAGGCAGATCTATATGTATTAAGGTTAAAAGATCTCTTACGTTTTCCACTATTAAAATAAGTAAACAGGCAAAATGCAGACTAGCACATGCAATGTAATTTATTACAAAACAAGAATATAAACTATGTATTTACAAAAAATGCATTAGATACATAAATGCATAGAAAAATATAAGAAAAGCTGTGCCCAAGACTCTTCACAGGACTGGGAAGGGAAGCTACAAGAATGGGTGAGTAGTAAAGATGACTTTTTCCTTAATATACTTCTCCACTGTTTTAAATTTAATGAACAATAATGTATAGTGTATTTGTTTTGTATTAAAAAAATTAAAAGATTAAGTAATGTTATTTCTGAATTCATTACTAGAGAAAAGACAAGATTTCCTTCTCTCTTCTGGTCAGAGGTATCCCCCATCTTTGGACAGGAAATTGAAGTAAAAATGAAAATATTTAGGCTTTTGCCACCTTGGGCCTTTTTCTTCCCTTTCCTTCTTTTGATCAAGGTTGATGGTATAAGAACTCAGACCCTGAGCCAGTCATGGGAACAGCCGACAGATGCCCCTTGCCAGGACAGGTGAGATCACAGCGTCTGATGTTTAAAAGTAAGCCATGTGTTTACCCTGGAGTGCTTATTTTCTAAACCACCTGTTTGGACATGACATATGTGAAGGTAGAGGAAGGCTGAGGGATGTGAAAGAGTTCAGAGATCATGAGGAAACAGTTAATCCCAGCCACCAACGACTGCTATGTTCAAGTGTCCCGGTCAGCTGAGCAGTAGATCCAAAACAAGAAAGTCACGTGTGTTATGGCAAGTTGGACTCACACCAACAGCTGTCCTGCTCCCGTTTAAAAAATCTGATTTCCCCATTACATGCTCTTTCATTTCATTATATTACATCGCATACCTATGTTCTTGCAAAGAAGGATTAAACGAAAGCGAAGCCTTAGGCACAAACTGAACTAAAGGCATGAAAACTCCAATACTGCCACAGATAAAGGTTAAAGGAAGACAGGTAAAGACTTACCTGGTGCTGAGGTCGCCGCCACCATCTGCCATCTTCTCACCCTAGGCCCTGCCTGGCCTCAGAGCCTGGCCTCTGAGCCCCTTCGTGGGCCCAGCCTGTGTGCAGTGTGGCTGCCCAGGCCCCAAGCAGGAAGTCAGCCGACAGACTGACTCAGAAAGGGCTCCGCCCAAATGGGGAAAAGAGAAGTGAAAGTATTTATTTAACCTCCTGCTGGCTATGAACACTGTGTTTCTCCTCCTTTTTCACTCCAAGGGGTTCTCAGCTTTTCTGACATGTGGCAGAGGGTTGGAGGAGAGGCCTGACAAGCAGCAAGACCTGCAGGACCAGGGAAGGAGGGCCCAGGGGACTAGCAGGGCCAGCTCCGGGAGTCCACTTGTTTGTGCAATGGACAACAAACAAATTTCCTTGAACCAAAATTGTCCTTAGCTGCTCTGCCCTCTAAGAGGGGGCATAGTTTACATGGGAGCTGGGGGGAGTCTCCATGTTTGCCCCTTCCCCTTGCTGAGATAGCTGGGGGTGTTTACCCCTTCCCCTTGCTGAGATAGCTGAGGATGGGAGGTTGGAGGGTTGGAGGGAAAGCCAGAAACTTTTAAATCTTCTCTCAGGCCCATCAGAGAGCCTGAACTGGACTAAGGTAGGTCTCAACACTGGGACCCAGGGCTGGAGAGAACCAAAATGCTCAGCATTGTAACCTGGGGAGAGTGTTCTTAGCCTTCCTAGAAATCAACCAGACGTAAGAGAGAACTGTCCACACCCCTGGGACCAGAGGCTGGAGCCAGCATGCTAAGAAAGGCAAACACTTTACGTGCAAGGGTTTAAGGAATCTTGACTATGGGGCCACCTCGCAACAGCCAGGGGTGAAGAGAACTTCGGAGAAGTCACTGGAATCTTGAGAAGACAAAAGCTTTCCATTGGAGGCAGATGGAGGTTGGAACCCAGATGATCTAGACATGGAAGGGCAGGGTGGCTCCCGCTGGGGGTTCTATCTCTGCCCAGATTTTCCATTTAGATTCTGATTCATCATTCCTCAAAGAACAAGAAGTGACCGAGAAGACTTGCTCCAAGTCTTCCTTTGCATAGAAGTGCAGCTTTGTAACTTCGCTTTAGCCTGTGATTTGCATAGCAGTGTGACTTTTATAACTTCACTTCAGCCTTTGATTGGTTGCTTTTCGCAACCAATGAGACTGATTGCAGGGCACCACTTCATTTACATGAGGTGAGCACCAAGTGGTCAATGGGAAACCTCTAGCGGGTATTTGGACCAGAGAAGATTCTGTATCCAGGACCACTGAACACGGCTCGTGCCTGGTCCCACACTGTGGAGTGTACTTCCATTTTCAATAAATCCCTGCTTTCATTCTTTTGTTGCTTCATTCTTTTCTTGCTTTGCTGTGCGCTTTGTCCATTTCTTTGTTCAAAACTCCAAGAACCTGGACAATTCGCAGTCAAGATCCTCTACTGGTAGGGGTGATTCTTGAACCTGGGACCCCCATGTGGGAACCAGAGGTCTATCCCTGAGATGAGGTCACTGGCATCATGGACCAGAGAGTTTCAGGGCAGGAGGCGGCTGCAGCAACAGCACCACTGCGACATGAGAATAGAGAACCTGACCACCCTCCAAGGGACGTAGAAGTGATGAGTGAAGAGCAGGCGCCTGGGATATTTAGTGGGAGCATCCAGTCCTGCCGAACTGTCTCCTTCTAGGAGCTGGAACATCAATCAATCAAGGCCCGGTCCTCGTCCATCTTCTAGGGGACTCTTCTCTAACTGGGAGTGGGAGTGAGCCTGCTCCTCGCTGGGCCTCCCTGAAGTCATCCTGCCTGCAGAGACCAAGACTCTGTTGGCTCCTCCAAGCTCAAGTGCACAAGGACAGGGGCCTGTGTAGTGTGGGGAGGGTTGGAGCAGCCTGAGGCCATGCGACTAAGCCCAGTTCTGGAGTTCAGTGTTGGGGGTCCCTTTATTGCCACATATCTAAGCCACATCCCCAATCCAGCTTTTATCAGGAATAAAGTTGGTATTTCAATCCCCATCTGTCTCTCCATTTTGCCTATATCTCAAAGGGTTCAAGCACATGGGTATACATCTCTCTTCTCAGGTTCTCTTCTATCTGTGCCCCAGATGGCTAGAGGCTGGGGTCATAGCTCCTTGCAATTGCATGATTGTGATGCAATTATCCCCTGGGCTCAGCAGGCATTTGGTGGCAATATTTCAGCTTTTAGGAAGTTGGGTGAGACCAGGCTGGTCTGATCCTCCCCAGCCCACTCACCAGGGTCCCCTGCTCAGCAGAGCCTCAGTGACTGGCCTAAAGATGGAGCTTTGGGCCACACTGTAAGATTACAGTGGGATTGTTGGAGATGGAAATGTGATTACTGCTGTTGGAATGGAGTGAATCCTGGGAAAATGGGCGAATGGCAGGGAAGGAAGAGGCTATGGGTGAAGGGTTGTAGGGAGTCAGAAAGACAAGGGGAGCATTCATTGGACAACACAGGAGCCCCTCTGGACACCTTCTGAAGGTGGGGACCATTCACGAGAAATCCCGAGGACGCCCTCAGTCCTTGTGCAGCACCAGGAGGAAACAGACTGGCCCAGGGCCGCCCCTGAGTCCGCATCATCACGCAGGGTCCTTCAGCTGAGCCCCTGTCGTATCGTTGAACATCCTCAGATCCCTGTCCCCTGGTAACTGACGGACAGCACAGGCTCCTGGTGGCCCATGGGCGCCACCTCATGCCTCCTTTCTGAGGCCACCCAGCCGGCGAGGCCCACCACTGACACACCGTGAGCACGCGCAACGAGCAAGGGGCCCGTGACCGCCATTCTGCGTGTGCGCCTCCCGCCTTCCCGTCCCCGCTGCCGCCCCGCGCTCCTCCGGGCTCCGCCCCCGCCGGGCCTGCGCCCCCTCTCCCCGCCGCGCACAGCGCTGCAGCCTCTTTAGGGCTGGGCGGAAACAGAAACCGAAAATCCTCATATCGGGATTCTAGCTCACCAAACACTTCGAAGTGTGTGGTAGAAGGGCCGTAGTTCCCTCTAAATAAAGTCGAACCCATGTAAGGACTGGGTTCTGAGATCATTTGGCCCTCTGGCAGCTCACGAGCACCACCGGGTCGCCGCCTGCCCTCTGTTCAGCCCGTGAGGGGCGGGGGACTCTGCCCTTAGCTCCTCCTGGTTCCTGTCCTCTTCCCTAAGAGTTTCATTCCTTCCGGAGCCACAAGCGGCCCTGCTTTCTGCACCTCCCTGGAGGCTGAAGCCCTCAAGCCTGCCCCGCACCCTAAGGCCCTGCAGGACACTCCTGCTGTCCTTGCGGGGGCACACTGATGTGACTCGATGCTGAGCAGTTGAAAGCATAATTCAAAAATAGCGGGCAAACGGCAACAACGGGTAGCATGGAGTGAATTAGAAGACACGAGACTTCAAAGAAGTGCGTTTCATGCAGAGACGTTTGGCAATGCCCCAAAATCCAGTCTCCCTGAGTGAGGGAAAGGGGGCTTCACTTTCCCTTTAGTTTCACTTTGAGCCCCAACTGCTGGACTGCAGAGGAACGACCCTACAGGCTCCCTATGTTTCACATTCTGGGGATTCCTGATGGCATCTTCCTGTGTTCACCAGTGGGTCCCTGTTAGCACAAATATCGGCTGTCATCCGATATTTGGAACCAGGCAGCTCCATGTTGGATGCCTCCGCAAGCATGGAACTAAGGCTTCAGGGTCAGACCTACCCTCAGAAAGGAGAAGGAAGGTCTTTCGAGCTGTGGTGGGCCTGGGGTCTCTTTGTGAGCCTCAGGGTGCCAGTGAGGCAGGGCTGGGCACCACCAGTAGTGGAGGGAACCTGGAGGCTGGGGCTGGAGGCAGCAAAGGCTTCAATAAAACATGCAGCCTTTTAACAAGTCCTCACTCCTAATATTTCTGCAAACCTCCATGTGTCTATTACTTTCAGCACAGTAAGCTGGAAAATATGGTCCCTGAACTATCCTAGATCTTAGGACTGCCAGGTGATGCATGTGTGGTGAGAGAAGGAGAGTACCTGGTGGCCCACCCAGATGGCCTCCACCAGCACCTTGTGGGCAGCAGCTTTCATTTCTTTGGGCTGGAAAGTGGGTGCTCCTATGAAGAACAGGGTCCCTGGCAAGGACCTCAGTGTTGCTGAACAGAATAAAAGAAGGGCAGGGTTGGAAAGTGTAACTTCATGAAGATTTCGTGGTTACAAGACAGGTTATGAGACAGGAAGTACAGTTCTAGCAAAGGCCAATGCCCATCTGCCAACCATGGTCTGGAAGAGATGTGCAGGGAAGGGGTGGAATCTGCCTCCCCACAGGTGCTCCTCATGGGAATGTGGGTGGGAGACAGCTGACCAGAGCACTGGGGGGCTCTCCCAGGGCACCTTTGCCTAGCAAGGGCTGAGAAGACCCTGTTTTGAGGATGAGGTAGGTCTTGTTAGACTGTCAGTAGTAACAGATCTGCTGTAGGGGAAATCCAAAATAAAGTCTAATGAGCTCTCCCCAGGACCAAACACGTCTTCAGAGCTGGTGGGACAGTCCTGTGCATTTCTCCTAGCTGGTGCACATGTTTCTCATGGGTACAAATGCTGTGCTCAGGGAACAGGTTGACATTCTACAGGGCCCCAGCCCACTAACACAGGAGGACCATCTGGTCTGGCTAGGTCATGAAGTGGCCCTGGGAACCAGGTTTTGCTGGATATCCCGTGTCTCACCTTGGGATAAGGCTCTCAGGGTAGGTGGGCTGTAAAACTGCCAGGTGGAATATGGTTCTTTGGGGGAGCAGATGGCCTCCAGGGTGTTCCAATGTCTTTCTGGGCAACAGACTGACAAGTTGTGCTGGTTTCCAAAACAATGACATTGAAATTGGAAACTCATTCATCTCATCTATTACTGATCCATTTTCTTGGTGTATAAGGGAATAGAATAAAGTGTAAGTTCCCTGACAGATCCACTTCTGCAGGTACTAGTCAGTTGAGAATGGCCAGTGGACTCAGTCTAGTAGGTGACACTCTCCTTTCCAGAGAGAATTGGAGACCCCTCTGCACATACCGTCTATGGCCTATTACACCCTCTCTCATGAATAATTCTAGAGGGTGTTCAGCCCATTGAATGTGGAGGCATGGAAGTGAGGGGCTCACAATCATCCCAGAGCCTGGATTCCAGGCTCAGCTGTGATGACAATAATGATATTCTTGAGTTGTGCTTGTAAGAATCCAGAATTGGAAATTGGGTCCTTCCCCACTGGGGACATGAGGAAGTGGGGCCAGGATTTACCATTTATCATTCAGACAATAGCACATGCAGGAACCCAGGAGTCATTTCTTGTATTTCCTGAATAAGGACAAAACAAAAAGCACCAGCCAGCTCCTGCACAGCACTCTGGGCCACAGGTACTGACACAGACGTTACAAAAACATCTAAGAGCAGACATGTCCACTGGCATGCAGAGTGCACCAGCCATGGGCACATCCCATTCTCTGAGACCCAGAAGAGTGAACACAGACACCAGAGAGAGCCAGAAGTGGTGGCCACATCATTATATGGCCAAGACTTGAGGTCCTGAGATCTCAAGGCGGGGGTCCTGCATCCTCCTCCCCACCCAGACTCAGGCAACTGTGGATGAACCCTCTAGAGGATGAGGTGAACAGGAGATGGAAAGTGGTCCTACCCACCTTTCTGGCAACTCTGGCAGGATGCAGTTAAATATGTAACCAAATGTCTCAGCAGAGAAGTAACCCCCTTCCTTGAACAGGTCACACCCTAGTTTCCTGCTTAATATTGGTGGGGACACAATACACAACTCAAGACTGTGCTGTCTTTGTATGAACCGGTGTAGACTCTTCCAGTCGCACACACCATGCGGTTCAGGGGAAAATGTGAAGAAATATTTCAGGAGAGAAATATATCAGTGTTGATGTAATGTAGTAAGGGATAGTGTAGCTTCATGTCAGATGAACAGTGACCATCTCAGTCTTTGCCTCCGCAGCACAGGGCAATGGGGAAACAGTTACCGGCTCCCGTGGACCCAAGGAACTTGGCAGCCCCCAGCTCTTTGGCCCCTCTGACTGGCCTGGAGTTGCCCCTATTCCTCCATTAGACAGCAGTGGTCCAGGCTGTGAGTGTCCCAGGTGGGTTTCTTCAGTCAGCTGTGATTTCCTTGGCTGTCCAGCCTGCTCCATCCCCCTTTCCTAACAGTCCCCTGTTCCTTTGGGTGAAGGAGCTCTCCCTTCTGGGCGCAGGAGTGAGGGACTTGAATCACAGTGCTGGCCCCTGAGCAGGCCAGGCCAACCAGATGCTGTTTGGGGGGAGTTGAGCTTGAGTGAAGTATTGTGAGGAGTTAAAGAAATCAACAACAATAATTGGTAAAATCTTAACATCCTTGAGGGGATGGCTGCGTCATTCCTGGTGCATGATTGCCTGGAAATGCTCTGATTCCTGCCCTTTCCCAGGGCCATTTGCCAACTCTGTAACCCTGCTTTCTGGCCCTTTCTGTGAGGCACTGTGTAGTTCATCATCGGAGTAACTTTTGTCTAGCCTAGATAAATTGGGTCTCTCTTTTATTTATTTACTTATTTTTTTTAACAGCTTTATTGAGATACAATTAACACACCATATGATTTACCCATTTAAATAGTACAATTCAAAGTCATATAGTATGTTCACAGGGCTTTTTAACCATCACCACGATCAATTTCAGAAGATTTTTGTCACTGTAAAAAGAAACCACATACCCATTTCCCCTCAACCTCCCAGCATTAGGCAACCACCAATCAATCTACTTTCTGTCTCTATGGATTTACCTATTCTAAACATATCATATAAATGGAATAATAAATTATGTGGTCTTTTGTGATTGGATTCTTTCACAGTGGATTTTTTTTTTTTTTTCTAAATTTAATTTAATTTCAAGCTCTGGGATACATGTGCAGGACATGCAGGTTTGTTCCATAGGTAAATGTGTGCCATGGTGGTTTGCTCCACCTATCAACCCATCACCAAGGTATTAAGCCCTGCATGCATTAGCTATTTATCCTGATGCTCTCCCTTCCCCTGCCCCCAACAACAGGCCCCAGTGTTTTGTTCCCCTCCCTGTGTCCATGTGTTCTGAACATGTGTTCTCATTGTTCAGCTCCCACTTATAAGTGAGAACCTGTGGTGCTTGGTTTTCTGTTCCTGCATTAGTTTGCTAAGGATAATGGCTTTGAGCTCCATCCATGCCCCTGCAAAGGACACGATCTAGTTTCTTTATATGACTGTATAGTATTCCATGGTGTATATGTACCACATTTTCTTTATACAGTCTATTATTGCTGGGCATTTGGGTTGACTGAATGTTTTTGCTATTGTGAATAGTGCTGCAATGAATATACACGTGCATGTATCTTTATCATAGAACGATTTCTATTTTTTTGGGTACATCTTGGGTTTCTCTTATTAGCAAAGAGCCTGAATTGATACAAGGATGTTTATGTTAATCTTTTAAGTTTGCTTGTTTATTACGTATGTATTGCATGGAGGGCCACTTTCTAAGTGCATAATAAATGTTAATTCATTAATCCTCACAATAATCCAGTGAGCAATTTACTACTAGTATCTCCATTTTACAGATGAAACAGTACAGGGGAGGATGAGTAGCTTGCCCAGGGACACACTGTCGGCAAGTAGAGAAGTGCAGGAACTGGGCTTCCACTTACAGAGGCTGTGCTCCTGAATGCCAACCTGTGCTGCCTCGCAGTACAAATTACTATGCTTACCAGACCAAAAATAACTGAAGAGCTAACTGTCGTTCAGTTTTGAGGATAAATGAAAGGTATGGCACGGATGATGTAGAGCTGTGTTTACTGATGTGACAGTGTCCCTTTTTTATTGTTAAGTGAAAAATATTGATTAGCAATTTTATTTATTAAGATGGTATACCCACTGCTTCCCCACTCCCTGCCGCCCAAACACACAACCACATTACAAAGCCTAGAATCACTTTCATCAGAATGTCAACCACAGTGATTCTTCTCACCTGGAGAGGCCCACCAAGCTCTGGGTTTCTTATTGGTAGGAGGTATGAAGTGCAACAGCTTGGAGCTTTGGAGGGGATGCTCTGACATGCTCCAGACCATTGAACCCCTGAAAGCTTACCTATATGGCACATCTCTGAATCTTTGTAACATTTCTCTCCCACCACCTGCAGTGTTTATGACTTACCAAGTCATTCAGAGTAGTCAACATTTCTCGCTTATCAGGCCCATGAACATACTGTCATCAATATGGTAGGCCAATGTAATGTATTGCAGAGTGTCCAGAAAGGCTATATTGTAACACAGAGCAGGATTCACCTTGCCTTGGAGCAAGATAAGTAAAGATACACTGTTGTCCAATCCTTGAGATTGTGAATTGCTTCTCAACCTACATCCTGCTGGATCCTTTAAAAGTGTCATTTCCATATTAATAGTTGCATATCACTTACTAAGTCTGTGCTAACCTGTTATAATACAGATACCACATTTGGCACCACAACTGTAATTGGGGCTACTCCTTGGTTGAGTTTTAGTAGTCATTTAGCAGCATGAACCATCAGGAGATACCAGAGGGCAGACTGCTGAATTAAAATGGAGGTGTAACTGAGATAACAACCCCTGACTCCTTCACGTCTTTGTAAGTGGCACTAATCTCTACCATTCCCCAAGAATGTGATAATTGCTTTTGACTTACTTTTTTTCACCATAAAACTTCAGTTTCAGAGGCTTCTGCTTGGCCTTCCCTAAGACAGTCATTGTTATTTTGTAGTTTAGGAAACCAGAGGTTAAGGAACCAGGACAGGAAATTGCTATATTTTATGATGTATGTATGAATGCATATCCTGATTATACATTCAGGAACTGGGGAACTGATTGCTGGGTGGCTCTGTGGATCCAGAGGGCCCACTGTGAGATGGACATTACCTCACCTCCACGTACTCTAACAGGGGCTACGATAGGGCTTTGGGTCCCCAGGGATTAGCATCAACTCTGACATTGTCCTCAACATCCCTTGAAAGATCTGTGTATTTTCCTTTCCCCATCATGTGAGTTACTCGAACAAATGACCGTAGAGCCCTCCCGTGAAAACTCGAGGAAATCAGTGTTGTGCACATTAACAAGGTTCTTCCTTATGAGAAACTGCCCTCATTTCCAACAGTGGGTTCTGGATTCCATTGAGAACTGGCTGAGGTTCGGAAGCTGGGCAAGGGGTCTAAGACTTTACCTTTAGAGAGCTGATATCAGTCTGCTGCTCATTTACTTTCAATCTCTTTTGATTATGTGTCTAAAGCAATATGTGTCTTGCCTAGAGGAACAGCATGTCCTACTAGCCATCTCCATAGACACCTACAGGCCAGACCTCCCAGCTGTCACTCTAACGTTGATGACCCTTAGGGAAATTACTTTATCTTATCCTCACAGTTAAATGCTGCTACTTGGCCTCTGTTATTCTGGAATTCTATCATTTTGCTTACTACTGGGGGACCCAGTTCTATAAAACATCCCTAGCATTATTCCAGCCTGCAGGGGACAGCCACCTTTGAGCTTCTCAAGGATGTGCTGCCCCCTCAGCAGTGCATTCCTTCTCACCTTAGTTAGTGTCTGAGACACCTTAGTAGTGTCGCCCGTTGGAGGAACTCAGTCACCTGATGGATGGATTCTCCAGTTGTAGAGCACAGAGTCATTCTAGCACCCAAATTCTATATCTTTGGGACCCTTTTTCCCCGACTCTGCCACAGTAGTCCTGGTATCTCTGCTTCCACTTGATTTAATGTGTAGCATGGCTTATACTAAGTCTCTGGGAGCCACCCAGGAGTATATCAGAATCATCACCTTTGGCCCATGCCAGGCTAAACTCTGTGGTAGAGAAGCTTGCCTTTTGTCAATAATCCTCACTTATCTGGTTTCACATTTCGCCCTTCCTGGACCAGGATCCACTCCCAGACACAATCTCCTCGCCTCTGCTGATGCAGCTGGCCAGTCCTACAGCTCCTTCAGAGGATGAACGCTCTCTTCACTTTGTCGCCCTGCTCATGACTGTTGACTTGCATTGTCCTGAGCAGTCTCTACATAGTCTTCATTCTAGAAAAATCGGGAGTTGGGTGGGGGTGGTAGCTCTCTCTTCCAACAAGGGGCAGAAAGACTTTTCTGCAAACCCAGTAGGTTCAGGGGGCATCTGGAGTTCAAAGTTCTCATGTTCGTCTACCTAGATAGCCCCATACTGAGTTTTAAGACCTTGACTTTGGCATAAGAGACCACCCCGAGCTTAGAATTCAGTCTTCTCTGAAGTTCTGCGATTTGTAAAATCAGGGCCTGTACCAGACCTTCCTTGCTGTCTGCCTTCCAGCTGCAGGTATGAGGGTCTCTTCTCTTTAGGCTGGTGATGAATAGATCTAAGCCTGTCATTGACTCTTTTCAAGACATTAACGGCATTTAGTAATACCCACCAAAACCCATACTTCTTATAGTTACTTTTCCTCACTTCTTAAATGCCAGACAATTGTAGCTCATCCAATTTACTACAGGTGAAAATTTGGGCAACTGCTCAGTGATAGCACTTCTGGGACTATCCATATTCCACCCAGCACCATTGGGCTAGACAGTGATCCAACTCCAGAATCCTGTCCTCAGAGCTCACTTCCTGGGGCCATTACCTTAGGTTGCATTCCCCAGAAGCACATTCTGGGATGAAGTCCTTTAAGCAAGAGATTTCTGGTGAGCGTTCACTCAGAAGGGAGCGGGGGAAGCTCATCATGTGGGCAACAGCTGAGCCAGGATGTGGCAACAGCTGGAGACTATCTCCAGCCTGATTCCTGGGAGCACAGAGTAGCTGCACACAACATCCTTGGTCCTGCTTTGAGGCAAGGGGGACGGCCTCAGACCATGGGGTGTCACTTCCAGGCAACGCTGGTTCCACTTGACCCAGGGTAATATTCTGGGGACTGCTGGCATTAGCAGCTGCCACTCAGCAGCTGGGGATGAAAAGACCTGGCCAGAAGAGGAGATGGTGCCAGGATGCCAACAGCTTTGCAAGGGAGTGAAGGATGGCTTTCCTCTACCCTACTAGATTCTTTGGCTGAGCTGCAAATGAATTAAATTGACAAAAGCAGATTAACAGGAGGAAAAAAATTTTAATAATATATGTTTGCACAGGAGTCCCACGAAATATGAGACTCCAAGAAGAGTCAGATGATTGACACTCAGACACCATCATGAGCTACCTTTATCGAAAAGAATGGGGGTTTAGGTATTCTGCAGGGAGTTGTCCACAGAAGTGGGAGAGGGAAGGGAAGAAGTGTGTCGTGAATAAAGCTTGGCTGGTTTTCAGATAAAAGGTCTTGCAAGTGGCTGGGTGTGGTGGCTCACTCTTGTCACATCCCAGCACTTTGGGAGGCCGAGGCAGGTGAGTCATGAGGTCAGGAATTCGAGACCAGCCTGGTCAACATAGTGAAACCCTGTCTCCATTAAAAATACAAACAATTAGCTGGGTGTGGTGGCAGGCACCTGTAATCCCAGCTACTTGGGAGGCTGAGGCAGGAGAATCTCTTGAACCTGGAAGGCAGAGGTTGCAGTGAGCCGAGATCACGCCATTGCACTCCAATCCCAGGTGACAATGTGAGACTCCATCTCAAAAAAAAAAAAAAAAAAACAGAGGAGAAAGGTCTTGTGAGTAATAAATGTTGTCTGGAGCAGCCCTCAGGAGGAGAGATGAGAGTCTGTATGGGATGGTGTCACCTCCAGTATCCTCCCATGTGATCACACTTACTCTTCTCTGGTTGGTGAGATTCTTGGGGATGTGATTCATGATGATTGAATTTCCTTTTGAGGATTTGTCTTTGGGCAGATGAGGGAGGCTCAGAGAAAAGCCCCTCCCTGCATGTGCTGTGCCCAAGTGACCTCATTTTGAAGTAAGTGGCCAACCAGTGGCATATTTTGGGGTGTTATTTGCTGAATGCCTTCAGCATCCACTAATCCAGTCAATTGTTTCCATTTGTTTCCTGAATAGCAAACACTTCCTTGAAATTCTTCTCAAACTCAGCCTCCAGTCTAAGTCCCATTTGGCCAAAATCCTTGTACTGAAAAAATAATAAAGACAAAAACAACGCTCCTCATCATTAGCGTCGTCAGACAACTTTCAACTGAGAATGATCAGGACTTTTGTCTTTGAAACAAAAAAAGCACTGTAAGTCGACAATTTATAATGGTATATATTTTGGAGTACAAAGTAATGTGATATATGACTGCTATGTGGAATAATTAAATCAAACTAATTAACATATTCATCACCTCAAATAGTTATCATTTTGTTTGAGTGAGTACATTTGAAATTTACTCTCTGAACAATGTTGGCGTGTGAAATACACCATTGTTAAGTAGAACTCTTATCTTAAACACCCTAAGTTACATTAACCAGGTTAAACTGAAAACTCATGCAACTAACGGTAACATCTGTTTCTCACCACCATGATCCTTTCTTATTAACAGGGCAGAAAAGTGAAATCATTTCTACAGTTGGGATTTTTACTTATTGGCTTTGGTTGCTTATTTCAGTGGGTTAGAAAAGTAATCCATGCTCTTTCAACAATTCCGATAGTGGAAGGGTGTAAGGTAAGATCACTAATCTATTCCTTTCTCGGTCACTTCTACTCCTTGCTGCTAATCTGTGTTAACGATACAGTCTACAAAGGAATCTGGAGTTTGGGATTTCTGGGATTGGGGGCAGATAAGAAGCACAATACCACTTTAAGATGAAATTCTCTTCTCTTTATATGCTGCAGCAGGCAGGACTCAATTGCTCTCTCTGAGCTCCTGTCTCCTCTGGGGCAGGTGGGGGAGGAGCTCTCAGGGACCTGGGGTTCTGGTTGCAGGGACACCTTTTGACTCACTGTTTCTTTGCTAAGAAGAGCTGAAGTTCTGAACTGAAAACAATCAACCACTTCCAGAACCCTTGCTTGTGCAAGCTTATTACAGGATGAGGGAAACTAAATTTTTCTAGGCACCAGAAAATGAGGGGAAGGATGGAAAGAAATGAAATGGAAGCAGGAAGAGCCGCCTACCTTGTAAGAGGCCCTGTGGTTCTGGAAGATGAGGCGCATGTCTCGTACAAACCCCTCCACTTGGGGGTAACTGTGCTCATTCAGCCTTTTCTTGATTTTATCCAACCACATGGGCTCCTTCAGGCCTTGACACGCCTCTCTAATCTGATGACAAAAATACCAATGGAAAAGCTACCAACATAGTTCAATGTCTGCCTTCTGTGGATTCCCAAAAAATCCAGCAGAAATACAAGAAGGTGAAGGTTGTAACAACAGTGTGTGCTCTTGCCCCGTGGGATTAAGATCACAAATCTCACGAGGGCCCATTTCAGGGTCAGGTAATGTCATGGCAGCCTGTAATCAAGGGTTGCTGTTTTTACTTACATAATAATAGTATGGAATCTTGGCAAAAAAGGAGCTCTCAGAACAGCAATAGACTTTCAAGAGGAGGAACTCACATTTCTGCAAAAGAAAGAGGCCGTAAATGAAAAGCAGCTTGGAGAGAAGGAGCCCACATGCATGAGACAGAGCACACGACTCACACCCTTCTTCCACAAGTTTCTCTAACATGCGTGGCTCTTGGAAACAGACATGTCATGGCTGAGTTATTTTTTGTGCAAACAAGTTGTGGTCTTCTATCAGTGTGATTGAAGTGTGGCTCGGAAGAGCAGGCTCCTTTTGGTGCATTCCCCTGACCCTGCGCTGGTTCATGGTGCTCACGTGTGAGGGGAAAGGAGAAGGCTTGGGGTTTGCATCTGACTTACCAACTGTTCCTGCGGACACATCTGCCTCTCCAGGACCTCAGATTCCTGACAACACTGTTGGCTTCCTGAAGACTCCTTCATCCTGCAGAAGATGCAACTCCACGGGGTCCTGAGAGATTGGACATGGGTGAGCAGAGGGCAGGGACCCTGGAAATGGCCACCGTTCCTGTGGCTGCCACTGTCTTCCTTCAGGAATGGCTGATGGGCTCAGTCATGGGAGGGAGGGGAACACTTCCCAGAGTATCCTAGAACTGCACATGGAATCTCCAGCCCTTGGCTTTTCCCTCACATCAGTGGTAGCAGCAGGCAGGAATCCTCAGGAAGGTGGTGTCACCATGAATGTGGACTCTCTTTTCCCTGTCTGAGCTGCTGGGAGCACAAGCAGCCCTGCCTGCCAGGCCTGAATTTCAGAAACTGGGCTTTCAGCTCCAGGGACCTCGGGCCTCCATCAGCCCAATGAGACCGTGCTTCCTGTCTTGTATGAATCAGCACAAAATATAAACAAGTGGTGTTTCTTTTCCTCAATCCCCTGGGACAGGAGACTCTCCTGCAAAACTTGAAGGAAAGGACAATAGCAGTATGTAGGCAAAGGGTCCCCAGCACTGGCCTCAGCATATCAGAGGCGGGTCCCTGAGAGCACAGGGAACATGAACCTCCTGCTGCCAGCGTCTTCCGCTGCTCTCTGATCACAGGGCTGGGTCCCAGTACCCGACGAACCTGCTCCTTCCCCATCTAGACACAAGTGGGCGCTCTGCTGGAGAGTGCGCATGGCAGGCAGAAGGTCCCTTAAAGGAGGAAGGAGAGGCGCCTGCATGTCACTCACCTCTCAGTTTCCACAGGCGCGATGTGACAGTCCTCATGGAAGACTCTTGAACAAGTGTCACAACAGAACAGCTCCCCTCCGTCCCGGCACACCTCACACTCATCCAAGTTTCTCATCTAGAAGGTAAAACAGTGTCCACGTCACTGGGAACCACAAGATTCAGGAAGGCCACCCCTCTGGGCATCTAGAACACACTGCCTATGTGTGAGCCTGTGTGGACAGGCGTACACTTCTCCCTGGGATATGAAGGAAAAGCATGGTGTGGAGATTTCAGAACAAATCCTGGTCTGCAGTGAAGTTCAGGAGGCAGGGGTATGTGTCAGAATAAAAACGTTTTCCTTATAAAACCAAAGGTTGTAATGCAGAAAGACTAGCAACAAAGCAAGATGGTGATTTTATAGGAATCTGAATAATTGTATTATGCTGCAGATAAAACCTTTTTGAAATAAAGTGTTAAATCCATTTGCCTATGCCACAAATCAACTGGTATAAAGGAGACTCAGAGAATTACATATGATAGAATAAGCCTCTGAGATATCATCACATGCCATATTCTTGGCCATAAGTTCCCCATGAGTTGAAGAGAGGGCCTAGTTAGGGGTTCCTAGACTGTAGGTTTTGTGCCTGGAGGGCTCTACGCCGACCTCTGAGGGGGAAGGACTGTGGGTACAGATGACCATGTAGGCCACAGGGAGCACAGAGCTCTTCGGCTCTGGGAGCCCGGCAGATGATCTCCCATGACTTAGCTAACCTGGATTGTAAGGTGCGAAGGTGCCATCTCTAATGGCCAAGGACAGTGGTAACAGTATCATACAGTGTTGAAGATGGAGGCCCTCTCCTCATTTCCTGGGCCCATAAAAGAGCTGGTGCTTTGTTCTATAAAAAGAATGGGAAATCAACTAATTCTCCATTTCTCACCAGTCTCAATATATGAGACCTTCAGCCAGATTTAATTTGATGTGGGGAAGTTAAAATATGATAGCATTTGCATCCATGTGTTGTGGAGCAAATCCCAGTCATTAAAAACCAACAGAATTTATAGGGCAAATATAGAGACCAATACATAGAGGCTGTATTGTAGACAAATGCATGTGTATCACGACAAAGAACCAGTCTGTGACTGAGCCCTTTGTCGTTCAAGGGAAAAGTGCTGTAAGGACTAAAATTAGAGTTCAATATTATGTGCAGCCTGGACATCTGGTAACACTGGGAGGGCCTAGAATGGTCTATCTACAAGTTCTCCCCTGGCTCTGCTCCTGCAGATAAGGTTTCCTACCAACACTTCTGATCAAGAGGACTGCTTGCACCTTCTGCTTATTTTTGAAGAGCTGATTTCAATTCCCTGCCAGTCATGGAATTATTCAAACCAGCCAATCACACTCTCCCTCTGGAAGCAGGGAACAGCCCACCCTCCACAGCCACTGACTGTTTCCTCTGCTCCTGAGCGCAGCCCCCATGTGGCCCTGTGTGGTGTGGGATGCCTGCCCTCCTCCACCGGGCTACTGAGTAAATGTGACTCATAAACTGCTGTCAATCTCATCTGTCCAGCGTCAGATGTTGTGTGTTCCACCATCTCCAAAACCCTAGGGTGGGAATGAAGTACCAAATGTTTAAATATGTCGAATCCTTAATCTTTTTAAAAAATTATTATTTCAATAGTTTTGGGGGAACAGGTGGTTTTTGGTTACATGGATAATTTTTTTAGTGGTGGTTTTTGAGATTTTGGTACACTCATCACAAGAGCAGTGTACACTGTACCCAATGTGTAGTCTTTTAACCCCCACCCTCCTTCCACCCTTCCCTCTCAGTCCCCAAGGCCCATTGTATCATCCTTATGCCTTTGCATCCTCATAGCTTAGCTCCAACTTATCAGTGAGAACATACGTTGTTTGGTTTTCCATTCCTGAGTTATTTCACTTAGAATAATGGTCTCCAACTCCATCCAGGTTGCTGTGAATGTCATTATTGCATTCCTTTTTATACCTGAGTAGTATTCCATGGTATGTGTGCGTGTGTGTGTGATCATTCAGGAGAAGATTATTTAATTTCCTTGTACGTGCATGGTTTTGAGGGTTCTTTTTGGACCTAATTTCCAATTTTATTCCACTGTGGTCTGAGAGAGTACTTACTATAATTTCAATTTTCTTAAATTTGTTGAGACTTGTTGTGTGGTCTATCATATGGTCTATCTTGGAGAATGTTCCACATACTGATGAAAAGAATGTATATTCTGCAGTTGTTGGGTAGAATGTTCTGCAAATATCTGTTAAGTCCACTTGTTCTAGTGTACAGTTTAAGCCCATTGTTTCTTGGTTGACTATCTGGATATCTTGATGACCTGTCTAGTGCTGTCAGCGGAGTACTGAAGTCCCCCAATATCATTCTGTTGCCATCTATCTCATTTCTTAGGTCTAATAGTAATTGTTTTTGTTTTTGAGATGGAGCCTCGCTCTGTCGCCCAGGCTGGAGTGCAGTGACGCAATCTCGGCTCAGTGCAAGCTCCACCTCCTGGGTTCACACCATTCTCCTGCCTCAGCCTCCTGAGTAGCTGGGAGTACAGGTGCCCACCACCACACCCGGCTAATTTCTTTTTTTTTTTTTTTTGTATTTTTAATGAAGATGGGGTTTCACTGCATTAGCCAGGATGGTCTTGATCTCCTGACCTTGTGATCTGCCCACCTTGGCCTCCCAAAGTGAGTAATTGTTTTATAAATTTGGGAACTCCACTATTAGGTGCATATATATTTAGGATTGTGATAGTATCCTGTTGGACTAGTCCTTTTATCATTATATAATGTCGCTCTTTGTCTTTTTTAACTGTTGTTGCTTTAAAGTCTGCTTTGTATGGTGTAAGAACACCTACTCCTGCTCACTTTTGATGTCCATTTGCGTGGAATATCTTTTTTCACCCCTTTGCCTTAAGTTTATGTGAGTCCTTATGTGTTAGGTGAGTCTCTTGAAGATAGCAGGTATGTGCCTGGTAAATTCCTATCCATTCTGCCATTCTGTATCTTTTAAGTGAAGAATTTAGGCCAGTTACATCCAACATTAGTACTGAGATGTGAGATACTATTCTATTCATTGTGCTAGTTGTTGCCTGAATACCTTATTTTTTAATTGTGTTATTTTTTAATAGGCCCTGTGATATTTATGCTTTAAGGGGTTCTATTTTGGTATATTTTAATGTATTGTTTTAAGATTTATAACTCCTTTTAGCAGTTCTTGTAGCACTGGCTTGGTAGTGTTGAATTCTCTCAGCATTTGTTTGTCTGAAAAATACTTTAACTTTCCTTCGTTTATGAAGCTTAGTTTCTTGGGTACAAAAATTCTTGGCTGATAATCATTTTGTTTAAGGAGGCTAAAGATAGGATCCCAATCCCTTCTAGCTTGTAGGGTTTCTGCTGAGAAATCTGCTGTTAATCTGATAAGTTTTCCTTTGTAGTTTAGCTGATGTTTTTGCCTCATAGATTCTTTCCTTCATCTTGACTTTAGATAACCTGATGACTCTTTGCCTGAGTGATTATCTTTTTGTGATGAATTTTCCAAATGTTCTTTGAGCTTCTTGCATTTGGATGTCTAACTCTCTAGAAAGGCCAGCAACGTTTTCTCTGATTATTCCCTCAAATATGTTTTCCAAACTTTCAGATTTCTTGCTGAAGAACACCAATTATTCTTAGGTTTGGTCATTTATCATAATCCTAAACTTCGTGGAGGCTTTGTTCATTTTTTCAAAAGTTCTTTTTTCTTTGTTGGATTGGGTTGGGAGCCTTGTCTTTGAGTCTTGTAGTTCATTCTTCTACTTGTTCTAGTCTATTGTTGAAACTTTCCAGTGTATTTTGTATTTCTCTAAGTATGTCTTTCACTTCCAGAAGTTGTGACTGATTTTTATTTACAGTATCTATTTCTCTGGAGATTTTTCATCCGTATCCTGTATTATTATTTTAATTCCTTTAAGTTGGTTTACACCTTTGTCTGGTGCCTCCTTGAGTAGCTTAATAATTGACCTTCTGAATTCTTTTTCTGGCAATTCAGAGATTTCTTCTTGGTTTGGATCCATTGTTGGTGAGCTAACATGATCTTTTGGGCATGTTATAGAACCTTGTTTCGTCATTATCAGAATTGTTTTTCTGGTTCCTTCTCATTTGGGTAGACTATGTTAGAGGAAAGATCTGAAACTAAAGTGCTGCTGTTCAGATTCTCTTGTCCCACAGGGTGATCCCTTGATCTGGTGCTCTCCCCCTTCTCCTATGGATGGTCCTTCCTGAGCGCCAAACTGCTATGATTGTTATTGCTCTTCTGTTATTGTTATTGTTATTGCTCTTCTGGGTCTAGCCAACCAGAAGAGCTACTGGGCTCTGGGCTGGTACTGGGGAGTATCTGCAAAGGGTCCTGTGATGTGATCTGTCTTCAGTTCTCCCAATCATGGGTACCAGCACCTGCTCCAGTGGAGGCAGCAGGGGAGTGAAGTGGATTCTGTAAGAGTTCTTGGTTGTAGTTTTGTTTAGTACGCTGGTTTTCTCAAAGGCTGGTTATGCTAGCAGTGAAGTTGCTACTTGGACAGACTCAGGACCTCTGGTTACCCAGGATGTTACAGGCAGTATAATTAGCTGTTGTTTTCTCCTTCCTGGAGCAAGGTGGTTCTGTTATGAGTGGCTGTAATGACTTGAGTTGGCTGGCTTTCAGCCAGGAGGTGGCACTTTCAAGAGACCATCAGCTGCACGTAATATGAGGGAGATACAAGCTTGACCTAGGTTCACTAGGTAAGTATTCGGGTTTCTCAGGTGATGGGTGAGGTCATAGAGCTCCCATGAGTCCATGTCTTTTGTCTTCAGCTACAGGGGCAGGTAGAGAAAGACCATCAGCTGGGGGCAGGGTTAGGTGTGTCTGAGCTCAGATTCTGAGACAGGGCTTGCTGCGGCCACTGTGGGGGATGAGGTGGGTGGCTCGCAGGCTAATGGAGTTATATTCCAGAGGGGATTATGACTGCCTCTGCTGCTTCATACAGTTCACCAGATAAGTGAGGGAAGCCAGCAGTGACAGGCTTCACCCAGCACCCAGGCAGCCAGCAAGGCCAGTCTCATGCCCGCTATGGTGCCCAACAGCCAAGAGAGCCAAATTTATATCCAGGCCTCCTTTGCCTGGAGCTAAGATCTTGCCCCAGGAATAAGCGTCCCACTCAGAAAGCAAGCAGGGCTTTCAGGTCTCACCCCTCCCTGCCTGCCATGGCTTCTGTGTTTATATCTGTACTTCAGGTTCACACGCCCAGATTCTGACCAGGAAAATTTGTGCTTGGTCAAAATTATCACAAAGTTCAGCTGGAAGCCTCCTTCTCCCCATGGCTCTCCCCAAATTGTACTGGCTGCCCTCTGCAAGGACTCCTGTGAGATAAAGTCAGAAATGGCTTCCCTGGGGACCGAAGTGCCCATAGGGGTCCTTGGGGAAGGCACCTCTTCCTGATGCTTATTCTACTTTTACATTTCACCCGGCTCTCTAAATTCATTTCAGCTCTAGGTTAGGTGAAATCCTTCTCCTGTGATCCAGATTTCCAGGTTCCCCAGTGAGGATATGTGTCCAGAGGTGGACTTTTTCCCTCTCACACTTTGAGAACTCACAGTTTTTCGGCTGTCTCACAGAGTTTGCAGTGCCAAGCCACTTCTTTTAAAGGGTGTGTGACTTCCTTCAGTTTTGCTAGTATATTCCTGCAGTGGTTCTTGGAGCAAAAGTTCACAATGTGAGTCTCAACACGCTGTTCTGTCCATCCGAGTAGGAGATGCAAGTTAGTCCTGCCTCCTATCTGCCATTTTGTTCTCCAAACCCATATCTGAGATTTGATTTCTCTGGTTCTTTTGTTGTTGACCTGGCTGTACATTAGACTCATCTCAGGAGAATATGTAAAATGCTAATGTCCTGAACCCAACACCAGAGATTCTGAATCACTGGGTTAGGGTTGAGGCACAGACACTGGTATTCTTCTTTAGGTGACAGAATAGGCAATTCTATATATCAGAATTGGTACATCTGGGGATCTTTAAAAAATCCTAATGTTCAGGTCATACATAGTCCAGAATGATTAAATTAGAATTTTCCCAGAAGTCGGATCCAGGAAACAATATTCTTTTAAAGTTCTTCAAGTGATTCCAGGCTGCAGGACAACATGAGATTCAACCTGAGCAAAGTCTGGTTATGGAGGCATGGGGATATAACAAGTCAATGTTGTTACTGGCCTTGGAAAAATTATTAACAGTGACCATACCTTTGCTGGAACTGTTTCCCTCTTCTCCCCACACATATCTGGCTGTGGGCTGTGAAACCTAAACCTCCATGCCTAGTCCACACAAAATCAGCCACACAAACACTGACCTCCAGGACCGTTTTAACTGTTCATGAGTCCCTGAGTTGACTGGACATCAAAATCAGTGTGGATAAGAACTAAATCTTGTTGGAGGATTGCTTTGGATGTAAGGTGTGTATAAAACTATTTGAGCATCCCTCCTCGGTTAAGTATTATGTGTCAGTATTATTGCATGATATTCTATGTGAGTGCTGCCTCCTGGAGTTGTGCAAGAAGGTGACCCTGCCTAAAACAGACATCTCATTGCAATGAAAAGAATCAAACCATGATTTCATTTAGAGAAGGGACTCATCCATGATTTTGGCAGAACTCAAAACAGGCAGTCATATAGCAAGCAGAGAATGGATGGGGGCCATGGGATCAGAAGGTTTGCTTAGTACTGAGCACCAGATAAGCAGTTGAGTTAAAATGCCTCAGGATTTGCTAGGTCATGCTGGTTTCAGTCCTAACCAGCTCAGCACGCTAATGGCTTACCTGAGACCATCCATAGGAGCTCTGTAAAGGACCCCTCACCCTGTATATGCTCCTTTACAGGGCTAATGGCAGGATCCACACCTTGAACATAATAGCCCAACCTGGCCTGCTCCTTCTGGCTGATGCTTATGACCATCTTCAGCCCTACCTGCAACTTGGAGTGCATTTTGGGGACTTTCCCTTTCACCCACACCCCTTACTTGAAAATGCTGTTATCCTTTCACATTTGCTCCTTTCCCCTACTCACCAGGCCAGCCCTACCCATTACCACTTCAAGCTCTGTCTCAAGAGACTTCAGTGGTCTAGAGCTCAGCCTCCCATACTCACTATCCAAGGGAACAAGGAAATAAGAACATTGGAAGGTTTCTACTGAAACAGATGGAAAGGGTGCTTTCACACTGAGACATCCAAGACCCAGGCATATCTACCTGGCTTGCGTGATGCAACTGGTATTCTTTGCTCATCACACACAGCAACATACTCCAACTGAGACTGAACATGCTTCAGGGAACAGCAGTCATGACACAGAACATGTTCCTGGAGAAAGGAGTGGAATATTCTGGGGTCATAGTTCAGAATTTGTACTTACACAAGGGTCAACCGAGCTATTGTGAGACTTCAGTATTCTCTGTTGAAAAAACAGAAAGATTGATTTACAATACTGAATGCATTGTTTCCATCTATCACTTACTTAAATTTAAGTAGTCATCTTTGAAGGAATTCAGGAACCAGTTGTAAAAAAATAGTTGGGAGGAGAAGGCCAGTAGGCTGGGGTGACCCCAGTGCTTTAATTTCCTATGTAAGCAAACTGAAATCTGATGTAAACAGTAAAATGAAACTAGAGACTTTACCGACTAGAATCTGCCATCAACCTCTAATTAGCATCTTTCTGTGATAATCCATTAAATATAGTTTCTCTGACTTATTCCTGTGTTAGCCTCACTGTCTGGGCTGCTGCAGCAGAGCTCTCTGAACCTCTTCTTGTTCTGAGCGCTGCCCAGTTCATGAATCACTCTTTGCTCCAATAAATGCTATTAAATTTATTTTGTCTAAAATTTTATTTTTTAAACAGTCTTCCCTTTCCGTCATATCTGATTTTTTGGACCTATATATCTACTGAGGGAAGAAAAAGTCCCCAAGTACTACTGTTCAGCCCAATGCAAATCCCATTCCCTGCAGGGAGTCTGGACCTAGTTCGCACAGGCCAAGTCAGAGAAGCTCTACTTGTCCTCTTACTCCAAGGGGCCCTCAGGCATATTTCCTAAACTTGGCCTTTGTGTCATCCCACCCAGAACAGCTGCAATAATAATCAGGCTGAGAACTTATCCGCCACAGCCTCCAGGTACCATAGGGCCCAGAGTCCTGGAGGCCATGCAAGTATCCCAGAGAAGAAAAACACTGCTTTCTGCAGCTCCCCTAGGGACACAGTCCTGGTGATAAAATGCCTCCAAGGTCCTCTGTGTTGCAGCTCTTCTTCCTGAGAGTTTCCCACTCTCCCTTCTATCCAAAGCACAAGAAGATGTCAGGTTGACTGACTGTCTTTTAAGAGGTAACCCACTAGATTTATTTAGATTGTTTTTGGATATCCATTGCAGGAGTTGGCACCTTTCCCTTCTGGGATACAGGCAGCCTCAGCTTTTGTCTCTAGCCTAGGATACAGAGGCTATAAACAAGTGTGATCCAAAGCACAAGCACCTGAGAAGTGACCTTGTCACTGACTGCCTCTCTGACTAGCATAGAATCTCCTACCCACCCATTTGTAATTCATCTATGTTTACAATAAAATTGAAACAATCTTCTTCTTTTTTTCTTTTTTTTTTTTTTGAGACAGTTTCACTGTCACCCAGGCTGGAGTGCCATGATGAAATCACAGCTCACTACAGCTTTGACCTCCCAGGCTCAAGTGATCTTCCCACCTCAGTCTCCTGTGTAGGTGGGACTACAGGTGTGCACCATAATGCCGGGGTAATTTTTTTTTTTTTTTATTGGTAGAGATGGTATCTCACTATGTTGTTCATGTTGGTCTCAAATTCCTGGGCTTAAATGATATTCCCATCTCAGCCTCTCAAAATGCTGGCATTATAGGCTTAGGTGACCATGCTTGGCCGAAATCATTTTTGAGTTCAATCTTCTGTAATGGTCATTGGCATTTCGTAGGTACTTGATAATCATATGTTGAATGGGTGAATAAATGAATATTGTTTCAAGAGTTCAAGATCAGCCCAACATGGCAAAACCCCGTCTCCACTAAAAATACAAATAATTAGCCAGGTGTGGTGGTGGGCACCTGTAATCCCAGCTACTCGGGGGGCTGAGGCAGGAGAATCGCTTGAACCCCGGAGGCGGAGGGTGCAGTGAGCTGAGATCATACCACTGCATTCCAGACTGAATGACAAGAATGAAACTGTGTCTCAAAAAAAAAAAAAAAAAATTACTAGAGTCTCTTAAGCAAGCATTAGCATACAATGATTATTCTGGGTGAGTGTATCAGATTGTTTTACAATACCTCAGCTGCCACCAAAAGGTTTATGTGGCCCTTGTCATGAGCCTGAGCAGAGACACTATCATGTGGCACTGATAAGTGACACTGAAGTTTCCAGAAGCCAAATGGCTCTGCCAGCAAGAGAAGCTCTGAGAGGCACAGAGGACCAATGGAGTTTGTAATGGATCCTGGATCTGCCACTTAAGGGACGTTCTGTTCTCCCCAGTGAGGAGACACAACATATAGAGGCAACTGCAGCTTGTTGCTGCTAAGTGTTGAACCCCAGAAGAGGGGGAGAGTTGGTTAGTTGGAAATGTCCAGCTCATTTGGGTCATCCAGGCTGAGTTACTCCTGGCACCTGGGGAAAGGTAGAGATGCTGGTCTTTAGTGTACTCACTGAATAGGTGACGTAATAGTTCCCCTTTGGGAAACCCAGTGGATGAAATATCTCAGTGGCTGAGAATTCGAATCAGCCAGTATATCTGATAATATAAATGCCTGAATCCCAGGTTCCCAGTGGAATATGAAGCCCAGTGACTAGCTATGTGTGAGCTGTTTTAGAAGTCTGTGAATGTCTTGAATGCACATTTCTACCTGAAGTGCATAAGGATGATATTTTTCTCTTCCCTCTCCTCAGTTTCTCATTCATACTCAGTCTTGGAAAAACCATCACCTTGTCCTGAATCTGCACTGCACTTAACCTATTTATTTGTCATGTTCTTTAAGTGAAGGGAAAATCACTTTCACAGATAAAAAGCAGGTCTGCACAGTCTTTCTGGTAGAGCCAAAGAGGTGGCATCAACATAAAAGGTTTTCCTGGTCAGCCCCTCCTATAAAATACATTCGCCTCTAGAGATCTTCCTCCCCAATGGCACCATCTTGACGAAGGGAAATAATTTCCCGTTGAGAAAGAATTCTGTGTATCTGTGTGTACATTTTTTTTGGAAGGTGAACGAGGATGTGAAAGATCGGAAAAGAAATATTCTTTTTATTACCTATTTCATGAACTAATATATGGTTTCATATATGTCTCAAGTGACTGTGAGGAAACGTTGGCTCTATCAGTTTCACAAAAGTTAGAAAACAGTAACATCAATGGAAAAAATCTGATTTTTTGTTGGAGATGATACTCTCATCTTATTATGAAATATTTTTATGTATTCCATGACCATGTTGGATTTTCCAACTTCGACACTCTTAGAACATCTGCATCTGTTGCTAAAACACATTCAGGAGGTTTGTTTTGATGGCTCCTCAGCATCTCCATCTGATACAGTTTAATCCAAAGAGGACCTAGCTTTATAATACACCTAGTATTCAAAGTAGCAACTCTGAAGGCATGTATAAAACAAATGTAAACATGGGTAGTGGAGATGGTGAAAGCTTAATTATATTTACCCAATTTCAGACCCCATAAAATAAGATTTTGTGCATGTTAAATCAGTTATGTGACATGAAGCTGTAGAAAGCTATGTAATAATCACCTTTTTTTTCCTGGAATATATTCTTGGAGGATTAGGCAGAAATCCATTCTGAAAGACAAAAAGATTCAGGTATATAGTCAGCCTTGTTTCTGTTTTGTGAGTCTGGCATTTCCAACCTCCTCCCAAATATTTCTACCTGAGTGTTCCACTGCCAGCTCAAACCCAGGGCGTCTAATGAGAAACCATCTCCCTCTCTTCACCTGTGCTTCTAGACTTCAATCAACAGAAGCCAGAAAAGCATTTTCAGGACCATTTTCCCTTCTCTTGTGCTTCTTTCCTAAATCCTAAGAGGTTTTCCTTCACAATCCCATACCACCTATCACCTCTTTTCCAGTCCCACCAGTGCCACTCCAGCTGGAGTCCCTACACCACAGCTATCCAAGCAGCATACACTTATTGGCTGCTACTGGGTATCAGTAACTCTGATCAATCTTGGGCACATGAAGATGGGAAAACCTAAAGGGGTCTACAGACAAAAAGCACTCACAAAAGAATAAATATAAAACAGTGAATGAAAGGCCTTAGTAGAAAGGCCTTAATAGAGGGCTCAGGAGCCCTGGAAGTGATGACCCATGGCCAGGTCAATGAACATTCAGGAAGGGGTCACACTTGAACTGAACATTCTGAATTGAGTATAGGTTTGCTAGGGGGAAAGCCCCATGGCTGTCTAAAATACTGTTTTACGGCCGGGCGCGGTGGCTGTCGCCTGTAATCTCAGCACTTTGGGAGGTCGAGGAGACCTCCCACTGGACACCAGGAATTCGAGATCAGCCTGGCCAACATGGCAAAACCCATCTCTACTAAAAATATAAAAATTAGCCTGGCATGGTGGTGCATGACTGTAGTTCCAGCTACTCAAGAGGCTGAGGCACAAGAATCACTTGAACCTGGGAGGCGGAGGTTGCAGTGAGTCAAGATAGAGCCACTGCATTCCTGCTTGGGCAACAGAGTGAGACTGTCTCCTAAAAATAAAATAAAATACTGTTTTAAATGTCATTTCCAATCTCAGAAGATTTCGCCGATTCCTTGTTATCTCAATTACAGATTTGAATTACTTAGCCTGGCATTAAAGCGCTCCACAAACTGCCCCAATTGTTAAAGTATACCTAATTGCTCACAATCTGTGCTACCTAAATCCACAGAGCTACTTTTGCCATGGTTCTGGTTTGCATAGCATTCTGGCTTTTATGCCATTCTTTCTCTGAAGTGTCTTCTTGCTCTGCCTGATTGTCAACTCTCTTCTTTTTCTCAGTGCACAAAATTGTCTGCATGCACCCTATCCTCCTCCAAGCTGCTGTCAGAATGACCCTTTCCTCCTCCAAGCTGCTGCATCTATCCTGATGGAGCCCCTGTACAACATCAATGTGTTGCACTGTAGTGTGGTTATGGATATGGGGTCCCTCTCTCATGAGTGAGAGGATAAACTCACTGGCATCAAGGATTTAGCTATAACCTAACAAATATTTGGTGAATAAACAGTCTCCTCATTATTAGGGAACAAGAACGGACACAGGTCTGGCCCCTTGTCATTGGAATACCTCTATCAGCCATCGTAGGGGCCACCCGCCACAGCGCACACTCAGCTTCCAGTTCTTTGATCTTGCGTGGCCTCCTTTGGTTTCAAATTCCCTGGGGGTGAACCAATTTCCAGCCTCACTCTGTATACATTTCACCAAGATTCCTGTAAGACCAGGGTAAGTTGATCCTGAGCCCTCTTTGTTCCCAGCACTCAGACTGTGGCCACTCAACACACTGGATCTAGAGCCACCCAATTTCTGATCAAGATCAATAGCAGGAGGGTCTGGCCTTCCCTCTCAGACTTCAGAGGCCCCAAATCCAGCCTGAAAGTCCCCTCTAAGGATATTTCCTGGTGGGGGTGCACATTTCTTTGACCTTCATCCATGAAGAAAGTGATGGTTGTCACCAAGAGCAACCTTTTACGCGTTTCAAAAGCACTTACAGAAGGAAAAGCAAGTGATTCTGAAAGATCAGAGCATTCCAATTTTCTATTCAAATTTGGAAGTAGAGACCAGGCCTGAGTCTCCAGATGGCTGTGAGGGCAATGTTGGAGGCAGAATACTCAACTTGTGGCTATGGTCTCAGATGGGTGCCCTGTGGCTCAGGGGTCACTCCAGCAACATCTGCATTCTCAATTATAACATGTTTTATGCAGTTTAGTGGCATTAGTGAACAGATTTTCACACTCCTGCAATCATGGGTAGCTGATATTAAAAAACTAATTGTGAAATGCTATCCAATAAAAAATTTAATTTATATGTAAAAGATAGTCACATGCTCAATACCATTAGCCATTAAGGAAACACAAAGCAAAACCACAATGAGATACCATGTCACACCCACTAGGATGATAGGATGACTGTAATAAAAAAAGACAGACAGATGATAACAAAGTTGGTGAGCATGTAGAGAAATTGAACCTTCACACACTGCCAGGAGGAATACAGAATAGTGCAGCCACTGTGAAAAACACTTTGGTGATCCCTCAATTAGTTAAACATCGAATTACCATATGATGCAGTAGTTTCTCTCTTGAATATATACCCCAAATAATTGAAATATGTTCACACAAAACTTGTTACACAAATGTTCAGGACAGCATTATTTATAATAGCCAAAGAGTGAAAATAGTTCCAAATGATGAGTTTATAAACAAAATGTGGTATATCTATACAATGAAATATATTATTTGTCAATAAAAGAAATGAAGTACTAATACATTCATTATGGATGAACTTTGAAAATACCACAATCAGTGAATGAAGGCAGTTAGGAAAGAGCATGTATTATAGGATCCATTTCTAGAAAGGTCTACAATAGGCAAACTTACAGAGCAGAAAATAGATTAGTGGCTGCTTAGGTGGGAATGGGCATTGACTGCTAATTGACATGGGCGTTTCTTTTTAGTGTGGAACAAATTGTTCTAAAATTAGACGACAATGATGGCTGTACAATTCTGTGAACACACACAAAAAAGTTGATTTGTACACTCTAAGTGGTGAGTTGTATGATATGTCAACTATATCTCAGTAAAGCTGTTTAGAAATAGTCACAATGCAAACATTTCTGTTAATTGACGTCCAAAGAGTCATATTAAGATTGGTCTGAGGTGATGGCCATTCTAATAGACATTTTTTGGCAAAGTTTTATAATTTACAGTAAAAAATGTAAATTTACGTATTTTACATCAATATGTAAATTAATTCTCACAGCTACATCATGAGGCAGGTTTTTCATTATCGTTCCCTCTCTTGGATGAGAAATTTCAGGTTCAGAAAGGTCCCCTTCTCTATTCAGAATGGAACAGTCACTCCTCGCACAGCCAAGGCTGGAACTCAGGCTTCGTGATCCCAAATTCTGTGATCATCTCCCTATACCAAGCACCCTGCCCTGGTGATGGCACTCCAGAAGGGAGAGAGAATATGAAGGTCAAGGTTGAAGGCCTCTTCATTTTTCTGTCTGATTCAAAGTAAAATATGTGACATTTTCCATCTGTGAACTGATGTTTCTGCACTTCTCTTTGGTTCTTTGGGCAACCCCTGAACACTCCATGTGCGAGTCAGCATCTAATGGGTGTGATTTCTTAAAGTCTGAAAACATCATCTTAGAAATCCCTTCCTCCTTCCCTCAAGCCAAACTGGGGCCAAACTCCTTGAATGATGTGTGATTCACATAATTCCCCATTAATTGTGATGCCTTCAGATAGGAGCTGCAAATTAAAGAAGACCATGAAACTCACCTTGTTTCAATTTCTTCTTATGTAAAATTCCCTTCACCCCACCACAGGTCACCGGAAGCAAAGGAGCCTTAAAATCCACAGTTTCATCTTTGTGCTTTCTTGAAGCTGAAAGAGAGGATTTCTTCATTCTGTTTCACTTTGCAAAGGCACATCCCCCCTCCCTCCCTACTGAGGTAATTCCTAGAAAGACACAAGGGATACTTAGGAAATTCTATTCCAAAAACCTCTAGAGTTTCAAAGTCTTTCTTCCAAGTGGCATTTTTGATCCATAATTACAGAATGTCTACCCCAATTTCACCTTTCAAATTTCATACAAAACAGAATACTTTAGCAGAGAACTTAGACTTCAGTAAACCTGGTTTAACTTCTAATCTAGTAAGCTCCACTGATTCTTATATGACAATGAAACGCAGTTGCCGTCACTGTTCTGACAGGAGCTCTCCAGCTATGCTGCTTTGCTGCAGGTAGGTAGCCTTAGATGAAGCCAGAGATCATATTCAATCTCCCCATTTAAGCACTGACGGGGCAAGCAGGGAGAGGGTAATGATAGGATAACCTAATGGAGATGATGTCTGCCTTCTATTTTTGTTCTCTGCTTTAGTTCATTTCTCCGTCCTGTCAGCATTCCCTGTAGCTGAGA
The DNA here is from genome assembly GCF_009764315.1 of Trachypithecus francoisi. Lineage (NCBI taxonomy): Eukaryota > Metazoa > Chordata > Mammalia > Primates > Cercopithecidae > Trachypithecus > Trachypithecus francoisi. Next base: position 10,572,238 of record NW_022681458.1, read on the forward strand.
GAAGAGCTCAGGGAGCTCTAGAATAATCTGAAAATTATATGGGGTGGCAGGTGGGGGACTGGAGACCTGATTTCACAGAGAAGGGGGTGTAAGGTCTTCAAAGGAATTCCAGGAGGGTAAGCAGTGAATCTTTCCCTTCCAACCAAAGATGTAGGGCCAGGCATAGTGGCTCATACCTATAATCTCAGCACTTTGGGAGGGTGAGGCAGGTGGATCACTTGACGTCAGGAGTTCAAGACCAGCCTGGCCAACATGGCAAAACTCCGTCTCTACTAAAAATACAAAAATTAGCCAGGTATGGTGGTGCCCACCTGTAATCCCAGCTACTTGGGAGGCTAAGTCAGGAGAATTGCTTGAACCTGGGAGGTGGAGTCTGTAGTGAGATCACACCACTGCACTCCAGTCTGGGCAATAAAAGTCATGATAAACAGGGGAGCTGTCCTTCGTCCTGAGACAAATTTTTAGAAAGGCAGACTATTAGGACTGGGATGGACTAATAAGAAAGATGGTTGGCCTACCTACAGAATGGAAGAAAATTTTTGCAATCTATCTCTCTGACAAAGGGCTAATATCCAGAATCTACAAGAAACTTAAAACAAATTTACAAGAAAAGAACAACCCTATCAAAAAGTGGGCAAAGGATATGAACAGATACTTCTTAAAAGAAGACATTTATCCAGCCAACAAACACGAATAAAAGCTCATCATCACTGGTCATTAGAGAAATGCAAATCAAAACTACAATGAGATACCATCTCAAGCCAGTTAGAATGGTAATGATTAAAAACTCAGGAGACAACAGATGCTGAAGAGGATATGGAGAAATAGGTACGCTTTAACACTGTTAGTTGAAGCATAAATTAGTTCAACTGTTATGGAAGACACTGTGGTGATTCCTCAAGGATCTAGAACCAGAAATACCATTTGACCCAGCAATCCCATTACTGGTTATACCCAAAGGATTATAAATCATTCTACTATAAAGACACACACACATGTGTGTGTTTATTGCAGCAGTGTTCACAATAGCAAAGACTAGGAACCAACCCAAATGTCCATCAATGATAGACTGGATAAAGAAAATGTGGCACATACACACCATGAAACACTATGCAGTCATAAAGAATAATGAGTTCATGTCCTTTACAGGGACATGGATAAAGCTGGAAATCATCATTCTCAGCAAACTAACACAGGAACAGAAAACCAAACATCATATGCTCTCACTCATAAGTAGGAGTTGAACAGTGAGGACACATGGACACAGGGAGGAGAACATCACACACTAGGGCCTGTCGGGAGTTGGGAGCTAGGGGAAGGACAGCATTAGGAGAAATACCTAACGTAGATGATGGGTTGATGGGTGCAGCAAACCACCATGACACATGTATACATATGTAACAAACCTGTACATTCTACACAGGTATCCCAGAACTTCAAGTATAAAACAAGAAAAAGAAAGAAAGATGGTTGGCCTAATTCATGCTCTTGCTTTCCAGATGAGAAAACTGAGACAAAGAAACTCAAGTGATCAGCCTAAGCCCACACAAAGAAGAAGAAAGTCTTAGGACACAGATCTCTAATCACAACTCTGCTTCACCCTTAGTGTACAACCTGTGGCTTTCTGTGTAGCCAGGGGAAGGTCAGCTAAATCACTTATGGGTTATACCCTTTGTATGGCAATGACTATCTCCAGCCTTGAAATTTATCATTTCAGTGAAAGTAGCACTTTAGTGGCCCCCGGGTCCCTGGGGTCTGGTTGTAGATCAATCACCAACTTACTTCCTTCTTTCCTTGACACATTTTGGAAAATGACTAAATAGGATAAATTTCTCACTAGTTAGTACAACTTCATAAAACAATTAAGGAAATGGGCTTATTACTGAAAGTACAGTGTACTGCACAGGAAATTAGATGTTTAGTTATTGAAAGCACATTCTTTTTTTCTTTTTTACCTCTTGATCGGACTCTTTTCTGTGGAGCTTTGTCACTCTGAGTGAAGTGGGTTCCAGGTTTGCCTCTCTTTCTCCCTGAGAAAGCAGAACAATATAATTACAGTCATTTATGAGTATCTGTGTTACACATATTACAGCTTTTCAAAAATTCCATTTAAATGTAACTTTCCAAAAGCCTGTTTAATGTATAAATACAAAGATTTAAACCCTAGCCTTTAAGGTATGAAGAATGAGATAGCTAATATTAGGGTCACTTTATATTTCATTTTCCTATTCTGATATTAGGATATTAGGAAAAAGACTAATTGAAATCAGTATTTCACATATATCTCAAGCAAAAGCATAAATGCTTCATTCCATATTTTGAAGGTTGATTTCATATTTCATTTCAAATATATATAATTGAAATATATATGGCATATAATACATGTTAAACAGCTACACATCCACTAATTTATTTAATCTTTGCAAAATAAAAATGATCATTACGGTCATTAGAGAAACTAAAATATTCAGAGAAAATTGAGACAAAACTACAAAATTAAGCGAAGGCATTTGGGTTTCTCTTAGCAGAGACAAAAATAAATGGCAGTTCTGTGAGTTAAGGGAAACCCTATTAGGTGTTCCATAGGTGAGATGTATGCTGCACATACCACATGGAGGGACGATATTCATACCTTTGTGCTGAAAGTAAGAGTAAATGTGACCAGGGCTTTGTCCACATGACTTTGGAAAAAGAAATATTGGGATTTAAGAAACTAATCAGAAGAAAATTAACCATGAGGAATGGGTAGAATTGAGACTTCCACAGCCTTCATTCCAAATGGTAATTAAGGATTGACATGGCAGATGCTGCGGCCAATGAGGTTCTCCCGTGTGCATGTTAATTGGCTGTGGGTGGGCATCTCAAGGTTTACTATCGTTCAAATGTGTTTTATTTTCCAAGGCAGGAAAGCAAAATGTTCTTTCCTTCTTGTGTTGGATGTCCACCATCCAATGACCACCATATGGGGGTGCTGGTCAGGATCATGTAGGCCCATGAGGAAATATTTTCCAGCCTACTCATTCCTAAGTACTATAAATGCTAAGCATATCATGAGCATATTAGGCCACCAAAGTAAAAAGGAGCAACCAGACCCAAAGTGGACCTATGGCTTGGAAATGAGAGTTTCATGGGCAAAATTGAGAAAGTCCCAAGCAAGTAGGTTGAGTTGAGCACCCACATCCTAGGACAATGCATTAGTCCATGTATGCAACCATAGAAAGAGTTAGTGGAACTGATGACACCAGGTTCAGCCTTTCACTCACATGCAGGTTGTAGAAGTAAAGCTCTATTTTCAAAATAAGTCAAGCTGTGATGCCTGACCCCTCTCCTTCCCTTGCAGGGCAGTTGATGAAAGCATCTCATGGAAGAAAGAGCTAGTGATTGTGCATCAACACTTGTAATTTCATTTCACGGCTGCACCTGTCAGGCAAGACACCTCCACCCTCTGATCTCACTCCTCTCTCTCACCTCGCCAAATCCTGGATAGGACCAAGTCAACAGCTATGGAGTAGGGGTAGGGCCAAGAGAGAATAAGAGAAGACACTGACCATGTCACCCCCAACTATATGTGCTCCAGACTAAGGCTTGCCCAGGCTGAAGGAGGGAAGGTGCTTTATTGTTTTTGGTTTTGGTTTTTTTTTGCCTTCATCATGAAGTCTCCGTTAATTCTTTTTTTTTTAATTATATTTTAAATTCTAGGGTACATGTGCACAACGTTCAGGTTTGTTACATATGTATACATGTGCCATGTTGGTGTGCTGCACCCATTAACTTATCATTTACATTAGGTATATCTCCTAATGCTATCCCTCCCTCCCCCCACCCCACGACAGGCTCCAGTGTGTGATGTTCCCCTTCCTGTGTTCAAGTGTTCTCATTGTTCAATTCCCACCTATGAGTGAGAACATGTAGTGTTTGGTTTTCTGTTCCTGTGGATGCTGGAGAGGATGTGGAGAAATAGGAACACTTGTACACTGTTGGTGGAACTGTAAACTGGTTCAACCATTGTGGAAGACAGTGTGGCGATTCCTCAAGGATCTAGAACTAGAAATACCATTTGACCCAGCCATCCCATTACTGGGTATATACCCAAAGGATTATAAATTATGCTGTTATAAAGATACATGCACACATATGTTTATTGCGGCACTATTCACAATAGCAAAGACTTGGAATCAATCCAAATGTCCATCAATGATAGACTGGATTAAGAAAATTTGGCACATATACACCATGGAATACTGTGCAGCCGTAAAAAAAGGATGTGCTCATGTCCTTTGTAGGGACATGGATGCAGCTGAAAACCATCATTCTCAGCAAACTATCACAAGAACAGAAAACCAAATACCTCATGTTCTCACTCATAGTTGAGAACTGAATAATGAGATCACTTGGACACAGGAAGGGGAACATCACACACCAGGGCCTATTGTGGGGTAGGGAGAGCAGGGAGGGATAGCATTAGGAGATATACCTAATGTAAATGATGAGTTAATGGGTGCAGCAAACCAACATGGCACACGTACACATATGTAACAAACCTGCACGTTGTGCACATGTACCGTAGAACATAAAGTATAATAATAAAAAAAAAAATGTATTGACCTGTAGGGCAAAGGGAAAGCGGCACAAACTTTATCTTACCCCTAATCTTGGAAAGGCCTTTCAGATTCACGTTCGCCTTCTTTTCATTCAAGACCACCTGGCCATCTGCTTTGCTGTTTTCTGGGGTTAGGCAGGGGAAAATGTATTAATAGAACTGGGCAGAAAAACTGACAGGCTGGACCAAAAGCAAGTGAGGGAGTCCTGGGTTTCATTCTGGATCCCCTTTTTTCAGACACTCAGACAAGGAACCTCAAGCAGGTGTCCAGAGCATTTTCTGCTTTTGAGATTGTTGACTTTTAAGTTACACACAGGATTTAATTGTACATTGAAGTCTCTTAGAATTTGTCTACATACACACAGACTTAAATGAAAATGTTATAATGATTCAGTCCAAACAAATTTTCAATTTGAAAACAGCCATTCTTAAAATGCATGCAGTCCCTTTTTTTTTCTTCCTAAACAAAGCTGTCACATCCACCAACCAGGCAGCCACATCAACTGGCAAGATTGGTAAAAAGTAACGATTTTCAATAGGACTCTAAAATCTTACTATTTTAGATCCACTGATTCAAAATTGACAGTCATTTAGAAAATGAGACTTAGCCTTTATCGTCTAGAAGAAAGGAAGTCCTCAGACCATGACTAAAATAAATTTCCAAGATTTCGGGGCCTGATTATAAAGAACATATGTATTTACAGGAAATTCAGAAAATACAATGATATGAAACATCACCATCTGGAGATAGACACGGATGAGGATGGCTATCTCCAGATGATGATTTGTGCAAAAATATTCTCCTAGTCTTTTCTTTTTGCATATGTTACTTTTTTAATAACACTTTTTCATTAAAAATGTTGGAGATTTATAATATTTTAACATACATATATACATTTGAAAACCACAAATAAAAATATAAACATCGCCTCTATTACACTGACCAAATGTAACCACTACATATATTTTTATGAATGAACTGTCATCCACTTTTCTATATTGATGTCTCTTTATATGTACAGATAAATAATTACATGTGCATATATCAGGATACATAAAAATATACTTCAGAAGTATAAATTTCACATAAAATATGGTTATACTTTTTTTTTTTACAATTGTGCACACACAGAGATACACCCTGATTTCTTCATTTAGTCCTCTTAGGAATGTCTTTCCAAGTTAATAAAAATTTCTTGAGCTAGGAAAGAAAGTCATACTGAGGATGATAACATCTCCTTATTAACTGTGGGCCTCTGGACTATTACATGCATGAGAAAACCATTTTGTTGAAGCCATTGCATTCTCAGGCCTCTTTGTCACAGCCTGTTAGTCTACATCCTAACTGATACAGGAGGTACAGAACTCTCCTGGCCCTCGGGAACTGCAGGCCTTCAAGAATACAATGGGCAGTGCCCTAATAAACTCAAAAGCTGTAACGACTTCACTTTGCCTGCTTACCATGTTGTTGGACGTTTTTCTGCATTCTCCTTCTTACTCTGGTCCAGCAATGCCCCCTCTTTTTTCCTTCAAACCAAAGAGAATAAAGTTAATTATGCAGCGGTATAAATATAATTATTTGAGTTTTATATGCCAGTAAGATTAAAGATTTTTTTTCATACTTTGGTCCACAGGAATGGGGAAAAATACTTTAGGATCAGTGTAGCAATGTGGTGGTTGAGTACAGAGTTATATTTTACCTCTGCATGAGCCTTGGGCCACGGGCTTGGGAGAGACTATAGGAGATGACCTTCTTTGAAACAAAATTTTTAATAGAAAATTAACTCTTGCTGGCACCTTAGAGTGAATGATAACTGCTGTTCCATGTTCCTTTTTCAAGTGTTTGTTGTGTAAATGCAAATGCGCAATGAGAAGCCATCCTCCTTGAAGCCTTCTCACTATAATATTATGTTATAAATAATATTCTCACTATAATATTATGTTATAAATAATATTCTATATTGGAAGTTGGGAGATATTCTGAACTTGATGTGGAGAGCTTTCATTATGTAATTACATACTCATTATAGAATCCCTATATAATTTCATTAAATAATCGCAGCAGTGCCTGCACACTGTCAGGCTGCAGAGCAGCTGACTCCAGGAATGCTATTGTGACCCCAGAAACTCATCAGTGTCCTGAATCTGGCTGTCTGGACCATTTATAGTCTGATGTACCCTTTATCAGAAAAGTGACTCCACAGTGCAGTGATTTTCTGACTGTCCCTCATCTCCTCCTGTCTGCACACTGTGGGAGGGCAGTAGGCTCACTGAAGGGAGCAGCCCCCAGAAAGGGATCATCTCCTTCCTGGATAGTGACCAGGACAGAAGTGGTGGGGATTGCAAGTGTTCTGTAGACCTATCTTGAAGATTCAGGATTCTGTTGTGACCATTCCTAGGGATGATGCCTCATCCTTTCCCCTACCAGCCTGGTGGGTATGGCCTTGAAAGAGCCTAGGGATTCAGATTTAACTCCAGACACACTTTATGAAAATGCTTTTTTTTTTTTTTTTTTTTTTTTGAGGCGGAGTCTCGCTCTGTCGCCCGGACTGGAGTGCAGTGGCCGGATCTCAGCTCACTGCAAGCTCCGCCTCCCGAGTTTCCGCCATTCCCCTGCCTCAGCCTCCCGAGTAGCTGGGACTACAGGCGCCCGCCACCTCGCCCGGCTAGTTTTTTTTGTATTTTTAGTAGAGACGGGGTTTCACCGTATTAGCCAGGATGGTCTCGATCTCCTGACCTCGTGATCCGCCCGTCTCGGCCTCCCAAAGTGCTGGGATTACAGGCTTGAGCCACCGCGCCCGGCCGAAAATGCTTTTTTCTACTATCTAATTTTGTAGATGGAAAGTCTAAGTGAGAAAAGGAGATGATTAGGATAAAAAATGAAGGTACAGCCACTGGAATGGTATAGCAGATTTTGCAGCGGTGAAGCAAGAGCAAAAATCCAGACATCTAAAGAGGTATGGGAGAAAGAGGAGCATCGGTGATATCTGTCTTTCCGAAGAACCCAAGGATCCTTTGTCCAGAAGGAAAACACCCTGCTCCAGTGCTCCCACCTCTGAGAATGCTGGGTCAGCCTCTCTGCACCAGCCATGAGACGGCAGAGGCTGGGTCCAGCTTCTGAGGTCCCACATAGAACCCTCTAGACATTGTCCCTACCACTATTCTCAGTCATTTGTTAGAGGGGAGCTGCCACCTAGTTGGTGTCATGGACAAATAGGACAGATTGGACAGACTGTCCTCAAGCAGTCCCCCCCACATGCCCACCCTCTCCCTAGCCACACACACAAACAAATCAAGGATGAACAGAACTGGGAACTCCAAGGCTTAGAGCCAGCCAGGAACCATGTAGGAGACACTGTTCACCTTCCCCCTTACTAATGTACATACCACTCAGGGAAGCCCAACAATTGTGTACACTTCCCTTCTGGGAGCCCCACGTGTGCCCTGGGGATTGTACTTCTTGTATGAAAGCCAGGCACTAATTGCCTCCCTCATGTAAGGACTTGTACCTTAGAGGTGGTCATAAGGGACCTAAATTGTTTACAGTTTATGAAATATGTGTGTGTACGGGTGTGTGTGTAGATATGGGGTCTCGCTATGTTGTCCAGGCTGGTTTTCGAACTCCTGACCTCAAGTGATCCTCCTGTATTGCCTCCCAAAGTACTGGGATAACATGAGTGAGCCACTGCACTGGGTCAAAATTTGTTAAATGTTGTAGGAAAAAAATTGAATAGATGTAGACCCATGGGTCCAACTAATCAGAGTGACTGATGGGGTAGTGTCTTCACGGGGAAATTTGCCAGAAGCAAAAATGTGGGGTGAATTTGGTGGAAGGCCATTCTCCATGGCATTTCTACATGCCTCAGAGTATCACTTCAAGGATATTTGAATAGCAAAGCAGTCTTGGAAGCTGAGGATCATGTAGCCTCCAGATTATAGAGCAAATGTATCCCTGACCAGTATAAAATAGACAACATCTCCCTCCTTAGACATTTTCCAGAGGAGATGCCTCCAGAAGAGATTTGCTTAAGATTCTTCTGCTGCAGCATACACCTGTGAGTGCAGCATCCACCTGGGCTTGCTCTGCACCATCCTTTTCATGGGTCTTGGGGGGGAAGAACTGATGTGTCTACCCTATATCCCAGCAATTTTGTTCCTAGGTATTTACACAAGAGTTATGAAAAAACAGGAAGATTCCTACAAGAATGTGCTCAGCAGAGTTTTCATAATAGCAAAAAACTTAAAAAACTCAAGGTGTCCATGAATAGAATTATAAACAAAATTTGGTATATCCAGATGTACACTACTTAGCAATGAAAAAGAACAAACTACTGAGACATCCAACAATATGGATGAATCTCAAAAACATGCTGTGTGAAATAAATCCCACTCTAAAGAGAATATGCTATAAAACCTTATTTATAGAAAGTTTTTAAAAACCCAAATTATCATAGTTAAAAAGAAGAGTAGTGATTGCCCTGATGGGTAGTGGGTGAGATATACTGGACAGGGCATAAGGAACCTTTCCAGGTGATGGTCATGTTCTGTATCTTGATACGAATTTTGATGGTGCAGAAAAACGCAGTTATAAGAACTCATCAAATGGTATACTTAATACTTGTGCATTTCATTGTAATTTTATCTTAAGAAAATCATTCTAAATAAATATTGAACTCTAGTTAATGATATACATGCCAACGTATTTGAAGGGGAAGAGTGCTAATATCTGCAGCTTTGAAATGTTTCAAACTTGACCACTGGTTAGTGAGTGGATAGAGAAATGCATAGATGAATAGAAAAGTGATAAATCAGGAATGATACAATGTTAATTGTGAATCTATGTGAAAGTATATTGATGTTTAGTGTACAATTCTCCCAAGGCTTCTGTATGCTTAAAATTTTTGTGATTAAATTTTAGGGAAAAAAAGCTTTTAGAGAGAAAGGACAGAATATTTACCAAGAAGTTACAGTTAGTTACAATAAGAAAATAATTTTTGGCCGGGCGCGGTGGCTCAAGCCTGTAATCCCAGCACTTTGGGAGGCCGAGACGGGCGGATCACGAGGTCAGGAGATCGAGACCATCCTGGCTAACACAGTGAAACCCCGTCTCTACTAAAAAATACAAAAACTAGCCGGGCGAGGTGGTGGGCGTCTGTAGTCCCAGCTACTCGGGAGGCTGAGGCAGGAGAATGGCGTAAAAACCCGGGAGGCGGAGCTTGCAGTGAGCTGAGATCCGGCCACTGCACTCCAGCCGGGCGACAGAGCGAGACTCCGTCTCAAAAAAAAAAGAAAATAATTTTTATCAGCCACACCATAGATTCCAGAAAATAATATAGTAATCACTTTACTATACTGAGAAGAAATAAATTATTGACCTAGAAGTTTTAATGTAGCTAAAAAGTTCTATCAAAGTAGAGACAAAGTTGTACATCTAACACTTAGAGCGTTTACCACTTAGAGATCACTCACTAGAAAAAACAAAGAATTTACTTCAGCTAGACAAAAAGTGAAACCGAAGAAAAAGAACAATGGTGAGCATACAAAATAATTTTTTAAAATTAAGTAAATATCAACTGTAAAAATGATAATAGTTTCAAAATTTATAGTTAAAAATAAAATATTAAACAATAGCCAAAATGGTAGAAATGGGGTGTTCAGTTTGTAGTGAAACCATGATAAGCTCCTTGTCATCTTTTGGGATTGGGGCATAATTTAAAACATTACAGAAATTTTGTGTTTAATTTCTAAACTAGCAGGGAGAAAGGGGAGAATATATAGTTTTATACCAATCCATTAGAAAGCAGGAAGGAGGCACGAAAAACACAAATAAAGAATGGTCAACAATACCACAGAAGATTTAGGTCCATATACATCTGGAGTCTCAATAAATGTAAACAAATTTAAATTTACCTATTAAGAAGCTAGGATTATCAGACAAAATTACAAAAGGTAAGTGCAGTTACAAGAGACATAAAAGAAAGCTGAACAAGAGGGCATCACATAAAGTGAGTGAAAAATATTTTTAAAAAACCATAAAAGTTTGCATAACAATGTTAGTACTCGGCCAAAGAGATTTTAAGGCAAAAGCATTAACAGGGATAAAGCAGAATGCTGTATAATGACAAAAGAAAAACATCCATTGAGAAGTTATAAATCATGAATAGCCTCAAAATATTTAAAGTAAAGCAACAAAATAAAGAGGAATTGGCAAATATACAACCATGTGTGAGAATTTAACACATTTGTATGCAAATCTGATGGAGCAAATAAAATTTAAATTACTATGGACACGAATTTAAACAATAAAGTTGTGCTTGATAAAAAAGATACACGTGGAGTGAAGCCAGAGCCTAACAAATAGTTTAAGTGTACATTATTCTCAAGGGGCAGAAAACATTTACAAACATTGACTACACATTAGGTTGCCAAAAAACACCTTAGTTTAGGGGTGGTATATGCCTGTATTGCCACTTATTTGGGAGTCTGAGGCAGGAGAATCACTTGAGCCCAGGAGTTTAAGGCCATCCTGGAACACACAGTGAGGTCCCATCTTTTAAAAAACAAACCAGCAAAAAACAGATCAGCTGTTGTCAAGAACCAGAGAATGGAGAGAAGAATACAAGTGGACTTTGGGGTGATTGAAATGATACATGTCATGATTGTGGAGGTATTTACATAACTGCACACATTTGTTAAAACAAATTTGATTATACCTTAAGGTGATGAATTTGTTTTATGTAAATTATAGTTCAATAAAGCAGAGAAGAAAAGTGGATGTGTGGAACATCTACATGAAGAAAATTCTGTTATTGGTGTCCTTATCAAAGATTACTTGAACATACATGCATGAGTTTATTTCTGGGTTCCCTATTCTATTGCATTGGTTTATGTGTGTTTTTATGCCACTACCATACTGTTTTGATTACTCTTGCTTTGTAACATAGTTTAAAATTAGACAGTATGATGCCTCCAGCTTTGTTTCTTTTTTTTTTTTTTCAAAATTACTTTGCCTATTTGGAGTCTTTTATGATTTGATACAAATTTTAGGATTCTTTTTACCTATTTCTGTGAAAAATGTCATTTAAATTTTGATAGAGATTTCATTGACTCTCCAGATCACTTTGGGTAATATGGACATTTTAACAATATTCTTCCAGTTCTTCAACATGAGATATCTTTCCATTTATTTGTATATTTTTCAATTTCTTTCATGAATGTCATAGTTTTCAGTGTGCAAATATTTCACCTCTTGTTAAATTGGTTCCTATTTTATTCTTTTGCGGCTATTGTAAATGGGATTGTTTTCTTAATTTCTTTTTTGGATAGTTCATTGTTAGTGCAGAGAAACACAACTGATCTTTGAATCCTGCAACTTTACTGAATTCATTTGTTAGCTCCAACAGTTTTTTGATGGACTTTAGAGTGTTTTCTATGTAGAAGATCGTGTCACCTGCAAACAGACAATTTAACTTCTTTCCAATTTGGATGCTTTTTTTTTTTCTTGCTTACTTGCTCTGACTAGGACTTACATCACTATACTGAATACAGATGTCAAGAAGGGGCATTTAATCTTGACAAGGGTGCCAAGAATAAATAATGGAGAAAAGATAGTCTCTTCAATAAATCGTCCTAAGAAACTGAATATCCACAAGCAAAAGAATGAAATTAGTAGCATTTTATCACAGTAGATCCTCTCAAATCCTGCTGCTGCTTTATCGACTAATATTTTCTAAATCCTTTGTTGTCATTTCAACAATATTCACAGCACCTTCACCAGGTATAAATTCCATCTCAAGAAACTGCTTTCTTTGCTCATTCATAAGAAGCAACTCCTCATCCACTCAAGGTTTATCATGAGATTGCAGCAATTCAGTCACATCTTCAGGCTCCACTTCTAATTCTGGTTCTCTTGGCTGTTTCTGCCACATTTGCAATTACTTCTTCACTGATGTCTTGAACCCTTCAAAGTCATCCATGAGGATTGTAATCAACTTCTTCTAAATTCCTGTTAATGTTGATATTTTGACCTCCTCTCATGAATCATGAATGTTCTTATGGCATGTAAAATGGTGAATCCTTTCCAGAAGTTTTCCAATTGACTTTGCCCAGATTCATCAGAGGAATCACTATGTATAGAGACAGTTATAGCATTACAACATGTATTTCTTAAATATTAAGACTTGCTAGTTGAAATTACTCTTCGATCCATGGGCTGCAGAATGGATGTTGTGTTAGCAGGCATGGAAATAACATTAATCACCTTGTACATCTCCATCAGAGCTCCTGGATGATTAGGTGTACTGTCAATGAACAGTAAAACTTTGAAAGGAATCTTTTTTTCTGAGGAGTATGTCTCAACAGTGGGTTTAAAATATTCAGTAACACATGCTGTAAACTGATGTGCTGTCATCTGGGCTTTATTCCAATTATACAGCACAGGCAGAGTAGACTTAGAATAATTCTTAAGGGCCCTAGGATTTTCAGAATGGTGAATGAGCATTGGCTTCAAGTGAAAGTCACCTGCTCCATTAGCCTCTAACAAGAGACTCAGCCTGTCCCGTGGAGCTTTGAAGCCAGGCATTGACTTCTCCTCTGTAGCTATGACAGTTCTAGATAGAATCTTCTTTCAATGGAAGGCTGTTTAGTCTACACTGTAAATCTGTGGTTTAGTGTAGCCAACTCCATCAATGACCTTAGCTAGAGCTTCTGGACAACCTGCTGAAGCTTCTACATCAGCATTTGCTGCTTCGCCTTGCCCTTTAATGTTATGAGACAGCTTCTCTCCTTCAACCTCAGGAACCAACATCAGCTAGTCACAAACTTTTCTTATGCAGCTTCCCACATCTTTCAGCCTTTATAGAATGGAAGAGAGTTTAGGCCTCACTCTGGATTAAGGTTTGGCTTAAGGGAATGTTGTGGCTGGTTAGATCTTCTATCCAGATCACTCATACTTTCTCCATATCAGCAATAAGTCTGTTCCACTTTCTTATCATTCATGTGTTCACTGGAGTAGCACTTCATAACTTGGCTAATTGTTTGCTGCAACAGGCCTAGTTTTCAGCCTATCTTGGCTTTTGACATGGCTTCCTAACTAAGCCTCATCATTTCTAGCTTTTTATTTAAAGTGAGACACATGTGACTCTTCCTTTAACTTAAGCCTTTAGAGGCCATTGTAGGATTATTAATTGACTTAATTTCCATATTTTTTTTTGTCTCAGGAAAGAGGACAGTCCAAGAGAGGGAGAGAGACTGGGGAACAGCTGGTCAGTGAAGCAGCTGAAACACACACAACATTTATTAGGTTTGCCATCTTATACGAACACAGTGTGTGGTGCCATAGACAGTTAGAATAGTAACATCAAAGATCATTGTTGTTACTGTTCATACTACCATAACAGGAATAATAATAATAATAAAGTTTGAAATCTTGCGAGAATTACCAAAATGTAACAGAGACACAAAGTGAGCACATGTTGTTGGAAAAAGGGCACTAATAGACTTTTTTTGACACAGGGTTATCACAAACATTCAATATGTAAAACTCACAATATCCTCAAAGTACAATAAAGCGAAGTGCAATCAAATGAGATGTGCCTGTACCACAAAGAAACCTAAAAGAATAACATCAAATATGACAACACACATAGGTGACATTCAGTATATGTCACATGTAAGTATTCCTGTTGTCCTAAAGCATGGGGAAAAAAAGACAACACACTGGCAAAATATAAGTTCCAAGCACTCATAGAAGAAAAAATAAAAATGGCCAACAACAAATGAAGAATGCTCAGCTGCACCAAAAATGAAAGCAATGCAAGTTAAAATAGGAATGAAATAAAACTTTTTTACAGTTAAGTTGGCAAGATATTAAATGTTTATAATATCTACTGCATGTTATATTGATTTAAAGAGAAATGTAACGGTTTAAATGTATTCATTTAGATATATTATTACATAATTCTAAATGTGCTAATAAAACATAGAAAAAAATGGAAATATGTACAGCAAAGTTTATAGGGAATATGTATTTTAAAATCAGGATAAAAAACAGCATAAAAGTGTAAGTAATTTGAAAAAATATAAATTGTTTAGAAGATCGAATATAACCATATCGGGTAAATTTTTTTTTTTTTTTTTTTTTTGTCTCATGAAAGGTATTGCTGCTGTAATAAATTACCATAAACTTAGTGACCAAAAAAATCACAAATTCATGGTCTTATAATTCTGTGGGTTGGAAATCTGACATGCACCTCACAGGGCTAAAATCAATCAAGGTGTCTGCAGGGCTTTGCTCCTTTCTGGAGGCCACAGAGGAGATTTTTCCAGCTTCGGAAGGTTGCCCACATTCTTTAGTTGATGGACCCCTGCATCCATCTCCACATCCAACTCTATTCTCTGACCATTCTTCCATAATCACACGTCCCTCTCTTGACAGGAGGATATGTTCTCTGACTTTAGGGGCCCATGTGATCTTACCTCAAGATCCTTAACTTAATCACATCTTCAAAGTCCCTTTTGCCATGTAAAGTAACAAATTATAGGTTCTAGGAGATAGGACATGGACATCTTTGTTTCTCTTGGTACAAAACCCTCAAGAATCTTATGGATCTCCTGCATATATCATGGGGATTTCCTCCATCAGACATGAAGCTTCCCCACAGATCTTTCCTAGAAATTCACACATCTATTTTTTTTTATACTTTAAGTTCAAGGATATATGTGCAGGTTTGTTACATAGGTAAACATGTGTCATGGGTGTTTGTTATATAGATTATTTCATCACCCAGGTATTAAGTCTAATACCCATTAGTTATTTTTCCTGATCCTCTCCCTCCTCCAACCCTTCACCTTCTGATAGGCCTCAGTGTGTGTTGTTCCCCTCTATGTGTCCATGTATTCTCATCATTTCATTACCACTTATAAGTGAGAACATGTGGCATTCGATTTCTGTTCCTGTATTAGTTTGCTAAGGATAATAGTCTCCAGCTCCATCCATGTCCCTGCAAAGCACATGATATTCTTTTTGTTATGGCTGCACAGTATTCCATGGTGAATATGAACCACATTTTCTTTATCCAGTCTATCATTGCTGGACATTTAGGTTGATTCCGTGTCTTTGCTATTGTGAACAGTGCTGCAATAAGCATACATGTGCATGTGTCTTTATAATACAATGATTTATATTCCTTTGGGTATATACTCAGTAATAGGATTGCTGGGTCAAATAGTATTTCTGTCTTTAGGTCTTTGAGGAATTGCCACACTGTCTTCCACAATAGTTGAGCTAGTTTACACTCCCAGCAACAGTGGGTATAAGCATTCCTTTTTCTCCACAACCTTGTCAGTATCTGCTGTTTTTAGACCTTTTAATAATAGTCATTCTGACTGGTGTGAGACGGTATCTCCTTGTAGTTTTGATTTGCATTTCTCTAACAATCAGTGATGCTGAGCTTTTTTTCATATGATTGCTGGCTGCAAGTATGTCTTCTCTTGAGAAGTATCTGTTGATGTCCTTTGCCCACTTTTTAACGGGGTTGTTTTTCTTACAAATTTGTTTAAGTACCTTATAGATGCTGGATGTTAGATCTTCATCAGATGCATAGTTTGCAAAAATTTTCTCCCAGTCTGTAAGTTGTCTATTCACTCTGATGATAGCTGCTTTTGCTGTGCAGAAACTCTTTAGTTTAATTAGATCCAATTTTTCAATTTTGGCTTTTATTGCAATTGCTTTTGGCATCTCTGTCATGAACTCTTTGCCCATGCCTATGTCCTGAATGGTATTGCCTAGGTAATCTTCCAGGGTTTTTATAGTTTTGGGTTTTACATTTAATTATTTAATCTGTCTTGAGATAATTTTTATATATGGTGTAAGGAAGGGGTCCAGTTTCAATTTTCTGTATACAGCTAGCTGATTATCCCAGTACCATTTACTGAATAAGGAAACCTTTTGCCATTGCTTGTTTTTGTCAGGTTTGTCGAAAATCAGATAGTTGTAGGTGTTTGGACTTATTTCTGGGTTCTCTCTTCTGTTCCACTGGGCTATGTGTCTGTTCTTGTACCAGTACCATGTTGATTTGGTTACTGTATTAGTCCATTTTCACACTGTTGATAAAGACATACCCAAGACTGGGTAATTTATACAGGAAAAAGAGTTTAATGGACTTACAGTTCCATGTGGCTGGGGAAGCCTCATAATCATAGTGGAAGACAAGAAGGAGCAAGTCACGTCTTACACGGATGACGGCAGGCAAAGAGACAGAGCTTATGTAGGGAAACTCCCCCTTATAAAACTATCAGATCTCATGAAGACATATTCACTATTATGAGAATAGCACAGGAAAAACCGGCCCCCATAATTCAACTACCTGCCACTGGGTCCCTCCTACAACACTTGGGAATTGTGGGAGATACAATTCAAGATGAGATTTGGGTGGGGACACAGCCAAACCATATCAGTTAATGTAGCCGTATAGTATGGCTTGAAGTTCGGTAGCATGATGTCTCCAGCTTTGTTCTTTTTGCTTAGGATTGCCTTCGTATTCAGGCTCTTTTTTGGTTCCATGTGAATTCTAAAATCATATTTTCTAGTTATGTGAGGAAAGTCAATGTTAGCTTAATGGCAATAGCATTGAATTTATAAATTG
Organism: Trachypithecus francoisi; assembly: GCF_009764315.1. NCBI lineage: Eukaryota > Metazoa > Chordata > Mammalia > Primates > Cercopithecidae > Trachypithecus > Trachypithecus francoisi. Next base: position 10,589,482 of record NW_022681458.1, read on the forward strand.
CTTTGGGCAGTATGGCCATTTTAAAATGATATTGATTCTTCCTGTCCATGAATATGGAATGTTTTTCCATTTGTTTGTGTCATCTCTCATTTCTTTGAACAGGGTTTTAGTTCTCCTTGTAGAGATCTTTCACCTCCCTAATTAGCTGTATTCCCAGGTATTTTATTCTTTTTGTAGCAACACACATCTATTTTTGATTTCTGCTGAGATGGCTGAGGGATTCAAGAGTCACATGCCTCATCTCTTCAAATAACTTTTTATGTGAATGAATAATCTGACCTTTCACTACTTCCCAGGGAACTTGCAAAAAGTCTTGGTTGTCTCTACCAAGCACACGTCCCTGACAATGAATCTCCTTATTTTATCGTGTTTTTTGACCTGGATAGGCTGAGAATTTTCTAAATCATCAAGACTTCATTCTTTTTCATTTAGCAGCTCTTCCTTCAATATACCTCTTCCCTCTTGCATTTTACTATAATTAGCAAAAGATACCACAACACACCATGATCACTGTATTTGGAAATCTCCTTAGCTATAGATCCAGAAAGTTCTGCTTTTCACATGAGTACAGGACAGGCCACTATATAATAAGGAGGCCTTTTCCACATCTTTCTTATGTCCTTCTGAGCCCTCACCAGTAACACAGTTAACCTCCATATTTTTACTAACAGTCTGCTCATGATGATCCAGGTCTTCTCTAATGCAATATAGACTTTCTCTCTCATGTTATTTACTTCCTTCTCAGCCCTCACTAGCACAGTCTTTAGCATTCATGTTTCTACTAAGAACTACTCAGGGCAATATAGGCATAAAACTCTGGCATTAAAAACATATTTGTAACACCAAAAGCAAGTAAATTCTTATTTATTCTTACTTTTTTTCCTCTTGGGTTTTCCCAAAGTAGAGTTGTTTCCAATATCCACAGTATCTAGAAAATAACAAGTTGTAGTGAGGAAATAGAAATTAATAAATAAAAGTTACAGATTTTAGGACAATTTATACTACAGAAGGCTTGAGTTTATAAAGACGTTTAGATACTCATTCCTCTCTTTCTTCTAGAGGAATCAAAAACTACTGAACTGAGAACTAGGAGTCTAGGATGGGCCCTGGGTCTTCTATCAAAAATATGTGTTGGGCTAAGAAGAGTAGACCTGCTGTCTTTCCTCCTGACAATTAAATACCAGGATTAGTTGTCTTTTGAGTGTGGCCTTTCTAAGTTGTAGCAAAGTGACACTATTATCTACCAGCAGAAGTTCACTGGGGTATCCTGGGCTTCATGGAAGATTGGGTGTAACTTAATATACTAATGCAATCAACAAGATAACTGCATTTCAAAGAGTACACTTCTGTGACATCATCTATGTTTAATCAGCAGAGTCCATCCTCTTAAATATTACTTTATAGCGATCTCTTGCCTCCCTGCAGTTCCCCAAAGGCTCAGCTGAACCAAATGCAAAGAATAGGATTCTGGACAGACTAGAGCACCTACCTCCACCCTACTGGAGGTCTGTGGGGCCCACTGAGCCACCCCCATCCCACAGCCCTCAGATAGCCTTACCCATTGTGCCACATGCTTGATCACTTTCCATCTTTACTTCTGGGCCTCCTGGCACCTCTTCTGAGAAACACATGACACAGGAACACTTCTCATTTTCATATGCTGATTGCTCTGCTCCTGGGCCAAAATTGTGATCCATGAAGACTTTCAGTTTGACCCAGTGACTCCCTTTTCTGTACCCTTGTTGCTCCTCCTTCTTTACTTTTTCCTCTGAAATCTTCTCCTTTCACTGCTCCTCCTTATATTTGACCCTTCCTTTAAGTCTATTTTTTCTCCTCTTTTTTCTCTTTATCAGAACTCTGTTTCTGTTTTCACTATTTTCAAGTCATAATTACCTGATACATCATCATGTGGCAGGCTACAAGCAAGCTCTTCTGCTTCTCCTTCTTCATTCATTGGGTGATCTTCTAGTTCACTAGACACTAATGAGAAACAAGAAAATTACTGTCCAAGGATCCTGACACAGTGACCAGAGAAGAGTTTCTAGTTCTGTCATACTGCAAACTGATATTCTGAGCTAAGATGAACTGTTCTCTGGAAAAAAATATACTTGCTCCAATAATCACATTTGACACATAACAGAGCCACGCTCTCCCCACGTTATGCACCTCATCCTCCTTTTTTCTACTTTTATTTTCATACTTGTAGTACTGAGAATAAAGCAAGAAAACTCTTATCACTCCAGAAAATACTACTGTTCTTTGACAATAGTAAAAAGCAGCTATTTAAACTCATCCCAATTGGCCACTGACTACTTACATCACTAACCATATTTCCGAAAGCGAGCCCATCAGTGGCAGTTCTACATATCTGAAGCCTAGCCGTCAGCAACAGCCCCCTCCACAAAGCCTGCATTGATGGCCAAATGCTAAATTACTCATAAACACTCCTGTTTCTGAAGGTCTGGGGTCCCTAAACAATATGCTTCCTAAAACTCTATATAAAACCACAGCTTCGGCCGGGCGCAGTGGCTCAAGCCTGTAATCCCAGCATTTTGGGAGGCCGAGACGGGCGGATCACGAGGTCAGGAGATCGAGACCATCCTGGCTAACACGGTGAAACCCCGTCTCTACTAAAAATACAAAAACTAGCCGGGCGAGGTGGCGGGCTCCTGTAGTCCCAGCTACTCAGGAGGCTGAGGCAGGAGAATGGCGTAAACCCGGGAGGCGGAGCTTGCAGTGAGCTGAGATATGGCCACTGCACTCCAGTCTGGGCGACAGAGCGAGACTCTGCCTCAAAAAAAAAAAAAAAAAAAAAAAAAACCGCAGCTTCCTTTTCTATAGAGACTGTCTCTTATAAGCACAGGGCCTCCTCCCACCAGATGCCTTGCTTGGTAAGGAATAAATCAGCTTTTAGTTTCAGTTAATGAGTAGTAGCCTAGCCCTTCAAATATTGGAGTTCCTGCCAAGATAATCTTGAAGATTCTTGCTGGGGAGTGTCCTATGGGGCCCTTGGATCCACAAGCATGAATCTCAGGCCACTGTGTCCATCTCAGGTCATTTTTCTGACCTACTGCCAAGTGAATCTTTCTCAAAAGCAACTTGAACTCTGACTTGTTTCATTGAGCTCTTAGTTCTGAATTTATCTTATTTAAAGATGGGCAGGGCATACAATTAGATAGAATTAGATATTTTGGGTTGGAAGTATACCACTTAGCAAACATTTTCTCAGTTAATGTGCTTATTTATTCACTACTTCATCTACTGTTACCTTTCTTTTGTCTTTTTCTTTTTCTTTTTTTTTTTTGAGACAGAGTTTTGCTCTTGTCGCCCAGGCTGGAGTGCAATGGTACAATCTCGGCTCACTGCAACCTCCACCTCCCGGGTTCAAGTGATTCTCCTGTCTCAGCCTCCCAAAGTAGCTGAGATTACAGGTGCCCACTACCACACCTGGCTAATTTTTGTATTTTTAGTAGAGAGGAGGTTTCACCATGTTGGCCAGGCTGGTCTCGAACTCCTGACCTCAGGTGATCCACTCACCTCGGCCTCCCAAAGTGCTGGGATTATAAGTGTGAGCCACCATGCCCGACCTCTTCTGTCTATTTTTAAAAAGTCTTATCTCTGCCGGGCATGGTGGCTGACGCCTATAATAGGTCATATTACAGGCAGATTGCTTGAGCTCAGGAATTCTAGACCATCGTGGGCAACATAGCAAAACCCTACCAAAAAAAAAGTCTTATTTCATGTGTGTTTGTTCCTGATTTTCCTGTGCTTTCTGAATGTTAGAAGATAGTGATCCACAGCAAACAGATGGTGGCCAAGGTCTGCTAAGTCCTCAATTCAAGCCAGCCCCCAAAACTAATGGATGTGGGTCCATTGGACAGTAGCGAAACTGTGCAAAGATGTTTGGCCACACTTAATCTTGAGTCCCTCATCAAAACCTTCATGAGAGCACCTAGTGTTTTGTCAATTTGTGAAAGAAAATCACTTTGTTTAGTATGTAATCTGGAGTCAACTACAATCATGTAATTAATCGTATGTTCCCTTTTCAGTTACTGCTTCATTCATGTGGAACACACCACTCACACTTATACTGAAACATAGTGAGCCGGGCACGGTGGCTCAAGCCTGTAATCCCAGCACTTTGGGAGGCCGAGACGGGCGGATCACGAGGTCAGGAGATCGAGACCATCCTGGCTAACACGGTGAAACCCCGTCTCTACTAAAAAAATACAAAAAAAAAAAAAAACTAGCCGGGCGAGGTGGTGGGTGCCTGTAGTCCCAGCTACTGGGGAGGCTGAGGCAGGAGAATGGCGTAAACCCGGGAGGCAGAGCTTGTAGTGAGCTGAGATCCGGCCACTGTACTCCAGCCTGGGCGACAGAGCGAGACTCCGTCTCAAAAAAAAAAAAAAAGAAAAGAAACATAGTGGCCTCTTTGACAAATGGTTCACTTCCTCTTTATACTTTCATCATGATTCTAACTCTTGTACTTTTCTTAATAACTGGCAACATTTTCGCTAAAATGACTCTGGCTTACGATGGGGAAGTTTTGTCATGTCCAAAGTAAGTAACACATTTGGTAAGTAGATCTTATAAAAGAAGACAAAAAAATCACCAAATGTTCCCACGTCTCAACCAGTAACCTGTTACTTTCAGACCATTATCTGAGGAACACTCTTTTCAACAAAACCTCGGCCGGGTGTGGTGGCTCAAGCCTGTAATCCCAGCACTTTGGGAGGCCGAGATGGGCAGATCACGAGGTCAGGAGATCGAAACCATCCTGGCTAACACGGTGAAACCCCGTCTCTACTAAAAATACAAAAACTAGCCGGGCGAGGTGGCGGGCGCCTGTAGTCCCAGCTACTTGGGAGGCTGAGGCAGGAGAATGGCGTAAACCCGGGAGGCGGAGCTTGCAGTGAGCTGAGATCTGGCCACTGCACTCCAGTCCGGGCGACAAAGCGAGACTCCGCCTCAAAAAACAAATAAACAAACAAAAAAAACAAAAAAAACCCCACAAAACCTCTATAAATGTAATAGGCAGGGATCTATTCTGCAAATGGAACCACCAGATTAAAGGTTCAGAAGAAGGACTAATTTTAGAAGCCCTGGAAAATTCTCTGACACATGATCTATGTATAGTTGACCTGAACATTAGTATACCTACACTGTGCATGATTTGAGATCTGCAAGCAATAAACAAAATAGGTTTACCTCACTTCCCTGTACCTCCTAACTGGATTACTACAATCTCTTCAGTCTCATCTAAAGCCAAAATTTTTAATGTATTTATGTTCAGCGTTGTTTAATGTCTCATTTGATACATATTATTTGCTTAGGAAAATCAATGGCTCATCTGGACAGTTATTTTCTAGGAATTTCCTTGATGATAGGCAGAATTCTAAGATGGCCCCAAATATTTCTTTCCCTAATCCTGAGGACTGTGAACATAATGAGATATTACTTCCATAATTACCTTATGTGATATGGCAGAGCTGGCCTTAAGAAAGACTAACAGAGTGGATCTGGTCTAACCATATGAGCCTTTTAAGAGCAGGAAGTTTTCTCTAGCCAGCAGCAGAAGAGGAAGTCAGAGATTCAAAGAATGAGAAGGAGTCCACACAAGATTGCTGGCTTGCAGATGGAGGGGCAATGTATTAAGGAATATGAGTGGCCTCCAGGAGCTGAGAGTGGTCCGTGACCGACAACCAGTAACAAAGCTGTGACCTCAGTTCAACAACCACAAGGAGCTGGATTATGTCAACAACCTGGGTGAGCTTGATTGCAAGATTTTTCTCAGAGCCTTCAGATAAGACTTCAGCTGGGCTGACATCTTAATTTCAGCCTAGGCAGACTCTAAGCAGAAAACTGACTTGAGCTCACCCACACTTCTGCTGGCAGGAGTGTGAGATAACAAGCAGGTATTGTAGTAAGCCACTACATTTGTGGTCATTTGTCATGCAGCGATGAAAAACGAACACAATGAAAATGCTCTCCCAAGTTTTAAATACGACCTAAGGGATACAAAGCTCATACATGCATCTTCTCCAATCCAAGACATAGGTCACCTCTATCATACTCTATAGATCTGGATCTTTCTTAATCTATTCATTGAGTTGGGCAAAAATGGACACAAAACTTCTAAGGAAAAACTCCAATTCTGTAAAACAAACAAAATGAAACAAAACAAAAACTAGGCTATTTTCTCAGCCATAGTCTATTGGCTGAGGAAATAATATTATATAAAGAAATGTTACAATGTCTCCAAAGTTTTCCATGACCAATGACTAAAGGAAAGATAAGAGGATTTGTAGGATTAACTCATTCTTGAAGACAATGGGGGTCAATCTTTTCTGAACTACCAGGCCTCCCTACATTTGACCACATCAAATATCTTGGGGCCATTCTCATGGAACACACAAATGGAACAGATCTTCATGACTGTAAAATACTCCTTCATCAATCACCTACACCGAATCCTCTATTATCACATTATCAGGAGACAGGTCTTCTGTCTCCCTTTCTCCTTTATCATAATCCTTTTCTTTTATACGTACATAAAAAATAGGCCATGGTTCATGACCAACATGACTCTCTGAAGGAAGCAGACTGCACCTGCAGGACCCAGGAGACCCTCCCTAAAACTGTGAGGGCCCCAACTGCAGAAGCGGGAAAAGGAGACCCTCCTCTCCCAAACACACACCCCACTGGAGAAGCTGAAGGTCTGTTTGCAGGAGAAGTTTCCAACTTTACCTGGAGCTGAGTCAATCTGAAGAGGTGAGTGAAATACGGGGTAGAGGAAGCAACTGAAAGGCCCTGGGAGCTGGCTGGGTCCCCTAGCAGGCCATTCCTGTCTGGCACCACAGGGATCCAACAGGAGAGGAGCAGGGATTAAAACTACACAGGGAGAAGCAAATCTCTAGCTGAACTTTGTAACAATTTGAACAGGGGTGAGAAGCCTCCTGCACCTCTTATGAGGGCGCAAATCCGGTATGCAGATTCCACAGGTGGGGAAGAACTAAGCCTTTTTCTTTTGCAGCTGTGAGGCAGATACCCTGGGGCAGGTTTTCAAGCCTGGAAATGGTCTGGGGGCTGTTGGTGTGGGGCATGGTGGGAGTGAGTCTGGCCCTTTGGTTTGCTTGGGAGCTGGGTGAGGCCTGTGACTGCCAGCTTTCCCCCATTTCCCAGACAACCTGCATGACTCAGCAGAGGCATCCATAATCCTCCTAGGTACACAACTCCAGTGACACAGGAATCTCACCCCCATTCCCCACAGCAGCTGCAGCAAGACTTGCCCAAGGAGAGTCTTAGCTCAGACATGGCTAGCCCCTCCCCCACCTGGTGGTTCTCCCTTATCCACCCTGGTAGTGAAGACAAAGGGCATATAATCTTAGGAATTCTAGGGCCTGCCCACCACCGGTTCCTTCCCATAAAACCACAGCTGATGCTCTCTGGAAAGCCCCACCTCCTGGCAGTAGGCCAACCAGCACAAAAATAGAGCATTAAACCACCAAAGCTAAGGACCCCCATGGAGTTCATTGTACCCCTGTCACCTCCAGCAGAACAGGCACTGGTATCCACAGCTGAAAGACCCATAGATAGTTCACATCACAGGACTCTATGCAGACAACCCCTACCAGGAGCCTGGTAGGCTCGCTGGGTCACTAGACCTAGAAAAGAGATGACAATCATTGCAATTTGACTTACAGGAAGCCACATCCACAGAAAAAGGAGGAGAGTACTACATCAAGGGAACATCTCGTGGGACAAAAGAATCTGAACAACAACCTTCAGCCCTAGACCCTTCCTCTGACAGAGCCTACTCAAATGAGAAGGAATCAGAAAACCAACCCTGGTAATATAACAAAACAAGGCTCTTTAACACACCCCAAAAATCACACTAGTTCGTCAGCAATGGATCCAAACCAAGAAGAAATCTCTGATTTACCCGAAAAAGAATTCGGGAGGTTAGTTATTAAGCTAATCAGGGAGGGACCAGAGAAAGGCAAAGCCCAGTACAAGGAAATCCAAAATATGATACAAGAAGTGAAGGGAGAAATATTCAAGGAAATAGATAGTTTAAAGAAAATCAATAAAAAATTCAGGAAACTTTGGACACACTTTTGGAAATGTGAAATGCTCTGGAAAACCTCAGCAATAGAATTAAACAAGTAGAAGAAAGAAATTCAGAGCTCAAAGACAAGATCTTTGAATTACCCCAATCCAACAAAGACAAAGTAAAAAGAATAAGAAAATATGAACAAAGCCTCCAAGAAGTCTGGGTTTATGTTAAATGACCATACCTAAGAATAATCGGTGCTCCTGAGGAAGAAGAGAATTCTAAAAGCTTGGAAAACATATTTGGGGGAATAATTGAAGAAAACTTCCCTGGCCTTGCTAGAGACCTAGACATCCAAATACAAGAAGCACATAGAACACCAGGGAAATTCATTACAAAAAGATCTTTGCCTAGGCACGTTGTCTTCAGGTTAACCAAATTTAAGACGAAGGAAAGAATCTTAAGAGCTGTGAGACTAAAGCACCAGGTAACCTCTAAAGGAGAATCAGATTAACAGCAGATTTCTCAGCAGAAACCTTACAAGAAGGTATGGGGCCCTAATCCCTTCTAGCTTGTCTGATAAACAATTATCAGACAAGTCTTTTGTATCCAGCAAAACTAAGCATCATGTATGAAGGAAAGATACAGTCTTTTTCAGACAAATAAATGCTGAGAAAATTTGCCATTACCACACCACCACTACAAGAACCACTAAAAGGAGCACTAAATATTGAAACAAATCCTAGAAACACATCAAAACAGAACCTCTTTAAAGCATAAATCACACAGGACCTATAAAACAAAAATAAAATACAAATTTAAAAGTAAAAACAAAAACAAAGTATACAGGCAACAAAAAGCACAATGAATGCAATGTACCTCACATTTTAATACTAACATTGAATGTAAATGGCCTCAATGCGCCACTTAAAAGATACAGAACCACAGAACCGATAAGAACTCACCAACCATCTGCTGCCTTCAGGAGACTCACCTAGCACATAAAGACTCACATAAACTTAAAGTAAAGGGGTAGAAAAAGGCATTTCATGCAAAAGGACACCAAAAGTAAGCAGGGGTAGCTATTCTTATATCAGACAAAACAAACTTTAAGGCAACAGCAGTTAAAAGAGACATGGAGGGACACTGTATAATGGTAAAAGGCCTTGTCCAACAGGAAAATATCACAGTTCTAAACATATATGCACCTAACACTGGAGCTCCCAAATTTATAAAACAATTACTAATAGACCTAAGAAATGAGATAGACAGCAACACAATAATAGTGGAGAACGTCAATGCTCCACTGACAGCACTAGACGGGTCATCAAGACAGGAAGTCAACAATGAAACAATGCATTTAAACTGTATCTTGGAACAAATGGATTTAACAGATATAGACAGAATATTTCATCCAACAGTCACAGAATATACATTCTATTCAAGAGCACATGGAACTTTCTCTAAGATAGACAATATGATAGGCCATAAAATGAGCCTCAATAAATTTAACAAAATCGGAATTATATCAAGCACTCTCTCAGATCACAGTGGAATAAAACTGGAAATCAACTCCAAAAGGAACCTCCAAAACCATGCAAATACATGAAAATTAAATAACCTGCTCCTGAATGAGCATTGGGTCAAAAATGAAATCAAGATGGAAATTTAAAAATTCTTCAAACTGAACGACAATCAAAACCTCTGGGATACAGCAAAGGTGGTGCTAAGAGTAAAGTTTATAGCCCTAAACACCTACATCAAAAAGACTGAAAGAACACAAACTGACACTCTAAGGTCACACCTGAAGGAACTAGAGAAACAAGAACAAACCAAACCCATGCCCAACAGAAGGAAGGAAATAACCAAGATCAGAGCAGAACTAAATGAAATTGAAACAAAAAAATACAAAAGATAAATGAAATAAAAGCTGGTTCTTTGAAAAGGTAAATAAAATTTATAGACCATTGGCAAAATTAACCAAAAGGAGAGAAAATCCAAACAACGTCACTAAGAAATGAAACAGGAAATATTACAACTGACACCAGTGAAATACAAAAGGTCATTCAAGGCTACTATGAATACCTTTATGCATATAAACTAGAAAATATAGAAGAGATGGATAAATTCCTGGAAAAACACAATCCTCCTAGTGTAAATCAGGAAGAATTAGATACCCTGAACAGATCAATAACAAGCAGCAAGACTGAAATGGTAATTTAAAAATTACCAACAAAAAAAGGCCAGGATCAGACGAATTCACAGCAGAATTCCACCGGACAGTCAAAGAATTGGTAGCAATCCTTTCAACACTATTCCACAAGATAGAGAAAGAAGGAACCCTCCCTAATTCATTCTGTGCAGCCAGTATCACCCTAATACCAACACCAGTAAAGGACATAACCAAAAAAGAAAACTACAGGCTGATATCCTTGATGAATATAGATGCTAAAATCCTTAACAAAATACTTGCCAATTGAATCCAGCAACATATCAAAAAGATAATCCACCATGATCAAGTAGGTTTCATACTGGGGATGCAGGGATGGTTTAACATATGCAAGTCAATAAATGTGATACACCACATAAACAGAATTAAAAACAAAAATCACATGATCATTTCAATAGATGCAGAAAAAGCATTCAACAAAATCCAGCATCTCCTTATGATTAAAACTCTTCACAAAATCAGCATACAAGGGACATACCTTAATGTAATAAAAGCCACCTATGACAAACCCACAGCCAACATAATACTAAATGCGGAAATGTTGAAAGCATTCCCTCTGAGAACTGAAAAAAGACAAGGAAGCCCACTCTCACCACTCCTCTTCAACATAGTACTAGAAGTCCTAGCCAGAGCAATCAGACAAGAGAAAGAAAGAAAGGGCATCCAAATTGGTGAACAGGAAGTCAAACTGTCACCGTTTGCTGACGATGTGATTGTTTACCTTGAAATCCCTAAGGACTCCCCCAGAAAGCTCCTAGAACTGATAAAAGAATTCAGCAAAGCTTCTGGATACAAGATTAATGTACACAAATCAGTAGCTTTTCTATACAACCACAGTGACCAAGCAGAGAATCAAATCAAGAACTCAACCCCTTTTACAATAGCTGCAAAAAAAGAAAAAAAAACAAACTTAGGAATATACCGAACCAAGGAGTCGAAAGACCTCTATAAGGAAAACTACAAAATATTGCTGAAGGAAATCATAGACAACACGAACAAATGAAAATACATCCCATGCTTCATGGATGGGTAGAATCAATATTGTGAAAATGATCATACTGCCAAAAGCAATCACAAATTCAGTGCAATCCCCATCAAAATACTACCATTTTCTTCACGGAATTAGAAAAAACAATTCTAAAATTCACATGGAACCAGAAAAGAGCCCGCAAAGCCAAAGCAAGACTAAGCAAAAAGAACAAATCTAGAGGCATCACACAACATGATTTCAAACTATACTATAAGGCCATAATCACCAAAACAGTGTAGTACTGGTACAAAAATAGACACATAGACCAATGGAACACAATAGAGAACCCAGAAATAAACCCAAATACTTACAGCCAACTGATTTTTGACAAAGCAAACAAACCATAAAGTGAGGAAAGGACACCCTATTCAACAAATGGTGCTGGGATAATTGGCAAGCCACATGTAGGAGAATGAAACTGGATCCTCATCTCTCACCTTATACAAAAATCAACTCAAGATGGATCAAGGACTTAAATCTAAGACTTGAAACTATAAAAATTCTAGAAGATAACATCAGAAAAACCCTTCTAACCATTGGCTTAGGCAAGGCTTTCATGACCAAGAACCCAAAAGCAAAAGCAAGAAAAACAAAGATAAATAGCTGGGACTTAATTAAACCTAAGCGCTTTTGCATGGCAAAATGAACAGTCAGCGGAGTAAACAACCAACCCACAGAGTGGGAGAAAATCTTCACAATCTATACATCTGACAAAAGACTAATATCCAGAATCTACAATGAACTTAAAACAAATCAGTAAGAAAAAAACCAAACAATCCCATCAAAAGGTGGGCTAAGGGCATGAATGGACAGTTCTCAAAAGAAGATACTAAATGGCCAACGAACATATGAAAAAATTACTCAACATCACCAACGATCAGGGAAATGCAAATCAAAACCACAATGTGATATCACCTCACTCCTGTGAGAATGGCCATAATCAAAAAATCATAAAACACAAGATGCTGGCGTGGATGCAGTGAACAGGGAACACTTCTACACTGCTGGTGGGAATGTAAACTAGTATAGCTGCTATGGAAAACAGTGTGGAGATTCCTCAAAGAACGAAAAATAGAACTACCATTTGATCTAGCAATCCCACTACTGGGTATCTACCCAGAGGAAAAAAAGTCATTATTCCAAAAAGATACTTGCACACGCATGTTTATAGCAGCACAATTCACAATTGCAAAATTGTGGAACCAACCCAAATGCCCACTAATTAACGAGTGGATAAAGAAACAGTGGTATATATGTATGTGATAATTGAAAGTCCCTACACTTCTATGAAAACTCATTATTGGTTGGCCATATGGTCAATAACAACCAGAATCATCCCAATTAATCAACAATAGCTTCTGGCCAGTACATAGGCCTCTGAAAGCCAGCCAACCATTCACTTCCCCATGCTTCTGAAAGTCAGCCAGTTAGTAACAGCCACACTCCAGTGATCTGCTTTCACTAAAGGTCAGCTAACCACTAACAAATCTCACTTCTGAAGGCCGCCAGTCACTGAGATTCAAACTTCCACCAACGTTCTCTGTTCAGAGAAACTGACACACAAGTGCAACTGTCCCTTAATTGAACAATAAATTCAGCCTTTTGTTTGAGATTAAGTGGTAGCCCCTTGTTTTTTCTTTTTTTCTTCTGAAATGGAGTCTTACTCTGTCACCAGACTGGAGTGCAGTGGTGTGATCTCAACTGACTGCAACCTCCACATCCTGGGTTCAAGCAATTCTCTTGTTTCAGTCTCCCGAGAAGCTGGGACTACAGGTGTGCTGGACCACACCCAGCTAATTTTTGTGTTTTTAGTAGAGATGGGGTTTTGCCATGTTGGCCAGGCTGGCCTTGAACTCCTCACCTCAAGTGATCCACCTGCCTTGGCCTCCCAAAGTGCTGGGATTACAGGGTGACCCACTGCACCCAGCCTAAGTGATAGCCCCTTCTACTAGTGATACCTTTTTATTACTACTCTGTGAAGGCATCTGTGGTTCTTTCCAGCTTTCTGGACTTTTTCTTAACATCTCCTCTCCCTTACTGTTTCTTCCTCCTTCAGTGATGTGCTACATATACTTTTCATATTGCCTCTCTGTTTCTCTTTTCTGGCTCTATTTTTCTGGTTATCTCCTACCTCGTATCATAGATTACATTCAAGTATTTGCCAACTCTTGATAATGTTTCCTCATCTCTCCCTAATCTTTCTATATTTGTTAAATAAGAGTATCTTTCCATTGAACCCTGGGAGAGTCTCTTGGATTCCTAAAAACCCTTTGGGCATCCACACTGGACTCAGACTATGGGACCCCACCCCAACCCATGCCCACTCATAGAACTGAAAGCCTGTAAGGAGTCATCCAGGACAGTGGTCTCCGCTCTTTCTTTTTTCTTGAGTCTTATCAAACACCCGTGTCACATGCACTTCTGTGTTTCTGGCTCCTCAAAACAGCAATAACAGCACCTTCCCTATCTAAGTCTTGAGGTTTTTGTGGGTAAAATTATAACACTTGTCAGAGTACTCTGAAAAAACACTGCATGATCCAATGACAAAATGGGGAGTACTGGTCAAAAACAGCATTTAGTCTCATAAATGGTTGATCTAAATTCTGCCAGTTAGATGGTAGAATACCATTACACTGAAGGCTTTGTCAAGTTTGTGAAAAAATGATTAAAAGTATCTACCAGCAGAGGAATGACACCCTTTTTTATTTCCATAAAGGGAGTGATAATAGAAATTTTATATGAATTCAAATAATAGTATTGATAGCTATGAAAAATAAAGACAAAAGAGAATTGCTTCTTCCTACTGTATTTCTGACCTTTATTTCTTCACCTATAAAATAGCATTATACAGTTTGCCTGCCCCTATCTTAAGGTTTTGTGAGGGTATCAGGAGATCTTATTTGGTAAAATATTTTAATACTGTAGTATTGAAAGGCATGAGAATATGAAGGAGGGAACACATTGCCTTGTCTTGGCGTATTTCAACTACCACTAGACTGTCTGAATACATATGTTCAAACAATAAATCCCATTCTGTTAAACATAGACTTTCGTATAAAGATTCCTCCCTGCATTTCCCAAAAGATCCATGTACAGAAAATGTGAAAAATCTCAGGATATAATTGGATCCTTTCACTGTGAGGTATACGCAGAGGAAAGTCAACCAGGAAACACAAGCTCCAAATTCAACCTCCTGACACTCTGCAGCCCAGGGCCAGAAATCCTCCCCTTCCTTACCTGACCCACATCTTGCTAGCGAGCTAGAGGCTTCCTGGGGCTCTTCTCCATCACACATTTGCGAACAGTCATCACCGCCCTCTGCAGAAAGAAAAGAAATCCCTCAAGAAATTATGAAGAGGCCGGGCGCGGTGGCTCAAGCCTGTAATCCCAGCACTTTCGGAGGCCGAGACGGTCGGATCACGAGGTCAGGAGATCGAGACCATCCTGGCTAACACGGTGAAACCCCGTCTCTACTAAAAAATACAAAAAAAAAAAACTAGCCGGGCGAGGTGGCGGGCGCCTGTAGTCCCAGCTACTCGGAGGCTGAGGCAGGAGAATGGCGTAAACCCGGAGGCGGAGCTTGCAGTGAGCTGAGATCCGGCCACTGTACTCCAGCCCAGGCGATAGAGCGAGACTCCGTCTCAAAAAAAAAAAAAAAATTATGAGAGAAAACTTAGTGAAGATGTGGGAAGCTGAAGTATCTCCTAGGTGAGCTGTCCATCACCCAGGTCCTCCTGGCCTGTAGGTGGACACACTCCGGTTGCTGTCACCGAGGCTGAGAACCATCCATCAGCTCACTTCCGCCTGGACTCCGGATTCTCTCTCCTCCCCCCCTCCCCCTTTCCTCTGCACATTTCCTCTTTCTCTGCCCTGCTTTCCTGCTGCCAGTGGCTCCAGGTGCTTCTCTTTGTTTCCATGTGTTTCTGCCCCCTTCTCTGCTCCTGTCTTTTTCTCTTGCACCCCTGACTCTGCCCTTTACTGGCTTTCCCTATCTTGTTTATTTCCTTGTCACCCCCTTTTTAAAACTATGTATAAGGAAAGGCATTCCTGGGACAGTGGAAATGAACCAGATAAGGAAGGGGATCAGGAACAGAGTGGGCCAAGGCAACACCACATACTACAGGGGAAGTGTGGCTCCAGGGTCCACACATAAAAGATCAGATCATAAAAGAGCAGCTCCTGAAACAACTGATGCCATTAGTAGAGACAAGACAGATGATATGGGCTGGGGCCCCATGAAGGCTGGAAGCCACAGAAATCCACAGGAAGGATAACTCATCTAATCCTGTGCAACAAAATTCACTAGGGGAAAAGATCTAAGGGGAAAAGAAAATGATCTGATTGATATCTTGTGAATAACAGTTGTGCTAAAGCAGAAAAAAATGAGTCTGATGAGTACAAGATCAAACAGGACATTCCTCCCTTTACTGAGAAAGCAAACTCTGGAGAAAGAGGAGTTTCTAAGTTCAGAGGAGGTGTTGGTTTCTACTGTGAAGTGTTCAGTTCCTGAAAGACATTGCAATAAGGAAGGTCTCAAGATAAATGTCTTCAGGCACACGGATGGAAGAGCTTGGAAGGGTGGCCTGCCTGGCAGACAGATACTAAACACTTGACAATCATTCCACTACCTGAGCAGATGAGTCTGCGGGGAGAGAATTCTTACCCTCTGAGTATGCTTCTGTGCCACTCTCTACCTAGAGGGACCTTAATCAGAAAACTCACTATTGACAGAGGTGCCGTTTGCTGGAAGCTGCTGCTGTCTAGTGACTCTGACTTCAGCTCTACAGGCCCTCAACCTGCTCCTTTTCTCTGACAATAGTTTGCACTCTTTATGGTTTCTCTAATTATTTTGATCTGTCTCTTTCTCTGCATAGTTTAATCTGTGCTTCCTTCCAACATTGTTGTCATTTGTATTTGCCTCCATTTGGATAATTTTCTCTAACTTTTCTCTCTGCCTCTTATTTCTTATTGAGGTTATCCTCTTTCTACTTTGTCTTTTACTTTCTCCTTTTCTGTCTCTGTTTCCTTGGGTTTTACCTTGCCCTCTTAGATGCCTGTAAAATGTCTGTAATTTTATATATTTTCCTCCCTCTCAAAGTTCTCTTCTCCCAGGTTGGAAAAGTTCTTCCATTTATGCAGGGGCTATAAAACCACATATCCTTTGCTTGTCAGTTCCATCCCAAGGGTCTTCCACGTGACTTTTCTCAACTGCAAGCATTCAATCATTCACAAAACTTATGTCTGTGTTCCTGATACTTCTGGGAGTAGGCTGAAAACAATCTCCCTGCCTCAATTACCATAACCTACTGATATTTAGGTTTAATGTGTGTTTAATATCATCAACCAGGCATTTCTTCTCTGGTGCCCCCAGCCTACCTCTGGCATATTCTGTCTCCGTATATTCTCCATGCAGCGATATGGTCTCCACTCGGGGACTCACCTTACCTTGATCCTTTGTCTCTCACAATTTACAAAAAAAGCCCAAAAGAAAATTGACATAATTCCATCTGTATGCATGCAAATGTGAGGAAGGGAAGGGTAGGATGGGGGAAAGGGAAGTTTTTTTTCCATGCCAACTGGAAAACAAAGAAGTACTCAAATATCTAAAAACTTAAATCATAATTACCTTCTCCTTCATCTGGTAGTAGACAGAGCCCCTTCTCTGGTTCTCCTTCATTAGTGATTTGGGGAGTCTTTAGATCCAAGTTCTCTGCAGAGAAACAAGAAACTGACGGACCACAGAGGGTGACACCGACACAGACCTCAGTGCGTTCGCGCCATCCAAGATGGGCAAACGCTGACAGCCACCCTCGTCTTGTTCCACCTTTTCTCCATCTTGTTGCAGCTCCTCTTTCTCCTTCTCTCTAATTCTCAGTGTCCTCCTCACAGTTCTGCCTCCACAGTTCCCTCCAAGTTGGGCAGTGCTTGGATTGTCTGGTCTTCTCTCCAACTGGCTTCTCCTGCTTCCCGTTTCTAAGTCTTTTTTCTTTTTCAGTAATACTGTATCCCTTTTCTATTATTTCTTTAGCTCTTATTCTATATCCATCCTATGCCAAAGGGCAGACTCTATTTCCATGTTGTGTTTCCATGATTTTCCTTCCCTCCCACTAGCATTTTTTCCCCCCTTAAAGCCTTATATTGGTCCCTGGTCCACTCCTCTGGGAACCTGCAGAACTCCTTGCGCTTCTTTCTATTCTGACCCTGTGACCCTGCCCTGAACCCCCAGCTGGCTTTGCACAACCATCACCCAGTGACACATCCAGGACACTGGTGCCCACTCTTCCTTTTCTACTTTGCCTTTGTGATAATATCCTGCTTGCATTTCTGTGTTTTATTTCCCAGTCTGTAAGATAGACGTTTAGCTGTTTGCATACCGATGTTTAAGAGTTTGTGAGGGTAAAAGGAGCTCTTGTGCAATCCAGTCATCTGATAAAGACTGTCAGAAACTTTGTGCACCTGCTCTCCCACCCCATGTTGGCACTCTCATTTTCACCCTTGACACACGTCTCTGCTGCTTGTGTTTCTACCTCTGTCTCTTGGCACTGGAGTCTCTTGGTACTTCTCTTTGTCTTGGTTTCTTTTTCTGGGACTGCTCCTGCCTCCCTCATTTCCCTCCTGCATCCCTGGTCCTGTGCTTTATGTCCTTGCCCCACTTTATACCTATTGAGGCACATGAAGGTATACACTTATATCTTCATACACCTTCATAGAGGCTACTCTATGAAGGCAACTGTCCTTCTCTGTGGCTCTCTGGACTTTCTCTTTCAAACGTCTCTCCCTGACTCTCTGTCTCTCTCTCCTCCAGTGATGTGCTATGTCTACTTCACACATTCTATCTCTGTTTATCTTTCCTGGCTCTATTTTTCTGGATATCTCTTATCTCGTATCATAGATTATATTTACATACTTTCTAACTCTCAATAATTTTTCCACTTCTCTGCTTAAGCTTGCTTTATTTGTTAATAAAAGTCTCTTTACATTAAACCCTGGGAGAGTTTCTTGGATTTCTAAAAGCCCTGTGGGTTTCCACATTGGACTCAGTCTATGGGACCCCACCCCAACCCGTGCCTGCCTCACAGAACTGGAAGCCTGTAAGGAGTCATTCAGGACACTCCAGGACACAAGTCACTTCCAGGACAAAAGTCTCCACATTTCCTTCCTTCTCAGGTGTTAACAAACGCCGGTGTCACATGTACTTCGGTGTTTCTGGCTCCTCAAAACAACAATAACAGCACTTTCTCTGCCTAAATCTTGAGGTTTCTGAGGGTAAAAATGTAACACTTAAGAGAGTCCTCTAAAGACATACTGCATGATCCAATGACATAATGAAGAGTATTGGTCAAAAATAGCATTTAGTCTCATAAAGAGTGCATCTGAATTCTGTCAATTAGAGGGTAGGATATCATTTCTTTGAAGGCTTTGTCAAGTTTGTGATGAAATGATAAAAAGTATCTACCAGCAGAGGAATGATAAGCTTTTTCATTCCCAAAGAAAAAGTGAGTGAGAATAGAATTTTAAATTCAAGTAATACTATTGATAGTGATGAAAAATAAAGGCAAAGAGGATTTTTTCCTCCTAGCATATTCTGAGCTATATTTCTTCATCTGTAAAATAGGATTACCCAGTTTGTCAGCCCCCACCTTAAGGTTTTGTGAGGGTATCAGATCTTATTCGGTAAAATATTTTAATGCTTTAGTATTAATAGGCATGAGAATATGAAGGAGAGAACACATTGCCTTGCCTTGACATAATCCAACTACCATGTGATTATCTAAACACATACTTTCAAACAATAAAACCCATACTGTTAAACACAGACTTCTATATCAAGATTCCTCCCTGCATTTCCCAAAAGATCCATGTATAGAAAATGTGAAAAATCTCAGATTTAATTGCATTCTTTCACTGTGAAGTATACTTGGAGGAAAGACAATCAGGAAACACAAATTCCAGATTCAACCTCCTGACACTCTGCAGCCCAGGGCCAGAAATCCTCCCCTTCCTTACCTGACCCACATCTTGCTAGGGAGCTAGAGGCTTCCTGGGGCTCTTCTCCATCACACATTTGCGAACAGTCATCACCGCCCTCTGCAGAAAGAAAAGAAATCCCTCAAGAAATTATGAAGAGAAAACTTAGTGAAGATGTGGGAAGCTGAAGTATCTCCTAGGTGGGGCTGTCCATCACCCAGGTCCTCCTGGCCAGTAGGTGGACACACTCCGGTTGCTGTCACCGAGGCTGAGAACCATCCATCAGCTCACTTCCGCCTGGACTCCGGATTCTCTCTCCTTCCCCCCCTCCCCCTTTCCTCTGCACATTTCCTCTTTCTCTTCCCTGCTTTCCTGCTGCCAGCTGCTCCAGGTGCTTCTCTTTTTTTCCATGTGTTTCTGCCCCCTTCTCTGCTCCTGTCTTTTTCTCTTGCACCCCTGACTCTGCTCTTTACTGGCTTTCCCCATCTATTTCCTTGTCACCCCCTTTCTCGTACTGGGCATCAGAAAAGGCATCCCTGGGATGGTGGAAATGAACCAGATAAGGAAGGGGATCAGGAACAGAGTGGGCCAGGGCAGCAACACATACTACAGGGGAAGTGTGGCTCAAGGGCCCACACATAAAAGAAAGATCAGATCATTGCAGCTCCTGAAACAATTGATGCCATTAGTAGAGATGAGACATATGATATGGTCTGGGGCCCTGTGAAGGGTGGAAGCCACGGAAATCCACAGGAAGGATAACTCATCTAATCCTGTGCAACAAACATTACCACGTCGAAGGGGAAAATAATGATCTGATTGATATCTTGCAAATAACAATTGTGCTAAAGCAGAGAAAAAGAGTCTGATGAGTACAACAGCAAAGAGGATATTCATCCTTTTACTGAGAGAGCAAACCCTCGAGAAAGGGGAGTTTCTAGGTTCAGAGGAGGTGTTGGTTTCCATTTTGGGTGTGTTTAGTTCCTGAAAGACATCACAATGGGGAGGGTCCTGGGATAAATATTTTCAGGCACAAGGATGGAAGAACTTGGAAGTCAGGTGTGCAAAGCAGATATGTACACGAGAATCATTCCACTACCTGAGCAGATGAGACTGAGGAAAGAGTGTTCTTATGCTCTGAGTATGCTTCCATGTCACTCTCAACCTAGGGGGACCTGAATCGGAAAACTCACTATTGACAGAGGCGCCCTTTGCTGGGAGCTGCTTGTACATAGTGACTGACTTCAGCTCCACAGGCCCTCGACCTGCTCCTTTACTTGGACAACAGTTTTCACTCCTTACAGGTTCTTTAATTATTTTGATCTGTCTCTTTCTCTGCATAATTTCTTCGGTGTTTCCTTCCCATATTGTTGTTATTATTGTATTTGCTGCCATTTGCAGAATTTTCTCTAATTTTTCTCCTTGAGGTTATCCACTTTCTATGTGTCTTCTACTTTCTCCTTTTCTGTTTCTTTGGGTTTTATCTTATGCTCCTAGATGCTGGTAAAATATCCCTTATTTTATGTATTTTCCTCATTCTCAAAGTTCTTTTCTCTCAGGTTGGAAAAGATCTTCTGTTTACACAAGGGCTATAGCACCACATGTCCTTCCCTTGTTAGTGGCATCCCAAGGGTCTCCCACACGACTTTCTCAATTGCAAGACTTCAGTCATTCACAAAACATGTCTGTGCTCCAGATCCTTCTGGAATTAGGCTGAAAACATTCTCCTCTGCTTCAGTTGCCATAATCTGCTGTTATGTAGGTTTAATGTGTGTTTAATAACATCACTCAGGCACTTCTTCTCTGGCACCCCAGCCTACCTCTGGTATATTCATTCTTCCTATGTACTCCATGCAAAAATATGGTCCTCACTCAGGGGCTCAGCTCACCTTGATCCTTTGTCTCTCTCACAGTTTTCAAAAAGGCACAACAGAAAGTTGATATAATTCCATCTGCATGTATGTGAATGTGAAGAAGGGAAGGGTAGGATGGGAGAAAGGGAAACTTTTTTTCCATACCAACTAGAAAACAAAGATGTACTGAAATATTTAAAAACTTAAATCATAATTACCTTCTCCTTCATCTGGTAGTAGACAGAGCCCCTTCTCTGGTTCTCCTTCATTAGTGATTTGGGGAGTTTTTAGATCAAAGGTCTCTGCAGAGAAACAATAAATTGACAGACCACAGAGGGTGACGTGGACACAGACCTCAGTGCGTTCACGCCATCCAAGATGGGCAAACGCTGACAGCCACCCCCGTCTTGTTCCACCTTTTCTCCATCTTGTTGCAGCTCCTCTTTCTCCTTCTCTCTAATTCTCAGTGTCCTCCTCACAGTTCTGCCTCCACACAATTCCCTCCTAGCTGGGCAGCCCTTGGATTGTCTGGTCTTCTCTCCAACTGGCTTCTCCTGCTTCCTGTTTCTAGGAAGTAATACTGTATCTTTTTCTTTTTCAGTAATACTGAATCTTTTCTTTTTCTTTTTCAGTAATACTGTATCCCTTTTCTATTATTTCTTTAGCTCTTATTCTATATCCATCCTATGCCAAAGGGCAGGCTCTATTTCCATGCTGCGTTTCCGTGGTTTCCCTTCCCTCCCACTAGCATTTTTTTTCCCTTAAAGCCTTATATTGGTCCCTGGTCCACTTCTCCAGGAACCTGCAGAACTCCTTGGGCTTCTTTCTATTCTGACCCTGTGACCCTGCCCTGAACCCCCAGCTGGCTTTGCACAACCATCACCCAGTGACACATCCAGGACACTGGTGCCCACTCTTCCTTTTCTACTTTGCCTTTGCGGTAATATCCTGCTTGCATTTCTGTGCTTTATTTCCCAGTCTGTAAGATAGACGTTTAGCTGTTTGCATACCGATGTTTAAGAGTTTGTGAGGGTAAAAGGAGCTCTTGTGCAATCCAGTCATCTGATAAAGACTGTCAGAAACCTTGTGCACCTGCTCTCCCACCCCATGTTGGCACTCTCATTTTCACCCTTGACACACGTCTCTGCTGCTTGTGTTTCTACCTCTGTCTCTTGCCGCTGGACTCTCTTGGTACTTCTCCTTGTCTTGGTTTCTTTTTCTGGGACTGTTCCTGCCTTCCTCATCTCCCTCTTTCTTCCCTGGTGCTGTGCTGTATGTCGTTGCTGCATCTGTCATCCTGTTGCTTTCTAGAACTAGGGATCAAAAAAGGCATATCTGAGAGCGTCTGTAATTTCCATATGATTTCACTAGATTAGTGAGCATGATGGAGATTGTAGTGAAACAAGATGACTTTTCCAAGCACAGGGCTAAGCCTTTAGGAAGGCTCAGATGAGAAAAAGTCATCAGAAAATGACAATGACTAGAAAATTTGTATATAAACTTTGAAGTAATTGCAGGAGAGACAGACATGAAGCTGGAGCCCTGGGGAAAAAATAGATTTAATCCTTATGACCCCAAGTAGTTATTGATTTAAAGTAGAAATGTAAGATAAGCCAACTTCCATTTTTGAAAGAGTTGTTTGAGTTGGAAAGAATGGATGTGAGAGATACAAGATCAGAGGAAAGATGTGAGTCTAGAGGCTGTTGCTCCAGTCCAAGAGAGAGATCTTACCAGAGTTTTTGTGTTGGGGTGGAAGGAAATGGACAGGTGAGATATTTAGAACTCACTAAAAGTCTACTGGATGGTTGATGGGGTGCTTAAGTTGAGGGAGGTGGGAAGAGTCATGAGTGGTTCCTAGGTTTCTGCTTGAAGAATGGAGTAATAGTGTTTCCTCCTGAGATAGGGAACACTGGGAGAGAAGTCAGAGCTGTGTCAGGAAAGATGGTATGTACAATCTTGGAGGTGTCTTGTATTGAGGTTCTTGAAAAACATCCATATGAAGAAGTCTTTCAAATATCTTCATGAACGTATTCAGGTACTCAGATGAATGAACTTAGAAGATAAATATGGACATATGTGTTTTGAAATCATTAAGTTATAGATGGGAGAGACATGAAAGCCCCAGGGGGAGGCTGACTGCTTCTGAGGACATTACAGGTGCCATTTTGATAGCTTGGGAACACGCTTGTGAAAACTCACTGCTAACATGTCTCATTCTTGGGCCAGAAATTATTTCTGTCTAGTGAATCTTCTCTCCATCCCTACAATGTCCCATATTGTTCCCCATCTCTTGCAAGCAGTTTTCACTCTCTGCTAATTTTTCACTCATTCTCCTTTCTCTTTTTCTCTGTGTATAACTTTTATGCCTCTCCTCCACTGTCTCTGTCTTCGAGCATTTTTCTTCTCTCCGTTCCTCTCGTAATATTTTCTCCACCTTTTAAGTCCCATGCCTTATTTAATAATCAAGTTTATCTCCTTTCTTCCATGGTGCTCATTTCCATGCCTATATCTGTTCTCTCTAATTAGCTTTCTGTTCCTAATTTTTAATTTCAATTTAATTTTAATTTAAATTTCAGTCTTTCTGTATATTCTGTCTTATTTTTCTCCCATACCATCAAAGGTCTCATCTTTTGCCATTAACAAAGGGGCAGGGACTCTTCCCTTTGTGAAGTTCATTTCAACAGTTTTTCACTGAGTTTTCTATATTGCAATATATTCATTATATCCATGCTCTTGGCATAACCTTGAGAAAATAAGTTGAAAATTATCTCCCCTTCCTTATAACCCAATGTGGTATTATTACCCAAATATTACCCAACATGGTAATATTTGAATCCCATGACTATTTAGGTGAAACTGGCAGTCACTCAGATCTCTCTTTATTTAATGATTCAATCTATATTTTCCTTTCCCTCTCTCTTTCCCTATGTCCTATATGCAGGAAAGCCCCAACCAGTTTGAGATCATCCTTCTTTTGCTACTTGTCTCTCTCAAGGAAAGCAGGAAGAAGCTGGGCATAGACTGTCTGTGTCTGTATGTGGGGAGGGATGCATGGATGAATGGATGGCTGGCTGGCTGGCTGGATGGATGGATGGATGAATATGTGGATAGATGGATGGATATATGGATGAATACATGAATAGATGGGGGAATGGGAAGGGAGATGAAAGAGTAGGTGTTTTTGTATGTTGACAGAATAACAAAGCTTTAATTTAAATCCTAATTACCTTCTGTATCATAAGGCAGTAATGTGGGCATTTCATCTAATTCTCCTTCATCTGTTTGTATAGCAAGTTCACAGGACACTGCAGAGCGAAAGAGGAACATGACAGACAATTGACAGTGACCTGGACACCTACCTGGATCCATGCTGAGCTCTAACGTTCAGGTGTAGAACTGCTCCCTGGGAATAAATGTATCTTTGCACCAAACAAGAATGGCTCCACTCCTTCTAGCACCTTGTCGGGCCCCTTTCCCCTCTCTCCCTCTCTCTCCTTCTCTTTTTTCTCCCTCTAACCCTTTCTTTACACATTGCTGCATCTGCACCATAAACCAACTCTAGGATCTCTTTGACTTGACTTCCTCTTCCTGACTTCTACGATTTCTTTGCATTTCTGTCTCTTTCCTCTGTTTGTTACCTTCCTGTTTGTTACCTCTTTGCTCCATTATATCCCTATTCATTCTTCTAGCTTTGTCACTTCCACTTTGTCTCTTCTGTATACAGTATTTCATTATTCCTAAATAATTCTTGGCAAGTAAGTTTAAAATTCTCTCTCTTTTCTCAAACCCCATCCTGGTAGGATTTAGATTCCATATTCATGTAGATAAAATTGGGCCCACTTAGGCAACACCATTGGGTGCCTCCAATCAGAGTAATTTTTATTACTCTGCACACTTAAGCTCTCTGCCCAAGAGCCCCTCCACTAAAGGACTTAGCCCTCCTTTACCTCTTGCCTCCCACACACCTGGGGAAAACAACCACAGGCTGAACGAAAGTGTGTTACAGGGGTGGTGGTGGAGAGAGAAGGAAGTGTTGCTTGCATAGAGATAGGCCAACTAATTTAATGAGATAATTGGTCATTTAAATCATAATTACCTCCCCCACCTGGTAGTAGACTGGGTGCATCCTCTGTGTCTCCTCCATCAGCATTTGGGAGGGCTAATTGCTCACAAGACTCTGAAGAGAAACCTGGAAATAAATTACAAGGCACAGTGATGAGAGCACAGACCTCAGCATGTTCCTGCTGAATTCTGGTGTTCAGCACTCAGGTGACCTTTTCCTTGCAAAAAAAAAAACACACCATTGCTCCAAGGACCTCGCCTGAGCCCCGCCACAGCCTTGCTCTGCCTGTTTTCCTTCTGTTCATCTCTCTGCCACCTCCTTTCTCCTTCTCATTTTTTGGTCACCACATGCTCTTGCTTCTATGTCATGAAGCACTGTCCATCTCCTTGACTCCCTGGGATTCCCTCTCTTTTTCTTTTCTGTTGATCTTCAGTGCCCTCCATCACGTTTTCCTACTTGTGTCTCCATTTTTCTTTCTGGTTCTCTTCTTCTGGATTTCTTGCATCCTGCACGGCAGTTTCCAATCTTACCATTTCTCTTTGCTTTTCCCTGCTCTGGCCACGGAAATGCTTTTGTTGAATAAGAGTCTCCTTGCACCAGGCCCACTCCCCTAAGAACCTGTAGGCCTACCTGGGTCTCCTGTGTGAACTTCGATCCATGATCCTGACTACCCTGATTTCTGCCAAACTCACACAACTACCACTGCAGTGACTCAGCAGGGATGTGGGTCATGTTCTTGCTTGACTAATTTGACCTGGTAAAAGACCTTACACCTTTCTATGCTTCTACTTCTACTTTATTTAGCTATAAAATAGAAATAAGCAAAAGTTTATCCATCTAAATTCATTAGCTGTGGAGATAAAATGACATCTTGTTTGCCAAAATTCTTTGAGCAATAACTATGTAAGATAGTAACACAATGGAAAATATTTGACAAAAATTATCATTTAGTTTTTTGAGTAGTTGGTCTGATGGAACATGTTTCTTGTGAAGGCTTTCTACATAGTAAGGGACAAAATAATAATAGTAACAAACAACAATAGTTTTATTCTCTAGAGAAAATAAATGGTGGGTAGGTATAATCAAGTTTTTATTATTAGTAGACACGAAAGACACCATCCTTCTCTAGCATATTTCTACTATAACATACACTTAGGAACATTTAGCAGAATTATGGGATCTGAGGACAAAATGGATCTTTTGCCTGTGGAATGTGCTCAGAATAAAATGCATCAGGAAACACCAGCTCTGAATTCCACCTCCTGACACCCTGCAGGTCAGGAAGAGCAAGTCACCCCTTCCTTACCTGGCTCACACTTTGGCGAGGAGCTCAAGGCTTCCTGAGGCACTGCTACATCACCCATTTCATGACCGGCATTGCTGTTCTCTGCAGAAAGGAATGAAATCCCTCAGATGTCTTCATTTACAGTCAAGAAGACATCAAAACAAGAAAATAAATAATGAGAAAACTAAGAAAGCCTGATAAACCGGAAGGTCCCCACTCCCCAAACAACCTGACCTGAGGATTAAGTCCTTCAGTAACCTTCACCAGAGGCTGAGAATAATTCATCCATTGTGGGGGAATCTTCCTTTCCTTACACCTTGTTCTCTTTCACGTTTTCTCACTCAAGTCTTTCCATCTGTTTCTGTACATTTCCTCAATCTCTGCCTCTGTTTTTCTCTGCAGATGTTTCTTAGAGTCTCTGTTTCCTAGATGCATTTCTCTCTTCTCTGCTCCTGCAAATTTTTCTCTTGCTTTCTCTGATACCATTCTTTCTCTCCCATCCTTAGCCTCTCAATTGTGCCTTCCTAGCTTTCTCTAAAGAAAGACCTCCCTTTGATCATATATTCTAAGTAGGATTTAGCTGGATTGGAGAAGGATAAATGGAGAATAGTGGGACAGGAAAACAATTCTAAATAAGGCAGCAAAGAGAAAACATAGGGAAAGGCTCAGTCTGAAAGAGAGATTTAACAATTGAAATTATTGGGGGAAATTTTATTCCACCTTGAAGTAATACTTCAGGAGGCAGGTGATTAAGCTGGAGAAGTAAGCAGGTGGATCATTGTGGATGCCTTTGGATTTTACTTAAAAACCCATTTATTTAATCCTTAGTGTATTAAGGAGGTAAGCAGGAAAATGATACAACCTAAGGTGCATTTTTAAATATCCCATCTAGTTGAAGTGCAAATAACACATTTGATGGAACCAAGATTAGAGGGAGGAGATGAGCAAAGGATGTTGCCCTGAGAATCATGAGAGTGATGGAGATCTGGACCAGAGACCTGGTCTTGGGGATGCAAAGATGGACAGGCCAGAGGCAACCTGAAGATGAAATGATTACATTGGCTGCATAACTGGCATGTATCTGAGGGCAAGGGAGGAGTCATCCATAATAACTTGACTAGGTTTCCAACTTGAAAAACCATGGGACAATAGTGATCCATCTCTGGGAGAAAGAGTGCTGTGGAGGAGTTAGATCTAACTTGAGCAATGAAGATGTTGCTTTTAGTTCTCAAAGTACCAAGTTTAAGGTTCTTGAAAAAATTCAAGTGTAGATGTCTATCCGACCCATGAGTAAAGGTCCTCGGGTCCATGAATAAATGTACTCTAAAGATAATTTAGAGTGAAGATTTGTGCTTGGGAATCATTGGACTATTCTGGGAGAGGCCTATTGAAATCTGAGTATGATGTAAGTGCCCTTTGATGTGGGAAGAGTTCAATCTGAAAACTTACGGTTCATGGAGCCAACCCTTGTAAAGTTGCTGATATCCAGTGCTCTTACCTCAAACCTACACTGTCCCAGTCTGCTTCTCTCTCCCTTTTATCCAACTTTTCACTCTCAAGTGATTTTACACCCTTTTTTTCTTAACTCTTTACCTACATAGTTGCCTCTGTACCTCTTCATTTTCCCCATTTCTTGGTATTTATTTTCCTCTCATCTTTCTTTTTCCATATACTTCTCTCTCCATTTTCACCTCTGATCCTTGGCAGATGTTTCAGTTTACGTTTTCTCTGCTGTGTCTTATTTTATTTTATTTTTTTATTATACTTTAAGTTCTAGGGTACATGTCTGCTGTGTCTTATACTTCCTCTCTTTCCATTTCTGTTTCTCCCATTTCACTTTGATCTTCTATCTGCCAACACTATTTCAGTTTTGTCTCCCTGCGCAATTCTATCTTTCAGGCTCCCCTGTCTCTCCATATCAAAAACTCCAATCTTGGACTGTGACCACAGTACTAGGGACCCCTAACTGGCCAACTCTGTAAGGAACATCTCTCACCTGAATCTGATATGGCTTAGGTTATTTCTGAGTTTCTCTTAATAGTTCTATGAAATTAATTAAAAATAATCCCCTTATCTCAACCTGGGAGGGAAGGAGGGTAGGATTTTTATGTGCCCTTAGAAGATGGAATCCATTCATGTAATTTGTCATATATTATTCTCTGTCTACTTTTCCCATTTTCTCTTTTTATATTCTCCACCAATGGAGACTCCATCTATTCAAGAGATCAGATCTCCTTTTTCATTGGTTCTCTCACATCTGCTGGCAGATAAGGGCAGATACATGCCTATGTGAGGGGAAGAGTACTGGGAGATAACAGGGGGCTAAGATAGGAGAGAAAATACAAGCTTCGCCTCCATGAAGACAAGGAAGCAAAACTTTAATAAGGGCATTGATCAGTTAAATGATAGTTACCTTGTTGACCATATGGTAGTAATCTGGGTCTGTCTTCTAACTCGATTACATTATTCATTTGGAGAGGTGGGTGTTCATAGCATACTGAGGAAAACAATGTGGAAATTACCAAACTCAGACAGGGACCAGAGGAGAGACCTCAGTGTGCTTAAGCTGAACTTGATGTCCAAGTCCCAGGATCTCCTGCCCCCGAGGTCCAACAGAGCCTTGTTCCCCTTTTTTTCATTGAGATGCACATACCTTAAGTGTAAATCATTATGAAACCAACATCCCAGTCAAGATTGAGAACATTTCCACCATCCCAGAAAATTGCTTTGTGCTCAAGACACCACTGTTCTGGTTCCTATCACCAGCAATGGCTCCTTCCTTTCTGGCACTGTACTTGTCTGTGTTGTCTGCACTTGTACTCATATAAATAGGATCATGCAGTATGTACTCTTACAACTTGCTTATTTTGCTCAACATAATGTTTTTGAGATTTATCCTTGTTGCTCTGTGTGATAACAGTTCATTCTTTTTATTGCTGAATAGTATTATACTCTATAAATTAGTCATAGCTTATCTACTCTCCTGTTGATGAGCATTTGGGTTGGTTCCAGATTTTAGTTATTATGAATAAAGTTGCCATAAACATTCTTATACAAATCTTTGGATGAACATATTTTTATTTCTCTCATGTCAATACCTAGGAATGAAACTGCCAAGATCATAAGTTAGATTTAACTTTACAGGAAATTGCCAGGCACTTTCCCAAAGTGGTCGCTATCATTTTACATTCCTACCAGCAAGGGATGGGCAGTCCAATTGTTCCACATTCTCATCTGTGCTTGGTATTGTCAGTGTTTTTAATTTTAGCAATTCTAGTGAGTGGATGATATCTCACTCTGACTTTAATTTGCATTTCCCTCATGATTCATAATGTCATACACTTTCTGTTCTTGCCGGACATTTTGTATCTCCTGTTCTGAAATGTCTGTTCAAATCGTTTGTCCATTTTTTGAATTGATGTGTCCTTTTATTATTCATTTATTGGAGTTATTCATATTTTGTGAGTACAATCCTTTGTTAGACATGTGTATTGCAAATATTTTCTCCCAGTCTATGGCTTGTTTTTTCCTTTTCTTTCTTTTTTTTTTTTTTTTTTTGAGACCGAGTCTGGCTCTGTCGCCCAGGCTGGAGTGCAGTGGCCGGATCTCAGCTCACTGCAAGCTCCGCCTCCCGGGTTTACGCCATTCTCCTGCCTCAGCCTCCCGAGTAGCTGGGACTACAGGCGCCCGCCATCTCGCCCGGCTGGTTTTTTGTATTTTAGCAGAGATGGGGTTTCACCCTGTTAGCCAGGATGGTCTCGAACTCCTGACCGCGTGATCCGCCCGTCTCAGCCTCCCAAAGTGCTGGGATTACAGGCTTGAGCCACCGCGCCCAGACTGTTTTTTCCTTTTCTTTTTTTTTTTTTGAGACGGAGTCTTGCTCTGTCGCCTGGGCTGGAGTGCAGTGGCCGGATCTCAGCTCACTGCAAGCTCCGCCTCCCGGGTTCACGCCATTCTCCTGCCTCAGCCTCCCGAGTAGCTGGGACTACAGGCGCCCGCCACCTCGCCCGGCTAGTTTTTTGTATTTTTTAGTAGAGACGGGGTTTCACCATGTTAGCCAGGATGGTCTCAATCTTCTGACCTCGTGATCTGCCCGTCTCGGCCTCCCAAAGTGCTGGGATTACAGGCTTGAGCCACGGCGCCCGGCCTTTTCCTTTTCTTAATGGTGACTTTGGATGTGTAGTTTTTAATTTGGTGACACCTAACTTACCAAGTTTTTCTTTTATGATCCATGTTTTTTTGTGTGTCCTGTATAGCAAATTACTGCCTACTCTCAGTTTGCAAAGACACTGTCTCATGTTTTCTTCTAGAAGCTTTATACCTGTCGTGTTAACTTCTAGATTTGTGATCCAACTTGAATTATTTTTTGTGGATGTTGCGTAGTATAAGCAGAGGTTTATTTTTTCTTTTTTTTTCAATCTTTTTACAACTCATTCTACTTCTGCCCATTTCTCCAATTTCTACTCATAGTCTGAGGCAGTGGGCAGTGGTGAGCCTCAGGTGCCTGTCACCCAAACACAGGAAGTGCCAGATACTAACATATGAGATGTGGATGCTTGGGCCAGGGGGATCCCCACAGTCCACAGAGAGAATCAGAGCCCCTGAGATGTGGGCAGTAGAAGTAACATCATTCCCTTCATTGCCACAGCCTGGAACACCCTGGTTAAAATACAAATATTGACTCAAAATTTGTGCCTAGGTACAGTTGGCTTGGGATCCATGGATTCACCCAACCTCAGATTGAAAATACGGGAAAAAATGTAAAATAATAAAAGGCCAGGCATAGTGGCTCATGTCTATAATCCCAGCACTTGGGGAAGCCAAGGCAGGCAGATCACCTGAGGTCAGGGGATCAAGACCAGCCTTGCCAACATGGTGAAACCCCACCTCTATCAAAAATACAAAAAAATTAGCCAGGTGTGGTGGTGGATGACTGTAATCTCAGCTACTCAGAAGGCTGAGGCAGGAAAATCACTTGAACTCAGGAGATGGGGGTTGCAGTAGCCAAGATCACGCCACTGCACTCCAGCCTGGGCGATAGAGTGAACTCCATCTCAAAAAATAAATAAATAAAATAACAACACAAATTTAACAACTATTTACATAGCATTTACATTGTATTAGGTATTGTAATCTAGAGATGATTTAAAGTATACTGGTGCATGTGCATAGGTTATACACAAATACTATGCCATTTCATATAAGGGACTTGAGCATCCAGGACTGAGGGTGGTGGGTATTCCTGAAACCATTCCCTTGTGGATACCAAAAGAGGCATGCACAGTATTTGATTTCCTCTAGACCTTTCTCTGACTTGGATGTACCATAATATGAAAACGAGATACCTCTTTTTTGAATCAAGGTATAGTATTCACAAATCAACACATCTCATTCTTCATACTGACTTCTTTTACTTTTCCCCTGTTTAAATGCCCGTTATTGCTTCTTCATTTTCCAAAAACTAAACTCCAGGTTCCTTAGCACAGGGTGTCAAGCCCTCCAGAATCCACTCCAAGTTCTTTCTCCAGAATCGCCTCCCAAACCCTCCCTCCCACACTCTGCAATTCAACCACATGGTTCTGACAGGCCCCCACCAACCCCCTTTTCTGTCTTCATAGCTTTCATATGCAACTCCTCCTCAGCGTATCAGTATGTACTGGGCTCTCTTCGTGACTTCTCCAGTCTTCGTTTGGAGAAACAAGTTGACACAGGACTGCACTGAATGATAAATTTTCTAATACAAAGAAAATTGTTTTATCTTTGAATGTATCTGCAAATATCAGAGAGGGTTTCCTCCTTTCCTATGAAAAGGCATCACTCATGTCTTCCTTGAAAAAAATGGAGACTTCAACCCTATGTTTTACGGCATCAAAATCAAGTCCTGGCTGAGCAACCATTTGCAGGATTACTTGGTTAACATCTGTCACTCCCACTATATGTAAACTCCATAAGGACACGGGACATGTGTGTTTTTTCATCATTATATTCCCCCTGGGCTTGGCATGTAATAGTCACTTAGTCAAACATTTGTCAAATATGAATGAAGAGTGAATGAATGAATGAATGAATGAAATGGGCTTGAATCCCCCAAAGCTGTTGAGAGCTATAGTTACCATTTTGGAAGCTTCTATAAATCTCGTTTAAATCAGGATAGGCCATCAGGTTAATCCTGCTGAACAATGCTTCCAGATGTGACCAGCCAAACGTCTTCTCCAGTTCACTGAGTACACAATACATCACTCTTGTCACTGGGACCAGGTTTCTAAAAGCTTCTTGAAAATGCTTAAAAACATTAAATGGAGAATTATGTAGCTAGAGATTTATGGGTTCCCAAAGACTCTTAGGTGGTAAATAGAACATCTGTTCTCTTGTGAAATGCTAGAATTTTGCATATATTTGGATGACTTCTTAAATGTCCTCCACCATAAAAATACACTCTTAATTTTTTGAACCTGACTCTCTGACATTGTTGTACACTTAAGAGGAGAGAGTAATTGTAAATAATAAATGTGGGTTCAAAGTTGAATGTTGTGTGTTAGGTTATTTCAGGAGTGGCCTTAACAAGGCTGTTCTGTTTTGTGGATGATAACCACTACTAGGATTGGCCTGGCCTGACAGAGCTCCAGGAAACCAATCAACCAGCCCCCTACTGTGACTCCTGACCAAAGGGCACAGAAAATTCACAAAGACAAGAAGAAGGCTTGTCCTCAGTATCCCTAAAGGCATCCACTGCTAACATTAGCTTGCATTCTAGGGCTCTAGAAATGTCCAAAGATCAAACAATGATTTGGAGAGACAGTAGCAAGCATCTGCTTCCAAATGTAACCTAACATGACACAACTTCCCTGTGAGTTTCAAAAAATCTCTGTTTCAAGTGTTTCAAATAAGTAGGCTTTGTAATGAAACGCTGCCTAGTTCACTTATTTACTTTAATTATGGCTACCATTAGTAGATTGTATACATGCACCTAGGATGATCTGCACCCATACAGCATTCCCATTCTCTCTGCTGCCCCACCTCCCTCACTGTGGCCCTCCCCCAACATTTACTACAGAAGAAGGGAGGTTTTCTGTGATGCCTGCTTCTCCTGTCACCTCCTAACCTACAGGATGGTGAAGGTCCCCATTCACAGGAGGCCTTTTAGCCTGTTCATTACATCTTGAAGTTTGGCATAATTGAGTATGGACCTGGTTTACCATCATTTGGAAATTCTTACTTACTTCATACATCTGCTCAGAGATGAAGGAGCGGTCTCGGAGGCCCATAAGGAAAGGAAATGGTCTTGTTATTGCACTTGCAATCTCTACCTTGTGTTCTCTGAAGAACCTGAAAATGGGCTCAGGGCAAACCTGCTCCTGCAGGTTCTGATCCTCTGCATTCTGGATATCTGTGACCATCCTAAGAAACAAAGATACAACGTGGAAATAGATACTGAGTTTCCAAGAGGTTTGTGGTGGCTAGAAGATTTTAGACATGAAGGATGGCCAATGGAGAGCCAACATGTGTAAAATAGGCTTTCTTGTGGGGAGATCAGAATGAATGGAATTTATTTATTTTGGGAAAAATTAAGGTGGAAAAGATGAAAATAGTGAACTTATTAAAGACTTAAATGTTAGACCTAAAACCATAAAAATCCTAGAAGACAACCTAGGCAATACCATTCAGGACATGGGCATGGGCAAGGACTTCATGTCTAAAATACCAAAAGCAATAGCAACAGAAGACAAAATTGACAAATGGGATCTAATTAAACTAAAGAGCTTCTGCACAGCAAAAGAAACTACCATCAGAGTGAACAGGCAACCTACAGAATGGGATAAAATTTTTACAATCTACTCATCTGACAAAGGGCTAATATCCAGAACCTACAAAGAACCCAAACAAATTTACAAGAAATCGCTTCTCAGCCTTTTGGCTAAGATCAAGTGCAAATTTACAAGAAAAAAGCAAACAATCCCATCAAAAAGTGGGCAAAGGATATGAACAGACACTTCTCAAAAGAAGACATTTATGCAGCCAACAGACACATGAAAAAATGCTCATCATCACTGACCATTAGAGAAATACAAATCAAAACCACAATGAGATACCATCTCATACCAGTTAGAATGACGATCATTAAAAAGTCAGGAAACAACAGGTGCTGGAGAGGATGTGGAGAAACAGGAACACTTTTACACTGTTGGTGGGACTGTAAACTAGTTCAACCATTGTGGAAGACAGTGTGGCGATTCCTCAAGGATCTAGAACTAGAGATACCATTTGACCTAGCCATCCCATTACTGGGTATATACCCAAATAATTATAAATCATGCTGCTATAAAGACACATGCACACGTGTGTTTATTGCGGCACTATTCACAAAGCAAAGACTTGGAACCAACCCAAATGTCCATCAATGACAGACTGGATTAAGAAAATGTGGCACATATACACCATGGAATACTATGCAGCCATAAAAATGGATTAGTTCATGTCTTTTGTAGGGACATGGATGCAGCTGGAAACCATCATTCTCAGCAAATTATTGCAGGGACAGAAAACCAAATACCGCATGTTCTCACATGCTGGGAATTGAGCAATGAGAACACTTGGACACAGGAAGGGGAACATCACACGCCGGGGCCTGTTGCGGGGTGGGAGGAGGGGGAGGGTTAGCATTAGGAGATTTACCTAATGTAAATGACGAGTTAATGGGTGCAGCACACCAACATGGCACATGTATACATATGTAATAAACCTGCATGTTGTGCACATGTACCCTAGAACTTAAAGTATAATAAAAAAAAAAAAGACCTGTGCATAGAAGTAAAAAGGCTTGCCCTGTTCCAATCAAACTATTATAAAGAGACCTTCACCTGAACTTTCTAGGGAAAATACACAATTAAAAGATGTCAAAATCTTTATAGGAATTGACATGATGCTGTGGTAATTAATTTTATATGCCAACTTGGATGGGTTTTTTGGAAAAGATTAACATTTAAATTGGTGAATTTGGAGTAGGGCAGATTGCCTTCTATCATGTGGGTGGGGCTTGTCCAACCAACTGAAAGTCTGAATAGAACCAAAAGACCAGTGTTCCCAAGAAAGTAAGAATCCTCTAGTAGACTGCATTCAGACTGGAGGTGCACCATCAGCTCTCCTGGGTCTCCAACCAGCAGGCCCATACTACAGATTCTGGACTTATCAGCCTTCATAATTGCAAGAGCCAATTCCTTTTAACAAATCTCTTTCTCTATATATACACATCCTATTGGTTCTGTTTCTCTGGAGAACTTTAACTTACAGAGAAAGAAATAAAAATCTGGCTGAGATATTACAGAACTCAACACTGAACTGCAAGTCTTCTTAGTTAACAACAAAGAGAGGAAATCTCGGGAGTCATAAAGGAGATGTATCTCCTCCATCTGTAACTGTAGAGGGAGGGTGGCATTCTCCATCACAAAATTGGTTCAAAGACTCTCATCTGGTAAGGTCTGATTAAGAATAGTCACAATAAGGCTGGGCGCGTAGCTCACGCCTGTGATTCCAGCACTTTGGGAGGCTGAGGCAGGCGGATCATGGAGTCAGGAGATGGAGACCATCCTGGCTAACATGGTGAAACCCCGTCTCTACTAAAAATACAAAAAATTAGCCAGGCATGGTGGCGGGCACCTGTAGTCCCAGCTACTCAGGAGGCTGAGCCAGGAGAATGGTGTGAGCCCCGGAGGCGGAGCTTGCAGTGAGCTGAGATCGCGCCACTCCACTCCAGTCTGGGCGACAGAGTGAGACTCCATCTCAAAAAAAAAAAAAAAGAATAGTCACAAGAAAATGACTCTTTCTCTGGTCCAACATGGAGATTTGTGTGAATATGCAAAACTAGGACACATTGATCTGTCTACACTTGGAGACCTCTGGATTTCAGACATTAAGGCTGTGCCTGGGAAACTAATTTTTACTCACAAAAGTTTGTAGTTCTGATTCTTACTTGCTAAATTGTTCTCCTTACTAATAGGCCTTAACATATTTATCTGTATTTTTAAACGGCATGAAGACTTACAGAATTTTTTTTTTTCCCACAATGAAAGGGTCATTGGGACTTTCCATTCCTCAAACATGCATCAGGATAGAATAGAGGATCACTAAGATTTCCCATTCCCCAAACATGCACCATTTATCCATTGAATTCTTTTAAAAAAGAAAAAGACTTCTGGTTTAAAATGGTTGATTAATGACAACTGTTTTTCTCCTCTCTCACTAGAATGTCTCCTAAAATGATAATAAAGGAATTAAAGTCACAATGACGAAGAGAAAGGAATTAGATGAGAAATTTTAACCTAAATATGACACAGAAAATCGGTCAGAGGGGTACTCATTGCTATTGAAGGTGGAGGATGGTTCCTGAGGTCAGAAAAGGATCCAGCATGTCCTGCAGCCTCCCAGAGATGCAGTGGTGGTTGAGAAGGAGATGCAGAGATGAAAATCAAGAGATTGTTCCAGAGGCAAAATTAAAAACAGTTTGCTCTACAACACAGAACACCCACAATCAGGCAGAAGCCTGGAGGTTTCTTCTTAAGAAAAATATAAATGACTCAGAGGAAAGGACTTTACCTCAGGCATTTGGTATTTGCTCAGTGAAGCCCACAAACTTGCAAGCCCATCTCATTAAATGGAGTTTCAAGTTTGCTTTTCAGCATCTTGCTGGTAAGCATGAACGGACTACAACAGACCACAGCATGTGTGGAAACCTACAACATTAAGGAGTAAAACCAAGATAAGCAAAAGGCAAAAAAGTACCCTAGCAGAAACAGGGATGTTTCAGGGAACAAAAGAGAATTTCTAAACAACAAATATTATCATACAGAAAGAGAATATATTGTACCAAAAATTCCATGCAGAAAAGAAACAACCGGAAAATAAAACAGAGACCTTGGAAATTCAAAATGATTGCGAAATTTTTAAAAAGTGAACTAAAATTCTTATAAGATAAAGGAGGGAGAATTTCCCCAAATGGAGAAAAGCCCTAAAGGGAAAAATAGGTACATTTGAAAAGCTAAATGTCTAAAATAATGATATGAGCCTATAAACCTAGAGGTAAGAGGAAACTACTAAAAAAAAAAAGTGTATACCCATCCAATTCTTGAGAATGGGTTCAAAAAAATTAAAATGGAAAGATATATTCCTTGTTCAATGATTCCTGTATGAGGGCAGAATCAATACTTAGACAAGGACTCAAAAAATATTTTGCTCATGCACCTTCTGTGTTGGTCACACATTTTTCAATGTTCTTTTCTTCTGGGCCAAGGTAAGACTGTACCTCCTTTGGAGCAATGGGAATCACTCCAGCAGAAGAGCTGAGAGCCAGCACCTGGTTAGGCACGCTCTCTGTTCCTCTACCACAGTGACTGTCATTTCAGATGGGGTGGCTGCTCCTGAGACAGAGTCCAGGATGGGGGTCCTCTGAGCAGAGGCCTGGTGACCTGTTGAGATTTGGGAGTTGTTTGTTCCTATAGAGCACCCTACTCCATTTTTACTGACACTGTGTGGGACAAATCATTTGATGGTGTACTACAATTAACAGAATCAAGAAATCAGTATCAGTAAAGCCTTGTTGTAAAGGAACTGAAAGCATCACTAAAAACCAGTTAAAATCCTGATGTCTCAAATTTATAAATTATCTTAGAACAGTAATTCTCAAAGTGGGGTTTAGAGACCCCCAAGGATTGTGCAAGACCCTTTCAGGTGTCACCAAGGTAAAACTGTTCTCATAATAACATATTCTTTTCCCTTTTTCTTTCTCATTTTTTCATGAACATACAATGAAATTTTTCAGAAGCTAAATGTCCTGTGATGTCACAACAGATTGAACACAGAAGCAGATAGGAGAATCTAGCTGCCTTCTACTGATATTTAAAAGATGCATAAAAATGTAAAGCAATGCTAATCCTCTGGCTAATTTATTTCTATTTTGAAAAGTTCTATTATTTTTCATAAAAATACATCACTTATATTCACGGGTAATAAATTCACTACTATTATTGCTAAATGAATAAATACATATTTTAAGTGTTCAAAGTTTTAATTTCTAATATGGTAAATAGCAACAGATACAACCCAATAAACAAAAGCCAATTCTTTGGGGTTCTCGATAATTTTAAAAAATACAAAAATATCCTGAATCCAAATATTTGAGAAGCACTGCTCTAAAAAGACAGGATATACACTGCATATAATAAAATTATCGCAATTTCAATCTTAAGCTTTAGATTCTATTTTACAGTTTTTTTGTTGTTTCGTTTTGAGACAGAATCTCGCTCTGTCACCTAGGCTGGAGTGCAGTGGTGCCATACTTGGTAAAGTTTTTTTAAATTGAGTGAGGACAACTAAAAAATTGAGTTAAATAACTTATTTCAAATAAAAATTCAAATGATACAGTTATAAATTTGATGCTCTCAGTTAGAGAAATATACATTAAAGAATTAATTAGAAACCCAAGTGTAACGAATAAAGTCAAAATGAGGCTATAAACTTTACAAAATAATGAGAAAGAAAAACACGCTCTTTTTCTTATAGAAAATAAAGAGGCATAAAATATAAAAATAAAAAATCCATAAGCAACAAGACATTTAAAACAGATTAAGTTACCATCTTAAATTATAAATGGTCAAAATAGAATCTAACTACAAGAGACACCACAGAGATAAAGTAACATTAAAAATGTTAACAGTCAAAAGATGGGCAAGTTTCATTAAGCAAATACAAATGAGAAAGAAGGTAAAATTCTCAATACTCACATTTAAAAAGCAAGATTAAAGATTACCAGTGGGAAAATCTTTCATGGCTGTTAAAAAACATTTTACTTCCAATTCTTAGCTTCTCAAGTAGATAAAAGTAAAAGAATAAAGATACATAAAATGTAAGTTTTAAAAACTGGCAAAATTGATTTTTTAATAACACTGTGTTAAACATAAAAGATCATACCATGTATTTGGCCCTGAAGTAATTTCAATAAATAATAATGAAGAGAAATTGAACAGGTTACATGCTCTGGCTGTAAGATAATACTATAATAAAACCAAAACTTTAAACAAAAAGAAAGTTTGTCTTAAGGAAAAAGTCTAAACTTCAAAATTGTAAAAGTTCACTAGACTCACTGATTTTAGCTTTAACATGCAAGGACGTTGGCAGTCACTGCTTCCATCCTCACAACAACAACAAAAATCCAGCTGAACAAACTATGAATTAACAACTTTTCTTCTGTCTCTCAAAGAACTGAAGTCACAAGGCAAACTGCCCCAAAATCAGCAGATACAGGCAAATCCAGAGAACTGGCCAAGATCAACTACCTGAGGCAGAAGGTACTGGAGTCATAGGCTGGGAGGAACACATCAATGTTATGTTTGATGAATTGCTAGAGGCTGAGTGTGGAGCAGCATGAGCGAGTGTGGGAAACTCCTGGGGGTCATCATCTCAGGGCAGGCCCCAACCTTTTGTGGATTTTACCTCCAGAAACCCCAAGAAAAATCTCTTCATCCTTCTGACAGGAGGAGGGAAAAGAAAAGTTTTTTAAAAAACCAAAGCATTCTCCATAACAAAGGCCTACTCTCTAGGGAAAATGCTTTAACCATTCTAGGGGAAGGGTGACTACCAAAATCTAGCCTCTTCTGGACATCCTGTCACTTCTAAAAAGGGTAGAGGGTGAGGCTAGGCACGGTGACTCACACCTGTAATCCAGCGCTTTGGGAGACTGAGATGGGCAGATCACAAGGCCAGGAGTTTGAGATCAGCCTGGCCAACATGGTGAAACCCCGTCTCTACTAAAAACACAAAAGGAAATTAGCTGGGCATGGTGGCAGGCACCTGTAATCTCTGCTACTCAGGAGGCAGAGGCAGGAGAATTGCTTGAACCTAGGAGGCGGAAGTTGCAGTGAGCCAAGACCGTGCCACTGCACTACAGCCTGGGCAACAAAGCGAGACACCATCTCAAAAAAATTTTTTAAAAAGGGTGGAGGGAGAAATTCTTTTGAAAGTAACAGTCCAAGGTGCAGTTCCATTAAAAGATTGAGATGTAATCGTAAGATTATAGACCACCTCCCTCCTGACATGTTACCATTCCATCAACAGGGTTCCTGTATAATAAGAGCAGATTATAGCTGGAAGAGCTGCAAGAAACAGACTATTTAAAAAGGAGTTCTCAGAGAAACCCAGAGAAAGCAGGGGAAAGAAAAACAAGAACGCTAGGGGAATTTGACACCTCTGCCACCTACAGCTAGAATAAACATTAGATATGGCCCATTTCCTACCCATATTAATATAAAACCTCACATTGAAGGCTTATTTGCCTCTGTTCCTATTACCTGACTTATCATGTCTGACTTTAAAAAAAAATTATAAGACATACCAAAAGGCAAGAAGTAACACAGTGTGAAAAGACAAAGTAATCATCAAAACCTGACTCAGATATGATGGATTTTCCAGTTTTTAGACAGAAATTTAAAATAACTATGGTTAATTAATATCTTAAGGGTTCTAAAAAAAAGCAGACAATACGCACGAACAGATGGTTAAGTGGGCAGAAAGACAACAACTCAAAGACATAATGAAAAATGAAATGCTAGAAATAAAAAACAATGAAACAGAAATGAAGAATGCCTTTGATGGGTTCATCAGTAGCCTGGACATGGCCAAGGAAAGAATCAGTGAATTGAAGATATGTCAAAAGGGACTTCTCAAATTGAAATGTAAAGAGAAAAAAAGAGGAAAAACAAAATAAAACACAATATCCAAGAATGCTGGAATAATTTCATAACGTGTGACACATATGTAACTGGAATATGAGAAGGAGAAGAAAGAGAAAATAGAGCAGAAGAAATAATCAAGTAGTGATAGCCAAGAATTTTCCAAAAGTAATGACAAACAACAAACCACAGATTCAGGAAGCTCATCAAACAGCAAGCGGCATAAATATCCAATGATCTAGATTTAGACATATTGAAACCACCTTTGCAAAAATTATGACAGTGAGAGAAATCTAAATTAACTGATTCCATCTTGCTTCTAACCTCACAAACTGTCCTTGCTCACTCCTGGGTGTACACCAAGCTAACAATGAGAAGCATTTAGTTTATAGTTTAACTTTAAAACAAAGATTATAACAATCCTTTCCCAAAACCTACCCCCTCCTTGCTCTGGGACCAAAACCACTTTTGTAAAATTAACAAATTGGCTACAAGATTAGAATCAGGAGTCATGTAGCTGGAGGTCACAAGAGTCATAACCACTCCAGTTGCTCCTATAGAGAACTTCAGTATTGTAAAGCCTAAGACTGGTGTTTGAGGTATTTTTCAGACCTTGCATTCTAATGGACCAGCCAATACCGCAAGATTGGTAACTAGGTCTTGTGACCCCCACCCAGGAAATGACTCAGCACAGGAACATCACTTCAACCCCCAGTGATTTCATTCCCAACCTAAGCAATCAGCATTTCCCTGTTCCCCAGCCCCTATCTGCCAAACTATCCTTAAAAAAGCCTAGTCTCCGAATTCTTGGGGAGATGGACTTGAGAAACATCTCCCGCTTGTCTGGCCCTGTGATTATTAAATTCTTTCTCTCCCGCAACTCTTACTATTCGCAGTGTGTGGCTTTTCTGGGCAGCAGACAAGAAGAGTCTAGTTTGGCAATCACAATTTTATATTCAAACTGCAGTATACAAAAGACAGAGAAAATATTTTAAAAAGCCAGGGGGTGGGGGAAAAAAAACCAACCAACCAACCCTTACCTGTGAAAGAAGGATAAAATTACATCAGATTTCTCATTAAAAACCATGCAAGCAAAGAAAGTAGAAAGAAATATTTAAAGTGATGAAAGAAAAAAAAAGCCTATGTGGACTTCTACATCCTGTGACATTAACCTTCCAAGTAAAGTAGAAATCAAGATTTTCTCAAATAAACAAAAACTGAGGGAATTCATTGTCAGAAAGCCTACCCTGTGTGAAAATGGTAAAAGAATTTCTTCATGCAAAGGGAAAATGATATGGGCCAGAAACTCAGATTTACATAGAGAAGGAAAGAGCATCAGAGAAGAAATAAATGCAGATATAGTAAAATGTTTTCATTTTTCCTACTCCAACTTGACCTAAAATGAAGCTGTTTGTTCAAATTAATCATATCAACAACGTATTGAGTGGTTACAGGACATAAATAAGTGGAATGACTAGAAGCCTTCCTGTTCTTTTTAACATTGTCAGTCATTTCACAATGTTAAAAAGAACAGGAGGACAGAATTTGGGATGTTCAGTTGCTTGGTGTATTCTCTACTCATTAAGTGATAGAGAGTAATTAAAATGGACATGATTTGCTGTAAATATATATTACAAACTTCAGGGAACCACTAAAAACGTTTTAAAAGAAGTATAATTGATATGCTAAGAAAGGAGAGAAAATAGAATCATAAAATGCTCAATTAAACCAGAAAAGGCAGGAAAAAAGGAAGAAAAGATGAAAACGATAGGTACAATGAAACATTCACAATGTGGTAGATATTAATCTAACTACATTAATAACCACTTTAATGCCAATGGTCTAAAACACCAATTAAAAGACAAGAGATCAACAGAGTACATAAAAACACAAAACACCCAACTATATGTTGTCTATAAGAAAGTAATTGTAAATACATAAAAAAAGATAGGTTAAAAATAAAGGGATGGAACAAGATACACCATGCCAACACAAATCAAAGAAAAGTTATAGTAGCTATATCAATTTCACACAAAGCAGCTTCAGAACAAGGAAAATCGTCAGGGATTAAAGAGGGGCATTACATTATGATAAAAGGGTCAATTCTTCAAGAAGGTACACAATCCTTAATGTGTATGCAACTAGCAAACTAATGGTAAAACATATGAGGTAAAAACTGATAGAACTATAAAGAGAAATAGACAAATTCACTATTATTGTTGAAGGCTTCAACACTTCTTTTTTATCAATCGACATATCACACAGGCAGAAAATCAGTAAGGATATAGTTGACCTGAACAGCAGTAGCAATCAACTTGATCTAACTGACGTTTATATGATACTCCATTTAACAATAGCAGAATGCATGTACTTTTTAAGCTCACACAGAATATTTGCCAAGATGTCGTCATTTTGGGCCATAAAACATACCTTAACAAATTTAAAAGAATAGAAATCATAAAAGTTTGTTCTCAGACCATAAACTAGAAATCAGTAAGAGAAAAATAGCTGGAAAATTCCAAAATATTTCCAGATTAACCAGCACAGTTCTAGGGTCAAATAAGAAGTCTCAAAAGAAATTTTA
Source organism: Trachypithecus francoisi (assembly GCF_009764315.1). Taxonomy (NCBI): domain Eukaryota; kingdom Metazoa; phylum Chordata; class Mammalia; order Primates; family Cercopithecidae; genus Trachypithecus; species Trachypithecus francoisi. The sequence goes on from NW_022681458.1 coordinate 10,633,265, forward strand.
AAATATTTTAAACGAAAAGGAAAACAACTTCTTAAAATGAATGGGATGCAACAAAAGCAGCACTTAGAAGGAAATGTATAGCATTAAATGCATATAATAGAAAAGAAATATCTAAATCAATAATCCAAGCTTTCATCTGAGGAAACTAGAGAAAAAAAGGAGCCATTTAAGCCTGATGCAAGCAGAAAAAATAATAATAATAATTAAAGTGGAAATTAATGAAATTGAAACAGGAAAACATTCGAGAAACTTAATGAAACCAAAAGCTGATTCTTTTCAAAGAATTAATTAATAAACTTCTAGCCAGGCTAACAAAGAAAAAAATAGAGAAGACAGAAATTCTCAGAATGAAAGAAGGGTCATCACTATGAATTCCACGGACAATGAAAAGGTAATAAAAGAAAACTATGGACTCCACACCTACAGATTTGGTCACAGATGAAATGAACAAATTCTTTAAGAGGCAAACTAACCAAAACTTGCACAAGAGATACGTTGTCTGAATAGGCCTATATCTATTAAAGAAATTTGAATCAATAATTAATAGCCCTCCAGAAAGGAAAGTACTAGGCCCACGTGGTATCACTAGCTAATCCTACCAGATACTTAAGGAAGAAATGACATCATTTTCCCCAATTTCTTCCAAAAATAGGAGCAGAGGCAACACTTCCTGACTCATTATTTGAGGTTAGCATTACCCCATCGTCACCTCTCAGGGCCATCTTCTTCCTGCTTGGTGATCATGGGCTGGCTGGACTTTGAGCTCCGCTGGCTCATCTTCCCTTCGCTAGAGAGCAAGTGAAAGAGAGACGACTGGAATGCCCGTCTGGGAATGGTGGCACTGGGCACTGAAAACAAGCCTGGTGCCACCACTACTGCTGATGATACCAACAGCTTGTACTTTCTTGGGGCTGTACCAGTGCCACAAGTAGCCTTGGCACAGGGTCCCAATTAGACAAGTTTCCATACACTTTTACATGCCATACATTGTTTTCATTTTTATCAAGAATGTACAGTTATCCCTTGGTATCCAGGGGGAATTGGTTCCAGGACCCTCCAAGGATATCAAAATCCATGGATGCTCAAGTCCCTAATATAAAAGGTATAGTATTTGCATATAACCCATGCACATCCTCCTGTATATTTTAAATCATCTCTAGACTTATAATAATACCTAATACAATGTAAATGCTATACAAATAGTAATACTGTATTTTAAATTTTTATATTACTTTTTATTGTTGTTATTTATGTTTTTAATTTTTAGAAAATATTTTGCATTCATGGTTGGTTAGATCCATGGATACAGAATCTACAGATAAGAAGAAATGACTGTATTGACATTCTTGTTTTTTGTTTTTGTTTTTGTTTTTTGAGATGGAGTTTCACTCTTGTTGCCCAGGCTGGAGTGCAATGGCGCGATCTCAGCTCACCAAAACCTCCGCCTCCCTGGTTCACTCGACTATTCTGCCTCAGCCTCATGCGTAGCTGGGATTACAGGCATGAGCCACCACACCCAGCTAATTTTGTATCTTTAGTAGAGACAGGGTTTCTCCATGTTGGTCAGGCTGGTCTCGTTGTCTTATATTTTTTAAAGATGATTTCCAGGCTTCTCTGACCAGATATGTAAAACATACCAGAACAGAAGAATAAAAAAGGCAAAAGCAGTACCCACTCTCCACCTGCTGCCTTTTTTGTTGGGTCTCATCTCTTTCACTTCCTCCCACCAAGTATTCAGAGATCCTGAACTGACTCTAGGGTTAAAAGCCACATAGATGGGCTCAGAGCAGAGCTGGTCCCCAACTACACAGCCTGGCAGGTGTGACAACAGACAGGCATTTGGATTTTAATTCTTCTAAAAAGATCTTTTTTAGACAGAGTTGTCTTTTGGAGTGGGGATAAAGGAGGCCTGGGGGAGATGAGAGGGTTCAGAGGTCACGGGGAATCATCCAATGCTACAGCAAAGCCTCAGAAGGGGCATGATGTTCAAACGGCTCCAGTCCAGCCATTTGCAGATGTAAGAGAATAGGAAGATGATGTGAGTCACGGCATCCTTGAGTTTCTCCAACAGCCAATCCCTGCAATTTAAAAAATCTGATTGCCTCATTATTTATTTGTAACCTAATTCTATTGCATACCTGTAGAGTGAAGCTGGGTAGACATTAAATAACAAGTATGAATGGGAACCCTACCAGAGACGAAGGACAGACGGGAAAGGAGACGATGACCCACCTGAAGTTGAGATTGCTGTCTCCACTTGCCATCTGCCCCTGCTGGGCCCGCTGGGCCATGAGCTTGGCCTAGGATCACACCCGATTAGATTTTCACTGCCCCGTCCCTTCCTGCAGCTCTGAAGTAAAGCTGCCAACTGCCCCTCGGGGCTCGGCCAAAGAGGAAAAGAAAAGTGAAATTGCCTAACCAGCTGACGTAGGTGCACCAACTCTACAGTCCTCCCTCCACCCAATCTCCATGACGTCCCTCAGTCAAGGGAGGAGGAGCCAAGCCAGTCCCACGAGGCCACAGAAGACGGGGTCACTTTTTCCTGCCAAGGAAAGAGGGTGGTAAAGTCATTCAACTCAAGCAAGTCGAAGTTGTTTTGAGGTAAGGTGGCTTCATGAGGAGGAAGTAAACTCCATATTTGTCCCTATCCCTTGCTGAGGTGGCTCAGAAGGACAAGTGAAGACCAGGCATTTCAAATCTTCAGTCAGGCTCCAGGGCTGGCCATGCACCTCTGTGAGCCTAGGCTGGATGGGTTAGGCCCGGTGATTGGACATGGGACCAGAGAGAACTGAAATACCATGCATTATAAAGTAGGGGAGATGCTCTTAGCACTCCATGAAAGCAGACAGAAGTAAAAGACGACTATCTCAACTCCTCCAACCAAATGCAAGTGCAGAGGTTGGGCAGAAAAGTGAGGTGCATTTCTAAGTTTTCTCAAATACGTAGGCACTTCACAACTGCAGCCAGGGGTGACTGGGAGAAAACTGAGCTTTCAGCATTTCACTGAAATCTTGAGGAAAGTAACAGCCTTCTCATTGTACGGGGAAATGGTTTGGAGCTGAGATGATCTAGACCTTCAAAGACAATATGATACAGGAGGATAGCTGTATTACATTTATGTTTACACACAATTTTTCATTTATACCCAGCCCTCATTCTGTAAAGGATTTGAAACAATTTACAAAAACACACTATATTAGCATAAAGTCCAGTGATAAACAAATGGAAGCAAAGGGCCAATATAAAAAATAAAACCACAGGACTAGAAATCCAGGCAGAAAAATGGGTCAAAGACGGGGCTGATGAGAGCCAGGGTATGGGTAGAACCCAGGGCCAGTGACAGAGCAGTAGTGAGGATTAAAAAGCCAGAGGCAAAGCAGTATTTTTGCAAAAGATGTGCTCCCAAATGCTACTTTTTCTGGCTCATTACACATATGCAAGGAAATCTGCATACATAAGTTTGCAAATTATAGAGTGCAAGAAATTTCTACCCCTTTCTCACTTCTGCTTTCTTTCTACCAAAGGAACAAAGACCAATCTGGTCAGGACAGACTCCAGAACACTAATGAGTACACCTTTTTCAGTAGGCAGGGTCACTGTGCCTACCACGTCTTGCATATGTCTGGATCTCTCTCTCTCACCCATGTTTGCTCATGACTCCCAAATTCCTGACTCTGAATGCTAATGGGGACATTCACTGTTTTTATGTCCAATTATGTCAGATAATCAATCCCAGATTGATCATATTTCCTTGAATATCTCTTGCCTATAATTCAACCTCTGGTACCCAACATTTTTATCAGTCAGGATTTGGGAGTAAAAATAATCCAAACCGACTCTGGCTAAAACTTAGGCAAAAAGTCAATTTCTTAGAACTATATTGGGTAGCTCACAGAACGTATGGGAAAGCCAGAGGACTAAGTTAAGAAAGTAGGCAGTCTAGGCAGGTTATATTAACTCACTTGCCCTTTGTTATAATATAGTTGAATGATATCTGGATCACCTGAATATCCTATAGAATGTCAGACTGGGCTGGGCATGGTGGCTCACGCCTGTAATCCCAGCTCTTGGGGAGGCCAAGGCAGGCAGATCATGAGGTCAGGAGATCAAGACCATCCTGGCCAACATGGTGAAACCCTGTCTCTACTAAAAATACAAAAATTAGCCGGATATGGTGGCGTGTACCTGTAGTCCCAGCTACTCGGGAGGCTGAAGCAAGAGAATCGCTTGAACCTGGGAGGCGGAGGTTGCAGTGAGCCAAGATCACACCACAGCACTCTAGCCTGATGACAGAGCATGGCTGTGTCTCAAAAAAAAAAAAAAAAAAAAAAGAATGTCAGACTGATTGATGACACTGGTGACAACATGCTGACCAGACAGGATGAGCAAGATCTTGGCGGCCAGCATACCAGCTAAAGAAGAATAAATTACTGACCCACAACAGCAGGGATGAATCTCAAAAGCATGATGATGAGGAAAAGAAAGCCATACACCAAAAGTGCATTCCATGTGCTTTCATTGAAAAAAAACAAACCAAACAAAAACACCTTAATACACACAAAACTAATCTGTGGTGACAGAAAGCAGATCAGTGGTTGCCTGGTGCTGGCCTTAAGGAGGGGATTATCTGCAAAGAACACAGGGAACTTTCTAGGGTAACAGAAATGGTGTGTATCTTTTTTTTTTTTTTTTTTTTGAGACAGGATCTCACTCTCTCACTGCTCACCAGACTGGACCTCCCGGGCTCAAGCAGTTCTCCCACTTCTGTCTCCCTGGTAGCGGTGACCACAGGTGTGTACCACCATGCCCAATTAATTTTTAAAAATGTATTTTTGTACAGATGAGGACTTGCTCTGTTGTCCAGGCTGGTCTTAAATACCTGGGCTCAAGCGATCCTCCTGCCTCGACCTCCCAAAATGCGGGGATCATAGGCGCAAGCGACTCTCCCAGCCTAGAAATGGTCTGTATCTTGACTGGTGTAGTACTTACATTTGGTAAAATGTACATTACAATGAATAAATTTTATACCTCAATAAACTGGAGCTAAAAAGAACTGTATATAATTTTAATAGATTCTCAGTACATAATCACTAGCATGTGAATTAACAGGTGAGGTTTTCCCATTATTACCATATTGTCAAGCATGTTTTTTTTTTTTTTTGAGGCGGGGTCTCACTCTGTTGCCCAGGCTGGACTGCTGTGGTGCAGTCTCAGCTCACTGCAACCTCCAGCTCCTGAATTCAAGCGATTCTCATGCCTCAGCCTCCTGAGTAGCTCGTATTACAGGCATGTGCTACCACGCCCAGCTAATGTTTTTGTGTTTTTAGTAGAGACGGGATTTTGCCATGTTGGCAAGGCTGGTCTTAAATTCCTGGCCTCAAGTGATCTGCCTGCCTCCGGCTCCCAAAGTGCTAGCTAAGCTATAGGCCTGAGTCACTGTGCCCAGCCAAGCATATATGGCTTAGAATAAACATCTTTCATCCTCATTCACAGCTGTCTTTTTTTCATGTAACAATTTTTGCCTGATTTGACATTGACTTTATTTTCCCACTCCTGTTTCACTTTTGTTTGCTTGTTTTGCATTTGCCTGGTATATCTCTGAAGAGACCTAAAGGAAGAAGTTCTTGCTGCCAGGTTCCTCAGATGCCCATGAAGGGGCTATCCAGGTGATGTGGAGGGTAAGTGACATGTGACATTTGCATAAAATAACCTTAATTCCTTAATTCCTTTACCACCGCCATCCCCTGCATCACAGCACTGTATGTTACTGCGTGCTGAGGCATCAATGCACCCTCTCCTCAGCTGTCAGCATTGCATTTTTCCTGGCTGTGTCTTCCATGCCTGTTTCACCCACAGCCATTACCCGCAAAGCTGGGTCTGCTATTCTGTACATACTTGGGTGGGATATGCTGTGTTTGTTCCTGCATAGAAGGGCTCGCTCTTGTGCAGTTAGTCTTGGTTTCAAAGCTTCTTAAACTTTAGATCCATGTCTGCCATCTTTTATCTGAGGAGTTTGTGGGTGTTCTGGTAGGGGAAATTGAGGGTCATATACATTTGAGAATTATTGATTTAATCAAACTTACATAGATTTCTTTTCTTTTTTCCGGAGATAGAGTCTTGCTGTGTCACTCGGGCTGGAGTGCAGCGGTGCGATCTCAGCTCACTGCAACCTCAACCTCCTGGGTTCAAGCGATTCTCCTACCTCAGCCTCCCAAGTAGCTGGGATTACAGGCTCACGCCACCACATTCAGCTAGTTTTTGTATTTTTAGTAGAGATGTGGTTTCACTGTGTTGGCCAGGATGGTCTCAAACTCCTGACCTTGTGATCCGCCCGCCTCAGCCTCCCAAAGTGCTGGGATTACAGGCGTGAGCCACCATGCCTGGCCCAAAGTTACATAGATTTCTATAGTGCAGTGGTACAATCATAACTCTGCATGGCCTTGAACTCCTGGGCTCAAGCAAGCCTCCAACCTCAGCCTCCTCAGTAACTAGGACTAAAAGGTACATGCCACCACACTCAGTTAATTTTTTATTTTTTTATTTTTTATAGAGATGGGGTCTCACTATGTTGCCCAGGCTGGTCTCAAACTCCTAGGCTCAAGCAATCCTCCCGTCTTGGGCTCCTAAAGTGCTGGGATTATAGGCATGAGCCACTGTGCCTGGCTAAAAGTTAAGGATTTTTCATAGGCCCCACATGTCAATGTATATTAGGGATCTTTAAAAGGGGCATGAGAAGGAGTGTCCCTGCCAGCCCTTGAGTTGTTGCTCTGGAATCAGCAGGCCCCAGCTCTGCTTCAGACTCCTGGCTCCCAACTACCTGCCCAGCTCTCAGCCATTTTTCTGCCTGGAGGTCTGCCTGCCTCTGCACAATTCCAGTTCATGTGCAGGTTCCCTTGCATTTCAATTTCTTCATGTAATAATCTTATCCTGACAAATTCTAGGCATTTCTGGCACATTCTCTTTTTTGTGTGTGTTGTTAGTTTGATAATACACTGGATAAATTCCAGTGAATTTATTCAGTTACATAAACATCACCACAATCCAATTTGAGAACATTTTCATCAACCTAAAATGTACAGAATGAGGACAAGTCATGGGAAAATAGATGTGGGTAGGGAAGCAGTTGGACGCTGGGTTCCCCGTTCCCACTGCCGCTGGGGCCGGACCCCTATGCCTCCTCCTCCCATACGCCTCTCTCTGGGCTGATCCCAACTGGCAGCACGCCCTCCCCCAAACCCCAACTGCCAAGACGTCCTGGGAGCCTCACAAGCGCCCATGAGGAGGTGGAGAGAGGCTGCAGGCACTGACCTGCCTTCAGCTTCCTGCTTGGCAAACTCGGAAAACTTTCACTTTTCTTTTCTCTGAAGCCCGGCCCCTTACTGCGTTTGTCAAAGCACGGACTTCCTGTTTTGCCTGCTACCATCTCCCTGTAACTCTCCCAATCTTCGAGGAGTGATCCCCGGCCCAGCCCCTGGAAAGAGGCAGGAACGACAAACTCAAAGTCCAGGTGAGTTTCTGTCTTTGCTGCTTTATTCTTCGCCCTTGGCGACTGTAGCTCTTAGAGTTAACTTCCCGGCAGCAGCTGCAGGGTGGAGTTCACCTATTTAAACTCCGAGGCTCTGTCAGAGCTCAAGCACGTGGTACTTATTAGGAGACTGTTAAAAGAGGACACATGGAGGGAACACTGACACCTCTTTTTTTCGCCATAGAGTCCAGCCTGTTACTGTGAATGGAACCGAGATTTGCCCTCTACCCTCACCTAAGCTCTGATCCTACACTGCCGGCAATAGGCCGCTCATCTGTTATCCATTGTGTAAATGACTAGAGGTATTTGGGAAGCTGGTGGAAAAGAAAAAAATGAGAGTACATTTAATTTCCTCTCTAGTATATCGTGAACTTTTTACATATTTTCTCTAAACACACTCATGATTATTTCCTTGAAATAAATTATTAGAAGTGGAAATTCAAAAGAGCACATGTTTCAGGGCATTTGACACTGATTACCAATTCAGCCTCCGGAACATTTGGACCTGTGGACCTTCCCACTCACAGTGTCTGAGATTATTGCTATTATTTTCTATCTTGGCCAGTTTGATAGACAAATATGTTATCAAATTGTCTTCATTTACGCTTTGTTTGTTTGTTGTTGTTGTTTTGAGACAGAGTCTCGCTCCATTGCCCAGGCTGGAGTGCAATGGCACCATCTCAGATCACTGCAACCTCCGCCTCCCAGGTTCAACCTCCTGCCTCAGCCTCCTGAGTAGCTGGGACTACAGGTGTGCACCACCCCGCCCAGCTAATTTTTGTATTTTTAGTAGAGACAGGGTTTCACCATGTTGGCCAGGCTGGTCTCGAACTCCTGACCTCAGGTGATCCTCCCACCTCGACCTCCCAAAATGCTGGGATTACAGGCATGAGCTACCATGCCTAGCCTTCTTTTATACTTTCTACCAGCTAGTTAATATGCTTATCGTATATTCATTGCACATTTGGCTTATTCTTTTATCACTCTTTGTTCATGTATTTTGCTTTTTTATTTTCTCATTGGATGTTTGTCTTTTGCTTATTCGTTTGCAAAATCTCTTTACATAATAAAAATCTGAACAGTCATATATGAGATATAGTGTCTTGCATAGAGAGAAACAGGATTTTAGAGTCAGACAAGCTCTGCTTTGCCACTGAATACCTTGTGTGACTTACTAAACCTCTCTGTGCCTCCCTTTCATCTTTGGGACTCATGACAGATGAAGAATGAGGAAGCTCCAGACTTCCTGTTCTGAGCACTGCTGTATAATGAATTGTTCTAAAAGGAGCCCCCAAGACCCGTTCCTCTTCTTAGTATATGTTTATTCTGACTTTCTCTGACTTTGCACTGATCTTTGCACTATCTCCTTCCCCTAGGCGTATTGTGGATAGTAGATTTCTCTCTTATCTGTTCTCTATCTTCCAAGACTTCTTCACCACCACAGATTCTCAATGGCATCTTTTCTTGTTTTCCAGTGCTATTGCAGATTATTCTTTTCATGAGTAATTTTTTCTGCCAAGTTAAAAAAATTGGGGAATGAGGAGAAAGAGACTATGGTGCTTAATCCACCACTGGGATTAAATCCCTGGAAACAGTTGTTAATTACAATTTAGTTTTCTGTTCAACACAAAATGAAGTTGGAAAAATGGAGTCCATGTTTATTCTGTTTGTTAAAAACCCTCAAGTTGATTGAATGTTTTGTTAGTGCTTTTCCTTTTCTTGACAATTTGTCAAGAATGTCATTTATAAATTTTCTTCCCATTATAACTTACTGATATCTCCTCATGGTCCATAAATGGCCAATCTTTAATAAATGCTGCATGGGCATGGGAAAAGACACATGTCTGAGATATGAAATGGTGGCACTGAACATGTCAGTTAAGTCACTTTTCCTAAGTATGCCTTTCTCAGCCCTTATGCTTTTATTTACGCTTGGCCCATTTGTGTTGAAGATTGGGAGTGGTTTATTAAAGTTTCTAAATATTATCAGGTTTCCAGCCGGACTCTACCCATTTTAGGGTGGTCCCTGTTGCATGAGCATTGCTAGTTAATGGCTTCAGCTGCCGCCCAGGTCATCTTGTTTAACCCAGATCAATGTGGCCATAGAACACATAGTTAGGACTCTAAGCCTGGAATCAGGATTTGCTCCCAGCTCTTTCACTCTCGGGTTGTGCAACCCTGGGGCAAGTTATTAAAGCTTTCTATGTCTCAGTGTCCTCCACAGTGTAAACAGGTGCAGTCATAGGAGCCATCTCACAAGAGTTTTATGAAGATCAAATAAGTTACTGCATAGGAAACCCTTAGAACAAAGTCTGGCACACAGGAAACACTCTATAAATATTAGCTACTTTTAATATCTTCCTTGTGTTTACCTGCAGCGCCTTGGGATTCTGTCATTATGTTTTCAGTCACTCTCAGCCTCCATTGTTGCTGGGAATTGTCATTGTTTCCTATACCCATGAGCCTTGTAGGCAGACGTTGCTTTACAGGTACTAAGGATGCCTTTGGGACCAGAATGCCTACCTTTAGATCTGCCCATTTAATGCAGAGAGAAGCTCCCTGCATTCCTCAAGGTCTTTACTTCTTTTTTTTTTTTTTAGATGGAGTCTCGCTCTGTCACCCAGGCTGGAGTGCAGTGGCACAATCTTGGCTCACTGCAACCTCTACCTCCCGGATTCAAGCGATTCTCCTGCATCAGCCTCCCAAGTAGCTGGGACTACAGGCGCCCGCCACCACTCCCAGTTAATTTTTGTATTTTTAGTAGAGACAGGCTTCACCATGTTGGCCAGGATGGTCTCGATCTCTTGACCTCAGGTGATCCGCCCACCTCAGCCTCCCAAAGTGCTGGGATTACAGGCGTGAGCCACCACGCCCAGCCTTTGCTTCTATTTTTTATCATGCCTCTTTCTATAGGATGTTCACCATGACAAGAGCCATGGAAGAGGCTCTTTTTCAGCACTTCATGCACCAGAAGCTGGGGATCGCCTATGCCATACACAAGCCATTTCCCTTCTTTGAAGGCCTCCTAGACAACTCCATCATCACTAAGACAATGTACATGGTGAGTCATGTTGAACCCTTCCATGGCAGCCCAGCCCCCACCAAGTATGCCTGATTATTAAGGTCTCAAACCACAAACCACCAGGGCTTCCAGAGTTTGGAAGGCCCAGCCCAGGCATGTTCATTATCACAGAAGGTGGGGGTGGTTAGGAGAGAGGGTGTCATAGGGGCTATATTGGTTTCTAGGGTGTCATTGCTGTAACAATGACTACAAACTAGGTAGCTTAAAACAACAGAAATATATTCTCTCAGTTGTGGAGGCCAGAAGTCCAAAATCAAGGTGTTGACAGGGTTGATTCCTTCTGGAGGCCCTGAGGAGAATCCGATCCCTGCCTGTCTCCTAGCTTCTGGTGGCTGCTGGCAATCCTTGGTGTTCCTTGCCTTGTAGAAGCATCACTCTAATCTGTTTTCATCTCTACATCACCTCTCTTTTGAGTCTTCAACCTAATCTTCTGAGGACACTTGGATTTAGGGTCACCCTAATCAAAGATGATTTTATCTCAAAATCCTTAACTTACAACTGCAAAGACACTTTTTCCAAGTAAGTTCTCATTCACAGATTCTGGATGGATCTATCTTGGCTGAGAGGGGCACCATCCAAGTCACTACAGGCATCATTCCAATTTATAACAGCTTATATTGCTCACAGTGCATTCTGATGTGAGACAGGCAGGCACTGGAAGATATGCTATGTGGACAAAGTGGACCTATTTTTATACAATTTTGGTTTTTAAAGGATTTATTGAGCCCTAGACTCGGGGAAGTGCCAGCAGTCTTCCCTAGTCTCAGTCTGGTTGGCCCCAACTTCCTCTTCAGATCACAGCCCAGAGAGCGCTCCTCAGAGACATCTCCTTGGCCCACTCATCTCATTAAGACCTCTTAGTTACTGAGTTCCATAGCAATCCATGCTTTCCCTCCGTAACACAACTCTCAATTGTAAATGGGTATTTGTGTTTATTAATGCTCGTCTTCTCCATCTGACAGTGCCTACCCCGCCCCCCAAATAAAGGCAGCTCCATGTTGGTCTTATTCAGTCCTGTGTACCCAAAGACTTGCTGACTGAGCCTAGTAGATGTTCAATAAGTATTTGCAATCAGTTCTCTCTTGCCATATTTCTCCTTTTGTCCATCCTCTCAGCAAGGAAAATTCTCAGGGAGACTTCTCTGTGGCTGGAATCTATTCGGGTCATTTCAAGTTTGAAAGACACAGAGAGAGACTGAGCAGAGGCTAACAAGCAACCAGCAGAATTGCCTCTGTGACCATCACTAGAACGACTGCTGAAGTATCCTGCCCAGAGCATTAAAGAGTCAATTACATAGTAGCATCCTTTAACTCCACTTTCCTTCCTTCAAATTTCTCTCTTGTCTCAAATGTGCCTGAAAGTTGGATTCAGAATATAGACTTACCTTAAGAAAGCTAAATTATTTATTTTTGTTGATAGTCATCCAAATATGTGTAACGTTTCAAAAATAAGCATGGTAAAATTGTGACCGCTCTACCTTAGAGAATGTGACTATGACTATATATTTTATGTTAAATTTCTTCTTAAAAGAGTAAGGTAGCTTTCTTAAAACTTAGAAAATCATAAATGTATAACTTCCCATTCGATTTTATAGTCATTTATAAAAGCCTTCACTCCATTTTTTAAGGAATCTCTGGAAGCCTGTAGAAATTTGGTCCCTGTATCCAGAGTGGTGCACAACATTCTCACCCAACTGGAGAGGACTTTTAACCTGTCTCTTCTGGTGACATTGTTCAGTCAAATTAACCTGCATGAATATCCCAATCTGGTGACGATTTACCGAAGCTTCAAACGTGGTAATGAGATTTCTCAAGTCCTTTTTGCATTTAAAAAGTTGCTATGGTAAAAGTCGGGGTTTACTTCTAGCCCTGTGGAATATGCATATTAATCCCCCACTTTCTCTCTGGGGAGGAATGGATCATATGCTCTCATTGGTACAGCTGCAGGAGCAGCCCCTTGCTAAAGCTGATTCCAGCTCTCTAAAATGAATTTCTAGAGGACATAAACATTTCTTATGTGTGCTATGAATTTGGAAAAAATCATAGAATTTGGCATACTGGACAATCTATAGGGAATGCATAAAGTGACAGAAGTGCAAAGCTACAGAGATCAGGTCGGTGGAAGGACAAGGAGAGTCGGGGAGGAAAAAAAATGAGTAAGGATGGATAATACTAAGTATCTTTTTATGGTGCATTATCACAAACACTTTGTTTGATTATCTCATGTCATCTTTAAAACAACCCTTTGAAGTCATTTTTATCCCCATTTGACTGACAGAGAAATTAAAGCCCAGAGGTAATTTTCCCACAATTACTTGTCGGTTAAGAAGCAGAGCAAGAGTCCTACTTGGGTCTCCCAATACCAGGGCCCAAGATTTTAACCACTAGTCCAGACAGGGACAGCTGGAAGGCAGATTGTAAAGCTAGAGAAGGGAAGAAAAGTAGCTACAGAGAAAGGGAGGGAACCGCAGATGTAGCCGCAGAAAGAGAGGGTCTGAGAAAGAATGGAGCATGAAGTACATGGAGAAAGAAAAGAGATTGGATAAATAAAGGAGCAGGAAAAAGAACAGTGGCAGAGCTGGGAAGAAAGCAGCCAGGGAAAGAGAACAGGCAGTAAAGTCATTTTAGGTTGGAAGTAAAACACTGGCCAAATCATATGTTCACTTACTTCAGAACAACAAACGAAGGACCACCAGCTCACACTGGATTGTGATATTTTCATTAGTGGAATCACCATTGTTGACAGTTCCTCCTTTGCTCTCTGACACTTCACTATCAAAAGGCTTCCCCCTAAAGGGGGAGATGATTTCTTGAGCTAAAGGGACAGTGAAAGGGGCAAGTCCACCTCCAGGTAGGACCCACTGTCCTGGCAGTATACGGACAGCATTAGGAGAGGCATAGCCTTAAAGGCTGTGCTAAGAACACCTGAAAGCCATGGAGACCCACACACTGATGTGCCCCTAACCTGGCTGAGCCTCAGTCATCTTCCAGGATCTTCAACTTGATGATTTTGTTCTGGATCCCTTTCCAAAATTTGAAGTTCCTTTCCTTTTTCCATTCACTGGTTGAGACCATTTTACTTCTGAAATAAATTATGGAGAAAATTCTTAAGAGAAACCCAGCACTAGCCATGCAAGGGAATAGCATGTGGAAAGCCAAGGGTCTGGGGTATTGTGGATGGGAAAGAAAGCTGGGTGTGACCAGATCACAGGGTACAATAGAAGCCACAGAAGCTGACTCTGCAGAAATGAGCAGAAACCAGAATATAAATGTCCTAATACACCTTGCTGAGGAATTTTTGTTTTCTCTTATTTGCTTTGGGGAAGTGTGATCTGTTTATTACAACAGAGACCTCTTTTAAAACTATAGCATGTTCATTATTGACTAAATTATATGACACCAAGATTAAAGAAAATTAAATCCCTGGGTACAAACCCAAACTCAACTTTTCTGTATGAAATCATTTTGGTATTAGATCGGGGCTTAGATGCAGTTAGTGTGGCACTCAATGCCCAAACCAGATAAATAAAATAGAAAGGGGCCACAAATGGATAATGATGACAGTGAATCAGTTCTCTGCACCTGGGGATGAACAATGAATAACTCCATGGCCCCATCCTATTGGAAGGCATGTATTAAGAAATCCCCTTCCCCAAGTAATTCTGAGTCTCCAGTTTACTGATGTGTGTCCCTTCACCAATCCCAGTTGGTGCTTCCTATGAACGGCAGAGTGGAGACACACCAATCCTAATTGAAGCCCCAACTGGCCTAGCAGAAGGAAGCTCCCTCCATACCCCACTGGCGCTGCCCCCACCACAACCCCCTCAACCAAGCTCTTCACCCTGTGCACCAAGAGTTAGTGAGCCTGGAACATCCTCGCAGCAAAGCGATGAGATCCTGAGTGAGTCGCCCAGCCCATCTGACCCTGTCCTGCCTCTCCCTGAACTCATCCAGGAAGGAAGAAGCACTCCAGGTGAGAAGCAGATCCCATCCTACACCCGTATATCCTCAGTCTAAGGTGCCTGTGCCATGTTGCCTCCAATCCCAGCGTCTTGACTTTTATTGTCCTAGTTCTTCTCTTGCACCCACCTTGCCCATACACGACCCTTTTCAAGAGGGACTATGAGCACTGCTGGGGAGTGGGTAAGACCTAGAGTCTAGAACACCTGCTTTCCACACCTGGGACATTCCAACCCAATGCCCTTGTGCCTTGATGCTCTATCTGTTCCAGGCACTTTTAACATTCACTCTCCTCCCTGACATCCAGTCCCTGTAATCTGTAATAATTTCCTTTCCTCCTTCAGTGACCAATGATGAGTTAACATCCAAAATGAACGAGGAAGAAGACTCAGAAGAGATGCCCAGCCTCCTCACTAGCACTGTGCCAGGTAATACCAACTGGGGCTGATACAGCTTAGCTCAAGGTGGCTGTGAAGGGAGAACATGCATCTGCCAACCAAGAGGCTATGGTGGGAACCATGGGAAAAGGAACTGGGCGTGACAAAGGAAAAGAAACAGAAGGGGCCAATTCACCAATGCGGTAATGCAAAACAAACCAACAACCAAAACACCATTCTGAATTGACAAGTAACCTGTGTAACACTCACACTAGTGACCCTTAGCTGATTCCTCACCCCCACCTGATTATGGGGGCCTTTGAATTTCAACATTCTTCATTTTTATATGGTTTGGATTCTAAGAGCAATGATCAAAATTACTAGAAAAGATGATAAAATGTCTACAGGTCTGCTAGACCTGATATTTAGCTTCTAAAATTGTATCACCTGCCCTCCCCAAACCATTGTCATAATGGAGTTTGATTACATTAAATATAAGAATGGTATGATATTGGGCATTGTCAAAAATGATATCATGGATCCCGAGCTCTCCAGTACTGAGAAGAGGGCTCCTCTTTGATCCAAATAATATTTCATCCACTCCTCTAATACCTACCATCCAAAAAGGTTAACATAATCAGGAAGCTAACAGCAATGGAAGAACAAGTGGCTAATTGAAAGTGAATGGTTGCTTACTTTCCCACTCCATCCCATCCTTCCCCAGGCCTTGGTTGCTCAGTTACCCTGTCATTTTTACTTGTTGGAATAGAGCATTCTCTTTCCTCCTCATTCTGGTCCCTGCTTGCTGTTCCTGAGATCTGAAACTTTTTCTTCCTCCGTTCAGTGGCCAGTGACAACCTGATCCCCCACATAAAAGATAAAGAAGACCCCCAACAGATGCCCCACTCTCCCTTGGGCTCTATGCCAGGTAATCTTGGTTTAGTCAACCTAAAAGCTTGCCTTTGTTTCTGTGTCTACCGAGAGGAAAGGCCATTCAGATCTTCTAGGGAGGGGGCTCTCCTCCCACCTCTCAACAGCAATCTTGGCCCAGCTTCCAGTTTACCCAGCACTGGGGAGCTTGAACAGGCAGGAGATCTGACCTCTGAATGGATACAGAGTCCTTGGGGGAGGGCAAAGGAGGCAAGTCTGGAAAAGGTAGACTTGGATAGGGCCACAGATCATGATGGACAGAGCCCCACCAGTACCTGTAGGCTTGGACTCCAAATGCCACAAAGCACCTGAAAGGGAAATATTCACCTGCCACAACGGGTTGTGGCAGGAACCCCAGGAGAAAGCACAGGGAACTGAGTCAGGCTGGACTGTTTGACGGAGCCACTCTTCTGAGACCACTTCAATAAAGTAGGGCTCAAAACTGCTCTGTCAAAATGCAAAGCAAATGAATAAAAACACTATGTGGCCCTAATAGTGAACTGGTGCAGTAGACAGGGATGGTCCTCCTTCCAAGCCCCAACCTAATGGTGGGGAATCTTCACTTTCAACCCTGGTCATTTCTATATCATTTGGAGTTTAAGAGTTGATATTACTAATATAATTTGAAAGGTAATAAATTATTCCAAAGGTCTAATGACTGCTTGCCACCTGCCTCAGTCACCTATTCCTACGCAGGCCAACATTTGAGACCAATCTCATAGCAGTGTGTAAAGAAAAAGGTGACAGCTTTACGTGAGATGGGCCTTTATTTGTAATGGCTTCAAGTCCTCTGTCTTTCTTTGTGCAGCAAAAACTAGCAGAGCTTTATATATCTTTGCTGTTAACAGGTGCTAGCAAGCACAAGCTTGCTCCTGCTTTCTTCAAACAATCCTTGTATACAGAAATATATAAGGCATTGAGCCTTCTTTGCTATTTCTCCAAGTAAAATAACCACAGATAGAGCAGTTAAAGAATATCCATACATAGACATCAAAGCAATAAGATGTATTTTTCATACAGCAAAGACATTCTCCTCCATCGTGGACATCAGGTTTCAATGTCACCACTTTCCACTCTCAGCTTCATTCCTTGAGCAAGGGCTGCTGGGAGCAGCAACTATGTGACTAGAGTCATGATACCCAGCACAGTTTATTTCTGCAATTTCCATTCATTGTACCCTCTTCACTCACTTCTCTTCCATCCATAAGATAATCTCTCTGAAAGGATCAGACTGAGCCTCTGCTGTGGGGCAGTTGTGCCCTAGTTCCCTGTGATATAACCACAAGCTAGTAAAAATCAAGACAGAGCCAGGGAATTCTTAGGGCTAGCAGATTCCCAGCCCTGGGCTGCATGTACTTTCTACTTTTCTAGTTCTTCCATTGACTTCCCTCAGCACTTTCTCTTCACTGGATCTGAGCTCTGAAGTGACTTATATTTCTTTTGTCAGAGATAAGAGATGATTCTCCAGAACCAAATGACCCAGAAAAGCCCCAGGAGGTATCCAGCACACCTTCAAACAAGAAAGGTAAGGAAAGCATTTCTCCTGTAGAGGTCAGAAGGGTGAATTCAGAGTTGCTTTCCGTTTTTCTGACTATGTCTTGTCAAGAGCATCACTATGTGACCACAGTCCTGATGCCACAGTTTGTTTCTGCTGTTTCCATTCACTGCATCTTCCAGAAAGGCCTTTATGAAAATTATCAGGAAACCAGAAGGCTTTTGGGGATATTGAAATATGCCATTGGAATTGCCTTTTCTGAAAAAAATCAATCTCCTATATTCACAACTTCTTAGAGTGTTAATTGCACTTCCGTCTTTAACTGAAAGTTGGTTCCCCAGAGAGGAACCCACTTCCTCTTAAGACACGGCTGGGCATTCTCTGCCATCCATCACTCACACCTCATGGTGAGAGGCAGGTTAGATGTCCATCCTTTGCTGCCTACTGACCCCATCCAGCCCCTTCCTCCCTGATCCTCTCCTTTGAGGCTTAACCATTCAATTAAAATGTTTGCTCACTCATCATCAATATCATCCAATAATTTCCCCAATCATCCTTTCAAAGGCTGTTTTTCTGTCATTTCAAGTCGCAGCATCATCCTAGATGCCTTCAGGGTACACATGGATAACAGACAACTCTGTTATCCAATACTCTGGACCCTCAAATACTTCATCGTCTCACTTTCCATGACTTTTTCCTCCACCAATTCTTGGCCTCCCATACCCAAAGGCAACCTATAGACCCTATCATCATTCAAACCTGGCTCGATTTCCCAACAGTTAATTCCGGAATTCCTTTTTTGATACCTATCCTTGAGCTTTTCTCCTTCTATAGCTATCCTTCAACCTCTGATCACTCTTTTTCCCAGCCCAATTCTAACAAACAAACAAAAAAAAGAATCAAAAATATGTTTTTCTGTTCTTATTTATTTATTGTTTCCTCTGAAGTTGTCCTTCAACCTCATTTGGATCACCAGTCCACTGGCCTTTCCTCCTTCCAAGCCATCTGCTTTTCTTTGCTGCCCAGCTTTTTAACATTGACACTAATTCACAGTCCAAGAGTCATCATTTCAGTAATCTATTGCCATTATTTTAAATCTGCCTTTCCTCTCTGCCTTTTCCTGGAACTCTCTGGCAAGTCTTGGAAGACACTACTTACCTACTTCCTGTACACTGCATCTGAAAGCCAGCAGCGCTGGAGAGAGTTCCACAGCAGGGCAGAGTACACTCACTGGTCTTCATGGTTCCAGCACAAATCATCTCTCCTTACTGTGTGACAATGCTACTTCCTGCAATAATCCTTTCAAACCTCAAGCTCTATTTTTCAAACCTCTGACCCCCTCACCTCCTGCTTTTTGCTCAATCAATGACTTTCCCTCCTGCACCATAAGCAGATATCATATGAGAATCCCCTTATTTGTGCTGCTAGCCCTACAAACCCTAACTATATCTGTCTTCCTCCTCTCTGAGTTCCCTCCTTCTCTTCTAAGACAATCCTTCCACCTCATCTTCTAGTATCCATGATCCCTTCTCTCTCAAGTATTCCTTACAGCAGTATCTCTCACACAAGAATCTGCATTCAGACAATAATTACATGTATCATAGCTCATTTAAAAATGCTTTTTCTTGATTCTCATCTCACTTCAACTACTTCCATAGCTCTCTCCTTCATTTCACAACCAAACTTCTAGAAGTGAGTTACCTAAACTCCCTGTCTCCATTTCTTCATTTCTCCTTTTCCTCTGTCATTTTAGAGTCCATCTTCCCCTATTATTCCCTGAAGTAGCATCGCCTAAGGTCACCAGTGACCTCCTAGCAATGTGGTTGGAAGGCCAAGAGTAAAAGCTGAATATCACTGACATATAAGATTGGGAGATCAATGTTTGTAACTATAAAACATTATCCTTTCTTTTTAGGAAAGAAAAGAAAAAGATGTGTCTGGTCAACTCCAAAAAAGAGACATAAGAAAAAAAGCCCCCCAAGAGGTAAGATGAGAGTGCGAGAGAAAGCTGAAGGCTGGAAACAGCTCATGCAGGGCTTACAGGTCAAGCTGTGGAGGGTTGAATTTTATTGTAAATGCAATGGGAAGCCATTGAAGATATTTAGTCAGTGAAGGGACACAATCCAAGCTCAATTTTGCTACAGTGTAAAGAATGAGTTGGAGCTGGGAAAGAATGGAGACAGGACAGCCATTTTGGGGCAGATGCCATGAGAGTTCTTAGTGGCTTGGATTCAGATCTGACAGTGGAGATGCAGAAAAGAGTGCCAATTCAAGATCAGTTTTGCAGGTATTGTTGACAGGATTTGACATATTAGCTACAGCTGAGAAAGAGAGAAAAACCAAGGCCCATTCTTCAGTTTCTGGCTTAAATGAGTAAGTGCTAATTCCCATTGCTGAGGGAAGATGTAAATATATTGGGGGGATAACTGTTAGAGTTCAATTTTTGACCTGTTCCTTTAGAGGTTTCTGCTGGCCATCTACACAGCTGTGCATAGATGTGTGTTTTGTCAAGAACTGTAAAGGGTCTGAGATGTTACTCCACTTGCATTGGTATATCCATATATATATATATATATATGAGTGCTGCCGGAACACAAGGTATTTGGGTCAGGGAAAATAATTCTTTACTGATATTCACAACCAGCTCATCAGCCAGAGCAACACTGCAGTGTCTGTCTCCCATACACAAACCAAAAGGCAATGCTAAAAGAGCTAATGGAATCTTTCTATTCAAAATAGACTATAACTCATACATAAGGGATGTCGAAATGATGGATTTTCGGTTTAGATACATGAGAGGGACAGCCATCATCCTCTCCTCCTGAAAGGAGAAGAAAAAGCTTTGCTGCTTTGAGATAAAATGGAAAAGATCCTGATTCCCAAGGTCCCCATCCTAACCTTTGGAATTTAAATGCATCTTTCCAAAGGCCAGAGAAACTCCAGGTGTTGCTGACTTTTACGACCGAAAGATGTCTCCAAGTTCTGGGCTTTATCCCTTGTGATATATAGATGTGTAGGGAAAGACCACTCCAGTTTTCCTGGTACTTTAGGATTTAACCTAGGAAGCTAGTCCTGGGTGAACCCATTTGGACATCTCAGGAAATAAGAGAAGTTGTATTATCCCTTTAGATCAGAGCAATTAACTAGAAAAAGAGCTATAGCTCTAATTCTCATGGTATGTGAAGAATACAATGTTTCTGGGGAAGTGAAAGCAAGTATCTCCTATATTTATATTGTATATACTTCCATGTCCCGGGGGCAAGGGCTTTTTATAGGAACACTGAGAAATCAGGAAGTTATATTCCCCACAATTTGGCACTCATTGAAAAAGTCTGGTCCATATATATATGAGTATATATATATATATATTTATATATATTTACATATATATATCTGGACCAGATATGTATATACATATAAATATATATTTTTATATATGTTATCAGTAAAATAAAGGTATTCTGATCTATGGGAGAAGAAGAGAGAACCACAGACCTAGCCCTGCTCTCAGAAGTCCCAGTGGAAGAGGAATCTAGCAAGGCAGACTGAGGGAATGAGACCAGTGAAGACAGAGGAGCACCAAGAAAGAACATATTAGCAAGCCAAGAGGGAATGGTTGACTATACTGAGAGACTAAGATAAATTCAGAGAAGAGGGCCTTGAGTTTGGTCAGAAAGAATCACTGGAAAATTTAAGAAAAATTTTGGTGATGGAGGCAGGAGCCAGTTGTATGGGGAGGATAATGAATGGGAGGTGATAACGTATGTAGACAACTCTAGCTATAAAGGGAAACAAAGCAATAGATGGCAACCTAAGCCAGTGGCTTAAAGCTCCTTTTCCCTGACTTAGTTTACCCTTAGTATGATCCCAGTGTCCAAAATCACAGGGCTAGTGTCCTTTTAAGATAATTTACCGAAATGATTCCATTCTATGAAAAGTAAGTGACCTTCCTGGGCAGGAAGGAGAAACAAGCTGCTTTCTCCCCCGTTCTACTTATTAGTCAATGCCCTCTCACCATGTTGTGTGTGTTCTCTGTGAGCCTCCTTGGTTTAGTGTAAACCGGTCAGGTTATTCAACTCACACTCCTGAGCTTTGTTAAACACTCTCACAACTTCAATAACCACCTTTACACTGACGGCTCCCAAGTCTACATCTTCAACTCAGGTTTGTCTTCAAGAAACACATAGCCAGCTGCACACTGGGCATCTTTGTTTGCAAGTCTCCCATTGACACTACAGTCTCAATATACCTGAAATTAAATTCATCTTCTTCACCAAAAACCTAGTCTTCTAAGTACCATTCAGACATTTATTCAACAAATACGCAGTGAGCACTAACTGTATATACCCATTCTGAAAGCTGAAGATAGTTTTTATTTTAAAGAGAGAAAGCAAGAAAGTGAGCAAAAAAGAAAGGGGAAAGCTCATGGAGCTTATACATCCTGGCTGGGGGAGAGAAAGAATGTAAACTAGAAAGCACATAAACAAGGTAATTTCAAGTAGTGATTCAGGATGGAAGAAAATAATGGATAGGGTTACAATAGTGACTTGCAGTTTGGGGTGGGAGTCACTTTGGATTGGATAGTCCAGGCAGAGGGACTCAAAAGTGCAAAGAACCTGAGGCAGAGAGGAACGACCAGTGTTGTTGGCAATGATGAAGAAAGAAGGTGGTAGAAAGTGAAAAAGTAGACAAGAATCAGATTATGTAGGGTTTCACAGGCCCTTGGGAGCCTTTTGTAGTTTATTTAACTTGAAATGTGGAACCTAATCTACCCAGGCGCCAAGCAAAAACCTTAGTCATCCATGACTAACTGAACTGTGTTAGCACATTGACAAGGTCTATTGGTTCACCCTCTTCTTTTCTACATTAAAATCTGATTAGTTTATTTCCGTGCTTAAATCTTGTCCATGGTCTCCTATTGCCCTTAGGGTAGTGTTCACGATGTGATTGTTAAAGCTCTCTCCAGTCTAACCCATGCCTTACCCTCCAACTATTAATATATCTCTTTCCATTCAAAACTCCAGTCAACCACTCTGAACTTTCATTTCCTCCCATTTCATTTCTCTCCCCTTTGATCCTTGGCATGTGCTTTTCTTTTTGGATGCTATATTCTGAACCTATGCTACTCTCCGTAAGTGTTTAGTTATCTCCTTTTCATCAGTGGTGTTGGCTTATGTCTATCTTAGGAATGCATATTCTGACCCCTAAATAAGCCAAGCTGATCCCACAGTTTCTTTTTTTTTTTTTTTTTGAGGCGGAGTCTCGCTCTGTCGCCCGGGCTGGAGTGCAGTGGCCGGATCTCAGCTCACTGCAAGCTCCGCCTCCTGGGTTTACGCCATTCTCCTGCCTCAGCCTCCCGAGTAGCTGGGACTACAGGCGCCCGCCACCTCGCCCGGCTAGTTTTTGTATTTTTAGTAGAGACGGGGTTTCACCGTGTTAGGCAGGATGGTCTCGATCTCCTGACCTCGTGATCCGCCCGTCTCGGCCTCCCAAAGTGCTGGGATTACAGGCTTGAGCCACCGCGCCCGGCCGATCCCACAGTTTCTACAGTACCCAGCACTGGCTCTTTTGGAAGATTCCAAATACTCTATTGTAATTACTTATATAATGTATCTCTTCTAGGCTAGATGGTAATGTCCTGGCACAAATGAGCTATTATTTTTTAAATGAAAAACAAATGAAAGAAACCATATTTTTTGTAACCCGAAATTTGAGTAATGATCTGACAAAGGATAGTTTATGAATTTATTATTGTGTTATGAAAAGGGGTCATAGACACTATGGGCACCACATGGTGTAGACACAGACTAAAGGTTATTGGAGGGAAATTTCCAATACAATTCTCCAAATTCTTATTATCCCACATTTAGGGCAGACATAGGTAGTCTGCACACCCCATGGCCAACAGCCCAGTACTAAGATGCCCACTGCCACAGTGCTCTACACATTATAGGATTAGGGAAACAGGGAATGTCTATGCAACCATGCAATTATGAACACTCCCTGGTCAGAGAAGAGACTTTGTTAGAGAGGGGAAACCTCTAGAGTTGGGGGATGGTGTCAGATGGTCAGTTCTGTTGAGGTAACTCTGACCTTTTGACACCTCTCTGCCAAGCTACCGAAGGGATGCCAGTCTCTTCCAGATTTGCCTTTCTTCATATGGTATTTGAATGAATTTTTTCAGGTTTTTTAAAGGAACCATTTTATTTTAAATGGGACAGATGATGTGCTTTACATTTTCTTTTTTCCAATTTTCCAATATTTTATTGGGGTAAAATACACATGACATAAAATTTATCATCTCAACCATTTTTAGGTGCCTAGTTCAATGGTATTAAAATACACTCGCAATGTTGCGCAGCCATCACCACCATCCATCTCCAGGACTCTTTTGTCTTGTAAAACTAAAACCCTGTACCCATTAAACAACTCTTCATTCCTCCCTGCCCGCAGCCCAACAGAGATATTTTTAAGAGTCATATTATTTTACATTTAATTAATCAGCTTTATTTAAAAAAACACACACACATAAAAAGATGTTTCAAAATTGTAAGATAAAAAAATACATAGTAGTGCTGAAAATATACATACAACACTCTCGTATTTTCTGTAAGTGTTCTCATCTCTGAACCACTCCTTTAGTTATGCAGAGAAAAAACCTAAACTTGACAATGAAAGGCAAGTTTTAGGCTCTATCAGGCTGCCCCACCCCTTCTGGATAAATTTTCAGTAATTTCCGTGTTTGAACTTCCCGCCAGCCCTGCGTCCCACGGGGCTTCCGCTTCCCCTCGTCTTAAGGGTTCACCCATGCCTTTTCCTCCGGAAGTGGCCCGCGGATATCACGGTACTTGCATGTGGGAGGCGTGGCTGCACAGTCTGTGTCCTTTCTAACCTGCAGAGAACCGTTCTTGTTCAACAGGACAGTGGTCATCCTTTGGAATCAGCTTCTAAAGTCAGCAGCCAGTGAAAATTGTGTTCTGTTTCCACAATGAAGCAAACTCACCTCTGTATCCTCTGGCATTGCACCTCCTCTGGGTCTCAGCCTCACCTTCCAGCTCTCCCTCATGGTAGCCGCCTTCTTGGCAGGGTCCTTGCCTCTCAGGTTTTTCAGTACCTTGCACTTTGCCCACTGAAGACACCTAGAAACTTTTGGGAATTTCCTGTACCATACACAGGCCCTGGGGAACTTGGAGTGCTTTGTAAGACACTTCCTCTCCACCTAGACCAGACTGTGTGGCCACCTTGTGGTGCAGTCAACACAAATGAAAATCAGGAAATAAGCTCTAGGATTTCCGGAGATTTATCTAGTTGATTGCAACAGGTCATACCAGGAGTGAAAGCAGATGGTAATTTGGGGAGACAAAGAAAGGTACATGTAAGAAGAAGGATATAAGCCGGGCGTGGTGGCTCATGCCTGTAATCCCAGCACTTTGGGAGGCCAAGGTGGGCAAATCACGAGCTCAGGAGATCGAGACCATCCTGGCTAACATGGTGAAACCCCATCTCTACTCAAAACACAAAAAAATTAGCCGAGCGTGGTGGTGGGCACCTGTAGTCCCAGCTACTTGGGAGGCTGAGGCAGGAGAATGTCATGAACCTGGAAGGCGGAGCATGCTGTGAGCCAAGATTGCGCCACTGCACTCCAGCCTGGGCGACTGTGTGAGACTCTGTCTCAAAAAAAAAAAAGAAGAAGAAGAAGGGTATAATTATAGAGAAATAGCAGGAGAAAAGTGAAGTACAGGAGTACAGAGATCTGAAAGGGTGGGAGTTGGGAGCATGAGAAAGGAAGTCACTGATTGGGACAGTAGGAGGCTCACTGAAGACCCCAATTTAAACTACTAACAAGTCATTATTTGGTCCAGATGCAGCCTCACCTAGACATGGAATCCAAAAGAAGCTCAAAATGGTGGATCAGGTTCCTCAAAAGAAAGATGACTCAACTTGGAACTCCACGGTAGTGACAAGGGTCCAAAAGGCGAGAAATGAATGTGCCCGAAACTCCAGATCAGAAGGTAAGACTGATGATGGAATCTGCCATTTGAATGGCTCAATGTGGGAGGGTCTGTCCTGAAGCAGGTACAGGGTTAAGTAGATATGTAAAGTCAATAGAAAAAGGAAAAAGTACAGACAATGAGGATAGGATATGACAAGAGAGACAAAGAAAGCAAGCATCTCTTGCATCTGAGAAGTTTTTGTGGAAGAAACAGACGTGTTCACAGGAACAGCTGTGGCCTAGGGCAGCAGTTCTCAAATTTTTGGGTCTCAGGACTCCTTTATGCTCTCAAAAATTACTGAGGACCCTAAACAGCTTCTGTTCATGTTGTTTATATCTATCTACGTGTACCTTATTAGAAATTAAAACTAATAATTTTAAAATATTAATTAATGTAAAAGTAACAATAATAAACCAATTGCCTGTTAATGTAAATAATGTTATTTTATGAAAAATAAATATATTTTCTAAAACAAAAAAATAGTGAAGAGTGACATCATTTTATGTTTGTGCAAATATCGTTGATTGTGAGTGAGCTTTGTAAAAAGACAGCTGGATTCCTATAACTGTTTCTGCACTCATTTGTAATATGTTGCCTTGATTGAAGGATAGAAAGAAAATCTGGTCTCACACAGATATCTAGTTTAAAAGGGTGAAGTAATTTAACAGTCTTTTGAGATATCTGTGGATATTCATCTTTAATACTACACCAACACTCAACAAGTGATAGTTTCTTAAACATTAGTTGTAATGTAAAATTTGAAACCATATCAATTAACTTCATACTCTGTTACAATAAAATACATTAATCCATCTTGCATTTTGAATGGACCTTCTACTAATGCAAGATTTCATAATAGTACAGCCGTTTGGAAAATGTACATTTGGAATTATACAATGAGCTTGTAACTCAATCACACAAGTGTTTTCCTGAGGCCACTGTGGTACTTCAGGATGCAATAGAAATGCTTTATGTGTGCTCTTCAGGTTTTCACACAGAATATTAAGATGTAAGATATGTACTCAAAGGTAGAAATTTAATAAAATTAATAATTTTTACTGGCTTACCACGAACATTCTCAGGTGAATCTTGCTTTTATTTTTATTTTTATTTTTATTTTTTGGTACAGTGAGCAGGTGGCAATGAAGGATGTAGTGATTCCTGCTGAGGTTTGGGGACACTGCTTTGATGTGTCCTAAGGCACCAGCAGTTTTATCCACCGTTGCTCTTGCTCAATCTGTACAAAGGTTGAAATAGTGAAAAAGGCGGATAACGTCTTATTATGAAAACAATTCTGACCTTGCAAATTTTCTGAAAAGGTTTGAAGGACCCTCTAGGGGCTCACAGACCTTACTTTGAGAGACTCTGGCCAAAGGGTTCAGATGGCTCTACCCCATTGTGGATGTCTTCATTGGTAGAGTAACCACTGCTAACCAATTGTGGTCTGCTCCTCCCCTGAGTGGCAGACAGGCACAGTGTCATGAGCGGCACCAAATCTCTCGGTAGATGCATTCTTAAGAGGGTAAGACCTGGAGCCTCCAGGACACTCAACTTCAAAGTGTGCAGGGGCCTTCCTGGGTGTCTGGGAGATTCTCCATGGAGCTTCCCAAGGGGCATTTACTAAGATCTTTTGTTTTCCAGAGATCACTGATGACACTTCAAAAATGAATGAAGGAAAGAGGTCCCAGAAGACACCTAGCACACCATCAAGGGTCACACAAGGTAAAACTTGGAGATCACTAGTCCCAGAGTACAGTCACCAGGAATCTAAATTCAGAGCTGTTTTACACTAAGGCAATATTTCTTAACTTCTTTTTTTCATTATCACTGTGCTAGAGAGCCCTTCTGGATTTTTTTTCTTAATCAAGACCCTTCCCATGATATTTTACTACTACAAATGGATGTCCTTTATATGTAGTGTATCCATATGTATGTGTGTATATCTGCACTTTATAAGATTTTTCTCAATACTCAAAAATGAGTTTTTCCGCTCTTGGCATCAGTATCACCATTACTGAGAATGAATGTCCTAAGTATATTCATGGTACTGTACTGAAAGTACAGCTTGTCCAAAGTACAGCTTGATCCAACCCCTGGATCAAGCTTTTTCCTAGAATTCCAATCTCCATATTTCTCATGTGGCCTTTCTGGGAAAATTGAGAAGCGAAAAACTCATTACAAACACACATGTAACACTATGACTGGGCTTGTATAACTGGTGGAGTTGTGGGCACATGCTGGTAAAATCGTTGCCTGTTAACTAACCCCTCACCATCACTACCATTATTCACATTTCTGGAGTAAGTCGATACCACTATCCTTAGAGGGGAGAAAACAGCTGGATATTCTTCTGTTTGCTGGTGATGTGGTCATTGTCACAAAAATCACAGAACTCTCACATGACAAATGTGATTTTCAAACAACAAGTATCTAATTATTGTCAGGAAAATTGATTAAATTTTAATACCTTAAAATCTAAATGATCATTTTTAACAGTTTCTCCTATATTGCACTGGCTTTTATAGTAGTATTTTAACTTTTCTCATAGATAATTTTATTTTATTCTCACAACCATCCTTGGAGAAGATTGAATGACTTATTCCAATTTAACAGATGAGGAAATTGAGACATGGAAAGGATTAATGGGTTTTTTCAAGATCCCCTGGGTAAGGGCTGGCTGCCACAGGATTAACATCCTGGTCCCCAGGAACTCTTTTCAGGAGCCATCATTCTCCATAGAAAGGAAGGGGCAGAAAGAATACTGTCAAACCTTTGTCAATTCACTATAGCCCAAAATAGAAAACTGCTTATTCAAAAATTACTTTCTCATTACTTCCAAGATCCTATGGATAACAGAAATAAACTGTCTTTGGGAAAATCTCCCAGGACAGAGCATAAGCATAAAGAAGAAACTATTTGGTCTCTGTGGTGTGGACTGATGTTACCTTACTGTTATTATGCCATTCTAGGCCATAAATGACATCCAAGCCAGAAAAAGCCTTATGCTTTTTAAAATCATGATTTAACTTTTTTTCAACACAGAAAAGTTCCTGGACTTTTCTAAAAGCAGTGTGCTGTAACCATTAGGATTATGGTGCTGGCTCAGCACAGTGGCTCATGCCTGTAATCCCAGCACCTTGGGAGGCTGAGGCAGGAGGATCACTTGAGGCCAGGAGTTCAAGACCAGCCTGGCCAACACGGTGAAACCCCGTCTCTATTAAAAATACAAAAATTAGCCTGGGGGTGCATGCCTGTTATGCCAGCTACTCAGGAGGCTGAGGTGTGAGAATCACTTGAACCCAGGAAGCGGAGATGGGAGTGAGCTGAGATTATGCCACTGCACTCCAGCCTGTGTAACAGAATAAGATTCTGTCCCCCCAAAAAATTTTTAATGACATATTTTAAATGTTAGTTCTCTAGTATATTTCTGATCCATCTTCATTCAATCCCCAAATTCAATTTCCAGGTAAAATGGAGTACTTTTTTCACATAGGTCTCATGGTTTTCTTGCATTCTCAAAGTGATGGGAAAACAGGAAAAAAATTACTTAAAGAAGTATTGACATTACAGGTTTGTAGATCAATATTTGTAGCCATAAAAGATGTGGGACTTTTTTCTTTTTTAGAAGAAAGGAGAAAAGAATATGGTCAGTCAAGTTCAAAAAGAAAACAGAAAAAAAAACTCCCAAGAGGTAAGCAAGAAAAGTGAAGCGGTTACTCCCTTGGTGTTTATCAAGGCCTTCACGTGACCAGCTGGCATGACCTCCTCTCCAGCCACATGGCCAC
This sequence comes from Trachypithecus francoisi, assembly GCF_009764315.1. Classification (NCBI taxonomy): domain Eukaryota; kingdom Metazoa; phylum Chordata; class Mammalia; order Primates; family Cercopithecidae; genus Trachypithecus; species Trachypithecus francoisi. Next base: position 10,662,412 of record NW_022681458.1, read on the forward strand.
TCAGTTGTGCCTGGAGCACAGCCAGCCCCAACCTTGTCCCCTAGGCCACCCCATCAGTAGACTCCCCCACAAACTAAGAGAGAACCTAACACCAACTTGGTTTATACCTAGCCTTCTTTTCTCTTATCACAGGGAAGGAATGGGGTTGAGGTGCACACGAGACATCAGACAATTTTGAGATTAGGATTGTTTCCTGTCTAGGGTCAGAGCCCAGAAGAATAGGCACAAGAAACCTAAATCCCCAAGCAAGATTCAGACTTTCAGTTCCAAACTGGGATTAGATTTGGAGTCATAGAGTGTTCAGAACTACCTCAGCCAACCCATGCTTGCTTGCGTGTCTACATGCATGTTTCTATTCCAGTGCACAAACTGCGTTACTTGCAGAATAAGAAACAAAAAGGCTTCAGTTTTCTGGTTACTCTGCTTCATCCCACTTTTCTTCTTCTCCATGGTATTCTCTCCCTCTTCCCTTTCTCTGTTCCTTACGTTTTCCTTTCTTTTTTTTTAATTTATTTTGTACATTTTTTGTAGAGACCAGGTCTTGCTATTTGTCCAGGCTGGTCTTGAAATCCTGGCCCCAAGTGATCTTCTTGCCCTAGCCTCCCAAAGTTCCGGGATACAGGTGTGAGCCACTGCACCTGACCCCTTTTTCTTTGTTCTTTTACTCAAAATTATTGACAAAGGGCCTGAGATATGCCAGTCAGTGGGGATTCTCTTGGATTCTGTGCCTTTATGGGAGCCAGCCTGGGAAGGGATCTTGTCCCAGCTGCCAAACATGAATTAGGACACGAGGCTCGCTGCTTTGGAAATCCCTCTAATTTTTCTGCTTGTTCCCAGCATCCCTCAATCTTGGGGTCTGGCCTGGAAGGAAAGTCATATCTGCCTGCTTGGCCTTCTTCTCCCTGGCCTCTTCTTCCTGGTTCCCCACCCCACTGCCTCCCTAGGCTGGAGGAAACATACTCTGTCATTTTCCGAGTGTTTACTACTAATGACTTATAGGAAAACTTGACATTCCGACTTCCACAGTTTTCTTTTGATAGGTACAGGTAATTTTTGGAATTTACAAATTCCTCTTTGCTCCCAACAAATACTGTGCTTCAAGATTTTGTCTAAGCTTGCCAAAATGGCCTCAACTGAGCATGGCCTCTCAGTTCTAGCCAGCATCTTCCCTCCGCCTGAAACCTATTGATGTAATAATCAGGGAAATCTTTACTATTTGCAAGAATGAAAAATATATACTTCCTCAGCAGAAACCTGACAAGCTAGAAGGGATTGGAGTCTTATCTTTAGTCTCCTCTTTAGTCTCTCAGCCAAGAATTTTGTATCTGGCAAAACTAAGTTTTATGAATGAAGGTGAAATAAAGTCATGTTTAGACAAATAAATGCTGAGAGAATTTGTCACTACCAGACCAGCTTTATAAGAAATGCCAAAAGGAGTTCTAAATCTTGAAACAAAAGATTGATATGCACCAAAATACAAACTCTTGAAAGCATAAAATTCACAAGGTCTATAAATAACACAATGAAGAAAACAGAGTGTGTAGGTAACAATTAACATGATGACTGAAACAGTACCTCACATCTTGATATTAATGTTCAACATAAATGGGCCTAAATGCTCCACTTAAAAGATACAGATTGGCAGAATGGATACAAAATCACAAACCGAGTATCTGCTATCTTCAGGAGACTCACTTAACACATAAGGACTCATATAAATTCAAGATATAAGGGTGAAAAAAGATATTCCATGCAAATGGAAACGAAAGCAAACAGGAGTAGCTTTTCTTAGATAAAACAGACTTTAAAGCAGCAACAGTAAAAAACAAAACAAACAACAACAACAACAAAAAACAAAGAAGGTCATTATATAATGATAAAAGGATCAATCCAACAGGAAGATATTACAATCCTAAATTTATATGTAGCTAACACTGGAGTTCCCAGATTCATAAGACATTTACCACTAGACCTAAGAAAAGAGATAGACAACAACACAATAATAGTGGGGAACTTCAATATTCCACTGTCAGCACCAGAGAGATCATTGAGACAGAAAGTCAACAAAGAAACAATAGATGTAAACTACACTCTAGAACAAATAGACCTAATAAATATTTACAGAAAATTACATTCTTCTCATCAGCACATGGAACATTCTCCGAGACAAACCATATGATAGGCCACAAAACAAGTCTCAGTAAATTTTTATAAATTGAAATTATAGTTTGATGGGAATAACATTGAATCTATAAATTACTTTGGGCAGTATGGCCATTTTAAAGATATTGATTCTTCTTATCCATGAAGATGAAATGTTTTTCCATTTGTTTGTGTCCTCTCTTATTTTCTTGAGCAGTGGTTTGTAGTTCTTCTTGAAGAGGTCCTTCACATCCTCTGTTAACTATATTCCTAGCTATTTTATTGTATTTGTGGTAATTGTTAATGGGAGTTCATCATGATTTGGCTCTCTGCTTGCCTTTTGTTGGTGTTAAGGAATGCTTGTGATTCTTAACACTTTTATTTTTGTATCCTGAGACTTTGCTGAAGTTACTTATCAGCTCAAGAAGTTCTTGGGCTGAGATGATGGGGTTTTCTAAATATATAATCATGTCATCTGCAAACAGAGACAACTTGACTTTCTCTCTTCCTGTTTGAATAGTCTTTATATCTTTCTCTTGCCTGATTACCTTGGCCAGAACTTCTAATACTATGTTGAATAGGAGTGGTGAGAGAGGGCATCCTTGTCTTGTACTGGTTTTCAAAAGGAATGCTTCCAGCTCTTACCCATTCAATATGATATGGCTATGGGTTTGTCATAAATAGCTCTTATTATTTTGAAATATGTTCCATCAATACCTAGTTTATTGAGGGTTTTTAACATGAAGGGATGTTGAATTTTATCAAAGGTCTTTTCTGCATCTATCAAGATAATTACGTGGTTTTTATCTTTGGTTCTCTTTGTGTGATGGATTACATTTATTGATTTGCATATGTTGAAGCAGTCTTGCATCCCAGAGATGAAACTGACTTGATCAAGGTGGATAAGTTTTTTGATGTGCTGCTGGATTCGGCTTGCCGGTATTTTATTGAGGACTTTTGTATTGATATTCATCAGGGATATTGCCCTGAAATTTTCTTTTTTTGTCGCTTCCCAGTTTTGGTATCAGAATGATGCTGGCTTCATAAAATGAGTTAAGGAGGAGTCCCTCCTTTTCAATTGTTTGTAATAGTTTCAGAAGGAATGGTACCAGCTCCTCTTTGTATTTCTGGTAGAATTTTTTTTTTTTTTTCTTTTGCTTGCATGCCTGAATGCATGTATCTACTCCAGGGCACAAACTGTGTTACTTACAGAATAAGAAACAAAAAAATTCAGTTGTGAATCTGTCTGGTCCTGGGCTTTTTTTGGTTGGTAGGCTATTAAGTACTGCCTCAATTTCAGAGCTGTTATTGGTTTATTCAGGGATTCAACTTCTTCCTGGTCTAGTCGTGGTAGGGTGTATGAGTCCAGAAATTTATCCATTTCTTCTAGATTTTCTAGTTTATTTGTGTAGAGGTGTTTATAGTATTCTCTGATGGTAGTTTGTATTTCTGTGGGACCAGTGATTATATCCCCTTTGTCATTCTTATTGTGTCTATTTGATTCTTCTCTCTCTTCTTCATTAATCTGGCTAATGGTCTATTTTGTTAATTTTTTCAAAAAACCAGCTCCTGGATTCATTGATTTTTTGAGGGGAGTTTTTCATGTCTCTATCTCCTTCAGTTCTTCTCTGATCTTAGCTATTTCTTGCTTTCTGCTGACTTTTGGATTAGTTTGCTATTGCCTCTCTAGCTCTTTTTTTTTCTTTCTTTCTTTTTTTTTTTTTTTTTTAATGAAGTTTCACTCTTGTTGTCCAGGCTGGAGTGCAATGGTGCAATCTCGGCTCACTGCAACCTCCACCTCCTGGGTTCAAGAGATTCTCCTGCCTCAGCCTCCTGAGTAGCTGGGATTACAGGCATGCGCCACCACACCTGGCTAATTTTGTATTTTTAGTAGAAATGGGGTTTCTCCGTATTGGTCAGGTGGGTCTCAAACTCCCGACCTCAGGTCATCCACCTGCTTTGGCCTCCCAAAGTGCTGGGATTACAGGTGTAAACCACCACACCCAGCCTCTAGCTCTTTTAACTGTGATGTTAGGGTGTCAATTTGAGATCTTTCTAGCTTTCTGACATGGGCATTTAGTACTATAAGTTTCCCTCTTAACACTGCTTTAGCTGTGTCCCAGAGATTCTGGAATGTTGTCTCTACATTCATCACAGAATTAGAAAAAACTGTTTTAAATTCAATATGGAATCAAAGAAGATTCCATATAGCCAAGGCAATCCTAAGGAAAAAGAACAAAGCTGGAGGCATCACACTACCTGACTTCAAACTATATCACAAGGCTACAGTAACCAAAACAGCATGGTACTGGTACCAAAGCAGACATTTAGACCAATGGAGCAGAACAGAGACCTCAGAAATAACACCACACATCTACAACCATCTGATCTTTGACAAACCTGACAAAAACAAGCAATGGCAAAAGGACTCCCCATTTAATAAATAATGCCGGGAAAACAGGCTAGCCATATGCAGAAAATTGAAACTGGACCCCTTCCTCACACCTTATACAAAAATTAACTCAAGATGAATTAAAGATGTAAATGTAAAACCCAAAACCATAAAAATCCTGGAAGAAAACCAAGGCAATACCATTCAAGACATAGGTGAGGGCAAAGTCTTCATGACAAAAACGCCAAAAGCAATTGCAAGAAAAGCCAAAATTGACAAATGGGATCTGATTAAACTAAAAAGCTTCTGCACAGCAAAAGAAACTAGCATTAGAGTGAACAGGCAACCTACAGAATGGGAGAAAAATTTTGCAATTCACCCATCTGACAAAGGTTTAATATCCAGAATTTACAAGGAACTTAAACCTATTTACAAGAAGAAAAAAAGCCCATCAAAAAGTGGGCAAAGGATATGAACAGACACTTCTCAAAAGAAGACATTTACATGGCCAAGAAACATATGGAAAAAAAACTCAACATCACTGATCATCAGAGAAATGCAAATCAAAACCACAATGAGATACCATCTCATGCCAGTCAGAATGGCAATTATCAAGAGATCAGGAAACAACAGATGCTGTTGAGGCCATGGAGAAATAAGAATGCTTTTACACTTTTGGTGGGAATGTGAATTTGTTCAATCATTGTGGAAGACAGTATGGTAATTCCTCAAGGATCTGGAACTAGATATACCATTTGACCCAGCAATCTCATTACTGGGTATATACCCAAAGGAATATAAATTATTCTATTATAAAGACACATGAACATGTGCGTTTATTGCAGCAGTATTTACAATAGCAAAGACATGGAACCATCCGAAATGCCCATCAATGATAGACTGGATAAAGAAAATATGGTACATATACACCATAGAATACTATGCAGCCATGAAAAGTAATGAGATCATGTCCTTTGCAGGTACATGGGTGAAGCTGGAAGCCATCATCCTTAGCAAACTAACATAGGAACACAAAACCAAATGCCACAAGTTCTGGTTCATAAGTGGGAGTTGATCATTGAGACCAAATGGACACAGAGAGGAGAACAACACACACCAGGGCCTGTTAGGAGGTGGGGGGTGAGGGGAGGGAACTTAGAGGGGGTCAATAAGTGCAGCAAACCACCATGACACATGTATACTTATGTAACAAACCTGCACATTCTGCACATGTATCCCATTTTGGGGGGTTGTTTTTGGAAGAAAAATATTGAAATTATATCAAGTATCTCCTCAGACCACAGTGAAATAAAACTAAAAATCAACTCCAAAAGGAACTTTCAAAACCATACAAATAAATGGAAATTAAATAACCTGCTCCTGAATGATTTACGGGTTAACACTGAAATTAAGATGGAAATTTAAAAATTATTTGAAATGAATGGTAGCAGTGACATAAATTAACAAAACCTCTAGGATACAGCAAAAGCACTGCTTTTAAGAGGAAAATTTATAGCACTATATGCCTACATCAAAAATTCTGAAAGATCACAAACTGACAACCTAATGTCATGTCTCAAGGAACTAGAGAAACCCAAAGCTAGCAGAAAAAAAGAAAGATGAGAGCAGAACCAAATAAAGTTGACACAAAAAATAAAAAAGATCAATGAAACAAAAAGCTGGTTCTTTGAAAAGATAAATAAAATGGATAGAACATTGGCTAGAATAACCAAAAAAAGAAGAGAGAAGTTTCATATAAACTCAAACTAGAAATGAAACTGGAGACATTACGACTGACATCAGAGAAATACAAAAGATCATTCAAGACTACTGTGAACACCTCTATGCACAAACCTAGAAAGATCTAAAGGAAATGAATAAATTTCTGGAAACATACATCCCTCCTAGATTAAATCGGGAATAAATAGAAACCATGAACAACCAATAAGAAGCAGTGAGATTGAATCACTAATTTTTAAAATGCCAACAACAACAACAAAAAGCCCAGAGCCAGATGCACTCACAGCTGAATTCTACCAGACATTTAAAGAAGAATTGGTGCCAATACTACTGAAACTATTCCAAAAGGTTAAGAGGGAATCCCCTGACTCATTCTGTGAAGGCAGTGTCACCTTGATATCAAAACCAGGAAAGGACATGATAAAGAAACAACAGACCAGTATCCCTGATGAACGTAGTTGCAAAAATCCTCAACAAAATACTAGCTAACTGAATCCAGCAGCCCATCAAAAATATAATACACAATGATCAAGTGGATTTAATCCCAGGGATTTAGGGATGGTTTAACACATGCAAGTCAATAAATGTGGTACATCACAAAAACAGAATTTAGAACCATAGATCATTTCAATAGATGCAGAAAAAACATTTGATAAAATCTAGCATCCCTTTAGATAAAGATCCTCAACAAACTAGACATAGAAGGGGCTTACCTCAAAATTATAAAAGCCATATATGGCAAACCCACAGTCAATGTGATACTAAATGGGAAAAAGCCTAAAGCATTCCCCCTGAGAACTGGAACAAGACAAGGATGCCCACTTTCATCACTTCTATTCAACATAGTACTAGAAGTCCTAGCCAGAACAATCAGGCAAGAGAAAGAAAGAAATGACATCCAAATTGGAAAAGAAGTCAAAGTATCGCTGTTCATTAATGATATGATCATATACCTAGAAAACTCTAAAGACTCCTTCAGAAGACTCCTAGATTTGATAAATGAATTTAGTAAAGTCTCAGGTTACTAAATCAAATATACACAAATTAGCACGCTATACGCCAACAGCGACCAAGCTGAGAATCAAATCAAGAACTCAATCCCTTTTACAACAACTTCAACAAAAAAAAATAAAATACCTAGGAATATACTTATCCAAAGAGATGAAAGATCTCTACAGGGAGGACTTCAAAACACTGCTGAGAGAAATCATAGATGACACAAACATATAGAAACATATCCCATGCTCATGGATTGGAAGAATCAATATGAAAATGATCATACTGCCCAAGGCAATCTACAGACTGAATGCAATTCTTATCAAAATACCAACATCATCTTTCACAGAATTAGAAAAAATAATCTTAAAATTCATATGGAACCAAAAAAGAGCCTGCATAGCCAAAACAATTCTAAGCAAAAAGGACAAATCAGGAGGCATCACATTACCAGATTTAAAATTATACTACAAGGATATAGTTACCAAAACAGCATGATACTGTTATAAAAGTGATACATAGACCAATGAAACAGAATAGAGAACTCAGAAATAAAGCCAAATATAACCAACTGATCTTTGACAAAGCATACGAAAACATAAATTGGGGAAATGACACCCTATTTAATAAATAGTGCTGGGAAAACTGGCTAGCCACATGTAGAAGAATGAAACTGGATCCCTATTTCTCACCTGACACAAAAATCAACTCAAGATGGATCAAAAATTTAAACCTAAGACCTGAAACCAGAAAAATTCTGTAAGAAAACCTACGAAAAACTCTTCTGGACATTGACCTAAGCAAAGAATTCATGACTGAGACCCCAAAAGCAAATGCAACAGAAACAAAAATAAATAAATGGGACTTAAACTGAAAAGCTTCTTTGTAGGAAAGGAAATAATCATCAGAGTAAACAGACAACACACAGAATGGGAGAAAATATTTGCAAATTATGCATCCAACAAAGAACTAATATCCAGAATCTACAAGAAACTCAAACATTACAGGAAAACAAAAAATCCCATCAAAAAGTGGGCAAATGACATAAATAGACATATTTCAAAAGAAGATATACAAATGGCCAAAAAAGTCCGAAAAAATGCTCAACATCACTAATCATCAGGGAAATGCAGATTAAAACCGCAATGAGATACCACCTTACTCCTGCAAGAATGACCATTATTAAAAAGACAAAAAAAAAAAAAAAATGATGTTGACAAGGATGTGGTGAAAAGGGAATGTTTATACACTGCTGGTGGGAGTGCAAATTAGTACAACCTCTATGGAAAACAGTTTAGAGATTTCTTAAAGAACTAAAAGTAGAACTACCATTCAATCTAGCAACCCCACTACTAGGTATCAACCCAAAAGAAAATAAATCATTATATCAAGAAGACACCTGCACACATGTTTATTGCCATGTAGTTCACAATTGTATAGATACAGAACCAACCTGAGTGCCCATTGACCAATGAGTATGTAAAGAATATATAGTATATATACACCATGGTGTACTACTCAGCCATAAAAAAGAATGAAATAATGTCTTTGGCAGCAACTTAAATGGAGCTGGAGGCCATTATTCTAAGTGAGGAAATGGAATGGAAAACCAAATACTGTATGTTCTCACTTATAGGTGGGAGCTAAGATATTAGTACTCAAAGGCATACAGAATGATATAATGGATTATGGAAACTCAGAAGGGGGAGGGAGGAAGAGGAATAAAAAGCTATGTATTGGGTACAATGTACACTACTCAGATGAAGAGTGCACTAGTCTCAGACTTCAGCATTATATAATTCATCCATGTAACCAAAACCACTTGTACCCCAAAAGCTATTGAAATAAAAACAAACTAAAAAGAAAAATACATTTAATATTTTCAAAAATTTAGTGCCTATGAAACATTCATTCAGCAATGGAGTATAAGATGTGGGCCCGGTATGTGTCCTAGGTCCTGGGAACTCAGCAGTGAGAAAGACAGACACAAATCCCTACAGTAGTGGAGCTTGCGTTCTAATTGATACACCTATAATTCCTAAACAAAATGAGGACTTGAAAAAGAGAAATAGAAGGAAGTATTGTGAGTCTGGGGGAGAAGAAAGATACACACAAGAAAAGAGAGAAATATAGAGAAATTACAAGATAACTCCTGAAAGGGTAGGGGCTGGGAACATGAGAAGGGAGCTCACTAAACTAGTCACAAATCTGTTTGGTCCAGTGGCAACCTCACCTGGGCATGGCATCAAAGAGAAGCTCCAAGTGGTGGATAAGGTGACTGGAAGGATAGACGACTCAACCTGGAACTCAAAGGTCATGATGAGCGTCCAAAAGGCAAGAACTGAATGTGCCCAAAAGTCCAGATCTAAAGGTAAGACTAATGATGAAATCTGCTATTTGAATGGCTCAATGTATGAGGGTCTCTTGGAGCATGGAGGGTCAGATAGATATGTAAAGTCGATAGTAGAAGGAGGGAGATGTACAGACAAGAGGGACATGAAGACAGAGCATGGATCTGTTGATGTGACAGTGGTTGTTGGAAGAACTGTTCTCGGGGTGCTGTTCACCTTGGCTTTGCCAAGTGGATTTACATGACCACTCCCCAGTGTCTGCTGTTTTCATTTCTATATAGAGTCGCCACTACTCTCTTGAGTTTGGGAGACTCCTTTCTGGTTCTGGCCAACCCAGTCTTGGAAGTGGCACCAATCCTCAAAGTGGACACATTTGCAAGATTATTTTTTAATGTTTCATTTCTAGAAGTGAAGTTGCTTGGTCAAGTCTGCATTTTTATATTAGGACATATTTGTTGTCAAATTGCCTAAATTATCTGTTTATACTCCCTTTAACATCATACAGACACCTTTTCCCTCCACTTTCACCAACACTAGAGATAACAAGTTGTGTCTATGATGACTGCCAAAGGTGAAGAGTGATATTCCACTGGTGTTTCCCTTTGAATTTCTTTGCACTAGGCAGGTGATTGAACATGCTGTGGTAGGTTGTATTACAGTTCTCCAGCATTCCAGTGCCCCACCTCCTCAGAAGTCCACAGCCCTGCCCTGTGGACCCAGGAATGCCCATGTGATAACTTAGCCAAAGAAATGTGGACCCAAGTTAGAGAGCCACTTTCAGGCCAAGGCTTTAAAAGCCCCTTTTTCTCCTTTCTCTCTGCCCAAGACCAGGAATGTTCTAGACAGAGGCTGCTCTGTCTGCAGGAGCCATGAGTGTCAGTGATGTAGGGCTGAGCCTCATCTAATTTATGATGAACAAACAGCATGAGAGAGAAGTAAACCTTTGTCATTGTAAACCAGAGCTTGGCAATTTTTTCCAAAAAGGACCAGAAGATGCACCTACTCAACTCCGCCTTTGTAGCGTGACAGCAGCCAGAGGCAAATACATAGACAAATGGGTGTGGCTGTATCCAATAAAACTTTATTTACATAAACAGGCAGTAGGCCAATTTGGCCCTTAGACCATAGTTTGCTGACACCTGTGGAACATCATGAATTACCACAGCATTACCTAGCGTATCTTTACCAATTTACCTGTTTTTTAAATAAATTTGACATTGGAAATTTTTCTTTTGAGGGTCATCTGTTTGAATTTGCCCATTTTTCTATAGGACTAGCCATTTTTTTGTTTAATCAGTTAGAGAGATTAACCCTTTGTTATAATTATTGGAGTTTTTTCTGATTTTGTTTCTGTCTTTGAACTTAAGCTTTTGGTTGTGGAGCCATCTGCTTAGGTAGATAGACACATCAGTTTACCTTTAGCAGTATATTTTATGCCAGAGTTTCTCAATCTTGGCATTATTGACATTTTGGACTGAATAATTCTTTGCTTCGGAGGCTGTCCTGTGTGTCATCGGATGTTTAGCAACATCTCTGGCCTCTACCCATTAGATGCCAGTAGCACCTGCTTCCCAATCCTGACAAACAAAAAGATTTCCAAACATTGCCAGATATCCCCTGAGAGCAAAGTCACCCAGTGTTAACCACTGCTTTATGCCCATTACTTCCTCCTTAAAAAGCCCTTCCTATGTGATATTTATAAGGCCATACGGTAGCCCCCCTTTATAAGCAGTTTTTTGTTCCGTGATTTCAGTTACCTGGAGTCAACTGCAGTTTGAAAATCTTAAATGGAAAGTTCCAGAAATAACAATTTGTAAGTTAAAAATCATGTGCTGTTCTGAGTAGCGTGACGGTCTTGCACCATCCTGCTGTATCCCACTTGAGGATGTGAATCATCTCTTGATCCAGTGTGTCTTGCTGTATACGCAGCGCACCCATCAATCACTTAGTAGCTGTCTTGGTTATCAGATTAAAGAATCATAATAGTATCTGCAGGGGTGTCCACTACCCATGGTTTCAGGTATCCACTGGAAGGCTTGAAACATATGCCCTGTGGATAAGGGAGGGACTCCTGTACATCCCTTTATTCTAGTATTTGTAGTAAATGTATTGATATATATTAATTAGTGGAAATTTAGCTTCTGTAGTATTTTTAGTTTTTCTGTCTTTTAACATGAGCTTGCTGTATTTCCTTAGTCAATGCTGCAAGGAAGTCCTTTCACAAGGACTCATATGTAACTTGTCTCTCCAAACTGGTAGAAAAACAGGAAAAAATACTTTAAGGTTGTTAACATATGAGTCTTATAAATCTACGTTTGTAGCTATAAGTGATTATTAATTCTGCTTTTAGAAAAGAAAAAGGAAAAAGATATCTGTTAAAGTTCAAAAAGGAAATTTCAGAAAAATATTCACTGAAGAAGTAAGCAAGCCACAGCGCCTCCCCCTTGGGTTCCCCAGAGCCCTGGCCTCTGCTGCAGGCTCCACCCGCTGTCTCCTCTCTCGCTTCTTCCACCGTCCTTGTCCTCCTCCTCCGAAGTTGTTCTCCACCCTCATGGGTACCAGCTGAATTGGGTGCATCAGGAGTGCTGCCAGCCTAACCCACCCACTTTTGCATGGTGGCTATTTCCATACTTGGAAGGATTCTTTAACACAGAGCTGTACAGAGACCCAAAAATGATTAAGGATGATCACTAAACCTTTAAGTCAAGTTCTAAAATAAACTTCTATGTCTTCCATTCTAGGAATTAAAGGAAATCCTTATTCAAGCACAGCCTGACAGTGTTCTCGTTCCTTTTCCCGTGTTGGTTGGGACCCTGGGCTTGCTTCAGCCTCTCTGTCCCTCGGGCCTCTTTGCATCTCTGTCCTCTCCCTCCCGCTCCTCTTCTTGCATTTATTTTTCTTCTTCTTTTGTACCTCACTTCTTCAGCGTCATTTCTTGTCACCCTCTCTTCCTTTTTTAGTCTTCAGCCACATTGGCCCTTTTTATTCACTATCGAAGTATATAGTAGGTGCTACCCAAGGTGGGAACCCCAGACTGGTGTCATCTACAAACATGTGGGTTGCAGGTCTACAAGAATAAGGAGCTTGTAAACCAACTGTGACGCTAAGCACACTGTTTTCATAGCTAGACTCCTTAGTGGCGACAGCAGTGCATTGATTCTGATCAAGCCCCTGTCCCATCGTAGGTTGGAGCATTGAGTAGCACTGATGGATGTGCTTGCAGAAAATGCATGTATCCTAAGAGTACAGCTTGATGGATTCACACACACAGAAAAAGCACCCACATACCCAGCATGCAACTCAAGACACAGGATGTCACCAACACCCATAAACCACCCCTACCCATGTCTCTAGGGTCACACCAGCCTGATTCCTCACAGCATAGGTCATCAGATACTGAATGCTGCCACCTCGTTCCTGCTCAGTGCCTCCTCATATGGGCCCCCCACTCACCGCCCCCCCACCCCCAAAGCTAATCCCCTTATCCTCCTCCCTTTCCTTGCTATACACCCTCAGACCTCACCTTCTCTTTAAAAAAATTTATTTTAATTTCTGGGATACATGTGCGGGATGTGCAGGTTTGTTACATAGGTAAATGTGTGTCATGGTGGTTTGCTGCACCTATCAACCCATCCCATAGGTATTAAGCCCAACATGCATTAGCTATTTATCCTGGTGCTCTGCCTCCTGCTCCCCTGACAGGTCCCAGTGTGTGCTGTTCCCCTCCCTGTGTCCGTGTGTTCTCATTGTTTAACTCCCACTTATAAGTGAGAACATGCGGTGTTTAGTTTTCTGTTCCTGCATTAGTTTGCTGAGGATAATGGCTGCAAGCTCTAATCATGCCCCTGCAAAGAACATGACCTTGTTCCTTTTTATGGCTGCATAATATTCCGTGGTGTATATGTACCACATATTCTTTACGCAGTCTATAATTGATGGATATTTAGGTTGAGCCCATGTCTTTGCTATTGTGAATAGTGCTGCAGTGAACATACACATGCATGTATCTTTATAATAGAATGATTTATATTCCTTTGGGTGTATACCCAGTAATGGGATTGCTTGCTGAGTCAAATGGTATTTCTGGTTCTAGGTCTTTGAGGAATTGCTACGATGTCTTTCACAATGGTTGAACTAATTTACATGATCACCAACAGTATAAAAGTGTTCCTATTTCTTCACAGCTTTGCCAGCATCTGTTGTTTCTTAACTTTTTAATAATCGCCATTCTGACTGGCATGAGATGGTATCTCATTGTGGTTTTGATTTGCAGTTCTCTAATGCTCAGTGATGTGGAGATTTTTTTCATATGTTTATCAGCTGCATAAATGTCTTCTTTTGAGAAGTGTCTGTTCATGTCCTTTGCCCACTTTTTAAAGGTGTTGTTTGTTTTTTTTTCTTGTAAATTTGTTTAGGTTCCTTGTAAATTCAGGATATTAGACCTTTGCCCTCAGACCTCACCTTAAATGTCACTTCCACAGGGAAGCATTCTCTCTCCCAGCAGGTGGGGGTGGGTCTCCCTGACATGCCCTTGTGGAGACCTGCATTTTGTCTTCATGGCACTTATCTTAACTGTGATGAATGATCTATGTACAGCCTGTTCACTGTGCGAAAGTCAGGTGAGATCAGTAAGCGGATGGGTCTTGCCCGTTGCTGTATGCCCAGCTCCCCATGCTTCACTCAGCTGGTACTTCTTCATCAAGTTATGAATACCAGTATCTGGGCCCATCTGATTCATGTGTGTGAGTTAGAAAAAGGTGCCCCCACCTCAATTCACTACCTCATCTGTCACAGCCAATTCTTGAAACCAAACCCTTTTCTGCCGTCTTCTGGAAGATTGTTGTACTAAGCAGGTAAACTGATTCTGTTTCTTTCTTTTTTTTTTTTTTTTTTTTGAGACGGAGTCTCGCTCTGTCACCCAGGCTGGAGTGCAGTGGCCGGATCTCAGCTCACTGCAAGCTCCGCCTCCCGGGTTCACGCCATTCTCCTGCCTCAGCCTCCCGAGTAGCTGGGACTACAGGCGCCGCCACCTCGCCCGGCTAGTTTTTTGTATTTTTAGTAGAGACAGGGTTTCACCGTGTTAGCCAGGATGGTCTCGATCTCCTGACCTTGTGATCCGCCCGTCTCGGCCTCCCAAAGTGCTGAGATTACAGGCTTGAGCCACCGCGCCCGGCCAACTGATTCTGTTTCTAATATGAATCAGAGCACCCCTTAAAGATGGAGTCCTTGCTCAGGGCACAACCCATCAACTTTATGCAGAGGTCCTGATGACATATAAGTGTGTACATTACTTCACAGTTGGCAGAGCACTCTGATCTACATTTTGCCATTTAATTCCCATAATAAGTAAGTGTTATCAGCCCGTTTTACAGATTCAATTAAAGGGTAAAAGACTTGAATGAGCTAAAATCAACCTGTGTGTTCCAATTTCCATCTCTTTTTCCTTTACACTAAAAATGTACATGAACCCAGATTCCACCTCGTCTCAAACACTGATGGAGGCAGGAGCCCCAGCAAACGTTGACAGTTGTCCCTCAGCATCAGTTTTTTCTCCCTTCTGCCCTATCCGTAACTTCTCATTAAACACAGAGTATCTGTGCTGTTGTTACTTGTGTGATGTGGAGTCTCGTGGCATTTCTGATAATGTGGAAAGAGCGCTAGATACTGGGTCTGGCGTGTCTCAATTCCAATGCCAGCTCCACCTCATGTAATGTGGTGACCACCAGCAATTCTCTCTCCACATCTGAGCCCAAGTCCCTCATCTATAAAATGGGGACAGTCGTTGCCTTCTCATTCTTACACATTGTTGTGAGGATAGATGACACAGTGCATCTGCTGCTCTTACTATTTCCTTGACTATCACTTTTCCCCTCACCACCCCATCTCCACCCCCCACCACCCCATGCCCACCCCCCGCCATCCCCTTCCCACACCTCTCATGTATACATCATAGAGCTCCCAAATCATTCCCCAGGACTGTGGTCTTTCCATGCATAATTTCCACCTTGTGCTTCTTCCCCACGTTCTGTAGGAATTCCCAGAGTTGATCTTCTGGATTATGAGTTCTTTTTTTACTATGCCGCTATTCCTCGTCTGGATTCAGCTTTTCTTCTTAATTTTCTCCACCTCGCTTTTCCTTTCCCTGAGCTCTCTCTTCTCTAATTGCTTGCTTTTCACAGCAGGTTCCTCGTTGTTTACTCATGCTTCCTAATGGGGACCTAAATCCACCACTGCTGCAGCTCACTTTACAAAGGAACCAGCTGATGTTAAAGAGCCCCAAGCATCCCCCACAGGGTTCCTGGGGCTGCAGGGTTTCATCCTTCAAGGCCTGGTTGCTGAGATGAGTAGGTGAGACTGAGCCAAACTCAGCACTATTGGGAACAGGCCAGAAAGCTGCCCTGAGGCATAGGATAGTTGGCTTTGGAAGTCCTTGGGCCTGAAGGCCCCACTTCACTTGATGACTTGCCTCCACTGGGTAAGGAAGGGACTGATGCTTGTCCCCATGACTCTGCACATCAGCTTGCTCCCTGTGGCCCCCAAAACCACCCCCTGCTCCCTCATCTGCTTGTGAATGTGTTTGGGACGTTTGTGTTCACTAAAGCTGTATTCACCACAGGGAATTAGCGAAGACATTTCTGTGGGGACAGAGAACTGTAGAAGGTCCCCATAGCTGTGCTAATCTCCCTCAAGGTTTGCAATAGTGGTCCAGAGTCACCTGGAGCTCCGCCTTTCACTCACATTAGGAACCTGTGGCAGCAAGTTTCTCACTCAAATTTGATAACAGTAATTCACACTTAGGTAATCCTTCTAATAAGTGGCAGAGCCAGGATTATAAGCCCCTCCCACCCCCTAGTCTGGCTCCCAAGGACACGCTCTCATCTGCTGTGCCATATTTACTGAGTAGAGTCTAGAGACAAATGGTGGAGCTGGCCCCTCCGTGCAAGAGGGCCGCTGTTGAAACAAAGCTTTTCCCACCCTAAGTTCCCACACCCCCCTACCTTCCACCCCCATGCCTAGCCTTGCTGCCAGCCCCTGCTCCTGTGAGGCCAGGCATCCTGTAGGGTTCTGTCGGGGGGGATTACGTCCTCACTTCTCAGCATCCCTCCTTTCTCAGTCTGACTCTACCTGCCTTGTATCTTTCCAGAGAAATGAATGGCTTCTTCACCACTGATGCTGTTCCTCCCTCTTTCCATCAATGCTCTTGTTTTGCCATTTGTTTTCCTTTAGCTCTTTCAATAACAGTTTGAGGCAAGGGAGAGAGTTGGACCAGATGTTCTCCTAGGCTCATTTTAGGTGTACTGTCCTCTGTAACTCAACATAAGACATGGACAGCCCCTTCATTTCTCCCTAGAGAAACAGCCCCTGCTGCCTTTCTTTAATGAATTCACCCATAGTGAGGTTGGAGGGGAAGGCAGCAGGAATTGCTGAGATTTATTTTAAACCCTCTTGCAACTGCTTCTCCTGAATCTAAACTCCAGATTTCTACCCAGGGATTCTGAGTTGCCAGACCGCTCCGTGAGCAACTGGGAAATTAGTTCAGAGCTCTCCAGGGTTTTCTTTTATTCATCAAGGAAGAAGCAGGGAAGCAATAAAATGAAAAGAAACAGCAAATAATTAAGACTGACACCATCCCCTCAGTGCCAGCCACCTCACTCACCCAAGTCTTCATTTGAATCAGGAATTAAGATTATAAATGAAGATTTTTTTTTCCTCTGGCAACATGAATGCAAAGAAATATTTTAGGTAGGCAACTTCCATCAGCACAGAGAAATCAGCAGGATGCTTATAGAATAGAAGACTATTCGGTGGCAGCCAATTCACTTGCAAATTAAGACACATTCACTGAAGAAGCCCTATATGTTCTACTAAAATGTTTTGTTGGCTGTAGTGTTGGTGGCGGTGGTGGTGGTTTGTTGCAGGCTGCTGTGTACACATAGCTTATTTGCCACTCAAGATGCAAGAGTTCCTGCAAACTAACCAGAGCATGCTAATACCCTGTACATTACTGGAATTCATGGAGGGGAGAATTCAAAAGGAAGACGGAATGAAGACTGAATAACATGAAACTGTTCTCTTCTACTTTCAGGAAAACCCAAAAGTGACACTGTGGATTTTCACTGTTCTAAGCTCCCCGTGACCTGTGGTGAGGCGAAAGGGATTTTATATAAGAAGAAGATGAAACATGGTGAGTTCCTTGGTCTTCTGCTCTTTGGAATCCCTAGATGAAGGACTCACTAGAAGGGAGGAAAATACCTGGGTGTATAATTGATCAGGAAATGGACCCTAGGCTGCAGAAGAAGAAACACTTCTTAGGAAGGAATTTCCAAACTCTTCCACATCATGGTATTTTTGGCAACCAGATCACTCCACTCTCACCTGGAAGTCACCCATGGGCCCTGCTGTACTGACAGCCATGTCCTTGCTGCATGTAGGCACCACATGAATGCAAAATCTGTCCCACCCCCTCACCACTCAGTCAGGCTTTAGGGCTGGCTTCAGTCCAAGAGAGGAGGCCTTCAGACTCCCCTGCTACTGCTTCCACCTAACAGAGGAAGTCTCTCTTGACCTGGAAAGGTAGAAGGCCACAATTAGGATGAAGAGGTTTAGGGTGAATTCACAGAGAATGGTGGTAGATCCAAGAATGGGCTTTCTTTTGCTTACAGGATCCTCAGTGAAGTGCATTCAAAATGAGGATGGAACTTGGTTAACACTCAAAGAATTTGAAATGGAAGGAAAAGGAAGAAACACAAAGAACTGGAATCGGAGTATACGTTGCGGAGGAACGACCCTAGGAGAGCTGCTGAAGGTATTATAATGACAAGCGACAGATAGGTGACGGGTTTAAATCCTTGAAGGAGAAGTGGGGTTTTAACAGCAGAAATGTGAAGAGCTCCCGTTAGGATTCAAGAGCATGATTTAAAAGGAGTTAAATGTTCATAGAAAAAAAATTGTGGGTGACAAAGTTAGGAGCACAGATTGTTCCTGATGGTGGAGAACTTTAAATGCAAGGAAAGGAGTGCAGGAACTTTAAATGCAGGCAGAGGGCTTTGAGGTCAAGAGAGATGTAAGATGCTCAAAAGAAACTAGCTGAACAGATGCCTGCACTCGCTCCTCTGCATCCTCTACCTGACACCTATTCAAGGCCAGCTCATCTGGCCCCCTGCAGCATTTCCAGACTGCCCAGTCCATGGTCCATCTCTCTGCTGCGCGTCCACAGCAGGCTATTCCTGTCCTGAGAACAACTAGTCTCCGTGATCCCAGGACCCAACACAAGGCCCCTCTCAGTAACACTCAAGAAATTATCACTAGGATGAAATCATAAAGATTTTATCTAGAGAGGAAAAATGGAAGAAGAAAGGAATGGATGGGAAATAGTAAGAAAGAAGAACTTGGGTCATGGGTTTGAGTGACAGGGGAAAAAGTGATTTTATCACTAAGTGAGGTCCAGAAGAAAAACTGACTGGGGGAGGGAGCTAATTTTTCTTTTTGACGCCTTGCGTTTGAGATCCAGTGTGATGTCTGGGTACAGGTACTCATAGGAAGTGGGAAGGCCAGTATCTACAGAAGAAAAACCTCCAGAATAACCTCATTCATTGACTCCTTCTGTCTTTCAGAATGGACTTTTGCTGTGTCCTCCAAGAATAAATCTCAAGAGACAGTTAAATAGCAAGTGAATTTCTACTACCCTCTCAGTCACCATGTTGCAGACTTTCCCTGTCTGGAGGTTCGCCTTAGAGCTCCTGAGTTTCCCAGCTCTGAGTCACCTCCACATTTGGGCATGGCATCTTCAAAACAATTAATTTTCGTAGTTAATTTGGGATGGGGAAGCAAATGACTCTAAAATAAAAATTAAATGATAAAGCTCATCATGTCCATGTGTTTTAGAAAAAAGATCTGGATATTTGGATGGCTATAAACCAGAGGTGTCAGAAATAAAATACTCTAAGCCTAGGTAACAGAGCAAGACCCCATCTCTAACAATTTTTTTTAATCAACCAGGAATGGTGGTGTGCACCTGTAGTCCCAGCTAAGGCTAAGGTAGGAGCATTGCTTGAGCCCAGGAGTTCAAGACCAGCCTGAGTGATATAGTGAGACTCTGTATTGCTATATAGAGCGATGTAATCCCAGCACTTGGGGATACCAAGGTGGGTGGATCCCTTGAGCCCAGGAGTTTGAGACCAGCCTGGGAAACAGGGCAAAACCCTTCTTTACAAAACATACAAAACTTAGCTAGGCATGGTGCCATGCACCTGTAGTCCCAGCTACTCATGTTGCCCTGGAGGCTGGCCTGACCAGGCTGGATTCATTCAAAGTTTAAGGCACTGGTCTCCCCATGCCATTTATTATATAAATCATCTTTCCCATGCTGATCTTAAATATCCCGAGAATCACGGGTACTCAGTGTAACATCATAATAGCAAAAAATTAGGGACAAACACAAGTTCTATCAGTATTGCAGAATAAACTGATACAGTTACAGAATGGTTTTTTAAAAACTTTTCTTATAGAATATTAGACCTTTGATATAGATATTTGTTTAAATACATGGATTCATAAGTATGGAGTTATCATTCAATCAGTGGAAAGCCACCAAAGGGTTTTGCAGTCAGGAGGCTTCAGGACACTTAATGCTAGTTGTGACATGTGGGGAAGGAGCCCATTGTTGCTTATGTGAATGTGTAGGTAGGTCTATGAGTGAAAAAATAGCCAAAAGAATCAACTGCATTTATTTTGAGATGAGATCACAGGGGCATTTGCTTTCTGTATTATACATTTATGTACAGTTGGAATTACTATAATGACCATTTGTTACTTTTGCAACCAGAAAAAAAAGGATCTTTAAAATCCAGACCATTAATTAATATCCCAACATGATAATACCCTCTAACTCTCCTAATGCCACATGTCAGCACATAATAGCCAGGGGCATGTTTGACCCAGCCTCTCAGTCCCACCTTCCAGGGCCAGGTCGGGAGAATAAGATGAACGTTTATCCGACTGAGAATGGGCCAGTGAGGGCCTTGCTCACAGCGCCATCATCCAATGTCACTGCTGCTCGGCAGCACATCCATCCGTCTCCACTACAGTCTCACTTACATATGTGAACAACAAAGAGACCGATGCTGGTACTCCCAAAATATGTTTTGTGGTTGCCCTGCAGGGTGCTGCCTCCATGACCCACACATGATGGGCAGCTGGTGTAAAGAGCCACAGGCTCGGCGTGTGACAGCCTCCATCTCCAGAAGGCCCTGGATGCAGCCAGCAGTTGCCACTCTATCAGCATATAGTGTGGGGCTGAGGAAAACAGCTTTTGGGGTTTTCTGTTTTTTTGTACCAAAAGTCCATGGCCATCATGGGTGGTCCAGAGATGCCAGGAGGCATGAGAGGAGGTTGCCAAACCCTCCACAGTGAATGAGACTCAGGAGGGCACTAATGCCTGCTGTATTGCAATTTGACAGATTCTAGAATCTTTTGTTAGAAGGAATCCCATTGAAAGTGGGCCTGTTTGCAAGTAACAGCATAAATGAGCTTACCTAAAATCTATAAATGAGGGATGTGTTTTCTCCGGAACTCAAGAGGCCTAAAGGATGCTGGGAGGCTTATTAGAACACTGTGGGTACTTAGAGGGTCAATAATAATTTTTTGACAGTGTCAGGGATGGAGCATCCCTCGACTGACCAGATAATGGCCAGAAATTGGTGGTGGATCCCTGTACTATGCCTGGGGCAGTGGCCCATACTTTTTTGTTTTAGTTTAATCCCACATTCATGCGGAAACACAAGCCCCATCCTTTTCCGTGAGCTCCTTGTGAGTAATGTCCTGAGTGTGTCAAATGAATGTGCTGAGAGAAGGGTGTCTTCAGGGTGATGTTACACCTGTGCTCCTAGAGAAGGTCAGATGCAGTTCAAATCCTGCTTGCAGATTGTGTATGGTGGCAGAACTGTTGAGGTGCCCCGTGGTAGCCAGACAATGGTCTATTGTGTCCCTTCGAGGGCGAAAGCAACCTGCAGCTGAGATGCTGTTGAAATACACACTGAACAGAACACATTAGTCAAATCTATGACTGCAGAGTATTTACCACTTGCTAAGTGGATGGAGTCAGTAATTTCAATAACATTGGGCCTTCACAGATGGGGTCACAGCATTCAGGTTGTAGTAATTCACCGTGAGGCATCATTCATTCTTTCCAAGCTTAAGAACAGACCAAATTGGGCTGTGAAATGGAGAAACAGTGGGGATAATCATCCCTTCTCTAAACAGATCTTCCATAATGAGTTTCCGTCCTTGAAAGCCGTGTTTTAATTCATATTGATCAGTATTAAATATTTTAACAGAGAAGGTCCATGGAGTTCCATGTTGTAAAGTCAATTGTAAGTGCCAAAGATAACTTAATTTTGATTATTTTAATTTGTTATTTACGGGGTCCCAGCATCCATGCCCACTATGGAACATTTTAGGGCCATGTTATGTTACGACCCTAGGCAGTTAGGCAAGGCACCAGGAAAAACATTTCCCATACTCCTGCACCTAAATGCCAGTTATCATCATGTCTTACTTTGGTCAGTTAGATCTATTAACAGAGGCTTGGTGGGGCTCAGCAAATGTGGCCCAGAGTGGCCCAGCTCAAAGCACAAGCTTGCCAGCAGGCAGCAGCACAGCTCAAAACACGGCAGAACCCATTGGCAAGCCACAGCCAGAGAAGAAAAGCCCTAGTGGTGGTGGTCACCACCCAGACTCCCTGCTTGTTGTGCCATTTGTCTTGCAGTTTCCCCCAAGGGAGGTGGCATCAGCTCCCCCCACCAGAAATTGGGTTTGGATATCCACTGTGGCACACACAAAATGATGTGTTCTAGAACCCCACAGGGTCAGCATTCCTGGGTCATCAGTGGTAGTGGCAGCTGGTCCTAGCGGTGCCGTGGTCCTAGTGGTGCCCACATTATCTGCCCTTGCAGTGGAAAAACTTGGATGAATACGAGGTGTGCTGTAAAGGGGGATAACTTCTCTGCTATGGTACTTGTCCACGAGTCTTCCATGAAGACTGTCACATCCCCCCTGTGGAAGCCAAGAGGTGAGTGGGATGCAGCCCCGCCTCGGGCACACAGCACTCCCCTCCAGATGGAAAGGGCAGGACCTGTGAGCATTGCAGACAAGGGTGTGAGGCAGGGCAGTCTGGTGCCAGAGACTCTGGGCCTCTCTGGGTCTCTGAGGCTGCCAGTGAGCCTCTTAGCTCCACACTGCTTCTGCCCCTGGAGGTGCCCTTCCCTAGGATGTTATTCCTTGGACAGCAGGGACTCCTGTCCAAGAGGAGTTGGGGACGGGAAAAGCCAGCTTATGTTCTGTGCCTGCTCAGGAAAGACAGGAAGCACAGTTTGTCACATATTTCACCATGGTCTCATCAGGCTGATGGAGGCCTGAGGTCCCTGCAGGTGAAAGCCCAGATTCTGACACTCAAGCCCGGCAGCCTGGGTTCCTTTGTGCTCCCAGCAGCTCAGACAGGGAGAAGAGAGCCCACGCTTACAGTGACACCACCTTCCTCAGGCTGCCCACCTGCCGCTACCACTGATGCGAGGGAAGGGTCAATGCTGGAGACCCCACGTGGGGATCTTGGACACTCTGGGAGGTATCCCACCCTCATGGCTGAGCCCAAACTTCTGAGGGAAGACAGTGGCAGCCACAGGAATGGTGGCCATTTCCAGGGGCCTTGCCCTCTGTTCACCTTATGTCCAACCTCTCAGGACGCTGTGGAGTTGCACCTTCTGCAGGATGAAGAGGTCTTCAGGAAGCCAACAGTGTCATCATGTATCTAAGATCCTGGAGAGGCAGATGCAGCCTCAGGACCAGCTGGTAAGTTGGATGCCAACCCCAAGCCTACGCTTTTCCCTTCTCACATGAGAAGCACAAACAGGCACAGGGTCAGGGCAATGCACCAAAGGGAGGCTTCAATGTCTCCCTTTAGAGGATGACGATTTAGTGCCCAAACACAGAGTCTGAACAAAATCCCACACACCCTGTGAGCCTTGGTAAGCACGGTTGTAATGCTGACTGGGCTTGGCTGCCCCGTCCATGTGCATGTCTAGACATTCACCTGGCTTCACTGTTCCCAAGCTGCATTTCACTTTCAAGCCCTCTTCACGTTTTACAGAAATGTGAGTTCCTCCTCTAGAAGGCCTACTGTCATCCACAAAGCTCCTTTTTTACAGGCATTCCATTTAATGTAAGTCACATTTTACAGTTCTCTTGCATAAAATGCATTTTGAGAAATTTGGGGGCTGAGTCCGGCAGGTGCTGCAGTTTGCTCGGGAAGCTGGAGAACAGGAGAGAAGGACAGCATGGCAGCAGTGGAGCAGGGCACCGGGGGTTTCTCTGCACACTCTGGAGAGGGACTACCTGGCTCAAACTCCACCCTACCACTCACAGGCTATGGGATACCGGACAAGTTGCTGCCCCTCCTGTGTATCTCAGTTTCATCTTCTCTTTAGGAGGAATGTCTTTCCTACTAGAGATTAAGAGTCACAGAGGCCAGCTGGGGGCAGCCGCTCATGCGTGTAATCCCAGCACTTTGGGAGGCTGAGGCGGGCAGATCACTTGAGGTCAGGAGTTCAAGACCAGCCTGGCCAACATGGCAAAACCCCATCTCTACTAAAAATACAAAAATTAGCCAGGCGTGGTGGCAGGCACCTGTAATCCCAGCTACTCAGGAGGCTGAGGAAGGAGAATCACTTGAATCCGGGAGGCAGAGGTTGCAGTGAGCCAAGATTGCACCACTGCACTCCAGCCTGGGTGACAAAGCAAGACTCCATCTCAAAAAAAAAAGAAGAGTCACAGATGCCAAACTGTGTGGGTTCCCATCCCAGCTCTACCACTTTCTAGCTGAGACATCTTGGGTAGGCTCCTTGACCTCTCCATCCCTCGGTTTCCTCATCTGTGAAATGGGCATCATTATTTATGGTACCCATAAATGTGGAGATTACATATTCATATGCTTGGCTTACAATTTAGTTTATCGAGTGCCTAGAACAATAGCTGGCCTAAAGAAGTCAGATGGTGTTACCATTATGACCCTGCAAATGAAGACTTGGATTGTATTTAAACTGGATCCTTTCCAGTGATGACAGCTGTGCTGACGTCTCCTCTCTGGTGGCTTTGTCCTCAAGATTTGCGATTACAGTGAGTCCTTTCAGGAAGCAATGTGGTTGGACCTGGTTAAGGAAAGGCTGAATACGGAAGTGTACACGGTGGCATGGTTTGTGCGGAACATGCGCCTGATCTTCCGCAACCATAAATCATTTCACAAGGTAAAAGGCATTTCCTGCTTCCTTTTTGCATCTTTTCTACTTTCCCCTAATTTCTGGGACAGCAGAATTTTGCAAGGATTACCCTCAGTTTCATCCTGGGGAGAGCTCAAACGAGACAAGGATTACAGAAAAAAACCACCTCAGCATTCCTGGAGGCAAGGAGTGAGTGGCAAAAAGAACAACAAGCAGGACAGGGGAGGGATCTCCGGAACAGGAGCTGAAAAAAAACAGGCTCTGTTCCCAGATCGGCAGCTCGCTCCCAACGACAGCAGTAAATGGCATCCAGCTTCTTTGTTTAAACTGGAAGGAAAGGCAGTTTATGCCTACATTGTTCTTCCTGCCTCAGAAATATAAAAACAAATAAGTAAACAAAATAAAATCAGTTAAACTTCCTGGCTACTCATGCTTGCATTTTTTTACACATACATTTCTCACTGGACTCAAACATCTGGAATTGCCTTCAGATACAGTGTTGGTTTCATCCTCCTTTACTAAGGAGGGACCAGCTAGTTGAGCTATCCTGCAATCCCAACATTTGTAACTTTGGTTTGTCCTGATTTTTATCCCCATTTGTACAGATATTTCTTGGGAGGTACCTAAGGAAGATTTTCATCTCCACCCAGCTTCCTTCCCTTCCTCCATGCCAGGAGCTGGCATGTTCACAAACCACAAACTATAAACTGGTACCCAGTCATGGAGCTGCAGGGAGAAAGCGTTGACCAGAGAGCCACTCAGTGCCTGGCGTATCCTTAGCCCTGGAGAACAGAGGGTCATCCTTCATCAGTGAGTGGGCTTTCAAGAAATGCGTTTAAAAACATTTTTTAAGCTATTTTGCACCATGCTCAGATTTGCCATGATCAAAACTAAACCTTCAGTCCAAATCACCTGTCAGGTAGAAGTTTAACAACCAGGTGGAGTCTCATGCTTTTCAACATTTTAGTCACAGCATCTCCCCATCCATTCTGCCTCACTGCTGGGCCTCCTAAAAAAATATGAGTGAGTCTGGGAGCAGTGACTCACATCTGTAATCCCAGCTTTTGGGGAGTCCGAGGTGAGGGAATCACCTGAAGCCAGGAGTCTGAGACCAGCCTGGGAAACATAGCAAGACCTCCTCACCCCGATCTCTGAAAAAAAAAAAAAAAAGTTTTAAAAATCTGGGCATACAGCTACTCAGGAGGCTGAGGCAGGAGAATGGCGTAAACCCGGGAGGCGGAGCTTGCAGTGAGCTGAGATCCGGCCACTGCACTCCAGCCCGGGCGACAGAGCGAGACTTCCTCTCAAAAAAAAAAAAAAATCTGGGCATAGTAGCATGTGCCTGTAGTTTCAGCTACTCAGGAGGCTGAGGTGGGAGGATCGCTTGCGTCCAGGAATTGAAGGCTGCAGTGAGCTATGATGGTGCCACCGCACCACAGCCTGGGTGACAGGGAAAGACCCTGACTCAAAAACAAAAACAAAAAAATGTATGAGTGATCTGATGGCTGTAATCTTTCGTCCTTCAACGTGTTTGTTTGCTTTTTTCTCTTTCAGGCTTCCGACTTTGGCAAGGCAGGACTTGACTTAGAGGCAGAATTTGAAAAAGATCTCAAAGACGTGCTTGGTTTTCACGAAGCCAGTGAAGGTGGTTTCTGGACTCTTCCTTTACCCTGTTCTGAAAAGACTGAAGCATCCCAACCTCAGGATTCAGCTGATGGGACCCTGGCTTGGGCTGTTAATTGCCCGTGAGTCTGGGATGTAATTGGCTGCCCTCAGGACTCAAGCCCAGACCCTTCATAGGATTATCACACCCTCCACCACCTTTATTCTTTCTTTTTACCTTTAAAAGGCTATATCCACACTAAAAAAACAAAATTAGTACTTCCTTAATACCATCAGATACCCTGTCATAGTTCACATTCTCCCCATTGTCTCAGAAGTCTTTTTAGAGTTGATTTGTTCAAATCAGGATCTAAACAAGTTGCACACATTGCATTTGGCTCACCGGTCCCTGTATCTCTTTTAAGCTATAAATCGTCATGTATTTATTGAAGAACTCAGGGTTTTGGTCCTATTACATTTTTTGCAATCTGGAATTTTCTGGTTGCATTTTCTTAGTGGTATAGTCCTCTCTTCCTCTCATTTTTTGTAAGCTAGAAGTTAGATCTAGAAGCTTGCTTTAACTCAGGTTTTGAGGGGTTTGCTTTGATTTGGGGTTTTTTGGGCACATGCAGGCTTCGCAGGGGGAATTTAGTATTATTTTTTATGTTAAGCTTGGCAGCAGGTGCAGGTGTTATCATCCTGATCATCTGTCACCTGATGGTTTTAGCAATACCTAAATCCGTGATATCATCAGGGGTTGCAAAATGATGAGATTCAGATTTTATTTTTTTACATCATTATTGGTCAGATTTCTTCTGCAAATAGCTTCTCTTTAACAATATTCAGGTATCTTGAAATACAGGTTGTACAAAAAATAGGATAAATGCTTGTTTTTTTAATTTAGCAATGTTCAAAATAACAAATTGATTTCCTAATATCCTCTAAGGGTAACCAGGGATTCTTTTATTGAATTATCTTGAACCCACATATTTAAATATACGTAATATGCTACAAACCATTGCAGTTAATACCTTTATTGATGCTTGAGTTGCCCACTTTTTTTTTTTTTTTTTTTGAGACAGGGTCTCACTCTGTCACCCAGGCTGGAGTGCAGTGGCGCCATCTTGGCTCACTGCAACCTCCTCCTCCTGGGTGCAAGTGATTCTCCTGCCTCAGCCTCCGAGTAGCCGGGATTACAGGCCTGTGCAAGTTCCCCACTTTTAGTGAGAATCTCCTCAGTTTGCCTCCTGAGTTGTTTTGAAATGACCCCAGCACTCTTTGATGGTGTATTAGCTATCTATTGCTGTGTAACAAATGACCTCAAAGCTTAGCTGCTTGAAAAGAAAAAAAACATTTTATTGCTCACATTCTGTGGGTCAGGAATTCAGGCATCATCCATGAGGATGCTTACCGTTGCTCCACATGGTCCTGGCAGACCCCATTCATACTTGCACACTGTCACTTCTGCCACAATCTATTGGTGAAAGCAAGTCACAGGGCCAGATTCAGAAGGAGGGAGAATAGACCCTACCTCTTGATGCAGTGATGACAAAGTCACATTTCAAAGGAGAATGTTGCTTGGGAAGAAACATTGCTGCTCCCATCTTTAGAAGCAGTCTATTGTAGCTCACCCTCTAGCCAAGTAGTGCGCATCTTTCCCATATGCAAAGGACACTCCTCTCTCCTCAGAAGTCTCACTCTCTGCAGCGTTGGAACAAAGTCCAGGACCTCCTTATCTAAATCAGGTTCAGATCAGATAAGCCTTCTTGGGACTGGGCACAGTGGCTCACACCTGAAATCCCAGCACTTTAGGAGGCCGAGGCAGGTGGATCGCTTGAGTTCAAGAGTTCAAGACCAGCCTGGGCAACATGGCAAAACCTCATCTCTACAAAAATATTTTTTTTAATTAGCTGGGCACGGTGGCACACACCTCTAGTCCCAGCTACTCATGAGGCTGAGGTGGAAGGATGAGCCTGGTAGGCAGAGGTCGCATTGAGCCAAGAATGCACCACTGCACTCCAGCCTGGGCAACAGAGACCCAAAAAAAAAAAGAAAAAAAAAGAAAAAGAGAAGAGGAGAGGAGAGGTAAAAAGGAAGCAGAGGGGAGGGGAGGGGAGGGGACAGGAGGGGAGGGGAGGGGAGGGAAGGGGAGGGAAGGGAAGGGAAGGGAAAGGAAGGGAAGGGAAGGGAAGGGGAAAATAAAAGAAAAAGCCTTCTCAAGTATAGTTCATTGGGTGCAGCTCCTTGGGTGCACCTCCTCTTAAACTAGAGTCCAGTGAGCTGAAAAATTGTTTCTCCCCTGCTGCCAACATTCAGTGATGAAACAGGGACAGAATAACCACTAAAGATATTTCCATTCAAACAGGGAAAAAGGAAGCAGCAGTCACTCATTTATAGCAATTCTGAAATCCAGTCAAGCACATGGTGCTAGTTCCCCCAATCCCAGGGCAGGAAATTTTCCCAGACACATGATTTATGTGTATTATACAGCTCTAATTCCCATCCAATCCCACAGGCTTCTTCCTTGTTTTCCTTGGTTCTACATTGGTATCTGGCTTCTCCAACAGTATGACTCACTTGCTCAATCCCCAGGTACAATAATATAATTTAACAGAATTTCAATACTCAGACCACTATGAAAAACAAACTAAACTGATTTCAAAATTTCTGCAGGGTTTATTTTTGTTTGTTATAGATTTCATATACCATTGCAGAGGGTATTTCATATACCATTGCAGAGGATTTGGCACTTGTATTCATAAATGAGATTCGTCTATAGTTTTTACATACTGTCAAAGTCAGATTTATGGTTATCCTACCTCGGCAAAATAACTTGTAAAATTTTCTACCTTTTAAGATGTTCTGGAATAATGTATAGTGTTTTAAATTAACCAAAAGTATGTGACCCAGAGTTCACTAGGGAGACAGTGTTGGCCACATTATATGCTTTTTTTATGGTTATTAGGCTATGCAGATATTCTGTTGGTGTTTTGAGACAGTTCTGCTTTTATGTTTTTCTAAGAAGTCATCTATTTCATTTGTGGTTAAAAGTAATACAGGTGGTCAGCCAGGCGCAGTGGCTCAGGCCTGTAATCCCAGCACTTTGGGAGGCCGAGGTGAGTGGATCATGAGTCGAGAGATCGAGACCAGCCTGACCAACATGGTGAAACCCCATCTCAAATACAAATACAAAAACTAGCCAGATGTGGTGGTGTGCGCCTGTAATCCCAGCTACTCAGAAGGCTGAGGCAGGAGAATCGCTTGAACCTGGGAGGCGGAGGTTGCAGTGAGCTGAGATCGCACAACTGCACTCCAACCTGGGTGACAGAGTAAGACTCTGTTTCAAAAAAAAAGAAAAAAGTAATATAGGTGGTCTCATTTCTATCATATTTTGATATTTCGCTTTTTAATGTTTTAATGTCATTTTTGTCTTTTTTTTTTTTTTTTTTTGGCTTCTGCCTTCTATTTTGGAAGGCATCATAACGGTTTTTAGTTCCCATATTTACCCGTAAGTTTGCCCAATGCATTTCGACTTACTTTTTTAATGTCAAAGTCAAAATATCTGTAATGTGCTGGGAAAACTGGTTAGCCATATGTAGAAAGCTGAAACTGGATCCCTTCCTTACACCTTACACAAAAATTAATTCAAGATGGATTAGAGACTTAAATGTTAGACCTAAAACCATAAAAACCCTAGAAGAAAACCTAGGCAATACCATTCAGGACATAGGCATGGGCAAGGACTTCATGACTAAAACACCAAAAGCAATGGCAACAAAA
This sequence comes from Trachypithecus francoisi, assembly GCF_009764315.1. Classification (NCBI taxonomy): domain Eukaryota; kingdom Metazoa; phylum Chordata; class Mammalia; order Primates; family Cercopithecidae; genus Trachypithecus; species Trachypithecus francoisi. The sequence goes on from NW_022681458.1 coordinate 10,692,684, forward strand.
GACAAAACAGACAAATGGGATCTAATTAAACTAAAGAGCTTCTGCACAGCAAAAGAAACTACCATCAGAGTGAACAGGCAACCTACAGAATGGGAGAAAACTTTTGCAATCTACTCTTCTGACAAAGGGCTCATATCCAGAACCTACAAAGAACTCAAACAAATGTACAAGGAAAAAACAACCCCATCAAAAAGTAGGTGAAGGATATGAACAGACACTTCTCAAAAGAAGACATTTATGCAGCCAACAGACACATGAAAAAATGCTCATCATCACTGGCCATCAGAGAAATACAAATCAAAACCACAATGAGATACCATCTCACACCAGTTAGCATGGCAATCATTCAAAAGTCAGGAAACAACAGGTGCTGGAGAGGATGTGGAGAAACAGGAACACTTTTACACTGTTGGTGGGACTGTAAACTAGTTCAACCATTGTGGAAGACAGTGTGGCGATTTCTCAAGGATCTAGAACTAGAAATACCATTTGACCCAGCCATCCCATTACTGGGGATATACCCAAAAAATTATAAATCATACTGCTATAAAGACACATGCACATGTATGTTTATTGCGGCACTATTCACAATAGCAAAGACTTGGAACCAACGCAAATATCCATCAATGATAGACTGTATTAAGAAAATGTGGCACGTATACACCATGGAATACTATGTAGCCATAAAAAAGGATGAGTCCATGTCCTTTGTAGGGACATGGATGCAGCTGGAAACCATCATTCTCAGCAAACTGTCACAAGAAAAGAAAACCAAACACTGCATGTTCTCACTCATAGGTGGGAATTGAACAATGAGAACACTTGGACACAGGAAGGGGAACATCATACACTGGGGCCTGTTGTGGGGGTGAGGGAGGAGGGATAGCATTAGGAGACATACCTAATGTAAATGACGAGTTAATGGATGCAGCCCAGCAACATGGCACATGTACACATATGTAACAAACTTGCACATTGTGCACATGTACCCTAGAACTTAAAGTGTAATAATAATAAAAAAAGGAATATAGGTGGTCTTATTTCTATCATAATTTGATATTTCTCTTTTTAATGTTTTAATATTATTTTTATCTTTTTTTTGCTTCTGCCTTCTATTTTGGAAGGCATCATAACGGTTTTTAGTTCCAATATTTACCCCCAAGTTTTCCCAATGTATTTTGACTTGTTTTTTTAATGTCAAAGTCAAAATATCTGTAATGTGCCACATTCTTAAGGCAATGCGTTTATCACTTTGGTACCTCTCAGCTCCCTTATTCCTGTCTTTTCACTTTCTTGAAACACAGACATGCATTAGTATTAATTATTTTGCTTTTACTCTATAAATTATGTTTATTCTATTCAATTATATTATGTCATTATTTGTTAGTTTCACATTATATAAATTATTTGCCCTGTCATGTGTCATATAAAGTAATTCAAAAGCAAAAATTAAAAGTGTGTGTTACATGATAACCTGTATTTATGAGAACAATATTAACATGTTTCTGTTTTCGCTGTTTTAAGATTCCCTGCTGATCTTTTCTTGTCACGACTTCTCCATACTTCCTTTTTACTCCACCTTTCAGTCAACTGAAGTATATCTTTAAGTAATTTGAAAAGAATTACATGGATGGTATGTTTTCTGACTCACCATATCTTAGAATGTGTTCTATTGTTTTCATAAATTAATAACATAATATATATCTCATCACAACTTCTCAGCTTCAAAATTGATTGAAAGTTTGTTCCACTGTCTTTGCGGATTTTATTCTACAACTCTGAAATCTAAGTCCAGCCAGAATTCTGCCCCTTCATCAGTGTGCGGAAACCAGTGATATTTCCCCTGTTATCCCAATAGTTCTATATTTAGTAATTTTTGCCAGGATAGGTTTCAAATATAGTATTCTTTTCATTCATCATGCCTGGCACACTGAGCCTTTTCAATATACATGCCTGGTTCTTTTCTAGCCCCATTAAATCTTACTGATCCATTTGTCCTGGGCTCACTTTCAAGAACATCTATTATCTACAGGCTATCTGCTCTCTGTTCTCCCTCTTTATCATTTTTTTTTTTAATGTTTCAGGAAGAACTCCTCCTCTTAGGCCATTAGTATGAGACTGATACTAATACAACTGCAATTTGATAGTATTTTAAACCTAATTTTTTTAGCATGTTAATAATGCTAATTGCTATTTTTTAACAAAAGTTCAAAGGATACAAACCTTCCTTAACAATACTTTTCTTTTCTCAAGACAAAAATAGAAAATCATTACAACTTACTGAATTGTCCTGATCTGTGTTTCTGACTTTTCATTCTTAGTCTCCATGGAGGAGTAAGACCATCAAAGACCCAGGCCCTGCCCCATAAAGAGGCAGAACCTGTTCAGCGGGCCCCCTTCAGCCCCCCAGTGAGGAACTGAGAGAAGAGTGAGTTGGAATTTCCATTTAGGTACCCAGTGTCACAGACTAATAAACGAAAAATGTATCTATGATTTCTTTTGTTCCTGTTTCCCAGTGTTTTCACAATAGTGTGAACTGTGAAATAGATTGACCTCACCTGTGATCCAGGAAAGGGTGGAGGCAGTTTGAGCACTGGCTCAAGAAAAGCACATAATAAAGTAGAATTCCCTTCATTGTATGGAAAGACAACAAATATGGCCATGAAGATGACCACTCCTGGTGCCATTTTGGAGTGAATGCTGAGTCCTAGAGATGATTTTATCAGCATAGGCTTTAGACTTCCAAATCCTTCTGAGAAGTGCCCTAAAGTTTCCCCTTCCCAGCATAAGCTCAATGCATTATGATAAAAGATTCCCCTCCCTACCAGTTTACCAGCAAGCAGGATTGCTGGGTAAAAAAACTTATATCCATTTATGACCTAACCCTGTCTTCCATTCTGGCATTGGTAAGCTGATCCAGGTCTGTCTGTCTATCATCAAATCATGGCTCTGGGTCACTCTGTAACTTGGGCAGGGGGTCGGGGGTACCCTAAAGAGTCATTTATTTCTTTCAAGTTGAGATTTTCAAACACCAGCAGTTTCCTTGCCATGACAGCCAAGACCCCTATCCCCGGAACACTCTCTTCCTTTGCTACCGCTTGTTGCCGTACGGCTTCCCTGGTTTTCAAGTGACTTCTGCCTGTGAGAACAGGGTTTGGGTTATTCTACTTAGCCCAGCTGATCCTCACCTTTCCCCAGACTCTCTGAGCTGTAGGTGCAGGCTTTCCCTCCTGGTCATTTCCCACTGCTCAGGCCTCATCCACTTTCAGCACCTCCTTAGATGTTAAAAACTCTTAATGAACCCATCAGTGATGCCCCTACAGACAATGCCAACTGCCTCTCTCCAGGGACCCATTCCAGTCCTGCACCCAGGCCATAATAACACAGGAGTTAAAAAGAAATTATTTAGGCACATAGTGAGGGTAAGGAAGTCCTCGCTAAGGTTTTCCTTTTAATGAAAAGCAGCTCCCAAGTCATTTCTTTTCTAACAAAAAGCAGCCTGTAAAATTGAGCTTCAGACATAGATAAGCAAGCTGGAAGCTTGCACGGGTGAATGCCGGCAGCTGTGCCAATGGGAAAGGGCTATCTGGGGGCTAGACAAGTCCAATATGGTGGCCCAATCTTCCCTTTTCCTTGCCAACCACATGTATAGTAAGGAACAGACAACATGGTGCTGACCAAGTAGAAAACCCATTTGCATAATAAGAAGATTAGGGTGGGGTGGCCAACTTCCTCCCTTGTGTGCTATGTAAGTGTCACACCTGGCCCAACCAATCTGTGGGCCCTATGTAAATCAGATACTGCCTCCTCAAGCCAGTCTATAAAATCTGGTGCATTTGGCCATGGGCTGGAAGACCCACTTGGGCACTCCTCTCTCTCTGCAGGAGAAAGAGCTATTCTTTTTTCTCTTTCTTTTGCCTATTAAACCTCCACTCTTAATCTCACTCCACATGTGTCCATGTCCTTGATTTCCTTGGCATGAGGTCACAAACCTCAGGTATTACCCCAGATGAACAACACTGCTTCGATTTCTCCCATCTGATCCAGCTGGGTTCCACTCTTTCCTGAACTCTTTCCTCCCGCACTGGCCAGGGAGCCCGCATCAGCTTAGGACTACCTTCAAGTTATGATGTGGGAAGTTCTACGTGACTCCAAAAGGCTGCAAAAATGGAACAACAAAAAAGTTTTATCAGGAATGACTGGAGGAATTACATGTAAAAATACATTACCCACCTCCCCACCCCCAGCTGATAGCAGAAATTCCACCTTGGAAGATTCATTCTTAGAAACTGGGGAGACATTGTCTCCTGGTGAAGTGCAGCCTCCCTCAGGAGAGGTAGACTTCATTGGCATCAGCATCTGGAGTGGGTACATTTCTCAGATGCTTTCCAAGCTCTGGTACAGCCAGGCCTTCAGAGCAAGCTCGCATCCTGCAAGTCTTTATGGGAGTCAGTGGGCGGGGTCAGTCCTGGCAGGTGCCTTGGACTCTTTGCTTTCCTGCCCTGAGGACCCTGACTGCTTCTCTTTCCTCCCAAAGCTGCCCCAGTGGAACTCCTCCCCTCTTGAAATTAGGAGTGGGGGCTACGGGATTCCCAACTCTCTTGTCATTCCATCTCTTCTGTCATTGTGACTTAGAAAAAAATGCACAGACTGAATTCATTTTAACAGTCGTTCCCCTGTGAAGTGTCATGTGAAATAATGAAATCCAAGAAGACACTGTCTTGCTCACTTCACCTCTGGTCTCAGCTGGGCCATGTGAATCTCCAGAACCATCTAGAAAAAGGAAGACCACCTGGCGAAGTCCCTCCCAGCACAAGACTCCAGGCAACCTGGCACCAGGCATCCCCATTGGACAAGACCAGAGCTCGGATGCATTGGCAGAGGGGACACTTTTCCCCTTTAGCAGCTACTGGCATCTGATCATTTACAGAGAGGTTGGGTAGAACCCCGAGGAACCCAGGATAGCCACTTTCCAGAAGACAGCCCGGGGCCTCAAGCAAGAATTCAATGGTGAGGACAGTCATCCAGACCTGGACACAAGGCCCAAGTATCAGCAGAAAGGGGTGGTTACACATCCAGGATGTCAGCTGATACTGAAGCATCTAACGCACTGTTCTGAAACAGAGTTTGTTGGATGTGGAGTTAAGGTTTTGACTCACTAAATGCTCTGCCCTAGGGGCTAAGGTGGAAATGTCCTTACAAGGGCAACAGCGAGGTTTCCAGCCTTCAGGCCCAGCAGTGGCTCTCCAGCTTCCACAACTCAGACCTTAGGCACTGTGGTTGCAGCATTCAGACCCAGGGCCCCAACTGCACCCAGCTATCAAGGCCTGGACTGAGGGGAGCTGGCTCAGCTGCCCCCATGACTTGGTTCAGAATTGACTCACGGGCCTATGAAAGTGCTCTGGGGGTACCTGTCAAAGTTTGGTCTTGGCCAGTGAAAGATGAGCATTCAAGTTAACGGGCGTATGTTAGTGCTCACTAGCATTCAAGTTAACGGGCGTATGTTAGTGCTCACTAGCATTCAAGTCAATGGGCGTATGTTAGTGCTCACTAGCATTCAAGTCAATGGGCGTATGTTAGTGCTCACTAGCATTCAAGTTAATGGGCGTATGTTAGTGCTCACTAGCATTCAAGTCAATGGACGTATGTTAGTGCTCACTAGCATTCAGGTTAATGGGCGTATGTTAGTGCTCACTAGCATTCAGGTTAATGGGCGTATGTTAGTGCTCACTAGCATTCAAGTTAATGGGCGTATGTTAGTGCTCACTAGCATTCAGGTTAATGGGCGTATGTTAGTGCTCACTAGCATTCAAGTTAACGGGCGTATGTTAGTGCTCACTAGCATTCAAGTTAATGGGCGTATGTTAGTGCTCACCAGCAGGAAAAAACGAGAGGTTTCAGTGCATCCTAGGATCCTAGGGGAAGAAGTGTCATGTCCTCCTAAGAAGGCAGAATTGGTCCAAACAATGGACAGTGAGGAGGGCAGAGTAAACCAGCCACTCCTTGGCATCCTTGGCACCTACAAGTGCCAATTTGCCCTAAATTTTCCCAGACAGAGCCCACAGGTCAGATTTTGATGTTTCTATATCTGGACGATGACCCAGTTTGTATTCACAGCCAATCCCTAACCTCGACATCATCTCAGTTTCCAGTTCCTCAATGAAGTTTACCCTTGACCCCCTAGGCCTGGTTCTGGCCCTTTGGAGGGCTCAGGCAGAGCAGAATGCATGCAAAGGCTTTCCCATTCTCCCAGGATGGGCACAGGACCTAGCCCTGAGAGCAGCCGGCACCCTGGACTTCTACAAAAGTGTACCATAGGCCAGGTTCAGTGGCTCACGCCTATAATCTCAGCACTTTGGGAGGCCGAGATGGGTGGATCACCTGAGGCTAGGAGTTCAAGACCAGCCTGGCCAAGATGGTGAAACTCCACTAAAAATACAAAAATTAGCCTGGTGTGGTGGCATACGCCTGTAATCCCAGCTACTTGGGAGGCTGAGGCAAGAGAATCTCTTGAGCCTTGGGGGCGGAGGTTGCAGTGAGCTGAGATTACACCACTGCACTCCTGCCTGGGCGACAAGGAACTCTGTCCTCCCCCACCAAAGAAAAAAAAGTGAGAGATGCTGTTTAACCACCAGAGGGCACTGTGGGCCCCTCCAGAGACAGAGGAACTGAGGTATTAAAGCTCCTGCAAGGACAAGGAACTAAGAGAAGGAAGTAGTGGAGGCTTTGAAGGGGAGGAAGATGCTTTCAGTGTCTCCTGTTTCATGCAGATGGAGGAAAACCAACCAAGAGATGCGCCAGGTTCTCTCCAGATGAGACTGGCAAAGATGAAGCAGCAGACAGTCACGTTTAGGCACATGCTTGCGAGGATTTCCTTACTGTGACAAAAGGTCCCTTCTGTTGTTTTTCACAAGTGCAAAACCTCACAGCTAGCGTAATGAAACAACTGAGATGCACTCAGTAATGTGGGCTGAAAAAGGCTTCCCAGTTGTTCATTTCATCGATTGGAGTCTGGCAGGAGGCCCGCCTGGGGATGGCCGGCAGCTGGCAGAGACCTGGATTCTTGATCCTCCCATTTGCAGGAATGTCCCAGGTGACCTCCTCTTGGGGATGCTAGAGGATGAGGACAGGGTGAGGAAGTCAGCCTACTGGGGGAGGGGGGAGGTCTGTGGGACCAATCAAGAGTGCTTAGAGAGGGATCCTCTACGCTATCTGGACATTGACCACTTCCCAATAAGTTGCCTACTTCCCACTGCTTCAGAATCACAGGGAGCTTGCTAAAATGCAGATTCTGGTATGTTCGCCCTGGGTGAGAATCTCTAGGATTCAGACCCAGGAATTTGTGTTTGTAACCAGGTGAACAACTTTTCTAGGTGACTTTATTTTTTTGCCACAATTAGATTTGAGATCCACTGCCCTATGACTGGTCCTTTATCTGACTTAAACGTTTGACAAAGAAACAAATCTAACTAAGGTATCTGTGGTATGGGCAGCAGTAGAGCCTGCAACTTAATCACAAGAGCTGCCCTTGTCCTGTAAGATGACACCCGGGGTTTATTGTTTGGTTGATTGCTTGGTTTGTTTAATTGTAATGTTTTGTAGCTTGAATGTTTATTTATTAACAGCTTTCAGAAACAGTAATAAGAATAAAATGTGAAGCCAACTGCAGAAGAAAAAACTAAATTGAGAAGGGAACTAAATGAAAAAGCAGCTAGGCAGATGAGATTTGGGGATGCAAGGAGCAAGTGTGTGGATGGAGGGAGATTATTATTGAGCCTTAGTCATGAGAACTTCAGAAGTTGTAAGTGGAGGTGTCCCGCACAGTGCTGTTTTAAAGTCTCACCCATGCACCACAAGGTAGCACTCTTTCGTTGTAATACCTGGAGTTCTTTGTCTCATGACCACTAGAATTAAGGAGCATGGACACAAAGGGTGAGATTAGAGCAAAAGTTTACTAAGCAAAAGAGGAATGCTCTCTGCCATGGAGAGGGGGCCCAGAAGAGGGTTGCCCTTTTTACAGTTGAATGCAAAGGCTTTTATAAGAAACTGATGAGTGCTGGGCATCTCATTTGCATAAGATACAAATTTCTGTTAGCTCCACCCCATCCTCCAAGTGTGCATGTGGTCCCTTAGCTTAGTGACTCCATATTGCTTTGTTCACCTTAACTGTGCATGTGTTAGGGGACGGGCTGTCCATAATTGGTGGGTTCTTGGTCTCACTGACTTCAAGAATGAAGCTGCAGACCCTCGCAGTGAGTGTTACAGTTCTGAAAGATGGTGTGCCCGAAGTTTCAGATAGACATTTACATGTGTATGGAGCTTCTTTCTTCTGGCAGGTTCGTGGTCTCACTATCAGGAGTGAAACTGCAGACCTTCGTGGTATTACAGTTCTTAAAGGTAGCGCATCTGGAGTTCTTTATTCTTCCCAGTGGGTTTGTGGTCGCGTTGGCTTCAGGACTGAAGCAGTAGCCCTTTGCTGTGAGTGTTACAGCTCATAAAGGCAGCGTGGATCCAAAAAATAAACAGCAGCAAGACTCACTGCAAAGAGCAAAAAAACACAGCTTCCACACTGTGGAAGAGGACCAAAGCAGGTTGCCACTGGCCAGCTTGGGCAGCCTGCTTTTATTCCCTTATCTGGTCCCACCCACATCCTGCTGATTGGTCCATTTTACAGAGAGCTGATTGGACCATTTTGATAGGGTGCTGATTGGTGTATTTACAATCCTCTAGCTAGACATAAAAGCTCTCCAAGTCCTCACTAGGTTAGCTAGATACAGAGTACCAATTGGTGTATTTACAAACCTTGAGCTAGACACAGAGTACTGATTGGTGTATTCACAAACCCTGAGCTAGACACAGAGTGCTGATTGGTGTGTTTACAACCCTTGAGCTAGACAGAGTGCTAGACAGAAAAGTTCTCCAAGTCCCCACTAGATTAGCTAGATACAGAATACCAATTGGTGTATTTACAAACCTTGAGCTAGACACAGAGTACTAATTGGTGTATTTACAAACCCTGAGCTAGACACAGAGTACTGATTGGTGCATTTACCATCCCTTAGCTAGACATAAAAGTTCTCCAAGTCCCCATCCAGCTCAGGAGTCCAGCTGGCTTCACCTAGTGGATTCTGCACCAGGGCTGCAGGCCGGAGCTGCCTGCCAGTCCCGAGCCGGGCCTGCACTCCTCAACCGTTGGGTTGTCGATGGGACCAGGCGCCACGGAGCAGGCAGCGGCACCTGTCGGGGAGGCTCAGGCCGCGTGGGAGCCCACCAGGAGAGAAGCTCATACATGGCGGGCTGCAGGTCCCGAGCCCTGCCCCGCAGGGAAGCAAAGGCCCAACGAGAATTTGAGTGCAGCACTGGTGGGCTGGCACTGCTGGGGGACCTGGTGCAGCCTGCGCAGCTGCTGGTCGGGGTGCTAAGCTCCTCACTGCCCTGGGCCGCTGGCGCCGGCCGGCCACTCCGTGTGCAGGGCCAGCCAAGCCCACACCTGCTGGAACTGGCAGTGGCCGGTGAGTGCCACGCGCAGGCCCGGTTCCCGCCCGCGCCTCTCCCTCCACACCTCCCTGCAAGCAAAGGGAGGCGGCTCTGGTCTCAGCCAGCCCAGAGTGGGGCTCCCACGGTGCTGTGGCAGGCTGAAGGGCTCCTCAAGCACCGCTAGAGTGGACGTAGAGGCTGAGGAGGTGTTGAGAGTGAGGGCTGCTAGCACATTGTCACCTCTCAACGGGACTTTCCATTGCAGGCATGTCTGGGCGAGCCACCTGTGTAGCTTTTCTTATCTATGTGGCTATGGGCGTGTCTTAGGCAAGCCCCTCTATGCAAGTTCCCTTATCAGTGCCTGCTGCTTGATTTTTTTAGGCTGTTCTTTTGTTTGGAAGAATTTAACTGAGGGCCCACCCTAACTGCCTGCCTGACTGGCTTCTTCCTTTCTCCTCTGTCAGTAGGTCAGGGATTGGCTCCTGCTTTGACACCACCTTGAGAGACTTAAGATGTTGGCATGATTTTTGAAGCTTTTTATTGGATATTGGGTTGATATTATATTTGAACATGAAGTCACCCTGAGGTGTGCTGCCAGGTGCCCCCATTGTATTTGGATACAGACAGCTGTGAAATGCAGGGGAGCAGTTAAGAATATTAACAGGTCCTCAGCTGAAATGCTTTAATGGCAGTGGTACATGGCCTGCTCCTACCCGACCCAACACACATCACAACCCCGACCCCTACCCCTAAAGCCTATTCTCAATATGGCAGCCAGACTCAGCCTGTTAAGATCAGTCTAATCCTACCTACTCTGCCTTCAGGGTGAGAGCCCCCTGAGGCCTGTATGAGGGGCTTCTCACCTCCCTCGTAGGTCTGCTGCACCCACTGGCCTCCCTGGAACCCAAGCCACTGCTGCCTCAAGGCCTTTACACCAGCAATCCCCTGGGTCTGGAGCTTCCTCCCCCTGGAAGTCCCCACAGTTCACCCTCACATCTGTAGTGTTTTTGCTCAGATGTCCTTGGGGGAACCTGCTCCAACCACCCCTAATGCTGGAACCTCCCACACCTGGCTCTCCTGCTCCCTCTCACGTGTGTCCTTTCTTCCCCCAAATTATCCCATTTACCATGTTCTAACACACAACATGATTTGTTTATTGTGTTTGGTGTCTGTCTCTTGTCACTATCATGTAAGCTCCACGGGGACAAAACTTTTTGTCTCTTTTGCTTGTTGGTATATCCCTACCATCAAACTCATTGGCACTTAATACATATTTGTAGAATGAATGAATGAATGAATGAATGAATGAATGAATGCCTCTAGGCTCCAAGTCCGTCTGAGCAGGCTGGCTTGCAGGTCTGGAGCTTCTCCGAGCAGCATCTCACCTCCTGGTCCCCACTGGGTAGCTGGAATCTCACTCCCCATGCACCAGGCCACGTCTTGATGTTTGCCAGGCTGGGCTCCCGCTCTGGTTCTGGTTCTGCCCCAGGACTCCCTCCTACATCCTGCCCCATAGTGTCCTTGCCTATGCCCCTCTCATCAGTGCCACTGCCCTCCCAAATGCAACCTGAGTGTCTCTGCTGTGGGCTTCTGTCACTGGGCTCTGCCCTCTGTGGACACACTGTGCCACTTCCCCTTCTATGCCACTGACCCGGACCCAGACTGAAGGTTGCCCTCCTGTTAAAGAAACCCAGGACCTGGCAGTAGGTAAAGTAGGAAAAGCACATTTTATTCCGGAACTATTGCAAAGGGGGAAGGAGGCCTCAGTGTGTACAAAACAGGCTCAGTTCTGAATTCAACCAGAACGAGTGGGGATTTAGAGCCATGGAGCAGATTGGTGGTGGGAATGGGGGAAGTTACTAAGAGAAAGTGCCAGGGGGAAGGGAGGCTTCTGGTAACAGGATTAGGATTCTTGCTGAAGGCAGGCCAGGGTGGTCAGATGCCAAGGGTGGGGCCTTCTCGCCACACTGACTTAGGAGGGACTTGCTAAAACTGGCTGATGCAGGCCCAACGAGGACAGGCACAGAAGCCCAGGATTGAGGCCTGGTTGAAAGAGAGCTTCGAGGAGCCTGACTTAAGTGCGGCCTCAGAGCGAGTCTTTGTCCTGGGAAGCGGGACTTTGTGCTGGCAAGGCAAGCACCTGCCCTAGCTTGACCAGGGTGCAGAGCCCACCCTCCCCTGCTGCTGTGCCTTGAGAATCAGGCAGGTCCAGAACAGGACCAGGCCAGATTATCCTGCAACTGTGGGACATGGGGCAGGATGAGGCCTTGCTATATATGTCCCTGAGAAAAATGTGTCCCTGAGAAAAATGTTTCCTGCCGTGAAAATGACATCCAGGAAAGCAGGACAGGAGAAGACAAGTCTCAGGAACCACACCTCCGGGAGCTCCTCTCAGCCCCTAGCCGGCGGCCCCTCTAGGACCACAGTCCCTCCTGCACTGGAGGTGGGGTCATGGTTCTCTCAAGGAAGCAGTGAGGAGTGCGGACAGGCCCAGAGAAGAAATGCCTGACTCCATGCTTCACGGGGAAGGTGGGAAAGACAGCAGGATTGGAGCTGAGAACCAGAGGCCGGAGAACACCCTGAGACAGGACCTCCTGAAGGAAGCCCTGGGATCCCCACTGCCAAGAGGAGGGGAGATGGAGTGGGGGGCGGGGCTGCCAAGGTTCCAGGTGAGGAGGGGAGATGGGGTGGGGGGCGGGGATGCCAAGGGTCCAGGTGAGGAGGGGAGATGGGGTGGGGGGCGGGGCTACCAAGAGTCCAGGTGAGGAGGGGAGATGGGGTGGGGGGCGGGGCGGCCCAGGGTCCAGGTGAGGAGGGGAGATGGGGTGGGGGGCTGGGCTGCCAAGAGTCCAGGTGAGGAGGGGAGATGGGGTGGGGGGCGGGGCTGCCAAGGGTCCAGGTGAGGAGGGGAGATGGGGTGGGGGGCGGGGCTGCCAAGGGTCCAGGTGAGGAGGGGAGATGGGGTGGGGGGCGGGGCTGCCAATGGTCCAGGTGAGGAGGGGAGATGGGGTGGGGGGGGGGGGGCGGGGCTGCCAAGGGTCAGGTGAGGAGGGGAGATGGGGGGGGGGGGGCGGGGCTGCAAGGGTCCAGGTGAGGAGGGGAGATGGGGTGGGGGGCGGGGCTGCCAAGGGTCCAGGTGAGGAGGGGAGATGGGGTGGGGGGCGGGGCTGCCAAGGGTCCAGGTGAGGAGGGGAGATGGGGGGGGGGCGGGGCTGCCAGGGTCCAGGTGAGGAGGGGAGATGGGGTGGGGGGCGGGGCTGCCAAGGGTCCAGGTGAGGAGGGGAGATGGGGTGGGGGGCGGGGCTGCCAAGAGTCCAGGTGAGGAGGGGAGATGGGGTGGGGGGCGGGGCGGCCCAGGGTCCAGGTGAGGAGGGGAGATGGGGTGGGGGGCGGGGGCTTTCAAAGGACCAAGTTTTCACCATCCAAACTTTTCAGGATTCAGGAGGGGGTTGTTGGAGTGAACTCTCTTCTGTCCTAAAATACCTAAAGTCAAAATATTATATACCCAGCCAGGTGTGGTGGTTCACACCTCTAATCCCAGCACTTTGGGAGGCCAAGGAGGGAGAATTGCTTGAACCCAGGAGTTCAAGACCAGCCTGAGCAAAATAATGAGATTCCCCCTCCATCTCTACTCCAAAAAAATTTTTAAATTTGCTGGGTGTGGTGGTGCATGCCTGTAGTCCAAGCTACTCAGGAGGCTGAGGTAGGAGGATTATTTGAGCCCAGGAGGTCAAGGCTATATTTTACCAAGATCACCCCACTGCACTCCAGCCTGGGTGGCAAAGAGAGACCCTGTCTCCAAAAATAAATAAATAAATAAATAAATAAATAAATAAATAAACCACCTTACCCTGAAAACGTAATTTCCTTCTAACACCTCATCCTGATCCCCAGGAGAGATTCATCATCCTTCTACTTGACTTTCTTCTGTTGAACTATCGAACGTGGTCTATTTCAACAAACACTATTTCTTGACAACCACTAAGCCTGGCTTGGGCTTTATTATGCTAAAGAAACGCTTGCCTCCAAAATCAGATTATATAATAAAGTTTTCTTTCACAGACAGATAGTAGAAGTGCCCAAATTAATCATTTTAATTTCTCAGAAGGGGAAAAAAAATGCCATTTGATCCAACTACATAGGCAAAATGCCTAGTGCACAGTAGCCACTCCGTAAAGCTGAGTCACTGCTGTGGCCGGAATCAGGGAGGGTACCCTTCCCTTCATGTGCAGTGTCCTGGGTTTCCCCCTCCCCACCCTTCTCATCAGGAGTTCCTAGAGGTGAGGTCCCATGAGGCTTCAGGTGCCACAGCACATGTGGCAGCTTCTGTCATGCTAGTCAGAATCGGTGACCCCAGATAAGGTTGGCAGGGTGATTCCAAAGAAAACGGTGACTTCAGCCCCAGTGCAGGGAGGCCGATGGCTGGGGACTGGGGCAAGCTCCTGTGGATGGGATTCCTGAGAATGTCCAGGAAAGAAAGCTAAAAAGGTAGAAGTCAGACAGAACACAGCTCATGCCACTTCAAATAGGAATTTGCCCACATTGAGGCCAAGCCCTGTCACCTCTTGTCTTGCTCAGTGGTATTGGTGCCTGAAGGGATCCATTAAGAGTCTAGGACCCAGTGTGAAATTTTCTGACTTGGCTCATAGGCGGTCCTGTCTTTGGAATCAAAGAGTAGACACAGATCAATGGATAAGCTGAGGAGTCTTGAATTCTTAACTCTTTCTTTCCTTAGTGAAAGAGTGTTGCACTGGCTATTTTTACCGAGTTTAAAGCCTCTTGTTCCTTCTGCAAAATCTGCAGGCACAGCAGCCTCAGGCAACTGCCCCTAAGCCAGGGTCAGAGCTGGGGACAGCAACAGGGGCTGGGGACATGAGATAGCCCCTTGGGTTTTATCTGCAGGTGCCAAGAACCAGCAAGTCTCCTGGGGATTGAGTGCTTTGTCTTGGGCCTGTCCCATTGTCCTCCTCCAAGGAAACTTTTGGGGCACTCTGGCTCTCCAGGGGTGGGGACGGCTCTGCCCTATGTCACCAAGGCCCTCTCTGCAGGGTGTGGGTGTGGGCACAGCTAGCAGCACAAGCCATGGCCGGTCTGCAGTTCCACCTTTTCAGCTTTGCCCTTCCCTGTCTGCCAATCTGATCCCAATCCTGTTTGTGCCCATCCCAATCCCCTACACCTGAATTATATCAGTCTAGAATTCGCCTGCTACTTCCTTTCTTGACTTCAAATTCTGACCTTTACTTGGCTGGCTGCCCAAGAAGTTTTGTCCCTCCTTGATGTGCTGTCCTTTAAATGCTCCCAAGGAATTGCCTACCAGAACTCCCAAAACAGGATCAGGGACCAGGGTTTTCTTTTCACTGCATCCTTCTACCTTAACCTTCAGTGTTGCAGAGCACCTGGAGCCCGCTGAACCAGGGGTTCCATGCCATCTGCAATGCTGGGTGTGGCAGGAGGTGAGGCAGAGAACAGGGAAGCATACGTTCCCACTCCTAAAAACTCTCACAGAAAAATATTTCCTGTGAGTGTCAAAACATGACGGGACTGTTCATGAAATCAGTCCGTGAAGTCAGCTGTGAGCTTGATGAAACATGAGCCATGGTTCTGTTGGTTCTGAAGCTATACAAATCACAAATTCTTCATCATGATAGAAATTGAAAACCTAACTTGTGCAACATATGTTTCTCGAATTGGAGATCCAAATGCGAAAAAAATAAAAAGAGGAGAAAGAAAAAGTCTCGATAATAATCCAAGAATCTCATACCATATACAAAAATTAATTTAAAATGGATCATAGACCTAAATGTAAAACTATAAAGCTTCTAGAAGAAACTTGAGAGAAAATATTTGAGGAAGTGGTAGGCAGGATGCTCTCCCATAAATGCCCACCTCCTAGTTCCTGGAACCTATGAACATGTTATATTATCTGGCAAAAGAGACTTTGCAGGTGCAATGAAAGATACAGACCTTAAAATAGGGAGGGTATCCTGGGCTATCCAGGTGAGTCCCATCTAATCACATGACTCTTTAATAGCAGAGAACTTTCTCCAGCTGCAGCAGAAGGGAAAATTGGATATTCCAGCCATGAGAAGTTCTTTAAGATTCTATGAGTCAGGATTGCCAGCTAGCAGAGGGAGGGCCTCATTTGCAAGGATCAGAGAGAAGCCATGTGGAGCCAAGGGCGACCCCAGTTGACCCCAGCAATGAAGCTGGCAGCTGAGCCCCACAACCTCGAGAAACTGGGTTCTGCCCACACCCTGAGTGAACACTCGTGGATTTTTCCCAAGCCTCTTGGTAAGAGCCCAAACAGCCGACACCTTGACTTTGGCCTGGTGAGACCCAGAGCACAGAAACCAGCCAAGGAGCTCAGACTTCTGACCTACAAAACTGTAAGATCATAAATTTGTGTTGTCTTATGCCAGTAGGGTTGTGGTAGTTTCTCACAGCAGCAGTAGAAAAATAATAGAGACCCTGGGTTAGGCAAAGAGTTCTTAGCTAGAACATAAAACACATAAACTGTAAGAGGAAAAAAAAGAAGAAGCTGAACATCAGATTAAAACCTCTGATTTTTGGAAGATACTTTCAAGAAAGTTAAAAATGAAACAAGCAAAGATGAGGACAATATTTAAAAACACATATCTCATGAAGGACTGGAATCCAGAATATATAAAGAAATTCTCAGCCAGGTGCGGTGACTCATGCCTGTAATCTCAGCACTTTGGGAGGCCTAGGCCGGTGGATCACTTGAGGTCAGAAGTTCAAGACCACTCTGGCCAACATTGTGACACCCTGTCTCAACTAAAAATACAAAAAGTAGCTAGACATGATGGCGGGCACCTGTAAGCCCAGCTACTCAAAAGGCTGAGGCAGCAGAATCGCTTGAACCCAGGAGGCGGAGCTTGCAGTGAGCCGAGATCAAGCCACTGCCCTCCAGCCTGGGCAACAGCGCGAGACTCCGTCTCAAAAAAAAAAGAAAGAAAGAAAAAGAAATCTTAGTACTCAATAGAGACAAAACATTCCATTTTTTTTAAGTGGGAAGGGAAGATGATTTGAACAGATACTTCATCAAAGAAGGTGCACAAATGACAAATTAAACACATAAGAAGATGCTCAACATCACTAGTCATCAGGGAAATGCAAATGAAAGCCCTGATGAGATATTGTTATACACCTATTAACATGGCTAAAATTAGAAAGACTGGCAATACTAAGAGCAGACAAGGAGGCAGAGGAACTGGAAATCTCATGCATGCAAAATGGAACAATCACATTGGAAAACAGTTTGGTAGTTTCTTACAGAATTACACTGATGTTTATCATTTGGCCCAGCAACCCCTTCCCAGGCACTGAAATGAAAACACAGGTCCATGCGAAGACCTGTACATGGATGATCATTGCACCTTTATTTGTAACGGCCAAAAACTGGAAATAACTCACATGCCGATCAGATCAGCAAGTAACTTGGTAAGTACATTGTAGCACATCCATATAATGGAACATTACTCAGGAATAAAGAATAACAAGCCATTGATAACATGCAGCAACAGGGAGGAATTCTAAGAGCATTAGGCTAACTGAAAAAAGCCAGATTCAAAAGGCCAGTAATGATATAATTTCAATTATATGATGTCAATTATATGACATTCTAGAGGAGGCAAAACTACAGGGACAAAACATGGATTGGTGGTTGCCGTAGATGGCATGGCAAAAGGGGAGTGACTGCCAAAGGGCCTGAGGGAACCTCTGGGGTGATGGGACTGTTCTGGGTCTTGACTGTATTGGTATCATGTGGTTTTACATTTGTCAAAACAAACCTACATTTTAAAAGAGTGGATTAGCCAGGCGCGGTGGCTCATGCCTGTAATCCCAGCACTTTGGGAGGCCAAGGTGGGTGGATCACGAGGTCAGGAGATCGAGACCATCCTGGTCAACATGGTGAAACCCCATCTCTACTAAAAATGTAAAAATTAGCTGGGCGTGGTGGTGTGCACTTGTAATCCTAGCTACTTGGGAGGCTGAGGCAGGAGAATCGCTTGAACCCAGAAAGTGGAATGTGCAGTGAGCTGAGATTACGCCACTGCCCTCCAGCCTGGCCACAGAGCAAGACCCTGTCTAAAAAAAAAAGGAAAGAAAGAGTGGATTTTACTGTGTGTCAATTATACCTGAATACACCTGACTTCTAAAAAACTACATCATGATCCCCACTTCCACTAAAAATAAAACCCCCTCTTTGGTCCCACCTGGCCCACATGATCCCCTAAATTGATCATTCTTATTCACACTTTTCAGAGTAACAGATGTGTTTTCTAGGCTTTTCCCGCAATTGTCTTGTAGAGGAGGGCCCATTGAAAGGAGAAGTTCCCAGGAGAGAGCAGTGGATCATTATGAGCTCTTCTTCAGTTTAACCCAGTGTAACGATTTAGAATTAATTGCCTACTTTTCTTTCTCTCATCTGCGATTAATATTTTATTGCCAAAGTAAATGAGAATTTTTTTTAAAGGGAGAACACAGCCTATCTTGACTCAGGGCATTTGTTTCTGTTTATTTTACTGGAAAGCCATGGTTGGATTCTCCGAAGCGAGGACACTCTGGCTATCATCCGTGGAAGTACTGACAGCAGAGACCACAGAAAACAAATTCATGCTCAGCCCAGACCTTTTTTGGCTACAGTCACTCTTCTTGGTGGAGAGGAGCCCTTCTCAGAAAGAGTAGAAAACGCACCTGCGGGGCAGTGCTGCTGCGGATCCCGTCCAGGTTCTCTATTTTTAATTTTAATTTAATTTTATTGTATTTATTTATTTCAGATGGAGTCTCATTCTGTTGCCCAGGCTGGAGTGCAGTGGTGCCATTTCAGCTCACTGCAACCTCCACCTTCCAGGTTCAAGCGATTCTCCTGCCTCCGCCTCCCGAGTAGTGCCCACCACCACGCCCGGCTACTTTTTGTATTTTTAGTAGAGATGGGGTTTCACCATGTTGGCGAGGCTGGTCTCGAACTCCTGACCTCAAGTGATCTGCCTGCCTCAGCCTCCCAAAATGCTGGGATTACAGGCACGCAGCCCCCATCCAGGTACTCTAAACAGCTGAATAAAATCCAGGACCACCCTAGATTGAGGACTTCAGGATGCTTATGCTCTAATTAGCTATCAGACCAGGTGCACAAAATCACAGCCCACCACATTGTTTATTCTGCCAACTGCTGGGGGTAGAATAAGTGAAACATAGAGCTACTGGCCAGGCGCAGTGGCTCACTTGTAATCCCAGCACTTTGGGAAGCCAAGGCGGGAGGATCACTTGAGGTCAGGAGTTCAAGATCAGTCTGGGCAAAATAGTGAGACTGCTCCCTCTCCCCACCACCCCATCTCTAAAGGAGAAACTTAGCTGGGCATGGTGACATGCAACTGTAGTCCCAGCTAACCTGAAAACTGAAGCAGGAGGATCCCTTGAGCTCAGGACTTCAAAGTTACAGTGAGCTGTGATCTTATCTCTGCCCTCCAGCCTGGGCAACAGAGTGAGACTCTGTTTCAAAAGAAAAAGAGCTACTGACTCAGAAAGGTGGATAATCACAATGAGCTTTCAAAGGCTTTTCCAGAGGACTGCTTTTTCACTTTTTATCTTCTACGCTACCATATATCATTGCATCAAGGACACCATAGATTGTGTAAGACAGGAAAATAAGTTGCAAAGTAAACTATGCCGCCATGCTTTTTTATTTCTTAGGAGTTGCGCTGTACATTTGTTGAAGCTTATTCAGACAGATTTTCATCCTATATCACCTTTGATCATATTAAAATAGAGATGCAAAGAAAATGAGTTGGTTATGGTGTTCCTTAAATTTGTTTTGTCCAACTGTTCTGAATCACATTTCAATTCAAAGTCATCAAATTTCATATTTTATCAGACTTTCTTGTCTTCTAGGGTCAAGAGTTGGCAAACTTTTTCTGCAAAGGGATGGATAGTAAATAATTCAGGCTTTGCCGGGCCATGTGCTCTCTGTGACAGTCACTCAACTCCACTGCTGTGAGGCAAAGTCAGCCATACACAATACTGAAATGAATGGGCATGGATGTGTTCCAAAAACAATCTTTATGGACACAGAAATTGGAATTTTATATAATTTTCACGTCATGAACTATTCTTCTTCTTTTGACTATTTTCAGCTATTTAAAAATGTAAAAACCATTCTTACTCCCCGGCTACACAAAACAAATGGGAGGCTGGATTTAACCTGTGGACCGTGGTTTGCCAGCCTTGACTGTATGCCGCTGGGAGAATTGGTAATGCAGTGTATCTTTTATTTTTTTACTTATTTTATTTATTTTTTTTGAGACGGAGTCTCTTTCTTGTCGCCCAGGCTGGAGTGCAGTGGCTCACGATCTTGGCTCACTGCAACCTCTGCCTCCTGGGTTCAAGTGATTCTCCTGCTTCAGCCTCCTGAGTAGCTGGGATTACAGGCACCTGCCACCACACCCATCTAATTTTTGTACTTTTAGTAGAGACGGGGTTTCGCCATGTTGGCCAGGCTGGTCTCGAACTCCTGTCCTCAGGTGATCCGCCCACCTCGGCCTCCCAAAGTACTGGGATTACAGGCATAAGCCACCACGCCTGGCCATATGTATCTTTTAAAAAGATATACTCTAGTCTCCAGGATTCTCTTTGGGCCACTGACTGCTGTCTCTCACATTTGGTTGCAGGAGAATATTCATCAGGATAGAGTTGGTTATGCTGCAGTGACTACCCCCAAAATATCAGTTGCTTAAAAAAAAGGTTTATTTTTCACTCATACAAGATCCCTGGTGGGTCAGGGCTACTTTCTAGGGCAGCCACCCTGTGTAACAGCTCAGCTTTAGTCCTGCATGTGAACATGTGCATCCTCAATATTGACAGGGGACAAGAACGTGGAAAATCACACACCACCTCTTACAGGTTTTCCTTCAAAAGGGACAGGTGTCACTTTCTATTTGCAAAACTAGTCACATGGACCAGTACTTTAAAAATGTATCTACCCACCTTCAAAAGGTAGAGACTAATTCCCCTTCCCTTGCATGTGGGCCAGACCTAGTGCCTCACTACGAATAAGTGGACTACAGCAGACATTGAAATACATGACCCAAGAGGCCGAATGCGAAAAGGATCCCTTCAACTGGTATGGGCCCACCACTTTCAGATGCTGCATTCTGGTGAAGGCCAGCCATCATGTCACAAGGACACTTGAGCAGCCCTTTGAGATCCGTATGAAGAGAAGCCCATGCGGAGAGGAGGAATTAGTTGGCCAGCACCAACTCACTGGCTGTGTGACTGGGTCCTTCAGAGTGGATCCTCCAGCCTCCATCAAGCCTCCAGGTGATCCCAGCCCCTTAGCCTTCAAGTCTTCCCGATGAGGCACCTCCCATATGTCTGTGTCCTGTCTGAATTCTCGATCCACAGAAACAGTGAGATAATAGGCCTCTAGGTTTGGGGGGTGATTTATTACACAGAAATAGACAATGAATAGTACACATGGCTTCACCTAATCTGAAAAAGATGGGGGAAGTTCGAGTTTCCCATTGGCTTAAAGAAAGGACTAATTGTTGGTAATTGGCTTGATCTTATTACAACAAGGCGTCAATGAGGAATTTTCAAACAAAAACCTAGACTCACAGTCCTTCCTCTAATGGTTTGGAAATGGCTGTTGACTGAAACCTCAGGGGATTGCTCTTGTCCTAAGATACTCCCTGGAATAATGTCTGAGGTCATAGCACAGAATAATGTGCAGGCCATAGCACAGAAGCTGGACAGCACTTCTTAATCTTGTTGAAAAACACATCTAAATTTTAAATTTTACATTAAGATGTAAAAAGAATGAGCACCTGGGGATCGACAGAAATAATATATCACTGTTTCTCAGTCACATGCTCTCTTAATTTTGCCTGTGTTGTGGTTATTTGCCTTTAACTAGGAGATCTATCTATGGTGGTAGATATGGAGATAAAGGGAGAACATGGGCAGAAAAAGCCCTCATATCCAAAGCAAAGCAAATGATTGACTGATGTTTCTGAATTTTAAAAACTTGTTAGTGCTACATAAACTGTAAGTATAATAATTACAACTAAGGTTCATCTGACCTTAACTCATGGAAATATTCTAGATTCAGTTGGCCCAGAATGGTCCCATAATTGTATATATGGATAGGAATATAAATTTCTCTATACACATACATATGCATATACACATAGTATCTATACTAAGCTTTAGGTAACATGTATACCTATATATCACAACTAGAAATAAAATTTCCTTTCAAATTAGCCATTAAGAGATTCTTAATGATGAACATGGTCTTGTTTATAACCTTTATATTGAATTAGCAAGACATACTAGATTGCAAGCAAGAAGCAGCTTGATTCTTTTTCCTGGGATCCATTCAAACCCCATTTTCGAATCCAACCTTTACCTCCCTAGGATTAAATCTTAGATGAGATCGCATAGTTTTGTCTAGTCACTTTTTTAAAAGACTGTGGAAAAAAACACAACATAAAATGTACCATCATAACCATTTTTAGGCGTATAGCTCAGTAGTGTTAAGTGCGTTTACATGGCGATGAAACAAATCGCCAGAACTTTTCCATCTTGAGAACTGAAGCTCTGCGCCCATTAAAGAACTATTCATTTTCCTCGCTCTCTCCAGCCCCTGGCAGTTGCCATCTTACGTTCCATTTCTATGAATCTGACTATTTTAAACACCTCTGATAAATGGAATCATATAGTATTTGTCTTTTAGTGACTGGCTTATTTCACTTAGCATTGTTGTCCTCAAAGCTCATCCATCTTGTAGCTTACGACATAATTTCCTTCCTTTTTAAGGTTAAACAATATTCTGGATTTTTTAAGATTAAACAATATTCCATTGTGTGTATATAGATATTACATACTACAAGATTACATATCTTATTACATACTATAATATTACATATTATATTATAATATTGATATATATTATATATGATTGCACATATTATATATAATATATAATTACATACATTATATAAGATATATATCAATTACATGTTACATATATAAGATATATATCAATATTCTATTGTGTATATATGTCAACATTCCATTGTGTATATATATCAACATTCCATTGTGTATATATAAATATTTCATTGTGTGTGTGTATATATATATATACACACAATTTATAATTTGTTTAAAATATCTCTTATAATATGTAATAAGATCAAGACATTTACCAATTCATTCCTTTCTTCAAGCCATTGGGAAATTATATATATATATATATATATACACACACACATACACATACATATATATACACACACACACACCATATATATCTACACAATGGAACACTGTTTAACCTTAAAAAGGAAATTATGTCATAATTTGGTGTATATATAGGATATATATATATTATATATATCTCACTGCATTTATCCATTCATCCATGAGGCATGATGGAATTTGGGTTGCTTTTAGCTCTTGACTATTGCGAATGATGCTACAATGAGTATGGACATGCAAATATCTCTTCAAGCTCTGCTTTCAATTCTTTCTGGATATATACCTAGAAGTGGGATTGCTGGATATATGGTAATTTTATTTTTGACCTTTTGAGGAACCCTCATACTGTTTTCTATAGTGGTCACACTATTTTACAACTGCACCAACAATGCACAAGTGTTCCAATTTCTCCATATCCTCAGCATCATTTGTTATTTTCTGGGATTTTTTAATGGTAGTTGTCATAACGGATGTGAGGAGATAATTCATTATGGTTTTGAATTGCATTTTGCCTAGTTATTCTAAATAATAAAAAGTCCTTTGGTCATTATCAGCTCCAAAGAACAATCTCATTTTAGTAACCATAATAGGCAGAATAACATCCCCTACTCTCACAAAGCTTATGGCTGTGTTGTGCTGCATTACAAGAAGGAATTAAAGTTGCAGGTGGAATTAACATTTCTTATCAGCTTCCCCTACCCCTGGGTTGCCTGTGACTCCTCCAGGGTTGGAACAGAGCTTGGAAGAAGATGAAAGGGGCAGGAAAGACCATCCTTAACAAAAGCAGATGTAATATGATATTTGTATCTTCTGGGTAGGACAGATTCCCAGCAGTGATTCTTTCTTTTTTATACCACATTATGGGATCCTCAGTCTAAGTTATCCTCTCTGGACTCTTGGGAAATCCTTGTCTTTAGCCAAGTCCTTTCACTCCATTTTCATCCTCTGCTGCCAATAGTAACCTCCAGTCTCTTTCTGCTGAGGCCCCTCCCCTTTGGCATGAAGCCCTTTGGACTGGTCGTTTCTAACAACCCAAAGCCAGACCCTACCTGTAAGTCCTCTTGGCTCCCAAGAAGACTCTGGCATCCTCTCCCCACCTCCGCCAATGTGCAGTTTTCTCTCCGCTGCATGTATATGTCTTTGTATGGCCATCAGGCAGGTAGTTCCAGAAACAGACTTTGACCTCAGAGGAAAAAAAAAAAAGATTAAAATCCTTAAGCATGGCTGATTTTACAGTCTTGACTTCTTCTAAACAATGGGCTGAATTCATTCAACATTTTCTTACGATGAGTATTATGAACTACTTTTCTATTCTTGCATTTAAGATTTTGCCCAAGTTTATTCTCAAATTAGTTAATATGTGTTTATACAGCATATCTACATAGAAGCCAGAAATCGTTTCATGCAGAAATAATGTAGTTGCAGTTATGGTAAATAAAATATTCATAAGAACTTGGAAATTTTGAGATAATTCACATTTTATCCTTCAAGCAATTTATTCTTAGAACTTTATGAAAGCTCTATCTTCGCTGAACATTTGCCCAAACCTCCCATACTATCTGACTTTAAACTCACTATCATTGCACCATTTCAATATGAACAAAGAACATTTTACAAGAACTCTCAACAATTGCAACTAACTTTACCTACCACTTCCTCCCTTCCCTTCCCTTTTGTATCTTGCCCAAGCTTAAGGTTCCCAAGGGCGCAAAGGATTGTCACGTCATGAAATTAATTATTGCTGATATCATTAACTCTCATTTGTGACATAAATTATTATTCTAAATACCAGTTTAAACAACTTTCCAATCTACATCTACGATATCAAAGCCAAAATTATCTTAGAAATGATAAATCCTCAATAGTTTGCCTTTTGTAGATAATCTCTTAAGCAAAACACCAAAAAACTGTTAATATTGGTTGACTCTTAGAGAAGAGTGGGAGACCTGGGAAAATGGGGAGGAAAAGTTTGTTTTTACTAAATATCATTTTGAACCCTTTGAATTTTACACCATTTAGATTCCCAATTCAAAATTTTTTTAGTTTTAAAAATGATAATTTGTATTTGAAAGTATGAAACTACTACTTAGCACTTAATGTTATAAGCAGAAATCACCTTTGAGATCAGAAAATAGAGTTTTAATAGTTTAAGTTTTAAGGATAAATTAAATGACTTATATTAGATCTAGGACTTATATGTAAGTTAAGCTTGGTAAATTTTTCTACTTTTTCTTTTACTTTCTGGGGAACAAAGATATCCTTTGCTCTTAGACGGCTTAATATTTCAACAGTTCCCTAGCAAGCAGACTCAGAAAAAAAAATGTTAACAAAAATAAAGAGAGAGCTTGGCTTTTGTGGGCAAGGGGTTTGTAGAAAGCTATGTTTTATTGGTTGATGAATCCGTTTCTTAATCTGAGGGCCTGCAGTCCACCAGGCCCCGTGTTGGGTCCCCTGGGGGACAAAGGTACTAAGACCTGATGCCTTCGCTGGAAAGATACCTGAACACTGGAAAAGAAAAAGTGATGCTTTGTCTTCTCAGAATTGGTGTTGGAGAGAGGCAAGACTTAGAACACCCAGAGAGAAGAAAGAAAACTTGAAATCAAAATGTAGTAGAAACCACTAGAGCCTGAAAACAAGGAAGGCCTGAGGACAGGATAATGTAATCAAAACAATGGGTGAAAAAGGCTTTCTTCCATGATCCAGGTGTCCACATCCAAAACACAGTGGAGAATCGAGGCCTGAATTTCCCACGCAATTGGCCCACCTCTCAACAGTGAGGAAATGATCAGCTTGGGCCAAGTAGTGTATAAGACAAATGTTAAAGGGAAGGCCCCAACCTCCTAGGTTTATGTAAGGCCATGGTAAGCCTCAGCTTTTTCTCTTTTTAAAATCAGAAATAATTATATCTGTATATTAAATTGTTGTGAGGATTTGACATATTGCATATAAAATAGCCTGCATCATGTCAGGGTCACAGTTTTTGCTCAATAAATGCTATCTGTTGTTTTTGCTGCTGTTGTTGCCTGTAGGTAAAATTAAATGCAGTGATGGCAGATCCTATAGATTGGCTCATTCAATCTTCATTTTACCCTCCTTTTGTTGTAACTTCCAGCACTGCCAAATCTATGAAACTCAGAACTACATTTCCCAGACTTCTTTACTTTTAGAGTTCTGGATGCCACTTAGGTTCTACCAGTTAGAAGCAATGATGTTAAGATTTGGAAGATGGAAGGGGGTGGAGGCCATCTCCCTCTAACTATTTCTTCTGGCAAGCAAAGTCACAAAGGCACAAGTGTCAAGGAGCAGCAGGAGCTGTGGTGGCGGCAGCTGCTTACCCTCCAGGTCATGCTGGCTGCAGTGGTTTGCTGTTGACATCAATCAGGCATGGGGAGTGGGGTCCCAATTTCAGTCCTTCAGCCTTCCAGGGACTTTGTTAGCATCTGATTCCTGTATTAGGTCGTTTCTGCTTAAAATACCTAGGGTGATGATTCTTATTTCTAGAACTGAATCCTGACTGATCCAGAAATGGATGTTTTCTCTAAAGAAATGCCACACATCTACTTCTGTGAAAGAATATATTTCATGCTGCTGCCTCAAACTTGCTTAAAGTTATTAGTTGATTTCCATGTTTAAACCAGGTCAGTGTTCTCGTTGACACCATTCTCTTTGAAAACTGT
Organism: Trachypithecus francoisi; assembly: GCF_009764315.1. NCBI lineage: Eukaryota > Metazoa > Chordata > Mammalia > Primates > Cercopithecidae > Trachypithecus > Trachypithecus francoisi. Next base: position 10,719,119 of record NW_022681458.1, read on the forward strand.
GAATATAACACAACTAAAGTTCTCTGGCATCCTGAACAGTTAATTCTGTATTTGTATGTCATGTTGAAAAGCAGAGTATATGTTTGTGGTGATCATAACCCATGCACTGTCTTTCTTTATACTTTACTTTGTTGAAAGCAAACTGATCCTTGAAATAATTTTGCCTCCTGATATCCATTCTTCCTTCCTTAATATTAAGAATCCCAATTTTTAGCTGAGGACACAGCTAACCAGCTAAAACTTATTTCTGTTCTCCCTGTAAGCTAGATGTATTGTCTGTTCTCACACTGCTATAAAGAACTACCTGAGACTGAGTAATTTATGAAGAAAAGAGGTTGAATTGACTCCCAGTTCCCCAGGCTATACAGGAAGCATGGTTGGGCAGCCTCAGGAAACTTACACTCATGGTAGAAGGACGAAGGGGAAGCAAGCACCTTCTTCATATGCTGGCAGAAGACAAAGAGAGCAAAGGGGGAAGTGCCACACACCTTGAAACTACAAGATCTCATGAGAATCCACTCACTATCATGAGAACAGCAAGGAGGAAATCTGCCTCCAATGATCCAATCACCTCCCACTAGGTTCTTCCCCCAACATTGGGGACTGCAATGCAACATATGAGATTTGGGTGAGGACATAAAGCCAAACCATATCATTCTACCCCTGGCTTCTCTCAAATCTCATGTCCTCCTCACATTTCAAAACACCATCATGCCTTCCTAATAGTACTGCAAAGTCTTAACTCATTCCAGCATTAACTCAAAGTCCAAGTCCAAGGTTTCATCTGAGACAAGGCAAGTCCCTTCCACCTATGAGCCTGTAAAATAAAAAACAAGTTAGTTACTTCCAAGATACAATGCGGGTACAAGCATTGGGTAAATGCTTCTATTCCAAAAGGGAGAAATTGGCCAAAACAAAGGGGCTACAGGTCCCATGCAAGTCCAAAACCCAGCAGGGCAGTCATTAAATCTTAAAGTTCCAAAATAATCTCCTTTAACTTAATGTCTCACATCCAGGCCACAATGATGCAAGGGGTGGGCTCCCAAGGTCTTAGGAAGTTCTAGCCCTGTGGCTCTGCAGGGCACAGCCCCCTCAGCTGTTTTCATAGGCTGGCATTGAATGTGTGGCTTTTCCAGGTGCACAGTGCAAGCTGTTGGTGGGTCTACCATTCTGAGGTCTGAAGGATGGTGGCTCTCTTTTCACAGCTCCACTAGGCAGTGCTCCAGTGGGGACTCTATGTGGGGGTTCCAACCACACATTTCCCCTCTGCACTGCCCTAGTAGAGGTTCTCTGTGAGGGCTTTGCCCCTGCAGCAGACATAAGTCTGGACATTCAGGAATTTCCATACATCATCTGAAATCTAGGTGGAGGTTCCCAAACCTCACCTCTTGACTTTGGCACACCTGCAGGCCCAACACCACGTGGAAGCCACCAAGACCTGGGGATTGCACCCTCTGAAGACATGGCCCAAGCTGTACTTTGGCCCCCTTTAGCCATGGCTGGAGCTGAAGCAGCTGGGATACAGGGTATCATGTCCTGAGGCTGCACAGAGCAGAATGGCCCTGAGCCTGGCCCATGAAACCATTTTTCCCTCACAGGCCTCCAGAGCTGCAATGGGAGGGACTGCCACAAAGGTCTCAGAAATGTCCTGGAGGTGTTTTTCCCATTGTCTTGGCTATTAACATTTGGCTTTTCTTTACTTATGCAAATTTCTGCAGCCTTGAATTGCTCCACAGAAAAAGAGGTTTTTTTCTACCACAAGGTCGAGCTGCAAATTTTCCAAACTTTTATGCTCTGCTTCCCTTTTAAATATTAGTTCCAATTTCAGACCACGTCTTTCTTTACATATGAGGGTACACTTTTAGAAATTACCAAGTCACATCTTGAACACTTTGCTGCTTAGAAATTTCTTCCGCCAGAGGCCCTAAATCATCTCTCTCAAGTTCAAAGTTCCATAGATCTTTAGAGCAGGGGCACAATGCTACGAGTCTCTTTGCTAAAGCACAGCAAGAACGACCTTTACTCCATTTCCCTACTGGGGGTTCTTCATCTCCATCTGAGACTACTCAGCCTGGACTTCACTGTCAATATCACTATCAGCATTTTGGTCACAACCATTCAACAAGTCTCTAGGAAGTTCCAAACTTTCCCTCATCTTCCTGTCTTCTGAGTCCTCCAAACTGTTCCAATCTCTGCCTGTTACCCAATTATAAAGTTGCGTCCACATTTTCCAGTATCTTTATAGCAATGCCCTACTTTCTTTGCAATTCGCATTAACCACGGACTATTTCTCAGTTTCTAAAAACAAGTATATCCCCAAGATCTGCCTCACTGCTCAAACGCAGTAGAGCACACTACTAAAATCACTGGCCTGGGTTTAAAGTTAAAGACATTAAAAGGATTTCACTGAGGCCAATTCAGTGTACACAGTAGTCAAGTTTGTAAGCCAAACAAATAACTTTGACTTATTCATATTGCTTTCAAAATCAAATGAAGGCACCAATTTTAGGTTGAGTGAAAGACAGGACCTCAGCCTTAGCTGATGAAACCATTAGGACTAAAGTTATTGATTCATATGGCTGATTTTTTTCTAAACTGGCCCTCTGCTGTTCACAGTGTGACCACACCATAACTGAAAACACATCCAATGGTGTAATCTGCTTTGCAGCTCTTTATTCCAGAGCCCATAGATCAGGGGGTTAAAACACTGGGCAAATGCAAAAACGCCAAAAATTACCAGATTCAAAGCAAAGAAAAATACCCCACACACCTTCCCCAAACCTATGAACATCAGGGGTGGTATGATATGTAAGCTTATCTGCACTAAATGAATAAGGACTGTTTTCCTTGCTTTGATATTTGACCTATCAGCCCATTTTCCTTTGTGGTATATCAGAGAGTAGCTTATAAGAATGACAGACAAAAGAAGGAAAATAAAAATCATGCCAGTGGCCCTGGCAGGAGTGCCGTTCAAGATCACAGGGCAAAGGTGTTCTGATTTTAAAACTGCAATCACAGTGGGTTTAGTGCCCTCTATGACAAACAAGCAAACATTCTTGAGTATAATGGTCATCCAGGTCCCAGCCAGAATCCTATAGTTAACTGAATCTACAAAGGACAGATATCTCAGTGGCCAGCAAATCGCCATGTAAGTGTTGAGAGCCATCAAGGCCAGCGTGAAGAGAATCCCATCTCCAGCGCTCAGCTTAGCTCCAAACACCACCCAGCATATGAGCAGGGGGCTGTTGGCCAGGAGTGCCCGCATTCCTTGGAAAATGATCCCCAGGCCACAGTAGGAAGAGATGCACAGCAGATGCTGGCAAAGGAGGATATATCAGGCCTCTCCCTGCAGCTTTGAATTCTGTGACACTATTGCCATAATGATGACAGTGATGACTGGCAAAGGAGAAGGTGACCACATAGACAGAGGCCTTCACTGTTGCTTCTAGCCTCAGCCAATCTGATATGTTGCAGTGCTCAGAAGACAGGTTCATGATCTTTGGGAACAGCTTGGCTCCTGGAGGAGAAAAGAACAAGAAAGAGTGAATCTGTGTTAAAGCTTCTTGTGGGTTTTCCAGCTCTCTGGTCTTGCGCTCAGTCTCAAGGAACAGATTGAACATTCTTCAGTATAGAAGATGACAATTTTTGACAGTATTGATAGGGATCAAAGAAACAAGAGAAACATCCTGGGTGTCCTTTATATTAATATTTCAGGGGAGGGACATATACACAAATTATCCACACACACACAAAGGTTTGAAAGATATACTCTTTGTACTTAGCAAATTGCTCAAATTCAGGTCAAGGTTTTATTCTTATGCATCCTTTTCTATCTTTGATCGTGAGAGCCTTTTCAATTCCGAGCACAAAGCACATTATCAAACCAACTGATTAGTCACCAAGCCCTTGTTAACATTACGTACGTGCAAAGGTCTAGGGAGGGAGTTAGGTCAAGAGCTGTGAGGAATGTGGGGAAGTCATTGACTCAGAGCTTTCAATTAATTTAGGTCCATAGGACGTGAAAGAGGGATTTGCAATAATGATAGTAATTGTGGGTGACATTTACTGAGTACTTTCTAGGAATCAAAAACTGTTTTCAGAGCATATTCTTCACTATATCTGGGTGTTTTATTTCTCACTGAGTGGTTTTATTATGCGCTTTTCACAAGTGGAGAAATGAAGACTTAGAGAGGCTAAATCCCTTGCTCAAGGCCATATGGTTATTGCATAGCGGGGCCAGGAATTGGATTTGGTGGTACAGCTCCAGCGCCTATACCCTTAGCCACTGCAAGGAAGCTAATATCAAATGCAAGGCCAAATAAATGTGTTCTCTGAGTTGTCCCTTGGCTAGCATCATTTGACCAGGCGACTGGACTCCATTTGTAGGAATATCATTTTTGTGCTTAAGAAGCTAGAAGACTGCATGTCTAGGAAGATACTGGGATCTTGGGGTTGCTGAGGGAATAGGACCACCAAAATGATAAGCTGTGCATGGTAACTTCATAAAGTCTTCTCAAGTGTGCACAGCAATGCCACTGTGTGGCAGGCAGCCTGGGGGAACACCCAAATTATAGCATCATTGTTGTTGCCATGATAGTCTATAATGCAGATACTGACTGTTGCCTCCCCCTCCCCACCTATACCCCATCCAAAGGGATGTACCCTGTAAGCCTTTGCTGCCTTGCTCCTTCCTCCTTAACTACAGCATCACCTTCTCCCCCAGCAAAATTGATTGGCATCTGACTCACAGCAAGTCGTTCACTAGACTGCACTGAGTCAGAATATGTCTCTCAAAAACCCAACCCAAGGTACACAAAGAATGTAGTCAGAGTAATGCCATGTAATTAGCCTGCCAGTCATGTTGTAAGCAGAAGAAAGAGAGAGAGGGAGGTAGGGGAGAAGCAGAGAGAAGTGAGACTATAAGGCCCCTGAGTGTCCACAAAGGTCCTTGCAAGAAGACAAAACAGCCTTTGCTCCTGAATTTCCAGTTCCACTGAGACGCCCTGCAATTTCTGTCCTTGGATTCTGAAAATATAATACACCCCTCTATTATTTGAGCTATCTTAAATGGGTTTCTATTCCTTCACTCTGTCCTGTAGACTTCAAAGTATAAAAAGTGGGCCCTGAAGTGGCACAATAAATTATATTGATTTTCTAAAGGGCATATCACAATGGAGATACAACTATTTTAACTTCCCGAGAATCTGAAATGTCATAACTCTTTATGAAATCCCTCACTGAAGGCATAATTTCCCCCCCTGGGTACTGTGTTATCCCCTTTTTGAGGAGAACATTCTTGTTTTGATGGATTTTTGGTGCCATTGTCTTATTTTTGAACTCCAGGCATTTATTTTCTCTTCTCTCCAGCTCTTCAGAGAGGAACTGAAATTGTAATGGTCACTGTCATTGTCAAAGTCATCATCTTTGAACTGCAGATGTCTTTCAAGGTCAGACTTTTTGATCAAGATCTAACACAAAAACCTCTCAATATTAAGCAGGAAAATGTCTATCTGCTCTCATTAAATCCTTTTTCCTTAATCGCTCACTCTTGGAGCACACCCTGAAACTGTCTTGGCACCACCGTAGAAACAGAGCCCTAATGAAGACTGTATGAAAACCCTGATAAGTTATAACAAATGCTTTGCCCCCGGACTAGAAGGGTCACATGAATGCAGCTCGAAGCCTAGATCTGCTGCTAACAAGGACTGTGACTTTGGATATTTAAGTTGCTTTGCTTCTGTGGTCCCTGGAGCTGTGCAGCATCACCGGGCTCCACATCCTTTCTATTTCTACAGTCATCCTCACTCACATCCTCAAAGCCAACTCTGAACATGGGCCCAGAGCATCTGTGCTTTTACTTTATCCCTGAGAACAAGATCACCCCTGCCCCAACCTCAAAACACCCATGTGATATTTCTCCATGCCTGAGCCTTTTCTTGCTGATCTGGATAGAAGCTCTGGCTCTCTAGGAAGGAGCCTGCCTTGTCCTGCAATGTCCCCTCCCCAGACCTGAAACCCAGCCTCCAACCCCCAGACATGTCCCGACCTGCAGGACAGTCGAATGGGCCCTGGAAGGGGGAGTGGGAATGGAGGAGACAAGAAAACACGAGAAATGGAGACAAGACAAATAGCCTGATCAAGTCTCATTTAATGGTGGCGGTGCAATGCCTTATATAGGCTGGCAGAGGAAGAGGTTGGGCCAGGGCGGTGACAGGAGGCTGGGTTTACTCAAATTACAATTGCGCATGCGCCGTGGGTTTGTAATTTTCCTGGGCGCGGGATCACGCCTGCGCCGTAGGCTGCATATCTTCCTGGGCGGGAAAAATGTTTGCACGCGGGAAAGGTTTGCGCGCGCACGAGAAAGGTTTAGGCGTGCGCGGGAAAGGTTTGCAATGAAGAACCTGGAAATGTGCCATCTTGTCTCCGCTTTGCGGAGATCAAGCAACAGAGGTCGGCTAACTCCGGGCCTCATGGCTCCGGACACAGACACAGGGAGGTGGCTGCCTGCAGAGTCCACAAGAGTGCCAGCCTCCCTGTCTGCTTGGGCCTCTTAACAACACACAAGCCTGGGCTCACTGTTGCCAGTGTTGGCCCAGCTGATGGGTGACAGTGGCCATTATTTGGTCTTGCTCCTCACCCCCATTCTGCCCAGAATCCTAGTCATCTTCTGATGCATCCCTGCTGGATTTTTCGTTTCTGCTCAAAAAGACTCCCTGCACCTGCATGGGGGCTCGCTACCCACTCCCCACACCTGCCCCATTCCATTTGTCAGAACCCTCTGAGGGCCATGGGCTGGGCTTTCCCTAGCTGTGTTCCAAGACCTGAAACCCTCCATAGGGCATGCAGTGGCTACAATGTGTTTGTTATAATAAAATTTTTAAAGCTTTTCTTTTTTCCCCTTGAATTACTGCAGATGCAACTATAATAAAAGCTAAGCCCCCCAAACCCCCTCCCTCTGGCTCTAAAATGGTTTCAGGGAACTATTCATTGTTGGGACCAGCAGGGACTAGTTCCTTTAGTTTTCTAATATGCTTAACACATTAATCAACATGACACATTGTTTCATCACTGTACTCAACCAACCTTTATTGAGCATTGAAACATACAATGCAGCCGGGCGCGGTGGCTCAAGCCTGTAATCCCAGCACTTTGGGAGGCCGAGACGGGCGGATCACGAGGTCAGGAGATCGAGACCATCCTGGCTAACACGGTGAAACCCCGTCTCTACTAAAAAATACAAAAAAACTAGCTGGGCGAGGTGGCGGGCGCCTGTAGTCCCAGCTGCTCCGGAGGCTGAGGCAGGAGAATGGCATAAACCCGGGAGGCGGAGCGTTCAGTGAGCTGAGATTTGGCCACTGCACTCCAGCCTGGGTGATAGAGCGAGACTCTCTCAAAAAAAAAAAAAAAAAGATAAAAAAAGAAACATACAATGCATAATCCTAAGCAGTGAGGTTATAAGGCAGTAAAACAGTCACTGAGCCCGGGTGCAGTGGCTTACACCTGTAACCCCAGCACTTCGGGAGGCCAAAGCAGGCAGATCATTTGAGCCCAGGAGTTTGAGACCAGCCTGAGAAACATTGCAAAACCCTGTCTCTACAAAAAATAGAAAAAGTCGCCAGCTATAATGGTGCACACCTGTAGTCCCAGCTACTGAGAAGGCTGAGGCAGGAGGATCACCTGAGCCTAGGGAAGTTGAGGCTGCAGTGAGCCATGATTGCACCACTGCACCCCAGCCTGGGCAACAGTGTGAGACCCTGTCTGAAAAAAAAGTTGCTGACATACAGAAGCTTATTGTCCAGTGGAAGATGCAGAATATGATATAGTTAGATAACGAAAACATCATGTATAGTTTTACCCACTTACCAAAAGAATAAGAAAGCCAGGTGTGCCATGAGAGAGTTGTTCAGAAATAAAAGGAATCAGATCACCGTGGTCTGATACAGTCAGAGAAGACATCCTGGAGGAGGTGAGGCTTGAATCAGGCCTTTTGGGATAAAACCCAGAGCAAAGGAGGGTCAGTGGTGAGTTGGGGAGAGGAAAGGAACCGTGCAGATTCCAGGCAAAGGTAAACCGTGAGAGCCAAAGTGAAACCATACTTGGTATGTTCAGGGGACAATGAGTACATATCTGGGTTTTGTGACAGTAAGGACTTGTTTAGAGCACTAGGGACAGACTAAGGCCAGAACCAGATCTGGAGGACCTTGATACTATTCCAAGAGTTACAAACCATGTTGTAGGCAGTACAACAGTACTTGAACAATTAAAATTAGGAGCAGCACATGCCAAGGATTAAGAGCCAGCATGAGATGCCCACCTGTGCATAGTGGCATTTGATATGAGCTCTGGCTGCAGAGAAGGCAGCCCAGCAAAGGAGAAATTTGCACAGTGCAGACCATACTACCATAGAAAGTGGCTCAGAATACTTTTTGTACACGTGGTATCTCCAGGAGGGTTGGTTATCTGCAAAATCATTGAGGCCAGGTTTTAGTGCCTTTAATTTATGTATAAGACCTCAGGAAGATTAGTAATTTATTCAGTATCATACATGCAGAAAGACTCTCCCAGTCTCCAAATTAACATTTCTTCTCAGAAGCATATTTGCATAGATTAAGAGCTTGTGGCAACCAAACTTACATAATTAGCTTGCATCTATACATGTTTACTCCACTTAGTCACATTCTTAGAGCCTTCTTCTTCTGAAATTCTAAAATGGGAAACACCTGCTTCCTTCTGGCCCAAAATGTTACTTTGGTTTCAGCTTTGAAATAAGACCCTGGAGCCAAGAGACTTCAGCAAAAAATTACATTATATCCACAAGTGCCCTGACAAAATAAGAGGCAGCCACTGCCATTCTCTGCAAAAGTCCTGTTGAAAGCAGATTGTGTTAAGGACTGGCCCAGATTTATACAAGAACAATGAAGCCTGCGAGGTCTCCTTGTAAGAGCCCTGTGGGCAACAGGCCACCCTCCGAGAGAGTCTGAATATACAAACAAATATGACCAGACCACATATAAAAATAGAACTTTGACTCACAACCTGCAGCACCCAGCCCAGGAAACCAACCCTTATCTCCAGTAACCACCTAGGAAGCCAGCCTGATGTAAGTCAGACTTGTAGGAGTCAGACTGCTATCTCCAGTGACAATCCAGGAAGCAAGTAATAGCCCCTGTAGTAATCCACCCCCAAGGGCCAAGACTTGATTAATAACTGACAGCTTTCCTAAATCCAAACTTCCAACTTAGGACCCTCCAGAGAAAGCTAAATATGCTCCCCTAACCAATCACATAGGAGGTCCTGTTTCTACTTAACTGCCCACAGCTTCCCCACATTAACAGCTTCCAATCAAGGCACACCTGAAGCCTTCCCTTTTTTCCACTATGAAGTTTCCTTATTCTGCCTGCCTTTAAGTCTCTGCCAAAATGCAAGCTCTGAATACATAGCCTTTGCTTGTTCTCATCTGGTTGGTCTTTATTTCTGCATCAGTATGAAAAGATGGCTCTGGTGGCTCTGCAACAGGACATGCACCTTGAGTCATTTCTCCAGGAGGCTGATGAATCTGTGTGCGGAGCCCTTCATAGCCACTGGATGTCGACCATCACTTATGTGGGGACTCCTGGCCCAGTGCCTTAGAGAGTGGGCTCTGGAGTTGAACTGTCCGGTCCAAATTCTAGAGCCACTATCATGACGTCTCTGAAAGAGACTTCCTCTCTGTCCTATGCCCCTCCAGGTCAGCAGCAGAGACGTGTCAGGGAGTTTGGGCAGAGTGAGACAGCTTCCTTCCATGGAGGGCAATTGCTACCTTAGTGTCATGGAGAACCTCTGCTAGGGCAGTGCGAAAGGGAAATATGGGCAGGGGAGCCCTGCTGGGGCACTGTCTAGTGGAGCTGTGAGAAGAGGGCCACCGTCCTCCAGATCACAGATTGGTAGATCCACCAATAGCTTGCATCGTGTGCCTGGAAAAGCGGCAGACAACACTAGCCTGTGAAAGCATCCAGGAGGGAGGATGTACCCTGCAGAGCCACAGGGGCAGAGCTGCCCAAGACCATGGGAACTCACCTCTTGCATCAGTGTGACCCGGATGTGAGACATGGAGTCAAAGGAGATCATTTTGGAGCTTTAATTGCCTTGCTGGATTTTGGACTTGAATAGGGATTGTAGCCCCTTTGTTTTGGCCAATTTCTTTCATTTGGAACAGCTGTATTTACCCAATGCTTGTACCTCCATTGTATCTAGGAAGTAAGTAACTTCCTTTTGATTTTACAGGCTCATAAGCAGAAGACTTGCCTTGTCTCAGATGAGATGTTGGACTGTGGACTTTTGAGTTAATGCTAAAATGAGTTAAGAATTTGGGGACTGTTGGAAAAACATAATTGGTTTTGAAATGTGAGGACGTGAGATTTGGCAGGGGTCAGAATGATATAGTTTGGCTGTGTCCCCACACAAATCTCATCTTGAATTGTAACTCCCACAATTCCCACATGTCACGGGAGGAACCTGGTGGGAGGCCACTGAATTATGGGAGGTGAGTTTTTCCTGCACTATTCTCGTGATAGTGAATGAGCCTCATGAGATCTGATGGCTTTAAAAATGGGAGTTTCTCGCACAAGCTCTCTGCCTGCTGCCATCCATGTAAGACAAGATTTGCTCCTTTTTGCCTTCTGCCATGATTGTGAGGCCTTTCCAGCCATGTTGAACTGTAAGTCCATTAAACCTCTTTTTCTTCGCAGTCTCAGGTATGTCTTGATCAGCAGTATGAAAATAGACTAACACACTTGGCCTCATCACAGGCCCTGGGGCACCAGGCTGGGGAAATTTCCCACTTCTCTCATCTCTGAGGGACCATAAGGCCACCACTATTGCTAAAGACACCCCCCTTCAGAAGAAAACCAAGGGGGCCCTGGATGTCAGAGATGGAACTAGACTGGAAGGGAGCACAAGAGGCCCTGGATGGGCGAGAGAGAGCTAGACTGGAAGGGAGCACAAGAGGCTGATGACCCATACAAAACATCATCATAGAAAATACATGCCAGGTTGTTTCCTGTGACACAGCTTTAGTGAGTGCTGACTTCTTGAATCTGCACAACAAGCCTATAAAGTCAGCGCTCCTGTATTAGTCAGTTCTCACATTGCTAATAAAGGTATACGCAAGACTGGGTAATGTATAAAGAAAAAGAGATTTAACAGACTCACAGATCAGCATGGCTGGGGAGGCCTCATAATCATGGCAGAAGGCAAAGGAGGAGAAAGGCATGTCTTACATAGTGGCGAGCAAGATAGCTTGTGCCAGGGAAATCCCAATTATAAAACCATCAGATCTCATGAGACTTATTCACTACCACGAGAACAGTATGGCGGAACCACCCCCATGATTCAATTATCTACACCTGGCCACACTTGACAGCTGGAGATGATTACAATTCAAGGTGAGATTTGGGTGGGAACACAGCCAAACCATATCAGCTATCATTCCCATTTTTCACAAAAGAAAACTGAGGGACCGAGGAAGGAAATCACCTAGCCAAGGTTAACCAGCTCATGACAGTGACTCTGGAATTTGGATCAGGCAGTTCAACTCCAGAGCCCACTCTCTAAGCCACTGGACCAGGAGCCCACACATAAGTAATGATCAACATTGAACAGCTGTGAAGGGCTCCCCACATATCTTCTCACTCGGTCCTCCCAACAGGCTGCAGAGGCTGGAAAAATGAGTGGTAGTCTCATCCCTGCTTCATGAGAGGAGGTGACCAGGAATACGGAGGTGAAGGGAGATATTGGTTAATGGCGAAGCCTGACCTCAAACCCAGTTTTTCTGATTTCTGAAACCATTACTTTTGCTATTGTTGTTTGTTTAGCTTTTTTCCAAGCGTCATATTTGATGTATGTGAATTGCAGCCTTTAAACACAGAAAAAAGACTGAGCAACTAAGTGGTTGTTATAGACTAAATTATGTCTCCCAAAATTCATATGTGGAAGTCCTAACCTCTAGTACCTCAGAATGTGACTGTATTTAGAGATAGGGCCTTTAAGATGAAATGAGGCTATTAGGGTGGCCCTAATCCAATAGGACTGGTGTCCTTGTGTCTGTACAAGAAGAACAAGAGGATATTAGGACAGAGAAATACACCAGGAATGTACACACTGAGAGAGAACACCATGCAGAGAGGGAGCAAGGGAACAGCCATCTGCAAGCCAAGAAGAGGAGCCTCAGGGGAAACCAACACTGCCAGAGCCTTGATCTTGGACTTCTGGCCTCTAGAACTGTAAGAAAATAAACTTCTGTTGTTTAGCCCATCCAATCTGTTGTATTTTGTTATGGCAGCCTGAGCACACTAATATAGGGAAAAGCATCTACCAGTTACTATCATATTGCCAGGAGGTTGAGAATGGCTTCCCATGGGTCCGGTTAGACTCCCCCAGCCCTACATGTGGAATTTCTAAAGGAAGAAAGATCTCTCATCTCTGAGAGGGAGGAGGGCCTTTGGGGCAGGGGCGGTGCTTACGGTCAGTCGGCCAGCGTCTGCCACTAAGGTCGGGGCCAGAATCTGACTCACCATTGATGGGAAGAACACATCAGCTGAGAAAGAACTGCAGAAATGAGTTCAAATGCTCAGCAGCTGCTGGCCAAAGGCCATTCCAAAATGGCTGTTACAATCTACCCTAATGATCAGACCTCCTCCTCGCCCACAGTAAACATGCTCCTTTCTCTTCAAACTCGTCTTTTCCTCTGATCTAATTGTAGACTTACTTATTTGATATTTTAAAAATCACTTCAGTCCATGAGGCTCTGGGGTTCTCCTCCTCAAAGCAGGCAGGAAGGAAGGGAGGGAACCAGTGTTTACTGAGCACCAGGAACTCAACATCAAAATCAAGCATTTACTAAATTTTCACTGTGATTGTTAATCCTCTGGAGACACTTCAGAGGTGTGACACGGAGAACTGGGTGAAATCACAAAGCCTCTTTAGGTATATCCTGTGACTTCTGAAGACAGAGAATGGCATGTTTTTCTAACGAGTGATTTCCCAGGCAGTTGGCTTTTATAGTCTTAACCTGCCTCTTTTCATATAAAGCGAATTCTCCAGCTTTGTTTCCCATTTTTTTTCTGACCAAAATTTTGGTCTACAGACACTCTTTAAGTGCTCATAAGATTCATTAATCTAGAGACTCACTACCTTGCTTTGATAGAACATCATCCTTTTCTAAAATACTTCATGTTTAAAAACATATTTTCAAAAACAACATGCACATGCATCTTTACTGAACACCACTTGTGGACAGGGCAGGGTGAAACAGATTCCCCAACCTTGAATATCAATAAATATTCAAGAGGGGAGTATTGGAAAGAAGTGGCTGCTAATAATGGCGGAGAAGCTCTTCTCATTTTACAATTTTGATAATGATGAGTATGTGTGATTCTAACTTATTACAGTAATAATGACACCCATATGAACAAAGAGGATACAATTTAATGACATATTTTACTATACTTTATATATACCTATAATTATGTGATCAAGCATTTACTATATATAGTATATATGTTATTATATATAATATATATGCTCAAACATTTATCCTATATATACTGTATATAGATATATTCTCTCTATAGACTAAATTGTCTCCCAAAATATGTATAAAGTGTATATATAGTGTGTATATATGTATAAAGTATGTGTGTGTGTATATATATAGAGAGAGAGAGAGGCAGACATAAGAGAAATAAGGCAGAGGGGTCATTCCAAGATTTCAGAAAAAGATTGTTCAATATTAACTATAATGGTGTCATATGTAACAACATATTTCATGAATTCTAATAGAAATTTAAACAATGAACTTATAAGAAATCATAATATACTGGCTAAAGTAAAAGTCAGTCAGTTCTACTTGGATGGAGCTCTCTGCAGGCACAGAACTAACCAAGGAACAAAAGTAGCAAGCTCAACAGATGAACATTTACTCAATCAAGTGGTGAATTCCAACTATCTATGTGTCCCCAGCATGAATTTAAGTACTGGGGTTGACGAACACACACCAAGTCTCTGATGTCATGGAGTTTATACAATCCAAAACCTGTGACAGTTTCCTGGCAGACAGTAAACATATGGTCTTCCTCCTTTTCTCCTTGTCTCTCCAGATGTCAAAGGTCAATTGATGTCAATAAACTGCAAAGAGCAAACAGCAAGCTGTATGTGGCTGAGCATATGATTCATTGCCAGTAATATTTCCCAGCATCTGAAAGGATTGTGTCTTCGGTCAATTGGTTTGTCTCTATTAAGTTCATCTTGTAACATTTACTTCTAAAATATGCTGAAGCTATTTTAATGTTGCCTTACTGCAATTATTAAGCTAGTTACGAGTTAATTTGCCTATGTAGGACCTTTAGATTATTAGAGCTTGTAACACAACACAGAGCAGCCAAGATGGTGAGTTTTGTGTTGTGCTGGTAGGCTATCCTCCATAGTCAAACGGCTTTCCCTCATAGCATAGTTGAGATAGCTGTCTCATCCTAATGCAACAAGACACACCCTTTCTGTCTCATCAGGCCACGCCTCTCCTTAGCCATAAACCAGATGCTTTATCGGAACAATCTTGGCAAAGCTGAAATCCACTAAGAGTCTTGGCAGATTCCACAAAGCTCTTTCATTTTCTCTTTGACTTAGCATTGGAGACTAGTGTGAACTTCCTTCCAGGTTTAGTTCTATTTCCCTAAATCAAAGCACAATTTAAATATAGCTAGTCTTACTAGCCTTTTATACATGCTGTGATTTGTTTCACTGATGAAAAAGAAATCCCTCAATTTTGATATCTGCTTGTAATATGTATTTGCTTCATTAAATACTTCTATCTTTATTAGATGTCTTTGCATAATGCATATTGTGTTTGTTCACACCATGCCAAGTTGCCTCCCCAAATCTGAAAAGCTCTATGATTTTAAATATCTGAAACTGAAAATCCATGGAATAACTTAACCTTTTGCCTGCTCTGAGAACTTTTACTTAGTATGTAATTGATTATTAACTTGAACTTTTACTTAATTGCTGTTTAATTGATTTACCTCACTTATTGGAAGCTGATATATTTACAAAGTTTTTTTTGGCAGAGTTATAAGCCGACCTGTCACAGGGAATTCTATTACTATTTGAATGGACTTGCATTTTTCCATAGCAAAGTCCACTTAAGCCAAGGTATTAACGTTCTTGGTTACTCTCATTAGCATTTATATTTGCCTTTTAGAATCAGCATACAAATTGGAATCATATAGAGAGAGAAAATAGCTAATTTAGAACTTGTGATTTTTTTAAATGATCATTATTTTTCTCTTTTTATTTAATAAACTTATTCTTGAGTAGAAATTATATTACTGTTATTAGGGCTATTTTTGAAAACATTATTCGTAACTATATTTTGTATTTTTCAAAAGAACTTAAATTCTAAGTATTAGTAACAAAGAAAATTACTAACTTTGAAAACCCCAGCTATATTATCATGAAACCACTTTTGAATGAGCAAATAACTTATAATCAATTACAATTTTTCAAAATATGGCCCCATCTCAATTTCTCCATTTATACATTCACTCGCTCATTCATCCATTCACCCACTCAATAAACACGTATTTTGCAACTGCCATGTGTCAGGCACTACATTAAGCGCTGGACCTGCCAAGATGAATGGGATAGGGTCTCTGTCCTCAAAAAATTTATTACATTGATTTGGGGATGGATCAGGAGTGAACACTGGTATGGCTTATGAGAGAGGTGGCAAAAACATATCAATTTCCTATTTTTTTTGAATTGGAGGAAATGTATGAAAACTACAAAAGCAAGTTCCTTTCTCCTTTTACCAAGAAGATTTGGGGAAAGTAGTTCTTCCTTCTCTTGCATGAAAAGCCAGAGCAGGAATATTGGGATGAATCCTAGTCAGCACAGACACAGGCTAGCAAGAAAAGCCTCCTGGAAAAAGCAAGGGCACCGCAAGGTTAATAAGGCCGTTTGAGGAAGACAGAAGCAGGTAAAGAGGCTCTCCAGAAACCCACAACTGTGCAAAGAGGCTGACACTGTGGATAGGAAATGACAGCAAATCTGACAAAAGCAAACTTATAAATGATGCCTGCAGAAGGGAATCAGCCAACAAAGAACCTAATTAAGGAAATGTAAGTGTTTGAAGGGTACAGTTAGCTAAATTTAGATTGTAGCCAATTTTGGGGTTTGGCTCAGTGACTTGTCATTTGGGGTTTTAAAGCCATCAGGATGCAGGTTAAGAAGGACCCAATCACAGCACGAATAACCAGTCATTACAGGGATTCTCAGTGAACACAACTGGACAGATCCAAGGGATAACATGGGTATAAGATGCACCTTCCCCGCCCTGGGAAAGGAGGGTGGCCTTTAGATAAGGGAACAATGACTGGGATGCCTAGAGCTCATAATATGCACTCAATAAATCCAACACTGTGTCACTCTGCTCTAGTGAGAGTTGCTTTAGTACTCAAAGACTTTTCCGATAGAACTATGAAGTTCCTATTTTCTTTTTCACCACTTCCTTGGCCACTTAAGCCATCCACATCCATGGGCTCAAGCCCACATAAATTAACAGAGAATATTAAATTCTTGGCTGTGGCAAACTCTGCCAAAGGATCAGGCCCACATGAACATTCTCTGGTTATTGCCAATTTTATGTAACATGAGTATCTAGCTTGTTTTCAGACTTTAGGCTGTCCTCATCTTAAATCTGTTTGCCACTTGGTCTATGTTTTGATCTTTGGATCACTGGTCTTAAAACATTGAATATTATTTCTGGATGATCCAAGCCTGTGGGTCACGTGAAGCTGTTTGCTCTTTCAGGGTGTTCAGAGTGGTGCCATGCAAATCCCCACCTGGACCCCAAGGAAGTGTGGTCTGGTCAGGCAAGCACACCTGTCAGAGGGAGTGTGTTCTGTGGACAGAGGACCATAGACAATAGAAGAGAGGGGCCAAAACTGAGTAGGGACCAAATTGGGGGCTTCCGTTTGTGTGATCCAAGCTGTAAGCAGCCACATAACCCCAGAGGAATGTGCTGTTTCAAGGAGATCCCTCTGGAAATAAGATGCCCTACCCTAAGACTTGCAGATGGTTTGCTGATGAGATGAAGGTGCCTCTTTATACAACAACAGGAGACAACCAATTTGATCCCAGAAACGTAATTCGCTAAAATCATTCAGCACATTTTGTGGGTTCAACACATATAGATGATATTGTAATAACAGCTGGAAATAGAAGGGCGGTTATTCCCTTAGAAGCCGTGAAAATCAAGGAGCAAAGAACTTGCTAATGCCTCACCAACATTGAAGAAGCAAAGGAGCTCTGGTTCATGTAAGATCCTGATCTACTTTAAAGTATTTTCACACACTGAGAGACATTATGAGGCTTCCACAGTATTATTATTTTATTTAACACGTATCTACTATGCACCAGGCTCTGTGCAAAATGCCAAAATGCCTATAATTAAATGAAAAAAATGCTGCAGAATCCCAGCACTTGTAGACACTCGGAGAAGGGCATCTAATTTCCGTAAAAAAGGTTAGAGAAGACTTCCAAGAGGACACTGAGCCTTGAAAAATAAAGATTCATCCATCCAGCTAGGCAGCCTTTGATTCATTCATTCATTACATACGCACTGAGTATCTCTGCCTGTTCTAGATGCTGTGGATACAACACTGAATGAGACAGTCAAGGTCCTTACTCTTGTGAAATTTACATTCTGGTAGGGTGGAGACATAACTAGGAAAAACAAAATGCTTCCTTAAGACCATCCAATGTCCGTCTTCTGGCCTCATTTCCTCCCCCACACTGTGTTTTCCTATTGAGAAGAGAAAAAGAGCATGATGGCTCAACCTAGAGCATTTCCATGCTGTCGGTGAGTCTAGCTCTCATTATGACACTAAAATGCCAGTTTATTGCTTACCATCACGACATAATAACTCCAGAAGGGTATAGCTCAGATAAAATCAAATTTCTGAAAGTGCAGTGCTGAGAATCAGCTTCAAGCAGAAATCAAAATGAGAATGCGATGTCTACCCTGACGTGAGATATCCTTACCTCGCTTTAACAGTGGGGATCTTTTCTGCCAGTGAAATAAGTTGTGTTTTCCAGGAAAAAGTAAGTGGAAGAAAAACAGGAGTTTCTTTGTGAATCCTAGGAAGAACTTCCAACACTCAGCATCTAAGAGTAGGAAACAAGGGGCATGCTCCACTTCATCTTTTCCCAGGATCTTGAGCCTTCAGATTTGAGGGTCCCTTCCGTGGTGCCTGCTGCCAGTGTCTCACTGTGATTCACTGTGTAGAGAGCTGCAGGAAGGCTGAGAAAGCCCAGGACCACTGGGGTGACCACTTCCTGAAAAAATGCTCAGCGTCTTCTGTCCGAGAGGAAGTGGAGGTGCCTGACTGAGGCCAGTGCCTCTACTTCTGCATACAGGGGTCCTTCTGCAAAGAGGCACACACTATCATGCCCCACAAGGGAAAGTATCTCTAAGAGAAAACTGAAAAATCTTCCCCACCCAAATAGAAGAGAAAAATGCAAGCCGCTGACACTGGTAGTTTTAAGCCAGACTAGCCTTCAGAGATCTCAGATTAAGTCTGTAGAAATGACCGAACTGCATAACAGAGGCAAGAGAAAGGCAGTTGGAAGCTTCTGCAAGGCACCGTTGGTAGCATTCTGAAAAGTCATATTTCCTGTTTGCCAACACGTCTGCTTTAAATCCTTCAAGCTGCTAATTACTTACCAGTGTTATATACCAGCTTTTCCTCATATGTATAGCTTTCATTTATCTTTGAAGTTATTCAAGTAATATATGCTTGTTGTCAAAAATGTAAAATACCGATAAACATAAAAAAGAAAATAAAAATTCCCCATAATACCACCACTTGAAAATAACTGCCGTGGGCGCTTTGGTGTATATCCTGTCTTTTTTCTATGGTGAATTGGATATTAGGGTGAGCTTCTCAGCATCCATTCCACCCCCACAGCATTGGGGAACATCCAGGCAGTTTTGCTGGTATACGCTCCATCCTCAGCTCCAGCATAGGTCCAGATTTGGCTAAATTAACCTGCAAGTATATCTTGCTCTTGACACAGTGTTTATTTCAGGAACCAGTGCATAAGCCAGATCTAAGCCAATCCACATAGGACAGTCCCCAGCCCCAGGAAAGGCACATGATCAACATGGTCCAATCAGAGGGAAGCCTAGGACTCTGCCCAGTGGCTGGGGAGGAGACTCACTCCTCGGGTTAGAAGAGGTGTTTCTGGAGGCTGTTGGTAGCCACGTTCCCATCACTTGAGGAACCAGCTTTGGGATGAAGCAGATATCCCAGAAAAGATATATAAAAAGAAATTCAGTCCTTAAAGAAATTTCTGAGGCCGGGCGCCGTGGCTCAAGCCTGTAATCCCAGCACTTTGGGAGGCCGAGACGGGCGGATCACGAGGTCAGGAGATCGAGACTATCCTGGCTAACACGGTGAAACCCCGTCTCTACTAAAAAATACAAAAAACTTGGGAGGGGGAGGCAGGAGAAGGGCGTAAACCCAGGAGGCAGAGCGTGCGGTGAGCTGAGATCCGGCCACTGCACTCCAGCCTGGGTGACAGAGCAAGACTCCGTCTCAAAAAAAAAAAAAAGAAAGAAAGAAATTTCTGAGCTGCCAAATTAAGCTAACACCAAAACTTGTCTTAACTTTTGAAGTTTCTAGCTATATGAACCAATATACTTGCTTGTTGAAGCCAATTAAATTGAGTTTTCTATTCCCTGTAGCTGAATGCATCCTAAGTGACTCATGTAGATATTTTTATAAAAACACATGGCCCCAGCCAGGCGCGGTGGCTCACACCTGTAATGCCAGCACTTTGGGAGGCAGAAGTAGGTGGATCACGAGGTCAGGAGATCGAGACCATCCCGGCTAACACGGTGAAACCCTGTCTCTACTAAAAATACAAAAACATTGGCCGGGCGTGGTGAGGGGCGCTGTAGTCCCAGCTACTTGGGAGGCTGAGGCAGGAGAATTGTTGAACCCAGGAGCAGAGCTTGCAGTGAGCCAAGATCACACCACTGCACTCCAGCCTGGGCGACAGAGTGAGACTCCATCTCAAAAAAAATAAAAAACAAACAACAACAACAACAACAAAAACAAAAACATGGTCCCATTTTACACACACACACAGAGAGGGAGAGAGACCAGTGTAAGAAAAGATAAATTATATATTGAAGTGTTAACATCAATTGATTCCTGGATTGGGATTGTAGGAGTGTGGGGGAAATTTTTAAACTTTTCTTTTTAACATTGGAACATTGATTTGTTTAACATTTTTAATAAGATTTTAAAAAAATATCGGACATTACCCCAGATCGCTAAACACCATATTTTTTCAAAATAGCCCCTTTTACTTAAATGTCACAGCGCTAGTCTCTATAGTTGGAAGGAAAGTGTAACTGAGGAAAGGGTATAAAAATTACAAGTGGAATAGCCTCCAATTCTAACAAGACTGGCTGAGACTGGGACTATATAATTAACAGCAAATATGTGTTTTATTACTATGGACCAATATTCAATGGTGTCTGTATTAGCGTTCTCTAGAGGGACAGAACTAATAGGATATATGCATGTATATTTATTTATACTATATATTTATATTTATATATAATGTATATGTTATATATACTATAAATTTATATTTATTTTATATTTATATCATGTATTTTATTATAAAAATATATACAAATTATGTTTTATATTATATAAATATATTTATATTATATATTTTTACATATATATAATATGTAAAAATATTATATATATGTATAAAACATATATATCTATAAAACTCTCCTTTATACATATATTTTTGTATATGTTTGTATATATAAAGGGGAGTTTATTAAGTATTACCTTACATGATCATGGTCCTACAATAGGCTGTCTGCAAGCTGAGGAACAAGGAGAGCTAGTCCAAGTCCCAAAATTGAAGAACCTAGAGTCCAATGTTCGAAGGCAGGAGGCATCCTGGAGTCCAATGTTCGAAGGCAGGAGGCATCCAGCATGGGAGAAAGATGTAGGCTGGGAGCCTAGGTCAGTCTCTCCTTTTCACATTTTTCTGCCTGCTTTATATTCACTGGCAGCTGATTAGATTGTGCCCACCAGATTAAGGGTGGATCTGCCTTCCCCAGTCCACTGACTCAAATGTTAATCTCTTTTGGCAACACCCCTCACAGACACACCCAGGATCAATACTTTTCATCCTTCAATCCAGTCAAGTTGACACTCAGTATTAACCATCACAAGTCCACCGTTTGTCCACTTGAACCCATACACATCTCCTGAGATCATACATAATCTTCAAATAATGACAATAATAAGGTCAGGTCATAATTACGTCTAACATAATAAAACTATCCTTTGTGCAACTAGAAATGCAACAATCGCCAACCCAAATACTATTACACAAAGTTAACAACACACAAATGCTGATATGAAGTCAATAAATCTTATGTCACATGATAAAAAAGGAAATAAAATAAAGATATTTTATTAGTACAAGTGTATACATGCACAAACATGTTTTTAGGAAAAGAAGGAGGAAATACTCATGACAGTTACAGTCCCCACTTCGTCAGCTGGTCATGTGGTTGTAGCTGGTATTGAAGACTACCTTCTTCTACTACCCATTCTGTATTCCCTTTGCCTTCAGCAAGCACTTCAGCAGGTTGTGGTTTTTTTCCTGGTGGGGTGACCCAAACCTCCATTCCTGAGGGGTTTTGGCCAATTGTAGTCCTTCCTGGATTGGGCTGTTGTAGTTTCCTATTGACCTTAATCACAGAGCACGGTAATACTAAGAGATGCCCTAATGGATCTCCTGTATTCCATGCATATTCTTCCTTACCTCTGTTGTGGAGTAGTAGACTGATTTCATCTTGATAGTCCAGGTCAATCACCCCAGCTAACACTGTAGCTCCCTTCTTAGCCTCTTGACTTAAAGGTAGGGGGAGTCCAAAGTGTTCAGGTAGCCATTTTAACTTCCAGTTTAATGGAATCATTGTTGTGTCTCCTGCTGGCAGCATTCCTCCCTCTGGAACTAAGACCTCTAGGCCAGCAGAACATAATGTCACAAGAACAGCAAGTAAAAATTTTGCTAGTGGATCACTATGGGTAATGGTGAGTGGTGCCACTTCCACTTCCACCCCTTGATTCCTGGACCCATGAATCCTGGCTATGGGAAAAAGAGTACTATATATTGAACACTGATTCAGAGCATACACGGCCTTCTGGAGAACTTTGCCCCTGTCCTGCAAAGAATTGTCATCTAGTGGACATTTTAATTGTGAGTTCAAAAGGCCATACCACCATTCTATCAACCCAACTGCTTCAGGATTATGGGGAACACTGTAAGATAAGTGAATTCCATGAGCACGAGCCCACTGCTGCACTTCTTTAGCCATAAAGTGAGTGCCTTGGTCAGAGGCAATGTAGTGTGGAATACCATGATGGTGGATAAGGCATTCGTGAGCCCATGGATGGTAGTCTTGGCAGAAGCACTGTGTGTGGGATAGGCAAACCCAAATCCAGAGTAAGTGTCTATTTCAGTGAGGACAAACCTCTACCCTTTCCATGATGGAAGAGGTCCAATATAATCAACATGCCACCAGGTAGCTGACTGATCTCCCTGAGGAATGGTGCCATATTAAGAGCTCAGTGTTGACCTCTGCTGCTGGCAAACTGGACACTCAGCAGTGTCCATAGCCAGGTCAGCCTTGGTGAATGGAAGTCCATGTTACTGAGCCCATGGGTAACCTCCATCCCTGCCACCATGGCCACTTTGTTCATGGGCCCACTGGGCGATGACAGGGGTAACTGGGGAAAGGGGGTGAGTGGTATCCACAGAACGGGTCATCCTATCCACTTGATTATTAAAATCCTCCTCTGCTGAGGTCATCATTGGTGAACAATCACAGAGCACTCACATGGGCTATCTTCACAGTTTTGACCACTCCAAGAGGTCCATCCACATACCTAGTCCCTATTTCTGTCACCAATTTTCCAATCATGCTTCTTCCAAGTCCCTGACCACACAATCAAACCATCAAATACAGCCCACAAATCAGTATATAATCGCACATCTGGCCATTTCTCCTTCCATGCAAAGTGCACAACCAGGTGCACTGCTCAAAGTTCTGCCAACTGGGAAGATTTCTCTTCACCGCTGTCCTTCAGGGATTCCTAGAAAGGGGCTGTAGTGCTGTAACTGTCCACTTTCGGGTGGCGCCTGCATATCATGCAGAGCCATCTGTGAACCAGGCCCTAGTCTTCACTTCCTCTGACCATCATAGGAAACTCCCCATGAGGTCATCAGTGCAGGCTAGGGGAGAGAAGATAGGGTGACAGAACTGGAGACCATGGACATTTGAGCCACTTCCTCATGTAACTTACTTATGCCTTCAGGATCTGCTCGAGCCCAATCACGTATATACCACTTCCATTTGATGATGGAATGCTGCTGTGCATGACCCACTTTATGGCTAGATGGGTCAGAAAGCACCCAATTCATGACAGGCAGTTCAGGTCACATGGTTACTTAATGATCCATAGTCAAAGGTTCAGTTTCCCCCAAAGCCCAGTAATAGGCCAAGAGCTGTCTCTCAAAAGGAGAGTAGTTATCTGCAGAAGATGGCAGGACCTTGCTCCAAAGTCCTAGATGCCTCCGCTGTGATTCACCTACAGGGGCCTGCCAAAGGCTCCAAACAGCATCCCCGTCTGCCACTGACACCTCAAGCACCATTGGATCTGCTGGGTTATGTGGCCTAAGTGACAGAGCAGCTTGCACAGCAGCCTGGACCTGTTGCAGAGCCTTCTCCTGTTCGTGACCCCACTCCTGGTATGAAAATCTGTATTAGTCAGGGTTGTGTAGAGGGAAAGAACTGATAGGATATATATGGGAGTTTATTTATTAAGTATTAACTTACATGATCATAAGGTTTCACAGTAGGCCATCTGCAAGCTGAGGAGCAAGGAGAGCCAGTCTGAGTCCCAAAACTGAAAAACTTGGAGTCCGATGTTCAAGGGCAGGAGGCATCCAGCACAGGAGAAAGATGTAGGCTGGGAGGATAGGCCAGTCTCTCCTTTTCATGTTTTTCTGCCTGCTTTATATTCCCTGGCAGCTGATTAGATTGTGCCCACCAGATTAAGGGTGGATCTGCCTTCCCCAGTCCACTGACTCAAATGTTAATCTCCTTTGGCAACACCCTCACAGGCACACCCAGGATCAATACTTTTCATCCTTCAATCCAGTCAAGTTGACACTCAGTATTAACCATCACAGCATCTATATGTTTCTTTCCAGATGTGCATTTTTATCTCTTTTTAAAAGGTCACTAGAAAATTACTGCAGAAGCACCTACTGGATTCTAAGATATAACATATAATATGTATCGCAATAAAGTGTTTTTCTAAAAGGAAAATCTTTAAAACAATTTCAATACATATGTAACAAAAAAATTCTTATATTTAAAAGTTCTTATAAATTTTAAGTATTTATTGACCTATACCTATAAACATGCAAATAAGTTTATATATATTTTGAGATGGAGTCTTGCTCTGTTGCCGGGCTGGAGTGCAGTAGCAATCAGGGAAGAGAGAGAAATGAAGGGCATTCAAACAGAGAGTTCCCCTTCCTTACACCACATACAAAAATCAACTCAACATGGATTAAAGACTTAAATGTAAAACTCAAAACTATAAAGTCAAACTATCTCTGTTTGCAGATGACATGATTCTATATCTAGAAAATGCCTTAAAAACTCCTGCAGCTGATAAACAACGTCAGCAAAGTTCAGGATAGAAAATCAGTGTACAAAAATTACTAACGTTCTTATAAAACAACAATAGCCAAGCCGAGAGTCAAATCAGGAAGGCAATCCCATTCACAATTTCCACAAAAAGAATAAAACACTTAGGAAACAGCTAACCAGGGGGGTGAAAGATCTCTACAATGAGAATTGCAAAACACTGCTGAAAGAAATCAGAGATGACACAAACAAAGGGAAAAACACACATACCATGCTCATGGCATAGGAAGAATCAATATCATTAAAATGGCCATAATGTCCAAAGCAATGTATAGATTCAATGCTATTCCTATCAAACTACCAATGTCATTCTTTACAGAACTAGAAAAAACTATTTTAAAATTCATATGGAATCCACAAAGAGCCTGAATACCCACGGCAATCTTAAGCAAAAGGAACAAAGCTGGAGGCATCACACTATCTGACTTCAAACTATACTACAGGGCTACAGTAACCAAAACAGCATGGTACTGGTACAAAAACAGACACATAGAACAGTGAAACAGAATAGAGAAACCAGAAACAAGGCCACACACCTATGACCATCTGATCTTTGACAAAGCTGGAAAAAACAAGCAATGGGGAAAAGACTCCCTATTCAGTAAATGGTTCCAGAGTAACTGGCTAGCCATATGCAGAATATTGAAATCGGAACCCTTCCTTATACCATATATAAAAATCAACTCAAGATGAATTTAAATGTAAAATCCAAAACTATAAAAACCCTGGATGACAACCTAGGCAATACCATCCTGGACATAGGAACAGGCAAAGATTTCATGATGAAGATGCTCAAAGTAATCATTATAAAAGCAAAAATTGATGAATGGGACCTAATTAAACTTAAGAGATTCTGCACAGCAAAAGAAACTATCTCCCGAGCTTTGGGAAAGAGAGCTCTACTTCCTCTCACCTTTTGGATGTGCCCCTGAAATGGCTGTTTTCACTGCCAGGTCATTTCACAGATACCTCAAAGCCTGCTCAGCAAGAGACTGGAGGGAGAATGAAGAGAAAGGCTCATTTGATGTATTAGGCTGTTCTTGTATTGCTATAAAGAAATACCTGAGGCTGGATAATTTATAAAGAAAAGAGGTTTAATTGGCTCATGCTTCTTTCAGCTATACAGGAGGCATAGTGCCAGCATCCGCTTCTGGCGAGAGCCTCAGGGAGCTTCCAATCATGGTAGAGGGTGATGGGGAGACAACATGAACATGGTGAGAGAGGAGGCAAGCATGGGGAGGTGCCGCACACTTTTAAACAACCAGATCTCACAAAAACTCAGAGTGAGAACCCACCCGTCACTGAGAGGATGATGCTAAGCCATTTATGAAGGCTCTGCCCCCATAATCCAATACCTCCCACCAGGCTCTAGCTCCAGCCAACACTGGGGATTACATTTCAACAAGACAAATATCCAAACCGTATCATTTGATAAACTGCTTATTTTGGTCCAATTGCACCCCTGGCCAGATGCCCTTCAGGCTGAGAAATCAGGTTTATGCTCAACTAAATGAAGGCCATAGAGAAGAATGTTTATGTCTTTGCCCCTCAGATCTGGTCTGTCTCTCTCTCTCTCTCTCTCTCTCTCTCTTTCTCTCTTTCTCTCTCTCTCTCTCTTTCTCTTTCTCTTTCTCTCTCTCCCATTCTCTGATGGTTTAATATAACTAGGGCATAACCTAGCAGAAAATAGAAGCTTGGGATAAGGGGAGAAGGAGTACATGAGAGTCAGTGCGACAGTAGGTTGGGAGAGCTTGGATCAGCAGAATCATTTATGGTAAATGATCCCTTGGACACACCTCAGACTACTAAATTAGAATCTTCAGACATGGGGCTCAGGAAGCTGTGATTGAACAAGCACCTGCAGTGATTTTTATGCAAATAAAGTTTGTGTGCATTTATAGCATAAGAAAATAGCTCTTCAATTCTAGGATGGAAAAATTAGATATTGGGCATTACAAACTCCCAAACTATATCTTCTACCTGCTGCCTAGATTGTTTGAACACCAGCAAGTACTAGTACATGACTTTAAGGGAAGATGTGCTGTTGGGTGAAAAACAAGTAGAGGTGGAATAGCTGGTAACACAGCAAGCATAAATACTAATACGTAGTGAGTTCCCAACAATTAGGGGATTGAAATTATTCCTAAGTCATGTGATTTCATAGGATGGGTGTACATACACACACACACATACACACACATGCACACACACATTTGCCTAATGCCTTCATAAAATATTGCAAACTGCCAGGCACAGTGGTTCATGCCTGTAATCCCAGTATTTTGGGAGGCCAAAGAGGGAGGATCTCTTGAGCCCAGGAGTTCAAGACCAGCCTGGACAACATAATGAGACGCCATGTCTTCAAATAAAAAGTTAACCAGGCGTGGTGGCACATATTTGTAGTCCCAGCTACTCAGGGGGCTGAAGTGGGAGAATCACTTGAGCCCAGGAGGTCAAGGCTGCAGTGAGCCGTGATTGTGCCACTGCACTTCAACCTGGATGATAAAGTGAGACCCTGTCTAAAAAAAAAAGATGCAAACTTTATTTTTTGCGGGGACCCTCTCCCTCTAATTTTTATACAGACCTGAATTATATCAAGTTACAAAACAGCTTAGTTATTGCCATGGTTTGAATGTTTGCTTCAAAACTCATGTTGGAATTTAATTGTCTTTGTGATGGTATTAAGAGATAGGGCCCTTGGGAGGGGATTAGGTCATGAGTGAGGGTCGGCTGTCATGAATGGATTAATGTCTTTATCTCAGGAGTGGGTTAGTTATCATGGAAATGGGCTCCTGACAAAAAGGATAAGTTTGGTCCTCTCTTTCTCTGTCTTGAGTACTTACATCACTTTCCAATTTCCTCCATGGGAAGATGCAACAAGAAGGCTCTCACCAGATGGCTGAGTGTCACACCCTTGGACTTCCCAGCCAGTGTCGAGAATCATGAGCCGACTAAATATCTTTTCTGTGTAAACTACCCAGTCTGTGGTATTCTGCTATAGCAGCAGAAAACAGACTAAGACAGTCCTACACAGATGAGAAATAAAACACTTGTCAGGAATTATACCACTTTCCCCCCACAGGTTCTTACCTGTTTCTCCTAAATAACTTGGCAAACACTAGAATTGCTGGAACAGGAAATAATTAAAAGTGATTCATGTGTTTATATATTTTGCATATAAATTTTTCCCCCAAAACTACCACGCAAAAATTCTAAGAACCAATAGGATAGTTGTGAGGCATAAAGAAAAGGGAGAGAGAGAAGAAGGGCAGATGTGTGGCTTGCAGTGTTGCAGGGGCAAGACTGCATAAGATATGCTATGTAGAGTACCAGAGTCAGGTGGCCTTCTTGGGGCAGGTGGGGAATAGGTCCTCTCGCCCTTCTGGAAATTTTCCAAAACCCCTTCCAGAAAATGATCAATTACCCTCTATTGTCCACCAATCCTGACGTAAACGTCAGGAAAGCAAAACTGCTGAGCAACTTGCAATAGACAAAATGATTGTGCAAAGTCATACATTTAGTATCAAGGTAGAGTGTGACTGGATGACACTGCCACTGATGTCCAGAACTAATATTATAGGCAATCCAGCCTGAGGATAGTTCATTTGTACCATTGTTACGGATGGAGGGTGGGAAGCAATTGAGAAGAGAAGGATTAATGAATAGAAAGTGGAGAAAACTTATTTTATAGCTCCTCTCAGTTGGGTCATATTTTGGGTGTGTCATGGTTCCTGAAGAAATAGAAAATACAATTTCAGGACAGTACCTGTGATAAACCCCATTTTCCAAAGATGGTCACAACAATATCTCCCATCCCACCTGCTCTTCTCCAGTGTGACTTTGCCATTCCTAACATGGAAAGGTGGAATTCTAGCCCCCTTCCCCTTGCATCTGAATGGGCTAGTGGCCGCTTCAACCAATCATTAATGTGCCTGCCATACTCTGGACCACGTGCACTTGGAGCCCTGAGTTGCCATGTCAGTAGTCCGATGACACTGAGGCTGCCATGCTGGAGAAGCCATGTGTAGGCCCTCCAACCAACATCACAGTTGAGCACCCAGCTGACAAAAAGCATCTGCTGCCAGCCATCAGAGTGCACCACCTTGCAGGTCAAGACCAGCTGACATCTGACTGTCCGCATGAGGAGCCTTGAATCAGAATGGCCCAACTGAGCCCTTCCCAAGTTCCTGATCCACTAAATTGTAAGCAAAATTAAATGTTTGTTTGTTTTGTTTTCTGATGCAGGGTTTCACTCTATCACCCAGGCTGGAGTGTAGTGGCTCATTTACAGTTCACTGCAGCCTGGATATTCAGGCTCAAGTGATCCCTACAGCTCAGCCTGTTGTATAGCTGGGACTACAGGTGCACACCATCACATCTGGCTTACTTTGTTTTTGTTTTTGTAAAGATGAGGTCTCACTATGTTGCCCAGGCTGATCTCAATCTCCTGGGTTCAAGCAATCCTCCTGCCTTGGCCTCTCAAACTGCTGAAATTACAGGCATGAGCCACCGGGCCTGGCCAAAATTAAATGGTTATTTTAAGCTGCTAAGTTTTGGTGTGATTTGTCACATAGCACTAGTAAATGGAATAGTATCTAACTGAAACCCTGAAATTACAAAATCTCAGACTGTTTTCTTCCCTGCATAATTATTTCTATTTTAGTGTTTTTCCTTTTCTTGGAGAAAGATCTGAAATCCATACTCTGTGCATGTGTGAATCATGATAATATTATGAGCTGACCACTTTCAAAGGGCTAAAAAGAGAATGTTGGTGTGTGGTTAACCCCACTTTCAAAGGTCGATTTGGTTCAGCTTAGAACAAAGCTGAATCTCCAAATTTTCAGCACAAGGGTAAACCTCGAAGTGTGAAGAAAAAAGGCAACTACGTATGTCAGGTTGTCTGAAAGGTAGTTATTTCATTTCCTTCTTGCCAATGATCTAACGGTGGAATTACAAACATCTTCACAGATTGGTGGAAGAGATCACTGGTGAGAAGAAAATAAAATAATTAATCTTTGGGCCAGGTATGGTGGCTCATGCCTGTAATCCTAGTGTTTTGGGAAGCCGAGGCAGGCAGATCGCTTGAGTCCAGGAGTCTGAGACCATCCTGGGGAAGAGGTAAAACCCTGTCTCTACAAAAAAAAAAAAAATTAGCCAGACGGTGGCACGAGTTTATGTCCCAGCTACTCGGGAGGCTAAGGTGGGAAGATGACTTGAGCTAGGAGGAGGTCCAGGCTGCAGTGAGCCATGAGCACATCACTGTACTCCAGCCTGGGTAACAGCAGAGTGAGACCCCATCTCAAAGAGAGAGAGAGAGAGAGAAAGAGAAAGCTCTTTGGGATTATCTGACTCTAGTGTTCCAATAAAGTAGCAGGAAAAAGAAAGAAGCAAATACAGCTTAACATGAGAAGGAATCTTCTAGAATTAAAAAGCTGGTGAGTATTAGGAAAGGAGCTATCACAGGTGTTCCATAATTGAGCAATCACTTGTATGGGGAGGTAAACAGGGTTAGATTGGATGAGGTGTTGACAAACTTTGTCTGAAAAGGAGAAAATAATAACTATTTTCAGCTTTGCATACTGCAAAAGCAGCCCTAGACAATACATACGTGGACACTGTATTCTACTAAAACTGTATTTCCCCCAAATGGGTATCAAGCTGGATTTGGCCCAATTTGCTGACTCCTGGTTTAGGTAATCTCCAACATCTCTTTCGACCCTTGGATACTGGTAAATGAACTTTTAGAATGCCAGCACCCCCCAGTGCTGGTCCCTTAACAATTCGAACACTAGCCTGGAATTAGTTTGCAATCCAGGCCCTCGAGAATGGACATGGGAGGCCCCACTGGGGAGAGTCAGTGTGCAGATGAAGAAAAAGAGTTGCTGGAAACTCTGGTCCTGCTTGACTAACAGACTGTACATGTCTTAAAAACAGAGATAATCTTTATGTGCCCAGCTTCTGTTCCAGCCAATCTCCCCACTGCCCACTGCCACCCACTCCCCACCCCCAGATGCAGTTCAGAAACAAGAGGAGTGCTATTTGCTTCTACCACCCTGTATGTCGAAATAAATGACACAGATGCATGTTCACAGCAAGAGCAAAGGAAAGGCCAATCTCATCATCCCAGTAGTAAGGCAAGTTGAAAGCCAAAGCCTGCTAACCCCTAGAGTAAGAACCTTTACACCGTGTACATTTACTTGGGTGTGCATTCAACGAGGAGAGCTGGCACTCTAAGGGCCACTGAGGTGGGGCCTGGGGTCCCGCAGAGGAACAAACCAGCTCTCAAAGGGTTAACAACAAGGAGAAAAACTGAGCACATCAGCATTTTTTTCCCTTTGGCTTTTTAAAAATTCTTTCCATCTACTAGCTTTATTTTATGCCATTCCAAACTGAGTCAGTAGCGTAGGAATCATCTAAGGATAACACATGCATTTTAAGGAAAATAAAAGATTAGGGGCAGGAGAGAGCCTTCACTGCAAAGATATTATCCATGGTCAGAAACTTGAGATTTTTGTTCCCAAATTCCATGGATGTTAGGAAGCTCTTCCCAAATTGCACAGCCTCTTCCCTGCGATGTCACCCGGCAGATTCTGCCATGCAGCTGTCCAGCTCCCGTAGCCTCCAGTCATCCACCAGACTCCGAGAAATCTGTCCAGTGGCCTCTTCATCATGGTATTCACATTTTGTCTTCTCTGTTCCTGTTTCTCTGAACCACAGAAAATGAGACACTAGGGGCATGCAAGCATCTGGGCTTTTGTGGGGTGTAGTGCATCCATGTGGGATACAGTACATCCCTGCGGGGATGCATAGCTCTCTCCTGCATTTCGTTAGGTCCAGCAAGTAGACCGTAGAAGGTTTACACATAGCAGACACTCAAAAACTATATATTTGCACCAAATTTTTTTTTTTTTTTTTTTTTTTTGAGGTGGAGTCTCTCTGTCACCTAGGCTAAAGTGCAGTGGCTCAATCTCAGCTCACTACAAACTCCACCTTCCCAGTTCAAGTGATTCTCCTGGCTCAGCCTCCCGAGTACCGAGCAGCTGGGACCACAGCCACGCACCACCACGCCTGGCTAATTTTGGTATTTTCAGTACAGACAGGGTTTCGCCATGTTGGCCAAGCTGGTCTGGAACTCCTGACCTCAGGTGATCCTCCCACCTCAGCCTTCCAAAGTGCTGGGATTACAGGCGTGAGCCACCATGCCTGGCCTTGCAGCAAATGATTTAACTCAGTACATTTAAATGTCTAGATGTCTAATAGACCAGGCATGGTGGCTCACACCTGTAATCTCAGCACTTTGGGAAGGCAAGGCAAGAGGATTGCTTGAACCTAGGAGTTTTAGACCAGCCTGAGCAACATAGTGAGACCTCATCTCTACATTAAAAAAAAAAAAAAAGTTTAAAAAGATAATAAAATATAAATGTACAACATAGAATTCCAACTATTTTGTACAGCAATTTGGGAGGCCGAGGCCAGGAGTGATATTCAAAATATTTCATATCTGGTAAGGCAAGATCACCAACCAATCAGAATGAACCCAGTCTTGGCAGGAGGCAGGTAAGGTGTAGCAAGGAACCAGGAAGCAGCTATTTACCTACTGACCAGTCATGTTAGTAATACGTCAACATTTTCAGACCCTGTATGGCCATAATGGAAATACCAGCTGGGCATCAGTACTGCTGTCCTCAAAATAGACTAGAAGACAGTTTGGGACCGATCACAGGGGATTGAGAATATTGTCCTTAAGTATTATTTTCCCAATGTATGAAGAGCCCAGGGCTGGAGCCCAGGACTGCAGGGGTAAAGAGGGCTTCAAATGGGAGGGCTTGATTCAACAGTGTGGGCCACGGGGGTGTGACATTATCTGACCCTTACTTCTGAAATGCCCATCTGTTCTAGCTGGGTAACCAACAGTAATGTCACCACTAAGACACTGGGGACTCAGGAGATGGGCAAATTGAACAGAGAATGAGGAATGTAATTTTCAACCATCTAAGGTAAAGGGTGTGGGAGAGCCAGCTGGACAGGAGTAGGGGGGCCAACTGACCTCAGAGGCTTGATGGGCCAGAAACCACCTGGAGAGGAACTTCGGGAAAAGATGGGCCACTGCCTTGGGAACTGACTGGGCTCCAAAGACACTTAACTTACTTTACAACATTGCTGTGGACTGTCCTTGTCTACAGACAGTCCTGAGGTTCTGAACTTCAGTCCTTTATGTTAAGACTTCTCCATTCCTGATCAGGAAGTGGCTCCCTCCAAATCCCATCCTCTCACAACCTTTGGGTTTCTTGCTAAATTTAAACAAAAAATAGAGATTTTTACCAATGATCTCAAATGCCCTGAGAGAAACTTCGAGAAAAGAACACACCCTTCTCATTGCCAAGGTGGAGTTTCTAAGGAAAAGGGAACAGAGGAGCGGTGGTTCCAGACTGAACAAGTAAAAAGGTGCTTTCCCACAGCAACTTGGTTTTGCCGTCGGCAACTAGGGAAAGTTTGATTTCCAGAGAAGGAAGTAGAGAACAAGATCAGCAAACCAGAGAATGCTCTCCAAGGCCCCTAGGAACACCATGGGAGCCTCAAACACACCCAACAGCAGTGAGTGTGAGTTGCCCAATAAGTCCGCATGGATGACAAGATATCTACTCTATGGCCTGTGCTGCACAGAGAATCACATGTGTATCCTTTCCCCCTAGAACTCAGAACCACAAATCATCCTAATCCAAGGCACACGGGCCGTGTGTGCATCAGGATTCTTGCACTTGCATAGGATGAACTGCAACTCATGCTGACTCAAGAGTACATACGGTTCAAGTAACAGAAAAACACAGACAGAGATTCCCGAAAGCAAGGCTGGACCCAACAGCTTAAATAAGGCTATGATTTCTTCATCTCTCCAATCTTTGGCTCTGTTCTGTTTTCACTGACTTTAACTTTTGACAGGGCTGTGCTCCCATAAGGCAGCAAAAGTTTCCCCCAGCAGTTCAAGGCTTAGTTTCTATCAGGTTGGCAAGCTGAGCAGACGATGCCTCTTTCCCAACAGTTACAGTCAAAGAGCTGAGATCTGAGGTACAATTGGCTTGGTTTGGGTCATAGGTCTATTCCCAAGCCAATTTCTATAGTCAGAAAAAAAGAATGCCCTGACAGGATGGGCATGGGATCCTGTAAAAGCAGCTCAACCCAGCCGGGCACGGTGGCTCACGCCTGTAATCCCAGCACTTTGGGAGGCCAACGCAGGTGGATCACCTGAGGTCAGGAGTTTGAAACCAGTATGGCCAACATGGTGAAACCCTATCTCTGTTAAAAATATAAAAATTAGCCAAATTTGGTGGTGCGTGCCTGTAATCCCCACTACTTGGGAGGCTGAGACAGGAGAATTGCTTGAACCCGGGAGGCAGAGGTTGCAGTGAGCCAAGATCATGCCACTGCACTCCAGCCTGGGTGATAGAGTGGAACTCTGTCTCAACAACAACAACAAAAAAAAAAAAAAAAAAATAAACAAACAAACAAAAAGGCAGCTCAACCCTTACCAGAGATGGCTCACCATGGGGAAAACCAGGCTGCTGTTAGAGAAGAAAAGAAGATGTGGGCTGGACAGACAATAACAGCAGAAGTGCTCCACAGAGTACCAGACAAATCTCATGGGTTCATAAAAGAGGTCCTGTTCATTTTTACCTGAGCTGGGCACAGTGGCTCATGCCTGTAAACCCAACACTTTGGGAGGCCAAGACAGGTGGATCTCTTGAGGACAGGAGTACGAGACCGGCTTGGCCAACATCACGAAAACCCATCTCTACTAAAAATACAGAAAAATTAGCCAGGTGTGGTGGCAGGCATCTGTAATCCCAGCTACTAAGGAGGCTGAGGCAGGAGAAGAATCACTTGAACCTGGGAGGTAGAGGTTGCAGTGAGCCAAGATCACATCACTGCACTCCAGCCTGGACAACAGAGCAAGACTCTGTCTCTCTCTCTCTCTCTCTCTCTCTCTCCATATATATATATATATATATATATATATATATATATATATATGATCTGAGAGATGTGACCATGAAGGAGCTAGCTTGAATTGAATCATGACCAAAAAAAAAAAAAAGAGGGAAGAAAAAAGAAAGGATTATGATAAATTAAAAAGTACAATAGAAGGAGATCACAAGCCAAGGAAAAAGCACATGGAAACACAAAGCATGAATGTCTTCTGGAAACTGAGGGCAATCCACTCCAGCCTGGAACAGTGACAACACAGGTGTAGCAGAAGAGGACACTTGAAACGTGAGCTGGGTCAGGTCAAGGAAGCCTTTAAGCACCTGGTTAGGGAGACAGGGACACCTGTTCCTTAAACCAATTGTAGCCTGCAAGAACCAGGGGACATGTCTCTCAAGATTTTTTCACCCCCTTAAGATGTGTACTCAACAAAGGCAGCATGCTTTCATGGTTGATGCAGGGACTGTAGAGCTGGACTGCCTGATTCACATCCCAGCTCAGCCACTTACTAGCTTCATGAACTGGGGCAAGTTCCTTAACCCGTCTGTGCCCCATTTCCTCACCTGTAAATGAGAAAATAATAGCCTCTCCTTCATGGAAGTATTGTGAAGACTGAACAAAATAATTCATAAAGATGCAAGAATCCAGCCAGGCTCATTGTAAGCATGGTCAATGACTCTTCTTAACAAGCACACACCAGTGGTGGGCCAGTGGAGAGGCACCTCCAGCCGGCTGGTACCTCTGTGTAACCTACTTCGCTCAGGATGGGATCAGTCAGTGCCCACACTCTAAGCATGGACCTTCCTTCCAATTCCACCGCCGTAACCAACTTTAAAAAACCCAATTAGCTTAGTGGGCATAGATGTAGACCTCCATCCTATAGCTAATTAGAAGCTCTGTGTTCTTGGGCAGGGAAGGGTATACCAATGCTTATATTTTACTACTTATTATTTTGTGGAAAGCCTACTTTGTCATTGGGTATCCCCAAACATCATTATTTTCAACTCAACCTTTTTGAGCCTATTCAGTTTCTCCAGGGAAGAATCTTCTAGTCTCCTTTTAGGGAAAATAAGCCAGGCTACCCTCCTGGGAACAAGAGAGGTGAAAGGTACTAGGGTTGGGATGTCCCACCACTTAGTGCACAGATGTCACCCAACCCCACAGCTCTCTGGATCCTCAGCTCCACCTTCTGCCCTGCCTGATACCTGAATCTGGACCCTCTCTGGTTCAATTTCTCCAGAAAATAAACACCCTGTGAGGCTAGGGGTTGAGGATTTCTTGGCTAATTCTTCTGATGCAATTGGTCTGGAGTTTGGCCTGACCCAGGTGTTCTAATGTGTAGCCAAGGCAGGGAACAATTGCCTTAAAGTAATGCTTGCCACATGTCAGTTATTTGCCTACCATCTTGCTGAACAATTATTTATTTATCACTTTCTTTAAATGAAATCAGTTTTAACTTTTTTACTTTGATAAGAAGTGTCATATCATTTGTGTAAATGGAAAGCAAGTCTACCACTTGTAAATTTGTGAAAGAGCAAAAAATCTCCTCCTCACTCCCCTCACCCTGCTTTGTTTTATTTTATAATGCTTAGCACCTGAAATATTGCCTGTTTCACTCTCCCTTAGAATGCATACTCCATAACAGGAACTCCTGTCAGCTTGTCCAATATAGTATTCTCCATCACCCAAGACTCACCTGGTCCTCAATAACTATTGTTAAATAAATTAATAAGAGAAACCACAAATAAGTACCTAAAAACAACATATGGTTATTAAATTCCAACTAGGTAGGGGGGCTATTTGTTGATGATTCCGAATCTGAACACTGCTCTCTCCCTTAATAAATTATAGGTGTTAAAGACTCCACCCTGACTTCCTCCTTGAGTATTCAATGAACTGAAAAAGAATTGCACATGCACATGTTTATTACTGATGTGTCAGCATCTAGACACCTGGTGTCTGGCACCTTGCAGGAGCTCAGTACTCTTTTAAAATGCCTGAAGGAGACCTAGTGTTTGTTACTGCTAGTCAGTGTGGGTCTAAAATTACCATTGCTCCCAGTTCACCCTCCAGAAGACACTGCCTCAAATCATTCTGACAGTGCTGATACCCAAGAAGCATATCCTCCTATTTTTGCAACCAGTATAACCTCTATGAACAATGTCCTTCTCCGTCCTCTCACCTCTATACGTATTGAGGAGGATCAAACCATTTTTTTCATCCTTCCCATTGGTAGACCTCTTTCCATGGAGGCTTAAAACCCCATGAACTGCGTTTGATTATGGTTTTTGTTTTACCCCAAGTATCCTGAAGGCCCCACTGTGGTTCAAGTGTGTGGGAGTCTAGGCTAGTTACACATCAATATCAATGCTGGCCTTCCTTACAATGAATCCAGATGACTATGTTTTATTAGGAGCTGTCAAGTCACCAACAAACACAATAATTTGGTCCTCTCATCCCAAGGTAAAAGTCACTGAAGACTGGGTTCAGGATTTAGCCATTCATGCATGACAAGAGTTTTGAGGAAACTAACCCCAACTAACTAAACCTAAGTTATCTTGCCCTTGTCTGGCCATCCTGGTCCCTAGGGAGCTAGTCACACAATAAATTGGGAAACAGCACACGGCTTAGGTAGGCATTTTTATGTGACACCACCCCTCCCCCATGTCTCACCTGATTATCCAATCCCACACGGGAGAGGAGATCATAGAGAACTATTTAAAAGCCTTCTTTGGGAGATCCACTTCTCTGCAAATGTCCCACTCCTCTCTGCTGAGCAACCCTCTCCATGCTCAGCAGCAGGCTTCCGTGCTGAGGCAGAGGAGCCTGATCCACCCAGTCCTTCCTGCCCTGGGAGCCACAGGTGGGCTCGCTCAGCCTCCACCAATAAACTGAGACCCATAAAAGGGGAGTGGAGAGAGGTAGGGAGGGCAGAAGGAACCAAGAGGAGTAGAGAGGTGTTAAGTGTGAGAAAATGATAGTCCTTGTAGCTTTTCTATATTTTCTCTTACGTTTTCTTTTTTCTTTTTTTTTTTTTTTACTTTTTAAATTAAAAACAAATTGTGTGTACTTAGAGGATGTGTATATTTATGGGATACATATTTTCTGGAACTGCATAAGATCGGAACCCAAACGCTGGGAAACAGGAAAAGAAAAAGCAGTTAGATTAGCCAGTTTCCTGCAGCATTGTTAATGAAGGTCACAATAGCACTGTTGGATACTAAATGGAATTCGGCACTGCAAAAATTCAGCTAGAAAACAACAGCTAACACCCATGGGTGCTATGTGCCAAGGATCATTCTAAGAACTTTACATGCTTTTAAAAAATTTTTTTTACTTCTAAATACTTCAGTGAGCATTTCCTTTTTTTAAAAAAAGACATTCTCTTACATAACCACAGTACTGTAATTGTTAAAATCTAAAAAAACTAATAGGCTTATAGTGTTATTACCTAATCTCAAGACCTTAATCAGATTTAGCCAATGGTCCCACCACAACCGGTAAAAGCAACTCTGGATCACGTGTTGCATTTATTTGTCATTTCTCTCATGTCTCCTTTAAACTGGACTCTTCATGAATCTTTGCTTACCCTTGGTGATGCCAACCTTCTTGGGAAGGATAGGCTAGTTATATTGTAGAATGTCCCTTAATTCAACTTTGTCTGATGTTTCCTCGTGATTAGACTTATGTATTTTTTGGTCAGCAATCTCACAGAAGGGCTGCTGTGTTCCTCTTAGTATATATCTCATCAGGAGATACAGGTCAATGGACTTCACATACTTTTTTATTTGAGACAGAGTCTCACTCTATTGCACAGGCTAGAGTGCAGTGGCTCACTGCAGCCTCAACCTCCTGGACTCTGGTGATCCTCCTGCCTCAGCCTCCCTTGTAGCTAGAACCACAGACATGTGCCACAATGCCCAGCGACTTAGGAGGATGGGGTGGGAGGATTGCTTGAGGCTGCAGTGAGTTTTGATCCCACCATTGCACTCTAGCCTGTGTGAAAGAGCAAGATCCAAACAAAAAACAAACAAAAAACAGCCTGGTGCAGTGGCTCACACCTGTAATCCCAGCACTTTGGGAGGCCAAGGCAGGCGGATCACTTGAGGTCAGGAGTTCAAGGCCAGCCTGGCCAACATGGTGAAACCCTGTCTCTACTAAAAATACAAAAATTATCCAGGCAGGTGCAGTGGCACATGCCTGTAGTCCCAGCTACTCAAGACGCTGAGGCAGGAGAATCGCTTCAACCCAGAAAGCGGAGGTTGCAGTGAACTGAGATCACGCCACTGTACTCCAGCCTGCGGCCAAACCAGCCTCCAGGGATTTCAGACTTCAGCATGGCTTGTGGGGACAGAAGGAGGTTGCAGGGCTGATAGCAGCCTTCAGCAGCCTGGAGTTTCACGACAACCACCACACTGAGATAACATTGGTCGTGGCTAAGTTAACTGTTTTTAATAATTAAATAAGTGTCCATGAAACCAGCATGACAATAAGGCACATCTAATCATACCCATCCCTTCTCCCTGTCATCCCTGACCTAAATCTTATGTTCATCTTTCTTTGCTTCCCTTTTTGGACAGTTGCACTGCACCTAGATGCATTCCAAACATATTTCGTTTAAGTTTTGTAATTTTGCATAAAGCGTATTATGCTTTTTTCTACTTAATATGTAATTTCTAAGATTCAAACATATGGTGTGTTAATGGAATTGATCCTTTTGATTGCTGTATAATATTCCATTGTGTGACTACTATGTATGCCACATTAAAATAGTAATTATGTAAGCCTTAACTATGTATCCCATGTAACTATTAAAAATAGTAACTACTAAAAGAGTAACTATGTATGCCATATTAAAATAGTAACAGGTCCAAATCTGAACTCCTAATATCTCCCCCAAACAAGCTCCTCCTGCAGTCTTCCCATCTTTGTTAATGTCAGTTCCATTCTTCCAATCACTTAGGTCAAAACCTTGGAGTCATCCTTGACTCCTCTTTCTCTCACACATTCAGTCTGAAAGCAAATCCTACAACTCTGCTTCCAAAGTATATTCAGATCCAATTTCGTTTTACGACCTTCATTGCCACTTCTAAGGTCCCAATAGCCATTGTCTCTCCCTTGGATTATTGTAGTCACCTCCTAACTGATTTTCCTGCTTCTGCTCTGTTGTCCTGCATCCTCTTTCCAATCTAGTAGCCAGACATATCTTGGTAAGTGTCATGTCACTCCTCTACTCAACTACTCAACTCAACTGTTTTTTTTTTTTTTTTTTTTTTTTTGGAGACAGAGTCTCTCTCTGTTGCTCTGTTGCTGGAGTGCAGTGGTGCCACCTCAGGTCACTACAACCTCCACCTCCTGTGTTCAAGCAATTCTCATGCCTCAGCCTCCCAAGTAGCTGGGATTACAGGCATGCACGACTACGCCCAGCTAACTTAAGAATTTTTAGTAGAGACAGGGTTTCACCATGGTGGCCAGGCTGATCTCAAACTCCTGGCTTCAAGTGATCCACCCACCTCGGCTTCCCAAAGTGCTGGAATTACAAGTGTGAGGCACCATGCCCAGCCCCCTCTGCTCAAGTCTCCAGTGGCTTCCTGTCTCTGAATAAAAGCCAATTTCTTTTCTATGATTTTCAAGGTCTTAGGGTGACCTACAGACACTTCCCTCTGCCTCGTGGCCTTTGCACCTGCCACTCTTACTACTAGGATGAGCTTCCTCCTGTCATTCTCATGGCTCATTCCTGCACTTCCTGTTGATGCTTTCTCTCCCTTCTAAAATTTCCCATCACAACAACCCTTCAATTTCCCTGTCCTTGCCTAATTTTTGTCTTACTGCTTATTACTAATTGTATATATATGTTTATACATACATATAGAGAGAGAGAAATAAATACACATACACATATATGCATTACATATATATAACTTGTTTGTCTTGCTCACTGGAACATATACTTAGTGCAGAAAAGCATTTGTGTTGGTTTTATTCATTGCTGTATCCCCAGCACTTCATAAAATCACACCATACAAGTTCAACAAATATTTGTTGAATGAAAAAAAGGAATAGCTGAAAAGTAACTACTAGCACATACTGTTCATGGATAAAGCATAAAAAGGAGACCTTCCTGAAATCTGAAAGTAAATGTATGAGGCACCCAGAAGCCACGACCAATGTTATCTCAGTGTGGTGGTCGTCGTGAAGCTCCAGGCTGCTGAAGGCTGCTATCAGCCCTGCAACCTCCTTCTGTCCCCACAAGCCATGCTGAAGTCCGAAATCCCTGGAGGCTGGCTTGGCAGCAGGCAAAGACTGAAGATACCTGCCGAGACCACATGTAACCAAGGTCCCCACTTGGTAAAAACATCTGCACTTAAGGAAAGAAATCCAGTCACAGGGAGAATGCTGGGTGGGCACAGGCTGACCCACCAAGCCAAGAGGTGGGAAGGAGTTGGGCACTGCACTGGGTTTCTGGCTCTGTGTAAAAGAAAGCATTTCCTTCCTCCTTCATAAAGCTTCATCTGGCTGTGCAGTGTGTGGCTAGCCCTGTGGTTTCTGAGCACACTTGCATTTCAGGCACATGTATTCTGGGTTCTAGTCTTTGATCTCCCCACATTAAACTCAGACCAGTGAGGAAGAGGGCTGCACTGAGAGACAGAGGATGTTCTTGATGACCATGTGGGCTGCGGATCATCTTTACATCTGGGCTGGTTACAACAGTGAGGCAGTCATAGTGACACTTTAAGGCATTTCTCTCACCCCTTCAATGTTCTGTGCTAGCAACTTCCTCAAAAGCTAATTCTATCCCACTCTGTGCCTATTCTACACCATTAAACCACCAAAATTAAGGCACAGATTGTCCAAATTCTTAGTTTCACCCCAATTCCAATGTGGGATTATGAAATCAATTGAGTACGTGATTAGCACTAAAAGAAGAGGCTTTTACAGGCAGCATGTGAATTAGTTTACATTCTTAAGAGGCAAGGTTGTTAACTAATGCAATTCAGTTAAAGGTAAGATTGTTATTGAGAGAAAACATATAATTTGCCTAAAAATCAAGAGAGAATGTCAGATTTCTCTACTTCAGATACATGAAAAGAGTTTAGCGCTTATATTTTACATCCTAATTGAAGGTGGATTTCCTTTTTTTTTTTTTTTTTTGAGACAGAGTCTTGCTGTGTCGCCCAGGCTGGAGTGCAATGGTGCGATCCTGGCTCACTGCAACCTCTGTATCCTGGGTTCAAGCGATTCACCTGCCTCAGCCTCCTGAGTAGGTGGGATTACGGGCATCTGCCACTACGCCCAGCTAATTTTTGTATTTTTAGTAAAGACAGGGTTTCACCATGTTGGCCAGGCTGGTCTCGAGCTCCCAGCCTCAAGCGATCCACCCACCTCAGCCTCCCAAAGTGCTGGGATTACAGGCGTGAGCCACTGCGCCCGGCCTGATAGTGGATTTCTATTTATTTAACCCAGACATACCAACGTATGGGTCACAGTCCTCTTTGCGTTGGGCCTGTTCTCAATCCACCTG
Source organism: Trachypithecus francoisi (assembly GCF_009764315.1). Classification (NCBI taxonomy): domain Eukaryota; kingdom Metazoa; phylum Chordata; class Mammalia; order Primates; family Cercopithecidae; genus Trachypithecus; species Trachypithecus francoisi. The sequence goes on from NW_022681458.1 coordinate 10,761,487, forward strand.
TGTCACTGAGAGACCAACAGACAGCTAAGAGCAATGAAACTTATGAAGACAAAATAATTGATCAGAAAAGCCTTCATGGTCCAGAGTAGAAGCTTCTCAGAGAGCCAGTTAAAGACTGCCTGGGTGTGTGAAGGTGGGATGAGGATTACAAAGCAGCACAAGGAAAATTTTGGAGTCATTTGATTGAGGTAGTAGTTCCATAGACGTGCTGTAACTCATCAAACTGTACACTAAATATGCATAGTTCATACCAGATCCATCCTACCTCCATATGCTGAAATTCATCAAAGTGGACACTAAATATGCACAGTTCATATGAGATCCATCATACTTCCGTAAGTGGGCAAGTTTTCAGAGAAAAAAAAACAGACTTAAAAATCTTACAGACAGGCTGGGCGCAGTGGCTCAAGCCTGTAATCCCAGCACTTTGGGAGGCTGAGACGGGTGGATCACGAGGTCAGGAGATGGAGACCATCTTGGCTAACACGGTGAAACCCCGTCTCTACTAAAAAAAAAAAAACTTACAGACTTCTTTTCAAACAAAATGGATCATCGGGAATTGAAGTGCTTGTCAGGAACCCTAATCTTGCTGTCAAAAGCCTGCTTGAAATGAGTGGATATGAGAGGCACCACCCAAGGGAACACTAACCATCCAGTTGCCCGTGTTCTTTTTTTTTTTTTTTTTTTTTTTTTTTTTTGAGGCGGAGTCTTGCTCTGTCGCCCAGGCTGGAGTGCAGTGGCCGGATCTCAGCTCACTGCAAGCTCCGCCTCCCGGGTTCACGCCATTCTCCTGCCTCAGCCTCCTGAGTAGCTGGGACTACAGACGCCCGCCACCTCGCCCGGCTAGTTTTTTGTATTTTTTAGTAGAGACGGGGTTTCACAGTGTTAGCCAGGATGGTCTCGATCTCCTGACCTCGTGATCCGCCCGTCTCGGCCTCCCAAAGTGCTGGGATTACAGGCTTCTTATCAGCAAGAGTAAGATATGTAAGCCACTGCAGCCTAGCACCTCATCAAAATGCCCCACTTGGCCACAATTTCTCACAATTTTCTTAAAATTTTTTTTATCTTTTTTTTTTGAGACCGAGTCTCACTCTGTCACCCAGGCTAGAATGCAGTGACGCAATCTCAGCTCACCTCCCAGGTTCAAGTGATTCTTGCCTCCCAGATTCAAGCATTATTACGCCTTAGCCTCCCAAGCAGCTGGAATTACAGGCAGGCGCCACCACACCCAGCTAATTTTCGTATTTTTAGTAGAGACGGGGTTTCACCATGTTGGCCAAGTGGGTCTTGAACTCCTAGCCTCAAATGGTCCACCTGCCTTGGCCTCCCAAAGTGCTGGGATTACAGGCGTGAGCCACTATGCCAAGACTCAATTATTTTTAAATCAAGAGTTGATATAAAATTAGCTGGGCATGGTGGCACGCTTCTATAACCCCAGCTACTCAGGATGCTGAGGCAGGAGAATCACTTGAACCTGGGAGGCAGAGGTTGTAGTGAGCCAAAATTGCCACTGCACTCTAGCCTGGGTGATAGAATGAGATTCCATCTAAAAAAAAGAGAGAGAGAGAGTTGATACAAGAAATAGCAATATAGGCCGGGTGCAGTGGCTCATGCCTGTAATCCCAGCACTTTGGGAGGCTGAGGCAGCCAGATCACTTGAGTCCAAAAGGTCAAGACCAGCCTGGCCAACATAATGAGACTCCATCTCTATAAAAAGTCAAAAAAATTAGCCAGGCATGGTGGCATGCGCCTGTAGTCCCAGCTACTCAGGAGGCTGAGGTGGGAGGATCACCTGAGCCCAGGAGGTTAAGGCTGCGGTGAGCTGTGATCATGCTACTGTATTCCAGCTTGGGTGACCGAGTGAGACCCTGTCTCAAACAAACAAACAAAAAGGCAATATGAAATACATGTGAATTTTTTTCAAAGAAACAAAAAAGAAGGAAGAAAAAAAGGAAAGGAAGAAAGAAGGAAATCTGTGGTAGGCAGAATAATGGTCTCCCAAAGATGTCCACATCCTAATCCCTGGAACCTCTGAATTTGTTACCTTACCTGGCAAAAGGGGAATTAAGGTTGCAGATGGAATTAAGGTTGCTAATCAGCTGGCCTTAAAATAGAGAGATTATCTGTATTATCTCATTACACTCAATGTAATCCCCAGGGTCCTTAAAAGTGGAAAGGGGTGGGGGCAGAAAAGAGGAGACAAGGCAATGTGAGTATGGAAAGAAGACAGAATGATGCAGTAGTGCTAGCTTTGAAGATGGAGGAAGAGCCACTAGCCAAGGAATGTGGGCGGCCTGCAGAAGCTGGTGGCTCTCCCCTACAGCCATAAGAAGGAACACAGCCTTCAAGGTGCCAACACCATGACATTAGCCCAGTATGACCCATTTCAAACTGCTGACCTCCAGAACTATAAAACAGTGAATTTGTGTGGTTTTCCTCTGCTATTACTGTGTTTATCACAGTAATATCGCAGTGTATCACAACAGCAGTAGAGAACTACTGCAAAACCTTCAAGTGGTAAGAAAACAGCACAGCCTTCATCGACTCACGCATTCACTTCAATAATACAGAAAACTGTCCAAGGCAAAACACTGTTGTGTGCCCTGCTGGGAATGAGGTAGGGAGGCATTGAGATGAAAGTTGTGCCTGGTGCCCACGAAGGTAGGTAATGGACGTGCAGAAAGAGCAAGGAGAGGTGGGACCCAGAGTGGAACCAAGAATGAGGGACTGACCGGTCACGGTGGCTCAGCTTGTGATCCCAGCACTTTGGAAGGCCAAGGTCAGAGGATCCCTTGAATCCAAGTGTCGGAGACCAGCCTGGCAAAATAGTGAAACCCGTATGTCTAAAAAAGAGAGAGTAAGGGACTTTGACTCCTCTTTGGCCAAAAATATTGCAGTGAGGGTCAGTTTCATCCCTTCTCTAGCATCTCAGAGAAATGGAGGCTACTGCTAGTCACACTTGCATCCTGGATTAGGTTTCAGGACCTTTCCTCCAGTGATAAATGTGCAGCGCCTTAGCGGAACCTCAGCCAAAGCTATAAACTTCAACCGGCCACAAGAGTGTGCATGTGAGGTGACTACATTTTTTTTCCCTGCCAAACCAGAATTAGCCGGTATAGGAATGAACGAGCATGAAGATTTGAAATTGCTCCGATTGGAAGGAAGCCCAGGTTAGGTTTGGGCACCTCCAAACGCACCCTTTTCAAAGCCACCTGGACTGCGGCGTCGAGCTTTCAGCTCCACCAAACGCTCATCTGGCCTGGCAGCGAGCGGCGGAAGAACCCGGGAGCCTCGCATAGAGCTCACCGAGGCCGGCGGAGAGCTGAGTCGCAGACATCCGCATCTCCAGGATGATAGGCGACATTGCAACAAATCTCTACACCCAGCAGCTCAGGGGGCTCCAAGCAGAGCAGCAAGTTCGAGGATCCGGGCGTGGAGCCGAGTGAGGCCGCAATCCAGCGGGCCTCGGGCGGTAAGTATCCGAGGCCGCGCGCGCCGCGGGCCTGGGGAATGGAGCGGCGCTGGGGGCATCGGAGCCTGGGTTTCGGATGGCCGCTGCACCTCAGGAACCCCCGGGAAGGGGCGGCCCCAGCCCAAGGCAGGCTCCGGAAAGGCTGCCCGGGCGGTGGAGGGCGAGGCTGTGCCGGGGCGGGTGGTAGTGCAAAGGCCGCCGCGGGGGCTCGGGAACTGCGGGCGGGCAGGGTAACGGGCGGTTCAGGGCAGACCGCCAGGCGGAGCTTGGGGACGCGCGCCTTGCTGCTCAAGCCGGCCAGGGCCCCGCAAGCGTCATCCAGGGCACCCCCGTCTGGCTGGAGAGGCGCGCTCTGCCCGGAGCCCAGCCTCGCTGCCCGTCTGCTCTCCAGGCCGGTTTGGGACTCGAACTGGACAGTGATGAGGCGGAGAGCGGAGGACCCCGGGCTGCGTCTAGGGACCTCGGGGGTTGCAGATGCCTCTCTGCACACAGGCTGTGGTGCTGCAGCCTGCCCAGCTTCCCCGCGGGCCTGCTGGCTTCCGAACGCGCCGAGGGATGCGGGGTGCCCGAAGTGGGGATGTGATCTCGGGGTGCCGAGGGAGGGGGAGCACCAAGCGCGGGTGGGGGAGGGAGCTCGGAGGGTGGGGCGCGGAGGCCGTACCCCGCGGGCACGATCCCACGCCCAGGGCGCGCAGAGGCTGGGCCCCCTTAGCACTTCTGATCGAGGCTCCTCAAGACAGGCTGAAATGGGATGAGGGACCAGGGACGGCCATTTCGGGGCTAAACGCTGCCAAGGCCATGACGATGTTTTAGGAGCTCAACTCTGCTTTCCAATTAAGCCGTGTTTTGCCTGAGGAAAAGTTGATTCGGGCTCATTAACAAGGATGACTGAGGGCCATTACTGGGGATTACAGAGATTCTCCCTTGCCTTGTCTAGCTTCTTTGTTTGCGTGTGCGTGCGTATGCGGCTGTGTGTGTGTGTGTGTGTGTGTGTGTGAGAGAGAGAGAGAGGAGAGAGAGAGAGAGAGAGAGAGAGGGAGAGAGAGAGAGGGAGGGAGAGAGAGAGAGAGGAAAGGGGAGAGAGGGAGTGTTGGGGGTGGGAGGAGGAAAAACAGGCTTAGGATCCTGCAGGCCTGGTTTCCGATTTGGTTTCCACCGCCTGCTAGTTTAACCCTTCTAAGCTTCATTGCTCCCATTTGATGGCTCAGATTCTTCATCTGTAAAATGGGGACATTCATGCCAATTGGACTGGATTGCGTTGGAGAAGCCACCAAGCACAGCCCGTGACCCAGAAGCATGTATGTGTTGAGTCCTCCTTATTCGGTGTGATTTTTTCGGTTTTGTTTTTCTCCTGTGGTCTCTGCACCAGCTCAGCTCCCTAGCCTTCTCCGCGGCAGCCTCTTCAGCCTGCTGGCTGCAAGTGCGCCCTCTAAAGGCCCCAAATGCCCTGTACACACCAGGTGCAGAGCGCGGAAGCGCCTGCAGAGCCGAATTAAGAGTGAACCCCGCACTCACCTGCATGGGATGCAGAGCCGCTACCACCACGCTCTGAGTAACTTTGGGGGAGACGGTAATTTTAATTTTAGCTTGGTGCTTCCCGCTTTCCTTATGTGTAATGAGTTCACCACATGCAATGTAATAACAATAGCCAAATTAAAAACGAATGACTTGGCCAGGCGCGGTGGCTCACGCCTGTAATCCCAGCACTTTGGGAGGCCGAGGCGGGTGGATCATCCGAGGTCAGGAGTTCGAGACCAGCCTGGCTAACATGGCGAAACCCCTTCTCTACTAAAGATACAAAAATTAGCCAGGTGCGGTGGCACACACCTGTAGTCCCAGCTACTCGGGAGGCTGAGACAGGAGAATCGCTTGAACTCGGGAAGCAGAGGTTGCAGTGAGCCAAGATCTCACCAGTGCACTCCAGCCTGGGCGACAAAGCCATACTCCGTCAAAAAGAAAAAAAAAAAAGACTTGCTTGTAAAACTTTCTACACAGCTGTAGAAAATTTAATTTTGTTCTAATATCTGATACACCCTAGAAGGATCTGTTATTTTCATTTTTGCCTATTATCATGTAAATATGTAGCTGACCCAATTTCATAGCCTACATATGTTATCCCCCATTTACAATTTATTTTTCATCGTCTATGAACTCATTTGGGGAGAATGGAAGGCTAACTATTGCTCCCGTAATCTTCCCATTTTCTTATTTCACCCTCTTCAGAACGAGGCCCTAGTGTTTTTTGCCAAGCTTCCAATAGCAAGCTTGCTTAGAGTGGGTTACCATTTACTTTTATTTTTTCTTGAGGCAGAGTCTCCTTCTGTCATCCAGGCTAGAGTGCGGTGGCACCATCTCAGCTCACTGCAACCTCCATCTCCCAGGTTCAAGCAATTCTCCTGCCTCAGCCTCCCGAATAGCTGGGACTATAGGTGCACACCACCACACCGGCTAATTTTTGTATTTTTAGTAAAGAAGGGGTTTCACCATGTTGGCCAGGCTGGTCTCAGACTCCTGATCTCAAGTGATCCAACCCCCTTAGCCTCCCAAAGTGCTGTGATTACAGGCGTGAGCCAGCATGTTCTGCCACATTTTACATATTAATCCTTAGCAGAAGCCCCACATTCACTGAGTCAGTGTGCCACATGCATATTGTCCTTCTACTTGTATGTCAGGATGGTGGACAAGGATATGGAGCCTGGGGGTACAGATACACTCTCTAAGTTCTCCCTCTCGCCAGGTGTGGAGTAGGATTATAATATTAAAATTATTCTTATATCTTATATAAATACATATATAATTATATGTACATATAATTATATGAATGCTAAAAGCAATCTTGGAGTTGGAGGGATAAACATTTGTTTTTCTGTTGTCTTTTGTTTTCATTAACTAGTTGGAAAAGAAGTTAACCATGAATAGTCAAACAGTAATTACTTTTGGAGAGATTTCAGTGTGAAATACAAATGACTCCATTGCTCAGCAGATCTATAGGGGCCTCTTGAGGATCCAAAAGAACTTTTTGGGCCAGGCATGCTGGCTCACGCCTGTAATCCCAGCACTTTGAGAGGCCAAGGCAGGTGGATCACTTGAGGTTAGGAGTTCGAGACCAGCCTGACCAACATGGTGAAACTCCATCTCTACAAAAATACAAAAATTATCTGGCATGGTGGTGTGCATCTGTAGTCCCAGCTACTCAGGAGGCTGAGGCAGGAGAATTGCTTAAACCTGGAAGGTAGAGGTTGCAATGAGCCGAGATCATGCCACTGCACTCCATCCTGGGCAACAGAGTGAGACTTCGTCTCAAAAAAATAGGAGAACTTTTTGCCCCACCCCTGCCTGCCGCAACTGCTCTGCATTTGACACTATATTCTACATGCACCCTTGTGCCTCTTGAATAAAATTTGTCCATTAAATGCTATTCAGTGTCACTTATTTATGAACAAACTAGAAATATCAAGAGCAGTTTGATGGCACCTACATCTCTTCACCCATAAATAATTCAGTAAGAATATAAAGTTCTTAACATTGATTTAGAAAAGTGCTTAATATTTCAACCCATGGGCTGAAAAACTATAACTTTTGTACTTTTGTTGTTGTTATTCGTTAGTTTTGAGATGGAGTTTCGCTCTTGTTGCCCAGGCTGGAGTGCAATGGCGCGATCTTGGCTCATGGCAGCCTCTGCCTCCTGGGTACAAGTTATTCTCCTGCCTCAGCCTCCCGCGTAGCTGGGATTAAAGGCATGAGCCACCACACCCGGCTAATTTTGTATTTTTAGTAGAGACAGGGTTTCTCCATGTTGGTCAGGTTGGTCTCACACTCCCAACCTCAGGTGATCTGCCTACCTCGGCCTCCCAAAGTGCTGGGATTACTGGCATGAGCCATGGCGCCCGGCCTAAAAAGCTCTAACTTTTGAATTTGTGTTACTTCAGAGCCTTTCTTGTTGTAAATGAACTTCAGGAAAACGCCATATGTTGCTGTTTCATCATATTAAACATAGCTGAGCATTGTCCCATGGTTGGGAAAATATTTTTAAGAGCCGTTCACACCTTGTGTCAAGCTGCCTGGTTCTCCTCTTTCTGGCTCCTCAGGATTCTGCACACAACAGAGGCAGAGGGAAGACAACTACCAGCCATCCATTCTGAACCCTCTTTGGGCTCATCCACTGGCCCTTTGACAGTGCAACTCTGCCCTGCGCTGTGAGCTTTGGAGAGCAAGGGCTGCCCCATCCCTTTCTAGCCCCAAGCAGGCTCAGATGTTGGGAGGGTGACAGATACACACAGACACACAGACACACACACACACACACATACACACACAAGCCTGAAACCCAAGACAAACTGGAAGACTTCCCAATAGAGGTCATCTTGTTTTGTTTTCTCTTTTACAAGTCAGCCACTAATGTACCTGGAGGTAAGAGGCTGATCCAGACAATATTTAAAAGATAGGCTTTTATTTTCTTATAATACAGGTAATATGTATCTATTAAGGAATTTTTTTTTTTTTTTTTTTGAGACAGGGTCTCACTCTGTCTCCCAGGCTGTAGTGCAGTGGCATGATCATGACTCACTGCAGCCTCAACTTCCCAAGCTCAAGCAATTCTCCCACCTCTGCCTCCAGATAGCTGGAACCACAAGCATGCGTCACCACATGTGCCTGGCTAATTTTTATTTACGGAGACGAGGTCTCACTGTTGTCCAGGCTGGTCTTAAACTCCTGAGCTCAACTAATCCTCCTGCCTCAGCCTCCCAGATTGCTGGGATTACAGGCATGAGCCACCACACCTGGCATATTGAGGAAATTTCTCACCACTAAGATATGTAGAAAGAAGGGGGAAATTCCTGGTAAGACCATCGTTCAAAGAATAATCTCCATCAACATTTTTCTTTGTTTTGCTCCAGTCTTTTTTCCTATGGATACATGTCTTGGTAGAAATAACAAAGAGGTTTTTACATATGTCAAAAATAAAGCTGTCTAGGGCTCTTTGAAAATGTAGAGGGTCACGCTAAAGAGTGAACTTTATTATTGATGACAGACCTACATTGTCTAACTATGCTACAATCAATTGATTTAACAAATATTCTGATGTTGGAATAGTAAAGATGTTTTCAGGGTCTTTTTTCACTGTTTCAGGGTTTCACTATTAAAAATTAGCTGACTCTTGAAGGATGAGCAGAAGAGGGTGAGGACGCTGGAAGGAGAGAGGAGGGGAAGAAGAGAAAATCACACACAATAGCTGGGAGAAGGTGCTGAAGGGACTCCATCCTAATGATAACTCAAAGGGATGAAGAAATTGGCTTTTGCTTTGTTTTGTTTTGTTTTGAGATGGAATTTCGCTCTTTAACCCAGGCTGGAGTGCAGCGACGTGATCTCGCCTCACTACTGCAACCTTCGCTCCCACAGCTTCAAGCAGTTCTCCTACCTCAGCCTCCCGAGTAGCTGGGATTTTAGGCGCCTGCCACCATGCCCAACTAATTTTTCTCTTTTTAGTAGAGATAGGGTTTCACCATGTTGGCCAGGCTGGTCTCGAACTCCTGACCTCAGGTGATCCACCCACCTCAGCCTCCCAAAGTGCTAGGATTACAGGCATGAGCCACTGCACCCGACCTGGAAATTGGCTTCTGAGATAAACATTTTATCACTCCCAGCAATCTGGATAATGGGAGGTAGCGAGATGTGTGAAGGAGGAAGGACCCAGGCCAAGAGCAGCGCTGTACATAGCTGCTGTAGTGGCTGAGGACTGGACAGCTGTTGAGGAGATGGAATAACTTAAAAGGTAAAAGTAATAATAAGAACAAGGTGTGACAAAAAGAAAGAAGATGAGCCCCAGACAGATCCACTAAGTTGCTCCTCCACTGGTACTTGGTTCCCCTACACTCCATTTTTCCCCCAATAAACCCTTAGCCAGAACCAATGCTCTAGTCCAGGGGTCAGCAAACTTTTCCTCTAAGGGGTCAGAGTATTTTAGGGTTTTGGGGAAACATAGCCTTTAAAAAGGTAAAGTAATCGAGCACTTTGGGATTGCAAAGCAGGAGGATTGCTTGAGACGAGGCTGGGCAACATGGTGAAAGTCCATTTCTACAAAAAAGTTTTAAATTAGCCAGTTGTGGTGGTGTGTGCCGGTAATACCTGCTACTCTGGAGGCTGAGGCAGAAGGATCACTGGAGCCTGCTAGTTCAAGGCTGCAGTGCACCAAGATTACACCACTGCACTCCAGCCTGGGTGACAGAACAAGACTCTGTCTCAAAAAAAAAAAAAACGGTAAAAACAAACAAAAAATTCTTAACTCAGGTGTGGATAGAAATAGGCTGTAGGCACTGTACAATTTGCCACAGTCTGCTCCTCTCTCCTACCCGTCCACATCAGAACACTCCTGAGAAGAGCCCTACAATTCGAGACTTCTTAGTGACTTTGACACCCAGAATGGATCGTTTTTTTTACATCATCCTCCATCATGACAACAAAATGATTTTCAGTAATAATCATGTAATGGTCAGTAATACTCATTATGTTATTGTTCTTCTGTTCAAAAGAAAAATATATTTCAATTTTAAAGATATTAAGCCGGGTGTGGTGTTTCACCACTTTGAAAGCCGAGGCAGGAGGATCACTTGAGGTCAGGAGTTCAAGACCAGCCTGGCCATCATGGCGAAACCCTGTCTCTAATAAAAATACAAAAATTAGCCAGGTGTTGGGGGCGCATACCTGTAGTCCCAGCTACTCAGGAGGCTGAAACATGAGAATTGCCTGAACCCAGGATGCAGAGGTTGCAGTGAGTCAAGATTACGCCACTGCCCTCCAGCCTGGGTGACAGAGCAACGCTCTGTCTCAAAAAAAAAAAAAAAAGATGTTGTTCAAATTGAGAAAACATTTCAAGTATTAATTTAAAATGTCATTTTCCAAACCAAGGTTTTGTACCTCACAGTCTTCAGTTTCACTATTTTAAATTGTAAATTAGAATCTCCAAGTGAGTACACAAGAGTGACAGAAGTGAAGCGACTCGAGATCTGGTTCTTTTTCTGGACAATAATTGTGCTGGCACAGTTTACCTAGAGTGTTCTGAGAAAGGCGGCAACACGTAACGCGACAGGGATTGTGGGTGTGGATTTTGCCAAGTGGGTATGGTTTTACCAACAATTCTGAACTCTTAGGAGCTTCCTCTCCCAACTAATGTGTGTAGCTGGCGCTACACATGTGCCAGGGTCAACTTAAAACCAGGAGTTCTTGAAATAACTTCCACGTAGAATACAATGTTTACAAAAGGATGAGAAATGAAAACTGGCTAATTTGAAGCATACACATACATAATTAAAACTCAACATAATTGGAACTTAGACCAGCTAAACATTTTTTCAGTGTAATTGTCTAGAATTGCTGGCATGTAGTGATGATTTAGAAAGCAGACCAACTTTTAGCTGTTTGTTGTTTTTAAGTCTTCCAGCTTATTGCAAGCTCCAGGGCAGAGTGCTCCCTGGCTCTGTCCTTGGTGTTCCATGGCCATAGCTGGGTAGTGGGACCCTGCAGGGCTCAACTTGACCTTTGGAACTGCCCAGCAATCATTTCCACTTGTTGTAGGCAACAGTCTCTTCCATTATTTTGAGCATTAAGGCTCCTACACAACCTCCGCCCTCCTCATTCTCAGCCTATAACCTAACTTCCTGCTTCACCAAAGAAATTAAACCATCAGATGTGACTTTCCATCCCACTGCTTACCATCATAGGTCCATCCAACCGCTCCTTGCTCCAGACTCAGAGGATGGGTCTCTCTTCCTAATCAAGACCAATCTGTTTCACCATCTCCAGGATTAGTCATTATCATCATTATATCTCTGTCTCTCCACCCACAACTCCTGCTCCTTATCCTGTCTTTGTACACACACTTAATTCTCATCCAAAAATAAAAATTAAAAAAAAAAACCATGAAAAATGAAACAGGCCAGGCACAGTGGCTCACACCTGTAATACCAGCATTTTGGGAGGTGGAGGCAGGAGGATCGCTTGAAGCCAGGAGTTCAAGACCAGCCTGGGCAACATAGTGACATCCTGTCTCTACATACATACATACATACATATATACATAAGAAAATTAGTCAGGCATGGTGGCATGTACCTGTAGTCCCAGTTATTGAGGAGGCTGACGTGGGAGATCCCTTGAGTCAAGGAGTTCGAGACCACAGTGAGCTATGATCACACCACTGCACGCCGGCCTGGGTGACAGAGCGAGACCCTGTCTCAAACAAACAAAAGAGGAGCTAGCATCCTCTAGTTCCATCTAGCCTCCCTCCTCTCATTCAGACATCTTGAGAGATAGATCTATGCAAAGTACCCATCTCATTATGTCTCCTGATGTAAATTCAGCCAATGGCTGTTCATTATGTACAAGATAAACTACAAGCTCCTTATTTGACTCACAAGGGCCCTGCATGATCTAGCCCCTGCCTACCTGGTAACCTCGCCTGGTGACCTGTATGTCACCATAGTATCTATTCAAACTCCTTTAGTCTGATACCCTATTTTTGAAGTAATTTTCTAGTAACTAATTAAGTTCTCCATGTAAATACTAGGAATGGGAGTGGGTGGAGGGGGGTAAAGTACGCGTCTTGTATAATGAGACATAAGTACCACCATTATTAGAAAGCTATGTCTTTCATTGTAATCAATTGGCCTTATCAGTCTCTCCTGAGTTGGGTTAGCATGAGCCAGACCCCCTGAGGCTAATCCACTCTGGATGCAAATTAACAAATTAACATTTGCACCCACAAAAACTGAGAACCAGATCCTCTGCTAGGGGCCCCACCAAGGTGAAGCTACCCTGAAAGTCTGCCGGAAGCCAGATGTTCCTTCTCTGACATCTTTCTTGTCACCTGTCAATATCCGTCTCTGTAAGGGAGACAGGGCATGGGGTTTGGAGTCAGGACTAACTGGGGTCAAATCCTAGTTTCCCAACTGACCACACTAAATACAGGCCTTAGAAAATCACCTTACTTCTCTGAGTCTATTCCCAAGATTGTAATACCTACATATGTGATGGCTGTAAGATGAAACGGGTTTCATAAAAGCACCTGATCCTGGGAAACAGTAAGGAGTGTCTTCAAATCTGTATGGTGACAAAGATTAACCTGAAGATCAGATGTGATACTGGAGCCACTTTGACCATGATGGGGAGGTTGAGCTGTACAGAGAAGATGAAGATATTTTTCATTTAGATGTTCCATGAAATTATTTGTTATATGTATTTCAGAAAAATCTTGGAAAATGTATACCAGTCATGAAGATATTGGGTATGATTTTGAAGATGACCCCAAAGACAAAAAGACACTTAAGCCCCACCCAAACATTGATGGCGGATGGGCTTGGATGATGGTGCTCTCCTCTTTCTTTGTGCACATCCTCATCATGGGCTCCCAGATGGCCCTGGGTGTCCTCAATGTGGAATGGCTGGAAGAATTCCACCAGAGCCGCGGCCTGACCGCGTGGGTCAGCTCCCTCAGCATGGGCATCACCTTGATAGTGGGTATGTTCATGTGTGACCTGTTGTAAAACTGAATCATTATCAAATGACAATTCCCCACTGTAAGTAATGTTTTATATTGTTGTAATGTTTGATATTGGATGTTACTAGCTACTGTTTTTTAATTGTGATAAAATATGCATTACATAAAATTTACCATTTTAGGCCAGGCACAGTGGCTCATACCTGTAATCCCAGCACTTTGGCCAACTCGGGTGGATCAGTTGAGGTCAGATGTTCGAGATCAGCCTGGCCAACATGGCAAAACCCTGTCTCTACTAAAAATACAAAAATTAGCCAGGTGTGGTGGCATGTGCCTGTAATCCCAGCTACTCAGGAGGCTGAAGCAGGAGAATTGGTTGAACCTGGGAGGTGGAGGTTGCCTGGGAGACAAAGCGAGACTCCCTTTCAAAAAAAAATAATTTTACCATTGTAAGCATTTTGAATCCCATTAAATACACTCATATTGTTGCACAACCATCACCACCATCCATCTTCAGAACTTCTTTTCATCTTCCCAAACAGAAACCGTATTCAATAAACACAAATTCCCCATTCCCATCTCCCCTCACCCCGGCCACCACCACTCTACTTTCTGTCTCTATGAATTTGACTATTCTAGGTACCTCATGTAAGTGAAATCATACAATATTTGTCCTCTTGTCTCTTGTGTGATATAACAATTTAAATACTTTAAACATTTGGAGTATTTTTAAAATTCATCATTTTGGCTGGTCCAGTGGTAGTGGATTATCAGAACTTATTAACATTAGTGTCACTAAAGCTGGTAAACAAACCCTGACTGCTAAATTTAACTGGCTTAAAAAAAAAAAAAAAAAAAAAGACTTTCATTTAAAAAACTTTATTTAGCCCCAAAGTCTGTTTGCCTAACCATTATAATTCATTATCTACTATTATAAATATCTGCTTATGTAACATTTATGAATTTTTTAAAGATAAAAATGGTAGATAAAACACTATAAAAGTCCAGTAACAATCTCATTTCAGAGTTCTGATTTTTTTTTTTTGGACAAAGTCTTGCTTTGTCACCCAGGCTGGAGCAGAGTGGCACAATCTGGGCTCACTGCAACCTCTGCCATCCAGGTTCAAGCGATTCTCCTGCCTCAGCCTCCCTAGTAGCTGGGACTACAGACACCACCACGCACAGTTAATTTTTTATATTTTTAGTAAAGACAAGGTTTCACCATGTTGTCCAGGCTGGTCTTAAACTCCTGACCGCAAGTGATCACCTGCCTTGGCCTCCCAAATTGCTGGGATTACAGGGGTGAGCCACCGTGCCCAGCCCGAATTCTGATGTTTTCAATTTGAGATATTATTGATCACTCATTATTGAAAAATCTTCTAAACTGTCTCTAGAAAGCTTACTGATATATAGCTAACAGAAAGTAATAACAATATATTCTTGTATTTTCTTTTTTTTCTTTTGAAACGAGGTTTCTCCATGTGGCCCAGGCTGGTCTCGAAATCCTGGCCTTAAGAGATCTGCCCACCTTGGCCTCCCAAAATCCTGGAATTACCGGCCTGAGCCACTGTGTCTGACTGCATTTTCTTTTTTAAAACAATTGTTTAACATGGGAGCATAGATTCAAGTTTTCCTGAATATATACTACCTATTGTTGTATTTTCTAGTTAAACCTAACCACACAGCAATCTATGACGTCAAGTCTTATATAGCTGGAGATACTAAACCTGGGAAGTTATTATAAATATAATGCTATGATGGCTAATGTGTTTCAGTTTGAAAATGAAATAACTCTTACTGTCAATTAATATTTAATAAGCATCTATTATATACTAGGGGCTTTCCCTTACATTATCTCATTTAATTTTATTTCCTTCCCTTAACAATGCTCTGAGGTAACCACCACTATGATGTTTTCAGTTGTTTCACTTGAAGGTGAAAGCCATATATTTATATCTAATTGTTTGAATTTAAAATATTTATAATATATTTTATCCTGGAAACATAAATGGCCTCTAATCTGTCTTTGGTTTTGTGCGAGTATGTGTATGCCAGGCCAATGTGTGTCTGATTGGAATCTGTGCTTTTCAATGATTTCCAATTAGTAATTAATTTCTTGAATCCAATTCAGAGACTTGTTGATCTTGGCTGGCATTCAACTCATTTTTTTTTTTTTTTGACTCTTTTTAGAAACAGGGTGTCACTCTGTTGCCCAGGGTGGAGTGCAGTAGCACAATCAAAACTCACTGCAGCCTTGAACACCTGGGCTCAAGCAATCCTACCACCTCAGCTGCCTGAGTACTAAAACTACAGGCATATGCTACCATGCCCTGCTAATTTTTAAAACTTTTTTGTAGAGATGGGGCCTTGCTATATTGCCCAGGTTAGTCTCAAACTCCTGCTTTAAGAGATCCTCCTGCCTCAGCCTCTCAAAGTGCTGGGATTACAGGTGTGAGCAATGTTGTTTTGTTTTGTTTTGTTTTGTTTTGTTTTGTTTTTGAGACAGAGTCTTGCTCTGTCGCCCAGGCTGGAGTGCAGTGGCACAATCTTGGCTCACTGCAACCTCCGCCTCCCGGGTTCACGCCTTTCTCCTGCCTCAGCCTCCCAAGTAGCTGGGACTATAGGCGCTTGCCACTATGCCCGGCTAATTTTTTGTATTTTTTAGTAGAGACAGGGTTTCACTGTGTTAGCCAGGATGGTCTTGATCTCCTGACCTCATAATCCACCTGCCTCGGCCTCCCAAAGTGCTGGGATTACAGGTGTGAGCCGCCGCACCCAGCCAAGCAATGTTATTTTTGATAATACAAACAATATTAAGGCCAGGCGTGGTGGTTCACATCTATAATTCCAGCACTTTGGGAGGCTGAGGCAGGTGGATCACCTGAAGTCAGGAATTTGAGACCAGCCTGGCCAACATGGTGAAACCTCGCCTCTACTAAACATATAAAAAATGAGCCAGGCATGGTGGCAAATGCCTGTAGTCCCAGCTACTGGGGAGGCTGAGGTAGGATAATTGCTTGAACCCGGGAGGCAGAGGTTGCAGTGAGCCAAGATGGTGCCACTGCACTCCAGCCTGGGCAACAGAGTAAGACTCTGTCTCAAAAACAAAAACAAACAAATAAAAAAGCAACCAATATTAGTTACAATGGTAGTCCTAATGATAAACAACAAGGACAAAGTGTTATTTCTCAAGTTGTGTGGCATAAATCATTTTTGTCTGTAACATTATTGAACTGACTTCTTCAAATCTGCATTTGTTTTGTTAAACTAGGACTATTGGTCATAGGAAACATGCAGGTAGGTTTATTTCAGCGTCGGGCATGTTCAAGTTTTAAGTCAGTTGTAATTCTACTTTCTTAGTAAAGGAAAACTGTGTTTCTATAACACTTAAAATCCAGCTCCTTTTTAAAAATATATTTGTAAGGGGTAAAACAAAACACATGTAGATTTAATCTTAGAAGTGTACGCACGCAGTAATGTCAAAAAAAGACTCAGAAGAAGGCGAGGATATGAAATGTCCCAATATTTTCCAAACCATCCACTAAGTTCATCTTAGATATTATGTTTCATAAGTCCTATGGAAATAAGCAACAGAAACCAGTCCTGAAATGATCGGATATGGTTTTAAAGATGATTCCCAAAATAAGAATCCCTAACTCATGGTGAAATGTGATGGTCACACTTAATTTAATTGAGAGGTAACTGTGTGTTCAGAATTTTGTGTGAGAGTCCCCGAATTCCAGACTGTGGAATTTCAGATTTTAGACTAATCTTTCTACAGGGAAAGCTGCCTGCCAGATAAACATTTTTTGCTCTGAGTCTCAGAAATCATAACACAGCAGGCCTCATAGTTATATAAATGAAAGGTCTTTTATTCTATCTATTTACCTAAAATTACTGTTCATTATCCCAAGCCTCCTGGTACAGGGTGGCTGCAGATTTGTTGAGCAACCTCAGGGAAACTTTTCAAGCCAGAAACCAACAGTAACAGCTCTCCTTTATTGAGCACTTACTGCATGCCAAATGCATGTTAATGTACATGATCTCATTTGATTCTACAACACTGGAGGACAAACCATTGTCTGTATCTTACAGAATAAGAATATGCAACACTCAGAGACATTAAGTAACTTACTGAAGGTTTAGCAGCCAGTAAGTGTAGGGCTGGCTTTAAACCTGGTCCATGGGACTCCAAAATTGTGTCTACTATGACACTGCCTGCCATTACATCAAATGAGAACTGAAAACATACTTGAAATGAATAATACAAATGGTTTTTATGTACTAATCATTGTAAGCACATTTGGGCTACCTCTTAAATTTAAAAAGGTCCTTGGTTTTTTGTTTTTTCTTTTTTGTTTTTTTTTCTGAGAAGGAGTCTCGCTCTGTCATCCACGCTGGAGTGCAGTGATGCTATTTCAACTCACTTCAGTCTCTGCCTCCTGGGTTCACACCATTCTCCCGCATCAGCCTCCCGAATAGCTGGGACTATAGGCACCCGACCCCACACCCGACTAATTTTTTATATTTTTAGTAGAGACGGGGTTTCACCATGTTAGCCAGGATGGTCTCGATCTCCTGACCTCCTGATCCGCCTGCCTCAGCC
Source organism: Trachypithecus francoisi (assembly GCF_009764315.1). Classification (NCBI taxonomy): domain Eukaryota; kingdom Metazoa; phylum Chordata; class Mammalia; order Primates; family Cercopithecidae; genus Trachypithecus; species Trachypithecus francoisi. The sequence continues at coordinate 10,779,056 of NW_022681458.1, forward strand.
TCCCAAAGTTCTGGGATTACAGGCATTAGCCATTGGGCCCAGCCAAAAAATCCATGATTTATATGACAGCAGTTGAAAGTCCTCTCTCTTGGGCAGTGGTTTGCATATGGCAAATTCAATAAATATGCATCGTTTCCTTCTTTTTTTTTTTTTTTTGAGACGGAGTCTCACTGTGTCACCCAGGCTGGAGTGCAGTGGTATGATCTCGGCTCACTGCAATCTCCACCTCCCGGGTTTACACCATTCTCCCGCCTCAGCCTCCTGAGTAGCCGGACTATAGGCGCCTGCCACCATGCCCAGCTAATTTTTTGTATTTTTAGTAGAGACGGTGTTTCACCTTGTTAGCCAGGATGGTCTCAATCTCCTGACCTCGTGATCTGCCCGCCTCAGCCTCCTAAAGTTCTGGGATTACAGGCATGAACCACTGGGCCCAGCCAAAAAATCCATGATTTACATGACAGTAGTTGAAAGTCCTCTGTCTTGGGCAGTGGTTTGCATATGGCAAATGTAATAAATATACATTGTTTCCTTCTTTTTATTTTTGAGAAGGAGTCTTGCTCTGTCACCCAGGCTGGAGCACAGTGACAAGATCTCGGCTCACTGCAACCTCTGCCTCCTGGGTTCAAGTGATTCTCCTGCCTCAGCCCAATGAGTGGCATGGATTTGCCACTGTCCTGCAGAAGGGTCCCAACCTTTAATAAAATGTAACCACCTCATTTGTATTGTAAACCAAAAAATATCTGAGACTGGTCTCAATCAACCCGGAAGTTTATTTTGCCAAGATTAGGGACATGCCCGAAAGAAATAAACACAGAATCACAGAAACAGTCTGTTACCTGTGCCTCTCTCCAAAGATGATTTTGAGGATGTCATTATTTAAAGGGGAAAAGTGGGCTGGAGGGGAAAGGGAGGGTACAGTAATCCATGTGTTGCAAGAGTAAAGGTGCAGGTCAGGGAGTCATCAATTTTGTATTCATCTCACACTCAGTAAATCAGCACTTTTACATAAAATAAGGTGAACATAGAGTAGCTACCTGTGGAGCTATATAACCCTTTCTCTGTGGCTATCTGCTTAAGAATAAAAGGAAAGGCAGTTGCTTGCATGAGTCAGCTTTCAGCTTAATATTTTTCTTTTGGCAGAGTGAATTGGGGTGCCAAGTTTGTATTTTCCTTTGACAGTGTCTACAGCAGCCTTTGTGATGATTGCTCTCTGAATAATTCTTGGTGGATGCCTTATCGTTGGGGGAATCCACAGGCTACACAAGATAAATTACTTGCTAAATCACTTTAGAGCAGTGAGTGTAAATCTTGATTGCACATCAGATCCACCTGGGGAGCTTTACACTCCCCACCCCGTGCTCAGGCTGCACCTGGGATGGGCTCCAAGTATCAGGATTTATTTTAAGCTCCTTAGCGACACCACTGTTCAGCTAAGGCAGACAGTCACTGATTTAGAGGCTCCTAACTCTTTATTTTGGTGAGGGGTTACCCTAAGAGACCTGGAGTTCAAAGAATTACCTACTTCCATCCCCGAGCACTGCCAAGGCTCACCTGTGATTGCTCCTCTCTTCACCGGCGCTTTTTCCCCCCATCAACTGCCAGGATGGGTCAATAAAATATAACTTTCTGAGGGTGTTCCCCACAGCAATGGGACACTTTTTGTTTGAGATGAAGTCTCACTCTGTCATCCAGGCTGGAGTGCAGTGGCACGATCTCAGCTCACTGCAACCTCTGCTGCCCAGGTTCAAGCGATTCTCCTGCCTCAGCCTCACGAGTAGCTGGGATTACAGGCGCCCGCCACTGCACCTGGCTAATTTTTGTAGTTCCAGGCTGGTCTTGAACTCCTGACCTCATGATCCACCCGCCTCGGACTCCCAAAGTACTAAGATGACAGGTGTGAACCACCACACCCGGTTGGGACACTTTATTACAGTGGGAAATGGTCCAAGATTCAGATTCCTTCTGAAAATGAAAAAGTCAGATAATCTGGATAATCTCATCCCAAAACATCGAATTATTCTATAAAAGTGTGAGTCATGGTCAAAGAATTGTATCTCAATTGTATGATTCCCCCTTCTCCTTAGATTGTGTGGGAACTTCTTTTATTTTCTTGAAATGGTTTGATTTTGGCAATGCTAGTGAACCATCAGTAAACAATGTGTAGAAAATGAAATTGAGCCGGCGCAGTGGCTCATGCCTGTAATCTCAGCACTTTTGGAGGCTGAGGCAGGTGGATCACCTGAGGTCAGGAGTTCGAGACTAGCCTGGCCAACATGGAGAAACCCCGTCTCTATTAAAAATACAAAAAAATGGCCGGGCGCGGTGGCTCATGCCTGTAATCCCAGCACTTTGGGAGGCTGAGGCACGTGGATCACCTGAGGTCGGGAGTTCAAGACCAGCCTGACCAACATGGAGAAACCCCGTCTCTAGTAAAAATACAAAATTAGCGAGGGTGGTGGTGCATGCACGCCTGTAATCCCAGCTACTCGGGAGGCTGGGGCAGGAGAATCACTCGAACCCAGGAGGCGGAGGTTGCGGTGAGCAGAGGTCACACCATTGCACTCCAGCCTGGGCAAAAAGAGCGAAACTCCCTCTCAAAAAAAAAAATAAAATTAGCTGGGCATGGTGGCAAGCACCTGTAATCCCAGCTACTCAGAAGGCTGAAGTAGGAGAATCACTTGAACCCAGCAGGCAGAGGTTACAGTAAGCCAAAATGGTGCCATTGCATTCCAGCCTGGACAACAAGAGTGAAACTCCATCTCAAAAAAGAAAGAAAGAAAGAAAAGAAAGGAAAGAAAGGAAGAAAGAGAGAGAGAGAGAAAAGAAAGAAGGAAAAAGAAAGGAAGGAAAGGAAGGAAGGAAAGAAGGAAGGAAGGAAGGGAGGGAGGGAGGGAAGGAGGGAGGGAGGGAACTGAGTCAAAGAGCTTGGTTTTTTTTTTCTTTTTAATGTACATATATTTTATAACCATAGAGAAGTCACAGCATTTCTGGGTCTCGCTATGCTCATCTGCAAAACATAAATGACTGAAGCCCCAGCATGTGAGAGTTGATTGAGTTGATAACAGTGTCTGGCTGTTTAATGTTTTTAGCAGTAAAATAGTTATACTTTTTTTTAATTTATAAATTCCTCCAGACATGAATATTTGCACTGAGTTTGGAATTTTCTCCTTTTTTTTTTCTTTTCTCTCAAACGCCTTTGTAATGTAATGTTTCATAAAGCACCTCAGAAAAATTTGCTTCTGGGCCTTTTCTGTGAAGTGGAAAACATGATTGTGCTACTGAACTGTGATCTGCTGACCTTTCAAAGGGCTATAAACAGCAAACTGACAAGTCATGCATTTTTCTCTTTTTTACCCACTCATCCAAGCTAGGCGTAGTCAAGTAACCATGGGTTTAAAAAAACAAAAAAAAAAATGTGTAAAGAAATCAAACAAGTATGTCTAACTTATGGTATGTGAATTTCATTTAACCCCAGTCATTCCATCAGATTTTTTATCAATGAATTTATTTTATATATTATTTCTATAATGTGCATATTTAATAACAAAAAACATTTATATAAAGTATGTTTAATATATTAAGTCTAGGCCGGGCGCGGTGGCTCACGCCTGTAATCCCAGCACTTTGGGAGGCTGAGACGGGTGGATCACGAGGTCAGGAGATCAAGACCATCCTGGCTAACATGGTGAAACCCCGTCTCTACTAAAAATACAAAAAAAAAAATTAGCCGGGCGTGGTGGCGGGAGCCTGTAGTCCCAGCCACACGGGAGGCTGAGGCAGGAGAATGGCGTGAACCTGGGGAGCGGAGCTTGCAGTGAGCCGAGATCGCGCCACTACACTCCAGCCTGGGCGACAGAGCGAGACTTCGTCTCAAAAAAAAAAAAAATTATATATATATATAAAGTCTAGTCTAAGAAGTTAATTTACTGAATTATTTCCTGTAATGCAACAGAGTTAATTAAATTAATAAGTCTTTACCTTCATAGTTTTTAGGATTAGGCACCCACAAAACCACTAGACAGCCGGGCGCGGTGGCTCAAGCCTGTAATCCCAGCACTTTGGGAGGCCGAGACGGGCGGATCACGAGGTCAGAAGATCGAGACCATCCTGGCTAACCCGGTGAAATCCCGTCTCTACTAAAAAATACAAAAAACTAGCCAGGCGACGTGGCGGGCGCCTGTAGTCCCAGCTACTCCGGAGGCTGAGGCAGGAGAATGGCGTAAACCCGGGAGGCGGAGCTTGCAGTGAGCTGAGATCCGGCCACTGCACTCCAGCCCCGGGCGACAGAGCAAGACTCCTTCTCAAAAAAAAAAAAAAAACCACTAGACAAAAAACTCATTAGCAGACTCTACCCAAATATACACATGAATATAGTTAGAACTTTAAAGGAAACTTTTAGTTTAAGCCAAAAGGGAAGCTCTTTAGAGTTAAACAAGTTTTTAACATAGTTCATCTGCATATAAAGTTTCATAACTTTGTAAAGTAATGATCAAAAATACGATGATGATTAAAATATGCCATCTTACTGAATATTGAATACTAGCTCATATAAATCTGGATTCCTATTTGAACTAGGAATCATTGATCACAGGATAAGCATTCAGTTCCAGTGACATCAGAAATTACCACAATATCAGGAAGAGAACAAAGAAGGCTGACAATTAAGAACTAGAAAGTCAGCCAGGTGCCATGGCTCAAGCCTGTAATCCCAGCACTTTGGGAGGCCAAGGCAGACAGATCGCTTGAGCCTAGAAATTCTAGACCAGCCTGAACAACACAGAGAAACCCTATCTCTATAAAAAATACAAAATTATCAGGACATGATAGCACAAGCTTGTAGGTCCAGCTACTCAGAAGGCTGAGATGGGAGGATCACTTGATCCCAGGGAGGTCAAGGCTGCACTGAGCCGTGATCACACCACTGAACTCTAGCTTGGGTGACACAGTGAGACCCTGTATCAAAACAAAAACAAAAACAAGAAAACAGAACAAAACTAGAAAGTCAGTGTAAAGGAAACAATCAGAATGCATTTCATAAAATACTGTGCTCTTGTGAGTGTTGTCACAACTTACACAATGGAAATGGATTCCCGAATCTCCATAGCTTGATAGGTCTGGTCAGAGACTGTGCACACCAGCAGGGATGGGAGTCTGTATGAAGTGATGACAACTAGTTCTTTTCAGCTTGGTTTCAATCTGGGTATCCTCATGAAAACAGGCTATTAGTTTTCTGCCTGAAGCACAGGAGTTCTGAAGGTTCCCTTCCTGTACTCCCTTTTGGTCTCAGTTTCCTTATCTGCAAAATGGGTATAATGAAGACAGCTTAGTTTACATGGTTGTTGAAACCATTAAATGACATAATTTGTATAAAGCACTTAGCAAAGTGCTCAGTAAATGTTAGCTAATAGATAAATATGGTTATATATATATATATAAAAAACATATAAGCTTAAGTATATATCTTTCAATAGAAGGAGAAGGCGAACATAATAACCTTCTGTCCATATAAATCCCCAAGTTGCTTCTTGTAATGTATATCTATACACACACACACATAAAGCACTTCTGTATCTTTGAAGCACAGTTTAAAAACCATTGATTGACGGACCTGATAACAGTTCTTTTTTTCGCTCATTATACATAATACATTTTTAATATTTCTATTTTAGTCAAAAACTGAAATTTTTTTTTATTTTGAAAGAAGCCAAAGAAATAATGTAAGTGAGGCCAGGTTTAAGACCAGAGGGAAGGACAGAGACTGCAGCAAACTGGAAAGGGTCTGTCCCAGTCAAACGGGCTCAGCCACCGCACAGCTCCAACTAAATTTGGTCCTGTGGGAAGGTAGTCTGTGTTGCCACTGGACTTTTTGTGAATACTCTTAATTTTTAAACATCAGCAACTAATTCCAGACATTTTTTAGACTTTGTATGGGATCGACAAAACGCATCCACAGGCTAGAGATAGCTCTTAGACCACTGGTTTTGTTGTAGACGAAAGAATAAATGTCTATTTATTTCAGGTCTGCCTTTCTTGAAAACCTAGAACCTTTGCTCTCTGAGGAAATTACTTAAAATCATCTTTGCATGCTAAAAATGTTTGGCATATAAAGCAATGGGGGCTTTTTGTTTCATTTAACAGCTCTAGTAACATTTTACTATTTGTCTTCACATGAAGATTTATGAGAAAGAATGAAACTGAAGCGCCTTTAGTCAATTCCTTTTCCAATGCTCTGTGACAGGCCCTTTCATCGGCTTGTTCATTAACACCTGTGGGTGCCGCCAGACTGCGATCATTGGAGGGCTCGTCAATTCCCTGGGCTGGGTGTTGAGTGCCTACGCTGCAAACGTGCATTATCTCTTCATCACTTTTGGAGTGGCAGCTGGTAAGCATGTGGCTTTTTCTAAACTCGATTTTAAATGTTTTATAAGACATCTTGGCAATGGATTTAATTGTGGAGAAAAGAGACACATTAAAACATTCTGTTCTGTTTCCTCTACCCCACTTCACCCCAACCCCTCCCTACACTCCAGGAAATACATTTTAACATTACATTTTAATATGCCTTAAGTGGGGGAAGCCCACCCAGCAACAATACTTGGCCTCCCTAATAGAATCAAATTATATTTCCACGCCTGGTTCTAATTGTCAGTGCTATCTCCAGTGAGGGACAGGAAAAGGAAGGCAGTAATGTTGACTTAGGTGAATAAACCAAAGATTAAGGAAATTACGTCGGTGTGGTGTGGGAAATAAACTAAATAATAGGCCAGGGGCAGTACCTCATGCCTGTAATCCCAACACTTTGGAAGGCCAAGGCGGGCAGATCACTTGAGGCCAGGAGTTCAAGACCAGCCTGGCCAACATGGTGAAGCCCCGTCTCTACTAAAAATACAAAAAAAAAAAAAAAAAAAAAAATTGGCCAAGTGTGGTGGCACATGCCTGTAATCCCAGCTCCTCAGCAGGCTAAGGTATGAGAATAGTTTTAACCCAGGAGGCAGAGGTTGCTGTGAGCCAAGATTTCGCCACTGCACTCCAGCCTGGTTGACCAAGTAAGACTCTGTCTCAATAAAAATAATGATAATAAAGCCTCCTGTGTGAAAATGGAAAAGAAAAAAAATAGATAAGTAAACATTAAAAAAACAAAGACTAAGGAAATCAATAACATTCATTTACTCTTTAATAATCATTTGCTCTTTTTTTTTTTTTGAGACAGAGTTTTGCTCTTGTTTCCCAGGCTGGAGTGTGATGGCACAATCTCGGCTCACTGCAACCTCCAGCTCCTGGGTTCAAGCAATTCTCCCGCCTCTGTCTCCCAGGTAGCTGGGATTACAGGCATGCACCACCATGCCCAGCTAATTTTGTATTTTCAGTAGAGACAGGGTTTCTCCATGTTGGTCAGGCTGGTCTCAAACTCCCGACCTCAGGTGATCCGCCCGCCTTGGCCTCCCAAAGTGCTGGGATTACAGGCATGCGCCACAGCACCCGGCCTTATAATCATTTACTCTTTTAACCCTGTTCAAATTCATAAAATAGCATAAACCACACGTATATGTAGAGACTAAGAAGCAAATCTAGAGTACAGTTAGGTTGTCATTCCCCCGTGAAGAGGTTAATATTGGCTGCCAGGTACCACAATCTGCATATCCATTATGCAAAATATATTCCCAGCCACAATTTCCTTTATCAACAGGTAGTGTGATTCACACAGATGAGTAATTACTTATACAATTGCATTTTAAATAAACTGAATCTCCAGTTGACATTCTTTTTTTTTTTTTTTTTTGAGATGGAGTCTTGCTCTGTCGCCCAGCTTGGAGTGCAGTGGCCGGATCTCAGCTCACTCACTGCAAGCTCTGCCTCCCGGGTTTATGCCGTTCTCCTGCCTCAGCCTCTCGAGTAGCTGGGACTACAGGTGCCCGCCACCTCGCCTGGCTAGTTTTTTGTATTTTTTAGTAGAGACGGGGTTTCACCGGGTTAGCCAGGATGGTCTCCATCTCCTGACCTCGTGATCTGCCCGTCTCGGCCTCCCAAAGTGCTGGGATTACAGGCTTGAGCCACCGCGCCCGGACCAGTTTGACATTCTTTTTGAGTACAGAGCTACAATGAATGTGTTAGCATAAGAGTTGAAAGTTAGCTTGGAATTCTGGCTTTTCTTTTTTCATTGCTATTATCTGTGTGACTTTGGGCAAGTTATTTAACCTACTTACACCTCAGTTTCCTTATCTGCAAAATGGGTATAATGAAGAGCTTAGTTTACATGGTTGTTGAAACCACTAAATGACATAATTTGTATAAAGCACTAAGCAAAGTGCTCAGTAAATGTTAGCTAATAGGTAAATGTGATCATATATATATATACACACACACATATAAAAAAACAAAAAAGTTTAAGTATGTATCTTTTGATAGGAGGAGAAAGTGAACATAATAACCTACTGTCCATATAAATCCCAAGTTGCTTCTTGTAATATATATCTATACACATACACACATAAAGCACTTCTGTATCCTCTGAAGCATAGTTTAAAAACCATTGATTGAAGGACCTGATAACAGTTCTTTTTTTCCCTCATTATACATAATACATTTTTAGTATTTCTATTTTAGTCATAATTGACGATGGTAAATATTTGTGGAGTCAAATGTGATGTTCTGATACATGTATATATTGTACAATGATTGAATAAGGTTAATTGACATATCCATCACCTCACATACTTGTGATGAGAACATTGAAAATCTACATTTAGCAATTTGAAAAATACACATTATTACTAAGTACAGTCACCATATTGTGCAATAGATCACTAGAACATATTCCTCTGGTGAAAACGGTTCTTTAAAAGTGTCAGATGTTGGCCAGGAGCGGTGGCTCACACCTGTAATCCCAGCACTTTGAGAGTCCAAAGCAGGTGAATCGCATGAGCCAAGGTGTTTGAGACCAGCTTGGGCAACATGGTGAAACCACGTGTCTAGAAAAAATACAAAAAATAGCCACACGCGGTGATAGTCCCAGCTACTTGGGAGACTGAGATGGGATGATCATCTGAGCCTGCGGAGTTTGAGGATGCCATGAGCTGTGATTACACCACTGCATTCCAGCCTGGGCAACAGAGTGAGTCCCTGTCTCAAAGAAAAAAAAAAGTCAGATATTTTCCCTGAGTATATTAGAAACTCTTCCCTATAATCGTCCAATGAATAGGGCTAGCACTGGGGTTTTTGTGTTATAGGTGAGGAAATAAACACTCCTTTTGCTGAGACTAAGGAGCCAGGTTGGGGTCTCTGGACACATAGTGCAATCAGGGGAGGCTTAAGACGGCAGAGATCCTCAGAGAAGCCATTCATTCTCCCAGCAACTTGCTAAGCACATGCTGTCTGTTCTGGGCAGTCCTGGGCATACCAGTGGTGAAAATACATTGTCTTGCCTGCCTGAAGCTTATATTTTTCTGATGTGAGAATGCGGCTCCATTTTGTTATTGGAGGAACTTGTGCCGCAAAGCCTGTTGGGAAAAATGGCGGGCTAGAAACCGGCTTGGCTGGATGGTCTTTCTGCCGCTTATCCCTGGGGGCTGCTTTTTAAATAATCACTGTTACAGCTTTGTCAGAAATTAAAAAGCGTAAATAGATGCTAATTAAGGAAATGCAAGTGATCTTTGCTGCAAATTCTGGATATGGCCACTGACGTTGCCCTGTGTCTTTTCTTCCCCTGTCGGCCTGTGCAGGCCTGGGCAGCGGGATGGCCTACCTGCCAGCGGTGGTCATGGTGGGCAGGTATTTCCAGAAGAGACGCGCCCTCGCCCAGGGCCTCAGCACCACGGGAACCGGATTCGGTACGTTCCTGATGACTGTGCTGCTGAAGTACCTGTGCGCAGAGTACGGCTGGAGGAATGCCATGCTGATCCAAGGTGCCGTTTCCTTAAACCTGTGTGTGTGTGGGGCGCTCATGAGGCCCCTCTCTCCTGGGAGAAACCCAAACGACCCGGGAGAGAAAGATCTGCGCGTCCTGCCGGCGCACTCCACGGAATCTGTGAAGTCAGCTGGACAGCAGGGAAGAACAGAAGAGAAGGATGGTGGGCCCGGGAACGAGGAGACCCTCGGCGACCTGCAAGCCCAGGAGTGCCCCGATCGGGCCGGGCACAGGAAGAACATGTGGGCTCTCCGGATTCTGAAGACGGTCAGCTGGCTCACCATGAGAGTCAGGAAGGGCTTCGAGGACTGGTACTCGGGCTACTTTGGGACAGCCTCTCTATTTACAAATCGAATGTTTGTAGCCTTTATTTTCTGGGCTTTGTTTGCATACAGCAGCTTTGTCATCCCCTTCATTCACCTCCCAGAAATAGTCAATTTGTATAACTTATCGGAGCAAAACGACATTTTCCCTCTGACGTCAATTATAGCAATAGTTCACATCTTCGGAAAAGTGATCCTGGGCATCATAGCTGACTTACCTTGCATCAGTGTTTGGAACGTCTTCCTGTTGGCCAACTTCACCCTTGTCCTCAGTATTTTTATTCTGCCGTTGATGCACACGTACGCTGGCCTGGCGGTCATCTGCGCACTGATAGGGTTTTCCAGTGGTTATTTCTCCCTAATGCCCGTAGTGACTGAAGACTTGGTTGGCATCGAACACCTGGCCAATGCCTACGGCATCATCATCTGTGCTAATGGCATCTCTGCGTTGCTGGGACCACCTTTTGCAGGTAAACTCTGTGAGGTTGTAAGAGCTCAGAGTGCATGTAGATACGGTGTGTTATTTTATAAAGTCCAAGATAAGAAGGAGGTTTCCATTTGTGCACATGTTCTTTTTATCTTCCCATTCCTGCCCCCTAATTTCTCATTTATACATTTGAGCAAGTTAAAGGCTATTCTTTTCCTTTCTTTTTTCTTTCTTTTTTTTTTTTTTGAGTCGGAGTCTCGTTCTATCGCCCCAGCTGGAGTGCAGTGGTGTGATCTCAGCTCACTGCAACCTCTGCCTCCCAGGTTCAAGAGATTCACCTGCCTCAGCCTCCCAAGTAGCTGGAATTACAGGTGCACACCACCACGCCCGACTAATTTTTTATGTTTTTGGTAGAGATGGGGTTTCACCATGTTGGCCAGGCTGGTCTCGAACTTCTGACCTCGAGTGATTCACCCGCCTCAGCCTCCCAAAGTGCTGGGATTACAGGCATGAGCCACTGTGCCCGGCCAAGGCCATTCTTTTATGTAGAATGTAGATGAAATGTAGATGAACTTTTGATCCTATCCACATGATAAGGCAGTCAGGCTGGTAGAGTGAGGAAATAAAGTGGATGGGTTGATGGAATACTGCCGGGCTCCTTACCCATTTGAAGAAGGTGGCCTCTGGGCAGTTCCAGCTGATTTCTGTCACCAAGAAATACTGAGAATTGTTGCCAGATCTTCTGGGTATTGTTTCTCCCCAAAGGGAAGTTAAGAATCTGTACTGTTAGGTAGCACTAACAGATTTCCAAAACACCATGTGGCAGGTGCAACAGAACACATCCATGGACTCAATCCGGCCCCTACATTCGCTTCCTATTGTTGCTGTAATAAGTTGCCAGAAACTTATGGTGGCTTAAAACAATACAGATTGGCCAGACGTGGTAGCTCACACCTGTAATTCCAGTACTTTGGGAGGCCGAGGCAGGAGGATCACTTGAGCCCAGGAGTTCCAGACCAGCCTGGCCAATACAGTGAGACGCCATCTCCACACAGACACACACACATGCATGCATACACACAAACACACACACACACACACACACAAATACAGATTTATTATCTTACTGTTCTGGATGTCAGCAGAGCTGAATTCCTTCTTGAGGCTTTAGGGGGTAATTTGTTTCCTTGTCTTTTCCAGCATCTGGAGGTCACTTGCATTCTTTGGCATGTACCCTCTTGCTCCATCTTCTAAGCCAGCAGTGTAACGTTTTCCCACCTCTCTCTGATTCGGACTTCCTGCCACCTCCTTTCACCCTTTATTTTTGAGACGGAGTCTCCCTCTGTCACCCAAGCTGGAGTGCAGTGGCAGGATCTCAGCTCACTGCAACCTCCACCTTCTGGGTTCAAGCAAGTCTCCTGCCTCAGCCTCCTGAGTAGTTGGGATTACAGGCGTGTGCCACCACGCCTGGCTAAATTTTTTTGTATTTTTAGTAGAGATGGGGTTTCACCATATTGGCCAGGCTAGTCTCGAACTCCTGACCTTGCAATCCCTCCCGCCTCGGCCCTGAAGTGCTGGGATTACAGGCGTGAGCCACCATGCCCGGCCACCTCCTTTCACTTATAAGGGTGCCTATGATTACACTGGGCTCACCTGGGGAGATGATCCTGGATCCTAAATTAATCACACCTGCAAGGTCCTAAATTAATCACACCTGCAATGTCCCTTTTGCCCTAATTAGGTCACATATTCATGGGGTCGAGAAATTAGGGATAGGAGCATTCTGCCTACCACAGGCCTGAAGGCCACTAGCTGGCAACATCTAGGATACGATCTCTGTCATGTGTTCCCTTCATTTACAAGAGGCAAATTCACCAGACAACTTGCTATTCGGGCATACCAGAAGCCTTGGGCATCAGGGAATCTTGTGTCTGGGCCAGTGCCTTTGTGGAAAGGCAAGTCAGGTTTGGGCGGGTAGACTCATGCCCCAAGACACCAGCTGCTGGGTGAAGATAACAAGGTCTATCTTCTGTCCAAGAACTGGAGATAGGAATCTGCATAGCATGGCAAAGGCTGGGGCAGAATGCCAATACAAAGGTGCTCTCTGGTGGTGGCCCTCAGCCAGCCAGCCAGGGCTGGTAGTGATTGTCAGAGCTGCTAGAGGTTTTGTGCAGAGCCTCGAGCTAACCCAGTGGAGCCTAACCTGTTCAGATGTCCCCTCCCCCAGCCACCCCCAAGCACCCTCCTGTCTGGGCCCTACAGGCTCTTTATTCTCATATCCTCTGGCAGGAGTATCTCTCCCCAGTGGGTGAAGGAATCCCATGGGTACAGGACAAAGCCCTCCCTGCCCCTTTTTTCCCAGTCTTTCTATAAGTCATAAAGTCACCTCCTCCCTTAAGACCCTCACTGGCAGAGAGCTTGTGCCAACAAACACGCTTTTAAATCCCCTTGAAATCTAAAGTACAAGAAATCATAGATTTTTGCCTATGCAGCAGACAACACCGGCAGTCGGCTGACTGAAGGTTTAAGGTACAGGAGTCCCCTTAGGAATCCCCAGGGCTACATATAGGGCTCCTCCTGCAGCAAGCTGCTCCTGGTGTCTGCCTGTGCACAGAGATGCAGATGCAGCATTTTTAAGTGAAAATGGCTACAGCAACGGAGCAAACTATATTGGCAGTTGAAAGGTCTAAAATTGCTCACTGATCTCATTATGTAAAATTCTCTGTCAGGTCAGAATGCATTTGATTATAACGTCCTGACAATGATGGTTTAAGCATATTTCTGTCACATAACCAGAAATATACAGTTCAGGGACTGGAGGATGTTGGGGCAATGTCTCAGAGATCCTCTTGGCCCTTTCCTCATGTTAACTGCCTCATGGTGACATAATGGTTGCTGTATCTCCAGCCACTGCATCATCATTTATAGCAGGGAGAAAGAAGGGGGGAAAGGCTCAGTCCCATCAGAATTCCACTTACATCTGATTGGCCAGAACTATATCACACAGCTAGTTCAAGCTTCAAGGGGAACTGTGAATGGAGTATTTTGCTTTCCAGCCTCTGCACTAGAGGAAGGAAATGAGAAAAGAATTGGGATTGGCAGTTCAATCAGTCAGCCAATGGTGCCTGCTAGAGATGTTAAATATCCATTGGAGGTATGGGGACCTAGTAGTTGCTCCTCTGCCCTCTTATTGGAGGTCCTTCAGATACATTGTATGTATAAATGGGCTCTGTCACTGATGGTTCTTTGCATGATCCAGGGGTACTTTCTTCTAATGGGCAGGCTCGGGTTGTTTTGTCTTGATCCATTAGATTTCAATGGTAGCGTCCCAACACAACTGTGAGGTGTGGCCTGAGTAATTCTCGAGATCAGTGTTAGTCAAAGCACCAGAGTTTGCCAGGATAGGTTCCTTATCCCATCCCTGTGGTCCTGTGCTGTCCATTCATCTGCATTCTAATGAGCTTTCTTGAGTGGAAGAGAGAGGAATGACAAGTAGAGGACAGGGAGTTATACCCAACCCTCAGTCATCAGGTCTTATCTCTTGACTGCTTTGAGGTTCCTCCCTAGAGGTGGGTTCTGTAGTGGAATGGGATCCACCATGGATGACAGAAATCGTTGTGTTAATGGTTGGGAGCCTTCTGTGATGCGTATCATATGGTGCTATGGAAACCCCAAAATCAACATTCGGATGTGCCTGTCTAGGCCAGCAAGCTAAAGGGGACTTTCTTTATTTGCATTTGTTGGTTTCTTCATCTTCCATTGAATTCATGCACTAAGGAATGATGAACAACATTCGTTGGCTACCTGCATGATGTTTCATTATTGACTTTCCAGACCAAGGAGCCAACATTGCAATGAGATGCAAGCCACCATTTATGTGCACTGTAGGCTCAGAGCGACTGGCAATATGAGTTACTAAATGACCACATTACACTCTTGCTAGAAATTCGAAGTGCACTAGAAATTATTGCTTAGCTGGGTTTGCTGCAAGGAAAATTACTGTTCACATTTCTTTTTTAAAAAAAAAAAGTTTCAAGAATGTACAATCAGAGATATTGAACAGACATTTCAACCATGTCATTCAGCAGCATGGACTTCTTGATCTAATTTATTTATAATGTTGTTGGGCGTTTTGTTCAGTGCCTTTAAAGATATACTATAGGTCGGGTGCGGTGGCTCATGCCTGTAATCCCAGCACTTTGAGAGGCTGAGGTGGGCGGATCACCTGAGGTCAGGAGTTGGAGACAGCCTGGCCAACATGGTGAAACCTCATCTCTACAAAAATACAAAAATTAGGCACCTGTAATCCCAGCTACGTGAGAGGCTGAGGCAGTAGAATTGCTTGAATCTGGGAGACGGAGGTTACAGTGAGTCAAGATCACACCACTGCACTCCAGCCCGGATGTCAAGAGCAAGACTCTGTCTCAAAATTAAAATAAAATAAAATACAAAATTATGTAATAATAGTACATACTTTCCTAGATGTTTCAGTGTATAATATGGGAAAACCTCAGCCATCAGATTTGACTGACCAATATTCCACACACATCTCTTCCAGTCACATAAAATCTAACACCTTAATAATTTGCAATGTTTTCCACCAAAAGCTGGGGCCCTTATTTAATTAATAAGAAAAACAGCATTACTTATTTGACAGACTCAAATGAAAAGAAAATGTACTTTAATAGGGAACCAGATTTTACTTTGAAGCTATAGGTTTGAGTTGGTGCTTGGATGAGGGTTGCCAAGAATCCTGGGTTGCCAAGAATCCCAGGTTCCAAATCCAGGAACTGAGGTCAGACCTCCAGGAGGGGTGGTGAAGGATGCATGAGAAAGGCAGCTTGTGGGAACTGTCTTCTCTCTGAAAAAGTTGTGTCAACATGTGCTGAGGGTCAAAGCTCCTGGTAGAGTCCTGTCTCTCTTGACCTGCTTTACATCTGACTGGGTTT
Organism: Trachypithecus francoisi; assembly: GCF_009764315.1. Lineage (NCBI taxonomy): Eukaryota > Metazoa > Chordata > Mammalia > Primates > Cercopithecidae > Trachypithecus > Trachypithecus francoisi. Next base: position 10,794,659 of record NW_022681458.1, read on the forward strand.
GAATTCAAACTAGCAGAAATATTAAAACAGGCACCAAAGGGAGATGGCAGGATCTAGAGTTATTTAATAAATAAATCCTAAAGGTAGATTGGAGAAAAGCTATGGGATTAACTTAACATGAAAGTTAGGACTACTCCTACAGTTTGTGCTATGTTAAATTGTTCAGTAAAGTTGGGTGTGCTTTTTATAAAAAAAAAAAAACTGACATGAGTTACATTTGAAGCTTGGGCATGTGGAGATGCTTTTACAAATGTTTATATTTTTAGAGGAAAAAGGACCATTAAAAATAATAATAATAATGAATTTGGCCAGGCGCGGTGGCTCACGCCTGTAATCCCAGCACTTTGGGAGGCTGAGGTGGGTGGATTACCTGAGGTCATGAGTTTGAGATCAGCCTTGCCAACACGGGGAAACCCTGTCTCTACTAAAAATACAAAAATTAGCCAGGCGTGGTGGCACATGCCTGTAATCCCAGCTACTCAGGAGGCTGAGGCAGGAGAATTCTTCAGCCCAGGGGGTGGAGGCTGCAGTCAGCCAAGATTGTGCCACTGCACTCCAGCCTGGGTGACAGAGTGAGACTATGTCCCAAATAATAATTAATAATAATAATAATTCCACCCGGAAGGGGGAACAGGACATGTTCAAAGAGCCAAGAGAAATGTGTTTGAGATGCTAACAAATTCAGCATGGCTTGTGCTGGTGAGCAGGGGAGAAAGCTAGGCAGGGGCCACATCACAGAACCTGGAGCTTATAATCAACCACTTTCACCAAAAAGCAAATAAATAGTCTGAATGAAATACAGCTTAATTTTCCAGCCAGGTAGGATTTTGTCCCATTTCTGAGGTCCATGTTAAGCAGCAATAATAGTTTGACTTGTTTCAGCCATTTGAAACAAAGCGTTAGGCCGGGCGCGGTGGCTCAAGCCTGTAATCCCAGCACTTTGGGAGGCCGAGACGGGCGGATCACGAGGTCAGGAGATCGAGACCATCCTGGTCTACACGGTGAAACCCCGTCTCTACTAAAAAATACAAAAACTAGCCGGGTGAGGTGGCGGGCGCCTGTAGTCCCAGCTACTTGGGAGGCTGAGGCAGGAGAATGGCGTAAACCCGGGAGGCGGAGCTTGCAGTGAGCCGAGATCGCGCCACTGCATGCACGCCAGCCCGGGCGACAGAGCGAGACTCCGTCTCAAAAAAAAAAAAAAAAAAAAAAGAAACAAAGCGTTCAGGTGTTTGTTACTTAGAGTCATCATTCCTGCTCTCAATCACTTGATCATGTGGAAAGCGAGGATTTAGCCGTTAAAATGACCTGGTCAACTTTCATATGGAGATAAGTGGACTATGGGAACCTCATTTGTATTTACTGATTTTTTTAAAATTGTAGATTACAGTTATTCCCATCACGTACTCTGTTGATACAGATCACGCTGCATTATCTGCAAGTGAATTGCTCATTTTGTCCTAATTCACAATTGTCCACAGTTGCCAACTGATAACACTGAGTAGAAGTTGGGTGTGTTTTTGTTTGTAGGTCAGTGTCAATTGCCTTTCCATTCAATTCTGAAGCTGAAGCATTACTTTTGGATTATGTTTAATCTTTTTTGTCCCTCTTGTCTCCAATTATAGATTAAGAAAAGATGATAGAGCATTTTACTGAGCCACTTCTAAAGAGTCAGATTTTCTTTTCATTTCTATTTTTTACATAAAATAACAAATTCAGAAACTTGGTTTCCTTTTAAAGTAGATCCAAAATTCATACCTTTTAACTTGTTGCTTTTGTAAAAAAGCATTATAAATTTGTATGATATTGTTTGTTTTTCTTTATGAATGCCTTGACTGATCCCTGTAAATAGATAATCCAGGCATAGTCATCACACACTAGATACAATAAACAAAGAGATACAGATAACAACCAGGAAGTCGGAAGGACTGGTTTACACCTTTCCTAGTTGCTTTTTTGTGGCTGTTTCTTGATAGGAGAAATTTAAGTTGCATTTATGCACTCATTTGCCAATTAGTTTTTTTAAAGATGTTTCTGAAAAGTGGCCACGGAATACTATGTTTGATCATAAAATCTTATTTTTTTTATTTCATTTTATTTTTTGAGACGGAGTCTTGCTCTGTTGCCCAGGCTGGAGTGCACGATCTCGGCTCCTCTGCAACCTCTGCCTCCTGGATTCAAGCAATTCTCATGCCTCAGCCTCCTGGGTAGCTGGGATTACAGACATGCACCACCACACCCAGCTAATTTTTGTATTTTTTGGAGATGGGGGTTTTGCCATGTTGGCCAGGCTGGTCTCGAACTCCTGGCTTCATGTGATCTGCCCGCCTTGATCTCCCAAAGTGCTGGGATTACAGGTGTGAGTCACTGAGCCTGGCCATTAAATCATTTATATTTTAAGTCTTTGCTAATGTGCTTACTAAAAGGGAAAAAAATGTCATTTTTACCATAAATAAAACTCTTGTGTGTAGCTCAATCCACTCAGTTTGCGTAGTTGACTATGTGGGAACCATGACTTGTGACCCATTCTTAGAATTAATCACTGAAATATAGGAAACAGATTTCATAGATTCTGAGACACGTTTTTCTCATATTTCACGTCTGAAATTAGAATGCCTTTTACAAAGTCCTGAGGAAATACTGAGTCATATTTGAATTCACAAGAATATTTATTTTTTACTGATATATAACATAATGGCACATCAGTGTCTTAGAATTCATGAAATATAGTGGTATTTTACAGAATGTCTAATAAGATGATTATATTAAGCTGTTAAATTATAATAGTAAATTATTATTTGAAAATAACATAATTTAGTCAGCATCTATGGCAGTATCTTTGGCAACTTAGAGTTTTATAAATGTAAATATTAAAGTTTTGTGACTATAAATGTGAATTTTATAACACCTGAAGATTTTGATTCTTTCTAGAACAGATATGTACCCTGAAATACTTCAGAATGAATGAAAGTTCAAATGTCTTCTGCCCAGCCTCTTTTGATACACACTGAAAACTTTCGAATCATTTTTGTAGGTTTTAGAAAAATTTGTGTTTGCACTTGTGAAAAAAGAAAATCATTGGATTCGCTTTTCACTACTGGCCTTGTGAGGGCCTTCGAGTGAACCAGAAGTTTCTCCCCATGAGTCAGCCGGGAATTGCTTCAAATGCCTTCCAAAGCAACCAAATGGCGTTATGAATGCAGCCCTCCCCAGGCACGGGGAACACTGGTGTATAGCACACCCTAAAAATTGCTAAATGAGAACCAAAAAATATAAAAAACAACAACAAAAAAGGAAAAGAAATGGATAAATGAAACATTTTATTGGTATGAAATGACATATAAATTCTTTTAGAAACATTTATAGCAGCAATAAATGCCTGCTTTATAGTCTCGACTTTTATTGTATCAACTCCATGACAGTGAATATATTCTTTTTTGTTTTGTAGGGTGGATCTATGACATCACGCAAAAATATGATTTTTCCTTCTACATATGTGGTTTGCTTTACATGATAGGAATACTCTTTTTACTTATTCAGCCGTGCATTCGAATTATAGAACAATCCAGAAGAAAATACATGGATGGTGCACATGTTTAGTATCATGTAATGTTCCGTGTAGGTTTCGTTGTAATACTCATGCCTACCTCGCATGATTGCTGTGAGGCACCTATGACAGGACGTGGGAAAGCATTTTGTACAGTAACTGGCACTGTCATTTGTAAATGCCATTGTCACAGCCTCATTTGTAAGCAGCACTGACTCTCTGTTTGGGGAGATGTAATGCTGGAAGGTATTAAGGACTACATACATTCTAGAGATGACAGTGTTGTTCAAAGACAGCCTAGTAAATAATTGGTAGAAATACCCTTACCAAAATCATTCTCTTGTCATCTACTGGAACTAGGTTTTTAAATACAGCTTTTAAAACAAACACAGGGAATAAAAGCTTTTCAACTCAACCACTTCTTTGTAAGACAAAACCGAAGTATCTGTGTGCTTCCAGAAAGCTTCCAGATAAATGGGTTTCAAGCACAAGAATATGACTAGATTTCAGAAAGTAATTATTACAGGGAGCTATTGATCTACTCGAATCAAACAAAGGCAAGTTCTAATTCCACAGGTAATACAAGTTAGTACAATTAAAGAAATACAGCTTGTATTTTTATGAGGGAATTCTGCAGCTAGGGATCGGGCTTCATAAATCCTCCTCTAAAAGAAGACATTTGCCATTAATCCTAATTCACTGTTATCCAGTTATAAATGGAATCTTGAGACAAAACCTTAACAAAGAAATAACACTAATGATTTCCTTAGCAGAAGCCGGATTTGTACGCACAACATGAAATAAAGGGCTACAATTCAAGCATTTTTATTCATATCATTGGCCTCTTAGATGATAAACATGATCTGGGGCCTGTAATATTTTTTTCTGAGTTTCTTCTGCCCAAAAAATGTAATATAGAACTAATTGCTAACTGACAAATAAAGTTAATAGTTAAATCATCTCCAAGGAATGTTGCTAATCCAAAATATAACACTATCAATTTGTGAGGGTAATAAATGGAATGCCCTTAGTGTAGATGTCTGTGCCACACCTGACATTGGAGTAGTGATAACAAATAGCCCATCTCTAGACTCTCATGTTGTTATATAGACCGTTCATTTGCCTGAGCGTGGCACAGTTTTAAAAATAGTTCTCTTGATTGATTTCATACAGAAGATGACTGTGATCCATGACATCTAATAATGCCCTTTCTTTATCTGAGATGTCTATTTTTCTAAGCCAAACGTTTTTCAGACTGTAGAATGTTCTTCCCAGATCGTTTGAAATTTCTGACTGCCTTAGTTGTTTACAGATAGTTTACATCTATTTAAATTTCTACTCACAATTTGATCATCACATCCACACAAATCCTTGAATATCAGTGCCAGTGTCTTAGGTCAAATTTATCTCAAGTGAATACAGCCCATTCTCAATTATCCTTGACAATTAGAGGCAGGAATGCTACTAGGAATTGGAAGCAAACAATGTCACCCCAAGCGTAATTGTAGCCAGCAGTTTCAGTTATACTCAACCATACCCTTCTGAGCTGTTAACAAGTCAGTCATTCAATGGACAAGTTCTCTTTTTGTTCCATCTCCATTATTTCCTGCTCTAATGTCTAGTGGGAGGGGTCGTATCATGAAAGGACCACCAAAATAATAAAAGGCAGCTAATGGAAAGGAGAAACAAAACATGGTTAATATATACACTCAATATTACCTCCAATGACTCGGGAATTGCCTGCACCTTCTTATAGACAACAGATTGCATGTCATATTCCATTTGGTTCAACACAACAACCTATGTGTTATCATTACAGCTTTGGCTGCTGTTAAAGAATCCAGCTCTCTATTTTGATAAAGACAGTCTTAAAGCTGAGGCAGTGCTCCCTCCTCTATCTCTCTCTATGTAATTTGCCATAGAATTAGGATGATTAGATTGAAACACATGTTATATGTTTTAAAAACTACATTGCTTCATTACTTTCATTTTCCGACAACATCAAATTAACAAGAGGCAGTGTTAAATATTTTAAATGGTGCTATAGCCAATGTATTTGGATGCTTGCACTGCTGGTTGTGTATCATCAATATAAACTTTTTATCCAATGACTCGACTTTAATTACATCTAAGTTAGACTTGCTCACGTTCAGTTTGTACAGTTGTGTGTTGACTTACTATGTTTTTGAAAGTGGCGACTTCTACCAAATGAGTAGAAGTTCCCATTGTCAAAAAAAAAGAGACCTGCTTGCAGTATTCATGTTGACAACAGAGTAAAAGAGAATATTGTAAAGAATTACTGCAAATATTTCCTGTTTGTTATTTGCCGTTCTTTGAAGATATTATAAAAGGTTAATTGTATATTTATATCATGTGCTTTATCATTTTCCCCTCATGTATCCAAGTAATTTTTATTTACATACAACTAAATAAATGTTGTCCTCTTTGAAGATGGTCAGTGAGTTTTTGTATAACATTTCTATTTTGTTGGCCTCACAGAGAATACTCCTAAAATGTAGGTGGTAATTATCTGTTTCATTCTTTCCCCTGAAAAACTATTTCTCTAGGTGTGTTCACAAACCACGTGGACAGAATCACTTAGAATGATTGTGAAAAGTGCTGAGTCTAAGTATTAAATTTAAAATGCACACATCTTGGAATCCAGCAATTGCATTTCTAACATCATTTTCTACATATGAACACAGACTAATATGTAAGGATTTTTTGTTTATCATTTGTTATATAAAAGACTGGGCTGGGTGCAGGCGGTTCATGAGATCAGGAGATCGAGACCATCCTGGCCAATATGGTGAAACCCCGTCTCTACTAAAATACAAAAAATTAGCAGTGCATGGTGGCATGCACCTGTTGTCCCAGCTACTCGGGAGGCTGAGGCAAGGGAATCGCTTGAACCCGGGAGGTGGAGGTTGCAGTGAGCTGAGATCGCGCCACTGCACTCCAGCCTGGCAACAGAGCAAGACTCTGTCTCAAATTTAAAAAAATAAAAAAATAAAAGACTGGAAACAATGTAAATGTCTACCAATAGATAACCGTTAAAGTATAGTATAACTGTTAAAGTACAGTATAAAGTATTTTAAAGTATAGACCTATAATAATACAGTGGAATTTGTAGAATTATTAAACAAAAAAGGCAGATCTATATGTAGAATTTGGAAACAGTCTGAAGATATAGTGCTTAAAAAACAAAAAAAAAAAGCAAGATAGGCTGGGCGTGGTGGCTCACGCCTGTAATCCCAGCACTTTGGGAGGCCAAGGGGGATGGATCACTTTGAGCTCAGGAGTTCGAGACCAGCCTGGGCAACATAGCAAAACCTCGTCTCTATGAAAAATACAAAAATTAGCTAGGCATGATGGTGGGCACCGGTAATCCCAGCTACTCAGGAGGCTGAGGCAGAAGAATCGTTTGAACCCAGGAGGTGGATTGCACCATTGCACTCCAGCCTGGGCGACAGAGCAAGACTCTGTCTCAAGAGAAAAAAAAAAAAAAAAAAAAGGCAAGATAAAGCAATATGTTTAATATGCCCCCAATTATATGTTTTCATTACCAAAAAAAAAGTCATTCATATATATAATAGGCTTAGATATGAATTGAAAATTACTGGGAAGAAACATAAAGAAGCATAAGAAAACATTAACAGTTGTTGGCTCCAGGGAATAAAATCTGTGGACTAAGGTAGGTCTGATTTTTTTTTTCTTATGTCCATAATGCTTTTTCAATTTAAAACTTGTATCCAAAATTATTTTGAATGCAGATTCCTGGGCCTACTTAAAACCTAGAGAATTAGGGATGGGACCAGTAAATCTTCCTTTTAGAAAAGCTTCTCAGTTAATTCTTGTGCATATTAAAATGGCACACCCGGTCTCAACATATTTAAGGGCAAAATATTCCAATGAATTTCAAATACTTGTCCTGAACCTCTCTCGTTATTTCCTTTTATACAGCATTCTGGTCAATTACTATCTATGAAGCCTTCATAGTGTATAATCTTTTTTTTTTTTGAGACGGAGTCTCGCTGTGTCGCCCAGGCTGGAGTGCAGTGGCACGATCTCGGCTCACTGCAAGCTCCGCCTCCCGGGTTCACGCCATTCTCCCGCCTCAGCCTCCGAGTAGCTGGGACTACAGGCGCCCGCCACCGCGCCCGGCTAGTTTTTTGTATTTTTTTTTAGTAGAGACGGGGTTTCACCGTGTTACCCAGGAGGGTCTCGATCTCCTGACCTCGTGATCCGCCCACCTCGGCCTCCCAAAGTGCTGGGATTACAGGCTTGAGCCACCGCGCCCGGCTCACAGTGTATAATCTTTTACTCGGTCCTTTTCCAATCAGCAAATGTGGACTGGGGTTCTATAGGAGCAAGGCAGACTAATGCAAAGCCCCTGCCCTCAAGCAGCCTGCATGACCAATACTCCAGCGCAGGAAGAATGATAACAAAGCCAAGGGAAATGAATCCTGATGTGTTTAAATGAAACTATAACCGGGCGCGGTGGCTCACGCCTATAATCCCAGCACTTTGGGAGGCTGAGGTGGCTGGATCCCCTGGCCAAGGTGGCTGGATCACCTGAAGTCAGGAGTTCAAGACCAGCTTGGCCAACATGGCAAAACCCCATCTCTACTAAAAATACAACAAATAGCCAGGCGTGGTGGCGTGTGACTGTAATCCCAGCTACCTGGAAGGCTGAGGCAGGAGAGTCGCTGGAACCCAGGAGGCAGAGGCTGCAGTGGGCCGAGATCATGCCAATGCACTCCATCCAGCCTGGGTGACAGAGCGAGACTCCATCTCAAAAACAAACAAACAAAAAGATGTAATAAATAATATGAAAGAAGGAGGGCTGGGTGTGTTGACTCACGCCTGTAATATCAGCACTTTGGGAGGCAGAGGCTTGAGCCCAGGAGTTTGAGACCAGCCCAGGTAACATAGTGAGACTCTGTCTCTACGAAAAAGTTTAAAAAGTTAGCTGGGTGTTGTGGTGTGCACCTGTAGTCCCAGCTACTTTGGAGGCTGAGGTGGGAGAACTACCTGAGCCTAGGAGTTCAAAGCTGCAGTTCATGAGCTGGGATCGCATCGCTGCACTCCTGGCTGAGTGACAGAGTGAGACTCCATCTCAAAAAAAATAAGAAGTAGAAAAGTTCAATGAAACAATTAAAGAAGAACTTTCACTAGGAATGACCACTTGTCAAATGAAAGACACAGACTACAAGTGCTAGTGTTACAGTTCTGAAACTTGGGTTTCAAACCCAAACAGCTTTAATAGTGATTCCTCTAGACCTCTAATAAACAAATATGCCCCACCATTGGTATAAATCTCAGAAAGAAAAAACCAGGAAACAGGAATGTTTGCTATTAACCCAGCTAAAACCTGATAAAAATATTTTAAGAGCTGTATAGTCGAAAGTACACTTAATTAAAACCGATATTTAGGCTATATATGTATATGTACATTTATTTGAGTCCTCTGTTCTCTCTGTGACAGCTTCTCAGTCAACTGAATTTCTCTCTTCTGAAACTCCTGCTAACTATATATGCTCCCTCTGTCTGTTTCTCCTTTCGTTGACATGATTTTTTGCCAAAGATAATGTAAAACCTTCTTGGCCATTTGGAAAACAAGATCTTCTGAAAGTGGCTACTCTAGGACTTGTTCTTCCATTTACTACTGTCTCTTCTTCCTCTTGCCACTTTTGACACCAAGAAAACTTCCAGCAGACCAAGGACCCTTCAGGAACACAGAAAGGACACCACAGACTCCTCCTTTTTGAGTAGGGTACCTCTGTTTTTCCTCAAGGAGCCCCAAGAATTGTGGGTGGACAGGCTCCTCTCAGTCTAAAGCTCTACTCTTTTTTTGTTGTTTATTTTTGATACAGTTGCACTCTGTCACCCAGGCTGCAGTGCAGTAGCATGATCTCGGTTCAAGGCAACCTCTGCCTCCTGGGTTCAAGCGATTCTCCTGCCTCACCCTCCTGGGTAGGTGGGACTATAGGCACGTGCCACCACACCAGGCTAATTTTTGTATTTTTAGTAGAGATGGGGTTTCACCATATTGGCCAGGCTGGTCTCAAACTCCTGACCTCAAGTGACCCACCTGCCTCGGCATTCCAAAATGTATGCTGGGATTGCAGGCATGAGCCACCTCGCCCAGCCTAGCTCTACTATCTTTTATATTGAACTCCTTGATCTTTTCAGCTTTCAGATGCATACATGTGTATGTGTATTAGTTAAATGTTGTGTCTACATATATGTATATGTCTATACTTGTGTTTGGATATTGTCTACATAGTATCAAATTGACATAACAATAAATGAGTAATCAAAAATTAAATACATAAGCCCAAATATTTTTCAAGTTCATTAATATTGTTGGTTTAATAAAAACAAATGTCTTCTGACTTATCAGCAAAGTATGCATGTATTTAATGTTAAGGTGATTGCTTTTATGATATTTAGATAATATATGATAATATTAATGCAAAATGGTTAATAGAAAATTTAAGTTGAGATGATGGCTGGATTTGTCTAATGGCTCATGAGATTTTTCCAAACACAGTTGTTAAGAATGAATAAGGCTGAGCATGGTGGCTCATGCCTGTAATCCCAGCACTTTGGGAGGCCGAGGCAGGCAGATCATGAGGTCAGGAGTTCGAGTCTAGCCTGGCCAAAGTGGTGAAACCCCATCTCTACTAAAAATACAAAAATTAGCCAGGCGTGGTGGCGCACGCCTGTAGTCCCAGCCACTCAGGAGACTGAGGCAGGAGAATCACTTGAACCCGGGAGACGGAGGTTGTAGTGAGCTGAGATAGCACCACTGACTCCAGCCTGGGTGACAGAGTGTGACTCCATCTCAAAAAAAAAAAAAAAAGAATAATTAACATAAATGTAAATAGGACAAAAGTTTATAAATTGACTTATAATAATTATGTTTTATAATATATTTACTTTAAGAGGTTTCTAGGCTGGGCGCGGTGGCTCACACTGTGATCCCAGCACTTTGGGAGGCCAAGGCAGGCAGATCACTTAAGGTCAGGAGTTTGAGACCAGCCTGGCCAACATGGCAAAACCCCGTCTCTAGTAAAAATAAAAAATTGACCAGGTGTGGTGGTGCATGCCTATAATCCCAGCCACTTGGGAGGCTGAGGCAGGAGAATTGCTTGAACCGGGGAAGCGCAGGTTGTGGTGAGCTGAGATCATACCACTGCACTCCAGCCTGGGTGAGAGAGTGAGACTCCTTCTCAAAAAATACAATATAATAAAAGGTTTCTATATCCTTAGAGTTTTGCTAAGGCAAATTACATGATAAATATTCATTAAATATGTAGGTCATTTCCGAATAAGATATAATGCTATGACACTCATTACTATTAGTTTAATCTTACATACTTTTGGCTTCTTATTTCAGAGAAACGAAATATATCTGGATGTTAGTAAATATGTTCTATTCCACATTGAAAAGTGGTTCCATGGCCAGGCGCTGTGGCTCATTCCCGTAATCCCAGCACTTCAAAAGGCCGAGGCAGGCCTGAGGTTGGGAGTTCGAGACCAGCCTGACCAATGTGAAGAAACCCCGTTTCTACTAAAAACACCAAATGAGCCAGGCATGGTGGCGCATGCCAGTAATCCCAGCTACTCGGGAGGCTGAGGCAGGAGAATCTCTTGAATCCGGGAGGAGGAGGTTGCAGTGAGTCGAGATCACGCCATTGCACTCCAGCCTGGGCAACAAGAGCAAAACTCCATCTCAAAAAAAAAGGGAAAAAAAGAAGAAAAAGAAAGATAGTTCCATTAGAAAGCCTATGTTTCCCATAGGCTTTAAAAAAGGAAAGAAAAGAAAAAGAGCCTATGTTTTTAAAAACTATAAAATGTGTATTCATAAATTGTTGGGATGTGGTTGACAGTTACTATTCCTTCCTCTATACTCTTAAAAACCAATGAGGAACCAAAGATATTTGGCTTTTGCTGGCTATATCTACCAATATTCACCATATTAGAAATTGAAACCGAGGGCCGGCCTCAGTGGATGACACCTGTAATTCCAGCCCTCTGGGAGGCTGAAGCAGGAGGATCACTTGAGCCCAGGAATTTGAGACCAGGCAGGGGCAACAGAGTGAGACCATGTCTCTACAGAAAAGTACAGAAGTTAGCCAGGCATGGTGGGACACACCTGTAGTCCTAGTTACTCCGGAGGCTGAGGTAGGAGGATCACTTTAGCCAAGAGATTGAGGTTGCAGTGAGCTGTGATCACACCACTGCACTCCAGCCTGGGTGATACAGTGAGACTCTGTCTCAAAAAAAACCAGAAAAATCAAAACTGAGAAATTAAAAAACATTTATGTATTTCTTCATTTTAAAATAATAATATTGAGACGACCATGTTAATATAAGTAACATATTTTTATGATAAATAACTACTTTTTTAAAAAAATGAGTAAGGATAGTAGTATTGTTTGGCCGGGGGTGGTGGCTCACGCCTGTAATCTCAGCACTTTGGGAGGCTGAAGCGGGTGAGTCATGAGGTCAAGAGATAGAGGCTATCCTGGCCAACATGGTGAAACCCCGTCTCTACTAAAAATACAAAAAATTAGCCAGGCGTGGTGGCGGGTGCCTGTAACCCCAGTTACTCGGGAGACTGAGGCAGGGGAATCGCTTGAACCTGGAAGATGGAAGTTGCAGTGAGTTGAGATCATGCCACTGCACTCCACCCTGGTGACAGAGCAAGACTCCGTCTCAAAAAAAAAAAAAAAAAAAAAGAATAGTAGCATTGTTTTACCTTTTTGCAAATTTCATTAATGTTTGGCTTAATAGAAAATAGGTTGATTTTCATATTTGCTTCTGCAAATATAAACATAAATGTATTTTTGATACCACATCAGACTCAAGAAGTGGTATTTCTTAAATGTTCATTGTAGTGTGGAATCTGAACCATATGAATAAACTTCTCGTACAATATTACATTAAAATCCATTGATCTAGCTTACACTTTGAATGAATCTTTTGCCCATTTCTGATTTTGTATAATCATGTTTTGATCACTTGGAAAATATTGCTCCACTGAGTTTTATGGATCTTCTAAAATTTTTTCATATTTTATACAGTATTTTGGAAATCAGTTATTATTTGTGTAAAAAAATCAGTTATTCCATTTATATGGAATGTCCGGAGTAGGCAAATCCACAGAAACAGAAATTATATTAGTGATTGCCACAGCTGGGGACAGATGGAGATAGAAAGTGACAGCTCATAAGTACGTGGTCTCTTTTTGAGGTGCTGAAAATGTTCTGGAGCTAGATAACAGTGATGATTGCACAACTCTGTGAATATAATACAAAAAGCACTGACGTATATACTTTTAAAGGGTAAATTTTGTGATATGTGAATTACATCTCAATTTTTAGAATCACATGTTTTAGTACTACTGGGCAGTCTGATGAGATGGGCGGTAATAAAATTTTCAAAGTATTTTAAAGTACTTAAGAATACTTTAAGTATTGGAAAGTGGACAAGCTCATGGAAGTTGGTGTAAGTTATCCAAAATATTATTTTCCTTTTGAAAGTTTGAATATTATCATTGGCAAGGAAAACTGCGCTTGTTTACCTTGAAGGGATAGCCTCATTTCCAATAATGTGTCTGCCAAGTATAAATATGGTGTTTCATGAAAAAAGGGGTAGTTGAGCTCGTGATTCATCACACAACTGCTTTTCCTCATGATAACCGTGACACTCTGATGTGCAGCAGATGTGCCCTTGCTTCCTCCCCGCTTTATAACACAGTATTAAAGATGGCGCGGTGGCTCACGCCTGTAATCCCAACACCCTGGGAGGCCGAGGCAGGCCAATCACTTGAGGCCAGAAGTTTGAGACCGGCCTGGACAACACGGTGAAACCCCATCTCCACTAAAAACACAAAAATTAGCAGGGCATAGTGGCGGGTGCCTATGATCCCAGCTACTTGGGAGGCTGAGGCATGAGAGTGACTTGAACCCGGGAGGCGGAGGTTTCTGTGAGCAGAGATGGTGCCACTGCACTTTAGCCTGGGTGACAGAGGGAGACTCTGTTTCAAAAAAAAAAAAAGGACTTTGATTAGTCAGTGTTGATACCAGATGAACACAAGCAAAACATCAAGCGCAGCCTTATCTACTGACTTGGACATTTATAAGACATCAGTACAATCCTGCAGAGAAGAGATTAACTCAGCTTTCATGTTTGCTGCTAGAGCTTTAATTTGACAAGTTACTGTTTCATTAGAAAGTGGCACTGTTTGGCAAAACCCTGTCTCTTCCAAAAATACAAAAATTTGGTGGTGGTGGGCATCCGTAATCCCAGCTACTTGGGGGACTGAGGGAGGAGAATCGCTTGAACCCAGAAGGCGAAGATTGCAGTGAGCCGAGATTACGCCACTGCACTCCAGCCTGGAGGACAGAGCGAAACTCCATCTCAAAAAAAAAAAGTGGCACTGTTGTGATTTTCTTTTGCTGAGTTTCCATCCAGCAAGCACTTGGCAGTGCCAGCTGAATGGGTTTGTGTGCGCCTTTCTGAGGGCAGTTCAGTAACTTACCCACTTCAATGGCTTTTTCATTTCTGGTTTAAAAAGCTGTAATGATACATTTTGGGCTTTTAAGAAACTCATCATATCTACATTTAAAATATTCAACTCCTTTTTTCTTTAGACTCTGAATGATTCATCTCAAAGTGATGCCACAACTTGAGGGGTACCAAAAAAAGTAAAATTTTAACACTATAAAGCCCCGGAAAAGTGCCTTCTGAATCATATTTATATTTCTTTTTACTAGTTTTTCCCTTATGTGGGTTTGAAAACTCCTTAATATGCAGTTTCATTTTTTTGTTTTAGCATCTTTAGTCTTAGATAGTGCAGTTGTGGGCTAAGAAAGCAAGATTTCCAATATCCCTTTTTAAAGCAAATGATCCATCCTTAAATGGAATAAAAATATAAATGTTTAAGTTGTCAATAAAATATTAAATTCTAGAATTCACATTTTAGGGTTTAAAAGCTATTTTTAAAAGTACTTTTGGCTGGGCAAGGTGGTTCACCACCTGTAATCCCAGCACTTTGGGAGACCAAGGCGGGTGGATCACCTGAGGTCAGGAGTTTGAGACCAGCCTGACCAATATGGTGAAACCCCATCTCTACTAAAAACACAAAAATTAGCTGGGGGTGGTGTCAGATGCCTGTAGTCCCAGCTACTTGGGAGGCTGAGACAGGAGAATTGCTTGAACCCAGGAAGCAGAGGTTGCAGTGAGTTGAGATCGTGCCACTGCACTCCAGCGTGGGTGACAGAGTGGGACTCCCTCTAAAAAACAAAACAAAACAAAAGTACTTTTAAATATTATTGCAAAGTAAGACAACAAAGTATATCTACCTCTTGTGTTTCCACAGAGATAAACTTCAGGATACCAATTTACTGGATGAGAATGAAGTTGCATAAAAGATAGCAGGTATAGGCTGGGCGCAGAGGCTCATGCCTGTAATCCCAGCACTTTGGGAGGCTAAGGCAGGCAGATCATGAGATCAGAAGTTCGAGACCAGCTTGGCCAACATGGTGAAACTCTGTCTCTACTAAAAATACAAAAATTAGCTGGGCATGGTGGCACGCACCTGTAATTCCAGCTACTTGGGAGCCTGGGGCAGAAGAATCGTTGGAAACTGGGAGGCGGAGGTTGCAGTGAGCCGAGATCGTGCCACTGTGCTCCAGCCTGGGCAACACAGCGAAACTCAGTCTCAAAAAAAAAAAAAAAAAAAAAAAGATGGCAGGTATAACAAAGATAACTAGGAAGAGCACAGTGGAAGTACTGAAAACAAACTAGGTTAGCCTCTGAAAATTCAACATATTCATACCCTAAACCTACTACCTTAGAAAAGTCTAGAAAACACGAAAATAGACAAGTGTACATTCCACTAGTCATCAGAGTAACAACATCACAGTTCACACAGCCTCTGGGAAATTCCACTGCTTACTTGTGAAAGAATGAATACAAAAGGGCCAGGCGTAGTGGCTCTTCCCTATAATCCCAGCACTTTGGGAGGCTGAGGTGGGAGGATTGCTTGAGCCCAGGAGCTTGAGGCCAGCCTGGGCGACATGGTGAAACCCCATCTCTACTAAAAATACAAATTTTTTTTTTTTTTTTTTTTTTTTTTGAGATGGAGTCTCACTCTGTCGCCCAGGCTGGAGTGCAGTGGCCGGATCTCAGCTCACTGCAAGCTCCGCCTCCCAGGTTTACGCCATTCTCCTGCCTCAGCCTCCTGAGTCGCTGGGACTACAGGCGCCTGCCACCTCGCCCGGCTAGTTTTTTTTGTATTTTTTAATAGAGACAGGGTTTCACCGTGTTAGCCAGGATGGTCTCGATCTCCTGACCTCGTGATCCGCCCGTCTCGGCCTCCCAAAGTGCTGGGATTACAGGCTTGAGCCACCATGCCCGGCCTAAAATACAAAAATTAACCAGGTATGGTGGCACTACCTATGGTCCCGGCTGCTTGGGACGGTGAGGTGGGAGGATTGCTTGAGCCTGGGTAGTAGAGGTTGTAGTGTGCCAAGATTGCGTATTACACTCCAGCCTGGGTAACAGAGTGAGACCCTGTCTCAAAAAAAAAAAATGAATGAATGACTGAAAAAGGTAAATAATGTCTTAGTATTATTATGAAAATAGTTCTGACCTCACAGACCACTGAAGGGTTTTGAGTACTCCCAAGATCCCAGCAGCACACTTTGTGCTATTGGTGACAAGTGCAGCTAAAATCTACTTATTTAACAAAAATCCCCAATACAATGCATTTTATTAACATCAGTCCTCATGTCCTCATGTTGTACATCAGATCTCTAAACTTTTTATCTTATCTATTTCCTATTTTATATGCTTTGACCTATATTTCCTCATTTCCTCTCTCCTTAGACTTTGCCTGTGGTAACCACTGTTTCATTCTCTATCTCAGTATACATGAGTGCATATATATTCCAGGGCAGGGCATCGTGGCTCATGCCTATAATCCTAGCACTTTAAGAGGCTGAGGTGGTAGGATCACTTGAGCCCAGGAGTTTGAGACCAGCCTGGTCAATATAGTGAGACCCTATCTCTACAAAAAACTGAAAAGTTAACCTGAGCATGGTGGCGCCCTAGTCTCAACTACTCAGGACAGGAGGCTGAGGTGTGAGGATCGCTTGAGCTTGGCAGGCAAAGGTTGCAGTAAACCGAGATGGTACTACTGCACTCCAGCCTGGGTGACAGAGCAAGACTTGTCTCAGGTGTATTATATATATACACACACACACACACACACACACATATACATATATACACACACAGATATATGTGAATATATATTAATGCATATAATTAAAAACGATATCTATTTCACATATAAGTGAGATTAAACAATGTTTTTCTTTGTTTCTGGCTTATTTCACTTAGTATAATATCCTCCAGGTCCATCTGTATTGTTGCAAATGCTAGGATCTCTTTCTTTTCTAAGGCCAAATAGTATTATTGCATTGTATACATCTACTACATTTACTTTATCCATTTGTGCATCAATGGATATTTAGATTGTTTCCACGTTGCTTATTGTGAATAACATTGCAATGAACATGGGATTGCAGACATCATTGCGAGGTGGTGATTCATCTCCTTTGGATATATACCCAGAAGATGGACTGCTGGTCATATGGCAGCTCTATTTTAAATTTCTTTAGGAACCTCCATACGGTTTCCATAATAGCTGTACCAATCTACATTCTCACCAACAGTGTACAAGGGTTTCCTTTTCTCCATACCCTTGCCAACATTTGTTATGTATCACTTGTCTTTTCGACAAGAGCCACCTCTATGGGTGTGAGGTGGTATCTCGACCTGGTTTAAATTTTCATTTCTCTGATGATTAGTGATGTAGAGCACCTTTTTATATACCTGTTGACCTTTTTTTTTTTTAGATGGAGTTTTCTGCTCTTGTTGCCCAGCTGAAGTGCAATGGTGCAATCTTGGTTCACCGCAACTTCCACCTCCCAGGTTCAAGCAATTCTCCTGCCTCAGCCTCCTGAGTAGCTGGGAGTACAGGCATGCGCTACCACGCCTGTCTAATTTTGTAGTTTTAGTAGAGATGGGGTTTCTCCGTGTTAAAGCTGGTCTTGCACTTCTGACCTCAGGTGATCTGCCCGCCTCAGCCTCCCAAAGTGCTGGGATTACAGGTGTGAGCCACCATGCCTGGTTAACCTGCTGGCCATTAAAAAAAAAAAAATTACAGTTGAGACAGGGTCTTGCCATATTGCCCAGACTGGTCTCAAACTCCTGGGCTTACATGATCCTCCTGCCTTGGTCTCCCAAAGTGCTGGCATTATAGGCATGAGCCATGATGCCCAGCCACCATTGGGCATTTTTACATCTTCTTTGGAGAAATGTCTGTTCAGAGCTTTTGCCCATTTATTAGTAGTGTTATTCATTTTTCTGTTATTGAGTTGTACGAGTTCTTTATACATTTTGGATATTAACTCCTTATCAGATATGTGGTTTGCAAATATTGTTTTCTAGTCTGTAAGTTGCCTTTTCATTTTGTTGATTGTTTCCTTTGCTCTGCAAAGGTGTTGTAATTTGGTATCATCCCATTTATTTATTTTTGCTTTTGTAGCCTGGGCTTTTGGTATGATATTCAAAAAATCATTGCCAAGGCCTATGTCAGGGACTGAGCCCAGGAGGAGGAGTTTTCTCATAGAAGTTTTATGGTTTCAGGTCTTATATTTAGGTCTTTTATCCATTTTGAGTTGAGTTTTGTGGATGGTGTAAGGTAAGAGTCAAATTTCATTCTTTTGCAGTGGCAATCTAGTTTTCACGGCACCATTTATTGAAGACATTATCCTTTCCCCATTTTGTCCTCTTGGTGCCCTTGTTGAGAATTAATTGACCCTAGGTGTTTGGACTTATTACTGGGCTTTCAGTTTTGTTCCATTGGTCTATGTTTCCGTTTTTCTGCCAGTACTATAGTGTTTTGATTACTGTAGGTTTGTAATATAATTTTAAGTCAGGAAGTGTGAGGCCTCAAACATTTTCTCTCAGTATTGCTTTGGCTAGTCTAAGTATTTTGTGGTTCTATATGAATTTCAGGATTTTTTTCTTTATTATTTTATTTAGAGACAAGACCTTGCTCTGTTGCCCAAGCTGGAGTGCAGCAGCATGATCATAGCTCACTGCAGTCTTGAACTGTTAGGCTCAAGCAATCCTCCTGCCTCAGCTTCCCTGGTAGGTGGGACCACAGACATGCACCACCACACCTGGCTAATTTTTAATTTTTTTTTTTTTTAAGAGACAGGTTCTTGCTGTATTACCCAGGTTTTTTTTTTTTTTTTTTTTTCTATTTCTGTGAAGAATGTCCTTGGGAATTTTGATAGGGACTGTATTAAATCTGCGTATTTCTTTTGGTAATACAGACATTTGAACAATATTAAATTTTCCCATCCATGAATATATGTATTTAGTTGTGTCTTCTTTGATTTCCTTCATCATTGTTTTGTAGTTTTCAGTGTATCAATCCTTCATGTCCTTGACTTAATTTATTCCCAGATATTTTAAGTTTGTTTTCTTTTTCTTTTTCCTCTTTTTTTTTTTTTAGACAGAGGCTTGCTCTGTCGCCCAGGCTGGAGTGCAGTGGTGCAATCTTGACTCACGGCAACCTCTGTCTCCTGGGTTCAAGCAATTCTCCTGCCTCAGCCTCCTGAGTAGCTGGGATTACAGGCACCTGCCTCCACACCCAGCTAATTTTTTGTATTTTTAGCAGAGAAGGGGTTTCACCATGTTGGCTGGGATGGTCTTGAACTCCCGACCTCAGGTGATCCATCTGCCTTGGCCTCCCAAAGTGCTGGGAATACAGGCGTGAGCCACCACACCCGGCCAGATATTTTAAGTTTGTGATGCTGTTGTAAATGTGACTAGTTTCTTGATTTCTTTTTCAGCTAGGTCACTATTTGTGTATAGATATGCTACTGATTTTTTTATATGTTGATTTTGCATCCTGCAACTTTACTGACTTCATTTATTAGTTACAGTTTTTTGTCACATCTTTGGGGTTTTCTATCTATAGAATCGTGTCATCTGCAAATAGAGATAATTTTACTTTTTCCTTTTCAACTTGGATGTTTTCACTTCTTTTTCTTGTCTGATTGCTCTTTCTAGCAAGCACTTCCAGTACTATGTTGAATAGAAGTGGTGAATGTGGGCATCCCTGCCTTGTACTGGATCTTAGTGGAAAAAGTTTTCAGTTTTCCCCTGTTGGTTATGTTGTTAGCTGTGAGGTCTTTATAAACTGCCTTTATTATTTTGAGGAACTTTCCTTCTATACATAAAAATTGTTAAGTTTTCATTAAGAAAGGATGCTTAACTTTGTCAAATACTTTTTGTCAATTAATATAATTATGTATTCTCTCTTTCATTCTGTTAAGATAATGCATCACATTGATTGATTTGTGTATGTCAAACCTGCTTTGCATGCCAGAGATAAATCTCACTTTGTCTTGATGTACAATCTTTTTGTGTTGTTGAATTCAGTTTTCTAATATTTTATGAAGGATTTTCACACCAGTGTTCATCAGAGATGCTGGCCTGAAGTTTTCTTGTCTTGCGTTTTTGTCTGGCTTTGGTATCAAGATGATGCTGGCCTCATAAAATATGTTTGGAAGTATTCCCTCTAGCTCTATTGTTCAGAAGTGTTTAAGAAGTATTGGTAACAATTCTTCTTTGTATGTTTCTAGAAATTAGCCATGAAAGCCATCTGGTCCTGAGATTTTCTTCACTGGAAGGTTTTTAATTACTTCTTCAATCTCTTCACTTGTTATTCTGTTCAAGGTTTCTATTTCTCATCAATTCAATCTTGGTAGGTTATACTTTTCTAGGAATTTATCCATTTCTTCTAGGTTATACAATTTGTTGGCATGTAATTATTCATAATAGTCCATTATGATCCTTTGATTTCTGAGGCATCTATTGGAATGGCTCCACTTTCATCTCTGATTTTGAGTCTTCTTTTTTTCCTTAGTTTAGCTAGGGGTTTGCTGATTTTGTTTATTTTTTCAAAGAACTAACTCTTGGTTTTACTGAGTTTTTCCTATGGTTTTTCTGCTATTTGATTTTTTCTGTTGGAATTTTTATTTCCTTCCTTCCGCTAACTTTGGATTTAGTTTGTTCTTCCACTAACTCGTTGAGATGTAATGTTAGGCTATTTACTTAGGGTATTTCTTTATCCTTTTTTTTTTTTTTTTTTTTTTTGAACCAGTCTTACTCTGTTGCCCAGCCTAGAGTGCAGGGGTGTGATCACAGCTCACTAGAGCTTTGACCTTCTGGGCTCAAGTGATCCTGTCACCTCAGCCTACCAAGTAGCTTGTGCCACCATGCTGGGCTAATATTTTTATTTGTTGTAGAGACAGGGTCTCCTTATGTTGCCCAGGCTGGTCTTGAACTCCTGAGCTCAAAGGATCCTCCCGTTTCAGCTTCCCAAAGTGCTGTAATTAGACCAATGAGCCACTGCACCTGGCCTGGGGTCTCTCTTCTTTTTTAATATAGGCATTTGTTGCTATAAACTTCCCTCTTAGATTGCTTTTGCTGCATCCCATAGGTTTTGATATTGTGTTTCCATTGTCATTTGTTTCAAGATATTTTTTCATCACTTGATGTTTTTAACATGACATCAAAGACATCCATTTCAAGTTGAAACCAACAACTCATAATTGAAAAGCTTGGACACTCTCTCATAGTATATTAATACAAACTGAAGATAGAGGTCATTATACTAAAACTCAAGAGCAAAAAACTGTGATGCACATGTTTTTTTCGTAAGGTTGTTTTATATTATTCTTCAGCATCTCGGGAGCCAGTTTGGGGTAATAAATAAAGACTGATGACCATTATGTACACAAGCAACTCACAAAACAATGACAAGTGGTACCTGATGCATTGTCCTTACCCTTGCTTGCAGTCCCTCCCCACATGATCATCTCAGCCTTAGTTCTGGGGCCTACTCAGTAAAAGAAAACATTTTAGGCCGGGCACGGTGGCTCATGCCTGTAATTCCAGCACTTTGGGAGGCCGAGGTGGGTGGATCACAAGGTCAGGAGTTTGAGACCAGCCTGGCCAACATGGTGAAACTCTATCTCTATTAAAAATACAAAAATTAGCCTAGTGTGGTGGCATGTGTCTGTAATCCCAGCTACTCGGGAGGCTGATGCAGGAGAATAGCTTGAACCTAGGAGGCGGTAGTTGCAGGGAGCCAAGATTGCACCATTGCACTCTAGCCTGGGTGACAAGAGCCAGATTCTGTCTCAAAAAAAAAAAAAAAGAAAGAAAGAAAGAAAACATTTTGGATTCTATATTGCTGAGGCTTAATGCATATACTATATGAACCTGTTTGGGAAAAAAAGTAGTGGTAGAACTTGACATTAAGTGAAATATGTTTATTATTTAGTTATAAATTAAAAATACATATTTTCTATTGTTAATACATTGCTCTTATAACACTAAATATATAAACAATCAGAAATTTTCAGTATTGTATAATTACAGTGGTAAATGAGAACAGAGTAGAAACACGTTTGAATGAAAAGATAAGAAAGAGCAAGATTATAAAATTCTGTAAGTCTGGGCACCATGGCACACACCTGTCATTCCAGCACTTTGGGAGGCTGAGGTGGGCGGGTCACCTGAGGTCAGGAGCTCGAGACCAGCCTGGTCAATATGGTGAAACCCTGTTTCTACTAAAAATACAAAAATTAGTGGGGCTTGGTGGCGGGTGCCTGTAATTCCAGCTACTAGGGAAACTGAGGCAGGAGACTCGCTTGAATCCAGGAGGTGGAGGGTTCTGTGAACTGAGATTGAACCATTGCACTCCAGCCTGGGTGAAAAGAGTGGAACTCTGCCTTAAAAAACAAAAACAAAAACAAAAACAAAACAAAACAAAAATTGTGTGGCATTTCACTCTGAAATATTAAGACATAAAGCAGATTTATCCATCCACATGAAAGCTGTTAATAGAAGCAGAAAGTCAAGACCATTGCTGCCTATTACCACGTTATGGGATCGTCACGTGGACACGGAAAATGAGATGGGGGAGGGAGGGACAAAGTGTTTCAACGGCTAAGGATGCTGGGGACACACAGGATGTTCACTTGATGATATTGTTTCTACTTTGGCAAAAACAATTATAATCAAGTAATAAGGCACTCAGATTATTAGGGCAAGTAAGTATTCAAATAATTTAATAGTCTGTATTATTTTAGTGATTATTTAACAATAGTCAACAATAGCTCTTATTTTTATTTACATTAGCATCTATTTTTATAACATTTTATATGTAAAATTATATACTATATATAAGTATATATTGTAAGTATAATATATATGTGTGTAGGTATATACATAGTGTTTTCAAACTGCCATATTTGTGTTCTTATTGATTCATGTTGAATCGACTATTACGCATGTCCATAAGCTTTCAGAATCTGTTGATAAAACACTACACATGAAACTTTAATCATTTTGCACTGATGTTACAAATAAGTTACAGTTACATATTTATGAAGTTATGTTGACATACATAATTGTGGTCGTGTCTGCATCCTCACAATAAAACCTATGTTCTGTCACTGAAAATTAGGCCATGAGTGAAGTCTGGGAGCTCAGGGAGAGCCAAGGCAGCCAGAGCTGTGCAGAGCACGTGCCCTCCTGCTCCGAGCTGCCTGCTGGTCACCTGTACCCGCCCTAGCAGACTCTTCTGAATGGAGAATGAGGCCCGGGTCTCTTGACAAGTAAAGCTTTGCTCTGTTCTTGGACTAAATCCAGACATAACTACGTCAGGGTCCTCATCTGCCGGGAAGCAGATTGCACTGAATCTCACAGTCACGGAAAACTTGTGACTGTGTGTACTTCCAGCAACGAGAGCAGGGAGGGCTAGGTTGAGGGTCTCAAACTGGCACTGGGGAGCCCAGTGACTGGGTTTTAAGGGTGTGTGAATGAAGATTAAAATCTTGTTTGGTATTACATGGGTTTAGTTTTTTTTTAATGTCACTAAGCCATGCTGTAGAGCCCTTCTGGAAGGACTTAGGTGGGACAAAGAGCCAGAGTCCACAACTTCTGTATTGTTCACGGGGCCCTGGCGCATCCTGGGCAGTTTCTCTGGCACCAGAGGTATGTGAGTTTTCCTAGGTAGGAAAGTGGAGGTTGCAGGAAAGAAGAATTTATAAGGCTATATTATAAGGTGATGTGGAAGTAGAAAGCTACTTCGCTCTGTAACCTAAAAGGAGTCATTAGATTATTTGCAGCTAGGAGTTCATTTTCTAGGGGTACTTAATAATCATAAAAGTGCAGAGAGAAACACATTTTTAAGTAACCCTTCCCAGTGAAGTGACCTTTCTCCCCTAAGACTGTATTCTTTTTATCCCTCTGCCATGTTAACAGCATGCAAACCATATTTACATTTTTACTTAGTTAACTCATAGCCTGTTTTCCTAAATATCCTTGTTAAAAGTGGTAGCTGTTCACATTCATTTGGGGAAACGGCATTTTTCTTAGAAATGTTTATAGGTTTTGGCCAGATGTAGTGGCTCACGCCTGTAATCCCAGCACTTTGGAAGCCGGAGCGGGTGGATCACTTGAGGTCAGGAGTTCAAGACCAGCCTCGCCTACACGGCGAAACTCCACCTCTACTGAAAAGAAAATACAAAAAAAGAAAAAAAGTTTCTAGGTTTATTTAACAATGTGAAGTAGTCCTGGGAAGTTGTACTTTGAGCAAGGTCCGCAAGCAGGATGCCTGCACTTCTCCAGTCATGCTCCAGCGTCAGGTCGGAAAGCTATCTACATGTGGGGATGGAGCCTGGCATCCTGGGCCCCCAAGGACAGGGCCCTGAATATGGACTTAGCAGAGCAAAGTTGGGAAGGCAGCTGCACCCACCCCGAGTGCGTCCTGTGGTACCTACCCTTCACGGTTCCTGGTGGGGACACTCAGCCACCAGCTTCATGGCTGGACTCAGATGACACAATGCCAGGAAAAAATTCAAAAGCACCATTACCCTTTCCAATGCCTAGATAAAACACATGTCTAATAAAAACCTACTAATAATCATTTATTGTTTGTTTATATACAATAGAAGCGTCTTTTCTAATGGGTGTGAGATAAGCACGATGATGGCCTATGGGACTCTGTCTTGCAGCTCTTGTCCTCGGGCCATGATTTGACCTCAGAATTATGGTGACTCTAGCAAGGCACTGGGGAGCCAGATTCTGCTGCATTTGTGTGCAAATCCTCTATGAGTTTCAAATGGCTCCATGCATCAACAAAACCTCTTAGTTCTTAAGAAAAGGAGACGAAAGAGATTTGGACACTGAAGAGAAACACAGCCATGCCCCAGCTCCCTGCTGGAAGGAAAGCGTGTGCCTAAGGTTGCTTTTCTCTCAGGTTTCCATATTTTTGTTTCCTCTTGCGGAGCTGCCGCTGGAGCTGGAGCTTGTTGGTGAAGAACAGCTGCCTCCAGCCCGTGTCCTCTGCTAGGGCCCTCACGTCAGGAGTGATGGTGTGGCAGGTTGACTGGACTATCTGTTCCCACAGTTTATCAGACATGCACAGCTGTGAGTGGGAAAAGTCAGAGGTGGGTTACAGCACACGTGTTAAGTAAAAGCCATTTACTCACTCAAACGCATTATCAAACTCCTGCTGCCTGTGGACACTGGGAGAAACACTACCTGTGCCAGACACAGGTTCTGCCTTGAGAAACCTCCTCTTTGAGGAAAAGAGCCAGACACAAATCTCGAAGTGCACATATATCTGAAGGACATACCTTCTGCACACACTTAAACTTCCCAGGGATGGCAGTAGAAACAACATGCTCCTGCCCACACCAGGCAACACTCCCTCACGCAAGGGAAAATGTGCTTATTCTCCACCTTCACCCCCACCCCACTGCAGCCAAGTCCCGTCAGTCACTGTCAACATCTGGGTGATGTTTGTTGCCTGTAGTTAATTCCAATTCATCTCTATTTATCTATGTATGTATTATTTATTTTTATTTTTGAGATGGAGTTTTGCTCTTGTTGCCCAGGCTGGAGTGCAGTGGCGCAATCTCGGCTCACCGTAATCTCTGCCTCCCGGGTTCAAGCGATTCTCCTGCCTCAGCCTCCTGAGTAGCTGGGATTACAGGCATGCACCACCACACTGAGCTAATTTTGTATTTTTAGTAGAGACGGGGTTTCTCCATGTTGGTCAGGCTGGTCTTGAACTCCCGACCTCAGGTGATCCGCCCACCTTGGCATCCCAAAGTGCTGGGATTACAGGCATGAGACACTGCGCCCGGCCTTATCTATTTTTTTTTTTTTTTAGGCAGAGTCTCACTCTGTTGCAGTGGTGTGATCTCGGCTCACTGCAACCTCCGCCTACTGGGTTCAAGTGATTCTGCTGCCTCAGTCTCCCAAGTAGCTGGTACTACAGGTGCACACCACCATGCCTGGCTAATTTTTGTATTTTTGATAGAGACAGGGTTTCATCATGTTGATCAGGCTGGTCTCGAACTCCTGACCTTGAAATCTGCCCGCCTCAGCCTCCCAAAGGGCTGCGATTACAGGCATGAGCCACCATGCCTGGCCAGAGTTGTATTTATAATTTGCTCCCTCTACCATCATTCCATCTTCTCTCTGTCTTTAGCTAGCACTTAGTATTATGCTAAGCACTCTGTTTAGCATAATGGTTATGCTAAACAGCAACACTGAATCATACGGTATCTACGGACCCCAAAACTTTTTGATGTTAGACAGGTCATTCATTATCTTATCTCCCCTTCCACAGTCCTTCAAGGTTTAGTCCTTCAACTCATCAAGATGCTACACCCAGTGATGTGATCCAAACCTTCTCCAATTCCTGTAAGGTGTGAGCACTTTTGGTCTTGAATGTAGAAGATGTTCTGTTCTTCTGTTAGCTTTTGCCACTGCACACCATAAAAAAAGAATGAAACCATGTCCTTGCAGCAGTGTGGATGCTGCTGAAGTCTGTTATCCTAAGCAAAGTAACACAGAAACAGGAAACCAAATATCGCATGTCCTTACTTGTAAGTGGGAGCTAAATCTCGGGTTCACACAAACAAAGGCATGATTGCTGTCCCCTCATAATGGAGCACCAGAATAGCCTCCCTGGCCCATACCCAGCTTCCCCCTACCCATCCTGCCTCCTATCCCAAACAGCACCAGCCCTGGCCAGCCCTGTTGTACTGTGCTCCCCTGTGTCCTGACTTCCTCCTGGTGAGGAAGAAATGTGTAAATGTGATCTCTACCTCCTGACACCACTATATTCACTTCTGAACAGAAAGCGGTCACCACTCCTTCCTTCCATACTTCATGCTCTTCTAAAAGTACTCCAATAAGGGAAGAGAATGAATTAGAAATAGAAATGAATAGTACAATAAGGCATAATTGCTTAAGATCCTTTCTGCATAAACATCAAAGCAACAGCTATTATATTCACATAATGGTTATGCTAAACAGCAACAATGAATCATATGGTATCTACAGACCCCAAAACTTTTTGATGTTAGACGGGTCATTCATTGTCTTATCTCCCCTTCCACAGTCCTTCAAGGTTTACTTCCTCTACTCAGATTACAATCTCTTCTAAATATAAACAAAGGAAAACTTTTAAAATGTCTTAATATGAAAAACAGATCATTTGACCCTCCTTTAAAAGATCTGAACTCCAGCACCAATGTGGATTACTATCCCATTACTAGCACAGTACATTTCAGGATATTAATGTGTCTTGTAATAGAGATTATGGGAGAAAACTACAAGATTTGGGGGGAAAGGAAATAATTCTCAAAAGAGCTAAAATTTCCACTAGTATAACTTCATTTATGACTCATCAAAATTTTATACTGAAACTATTTACAGTTTTGTCTTATATTATAAGTTGGTGCACAAAATACCCCCATCTATGACTCCCAAACCCTGACGATCTTTTGCTTATGATAAGTTGCCAGGTTGCAAAACGGAAGGTTCTATAGTTCTTAGCTACTCTGATCCAAAGCCCAGCTAACCATGGATTTAGCTCCCCCTGGTGGTGGTGCATGAATTTTGCATACATAAATTGTCAAGTTGAAGAGAATCTTAGAGCTTATCTGCTTAAAAACTCTCCCTTTGCAAATATGAAAACCAGGGCTGAGAGAAGAGAAGGGAGAAGGATGCTGTT
Source organism: Trachypithecus francoisi (assembly GCF_009764315.1). Lineage (NCBI taxonomy): Eukaryota > Metazoa > Chordata > Mammalia > Primates > Cercopithecidae > Trachypithecus > Trachypithecus francoisi. The sequence continues at coordinate 10,822,411 of NW_022681458.1, forward strand.
CCAGGTTCATGCTGGGGAGTGGCTGAGCTAAGAACAGAACAGAACCCAGCTCTCCAGCCTCCTGCTGATTTAAACACAGCACACTGCCTGCACACAGTGATGCTAGGAGATCCCCTCCCGCAAGCTTCCAGCCTTCTAGAGTCCCTTGAGACATTTGATCTGTACAACCTTAATATCGATTGGTCAAATTCTTGGGCCAGGTCGAGCACAGTGGCTCACTCATGCCTGTAATCCCAGCACTTTGCGAGGCTGAGGCAGGTGGATCACTTGAGGTCAGGAGTTTGAGATCAGCCAGGGCGATGTGGTGAAACCCTGTCTCTACTAAAAATACAAAAATTAGCCAGGGGTGGTGGCAGGCTCGTGTAATCCCAGCACTTTAGGAGGCCGAAGCGGGTGGATTATTTGAGGTCGGGAATTCGAGACCAGCCTGGCCAACATGGTGAAACCCTGTCTCTACTAAAAATACAAAAATTAGCCAGGTATGGTGGCGTGCGCCTGTAGTCCCAGCTACTTGGGAGGCTGAGGGAGAACTGCCTGAACCTGGGAGGTGGAGGTTGCAGTGAGCCGAGACTGCTCCACTGCACTCCAGTCTGGGCGACAGAGCAAGAGTCCATCTCAAAAAAAAAAAAAAAAGAAAGAAAGAAAATTCTGGGACCAAACCCTTAGAATCAGGTTGCTGTAAACACAAGAAAACACATTAAGAGCACAAGTGCTGGTTCTACCTCAGATCTACCAAGCCAGATGCTCAGGGGATGGGCCTGGCATCTGTGTTTTCACCTGTGCCCCACGGGCTTCACCTGCTTGGCCAGACACGGGATTTATCATCATAGTGGGGTTGCAGACACAAGGGAAAAATCTGTCTCTCCACAGCCAAAAGGTGACAGAGGAGTGGTTTTCTTCCCGAGTCGTTCTCCTGGTGATTCCTGAGTCACAATCAGGATGAATGTGTTTATATGCCTGTCATGACCGTCCCTTTCCCAGCCTGGGCCTCAGCCTTCTCATCTAGCTGCACTGGCAGTTTCTCCAGGCTTACTCTGCTGCAGTTTGGAGAAAATGGATAGCATCAAGGCCTGGTGCTATCAGGGGCAAGCCACTAGGCCCCCCAGGCAGGTGCCCAAATGGCAGCACACCTTGGTGAACTTGCCTCAGTCCGAGACTGGCCCCAGCCTGACAGGTGTGGAACTCTACCCTGAGAGGTGTGGAACTCTACTTTCCAGTATACTGGTTGCTCATCCACGGCTCCAGGCTGCAGGCTCCAGGCCTTGGTCCACATGGAATCAGAGCAAAGGCAGACAGCTGGATGATCCTGATTGCTGGTGGCATTAAGTATAACTGGATACTTCCAACCTCAACTGTGGAATAGCACCATGGACTCCCCGGGCTGGGGCCCCTTTCACAGACTTCCCACATAGTCTGGCTCTTGGCATGTGTCTTTACGCTTCTAAGGCAGACGTGATCCTACGGAGTCAGGTCTGGCTGTGGGAGCCTTTCTGTCTTGCAGAGGTGACCCTGCACACCCCACTTTCAACAGGCTCCATGAAAACCACCCTTTGATCATGTGTCTGCAGATCTGCCCGCTACTCCCCAGCCTCTCCCACTTCATTTCCAGTCATATTCTTCCTTTGCTCTGCTCAAGAATGTAAGCTCCTCAAAGGCAGGGACACGTGCATCTCCCCAGAACCTACCACTGTGTCTGGCCCACAGCAGGGGCCCAGTAATTACGTACTGACTGCACACAGCCCTGAAGTGTATCCATTTATCACCTGGTCCAGCAGTCAGGTGCCTGAGGATCAGGTCCCTGGCCATATGACCTCGGGCACATTAATTAGACTTGTTGATCTTTAGCTTCCTTATGAATAGGATGGCTGGGCACGGTGGCTCATGCCTGTAATCCCAGAACTCTGGGAGGCCAAGGCAGGCAGATCACCTGAGGAAGTTAGAGACCAGCCTGACCAACGTGGTGAAACCCCGTCTCTACTAAAAATACAAAAATTAGCTGGGCATAGTGGCGCACACCTATAGTCTCAGCTACTCAGGAGGCTGAGGCAGGAGAATTGCTTGAACCCAGGAGGCGGAGGTTACAGTGAGCCGAGATTACGCCAGCCTAGGCAACAGAGCAAGACTCTGTCTCAAAAAGAAAAAAAGTAAAATAAAATAAAATAGAATAAGGATAATAATAGTATCTACATATTAAGATTTCTATGAGAACTAAGTAAAATAATGTAACTAGAAAACTTAGTGGAATGCTAGACATACAGTAAGTGCTCAATAAATGTTCTTATGGGCTGGGCGCAGTGGCTCACGTCTATAATCCCAGCACTTTGGGAGGCCAAGGTAGCAGATCACTTGAGGTCAGGAGTTCAAGATCAGCCTGGCCAACATGGTGAAACCCCATCTCTACTAAAAATACAAAAATTAGCCAGGTATGGAGGAGGGCACCTGTAATCCCAGCTACTCAGGAGGCTGAGGCAGGAGAATCATTAGAATCTGGGAGGCAGAGGCTGCAATGAACCAAGATCGTGCCACTGCACTCCGACCTGAGTGACAGAGTGAGATTCTATCTCAAATGAATGAATGAATGAATGAATGAATGAATGTATGTTATAGCGTGTGACCCAAGGTACACACTTACTTCCTTTTTTCCTTATGCAATGAGGCCCATATTATATAGTCCCAGTACACTACCTATATCATGCATATTTCAATATATTTCTTTATTTTAAACAGTTACACTTATGCAGTTTTTTTCTACAGATAAACATGCAACGCAAATTGTATACAAAGTAAGGAGCATTTATAAATACAGAGGCGGAACAAAAAATCTGGTTAAATGAATTATCTACACTGTGTGTGGTGGCTCACACCCGAAATCCCAGCACTTTGGAAGGCCGAGGCAGGAGGATTGCTTGAGCCCAAGAGTTCGAGACCTGCTAAGGCAAGATAGCAAGACACGGTCTCTACAAAACACACAAAAATTAGCTGGGTGTGGTGGTGTGCACCTGTAGTCCCAGCCATTTGAGAGGCCAAGGTAGGAGGATTGCTTGAGCCCAGGAAGTGAAGGCTGCAGTGAGCTGTGTTTGTGCCACTGCACTCCTTCCTGGATGACACGGCAAGATGACCCTGTCTTAGGAAATAAATAAATAATCTGTCCATATGTTGATATCCTATGGCAATTTTTTAAATGGAGGAAGATTGATAGGTACTGATATTTTATTTTATTTTTGAGATGGAGTTCTACTCTTATTGCCAAGGCTGGAGTGCAATGACTCAATCTCGGCTCACTGCAAACTCTGCCTCCCAGGTTCAAGTGATTCTCCTGCCTCAGTGATTCTCTCAAGTAGCTGGGATTACAGGCATGTGCCACCATGCCCAGCTAATTTTGTATTTTTAGTAGAGATGAGGTTTCACCATGTTGGTCAGACTGGTCTCAAACTCCTCACCTCAAGTGATCCACCTGCCTCAGCCTCCTGAAGTGCTGGGATTACAGGCATGAGCCACCATGCCTGGCCGGTACTGATATTTTAAAAGTGTCTAAAATACGTTGTGAAGTAGAAAAAAAACAGATGAAGAACAATATAAAATATGTTACCACATGCTTTTTAGAAGGGTGTGTGTACCAGTATATGTACTTGCACATGCTACACACACATGCTTCTACATGTGTAGAATATCTCCAGAAGGACATACAGAACACGGTTAATATGGTTGCCACTGGAGATGAGAATCAGAGGAATGAGGGTCAAGACTGGGAGGGGCAATAACTTTTTAGTTTATAAACAAGGATACATAATTTTTAAACATTTCCAATCTGACCATTGCAATGGATGTCAACTTTCTTTTTCAAAAATATAAACAAAATCGATACGGAAGCATTCAGCCACTGTTTTCTGGGAGGTAGCTCTGGGCTAGACACTCTGTTAAGGTGGGTATATGAAGTCAGGTGACACAATCCCTGCCCTTGAGCTCAGCAGGGAGACAAGTCAAGGGGGCGGGGCAAGCAAGCACAAAAGGCAAGCAAGGGGCATTTGGAAGGTCCAGGTGGTGGGTGAGTCAGGAGGAGCATATTCCTGGAAAAGAAAGCAGTGTAAGCAAAGGCAAGACACAGTAGAACACAGCAAACAGAGAGCTGCAAGGAGCTGACCTGGCAGGGGCAGAGGGCGGCAGGAAGCAGGGCGAGGGCCCCGTGGCTGTGCTGGCTAAGACCTTGGACTTCATTCTGAAAATGACAGGGAGCCATTAAGGGCCAGTGAGCAGGATAATGGCATGCCCAGAGTGCAATGTAAAATGACCACCCTGAGCTCACATGGACAAGCAACCAATGAAGCAACGACGAAGTTCCCAGGAGAAAACCCACCAGAGTCCTGGAAGCAGGGATGAGTCAAGAAGCAGAAGATTTGGTTGGGCATGGGTGGCTCATGCCTGTAATCTCAGCACTTTGGGAGGCCAAGGCAGGCGATCACCTGAGGTCAAGAGTTCAAGACTAGCCTGGCCAACATGGCAAAACCCTGTCTCTACTAAAAATACTAAAAATTAGCCAGGTACAGTGGCCCATGCTTGTAGTCCCAGCTACTTGGGAGGCTGAGGCAGGAGAATCACTTGAACCTGGGAGGTGGAGGTTGCAGTGAGCCGAGATCACGCCACTGCACTCCAGCCTGGGTAACACAGCAAGACTCCATGTCAAAAAAAGAAGCAGAACGCCTGAAATAGGCCCTTTTGATACAACAAACACAAGGTTGGTGCGAACGAGCCAGAGATATTTTGCAGGCATGGACAAAGGGGAAAATGAAAGAGAAGCTGTAGGCTGACATTAGACCAACACCTGTCAGAATTTTGGGTTATCCTAAGACCAGTGAATTTTTTAAAAAGCAGAACAAAATAAAATGACAATAAATAACCAAAATAAGGGTGCTGCTGACTTTCACATTTTGTCAAATGAGAACAATTTTAAAAATGATCCCTTGAACCCAGGAGGTGGAGGTTGCAGTGAGCCGAGATCTCACCACTGAACTCCAGCCTGGGTAAGAGAGAGAGACTGGGACTCAAACAAAACAAAACAAAAGTGATTAATGTTATGCGGGGAGAATAAAAGCAGCAGCCCTGAGTCATGCTCCATCTTCTAATAATTCTGCTCTGTAAAGATGCTCAGGGCTGAAATCAGCAACCTGGAGAAGCCCTACTTCAGAGCACTGGCTAAATGAAGGAGAATATTTTCAAGACTGCACTGAAATACTAGCAGGACACTGAGAGTGAAAGTAATAGTGGAAGTGAGTAAAGCTTGGAGAGAAGGCAGCCGCTCAGCGTGAGGAATAAATCCCAGAAGTCACTCACTTGCTGCTGTTTCCTATCAAACCCTCCCTACTTGCAGGAGCAGAAATTTACTGAAAGTAAATAGAAGGATTTGATAGAAAATCAAATCCAGGCCCTGGCAACAGGGAAGAAACTGTTACTAGATCCCCACTAGTATATTTATTTACGTAGAATTCTCTTTTCATTTAAAGTATGAATAATCAGCTTCTTCTTCTTCTTTTTTTTTTTTTTTTTTGACAGTCTCACTCTGTGCCCAGGCTGCAGTACAGTGGTGTGATCTTGGCTCACTGCAACCTCTGCATCCTGGGTTCAAGCAGCTCTCCTGCCTCAGCCTCCCAAGTACCTGGGATTACAGGCCTGCGCCACCATACCCAGCTAATTTTCGTATTTTTAGTTGAGATGTGGTTTCCCCATGGTGGCAAGGCTGGTCTTGAACTCCTGACCTCAGGTGATCCACCCACCTCGGCCTCCCAAAGTGCTGGGATTATAGGTGTGAGCCACTGTGCCCAGCCCTAATAATCAGCTTCTTATCAGCACCAAGCACAACATTTCAACTTTAGGATACTTATTTAATGACAAAAATATATACAATAGTACTTGTTTTCAGCTTTCCATTTTTAGGGAGGAAAATCAAGTAAAAAATATATTTTGGGGGGCTAAATAATGAGAACTTATGAATACAAAGAAGGAAACAATAGATACCGGTGCCTACTTGAGGGTGCAGGGTGGGAGGAAGGCAAGGAGCAGAAAAGATAACTATAGGGAACTGGGTTTAATAATTAACCTGGGTGATGGCTGGGCGCGGTGGCTCAAGCCTATAATCCCAGCACTTTGGGAGGCCGAGACGGGCGGATCACGAGGTCAGGAGATCGAGACCATCCTGGCTAACACGGTGAAACCCCGTCTCTACTAAAAAAAAAAATACAAAAAACTTGCCGGGCGAGGTGGCGGGCGCCTGTAGTCCCAGCTACTCGGGAGACTGAGGCAGGAGAATGGCGTAAACCTGGGAGGTGGAGCTTGCAGTGAGCTGAGATCTGGCCACTGCACTCCAGCCTGGGTGACAGAGCGAGACTCCGTCTCAAAAAAAAAAAAAAAAAAAATAATAATTAACCTGGGTGATTAAATAATCTATACAAAATCCCCTGTGACATGAGTTTAACTATGTAACAAACCTTCACACATATGCCCGAACCCATAATAAAAGTTAAAAATATATATATACCCACACATATGTGGATATATACACACATAGATACACACATATATATACACATCTATATATTTTTAACTTTTATTTTGGGTTCGGGCATACATGTGAAGGTTTGTATGTGTATATATATACACACACATATATACACACACACATATTTAATGTTTAAAAGAGAGGTGGGATTTCATTGTGTTGCCCAGGTTGCTCTTGAACTCCTGTAGTCCCACTTACTCTGGAGGCTGAATAGGAAGATCACTTGAGCCCAGGAGGTTGAGGTTACAGTGAGTTGTGTTCACACCACTGCACCCCAGCCTGGGCAACAGAGCAAAATCCTGCCTCAAAAAACATAATTTTAAGTAATATAATTTTTTTGAGATAGTCTCAAAATGTATACATGTATACATACATATATGTATATATACACACACACACACTCAAAAGGAATATATTAAGTACTATAATACAGATTATATCACTTAAGGCCAGGCACAGTGGCTCACACCTGTAATCCCAGCACTTTGGGAGGCCGAGGTGGGTGGATCACCTGAGGTCAGGAGTTTGAGATCAGCCTGGCCAACATGGGGAAACCCCGTCTCTACTAAAAATATAAAAATTAGCTGGGCATGATGGTGGACACCTGTAATCCCAGTTACTTGGGAAGCTGAGGCACAAGAATCACTTGAACCCAAGAGGGGGAGGTTGCAGTGAGTTGAGATCATGCCATTGCACTCTGGCCTGGGCAAGAGCAAGACTTTGTCTAAAAAAAAAAAAAAAATATATATATATATATATATATATATATATATAATATATAACTTAAAATTATTTTTTTTGAGACATGGTTGTTTTGCTCTGTTGCCCAGGCTGGGATGCAGTGGTGTGAACACAACTCACTGTAACCTCAACTTCCTGGGCTCAAGTGATCCTCCTATTCAGCCTCCAGAGTAACTGGGACCACGGGGCATGCCATGACACTCAGCTAATTTTTTTTTTTTTTTGAGACAGAGTTTTGCTCTTGTTGCCCAGGCTGGAGTGCAATGGCGTGATATTGGCTCACTGCAACCTCCACCTCCCAGGTTCAAGCGATTCTCCTGCCTCAGCCTCCCTAGTAACTGGGATTGCAGGCATGTGCCACCACACCTGGCTAATTTTGTATTTTTAGTAGAGACAGGGGTTCTCCATGCTGGTCAGGCTGTTCTCAAACTCCCGACCTCAGGTGATCCGCCCGCCTCGGCCTCCCAAAGCGCTGGGATTACAGGCATGAGTCACCGTGCCCGGCCATAATACTCAGCTAATTTTTAAAAAATGTATTGTAGAGATGGAATCTCCCTACTTTGCCCAAGTTGATCTCAAATTCCTAGGCTCAACCAATCCTCCTTCCTCAGCCTCCCAAAGTGCTGGAATTACAGGCATGAGCCACTGTGCCTAAACTAAAATAGATTTTTTAAAATCAAGACATTTTATTGCATTATTGGGAAAAAAATGTTGGCTTTTTAGATAATAAGATTATGTTTTGAATCATCTTGGAAAATGTTGTATATTCTTTTATAAATGGACATTGCCCCAATACATTACAGCTAGATACCGAGCTAGTCAGGCTTCCTCAGTTGCAAGCAACAGATTCCCATTCTGATTAACTTAAGCCAAAAAGAGATTTAATGGAAAATTAGTATGTGTGTGACTGTGGGGTAGGGTTGGGGGGTCTAGAATTGAAGGACCAGCTGAAGGGGTAGGGACCAAGGCATCTTCCAGGATCCAGGGAGTGCAACTGACAAAGGTCACACTGAAGCCTTGACACTGGCTGGCTGAAATCAGCACTAACTGTGCTTCCTGTTCTTGGGTTATTCTGCTGAGGATGTGAAGCAGTGAGACAGTGCATCTTGTCAGCTTTGGGCAAGGAAGAAAACGGGGCACTGCAATGGACAGCCCACCAAAACACATACTCGGAGACAGGCAATGCAGCAAAGGCTATTACTAGAAGAAATGGAAACGGATGTCAGGTAGTCCTCCTTGCCCTATTCTCTCTCCTTTTTTTTGAGTCAGAGTCTTGCTCTGTCACCCAGGCTGGAGTGTAGTGGTGAGATCTCGGCTCACTGCCACCTCTGCGTCCTGGGTTCAAGTGATTCTCCTGCCTCAAACTCCTGAGTAGCTGGGATTACAGGCGCCTACCACCATGCCCGGCTAATTTTTGTATTTTTAGTAGAGACGGCGTTTCCCCATGTTGGCTACGCTGGTCTCAAACTCCTGACCTCAGGTGATCCACCCACCTTGGCCTCCCAAAGTGCCCTATTCTCTTATGCCACCATGCTTCTGCTTGGTTTTTCCCTGCCTTGGAATGCCCCCTAACCCAGATCACGTGTCTTCACCAATTTCACCCTCAAAAGCCAGATAAAGTAACCTGCTTCTGTGAAGCCAGGCAGAGAAAATCACTTTGCACTATCTTTGTACCTTGCATACACATCTCTTGTTGAACTGATCACGCTGGATTGTAATTATTTGCATGTACCTGAATCTCTACTATAAGACTGTAAGTTCTTTGAGGAGAGAAATGTCTTTTCATCTCTGCTGCTTGTGCACCTAAGACAGTGTCCATCACAAAGTTAGTACTCAACAAATGATTGCTATGTTAAAAAATCTTTTTAGAAAGCACATGGAAAATTCTATATAGACATAAAATAATGGATCGTTACCTTCGCAAATCTGTGTGATGTTTGGGAAAGCCTGGCAATATCTTCAAGATCCAGATAAGAAATGATATTCAGGAGCAAATTGTCTGAGAGCCGCTCAAGGAAGTCAAATTTACCTTCGCACAAATTGATGACATAGTTTAATATTCTTATACCAAATATTAAGGCAGTTTGACCTGTAATTCAAAGAAGCCAACAAACTAAAATGGTTATCATGTACAGTCACATAAGAGCTGTAACAACCATCAGTGGAATACAAGCTTCAGGGCATTTTTCCCCTGGGAGTGATGTTAGGTGACGCTGGGTCTTTCCTACTTTCACTGAGCTGCCTTTGGGACTAACCGAATGCATTTTTGAGGCATCTGTTTCCAATTGCTATTCCTGCCCTGAGATCAGAAACTTTTAGGGACACTCACTGCTTAACACAGTGATTTCTGCATCCCCTTGATCTCATCAGCACCAGACTCCAGTCTATACCACTAACCTAATTGGTCTCGGCATTACCATTGTACTCACAGCCCCTCCAAGCGGGCAGCTATGTGGAGGAAAAAGATGCTGGTCCACGTGGCTTTTCTGCTAGCCCTGCTACTCTCCATTGGTTTAAAACACATTGTCTCCTAATTTTAGTTGACTTTTGATCTCTTATTTCATTTAGTTTTTATTTATTTATATATTTATTTTTAGATGGGGTCGCCCAGGCCGGAGTGCAGTGGTGCCATCATGGCTCACTGCAGCCTTGATCTCCCAGGCTCAAGCAATCCTCCCATTTCAGCCTCCCGAGTAGCTGGGACTACTGGTGTGTGCCCCCATGCCTGGCTATTTTTTTAAATTTGTTTTTAGACATTGAGTCTAAGAGAGTGCACTGTTTCTCTTCTCAGAGCCATTTCTGGAAAGCCAGTGTCAAGGCTTCAGTGTGACCTTTGTCAGTTGCACTCCCTGGATCCTGGAAGATGCCTTGGTCCCTACCCCTTCAGCTGTTCCTTCAATTCTAGACCCCCCAACCCTACCCCACAGTCACACACATACTAATTTTCCATTAAATCTCTTTTTGGCTTAAGTTAATCAGAATGGGAATCTGTTGCTTGCAACTGAGGAAGCCTGACTAGCTCAGTATTTAGCTATAATGTATTGGGGCAATGTCCATTTATAAAAGAACATACAACATTTTCCAAGATGATTCAAAACATAATCTTATTATCTAAAAAGCCAACATTTTTTCCCAATATTTGGTGACCACCTTCCCTATTCAACCTGAACCAGTCCTTCTGGAGCAAGTAGGACAGAGCTGTCAAGGGCACCAGGCTCCCTGCAGAAGCAGGTGGAACTGTGATCCTAGAAGTTGGGCTCTCTGGTTTCAGAAGGGATGTAAGGTGTGGGCTGTGTTTACGTAAAAGCCAGCTTAGAAGAGTAGCTATATAAGATTTATCTCCCAAGCTGGTTAACCTACATTAAGGCATTAATGTAGAAATAGAAAATAGAGGCATTACGGATTTAAGTTGCTTCTGAATTCCAAGTGCTTCCCATTCAAAGCCCCTCTAAAGCACAAAGGCCTTCTTTGGGGGGTGTCGAATAGCCCTTTCAAAAACTCAGCATCGAAGAGTAGGTATTGTGAAGAACCTCTGCCCACCAGCAGCAGCAGAAGAAAAAGCAGTGCTTATTTAAAGCCCTTGACATAATTGAAGATGATTTTTGAATACTTTAAAATGACAAGAAAACATGTTCAAAGCATGCTCAAATATACTTTCGAAAGTTTCCACCAACAAAGTATTTAAAATGTAAAAGTTTTAGGACATGTACAGCTAGGTATGAAATGTGATGGTTTGAAAGTGTAAGGTGAGGCCGGGCGCGGTGGCTCAAGCCTGTAATCCCAGCACTTTGGGAGGCCGAGACGGGCGGATCACGAGGTCAGGAGATCGAGACCATCCTGGCTAACACGGTGAAACCCCGTCTCTACTAAAATATACAAAAAAAACTAGCCGGGCGAGGTGGCGGGCGCCTGTAGTCCCAGCTACTCAGGAGGCTGAGGCAGGAGAATGGCGTAAACCTGGGAGACGGAGCTTGCAGTGAGCTGAGATCCGGCCACTGCACTCCAGTCCGGGCGACAGAGCGAGACTCCGCCTCAAAAAAAAAAAAAAAAAAGAAAGTGTAAGGTGATTAGAATATTTTGAAAAAAATACTCTTGCTTTTTTGGTATTTTTTAAAATGTAACTGACATATACTTCGTTTGAAACTAAAAAAATGTATATTAAAACAAACTCCATTTTGAAACATAAAATCACTATCTGCATGTTGGATTATGTGGCAGACAGTCTCCAAGACAGTTCCAGTGACTCTCTTTTCTTAAACTTATGCCCCTGTGTATTTCTATCCCAGCCTGAATAGGGCTGCCCTGTTAACAAAGAGGATATTGCAGAAATGATATCCAAAGGGGAGGTAAAGGCTTCCACTTTGCTCTTGGATCACTCACTCTGGGAGAAGCCAACGGCCATGTCCTGAAAAGTTATTTTGAAGTCTTACAGTGGCTGCCCTTAGAGACAACAATAACCAGTGTTTCCTATTCAGATCTTAGTTAATCTCTTTAGGATTGGGAGGGTCTGGAAGAAAAAGATCTAGCTATGTTTTGTTTTTTTTTTTTTTTTTTTGAGACGGAGTCTCGCTCTGTCACCCAGGCTGGAGTGCAGTGGCCGGATCTCAGCTCACTGCAAGTTCACGCCATTCTCCTGCCTCAGCCTCCCAGGTAGCTGGGACTACAGGCGCCGCCACCTCGCCCGGCTAGTTTTTTGTAGTTTTTAGTAGAGACGGGGTTTCACCGTGTTAGCCAGGATGGTCTCGATCTCCTGACCTCGCGATCCGCCCGTCTCGGCCTCCCAAAGTGCTAGGATTACAGGCTTGAGCCACCGCGCCCGGCCAAGATCTAGTTGTGTTAATAGAGATTCTTGACAGATACAAACTTTCCTCCACAAAGAACGGCTTTGCAGGGCTATTTCGAAATATGGCAAATCAACATGTTTTGAGGTAAAATATGTTGATTTTCTTCTTTGTCTCATAATGCTATGCCAGAGTCAGGTTGGAAAGTAAATTATGATATATAGGGTTAAATAAAACCCATCTGATGAGACTTTATGATTTGTAGGGCATGACTCCCCAGACCTCTTAGATAGGAATTTGTGCAAGATAAAAAATCAGAGTTTAGTCCTCACTTAGCAGCACTACGGAGAGGTCCATGAGACAAGAAATTGAAACCTCCTGCCAACCACCACCAGTGATTTGTCAGCCAGGTGTATAAGCCATCCTTGAATGCAATCCTCCAGCTCCAGTCAAGCCTTCAGATGACTGAGGTGCCATCTAACCCCATGCAAGTCTCCCAATCAGAACCACTCAGTTAAGCTGCTCCCAAATTTCTGGTCCACAGTAACTGTTTGAGATAATAAACATTTATCACAGTTTTAAGTCATTACGTTTTGGGATAATCTATTATACAGCAATAGATGATAAAGACTCAGGTACCTGCAAGGGATGTGCTGCCACAATGGAACCTAAAATGTGGGAGTGGCTTTGATATTGAAAAGTCCATAAAAATGTGAATGAATGTGAGGAGAGAGTTGGTGAAAGCCTGAAGAGCCAAGAAGAAACCATTAGTAGAAGCCTAATGAATTCTGAGGTTTTAAAGATGAAGACTTAAAAGATTGAGGGCCAGGTGCGGTCGCTCATGTCTGTAATCCCAATACTTTAGGAGGCCAAGGCAGGCAGATCACTTGGGGTCAGGAGTTTGAGACCAGCCTGGCCAACATGGTAAAACCCCATCTCTACTGAAAATACAAAAATCAGCTGGGCATGGAGGTGGGCACCTGTAATCCCAGTTACTCACAAGGCTGAGGCATGATAATTGCTTGAACCCGGGAGGTAGAGGGTGCAGTGAGCCAAGATTGTACCACTGCACTCCAGCCTGGGCAGCAGAGTAAGACTCCGTCTCAAAAAAAAAAAAAAAAAAAAAGATTTAAGTGAGAAAAAAAATGCACCTTATGAGTTGTGCCATTTAGCTAAGAAAATGTCCAAGCAGGAACATACTGCCTGATTTCTTCTTGATGCTTAAAGATGAGAGAAAAGAGATAAGCTAAAGGAAGGTATCTTAAAAATGACACAGGATTTACTGCTTTTGAACATTCTCTGCCTCTTCAGTTGTCAAATAATGCTAAAATTAAGAAATGTCTCAGGCAAAGATCAAATCTAGGACAATGTAAGAAAAACATGGTATAAAGGAGAAATTGGAGGTGGGGAAAGGTGGCTATAAGATGCTCTATCAAAAACCATCCAGTCAAACCTTAGGGTTTTCATGAAGCTTAAGGTGTTGTCACTCAAGAGGCAAGAGCAGAAACCCAAGGCAGAGAAGCGCTTATCTCAAAGAGATATATAAGCATGGTTTTCCCTAATGCAATAGACCCCAATAAGAAATGCATGATGTTTTTAAGAGAATTATATTGGTAAGAACACTGCCATCCAGCCTGAACTGAACGGGTCACACGCAGTACAAAAGGAGAAGACTTTGGACCCTCAACCAGCAAGGTAGCTTTCATTCTAAGGCTTCTTCTCTTGGCTTGTGCAGGGTTGCCATTTCACTGTGTGCTCACACGACTTCTTCGTTGTGAGCTTGAGTAGATGGGGAGTGAGCCTCTGGTCCGACTTCTAATAAGAACCCCAACTCTATCAGATTAGGGCCCCACCTTAAAGACCTTATTTAACCTTAATTACATCCTTAGAGGCCTCCATGTCCAAATATAGTACACTGGGAGTTAGGGGTTCAACATATGAATTTGAGGGGAGACACACTGAGTTCATAATAACCCTGGGAAACATTTGGAAACTTTAAACACATTTCTGAATAATGAAGGTGTCAGAAGAGATACCAGGCCAGGCACAGTAGCTCACCCCTGTAATCTCAGCACTTTGGGAGGTCAAGGTGGACAGATTACTTAAGGTCATGAGTTCTAGACCAGCTTGGCCAACATGGTGAAATCCCATCTCTAGTAAAAATACAAAAATTAGCTAGGCTTTGTGGTGCTCGCCTGTAGTCCCAGCTGCTCAGGAGGCTGAGGTGGAAGAATTGCTTGAACCTGGGAGGCGGAGGTTGCAGTGAGCCAAGATCGCACCACTGCACTCCAGCCTGGGTGACAGAGTGAGACTCCCATCTTGTGGGGGGCAGGGGAAAAAAAAAGAAAGAAAACCCAAGAGACTGTGACCAGTAAATAAAATGAATTCACTGATTAATTAAGAAAAGGAAATCTTAACTAAAGTTTCAGGTCTATACTGCTTTACAGATTAGCTTTATAAACTCTCAAATAATTGTATACCAATCCATATGGTATACAATGTGTTCCAAAGAATAGAAATAGAAGAACTCCCCAGCTCAAATTAGGAAGTTGTGCAAACCAGCAATGATGGTAAGCAAAAGGAAAACTGTATGCTAAACTTTGCTTAGGAACATACGTGGTAAAAATTCTAAACAAAACATTAGGAAATTGAGTTCATCAACATATTAAAAAAGTAAACAAATTTTGACCAGTATAATTAATCCTGGAATGATCTAAGGATGTTATAACTAGGGTAAATATCTTACAGAATTTGCCACATTAACATATTTTTGAGATAAAATAACCATCTCAAAAATATAGAAAATGATTTCATAGAAGTATTTCTAACATCTATTATAAATAAAAACTCCTAGAAAGCTAGTAATAAAAGGGAATGTCCTTAACCTGATAACCTGATATACAGGAGTAATCAAAAACACAGTAACAGTAACAATAATAATGAATGGTACAAATATGGGTTGGTATCATCTTCAGTATCTGCCAGGTACTGCTCTAATATGTATATATATAAAGTATATGTAATACATATATGTCATATAATACATATAAGATATATCTCATATATATATAATATATACAGTCATTTAACCTTCACGATGACCCTATTGGATGGGTACAACTATTATTCCCCTTTTATAGAGAAAAAAAGGAGTACTGGAATATGGAGAGAACTTAAGAGAGAGAGAGAAATGAGGAAATGAGGAACAGAAAAGATAAGTGGCTTGTTCAAGATCACACAATGAGAAAGTGGCAGAACTAGGATTGAACCCAGGGAGTTTGCTCTACAATGCACCTCCTAATCATGATGGTATATAACCTCTAATGTCAGAAACAAGACCAGAATGCCCACTATCACCATCTCTATTCAGCATTGTTTTAGAGGTCATAGACAGAACAAAACAAGGAAAATATAAAAAGACATCATGAGCTGGGTGCAGTGGCTCATGCCTGTAATCCCAGCACTTTGGGAGGCCGAGGTGAGTGGATCACGAGGTCAGGAGTTCAAGACCAGCCTGGCCAAGATGGTGAAACCCTGTCTCTACTAAAAATACAAATAAATAAATAAATAGCCGGGCATGGTGGTGTATGCCTATAATCCCAGCTACTCTGGAGTCTGAGACAGATAATTGCTTGAACCTGGGAGGTGGAGGATGCAGTGAGTTGAGATCACACCACTGCACTCCAGCCTGGGCCAGAAAGTGAGACTCCAACTCAAACAAACAAATAAACAAACAAACAAACAAAATACATCATGGCCGGGTGCGGTGGCTCACGCCTGTAATCCCAGCACTTTGGGAGGCTGAGGGCGGGCAAATCACCTGAGGTCGGGAGTTCAAGACCAGCCTGACCAACATGGAGAAACCCTGTCTCTACTAAAAATACAAAATGAGCCAGGCATGGTGGCCCATGCCTGTAATCCCTTGCTACTCGGGAGGCTGAGGTAGGAGAATTGCTTGAACCTGGGAGGTGGAGGTTGCAGTGAGCCAAGATCGTGCCATTGCACTCCAGCCTAGGCAACAAGAGCTAAACTCCGTCTCAAAAAAATAAATAAATAAAAATAAAAATACATCATGATCAGAAAGAAAAAAAAACTGCCATTACCACAAAATGATCTGAACGTCAACACACAAAAGTCAAGAAATCCTACTGAAAAAAGATCAGTATCATTTCTTTATATACCAGCAACCATTAGCTCAAAATTATAACTTAATAAGCATTTATCTTTTGGCTCAGCAATCTCACACTGAAATGATCTGTGCACACAGTTACTCATTTTGGCATTATTTGTGATATGACAAGATTGGAAACAACCCAATTTTTATCACTAGAATTTTGGTGCCTACATATAAAGAAATATATGCAGATAAAGCATAGATATGATATGTATATAGTATTTGCTTTAGTATAAAGCATATATACTCTATTAAAGCATAAATACTCTATGCAGTAAAAAAAAAAAAAAAAAAAGAAAAAGAAAAAGAAAAAGAAAAAAAGCAGGCCGGGCCTGGTGGCTCACATCTGTAGAAAAAAAGCAGGCCGGGCCTGGTGGCTCACATCTGTAATCCCAGCACTTTGGGATACCGAGGCGGTGGATCAGCTGAGGTCAGGAGTTCGAGACCAGCCTGAGCAACATGATGAAACCCCATCTCTACTTAAAAAATACAAAATTAGCCGGGCGTGGTGGCGCATGCCTGTAATCCCAGCTACTCGGGAAGCTGAGGCAGGAGAATCGCTGGAACCCATGAGGCGGAGCTTGTAGTGAGCTAGATTGCACCATTGCACTCCAGCCTGGGCAACTAGAGTGAAACTCGGTCTCAAAAACAAACAAACAAACAAAAAACAAAAACAAAACAAAGAATATCTCCAAAGACATGAGGTGATTTCCAGGATATACTGGTGAAAAAGTAAAGTGTTGAACAGCAGGAGCAGAATGCTATTTGTATAAGAATGGGTAGTGGAATATAAATATATTTATGAATTTGTTTATATCTGCAGAAAGACACACTGGAACAGTAAATAAAAGCACAAGTGTTTACATCCAGGGCAAGGGAAGGAAAGGGCAGTGCAGATAGAGATGGAAGACTCTGAGTACATTGTTTTACAATTTTGATTTTGGAAACACATATATGTTATATATACTCAAGAATTAAAATAGAATGTAAGTTTTTAAAAACACACTATTAGCACAAAAAAATTATAAGGTGACTAGGAATAATTTAGGATTCTTTTCTCTCCTTTCTTTTCTTTTTTAAAAGAGATGGGATCTCACTATGTTGACCAGGTTGGTCTCAAACTCCTGGCCTCAAGCCATCTTCCCATCTCAACTTTACAAAGTACTAGGATTTCAGGCGTGTGCCACGGTGTCCAGCCAAGGAAGAATTTGAATAAAACATATATAAGACCTTTATAAAGAAAACAGTAACACTTTATGGAGAAAAATAAAAGAAGACCTAAATGAATGGAGAGATATGCTAATGTTGAGAAGACTCAATACTGGAGGATGACAATTCTCCCCTCAGAAATCTAGAAATTCAATTTCAATCAAAATCTCAACAGGGATTTTTATATGACTTTACCAGTTGATCTTAAAATTCATATGCAGGGAAAAAGTCAAGAACAGCCTTTGTAAAGAATAAGAGGAGAAAAACAGAGTAAGAAGAGGAAGAAAATGAATTCCTCTAAATAGATAAGAAAATTTACTATAAAGATTGCCATTAAAGCAGTATAGTGTTGGTGTTGGTGCAAGACAAACAGTGAAACAAAATAGCCCTGGAAATGACAGGTACATATGGGAACCTGGAATATGTAAAAGATAAGATTATAAAACAGTATGGAATTACTAAATCATCCCATAGATAATGCTAGAAACATTGACCAGATAGAGAGGAAAAAAAAAAAACCTATGTTTCAATCCATCATATCAAAAAACGAAGTTAAGTCAAAGACCTAAAGTAGGAAACAAATCATAAAATATTTGAGAATTTTTTTTTTTTTTTTTTTTTTTTTGAGACAGAGGCTCACTCTGTCATCCAGGCTGGAGTGCAACGGCGTGATCTCGGCTCACTGTAACCTCTGCCTCCTGGGTTCAAGTGATTCTCCTGCCTCAGCCTCCCAAGTAGCTGGGATTACAGGCATGCATCACCATGCCTGGCTAATTTTTTTGTATTTTTAGTAGAGATGGGGTTTCATCATGTTGGTCAGGCTGGTCTCGAACTCCCGACCTCAGGTGATCCACCCTCCTTGGCCTCCCAAAGTGCTGGGATTACAGGCATGAACTACCACGCCCAGCCTGAGAATTAAAAATAGAGCTATAGTCTTATGAAAGCAGGGTAGAAAAAGATTTCTTAAACAAAACACAAAAGTGCAAGCCATAAACTAAAAAACTGACAAATTTGATGGCATTAAAATTGTAAACTGTAACATAAAGGCCACATAGACAAGGTAAAAAGCTAAGTCAAAAACGTGGTGAAATATCTGTAGCACATATAACCAAATTAAATAATTAGTATTCAAAATATGTACCTAAATTAGTCTCTACAATCAACCCAAAAAAAGACAAACAACCAGATACACACAGACACAAACATAGGCAAAGAAGATGAATTAGCAATTCTCAGAGGGGAAAAGCCAAATTGTCAATGAATATAACATATTCAACCTCATTAATAATTAGGGAATTTTGGTATAGAAGTATATGTATCTCTGACTACACCGTATGTTGCTGAGAATATACAGAAACAGCATCTCTCATAAAATGCTAATGGGAGTGTAAACTGATTTAACTCATTTGGAAAACAGACTGTCAATACTTAGTAAAGAGGAAGAGACATATATCCTGCAAATCAACAAATACAAATAAAAAAGTTAGAGAAACTCGCACACAGATACATGAAGAACAGAATATATGAAGATTTACTGCAAAAAAGTAGAAACCACCTAACTACCCTCAGTAGGGGAAATTAGTTGCATAAACTATGGCTTATAACAAAAATGGCCGGGTGTGGTGGCTCATGCCTGTAATCCCAGCACTCTGGAAGACCAAGGCGGGCAGATCACTAGAGGCCAGGAGTTCGAGACCAGCCTGGGCAACATGGTAAAACTCCGTCTCTACAAAAAATAGCTGGGCATGGTAGCATGCACCTGTAGTCCCAGCTACTCAGGAGGCCTAGGTGGGAAGATCACTTGAACCCGGGAGGTCAAAGCTGCAGTGAGCTGAGATCAAGTCACTGCACTCCAGCCTGTGTGACAGAGCAACACCATGTCTCAAAAAAAAAAGGGTGGGGGCATTAGAAATTATAATACAAGCCATTGAAATAAAAGAACCAAATCTACTTATATGGATAAATCTCAAAAACAATATTAAAAGATAAAGCAAAATTGAAAAGGACAGTATGATACTGTTTCTATAGAATTTTATTTATTTATTAATTTTTTGAGACGGTCTCACTCTGTGGCCTAGGCTGGAGGGCAGTGGTGGAATCTTGGCTCACTGCAGCCTTGACCTCCCAGGCTCAAGCAATCCTCTGACCTCAGTTTCCCGAGTAGCTGAGACTAAAGGCATACACCACCCACCGCGCCCAGCTAATTTTTATATTTTTTTATAGAGACAAGATCTTGCTATGTTGCTTAGGCTGGTCTCAAACTCCTGGGCTCAAGCAATCCTTCTGCCTTGACCTCCCAAAGTGCTGGGATTACAGGAGTGAGCCATCTTGACCATCTCTATAAAATTTTAAACAAAAATAGTAAAAATAAAATAATAAAAATTGTATATATTATTCATGTGTTTGTACTATAATACAATACGCTTAGAAATGATACAAACTTTATTTTCAATTGACAAAAACTGTACACGTTTATCATGTATATGATGTTCTGAAATATACATTGTGAAATGGCTTGATAGAACTAATTAACATATACGTATTACTTCACATATTTATCATCTTTTGAGGTGAGAACACTTAAAATCTACTCAGTGGTCTTTAAGAATACAATAAGTTGTTATTAACTACGGTCACCATGTTGAACAACACATCTCTTGAACTTATTCCTTCCATTTAACTGAAATTTTGTATTCTTTGACCAACTCTCCTAAATTTCTCCCTTCTCTCCCTCACCTCGCCTCACGTAACTCCTGTCCTACTCTCCACTTCTATGAGTTCGACTTTTTCAGAGACTGCACACATAAGTGAGATCATGCATTGTTAGTCTTTCTGTGCCTGGCTTATTTCCCTTAGCATAATGCCCCCCAGGTTCATCCATGTTGTCCCAAATGATAGGATTTCCTTTTTTAAAAAACAAGGCTGGATAGTATTCCATTGTGTATATATATTGCTTTCTCTTTATCCATTCATCTGTTGATGGACACAGGTTGATTCCATATCTGGGCTATTGTGAATAATGCTGCAATGAATATGGAAGTGCAGATATCTCTTGTATATACAGATTTCCTTTGGCTAATAGTGTGACTGCTGTATCATATAGTAGTTCTATTTTTTATTTTTTGAGGAACTTCCATGCTGTTTTCCATAACGGCTGTACTAATTTACATCCCACCAACAGTGTGCAAGGGTTCTCTTTTCTCCGTATCTTCACCAAGATTTATCTTTCAACCAACTTTAGAATAGTTAATAGAAAGGAATGGAGGAGAAATAGATAGGTGGGAAGTGGCAATTTGATTATATATTTGTAATCTTCTTTTGTTTTTAAAAGATATTATATGTAGCCAGGCGTGATGGCGGGTGCCTTGTAATCCCAGCTACTCGGGAGGCTGAGGCAGGAGAATCGCTTGAACCCGGGAAGCGGAGGTTGCAGTGAGCGGAGATGGCGCTACTGCACTCCAGCTTGGGCAAAAGAGCAAAACTCTGTTTCAAAAAAAAAAAAAGGTATTACATGGTGCTTTTGTCAGCAGCATTTAGCAGCATTTATACTAAAACTGGGATGATAAGAAAAAGATAAATATACCCCTGAGAAAGTATGACACAAAGTTGAAATTATTGAAAAAATTAAAACCGTTTGGAGTAGATTCCCTGACCACATGTAATTTAGCTAAAAATTAAGAACAAAAAAAGTATCTACGAAATCCCCAACTACCTGTAAATTAAATAATATATTTCTAAGTAATCTAAGGGTCAAAGAAGACATCAAAATGGAAATTAGAAAATGTTTTAACTGAATGAAAATGAATGAGAATAAAGACACAAGTTATCAAAACTTGTCCAATGTAGATAAAGCACAGTTAAAGAAAATTTAGAGGAGAAAAAATGGCTCTAAACAATGATTTAGGCCACGTGCAGGGGCTCACGTCTATAATCCCAGCATTTGAGAGGTCAAAGTGGGAGGAATTGCTTGAGGCCAGGAGTTAGAGATAAGTCCCAAGACCAGCCTGGACACCACAGTGAGACCCTGTCTCTACAAAATTATACACCTGTAGTCCCAGCTAGCCCAGAAGCTGAGGCAGGAGGATCACTTAAGCCCAGGAGGTTGAGGCTGCAGTGAGCCATGATTACTACATGATTACTGGTGGGAGCCACTGTGCCCAGCCACAGTCTCTGTAATGTTCTTTTCCGTAGGTTTAAAATATTTCTGAATTTGAAAACTTGTGAAGAGCAAGCTACAGGATACAATGCATAAGATTCTTCTTTTTGGCTGGGTGCGGTGACTCACACCTATAATCCCAGCACTCTGGGAGGCTGAGGTGGGCAGATAACTTGAGGTCAGGAGTTCAAGATCAGCCTGACCAACATGGTGAAACCCCATCTCTACTAAAAATACAAAAATTAGCTGGGCATGGTGGGTGGGTGCCTGTAGTCCCAGCTAGTCGGGAGGCTGAGGCAGGAGAATCACTTGAACCCCGGAGGTGGAAGCTGTGGTGAGCCGAGATTGCACCACTGCAGCCTGGGCTACAGAGGGAGACTCTGTCTCCAAAAAAAAAAAAAGGTCTCTTCTTTTTACATTTATTTATTTATTTATTTATTTATTTATTTTAAGACAGAGTCTCTCTCGTCCATACTGGAGTGTAGTGGCACACATAGCTCACTGCAGCCATGACCTCTTGTATACAAGTGACCCTCCCACTTCAGCCTCCCCAGTAGATGGGACCACAGGTGAATGTGAATCCACACCTGGTTAAGTTTTGTATTTTTTATACAGACAGGATTTCATCACATTGGCCAGGTTGGTTGTGAACTGCTTGGGCTCAAGTGATCCTCCAACCTCAGCTTCCCAAAGTCCTCATATTACAGATGTGAGCTACCGCGCCCAGTCCTTTATGTGTTTATGCATAAACCATGTTTATAAGGATATAACACAAACTCCTAATGATGGCTGTCACTGGAACTAGAAACACAGGGTCAGAGATAGACTTATTTTCATGGTAAAACCTTTTATTTTTATTAAATGAAATTAATTAATTAATTTATTTATTTATTAATTTATTTTTGAGACAGGGTCTCATTCTGTTCCCCAGCCTGGAGTGTAGTGGCACAATCATGGCTAGCTGCAGCTTTGACTTCCTAGCTCAAGCCATCCTCCCACCTCAGACTCCCAAGTAGCTGGGACTACAGGCATATGCCACCATGCCCAGCTAAGTTTTTTATTTTTTGTATAGACAGTGTCTCACTATGTTGCCCAGGCTGGTCTCGAACTTCTGGGCTCAGGCAATCCTCCCACCTTTCTCTCCCAAAGTGCTGGGATTATAGGCATGAGCCACAGTGCTGAACTAAAACTTTTCAAACTGATTTAACTTTTGTTTTACTATGTGCATTAATTCAATTTTTAATCTTAAAAAATCAGTTAACAATAAATGACAAAATGTAAGATTTTATTTGGATTTGCCTTCTCTGCTCTGCAGCCCAGAGCCAGCCTCCCATGCTCCTACGTCCTGCACTCTCCCACCTCACCCTCACTTGCAGAACCCAACCCAAGGTGTCCAGAAGCCAGAGACCAAGGCTGAAGACAAAGGGCAGCCGATCAGAGAGGGCAGCAAGGAGGGGAGGAGTGCTGTAAGAGGTGTTAGTTAGGAATGAGAAAATGAAGGTCCAAGTTAAAGGCTGGCGTATAAGCCTTAAAAAAAAACCTAAAGAAAATGGATTATGGAACAAGGCATGATGTTTGTAAAAGGGGTAAGAAAACACCTACTTCCTGTTGGATGGAGTATAATTAACACAGCAGTGTTTTGGAGAGCAATTTGTAAGGATAAGAAAGTAACTAGCATTTTCTATACATTTTAAATTACTCTAAATTGAAATATTGTGACATCAAAATATTAATGAAGTCTCATTTTAGGTGCAAATGTTAAAATAATGTAAATCACACAACTTAAAATTATTTCAAGAGTAGCATAATTATAAAGTTGGCATCATTATTAAGGTCAAATGTGTTGCAAATGGCATTTGTGCTGCATCCCGTGGCAGTGCCACATGGGCCAGTTCACAGAAAGACCATCCTTGGTCACGTTAACCTTGAATTTTGCAAGATTTTCAAGAATGCACCCCTCAAATAAAATCTATCAAAATTTATAAGGTATATCTCTTTGGATATAGCAATTCCACCTGTAGGAATCCATGTTACTGACATTCTCGTGTATAAGTGTGCAGACAGAGATGTCCCAGCATGTACCTAAAGGCCTCAGTGAGAACAGCAAAACCTGGAAACCATCCGAAAATGCCCATCAATTGAGGACTGTGTATTTGTACCCACAGAATACCATACATCCTTGCAAAAGAACAGGGGACTTTACGTACACTAACAGAAAAATAATCACAATATATGAAGAGCACAAACAAGTTAAAAACCTAAAGATGAAATTGATTTGATTTTTTTTTTTTTTTTGAGATGGAGTCTCGCTCTGTTGCCAGGCTGGAGTGCAGTGGCATGACCTCGGCTGACTGCAACCTCCACCTCCCGGGTTCAAGCGATTCTCCTGCCTCAGCCTCCTGAGTAGCTGGGACTACAGAAGCCTGCCACCACGCCCAGCTGATTTTTGTATTTTTAGTAGAGACAGGCTTTCACCATGTTGGCCAGGATGGTCTCCATCTCTTGACCTCGTGATCCGCCCGCCTTGGCCTCCCAAAGTGCTGGGATTATAGGCGTAAGCCCCCGTGCCTGGCCTGATTTTATTTTTATAAACATATACATGATTCAAACAGAAAGAATTCAGATACAAATGAAACTATTTGGAATGGTTGTCTCTGGGGAATGGAGCTTGGAGGAGATAAATAATTTTCACTTTTTAAATAGTAAAAACTCCAACAGCTAGATTTTGAGTACTTATAATGTGCCAGGCAAATTCTAAGCACTTCATTCAATTAGTCCTCATAAGGTTCCTGTGAGACAGATGCCATTATTATTCCCATTATCAGTAGTTGAGGGAAATAAGACCTGGAAAGATTAAATAATTTGGTTAAGGTCACATGCCTAGTGGGTTTAGGGCCAGGATTTGAATGGAAGTCGTCTGTATTAAGCAACACTCTTATTCACATGCTAACAGTTCTCTATACTTGGTAGTGTTAAGAATAATGTTTAAAATAATAAACATGACAGTTTTGACTCTTAAAAATGCAAACCTGGGCCAGGCTGGGTGGCTCATACCTGGAATCCCAGCACTTTGGGTTTCCTTGAGGATTGCTTGAGCTCAGGAATCCTTGAGGATTGCTTGAGCTCAGGAATTTGAGGCCAGCCTGGGCAACATAGCAAGACCTCATCTCTACTAAAAAAGAAAAAAAAAAATTTACACTGGTGGGCATAGTGGTGTGCACCTGCAGTCCCAGCTACTCAGGAGGCTGAGGTGGGAGGATTGTTTTTTGTTTTTTGGTTTTTTTTTTTTTTTGAGACAGAGTTTCGCTCTTGTTGCCCAGGCTGGAATGCAATGATACGATCTTGGCTCACTGGAACCTCTGCCTCCAGGGTTCAAGTGATTCTCCTGCCTCAGCCTCCTGAGTAGCTGGGATTACAGGCGTGTGCCACCACACCCGGCTAATTTTGTATTTTTAGTAGAGATGGGGTTTCTCCATGTTGGTCAGGCTGGTCTTGAACTCCCGGCCACAGGTGATCCACCCACCTCGGCTTCCCAAAGTG
Organism: Trachypithecus francoisi; assembly: GCF_009764315.1. NCBI lineage: Eukaryota > Metazoa > Chordata > Mammalia > Primates > Cercopithecidae > Trachypithecus > Trachypithecus francoisi. The sequence continues at coordinate 10,847,562 of NW_022681458.1, forward strand.
CTGGGATTACAGGCATGAGCCACCACGCCTGGTGCAAGGATTGTTTGAGCCCGGGAGATGGAGGCAGCAGTGAGCTGTGATTGCGATACTGCACTCCAGCCTGGGCAAAAGAGTGAGATCCTGTCTCAAAAATAAATAAAATAAAAATACAAATCTGGAAAAAAAATTCAGCAATGTTTTAATTTTGCAATTTAGTAACATAAATCACAGTGGTAGACAGAACAATGCCCATCCCCAAAGATGTCCATGCCCTAATCTCCAGACCCTATGAATATGGGACCTCACATGGCAAAAGTAACTGGCAGATGTGATTAAATTAAGAATCCTTTTTTTTTTTTTTTTTTGTTTGTTTGTTTGGTTTTTCTTTTTTTTTAAATTCTTTTTTTTCTTTTTTTTTTTTTTTTCAGACGGAGTCTCGCACTGTCGCCCAGGCTGGAGTGCAGTGGCCGGTTCTCAGCTCACTGCGAGCTCTGCCTCCCGGGTTTACGCCATTCTCCTGCCTCAGCCTCCCAAGTAGCTGGGACTACAGACGCCCGCCACTTCACCTGGCTAGCTTTTTGTATTTTTTTTGTAGAGACGGGGTTTCACCGTGTTAGCCAGGATGGTCTCGATCTCCTGACCTCGTGATCTGCCCATCTGAGCCTCCCAAAGTGCTGGGATTACAGGCTTGAGCCACCGCGCCCGGCCTTTTTTGTTTTTTTTTTGAGAAAAGCTCTTGCTCTGTCTTGGGTCACTGCAACTTCTGCCTCTCAGGTTTAAGCGATTCTCTTGCCTCAGCCTCCCAAGTAGCTGGAATTATAGGTACTCACCACCATGCCTGGCTAAATTTTGTACTTTTAGTAGAGATGAAGTTTCACCATGTTGGCCAGGCTGGTCTCAAACTCCTAACCTCAAGTGATCCACCTGCCGCAGCCTCCCAAAGTGCTAGGATTACCGGTGTGAGCCACCATGCCCGGCCAAATTAAGGATCTTGAGATGGGAGACAATCCTGGATTATCTGGAGAGTCTAATGTCATTACAAAGTTCCTTATAAGGGAAAGACAAAGGCAGGAGAGTCAGAGTCAGGGAAGGAGACAGGACCATGGAGGCAAGGTCAGAGTGATGCGTCGTGAGAAAGACAAGACCCGCCATTGCTGGCTTTGCAGATAGAGGAAGGAGGCTGGGCACAGTGGCCCACGCATGTAATCCCAGCACTATGGGAGGCCAAGACAGGCAGATCGCTTGAGCTCAGGAGTTTGAGAGCAGCCTGGACAACAGGGCGAAACCCCATCTCTACAAAAAATACAAAAAAATTATTGTGGTGGCACATGCCTGTAAGTCCTGACTACGTGGGAGGCTAAGGTGGGAAGATCAGTTGAGCCTGGGAGGTGGGAACTGCAGTGAGCCAGGATGGCCCCACTGCACTCCAGCCTAGGTGACAGAGTGAGGCTAGGTCTCTCAAAAAAGAAAAAAAGAAAAAAAAGTGTGTGACCCCTCACCCCATCACTCTCTCTTGCTCCTGCTATGTAAGACACCTGCTCCCCCTTTGTCTTCCACCATGATTAGAAGCTTCCTGAGGCCTCCCCAAAATCAAGCTGCTGTGCTTTCTGCACAGCCTGCAAAACCATGAGCCAATTAAACCTCCTTTCTTTATAAATTATCCATTCTCAGTTATTTCCCTATAGCAATATGAGAACAGACTAATACAACAGCAAACCATGAGGACATGCTGGGAAAATATTTTTTTTTTCTTTTCTTTTTTTTTTTTTCAGACAGGGTCTCATTCTGTCACTCGGGTTGGAGTGTAGTAGCATAATCACAGTGCACTACAGCCTCAACCTCCTAGGCTCAGGTGATCCTTCCACCTCAGCCTCCTGAGTAACTGGGCAGGCAGGCACCAACATGCCCAGCCAACTTTTGTATTTTTTGTAGAGACAGGGTTTTGCCATGTTTGCCAGGTTGGTCTCGAACTCCTGGCTTCAAGTGATCCGCTTAAGCCAGGGAGGTGAAAGTTGCAGTGAGCGTGATCGTGCTACTGCACTCCAGCCTAGGCAACAGAGTGAGACCCTGTCTCAAAAAAAAAAAAAAAAAAAAAAAAAAAAAAAACAACTGTTCATGTATCAGGTTACTTTGTCTTGCTTTTCATTTTGTTACAGTTTTCTTCAGAGACGCTGGGCGGGGGGTGGGGGGGGGGCGTCTCTCACTGTGTTGCCCAGGCTGGTCTCAAACTTCTGGCCTCTAGTGATCCTCTCACTTCAGCCTCCCAAGTAGTTGGGATTACAGGAGGGAGCCACTGCGCCTGACTTTGTATCAGGCTCACCATGGCCACATGGAGTAACCATTATCTCCAGTTAAGTATGAGGAAACTGACTCACAGAGTGGGGAGCAATCAGCTGTGGTCACACAGCAGGCTGGTGGCAGGACAGAGATTTCAACCCTAGCTTACTGAGCCCCAGTCTGTGCTACCATGAACCCTCCTCCTTCCTCTGGAGACAGAGGACTTCCTGAAGGATTCTCTAAGAAGTGGGTATACGGAGACCAACAACAGCATGGTTTGGAGTTTTCCCCTCAGAGACATAGGAGCCTTTGAACTTGCCGGGCTGATTTAATTTGGTATCACAGTGCTGCTGCTGGCGGGAAACCACCTGGCAGCCCTGAGACTGCAGCTCTGTAAACTACCATTTAAAAAGCCTGGTTGGTACATGCCTTGGCTGAATCCCTCAACTCTCCTGCTGTCCAGCAGGAACACAGCCAGCAGGGAGGCAGGCCTGCTGTCAGACTCATAAAATCTTTGCTATATTGCCTTTTCTCTTCCAATATCAGAACCCCTCGAGTAGTTATCCTGAAGTGAACCCCCTCCCCCAGTATCTTAACAGGAGCTTGACCCCTCCCCCCAATATCTTATCAAGGGCAGGGCTTGGAAGATGCCTGGAACAGGCAAGAGACTGGTGAGGTCTGCAGGTAAGCCAGCACTCAGAAGGCAGTGGAAGGCTTTTGACTCCAATCTCTGGCCCAAATCCCCATCTCCAGGTTTTTGCGGAAGACAATCAGAAAATCACAGTCTCAAGGAACGATGCAGCATTCACTAGACATATAGCTCTGGGGAAGGTCCTACAGTGGTTAGAAAATAAAATGGAGGCAGGGCACCGTGGCTCACACCTATAAACCCCGGCGCTTTGGGAGGCCGAGGCAGCCAGATCACTTGAGGCCAGGAGTTCGAGACCAGCCTGGCCAACATGGTGAAACCTCATCTCTACTAGAAATACAAAAACTAGCCAGGTGTGGTGGTGTGCGCCTGTAGTCCCAGCTATTCAGGGGCAGGAAGTGGGGGCGCTGGGGCATGAGAACTGCTTGAACTTGGGAGGTGGTGGTTGCAGTGAGCTGAGATCGTGCCACTGCACTCCAGCCTGGGCAACAGAGAAAGACTCTGTCTCAAAAAAAAAAAAAAAAAAAAACGGATCTTAACTTGAAAATGAACATGAAATACGTTTTATGGAAGTTTACTTTACAGTGATCTGCATAGAAACATGTCTGGTCCACAATTTAAGAAGTGAGGCATGCCCGGACTGATTGAAATTCAGTCAAAAGTAAATAGCCTTCCACCAATATGATTGTTCTTTTCTTTTTCTTCTAATCTCAGTCACATTTTCTTCTCTTTTTCTTTATTTGACAACCTGGTTGTTCTTAAGCCAACAATGAATTTTATAAATATTTACCATAAAGGAGTTAATGATACTGCACACAGACAGTAAGACAGTGAACCACTCAATCCAGCAGACTTTTTTTTTTCTAACTTCGCCTCCCAGGTTCAAGTGATTCTCCTGCCTCAGCTTCCCAAGTAGCTGGGATCACAGGCTTGCACAACCATACCAGGCTAATTTTTGTACTTTTAGTAGAGACAAGGTTTCACCATGTTGGCCAAGCTGGTCTCGAACACCTGACCTCAGGTGATCCCCCTGTTTCCACCTCCCAAAGAGCTGGGATTATAGCTATGAGCCACCACACCCAGCCCAACTTTTGACTATTTAAGAAAGCAAAACAAAACAAAACCTTGCTTCTCTAAACAAAACAACAACAACAAACTATCACATATATACACACACACACACACATATATAAAAAACAAAACTATCACATACATGTATACACACACACTCTATATATATTTATATAGGGTCTTGCCATGTTGCCCAGGCTGGTCTTGAACTCCTGGGCTCAAGAAATTCTCCCACTTCAGCCTCCCAAAGTACTAGAATGACAGGTGTGGACCACCACACCTGGCCTATCACATACTATTATTGTTAAGTAATGGAATTTTTTTTTTTTTTTTTTTCAGACAGAGTCTCGCTCTGTTGCCCAGGCTGGAATGCAGTGGCACGATCTCTGCTCACTTCAACCTCCACCTCCCAGGTTCAAGTGATCCTCAGCCTCCAGAGCAGCAGGGATTATAGGCGCCCACCCCCACGCCCGGCTAATTTTTGTATTTTTAGTAGAGATGGGGTTTCACCATGTTGGCCAGGCTGGTCTCAAACTCCTGACCTCAGGTGATCCACCCACCTCGGCCTCCCAAAGTGCTGGGATTATAGGCATGAGCCACTGTGCTCAGCCTAAATAATGGAATTTTTTAAAGAGTGTTGATTATCAAAGATCCACTCAGAGTTTGCCTTCTAAATGAGATTAATATGCTTGATTTTTTTGAGTTTCAATGCTTAGTCCTGGCAATGTCAGTATTTAGCTGTAAGATCCTCCTTTCTGAATCTCATGGCAATAATATTTATTTCACAAGGATATTATAACAAAATGAGTGAAAGTACTTGATATTAATATAAATAACATTGTTAACTATAACTAATAAGAATCTCTAAGGTGTCTTCTAGTTTTAAAATATTACTATTATTATTATTAATTTTTTTTGAGATGGAGTTTTGCTCTTGTTGCCCAGGCTGGAGTGCAATGGTGTGATCTTGGCTCACTGCAACCTCCGCCTCCTAGGTTCAAGTAATTCTCCTGCCTCAGCCTCCTGAGTAGCTAGGATTACAGGCACCCACCACCACATCCAGCTAATTTTTTGTATTTTTAGTAGAGACGGAGTTTCACCATCTTGTCCAGGCTGGTCTTGAACTCCTGACTTCAGGTGATCCGCCCACCTTGGCTTTCCGAAGTGCTGGGATTATAGGCATGAGCCAACGTGCCCAGCTATTATTATTATTTTTGAGACATTCTTGCTCTGTTGCCCAGGCTGGAGTGCAGTGGCATGATCAGGGCTCACTGGAGCCTCAACCACCTGGGTTCAAGCAATCCTCCCACCTCAGCCTCCTGATTAGCTGGGACTACGGGCATGTGTCACCACACCTAGCTAATTAAATTTTTTTTTTTTTTTTTTTTGTGGAGATCAGGTCTCACTCTGTTGCCAAGGCTGGTCTTGAACTCCTGGGCTCAAGTAATCTTCCCAAGGCATGAACACTGTACCTGGCAAATTTTTATTTTTAAGGAGTAATTATTAAAGAGTTTAGTTGAAGAGAGTCCCTTGAGAGACACATTCTAAAGCAGATGAAGATTAAACAACGTAACAACTGGGATGTGCTTCACAAGAGTCCAGTGGGAACAGTGGGTTTCATCTACAGGTTTGGGTCGCATTTTGAGTATTGCTGAAGCTGAGTTATGAGTACGTGGGAGTTAGTTAAAAACCATTCTGGCCAGGCATAGTAGCTCACACCTGTAATCCCAGCACTTTGGGAGGCCGGGGCAGATGGATCACCTGAGGTCAGGAGTTCGAGACCAGCCTGGCCAACATGGCGAAACCCCATCTCTACTAAAAATACAAAATTAGCCAGGTGTGGTGGCAAATGCCTAAAATCCCAGCTACTCGGGAGGCTGAGGCAGGAGAATCACTTGAACCTGGGAGGTGGAGGTTGCAGTGAACCGAAATCACGACACTGCACTCCAGCCTGGGCAACAAGAGCGAAACTCCGTCCCCCGCCCAAAAAAAAATTCTGTCTGCTTTTTATGTTTGAATTTTTCATATTGAGAAGGGCTAAACTAATTAATTGGGAAGCAATCGGGCTTAGATGTCACCAGTGTCCTGAGTTCTTATGTAAGCAAACTGTAACCCAACTCAGAACAGATGGTTGGGCCAGGTGCAGAGGCTCACGTCTGTAATCCAGCACTTTGGGAGGCTGAGGCGGGAGGATCACTAGAGGCCAGGAGTTCAAGAACAGCCTGAGCAACATAGTGAGACCCTGGCTCTACAAAAAAAAATTTTTTTTTTTTTTTTTTTTTTTTTTTTGTTGAGACGGAGTTTCGCTCTGTCGCCCAGGCTGGAGTGCAGTGGCCGGATCTCAGCTCACTGCAAGCTCCGCCTCCCGGGTTTACGCCATTCTCCTGCCTCAGCCTCCTGAGTAGCTGGGACTACAGGCGCCCGCCACCTCGCCCGGCTAGTTTTCTGTATTTTTTTTAGTAGAGACGGGGTTTCACCGTGTTAGCCAGGGTGGTCTTGATCTCCTGACCTCGTGATCCGCCCGTCTCGGCCTCCCAAAGTGCTGGGATTACAGGCTTGAGCCACCGCGCCCGGCAAAAAAAATTTTTTTAATTAAAAAAATGTTTTTAAAATATGGATGGGTTGTAGCATAGGAAAAGGAAATTTCTGCTTACCCAATCAGAAATTGCCAACTAACCTCTAACTAGAGACTTTACCAGTCAGAAACTGCCAACTAACCTCTAACCAGGGAATTTCCACTCTAACCAATCAAATATTTTGTTTTCCTTCAGAAAACACCATATAAAAGTTTTCCCCTTAAGCGCTTCCCAGTAAAGTCCAAATCACTTGGTTGTTTGCCGCTGCCCAATTCATAAATATTAAAGCATAAAACTATATTTACTTGATTTTAACTTCATTAATGGAGTCTACATGTTAACCAAGGATTTTTTTTTTTTTTTTTAAGACAGAGCTTCGCTCTTGTTGTCCAGGCTGGAGTGCAATGGTTTGATCTCAGCTCACTGCAACCTCTGCCTCCCGGGTTCAAGCGATTCTCCTGCCTCAGCCTCCCGAGTAGCTAGGATAAGAGGTGTGTGCCGCCATGCCTGGCTAATTTTTGTATTTTTAGTAAAGACAAGGTTTCATCCTCTTGGCCAGGATGGTCTTGAACTCCTGACCTCGTGACCTACCCGTCTCGGCCTCCCAAAGTGTTGGAATTACAGGCGTGAGCCACCGTGCCCGGCCAAACCTAGGATCTTAAACACTAAGATTTTTTCCAAGGAAAAAAATAACAGTTTTCTGGTTTTTAAGAATCCAACATTGTATATCTAAGTACATAATTGCATATCAATATTTCAAGTGATAATATATTTGAAACTTCTTTGACAAAATCTACCACTAATTAATGAGAACTTAACAGCGGTACATAATATGTTCCCTTCCTTACCCTGAAGATGTAAATTCTCTAGGAAGTCTTCATGGATTTCTTTTGCTTCTCCAGGTTTTGTTGATCGATACTCACTCCTTAGAGAGATCTTCCACCATCTAAAGATTACCTATAATTAAATACAAGGTGATATGAATTAAAATTGATTTCAATACTAACAGTTACATTAAGTTTGGTGTTTTGAAAATTCGCATAAGGCTACATGTCCAACATTCACTATAACTTTGCAGTCTGGCATCATATCAAATTAGAAGTAAGCTCTGGGCATCAAAGAACATTTTCCTTAGAGATTAAAATCACAAAACCATAGTGCTGGAAGGAATCTTTAAAATCGATCAGGTCGGGCTGGGCACGGTGGCTCACGCCTGTAACCCCAGCACTTTGGGAGGCCGAGGCAGGTGGATCACGAGGTCAGGAGATCGAGACAATCCTGGCTAACATGGTGAAACCATGTCTCTACTAAAAATACAAAAAAATTAGCCAGGGATGGTGGCGGGCGCCTGTAGTCCCAGCTACTTGGGAGGCTGTGGCAGGAGAATGGCGTGTACCTGGGAGGTAGAGCTTGCAGTGAGCTGAGATTGTGCCACTGCACTCCAGCTTGGGCGACAGAGTGAGACTCTGTCTTAAAAAAAAAAAAAAAAAAATTCAATCAGGTTGGCTGGGCACAGTGGCTCACACCTGTAATCCCAGAACTTTGGGAGGCTGAGGTGGGTGGATCACTTGCGCTACTCGGGAGGCTGAGGCAGGAGAATTACTTGAACCCTGGAGGCAGAGGTTGCAGTGAGCCAAGATTGCGCCACTGCACTCCAGCCTGGGTAACAAGAGCCAAACTCCATCCCCTGCCCATCCTCCCCACCAAAAATAAAATAAAATAAAATAAAATAAGATTAGGTCAAAGGCTGGGCATAGTGGCTCACATCTGTAATCCCAATACTTTGGGAGGTTGAGGTGGGAGAATTGCTTGAGCCTGGGAGTTCTAGATCAGCCTGGACAACATAATGAGACCCCGTCTCTACAAAAAAATTTAAAAATGAGCTGGGCATTGTGGTGTGCTCTGTAGTCCCCACTACTTGTGAGGCTGAGGTGGGTGGATCCCCTGAGCCGGTGAGGTTGAGGCTGCAGTGAGCTAAGATCGCGCCACTGTACTCCAGCCGGTATGACAGAGTGAGACCCTGTCTCAGAAACAAACAAACAAACAAAAATTCCATCAGGTCAATCAATATCTGATTGATATTAAAATCACCCAGAGCCGAATGGTTATCTGTTTCTGGAAGATGTCTGAGAATAAACATTCCATAATTTGGGGAGCTAATTCCAAAGAAATTGCTCAGTTCTTCTCCTTCCTTCCCCGTCTACAGGGCAGACAAGATGAGTGGATAATTTTCCCACAGAAAGCAAAGTTACATGGACAGAGATGGGGAAAACATCGGTATGCTTAGTTTGATGCATGAAAAAGTGTCATTACACAGGACACTTCTTGGTAATGGATCTGCTGATAGCGCATTTGTCTTCTTTGAGAATTTTGGTTTATCTGAAGCAAACTTCATTTCCATGGTTATGGACTGTACTTAAAGGCTGTGTTGATTTCATGGCAGTGTCAACTAATAGGCCTGATGAGCAGCCTCTTGAAACATATCTTATGTTTTTAAACCTGTAATGGAGCTGGGTAGGTAATTAAGATGACAAAACTTCCACCAATTTGAGAAACAGACCAAATTATGTCCACATTTGGACGAAGGCTAGGAGGAGAAAGATGGGGAATACAGTCACATGGGGGGCTACAGCTTCAACATTAGAATTTGGCAGGAACACAATTCAGTTCACAACAGAGAGGTATCAAGCACTGCAGTAGAAATGGCATGCATTTTACAGCAACACAGGCCTGGACAATCTCTCCGCACTGCAATATTCCTTTCCATTAAACATTATTTAATATTAACAGGCAAGGCCCCTATGTTACAATGACAGTCGGTGATCCTTCCAGCCAGATCAAGCAACAAAATCCTTGGTTGAGTGGGGGATTCCAGAACAAATGGAGATCGAGCCCAGGGCACCGCTCCAGAAATGCTACATTGCTGGGCTTGCTTCTTAACTTGTTCATAAAAAGGCAGAGGGATGCCTGTACAATCTGTTGGCCTCATATCTTGCATACCATTCATTTCATCAAGGAAAAATTATTTTGACATTCCTTATACTAACTAATGAACCCTCTGGTACTGATTTGGAAGGCAACATTTGCAGTGCTTGTCACAGTGGCCGCTGGAGGACACTCCATGGCACACATTCAAGTTAAGTTGCACACACAGATAAGCTTCCCACTGGCCCCTCCGAGGTATTTAAAGTAAATTGCTGAGAATCTAACTTGCTTAAGGAAACATGGCTAGCTAGGACCAGAATCCAAGTCTCCTCACTGCTAACTCATAAACACAAGAGTTCCCTTGGAGGCCTGACGCTTTTTTTTATGTACAACCTTCACACCACAACTCGTCAGACTACAGAGCAGTACACAGAAAACTAATGTTCACAATCACAACTTAACTGCAAGATTCAATTATGTTCCATGTATTGTACTTATTAAAACAGAATTAATAATTTTCTTCTTCCTTTTTTTAAAAAAACAGGGTCTTGTTCTGTCATCCAGGCTGGAGTGTAGTGGTATGATCCCAGCTCACTGCAGCCTCGACTTCCCGGACTCACGTGATCCTCTCAACTCAGCCTCCTGAGTAGCTGGGACCACAGGCCCGTGCCACCACCCCAAGCTAATTTTTGTATTTTTTGGGTAGTGATGGGGTTTCGCCATGTTGCCCAGGCTGGTCTCAAACTCCTGGGCTCAAGTGATCTGCCCACCTCAGCCTCCCAATGTGCTGGGATTATAGCCATGAGCCACTGTGCCCAGCCTAATAGATACATGTAAAGTTTTAAAGACTTTTTTTTTGTTTTTTGAGATGGAGTCTTGCTCTGTCCCTAGGCTGGAGTGCAGTAGCACGATCTTGGCTTACTGCACCCTCTGCCTCCCGGGTTCAAGCAATTCTCCTGCCTCAGCGTCCCGAGTAGCTGGAATTATAGGCACCCGCCACTGCACCTGGCTAATTTCTGTATTTTTAGTAGAGACAAGGTTTCACCCTATTGGCAAGGTTGTTGTTGAACTCCTGACCTCGTGATCCGCCCGCTTCGGCCTCCCAAATGGTGATATTACAGGTGTGAGCCACCGCGTCTGGCCTAAAATTTTAAAGACTTTTTTTTTTTTTTTTGCCGAGACGGAGTCTCACTCTGTCACCCAGGCTGGAGTACTGTGGCCTGATCCCAGCTCACTGCAAGCTCCGCCTTCTGGGTTCACGCCATTCTCCTGCCTCAGCCTCCTGAGTAGCTGGGACTACAGGCGCCCTCGCCCTCACGCTCAGCTAATTTTTCGTATTTTTAGTAGAGATGGGGTTTCACCATGTTAGCCAGGATGGTCTCGATCTCCTGACCTCCCTGACCTCGTGATCCGCCCGCCTCAGCCTCCCAAAGTGCTGGGATTACAGGCGTGAGCCACCGTGCCCGGCTAAGACATTTTTAAAAAATATGTAACACTCCATGAATTTCCATGTCATCCTTGCGCAGGAGCCGTTCTAATCTTCCCTGTATAGTTCTAGTTTTAGTATGTGTGCTGCCAAAGCGAACACAATAATATTTTCTAACACTTATTTTTTCTCAAATTGGTAATTTTTTTAAGTGATAAAACCCTATATTGGTGAGGACAGGGAAAAATGGAAGCGCTTTAAAAAAATCGTTGAGAGAAGTGTCAACTGGTTTGGCAATACCTATCATAAACCATTCAGGTATGCATGCCCTTTGACTCAGACATCCAACTTGCCAGAGTTTTCCTAAGGAATTTATTGATGAGCTACACTATATACATAGATATATATACACACACACACACACTATATATATATATTTTTTTTTTTTTTCTTTTTTTTTGAGATGGAGTCTTGCTCTGTCCCAGGCTGGAGTGCAGTGGCGGGATCTTGGATCACTGCAACCTCCGCCTCCTGGGTTCAAGTTATTCTCCTACCTCAGCCTCCCGAGTAGCTGGGATTACAGGTGCATGCCACCATGCCTAATTTTTGTATTTTTAGTAGAGATAGGGTTTCACCATGTTGGCCAGGCTGGTCTCAAACTCCTGACCTCATGATCCTCCTGCCTCAGCCTCCCAAAGTGCTGGAATTACAGGCGTGAGCCACCACGCCCAGCCACAATATTTTTTTTTTTTTTTTTGAGACGGGGTCTCGCTCTGTCGCCCAGGCTGGAGTGCAGTGGCCGGATCTCAGCTCACTGCAAGCTCCGCCTCCCGGGTTTATGCCATTCTCCTGCCTCAGCCTCCCGTGTAGCTGGGACTACAGGCGCCGCCACCTCACCTGGCTAGTTTTTTGTATTTTTAGTAGAGACGGGGTTTCACCATGTTTGCCAGGATGGTCTCCATCTCCTGACCTCGTGATCCGCCCGCCTCGGCCTCCCAAAGTGCTGGGATTACAGGCTTGAGCCACCGCACCCGGCCCACAATATTTTTTAATAAGGATGGTTGTCATAGCTGAATTATGATAATAAAAAATCAGAATCCAGCCGGGCGTGGTGGATCACACCTGTAACCACTTTGGGAGGCCGAGGCAGTGGGATGATACTCAAACCACTGAATTTTGGTGGGATGACATGAGAGAATATCCAAAGTGCCCCGCACAATGCCAAACACAGTGTATGATCCACAGGGGCAGGTCTTCCCTCCTCCTCTCTCCCTTTGTTCACTTGCTGGTCACTTACTGGTCAGTCCTTCATATTTATAATAATAAATTCAGTTCCAAAAGCCAGGAGGTCAGAAACATATTTTTTCATCAATTGTCTAATAGTGTTCAATCATACATATACTTCGTCGAGATCTATTTTCCTAATCATAATCTTCAAAAATAATAATTTCAGCTTTCAGTCGGACCTGGTATTTGATTTTCCTAATTACCAGTAATTGTTAAGAACTGGATACTTGGTAGGCCGGGCGCGGTGGTTCATGCCTGTAATCCCAGCACTTTGGGAGGCCGAGGCGGACAGATCACCTGAGGTCAGGAGTTCGAGACTGGCCTGTCCAACATGGTGAAACCCCATCTCTTCTAAAAATACAAAAATTATCCGGTGTGGTGGCAGGAGCCTGTAATCCCAGCTACTTGGGAGGCTGAGGCAGGAGAATCGCTTGAACCCAGGAGGCGGAGGTTGTGTCATTGCACTCCAGCCTGGGGGACAAGAGCGAGACTTTGTCTGGAAAAAAAAAAAAAAAGAATTAGCGACTTGGGCCAGGTACAGTGGCTCATGTCTATAATCCCAACAATTTGGGAGGCCAAGGGAGGAGGATCACTTGGGCTCAGGAGTTCAAAACAAGCCTAGTCAATACAGTGAGGCCCTGTCTCTACAAAAAATTAAAAACAAAAAAAATTAGTTGGGCATGGTGGTGCGTGTCTGTGCCGAGGTGGGAGGATCACTTAAGCCCAGGAGGTTGAGGCTGTGGTGAGCCATGATTGTACCACTGCACTCTAGCGTGGGTGAAAAAATGAGACCCTGTCTCAAGAAAAAAAAAAAAAAAAGTCAAATTAATAATCTTCAAACACAGTGGATGGGATCGGGAATCTGTGGCAGATGTTGTTCACCACACAGCATTCATTTGCCCACCTGCCCTTCCTTTTGTCCAGTATCCTCTTTTGCACATAGCTTGTGCTTAGAATATAGGCCTCATCAGTAGCTCTAGGAGGCAAGCCCTGATCGGTCTAAGTCATTTCTGGGTAGATTTTTTCCCCCCTGCCAGCAATTGGTATGGGCATAGGCACGTGATAAAGTTTTAGCCAATGAGATACCAGAGGTCTGCTGGGACTCTGAGAAAGATTTTATCACTTGTTTTTTTTTTCTTTTTTTTTTGAGATGGAGTCTTGCTCCTGTCACTCAGGCTGGAGTTCAGTGGCGTGATCTCTGCTCACTGCAACCTCCACCTCCCGGACTCAAGCAATTCTCCTGCCTCAGCCTCCCAAGTAGCTGGGATCACAGGTGCACACCACCATGCCCAGTTAATTTTTTATATTTTTAGTAGAGACAGGGTTTTACCATGTTGGCCAGGCTGATCTCAAACTCCTGATCTCAGGTGATCTGCCCACCTCGGCCTACCAAAGTGCTGAGATTCCAGGCGTGAGCCACCCCATCTGGCCATGAGGTTTTATCACTTGTAAAAAGAGACACAATAAAACACAGCCCCTTTTGGGGCACTGACAATTTTTGTGTGTTGATGCAATTGCTGGAATTGCTGCAGCCATTTTGGACTATGAGGGGAGCCAGGAAATTAAGACAATGGTTTTACATCACTTATTTCAGAGTTACTGAAAGAGCTCTTTAATTCATTAGGCATGTATTTTAGAACATTATTGTTAGTAATTATACTAATTCATTCATTTCCCTAGTAACATTATATTAATTTTAATATGACAAATCTATATTATCCATGAATATATCTAAAAAAGGAAAATATAAGTGGAATAAACAGACCAAAGTTCTCCTAAAAGTTATCTATCTTCAGGATATGAGTGTTCTGAATCACGTCCTAAATGAGCGTCTGCAGTGTTTCACACGGAATATTGTCTTCTGTGACATCAAGAGCATTGGTGATAACAGTAATGAGGTGCTGGGCTCTTAACCTGGCACTGCAATTACATAGAGCTGGCTTCCTTTTGATTTCAATTCTGGGAATGCTGTACATATGTGTCAGGCTCCCGCTATGCCCTCCCCTAACTATTTACAGCCTAGGTTAAAAGTGTACTCTTCTTTAGCTTCTGGATTTTCTTCCAAACTGCTGCTTTGATGCTCAGGTTTCTGAGTTGTTTCCAGTTTCTGCCTATTACAATATATATAATATATATATATATATTTTAAATAGAGATAGCATCTCACTATGTTGCCCAGGCTAGTCTTGAGCTCCTGGGCTCAAACAATCCTCCCACCTCAGCCTTCCAAAGTGTTGATATTACAGGTGTGAGCCACTGTGCCCGGCCCCAAATAAAGTTTTTATAAACACATGTGTGTAGGTTTTTGTATGAATATAAGTCTGCATTTCTCTGGGATAAATGCCCAGGACTGCAATTGCTGGGCCATATGGTAGCTGAATATTTAGTTTTTTTTGCCACTGTCAAAATGTTGGCACTTAAAATGGTAATGGGCATTTTACATTCCTATCAACAATATATGAATGATCCAGCTTCTCTGCGTCCTCACCAGCATTTGGTAGTGTCACCTTTTTATTTTAGCCATTCTGATAGGTGAGTAGTGCTGTCTCACTGTGGTTTTAATTTTTGAACATCTTTTCATGTATTTATCTGCCATTCATATATCCTCTTTGGTGAAATATCTCTAAATGTCTTTTGTCCATTTTCTACCAAGATTGTTTGTTTACATATTGTAAATACTAATCCTCTGTCAGATATGTGGTTTACAAATATTTTCTCCTATTCTGTTCTATCTCTTAGCAGGGTCTTCACAGAGCAAACGTTTTTAATTTTGACAAAGTCCAATTTATCAATTTTATTTTATTTTTATTTTTTAGAGTCTCACTCTGTTGCCCAGGCTGGAGTGTGGTGGCGTGATATTGGCTCACTGCAACCTCTGACTCCTGGGTTCAAGTGATTCTCCTGCCTCAGCCTCCGGAGTAGCTGGGACTACAGGCATGTGCCACCACGCCCGGCTAAGTTTTTGTATTTTTAGTAGAGATGGGGTTTCACCATGTTAGCCAGGATGGTCTTGATCTCTTGGCCTTGTGATCCGCCTGCCTCAGCCTCCCAAAGTGCTGGGATTACAGGCGTGAGCTACAGTGCTTGGCCTGAATTATTATTATTATTTTTTTTAAATTTGTGAGTGTGGTGGCCTCCAGCTGTAGTTCCAGCTACTGGGGAGGCTGAGATGGGGAGGATTGCTTGAGCCTGGGAAGTCAAGGTTACAGTGAGCTGTTGATCGTGCCACTGCACTCCAGCCTGGGCAACAGAGTGTGACCCTGTCTCAAAAAAAGAAAAAAAAACAACTTTGATCTTGGTAGAATTCTAATCATGCATCTTTAGATTTTGGTAATGCTTGAGAAAATTAAATATATTCAGTTCGTGATTATAGACTGAAATGCTTTACAGAATTTGCTCAAGTTTGTAAGGGGTATATAAATTTAAGACAATTTGTACCTGGTGTGGTGGCTCATGCCTCTAAGAGGCCAAGGTGGCTGGATCCCACTTGAGGTCTAGAGTTCGAGACCGGCCTGGCCAACATGGTGAAACCACATCTCTACTAAAAATACAAAAATAGCCAGATGTTGTGGTGGTGCATGCCTGTAATCCCAGCTACTCGGGAGGCTGAGGCATAAGAATCACTTGAACCTGGGAGTCAGAGGTTGCAGTCAGTGGAGATTGCACCACTGTACTCCAGCTTGGGCAACAGAGTGAGACTCCATCTCAAAAAAAAAAAAAAAGAATTTGGCCAGGCATGGTGGCCCATGCTTGTAATCCCAGCACTTTGGGAGGCTGTGGAGGGTAGACTGCTTGAGATCAGGCGTTTGAGACCAGCCTGGGCAACATGGCAAAATCCCAGCTCCACAAAAAATACAAAAATTAGCCAGGCATGGTAGCACATGCCTGTAGTCCCAGCTTGTAGCCGGGCTGAGTCAAGGGGATTGCTTGAACCCTGAAGGTCAAGGCAGCAGTGAGTGGTTTTCCTGCCACAGCACTCCAGCCTGGGTGACAAAACAAGACCCTGTCTCAACAAAACAAAACAAAAATTGAAGAGAATTAAATTTACTAGATGTATAAGTTTTATGTATTTAATTTATATGTTTAAGACAATTTAAGTTTGTAAACAGTGCATAAATGTTTGAGATTTTAATTTGTGAAATGTATAAACATTAATCAAAGTACAATGAAAATGAGTATTTTAAGTTTTAACACAAAATTATTTTATTTATAATTGAACTTACTAGGTTTTTTTTTTGAGACAGAGTCTCGCTCTGTCGCCGAGGCTGGAGTGACTGGCGCCATCTTTGCTCACTGCAAGCTCCGCCTCCCGGATTCCTGCCATTCTCCTGCCTCAGCCCCCTGAGTAGCTGTGACTACAGGCGCCCCCCAAAGCCCGGCTAATTTTTTTTTTTTTTGTATTTTTAGTAGAGACGGGGTTTCACCATGTTAGCCAGGATGGTCTCCATCTCCTGAACTCGTGATCCGCCCGCCTCGCCCTCCCAAAGTGCTGGGATTACAGGCGTGAGCCACCGCGCCCGGCCTATAATTGAACTTACTAGGTTTCTAAGTTGTGTGTTGAAAGTTTAAGGGAAAATATGTTTTTAATTCATAACTTTAATTGAATATTACAATATTTAATACTAATTCAATATTAAAAATAATTATAAAATAGAACTCAAATCAGATTACAAATATTGATTTAGGAAAAAATGATTTAGGAACCACTGGGTGGCAATTTGAAAAAAGAAAATTCATTCATGCCTCACACCAGGAAAAAGTGCAAGTAAATCAAAGATCAGCATATAGGTGAGGTGCAGTGGCTCAGCCTGTAACCCCAACACTTTGGAGGCTGAGGTGGGAACTTGGGTCCAGGTGTTTGAGACCAGCCTGGGCAACATAGTGAGATCTCCGTCTCTACAAAAAAAAAAAAGGAAGGAAGGAATAAAGAAAGGGTCTGCGTGTTAAAAAATCAGACCATATAAGTGCTAGAAGGAAAAAAATGGTAAATTCCTTTAACACGTTTCAAACTATGTCTCAAAATCCAGAAACAATCAAAGACAGACTGATACATTCTACTAAATAAACATAAAAACTTTTTGCATGGAAAAATCTCCAACGACCTTCATAGAAATGTTTAAAGCAGCTTAGTTCATCACAGCTCCAAAATGGAAATAACCAAAATAAACACCAACTGGTAAACGGGTGAGTACATCCATATGACAAAATGTTACTCAACAATAAAAAGAAATACTGATACATGCGCCGGGCGCGGTGGCTCACGCCTGCAATAACAGCACTTTGGGAGGCCGAGGCGGAAGGATCACAAGGTCAGGAGTTCGAGACCAGGCTGGCCAACACAGTGAAACCCTGTCTCTACTAAAAGTATAAAAATTAGCCGGGCGTGGTGGCAGGCGCCTGTAGTCCCAGCTACTCAGGAGGCTGAGGCAGGAGAATCGCTTGAACCCGGGAGGTGGAGGCTGTGGTGAGCCGAGATCACACCACTGCACTTCAGCCCGGGCGACAAAGCCAGACTCCGTCTCAAAAAAAAAAAAAAAAAAAAAAAAAAAGAAAGAAATACTGATACATGCAATAACAGTTGAATCTCAAAGCGTTAAGCTAAGTGAAAGAAGCCAGACAGAAAACGCTATGTTCCATAACATTCCATTTATGGCACGGTAACAAAGAAAAAACAGAAATCAGATCAATGATACCAAAGATTAGGGATGGAAGAGGAAACTGACCACAAAGAGATATGAGGACAATTTCAGGTTGATGGAAACAGTCTATATCTTGATAATGACAGTGGTTATACATTTTTTAAATTCATGCAACCTGAAAAGAGTGATTTTTACTGTATTAAAGCATACCTCAAATGTGATTTGAAAACAAAAACTATCAAAACAAAGTAAAAAATAGAATAATGATAAACTGTGAAAAACATTTGCAATTAATATCACAGACAAACAGGCAATCTCCCTAAAGAGTTTGTAGAAAGAGAGAAAATATCAACAAATAGTTCACAGGGAAAAAAAAATTCACATGCCTCACAGACATATAAAAAGATGCTCAATTTCACTCATAATAGTAAAGCATATTAAAATCATATTGAAATATTATTTCTCATCCATCCAGACTAGCAAAATCCAAAAGAATAAAAACACACTCCATTTGCAAGGATCTGGGGAAACAGGAACTCATTGTTGTGGTACAAAATGTATGGAGGGAAATTTGGCATAATCTAATAAAATTATGGATGCTTTCATTATTTGACTCAGCAATTCCATTCATAAGATTATATCCTGCAGATAATAGTGCCCCACATAACAAATGAAAAGGATACATGTATAAGTTTCTTCATTGAGGTATTAACTGGCAAAAGCTAAAAACAAAAAACAAACAAAAAAAAACACCTGGGGGCCAGGCACAGTTGCTCACACCTGTAATCCCAGCACTTTGGGAGGCCAAGGTGGGTGGATCACCTGAGGTTAGGAGTTCGAGACCTGTAGTTTGAGGCTGCAGCCTGGTTAACATGGTGAAACCCTGTCTCTACTAAAAATACGAAATTAGCCATGGTGGTGCCTGCCTGTAATCCCAGCTACTCGGAAGTCGGAGGCAGAAGAATCGCTTGAACCCAGGAGGCGGAGGTTGCAGTGAGCCAAGATTGCACCACTGCACTCCAGCCTGGGCGACAGAGTGAAACTCCATCTCATAAATAAAGAATAAATGCCAAGGCTGCTGAGTGCAGTGGCTCATGCTTGTAACCCTGGCACTTTGGGAGGCCGAGGCAGGAAGACTAGTTGGGGCCAGGAGCTTGAGACTAGCATGGATAACACAGTGCAACTCTCTCTCACAATAAAATAAAATAAAATAAAACAAAATAAAATAAAATAAAAATTAGGTGCAGTGAGCCGAGGTGCATGCCTGTAGTACCAGTTATCTAGGAGGCAGAAGTAGGAGGATTGTGTTAGTCCAAGAGTTTGAGGCTGCAGTGAGCTATGAATGTACCACTGCACTACAGCCTTAATGACAGAACAAGATCCTGTCTCAAAAAAAAAAAAGAAAGAAAAAAAGATACCTAAATTAACCTTTATTCATTATCTAATAATTTCAGGAGTTAGAAAATGAATATGGGAAGAAATACACCCCACATGCAACAGTTCAAAACAATAAAATACCTAAAAATAAATAACATAAAGAGTATAAAACCTAATTTTTTTTTTTTTTTGAGACACTTTGTCACCCAGGCTGGAGTGCCGTGGCACGATCTCAGCTCACTGCAACCTCTGCCTCCTAGGTTCAAGTGATTCTCAGGCCTCAGCCTCCCCAGGACAGGTGCATGCCACAGTGCCCAGCTAATTTTTCTGTGTTTTTTGTAGATATGAGGTTTTGCCATGTTGGCCAGGCTGGTCTCAAACTCCTGGCCTCGTGTGATCGGCCCAGCTCTGCCTCCCAAAGTGCTGGGTTTACAAGAATGAGCCACCACGCCAGGCCAAAAACCTAATTTTAAAACTATTCTGCCGGGCGCGGTGGCTCAAACCTGTAATCCCAGCACTTTGGGAGGCCGAGACGGGCGGATCTCGAGGTCAGGAAATCGAGACCATCCTGGCTAACACGGTGAAACTCCGTCTCTACTAAAAAAAAAAAATACAAAAAACTAGCCGGGCGAGGTGGCGGGCGCCTGTAGGCCCAGCTACTCGGGAGTCTGAGGCAGGAGAATGGCGTAAACCCGGGAGGCGGAGCTTGCAGTGAGCTGAGATCCGGCCACTGCACTCCAGCCCGGACGACAGAGCGAGACTCCGTCTTAAAAAAAAAAAAAAAAAAAAAAAAAAACTATTCAATTTTATTGATGGCCCTAAAGCCAATACCTGAACAAATTGAGAGGCATTTTATAGTCTAAGATTAAAATTTTAATTTCCTTTTTAAAAAAACTACCCCTTCCCAAATGAATATGTAAACCTAATGCAATGCCAATCAAAATTCACCGTTTTCGGGGAAAGAGGACAAAATTATTTTAAATTCATGTAGTAAAATAAATGTGGCCAGGCACGGTGGCTCATGCCTGTAATCCCAGCACTTTGGGAGGCTGACGAGGGCGGATCACGAGGTCAAGAGATCAAGACCATCCTGGCCGACATGGTGAAACCCCACCTCTACTAAAAACACAAAAATTAGCTGGGCGTGGTGGTGCATGCCTTTAGTTCCAGCTACTTGGGAAGCTGAGGAAGGAGAATGGCTTGAACCTGGGAGGTGGCGGTTGCAGTGAGCCGAGATCGCACCACTGCACTCCAGCCTGGCGACAGAGTGAGATGCCGTCTCAAAAATAAATAAACAAATAAAATACAATAAAATAAATGTGTGAAAATTGCCAAGAAAATCTTGGGAAAAAAATTGTTTCTTGCAATATGTTAGAAAGTAATATAAGGCTATTATAAATAGCATGGTATTTGTATATAATAAATATTTTGGTGGAAGAGTTCGGCAGTATCTTCAGGTATATACGGAAAAGGTAGGATTTTACTTTGGGAAGAAAGGATAATTTACTTAATAAACACTATTAAAATGATAAGCCACTCATCTAAAAGGAATAAATTTATTTGTTTATTTATTTATTTGAGATGGAGTCTCGCTCTGAAGCCCAGGCTGGAGTGCAATGGCGTGATCTTGGCTCACTGCAGCCTCTGCCTCTCAGGTTCCAATGATTCTCCTGTCTCAGCCTCTTGAGTAGCTAGAATTACAGGTACCTGCCACCACGCCCGGTTAATTTTTGTATTTTTGGTAGAGATGGGGTTTCATCATGTTGGCCAGGCTGGTCTCGAACTCCTGACCTCAGGTGATCCGCCCGCCTCGGCCTCCCAAAGTGCTGGGATTAAAGGCATGAGCCACCGCGCCCAGTCTAAAAGGAATAAATTTAAACTGCTACCTCCAACCACACTCAAAAATAAATTCTATGCTGGGTGTCATGGCTGAACACTTTGGGGTGGCTTGAGGCTAGAAGTTTGAGACCAGCCTGGGCAATGCAGCGCAACCTCGTCTCCACAAAAAACTGAAAAGTAAAAATAAAAATTAGCCAGGCATGGTGGCACATGCCTGTAGTCTCAGCTACTCATGAGCCTGAGTCAAGAGACTTGGTTGAGCTCAGCTGTTCGAGGCCGCAGTGAGTATGACGGCACCAGTGCACTGCACTGTGGGCAACAGAGTGACATCCTATCCCAACACCCTCCTCCACAAAAAACAAAGACCAGGCATGGTGGCTCACACCTGTAATACTAGCACTTTGGGAAGCCAAGGTGGCAGGATCGTTTGAGCCTACGAGTTTGAGACCAGCCAGGGTAACACAGCTCACCCCACCTCTACAAAAATAAAAAATTACCCAAGTCTGTTGGCACGCCCCTGTAGGCAGTCCTAGCTACTCAGGAGGCTGAGGTAGAAGGATCACTTGAGCCCAGGAGGTCGAGGCTGTAGTGAGCTATGATCTTACCACTGCACTCCAGCCTAGATGACAGAGCAAGACCCCATCTCAAAAAAAAAAACAAATAAAAATAAATAAATTCTACATGGATATGAGAAATGCCAAAGTAATACTATAATTTTTAATAATAATAAATTTTATAATAATTATTACGATATCACTTTCATTTCAGAAAAGGGTACAGGAAACGGATAGCACCCCCACACTAAGAATCACTATGCATGCTTTCAATACCATCCTTATTATCAGGCTGAAACCTCTGAAATTAGAACTTTAGAGTTGACTGATTAGAAGCTGTTATTTTAACTGTACAATTCACTAGAGATGGTAGTTACTCATTTTGCCTCTCCTAGGTCTTCATATCCAGAAATGTAACTTTGGCAATATTCTTCACAGAAAAATGTTCTATTGGCTGGGCACGGTGGCTCATGCCTGTAATCCCAGCACTTTGGGAGGCCGAAGCAGGCAGATCACGAGGTCAGGAGATCGAGACCATCTTGGCTAACATGGTGAAACCCCATCTCTAGTAAAAATACAAAAAATTAGCTGGGTGTGGTGGCGGGCACCTGTAGTCCCAGCTACTTGGGAGGCTGAGGCAGGAGAATGGCATGAACCCGGGAGGCGGAGCTTGCAGTAAGCCAAGATCGCACCACTGCACTCCAGCCTGGGTGACAGAGCAAGACTCCATCTCAAAAAAAAAAAAAAAAAAAGAGAGAAAGAAAAAGAAAAAAAATGTTCTATTACAATAAAACAAACTGGAGAATTCATAATTGCTGTCATTTTCTCCTCACCATGCATAAAGACTTGGATGTTTACACCTCAGACACAATCTCACATTAGGCAGATTTTCTGAAAGCAAAACTTGCTCAAGATTTTGCACAAGGGAAGGAGGATAAGTAAAGTATAAATACCAATGGTAAAAATCTTTTCAAAAGAAAACAAGGGAGGCCGTGCTCAGTGGCTCACACCTGTAATCCCAGCACTTTGGGAGACCAACATGGGAGGATCACTTGAGGCCAGGCATTCAAGACCAGCCTCGGCAAAATACCAAGATCCCACCTCTTTCTATTAAAAATTTAAAAATTATTTTGGAAAAGAAAATGAAGGCAAAATCTAACATGGGAACTTAAGATTCAGAAAAAAAAGTCACATAAGCAATAAGAGGCTACAAGATGGATAACCTAAGTGGATGGAATGTCACTGTGTTCTACAGTGTGAAGGAACAATGGGGACTTTGAGAGCATCCAAGCAGTTTTGGACTTAGAGGGACATTCCGGCTCAAGGACTTACTAACTGGGTGACCTTGGGTGAGTCTCATCATCTGTTTCTTCAGTGTCAAAGAGATAATAATGCCTTGGTCACAATGTTTTGGGAGGATGGAAATGAAATGATACATGTAAACATGCCTAGCACAGTACCAGGAACATTTTTAGTATCCTCTCCCATTAACTTATTACTGGAATTTGTTTACAGATAGGGCAAAAATATAGTCATAGTTCCCTAAGGTTTATGGGAAGAAGCACAGATCCACTCTTGCAGCAGGACACCATGAGACATCACTCCCAAGTGCAGAGGGACGGGGTGAGTCAACGCCATACCAATCAATTCTAACACATGCTTTATAGAGGCCGGGCCCCAAAACACTCGAGGTGTCTGCAGATAAGTGTGCTAAAAATTTCAAAGAAATTCAGAGCCCTCTATAAACAATAAGAACAAAAAAAAAAAAGAAATTGTAAAGGTCAAACAGATGGAAGTGAAGATTTTTTTTTTAATTTGTTTTTTTTTTAATTTGCATTAGTACAATATTATCTTCTAGAACAAATCTCTGAAAAGATAATACAACCTGGAATCCTGTATCCAAAACCTTCCCAGATACGGGCAGGCAAAGTGACTAAGAAGGTACAAAGGCCCCAAGTATCTATGGCTCCACTGTACTGAGTTCACCTTGGGATATACCTGACTCTAAGCCTGCAAGCTACTTCCTCAAAAAGTTACTATTTACAATTTGAAGGTGTCTATACTTTTACTTCTGGTACAAAATTGTAATCTAGTAGTAAAAATTTATTTTAAAAATTTGGCCCAAGTTTCTTGAGGGCACAGCTGGAAGGAACTCTGCTAGTGTCTAATCCCCTGGCGGGGAATGAGGGAAATGCCAGGTCCAGCTGCTTGAGAAGCTGACAGTTACCCTTGGATCAGACAAACATTTGCTATCAGAAACAAAATTTTTCTCTCTCATCCCTTTCTCTTAGCAGTGAGAGCTTAATTTATTCTTATTGACTCATTCCCTATTACTGCTTGCCTCAAATGCATCCCCAGGTAGAGTCTTATCACTCAGAAAGAATCACCTCATAGTTTGTTTTGTTTTGGAGACAGAGCCACACTCTATCGCCCAGGCTGGAGTGCAATGGTGCGATCTCGGCTCACCGCAACCTCCGCATCCCCAGTTCAAGCAATTCTCCTGCCTCAGCCTCCTGAGTAGCTGGGATTACAGGTGCTCGCCACCACACCAAGCTAATTTTTGTATTTTTTTTTTTTTTTTTTTGAGACGGAGTCTCGCTCTGCAGCTCAGGCTGGAGTGCAGTGGCCTGATCTCGGCCCACTGCAAGCTCCGCTTCCCAGGTTCACACCATTCTTCTGCCTCAGCCTCCCAAGTGGCTGGGACTACAGGCGCCCGCCACTATGCCCGGCTAATTTTTTTGTATTTTTAGTAGAGACGAGGTTTCACCGTGTTAGCCAGGATGGTCTCAATCTCCTGACCTCGTGATCCGCCCACCTCGGCCTCCCAAAGTGCTGGGATTACAGGTGTGAACAAGGCCCGGCCTTGTATTTTTAGTGGAGATGGGGTTTCATCATGTTGGCCAGGCTAGTCTCAAACTCCTGACCTCTGGTGATCCGCCTGCCTCGGCCTCTCAAAGTGTTGGGATTACAAGCGTGAGCCACCTGCCCGGCCTACTTCATAGTTTGATTTCTGTGCCTCCTTCAGTCTCTCTCCTATGCAACGTTTCCCTCTTTACTGTGTGGCTTCCTTTCTTCCTGCTGCGAAATGCCTGCATGTATGCCATTTTCAGTGCCTATCTGCCAGAGAAAAGAATATCCACTAAAGCATTTGTGTTTCTGGGAATTAAATATTCTAAACTTATTAAACATAACAAAATTGGATATAGTTTGGTGAAATCTCCCTCTGCTCCTGTTATGAACTGAATTGTGTCCCTCCCAAATACATACTTCCTGGAAGCCCTAACCCCCAGTGTGATGGTATTTGGAGACAGGACCCGTAAGAAGGATATCGAGATTATAAAGTCCTATGGGTAGAGTCCTAACTCAATTAGGATTGGGGTTCTTAGAACAAGGGCAAGAGAGCCCACGGGTGTTGTTGGGGCTTAGAAAACAATACCCCACTGTATGATGCTTTGGCGCTGAGTGCTTTGAACTAAAGGAGAACTAGAGTCTCTCTGACCTTTTCCTGCCCTTCTGCCTCTTGTCCCTTTTTCTCTCCCAAAGTGCAGGGAGAGGCATTCTCTGAATTTCCCTTATCTGCCTTGAGATCCTTCAGAAAAATCTGAATGGTCCTGCATCCCCCTCCACAGGAATCCCATCATGTAGGGAGACTGACTTACCACAGGAAAGAAGACCAAAGGTTAACACCAAATATCCGGACAGACTTTGTCACAAGTTATCACCTGTTCTTCTCGCCCATTCTTTCTCTCCCTCAAATCATTTATGCTCCTCTAAGCTGTCTGCATCCCTCCTTCCCTCTCCCCTGTCATGAAAGCATATAAGCTTCTAAATCGCACTGCTTTGGGGGTATTTACTTTTCTTTCTTGTGATGCCCCTTTTCTCTTGTTCATCTGTTTACAGTCAGTTCATTTCATAGACTCAAATTACAGAACCTTCAGAGGGTGATGGGAAAATTCCCTTTGTCCCTACAATGTGTATGCCCAGAGAAAAGACCATAGCAGGACATAGCAAGAAGTCAGCCATCTGCAGGCCAGGGAGAGAGGCCTCGGCAGAAGCCAAACCTGCCAACACCTTCATCTTAGACTTCTGGTTTCCAGAACTCTGAGAAAAAACATTTAGGTTGTTTAAGTCATCTAGTCCATGGCAGTTTGTTATGGTAGCCTGAGCAAACTAATACAGCTCCCAAAATAACTGTAAGAATAGATTTTACGGAGTGGCTATCATGTGACATGTACAGAGTGTTTTGGACTGAATCCCATTTAATCCTTATAACAACCCTAAGAGGTTAGTTAGTATTATGGTGCTGGGATGAATAAAGATGAATAAAGCAAGAAGAAAGGAAGTTTAGAAGAACTTGCCCTCAACCATTCACTGCCCAGTGGGACCTGAATCCAGGTCTATTTGGTCCCATAGCCTAAAACCTATTAAACCTGTTAAACCTGTTACCTTACAGGAATGACAGAAAGTCTTAACTTTTCATTGGCCATGATAATGTAGAGAAGTAGTGGTGTTCATAATCCATATGATGCCGATCCACAAATTATTTATATTTGGAATTAGATGGCTTTTTTTTTTGGGGGGGGACGGAGTCTTGCTCTGTCGCCCAGGCTGGAGTGCAGTGGCCAGATCTCAGCTCACTGCAAGCTCCGCCTCCCAGGTTTACGCCATTTTCCTGCCTCAGCCTCCCGAGTAGCTGGGACTACAGGCGCCCGCCACCTCGCCTGGCTAGTTTTTTTGTATTTTTTTTAGTAGATACGGGGTTTCACTGTGTTAGCCAGGATGGTCTCAATCTCCTGACCTCGTGATCCGCCCGTCTTGGCCTCCCAAAGTGCTGGGATTACAGGCTTGAGCCACCGCGCCCGGCCCTGAAATTAGATGGGTTTTGTACTTAAACTTGATAGGAGTTCGAATGGTGTGCGTGAGCAATCATAGTATTTAATTCATTCCACAAACACAGAGGGCATTGTTGTAGGCAAAACAGACAAAACCCCCTACTCCCATGGGGATTCCATTCTTTGATGAGGGAGAGAAAAAGGAGGCAGACATAAAACATAATACATAAAAGAAGTAAACATATTTCTCTCTTTTTTTATTTTTCTGAGACAGAGTCTCACTCTGTTGCCCAGACTGGAGTGCAGTGGCACAAGCAGGGCTCACGCCAGCCTTGACCTCCTGGATTCAAATGATCCTACCACCTCAGCTTCCCAAGTATCTGGGACTACAGGCATGTGCCAGTATGCCCAGCAAATTTTTTATAGAGATAGGGTTTTGCCATATTGCCCAGGCTCAAACAATCTACCCACCTTAGTCTCCCAAAGTGCTGGGATTACAGACATAAGCCACCATACCTGACCAACGTATTTCATAGTGTGTTTTTGAAAAATCTGTGAAGAAAAATAAACAAGGAAAAGATGAAAAGTGTTGGGCAGGGGATGAGGGTTCAATTTTAAATAGGGTGATTGGGCCGGGCGCGGTGGCTCATGCCTGTAATCCCAACACTTTGGGAGGCTGAGGTAGGCGGATCATTTGAGGTCAGGAGTTCAAGATCAGCCTGACCAACATGGTGAAACCCTGCCTCTACTAAAAATACAAAAATATTAGCTGGGCGTGGTGGCACATGTCTGTAGTCCCAGCTACTCGGGAGGCTGAGGCAGGAGAATTGCTTGAATCCGGGAGGCGGAGGTTGCAGTGAGCCAAGGTGGCACCAGTGTACTCCAGCCTGGGTGACTGAGCGAGACTCCATCTCAAAAAAGAAAAAAAAAAATTGCCAGGTGCAGTGGCTCACGTCTGTAATCCCAGCACTTTGGGAGGCCAAAGTGGGCGGATCACTTGAGGTCAGGAGTTCGAGAACAGCCTCGCCAACATGGCAAAACCCCGTCTCTACTAAAAATACAAAAATTAGCCAGGTGTGATGGCGCATGCCTGTAATCCCAGATACTAGGGAGGCTGAGGCAGGAGAATTGCTCAAACCCAGGGGATGGAGGTTACTGTGAGCTGAGATAGGGCCATTGCATTCCAGCCTGGGAGACAGAGTGAGACTCCATCTCAAAAACAAAACAAACAAACAAAAAACCAAAGGGTTTGTAGTGATAGTTGCATCATTCATTTACCTATTGAGTCAACATAGTTATCAATTAAATAAGGTTGAGTGTGGTAGCTCACACCTACAATCCCAGCACTTTGATAGGCCAATGTGGGAAAAGAGTTTGATGCCAGGAGTTCGAGAGCAGCTTAGGCAGTAAAGCAAGACCCCGTCTCTACAAAAATAAATAAATTAGCTGGGTGATGGCACATGCCTATAGTCTCAGCTACTTGGGAGGCTAAGGCATATGTATCCCTTGAGGTGGGCAGGTCAAGGCTGCAGTGGGCTGTGATCACACCACTGCACTCCAACCTAAGCAACAGAATGGACTCTGTCTTTAAAATGTTTTTAAAAAGAAATAATTATGTTGACTTGTAAAAGATGAATCAATGGTTTTCAATACTTTAAATTTTTACTGTTATACTAAGGGAGTACAGGATTCTCACTTCACTAACAAAGATGCGCAAGAAATAAATTTTTCTTGTTCTCTTTTTCCCTCCCCTCTCCTTCACCTCTTAAAAAAAAATCATTTTTCTATTTTTTTTTTCTCTGAGACAGGATATCACTCTGTCATCCAGGCTGGAGTGCAGTGGCACGACCTCAGCTTACTGCAGCCAGGGCTCAAGTGATCCTCCCAACTCAGCCTCTGAGTATCTGGGACTACAGGCATGTACCAGTATGCTTGGCTAATTTTTTAAAATTTTTGGTAGAGATGGGGTTTTGCCGCGTTGCCCAGGCTGGTCTCAAACTCCTGACTTCAAGAGATCTGCCCACCTTGGCCTCCCAAAGTGCTGAGATTATAGGCAAGAGCCACCACACTTGCCAAGAAATTTTTTTTTTCTAACTGAACGCTATTTTATTTTTCTTTTCTTTTTTATTTTTTGACAGAGTCTTGCTCTGTTGCCCAGGCTGGAGTGCAATGGCGCGATCTCCACTCACTGCAACCTCCGCCTCCCGGGTTCAAGCAATTCTCCTGCCTCGGCTCTCCAAGTAGCTAGGATTACGGGTGCCTGCCACCACACCCAGCTAATTTTTTGTGTTTTTAGTAGAGGTGGGGTTTTGCCATGCTGGCCAGGCTGGTCTCGAACTCCTGACCTCAGGTGATATACTCGCCTCAGCCTCACAAAGTGATGGGATTACAGACGTAAGCCACCGCACCCGGCCTATTTCTTTTCAAATAGGCAATACATGCACATGGCAAAACGAATAAAGTAAACAGGGAAAAACATCTCTCTCCATCCCAACCCGAGAAAATGTTTCCTAAAACCAAATCTTGGTCACGCTGGGACCTCCCTCACTTCTTTGTTGAGTCAAAGTCCAGGTTTCCTAGGAATAGTGGTGAGTTCTCCATGTCATGATCTACTGGCCAGCATCAGGCAAGATGCCCTCCATCCCATCTGTAGTTTGTTATCAGTTGCACAGGTGAAGGCTACAGGATTCTCTTCCTGGTACCCTCTTGGCAACACTGCCCCACTGCTGGCTGCAGAAGAAGGTGTCTAATGGCTCCCTGAGTTCTGCAGGAGGCTGGGGGGCTGGGAGGGTGTCTTAACCTGTCCAGCCACCACCTCCTTTAGCAAAGTGCTGGGGATGCGAGGCACTTCAGATGTCTTGGCTGGCTCTCCCATTCATCTGCGGCCCTGTGAGAAAGGTCAGGGTGGAGGTTTGCTCAGCCACTGGTTTACTGACCTTCACCCCCACAACTTGATTGAAAGCTGAGGATGTCTCATGGGAAACAGCAGTATCTAACCTCTTTCTCTCAGAATATCTTTTCCCTCTTGCAATCTGAGATGTTTGCTTGATTAGAGAATATAGAGATGGACTCTGCCTATTCTAACCATTCTATTATCCGTCTTAAACTTTGAGCCTCTACCCAATGTTTGGGCTTTTGAAATTTAAAACTCCTTAACTCTTGCATCTCAATGTACTGTCTTGGGAAACTCCCCTAAGGCAAGGAATGAAGAGGATTTAAGGGAGGAAGCAGAAATTAGAGGGAAAAGAAGATGAGAAAATTCAAGGGAATGTCCTTCTCCACCAAACCTAAAGTTGTCTGGCCTGCAGTCTGTTTACAATAGTTACAAACTTTCAAACACACAATTTAAAATAAAGCAGCCAGGCGCGGTGGCTCACACCTGTAATCCCAGCACTTTGGGAGGCCGAGGTGGGCGGATCACGAGGTCAGGAGATCAAGACCATCCTGGCTACCACGGTGAAACCCCATCTCTACTAAAAATACAAAAAATTAGCCGGGCGTGGTGGCGGGCATCTGTAGTCCCAGCTACTCGGGAGGCTGAGGCAGGAGAATGGGGTGAACCCAGGAGGCGGAGCTTGCAGTGAGCCGAGATTGCACCACTGCACTCCAGCCTGGGCGACAGAGCGAGACTCTGTCTCAAAAAATAATAATAAAATAAAAAAATAATAAAATAAAATAAAGCAATGCCTAAAAAAATTAGATACATTAATTAAAATAACTTATGAAATGTTCTGTTAGGGAGAAAAAAAATACATTTTCTTGAAAAAAAGTTTAAATAAAACATTTGCTGCAAATTTTTTTTTTTTACAAAGGTATAGCCATGACCACAGCGCAAAACTTGGCAGCAGCTTTCATGTCAATATTTATGACGTTTCATTTTCAGGCTCAAATGGCCAAAGCATTACAGGGTCCTTTGTGTTTAAGCTAAATTGGAATTGAGCAAAATCACTTGCAATCACCTGACAAGTCATATAATCTAGATCTTTCTTTGTTTCCACTTGCTGGCTTCAGTTAAACAAAAATTATGGGAGACCATTGTTTTGGACTGTGCTCCTGCACTAGGCCCCAAGAGAGCAGACCAATTAAAATGGAATCACTTCTTCTAAATGCCACATCATCCAACTGAAACTTTAAGGGAGAAGACAGATCCCAAAACAGATCAATTTTCCCTGACATCAGGAGATTCCAGTCTACTTGAGTAAGCATCATAAGGAAGTCCTTTCTGCTTTAATGTGTTACAAAAAGGTAGCCTGGGCTGGGCGCGGTGGCTCATGGCTGTAATCCCAGCTCTTTGAGGGGCTGAGGCAGGGAGATCACCTGAGATCAGGAGTTCAAGACCAGCCTGACCAATACGATGAAACCCCGTGTCTACTAATACAAAACTTAGCCGGACATGGTGGCACGTGCCTGTAATCCCAGCTACTCGGGAGGCTGAGACAGGAGAATCGCTTGAACCCAGGAGGCGGAGGTTGTAGTGAGCCGAGATCACGCCATTGCAATCCAACCTAGGCAACAAAAGCGAAACTCCGTCTGAAAAAAAAGAAAAAAGTTGTCTGGGCCGGGCGAGGTGGCTCATGCCTATAATCCTAGCACTTTGGGAGGCTGAGGTGAGTGGATAAAGAGGTTGGGAGATCGAGACCATCCTAGCTAACAAGGTGAAACCCCGTCTCTACTAAAAATACAAAAAATTAGCCGGGTGTGGTGGCACACACCTGTAGTCTCAGCTACTCAGGAGGTTGAGGCAGGAGAATCACTTGAACCCGGGAGGCGGAGGCTGCAGTGAGCCGAGATCACAACACTGCACTCTAGCCTGGGCAACAGAGTGAGACTCCGTCTCAAAAATAAAATAATTAGTGGGGCATAATGGCGCATGCCTATAATCCCAGACATTTGGGAGGCTGAGACAGGAGAATCGCTTGAACCCAGAAGACAGTGGTTGCAGTGAGCCAAGATTGCCCCAGTGCGCTCCAGCCTGGGCGGCTGAGCGAGACTCCATCTCCAAAAAAAAAAAAAAAAAACAAGTAGCCTGAAGTAACCTGTGTTAACCAATATGATTTTTTTTCCTATTGTTCTGTTTCCTTATTTTCCATCTTACAAAACCCACTGTTCAGCCATTGCTCTCATTCTGTTCTGTAGAAAGGAGGCTGCCCTGACTCATGAATTGCAAATAATAGCTAATTAGATCTATGATAAAATATGTTGTAATGTTGTCTTTTGACATTTCTGACCATAGACAGAACTTACTTTACCTCCATACCTCATGTTCCTCTCTCACTCTCTTGCACTCAGCTCTCTTTTACCTTTGGGCTGTGATTTTATTTATTTTTGAGATAGAGTCTTGCTCTGTTGCCCAGGCTGGAGTGCAGCGGCGTGATCTCAGCTCACTGCAACCTCTGCCTCCTGGTTCAAGTGATTCTCCTGCCTCAGCCTCCTGAGTAGCTGGGATTACAGGCACGTGCCACCCTGCCCAGCTAATTTTTGTATTTTTAGTAGAGATGGGGTTTCACCATGCTGGCCGGCTGGTCTTGAACTCTTAACCTCGTGATCCGCCCACCTTGGGCTCCCAAAGTGCTTGGACTACAGGTGTGAGCCACTGTGCCTGGCCTGGGCTGTGGTTTTAAAGCAAGCTCCTGGTCTCACTGCTCTTGTCAGCTCCCTTGGGCCAGTTTCCCCTGTCCTAGAGCTCAGGGTGGCTGCTGGAGGCACTGAAGCTACATGCTATGATTAATTTTTCCTGAGACAAGTTAATGTAAATTATCTTCCAGTTGGCTGCCATCTAATGTGTCTCTTGTATTCCAGAGACAAATTTTTTTGTTTGTTTGTTTGTTCTTGAGACGGAGTCTCGCTCTGTCCCCCAGGCTGGAGTGCAGTGGCACGATCTCAGTTCATTGCAAGCTCCGCCTCCTGGGTTCAGGCCATTCTCCTGCCTCAGCCTCTCAAGTAGCTGGGACTACAGGCGCCCACCACCACGCCCGGCTAATTTTTTTGTATTTTAGTAGAGACAGGGTTTCACCGTGTTAGCCAGGATGGTCTCCATCTCCTGACCTCGTAATCTGCCCGCCTCGGCCTCCCAAAGTGCTGGGATTACAGACATGAGCCACTGCGCCCGGCCTCAAGAGACGAGTTCTTTTAAAGTGTTGTCTTTGTATTGTCTCAAATTCCTCACTTCCAATCACTTTCCAACCTACTGTAGCCTAGCTCCACATGGAGACTGCTATTGCTTAAGTCAGCAATGATCTTTTTAGTGGCTTAACCGGGAAATAATCATTCAACAAATATTTGAGTGTCAGCTATGTGCCATGCACTCTTACTAGGTGCTAGGAATACAGCCGTATATAAAATGATTAAAAGTCCCTGTTCCAATGGAGCTTACATTTTAGTAGGAGAAGAAAGACCATACAGATTTGCTTTTTTTTCTTTCTTCTTCTGTTTTCTTAATTTTTATTGTTTGTAAAGTGAAAGTAAGTTTATTAAGAAAGTAAAAGAAGAAAGAATGGCTACTCTGTAGGCAGAGCAGTATATTTTTCTTTTCTTTCTTTTTTTTGTTTTTTTAGAGATGGGGTTTCACCATGCTGCCCAGGCTGGACTTGAATTCTTTTATACTAAAGGGATCCTCCTGCTTCAAGTAACTGAGACTATAGGCGCATGACACCACACTCAGCTAGATTTCCTTATTTCTTTATTGTTCTTATTTTAATGATATCCCAATTCCAATCACCCAAGACAGAAATCTGGAAGACCCTATATGTCTTCATCCCTCATTCAATCTGTCACCAAGGCTCAATTCAACTCCAAAATCTCCCTTTAATCCACCCCTTCACTAAAGTCCCACACTACTTGCCTTAGACTGGCTATGAAAACCTATACCACAGGAGCGGGTGTGGTGGTTCAGGCCTGTAATCCCAGCACTTTGGGAGGCCGAGGCAGGTGGATTACTTGAGCTCAGGAGTTTAAGACCAGCCTGGCCAACATGGTGAAACTCCGTCTCCACTAAAAATACAAAAAAAAAAAAAAAAAAAAAAAATTAGCTGGGTGTGGTGGTGCGTGCCTGTAATCCCAGCTACTCAGGAGGCTGAGGCAGGGGAATCACTTGAACCCGGGAAGCAGAGACTGCAGTGAGCCGAGATCATGCCACTGCACGTCTACCATTACATACTCCTTCAAGGACTTCCCATTGCCTGTGAGTATATTTCTAAAGAAAAAGTAGGCTGGGCACGGTGGCTCACGCCTGTAATCCCAGCACTTTGGTAGGCTGAGGTGGGCAGATCACCTGAGGTCGGGAGTTCATAGACCAGCGTGACTAACATGGAGAAACCCTGTCTCTACTAAAAATACAAAGCTAGCCGGGCGTAGTGGCACATGCCTGTAATCCCAGCTACTTAGGAGGCCGAGGCAGGAGAATTGTTTGAAGCCGGGAGGTGGAGGTTGTGGTGAGCCAAGATTATGCCATTGCACTCCAGCCTGGGCAACAAGAGTGAAACTCCATCACACACACACACACACACACACACACACACACACAGAGAGATCTCGCTATGTTGCCCAGGCTAGTCTCAAGCTCCTGAGCTCAAGCAATCCTCCCACCCTGGCCTCCCAAAGTGCTGGGATTACAAGCATGAGCCACTGTGCCCAGACTCTTTTCTTAACGATACTAGGTTTTTAAAGAGAGCACTTAAAAAAATTAAAAAGACGTTATATTTTTAATAATGGTCAAGCTGATCATAAATAGTTTAAATAATAGTTAAAAAAAAAAAAGCATGGGAAGAAACTATAAAAAAATAAAAGTCCATTTCCAGGTATTGAAAAATACTGGATTTTTTTTTTGTTTTTGAGACAGAGTCTCGCTCTGTCACCCAGGTTAGAATGCAATGGCGCGATCTTGGCTCAATGCAACCTCCACCTCCTGGGTTCAAGTGATTCTCCTGCCTCAGCATCCTGAGTAGCTGGGATTACAGGCACGCACCACCACGCCCAGCTAATTTTTGAATTTTTAGTAGAGATGGGCTTTCACCATGTTGGTCAGGATGGTTTCTTTTTTTTTTTTTTTTTTTTGAGACGGAGTCTCGCTCTGCCGCCCAGGCTGGAGTGCAGTGGCCGGATCTCAGCTCACTGCAAGCTCCGCCTCCTGGGTTTAGGCCATTCTCCTGCCTCAGCCTCCAGAGTAGCTGGGACTACAGGCGCCCGCCACGTCGCCTGGCTAGTTTTTTGTATTTTTTAGTAGAGACAGGGTTTCACGGTGTTAGCCAGGATGGTAGGATGGTTTCAAACTCCTGATCTGGTGATCTGCCTGCCTCGGCCTTCCAAAGTGTTGGGATTACACACGTGAGCCACCACGCCTGGCAAAGAATATTGAAATATTTTTATACTTACAGACATCCACCAAGTATTTCTGAGTATCTATATACTTATATAGATTCATTTGTGTGTGTATATACGTTTTATATGAATGGGATAATTCTAAACATGCTCGTCTATAATCTCTTCTTATACTTTATGTCACAGACATCTATTCATGTGATGTCTAAATATAGCATCATTATTTTTAGTGGCTTCACAGTGTTCCTTTTTACATAATTTTAATTTACTTAACCAATTTTCTTTGAAGGACTTTTATTTTACTCTTCCCCACTCCCTATTTGCGTAATTATTTCCTTAGGGTAAATTCCCTGAGATGGGATGCCAGAATAAAGGATGTGCACATGTTACTTGACAAAACACTGCTAAGCTGTCTTTGGTAAGCACATCAGACAGAACTATGTTCAGCTGAATGAGACAGAACATCCAAAAGGGTGGCTTATACAGACAGGCATTTATGTAAAAAAAAAAAAAGAGGCAGTCCTGAGGCCAGGCGCAGTGGCTCACACCTGTAATCCTAGCACTTTGGGAGGCCGAGGTGGGTGGATCACAAGGTCAGGAGTTTGAGACCAGCCTGGCCAATATGGTGAAACCTCTCTTCTGCTAAAAAATACAAAAATTAGCCAGGCATGGTGGCGGGCGCCTGTAGTCCCAGCTGCTTGGGAGGCTGAGGCAGGAGAATGGCGTGAACCCGGGAGGCAGAGCTTGCAGTGAGCTGAGATCCGGCCACTGCACTCCAGCCTGGGTGACAGAGCGAGACTCCGTCTCAAAAAAAAAAAAAAAAAAAAAAAAAAAAAAAAAAAAAAAAAAGAGGCGCAGTCCATAACCCAGGGAACTAGGCCCCTTTCATTTGTGTTTTCCGTCACTTTCAGAATTTGGCTGCTTTTGCATGGTACCAGATAGCTGCTGAAGTCCTAGCCACAGAATCTGCATTCTAGACAGCAGAAAGGAGGAAGAGATGAAAAGGGTCCAACTCTCACAGATTCTTCTGTGTAGTCAGTCAGTCACCCCCCCTTCCACTGCCATCCCCTTAGCCAGAATTTAATCATGTGGCTAGCTGTAGCTGTAAGGGAGGATGAGAAATGAAGTCTTTTTAAAATTTTTTTTCTCTAAAGCCCATGTGTTCCGCTAAAAGTCAGATAATTGTTTACTAAGGAAAAGGGAAAATGGATATTGGGGGCAACTAATGGTTTCTGCCACAGGAAGGATGTACTAATTTACACTCCTTGGGACATCACACAGAGGAGGCCTTTTCCCATGCCTTTACCGACACTGTGTTTTCAGACTGTTCCTGCTCCAAACGCAATTCGTTACTTACAATGAAAAATATTTAACCCAACCTCAAATAACTTGTGGAGATTAAAACACCAATATTAATGATGTACATTTCCCCCGAAAAGTAAAAAGAACATGTAAATGTGGGGACACAAGTGCTCCTCTGCCTTCACTTCTTAAATGTTTAGTTTTGAAAACATAAATTTATTTTTTTTTTTGTAGAGACGGTCTTGTTATATTACTTAGGTGGGTCTTGAACTCCTGGCCTCAAAGTGAACCTTCTGTCTTGGCCTCCCGAAGTGCTAGGATTACAGGCATGAGCCACCACACCCAGCATGACTTCTAAATGTTGAAGCTCTGTCCTTAGTGACATCCCTCCTCTGTCTAGGTAATCTAATTCAAACAGTTTTCAGTGCTGCCGAGTCGAAATCTGTATCAAAATCTGTATCTGTACTAAATTATGCAGCTGCTTACTGTGCACACCCACCTGTAATCCACAGGGGTAGTTTATACTCAGCTATAAAAAAACTGATCTCATCATCTTCCCTTAGAAACCTACCTAGTCTACTTCCTGTATTCCTTATTTTGGTGGCACTAGTTGAGTCATTCTAGACTCTCTTAGCCTCTGTCATCACAAAACATCAACTCCATGACTAAATTCTATTGATTTCACTTCCTTAATATAACTTGACATTCAACTCTGTGGTGCTGTAGAAGATCATGACAAAATCTAATAAGAAAGCTCTCTGCCTCTACGGGCTTGAACTGATCCAAGCTATCTTCAACACAGCCGTCAAAGGCCTCTTACTAAGATGCTGATGTCGATGTGATCTTTTTTTCTTCCCCGTGGTCCAAATCCTTGGGTTGGCACAGAAGGCCAAGGAGTGACCCCTGTCCATCTCTTCTTCAGCATCATCTCATTCTAGCCACTGACTATGCCCTACATTTCAGCACATCCCTGTACTTCCCAACTGTAGTACCACAATTCACTCACTGCTAAAATGAATCCCTCCTGCCTAGAGTTATTCCAGCTCCCTACTTCCTCCGGAAAATACAACATTTTTTGAGATTCATATCATAGAGTCACAACCTGCATAAAACCCTTCCTGACTTACTTCCTTGCTTTGTGCCATTTTTGTGCTCTATACTTGCTTTTTATTTATTTTTGAGATGGAGTTTCACTCTTGTTGCCCAGGCTGGAGTGCAATGGTGTGATCTCGGCTCACTGCAACCTCCATCTCCGGGGTTCAAGCGGTTCTCCTGCCTCTGCCTCCCAAGTAGCTGAGATTACAGGCACCCGCCACCATGCCTGGCTAATGCTTTTTATTTTTAGTAGAGATGGGGTTTCACCATGTTGGCCAAGCTGGTCTGGAATTCCTGACTTTAGGTGATCCACTAGCCTCAGCCTCCCAAAGTGCTAGGATTACAGGCATGAGCCACAGCGCCCGACCTCTATACTTGCTTTTAATCCAACAGCGAATAGGACTAATATTTATTAATCCAACAAATAGGTACTGAGTTCACACTGTGCTTGGCATTGTACTAAAAGTTGGATTCATGACTATGTGCTAGCTGAACATTAGGCTTTTACAGTGTTTAGTCTATACAGGTTACATTAGAAGAGGCTAATTTCCATTCACCATCTCTTGTTTGCTAGAAAAGAAATTGTCTCCTCTATCAATCTCTATGGGATGCTAAGAAACTGATATTGCCTGTTGCTGATCATGTCAAGAGATATTGTCTTCAATGTCTTGTTGCTTATTCAAATGTTTATTTTTGCTTTTATGACTCCACGTTGTTGGCTGTCACTATCCAGAGTTACCTGGATGTTTAAGACACACACATTTGGCTTATTATTTCCTAAGCTTTCTCCTCAAACTCACCCCTAAAAAAGGTCAAGTTAAGGGGATTCTTGGTAGGAATGCAGGCAAATCTAACAGGATGAATGACTAGGCAAAGACTGGGGAAAGGGTGTTCCAAGTGGAGGAGTAGCATAAGCAAAAGCTGAATGAAGGATAGAGGTGACAATGGGTGAGTTCAAAAGATAATTTTTACAAGGGGATAGGACCACCATAAACTATGCTGCAGAGGCTTAGCTCACAGCACACCTTAAACACAGTAGTGCACCAAGACCTGGCTGCATCTACCTGGATCATACAGGTCCTATGGAAGTGCAGTCCTATGGTCTCAGGTACCCACCTCTGCTTCCTTCCCTCCACCATAACCCCCTAGGGCTGCAATGCAAAGTTCTTACTCCTGTTTTACTTCATCTTCCCAATTACCAGTTTCTTCTTCTTTTCTTTTCCTTTTTTCTTTTTTTGAGACGAAGTTTAA
The DNA here is from genome assembly GCF_009764315.1 of Trachypithecus francoisi. NCBI lineage: Eukaryota > Metazoa > Chordata > Mammalia > Primates > Cercopithecidae > Trachypithecus > Trachypithecus francoisi. The sequence goes on from NW_022681458.1 coordinate 10,885,957, forward strand.
CACTTGTTACCCAGGCTGGAGTACAATGGCGCAATCTCAGCTCACCGCAACCTCTGCCTCCCAGGTTCAAGGGATTCTCACGCCTCAGCCTCCAAAGTAGCTGGGATTACAGGCATGCGCCACCACACCTGGCTAATTTTGTATTTTTAGTAGAGACAGGGTTTCCCCATGTTGGTCAGACTGGTCTCAAACTCCTGAACTCAGATGATCCACCTGCCTCAGCCTCCCAAAGTGCTGGGATTATAGGCATGAGCCACTGCACCCGGCTTCCAGTTTCGTCTTTTAATGTCTATCCCACACAAGAATATTTCTGAACTGAAAAATCTTAAGGATAGAAAAGAACACAGAAGGAAATGCAGGTACACTAAATTTTGCACAAATTAAGGAAGAAATTCATGATTTAGGTCAGGGGTGGTGGCTCATGTCTGTAATCCCAGCACTGTGGGAAGCTGAGGCAGGTGGATCACCTGAGGTCAGGAGTTTGAGATCAGCCTGGCCAACATGGTGAAACCTATCTCTATCAAAAATACAAAAATTAGCTGGGCGTGGTGGCGGCCACCTGTAGTCCCAGCTACTTGGGAGGCAAAGGCAGGAAAACTGCTTGAACCTGGGAGGTGGAGGTTGCAGTGAGCTGAGATTGCACCACTTCACTCCAGCCTGGGTGACAGAGCGAGACTCCGGCTTAAAAAAAAAACAACAACAGAAATTCATGATTTAAAAGAGAGGGTCACAGTGCACTCCAGAGTGGTCTAAAAGGCCTTGGTATATTCATAACTATCATGCTATATGGGTAGTGTTGGTTGGTTATGAATGACTTACAAACTCCTTTACCTGAATGCTATCTTCCTGTCTTCCTTCCCCCACTCTACTCCCAATCTGTGGCTTTGCCAATATTGTTTACCAATTCACATCTAAAACAGATAGTCATAAATCATATTTACCTTAAATTCTTTCTTCAATTAATTTTCTCTTTACAAAATCCAAAGATCTTTAGCTGTCTAAACCTACTTCAAACTGAAGCTTGCAAATCCCTAAATCCTTAAAGTTTATTTTCTGAATACACCTAACTAAATTATTAGTTCACACTTAAAAATACCAGTTTTGGGGCCAGGCGCGGTAGCTCACGCCTGTAATCCCAGCACTTTGGGAGGCCGAGGCAGGCAGATCACAAGGTCAGGAGATCAAGACCATCCTGGCTAACACGGTGACATCCCATCTCCACTAAAAATACAAAAAAATTAGCCGGCCGTGGTGGTGGGCACCTGTAGTCCCAGCTACTCAGGAGGCTGAGGCAGGAGAATGGCGTGAACCCGGGAGGCAGAGCTTGCAGGGAGCCGAGATTACACCACTGCACTCCAGCCTGGGCAACAGAGCACGACTCCGTCTAAAAAAAAAAAAAATACAGTTTTGCTAGCCACTAACTATTGAAATTTTACTTTTCTAAATTTAAAATAATAACAAAGTCTAGACTTTGGGGTACTAATAAAAGTATTTTTGCCTTAAGTCATTCATTTGATTTTCTCATGTTTAAAGGGGTGATACTATCTTCCTAGTTGGAATGTCATAATATTTATTAAACAACTGTAAAGTCATAAATGAAACTGTTAAATAAATGCAAGTGTTTAATGTGGAATGTAAACTTGTCTAGACTGTCTACACAAATCTCTCCTTTGTTTGCTAGCTTTATTTTACCTTGGATTTCATTTCAATTCCTCAAATAGTGCTGACTTCAAAAATACAGAATATAGAAGTGGCAGTCTTTGAGAAAGGTGGTGTATTACTCTGTTCTTGCATTGCTATAAAGAACTACCTGAAACTGGGTAATTTATAAAGAAAAGAGGTTTTAATTGACTCACAGTTCCACAAGCTGTACAGGAAGCATGGCTGGGGAGGCCTCAGGAAACTTACAATCATGATGGAAGGTGAAGGGGAAGCTGGCCCCATCTTACACGGACAGAGGAGGAAGATAGAGAGAAGGGGGAGGTGCTGCACACTTTTAAACAACCAGATCTCATAAGAACTCACTATCACAACAGCAAGAGGGAATTCCACCCCCATGATCTAATCATCTCCCACCAAGCCCCTCCTCCAACACTGGGATTACAATTTGGACATGAGATGGGGGCAAGGACACAAATCCAAACCATATTGCGGGGAAGAATCTCATTCAGCAAACAGACACTACTGTCTTGGGCAAGCAATTCAGATACATAATCACTTTACGGAGTTTTCAGGAATGGATCTGGGGAGATGTCTACATCAGCAGTTTGTCCTGGTTCAAACACACACATGGTCACAGCACTTCCAGCAAGGTTGCCCACGGACCAGGGCTCCTGACAGCCTCTCACATTTCCAATCATGTGCTTTTTGAGGCTACTGGTGGTTTTTTTTTTTTTTATTTGATAACCATAGCCACCATGATTTATGAACTCCAAACATGTATTCACTTGGCCTTGCACAGCCTTATTTATAGTGGAAAGACTCAGCTTCACACTGCCCGTCCCACAGCCCCATTTCAAGGGCTGACTTGAGCACACTTTGTTCTGCAGGTGACATCTGGCCTGCTACTCCAGACACTGCTGATTGGACCAGGGCGGCCCATGACTTGGACTAGTTAGGACATTTTCAGTTACAGGTGATGGAAAACCCTCTCAACCTGATCTGAGCAAAGAGGGGCCTAATGACTCACCTAACGGTAATGCCTAGCTGGCTGTGGAGGCGCAAACAGTGCCGCAGAGACCCCACCTCTCTTTCACCCGTTGGTTCTTCTCCCTCCACATTGGCTGCATCTGTAGGTAGGTTGCCTCTGGTGGTGACAGCATGGCTGCTAGACCCCGGTTCACATCACTATAACCGCAAGTTCAGGGATAAAGGAAGTGTGCCTTTCTCAAGCATCTCATTGGCTTAGATTGGGGAGTGGACCCATCTCTGCATCACTACGGACACTGAGGATGGTGGGTTCATATGAGACTATTTGGACCATACAAAATGAGGGTGAGGGAGGCATGACTTTCCTGTGGAAAACCAGGGCACTGTAACCACAAGACGACGGACAGAGGCGGGTGGTAAAAACATCAGCTCCTAAAACATGATCCAAGGATGGGTATTAGACTGGCTTGACTGTGGGAGAAAGCTCCCAAACAGGGCAGAGTGGCTGAATGAGAGCATCAGATCCTCTGGTGGGAGGAAATGAACTTGAGGCTCAGAACTGAGCCTTTGGTATGGGCAGCAAAAGCCGAGGGACATGTAGACCCAGAGACGTGGTGGGAAACAAGTAGCCGAGCCTGTCGTGGGGCAGCAGGTAGGCCCTGGTACACTTCTGCCCCTGTGGAGCTAGTCTGGAGCTGTCCCGGACCCCCCAGGGCCTTCCCACCTGATGGTCCTGGAGCCCCTGGAAGCTGCTAGGCCTCAAGTCTATGACGCTTGGCTCAGTAGCCACGACTTCTAATCATGGTGATCTCCATGAGTTTCTCAGGATACAGACTCACTGCAACAGGTAACCAGAATGAGGAACCCAAAGGTACTAACCAGCATTTTTATGCAGGGTAGGTAAAGACAAACAAGAAGGAAAAGAAATAAAAGAAAACAGAAAGAAGAACTGAAGAGAAAGGGAAAGGCAAGACAGGACAGAGGGTGGTACACAGCGGAATGGCAGAATACACTGCTATGCCACGTGCTCTTGAAAGCTCCGGCACAGGGTTGTGGTGTGTTGGGGAAGGATGCTGCCTCCTATTATCCATTTTACCTCTCACCCTTCATTTTATTTCTAAGTTGCCAGATGATGAAAGGGCCCAGCCCTATCCCACCTCCCTTTAAAGAAACCTCCTAAAAGTCCTTAATTAATACTTAGCTTCAAAGTCACACTTAGCTGCCAGCGAGGTTAGGACACGAGGTTGGATTTGAGGGCCCTTCTCCCTCAAAAACCACTCAACTCCCTATATTATTGAAATTAATCACCACCACCAACCCATCAAAATGGGAAGCATTAAGCCTATCTAAAAGTTTTTTTTCTTTTGAGACGGAGTCTCGCTCTGTCACCTAGCCTGGACTGCAGTGGCATAATCTCAGCTCAGTGCAACCTCCACCTACTGGGTTCAAGCAATTCTTCTGCCTTGGCCTCCTGAGTAGCTGGGATTATAGGCAGGTGCCACCATGCCCGGCCAATTTTTGTATTTTAGTAGAGCCAGGGTTTCGCCATGTTGGCCAAGCTAGTCTTGAGCTCATGACCTCAAGTGATCCACCTGCCTCGGCCTCCCAAAGTGCTGGGATTGTAGGTGTGAGCTACCATGCCAGGCCTGAAAAGTTGGGTTCTCTACTAAAAGGTGAGATTAATTGTGGAGAGGCAACTTGCAGCCTGGAGTGAGAGTAACAAATCCCCTGTCCCACTGTCATGTCTCTTCTCTATTTTTTTTTTTTTTCACCTCTCCTGGCCAGCAGTTTGCATAAACTTCAGAATGGCCACTTCGAGCTTCCTCTGAACCTATTTCAGTTCCCTGAAGCTACTCTCTGCAGCTATATTCTTCTGTGTCTTAGTCCCCATTTTCTTTTTTTGTTGTTTTTTTTGAGACGGAGTCTTGCTCTGTTGCCCAGGCTGGAGTGCAGTGGCACTATCTTGGCTCACTGCAGCCTTTGCCTCCCGGGTTCAAGCAATTCTCCTGCCTCAGCGTCCCGAGTAGCTGGGACTACAGGCGCCCGCTGCTACGCCTGGCTTTTTTTTTTGTATTTTAGTAGATACGGGGTTTCACCGTGTTAGCCAGGATAGTCTCGATCTCCTCACCTCATGATCTGTCCGCCTTGGCCTCCCAAAGTGCTGGGATTGTAGGTGTGAGCTACCATGCCAGGCCTGAAAAGTTGGGTTCTCTACTAAAAGGTGAGATTAATTGTGGAGAGGCAACTTGCAGCCTGGAGTGAGAGTAACAAATCCCCTGTCCCACTGTCATGTCTCTTCTCTATTTTTTTTTTTTCACCTCTCCTGGCCAGCAGTTTGCATAAACTTCAGAATGGCCACTTCGAGCTTCCTCTGAACCTATTTCAGTTCCCTGAAGCTACTCTCTGCAGCTATATTCTTCTGTGTCTTAGTCCCCATTTTCTTTTTTTGTTGTTTTTTTTGAGACGGAGTCTTGCTCTGTTGCCCAGGCTGGAGTGCAGTGGCACTATCTTGGCTCACTGCAGCCTTTGCCTCCCGGGTTCAAGCAATTCTCCTGCCTCAGCGTCCCGAGTAGCTGGGACTACAGGCGCCCGCTGCTACGCCTGGCTTTTTTTTTTGTATTTTTAGTAGATACGGGGTTTCACCGTGTTAGCCAGGATAGTCTCGATCTCCTCACCTCATGATCTGTCCGCCTTGGCCTCCCAAAGTGCTGGGATTACAGGGCGTGAGCCACCGTGCCCGGCTTAGTCCCCATTTCCAAGAAGGGGCTCCTCTTTCCACACCAGGCCACCCAAGTCCTATGGCTGCTGGTCAGTGGGTAGATTCACTGCACCTACTAGTCAGGTGTCTATCCTTGGTCCAGTGGTAAGTGGTAGGCCAGGGGGATTGTGCCAAACAGATGGTGATTTATCTCAGGTGGAGACTCGGACAGGTGTGAAATGACCGACACACCCAGGCAATTCTATTTTCCCACTAACATATTTAGGTGAATCAAGTAGGTGGGCCACAAATAGCTTCACACACTCAGGACTGTCATAACAAAGAACCACAAATGGGGTGGCTTAAAATAACACAAATTTATTTCTCACGATTCTGGGGATTACTCACGGTGTTAGTAAGGCCATGCTCCTTCCTTCTGAAGGGGAAGTCTCTTCTTAGCTTCTGCTAGTTTGCTGAAAATCTTTGGCAACTTTTGCTGCATCCCTCCAATCTCTGCCTTCATCATCACATGGCTTTCTGTGTGTCTGTCTTCACATAAGGACACCAGCAGTAAGGACACCAGTAGTATTGGATTAGGGGCTCATGCAGGATCTCATTTTAACTAATTTCATCTGCAATGACCTTGTTTCTAAATAAGGTCACAGTCTGTGGTACTCAGGGTTAGGACTTCCAAAAATCTTTTGGCGGGGAGACATAATTCAGCCCCTAACATATACGTACAAGGGTTATACAGCCTACAGCCTATCTTCCATAAATCAGATACATACCTAAACATTAAGGCAGAATTACTCCTGAATGCTCCTCACAGTGGCACTACTACATGGATGTGCCTACTACGTCTTTACGTATCCATCAATTGCTCTTAGTTATGCTTTTAATAAAGTAGTCTTGGTGTTACCACCCTCCAAAAAAAAACAAGGTTAAACAAAATCCGTGTTTAAAAGTAATATTTAGGAATAATTATTTCACTTATATAAAAACATCCTTTAGTCACAGCTTAAGCTCCACTAATTGGGAACAATTAGTTTGACACAGTAGGCAGAATGTAAAAGCATTAAAAATGTTGCCAAGAGCTTCTTGGCCCTTTTTTTTAATATATATTTTTAAGACTGGGTCTCACTCCAGCCAAGCAGGCTAGAATGCAGTGGCGCAATCCCGGTACACTGTACCCTGGACTCCTGGGCTAAAGCAACCTTCCCACCTCCGCCTGCAAGTAACTGGGACTACGAGCCGGCGCCACGATGCCCGGTGAATTTTTGTATTTTTTTGTAGAGACGTGGTTTCACCATGTTGGTCAGGCTGGTCTCAAACTCTCGACCACAGGTGATCTGCCCACCCCGGCCTCTCAAAGTGCTGGGATTACAGGCGTGAGCCACCGCGCTGGGCGGTTCCTAGCTCCATTAGGGTCCCATGGCCGCCATCTTCAGAAGAGGGAGCCTGGGGGAACCAAAGTGCGGAAGACAGTAAGGGCGGAGCGGAGGCTTTAAAGGGTATGAATGTCGAAACCATTTTTTCCAGCCAAATGGCAATCTATTTCTCTCTCTCTCTCTCTCTTTTTTTAGGCAGAATCGTGCTCTGTCACCCAGAATGGAGTACAGTGGCGTGATCTCAGCTCACTCCAACCTCCACCTCCCGGGCTCAAGCGATTCTCCTGCCTCAGCCTCCCGAGTAGCTGGGATTACAGGCGCCTGCCATCACGCCCGGCTAATTTTTTTTTTTTGTATTTTTAGTAGAAATGGGGTTTCACGATGCTGGCCAGGCTGTTCTTTTTTAAAACATGCTGAAGATATACTTTAATACAGTTTTAGACAGGAGGAAGACTCATCTTGGGACAAAAGGACCTTACCATAATAAAAATGTAAGATAGGACAGGAAAATGTGCAAAAAATTTGTATATCTTACCTCATATAATCCTTGAAACATTATTATGAGGTAGAAAGTTGTATCTGTTGGGCCGGGCGCGGTGGCTCAGGCCTGTAATCCCAGCACTTTGGGAGGCCGAAGTGGGCGGATCACCTGAGGTCGGGAGTTCAGACCAGCCTGGCCAACACAGCAAAACACCGCCTCTACTAAAAATACAACATTTGCCGGGCGTGGTGGCTGGTGCCTGTAATCCCAGATACTGGGGAGGCTGAGGCAGGAGAATCGCTTGAACCCGGGAGCCGGAGGTTGCGGTGAGCCGAGATGGCGCCATTGCACTCCAACCTGGGCAATAAAAGCGAAACTCCGCCTCAAAAAAAAAAAAAAAAAGTGTATCTGTTTTTTGGGGTAAGAAAACTAACGCAGCCGGGCGCAGTGGCTCATGCCTGTAATCCCAGCACTTTTGGGAGGCCGAGACGGGCAGATCACGAGGTCAGGAGATTGAGACCATCCTGGCTAACACGGTGAAACCCCGTCTCTACTAAAAATGCAAAAACAAAATTAGCCGGGCGTGGCAGCGGGCACCGGTAGTTCCAGCTACTCAGGAGGCTGAGGCAGGAGAATGGCGTGAACCCGGTAGGCGGAGCTTGCAGTGAGCCGAGATGGCGCAGTCACTGCACTCTAGGCTGGGCGACAGAGCTAGACTCCGTCTCGAAAAAAAGAAAAGAAAACTAACCCATCTGGCCGGGCGTGGTGGCTCAAGCCATCTCTACAACCCCATCTCTACAAAAAATACAAAAATCAGCCGGGCATGATGGCGGGGAATGATGGCAGGTGCCTGTAGTCCCAGCAATTCGGAAGGCTGAGGCAGGAGAATAGCTTGAACCCAGCAGGCGGAGGTTGCACTGAGCCGAGATGGCCCCATTGCACTCCGCCGAGATGGCGCCATTGCACTCCAGCCTGGGCAACAAGAGCGAAACTCCGCCTCAAAAAAAAAAAAAAAAAGAAAAGAAAGTTGTATCTAACCAATCCGGTCGGGCGCGGTGGCTCACGCCATCTCTACAACCCCATCTCTACAAAAAAAAAAAAAAAAAAAAAAAAAAAATTAGCCGGGCATGATGGCCGGTGCCTGTAATCCCAGCTACTCGGGAGGCTGAAGCATGAGAGAATCACATGAACCCGAGAGGCGGCGGTTGCAGCAAGCCAAGATCTCTCCACTGCACTCCAGCCTGGGGCGGCACAGTGAGACTGTCTAAAAAACAAACAAAAAAACCAAAAGATACTGATCAGACAAACATACAAGCAAAACTAAGATGTCCGCCATGGTAAGTGCTATCAAGAAGAGAGACCTGTGCTCGCTTCACCAGCACATATACTAAAATTGAAATGATACAGAAATTAGCATGGCCCCTGAGCAAGAGACACCTTTTCCCTTCTGAGCCTGCTTAAAAAAAAAAAAAAGAAATATGCTGGCTTTGTAGAACACAGTCAGGAGCTTTGTCCTGATACGAGGAAGATGAAAAATTACTGGTTTTTATTATTTTTAAAATTTTTATTATTTTTTTGAAACAGAGTTTCGCTCTTGTCGCCTAGGCTGAAGTGCAATGGTGCAGTCTCTGCTCACTGCAACCTCCGCCTCCTGGGTTCAAGCTATTCTCCTGCCTCAGCCTCCCAAGTAGCTGGGATTACAGGCGCTCGCCACCACACTCGGCTCATTTTTATATTCTTAGTAGAGACGGAGTTTCACCATGCTGGCCAGGCTGGTCTCAAACTCCTGACCTCAAGTGATCCGCCTTGGCCTCCTGAAGTGCTGGGATTACAAGCGGGAGCCACCGCGCCTAGCCAAATTTTTGGTTTTTAAGGAGGTGAGGTGGTTGGCATACTGTATTCCAATGATTGTGAGACACTTTTTTTCTTACAAAATCGCTGAAATCAGTTTAATTAGCATTGTTTTCTTTCTGGGCTATATGTGAAATAATGATGTGGCCTATACTCGGGCATTTTAGAGTTGGTGAGATATGGTGATTAGGTTTGCAATTTTAAAAGTTCACGTTGGATGTAATATGGAGAATAGATTTATGATCAGCTACATGGATCAGGCTTAATTTTATAATAAAATGCAGAAATTGACTATTGATGCTGAGTAACACTAATGTTTTCATCTCAACTCTTTTTTATTTTTTGAGACAAGGTCTTGATCTGTCACTCAGGCTGGAGTGCAGTGGCACGATCACAACTCACTGTAGCCTCATCCTCCTGGGCTCAAGTGGTCCTTTGGCCTCAGCCTCCCAGGTAGCTGGGACCACAGTTGCATGCCACCAAGTTGCATGCTTGGTTCATTTTTAATTTTTTTGGTAGAGACAAGGTCTCACTTTGTTGCCCAGGTTACTCTTGAACTCCTGGGCTCAAGCGATTCTCCTGCCTCAGCCTCACAAAGTGTTGGGATTACAGGTGTAATCAAGGATCCACGTGCCCAGCTTGAAGTTTTCTTTTTATCACAGTAGTTCCTTTGTTCTCATTAACTTCATAATAAGTAAATACTATTAATCTGAACTTATAAAACAATCTATCTTTATAAAATGCCCCTTTTAATAGATAAGCATAAATTCATACAGATATCTGGAAATAGACACAGATAAAATCTGTAAAGAATTTTTCTTCATAAAAGCGTTCTGCTTTAAAAAGTTTGGAAACTGCTGGTCTAGGTAATAGGGATTCATTAGCCAAGGATTTTTGCACAGGAGAATAAAATGATTGAAGTTGTAGGACAGAACTGTGACTCTGGCCACAGCAACATAGAAGCATGACAGGGAGAGGCAGGAAGGTGCTGTGAGAATGGAAGAGAGGGGATGGGTTAGTTTTGTTTTGTTTTGAGACGGAGTTTCATTCTTGTTGCCCAGGCTGGAGTGCAATGGCGCGAGACCTTGGCTCACTGCAACCTCTGCCTCCTGGGTTCAAGCATTCTCCTGCCTCAGCCTCCCGAGTAGCTGGTATTACAGGCGCCCGCCACCACACCCAGCTAATTTTTGTATTTTTAGTAGAGACGGGCTTTCGCCATGTTGGCCAGGCTGATCTCGAACTCCTAACCTCAAATAATCCACCCACCTTGGCCTCCCAAAGTGCTAGGATTACAGGGATGAGCCACCGCACCTGGCCTTCTGATCAGTATCTCTATCTCCCACTAGGCTGTAAGCTCCATGAGGGAAGAGACTATACTTTTGCTCCCAACTGTATCCTCAGTGCTTGGCACAGCACATGGTAGCACTTGATACACAGAAGATACTTGAACATTTGGTAACGGAATGAGCTGAAGTCCATTTTTAAAAAAATGATTCATGCTGCTTTTAGGATACCCTTCAATTCCAAGGATCCAAAAGATCCACTAATGTGAGGACAGGAAGACTTCTGTTTCAGAGTTGAATCATTACCAATATCTACCAAATTCTTATCTCCTTATCAAATACCAAATTCAGAAAACAGCATTGAAAATTACTATGTTAACACTTTCCCTAACTCGATATTATTATTAATTAATTTATTTATTTACTTATTTGAGACGGAGTTTCACTGTTGTCGCTCAGGCTGGATCTCGCCTCACTGCAACCCCTGCCTCCCAAGTTCAATAGATTATCCTGCCTCAACCTCCCAAGTAGCTGGGATTACAGGCATGCACCACCACATCTGGCTAATGTTCGATATTATCACATGCTGGTTAGTGTGTTTTTGTGAACTGTCAACGTTCCCAGATTTTGTGCTGAGCTGGTGCGTCTGAGACTCTTAACGATTTTCAGGCTTACTCTCTGCTCCAATTATACCTGCTTTGTATAGGCACAAATCCTGAGGGTTGGTCAGAGCTGAGCTTTCCCAAACAGTAAAACGTTTATAAGAAATTCTACCATATTCACAGTGATGACAGATGCTTTCCTCTGTGGCATGCATCAAAACATGTTCATCCAGATTTTGGAAGCACAAGTTAAGGCATTAAAATGTGGCATATAACACATTTGAGGGTGTAGGTATTTTCTTTTAGATGATTAGTTAAAAATATTTCTAAAGAGGAAGTTAGAATAAAATGGTTGCAGAACCTCAGCAGCACATTTATTTGTAAAACCAAAGGATAGGCTGAGCGCAGTGGCTCATGTCTGCAATCCCAGCACTTTGAAAGGCCATGGCAGGTGGATCATTTGAGGTCAGGAGTTCAAGACCAGCCTGGCCAACGTGGCGAAACCCTGTCTGTACTAAAAATACAAAAATTAGCCAGGCGTAGTGGCAGGTGCCTGTAATCCCAGCTACTCGGGAGGCTGAGGCATGAGAATCATTTGAACCCAGGAGGCGGAGGTTGCAGCGAGCCAAGATTGCGCCATTGCACTCCAGCCTGGGCAACAGAGCTCCGTCTCAAAAAAAAAAAAAATAAATAAATAAGGAAAATGAAACAGTCATGGAAAGGGTAAAATTTGACTGATTTGGTGCCAGTATTTAACATTTCTTCAGCATTTTATGCTGTGTACCAGGCAGACTGCTGAGTGGTTTTCCAAACAGCATTCCAGTCACAGTCCCTAAAGATGCTCAGGGAAAAGAGGGTTCTGTGGTCATAGGAAAAGCTCCACTCTGCAGTATTGTCTTGGAGATTTATGATGCAAAATAGGATTTTAAAGGCTCTGAGAAATTTCAGAGAAAAGAAGGAAATATAATTTTGTTTTACTTAGAATTTTCCAATCTTTTCTAATCACGAAACTTTTAAAAATATTTGTGTATTCTTCTTCTTCTTCTTTTTTTTTTTTAAAGAGGGGCTGCTGGGCATGGTGGCTCACGCCTGTAATCCCAGCACTTTGGGAGGCCAAAGGGGGCGGATCACCTGAGGTCAGGAGTTCGAGACCAGCCTGGCCAACATGGCAAAATCCCGTCTCTACTAAAAATACAAAACTTAGCTGTAATCCCTGCTACTAGGGAGGCTGAGGCAGGAGAATTGTTTGAACCCGGGAAGTGTAGGTTGCAGTGAGCTGAGATGGTGCTACTGCACTCCAGCCTGGCTGACAGAGCAAGACTCCATCTCAAAAAAATAATAAAATAAATTGCGGGGGGGTCTCAGTATTTTGCACAGGCTGTACTCCAGCTCTTGAGCTCAAGCTTTCTGCCTCAGCCTTCTCAATAGCTGGGACTATAGGCTCGCACCCCTGCACCTGGCTCATGATGCTTCTCTTTGAGAAATACTGGCCTGGAGTGCTTTTTACATACATCTGGTTCTCACTATATTTGTGAAGGAGCCACAACTTAACTTTACAGAAGAACGGAATGGAACATCAGGCAGGTTACGCCAGGTCACGCAGCTACTAATACACACTCTTTTTGTGTGTGTCTGTGTGTGTGTGTGACAGAGTTTTGTTCTTTTGTCCAGGCTGCAGTGAAGTGGTGTGATCTCGGCTCACTGCAACCTCTGCCCCACTACCTGGGTTCAAGTGATTCTCCTGCCTCAGTCTCCTGAGTAGCTAGAATTATAGGAATCTACCACCACACCCGGCTAATTTTTGTATTTTTAGTAGAGGTTTCACCATGTTGGCCAGGTTGCTCTTGAACTCCTGACCTCAGGTGATCCACCCGCCTTGGCCTCCCAAATGGATTACAGGCGTGAGCCACCGTGTCCAGCCTCTAATACACAATCTTTGACGCAAACTCAATTTTTTTTTTTTTCTTTTTTGAGATGGAATCTCGCTCTGTCGCCCGCCCAGGTTGGAGTGCAATAGCACAATCTCGGCTCACTGCAACCTCCGCCTCTCGGTTTCAAGTGATTCTGAGTAGCTGGGATTACAAGTGTGCGCCACCAGCCCGGCTAATTTTTAATTTTTAGTAGAGACGGGGTTTCACCATGTTGGTCAGGCTGATCTTGAACTCCAGACCTCGTGATCTGCCCACCTTGGCCTCCCAAAGTGCTGGGATTACAGGCATGAGCCACCATGCCCAGCTATGCAAACTCAATTTTTCTAAAAGAAAAAAACAAAAACAAAACAAAACAAAAACCTCCAATGCTTTTTCCAGCATAAAACACCACTTTCTTTTCTTTTCTTTTTTGAGACGGAGTCTTGCTTTGTTGCCCAGGCTGGCTAGAGTGCACGGGTGCGATCTCAGCTCACTGCAACCTCCATCTCCTAGGTTCAAGCGATTCTCCTGCTTCAGCCTCCTGAGTAACTGGGATTACAAGTGCACCACCATGCCCGACTAATTTTTTTTTTTTTTTGAGATAAAGTTTCACTCCTGTTGCCTAGACTAGAGTGCAATGACACGATCTTGGCTCACTGCAACCTCCAGCTCCCGAGTTCAAGCGATTCTCCTGCCTCAGCCTTCTGAGTAGCTGGGATTACAGGTGCCCACCACCACACCAGGCTAATTTTGTACTTTTAGTAGAGATGAGGTTTCTCCATGTTGGTCAGGGTGGTCTCGAACTCCCGACCTTAGGTGATCCACCCGAGTCAGCCTCCTAAAGTGCTGGGATTACAGGCGTGAGCCACTGTGCGTGGCCCTGGCTAATTTTTGTATTTTTTTGTGGAGACAGGGTTTCGCCATGTTGGTCAGGCTGGTCTCGAACTCCAGACCTCGTGCTCCGCCCACCTCGGCCTCCTAAAGTGCTGGGATTACAGGTGTAAGCCACCGTGCCCAGCCTAAAACACGACTTTCTTAGATGGGCATGGTGGAATGGGACTGTAGTCTGCTATTTTCGGGGGCTAAACTGGGTAGATCGCTTGAGCATGGGAGTTGGAGGCTGCAGTGAGCTATGACTGCACCACTGCACTCCAGCTTAGGTGACAGATCAAGACCCTGTCTTAAAAAAAAAAATTATATACACATATACAAACAAAAAACAAAAACAAAACAAAACACTACTTTCACGTGAAACAGCATTTTATTTTATTTTTTTGAGATGAAGTCTCACTCTTCGCCCAGGCCAGAGTGCAATGGCACGATCTTGGTTCACTGCAACTTCCACCTCTCAGGTTCAAGTGGTTCTCCTGCCTCAGCCTCCGGAGTAGCTGGGATTACAGGCACGTGCTACCACACCCAGCTCAGTTTTGTATTTTTAGTAGAGATGGAGTTTCACCATGCTGGCCAGGCTGGTCTTGAACCCCTGACCTCGTGATCTGCCTGCCTTGGCCTCCCAAAGTGCTGGGATTACAGGTGTGAGCCAACATGCTGGTCGTGAAACATCATTTTAGAGCTGGGTAAAGCTTAGTGATCTCTTAGACTAGTAACCTTATTATGCTGATGAGCAAATAGGGCTCAGACAAATTAAGTGCCTTGCCCCAGGTCAAGAGCTTGCAGACTGCAGGAGGAATGAAAGGATCCGTGACTCAGTGACTTCCAATTAAGTGCTCTACTGCCCCATATAATTATGAAGCAAATCTATGTCAATGTAGGGTGAGACCAAATTAACTGCCTAGATTGAGTAGGCACTCATAGGTGCCACGTGAACAATTTACCTGGGAAAAGGTGATACTGGAGCGATGTCCAGTTGTCATGTGATTTTGAAATAAGGATTTAGGAGCCACTTGACTAGACTAACTAAACAGTGAATACTGTTATTTTTAAGAGTTTAATCACCTTACTTGGATCCTGCCATCCCTCTCCTCAGAAAAGTGCCATATGCCACTTAAAAAAATTAAGAGAAGCGAAATGAAAAATTTCTGACTACAAATGATTTCACAACTCAAATTGGGCACATCCTGGAGTGTCACAAGACACAATGATTGGGAATCATTTTTCTGAAGTGTGTCAGACATGAGGAACAGAAGAATAATGCAGTTTATCATTATAAACACCTGGCCTAACCTGTACGGCAGGGAAGGGAATGTTTGCTGCACTTGCTGCCGTCAGGAGGAGCAGTGAGGGAGTCAATGACAGCAGGAGGGAAAACCACAGCACACCTTGAGGAGGGCTCCAGCACAGCTGAGCTGGGCTGAGGTTCTCAAGCGCAGTGGCGAAGGGGTAAAGCATCTCTCTTTTGTTTTTGTTTTGAGACGGAGTCTCACTCTGTCGCCCACGCTGGAGTGCAGTGCAATCGCAGTTCACTGCAACTGCCGCCTCCCAAGTTCAAGCGATTCTCCTGCCTCAGCCTCCCAAGTAGCTGGGATTACAGGTGCCCACCACCACACCCAGCTAATTTTTGTATTTTCAGTAGAGATGGAGTTTCACCATGTTGGTCAGGCTGGTCTCGAACTCCTGACCTCAGGTGATCCGCCTGCGTTGGCCTCTCAAAGTGCTGGGATTATAGGTGTGAGTCACCGCACCGGCCTAAAACATCTCCCTTAAGAAGGAAGAATAAGAGACTTTCAAAGAAAAACAAAAAGACAGCTGAAAAGAGGAGTGTAAATCAACACATAAACAACAGAGATGAGGAAAATAATTTTTTCCTTTAAGATACAGGGTCTTATGGCTCACTGAAGCCTCAAACACCTAGGTTCAAGCGATCCTCCCACCTCAGCCTCCTGAGTAGCTGGGACTACAGGCTCCTGTCACCATGCCCAACTAATTATTTATTTTTAAAAATAGAGAAGGGGGTCTTGTTATGTTGGCCAGGTTGGTCTTGAACTCCTGGTGTCAAGTAATCTTTCTGCCTAGGTCTCCCAACGTGCTAGGATTATCTGTGTGAGCCACCATGCCTGGACAATTTTTAGATTGTTTTGTAGAGATGGGATCTCGCTATGATGACCAGGCTGTGGAAATAAATAAGCACAAGTTATGATACTGACTTTTGGAATTTAAAAGGAGCAGCAGTTGTTCTTTCTGTGTGGAAACATTTTGGCTGTGGACGGTGGTCAGTGGGCAGAATGGACATGATAGCTTAGAAGTCTGCAAAAACATTCTTTTTTTTTTTTGAGACAAAGTCTCACTCTATTGCACAAGCTAGAGGGCAGTGGCATGATCTCCGTTCACTGCAACCTCCACCTCCTGGGTTGAAGCAATTATCCTGCCTCAGCCTCCCGAGTAGCTGGGATTACAGGTGTGCACCACCATGCCCAGCTAATTTTTTTGTATTTTTAGTAGAATGTTGGCCAGGCTGGTCTTGAACTCCTGACCTCATGATCCACCTGCCTCATCCTCTCAAAGTGCTGGGATTACAGGCATGAGCCACTGCACCCGACTGTGTCTTTCTTTTTCTTTTTTTTTGAGACAGAGTCTTGCTCTGTTGCCCAGGCTGGAGTGCAGTAACTGGATCTCAGCTCACTGCAAGCTTCGCCTCCTGGGTTCAAGCCATTCTCCTGCGTCAGTCTGCCAAGTAGCTGGGACTATAGGCGCCGCTCCCACGCCTGGCTAAGTTTTGTATTTTTTTTTAGTAGAGACAGGGTTTCACCATGTTGGCCAGGATGGTCTTGATCTCCTGACCTTGTGATCTGCCTGCTTCAGACTCCCAAAGTGCTGGGATTACAGGTGTGAGCTACCACACCTGGCCCCTTTAGTTTCTCAAAAGTAATTGTTACTTATATTAAAAAGAAAAAGAGGCCAGGTGCGGTGGCTCATGCCTGTAATCCCAGCACTTTGGGAGGTCGAGGCGGGTGGATTACTTGAGGCCAGGAGTTCGAGACCAGTCTGGCAAACATTGTGAAACCCCATCTCTACTAAAAATACAAAAATTAGCCGGGCGGGGTGGTACATGCCTTTAGTCCCAGCTACTTGGGAGGCTGAGGCAGGAGAATCACTTGAACCCGGGAGGTGGAGGTTGCAGTGAGCTGAGATCATGCCACCTCACTCCAGCCTGGGTGACAGAGAGAGACTCCATCTAAGAAAAAAAAAAAAAAGGTCAGAAGTTTCTAGACACTAAATCCTCCTTAAGGATGGGTAGAGAGGTTCATGCTTGTAATCCCAGCACTTTGGGACAGAGAGGCGCGAGGACTGCTTGAGCCCAGGAGTTTGAGGCTGCAGTGAGCTGACTGCACCACTGCACACCAGCCTGGATGACAGAATGAGATTCTGCCTCTAAAACAAACAAAAATGCCAAGAAACCTCCTTAAAATTTTGCAAGGGAAATTGGAAAATTAATCATTAATCAATCTGCACTCTCTCTAAAACTGTACAGTTAGAATTATTTTCCCTCCACAAAAACAGCAGGAGTTTGTGACACAGCCATCAAAGCTACCTCAGTATTCAATGAGGGAGGTGGGTGAAAGGCGGTGCTGGCCAAATAGGGGGAATACAGGCAGGATGCTACCTCAGAGTGAGAGTTATCCATTTACACTTTCATTTTAAATCTTTATTGCTTTTCTCTGATTATAAAAAGAAATGCTCATGGTAGAAAATTCAGATGTTTCAGAAATATGAATGCAAAGAGTAAAAATCTGTAACTCTAAGAATGCATCATTCCAGCTTTTTCTTTTAAGAATTATTTAAAACCTCACTAACATTTATTTAAAACACTTTTTTTAAAAGTAGGATATGCTATGTTTAATCCAGCAACTTGCTTTTCTTGCTAGATTTTATTTGGTCTACTGAGTAAACAGAGATCCACCGCATTGTTTTTGAAAAGTTGGATAGTATTCTATGGCATGAATGAATCACAGTTTAACCACATTTCCTCTCATGGAAAAATGTTTTTACAATTATTGACTTTGGTGAATAATCTTGCTCACATATCCTTGTGCACATGTGATAGCATTTTTGGATATCCAAATCCTAGAAATGGATTTGCTGGGTCAAAGGGTGCGTGCATTAACATTTTTATTAGACTGCATTTACATTTTAAATCTTTAAAATTGGTCTGCAGTTTGAAATGGCACTAGCTCAATTTTTTGTTGTCTCTCGCTCAGCCGTCACCAAGTCTAGTTTTAATTCCTTTGTCAGAAGTCATTGAGATGACAGCTTCCTGTCACAGGCCGGCATGCAACCTCAGGTGTTTTCAGTCTCTTAGTGCTACAACTCTAATGCACTTCAAAAATAATTGCCATTTTTTTTTAGCGGGGTGAGCATTTTCTTTTTTTTTGTTTTTTTTTTTTTTTCAGATGACACTAGCTTCAGATATCTTTTTGGAGCTTTGGATAGGATTTAGTAAAAGAGATAAAACAAGACTAATCTATTGCCTAATTCTTCCTTCCTTCATCTGCTGGAGTTAACTATGACATATTGGTGCTCTTCGGACAACCACCTGGGTTATTGGCTGCAAGAGGCCATGTCTGCCAGTTCCCATCTACTTAGCATACCATTACTCTCTAACACTTTTCCAGTATTTGTCATGTTAAACCTAAATTAACTGTTCTGGCCACCTAAGCAACACTTCCATTTTGAGAGGACAAAGAAGACACCATGTCAAGAGTACAATACTGGTAACAGTACCCTCCTGGACCACTTAGTATAAAGTGATTTTTTGCGTCTTCTAGACGCATAGATTTCAAAACACCTGCACTCATTAACGTGCCAATTGGTCATGAACTTCCTTTGGAGTTAAAAAAAAAAATACAATATATAAAAGATTAGCCATTAAAGTTTTTAAAAATCAAATACTAGCTACATTCTCCCCACTATAAATAAGAATATATATGTGTCATCAGAGTAGGAACTAAATAATATTCAACATTCTTTCTAGCCCTGGCCGGTTCGGTGTCTTACCCCTGTAATTCCAGAATTTTGGGAGGCCGAGGTGGGCAGATCGCTTGAGGCCAGGAGTTTGAGATCAGCCTGGCCAACATGGTGAAACCCCGTCTCTACTAAAAATATAAAAATTAGCTGGGCTTGGTGGCGGGTGCCTGTAATCCCAGGTACTCGTGAGGCTGAGGCAGAAGAATCGCTTCAACCCACAAGGCGGAGGTTGAGATCGCCCCACTGCACTCCAGCCTGGGTGACAGAGTGAGACTCTTGTCACAAAAACAAAAAAAACAAAGATCCAGCCCTAACACTTTATTAATCTACAGGTTTTCAAATAATTAGAATCCCATATAAGAAAATATATGTAAACTAGTACTAGAACTAGAGTAAGAATAACAGTAAAAAAAATTTTTTTTTTTTTGAGGTAGAGTCTCGCTCTGTTGCCCAGTGGTGAGATCTCAGCTTACTGCAACCTTTGTCTCCTGGGTTCAAGTGATTATCCTGATTCAGCCTACCCAGTGGCTGGGATTACAGGCTCATGCTACTATGCCCGGCTAATTTTTGTATTTTTAGTAGAGACAGGGTTTCACCATGTTGGCCAGGCTGGTGTTGAATTCCTGACCTCAAGTGATCCACCCTTCCGGCTCCCAAAGTGCTGGAATTACAGGTGTGAGCCACCACACCTGGCCAAGTAAATCTTATTATTTATTTATTTATTTTAAAGACTGAGTCTTGCTGTGTTACCCAGGCTGGAGAGCAGTGGTGGGATCTCCGCTCACTGCAACCTTTGCCTCCAGGGTTCAAGCGATTCTCCTGCCTCAGCCTCCCGAGTGCTGGGACTACAGGCGTGCATCACCATGCCCAGCTAATTTTTTGTATTTTTAGTAGAGACGGGGTTTTGCCATGTTGGCCAGGTTGGTCTCGAGCTCCTGGCCTCAAGTGATCTGCCTGCCTCGGCCTCCCAAAGTGCTGAGATTACAGGCATGAGCCACTGTGCTCAGCCTCTTTTTTGTTTTTTCAAGAGAAGGGGTCTTGCTATGTTGCCCAGGTTGGTCTGAAACTCCTTAGCTCAAGCAATCCTCCCACCTGAGCCTCCCCAAATTCTAGGATTATAGGTTTGAGCCACTGTGCCCAACCCTTGAGTGAATCTTTGATTTAGAAAGCAGTGCACTATTTTTTCTAAAGCTGGAGATCATCATTATAAAGATCAGCTTTGAGAAACGAAACTGACCCCAAGCTATAATCTGAAAGTTATTTTTTTGAATAAAAAAACCCCCCAAGCCCAAAACAACATGGTATCAAGTAGTTAATAAGAGAAGCGCCTGTATAAGCATACAATATAGTTCAAATGTTACTATATAAACAAAGGAAATCTTTATGTATAACATTTATATTCTGGACTCTGTCAGTGGTGGTATGACACTAATGAGAGAAATAGCTGCCCTCAAATCCATGTCAAATGTGCAGTTATTTGGATTTATAAGGCCAACGAAAAAGATGCAGTGAAAAAGAGACTAAAAAACAGAATCAGCCCGAAAGAAAGATTCATCTAAATCTGGGGCATAATTTGGATAATATACAACATTTAAAAAATAAAGACAGGAGAAAGAGGAGGAAATGTACAAGAAATAATTTTAGAAAGTCATTCCAGAAAAAAAATCTATCTTATAAAACACATTTTAATGCTAGTCTTTTAGTACTTATTTATGTCAGGCCACCTCTTACTGGATGTTTGGTTTCCTGTGCTGAGACTCAGAAAAATTGTCTTGTGGTTAGAAAATAGCATATTCTCAAGGCAGTTGACTGAAAAGTATATTTTTTTGGCATGCCATTTTTTACAACAAATTTTACTTTAAAAAGAGGGTGAATTAATTAGCTTGGAGATTAACTCTCACTGGTAGAAGTATAGTGGATTTATTCCGCATGCTTAAAAAAGAAAAAGGATCAGAATTTAGGATTTTATATATATGTAACTGACAGAACCTAAGATAAAGGGGAGTTTTTCACCTGCAAAAAAAAAATAAAAAGAAAAAAATAAAAAGAAAGAAAGAAAAAGAAAAATTAAGAACACTGAAGGGATGGTGGGAAAGATTTCTTAAAAAGAGGAGTTAGGGCCGGGCGTGGTGGCTCATGCCTGTAATCCCAGCACTTTGGGAGGCCGAGGCGGGCGGATCATGAGGTCAGGAGATCGAGACCATCCTGGCTAACACAGTGAAACCCCATCTCAAATAAAAATACAAAAAATTAGCCAGGCGTGGTGGCGGGCGCCTTTAGTCCCAGCTACTCGGGAGGCTGAGGTAGGAGAATGGCGTGAACCCAGGAGGTGGAGCTTGCAGTGAGCCAAGATTGCACCACTGCACTCCAGCCTGGGCAACAGAGCACAATTCCGTCTCAAAAAGAAAAAAAAAAAGAGTAGTTAGAGGAAGGCATGCGCCTAAGTTAGACTTGAGGGCAAAGTCTGAAGAACGTCAACAACAGAAGTATTCTTTAGGAAGCCGAATGCCAGGAGCACTCCTAAGGATAATTTACTAAAATAAAAAGGTAAACAGATATTCAGCCTGTTGAGGCTTACAAATGAGAGAAATGAAGCATGCTTGTAAAATACCAGATCCTCAAAAGAAAGAAAATGCTAAAAAATACAAAGTTTTAAAGGCTGTAGAGTAAAAATTAAAACATTCTAACTTACTTGAGGTAGATGAAAATAGAAAATCACGTAAGATTAGAACAGATTATATTTTTGACCACTCATGTTAGGAGGTGAAGAAATGTCAGGATCATAAATCTTAAAGCTGGCCAGGCGCGGTGGCTCAAGTCTATAATCCCAGCACTTTGTGAGGCGGAGGCTGCTGGATCACCTAATGTCAGTAGTTGGAGACCAGCCTGGCCAACATGGCAAAACCCCGTCTCTACTAAAAACACACACACAAAATTGGACAGGCGTGGTGGTCGGCGCCTGTAATCCCAGTACTTTGGGAGGCCAAGGCGGGTGGATCACTGGAGGTCAGGAGTTTGAGACCAGCCTGGCCAACGTGGCAAAACACCGTCTCTACTAAAAACACAAAAATTAGCTGGGCGTGGTGGCACACGCCTGTAATCCCCGCTACTCGGGAGGCTGAGGCAGGAGAATCGCTTGAACCCAGGAGGCGGAGGTTGCAGTGAGCTGAGTTTGCGCCACTGCACTCCAGCCAGGGCAACAGAGGGAGACTCCCTCTGGATAAACAAACAAACAAATCTTAAAGCCAATGGAAAAATGAATAATCCGTTTAAAAAATGAACGAGGCCGGGAGCGGTGGCTCATGCCTGTAATCCCAGCACTGTGGGAGGCCGAGGCAGGCGGATCACGAGGTCAAGAGATGGAGACCATCCTGGCCAACATGGTGAAACAAGGTCGCAGTGAGCTGAGATCGCGCCACTGCACTCAGGCCTGGCGACAGCATGAGACTCGGTCTCAAAAAAAAAAAAAAAATGTACAAAAAAGGATGACTTTCAGTATTTCATAAATCACCAAATGAGCAAAAACCCCTAAAAACAGTTTAATTAAAAATTTGAGGCTGACTCTGGGCCCACTGCCTAGGAATTAGCCCTGCTCCTCAAGGAGCAGTACTGTTTTTAAAAAAATTTTTTTTGGACAGTCTGATATTACATTTGTAATATTTGTAAATCTTAAATTAAAAAATATATTAACATTTATATTTTAAAGATGCTTTTAAAAATATAAACAAATTAACTCATTACCTATTTTGTTTAAGGGCTCCTGGAAAAACCGAGGGAATGATCAATATGCACACCAAAACAAATATATACAAACTTCTAAATTTCATTTTATAGGAATAGTATCTATTGAAAGCGCAGGGTGCATGAATAACTCAGTGACAGGCGTAAGCTCAGCCAGGATTAGAAACGTCTTCCCAATGGAGGCCCCGCTCAAGTTGAGAATTTCATGGACACAGTAAATCATCCAAAAGCCCACCTTCAATCACCAAAGTAGGCATAAAAATAGGCCGATGGTTACTTTGGAGATAATATAATCCTCGGTCTTATTGTTGTGGAGCAGATGTCATTATGGGTGGGGCTGAAGCGCAGAGCAGCTGAAACATTTTTATACCACCACCCGCACACTTTCAATGGGATAGAAGGGACTCAATAAGGTAAGAGAAGGGCTCCCAATCGTCAATTGCTACTAGAAATAACTAAGTTTTGATGTGGCCATGGCACGCGTAAAGGCCATAAAGAGATTTATAAAATTCTCCATGATTAATTCCTATCCTGGAAAAGAGGCAATCTTCTTTTCCCCTCCCTAGCCGGCTCCTCCTTGGGACACTTGGCTGAGTCTTTCTTTCCCTCCTTCTCACGCTGAGGTGAGGCCGCACGCAAGCCTGGGACGCCAGTTTAACTCTTCGCGCGGAGGGAACTCTATGGGTAGGAAGCCGGGGTGGCGGGAAAGGAGCGCGCGGCACCGCGGGGATGCAGAGAAGGCTTGCCAGGGACTAGCCGGGCTCGGGGAGAGCAGGGACACGCTGGCCGCCGGACCGAGAGGGCCGAGGTGACGAGGAAAATCTCCCGGCGCGGAGCCGGGACCAGGCGCTTCCGGCGGGCTAAGGCTGCTCTCGGCCTAGCACAGCCTGGGTCCCGGGCCCCAACAGGGCCAGGGAGGGAGCTAGGAGAGAGGATAAACCGTGGCTCGCACTTGCCTGAGTCCGGGTGACCAGTAACTGGTAATAGTCTTTGCTCGGCGGCGGGCCTTGTCCTACAGTTTCAAACAGAGTCTCCGGCAGCCACGACGCCATCTTGGGACGCCACCGCCGTCGCTAAGACAACCAGGAAGGGGCGGGGCTTGGTCGGGGTCAAGGGGCCAAAACCCTAGTTTAAATTGAACCACGCTTATGAGCTGGCAGAAGGATTTCTAACCTGAGGCGATTCTCCCCTTCTCCAAGGGTCTCAGGGAACCCTGATCCGTGAAATTTCCAGCTCCAGGTCCCGGGTGACCCGAAGGGGAATTAGTTCCTGCTACCACGGAGGGGAGGGGGTGACCCCGGCGGAGGGATACCAAGCGGAGCGCCACAGTTCCCTTCCTGGTCCCTCGAAGGGATCGGGCGGAGATCCGAGGCTGCTGGGAGAGTCGAGCCGGGCGGCGGGGGAGGGAGGGGCGATGTGATGGGCCGCCAGTAGGCAGCCGGGCCGGTCCCGCGGACGAGCCCGTCATTCAGATCCCGAGGGCAAAGTAGTTCCCAGAGCGTGTCAGAGCGGGCGGGGAGGGAGGCGGCACGGGCGGAGGCGCACGCCGAGCGCGGTGCTGCGGCTCAGCTGATAATTGAAGGAACCCGGAGCCGCCGCTGCCGCCGCCGCTGGGGGGGGTGGGGGGAGCTAGTGGAAGTTACTGCCGCGCCACCGAGTCCGGACCGGAGACTTTGGGGCCTAACTAGGTAATTGGGGCGCAGCTCCGGGCGGCGGGGGCAAGCCTGGGGGGAGGGGGCCAGCTGAGGGGTTGGGGGGGCGGGGGGAGGAGCTGGAACAGAAAGTCCCAGGAAGCCCGGTTGTGTCATCGCCGCGATTCGGCCCCCGCTTGGCCTACTCCCGGCGCCGGCGGCAGCGGAGCCGCGGAAGGACCGGACCGGGGGTGGACGGAAGAGACGCTCGAGGGCCGCCGCGGCCGGAGGGACCGGGGCCTGGCGGGAGGTAGGGGTCGCTGGGTCCCTCCTCCGGCTCCCCGCAATGAGAAGGGCCCTTCAGAGAACCGGGGTAAGGCTTGCGGGTGTTGGGGAGCTCGGCGGGGGTCGAGAGGGGCCGGAAGTGGGCTTTGGAGCTTGGAGGGTGTCTGGGAAGAGAGAAAGTGGGGGGCCGGAAGTGCAGGTGGGGGGTGTGAAGACGGCAAGGGTTCCCCGGAAATGGGACGAGGGGCCCGGAAATCGGGAAAGGGGAGGCTCCGGGGCCGTGGACGGCCCGGAAATGGAAACTAGGGAGCAGCTCGAGTGACAACAGTTGTGGGAAGCGAGGGTCAGAGGAGGGAGAGGCCGGAGTGACTTTAGACCGCAGTAAGGGGTTTCCTGCCCAGAGGGACGGCGAGGGACGGTTGAGGGAGGGCGAGCCCGGAGACGGGGTCTGCGCGGGGCAGTTTTTTAAGCCGTGGGAAGTTGAGGCTGAGGGAGGATGATGACGAGGGGGCCATGCAGGGAGGCCTAAAGAAGCCAAGAAACTTGACTGAGAGGAATAGAGTATCCTTTTAAATAGATCAGAATGGAAATTGGTGGTAGGTGGGTTTAACTAGGACTTGGGGGAGGGAGGTGGGCCAATTGTCACCCCAATCGTATTAGCATTCAGAGCGAGTCAGGCGATTAATTTATTTATATGTGGATTACATAAAACCTATTACAACGTTTGTCCATCAGGGCAGCCCCTCTCCTTCCTTCTCCATAGTGAGTGGGTTTTCTAGTACAGGAACAAGTTGGAGGGGAGTTCGAATAACGAAGGTAGTAAAACCTCAAATCCTGTCTTCCTCGGCGTCTTTCCCTTCCTCAGAATAAGAAATCCTTCATTTCTTAGACGGAAAAATGCGGAAAAACATAAAAGCCCATGTAAATCGGGGGGAAATCACACGTTTGAACTGCTGGTGGGGGACAGGAGGGAATTGGTTACCTTACGTGGTGAGGAGAGAACGGAAGGGGCAGCTTCCAAACCCTTAAGACAAATCTGTTTGTTTTTTGATAATGCTGTTTTACTTTGTCTGGGGGAGGTTTAGTCTAAGCATCGAGTCTGGTGGTGGGCATAGTTTAATTGCTTCGTTAGTTAATTGGGGGAGGGAATGTGTCTGTAAAGGTTGGGCCGGTGCGGGGGGGGGCGGGGGGGCGGGTACGGTTAATAGCGCAGTGAATCCGTTCTAAGTGGACGTCTAACTGCTCTCCTGCTATCTTCCTTCCTAGTCGCGGTCCTCGATCTTGTCTGGGCTGCCAGATCACCCGATCTCCGGGCTTTACTCCGTTTTGTAGGCCCTTTAGTGATGTGTTTAACTTTCTATTCCTCTCGAGAGTCTCATTAGATATTTTTGGCATTTCATTTTTTAAAGACCTGGCAAGTTGAGGCTCAGAGTCTCCTCTTTAAAAACCAAACAAAAAATACGGGGTAGAAAGTTGAAAGAGCTATTGAGTGGGGTAAAAAACCGACGCTCAGAACAAAGGTCCTAGTTGTGTTAGAAAAAAAGGCAAGAGGCCTGTATATGAGGCCTGTGTGTGTCGCATTTACACCCCGGGGGGGTTGAGGAATGGAGTTAGCAGAGGTTTAGAGACAATAAATTGTCGAGGATTTTATTGAGGCTGATTTTCATATTTATCGCATGGAAAGTGATCAATATTAAGTGTAAGTTTTAAAGTATACAAAATTTCTAATTCTTTTGACACTTCCTCCTGTGTGTTCAGCCCCAGAAATGTTGAACTACTGTGACTATCTTTGTGAGATTGAGGGAGTTTTTTTTTCATTTATTTTAAGCTTAAGAGTACATAACATGTTTGGGGTTTGTGGGCTTTGTACACGTCTGCCTTTTCTATGAATGTGCCAATATCCATAAGAATTGGAAAACTGCAATTATCATTGTTTCCATTAAATCCCCAGTTTTTCAGGAGTGTGAGCAGTTTTTAAGTCTGTTTAGCTGACATTTATACTACTTAGTTTGTGTCTATGAACAGGCTTTTTTTTCTTTTTTTTTTTCATTTACTTTCAAAAAGTTTGAGAACAGTTTTGGCAGTTAGAGTTCCAGAGGGTGCTAAACTATAGTAGTTACATTTAAAAAACGAATGCGATGCTAGGTAGATCACGGTGAAATCAGTACTTTCACCTGGCAAAGCAAATTTGTAGTAATGTATTATTCCATGTATGATTGCTTTCCCATTGTAACTTTTTTTTTTTTTTTAAAGACAGAGTCTCGCTCTGTCACCCAGGCTGGAGTGCAGTGGTGCAGTCTAGGCTCACTGCAACCTCTGCCTCCCGGTTCAAGTGATTCTCCTGCCTCAGCCTTCTAAGTAGCTGGGATTACAGGCACGCGCTACCACGCCCAGCTAATTTTTGCGTTTTTAGTAGAGACCGAGTTTCACCGTATTGGCCACCTCGGGTGATCCGCCCGCCTTAGTCTCCCAAAGTGCTGGGATTACAGGCGAGAGCCACTGCACTGGCCCCAGTGTAACTTTTAAGATTATTGTATTTACGTTATCTAGACAAAGTTTTAATATCCTGTTTTATTTTAGGGTTGTCATCTTAGCAAAGAAAACATCACTGGCTTGGAAATTCACATGCTACCAATTAGTAGCTTTGTGACCTTGAGCTAGTCACTTAACCTATCTGGCCTTCATTTATTTTATCTGTAAAATGGGAGTGGGTAATCTCTATTTTACCTCACTGGGTGGTTGTGAAACCCAGCAGATGTAATGACTGAAAAAAAAAAACAACATGCTAAATAAATTAATTTTAGAAAATTACGTTAGCTGTTTTGAGTTCATTTTTAAAAGATACAGCTTCTCATTAGTGGTGGTGGTCCGTGGGGCAGGGGAGATTTAATGTAAAGTAGGTTGAAGGTACAAAGTTATAGAACTTTATAATTTGAAATTGCTGCTTAATTGGTAGTAGAATTTGGGTCTAATTTTTGTCTTTTTAAAGTTACCTTCTTTTTTTGACATTAGCATGCCAGATACTTGTTTGCCATCATTCTACCTAATAAACGTGTTTATCTGTTTAAAGAAACTCCAAATTTGTTTACGTTTTTTATTGACAAAATTTGTACCTTTTCTGGTTTGTGACTCATGACTTAATATAAGAGATTACAATTAGGGAATAATGCTTCTGAATCTTGGTCACTGTTTTCTATAGAACCTACGGAACTTTCCCTCCTTTTAAGTGGATGGGTAGGGATCTTTTTCAGCAAATGTGATACCAGTTCCTCCTTTATTTTTTTTGTTTGTTATTTGATGGACTCAAGTCAAAACAGCAACCTACTTGGTTTTTTTTATCTTCACTGAAATTCTCCTTGCAATTGCCTGTTTGACATGGACTTTTCCCTCTTTTAAATCAAGCAAGCACCCACTATGTACAGAAAAACAGAAGATGAAGGATGTAAGGAACAACTTAAAATTCATCCCTTCAGATCGCTTCCTCAAACAAGTTTCTACCTGTGATCTTTATATTTCTGATTATCTGTACTTGCTTCATTTTTGCATTACAATATTGTATTTGTTGACATGTGTTGCTTTTGTTTCCCTGATTGGATTATAGGCTTCCTGAGGGCAAAGATGATTTCATATCAGTGTGGTATGTGTGAAGGTATGCTAATAAACCTGATTGGTCTGGGTGAGGTGGCACTGGAGATGGGGATTTGGGAGGCGGGAAGCGGGAGGCGGGAGGATCGCTTGAGGCTAGGAGTTGTAGCCCAGGCAACATAGTGAGACTGTCTCCCCAAAAAAGAAAAAGTTAGCAGGGCACGGTGGCATGCGTCAGTAGTTCTAGGCAACTCCGGAGGCTGGAGCGGAAGGATTGCTTGAACCCAGAGATTTGAAGTTAATAGTTATGATCACACCACTGCACTCCAGCCTGCTTGGAAGGGTTCTTTGACCCCGGCAGATTCTTCAGAATGCTTTCTGTTGGTTGGTTCAGTGATCATGGCCTCTTCACATCTCCCCTGACTAATGTGCCATTAGAGTGCCTGGATGGATATCAACTGTCACTGCCATGGTTTAGTGTTAAGCCAGTGGCTCATTCTGTGCCACTTTTTTCATAGGCCAAGCTTTAAGTTAATAAGGCCAAGCCTGAGGGGAGTCCAAGCCAACTAGGGTGGAAGAGTAAAAATCTGGTGGACATTACAGAATAAATATAATTTTTAGATTGTTGTATATAATCTTAGTGCTTGGTAATTTTTTTTTTTGAGACGGAGTCTCGCTCTGTCGCTCAGGCTGGAGTGCAGTGGCGCAATCTCAGCTCACTGCAAGCTCCGCCTCCCGGGTTCACGCCATTCTCCTACCTCAGCCTCCCAAGTAGCTGGGACTACGGGTGCCCGCCACCATGCCCTGCTAATTTTTTTATATTTTTAGTAGATACGGGGTTTCACTGTGTTAGCCAGGATGGTCTCGATCTCCTGATCTTGTGATCCCCCCGCCTTAGCCTCCCAAAATGCTGGGATAACAGGCGTGAGCCACCGCGCCCGGCCAGTGCTTGGTAATTCTTAACGTGTAGTGTAGTGTCGTGCAGTGCAACGTAAGCTTTACTTGTGTGTTTTCTTCTGGTACTTGTGTATCATTTCAGCAGCTGTGTTGCAGTTGCAGACTTGAAGACATAACCTCAAAGCAGCTGTTCTCTACCTCTCTGCTGGGTTTCTCTGTGCATAATGGATGCTTGCTGTTATTTGTAATAAATAGATAAGTATACTGATGCTAGACCTGTCCCTTGTTTTTTTTTTTTTTTTTTAAGGTAAAATTTAACTCAGCTAATGTCTTGGATTTTTTAAAAATGTAGTTCTTTAATATCCTAACTTACTGGTAATTTTAGGTTGTTGGCAAAAAGAGGTTTCCTAGACTGAAATAAGTCTGTTCAGTCATTTTTCTCTGAGGCCTTTTAGATTTTGGTTGTTTCTTGTGATTTCAGTGATTTCATTAAATCATTGGATAGAAGAAAAAGGAACTTAACTCATTATTCAGGCTTACAGGCTTTTTTCTTGAGAGTGCAGAAGCTATTGGCAGCAGTCAGTTTCATGGTTATGCTTGTTTGTTTGTTTGTTGAGACGGAGTCTCACTCTTGTCGCCCAGGCTGGAGTGCAGTGGCGTAATCTCGGCTCACTGCAACCTCCACCTTCCGGGTTCAAGCGATTCTCCTGCTGCAGCCTCCCAAGTACTGGGATCACAGACAGGCGCCACCATACCCGGCTATCATGGTTATGCTTGATTTAAAAGGTCATCCAGGTGGTCCAGAGTGAAAAATACCTGCTACTCTGTGTTTTCCTTAATAGCACTGTTCAAGTGATTTTCTGATTTGAAGGCAAGACTTAGGTTCCAGTCCTGGCTGTGCACTTCCCCCGTCTTTGTAACCTTGGGCAAATAATTTAATTTAGTACTTTGTGAGCTTCAAGTGCCTAATCTGAAAAATCTGATTATTACCACCTAACCTAGAGTCAATTGTCATTTATATGCTAGACATTCTGTATTTAGATTAGGCTCCATAGATGAATTGGAACACAAGGCCCTTTCTCCATTTGTTTACAGTACTGTCGGCCATTGCCTCATTTGTTAAAACTCTTTTAACTCGAACATACCTCTGTTATATGCATAGGTATCCTACTTGAAACATTTGACCAGACCCAGTGACTCATGCCTGTAATTCCAGAACTTTGGGAGGCTGAGGAGGAGGATCGCTTGAGCCCAGGAGTTTGAGACTAGCCTGAGCAACTTAGTAGAGACTTGTCGCTACTAAAAATCAAAAATTAGCTGGGCATGGTGGCACGTGCCTGTAGTCTCAGCTACCTGGGAGGCTGAGGTGAGAGGATTGCTTGAGCCTGGGAGATCGAAGCTGTGGTGAGCTTGAATTGTGCCACTGCACTCCAGCCTGGGAGACAGTAAGACCCTGTCTCAAAAACAATTTTTTTTTTTTTTTTAGTATACAATAGTATTCCTTAGTTGATTATGAATTCTTTAAAGTCCTTAGCCTCCACCCTTCTTTTTTAAACTTTTACAAGGACACTAATCCCAAGCAGTGTCCCTTTTTGTTTCTGCATCTAGCCCAGTACCTGGTCCATAATAGGAATTAAGTGTTTGTTGATAGAATAAGTCTTGTGAAAATAAAATAAGATACTTTAAGTGGAAATATTTCATAATGGCTTAATGTCCTGTTTTTAAATTTTGATTCATATTTTGTATTGTTAATGCTAAAATGATTGAGACTTTTAGTCAGTATATATTTGGAGACTGCAAGTTACTTTAAATCATACATTTTAAAAGGAATTAGGGCAAGCCATTTTGTTATTCTTCAATTGTACGTTATGTACATATGATAGTTGATAGTTTAAAGTACATTGAGGACCTAAATAAGTTTTTTTTTTTGAGATTGAGTCTCGCTCTGTTGTCCAGGTTGGAGTGCAGTGGCATAATCTTGGCTCACTTGTAAACTCCACCTCCTGGGTTCAAGCAATCCTCCTGCCTCAGCCTCCCCAGAGCTGGGGTACAGGCGTTTGCCACCACACTCAGCTAATTTTTTGTATTTTTGGTAGAAACAGGTTTCACCATGTTGGCCAGGCTGGTCGTGGACTCCTGACCCACCTTGGCCTCCCAAAGTGCTGGGATTACAAGAGTGAGCCACTGCACCTGACTGATATGTTTTAATACAGTGCTAACTGATTAGTGTTTCCAATTTATAATAGTATACATCATCCTAGTTTATTCTGTTTGTTTCTTTTTAGAGAGCATGTACATATTTCTTTTTCTTTTTTTTTTTTTTTTTTGAGACGGAGTCTTGCTCTGTCGCCCGGGCTGGTGTGCAGTGGCCAGATCTCAGCTCACTGCAAGCTCCGCCTCCCGGGTTTACGCCATTCTCCTGCCTCAGCCTCCCGAGTAGCTGGGACTACAGGCGCCAGCCACCTCGCCCGGCTAGCTTTTTGTATTTTTTAGTAGAGACGGGGTTTCACCGTGTTAGCCAGGAT
The DNA here is from genome assembly GCF_009764315.1 of Trachypithecus francoisi. Classification (NCBI taxonomy): domain Eukaryota; kingdom Metazoa; phylum Chordata; class Mammalia; order Primates; family Cercopithecidae; genus Trachypithecus; species Trachypithecus francoisi. The sequence goes on from NW_022681458.1 coordinate 10,917,405, forward strand.
GGTCTCAAACTCCTGACCTCATGATCTGCCCGTCTTGGCCTCCCAAAGTGCTGGGATTACAGGCTTGAGCCACCGCGCCCGGCCGAGCATGTACATATTTCTATAAATATGATGTTATTACCTATACATAGATTTTTGAAGGCTATTTATAAGCCTAAGTGTCCATCAACAAGCCTTCAAGACTTGAAGTTACAGCATTTCAGTGTGTATTTTAATCAACTTGTTGGCTGTCATAACCAATGAGTTCTACCCTGACTTCAAAACTCCTACTCATTCTGCCCGTGGGCAGTGCTCTGAATAAATAGATGTACCTTGTGGTCAGATTAACTTAATTTAAAGTTTTTGTACTGGTAAACGTGTGATGCCCTGGAAACCTAAAGTGAGTTTTCACAGTAGCCCATCTCTTGAAATTCTCTCTTCAGTTGTAATTTAAGCTAGCTTTGTGTCCTTAGAGAGCAGGTTCATAGAGATCATATGAAGGTCCCCTACTTTTTTTGATTCTCAAAAACCAAGTGCTTCTAGTAGCCTTGTAAATAGGAAATATATGCAAATGCTGTCAACTTCTAGGACCCCAGTGTTTCGTAATTCTGTTTGTTTTGCATCCTTGGCTGCAATCAGATTGAACTGTTGCTTCCTCTCTGAACACACCCAGCAACTTTTTAGCGTTTTTGCTTTGGTTTTTTGTCTACTTGAATTGATACCCCTCCCACATCTTGTATCTGTTAATTATTAGTTTTATTTTTGGGGGCAGAGTTTTGCTTTGTCGCCCAGGCTGGAGTGCAGTGGCGCGATCTCAGCTCACTGCAACCTCCACCACCTCCTTGGTTCAAGCAATTCCCCTGCCTCAACTTCCTGAGTAGCTGGGATTACATACTGGTATTGAACTCCTGATCTCAGGCAATTCACCTGCCTCGGCCCCCTCAAAGTATTGGAGTTACAGGCATGAGCCACGGCACCTGGCCTGTATCTCTTACAACTATATATACACACACATTTAACTTTCTTCTAGTGACTCCTTTAAAATTTTTACTCCTTACTCTTCTATTCCCCTTCTGTAACATATTTCAGGATGGCTTTCACATTCTGTCTTATATAATTAGTTGTTTACATCTTAACTTCTGAACTGCATTTTTGGCCTCTTCAAGGTAGAGATCTCATTCTTTTATCTTCACAGTGTCTGGCACAAGGCTTCCAACATAATGCATTGTACATGGTAGGTGTACGTGATAGTGTGTTGTGGTGTGACACATTGAGAAACTGTGTTGTGAAATAATATTAGCATCATTTGCCATAATTTACTTGCTTGTTTTCATTTTTCAGGGGTTGGCAGCTGAGTGTAGAATATAAATTTTTCAAAATTAGGCTCATTAAAATCAGCTACTTAAGGAATTGTTAAGGCCCTAGAATAGTTTAGTTAGTTGGTTACCCCGAATTTAGCATTTGGAGATTATGTTTATTAGTAGATGATGATTTATTTATCAATACATATTTATCAAATGCTTACTGTGTGCCACAGTTGTGCTTGGCAGAATATAAAAGGAACCTGAAACATTCCTTGTCTTCCAAGTTCCGTTATGTTTCATATAGTTGATATTTAACTTATTCCATCACAGCTTATTTGTCTAAAACTATATAGGGGAGTATAGTATTTAGCCTCGATAAATATTCTGTAAATATTCTGAATGTAGATTTTTCTGCATTTAGAAAATCTGATATTAGAATGTAAATTAAGAAACATGAATTAGGGCATGATTTGTGGCTATACTAAATAAATTGTTGAAGCACCTTCATTTACAAATACTCCGCCAGGCGCTGTTGCTCATGCCTGTAATTCCAGCCTAGGGGATGATTTGAGCTCAGGAGTTTAGGAACAACCTAGGCAACACAGCAAGACATTGTCTCTACTAAAAATAAAAGAAAATTAGCCTGATGTGGTGGTACATGCCTGTAGCCCCAGCTACTTGGGAGGCTGAGGCAGGAGGATCGCTTGAACCCAGGAGGTTGAGGCTGCAGTGAGTCAAGATCATGCCACTGCACTCCAGTCTGGGCCACAGAGTGAGACCCTGTCTCAAAAAACAAAAACAGGCCGGGCGCGGTGGCTCAAGCCTGTAATCCCAGCACTTTGGGAGGCCGAGGCGGGCGGATCACAAGGTCAGGAGATCGAGACCATCCTGGCTAACACTGTGAAACCCCGTCTCTACTAAAAAATACAAAAAACTAGCCGGGCGAGGTGGCGGGCGCCTGTAGTCCCAGCTACTCGGAGGCTGAGGCAGGAGAATGGCGTCAACCCGGGAGGCGGAGCTTGCAGTGAGCTGAGATCCGGCCACTGCACTCCAGCCTGGGCGACAGAGCGAGACTCCGTCTCAAAAAAAAAAAAAACAAAAACAAAAACAAATATTCATCAGCAGCTAATGTGAGTGCATATCTGGTTCCATACAAGATCTGCCCTCTTAGAGGATGCTGAGAAAGAAGAGATTTATAAAAGGAGATTCCGTATCTTGAAATGTACTTTGTTGTAGATGAGTTCAAACTTGTGACAACAGCACACAACATCTAACATTGTGCATATTTGTTATTGAGTACAAGATTGAGTTCTATACAGTGGGTACTGGGAAGTTTAGAGAGGTTCAGTTCTGGGTTGAAGTTACTGAGGAAGACCAAGAAGAGGGAGGGGCTTAAACTTGCCCCGATTGGAGGAAGGTGTAGAAGAATGGGGAGCTTAAAGGTGTAATTGTGCTGAGGATCTAATATTAAGGTAAATGAGCTCTCTGGAGTAGAGGGTCCATATGTTTGAAATCACAGGAATTGGGCTGAGATTATTGAAGTTCTTAAATGGGAGATCAAGGAATTAGATTTAACAGATTATGTTGAATGATTGTTGATCCCTGAATAGGTGATGATGTGAAAAAAGTATACAAAAATATTTATGAATGAACTGAAAATGAAAATAAAAGTGCTTTTAGATGTTATTTTTTATGACAGTGCTTCCCTTTCTGGTACTACATATAAAGGTTTTTGTGGTAAGTTTTGGAGGAGATAGAAGTAGTGAAGGTAAAATTTCTTTTTTTTTTTTTTTTTTCTGTTGTTTAAAATGTTAAATAAGCAGGAGCTGGTTTATTGTCTGAATGACTCACACCAGTCCTCTGTTGGACACAAGTCTTCCTTTAGTGGAAGTTATCAGTCATTTTCTCAGCACATTCAGCTGTTGTTTGTTCAGTTTTTTTTTATTTCAGAATACTTTTTGATACCTAATGCATGATTTTTTGTGAGTTGTCCTCAGTAATTTGTAAGTCTTACTATTGGGACTTTAAAGGGAAACTTTTCTTAGCATTCAATACAGTGAAATTATGTTTAAAACAAAAGTGAATTGTGGTTTAAATATTTAAATACTTTTTTTTTCTAGCCATTACTGACTCTGGGATAAAAATTTAAATACTTTAAAAAAGTGTAAATTAGTATTACATAGTTTAATCAAATTAAATATTCTAATAAAATGTTTGCTTTGCACTCTGCATAGTAGTTACCCCTTTGTTTTTAAAATTTTGACACATAATATGTATGTGTTTTGGGGGCACTTAGTAATGTGTCAATACATACAATGTATAATAGATCAGGGTAATTAGCATACCATCATCACAGACATTTATCATTTCTTTGTGTTGGGACATTCAATATCTTCCTTCTAGCTATTTGAAACTATGTATTAAACTATAGTCACCCTGTAGTGGAATAGAACAGGACAACATACTCTTCCTATCTAGCATAATTTTATATACTTTAACAAATACTGTTACTTTTATACAAGTAGGTACACAGGATTTTAAAAATGAGAAATTAGGTTATATGGTGACTGAAGAGAAACTGAATTTTTTTTCAGTGTTGTGATAGCTATAGTATTTAGCTTTCTTTTTTTTGAGACGGAGTCTTGCTCTGTCGCCCGGGCTGGAGTGCAGTGGCCGGATCTCAGCTCACTGCAAGCTCCGCCTCCCGGGTTTACGCCATTCTCTCGCCTCAGCCTCCGGAGTAGCTGGGACTACAGGCGCCCGCCATTTCGCCCGGCTAATTTTTTGTATATTTTAGTAGAGACGGGGTTTCACCGTGTTAGCCAGGATGGTCTCGATCTCCTGACCTCGTGATCCGCCCGTCTCGGCCTCCCAAAGTGCTGGGATTACAGGCTTGAGCCACCGCGCCCGGCCGGTGTATTTAGCTTTCTTTTAGCAGCTTTTATTTCTAGTGTGTTCTTACAGACTTTCCTAATTGCGATTTGGATTAATTTGATTCTTATGTAGAAAGCAGAGATGCTAGCTATACAGATTTATGACTCAGAATTGTACCTGTTTGGGGAGTAAGGAAGGCCGTATTGTCCAACATTTTGTGGACTTACTTTAGAATAAAAATATTCGTGAAGTCTATATATTTTACTGCTGTAACACAAGAGTGCCTATTTTTCTGCAAAACAACCACCAAGCTTCATGTATTTTTTCCTTTATGAAACATGTATTTTCATTTCTTCTCACCTAGGGAAAGCAGCTTAGTCTCAAGGGAATTTGACCTGATCTCTACCCCTCCACCCCAGGTCCAAATGCATTTGTGCCCTTCCCCCAGTAGATGGCAACAAGTAGGCTGATGTTTAAGAAGATTCAGTAGTCTTAACTTTGTGATCAGACCTATTTGCTAATTATTTCTCAACTGTCATTAGTAATGTTAGTGTTGATTTTTACATTCTGGCCTCAAAATCCTTTCAGAAAACTAGACTGTTAATCACAGAGTTCATCTTTTTTGCTCTACTCTTCATCCTGCCTTTTGAAAAGTGTTGCCTTTTCAGTTGCTGCTATGAACTAAGACTTGGGGAATTTCAGCCTTTGGTGTGGTGCTGTAAGATAATCTGCTTCTGCCTCTTCTAACCATCTAGTATTACTTTTCAGCTGCCTGTATATTAGGCCATGACATTTTTTCCAGGTATCTTGTCATTGCAGAAACTAAGGACTACCGAAAGGAATTACTGAAGAGATAATACACCGTCATTTTATATCTTCATTGTGGTACCTGTTTTAATTGATAACTCAGTTTGTTTCTTGAATAAGTTAAAGAATTGGTAAACTTAGGTTTGCTGGTATACCACAGTTTCTTTCTCTTCTGTAAAATGGGTCTACTACCTAACTCGCATGTTTACTGATATTCAGCCATGGTGTTACGGTTTTGTTTCTTATTACTAAAAAAGAAAATGAAGGTGATTCATAATTAGAGTTAACTTCTAAGAGTTTACTGTATCTCAAGAAATTTAGAACTTTTTCATGATTCCTGCTGAGTTTATTTAAATTTTTAATGCAATAGTAAAGGATTTGGGAGGTTTTCCATATTTCTTCAGACAGTTGTAAAGTTAGGAATGGCTTAATCTATAGTTATTTTAAGGAGTGTAAAATCAAGGACTTAGTAAAACAACAGTTCTAAAAAAATTCTGGAATTGTTTCTATTTTAAGGGCTAGTATTAGAATCATGGCACAAGGAAAGAAGTTATCTTGGTTTCAGCAACTGCTGCATTTATCTCTTAAAGGTGTTGCTTGAATTGTATGTAACAGTACTCTCAAACCTAGAAAAGCAATCATTTAAGGCATCCCAGTGAAGTGACTCTAGCAGTGGATATAGAATTAATACATGTGAATTATAAGTAAATGGCATATATTACTATTACTAAGGTTTTTTTGCTTTTAGAGTTGGGTGTCTCACTCTGTCACCCAGGCTGGAGCATAATGATACAATCATGGTTCACCATAGCCTTGAAAGCCCTTGGATCATGTTATCCTCCTGCCTTCACCTCCTGGGTAGCTGAGACTGTAGGCTCGCACTACCATACCTGGCTGTTTTGTGTTTTTTTTTTGGTAAAGACAGAATCTTGTTATGTTGCCCAGGCTGGTCCTGAACTCCTGGCCTCATGCAGTCCTCCTGCGTGAGCCTTCTAAAATGCTGGAATTATAGGCATGAGCCACTGTACCAGACTTTTCTTTTTTTTTTCTTTTGGATGAGGTCTCAACGCTGTCAGCCAGGTTGGAGTCCAGTGGCACAATCACTGCTTACTGTAGCCTTGACCTCCTGGGCTCAAGCGATCTTCCCACCTTAGCCTCTTGACTAGCTGGGACTGCAGATGTGCACCACCACATCCAGCTAATATTTTAATTTGTGTGTGTGTGTGTGAAGCCAGGGCCTCCCTATGTTGCCCAGGCTGGTCTCAAAGTCTTAGGCTCAAGTGATCCTTCCACTGTGGCATGGCCTCCCAAAATGCTGAGATTACAGGCATGAGTCACCACTCCCGGCCCTTATCAGCATATAATAAGTATTTCTGAACACTTATTTCAGGCCATAGACCAAGATTTGGGATTATAAAGATATATAAAATGTAGTCCTTGGCCTGGAGTTTATAGTCTTAAAGGGAGAGTGGTAAACGTGGACAAACTAACATAAAATCTCTCTCTGTTTTTTTTTTTTTGAGACAGAATCTCACTCTGTCACCCAGGCTGGAGTGTAGTGGCGTGATCTCAGCTCGCTACAACCTCGGCCTCCCAGGTTCAAGTGGTTCTCCTGCCTCAGACTCCTCAGTAGGTGAGATCACAGGCATGTGCCACTGTGACTGGCTAATTTTTTTTACTTTTTGTAGAGGGATCTCACTGTGTTGCCCAGGTTAGTCTTGAACTCCTGGCCTCAAGTGATCTGCCCACCTCGGCCTCCCAGAGTGCTGGGATTACAGGCGTGAGCCATCATGTCTGGCCGCATAACTTCCCAAAGTGCTGAGATTACAGGCATAAGTCACCATACCCAGCAGCATAAAATCTCTTAAACTGAATTGTGAGACATTATGCAGATGCTTTATAAGATGACCAGCTGTTTGCAATAAAGAATATGGTAAAAGTATTACCAAGATATTTCTCAGAATAGTTGCATTATTTGCATCTCTATATATTTGCCCACCTTGAATTCAGAATTAAATTCCTGGTTCCCTTTTTGATGTATCATTATAAAAGGTATATAATATAGTCCAATGATCTAGGTTAGTCCACTGGTGTGGAAGATGAATGGGATAAGAGTATTAAGAAAAGGCATCTTGAATAATATTAGCAACTAACCTGTATTGAATTCTTCCCTTGGCTCAGGGCCGGGCCCATGGTACTTTATATAGGTTAGCACAGTCTCTGTGGATGGAGGATAATGTGATAATGTCTAAATAATGGTAAGTTCAGTGAAGTGGTTAAGAGCGAACACTGAGATTCAGTTTAAATCTAGGCTCCAACATTACTAGTTGAAGAACCTTTTTTTTTTTTTTTTGACGCTAGTTCTCCCATCTGTGAAATGGGAGTAAAAATAGTATTTATATCCTGATTGTTATGAGGATTAAATTAGTTAATATATGTAAAACATTTAAAACAATGCCTGGTATAGGATAAGTGCTTGCATTTAAGCTATTATTATTGTTGTAATTTTTTTCTAGAGATAAGGTCTCTTTCTGTTGTTTAGACTGGAGTGCAGTTGTGTGATCATATCTCACTGCAGCTTCAAACTTGTGGGCTCAAATGGTCCTCGCACCTTAGCTGCCGAGTAGCCACCATACCTGGTTAATTTTTTATTTATTGTAGGGATGAAATCTTGCTACGTTGCCCAGGCTGGTCTTGAACTCTTGGCCTTAAGCAATCTTCTTGCCTCAGCTTCCTCAGCATTGTAAGATGTATTTTTAGTAACCATTCCTTTTGAGAGACAGTGTTTTAATTTTCCTTTCCTTTGCATCTGAAAAGACAGTTTTGAGAAGGTGGATTTTTCTGATACTATCTTGGAATTATTTGAGTGGTAGAAATTTAGAGTTGAAATGAGATCATTGCAAGAATTATGGACTCTGCAGCAAGATGAACTTGGGTTTTCCTTGTTGTTTGACCTTGAGCATGTTACTGTATAAAATATAGAAAATACATACTTTTCAGGAGTCTTTTCGGGTTTTAATGAGTAAATGAAGTTCTTACCTAGCACAGCACCTGGTTCTCAGTTAAGTGATCAAATAGTATTTGTTTTATTATAAATGTTAATAGTTCTCCTAAATGGTACCTTATTTTCACAGTTGGTGGAAATGTATAAAGTTACAGTCAACAGTGTGTATGTATTTTTAAGATTTATAGTTTAGGTTTTGAGTAAATTTAATGGACAATTAAAGTGGAACCTAAAAATTGAAAGGAAAAATAACCCTGACCCAGATTACACACTTAGAAAAGTTTTGTGGGGGGCTGTTTCTAAATCTGATTCAAGTTCAAGTGTTTTATCACTGCTAATTATAGTCTCTCTGACTACTTACAGTTTCAAATAAATAAGGTCAGTGTTAGCAGTGTGATATGGAATATGTTTTTTGATGTCTTTATTTTGATATAGTCACAGATTTATAAAAATCTTGCAAAAATAGTATAAGGAACATCCCATATTCCTCTTTACCTAGTTTCAAGGTCTTTTTTTTTATTGCTAGAGGATAAATTTATTAATTTTTTTCTTTTTTGTTTTTTTTGAGACTGAGTCTTATTCTGTTGCCCAGGCTGGAGTGCAGTGGTGTGATCTCAGCTCACTGCAACCTCCACCTCCCAGGTTCAAGCAGTTCTCCTGCCTCAGCCTCCCAAGTAGCAGGGACTACAGGTGCCCACCACCATGCCCAGCTAATTTTTGTGTTTTCAGTAGAGACAGGGTTTCACCACGTTGGCCAGGATGATCTCGATCTCTTGACCTTGTGATCCGCCTACCTCAGCGTCTCAAAGTGCTGGGATTACAGATGTGAGCCACCACGCCCGGCCTAATTTCTTTTTTGTAATTAATGGAAATCTTTTTTTTTTTTTTTTTTTAGAAATAGATGTAAAACCTGATGAAGAATGATGCAGTAAACATGTTTGTTTTTTTGAGACAGTCTCGCTCCGTCAGCTAGGTTGGAGTGCAGTGGCACAATCTCAGCTCACTGCAGCCTCAACCTCTTGGGCTCAAGCAGTTCTCCTGCCTCAGCCTCCAGAGTAGCTGGGATCACAGGTGTGTGCCACCATGCCCAGCTAATTTTTGTATTTTTAGTAGAGATGGGGTTTCACCATGTTGGCCAGGTTGGTCTCGAACTCCTGACCTCAGGTAATCCGCCCACCTTGGCCTCCCAAAGTGTTGAGATTACAGGCGTGAGCCACCGTGCCCAGCTGTGAACACGTTTATGTGGTTCTTCAACAGTTATTATATAAGTGTTGATTTTTCAGAATGTTCTGAATGTACTGTAATGTTTTCTTCCTGACTTGTGGCCATCATTAGTGAATGTTAGTTTATTATACTTAGCCTTAAGGCCTTCATTGGCTATTGGATACTCCTAAATGGCTTGCTTTTTATAGAACTTAATTGCTTTGTGCAGTGAGTGTGTCCTCTCCTTTCTCTGCTTGATGGGCTTCTTGGTGTTCAGGTACTGTGAGCTACACCCTCCTCCCCCAGCATTTAATGTGCATTGAGTTGCAAAACTACTTGCTAGACTTGTGTACCTTAAGTTCAGAGGAAAGGCTTGCATTATGTGGCTTTAAGACAGTGATAATTTTGGTAGCTCAAAGGTATTTTTAAAAGTATAGGCCGGGCGCGGTGGCTCAAGCCTGTAATCCCAGCACTTTGGGAGGCCGAGACGGGCGGATCACGAGGTCAGGAGATCGAGACCATCCTGGCCAACATGGTGAAACCCCGTCTCTACTAAATATACAAAAAATTAGCCGGGCGAGGTGGTGGGCGTCTGTAGTCCCAGCTACTCGGAAGGCTGAGGCAGGAGAATGGCGTAAACCCAGGAGGCGGAGCTTGCAGTGAGCCGAGATCGCGCCACTGCACTCCAGCCTGGGCGACAGAGCAAAGACTCCGTCTCAATAAAAAAAAAAAAAAAAAAAAAAAGTATATTCGTTATCAGCACTTTGTTACCTGAAGGGATCAATAACGCTTTTGTTGTTTTTGAAGATGGTTTAGACCTCTTGTGTCTGAAAACTGCTTTAAGAGACTGCAGAGAAGACAGTAAAATAACTGGGGGTCTGTGGTGTGCTAGGCATACATTATTGTGTATAACCTTTTGCCCTTGACTCTTTCAAAATACATCTTCTCTCTTCCTAAACGACTTTGTCTTTTTGCCTGCTATAGCTTAGTAATGACTCCTACTATCTGCACCTGCCCACTTGAAGAGTCTTTTTAAACATACTTCTTTTTTTTTTTTTTTTTGACATGGAGTTTCGCTCTTGTTGCCCAGGCTGGAGTGCAGTGGTGCAATCTCAGCTCACCGCAACCTCTACCTGTCAGGTTCAAGCAATTCTCCTGCCTCACCCTTCCTAGTAGCTGGGATTACAGGCATGTGCCAACACGCCCGGCTAATTTTGTATTTTTAGTAGAGACGGGGTTTCTCCATGTTGGTCAGGCTGGTCTCGAACTCCCAACCTCAGGTGATCCGCTTGCCTCGGCCTCCCAAAGTGCTGGGATTACAGGCGTGAGCCACCGCGCTCGGTCTAAACACGCTTTTTATTTTAGGTCAGTTTCAGATTCACAGAAAAGCTTCACAGATAGCATTCTCCTATATTTCACATCCAGTTTCTCTTTATGAAGATCTTAACATTAGTGTGGTACATTTGACACAACTAATGACCCAATATTGATCCATTATTATTACCTGTACTTCATTTGGATTTTCACCTAATGTCTTTCTGTTCCAGGATCCCATCCAAGGTGTCATGTAACATGTAGTGAATGACTTTTTAAAACTTATGCTTTTTGAGGCATTTATTTCTGATTATAAAGTATAGAGCAATTGTTAAAATTTGAATAAAGAAAACTAAGAACCACCCCTAATTTTCCCACCTCATGTAATCAGTATAAACATTTTTGTATGTGGTCTTTCGTTCTAGTCTCTGTTTTAATAATAGCAGCTCATGTTTTTCCTTATACTATCATATGATGAACATTTTCCTGTTGTATTATTAGTTTTTCATTAATGTGCTTTATATTTACTTAACCATAATTGTCAGTCTTTTTCCCTTTGTCAGATTATTTTTTTTCTTTTGGAGGTGGAGTCTCACTTTTGCCCAGGCTGGAGTGTAGTGGCATAATTTTGGGTCACTGCAGCCTCCACCTCCTGGGTTCAAGCGATTCTCCTGCCTCAGCCTTCCAAGTAGCTGGGACTTACAGGCTCACGCTACCACAGCTGGCTAATTTTTGTAATTTTAATAGAGACAGGGTTTCACTATGTTGACCAGGTTGGTTTCGAACTCCTGACCTCAGGTGATCCATCCTCCTTGGCTGCTCATGCTGGGATTACAGGTGTAATCCACCACACCTGGCCAAAAACTATCATTAATAATCCTTTTTAGAAATATTAGCTTTGTACTCATATCTGTGAAGCTGTGCTTTTTTGAAAAATGAAATTAAAAAAATTTTTTTTTTGAGACAGGGTCTTGCTCAGTTTCCCAGGCTGGAGTGCAGTGGCTTCATCTTGGTTCACTGCAGCCTTCACTTCCTGGGCCCAAATGATCCTGCTGCCTCAGCCCTCCTGAGTAGCTCAGACTACAGATGTGCATCACGATGTCTGGCTAATTTTTTTTTTTTTTTTGTATTTTTGGCAGAGAAACATGGGGTTTTACCATGTTGCCTGGGCTGGTCTTGAACTCCTGAGCTCAAGTGATCTGCCTGCCTTGGCCTCCCAAAATGTTGGGATTACAGGTATGAACCACCGCACCTGGCCGAAGCCATGTTTTTAAATGAAATCTTCCTCCCTTATCTTTGTATTACCTTGGAGTATCCTGTATTAACTTGGGATACTTGTATTAACTTGTAATATCTTTTGTATTACCCTTGTGCAGGATGTGACTCTTTGCTCTTTGAAGAGTCAGAAGGCTCCTTGTTGTGGCTCGCAGGCTCCAACATGGCCACCTCTCTGACATCATCTCTTGCTTTTCTTGCCTTCTACTTGGTCTTCTTGCTCCGTGAATTGTCATCTTCTAGATTTTAATGGCTGTTTCTTCATGCGTTAGGTTTTAGCTCAGATGGCTTTACTTGGTTGCCCTATCCAAAATAATTCCTTTTTCTGATAGGAACATTTTTACCTGCAAGTAAATAGAAAACTTGACCAAGACCTTAAACAGATTAGGGTTTGTTTTTCCTTGCACGACATGGTTCATTTGCACAGTGGTTCCAGCAAGGGCCAGGCTCTGTGTGTTTCTGCTCTGCCATTCTAAGCAGCAAGTGGTTCTCATGGTTACTGAATGGCTGTCAAGGCTTGAAGTCATTGTGGCCATTGCATTTGAGTCAGGAAGAAGAAAAGATACTGTTGTGTTCCTATTGTTGTTTATCTAGAAAGCAAAAGTATTCCTAGAGGATGCCTAGCCTGTCTCCCTGTATGTCTTATTACTGACAACTGGATCATACTTCTGGCAAAAAAAAAAAGAAAAAGAAAAAAAAAAACCCGCACACAGTAATGGTATTTTGTACACAGCCAGGTTTAGACCATTGGCTTTTAAATTCTTCTGATACGCAGTCTAATATGAATGACCTACTGTATGTCACCACTGTATGTGAAGGCATATCTGTGTAACTGAAGTAAGTTGCAGGAGCTGTGCTTAATGATTATGCATGCTCTATTTTCTTTTCTCTGTTTCATTTGAAAGTTGTGGTTAGGACCTTTTAAGTCTGGATGCCCTTAACCTTTTTTGAAGCATAGATTCTTTAGCAGTCTGAAGCTTGTGGATACCTCAGAATAATATTGTTAAATTCACAAAATTGATACCCATAAGATTAAAAAAATCAAAGATCTCAAAATGTTGAAGTCTAGCTCTCAAACTGTGAAAGCTGGTATGTAATCAGTAATATGTTTATTAGCACTGTCAGTAATGATCTAGCAGCTTCTCAGTTGAATGTAAAGGATAGTTTGAGGTATCTGCAACAATTGAATGTGCTGTAATATCTGTGATTTCTCTTGGTACAAACTTAAAGGTACCACCAATAATGCTGTGGTTTGTTGCTTATTCATATGAGAAAGAAATGTTAAAATTCTTTTTTTTTTTTTTTTTGGGATGAAGTCTTGCTGCATCACCTAGGCTGGAGTAGTGTGGCACCATCTTGGCTCACTGCAACCTCCACCTCCCGGGTTCAAGTGATTCTGCCTCAGCCTCCTGAGTAGCTGGGACTGTAGGCATGCACCACTATGCGCAGCTAATTTTTGTATTTTTAGCAGAGACGGGATTTCTTTTTTTTTTTTTTTGAGACGGAGTCTCGCTCTGTTGCCCAGGCTGGAGTGCAGTGGCCAGATCTCAGCTCACTGCAAGCTCCGCCTCCCAGGTTTAGGCCATTCTCCTGCCTCAGCCTCCTGAGTAGCTGGGACCCGGGCGCCCGCCACCTCGCCCGGCTAGTTTTTTGTATTTTTTAGTAGAGACGGGGTTTCACCGGGTTAGCCAGGATGGTCTTGATCTCCTGACCTCGTGATCCGCCCGCAGAGACGGGATTTCACTATATTGGCCAGGTTGGTCTTGAAATCCTGATATCAAGTGATCCACCTGCCTTTGCCCCACAAAATGCTAGAATTTCAGGCGTGAGCCACCACGCCTGGCTTAAATTTCACTTAGAGGTTAGTGAAATTATTTCTTCTATTCCAAGTATAAGAATCCTTGTTATGAACCAGTGGTCTAAATTGATTTCAAGCCTCTAATCTTGAAGTTTGAACAGAATAACTGGCTTTAGCCCAATCATGACTCATCGCTGAGGGCGAGGGAATAGCCCACTTCCTGGGAGGTAAAGGCATTTGTAGCCAGATTCTTTTAGCAGGGAAGAAAGGTGGGGTAGTTGGAATTTGGTTAGGGAACCCTGTCTGCTACCATCTTCTGTGTGTAGTCTCTACTTCTTCTTATCTTTTTCTTATTCTCTTCCCACTGTTTAGTTTTCCTCATAGAACTGTCTGATAATTGCTGTTTGTCTGCTGACCCTGGTAGAGTGTATGTTCCTCGAGGGAAAAGACTGTCTTATTACCTTCCATTTCCTAAAAAGCTGTTCTGAAGTAGGGTAACAGTAAAAATAAAATTCGTTTTTTTTTTTTCTTTTGAGACAGTCTCATTCTGTCACCCAGGCTGGAGTGCAGTGGTGCCATCTGGGCTCACTGCAGTCTCCGCCTCCCAGTTTCAAGCAGTTCTCCTGCCTCAGCTTCCCAAGTTGCTGGGTTTACAAGTGTGCACCACCACCCTGAGCTAATTTTTGTGTTTTAAGTAGAGGCAGGGGGTTTCATCATATTGACCAGGCTGGTCTCCAGCTCCTGACCTCAGGTGACCCACCCGCCTTAACCTCCCAAAGTGCTGGGATTACAAGCGTAAGCCACCACGCCTGGCCAAAGTGAACCACTGCGCCTGGCCAAAGTTTTCCTTTTTATGTAAGACTTTTGAAGGCAGAAAGCATTTTCTGAACAAAATAGAAGTTTTAAAAACAGCTTTATTGAGCCGGGCGCGGTGGCTCATGCCTGTAATCCCAGCACTTTGGAAGGCTGAGGCGGGCGGATCACCTGAGGTCAGGAGTTCAAGACCAGCCTGGCCAACATAGTGAAACCCCATCTCTACTAAAAATACAAAAATTAGCTGGGCGTGGTGGCACATGCCTGTAATCCCAGCTACTAGGGAGGATGAGGCAGGAGAGTTGCTTGAGCCCGGGAGACGGAGGTTGCAGTGAGCCAAGATTGTGCCACTGCACTCCAGCCTGGCCAACAGAGCAAGACTGTCTCAAAAGAAAAAAGAAAACAGCTTTATTGAGATATAATTCACATGCCATACGGTTCACCTATTTACAGTAGGGAGTCCTTTAAAAAAAAAAAAAAAGGACAGTCTCGCTCTGTTGCCCAGGCTGGAGTACAGTGGCACGATCTTGGCTCACTGCAACCTCTGCCTCCCGTATTCAAGCGATTTCCCCTGCCGCAGCCTCCGGAGCAGCTGGGAATACAGGCATGCGTCACCACACCCACCTAATTTTTGTATTTTTAGTAGAGACAGGATTTCACCATGTTGGCCGGGGTAATCTCCAACACCTGACTTCAAGTGATCCACCCCTGTTGGCCTCCCAAAGTGCTGGGATTACAGGCGTGAGCTACCGTGCCTGGCCAAATTCTATTAACTTTTAGGTTAAATTTTAGAATTAATGTTGTGATGTGCTGTCTTGGTTAAAAATCTTAACTGAAAAATATCTTAATCATCTGTAGTATGGGACTGCAAATGGAAACTATCTGTTATTTGGATTTCTCTTTAGGAAGAAATACCCCACTGGCAATTTCAATTCACTATTTCTACTTAAATTATTTGAATTTAAACATCTTGTTAACTAGAAAATACGTTTATTGGTTATGATAGTGTCACTTAAAGAAGGTTAGATAGGAAACAGTTATTGGAAGATGCCAAATTCATTTCAGAACCAAATTCAAGTGTAGTGGTGACTCTACTTTTTGCAAAACAGTTTACCAGGTTTCTGTTTGTTTTTTAATTCCTAAGTTGTAGAAGTTCAACTAAAGCAAAAATGAGATGTGATGGACTCTTAAGAGCTTCCTTTGTATGGCAGTCTGTACATAGTATGTTAAGTTCTCAAGAATCTCTCCTTAGAAACTTAGAAGTTCTTTTGTGCAACTGTGTTTTTTTGAATAAAGCTGTGTCAGTTAAAAACAAAACAACAGAACTTCCATACACTTTCTTTTTATATGTAACGACTTGTTTTAAAAGACCTATTAGCGACCCGCTATTATAAATTAAAGGAACCCGAGATCTGCGTAGGGGTTCCCTTTGCCCATTCGTCTAACCTCACTCTTTAAAACTAAACTCAAGCCTGCTGCTCGCCGACCTAGCATTGCTCTCGCCATGGCTCTCAGCGATGCTGACGTGCAAAAGCAGATAAAGCATATGATGGCTTTCATTGAGCAGGAAGCCAATGAGAAAGCAGAAGAAATAGATGCAAAGGCAGAAGAAAGGTCGGCTTGTGCAAACTCAAAGACTAAAGATTATGGAATATTATGAGAAGAAGGAGAAACAGATTGAGCAGCAGAAGAAAATTCAGATGTCCAATTTGATGAATCAAGCGAGACTCAAAGTCCTCAGAGCGAGAGATGACCTTATCACAGACCTACTAAATGAAGCAAAACAGAGACTCAGCAAGGTGGTAAAGGATACAACCAGGTACCAGGTGCTGCTGGATGGACTGGTTCTCCAGGGTTTGTACCAGTTGCTGGAGCCCCGAATGATTGTTCGTTGCAGGAAACAAGCTTTCCCTCTGGTAAAGGCTGCAGTGCAGAAGGCAATCCCTATGTACAAAATTGCCACCAAAAATGACGTAGATGTCCAAATTGACCAGGAGTCCTACCTGCCTGAAGACATAGCTGGTGGAGTTGAGATCTATAATGGGGATCGTAAAATAAAGGTTTCCAACACCCTGGAAAGCCGGCTGGATCTCATAGCCCAGCAGATGATGCCAGAAGTCCGGGGAGCCTTGTTTGGTGCAAATGCCAACAGGAAGTTTTTGGACTAAGCCTTCAGGAGGTGGAGCTCATCCTCAGCTCTCCCGCTGTGATGTGGAAGCTTCTGATATTTGAAGAAACACGAATGTCTCTGTAGCTTCCTCTTTACTGCCCCAGTATTGCTCTGTATTTATCAGTGATGCCCCTCCTGTCACTCATGCCTTTAAAAAAAAAAAAAAAGACCTATTAGCGTCTTCTATATATTTGGCCTGCAGTTTATTTGGAAGATTATAGGTATGAATTGTGTATTTGGATTGTTTTGTCATTTCAGTTGTTTGCATGGTTCAGGCTTTCAAACCTATCCGCAGTTATATATTGCTCATTCATTCATGCCTCTAGGCCTTTCTGAAGTTCTCTCTCTCTAGAACTCCCTTTTTGCCTCCCATTCTAGACCATTCCGCTTCTCTCTTGGGGAAATACCTTTTTTCATGAGTTCTTATGTACCACCATTTCCTGGAATGTGTATTGCAATCCCTAGGTCTCAGGTTGCTCTTCTGTAATAGTACTTAGAGTAGTACCTTTTACTCTAGTTACTTGTTTCCACTTTGGTCTTCCATTGGTCTGAGCTTCCTAGCATTCTTTTAAACCTTGCATGCATCCTACCAAAGATTCCAACATCACCACTGGCTATCTGCACACCTCACTGCAAGTTGTCTTTAAAAGAGGGCTTGGGCTAGCTCATGTCTCTCACAGCTAATAGCACAGGGTAGAATCTTTGTCTAGTTTATTCTAGCTCATTGTTGCTGGTTTTCCTGATTTTTTTTTTTTCCACCTGAGGAAGACCTTAACTGTTCTCTTTTAACACTTTGGAGGTGTGGCAGTACCTCCTGTTTCTACTTCTCTCCACAGTTTTAACTAGTTTTCTATTCCCTGTGGCTGAAGAAATGATTGCATATAGAAATTTGGTGGCTAGACCGTGTGCTGTGGCTCTTGGCCAAGGTGGGTGGATTGCTTGAGCTCAGGAGATCGAGACAGACCTGGAAATCTCATCTGTATTAAAAAAAAAAAAAAATTGATGGCTGTGGTTTTGTTTA
Source organism: Trachypithecus francoisi (assembly GCF_009764315.1). NCBI lineage: Eukaryota > Metazoa > Chordata > Mammalia > Primates > Cercopithecidae > Trachypithecus > Trachypithecus francoisi. The sequence goes on from NW_022681458.1 coordinate 10,934,967, forward strand.
GCCCTCTTTTTCTTGCTTTACTGGTTTCTTAATGTTTTTATCTTTTACTTCAATAAGGAATGGGAAAAGAAAATACACCATTTTATTATTTCTTGATGATGACTTTTAGTGTATTCAGCAATACTGAGCACAGTGGCTCATGCTTTGGGAGGCCAAGGTTGGAGGAACGTTTGAAGCCAGGAGTTTAAGACCAGCCTGGGCAATAGTGAGACACTTCCCAACCTCTGTCTCTACAAAAAATAAAAATAAATTAGGTGCATGTGGTGGTACACATCTATAATTCTGAGGTGGGACGACCGCTTGAGCCCAGGAGCTGGAGGTTCCAGTGAGCTTTGATTGTGCTGCTGCACTCCAGCCTGGGTGGACAGAGACTTTGTCTTTAAAAATAAAATAAAAAAAAAAGCTATCTGATACAAATTTTAGAGAAGCATCTTTTTTTTAATACTGTGTATTATCCCTTAAAAAGTTGATTTTTTAATTACTGTATATAGTATAGTACAAATGGAAAGTTTGGATGTGAATTTCCCCCTTTAAAGGTCAGTGTATAAGTAAATTGGCCTGAGAGGCAGGCGACAGAAGTTCTAATTCTAATCTTTAGACACTTGAGCATAGATGAATTTCCTTTGTGTCTTTTTGTGTTAAATGTGAGAAATGCTTTCTCTTGCTGTAATTCTGGGGTTATTAGTGTTAAAGAGAGAGACATGTCAGAAGTCTTTGTACACTGTTGTTACTTCGTGCACTGTGGCTTAATTTTGTCATTGTTATTGGGGGAGATAATCTCTGAATGAGTCAAGTTTACAGTAATGTCAATTTGGAGGTGTAAAAAATAAAGTGGGACTTAAAAAAAATTCAAACATTAATTGAATGCCTGCTTACCTGAGACTATTACCTGATATTTACTATTAATGTGTGTCTAATGAAATCCTTAAGAATGGAATTAGGCAACTGGACCTTAGGGAAACCAGTATTTAAGAAACTATCACCTGTTGTCTCTACTGTCTTTATGTCTGCTGTCTTTTTCTCTCTAAAGACTGCTTTCTAATTTGACCGTATTAAATACAGCCGTTGTAATGCCAAACTTAGGTTTTACAATCTAGGTACCCAAAGAGTCTTGGAGGAGACTCTTGTTGGTCCATCACAGGTTGTTGAGTCTTGAATTCTAGTTAACTTGTGGCGGGTGTTGTGACTATCTGGAAGGGTATTATGTATTATGTTGCAGCATTCATATGAGTCTGTGGGAATGTAGTGGGGAGAGAGAGGAGGCAAACGTGGTTGTCTAATGTAAATAGACATTTACATTACATCTACGTTTGTAGAGGCATCTAACGAAATGTCTTAAGTTTGCGAAGTGCCTTAGGGCTCTTCAGAGTTGTAATTATGCAGAAGTATAGAGAACTTCAAGGCAAGAAGATTTTGTAAAACTTCAATAGATAATTATCTTTATTTATTTAGAGACGGAGTCTCACTCTGTTGCCCAGGCTGGAGTGCAGAGGCACGATCTCGGCTCACTGCAACCTCCACCTCCTGGTTCAAGCGATTCTCCTGCCTCAGCCTCCCGTGTAACTGGGATTACAGGCGCATGCCACCACACCTGGCTAATTTTTGTATTTTTCGTAGAGACATTCACCACATTGGCCAGGCTGGTCTCCAACTCCTGATTTCGAGTAATCCACCTGCCTTGGCCTCCCAAAGTGCTAGGATTATAAGCATGAGCCACTGCACCTGGCCGCTTATTTATTTTTTGGTTGGCTTGTTATATTGGTTGCTGAGAGAAGAGTTTTACAATCCACTTTGGATTTGGGTATTTTGTAGTTTTTAAATTTTTAATATTAGGCCTTGTATATAAATGAAGTGTATATAAATTGAGAGTTGCAGTGTCACTGGATTAAACCCTTTCTCACTATGGAGATACTCTTTTTATCTCTAGTAATGTCTTTTAATGCCTTAAAAGACTTTTTAAGAGCAGTTTTAGGCTCACACAACAAAATTGAGCTGAAGTTACAGAGATTTCCCATACACTCCTCTACCCTGCAACATGCATAGCCTTTTCCTGTGATCAACATCCCCCACCGAAGTGGTACATTTGCTACAGTCAGTGAACCTACATTGACATGTTATTACGCAGAGTCCCTAGTTTACATTAGGATTTATTCTTTTTGCATCTTCTGTCAAATTTATAATGACATATAGCTACCATTATAGTGTTAAAAACTGTAATTTTTACCACCCTAAAAGTCTTCTGTTACTTTTGAAAACAAGAGTCTTATTGTAAAGTGTTTTTTAGATACTGCACCAGCTTTCTTTTGCCTAGTATTTGTATGGTATTTTTCATCTTCTTTCGTTCTGTATTCTTGTTTTTTAGGTTATCTCTTAGAGTATTTTAAAAGCCTAGTCTGATAATCTTAACTAGAGATGGAGTTTTACTTCATTTTATTTTCTGATTTGTTGCCTTCATTTGAGTTTATTATTATTATTTTATTATTATTTTGGAGACGGAGTCTCGCTCTATCACCCAGGTTGGAGTACAGTGGCACCATCTCAGCTCACTGCAACCTCCACCTCGATTCTCCTGCCTCAACCTCCGGACCACACCTGGCTAATTTTTGTATTTTTAGTAGAGACGAGGTTTCATCATGTTGGCCAGGCTGGTCTCAAACTCCTGACCTCAGGTGATCCACCCGCCTCAGCCTCCCAAAGTGCTGGGATTACAGGCGTGAGCCACCGTGCCCGGCCAGGTTTATTATTTTTTATGATTCTAGTCTCTGCCTTCCTGTTTTACAAAGTAAAACAGTATATTTAACAAGGTCTTGTGGAAAATGCAACGACCTTAAAATGATAACTCCATTTGCCAAGTTCCTTTTGGCTTTAAGATACTGTCATTGGAATCAATTTTTTTTAAATCTTACTTTATAGTGTAATATCGAGTTAATATTCATTTACATTTAGCTGTTTGTCACCTTTATTTTTTCCTGGGCCACTTTCTTTCTGCTGGTGGAAAAACTGTTTTACCAAAACTTCATTAATAAGAGATAATTTCACTTGGTGTAGAATGTTTTATTTTATTATTATTTTTTTTTACAGATGGTGTCTCACTCTGTTGCCCAGGCTGGTATGAAGTGGTGCTGTCATGGTCACTGCAGCCCCAAAATTCTGGGCTCGAGTGATCCTTCTGCACACCTCTACATGTGGCTAGTTTATTTTGTTGTGGAATTATGATGTGTGTGGGTTTAGATGTCTTTTATTTATCCTGTTTGGGCTCAGTTAGCTCCTGTGGATTCATATCATTTACTGGTTCTAGAAAATTCTCAGCCACCAAATGTTTAGATATGTCTCTCACATTTCTTCACTCTTCTGCTTCTGGAATTTTTATTAAACTTATATATGCACTTCTCACTTGATTCTCTGCATATCTTACTTTTAATCTTTTGTTCTTTCTGTGATATATTTTATATAATTGCTTCTGTCTTCCACTTTGCTGTCTTTGTCTAATAGACCAGCACACCTGTCTGAGCTTTATTACTTTATTTTTCATATTAGAAATTCTGTTTGGTTGTTTTCCAAATCTATGTAACATTTAGTAGTTTTTCTGTTTCATTTATCTTTTTCATGTTTGTCCTTTTTGCATCTACACATTGTGAGCATTTTAAGATCTGATAGTCCTCCTATCTGAAATGTTTTGTGTCTTTTTGCAGGTTCTTATTCATGATGCCTTGTTTACTTGAGTGTTATCTGTATTCTGTTCCTTGTCCTTAGATTATGTGTGGCATTTTCCTGAGGCCTAAAGGTGCCTTTCTCCAAAGGTTTACTTCGCTCCTATGAAGTATTTAGATGCACTAAGAGCTTGCTACCCAAAGTATGGTTCTCAGACTGGCAGAGAAGTTATTTAGAAAACATGGCATGTCAGGTTCCATCCCTGTGTTTTAACAAGAATGTGAATTTTAACAAGATCCATAGGTAATTCTCAGGCACACTAAATACTGAGCATCACTGCATTAAGTGATCAGTAAGATTTGAAGTTCCTTGGCTTACAGTTTCTTGGATCATTCATCTGATTCAAAATATGCCTGTAAATCTTGGCCAGGCCTGTACAAATTCTCAGGTATAAATTTTCTTTTCCCCTTCCTTCTCTTCTCTCCTGATGTCTCCTCTGTCTTGCTTGCTTTTTTAGCAACAAGGCAACTTTCCCAGCAGTTGGTTTGGGATGGGGTTCAGGAATATTTCTGGTCATCTTCATCATAAAAGTGTATCCCATAGTTTTTTTTTCCCTTATTTCATGAGTTGAGAGTTGATAAAGGCCTTTTAAAAAAAATGCTAAATTGTGTAATCTTTACATGGGGCCATGCTATTCTTCTCCGTATAGTTGCACTTTTAGTGCTGCCAAAGTGATCATGATAAAGACTTTTTAAAAAAATCTTGAAGTAAGATTATATTCTTGAGTATTTTGGGTTTGGAAAGTTGGAGGTGGGGACGGTTAGCTTCATAATCAGCGTCATTCATTACTAGGGAAATATGTATTAGAACAATAATAAGATACTACTACACACCCAGCAGAATAACGAAAAAAATTTTGTTTTTGAACCGGAGTCTTAATCTGTCACCCAGGCTGGAGTGCAGTGGTGCCATCTCAGCTCACTGCAGCCTCCACCCCTTGGGTTCAAGTGCTTCTCTTGTCTCAGCCTCCCGAGTCGCTGGGATTACATTGATGCACCACCAATCTGGCCACTTTTTGTATTTTTAGTAGAGACGGGGTTTCACTTTGTTGGCCAGGCTAGTCTCAAACTCCTGATCTCAAGTGATCTGCTTGCCTTGGCCTCCCTAAGTGCCGAGATTACAGGCATGAGCCACTGCACCTGGCCTAGAATAACCAAAAATTGAAAGACTGGCAACACGAACTGTTGGTGAGGAGACAGGGTCTCACTCTGTCACCCAGGCTGGAGTGCAGTGATGGATCTCTCAGCCCACTGCAGTCTCTGTCTCCTGGGCTCAAGCAATCCTCCCAACTCAGCCCCGAAAGTAGCTGGGACTAGAGATGCGCACTACCATGCCCCGCTAATTTTTGTGTTTTTTTGTGGAGAAAGGGTTTCACCCTGCTGCCCAGGTTGGTCTCATACTCGGCTCAAGCATTGCCCACTTTAACTTCCCAAAGTACTGGGATTACAAGTGTGAGCCACTGTGCCTCTCCTACTTTTTGTTTTTTTAGTCACATTATTCTCAAATGGGTGAGTGACAATGTCTTTACCTCTGAAAGGTATAAAGATTTCTTTGACAGATGAGAAAACTCAGGCTTCGTTACGAAATTTTTCCAAGATAACATGGCTTAAAATGGTAGAGCCAGGGTTTGAACAGACTCAAGACATAGGTACTTTTTACTACTTCTCTCTTTCCTCCACTGTTGACATTTAGGTGTATTTTTCCCGACTTTTTTCCTACACATATATAAACAAATACACACCTTTCCCTCCCCCACTTCTTTCTTATGCTTTGAGTCTCAGCTTAAAATGTCTCTTCAGAGAGCTGTTACCTGATGATTCAACCCAAAGCAGCTTTTTCCTTCCTCCTTCCCATTGTCCTCTACTCCTTCCTATTTTTCTCCTATTTCACTTTTCATGGAACTTAACCACAATGTGCACATATTCTATTTTCTCTTTCCAATTGAGTGTAAACTCCATTGTAGCAAACAGTATTGACACCTGTCAGATAAGCCTTCAAATATTTGCTGCAGGAATTAACAGTGTTCTGTCCGTGAATGTCAGTGTGGTATATACAGGTTTACCTTTGCTTTTGAGGACCTCTAAATATGCCATAGTATTGATACCATATACTTATTAACTATTCCTTTGTTGAGAACATTCGGATCATCTCCCTTTTTCCACAGTGACATACTGCAGTGAGTATCGTGATTACATCCTTACTTGTGCAAGTATTTCTTTAGGTTAGATTCCTAGAAGTTTCTAAGGATATCAGTGGCAGTTTTTAATTGTGGGAGCTGGGAGAGTCACGTAAAAATTACAAAGGAATAGAAGATGATATGTAATGATACCAAAACAATAGTGTACATCTTTGTCACAGTTGTCAAACCTAGCTGATACTAGAAAAATAAATTGTTATTTTGATTTTTTTCCTTTTTAATTTCTTTTGGTGTTTTTGTTTTATTTTGTTTTGATGCAGGGTCTCCGTCTGTCACCCAGGTTGGGGCTCAGTGGCACGATCATGGCTTGCTGTAGCCTTGACTTCCTGGGCTCAAGCAATTCTCCCACCTCACCACCTTAGCCTCCAGAGTAGCTGGGCCTACACGTGCATGTCACCACACCTGGCTATTTTAATTTTATTTTTTAGTTTTGATATGGGATTTCACTCTGTTGCCCAGGTTAGAGTACAGTGGCATGATCTCAGCATAATTGCAGCCTTCACTTCCCAGGCTCAGGCGATCCTCCCACCTCAGCTTCCTGAGTAGCTGGGGCCACAGATGTGCACCACCATGCTGGGATAAATTTTTTCTTTTTTGGTAGAGAGGAGGTTTCACCATGTTGCCTAGGTTGGTCTCAAACTCCTGAGATCAAGCGATCCTACTGCTTCAGCCTCTGAAAGTGCTGGCATTACAGGTGTCAGCCACTGCGCCTGGCCCCAGCTAGTTTTTAAATATTTTGTAAAGGTGGGGTCTCCCTATATTGCCCAGACTGGTCTTGAACTCCTGGGCTCAAGCCACCCTCTTGTGCCTTGGCCTCCCAAAGTGCTGGGATTACAGGCATGAGACACTGCACCCAGCCTCTTATTCTGATTTTAGGAATGGTTTGATTTTCCCATACCCCCATTCTGATAGGGTCCAGGAATCTGTATTACAAAAATTTGCTTTTGGGAAATACACCTCTGAATTTTTTCTTGGCTCCTGGTTTGTACATATTCTGGCTCAGTGTAGAGGCAGTTTTGGCATCTACTTATTTTTGGTAAAAATGCTAAATGTAGAAATGTGGGGCATTAGTCTGTAGAGTATGGCATTAAAAATTTTTTTTTCACTTTTGAAAAATATTGGAGACATTCTAAATGAATTTAGGTATAATTGCTCTGAAATGCATGATCTTAAACAAAAATTTGACACTATTATTCACCAGGTGTTAAAGTTACAGTCTGTATTTTCTCCCTGACTTTGAGTTAATTTTAATGCTTCCTTTCCCCCTGCTTCCTCTCCCCCTAACTATAATCTTCATAATTTTTGTTTCGGACAGATCCCCAGGGTTGTAGCTCTATTGATGACAGGCTACATACTTGTTTGGAAAATATTTTTTATTGCAAGTCAGGAATAGACTTCCTAATCTGAGCTATGTTAAAGAATTAACCTCTCTAGGCTGGGTGTGGTGGGTCACACCTGTAATCCCAGCACTTTGGGAGGCCAAGGCAGGCGGATCATGAGGTCAGGGGTTTGAGACCAGCCTGGCCAATATGGTGAAACTAAAATACAAAAATTAGCCGGGTGTGGTGGCGTGTGCCTATAGTCCCAGCTACTGAGGAGGCTGAGGCAGGAGAATCTCTTGAGCTCGCGAAGTGGAGGTTGCAGTGAGCCTAGACTGCGCCATTGCACTCCAGCCTGGGTGACAGAACAAGACTCCATCTCAAAGAAAAAAAAAAAAAGTTAACCTCTGTGATGTCATTATTATGGTGGAGTTCAAAACAGTGACAGAATATATATTGAAGAGAATATTTTTGAAAATATTGCCTTATTTTGTGTGTCTGTATGCTGTAAAGGACATTTACCAAATATAAAATTGTTTTTGTCCATGGGGAGCATCTTGCTGTAATCTACTGGGTACCTTGTATTGTACTGTGAATAACTTTGATTCTTAGCCAGGTTTCTGTCTGCCCCTTAAGGGAGAGAAGCATTTACAAATCATTCTCTCTCTGCTCCCTCAGCAGCTCCTCGTTTTCATAATCACCTGGTGAGTCTCTAATAAATGGTATTATTAGATCTTTATAAGGAAGAACTTTAAAAGTACCCCATTGAAGAAAAGCTGAAATAAACATTAGGTTGGAGTCTTTAAAAATTTGGAACTGAATCTGATTTTAGAGACTATCTAGTCTGATCCCCTTAAGAGGAAGTAACTAAAAAGGCTATCGATAAGCTGACCTATTATCCCCATTTGCTGATCGTAGCCAGCAGGATTGTAGACCTGTTAAAATTGGATCTGTGAGCCATTTTTGGCATGTGGACTAAAAGTTGCTGTCTATATGCTTTTGAGACCTGAGGAATATCCTCTATTACATAAATGCAGTTAGTATTCTAAAGGATTATACAAGCCATCTGAGCTAAGACAGGATTTATATTAGGGAATGAGTGGCTCTGTATTTTAGAAATAGTTGGGCAATAGCTACTGAGGATAAATTGATCATCTTACAGTGTTCTACAAAATAGACTTCTGGTGCATTTTGGACCTCCTTGTGAAGGGTTACCTCCTTTCTTCTCTGCTTTTCTCATACCTGTTAATCACAGATTCAACAAATTAGGCACATACTTCCTTACTTGGAGTTGTCATCTTCTCATGCCTCAGAGATTGATGTGCTCTTCTGATCCAAAGCTTATGCTCTTAATTTTTTTTCCCCTGTGGGATCCTGTTAGTAGACTGTCCTTTATTCCCAACCTTTCTTTCAGTAATTCTTTTCTTTACCTAAATACATATGCTCAAGATTTATTTTTTTAAAAATGACGAACAGGGAAATTACATATATCCATGCAAACACAGCCTTTGTCTCTCTGCCTTCCCTTCCCTCCTGGCTATTGTCTCTTCTCTTTATAAAGTCTAGCACTTCCAGAAGAGAGTTGGTATTTGTTATCTTATCTTATACCCTCTCCTTTCCCACCCTTTCTAGAAATAGCTGTCACCATTTTCTTTTCTTTCTTTTTTTTTTGGAGGCAGAGTCTTGCTCTGTCCCCCAGGCTGGAGAGCAGTGGCGCAATCTTGGCTCACTGTAACCTCCGCCTCCTGGGCTCAAGCAGTCCTCCCACCTCAGCCTCTTGAGCAGCTGGAACTACAGGCGTGCTACCATGCTCTCGCTAATTTTTGTATTTTGTGTAGAGATGGGATTTTGCCATGTTGCCCAGGCTGCTTTCCCCATTTTCTAAATCTGATGGATATTGTTGAGTTTTTTGAACTCTGCCTATCTGTCTTCCTCTTGGTGTCTGCCAACACCACTGTCCTGATTTATTTTCCCAATACTTTGGTAAGTTCTTTATTTTCCTTGACTGGATTCTTTTTTTTTGTTTTCCTTAGATTTTAGCCTTTCCCAATATTTCATCCTAGGCGTGTTCCTCTCTTTATGCTGTCTGTTTTTCGTAGAGAAAATAGAATCTTATTGATTATCTTGGTTTCTCCTACTTCCTGCATGCCAGTGTAATTTCTCCCATCTGCATATCCAGTTGCCTACGTAATTCTCAATCTTTACTTCCATTTGCTTATTGAAACTCTTTACCTAGACACCTACATGATGAGTCAGTTTTTATATGATTAACACTAAATGTAATTTTTCTGCTCATCTGTATCATTTGATAATGCTGCTACAATTATTTTGTATAGTTTTCTAGAGTTAAAAGCATGACTTTTAGAACTATAGAATGTAAATAGCAAAGATACTATTTGACTAGTTAATGAGGAGAGGAAGCTGTTGTGGTAAAGCTGTTTTAAAGAGCATTTGGGGAACTGGGTATTTACAGGCAACAAACTGCAATCTTTGGGGTTGTCTTTTCTTCTGTACCTAAACGGTATTTCTCCAGACTTAAATCTACAGGTTAACATATACATTTAATATCTGAACCCCTGATTAATAATAAATAGCAAAATTAAAATAGGATGCTCTTGTAGAAAATTAATTCCTAGGTAAGCCTCTGACGTAGCATTTCCTAGGACATTGAAAGGATGTGCAGTCACCTTCTTTATATGTTTTAGATAACTTTTCTTAACCTTGTCACCAGTGTAAGAAATTTGAGTCATTTTAGCATTTGTTATTTGTCTGAAGTCTGAGAACCACAGTCTCAGACTATTCTTTCTCACCGTGTAGATTCTGTCATCAAAATGTTTCTTGACCCCATCTTCATTTTGTCTTCTTCCATTGTTAATCAGATCCTCATCTATCCTTAGGTCTATTTGGTAGCTTTCTACTTCATCTGCCTCCTTATTGGTAGGTCTTAAATGCAAAATTTTTTGTTTCTGGCCCTTCCTGATAGAGTTTAGGCTTATTTTCAGGCTCAGGGAACCACTCCACATCCCTCCATTGTAATTTATTCTCTCATTCCTCCATGTCTTTCCTCACTGCTCTAGCATTTCAAGGAACATCAGCAGAAGTGACCGGTCATCCTCAACCTGTGAAGGCGAAGTTAGCCACCGTTTTCTTCTTTGTTTAGAGTAGTACATTTGAGCTTTCTTCTCAAATCGATGTAGCATATTTAATGATACTTATTCACTTAATGATTGGCCAGCTAAGCTGATTTACCAGATGGCAAAGGATCAGAATTTTCTTCCTATCCCCCATAATCCATTAAGCTTGGGATGTCATGGCTTTCTAGTATTTTGATTTTTTTAAGGTAAATATGTAATTATTTTTCGTTGTTTGTTCAGTCAAACTTGTATTTGAGTGCTGGCCCTGTCCCCTATTAGGTTTGTAGCCTTAGGGTTATTTTAACTTACTGTGTGCCATGGTTTCTTTTTAAGAAGATTATTTTCACTACCAGTTTTGTAAACTTAGTGTGAAAATTAAATGATTTAAAGCACATTGTCTGGTACATGCTAAGCACAGAATACACATAACCCATAATCATTCTTACTTTACTATTCAACTTAAATCTTGTATTTTTTCCATTAAATATTGTTTTCTAGTGTTACGAAAATACTAGTTTGGCCGGACACAGTGGCTCATGCCTATAATCCCAGCACTTTGAGAGGCCAAGGAGGGTGGATGTTTGAGACCAGCCTGGCCAATATGGTAAAACCCTATCTCTACTAAAAATACAAAAATTAACCGGGCATAGCGGTGCACGACTGTAGTCCCAGCTACCCGGAAGGCTGAGGTGAGGCAGGAGAATCGCTTGAACCTGGGAGGCGGAGGTTGCAGTGAGCCGAGGTTGTGCCATTGCACTCCCGCCTGGGTGTCTCAAATAAAAAAAAAAAAACTTACTATTTTTACATGTTGTATAATATTCCATTATCCCATTCAAATGGTTTTGATGCCCGTAAATTGCATTCAGTGCCTAACAGACCCTAACGTAGCCCTTTCTCTTGTACTCAGTGGCCCTTACTTTCCTAATTTCTCTATTTCTGATTAGAGAACTTTTCTGATTAACTGGAAAAAAAGGCAGTAAATTTCTGTTTCCCTTAATTCAAATGTGGACTAATAAACTGCCTTGTGCTGTTCTATGTCAGATACAGCTATTTCAGGTTTGACATATAGCTGCTTAAGAGTTTGACATTTGCCGGGCGCAGTGGCTCACATGCTTTGGGAGGCCAAGGCAGATGGATCACCTGAGGTCGGGAGTTCAAGACCAGCCTGACCAACATGGAGAAACCCCCTCTCTACTAAAAATACAAAATTAGCCGGGGTGGTGGCACATGCCCGTAATCCCAGCTACTCGGGAGGCTGAGGCAGGAGAATCGCTTGAACCCGGGAGGCGGAGGTTGTGGTGAGCTGAGATTCCGCCATTGCACTCCAGCCTGGGCAACAAGAGCGAAACTCTGTCACAAAAAAAAAAAAAAAAAGAGTTTGACATTTGACTTGTGAGTATACCATACAAAACCGCTGATTTTGTATTACCTCCTTCCTAAATAAAAGTAAAATAATAAACTGTCCCAGTGGGTTTGTAGGAAGTTTTTATCCCCTTCAATTCCTTTCTGGCACATGATGGACCTGATGATTTCCCCCATTTTTCTTTTAAGATTATATTTAATAAGCACTCATTAAATGGCAGCTATCATGTTCAGGTAAGGTTCTGAGAGCCTTACATGCCGTCCTCTAATAGTTAAATCCCAAAGTATAATATTGTCTCTAATTAAATGGAGAAACAAACTGAGACGAAGGCAAGTACTTACAGGTCTTACTAAGTGGCAGAGGCAGAATGTGAGCCTAGGTAGGAGATAGAGAGCAGTAAGCTCCTTGTGAGGAGGAATTGTCTTACTTGTCACTGTTTCTCAGCACCACTCAGTCTCAGCACCTCTCAGCGCTTTTGGGGAAGCTTAAAAGTTGTTCATTCCCACTTTAAAGATAGGCTTCTTTGAAGTCGTTGCTGTTTTTAGGTAGGCAAGAATGACTTCTGTTATACACAAGGGTGATTTCTATTTTGTTTTATCGTAGTGATTTAATGTATACTGCTCCTTACCACACTTGGTCCTGGGACCTAGTCATTTCTTTCTTTATGTGGTGTGTGTAATTCAGAACTGTAGCTCCAGATGTCAGTTCTTGCTTGTAGTCTGCAGGTCTGGATGCCATTACTTGTTTCATGCAGGGTACTCATTTTGTAACATTTCAGTTTATTTGTAAAATAGGACTAACAGGCAGTGGTTTATATGACTCCTTGTCACATCTAAATTTTACAAAATGAGTAAAGTACCTTGCAAATTGTGTTTATTACTGTAATTTACCTCCAAGTTAATGATCTGAAGCCAAACCAAGCCTTTTTTGAGGACAAACTCTAAATAAGTGCATAAGAAATTAGGGGGTACATACTGGACAAATGAGATTTACTTCTAAAAGCTTACTGTGCAGACATTGCTTTGCTTAAAGATAGGGATACATTCTGAGAAATTTATTGTTAGGCAGTTTTGTCATTAGGTGAAGATTGTAGAATGTACTTGGACAAACCTAGATAGTATAGCCAACTACACACCTAGGCTGTCTGGTACAGCCTGTTGCTCATACACTGCACACCTGCTCTAGACATAGCAACATGTTTGTTGCATACATGTTTGTAACGTACCTGTTTCTCTACCAAATACTGTAGGTAGTTGTAACAAAATGGTAAATATTTGTGTGTCTAAACATATCCAAACACAGAAAAATCACAGTAAAGATATGGTATTGTATAATCTTATGGCACCACCGTTGTATATCTGGTCAGTTGTTGAACAGAATGTCAGTAGTGCAATGTGTGGCTGTTTTGTTTTTTTGTTTTTTTGAGACAGGGTCTTCCTGTGATACCCAGACTGGAGTGCAGTAGTGTAATCACGGCCTACCACAGCCTCATCCTCCCAGGCTTAAGTAATCTTCCACCTCAGCCTTCTGAGTTGCTGGGACCACAGGTGTGCACTATCCTGCCTGGCTAATTTTTAAGTTTTTTATAGAGACAAGGACTGTATACCTGTGTTGCCTGGGCTGGCCTCAAACTTCTGGGATCAAGTGATTCTTCTGCCTTAGCCTCCCAGTAGTAGAGACTACAGGCATCCACAGCTGTGCCTGGCTTTATTTTTTTGCAGTTGATTTCTTTCGGTGTTCTAAAAGTTCTGTACCAGAGAAAGGATTGGATTTTTTAAAAATGTTTTGGGTTTTTTTTAAACTTTTGTGTGTGTATGATATTAAGAATTTAGCAAAAAAAATGAATTTCCAGCCAGGTGCAATGACCCACACCTGTAATCCCAGCACTTTGGGAGGCTGAGGCGGGCGGATCACGTGAGGTCATGAGTTCAAGACCAGCCTGGCCAATGTGGTGAAACCCCATCTCTACTAATAATACAAAAATTAGCCTGGTATAGTGGCAGGCGCCTATAATCCCAGCTACTCTGGAGGCCAAGGCAGGAGAATCACTTGAGCCCAGGAGGCGGAGGTTGCAGTGAGCCAAGATCATGCCACTGCACTCCAGTCAGGGCAACAGAGTAAGACTCTGTCTCAAAAAAAAAAAAAAAAGAAAAATTCCAAAATGTTTTTAGTTTAAGTTTTCCTTGAAGGAGTATTCTTTATATATACTTTAAGAATGAATTTTTAAATGTAAATATAAAACAACAACATACTTTTTTTTGTTGTTGTTGTTGAAATGGACTCTCACTGTTAGCCAGGCTGGAGTGCAGGAGTGCTATCTTGGCTCACTGCAACCTCTGCCTCCTGGGTTCAAGCAATTCTCCTGCCTCAGCCTCCCAAGTAGCTGGGATTACAGGCACGCACCACCACGCCCGGCTAATTTTTGTATTTTTAGTAGAGATGGGGTTTCACCATGTTGGCCAGGCTGGTCTCGAACTCATGACCTCATGTGAGCCACCGCACCCAGCCGGTTGTTTTTTGTTTTTTCTATGTGGTATTTGCATGTAGAGTTAAATACTTTTTCACATAAAATTCAAAAGTCATTTAACTTAAACAGTGAGTAAGTTGGTTGTACACTCAGCTGTGATCAAAGTTGTCATGAATTTGTTTTCAACTTTGAAGACATCCACTAGCCTTTTTGTTTTTCCTGTTAAAGTCATACATGTTCTCTATTTTATTTCAGTGCCTTAGGACTGAATGTCAAAGGTTTTATGTGAAAAATCTTGATTAGTTTTACAGAAATGAAGGTATGGCCATGGTTAGAAAAGAGTAGTATATTTCAGGATTTGATAGGGATATTAAATTGGATTTATAATTCTAGTTTCACACTAGGAAACTAGAATTTTGACCTGTGAAGATGGAATCTTTGAGTTCATATTTTGACCTGTGAAGATGGAATCTTTGAGTTCATGTTCACTACCGGCTATGAAAACATAACTTTTAGCAGTATAATAGTGTAATTCCCACTTGTGTTTTAAAAATTAAGTAATAGCATATGGTAGGCATAAGTAATTGGTCAAGTCAGTACAGAGTAATCTATAAGGAAAACATTCTGGAATTCATTGCATAGAGAAAACTTTTGGCCTCTGGGTTCTTAGCTTAAGCCAAAGAGGCATTAAACTTTTTTTGAAGTTGAGGTGGTGATATCTCTGAAGGGTATAGAACTGCTCAGTACCAGGATTCAGAAGACTGGTTCTTCAACAGATTACTTGGCACTTTCTTCATTTGGATTTGTCTGTAAGGTGTAAGGGGTTGAACTTGATCATCTCTGAGGGTCCCTTTCAGCTCTCTGGTTTTATTGATACCTGGCAGAGGGAGAGATCCTGTATCCATCATATGTTAATCTTTTATTTACTTTAAGGAAATTAAAGTTCCAACGTTTAACAGAGCCTGGCCTCTTTTTAAAAAGATGAATTTATGCTTTAACAGCAGGCAGTAATTTGATAAACAGCTTTCTTCTTACTTGCTCTTCTTCCTCTTAAATCTCAAGAGTTATCGGCAGATAGGCTGTTGGCTGATGTTGGTGCTGGTTGACCAGCACTGAAGATGTTGGGGAGCATTGTTAAGGTTACCTAGGTGACTGGGTCGAAACAACTACCTTGACTTAGTTTCATTTGAATAACTTAACACTCCATGACATACAGTAGGTGTTTAATAGCAGAAGTTGGGCAGGTGCCAACTACTAACCTTGTTTATAATACTATTGTTTGCTCTTTAAAGTGAGAGCAACAGTATCATCCTATTCTCCTGTATCTGTCCTTGCTGTTTGGGTCCAGGTGAAATGGTATTGAGATGATTGAAGTAGAGAAATTTCTAAAATGAATTTTGAAAAAGACTGGCCTTTTATTCTTTAATGTGCTGAAATTCTTGGTGTGTTGCAGTATACCCGAGAAAGCTCTTTTAAACTATGTCTCCAACTTTTGTGCCCAGTGAATGAAGATCTCAGGTTAGGGGACAGGCATTCATATTTTCACAGAACTTCCCAGGTGATTGACATGTTTACCCTTAATTGAAAACATTTCACTTTTGAAAATATTTTGCCGAAAATTAAGACTCATATTGACAGTGATTTTTATGGTGAAGCCTCTCCCAATATATTAGATTTTACTACAAATATTTTTATTCTTTTGAATAAATGTTTATAGTAATGATCATGTTTAACATGTACTGAGCACTTGCTATGTGATTGGCACTGTATTGAGTAGTTTACATGGGTTTTTATTTGATCTTCACAACTACTGTGTGAGTTCTTTATCCTCATTTGATTGTTTGATTGATTGAAGCACAGGGAATTATGTATGCAGACACTCATATATGCAAGATTATATACAACTTGTTAGTGTTAGAGTCAAGAATTGAACTTGGGCAGAGACAGTTTGGCTCAAGAGCTCTGTGCTTAAAGCTGTTAATCTTTATAAATTTATAAACAGTCTCAATGACAACAAAAATGATTCCTTTCATTCTAAACTCCGGATCCCCCAGTCCTTTCTCAAAGGCAGTCATTATTAACGAAGTATGTTTCATGTATCTTTCCATGAATTTTTAACATGTGGGCAGTATACAGAAATTTATATACAAGTCTTTGTATACATACACACAAATGAGAGTTTCATATTTTTCCATATCAGTACGTGTAAGTTTAACCTTTTCTTCTCTCTCTGCCTGCCTCTCTTCTAATGTTTAATTGTATTTATTTTTTCTTTCTGAAACTGACTATCCTTAAATTAGTAATTCGAACTTTCTAATTAAAGTTTATTATATTAATTTGGAAATATGTGATGTCTTTTTCTGCTGAATTGTATCAACAGTGTAACCCAAAAGAAAACCTACTTTCTTACTACAGTACAAGGAATCTCTAAAACAAAATCGAGTACAGTAATAGATTTAATTATGATTAATTTGCATTCTCTTTGGCACCAGTTTCTGTAATGTCATATGTTCATTCTCTTTCCCAGTAAATAGAAGTAACGAGAGAACTCCACTTCAAATTTGACTGCAGGCTTACAAAACATAGTGAAAGATTTTATTTGCACATGTTGTAATTCTATGATTGTAATGTTGGCTTGTTTTATCAGTTAAACTAATTTTCTTTTTTTTTTTGAGACGGAGTCTAGCTCTGTCGCCCAGGCTGGAGTGCAGTGGCCAGATCTCAGCTAACTGCAAGCTCCGCCTCCCGGGTTTTACGCCATTCTCCTG
This sequence comes from Trachypithecus francoisi, assembly GCF_009764315.1. Classification (NCBI taxonomy): domain Eukaryota; kingdom Metazoa; phylum Chordata; class Mammalia; order Primates; family Cercopithecidae; genus Trachypithecus; species Trachypithecus francoisi. The sequence goes on from NW_022681458.1 coordinate 10,951,926, forward strand.
CCTCAGCCTCCCGAGTAGCTGGGACTACAGGCGCCCACCACCTCGCCCGGCTAGTTTTTGTATTTTTTAGTAGAGATGGGATTTCACCGTGTTAGCCAGGATGGTCTCGATCTCCTGACCTCGTGATCCGCCCATCTCAGCCTCCCAAAGTGCTGGGATTACAGGCTTGAGCCACCGCGCCCGGCCAGTTAAACTAATTTTCTGAATGTCGTATTTTATCTGTACAATAATTTCTTATAGAAAGTTCAATTTGGTTAAGAACTGTTTTGAGCTAAATTGTTAAACTTATAAAAATACTTTCACAATTTCTTGTTGCTGTGCAACTCTGTTGAGGTAGGTAACGTACTGGTTTTAAAGAAGAGTGAATTAAATGTAGAGATTATTTTATCCAAGGTCACGGCCAGCAGAGCTGCTGTTGAAAATCCAAAATATCTGGGAACATTGCTCAGTTTACTCTATTTAAGCTGTTTTCTCCTCATCTTTTCATTAAGATACCACAGTTTTACAATTTTTGTTTTGTTTTGTTTTGTTTTGTTTTGAGATGGAGTCTCTCTCTGTCACCCAGGCTGGAATCCAGTGGCATGATCTGGGCTCACTGCAACCCCTGCCTCCCAGGTTCAAGCCATTCTCCTGCCTCAGCCTCCCGAGTTGCTGGGTTTACAAGTGTGTGCCACCACACCCGGCTAATTTTTGTATTTTTTATACAGACGGGGTTTCACCATATTGGCCAGGCTGGTGTCAAACTACTGACCTCAGGTGATCCTCCCACCTCAGCCTCCCAAAATGCTGGGATTACAGATGTGAGCCACTCCACCCGGCCACAGTTTTGTTTGTATTTATTTTTTCATTTGTTATTCCCAACAATACTGTGAAGAAGACACAACATGTTGTTAATTCTGTGTCTGAGGAATCCTAGGCTTAGAGGCTGTGATTTGTACAAAGGCAAACTTCTAAACCTGTTCTGTCACAGGACTTGAGCCATCATCTTTTGACTTCAGGTGTAGTGCCTGTTTCTGCACAGTACTAGAATGTGGAAACGAAGACATTTCTACCTGTGCTGTGTTTTCTTTGAATTGAGAATTATCTGGCTATTCCGTGAAATCTAAGTTAATTTTATATGCTGAGTACTGGACCACATGCCTTGAATATGTTATACCTTGATATTTTGTAACACATTCATCAGTCAGAGTTCACAGTTCAATGAGACATTACAGCATGGGTGAAGGCTGTAAAATCAGATAGTTCGCAGAAAATTCCAACGTCACTGTAAGTTCCCCTCATTTCTTGCCCATATTGTATTTTGTACATCTGATAAATTTTGTTTATTTTTTTCTTTTAGTGAATGGTAGTGTCTAGAAAGGGTATGTCCCTTCAAGAGAGAGGTGCCAATGTCCAACCGGCCTAATAACAATCCAGGGGGGTCACTGCGACGTTCACAGAGGAACACTGCCGGGGCCCAACCACAAGACGACTCAATAGGAGGAAGGTATGTATTTCATGGTAATTTGAGATGGAATTGGGAATACAAGAAAAAATATTTTTAAGCCTCATTGTGAGGTCCAAAACTTGAATGGTTCATTGCATATGGGTAATTTTTCCTGATTTGTGAGCCAAGTACTTAAAAGCAAACTGGAATCCAAAGCAGTTCCTAATTTTTTCCGCAGATATGCTAGACTCAAAGAAGTAGTTCATAGCCACTGACATGTTCAGACACCTGATTTAACATATGGTGTGTCATGTTTTGTTTGCCCTTTCTCTTCACTTCCTGAAACGTATATTACAACACATCTTTCACCATTCGTGGTCCTTTTCCTTGTGTGTTGACTTAATGATACTTTATTGAAAAGAAGCCTCACTTGTTTTAAGAACTTGAGTTTTGATGCTCAGCTTTTGAGCTTTTGTCCTCATCATGCCTTTTGGCAACATAGATATTAACAGGGTAGTGAGGCACTCTGACTTTGTTAGTGAACAAGTTGTCTTATGTTTTTAGTGGTCTGGTCTTTCTTTTTATTTGAAGTAGTTACATAAGAAGTAGTGTGAAGAATCAGATCAGGTGCATTTTCTTGAATGTAGTACTCCAAGTCTGATTTAGCCAAGGTTTGTCATTCCATGTAAAAAATACTCAGAACTTCTCTTGCAAGGCCTAGTTCTCTAATTTTGGGACTAACATTGATTATGTTTAGCTTAATTGATTATGTTTTTACTGGTTAAATTTTTTTGTTTCTGAGAGTCTCATCACTCTGTTACCCAGGCTGGAGTGCAGTGGCACTATTTCAGCTCACTGCGATCTCTGCTTCTGAGGCTTAAAAATCCTCCCACCTCAGCCTCCCCAGTAGCTGGGACTACAGGTGTGCACTACTGCACCCGGCTAATGTTTTTTGAGACATAGAGACGAGATTTCACCACGTTGGTCAGACTGGTCTCAAACTCCTGACCTCAGGTGATTCACCCGCCTCGGCCTCCCAAAGTGCTGGAATTATAGGCGTGAGTCACTGCGCTCAGCCGCTAAATTCTAATAGGATTATCTCCTACAGCCATTTGAGGCCATAACCATGAATACATATTATCTAGTAAATTATTTCAAAAATTTTTAATGTCAAATGTAAAGAATAAATCAAAGCACATCATGCTGATGTCAGACTATTTAAGTGGGTAAGCATAGGGACTTTGGACTAGGGCAGCTTTCTTTGTGTGTGATTTCGTTTTTTCTTTTCTTTTTATTTTTGAGACAGAGTTTCTGTAGCCCAGGCTGGAGTGCAGTGGCACGATCTTGGCTCACTGCAACCTCCGCCTCCCGGGTTCAAGCGAATTCTCCTGCCTCAGCCTCCCAAGTAGCTGGGATTTCAGGCACGCACCATCACACCCTGATAATTTCTGTATTTTTAGTAGAGATGGTGTTTCACCATGTTGGTCAGGCTGATCTCGGACTCCTGACCTCAGGTGATCCGCCGGCCTTGGCCGCTCAGAGTGCTGCGATTATAGGTATGAGCCACCACGCCCAGCCTTTGTGTGTGATTTCTGCCTCTGCCATTGTGTCTTTTGTTAAGAGTTTCAGGAAACCTCAGTGTCTTAGTCCACAGAGTGGTGATAGCTATTTGATAGGATTATTGGTAAACTTCAGTATTTTAGCATGTTAAGCTCTTACCACTTATACTTAGTATATAGAGCTCTGTTCTGAAAATTTTTGCTCTTTTACATTCAGGTTATTCTTTGGAGCAGCCACACTCAGCTTTATGTGGCTTATTTTATTTTATTTTATTTATTTTTTTTGAAGTGGAGTTTTGCTCTTGTTGCCCAGGCTGGAGTGCAGTGACGTGATCTCAGCTTACCGCAACCTCCGCCTCCCAGGTTCAAGCAGTTCTCCTGCCTCAGCCTCCCAAGTAGCTGGTATTACAGACATGCACCACCCATGCCCGGCTACTTTTGTATTTTTAGTAGAGATGGGGTTTCTCAGTGTTGAGGCTGGTCTCGAACTCTAGACCTCAGGTGATCTGCCCGCCTTGGCCTCCCAAAGTGCTGGGATTACAGGCGTGAGCCACCGCACCCGGCCTACGTGGCTGATTTTAAAATATTATTCTTCCTGTAATAAAGTGTTACATGTTCATTTTAGATTATTTTGAATATATAGAAAACTAAAAAGAAAACGTAATTACACACTTATAAGGTGTGCTGTTGACATTGGATACTATTGACATTTCTTCTGTCTTTTAAAAACTGCATGTAGATGTATATATATGTATGTGTGCGTATAAGTAACTTGTACCTTTTGAACAACTGAGGTTTTATGCACGGTAGTTCTCAGGTTGCACTGGGACTCTTGCATGTGAAATGACAATCATTTTGGGCTATCAACAGCGCATTGCTTCTAAAATCCAGTGTTTCAGCATGGTCATTTTTTCTATATATCAGTGTTACAAATTGATTTTTTGAGACGGAGTTACTCAGGCTGGAGTGCAGTGCTGTGATCTCGGCTCACTACAACCTCTGCCCTCCGGGTTCAAGTGATTCTCTTGCCTCAGCCTCCCCATAGTAGCTGGGATTACAGGCGCCTGCCACTGCGCCAGGCTAATTTTTGTAGTTTTAGTAGAGACAAGGTTTCACCATCTTTAGCCAGGCTGGTCTTGAACTCCTGATCCAACCGGCTTGGCCTCCCAAAGTGCTGGGATTATAGGCGTGAGGCACCGCACCTGGCCTAAGAAATTTTTTAAATTGTATTATGTTGTTATTTTATTTTTAGAGACAGAGTCTCACTCTATGGTCCTGGTTCTAGTGCAGCGATGCAGACATAGCTCACTGCATCGCAAGTAGTTGAGACTACAGGCGCCTGCCAGTATGCCCAGCTGTATATTTAGGTTGGTGCAAAAGTAATTGCGGTTTTTGCCATTTTTTTTTTTTTTAAATGGCAAAAATCGCAATTACTTTTGCACCAACATAGTATGTATTTTAAAAAATGAGTAAGACTGAACATCGTGGCTCATGACTGTAATCTCAGTACTTGAGGACGCTGAAGTGGGATGATCACTTGTGGCCAGGAGTTCGAGACCAGCCTGGGCAACATAGCAATACACATCATGTGTCATCAGAAGACACATGTAGGAATTTTCTGTTTCTACAAAAAATAAATTAGCTGGACACACTGGAACACATTGATATTTCTACCTACATAGGAGGCTGATGTGGGAGGATCGCTTGAGCCTAGGAGTTCAGGGTTTCAGTGACCTATGACTGGGCAGGCCACTGCATTCCAGCCTGGGGGACAGAGCAATACCCTGTCTCAAAATAAATAAATAATAAAGTAGTGGGACATAAATGGAAGTGGTTAATACTAGCGATTAAGATGTGTTGGTTTAAGTAGCTCAAAGTTGTAACAGAGATGGAACTCGATTAGATTTGTAGAATGACAAATCTTGTTGTAGTTCATGTAGTTTAAGCCAGGCAATAATATGCTCAATTGTGAAGGGTGTGATCAGGACATAGAAATTTAGAGCTTTAGCCAAAACATCTTACTAGTTTTAAGAATGCAAATGAGATGAGAAGATGCTGGCTCTTTTAAATATCATTTTGCCTTCTTAGCTTGATTCTTTTGCTCATAACAAAATCTCAAGACTGGGAGGAACTTTGAAGACCTTGTTGTCAACCCTCAAGTTGATATTTTTTGTTGTTGTTGTTGAGATGGAGTTTTGCTCTTGTCACACAGGCTGGAGTGCAGTGGCATGATCTCGGCTCACTGCAACCTCCGCCTCGCGGGTTCTAGCGTTTCTCCTGCCTCAGCCTCCTGAATAGCTGGGATTATAGGCATGGGCCACCACACCTGGCTAATGTTTGTATTTTTAGTAAAGATGAGGTTTCACCATGTTGGCCAGGCTGGTCTTGAACTCCTGACCTCAGTTGATCCACCCACTTCAGCCTCCCAAAGTGCTGGGATTACAGGCATGATCCACTGCATCTGACCCGGATTGACTTTTGAAACCCCTATAGAGTGTACTATTCTGGCAGTTGTTTAAACTCTCAGAAACCTTTCCAGGGATTTTTGGGAGTCAGAGGATTGGGATTAATTGGGAGAAAATGATTACAACTATATATTTATTCTCTCCAAGTGACTCGGTTAGCTTTTCTAAGTAAAATGCTGTCATCGTAGCCTTCATTTCCTGAAGATGGTGGACTTGCCCCATAAAGGTATTCACAGTGATACAGTGATTCAACTAATGATAATAGTAGCAGTTACACAACAGCATTAATGGAGCAAGTTTAAAAAATGATTACACATTCTTTCAATTGAAACTCAGAAACTCTGCAGTAAATATGTAATCTCTCTTAAAAATGTGGAAGCTTGCTCAACTTTATACAGCTATTGTGTTGTCAGGACTTGATTCCAGACCTCTTGACTGTAAAGTCAGTGAATCTTTTCATTATGCCATACTGTTTCACTGCAGACCGCTGGATCCCTATGATGAGGGACTTAGAAGAGGGTATCAACTTTAGTTTAGAATTTAGTAGCAGTTTTCCCTCCTAGGATTTGTGCTAGGATTCATTTTGGACCCACTGTTTTCTTCTAAACCTCTGCATTAAGCTGTCTTCTTTGTGTAACCTCCTTCCCGTGACCTCGTGTGCCTTTCTTCCAAATCAAGATAGCTTCTTTTTAAAAATAGTTTAAATTCATTCTTAAGATAAATGAAAATAGAGTCTGAGGATATATTTAATCTCTCCTAATTTTACCTCTGCTCTCCTTTTCACCCATCCTTCATCACTATCCACAGTCGAACTAGATATCTTATTCTTCTTCTATTGTTTTCCTTTCCCCCCTTTCCTCTCTAATTTTTTTTATTGTAGCTGACCTGTTCCCCTCTTTCCTGTTCTCTTTTTCTTCTATAGGAAATCACTCCCTTCCACTGCTTCTCTGTTGGGTTGCTCACAGGGATACTACCTAGCCTTTTCCAGTTGTAGTGCAGGTATTTGTAGGCTGCTACCTCCCTCTTGGCAATGCAGTAGCGTTTTTATTATACCATGTGCTTTTTCTTGTTTTTCTCAAGTGGCAGTGGTAGGATTGAATTTAATTTTATAGCAACTTTAAGATCGCTTTAGTGGTAGTTGTCTTCAATGTTGATTTTATTATATAAATGCATGTACAGTGCATATTGAGAATAGAAAATTGGGACACTTCAGGAAAATTCAAGAAAATAATTTTAATCCTACCACTCAGAGATAACCATGGTTAATATTTCTGTTCTATGTTCTTAGAGTCTTTTCTGTACGTGTAGCTTCTTTTTGTTTTTTCAAAATTCCACATTCAGAGATCAATATATGTATACTTGCAACATACAAATAATAGGGATGATGTTATCACTAGATGTATTTTCTGGAATTCTGTAACATTCTTCCATGAGGTAATTTAAAGTGGCTTCGTGATTTTCTTTAATATAAAAGCCCATGATTTAAATTTGGGCCTCTAGGGTTTTTCCTCAGATTTTTGCTCTAAAAAATATTGCTTGTGCCTATCATACTTGAATGTGAGCTGGTTTTATCAAGTCAAATTCATGAAACGGGTTTACAGAATCTAAGGGTATGAATATTTTGAAGACTTTTAACAGATTGCTAAATCTGTTAAATCTTTCAGAAATCTTGGGCCAATTTAATACTTCTGCTAATACTTCTTGAGAGTGCTCATTTTGCCAAATCCTAGTCAATAGAGCGTACCCTTTTTAAAAAGAAAAGTTTGTGGGGAAAAAGAATTCCTTAATTTAAAGTTAGCATTTCTTTGTTTACTATAGAGTGGAAAAATTTGCTTCGTGGCCATTTGCATTTATTTTCTGAGCTGTTTGTTAGTGTCTTTTGTCTAATTTTGGAGATACTTACTGTTTTGTCAGGGCCCTTTATGTGGAAGGTATTGATTAACATGGACAATTTTTTTTTCTTTTTTTTTTATGGTTTATTTTAATTTCTACAACATTTTAAAATTTAATAATTAAGTCTACCAATTTGGTTTTTCTTCCTTTGCCTTCTCCGTGCTAAGAATAAATTTTTCCTCTGTTATGGGTCCATTTTTACATTTGACTAGAATCTGTCTGAAATTTTTGAATGATGAAAGGAAATGCTTGTATACAGTTGCCTACTTCTCACCCCATCAAAAAATTTGCCTGCAAAGTTTTAATAATTATGTATTACTCAGCAAAAACTCAGTTGTGAGACATATAGGATATAGCCTTCTATTTATTATTTTTCTTTACATTTTTAGAGCAGATTTTTTTAACCCCCCACTGATTATATAGAAAGAAATAGAGTTGTGTTTTCACTTAAAAAAAACTTATTTCAAAGGATTGGGATACGGAAAAGTACAAAAAGAAAATAAGAACCATTCAGAGAAAAGTCTGTGTTAACGTTTTATTTTTTATCTGTACACTTTGGCATGTAGCTGATCATACTGTGTGTACAGTTTGGTATCCTGCTCTTTTCTCTCAATACCCTAACGTTAACATTGCCCATGTCATTGTGATATTTTGGTAATCATTTACAGATGGCGTCCACATAATCCACTGAATGAATATACAGTATTTTCCATGGCTACTTTTTTCAGTTTTTGGATAATTAGGTAGGTGTAGGGGAAAATTTTTTTGCTTATGCTCCAAATGTTCACATTTCAGATACCTCTTCAGGAAAGGTTCCCTGAAGTGAAGTTGTTTGGTGCAGGGGAGTTTTTTGCGAATAACTTTGTTGTGCATTAATTTTTTACTTCCTGTTTACATTATCACCATCAGGGGAAAGAGTGCTTTTTCTCGTTCTAGTCACATTATCTGCATTTTGTATTTTTCTGCTAATTTGATAAAGAAGAAAACGCTTATTCTTGTTTTATTGCTGTTTCTCTAGTAATGAGGTCACCTTGAAAAAGTAGGTTTAAAGAATGAGTCTGGCTAAGAATAATTTTTGATGTAGTCTCCTCTTCTGTTACTTTGTTGTTGTTGTTGTTGTTAATCTCCCTTTGTACCACTGTACAGGAGAACTGACTTTTTAATTGGTTTGGCTAATACTTACCAGTTTTACCAGTGTAAAATCTACAGTCCTAGTCTGTAAAGGTTGACTTGGAGAAGTATAAGTCAGTCTCAAAGAAGCTTTAAAACAGTTGGCAAGACAGGAATTACCCATTAGAAGATAAATGACATGTACTGGTAAGAAAAGAAGACTTGAGTCTTGTAAGTCCTGTAAGTTTATAGGGATAGTTAGGAGTTTATAGAAGGTGCAGAGTTTAACAGACTCTTAAAAGACAGGAAGATTTTTGAGTAAGGGGATATTTTTGACAACTTTGTGTTTGTATTTTGGTTCGTTTCTTTCTTTTTAAGGATAGAATCATTTTATATACTGTAATGTGACTTGCTATCTTCATTAACTGTGTCATATGCATTTTTTTCTTTATTTTTTTTTGGAGACAGAGTCTTGCTCTGTTGCCCAGGCTGGAGTGCAGTGGTGGGATCTCAGCTCACTGCAACCTCTGCCTCCCGAGTTCAAGCAGTTCTTTTGCTTCAGCCTTCGGAGCAGCTGGGACTATAGGTGCCCGCCACCACACCTGGCTAATTTTTGTCTTTTTAGTAGAGACAGGGTTTCACTTTGTTGGCCAGGCTGGTCTCACATTCCTGGGCTCAAGTGATCTGCCCCTCTCAGCCTCCCAGAGTGCTGGGATTACAGGCATGAGCCCCCACACCCAGACTCTTCTTTTTTAAAATAGAGATGGGGTCTCGCTATGTTGCCCAGACTGGTCTTAAGCTCCTGGCCTGAAACAGTCCTCCCGCCTTGGCCTGCCAAAGTGCTGGGATTACAGGGATGAGCTACTGCACCTGGCCTTAATGTAGGCTTTATTTTTTTAAACAATATCTGTCATTAAAACTATATTATCAGTTTTAATGTCTGCATAATTTTCTGTTATGTGGATATATCAATTATGTGTATATATAATCACTTCTCTTTCATCATTTGGTTTCAGGATTTTGCCATAGCAAATGATGCCGCACCTGAACATTCTCATTATCATTGTGAACTTGTACTGGTACTTCTCTAAGCTAGGTTATTGCAAGTGGAATTGCTGGGTTGAGTATGTTTTCAGATATTTACTCTTGTAGAAAATTGTCTTCTATAAGACTGCTTTCGTTTGCATATAATTATAAGTTGATTATACTAGGATTGTTGATTTTCCTTACTAATATTTAGTTTTTATATTTTCTAATTTCAAATTGTATTAGGCTTCAGCATTGCTGTAAAGGAATACCTGAGACTGGGTAATTTATAAAGAAAAGAGGTTTAATTGGCTCATGGTTCTGCAGGCTGTACAGAAAGTGTGGTGCTGGCATCTGCTTCTGGTGAGGGCCTCAGGGAGCTTAAAATCATGGCAGAAAGCAAAGCCAGAATATCACATGGCAAGAGTGGGAGCAAGGGGTGGGGAGGGGGGCAGGCACACACTTCTAAACAACCAGATCTCAAGTGAACTCAGAGCAAGAATTCATTCACCACCAAGGGGACTGGCATTAAGCCATTCATGAGGGATCTATCCACCCAGTGATTCAAACACCTCCCACCAGGCCCTATCTCCAGCGTTTCAACATGAGATTTGGATGGGACAAACATCTAAACCATATTACTAATGTCTTTTGGGAAGAAGCCATTCTTACGTTTGGATTAGGATCTCTTTTTTCTTTTGACAGTGTCTTGCTCTATTGCCCAGGCTGAAGTGCAGTGGTGTGACCTTGACTCACTGCAACCTCTATCTCTTGGGCTTAGGTGATCCTCCTGCCTCAACCTTCTCTTGCCTCAGCCTCCCGAGTAGCTGGAACTACAGGTGTGCGCCACCATGCCTGCCTAATTTTGTATTTTTAGTAGAGACAGAGTTCCACCACATTGGCCAGGCTGAGCTCAAGTGATCCTCCCCGTCAGCCTTCTGTAGTGCTGGGATTACAGGTGTGAGCCACCGCACCTAGCTGGATTGGGATATTTTCTAGGGAAATAATGAAGCCACACTCAAGAATGACTCAGGACAAGCTGTCAGTGTACCCAATCAACTTAACTTTCCTTTTCTTGATTTTTGAAAGAAGTATACTGCAAAAAAAAAAAAAGATAAAATGCCAAACTTAATTCATATCTACTGGTTTCAGAGACTAAAACTTGATACTTTCTCTATTCTTAACTACTTAAAATACCTTGCAATTTCTTTCTTTAGTAATTTTGATCATGCCATTTTCCTTTTAAAATGCTTGCCTTCTGCATTTTAGACCTTACCTTACTGAAATTCTGCCGGTCTTTCAAGATCATTCAAAAGTTTCCACATTGATGTAGTTTATACTCTTTTCCAGTCTTAGAAATCCTGTACAGATCCCAAAGCATTGTAACACTTTGGGGATCCCCAGGAACTACAGACTCAGTATCTGTCTGGCTGCTTCCTCTCTGTTCATCTGTCCTTATTATGTCACTGCTTCTTCCTACCGTGTCATGTCCATCCAGGCAGATCTCACCATCTCTTTGCACACCACGTTTATTTCTTTCCCTGTGCCTTAAAGCTCAACTTTTAGGCCTCTCATCTTCTTAAGCTAGATCGAGCCCTCTTTCATTTTGAATTATTAAAAAGATTATACCGTTTTCAGGGAGGTGGCAATAAATAATGTTCTTCATGGTTTTTGTTCTGCACGACACCTCTCCTTAAAACAGTAGTAGTCTTGTGGAATGGCTTCCCGTGCGTTTATGGGTAGTTACTCTGCTCTAATACAGTTGTACTCCGATCCTGTTAGCTATTCCGTAGCCTTTGGCGAAAGCTAGGGGAATCGACAGCACTCCCTCTTTCTGAGCACAGTGATAAACCTCATGTGGTCACATGATCAAGATGAGACAAGTTGGAAGATTTAGCTTTTTTCTTTCTGGTGACAAAGATGGGAAGATATGCGTCTGAAGCTGCCAACTGCTGTGTACATGCCTTATGGAGGAAGATGGACAGGCGGAAAAGAGCAAAGAGTATATGTGTACTAACGTTTTGGCAAGTTTAAATTCCTTAGTAGTTCTTTAAAGTTTTGTTGACTCTTAGCCTTTTCTAGGATTAATTATTCCACTGTTGTTCTGATTCTGGAGATAATGCATGTGTTATTTTAATAATGCCTCTTTTGGCATTTTAGAGTTCTGCCTTAACACATCATCAGTGTCAGATTGTATTCATTCATTTGTAGAACACCACGTTAGTAAGCACCATGCTCTATAGTAGTTATAGAAATGAGGGTAGGGTAGGGTTTTTCTTTTCCTCCCAGGGAAAGAACCCAGAAAGCAACCCAGCTCGGTAGGGGAAATGGGGATACAGGTTGTTATTAGAGTCAGATGAGAAACATTTCTAGAGATGACCTCATTGATCTGGGCTCTGAGGCTGAAGCAACAGTTGCAAAGCAGGTGTGGTATATGTCAACTATATTTGTCTTTGACATGTGGACTTATTAATTCCTTTCACAGTCTGGGTTTTATTTTGAATTTTTGTGTGTCATGTTAATTTGCTGGTAAGTGGTAGGTGTTCAACAATTACTAGTATGGGTTAGAAAAGGATATTTGTTTCCTTGGAATTTCTGGGCATAGAAATGTGACTTTCTCTTTTCCTGAAATGATGAAAACGTGATTGGAGTAAGGAAGGGTTGAAATAGAGCATAATTAAAATGGGCTATGTAGCAAGGTGGGCTAGATGATACTACAGGAAAAAAACATCTCCTAGATATTAGTAGTTATAATCTAGCCACTAAAAAAGTTGTCTGTCCGGGTCAGCGGTGAGCTCTGCTCCCATGTCTGCACATTCAGATATTCAGATACCTTGATGTGTGAACTGTACTCTTGGCTCTCCAGAACTTCCCCCAGCAGTGATTCACTTGTATTCACATTCCCTTGGCTGAAGTAAGTCACATGACTGTACATACTTCCAAGTGGTTGGACAAGTACCATCCTACCTTGCATCTGAAAAAAGGAAAAATAGAATATTCTTGAGATGTGGCTATCATAGGATGTTTATACGTTATTTTGCATTCTTATTTGCATCTCTATGATAGTTTGTTTACCTAAAGCCTACTTAGTGAACCTTGGCCACTGGTCCCGTGTGTTTTCTTCATTCTTCTGTTGAACCAGTGTGAGTGCTTTCCTTTTATATTCTTTAATTCTTTTCTCTTTCCTGTCTCTTTTTTATCCTCTCATTTGTTCAGTCAGAAGCAAGTTCAAACTGATGCTTGTTTGGGAAGAGGAGGAGAGTGTTATGGGGAGACATGATGTGGTGCAGAAATAATTTAATGCCTCTTATGACTGAATTTGAGCCACTTGTTAAAAGTGTTTATACTAGAATTGGTTGGGCATGGTGTCTCATGCCTGTAATCTCAGTACTTTGGGAGGCTGAAGCAGGCAGATCGTTTGAGCCCAGGAGTTCAAGACCAGCCTGGGCAAAATGGCGAAACCCTGTCTCTACTGAAAATAGGCCGGGCGCGGTGGCTCAAGCCTGTAATCCCAGCACTTTGGGAGGCCAAGACGGGCGGATCACGAGGTCAGGAAATCAAGACCATCTTGGCTAACACGGTGAAACCCCGTCTCTACTAAAAAATACAAAAAACTAGCCAGGCGAGGTGGCGGGTGCCTCTAGTCCCAGCGACTCGGGAGGCTGAGGCAGGAGAATGGCGTAAACCCGGGAGGCGGAGCTTGCAGTGAGCTGAGATCTGGCCACTGCACTCCAGCCTGGGCGACAGAGCGAGACTCTGTCTCAAAAAAATAAATAAATAAATAAAAATAAAAATAAAAATACAATAAATTAGCCGGGTGTGGTAGTAAGTGTCTGTAGTCCCAGCTACTTGGGAGGGTGAGGTGGGAGGATCACCTGAGCTCAGGAAGTCAAGGCTGCTGTGAGCCAAGATTACACCACTGCAGTCCAGCCTGGACTAGAGACCCTGTCTCAATGAATAAATGAATGAGTGAATGAATGAATGAAAGAAAGTATTTATACTAGAATTGGCTGGGTAATTTGTAACTTGCTCTTTTCAGTGATAGTAAATCTTACTGCTCTGATTAGGCAGCCTGGAGTTTTAGCTGTGGAGACGTGTGCTTGCTGCATTGGTAATGCTGAAACTAGCCTGTCCCATCAGGTCTTGGGGTCAGGAGACAAGATAATACGGAGCTGTGTTCAACATTGGCATGGTTGCCTTGTTCTAACAAGAAGCAGAGGCTACTTTTCTGTAGTTGGGAGTTAGAAACATTTGATTCTTAATTGTACCCGTGTTAAATTTTTTGGGGGGGGCCTACAAAGTAATAGTTTATATGTTTTCTATTAGTAATTTCCTTTGCACTATGCCTTATTTTAATCAAGTTTGGGACTGAGTCAAAGTCGCATCATAAGCATACTGGAAACCTATAAGAAATTGTCAGCTGCCATAAATTGTCTCATATCCTTCAATGAGGATTTGCTTTCATTCTTCTGCTATTACCAAACCACTTTTAAAAAGCTTTCCCAGTCTTGGAATGCCTTCTTAAAAGGGTTCAGTGTCACTTAAAAATGTATATACAAGTGATTCTTATACTAACAGCAAGCTTTTGTATCACATTTGGAAGGCTATTTTCTTGTAATACAGAGAACAAAAGAAAACAGGCTCCTTTTTAGAAGATTAATAGTGGTGCTTTCCTCCATTTTTCTCATATACAATCTCTAAAGTCTTCAGACATTTATTTTGGCTGGGCACAGTGGCTCATACTTGTAATCCCAGCACTTTGGGAAGCTGAGGCAGGAGGATCACTTGAGGTCAGGAGTTCGAGACCAGCCTGGCCAACATGGTGAAATCCCATCTTTACTAAAAATATAAAAATTAGCCAGGCATGGTGGCAGGCACCTGTAGTCCTAGCTGCTCAGGCGGCTGAGGCAGGAGAATCTCTTGAACCCAAGAGGCAGAGAGGTTGCAGTGAGCTGAGATCACACCACTGCACTTCAGCCTGGGTGACCGAGTGAGACTCTGTCTCAAAAAAAAAAATAAAAGAAACCTTCCCTGTCTGACCATAGCCTATCCTTTAAAACAAAATAAAACAAAACAAAAGAACCATATATATATATATATATTTTTTTTTTTTTTAAATTTCAGTAGCTTTCGGGGTACAAGTAGTTTTTGGTTACATGAATGGATTGCATAGTGGTGAACATCATTTCATCTGTATTTTCTGATGTATCTCCATGTTCAGGGCAATTTATATCATTTGTCAGTTACTGTATGGGTTTTATAATTGCTTGCCTCTACCTTTGCCTATATTTTGCTTTTGAATGGAAAGCTTTTTTTCATCAGCTTTTCATTCTTCAGGGCCAGGTTTAAATGGTGTGGCCTATAAAGCTTATATTCTCCTGCTAAAAGTATTCGTTGGAAACGTCTATGGAGAGTACCTGGTAGATTACTTTGTTTTATGAGACTGACCTCTTTGAGGACAGGGACTAGACTATTTGTTACTTATATTTATATGCCCCATTGTGACTTGCGTATATTTGTTGGTGGCAAACCTAATATTTTGAAGGGAGTAGCTTAGTACAGTGGTTCTCAGCTCTATCAGAGGCAATGCTCCCTGTCTATAGTGTATATCATATAAATATCTTTATTGTTATGCTCTTTTAATATTTTCAAATAAATGAAGAAATAAAATACCTGTCTACCCACAGTTTAGAAATACTGATATAATGTTTCAGCATTTTACAAAGATAAACAAAAGGAAAATAGTTGATAACAAAAATAACATCTCAGTAGGTAAGTGCTTGGACACAGTGACACAAAATTGTAGTGCATCTGTATTTGGAGTCACTGAGTGTGACAGCTACAACAATAAACTTAAATGCCGTAAGCAGCATTTTCATCATAGGCATTAAAATGGTGCCTGACCTGACTCTTGGTAAAACTGCCAAAAGAAAAAAATAGTATAATCGTTTGTTGTTGCATTCCTGGAAAATTTAATATGTAAGAACTGTGCAAAACAAATCTGAGAAATTGCAAGCATGTTTTTCACCTATGTCACTGCCACATTGTCAGGGTTTTTCATAAGGTTTTCATGTATTACCAAGACTGTATATATTGGGCATGGGACAGTTCTTCGTTGGGTCTTTTTGTTCCGTATGTTGTCCATCTTTACCTCTAATCCACACCTGCTAAATGGGAATAGCACCCCCGCTTCCTAGTGTATGTTTCCAGAATGCTTCCTGGGGCGGTACTTCTGCTGTTTAGAAATATTGCTTTACTCTGAATTATAGAATCATTTGGGCTAGTGTCTCACTGTAACTAAAGATAGGAACATTGATCAGATGAATCAAGCTTCTTTTTGTAATAGAAATAGAAAAACAGTACATTTTACAGGGAACATTAGTGAGTTATTTATTTAAAGTGATCTAAAGTGAACTTTCCACCATTAATTATTGAAAATCAATAGCTCTTTTAAAACATGCATTTTCCAGCATTTGAAAGAAAATATCTAATTTTTAGAAGACAAAACGATGTTATAATTGTGTGTTTAAAGTAGAAAAGCATAAAAATGTGTCTGTATACACATACACAAATTTAGACTTGTAATTAAACCCACGATCCATTTATATTTGGTAATATATGCATGTATATTGTGTAATATTATGTGCATATATTACCAAATATAAGTGGTAATATGTGCATGTATATTACATATATGCATATCATATAAGCTGTGAATATGTCAAATATCATAAGCTGTGAATATGTCTAGCATAAAAATTCAGGCAATTTAACACCTATAATAGGAATTAACTAGCTACTTGTAACTAGCCAGTTTCCTCATTTTTCCTTACATTAAGACAGCATTGTGCTCTTTTTCTTTTTTTTTAAATTGAGAGAGGATCTTACTCTGTTGCCCAGGCTGGAGTGCAGTGGCATGACCATGGCTCACTGCAGCTTTGACCTGCCAGGTTCAAGTGATCTTCCCCACCCAGTCTCCCGAGTAGCTAGGAATACAGGTGTGTACCACTACACCCAGCTTATTTTTGTATTTTTTGTAGGGACAGGGTTTCGCCATGTTGCGCAGGCTGGTCTTGAACTCCTGAGCTCAAGCAGTCCACCTGCTTTCAACCTCCCAAAGTGCTGGGATTACAGGCGTGTGCCACCACACCTGGCCCAAGATTGTGCTCTTGATACAACGTTTAGGTCTCTTTTAGATCTCCTTTGGACTAGAGATGGTTTTTAATTCTGTGGACTACTGTAAAGGATTTGACTAAATAGCAGTACAAATGTAGGTGGAAGGGTACAGTCAATACTATGTGCCTAAAAGTTAACACTCAGAGGCATTTGAGACTTCAAGGTGATCTTGAAAGCACATAACCTGGAGTTGAGGATAGTCTATTCTGTTGCAGTGTTGGTTTCTTTAATGTGAATTGGCCCATACACACTTGGTAAATAGGGAAATGATGTCAATGTAATGTGGAAGTAGTGTTGGTTCAAAAGCAGTTTTCCCCACAGTGCTAATGTATAAACTGAAAATGGGGAAAGACCTTTCAATTAAAGAGGAAGATTTGGTAATATATGAAGACGTTACACGCACACACAACCTTGCAAATCTGGCAGAAATAATTTAGTGAAAGAAATAGCTATTCCAGTGGTTTCTAAAACCACCATACTTTGTACTGTCAAAAGCAGTCTCAGGAAGTTCAAAACCATTTACTCCTGTGTTTATAAAGAAAGAAGATAGCAAACAGGAAAGTCTACCTGAGAAAAATTATATTTTTAATTATTTTGAAGCTTTTTAAAAAATGCCTTTAAAAAGTTACTTAAAAGGAGAAAATACAGAAATGAGTCTCACTCAAGTGGATTTATTGGTGCAAATTTTGTTGGAGACTTAATTTTTTATTAAAATTGGTGATGCTTTTGTTGGGACGCTCATTACAAAATAACATAGGTTTGTGTGCTCTGGGCCCAATCTTATTTTTAACATAACAGCCCTGTTATTTTTAGTGGGTAATTTTGCAGAGACATGAGGTTTTTTTCAGGAATACCCATATGTTGTTATAGAAGCTCCTGAACACATGCATGCGCGTGCGTACATGCACGCGCACACACACACACACACACACACACACTCTCTGACTCACCCAAGTCTTTGGGCTATAATTTACTAAATGGCTTCATTCTAGTGTTATTTAAAAGAGTTTGTCGTGAATTTTACTATACTGTTCTACAAATTTTATTTATAGTGGATATAAATTTTACTAGGTTTTAAAAAGATTATGCTTTTTAATAAAAACTAAGGTTGAGCATTAAGGCTTGCTAAATTAGAGAGGTGGTAAAATGAGCTCAAAGGAGGCATCCAAGGCTCCTTTGCCTCTGAATACTGTGATGTTCTAATTGGCTGTTCCAGATTGGACATCATTATTTTATGCAGATTTACTTTGCAGCATTTTTGAGCATTAATAATTTATAAGTGGACATAATAAAATAGAGCTCCATTTTGGGAGGCCCCATATTGTCACTTCATGGTACCATCTGGTTGTCTATTCCTTGTTAGCTAGGGTTGGAAACTATAGCACATGGGCCGAATCTGGCTCACTGCCTGTTTTTGTCAATAAAATTTTGATTGAAGTATAGCCACCATGCTTGTTTGTTTGAGAATTTTCTGTACCTGTTTTTTTGACATACAGTATTGCCCAGGAAGCTGAAAATATTTACTCTTCTTTATGGAAAATGTATTAAGTCCCATAGGCTAAACAGGCAGAAGGGACAGTTAAAGATCAATATTTTATATGTTTAAAATACACTTTTTAAACAGTCCTCAGTGAGAATATCGCACTTTAAAATAGTTTTAGGTAAGATCAGTGTGGGCATTGTTGATTTTATTTTATTTTATTTTATTTTTTGAGACGAGTCTTGCCCTATCGCTCAGGCTGGAGTGCAGTGACGTGATCGCTTCTCACTGCAACCTCTGCCTCCCGGGTTCAAGCGATTCTTCTGCCTCAGCCTTCTAGGTAGCTGAGACTACAGGCACATGCCACCACGCTCAGCTAATTTTTGTTGTTTTTATTAGAGACCGAGTTTCACCATCTTGACCAGGCTGGTCTTGAACTCCTGACCTCATGATCCACCCACCTCTTCCTCCCAAAGTACTGGGATTACATGCGTGAGCCACTGTGCCCGGCTGGGCATTGTTGAATTTAAACCAATTTTGTGAGCCTTGGTTTTCTAAATGATTTGGATACTGTTTACTTTTTTGTGGTATAATATAGAGAGTTTACCTGCTAAGTTCTTAAGTTCGTTGAAGGTATTAGTAAGGGCGTGAGAAGTAACACAGGAGTATCATTAGGTGGCTCTAACGTAAGCTGTATACAAATCAACAGAGCAATTTATTTGAGTTAAGAAGAGGAGGGCTGCTGCCCCAGCCCTCACCTTTAGTTTCATATGGGCCAGTTTCTGATGACAAATGGAATGAATCTGAATTTTTAATTGTTATGCGCATTTATTTTTCACAAAATTGTCTAGCTTTGAATGTATGTAGTTTTCTTTCAAAATGAGTTGTTTAATTATCAAGGAATGCAACAAGGTATATTTTAAATTATAAAATGAAATAAAGTAGAAAATATGATTTAATTGAAACAGCAGTCTGCAACAATCTTTAAGAAAATAACAATATGGAGGACCTGAATGACATAATTTATATTTCCTGTAGCTGTTAAATTCCATACCCAAAAAACAGAATGTTATACCTCTTTTTTAGAATAACTGTGGAATGATTTCAAAAATAGTCTCATTTCTGAAGAAAAAAGAGTTGAACTCTGAGATCTGTTGAAAGAAATATAACAAAAACAAAAGCAACTCTTAGAAATTAAATCTAATAAGAAACTCATTGGTTAAGCAAAATTTTAGTCTGCAATGGGAGAATAGGAAAAACTAAAATTAATCACAATGTATATGAGGCAGGAAAATCACGTGATCCAGCCTCAGTGACAGAGCAAGACCCTTTCTGAAGCACCAAAAAATAAAAAAACAGCAACAACAACAAAACACAATGTATAAAAAACCTTACAAATTTCAGCTTAGCTACAACTTTAGAAAATACGCTTCTTGAAGTATATGTGTCCCTTCATTACTAAAAGTGAAGACTAATACACTTGAAAGGCTCACCTAGAATTTTTTTTTTAAGAAATTCATCTATTTTAGTAAGTCTTTAGAAAATACTATTACTTTCACATTAGAACCTTGAAAATAAAAATGATATGAGGGATCCAGGAACTATTTCCTTTCTTAAGAAGCTAATTTCTTACCTTCTTTTAAGACTCTTTTCATGAATTCTGGAAAGATGGAAGAAGGAATGATACAGAAAAGAGAAACCTTAGTCCTCTTTTGGAACAGATGGTTGTATTTGTATGATATCTTAAGAAATTTATGGCATCCTTAAAGATTGAGTTAGAATTATTTTGTGAAGTTTTCAGTGACTCATTTCTAAGTTCTTTTGAGATGGTGTTTGGAATAAAAGCCTTAAACTTTTTTTAACAAGTAAATTTGGTATTAATGAAACTTTTTTCTAAATTTTCATTAGTATATGCTCTTATGTGGAAGGTGGACATCAGCTATGAATTACATAAATTGCATTTATTACATTAATATCTCACCTGAATGACAGCAGTTTTCTGGATATAAACGTATGTTTGTTTTTTATTGCTTATGTAAATCTCATGTAACTGTTCCCCAAGGTCTAAAAAATAATCTAACTGAAAACAGTTTTTTCATGTTCCTCAAACTTGCTTTTAGAACAGTACTGGCATAAGGATTTGATTTATTATAAATATGATGTACCATATCAATCATGGAATTATTTGAATGTTTTTTGGAACTTTTGTGGTAAATTCCATATTTCTCCAGGACTTTTTTGTGTTCTTTTTGTTGACAAGTACTTTAAAGTTTTAGCAAGTATCACTATATTGATTTCATGTAGGTTTATTTATTGTTTAGTGCTTGAAATGATTTTCTGTGTAAAATCAGTTTGAGAATTGGTTTTTCTGTCTCTGCATTTACTGTGTTTACCTGAATTTTAATGTACGAATTGGAAATCAGTATCAGTGTGGGAATCATCAGTTGTCTTTTCCGTAAGCTTTTAAAGCCATTACAGTCACATTATGTATTAAAAGTAGTGTTTAGATCTAAAGTCTAAATTTACTTTTTGTTAAAATGTAGCATATTTTAATATCTGCACTAAAATTGCTGAAAAATGTGTTACTGCTTAAGCAACCATAACAACGCTGTGCAATTATGACTACTGGTGATAATAAACTCTTCGGTATTGGGGAGGGGGGTTGGTTCTAAGAGGCAACTTCTTTTTGCCAGATTATTTGGTGGAGTAATAATTAAAATTTATAAATATTTGGAAAAAGGGTAGGGTCGACAATGAATTGTGGGAAGCTTTAAAAAATATATAAAAATATTTCACTTTCAGCATTGTATTTGCATCTCAGTTTCCTGATAGATTTCTGTTTTGATTTTCTGCTGACAGGTCACATTTAGGGCAGGCAAAACATAAGGGATATAGCCCTCCTGAGAGTAGAAAATCTAATTCTAAGGCACCCAAAGTGCAGTCTAATACTACTTCTGAACTGTCAAGGGGACACCTTTCTAAAAGGTAAATCTTCATGTTGCTTATACATTTTCAAGGCAGAATTATTTGCATTCAAATCATTGCATAATGTTTAAAACTTGAGGTTATTCTAAAACGTTATGATACATATTTTCATTATTCTCTAAGAGTAACTTTTAGGATTGGCAGTTTATCACCTTTGCAGTGATTAGTGCAGTATACCCTAGACAATGAGTTTGTCAATGATAAAATGGTATTTTTTTTTGGAGCACTATAAGATTCCCCCTTTGCTTAACAAACCATTGTTGCCCTTTTTTATTTCTTTTTATTTAAAAAAATTTTTTTTTTTTTTTAAGTTTTTATTGTCAGAGCCATAATTTAGGTTTAGGTCAGTGATTCTTAAGATCTAATTGGTAAGAGTCTTTGGAAAGCAATGTTAACTGAAGATTTGATAGTACTACAGTATAAAAACCTCTAACCTTCATTTTGAAAGTACGTATGTTAATGCTTATTTCTTCTAAGCTTTGACAAAGCAGTTTTGTTTGTGAATAAGGCATCAATATTCTGGCTTCCTCTGGTTCTGAACAATTAAGTGTTGTTTTTCTTGTAATCTTAACTCTTGTTTTGTGATTAGGAGTGTTAATGTCAGTAATCTTTGGGCTAAAGAACACCCTTATCTTCTAAGCAGATATTTTACTCTCCAAAGTCACATCTTCCTTTGTTTTGTTCTTTTGTTTCATTGTACAGATTTGAACCATCTGAAAACCTATGTTTAATACTGGACTTAGTAGGAACATACTCGTACTTTATTTTTTGAAAGCATTATATATGACAGTTGTGATTATGACAGGCTGGTATTAACTGTTTTCTTATCTAACCTCTTAGAAGCTGCAGTTCATCATCTGCTGTGATAGTTCCACAACCAGAGGATCCAGACAGAGCCAATACTTCAGAAAGACAAAAAACGGGGCAGGGGCCTAAGAAAGACAATTCTCGAGGAGTGAAGCGCAGTGCTAGTCCAGACTACAACAGGACCCATTCTCCTAGCTCTGCAAAAAAGCCAAAAGCACTTCAGCATACTGAATCTCCCTCAGAAACAAACAAGCCACCTAGTAAGTCCAAGAAGAGACATTTAGACCAGGAGCAACAACTGAAATCTGCACAATCACCATCAACAAGCAAGGCTCATACCAGAAAGAGTGGGGCCACTGGCGGTTCACGGAGTCAGAAAAGAAAAAGGACAGAGAGTTCTTGTGTAAAGAGTGGCTCCGGGTCTGAATCAACTGGTGCAGAAGAGAGATCTGCCAAACCTACCAAGCTGGCTTCAAAATCAGCCACCTCAGCCAAAGCTGGGTGTAGCACCATCACTGATTCTTCTTCTGCTGCCTCTACTTCCTCCTCGTCTTCTGCTGTAGCCTCGGCCTCCTCCACTGTACCACCGGGTGCCAGAGTGAAACAAGGGAAAGATCAGAACAAGGCCAGGCGTTCCCGTTCAGCATCCAGTCCCAGCCCCAGAAGAAGTAGCAGGGAAAAGGAACAGAGTAAAACTGGTGGCTCTTCAAAATTTGATTGGGCTGCTCGTTTCAGCCCTAAAGTTAGCCTTCCTAAAACAAAACTGTCTCTTCCAGGGTCTTCTAAGTCAGAGACATCAAAACCTGGACCTTCTGGATTACAGGCCAAATTAGCAAGTAAGTTTACAAAAAGGTCTTTTTCTTTAATTAAAGAACGTTTCTCTTGGTTTGTCAAAAGCAATTATGCTCTAAAATTAAGAGTTTTTTCCCCCCATCTTAGCTAATCTTAGATTTATTACTGTCCATATAATTAAGTACATGACATCGTGTAATAACTGTTACACTACATTTAGTTTTATGGAGACAGGTAAGGAATACTGCCTTCCTATTATTACGAAACCATCACATTTTAGTGTCTGTATCTTTATTGGTCCTTGCGGCATCTCCTACTTCACCGATTTCCTAATATCAGGATGGGACATAAAGTTGGATTTTCTTCTATACCACATACAGAATTATCATTTAGTTAGGAGTTGTTCTTTTTAGTTATGAGTTGCCATGATCGGAGATCAAATTTATCTATGCTTTTTTAGATGGAGTCTCACTCTGTCGCCTAGGCTGGAGTGCAGTGGCGCAGTCTTGGCTCACTGCAACTTCCACCTCCTGGGCTCAAGTGATCCTCCTGCCTTGGCCTCCAGAGTAACTGGGATTACAAGTGGGTGCACCACGCTTGGGTCGTTTTTGTGTTTTTAGTAGAGATGGGGTTTTACTGTGTTGGCCAGGTTGGTCTCAAACTTCTGATCTCAAGTTATCTACTTGCCTCGACCTCCCAAAGTGTTGGGATTACATGTGTGAGCTACCATGCCTGGCTAAATAAATGTTTTTTTATATTAGATATTCTTGATGTGTAGATACAATGAAATGTTATTATACTAAATATACCTCAATATAAATTAAACCTTATTCATATGTAATATCTCATGGTCTTTAAAGGGTTTTGTCTAAAGATGAATACTTATGTTTCACGACTCTTATATACACTACTCTGTGTCCTAAGTGAGTGAGAAAGAATATTGCTCTCTTAAAGTTTACAGTGGAGTAGAAAGAATTTGTGTTTTGAGAATACATTCAAGCAAAGAAACCAAGTAGGTGAAGGAAACATAGAGTTACGTACATTCCTTCATGAGTCAGTTTTGGAGATATCCAGGAACTCTTCTCCCTCTCTCTTTACCCAAAGACTTCTTCAGGGAGCCAACTGCTCATCTGGGGAATGCTAGTGTTTTTCTTTTCTTTCCTTCTTTTTTTTATCTTTTCTTTTGAGACAGAGTCTCGCTCTGTTGCCCAGGATGGAGTAGTGGTGCGATCTTGGCTTATTGCAACCTCCGCCTCCTGGGTTCAAGCAATTCTCCTGTCTCAGTCTCCTGAGTAGCTGGGATTACAAGTATGCGCCACCACACCCAGCTAATTTTTGTAGAGAGGGAGTTTCACCATGTTGGCCAGGCTGGTCTCGAACTCCTGACCTCAAGTGATCCACCTGCCCGGCCTCCCAAAGTGTTGGGATTATAGGCGTGAGCCACTGTGTGCAGCCTTCTTTCCTTATTTCTATTTGAGAAATCTATAGAGGACAAATAGGATAATAAAGCACTTACCTACAATTTTTAAAAGTATTTAATTTTTATAATACCTAGTTAGGAAGCTTGCTTTTAAGCATCCATTCTTCTCTGATTGATTTTAGATCTACATTTGGGTAGGACTATAATGTTTTCTTGGCTTAAGAAGATTGTATATAGTGTTTACTAGCATTCTTGTCAAAGTATAGCTCTTATTGAATCAGCCTAACTTAATATTGAATTGGAGCTGTTAGCTCTGTTTAATTTAACACTGCGATGTAAAACTACTTTTGGTTGATTCACACATTAACTAAAATGACAAGAATACTATTAATAGTAGGTACTATATAAAAATTTTATGTTTAACCTGTATGATAGGTTATTGTGAAGTAACATCTTTTACTTTTAGATTGAACTTTGTTCTGTTTTGGTATTTTAAATATGCAGTACATCTATATAAAATGTTTTAAGTTCAAAGGATTAAGATAGGCTAGATCAGTATCTTGAAGTGAGAAGGAAAAAAAGGTTCAAGTTAAAAGGACAACCAACTATTTGTCCTTCCAAGGCTTTATTGATAATTGGAGTTATTTATGTCAGCTTTTATACTGCCTTTCCTCCCTGTGTTTTGTGTCTGTCATTCTGTCCATTGTAGTAGCTATGTAATATTCACAGCCAGTAGGCCAGGTTGAGTTTACAGCAAGCTGTTTAGGATTCACTCCCCCTTCTGCTTTCCAGTCTGCCTCACTTGAAGAAGTCATCTCTTAAAGCTCTTATATGTAGGAGGGTTCTAGGGCCAGGCAATAGCAGATTGTACTTGAGTGTCATGGCCTTGGTCCTTTGTAGAGAGCAGCTTTCTTTTCTTTATATAGTCTGTTAACATGATTTTTAAAAGAAAACTCAACTCAGTGTCGTTATGCTGCTGGTTTGATAAAACCAATCCAGATAATTCCATTAAGCCTGCTCAGCACATAGTCACAAACTAATTTAGTATTTTAAAACTCATTTCACCATTATTTCATTGACTTTCACAGTATCTGTGTGTTCTGTTGTCACTATTATATCACTTTTCCATTTTCACTGCCACTATCCCAGTTCTGATCTCTCATTGTAGCCTAAGCTGTTGAAACAAGAGAATGGAACCAGCATTTGTTTAGCATAAAATAAGTGCCAGGTATTTTACATATGCAGCTACATTTTCTTTTCAAAAAAAAATGATGCTTTAGGATACTTTAAAAATTTTTTTTCCCATAGACAGAGTCTTGCAGTTGGCTCATTGCAACCTCTGTCTCCCAGGTTCAAGCGATTCTCGTGCCTCAGCCTCCCAAATAGCTGAGATTACAGGCGCGTGCCACCGTGCTTGGCTAAGTTTTGTATTTTTGGTAGAGACAGGTTTTTGCCATATTGACCAGGCTGGTCTCGAACTCCTGACCTCAGGTGATCTGCCCACCTCAGTCTTCCAAAGTGCTGGGATTACAGACGTGAGCCACCATGCCCAGCCTAGGATAGTTATCAAGGAAATGCATTCCAAGGAGATGAAATAACTTCTCTGAGTAGTATACCTCATACTTGGCAGAGTTAGGATTTGAAGATGAGGGTATGTATGACCTTGAATGAAGCATTTTCTTTTTCTTTTTTTTAACCCATGTTTCTGTGTTTTACTGTTGTAACCTAATTGGGCCATTTGGAGATAACTAAGACTCTAGAGGAAGTGAAATTTTATTTGGTCCTTCATTGGTAGTATTGATTAAATTTAGAGGTGAATACTATGTGAACCCAAGGATTCATACCATATCATTCGCTATGTATTTGCTGGTTTTCAAATAAATGAAAACCTTTCAAAACAAAGTAGCATATATTTACTGTGCTTTTAAGTGCCTGACAGTTGTTGTGAATACCTTACATGAGTCATCTTATTTGATTCTCATCGGTCTTGTGTAGCAAGTTGTTGTTTTTTTGTTTTTGTTTGTTTGTTTGTTTCTTTTAAGATGGAGTCTTCCTGTGTTGCCCAGGCTGGAATGCAGTGGCACAATCTCAGTTTACTGCAGTTTCTGCCTGCTGGGTTCAAGTGATTCTCCTATCTCAGGCTCCCAAGTAACTGGGATTATAGGCATGCGCCACCACGCCCGGCTAACTTTTTGTGTTTTTAGTATGGAGATGGGGTTTCACCATGTTGGCCAGGCTGGTCTTGAATGCCTGACCTCAAGTGATCCACCCCCCGCGGCCTCCCAGAATGCTGGGATTCCAGGCATAAGCCACTGCGCCCAGCCTTTGTGTGGCAGGTATTTTTATGCCCAGCTTACAGGTTAGGAAACTCTGGATCATTAGTCAAGTTACCTGTCTAGGGTCACAGAACTAAGAAATGATAAAGCCGAGTTAAAACCCAGGCCATTTGATCCCCAAAATTGGCCTTGAGAACAGAATGCATAGGGGCGAACAGATTGGGCAAACTCAGTCTGGGAAGGTTTCTTGAAGTCAAAACAAGGCATTATGCATTTTAGGCATGATTAAATATGTCACTTCAGAAAAGAGTTGACAGTTGAATTAATTGGCAGGTAACGTTTCTTAAGGATATAGGGGCAAAATGTGGCATTTTATGATTGTCTCTGGGTTTCAAGTAATGGTATTTTGAGGAGTAGAGCCAAAAATGTCGGATTCAAATCTTAGTTCTGACATTTTTTCAGCTCGTAACTGTGGGAAAGTTTGTAACTTTTGCTTTGTAAAATGGGCGTAATAGCTATTTGAGGAATAAATGAAAACATTAGAAGACTTAGCATAGTGCTTAGTGCACAGGATGCATCACAAAATTTAGGGTGTACAACTGAAAGTGAATGTCTTAAGGCAGAAAACATATTCAAAGCATTTTGAGAATGGGGGATCAGTAAGTCCTGGCCATTGGTCAATTTTAAGGTAGCTGTTAGATTTGGAACACCAGATTTAGAGTTTTTTTAATCTCTTAAAAATCAAATACCACATGTTGTCATTTGTAAGTTGGAACTAAATAATGTATTCACGTGGACATAGACTGGGAAGGAGATGAAGGGTGAGATATTACCTCATGGCTGTAATATACATTATTTGGATGATGGTTAATATCAAAAGCCCAGACTTTGCCAGTAAGCAATATATCCGTTTAACGAAACTGCACTTGTACCCCTTAAATTTATAAAAGAAAGTCAAAACTAGGAATATATATACAAATAAAATTGCATAATTTTATATATAAAGAAAAATGTAACCTGTATAAATGGATACTTCAACATAAATGAAAACAAAAATGTCAATATTAATGCATGTACATTGCTTTAAAAAATATTATCTCATAGTTTTGTGAGGTTGGCCAAATCATTCAGCTGTAGTTATGATGCCAACCTTATTCCTAATCTTATTTGCAAAATAATAAGATTCCTCCTTGTGAAGCATAAATGAAAGATTATATGTGAAAACAACTTTGAAGATCTCAAGTGCCATAGAATGCAGCAACATATTGTAATGTACCATGTAATGTTAAAGTAAGAGTTATGGTCATGTATGTACGTATTTATTTTATTTTTTTGAGTCGGAATCTCATTCTTGTCGCCCAAGTCTGGAGTGCAATCGTGTGATCTAGTCTCACTGCAACCTCCCCCTCCTGGGTTCAAGTGATTCTCATGTCCCAGCCTTCCAAGTAACTGGGATTCACAGGTGCCTGCCACCACATCTGGCTAATTTTTGTATTTATAGTAGAGACGGGGTTTTGCCATATTGGCCAGGCTGGTCTTGACCTCCTGACCTCAGGTGATCTGGCCGCCTCGCCTGGCCAGGTCACGTATTTAAAGGGCTTTTGTATGTATCACGGTTTTTTGTTTTAACATTAATCCAGAGGCCAGAATTAGATTCAGTGGGTGGATGGAAGTTGAGAGATGGGCTTCTGATTAATACAAATCTTAGTAGAATAAAAATCTAAAAATTATATTAAAAATAGAGTAGACCATTGTGAGAAATTTCATATTGGGTAGGTTATTTTATTTTATTTTGGATATCCTTTGTTTTCTTCCAGTTTTTAAGAATTGAACCTTAGTTTGAATGTGATGTGTTTCCTCAGGTAAAGACTTATTCTAAGACATAATTGGTCAGTAGGAGAGCTTCATAGTAAAGGAAATGGTTTAAAAATTGTAGGAACAACAGTATTTTTAAGATGCTTTGTGGAAGAACCGTTCCCCATGTTCAAGTATTATTCAAGGAGATTCTAGATAAGCAGGAATATATTGAAAGCTGTGGGAAGACTTGCAGTAACTTCTTAACCCAATAATTTGCAAATTAATTTGACCAACTATTATTTGGGAACCAGCAGTGGTTCATGGAATACACTCAGGAAATGATATAATACATTTAGTGAGGAAGCTTAAACAGGAAGACCTTGTTATTGTGCTGCTTAGTCAATTGTTGGTAGGCCAATGAACAAGTTCCCGGCGAGGGCACTAGAGCTGGCAGAAGATCTAGTGAAACCACTACTTTAATGATAGACTTCCTGAAGCATTGCTGCTTGCCGGCTGTGTCTCATCAAAACAGCTCTGAGACAAAGGTCATTCTGTGTTACTTGGTAAAAGTCTCCAGAGTACCCCAGAAAGAAGAATGTTATGTAACAATTTTTAATGATTTTTAAAAAAAATTTGCAATAATTTCAAAGTGAGTAGATGATGATGGTATAGAATTGCAGGAAACAATTGGTGATCAAAATCTGAGTAATTGTGGAACCTGTTTATAGAAAAACTTCTATTTCCCCGTCTCTACTAAAAGATACAAAAAACTAGCCGGGCGAAGTGGCAGGCGCCTGTAGTCCCAGCTACCCGGGAGGCTGAGGCAGGAGAATGGCGTAAACCCGGGAGGCGGAGCTTGCAGTGAGCTGAGATCCGGCCACTGCACTCCAGCCTGGGAGACAGAGCCAGACTCCGTCTCAAAAAAAAAAAAAAAAAGAAAAACTTCTATTTCCAGGCTGATGTTTCTATTGAAGATCTACTTTACTCTCTTGTTATTTAAAGTGGGCGTCATGTGCACATTATTAATAACATCGCAGGCGTTAACAGCTTACTTTTGTCTTGAGTTTCACATTCTCCTGATGACTTGCATATAGCTTGTGGTTTTTATCAGACCTAGAGAAGAACCAGGCAAAAGCCAAATTCTAGAAAGGAGATTCTGATTAGATGAGGAAGACATAGTGCTTTGCGCATGGAGGGAGGAAATAAGAATGAGTTGAGCAGGAGAGACGAATTTAAGTTAGATATGTGGTTTCACCAACTTAATCTCATAGGATCATCTCTCTTTACATGAAAAAGGTAGATTATCTGTGAGCCCTGTGAAGAGTTGAGCAGGGAGCTTAAAAGGAAAAGGGTTGAGTGTCAGTTTTCCATCTTACAAGGCAGCTATTAAAGTAATTTAGCAACTTAAAAATTACAAGTTCCAATATGTGACTGCTTTGAAAAATTACTAACAAATAGTCCTAGTGTTTTTGAGGCTTTAAAAAAACTTAAGAAAAAGTTGCCAGATTTAAAAAAGAGATCATTTAATGGTAAATACAGCACTGACTTCTTTGTTAAGAAGGCTTTGCTTCATATTACGTTGTTTGAAAATTATAAATGACCATGTTATATATTTTTGTATACAAGGTCAAAATAAGAATTGAATTATCCAAACTATGTTTTACTCAGCTTACATTAGTAATTGCCCTTTATATTCTTACCTGTGTTCTGGAATGGTTTTGACACTCTGATTCTGATATGTTAGTTAAAAATAATCCAGAAAGTACCAAAATATACAAAGAAGAAAAATATAAAATCACTTTCATTTCATTCACCAAGGGCTACCTTTTTTTTTTTTTTTTTTTGGTGTGTATCATGCCAAAATTTTTCACTTTATATTTATCACCACTTATTTGCAGTGTAAAGTGAAAGAGTTATATAAGATCTTTTTTTTTCTTCTTCAAGAAGATAATCATAGCTTACTGCAGCCTTGATCTCAAGATTCAAGCAGTCTTCCCACCTCAGCACCCCGGGTAGCTGGGACCACAGGCACATGCCACAATACCCAGCTAATTTTTTAAAAAAGATTTTTTCTAGTAGAGATGAAGTCTCACTATGTTGCTTAGGCTCATCTCAAACTCCTGGACTCAAGCAATCCTCTTATCTAGGCCTCCCAAAGTGCTTGGATTATAGGCATGAGCCACTATGCTTGGCCAGATCTATTTTTTTTTTTTTTAAAGCAGTCTTTCTGCCACTGTGCGCTTTTCTATAGCTGATTATTTTGATGTTTTAATGTCTAGATTATGTGCTTTTATATGTCCCTTTGTTGATTCTTCTCTCCCACCCCCAACTCTTTGATCCCTGTTGTGTTCCCCTTGTGGAAAATGAAGATTTTGCATTCTAACCTTACCCCACCCCGTTCACCTACTGAACACATACTGTTACGTACTTACCGTCTTCCCAGTGATGATCAGCACGCAGGGTTTATTGTATCATCAACATCTAAATATCATTTACACTAAGCCCATGTAGGAACATTTCCTTTCTCACACATTTTTGCTTTTCCTGAATTTTAAATTCCTTTTTGTTGTTTTCCTTACTTTCCCATGAACTTACTCAAACTCCACACTCCTTACTAATTGTCATCATCTTTTCTCAAACTGTGTTACATGCATTTGCTTCATCTTCCTGAAGAAATGAGGCCTCTGGATGGTTGTTCATTGCGCCTGGTTATACTGCTTTAGCCTTGGGATTTGCTTCAGTCTTTTTAGTTTCCCTTTTCTAGATTTCATGTCATCTCTCTTGGTTTCTTTTGGTGGAATATTTTTTCTTGAATCTAAGGAAAAGTATTTATGAGATTTTAATAATTTAAAATTTATTTTTTCAAAATTTAGATGTCTGAAAACGTATCATACCACCTTGATACTTACTTGACAGATTGGTGAATATAGAGTTCTGGGTTGGGAATTACTTTCCTTCAGAATTTTGAAGTATTACAATAGTGTCTTCCATCTTTCAACATTGGCACCGTTCCTGTTTCTGATTTATTCCTTGATAGGGTGACTAGCTGGTTTTGCTTTCTCTGGATCTGGCGCATTCTGAAGACTCAGGACTTACAGCTCTAAAACCAGGATAGTCCTAGGCAAACTGGGACTGTTGGTTACCCTGTACTTGTTTCTTTTCTCTTTCTTGATTTTCTGTTGAGTGCTTGTCCTCTTAAATGGTCTTGATCTTACTGTTGGACATTGCTTTCCTTTTTTGTTCTGTTTCTGGTAGATTTCTACTTCATCTTCCAACTTTTCTCTTGAATTGCTTTTTTTCCCCATGTTTGCCATCTTTTATTTCCAAGAGGTGATTTTGTTTTCATTTCCTTGTGTATAGAATCATGTGTTTGGTTTATGATTGCATTTCTTTTTTGATGACATTAATGGTGAGTTTTCTTTGCCTGTGTGATCTCAAGTATTTTTATTTTTGTGTGTGTGTGGGGCTTGAATTTTGGATTGGTTTTGTCTTTCATGCTAGGAACTTTCCTCATATTCTGGTAATGCTGGTAATTCCTGGTTGTCTCCTCATACTCAAGTATAATTCGAGACCAAAAGTCTAATTTGTAAGCTCTGAGTACATAAGTGAGGTTTGACCGAGATTCATTATTTAGTGATCTGGTTGGGTCATTTTGTTGTAAACTTCCTCTTATCATTATTTTTAGATCTTTTTTCCTTTAGCTAGTAAAATTCCACAGAGAAGATTGTTTCAAACTCCTGCCTTAAGGTGAAACCTTAAGTTCCTGAGTTCTGGGAGCCGAGTGGGAGAAGAGGCCTCAGACAGAGGCAGGATAATGTATATTGTCAGACAGTATGTCTGTACTCGATTTCCTTCTCTCCCTCTTATTTTTGGTATAGTGTACCTATTTGTACTGTGTCCTTTAGTCAAGAATTTCTATATTCTATACTTCCTATCAGGGAACCCGCCCCCAATAGTTAACGTGGGTTCTTTTCTGTTTCCCTCAGCGTCTCGGCTGGTTTGAGAAATAAAGGGAAAGAGTACAAAAGAGAGAAATTTTAAAGCTGGGTGTCCAGGGGAGACATCACATGTCGGCAGGTTCCGTGATACTCCCCGAGGCGTGAAACCAGCAAGCTTTTATTAGCGATTTTCAAAAGGAGACAGAGCGTATGAATAGGGTGTGGGTCACAGAGATCACATGCTTCACAAGGTAATAAAATATCACAAAGCGAGTGGAGGCAGGGCGAGATCACAGGACCACAGGATGGGGCAAAACTAAAATTCTTGATGAAGTTTTGGACACGCGTTGTCATTGATAACATCTTATCAGGAGACATGGTTTGAGAGCAGCCAACCTGTCTGACCAAAATTTATTAGGCCGGAATTTCCTCGTCCTAATAAGCCTGGGAGCGCTACAGGAGACCAAGGCTTATTTCATCCCTTCGGCTTCGACCGTAAAAGACAGGGGCCTCCAAAGGGGCCGTTTATAGACCTACCCTCAGGGCGCGTTCTCTTTCTCAGGGATGTTGCTTGCTGAGAAAAAGAATTCAGCGATATTTCTCCTATTTCCTTTTGAAAGAAGAGAAATATGGCACTGTTCCGTCTAGTAGCTCACCAGCAGTCAGAGTTTAAAGTCTTATCTCCCTTGTTCCCTGAACACTGCTGTTATCCTGTTCTTTTTTCAAGGTGCCCAGATTTCATATTGTTCAAACACACATGCTCTACAAATAGTTTGTGCAGTTAACGCAATCACACAGGGTCCTGAGGCGACAAACATCCTCCTCAGCTTTTGAAATGACGGGATTAAGAGATTAAAGTAAAGACAGGCATAGGAAATCACAAGGGTATTGATTGGGGAAGTGATAAGTGTCCATGAAATCGTCACAATTTATGTTCTTCTGGCATGGCTTCAGCTGGTCCCTCCATTCGGGGTCCCTGACTTCCTGCAACACTTCCTAAAGAATAAAGGTCTTGTTTTTTGCTGGAACCAGGAGAGGAATGGTTACCCAGCTGTACAAGTGTGAGAGGGGATCTGGGGATCTGATGCCTTGTAAGCAACCTATCAGCCAATCTTCAGTTTTAATCCCAACGCTGCCCTAGAGGTATCTGGCATCATCAGATCCTGAGCCTTTTTGGGTTTCTCTGGTGTCAGTTTAATTGGTAGTTAATCTCAGCTTTCTTCTTTCAGTTTTCTGGACTTCCCAGTGCATTTAGCCTGGCATTTCTGGTTTTCATCTCCTAAAATTGTATTGTAATGATAGTGTCCTCCATTCTTCTCATCCTTGTAGATTTATGTTTCAGATTGTTTTAATGCTGTATTAGTGGCATTTCATGTGGAGACAGAAGTGAGTGCATGTGTGTTAAATCTTCTGTCTTTACCCAGAAGGGAGACACTTCGCTAGGCACATGCAAAGTATGATCTCGCTGTACATGACAGTAGGCATTACTTTTTGAGTGCCTGTTATGTGCCAGGCTCTCTAAAATATACATTTGACATCCATTAAATTTCATCTTCGGAGTGACAGAACAAGGTAATAGTTGTGGAGAAACAAAAGTGCATTATTTGTCTAAACACTTTGTAGTAGACTGGTTTCCTTTCAAATAACTATAAATTACATCATTTGTGATGGCTAGATATGGATGTACCCTAATTAAGTATAGCTTTGTGATTTACACAACTATTTCCTTGTTAAGTCAATGGTTATATTCTTTTTGGATATTGACATATATTTTGAAATTGCACTTAGAAATATATGAATTTAATTCCCACCAGCCGTGTAAAAGTGCCAACGTGTTCACATCCTCATTAAATAATAACTGTTTTCTTGCAATTTTAATTACCATATTGTTTTATTTAACTATTCCCTATTACTGGGCATCTAGCTCCTTTCTAGTTTCTCCTTATTATAAATAATGCTTAGATGAATACCTTTGGACATTTCCAATATTTGTAATTCATATTGACAAATCAGTGCATGAAATGGCTGTGCATTGACTAGGAAATAAAAATTTGCTTTAAAAATTGCATTTGGGATTTATCTCATTATCTGCAAAATCTGTCTTATTATTACTGAGTTATTTTAAGAATAAAAGTCTGATTCCTTTCTATAACCTCATAGATTACTTTTCATTTTTTGAATTTATTTTTACCAGAGTAACCGTTAATATAGTTACATGGGCATACCTTGGAGATGTTATGCACTCAGTTCCCAGCCACCACAATAAAATTAAAATCACAGTAAAGTGAGTTCCATGAATTTTTTTGTTTCCCAATGCACATAAAAGTTGTGCTTACACTATACCGTAATCTAGTAAGCATGCAATAGCATTGTGTCAAAAAAAAAAAAATGTACATGGCTTAGTTAAAAATGCTTTATTGCTAAAAATTGCTAATGATCATTTGAGTCTTAGCGAGTCATAATCTTTTTGCTGGTGGATGGTCTTGTCTCAGTGTTGATAGATGCTGACTGACCAGGGTGGTGGTTGCTGAAAGTTGATGTGATTGTGGCAGTTTCAGAACAATGAAGTTTGCATCGTTGACTTCTGCTTCCACGAAAGATTTCAATAGAGCATGGGATGCTGTTTGATAGCATTTTATCTATAGTAGAACTTCTTTGAGAATTGGAGTCAATTTTTTTCCAACCCTGCTGCTGCTGCTGCTTTATCACTAAGTTTATGTATATTTTAAATCCTTTCTAGTCATTTCAGTGATGTCCGCAGCATCTTTCCATGAGTAAATTCCATCTCAAGACAATAACCACCTTTTTTAAAAAAAGGGTCTGGATATGTCACCCAGGCTGGAACGCAGTGGTGTGATCAAGCTCACTGCTCAAGCAATCCTTCTTCCTCCGCTTTCTGAGCAGCTGGGACTACAGGCTTGTGTGACCACACCCAGCTAATTTTTTTTCTTTTTTTCTTAATTTTTTGTAGAAACTATGCTGCCCAGGCTGGTCTCAAACTCTCGGCCTCCAGCAGTCCTCCTGCCTCTGCATTCTGAACTGCTGGGCTTACAGATGTGAGCCGCCGCACCCGGCCAGGCATTTGTGTTTTAAAGATCTATCAGAGTCTGCCCTGCTATGCCTATAAATGTAAATTACTTGTAGCAATTTTTTTGATATCTACCCTTGTTTAAGATATTAATTTGTTTAAGATATTAATATATTTTATTAAAATATATTAATAAAATATAAAGAGGTTTTATTTATTTTGTTCTGGAGAGTTTTAACTAGTTTTTGAAATCTGGGTGAATTCTTAACGTGGTTTTTTTTTTTTTCCCCTCAAAGTCTAGGTCAGTAACCATTTCCTTTAAATGGCCATATAGTAACTATTTTAGGCCTTGCTGACCACATACAATCTTTGCCACATATTCTTCATTTATTATGACTCTGGAATGTATAAACCATTCATAGCTTGAGAGGCTCAGGTTGCCAGTCAAATTTGTCCCACAGGCTGCTGTTTGTCAACACCTGCTCTAGACTAAAAATGCTAATAATGACTTTTGGTCTGAATTTTGGGATTAGTGGTGGATATTCAACCAAAATTAAATGGAAATGGAAATCTGTTCACATGATGGGTAAAGCCAAGAGAATGCCTAGCTTCAGGCTTGGCTGGATCCAGAGGCCGTATGAAGATAGCACTGACAGTCTCACATCTTGTGACCTCCCTGAGACTCTCCCTTTACAGTAAAAGAGGATTATATCTATTCATTTATATATCAACATTTACGGAAGTCCCTGATTTCCTTGGGTTATATACCTGTCCTTGAATGAATCAGTATGCTGGAGGAGAGAAAAGGGGGATGATGGTGAGGATTGGTGTTTGACCCTCTTGTGTAGTAGTAGGAATGTGTTGGAAAAGACATTTCCAATGGTACCACATGGAGAAGAGGTAGGAGATAGCTCTCCAGAGAACTTTAAAAATAAATAAGCAGTGCGCTCAGAAAAAGAGTTTCTGTACATTAAAAATAGGTATGTGTACTTGATCTTCTAAAGTCACTTTAAAATGCATATGTAAGTTGGAAGATAACACTAATTATTTGAATGGAATAATTATTTATGGAATGAAGATCTTAAATCAGCTTCCCTCACCTCTTCGTCCCTGCCTGATTTTTATATAGCCTTATCAAATATATTGACATTGCTGTTTGCTTTGACTTCTTATATAACAGAAGGAATCTTGAAGAAGCTGGAAAGTTTACTTACTTGATTGTTAGAATACTTCATCTTGGTGGAGGAGACTATATTTTCATAGTAGGACTGTGTAATAGGTCTGATATGTGTATGTCAGATTACCATATGAAAGATTAACATGCCTTTAACATAGATCATGTAAGAATGGAAGATAGCATAAAAACATGACAGTGAATATTTATTATTCAGTCATCTATTTCTAGTTTTTAAGTAACATAACGTAACTCAGAGTAAAAGCCATTCCAGTATTGGTAGTGACCTACCTTTGGTGACTCCTTTTAAGTAGGCAGACATATTACTTGAGCTCATTTCTCCTGCAAAATGATGAGATTGGAGTCATTTAATAATAGTCTAATGTAATGAGAAATACATTTTAAAATTTATAAAATTTCAAGTAGACAAGGAAAGTAAATCTTGTAAATAGGAAGTACTCCAAAGCATCTTAACTATTCTTACATAAGAATCCAGTAAGTAAAATATCTAAGGTCATTGTCACTCCTCAATCTGATTCTCTTACAATGTTGTTTTAAAAATTCAAAGCTTGCAACTGGATACATGCAGTTTTAATTATATCACATTTCAAAAGCCAAACCTTGCAAATTGCCGCTGCTTTGAAAGACTGAAACCTTGAACTTTGAATAAATCATTTTTTTTTTTAAATTAGGAATACATGTTCTTTTTTTTTTTTTTCTTTATTTTCCTCCGTCCCTTCATTTTCTTCCTTTTCTTTCACAAGGTCTTGCTTTGTCACCCAGGCTGGAGTGCAGTGGTGTGATCTGTGGCCTTGGACTCCTGGGCTTAAAGGATCCTCCCGTGTCAGCTTCCTAAGTCGCTGGAACTATAGACATGTGTCACCATGCCCACCTAATTTATTTTTATCTATTTATTTATTTTTTGTAGAGACACATGGTCTTACAGTGTTGTTGATACTGGTCTCAAACTCCTGGGCTCACCCATTCCTCCAGCCTCAGCCTCCCAAATTGCTGGGATTGCCGGCATGAGCCACAATAGCCAGCCTGTGTTTTTTGTTTGTTGTTTTGGTTTGGTTTTCTTGTGAAGACAAGATCTACGTTGCCCAGGCTGGTCTCAAACTCTTAGGCCTCAAATGATCCTCCGGCCTTGGCCTCCCAAAGTGCTGGGATTACAGACATGAGCCACCATACTCAGCCTGTTTTTGTTTGTTTTATAGACACGTCTATATTAGAGAACAGAACAATTAGGATTTTTAGGCAGACAATACTAACTGCCAGTTTCATCTTTATCCAGAAGTTTAAAGATTATAGGAACAAGGGCATATATTCATATACCAATATAATAAGGGGAAGAATTTTGAGGAAAAGAGTACATCTACATTTATGCCTAACTTCATTACACAAAACTTTTGGGGATAAGAGTATATTAATCTGACCAGTGACATTCTTGTTGAGTGGCATCATGAAGGTAAGCGATAAATGTAGTTTTGCTGCATCACAGAGCCTGGGAAAGAGGAGAGAGAGAGAGAGAGTGTGTGTGTGTGTGTGTGTGTGTGTGTGTGTGTGTGTCTATGTATATGTGTTTTAATTGGTGTTCAGTACGTTTACACTTAACTGTGTGCTCTCCTCTATTTAAATACTCCTTACTTGATCAGCACAATACAAGGAAATTTCAATTCTACAAAATACTGTATTTTTATATGGACAGTTCTAAAGTTTTTTGTTTAGAACCAGTAAAGCAAAATTTTAACAACTTGCGAGATGCATGTTAAGATGTATTCTTAATATACTCTGTTTTGCTTGCTTCAAGATGAGCTTTGGATTTGTGTAGTTGGCCAGCTTATGCACCTTTAATGTCAATAAATGTTCTTGTATTTGAAAAATAGGAATCATCTAACTTTATATCTGAAAGTGTTTTTGAAAAATAGTCTTAAGTGTAAGAATAGTATGTTCTAGCATAGTCAGTTTGCTAAATGGCCAAAAGAAGGGTAATCTGTCTTTATCTTCTACAAAGTGATCTTCCTCAACTGCTTCAGACTGGAACTTTGCTTTCTCCATGAATGTCTCAGCCATTTCTGATGTTCTGAAAATGTTTCAGACTTTTGGAAGAATAATCCATAAAAGGAATTTGTATAGTCCTTCCAAAGTTTGACTTGGTTTATTGAAATATGCTGAGAAGTTACCAGTTACCAGTTTTCACTGCATAAGTTGTGTTGCCCTGTTAAAGTGTTTTGGGCAGAGATAGAGATGTGAAAGCTAGTATGGTCTATCCTGGGTTCTGATTCTGTTGCAAGTAATGATAACCTCTTTTCCACTAGAAAGTATTATACATAGCAGCTCTTTTACTGTGAGATTGTCTTTCAGACCACAACGTGTTTAAGGTAATCTCTCCTACTTTATCAGGAGTGGAGTTACGACAGTCTCACAGTCGTTTTATGATCGTGGCATGATTATGACAGCCATTAAAAATGTTTTTCTATCTAGTCTGTTTTTTTGGTTCTTCCCTTCCCTACTTCTCTGCAACTTAGTATGGTCCTCTTAAAGCTTACCACCAAGAATGGATAAACAGATTGTGGAACATTTACCGGCAAGAATATCACTCAGCAATGAAAAGGAATGAGTTACTAATATTTGTAAGAAAATGGAATTCATTTCCAAAGCAGTGTATTCTTCTATTTATATGAAATTCTAAAATAGGCACAATAGCAACAGAAAACAGATCAGTGATTGACAAGGGCCTTATGAAAGAGAGAGAGAGAGAGAGATTGAGAGAGAGGATTACCTACAAGGATCAGGAAATATGGTAACTTTGGAGACTGTTCACTATTGGAGGTCTTTGTTTAGATTGAGCATACTGCCTAGTATGTCATTTATGGTAACATTGTGAGGATTGGGCAAGGGTGAAGGCTGTCTTGGCTTTCTTATTGTTCATAAAATAGTAATAAACTTTACTTAGTTGATACACTGTTTTTGAGCCTGTTGACCTGTAAAGGCATTAGTTTAGCTTCCAGAATACTGTGAAAAGTGTACTTAATTGGCTGTTCCCCCTAATTATACAGTCTTTTTTATAAATCATACTTCCTAATAACCTTCAGTCCAAGTGCATATACCTTTCTGATGGGTGGTATAACTCATTTAGTTCTCTCATACCTTATTGATGAGCCTTATATAAACTAACTGAAATAGGACAATATAAGAACAGTGTAACAAAGTTGATAAACTTCATGACGTTTAGTACATTCTTGAAATACATGGTATATACAAAAAAACTCGCCTTTGTTAGTGGAGAAGAGTAGCAGATGAGAAAAGAACTTTGAAAGAGGAGAGATAGGCAGGACTCTGGGGATAGCTTGGGTCAAGGTTGGGCCCAAGTGAGAAGACCGATCCTGAACTGGAGGGCCAAGTACCATTAACTTTTTCATTATGAATAGGCTCTGGAAATAAAGCTAGCAATACTGCTGGAGAGGTAATGAAAAGAATCTGTCGAGTTTTGAACATGATGACCTGAAGAATTTTATAATTTTTAATTAATGATAATTTCTCATTATCAAATCACACTTTCCCATTTTCCATGGATAGGTTTAAGAAAATCTACGAAGAAGCGCAGTGAATCTCCACCTGCTGAGCTCCCCAGTTTGAGGCGGAGCACACGCCAAAAGACCACGGGCTCCTGTGCTAGTACCAGGTAATTTGGTTTTTTTCGTTTATAGTGAGTTCATTTGTCTTCTGTTGCTTAGTTTCAGCTTTCATCAAAATCCTTAACTCCATAGGTTGTTTTTTGTTTTGTTTTGTTTTGTTTTGAGATGGAGTCTCGCTCTGTCACCCAGGCTGGAGTACAGTGGCCGGATCTCAGCTCACTGCAAGCTCCGCCTCCCGGGTTGACGCCATTCTTCTGCCTCAGCCTCCCTTGTAGCTGGGACTACAGGCGCCCGCCACCTCGCCCGGCTAGTTTTTTGTATTTTTTATTAGAGATGGGGTTTCACCGTGTTAGCCAGGATGGTCTCGATCTCCTGACCTCGTGATCCGCCCGTCTCGGCCTCCCAAAGTGCTGGGATTACAGGCTTGAGCCACCGCGCCTGGCCTTGTTTTTGTTTTTTGACAGTCTTGCTCTTGTCACCCAGGCTGGAGTGCAGTGGCACGATCTTGGCTCACTGCAACCTGCACCTCCCAGGTTCAGGTGATTCTTCTGCCTCAGCCTCCCGAGTAGCTGTGATTATGGGTGTCTGCCACCCCACCCAGCTAATTTTTGTATTTTTAGTAGAGATAGGGTTTCACCATGTTGGCCAGGCTGGTCTCCCACCTCCCAGCCTCAAGTGATCCACCCGCCTTAGCCTCTCACAGTGCTGGGACTACAGGCGTGAGCCACTGTGCCCGACGATTTTTTAAAAATTATTTAATTTTTTTTTTTACTTAATTAAAGACATATTCTAACATAACTGGCGTTATCTTTGTGAATTTCTCTGCAATATTTATTTACATGTTTTTATTAAGTTTTAATCATTCTATTTCTTGACGATACTTTTATCCTCTACTTAAGGAAAACTTTGTTGTTGTGCTATTTTCACAATGCTGTTGACAGTAGCAGGACCTTTGGCTGTTTACAGAATTCTAGTCTGTCAAATATACTTCCAGTGAGCATCTTTATGCAGATTTGGATTGTTTTTAAAAGGTAGTTAAGTTTCCCAGTAGTGTGATTAATGAATCAAAAAGGATGCCTGTTCTAATGGTTGTACTGTTGCCTAACTGGTTTCTAAAAGTGTTAGAACTAGTTACTAAGTTTAATGAATGGAGGGGGAAATGTACTTCATTTTTATATTATATTACCTTACTCTCAAGAAAAAGTGTAGGTATTACGTGTGTTCTCTCACATCTCCAATTCTAGCTTCTGTAGATCTCTTTTTCAAAACAACTATCTTTGATGTGATACAGTTAATATTTCACATAACTTTATTAATCGATTGAGAATCTTAGCCTAAAAGTAAAGATCTTTTTCCTGCAACTTCCTCTCAGCTTTTCAGGCTTGGTCAGTTGATCAGGTGCCATTCCACGGCTCATTATTCAGTAGCTATATATGAGTTCTCTGTCTGTGTATAGTCA
This sequence comes from Trachypithecus francoisi, assembly GCF_009764315.1. Taxonomy (NCBI): domain Eukaryota; kingdom Metazoa; phylum Chordata; class Mammalia; order Primates; family Cercopithecidae; genus Trachypithecus; species Trachypithecus francoisi. The sequence continues at coordinate 10,993,375 of NW_022681458.1, forward strand.
TGCCACTTTTAATGAGGAGGACACGTTCTGAGATATGTGTCATTAGGTGATTTTGCCGTGCAAACGTCATGGAGAACACTTAAAACACAAACCTAGATAGTAATAGCTTACCACACATCTAGGCCATGTGGTAGCCTGTTGCTCCTAGGCCACAAACCTGTAAAACGTGTTACCTTACAGAATACTGTAGACAAGTGTAACACAATGGCAAGCATTTATACATCTAAACATATCTAAATGTAGAAAAAGTACAGTAAAAATACAGTATTAATTATCTTGCAGGACCACAGTCATACATGTGGTTTGTCCTTGACAGAAACAACATTATACAGCACACAACTGTAGCTTGTTCCCTCTAGTAAATGCATGCAAACTAGTGATGGCGTGGGGGAATGATTTTAGTTTACCTTTTCCCACTCAGGTTAGCAGAGGGGTCTTTCCACTTCTTTTGGTTCTTATCTAAGATAACCTATTTTCTCTACTCTTGGTGGTGTGACAGTAGTGACATAAGTAAACAGTAAAACTTGGTGCCTATAAATCATGAAAAAGATAGCCTTGCCACCTGAAATCTTTTCCACCTGTTTTTAAATTTTTTTGATTGTTTAAAATACCTGGATTTAGTACACCTGTTTGCTTTTGAGGTTGCATAGCAACTTTTCTGAGGATTTCTGAAGAAACTTCTTAATTTTCCAGAGTTTTTAATCCTCTTTTGGGCCAAATTTTGAATCTTAATTACTCAAGGTTTAGTCTGAGATGCAAACTGAATTTATTGTGTCTGAAAATAAATTTTAAGCCGTATGCGAAGTCAGGTAATCTAGTGTTGTAATTGTCTTGCTTGCCCTGCTGTTCTCTGTAACCACCTCTCCTTCTACTCACGATAGTTAGTGCGTGTGAAATTACCCACTGTAGGTTTCATCATGCTGTGCACAGGCCGTCTCATCTAGCCACCTGCTTGAAGTGCTTTTCATGGCAAATCTTTTCTGAATTAGTTGAGATTCTGCTTACGTTTAGTGCCTTGGTCACCTACTAACGGTGTCCTTGTTTCTCTTTAGAGTAGCACTCCTTGAGGGCAGCCACCCTATGTATCCAAAGTGATCAGTCCAGTGTGCTGGTGGAGATTAGATCTTAAATGAGTGAATTTGAATCCCACTAATTTGTAGCTTTGTAAAATGGGTTGGGAAATGAGCTGTTTCCTTGTGAAAGAAAGATGAGTTAAGCAAATTTCTGTGTAGGGAAGCTTTTTCTGTAATGAGAATAAACTCTTCCATTGCTCTCAGGTAAGCAGAGCCTTCATTTGTAGGTCAGTGGTGCCTGCTTCTCTCACGTCACCGTAGTGTGACTTTAATCTAAAACATGTCTTTACTAATAGGTTTCTGCCTTTCTTAAGATAATTTGGGGAGCTTTGTTTAAATGCTATCAAGTTTAAATAATTTGGGGGGAAGTATTTTTGCTTCTCTCCGGTTTGCTTACTGATTTTGCTATTAAACGAGAAAAAAAGGTTTATCATCAATAAAATGTAATTTTCTTTAGGAGAAATAAGTGGTCATTCTTTTTCCATAACTTATTCTGTCTCTGTCCTAAATGAATGTCTTTCCCAAATGTTATCTGTATTTATTAATAGTATTAAATCCATAACTTAAAGAATGGAGTTATTCATTATTAGGATGGTTATTTTTGTATGATTTAGGTAATGTAGAACATAGAGGCTGGGAATTTTTTTCCCACCTCCTTCTCCCTTCCTTGCATTGTCAGTGTTAATCTGCAGTTCTTTTGTATGAATTTTTTTGTTTTGTTTTTGTTGCCCAAGATGGAGTGCAGTGGCATGATCTCGGCTCACTGCAACCTCCGCCTCCCAGGTTCGAGCAATTCTCTTGTCTTAGCCTCCCAAGTAGCTGGGACTACAGGTGCACGCCACTATACCCAGCTAATTTTTGCATTTTTAGTAGAGACAGGGTTTCATGATATTGGTCAGGCTGGTCTTGAACTCCTGAGCTCAGGTGATACACCTGCCCGGCCTCCCAAAGTGCTGGGATTACAGGTGTGAGCCACTGCACCCAGCCAGTATTAATATATTAATCCACTCTTTACCCTGGGAATGATGCTGTATTTTAAATGAATTGAATTTTCTCTGCAGGAAGAGTCACTTTTCTCTTTAGTTGGAAGTGTTTTAAAAATCATTTCTGTTTCTAAGGATGACAACAGCTCCCAGTAACACAAAAGCTTGTATTGTAAATGCAGTATAACTTGGAAGAATTTTAAATATACAAAGTCTTGGTTGTTATACATGGTGATTTTCTGCACTTACTTTTATTTAAAAAGAGGACGAAGAAGAAACTGGCTTTGTGCTCCATGAATTTGAGCTTTGTGTTGTCTATACATTGCTCCTGGTTCACTGGTAATGCTGCCCATGATGACATTTTTCTGTTGTAGTCGGCGAGGCTCTGGCCTGGGCAAAAGAGGAGCAGCTGAAGCTCGTCGACAGGAGAAAATGGCAGACCCTGAAAGCAACCAGGAGACAGTGAATTCTTCAGCTGCTCGGACGGATGAAGCTCCCCAAGGAGCTGCGGGTAGGTAGATTGGTACTTCTTAGCTTTAAAATGCATTTCTGTCTTTTACAGATTTGGTGGGTGGAGGGAGGGAAGTATGCTAGGTGTTACTATCATATAAACTTCTCGTTCTGTTTTGTTTTACTTGACCAGTTTGATATTTTGATTAGTTGGAAATGGTTGCCATTTTAAAATTCTCATCCTAATTTGCACTAATTATGTTCAAAAGGCTTTTAGGAATAAGTAAACTCTGTTTAAGCTTTTTATATATTGACTAGTGTGTATAACTGCCCATTGATTGAAAGAATTTAAATTCATAGTAAAAATATAAGGATATAGTTTAAATTGCTTCACACACATATAAATATTAATTTAGAATTTTATTGTCAATAAAAAAAGCCCTAAAATGCGAGTATTCAGTTTGAACCTCAGCTATAAGAATAGTATTTATATTGTTATGGGCTTCTCATTTTTTTTTTTTTTTGAGACGGAATCTGGCTCTGTCGCCCAGGCTGGAGTGCAGTGGCCGGATCTCAGCTCACTGCAAGCTCCGCTTCCTGGGTTTACGCCATTCTCGTGCCTCAGCCTCCCAAGTAACTGGCACTACAGGTGCCCGCCACCTCGCCCGGCTAGTTTTTTGTGTTTTTTAGTAGAGATGGGGTTTCACCATGTTAGCCAGGATGGTCTCGATCTCCTGACCTCGTGATCCGCCCGTCTCGGCCTCTCAAAGTGCTGGGATTACAGGCTTGAGCCACCGCACCCGGCCAGGCTTCTCGTTTTTATTCTTGATATATTAGAAGCACCAAAATTAAGACTTTTCTCTCAGCTTTAAATATGTACCCATTACCTATACCAAAACAAGGCTAATACTTCAACTATTAATTCTGGCTGATGGATATCAAAATATAGTTTGTATTGACGTTTCTCAGTGACGTGAACAACAGATAAAGAATGTTAAAATCAATCACTATAGGCTTATATGTATGAGCCTTACATCAGATGATACACACAGGTTTAGGTGTGGACATATACTTCATTTTGAACAAAGATATTTCAGATACTATTGTTTACTATTAGTATACGTTGTCATTTTCTTTAATGTCTGTGGTTGGTCATGTCATAGTTTGCCGGGAAGGTTGCGGTTTACCCACTACTTCTGTCTTCTGGTTCTGTCTAGCTTAGCATTTTTTTAACCACTACACTTTCTTAGTTTTATATGATAAATTATGTGGTGGGAGAGGAGTTTTTTCCCATATTTGTTTTCCTAGTTTTTCTGAAGGTTTAAATGGTAGATATTTGGAAAGTCCATTTCATTGCAACTCATTAAAACTGGTTGTGACTCAGTCTATCCCAGTGTTGTATGCTCCTTCCCAGTCTTTTAATGTTTATTCGAAGCCTGAATGTGGAAATGGGGCAATTCCCAAATGGGTAACAGAAAAGGAGCTGCAGGCTATTAATGTAGACTTACTACAGTAATTATTATAACTAATATTTATACAGTGTGTACCACATTGCAGTCCAGCCATAGTATTAAGTACTTTACATATATTCTCTTTCAATATTTCAAACAACGTACTGAGGTATGAGTGCTCTTATTACCATTTTATAAGTGAGGAGAAACGGAGACAAACAGTGCTTATGCCCGCTCAGGGTTACAAACTGTGATGTGTGACTTCCCAAAGCCAGGCATATTTGTAACATCATTGTTGTCTAATACAGTTACAAGAGTTTATATAATTTATACGAATATATAATTGAAGGCTGGAATGGGAATGGGCTGTAAAATTTTGTTCCCCTATTTATTTACCTAATAGGATAAAAGCATACAGAAATCAGGCTCATCCAACTGCCTTTCTAAGCACTTTCAGGCATTCCGTTGTCATTTATGTTTGAAATTACAGTGTGATACAGCTGTTTCCCATACTGTGCATTGTAACTGGTGATAAAAAAATACATGTGGCATGTACATTTGTGTTAGAGGACTGACTTCATTACATTTTGGAGGATAGATCTCTTATGAGTTATAGGAATTTGCTGACTCATGAAAGTATTTATGGGGAAATAAGCTAATTATTTAGCAGCTTTACATTAAGTTCTTCATGGTAATGTGTTTTAGCTTCTGCATGTGTAAAATGGGAATGTAAAAGAAAATACAAACCTAAATTAGTATGGTGTATAGGTTCGTGGACTTAGGGCTCCTTTTGACAAGTAAACGTTTTCAGATAGGACTTATATAGTCGATATAAGACTCTGTTGAAAACGTTTATTTGGAAATAATGTCGTTCTTCTTTTAAAAAGCCCAACCACATTAGCTCTTCATGTAAGAAATGCTAGCCTTTGAAGTTGAAAGTTCAGTGTTTGCTACACTTTCCCGAGAGTCAGAGGCAGACTCCTGTGTATTCTTTTTTTTTTTTTCTTTTTTTGAGGATAAGTTTCTCTCTGTTGCCCAGGCTGGAGTGCAGTGTTGCAATCTCAGCTCACTGCAGTCTCTGCCTCCTGGATCTGAGTGATTCTCTTGCCTCAGCCTCCTAAGTATTTGGGACTACAGGCACCCGCCACCACGCCTGGATAATTTTTATATTTTTAGTACAGGCTAATTTCGTTTCACCATGTTGGCCAGGCTGCGCTCCAACTCCTGACCTCAAGTGATATCCCCACCTTGACCTCCCAAAGTGCTGGGATTACAGGCGTGAGCCTCCACACCTGGTCTCCTGTACATTCTTAGTTTTGGACATAATCAGAACTGTATAGACCTTTATAGTGTTGATAAAGTCTTGCAAATGCTAGGGGTACTAAAGTAAGAAATGAAGTATCTATCTTTATTCTTGTAGAATAATGTCACTCCATTTTGCATTGGGTAGCTTTATAGTTTCAGAAGAAATGATCAGGATTAGATCACATAAAGTAGTATTCCAATTTTGTTAACTTTGCATCTGTTGGTTAAAGTATAAAAACTTGTTACTCCGTAATAGAATATTTGTATTCTGATTTAGACAATATCCTTCTCCATTGTTTTCACTTGTGTGTATTATAAAACTGTCTTACACGGTACTGTGAAGATATTTTAAGACTAAACAGGAGAAATATCTGTTGAAAATCTGGCATTGGATTTTATCTATTGATAGTTACATTTGTATATTTGACTCTGGGAACAAATCTGGCCTATGCCCAAGTAGGTTTGAAGCCTTGACTAAGGAACTGTAGCCATCTCCTGTTGATTAATTACATTTTCGTATCTGCATGACTTTACAGAACAGCCATCTCTATACTCCTAATTAAATTAGCCAGAGGCTTGGCTGGTTTAGGTTTTCTAATTTTGTAAAACATAAAAAACTAGTGGGTTTTCTTTTTTTTTTTTGTAAAACCAAACTCATTTTGTAAAACATACAAAAATAGTTTTTATATATGTTTTACAAAATTAGAAAACTTGTAACTCTTATCTGAACTCCCACTTTAGATAACCTAAACTACTTCATAAAAGGGAACAAAAGCTTAATACTTGCTATCAGAGGTCTAGCAAAAGAATTCTTTTCTTCACAATTAGTTTCCAATTTCTGTCAAAACCAGCACCCTACCCTCTACTGATAATCAGACTTTTGACAGTAGCTCACACCTCTAACCCCAACACTCGGAGGCCGAGGCAGGTGGATCACTTGAGTTCAGGAGTTTGAGATTAGCCTGGGCAACATGGTGAAACCCTGTCTCTACAAAAAATACAAAACTTAACTAGGCTTGGTGGCATGTGCCTGTGATACCAGCTACTCAGAAGGCGAAGGCGGGAGGATCGCTTGAGCCCTGGAGACGGAAGTTGCAGTGAGCTGTAAATTGCACCACTGCACTTCAGCTTAGTCAAGAGAGCAAGACCCTGTCTCAAAAAATAAAAATAAAAAAGGTTCTGTGGCTCCCCAAAGGTTGGGACCCTGCTATAATAGAACCTTAGCATCTCTTTTAATTATGTTCTTCTGTAGGTTTTATGTTGTGATTAATTGATGTCTTTGTGGCAGTGCAGTTTTGAGATATTCATTAGGAAAGTCGTTAGAATAAAATGTTTAAGAAGTAATGTAAGGTAGAAACCTTTAATGGTTGTAGGTCTGGAGAACATTTTAAAGTAAAATCAAGTAGATTCTCTGATCAATAAACTTAAAAACCCAGCAGTACTCTAACAGGTTAGATTTTTGTGTGTGCGTTTTTTAATGTATGGGCTCCAGAGTGTGGTTTAAAAATACCAGCTATTTCATTTGTAAAAACTTGGTATTTGCTTCCCACATAGATGGAATAGTCTTAAGATAAGTTTAAGAGCCATTTCAGTTATAATTGTACCTGGTAACAGTATTTGTTAACAGCATTTCTGTATAATGTGAAGAAGCAACTTTATTTGAATTAAAAATCACTGCTAAAGAATATGTTTGAGTCATATAGTTTCTAAGGGTAGAGCCTGTGAAGTCAGGCTTCCTGAGTTCAGATCTCCAATCCATAACTAGCTATCTGACATTGGCCAAGTATGCTGAAAGTCACAAAACCTTGGTTTCCTTATGTGCATGATGATTATAATACCTTTTGTACAATTAGGAGGAAACTTAGACAATGCCTATGTATAGTAAGCGTTTCATAAATGCTGCGTACCTGTAAGTAGCATTATAATGTGTGTGTAGTTACTGGTTAATTTCCTTTTTCTTTACCAGAAGTGTGGATTTTGCTCAACCTTTATACAACTTCAGTGTTTCTGGTTAATCTGTCTCTCTGTGGCTCTAAACCTTTGGGAGTGGTGGGGGAGTTTCCAACATTTTTGTAAAAGGTCAGATAGTAAATGTTTTATGCTTTATGTAGTCTCTGTTGCAAGTACTCAATTCTGTAATTACAGCATGAAAGCAGCCACAGACCTGTAAATGAATGAGTACAGCTATGTTCTAATAAAATTTTTATTTACAAAACCATGTGGTGGACTGGATTCGGCCTTTGGGCCATATTTTGCTGACCCTGTTCTAAACCATAAGTTTTTCTGAGAATTTTTTTTAATCCCATTAATGAAGTTATATAGAAAATACTTAATGGTGTGTGAAGAGAATGGTAATATGAAAATACAGTCGGTGGCTGGTATTTTGGCATCTTTTTCTTCAGACAAGCTCTTTAAATTCACATATGTTATTCACACATGCCTCTTTAACAATTATGACAAAAATATTCTTCCTGGCTTGCATTCTGTCACAATCTGTGCAGTATATAGGGCTTAAGGTATTGTGGAAGAGCTTATGTAGATCAATCATCTGGGTTAAAAAAAGAAAAGAAAAAGACCCAAAAAACAAACAAAAAGAACCCTCTTTGACCTCAGCAGACACCTAGAGGCACAATTAACTGCTAGTTTTGTAGGACTGTGGTTTTACTTCCTATTCAGATTCATAATAGACTCTGCCCCCATTAGCTTAGACTGGTTTTTTGTCATTGTTGGTCAGGTTAGTATTTTGACTAATAGTATCCTGAGTCTTAACTCTTCATTTTACTCTAGTTTTGACACTTCAGTTGCCCTGTCTTTCATACTTTTGTTTTTAGATAGAGTCTGGCCCTGCCGCTTAGGTTGGAGTGCAGTGGCATGATCATGGCACACTGCAGCCCCTACCTCCTTGGCCCAAGCAGTGCTCTCAACTCAGGCATGCCCAACTCAGTAGCTGGGACTACAAGTCTCACTGTTGCCCAGGCTGGCCTTGAACCCCTGAGCTTAAATGATCCTTCTGCCTTGACCCGCAAAGTGTTGGTATTACAGGCGTGAGCCACCACCATGTGTAGCCTCCTTCATGCTTCATAGCAGTCATCTGTTAGTTGTAATATCTTTTTGCACTCTTGAAGTTAATGAAAACAGATAAATGATTGTATCAAGACTGTAGTCCGGGAATGAAGCAGACTTAGAAGGCAGACATCTACATACAACATTTCCCCCAAATGTCAATTTTGCCTTTTTATTATTTTTGTTACTAATTGGCCATCTGTTAAATAATCACAATTGTTTTAGCAGTATGTTCTTTATTGACTTTCAGAGAGGGATTCAGGACATCTTAATTAAAGAACAGTTCCAAAGGCACAAGAAATTTGTCAAAAGCCATGTATAAATGAAAAACAAGCATGAAAATACTTAATACTAAAATAGTTGAGTTCTCCTTTCGTTCCTGAAAGCTACAGGATAAAGTCTAGAAGAACAGCTGAGTATACTGTGGCTAGACAAGTTTAATTGCCTTTATTCATTGTAGTCCACAAAACTTTGGTTTTTCTGGTTTTTCTAAGATAAGCCAGACATAATGTGTTTAAGTGCTCCTCTCCTAACCCTCATCTTTCCCCTCCACCCCAAGCCTCTAGTTCTGTTGCAGGGGCTGTTGGCATGACCACCTCTGGGGAGAGTGAATCAGATGATTCCGAGATGGGACGTTTGCAAGGTAAAAACAGTTACTGAGCCTACAAGAAACCATTACCATGAGCTACCTGTTAATACCATACTTTATTGAAATTAATTTAAATTCATTTGACCATAATCTAGCAGTACCTGCACCTCCAAGAAAAAAAACAAAAAAACTTCTTAGTAGCAATTTCATGATTTGGAATTGGAAGATGAGCTATCTGCCTCTAGATGTTTACTGTTTAACTAGATAAAGCCTTGCATACTTATTTTTGTTTAAATTTTTTTTCTTTATTGTGGTTGCATGTATAGCTGGTTTCAGTAATAAATAAGTTAAAAATCTTGAAAAACGGGTACCTTAATATATTTTTGTCTGGAGTCCAGTAGCATTATGAATGCATTTAACCCACTTAGGCCTAGTGTTCCATTATTGGAACGCTAAGGATGTGGGAATTATTTATATCCTACTGCTCAAGGCTGTTGCCAAGGTCTGACTTTTCACTCATGCAAAAATTTAAAAAATTGCAACCTGCAGCATAAATGGGTTTTAATAAGGTGTTTGCCATGGTTTTTTATCTTCTTGATCATGTTTCAAAAGGAATATATAGTGTATACACAAATTGTAGTTTTTTAAAATGTTACAAATGCTTTTACAAAAGCAGCCTAATATTATGTATGGATGGGTATGTATTTTTATCTCAATTGATTTATAACAGATCTCAGTGTGAGGCTTACAATAAAAGTATTATTTATAAATCATTTTTGATTGCTTTTAAGTTCCTGAGGGAACATACAAGCATCTCTAGGACTTGGACTCTCAGGAACACATAGTTTTTGTTTGATTGTTTTGAGACTGAGTCTTACTTTGTTGCCCAGGCTGGAGTGCAATGGCACGATCTCAGCTCACTGCAAACTCTGCCGCCCGTGTTCAAACCATTCTGCTTCAGCCTCCTAAGTAGCTAGGATTACAGGTCCCCGCCACTGCGCCTGGCTAATTTTTGTATTTTTAGTAGAGACGGGCTTTCATCATGTTGGCCAGGCTGGTCTTGGACTCCTGACCTCAGGTGATCCATCTCGGCCTCCCAAAGTGCTGGGATTACAGATTTGAGCCACTATGCCTGGCCTATTTTGTTTTGTTTTCACATTTTGGAACTAATAAAAATCATATACTGTTTTCATATGGTTTTATAGGATCTGATGACCAATAACTGATTGGGAAATAGTGTCATACAGAAAACAGAGCAAGGGTGCTTAACATTAGCTTTTCAAAATAATCAAAATATTTACCTTAGGTTTTTCTTGAAATATTTTACACATTCCTGTTGGCACTGATTTAATATATTAGGGTGGTCTTGAAAGTTTGCAGCTTCTCTTACTAGTTCAGAAAGCAAAGTAACATTGACTGAATCAGTTAAGTGAGATGAATCAGTTACTTGAAATTTTCAGATAGATCAGTTGCATAAAGTCATCTTAGTTGTTCACTCTGCCCTTCTTTTCTCTCTAGCTTTGTTAGAGGCAAGGGGTCTTCCCCCTCACCTGTTTGGTCCTCTTGGTCCTCGGATGTCACAGCTTTTCCATAGAACAATTGGAAGCGGAGCTAGTAAGTAAAAATGTTCCTTCCCTGAAACCTCTCAATAATTAGCCAACTGCTATTTTTACTTGTAGCCTATTGATCGAAGTATTAAGAAGTTTTTTATCATCTTTAACCCATTTTTAAAAAGAAGGCTTGTGCACATTCACACCTTAAGTACAATTTTCATTGCAGAATTACCCAGATTTTATAGCGAGATTGATTCTGTTTGAACAAAATAAGAATAAAGAATCTCAAACAATTGCATTGGTAATTATGGCACCTGATGGCATGTTTTGCATAGATTTGAATCTTGAGTTTGTCATAATGATGTATTTGTCAAGGTGAGAGGATAAAACATTAAACAGTTTGCTAGCTGAATTTTTTATAGCTTTAAATATTTAGACATAAAGTTCTCGTGTGTACTGTTTTTTTTAAATTTTTTTTTTTGAGACGGAGTCTTGCACTGTTGTCCAGGCTGGAGTGCAGTGGCGTGATCTCAGCTTACTGCAGCTTCCACCTCTCGGGTCCAAACAATCCTCCCGCCTCAGCCTCCTGAGTAGCTGGGATTATAGGTGTGTACCACCAAGCCCGGCTAATTTTTGTATTTTTAGTAGAGATGGGGTTTCACTGTGTTGGATGGCTGATCTGGAACTCCTGACCTCAGGGAATCCACCCACCTTGGCCTCCCAAAGTGCTGGCATTACAGGCGTGAGCCACTGTGCCTGGCCTGTTTCCTTGAATTGGGATCAAAATATGATTTATACATTATAATCAGGTAATGTTTCTTAAGATTTTTGTTTTTTTAAGAGAAATTTGATTTTATTTATCACTGGGGAGAAGCCTGGAAGGGAGAAAAAAAAAAAAAAACTGTTGCAGGGGGTCCCTAAGGGTATTGATTTTGAGATACCTGAAACCTGTATTTAACATCAACCTTTACACATGAACTTAATGTAAACCGTAAACTAGAGCCAGAGTCAAAAACAATACCACACGTTTGTGCCCATGGCCCAGCTTCAACGGTGCCTACTTCATATCTAATCTTTATGACTAGCCTCATTCACATCCTTCTTCCCATATTAGTTTGAAATGAATCCCAGGCATTATATACAGTCATGTGCTGCATAATGATGTTTCATTCAACAACAGATCGCACACATTACATCAGTCCCACAAGGTTATAATGGAGCTGAAAAATTCCCATCATCTAGCTAATATACAGTACACATTTTTAAACCATACTTCGATCATTTAGAGCCAGAGGTGTCCAGTCTTTTTGCTTCCCTAGGTCACATTGGAAGAAGAATTGTCTTGGGCCACACATAAAATACAGTAACACTAATTATAATAACACTAATAATAGCTGATGAACTTAAAAAAAGTCACAAAAAAATCCTATAATATTTTAAGAAACTTTACGAATTTTTGTTGGGCTGCATTCAAAGCCATCCTGGGCCACGCATTGAAAAAGCTTGGTTTAGAATGTACTCCTTCTACATACTAAAGAAGAACATGAACTGTAAACCTTAGTAGTAGGTATTCCAGAAGAAAGCGCTGTTGCCACAGGAGATGACAGCTTCATGCCTATCATCGCCCCTGAAGACCTCCAGTGGGACATAAGATGTGGAGGTAGAACATAATGATATTGGTGATCTTCACCCTGTACAGGCCTAGGTTAATGGTCATGTTTGTGTCTAAATGTTTTAAAAACTGTTTAATAACTAAAGAAAAAAATGAATTTTCAAAATAGGAAAAAGCTTATATGGATATAAAGAAAGAAAATGTTTTTATACAGTTGTACATTGTGTTTGTGTTTTAAGCTAGTTAATACTACAAAACCGTCAAAGTTAAAAAAAGTTTATGAAGGTAAAAAGTTACAGGAAGCTAAGGTTAATTTCTTTTTTCTTTCTGTTTTTTTTTTTTTTTTTTTTTTTTTAAGATGGAGTCTTGCTCTGTCACCTAGGCTGGAGTGCAGTGGTGCAATCTCGGCTCACTGCAACCGCCTCCTCCCAGATTCAAGCAATTCTCCTGCCTCAGCCTCCCGAGTATCTGGGACTACAGGCACCCGCCACCACACCTGGCTAATTTTTTGTATTTTTAGTAGAGACAGGGTTTCACTGTGTTAGCCAGGATGTTCTCTATCTCCTGGCCTTGTGATTTGCCCACCTCAGCATCCCAAAGTGCTCGGATTACAGGCGTGAGCCACAGTGCCTGTCCGGTTAATTTCTTTCAGATATTTCTTATAAATTTAGTATACATAAATATACAGTTTATAGAATTTATAGTAGTGTATAATCTAGGCTTTCACATTCACTCACCACCCACTCGCCCAGAGAAACTTCCATTCCTGGTAAGCTCCATTCATGGTAAATGCCCTATACAGATGTACCATTTTTTAATCTTTTATATCATAATTTTTATTGTACCTCTTCTGTGTGTAGATATAGTAACATATACAAATACTCATTACAACTGCCTATAGTATTCAGTAAAGTAACATGTCGTACAGGTTTCTGGCCTAGGAGCAAGGGGCTAAACTCTGTACCATCTTGGTTTAAGTATACTCTGTGATGTTTGCATGACAAAATAGGCTAACGCATTTCTCAGAACATATCCCATTTGTTAAGTGACGCCTAATTTTATTCTATAAACATTTCATCATGTGGTTCAAGATAATGCTCCTCAAAACACACAGTCACATTATCACATTTAAAAAATAAACCAGCAATTTCTTAATAATAGCCAATAGATGTCGAAGTTTCATTGTCTCAATATCATAAGTGTATTTCTTGCAAACTGGTTGTTGGATCTAGAGACCTCTTCACGTTGAGTTTAGAGCCTGTATCATCTTTTCTTGGTAAACAAAGCCTATTGAAAAGTCATAGTGTGTTCTTAGAAAGTACATAGTGTCTGTCTTTTAACAAGCTGTTGAAACTAAGTACTTATTTAATAGGGGGTACAAAATGGTAGTATTTTAGACCTAATAATCGCTTTTCATTTATGAGAAGTAAAGAAAGTATTAATAATTTAGTAGAAATATGTAAAGGATATCTTCTTCTCACCTTCTATTTGATTGCCCAGGACAATAGTTGATACAAGAAAAATTATTTTTCACTTTACTGGTTAATAAAAGGAGTGATTTTTATATCCTCCAAAGGTACCATTGTTGTATTTTTGTTTTGCTTTTTAATATGTTTGTTTTTAAGTGTGATTGTAAGCAGTGGGTTGAGATGTGTATTAGACATTTCAGTGATTTTCATTGATACTTGAATTGTCCCAGCATTGGATGATGGGATCTTTTTGAGTTTGGCTTCTGAATCTTTTGGTCATAACCTTTGTAATTTTGGTAGCCTTCTTATTTTCTGGTATGACAAGATGTGCCAAACTCAGTTGACTTATTTTTTCTTCCTGCTATGGTATGGCTGTGTACCCACCCAAATCTCATCTTGGATTGCAATCCCTAAAGTCCCCACTGGGATGGACCCAGTGGGAAGTAGTTGACTCATGGGGGTGATTTCTCCCATGCTATTCTCCTGATAGTGAGTTCTCACTAGATCTGATGGTTTTATAAGGATTTGGCATTTCCCCTGTTGGCACTTACTCTTTTTTCTGCTGCCCTATGAGGAAGTACCTTCCACTGATTGTAAGTTTCCTCCCCAGCCACGCCAAACTGTGAGTCAATTAAACCTCTTTTCTTTATAAGTTACCCAGTCTTGGATAGTTCTTCGTAGACGTGTGAGAATGAACTGATACACTCCCCATACCTGAAATTGTTCATTTCCCCATAGAGCATTGTTTATTTTGTATTTAGAGACCGCAGTTTGCCGTATTCATTTCTACCTGGTTGACCATTATTTCTAGACTCTTTTAAAAGTTGGTATGATACCACCAATTCATATTTAGGTCTACAGGGTTTTTATTTAACTTCATTGATGTTATATCTCCTTTCTCCAATGCTGAGTGTCCTAATTCCCAATAATTATAACATAGTGACTCATTTACTTTATCCCACAGTACAAGATTTCAAGTTGCTACTGAAAGTATTATTATTAAAAAAGTCAAAAAGATTCTTTTACAGTTCTTTCTGTTCCTGGGATATTTTTTACTTTGTGTTAAAATTAATGTGTTTTAAAGTCATTTGAAATACTCCATCTCTTTGTTTATGCCAAGTTGGATTGGTTCATTTACTTCATTTTGCTTCTGATTTTTAGGGACTGCTTTTTAAAATGTATATTTTGCTTTTATAATTATATAATATTTACATAGTTGTAAAAGTCATATCTACATACAAGATATATTTAGAAAAATCTTATCTTCTTTTGCTTTCCATTTTCCCTGCTTCTTCTTCTCACATAAATAATCTTTTAAATTTTATGGCTTGTCCTTCTGTTATTTACTTAAAAAATCCGGCCGGGCGCGGTGGCTCAAGCCTGTAATCCCAGCACTTTGGGAGGCCGAGATGGGCGGATCACGAGGTCAGGAGATCGAGACCATCCTGGCTAACATGGTGAAACCCCGTCTCTACTAAAAATACAAAAAACTAGCCGGGCGAGGTGGTGGGCGCCTGTAGTCCCAGCTACTCCGGAGGCGGAGCTTGCAGTGAGCTGAGATCCGGCCACTGTACTCCAGCCTGGGCGACAGAGCAAGACTCCGTCTCAAAAAAAAAAAAAAAAAAAAAATCCATAAATATCTATATTGTCCATGGGACTTCCTTTCTCAGTTAAGAGTAGCAAACTTTATACACTTTACTTTGCTTTTGATACTGTATTTTGGTGTTCACTCTTCACAGCTGCCACATGCGTGTTGCATGTTCAACTGATAGGCCTTTGTAAAGCTGCAATGTTACTCCATTGTGTGGGTATAAATAGTTTATTTATATAGTCCCCTGTTGGACATTTGAGTTATTTTCAGTTTTTTTTCTATTGGCTAGCCTTCAGTGAAATGTAGTTTTCATATTTTTTTCAAGCATTATCTTTTCGATAGATTTATAGAAGGAGGTTTGCTGCTTAAATGGGTGTAAATGCATACGATCTCTTGGTAGGTGTTGCAAACTCCTCCAATTTGGGATTGTACCATTTTGCATTTCCACCAGTCGTGTGTATGATAGCAGTATGGTATCAAGCTTTTGATTTTTTTACCAAAATTCATTGTTTCTAACTTTTGTTTTAGTTATATATCTTCTTATATTTCTTTTAGTGGTACCCTAGAGAGTATAATGCAAATTCATTGGTTTATTATAGCATACCTTAAATTAATACTTTATCATATCTCAAACAGTACAAGATTTTCTTCTGTCTTAGCAAAACTTCTTACTCTCCCCTCAATCAGTTTTTGTTTTGTTTTTGTTTTTTTTGAGACGGAGTCTCACTCTTGTCGTCCGGGCTAGAGTGCAGTGACATGATCTTGGCTCACTGCAAACAAGTGACTCTTGTGCCTCAGCCTCCCGCGTATCTGGGACTGCAGGTGCACACCACCCCGCCTGGCTAATTTTTGTATAAGGTATGCGATAATAAACCAATGAATTTGCATTATACTGCCTGTATACTCTTAAGAATGGATTTTATATTTTTACGTGGCTGAAAACATTTTAAAAGAGTAATATTTTCTGATGTGAAAATTAAATGCAGATCAGATTTCAGTGTCCATAATGTTTTATTGGAATATAGTCATGTTCATTTGTTTGTATTAGTCTTACTTTCTGTGAATACTTTCCAGCTACAGTGCCAGAGTTGAGTAGTTGCAGTAGAGACCATATGCCTGTAAAAAGCCCAAAATAATTACTGTCTGGCCCTTGAGAGAAAACGTTTGCCTGCCAAACCCTGATCAACAATAACGGTTCTCAAAGTGTGATCTGTGGACTCTCGGTTCCTGAGAGAGACCCTTAAATGAGTTCTATAAGGTCAAAACTAATAATAGTTACTAAGATTTTTCCTTCTACTTCTTTGATGTTTGAACTGATGGTTCATAAGCTGTAATGGGTAAAACTGGTGGGATCTTAAGCATAAAAGAGTGGCACTGAATGGTACTAGCAGTCATTGTGTTTTTCACTGCTACATACTCCTAGTAAATATAATTCACTTTTTATCTAAGATGCCCTTACTGAACCAAAGTTAATTTAATTAGGTCTTTACTCTCAAGACATGTCTTTTTAATAATCTTTGGAACACAGTAAGGCCAATCTTTTCCATTTACAGTTGACTCTTGAACAACATGAGTTTGAACTGTGCTGGATCCACTTATTCATGGATTTAAAGAATAAATACAGTTAGCCTTCTGTATCCATGAGTTCTACATTAGCAACCAAATTCATATTGAAAATACAGTGTTTGGGCCGGGCACGGTGGCTCATGTCTATAATCATGAGGCCAAGGTGGGCAGATCGCCTGAGGTCAGGAGTTCAATACTACTAGCCTGGCCACCATGGTGAAACCCCAGCTCTACTAAAAATACAAAAAAATCAGCCACGCGTGGTGGCCGGTGCCTGTAATCCCAGCTGCTTGGGAGGCTGAGGCAAGAGAATCACTGGAACCCAGGAGGCAGAGGTTTCAGTAAGCTGAGACTGTGCCACCTGGTTTGGAAAATAAGGTCTTTTAAAATCAAAATTGTTTATATTAATGTATAATGAGTTAACTGGCAAATATTTAAAGTTTTTGTATTTCAGTTAACATTTTAAAATTATCAATAAATACAACCCACATAAACAAAAGTGCTTTGTGGTCCCTCAGTAGTTTTTAAGAGTATAAAATGATTCTAAATTCAAAATCCACTACTCTAATAAGAGTTGGTTTCTCTTCATAGATCAGAAGATAAAGTAGGTTTTGGTTATGGTTTTGGCTTTTTGTTGTTATCTTCAGTTTAGTGTAAGTTGTTTTTAGGGACATCCCAGATGTTTATTGGTATTGATGATAATTTTGATTATGCTGTATAAGATCCGTGTCCTTACAGTTGCCAACCCACATGGTTATAAGACCTCCATCTAGTCACATACATGTCAGTTCTTTCTCTTAGGGGGTTGTGCTGTTAGGCCATACTTGATATGAACTGTTTAATCCTTTTAAAGTCAAGTTAGAATCAGCGGAAGATTCATTTGTTTTCACTGTTTTTCTATCATTTTGTTTTTCCTTCTACATTATGTCAACACAGAAGTGATAAACCTACTCTCACTAGAATTGATATTATTTAGTTTAAAATTGTTAAATTATATTTCCCCCAACTTTTCTTCTGGTGTATTTTTGGATGGATTTTAATTATGGTAAAGGTAGGTAGGCAGCGATAGCTATGGAATGCAGTAGCCACAATCTAAAACAACTTCCATGGATTGCCATGTGCCCGTTTGAGAGGTATATGCCCCCAGGAATATCACTAATGGTCAATTGAAATTATTAGCTTTAGTTTTTATGAGAATTTCACATTCATTGACAGCTTCCAGACATATATCCCATTTCTACACATTTCAATACTTAATGATATAGGACTGGAAAAGTCCAATATGCAAAGAATAACTTGAAAAGGTGTAAGAAGTGAAGGGGCTTTAAAAGTAACATCATAAAAGATTGGTTGTGTTAATTTAATTAATTGTGGTTTCAAGTAGGAAAGTGTCCATGAGAAATGAAACACATTCATAGACTTAATTTTTTAAAATTAATTAATCATTTTTGAGATGAAGTCTGTGTCGCCCAGTCTGGAGTGCAGTGGCATCATCTCGGCTCACTGCAGCCTCTGCCTCTCGGGTTCAAGCAATTCTCCTGCCTCAGCCTCCTGCGTATCTGGGACTACAGGTGCACACCGCTGTGCCAGGCTAATTTTTGTATTTTTAATAGAGACGGGGTTTCGCCATGTTGGCCAGGTTGGTGTCGAACTCCTGACCTCAAGTGATCCACCTGCCTTGGCCTCCCAAAGTGCTTGGATTACAGGCATGAGCCACTGAACCCAGCCTGTAGACTTTATTTTGGAATGTATTGTTCAGCTTAATGACAACTTATTTCTCTGTGGTTGTTGAGTATTCACATTTTTCAATTGTTGGAGTAATGGAATTAAGTCTTAAAAGTAGAAACATTCTGATAGCCATCATCTATGCAGGAAATGAAAGAGGTTGTAAGGGTTTATAATTGTGTGTGTGTGTGTGTGTGTATTTTTACAGAATATTCTTTTCATTCCCTTTTTTGTTAGATACATTGTTGTGTTTGTTGTTTATTTCCTTGCCCTTTCACTGTTAATTGGATTCTGTTTATTCTGGTACGGATATTTGGAGGTGTATAACGTTTCCTTTGAAGTATGGGCATCATTGTTTAACAGGTTTTTATTATTGTAGGAAACCTTTGCTCACGATTTATATTTCCTTAAAACAGATCATGTTAAAGCTATCAGTTTATACTGGTCTTATGGATATTCTTTTTTGTTTTTTTGCTGTGAAACCAGTCAACTTTTCAATTAAGAAGACAGAAATATATAACTGTGAAAGCATGATAAGGCAGAGCAGATGCAACTAATTTAATTCTTCCTTCAGTGTATTAGCAGTGTGCCTTGACCCTGGTGTAGACCTGTTAGGATCCAAAGAAGATAAGCAACCAATTACATTGCGAGTCACACCTTATACCTAGTAATAATTTTCTTAAGTGTTTAAAGATAATAATTATTTTTTTCTCTAAAGGTTCTAAGGCCCAGCAGCTACTACAAGGATTGCAAGCCAGTGATGAAAGTCAACAGCTTCAGGCAGTTATTGAGATGTGTCAGTTGCTGGTCATGGGAAATGAGGAGACACTGGGAGGGTTTCCTGTCAAGAGTGTTGTTCCAGCTTTGGTAAGCATAGTGTTTTTCCCTCATTTTACCTCATTTGTCTGCAGAAATCTGCTGATTTTTTACTAAATGTATGATTATTGTGATTATTACTTTTTAAAACATGATAGAGTTAAGAGATGAGTATATGATTTGGTGCTTTTATTTCATGCTTATAGATAACTGTGAGCAATTGCTAACGAGTTAGCAAATTTTCTAAATCATTTTTTGATGAATAGTCACCCAATTCTTGATACTTAAATGACTGGTTTTAAATTGTTCGCCTCATCAGTAACCTTGACTCCTGCCATGTAAAATGTACGTGCTTTTTCTTTTAGCCTGGTGATCCATGGAGCAATGGGCCAGGGAAGCTCACTTTGGGTCGTGTTGGGGGGCCAGAAAGGTTTCATATTTAGTACGTGTCTACATGGGAATACTACTCAAGCCATATGGTATATATGTGGATCCTTTCAGTTTAAAAGCTTTTATGTTGGCCAGACACGGTGGCTCATGCCTGTAATCCCAGTACTTTGGGAGGCTGAGATAGGTCGATCATCTGAGGTCAGGAGTTCGAGACCAGGCTGGCCAACGTGGTGAAACCCCCTCTCTACTTAAAATAGAAAAAATTAGCTGGGCATGGTGGCAGGTGCCTGTAAATCCCAGCTACTCAGGAGGCTGAAGCAGGACAGTCACTTGAACCTGGAAGGCAGAGAATCGCTCTAATCTCTTGCAGTGAGCCAATATCGTGCCACTGTACTCCAGCCTGGGCAGCAGGAGTGAAACTCTGTCTCAGAAAAAGAAATAAAGACTTTAAAAAATCTTCTTAGTGCCTTTTCAACACAGTTATGGGTTGATATTTCGATATGAGAAATTTATTAACAGCTTGATTCCTTAAACTTTTAAATATGAAAACAATAGGAAGAAAAATTGCCATTATCAAATGTAGGCACCTTAGCACAATACAGTGTTTAAATAGTGGATTGATAATTTCTTTGTCCAAAGTTAAAGAAATTGGCTATAATGTAAGATTAAAATTTGAGTCTAAATCAAACACTACCAAAAGACAAACATAAACATGATGACATTTGTAGCATGTTTTATTTTGGAAATTACATTTAAATACCATGTAAATCTTTTTTGTATATGCAGTACAGCTGACAAAAAGATGAAGTTATGGTTGTTACATCATATTGCCCTATTTGATCAAATATGAAGATAGCTTGAGTTTTGGTGAGAGAGCTGAGTAAAGAAAAGCCTGTGAAATGCAAGGTGACGATTCTTATTCTGCTTGTTCTTATTTGGATGGCTCAGCTCTGGCAGAGTTTGATAAAGGATAGAACAGTTTCTTCACCTGCCACCCAGATGCAGATAATAAAAGCCAGTGTTCAAATTTTATCATTTCCATTCTAGTTAAAGTTGTACATGTTGCTTTCTGCATGTTTCATAATAGCAATATTATTAACCTTTCAACTTTCAGATTTTGCCTGTGTTAATGTCCATTCTCAGATTGCTGATTTGTTCAATAGCTGGCTTCTGTGACCCGAATCAAATTTTCATTTGTTTTATTATTATTGTTGTTTGTTCACAAAGAAGTAGCAACAAATAACTGGGCTTACCTTATACCATCTACAGTTAAATTTTTATTTTTATTAGTTAAATAAAAAAGCCATTAAGTCTAGGCAGAAATATTGACACATAATTCACTTTACTCAATGTGCTGGTTGTTAATTAGATTTGAGTACCTGATTGACTTGCACAAGGATGCTCTCACTATTAATAATGGCTGTTATTAATGAGTTCTCCAGATATATGTTTTATCACAGTTGAATATTATTTATGTATGTCTCTTCATCACAGTACAGTCATGTGACATAAATAGCCATTTTTGGTGAAAGGGAATGTGCCTATATCAGTCCTTCCCAGACACGGTATAACAAGGTTGTTTAATAATTGGGGAACTTAGTACTTTTTCTTTTAACATGACAACCCCTCTCAAGTTACACTAAGTGTTCTAAGTGACTAATATTAAGTGATTTGATAAACAGGATTTTGTTTTTTTAAGTCCTGAAATGGAGTGTGTGTATGTGTTATGGTGTTTGTGTGTAAGTGCTTTTAATCAAAAATAGTTCTTAGGACTTCTGGTATGTAGGTATACTTTACCCAGCACAATTCAGAGCTGAGAAGACATTCATATTGCGTGAGTATTGTGTTAGAATATCTGATGTTTGTTGTTGTTGTTATAAATTTAATTGAAGGGTACTTAATTCAGTGCATTTAAAAATTTCTGTTGAACCAGAAGACAGTGAATGACTGTCTTACCCCCAAGGAGAAAATTTCTTTGGTGATTCAGCTGCTTCGAGAGGATGGAGTGTGTATCCCCAGCAGTTTTGCATTCCTTCATTAGAAAAACATAGCTGAAATCTGCTTAAGATCTTTCCCACAAGAAACACTAAAATCGATATTTAAACTTATTCCCACGTATATGGAGTAATTATATTAATTTGATTTTAATTAGTGCATAGTTTCTGATGTGATCTATCTTGTGTTTAAATCCTGTATTACTGTGTATTTTAAAGCTGAGTTAAATGGTGCTTGTCTGTTTTAGAGAAGCTTGTTCACAAGAGTTATGGTCCTGAATCTTTGCTGACATTTGTTAATTCAACAAATGTCACTGCGTTGCTGATCCTGTTTATTTATGTATCTAGTATTTATTAACACTGGTAAGTCTTCAGGGATATATTAATAGGCTTCTGAAAGGGGTTAGAGCTACCAAAAGGATAGGTTGTAAGTAACAAGAAGGCTTTGTTTGTGACCTGTATCATGAGGTGATGGTTATCCAGCAGCACACTCAACTCGGAGTCACTGTGTGTGATGAACCATCCTGAGTGTAATCATTTCTGGTATATGCCTGCTAGGTTTTATCTTGACGTTATTTTTGTGTGGTAAAAGCTTGATGTTATTTTTGTGTGGTAAAAGCTACGAATAATACCATTTCAGCTGAAGTTCAAATAGAAGAGGAAGAAACACCTTTAGGATTTTCCCAAGGAATATACCTTCTAATACTTTGTTATCTTTTTAACAGATTACATTACTTCAGATGGAGCATAATTTTGATATTGTAAGTATATACTGTATTTTTTTAAATGGTGGATATTTAAGTTTTGAGTTTTTATTCATCGAAATCTCTTCTTTTCTAGATGAACCATGCTTGTCGAGCCTTAACATACATGATGGAAGCACTTCCTCGATCTTCTGCTGTTGTAGTAGATGCTATTCCTGTCTTTTTAGAAAAGGTGATCCTACTTTTACCGCATTTGTTCAAAAGCAGGCATAGGGAAATCAAGTTTCAAACTCTTGAATTTCAGCTTTCATTATCTAAATAAAGTATATTTTTTCGCCAAGAGTCCTGAAAAATGTTTTATGTCCAGCAGATCAATAGTTTGAAGTTGAAGATAAATCATTTGTAGAATCCCAGCCTAGTTTTGTAATTTTTAGTAATAATTCGCACATTAATATAAGAACTTTCAGAGAAGAACTTTAAAGTACTTGATTAAAAATAATCTGATTTCTAGAAAACATCCCAGTGAGGTTGATAGCTATTTATACCCTCATTATGTAGCTGAGAAAGTTGAATCTGGGGAATAGAAATTTTCATATGGTTAGTAGTAAACTGTGTTTTTGGTCTGTCTTACGGACCTTTTTGTTTGTTTAATGCGCAACAAAATTTGCTTTATCTCATAAATTTGCAATATGGTGTAAAGTTAAAATCTGATTTTAAAATTTTGTTATGTAAAACAACTCATCTATTTTAAATCTGAAGATTTAAAAGTTATGTAATTGGGTTTGGTTTATTATGTAAAACATTTTTCAGTATCTTAAAACCACAAACTGGTTAGAAGGAAACTGTTTTGGCCATACTTTATAGCTTAAGCTGCTAAGCGACTTACATCCTATGGTGGGTTACGTGTTTTGAGATAGTATACATTGATGTAAATTAGAGAAAATACTGTCTGTAGAAGATAAGTTATTAGAAAAGAACTTAAATGATAACCTTATGGTGACTATATGTTCCCAGCTGCAAGTTATTCAATGTATTGATGTGGCAGAGCAGGCCTTGACTGCCTTGGAGATGTTGTCACGGAGACACAGTAAAGCCATTCTACAGGCGGTAAGTGTTGTTACTGAAGGACTACATTTCACCTTATGTAGAATTTTTAAAATCCACATTTGTACAAGCTACTTGATTGCAGTTTTTGTAAGATACAAATGTTGTTTCCAAAGTAATGTGCTAGACTTTTTAAGAGTTAAATTATTTTTATTGCTGATAAAGGATTTTTCTTTACCTT
Source organism: Trachypithecus francoisi (assembly GCF_009764315.1). Taxonomy (NCBI): domain Eukaryota; kingdom Metazoa; phylum Chordata; class Mammalia; order Primates; family Cercopithecidae; genus Trachypithecus; species Trachypithecus francoisi. Next base: position 11,016,994 of record NW_022681458.1, read on the forward strand.
AACAGTTTTCTATATTTTAGGGTGGTTTGGCAGACTGCTTGCTGTACTTAGAATTCTTCAGCATAAATGCCCAAAGAAATGCATTAGCAATTGCAGCCAATTGCTGCCAGAGTATCACACCAGATGAATTTCATTTTGTGGCAGATTCCCTCCCATTGCTAACCCAAAGGCTAACACATCAGGTAAAATATGCATCTATTTTATGTGCCATTAAGTGTTTTATTACTTATTTTTTTAATTTTATTTTTTATTTAATTTTATTTTTTTTGAGATAGAGTCTCGCTCTGTTACCCAGGCTAGAGTGCAGTGGCATGATCTCAGCTCACTGCCACCTCTGCCTGCTGGGTTCAAGTGATTCTCCTGCCTCAGCTTCCCGAGTGAGTCTGGGATTACAGGTGTGTGCCACCACGCCCTACTAATTTTTGTATTTTTAGTAGAGACGGGGTTTTGCTATGTTGGCCAGGCTGGTCTTGAACTCCTGACCTCAAGTGATCCACCTGCCTTAGCCTCACAAAGTGCTGGGATTACAAGCATGAACTATCCTGCCTAGCCACTTTTTAAAAATGACAATTTCAGTTAGTATTTTAAATCTTTCAACTGCATATATAATCAAAAATGTTCTGAGTAATATTTTTTATTTTTATCCAGTTATGTGCCATATTAGGTTATTTTATAAAATTTTGGTAGATTTACTCAAACGAACAGTAATTCATGTTTGATGACTTTAACAATTTTGACTTTAAGGGATGGATTTGTTATTTCAGCAAACATTGAGTATTTACTCTGTGATATGATCAGAAGTTCCTTTTGGAAAGATCACCCTTTCTTGAGAGGCACTGGAGGAGGCAGATGGGAACAGGAGGATATGGGTTAAGACCAGAAGAGAGACTAGACTGTGTCCCAAACAGAAATGAAAAATGTAGTTTGTGGCTGTCTGGGGTTGGAGAAGAGCAAAAGTGATTGTCTAGGTAGAAGAATCAATGGACCTGATGATACAGTGTGAAAAGCAGGTTTATGGGCCGGGGATGGTGAGGACAAATTGTGAGTGCAGCTTCAAGGCTATGGAGAAATGGATTTTTTTTTTTTTTTTTTTAAACTACAGAGAAATCTTTTAAAGCATTGTTTGTTATTGCTAAAGATATTTCTAGAAACCTGGCTTTAAAATTGCCATTACAAAGTATGGCTAAGACCTGTGGGACATTAGGTTCATAAAAATATTTTTAAACAATTTAGGAATTTTTTTTTTGTTCTGTTTTGTTTTGTTTTTGAGACAGTCTTACTTACTCTGTTGCCCAGGCTGGAGTGCAGTGGCGTGATCTCACTGCAGCCTCTGCCTCTTGGGTTCAAGCGATTCTCCTGCCTCAGCCTCCTGAATAGCTGGGATTACAGGTGCGTGCCATCACGCCCAGCTAATTTTTGTGTTTTTAGTAGAGACAGGGTTTCGCCATGTTGGCCAGGCTGGTCTCAAACTCCTGCGCTCAAGTGACCCACCTGTCTCAGCCTCCCAAAGTGCTGGGATTACAGGCGTAAGCCACCGCACCTGACCAAATAAGGGATTTATGTAAGATAAAATAGTATAGTAGTGATCATTGAATCACCCTAGAGTCTTTTGCTTCTACGATGATCAAGACAAAGTAGTGTTATTCATTTTTTTAAAATGTGTTTATGTGTTTATTTTTAAAAACATAGTTGGCTGGGGGCACAATGACTTGCACCTGTAGTCCCAGCATTTTGGGAGGCCGAGGAGGGTGGATCACCTGAGGTCAGGAGTTAGAGACCAGCATGACCAACCCGGTGAAACCCCATCTCTACTAAAAATAAAAGATTAGCCGGGCGTGGTGATGCATCCCAGCTACTTGGGAGGCTGAGGCAGGAGAATCGCTTGAACTTGGGAGGTGGAGGTTTGCAGTGAGCTGAGATCGTGCCATCGCACTCCAGCCTGGGTAACGAGTGAAACTCTGTCTCAAAATAATAATAATAAATAAAAACATAGTTGAGATAATCTTTTCTGTAGTCTAAAAGTGTATGCCCTGTTATGTGATAATCAGTTCCATATGATGTTCTTTAGAAATAAGACAAAAGATTTGGAGAAGTTAAATAGTCACTATTCCTAGCACTCTTTCTAGATTTATTGTACTGTCAGTGAAGGTTTAGGCTCTAGGCCTTTATAATATCTGAAATATTCTCATTTTTGTAGAAACAAGTCTAATTTTTACATATGAAAAGTCCACTTATAAGTTAGGAAAAATCAAGGTCTATCAAAACATCAGTCTAGCCAGTAAAACATTCTTTCCCTTCTTTTTATGACAATTATTTCAAATGTTTTGTCAATGATGCCACCCTGTTTTTATGACAAATATGGCAATTTGTTTTTGTAGTGTAACTTTTTCATAGTGAATTACTTGTTTTTAATAGTGAATATTGCAAGTCTATGCCCTATTTGTAACATTGTCAAGAAACAATGTCTGGTTCTCACACCTTTCCTTTTTCTAACTTTTTAGTGTGTACCGACTGAAACATTTCTACTTGTAATGCTTTTAAAGGAAAGTAGGATATTTATATATTCGTTTAGTATAAGATTTGTTTAGGTATTGAGATTGCATAAACATAATAGTTCTTCCTTTTCTGTGTATTTGCTTTTATCTAGTAGAGGCCTTTATACAGGAGAGAGGTTGGTTTGTTTCCTCTTTGTTTTGAAATTGTGGTGTTACTGACTACCTTGCTTAGGCCCATTTGCATTTTCAAAGCCATTGTTTACTAATTGAGCTTGCCTTGAAGAATCTGGGATTAGGAAGAAGATGAAATAGTGATATATGACAGTGAAAATGCTTTATGCTAATAAATTTTATTTTCCTTTATTAAAAACTAGGATAAAAAGTCAGTAGAAAGCACTTGCCTTTGTTTTGCACGCCTAGTGGACAACTTCCAGCATGAGGAGGTAAGTGTTTAGTCTTTGGTAGTATTTTTATGAGGTTGTTGAATTGCTGAATCTTGATGTAATAATTCCTTTATTCTTGTGTTTGTGAAGAATTTACTCCAGCAGGTTGCTTCCAAAGATCTGCTTACAAATGTTCAACAGCTGTTGGTAGTGACTCCACCCATTTTAAGTTCTGGGATGTTTATAATGGTGGTTCGCATGTTTTCTCTGATGTGTTCCAACTGTCCAACTTTAGCTGTTCAACTTATGAAACAAAGTAAGTGCAATTTTACTGTTCTACTTTAAGCAGGAAAAGTTTGTTCTTCATTAATATGTAAAGTCAACATAAGCCGAGCAAATAGAAGAGATTACTAATATCATAGGCGCTGGATAGTAAAGAAAAGTGTTAATATGTAATAAATTTGTGTTGGGACGGTATGTTAATGTTTCTAACATACTCCTTTTAAAGTATAAATTAAATGTTTGCCCTTGGTGTTTCTAGGGCTAACAATACAAAGTCATTAATTTCTATGCAATGTTTGCCATGTAACCATCCTTGATTAGGAGAATTCTGAGTTTTATGTTAACCAATAACCAGCTGTCTCAGCTTATATAGGTTGCTTTTTCTGCCCATGTTAGATTTTCTAGCAGTTTTTCTGATTCCAGAGTGCCTTCTTCCCTCAGAAAGTAGGAATGTATTTATAATGATGAATACCTCTGATGTTTGCTAATTTGTTATTTCTAAACCTTTTCAAATGTAGACCTTTCAAATTTAGAAAGGTATTTCTAAACCTTTACACAGTGTATGGGAAATAAAATTGTATTGCACTGCTCTTGTAGTTGACCATTCCTCTCTCAATCCTTAGACTTAACAATTTGATGTCAGAGAATCATGGGGCACCAAACAACATCTATACATTATAATTTTGTTTTTTCTTTTTAACTTTTTGTAGAAACAAGGTCTCACTGTATTGCCTAGGGTGTTCTTGAAGTCCTGGGCTCAAGCCTTCCTCCCGCCTTGGCCTCCCAAAGTACTAGGATTATAGGCATGAGCCATCACACCTGGATGTTACGATTGGTTCTAGTAGAGTATTGATCACTTTTGTATAGAATACCTTTAATTGTGCATAATTTCATAGCCATAATTCTAATCTCTATGGATGTTACCCTGGGAGTCAGTGATGATATTAACTGATAAAATCATCTTTGGTCCCACTCTGTCTGAGTGGTCCCATACTGTCTGAGACAGTATATTTAGCAGTATAATATTTTCGTTTTAGGGAAGCTCAGTTTTATATTTAGTTGCTCTTCTTGTGAATTAACACATTGGCACATAACTTTGTAGAAAAATAATGTTGTTGAGGTGGCTAGTTGGAAAGATTCTCCATAAAGCATAGAGTCTTTTCCAAACTTGGTGTTCCAGACAACCCTATTTTGAGTGGTCTTGAAGAAAGTGCTCTTTTCCTAAATACGATTGGGAAAGGTTCAACTCTTCTTGAGTATCCACAATTCATTTTACTTACTAAAGTCCCTAGGAGTTCTTTGAACATTGTTTATCCCAACATTTCCTGAATCATTGAGAGAGATTATTTCTTGTTAATGTACATTTTGTTATAGCACATCCCTAAATACTATTTTGGAAAATTGCTGCCTGCCTTTTGTTTAACTTTTTTTTTTTCTTTTAGTATATTTTCACCTCTTTTGCATGCTCCAGGCAGTTTACCACATGTTTGTCATATGGAGATCACCATAGTTGCTTACTGTAATAACCCTGTAAAAGGAAATGTGGACCTCTTCTATTTGTCTCTTTTGTTGTCATCCCTTGACTTCTAAAAAAATAAAATCCTCATAATGCAGCATACCATGTATTCAAACTTCTCTATGAAGTTGCAAAACCGCAATTTAAAAAAAATCTTAACCACTAATTGTGAAATTCTGTGTGGCAGACAATTTGTCTATGTATATTTTGCATATGTATAATATTTACAGGAACACACACACAATCAGCAAAGACCCCGCTGTGTCTTTAGGTTTCAGCTTTCCTTAGGTTTAGACTGACTAAACTGTAGAGAGTGAGAGTTCCTTCCACTCACGGTGTCAGCACGTCTGAGTGGTTATCATTGCAGAGTCCTCCAGAAATTGATGTCTTCTGGCAATGGAAACTTACAGTAGAGAATGCCTGCCTGATCCTTGTATCAAGTTTGCATGTAATCAGTGTCACTTAGGTAGCGGTTTTCCTGATCACAATACAATAAGATTCAGATACTTTTAATTGTTACATTTTATACTATAGGCCACACATTTTCAGTGTATTTGAATTGAACACAAATACATGAATATATTTGATTTGTGGTATGTTGAATGCATTTTTGTGCAAAATACTGTGCTTCTCAAGGAAAGAAATAAAGGGTTCCTGAAGTCTTAGGGTTAAGAAGGAATTGTGATGAGGCACCCAGCTAGGTTTGGACTAAAGAATGAAGTCTCCAGAAAGAGATTGTTAAAATCTGCACGAAGGCCGGGCGCGGTGGCTCAAGCCTGTAATCCCAGCACTTTGGGAGGCCGAGACGGGTGGATCACGAGGTCAGGAGATCGAGACCATCCTGGCTAACACGGTGAAACCCCGTCTCTACTAAAAAAATACAAAAAATTAGCCGGGCGAGATGGCGGGCGCCTGTAGTCCCAGCTACTCGGGAGGCTGAGGCAGGAGAATGGCGTGAACCCGGGAGGCGGAGCTTGCAGTGAGCCGAGATCGCGCCACTGCACTCCAGCCTGGGTGACAGAGCGAGACTCCGTCTCAAAAAAAAAAAAAAAAAAAAAATCTGCACGAATTTCTTTTTAGTTCTTTATTACAGCACTTTTGCATTTTTTACATTAATTTCTGCATTATGTTGCTTTATAAGAAAATAATTCTGATTATTTTCCCCCCTTGGGTAATATTTGCCCTTGCATGAGGTACTATAACTAGTTTAATAGGCTTTTGTTTTTTGTTGTTGGTTTTTACAGACATTGCAGAAACGCTTCACTTTCTCCTGTGTGGTGCCTCCAATGGAAGTTGTCAGGAACAGATTGATCTTGTTCCACGAAGTCCTCAAGAACTGTATGAACTGACATCTCTGATTTGGTAAAGATTGGGCTAAATATCACTTTGGGAGGCCGAGGCGGGTGAATCACAAGGTCAGGAGTTCGAGATCAGCCTGGCCAACATGATGAAAACCCATCTCTAATAAAAATACAAAAACTTAGCTGGGCGTAGTGGTGAGCACCTGTAATCCCAGCTGCTTGGGAGGCCAAGGTAGGAGAATTGCTTGAACGTGGGAGGCAGAGGTTGCAGTGAACCGAGATCATGCTACCGCCCTCCAGCCTGGGCGACAGAGTGAGACTTTGTCTCCAAAAAAAAAGATGGGGCTAACTATAACTTGTAGTTTGTGGGAGATGATTTTTCTTTATAGACCTAACGTTTACTAATATTTCATAAAGTTACTAAAATTATTGTACTTTTTGTTTTCAGTGAACTTATGCCATGTTTACCAAAAGAAGGCATTTTTGCAGTTGATACCATGTTGAAGAAGGGAAATGCACAGAACACAGATGGTGCGATATGGCAGTGGCGTGACGATCGGGGCCTCTGGCATCCATATAACAGGATTGACAGCCGGATCATTGAGGTAGTAGTTTCATCGTACCGTTTAAATATGTCTATTTTGTTGGAGAGTGGGTGTAGGGATGGAATGGGGAGGTGGATATGTGTACTTGAATGTGCTTGATTTTGAATTAACTCAAGATTCTCTCATTTTGTCTCCTGAGAACAAGGTCCTCATTTCTGTTCAGGTCAGAAAACATCATGTTCTAGTCCTGCTTCTGCTGCTAACTACCTGATTGACTTGGAGCAAGTAATTTAAGTTTGTTGTTCCATAGTTTCCTCATTTCTGAAAGGAAACATTGGAAGACTTAGGCTGTAGGTTCTAAAACGTGTCTATCTTCTATCAGAAAGCAATGTCCCATGAGCAAAGATTTACATACAAATAGTTCCCTCTCAATATTTTTTAAGAGCAAAAACGTGGAAACAAATGAAATAGCTAGTTCTGGGTAAATAATTAAGTAAATTGTGATACACATAGGCTTGTATGTTATCCAGATATTATTGGGACAAATTTTAATGATAAAATCAAATATGAATGGAAGACACAATATACAGTATTATGTGCATCTTTTTGGAATTCAGCAAAATAAGTGAAAATATGAATAATACAAAGGGGAGGAATATACCAAAATGTTGACAGTGATTTTGTGTGACAGTTTTATGTGATTTTTATTTTTACTTCCTTATATATTGTTTGCACTGAAATATTTTTTAAAACAAAATTAGCATAATATTTGCTCCAGCTTAGGAGGTGTTGGTCACTGTGTTATTTGTGATGCCATGCATAATTTACTATTTTCAATACATGAGACACCTGTAAGAATTTATGTCTTTTCTAATTTCAACCTTTGATTTTTGAATTTTTTTTAGAACATCACACATTTTGAATAGACAGTCTTCTTTAAAGGTGCCTTCTAGTTCGTTTCTAAAAATGAATTTTAGAAAAATGTTTAAACCAATGACTTACATCATAAAATCAAGAGTTTTAAAAATAAATCCAGTTTCAGAGCCAACTTTTATGAGAAAATTGACTTTGACTGGTGTTTTGTGCAGCATTATATATAAGCAATGTATAAGCAGGCCAATCCTGCTAATAGCGGTCCTGGTCTCTAACTCTAAGTCATCTTCTTTTTAGCATTTTCCTGATCACCTTCACTATTAGCTTCCTGATCACCTTCACTATTAGCTTACTCTCTCATATGTACTGAGAATCTTGTCTTCCATTCAGCCTAGGAGTTCCATAGATTGGATTCTGTAATGAGAATATTTTGTCACTTCTGTAGTCTCTTTAAAATCAAACTTGTGCTCATTGAACTGTCTCAAATATGTTCTGTATACCACACGCAACCTTGGCAGTGAATCTGTTTCAGTTGTGTCCCTTTCAATCTTTAAGTTGTCTTTGTTTCATGAGGACAATTTTATAGGATCATTTTGTTTAAGGGAGGATTTTGGTAGGTTGCTAAGAATTCATCGTGTAAATAACGTTTTTAATCTAAGAATACCAAGATTTATGGATAACTGATTTTTTTTATAAACAATGTCTCAAAAGCATTCTTAATACAAATGGTGTCTTCTTTGTGTCAGTGATGCTACATAGGTGGATCTTTCATCAAGATTTTACCTGCATTTTGTTTAAGGGTCCCTGATAAGGCTTGAGGCATGTAACCTGTGTCTAATTAAAAATGATTCGGTGAATGAATGAGTTTTGTCATATCTACACTATTAAATTTTCCATCTTCTGTTAACTTCACCATCTAAGGCCTGATGAAATAAATATGTAAGATAGCATATTTGGAGGGTCCCCACTGTGTCTTAAGGTAATAGATTTCTCAGTGTTTATATTCAAAGTTTCTCTCTCTTTGCTCTCAGGCAGCCCATCAGGTCGGTGAGGATGAGATAAGCTTGTCCACTCTGGGACGAGTTTATACTATTGATTTTAATTCTATGCAGCAAATCAATGAGGACACGGGAACAGCACGTGCCATTCAGAGAAAACCTAACCCCTTAGCCAATAGTAACACTAGTAAGTACATTCTGAGTTAAAATAGCACTATACTATTGTGCAATATTTTGTGTTTGCATAATAAATAATAATTGGTTCATTAAGTATCTTTTTAAGCTTAAGACAATTGCATAACAATAATTTGGTTTTGGATTTCTTAAATCATGTGCAGTAATGGATGAGTGAGCCAGTATTAACTGGTATCTTTTCCACAGTTTGTCTACTTACCTGATGTCCTGAGACTCGAGTTAGAATTCGCTCATGCAGATTTTTATCTGATCCTGTTACTACTGTTATACCTTTAGGTCCATTGACTAGTTCTTTCCAACCTTGTATTTTATACCTTCCTGCCAAAATTATCTGAACTAATTAAGGACAGATAATCGTGATTAAAAAACAAAACAAAACCAGGTTTCTGACATTTATCTCTCCCCTCGGGGATTTAGTTCATTGCTTTTGCAGCTGTGGTTTAGAGAATAGTGGTCCACAAATGTGTGTGTTTTTTTTTTTTTTTTTTTTTTGGGAAAAGGGCAAGATAGTGCTGGGCGTGGTGGCTCACGCCTGTAATCCCAGCACTTTGGGAGGCCGAGGTGGGTGGATCACAAGGTCAGGAGACTGAGACCATCCTGGCTAACACGGTGAAACCCCATCTCTACTAAAAATACAAAAAATTAGCCGAATATGGTGGCGGGTGCCTGTAGTCCCAGCTACTTGGGAGGCTGAGGCAGAGGAATGGTGTGAACCCGGGAGGCGGAGCTTGCAGTGAGCCGAGATCCCGCCACTGCACTCCATCCTGGGCAACAGAGCGAGACTCCGTCTCAATACATTAATTAAATAAGAAAAAGAAAAGGGCCAGATAGCAAATAATGTGTTGCAGGTTATATAGTCTATACTCACCACCACTGCCATTGTAGCCTTCAAGTAACCATATACAATATGTAAACAAATGTACATGGCTGCGTTCTAATAAAATTATATTTACAAAAACTGGTGGTAGACTGGATTCGGCTTACAGACCGTACTTTGTCAACCCCTCGTGTATAACTTACTGTTTATCAGTTATCTTTTCCTTACACTTTATGTCACTAAGCAAAGTGGCAGAATGACCTTTTTTATCCATTTTACAAAGCTTTTAGTGAAATACCGTGTATTTCTAGAACTCTTGTTTCTTACCACTGGTTTAGTTGGTTAGGACTGGATTTCCCTATTGTTTCATTGAATATATATTAGTAAAATAAAGAGGTACAGTGTGGTGATGAATTGTTACTTTCAGCTGGTCCAAATGGATCACTGGTTTTCTAGACAGCTGAATTTTGTCTGTCTTAATGTTGCCTTTAGCATCTTTGTAAATCCTAGTTGATCATATCAAAGAAGTTCATGTGTTTTTTTTTTTTTTTTTTTTTTTTTTTTTTTCGAGGCGGAGTCTCGCTCTGTCGCCCGGACTGGAGTGCAGTGGCCGGATCTCAGCTCACTGCAAGCTCCGCCTCCCGGGTTTACGCCATTCTCCTGCCTCAGCCTCCCGAGTAGCTGGGACTACAGGCGCCGGCCGCCTCGCCCGGCTAGTTTTTGTATTTTTAGTAGAGACGGGGTTTCACCGTGTTCGCCAGGATGGTCTCGATCTCCTGACCTCGTGATCCGCCCGTCTCAGCCTCCCAAAGTGCTGGGATTACAGGCTTGAGCCACCGCGCCCGGCGTTCATGTGTTTTATAATGAAAAAGTTTTCATAGCATTTCAAGAATTACATTGACTTGAGTATTTTATATTGTTTATTGTGTTTCTAAAGTCTGTCACTTCAGGATTGCATTTTTTTTTTTTTTTTTTTTTTTAAATATAATAGGTGGATATTCAGAGTCAAAGAAGGATGATGCTCGAGCACAGCTTATGAAAGAGGATCCAGAACTGGCTAAGTCTTTTATTAAGACATTATTTGGTGTTCTTTATGAAGTGTATAGTTCCTCAGCAGGACCTGCGGTCAGACATAAGTGCCTTAGAGCAATTCTTAGGATAATTTATTTTGCGGATGCTGAACTTCTGAAGGATGTTCTGAAAAATCATGCTGTTTCAAGGTGTGTTAATGAAAATAGTAGAAACATTTTACAAATTCAAATCTCTGCAAGTAATTTCAGAAACCTCTAAAGTAATAATAGAAAAAATATGCACAAAAGTTTGTTTGGAGTATCTTGAGCTCTTTTTTGTCTAATGTCTATTCATATTCACATACAGCTTTTATAAAATATAAAAGTTGAGCATTTAAGAAAAATATTTATGTTAATAGAATGGTTTCACTATGAAAATGCTTTGCTCTCAATTTAAAGTAGTATGGCCAAAAATAATCATCAAATTCAGGCGGAGTTTTATATACAGATGCTTTCTTTTTTTAGTCACATTGCTTCCATGCTGTCAAGCCAAGACCTGAAGATAGTAGTGGGAGCACTTCAGATGGCAGAAATCTTAATGCAGAAGTTACCTGATATTTTTAGTGTTTACTTCAGAAGAGAAGGTAATGTCATATAAATTAATAGTCATTTAGTCTAGATAGTACTTCAATAGAAATAAAGTTTTAATCTGTTGAACAAAAACTGATAGCTTTTCAATTTAAAAATGACATTTAAAGCTCTGTTAGCTTACAGCTCGGAGTGCATAGAATGTGTCTTTTATGCTGAGCGTGGTGGCTCACGCCTATAATCCCAGCACTTTGGGAGGCCCAGGCAGGTGGATCACTTGATGTCAGGGGTTGGATACCAGCCTGGCCAACATGGTGAAACCCCGTCTTTACTAAAAATACAAAAATTAGCCAGGTGTGGTGGTGCACGCCTGGACTGATGTCAGCTCCTTGCCTCAAGCAATCCTACTGCCTCATCATGGGATTACAGTTTGTTTTTAATAAGAGTCTGATAGAATGGTAGAAGCCGTAGACTCTTCCCCAGAAAACTGTGAATGTGTGCTCATTCACTCACATTAAATTTATCCACATATTTACATATAGTTTATACTAGCTGATAATCAGACACACACATTGGTATACATTTTGATAGTTCTTAGTCACGCTCCTTCATACATACTCTCCTATGACTCCAGGACAGATAGGAACCCCTGCCTCACAAGTTAATGTTTAGCTCTCTTTACACACCTTCAAGGATGTGATAGTTCCCACCCTTCATAGCTGTTTTCTTTTTTTTGGTGACAGTGTTAATGTGATCTTGTCTTTTTGTAGCACTGGAAGTTAACTGATAATTCTAGGTCTTTTTCATCCCTTCTGGCTATCACACCACAGGGTGTGCACTGTATTTCTGTAATTGATTATTGTTTTTATAATAAGTATTTTGAACTCTTTGAGTAGGACTTTATGACCCTATTAAGTTTTATATAATCTGGTTTTGAAGATTAGAAGACATTCAATATAAGTATTTTTCTTTAACCTTTAGTTTTTATACTTTTTTCTGATTGAAGTCAAGTTGAAAACTCTGGCTCCTAATTTCTTTTACCTATTTGCCAGTTATGTTTTAGTCTTTTTGTGTATTATGTCAGTGTTGGTATTTAGGGATTTTGTAGTGGTGGGGAGAAGGTTCTGTTCCTGATTACAACTGACTCCCTTTCATCTCTGTTATTATGAAGGTGTAATGCATCAAGTAAAACACTTAGCAGAATCCGAGTCTTTGTTGACAAGTCCACCAAAGGCATGTACGAATGGATCAGGATCCTTGGGATCCACAACTTCAGTCAGCAGTGGGACGGCCACAGCTGCCACTCATGCTGCAGCTGATTTGGGATCACCCAGCTTGCAGCACAGCAGAGATGATTCTTTAGATCTCAGCCCTCAAGGGTAAGTAAGAATTGTGTTGTGTTTTTTATTTCTTTGCTGTTAGTGCTTTTTTTGGTACCTAAGAATCATACAGGGAGTAAAATGGTAACATTAGCATATCTATATATATATATTGTATTTTTCCATCTGTGTTTTGTTAATGAGAATGGGAAGAAAAGATGTACTGGAAACCTGTATTGGGCTGTGTTTAGGAACTGTAAGAGATTAGTTTTATTCCCATTGACATACAAGGAAACTAAAGTTCAGAGACATTTGTGACTTGCACAGTGTTACAACACTTATGTTACTTGTAGGATCTAATGTTGTGGGATTTGAATTCTGGTTTCTGATTTCATAATCTTGGGACTTTTTTGTGCTGCTGCGTACATACGACCTTAGAGACATCCAGATATTGATACAGTTAAAATTACTGAAAATTAGAAGTCTTAGAATTAAGGCCAAAAAATACTGCTTTCAGGTTTATCTTTAATTGGCAACTGGGAGTAAATGCTTTGCTAATTTTTAATAAGGGAAAATGGGAGTTCTTAAATTTTCTACTCCGATTTATTTATCAGCTTTTAATCTTCGTTATACCATGCTACTAAGAATGTTTCCAGACTTTCCATTGGTTTCTGTTTTGTTGTGTTAGAAACAAATCACAGTCTAAAAGTGTTTTTATTTTCTTCTATTAGAAGTTTAATATTACTAGATGAGTGGTACATGATGAACCAAAATCAGTTCTGAAATTGAGAATGTATTCACTGCAGTACTCCTTTTGGCTTCTTTTAAGCTGAAAAGTAGATGATGCTAAAATATAGTAATAATAAGTGGAGTCCAAACATTTAGTCTTATAATCTACAGGGTAGCATTGTCCTGTGCAGGCAGCCAACTCAGGTAGGAGAGAGGATGAGGGGAATTGGTGCCACCTGGTGGCAGTTTTCTAGTCTAGCTTAAATATGAATGTTGGCAGTTTCAAGACTTGTGGCAGACTGAACTTCTGGCACAGTGGGTATTATTTTAGGAAACTGCTGAGTTTAACTGGTACCCATGTTATTTGACCAGTCTGAGGAGATTGGACTTGGAGAGTTCTGGGGACTCTTGTACTTCCCTGATTCTACAAGGAAGTACAAGAGTACTACAAGCTTTTGGCTGCCATTTTCCTTTCCAGCCTTGCTCTCTCCTTTACTTCCTTCCCAGCCCCATTCCTACCCACTAGCTGCTGCAGTAACATGTTATTGCAGGGTTTTACTATAATGTAGGCATGGTGCCTGAGACATCATAGATACTCAGTAAATTACAGGGGATGATACAGTTCAGACAATTGCAATATTTCTTTCCCTTTAAAATTTTTTTACTTTCTCCCTGAGACATGGCACGGGGTCTTGCTCTGTTTCTCAGGCTAACCTGGAACTCCTGGGCTCAAATGAGCCTCCCCACCTTGGCCTCCGAAGTAACTGGGACTATAGGCATGTGCTAGCATGCCCAGCTCAAATGCAGTGTTTCCGAGCCATTTTAATTTAAGGAGTTGGAATTGATTATAGAGTCTAACAGTTGATTATGCCAAGGAAAGAGAAAATAACTTTTTTCTTAAAATATTTTTACACGGTTTTAAATAGTTTTAAGTGGTTCCATATTACAGCATGGTTGCAAATGAAAAATTCATATTTTTTAAAATGGAAATTAATTACATTTTTCATCCTTTGAAAGTTTATTTTTCCTGATTGTCAAGCATATTCGAGCACATTATTAAGTATATTCCATAGAAATGTCAGGTGTTGGAAATGTTCCAGGTTTTTTCTTTTTTTTTTTTTCAGATTTTTCCAGTTTTATTTGGGCCACAGACCAGCTAAACCATATTTTTCAGTCTTTTCATCTTATTTAGCTTTGTTAATCTAAAAATTTATTGCGGTTACAAACTATTTCTAGTGTCGTTAGAACAGGCTACAGGTGTTCAAATGATTCTAATTCAGAATAAATTACTCGCACTACTCACTAGATTTGTATATAGGTTTTAAAAACCATACTAAAATGTTTGTAAACACATTTATTTAGTATGTTATTGCCATTGTCACACTGTGAAATTACTTTCAGTAGTATATTAGAGGCAGAGGGGTATTTTGACAACATGAACACTAAGTGTCACGTATATGTTACTCGTGGCCATTTTGGTTAGGGGAAAAGGTATGGTATGCAGATTTAACATTCTTTTTCAGGTTGGTGATTACCCATTTATTTTCATTCTGCTCCTTTGTGTTGCATATTTGTTTTATGTACTTACATACTACCATTTAAAGTTGAACAACATAGAAAATTGATCAGTCGTCTTATTTGGCTCTATGTTTCATAGTTGAATATAAACAGCTAGTTATTTTCTGAATAATCATTTCCTGTGTCTGCACACCTCTAGAACATGACTGGCACAGAATTGGCATTAAATAATCACTAAACAAGAACATACCTTGTTATGACAGTATTTTATAACTCACTGTTTCTGCCATTTTAGCTTGCTTTTTCGGTGAGTAAAGATATAAAACAGTGGTAATTACTAAACTTATCTCCTATTTTCGCATGTGATAGTCGATTAAGTGATGTTCTAAAGAGAAAACGACTGCCAAAACGAGGGCCAAGAAGGCCAAAGTACTCACCTCCAAGAGATGATGACAAAGTAGACAATCAAGGTAACCCCTTTGATGAAACTATGGGGAGGTAAAGGGGAGGCTGGTAGCAGGTGCAGAAATGTTTACTTCATTAAAACTGCCAGCAGCTCTTGAAGTATGCGTAAGTTTCCTGAGGACTAAGTGTTCTTAGTTCTTTTAGTTTATTAATCTGTTAAGACTGTGAATCTTAAAAATCAGTTGTTTTTCATGACTTAAACTAAAATGACTTAACTGTAGTTCTTTTTTCTTTTCATAGCTAAAAGCCCCACCACTACTCAGTCACCTAAATCTTCTTTCCTGGCAAGCTTGAATCCAAAAACATGGGGAAGGTTAAGTGCACAGTCCAATAGCAACAACATTGAGCCAGCACGGACTGCAGGAGGTAGTGGCCTTGCCAGGGCTGCCTCAAAGGATACCATCTCCAATAATAGGTGAAGGGGGGGAATTTTATGTTGCTTCTATTCCCATATTAGAAAAACTTAACGTTATTTCAGCCAGTACATTTATTGTATGGAGATGATACATAGACATAACACTTTAATTTGTTCTTAGAAGCATAGTTCAAGAATTAGGTAGGTTCTCAGTTTATGAACCCTGCATCTGGCTTTGTACTAAGTTCTAGTCATGTGCTTTGAAACTCCTTCCAGCATACCTAACTGAAAGTCTCATATGTTCAAAACCAAGTTGTGTTCCTTGGGGAACCTCTTTCTCAGTTTTGTTCCAGACAAGGAAAAGCTGACATTTTCTGTCCACACTCTTCACATCATTTATGATAAAATCTCTACCCATTACAATGGAACTTAAAGATTTTAGGGGAGAGCCTTTTTTTTTTTTTTTTTTTTTTTAAAGACCTTGGGACTTGTTTTATTTTTGGGTTCTGCATGTAGCATACCAACATGATTACTTCCCTCTGCAGGTAAATTTTAAAAGACCAAATGTCATTGAGAAAATAAACATGCTGTCTCTGGTTTTGTTGGTTGTTTATCTGCATTTCAGTGTATAAAAATAATGAAGTGAATGAATTGCTGAAGCTGTCATCATTTGTAATTGAAGCATCTGGGTCTTGTTTGCCATAGCTTATTACATCCTTAATAGGTGTGTGTTTCTGGTCTGTAAATCTTGACTTCAGCTCTCCAGGAAACGCAAGGATAATGCACATATGTATGTACTTTAGAAAATAAAGGGAACACTTAGGAAAGTGTTATATTGCAGGGTTCCAAAAAATTAGTACACTTTGTTTACAATTCATGTAATAACCTGCAGTGTATTTTAAGTTTTTAAACAGTTCTCCATCATAGCCCATTTTCAAAGTGAAAGTTAATTTGGTTGTGGATTCTGAATTTATTAATCTCTAAGCATAGACCAGAAAGGATTTTAAATGTAGCAGCTGTTTACGTTGATCAGAAGTTATATCTTTTCTACATACACTGGGACTTTAATATCTCCTTTTTGTTTCTTGTAGAGAAAAAATTAAAGGTTGGATTAAGGAGCAGGCACATAAATTTGTTGAACGTTATTTCAGTTCTGAGAATATGGATGGAAGCAACCCTGCCTTGAATGTCCTTCAGAGACTTTGTGCTGCAACCGAACAACTCAACCTCCAGGTGCTGTGACCAGTGCATTTTGCTGCTCTATTTCAGTCTCTTCCCAGCATCTCCTGCTACTCTTTTCCTTCATGACTCTCTAGCTTCCTGTGGATTTAGCTATCATACATCGACTCTTACCTTATATATACTGTTGGTGCTGGCATTTCTTTTACTTATCCCTTGACTATCAGGATTCATCAGTCTGTATTAAATGTACTAGAAACCTCATCTTTGACTTTCTTTCCTTCACATTTCATAATTCTTGACAGATGAAGAAACTTCAGAAATGTCCCCATAGGCACATCTGTTTTCTAAGTCATCCTCAACTATAGGTATAGATGATAGGCCTTCCTTAGACCCTCTCTCCACATGGGGTCTCAAGAGTGGCAGGAGAGGCTAGAGGTTTACTAGTAAGTGTTTTATGTTTCATCTGGTTCTCAGTTTTGTTTCCTTTGTTGTTGTTGTTTTTGATGTACCTTGAGCAGTTTTGGTTGTATGTTTTCCAAGAAATTGTTCATTTTGCTGAGACCTTAAATGTATTAATTTAAAGCCACACCTTGTATTCTTGATTCCTCTTTTCATTCTGGTGTTATAGCCCCTTATTCTTCAGTTTTGTGTTCTCATCCTTTAGAAATACTTTTTTAAAGAAAACAACATTGGTTGAATGCAAAGATTTTCTTCTTATGTTATGGATTCCTGGTTTTCCTCATGAAATATTTAGTGTGTATGTGTGTGTTTAAAATCATAATTTCCAAGGATTTACTAAGACTGTACCACTCCTTTTTTTTTTAAGGACGTTGAGAATATATTCAGTTCCTTTTGAGGATATGTGAGTTGTGTATTTTTTAAGTACTGCTTAAATCAATATAGAAATACTTTTCCTAACTCTTTCAGGTGGATGGTGGAGCTGAGTGCCTTGTAGAAATCCGTAGCATAGTCTCAGAGTCAGATGTTTCATCATTTGAAATCCAACATAGTGGATTTGTGAAGCAGCTGTTACTTTATTTGACATCTAAAAGTGAAAAGGATGCTGTGAGCAGAGAGATCAGATTAAAGAGATTTCTTCATGTATTTTTTTCTTCTCCAGTAAGTTACCTAATAATGCCTGTATGTCTTATAAGAATCAGTATTCACTAATGCATGTATTTTAATCTCAGTAATAATTTCCAGCTGGTCTGGGTCAAGACATTGAGGGAAAACTTCTAGGTTTTTACACAGTTGGAATCTTTCAACTTCTATATAGCTCAAAGTAAATAGTAAAACAATGAAATGGGGATTTAACACAGCCCATGTCACTATTTCTATGGTTTAAGTATCTTGAGTCTTTTTTGCTTGCAAGATGAACCATTAGTAGTAGTCTGTCACCTGTGAATGTATTTTACTTGCAATGTTTGTTTTTAAATGTATTAAAGTTTGTATTAGTTCCTTTTAGGGAAATAGATGTCTATAATAAGATAGAGGAGATATATTTTCCTGTTTTGTACATAAAATACAGTTGTAACAGTTCCCATCAAGGGTGCTTGATGACCATTTATGTCACCGTTTATAATGTGGATTACAAAGCCAGGAGCCACAGAGTGGCTCCCCTTCCTTCACTCTTAAGTGGGCAATCCTTGGATACTATTGACATATCAAGAGGGTAATCCTTGGATACTGTTGACAGCATTCTCCTTGTTTTACAGTGGCTTAAGGAGAAGGCATCACTTGGGCCGTTTCCCTCTGGATTATCTACATAATAGCGCTTAGGATAGCTCTCCTATGTGTTAACATTATTTCACCATGCGCTTGCTGTGTTCAGAAGCGTTTGAGCATTGCTTGTATTTTAACTTGTGGGTCCACCTAAAGCAGAGTTAGTATTTATTGTTGATTCGTTAGAAGCGTGACAGTATTATGTATAGTTTTACACCATACTTTAGATTATGTGCAATCTCTTATCTGAAACCCCTGGAGATGGGTGGGTTTCAAGGGTCCTACAGTGTATAGTACATTAAAATTTCCAGCAGTTTCTGAGTAGCACTCTATATCATATGCATTAAATATTTTTATAGCATAACATGAATATTCTTACTAAAATCAGATAAATAAAGACTGTAAATAGCCTTATGTCTGTTTGGATCAGATTTTGCCACCAAGTGACTTGTGCTTTCAGAGCCTTTGGATGTAGGGATTGTGAATACAGGATTGTGGACTGTACAAAACGATTGTCTTTCTTGAAATAATTGATGTGGTAACGTCGTTCAAACTAAATCTGCAATAAAAGATAAAGATGAATAGACGAATTACTCTTTTTTATAAAGCTGCTTATTAAATCTTCTCTTTGAGGAGAGTTTTGTTTTGAAAAGGCCTTGTTTAACCTGTTTGTTTATTTATAACTTTAGCTTCCTGGAGAAGAGCCCATTGGAAGAGTGGAACCAGTGGGTAATGCACCTTTGTTGGCATTAGTTCACAAGATGAACAACTGCCTCAGCCAGATGGAACAATTTCCAGTCAAAGTACATGATTTCCCTAGTGGAAATGGGACAGGAGGCAGGTAAGGACCATTGCCTGGCTTATACCCTTGCCACTGGAATTTGGTACTTAATTTCACTGAGGTAAGATGGCAAGAGGTCTGGTAAAGTCTTGATCAGCCCAGAAAACATTCAGCTGTAATGATGAAAGAAATTAAGTACTCTGAAGAATGAATCAAATGCTTTTTTGTCTTTAAAATTATACAATGTGCCTTAAACAGGATGCTTTATAAATATGTAATCCAGTGATTGTATTTGTAACTTGTAATACGCTTAGTTTTCCTTAAATTGATACACTTCAACATACAAAATTTCCTTAAGAACTTTGTGTTTAACTTCAATAGGGGTAAAACATTTTCTGTGGATGTGAATAACGTTTACGTTTTGAGCAGTATGATTTGTATGTAATATAAGTGGTTATAACTTTGTATTTTGATGGGTTCAAACATTTGAAGTTTTACTAGTTTAATAAATATATATATTCTTAATGTAGTTTTAAGGACTCTTGAGGTACTACAGGAAAGAATTGTTCTATGTTGTGGAATGTTACAAGTGTCATGGAATATTTTGGCTGGAAGCCTAGAAAATAGGAAATTTGGTATTTGTTTGTTTGTTTGTTTGTTTATTTATTTATTTATGACAGAGTCTTACTCTGTTGCCCAAGCCAGAGTACACTAGTGTGAACATGGCTCACTGCAGCCTTGACCTCCTGGGCTGAAGAGATCTTTCTGCCTCAGCCTCCCATGTAGCTGGGGCCACAGGAGTGTGCCACCATGTTCCACTAATTTTTTTATTTTTTGTAGAAACAGGGTCTCACTTTGTTGCCCAGGCTGGTCTTGAACTCTTGGGCCCAAGTGATCCACCTGCCTTGACCTCCTAAAGTGCTGGGATTACAGGCCTGAGCCACCACAGTCAGCCCAGTTTGGTTTTTAAATCCACATTTTGATGTTTTAAAAACATTTTAAAAATTTTGATTGAATTAAGAGCAATATGCATTGTTGAGTGATAAGGCAATCACATCATGGACTAGGGTTTCTTTTCGGCTTTGAAAGTTAATGTGGCGTGTGTGACTCAGTTTCGATCATTATGCTTTCCTGGAGGATTTCATGAAGTAAGGGGGCATTTTCACCTGTGCTTGAGAAAATCATGAAGCTTTTTATTTTCGTCCAAATTTATATAGACTATGTTTGCATATGTATATATTCATAAAATGGAATATTCTTCTCCACATCCCTATGTGTATGCTTTATGTGCAGGAGGGTCCAACCTTTTGGCTTCCCTGGGCCGTATTGGAAGATGAATTGTCTTGGGCCACATTAAATACACCAACACTAAAGTTAGTTGATGAGCTTAAGAAAACGAAAACAAAAACACTCGTGTTTAAAGAAAGTTTAGGAATTTGTGTTGGCTTGTATTGAAAGCAGTCTGGGCTGCATGTGGCCTGTGGGCCGCAGGTTGGACAAGCTTGCTTTGTGGAATCATACAGATAATCACAGTCTAAGTTTGTATCTGACTCCTGCCAGAGCTTTTCTGAAATGAGCAATTCAACATCATTACCAGGTTTCAATTGCTGTAGCTATTGAACTGCTTCATTCAAAACTGTTGTAGCAAAGTAAATTTTAAAGATTAGTTTTTAAAGTAATTTTGTAGCTGAAATCTTTGAAATAAAGTTGCTTTTTTTTTTTTTTTTTTGAGATGGAGTCTCACTCTGTCGCCGGGACTGGAGTGCAGTGGCCGGATCTCAGCTCACTGCAAGCTCCGCCTCCCGGGTTCACGCCATTCTCCTGCCTCAGCCTCCCGAGTAGCTGGGACTACAGGCGCCCGCCACCTCGCCCAGCTAGTTTTTTTGTATTTTTTAGTAGAGACGGGGTTTCACCGTGTTAGCCAGGATGGTCTCGATCTCCTGACCTCGTGATCCGCCCGTCTCGGCCTCCCAAAGTGCTGGGATTACAGGCTTGAGCCACCGCGCCCGGCCTTTTTTTTGTTTTTTTAAAAATGTAATTCAGTAGGAATGGGCAAAATATTCTTATGTAGAAAATTTTTTTCTAAATAACTTGAATTATTGGCTTTAACATTTCCAGAACTGGTAAGTAAATGATTAGTACTAGTGTGTCTTAGCAGTTTGTATTAACTTGCCTTTATTTGAATTAATGTATATTAAATGTGAAAATAATAGACTAACTTTTTTTTCACAAATTATCTTGAGCTTTTCTCTCAACAGAGGATCACAGGCTTTAAAATTTTTCAACACACATCAATTAAAATGCCAGTTACAAAGACATCCAGACTGTGCAAATGTGAAGCAGTGGAAGGGTGGACCTGTCAAGATCGACCCTCTGGCTTTGGTACAAGCCATCGAGAGATACCTTGTAGTTAGAGGTACTTTCCATGCATTTGTTTTGTGTGTTATATATGTATATTTGGGAGAAATTTACATTAAGAGATATATACGTGATTTCTCTGTTGAATGTTGTTTCTGTTAAAACGTAGATGGCAGGAACTTACATTCCTGTCATTTCTTTTCTACTTAGTATATAGTCATACATTGAACTTACTAGGGGTTGACTGCTTACTTGAATGATGAGTTAATTTATCTTGGTGAAATGTAGTAGAAATGACATTTTGTGTTTGGCAATTTTCTTAGACCTTTCTGCTTCATAGATCAGAGTGTAATATATACGGGTTGAACATCCCTAACCTGAAAATCTAAAATGCAAAATGCTCCAGAATCTGAAACTTCGATTGCTGCCATGACTCCACAAGTGGAAGACTCCACACCTGACTACTTTGCTTTCTGATGGTTCAGTGTACATGCACTTTGTTTCATACACAAAATTATTGAAAATACTCTATATAATTACCTTCACGCCATGTATATGAGATATAAATGAATTTCATATTTAGCTTTGTATCCCATCCCCAGGGTATCTTATGTATATGCAAATATTCCAAATCTGAAAAAATTTGAAATCTAAAACACTTCTGGGCTCAAGCATTTCAGATAAGGGATACTCAACCTATATGTGTTTTTCTGAGAAGATGTTTAACCAGTGTATACAGGATTTTTTTTTTCACACCTAAAATCGCTATGAGTTTAAAAGTCTACTTGGGTCTTCAGGGTATGGAAGAGTAAGAGAAGATGATGAAGACAGTGATGACGATGGATCAGACGAGGAAATAGATGAGTCTCTGGTAAGGTACTATATTCCCACCATGTCATAATGTACTATATAAAGTTCAGGGCCTTTGGCTTAAATGACTTTTGCTTTGCTTTATTCAGGCTGCTCAGTTCCTAAATTCAGGAAATGTAAGACACAGGCTGCAGTTTTATATTGGAGAACATTTGCTGCCGTATAACATGACTGTGTATCAGGCAGTACGGCAGTTTAGTATACAGGCTGAAGATGAAAGAGAATCCACGGATGATGAGAGCAATCCTCTAGGCAGAGCTGGTATTTGGACAAAGACTCATACAATATGGCAAGTGTGAAAATTCTTTCTTTTGGTTTTTCATAAACTTTGAAACTGTTCTTGTGTTTTAGAATTCACATTAACTTGATGGCTGGCTTTCGTAAGGATAGGGGGCCCTAAATCACACATTTTAGTTCTTAAAGACGATTTTAAATATTTGATAAGGTACATATGCATATGTATATATAGCCTCCTCATTCATTCTACTGGAAAACATTTATTCGTAGACAATAATCATGGTTTACATCTACTTTTCTAGATTTATTTCAGGTTTTTAATTAAGACTAAAGTGTTGCCATAAGATGATGTTCCATTAGGTAATCTGAAGTTGGGCATCTCTGAGTCCTTAAGAGGCATTTGGATGCAGCTTCCTGCATTGTCTGTGAGTGTCTGACATATGCTTGAAGAGAGCCATTTTCTCAGAACCACCCTTGGAGTTTCTCAGGCAGCCCCTCCTGGGAAGGTGGTCTCTAGGTGGTCTCTTCTAAGAAGTTCTCCAGGTTCATGCTAGGGAGAGAGAGGGAATAGATCTCAGAACGGTCTTCTGGTAACGGTGGTGTCTGTACAGGGCTTAGATTTTGGCTTTGTATCAGTTTCAAAATCTACATTTGGTTTATATACTGTCTTGTCATTTTAGGTATAAACCTGTGAGAGAGGATGAAGAAAGTAATAAAGATTGTGTTGGTGGTAAAAGAGGAAGAGCCCAAACGGCTCCAACGAAAACTTCCCCTAGAAATGCGAAAAAGCATGATGAGTTATGGCACGGTAAGATGGTAGATAAAGGGGAAAATGGATTGCCAACTGGGCAGTCTTCCCATTTTCATGATTTTCAAAGAGTGATTTGGATTTAGTAGTAAAATCTTTGAATGTGATTGAGAAATAAATGAAATTACCAACAGTTTGATCACATTTAATCCTCAGCTTTAATATCTAGAAAATGAAAAGTTAAGTACCTACAAAATTAAATTGAGAAGGAAAATTGGGAAAAAACTTATTCCCAATTCATTAACAGTTCGGGTTTTTATGAAGGCTGAAACAGATTTCATTGGTAGAACATGTTCACTAAAGAAGAGACTGAAGGTAGTGATCACTGACCAATTGGTGCCTACTTTTTTATTGTCACCCATGACAGTAGTATAATTATAGTAATCATAAAAAGTGATGCCAGGTAATGTAATGATCATCGAATATAGCCGTCACTTTGTAATAGACTTATTTTTCTCTGTAATACTTCCTTCCCGTCTATAGTTTTCCTCTCTTCCCCCACCTCTTCCCTTTAAAAATATGATACTAACAATGCCTTAGAGTTAGACAATATTATTTTTCCATGGAGGACCCTCCCACCCCCTCCCTGCCGCCATCACAGTAATTTTCTCACACTGGTTTCCCTGGTCCACAGAAATAAGGGCCCTGTACCACTTTTTTTCACCCAACTAAGTTTGTTCAATATAAAAGCCTCTTAATTTTGAGATTGTTATGTTTTTGGTGTTAAAAAATGCCATTTTCTTTTACGAAATGATGGTGGTATGATTTTTTATTATTTTGCTTGCTATAAGTAAACGGCAACTGTTTTGAGTCCCTCAGATTTTTTTGGTGCCTTAATGCAGCCTAGTAACAAAGGATTTGCAGACCCTACTTGAAAACCCTCAATCTGTTCAGTCCTAAGCCTTGCATTAAATAACCAAGTCTCTTTTACCAGATTTTTAATTTTGAGGTATTTGTCTCGTTACAAACTGGATATGAAATATCCGGGAAATTTCTCTAACACTGAACTTAACTTTAAACAGTTTGTTTCTATTCCTCCAGCCATTTTACCGTTTTCCGTTGTTTCTGGTATAAAGGAGAAATGTGGAAGAGCCAGCTTTCCTTCATTATAATGTTTATTTGGGTATGGGAGGGGAAAGTGGAATTTTTATAAGCCAAGGCATTTTATATGTAAGATAAAATGGGAAGACTGTCAAACTTATCAATACCCTACTAATAGGATTCCAAGCGTTGACTATAACAACTTCCATTAACTCTTTTAGCGATGATAGGACCTTGGCTGCACTGGCTTCGCCTTTCTGACTTTGATCAAAACTTACTTTGATCTTTTGTCCTTTAGATGGAGTGTGCCCATCAGTATCAAATCCTCTAGAAGTTTACCTCATTCCCACACCACCTGAAAATATAACATTTGAAGACCCATCATTAGATGTGATCCTTCTTTTAAGAGTTTTACATGCTATCAGTCGATACTGGTATTACTTGTATGATGTGAGTAACGTTGTCTACTTAAGAAGTTTTCATGGTCTGTGATTGATAAATTTCCTATTGCACTAGAAATGGAAATAGTAATTCAGCTAAATGCAGGGATCCTAGCCCAGTAAAGTATAATGTACTCATCAGTGGAAACCTCTCCCCCACTTTTTCTCCCGGTCTAATCTAAGACTAAAGCCTTAGATTAATTCTCTTGGCAGATTTGTAAAATTTTCTCTAGCAATAAATTTATGAAATTAAGCTACAATATGAAACTTGAACATGGATTTATTATAGTTAAAATTCTTTAGGTACAAGTAACAAGAAGTTTATATATCAAGTAAAAGTTGGGTAAAAGTTGCATGCTGCCGTTGATATTTATATAGCATAGAGAAGAGTAAAGGAATTGGCCCTGCATGAAACATTAGCTGCAACATCACTGAATGATTGAGCCAGCAGCAATGGCTGGGGGCGGTGCCCAGCAGTGGCAAGGGGTACATGTGAAGGCTTAACAGTGTATTGTGGGAATTGTTGTTTTAGGTGGGACACAGTAATGAGAGGCTGTGTGTTGTATGTCGGCAACCAGCACTGAATTCAGGGTACTTTGCATGGATTTGGGGATAATGGAAGAGATTGTGAATATAATCCTAATGTTTTACTACATGTAGACTTTTTTTTTTTTTTTAAAACATTTTACAGAATGCAATGTGCAAGGAAATTATTCCAACTAGTGAATTTATTAACAGTAAGTTAACAGCAAAAGCAAATAGGCAACTTCAAGATCCTTTAGTAATCATGACAGGAAACATCCCAACATGGCTTACTGAGCTAGGAAAAACCTGGTAAGACAATCACTTCTGTAATGGTGGCCTTGGAAATGTTACTGGGTTGGTCTTGATGTATTTTTTTACAGAAACATTGTCTTTACTGGACCTAGTCAAATGTTTATTTAATACCGTTGATCACAACTTGCTTAATTGTGTGGCTTTAGCATGTAAACAGACCAGGCAAGTTTGGGGGCTGGATCTTCTTGGTAGTATGTGTCTACGTATGAAATAGGAAAGTACACATAGCAGTTTGGCTGAAGATAGTCAAAATTATCTGTTCTCATAAAATTGGATTCCAAAGGTGTAGTTGCTTGATTCTCTGAGCCTGCTTGGGTCAGGGACTCTAGAACTGCAGTGGTAAATGTAAGCCACTGGCCATATACATTTAAATCGGCAGTCCCCAACTCTTTTTGGCACCAGGGACCAGTTTCATGGAAGACAATTTTTCCACAGACATGGACTGGGAGATAGGGCTGGTTTCAGGATGATTCAAGTGCCTCATGAAGGTGGTGGTCATATTTTAAAAATGAGCTTTCATTAGTCATGTTATACTTCCTTCAGGTAGATTAAAGATCTATCAACCTAAGTGTAGGATTTGAAAAATTAAATATCAGATTCTGCATTGAAAGGCTACTTAATGCATTATTGATCACTTAGAAATTTCATATAAGAAGTATGAAAATTCTTTAAAATTAATTGACCTGGCTGGACGCGGTGGCTCACATCTATAATCCCAGCACTTTGGGAGGCCAAGACAAGTGGATCACCTGAGGTCAGGAGTTCAAGACCAGCCTGGCTAACACGGTGAAACCCCGTCTCTACTAAAAAATACAAAAAACTAGCTGGGCGAGGTGGCGGGCGCCTGTAGTCCCAGCTACTCGGGAGGCTGAGGCAGGAGAATGGCGTGAACCCGGGAGGCGGAGCTTGCAGTGAGCTGAGATCCGGCCACTGCACTCCAGCGTGGGCGACAGAGCGAGACTCCGTCTCAGAAAAAAAAATAAAAATAAGAAAAAACAAAAATTAGCTGGTTGTGGTGTCAGGAGCCCATACTCCCAGCTACTTGGGGGGCTGAGGCAGGAGAATTGCATGAGCCTGGGAGGCAGAGGTTACAGTGAACCTAGATCACACCACTGCACTCCAGCCTGGGCGACGGGAGCAAGACTCCATCTCAAAATCAATAAACAATTGACCTAAACAATTTTTACTGATTTTATTTACAATTTTTACTCTATATCATATCAAAAGTTGTTTCTAATATAAGTTTGGATTTTTTTTTTTTTAGTAGTTTCTGATTCTCATCTAGATAATAAACTTACATTGCATCTTTTTACAGCCCATTTTTCTTTCCTTTTGATACCCGGCAAATGCTTTTTTATGTAACTGCATTTGATCGGGACCGAGCAATGCAAAGATTACTTGATACCAACCCAGAAATCAACCAGTCTGATTCTCAAGATAGCAGAGTTGCACCTAGATTGGATAGAAAAAAAGTAAGTTTCTCCCCGAAATCTTTAAATAATCTGAGCTTTTCAAAATAATGGGAAAACTAGAAATGTAGTGTATCTAAATGTGCATGTTGGTTGTGGAGGCCTTGGTCCTGGTCAGCTAGCCCTATTTTCCTTTCAGTCTCTTGGAATTGGGCTATCTGTGATTCTTCCTTATCCTTTACTAAGAGTTTCTCTCCTCCCCACCCGCCAGTTTCTGAAATAATTTCTACAATTCTCTTTGCTCTTTTAGTTGCCGTAACTCTTAGACCAAGAAAGAATCTTGTCTTCTCTCACTGAAACTTATTCATTCTAAATTAGGAGTTCAAACTATCTCCTGCCTTTAAAAATTGATCTCTTATGTAATAGTCGGAATTAATCAGATCCATTTCATTCCCTTAACAAGTCACTCCTTCTAGAAGAGCCTGAAACAAAATCCTTAGTATATTTTGAGTCTCTTCTACCAGTTAGCCCCAGTGTTGCTAACTTAATCTGTGTTTCTCATCTTGGCTCCATATTTGTGGCTCTGAACCACAGTGTCCTGAGCTATTTCCAGTGGAGGCCGATTCTACAGTTCTCACCAGCACTGTTTTTACTTAGGTCTTTTCTGTTCATTTACCTGTTTGTTTTTTTTTGCTAGGGATTTAAGTTTCTTTTCCTAAAGCCTTTATCTCCAAAAGTCTCATAAGAGACATTAGTAATAAAATAAAGGAGTTAGATGGGTGGCAGGGAGTGAAGTGTATACTGAAAAGCAAAACAAAACATAAAGCAAACATTGTGGTTAAAAAAATCTTCTTGGGCCCAGTGTGGTGGCTCATACCTGTAATCCCAGCACTTTGGGAGGCTGAGACGGGCGGGGCGGATCATGAAGTCAGGAAATCGAGACCATCCTGGCCAACATGGTGAAACCCCATCTCTACTAAAAATGCAAAAATAAAATAAAATAAAATAACTGGGCATGGTGGCGCATGCCTGTAATCCCAGCTACTTGGGAGGTTGAGGCAGGAGAATCACTTAAACCAGGGAGTTGGAGGTTGCAGTGAGCTGAGATCATGCCACTGCATTCCAGCCTAGCAACAGAGCGAGACTCCGTCTAAAACAAAAAAAGTCATCCTATTCACGTCCTCATTAGGATTCCATAAGCACTGATATTGGCATAAATTAGAAATCTAGCAGGACCTTTTAAAATCTCATTTGCAGGTGTTTATAGTAGTGCTTGTAGGATCTTGGCAGATCAGAGCCAATAGGTTTCCAGCTCACTTGTTTGACCTGTCACCTCCATATCTATTTCTCTATCTAAATATAAATGTACCCAGGGAGATTTCATGAAACTGCAGCCCTGAGAATTGCATTGATACTTGGCAAAGATGATTTTTTTCTTCCCCAACTTGAATTTTCTGAACTTGCCATGGCCACGAGATAAATTAGTAATTACTCTTGCATCTGGTTTCCTTAATGTATGCCAGGATGCTGTTGATGTTTGTAACAGTACTGCTACCTCTTAACCTTTTCTGAGTTACCTGTTAAAGGAAATAAGTGTTAACAATTGAGTTGATTTTGTTCTTTTGCATTTCAAGAAATACCACCTGTTTATTAAAGTGTAATATTGGTAGAGCATAATTTCCTGACAGTTGTACTTTCTTTGTAGCGTACTGTGAACAGAGAGGAGCTGCTGAAACAGGCGGAGTCTGTGATGCAGGACCTCGGCAGCTCACGGGCCATGTTAGAAATCCAGTATGAAAATGAGGTGAGCTTGGAGTCCAGTGATAGTTATTCAGCTTGACTTGTGTTCTTGATTAAATGTTATTTGAGTTTCTTGGTACTATGAAATTCTGAAAGACAGTTGGGAGACTTTGCTCTCTTTTCTCTTGAATGATTTGTTCTAAGTTCCCCATTTTTCAAAGCTTCAACTACATACTAAAAGGCAGTTTTTTTCCTGGCGTAAAAACACATTTGTGTTGTTAGTCTTTCAGTTGATAAATTGAAAGGATATTTTAAACAGCTGATAACTTTCAAAATGTTTGAATTGCCTTTTTGAAAAAATCAGGTTTACTGAGATATAAATAATAACTGCATACTTCAGAAATGTAGTTTGTAAGGGTTGACAGATACACTTTCACATCAAGATAAAGAATACTCCGATCACCACAAAAAGTGCCCCCATTTCACGCAAAATCAGTCATTCTGTCCCCTACCCAATCCTCAGCCCCTGATAACCATTGACGTATTTTCCGTCCCTGTAATTTTGTCTTTTTTATAATATCATAAATGGAATCATGCAATATGTAGCCATTTGTCATTTGTCTTTCACTTAGCATAATGCTTTTGAGATTCATCCATGTTGCATGTGTCAATTTGTTTCCTATTATGGAATAGTTCTATTATATGAACTATATATTGAGTATTCCATTATATGGGTACACCAAAATATGTTTACCAATCACCAGTTGATTCACTTTTTGGTTGTTTCCAGTTTTTGACTATTTTGAGTAACATCGCTATGAACATTTGTATACCAAAAGATTCCAGTAATGATTTTCTGTATATTTAAGTCTCTTGGGATACTTCCCCCTTATCTTTCACCTAATTTTTTTTTTAAGACAAAACTTAAGAGTTTTGGGGCTCCCCTGAACCTCTTACGGACTTAAAATTTCTAGATCTTTCATTATACCAAATATTTACTTACAATAGCCAACCACTCTGCCCCTCAGCTTTCTTATCTGTAAAATGTAGGTAATAGTATAACCTCCAAGTTGTGACTGAGTTCATGTACATAAACTGGCTCATGGTAAGTATCATAGATTTAGCAGTTTAGTGTATGATACTAACTGTGCCTATTTAAGTAATTTTAATCATGACTTTGATTTTTCATTCATTTTATTAAGCATTTTCTCCTTCTTGATGACTTTTGAAAAGCTAAGAGTATTCGGTCACCAAAGTTAAAATTATAAGTTGTTGTGTACTAGAAAGTATACTGCATGCTAGGATTCCAGGTTATGGCAGAGTCTCTGCACTGAAAAGATGACAGTGTAGTTAGGGAGACACAGGACAAAGGTACCAAAGAGTGTGGCAAGGTAGTGGTACAGGTGCCAAGTGAATGACACATTCAGACAAGGAGTGCTGTCCTCAAGATGCCTTGAGTTAGACCTTAGTGTAGGAGAGCAGGAAGATTGAGAGACCATTTTCTAGTTAGGAGATGGGGCCTGAGCAAAGAGTCAGGCTTGATGGTGAGTGGCAGAAGTTAGTACTGCTGTGGAAGTGCTGGGAGAAGGGGGATAGAAAGGAGGTGGCCAGATGGAGTGGAGGCCCTGGACTGCTGGCATAAGAGATACGGATTTTTTGAATCTAGTAGCTTGATCATGGTTGTTGCTCAGAGGATGCAGTTCTTATGTTGATGCATCCAAATTTATTACTCATAAGACTACAGGACCTTTGCTGTAACCATTTGGTATGTTTTTATTCTCTTTTTTTTTTTTTTTTTTTTTTTTGAGGCGGAGTCTCGCTCTGTCGCCCAGGCTGGAGTGCAGTGGCCGGATCTCAGCTCACTGCAAGCTCCGCCTCCCGGTTTACGCCATTCTCCTGCCTCAGCCTCCCGAGTAGCTGGGACTACAGGCGCCCGCCACCTCGCCCGGCTAGTTTTTGTATTTTTAGTAGAGACGGGGTTTCACCGTGTTAGCCAGGAGGGTCTCGATCTCCTGACCTCATGATCCGCCCGTCTCGGCCTCCCAAAGTGCTGGGATTACAGGCTTGAGCCACCGCGCCCGGCCTGTTTTTATTCTCTTTAAACATACATTCTACTTTCTTACTCCAGCATAGTTTTCTCTTGCCAGGAAATATCTTTCCTCTCTCATCCCTCACGGTTCTGTTAAAATTGCATCTTGCATGAAACCTAACAAGCTCAAAATGGCTTCACACAGAATGTTCTAAGGAGCAGGATTGGATTGCTGATGTGAAGTCAAGATTTTATGCCCTTCCTTCATAGGTCTTACCTATTGACCTCAGAAAAGATTCCAGGAGCTGCTTCATTAGGACAGGGGGAAGAACCTCCACCCCTCCCTCACAAGCACTGACTTTGTGAGATGCGTAGGGGCTTCAGGTTATGATTCAAATTCAGCTGTACATGTCAGCTAGTAGCCTTTAGGAAGAATTTCTGACTAGCTCCAGAAGAATCCCAGTGAAAATCTCAGGTCACAGTGTGGGCTCCTATTTGAATTGGGATGATTGGTAAGCCAGGGAAGGATTATACCAGTCTTTGGGCTCACAAAGCCACCCAAACCCCAAGGACTGGGGTTACAAATGACCCAGTGACCCAGTCTCCTTTTGGGAAGGTGAAAGATCAGGAGCAGGGGATGTGGAGCCTGGTCTGTCCACTTTACTGGCTGTGTGATTTGGGGCAAGTTACATAAACTCATCAGTGTCCTCTCAGCCCTTTACATAATTAATGCACCTGCCTCCTCATGTTGTTAGAATGATAAAATGAGCTGAAATGTGTGAAGCACTCAGAACGTTGTCATATAGTAAGTGCCAGTATGTGTTAGTTTTGAGAGAAAAAGATTCCTTTTTAAGTCAAGTTGTCAAACTTTTGTTTTTCTGTTTCTAGGGTTTTATGCTTTCCTTTCCTTTAAAAAGAAAAATGAAGCTCAACCAAGTACCTGCCCTTTTAGTGGTGTGGTTGGGTAGAATGATAATCCCTGAAGAGATCAGGTTGCTCTGTGGGGATGCTGGCCGCCCCCAGGTTGTATCAGCAAAGCAAACATGACCTGGGCCTTCCACCTTCTGCAGAGGCTCACAGAGGAAGTGCTATTAGTGATTTAATATTTTAAGAATCCTTTTAGAAACAACAGCATTGGATGAAGGAAATAGACTAATTTGATCTGTGACTTCTGTTAAACCTGGGATAATAGTATGGCAAAAGGAGAATTAACTAGCACCATCTGGTGGATACCATGTGTGACTGCAGGTTTTTCTTTGCTTCTCTCTTGTTCCTCAGTCTTCCAGTGCCTGGGATTCAGTGCAGAACAGAATACACAAAGTACTCCCACCCCCATGATGGAGCTTATCTTTTTGTTTGGGGAGGCCAATACATACACACACATTCATGTACACATATATGTTAGGCCGTGTGGAAGAAAAGTAAAATAAGAGGATGAAGCATTATGGGGACGCGTAGCGTGGTCCGAGGACATTTGAGTGGAGGCAAGTCATTGTGGTCTGGGGGAAAGGTATCTCTAGCACAAGAACAGAGAAGCAGTGTTCCTAGCCTGTTGGAGGATGAGTGTGGCTCGAGCATAGTGAGCAAGGGCAGAGTAGGAGGAGTCAAAGAGACTGGGATGTGCAAAGGGGTCATGTAGGCCATGGTAAGAACTGGAGCTCTGCTTTAAATGAGATGAAAAACCTTTGGAAAGCAGCAAAGGAATGCCGCGTACTTGTGTTTTGTAAGGATTACGCTTGCTCCTATAAGCATGGGATATAAGATGTCGGGAATGTTAGTGCAGAGACCGTCTAGAAGACTTTAGCAGTAGACCAGATGACAGAGGATGGCAGCTGGGTAAAGTTGGTAATTAGTTTAGAATGCATTTTGAAGGCAGCGCTTACTGTATTTACTCATCAATTGGATTGTGCAGGTTTAGAGAATGGCCAAGAACAGCTCTAAGGATTTGGTTGGAGTATTCATTTTGGGGTTAATGGTGATACCACTTACTTGTACGGAATTCTAATAGGGTTAGGGGTTAATCAGGAAAGCACCACTAGGTCCAAGCAGATCTCTGTTTTGAAAGAGTTAAATGTTTAGTGGACTACATCTAAACTTTTAAACTAGTGTGAGTAATTTTTAAGAGTAACCGTAATAATGCTAAAATAGTACCCTTTGTTTACGAGTAATCTATAAATGTTGCCTTCTTGACAGGGTTACAGTTAGATTTAGGGTATAACCTATGATAGGAACTTGTCACTACCTGCATATCTTTGTTTACGGTCTGATCTGGTAGGACCTTGACAGAACAGGAAGGAATGAGCAAGCTATGAACACTGCTTCAGGCATGTCCACATCAGGTGTCTCATGGAGGAGTAGTTTTAACTTTAGGCTGCACAGTCGCCTTCAGAGCTTGTTTAATAATACCAGTGCCCAGGCTCTAAGCTGAACGTGCCAGATCAGAATCTTCAGGACGTGACACCCCTATATGTGCATGTTGATAAAGCTCTGGGGATTCCAGTGCACCCTGGGAGTTGAGAAGCATTGGTGTCCTGTATGACGCCATCAGTCCTGTCTGTGCTAGTGTGGAATTAGACCTTTCATTATTTGTATTTTATTTGACATATCTCTATTAAATGGCTACTGTGTGTCAGGTACTATCAGAGATACAAGGTGACCAAAACAGTTATCATCCTGCAAAATATGCAAGCATATAGTGACATTTTGGTAAAGTAATGTAGTAAGTATTTAAGTAGCTGAAAAATAAGCCCCAAGAAAAAAGGAGCAAACTAACTGTTGGGAGCAGATGTTGAGGGGAGCCTTCCCCTTGAGAGGGTGACATTTGAGCTGGTTTGGGGTAACAGTTCGCTAAAGAGAAAAAGGGGAAAGACATCCATATGCAGACAATGCCATATTGTTTCTGAAGGAAAGATATGTAGCCACAGTGGCACTTCTGTGAGTACAGCCTGAAATCGTTCAGCTGACATGTTGGGGCCTTAGCGGGTAGGAAGTAATGAAGGGTTGCTAGTTTTGTCCAGGTGACCAGGACTGAAAGAATAAATCCGGTCAGGACATTTTTGGAAAATAATCTCTAATGCATCCTGGTAAACAGTTGCTGTTAGTGTCCACATTTCCAAGAGATTGGCAGTAAAAAAGCACAATTTCTAAAATTTGAAGTCATTCTACTTGTGTTCCTCTGTAGGTTGGTACAGGTCTTGGGCCTACACTGGAGTTTTATGCGCTTGTATCTCAGGAACTGCAGAGAGCTGACTTGGGTCTTTGGAGAGGTGAAGAAGTAACTCTTAGCAATCCAAAAGGTAATGCCTATCTGTAAGTAACTCGGTTTGTGTTACTCAGATCAGGTAATGGACTCTGACAGTTTATTAAATATATTTAATTTCTAATGGACAACTGTGCTTGCTTCTTTCAGCCTCTGTTTTCTCATTTATCAAGTAGGGAAGGCCTGTCCAGTTCTAGAGGACTTCATTCAGTGATCTGCACTCCCATTTTGAGAATACTTAATTTCTTTAAATGTTCTTAGTTACCAGGTTTTGTTTTGTTTTTGGAAACATCATCTAAAGTTTGGTGAATTGCTTGTTTTTCAGGAAGCCAAGAAGGGACCAAGTATATTCAAAACCTCCAGGGCCTGTTTGCGCTTCCCTTTGGTAGGACAGCAAAGCCAGCTCATATCGCAAAGGTTAAGATGAAGTTTCGCTTCTTAGGAAAATTAATGGCCAAGGCTATCATGGATTTCAGATTGGTAAGTTTACGATGGTTTGCTTTTTGCAGGTTTGGTGTAGAATGTTCTGTGCAGGTACCTCAGTCCCCTGTAGTTACTGCTCTACTTCAGAGCAGTGCTTCTCCAACTTTAATACACATATGAATTACTTGGAGATTTTGTTAAAAATGCCAGTTCTGATTCAGTTGGGCAGGGGTAAGACTGTCCTACTGTCCAAGATTCTAAGTTTTCCTATCAGCTCCCAGGGCACGCCCAATTGCCAGGTTGTGGACCACTCCTTGGGTAGCAAGGATTCAGATAATCAGGCAAGTTAAGGTGGTATTAATTATTTATTTTCTAGAGTCTGACATTACCTTTTCAATTCAGTAGGAAAGTTTGTGCATGTAACTAAACTTCATTAAATTTACATTAGAGTGCTGTTGTGAGAATAACCCAAGTGATCAGCATTCATAGAGGTTGGAATGTTTCTGGACATTTCTTCATTGCTTTTTCTCTTGAATTTCTGGCCTCAAGCAACCCCCTCACATTGGCCTCCGACAGCACTGGAGTTACAGGCACGAGCCACCATGCTCTTCTCCCATTTCCGGAGGCACTTTATCAGTATGTTTAAGACATTTGCACCTGTGGCCAAATTGACATGTTTACAATTTCACTTTAACTGAAGAGTGGGCAGTTTATCAGTTAGTTTAGAAGTTCCATTTAGTTTTCTATTTTAAATATAGTAAGTTTTTTCCCTTAACATTTTTTGCTTTGGGATATTCAATGATACAGACTACAGTAGAGTTGCGTTTAGAGCCCCAAATCAAGAGAATCAGTTTTGTGTAGTGGGAGAAATAGTTCTTAACTACAGAATTTTCTTTCTTGGGGATTACTTGACCTATTAATATTTAAATGATCTCCTGAAGTGCCTTAGATGGCGGTAATGCCGGAAGCTCAGTGTGACAGTGAAAATATTATGCGTATTCCGTTTCAGGTGGACCTTCCCCTTGGCTTACCCTTTTATAAATGGATGCTACGGCAAGAAACTTCACTGACATCACACGATTTGTTTGACATCGACCCAGTTGTAGCCAGATCAGTTTATCACCTAGAAGACATTGTCAGACAGAAGAAAAGACTTGAACAAGATAAATCCCAGGTAGGCTTAGAAGAAACAGTCGAGTGGATCAGGTCTTTATTTTAGAAAAATGAGGCTTTTGTTAAATGGTTTGTATTTGACTCAGTTGTTATAGTAATGTTTTATTGTAGGAGATTTTAATTCTTGTGTTATACTAACTAAGACATATGATTTCACAGTGGGTCACATGACCTATACTCACAGCAGGTTATAAACATTTTGATTAGCAAATAAAATACAATTCTAAATCAGACCATAAATAAGAACTCTGATGTATCTGGGCAGATATTATATCATCTTTTAGTAAGCATTTGAATCAGTAAAACTATTCTCAGAACAGATTTATTTTCAAGAAAGGTACCTTAATTTAGGAACAGTGTTGTTTCTAGAGATCTCGGGAAGATATTTTTTAAAGGTCACTGTGAGTGCCAACAACTATTCCTTGGTAATACATGTTGAGGTTTCTCTGTGACATCTCATAGATAACCTTGAACTTCATATCATTACTGTGTAATTTTAATGTATATAATTAACAATAGATAAATTACTTAATCTGAGATTAATAATGGTTTTGTGTCTGGTGTTAGAAGAAAACAAGGTTCTATTTTTTTTGTGGCACAGACCCAGAAAGCTTCTGTTTGGACTGGTAACTTGGACCAATATTAAATCAACCTTCATTTTATAAATTAAGTAAGAATAGCACATTGAGATTCTGTAGTGAGGGAGAGTGTCACCTCTCCTGATGAGGTGGAGAGGATCTTACAATAGAGGGATAAGATTTTAGAGTGCCTTTTTATTAGAAGATTTGTAAGGAGATTCTCTTTATCCCCCGTATTAATTTGTACTTATGTGGTGCTGTCTCAAAAAGTAAGTCTATTAAGAGAAATTGGTATTCAGAGAGGCTAAGTCCACCTTTTCTATACAAAATTTGTCATTTTAGAATTTTTAGAACCATTTTGGTTTTCACTTAACAACTTGGTAAGTTTTAAACTATTACAGTGTTGTTTAGGATTATCTCTTAGGTAAATAATGGCAAAACAAAAAAAGGAAGAACAAAAAAGCAAGTAAAACAGGAGACTCTGTTTTAGGTACCATGTATATGTTAATTTATTTAATCCCAACAACTACCATGTGAGATTAGGGTATTCTTATCTCTGTTTTACTGGTGAGCAAACCAGGGCAGACAGTTTGAGCAACCTGCCTAAGGTCACTGGCACACCTAGAGAACACAGAGCAGGAACTCAAACCCAGGCTGTCTGCATGCTTCCACACCGTGCAAGCTCTATTATATATGCTTGTCTCAAATGCAGTACGCCGCCACAGTTCTCTTGTCAGTAGTTTTTGTTTGTTTGTTTGTTTGTTTTTGAGATTTGTTCTATCCTTTATTATTCCTGATGTTGTCAGTTTAAAAATATAAAATGAATGGCACAGAATTCACACTCCAGAAATTGACATAATAACCAACTGTGAACAAGAGCATGAGAAATGGTGACATTCTGAAAAACCACATCCTGTTTCTTTAATAAAGTACAGAGATGGGGCAGGTTGTCCTGGCTCAGATTCTACTTGGTAGCTTAAATTCTCTAAAGAGATACGGAAAATGTGCTAGAATTTATAATGTCCTAGAGATGTTTAAAGGGAATTTACATTAGTTTCTCGACTTACTGTGTAAAATCTAGAGAAACTAATGTAAATTCCCTTTAAACATCTTTAGGACATTGTAAATTCTAGATTCCTATCTAATAACAACACTTTATAATGCACATCTTTACAAATAAATTTACCAATTTCCTTGGTAGCTATGAGAGAAGACTTTCCAATAGTGTAATAGTAATCACCTTAATCTGTGACAGGGAGTATGAGGATAGTTTTGAGAACTTACCAGTGGGGGAACATGAAAATGGAGAACTTTTTTTTTTTTTTTTAATCTTTCTACTGAAGAATACCTCAAATGTAAAATAAAATGCCTCCCTTTGGAGGACTTCAAATGGCACCTAAAATGGAGAGAGGCTTAAAAGTGGGTTTTTGCAGAGAAGTAGAAATGGACATAATTTTGTGACCATTTACTTTCAGTCATCTGCTGCCTCCTTAGTATTCTGAATTATTTAGAATCCTAAACAGCATTTAGTTTGCTCTTTAAAACATGACTAATTAATTAATCAGAGCATTCTAACCATTTCTAGTTTAAATGACTAATTTTCTATACCTTAATTGTTAGCCTATAGGAATTTCGTACACGGAGGCATTTCCAGTTTGGAAAGCCATTTGTCTTTTCTCCTAACTTGATGTCTTCATTTTTAGATGGAATTTGCATTTTGGTATGTTGGTTTTTGATCCTTAAGTTTAAAAAAAATTTACATAGGCCTTTTATAATCTTACACATTTTTAAAAAGTGAATAATAAAGATTTTTTAACATTTGTCTTATAAAGTATTGCTTGCCTTTTTCTTAGGGATTTCTTGGAACTTTTTTTTTTTTTTTTTTAAATCACAGTGTTGCTGCATGGATACAAACTTGTTATGCATCAGAGGCCTGAAGTAGTTGAATGAAGCCTACAGGCTTCATTCTGTAGACTTGAGCTTTGCAGGGGGAGAAAGTTAATCACTATCACTAGTTAGTACGTTTTTTATATTTACAATTTCCCAACTGTATTATCAGTATTTGCTGTATACTTATACGGTATTGGATTCAAGATTAGCCTAGAATTAATGAAAAGTTTGTCTAGTTCTAGAGTCCACATTCTTAAAATTAACTAATAGGCAACCTGTTATGCACTTACTGTGAAATTTGATTTGCGTGTGCTTAAATTGAGCAGCAGCATCCCATAATGAAGAAGCACTTCAGCCCTCTTTTCTTATACTTACTTCCTTTGTGATCTCAGTGACTCGTTCATATGTAGATTATGACCAGGAAAAGAATAAAGAAGCTAAGAGTTAAAGGAAACCATCAGCTTTATTAGGGTATCTTTTATTTTTTTAAACAAAAAACTGTGAGTTAACTTTGCTTGATACCATTTCTCCCCCATTTGTGTTTTTTAGACCAAAGAGAGTCTACAGTATGCATTAGAAACCCTGACTATGAATGGCTGCTCAGTTGAAGATCTAGGACTGGATTTCACTCTGCCAGGGTTTCCCAATATCGAACTGAAGAAAGGAGGGAAGGATATACCAGTCACCATCCACAATTTAGAGGAGTATCTAAGAGTATGTAATTGTGCGTCTTTGCGGGGTAGGCCAGTTGTGAAGACAGAGGACTTTGCCTGATTGTACCTTGCTTCTGGCTGCACACGCTATGGCTTGAGACCTTCCGCATCCCCAGGACCAGTGCATGAAGGCTGCTTTACTCAAGAGCTCTTTGCTCTTGAGTGCACATATCAGATATTT
The DNA here is from genome assembly GCF_009764315.1 of Trachypithecus francoisi. NCBI lineage: Eukaryota > Metazoa > Chordata > Mammalia > Primates > Cercopithecidae > Trachypithecus > Trachypithecus francoisi. The sequence goes on from NW_022681458.1 coordinate 11,056,054, forward strand.
CTTGTCTTATATAACCTTGAATTATTTCTCCTCAGGCTTGAATGCTATCTAATTACACCACATTTTCCTAGTTTAAAAAATTAGTGAAAAGAGAGATCATTTGTGTTCTTACTAAATTGCGTTTTTGCATTTCCATCAAGGCAGCTAGCTTGACAGAATTTACTCCAGGCATGTGCAGTGCACACTTTTATGTTTGGTGACACCTTTCAAATTACTGACTTATGGGCGAGGTGCAGTGGCTCACGCCTGTAATCCTCCCAGCACTTTGGGAGGCAGAGGCAGGAAGATTACTAGAGGCCAGAAGTTCAAGACCAGCCTGGGCAACAAAGTGGGGGCCTCATCTCTACCAAAAAATGCAAAAATTAGCTGGGTGTGGCGACACGAGCCTGTAGTCCCAGCCACTTGGGAGGCTGAGGTGGGAGGGCCCTTGAGCCCTGGAGTTCAAAGTTACAGTGAGTCAAGGTTGCACCACTGCACTCCAGCCTGGGCGACAGAGTGAGACCCTTTCTCTTAAAAATACATATATATATATGTAGACAGGTTGGATTCTAAGAACTTCACAGGATTTAGAACATTTTACATTAAAAATTAAAAACCCGGCCGGGCGCAGTGGCTGATGCCTGTAATCCCAGCACTTTATGGGAGGCCGAGGTGGGTGGATTAGGAGGTCAGGAGATCAAGCCCATCCTGGCTAACACAGTGAAACCCCATCTCTACTAAAAATACAAAAAATGAGCCGGGTATGGTGGCAGGCGCCTGTAGTCCCAGCTACTTGGGAGGCTGAGGCAGGAGAATGGCGTGAACCCAGGAGGCGGAGCTTGCAGTGAGTGAAGATCACACCACTGCACTCCAACCTGGGCGACAGAGTGAAACTCCATCTCAAAAAAAAAAAAGTTAAAAACCCTTAATAGTGGCTAATTGTGATTCTTCAAACATTACCTTTAATTCTCAATAACATTTTATCCTCTTGGGAAATTCTCATTTGATTCCCATCTAGTGAGGTAATGTGTAACTCTATGGCATAGGTTTCACATAAATAGATTTTTAAAACACACTAAATATATATGTGGCTGGATACAGTGGCTCATGCCTGTAATCCCAGTACTTTAGGTGGCCTAGGCGGGCAGATCACGAGATCAGGAGTTCAAGACCAGCCTGGCCAACATAGTGAAACCCCATCTCTACTAAAAATACAAAAATTAGCCAGGTGTGGTAGTGCACACCTGTAGACCCAGCTACTGAGGAGGCGGAGGCAGGAGAATCGCTTGAACCCGGGAGGTGGAGGTTCCAGTGAGCCACTATTGCGCCACCACACTCCAGTTTGGGCAACAGAGTGAGACTTCGTCTCAAAAAAAAAAAGAAAACATGTATATATTATTTTGTGATGCTTGACTATATTTGCTAAATTCAGGAAAAGTAATTTTATATTGAACACAAATTGTATTTTAAATTACAACTATATAGATCCTTATTACCAATGTTTGACAAATTTTTTTTGGTTTATTCCTGACATTGGATGGAAAGGGCATTGGATTTAAGTCAGAATGGCCACCTACCCCTTGAACTGACCTTTCCACTAACTTGCTGTGGGACTTTAGATGGAGCCTCTGAAAAACTTCATCTCCAGTTTCTTCATCAGCTTTAAAAGAGAGAGAGATTATAGGTTAAATAATAACCGGCCAGGAGCAGTGGCTCATGCCTGTAATCTCAGCACTTTGGGAGGCTGAGGCAGGTGGATCACGAGGTCAGGAGTTCAAGACCAGCCTGACAAACATGGTGAAACCCCGTCTCTACTAAAAATACAAAAATTAGCCAGGCGTGGTGGTGCACACCTGTGGTCCCATCTACTCGGGAGGCTGAGGCAGGAGAATTGCTTGAACGGGGGAGGCGTAGGTTGCAGTGAGCTGAGATCATGCCACTGCACTCCAGCCTGGGCGACAAAGCAAGACTGTCTCAAAAGAAATAATAATAACGCCGGGCACGGTGGCTCAAGCCTGTAATCCCAGCACTTTGGGAGGCCGAGACGGGCGGATCACGAGGTCAGGAGATCGAGACCATCCTGGCTAACACGGTGAAACCCCGTCTCTACTAAAAACTACAAAAAACTAGCCGGGTGAGGTGGCAGGCGCCTGTAGTTCCAGCTACCCAGGAGGCTGAGGCAGGAGAATGGCGTGAACCCGGGAGGCGGAGCTTGCAGTGAGCTGAGATCCGGCCACTGCACTCCAGCCTGGGTGACAGAGCGAGACTCTGTCTCAAAAAATAAAAATAAATAAATAAATAAAATAATAATAATAACAACCTAAATCCCCTGTTACTTAACAGTTGTGTAATTCATAAGTAATTCCTTTTTAATAGTCAGTGAGCCTGTCTTCTCATCCTGTTTCTTCTGATTTTGTGAAAGCTATTCTTCCATCTTCCTAGCAAATAATGAGTTAACATTTAGATTGTTGGCCCAATAAGAGTTGCTTTTTCTTCCCCTCCAATTGTGTGTGACTTCATTTCCAGGCTTTGCCTACTTCTGACAGGAAGCACACACTGCAGACAGATTGGGTTCTAAGAACTATCACAGGATTTAGAACTAAACATTTTACATTAAAAATTAAAAACCCTTAATAGTGGGTAATTGTGATTCTTCAAACATTACCTTTAATTCATTTTATCCTCTTGGGAAATTCTCATTTGATTCCCATCTAGTGAGGTAATGTAACTCTATGGCATGGGTTTAACATAAGTAGATTTTTTAAACATACTAAATATAAATGCACATGGCATTTTTTTACGTTTTGTTATTGGTAAGGGCCCCACATTAGATGTCAACCTGAGGTTTTACTCATGTAGTTTTCTAGCAGGTATTTTAAAGACTTAATAACTTGTTTGTTCTTTATAAAGTGATGCAGAAGGGGTTTCACTGTACTTTGCCACATATTAAATAATAAAGAGATTTGAAATTTTGTCACAGTTTTTTGAAAACTTTCTTTTTGCAGCTGGTTATATTCTGGGCACTAAATGAAGGCGTTTCTAGGCAATTTGATTCGTTCAGAGATGGATTTGAATCAGTCTTCCCACTCAGTCATCTTCAGTACTTCTACCCGGAGGAAGTGAGTAGCTTATGTCTAAAAGAAATGGTCATACCTATAATTTTAGTGGAATGTTTCTGTGCTGCCTAGTCAAAGACCGTATTGTTGCACAAAAACAAAAAAATGGGTGTTTGATAGCATGGGATGGTTTGGGAAAGACAAAGAAAGAATTTCCTGAGCAAGTAAGAATGTTAAGTAGGTGTCCTCTCTTAGATTGGAGTAGCGAGTTCCACGCGTGACAGAGTAAGCATAGCATCTCTGTCAGCCTAGACCCTCAGTGCCATTCAGTGGAGAATGGGGACTTTTGTGGTGTGTGGCATGTTCTGCATGTTTCTGTACTGCTATGGAAGCCAAGAGACATGGAGGGGGCTTTACTTTATTTCTTAATGAAACTTCGATTCGATGAGACATTGTTTCACAATCAAAGTTAGTCCTTGAAATTTTAAGAAAGTATTATGAATTATCTAATTGTCAAATACAGAGAATACTTCTGAGAATGGAAGAAATGGATTTATGTGCTTGGTTTTCTCTAGCCATCTGTATTAGTCGGTTTTCATGCTGCTGATGAAGACGTACCCGAGATTGGGCAATTTACAAAAGAAAGAAATTTATTAGACTTAGAGTTCCACGTGGCTGGGGAGGCCTCACAATCGTGGTGGAAGGTGAAAGGCACATTTTACGTGGCAGCAGACAGGACAAGTGCTTGTGCCGGGAAACTCCCCTTTTTAAAACCATCAGATCTCATGAGACATATTCACTACTATGAGAATAGCCTGGGAAAGACCCGCCCCCCCATGATTCAGGTACCTCCCACCGGGTCATTCCCACAGCAGGTGGGAATTGTGGGAGTTACAATTCAAGATGAGATTTGGGGTATGGGCACAGCCAAACCATATAACCATCTTTATTTGAAGTGCCAAATCTCAAAAGAACTGCTCACTGGTCGTGAGATATTTTAGAAAGGCTCTAGAATGTGTCCAGTTTCCCTCCGTTTTGAAATCTTTTTATTTACTGTTTGAATACTAGTTTTAGAGTGTACATCCACTACTGACTGAATCTGTAACTTTTTGATTAACTTAACATCTTAGTCTCAGTTATATTTGTGTCTACTTTGATTTGCTACTTTTTTTAAGCATGTAGTGTGCCTGATACTTGTAGGCACTGCTTGTCACCTGGAATAGAGTCATGGTCCTCACCACTTGCTGTATAACCTTATCCAAGTTACTGTATCTGATAGGACTGTTTATCTGTAAAATTGGAATAACCCCTGTCACAGAGTAATGGAAATTAAATAGACTGGGCACAGTGACTCAGCCTATAATCCCAGCACTTTGGGAGATGGAGGTGGGAAGATCACTTAAGCTCAAAAATTTAAGATTAGCCTGGGCAACATAGTGAGACCTCGTCTAAAATAAAAATAAAAATTATTAGCTGGGCATGGTGGTATGCACCTGTAGTCTCAGCTACTTGGAAGGCTGAGGATCACTTGAGCCCAGGAGATCATGATGGTAGTGAGCTGTGATTAGGCCACTATACTCCAGCCTGGGCAACAGAGCAAGGCTTTGTCTTTAAATATATAGGAGCAGACAGTGAGCAGTATATAATAGATAATAAAATTCACTGGCCTCAAATCGGATTTTCTCGAAGTATGCAGTCTTCTACAATTCAGCAGTTAACCAGAGGACAGGCATGGTTTTAATTTGAAACTGATGTTAGATTTTCTAAGGACATGAAAGCATATATTGCTTTCTAATATGCACTCTATAATATCTAGGTTGGTCCCCATACAACCAGCCATATGGCGTAGACATGCCTCTCTGTGAAGTGTAAAGACCTACCCATTTGCTGTGTCCTGGTTCAGCTTGCTTATCCCACTTCTTTCTCCAGCTCAATGTTCTCTCCCTTGGCATCTGTTACTATATACTTTTGTGTTTCTGAAAGTCAGGATTTATACAATCTCCCTGATTAGAAGCAGATTATCCATTTAAAGCACCTAAAGTAATGGGGCGAAAGGAAACGGAAATCAAGGGTCATCAGGTGTTTTTGGTTTGAGAGGAAGGGTTTCTCCAGAACCAAGTCCCTGCAGATGGGCAGGGTGCTTAATAGTGTACAGCTGAAAAGGAAGTGGAATCTCTACATTTTTTTTTAGAAAAGGTCCCAGGCAGAAGGTTTTAATACTGAGACTGATACTCTTGTGTGGTACACATAGACCTTTATTTTCACTCAGGTAAGCAAATGTTTCTTTCCTAATTCTTTTTACCCTTATTTGAACTCACAGCTGGATCAGCTCCTTTGTGGCAGTAAAGCAGACACTTGGGATGCAAAGACACTGATGGAATGCTGCAGGCCTGATCACGGTTACACTCATGACAGGTAAGTACTGGGCTCTGCCAGTTTTTCTGTTCATTCTGAAGAATATGGAGAGGGGGGTGTGTGTGTACGCACGCATGCACACGTGTAAACAACAAAAGTTGAAGTGGTTCATTTTAAAATGTCTACCTGTTAATGGATGCTTACTTCTGTTTTGGCCTTACTTCTCTCAAGATAGGAAATGAAGACCCAAGGGTTTCTTTCTCAGGTATTTCTGTGAAAATACTAGGGGTTGGGGAAGACAGATTTAATCCTGTTCCCCACTATTACATGTAGTAAAGCAGAAACATCTGTACAGTACCAGATCCAGTCTTACTTACTACAACTGTAATCATTCCATTTGAATTCTAGTCATAACAGAAACAAATTTGATTGAGTACATTGTAATGGAAATACATGTGTAATTTAAAAGTGCTGATCTATCTAATTTTGACGTCATGCAATGTGATTAAAACTCTAACCTGATGAAATAATTGTGGTATATTTATTTCTGTTATAGTCGGGCTGTGAAGTTTTTGTTTGAGATTCTCAGTAGTTTTGATAATGAGCAGCAGAGGTTATTTCTCCAGTTTGTGACTGGTAGCCCAAGATTGCCTGTTGGAGGTGGGTACGATGTTGATGTTTAGCATTTATTCTCCCTATGGGTGGGTTTGGGAGTGTGAAACTTCAGGAGCATCAGCAAGAGATTCTTTATCTCACTTGCAGTGCCTCTTAGTTATTCCAATATCATTAGAGTACGTCGAGACCACTTGGAGGGAGATTCGCCTGAGGTTTGTCTTGAACATATTGAAGTGGGATTACTAATACACATGTAATGCTGGTTAGAGAAAATTCCAGGCCATTAGTACATTCTAAACTCTTAGTTGACTTAGATGAGAATGGATTCTAAAATCTGGTTTTTCAGATTGAATCCTAATATAAGTTAAATTGGTATTCTATTGTTTTTGATTTATTTTGTTTTTTGAGACAGGATCTCACTCTGTCGCCCAGGCTGGAGTGCAGTGGCGTGATCTTGGCTCACTGCAACCTCTGCCTCCTGGGCTCCAGCGAGATCCTCCTGCCTCAGCCTCCTGTCTAGCTGGGACTACAGGCACAACACAGCACCATGCCTGGCTAATTTTTGTGTTTTTGTTGAGATAGGGTTTCTCCATGTTGCCCAGGCTGGTCTGAGCCTCTCAAGCGATTGGCTCACCTCGGCCTCCCAGAGTGCTGGGATTGCAGCCGTGAACCACTGTGGGTATTCCATTTTAAAAATCAGAAGGCATAAAGAACTGTTGCTTCCATGTTACATAGCGGTTTTTTAAATAATAAAGCAGGTTCCTTGCACTTAATGTATATTGAATGTGTAATTGGCAAGCAAGAAAGAATACCTTGTGTGTAATGTTGTACAGCCAAGCGGTGGGATGTTTTCTGATAGTTGACGTTCTTTAAAAACTTAACTTCCTTGTCTTCCTTTTTCTCTTAATCAGGATTCCGGAGTTTGAATCCACCTTTGACAATTGTCCGAAAGACATTTGAATCAACAGAAAACCCAGATGACTTCTTGCCCTCTGTAATGACTTGTGTGAACTATCTTAAGTTGCCGGACTATTCAAGCATTGAGATAATGCGTGAAAAACTGTTGATAGCAGCAAGAGAAGGGCAGCAGTCGTTCCATCTTTCCTGATCACAACAAGAAATGCAGTGTCTCTGCCTGTTACAGCAAAAGAAACAAATCATGATTTCTTTTCTAATGTATCACCTGAGTCAAGGAAACATGTTACGCCTTCTTGTTGTAGGAAAAACGGCTTGCAGATTATAAAGAGACATTTGGTTGATATTCATTAATGGCCCCATGGACTTAAAGTGATCAGGCCCTAAAACGTTGTTGTGATGAGGTTTCTTTAGCAAGTTCTTGTTTAAATTATCATTTATTTGATGAGTGAAGTTTTTAACATGCTTTGCTGTGTGAAATTTAAAAAAGGGATGTTTTTCCAGGCTGGAACAATAAATGTCGCTGTGCAGTTTAATTCTGGGCTGTGTGTATCCATCTAGCTAAGTCTGCAGTTTTGTTTCCTCCAAAGACAACTCTTGTACATAAGTACAGAAATTTAAGCTCACATGTATTTGACAAATATAGTTTAGTACACTAGCTCTATGTGCTTTTCACTTTCCTCTGATTTTCTCTCCCTGATTCATTATTGTCTGTGCAGCTCACAGTTTTTTTGTATACAACTCACAGTTCTCAAATTTTCATTACCCATGGCCTCGTGACCCCATGGGTTCATTGTCCCATGTTCTGTCCAGTTAAGATCTAATTTAAAATTCATTGGATTGAAATATATTGAATATAATTCAGCTTTTGTAACTAGGTAGACTTTTCTTATAGTTTAGTTTGAATATAGTGTAGGGTATTACTGGCTTTTTGCCAGGTGTGACACACTAGGACTGTTTCCATGGCAATTCCAGCAGCAACAGCCTCTAGAGTGAGACAGGGAAAGCTCATTTGTTTCTTTTATGAAGGTTAAGAAGTCTACAGCTTGGGCTGGCCGGTATTTATTATTCTGTGGCCAGAGCATTTTAAATTAATGTAAAATTTTTAAACAAACTAAGCAGTTTTCCTTCCCTGTTGGAGTTAAAAAAAAAATTTTTTTTTCCTTTGTTTTTGTTTTATGTTTTTGTTCATAGTCTTCTTTATTCCACGCTCCTCTTCCCCTTCTCCCAGTGCTGACTTGGGACAAAACAGTTCAGCCTTTGTCTCGACGCAGATAAAAGCACCTGTAAGCAATGCTGTCCAGTCGTTTTATGTGCTGATTTCTCAAATCTGCAATAATCCATCAGGTTAATGTTTTTACCTGAAAATAAAGAAAGTTTGCGTCCCCTTTTTGTTTATAGTTTTGTGCTGTATGCATAACTTTCAGTTGTATAGATGTATTTCAATGCGAGGAAACCAACATGTCTCCATGATTCGGGTCATGGCTGAGTTTGCTATTCAAACAATTTATAGTAACAACTTGAAGAACCTAAAATGTGAAGAGAAAATGGGAGGAGATTCCTTCCTAAGGTCCCAAATTAAGCCTGTGGCGTAAATTTGAAGGAATTTTCCGTAGTTCATCTCCTTGAAAATAAGAGATGAGCTAGTTTTTTTTGTTTTGTTTTTTTTTTTATTGAACTTTGAGAAATCAATTTTCTTTGACTGTTCTGTAAGTCTTATTTCATTGACATAGGCCCTTTTCCCTATCCCACCACCCAAAAGAAACTCAGTGGCTTGTTTGACATAGATTGCTGTGTCAATTTACACTTACATGGCCTTATATGGAAACATCCCCTCCTGAGAGTTCACTTGGGTAGTGACCCCATTAAGTGGAAGGGAACTGTCAGAGGAGTTGGGGGCAGAGGAGTCTCTGCCTGTCTCTGCAGAGACTGACGAGTAAATGGCTTTTCCCTGAAATCCAAGAACGGAATTGTTTCTGCAGTTTCACCACTAACGGCACAGTTGCTGAGCAGCTTCATCAAGTGAAGTTAAAGACTGAAACCATTTGTTTTCAACTGTTCTGATACCTTCCTGCAAACTAAGCACAAGGATTTTTGTGTGAACATAGCATTTTGTTCCTGATTTTTTAAGGGTTCTGTTAAAATTTAGACATGTATAAACAAAAGAATGTTTCATGTGTACTTGACTTTTTATCCATGTTGCGGCCCTGGCAAATTTGGCCTCATCGATTCCAGCATCTAATAAGTGTATATGATGATTTTGACTCAAACTCTAAAGTCTTGAGTGTTTCAAAGTCGGTAGTTATCTGTTTAAAAGCCTCAGCCTTTAGCTTATTCCTCCTCCAATACATGGGACCTTTGGCTGATTTGGGGCAGGAAAACTCTTAAAGCAATCTCTCTTGGCAGAGGCCTTATTGCATCAGAGGGAAAAAGTATATACTTCATTTGCTGTAACTCCAGTTATGCCTTAAATTTATTTGCTTGGTAATCCTATCAACAAGCACTAATTTCTTAGTATACTTTAAACACTTAGTTGGATAGCAGCTGAGATTTTGTTGTCCTTTAGTTCTTGCTGAGATGGAGTCAGTCAGATGTTAGTCACAGCTAACACCGAATTTGCGTTGTCATTTAGACAGTTACTGATTTGATCTGCTTTATACATGAGAACATATTTTTAACTCTTCTACTTTAAGAAGGAAGAGGTAGCTAAATGTAATCCCCTCTTCCTATGCCCCCAGAAAACTGAACTGTAAGTTCTAGGTAGACTAATTGGGAGCGGACATGGAGTTTTAGATGCCTTAGCCAAACCCAGCAGAAACCTTTCACACAGCCACTCATTATAAGAAATGCAGATTTTTCTCTTCTCATGCTTGTCTCTGGTTCCCTGCATTTGTAGTGACAGAACTTTCTTTCACTAGCAGGATATAAAGAAAGTGATTATGCTTGGAGGAGTCCCTCTTTACTTAGGGTTTGAGTTAGGTACGTAACATGGAAAGGAGTGGTGCCTTCAAATGAATGTGACCACTCCCTATTGTGGAGGGCATCCTATACATCCTATCACAGAAGGCCAAGGGACAGAGCACCAACTTCGGTATCCAAGAAATTAGATCCAAAACTCTTGATTTTCCACACTGAGGACTGTCGCGAGTAAGTTGTAAGTTTGCTGTCTTCCTTCTGGCTTAGCAGGTGCTGCGGCTGTACTCTGGACTCCCATCAGTGAGCGTGAGCTCAGGAAATGGGAGTGGAGTCTATTCCAAAAAAAAATGTGATGAAGTTTTTCATACAAGTGCATTCATATGCCAAATCCTTTTTGGAGGGTTCTGGATGCTGTTGTTCATTTCTCTACTAGCAAAATAATCAAGCCTTCATTTATTTTAGGCTTTGTTTTTTGATCCATTTTGTTTTCCCTGCTGTAATGAGAACATTGTTCGGACATGTCGTGTTCTGTATTTATGATTCTCTGCGAAATGCTTTTGTATGAGTCCTAGGTTTGACATTGCGGTCGTTGACATACACGGTAAAGGAAAACGTAGTGACAGATCACTGAAGACGCTTCCTTTGTGACCTCAAAAAAGCCCAGACAAAATAGCATTTATAAATAGAGAAAACAGGATTGGCTGTTTTCCGAGAACTTCAAGTTAACAATTCTTATGCAAGGAAAAGTTCTTAACGCTAAAGACTTGTTCCGCATAAAGGAGACATTCTTTAATAATGGAAGAGGTGGTTTTATTTTTACTACAAGCCGACTCATATTTCCAAACCTATAACCAATTGCTGATCTCCTGTGTAAAGCATTTTTTTCCTTTTATCTGAAACAGTGATTTATATGAACTGTTGGAATAATGGAACCTCAAACTACAGATGTGTATGTAAAATTGCATAAATGCACTGACTTCCTTCTCCCTGACTATATTTTTAATAAACAGCATTATCCTACATGGTCAGTTTTATTAAATTATACACAACTAGAGGGTTCTTCTAAGAAGTGGTATGTGCTTGCATGGGTGACTTTTGGAAAGCTTCCTATTTTGGTAAGTAATGCAGTGAGTGAACTTAGCTTTTTTTGCAGGCAGATAGTGGAGAACACTGGAGAAGACAAATACATTCAAAAAGGTGGCCCTGCTACCTGCTTACTGGTGGAGCACTTGTGTAAGGTATCCCTATGCGCTAGCAAAATAGTGCCCTTGGCATTGAAAATGTGCACAGACAATAGAGCCTACTGGTTGGAACGCTATGAAGTCATCGTGCTTGACTTTCATGACTGGCTCTTCTGCCCTTAGCAAATGTCCAGTCTATTTCACTGAAACAGAAAAAGCAAAATAGAATTGATTTAGAAAAGTGAAAGACGGATTTTTGTTAGAAGAGTGATGACAGAATTTAGTTTTATTTTTAAGGGTATGTGTACAGTTACACAGCTCACATACGTATATGCACACATACACGCGCACATACATTGTTTTGATGCAACTGCCTGAGGGAAAAACACGTTCCCTTTGGTGAATCTCTTGGTCTGTAAAATTTCTAAATCAGAGATGAAAGGCACTACTAAATACAAGCTCACCACAAGACAGGCATCAAAGTTTATAACCAATCTGATGTCTAGATAACCAGTTCTGTGTTTGGAGCTGGGTAGCATTGCACTTCTGGTTGATGTGATTGTATGAATTAGTGTTGGCATGTTAATGGGTATATGGATGAAGTTTTCCATCTTAATGCCGGTTGTTGGGGCACTGTTCTGGTAGAAAGCACAATGTCTCTTCAAACTCTTGAGACGAATGCATACAAAAGCAGGAGGCATTTTGGGAGGGGAGAGATTCAGCCATTGGAGAACAATTCTCCTAACTCATATGCTTACTGAAGCCCATGTCATTCCCTCCTCTCTCTTTGAGCCAGGTTAGTAACCTCAAGATTAGCTGGTTTCCTGTGTTGCTTCTCCTCTCACTTTATATGAGAAGGGCAGGAAGAAGGGTCATGCTGATGCCTGGAATAACACTGTTCTTCCTATGCAAGAAATTGCAAGGAACCAGGTCCCAGAACTGCCCCATAGCCAGCTCAAATGTCCTATTGTGGCTTTGAGGCTCAGGCACACATGCTGGATTCTTGCACTCTCATTGGGAATTGAGGTTTCAGGAATCAATTTTGGTATCTTCTATGTGGCTATGATACATCAAAATGTTAATTAGTGTCCCTAAGGATTATTAGGGCAGAAGACACAAGTCCAGATTGCAAGGGGTCTAAACACTGGTTAATGTTAACGTGGGCAATTGTAGAGTTATACAGGGCAGCTGCTGTTAGTTGAAATGATCATCTGTAAAGTTAACAGTAATGTAAAGAAAACCCAATGGGCTCAGCTTGCAGTTTCTTGATGGAGTTTGGACATTTGTTAAAACTCATTCATCCCAGTCAGTCCTATTCCCAAAGTGTGTTCCAGAGTCACTTAGAATAGAACATGTAGTCCCTGGCATCATGGTAACTCGCACGGACCTGTGTAAAGGGCTTTGTGAAAACAGACTTGGTGGAGCAGAAAGAGCCCCAGACAGAGTCAGAAGGCCTGATGGAGTCCTGGCTCCACACTTCCCTGCTGAGGGAAGCTAACCCCACTGGACCTTACTCTCTGTGTTTTTGTGAAGCCAGTTCAGTGATCTCTAGGTTTATGTTTTAATGGTAATATTCTTAAAATCTATGATTCTTTAAAATGTCTCCCAGGATTTCTTGGCATAGGCATTTTGGTTGATGCAATTCTTCCTGGTAGAGGGTTATAGCAAAGCCCTCAGCTTCTAAATGTCAATAGCACCTTCCAGTCATTATGACAACTCAAAATGCCCCCTAATGCTTCCAGATAGTCCAAATATCAACGTGTTATCTACTGAGTGAAAACAATAATTGTGTGTTGCAGCTTTTGGAAAGCATTTAGATTTTATATTCAGCCAATAATTATAGTAAATCAAACTTTTGCAGAATGTATAAGTAGGCACAAGAGAGGGATAAGAAGAGAAATGTAAAAGTGATGATTTTAGTCGGAAAAAGCCACAATCCTGCCCTCTCCTTCTCCTCACACACAAGACATCCCTCTCCCCCAGCTTCCTTCAGTTAGGAGGACATTGTCTTACCACTCTGGCCTCCTACATAAATGAGAACTTCTGCTTGTTTGAAATGTAACTAATTTTAAAAGGACTTTAAATTCAGAAAAGGTCATTGTAGTTGCCCCTTTGATCAATAAAAACAGGCTTAAAAAATAAATTCGCTGAGAAAAGCTTAATAGTTCTAATGAGAATGTTAAGTATTCAAGTCAGGTTTTTCAGCTTTCTAGAACTAAATTTTTAAAATGTTGGTCTTTAATTATTATAGGCTAATAGACTAGGCAAAGTAAGTTTTCTTTCCTCCAAGGACAATTTTGTGTTGTAATAGATTTATTTGCTCCCATTTTTCTGATACCATTCTGAATGGATGGTGAGAATATGAAATCCATTTCCTCCCAGAGCATTCAATGGTGTTTTGATGTTTAGAAAGAAAAAGCTGCAAGTTCTGTGGTCTTCCTCTCCAACATACCATCTTCCCTCCCCACTTAACACCCATGGGAGTGGGCAGGAGTGGTGTTTCAGTCCAATTTCTGGCATTATGACAGAATACCAAAGAGTGGGTAATTTATAAAGAAAGATGAATTCGGATCACAGTTCTGGAGGCTGGGAAGTCCAGGAGCGTGGCACTGGCATCTGGTGAAGTCATCCCATGGTGGAAGGCATCACGTGGCAAGCAAGCATGCAAGACAGAGGAAAAAGGGGCCAAACACGCAAAAACTAACCCACTCTCAAGGTAATGCCATTAATTTATTCATGAGGGTGGAGCCCTTATGACCCAATCGCCTCCAAAAGGCCTCACCTCCTCCACATCACCACAATGGCAACCAAGTTTCCAACACATGAACTTTTGGAGGACTCATTCAAACTATGACAGATGGGATGATGAATCTCTTTAGCCACTGATCAACTTGACATTCATCATGAAATGGATGAATTAAGATATAGCTGCTTGGCCGGGCGCGGTGGCTCAAGCCTGTAATCCCAGCACTTTGGGAGGCCGAGATGGGCGGATCACGAGGTCAGGAGATCGAGACCATCCTGGCTAACACAGTGAAACCCCGTCTCTACTAAAAAAAATACAAAAAACTAGCTGGGCGTGGTGGTGGGCGCCTGTAGTCCCAGCTACTCGGGAGGCTGAGGCAGGAGAATGTCGTGAACCCGGAAGGCGGAGCTTGCAGTGAGCTGAGATCCGGCCACTGCACACCAGGCTGGGCGACAGAGTGAGACTCCGTCTCAAAAAAAAAAGAAACAGATGCTTTTGGTTAGTTACTGTTTTCCTTTTACATGGAGATTTTTGTTTGGATCTCATGGTCAACTAAGTGTACTACAAATATTTTAGTGTACTGTGTTCAGTCTTCCCATTTTATCATCTGCAGCAGATGCCATGGTATCAGGTTGTTTTTCTTAAATCTCGCGCCTGGCATACTGCCTGGCATAGACTCACATAGTCACTGAAGGGATGAATGAGCATTTCTGTACTGTTGCGTTCTTTCCTCTTTGTCAGGTTGTTTGCATAATCCGTGCTCTTTTACTTTAGGACTTTAGAATCCAGGTAGAAAGGAAAATGAAACTGAAACAACTATGTATACAGTTAAGTGTTATGTGGATTTGGAAAAATCCAGAGGAAAGCTGGGGGTAATGAACAGAATTACACTGAGTATGAAAACGTACCTCCTAACATCACCATCACCACCAAGAGCAGTCTAAACTAGGCCTGTAATCATAGGTGACACTTTGTTCTTCCCCAAAATGTCCTGTTGACATGGTGCTATTTAGTTTTTGGTAAATAGTTCACTTGGGCAATGTAGATAAAACTAAAGTCAGATGTTGTTCCAGAAGTAAACTCAAATTCATGACAAAGTTAGGATGTGCTAGGAGTTAGTAGGCATATTAGCACAGGTCAAAGTTAAAAATGTAATAAAAATAATGAATGAAAAAAAGACTTCAATGTTTCTATCACCACAAAAAATGTTCCAGGAGATGGAAAAGTCCATTTTAAAAACAAACCAATGTTCCGTCAGTTGGAAGATTATGAGTAGAGAATGTGATACTTTTTTTTTTTTTTTTTTCAAAATCCATTTAGAACAGAGGCCAGGAAAGATGAGCAACTTTTTACATTGCCAATACTTTCACAGGCTCTGGCTCTAATTTAAATTATGTTTTTAGGTTTTTTATGACAATCAAAAAAAAAAAACTCAGTGGTACTGCTTGTTTCAATTTTGAATTTTGTATATATTGGTAAAATACTGTGACATTTCAATAGTAAACCCTTTCCTGCTACTTATAAAATTTTCTATGAAGGTTTCTATTTTACTGCTATGTTGTGTTTTAGAAAGATGACTGGGCTCTGAATTCAGACAACTGAGGCTCTTATTTGAATTTGACCTTGGGTAAGTCATGTAACTTTCACTGGGTATTTTTTTATCTGTAAAATTATGGAAGCAGACCGATTAAATCCCCTTTGGGCTCTAAAATTCTAAGTTTCTAACCTCTATTGCAGTTCTTAGAATATCTTTTTCAGCGGCCGGGCGCGGTGGCTCAAGCCTGTAATCCCAGCACTTTGGGAGGCCGAGACGGGCGGATCACGAGGTCAGGAGATGGAGACCATCCTGGCTAACACGGTGAAACCCCGTCTCTACTAAAAAATACAAAAAACTAGCCGGGCGAGGTGGCGGGCGCCTGTAGTCCCAGCTGCTCGGGAGGCTGAGGCAGGAGAATGGCGTGAACCCGGGAGGCGGAGCTTGCAGTGAGCTGAGATCCGGCCACTGCACTCCAGCCTGGGCAACAGTGCGAGACTCCGTCTCAAAAAAAAAAAAAAGAATATTTTTTTCAGATCAACTCGACTGAAGAATGTACATTAGATTCTATTCTAATCAAGTTGAACAAAATAAAGTAATTGTTAACTACACAGTTTGAATGCCAAAATGAAAGTGCGGGTTTCTTTTGAAATATATATTGAGTTGCACACTTGTGCCACTATTAATACCAGGTATTAAAACGACTCAGGAAATAAATGTTATTTTTGTTTTATCTCTCGATCTTTTAAATCCATCTTAATGTTAAGTACTAGTGGATTTTCTTGGTTTCCACCAACTTGTTCAATGACCCTTTGTCAAGTTAGGACGTGAGACTGCGTAGGACTCGGATGTTAGTAACCACTGCCATTGGTCAGATTCTTTATACCCCAAAACTTAGAGGTGTGCAGATTCTTGGAGCTAAGGACATTAGAAAGACAATACAGCCATCTATTTAAATAATAATACAGTTGACGTATTTCACCTAAAATTACATAATTTGTTATGCTAACAATAGAGTGAGATATATAACCTTAAGTAATCCTAATGCTGGAAAGATACTTAAGGTACTGCTTATCAGACCCCTTCATAGCTAGCTGAGGAAATAATAACTCAGAGAGGTTGAGACCTTCCCAAGATCACCCAGGTTTCCACCTGGATGTAGAATGTAGGTTTTCTGATTTC
This sequence comes from Trachypithecus francoisi, assembly GCF_009764315.1. Lineage (NCBI taxonomy): Eukaryota > Metazoa > Chordata > Mammalia > Primates > Cercopithecidae > Trachypithecus > Trachypithecus francoisi. The sequence goes on from NW_022681458.1 coordinate 11,072,533, forward strand.
CAGCCTGTGGCATTTCCATCAAACCAGAGATTTTCTTCCATGATTCCCGTGAGTTGAGAGTCTCAATGTTTATCTTTTATAAAGTCTAAAAGATTCATCTTTGAAGAGATGGGTCCAGAGAATTGCCTCTTCCCATACTTCCCAGAAGAGATCACCCACCATATTTGTTCAGGAAGCAAGAAAACCAGGTGGGAACTTCACAGCCTAACAATGAGCTCATCATGTGGTCACAGGAGTGATTTTTTAACTTAGCATACGTATTAGCTTCCTGGGACTGCTTACTGATTATAAGTAGGGAATTATGATACACTGAATGCAAATCACCATGAACGGGTGGTTTACACGTAACAGAAACACATTGTCTCACAGTTCTGGAGGCCAGAAGTACAGCATCAGTATCACCTGGCCCAAGTCAAGGTGCTGGCAGAGCCACACTTCCTATGAAGGCTCTAAGAGCGAATCCTCGAGAGGAGAAACCATACCTTGCCTTTTCCAGCTCCTGTGACTCCAGGCATTCCTTGGTTTATGGCTCCTTGATTGCAATCTCTACCTCCATGGCCACATTGCCCCCTTCTCTTCTGTGTGGTCTCTCTCTTATAAGGATAAGTGTGATTGCATTTAAAGCCCATCCTGATAATTCAGGATAAGTTCATCCTCTCAAGATCCTTAACTTTTGCCACATAGGTAATATTTCCTCCTTCACCATAACCCATATCATTCCTGGGTTCTAGATACATCTTTCAGGAAGTCACCATTGAACCCACAATGCTATATTAAAGGTTCACAGGGATGAGAGTCACAAGCTGCTGATGCTATTTGCTCATGACTCCTCTCTTGCGTCTTCTCCTAAGGATGTTATTTTTAAGGTCTACCATGTATGAAATCCCACTCTTGCCAAAACTGGGTCCTGAGGGCCTGAAGGTTAAGTGACAAAACAGTGTAGGCAACATGATATTATGAAACAAGCACACGTTTGGAGTTGGAGTGATGGCCAAATTCTGGCTGAGCAAGTTACTTAAGCTTCCTGAGTCTACCTCTTCTGTATAGTATTGAGAGACTATTATCTACTCCCAGGACTGTTGGGAAGATTAAATGAAATAAACAAAGTCCTTTTTTAATGGATCTTAGTAGGCATTCGTGAATTCTAGTGCTCTTGTCTTCTCCACAAACCATGTGAATGCAAATGGTTGTCCTTGAATGATTTAATTTTTCACACTCTCTTGCAAAGTTATTTTCCTAATTGGAATAAGAGGTGTGTGTGTGTGTGTGTGTGTGTATGTATATGTGTATATATATATGACAACTGTGCTTTTAAAGCTTGCAGACTTTGGCTTCCAATTTGGAATTAGGGTATTTCTGTGGCTCAGCTCTACTAAATGTGAACCGAACTCTTGGAACCTCCTCTGCCCCCACCTTTTCCTTAAAGACAATGCGAAAAGTCACTGGAGTTCTCCTTAAATGGAAAAATGAAACCACTCTGCAGCCCAGTGAGGTGAGTGGGCATGAGCGCCCAGGACCCCCCAACACGTAGGAGAGTTACTTTCTCTAGGTTGCCTCTGAATGACTCTTTGGGTTCCCCTTTTCTCTGAGATCTCTGGGTGTTGCTCACACACATTTTTTATTAACTCTTCCCCAAAAGTCATGTACTGATAAAAGGCCGAAATGTGACCTGAAGCAGAGGTGGGGTAGGAAGGCGACACGAGGGAAGGGGTCAAGGTGGGAGCAGGTAGGAATCTAGCAAACGGCCCAGCTGAGTGGAGTGGCACTCCGACCCATGGGATAGTGGGTGCCCCCCACCGCCCCCACTCACTCTGTGGCATTGAGCAAATAGCCTCAGCTCTGAGCCTATCCGTTCCTGTATGTCACAGGGCTATGGTGAGGGTAGAATCACCTGCGGAGTGCCTGCCGTGGCCCCCAGTGCGAAGCTGTTACTGTCAACTCTGTCTCACGCTAGTAAATGTGCTGTCATACCTGGTCCAGCCCCAGAGGTGGCTGGGGTCCCCCAACCTTCACTCTGCTGCTGCCATGCGCAGACCTCAGGGAGGTGCTGGGGCCAAGTATGAGACCAGGAGGGGACGTCCCTGCCTGCCCTCAGGTCTGCGGCATTCAAGGGTCCCAGGCCATGAAGCAAAGCCAAGGAGAGGAGGTGGGTGACACACTGTGTGATTCCCATGCCAAAGGAAAGATGTAAGAGCTTCCCCAGGGTCCGCAGAAACAGGACATGATGCAGAACTATTAAGCCAGGCTTTTGGCTTCCACCCAGCCCTCCATCCCTGCTGTCTGTGCCCATTCCTTCCCTAGCCATTCAGCAAGAGCGCGAGATTTCGGTGAGTCTCGGTAGGAAGACCACGGGATCAGATGCAGTCAGAACGCCTGGCCTCTGGATTTCTCAGTAGATTATCTACTACGGTAGCAATCATACTTTTGGCTTTTCATTGCAAAAAAACAAAGCAAATGGGCTTTTTGGCAGAGAAAATGGGTGTGTGTGGAGTGGGGTGAGGAATATAGCTTGTGTCTGTGTTTTTTTCTTCTCTCTTGAGATGGAGTCTCACTGTGACGCCCAGGCTGGAGTGCAGTGGCACAATTTCAGCTCAGTGCAACCTACACCTCCCAGGTTCAAGCAATTCTCCTGCCTCAGCCTCCTGAGCAGCTGGGAATTGCCCAGCTAATTTTTGTATTTTTAGCAGAGATAGGGTTTCACCATGTTGACCAAGCTGGTCTTGGACTCCTGACCTCAAGTGATCCGCCCACCTCGGCCTCCCAAAGTGCTGGGATTACAGGCGTGAGCCACCGCGCCCAGCCCAGCTTGTGTCTGTTTTAAAATTCTATTTACTTTTGAATCTCAAAGGCTTGGCTTTTGTATATCAGTGCCAAGGCCTGGATGATTCGGAGAGCCAGCAGTGTATGATTGACCATAGCTGGAAAAGACAAGAACATGTAAAACGATTTTACTGCCACAGCGAAAAGAGATAAAAATTTGACCAGCTGGCTGACTAGGGAGAAAGAGCAAGAAATCGTGAGGGTGAAATTGTGATGAGTCCCCAGGGAGTCACTTGGTACCCACAGCCCAGACTGTGGGTAATATCCCAGAAGGATAGAAAAGGATGGCTTGTCGGTCTTGCTGGGTTTGGTGACCTTTGGAAGCCAAACCTAGGAAAAGCTGAGAACCAGGTACCTCCTTTAGTGCCTGGTTCTCAGCTTTCCATGGAAACCACAGAAATCCTTCAAATGTGCATTTTTCCACCTTTTTTTTTTTTTTTTTTTTTTTGAGGAGTGTTGCTCTGTTGTCCAAGCTGGAGTGCAGTGGCGCGTTCTCCGCTCACTGCAACCTCCGCCTCCCATGTTCAAGCAATTCTCCTGCCTCAGTCTCCTGAGTAGCTGGGATTACAGGCACCCACCACCATGCCGGGCTAATTTTTGTATTTTTAGTGGAGACGGGATTTCACCCTGTTGGCCAGGCTGGTCTCAAACTTCTGACCTCAAGTGACCCACTTGCCTCGGCCTCCCAAAGTGTTAGAACTTAGTCATAATGTCTTCCCATTATTAAAATGCCAGATGGTGTAAAATGCCAGATGCCGCCGTGCCCAGCCCATTTTTTCACTTTGTCAGACTAATGAAGCAGTTTAATAAATGCAGCTTAATTTGGTGTTCCTTTTGGTGAATGAGTTTGTTTCCTGCTCACCCTCACTGATGATGGGATGAACGGAACAGGAGCTGTAGAGATGACCTTTGCCTTCGATGATCACACTTTCTGCTTTGAACACAATCATTTGATGTTCTGTAGACAAAATTTGCCATAAAACGTTTGTTCTGTAATTTTCTACTGTCCCGCTCCATGGGCTTCCAATCAACTTTTTCCCTGTTAGTCAACAACTACAACAACAAAACCACTTTCTTTCTGCCCGAGCCTGGTGGCTCATGCCTGTAGTCCCAGCACTTTGGGAGGCCGAGGTGGGCAGATCACTTGAGGTCAGGAGTTTGAGAGCAGGCCGGCCCACACGGCAAAACCCTGTCTCTACTAAAAATACAAAAATTAGCCGGGTATCATGGCACACACCTGTAATCCCAGCTACTTGAGAGGCTGAGACAGGAGAATGGCTTAAACCTGGGAGGCAGAGGTTGCAATGAGCTGAGATTATGCCACTGCACTCTAGCCGGGGTTACAGAGCAAGACTCTGTCTCAAAAAAACAAAAACCAAAACACTTTCTCTTCTCTCTCCTAGGCTGGGGTTGCAGGGCCAGCTCAGTGATCTCCAGTGATCATTTACTGGGAGGGTAGGTGTAATTGTTCGGCATTGCTGTGTAACAGCAAAGTCTGAAACAACAAACATATTATTATCTTACTCATTCCAATGGTCAGGAATCAGGAAGTGCCTTAACCAGACTGTCAGGTTCAGAGCCTCTCATAAGTCCACAGGGGTTGTAGTTTTTGGAAGCTGGAGGATCCACTTCAAACCTATTCATATGACTATTGGCAGGAGGCCTCAGTTCCTCGGTGACTGTTGGTTGGAGACTTCAGCTCCTTGCTGCATGCCTCTTTCTCCATGGGCTGCTGGAGTGTCGTGACACAACGGCTTGCTTCCCCCAGAGTAAGCAATCTGAGAGAGAAAGAGAGAAAGAGAGAGAGAGAGAGAGAACACACAAGATAGAAGCTACAGTCTTATCACCTAATCACGGAAGTGGCATTCCATCACTTGTGTTATATTCTCTTGGTCCCAGAGACGAATCCTGGCACAGGATAGGAGGGGACTACATGAGGATGCTGCAAATACCTGCAGGTGCAGGACCCCTGGCGGCTGTATGGGAACCACAAAGACACGAGCCGAGACAAAGGTGTCTGTTTTCGACTCCAACATGCCTCAAACCCAGCAGAGAGAAGTTAGAAATGCAATTGAGGGCCCAGCCTGATTTTTCTCCCTCTTGGCGCCTCTCTCTCTCTCTCTCTCTCTCTCTGTGTATGTGTATATATATATATATATACACATACACATACACAGAGCCTTGCTCTGTCACACAGGCTGGAGTGCAGTGGCACGATCTTGGCTCACTGCAACCTCTGCCTCCTGGGTTCAAGCGATCCTCCTACTTCAGCCTCCCGAGTAGCTTGGATTACAGGTGTGCACCACCATGCCCAGCTAATTTTTGTATTTTTAAAGAGAGTCAGGTTTTCACCATGTTAGCCAGGCTGGTCTCGAACTCCTGGCCTCAAGTGATCCACTTGCCTCGGCCTCCAAAAGTGCTAGGATTATAGGCGTGAGCTACCCCGCCCATTGGTCAATATTTTTTGAGCCCCAGTTGTACTTGAAAGAAAATGATCTTTAAATGATTTTTATTTCTCGTCTTGTCTTACTACAAAAAAGTTTTGCTGTGGGAAATATTGAAAAAATAAAAAGAAGAAAAATTTAAATTCCACAAATGTAGTGCCTAGAAATAGCCTTAATTGAAAATGTAAAAAATGAAATAGAGTGTAGAATAGAAAAATATCAGAGTATATTGGAGGTAGTACGGGTAAGTATTACTTTGTGGAACTTTTATTTCAGTTACAAATATATGTATATATTTGCTTCCATAGAGTTGAGCTAAAAATACAAATAAAATATATGTGTATGTATAATTAATTAGTTACAGTGTCAACTGTATTTCTGACTATAGGCTGTGGTAAAACTCACTTTTGGCCAGGCATGGTGGCTCACACCTTTAATCCCAGCACTTTGGGAGACTGAGGCAGGCGGATCACCTGAGGTCAAGAGTTTGAGACCAGCCTGGCCAACATAGTGAAACTCTGTCTCTACTAAAAATACAAAAATTAGCCTGGCATGGTTGTGGGTGCCTGTAATCCTAGCTACGCACGAGGCTCAGGCAGGTGACTTGTAATCCCAGCTACGCACGAGGCTCAGGCAGGAGACTTGCCTAAGCGCAGGAGGCAGAGGTTGCAGTGAGCCAAGATGGTGCCACTGCACTTCAGCCCAGGCAACAGAGCAAGGCTCCATCTCAGAAATAAAATAACCCCCACCCCCACTCCCTTTTTTTTTTATGAAACAGAGTCTTGCTCTGTTGCCAGGCTGGAGTGCAGTGGCATGATCTCGGCTCACTGCAACCTCCGCCTCCCAGCTTCAAGCGAGTCTCCTGCCTCAGCCTCCTGAGTAGCTGGGCCTACAGGCGCCCACCACCACGCACAGCTAATTTTTGTATTTTTAGTAGAGATAGGGTTTTACCATGTTGGCCAGGATGGTCTCAATCTCTTGACCTCATGATCCACTCACCTCGCCCCCACCAAAGTGCTGGGATTACAGGTGTGAGCCACCGACCTGGGCCTAAAACCCCCTTTTGATCATACTTGAGTTTATGCTAATGAAGTAATTCAGGATGAGGTCCCTAGATAGCTTCAGGATGGGACTGGTCAACAGGATGACGCAGCGGTTAGAGGGCTGGAACTTTCAACCTTGCCCACCAACCTCCAGGAAAGGGAGGTAGGGCTAGAGCTTGGGCTCTGTGAAGGCTTTTGAACAAGATTTGGTGGGTTTTCAGGTTGGTGAACACATCCAAATGCTGGAAGGTGCGGTCCATCGAGGGCACTGCAGGTTCCCCCACTCCATCTCCATGCCTTGCTCAATGCTTCTCTTCCATCTGCCACTTCCTCACTAATAAACATAAGTGGAGCATTTTCCTGAGTTCTGTGAATGATTCTAGCAAATTATCAAACCCATCATCCAAGGGTCATGGCTATTTAGTGATATGTAATCCATCTTTCTGAGTGTAAGAAATAATATGGCAAATGTAATTATACCGTCTGGCATTTTAATAATGGGAAGACATTATGACTAAGTATTTTGTTCCAGTGCAGTTGACAGTATTTCTTAATGAAGAGGAGCATTAGCTAGCAAAGAAAGAGTGTAATTCCTTTATTAGGGCGACTTCTGCTTACAACTAAAAGTATCTGATGTAGCTGGTTGTCTGCCTAAGTCTTAATTCTCTTTCATTCTTTTCTTTTCTTTCTCTTTTTAAATTTTTATTTATTTATGTATTTTTGAGACAGAGTTTCACTCTGTAAACCAGCTGGAGTGCAGTGGTGCAATCTTGGCTCACTGCAACCTCCGCCTCCCAGGTTCAAGCGATTCTCCTGGCTCAGCCTCCTGAGTAGCTGGGACTATAGATGCACACCACCATGCCCGCCTAATTTTTATATTCTTAGTAGAGATGGGGTTTCACCATGTTGCCCAGGGTGGTCTTGAACTCCTGACCTCAAGTGATCCATCTGCCTTAACTTTCCAAAGTGCTGGGATTACAGGCATGAGCCACCGCACCCAGCCCTCTTTCATTCTATAGGCAATAACATCAACTAAGAAAAATGATTGCATCACACTTTGCTGTGAGAAATGATCACAATTAATAGTTGTGATTACACAAATACTCTCTACCCTCCTGGTTCTGTCCTAAACTCAGTGGCTACCTGGGACTTAAATCCAGGACTTACTCCAGGAAGGAGAACCTCACTCACTAAACCACACTGTCCTTCCGTCCCCACCAGTGATGATGCTGGGGAGACTGGGGGGCCTCCCTGCTTTTACGTATTTACGTATTGCAAGTTGCTTAGCTTGTATAATGGCATTTATTACACAAACCTGGGAAGTAGCTTTTTAAAAATTCCTATTTCATAAATAAGGAGACCAAGGTTTGAAGATTTATTCAATTTCCCCAAGTTCTTCAGCTCGTTAGTAGCAGGAGCAAAAGTGCTATCAGGCATCCTGAAGTTAAAAGGTAACAGTATGTATTGGGTACCTTTCTCTCTCTCGCTCTCGCTCTCGCTCTCGCTCTCGCTCTTGCTCTGTCTGTGTGTGTGTGTGTGTGTGAGAGAGAGAGAGAGAGAACAATAAGGAGAAAATGAACCCGTTTGCCATTTGCAGCACAGAATAAAAAGTAGTGGGCCCTTCTCGCTGAATAATGCTGACATATTGCCAAGTTCACCATCAGAGCCATTGCAGTTTTTCAGCTGACTTTTTTTCCCCAAAAAACTTGGCATTGTCTAAGGTTGAAAATGACTAGGTTCTATCTTTTTCCTCCTAGAAAAAAAAAAAAAAAGAAATAGCCTTCATTTAGGGGATCACTGTAAATTGAGAAATTGAAAATAACGTTTTAAGCTATTTAGAAATAATTTTTTTTTCCATTTAGAAAAAGAGGATGAGCCACTTCTCAATTCCTTCATCCAGGCTCCATAGAAACAAAGGCTGTGAGGCTTAGGCCTTGTCTGATGCCTGCTAACGGGATCCAGCTGGTAGCCCAGGCAAGTGAGAGGACGCTGTGATCTCTGATCCTCCCTCTGTTCAAGTAGATTAAGCTTGGCCATGTTTGCAGACCTTGAACAGATGCAGGTGGTGCCCCGAGAGATAATGACACAGGATAGATATATCACTTCCACTGCCTGTGGGAGGTGCTTAATATTTTACAAGCATATTTAAATATTCAGAGGCATTTCGTTTCTCCCCGTGCAGGTGACAAAATGGTCTGTGAATCACTTGCGGTTTTAAAAAAGCAGGTATTCAGTTAAAGGGTTACCTCTGGAGTTTCAGATTCACGTCATTAGCTGGCTGACTGGGTCTTATTCTCTTTCTGGGTAATGTGAACTTTGAGTATGCGTATAAGTATTTTCAGACAGAATTGCATTTTAGCCTGGTTTACGTATTCTTTTTGAATATTTCTACGATTGAAAGGGTGGCTGTTATCTCTGCGTTGGTTTAATTGCTAACCGGATGAAGGAAGGCTGTGGAACAAGCCTCTGTTTGGTAACTCATCTGAATCCTGTCATTTAGAGAGCTCACAAAGATCTTAGCAATCACCTGATCCAGATTTCTCATGTTACAGATGAAGAAAGAGGTCAAGAAAGGTGCAGACGCTTGCTTGTGTAATGGCTCCTAAGTGGCAGAGCCATGGCTAGAACCCAAGACTCAGAGCCCTGGCTTTCAAGACCACATTGGGACACCTGCGAAGCCTGGTGATAGAGGGAACCTGAGAGTCTATCCCATATCCTCGCCCACCCTGCTACCCCCGTATCCAATACCAAATCTCTTTCCCAGTATCTTCAACCAGGATCCTGCTCTCGACCCACCCACCCTGTTCCCCATTCTTCAAGCCATTCTTTCAAAGTTCAAATTATTAAGTGGTTCTTCCCATTTTCATAATAACTTTTCCTGGAAGAGCATTTTATATTTATTCTCCCTATCTGACTTTGTGAATCTAGTGACAGAAACAGTATTTTTGTCATTGCAAAAATGGATGGTTTATAGAAAATGAATATTTCTAGGGAGTATTTCTCTCTACTCTCTCTCATTTTTCCTGAGTTTATTATTGTTATTTGATGAAAATTTTTCTTAAAGTACACTCAAGGGAATAGCAAACACTGGTTTCTATTTTTTATTTTATTTTATTTTTTGAGACGGAGTCTCGCTCTGTCGCCCAGGCTGGAGTGCAGTGGCCGGATCTCAGCTCACTGCAAGCTCCGCCTCCCGGGTTTACACCATTCTCCTGCCTCAGCCTCCCGAGTGGCTGGGACTACAGGCGCCCGCCACCTCGCCCGGCTAGTTTTTTGTATTTTTTTAGTAGAGACGGGGTTTCACCGTGTTAGCCAGGATGGTCTACGATCTCCTGACCTCGTGATCCACCCGTCTCGGCCTCCCAAAGTGCTGGGATTACAGGCTTGAGCCACCGTGCCCGGCCCACTGGTTTCTTATCTAAATGGCCTTTAGTTAGTATTGAGACTAAATTATACCCCAAGGAGGAGGGTATTTCTAGTTAGAAAGCTCATCTGTATACGGCATCGAAATTGGCCTCCTTCCCCCTGGTGATTTTAATTCCAGTTCGGTCTTTTGTAACCATTCTAGGTGATATCTCATCCCTTTTTTCCAAGCTAGCCCTTGAAACATTTGGAGTACACTCTCATTTCGTCTTCTGACTTTCCCATCCCGATTTTTCTTTTCTTTCTTTCTTTCCTTCTTTCCTTCTTTCCTTCTTTCCTTCTTTCCTTCTTTCCTTCTTTCCTTCTTTCTTTCTTTCTTTCTTTCTTTCTTTCTTTCTTTCTTTCTTTCTTTCTTTCTTTCCTTTATTTCTTTTCTTTCTTTTTCCTTCCTTCCTTCCTTCCTTTTTCTTTCTTTCTTTCTTTTCTTTTCTTTTCTTTCTTTCTTTTTCTTTCTTTCTCTCTTTCTTCTTTCCTTCTTCCATTCTTTTTCTTTCTTTCTTTTTCTTTCTTTCTTTCTCTCTTTTCCTTTCTTTTCTTTTTTCTTTTCTTTTCTTTTTTGAGACAGAGTCTTGCTCTGTTGCCTGGGCTGGAGTGCCGTGGCGTGATCTTGGCCTCCCAGGTTCAAGTGATTCTCCTGCCTCAGCCTCCTAAGTAGCTGGGATTACAGGCACTTGCCACCATGCCAGGCTAATTTTTGTATTTTCAGTAGAGATGGGATTTCACCATGTTGGTCAGTCTGGTCTCAAACACCTGACCTCGTGATCCACCCCTGCCTCAGCCTCCGAAAATGCTGGGATTACAGGCCTGAGCCACCACACCTGGCCAATATTTTTCTTCCTAAGGGCACCTCATGAATTCCCTTAAATACCCAGTGGCCTTCCCGTCATATACTTTTGATACAATGCCAAGGTTCCTCCTTGCTTTCCCTCAAATACCTGATATCTTGTCACTGATTTATATGTCCCCTCTTCTGATGATAGTACTTACACCAAAAGAATCATCCTGTGTGGTCTGGCTGACACGTACCAATGTGAGATGCTCTCTGGTTATAGACACTTAACCTGCATCCTCGGAGTCGGAGACTGCGTTCACTTTCTTGGCCACCTCTTCATACCATTAGTTAATGTTGAGCCTGCAGTTGATATCACCTCTCAATCTACTTCTTCCAGCCCAATGTTTCCATCTGTCTGTGAACCATTTTATTTTATTATTTTATTTTTGAGAAAGAATCTGTCACCCATGTTGGATTGCAGTGGCACAATCTCGGCTCCCTGCAACCTCTGCCTCCCGGGTTCAAGTGATTCTCATGTCTCAGCCTTCCAAGTAGCTGGGACTACAGGCATCTGCCACCACGCCCAGCTAATTTTTGTATTTTAGTAGAGCCAGAGTTTCACCATGTTGGCCAGGCTGGTCTCGAACTCCTGACCTCAACTGATCCACCCGCTATGGCCTCCCAAAATGCTGGGATTACAGGCATAAGCCACCATGCACGGATGTGTGATCCATTTTAGACCTCATTCCTGGGCATCTTCAAAGTTTACAATGTAGAATAATAAGTAAAGATAAGGACAGCATTTGTGATAGGTACAGAGAGAAGTTTCTATTCTCTGTGGCAGGCAGAGCAACAGGTAGGCCACAGAGCTCAAGCTGCAGAGGCAGATGTGTGGGCTCACGCCTGGCGGGGCTGGGTACCAGCCTCACAGCCTTGGGGAAGTGACTTTGCTCACCTTTCCTCAGCTGAAGGCTGAGTATACTGAGAATGCACTCCTCACGATTAAATGACATCATTTAAATAAGCTGATTGTGGTAGGAACTGATGTAGACAAAACATACATCTCTGCAAAACATTTAATAAGGCCTCTGAAGATATCCTTGTAGGTAAGGGGAGAAATATTGTTTCTACCAACTCCCTCTCTCTTGAGATTGAAATATTTAACCAACATGAATTCATCTAAACACGCTAGAGGGTGGTTGAAACAGTCTTCATAGTAAGCACTCAGTACATGCTAGTGCTTACTGTTTTTAGTCCTTTTTATACTATTTTTCCAACTTGCAGTATTTCTCCCTCACCTCTTCCTTTCTCCTTTCATTCCCTCTACAACCTCCTCACCATAATGCTACTGTAATAGTCAGTTCCTATGGTGATATACAGAAATACCTGAGGCTGGGTGCATGGCTAATGCCTGTAATTCCAACATTTTGGGAGGCTGAGGCAGGAGGATTGCTTGAGCCCGGGAGTTCAAGACAAGCCTGGGTAACATGGTGAAACCCCATCTCTACAAAAAAGTAAAACAAATTAGCCAGGTGTGGTGGCACACACTTATAGTCCCAGCTACTCGGGAGGCTGAGGTGGGAGGATCACTTGAGCCCAGGAGGCGAAGGCTGCAGTGAGCCACGTTCATGCCACTGTACTCCAGCCTGGGTGACAAAAAAAGAAAAAAAAAAAGGAAAGAAAAAAAAAAAAAACAGAAAAAAACCCGAGACTGGGTAACGTATAAAGAAAAGAAGTTTAATTGGTTCCCAGTTCTGCAGGGTGGGCAGGAAGCGGCCCCCTGGTCAGGGCCTCAGGAAGCTTCCAGTGCTGGAGAAGTGGGGTCAGAAGTCTCACATGGCAAGAGAGGGAGCAAGAGAGGGAAGGGGGAAGGCCCAGACTTGTAAACAACCAGATCTCGTGTGAACTAACTGAGGAAGAGCCCACTCTTCACCAAGGGGATGGTGCTAAACCTTTCATGTGGGACCTGCCTCCATGGCCCAGTCACCTCCCAGCAGGCTCCACCTCCATCACCAGGGATCACATTTCAACAAGAGATTTGGAGGGGACAGACATCCAAATTAGACCAGCTCTTCTCATGATAGTACTTACACCAAAAGAATCATTCTGTGGAGTCTGGCTGACACATACTGGTGTGAGATGCCCTCTGGTTATAGACACTTTACCTGCGTCCTCGGAGTTGGAGACTGCGTTCACTTTCCTGGCCACCTCTTCATACCGTTAGTTAATGTTGAGCCTGGGGTTGATGTCACCTCTCAGTCTACTTTTTCCAGCCTAATGTTTCCATCTATCTGTGACCTATTTTATTTTATTTTATTTTATTTTTGAGAAAGAGTCTGTCACCCAGGCTGGAGTGCAGTGGCGCGATCTCGGCTCACTGCAACCTCTGCTTCCCCAGTTCAAGCGATTCTCCTACCTCAGCCTCCCAAGCAGCTGGGATTACAGATGCATGCCACCACGGCCAGCTAATTTTTGTATTTTTAGTAGAGACGAGGTTTCACCATGTTGGTCAGGCTGGTCTCAAACTCCTGACCTCAGGTGATCCTTCCACCTTGGCCTCCCAAAGTGCTGAAATTACAGGCGTGAGCCACTGCACCTGGCCTTCTCCTGTACCTATTCTTTCTCCAAGTCATGTTGGGCTTCAAAACTTAGGTACTATTGCATTTTGAGGCCTGACATGACTTAACATTGTCTATATTAAATAGATGTTGTTGAATGTGGCCCACTGTTTAAATGGATCAAAATCTTTTGAAATCCTGAGTTGGTCATGACACACGTTTATCTATTATCTGTCCTGATTTTATGTCTCACACACATTGTGTCAATGTGAGAGGGATGCCAGTGGGAATGGGAGCCACCACAGGACAGGACGCAGGTAGAACCGTCTCCTCCTCAACAGCACCACCTCCTGGGGATTAGGACACTTAACTCACTAGGACTCCAACCAAACGCACCATATACATCGGCTTATATTTCTCCATTTCATCTACAAAGATCTGGCAAACTTTTTGCAGAAATTCTTTTAGGAACCCCATCCAAAAGGAAATGAAGTCAAGTGAAGACCAGATTTGTTTACGGCAGGCCTATGTTGTCTTCCAGGGATCAATGCATTCTTTTTTGAAAACTGAGACGTCAGCCCAGAGTTAGCATCCGTCTACCTGTGGTAGATGTCTCCTCTGGAAGCTGAATCTGTGGGTACCAGTGTATCAGGATTCTGGCATCTCTTTCACTCTGTCACTTGTTCACGAAATCAACAATAGTGTGGTAACCTCACCTGCATTTTTCTGCTAGTTCCTGGGTTGTAGTTATCTAGACTGGACACCCAAACTCCCAACCTTCTTCTTCTCTTTCTCTTTTTTTTTTTTTGAGATGGAGTCTTGCTGTGTTGCCCAGATTAGAGAGCAGTGGTGCAACCTTGACTCACTGCAGCCTTTGTGTCCTGGGTTCAAGTGATTCTCCTGCCTCTGCCTCCCCAGTAGCTGGGATTACAGGCATGCACCACCACACCTGGCTAATTTTTTGTATTTTTAGTAGAGACGGGGTTTCACCATGTTGCCCAGGTTGGTCTTGAACTCATTAGCTCAAGCCATCTGCCCTCCTCGGCCTCCCAAAGTGCTGCGATTACAGGCATGAGCCACTGTGCCTGGTCACACCCAAGCTTCTTTAAGTGAATCAGATGAGTGTGCCCTGCCATTTCATCTTTCCTAGGTGCCCTTGTGCGCTCTGATGAGATTCTGTCTGTTGCATTGGCCTGTATTGATCTGTCTATGTCTATTTTGTCCTTCGTCTGTGAGCAACTAAGCCCACCTTTCATGGTTTCCTCATCTCTGTATTTCATCGCTTCATGTAGCTCCTGGAATATAATGAATGCTCAAAAGGCACTGGTGAGCTGAAATCAGTAATAATGGCCAACATCCATGGAGGGCTTATTATGTGACAGGAAGTGTGCTACATGCTTTTTACACACAACCGCATTTAATTCTCACAATAATACTATGAGGTAAATAATATTATCCTTATCTCACAGGTGAGGCAGTTGGGGTGTAGAGAAGCTGGTTAATTGCCCAAAGTCATGCAGGGTGGCAGAACCAAGATCCAAATCCAGGTAATTTGGCCCCAGGCCCTGAGTAGGTGATCACGTTCATGAAATTCTGAGGGCAACAGGCTGTTAGTTCTTTCTGTTTTTCCTCTTACATAATGCTTTTTAAAAGTACTTTTTACCTACAAATTTTATAACTTGGATAAAACAGACCAATTCCTGGAAGGACACAAACTACCAAAATCCACACAAGGAGAAATAGGTGATCTGAATAGACTTAGGTCTGTTAAAGAAATTGAATTAATAATGAATAAACATCCAAGAAAAAAAGAATTAGGCCTAGATGTTTTCACTGGTGAATTCTACCAAAAATTTACAGAAGAAATTATACCAACTCACCACAATCTCTTCCAGATAATAGGAGCAGAGGGAACACTTACTCATTCTTTGAGGCCAACAATCAGCTAATACTAACATACCAAAATCAGAAAAAGACATTACAAGAAAGGAAAGCTGTAGGTTAATATCTCTCACAAACATATGTACAAAAATCCTCCACAAAATAGTAACGAATTGAGTTCAACAATGTCTAAAAAGAATTATACACTGTGAACAAGTGGGATTTATTTCAGATATGCAAGGCTGGCTCAACATTCAAAAATCAATTAATATAATCCAGCACATCAATAGGCCAAAGAAGAAAAATCATATGATCATACCAACTGATGCAAAGCAAGCATTTAATAAACTTCAACACCCATTTATGATAAAAACAAAAAAAAGTTCTAAAAAACTAGGAATGAAGGAATGTTTCTCACTTCCTTTTGTCAGTGTGTGGAGTTGGAGAGGATACTTGAGATCTATTTCAATTTAACAATACAATACAGTATTATTAACAATAGGCAGCATGCTGCGCATTAGATCCCCAACTAGTATCATGGTTTTTTTTTTTTTTTTTTTTTTTTTAAGAGACTACAGGTGTGAACGAGCATGCTGGCTCATGCCTGTAATCCCAGTGCTTTGGGAGGCTGAGGCGGGCGGATCACTTGAGGCCAGGAGTTTGAGACCAGCCTGGCCAACATGGCGAAACCCCATCTCTACTAAAAATACAAAAATTAGCCAGGTGTGATGGCACATGCTTTTAATCCCAGATATTTGGGGCTGGCTGAGGCATGAGAATTGCTTGAACCTGGGAGGTGAAGGTTGCAGTGAGCTGGGATCGTGCCACTGCATTCCAGGCTGGACGACAGAGTGAGACTCTGTCTCAAAAAAAAAAAAAAAGAGAGAGAGAGACTACAGGTGTGGTGTATACCACCATACCTGGCTAATTTTTTAATGTTTTGTGGAGATGAAGTCTCACTATGTTACCCAGGCTGGTCTTGAACTCCTGGCCTCAAGCGATCCTCCCACCTCAGTCTCCTAAAGTGTTGGGATTATAGGCATGAGCCACTGTACCTGGCTTTGGCCTCACTCTTCCTGGAATGTTTGGCCAACTTCTGACATTTATTCTTGAGCATGAGAGCTATTTTTTCACTATTTGGGAGAATGCACTTTTCTAACTAGTGATCTAAGCACAGTCTTAGGGCACTAAAGATGGGAGGCTGATGGAGAGAGTAAAGCTATCCTGGGTTCCGCTCCCAGCCTGCCTCTCACTTCTCACTACTGAATCTTTCTGAGCTTCGGCTTCCTCAGTCAAAAAGTAAGAGTGATACTATCTGTCTCATAGTTTAGTTAGGGGACTAAATTAGAGAAAATAATGTAAATCCTAAGCCGTGTCTGGCACATGGTAGATAATGAAAGATCTCTTTCTGCCTTTCCTCTGCTCACTGGTGTTTCCATCACTGTTCCCTTCACTTCTGCTTTGTCATTACTCAGTACATGTAATTGCAGATTTAACACAATTACAAATAAAATTAAAATATCAGCATGATTATTTGTAAATCTAGGCAAGCTAATTCTAAAATGTATATGGAAAGGCAAATAAACTAGAATAGCCAAAAAGACTTTGAAAAAGAAAATTAAAGCTGGAGGAATCCCACTCTCTGACTTTAGGACTTACTATAAAGTTAGAGTAATCAAGATAGTGTGATATTAGCAAAGGGATTTATATGGCATATAGATGAACGAAACAGGTAGAGAGTCTAGAAATAGACTGCACATGTATGTTCAACTAATTTGTTGACAAAATGCGAAGAATGGAGGAAATTCAGTGGAGGAAAGAGCCTTCTCAACAAATGGCACAGGAACAATTAGACATCCACAGGCCAAAAAAATGAACTTTGAACTAAACCTCCACCTTATATAAACATTAACTCAAAATGGAGCATAGAGCTACATGTAAAACATAAAACTATAAAACAAGGCTGGGACTAGGGTGAAAAAAGGAATGTACCTGGGATGCAAAATTTAAGGAGGTGCTCACTCTAGTTGTGCAAGTATGACCCTGAAAGTTGGAGGCTTTTTAAATTTTGTGCCTTTGGCACCTCCCTTATGTCACCCTAGTCCAGGTTTTGCTATACAACTTTAAGAAGAAAACATAGAACTTCTTCATGGCCTGAGTTTAAACAAAGGGCTCTTAGCCATAACACAAAACCACAATTTATGAAAGAAAAATATCCATAAATTGGACTTCTCAAAATTAAGAACTTTTGTGAATGACACTGGTAAGAGGATTAAAAGACAAATAACAAACTGGGAGAAAATAGTTGCAAATCACGTATTTGACAAAGGATTTGTATGTGTAATATACATATATTACATATATATATATTCTGGTACATTGTATACAGAATATGTAAAGAGCTCTCAAAACAGAACAATACAAAAAGAAACATTCTAATGAAAAAGTGGACAAAGGACTTGCCTATTTGCCAAAGAGTGCTATGGTCTGAAGGTGTCCCCTAAAATTCATATGTCGAAAGTTATTCACCAATGTGATAGTATTATGAGGCACAGACTTTAGGAGGTCATTGAGTCATGGGAATGGGATTAGGGCCCTTATGAAAGGGATTGAGGGAGTGAGTTTGCCCCTTTCCATCTTTCCTGCCATGTGAAGACACAGCATTCATTCATAAGACACCGTCTTGGAAACAGAAAGCTGCCCTCATCAGACATCAAACCTGCTTCTTGATCTTGGACTTCCCATCCTCCCAGAACTGTGAGAAATATATTTCTATTGTTTATACACTACCTAGTCTCAGGTATTTTGTTATAGTAGCACAAATAGACCAAGACACACTGTATACAGATGGAAAATAAGTATATGGGAAGATGTTTAAAAGCATTAGCCATTAGGAAAATGCAAATTAAAACCATAATGAGGTATCATTATATACCAGTTGAAATACTAAAATAAAAAATACTGACAATACCAAGTGCTGATGAAAATGGGGAGCAACTGGAACTCTCCTACATGGCTAATGAGAATGGAAAATGGTACAGCCACTCTGAAAAACAGTTTGGAGATTTCCTATAAAGTTAAACATACACTTACCACATGAGCCAGCAAACCCATTTCTACTTACTTACCTCAGAGAAATGAAAAGGGATGTTTATCCAAAAACCTGTACACAAGCACTCACAGCAACTTGCTTCATAATAGTCAGAAACAGCAAACAACCTAAATGTCATTCCATGGATGAATGGATTTTTAAAAACCCTGTGGTACATTTACACAATGGAATACTCCTTATCTATCAAAAGGAATGAGCTGTTGATACATGCAACAACTTGGATGAATCTCAGAGGCATTACGCTGAATGAAAGTACTCAACATTTTTTTTTTTTTTTTGAGACGAAATCTCCCTCTGTCGCCTGGGCTGGAGTGCAGTGGCCAGATCTCAGTTCACTGTAAGCTCCGCCTCCCGGGTTTTCGCCGTTCTCCCGCCTCAGCCTCCCGAGTAGCTGGGACTACAGGCGCCCGCCACCCGGCCCGGCTGGTTTTTGTTTTTGTATTTTTTAGTAGAGATGGGGTTTCACCGTGTTAGCCAGGATAGTCTTGATCTCCTGACCTCGTGATCTGCCCGTCTCGGCCTCCCAAAGTGCTGGGATTACAGGCTTGAGCCACCGCGCCTGGCTAAAGTAGTCAACATTTTAAAGAGATTATATATTGTGGGCCAGGCACAGTAGCTCACGCCTGTAATCCCAGCACTTCGGTAGGCCAAGGTGGGCGGATCACAAGGTCAAGAGATTGAGACCATCCTGGCCAACACGGTGAAACCCCATCTCTACTAAAAATACAAAAAATTATCTGGGGGTGGTGGTGTGCACCTGTAGTCCCAGCTACTCAGGAGGCTGAGGCAGGAGAATCGCTTGAACCTGGGAGGCAGGGGTTGCAGTGAGCCAAGATTGTGCCACTGCACTCCAGCCTGGTGATAGAACAAGACTCCATCTCAAAAAAAAAAAACAAAAAACAAACAAAAAACAGATTACATAGTGTATGCTTCTTTTTGTATGACGTTCTTGAAAAGACAAACTAAAAACCACAGGATCAGAGAACAGATGGGTGGTTGACATGGGTTTTGGGTGGGGAGAGGGTATGAGTACAGAAGGCTACCATGAGGAGTTTTTTTGCATTGCTTTTGTATTCTGATTATGGTGGTTACCTGAATCTATGTGTGTGTTAACATTCATAGGCCTGTGCACCCAAAAAGTCAATTTTATTATTTGTTAATTTAAAAAATTATGCACGCAGAAAAGTACACATAGCATTAGTATACAACTTGATGAATTTTTTCACACTGAACACATCCATGTAACCCACACCCAGATCAAAAGGGAGCATTATCAGAACATCAAAAATCTCCCTTGTGCCTTATTTCAGCTACTATCCCCCTCAAGAGTAATCACTCTCTAGACTTCTAACAACATAGATTAGCTTTGTATGTTTTAGTACTTCACACATTTCACATATTATCAAACACTTAATCACCTTTACTAAGAAGAAATCTAGAACATATTATTGCTGTACTAATGACACCCCAATTAAAAACCCTAATGGGAGAGAGGATCTGGGGGAATAATGAGTAAGAATTCAAGGGCAATGGGATAGTTAATATTTGTCTTGCTGGGTGAAGAAAAGATTAGTATAAAGGTGGTCATTACTGCTACAGAGAGAATGTTCTAGAGGCTGCCTTCATAGCCAGTGCCTGGGGTGGCCCTCAGCATTGCAGAGAATCATACAAATACCTGTTTACACTCAGTTCAGGGACATTTGGAATCATGCTCCTAGGGACTGTGTGTGGAAATAGGTTGTTTGAGCCGAAGACTCATCAGCCATGGGCTCCTTAGTATGCAGAGCTGGAGACATATCCAGCCACTTGCCTCCCTTTTCTTCTCATCCAGATTCCTCACTCTTATTCCAGCCACTCACCTCCCTGTTCCTCTCATCCAGATTCCTCACTCTTATCCGCAACATGTGTTCCCTGGCTGCTTCCCAACACTCTCTGTTATCCCTGAAGGTCCAGAGGGTCTCCTGTCTCCTTCTATCCCCGATCCAGTCATTTGCTTGATAATCTTTCAGAGGATGAGAAAGCATCTCTTACAATGGCCCAAAGTGAAAGTGGCTGGAGATGAGCATGGAAGCAAACATGGGCAGAACAATATTATAGCTATCAAAGATGGAGTCTGTACCTTGCCTTTTGAAAACAGGAAATGCACAGCATAGGCCTTTATTTCATATTATCTGTGTCTCCCATCACTTGTCCAAGTGTGTTTGCAACACTTACACTCTGTGGAAACATAACCCTTCAAACTCTTGGCTCGGAAATCAGCTATCAACACCCTGACACATTGCCTCTAAAGATGGTTATCTCATTTCATGGGCTCAGTTTCTCAGAGATAATACACGACAACTATTATTTCCATTCTGAGTTTTACCTTCCTTTTCTAGTTTCTTAAGGTGAAAGATTAGGTTTTTTGTTTGGGAGCCTCCTCCTCCTTCTCCTTCTGCAGCTTCTTCTTTTACAAGGTTTTACTCCATCACCTAGGTTGGAGTGCAGGAATACAGTGAAATGACTTCAATATCCACTTCAATACCCACTTCAACAGTGAACAAAACAACTTAAGCAGAAGATCAACAAGAGAAGACTTCAACAATACTATTAACAAATTAGTCCTAACAACCATCTGTAGAACACTCCACCCAATAACAACAGAAAACCCAGTCTTAAAACAGTGACTCATGCCTGTAATCTCAGAACTTTGGGAGGCTAAATATAGTTCACTGCAGCCTCAAACTCCTGGGCTCAAGTAATCCTACCACCTCAGCATCCTAAGTAGCTGGGACAACAGGTGCATGCCACTGGGCCTTATGAATTTTTCCTTTTTTTATTTTCACTTTGTTACCCAGGCTGGTCTCGAACTCCTAGCTTCAAGCAATCCTTCTGCTTCAGCCTCTCGAAGTGCTGGGATTACAGGCATGGGCCACCACACCCAGCCTTCTTTATAAATATGGGTGTTACAACTACATATTTCCCTCTAAGCACTGCTTTCAGTATATCCCACAGGTTTTGCTATAATGTTTTTGTTTTTATTTATCTTATAGTATTTTCTAATTTCCCTTATATTTCATTTTTTGCCCTTTGGTTGTTTTGGAGTATGTTGTTTAATTACCACATATTTGTAAAGTTTCCCTTTTTTTTCTGTTATTGATTTTAAATTTCATCCCATTGTGGGTATAGAACATACTTTGTTAGATTTTAATCCTTTTATTTTTATTTTTTGAGACAAGATCTTACTCTGACACCCAGGCTGTAGTGCAGTGGCATGATCTCAGCTCACTGCAACCTCAGCCTCCCAGGCTCAAAGGATCTTCCTACCTCGACCTCCCGAGTAGATGGCACTACAGGCCTGCGCTGCCATGCCCAGCTAATTTTTCTATTCTTAGTATAGATGGGGTTTCATCATGTTGCCCAGGTTGGTCTCAAACTCCTGGACTCAAGCAATCTGCCCACCTTGGCCTCCCAAAGTTCTGGGATTATAGGCATGAGTCACTGTTTTAAGACTGGGTTTTCTGTTGTTATTGGGTGGAGTGTTCTACAGATGGTTGTTAGGACTTATTTGTTAATAGTATTGTTGAAGTCTTCTCTTGTTGATCTTCTGCTTAAGTTGTTTTGTTCACTGTTGAAGTGGGTTTTGAAGTCTGCAACTCTTACTTTTTACTTGTCCTTTCAGTTTTGTCAGTGTTGCTTCATGTATTTTGGAGCTTTGTTGTTAGGTGAATGTATGTTTATAATTGTTATGTCTTCCTGATGAATTGACCATTTCATTATTTTAAAATGTCTTTTGTCTCGAGTGACAACCCTGCTCTCTTTTGGTTACTATTTGTATGGCATATTTTCTTCCATCCTTTTACTTTGAACCTATTTGTGTCCTTGGAGGTAAAGTGTGTCTGTTATATGCAGCATATAGTTGACTGATGCTTTTTTTTTTTAAATACATGCTTCCAACCTTTGCCTTTTGATTGTTTATCATTTAAATTTAGTGTAATTACCAGTTAGGTAGGATTTGCATCTGCCATTTTTCTATTTATTTCCTGTATGTCTTATTTTTCATCTGTCTTTCTCTGTTACTGTTTTATTTTGTGTTACATAAGTATCTTCTAGTATATGATTTGAATTCTCTTTGTGTTCCTTTTATGATATACATTTTAAGCTATTTTCTTAGTGGTTGCTCTGGAATTACACTTAACATCTTAATTTAGAAATAATCTAATTTGAATTAATACCAACTTAATTGCAATAGCACATAAAATTTTGCTCCAGTATAGCTCTACTCCCTCCTATATGCTATTATTGTCATACAAATTACATCTTTATATATTATAAGATCATCAGCACAGCTCTATAATTATTGTTTTAGGTAGTTGTCTTTTAAATTACACAAGAGAAGGAAAGAGTTACAAACAAAATGCATTTGCACTTTTATATTTACTCATGTAGTTATCCTTACCATTGTTCTTTATTTCTTTATATGGAGTTGAGTTACTGTCTAGTGTTCTTTCATTCATTCCAAGGACTCCTTTCGGTATTTGTTATAGAGCAATTTTGCTGGCAATGAAATCTCTCACTTTTTTTTAGAAATGTCTTACTCTCTCTTTTTGTGTTTGAAGAATAGTTAGCTGGATATAAACTTCTTAGTTGACAGTCTTTCCTTCAGCACTTTGAATGTCATCCACGGCTCTGACCTACATTGTTTCTGTTGTGAAGTCAGCTGTTAATCTTATTGAGGAACTCTTTTATATAATGAGCATAATGACTCACTTTTCTTTCGCTACTTTCAAGAGTCTCTTTTTTGTTTGGCTTTGGAAAGTATAATGATGATGTGCCTACGTGTGGATCTCTGTTCGTACCCTATCTAGAGTTTGTTATGTTTTTTGGATGTGCAGATTAATATTTTTTACAGAATTTGAGAAGTTTTCAGGCCAAATGTTTCTTCAAATATTCTATGTTCCCTCTTCTCTTTTTCCTCTCCTCTTTGACTCTCATTATGCATTTGTTGGTATTCTTGATGGTGTCTCAAAGATCTCTGAGGCTTCGTTCATTTTTCTTCATTCTTTTATTTTCTTTTCCTCAGACCTGTATACTCCAAATTGATGAATTTTTATGTTGACTATTTCTTCTGCCTGCTCAAATCTACTGTTGAGTCCTTCTAGTGAATGTTTTTATTTCAGTTACTGTAATTTTGAACTCCAGAAATTCTCTTTGTCTTTTTTCATAACTTATATCACTTTACTGATATTCTCTGTTGTTGTTTAATTACCACATGTTTGTAAGGTTTCCCATTTGTTTTTGTTGTTGATTTTTAATTTTATTCCATTGTGGGCATACTTACTTTGTTAAATTTTAATCCTTTTAAATTTATTGTGGTTTGTCTTAAGACTGGGTGTTCTGCTGTTGGGTGGAATGTTCTATAGATGCTTGTTAGGCCTAATTTGTTAATAGTATTGTTGAGTTTTTTCTTGTTGACATTCTGCTTAAGTTATTTTATTCATTATTGAAGGAGGAGACATTTTTCTTAGGGTTTCTTTTAATTTTTGATACATGGTTTATTTCAATAACGTGAACATATTTGTTACAATTCTTTTTTCCTTTAGAAACAGAGTCTCACTATCTTTCCCAGGCCAGTCTCACACTTTTGAGCTCAAGCAATCATCTTACCTTAGCCTGGTGAGTAACTGGGACTACATGCACATGCCACTGTACCCTGTTATAGCTCTTTAAAAATATTTAGTAAATCCAGTGTCTAGATCCTATTGACTGCTCCCCCTCCACCTTCATCCCCACCCCGGGTATAAACCATACTTTTCTAGGTGCTTTTTCTATGTTGTGTACTTTTTCTGTTGAGAATTGGATATTTTCAATAACATAATGAGCAATTCTAGAAATAAGATTTCCTCCTTCTTTAGGGTTTGTAGTTGGTGTTGTTAGCTGTTTTTTTAATTGCTTTTCTGGATCAATTCTGTAAACTCTATATTCTTTTTCCCTTTACTGATACATAATATTTTACATATTTACAGGGTGCACATGAGTGCTTTTTACATGCATAAAATGTGTAATAAGCCAGGGTATTTGGGGTATTTATTATTTCTATGTGTTGGTAACATTTCAAGTCCCATATTCTAACAACTATAAAATATATAGTATATTTTTACTAACTATAGTAACCCTAGTCTGCCATCTGACGTTGGAATCTATTTCTTCTTCTTCTTCTTTTATTTTAGAATGTATTTCTTCTATATAACTGTAAGTTTGTACCCATTCAACAATCTCTTTTCATTTTTCCCTCCTGCCCTCACACCCTTCCCAGCCTTTGGTATCTATCCTTCTAGTCTCTATCTCCATGTGATCAGTTCTTTTAGCTCCCACATGTAAGTGAGAACATGTGGAATTTGTCTTTTGTGCCTGGGTTATTTCACTTAACATAATGACCTCCAGTTTGATCCATTTTGCTACAAATGACTACATTCATTTTTTAGTGACTGAATTGCAGTGCATTGTGTATATATGCACCACATTTTCTTTATTCATTAATCTATTGTTGGACACTTAGTCTGATTCTATATCTTTGCTATTGTGAATAGTGCAGTAATAAACATATGAGTGCAGGCACCAATTGTATATACTGATTTCTTTTCTTTAGGATAGATAGCCAGTAGTGGAATTGCTGAGACGTATGGTAGTTCCAGTTTTAGTTTTTTGAGAAACCTCCATTTTCTATAGTGGTTGTACTAACCTACATTTCCACCAGCAAATTGTAAGAGCTCCTTTCCCCACACTCTTGCTAGTATGTAATTTTTTGTCTTTTTAATAATAACTATTCTAACTGGGGTAAGTTTATATCTCATTGTGGTTTTGCTTTGCATTTTCCTTATGGTTAGTGATGATGAATATCTTTTCAAATACCTGTTGGCCATTTGTATGTCTTCTTTTGAATATTGGCTATTCATGTCTTTAGTCAAGTTTTTAACGGATTTTTTTTTGTTTATTTGAGTTATTTGAGTTCTTGTACATTCTGGATATTGGTTACTCATTGGATGAATAGTTTGCAAATATTTTCTCATTAAATGGATTGTCTCTTCACTCTCTTGATTTCCTCCCTGTCCAGATGCTTTATAGTTTAATATAGCCCCACTTTTCTATTTTTGTTTTAGTTGACTATGCTTTTCAGGTCTTAGTCATAAAATCTTTGCCTAGACCAATGTCCTGAAGTACTTACTTTGTTTTATTTAGTAATATTTTTAATAAAAAAAATCACCCTAGGGAAGTTACTTCTAGTAGTTTTATAATGTCAAGTCTTACTTTTAAGTCTTTAATTAATCTTTAGTTGATTTTTGTGTATGGAGAGATAGGGGTCCAGTTTCATTCCTCTGTATAAAGTTATCCAATTTCCTGCACCATTTATTGTAAAGGGTGTCCTTTCCCCAGTGTATGTTATTGGTACCTTTGTCAAAAATCAGCAGGCTGTAAACACATGTATCTATTTCTGGGTGCTCTATTCTGTTCCATTGATTGATGTGCCTATTTTTATACTAATGCCATGTTGTCTTGGTTACTATAGCCTTGTAATATATTTTGACATCAGGTAGTTTGTTGCCTTCAGCTTTGTTCTTTTTGCTCAGGATTGCTGTGGCTATTCTGGCTCTTTTTAGCTTTCATGCAAATTTTGAGATTAGTTTTTCAATTTCTGTGAAAAATGATATTTGTTAGAGATTGCATTGAATCTGTATATTGCTTTGGGCAGTGGGGTCATTTTGGAAATATTAATTCTTTTGATCCATGAGTATGGGATGTCTTTCCATTTGTTTGTGTCCTCTTCCATTTTTTTTCATTAGCGTTTTATAGTTTTCCTTGTAGAGATTTTTCATCTTGTTTGTTAAGTTTATTCCTAGGTATTTTATTTTACTTTTTGTAAAGTGGAGTTTTTTGTAATTTTTTTTTTTCAAATGGAATTGCCTTAATGATTTCTTTTTCTGCTACTTTATTGTTTGTATATAAAAATGGTACTGATTTTTGTATGTTGATTTTGTATGCAGCAATTTTACTGAATCTACTTTACTGAATCTACCTTATTAGCTCTAAGAGGTTTTTGATGGAATGTTTTGGTTTTTCTAACTATAAGATCATGTCATCTGCAAAAAGGGACAATTTGATTTCCTCTTTTCCAATGTGTGTATGTTTTATTTAGTTTTCTTGCCTGATTGCTCTGGATAGGACTTCCAGTGCTATATTGAATAGGAGTGTTGAAAGTGAGTATTGTCTTTTTCCAGTTCTTAGTGGAAAGACTTTCAACTTTTCCGCATTCAGCATAATGTTAGCTATGGGTTTTTCATATATGGCCTTTAGTATTTTGAGGTATCTTCCTTTTATGCTGAGCTTGTTGAATTTTTTATTATAAAGCAATGTCAAAATTTATTAAATGCTTTTTCTGCATTTATTAAGATGATCATATAGTTTTTGTCCTTTCTGTTGATGTGATGTATTACATTTATTGATTTATATATTTCAAACCATTCTTGAATTCCCAGGATAATTCCCACTTGATCATGGTGTATTATCTTTTTGATGTGCTGTTGAATTCAGTTTGCTAGTATTTTGTTGAGGATTTTTGTGTCTATTTCATCAGGGATATTGGCCTGTAGTTTTCTCTTTTGTTGTGTCATTGTCTGGTTTTGGTATCAGGGTAATGCTGGCCTTGTAGAATGAGTTAGGAAGTATTCAATTTTTTGGAATAGTTTGAGGAGGATAGATATTAGTTCTTCTTCATACATTTGGTAGAATTTGGCAGTGAATCCATTCAGTACTGGGCATTTGATTATTGAGAGATTTTTTATTCCTGATTCAACCTTGCTACTCATTATTGGTCTGTTCAGATTTTTATGTCCTCTTGATTCCATCTTGGTAGATTGTATGTTTCCAGGAATTTATCCATTTCCTCTTGGACTTCCAATTTATTAGCATATAGTTGTTCATCATCATTTCTGAAGATCACTTTCATTTATGTGGTATTAGTTGTAATATCTCCTTTTTCATTTCTGATTTTGTTTATGTGGGTCTTTTCTTACTAGGCTAGCTAGTGGTTTATCAGTTTTGTTCATTGTTTTGAAAAACCAACTTTTTATTTTATTGAACCTTTATTTTTTTTAGTCTCTTTTTCATTTAATTCTGCCCTGACCTTTGTTTTCTTTCTTCTTCTGCTAATTTTTGGCTTGGTTTGTTCTTATTTTTCCAGTTCCTTGAAGTGTATCATCAGGTCGTTTATCTGAAATCTTTCTACGTTTTTGAGTTAAGCATTTATTATTTTCCTCTTAGTACTGCTTTTGCTGTATCCCATAGGTTTTGGTATCTTGTGTTTCCATTTTCATTTGTTTCAAGAAAGTTTTTGACTTCCATCTTAATTTCTTCATTAAGAAATGAATGGTCATTCAGGAGCATTTTGTTTAATTTGTATGTATTTGTACATTTTTCAAAGTTCTTGCTATTGATTTCTAGTTTTAGTCCATTGTGGTCTGGGAAGATATTTGATATAATTTGATTTTTAAAAATTTGTTGAGACTTATTTTGTGGCCCAGCATATGGTGTATTCTGGAGAATGTTTCATGTGCTGGTGAGAATAATGCATGTTCTGCAATTGCTGGATAAAATGTTTTGTAAATGTATGTTAGGTTCATTTGTTCTAAAGTCCAGCTTAAAAATCCAGTGTTTCCTTATTGATGTTCTATCTCAATTATCTGTCCAGTGCTGATACTGGGGTGCTGAAGTCCCCCCACTATTATTGTATTGGAGTGTATATCTTTCTTTAGATCCAGTAATATCTGATATATGGATCTGGGTGCTTCAGTTTTGGTGCAAATATATTTAGAATTGTTATATCTTTTTTGCTGGATTGATCCCTTCATCATTATATAATGACCTTCTTTGTCTTTTCCTTTCTTACTGCTTTTGCCTTAAAGTCTATTTTATCTGATCTAAGAATAGCTACTTCTGCTTTGGTTTGCTTTTGTTCTCTGTTTATGTGGAATATCTCTTTCCATCCCTTTATTTTCAGCCTATCTGTGTCTTTACAGGTAAAGTGCATTTCTTACATTTAGCCTATAGTTGGATTATGTTTTCTATTTTTAAAATTCATTTAGCCAGTCTATGTTTTAAGCAGAGAATTTAATTCATTTGCACTCAAGATTATTACTGATATGTGGGGTTTCATTTCTGTTATATTACTAGTTGCAGTCAGTTTTGTGCTTTTGTGTGTTTCATAATTATAAATATCATCCTTTCACTTCCAGGTTTAGAATTTCCTTGAGCATTCCTTGGGTAGAGTCAGTCTATAGGTGATGAGTTCTCTTAGCATTTCGTTGTTTGGAAAATACTTTATTTCTCCTACATTTATGCAGGATAATTTTGCTGGATATAGTATCCTTGACTGACATCTTTTTTCTTTCAACACTTTGAATACATCATCCCATTTTCTCATGGCCTATAAGGGTTCTGCTGAGAAATCTGCTGTTAGCCTGAAGAGGATTTTTAAAAATAGGTGATTAAATGCTTTTCTTTTGCTGTTTTTAAAATTCTCCCTGTTTTTAGACAGTTGGACTATAATGTGCTGTGGAGAAGTCTTTTTTGCATTGCATCTGTTTGGTTATCTCAGAGTCTCTTGTATCTGGACATTTAAGTCTCTTGTTGGACTTGGGAAGTTTTTATGTATTACTTTGTTAAATATGTTTTCTAATCCTTTGTTCTCTCTTTGCCATCTGGAACCTCCATAATTTGAACGTTTGATTACTTTATGGTGTCTCATATGTCATGAAAGTTTTGCTCATTCTTTTAAATTTCTTTATTTCTTTATTTTTATCTGACTGGCTTATTTCAAAAGACCTGATTTCAATTTCTGTGGTTCTTTCTTCTGCTTGAGTTAGTTTATTTTTAAAGCTTTCAGATGTATTTTGTATTTCATTCAATAAATTTGTCAGTTCCAGAATTTCTCTTTGGTTCTTTTCTATAATATCTTCCTCTTTGGTAAATTTCTTATTCATATCCTGAATTGTTTTTCTGATTTTGTGGTGTTTATTTTAGAATTCTCTTTATTTCACTAAACTTCTTTAGAATCAGTAATTTCCATTATTTTTCCAGGGTTTTGTGAATTTCTTTTTTGGTTGGAATCTGTTGCTGGAGAATTATTGTGTTCCTTTGGAGGTGTCATGGTTCCTTGCTTTTTAATATTCCCTGTGTCCTTATGTTGATATCTGCACATCTGGTGTAACATTCACTTTTTCCAATTTTTGAATTTGCTTTCTTAGGGGAGGACTTTTTCCTGAGGATGAATCTATGGTGTTGGTTGGATAGAACACTTTGGTTTTGATTCTGGTGTGTGTAGTAGTGTAGTCTCTGATGTTTTGGGCTGTAAATAGTATCAGTGGTATCTGTCATTTCCTCAGTGGCCTAGGGTGCCATTATTAGTGGAGGCTGTGGGGCAGTTTTCCTGGGGAGCGGGCTTCTGGGTATGCTAGTCTTTGGCCCCCAGTGGTGATAGCAGTGCGCTGATTGTGCTTACTTTTTAAGCCTCAGGATGGCAAACACTGGTACTAGTGTTAGTGAGTTCAGGTGGACCTTTTTTTTTTTTTTTTGAGATGGAATCTTGCTCTGTCACCCAGGCTGGAGTGCAGTGGCACAATCTCGCCTCACTGCAACCTCCGCCTCCCAGGTTCAAGCCATTCTCCAGCCTTAGCCTCCTGAGTAGCTGGGACTACAGGCATGCGCCACCATGCCCAACTAATTTTTGTGTTTTTAAGAGACGGGGTTTCACCATGTTGGCCAGGCTGGTCTGAAAGTCCTGACCTCAAGTGATCTGCCTGCCTCAGCCTCCCAAAGTGTTGGGATTACAGGTGTGAGCCACTGTGCCTGGCCTCAGGTAGGCCAGTTATTTGACCCCTATGTGGCCTATTCACATACCAGTAGTGGCAGCAGTGGACTGGGAAGCTCAGTGGGTCCGAGGCAGCCAGTGTGGCATGGGCAATGGCAGTAGAAGTGGTGGGATGACACTCTGGGTCCCAAGCAATGTGTGCTGGTGTTGATGGTGACTGCAATGAGCTGGGTGGGCCAGTGTTCAGTCCTGCAGGTGATATGGGCAGGTATGTGCCAGCTGTGGTGGTAGCAGCTGGGTGGGCAGACCAAACTTCAGGCCCCTACGAGGAGTGTTCAGGTGCCCATAGTGTAGACTGGGCTGGGCAATTCCCTGGTCCCCAGACTGTGTGCTGTGGCACAGGTGGTGGGGTGAAGTCAGGCTGAGCGAGCTTGTCCACAAGACCTCTGATGGCGTGTGTAGGTGCTGATATGATTACCAGGCCACCAGTGGAATGCTCAGATTGGTGGTGGCATGGCTGTGCTGCTGCACTGTCATGGTGGGGTTGGCAGTGCTGTCTTCAGTGGCAGCACCTAGGTGGGTGGGGAACTGTGTGCCACTTGTGTCTCAGCAGCATGCTTTGTTCGCTCCTCAGCCCCAGGTGCAGTAGCCCGTGTTCACTGGTGCTCGAGTCCTGGGAGCAGCTGCCAGCACTTCGTTTGTGCCTCAGAGCTGGTTATGCAGGACTCCAGGATAGTGTGTAATCTGCTGGGGGCAAGGCTCTGAAATGGTGCCTCACTTGTGCCTTGGTCCTGAAAACAATAGCCCATGCCTTGGTTATCCCTCTGCCCTGAGTGCAGTAGCCTGTGGTCCGTCATTCCTGGGGAGCCACTGGAGCGTCTCTTGCACCTCCGCCTTAGCACCACTGGGCTCCAGGACAGTTCACAGTTTCTCGTCTACATTCTTTCTCATGCATGGTCACTGAAGTCTCTGCTTAGTTATCTTGGCAGACAGCTAGTGACTGGAGAGAGATTTCTCTTTTTCTTTTTTTTAGAGAAAGTGTTTCACTCTGTCACCCAGATGGGAATGCAGTGGCACAAATATAGCTCACTCCATCCTTGAAGTCCTGGGCTCAAGTGATCTTCCCACCTCAGCCAGGATAGAGATTTCTTCAAATGTATGAAACAGTATCTCTCCCAGCCTTTGCCAAGGGACTCTGTGTGTATGTGTATGTATGTATGTATATACGTATGTTAGGGCATGCTTTCACTGGTTGGCAGGCAGTTTAAACTCTGCCTTGGTCTTTGCTTCTGGCTTATGGAGATCCTCAAATTCAACAAGAGGTGAGAGATTAGGGCCTTTTTGGGTCTTTCCTGGGTGTGTGCACAGTGCTGCACATGCAAATAGCCTTCTAGATTCCCAAGAATATGTCAGAGTGTGTCCAAGGCCCCCATGGACATCTCGTCCCCCAGATTTTTAAAAAGGTTTTTTAGCCAAGCCAGGCATGGTGGTGTGTGCCTGTAGTCCCAGCTTCTTGGGAGGCTGAGGTGGGAGGATCACTTGAGCCTGGGAGATCAAGGCTGTAGTGAACCATGGTCACACCACTATACTCCAACCTGGGCAACAGAGTGAGACCTTGTCTCAAAGAAAAGAGTAAAGAAAAAAGTTTTTTTGGCCAGCCCAGTGGTGTTACTACCTGAGGAATCTGTAATGTTAAACATCTTCCACTTTTTGTTAAACAAATGTCTGGGGAATGGGGCTGTTTGAACACAGTGAGCTGTGAGTTAGGCCATGTAGAGACAACTCTGAGAAGGAAGATTTTCAGGATGCTGCCAGGCAGGTCAAACAGTGACAGTTCTCTAGGGATAGGCTTTTGGAGAACTCCAAACCATCTGTCTCCTCCCGCGGCTGCTAGACTGATGGTTTTCACAGCTATCATTGTTGCAAGGCTGTTAGTTTTCAAGGCTACTGAGGAGCTGAGGAGGAGATGAGAATAGGGCAAGTTAAAATACCACAAAGCTCACTGTTCTTTCTGAGGTTCAGCCATTTTTCTTGAATAAATGCCCTGCAGATAGGTGGCCACCTTTGGTTAATTTCCAGAGTTCTTAAAAAGTTGTGGGTTTTCTTTGTTTGTTTGTTTTTGTTTTTGACATTTTTTTGCTAGTGTTCTCATTGCTTTTATGGAAGTGTGGATTTTTAGAATTTCTTACTACACTATTTCAGAAGTGCTTCACAGTAGTTATTTAGTAGATATGTGTGCGTGTGTGTGTGTGCATGTGTGTGTGACAGAGAGAGAGGCCTCGAGGTTGGGTATGAGAATAGTTTTACTTGCAGACGAAGGCTATCATGATAGGTGCAATTTGTAGAAAGTTTTCCCACCTCATCTCACTATAAAATTAGTAACTTCTGTGTTTGAATCTAAAATTCCTCCCTTACAAGGCTATCTTTCTAGTGGGGATGGAGTGTGTGTATATGTAAATAACTGCGTTTGAGTTCTTTAAAATGAATTCACATAACTTTGGGAAAGATGGAAGAGATAGGTGGAATTCATCAAATTCCTTCTTTTCTTAACCAGGAGGAAGCTCTGAATTCGTGTTAGAAGAGTAGGGGTTGGAGCTGGGGAGAAATCAGGATTAGAGAGGAGGGGGCAAAGTAAGAGGAACGTGCTGAAGATGGGGATTTTCTATTTTCTAAATTTCCTGGAAAAGAAATATGGGGTTGGGTGTGTTACAGTAGGTAGCTGGTCAGACACAAGCGGAACAGCAGAGGGCTCCCTGACCCCCGCACACACCAGGAATGTCAGGTGACCATCAGGTGGCAGTCAGGAGGTTGTTAAGGTCTCTCTAAAATAATAATCGGTCATAGCCAGTGCCAGAGAAAGGTGGTCTCCCGACAGATAGAAAAACCTGAAACTAGGGATCAGCAGCTTTCCAATAAGATCTCAGGAGTTGGGCGAGTGGGCTCAAGCATGTTCACTAAGAGACAAAATGAAGCATCTGGCCGGTAAAGGAAGAGAACTTCGAGTGAGCGTGTGTACAACTCCAGTGAACACACTGCGCATGTTCTCCTCTCCCAAGTGCTAACAGGCCACTGGGTATGAGGACAGCCCACCCCGAGGGAGGAATCGGGGAGAAGTGACACAAGACCCCCGGGAGTATGCCAACCTATAAAACCCCAAGTCAAAGCCCAAATGGTGCATTTGGTCTCTCGAGATGCCTGCCTTGCCCTGTACTTTCCTTCCTTTCATTCCTGCTCGAAAGCTTTTCTTCTTCTTCTTTTCTTCTCCTTCTCCTTCTCCTTCCTCTTCTTCTTTTCTTCTTCTCCTCCTCCTCCTCCTCCTTCTTCTTCTCCTCCTTCTTCTTCCCCTCCCCCTCCCCCTCCCCTTCCCCCTCCCTCCCCTTCTTCTTCTTCTTCTTGTTCTTCTTCTTCTTCTCCTCCTCCTTCTTCTTCTCCTCCTCCTCCTCCCCCTCCTCCTCCTCCCCATCCTCCTCCCCCTCCTCCTCCTCCCCATCCTCCTCCTCCTCCTCCCCCTCCTCTTCCTCCCCCCTCTCCTCCCCCTCCTCCTCCTCCTCCTCCTCCTTCTTCTTCTCTTCTTCTTCTTCTTCTTCTTCTTCTCCTTCTTCTTCTTCTTCTTCTTCTTTTCTTCTTCTTCCTCTTCTTCTTCTTCCTCTTCTTCTTCTTCTTTCTGAGACAGAGTCTTGCTCCGTCGCCCAGGCTGGAGTGCAGTGGTGCAATCTCGACTCACTGCAAGTTCCGCCTCCCGGGTTCACGCCATTCTCCTGCCTCGGCCTCCTGAGTAGCTGTGACTACACGCGCCCGCCACCACGCCCAGCTAAATATTTTGTATTTTTAGCAGAGACGGGGTTTCACGGTATTAGCCAGGATGGTCTGGATCTCCTGACCTTGTGATCCGCCCGCCTTGGCCTCCCAAAGTGCTGGGATTACAGGTGTGAGCCACCGTGCCCGGCTAAGCTTTTAAATAAACTTTCACTCCTGCTCTAAAACTTGCCTTGGTTTCTTCTGCTTTATGCCTCCTCAGTCACATTCTTTCTTCTGAGGAGGTGAGAATTGAGGCTGCTGCAGACCTACACGGGTTCACCGCCTCCAGCATTCTTTGGTGCCACACGACCCGGATGCGTTCCTCTGCTAACAGGGTTGGTGTGTGTGTATGTGCGTGTGTGTTGTTCAGCGTTAGGAAATCAGGGGAGGGGTGAAGACATAGAGGAGGCTATCTCTGGACTGGAAATAAGAAGCCAGGATGACCCTATGTGATGTCTCTTCGGATGGGTCCCTCTTTCTTTTGAGGAGTTCTCCTATGGCACTTCTAGCTAGAAATTCTATAGTTGTATTGAGACAGGATTGTTCCCTTGACCTTGACCCCTTTTGTGGGCAGGAACTGGAGTGGCTCATTTCACTCAGCCTGTAATCTGTGGATGGCTAAGTGTTAATAGCTCAGTGAAGGGTCCGGGTGACAGCCTCCTGCACCTGCCCTTCTTGACACCTGAGTTCTTGTTTGGTGTCCAGGAAGAATCGGGTCACATGAACTATTTGAAGGGCAGTGTATGTGGAGGATTTTATTTGGCAATAAAAGTGTCTCTCAGGGGGATATGAAACTGGAGAGAGGATGGTGTGGGGAGGAAGTGATCTGTTCCTGAAGCTGCACCATCTCTAGTTAGCCGAGTCTAGCCTTAGTCTCTGATGCTCAGCTGCATGTAGCCCCGACTTTCAGCAGTTTCTATCCCTGAGATTCAGAAGCTTGTATCCCCAAACACTTGCATCAGCTGCCACTTTTTGCTCCACCAGCTGATGTCTTTCTATGGGCACAGGATAGGGGATGGGGTGGGCCAAAAAGGCAAGCACAGGATAAGGGGTGGGGTGGGTCGAAAAGGCCACATGGTCACCTCTTTTGACTTAGGGCTGAGGTTCTGGGCTTGAGGGTGGAGTTTAGCCAGGAGCCCAGCCCTTTTGTATCAGGGTCAGCTGTTTTCACTTAAGGCTGAGGTCCCAGGCTTGAGGATAGAGCTTAGCCAGTAGCTCAGCCATTCTGTATCAGTATGAGTTAGAAACCTACGAAATACAGCAACTCAAAATGAAGCCAAGAGGTAAGGGCTTGGCACGTTTCTGAGTTTATTATTTATTTTTTGAAGATTATTTTCCCTATTTATATATGCACAATAAACCAGAAAAACGACTGAGTCCCACACCGAAGTGTGCCGTCTTCACTTTTTAACCTTTGGTGTTTGAACAGATGCCCTCATCCAAGAATTCCTTCCCAGCAAAGCCTTTCTCTCTGGGGCCGTTGTCAGAGGAAGGAAGCAGCCTCTTGCTCAGGTAGGTTCACGTTGCACATGGATCATTTTGATAATTGTCACCAGCATTGATAATGAAAGACGGTTGTGTAGGCTACACAGGAAGCATGCTGATAAATCCTCTTTCCTGAGAACTGATCAGGGGTTTTGCTGAACCAGGAGTTGAGTTTTTAACACCACAGAGTATTTGTATGTAATGTGAGCTGAAATTCACACTGATGAATCAGGATCTATTTCAGCTGTCCCTTCTTCCCATTAAGATTAATTTATAAGCTTACTATTTGTCACCAAGGCTAGTTTCTATTCCAGGCAAAATAGTGGTATAAGCAAGTTTCCTGCAGTGCCTTAACCATTTAGCCTAAGTCCACTTAAAACTCTAGACCTGCATGGATTGTATACTTCCTTCTCAGCCCTTGCCTACAAATTTACTCTCAAATCCTCCATTCATAACCAGAGGCAAATGCATAATAACAATTTATAGATATTCCCAAGGATATTTTCAAATGAAGAGGGACAAAGGCATAAAAATGTAGTTGGCCGGGTGTGGCAGCTCATGCCTGTAATCCCAGCACTTTGGGAGGCCAAGGCAGGCGAATCACCTGAGGTCAGGAGTTTGAGACCAGCTTGGCCAATGCGGTGAAACCCCGTCTCTACTAAAAATACAAAAATTAGCTGGGCATGGTGGCACATGCTTGTAATCCCAGCTACTCGGGAGGCTGAGGCAGGAGAATTGCTTGAATACGGGAGGCAGAGGTTGCAGTGAGCTGAGATCACGCCATTGCACTCTAGCCTGGGCAAATGAGTGAAATTCCATCTCAAAAAAAAAAAAAAAAAGTTTGTGATGCTTTGATTCAAGAATAGTAGATTGGGGCATCCCCTGGGTGAATCCCCATTGTTCTATAATGACTCTCTTTTGAGCTGTGCGGGGGAGGATTGTGAGGCCGTGTCAAAGCCAGGGAGAGGAGTGCCTGGCAGATTATTGATGTACGCTTTGGGTTAGCAAGGAGTTACCTACTGTGGTATACATGACATATTACCAAGCCTGGTGTACAGGGGAGATGCCTGCCTTGCAGTTCATAAGAATTAGGTTTTATTAGAGCCCTGCCACTGATTTATGGACTGGGTTACTGAGTTAAATGAAATGTGAATTAAATGAGAAGATGTATGAGAGAGCACTCAGCAGAGTACGGGATTAGAAAGCAGTTCTGTTTCTTCAGGCTGTGAACTCCCTGAGAATTCACAAACCTGTTGTATTCATCATTGAATTTCAGCCCGACGCCTGGCCCACAATAGGCCCTCTGTATATATTTGTTGAAGTAATGTATTGCTGCCTATAAAGACCAGGTGAAGGAATGAATCCAGTGGTAAGATCTGAAGACTCACCTGAACAAACAGGGAAGAATTTGGAGGTCACTGGAGCTTTTCTATAGGCTCTTGGAGTTGCCTTTGATGGGTTTTCTTCTAAGTTTTAAAAATTGTAAACATTTTTCTCAAAGTAAAGCAAACATGCAGCGAAGTACAGAAATCATAAGGGTACACAGCTCCATGAATTCTCACATACCCATAGAACCACAATCTATGTAAAACCAGAATCGCACCAGCACCCTAGAATGCTGGCATTGCGTCCTCCCATTGTCAACTCTTCCCTCCTCTCAAGGATACCCTCATCCTGATTTCTGATATTATGCATTAATTTTGTCCAGTATTTTGTGAGGTTCAACTATATTTTTCCATGGCATTGTAACTTGTTCATTTTTTTTTTGAATTATTGATTTGCTTCAATGGATAATTTCTTTTTTAAAATTATACTTAAAGTTCTAGGGTATATGTGCACAACATGCAGGTTTGTTACATATGTATACATGTGCCATGTTGTTGTGCTGCACCCATTAACTCGTCATTTACTTTAGGTATATCTCCTAATGCAATCCCTCCCCCCTCCCCTAACCCCACGACAAGCCTTGGTATGTGATGTTCCCCATCCTGTGTCCAAGCATTCTCATTGTTCAATTCCCACCTATGAGTGAGAATATGCGGTGTTTGGTTTTCTGTCCTTGCGATAGTTTGCTCAGAATGATGGTTTCCAGCTTCATTCATGCCCCTACAAAGGACGTGAACTCATCCTTTTTTATGGCTGCATAGTATTCCATGGTGTATATGTGCCACATTTTCTTAATCCAGTCTATCATTGATAGACATTTGGGTTGATTCCAAGTCTTTGCTATTGTGAATAGTGCCGCAATAAACATACGTGTGCATGTGTCTTTATAGCAGCATGATTTATAATCCTTTGGGTATATACCCAGTAGTGGGATGGCTGGGTCAAATGGTGTTTCTTGTTCTAGATCCTTGAGGAATCACCACACTGTCTTCCACAATGGTTGAACTAGTTTACAGTCCCACCAACAGTGTAAAAGTGTTCCTATTTCTCCACAGCCTCTCTAGCACCTGTTTTTTCCTGACTTTTTAACGATCGCCATTCTAACTGGTGTGAGATGGTATCTCACTGTGGTTTTGATTTGCATTTCTCTGATGGCCAGTGATGATGAGCATTTTTTCATGTGTCTGTTGGCTACATAAATGTCTTCTTTAGAGAAGTGTCTGTTCATATCCTTCACCCACTTTTTGATGGGGTTGTTTGATTTTTTCTTGTAAATTTGTTTAAGTTCTTTGTAGATTCGGGATATCTACAATGTCCTTTGTCGGATGGGTAGATTGTAAAAATTTTCTTGCATTCTGTAGGTTGCCTGTTCACTCTGATGATAGTTTCTTTTGCTGTGCAGAAGCTCTTTAGTTTACTTAGATTCCATTTGTCAATTTTGGCTTTTGTTGCCATTGCTTTTGGTGTTTTAGTCATGAAGTCCTTGCCCATGCCTATGTCCTGAATGGTATTGCCTAGGTTTTCTTCTAGGGTTTTTACTGATGCATCATCTTCCTGTGTAGGAATTCATTATAATTTGTTCATCTATTCCCCTGTTGATGAACATTTAAGTTTTTGCCAGTCCTTGGCTATTACAAATAAAGCATCTATAAACATTTTGATGCTTTTGACCCATATTTCTGTGGGATATAAATGAAACCTTGGAGAGAAATTGTGAAGTTATAGGGTACGTTTAGGTCCAACCTTAGTAGATACCACCAAGAAGTTGACCAATGTGGTTGTGCCAATTGACACTCCCTCCAGCTATGTATGTGAGTCACCTCTGCTCTGTAATGCCTGTCACTGTCAGTCCTTTTAGTTCTAGCCATTCTAGTGGATACGTAACATT
The DNA here is from genome assembly GCF_009764315.1 of Trachypithecus francoisi. Classification (NCBI taxonomy): domain Eukaryota; kingdom Metazoa; phylum Chordata; class Mammalia; order Primates; family Cercopithecidae; genus Trachypithecus; species Trachypithecus francoisi. The sequence continues at coordinate 11,110,985 of NW_022681458.1, forward strand.
ATTTATTCTGATTTTAATGTGCATTTCCGTGATGGCTAATGTGGATGAGCATCTTTTCATATATTTACTGTCCATTTAGATAGCCTCTTTTTTTTTTTTTTAAATTGAGACGGAGTCTCACTCTGTTGCCCAGGCTAGAGTGCAGTGGCATGATCTTGGGCTCACTGTGACCTCCACCTCCTGGGTTCAAGTGACTCTCCTGCCTCAGCCTCCTAAGTCTCTGGGATTACAGGTGCACGCCACCATGCCTGGCTAATTTTTGTATTTTTAGTATAGACAGATTCAGAGTTTCACCATGTTGGCTAGGCTGGTCTCGAACTCCTGACCTCAAGTGATCTGCCTGCCTTGATCCCCCAAAGTGCTGGGATTACAGATGTGAGCCACCATGCCCAGCCTCTTTTTTTATTTTGAGATAAGGTCTCACTCTATCGCCCAGACTGGAAAGCAGTGGTGCAAGCATAGCTCACTGCAGCCTCAAACTCTTGGGTGCCAGTGATCCTCCCACTTCAGCCTCTCGAGTAGCTAGGACTACAGGCATGTGCCACCACAGATGGCTAATTAAAAAATATTTTTTGTAGACACAGGGTCTCACTATGTTGCCCAGGCTGGCCTCAAACTCCTGGCCTGAAGCAGTCCTCCTACATCAGCCTCCCAAAGTGTTGAGATTATAACTGTGAGCCACCATGCCTGGCTCCTCCTCTTAGTTTCTAAGACAAAGCCTTACAGTTGGAATTATTAGTTTTAATGAATATATGTTATTAATTATACTTGTTAGAAGTTAACAAATTCTGATTTGGTAACTAGAATTCGGGACTCCTATGGAAAACCTGTAGATATATATATCCACAAGGAAGTATATATATATATATTTGATCAGAAAGATTAGTATTTAGAAGTGTACTTTTCATGTGGTATCCTTTGTCAAGGACAACTCATACTTTTGGAATGGCCATCAAGTACTTTATATTGTGTGTTTTAAAAATATAGGTAAAACATTCTCCTGCCCAGCAAAGACCCAAGTTTTGCACCAGTGCTGCCATTTGCCTTTTCTATCTATCACTTTGCTAGAGAGAAGTAAAACACCATGCAGATTTTGTTTTATTTTTGTTGAAATGGGGTCTCACTCTGTTGCCCAGGCTGGAGTGCAATAGTACAATCATGGCTCAGTGCAACCTCTGCCTCCCAGACTCAAGCAATCCTCCCACCTCAGCCTACTGAGTAGCTGGAATTACAGGTGCACCACCACACCTGGCTAATTTTTTGTGTTTTTGTTAGAAAAGGGGTTTTGTCATCATGTTATACACTGTAAATATATACGATTTTTATTAGTCAGTTAAAAAATCATGTTAAGATTTGCCTGAATAATTTCCCCCTTGAATCACTAAATAACATTAAAAATGTCTAAGCTGTTAGAAAACACTCTGCAGATAGTCTGGAAATGGAACAGCTGGAGGAAGTTTACTGCAAACTTGTAATCATTTATTTTGTATATTATCCTTATTAAATGTTTACAATTATCTTTTGATTAAATGTCATTTAATTATATTCAAAGGTACTTTGTCATCAAGATTAATAAGGAAGAAATTTAACCAAAACCAAATGAAATATCAATAAACAAACGAGAAAAAAAAAAACCCAGAAAAGCAGTTTTGTCATGTTGCCCAGGCTTGAACTCCTAAGTTCAAGCTGTCCTCCCACCTCAGCCTCCCAAGTAGCTGGAATTACAGGCACATGCCACCATGCCTGGCTAATTCTTTGTGTTTTTGGTAGGGCTTGTTACCCAGGCTTGTCTCAAACTCCTGAGCTCAAGCGATCTGCCCACCTCGGCCTCCCAAAGTGCTGGGATTCGAGGCGTGAGCCACTGTGCCTGGCCTGTGCAGATTTCACAACATTCAGTAGTGTGATAGAGCTCTATAAGGGACAATCCACCCAGGGGCCTTTGCCATTCTCATCTGGAATGCCTGGTCGGCACCCGTCCCCTGTGCCTGGACTCTGCCTCTGGCCCTCTGCCTTTGAGCTGACCCCTTGACTGGGTAGTTTGTCCCTGGATGCCCTCTGCTGGTTCACTTGTAGTTGCTGGCTCTGTCGTTTGTGGGCTGATGATGTCCCCACCCCTGACCCCATGCCCTATGCAGTCCTTACAGTTGCAAAGCAATTAGTTCCACCTATGGTCCTTTGGGATTTATTCCCAGAATGTAAGCCTGATTCAGTATCAAAAAATCTATCCTTGTTTCTGGAATCAAAAACTATTCTGTGGTCTACAGATTACGTGGTGAGCATGCCTGGCTATTTGATTCTAAAATTCATCATAGTTGGTAACTAGGACAGTGCTACAAAATCCTGATAGTTTAATAATACAGTGTAATGAAAAGAGGTGAAATTATGTGCATTCATTTGAGCATTTGCAGTAGAAGCGGGGACAAGTTCACCTTGGGCTAATTTGTGCATTCAGAAAAATGAGCATGCACTTTGCTCCTCTGATGAGCTGTCACACCTATATAGATGTTGTCTGGCTTGTGTCTTATTAATTCTCATCTCAGCAGCAAATGGAATGGGTGCAATGGACTAGTTTTTAATCAGTCTGTGACATTTGTATCTAAATAAATTGGCATCATCTTGAAATAAATGACTGTAGTCAGTGTGGCTCACAGTTACGTGAACATCCTTTACTATTCACAGCCCATTCTTTGAGCTTGCTCAAATTACACATTACCCCCTGATGCACAAAGCGTCACATGATGCTGTGATCACGTTTGCTGGTGATGTGGGTCGCACACTTCAGTTAATCACCAGGCTGACTGCCATGGCAGCCCTAGAAAGCTGGAGCCCTCAGTGCTCACAAGGAAAAACTTCTGCCCATTACCACCCCCTTTAGCTTTTCTCTGTAGTCATTTAATTAGATTCCATAAAATAAAGCTGCTTTCTCTTGTGCATTGTCAGCAAAAATAGAATGTGCATAGACTATCTTCTGAGTTCCTGATTTTATTTGGAAATCCATTAAACCTAAAATTTCTAGATTTTTTAAAAAAATGAGTATCCTCTTATTTCATTAGCGTCTTTGAAAAGATTTATAACAAATATGTGAAGAGACATGCTGTCCTTTAAATAAGAGCACAACGTTTGCTGAGCAAGGACATGGGCCCAAACAGTGCCACTATTTTTGAAAATGTGTGGTAGGAATGTACTATGTGTACCAAATAAAATAAAAGGACTTTGCTTATTATTTATTTATTTGAGACAGAGTCTTGCTGTGTCACCCAGGCTTGAGTGCAGTTGCGTGATCTCAGCTCACTGCAACCTCCGCCTCCTGGGTTAAAGCAATTCTCATGCTTCAGCCTCCCGAGAAGCTGGGACCACAGGCGTGCACCACAACACCCAGCTAATTTTTGTATTTTTAAATAGAGATAGGGCTTTACCACACTAGCCAGGCTGGTCTCGAACTCCTGACCTCAAGTGATCCACCCGCCTCGGCCTCCCAAACTGCTGGGATTACAGGCGTGAGCCACCATGCCTGGCCAGCTTTGTTGATTTAAAATAGTAATTTGTGTGTCTTTACTGTTAAAATAATTAGAAATAGCTACCAAAGGACTGCATATAGATTGTTTAGTTAGAAACATTGTTAATCTTTAGCATCACTTTTGTCTCTAGTGAGTCCTTCCTCTCCGTTCTTTCCCTCAGCCCCATAGGCTGTCACCCTTGCCTATACAGGAGACTCCACCACCACCCTACTGAAGTAACCACTTCTCTGCCTCCACCACAAACACCACCTCCCCTCTCCCACTGTTCCTTCCCCACTCCTCACCATCTCAGGAACTGACAAGTCTATTTACCTGGTTGTTTGGGATCCAAACCCAGGTGTCATCTTGGACTCCTCTCAATCACACCCCATGGCCAGTGCATCTGAATGACCTGTTTCCTCCATCTCCCCAACACCTCCCAAATTTGATCCCTTTAGCATTTCTGCTACCCATCCTTGCTTCCCTCCTCCACCCGCACTGAGCCACAACGATCTTTAGAAAATCTCAATTCAGTCACATCATTCTCTAGCTTCCCTATTGCAAGAAAACAAACAAAACAAAACAAAACACCACGTAAGCCCGGTCCACGACTCTGCAAGATTGAAGGCTAGTTCCTGTCTAGCTCCATTCTTGCTCCTGCCCTGGCAGCTGGGTTGGTTTTATTTCAGTTTCATGAACTAGCTCCTACAAATCTAGCAATACAATAGAGAAACCAGCAGTGGCTAGAGACTTGAGTTTGTTGCTCCATGAAGCTTTAGCAGTGTCTTGGAGTGGGAAAGGCAAAGTTGGATTCTACTGGGAATCTGAAGTTTGGTTTAAGGCAGGTCTGTCAATGCAGGGGTTTGATGAAGATCACATAAGAATCAGGAAACAATGGAATTTGGACTGGTGGAAACAGCAAGGCAAATATTTTAAGATAAATGTTTTAGGGCTTAAAGTGTTGGTGGTTTTATTAAAGTGTCGATGGATCTTTCCAGAAGTTTCAGTCATGAATAATCAAGATATTTGCCTGGGGAAGAGCGTGCTGGAGTAGTAAAGTGATGCCAAGGAGGACAGAGAGAGTACAAAATCATGTTCCAGCAGAGGAGGCTTTGTGTGTGTGTGATTATGTGGGGAGTAGTTCCCATCTCAGGTACAAGCTGTGTGGGAAGGTAAATGCGTTCAATTCTTAGAACAATCAGTCCACAAAAAGGAAATGCAAATGTCTCTGAAGTATATGAAAATACACTCATTTTGGCTCATGATAAGAAATATATCTGAGGCTGGGCACAGTGGCTGATGCCTGTAATCCCAGCACTTTGAGAGTCCGAGGCAGGCAGATTGCTTGAGGTCAGGAGTTGAAGACCAACCTGGGCAACATGGCAAAGCCCGGTCTCTACCAAAAATACACAAAATTAGCTGGATGTAGTGGTGCACACCTGTGGGATGTGTGGTCCCAGCTACTTAGTAGGCTGAGGTGGGAGGATCTCCTGAGCTTGGGAGGTCGAGGGTACTGTGAGCCAAGATCATGCTACTGCACTTCAGCCTGGGTGACAGAGCCCTTCTCTACCAAAAATACAAAAAATTAGCTGGGTATCGGGGCGTGCACCTGTGGGACGTGTGGTCCCAGCTACTTGGTAGGCTGAGGTGGGAGGATCTCCTGAGTTTGGGAAGTCAAGGGCACAGTGTGCCAAGATCATGCCAAGATCATGCACTCCAGCCTGGGTGACAGAGTGAGACCCCATCTCAAAAGAACAAAAACAAAAACAACAACAAAAAAGAAACATGTCTGAAAACTACACGAAGATACGTTAGGCTTTGTATCCCCACCCAAATCTCATCTTGAATTGTAATCCTCATAATCCCCATAATCTGCACATGTCAAGGGAGAGACCAGGTGGAGGTAAGTGAGCCATGGGGGTGGTTCCCCTGTGCTGTTCTCATGTGAGTGAGTGAGTTCTCACGTCATCTCATTGTTTTATAAGGGGCTCTTCCTCTTCCTGGCGCCTTGTGAAGGACGCGTCTTGCTTCCCCTTTGCCTTCTGCCATGAGTGTAAGTTTCCTGAGGCCTTCCCAGCCATGCTGAACTGTGAGTCAATTAAACCTCTTTCCGTTATAAATTGCCCAGTCTTGGGGAGTTATTTACAGCAGTATGAAAACAGACTAATGCAACACTTTTTCACCTAGCAGATTTTCCAGTATGAAAAAGTTTGATGAAACCTTATAATGGAGAGAACAGGGACTCCCATACATTAACTGGCAGGCATGTGAATTGGTGGAGTGTCTAAGAAGGGCAATCTGGCACTATCTCTTGAAATTATAAATGCACATATCTGCTGTGCAGAATACAAATGATCACTTCTAGGCATTTATCTAATAAGTTGGCCAATAGCTAAAGAAACTAGTGTCCTTTGGGATGCACTTTGAGAGGTGATGCTGAAAGGGATAGAAACTTTTGAAGTTTGTCAATGATCTTTCTTATTGCCTTATGGAAGATATCTCTGTAGTAGGAAAATTAGCCCTTTGATTTTGATAAAGTTTGCACATGATTTTTCCTAGTGTTTTCATATAGCATATGGTGATTTTTGTCATGTGAAATTCTTTAAGTTTATGCCGACAAGTATTTTGATCTTTCTTTTTTTAATGGCTTCTGGGTATGTGTCACACTCCAGTGTTATAAAAATATTCTGCCTTGGTTTCTTCTTGCATTTTTATGGCTTCGTTCTTTTGGGTTACCTTGACATATTTGATCCACTTGGAGTTTATTGATGTATAAGTTGTGAGGTATGGATTCAATACTATTATTTTTCCATGTGATGACTCACTTATCTCATTATAACTTACTGAACAAGCCTTCCAGTTCTTAGCATATTCTTACAAATGTTTAGGTCTATCTCTGGACTCCCCAGTCTGTTCCATAAATTTGTCTGTTTAATGTGTCACACTATTTTAATTATTGTAGCTTTATATTATGTTTTAATATTGGTTAGTTCCACCTCATTTCCTTCTTGTTCAGGAGTTTCTTGACTTTCTTAGGTTGCTTATTTTTCATGTGAAATTTAGAATCAGCTCGTGCGATTCCATACTCTCCCTCACCAAATTCCATTGGTGACTGTATTTATTGTGTTAAATGTACGGATTAGCTTAGAGGCATTTATATTTTATGATGTCACATCTTCCTATTCAAGTATATGGTATATCTTTACATTTGTCCAAGTTTATTGTGTATCATTTGATTATATTTAAAAATTTTCTTCAATAGGTATTTCACATTCTTGTTATAATTTTTACAAAATCTTTTGTTTCTAATGTAAGTGAGATTCCCCACTCCCACATCAATTAACTACTATTATTTGCATGTACGAGGGTTTTTGATTCTGTGTATTTATTTTGATATCTTAACAGATTTTTCTTATTGTTCGTAGTGTATTTTAAGTTGTATTCTCTAGGTATGATAGTATATTGTTTGCATATAATAATTTACTTCCTCTCCAATTAAATATTTATAAATTTGCTTTTGGGTACTGGTTTGGTTTAATACCTCAAGAACAATATTAAATTATAACGATGATGGTATCATATTATTATCAACTCTAATGGGATGCCTTTTCATATTCTTTCATTAAGCATGATGCTGACTTTTGGGTTGAGACAGATCTGTTGCATTATAAGGTAGTAGTTATCTCTTTTCATTTTATTATTTATCAGTAATGTATACTGAATTTTATTAAATGCATCTTCATCATTTATGAAGAAGGCCTTTTTTTTTCTTTTTAAATCTATTAATATAGGTAAATAGGTTTTCTGATAATCATGCTGTTGTTCTGGAAATAAATCTTACTTGGTCATTATATATCAATTTTTAAATAATTTGCTGGATTATTTCGCTAATTTTTTTTTTTTTTTTTTGAGATGGAGTCTCACTCTGTCTCCCAGGCTGGAGTGCAGTGGCGTGATCTCAGCTCACTGAAACCTCTGCCTCCTGGGTTCAAGTGATTCTCCTACCTCAGCCTCCCAAGTAGCTGGGATTACAGGCATGTGCCACAACACCGAGCTAATTTTTGTATTTTTGGTAGAGATGGGGTTTCAGCATGTTGACCAGGCTGGTCTCAAACTCCCAACCTCAGGTGATCTGCCTGCCTTGCTCTCCTGAAGTGCTGAGATTATAGGCATGAGCCACTCTGCCTGGCCTATTTTGCCTTTTTTTTTTTTTTTTTTGAGATGGAGTCTCGCTCTGTTGCCAAGGCTGGAATTTGATGGCGCGATCTTGGCTCACTGACACAGCTGCCTCCCTGGTGCAAACGATACTCCTGGCTCAGTCTCTAGAGTAGCTGGGATTACAGTTGTGTGCCACCATGCCCAGCTAAGTTTTTTTTGTATTTTTAGTAGAGATGGGGTTTTACCATTTTGGCCAGGCTGGTCTCGAATTCCTGACCTCAGGTGATCCACTCGCCTCAGCCTCCCAAAGTGCTGGGATTACAGGCAGGAGCCACCGTGCCTGGCTGCATCAGTTGTTTTTGTGTGTATCTGATAGCTGTGTTGAGCTTTTGGTGTCAATGGTGTGTGACTGGGGTCACATGTCCATCTCTGAACCAATCTGTCACCAGGGGAATGCTCAGGTCTAGGTCATGTGGCTACTCCTGGACCTGGCAGTGGGGTCAGTTTCATGTGCAGCACATGGGCTGAGACTTGGTTTTCCCATGGCAAAACTGGGCCCCAGCTATCCAAGAAGGAGAGATACTAACTAGATGGAGAAAACCACAGATGTCCCACCATAGGCAAGTTGGTGATAACGGAGCTCAGATATTTCAGGTTTCATTTGTAGTACAGACAGGAAGCTTCTTGGCTGATAACTGAGTGAGTCATCAGCACTGTTATCAGCTCTCGACTGACAACTTCCAGACTTCTTTTATGTGGGAGAATAAACCCATAATTTGTTTAAGCCATTAATACAAACACCTTCTATATGGAAATAAAAGCATAAAATATTGTGTCTGGAAAACCCAAAGACTGGAGCTATTTCATAATACTCTATTTTCAGATCCCAGAATAAATTCAGGTGCAAAGAAGAGGACTTAAACTGAATCTCTTTATTTGCAGGTCAGTTATGTGGATTTATTATATGATAAATCACTTCCAGCTTACCTGAGATGTAGCACCCACCTTCTTTCCAAAAGAATCTAAGTTTTCTGCAGCCATTGGCAAAATGGTCTCTATATTTCCCTTTGGACTTTCAGTTACCTGTAGACAGTGACATCATTCCTGCTACCCCTTTCCACATTTGGTTAACCTTTAAGGAGACAAGAAAACACCCCTCCTCCCTGCAGAGGGTGGGACTGGATGCTGGATTGAAGCTGGAGTCAGCTTGAAAGAAACCGTTGGCCATGTATAGAGAGAAGAGACACTGGATCCTATGTTCCAGTATAGGGAATTAAAAACAGTTATTGAGTTTAAAATACTTTTCATGTTCTTGTGAATCAATGTGAAAATACCTGATTTCCACTTGGAGGTGGCTCAAGTGCTTTATGAAATATTTATATAGGGAAGATATGCTTCCTTGCTGTCTTTTTATTCAAGACCTCATTTAAACCTACCCTAGATCAAATCAATATTACAGTGATAATGTAAAATAAATTAAAACTGTTTTAAACAGCTGCTAGAACAGTGGTTCAATTCAAATCAGAGCAAGTCTAGAGGGAAGAAAGTAAATGTGAACCTGTCTCAAACAGGATTTAAGAATTGTTCATTGATAATAGAATAAAATAATCTGAATATATATGCTAACACTTAAATGACTCATTTTAATAAAGATGCTACTAATTAAAGGAATAAGATAATTACCTAGTGCTTGTGGCTATAATGCATGTAAATCAATTATTCTTCATGACGATTCTTCAAAGACACTTAAAACTCCCATGTACTTATTTAGCATTTATATTTTTTACACTGCCTTTTTGCATTGATTGATTGTTTTGTAGGAAATATTGGAAGTGGAGGAAAGGTGCTATGGGAAAGTGGATAAAGCATAAACTGGTGATTTGGAGGCTTGGAGTCTCATTCTGATTCTGCAGCTACTCAGCATGGGTAGCTATTAGCTTCCTCAATGCATCCTCTTCCTCCTCAGAAAAGATCTTTGGAGAGTCCCATCCAGTTTTCACATCTTACACCTTCACAAATCAGGAGTAGTAGTTACCTTGCAGAGAGGCAAGTGAGCAAACTAAAACTCTCAAGTACCTCCCCACAATAAACTAAAACCCAGCAAGCACTGTTCACCATACCATATATAATTGATACATACAGATATATGCTACATATGTCACATATATGACACACATCACACATACATACATGATATACATCACACACATACATGATATACATCACACACGATACATCATCTATATTTACATGATATATACATTATCCATAGGTACATCTATCTATCTATATTTGTCTCTATAGCTCATGTGCAATATCCACTAAGTATCGGACTTTACATTGTAGGATACACAGTATCTACTAAGTGTCAGACTCTGCACTGTAGGAGATTCATATATCAGATACAGAGCAGAGATTCAAACAAAGCATGGCTCCTAAGCCAGACTCATCCCTATGTTTGAGTCTTGGCCATGCCCCTTGCAAACTGAGTGACTTTAGTCATTTTACTTCAGCTCATTTCACCTCAATTTTGTCCTTTAATTGGGCACTAGTCATAGTTCCTACCTCATCATGCTGGCATTAGGATTAAATGAGGTCATATGTAAAGAATACTCACATTAGTGTCTGGTACACTGTAAATACTCTACATCATCACTATCATCACCTAGAGCTCTATAAAATTGGGGTTTCTGTCTCCTCTCCATGTTATATGACATCTGAAGGTCAAAGAGAATAACTCGCCCAGTGCTATCATGGGTCCTAATAGAACTGTTCTGGCCAAAGTAGGCTGGTGCTGTTCTTCATGGTAGAAAGCTCTCACCAGGCAATGTGTCCCTTCTCTCTATACATGGCCAACTTTTTCTTTCAAGCTGACTCCAGCTTCGATCCAGCACCCAGTCCCACCCTCTGCAGGGAGGAAGGATGTTTTCTTGTATCCTTAAAGGTTAACTGAATGTGGGAAGGGGTAGCAGGAATGACATCGCCGTCATATGAAGTCACTGGCAAATGAAGGTGCAGAGGGAAATATAGAGACCATCTGCTAATGACTGCAGAAAAACTTAAGATTCTTTTGGAAAGAAGGTGGGTACTAAATCCCAGGTAAGTTGGAGGTGATTTGTCATCTTATGATAAATAATTTAGTTTGGGTCTTAGTTCAAATCCTGGGAGATCAAGCTTGGTAACCTTGGCAATTTCTTCTAAATATAAGTTTCTAAGTCTGTGCATGATGACACGGTGCACCCAGACTGGCATTCTCACAGGATGCCGTGGTGGACACAGAGTTTGAAAACCTCATCAGGAGTGGTGTTCTCATTGAGGCCAGTGGTTCCCGATTGGCTACCTGTGAACCCGCTGGTCTGGGAAGTTGATTTTCTCCATTTGTGACAAAATGCAAAAAATAAAGACAATTATATTTGCATTAGTTTGTAATATTTTTATAAAACCCTATGGGTATAATGCAATTGAGTTGTAACTCTAAACTAGATCTATGAAGAGAAATGAATCTTGTACATTGTTTTGAAATGTTTCCATTCCACCAAATCCAGAAACCTTAGAATTTCTAATGGGATCCAGCCTTCTACCTGGCAGAAATAGTACACCTGAGATCACTAGTCATGCTGCCTGGCTCATTGGGGAACAATTAATCCTGCTTTGCCACTTATTAATGTGTGGCCTCGAGTTATTTTACATCATTGGGACTCAGTGGCTTAAAACCATAGTGGTTTATTTCTTAGGTCATATGCCCATTGCAGGTTCCCATTGCTTCACCACATCGTCCTCTCTCAGGGGCACAAGCTGGAGGAGCCCCCATTCCACCTCTTGGAATCTTGCCAGTTGTCATGCTAAGGAGAGGAGAACACAGTGGGACATGTGCGGGATTTTAAAAGTTTCCATCTGGAAGTGGTGCATACTATTCCCTGCACATTTTATGACCATGGCAAATAATATGACCACATCTAACTTTAAGGAGAGCAGGAAGGTAAAGTCTTACAAAGAAGTAGCAGTAAGGTCAAATGTACTATCATTCACTTCATATTCCATTTCATTTATTTTAGCTCAGCATTTTTACTGATTAAGATAAATTTACATGCTGATTCTGGTATGAATTTTATCAGCTGCCAAAAATTTCGACTACATAGTATTTCCCTAAAAACTTCTGGTAGCTTGATAGTGACCCCCTGACTGGTGTGTTGTTAAACAGTTTTGTGTCCACTTAGCTGAATTTTCTCCATAAGGTGATAATGAGAAATTCTATCACTTTTTTTTTTCTAAAATCAAGATACATTATTGGTCTATTTGGCCTTTGACTTGTCAATATAGGGCCTTTATCAAAAAAGGAAATGAAATGGGTCAGGATGAAGATTTGATATTCTGTAAGTTGGGAATAATAGAAAACAAAAGCGTGGATTATTAGCTTTCATTCAAACATAGAGGCAATATTATTTTAATCACTTTTGTTAATGTGACAGGGTAACGTATTAGTTGGACTTTTTCATTGAATATTTGGGGGATCTTGCAGATGGTTGAAAAGCTGTCAGTGAAGTACCAGATCAGCTTTCAGAATCTACAGAAAAGACCCATTTCTCTGAGAGTGATAATAGTAATAATAGTTAACACTTGCATGGCGCTTAGTACATGGATGTTTTGGGACCAGGACATGCAAGTCCATATGCTTTTTTTCCAGCGTTAATCATGTTGCTCTGCCTATAAGCTAAGGTGCTGGAAGATTATAGTCTTCCTTTTTAGCCTGGAAAAAATGAAAGCATCTTGTATTGTCTCTGCCATAATATGCATTTTAAAGATTAAAGACTAAGAGAATACTTTAAGAAAGGAAAATTATCTGAAACACGCAGTAACCAGCATCCAGAAAATAAAACCACTTTTAATTATCCTATATTTCAAAGTAATATGAAATCCACAAACAAAGGGGTTGCTCAGGCAAAAGGATAATAAACTGAAATGTGATTTTAATTAACTCACAACCTTTTTACACTTCATCTTGCTTCATTTGTGTGTGTGTCTTGATGGAAGGGAATGAAGAGCACTATCCACTAGTCCAGGATTCAAGGTAAGAGAAGTTAGTTTCAGGAAAGAATGCAACTCCAGGGCCACAGAAACCACCTGACACTAGTGCCAGCAGAGGGTGCTGGCGTGGCACAAAATTAAGAATGTTCAATAGGAAGAGGTCTTAGATTAAAAGACAGCAGGTGTGAGGAAAAATGTAATAACTGTTTGTATCCACTTGGAGGTCTGAATTCTCCGCTTGCAGATCTGTCTGGTGTGTAGTGATTTCCTGCGATGGCCACATGAATTGTAGGTATCTCTTAAAGCAGAAAAGTGGGACATTTGCTTCTGTGTTTGAACAGGACAGGGAGAAGCCATGCAGTTTGCCTCCTGTTTCCACTGGAGGACTTTTAGCAGCCCCTGGCGTCTGTGACACCTACAGCATTAAGTTCACATGGAGTCCCTACTTTATTATTATTATTTTAAAAACAAAACAAACTATTTTTGTGTTTACTAAAACAAAACTGGCCCAGACTGTCAATCCAGGGGAATCACATTTTCTTTTTTCATTTAGCCACTTTAAAAAGAAGGTAACAGGTATCTGGGAACCCACAGGTAGTAGAGATTGTGAAAGGTCAGGTGGAGGAGACAAGGCTGGCTGCGCTTTATTCAGCGGAGTGCAGCCTCCCTGGCGGTCGCAGCACCAGTCAGCCTAGCCAGGACGTGTAGAAGAGCCCCCTGAAGTAGGTCACAGCGAATGCTCCTTTTATACAGAGTCCCCTGTTGTGATTCCTTCGCTAGCAGCGCCTCTGCCAACCTGGGCTTCTGAACTGTTCTTTCGGGCGTTCTGGACTGGGAGTCAATTGACCCACTGGATTCGAGTCCAGACTTTCTGGGCCTCAGTTTCCCCCTAGGTTCAACGACAGGGATGGACAACCTGACACCGAGGCCTCTTCCCGCCCCGACACGGCGAGGCCAGACATTCCTTAGTGGCACGGCAGGCCCCGCGCTCTGGAAAGGGCCGACGAGAAGGAGACAGCTCGGTCAGCACCAAGGACAAGGGCTCCGGGTCCGCCTGGCTGACGCGAGGTCACTTCCAGGCCAGCCGGGCTGCTGAGCGAGCGTCGGGCGCAGGGTTCCGTGGCCGGGCGGGAGGGCTGGGGTTGCCGAGAGAAGCGCTGGGGGAAGGGGAGCAGCCCCGGGGGATGAGGCAAGGCCGGGCCCCGCGGCGGTCTTGCAGATTCTGCGCCAAGAGGCCAAGGGTGGCTGCTGCCAGCGCGTCGCCCCTCCCTTGGGGCGCCCTGCCGCCTCCCGCGCACCGCCCTGCTCGGGCCTTGGGGCGCACCGGGTGCTCCCGGCTCTGGAGGCCCCTCAAAGTCCCCTCTCCCGCACGCGTGGACCTCTCCAGCCCCTTTCCTGCCCCAGCATCGCCCGGCTCCCTGTACCAGGGCTTCTGGATACACCCGTGACTTCGACTCACTCCTGGGGGACGGAGTCCCACGTCGCCTTTCTGCAACCCCCACCCCAACTCCCTGCGGTGAAAGAGGCCCCACTCCCCGATGCTCCCGAGCCTGGGCTGCGGGCGCCCCGCCCCCCGCTCGCCCCGCCCCACCCCGCCCCGCAGGCCCCGCCCGCCGTTACCCGGGGAACCGCGGATCCCGCAGCTGCAGGAGGCGCCCGGCCCCGCGGAGCAGCCCTAGCCGCCGCCGCCGCTCTCGCAGCTCTCGCCGCCACTGCCACCGTCACCGCGTCCTGGCTCCGGCTCCCGCGCCCTCCTGGCCGGCCATGCAGCCCCGCCGCGCCCAGGCACCCGGTGCGCAGCTGCTGCCCGCGCTGGCCCTGCTGCTGCTGCTGCTCCGCGCGGGGCCCCGAGGCAGCTCCGTGGCCAGCCCAGTGCCCGCCGCGCCCCTATCCGCGCCCGGGCCATGCGCCGCACAGCCCTGCCGTAACGGGGGCGTGTGCACCCCGCGCCCTGAGCCAGACCCGCAGAACCCTGCCCCCGTCAGCGAGCCTGGCTACAGCTGCACCTGCCCCGCCGGGATCTCCGGCGCCAACTGCCAGGTGAGTGTAAGCGGCGGGCGCGGTGTGGGGCGCTGGTCCGGGACCAGCAGTCTCTTCCCGCCGGCCCTGCTGCTGCTGCCTGACAGTGGGCATGCCTGACCCAGGCTTTCCCACTTCGGGAAGGCAATGGATCCAGTCTCTTGGCCCGCGTGGACGCGGACACCCGGGCCGACCCTGATTCCCTTACCCACCCTGGTTCCCGGGCGGGGCCAGCGGGGCTCTCGGGGTGTGCCGCTCCGGGGCTCGGCGCTCCTCGCGCGGGGCTCCAGACGCTCCGGTTGGCCACCGAGTGGCGCGCCCCTTCCGGCTGGTCCGAGCCAAGAACCACTCGAGCGGTGTCCGCCTTGGCAGCGTGGAGGAGCAGGCTCCGAGCGTCCCTGGCGAGGTGTTCAATGTCCAGGTGGTCCACGCTTCCCGTCCCGCTGGACCCTGTGTGTGTAAAGGGTGTGCGGTGTGCGAGTCAAGTGATGGTGGGCCCCGTGCCAGGTGGTGGGGCACTTTCTTCTCTTCCTCCGCCCTTGAGGACTGTGACAAGGCAGCCAGAGGACGAGGAGGGCAGCAGCCTCTCCTCGGCCTGCGACCAGCCCTCTCTAAGCTTAGGAGCAACGTTGGAACAGTCGGAGGCATTCGAGGGGCCATTGTACGTGGAGCTGGCAGGGCCGCCCTTCCTGCCGTACGCTCCACGGGGCGCACGCTTGGGGCTGGCAGCCGGGACGTGAGCAGGGCACCGGGAAGCCGCCAGAAAGCGTGGGGCAATGGGAGGGATGGGACGATGGGATGTAGCCAGCAGCCGCCCGTGAATTTGGGGTTTCCGAGAGAATTTGGCAGAAAATAATATCTGGGGCTTTTACAAGTACGTTAAAGCTTGGTGAAACCTATTAACATCAACATTTTCAGTAGGCAATTTGGTAGGACTGTGTGTACAGGTAGAAAATCCCCAAACCTCTATTGCAGGGTAGGGCAAATAATGAATTCATCTGAAATGATGACTTTAACCCACATGAATATGGACGACATTTGGGATCAGATACTATCTTTCTTACATTTAGGGTGGAGGAGCTTGTTTCATATAAATTTGATAACAATGATTGAAGAGTTACTTTGAGAATGCTCAAATAGGTTCTTTCAATGGGGAAAAAGGTTGCCCTTTCAGTATGACACGTTTTACATTTTTTAGAGGTAAATGGGATTGAGAAGCTTGACCTTGACAGTCAGATTTTTTCGCATTTATCTAGAATCTTTTTATTTCTTTTAATAGCAAATTAGCAATTTGAATCCATCTTTTCAACATTGTGCTCTTCCTCTTTGTTTACTGGTTTCAGTAAGCTTAGTTCCTTGAAGGGAGGTGATGAGGAGGAGGAAGAATTTGTGTGATGTGAGCATCAGGAGTAGGTTTGGGACATGATAGCTTCTTGGAGGAAATGCCTGTTAGAGCCATTCTAACCGTTAGAACAAAATCTTGCTTTTTCAAAAGTGAAAATGACTGCAAATCAAAAACCAGGGAATGGACTCATGCTAATTTTCCCTGTGGACTGATGATTTATATGACTTTTCCTGAAGAAATGAATTGTCTGAGTGTGTCCATCAAACTGCTGTTATATTTTCATGTCTGAATTTTATCCTTCAAAGAAATAATTGATTTGGACCTAGGGTTTAGTGGGAATGGATGGGAGAAGGTAGGTTAGAGTGCACATCGATTTACATGAGAAGAAAGACTGGACACTGGAAATTTAACACAACTCTGAGATGGTTTTTGGTGACTCTAAAAATAGATATAAGATATCTTCAAGAAAAAGAGCTCTTTGGTGCTCCCTAAAGATGACTAACAGAGAAACATAAATATTTTGATTTGTCCTAAGTAGTGACTTGGTATATAATACAATTCATTCAGAAGAGTCATGAACTAATACATAACATTGCAGAACCAACTGGTTAAAAACAGATTCGGGTTTCTTTTGTAGCTCCCATTTGACATAGGCTTAGCTATGTGAACACCACCCACCTGAGCAGAAGCAATAGAGCATGCCCTGGCATGTGAGTTGAAAAGAGCGCTGAAGTTACTGTAGTCCTCATAGGAAAGCTTAGTGAACTTGGAACTTGATTGGACTTGGTTACCCAGAAAAGCTTACTGAGACGATTCAGGGCCTTATAATCCATAAAAATGGATTCCTGATGATTTTAATTTAATCATTCATGATCTCGCAGTAAGACTTGAGACTCATTTTCCATGGGAATGGCAAAGAACACAAAAGACAATTTCAAAAGAGAAGTTAAACCTGGGGTGGTGGGGAGGGGAGGGGAGAGAGGGAGAGAGAAACTGCATATACTCAATTACGGATAAGGAAAATGGATCTTAGCCACTGCAGACTATGTGGTTGCTGAAATAGAACCTCGTGCTCACTGGATAAATTGGAAGTGGAATTTTACCTGGGTGTGAAGAGGATCTTTTAAACAGAGCATCACTCCTCCTCCTCCAAAGACAATAGTGTTAGCAATGGTAACATTAGAACCTAACCTTGAAATTTCCTTTTGTGTGTGGAGAAATTTTAAGAAAATCATAAACTACAAATTGGGATTAAAATGGCTGTCTTTAGGCTTTTTTTTTAAAAAAAGGCTGTCTTTAGCTTTTCTGTGGTTGGCTGATTGAGTTTGCATAAGTCAGTGGGGTCCAGGACATGTTTCTTTTGTCACCTGAATGATGGGGACTCATAGGATTTGGGAATTGTAGGTCGTGTGGGTTTGAAGTCAAGCTGAAGTTAAAACTGCTGGGTCTTATTTCCTCATCTTTAACGATGGGATCTATGGGACCTACCTCATAGGATTCCTCGTGAAGACAGTGATTCCATTCCTTGATGTTTGTTTGTGGCTGACAGCTTTAAAGCCTCACTCTCCCTCTTCCTCTTTTATTCCACATCCAAACAAGCTGATAAGAAAGCCCAGGGGTTCCCTCCTTTGGTGCTGGCGGGAGGCTGAAACCATGCAAACTCCTGCCCTGTGCCATCCCAGCCCCAACCCCAAAGTGCAGCAAAACCCACAAGCCAGTCTCCTTTCCCTGCACTCAGAAGCCATTTAAACCCATTTGGGAGCTGCCTGCTCTCCCCAGAGAGCCCCATTATGTCAGCAGTAAACCTTTTTATACCGTGTGTGCGTGTGTGCACCATTTTCAGTCTCAGGGTCCACACCAAATTTTGGGTGGGTGTCCATCCTGTCTCTGTGGGATGTTCAAACTAAGGTTCTGAGAAGGATTACATTAATTAAGTGCTGTTAAATCACTGAGCACCTGTGACATTTCTATAACTGTCACCTCTTCCCTTTCTTTTTAAACTTTCTGCACATATTTCAAATGCTCATTACCTTAACTAGATAGAACAAGTATCATCATCTCTTTTAGTCAAATGTAGAAAATGAAGCTCATTTTGAATGAGTGACTAATCCAAGGTCACATTTTGATACTGCCCTGAAAGGCCTCTAACACATGCAGACATCTTAAATCATGAGAAATTCAGCTGATCTTAAAACTGTATATGAAAATCTAATTTGTAGATAGATAATGATGATGGTAGCTCACCCTCCTTTTAAGCACTTGCCACATGCCAGCACTGTTCCAGCGACTTTGCAGATATAACTTGCTGATCCTTGCAATCTCCTATGAGCTGGGTGCTGTCCCCACGCCAATTTTATAGATGAAGTGCAGAAAAGTGAAGTGACTGTCCCAATGTTGCACTGCTAGTAAGTATGATAACTGGAATTAGAGCCAGCCAGGTTGGCTTGATACGGGGCGGTAGAATCTAAAGAGTGCCTAGATGAAAATCTAGCCCTGGACCTGTCATAGTTACAATAGGGAGCAAGAGCTGTAACCTCCTTGAGTTTTACCAGTAAAAAGGGGATGAAGTAATTTCTGAGTCCAGTCTTGCTCTAAGTGAGCTTGTACAAGTGTGCTCAGCTGGAATAAAAAGGCACAGAGGTGATAAAGACACAGATTCTCCTTATGCCACATGTTAACCAGGAGCCTTCACCATAGAGTTAGAATTCTGGGTCCTAGCTGAAGTTATTTTTACCATGGTGGCAAGCAAATGGACACTACATAAAAAAATGTTTCTGATAGGTTTGAAAAAACTTCAACTGATTAGAAATGGAGGCTGCTCTTGCTTGTTCTGGTTCATTTGGGGAAGCAGGCAGGTATCAGAGGTGGCAGTGGCTGGGCCAATTTTTCTTTTGTGGTGAGTGGTACAGAAACTCCTTCTATTGGGCTGTCCATCAAAGAAGGGGCTATTTAAATTTGTATTATTTTGTTTTGTAAAGCTTATTTTATTTTCGTAAAATAATTCTTTGCCTAATATTCAAGCAGTCAGATACCTGTTTGTGTTTTCATTACATGTTCCCTAAGGATCTTATCCTTCAGGATTATAATGACAATATGTGAATTTCTGCACTTGGAATAAAAAGGGGACATGTATGGCTGCTTTTCATGCAAGTTAATTTTACTTATTAAACTGATTTTATAATCCTTTCTTCTGATTAACCATACTAACTTGAAGCAATGGTCTGCTTCAGAGGAACCTGTTTTTGATTGAGGTTTGCTAACAAACAAAAAGAAAATAATTCTAGTTCTTTGCACTGCATGGGTCTTTGTTACTGGACTTTACACACACACAGACACACCCACACACAAACTCACATTGTAGTATGTACAAAATGTTGAATAGTAGCTGAGATGTAAAGAGACATTCTTTCTCTGGGTTTTCTATGAACTTCTTGTGACCTTGGGATAATTATTGAACATCCTTGAACCTCAATGTTCATATCTCTAAAATGGACTAACAATGCTTATCTTATTTTCTTTATAGAAATGGTGTAACTCACAAATAAGAACGTAGTAAAGTTCTTTTTGAAAGTGTAAGGAAGTATGCAAGAATGAAGTTTAAAACATTTTGAAAAAAGGTAACATGTTGTGCAAATAAAAGCTATGCTAAGCAAAGGATTGTATTTTTCCCCATATAAAATGATTACATTAGTTTATTCAGTGTGTTTGATTGTCTTTCTTCAATGAACAGACACAGCTTTTTCTCTCTACTGGGAAGAATTATGTTATGACATGTTTTGAAAATGAAAATTTAATTGTATTAAGCTTTTTATAAATGTGTTCTTTTTATTCTGAAGTAAATGATTTCTTAGAAAATTCTCAGTGACTTGAAGTTTTCTTTTGAAATGAAAGAACAAAAATTTGTCAACATTTTTGTAAGAATTTTAAGAAAAGCAGGGAACTTGATGTTTTCTTGGTGTCATTAAAGCAGAATGATTTGCCTATTTTGTACATTGCATTCTTGCTGCATTCTTAGGAGGCATCACTCTTCTCAGCTTGGCCACCTCACAAAAACGTATTCCTGTCTTTAGCTTCTTTGCTTAAGCTTCTCATGTGATATGGTACCATCAAAAATGGTTTTGTTTATGCCCTCATTTGATAAGCATCAAACAAGAAAGAAAATCTAGTCTGAAGTTGAAGGGTGTTTGAGTCAGAAAGCTGAATGTCGGTTGTATTTTTAGCTATCCTTATCAATTCAGTAGGCAGCTGTGGTCAGAGCTGCTTAACCCAGAGGGAGTAACTGCAGAATCCTGCCCCCACCAAACAGAAAACTCAACAATGTGGCAAAGCTTTGCAGACAGAATTTCTTTATATTTACCCCTTCCTCTGATTCCCCCACATTAGTGCTCAACCCTGGCAGTGTATTGAACTGATCTGGCAGCTTGAACAAAAATGAGTGGGTCCTACGGTTCCCCTGTCCCCCAGATTCTGATTTAATTGGCCTAGGGTGGGGCCTGGCACTGGTAATTTTTAAATGCTCCCCAGGTGATTCTACTGTATGAATAGGGTTGAGAAGCTCCTGCTAGACTCTTATCATCTTTCTTCATAGCCTGCTCAGCATATAGCATGTGGCAGAGAAAAATGACAGTTGTACCTGCTCTTGGTCACTCCTGCTTGAAGGACAACCAGGTTCACAGCCTGGAAACTCCTGGTCCACACCCTCCTCAAATGGTATAGATTTTGTATCTCAAAGTGAACTTAGAATGGAAAGGGTCCAAGCGTGGGAGTCAGGCCTGGGTTAGAATCTGGCTCTGAGTATCCTTGGGTAAGTGACTCCTTTCTCTGAGGCTTGGTTTTATCATCTGTGAAAATGGGATCCTGGTGCCAACCTTGAAAGTTGCTGTGCCTTAGAAGTGTCTTCACTGCCTGAAAAAACAGTGAAGAGAGCATGAGCTGGCAGTCTAGACTGCTAGGGAATCACTACTTGTTTCTTATTTGAACACACTAACCTACCTTCAGTCAAGAATCATGATGTACATCTTAGAGCCCTTGTCTTTGAGAGGAAGGGCTGTCAGGATCTCCGCTCCCTCCTCCCCCAGTTGCATGGGAACCCAGCACTGGGACTACATACAGTAGGCTCTACATAATACTGTTGAATAAATGACAGGTGTAGTGGGGTGCAGCTGTGGGCATCAGAAGGGCTTTGGGCCTTGTGGGTAGATCCAGGGCATGTGAGGAGGGACTGTGTTTAGGAGGAAAGCACGTGAAGACATTTAATCTGTTTAATCATTTCCCCTTGTGCCAGGTCTGTTCTGGGAAGTGCAGAATATTTTTCAATAAATCCTTTGCAGTAGCCCTAGCTTTTGATATTTCTAATAAAGCTTTCTTTTAATAATACTTTTCTGTGGCCAGGTGCTGTGGTTCATGCCTATAATCCCAGAACTTTAGGAGAATGAGGCAGGTGGATCACCTGAGGTCAGGAGTTTGAGACCAGCCTGGCCAACATGGTGAAACCACATTTCTACTAAAAATACAAAAATAAAATAAAATAAAATAGAAAAATAAAATAAAATGAAAATTAGCCAGCCGTGGTGGCGCATGCCTGTCGTCTCAACTACTTGGGAGGCTGAGGCAGGAGAATCACTTGAACTCTGAAGGCGGAAGTTGCAGTGAGCCAAGATCACATCACTGCACTCCAGCCTGGGCTGAAGCGAGACTCTGTCTCAGGGGAAAGAAAAAAACAAAACAAAAAACCACCTTTTCTGATGAACTAAATCAAGGGTGGCCAAACCACAGTCCTCATCCCCATTCTTTCTACCAACTAAGAATGGTTTTAACATTTTTAAGCAGTCGGAAAAAAAATCAAAACTAAACTAATATCTGGGCTGGGTATGGCAGCTTACACCTGTAATCCCAGCACTTTGGGAGGCCAAGGTGGGAGTATCGCTTGAGTCCAGGAGTTCAAGAGTAGCCTGGGCAACATAGTGAAACCTTGCCTCTATATAAAAAACATCTCATATTACATGAAAGTTATATGAAATCCAGATTTCAGTGTCCAAGGATAAGGTTGTTTTGAACACAGCCACACACGTTTGTGTAAGTGTTGTCTGTGGCTACTTACATGTTCCAGTGGTAGAGGGGAGGCATTGCAAGAGATGGCATGGCTCATAAAGCTGAAAATATTTATTTATTTATTGAGATGGAGTCTCACTCTGTCACCCAGGCTGGAGTGCAGTGGTGTGATCTTGGCTCACTGCTGCCTCCGCCTCTCAGGTTCAAGCAATTCCTGTGCCTCAGCCTCCCGAGTAGCTGAAGTTACAGGTGTGTGCCACCACATTGGGCTAATTTTTTTTTGGTATTTTTACTAGAGATGAGGTTTTGCCATATTGGCCAGGCTAGTCTTGAACTCCTGTGCTCAAGTGATGCACCCATCTTGGCCTCCCAGTGTGTTGGAATGACAGGTGTGAGCCACTGCGCCCAGCCCCAAAATATTTATTATATGGCCCTTGATAAAGGGAGAAGTTGGCTGACCCTCTCCTAAGTATTTCTGTAAACATTGGTGGAAAGAGTTTATTTTTTCATTTTTATTTATTTGACTTAGCCCAAGGCTCCTCTCCCTTCTCCCTTTTCCTCTTCTCTTCCATCCCTCTTGATGGCTACCTCTAGCCCAGGCTCTAGGTAGGGCCCTGGGACTGACAGAAAGTACTGTCATTGTCTTCAAATTGCTTGAATCTCTAGAGTCTTCCTGGATGGATCTGAACTTTTCCCTTTATATCAGCCCTTGGCCAACATGTCTGGACACCGTAGTTACAGTTTATTTCCAGGGAAGTGTGTGAGGCAGGGAAAAGAAATACTAACTGGAGGGGTTTTGGGTGCGGGTGAGCATCTTGACTGAGTTACTAGAGGCTTATTAGCTTTCCTAAACCCTGTTTCCTCAATCACTGACAGGATGGTTGGAAAGATGAAAATGAATAATAAGGTCTCTGGCACAGAACTGGCCCTCTCTAAACACAAACTGCTATTTTGATAAAAGTGAATATGAGTCCCCATCTTATGGCTAAGGAAACCTACCTGGGGTCCTATAGCTTGGTGACAGAGTTGGGGATCTGAGTCCAGGCATGGTGGCTTCGAGTATGGGGTTGTTGCTCTTACCGTACTGCTGTGCCTCAGACTGCTCCATGGTTTTTGACTTTCAAAGGGAGCACCAGAGGAAAAAGGGAACCAGAGGGTTGCGGTTCCATTCTGGCAGTTTTAGTTTCTGTGTGGAGGCTTTGGGTTTGTGTAATGTTATTTCTTTCTTAAAGAGAAAAGAAAAGGCGTAGGGCTTTTGAAAAACAGGATTTGAGAAATGAAATCACTGTACTTGAAAGCAAGGCGCTTGGAAATAGAAATGTGTCTGCTATCTTTTGCTCATAGTTCCTGAAAGCAGACAGGTCCTTTAGAATTTCAACACTGGTACTTATCTGGTCCTTGTAGTTGATGTAAAGGAGCATTTGTAATTACGTTTTGGGTTTCAGAGGCAGATTAAAACTCCTTTATGGGAGACAGTCTGTGGTGAAAGAAATCACAAGAGAAGAAAAGTATCTAGTCCTTCTTTTCCATGAGACGGCTGAAGCACAGAGTCTGTAGCAGTGGGCTGATGGAGGCTGAGTGGAGGACGGCTGAATTACCATTACTCCTAGTACCCCACCGCATTGAAGTCAGATTTCTGCAATCTGTCATTTGGAGCAAATTCTTGTGGTTAATTTTCAAGCACAATAGAATGTATTAGGATAGGACAAAAAGTTAAATATATCCTAGGTATATTACTTTAGAATGGGAAAATGCAGTACAGGAACAATGAAAAGGACACCAAAATTTTTAACTTCAAATTGACTAGCTCTATTGCTTCTTCCACGAAGGATTCCCAGATTCTTTTCATTTTATGACTGTTTTTAAAATTAAGGTATAACTTACATACTGTAGAATTCACTCTGCTTGGCATTCATTTCTATGCATTTTGACATACAGGTGTGTAACACCACCACAATCATCCCTGTACATTTCCTCATGCCCTGTTGTAGTAAACCTCTCCCCAGCCCCAGTCCCTGTCAGCCACTGGTCTGATTTCCATCACTATAGTTTTGTACTTTCTAGAATGTCATACGTGTGCATTTTCCACTGAACATAATGCTTTTGAGATTGATCCATGTGGTTTCATGAATCAATTGCTTGTTTCTTATTATTGCTGAATAGTATCCATTGTATGGCTAGACGACAATTTGTCCTTTCACTAACTGATGACATTTGGTTTGTTTCCAGTGTTTGGTGATTATGAATAAAGTTTCTATAAGTGTTCACATACAGGTCTTTAAGTGGACATGTTTTCATTTCTCTCGAGTAAGTAACTAGGATTTCCTGGGATTGCTGGGTCATGTGGTAAGTGTGTGTTAAACTTTAGAAGATGCTGCCAAAGTGTTTTCCAGAAGAGGTGTACCATTGCATTCCCATCGGCAATAAACAAGGGTTCCAGTTGCTTGCATCCTTGTCAGTTCTTGGTATATCATTGGTGATTTAGGTTTTAGCTATTCTAATAAGTGTGCAGTGGTATCACATTGTGGTTTTAATTTGCATTTTGATAATGATTAATGATGTTGAACATCTTTTCATATGCTATATCCATGCCTCTTCTTTGATGCAATGTCTATCCAAATGAGTTCTGAGGTTGTTTTTCCATATTTCCAATTCAAATTCAAATCCCTTACTTGATACGCGATTTGCAAATATTTTCTCCCTATCTGTGGCTTCTCCTTTTCCTTCTTTTTTCTTTTTTCTCTTTCTTTCTCTCTCTCTCTCTTTCTCTTTTCTTTTCTTTTTTTTTTTTTTTTTGAGACAGGGTCTCACTCTGTCACCCAGGCTGGAGTGCAGTGGTGCAATCTCGTGATCTCGGCTCCTTGCTACCTCCGCCTGCCAGGCTCAAGCAATCCTCCCACCCCAGCCTCCTGAGTAGCTGGGACTACAGGCATGTGCCACCACACTCAACTAATTTTTTAAAATTTTTAATAGAGATGCGGTTTCACCATGTTGCCCAGGCTGGTCTCAAATTCCTGGGTTCAAGCAATCTGCCCACCTTGGCCTCTCAAAGTGCTAGGACTACATGTGTCAGCCACTCTTCCCAGCCCTTTCTTTTCTTAACAAGGTCTTTCAAAGGACAGATTTTAAAGACCAATGAAGTCTAACTGGTCAATTTCTTCTTTTATAGTTTGTACTTTTTGTGTTCTATCTGAGAGATCTTTGCCTAACCCAAGGCCACAAAAATCTCCTCCCGTTTTCTCAAGTATCATTTAAGGTTTGACATTAAGGTCTTTGACCCATTTTAAGATAGTCTCTTTATATGTGGTGCAACGTATGGGTAGTTTTTTTTTTTTTTTTTTTTTTTTTTTCAGACGGAGTCTCGCCCTGTCGCCCGGGCTGGAGTGCAGTGGCCGGATCTCAGCTCACTGCAAGCTCCGCCTCCCGGGTTTACACCATTCTCCTGCCTCAGCCTCCCGAGTAGCTGGGACTACAGGCGCCCGCCACCTCGCCCGGCTAGTTTTTTGTATTTTTTTTAGTAGAGACAGGGTTTCACCGTGTTAGCCAGGATGGTCTCGATCTCCTGACCTCGTGATCTGCCCGTCTCGGCCTCCCAAAGTGCTGGGATTACAGGCTTGAGCCACCACGCCCGGCCGGGTAGTTTTTTTTGGTGTTTTTTTTTTTTTTTTTTTTTGCTTACAAATGTCTAATAGTTTCAGAAACATTTGTTGAAAAGACTGTCTATCTCCACTGAATTATTTTGGTACCTTTGTTTAAAATCATTTGACCAAACATGTGTGGGTCTATTTCTGGACTCTTTATTTTATTACATTTATGTCTCTTTTTGCCAATTCTACACTGTCTTGAGACTACTGTAGTTATAGTAAGTCCTAAAATCAGGTTGAGTCCTGTAAATACGTTCTCCCCACTTGTCCCCACCACCTGCCAAATTATTTTGGCTACTCTAGAGCCTTTGGAACTTGCTTTTTAGAATAGCACAGATGTGGAGCTAGAGAAATGCAGTTCTCCCAGGCACATATTGAGATGACAAGAATCCTCCAAAACAGGGTAAAATTTTACACTGAGGTAGAACCAGGATTCTTAACCTGGAATCTGTGGATGATTTCAAGGGTGTGTGGACACTCACATACTCTTTTTTTTTTTTTAAATCATCATCATCATCATTATTTTTGGTGACAGGGTCTTACTCTGTTGTCCAGGCTGGAGTGCAGTGACATGATCATGGTTCACTGCAGCCTCGACCTCTATGGCTCAAGTGATCCTCCTGCCTCAGCCTCTTGAGTAGCTGGGACGATAGGCATGCACCACTATACTTGGCTAATTTTTAAATAGTTTCATAGAGGCAAGGTCTCACCATGTTGCCCAGGCTGTTCTCAAACTCCTGAGCTCAAGTGATCCTCCCACCTTGACCTCCCAAAGTGCTGGGATTACAGGCATGAGTCACTGTGCCCAGCCCATCGTCATTTATTTATTTATTGCTAACACGAATTCAAACAAGTATCCAGTTTACCAGAACAGAGCAGGAAATCAAGGCATGATTGCTATCATCAAATCTTAATCTTCAGAGAACATTTTCCATGATGTTGGCCTGAAGACACTCAGATTCTATCAGTTTTTCCAGGGTTCCATGTTTAAGCACTGCAGCTCCTTTTAAGTTTTCCTGAAGTCATTATTTGGATCTTTCCAATAAGGCTTTTCTCCTACTTGGCAGTATATGAATGCACATTCTTCCCCAACATGCCTCAGCCCCTCTCTACAACTAGTTTGGCCCGCATGCCATTGGGGCTATATCTGTTACCTCCGATGTCCTTGGAACTGGCAAAGAAGACCAAAATGGTCATGTGATTTTGCTGTTTCATAGTCTGGTTGAACTCCTCAAAGTCCAACATGTTCACCTTCTCATAGCTGGCCATCCGCACAGTGCTGTGGACTGCGGGAGGAGTCCGTGGGTCCAACTATTGTGGGATGGGACTCACGTGGGGCCCACATACCTTGAGATGCCAAATTTTGTATGTAGATATTCTCCTGGGGAATGACTCAAAAGTTTCAAAAGATTCTTTAAGACCTTCCCTACCTGTAAAAGAACCACTGGAATGGAGGAAGAAGCAGCTGGTTGAATACATGGGACTTCTGAGCATGGACTAAGGCATAGACCAGGAGCTAGCTAGCCTGGGACCTCGAAGTACCCCAAAGTAGGATGCCCAGGCACAATACAGATGCACAGTTAAATTGGAATTTCAGATAAACAATGAGCATTATTTTTTGTATAAGAGTGTCCCAAATATTGTACATCATTTATCTGAAATTCAAATTTAAGTGGGAATCTTGTATTTTTACTTAGCTAAATATGGCAACCTTACCCCAAAGGCCTAATTCCTGCTCCAATTCCCAGCTTTTTTCTGAAAAGTTTGTCAATAGCACTTTAAATTCTTGTCAAATAATTATAGAAAGAAAATTTTGCTAACTTGCATTTCAAACATGAAATCAGCTCATAGTTTTGCATCTTCATGGTCCTTTTAAGGATAACCGTCCAACTGCTAAAGCATTATAATCCCCTGGAAATGTGTAAAAGTCCTGTTGGTAACCTTCTCTTCCCTTTCCTCTGCCTCTCCTGCCAATTTCATCCCTCTGCACTAATCGCTGTTTCCATTTTGCTGTGTAGTTTTACATTTTCTTCTTGGTACATATAAGCATATGTGAAGCCTATGTAAATTCTTTTATATGTATACAAACTATTTTATATAAAAACTAACTCAACCTATACATAATGTTCTGCAACATTTTCCTTAATCTATTTTGAGCATCTTACCATATCTTAAAACAGAAAGCAGACCCATTCTTTTCGATGGTTGACTAGTATTCCGTTGTGTGATTATTTACATATTCAGTCCTTACTAAAGCATATTATTTCCAGTTTTTAAATAATGTTGCAAAAAATTAGCTGAGCATGGTGGCACACACCTATATTCCCAGCTACTTGGGAAGCTGAGGTGGGAGAATTGCTTGAACCTGGGAGGCGGAGATTGCAGTGAGCCGAGATCATGCCACTGCACTCCAGCCTGGATGACAGAGTGAGATGCTGTCTCAAAAAAAAAAAAAAAAAAAAAAAAGAAAAAAATGTTGCACTGACCCCTGTACACACACACACACACACACACACACACACACAATGACATATATTTATATACACTAAGCATTCTAATAAATACTGCTAAGTTGCCATCCAAAAAGGTTGGAGAATTTTGCAAATTTATTAACAGCATATGAGAATGTGTACTAGCCCCCATTTTTTGTGTGTGTCAACTGATAGGTAAAACATGATATTTAATTGATTTTCTTTGTGTTAAAAAATTATGAATGTCCCTCATTTATTATGAATGAATTATGAATGAGGGACATTCATAATTTTTTAATGAATTGCCAACTTTTTAAACGAATGAATTGTCTGTTCTTATTTTTGTCTAATTTTCTTTTGGGTTGTACTTCTCCCCCCCACTGATTTGTAATGGCTCATTGTTAATGAAGGAAATTAAATTAGCCCTTTGTCCTTTGTGTTGTAAATCTCTTTTTCCTGTGTATCATTTTTCATTTGACTTTGCTTATTCTCATTGTCTTGCTCTTCAGAAGCTTATAATCTTTGGTTCTTACTTAGCCAAATTCATCAGTGGGGAAGCTGATAAATTTTAATTAGAAGTCTATGCTTTATCCTGTTACCATACTGTATAATATGTTGAGAATGAGCAGATTCAAGTCAAGAATTTGCTTTTGAAAAATTCTATTTTGTCCAAGATTTGTATCGATAAGGTTGATTCTATTATCTCTTTAGAATGTACAATTAAAACTGGGCGTAGTGACTCATGCTTGTAATCCCAAGCACTTTGGGAAGCTGGGGCAGGCGGATCGCTTGAGCCTAGGAGTTTGAGATCAGCCTGGGCAACATGGCAAAACCCCATCTCTACTAAAAATACAAAAATTAGCCGGATATGGCAATGCATGCCTATAGTCCCAACTACTTGGGAGGCTGAGGTGGGAGAATCGCTTGAACCCAGGAGGAGGAGGTTGCAGTGAGCTGAAATCCAGCCATTGCATTCCAGCCTAAGTAACAGAGCAAGAGCTTGTCTCAAAAAAAAAAAGTGCGATTAAATATAACTTCAATTTATGCCTATTTTAAGAAGGGTTGGCATAGATTTTCTAAATCGTATTTAAATATTTTTAATTTTTCTTGACTTATTATTGAGGCTGGAACACTGCAACCATTTTATCAAGATTCCTTCTTTGTTTTTTTTTTTTTTAAAGAACTACTCAGCACACTTTTAATAATTGTCACATGTTCCTTAGTATTTTATTAAAATCATCAAGTTAATTTTAATGGCATTATTGGATAATAGAGTATTTCTTAGAAGTTCTTGATGGTGTAATGGTCTGATTTCAAACAATGTTCTTCATCCAGGCTTGGGCAGAAAGACTTGGACTAATATGCAGCAAAATGCAAATTTCCCTTATGCTTTACTCTCCATATTGTATTTTTAGCTCCTTTCCCCTTGAGAACAGCCTTATTTCTCCTGACCAGGAGTTTTTGTGACCCTCTGTCTTCACTTTTACTCTTTAAAATTGGCCATTGGTTTTTTTGGTTGTGCAAAAGGGAGTTCTTTTATTTCTGTAGAAAAGCCCCATAATGAGAGAGATAATAGGAAAAACAGAGAAATGAGAACTAATATTAGTGTTTCTATGAGGCCCCAAATAAACCTTTAGCTGGAGAGAAGTAAATTCTATATTATTATTATTTTTCTATTTTACCAAGGGAGAGTAGGATGTGGGAGGGTGGAAATTTTGGAGCTACATACAGACTAAAGTGCAAGTCAGCTTTCTTTTTGTCTCCTAAGGAAAATAAATTGTTATCATAATGTTCAAACTTAACAGTGTGATGCCAAAAACTGATGCTGACACCTTTTTAAAAATCACAAGTCGATTCTATGCAAGGTTTTTCTTGTTTCCCTTGCTTTCAATGGACCCTACAGATGTTTTATATGCTCAGAAGAGCACATAAATGCAAGTAGAGCCTGTGGGAATTTAGGCGAAGTCAAGAGCTTTTTCTCCTAACGTAGATCTTTCCTGGTAGTATGTGAGTATGCTTTTGATTGTTTTCTTCCTTCTCCTGTATATTTGGAAAAATGATTGACTCGCAAATGTTGTCCAGGAAACAGACCAGCAGGGCACAAGGCTGTTGACAGAGGCCATTCAGTTGATCTCCTTGCCTCACTTTGCCCTTCCACTTTTTTTCTTTTATTGTTTTCTTTTAGAGACGGAGTCTTGCTTTGTTACCCAGGCTGGAGTGCAGTGGCAGTGGTGCAACCACAGCTTACTGCAACCTTAAACTCCCAGGCTCAAGCGATCCTCCCACCTCAGTCTCCTGCGTAGCTGGGACTACAGGCACATGCCATCATACTTGGCTAATTTATTTCTTATTTTTGTAGAGACGGCAGTCCTTCTAGGTTGCCCAGGCCTCTATGTTGCTGGTCTTGAAATCCTGGTCCCAAGCAGTCCCCCTACCTTGGCCTCCCAAAGTGTTAGGATTACAGGCATGAACCAGTGTGCCCAGCCCTGCTCTTCTACTTCTACATGCATGCCTTGAAAACTCCTTCCTCAGTTGGAGGCAGGTCTTCTTTCCCAGAAAAGGGAGTCTTTATTTCCTGTTAGGGCTCACCTGTACACCTGCTTCCTTCATGGGTTCTTCTCATGCAGGGCTGCTTGCCTCTTGGTGTAAACTCCTAATGAGAAACCTGGGAAGAAGCATGCTTCCCCGGAGAGTTCTTGTATTCTATTCTTAGGCCTCTGGCCACAGTCCTTTAGAAAGACACTTCCTCAAAAAATTAGCCTGGCGCGGTGGCGGGCGCCTGTGGTCCCAGCTACTCGGGAGGCTGAGGCGGGAGAATGGCGTGACCCTGGGAGGCGGAGCTTGCAGTGAGCCGAGATCGCGCCACTGCACTCCAGCCCCGGCGACAGACCCAGACTCCGTCTCAAAAAAAAAAAAAAAAAAAAAAAGAGGAAGGAAGACACTTCCTGCATAGAAAGGAACATCAATGAAGTTTGTCTGTATTGAAGCAGACAGATAATAAAGGGTCTTGAAACGTCTTCTGGTTTCTTATCATTCCATATCGCCGATTCCTGTATCATAAACCATCCCAGGTATATCTGTGGAATCTGTTTTGTCTTAAAACATTTTATTGAAGTAAAGGTCACATAATATGAAAGTCACCATTTTAAAGGGAACCTTTTAGAGGAATTTCGTATGTTCATAATCTAGTTCCAAAACGTGTTTGCGTTTGCCATCCCCAAAGGAAACACTGTATCCATGAAACGGTTACTCCCCATTCCTCCCTCCTCCCAGTCACTGGCAACCACCAATCTGCATTCTGTCTCCGTGGATTTACTTATTCTTGATATTTCATAGAAATGGAATAATCCAGTATGTGACTCTTTGTGTCTGGCATCTTTCACTTAATATAATGTTTTTGAGATTCATCCACGTTGCAGCATTTATCCATACTTCATTGCTTTTTTATGGCTGAATACTATTCCACTGTTCATATATACCACATTTTGTTTATGCATTCATCTATTGATGGACATTTGAGTTGTTCCCACCCTTTGGCTATTGTGAATAGTGCTGCTATGAACGTGCCTGTACACGTGTGTTTGAGTCTCGGTCTTTAATTCTTTTGGGTATATACTTAAGAGTGGAATGACTGGGTTATACGGTAATTCCATATTTAAATTTTTGAGGAACTATCAGATGGTTTTCCATCTGTGTTATCTTCTTACACAACCTGAGCCCCAGGATCCCCCCGAATGGTTACTTGTAGCCACTCCTTGCATACCAGACTGATGTCTTCTTGCTACTGTCGTTACCTGGGTGATGGCATCCCAGAATCTCCATTCCAGCCCTGATTTGAGGTCCTAGCTCCCCGGAACACTTTGCTGGCTCAAATCCCTGGTCTCTTCATGTAAGGCTCAGCCTCCTGTGCTTCCCTCCCAAGAAAGCCTGTGAATTGGGAAGCTTTTGTTCTCTGACTCAGCCTGGGCCATGAATGCTGCCCCTCCACTCCAGTAAGTCATGCCTCATGCTAACTCCTGTGGTCTGCAGAGCTCCTCTGGGAGAAGCAGAGAGCTTGCTGGGGCACTTGAGCCACTGGGAATAAGTGGCCCTAGATGTCATTGGTCCAATTGCCTCATTCCACTGAAGAGGAAATTGAGGCCAGAAGGTTGAAAAAATAATTATGCAAGGCCCTCCAGATTATATGCAACAGCACAGGGTTTGAGAAAGGTCTTTGGTAGTTGGCCAGTTTCCTTCTCCTAGGACCTGGCACCCCTCAGGCACATTCAATACATCATGCAGAGAAACAGAGCCTCCCCATCAGTCATCATGGGTTGTAATACTATCCAAGTCAACTTGTTTGTTAAGGAACTAGCTCATGTGGGTTGACCTAGAGCACTTATGTTGCTGTTTTTTTAATGAGCTCAGTATAAATGAGAAATCTGAGTGGGCTGGGGGTGGGACCCCCTGTGCTTGATGAGCCAAAGCAGGGCTAAAAGACTGTGGATCACTTGTTGCTCAGCAACCACTGCCAGGAGACTTGGTTTCCATAACCCAAGCCTTGTTAATTTCCCAGGGATTAGGATTTGGACAGTGAGGTTTAGTAATGAGGTTTAGAAAGGAGTGCAAACTGGGTGTTTTATCGGCTCAATTTGGCTCCTAATGCACAGATCTCTCCCATCCTCAGCAAACAAACAAACAAAGAAACCACTCTCCATCAGGGAACAGTTCTGCCAACTCTGGACGGTTTGAGGCCCAGAGAAGCTCATAAACAGTTTTATCCTCAGGTCAAGGTCCAAGCATGACCCTCAGCTTACTATCCATCCTCCATTCCCAGAACTTGGGGTCTTCCAGGCCTGCCCTACTCACAGTCTGACACTAATGAGTTTGGCTTTATGGAATATTGGGAAAGAGGTAGAGTTCTTTGTTTTTCAATGCGATCTGGAACTCACTCTTCCACTGGTCATTTCTGAGTACTGATTACAACAGCAATGCATTTCATAAATGTTTAGAGTAGGGAGGGATTCTAGAAATTGTATTGGCCAGTTCACTGATTCTGCAGAAGAAAATGAAGGTGAAAGAGATGACTGTCTGAGTCAGGATTAGACTTTGCTGACTGTCCACCCGGGGCTCTCTCCACCAAAGCATTTATGTCCAGACATTCCAAACACTGAAGACCATCCTGTGGGGGCAGGCATGGGTGGGGACTTATAATAAATATATTCATATGGACATTCAGATTCGAGTTAAATGTTCAGTTACTTACATGAAGGGCTACGTGCTAGGTTCCTTTCCCTGTATTATGTGTTTTAATCCTCACGTTTCTTTGGAGGAGGCATTTCCCCCACTTGATAGATGATGAGACTATATATTAGTCCATTCTCATGCTGCTAATAAAGACATACCTGAGACTGGGTAATTTATAAAGGAAAGATGTTTAATTGACACCCATTTCAGCATGGCTAGGGAGGCCTCAGGAAGTTTACAATCATGGTGAAAGGGGAAGCAAACATATCCTTCTTCACATGATGGCATCAAGGAGAAGTACTGAGAAAAGGGGGAAAAGCCCCTTATAAAACTATCAGATCTCGTGAGAACTCACTCACTATCATGAAAACAGCAGCATGGGGGTCCCTCCCACAACATGTGGTGATTATGGTAACTACAATTCAAGATGAGATTTGGGTGGGGGCCCAGCCAAACCATATCATTCCACCCCTAGCCCCTCCCAAATCTCATGTCCTCACATTCAAAACACAATCTTGCCTTCCCAAGAGTCCCCTGAAATCTTAACTAATTCCAGCTTTAACCCAAAAGTCCAAGTCCAAAGTCTCATCTGAGACAAGGCAAGTTCCTTCTGCCTATGAGCCTGTAAAATCAAAGCAAGTTAGTTACTTCTTAGATACAATGGGGGTACAGGCATTGGGTAAATACACCTGTTCCAAATGGGAGAAATTGACCAAAACAAAGGGGCTACAGGTCCCATCCAAGTCTAAAATCCAGTAGGGCAATCATTAAACCTTAAAGTTCCAAAATGATCTCCTTTGACTCTAGGTCTCAAATCCAGGTCATGCTGATGCAAGAGGTGGGCTTCCATGGCCTTGGGCAGCTCTGACCCTGTGGCTTTGCAGGGTATGGCCCCTGCTTCCATCTGCTTTCACAGGTTGTCATTGAGTCTCTGTGATTTTTCCAGGCACGTGGTATAAGCTGTTAGTGGGTCTACCATTCTGGGGTCTGGAGGATAGTGACTGTCTTCTCACAGCTCCACTAGGCAGCTCCCCAGTGGGGACTCTGTGCAGGGGCTCTGACCCCACATTTCCCTTCTGCACTGCCCTAGCAGAGGTTCTCCATGAGGGCGCTGCCCCTGCAGCAAACTTCTACCTGGACATCCAGGCATTTCCATACAGCCTCTGAAATGTAGGTGGAGGTTCCCAAACCTCAATTCTTGAATTCTGTGCACCCACAGGCTCAACACCACATGTAAGCCACCAAGGCTTGGGGCTTGCACCCTCTGAAGCAATGACCTGAGCTGTACATTTGACCCTTTTAGCCATGGCTGGAGCTAAAGCAGCTGGGACACAAGGCACCATGTCCCAAGGCTGCAAAGAGCAGGGTGGCCCTGGATCTGGCCCACAAAACCATTTTTCCCTCCTAGGCCTCCAGGCCTGTGATAGGAGGGGCTGCTGTGAAGATCTCTGACATGCCCAGGAGACATTTTTCCCATTGTTTTGGTGATTAACATTTGGCTCCTTGTTACTTATGCAAATTTCTGCAGCAGGCTTGAATGTCTCCCTAGAAAATTGTTTTTTCTTTTCTATTGAATCATCAGGCTGCAAATTTTCTAAACTGTTATGCTCTGCTTCCTCTTGAACCCTTTGCTGCTTAGAAATTTCTTTCTCCAGATACTCTAAATCATCTCTCTCAGGTTCAAAGTTCCTCAGATCTCTGGGGTAGGGGCAAAATGCTGCCAATCTCTTTGCATAGCAAGAGTGACCTTTACTCCAGTTTCTGACAAGTTCTCCATCTCCTTCTGAGACCACCTTAGCCTGGACTTCATTGTCCATATCACTATTAGCATTTTAGTCAAAGCCACTCAACAAGTCCCTAGGGAGTTCCAAACTTACCCACATTTTTCTGTCTTCTTCTGAGCCTCCAAATGGTTCCAACCTCTGCCTGTTACCCAGTTCCAAAGTTGCTTTGGAACATTTTTGGGTATCTCTACAGTAGCACCCCACTCTCTCTGGTACCAATTTACTATATTAGTCTGTTCTCACACTGCTAATAAAGACATACCTGAGACCCAGTAACTTATAAAGGAAAGAGATTTAATTAGCTCACAGTTTTGCAGGGCTGCAGAAGGCTCAGGAAACTTACAATCGTGATGCAAGGGGAAGCAAATGCATCCTTCTTCACGTGGTGGCATCAAGGAGGAATGCCAAGCAGAAGGGGGAAAAGTCAGAAAAGTCACTCATAAAACCATCAGAACTTGTGAGAAGTCACTCACTATCATGAGAACAGCAATATGGGGGTAACTGCCCCCATGATTCAGTTACTTCCCATTGGGTCCCTCCCACGACATGTGGGGATTATGGGAACTACAATTCAAGATGAGATTTGGGTGGGGACACAGCCAAACCATATCTGACTGGAATGCACAGAGGCTCTTGGTTACTTGCCCAAGACATATAGCAGTGCATTGTCTACAAAGGCAGGGCTTTCTTATATTTTTTATATTATAAAATATAAATTATACATATTATATTACTTATAATTATTTCTTATAACAACTATCTGCTCATACTTATATAAGACAAATGCTTTATACAAGATGCTGATCAAAATTCTCAAATACATTCCATTCAGTTTAAAACTATGTGGAATGAATTGAAATGATGGAATATATATATATATTTGTTATACTTTAAGTTCGAGGGTACATGTGCACAACATGCAGGTTTGTTACATATGTATACATGTGCCATGTTGGTGTGCCACACCCATTAACTCATCATTTACATTAGGTATATCTCCTAATGCCATCCCTCCTCCCTCACCCCACCCCACAACAGGCTTTTGTGTGTTATATTCCGAATCCTGTGTTCAAGTGTTCTCATTGTTCAATTCCCACCTATGAGTGAGAACATGCAGTGTTTGGTTTTCTGTCCTTGTGATAGTTTGCTCAGAATGATGGTTGCCAGCTTCATCCATGTCCCTACAAAGGACACGAACTCATCCTTTCTTATGTCTGCATAGTATTCCATGGTGTATATGTGCCACATTTTCTTAATCCAGTCTATCACTGATGGACATTTGAGTTGGTTCCAAGTCTTTGCTGTTGTGAAGTGCTGCAGTAAACATACGTGTGCATGTGTCTTTATAGCAGTATGACTTATAATCCTTTGGGTATATCCCCAGTAATGGGATGGCTGGGTCAAATGGTATTTCTAGTTCTAGATCCTTGAAGAATCACCACACTGTCTTCCAAAATGACTGAACTAGTTTACAGTCCCACCAACAGTGTAAAAGTGTTCCTATTTCTCCACATCCTCTCCAGCAGCTGTTGTTTCCTGACTTTTTAATGATTGCCATGCTAACTGGTGTGAGATGATATCTCACTGTGGTTTTGATTTGCATTTCTCTGATGGCCAGTGATGATGAGCATTGTTTCATGTTTCTGTTGGCTGTATAAATATCTTCTTTAGAGAAGTGTCTGTTCATATCCTTCACCCACTTTTTGATGGAGTTGTTTGTTTTTTTCTTGTAAAGTTGATTGAGTTCTTTGTAGATTCTGGATATGAGCTCTTTGTCAGATGAGTAGATTGCAAAAATTTTCCCCCATTCTGTAGGTTGCCTGTTCACTCTGATGTTAGTTTCTTTTGCTATACAGAAGCTCTTTAGTTTAATTAGATCCCACTTGTCAATTTTGGCTTTTGTTGCCATTGCTTTTGGTGTTTTAGACATGAAGTCCTTGCCCATGCCTGTGGCCTGAATGGTATTGCCTAGGTTTTCTTCTAGGGTTTTTATGGTTTTAGGTCTAACATTTACGTTTCTAATCCATCTTGAATTAATTTTTGGATAAGGTGTAAGGAAGGGATCCAGTTTCAGCATTCTGCATATGGTTAGCCAATTTTCCCAGCACCATTTATTAAATAGGGAATCCTTTCCCCATTTCTTGTTTTTATCAGGTTTGTCAAAGATTAGATGGCTGTAGATGTGTGGTATTATTTTTGAGGGCTCTGTTCTGTTCCATTGGTCTATATCTCTGTTGTGGTACCAGTACCATGCTGTTTTGGTTACTGTAGCCTTGTAGTATAGTTTGAAGTCAGGTAACGTGATGCCTCCAGCTTTGTTCTTTTGGCTTAGGATTGTCTTGGCAATGCGGGCTCTTTTTTGGTTCCATATGAACTTTAAAGTAGTTTTTTCTAATTCTGTGAAGATAGTCATTGGTAGCTTGATGGGGATGGCATTGAATCTATAAGTTACCTGGGCAGTATGGTCATTTTCACAATATTGATTCTTCCTATCCATGAGCATGGTATGTTCTTCTATTTGTTTGTGTCCTCTTTTATTTCACTGAGCAGTGGTTTGTCGTTCTTGAAGAGGTCCTTTACATCTGTTGTAAGTTGGATTCCTAGGTATTTTATTCTCTTTGAAGCTATTGTGAATGGGAGTTCATTCATGATTTGGCTCTCTGCTTGTCTGTTACTGGTGTATAAGAATGCTTGTGATTTTTGCACATTAATTTTGTATCCTGAGACTTTGCTGAAGTTGCTTATCAGCTTAAGC
Organism: Trachypithecus francoisi; assembly: GCF_009764315.1. Classification (NCBI taxonomy): domain Eukaryota; kingdom Metazoa; phylum Chordata; class Mammalia; order Primates; family Cercopithecidae; genus Trachypithecus; species Trachypithecus francoisi. Next base: position 11,148,960 of record NW_022681458.1, read on the forward strand.
AGATTTTGGGCTGAGACAATGGGGTTTTCTAAATATACAATCATGTCATCTGCAAACAGGGACAATTTGACTTCTTCTTTTCCTAACTGGATACCCTTGATTTCTTTCTCTTGCCTGATTGCCCTAGCCAGAACTTCCAACACTATGTTGAATAGGAGTGGTGAGAGAGGGCATCCCTGTCTTGTGCCAGTTTTCAAAGGGAATTTTCCAGTTTTTGCCCATTCAGTATGATATTAGCTGTGGGTTTGTCATAAATAGCTCTTATTATTTTGAGGTACGTTCCATCAATACCAAATTTATTGAGCGTTTTTAGCATAAAGGGCTGTTGAATTTTGTCAAAAGCCTTTTCTGCATCTATTGAGATAATCATGTGGTTCTTGTCTTTGGTTCTGTTTATATGCTGGATTACGTTTATTGATTTGCGAATGTTGAACCAGCCTTGCATCCCAGGGATGAAGCCCACTTGATCATGGTGGATAAGCTTTTTGATGTGCTGCTGAATCCGGTTTGCCAGTATTTTATTGAGGATTTTTGCATCGATGTTCATCAGGGATATTGGTCTAAAATTCTCTCTTTTTGTTGTGTCTCTGCCAGGCTTTGGTATCAGGATGATGTTGGCCTCATAAAAGAGTTAGGGAGGATTCCCTCTTTTTCTATTGATTGAATAGTTTCAGAAGGAATGGTACCAGCTCCTCCTTGTACCTCTGGTAGAATTCAGCTGTGAATCCATCTGGTCCTGGACTTTTTTTGGTGGGTAGGCTATTAATTGTTGCCTCAATTTCAGAGCCTGCTATTGGTCTATTCAGGGATTCAACTTCTTCCTGGTTTAGTCTTGGGAGAGTGTAAGTGTCCAGGAAATTATCCATTTCTTCTAGATTTTCTAGTTGATTTGCGTAGAGGTGTTTATAGTATTCTCTGATGGTAGTTTGTATTTCTGTGGGGTCGGTGGTGATATCCCCTTTATCATTTTTTATTGCGTCTATTTGATTCCTCTCCTTTTCTTCTTTATTAGTCTAGCTAGCGGTCTGTCAATTTTGTTGATCTTTTCAAAAAACCAACTCCTGGATTCATTGATTTTTTGGAGGGTTTTTTGTGTCTCTATCTCCTTCAGTTCTGCTCTGATCTTAGTTATTTCTTGCCTTCTGCTAGCTTTTGAATGTGTTTGCTCTTGCCTCTAGTTCTTTTAATTGTGATGTTAGAGTGTCAATTTTAGATCTCTCCTGCTTTCTCTTGTGGGCATTTAGTGCTATAAATTTCCCTCTACACACTGCTTTAAATGTGTCCCAGAGATTCTGGTATGTTGTATCTTTGTTCTCATTGGTTTCAAAGAACATCTTTATTTCTGCTTTCATTTCGTTATGTACCCAGTAGTCATTCAGGAGCAGGTTGTTCAGTTTCCATGTAGTTGAGCGGTTTTGGATTGAGTTTCTTAGTCCTGAGTTCTAGTTTGATTGCACTGTGGTCTGAGAGACAGTTTGTTATAATTTCTGTTCTTGTACATTTGCTGAGGAGTGCTTTACTTCCAATTATGTGGTCAATTTTGGAATAAGTGCGATGTGGTGCTGAGAAGAATGTATATTCTGTTGATTTGGGGTGGAGAGTTCTATAGATGTCTATTAGGTCCGCTTGGTGCAGAGATGAGTTCAATTCCTGGATATCCTTGTTAACTTTCTGTCTCGTTGATCTGTCTAATGTTGACAGTGGAGTGTTGAAGTCTCCCATTATTATTGTATGGGAGTCTAAGTCTCTTTGTAGGTCTCTAAGGACTTGCTTTATGAATCTGGGTGCTCCTGTATTGGGTGCATATATATTTAGGAGAGTTAGCTCTTCCTGTTGATTGATCCCTTTACCATTATGTAATGGCCTTCTTTGTCTCTTTTGATCTTTGATGGTTTAAAGTCTGTTTTATCAGAGACTAGGATTGCAACCCCTGCTTTTTTTTGTTCTCCATTTGCTTGGTAGATCTTCCTCCATCCCTTTATTTTGAGCCTATGTATGTCTCTGCATGTGAGATGGGTCTCCTGAATACAGCAGACTGATGGGTCTTGACTCTTGATCCAGTTTGCCAGTCTGTGTCTTTTAATTGGAGCATTTAGTCCATTGACATTTAAGGTTAATATTGTTATGTGTGAACTTGATCCTGTCATTATGATATTAACTGGTTATTTTGCTCGTTAGTTGATGCAGTTTCTTCCTAGCCTCGATGGTCTTTACATTTTGGCATGTTTTTGCAATGGCTGGTACCGCTTGTTCCTTTCCATGTTTAGGGCTTCCTTCAGGGTCTCTTGTAAGGCAGGCCTGGTGGTGACAAAATCTCTAAGCATTTGCTTATCTGTAAAGGATTTTATTTCTCCTTCACTGATGAAGCTTAGTTTGGCTGGATATGAAATTCTGGGTTGAAAATTCTTTTCTTTAAGAACGTTGAATATTGGCCCCCACTCTCTTCTGGCTTGTAGAGTTTCTGCCGAGAGGTCTGCTGTTATTCTGATGGCTTCCCTTTGTGGGTAACCCGACCTTTCTCTCTGGCTGCCCTTAAGATTTTTTCCTTCATTTCAACTTTGGTGAATCTGGCAATTATGTGTCTTGGAGTTGCTCTTCTGGAGGAGTATCTTTGTGGCGTTCTCTGTATTTCCTGAATTTGAATGTTGGCCTGCCCTACTAGGTTGGGGAAGTTCTCCTGGATGATATCCTGAAGAGTGTTTTCCAACTTGGTTCCATTTTCCCCCCTCACTTTCAGGCACCCCAATCAGACGTAGATTTGGTCTTTTTACATAATCCCATACTTCTTGCAGGCTTTGTTCATTTCTTTTTCTTCTTTTTTCTTTTTGGTTTTCTCTTCTCGCTTCATTTCATTCATTTGATCCTCAATCGCTGATACTCTTTCTTCCAGTTGATCGAGTCGGTTACTGAAGCTTGTGCATTTGTCACGTATTTCTCGTGTCATGGTTTTCATCTCTGTCATTTCGTTTATGATCTTCTCTGCATTAATTAATCTAGCTGTCAATTCTTCCACTTTTTTTTCAAGATTTTAGTTTCTTTGCGCTGGGTACGTAATTCCTCCTTTAGCTCTGAGAGGTTTGATGGAGTGAAGCCTTCTTCTCTCATCTCGTCAAAGTCATTCTCTGACCAGCTTTGATCCGTTGCTGGCGATGGGCTGCGCTCCTTTGCAGGGGGAGATGCGCTCTTATTTTTGAATTTCCAGCTTTTCTGCCCTGCTTCTTCCCCATCTTTGTGGTTTTCTGTCTCTGGACTTTGATGATGGTGACGTACGGATGGGGTTTTGGTATAGGTGTCCTTCCTGTTTGATAGTTTTCCGTCTGACAGTCAGAAGGACTGTCTGTTGGTCTGTTGGAGATTGCTTGAGGTCCACTCCAGACCCTGTTTGCCTGGGTATCAGCAGCAGAGGTTGCCGAAGATAGAATATTGCTGAACAGCGAGTGTACCTGTCTGATTCTTTCTTTGGAAGTTTCCTCTCAGGGTGACGCCACCCTGTGAGGTGTGGGGTGTCAGACTGCCCCTAGTGGGGGATGTCTCCCAGCTAGGCTACTCAGGGGTCAGGGACCCACCTGAGCAGGCAGTCTGTCCGTTCTCGGATCTCAACCTCCGCGTTAGGAGATCCACGGCTCTCCCCAAAGCTGTCAGACAGAGTCGTTTGCGTCTGCACCGCCCCCCGCTTTCCCCTAATGGGCTGCAGCTGTGCGCTGTCCGCAGAGGTAGAGTCTACAGAGACAGGCAGGCTTCCTTGAGCTGCTGTGAGCTCCACCCAGTTCGAGCTTCCCAGCGGCTTTGTTTACCTACTTAAGCCTCAGCAATGGCGGGCGCCCCTCCCCCAGCCTCGCTGCTGCCTTGCGGATAGATCGCGGCAGACGCTGTGTTAGCAGTGAGGGAGGCTCCGTGGGCGTGGGACCCTCCCGGCCAGGTGTGGATATATTTCCCTGGTGTGCCTGTTTCCTTAAAGCGCAGTATTGGGGTGGGAGTTACCCGATTTTCCAGGTGTTGTGGTGTCTCAGTTCCCCTGGCTAGGAAACGGATTTCCTTCCCCCTTGCGCTTCCAGGTGAGGCGATGCCTCGCCCTGCTTCAGCTCACGCTGGTCAGGCTGCAGCAGCTGACCAGCACCGATTGTCCGGCACTCCCTAGCGAGATGACCCCAGTACCTCAGTTGAAAATGCAGAAATCACCGGTCTTCTGTGTGTCGCGCTGGGAGGGAGTTGGAGACTGGAGCTGCTCCTATTCGGCCATCTTGCTCCCCCCTCGGTTTGTCGTTCTGAAGAGGTCCTTACAATCTGTTGTAAGTTGGATTCCTAGGTATTTTATTCTCTTTGAAGCTATTGTGAATGGGAGTTCATTCATGATTTAGCTCTCTGTTTGTCTGTTACTGGTGTATAAGAATGCTTGTGATTTTTGCACATTGATTTTGTATCCTGAGACTTTGCTGAAGTTGCTTATCAGCTTAAGGAGATTTTGGGCTGAGATAATGGGGTTTTCTAAATATACAATCATGTCATCTGCAAACAGGGACAATTTGACTTCTTCTTTTCCTAACTGAATATGCTTTATTTCTTTCTCTTACCTGATTGCCCTAGCCAGAACTTCCACCACTATGTTGAATAGGAGTGGTGAGAGAGGGCATCCCTGTCTTGTTTGAGTGATTTTCTTAATCCTGAGTTCTAGTTTGATTGCACTGTGGTCTGAGAGACAGTTTGTTATAATTTCTGTTCTTGTACTTTTGCTGAGGAGTGCTTTACTTTCAACTATGTGGTCAATTTTGGAATAAGTGTGATGTGGTGCTGAGAAGAATGTATATTCTGTTGATTTGGGGTGGAGAGTTCTGTAGATGTTTATTAGGTCTGCTTGGTGCAGAGCTGAGTTCAATTCCTGGATATCCTTGTTAACTTTCTGTCTCGTTGATCTGTCTAGTGTTGACAGTGGGGTATTGAAGTCTCCCATTATTATTGTATGGGAGTCTAAGTTTCTTTGTAAGTCTCTAAGGACTTGCTTTATGAATCTGGGTGCTCCTGTATTGGGTGCATATATATTTAGGATAGTTAGCTCTTCTTGTTGAATTGATCCCTTTACCATTATGTTATGGCCTTCTTTGTCTCTTTTGATCTTTGTTGGTTTAAAGTCTATTTTATCAGAGACTATGATTGTAACCTCTGCCTTTTTTTGTTTTCCATTTGCTTGGTAGATGTTCCTCCATCCCTTTATTTTGAGCCTATGTGTGTCTCTGCATGTGAGATGGGTCTCCTGAATTCAGCAGACTGATGGGTCTTGACTCTTTATCCAGTTTGCCAGTCTGTGTCTTTTAATTGGAGCATTTAGCCCATTTACATTTAAGGTTATTATTGTTATGTGTGAATTTGATCCTGTCATTATGATGTTAGCTGGTTATTTTGCGTGTTAGTTGATGCAGTTTCTTCCTAGCATTGATGATCTTTACATTTTGGCATGTTTCTGGAGTGGCTGGTACCAGTTGTTCCTTTCCATGTGTAGTGCTTCCTTCAGGAGCTCTTGTAGGGCAGGCCTGGTGGTGACAAAATCTCTCAGCATTTGCTTGTCTGTAAAGGATTTTATTTCTCCCTCACTTATGAAGCTTAGTTTGGCTGGGTATGAAATTATGCATTGAAAATTATTTTTTTTAAGATTGTTGAATATTGGCCCCCACTCTCTTGTGGCTTGTAGAGTTTCTGCCAGGAAGTCTCCTGTTAGTCTGATACGCTTCCCTTTGTGGGTAACCCGACCTTTCTCTCTGACTGCTGTTAACATTTTTTCCTTCATTTCAGCTTTGGTGAATCTGACAATTATGTGTCTTGGAGTTGCTCTTCTTGAGGAGTATCTTTGTGGTGTTCTCTGTACTTCCTGAATTTGAATGTTGGCCTGCCTTGCTAGGTTGGGGAAGTTCTCCTGGATAATATCCTGTAGAGTGTTTTCCAACTTGGTTCCATTCTCCCCGTCACTCTCAGGTACACCAATCAGACATAGATTTGGTCTTTTCACATAGTCCCATATTTCTTGGAGGCTTTGTTCGTTTCTTTTTACTCTTTTTTCTCTAAACTTCTCTTCTTGCTTCGTTTCATTCATTTGATCTTCAATCACTGATACCCTTTCTTCCAGTTGATCAAATTGGTTACTGAAGCTTGTGCATTCGTCATGTAGTTCTTGTGCCATGGTTTTCAGCTCCATCAGGTCATTTAAGGACTTCTCTGCATTGGTTATTCTAGTTAGCCATTTGTCTAATCTTTTTTCAAGGTTTTTAGCTTCTTTGTAATGGGGTCGATCTTCCTCCTTCACCTTGGAGAAGTTTGATTGTCTGAAGCCTTCCTCTCTCAACTCATCAAAGTCATTCTCTGTCCAGCTTTGTTCTGTTGCTGGTGAGGAGCTGCGTTCCTTTGGAGGGGGAGAGGCGCTCTGATTTTTAGAATTTTCAGCTTTTCTGCTCCATTTTTTCCCCATCTTTGTGGTTTTATCTTCCTTTGGTCTTTGATGACGGTGATGTACAGATGGGGTTTTGGTGTGGATGTCCTTTCTGTTTGTTAGTTTTCCTTCTAACAGTCAGGACCCTCAGCTTCAGGTCTGCTGGAGTTTGCTGGAGGTCCATTCCAGACCCTGTTTGCCTGGGTATCAGCAGCAGAGGCTGCAGAACAGCAAATTTTGCTGAACAGCAAATGTTGCTGCCTGATCATTCCTCCGGAACTTTGTCTCAGAGGGGTACCTGGCCATGTGAGATGTCAGTCTGCCCTTACTGGGGGTGCCTCCCAGTTAGGCTACTCGGGAGTCAGGGACCCACTTGAGGAGACAGTCTGTCTGTTCTCAGATCTCAAACTCCGTACTGGTAGAACCATTACTCTCTTCAAAGCTGTCAGACAGGGGCATTGAAATCTGCAGAGGTTTCTGCTGCCTTTTGTTTGGCTATGCCCTGCCCTCAGTGGTGGAGTCTACAGAGGCAGGCAGGCCTCCTTGCTCTGTGGTGGGCTCCACCCAGTTCAAACTTCCTGGCTGCTTTGTTTACCTACTCAAGCCTCAGCAATGGCAGGTGCCCCTTCCCCAGTCTTGCTGCCGCCTTGCAGTTAGATCTCAGACTGCTGTGCTAACAGTGAGCGAGGCTCCGTGGGCATGGGACCCTCTGAGCCAGGCACGGGATATAATCTCCTGGTGAGCCGTTTGCTAAGACCCTTGAAAAAGTGCAGTATTAGGGTGGAAGTGACCCAGTTTTCCAGGTGCTGTCTGTCACGGCTTCCATTGGCTAGGAAAGGCAATTCCCTGACCTCTTGCGCTTCCCAGGTGAGGTGATGCCTCACCGTGCTTTGGCTCTTGCTTGGTGGGCTGCACCCCCTGTCCTGCACCCACTGTCTGACACGCCTCAGTGAGATGAACCCAGTACCTCAGTTGGAAATGCAGAAATCACCTGTCTTCTGTGTCACTCATGCTGGGAGCTGTAGACTGGAGCTGTTCCTATTTGGCCATCTTGGGCCAGACTCCTCTTGACTTGAAATGGTGGAATATTAACTGTAATCATTGCATCATTTTATTTTTTGGCAAGTAAGACATCTTAGATGTGCAGGCCATTGTTCTAAGATGAGCCCATAAAACCATTTTTATTTAGATCAGAAGCAGGTTTTTTGCATGGCTTAATGCTTTTGCCTAATACTTTCAGAAAGAACTGCTCATTAAAAGTACAGTTTTATAATTTAACTTACAGAAAGTCTCTAAAGATAAAATGAGTTTTTAAAAATGGTAATTAACTTGCATAATCACTTGTGATATCAGATTCAGTCATTTTGTTAACCATAGCTGAAAGCCAATAGAAGTACTGATTTTAAGATGAGTGTGATATCTGTGTTTGAGTGGGTATGAATAAACCATAATGCAGTGATACGTTTGGGTTTTTATTAAGTAGACATACAGTATCTTAAGTATGCATACATTAAGCACTCCTGCAAGAACGTTAGCAATCAAGTGATATCTCATTTTGTCATCTTAGAGTTGAAAAAAATGAAAGCCAAAGAGGTTTGAAGACCAGGTCAGATCAGGGTTCTTCCACATTGTATGTATTAGTCAGGACCCTTTGGGTTGCAAGCAACAGAAGACCCAATTCAAGGAGCTTAAGCATCAAAGGCAGTCTATAGGTTCATGTGGCTGAAAAGTGTAGGCACAGCAGTGTCTGGGAACTCGACTTATATCACCTGGGCCATGAGTCTCTTCATTTCTTGGGTCCACTTTCCTTTTTATTGGCTTCATTTTCAGATTCTGAATAGGGACTTCCGACAGCTCCAGGTTCATACTATTCATATTGCCAGCAACCCTAGGGGAACAGAGAGCACCTATTTTCGGTTGACCAGGAAAGTTCTGAGGTTAGTTCTGGTTGGACTGACTTGGGTCACATGTGCATCTCTGCACCAGTCATTGTGGCTGAGGGATTATATTCTGCTGACTGGTCAGGCCTCAGTCATGTGTCCACCACTGGAAGTTTTTAAAGTTAGTGTTTGCATAATGCATTTTTTTTTCATCAATTGTTTTGCTTTCTGTCTTTTTATATCCTTATATTTAAAGTGTGTCTTTTGCAAATAGCCTATAGTTAGATTTTGTATTTTATGCAGTTTCATAATATTTGTCTTTTAATGAGAAGATTTGGTTCCTTTGTATTTACTAGCCAATATAATTAAGTTTATTTCTATCAGGTCTCAGCTCTGGTTCTACTCTTAATGGAAAACTATTATCCTTTGAGTTTCCAACCCTAAATAGGGGGAGATTTATTAGGCTCCAATCTTTGAATGGGAAGCTCTGATAAATCTCATATCTCAGAACACAGGAGCCTGATAAATCTCTCATTTAGGGCTAGAAACTCAAAGGATAGTAGTTTTCCATTAAGAGTGAACCAGAACTGCGACATGATAGAAATAAACTTAGTTATATTGGCAGGTAAATATAAAGGAACCAAGTCTTCTCCTTAAAATACAAAGATCATCCAATTGCATAAAATACAAAATCTAACTATAGGGAGTTAGAGCTTAGAATTCAGTAAAGCCACTATTGTCTCTTCTCAATTTCTCAGGATTTTAGCAACCTCTTCTGGAAAATTCAGATACTCCTTGAGAAAAAGCTTTCCCAAATGCTGGACACCCTTCAGAGTACTTTAAACAACACTTATCCAGTTTTTAAATTGTTCTCAGAAGGATGGCAGGTCTGAATGACTAGGTCCAACTTTAGAGGAAACAAAAGACTCAAACTGATGGTAAAAAAGTCTTGTAGCTTTACTGACACAGCATTAAGAATGAATAATGCATTTATTCTTAATAAATGGGCAGTGATAAGAATGAACTTGGCCAATGCATAATGTTTAATACTGCAATGTGATAAGCAAAAATTGTAGTCAGAAATAAAATATTAGTTCCAAGATTTACAAACATGTATACACACAAACACAAACACTTGTGACGATTACAACCCCATTACTCTGCTCTGTTTTTCCATAATGTTTGTCACTTTCTAACTCCTTTGTAACTTACTTTTTCATTGGGTCCATCATTTACAGTCTGTCTGTCTCTTGCTGGAACTTAATCTCCACAAGGGCAGAGATTTTTTTTTCCCCCCACAGGTATAAGCCCTTGAAACAGTGCCTTAACGTATTTGATAACATAATATTAGTGTTTGTTGAGTGAATGAGTGAGTATCACAGAGTGATGGAGCTGGAAGGGAGATTGGGTGCATTCAGTGAAGCAACTTCACTCAATTCAACAATAATGTTTTATCAAACGCTAGTTCCATTCAGATCCTGGCACTGGGCATAGCAAGGTGAAGTAAATGTTTTCTCTGCACACTGTTGTTACTAAGTAGATGGGAAAACATGCTCAAGAAAGTTAAGTGACTTTTCCAAAGCTACCAAGATTGTAGAAGAGCAAAAATCTTTGTCATTCTTTGAGACTCTGAAGTTGATCCCTGCAAGACATATTTTGCTTTATAGGCAAAAGAAGAAGAAACAGTCTGCCTCTCTCCATGAGTGGCTCTCAATCCAGGCCACATATTAGACCCTCTAGGTGAGCTTTAAAAATGCAAATCCCTGGGCCTTCCTCACACATATTACATTAGAATCTTTGGGAGTGGTGTCTGAGCAGAATATTAACAAAAGAAAACCCTCAAGTGGTTCTAAAGGGCAGCTACGCCTACAGACTACTAGGGGTTAATCATTCAGAAGATTTACTCATGAGTATTCTGAGACTACAGTGACCCACAGAAGGGAAATAATTGCAGCTTTCCAATATAATTACTCAAATTACACTTGCCAAAGGTTGCTGCATGTAGGAATCTGCGTTTGAACAGAAGAATGAACTTTGGAGTGGTACCAGTCTTGGGTGCTAGGTTGCTATGTTAGAGAGAGTTCTAGATGGGGCGTCCAGAGGCCAGACTCTATCATAGCTCACAGCAAAACCCTGGGCAAACCACCTAACATTTTCGAAACTTAATTATGTCAGCTCTATGATAGAAGGCTGGATTTCACACTCTCTGAGGTTGCTTTGAAGACTATGATTATCATAATGGTGGGAGTGCTTATGTTTTTTTCCTTGCAGCCAGAGAGAGCCATTGTTGGTATCTGCCCCTCCCCACTCCCCAGCACCCCCTGATTAAAGGGAATGTGCCTGTGTGTGGATACACTGTCAGAATGCAGGAAGCGCCAAGGGATTTTCACACTGGTAGGTGGTGGTATTTCCCTTTCATCCAATCTGAGTTAAACATATTATTTTTTCTGACTTGATGTCCTGCCAGGTTACATCTCCAGTGCTTTCTAGTATGCCGGTGTGAATGCTCTCATCTCACTTCTTTTCTCTTGGCTAGAATAAATTGTGTGCAGAAACACATTTTAAAATGGTTTTAAACTTTGCATGTTTAAATGAATTTTAACAAGAGAAATATGTCTAAACTTTTGCATCATTAGGAAGTCATGGCTCTACCAAAGCCACCTGCTCAGCAGCTTTGGGAGGAATCAGCTAACTCCCTGTGTTCAAGAAGACACCTTTAACCCAGGGCCAAGCAGAGGAGTGGCCATCAGGGTGGAAAAACAGGACTATAGGTACCATAGGCGAAAAGTATAGGCATTCAACTTGGATTATGGAGTTCATTTAATTTTAATTTTAAGTTCTGGGATACATGTGCAGGATGTGTAGGTTTGTTACATAGGTAAACATGTGCCATGGTGGTTTGCTGCACCTATCAGCCAATCCCCTAGGTATTAAGCCCAGTATGCATTAGCTCTTTATCCTGAGGCTCTCCCTCCCCCAACTCCACTCCATGACAGGCCCCTGTGTGTGTTGTTCCCCTCCTTGGTTCCATATGTTCTTATTTTTCAGCTCCCACTAATAAGCGAGAACATGCTGTGTTTGGTTTTCTGTTCCTGTGTTAGTTTGCTAAGGATAATGGTTTCCAGCTCCATCCATGTCCCTGAAAAGGACATGATCTCATTCCTTTTTATGGCTGCATAATATTCCATGGTGTATATGTACCACATTTGCTTTATCCAGTCTATTGCTGATGGGCATTTGGGCTGATTCCATGTCTTTGCTATTGTAAATAGAATTTATTTTAAATATGTGCTCAAGTGACATACACTTTCCTGTGTCTCCGAGGAACCAGTCTTATACATTAAATCTTCATACATGCTATTAAAGGTCCTAGTGTTGGAAACATGGTATTTCATGAAGGGTTCACCCTGCTGCCTAGGGGGCCAAGATCTTGAAAAAATCAACCCACTATCTAGTGGCATCTTCCACAAACTACGGATGTGGGATCCCAGGAACCCACAGATGGTTCCAAGAGGATGTGTCTGGGTGATGCAAACCCGGACTTTTCTGCATTTCAGTCTTCAAGTTGATGCTGGGGAAACTCCTCTTCCTCTTCATAAATTTCCATAATTAAATTGGAGAAGTGTGGCTTGCCCAATGTTGCTGAGGCTGCAAAAATTCAAAGCTGCACAAATTCATGGGCCCATCTGTTGATTGCTACAGACAAGTCTGAGATAGGCAGGATTGAATGCCAGGGTAGACATCCATGAGTTACCTGTGGAAAGTTTGAGTTTCAAGGTGACTTAGCACTGACTGTGTCCCTGTGGGTGGACCAGTCCTTTCCAGGAAGGTCTGTTTGGTGTATCCTGTCACGGGAGGAGCTCTTAACATCCCTAATTGTACTACTCTGGTGAAGTAAGTTAGGGAAAACTATTACTTAATCCAGTTTGATGAGAGATGAAAGGTTTCCAGTCAACCTGTTTGCTGATGTGGGTTTGCCATGGCAGTGGATTGGCATAGATTCTATGTCACAACAGAAACTTGCCAAACACTTGCTGGCCAACTTTAATTACCAGCCAGATTAAGGGGACAGAAAGAAAGGAATGAAATGATGACGGTTAAGGCAGAGTTGACTGGGAATCCATCTGGATATCAGAATGGCCCAAAGCAGTGCCAGCTATGTAAATATTGGGTGAAATTGCTTTATTAGCCTTATTACTAAATTTGGCAGCTACAGATATTAAAATGTTGTGACAGATAAGTAGTTTCAAATTTTATTAAAAATATACTTCTCGAAGTGAAATGGGCACCTCTATCAATTGGGGGTATAAAAATTTGTTCATTTTTCTGGAAAGCAATTAGACGACATGAATTAAGAACCTTAAATCTTTTGATTTCATAATGCCCCTTTTCAGTGCTTGTCCTTAGAAATAAGTTGAAAATTTGGGCCAGGTGCGGTGGCTCATCTCTGTAATCCCAGCACTTTGGGAGGCCAAGGTAGGTGGATCATTTGAGGTCAGGAGTTCGAGACCAGCCTGGCCAACACAATGAAACCCCATCTCTACTAAAAATACAAAAATTAGCTGGTTGTGGTGGCGGGCACCTGTAGTCCTAGCTACTCAGGAGGCTGAGGCAGGAGAATTGCTTGAACCCTGGAGGCAGAGGTTGCAGTGAACCGAGATCATGCCACTGCACTCCAGCCTGGGTAACAGAGGGAGATTCTGTCTCAAAAAAAAAAAAAAGAAAGAAGAAGAAGTTGGAAATTTGTATAAACAGAGATAGTTATATCAAAACACTATCTACAATAGTCCAAAATGGGAAAACACCTAAATGTTTTCAAGTTAATAGGAGAATGTTTAAATAATGGCATAGCTCTATGATAGAGCTTAGCCACTGCAAAAGATGTTTTTAAAGACAATCTTGCATCCATGAAATTACATGAAAAGAAAAAAGAAGATACAAAATTGACTAGTGCTATAATCACAATTATGTTAAGGTGCATAAAATAAAATTGGAAAGATACCCTATTCTTTGACAGCGTGACATTGAAAAGTCAGATCGTGTTCCTTTAAGTTATGTAAAGATTTTGGGATTTTGGCTTCATTTGCTGTTTGTCTGTACACATTGTATTGTGATGTGAAGGGAGCTGATGGTAAGTCCACGAAAGACTCCTCTTCCCTAGCATGTTGGCTTGGTGGGAATTTCTACAATTAAAGCCACTTGTTTGGGTTATGGTTTTAAGGAAAGTCAGGAGGTTCGTGTCTGGACTGTTAGGATGGGGATATGGCATTCAGCCATCAGCAGTCACTCCTCTATTAGCAGGATTTGTTTTTGAGCTGAGTGAGTGCTGGAGTAAGGATGTCTACAGCTCATGGAGAAGCAGCAGAAGAGGACAGGCCTGGGTAGGGCTGGGGTGTGGTGGTCTCTGAGCCACCCTGAGGGAGGGCTGGGGTCAGGATGAGGTGTGAGCCCATAAAGTCTGTGGGGTTTGCCTCTGTTGGCTTGTTTGAATTTCTAGAATTTCTGCCTGCTCTAGCCCCCAGGCTAAGTCAGGTTGGCCAGAGCTGTGTCTTTCCTGGACCATTCCGGAGGCCACTGTGCTGCAGCATCCCAGGACTCCCATGGTAATGATGGTGAAAGCTGGCTCAGAATCTGGGTGCAGGTTGACTGGGTGGCGATGGTGGTAGTCCGGGCTGGGAGTGGGGGCTGGGAGTGGGAGTGGGAGTAGCTGTGCCAGATGAACAATCAGTGGCACCATCCCACAGACAGGGCCTCCATTCTGTGGGGAGTGCAAATATGGGTGTATTTGCCTGATTAAATGTGACTTTGAGAGGCCCTGGCAAAGTATGAAGATAATATTTTCTTAAGAGCACAAATCCAGCTCCCTCTCCAATCCCTCCTTTACCCCAGCCCACTGTGTCCCTCCCATTCTCGGAGGGACTCCCAGCACAAATGTATGGGCTCTTTTCTGCCTCAGGCCCTTTGCATATGATGTCACGAAACGCTCCCTCTTCTCTTGGCTCTGCCTATGCGTGGGTCCCCCTCGTCCTTCAGGTGCCCACTAAGCCTCCCCTCCAGAAGGAGCCCTCCTGCGATGCCTCACACTGACCTTGGCCCCTTGCTTGCATCCTTCTCAGTTCCTGTCGTGACTTACATTGATGTGTTTACTTGTTTGCTATCTGCCCACACCGTGACAGTCACTTTGTCTACTATGTTCCCAGTTGTTTGCTCTGTGCCTTGTATAGTACCTGGCATCTGTAGTTGCTCAATGACCATTGCTGAATGAATAAAAAATAAATGAATGAATGAGGAACATACTGACTGACATTTGCAACCACTGAAATGGAAGAAGGCTCATTGTGGGATGCATGCCATTTGCTGAATTCTCTACAGAGGCACATTTATCCATTCCTCTTTAATGACGATAATAGCGCTAGTGATGATGACAGCTAGCGTTTACTGAGCAGGGACAATAGGATGGGCACCATCTTTTACCTTTTGTAATTTAAATGCATTTTCCATTTAGTTTTCCCAGCAACATTATGAGCTCTGCTATGGAAGGAACAATGACTCTGCCATGTTAAACAGTGTTCTCATCATATTTTAATTCAAATTAGTAAATCTGGGTCATCCATTCAGTGATTGACTCCAACCACAAATTCAGAGTATGATAGAAATAAAAATGATGACTGATCCTGTGAAGTATTCATTTGCATAGTTTTATTTAAAACAGAACAGTTTTTAATAATTCTAAAACTTTTAAATAACTGTTGAATTGCAAACAGCATTATTTTGCCATGGACCCTTTATCCTTTATTCTTATCAAAGCTGCAAGTTGCTAAGCAACCAAAGATCAGAGTCCTCTAAACTTGTTGTGTTGTTATTATACGACCACAGTCCTGGTGGATGGAAAAAAATCAACAAAGATAAAAACATGCCTGAGAATGATTATAATAATTCAGTGATTATCCAGATTGCGTTTTAGAGAATCGCATTTATTCCAAACCATATGCTCAGTCTCTTTATTTTTACTAGGTCGTGAGAATAGCTTTCATCGAAATTATCTATAACTATGGATTCTCATTATAATTCTTCAAAAAAGTAAATTATTTTAAATTAGTTTCAGTTGGAAAAGAGCCCATGCTGCTTTCTAATTTTTGCTATAAACTGTGGGGCATAAATAGGTGCTAATCATGAAGACCAGATTTGATAGGAATTTATACCGCAGATTATGGTAGAAAGTACAGCCAGGTCTGTCCACCTCCAAGAAAACTGCCCCCTCACTGGATGAGTGGTACATTCCACTCACTAACAATACTTTTCTCACTCACTGGATGAGTGGTAAATTCCAGGTCAATTTCCAGCTCTAGAGGGAAAGACAGGAGCTCAGTTTGGGGTACATAAAGTCTGAGGAGCCCAGCAGACATTTTGACGAGATCTTTGGCACTTAGTTGGAGATGTTCCATGGGAGTTCAGCAGAGACATCTCCAGAGGGAAATGGAAAGAGGAAGGATGGGAGTGGGTGCGATTTTCCAGGGTGAGCACATATAGTGAGAAGAGAAGGAAAAACAAATATTTGAAATCTGGGTAGAGGAGGAAGAGCTGGTGAAGAGGAGGATGGGGTGGAATGGTGGGTGCTTGGGAGAGAATTCAGACATGTAAATCTGTTCCCCCAGTTCCTCCTATCATCAATTTCCTGCTCATCCTTTAAAGTTCCGCTTAGTCATCACCTCCTATTGGAAGCCCCGCCTGATGCTGTGCCTTTCTTTAGCCCCAGCACACACCCACCCACACACACACACACACACACACACACTCTCTCTCTCTCTCTCTCACACACACACACACACACACACACACTCCAATAGGTACTCTTTCCTGTGCTCAGCAGCATCTGGAATATGGTTACCACTGCACTTTTCAGACTGTTGAAAGGGTCTCAGTATCAGCTCTCCCACAAGACCAAACTTAGGTTCTTATTCATCTCTCCCCAGCCCCTAACACAGTGCTCTGCACAGGAGAGGAGGAAGGCAAATGTTTGCCCGTGAAGGCAACCTCCTCCTACTTGTAAATGTTGCCCTTGCCCCTGCTGCACAGCCCCTGTGATGCCCTGGCCCCCAGCCCCCAGCCCTACTTTGGATCCTGGGGAAAATTTCTATGCAAAGTCTAGAGATGCGTTTCTGGCATCCTATTACCGTTGAGGTATGTTATTAAATATGTGTAAAGTACTTAGCAGAGTGCTGGCCACATGTGCTTGTACCATCATCATTATCATTGCCATCATGATCATTAATGTCCCCATCATCATCATCACCGTCGCCATCATTACCATCATCATCATCATCACCACCATCATCACCATCACCATCATTACCACCATCATCACCATCATCATCACCATCATCATCATCATCACCACCATCATCACTATCATCATCACCACCACCATCATCATTATCATCATCATCATCAGGAATTAGGCTTTTCTGAACTGACCTGATAATCCAATTATTCTGTTTTCTTTACTTTCCTGTCTTTTCCTTTTTTCTTCAGGAAAATGTGCTTTGATTTCTAAATAAAATTTAAAACCAGCCAATTTGCAAACTGGGAAAAATGTGGACTTCTTTACTGTGCATTTTCTTTGACATTCACGATTTATGGACTTCATGATTTCTTGGTGAATGCTGAATAACTATTGATAAGAGCTCTAGTTGGTGGGGAGGCAGCAAAGTGTCAAGGTTAAGAATATCCTCTTTGGAATTCAGACTTCAGAATAACTTGCAGTGTCATGATCTTTGACAAAGTATGAAATCTGCTGAGCCTCGGTTTCCTCATCCATAAAATGGGGTAACAATATATATCTAAGAGGGGGGTAGGGGCATGAGACTTAAATAAATTATGTGTAAAACCCACCAACTGGACTGCCTACTGCATAGAAGGTATTCAGTTAATGGAGTTATTGTCATCAGTGTGGATTTTTGTTAATTTGTTTACCTGTGGTAAAAGTCCTTTATGCTATTACATCTTATAATTAATATGTTAAATAATTAGCTACCTTACACAATACATTTATTTTCCTAGTTTTCCTGGACATTTTTGTCCATCTTTACAGTTGTATAGTTCGATCTTGTTGAAAGCAATAACACTTATAACCACTTTTCACCCTTGCTGATAACCAGTCTTGACCTGTTGCTATGGTTCTCACTATCACGCTCTCATTCCTTTTTCTTTTCTTTTTTTTAAATTTGAGATGGAGTCTTGCTCTGTCCCCCAGATTGGAGTGCAATGGCATAATCTTGGCTCACTGCAACCTCCACCTCCTGGGTTCAAGTGATTCTCCTGCCTCAGTCTCCTGAGTAGCTTGGATTACAGGGCTCTGCCACCAAGCCTGGCTAGTTTTTGTATTTTTAGTAGAGAAGGGGGTGTTTCACCATGTTGGCCAGGCTGGTTTCGAACTCCTGACCTCAGGTGATCCACCAGCCTAGACCTCCCAAAGTACTGGGATTACAGACGTGAGACACCACGCCTGGCCCTTTATCTTTTCTATCCTGGTATGTGATTATGAGATGAAGTAACCAGTGTTAACTTTTAAGATGCCACTTGCTTAGCTGATTATATCAGTAAGAAGTAATAAGAAGCAGGATTAGTGGGCTCTTTGTATTTTAAAAACCTCAGTGAAATATTTAGCTACAGTTTGAGAAGCAAACTTACTAGGCAAATGAAAGTTACCCTTAGTTATAGTAATTAGAAAATATTGAGTCTTCTGCTGAAGTTCCTAGGAGCTAAATGCATACTCATCAAATTTTAATTAAAACATTCTGGGTATAAGGTTTCTTAGGAAGTTTCAGCCTATTGTCTGCTGAATTTTATACTGGAGTTTGGGAGAGATTGTGGGCTAAATTTGTGAACTAGTTTTCAAATGTGTCCTCACCTGTTCAAATGTCATTATGCTTGTAAATGGAGTGCAGCCTTCAGCGGTGGCCCTCAGGCTCAAAATTGTTGGAACTCTCTCCTGCCTTCTTGTGTGTCATCTCCCCACATGCCCTCTTGCTTACATTTCAAATGATTTCTATTCCCCTTTAATATGGTTTTCTCTGAAATACATGCAGAGGATCTGGCAATCTGTTGTGCCTGTTTCTATTTCTTGAGATGACATTT
Source organism: Trachypithecus francoisi (assembly GCF_009764315.1). Classification (NCBI taxonomy): domain Eukaryota; kingdom Metazoa; phylum Chordata; class Mammalia; order Primates; family Cercopithecidae; genus Trachypithecus; species Trachypithecus francoisi. Next base: position 11,167,392 of record NW_022681458.1, read on the forward strand.
ACTAAATTAAAAAATACATTATTATGTTTTTATAGATTTATAAACATATTATACATTTTTTTTGCAGAGGTATACAATTCCTTAACCTATTAAATTAACTCCACTGAATTTGAATGAGATTTTGGGGTGAGGATTCACAAACTTTGAAAGAATAGTGTTTTCCCGAGAAACCTTGTTAAGTTGTTCTCATTCTCCTCGAGTGCCCCCTTGAGCGGTGTTGTGTGGCTGCCCAGGACTCAGGAACTGAGGTGGATGACTATAGCAAAGGGTGTAGAATTTACTTGAAGAATGACTGAAAAATGTTGGTGTTTTTTGGTGTTGTGGGTGACAAAGGAGGAATTTATTATTAAAATGAAACTATAAATCATGCTCTCAATAGAACACCCAATTTTGTGAGTTTGGATGCATTTTTCTCGGAGGGACAAACTCCTTATTTTGAACATAATTGGCTTAAAGGAGTAACACCAGGTTTGACAACTAGATGAGTACCTGGGAGCCAATGGTTCTTTTCTGGTTATTAATTACCAGGTGCATCCCATCTACTATTATGCTATTTGGGTGCCAGGGATGGAATGTTTGAGAGCCAGCACTTAAGTGTTAGAACCTGGAGGTGGTCTATTGCTTCTCAAGCATTCCATGTCCTTGTCTAGCTCAGCTTCTTCTTATATAAGCGGTGTTCTGGAGCCAGATTATACTAGTCTTGTACCTGCTGGTTGTTAAATTTCCAGGAATTTTGCAAGCCACATGATATCATGTTGGTAACTTGAAATTTGCCACGTTGGGAGTGTTTACACAATGAAAATTGGCAGAGTCTACAAATCAGAGCTTGCTCAGAGAGCTGGCTGTTAAACTTTTATCAGCACACCCCATATATGCATCTCCTTTGGAGACCCTATCTGTTGTGGTTTTATGTTGTTTGCAATTGCTTGATTAAATTCCTCTCCACTCCCATCTCCTGCCAAAGCTAGCCTCTTCATGAAAGTGATCTTCATCAATGTATCCATAACTACTATAGCAGTGCCTAGAACATAGTAGGACTTAAAAAAAATTAGCTGATGAATATATACCTGTCTTTTGGAAGTTTTCTCTATACGTTTTTCAAATTTAGATACTTGTTGAAAGAGAACGTGATCATGACTTTTAGGAGAAACTATATTGCTGAGAAAGGTAAGCTATATGAAAAGGCAACCATTAGTTTTGTCAAACAGCTTACAAAGTAAGCGGATGTTCTGATTCTTTGATTTTGCATGACCAACACATAGCACTGCTTAAAAGGGCGTGAAGAGCTTGCTTGCCTGCTTTTGTTAGGGAAGTTCCAAGCTCTAGCCTGCCATTGGACATTCCAGTGTTGAGACCAAATTGCCGGCCCATCAGATTCTGCACTTGAGTGATACTTGCACTTCAAGGAAGCATACAATTAGTGACTCCGCAGGCATCTAGGGGGCAGTGGTTCTTCTCTGGTTATTATTAATTACCAGGTACATCCAGTCTACTGGCAGGAACATAGGAATCACCAATAAGAATGAGATCCATGGTCCATTTAACATTAAGAGTTGGCCAATGGGAGCCCCAAAGGATACACCATGGAGGAAAACCTTTCTCCTTGATGCAGCTTTACAGGTTAGGTCTTTCTGAGAAGCCATCCATGACTCAGTGGCATATTGATGTGTCCATACTCCTTCTGCATCACTTTTTATTCCATACCCGGGACCGTATATTGAGATGAATGAGTTTCATATTGTTATTACTCTGTGGATGTTTGCCTTCCTTTTATTTGTCTTATACTTTGAGTTGTAGAGGGTGTGCCTTATTCCAGTATTTTAGGATTTGATAAATTAATTCAGAATTACTACTTCATGATTGTGTGGGCTTGAATTAGATACCTTCTGGTACTTTGCAGTTGGGAGAGACCCAACTTTTATAGCCTTTTTCAAATGAGTCAGGTTGCTTTTACTGCATGTAATTATATGCACTTACACACCACGTCCCTCTTGATTAGAAGTGAGTCACTCCACTTTCTCATGTGAGAAAGCTTGAGCTGACTGTGCTCCTGAAGAGTGATGGAATTGGCCTCAGTTTTGGTGTGAAAGATGTTAGGACAGGTGGTTAACATTTTGTGTGCTATGTGAGGAAGCCCAGGTTAGAGTGAATGACAATCCAGTGAGCAAATGCAGAAAAGTCAACAGTAAATGTGAGGACAGAGGAGTTGGCATTGTCAAATACCAAATGGGCCATCAGACAGGCAGAATAAGGCATTAGTGACTTGATAGGTCTTGATATTTTTACTGAGATGAGCTACAGAACGATAAGGTACTGTTGAGGAAGTGCCAGTTATGACATACCTTTTGAGACTACTGTTTTAAGCTGTCAGACAATGCTAGGTGTTATGGCAAATGACAATAATCATTCTGTTTCAATCTGAAAAAAAGGAATAGGACAGGGTAGTAGAAAAATATGTTCCAAAGATAGTATTTGTACAAGTGAAGTTGAAAGTTAATAATACAGTTCTTTTGCAATAATATTTTCCTATTAAATAAGTGTTTAATACATGTTAAGAGTAACATGATAACTACTTGCTCTGCTCCTTCTTTCCTTACATACCCTTTTGCTTAGGCAAAAGGTGAAAATTATTTAACTATATTAGAAATTGTCATTAAAGGTTATTTGTGCCTTGAAATACTATAGTAATTACTTTATCTCTTTTCTCTTCTAATACTCTTGTTCAGGAATAAACTTCAGGCAGGTCTGAGGCAGCATTTAGGGGAATGCTTAGGTGCTGGTCCTAGTACGTGGTGTGTGGACAATGATGTAACCCTGTCTACTGGGCCTCTTGGAGTGTGGGTAACTGAGAATTAAAAAGGGGGTGTTCTCACATATAGCGGAATATTTCGCATGCTGTGCACCTGTGTCAGACCCAAATCATCAGCGTTTCTGCGGGGAGCATTGGGGAAACCCCTCATATCTGCTCAATGGCATATACTGCCATCTCCTGCTCTGTGGATCTGTCATGGAAGATAGTAGATGTATTTATTACCTGACACTTTTTTTTTTTTTTTTTTTGAGACGGGGTCTCGCTCTGTCGCCCAGGCTGGAGTGCAGTGGCCGGAGCTCAGCTCACTGCAAACTCTGCCTCCCGGGTTTATGCCATTCTCCTGCCTCAGCCTCCTGAGTAGCTGGGACTACAGGCGCCTACCACCACGCCTGGCTAGTTTTTTTTGTATATTTTTTAGTAGAGATGGGGTTTCACCATGTTAGCCAGGATGGTCTCGATCTCCTGACTTCGTGGTCCGCCCGTCTTGGCCTCCCAAAGTGCTGGGATTACAGGATTGAGCCACCGCACCTGGCCCTGTCTGACACATTTTATGTCCTAACTGTCTGTAGGTATCTTTCTGTCAATCACTTCCCCCTTTTATTATGACTTCCTTATATACTGTAAATACAGGAAAGTCGTGTGACAGTGTACTGCCCATAGATGCTGAAGTGAGCTCATGTACTTTTCTTCTAAGGCTCTAAACTCCAGAGGAAACAGGATTTAGCAGTGCTAAGGTGTCAATTATGCATGAGATCATATAGGGCAGGTTCCGAAAATTTGATGCTCATGGTAGAAAAACACTGGTCTAGCTTTGGCAACACACAAATTGGTTATTACTACATGCTGGCTTCCTCAACCCCATCTGCCAAACCTTTTTGACTATGCTTACCTGACTTCTCCAAGTTTCCTTCAGTCACAGGACACCTTTTTAATCACTTCATATGCAGCTAATTCCTACAATGAAATATTTTTTACAGGGAAGAATCAGAATATACAGCAAGTTGAGGGTCTCCCAATGTAATGTTGTCTTCCCAGAGAATTCATGATGCATGCGTTCTCCTGCAACCCTGGCATGTAAAATCCCATCAGAATCTCATGAAGGAGGTATTTGTAGTGTCTTTACTAAGTCATGGAAGGAATCTAGAAGTGACTGGGAAAGCTGTTAGGAAATACAAAGGAAACACTAACCCAGGGTTTTTTAGTAAATAATTAGGGGGTAGCAAGTGGCTGCCACTGCCCTGGAAGACACATGCCTTAACTTGCTGCCATACATGGTTTAGATGGGAAATTCTGGCATGCATGAGTTTTGACATATGTCATTTTGTGTACAAAGCTCATTAAAAATGTTCAGAAGTCCCAAATTGGCCTTAGAACAATAGCAAATATGAGTGCAGCTCATGCTTTGTTAGGATCAACGAACTTTTTTTCCCATGCAGTGAGAACTGCAAAGGAGGACAATGACCATCAGTTAAATAAAGCTTTAGATAGATCATGAGAGTGAGTCCCCCAGCCTGTATAATATGGAAGTCAGAGTTCAGATTTGTTTTTCATCGGTCAGAGAGCAATCATGAGACCATGAGCACCTAGTTATTCATTTAATCTTTCCAAAAACTGAAACATATTGATAAGATGAATGTGATAATGGTATTGCTTCTAAACCATAAAAAGTAAATTTTTGTCTTTCACCTGCGTGTTAGAGACAATAACACTTTGAAGGTTACTTCATGCTTCATAGAACCTTTTATTTGAATACTACAACCAATGTAGATTAAAAAAATCATTGTAATCACCCGTCCACCCTGGGGTGGTGGTGAGAGGTGGTATATTTATGAAAAGAATAGAGTGGCTCCTCAAAGTTATAGCTGCCCAGAGTTGTGAGAGGTGGGAATTTACACCTGGCTTCTACTCCCTCACTCTTTCGCTTGAGTTTTCAGTGTTGTGCATAAAATGACAGTCAAAAAAGGGATTTGGAACCTTAAAAATACCCTTGAAATCTATGATGATGGGAGAGCTTGAATTGGCATCCCTATCTCGGATTTCCTTGTCTAGAGTGCTCTAGCTCATGATATTGTGGGAAGACAGAAGTGAAGTGTCTAATGTTGGGAAGAGATGCAAGGCACTGTCTACCAAAACAGATGCTCTCCTTGACCTGGAAAGCCAGAAGGAAATGGCTTAAATGTGACAGAGACCCCGGGAGGAAAGCAGTGCCACCCAAGGACGTCATCCCAGAGAGCAGAAGGTCAGCAAAAACAGAGGCTGACATGTCAAAGACAAGATCAGATGGATAGGATAGTGAACCCGTGAGGAGAAGGTAGCAATGGTCTTTAAGAGGAAGATGAAAAAGAGAAACTCCAGTGTCACGAGGTATGGAAGAAGCAGAATGGGAAGAGCAAGAATTCTGTAGGTAACACCACATACTAAGTGAGCCAGCATTGAGGTTTTGTTTTATAGGAGATCATGTTCCAGAACAGGGAATTGAGACTCATTCCTGTCCCCCCACCTGAATCAAAGAGCAGATGTGTCTGCAGGCTGTAGATTACTGTGAGCATGGTACCCAAACCCTACACTGGGTGACAGCTCTGAGAGTTCATGAAATGGAGAGGGAAGAAGGTCTGCATGAGAATTTCAAGCCCATTCTCACAATGACTTCTGCAAAATAAAATAAAATACAAAATAAAAACCCAGCCCTGTTTCCTGTCCCCAGCCATTTCCAGAGTTCTCCTTGGGAGACAAATGTCTGTAGGTCCTGTGCAAAAACATCTCCCATCTCATTGTGCTGCGCAGAGAGGAGGACATTGTTGAAGTGGCTGAAAACAGGGTTGGATGCGAAGACCTGCAAACCAGTCCTTTACTAGAGCAAATAGCACCCCAAAACCATAGCAGCATGTGAACCTAAGATCTAAGAAAAGTCTTAGGATCAAGTCATTCAGCATCGGTAACTAGGCAATTGTTTCGTGTTTTTTTTTGAGACGGAGTCTTGCTCTTCCCCCAGGCTGGAGTACAGTGGTGTGATCTCGGCTCACTGCAAGCTCCACCTCCCAGGTTCACGCCATTCTCCTGCCTCAGCCTCCCGAGTAGCGAGTAGCTGGAACTACAGGCGCCAGCCGACACCCCTGGCTAGTTTTTTTTTTTTTTTTGAGGCGGAGTCTCGCTCTGTCGCCCGGACTGGAGTGCAGTGGCCGGATCTCAGCTCACTGCAAGCTCCGCCTCCCGGGTTTACGCCATTCTCCTGCCTCAGCCTCCCGAGTAGCTGTAGAGATGGGGTTTCGCTGTGTTAACCAGGATGGTCTCAATCTCCTGACCTTGTGATCCGCCTGTCTTGGCCTCCCAAAGTACTGGGATTACAGGCGTGAGCCACTGCGCCTGGCCGCGATTATTTCTTACTGCTCATTTAATCTTATTCGATTATGATTTAGCACTTGCCAGGTGTATTTTCAGAAACGTTGAATCTTCACACTGCCTTTTGGAGCAGGTGAGTATGCTCTCTGGTGAGTAACTTTCCTGGGATCTCACAGTGGACGAATTTTAGTGATCAGGTCCAAGCCTGGCCCTATCGGGTTCAGGCTCAGAGCCCTTCACCATCTGCAGCTCAGCCAGCGTACTCCTTCCCCAAAGCCAAGAGCAGTGGTTTCTGCAGCTGTGATGCTCCTGTCACATGGCACATGCCTTGTTCTTCAGAGTGTTTTCAAACTCAGAATCATTAGCTCCCTTCTCCCCGACCAATACAGATATTGCACACATGTCAGCAGTCCCCAGGTACACTGCCTGTGCTTGGAACAGTGTAACAGGATGGCCACCTTCCAGAACTGGTGAGAGTGGGAAATGGGGATTCCACACGAGTGGCAGCACAGTCAGAAGAGAACTGCAGCTTCCTTCACCTGGAAACCCTCCTGAGATGTCCCCGATGCACCAGTGGAGCAGCCTTGGTGGTGGTACTTCCTGGAGGCATGCGGTGTTGGCCACTCCTGGGAGATGGACTTCATTGTTCACCAATGCATGGTTCTCACTGGCCTGTTTGCCTGCTGAGCACAAGCCTTGGGAACTTGCCAGCCTGAGGAGCTGGGTCTGGTTTCCACCCCCCAACAAAGACCGATCGATGCTATAAAAGAGTAATGAGTAGATGCAGACAGAGCATTGGCCAGAACAGGGGACCGTGGATCATTTCCTCTTTGAAATGTGAGCCAAGTGGCTGGGGCAGGCTTGGAGTACCATCCTTTTGGTAGGATAACAAGATTTCTTCTGGATGATTAGCCTCCAGGGACACATTGATCAGTGAGAAACCACGAAAGCCTGCGTCTGCCAGGGATCCACTTTTCCTGTCCTTTGTGCTTTGTACTACCTTAAGTCCAGCTTAATCCTGGTGGACGGTAACGTGATGTGAAAGTGACAGCTCAGATAAGATTCTTGTCCACAAATTCTCTGAACTGAATCAAAATAAATGCAAGCCCAGGATCAGCGCTGACAGTGCCTGGCAATTGGTAGGTGTTGAGGTTGGCAGAGAGTGGAAACTGCTGAGAAGGAGGCACGGGATGGAGTTAGGTCCACTGCAGCTCATCCTGACATCATTGGCAGCAGTTCAGAAGTTCTCCCTCTAATGAGTTCTGTGAAACCAACGTGCCCCCTTCCACAGGCTTCTGGACTTGCCCTCCTGGGGAGAAAGATGTCTTCGGAGGCTTCTGTCATATGGCACATGCCTTGTTCTTCAGAGTGTTTTCAAACTTAGAATCATTAGCTCCCTTCTCCCTGACCAGTATAGACATGCACACATGTGTGTCGGCAGTCCCCAGATACACTGCCTGCGCTTTGAACAGTGTAACAGGATGGCCACCTTCCAGAACAATGTGATTTTTATATAAAAGATGACTAATGCTGATGGCTTGCGAATGTCCTTGCTTCGGTAGCTTCTCATAAGGGACATCTTCTAGCTCCCTGGTAAGCACAAGGTGATGAGTGAAGACAGAACTCACCATTTGCAATCTGTACGACCTTATGTCTCAGGGCATTGGAAACAGGTTCCTCTTCAGGTTTCCTGTCAAATGTTTGGCCAAATGGAGTTCAACAGAGTAGGTGGAGAGTAAGTTCTGTGAAAGCGGGGGTTATCCTCACCCCTGAATCCAGCCAGTGTCTTCCGTGTTAGAGCTCAATGTTATTTGTTATCTACTCAAAGTTATCCACTTATTGTAGATAAGTGAATGAATGGTGACATGATAAGACATGACCCTAGGGAACAGTGCTCAGGAAAAGCAGAGTGTGAAGGTGGCTGGGAGAGAGATTTGTGCCACTAATAAGAACAAGGGGCCAGGCATGGTGGCTCACACCTGTAACCCTAGCGCTTTGGGAGGCCAAGAGGGGAGGATCACTTGAGGTCAGGAGTTTGAGACCAGCCTGGTTAACATGCTGAAACCCCATATCTACTAAAAATACAAAAATCAGCCGGGCATGGTGGCATATGGCTGTAATCCCAGCTACTTGGGAGGCTGATGCAGGAGAATCGCTTGAACCCAGGAGGTGGAGCTTGCAGTGAGCCGAGATCACATCACTACACTCCAGCCTGGGTGATAGAGTGAGACTCCACCTTAAAAAAAAAAAAAAAAAAGAAGAGGGGTCCTGGGTCTGTCTGGGTTGCATCCAGAAATGGATGACACTGTCAAATTAGCATAATTCCAGAAGAGCTAAACAAAGGAACTATTTACACAGGAGTGGGCAGGGTATAGAAAAACCAACCGGGGCCCTCTACTCCCCCAGGGCTACCAACAGCTCCTTTACTGCCATAGTCCTGAAGGAGCAAGGGAAGGAGACCAGCTATTCTTGGAACCTGGAGACCAATAGGGGTTGTGTTTGAGGACAGAAATGGAGACTTTCACTAGGGAGATGCGGCCAGTCTGCAGTGACCTGCAAGGAGCAAAGGGGACGACAAATACCTGTCCTCTCTCTCCTTCCTCCCTGGCCCCTGGCCAGTGCACTCTGTTGGCCAAACCCATCTAGCAGCCAGAGTCAAAGGAGCTGGGTATGAGTCCTCGTGTTTGTCCGTGTGCATCATCCCCAGAGCAAAGGGCCATGGGGAAGGAGGAGATTGGCTCTGGAGGAACAAACGAAACCAGTTCAGTCTGTGAGTTTGTGTACAGCTTGCTTTTGTCCATGATGCATTTGAGCAGCTGGCATTGGTGCCTCGGTTTCCTCTGGTGCTACATAGCTAAGCACTGTCCTGGCATTCTGAGCTAAGGAATGATCGGCCACGGTCTTCCTGGAACAGCGTGCACTGGAACACATAAGAAGCCTTACACTGTTACACTGTTGAAAGCACAGGCAGTGTATCTGGGGACTGTCGACACACATGTGTACATGTCTATACTGGTCAGGGAGAAGGGAGCTAATGATTCTAAGTCTGAAAACACTCTGAAGAACAAGGCATGTGCCATATGACAGAAGCCTCTAAAAACATCTTCTTCCCCAGGAGGGCAAGTCCAGAAGCCTATGGAAGGTGCCATGTTGGTTTCACAGAACTCATTAGAGGGAGAACTTCTGAACTGCTGCCGATGATGTCAGGATGAGCTGCGGTGGACCTAACTCCATCTCGTGCCTCCTTCTCAGCAGTTTCCACTCTCTGCCAACCTCAACACCTACCAATTGCCAGGCACTGTTAGTTCTGATCCTGGGCTTGCATTTATTTTGATTCAGTTCAAAGAATTTGTGGACAAGAATCTTATCTGAGCTGTCACTTTCACATCACGTTACCATCCAGCAGGAAGCTGCATTTAAGGTAGCACAAAGCACAAAGGATAGGAAAAGTGGATCCCAGGCAGATGCAGGCTTTCCTGGTTTCTTACGTCTTCCTGTGTTATGTGGAACAGTGTGTGTGGGTCTTCCTGGAACATGTGCTTCCTGAGAGCTGTGCACATGGCTCCCAACATGACAGTGGTCATTGGGTGAAGACACGCCTAGAACTATTCGTTGGTAGTCCTGTGAGATGCTCCTCTCCGAAAGTGGCTGAAACAATATTTTTGATCTTGTAGACCCTTCTAGAAACTTACCACTCTTCCATCAAGAGACTGAATCTATGTCCTCTTCCCTTAAACATGGGCAGGCAGACTTGTGACTACTGTGAAGAGTCACAAGAGAATGTGGTGACAGTGTTGTGACATGACTTCAGAGGCTAGGTTGGAAGAGGTGATGTAGCTTTCACCTCTCTCTCAATCTCTTATCTCTCTCCCCCTTAATCCCTCTCTCTTAAGTCCTTTCTCTATCTTTCTCTCTCTGTCTTCTTCTCTCCCTCCCTCCTCCTTTTTCCTCTCTCCCTCCCTCCCTCTCTCCTCCTCCTCCTCCTCCTAGTCCTCCTCCTCCTGCTTCTTCCTGTCTTTCTCCCTTTCCCTCTCTCCCCCTTCCTGCCTTCATCCCTCCTTTCCCCTCTCCATCCCTCCCTTTCTTTCTCAGTTATCCTCACCACCCTCCTTTCCTTTGTTTCTCTGCCCCATCCCTCTTTCACCTTCTCTCTCTCCATGCACCTTTGGAGCCCTGAGCTTCCATCTCAAAAGTCTGGCTGCTCTGAGGCTGCCAGGCTGGAGAGACCACACAGAGAGCTACAGAGATGCTGAGTGCCCAGCTGTCTTGGCCATAGCTGTTGGTATCTCCCTACCTTGGCTACCCCAGACAGGACACCAGGTGAGCCTGCATCTGATTCCAGTCCCAGCCTTGGTTACCCTGATGCCAGGTGTGGGAGAGATTAGCTATTCCTGTGGGGGCCCCTGACCCCAGATTACAGATTCATGGGCAAATCAATGTTGTCCTTGTTTTAAACCTCTTGAGTTTTGGCGCAGTTTGTTGCACAGCAAAATAACAGAAAGAGTGGCCTAAGAAGCTGGTAGTTGAAATTTAATTCTCCTTTTCTTTTATCTCAATGATACATTTTGGCAAACTTGTCCTACCCTCCTCACACAAACCAGAGATCTTCAAAGTATAACAGCTAATATGGTTTGAGCGTTTTGGTGCACCAGGCACTACACTCAGTGCCTTCCCTCTGTTGTCTCATTTGAATTCTCATAGCTCCATGAAGCATCCATTTACTGCCCCACGAATGACAGACCAGAAAGCATATGTAGAGAAGAGGGTAGCTATTATCTGCCCAGATCTAACCTGACAGTTGGTCCCAGAGCCCGTCCCTTTCCTGCAAGTGGAATCTTAAAAAGCAGAGTCTTTGAGAAGCCTTGGGAAATACTGGGGACTCTAGCAATTAACTCAGCTCATATTAATGAAGTTGTGGGCACTGTGGTTGGTGGTGGGCATAGGGCAGTGAACAAAACAGACAAGACTCTTGCTTTCTTGGAGCCTATATTCTAGTTTGGGGGTGAACGGAGACAGATAATAAACAAATAAATAAACAAGAAAATAGTAGGTAGTGAGAAGTGCTGTGCAGACAATTAAAGGAAGTGATCACATAGCAGATGACTGGCTGGTTACATTGGATAGGAGGCAGCATTTAAGGGAATTTTAAGGAGCCAGAAGAGATTTAGAAGGATCACTCACAGCAGGAGGAACAGCTTAGGTAGCCCTGAGTGAGAACAAGCTTGGCACGTTCAGGTGTCCAAGGGAAAGCCGAGTATGGCGGGAGCCTAGTAGACTTTGCACAGATTTGAATTGGAGCCTCCTGATGAGTGATGGCTGTTTGGGCAACAGCAATGGTTTCATCATTTATTGGTTGTTGATCAGCTTGAGCAAGCAGGTTGGTGCTAGATAGAGGAAGAGATAAAGTTATTCTATCTTGTCCCCCTTTTAATATTTTCAGCATACATTTATTTTTTGCCTTTTTCTGATTATAAAATTTATATGTGATTGTTAATAAAAAATTTGGAAATAGAGAAAAAGTATTTAAAAAGCAGTAAAAATTTCCCCTCCCCCCACTCAACCACTACTGACATTTCACACATTTTTTCCAGGCCTTATTGTGTCTTTTTCCTTGTTGAAATTATACACTAGACCTATGCTGTCAATTTGGTAGCTACTAGCTCATTGTGGCTATTTAGACTAATATTAAACTAGTTGCAAATAAGCAAAATAAGAATTTCAGTTCCTTACTCAAAGTAGCCACATTTACAGAGCTCTGTAGCTGCACTGGCTGGTGGCTCCTCTATGGACGGTGTGGGATAGAACATAACCATCATCACAGAAGGTCCTGTTGGACAGCGCAGTGCTGGATACAATCCCATTCCTGCATTTTTAAGTGTAAGTGCTTTTCTCTTAGTGCATTTGCGCACAAAGTTTTGACTTACCCCAGAACTAGTGTTGCCTCCTGTTTACTTAGATGCGAGTGGCTAATGCAATAACATCATCTTCCCTTTATAAGTTTCCAGTTTCATGGAGAACCCCAAGAAAAATCTGTATCATTCCTACAGTCCAGTTAGTCTGTTGTTTTGAATGCTCCAGATGTATTTCCCCAGGGATGCAAACCAGTTTCCTCCCTGAGGTCTTCATTACCCACCACATGCAATGATGAATAGACTTAGCTGGGCGTGCTTTCACAGCATCATCACATGCAGTCTTGTGAGCACACAGATGCAATCATGAGAAGGAAGGGTCTTGTTCGCCTGGGCCTGGGAGGAGACACAGTTCTCCCTGATAGAACCGAACTGGAATAAGCTCCCACTCCGAATGTGTGGCTCTTTGCAGGGCCATTCAAACCCCACTTCATGCTCGGGAATCTGGCCTGGATCCTTTGAATGACCTCAGTTTTTTTCTGTCCACAAATAACCATGATTTCCTGATGCCTGGTGAGGATTGCTGCAACAGCAGTTCCAGAACTTGAATGGTTTCTGAGTGATGCAGGGTATTCCGGGGCCCTTCCTCCACCACAGTCTGGCTCAGCAGCTTTGATCCGAAGGCAGGATGCTGATGTGACTCTCTGCAGCTTGCACAGGGATTGGTGTGCTTGAGCTGATTATAACCGCTCTGGAATGGACATTTCCTGTGTTCTCATACTCATTTAGCAAGAATTCTCCACCTGTGCATTATGGACAACAATTATTTTACAAAAAAACTTATGATCTTTTTCCCATTTCTTTCTATGTCTCAGCTACTTCTAAGGTATATTCTTGTGTTAAGAATGTGTATTCTCAAAATCAATGTGCAAAAATCACAAGCATTTCTGTACACCAATAATAGACAAACATAGAGCCAAATCATGAGTGAACTCCCATTCACAATTGCTACAAAGAAAATAAAATACCTAGGAATACAACTTATAAGGGATGTGAAGTACCCCTTCAAGGAGAACTACAAACCACTGCTCAAGGAAATAAGAGAGGAAACAAACAAATGGCAAAACATTCCATGCTCATGGTTAGGAAGAATCAATATCCTGAAAATGGCCATACTGCCCAAAGTAACTTATATATTCAATGCTATCCCCATCAAGCTACCAATGACTTTCTTCACAGAATTAGAAAAAACTACTTTCAGTTTCATATGGAACCAAAAAGAGCCTGTATAGCCAAGACAATCCTAAGCAAAAAGAACAAAGCTGGAGGCATCATGCTGCTTGATTTCAAACTGTACTACAAGGCTACAGTAACCAAAACAGCATGGTACTGGTACCACAACAGGTATACAGACCAATGGAACAGAACAGAGGCCTCAGAAATAACACCACACATCTACATGATCTTTGACAAACCTGATAAAAACAAGCAATGGGGAAAGGATTCCCTATTTAAGAAATGGTGTTGGGAAAACTGACTAGCCATATCCAGAAAACTGAAACTGGACCCCTTCCTTACACCTCATACAAAAATTAACTCAAGGTGAATTAAAGACTTAAACATAAGACCTAAAACCATAAAAACTCTAGAAGAAAACCTAGGCAATACCATTCAGGACATAGGCATGGGCAAAGACTTTATGACTAAAACACCAAAAGCAATGGCAATAAAAGCCAAAATTGACAAATGGGATCTAATTAAACTAAAGAGCTTCTGCACAGCAAAAGAAACTATCATCAGAGTGAACAGGCAATCTACAGAATGGGAGAACATTTTTGCAATCTCTCCATCTGACAAAGGGCTAGTATCCAGAATCTACAAAGAACTTAAACAAATTTACCAAAACAACAACAACAACAACAACAAGCCATCAAAAAGTAGACAAAGGATGTGAACAGATACTTCTCAAAAGAAGACATTTATGCGGCCAAAAAAATATGAAATAAAGCTTATCATCATTGATCATTAGAGAAATGCAAATCAAAACCACAATGAGATACCATCTCATGCCAGTTAGAATGGAGATCATTAAAAAGTCAGGGAACAACAAATGCTGGAGAGGATCTGGAGAAATAGGAATGCTTTTATACTGTTGGTGGGAGTGTAAATTAGTTCAACCATTTTGGAAGACAGTGTGGTGATTCCTCAAGGATCTAGAACCAGAAATACTATTTGACCCAGCAACCCCATTACTGGGTATATACCCAAAGGATTATAAATTATTCTACTATAAAGACACATGCACACCTATGTTTATTGCAGCACTGCTCACAACAGCAAAGACTTGGAACCAACCCAAATGTCCATCAATGATAGACTGGATAAATAAAATGTGGCACAGATATACCATGGAATACTATGCAGTCATAAAAAAGGATGAGTTCATGTCCTTTGTGGGGACATGGATGAAGCTGGAAACCATCATTCTCAGCAAACTAACATAAGAACAGAAAACCAAACACCACACGTTCTCACTCATAAGTGAGAGTTGAACAATGAGAATACATGGACACAGGGAGGGGAACATCACATATGGGGGCCTGTTGGGGGTTGGGGGCAAGGGCAGGGGGAGCATTAGGACAAATACCTAATGTGGATGACAGGTTGATGCATGTAGCAAACCACCATGGCATGTGTATACCTATGTAACAAACCTGCATGTTCTGCACATGTATCCCAGAACTATATATAAGAATATTTTATATGTATTCTTTCTGGATGAAAATATTAGAAGCTGCTGCTTGACTTTCCAGGACAAGAAGTGATACACACAGTTTCTCTGACAATAATCATTTCTTGAGCAGGTATAAAAGGCAAATTAAGTTAGGGCCATGTGAGAGAATCATGAGCCTACATCACCCCACAGTGAACCTTTCAGAAAGGCCTCCAATTAGAAAGTTGAGACAGTTGAAATGGCAGCATTTCCCCTAGGTGGATCCTTCTGGTCGTGAGCGCTTCCTGTCTGAATGGTGGTGGATGAAGTCATGACAGTGTGACCTCAACGTTTTCTCAGTCTCTATAATGCTTTAAGTCTCATTGAAGTAAGAGACCCTATTTGGCAAGATTTGGGCTTCAAAAGCTCTGAATGCTACAACACATCAATTTTGTTAGCTACAACATAGCATAAATTCTCTGGCATGGTCACTGCCCCAAAATCTCCAATGAGTCCCTCCATGGCCAAATTAATGAATGGATTTGTTTACATTCCTTGGTGAAGAGTGGAGACTGTTGATACCATGACTATCTGAAAGCAAATTATCACTCCTTGCTGTTGTCCAAACCTGCTACCATCCTTCCTTCTTTTCTTCCTTGTTAAAATTTTATCTTTTTAATCATAAACTTAACATGGTTTCATTGTTGAAACCATTAAGCTATATGAAAGTATCTCAGCTTTCATTTTAAGACACGACCCTTGTCAGAAAATGCACTGGGGGTAGTGACAAACATAGGGGGATCCACAACTCCCAAATGGCTGTCGTTTATTTGGGGCAAATGCTATGGGATAACCAGGTCCCAAATTCTAGAAGCAAAAAACCAAAGAAACATCAAGAACAAAAAGACTAGTGGTGAACACCATCACCCTGGTACATGTGACCCTGGGCAATTTATGTAACAGTAATTACACAGCAATTTATGTAATAGTCATTAAGGATGTCTATTTGCTCCCAATAATTCTTGATTAAAATACTCTGCTTGGCCTTCCCAAAGGCATTTGTTCATCAGAAACTCTGTGCAGCCTCATACATTGCTTCCTTTCTTCACTTTTCTATGTGCCACTTTGCAGAGCGGTAAATGAAAATGCTATTTTGGGCAGATGCATTTTGTTGTCTAGATAGTGCTGAGCGATCCTTTCAA
Organism: Trachypithecus francoisi; assembly: GCF_009764315.1. Lineage (NCBI taxonomy): Eukaryota > Metazoa > Chordata > Mammalia > Primates > Cercopithecidae > Trachypithecus > Trachypithecus francoisi. The sequence goes on from NW_022681458.1 coordinate 11,183,307, forward strand.
CCCATTAGTTACCCCATGGGCATGTTGTTGCCATTGAAGCCTGGTGGGTCCCTCTCACTGCCACAGACCTGCTGAAAAGAAATGTCGGACAGGAGCCATTATCCAGGCCATTTGTGACAAAGGTGGATGTTTGGATAATCCTGCCCACTGAGTCTTTTCCAGGTCTGTGAGGCAAAAGAAAAGTCCTTGTTTGAGCATTTGACACAACACAGAGTGATTTCAGGGACAGTCACTTCTCCCCAGGGATGCCAGGTGGCCCTCTGCTGGGGTGACTCTTCTATTTTCCTGCCCAAACGTGACCTTTGTTGGCTTCATCTGCAGAGGAACAGGATTTGGTTAGTTTCCTTCAGGTGCTTTCTGGTGGCTTCCTTTTTGAACCATCTGATGTATTACTCCAGTCAGAAGTCCAGGCAGAACTGGTGTTAGAGGGAGTTATCCCTGAGTCCAGTCACAGAACCATAAAGCTATACAGCTGAACTCTGCCTTTCTGGCTCCCAACAGAATGGTATTAATTGAATGAGGCTAATATTATGCCCTCAGGTTTTATTGAGGGTCTTGGTCAGAAATCATGATATGGGATAGTACTTTCTGTAAAACAGCTGTTAAGGATATCCTCCATCATGTTGTTACATGTCCTTAATATAATAATACACGTGGAAATTTCCTTTGAGTTCAGAGCTGAGGAAATTGAATCTCTACTAATGAATTCGTGTGATAAAAAGTCAGATGAAAACTACTTAATATATCATGTTTCATCTCTTGACTAGGTTGCTGTGAAGCTCAGAGCTAATTTTTGTACTCAAAACTCAGTTCTAAGTTTAGCTTCTTAAATATGATTCCCATTCTTCCTCACCTTTATTATTTGTATTTTGCCTTTGGATTACTGATAAAATATTTTTGGGTGCTCGTTTTACTGCACCTGTGCTTTTCATGAGCCATATCAGATTGTTTTTGGAAATGGGTGTAGGAGAGATACCAACAACTTGTTCTAGAGTGTCCTCCATTTCTCCTGTGATGTTGACCACCCAGAAGTTGCGAGGGAAGGGAAAGTAAAGCAGGAGGGGTGTTAAGCATGGAAGAAAAGAGGATAGGACATAATTGAAGAACGTAATCAACGAATGTGGGGAGGCAGGACTTGAGCAGTGGATAGTGAGGCAAACAGACCATTGCAGGGTACAGTGGGAAATAGTATAGGAAATCTCTGATAAGAGGAGACAGGACAGAGTCTTGGAGTCTGGATTTGGATACCAAGCGCATTTAGCTCTGGAAATTTAGATTTTTGGATAGAGGTGGGATAAGATGCGAGTATGATGTAGAATATTTATCTGACATGCACAGTGATTGGAATTGAGTTGAGATTAGAATTGAAAAAATCAGTGCAGAGGAGGTTGCAGAGATGCAGGCCTGCCTGATAAAGGCCTAGACTCGCGGAGATGGAGAGGGAAAGAAGACTCTGAGCTATGATGGAAAGGAGACCCAGATCACTTCTAACTCACCTTCATCCCTATGCAAAGATGGTCCCAGGTGTTCATGGTGTTGGAATCTATATTAGGCCCCGTTTTAGTTTGACTTTGATTCCAGCTATGCATTGCTTTGGTAGACTCTATCTAACATTGAGTAGGGTAAAAACATTAAATACTGACATTTTGGCATTTTTTATTATTGCTCTAATATTGCCTTAGAATTATTTGAGGTCAACATTATTCATATTTTTAATTTTTTTATGACACTGCTGACTCTGTCTTCTTGTCATATTATATTTTTGAACAGATGTTTTAGATAATTACTGAAAATGTTAATTGTTAGAGTTATTAGACTGTTTTAAATCCCTGTTTTTGGCTGCTTGCCCATTTCCTCGGCTCTCTGTGGAGCTACGGTGTTGGCCAGCTCAGACTGTCATCTGGCTTGGGCATTGGTGGAACTGGTGACCCACCCTTGGAACAAACACTGGCTTTCTTGGAATCTCTTGGCATTATGGCTTTCTTTCTATTGAGTCCTTTAATTCATTTCTTCAGTCTGGCAAGATTTGTTGTCTTGAATTCATTTTCTTACCTTAATGACTTTTCTGAGGATCTGGACTTTAGTCTTCTTGGGATGGCTTTTTGGTGTCCAAAGGTGGACATTCTCCTCAGCTATTATATTTCCTGCAAAAGAAAATTAGCCCTAATGAAGTTTGTATTACTTAGTAATGTGTGATCTGATAAACTGGTTCTTAGTAACTATTCTGCAAATTAAAGGACCTGACCTGAAGCTTGCTTGAGTAATTTGACAAAAGGGAAACTATTATACTTTTCATGATAAAGAATGCTGAAGTTTGATCTCTGGAATAAATAATTATATGTAACTTTTTTTTTTTTTTTGCACAGGGTCCAAATTTTTTCCTTTTCATTGCACAGTGGCCTCAGGCCAGTGTTCTGAAAGTGCCTATTCCTCTGCCCAGGTAAAAGAATACAGTAATCTTTGGAGAATGTCTCATTTTCACTTTGGGTGCTGTTCTTTTTTGAAGGAAAGCAATGTGAACTAGACATGTCATGAATTTTGGAGTCAAGTCTTAGCTCCCTGATTACCAGCTTAAGGTCTAATTATGAAGCTTCTTTGTGCTTCAGTTTACTTATCCAGGGAATGGGGATGAGCATAACTACCTGATCCCTTTGGTCAGTTGTCTGCATTGCTTCTGGTGTGGGGCCTTATCCAGAAGTCTTGTTTGCCAACACCAGTTCTTGGCCTTACTATTATTTTTATATTTTTATTTTCATTATTTTTTTCTTATTTATTTATTTTTTTTAAATACAGAGTAGGGTCTTGCTCTGTTGCCCAGGCTGATCTCAAACTCCTCAGCTCAAGCAATCCTCCCACCTCGGCCTCCCGCAGTGCTGGGATTACAGGTGTGAGCTACCATGCCTAGCTGGCCTTACCATTCTTGATGCCCTGAATGGTGCCTGCATCTTACCACTGGTGGATGCAAAATGGCCCAGAGTACAAACTGTCTTTATTTTAGTGATTCTTCTTTGACCAATGAGGTTGGACAAATTGCTTATTTACAGTGTAGACTGGGAGAAAATTCCTATTTAGTTTGGTATAAATCAGCATTGAACAGAAATCGTTGTAACTGATAAAAGGCAAATATACAAATATTTTGTGAATTACAGGATTCACAAAATCCCCTCTAAACCAGTTCAAGAACTGAAATATGAGCAAGGATAATGAAGAAATTAGCATATCGGTACCAGGTTAGTTAATTTCAAGGCCTTTTTGGAATGTCAGATTCATCCTGAATACAGAGATTAAAAATTGCACACCTACAGGAGGCTGAGGTGGGAGAATTGCTTGAATCAAGGAGGTGGAGGCTGAAGTGAGTGGAGAGTGCGCCATTGCACTCCAGCCTGGAGGACAGAGTGAGACTCTAGCTCGGGAAAAAAAAAAAAAAAAAGAAAAAAAAAAATTGCACCCTATCCTCTACTTCCTGTAACTCTCAGGAAAAAAATTAAAAACCAGTATCCACTGGTATGACAATACCCTCTTTAAATTTTACCTCTTCACAATGAAGGATTCATGACATATTTTCAGTTAATCTGCTGGATGCATTAGTGAAGATGCTGGATAACAACATAAGATGGAACCAGATGGAACTTCCGCTTTGCATGATACAAGTGAGGCTTCTTCCTATTGGTGTTACTTTAAAAAAATTTACATGAAAATGAGACTGAAAATTGAAATCTCTCTTTGAGAAAGGGATGCCTGATTTTGTACTCATTTATGGTGTCTGTGTAGCATACAAGTATGTCAAATTATAATTTTCCCAGAAATGCAACACGGAAATCACTTTGTCAGATAAATGATGTCTTTGGTTTGTTCATGTGCTAAGGAAGTGAGCGTCAGGGCAGGTCCTGGGATTGAGTCAAGTCATGGAAAAAAACTGGTTTTGGAGTGACGTCAGTACATTTGGTTTCAGCATCATGGAAAAACTCTTTTCTGATTGACTGGCAGCATAACATAGTGGTTTTATTGGGAGGAAGCCTGCATTTTCTATTCTGTTACATTCTCTACTGAACTTTATTTTTATGGTGGATCAAAGAAGAGCTAATAATTAAATTGATATGAATTTTTCTTTTTGCATTTTTCCTAGATCAAAGCTAAACACTCTGGACAGGGGAAAGAGTAACTGAAGGTTGCTTTAAATTCAGTTCAATTGATCGAGCATCTACTTCGGGCAAAGCACTGGGAAGGCCCTGTGTGGTTTTTCTCAGAGGAGTACGAGGAGCACACAATCTCAGAACAGGAGGAGATCTTAGCAACTGTCCAGCTGTCTCATGCTACATAAACCAAGTTGCTAATGGGCAGAACAGACTGGATTTAGGTCACAGAGATTGTCAGCAGAGTTTCTGATTTGTGTTTAGTCGAATATGAGAACTGGTCTTCCTTACTGCTTTTCCACTTCTGACAGATCTACCTGATTTCATCGGTGAATTCACTTTTGCATCCCACTTTGCAGATTTGGGGAGCTTGGTTGCTCAAATACTGATGGCTCTGTTGACCAGATGGGCCTGGTGTGTCTGTTCTGACAGAGGCCAGAGAGTTCTGCTCTTATCTCTGGTTTCAGGAGGCTGGGTAGGCTCTAGATTGTAAGGAAACATTAGCCCAAAGGCCATGAGGGAGGAGAGGGTGGTTGTTTCCTTCCTCAGAGTCCATGCTTGCAGTGGTTGAAAGCATGGCCCTTGGACCCAGAACCCCTGGTTCTGCACCTTGGCTCTGCCACTTACTCTCTGGGTGACCTTGAACAAGTTAATTTGCCTTTTTATACTTCAGCCTCCTCATCTGTAAAATGGGAGCAACATTATTAGTAATTTATTACATGTAAAACCCTTAGAATAGTGCCTAACAGATAATGAATACTCCCTTGGGATGAGTTATCTTTTTCCTTAGGTCTAGTTTGGTCTGTCAACAGTGTACCCTTTTGGATGAGGCTGCTCCAAAACACAGAATCAATGAACTAAGTATAGCCTGCATCTCCACTGGGTGAAGCGGCCTTGGATACCTTTGCTGTGCTGACTCTGAAAGTTCTGTCCCAGTTCCCCTGCTGACATTGTGTTCTTTTCTAACCAATGGGATTATTGATTTTCTTTGTCAGCCTAGCATTTTTGAAGGTAGCATACCCTTGCAAAACTGACACAAATATGACTAAATTGAGTGCTCCAGATTATTATAAGCCTTTGGCTATGACTATAGGATGCTCAACCAAATATTAATTGACTTAAACAATCAAATTGTTTGATGTTATGGACAAGAAAAGCCTTCTCATGGCTGCCTGCTGGAGTTTTTCTATTTCTAGCTGTTGATATCAGCATCAAGAGAATGCAGCCATGGAGTTTCATTTTTGTCTTAATCATGAATCATGAATCCTAATGCCAGTAAACCATGAAGTGGCAAAGCATTTCTTACAGTTTTCTCAAAGGGGTCACTATGAAATGATGGCATCTGAATGCTCATGTCAACATTTAATTGAAAAAGTTTCCACTCCTGCGACTTCATATTAGTTGCTCTGATTTGAAGGTTTACTTTAGGTAGGGTTGACTTTATGCTGCATTATGAATCACAAGTTTGTTTTGTTAACATTTGGCTTCTCTCCTTGATTATCTTTTTCTTTTTTGTTAACTTTGAACAACATGAGTTTGAACTTGGTTATCTTTCTTAAGTTTTCCCTTTAGTCTTGTTGACATTTGATGTCTGACTTAGAACGATGATCCAGGTCATCTTTCTTTGAGCAGTCTATAAAGAGGTTAATTCCTAATGGTGAGTTAAAATCAGATCTGTATTTCCTGATCTTGATAGTTCATGATCTTGGAACTTTAGGGTTCAATATCCCATTGGTCTGGTGTTCCATGGAAAGCCCCAGAACATACTACTCAGCTGCAATGAATCATGTACAGAGTAACCAGTTTTTTTTTGGGCGGGGGGACTGGTATACAGGAGATTTGGGGAAACGGTTTTTCACTTTGTGCTTGATTATAACATTTAAGTAACACACACACACACACACACAATTATGGATTACCATTCATAACCACCATGATGTCTTTGGCAAAGACACTTAGTGTCATTTTTTCAAATATTTATTGCACAAGGCAATACTCTTTATGCATAGGACTCATCAGTAAAAACAAAGGATCAAACCCTTTCCTGAGGGGGCTTACATGTGAGCAGCAGGTAGGGATTGGGATGGCGAAGAGGTTGGGGCATGAAGAAAAACAATAAACAATGTAATTAGGTTTGCCAGCAGCATTCTTACACTAGCTCATTATTAATTTTCCTTTCATTTATATTATTTTCATTTAATGTAATTATCTTTCTTCTGACAGGCTGCAATCATTCAACAAACTCCACATAGACAGTTTTAAGACATATCATTTTCTTTGGGGTTGTGTTCTAGAAATTTCTGAATGTAGGTATAATTTTCCTAGGTCAAGGTTAAGGTCACTAGAGTTACATTCCTGCTCACCCCAAAACTAAGAGATAGACTGATCACTACATTTTAACTTTATGCTAATGATACCAGGGGATGGCTTCAGATATATTCATGAATTCATTAGTATCACATGTAACAATTATATTGCAAATGAGGGTGACTTGATGGTATTGTTTTTGATAACTTCCCTTTCTGCCCAACCACTTCAATAATGGGACCATTTCTCCACTAGGCTGGGGAACAGGAACTTAGACTGGCTTATATAAATGAAAGAGATAAAATTCTCAGTCACTGGGTAAAGAGAATGTAGTACATACACACTATGGAATACTCTGCTGCCACAAAAAAGAAGGAGATCATGTCCTTTGCAGGGACACAGATGGAGCTAGAGGCCATTATCCCTAGCAAACTAACACAGGAACAGAAAATCAAATACCACATGTTCTCACTTATATGTGGAGCTAAATGATGAGAACACATGGACACATAAAGGGGAAGGACACACGCTGGGGCCTTTTGGAGGGTAGAGGGTGGGAGGAGGGAGAGGATCAGGAAAAATAACGAATGGGTACTAGGCTTAATACCTGCGTGATGAAATAATCTGTACAACAAACCGCTGTGACCCAAGTTTACCTAGGTAACAAACCTGCATGTGTCCTCCTGGACTTAAAAGTTAAAACAATTCTCAGTCACTTAAGAAGCACATTTATATCTCCTTAAAAGAAGTCACTGAAGAATGTCAGCTATACTAAAAGATGGGCCAGAGCATAGTCCAACTACTTTGAATTCTGTCTATACACATATGAGGTATGTGTATACCTAAGTTACAAGCACAGGTGTAATAAATACAGTGAGATGTAGATAAAATATAACAATGACATTCTATTAACATAATAATAGTATCTAAAATATCTGTGCATATATACATATATGGCAGTCATTGATGAGGAAGACTGCAACCGCCGGGGTGCTCTGCAGTTTCAAAGCTGAACAAGTAACATTATGTATATGTAATTTATAATGTAAGATACAGAGTACAGGTTGTCCTACCAAACAATAGTAAAATTTTGGCTCTTGGAGGGATCATAGAGATTTTTTAGGACAGTTGTTTTTCACCTGGAATCTGTGACTGCTTTTGAACATCATCAACTTGGTCATAAACATCAGTGTTCAGGTGGAGAGGCTTTATAACTTACATCAGACTCTCAAGATGGTGAGTTCAAGAAAGGCTCATGGAGAACAGATTTCAGAGGTAGCAAAATAGAGACTAAGCAGTACCTGATTTATTCAAGGTCATGCCATCTTTTGTCTGCCTGGGTCCAGGTCCTACAGTTCAGATCTTGAGACCAAATTGCGAATTAGAAATATCTATATCATGGTAAGGTTAAATTAGGTCAAATGGTTTTGTCCTATATAAATATTAAACGTTTATGAATATGCAGAGTTGGCAACTCACTTGTTAGTGAATGGAGCGGGGAGCCATTCTTTTTGCACGCTTTTTAGTAATTTGTAGATGTGTCTATGGTAAGTATTGAAATCTGTTTAAAAAAAGGTTTAATAGCTAAAAAACTGAGTTCCTCTGTGTAGCCCCATTTCCAGTGTTTACTGAAGTCTAATGTTTTCCAATGTTTTCAGAGACTTTGAAAGGATGCCCCATCCGTGTCTTAGGACAAAGAAACACTCTTGTTTAGATTTGAAACTGCAGGGTGCACCTGCAGCTGTAGTTTTCTTCATCAATGACTGCCAGTTCTGGGTGCTGCAGAATTCTGACCAGAGAGTGTCAGTTTTATTTAGGTCACCACATCCTTCAGGACAAAATTCAGATGTAGAGATGTGATATGTTAAAAAAAATAGTATCATATTTCTTTCAATAGAAACCTGGCTAATTTTGTAACTTCTATTTTTAAGGTCTACTTTTCGAACCTTCTATTATAATTTATTTTTATATGATGAGTGTTGTACAATTTCAACTACGAAAGTTAAGCCTACTTTTTCAACCTTGACAGCCTTAGAAATTGGCCAGAATTTTAAAAATTGTGCTTAAATCTAGAAGAATAGGGGATCAAGGCAAGATTAGATTAGATTTTTGGTGTCTGGGCACTGACTCTTTGAATTGGTTGTCATTCAGATAAAGGGGTAAAATACATCTTTTATTCAAGGTCTTTCAGATGGGCAGTTGGAAAATAAAAACAACTCCCTCCCCAGCTACCCTTAAATAACAGGCACATTGTGAGTGCTTAATAAACTCTTACTGAATGAATGAATTCATGTTGAAGGAACTGGCAAGTCTTCATTTTTAATTTGTGTGGATCTTTGGAAGCATCATTCCAAGATTCAAGCAAAATATTGCCAGAGAGAAATCTCACTTGGGTCCCACATAGCTATTTAAGGATGCTGCTTTTGCAACAGTGTACCTGAAGGCTTTTGAGCAGGAAGGACGTGTTCATTAACACTTGGCAACTTGCGTTGTCAACCAGGATAATTAGGACCAGCAATGCCAGTTGGAAGTACTGGTTTCTCTGATGTCTTCAGGCAAAATAAAAAGTGCTTCAGAAGATGCTTGAATAAAATTTGCATATGTTAAGGTCAGAGAGTCAGCTGAGAGAATGAGAGTAGGGCCAACTTTTTTTTTTTTTTTTATTATACTTTAAGTTCTAGGGTACATGTGCATATCGTTTATATCATGTATAACTCCCCAATGCAATCCCTCCCTCCTCCCCCCTCCCCATGATAGGCCCCAGTGTGTGATGTTCCCTTCCCGAGTCCAAGTGATCTCATTGTTCAGTTCCCACCTATGAGTGAGAACATGCGGTGTTTGGTTTTCTCTTGTTGTGATAGTTTGCTAAGAATGATGGTTTCCAGCTGCATACATGTCCCTACAAAGGACTCAAACTATCCTTTTTATGGCTGCATAGTATTCCATGGTGTATATGTGCCACATTTTCTTAATCCAGTCTGTCAGATGGACATTTGGGTTGATTCCAAGTCTTTGCTATTGTGAATAGTGCCGCAATAAACATACGTGTGCATGTGTCTTTGTAGTAGAGTAATTTATAATCCTTTGGTAATACCCAGTAGTGGGATGGCAGGGTCATATGGTACATCTAGTTCTAGATCCTTGAGGAATTGCCATACTGATTTCCATAATGGTTGAACTAGTTTACAATCCCACCAACAGTGTAAAAGTGTTCTATTTCTCCACATCCTCTCCAACACCTGTTGTTTCCTGACTTCTTAATGATTGCCATTCTAACTGGTGTGAGATGGTATCTCATTGTGGTTTTGATTTGCATTTCTCTGATGGCGAGTGATGATGAGCATTTTCATGTGTCTGTTGGCTGTATGGATGTCTTCTTTGAAGAAATGTTCTGTCATATCCTTTCCCCACTTTTTGATGGGTTGGGTTGTTGTTTTTTTCTTGTATATTTGTTTGAGTTCTTGTAGATTTGGATATTAGCCTTTGTCAGATGAGGAGGTTGCAAAAATTTTCTCCCATTCCGTAGGTTGTCTGTTCACTCTGATGGTAGTTTCTTTTGCTGTGCAAAAGCTCTTTAGTTTAATGAGATCCCATTTGTCTTTTGGCTTTTGCTGCCGTTGCTTTTGGTGTTTTAGACATGAAGTCCTTGCCATGCCTATGTCCTGAATGGTACTACCTAGATTTTCTTCTAGGGTTTTTATGGTATTAGGTCTAACATTTAAGTCTCTAATCCATCTTGAATTAATTTTCGTATAAGGGGTAAGGAAAGGATCAGTTTCTGCTTTCTACTATGGCTAACCAATTTTCCCAGCACATTTATTAAATAGGGAATCCTTTCCCCATCTTGTTTCTCTCAGGTTTGTCAAAGATCAGATGGCTGTAGATGTGTGGTATTATTCTGAGGACTGTTCTGTTCCATTGGTCTATATCTCTGTTGTGGTACCAGTACCATGTGTTTGGTTACTGTAGCCTTGTAGTATAGTTTGAAGTCAGGTAGCGTGACGCCTCCAGCTTGTTCTTTTGACTTAGGATTGTCTTGGCAATGCGGGCTCTTTTTTGGTTCCATATGAACTTTAAAGCAGTTTTTTCCAATTCTGTGAAGAAAGTCATGGTAGCTTGATGGGGATGGCATTGAATCTATAAATCATCTTGGGCAGTATGGCCATTTTCACGATATTGATTCTTCCTATCCATGAGCATGGTATGTTCTTCCATTTGTTTGTGTCCTCTTTGATTTCACTGAGCAGTGGTTTGTAGTTCTCCTTGAAGAGGTCCTTTACATCCCTTGTAAGCTGGATTCCTAGGTATTTTATTCTCTTTGAAGCAATTGTGAATGGAAGTTCATTCCTGATTTGGCTCTCTGCTTGTCTGTTACTGGTGTATAAGAATGCTTGTGATTTTTGCACATTAATTTTGTATCCTGAGACTTTGCTGAAGTTGTTTATCAGCTTAAGGACATTTTGGGCTGAGACGATGGGGTTTTCTAAATATACCATCATGTCATCTGCAAACAGGGACAATTTGACTTCTTCTTTTCCTAACTGGATACCCTTGATTTCTTTCTCTTGCCTGATTGCCCTAGCCAGAACTTCCAACACTATGTTGAATAGGAGTGGTGAGAGAGGGCATCCCTGTCTTGCGCCAGTTTTCAAAGGGAATTTTTCCAGTTTTTGCCCATTCAGTATGATATAGCTGTGGGTTTGTCATAAATAGCTCTTATTATTTGAGGTACGTTCCCTCAATACCGAATTTATTGAGCGTTTTTAGCATAAAGGGCTGTTGAATTTTGTCAAAAGCCTTTTCTGCATCTATTGAGATAATCATGTGGTTCTTGTCTTTGGTTCTGTTTATATGCTGGATTACATTTATTGATTTGCGAATGTTGAACCAGCCTTGCATCCCAGGGATGAAGCCCACTTGATCATGGTGGATAAGCTTTTTGATGTGCTGCTGAATCCGGTTTGCCAGTATTTTATTGAGAATTTTTGCATCGATGTTCATCAGGGATATTGGTCTAAAATTCTCTTTTTTTGTTGTGTCTCTGCCAGGCTTTGGTATCAGGATGATGTTGGCCTCATAAAATGAGTTAGGGAGGATTCCCTCTCTTTTCTATTGATTGGAATAGTTTCAGAAGGAATGGTACCAGCTCCTCCTTGTACCTCTGGTAGAATTCAGCTGTGAATCCATCTGGTCCTGGACTTTTTTGGTGGGTAGGCTATTAATTGTTGCCTCAATTTCAGAGCCTGCTATGGTCTATTCAGGGATTCAACTTCTTCCTGGTTTAGTCTTGGGAGAGTGTAAGTGTCCAGGAAAGTATCCATTTCTTCTAGATTTTCTAGTTGATTGCGTAGAGGCATTTATAGTATTCTCTGATGGTTGTTTGTATTTCTGTGGGGTCGGTGGTGATATCCCCTTTATCATTTTTTATTTTGTCTATTTGATTCCTCTTTCTTTTCTTCTTTATTAGTCTAGCTAGCGGTCTGTCAATTTTGTTGATCTTTTCAAAAAACCAACTCCTGGATTCACTGATTTTTTGGAGGGTTTTTTGTATCTCTATCTCCTTCAGTTCTGCTCTGATCTTAGTTATTTCTTGCTTTCTGCTAGCTTTTGAATGTGTTTGCTCTTGCCTCTCTAGTTCTTTTAATTGTGATGTTAGAGTGTCAATTTTAGATCTTTCCTGCTTTCTCTTGTGGGCATTTAGTGCTATAAATTTCCCGCTACTCACTGCTTTAAATGTGTCCCAGAGATTCTGGTATGTTGTATCTTTGTTTTCATTGGTTTCAAAGAACATCTTTATTTCTGCCTTCATTTCGTTATGTACCCAGTAGTCATTCAGGAGCAGGTTGTTCAGTTTCCATGTAGTTGAGCAGTTTTGATTGAGATTCTTAGTCCTGAGTTCTAGTTTGATTGCACTGTGGTCTGAGAGACAGTTTGTTATAATTTCTGTTCTTTGACATTTGCTGAGGAGTGCTTTACTTCCAATTATGTGGTCAATTTTGAATAAGTGCGATGTGGTGCTGAGAAGAATGTATATTCTGTTGATTTGGGATGGAGAGTTCTATAGATGTCTATTAGGTCCGCTTGGTGCAGAGATGAGTTCAATTCCTGGATATCCTTGTTAACTTTCTGTCTCGTTGATCTGTCTAATGTTGACAGTGGAGTGTTGAAGTCTCCCATTATTATTGTATGGGAGTCTAAGTCTCTTTGTAGGTCTCTAAGGACTTGCTTTATGAATCTGGGTGCTCCTGTATTGGGTGCATATATATTTAGGAGAGTTAGCTCTTCCTGTTGAATTGATCCCTTTACCATTATGTAATGGCCTTCTTTGTCTCTTTTGATCTTTGATGGTTAAAGTCTGTTTTATCAGAGACTAGGATTGCAACCCCTGCTTTTTTTTGTTCTCCATTTGCTTGGTAGATCTTCCTCCATCCCTTTATTTTGAGCCTATGTATGTCTCTGCATGTGAGATGGGTCTCCTGAATACAGCAGACTGATGGGTCTTGACTCTTTATCCAGTTTGCCAGTCTGTGTCTTTTAATTGGAGCATTTAGTCCATTTACATTTAAGGTTAATATTGTTATGTGTGAACTTGATCCTGTCATTATGATATTAACTGGTTATTTTGCTCGTTAGTTGATGCAGTTTCTTCCTATCCTCAATGGTCTTTACATTTTGGCATGTTTTTGCAATGGCTGGTACCGTGTTGTTCCTTTCCATGTTTAGGGCTTCCTTCAGGGTCTCTTGTAAGGCAGGCCTGGTGGTGACAAAATCTCTAAGCATTTGCTTATCTGTAAAGGATTTTATTTCTCCTTCACTGATGAAACTTAGTTTGGCTGGATATGAAATTCTGGGTTGAAAATTCTTTTCTTTAAGAACGTTGAATATTGGCCCCCACTCTCTTCTGGCTTGTAGAGTTTCTGCCGAGAGATCTGCTGTTAGTCTGATGGGCTTCCCTTTGTGGGTAACCCACCTTTCTCTCTGGCTGCCCTAAGATTTTTTCCTTCATTTCAACTTTGTGAATCTGGCAATTATGTGTCTTGGAGTTGCTCTTCTGGAGGAGTATCTTTGTGGCGTTCTCTGTATTTCCTGAATTTGAATGTTGGCCTGCCCTACTAGGTTGGGGAAGTTCTCCTGGATGATATCCTGAAGAGTGTTTTCCAACTTGGTTCCATTTTCCCCCTCACTTTCAGGCACCCCAATCAGACGTAGATTTGGTCTTTTTACATACCCATACTTCTTGCAGGCTTTGTTCATTTCTTTTTCTTCTTTTTTCTTTGGTTCTCTTCTCGCTTCATTTCATTCATTTGATCCTCAATCGCTGATACTCTTTCTTCCAGTTGATCGAGTCGGTTACTGAAGCTTGTGCATTTGTCACGTATTTCTTGTGTCATGGTTTTCATCTCTGTCTTTTCGTTTATGATTTTCTCTGCATTAATTAGTCTAGCTGTCAATTCTTCCACTTTTTTTTCAAGATTTTTAGTTTCTTTGCGCTGGGTACGTAATTCCTCCTTTAGCTCTGAGAGGTTTGATGGACTGAAGCCTTCTTCTCTCATCTCGTCAAAGTCATTCTCTGACCAGCTTTGATCCGTTGCTGGCGATGGGCTGCGCTCCTTTGCAGGGGAGATGCGCTCTTATTTTTTGAATTTCCAGCTTTTCTGCCCTGCTTCTTCCCCATCTTTGTGGTTTTATCTGTCTCTGGTCTTTGATGATGGTGACGTACTGATGGGGTTTTGGTATAGGTGTCCTTCCTGTTTGATAGTTTTCTGTCTGACAGTCAGAAGGACTGTCTGTTGGTCTGTTGGAAATTGTTTGAGGTCCACTCCAGACCCTGTTTGCCTGGGTATCAGCAGCAGAGGTTGCCGAAGATAGAATATTGCTGAACAGCGAGTGTACCTGTCTGATTCTGATTCTTCCTTTGGAAGTTTCCTCTCAGGGGTGACTCCACCCTGTGAGGTGTGGGGTGTCAGACTGCCCCTAGTGGGGGATGTCTCCCAGGTAGGCTACTCAGGGGTCAGGGACCCACCTGAGCAGGTAGTCTGTCCGTTCTCAGATCTCAACCTCCGCGTTAGGAGATCCACGGCTCTCCCCAAAGCTGTCAGACAGAGTCGTTCGCTTCTGCACCGGCCCCCGCTGCTTCCCCTATTGGACTGCAGCTGTGCGCTGTCCGCAGAGGTAGAGTCTACAGAGACAGGCAGGCTTCCTTGAGCTGCTGTGAGCTCCACCCAGTTCGAGCTTCCCAGCGGCTTTGTTTACCTACTTAAGCCTCAGCAATGGCGGGCGCCCCTCCCCCAGCCTCGCTGCTGCCTTGCGGATCGATCGCTGCAGACTGCTGTGTTAGCAGTGAGGGAGGCTCCGTGGGCGTGGGACCCTCCCGGCCGGGTGTGGGATATATTCTCCTGGTGTGCCTGATTGCTGAAAGTGCAGTATTGGGGTGGGAGTTACCCGATTTTCCAGGTGTTGTGTGTCTCAGTTCCCCTGGCTAGGAAAACAGATTTCCTTCCCCCTTGCGCTTCCAGGTGAGGCGATGCCTCGCCCTGCTGCAGCTCACGCTGGTCAGGCTGCAGCAGCTGACCAGCACCGATTGTCCGGCACTCCCTAGTGAGATGACCCCAGTACCTCAGTTGAAAATGCAGAAATCACCGGTCTTCTGTGTCGCTCGCGCTGGGAGTTGGAGACTGGAGCTGTTCCTATTCGGCCATCTTGCTCCGCCCCTCACCAACTTTTAAATAAAGTCAGATATCACCATATCTGCAGTGTGCATGCTTGCGCAGGCTAGGTTTACCGGGCAATTAAGGTAATATGACCCTGACTCCCTGATCATAAAGCTAGAGGTCTTTCTAGCCTTTTTATCTGAGACTGATGAGCTGTTTGTGTTTGACTTCAGCAGCATTCTGTTCAATTCCAATTCAATTCACTGTTTCGTTTTTAATCTTCTTGTTCTCAAATCATTGACTTAGGGAAATTTTACATGTTTTTAAGACCTATAAGGAAGAATCAGTTTTTTAAAATTAATGCTCATGAAATTCCCTTGAAATGCAGATATCCCTGAAATTTAGGAGGTTGCAAGCCTGACTCCTTCATCGCACTCCTGAATGGATTTCTCCCTCCAAATTTAGGAGAGCTGCTGGCTGGCCTGGGTACGACTGATTATCCACCAGGCAGGTATTTTAGTTCTTGGAGATGGAGAAGCTGCTGTGAGAGTCTGGACACAAGAGCTAGATTGAAAGAGGTCATGTTTCCAGAAATTGCTTAGGCCTTATGTATCATCTTCTTGTCACATTGTATGGCACTGAGCAAACATTTGAATGAATGTTGACTATTACTTAGCTAATCAAGATAAAACATCTTGGAGGTAGATATCTTTAGGATCCTAATGACTCTCCTTTTGTTACTTATGTCATGTAGTGTTGAAATTGAAAAATCATGGTCCTAAAATGGTTTTTTGAGGAACTTCCATGTTGCTTATCTGTATCCCCATGTTCACTGCAGCATTATTTACAATAGACAAGGTATAGAACCAACCTAAATGCTCACTGACAGATGAATGGATAAAGAAAATGTGGTATCTATATACATTGGAATATTTTTCAACCGTAAAAAGATAAGGAAATCCTCCCCTTTGTGACCACATGGATGAACCTGGAGGACATTATGCTAGGTGAAATAAGCCAGAAACAGAAAGACAAATACTGCATTCTCCTTACAGGTAGAGTCTAAAAAATCAAACTCATAGAAGCAGAAAGCAGAACAGTGGTTCTGAGGGATGGGGAAAGGTGGAGATGTTGGTCATATGGTTCAGATGTTCAGTTTTAAGATGAATAAGTTTTGGGGATTGAAGGTACAATATGGGGACCACCGTTAGTAATACTGTATTGTTTACTTGAAATGTGTTGGGAAGATCTTGTGTGTTTTCACCATAACACACACACACACACACACACACACACACACACGTGGTAACTGTGACGTGATGGTCTTGTTAATTAGCTTGACTTGGTAATCACTTTACAACATACATGTGTATTAAGTCATTATGTCATATACCTCAAATATATACAATTTTAATTTTTTAAGTATGCCTCAACAAAGCCAGTAAAAAAGAGAAAAATCATTGCCTTCATGTTTTTCAGAAAGTAAATGAATTACATTATAGTTTCATAGCTCCAGGACATTGAAATATCTCAAAAACACATTTGCTGAAATTAAACTCCTCCTGTGAGAATTAATGAGTTAGTGTCTAGGTGTGATAGTGGGAATGAAACTGATCATTTTAAGTGTTATAAATAGGAGTGTGGCTATAAAGGCACTGGAGTTATTTTAATTATTGACAAGAAGTGTACCAAGAATAACAGGTTCGAAGGGCTAGATGCTGGTTCCCTTGCAGTGAGCTTTTCCTGTCCTCGT
The DNA here is from genome assembly GCF_009764315.1 of Trachypithecus francoisi. NCBI lineage: Eukaryota > Metazoa > Chordata > Mammalia > Primates > Cercopithecidae > Trachypithecus > Trachypithecus francoisi. The sequence continues at coordinate 11,200,151 of NW_022681458.1, forward strand.
CCTCCAATCCCCAGGCCCACCTTGCGATTGGCTGAGTTGGAGCTCAGCCCATGCTTGGTGGTAGGGAATGAATCTCACCATGTGTCTGCCCTGCACCTTGCACTTTTTCAGAGGTGATCCCATTAATTCCCAACGACAGTATGAGGTAGGGACTGTTTTTGCTGCCCACCTTTTTAGAGATGACCCTGAGGCACAAAGAGGTCAAGAAACATGTCCAAGGCCACACAGTGACTAATTGTCAGAATCTGGATTCAGCCTAGGTCTCTTTAATCTGAAAGCTTCTGCTTCCGGCCATGCGGATGATACCTATTTCCCATGGGACTGCAGGTCATATGTGGTAACTACAGGCAAAGGATGGCTTTTCACAATTACTTCGTTAATGGCCAAGGTGCCCGTATTAATTTCCTAGGGCTACAGTAATACATTATCACACGCTGGGTGGCTTAAGACAATAGAAATATATTCTCTTACAGTTCTTGAGGCCATAGTCAGGCATCAAGGTGTGGGCAGGGCTGGGCTTCCTTCAGACACTCTAGGATCTAGGGAGGATTCTTCTTTGCTGTTTCCAGTTTCTAGTGATTTCTGGTATTCCTTAGTTTGTGGCAGCTTAAGGTGAAAGCCTACCTTCATCTTCATATGGGTCTTTACACGGTCTTCTTTCCTGTGTCTCTGTGTCTGTTTCCCTCCCCTCCCCTCCCCCTCTTCCCCTCCCCTCTCCTCCCCTCCCCTTCCCCTCCCCTCCCCTCTCCTCCCGTCCCCTTCCCCTCCCCTCCCCTCCCCTCCCCTTCCCTTCCCCTCCCCTCCCCTCCCCTTCCCCTCCCCTCCCCTCCCCTTCCCCTCCCCTCCCCTTCCCTTCCCTTCCATTCTTCCAACTTGCCATTGCATTTAGAACCCATCTAATCTCGGAGGATTTCCTCGCAGATCCTTAATTTAGTCACATCTGCAAAGACCTCCTTTTCCCAATAAGGTCACAATGCATAGGTTTGGGGGTTAGGACATGGACATGTCATTTTGCGGGGGTGGTCACCATTCAATCTACTCTAAAACATCTCTTAGTTTCTTTTATGTATTCCAAATTCAACCAAGTTCTTTTTAAATGAAGGACCAAAAAACATTCACCAAATGATCACTTAGCTGTGATAATATATAGTTCGTTGTCTTCATTTAGACCTTCCCAACTGTCCGTATTTGCCTCTGCACTCCTGGATCTTAGGCTTGTGAAAACTCGGTGAAATCGTCTCTCTTTTCCTGCGTCTGATGGTATTTAAATGGTGTCCTCTCTCACCCCTACAATTCCGTTAGGTTTTAAAAGATGCTTTTCTGGTCTTAGTTATTGTTTCTTACATGTTATTTTCTTTTTTTGTGTGTGTTGAGACAGAGTCTCACCCTGTCTCCCAGGCTGGAGTGCAGTGGCACGATCTCGGCTCACTGCAAGCTCCGCCTCCCGGGTTCACGCCATTCTCCTGCCTCAGCCTCCCGAGTAGCTGGGACTACAGGCGCCCCCCCACCAAGCCTGGCTAATTTTTTCATTTTTATTTTTAGTAGGACGGGGTTTCACTGTGTTAGCCAGGATGGTCTGGATCTCCTGACCTCGTGATCTGGCCGCCTCGGCCTCCCAAAGTGCTGGGATTACAGATGTGAGCCACCGTGCGCAGCCACATTTTATTTTCTATTTTTACTAATCCCTCTTTTGAATTCATTCATTCCTTTCGTTTTCTTTATTTTTTTAACTTAAAAATTATTTTTGTTATATATTTGTATATTTGATTTCATTCTTTTTGGTGCTTGTTCTGGATTGCACCTGGCCTAATATATAAAGATATTGTGCAGCTTTGAGGGGTGTTGGTGGTGGTGATGGGTCCACCATACATTTCACTGAGTGCCACGGCCTTCTGTGGAAATACCCTGATATTTGGCAATGTTTTAAAAATGAGATTAGTAAATTGTTCATTCTATTAGATTCATCTCAGTACCGATGAATTTTTTTAAAACATCTGAAAGATGTTTTAACAATTGTCAGAAGCTATTTTAATGATGCTTCTGGTATTTCTTTATGTAGATTTTTTTCTTGTAGAGTTTAAGACTATAAATAAACCAACACTTCTGATTGGGTCACCATTGACCTTTTGACTGATGAAAAGTAACATGTCGGTGTTATCATTAATGTGATCTTAATAAAAGCATATGGGCTGAATTTCAGGTAGCTCGTGAGGACATTCTGATTTGGAAATCAGAATTTGGAAAATTCTGATTTGGACAATCTGATTTGGAAAATTTGAAATGCGTGAATCTGATTATAGTGTCTGTAGCTAAGAACCACTTCATCTTGTTGTTTCAGAGTTCTGACCCCAAATCTGAGACTTGTGTGACACATACGCATAGGCAATGCACGAAGGCCAGAGAGTTGGAATTTGGGACCGTCTCTGGAAAGGGCTCGGCTGCCACAACCATAGATAACAAGGCAGACAAAACATAACCTCTGAGATGGGATTTCAAAAATTGCTATTGTTCCCTTTAGGTATTATTGTTATCTTTGTAATACACACATATTGAAATAATACAAAATCTTTACCACATACTTTCCCTGAATCTCTCCCTAAAATAAGGATTTAAGACAACCTTGCTAAATGTCCTCATGACTTTTGTATTTTTCTTTGGCATTTTGCAGCATGGCTAATCTTACACCAAGGAATTTCAACTCTTAGCCTGTACTAAGCCCCATATTTTCCCCTATGTTGGGTATTTACTTTTAGGGTAATCAGATGGCACAAGGCTTACAAAGCACATGTGTGACATGAATGTGAGGACACAGCAGGGAAAGAAGTCACAGCTGTAGCAGATGGATTCACGGAAACTTAATGGGAGCTGGTTTTACTCCATTGCCTTTAGCTTGGTGATGGAGGAGTTACTAGTTAATGTAAAATGAGCCCCAATTAATATTTTCTCATCAATTGAACTGCTCAGTTACAGCAGGAAAGGAGCAAAAAAAAAAAAAAGGTGTTAGGCAGGGAGTGCTAGCTGAGGCTTGGTGCATATGTATTTATAAAAAGAACTCACAGAGCCCAAAATACTGGCCATCCACCGAGAAGAATTACTGTAGAGTGGAAAATTTGTATGCTTTTAATTTTTATGGCAAGTGGCTCAGGGAGAAAGGCAATGATCTTCTGCTGTGCCTGGGACTAATGGTTCTCAACTCTACCAAAACAAAAACCTGAATTTGCTTTCATGGCCGACTCTGGGAGCTGGGAGAGAGAATGCCTTTCTTACTGCTCTGTCCAGCAGAGGCGTCAGCCTCAACTCTCCATCTCCAGCAGGACAGGGCAGCAGCTGTCAGCAGCAGGAATGGCTGCCTCCCAAAGCCAAAAATGGCTGGTGATTTTCTCCCTGAACCTCTAACCCAGGAGCTTCTAAGATACTGTGTGACACATGAAAAGAAAGCTTGGGTTTTTAGAGTGCAATGGGGGAAGAGTACAGAAGCAAATGGAAACTGAGCCTAATGGAAATACTCACTGCTGTGCCCACTGAGATGCAGGTCCAAATTAGCATGCTGGCACCAGAGTCCATAGCTCAGACTGCTAACAGCAAATTCCGGGGAGAAGAAAGATTTTGTGTGAGCAATTGAGCTAGTCATCCCCGACCCCACTCATTAACATACTACCCATGCCGCTGCCTCTCCACGCTCCCTTCTGCACGATGTGAACAGCTTTTCACAGCTTCTTTTCCATCTGCTGAAATAAACAATAGCCTTTGTAACCAATGGAAAAAACAGCAGCAGGTGAAGAACTATTTTTAGGCATGCTGAAAGCTTAATGTTGATTACTGTATTTCCACACCTAAAACACCCAAGATACGAGGCTGAAAAAAATTGATTTTTTGGCCTGCTTCTGAGTCTTCAGTATCGACTGTCTTCCACATTGCTGCTTCCTGCCTGATACTTTCTTCTGTCACTAGGGTGGACACTGGGGGAGAGCTGTCCGGTTGCCTCCCTTTATGGTATCTCTTTCAGCTCACCTGATGGCATTTTATAACAATTACTACTCTTTTTTTCTCCCACCTCTCTCTTTAACATCATATCAATAGGATTGGGATCATTTGCTTATGCATTTCGATGTGCACATGGTCCATGGTTTGTGTCATCTCTGTGAGGCCCTGAGAGATGCGCCTAGTGTGCTTGCTATATCTTACTGAGAACTTAAGTGTTAGTTGGTTTTACACGTTACCTCATTTATTTTGCGAATAAATCTGTCAGGCAGGGGTCTTACTCACTTTACAGAGGAAGGAGGAGAACGAGAATGAGGACTCGGAGAGCTGAGGAGCCTGCATGGCCAATCTAGCTAGGCTCAGCAGAACGTGAATCTGAACTCAACTTCTCATTCAAGACCTCGCTCTTCCTGGTGCCTTTCTTAGTGATTTCATTTCAAACTGTTCTTGACTGCAGGGGGCAGGACTCCATTTTGATGTTTCTTCTAGCTCTTTGCTTCTATCATTAAGTAAATCTGCTCTGAGTACAGTTTTGCTTTTTTGAAATGCTGTAGTAATGACGAGTGATAGCTAGGATGTCAAATGCCTGTCATTTTTCCTTTTCTAATTGAGACAAATCCACTATGTTCCCCACTGACTTTCTCTCTACCACTGGAGTGCCTTGTTTAATTGCCCCCATGGTTGCTTTAAGGCTATGCTACTGAATCTTAAAAGAGTCGTGGTTGTTGGCCCTTGGGTTGTTCTGACGGATCGTGCTAACTTGCATATTGCTCCTTTGTCTAGACTCTGTTTGATTGCTAGTTGCTTCCTCATGTTCCGTCTTGAAATCCAGGGACTTATTCTGAGATGTCACCTACCAAAGGTCCTTAAGGTCCCCTTGGCTAATATTGTGCTAATTAATTGTTTGGGAATAAAAGGATCCTCCATCTGTATTCTGTTCCAATGTGCTGTCTTTTTTCCTCACTTGCTCCAGACTGAGTTATCTAAAACAGACCCTAGAGAGCAGCCCAGGGAGGGACTCAGCTTGAGAATGGATAGAGACCTGGCTGGGTCCTTCGGCACCCTCAGCTCCCAAAGAGCATCTGTCCTGCAATTCTGCTTTCTCTAAGACCCAGGTGATGTCTTGAGAACCTACAGAGGGCAAAAAAGAGAGTGATTCCAGGACTTGCCCATGGCCAGAGCTTGGGAGAGGACACGCAAGTGTTCTCTAAGAACCATAGGAAAACATCGACGACTCAGAAGACTTTCCTCCTGTCTACCATATCTGTCCACCAGTCATCTATAAGTGCATTTATGTCAATTAGAGTTCATCAGTTGTTAGCAAAAGAAAGGGACTCTCATTAATCGAAGCAAGGAAGGAATTAATTAGAAGCGGCAGGGCAGGTTGCCAAAATGAAGATGAAACTGAGCAACCAGCTACTCAAAGAAGGGATCAGAGAGGCTCTGGGAAGCAGTAACCAGTGAACAGGCCTTTCCTGAGATGCCCTTGGGACACTTCAGCCTTTGTCCTCTCATCACTTGGCTCAACTCGAATTAGAGCGAGGCTGAATGACCCAGCTGTGTCATGGGCCACCTTTAGGCATGCCTTGATTGATAGTTCCACTAAGTCTCCCAAAGAGAAATGTTGGTGCTCATCCCAGATGAAGGGCAAATGGAGGAGAGGCAAGCAAAACCAACATGTGTCCCCCACACGATGGGTTGATCCCAGGCTCCATCCACTCTACAGAAAGCACTTCACAGCTGCCCACCCAGTGCGTCCCAGGGCCCTTCAGAGCCAGCCATAAAATGACCCCTGGAGAGGAAGGGATTCGGAGACCAGACGCCAGCAGGTGAGGCAAGCACCAGCTTGGAAATGACAATGCTCAGTGACTGCGTGACTTTGGGCAGGTAGGTAGAGCCCATTCTGGCAGGTGAGTGGTACCAAGTCATGAAAATACTACGAAAAGGAAGCCTGAAAGAAAACCGTGTGTAGGGGTCCTTGGAGTGGTGATTGTTCACGGAGGGGTGGCAGCAGGTGTGAGGGGCTGAGATTTGGCACCCAAATGCCCATTGTGCCAGTGAAAATTTGGTATTGGAAGTCTGGTGTTCTCTCAAGAGGGTCTGACCCTACCGAATTTGTGGGGTGAAACCTGCTTTTCAGGACTAGCCCTAGGCAAGATTGCCAAATCAGGGAAATGTGTTTTCATTTGCAAAACCTTTTCCCTGTCCCTGGTGATGGATGTCTCCTTAAAGTGTAGGGTACAGTACAGGATACTCTGTTTTCTGTCCTCTAAGGTGCCTTCAAAACCTGGGCTCTGATACTTCCTTCACACTGTGGTATGAGTGAAGGAGAATAGTTTAGTGAGGGAATATGCACATTTTTTTTTTTTTCCGCTGGGAGTGGAGCCCAGAAGGGTTGAATCTTCAGCTGATGAAATTTCCTTAGTCAGGATGTACGGGATAGTAGATTTCTTGAGTTTATTTCATGGGGTGTAAGTTACACCTGGGAGTTCAGCTAATGATTTTGATTTTCTTTCTTTCTCTCTCTTTCTTTCTCTTTCCTTCCTTCCTTCCTTCCTTCCTTCCTTCCTTCCTTCCTTCCTTTCTTTCTTTCTTTCTTTCTTTCTTTCTTTCTTTGTTTCATCACTCTTTCTCTCTTTCTTTCTTCCTTTCTCTCTCTCTTTCCTTCCTTCCTCCCTCCCTCCCTTCTTTCTTTCTCTCTCTCTCTTTCTTTCTTTCTTTCCTTTCTTTTCTTTTCTCTCTTTCTTTCCCTCTTTCTCTCTCTCTTTCTTTCTCTCTCTCTCTTCCTTCCTTCCTTTCCTTTCTTCCTTCCTTCCCTCCCTCCCTCCCTCCTTTCTTTTCTTTCTTTCTTTCTTTCTTTCTTTTCTTTTCTTTTCTTTTTTCTTTTCTTTCATGGAGTCTTGCTCTGTCACCCAGGCTGGAGTGCAGTGGCGTGATCTCGGCTCACTGCAAGCTCTGCCTCCCGGTTCACGCCATTCTCCTGCCTCAGCCTCCCAAGTAGCTGGGACTACAGGTGCCCACCGCCACGCCTGGCTAATTTTTTGTATTTTTAGTACAGATGGGGTTTCACTGCGTTAGCCAGGATGGTCTCGATCTCCTGACCTCGTGATCTGCCCGCCTCGGCCTCCCAAAGTGCTGGGATTACAGGCGTGAACCACCTCGCCCGGTGATGCCATTTCTTAAGAGAAGAGATGAGAAGAGACAGCAGGAGAGGAGTCAAGAATAATTCTCATCCACTCTATATGAAGTCTAATGACCCCAGGTGTTGGAAATTTTCATCATCATGTTGTAGGTTATGAATACAAAACCCTCCTTGTATCTCAATTGCTATAGTCCTCATATAATTTCGATGTTCTTAGCTAGCATCAGGTGTGATAGAGCCAACTCATACTGGCTTGCAAGAGTTGCGTGCATCTTGGCGTTCAGTGACATCATATTGGTAGCTGAGAACTGGTGGGACTATTTATAATATAGAAATTGGGAACCCTATAAATCAGGATTTTTTTTCTCCTAGAGTTGGTTGTTAAACATTTATCTGCATATCACTAGATATAATTCATTTCAAAGTAACAGGGTTGCATAGCTAATGCTTTCCTTTCTATGGAGGATAACATATTTTAATATGTAGTACTGATGAGCGTATACATGTATAGTTAAAATTTCCAAAGCATCTTTGCAGTCTATCTTTGGTATTAGCTTACTTACCTTAAAGAAAAGGGAAAAAAACAGAAAAGGAATAGAAAGGAAAATGCAGTTTTCTGATTGCAATAGAAATAAATCCTGAAATGATGGTGAATTAGAAGAGCAGAGAGTACTCGCCAAGGCCCTTTGAAGCTGCTGCTGTTGTCCAGCCTTTTCTCGCCTCCTCCTCTCTTCTGGTTTCTGTGACTGGAAATAATTACAAGGGTCAGTGATCTGTTAAATGTAGTGACTTCAGGACAGCATACGCTTCATTCATGGATTTTGGCCTCACTAGACAGGTTAGCTGAGGCACATTATCACTTGGTAGGAAAAAACCTACTGTAATTGCAAGCACATTTTCAATAGAGGAAGAGTTTGCAAATTAAAAAAAAATGTTTGGAACAGTGAATATAGAGGTGATGAGTTATTTTGGGGCAAAGTGTACTATTCAGAGAAATGTCTATTAGCTTTTTGCATTTGAATCAGAGAGAAACAATGTGTCAGGTCATAGATAATCAGGGCACATATGTAGAGAAGTTTACCACATAGTATCTGTAATAACTTGCTTTTGTTATCATAATGACTATTATGCATATGCTTAGAAGTTCCAGTGCAAAAGTAAAGATTATTTTGAAAAAGAATTCTTTGGAAAACTAGATATTCTAAAATATCGAAGTCATTTGACATCTCTGAGGTGAAGTATTGCAAAGGAAAAGGAGAAATGCAATAGCTACAGCCACTTTAGACAGCTTCAGTTCGGCACTTCCAAGTGGTACAAAAAGCGTACAGTTATTTCAAGCACCCAAACGCTCTGCAAAGAGAAAGCTCTAAATAGTCAGAATGCAGAACATTCCTTAAGTGTTACTCCAGGAATAGTGTATGCTTTGAGTTAAATATGAGACAATTAATTTGTACAGTGGATAATGGAGCTAATTACTTTGAACTCGTAACTTACATAATGCAGTTGCTTTTATTGAGCATCTACTAGGTACCACACAGTGTGCTAGACTCCTGGGATGCAAACATGATCCTGGTACAGTCCTGTATCTAGGTTAATGGGAAAGCAACAGCACCAATAAACAGGAAGAGAAAAATACAAACATAAGAATGAAGAAGAACTCAGTACCTCCACAGTACATTAAAATGACAACCCTAAATTTTACAGAGCACTTAATACATTTCTAACTGTGGCTGGCTCCTTAATTTTTTTTTTAACATAAAAAGGCTAATGATATAAAAGTGTATATTCCTATTTCTTTAATTGTTTTCTACTGAAAAATATGCATCATGTCCTTTGTGGAACAGTTAGAACCTTTAGAGAAATAAAAAGAAAGTAAGTCACTTGTAATCTCCCGAATCACAGATGATTATCTTTAACCATTTCCCTCATAATATTATTCACATGTATATGCAAATATGTCATAGATTTCAAGTATATTTACATATACAATTTTATACTCTGCCTTTTCCCTTAAAATTCTTATGAGGATCTCTGCATGTCATCACATATCATACAAAAATTGCTTTTTAATCATTGATAGTTCATCATCCAAATATATTATAATTTATTGAACATTTCTTCTGCTGTCAGACTTTGAAATTGTTTCCAATTTATTGCTAATATAAGTTATAGATATCTTTGATGTGGATATCCAAAACTATCTTTATATAAATACCTTTGTGCACATTTCTGAATACATCTTTACCATATATTTTCAGGAAAAGAATTACTGAATTGAACAATTATGGTATTTGTATAGTTTTTGATATCTATTTCCAGATTGCATTCTACAAGCGTTTCCGGGTTTATATTCGCACCTGCATTGGTGTGAATATTCTCAAAATGTATGTTCTAATATTAGTGTAATGAATTCAAGTGGGGAAGTTGAGTTCTGAAAATGATGTCAACCGATTAGTTTCCACCCAGTGAAATAGTTTGCCCTTGCCGTTCCCTTGGGCCTGACTTGTTTGTTTCCTAGATTGCTGCTCCCTGGTTACATTCAGCTCGCTCCTCCCACGTCACCCTCTTAGGCCATCCTGGAACCCTCTGACCTCTTCTTACCCTGTATGTATGTATGTATGTATGTATATATTTGTACGTATGTATGTACTCTCTGACCTCTTCTTACCCTGTATGTATGTATGTATGTATGTATTTATTTTGAGATGGAGTCTTGCTCTGTTGCCAGGCTGGAGTGCAGTGGTGCAATCTCAGCTCACTGCAACCTCCTCCTCCTGAGTTCAAGCAATTCTCCTGCCTCAGCCTCCCTAGTAGCTGGGACTACAAGCGCCCGCCACCATGCCCTGCTAAGTTTTGTATTTTTAGTAGAGATGGGGTTTCACCATGTTGGCCAGGACGGTCTCGATCTATTGACCTTGTGATCCACCCACCTCGGCCTCCCAAAGTGCTGGGATTACAGGCATGAGCCTCCACGCCCGACCATTCTGTTTTATTTTTCTTTTTACTACTAGCATTGCTTGACATTAAGTATTTATTATTTGCTTTTCTATTGTCTCTGGCCTCCTGCATGTAAGTTCCATGAGGCAGGGAGCCTGTCTGGTTCACTGTGGACCCTGAGGACCTGGCCTAGGCCTGGCACTGAGTGTGCGTTCAGTAAACGAATGTCAGAAGGTTGTGCCAATAACACATGGTCAAATATACTTGTAGAGTTGGTTGCTTTTGCTTTTACATTGTTGATTTTTATTCCTGTGGAGAGCCTAAGTGTAATGTTGTGTAACGAGCATCTGTCAGATGTTTAGTTCATCCTATTAGTAACTCAGAGATGGCTGGCTCAAGCCTTTTTCTCTGTAAGTTCTGTCAACTGCACAACTGCATAGACAAGCATAATGTACTTGGTCAGCATCAGCGAAATACAAATGCAAATTTATGGTTGTTTGACTTACCAGTTTTGATGTTTGGGATTCTGCATTAAACCGATATAACATTACGTATTTTTGCATTGCAAGCCATCTGTGTTTACAATGATTTTCCAAATCATTTTTTGGTGATTTTATTATTTATTACATATTTTTTTCTTGGCAATCCAAGCAATATGCTAGTCTGTGCTTGTTGGGACTTGTTTAGTCATTACCACTTCTTGTAATAATGCCTTAAAATTGGAAGTTGAAAATAATCACACTCGGGACAGGATTACCGGGTGCATACCCTCTGGTTTTATTTACTTGGTGCAGCTTTCATAGAAGGCATGGAAAGGAGAGAAATACAGAGAGGGAGCTGCCGAAAGTTAGATCCAGGCAGCAACAGAAAAAAGATTATAATCCACATTGTCGGGGAATTGGTCCACCCCTTGGTCTCCCTGCAAAGTGGCTGAAGGAATAGATTCCCCCAGACAGCTAGTTTCTGGTTGATTTCCTTGGGGAGGACTAGACCTCCTTTCCCAACTGTGGCTCTCAGGACTGTGTACATATAGTTGTTCGTATCTGCTCTGCTTGCACTTGACACCTGGACTCAGGAACGCTCCCGATGGCTTCCTCTGCTCCCTAAAAGGAGCCCTGCAGAGTGAGGACTGACAGCTCCTTCATCACAGTTCTCCTCAGTGCCTTGCACAGGACTTGGCACAAGGTCAGAAAATGTTTTACTGAGTGGATGAATGAAAGAAGCTCAAAGTAAAACTGTTCCATGAGGCCAGATTAGGTTAATTCTCCACCAGTTTTTATACAGGGTGACCATATTCCTGATTCATCTCCTTATAATGATTAATAGCACCCCTTTTGCTCTAAAGGTGACCTGATTTGAAGGATAAATTAGAGTCATCCTACATTTCAGGTACTACTGACAGATTGGTGAACATATTTGCAGTAGCTAAAAGAATGTGCAACTCAGTTTGAGCAAAATGCATGGCCTATTTCTAGGGCTTGTAAGAACTTCAGTTGTCCCAGAAGGACAGATTGAGAGGGATCTACAGTGTTGTTCAGCACAACTTTGATCCTGTTCACCTATTAACTATGACTTGCTACGTTAGTAGCAAATATCCTGAGCTTCTGGCTTATTGGATATCCAATACAAAATGCGTTAGGTGCCTGTAGTCCCAGCTACTCGGGAGGCTGAGGCGGGAGAATGGCGTAAACTCGGGAGGCGGAGCTTGCAGTGAGCTGAGATTCGGCCACTGCACTCCAGCCCGGGCGACAGAGCCAGACTCTGTCTCAAAAAAAAATTTTCCTGGGCCAGATGCCTGTCTATAATCCCAGCAATTTGGAAGACTGAAGCAGGAGGATCCCTTGAGGCTAGGAGTTTGAGACTAGCCTAAGCAACATAGCAAGACCCAATTTCTTAAAAAAAAAAAAACAAATAAAAAAAAATTAACCGGGCGTGGTGGCTTGTGCCTATAGTCCCGGCTACTCAGGAAGCTGAGGCAGGATGATTGCTTGGGCCCAGGAGTTTGATCATGCCACTATACTCCAGTCTAGGTGAAGGAGTGAGACGGTGTCTCTTAAAAAAAAGTTTTTTGTTTTTTTTTCCTACTAAAGGCACTAATGCCATGGCTTCTTCAACTCGGATTCTATGGACTAGTGCCATCCTAAGGGTCTGGATTTAGTTCTATTTGTGTCAACAAACATCCTACAGATGTCAACAGTTACTGATTACTCATCTTTACTTCATAAAGCAATATTTATAGCTGATGGATTGTGCAGCATTGTGATTGAAATGCCCATTAGAGTTTAAAAATTAGAGCCGTAAGTTCAGCATAAACATCTGTGCAGTCATTCCTGATGGTCTAAGTAATGGTCCATTCATCTTCTCTTAATTGTCAGGATGAAAGAGTCTCAGAAACCTGCAGCTGTAACTCTCAGGTGACTCCCGAGTTTGGGAGCATCTATACCTATCACAATACTGAAAAATAAACTCTCCTAAAAAATCCCAGCACTTTTGGAGACTGAGGAGGGCAGATCACCTGAGGTCAGGAGTTGGAGACCAGCTTGGCCAACATGGCAAAACCCGGTCTCTACTAAAAATATGAAAATTAGCTGGGCGTGGTGGTAGGTGCCTGTAATCCCAGCTATGCGAGAGGCTGAGGTGGGAGAACTGCCTGAACCCAGGAGGTGGAGGTTGCAGTGAGCCGAGAACACACCACTGCACTTCAGCCTGGGAGATAGAGTGAGACTCCAGCTCAAAAAAAAAAAAAAAGGAAAAAGGGAAATCAAGACAATCATCATACTTGATGGATGGAGGGTATTTAGGCAAAGTATAGTGACCATGCTTGAGGGGATGGATACCCCATTTTCCATGATGTGATGATCACACATTGCATGCCTGTATCAAAACATCTCATGTACCCCATAAATATATACAACTACTAGGTACCCACAAAAATGAAAAATTAATGAAAGTGTAGTGATCAGTGACATTTGGGAAATTTGGGGGCAGGTGCAGGATTGGGTTGGCATTGTTTGGGTGTTCACTAGTCTGCATCATGAACAGTACAGAGGGTGTGCTAACAGCTGTGTGAGCCAAGGAGGCATTTGCTGAGTGTCTGCTTGGTGCAAAGCACTAAAGTGGCGATGAGGGGCATTCGCATGGTTCTTACCCTTCAAGGTTCTTTGAGACAATGTTAGGCAACCATCATCTGGGAAGGTAAGAAGATAATTGACTTTGAGAAATTAAAAAGAAAATCACAAAATGAAGGGACTGCTTTGGAGCATAAACAAGGAAAGAAAATGATATAGAGACAAAATGTAAGAAAATGGCTAAGTATGGCAAAAATGATGCTGTATGCATTGTGATAACATAAGTCAACATTTACTGATGCCTGATTCTTTTCTGGGCTGTTAGGCACTTTTCATGGATTTAAACTTAATCCTGACAACTCTACAAGGTGGGCATTGTTACTATCATGATCATCATCTCCATGATACCAGTGAGGAAACTGAGGTACAGGTAGCCTAAATAACCTACTCAAGGTTTGACAGCTAGACCTGTTTCAGGGCCTGTGCTCCTATCTGCTATGCAACTTCCTCTCCCCGTTCAAGACTGGGCAGGGATTATCCTGCTAATCAATGAAATCCATGTGCTGATTGTAAGTGTGTAATGCTTTCCAAACTATAAGAGTTCTTCACAAACATCTCCTCTGATTCAGACAGCTTAAGATAGGTGTCATCACAGTATTCACTGGGAAACTGAGGCCCATAAAGGATATAACTTGCCTGAGACCACATAGCTAGTAACTCCTGAGACCACTACACTATTCAGATTCCTTATTATTATTATTATTATTATTATTGAGACAAGGACTCACTCTGTCGTCCAGGCTGGAGTGCAGTGGCGTGATCTTAGTTCAACTGCAACCTCCACTTCCTGGGCTCAAGGGATTCTCTCACCTCAGCCTCCTAAGTAGGTGGGACTAAAGGTGAATGCCACGATGCCTGACTACTTTCTGTATGTTTTTGTAGAGATGGGGTTTCACCATCTCTTGAGACTACCCAGGCTGGTCTCGAACAAGTGATCTACCTGCCTTGGCCTCCCAAACTGCTGGGCCTGCAGTCATAAGCCACTGTGCCTGGCCCCTTATTATTATTTTTTAAGCTTCCATATTCTATGTGCTTTCCTGGCCCTCCATGGCCTCAAGTAATATGCAAGTAATGCTGTCACTACATTGGATCCTACTCAGGCCACTACTGGACTATTTTGTTCAATTGTTGGTTCTCTGCATTCATAGGGGATGTTTATACCCTAGAGAAGATTTGGTGTGATGTAGAGAGAAGCTTGATTTTATTGCAAATATCTGTTGAGGAAGTCCAAAAGTTCTGTCTGCAGAGGAGCCATACGGCTTGGGCAATTTTTACACAACCTCCTTACAGGAAGGGCAGTGGCTCGCTCAAGGCCCTGCCACTTCCGTGACTCACTTGGCTTCAGGGAAGGGCTTCTTTCATGCCTCTTTGGTCAGGAGCCAAGGGTCAGCCAGACTGCCTGGTCATGTTTTTCTGCCATGTGTTGTCAATTCTGGAGTCACTGACCTTGTCAGAACTTGACGTTTATGCCCAACAGTCCAATCCAAACCATTTCACTTTGCTTTTTTCTCATAGTGTTTTCAGTGGGTGTCTGTCACTGCAGGGGGAATGGATGCCTCTTTGCAAAACTTTGTACAAACTCTGTCAAAGTGGCTTTCTCATTGTTAGAGAAGAAGTGCATTTCCTCAGGTGAATTGTTTCTCAGGTAAAAATGAAAATAATTTTTGGGATTGAAAAAGCAGAATTTAGGGAAATATTAGTGATTTCTCTAAAAGCTACAGCAAAATGTCTTAGGTACTTTTCTCCTTTGAATGAAACCTTATTCCCAATACTCGGAAAATCAATTTAAAGACAAGTTAATAATTTAGCAGTATTTCAACATAAGGTAATAGACTATATTTAATGTAATAAAAATATCAAAAGTGATAGAAATGAGACTTTTATAATCACATTTCTTCACTAATTTTTGCTGCTTCTTCCTTGTTTCTCCCTTCTCTGATTACTTTCTCTCTCTCTTTCCAATCCTGACACCCTGACGTTATATCTCGGTATGTGGAAGGTTGGCCAGATCTCTAGGGTCTTTTGATTTCACCGGGCATGCCATAAAAATCAGTATTCCACCAGAGGGAGCTGAGAAGCAAAGAGGAGACCAACCTGCTTTCTTCACTGAAATGCAGAATTTTATATTTTTTCCCAACTTCCATTAAAAGAAAAATTTAAATGTCCCAGGGGGTTGTCTTCATGTTTTTCCTTTTTGACTTTTATTTCTTTTCTTGGAAGTCTGCTTCATTTTTCCCAGTATGAAGGTTATAATATTGCTAATGGATCAGAGGACCAACACTGTAGTTCTCTAGAATGGTCGTTTGTTTTAAAAAGTCCCTGGGGTCACAGATCTGGGGTATGAAATTAACTAGGTGAGCAATATGTGTGTGTGTGTGTGTGTGGCAGGGGGCGGGGGGGGGGAATTCTTCTAGATTCCCAATATAGCTTGAAAATATTGCTCTTTTGCATCTGTGCACAAAATTGTACTCTTTAGGAGCTTTTCCTGCCATAAACTCTACTCTGTCATATCCCCACATTCCTCAAAATCTGTCATGTCTGATTGTTTTCTTCTCCACCCCTAAGTCCTGGTTTCAATGTAACATCCTGTGAAAAACCCATCCAACTCTCCAGCCTCATTGTGGCTGTGTCCCCTCAGCTGCATCTAACCTCACACCCACTCCAGTTCAGTCAGCCTTGCTCATGATTGCGTCTTGGACAAAGTGATCCCTAGAACTGTTGACTTCTGAAATTTCTGTTTGCAGTGTCCTGTCCAACTTCTGACTCATTTATTCCTCCTGCATCTGTCCTTCAACTTCAACAAGATCTCTAAGGCCTCTAAGGCTTTGTTTTCTCCCACCTAGTCCCTCCCAGGCCCAAGACAACTCTTTTCCACCTTCTCTTCCTGCTTGCTAGGTGAAGCCACGTACTCCATTGAGCCAATCTCTTGCCCATACTCTCACCTCCCTCACCCCTTTGGACATTCTGCTGCACCCACTCAGCAAAACCACAACTCAGTCCTGTTTAGGTGTTGACCTTTTCTATCCAAAACCCTGGAGCTCTGCCAGAGAAAACTGCCCATCCATGACACTAGTATATTCATGGTCTCCAACTTCCGCTGGGTCCTCAGCACACTGTCCAGCAATCCATTCATGGTTCTAGTGAACCCTCTGCCATTTACTTCCTGACATTGCCTCAATTTTATTGTGCACACATTGTTCTGAGAAAATGTCAACCTCAGACGCGTAGAACATGTTTTGATATCCTTCTCTTTCTTTCCTGGTGTACCATGATTGAGAAGAAGTTCGGTAAAGCTAAACTGATTTGAAATATTTTTTGATTCCAGGAATTATCACAGATATTTGGAATAGGCTCACATAGGCAAACTCCTCATACCACATGAGTAGAGAGAAAGGTATTTCCGTGACAGCTTTTTTACAGGTTGTACTGAGCCACTTTTCTCCTCCTGTATCATCTGATGATAATGTTTTGCTCACTATTCAGATATCTTTAAATAATTTGGCACATTTCTGTATTAATCATTTCAACAAAGCTCTGACTTCGTGAGTGGGAAGTATTGCATTGTAATGTAATCCTGAAACATGCAAATCAGAGCTGAGAACTGAGGAGGCGAAGGCCTGCCACGATAGAGCTGAAATTGTGTTGACCTTACTTCATGAAAGCACACCTGGGCCAGTATTAGCCTTTTATAGTTGTTTTTGTTTTGTCTTATAACCTTTTAAATTAGCCTCCACAAGGTGCTATAATTTCAGTGGTGCAGTAGCAGGACAAGTGCTCCTGTAAGCTGTGAAAAGAAATCAGTAGGTAGGGCTATAGGGGAAGGACTTCTGCTGATGTTTCTCTTTCTCAGTACAATTTTTCTTCAAGGGCTCTTTCATAAATATGTGCTCGTAATTAAGATCCAAGTTCAAATGGAGGCTGTCCCTTGGAGGACAAAGCCAGAACTTGCATTCCGGGTTATTTGATCAGTGAAAATGTGCAAGTCCTATGAGCTCCTGAGTCCGACATTGGACTATCATTCAAGGGCCTGCCCTTGGGTTTTTTGCTGCGTCCTGGCAGATTTGTGCTCCTGTCTTGACTTCCTGGTCCAGTCCTTTGGTGGTCAACTGCTCGATGTCTGTGGGGACTGGGTCTGAAGCCCCAGTCTTATTCGAGCGTTGCTCTTAGCCGGTTTTCCAGATGCAAATATAAACCTTCAAAAACTTAGTTTTATAATGCATTTAGGAATCATTATTTTTATTCTTTGTGGAATGTCCTTGAATGTTTCAACAAGATATTTCAAAATGTTTAAAATGGTTGGAGGAAGCCAAGTGTGGTGGCTCATGCCTGTAATCCCAGCACTTTGGGAGGCCGAGGTGGGCAGATCACTTGAAGTCAGGAGTTCAAGACTAGCCTGGCCAACATGGCAAAACCTTGTCCTACTAAAAATACAAAAGTTAGCCAGGCGTGGTGATGGACATTTGTAATCCTGGTTACTCAGGAGACTGAGACAGGAGAATCGCTTGAACCCGGGAGATGGAGGTTGCAGTGAGCCGAGATCTCACCACTGTACTCCAACCTGGGCGACAGAGTGAAACTCCATCTCAAAAACAAACAAACAAACACAAATAAAATAGTTGAAGGGAAAATAGTCTAAAATAATTTGTGCTTATGATAAAAAAAAACCCCAATTTTCTCATTTCTAAAAGCTGTTTTCCCATAGCTTTGTCTGATTTCTAAATGCTTTTCTGTGAGTCCCACATGGTATGGTCAAAGAGATGTGTTTTGGTATCACTTGAAGGGAGTGTTCAGTGTATAAATCTAACATCACTCCCAGACACTGCCATTCCGAAAACTGGGGAGTCACATTTATAGGGATTCCCCAGGGGCTCTGCGGCAGGTGAGTCCAGGTGGTCACAGACACTGAGAAACCCACTGGATTCAAGCAGTGGAGCAGAAGCCTGGAGACCTGGCCTTGAGGTTTGTGGTGGTTTTGGATTAGGGACCTAATTTCTTTGGAATTTATTTTCTTAGTCTGTGAGGTGGGTTTTACCCATATAGTTTTGAAGATTGCTTCTTAGTTTGTCTCAAAGAAATGACTCTATGTCTTAGTAGTGAAAGGATATAATTCTAAGTAATATTTTCATTTTGGACTTTTGGCTATAGGTTTAGCAGGTCCCAGTAGATAAATGAGTCCTGCACTTGATCAATTTATTTAAATAATTAGAGTAGAAAATATCCTATGTCTTCTGATTGGAACTGAATTCATATAGTGAGGGAAGATAGCCTTTTTAGGTCTCTCTTTCTGCCCTTCCCCTCAGGCACACTGCGTGTCAAAATGTGCATGTTGAAAAGGAGATTTGTGCACCAAGAGAATGTTTTTCATATAGGTATTCAGTTGTCCTGCGCCATTTGTTGAAAAGAGTATTCTTTTCCCATAAATTACTTTGGCACGTTTGCCAAAAATCATGCATTTGTGTCTATTTCTGGACTCTCTTCTCTACTGATCTATTTTGTCTGCCTTTAGGCGAATACTATACTGCTTCAATTACTGTAGGTAATCTGTACTAGACTGCAATTATGAAATTAGATAGTTTAAGTCCTCTTAACTCATTCTTTTAAAAAATGGTTGGCTTTTTTAAGGTTCTTTATGTGGTTCCACATACATTTTAAACTGTCTATAAAATCTTTTTTCAATCTCTATAAAAAAGCCTGCTAGGATTGTGAATAGGATTGCATGGAATCTGTTAGTCAGTTGGGGAAGAACTGATATATAAACCACTGTAATTTTTTCCCTCTCTCATATTAGTATTGGTTTTAAAGGATTGCTCATAATTTAAGGAAAAGGAATCCTCATTAGCTCTGAGTAGAACATAGATATTGGATTCAAATTTCCACTAATATGTTTTCTGTGGTATCTATTCCAATTATTTCCATGGTAATAGGAACATTAAATAATTTTCTTAAAGCAACTTAGTAATTTTTGAAATAAACCAAATTAAGTAAAAGGTACAAATAAAACATGATGGTATTTCCATATTAACAAAAAGGCCAAATGTCTCCATGTCTGTGTAAAATAATTAAGAGGATGATGTTCAAGGCTGTTTTTTCCTTAGAGCAGTGGTAAATATTTAACAGTTGACTCTCCAGCAGAAAGAAACAAATGCACTTGATTTGTAGTCTTTGCCAATTTCTATGTTGCAAAACGCCCAATACAGCTGATTTCAGGCTACCAAGGTGATGTCTCTGAATGCAGAGTTGAGAATAGATACACACTAGAGCACCATTATATAGAATTTCCATCGTATAGATATAATAGATGCCAAAAATTTCAGGAGTGTGGATGATAAACTGCAGTAAAATATTTAGGAATATATGGGTTTTGAGTATGTATTACCTTTGCTTTTAGTATACTTTAATGTAAGTGCTTACTTTAACTTTTAATAATGTCTGCATTTAACAACAAGCTCACAAAATTCCTGAAAATTGGCTCACAATTGGCAGTGAACCAACTTCAGCACACTACTATGGACCAAGAGTAAAGACTAAAGCATATTTAATATCAAACTAAACTAATAGTTAATTGTCAAACAAAACAGAATGAAAGGAGGCTTGTTGTATTTTGTAACTTTAAATACCCCATTCGACAATTCTAAACTGATGGGGTTGGGTAGACATTGTATTACCATTTTATGAATTAAATGATTGATGACAGACAGAAGTATATGTGTGTGTTGAGGGGATGGGAGTGGGTTGGGGAAGACCAGCTGGAAGTTTTCCTTAGAGTGGGATGGGTGAGATAACAGATTGACCCAAACCTGTAATGGGTCCTCACAGAAGTTTCTCACTCAAATAGTGGTAGTCCAGGGCAGTTCCAGGTGACCATGGTGGATTTTTGTTTTATTATTTTTTTGGAGAGTGTCAGCTCCAGTCAGTCATTTCAGGGATCAAATTAAAGACAGCTCTGCAACTTTACTCAAGATCACACAGGGGTTTCATTCTGGTCAGTGCAAAGGAGAATGACCAAGAAAGAGTCAGTCAGGGAGGTTTGTATGGCCAGGCCTGGATCTGGTACCTGAACCTTCCTCTTCCATTCCATTGATTACCTCAGCCATGTGACCACACCCAACTGCAAAGGAGTCTAGGAAATGTAGTCTATAGCTGTGCCTAAGTAGAGGGGGAAAACTGATTTGGGGGAACAAGTTCATACCTTGCTAGCTGTATTGATGCAACATGACTTAGGGACATTTCAAGTTTCATGATTCAAGTCTCATGATTTCAAGGGACTTGAAATTCAGTTAAGTCTTACTGTTAGTGAACTGCGCTTTTGGACAAGCCCCATCCTCTCTCTGGACCGAGTCAGTAAGATGCAGGACTTGCACCAGGTCCTTCCTCGCTTTGGGACTCTGCACATTCACTCTGTCTTTCCCTCCTCGGCATTTCCTCTTTCCCCATCTATTCTGCCTTCTCGAGGGTGCCTTCTGTTCACCCATTGGTCCAGATATGACTTTTTGTGCCAGTGGAACACTGTCTTCCCTATGACTTGGCACCTGTGTGCCACTGGCTTGGCCTGCAACCAGGACAGAGAGCACAGGGGTGCTTGTGACTCGGTTCTGAAGGACTGAGCACAGCTGTTGGATGTGGGGAGAATTGTGCGTGGAACAACTCAGGAGTTTGTTGGGAAGCTGTTCTCATTTCGCTTCAGTCAGGAAAATGCTGGGTTCGATATGCTGGTACAAATGGTGTGCGCCAGCAAACAATGCCTTGGAGGAGTTACAGTGGGCCACGGGAGAACGTGGCCCCTGAAGAAGACGGTCTGGGTTCAAATCCTGGTTCTGTCCTTTCTGAGTTTGTAACCATGGCCAAATTACTTACCTTTTTTGTGCCTCAGTTTCTTACTCTGTAAAACATCAACTAAAATAACAATATAAAAAATACATATAATATAAAAATATTTTCTATAAAATAACCCTCAGAGTTTTTTTGAGGATTAAGTAAGTTAATACCTGTAGCATGCACAGAACAGTGCTCAGTATATGGCAAACACTACACAAAATATTTATTTTGCTTTTGTTACCAGTACATGGTAAATGCTGTACAAAATACTGTTTTTGCTGTTGTTATCAGTATGACGGTTATTTCCCAGTGCATTTAGGAAATGGTTCTCCTATGGACATTGTGAATAGGAAGTAAAATGATCACTATCAGGTTCCTTCTGAACTGACAGTTGGTTCAGTTGATTGTGCAGTGCAGGCTGCTCTCAAAAAATACAAAATCGTTCCAATTATGTTATGGGCTACCTTCCTCTTCTCTTCCTTACTGCCTTTATGCTCCTCTTCCCTCCTTCAGTTCCTTTCCTGCGTGAGAGAAATAAAGACATTGAAACTTATGTCAATACTAAAGTGCCAGCCTAAATGCTGCAGACATTGAATCAGATCCACGTCATACAGTATGCTGGCCCCTCTTCCTCTTCGTACCCTTGGTAGACGTTGCTAATCAATATGGGAGTTTTTTTCCTGTGGGACCTTAGTGCATCCATAGAAAGGGCCGTGGTCAAAACGTTTAACATGTGGTATTGTTTGACCAGTCAGAGTTGACCCTGGCCACAGGGCTGGAGGTCTCCTGCTGTACCAGGCATGAACCCCTTGGTTGCTGCCAGGGAGATAGAAGGAGTTCCCAGGAAAAAGCCAGAATATCCAGGGAACAGGCATGGGGAGAGGGGAAGGGAGGGGTGCTCAGGGCAGTATGGAAGAACAGAAGTATTTCACTATGTTAACAATTGGAATGACTGTCCTTGAACAAACAGACTGAATATCAACCTTGCACAGAATTGTGTCAACACAGACGCTGCCACCGGCCTCTCTGGAGCTTGAGATGAAAAACTGACAGTCAAGCTGTCATTAGATGTGGTTCAAAGAAGAGGGTCACAGCTGTTCTCGAAAGTTAAGGAAAAGACCTTATGGAAGAATGATTTGGGTTGGGCCCTGAAGGGTTTCTGTTGGTGGGGGAAAGGGCATTTCAGGTGCTAGAAGAGGACGAGCGGCCGGGTGCTGTGAACCTGACAAGGGAGGCAGCCCCTCCTTCCTGCTCGCAGAGGATGCTAAGCCAGGTTGCCATGGTGATGACAGACTCCTTTGGGCCGGCAGCCTTGTAAAGCCACCAGAGCAGAAAAGACGGGCAATTCCCCAGTTCCCAATTCTGCCCAGACTGTGAAATGGCAGTAAATGCCCATCTGTTTTCTTTTAGAAAAAGTGGTTTCTCCTTGAGCCTTACATTGTAAGTTCAAAATAACTCCAAAAGCAAATTCCAGATGTAATTACATCCTTACAAAATGTAACGCTTTTGTTTTTCTTTTTTGAGTATATGTTTCTAGAATTCAGAAGTAAAATGATACTATTTTCAGAATTATTCCCAATACAACTTAACTGCATGAGAAAAATCATTTCCTCAAATTTGTTAAGTGAGAAAGGCTGCAGTAGTGTGGCGAGAGTACGGTGGAATTTATTGGGATATTTCACCCTCTGCCTCTCAATTTCCTCCTCACAGAATGAGATCATATCATTTCAGAGAAAGCTTGGAGTAAGGAAAGAAGGAAGGAAGGAAGGAAAGAAAAAAATCCGTAACTCAAACATAGCTATTATAATTATTTTGCTTATTCTATATGCATATTTGTTCAACATTTTTAAAGAAAATTATAACCATGGTCTACATTTAATTTTATATTCTGCTTCCTTAAGCTGCCTTCTTTCTCATTTCCATAGGTTGTGCATGGGTGTCATTGTCCCTTAGGAGAGGATGAAGTCACAACCTGCTTAGTACCAGCCTACATAATTTACTCCTTAAACTCAGTCTTCACAGTGTTTTTACTTGGATAAATATTCTGGTATCCTATTTTCTAAGCCAATTTCCTATGTGCTTGGCTTTAGGCCCTGTTTGCTTCAGGCTGTCTGCAAGGTGCATGAATAAGATCGTGCTCCTGTGACCTGCGTGAAGAACCTCCAGAGAATGAGTGTAGAGGGAGGACGCCTTGCCCAGAGACGGTCCTCTATGCACTTGTGGCTGAAGCGTGCCTCTCTTGGATGTGGATGCTTTTACTCAATGGTGCCAGGAACCAGGGTGGTTTGGGCGCCTGCTGCCCACTCTGCCCCTGCCCTTGGAAACAGGCCCTGAACGGGCTGCTGCTGGACAGGCATGCTCACCCAGGCTTGCAAGGAGCTATGCTGTTTTCTGTTCCAGCCTCCCCTACTAGATTTCACAATGTGGCTTTGTTTCACCTTTCATACTTGGGATTTATTTTTTTGTCTGCTAAAATCTTAAATCATTGTTTATATTACTTTGAATTCATTTTAACTTTTCTAAGGAGATTCTATTCTCTTAGTCGTTTAGTTCCCAAAATGTATTTTTTTATTTTTAAAAATAAGGTGGCATAACACCATTATGAGAAGTTTAGCAAGAAAGAGAAACATATCCATAACCCAAACATAACTCCAGTACTTTTTGTTTATTCCCTAGAGATATTCAAAATATTTAACAAAGTAGTAAGTGTGATAGGTGAATGATTTTTATATCCTGCTTCTTTCCTTAACCCACCATTATTCACATTTTCCATATTGTTTCAGAGAGGGATTCTGTTTTTTAACAGTTGCTATACTCCATGTGGTCATTGTACCAGAACTGGCTTAACCATTATCTAATGTCATACATTCAGTTGTCTCGAACATTAAGACATTTTTTGATGTTCAGCTTTGAACTTATAGATTTTCTCATATGAAATTAAAGATTAATGATGTCACTTATTTACTTATTGTCTGATAGGTTTCCTAAAGACGTGCACCAATTTACATCAGAGGTAATGTCGAGATCAGTTTTACAGAACAGTTGCTGACATTTGATATAATAATAATTATTAATTAATTTATTCTTGCTAATTTATTAGGGAAAGTGGCTATCTTGTTTCAGTTTGTGTTTTTAATTACTGGTAAACTTGAGCGTTTCCCCATGTTTGCTCACTCTAGAGCTTTTATTTTGTGAATTGTCTTTTTAGATCCTTTGAAAATTTGGGCCTAATATTTTCTTATTGTTTTAGATGAGAAAAATGTTAACACTTTGTTGCAAATACTAGTTTGTTTACTAATTAATATCATCTCTGGGCTGATACTTCTACTTTTGTGATCTGGACTACCTATATTAACACTGCAGTCTAAATAGTACTGCTTTATAATTCTTTCAGAACTTTCTTTACATTCTTATCCTCTCCTTGGTACATGACATTTATAATCATTTGGTGAGCCGCTCCAGCCTCCCACCCTGCAAAAAATTCCTGCCTGAACTTTGATTATAAATGAATGAAGTCTGCATCTTGATTTTGGAAGCATAGATATTTGTGTCCCAGTTAGTGCTTTATTAAGGAGATAAGCCTTAGTAAATGTTTGTGAAATTGAGTTCTTAAGATACTCCATTGAGTCACAAAGATGGCTTTGTGAGCTGCTGGGTTTTTTAGTATGCAAGTGCTATATTATAGTTAGTGTTTATTTAGCTTTAGATTGAATGTGTCAGAGTCTCCTACTCAATGTTTTGTAATATGTTAATTAAAAACATGAATTTGGATTTGCAGTCTTCTTAGAAGCAGTCTTTCCAGAATCCTTAGGATGTTGGAATGCTTTCTTTAATAATATTTTGGCTGGTATTGAAGTGATACCATGTTTGACTTCTCATCCTTATCAGCTAAAAGTGGTATCTTATGTTCAATGACACTGCGTTTGCTGCTGCAGTTTTAATTAAAGAGATATTCATAGCCTATATTTAGACAGAGTACTTTATATTAGCACTAAAAGGTCTACAGTGCACAGTTTATTGGGTTAGGAAAAATACTGGCAGAAATATTTTATTGGTTGATACAGAATTAATAATAAGAATGACCATAATGGAAATAATTCTTGCTGACATTTGAGCTCTGTGTGCCAGTTACTTTTGTTAGCTCATTTAATTCTTAATACAACCCTATGAGGCAGAAGCTGTTATGATTTCCATTTTGCAGATGAGGAAACTGAGGCACTGAGCGATTAAGCAAATTACTTCCATGTCTTCTCTTTTGCTCTTTCATGAAGATGTGGAGATGGAAGCACTGGTGACTGCCTGTGCAGCAGGTATTTCTGGCGCAGAATTTAAGAGCTGGAAGTGATATCTTCATATTATTTAGTTCATGGTCTGTGAGAAAATCAGAGCCCTGAAAGTTTCAGTAATTCTTTTTTTTTTTTTTTGTTGAGACGGAGTCTCGCTCTGTTGCCCAGGCTGGAGGGCAGTGGTGCGATCTCAGCTCACTGCAAGCTCCGCCTCTTGGGTTCATGCCATTCTCCTGCCTCAGCCTCCCAAGTAGCTGGGACTACAAGGGCCCGCCACCACACCTGGCTAATTTTTTTTTTCTTTTTTTTCTTTTTTTTAGTAGAGACGAGGTTTCACTGTGTTAGCCAGGATGGTCTCGATCACCTGACCTCGTGATCCGCCCGCCTCGGCCTCCCAAAGTGCTGGGATTACAGGCATGAGCCACCGCACCTGGCCTCAGTGATTCTTAAAATATATTTTTTTAAATTATGAAAATAATAATGCTCAGTATGCAGAAGTACATAAGGTAAGAGGTCTTCTGTTTTCCTTTCTTCTGATCTATTCCACTCCCCAAGAAAGCTCCTTCAACAATGTGAAGTGTGCCTGCAGACATCTTCTCTCTATATTTTAAGAGGAAGCTGGAGGGGAGCTCATAGAGCAGAAGGCAGTCCTTCTAGGTCTTCTCTGATGGCTTTCAAAGAAAATTCTGCTCTAAGGAATCACTGGGGGACAGGACAATGATCAGGACACACTTGTAGCCACAAACATTGCACCTGGGGCAAGCCCCATGCATAAGTTAGCTGGTCTTTTTCAGGCAAGCCAATGGCTTTAAATGTTTTTTTTTTTTTTTTTTTTTTCCCCTTTAGGTAGAAAATAAAATAAGGTGCTTTCACACTAAAAGCGGAACTACCATTTGACCCAGCAAGCCCATTACTGGGTGTATACCCAAAGGAAAATAAATTGTTCTACCAAAAAGACACCTGTACTTGTGTTCATCACAGTACTATTCGTGATAGCAAAGACATGCAATCAACCACAGTGCCCATCAGTGGTGGACTGGATAAAGAAAATATGGTACACGTGCACCATGGAATACTACACAGCCATAAAAAAGAATGAAATCATGTCCTTTCCAGCAACACAGATGCAGCTGGAGGCCATTATCTTAAGTGAATTGACATAGGAACAAAAAACCAAATGTCACATGTTCTCACTTATAAGCGGGAGCTAAATACTGGGTACAGTAGACGTAAAGATGTCAAAATAGACATTGGGGACTATAAGGGTGGGGAGGCAGGAAGGAGGCAGGGGTTGAAAAATGACCTAGTGGATACTATGCTCACTAGCTGGGTGATGGGATCGGTCATACCCCAAACCTCAGCATCACATCTGTCCTTGTAACAAACCGGTACATGCACCCTCTGAATCTAAAGTAAAAGTTGATTTTTCTTTTAAAAAAGAAAATGAGATGCTGTCAACAAAAAGCCTTTGTCCAAATACATATATTAGCTTGCGATCTCTGTGCCACAGGTAAGCGAGACATATTTTAAACATATGCCAGAAGATTTTATTATTATTATTATTATTATTTTGAGATGGAGTCTCACTCTGTCGCCCAGGCTGGAGTGCAGTGACACCATCTTGGCTCACTACAACCTCTGCCTTCCGGGTGCAAGCAATTCTCCTGCCTCAGCCTCCTGAGTAGCAGGAGGTGGCACAGAAATGTGCCACCACACCCAGCTAATTTCTGTATTTTTAGTAGAGACAGGGTTTTGCCATGTTGGCCAGGTCTGTCTCAAACATGTCTGTCTGCCATGTTGGTCTCAAACTCCTGACCTCCAGTGATCCTCTCATCTCTGTCTCCCAAAGTGCTGGGATTACAGGCAAGAGCCACCATCCCTGGCCCAGAAGGTTTTATTTTTTTGTGAGTCTATAACACTTCTAGGGTCTCTTAGTATAGTTGGTGTTGAATGAATGAATAAATTCTGCTGAAGCTTAACATGCTTTTAATGTAATTATCCATTAAAATAGAAGATAGATAAACTGCCAACAAAAACATTGGAAAATGATTAGGGATAATAGATTGTGCCTACAGATGAGATTGCTAAAAGAGGCACACATTCTGTGTGTGTGTGCTCCTAATTTGAGACATATTTTCTGCCAGTCATAATAACCTAATATTGTGTTGGTTGCTTCTTGGTCACCCTTTCTGAAAATGCCCAAGTTACTGCATATGATCAAGAAGCAACCACAATAAATGTTGTTTTAAAGATCCATCTATCAAAGATAAAGTCACCTACAGATGTGGTCACAGAGGGACAAATATTCAGAATGCCACATCACTGTATTTCTGGGTGCTGACTTTTCAAACATGAATGCTTTGATACAGGGTAAATGAATCAAAATTATGATTTCTTTTGTTTGCCGTTTTCCAAGTCTTCGTAACTAAGACAATTTTCATTTCGCTGGAAGCCCCACAGCTGACTGCCTCTCTGCGACACTTGACTCCATGTATTACTCAAGGATCTTTTATGGGCTGACTCACTCAAACTGGCACCCTGGAGTTGCTAACTTGGCTGATTCAAATGGCGGCAACAATTCAGAAAACTCTTGTTACCATTTCTGCCCAATGAGGTCTCCACATAGTGACCACAGTGCTGTTGAGCCACCTAAGTAAGTCCTTCTTAATAAAATGTAAAGAGACCTGTATAGGTCTAATCATATGTAAGAGTTTTGCTCTTTAGGAGGCACCTCAGGCGTTATCTAGAAATTCCTCCTTACTAGAATATTGGAAAGCAAAAAGGTTTAGTTAGAAAAATAATGATGACTAACATTTATCCAGTGCTGACTATCACATATTAATTCATTTCAGTCTTACAATGAGCAGGTTTGTATGATGATTGCACCCAATTTACAGCTTGGAAAACAGAGGCACAGTGACCAAATTGGCAAAGTTGGGATAGCAATCTAGAGAGTTGAGATTCAGAGTCTAATCAGCCAACCACCAGGCAAAAACACTGTCCCATTTCTTTTTCTTGCTTCTTTCCCTGAGAGCAAAAAAGAGTGAGGGGAGAGAAGAAAAGAGGAAGAAGCAGGGTGAGGGGGTGTTGGTATTTTTAAACATGTGTTAAGATGAGGGTGGAAATATGTTAGGGGAAGTAGGCACACTGCGAGATGGAAACATCAGTGGGAAGTAGGCACACTGCGAGATGGAAACATCAGTGGGAAGTAGGCACACTGCGAGATGGAAACATCAGTGGTCAGATCCTGAGGCAGAGAAGAGACTAGACCAAGGGTAGAGCCTGTTTGATGTCCTGGGTTCCAACTCCTGATGTTAGAACTAGCCTCTGGCTGCCGAGGGTAACAGTAAGAGCTGTTGACTTACATCTAGACACTGCCTCAGGAAGCTGACTCACCGTGATGACTTCTTGGGTAAGGGTTGCAGGTCCTGTCTGTGGAGTTAACATGGTCAGTGCACTGGTCCTAGGATCATCCTGCATTCCACCACAGAGCTCCTTGACATTCCGGACACCCTCGTCCACCGCATCAGAGCAGCTCTGGTTATTTCTGTTTAATGTTTTGGGGTTCTTATATCTTTTGGACAAAAGGCCCAGTCGTTCAAAATCAGTTGAAAATGGCCTCTCTGCAACACTTAATTGTTACTACCATGTTCCCGTGTTCTTGGTATCTATTTCTGTGTAACAAGTTACTCCAAAACTTAGTTGCCTGAAACTGCCATTTTATTTCGCTCACAATTTTGTGGGTTGGGCATTCAGAAAGGGCTCTGTTGAGGAATTTGTCTCTGATGCATGAGATACCAGCAGGAGTGCCTGAAACTGTGGATATATGACTTTGATGACTTCCTTCTTCCTATGGCTGGTCCCCTGGTACTGTTTGGTCTGTTTCCCCTCCTCTGCCCCTCACCTCAGTATCTCATGCTTCAGAGCATCTCCCTGTAGTGTAGGCTTCTCACAGCATGGTGGTTTCTGGATAGCCTCAGTTCCAACACAGTGGCTGTCTTCCAAGAGGCAGGAAGTAGTAGCTACTGGGCCAGGCAAGCGCCTTCCTGGACCAGGGTAGACCTGGCATGATGGTCTACCCTGCTCTATTGGTCAGAGCAGCCACAGGCCTGCCCTTGTGTAAGAGAGGGGAGAAAAGGACTCTACCTCCTGATTGGAAAGTGACAATGTCACTCAGCGGAAGAGGACATGAGGTGAGAACCATTGTTGTGCAATGTTGGAAAATACCACCTGCTGCCTCTCACCATTGCAGTGCCCCTGGGGCTATAGATGCAATTTCACTGCCTAATCGCTTTACTCCCTCCAACCTGCCTGGGGTTTCTAGCTCTTCTCTCATTTCCTGCTTGTGAGGGACTCTCCTTCCTTAGTCACACTTACAACTTGCTGCTTACAGTAAACTTGAGGTCGCAGCTTATTTTTACCGGGAGTCTTGTTTTTTCAGCAAACAAGTTGCCATTTATAAGGCTTCGCTTGTCAATCAGACCTCTTTTTTTTCCACATGGCATCCTGATCATGGTTTCATTGATGCAGTCTTTGTGTCTTTATTTCCTTCCTTGGTTTTGTTCATTGTTAATAGGTGGTAAATACCTGTTTAGTTGCTTCAAATATTTAAAAATTGTTTTCTTCTGGAGCTGTTGCTAAACCAGAAGGCTAGGAAGGTTGGGTACCAAGTGGTTAAGCTTTTAGAAAAATTAGGAAAAGCCTTTATCAATTGAAATCTGTTATGTCTAAAGTTGTGAAATAAACAGAACTATCTGATTTTAGGTGACCTGTTGAGCTATTTTCCTTTTCTATTTTGTAACTAGTCATATTTATAAAATACAGAGTGATGTGTGTTAATTAGATTACAGATATTTGCAGTCTGCACTCTGTAGGTGCTTATTGTGAGGAAAGAATTGAGAGAGTGAAGCATTTTTGTGGGTATCTCACAGGGTCTTTGTCTGAGGCTGGCACCAGACATTGTTTCTGGTGGCTAATTGGAAGGGGACTAGAAGTACAAGTTGAGGTACCATGAAGATTTACACTGCATACAAAGAGACATTCTGATAAATTCACTGAGACCATGCACTTCAGTGAAAAGAAAAATGCGTTGCCTGCTCTGAGATTTGGGGTATGTTATTAACCTCCCTTGACCTCAATTTTCCAACGTGATTGATAACAGGGTTCGACCCCATGGTCTCTGTCGTCCTCATCAGCTCTAAAATGCCCTGGTGGTTTGTTAAAGGTGACTTGAGTTGGACATTTCTTTTATTCTCAAATGGACATTTCTACATACTCTCTTCTTTACTGTGTGGACAATATGTTGTATGTACTGAATTCAAAAGCAGTTTCAAAACTTAAATGACTTGATATTTATTTAAAGTGAGAAGGCTTTAAACAAGTCCAGACTTTAAGATGACTCAATTAAAATATCTCCTACCAATGCTGCCTTTTTGTTGATCGTATTGATGTAGTGATTTACTTTATATGTGAAAAGCTGGTATAATTTCCCAAACAGGCGGATGGGGTAAAGGAAAATGTTGCTTCTTTTATAGTTTCAGCATGTTCCAGCCCTTTCGTTAGGCCCTTACAATGAAAGGAACATTGATTCTCTGTAATTGCTTGATTCTCTGTAACTACTTCTGATAATATGTTTGAATAATAGTTGTATAAGCACATGGGAGAAACGGGTAAATTTGTGCTTTGTCTGTCTTTCCTATTTCTAAAATTAAAGAAAAATTAGTCTTTACAAATTTTTCTTAGATCATAAGAAACATCCTAGTTTCTGATCAGTTGTTTGGAGTTGCATGTAATGGTTCGAGCAGCGGATTGTTTTCCTCCTTCACTCAGTGTTTCTCCCTTAGCCTTGGGAGGCAAAAGAAATTTCTGCTCCAACCTTTGTCATCAAAATTGCATAGTAGACAGTCCTTTCTGCCTTTCCATACCTGTGAACTCTTTCAACTCTTCCTCCAGTCTAGCCGAACTGAAACTTTTTGCGGTCCTTCAATGCTACCTATTGCATTCCTGCTACCAAGCCTCATGGTAAGTGGTTTCGCATACTTAGGACAACTTTCCTGCCCTACCCCTATGCTCTCCTCTTCATTCAAACTCACATTCATTTCTTCCATAATTATGTTTCCTATTGATAACGTGCCCAACTTATATAACCTGTAAGCTTTTGGTAAGAGGCTCTTTGTTGGTTCTAGAGCCTAAATCCTACCTAGGCAGAAGTGGAGCTTTCCTCTGGTTCTTGAGCCCCCTCCCCTTCATCTTCCTTGTTTTCTAGCCTTTGACATGACTCGGTGAGGGGGCCTTCATGCTGCATTCGGGCCATGACAGCTTTGTTCATCTGAGCAATGGAGGAGGCTGGGTTGATGGGGGAGGCGTCAGTAGATACTGGCAAGGATGTGAGAAGGTGGCAGTAAGGGAGTGGAGTCGGGAAGCAGGTGTCAGAAGGGAGTGTGGGATTAGATGGAGAGAAGAACAACTGGGAAGAGCGAGAGCTTCCTCCTGCCACCTCTCCCAGCCCCAGGTGATTTTCCATGAAAATAAAATATGAGAGAGCTACATTGTAAAATACAAGAGAGCTACACTGAGGAAGCAGATTCTGAATTTGCTTTATGTGATTTTCCTTGATTTGATTGCAATTTCTATTTAGCCTTGGGCTTAGGGGTCTATTTTAAAGAAATACCATCATCCTATAAAATCTTCTCATATTAACCTCAATATATAATAAAGTGAAATAATATAAAGAATAAAATGAAATAATAGTGAATTCCTCACCCTCATGTAGAAAGACTTTAGGAGATTTTGCTTATATATTTGAAAGCTGAGGAAATTGACTAAAAAAGAAGTAATAGATATTGGAGTCCCAGAGTCCACTGAGCTAACCTCAGCAGGAAAATTAAGAGGGATGATTTGAAATGATAATTTTGTGTAGCCTCCAGAAATGTAGACAAATACAAAGGTGTTATGTAGCTCAACTCTGGCTCTGTCAAGACTGCCTGGGAGTGAGGGAGGAATGCCATAGCCTAAAAAATGCAGAGAGAAAAATAATTTTAGGTTATTTTAGTACTGGTGAAAACTGCTGATTGCATGCAGGCAAACATACCTGATCTTGTTGAAATCAGGACACACTACTATTTAAGTACCATTTAAGACAGGAACTATTTTATGCCCTCTTAATTTGCTGGAGGTAGGAAGACATTAGTGTATTTCTGGTTTTGGAGAAAAGTTTGGAAAGTCTCTTAAAGCCATTATTTAACTTTTTAAAAAATTTACTATATTGTTCCAGAGACTAACCTTTTTACTTTTTAGTGCAAGGAAGATAAAATGGGTAAAGTGTTGAAGAACAGACTTTTAGGTTCCTTTAGTATTTTTCTAGCAGTGTCTTGCTGCAGAATATTTCCTGTCCGTTAATGAGAGGTTTGAGCTGCTAGCATGGGATTTAGGACGCTTTAAGTTTTCTCGTGGCTCACTCCATCTTCCTGCTTTTTTTCCCTTTCTTAATTTCACTTCTAACTTAGAGTTGTGTTTTCCTTTTGTTATATTCTTACCTGCCTTCCCTGCTGTTTCATTTTCCTGATGCATCTCTTCAGCAGGTGCTCAGGAAGAACAACTAGCTGACCCCAGCTTTCTGCAACAAACTCTTTCACTTGCTCAAGAGACTTTTATAACCACTGTCTGAAAAATGTTTATGAATCAGCTGGGATGGCTGGGGAGCTGGATTTTGAGACTTTTAAAGTCCATTCCAACTCAGGACCTCTGTGATTCCGTGAAGCCTCACCAGGGCTGTTGGTGATTCACGTGAGGCCTGATTGTCCCAGTTCATGGATAATATGGGACATCTGTTTAGTCTTTCCTTTAAGCATTGAAGCGTGTGATTCTTAGAGAGGAACGTGTGCAGCAGGGAGAGAAGCAGAGGTGGAAGGAGCTGGGGGTTCCTTGGCTCTGGGATGGGAAGGAGCAGTGCCCTAAGGCAGCACCCACTGCAGTGGGACCAGAGATCCCTAGGTCCCTATTCACCTGATGCTGGTGACAACAGTGCTCACTTCAATGAGAGCAGCTCTGTGCCCACCTCCCAGCCCCAGCCCATGGAGTCCTTCTGTAGTCTGCAGTAGTGATCAAGGACTTGTCCAACAATTTCTGTGTTCTTCCTTATTGTGGTTTTGAAACTCAAATGCCAGGATTCAGTGCCTGCCTTCTCGGGCTCCCAGTAGCAGGCCTCCCCTAAGGACAAGTAGCTCATGCCCAGCTGCCTGGGCTGGGGGTAGGGGATCTTGGAAAACAAGTAGGTATGGGGAGTGGGGAACACACACTATCCCTTTACTAATGGTAGACTTGGAAGGGCTCCTTCCTGCTGATGGGAGGGGGAGCAGGCAAGGATTTGAGGGGTAATGGCCAGGCAGGATGGCGGAAGCTAAGGTAAGTTGCAAAGAAGGTGGGTGGAGATTAGCTCATGAAGAGCACTGGTTCTTAACCATTTATGGGCCATAGAGCTTGTCAAAAAAAAAAAAAAAACTGATGGGCTTAGGTAAGGAGAGACTTCATCGAAAGGGCAATTGTCATAGGGCAAGGGGGAGCTTTTACAGTTAGAGGAGGCGACTATTGCAATGGGGAGAATGCTGTCACCATGAGGTCTGCAAGGGTCTCAAAGGTCAGGCAGAAAGGAACTTTCTTTTGTAGGGAGGATTAAACATGCTGGAGACTAACATGGTGAAACCCCGTCTCTACTAAAAACTACAAAAAACTAGCCGGGCGAGGTGGCGGCGCCTTTAGTCCCAGCTACTCGGGAGGCTGAGGCAGGAGAATGGCCTGAACCCGGGAGGCGGAGCTTGCAGTGAGCTGAGATCCGGCCACAGCACTCCAGCCTGGGTGACAGCGCGAGACTCCATCTCAAAAAAAAAAAAAAAAAAAAAAAAAAATGCTGGAAAGACCTAATGTGGAGGAGTAGGATGAGCAGGTGGCACAAACCAGTGGTTGACCAGATGTCTTTCCTTGTTTGTAGTAGATTCCTGGGGCCTCTGTGCAAAGTGCCACAAACTCAGTGGCTTAAACAACAGAAATTTATTCTCTCACAGTTTTGGAGGCCAGGAGTCTGAAATCAACATGTTGGCAAGATTGTTTCATTTTGGAGGAATCTATTCCAGGCCTCTCTCCTGGCTTCTCGCATTGCCTGCGATCCTCGGCATTCTTTTGGCTCGTGGATGGGCCACTCCCATGTTTATCTCCAGCTTCTGTGTCTCTGTCTCTTCTTGTCTTCTTATAAGGATGCCAGGCATCCATGACCACACTAATTAGTATGACCTCATCTTATCTATGTCCACAAAGACCCTGTTTCCAAATAAATCCACATTCTGAGGTACTGGGGATTACAACATCAACAAATCTTCTTTTGGGGGTACACAATTCAATTTGTAACACTTGCAATCCATGGCTCCTAAGGAGGTTACTCTGCATTCCCGTACTGACTCAGGCTGAGGGGGGATCAGAGTTCAAAGGCCCACAGGGGAGAAGAGACTCAAATTTGGTCAAGTCATATTAGCAGGTGTCTTGCTCAGATGGGTCAGTGGGGATGAAGAGTTCACCTATTCATTTATGAGAATTTGAGGGGTCTGTGTCTGGCCTTTGGGGGTCGAAGGGGTCATTGGTGAGTCTTATCTAAGTCATATGGGGAAGTGTGGTTCTTTGCAGTAAGTCGTTTCCTGGAATACAAAGGGATGGTGATTTGACAACCATCACTGTTTTCCAGGTGTACAGGGCTCAGGTAAAACTCAGTGCTGTCAAGCTCTTTGAAAATCTGATGAGAATTATAGCCCTCTTTCTGGAAAGAGGTCAGATATAGAGAGGAGTAATTATTTATATGCAATTTCTTTTTTGTTGTTGTTTGTTTTTGTTTTTGTTTTTTTGTTTTTTTTGAGACGGAGTCGCTCTGTCGCCCAGGTTGGAGTGCAATGGCGCGATCTCGGCTCACTGCAAGCTCCGCCTCCCAGGTTCACGCCATTCTCCTGCCTCAGCCTCCCGAGTAGCTGGGACTACGGGTGCCCGCCATCACGCCCAGCTAATTGTTTTTGTATTTTTAGTAGAGACGGGGTTTCACCATGTTAGCCAGGTTGGTCTCAGTCTCCTGACCTCGTGATCTGCCTGCCTGGGCCTCCCAAAGTGCTGGGATTACAGGCGTGAGCCACTGCGCCACGCCCTTTTATATGCAATTTCAATAGATTCTTAGACTCCTTGGGAGCCTTGTGAGCTCAAGAGGCCCAAGTGAGAAAAACCAAACAAAGGGCAAGGAGTGAGGGTCAGGCCAGGTGCATCCAGGTGGCTCCAGATCATCCTGCTGGGAGCATGTGGGAAGTGTGAGAAATATTGTAGTAGGCATGGCTGGAGAGGCTTTCTGAGCTCAAGTGGCCCATGGTTCCAGGTAAGAAAAAGGACAAGGAGTAAGGGTAAAGTAGGTGCATCCAGGTGGCCTCAGATCCTCCTGCTGGGAGCATGTGGAAGTGTGGGGAGTATTGTGGTGGGCATGGCTGGGAGCAGGTGGGAAGTGTGGGGAGGAAGGACTGTAGTGGGCATGACTGGGAAGTAGTGTTGGGGCCAGACTCCCCAGGGCCTCATATGAGACTTTCATTTGGTCGTCAATGAGAACCTAGTGGACTTTTCTCGGCAGGTGAATATAATTTTCAACGCTGTGCTTTAGGAAGATTCTACTTTGACGATGGTCTGTAGGAATTATCGAAATAGGGCAATGTTGAACCGTGGGGAAACATGTTAGGAAGTCATTGCAGTAATTTCTGATGGTAGGCATACTCATGTAGTTATTATTTATCACTTTCATTTTAATATCTGCAGTATTAAAACCCTTAGTAAGAGCACTTAGTAATGAGGTCATTAAGGACTTGTTTACCCTTGGAAACGCACAGGAACTTCTTGTATGAGTTAGCTAAGGCCTCCATAACAAGCACCACAGATGAGGTGGCTTAAACAGCAGACATTTATTTTCTCACAGTGCTGGAGCCTGGTAGTCTGAGATTAGGTGTCAGCAGGTTTGATTTCTCCTGAGGCCTCTCTCCTTGGCTTGCAAACAATTGCCTTTTCACTGTGTCCTCACACGGCTTCTCCTCCCAGCATGGGCATCCCTGGTGTGACTCCGCCTTTTAAGGGCAGTAGTCCTGTTGGACCAGGGCCCCACCCTCATGGCCTCATTTTCATCTCATCACCCCTTAAAGACTTTATCTTCAAATACAATTGCATTCTGACATACTGAGGGATGGGACCTCAACATATGGATTTTGGGGGGATGCAATTCAGCTCATAACTTCTCAAGGGACTGATGCCCATCCCAGTGTGGGGTTGGTGTTTCTCTGAGGATTTTCAGGGATCTCTATCAGGAAAGCAAAAGAGAATGCTTGTGTCTGCAGAAGCTACCGAGCACCCCAAACCGCAGAGGGCTGCTTCTGCCTCGAGGCTGCGGCTCATCTCATCACACACAGTGAGGTGATTGACAGGAGCCCTTCTTGAAAGAATGATGATGGCTGAAGCCCAATGCCTGACATTTAATTTGTTGGGGGTAAGGAGAGTGCCAACTGTGAGGCCAATGGCTTGTGGTGATATCCAGAGTTATAACTCTGATATGAAAGTAATTTGAGTCAAAAAGATACACGGAAAAAGATTACATGGTAATTTTGATATCTGGTTTTGCTCGGCCCTTTCTGTTGACAGTTCCTTAATTGCTTTCTGAATTTCTTTCCTTTCCATTATTATTTCTATCCATCGTGTCTCTCGGGAGCGATGCTCTTTTTATATCACATTCCGGTCCAGGATGGGAGGGTGATCCTGTTCTTCCGCGACACCCACAGGCTGAGAGGGTGCCCATCCGAGTCGCTTTGGTTCCGAACAAACTTCCCGTGCATCCCGTATTAGCTCCGTCAATCTGCTTTCTCAAGTGTGAAGAAACTTCACCCTGGTGATTTTTCACTTCCTGTCAGCTTCATAATAATAAAAGAATGCTTAATTGCTTGATCTCACAAGCCTTTTCCTTGTTCAAAAACAAAGGTGAGGATGGAATAGTAGTGCAGGTGGAGAATGACCCATGGGATGAGAGATGAGAAAATTAATTTACTTATTCATAAACGTATTGCCATCGGATTGAGGCATTCTTAGAATTCATGGCAGCATTAATGTTGGCTGGCATATGCAAGTGTACTCTATAGCAGACACCCTGCTCAGTGCCTTATATGCACTCTCTCATGCAATCTCCAAACAACCTTAGAAGTTCAGTTCTGGCATTAGCTACATCTTGATTTAAGGAGTTGGCAGACTTGCCTGGTGTGATACTACTATTATGTTGGTGCAAAATTAATTGTGATTTTACCATTACTTGTGATGGCAAAAACCACAATTACTTTTGCACCAACCTGATAGAAAGGGAAAGGGGCAGAACTGGAACCCAAGACTGACAGATTTCAAAACCTGGGTCACATTTCTTGTGTAAAATCTGGTTCTGATCTTTTGGACCAGGTTAACCTGCCAAATGCCAAGCCAGCAAACACAGCAGGTCTGTCAGCCTTGCTGTCACTTGTAGGCAAACTGCACGAGAGGCCACCAAATGATGAGAATGGCCGGAAGTAGCTTTGCTAATTTCTCATAGCCAATGTAAAAGTATTATTAATGATTCCCATTTTCTTATTACATTTTCTTTAAAGATGCTGAAGGCTAGGGTAAGGTTTTAGAGTGTACCACATTTAAAACCCTGAGTAGTATTGCATCTCACTTCGTTCATTCAGCTATTTGCTCATTCAATAAAATATATGCAGATACTCTGTAAACTATCAAGGATTGTTTTAGTCATAGGTCTTAGTAGAATGTCCACGACTGCATATCCACCAGCTGTGACCTTCGTGACCTCAGCTGGGGTGGCTTTGCTCTCCCTGGATACTGTGGAGGCTTTCCTGGTGCCCTGTGGTGCTTCCCTTTGAGTATGCATTACACTTGTCCTTTATGAGTGACTGCAGGCTACAAACCACATGAATCCACAAAGGCCACGGGGACACATTCAGAGATGATCAAACTGCTCATTTCTGAGTAACAGAAAACTCAGGCATAGAAAGTTTTGCTAATCTTTTTTGACCTAATTAAAATATTAGCTAATCTCAAGGTCACTTTGATGTTTATATTGATTCAAACTTTTGAGGAAATGATTTACATATATCTAATTTAAATTGGTGTATGAAATTACTGACATTATAAAAAGCCGACTGGGTAGAAATCCTCTGAGGTTGACTCAGTACTAATATTAGACTATTGTGACTCAGGATTATGTTATTATTACTATCCTGATGGTAATACTCTTTCCTACTAAGTAAAATTTGTGATAGTTGACATGTTAAAAAATCTCAGGTGTTATTATTAGTTTTATATATGTGTATGTGTGTGTATATATATATAATATATATATACACATAGACACACACACACACACACTTTGTTTCCCCTTGTAGTTCTAAGCTGAGGCAACCAGCTATTTTACATGTAGGCAAATGGGCTGTTAGCACCCATTCATGCATTTCAGATATTCTATGAAATAGCATAAAGAAATAATATATGTAAAAATAATCCAACTGGAAATCACTGTAGTAAATTTATATTCACTATTATTTAATTATTTAAAATATAGTACCAGCTCCTTTACCTAGCATTTGATAAATTACTTTAAATGAGTTTCCCAGATACCTGAAGTTTATTCTTTAAATTCTGATATTATTCTTTGCAGTCAGTTTTAAGAAATGGTCCCTCAGTACACTGTATGTACCAGCAGAGCACACAGAATATAATTTACCCTCTCTGTTGTAACTGAAGAGCATTATCTTTGTCTTTAATTTAGAATCAGGCAGTAACTGAATAGAAGCCCTAGGACATTGCCCTCTCACCCCCAACCCCACCCAGTGGCCTCCAGTGGCCAACTTCTTGACTCCAGATTTCTTCCTTTCATATATTTTTCCTGCTTCTTTCTAAGCCAGATGTCTCTCTGAGCTTATATCACTAGCTGGTTTTTAGTAAATACTTTTCTTTCTAATGTGTAGCTTCTAATTTATTTGGGCTATGCAACCAGGTAATGAATTTTGTTAGATATGTGTTCAAAATGAAAATAAAATATCCTAACCAAAGGCCTTCTCCAGGCATACAGTACATAATTATTCAATAAATTTTACCTACTTGAGGATTTTTTAGCTTTGTTCAGTGGCATATGCTAGGTAAGTCAATTATTTTATGTGTGTGCGTGTGTAAATTTTTTTAGAGACAGCGTTTCACTTTGTCCTCCAGACTGGAATGCAGTGGTACAATGTGACCTCCAACTCCTTGGCTCAAGCAATCTTCAGCCTCCTGAGAAGCTAGAATAACATGCACAAGTCATTGTGCCCAGCTAACTTTAAAATGTTTTTGTAGAGATGGGCGGTGGGAGTGGGGGTAGAGGGGGTCTTGCTATATTGCTCAGGCTGGTCTCGAACTCCTGGCTTCTAGTGATTCTCCTCCCTCAGCCTCCCAAAGGGATTACAGACATGAGCCACTGTGTGCTCAGCTATATAAAATTTTGATTGAGCCATGAGGCCACTTTAAGAGATGTTAAAATAAAAGCAAAGAAATTTAAAAAGAGGAATATCATTGTATTTAGCTTATATAACAGTTACTGAAATGGCATACCTAAGAATTATTAAATTCAGCCAGTTTACTAATTTTGTTGACTTTAGTGTACTCACAAATAGGGTATGAAATTTGCAACATAACAATTTGGAGGGCAGCTGAGACTCGGTGCCCTGGTGGAAGAACGAAGCCTTGTTAAGGCAGAATTCACTGGGGTGGGCTGTCCGTCTGGGGCACCAGCTTTGCGAGGCTGATGCGTGGTGAGCTACATCACACGCTGCGTGACAGGTCCTTGGAAACAGGTCTTCATGAAGACATGAGTTTGAGTTGAGAATTATGGAGCCCACCTTCTGGAGCCACATAGTATAAAGCGCAATAAAAAGCATGTAGTGCGGTTCCATTTTTCCTGACTATATTTTTTACAGGGAGGAATTGGGAAGAACTCTTATTCAAAGGAATGGTGTTGGCCTGGTGTCAACCCCTTTCTAGACTGACAATGTTTTCTCCTGTGGAGTCTTCACAGCATGAAGCTTTTTGTGTAGTAACACTATGTATTTCCACCTACCTCCAGACTCTTAGGGGAATTTTGGATTCACTATTTCCCGGCCAGTAGTACCTGTGATTAAAAAAACAGCTGTCATGCTCTATTGCCTACATTATATCTATGAGAATATAGGACTGGCAGGCTCTGAAAGCCGTTGGGCACAACTCTTGCCTCTGTGCCGGAAAAGGGCGGTTATCACCATTGGATGGATGTAGCAACAAAAGCCTAGGGGTCATGTGACTTCTCCATCAGGTGACTACATTTCTTTTCTTTTCTTTTTTTTTTTTTTTTGAGACAGGGCTCGCTGAATCACGCAGATTGGAGTGCAGTCATATCAGTGACATGATGTTGGCTCACTGCAGTTTTGACTTCCTGGGCTCAAGCGATCCTGCCACCACAGCCTCCAAAGTAGCTGGGACCACAGATGTGTGCTACCACACCCAGCTAATTTTTGTATTTTTGACAGAGATGGGATTTGCCATGTTGTCCAGGCTGGTCTTGAATTCTTGGACTCAAGTGATCCTCCTGCCTTAGCCTCCCAAAGTGCAGGGATTACAGGCAAGAGTCACCATGCCCAGCCTGAATTTCTGACCTGGGTCTCTTTTCATGCTTATAACAAAAAAACTCTCTTTCCTTTGTCTTCTTTATGAAGTATAGAAATAAATGACTTACAATATCAGCAAAAAAATATAAACTCCTTTTTTTGTGTTAAAAAATTGAAATAGAAAAGGATACAACGAATGTGTTTGGTGGATCGGTCTTTAAGAGCCTTTTTCAGAGGACTAAAAGTTATTGAGAACCGTGTATCTAAGCAGAGCTAATTTTCAAAATTATAGTTAATATTTCATTGTCTAAATTATAAGGAACATATTTGGAATAATAGTCACAGGTGATGAGGTTTTAATTTAAATGGGAAGCAAATCAGTATTTAAAATAGCTCCACACAATTAGGTTGCAATTATTTGAGTAAATGGGATCTAAATACTGGAAATATAACCATGTCATAATCTCTGTTCTAGAATGTACGTTTACTGTTATGGAATCAAGAAAGGGAGCTCTTTTTTTTCTTATTTTAGTTACCGTACTCTCCATCCTGATTTTTACTTGTTGTAGAGCTAATGTTGGGTTTTGATACATAAAATCAAGTGTCATAAAGGATTTCCTATTTGTTGAATTCATTTTGCATGTTTTGAAATCAATGCAAGGTTGACATGCCAGCTTTTCATCTTTTGGATCTTCTTCAGTGGATGTGCTCTGGTGTCTGCCAGAATTAGCCATGTTCAGGACCTTTCCAGGGCAAATTGTCACAGCGTGGCCGGAGCAACCTGTAGCAGACCCTCCCATCTGCATAAGCATGCCAAAGGCCTCACCCCAGAGACCAGGACAGGCCACGTGTCCAGGTAAACACCATGATTTAAGATACATTAGGATTGCTCACTTAGCCTATGTGAGCCTTTTGCCCAGAGATGGTCCTGGAATCACCCCAGGGTATTAGAGATTAATGGCATTATAGAAGGTGGACCTTCCAAGAGCCCTAGAGATGATCTAGATTCGAGACAGCTCCCTCACTTCACCCATGACACCCAGAGCGTGGAGATGATGACCACAAGTGGATAGAGAGTGCCATTGTTCTCTTGATTCCCCAGTTAGTGTTCTTTCTTCTACAGCAATGTCTCTGAGGGCAGAAAGAGGAAAGAGGGACACACACACTGTCTGTGGGTGTATTCTCAGGGAGGTCTGTAGTTGGCTGAGATAACGTGTAATGTTTGTGTGCTCTCTGGTTACCATCACCTTAGATCAGAAGCGACCACTTTATGATTGAGTACCACTCTGAGATACAAGGCCTGCTTGGGTTGATCATAGAGTTGGCCAATGAGAAAAAAATAATCAGTAATAAGTCAATGATGTATTTGCTCCAAGTGAAGGTCCAAAGTCACATGGAACCACAGGACAAGTTTCGTGGTGGGTTGAACGAGGAGAGGATGTGGGAGGATTCAACATCACATGGCCCATGGTGGCCTCATAGCCCGTGGTGGTCCTTGGAATTAGCATCAGTGGCACACTCCAGAGAAACTTCATGAGCACGGTCACCTACGAGCAACCAACTAGCTGCAGCAAAGTAGTATTTTCTACCACATTATATTAATTTAAGTTGATCAGTTTTGCGATTTTTAATAAAAATATACTTGTATCTATTTGAGCAGCAACTTTAATGGAGGTTAACATTGGGTGTTTGTGAAACTTGTTTTCCAGTAAAAGGGGTCCCTTCACTTTAGAGCTTTGATAAAGTATTCCATGCCATGCTGGCCTTA
The DNA here is from genome assembly GCF_009764315.1 of Trachypithecus francoisi. Classification (NCBI taxonomy): domain Eukaryota; kingdom Metazoa; phylum Chordata; class Mammalia; order Primates; family Cercopithecidae; genus Trachypithecus; species Trachypithecus francoisi. The sequence continues at coordinate 11,242,912 of NW_022681458.1, forward strand.
TCATTCAGATTCCTACATGCAGGTCCACGTCTGCCTGGGGAATTAAACCCTCAGAAACCCAGACTCTTAGCTGGATCCTAGCTACCCTCACTTCTTGTGGCTGTTTGCTTTGCAATAGCTTTAGATAGAATTTTTTTTTTTTTTTTGCCACTAGTCTCATAGTGAAGGGATGACCACCAAAGAAATGTGACACTTTGTCCTCTACAGAACAATTCTTTTTTTTCTTCTTTCTTTCTTTTTTTTTTTTTAAAGATGGAGTTTTGCTCTTGTGGCTCAGGCTGGAATACAATGGGGCAATCTCGGCTCACCACAACCTCCGCCTCCCAGGTTCAAACGATTCTCCTGCCTCAGCTTCCTGAGTAGTTGGGATTACAGGCAGGCGCCACCACGCCCGGCTAATTTTGTGTTTTTGGTAGAGATGGGGTTTCTCCATATTGGTCAGGCTGGTCTCGAACTCTGTCATGACCTCAGATGATCCGCCTGCCTCGACCTCCCAAAGTGTTGGGATTACAGGTGTGAGCTACCACGCCCAGCCTCTACAGAACAATTCTAAACCCTTTGGACGACTTGGAAAATGCATCGTTGAGTGGGGGTGGGGAGGCGTCACCAACTGTCCTGCCTGGACTCTGTCGTTGTTGTAAATTCCCATTTACCCTTCTAGGAATGAAACTTTGGTGATAAATGCTACTGCTAATCTTAGTAGATAAAGTCTTTGTAGATTAGTTCCTAACCCTAGCAGATAAAAGCAACTATACATATAGAATGTTAGACCTCAAGTAAGTGTATCTTGGGTAATGTGAGGTAAATATTAATACAACTTTATAATAATCACTTAAGATCACATTGCACTGTACATTTGATTTCTCTAACCAGCCATAAGGAAAGTGGGCACTGGTCTTTTAGATTTTGTGTAAGGAAGCTGCAATTCAGAGTCACCGTGCAGTCTGCAGAGGAGGCAGGGCTGGAGCCCAGTTTCTCATACCCAGGTTCATAGCTCTGTTCTTTGCCTCATTCTGTAGCCTCAAGACAGCCCTGTCTAGCTCCAGTAAAAACTGCAAGAAAGTCTTTGGGGAATACAGAGCTACCTCCCTAGCCCAGGAAATTATGACCCTGTAAATAAAAATGCCCTGTAGGAGAGTCCGGGAACAGGCTGGCAAGGAGGACAGAGTTAAGGCCAGGAGACCGGGCTTGGAGCTAGTCTCACATGTTCCCAGCGACAGAGGACTTCAGAAAGGCTGGGCGACTTGAGAAACAAACACTCCATCTATTTGTGTTTCAGGGTTTTTCTGATGGATCTTGAGTTTTTAGATGCTTATCTTCAGATGTAAATCTCAAACTCTGCCCAGTGCCAAGCAAAATTACTTTTGCCTCACTCCTAACTTGCTTGTCTGTGCCATGACGTCCTTCAATTAGCATGTATGATTAGGAATTTAAAGCTCGACAGTTATGAAGGGTGGCTAAAACAGACTAATGATCTGAGGGCTTGATACTCCATGTAGTTACTTGTTTCTAAATGTATGCCAAGATTCACCCAGCTCAAACTGTCTTTCCTGAAAAGTAAATGATTAAAAGAAAAAAAAAATGTCCAGGAAACTTAGCTCTTTATTATTATTATTATTTTTTGGAAATGTAGAGTATAGTAAAAACACTCTAGCATGGACTCTTCCCTGCGCCATATATTATGTTTGCGGTTTGTGAACTTAAGTCTTAGATGTCTCACCTCTAAAATGGAGTTGGTAACATTTGCCTTACAGGGTTATTTTTAGGTTTGGAAATCATATTTTCAACACTTATAGCACTGCTACAGAACACTCACTCAATTATATGAAAATTTATCATGAATTTTATTTTCTACACAATGTATTGAGTGTGTTACTGTTCATAAATTAAGTTTGCTATGACTGTAATTCAGGTGATCTGCCTCTTTTGCAGCCACATGTTTGAATGCTTGATTTTGCTTTCTACAGTGGTTCATACTGATTGCCAAACTACTAAAAATGCTGCTGTAGTAATTGGTACTGCTGTTTGGATTTTATTTTTTTCTGTTACCAGCAAAACTTCTGTTTTTAGAAGAAATATTTATAGAATGAACTGGCCGTGAATCTGTATTCTATTCAGCAAAATTAGATTTTTAATGGCTGTTTGCTGAAAATCTTCCCCGAAGAGCTGGGCACAATAGAGATCCTGATAACTGTATCTCATGTTGGACGTTCTACAATGCAAATGTTTTAATGAGGATGCAAGTGCGACTGAATTTTAACTAGAGATAAGCTATTGTTTTATTTTAGCAAGTCACTTGTACATTTGCCTTAAATATGCAAATATGTATTTTGGTCCAAAATAGTTTTGTGTATTGGAATAAGTTCTTGCTTTCTAACACATAGTAATAGAACTTGTCACTTTAAGATTTCTTATTAGTTCATCCGGTTCTCTCTCCCTACCTGTATAGATGTGATAAGGAAAGTAAATAACCGAGTCCTTCATAGAATTATCCAGACTCTAGATGTTAGGTCAGAAGACCAAAGATAACCAGTTTGGAGCTCACTGTGCCTACTATTGGTCAAAGCGAAACCTGGGCCAAATAGCCTGGTAACTCCAGGCCATTCTGGCAAAGTGCAAAAAACAGTGAGCCCAGCATGTTCCACCCAGCTTTGGGTCCGCAGCGAGGCTTCTAGAATCATAGAGCTGCAACTTTCCAAGGGATGGCTCTCTTCGTGGACAGCTCTCATGCACAGCTGGGTCAGTCTAAGTTCATATCAGTGGAAGTTTTGGACCCAGAGCTGTTCTGCCTCACCTGAGGCATCTTTACTGGCTGTGGTTGGCTCTACCAGATACCTTCTTCTTTTACGGTAAATCTCTCTCTGGGATGTTTTGTTCTTTTAACAGTCGGGCTTCCACCAGGGTCCCCCAGTGTATCCAGGATGCCCATAATGTCTGATTTACCACAGTGGACTCAGTTGAAGCCTTTCTGACCTGGTCAGTTTATATTTATGAGGGTGACCAGAACTCCCAATTCCCCCGATTAGAGTTTTGTACCTGAGTCCTAGATTCTCTCGGATAATCCTCAGTAGTCCCTCAAAGAAAGTACTATCCCCATTTCAAATATTCAAAAAGTGAGGAGTTGATAAGTTACTTTAACTCCTCAAGAACTAAGAGGTATTATGTGGCTGTGCTGGGATTTGACCCTAGTAGCGCTCAACTCCAGAGTATGGTTGACTTCAGTTTGCAACTAATGCCTTAATCCACGTTGTGATTGACCAGCTGCCAAAACATGGGAACAACAAGATAACAAAAAGTGACAGACTACCAACGCAAAAGCTTCGTACTCCTCACCTGCATCTTGAAGAAAAGGGCTTCAAAGAGACTCAGGACTCAGTGGTTATGGAGACGGTGTAACATGCCACCGACACTATGTGATGAAGGTTTCAAGGTGGTTATTTATGATTTCCTGTCAGTACATCTTAGAGGAAGGGCTGGTGGAGACAGGTTCAAAGAACTGGGTTGAAATTCTTCTCTGTCACTTAGGGAGCCTAACCCTGCATGTAACCTTGTAGGACTTTGGTTTCCTTCTCTGTAAAGCGAAGGTGAAACCTCACAAGGTCAGAGTGGTTGTGGGGATCTTTCAGAGCTGTGTCAGTTGCATACTTTGCTAACCTAGTTGATTTCAATCAATTTGCCGATAAGGCTGTTCTGTCTATGGTCTGCCTACCAGTCTCCTGAAATTCCAGCTATTTGGTTCTTTTAGAAGATGAGGACTGATTATTGAGATTTCTACAACTGTTAAGTGGCAGAACGTTGTAAATTTACTTCTTATGTAATTTATAAAGTGACCCATTTTATGAAAAACTTTTAATGAATTGTGTCACAACAATCATTTTCATGTAAGCCAGGGATTCCCAAACTTTCTTGGTTCCTGGTGGTCTTAGCATTCCAGTAAATTTCTTATAGTGCTTCAGGTCAAAAGGTATTGCTAATGGTTCTTTTTATTAAGTAGTTAGATCCCAACAACTTACGTGCAAACAACTTTGTAGCTGTTTGAAAAAAAATACACATACATTGAAAGAAAAAAATACATTTGCTTTATTCTTAAGTAATCACAGTTACATTCTGCTGGGACTGTGTGCCTGTGGGGCACTATACAGCTGCTTAGTTGATCACTTCTTTTCCTGTTCACATCGACTGTCAGGGAGTATTTGCTTTTATTATCCCAGCAATTGCTGAAAAATCCAGCTTTGGTAAGATATAATATCATCAAAATGTAATAGGATCTAATGTTGAAACAACGAACTACTTCTAGCTAGTAGTTTGTGAAATGTCTGACAGAAGTTGTAGATCCTGTGTTTCTCTTGAAAATTAAAAACATATAATTGGTGGTGCCCTGTGCCTTCAGCTTGGCACCCTGTGGCACTTTGGCACACAGTTTGGGAACTGCGGATATAAGCAGCATATACATTGCCATATTGGCATTTGACAGGCATGGACGCAGCTCTTAGGGTTCTCTAAGATGCATAAGTATCACGAAAGGACCGCAGCCTGGAACCCGGTCCTGGTAACTGGTCTTCCAGTACACTGTCGGCGGTTGAGGAAATGGTACATTTCTGTGCCTTGCCAAAGGAAGCTGCTCTTAGGTTCTCTAAGATGCATAAGTATCATAAAAGGACCGCAGCCTGGGACCCGCTCCTGGTGAGTGGTCTTCCAGTACACTGTCGGCGGTTGAGGAAATGGTACATTTCTGTGTATTGCCAAATGGAGCAAGTGCACACCCATTGATGGTATTCCCATGACCCTGAGCCATTCTCATGAACGTCAGCTGCAGGCTCCCCGCTGGATAGAACTGGCCATCTGAATGCGGGTCTCAGTTAAGAATGTGGAACAGTTGCTTTCTGCATAACATTCTTCTAAGTGCACTTACTGCTTTCCAGGAAACCGTTCTCTTCTACCGTGTCCATGGGCTGGGAGGCCATTTAGAGTGTTTCCTGTGATTTCTGCAGCATGACACAGTGGGCCACAAATGCTCCCTTTTCTGTGTCATTTGCTCTCTTCATTGATAAAGGACACTCATCCTTCCTGTTTATTTTCAGAACTTGTTCTTAGGTTTATTGGTCTGAAAACCTTCCATTGTCAAAACAAATGGTACCAGGGCATGATGTTAATATTTTACTTCGAACAGAACTTAAAGCACAAACAACATTAAAATAATCATCTACAAAGTTATGCCATTGTTTAAATTCCTATTATATTTTTTTGCAGGATGGATTGATTTTTCTCATGACAAAAACTTTTATGTGTTAAAATTTCACATTCTGAATATTTCTAGCCAATGGGCTGAATCAGTGATTATAATTCTGGTGGAAGAAGAAGAGAGTAAAAATATTACAATCCAGACATTACTCCTGCCTCACTGGGAGAGCTCCACAATTATTTAGCCATTTTTATTGAAGCTATAAAAAGTAGAATGTACAATCCATGCAAGAAAATCATCCTTGCCTTTTTCTGCATTGGTCATACACATAAGCAGAAATGTGTGACAGTGTTGCTCTGTCTATGGTGTTTGTCATTGTGTCCCTCCACCGGCACTTCAGGAACAGAGGCTTTGCATGTTTACAGGGCCTAGTGCAAGGGTTAGCAAACTTTTTCTGTAAAGGGGCAGATAGTTAATATTTTCAGCATTGTGAGCTACAAGGTCTCTGCAGCAACTGTTCACCTGTGCCGTTGCCATGTGAAGGCAGCCAGATAATATGTAAAATGCATATCATGGTTGTGTTTCAATAAAGCTTTATCGATGGGCACTGAAACTTGAATCTTATCAAACATTTACGTGATTATTTGGAATATTACTCTTTTGATTTTTCAACCTTTAAAAAGCATAAAAATCATTCTTGCCTCATAGGCTGTACAGACACAGGTTGCAGGTCACATTTGGCCTATGGGTTAGAATTTGCCAGCCCCTGGGCTACAGAAATGCCTGGAACAGAGAAGGTGCTTGAATGATGAAGATCACGTTTTTATTTATTTATTTTTGAGGCAGAGTTTCACTCTCGTTCCCCAAGCTGGAGTGCAGTGGCACAGTCTCAGCTCACTGCAACCTCCACCTCCTGGGTTCAAGTGATTCTCCTGCCTCAGCCTCCCAAGTAGCTGAGATTACAGGTGCTTACCACCACGTCCGGCTAATTTTTTGTATTCTTAGTAGAGATGGGGTTTCACCATGTTGGCCAGGCTGGTATTGAACTCCTGACCTCAAGTGGTCCACCTGCCTTGGCCTCCCAAAGTGCTGCGATTATAGGCATGAGCCACTATGCCTGGCCAACATCACATTTTTAATTAAAATCTTTATTATGAGCTATTTTAAACCTACAGGAAAGCACAGAGAATAGTATAATTAGCATCTGCCACTGAGATTCAACAAACATCATTCTGCCATATTGGTTTCCAATTATTAAGAAAAAAATAAAACAGGCAAATACAGTTAAAGCCCACCACCCTCACTGCCACTACCCTACTCCTCCCCAGCCCACTTCCCTCCCTCTCTACCCAGAAACAATGATTGTTCCGAGTTGGGTTGTAAGCTTCTGTCTTTTAAAATATTTTTGCAACATAGGCATAAAATATGCATAGACCACGTGTGACACTGCAGCATCCTTTCACAACTTGCTTTTTTCCACTCACTACAGTGTTTCTGCGATGTGTCTGTGGCTTCCAGACGTATCTCTAGTTCATTCATTTAAATTTCATGCGGTTTAATTTATTCACCTTTTATGAGTCTTATTCAAGAGATTATTTTCTATCTTGATGTCATCAAGATATTGTCCTATATTTTCATCTAAAGCAGGAATCAGCAAACTTTCAGCAAAGAGCCGGAGAGTAAATAGTGTAGGCATTGTGGGTCACTTGTCTGTTGCAGCTGCTCAACTGTGGGGAAGCAGCTTTGGACAATGGACATGCTGATGGGTGTGACCGTGCTCCAGTAAAACTTGATTTATTAAGATCAGGTGACGGGCCACATTTGGTCTGTGAGCTGCAATTTGTCAACTCCTGATTTAAAAGTTTTGAGGTTGTATTTGTAACATTGTCATACAAAATCCATCTGGAATTCATTGTGTGTGTAGATGTATGGTATAAGTTAGATATTTATGTTAGTCTCAGGGGTCAGCAATTAGCAATTATTCAAGTATCACTTACTAAAAAGTTGAACTTTCCTACACTAATTTTTTTTTTTTGAGACGGAGATTCGCTCTGTCACCCAGGCTGCAGTGGAGTGGTATGATCTCGGCTCACTGCAACCTCTGCCTGCCGGGTTCAAGCAATTCTCATGCCTCAGCCTCCCGAGTAGCTGGAATTTCATACATGTACCACCATGCCTGGCTAATTTTGTATTTTTAGTAGAGGTGGAGTTTCATCATGTTGGCCAGGCTGGTCTTGAACTCCTGGGCCCAAGTGATTGGACCACCTCGGCCCTCCAAAGCGCTGGGGTTACAGGCGTGAGCTATTGCGCCCATCCTTCCTACACTAATTTTTAATGCCTTCCCTGTTATATTCGAAGTTTCTCTACATGGCAAATCTCTGCTCTCTCATCTGAAACATTGTTCAATGTAGTTATAGATTTATAATAAGTTTTTATTTCTGGGGGGAATAAAGTCATGTGTCTTTATTCTTCTTCAAATTATCTTGAAAATATTTGGTCCTTTCATCTCTCATTTGTGTTTGGGATCAATTTGATAAGTCAGAAAACAAAAAAGAAGCATGGGATTTTGATTGGAATTGTACTGTTCTACCTGGATTAGTATTCTCATTATGTTACTAGCTGAGGGACCATGAACAAGTTAGTTTCTGAGCCTGAGAGATAATATGCAGATAACAGTACCTGCCTCACAGGGTGATAGTGAAGATTAAGTGGATTAATATAGGGAGTACGCCAAGAACCATGCCAGATATAGCATAAGCACTCAGAAATCTTAGCTATTAATATCTTTAGTAGAAGTCTTCTTATCAAAGGTATCAGGACAGTTAATCAGGTCAGTTAATTAAAGAAGTTGTGAGGAATTATAAAAAAGTTTTAGATCTCCTTTAAGCATCTTATTTCATCTTAAAATGCATAAATACATATTCATTCAGGAGTGGAAAAGGTTTTGTTGACCCTTATCCACAGTTCTAAGTGCTGATGGTGGCTTCTTTCCTTGTACGGTTTGTAATTTTTACTGTGCGCTGATTATGATAAGAGTCTGTGTGTACACATGCATGTGTGTGAGTCCCGTGTGTCCTGTATTGTGAAAAGTGTCACTCCACTCCTGTACTGATCCTAAACACATTTTGTTGTTGCTGTTGTTCGAAATGGAGTTTCGCTCTTGTTGCCCAGTGTGGGGTGCAAATGGCACCATCTCGGCTCACCGCAACTTCCACCTTGGGGGTTCAAGTGATTCTCCTGCCTCAGCCTCCCGAGTAGCTGGAATTACAGGAGCACACCACCATGCCCGGTTAATTTTTGCAGTTTTAGTGGAGACAGGGTTTCACCATGTTGGTCAGGCTGGTCTCGAACTCTTGACTCCAGTGATCCGCCTGCCTTGGCCTCCCAAAGTACTGGGATTACAGATGTGAGCCACTGTGCCTGGCCCTAAACACGTTTTTCATGTGAATTTTTGGTTTAGGATGTCCACATGAAGGAGATGTTGTTAATCACAGGGGACATTCATATGGGAGGTTTTAATTATTCATGGGATTTTTCTTTTAATCCAAAGACTGTAGAGATGTCAGTTTTTCTGCTGTTACCCCAGGCCTGCTGGTGGATTTATCTAGTGTCCCTTCTGCCCTCTCTAAACAGACATGAGCTCTAAGAGGCTTCATGTGTGGGGTCAGTTATAGTTGCCTCTCCTTTCCTGTGCCCAAGGCCCCATTTCCCATCCCCATTTGAGTGTGTGTATGTGTGTGGAGGGTGGGGGGCTTCCTGTAAAAACCAGAAAGCCTGCTAGACAGATTAGACAGATTCTAAAAGAGCTAGAACACTCCCATGTGATTTTTAGAACCCCAGTTCCCAGAACTGTAGGTCTTATTTCCAGCTCTGTAGGCTGTGTGGTCAATGCAGTGTCATCATGTGCTGAGTTCTCTGGTTGTGAATTTTCTTATCATTCCTGAAACTTGAGGATCCCCCCTTTCTTCCATTCCTTTTTAAGCTTACCTCCGAATCAAAGCATTTTTAATTTTATCTAATATTTTTTTTCACTGGAGAAGGGCCTGGCCATCAGTTCAATTAAAATCCTGAATAGTGAAATTTTCCATCGAAGTTTTTGTTGTATGAATGCCTATGGCATTTGCATATGCAAGATAAGTCACGTGTCTATGATTTTTTTTTTTTTTTTTTTTTTTGAGGCAGGGTCTTGCTCTGTCACCCAGGCTGGAGTGCAGTGGTGCTATCTTGACTCACTGCAACCTCTGCCTCCCAGGTTCAAGCAATCGTCCCTCCTCAGCCCCTCAAGTAGCTGGGATTACAGGTGCGTGCCACCATGCCCAGCTAGTTTTTGCATTTGTTTTTGTAGAGGGGGTTTCACCATGTTGCCCAGGCTGGTATGGTGTCTATAATCTTTATACACTAACAATTCACATAGTTCAACATGGAAAGCATTATTAAATGGGATTGATTTCATCAACATTCTGAAACAGTTCAGAGGATCCTCTGCTCAAAAATTGTTTGCTTGAAAAGCCATTAGTTCTATATGGCTATACTTTTCTGACAGTTTTCCCAGTGCGTTCTTCTAGCCTTCTAATTTTACGCCTTAATTGGAAATGCTAACTATTTGCATTTAAAAGAGATAATTGGAATGATCAGTATTGTAGAGTGTCTTCAAAGCTACAGTACCTTTGCCATACTACTTCATTAGATACAATTGTACAGGTTTCTTCTGCTTCCCTGTAGAGCTGTCCTGTGTCCCCAGAGCTGCATAATTAAGGTGGTGGTGGGTTTCTGTCCTCATCCCTTTGCTTCCTGTCTGAACTCCTAGGCTGCAGAGACTCGGGTCTCTGTTGTGACCATCCTTGTTTCTCTGCTTCACAATCCATGACTGTTTCTAGTTGGTAGGGCTTTTACGGATGACCTCTTCCACTTTCAGCCCTGTTTTTTGTTCTGTTATTACTTTTTCTTTTGTTTATTTTGTCTTTCACACCTACAAAGGTCCTCTCAGCTTCCTCATGGAAAAAAAAAATAAATAAATAAAACAACCCTGGCCTTTGAGCAGATTTGCTAGACAACCAAAGATCCTCTTTTCAATCTTGCAATGAGACAGTCTGAACACACGTGCAATTTGGAGGTCTTTGGCTCTTGTCAATTTTAAAACAATTGGTGCTGGATATCTAGGGCCCCCTGCTCTGTTGGTGGCTTGAGGTTTTACTCATTTTCCTTTTTAGTGTTTTTCTTAGTGTAGCTGCCTATACGAAGCCTGCTGTATATAGAAGGCTTATCTCCAGATAAATGAGGTTGGATACCCGAAGACTTTAGATTTATCTGCAGAGCCACTGATTTTTGTCCTATTCCCGGGAGCAGATGGGTATTAAAATTAGAGCAGCTGTTTCCAAGTAAGGTTAGAAAAGCTGAAAAGAGAGCAGAGGGAATTTTGTGTGCCTGCAGAGAGAAAAACACACATCAAAGTAGTCAAGAGGCCAGGCAGGTACACAGGAACACTTGGCACTTGACAGCTCAACCCAAAGCCTCCCCCACACTTTCACTAAACAAGGTGACCCTGATTTTTCTGCTCTTGCACCTGGTTTCACAGACACTCATAGATTTCTCTGTCCGACTTCTCTTAAGGATCCCAGGCCACCAAGCCTAGCAGATACAGAAGAACACTCTTCCTGGTAGGGAATGTTCTGAATAAAGAATGATCTAGAAAGCAATGGGGTCTCTTCTTTGTTTCAGACAAGAAATATTTTTTGAGAGCCTACTACGTGCCTGGTTTCCAACTTCCTGCTACCCCACGCTGGTGTCATTTGTTCTTTATTTATTCTTTAAAAATAAAGAGCATGTCATTTGTCCTATTTAAAAAAAAAAAAAAAAGAGAACATTGAAAACGTTTGGGGTCCCCAACAAAAGTGAAAATTTCTTTTCAAAGTGCTACTGCGACTTGAGTTTCCACCCCTGGCTGGCATGTTTCGTTGGCTTTCTGTGTCTTCTAGGAGGAAGGTCAAACTCATTAGAGGGGCACAGAAGCTGCTGGATTTTGGCTTCTGCTGGCTCTCCTGGTCCCTGTGGCTTCATGTGGTCACTGTGCTGGAGGGAGAGTCGCTCTGGAATCTGTGTGCCATTCTTGCGTGGGAGGAAAGTCAGGAAGGAACCTTATGGTTACTTCCGGGTAGAGGCAAATTAGTTTCATCATCTTTGTTAAATATGACAATCAAGGAACAGAGAGTATGTCAGATATGTGTACATGGTAGGTGTTTTAAAGACAGTTTTCAAAAATTGCAAAGCACAAAATATATACAGAAAAGTGCCCCCCAAAATATGTACAGCTCAATGTATTATCATAAAATGAACACCTGTGTAACCACCACTCAGATCAAGGTTGACCACATTGCCCTCCAGCAGCTTCCTCATCTCCACCTCTCCCAGCTCCCCAAAGTTAATCCCTCTTCTGACTTCTAGCATGGGTCACTTTTGCTGTTTACAATCTTTACACAAGTGGAAAAAGCCCTGTGTTTGGGGGAATTTGTTCTACTTGTTGTATAAGGCTATAGTTCTTTCTTTTTCATGGCTGTGTAATATATTTTATCAGTATACGGTAACTGTTGTCATCCAGCTCATTAATATTCTTACAGTTAGTGCTCTTTGTGTTCTGTTTATTACGTATTTGTTTACTATAAGGTTACACAGATATTCTCTTCTATTATCTTTTTGAAGCTTAATTTTTTACCTTTCAGTTGAATCTACAATCCAACTGGAGTTTATTTTTGTATATGGCTTGAGAGAGAGAAAAATCTTCATTTGTTTTTTCTCATCGGATATCAGTTTATTGAAAAGACTCTATTCTAGAAGTCAAGTGTCCCTGCGTGATCCTTTCTGTTTCTTGTCTCTCTGTTCCATTGGTCTATTTGTTCATCTTTCTGCCAATATCATGCTATCCTAATTACTATAGCTTTAAAATTCCTGCTTTCTAATAGAGCAAGCCCTCCCACATTGTTCTTACTCAAGCGTGTCTGTGCTACCGCGGGCCATTTTACAGAAGCACACAACTGTTGTGATTTCTGTTGCAGCAGCATTGAATCTTGTAGCTTACTTTAAGAAAAATTTGAGTCTTTCTAATACTGAGTTTTCTAATTCATGACTAGAATATTCCCCCTTTACAATTCTCTTTGTTGAGATCATGCACTTTTAAAATTTGATTTATTACCAGGAATTTAATTTTTTTCATCTATTATAAACGGCCCCTTTGAGAAAACTATCTTTAGTTTGCTGCTGATACATAGAGATGCAAAATATTTTTATTTTTTGGTAAATTTTGACCTTGCATGCAGCAAACTTGCCGAAGTTCCATATTTTAATAATTTATCTGCATAAATAATCATATAGTCTGTAAATTGACAGCTTATTTTCTTATTGGATCCTTATACTGTCTTTTTAGTTTTGCCTCATTGCACTGTGTAGGACATTCAGTGCAGTGTTCAGTGGAAGTGGTGTTAGCAAACATCCTTGCTTTCTTCTCAATTTCAGAGAGAAACTGTTCTCCCTTTCACCAATATAACTATTATATTTGCTCAAGGTTTTTTGTAGACACTCTTTATTGGATAAAAGAAGTTTCCTTCTATTCCTAGTTTGCTAAAAGTCTGCACTCTACCTAGATGTTAAATTCAATAAGTGTTTTTTCTGCATTGGTGGAGATGATCATACAATCTTCACAGGAAGTTTAATTCCCTGTTTGCCTGCAGACTTCTTTTCCTGTGTACAAAAGAGGCAGAAGTCGACATATTTCCTGTATTGATGGAATTGTTGTTTTGTAAAAAAGAATTTGATAGGATGTATGAGTGTCTCTGATGAGAGGCAAAACAAAAATGTATGCACTGGAATTGTTCTGCAAGTTTTTAATTCAAGAAACTGGTCTTTGAATGACTAAAAGTAAAAAAAAAAAAATAGCATTTCATTTGAGGCTGGTGTGCCTATGTCAGTAAGTGCAGTTGAGTGCTATCTCTTAGGACTTAGTTAAATATGGAAACCAAGGGACAAAGGGCAGATCAGGTTTTTGGAGAACAACTCATTTAATTGTTGATATATCTGTAGCTGAGCAGAGCTTAGAGATTCATCACTATGACTTATCACTATGTGTTGATTAGACTAAAGTGAAAGTACTGAGATTTCAAGGTAATTTCCAAATGCAGTATGTTTTAATGAAATATGAAAAAGTATGAATGCAGCATGAAAAAGTAGGGAAACAATAAGTAGGAGTTTATTTTTAATGGATTCATTTTATAGCCACATGTTTCAATTCTGCTTATAATTTCCTTTTAGCCTACTTACAAATGTGACTCAACTCACGTACAAAAATCAGGACAAGCTGGTTTCAAGAAAGCTGACTGAGAATTGAGGGGAATAATGGACTGACCAAATTCATCTTGGAATATTTTTTTGAATTGATGTAGAGTTTCTAAGACAGGAGTAAAGACATATCAAAACATGGAATGTGTATTTCACTAAGACATATAGTTCTTGATTCAGTAAAATGAATGAGCATTTTTATTATTTGGATTTGGAAAAAAAGTCTTGGGATGCATTTCTTGGCTGAGTCTACCACTGGCATAAGCATTATAGTGATTTTTTTTTTTTACATCTTTATTCCCAGTGAGTAAGCAGTTGGTGTTGGAATATAGTTGAAATCCTTATTAAAGAAGGTGGGAAAAATTTCATTTTGAGACAAAAATACTGTGACAGTTGGACCCCAACATTGTTCATTTGCGTTTCAGAAGGAAGATGACATTTACAACCGGTGCAATTCCTATTTCGGACATAGAAACACAATATTAAGAACTTAAAGGCCTTTAGAACGTTCTAGTCTCATCCCTTCCTTTTACAGTTGAGGGTGCTGAGCCCCAGGAAGCTTTCTTGCCTAGTCCAAAATCACCTGCAAATGAGACTGGAACCCCAGTCTTTCTCTCCCCTATCGCGGTACCTCAGGGTGGCAATTGTTCATTCTCATTTCTCCAGTAACCCTAAGCTCTAAATTCTGGAGTCATCTTTGTTTTAGTCTCTCCAATTGGCAGACATGGACACTCTCCTGCTATTTCAGTATCCCCTTAGTCTGTGTGACCTTTCCCCACCCACTGTCTTCCATGGGTCCACCTCGTTCTATATTTAGCCTTGGCATAGGTTGCTCATCATTCATCTCCATTTAGTTCAGCCGATGGACGGAAAGGTTGAGGGAGAATTTCCATATTTCTTCTAGTGAAGGAAAGGTGGGGGTATGACCCTTCATTGTGTTCTTGCTTCAAGGTGGACTATCTAGATGAGCATTCTTTTCATAGTACCAAGATTTATTCTGCAACCTTCCTGCACATAATTATGACTAAAAGAATGTCTGGTCCTTTACGTTGTTTTGCCAAAGGTCCTTCTGTTATTTAATCACTTGGTGCCCAGCAGTCCAGTTAGGGAGTTGCATGGGGGGAGAAAACAAATGTTATTGCTATCAAACTTGTAGGGTGCTGTTCAAGATAGTTTTCTTTTTTGAAGTCTTTCCAGGTGACCCCACCTACCTGTTTTCCTTCTTTTGTGAACCCCAAAGTCTGTACTGTCTAGATCAGGGATTGGCAAACTAAAGGGACAGATAACAAATATCCTACAGGCTTTGTGTGCTCTCAGTTGTCACTGCTCAACTGCTGGTATGTTGCAAAAGCCGTCAACACACAAACAGGTGGCTGTGGTTGTATTCCAATAAAGCTTTATTTACAAAAACAAACTGGATTTCCCCTGTGGTTGTAATTTGCCAACCTCTAGTTTATATGAACAATTTCTAAATTTTGGTTTTGGGACCAGGTACATCAGAATCATGTGGGAAATGTTGGAAGATACAGGTTTCTAGGCTTCACCTTTAGAGTTTCTGATGAACGGCCTGGAGCTGGGGAATCTGTGTTTTAAAAGTTCCCTGGTTGATTCTGCTGCTTAGACAAATCACTAAAACAACGGCCCATTCTAGTTATCTGCTTCCCTCCTTCATTCTTTCCTTTTCTATTTTCCTCACTCCCTCCTTTCCATCCTCCAGTAAATATACATACAAATAAATATATAACATTTTATTTGTGTTTAAGATTATATAAAATGGCATGATTCTGTGGATTGCTTATTTTGTAGATTGCTTGTTTATTTCTTTGCCCTTTTTATTGAGGCGTTTATCTTGTATTGATCCTAAAAATTCTTTCTATAATAAGGAATTTAGTCCTTTATAGTATGTTGTGCATTTCTTCCTTCATGATAGTGTTGCCTTTTAAATTTATTCATGGAGTTGCATGGTTTAAAAATAATTTTGATAGTGTGAAATGCACTGTTCCCCTAAGGCAGTGGTCTCAATCAGAGATGATCTTTCCCCAGGGGATGTTAGCAATGGTTTTGGTTGGCATAACTTGGAAGGTGGGATTCTATTGGCATCTAGTAAGTAAGGATACAGGATGCTGCTAAACATCTTACAACATACAGGGGAGCCCCCCACGACAAAAAATTATCCAGTTCAAGGTGTCAAAAGCACCACAGTTGAGAAAACCTGCTTTAAGGCTATTTCTTTGTTTTACTTATTGTATTTTTTATTTATTTATTTTTTTTGAGATGGAGTCTCACTCTGTCGCCCAGGCTGGAGTGCAGTGGTGCGATCTCGGCTCACTGCAAGCTCCGCCTCCTGGGTTCATGCCATTTTCCTGCTTCAGCCTCCCGAGTAGCTGGGACTACAGGCACCCGCCACACTCCCGGCTAATGTTTTGTATTTTTAGTAGAGACAGAGTTTCACCATGTTAGCCAGGATGGTCTCGATCTCCTGACCTCATGATCTGCCTGCCTCAGCCTCCCAAAGTGCTGGGATTACAGGCGTGAGCCACCGTGTCCAGCCTGTTTTTTTGTTTGTTTGTTTGATAAGACACTCCCTCTTCCTGTAATACTAATATCTCTATTAAAATCTGTATTAAAACTTTTAAAATTGACTGCTACTCAGACAAATTACTAACATAATAGTCAATTTTACTTCCTTCTTAACACCATACACGAATTCCCCCCTTCTTTCCCTTCCTTGCCTGTCTTCTTCTCCACTCCTCTGTAAGTATCACGAGTCCCCTGTGTCCCCTCTGTGGCCAGCATGGTGCTAGGTCATATAATGTCGCCTACCCACTGCCCAGAATTTGTAAGTTCTCCTCTGGGGCTTTGTCGCATTTGGTTTCCTCAAGCACCCTCCCATTCCCCCTGGATGCCTTTGCCCACTTAGCATGGGTATTAGTGAGGGAGGGGCTGACCTCTGGTCGGCTCGGTTCTTCCCTGGACCTTCTGAAAACTGCTAATGCAAGCTTAGTGGCCGTCAATAGAATCCTAAGTCTTCAACCTGGAGGAGGCCTTTCGAGATGCGACCTCATCTCCTCCCTTAATGCATGAGGGGTGTGTGTCCAGAGCAGGTGAGCAACTTGTCCCACCCACCTGCAAAGAACAGAGCCAACACCAGGGCGATGCTTGCTCAGCTGGCTCCATTTCCCATTGGAAAACTCCCAGACCAGCTCTTCCTGGTGAAGACATCCAGAATTGCTGTCTTTGTTTTGCCGAAAGCTGCCACTATCATTCTAAAAGAGGCTGGTCCCAACACCTGCTCATAATCTCATTTCCTATTTGCTATGATCAAATCCATTCTCTCCCTCAGCACTAAAAAATGTAAGGTAGTTTAATATAAAGGTGTTGGGGTGGGTAACCTCAATCAAACAAAGGATCCTAATAGCTGACATGCCTACCAGCAGGGCATGCGATTGATGAGCTGACTGCTCATGGCAAGTCCAAGTTAACGTCTCTGACTCTTCGATTGGACTGTGAGCTTTTCAAGGGCCAGATAAGGCTTTATTCATCTTCCTGACCCCTCTTGTGGGCATCGTGCCTGGCACATCATAGGTGCTTGATAAATGTTGCATGAATTGCTGATTGGCCATATTGAGTTTTCTGTAAAAGTACAGAAGAGGCAGGGCTGAAGCCCATACATTTTCTAAACTAGTATGGAAGGGAAGTTAGTTACCTGGGCCCCACCATCATCCAGGTAATACTGATGCAGGTGTCCACACTTCAAAGCAACCCTATTAGCTTTGACTTACTATATCTAATGACCCTATGAATGGGCCTCTTTCATGCCTTTTAAAGTTGACATTTCATCCTTCTGTTTGTATGCTGCAGAGGACATGGGCATTGCCAGGGACATGGGTGGCAGAGAGTTTAAGGAAGAAAAACAGGCCATGGCTAAAGCGTCACACTGCTACTGCCTTTGAATCACAAGTCCCAGGAGAGGCTGGCACCCTTGCTCAGGTCTGGCCTCCCATTTTACTCAGTCCATTCCCCCAGAGCTGCTCTTGGTTCGAGTAGACATTATTTGACACGGCTGAAAAGTCTAAAATAAAATGTGGAAAATAGTTTCAGGTTAGTTCTATGATGTGAAAAAATATGGCTTAAGCAGATGAATTGATCTGATGCAGCAAGCATACAGCGTTTAATAAATGGGCCTGCTGGTTCACTGTAAGCAGAATACCATTAGCCAGTGGGCTTTCTCTTTCCTCTTTATTATAGCTGGTATTACAAAGGCTTAATCATTTCTTCCCCATCATTAGAATCTAGAAATTATAGCTCGGAAAATATCATGTATTACATTTTATGCATTCCCAAAGTTAGGTCTATTAATTCTGATATTTTGCCTCATTATGCATTTTGGCAGTTTGGTTATTACCTGCTTATAGTTCAGATTTAATGGGATGCAAGAGCAGAAGCGACCTCTGCAACAGGACCTTTTCCTTAATGAGATAAAATACAAATATGAACTTAAAATAATATTGTCTGTATACAGAAGCATAGGACTTATGATAAATATTTATGATTTGCTTAAAAGTTAATGATTGCACCTTATCTCATATACGCTGTTATGAGTTGAAACAGATAGCTTTCCCAAAAAATAAAACTAGTCTGAAGTATTAGAGAAAATAATGGCAGAAAGCTGCCATTGCTAATGAAACAACTAATATGCACGCCAAGAAAGTAGCATTGGGATAAAATTATTTTTAAAAAGGGCCCAATGACCCTGCAATGCATGTAATTCTCTGCCTTGTACCCTGTGTGTGTGCATGTATGTGTGTGTGCATATATGTGTGCATGCATATGCATGTGTGTGTGCTTGTGCATGTATATGTGTGCATGTATGTGTGTGTGCATGTGCATGTATATGTGTGCATGTGCATGTATATGTGTGCATGTGCATGTGTGTGCATGTATATGTGTGCATGTGTGTGCATGTATATGTGTGCATGTGCATGTATACGTGTGCATGTGTGTGCATGTATATGTGTGCATGTGCATGTATATGTGTGCATGTATATGTGTGCATGTGCGTGTGTGTGCATGTATATGTGTGCATGTATGTGTGTGTGCATGTGCATGTATATGTGTGCATGTGCATGTGTGTGCATGCACACTCCATAACATTATCCACTGCCTTGAATCCCTGTAGAAATTTATTTTACTGACTGTTTAATTTTTAGCTTTTGTCGTCTCTTCTTCACTAAGAGTGTTTCTCCTGGCCTTCCGTGTCAGTCATTCATTCTTCACCCCACATGCTACTTGTGCATTCCTCTCATCTATGAAGCTCAGACAACAGCGCTTAGGGTATTATTGATTCTCATCATGTTTTCTTTCTGACTCTTTATCCCCTTACCTGATGGGACTGACTCCTGGATGGCAAATTGAGCATTGCCATGGGACCTGCCCTTTGCCACCCAGCTCCATCAACCAGCACCTCTGACACTTCCCAGTGGGGTGAACAGCTTCACAAAGTAGCTCATAGAGATGGTCCCCGAGGACCAGAGAAAGGTGGCTTGGCTCACTGTGTTGAAAGCCACTTGTGAAGTGGGTCTGTACTCTTCCTGCCCTCATCAAGGCTGCGGCTGCAGGTTGTGCTGGTTCTGTCTTACCCCTCAGGTCGACAGAGCTTTTACTCCTTTTAAAGAAGACTTAAAGTTATTTAATCACTTTAAAACACCACAGTGGGACATTTCAGGCTCCCCCTTGGCTTATGTTCTCAAGACCTGAGACTGGGCCTTGGAGAATCCTGATCGCATTTAACAAGGCAGTACACTTCACAGGCTCTGGCAGCTGCTTGTATATAACATCATTCACTTTCATTCTCTCGCTCATTCATTCATTTAGTAAATGTTTATCCAGCAGCTCCCATGTGCTGGGCACTGTTCTAGGGCTGTGGATACACAAGTAGATTAAACTGAAAACAGAAATCGGACCTCAAAAAGCCTACATTCTAGTGGGGGAAGAAAAAAATGAATGTATTAAATAATTTAAAATTTATGTGAGAAGATGATGGATATTTTAGAAAAAATAAAGCAAGGAAGGGAGTCAAACATCAGCATCACACAATATACCCAGGCAAGAACCCAGTGAATCTAAAATAAAAATTGAAAAAAAAAAAAAAAAAGAGGAGTTGACATTGTCAGAGGGTAGAGACCTTGCTCTGTTAAATAGGGTCCTCATCAGAAGATGGCGTTGGAGCAAAGACTCAAAGGTGGCTCAGGAGCAGTCTTGAGAAGCCAGGGCATTCCAGGCAGAGGGAACAATCGGTGCAAAGGCCCTGGGGCAGGAGAGTGCCTGGAGCATAGGAGGAGCAGTGAGCAAGCCAGTGTGTGTGGAGCCAGTGAGGGAGGTCAGGGGCAGGAGGTGAGGTCAGGGAGACTGGGGCAGGCATATCACAGGGGGCTTGTAAAACTTGGCGCATACGGGCTGGGCACGGTGGCTCATGTCTGTAATCCCAGCACTTCGGGAGGCCGAGACAGGTGGATCACCTGAGGTCAGAAGTTTGAGACGAACCTGGCCAACATGGTGAAACCTCGTCTCTAATAAAAATACAAAAATTAGGCGGGTGTGGTGGTGGGTGCCTGTAATCCCAGTTACTTGGGAGGCTGAGGCAGGAGAATCGCTTGAACCTGGGAGGCAGAGGTTGCAGTGAGCCAAGATGGCACTATTGCACTCCAGCCTGGGCAACAA
Source organism: Trachypithecus francoisi (assembly GCF_009764315.1). NCBI lineage: Eukaryota > Metazoa > Chordata > Mammalia > Primates > Cercopithecidae > Trachypithecus > Trachypithecus francoisi. Next base: position 11,263,139 of record NW_022681458.1, read on the forward strand.
GAGTGAAACTCCATCTCAAAAAAAAAAAAAAAAAAAAAAATTAGTGAATACTTTGGCTTTTATTCTGGGTAAAAGTCATTTGTGTAACATTGCTAAGCCTCAACTGTAAAATTAGAATAATAAATGTACAAATGTACTTACCAAAAGAGTTGTAGTAAGGATGAACTAGAGTAAGAAATGTAACATGCCCAACAGAATGGCAGGCGCACACATAAGTATTGGGAGGACTCGGTGCTTTTAGTGCTTGTACTAGGTTACTAGTTGTAAACTTTTAGTGCTTGTACTAGGTTACTAGATGTAAACTCTCTAGGGACAGATTTAGGGTTTTTTTTTTTAAATTTTTTTTAAACAACATTTTATACCCAGACCTGGTACAGTTCTTGTCGTAGTAAGTCCTCAATCAGTGTTCATTGAGTGTTACCGTTATCATACATTTTTCTAAAAAAAGCATTCAGGCAGTCTTAATTGGCCTACATTTAATACCTACTTGTCTTCTGTTGCTTACAAAAATATAACCCGGCCGGGCGCGGTGGCTCAAGCCTGTAATCCCAGCACTTTGGGAGGCCGAGACGGGCGGATCACGAGGTCAGGAGATCGAGACCATCCTGGCTAACACTGTGAAACCCCGTCTCTACTAAAAAATACAAAAAACTAGCTGGGCAAGGTGGCGGGCGCCTGTAGTCCCAGCTACTCGGGAGGCTGAGGCAGGAGAATGGCGTAAACCCGGGAGGCGGAGCTTGCGATGAGCTGAGATCCGGCCACTGCACTCCAGCCTGGGCGACAGAGTGAGACTCCGTCTCAAAAAAAAAAAAAAAAATATATATATATATATATAACCCTTACCTTCTCTACAGGAATTTTTTTTTGGCATGAAAATAAGATGATATCAAAGTTGTGGTGCTATGTTATGGAAAGAACTCTTGGCTGAAAATCAGAAGACATGATCTGCTAGTATGGTAGCTGCGAGAGGTCATTCAACTCCTCTGCCTGTTTTTTTTTTTTTTTTTTTTTTTTGAGGTGACGTCTTGTTCTGTTGCCCAGGCTGGAGTACAGTGGCACAATCTTGGCTTACTGCAACATCCGCTTCCTGGGTTCAAGTGATTCTCCCGCCTTAGCCTTTCTAGTAGCTGGGATTATAGGCGCCCACCACCACGCCCAGCTAAATTTTGTATTTTGAGTAGAGACGAGGCTTTGCCATGTTGGCCGGGCTGGTCTTGAACTCCTTACCTCTTGATCCGCTTGCCTTGGCCTCTGAAAGTGCTGGGATTACAGGCGCGAGCCACCACACCCGGCCCTCTGCTCTTTTTCTCAAAGTGATACGGGTTCAGAAAATCCTTCTCCATTTCAGTGTTGGTGTGAAGAGAAGCTACTCTATGTTCTTTGAAAACTCGAAACGTCTCTCTTGGGGAGGGTAGGTGTCGTGCCTGTTACCGTGGGAAGGGTGTGTGCATGTGCTTAACTGATTTCTCTGAAGGAATGTGGACTTCTGCTGTGCTTGGCGCCCCTTTTGAGGAGGCCCCTGCCTTTCTGAGGACTGGTGGTTGTCAGCTGTGGGCTGTGGCAATGGAGCTGAAGCTGTGAGGCCTCTCAGGCCACCAGATAGGTGGTCCTTGCCTTAGTAATGTCATTCTCTAAGCTGCACAATGGAGGTTTGGACTTTCAGAATTAAGTTTTGTATTGATCCCTTGTGGTTTAAATGTATTTCTGCCTTTATAATGCATGTATTGAAATTCTTATTTGTGACTAGATCAACCTCAGATGTTTTAAAAGTTGATTTCAGAAACATGGCTTTGAATGTCTCCTTTGTTCAAGTGAATAAAATTCTTCTTGTTGCATAATTCTTGAGGTGACAGCCATTCCACCAGGCCTTCCTAAAAATAAATCAGAAACAAGATAACAACATCGTGACTAAACAAGAAGTTCACATCCCTCCCTTTTCACGTGTTGCCTTCCAAATGTTGATCAATCTATCGTGTCTACTTTTTCCAACAATGTTTTAAAAAGTCCCATCATACAGCCTATGTTCCTGGACAGGCTGGGAATAGAGCAGTGAACACAGTAGATAAAATCCCTGAATTCATGCAGCTCACATTTTTGTAGGAGAGGGGTAAAGAAGAGATTACTTTAGATTTCACAGTGAGGGAAGGCTTCTCCTAGAAGGAGCATTTGAGTAGAGGATGGAATGAAATGAGGAAGAGAGCCATGCAACGTCTGGAGAAAAAGTGTTCCAGGCAGGGGGCCCAGCAGGTGCAAAGGGCCTGAGGTGGCAATCAACTTGGTATAGTCCAGGGAGAGAGACAAGGTGAGGATGGGGAGGCTACAAGGGAAGAGGAAGGTTTGTGGGAGGAGAGGAAGGGGCCTGACCAAAAAGAGCTTTGTCTGCCGAAGAAGGAGTTTGGATTTTACTTTGAGTTGATAGATTGTAAATACTGTAAATTAATTATTGACAGTTGAAATATTCTCTTCAGACACAAATCCATTGACTCTGATCTGAGCTTCTGTGAAGGAATTGCCAAGTGATAGCATAGAATTAATGTGGTATTTTTAAAGCTTCATTTGATTCAAGCCCAAATCCCTTAATATTCCTTAAGGAGTCTGTTGGAAGTTGCTTGACGGGAATGATTAGCAGAACGAGTAGCTGTTTTGCCATGCAGAATTCTTTCCATGTATGTTTAAATGTGTGAACTCATTTTAACAAGAGAGTGAGGGTCCCATTTCTCTGTCATTTATTCTGTATGGAATTCTAGTTTGCAGTCAGCCCTGAGCAGCCAGGGGTATATCAGCTAGAGATCTGATTTTCTCTTTATCACAGAAACAAATCGTAATTGAATCGGTGCTGAGAACATGACTGAACCTTTGCGCTGTCTCCAGAGGAGCCGGTGATTTCTTCACATTGTTTTGTAGCGTGTCTCCGACTACCAACAAATGGCCATTCAGAGGTCAACAGCGAAGGACTCTCAGATAAACACCTTCCCCAGACCTCGAACATAATTTAAACACATATAACTGAGTTCTCATCTTCCATATCTGGCGAGGGAAGGGGTCACGTTTCTCTGTAATCACCCTCCAAAATAATGAGATAAAAAATGTCATAAAATTCTGCTTAAGTCTCCACCACAGTCTCTTCTAGCTAGCAACTGTCATGCAAACTGATCATTTTGGAAGTCTTTAATTAAATAGTACAGTATCACCTTAAAAAGTATTGTTGACCAGTTAGGAAACTGAGAGATACAGGTAAGCGCATCTGCAGGGCAGATAAACTGGGCGGTCTTTTCTCATGAGGAAACCTTGCAAAGGTGCAGAATGTGGAAAAGGAGATTCCAATTTAGATTCCTAATATCATTTCGCAGCTGAAAATGTCAAAGTTGGTATCTTCCTAATGAGTTTTAACTATTTTTGCCCTAGAAAATTCCTCTAAGTAATTGGTTCCTAAAATCAACATTATTGGGCGTTCTGGGTTTTGAGGAGGCTGCTCTCCGCTTTGTGTTTCCTTGCTGGGTGCCTCTTATCTGTGGTAAGGTTAATGTTGGGATGACCTTGGTGAACATCCCCCTGCAACAGCACAAGTAGTTAAGACGTATATTCCGCAGGAACAGGGTTTCCATTAAAGCAGTCGCTCTGAGACACAGAGCTAATTTCCCAGCGATGGCACCACTTTTCTTATGAGGGAATAATTGACCCATTTATGGTCTCATTTCAGCTTGTTGCAGATCCTTGTGCCAGCAACCCTTGTCACCATGGCAACTGTAGCAGCAGCAGCAGCAGCAGCAGCAGGAGCAGCAGCAGCAGCGATGGCTACCTCTGCATTTGCAATGAAGGCTATGAAGGTCCCAACTGTGAACAGGCACTTCCCAGTCTCCCAGCCACTGGCTGGACCGAATCCATGGCACCCAGACAGCTTCAGCCTGTCCCCCCTACTCAGGAGCCTGACAAAATCCTGCCGCACTCTCAGGCAACGGTGACATTGCCTACCTGGCAGCCGAAAACAGGGCAGAAAGTTGTAGAAATGAAATGGGATCAAGTGGAGGTGAGAACGTTATATCGTGTACATTTTTACGTTAGAAACCAGAAATCTTAAAGTGATTCCAGTGGTTCTAGTATCAGCAATGAAAATTGAAAACATTTTAAGTTAAATCACGAGCAAAATATGTCCCTAAACTTATTCCTGTCTGCGTTTGTGTGTGCAATGGTTTTGTAAGTATAAAAAGAGTAAACAAAAAAAATGCGTAAACCCGGAAGGCAGAGCTTGCAGTGAGCTGAGATCCGGCCACTGCACTCCAGCCTGGTCAACAGAGCGAGACTCCGTCTCAAAAAAAAAAAAAAAAAAAAAAGAATCAAATTTTTTTTTGGAATGGTATCCACATGTATTTCTGTGTGATAACCTTAGATTTTGGGGCAGACAACTCAGTGTCATCATGTAAAGGAACATGTCATAGGATCCTCCATTGCTGACCTTATTTTCCTTCCTGGGAGTGTGTCTTAGTCTGTTAAGGCTACTATCACAAAAACACCACAAACTGGGTTGCTTATAACCAACACACGGTATTGGTCCATTCTTGTGTGGCTATACATGAGACTGGGCAATTTATAGAGAAAAGGGATTTATTGGCTCATTGTTCTTTAGGCTGTACATAAAGCATGGCACTTGCATCTGCTTCTGGTGAGCCTCTGGAAGCTTACAATCATGGCGGAAGCCAAAGGGGAGCCAATGTGTCATGTGGTGAGAGTGAGGGCAAGAGAGAGAAGGGAGATGTCCCAGAAAACAATCCAATCTCACATGAACTCACTTATCACCAAGGGGATGGTGCTGTCTTTCATGAGGAATCTGCCCCCATGGCCCAAACATCTCCTACCAGACCCCACCTCCCACATTGGAGATCACATTTCCACATGAGATTTGAAGACACATATCCAAACCATATCACAGATATTTATTTCTCACAGCTTTGGAGACTAGGAAGTCCACGATCAAGGCAGATTCAGAATCTGATGAGGGCCTGCTTCTTCACAGCCCACATCTTCTCACTGTAATCTCACATGGTGGAAGGCGCTTTGGAGCTCTTTCAGGTCTTTTACAAGGGCACTAACCTCATTTGCCAGCCCTGTGCCCTCCTAACCTGACCACCTCTCAAAGGCCCCATGTCTTAATACCATCATGATGGAGGTTAGGATTTCACTCATGAATTTAGAGGGGCGCAAACATTCAGACCACGGCAGACCACAATGCTCAACTATTTTTTCTTTCTGTTGTTATTTAGGTTCTATTTTTGGTACTTTGAAGTATTTCAATGGGGTTTAGAAAAAAGAAGCTATCAATGATTTTGACATATTTTTAGAATTAATTTGACAAAGAAACTTCCAAGTTTTATTTATTTTGGCAACAGCAAAGTCTGTTTGTTGGAACTTCTCCTATCTGAGTTTGAGTTTGGCTGTTTTATCTTCAAGCTCTTCAAAAGTCTTTTCAGTAGACTCCTAGAAGTTGACATAAAATAAATTTGCTGGCTAGAAGAGTTGGGGAACAAATCCAAACCATGAGTTTGAAGTGACATTGAGGTGTGTAATTCCATTCTATATCTTATCCTTTATATGTATGACAGCCATATAAACCTGTGTCGGTATATTATTATTACAAGTTTCACAGTTTAAATGAAAAAAAAAAAAACATAGATTTTTGCATAGCACGTATTAGAGTCAAGGAATGTATCTAGAAATTTCCTTTATTGTTTTAAAAGAGATAGTAGCATTTCTCCTTTTATTTTCTTGAGTAATTCTTACCAGTTGGCCCACTTTTTTTTTTTGGCATTACCGCACAGCTTATGAAAGCCACATTCAGACTGCAGGGCAATGTTTTTAGCTTACCTAAAAAACTGTGAACTTGTTCTGATTTCAGACTTTTAATAAATGCTTTGAAGTTATGATGTTAGTGTTTCTTTGCTGGCTGACTCAGTTCTTAAATGTGAACTCGATTTGATTCAAGTTTATCAAAGAAGTGCCCTTTAAAAGAAAATTCTTCCCCAACCAGCCATTTCAATCTATTTATTTAAAGTCATGTTATTTTACAGTTGGTAAGTGTAAAAAAGAAATGCCTCCTCTTCCTGCTGGGCGCGGTGGCTCACGCCTGTAATCCCAGCACTTTGGGAGGCTGAGGCGGGCAGATCACGAGGTCAGGAGATTGAGACCATCCTGGCTAACATGGTGACACCCCGTCTCTACTAAAAATACAAAAAGTTAGCCGGGTGTGGTGGCGGGCGCCTGTAGTCCCAGCTTCTAGGGAGGCTGAGGCAGGAGAATGGTGTGAACCCGGGAGGCGGAGCTTGCAGTGAGCCGAGATTGCGCCACTGCACTCCAGTTTGGGTGACAGAGCCAGACTCCGTCTCAATTAAAAAAAAAAAAAAAAGAAAGAAATGCCTTGTCTTCCTATATTGTGGGTTATTTCTTAGGCTGTTCATGAGGCAGGTTTAAAGTGCCAGAGGAAGACATATTAATATGTATGCCTAACCTGATGGAAACCAGGAGGCATATTATTACCGCCTTTCCATGAAGTAATGATGCTTTGGAAGCATAAAGTTATTTGGAGCCTTAGAGGCTTGGGTATCAGCCATCTGGTATACAAATTTAACAAGTTATACTCACATCTTTGAATATCAGTGGTGGGCTTTATCCACAGAATTTCACTGTAGGGCATTCTGGAAAATAATATCTAAGTGTGGGCTGTGGAGTGAAATTGCTGAGAGTTTCTGTATTGTTCTCAATTAATTCTGTGATGATGAATACTTTTAATATTGCTTCATTTTCATTGACATGGGGGAGGACAGTAACTGTGGCATGAGGAATAAGTGCATAAACTGGCCAGGAGTATCTCACTGGACATAGCTCAAGGTTTTGGAATATGCTTTTTGATGAGCACAGTCCTCCCCCCACCAGTTGAACTTCTCTTTTAAAAAATACACATCCATGTAATACTTCTGGGAAATAATTTAAAAGTGAAGGTATAGCTTACAAGGAAAAAGGAAGGCAGCGTTCAAGCTCCCCAGCCTCAGCATGTGCTCCTGGACCCACCAGCACAGAGAAGAGTCATGAGGCCTGATACTACGTGCCCTTTGCAAGTTGAAGGCTGACTTGCCTACTCATTAGGCTTTTACCTGCTGTTTGTAAGTTAGTCCTTAAAGCTGGCCTCCTGGTTACCATCAGGTTAGGCATTGGGCAAGGGTCAATGACTGCTTGTTAAATGAATGGAAAAAGAGCAGGGAGTGACATCTGCTTCCTGTCCTGCAATATCCTATTGATCAGTTTTAACAATCCTAGGAATTTGTAGATTGCTCTCAGGGAAGCTGTTGCATTTCAGAACATCGAATGACAGAGATTTCATTTTCTTTTGAGTTTGTAAGGCTTCACTTCTTCATCTCTTCATCTCCTCTCTAGCCCTACCCCCGTATCAGCAAAAGGGATGAAGGAAATTCAGCATGGAATTGTGCTTTATCATATTATGTTATACTATAAACAACCCCAATCACATGTCAGTTTTTTTTCCTTCCCAGGTGATCCCAGATATTGCCTGTGGGAATGCCAGTTCTAACAGCTCTGCGGGTGGCCGCCTGGTAACCTTTGAAGTGCCACAGAACACCTCAGTCAAGTAAGATAATTCTGAGTTACAAACTGTTAAGAGTGATGCTGTGACCTATATGTGGGGTTGTGTCCATCCATGGACCTGGTGTGTCAGTGGCCAGTCAAGTGAGAATTGTGAGCAGATTCCACAGGTAGGTGTGGCCCCTGCCATTTGAAAACTAGAGGAAGTGATTTCAGAGATTACAGTGAGGGTCGTCAAGCTGGAGACGTGGAATTGAGAAATTGGACTGGATGAGTCTGGTGTGAGGTGACAAACCATGAGGCCTTAGATAAGATCCCAGCCAGATTCCTTGTCTTCTAAATGCTTTGCTTCCCAAATTATTGGCCTCTTAAGGTTTTAAGGAACCATCAGTTACATTAAGATGCATAATTTGCCCCAAATTAAAAATCTACATATTACAATTTTCTCTTTATTTTTTATTATTTTTACTTATTTATTTTTACAATTTTCTCTTTAAAAGCAAGCGTACAAAGAGAGTGTTTTGTTTTAAATTCAAGCTCTTTCAAGTGGCAGGGTCCACTGTCACCGGTGGGGAAGAGGAAGAGGCATAGGGAAACAGTGCTGGCTGAGACCTGGCATGTGTGGTGCTTTATGTGAGGCTCAAGTCAGCAGGTGCCCAGGAGCACAAAGCTGGGGGTGGGATATGGGCCAGTATTAGGGTGCCCCAGGCCGGCTGACAACCCCGCACTGCCCATCCTTCTCTGTTGCCATTGACTGCCGCCCTCCCCACACTTTCCATGCAACCTAAGGAGCATTTGCTGCCCAGTCTTTGGGGATTTTTAGAAGACTGGGAACATGTGCTGGTTAACCAGATGGATGCATTGGCTCCCTTTTAAGGGACCTGTAGGCACTATAGGTCTCTTCCACGTACCCATGGCCATTTTTGTCTACCTGGCTTTCTAAACAATGGAGTCCCTGAACATGTTTGGAAGAGGGACTTTGTTACATTGCTCTTGCACCCTGGCTCCCCACAGCCTTGAACTCACTCTGGCAAGGGAAGAGCCTGGAAGGGCTGCTTGGGAACCCCTTGGGCTCAGGAGGAACGAATGCCCCCATCGGGAGAGGAGGGAGAGGTGGAGTCTGAGGCAGCTTCCAGCTCTACCAGCAGGGGGACCCCGGTCCTAAGTGTTTCTTTCACTGCTCAAATGACAGCTTAAATCCCGGCGGTCCTGGTCTAGTTTTAGGAGCAGGATCTCTAGTTTCCTTTACTCTTATGAAAACATCTCTCAGCCTTTTCTTGTCTAGATCATATTATCTTACCTTAATAAACCTTTCCGAATTTTCTGGTCTTCTATCTCGTTAAATGCTTTTTTTTTTTTCCTCTCGACAAACCTGCCATTCTCTGAGACTCCCTTAGGCTGCAGAACGGGACAGAATTAGCAGAGTCTGACTCAGACGAAGTGAGATGGGAGTGCCGAGTGACCTGTGGGCTCTGAATTCACTTGTGGGGGTTACTAGCTCCTTACACTTTCATTTCCTCATGAGTTTAGTCACGTATCAAAGCTTTACTGAGCCCCTGCTGCCTGCCAGGAGCTCTGTGCTAGGGGAGCGGCTCTGCAGAGTCTACTGTGATCTTCTCCAGGAGCACTGGGGAGAATGGGCAGCTGTTGGGATGTTGGCAAGTGGTCAGGGGTCTCTGGGAAGAGGTAATATGTGGGCTAGGAACACATTTCCAAGGTGGAGAAGGAGACAAAGCTTGGGAGCTGAGAAAGAACAGGGTTGGGGTAGCTCCTAGTAGCTGAAGTACTGGCCTATGGGGAGGAAGGCACAGGAGGGCAGCTGGGGTTGGGGTTGGGGTTGAGGTTGAGGTTGATGGGCTTTCTATGACATCCTATTCTCTGTGGGGTTTTTTTGTCTTTGTTTTTTTTTAACCAAAAATGAGCCAGGGGAGGCCTGAAGCATTGGGAGGTAGATTGTATGTGATTGTGTGTGTATGTGTGTGTGGGGGGGAGGGGGGGGGTTGGGGAGGGGTGACACACTTTTGCTTATTTTGGCAGCATAACTCAGGTGGCTGTATTGGGTTGCAGTCCACATTTATGACAAATTTAAGCAAAACTCTTTATGTTGTGTGGCTATGGAAGGATTTGTCTGAAAGAGAACTCAATGTACTCTTTCACTGTTCATCAAAGTGGTTACTCAAAGGTGAGTTACCAGTGACTCATTTTGTGGTACACTGTGAACAAGTGGGAGTGCGCACAGTTATACTGGACGCCTGCGTATCTGTTTATGCCATCGATTTCCTGGTACCTTGGTAGATGCATATACCATCTTTATATTCATTTTTAATTTGAAGGACTGGTTCTAAGATGAATTTTTCTGAAAGGAGCTTTCTGTTTACATCATTCCTGTTTCCAGGATTCGGCAAGATGCCACTGCCTCACTGATTTTGCTCTGGAAGGTCACGGCCACAGGATTCCAACAGTGCTCCCTCATAGATGGACGAAGTGTGACCCCCCTTCAGGCTTCAGGGGGACTGGTCCTCCTGGAGGAGATGCTCGCCTTGGGGAATAATCACTTTATTGGTGAGTTACCAAAATCTTCTACTCAACACTGCATCTGATTCAACCCTACCTTGGTTTGGTGTTGAGACAGTAAGGAGGGAATTTTGCTCAGATAATCTGAATTCTAGCCATCAATGCTATTTCTTCCACTTTGGTAAGGTTTTAGAATAAAAACTGGATTCTAACATAATATTTCTTTTTTTTTTGACGGAGTCTCACTCAGTCACCTAAGCTGGAGTGCACTGGCGTGATCTCGACTCACTGCAACCACTGCCTCCCGAGTTCAAGTGATTCTCCTGCCTTAGCCTCCTGAGCAACTGGGACTATAGGCACCCATCATCACACTCGGCTCATTTTGCATTTTTAGTAGAGATGGGGTTTCACCACCCTGGCCAGGTTGGTCTCGAAATCCTGACCTCAGGTGATCTGCCCGCCTCGGCCTCCCAAAGTGTTGGGATGACAGGCATGAGCCACCGAGCTTGGCCCTGACATAATATTTCTAGTGTGGCTCAAAGTGGAAAAGGCTTGGGCTCTGGAATCCATTGACTGTGTTCCAGCCCTGGCGAAGGCATCACAGGTGTGTGATCTTTGGTACTGAATGCTCTGGTCATCAGTTTTCCTCTGGAGTCTTTCATCTGCTTCTTTTTCCAGGAATTGTGGGCAACTTGAGGTGTTGGATGTTGGTCTCTCAGGATAACCTTTGTTACCACTTGATTCTGGCCTGACTTAGGGCGTTCAAGCACAGCACCTTGCAGTGATTTGCCACTGCAGGGCCTCCAACTCAGAAGTAACTGGTGGGATTACAGCTCTCTTTGGGGCCCCTATCCTCCATAGCCACCCCTCCTGCATCAGTCACTTCTAACTTTTTACTCTCTCTTGAACTGGCTTCTGTAGTTTTAACCTTCTCAAACTACCACGTCCAATTAGCTGTTTTCTTTTCTTCTTGTTTTTATTTAGACAGAGCCTCGCTCTGTCGCCCAGGCTGGAGTGCAATGGTGCGATCTCAGCTCACTGCAACCTTGGCCTCCCGGGTTCATGCAATTCCCCTGCCTCAGCCTCCCAAGTAGCCAGGAATACAGGCATGCACCACCATACCCAGCTACTATTCTTTTTTTTTTTTTGGTATTTTAGTAGAGACAGGGTTTCACCATGTTAGCATGTTAGCCAGGATGGTCTCAATCTCCTGACCTCATGATCCGCCCACCTTGGCCTCCCAAAGTGCTGGGATTACAGGCCAATTCATTGTTTTCTAATTTCTCTGCCTTGGTATAGAAATGGCCACCAGAAAGACAGACCCTCAGTATTCCCTCCCCCACCCACTGCCTCTTGCTTGGACACTTGGACAGTTCCCAGAGGACCACCTTTCCCCTAGTTTAGCGTTCTGTGTCCTTTCAGTTGTCTTTGTTTCTCATCCAGCTTATAGTACCTTTGGGGTTGGAACTTGGAACTCTGGTCCCTTCATGGGCTGACGTAATGTTCCATCTTGCATCTCAATTCAAAGACCTAAGCTCAAGTTTAGAATCTACCCATCCCAGTCCAATGCACCCAAAGCAGCTTCTTGCCTCCTGCTGTTAATTCCTTCTCCTGTCTGACTATATACTGCAACCATCCTCACCTGGAGGATGGGGTAGGCATCCTCCTAACAGCACCTGTCTCTCAGGGTTGTTGGTCAGGTTAAATTAGATGACGAATGTACAAGGGTAATTGACACATGTTAAGGATTATCCTCGGGCATTTTATCTATTTTTTTTCTGGAGAATACTAAACATTATGCTAAATGGAAAATATACATTTAGACTCACCTGCTAAAATATGATGCAAATATCATAATGAAGGTAAAGAAATGCTCAGGTCTCTATAATTTATATTGTATTTTATGTTTGACTGACCCTGTTCTGATGAGAAGGTTTTTTTTTAATCTTTGGAAGTCCAGCTGGGGGAGCAGGAATTTTACTGGGTGAAAAGAAGGTAAAGAGAAATTTGTCTGGGGAATGAACATGGCTTGACAAAGAGAGGAGTGCGTTTAACTTCAGACTGGTGTTTGACTACCAGGATGAATGACAGATAATCAGAAATTGTGCGATTAAGTCTTGTCAAGAATCAAATCTAAATTTCACTCCCCAATACATTTCAAGTAACTGTTATTTGCTTCCATATCTGCTGTAAAGATTTATCTAAAAGGATGTAGTTTCTATATTATGATAGTTTTATTTTATATTGAATTTAAGTTTTTCTGTTTAGTATGACATGGAGCTAATATTTCAAGAAAACATATAAAGTATCACTACTCTTTAAAATGTCCTTAACGTTACCAGAAGATACTTATTTGAGATACAGACAGTCTCTGACCTACGATGGTTCCACTTAATAACTTTTTGACTTTACAATGGTTTGAAAGCTATTAACATCCAGTAGAAGCTGCATTTCAAGCACCCGTACGACTATTCTGTTTTTTACTTTCAGTACAGTATTCAATAAGTTGTGTAAGATATTCAACAGTTTATTATAAAATAGGCTTTGTGTTAGATAATTTTGCCCATCTGCTGGTCAATGTAAGTGTTTTGAGCACGTTTAAATTAGGTGAGGCTAAGCTGTGAGGTTCAGTAGGTCAAGTCTATTACATGTGTTTTTGACTTACAGTATTTTCAGTTTTACACTAGGTTTATTGGGATGTGACCTCATTGTAAGTTGAGGAGCGTCTGTATAAGTTCACATTTTATACTACTTTTGGTTGTAACATAACTATGACCTTAGACTGACATTGGGATTGAGGATGGGGATTAATTGAGATGGATTTTCCAGTATTAATGTAAATTTATTCTTTTGGGATAGAAGAAATCGCTTGAACTCGTACATATTTTGAGCTCATTTTGCTAACCAAAAATTTTGTGGCAAAAATTATCTTAGATGAAATGTATTATTCCTTAGGGGAATAATCTTTAAAATTTTGATATATTAATAACTATGTTAAGGAATTCTTTTCCCCAAATTATACTTTAGATTATGAGGAGAAGGCAATGATTTTGAGTAACATCCTTTACTTTGATAAACTATTTTTTTTTTCATTTTGAAAATTTGATATCTTTCTAAATTTTCTAGTTAAGGCTTTCTGGGTCTTTCATGTGGCTTTGTAAGGAGATCACGATCTTTTGGTGTTATTCTCTTCAAAGGTAGCCAGCAGTCCTGTCCCGAGCTCTTCCTGGGGACGGATGGCCAGGTTCCTAACCATGATAAATCAGCTCCACCTCCACACTGCCAGCTGCTTCTCTTACAAAAGTTTTTCATCCTTAAGAAACAAGATGTATCTTTTGCAATCTTTGCAGAAGCCTGATGCTGACTATGTTGACATGTGTTTAACGCTCTTTCTGTTTTATTTTTAAAAAGGAGCTTATTAAAGCAATTTACTTTTACAATCTGGACTTTCCAGACCCAAATACGTTTTAGCTCAGGCTATTTTTAAGAGTACAGTGGCGTTCATTTAACAAACAAACCGATGCTAGGGTGGGCGGAAGAAAACTTCTACAGTAGAGGAAGAGCAAACTTTCAGAATTATGTTGCTGTGTTTCTGTCCCTCCTGCTTGCTTTTTAGAGAGAAGCTTGAGGCACTTTCAGGAATTGACTGTCTCCTGCTTTCCCTTCGCTCTCAATAGTTTGCATGTGCATAACTAAGGACCACAAATGTTAAATTCAGCTGGATAATAAATAAATAAATAAATATAAACATAACTGATGGCCAAAGGTATTTTCCTGTTTCTATGCAACAGAGCAGAGGAGTCCCTTCTGTGTCTTCGGGAGAGAAACTTGGTTGCTGTCACCAGATTTACACAAATACTCTTCAAAAGTTTGTTGCCGAGAGCCTAATGTTCCTCATTCCAGATGAAGATAATATACTTACATTTGGCTTATTTCCATGTTATTACAGTTCATTTCTTTATGGTTTTCCTTCATGACCACTGCCTTGTTAATATTTATAGTGTTTTGCAGAGAGAAAGAGATGATAGAACATTTTACCAGGTGTGTTATTCTTCTCTCTGTGCCTCAGCTTCTTTCCTCCTGTGTTGCCACCACATGTCAACTCTTCTATCCTCTCTTTAATTATCTGACCTGTTTTCCCTAAATACGTTACTTCCAAATATGTTATTTGCTTGATGCCACGCATTGGGGTACATATCTAAATTAGCCTTTGTTTAACGTTGTCTGTCTCACGGGGAGCATCGGAGGCGCTCATTAGTGTCCTGAATGATTCATTTGCTGGATGTTTCGTATTTTCAAAGAGTCAAATTCATTGCTCTAGTCACATTTCCATGAAACAGCTATGTCTTGCCTGTCTTAAGTATGAGATATATATGTATTTTTAAACTGGCTGTTGCTTAGATGTGATGGCCAATCTCAGGGCTGAGAGCCAAACCAGATCTCTGGGGTATGGCTTCTGTGTTTGGAAGCTGCTGAAGGTCACCATTTCCTTTGGTGAAAGCCCCTTTGGGCCGCTTTTAAGGCTTTTCCCCATCTTGCCCCCTGCCCTCAGGCATAGTTCTCCTCTATTCTGCGCAGTAGACTTCTCCCCTCCAGCTCACTGCCAGCCCCATCCCCACTGGGGGTGCAACCCTCTCCCACCCCTCATTCTCGCTGAGCCTCAGACCTCTAAACGCAACTCATTTCTTTTTTTTTTTTTTTGAGACGGAGTCTCGCTCTGTGGCCCAGGCTGGAGTGCAGTGGCCGGATCTCAGCTCACTGCAAGCTCTGCCTCCTGGGTTTACACCATTCTCCTGCCTCAGCCTCCCGAGTAGCTGGGACTACAGGCGCCCGCCCCCTCGCCCAGCTAGTTTTTTTTTTTTTTTTGCATTTTTTAGTAGAGACGGGGTTTCACAGTGTTAGCCAGGATGGTCTCGATCTCCTGACCTCGTGATCTGCCAGTCTTGGCCTCCCAAAGTGCTGGGATTACAGGCTTGAGCCACCGCGCCCGGCCAACGCAACTCATTTCTAAGGCTCCACTGAAATCCCCCTCTTCTTGAGTGGTTTATGAAGAAAATGGCTGGTTAAAATTCTATTCAACGTGCATTCTCAGATCTCCTTTAACTGCTACATTCTTACAAACACAGAGGCACCCTGGAATATTCTAACAGTTATTCCCCCTGGAATATTCTCCTTTGGATCAGAAAACTCAGGCAGGGCCTGTCTGCTTTATCCACATTCCCTGCCTGCCTCAGAGAAACCCCGATTTTTTCCTGCACACTTTTCTTTCTTATGGTTCATGTTGTTACCTCCATCTGATATTTTACCCCTTCTCTCTTCTTTGAAGTTATTTTCATTTTGATCCAGTCTATTCCTCTCTCCATTGTTCCTTTGTAGTGGTCTTTCTAGCTTCTTATATTTGCCTTTTTCTTTTCCTTCATTCTGTTCTCCTGCCCATAGCCTACTATTTTTCCAGTCGCTTTTATTAGGTACACATTTGTACCATCCTTTCTTACAGTTTCAGTACATTTTTTAAATGTCTAACTTATAAGTGCACATTACTGTTTAATCCAGACCATTGGTATTTCATGTATGGCCTCCTAAAATGCTTCTCTCATAACTTTAGATCTGCTGTAACTTCCAAGGCGTGAATGGTACAACCCATGGCTGATAAGAATGTCCCTGTTGGAGCTGAGGTCATGTCTTCAGGATTGACCTCGGAACCCTGGAAATTAACCACGGAACCCTGGAAACCAACAATTTGCAGGTCTTTGTAACTGACATCTTAACTGGATTAGAACGTTTCCCAGTCTGCCCATGACTCCTTTGAGCCTCCTGGGAGCTCTCGAGAGAGTGCTTTCAGTTGCCTTGATTCTACATTTCTAGCCTGAAAAGATTCTTGTTTTAAAAATGGTTCCTACGTCAGTGCATTCACTTTATTTGTTTGTTTGTTTTTCTCTTGAGAAATAAGACATCAATAACTAGGTACTTTGGGAAGTATAAGGAGGAATAAGACTTTTCTTTTACCAAAGTAGTAAGACTGTCCTGGTGCTCTGGCCCTTCACAGCCCTCAAGGTTTCATTCTTTATGGACTTACCTAATGCTCTGTCCTGACTGGCACAGTGATGCTTCCTTGGAGATACAGTGTTTTGTAGCCTAACAGTTTATACTATGTTTAGGGAAAAAACATGGAATTCTCAATACTCAGCCAACTAATACCATTATTCTTAGGCAAAAGTTCCTAATTTGGGCTCAGTGGGCCTCTGGTTTTGAGATAGTCATAGGAGTCAAAAGTCCACTTCATATATCTCATGAATCTCCTGGAAGTGTACTTTGGTATATCTGTGCATCCTTTTCAGGAGAGAGTCAAAACCTCATTGGATTCTCAAAGATATCTGAGTACCTAAAAATTGTAGAGTACCACTTAAAGCTACCTGTGGGAGGATGTATGTTTTTCAGCATTCTCTGCTCATCCAGTGATATTTCCTTTGACAGATGTACCTACTTCCTAAGTCTCCATATGGAGGAACTTAAATTATTTATATTTATCTATAGGCAGCAGAGCTGTGGGAAATATTCAGTTCTGTATTAGTTTAGAAAAGATGCATTGCATGCCTCTCATTTTGCAAGCACTGTGGTAGTCTGGACATGCAAAGATGATTTAGGTGGGTCTCTGAGTGAATGGGGCAGCAAAAGCTTAGACAAGTGCCCAAGACAGGGTTGTATGTAAGTGGCCATGGGATTTAGAGGAAGGAGCAGCTAACTCTGCCAGAGGGAGGGAAGGCAGGCCAGTATTCTCCTTGGATGTACAAAGGGCAGTGTGTGTGTGTGGCATTTTGATGGCACAGTAGTCTGTGCTAGTAAGATCATTTGATGATAGTGCTAGAAATGGACTAGTGGCCATCACAACTGGAAAGAGAGTTACATGTCAACAAGCATGTAACAGAACCTTTGAATATAGCACCTGCCTCCACCCAGCTGCCTCTTATCTTGGATATGAACACATTTATGTAAAGGTAGGGCTCAAGGTGTGGATGATATTTCTTGAGTTCTCTGTTTATCTTAGGAAAGAGAGGGATCTTCTAGTCTTCGATGTGAATTTCCTGGTAGTTCTTTGGAATTCCTTAGTAAAGCTCTGTTTTCTTATTCTTGAACTCTGCTTCCCTCCCTTCTGGGTAAACTATTCCTATAAGCCTTGTCCTCAAAAACAACTGGAGCTGGAGTACCTCATTCTGTAAATTTGATAGAGAGAGTGATTTTGGAGAATGTCTTCCTGAAAGCTGGGGTAAGGGCTGCTGGCAGTATTGAAAAGGGGGGAAAGTTTCAGTAGAAAAGTAGGAGTGGGAGACGTTGCTAATATCTCAGCTTGGCTGGAGGGCTTCCTGAAGCCAGGAATGGTGGCCAGTGTTAATTTTCTGTGTGTGTCTGTTTTAGCCATTTAGGCATCAAGTCTCTAGATGTGTATTCCTTTGTCTCAGCCATTTCTTGATGAATCCTTTTGTTTGCTGCTCAGGAATTAAAAGGAATCCAGAGATAAAAAGGCCAGATCCTGCCACTCCCTAACTGCCCTCCTGTTCCATCTTGTTACTGTCTGACTACCAGCTCCTGTGACTACTTTCTGGCCATGTGGAGCAGCCAGGACCTGGCTCCCTGTGGAAGACTCAGGGTTACAGGAAAGAGATGGGAGGAGGCAGGGTGAGTGACCGACCAGGACATGTCAGAAGAAAGGACTCCCATAGGTAGTGAAAGATCCTTAGCATATGTTTTTCTGTTGTCAGAAAAGCCCACAGGGAGATGTAGAACCAAACTGGTAATTCACCTCTTGGTACTGTGAAGAGCTGAGGGTCCCCCTGTCTCTTTTCTGTACACTCTGACTTTAGGTGAGGTTTTCTCTGCCTCTAATATTCACTTAAGTTGAATTTTACTCTTTAATCTTATGTATTTCTATGAGCCTCTCAGATCTTATAGAGTAAGTTAAGATATAAAGAAATAAGACAGTCGGCAGGACACTTAAATTTTTAAAATATTTTTTAACTTGATAGTGTCTTTATTGATTATATATTTTTAAGGATCTTTGTGTCCCAGCTCTGATACACTGAAGCTGGGTGGATTCTCTAAAATGCATTAACTCATCTTTTGTAATCCATCTTTATTGAATGTAAATTCTTACTAGCACACTGGCACCCTGGAATATTCTAACAAGTTGTTCTCCCTGGAATATTCTCCTTTGGATCAGAAAACTCAGGCAAGGCATATCTGCTTTATCCACACTTATTTGTTTCTTTGTTTTTTCTTTTGAGACAGCATCTCTCATTGTTGCCCATGCTGGAGTGCAATGGCGTGATCTCTGCTCACTGCAGCCTCTGCCTCCAGGGCTCAAGTGATTCTCCTGCCTCAGCCTCCTGAGTAGCTGGGATTACAGGCTCCCACCACCATGCCCAGCTAATTTTTGTATCTTTAGTAGAGATGGGGTCCTGACCTCAAATGATCCGCCTGCCTCAGCCTCCCAAAGTCCTGGGATTACCGGCATGAGCCACGACACCCGGCCTATCCACACTTCTAGAACTGCCCATTTTCTATCACCGCCCCTATCATTCTCATGTCAGGCCCTGTATTCTCCAGACCTGCCCAGTTACATGAAACCTCTAGTCTCCGGCCAATTCTCAAACAAGCCTGCAGTACTTTATTAGCTTTTATTGCTGGAGGGAGTTCCCATGTACATCTTACCATTCAAATCAAGTTTCCTGGGGTCCCTGGCCCCTTGGTTGTACATTGAACTGGAATATTCTCCTCTAAATGCATAGACACTAAGCTTCCTCCAGCCCCCTGGAGCAAAACCTGATTTCCTTATGCATAAAGTCCCACTGCCCACAGTCCCAGCTTCATGACTCTTACCCTGACCAGCTGCTGCATCTGTGGCAGGTTCCCCTCTCTGTGGTCTGGACCCTGATTTCATGATAGTCCCAGTAGTTCTGCCTTGGACCATGACTTGTTCTTAGATACCAAGGCCAGCCCAGTTGGGGCTGTGTCTTTCCTGCCTCTGAACCCTGTGGTTTGGCTTGCTGGCCAGCCTTCCTAGCTGTTCGCCTAACTCAGCTCTGTGGGTTTCCCACTGGTTCTTCTCCGTACAGCTGGCATTGTTTCTCCCCACTCTGATTCCCTTCCCCTTCTTTTAGAAAATCTTTGCTTTACCAGTCATGAGTCTCACATTTCTTTCTGCTAATCACATTGACAGCCAGTATCACACAAAGTAGCATCAGAATGTTCTCCATTCCCTGCCAACCAACTTTCTTTGGCATGATGATTTTATATGTTTAATTAAACTGTAAACTTTTAGAGAGATTGGGCCACGCCATAGCTTCTTGCAACCATGATGACCACATGGTTGTCACTTGACTGGTTACATTTTGTTCCTATGTAAAAGTGATTCTGCCATTTCCTAATGCCACGTGAAGAAAATTCCCAACTGCAAAATGTCAACCTTAAGAATTCTTTGTAGGTTTTCACAACCCACCTCTGTGACATTTAAGTCCTCATTCCCCCTTTTTATTACATTAAAAGTATTTTAGAGGATCAAATGCAAAAAAAAAAAAAAAAAGAGAGAGAGAGAGAGAGAGAGAAACTTTTCATCATTCTTTTGGGAATGTTACATTTTGTCCTCTAAGATGCCTTGCTCTGGGGGCCAGGGGTAAAACAGTTGAAGAAAGTTTAGAAAAGATACCATCTATAGAATCGTTAACATCTTTCACTGAAAGCTTAAGATTTTTAAAAAATGCAAATATTTCACCTTTTCATGGTCATTTTAAAACCACAGTTGAGTAAGGTCTGTTGAGCTCCCTGCGATGATGGGGTGGGGAGTGTAGCAGGGAGACCCATAGGAATGGTCAGAGCAATAGTTCAAAAAGAACAAAAGCAGAGGAAATATAAAGCTTCCCTGAATGGCATAATTTACATCAAATTCTGATAGCTCACATTTGCTTCGTTCAGAGATTTCTATGAAATTTGAGTTTTACTTAAATCGAGACCTCATATTACTATTCTTGGCATTCAAGATTATTCTTTTTGATCTTCATTTATTATTTAATGGATTTTAGGATTTAAAACAATTAGTTGACCTGAACTCCATGCCCTATTTCTATATGCCCCACCCCTAAATATTGTCATGGTCAGCATGGTTTACTTCTTGGTACCTGTTGATTGTGGTGATACCCTGAGCATTCCATTCTGGACACGTCTGTCCCTGGAGCTGGCAGTCTAAGGTCCAGTGGCCTCGCTGGGATGGGCTTCCCAGGCTGCGGTGGTGTTGGAGCAGGTGATCGCAGAGGGATAAGATGTTTCTGTTCCTACCAAGGCTGTCCCTGAAAGCAGGCTGGTTGGAAAGGAAGATCCCTGGTTCCCCCAATGGACCTGGTAGTTCCTCAGGAGACTTTCACAATGCTCTCAGCCAATTGTTTTGAACACTAAACATTAAGCAAATTCTAGGAATTTATCAAGAAGTAAAGGACAACCCTCGGTAGAGTAAAGCCAGTCTGAGTCCATGTGGAAGGGCACTGTCATGAGTTACTAAGATGCTTCTGCAGTTTTTGAGCATCAGTTTCAAAATTTAATAGAACAGAGCAGTTGCAGATATTCTATAGTTTGGGCCTGATCCATTATGTGGGGGATTGCCTGGTTTTGAGAAGCAAACTGAAGATATGTCTTGAAAGCCATAAATTCTCCCTTTCTCTCCTTCCTCATTCTGCCTCATTTTCTCTCTCTCCCCATCAACCCTCTATTTAAAAAAATAAAGCAAGTGCAGTTTATTTACAGGATAATTTATGAAAATTAAATAATAAGTTATTTTTATATTTTAAAGCATTTCTTCTTAATTCTAGAAAGAAATATTTTATCTCTTAATACTAATCAATTTTAACTGAAATCTTGTCTGTGGAATTTGATTAAGTATTTCTTTAAGACTTTCCCTTTTTCTTTTAACTTAGAGACAAACTTTCTCAGGGCTTTGCCAGCTTACTGTCAAAAGCTTTTCTTAGCTTCTGTCAGTGCAAATTTCAACTAAGAAAGTAATTGTTTAAATTGCTTTTTTTATACCAAATTTCTGCTCCTTTGTAGCATCTCTTCTCTTTCTTTGGAGAGCAGAAGAAAGAGAAAGGGAGCAGGAAGGAGAGAGAATTTCTTAGGACAAAATACATAATCCTCTGGAAATATGCTTTTCTTTCAACAAGGTAATTTATTTTCTTTTGAAGAATGAAAAAGACTCTATTGTCTATTTATTATGAAAGTAATATACACAAGAAAGATAAGAAAAACAGGTTTCTTCTCCTATAACCTGCCCCTCTACTCATAACCAGTGTTTATATTTTGTGATATTTCTTTTTCTTTGCATGACGGTGCACGTATATAGACATACACTTTTTTTGGAAAGAAAAATACATTCGTTTACTGTCTGGTTATTTGTTTTTTCATTTAATGTTTCACTGACAATCTTTTATGTTGATAAATATAAATCTCTAACAGTTTTCTTAGTGGTGGTATAGGGTTCAATTGAATCAATGTACTATAATTTATTATCAGTAGGCTATTGTTACACAATTAGTTCCTTCCTTTCTTTCTTCCTTTCCTCTGCTTCTTTGGGCAGAATTTCAAATGTTGGTATAACCACATCTTTGTGTCTTCTTTGATAATTTATTTGGGTTAAATTCCCAGATATGGAATTTGCTGGATCAAAGGGTTTGTATATTTTAATGGCACATTTGATACACATTATCCCGTTGTCCTTAACTTTCTTCCAGTTTTCGCTCAGGACAGCCAGTTTATCTTCAGAATTCTGCATTGTTCCTCTTCCATCAACCTTCAGGTGGCATTCAACTTGAAATTTGCGTCTACCTTTTAGCAACTTCCTTAAGAATCTGAGACTTTTAGGGATCTCCTCAAGGAAAAAACAGTGATCATTAACAGTTTTCAGAAAAAGGACAGTACAAATCTCCCTAAGCAGAAGATATTTAAGTGGTTTCATCATAATATTGCATTTATACATCACAGTAATGGTAAATATAGTGGTTTCATTGTGTTACTGCATTTGCACATCACAATCAATGTGGAATGGCCAGGAAGGGTAGGAAATAAACAAGTGGTTGCTGCTTTCATGGTCTTTCATGGACGCTCTCACATTGTCAAGTTCTAGTGACATTCCTCTCATTTAATGTTATGCAAAGAACAGTCATATTCCAGAAGATTACAATTCCTGATTTCGTTTCCATTTCCTTCTCTGTGATACTTTTGCTTTTCCACTACAATCTCCTGAAGGTAGATATTTAAGTACCTTTTATCATAGACTTTTTATCAGGTCAGAATGAGTGCATGAGAATAGAAGGAAGGATTTTTCAGAAAATGCAGATGTTTTGAAAACCCATCAGAGAGGCATTAGAGATGATCATTTACTTTTTCATGAAATCATGGTAGTTGTAATTGTTTCTCACAAAGATCTTGGGTATAAAACTCAGAGCATCAAGAAAATGGACCAAAGTCAAACATGTCAGCAGAAGAAAATTGGCTAGTTTTTGAAGAATATAAATAATTGGGTTTGCATTTTGAAAATGCTGTCTTGCTTTCTCATCTCAAATGCTCTCTCTGACATTTGGGTTTTGAATGCCATGATATTTTTGGTATTCACGTGCATCCTTCGCAAGCAATCCTCACATGGTTGTCCTGTTTTAATGCCATAATTGTGAGTTTGACCTACAAAAGTTATATTTGCTTGGTAGACAAATGGATAATCTCCTTAAATAAATACATGACAAATGCTGTTTGGCTGCATCGCTAATAACAGATGACAGCCTCTGGAACATTCCATGATAAAAAACAGGGACCACATCATCTGCTCATTTATCTGCATCCTTGTTTATCATCAACTAACATTTATGGATTAATGACTACGTGTAGGACACTCTTCCCAGGACTGGGAATACAAGAAATAACAGGTCCCAATCGCTGACTTTACGAGATTTTAGCCTCCAAACAAACATGTTATACTCATTATGTAACTCAGATAAATCTTGGTGTCTCATGTCCTAGTCTTGTTCATAAAGTCACATTCAAGCAACCCCCCAAAAAATTAAAACATTGTATCTTTACTCATCTTTTTTTTTTTTTGAGACGGAGTCTCACTCTGTCGCCCAGGCTGGAGTCCAGTGGCACGATCTCAGCTCACTGCAAGCTCCACCTCCCAGGTTTACGCCATTCTCCTGCCTCAGCCTCCCAAGTAGCTGGGACTACAGGTGCCCGCCACCTTGCCCGGCTAGTTTTTTTTTTGTATTTTTTAGTAGAGACGGGGTTTCACCGTGTTAGCCAGGATGGTCTCGATCTCCTGACCTCGTGATCCGCCCGTCTCGGCCTCCCAAAGTGCTGGGATTACAGGCTTGAGCCACAGCGCTCGGTCTTTACTCATCTTTTTGAGGGATTATGAATAAGAGTGGGGAAAATGCATTCCTGTTGTGCAGCAAAAAATTGCATCCATCTTAT
This sequence comes from Trachypithecus francoisi, assembly GCF_009764315.1. Lineage (NCBI taxonomy): Eukaryota > Metazoa > Chordata > Mammalia > Primates > Cercopithecidae > Trachypithecus > Trachypithecus francoisi. The sequence goes on from NW_022681458.1 coordinate 11,286,737, forward strand.
CCTGTCCTTTCTCTTCTCTTAATAGTCTCCATGTGTTTGGCACCTGCTTTCTTAAATTCTCTCTCCCACTATCAAAGTCTGCTTCCCAATGTCTCGGCCTTTGAGGCTTTCCTTTCCTTTCTCTTCTTGTACTGTTCCTTTAACACTGTGCTTTATATGTCAGTGTAGCCTCTCTGTTTGTTTTTGGTTCTTCTCTCTATTTCCTTCATTACTTGGATTCTTCACTGCAAAGAATTTGACTGGGAGATGACCCAGCAAGCTGGTCTTTCTGCCTTTCAAGCTGAAGTGAGGGGCAATTGCTATCATTCATGTAACACGTAATTGTTACTCTTGTTAGATGTTAATGATTTTGAGATGATGTTGCATATCAGGAGATTAATCAGAAGATCAAGGAGTGTCTATTCAATATTAGATGAACTGTACAGTCCATTTAGGGTCTACATGAATTCACATTGCAAGGTAAGAGTAGTCACCAAGGGACAAGTGAAAGCTTTAGACTCGAGGGGTATCTTGAACTTGACCTTGAACTGAAGAGGAGCTATGAGAGGGAAAGGCATTCGGGGTAAAGGAGAACTGTGTGAGCAACAACACGGGAGGGAGAATGCTCTGTTCAGAAATAATAGGAGAATTTGGCTAGGGCAGTGGAATGTTATGGAAAATTAACAAGGGGATAGGATGTAACAGCCAGACTGCAAAGGGGGGTGTGTGCTGTGTTGAGATCTGTATTTAGCTTGTAGGCAGTGGTGATGCAGGGTTTTAAGCAGGGCAGGGGGCGTTGGTGGTGGCTGTGGTGGAGATATAACATGGGGAGTGTTATGGAGTAGCCTTTGGTGAAATGAAGAGCCAGAACCGGGTGGGAAGTGGGAGAAAAAGCAGGCCTATGAGTGTCAGGACCACTGTCAAGGTCGACTCTAGACGTGCTCATGTGTGAGAGAAGCACTGAGAAACAAGGTGGCAGAATCAAGAGTGGCAGACATCAGGGTTTCAGGTGGCGCGGTCTCATCAGTGGGAATATACTACGTTAGAAAGAAAGGCTCTTTTCTGAAAAGAACTGCTGCAGTGCGTTTGGATGTGTTTTTGGCATTCAGCAGGCGGTTAAAAGTGCAGAACCCCAATTCAGGGGGAGGCCAGGGCTAGAAGTTGAGTGCAGAGGTGGCAGTCTTCAGTAGGGAGGTTAGAATGAAAGCTGCTGGGGAGGAAGGAACACACAGAGAGAGAAGACGAGGGGAGCTGAGAGAAGGGATCTGGGTAAACGTGAGTGTTGAGCTGTGTGTAGCACATGGGAGGAGAAAGTGAGCCAGCCAAAGATGAGTAAGGGAGGGGTGGAGCTGGAGACAGATGGTGAGAGGGAGTAGGAGGGGAAAAGCAAATCCCAGAGGGAATTTCAAGGTTTGAGATTTTAGCAGTAAGTAGGTTTCAATGGCGGTAAACTCTGAGTGTGGCTTCCCTCTTCTGATGAGGCAGTTTCCTCCTTCCTGCCCATCAGGCCTAGGCCTGGGCATCATCCTTAACTTTATTCTTTTCCACATCTATTTATCAGAAGGACACTCGGGCTCAAACTTTAACAGATCCCAAATCTGACCTCATTTCTCCACCTTCACTGCTGCTAGCATGGCCCAACCCCCAGCCTCTCTTGCCTAGGTTATTGCAGAAGCTGCCTCACGGGCCTCCCTGCTTCACCCCAGGCCCCTACAACTGGGACCATATTTGGGGAGGGCCATTTTATGTCTCATCTCTGCTCACAATCCTGCAGTGGCACTCATTTCCCTTAGAGCAGAAGCCAAGACTTAAACACAGACAAAATCTGCCATGTCTGCCCCTTAATTCTCTGATCTTGGCTTCCCTTTCTCTCCTCCGTGCTCCCACCACTTCCCGAACTTCCCAGGCATCTCTGTGCCTTGGCTTTTGCACTGGCCACACCCTCACCTGGACTCCCTCCCCCACCTGCTTTGACTCTTTGTTTACTCATCACCTTCTCAGTCTCACTTCCACTCTTGTGCAACTGCAACCCCCTCTTCTCCTCTCTCCCGTGCCCCTAATGCTCCACATGCCTGTGACCTGCTTTCTTTTCCCCCATAGAATATATCACTCTCGATTTATTATTTTTTTTTGAGATGGAGTTTTGCTCGTGTTGTTCAAGCTGGAGTGCAATGGCGCAATCTCAGCTCACTGCAACATTTGCCTCCCAGGTTCAAAGGATTCTTCTGCCTCAGCCTCCCACGTAGCTGGGATTACAGGCACCCAACACCATGCCAGACTAATTTTCATGTTATTAGTAGAGACAGGGTTTCACCATGTTAGTCAGTCTGGTCTTGAACTCCTGACATCAGGTGATTTGCCAGCCTCAGCCTCCCAAAGTGCTGAGATTACAGGCGTGAGCCACTGTGCCTGGCCCACTTTCTCATATAGACTATAACACCTATTTATTACCTGTCTCTCCTGCTGGAATGTAGGCACAATGAATGCAGGGAACTTTGTGTGTTTTGCTTACTATTGCATCACAATCTCTTATTTCAGTACCTGGTTCATAGTAGGTATGCAATAAATGTTTACTGAATAAATTCAGTAACTATTAAATTCCTGGTAAATAGTCAGGAGGAATTAGTTTGTAAGTGTGGAAACCCAACTCCAACTTGCTTACGGGAAACAACCAAAAAACCAGCTAGCAAAGGTGATAAGCGAGAGTCTTATCCAGTTGAAAGTCCAGGGACAGATCTGGTTTCAGTAAGTGTTACAGCCAGCTGGAATCACACAGATCTCTGGAAGAAAATGATGGCCCTCTGAAACGTTTGGTTTGGACTTGTTTTAGATTTTGTGCATCTGATCATATTTTGTAGAATACATTGTCGAGATGCATCGATGCACGTGGACACATTCATCCATCCATCATACACAGAGGCACGCATCCATGGGAGCACTTACTTGAGTGCAGTGAGCCCTCTCTATCTGTGGATTCCACATCTGCCAATTCAACCAACCATGGATCAAAAATATTTGAAAAACATAAAAAATAAACAATAATAATGTGACAATAAAAATAACACAAATAAAAAATCAATACAGTGTAATAATAATTTACATAGCACTTACCTTCTATTAGGTATTATAAATAATCCAGAGATGATTTAAAGTATATCAGAGGATGTGCATAGGTTATATCCAAATACTACTCCATCTCATATAGAGAACATAAAAATTTTTATTTTTTATTTTTTTGAGATGGAGTCTTATTCTGTCATCCAGGCTGGATTACAGTGGCTTGATCTTGGCTTGTTGCAAGCTCTGCCTGCCAGGGTCAAGCGATTCTCCTGCCTCAGCTTCCTGAGTAGCTGGGACTACAGGCGTGAGCCACCATGCACTGTTATCTTTTGTATTTTTAGTGGAGTCTGGGTTTCACCATGTTGGCCAGGATAGTCTCAAACTCCTGACCTCGAGTGATCTGCCCACCTTGCCTCCCAAAGTGCTGCGATTACAGGCTTCAGCAACTGTGCTCAGCCTATATGAGGGACTAGATAATCTTCAAATTTTGGTATCTGTGGGGGTTCCTGGAACCAGTCTCCTGTGAATACTGAGGGATGACTGTATACACAACCACAGATGCACATTCATGTATATGCACACACGTATATATGCATCCATCCATAGGCACACACATAGAGAGATGCACAGACATGTATATGCATACACATAGATACACATCCATCTATAGGCACACACATAACAGAGATGCACAGACATGTATATGCACACACATAGATACGCATCCATCTATAGGCATACACATACAGAGATGCACAGACATGTGTATGCATACACATAGATACACATCCATCTATAGGCACACACATACAGAGATGCACAGACATGTATATGCACACACATAGATACGCATCCATCCATAGGCATACACATACAGTGATGCACAGATATGTATATGCACATAGGTTGTTTACAAGATTTGATAGCTCTAATAGATCATTATAAAAGAATGATCTATTGACTTGGGGCCAGGCGTGGTGGCTGATGCCTGTAATCCCAGCACTTTGGAAGGTTGAAGCGGGAGGATTGCCTGAGCCTAGGAGTTCGAGGCCAGCATGGGCAACATAGAGAGCCCTCATCTCTACAGATAATAAAGTAAAAAAAAAAAAAAAGAAATGTATAGCTTGGAGCATGCAGAAGTAAGTGTGTAGGTCAGTAGGGATGTGTTAAAGAAACAATTGGTTTGCAAAGAAGCATTTAGAATTAGAAATAATGCTATAATTATAATAATGAGTGTATGGTATAAATAGTTAATATCCATGAATACAAAGCAATTGCAAAATAAAAAAAAATATTTTCTACTAGTGCAATATTTGTATTTTACAAATCATTTCCTTTAGAATATTAAAGTGTGATTGACTCCTACAAATAAGCCTGAATCCAAAGCCTGTATTTCCTACTGCGGAGTCAGGTCTCTCTCCTATGCTGCAGGCAGCCCTTCCCAAGGCAGGGGCCTACAAATGACATTAGAAATGGAAACTTGAAGCTGGGCACAATGGCACGCACCAGTAGTGCCAGCTACTGAGGAGGTTGAGGTGGGAAGATTGCTTAAGCCCAGGAGTTCAAGTCCAGCTTGGGCAACATAGTGAGACATCATCTCTAAAAATATTAAAACAGTAAAAAATAAATAAAATGAGAGCAAGGGCATCTTAGAACACTGCTTAAAAACCAAAAAAGAAATGGAAACTAGAAAAGCATGAGATCTACTTGATATGTTTGATGATTTTTTCTTTCTTTGGAATGGGAACAAAGGTTCATTTTTGTTTAGTTTTGTTTTCAGACCTCTGTCTTTTATGCTGTGATCCCTGTTAGATATGCTAATAGTGAAGGTGATCTGTTCACACTCAGATTGGGATTTTGGACAGTAAAGACTGTAAGGGAGAGGGATTGAATTTTTAATTTGCTTCATTGACTATTACAGAAAGAATTGATGATCAGATAGCAGTGCAAGACTTTTGTAGAGACTGAAGCATAAATAAAATCTGTTCTGGACAGATAAGGGAGACTCTTTTCAGCCTACTGAGCTGATAGTCACATTGAATTACAGAATTTAATTTCAGGAGAGAGCTGATTGGGAACACGGACAATCAGTAATTCATTATTTCTTGGTAAACCCTCAAAGCAGGATCGGTGGCCTTGTTCATGGTCTGCAGCAAGGCACAGTTTAGAATGAGGCCTTCTACCTAAGTTGGCTTGGGGCTCTGTGCTCAGGATATGTAATCCTGGTTAAGGTTGAAGTTACTTTGGTCCATGGTCAGAGCTGTTTCTGGTGACTGCCTGCACTGAAGCCATTAGCCAGTTGGTTTTCATCACTACCAGCTTTCTTTTCTGGGTTCCTTGTTTCTCTCTGCCACTTTGCCTCTCTTGTATGCTCATATTTGCTATTACCACAGTCAGCTCACTTACACTCTTGTATTTGTATGTTCACATATTCCTCCTTCCCTTTCAAAATGTTTTCTGAGTGCCTACTGTGCACTAGGCACCTGCTTGGAGCTGGTGATAGAGCAATGAACAAATCAGACAAAAGTCTCTGCTCTCATGAATCATAGGTTTTAGTAGGGTGTAGAATAAAAGGAAAATTACAACTGTGATCAGCACACTGCTATGACTGTAGCTGATAATAAAAATATAACATAACCTTGTGGAGGAGGGTTCACTACCTTGGAGAAGGACTATTAGGCTGAGATACTAACTAGGCAATGGGGAAAACCCCTTGTAGGCAGAAGGTTGGAACCGCATGTGCAAAAGCCCTGTTGTTAGAGGAGTGTATCATATTAGAGGAACTGCAACAAAGCCATGAGGCTGGAGCTTGGAGAGTAAGGAGGAAGGTGGTGGAGATGTGGTGAAGAGGTAGCCTGGGTCAGACATGCTGGGCTCTGGAGGCCATGATAAGATCCTAGTGGCAATGAGGAGACATTGAAGGGAAGGAGTTGAAAAACACATTTATCCTGGTAGAGGATCCCTGTGAAAATATATGCATTTTAATTTTGCAGAAAAAGAAGTCATCCCTAAGTCAATAGCTTCCATACCTGGCCAACAGGCATCTGGGAGAGCAGGTAAACCCACAGGTGGCTTGAAGCCTAAGTTACACTTGATTAAATAGACTCTGTAGGCAATTATGAGTCACTGCAGATTCTAGGTATTTGTGAGCCTGATGGGAGAGAGGCTGGGTGCTGAAGACCTTTCTGGAGCTCCAGCAAGTGGAAAAATAAGGAAGACTGCCTAAGAGCTTCTTGAGGCTTGAGGCTGAGGGTATGACAGCACCCGTGATGCAAATGCTAATATGAACTAGAAATAACCCAGGCTGAGTCAGAGTCAACCTTCCCATACCTCTACAGTTTTTCTTCTCTCAAATCATGGTACACAATTGGGGCTTTATTGCAATACACTGGTTAGTTCTATTTTTAGTACAATAAATACATGCACTGAAAAATAAAGTTGTTAAGCATAATTTAAGAAGCAAATGCAACCCAAATTAGAAATCTCATCAAATACTTGATAATTCAGGTAACTTCTTTCACATGACCTTGACCACTTCAACTTGGGATTTTAAATCAACATGGAGCAAAGAGCTGTAATAGAACAAAGACATTTGAAAGATCATGATCACAATGCTTGCAATAGCCAGGCAGGTAAACATGTCAGTCAACAGCTTTTCATGTTAGCTCATCTGAAGACTGATTCCCTGACTCCCTAATGTTTGTGAAGTCATCTGCAGCCCAATTAGTTATGTTTAGAATCTCCTATTGCCCCTCACATCAACAGAGAAGTGATTATTAGTTCAGCATTCATAGTAATGTCATTAATCAGGAGGCATTCATTGACTATTAATGACCAGATGTGGTAGGCGATTGGATATGAGTGCTACAGTAATTTAAAATTGATTTATTAGTATTTGATAAGTTGAAACTGTACTAGTGGGAGATAAAGTGATACAATTTGAACTGATTATGAAAAGACGATCAAATCGACATTGAAAAAGAGATTAAATAAAGAATTTTAATTGTGTATTCTGTGCAAGCCAACAAAATTTCAAAGGAAAGTGCAAATTAATTTTCATGTTCTACCAATGGGTATTCAGAAACTGGCATTTTAAAAAGGTGTCCAATTATTATGTGGTTCTTACAGGCAATGAACAAATATTTTTGCTAAATGGGGATTACTTAATGTGAGAATTAGGCACATGGGGAGATTTGACAGCTCTGCTTGTAAATTTTGCTTCAAAAAAGGATTTTATAAATTGAATATTTTTATACCATTATGCTAACCAGTCTCTCATGTATCCGTTTCTGGTTATACTTTTTAAAAAAAGGTCTTTCAAATCCTGTGAATTGTAGCTATATCTTGTTTATTCATATATTTTTTACAACTATAACTAATGCCTAGAGCCTAGGCTTTTTAATGGAGAGATGGGGCATGAACTATTCAAAATGGCAGATAGTAAAAGCCATTTACTTGCATTTGAATGTATGGTATACTTTTATTTGGACATTATTTAAAAATTCTAGCAATAGTTTTTAAAGAGTAGCAATCATTTAACAAATTCCATTTCATAGGTTTGACTTGCAAAGGGCGTAGTTAGAGGACTCTCTGAATGACCTCCATGCTTTCATCCTGGCATTGATGTTTTCTCAGGGAACAAACTTTTCCAGAGCCTCTTCCTCAGACTTATAACAATTCTAAGTTCCACTGAGGACCTGCCATAGATTGAGTGTTTATGTCCTCCCCAAATTCATATGCTGAAATTCTAACACCCAATACTAGGAGTGTGTGCAGCTGGGGCTTTTGAGAGGTGATGAGATCACAGGGGTCGAGCCTTCATTAATATGATTAGTGTCCTTGGAAAGAGATGATGATGATGATGGTGATGGGGTGGTGGTGTTGATGATTGTGGTAGGGTGATGATGATGATGATGGTGATGGGGTAATGATGTTGGTGATGTTGGTGATGAGATGATGATGTTGATGATGATGGTGATAGGGTGAGGATGATGATGTGGTGGGGTGATGATGATGGTGATGGGGTGATGATGTTTATGATGATGGTTATGGGGTGAGGAGGATGATGATCGTGGTGATGGGGTGATGATGTTGATGATGATGGTGATGGGGTAATGATGATGATGACGGTGATGATGATGATGATGATGGTGATGGGGTGAGGAGGAGGATGATGATAGTGGGGTAATGATGTTGATGATGGTGAGGGGGTGAGGAGGATGATGATGGTGATGGGGTGATGATGATGATGGTGATGGGGTGATGATGATGATGGTGATGGGGTGATGATGATGATGATGGTGATGGGGTGGTGATGTTGACGATGATGGTGGTAGGGTGATTATGTTGATGATGATGGTGATGGGGTAAGGAGAATGATGATGATGGTGATGGGGTGATGATGTTGATGATGATAGTGATGGGGTGATGATGTTGATGATGATGGTGATGAGGTGATGATGTTGATGATGATGGTGATGGGGTGAGGAGGAGGATGATGGTGGTGGGGTGATGATGCTGATGGTGATGGTGATGGGGTGATGATGTTGATGATGATTTATAGTGTCCTTACATAATGCTTGCACTTTCCTGAAAACTATTCCAATATTAAGACCTTTAATCATAACAACCACCCTCGGAAATAGATAGCGCTATTATTTCTATTTTAGAAAGAAAGAATCCAAGGCATGAAGGATATAACTAACTCTCTCAAAGTCACAGAGCTGGTGAGGACTTGGGCCATCTGGTGGCAGAGACTGGTGTAATCTTTCCATTACCCATGTGTCAGCACAGGAGCCTGGTATCTCATTTAAATGTTCATAGTAAAGCCACTAATCAGGAAGCATTCATTTGGAATTAATGAGTGGATATTATGGGCAATTACCACTTCTGTTATATGAAACATACTCTATACAGAATACAGAAAGTGTTAAAAATCAAATTATAGAATATACATGTATATATGCATATTTCATATATCCCTATTTAATCAGAGAAATGACATTAGATACTTTTGCTAAGCTGATGTTCCCACTCCTGCATCTTCAATATAAAGTGAGCCACCTTGATGACTACTCAGCTTTGTCACTACTAAGGAGGAAGACGGAGAAAGGGATGTGATGGAGTTAGTCTTTTGTGTTTATGACTCTAAGTAGTAGCTAAATGGTGATTCTTTCTGGGCCAGGTGGCAGAGGTGGCCCAGGAGGAGTTTTGTGTGATTTATTTACAGACCTGTATTGTTTAGGGAACAGGATAAGCTGTTATAATAGAGAAACCTCAAATACAGTGGCTCAAACAAGCTACAAGTTAATTTCTCCCCACTGTTGCCATCAAGAGGAAGTTGGTCTAGGACCGATAGAGTACCCTTCTGTGCTCTCAACACATGGGTTCCCTCTCTGGATGCAAACTGGCTGTCCCAGCTGTCACAATCACATTGGCATTTTAGCCAATAGGAAGGGCGCATGCTCGGTCCTTGTAAATGTACAATACAGTATTGCTGTACTTTGCCTCACTGGTCACTGAGGAGAAACGTACTCTAGTGGGGTGGCCCAGTTCACAGCAAAAACTCCACATTCCATTATTATAGGCGTGTGAGGAGAATGGGTATCAGTGGGCAATTAGCAGTTATTCCCACAGTTCAAATTATTCAACTAGGACAAATGATTTGACTTAGGACACATAACTTAGTCTAATATTAATGAAGAGAGGAGTGTGGTAGGGTGAATACCATCTTGAAAAAACATTAAACAGAAATATAGCACTGTGGCCAATAATGCTTTACTGTGGGAATAGAAATTTCTTTTGGAAAACTGCAGAATGTTAGTCTAGGGAGGACTCTCAATGTAAGTTTTTTTGTTCACTCTTTAAGCCTGTGTTTTGATATTTAATAAATTTTAGAGTTTTCTCTGCAGGATGAATAGACAGAGAGTGTACCTGAGATGCTGACAAAGAAGGAAGGTAGTTGTTAAGGATTGCTGTATTTAACAGTAAGATTTCTTGAGAGTGAGTCAATCTGTCTTCAGGTGATAGCAAGTTGATTGTATGTTTGCTAGGATATCATCACATTATCTTTACAATTTTTTTCCCTAGAGTAAATGATATTACTTAATATGTAATTTTTATAGTCATTTGGCTAGGTATAATGGACATGATGGTTTACATAAGTGACAGAGGTAAAAATATTTGGACCATTTCTGGGATGTACTGTTGTGTCTTCTAATTTGGAGAGCATTTTCTGGCCATACCTTACTTAGGAACCCAGAGAAAAGGAGAGATTCTGTATGGGTGAATTTTCCAAAAAGCAATTTGCTCCTTTAAGCATCTAAACTTGCCTTACAAGCAAGCAAGCAAACCACAAGTAACCTTTAGATGGATAAAAGCCTTTTCATAAAAGGTGAAAAGACTCGAAATGAAATCCTGGGATAGTTGGTGTGACCAGGCAAGTGACATTCTTCAGTGATGGAGGCGTAATTGTGATAGTCCATGGGTGTGGTGACACCTTTTTAAATGCTTATTTAATGCCCCCCACCCCTTAACCTCCTGGTTTGGACTGCGTTCTGTGTAGGTGTAATGGAAGCACAGCTGAGTCCACACAGCTGAGGTGTGTTGGTAAGCCTCCTGTAATCATTGCCGCCCTGGACTGGGTCCTGGCTCAAGTTTGCTCTCAGCATCAAGCAATTTTTGCTCCTGGCCTGACATTGTCAAGAGGTGATTTATTTCTCCAGTTTTGTTTCCCAGTCCAGAAGTATTGAGTCACAAATCCAGAGGGATCCTGACCGACTTATTAGCTTTGCACTAACCTTATCCTACCTTCTGAAAGAGTTGGCACAGGTGTTTCAGCAGGAGTTTCACACTTTGCACTAACCTTATCCTACCTTTTGAAAGAGTTGGCACAGGTGTTTCACAGGCGTTGGCTGTTTCGCCACTGCCTCTGAGGGGTGAGATGCGGGATTGCAGGTGTTTGTGTTCCCTACCCCCCAGTTAATGCAAAATCCCTGGGTCTCCATCTAGGGACGGAATCTGTGATATTGCAAACCTTTCATGCCTATCTGGTGCCAGCCATGGGACTTTGTGGACTGTGAGCCATTTTTATAGGTTATTGGTTTGTGCCAAATGACTTGTTGAGTCTTAATAGGAAAACATGGCACAGTCTGTTTCCAGCACCTACTGCTCAAATATTTATGGTCAGAATTTCTATTTTCCACTTATGTTTTCCCTTTAACAGGAAAGAAAATGGTCTTTAGCCAAATGACTGAAGTGAGAAAAGCAAATCCCATTTGCTATTAATCCCAATGAGGTGTTAACTACAAAGTCCATTTAAGACTCTTTAGTGTTAATATTAAAGGAGACAAGCAGTAAAACAAACAGTTAATGGCCGGAAGCCCAGCATTTTGTGCTTCCACTGATGCTTGACCGCTCCATTCCAGAGATAATGACTGGAGCCCCTTTTGGTTGCTCTCAGCTTTGCATTTGCACCAAGGGAGGTGAGGTTGGCAAAGTCTCGGTTTTAAAAGGGCCATGATGATGGCAGAACATTTCATTGCTGTCCTAATGAGCACAGCTTGGAGTTGTGGGCAAGAGCAGAGTAAGTGCATTTATTCATGTGTGTTAGGAGAGTAGGGAAGGAGGGGAGTGGAAATGGAGGGAGAGAGAAGGAAACCCAACTTTTATTTGTCATCGTAACCAGTTACTTGAGGGTATTAACAGATCCCTGGATAATCTTTGGAGAAAGTTCCCCCTCATTACAGTTTTAAACTCATGAGGGGAATCTCCCGGTTGTGTAGCAAATAGAAGTGAGCCTCTCAAGTCCAGCACTGTCATTCTTCCTCCTCCCTCCTTCCTTCCCTTTCTTCTGCTTTTTTTTCTCCAGCATCTAAATGTTGAGTTGAGCTGTGTAGAGTCCTTGAGACTTTCTTTTTTCTGATAGACCAAAGTCTCCCTCTTCCATGCTAATGTTGCCAAAGGTCTGACCTCCTGAAGCTGTTTATGTTCTTCAGGTCTCAGAGATCTTATCTTTCCTTTTAACTCTGCTTTGGGAAAATCATGAAGATATTTATGTTTTAGTTGAGTGTTCTAGTATGACCGTGGTCTGATATCTATGCCAAACTGTTTATATCATGACTGTCAGGCTGTAGAGCTTGGTTCTGGGCCTTGTCACCCTCTATTCTCTCCCTAAGTACACTTTCATTGTCCCAATGGTTTTAATACCATCCATATTCAGATGAGTCTGAAACTGAAATCTTCAGCTCTGATGTTTCTAACTACCCATGTTCCTACGTCCAACCACCAACTTGATTGCTCCTTTTGGGTGTCTCATCAGCATCCCACATTTAGTATGTTAACGATGGAAATCTTGATTCACTTGCCTACCACCACACCCCCACAAAGTTGCTGAAACTATCTATGTGTAATGTCTTCCTTTCCCTCATACCTGACATCCAATCTACATGAAAACCTTGTTTGTTCTTTGATTGTGGTCTTTGAAAATGCACCAATCATGTGTTATTCCCTTGCTTAAAACTCTTCAGTGGATTCCCATGGTGCTTGGCAAGGAATCCATATCTTTACTAAGGTTCATGAGACCGATTGTGATCTGGCTCCTCCTGCTTCTCTGTACTCAGCTAAGACACTGGTGACTGGAGCTCCATCTGACACGCTGACCTCCCCAGCTCTTCTTGCTGGCATATTTTCACCTTCAGGGCTCAACCTAAATGCCACCTCCTACCTAGACCTCGGCAAACATCTGCTGAATGTTGAATGAATGGACTCAGCTCTCCCTCTATCCTACACTGCTCTCCCTCCCACCCCATCCTGCAGCCCAGTCCTTACATGGACTCATCATCTGTCCATTTAGGGTGCCTCTGTATTTCAGCCTCATAATTGGAATCACAGACTTAGACTGTATACAGTTATGATTTAAGCAAATGTTTATTTGTGAAAACTTTGAAATAACGCTCATTTTACTTTTTTGTGGGTTGCAGTGAGGAATATAAGGTTATAAAAATCAGAAGATGAGATAATGCCTTTTTATAACAAAAGGTATAAGAACCCTTGACATTTTTGACAGAAAGTCTTTATTTTCTCTTTTTGAAAACTTATATTTGAAGTTCAGGGGTGCAAGTGCATGTTTGTTGCATAGATAAACTTGGGTCATAGGGGTCTATTGTACAGATTATTTTATCACCCAGGTGTGAAGCCTCGTACTCATTAGTTATTCTTCCTGATCCTCACTCTCCTCCAACCCTCCACCCTCAAAAGGCTCCAGTGTGTGTTGTTTCCCTCTATGTGTCCATGTGTTACCATCATTTTGCTCCCACTCATAACTGAGAACATGCAGTGTTTGGTTTTCTGTTCTTGTGTTAGTTTGCTGAGGATAATGGCCCCCAGCTCCATCCATGTCCCTGCAAAGGACATGATCTCATGCTTTTTTTATGGCTGCATAGTATTCCATGGTGTATATGTACCACATTTTCTTTATCCAGTTTAGCATTGATGGGCATTTAGGCTGATTCCATGTCTTTGCTGCTGTGAATAGTGCTGCAATGAATGTACACATGCAAGTGTCTTTATAATAGAACAATTTATATTTCTTTGGGTATATACCCAGCAATGGATTGCTGTATCAAATGGTATTTCTGTCTTTAGGTCTTTGAGGAATTGCCACACTGTCTTCCACAGTAAGCTTTCATTTTCTTTCCTCCATTTCGACTTTGTTTCTCTGTATTAATTTCCTTTTTTTTTTTGTCTCCCTCAGTATCTATCTTATGGTTTGATTTTCTTTTCCCACCACCCTGCTTAGTCTTTCTTCCTCTTTTCCTCTCTCTTCTTCTGTCTTTTCTTCTTTCTTTTATAAATCTCTTATTTCTATTTCTCTTTCTCGCTTGTAATTCACAGCAGGCTTTATTGAGGCACCTTCATTGCCTCCTATGCGGCACCAGTTCTTCAGTCTAAAAAGACCATGGAAATGCAGGTGTTGACAAAAACCCATTCCCCATTCTCAAACAGCTTTGTAAATGCATCCCGACTGTCACTCTCATTGCTGCTTTACCAGTTTTTGTCTCTGATCAGTTGGCCTGTGGATCTTAGAATTCTGAGTGTGAAGACAGGCCTTTCTATACAGACCTCTATGCAGCAGCAACTATGCTATGTATATTGACTTCCTACCATTAAGGAAGAGAAAAAGAGTGAGCACGTGCTCTGCATTTCTTATAAAGTGTGTTGGAAGTGTCCATCAGTTTGAGTGCTGTGTCAAAGAACTCACACTGGCTTTTCAACAGCTCTCAAATGATCACTCTTTTACAAAACCCCAAAGAACTCCCTTCTTTCGAATGAATTCCATTTCATTTCAGATCCTTCCTGCTGCCCCTTTGTAAGGGGCACAGTTCCTGCTCTTGGCTTGTGGAATTTCCTGAGGGCTACTTTGCTTCTGACCCAGCTGCAGTTTGATGAAAGTTACATCGAACAGTATTACTTTTCATTATGAGGAAATACAGGCATTTCCCCCTAGACGTGATCAAAGGGAGGTACAAACAACTTACTGAAATTACACTTTTACCTGGAAGGAGCGCCCAGCCAGTTTTTATTGTGTGAACAGCACATTGCTGCAAATAACATGCTTGTCCTGTTGATCCACTTTAGGGGATTAGGTAAAATAATTAGGAGTTACGTGGTAACGTGTGACACACAGTTGCAAAGATTGAATTCTGTAATCATCTATTAACAGATTTTAGGACCAAAATACAGTCTTAATAAGCAAATAAAGCTCATATAGAAACCATTTTCAGAGGTGTCTCTGAGAACTTCAGGGGCTTATGATGAACTTGTGAATATCAATTTTGTCTAAATATCATCTCGTCACCTGGATTTCAAAAATAGATGAGTAAAATATGCTCATTTTAGATGTTCATAAGGTTGCCTTTAATTCAAGGTGATTGTTACTTTAATAATAATACGCATCACTCATGTGACTTAGATTAGTTTTTGTACTAGACCAGCGGTTCTTCACTGGAAGGACACATCAGAATTTCTTAGGGCATTTTTCACAAAAACATGCCTTCCAGGGACCCATCCCAGACTACTGATTCTGAATCACTTGTATTGGAGCCTGGAAATATAGACTTTGAAAAATCTCCCACAAACTTTTGAAGCCACTAGTTTCAACACTAGTTAAGAACTACTACTTTTATGGTATTAGGTCTGACATTTAAGTCTCTGATCCATCTTGAATTAATTTTCGTATAAGGGGTAAGGAAAGGATCCAGTTTCAGCTTTCTACTTATGGCTAGCCAATTTTCCCAGCACCATTTATTAAATAGGGAATCCTTTCCCCATTTCTTGTTTTTGTCAGGTTTGTCAAAGATCAGATGGCTGTAGATGTGTGGTATTATTTCTGAGGACTCTGTTCTGTTCCATTGGTCTATATCTCTGTTGTGGTACCAGTACCATGCTGTTTTGGTTACTGTAGCCTTGTAGTATAGTTTGAAGTCAGGTAGCGTGACGCCTCCAGCTTTGTCCTTTTGACTTAGGATTGTCTTGGCAATGCGGGCTCTTTTTTGGTTCCATATGAACTTTAAAGCCGTTTTTTCCAATTCTGTGAAGAAACTCATTGGTAGCTTGATGGGGATGGCATTGAATCTATAAATCACCTTGGGCAGTATGGCCATTTTCACGATATTGATTCTTCCTATCCATGAGCATGGTATGTTCTTCCATTTGTTTGTGTCCTCTTTGATTTCACTGAGCAGTGGTTTGTAGTTCTCCTTGAAGAGGTCCTTTACATCCCTTGTAAGCTGGATTCCTAGGTATTTTATTCTCTTTGAAGCAATTGTGAATGGAAGTTCATTCCTGATTTGGCTCTCTGCTTGTCTGTTACTGGTGTATAAGAATGCTTGTGATTTTTGCACATTAATTTTGTATCCTGAGACTTTGCTGAAGTTGCTTATCAGCTTAAGGAGATTTTGGGCTGAGACAATGGGGTTTTCTAAATATACAATCATGTCATCTGCAAACAGGGACAATTTGACTTCTTCTTTTCCTAACTGGATACCCTTGATTTCTTTCTCTTGCCTGATTGCCCTAGCCAGAACTTCCAACACGATGTTGAATAGGAGTGGTGAGAGAGGGCATCCCTGTCTTGTGCCAGTTTTCAAAGGGAATTTTTCCAGTTTTTGCCCATTCAGTATGATATTAGCTGTGGGTTTAGACCTAATACCATAAAAACCCTAGAAGAAAATCTAGGTAGTACCATTCAGGACATAGGCATGGGCAAGGACTTCATGTCTAAAACACCAAAAGCAACGGCAGCAAAAGCAAAAATTGACACATGGGATCTAATTAAACTAAAGAGCTTTTGCACAGCAAAAGAAACTACCATCAGAGTGAACAGGCAACCTACAGAATGGGAGAAAATTTTTGCAACCTACTCATCTGACAAAGGGCTAATATCTAGAATCTACAAAGAACTCAAACAAATATACAAGAAAAAAACAAACAACCCCATCAAAAAGTGGGCAAAGGATATGAACAGACATTTCTCAAAAGAAGACATCCATACAGCCAACAGACACATGAAAAAATGCTCATCATCACTCGCCATCAGAGAAATGCAAATCAAAACCACAATGAGATACCATCTCACACCAGTTAGAATGGCAATCATTAAGAAGTCAGGAAACAACAGGTGTTGGAGAGGATGTGGAGAAATAGGAACACTTTTACACTGTTGGTGGGATTGTAAACTAGTTCAACCATTATGGAAAACAGTATGGCGATTCCTCAAGGATCTAGAACTAGATGTACCATATGACCCAGCCATCCCACTACTGGGTATATACCCAAAGGATTATAAATTACTCTACTACAAAGACACATGCACACGTATGTTTATTGCGGCACTATTCACAATAGCAAAGACTTGGAATCAACCCAAATGTCCATCTGTGACAGACTGGATTAAGAAAATGTGGCACATATACACCATGGAATACTATGCAGCCATAAAAAAGGATGAGTTTGCGTCCTTTGTAGGGACATGGATGCAGCTGGAATCCATCATTCTTAGCAAACTATCACAAGAAGAGAAAACCAAACACCGCATGTTCTCACTCATAGGTGGGAACTGAACAATGAGATCACTTGGACTCGGGAAGGGGAACATCACACACTGGGGCCTATCATGGGGAGGGGGGAGGAGGGAGGGATTGCATTGGGGAGTTATACATGATATAAACGTCATGCACATGTACCCTAGAACTTAAAGTATAATAATAAAAAAAAAAAAAAAAAAAAAAAAAAAGAACTACTACTTTTGCCTGAAAGTCTGGAGTGGCAGAAACCAAGGGTGACTTACCTTTGTAACCTTAGAATCTACAGGGGTGTCTTCTTGGTGGGTGTGAGTTCAGTAAGTGTTCATCAAGGAAATGGAAGCAAATTATCTAGAAAATGACATCTTGTATATTTTTAACTACACATTCATTTGTATTATTGCTGGCTAAGTATAATAGTTAAATAGGACTTTAAAACTAATCATTGGAAGAAAGCCTTGTCTGTAACATTTTAGACCATTATGCGGTCTAAATGCTTAGTGAGTAGACGAAGATGATATAGATCTTAATAAATAATTTAATGTGAAACTAGAGAACAAAGCAAAGATATGAAAAATACTTTTATAATAACTGATATCTGACTTTATCTTTATTATTTTATGCGTAAAAGTGTTACTTGGAATAAGAACTGGTAGCACCCCAACATTCTAGCAGGCTCCATTTCTCTATCAAAGGTAATCACCAGCTGGTAAGCAATTTTTTTTTTATGAAAACTGGAATTTGTACATCCAAATGATTGCTGTTCTTCAAAGTGGACATATTGGATGATAAGACATTCTAAAAACTCCTATTTGAGAATTGTCTTTGCTGCTTCGGCTATGAATGTACCTGTATCTTGACTCCTGACTCACCACTTCACTAAGACTTGTCCCTTGCCATCAAGGAAGCTCCAGTAAAGGTGGTATAAGAAGCCACCCAAGATGCAAAATGATCAGGAACAGGTACATGATGTTTTATGCCTGAGCAGAGATGGACATGGTAGAGCTCAGAATGGGCTCTATTCATGGTAGAGCTCATGAATAAGGTGGGCT
This sequence comes from Trachypithecus francoisi, assembly GCF_009764315.1. Taxonomy (NCBI): domain Eukaryota; kingdom Metazoa; phylum Chordata; class Mammalia; order Primates; family Cercopithecidae; genus Trachypithecus; species Trachypithecus francoisi. Next base: position 11,304,909 of record NW_022681458.1, read on the forward strand.
CTGAGCTGGATCTCAATGGCTGTAACACTGGAAGAAGGAGGAGTATTCTAGACAAAGGGGCATTGTGGAAATGTTTAGAGAGTTGGGGTGAGCAAGATGTGTAAAGGTGGCTGGGAGGTGTAAGGTGTCTACATGGTTCAGGGCCATAAAGGAGGAAGTAGGAAGCACCACAGAAGAGACACTTTTGCCTAAATCGTTAATTTCCTTACTTCCCAACGTCAATTTAAATAAACTTTTCAGTAAGAAATCTTAGGAAGAAAGCAACTAGTTCTCTTTGGACATAAAATACCACTCTGTGTCAGACCTGTGGTGCTGTGGTGCCTGTCTTTACTGAGACACCAAGAGACATTTGTCTCCTAATGCCCTACTCGAAGTTGAGGAATGTCTCCACTCACTCTGACTTTTATTAATCTCCTATCGTGACCTTGCTGCCCATGAATTTCCTTCCTTCCTTCCTTCCTCCCTCCCTCCCTCCCTCCTCCCTCCCTCCCTCCCTTCCTTCCTTCCTTCCTTCCTTCCTTCCTTCTTCCTTTCTTTTCCTTTCTTTTCTCTCCTCCCCTCTTCTCCCCTTCCCTTCCCTTCCTTTTCTTTTCCTTTCTCAGGGTCTCACTCTGTCAGACTGGAGTGCAATGGCACAATCAAAACTCACTGCAGTCTCCCCTTCCTGTGCTCAAGTGATCCTCCTGAGTAGCTCGGGCTATAGGTGTGTGTACCACCACGCCCAACTAATTTTATTTATTTATTTACTTATTTATTTATTTATTTTGAGACAGAGTCTTACTCCATCACCCAGGCTGGGGTGAAGTGGCACGATCTCATCTCACTGCAACCGCCTCCCAGGTTCAAGCGATTCTTGTGCCTCAGCCTCCCAAGTGGCTGGCATTACAGGCACATGCCATGATGCCCTGCTAATTTTTGTATTTTTAGTAGAGATGGGGTTTTACCATGTTGGCCAGGCTGGGCTCGAACTTCTGCCCTCAAGTGATCTGCCCACCTCAGACTCCCAAAGTCCTGGGATTATAGGCGTGAACCATCATTCTAGGCCATTGTAAAATTTTTTTCTAGGGACAAGGTTTCACTATGTTGTCCAGGCTGGTCTTGAACTCCTAAGCTCAAGTGATCCTTCAGTCTCAGCATCCCAAAGTGCTAGGACTACAGGTGTGAGCCACCATGCCTGGCTGAATTGAACTTCTTACTGCTTTTTTGAATCCATCTTCTGCCTGTTAAAAACATTCCTGATACTGATGTAGGACTTTGCAGATATTCTGTCTCCAGATGCTCCCTGGGACATTAAGTGCAGGGTGACTATATTGTCCCATTGCCTGGGAGAGTCTCACTTCGTACCTGTGTCCAGGCATAATTATAAAAAGTTGTATTTTGAAAGCCGTCTTAGTGTTGAAGATAAATTCTATGGTCAGCATACTTGGGTTATTATTCCTACTCAACACATTTCCAGCACCTTGTCTTAGCACCTTTTATGAGTAATGCAGGAATGTTTCTCCTAGATAATTGAGGTGTTGATCATACGTTGTTCATTTACATTCCAGGCTGGCTAAACTCATAGCTATGTCTTCCTCTGTCCCAAGGAGAATCAGGGTAAATGTTGTTTCCCAAAGCCTCAGTGCTGGGATTTGAGGGATCCCACAGGCCTGAGACAAACCCTAGACAATTATGAACAGAGTTGTTATCGTTTGCAGTTTTCTATTTTCTCAACCAGTATAGGGCCCACAGGAGAAACTGGCATACACAGTAGAGATTGAAGTGTGGAGGAACCTGTGGCTTTTCACAAGGTGTTTGCCTGGGGAACCTATGTCACTTAGGAACCCACCTGCACTGGCATGGCAGCCAACATGGGCAGGCCGGACGTGTCAGGTCCTCACTCAGCATGGTTACTCGGGTTCTTCCTTGATGGATTCCCTTCACCAATTGGTTTGTTCCATTTTGGGTCTCATCCCTGTCCTTTGTCTTGTCCTCACTGCTCCCCTGTGTTCCTCTGCCTAACACTCATGAGATGACATCTTCGTAGGGCTTCCTTCTCTCTATGTATGAGTGCCTCTGATTTCCTGACTTTGAAAAGGAGACACTTGTCTCCTAATTCTGCATAGAATGTGGGGAACTGGCTTAGCTTTAACAAGGCTTGACTGAATGCCCAGAAAATACACAAGTACAACGCAGAGCTCAATTGACCACAGTTACTAGAAGCAGTTCTGAGAGTTAGAGGACCTCATCAGATTTGTGCCAACCCACTGGCACCAAAGGGATCTCCAGGAATCATTGCAACTCAGATTCCCATTCAGAAGGAACAGATTTCTTTTGCTCCTCAATTCAAATCCTGCTTTATTTTTTGCCCTAGGATGGCCCCTGTTTAGCATGGTAGATGGTGGGTATCTACTCTTCCTCACCTCTAGCATGCGATGGCCCGGATGAGGTAACCCTGGTGGTTCTTCATGCATTGGTGCATTTCCAAAGCACTTGGCCACAGCAATTGATTTCATCCAGGTGGCCTTGTCACAAGCCCGAAACAATAGCTTTTTATAGTTCTTTGGCCAGATGAAGGAGAAGGTGGGGTCTTGCTCCTCTCCTCCCGTAGTCCAGACCTAGCTTTTTGAAGCTCCAAAGCCACACAAAACAGTATAGGCAGATGATGGTATGGATCCCAATTTAAGAGAACCCCAGTTGTATTCGTCAGTTTTCACACCGCTACAAAGACATACGCAAGACTGGGTAATTTGTAAAGGAAAGAGGTTTAACTGACTCGCAGTTCCGCAGGGATTGGGAGACCTCAGGAAACTTACAATCATAGTGGAAGGGAAGCAAACATGTCCTTCTTCACATGGTGGCAGCAAGTAGAAATGCTGAGAAAAATGGGGAAAAGCCCCTTATAAAACCATCAGATCTCAGGAGAACTCACTATCAGGAGAACAGCATGAGGGTAACTGCTTCCATGATTAAATTACCTCCCACTGCATCCCTTCCACCACACGTGGGGCTTATGCGAACAACAATTCACAGTGAAATTTGGCTGGGGACACAGCCAAACCATAGCACCACCCTCCAGATTTCTTTCGTAGGAAGCAGATGGTTCTACAGATTTAATATTATTGGATCTCAGCCTGAAACACCTGCCTGTAGGTTAAGTCCATCCTTCAGGACTTCAGGACTGCCTCAAGGACCATGTGCATTCTACCTGAATCATGGCTGCAAGGTTCACTGGGCTTCCAGAGTGGTCCCTCAAGCATGCGCTGCCTGTCCCATAGACACTCCTGCTTTTACCCTGGAAGGTAGAGGCTCTTCACAGCCTTCTGAAAGGTAGATCCATTCTCCTCAGTAACCTTCATTCTATGACTTCATTGTATGACTGTACTTTAAATTATGTGTATGTATTCCACACATCTATATTACATTTCGTAAAATACACACTGCATGTATTCATATATACATACATTTATTTATTTATTTATGAGATGGAGTCTCACTCTGTAGCCCAGGCTGGAGTGCAGTGGTGCAGTCTCCGTTCACTGCAACCTCCGCCTCCCGGGTTCAAGTGATTATCCTGCCTCAGCCTCCCGAGTAGCTGGGATTACAGGCGCCCGCCACCATGCCCGGCTAATTTTTTGTACTTTTAGTAGAGATGGGGTTTCACTATGTTGGCCAGGCTAGTCTTGAGCTCCTGACCTCGTGATCCGCCTGCGTCTGCCTCCCAAAGTGCTGGGATTACAGGCATGAGCTACCACACCCTTCCTTATTTATGTTTTTTTTTAAACAGGGTTTTAATCTTGTTGCCTAGGCTGGATTTGCCTAGGTGCAGTGGCATGATTTTGGCTCACTGCAACCTCTGCCTCCTGGGTTCAAGTGATTCTCCTGCCTCAGCCTCCCAGGTAGCTGGGATTACAGGTGCTCACCATCACGCCTGGCTAATTTTTGTATTTTTAATAGGGATGGGGTTTCACCATGTCGGCCAGGCTGGTCTTGAACTCCTACCTCAGGTGATCCACCTGCCTCTGCCTCCCAAAGTGCTGGGATTACAGGCATGAGCCACTGTGCCCGGCCTATATATACTTACTTAATGTAGGCACTTCCTATTGTTTTTAGAGGCTCAATCTGTTTTCAGAAGGGTTTTTAGTCATCGTAGGTATTTGTGATATCATTTTTATATCTTCTCCCAAAGATATAAAACAAACAGAAAAGACAAACAGAAATAGCTGAGAGGCGGTGAGAGAAGTCTTACATTTATGAAAACTTTTAAAAGAAGTATGAGAAAGGAAACAATGTAGGAAGTCTATTTTGACTTTTTAAGCCAAATTTCTCAAAATACCATTCTCTTTAAAAGTATGATGAGCGAACCTGACTGTGTCAAGTAGTACTTTGAGTAAACCTGTGAAAACAGGCTTTAGGAGTGTGCACCACCTTATTGTGCAAGGACTTCAACATGGAGAACATTGAAAATATTTGGGAAGTTTTGCTAATTTGTTGCCAATAGAAGCAGCATGCTCTCAAGTGACCGTTAGTTAATGAGGTGATGCGAGGTACCATGCAAACGAGGTGAATCAACATGGGCTCTGTTTCTAGCCAGTTAGTTATTCCTTCTTAATGCAATATACTTATTTATTTATTTATTTTTTGAGACTGAGTCTCGTTCTGTCACCAGACTGGAGTGCAGTGGCACAATCTTGGCTCACTGCAACCTCTGCCTCCTGGGTTCAAGCGATTCCCCTGCCTCAGCCTCCCGAGTAGCTGGGACTACAGTCACACGCCACCGTGCCTGGCTAATTTTTTTCTATTTCATTAGAGACAGAGTTTCTCCATGTTGGCCAGGATGGTCTCGATCTGCTGACCTCATGATCTGCCTGCCTTGGCCTCCTAAAATGCTGCGATTACAGGCATGAGCCACTGTGCCTGGCCAGTGAAATGTACTTATAAGAACAAATGGTGAGGAAACGTCTAGAGAAGGTGACCACAAAGTCATTTTGGGACTGTGTATTCTAGATTTCAGGATACTAATATTTTCTTAACCTGTCAAAGACTGTTTGAAGTTGTGATGCCTGAACTATGATAATCTAAATAAAAAATTTGGTTACACAATATTTAAGATATGCATAAAATTGGCTGGGCGTGGTGGCTCATGCCTGTACTCCCAGCACTTTGGGACGCCAAGGTGGGAGGATCACTTGAGGCCAGGAGTTTGAGAACAGCCTGGCCAACATGGGGAAACCCCGTCTCTACCAAAACTACAAAAATTAGCCGGGTGTGGTGAAACGTATATGTAATCCCAGCTACTTGGGAGGCTGGGGCACGAGGATTGCTTGAACCTGGGAGGCAGAGATTGCAGTGAACCAAGCTTATGCTGCTGCACTCCAGCCTGGGCCACAGGGTGAGACTTTGTCTCAGAAAAAAAAAAAAAAAAAAAAAAAATGCGTAGAACTATGGAAATGAGTGTAAGATTTCATTGTATACAAAATTTAATAAATGTTTTGCAAAATTTGCTCTTTATTACTATTATTATTATTATTTTGAGACAGAGTCTTGCTCTGTCACCCAGACTGGAGTACAGTGGCATGATCTTGGCTCACTGCAACCTCTGCCACCCAGGTTCAAGCGATTCTTCTGCCTCAGCCTCTCAAGTAGCTGGGACGACAGGCACACACCATCATGCCTGGCTAATTTTTGTATTTTTAGTAGAGACGGAGTTTCACCATATTGGCCAGGCTGGTCTTGAACTCCTGACCTCATGATCCACTTGCCTCTGTCTCCCAAAGTCCTGGGATTACAGGCATCAGCCACCATGCCTGGCCTATATTATTAAGAAAGAAATAAAATATTATAGGCTGGCTGTGGTGGCTCATGCCTGTAGTCCCAGCAGTTTGGGAGGCCAAGACGTGCAGATCACTTGAGGTCAGAAGTTCAAGACCAGTCTGGCCAACATGGTAATACCCCGCCTCAGTACAGAAATTATCCAGGTGTGATGGCAGGTACCTGTAATCTCAGTTACTTGGCAGGCTGAGGCAGGAGGATCACATGAACTCGGGAGTTGGAGGTTGCGGTGAGCTGTTGTACCACTGCACTCCAGCCAGGGCAACAGAGTGAGACTCTGTCAAAAAATAAAATAACAGTATGGAAATGAATATAAGTTTTTTTTGTACACAGGATTGAGTGTTTTGTGATATGTGCTCTATGTATTATTAATAAAGAAATAAAATATATAGGTGGTCAGAAGCTCCATCTTCCTGGCTACCCCCATTTCCCCCTATCCTTTTCCTGAGTTTGATGTGTTTCTTTCCATGCATCTTGGTATACTTTTACTGTGTGTATACATATGTGTAACAGCGTTTCTTAATGCTTCATAGATTTCAATATTTATATAAGTATAAATAACGTTGAGAAAAAAGCAGTTTGCTAAAAGAATTCTTCATACATTCTGATAGCTGAGCATTTGCTGGTTTTATGCATTATAAATTTCATTTTCAAGCCTGTGTCTTGTCTACTGTCTTTTTTTATGGTAGCTATGTACATATAATTTAAAGTTGGGTAAAGTTAAATTGATTATTTTTTATGGTTATTATTTTGCATCTTGTTTAATAAATCCCCTGCCTTCAGATCAATGAAATGGCCCCCTATATTTTCCACTTGAAGTTTTAAAGTTTTTTTGTTGGTTTGTTTGTTATTTACGTTTTTTTTTTTTTTTTTTTTTTTTTTAAGTTCTGGGTTACATGTGCAGAACGTGCAGTTTTGTTACATAGGTATACACATGCCCTGGTGGTTTGCTGCACCCATCAACCCATCACCTACATTAGGTATTTCTCCTAATGCTATCTCTCCCCTAGTCCCCCACCCCCCAACAGACCCTGGTGTGTGATGGTCCCCTCCCTGTGTCCATGTGTCCTCATTGTTCAACTCTCACTTATGAGTCAGAACATGTGGTGTTTGGTTTTTGATCTTGTGATAGTTTGCTGAGAATGGTGGTTTCCAGCTTCATTCATGTCCCTGCAAACGACATGAACTCATCCTTTTTTATGGCTGCCTAGTATTCAATATGTGCCACATTTTCTTAATCCAGTCTATCATTGATGGACATTTGGGTTGGTTCCAAGTCTTTGCTATTGTGAATAGTGCCGCTGTGAAGGTTTTTAGTTCGCATTTAGCTCTTCAAGCCATCTAGATTTACTTTTGTATAGTGTGAGGTGTGAGGGACCCAAACCCTACTCTTTTTCCTGATAATGGAACCCATTTCAGTTGCCTTAGAATCAATTCTTTTCTCTCTCTTTTCCCCACTAGTAGTCCCCTTGGTCTTACAAATGTTTTGTTGTAAAACTATCTATGAATGTGGCTTTGTAATGATGAGGCTTTTTAACTTTTACTCTTGACAGAGCTGAGGAAACCTTTTTTTATCATATTCATGAATTTCGATATTTTGTTTTAAAATTAAAAATTAGATACAAATGAATGTTCATATGAGAAAAAAATGCTCACTTAGTGAAAATAATCATTGATGCAAAAATACTTAAAATATTTATTTCTCCCAGTTAGAGGCTATATGTATTCATCAATTTATTCCATATTTATTGCTGCCTAGTATGTATGAATAGCTGCTCTAAGACATGAAGATCATTCAGTGACAAATATGGTATGTCAATGATACTGCAATCCATATTCAACTATGATTAGTCCGAGTGTATTAGATGGCTAAAACTGTATGGCTTAACTTGATACTGTGGAGTCAGATGGTGATCAAGTAACATGAATATCTTATCAATTATCAATAAATGCAACAGAGAATGTGTACCCATGCTGCATGCCCACTCCGAGAGCACTGAGACTAGGGCAGGTGATAACTGGGTGTGGCCTTTGAAGATTTCCAGCATTTGTGACTCCAAAGTAGCCAGGAGGAGGAGGAGGACTTGGGTAGTGCAGGTAAGCTGCTTCTTGGTAGAAGCCTGGGGTTCCAAAGCAGAGATTGACTTCTAAGATGCCAGTACAGGGATGGAAATGAGAGACAAAGCAGCCCTCCGAGGGCAAGGGCGGGAGCAAAGCGAAAGGATCCGAGGTGGTTGCTCAAGCCCCTGGTGCTGATTTTGCTTGGCCTTAGGTGTTTCTTGTGAGGCTTGGGAGGACCAGCCTGCCCTGAAGTCCTGAGGTCTCAGTGGATCGTGGTCATGCACTTTATTCCCTTGCCTCACTGCATTTTGTTTTGTCAGACTTGAGTGCTGCCTACACTAAATTCATAATCTGGTAGAAAAGCTGTTGGTAAAGCTTTCAACACACTGCCTTTAAAGAGGAGACACTTGACAATTTCCTTTTGCCTCATTTTCTTTTAGGTTTTGTGAATGATTCTGTGACTAAGTCTATTGTGGCTTTGCGCTTAACTCTGGTGGTGAAGGTCAGCACCTGCGTGCCGGGGGAGAGCCACGCAAGTGACTTGGAATGTTCAGGAAAAGGAAAATGCACCACGAAGCCGTCAGAGGTAAGGGGATGCCTGGCAGCATGCAAATACATATATTTACCTGAATAAATACATAAGTATGTATGTGTTCTTACCCCTTTCATCCTTGCTCTCTCTCTCTCTCTCTCTCTCTCAAGCCAAGTTGAGATATACATTCCTTTTTTTTTGGTTTTGAGATGGGGTCTCGCTGTGTTGCCCAGGCTGGAGTGCTGTGGTGTGATCTTGGCTTACTGCAACCTCTGGCTCCTGGTTCAAGTGATTCTCCTGTCTCAGCCTCCCAAGTAGCTGGGACCACAGGCATGCACCACCATGCCCTGCTAATTTTTTTATTCTTAGTAGAGACAGGGTTTCGCCATGTTGGCCTGGCTGGTCTGGAACTCCTGGCCTCAAGCCATCCCCCCACCTTGGCCTCCCACAGTGCTGGGATTACAGGCATGAGCCGCTGTGCCCAGTCCAACAGATAAAATTTAACCATTACAAGATTCTATTTTTCTAATTCCTTGTTGCCTCCTTTCAACTCAGTTAACTCCCTTGCTCATAAACTTAAGGGAGTAGTTTTAAAACTGAAATGGTGGTTGGACATAGGACATGAGTATTTAGAGACTTCAGGACTGAAGATTTCAGTTTGGGACTCATCTGAATGTGAATGGAATTAAAACCACTGGGATGGGGAAAGTACACTTTGTACATTAGCAAGAGTGGAAAGGAAGAAAACAAGCGCATGTGCTGAAGAATCCCCCCAAATGTACGGCTTCAATTATATGTCAGTATGCAACATATAGATATTTAAATCTCCATGTGATTTTCAAAGTAATTGTAATAAATTTGTGTAGTGATAGATCCTCTTGCTTTGGTATAAAGTAGAGATTTTGTGAGAAGTAGCGGTCATTATATCCAGTAGTACAATCAAGAGAAATGGAAGAAAGAAAAGGTAAACGCAGTCATTCACTTACCCGTTTGGGGGACTGTTGCATGCCAATGTGGTAATTTCCTCCTTAGGCTTTGCTTTTCCCTGGCTATGATAATAGAGTTACAGACTTCAGAGGAAAGTAAGAGAAGAAACCGAGAAGAGGCATGGACGAGATGACCCATTACCTTTGCTCTTTGAGGAGCTGACATCAGAAACACTATGGGAACCCTGAGCCCTGTTCCGCTTTTTCTTCAGCAGATGTGGCCAGGGCATGGGGCAAGGCCCAAATACAGCTTCCTCCTCTGCCTCCTGTTTTCTGTTTCCAGGCAGCAGTTTGGGAGTCAGAAGAACAGAGGACCATAGCAGTCATTGAGGTCAACCTTCATCGGTATAGAACTCCTTTAAAACATACTTTTTTTTTTTTGAGACAGAGTCTTGCTGTGATACCCAGGCTGGAGTGCAATGGTGCGATCTTGGCTCACTGCAACCTCACCTTCTGGGTTTAAGCGATTCTCCTGCCTCAGCCTCCCAAGTAGCTGGGATTACAGGCATGTGCCACTATGTCCAGCTAATTTTTGTATTTTTAGCAGAGACAAGGTTTCACCATGTTGGCCAGGCTGGCCTCAAACTCCTGACCTCAAGTGATCTGCATGCCTCAGCCTCCCAAAGTGTTGGGTTTACAGGCGTGAGCCACTGCACCTGGCCTAGAGCTTCCTTAAAATATTTTGCAGGTGGACTCCAGGATCCCCCTGAAGATCTCTAACAAGGAAGACTTCATAGCTTACAAGGGGGCCTATTCCAGTAGGGGGCGTCTATTCCCCTCACCACTCGCTACATCCATCCCCAGCACCTTTTCTTTATTTTCCTTTCTAGTTATACACATATTTCTGTTGGAGTTAATGTTCAGTGGCAGTGGATTCCCAACCCCCAAAAGAGCATGGTTTGTTTGAGATTTTGAGGGTAGCACAGGTAGGTTTTCTTTGGTGATGCCTTCTTGTGGGAATGTCAGCACATTGGGTACTAGTGGACTTTGACAAGTGAGAGGAGGGGGACTGGCAGAAAGAATATTGGCAGAAGCTTTCAAGTACTGTTCTTGTCATCTTGGAAAACCTGCGACTTCCTGTTAGCTGTAATATTGCAGCTACTTAAATATAGCATTTTCTGGCCAGGTGCAGTGGCTCACTCCTGTAATCCCAGCACTTTGGGAGGCTGAAGCTGGTGGATGACCTGAGGTCAGTAGTTCGAGACCAGCCTGGCCAACATGATGAAACCCTGTCTCTACTAAAAATACAAAAATCAGCCGGGTGTGGTGGTGGGTGCCTGTAATCCCAGCTACTCAGGAGGCGGCAGGAGAATTGCTTGAACCCAGAAGGTGAGGTTGCAGTGAGCCAAGATTGTGCCATTGCACTCCAGCCTGGGCAACAAGAGCTGAACTCTGAATCAAAAAAATATAAATAAATAAATAAATAAAATATATAAATATATTTAATAAAAATAATATAAATAACAGATATATAGCATTTTCCTGTAGGATATTCCTTGGAGGAGGCAGAATGTGGTCAGGAACCCAAAAGCGTAGTGAAAGTGATCATTTCTGCTAAATCTTTGAAGAAGAACACAAATGGAAAACCTAAGCCCAGACTCTCCCTGCTTGTAGGAGTGAGGCGAGCCACTAGAGTGAGACCAGGAGGTGCAGAGCCAGGAGGCTCCTTCCAGGAGGCCAAGCCCGTCATTTACATCCCATGGCCTCCTGTCTCTGCCAGTTTGGACCAGTCTGCTCTTCTTCCTGAAGAGAAACCTCATGTATCAACATACTTTATGGGAAAAAAATGTGAAAGACACTCAGTGTTCTTCTGTGACAGTCATGGCTAGGGAGGGGTAAAATAACCGGAGAAAACAAGACAAGGCCAAGGAGAACATATTTGATAAGGAGGTGCCAGAAGAGAGGAAGGGTGAGAGACTGAGAAAAGCCACTGGCCCGGGGTGGAGGAGGGTCAGGCCTTCCTGCCTTCCTGCCTTCCTGGTGAGCCTGCAGGGAGGAGGAGGAGACACACAGATCTTCCCCCAGGCCTTCTCACACTTCCCAGTGAATAATTTTGAGGTCTGATTAGCTCTGAAAAAGTTAATATTGGCACAAGAGAAGTGTCCTATAAGAGAACCCAGAATTTTTGATTGATAAAGTGGTGAGGTTCATTGTGAGCTTTCTTTTCTTACGGGTGGCTCTTCTGGAGAAACGTTTATTCTGTAAGGCGGTCGTCATGTTGTTTTAATGTATGTGTGTTGTGGGCTTCTCTACAGGCAAACTCTAGCTAGGAGGCTCTGCCTGGAAGCTTCAAATGGACTCATTGAAAAGGCAATAGAGGTAGGTGTGTAGCACCTGGCAGGGAACTTGGCCAGCCTTGTCAAATGTGAAAAAAAGTGACTCAAACACTGTGGTGAAGAATCCAAATTAGTTTTAGCAGATCCTTTCAGAGGCAGCATATCTCCATTAGGGGGTAGCAGCTTCTTTGAAGAGCTTCCAGTGCCTTTGGGCTAACACCTCCTCCTTCTGTATTGCCTCCCGGCTCCACCTCAGCTGTTTCTGGTAGAGCCTCTGCTGTCATTGATTCTGTGTTGCCCTTCAGTGAATTTAAGGAAACTGTGGCAATAATCTTATCTGAGCCATTATTATTACCCCTCAGTGACTCTAAGCAAATGATTAGGTTGGCGTGATCATGTCCATTTCATTCTAAGACGCACCACCTTGATGCACACTGTTAAGTTGGAGAGAAATGTCTGGGGGGACTTGAACTCCCTAAGGCAGGAACAGAGGGAATGGAAAATCTGTTTTTTTTTTTGTTTGTTTGTTTTTTGGTGCCTACTTGGGTTCCTGTGACTTTTTGTGATTGTTGCAATGGCTGTTTCCATATCTTAGAAGTAGCTTGCTAGCAATGAAAGACTGTTGTCATCAATGTTTTTTTTTTTCTTTTTACTGTTTCCTAAAATTAGAAGTTATATAGTCCAACCTTCCACCCAATGTAAGAATCCACTCCATAGCACAAAACAAATAGAACTGTATTTTGTGATTTAATTTTATTGTTTCTAATCATTTTTATGTCTTTTTATTATATCATCCATCAAAATAAAAGCAACTCTGTAATTTCCACCCCGCTTTCATTTGGTAATGGAACTCATTTCTTTTCTGTCAGAGACACTTGGGCAAGGGCGTATTTCACAATTCCGAGCTGATGGGTGGTTTGTGATAAAGCTCAAGCTTGCTGTTCTTGATATTGCAGTATTTGGGGAAGGTCTTTATAAATGTTTACTTCAATACTGCAAGGAGCTCTCTGTTGTTGAACACTCCTTTTCTGTTACCAAGGGTTGATTCTGATCTTTCCTTCTCCTTAAAAAGAACTTTAGATCTCTCTTTGAACGTGGTCACCAAGGTTGTTAGGCTACCAGCGGCTGCCTATTGGTGATTGACTGCTTAATTATCTTACGGGTGAGTGTCAGGGCGTCAGCATGGGGCTCTTGTTGGTTTAGGCCTTAATTCTTCTTTAGATCCAAATTAGATTCCATGGACTAAGTCTCTCTAGGTCAAGAAATTTGTATTTGGAGGAACAGGAACATTGGATGGAGATTATATGTATATAATGATATATATAATCTATATTATATAATTAATATATAATATATAAATTATATAATCATATATATATGTGTGATTTGTTTTAAGGAACTGGCTCATGCAATTGTGGAGTCTTGGCAAGTGCAAAATCTAATGGGGGACTATAGACTGGAGACTCAGGAAAGAGTTGCAGTTTGAGTCCAAAGACTGTCTGCATGCAGAATCCCATCTTGTGTAGCAGAGGTCAGCTTTTTGTTCTCTTTGGGTCTTTAACTGATTGGATGAGGCCACTCACATTATGAAGGGCAATCTACTTTTCTTAGCCCATTTATGCTGGAGGATACAATTTTTTGAATTTTTGTATATATAAGTGAATAATCAGACCTTGGCAATGACCTTGAGCAGTAGGATATAAATAACTCCCACATGCTTAGCATTCCAATAATGGAACACTAGGTATATTAAACTGTACTGATTTCATCCAAAACACCTTCACAGAAACATCCAGAATGATGTTTGACCAAACATCTGGACACCGTGGCACAGCCAAGTTGATACATAAAATTAACCACCACCAGATTCTCTCTCTTCTTCTAATTCCCTATTGCCCCCTTTCCACCCAGTTGAATCCCTTCCCCCCAAAGTTAAGTTTGCCCCTGGCGAAAAGTCATATTCCAGGTATGAATATGCTGGAATATTCATAAGGCATCCATTTGCTCAGCTGTGGATGCCTTTTGTTGGGCAGCAGGGTGATTCTGATGCCAGAGCAGATTGTGGACAACAGTTCTGAAAACAGAGGCCTCAGAAAAATGCTTCTCATCTGTCCCTTCCTACTGACTCCTTAAAGGACATGCATAACATCTTTTCATCCAAGGATTATGTTGGTAATGATTTCAAGTCCACATGGAGTTAATAATAAAGATAAATGCTAGATAGTGATATAATGGTTCAATAACGATCCCACAGTTTTCCTGTTGGTTGGCTCTGGCCTATGTTCATACGTAAATGGGATCAGGACTCCAGTCTGAGAAGGCTCCCTAGAAACCTCACTATCTCTTGCCTTAGGAATCCACCATCCTTAATCTACTAGGATTGCATACCAGAGCTGACCACTGAGACTTTGTTTTGAGAGAGAATTGAGCTGGCATCATGCTCAAGTCTTCTAGAGCCCAGGGGTGGGTCTGTCTCTGAGAGAAGCTCTTCCATTTCTGGCGCCTGATGAGTCCTGACTTCTGTGACATCTCTGACTTCTGTGACATCTCCTCCTACCTTTGGAGTTTGAAGTCTCAAGCTCTGGGAAGTCCTACTCTTCTTACCTACAACTGACTTCTTTCAGTTGGGTTTGGTTTATTGGAAATGATCCATGACCCGAACCAGTTACTTTGTCCATTGCTTGATAATACCCACTGTCCTTGTTCTATAGCCCGTGTGGCCAAGATGGGAGACACTGTCCTTTCAGGTCCGTGTCTGCCTCGTATCTGTTTTCTGCTGTTCCAAAACCGTGTGCCTCCTTTTTAGGACTCCCTGTAAATGATCATTTCTTGGGCTTGTCTATTTCCAGACTTACTCACAGAGTGACACACACGCCATGGCTGATGTACGAGCAGCCTCTTCATTGTCTGACCCCAGCCCCTCCCACAACCCCTGCACCCCCAGTTCCACCCTCAGATCTCTGTGGTTTTGCTCATGCTGCTCCGCATCTGGAGTGCTTATCTGCCTCACTGGCCCTGCTCCCTCTGAGCCTCTACCACTTACCCTTGCACCTCCCCAACTATTTTTCAGGCTCAACTCAAAATCTTCCTGCTTCCAGAGCTGTCCCTAATCCCCAGTGGGAAGTAGGTCCCTCCTCTGAAGTCCTGTAGAATTTTCCTTCTGTTGTGGGAACACATGACTTTTGATTTATGCTTCTATGTCTTTATATTCATTAATGTTTTACATTCGCTTCATTGTAGGGTTATTGAACACCTGCTGTGTGTCTGGTATCCTGTAGGCTCTGGGGGATACATACTAGTCTAGCAAGACATGGCCTCTGAGAAGCAGTTACAAGGTCGCGGGGACAGGGTGCTGGATGAGTAACTCGTAGATTAGAGAGCAGTGTGTTGTGTGCTGTGGGAGAGGTTTGCAAGTCCATTTCTGAGAGCCCAGAGACATGTCTGACTCAGATGCGAGATCACGGAGAACCTCCTTTGGAATCTCAGAAGGTGAGCTCTTCAACGTTAGTGACTGTGCCTGGTTCATTCAGTATCTGTCGTAAAAACTAGCATGGTGCTTCCCAAACGGGATGCTCAGGAACTGTTTATGAACTGGACGAAAATAAACAAAAGAACGGAAATAAGATATGAATCCAGTTGTCTGAGTTTTGAGTTAGATATGTGCTTTGAGTTCGATACTTGCTCAGTATAGGAGCATGAAAAGTAAATGGTGAATTTAGTTTTACAAAATAGTGAGAAAATGTTCTCTGATCTAAGGCCGTCTTACAGATTGTGTGACCCAGAAAGTTGTAGTAACCTTTTGGGAACATTTTAAGCAGCATTGCCAGTTCTTCCCTAGCATTTCAAAAAGAAGTAGGTCAGGAGAATTTGAACCCATGGATCTTTGATGCTATCCTCTGTTGGTATGAAAGCATCAGTGAACTCCCCTTCAGGTTCGGAAGTGGGAATGTACAGAAGCACAAGAGAAGATGTCATCTTCACTCACCCATCACTTCCCTGAGAGCTCATTCCTCCACATCATTAGTGCAACACAAAAGTCCTCATGAGACCTTGAAAGGCACCGTGACCTGGTTGGGTTATAAGAAAGGAACAGGATGGGAGGGGAGCCGAGGGAGCCCACAAAGAATCAAAGGAAAGACCTTCCCTGCATCCTTTTCAGCACCAAAACTGCAGCTTGCAAGGAGGACATCAGAACATACAGTTACTTTGTAATAGTTCTGTTCAGTGTGTGGTGGGCTTAGGTGCCCAGAGTTCTGCCAGCACTCTGGAGGAATTTCTCCTTTCACTAGGGAAGGAAACAGTGAGGGGGGTGCAGAGTGGGATAGTGAATGGGAAATACTTGATAAACTAGTGGCAAGTGTTATTACAGATAAAAGAGGCTAATTTATTATAAGAAATTATTTTTCTTGGGCCGGGCACAGTGGCTCACGCCTGTGATCCCAGCACTTTTGGAGGCCGAGGGGGAGAATCACCTGAGATGGGAAGTTCAAGACCAGCCTGACCAGCATGGAGAAACCCCGTCTCTACTAAAAATACAAAATTACCACCAAAAATGATACATATGTGACATAATGCATATGTTAGTCTGATTTATTCATTCCACAGTATATACTTAAAATTTATTCTTAGCAATTTTCAGGTATACAGCATCATTAACTACAGTCACCATGTTGTACAATAAATCTCTTGAACTTAAAAAAAATACAAAATTAGCCGGGCATGGTGACGCATGCCTGTAATCCCAACTACTCGGGAGGCTGAGGCAGGAGAGTCATTTGAACCCAGGAGGCGGAGGTTGTGGTGAGATGAGATTGCGCCATTGCACTCCAGCCTGAGCGACAAGAGAGAAACACTGTCTCAAAAAAAAAAAAAAAAAAAAAAATTCTGAGATGAGGGAAACCCTTTCTTTTGACTAAATAAATAGCTTTATGACAATGTACATTAAACATTTTTGGGTCAGAGAGCAGATGCTCCAGACTTAATGCTAACGTGAAGATATCTGAGATACGTTTATTTGCTAACAGCAGGGTGATTTCTTCCACAGATTTTACTTGCAGAAACTGCTTTGTGGACCTCTGAGAGAGAAAGTGCTTTCATGAATAATAAAAGTACAATAATAATTATCAGAAATACATTAACCATAGAGATCGTAAGAGTAAGTGCAGCCCAGCTGTTGCTTTTTTTAATGGGTAAAGAATAAGCCTGTCTAGAATTTCATTGACTTGTGTTTGAATTATAATTCTTGGTACTAATGTAATTAAAAAGCCATTGCTGCATTTTATGTTACAGAACAGAAGGATGATTGTATCGTTGCCTGCACAGAAAATGCAATAACATATTTGAATCATTTATTATAAATTAAAAAAATAATTCTAAGATTATCTCCCAAAGGATAGACATCATGTTTCTATTTCAGGAGGTCGAAATATATGTCCCATGTGGACAGTTATAGAGGCATTGGGGAATGGTGGTGGTGTGCTAAATATATTAGGGCGAGGATTATATCATTGGTGACATTTTCGGGGTCAGAGAATTTAGAGTAGAAGGGGATTTTAGAGGTCTCTCCACCTATTTTATCTTAAACACCAGGAAATCAAGGTCTAAGAGATATTTGAGTCATTTATCCAAGGCCCAAGAGCTAATTTTTGGTAAAGGCAGAATAAGAATGAAGGGAGATTTCTGGGCTTTTCTCTGGGGTTCCTCCTGCTGAGCAACACTGCCTCTAATGCCCTCCACCCCCAGCAGTGTCCTCTAGGAGGACATTCAGTATTATAGCAGCCTTTGTAGCCCATTCGGTGTCCTTATGCAAAGTTTTAATGTTTACTATGGGAAAAAACAGGTAGCAGGTAGAAATACATTTTTGGTTTTTTTATTGTTTTTTGGCAGGGTCGGGGGTTGACCTTATGGCATTTTGGTGCAGCATTCTCAAACCTTAATGTGCACGTGAATCATATGAGGATCTTGTTAAATGCAGAATGTGACCAGTGGGTCTGGGATGGCCCTGAGATGCTCTGCAAGCGATGCCTACGCTGCCAGCCTGGGGACCACGGACCTTAGACCAACACACTAAAGGCAGGGGTCTCATGACCTTTCAGAGAGACGTAGAAGATTCAGCCCCCTCTCTTCCATGATCTTATTTGGCATGTGTTGTACTGGGGCACAAAACTCCCTGGGTTTTTCTGTCTCCAGAGCAAAGTCTGAGAAAATGAGGGTACAGGTGAAATCAGTAATTTGGGGAAATGTGAGAATTCCCACAGGTGTGGCCCGCAGCCTTCATACGCCGCCAGGAACTGTCTATGTGCGGCCCGATTTCACACTTCATTTGCTACAGATTTTAAGTCTTTACAAAGAGGAGAGATACTCATGTCATAACTGTATGGGAGACATAACTATTGTTCTTAGATTTTAATTCATAATGTTTAATATGCAGAAATAAGCCTCTGGCTAGACTTTTATGCCCAAGAGCAGAACATGATCACTTTGGAGCTTGGTGAGTCAGCTTTCCTTGTTCTTCCTCCCCCTGGAATGCTTATGCCTTTGTCCTATTTTTCAGTTCATAAGTCAGTGTGCATGTGAGAGCCGCTGGAAACAAATGGCTCTGCCTGGGGTGGGTGCCTGTATGGGGCTGCTGCCTCATTGCCCCTCTGTAGGGACCTGAAAACCATCTGCTTGCTCCCAGAGAGGGGTCTCTTCCACTTATCACCATGGAGGATTCATTCATTTTCATTCTGTCATCCAGTCTTTTGTGAGCATCTTTTGTCTATCAGGCACAGACTAAGCTCCAGCCAAACCAGGGTGAGGACACAGATGTGTCCCTGCTGACCTGATATTTCATGTCAGAAAACTGGCATTGGAAGTCACTGACCTCCCCGCTTATCTGAGGCCTAAATCTCCTGTAAACCGTTTCCAACCTCAGTCTTCCTCAGACTCTAACTATGTATCTAGCCAATGACTATCAGATGCAAGTTGGTACTTCTTTCAGATTTTGAGGGAAAAACTCCTTTTAGCATTTCCCCACCATGGTCTTCGGTCCTCTGCACCCACTCCAAATATGGCTTTAAATTATAAGGGGACTCATCTATTTCCCTGAAGTCTGATGAGATTAGACCTTTAGTTTGTCTCATGGTAATTGCTCCATTCCTTCTTTGAACTCATCTTACATTTTAAAAATCAGTCTGGGCTGGGCGTGGTGGCTCACACCTGTAATCCCAGCACTTTGGGAGGCTGAGGTGGGTGCATCACCTGAGGTCAGGAGTTCGAGAACAGCCTGACCAACATGATGAAACCCCATCTCTACTAAAAATACAATTAGCTGGGTGTGGTGGCGCACACCTGTAATCGCAGCTACTAGGGAGGCTGAGGCAGGAGAATCGCCGGAACCTGGGAGGCGGAGTTTGCAGTGAGCCGAGATCATGCCACGGTACTCCAGCCTTGGCAACAGAGTGAGACTGTCTCAGAAAAAAAAAAAAAATCAGTCTGGCTTTACAACATCTCCTTCCAAGTTGTGGGGTGTCAGGTGGTTTCCGAGTGACCAGCTGCATGTGTCTGAGGATGCTGCTATTAGGGGATGGTATAGTAGCACTTTTTCGAACCACCAATGGACTCTGGGCATTGGCAACTAATGAGTCTTAATGGCAGGCAGGGTTGGATTTGGAAACTTTCTCCAAGATATTAGTTGAGATCTACTGGCCCTCTGGACAAACATTACCCCCCTCACTGGACTTCCATCACCCTTTTGTTTTCAGAACTTGACCCGTTTTCTGCCTATTGAATTATAGACTCGAAGATTTGTCTACTGGGTACTGTTAGTTGTTTTATTTAAAAAACTGTTTGGCTTCACCTAGCCTTGTGGTTTTTAGACATTTTGGTCTCAAGATCCCTTACATTCTTAGAAATGATTGAGAACCCCAAAGAGCTTTTGTCGATTGGGTTGTATCTATTGATATTTAATGCATTAAATTAAAACCAAGGAATTAAAAAATATAGCCAGGCACGGTGGCTCATGCCTGTAATCTCAGCACTTTGGGAGGCCGATGCAGGCCAATCACCTGCGGTCAGGAGTTTAAGACTGGCCTAGCCAACATGGCGAAACCCCGTCTCTACTAAAATTACAAAAATTAGCTGGGTGTGGTGGTGGGTGCCTATAATCCCAGCTACTTGGGAGGGTGAGTCAGGAGAATTGCTTGAACCCAGGTGACAGAGGTTGCAGTGAGTCGAGATCGTGCCAGGGCACTCCAGCCTGGGCAACAGAGCGAGACTCTGTCTCAAAAAAAAAAAAAAAAAAAAGAATAATTAAAAAATATAAATTCATCTTATTAGTAAACCCAATAAACTCATCACATGTTAACATAATAATACCTTTTAAATGAATAATAATTATAGGTCTAAAACAAAACAAAATAGAAGAGTGGCATTGTTTTCATTTTTACAAATTTCTTTAATGTCTGGTTTAAACGAAGACAGCTGGATTTTCACATTTGCTTTTGCATTCAATCTGTTGCAATATGTTGTTTTGGTTGAAGTCTAAGAAGAAAATACAACCCAATAGATACTTAGTTGGAAATGGGATACATGTTTTAATAGCCTTTCAGATATTTGTGGATATTCTTGAAAATACTCCAAAATTTGACATGTGAAAGATTCTTAAAGGTTAATTCAATGTGGACTCTGAAGCCATATCAAATGCTTGTAGTCTGTTTCATTACAATCTATTTGTCTGTTTCATTACCATCTATTGGTCTTTTCATTACAATCTATTTGTCTGTTTCATTACCATCTATTGGTCTGTTACATTACAATCTATTGGTCTGTTTCGTTACAATCTATTTGTCTATTTTGTTACAATCTATTGGCCTGTTTCATTACAATCTATTGGTCTATTCCATTGCGATCTATTGGTCTGTCTTGTGTTTTGGATCTTTTGCCCGTAAATGGGTTTGGTAACATCACACATCAGTCCTTTGGAAAGCATTGGATCACTGAGTTATACAGAGTTTCCAAATGTTGACGCATTTCATTTTACAATATCAAAAAAATCACATCTGGTCATCAGAAAAGTCTTTAAGTATTGGGAATCTGTCAAGCTAGTATAAAAGTTTTCTAAAATTCTAATTTGCTCTTGAAAGCTCAGATTTTATCTCTGACAACAAAAACTGTTGGTTATTTTCCTTGAAGTGACAGGCTCACTTTGTTCATTTGAGAGAAAATGTCTGCCAAATAGCCATGTCTGAATAACCACAGTTTGTCTTTCGGTCATTTTTTTAAGGAAAAAGGGTGTTCCATGAAAAATGGACGAGCTCAGGTCACGGCAAACGATGGCCCAAGTGTGCTTTCTTGAGGGAGCCATGGTGCTTCCCGTGTGGAGCAGGAAGGCCTGGTGCGCACATTCCGTTGTCAGACAGAATGTTGGAAAGATGTGCACTCCACGGTTGAGAGTGCATTCATCAAATTTTAATTTTTATTGTCGCATCAAGGACTTTCGAGGTGAAACTGACATTTTTTTCCTCTCTGCAAATGCCTAGTGATGGTGATGATCCCAGTCTACTGCTTCAAAGCCGTGGCTTTGCCTCTTACTGAGGCATCAGCAGTTTCTCTTACTATTGTTTGTACATCTTTGGTGTCCATGTCAACAGAGTGGAAAAGGCACATCATGTCTTAATATTATTATAAAATTGGTTTGACCTCATGGACCTCCTGAAAGGCTCTCAGGGACCCACTAGAGTACTGGAAATCACATTTTGAGATCCTCTGTTCTGGTTCAGGCCATGCCTCTAATCCTTTTTGTCTAGACCTGTTTTGACTTTGTTTACCTTTAACTTATTATTCTGAGCACCCTCAGTTGAGTTTTGAATAATTCAGTTTTTTCTCTCTTTGATCTTGAAAATCCACACAATAGTCTCTCCTCTGTGGTGATTCTTTGAATGGCTTCCTTGTGACAGCTCTGGGTCAATCTACTAAAAGCAGATTTGACAAACTCCCCATCTTTGTCTGCTCCTTGATCCCCTCAACCCCATCTCTTCCATTTCCACCCACACCCCCACACCCAGCCCGAGATCAGCAGCTGTCTCCCTTATTATTCCAAAGGCACTTTCTCTCCCTTCCCTTCTCTGCCAGCAGCCCACATGCAGCCAGGTTAGAAGTGAACTGAGCATTCCCCCAAGTCCTGCTGAAAGATAAAATGAAAGCCAGCCAATTAAAGTTATAGAAATCTTCTAAAGTGGTTAAAACCAACTTTTCTGATAAACATTGTTGAAAACTTTCTAGACAGTAAAAAGAAACAAGGAAATTGAGCCGTTGCTTTCCAGGAAATTGGTCGGCTTCCCTGGGCTTCATTTCTTGGGTTCCACCCGGGACCTGGGACCTTCTCCTTGCAGGAAGGCCTGAGAATTTGCCCCTGGATCTTTATGTTGGGAAGACAGTCATGATGGTGGGGAGGAAGCCAGATCATAGCAACCAAGGAGGAGCTTTGGCAATCTGTGGGGCTTGCCTTTTTGGTAAGTTTGACATTGAAAAGAAGGACAGAGTGGGATGGTACCTGAGTGGGAAATTTGGTCAAAAGAAAGGCTTTTGCTTCTAGAGCAGAGGATGCATCACGTTGAAATAGGCCGAGGGAAAGAAACTGGCAGCTGGGGAGGTGGGAGCTGTTGGAATGGTTAGGTGGGGTGTAATTAACAGATGAAGGTCTTGGGGGGGATGGAATTAACAGAGGTGGGGAAAGCTGCAGAGAAGGGGAGGAAACCTTCCTTTTCTGAGCAAGTGATGTCAGGCAAAAGACTTGACAGAGGTGCTACATTTTAAAAATGGAGGTGAAATTCAAATGACATAAAATTAACCATTTTAAGGTGAACTATTCAATGGCATTAAGTACATTCAGCTTCATGCAGCCACCACCTCTGTCTAGTTCCAAAACATTCTCATCGCCCCCAAAATAAAGCCCCATATTCATTAAGCAGTTACTCCCCATTTGTCCCTTTCCCAACCCCTGTCAACCACCAATCTGCATTCTGTCTCTGTGGATTTACTGCTCTGGACATTTCATATAAAGGGAATCATATTAAATGGACCTTTTGTGTCTGCTTCTTTCACTCAGCATAATGTTTTCTGTCCCATCCATATTGTAGCATGTATCACTACTTCCTTACTTTATATGGCTGGATAATGTTCCATTGTATGGATATACCACAAGGTCCATTTATCACTGATAGACATTTGGGTTGTTTCTACCTTTTGGCTATTGTGGTTAATGCTGCTATGAACATGTCTGTACAAGTATTTGTTTGAGTCCTTGTTTTCAGTTCTTTTGGGTGAATACCTAAGGAGTAGAATTGCTGGTTCACATGCCAATTCTGTGTTTTACTTTTTGAGGAGTTACCAAAGTGTTTTTTGCAGCGGCTGAAACATTTTGCATTCCCACCAGCAATGTACAAGTGTTCTAATGTCTCCATATACAAACACTTTTTCTTTTCCATTTGTTTTGATTCTTGCCATCCTGTGAGTGTGAATTGGTATCTTGTGCTTTTGACTTGCATGTCTCTAATTATCAATGATGCTATGTTAATCAAAGCTTTATGAAAAAAATATTATAGGTGCTTTATGTCTTTGGAAAAAAATGAGTTTCCCCAACCAAACTGAATTCCAACCATATGCTGTTTGTCCATGAGGCCCATCTGGGTTACAGGGCAAGAAACAATGGTGCACATCACTTTGTTGAATTGCTTGAGAGCAGCACTCCTGGAAATACTGGATTGCTTTGCTTTGGATGGAGGTAGCTGATTGAATTTTCTGGGAGCTGCCTTGAATATTGGCCTAGGTTAGGGCAGAGCTGGCATATCTGCTCACTCTCTGGTTATGCTTTGTCTGAGAGTCTTTTAGAAGCTTGGTTTGTTTCTAGGGAACGTAAAATAAGACAAATTCAGAGAAGATGGTACCCTAATATTGCCTTGACCCAAAAAGAAGTCACCACCACTGTGGGAAAAGAGCAGGTCACACCTCACCCCCAGCATCTGTCAGGCTGTCATGAATGCTCGAATGGGTTTCTTCCTTTAGATTGCCTTTTCCTTGTACTGCAAGAATAATTCCAAGAAACTTGGCCTAAACCCACATATCTGTTACCGATTGGTAACAGGGGAATCATTCTGTACTCAATTTTCTTTCACATAATGGGCATTTTAAAGCTAAGATCAGCATTTAATTGAGTCACAGGCATTAGTTCTTTCCAAGTTCATAGCAGAGGAGAGTTTCTAGTTTAATGATATTTCTGTGGTTAAATAGGATATTTCCAAGTCAATAAGGCATAGAGAAGCTGACTCCAGAAGGGAATGAGAAAGCTCCCCCTGCAATTTGGCAGCTGCTCAGTAATGGACAAACCCAGCAAGGTTGCTACAGGCCTTCTCAGACTGTTGCCATGAATACAGTCATCTCTCTTTTGTGTGACTGTAGTTAGTTTCCATGCAATTTCTGGGCAGAAAATTTGAGCCGTGTCTCAGTCCTCAGACAGAAGTGGTTATGTGATATGTGCAATGGGATGTCGTTTAGGTCTCGAATGGAGAAAGAAGGGCACAGGGGACTCTAACATGACAGTCTTCCTGGGAATCTGAAGAGGCCCTGGCAAATGTAGAACGTCCCAGAGTTGCCCAGAGTTTAAAGGTCATTAATTATGTAGGACATCAGAGCTGTCATTTATGCATTTTGTTTTTGCACAGTGACAATATTTTGGCAGGAATCTGGGGAAACATTGAAGTATATGAACAGAGTAAGTACCTATAGCTGTTTATAGAATACCATTTATATATTTCATAAATAATTATGCATGTGTGTTTAGGTCTATATCTATAGAAAAACTTAAAATTTTTTTTTACTGTTTCTCTCTTCATTCTATCTCCACATTATAGTTCAATAAGTGCTTTTTAAACTTCTTTAGTGTGTTCTTCATTTTTCTCTTCTATTAACCTTCTTCATTTTTTTTTAAGACTTGAGGTCTCCATCCTGGCTGACACAGTGAAACCCCGTCTCTACTAAAAATATGATAAACTAGCCGGGTGCGGTGGCGCGTGCCTGTAGTCCCAGCTACTTAGGAGGCTGAGGCAGGAGAATGGCGTGAACTCAGGAGGCAGAGCTTGCAGTGAGCTGAGATCGCGCCACTGCACTCCAGCCTGGGTGACAGAGCGAGACGCTGCCTCAAAAAAAAAAAAAAAAAAAAAAGACTTGAGGTCTCATTCTGCCACCCATGCTGGTGTGCAGTGGTGTGATTACTGCAGCCTTGACCTCTCAGACTCAACCGATCCTCCTGCCTCAGTCTCCTGAGCAGCTGGGACCACAGGTGTGTACCAGCTTACACCCAGCAAATTTTTTATTTTTTGTAGAGACGGTATCCCTATGTTGCCCAGGCTGGTCTTGAACTTCTGGGCTCAAGGAATTCTTCTGCCTTGGCCTCTCAGAGTGTTGGGATTACAGGTGTGAGCCATTGCATTGCACCTGGCCTCTTCTTCATTTCTTTATGTGCTTTCTCATTAGCATTTTACCTTTACCTTTTTTTCTTGTAATTTTCTGGTCTTAGTTTGATTTCCTATAGATGTAAGTGTTGGTAAGCAAAGTACTACAGGTGTGAGTAATGGACAGTTGAACAAAATCATACACATTAGCCAAATTAAATGTTAATTCCAGAAGTATTAATGTTCAGTTGAAAGTAAAATATTAAAGGGATGAGTTATATATGTCATGAAAGCACCAACTGAAGTGATGATGAAACAATCTTCCGAGGAAGTGTGGTCAGGGTCTTGGATGGAAAAATAGCCTTTGGAAAGATGGGTGGCTGAATGGCAAGGGTCGTAGTTAGCTTAGAGGTTGGAGGAGATCAAGGTGGAGCTTAACCACAGACAATGGGAACTTGTAGTATCCAGTCACTTATCATCAAGCTTGAATGATTTTCATTGATTTTTCAGCCGAAGCTCGCTCCTCTATTGTTAGGATTTCTTCATACATGGTAGATTTGAAGATTTAAAAAAAAAAAAGTATCATGTTGTGGTATCTAAAAACAAAAGCAGCAAGCAGACTTGCCTTTTGCCTGTAGGGCTTTCTCAGGTTGCTAAAATGAATGAAGCTGTGAGAAGTACGGGCTTCCATATTTAGATTAGCATAATATTATGCATCCATTTTCTACCAGAAGAACAATCCATTTTGCAATTGAATCACATATACTCCCTGACATTAGCTTGATTGAAATCCACAGGCTACTAATGAGGCATCAGTCCCATTGCTGTGCCCTGGTAGGAAGCATCTCCCACCTGCCACAGCCCTGGGACATGGACATTTTCTTTACCTGAATTATCCAATGGAAACAGAGGCTCTAGGGAGTTAAGTGACACAATCTCAGTAAGGACTGGAATTTAGAAAATTTTTAGCACTGCAAAGGCACTCACATTTTTCAATTTTGTTTAGAGCAGTAAGAAGCATGGGAAGGCGTTATTTGTGTTGCCTAGTTGGAGAGAGGATTCAAGGGGACAGCAAATATTTATGTGTTCCTGTCCTCAGTCCAGGTGATGTTCAGCATGGGCTTCCATATTTGTACAAAATCATCTGATAAAGTAGGAGGTTTCATGGCCCTGCGGAAGCCAGCAGACTTGCGGGGAGAGATCAGGGTTCAATGTCTGACTCCAGCATTTACTGACATTGCACTTCTTATTTCCCAAGAGCCTTGGTATCCCTATCAGATCCTGGGGATGATAGAAACATCTGTGTCACAGGGCTCTGGTGGGTGGAAGGTCTTAGGCTGCACAAATCTGTGTAAACGCTGGAAAAATTTCTAATGGAAATTGAAATAACATCACATAGGTGGAAACACTTTGTAGAGTATTTTCCCAGTAAAAGGTGGCACATGTGAGGCACAAACCATGAAAGAAGCCATCGGTTGCCTCCGTCAATAGTCACCTTCTCATGGTCCTCATTGCACTTGGCATCCTGACCCTGTTATCCTAGGAAGTTTCTGCCACCACTCATCCTCTTTTGAGTGACCCAGGACTCTTCTGACCAACACAAGGGATTGTAATTGGCTTTAGTGGAAATCACTGGGGCTAGACTCGCGTCTAATTTCCCTTTTGGAGTTCTAATGTTGCAGGCAGATTAGAACTTTCTTCTTGTTGGAAGAAAGTTGATACTTAAATTTCTGAGTTCGAGTCATTAGCACATGCTCCATTCACTGGCATGTAATTTTTTTAAAGACCTGTATTGTGACAAGTGTTGGTGCAGCTGACCACAGAAATGTGCCGCTTGCCTCATTTTTTAGCCATTGCTTTGAAGCTCTACTCAGCTAAATGTATTTCAGTTTTGCGGTTAAAATATAAAATTGTTGATGTATATCAATTTTAGCCAGAAATACTCGAATATATAATCATTCCCCATCCCAAAAAGAAAGCTGATACATAGGTCTTCTAAAAAATTGAGAAACCATAGCTACCAGCCAGGAGTGATAGTAGGAGGAAATAACTTTAAAATTTATTATGAAGTTTTTGCTTCTGAGCAAAACGTTCTTTTTAAAAAATAGAAGTAACTCAAACATTGATACAATCCAGTTGCCCATGCTGTTGGACAGAAGGCACTGAGGTAAGATTCAAAGCTGTCTAGGGTGGTTTCTTAACCCCAAATTTCCTTGAGACACCAGCCTGGCGGGCTGCCTGGATTTTGTTCTTTGAACTTAATTCCTGTATAATAAAGGCATGGCTTTCTATTTAAATGCAAATGTCCCTAAAATAGTAACACATTAAGGTGTTATCTATTACTAAAACTGGAACAACTCATTTTAATTGGGGGTTGGTTTCAGTGAACGTGAGAATAGTAGATCATTCTAGAATGTAGGTGCAACTTGTAGGTATGGGCTGTGAGAACAGGGATCTGGGTTTGGGGAGGTGAGAATCATCATATATGAGTGCATATCTGAGTCTCGTGTCTGGGTTTCATTTCAGAAACAGGGGAAGCTGGTGGTATTTGAATTATTCTTCTGAGGCAGAGGTTATGCCAAATAAACCAGGCTATGTTTTAAAGGAGCTTTGCAGGCTCTGGGAGAATCCCTCACCTGATGATGTGGACAACCTTGAGACTCATTTCACAGCAAAAGCCTAGTTATGCAGCTTTCGGAGAGGACAGGTGCTTAGGCCAACTCACAGGATCTTTTTCTTTTTAACATGAGCCTCTGTAACTAATACTTAGAAAAAAGAATTTGAGGTTGGCTTCCACACTAAGGACCGTAGTAGATGGCAGCCATACTGCAAGGCGATTGGCCTTTGCTGCAGGCTGAGCATATGAATGAGGACGTGACGTAATGTTTTTTCCAGCACCTAGATGGATCTCTGTTGGCTCAAAGACTTCCACACCCTACACCCCTGTGACAGGCATTTTCACCATTCCCATCATCAGATGGGGACACAGAGGCTCTAGGGCAGGAGTCTCCTACTCTGGGCCACAGACTGGTACCTGCCCATGGCCTGTTAGGAATCAGGCCGCATAGTAGAAAGTGAGTGGCGGGCGAGCGAGCATTACCGCCGGATCTCCACCTCCTGTCAGATCAGAGGAGGCATTAGATTCTCATAGGAGCGCAAACCCTGTTGTGAACTGTGCATGTGAAGAATCCAGGTTGCGCCCTCCTTATGAGGATCTAGCTAATGCTTGGTGAGCTGAGGTGGAATAGTTTCATCCCAAAACCATCCCCGTACTCCTGTCCAGGCAAAAATTGTCTTCCATGAAACTGGTCCCTGGTGCCAAAGAGGTTGGGGACTGCTGCTCTAGGGTATTAAGCATGGATTTCATTTCCTCTGAATAAGAGAGCCTGAATTCAATATCCTAGTCTAGGGATCATAAATGAGTTAGGAAAGAAACTATAAGCATCCTAATGGTTAAAATATGATACATTAACCAAGGTACTTTTGAGAGGAAGAGGTGAGCAATGTTAATGTTCTTAAATTCAAAGTCGTATGCAGATTTCCTTTCTTGCTCAGAATTGGAGGATTAAATTATCACACAAAAGAAATCGCTTTGTGTGAATATTATAGATTAATAAAAATTCAAAGGCAAGCAAGGTTCATTTTGTTTGTGAATTTTTCTAATTTTTTTTTGCCACTCTTGAGTTAGATATGTTGATAAGTTTCTTCCAGAGATTATTAAAATGATTATTTTTCTAATTAATCTGGAGAAACACATTTATTAGATCTAACCTGCCTTTTGTTCAATATTAAAATAGTGAAATCAACAAGGATTTAATGAGATAAGATTTAATTAAGATGAATGGTAGGACTTTCCCACCTTTGCTGATGTTATATTAGTTTGTGTGGGTATAGATTCAATAAAGTAAGAAATAATCCCAGCACTTTGGGAGGCTGAGGCAGGTGGATTATCTGAGGTCAGGAGTTTGAAACCAGCTGGCCAACACAGTGAAACCCCCATCTCTACTAAAAATACAAAAAATTAGCCGGGTGCGGTGACATATGCCTGTAGTCCCAGCTACTTGGGAGGCTGAGGCAGGAGAATTGCTTGAACCTGGCAGGCGGAGGTTACAGTGAGCCAAGATCGCACCACTGCACTCCAGCCTGGGCAACAAGAGCAAAACTTAGTCTCAAAAATAAATAATAATAAATAAAGCAAGAAATGCATTGATTAGATCAGAGACTATAGAAATAAAATGGCAAGTGTTTTTCTTTAAATGCTGAAGAAAGCTTTTTAGTTAACTTCCATGATATCAAGGATTACATAAAACTCTTGGAATTTAGGCTATATCAGTATTTAGATTTAAGTGTATATTGTTATTTCTATAGGAAAACGATGGACTGTAAAGCTGGCATTCACTTCCTGTTAGGAAGACTAAAGTAATTCCTTATGTCAGCTTTATGCAATGTTCTACTTTTAAATTGATTTACAGTCTCTCTCTTTGCATTAGACTTGAGGCCATCCACAAAAATACATAAATCATAAAATAACCTATTAACAGGAAAGTTGATGTGAAGACTGAGGCAAAGAATTTTAGGTTGACTAGGAAAATGAAACTGGGTTAAAGTTACAGATGCACAGAAGAAGGCCCACATCCCTGCTAAAGATGGGCATCGAGACACACTCATATTTTTTAGCTTCAGCCCATGATGTTATGAACCACACATGTGAATGAGCCCCATGGGAATGAGGAGAGACAGGGAAACAGGGATGGAGGAAGGGAGTCGAGAGAAGAACCACACATCAGAGTGATGCGCTGAGATGGCAGCCTCCTCATTAAAGGGGGCGTGGCCCAGGGGAGTTCGTCACGTCCATCTCCCTATCTCAGGATCTTGAGTTTCGGATGGTGACAAACATCTTGAGAACTCAATGGTTCAGCCCCAGAAGAACAAAAACTGCCGCTCAGGATTGATCTAGGACCAGCCCAGAGCAATCAGAGTGTTAGAAACAGTCAGGGCACTGGGGACTCTCTATAAGGGATCAAGGGCTTCACCCTTTTACCTGGACCAGGTGTGGGTGCAGGTGCAGCTCCTGCCTGGTGTCCACAGCTGTTTGGGCATTTGATTCTTCCCTATCTCCAAGATTTGTGAAGGGCTGGGTAATCTTAATGGGAAAAAAAGAGACTGAGGAAGCTGGGGTTTGGGGATCTTACCCCAGCCCAATTTCTGATCTCTGCATACAACCTGGTTCATGAATCTAGCCTGTGATTTGATTTGATTTCCTTGCCTCACTCCTGCAGGAACTGGGAAGGAGGACCAGTCAACCGTCCTGTGTCATGAATACAGCAATTGTGTTTATGTCTGCACTGACTCCTGTGTTACTGGATAGGTGTTTTTGAATATCAGTTGTGTCATTTTAGAGCTTTCAACAGTTAAATTTAAAAAATGTGACATAAATAATAGCATCTTTGGGTTACAGCACATCTCCTTTTATTTTTTCCTGTTTTGGAAGTCAGGCCTAACAGGAAACAACATAATAAATAATATAAATTACTTGCCCATGGTCAAAAAGGGAGAAGACCCAGGAACAGGATCTCAGCAAGCAAGGTCGTGTTTTCCCTGGCTGTGCTGCTTTGTCATGTGCTTCATGTTCTTCCAATGTAAAGAGCAGGTCTTGCCATCAGACTAGCTGGATTCAGACGTCAGCTTTTCAATTTATGAGCTGGCAGACCTTGGTCAGTTTACTCACCCTCTGTGTGCCTCAGTTACCTCAAATATAAAATTAGAATGACAATGACAGCCACCTCAAAGGTAGCTACGAGGATAACTGCATTTTGCAAAGCCTTTAGTACAATGCCTGGCATTTATAGAGGACCTAATAAATATTCACAGTGAAGATGATCGTGATGATGAGAATGACACAGACTTTTTCTCTAACCGGATTGTCAGTTCTTGGAGTGCATGAACTATGTTTTATGCGTCTGCACATGCGTTGCTAACCTCTTCACACAGCAATTGTTCAAGGAATATTGTGCACCCTCTAGGATAAGAGGGTGAATACAGTAAGCATCAGATATCTGCGAAGGACTAAAAGCAGCATTTGAGGAAGGCTGCCCTGAAAGTAGTTGGAGGAAGAAGCAGAAAGGGGAAACGGAAGTAGTAAGGTTTGAATTCTGTCCTCCTACCCCCCAAATTTGTATGTTGAAGTCGTAACCTCCAGCACTAAGAGTGTGACTGTATTTAGGTAGGTTCTTTAAAGAGGTAAGGGAGGACATTAGAACATAGACAGACAGAGTAAAGACTGTGTGAAGACACAGGGAGGAGATGGCCATGGGCAAACCAAGGAGAGAGGCCTCAGGAGAAACCAGCTTTGCCGACACTGTTGTCTCAGGCTGTGTAGCCTCCAGAGCGATGAGAAAGAAAGTTGTGTTGGTTAAGCCACCTACTCTGTGATACTTCGTTACGGCAGCCCTAGCAAACGAATACAGAAAGAGTAGGAAAGAAACCCACGATGGGGTTGTTAGCATTCTGGAGTGACATGAAATCTCTGGGACCAGGACAGTGGCAGAGAGGATTCATGCCCTACATGGGGCTGGAACCCAGGGCTACCAGACTTAAGAGTGGACGAGGCCTTAGGGGGTCACCCCCTTCCCATTTCCACTCAGTGCATCATGCCCCCCTCATCACCTTTCTCAGGAGATTGTCTGAGTTCTGTCCCTCCTACCTTGCATCTCTGAATGTCTTAAATTGCAAGAAGGTCTTTACAATGAGACCCAATCTGAGCCCCTCTGCCTCTGACTA
Organism: Trachypithecus francoisi; assembly: GCF_009764315.1. Lineage (NCBI taxonomy): Eukaryota > Metazoa > Chordata > Mammalia > Primates > Cercopithecidae > Trachypithecus > Trachypithecus francoisi. The sequence continues at coordinate 11,336,785 of NW_022681458.1, forward strand.
GCTGTGTGACCTTGAGCAAGCCACTTAAATTCTCTGATTTGTTTCCTTATTGGTAAAATGGAAAAATCACACTTCTTTGGGAAGACTCTTGGGAGGTTTAAATGAAAGAAGCCTCCCATGGTGCCTGGCACATGGCAGGGCTTTCTTCATTAGAGGATAGCTTTGTCCTCTGTTCCGTCCCCATCAGCTTTCCATCTTTAGGAAGAGTCACCACTGCTTCACCGGTTTATCATTTTTGCTCCCATCTGAGGTAACTTGAAGATGCTGGGCAGCTTCTCTATTCTTTAACCAGACCTTCTTGTTGGTAATTGATGCATAAAAATGTTCATGTCTTAAAGTTTTTTTTTTTCCATTTTCTTGTGCTATACCACAGGAAATAACTGGAGGGCTAAATGGAATTTAAAAATAAGAAAGTAGAATGGTCTGTTGTCTACTTGTGGGAACAGGCTCTTTTTTCAGGGAAATTCAAAGATGAATTTTCAATGACATTCTTTTTTTTTTTTAAGTCAAACTTTACTTGTGTTAATGGATTAGAACATTGCAGCAAATAAATACACAGATGTTAGTGAATTGAAGATCAAGGCTGATGACATGTAAATTGTATGCCTAATTATAACCACTCCAAGAGTGCTGAGAACACATGAGTTGCCAGGATATGGATGGAAGCTGCTTTTGAACATCTCCATTCTGCCAACCCATGTATCTAGTTTTAGGAAGAACGGCTTCTACAGCATTTCCTAAAAGCCATTTACTTTCTTCTCCTCTGGATAGTAAAGTAAACTTCAGTGTCCTTGGAAGGAAAGAGCAGGACTCTCATTATTGTTACTATTATTTAAAATTTAACATTTAAGCCAAAGGAATGAATTCTCTGAATTCATGAATGTTAAATCCTGAATTTAATGCTGAGATGATCTGCATGGTTCTACACTTGTCTTTTTTTTTGTAATAAGCTACTGCATTTGCAACTAATGAACCCAAATAAAAGAATGATAGTATATCTAAGAATGATGGGGAACTAAAATTTTGAGCTATAAGTGATATTAATATGTTAAATTACATGTGTAATGAATAATAGAACAATAAGACCCAGCCAAAAGACAAGAATTTAAAACATGCAATTCATAGTTTTTCTTTGAGCACTGTGTTCCCCCAAAGAGGCAACAATTTGTCTCTATGGCTAGGTTCCAGGTGTTCTTGTGTGGTCTGGGTGTAGGAAAAGGCATTTATAGTCATTTTTACGTTGTACACAGAATTCTCAGGTAGTCTCTTAAATTTTACATCCACATAGTCCTTTTTGCTTCTTAAAATACTAAATCTGGGTTTAGTAGGAGGCTAAACTCTACATGGCTAAAAGGGGATGCTGAACTGGTTTTCTGACCCTTTAGTCATAGCTCCCCTACGCTTAATCAAATGAAAATGTATGCAATGGTTGCTGTTTTCTATCTAGGTTTTAGTGTCTGTTACCTATGTAATTTCAGACCTAAATGACTGTCCTGTCTGGTTCCCACAGCCTAGGAGCTGGGTTAATAGATCCTCAGCTGAGGGTTATCAGGACAAGGTATCTCCGTGACCTCTGTCTGCACAGATTCAGGGTCAGTGCATTTGGGGTGATGGTCAGTTCTCACTAGACCCTGACCAATGCTGTGTCATTACATGAGTCGGCCAGGACACACTTCCTCCCACTGATGGCTGCTTAGGGTAACATAAGCTCTCGGTAAACGTGGCTGCAGAAAGCCCTTACTCCTGGAATCTTCACAGACAGGCTCCCAGAGCTCCTTCATTAATTAGGAGCAAAATGATTCCAGAGCTTTCCAATGTTAGGAAACTGACTCAACTTGATGCTGCCAGTATGTCAGGAATTGGTTTAGAGAGGTCTTCGGACTTTTTACCCATAGGCTCTGTAAGCAGGAATTTCTCTCCTTCTGCAAAGGCTGGGGCTGGGCATGCCCTAGTCATGACCCCAGTATACTGGGGAAGCTGAGAGGCAGCCAGACCCTCCCTTGGCATAGGAATGGCTGAGCCTTTTCTTCAAGCTGACGGGGTTGTTTGGAGGGAAATATGCTCTGTTATGTGATTTATGTTGTCCAAAAGGAGAAAACATGTTAGTCCCTTAGGGCAAGCAGAGCTTTTCCTGGCACTTGGATATGAAATAAATCTCTGGAGTGGGACTCCACATGCGGGGACTCAGCCACATGCTCACAGTGTTCCCCACAGCAGTCCTGCAGCAGATGCAATGGCGGATTCCACAGAGAGGAGCCAGATGTGGGATGCTCAAATGGAGTTCCAGTGTTTCCAAGTTTTATCTTTGCTTTCTAGGTACTTAGCCAGATTATTAAAATAAAAATAACAATTGTGTTTTATTATGGAAAATTTTCAAACATATATAAAAATAGAGTAACTGGCAGACCACCATGCCTGTGTCACCTAGTTTCAACCATTATCAACTCATGAGCCAGAGTTTTGACCTAGCAGATGTTTGGACATTTAACCATGAATAACCCAGATGTTGTTTGGAATTAGGCTGGCTCGCGATGGAAATCAAATTTAGGCCTGGAGGGTCCTTTAGCAAGGAGTGGTTTGAATCATCTCCATTTCATTTTCAGAGTTAGGGGCCTGTTAGTCACCTCTTGGCTTGGGACTGTCCTCCTGATCCTGGTTCCAGTTATCCTAGTTAGTATAAACATGTGCCCAAAGAATGACGCTGATGTTCTTACAACAAACCCAGGATATTGGAGATAGACAAGGAAGAAGGAGGAGAAGATCCTGTGCCTCTGCAGAACTCTCCTGCAAGACTACTGCTTTTTATGACTAACAGCCTTTTATGATGTCAGTTTATTTCAGTGAACACCTAAGCATCCATTATGTCTGAGTAACTAGAGTCCCAGACATCAAGGGCTTCCAGTTCTGGTGAATTGCCTGAAGTTCCCAGGTCTGTTCATGAGCGATTAGGTGCTTTATGTTTAAGAGGTACTTTCAACCACCAGATAGGATAGTTTTTACTGAATCCTGCCACCTTATTTGAATAAATTCAGTAGTAGTCTCAGATTACAGGAACTTAGAATCAGTGAACCAAAGGGACAGTCAGTAATGTAGAGCTAATGAAGGCAGCCTGACAGCAAGGGAGGAGGTAGAAAAACCACAGAAATCTGGAGTGAGAACTAAAATGCCACTTTTGCCAGGGTTATTTGAGTTATCAACTCATTAGCTAGAGTTTTGAACTAGCAGATGCCCTTAAGGTGAAGGGCCTCACCACACGCATCTTCTGAACCCGAGGCCTTCACAGTAATGAGGGGACAGTATGAAGCTGTGAATGACAAAGGATTTGGAATTAGACAATATAAGTTCAAGCTTTGACCTTCTGCTTGCCAGCTGGGACACCTGACATAATTTACCTGACCTCTTTTTTGAGTCTGTTCTCAATTCTTAAGACAGATCTGGTAATAACCACCTGACAGACGTGGTGAAGGTTAATGCAATAATTTCACTGAAGCAAGCTTTATAAACAATGAAATTCAACGTCTAGTCAGCTGGGCTTTTTATGTTCATACCAATGTCACTGGCATATATAAAAAAGACAAGTATATTTTCTGTATATGTTCTTTAAGGGAGAAAGTAAAATAGAATTATAAGTTCTGATCCATAAAGCAAGAAATATAGCTGCTGAGAAGACTTCTCTCACTGGAATGGTATCTTCACCAACAAGTAGGGTTTACTGAGAGAGGTACAATGACAGAGAATAAGACTGAAAAGGTGGGTTGGGTCCAGACTGTCAAGGGCCTTGAGTGCTGTGTTAGGGGTTTAGATTTATTTGTGATATTTGGCTCTATATTACATAAAGTATTGAAATAGAAAAATGCCAAAAAAATCAGAATCAGGGAATACATACATTAGAAGTCTATACACAAGTTAGAAAGGAGAAATAGTCATGCAGTCATAGAGCCCTATATAGTTGTTAAAGCTAAACTTCAACTAGACCCTGAGCTTACAGCAGCCCAAATAAAAAAGAAAAAAAAAAGAGTAATCACATGATTTGCATCGTTCTTGAGGATGAAACGTCAGTTCTAAAGACCAGCAAAACTGTGGCACTTAAATGAGTGAATTTTCTTGGGTAAGAGTTTGTAAATGGTGCACGAAGTGATATGTGGTATATAATGTTCTCAACAATATCCTCATAGTGGGTGTGATACTAGGTTTAACAGGGATGTTTCTGATGTTTCTTTTCTTTTCTTTTTTTTTTTTTTGAGACAGAATTTCACTCTTGTTGCCCAGGCTGGAGTGCAATGGCACGATCTCGGCTCACCGCAACCTCTGCCTCCCAGGTTCAAGCGATTCTCCTGCCTCAGTCTCCCTAGTAGCTGGGATTACAGGCATGTGCCACCACACCTGGCTAATTTTGTGTTTTTAGTAGAGACAGGGTTTCTCCATGTTGGTCAGGCTGGTCTCGAACTCCCGACCTCAAGTGATCCACCCTCCTTGGCCTCCCAAAGTGTTGGAATTACAGACGTGAGCCACTGTGCCTGACCCAGGGGTGTTTCTTATAGGGCTCTTCAATATTTAATTGAGAATGTAAGGTGAAATAACAACTTAGTGAAAGCAGTTCTGCCAAAGGAACAAGAGAATATGGTCCAAGATTCAGTTTTCTGATGGTTGGACTCGATTTGGGTGTAAAAAGCTTGACTATGTGGAAGAAGGGTTGAATTCTACCTGTGTACAATTCTTCAAAGACGTTGGTGTTCCCAGCTAGACTTTGATTGTGGTAAAGGCCTATTTACACCCCACTGTCACTCTCTGTCTGCTCGTATCAATTTACACTTCTTTATAGCACTTTCACAATGTGACAAGAAACTATACATTTATTGTCCCTCTAGGATGTTATCTGACATGGAACATGTCTTTTTCTTCCACTAGAATGGGGACTGTGTCCTTTCGACCTTCACCGCATCTCTGGTATGCACAATATTGCTGGACACATGGCAGGGTTTAAAACACATGTGTTTTGAATGAATGGAATTAATGAATACATGTTGGACAATATCCAGTTTAGGTTAAATTATCTGGTAAGAGCCAGTTATTGTATAATGCTGAGTAAAGATACCTCTCATGCTTGGAAGATCACCTAAGGTGGCAGGACTGACATCATCATGTGAAAATGGAAGACCCGGACATAATTTCCCCAAATAAATAACTATCCAGCTTCTGTTTTGAGATGACTGCGGGATTACTTACCTTCAGGGTCTGGGTGTTATCTGAATAAAACAAACTATTGTAATGAAACAAGGTAATTTAACATAAAGCAACACTACTATGTGCAATGCATTTTCAGGTCTGTTTTGGCACAAGAACTATCTTTTCCAAAATTTTATACCATGCCAGAGTTCTTACAGTAGCCTATAAAGCCTACATCAGGGTTTCTCAAGCTCAGCACCACTGACATTTGGGACTGGATAGTTTCTTGCTGTGGGACCTGCCCTGTTCATTGTAAGGTGTTCAGCAGCACCCCTGAACTCTAGCCGCCAGAGGCCAGTAGCAAGTCCCCAGCTGTGACAACCACAAATGATGTCAAGACATTGCCAAATGTCTTCTGGGAACTAATATGGTCCCTAGTTGAAAACCACCATCCCACGTGATTTGACTGCACACCCAGTGACCTCTCATGTTACCCTCTTCTCTCTGTTATTTGCTATACTCTAGCCACACTGGTTTCTGGATCTTTCTTGAGCATGTGAGGCATGGTCCACTTTGAAGTCTTTGCACTGGCTGTTGCCCTTACCTGGAATACCTCTCCTCGGATGCCTCCATGGCCGCTCTGCACCTCCAGCAAGTCCTGTCCCTGTTGTCACTTTCTCTGTAATCCTGTCTTAAATTGTATCCTTCGTAACAGCCCTTCCACTTCTATTCCCTGTCCCCGTTTTTCCCCATGCCATTTACTATACCATTTTCTATAATTTACTATACCATTTTCTCATTCATTTTGTTCATTGTCAGTCAACCCTACTAGAATAGAAACCCCAGGAGAGGTCTTGTTCACTTCCGTGACCCTCAGTTCCTAGAACAGTGCCTGGCACATAGTATGTGCTTAATACACATTTGTTGAAAGGACAAGTAAGTGAATGCATGTGTGATTGTTTTTTTTTAACTGAGAAGTTTCCTTATTAATTTTTTTTCTTTTTTTATTGAGACGGAGTCTCACTGTGTTGCCAGGCTGGAGTGCAGTGGTGCGATCTCGGCTCACTGCAACCTCTGCCTCTCGGGTTCAAGCGATTCTCCCGCCTCGACCTCCTGAGTGAAGTGGGACTACAGGCACATGCCACCACGCCCAGCTAACTTTTTTTTTTGTATTTTTAGTAGAGATGGGGTTTCACCATGTTAGCCAGGATGGTCTTGATCTCTTGACCTTGTGATCCACCCACCTTGACCTCCCAGAATGCTGGGATTAGAGGGGTGAGCCACTGTACCCAGCCTTTTCTTTCTTTCTTTCTTTTTTTTTCAGACACAGTGTCCCATTCTGTTACCCAGGCTGGAGTGCAGTGGCATGATCATAGCTCACTACAACCTCGAATTCCTGGGGTCATGTAGTCGTCTTCCCTCAGCTTCCCAAGGCACTGCATCTTCCCACAACTGACCGACTGGGAACGTTTCATCAATGTACAAATGGCTCATTTGACTCCAAGCTGTTGAGGAAAATTGAGATTCTTTACTGGGTTTTTAAATTAATCTCTGAGGGTCACTGTTCATTTTACTTGAAAAGTATATTTCCATGTACTTATATAATACTTTTACAAGGAAGTATCTTTCTGTAATTTAGCTAAGCTACCAATTTTAAGTAAGTTTATTTTGTCCCTTATGCTGGTGGAATTAATTGGACTTAGATTAGTGATTAGTGATATCACAGGCAATGAGTTAAACTTTGGTGGTCAAACACAGTTTTTCACAAAAGATGTGCTAACGTAGTTTCCTATAATAAACATTCATGATCTCTTACAAGTCAACAGTCTTAAAACTATCAAAACAAACTTTTAAATATTATAGGAAAGCTCTTTGTTCTTAGAAAATAGGGAGAAATCTAGCTTTATGGATGTTATGATCAAGAATATACAAATATTTAACTGAAATTTTATGGTCATGAATATGTTAAACATTTGTTAATCTCCTTCCTCATCTATCAATCAAAATTTAAGAATCAATTTTGTGTTTTACTTTCTCAAAAGCAATTGTTTCAACAGTTTCTTCAGGTTTCTTTCAAGGTTCCTGCTTGCAATAAAGCAAAACAAAATGGACGGCTTCTGTTTTATCTCTAAATTCAGTCAAAGCTAACCTGAAGAGGCTGGGTGCGGTGGCTCACACCTGTAATCCCAGCACTTTGGGAGGCTGAGGCGGGAGGATAACCCTGAGATCAGGAGTTCGAGACCAGCCTGGCCAACATGGTGAAACCCTGTCTCTACTAAAAATATAAAAAATTAACTGGCCATGGTGGCAGGAGCTTGTAATCCCAGCTACTGGTGAGGCTGAAGCGCGAGAATCGCTTGCACCCAGTGGGTAGAGGTTGCAGTGAGCTGAGATCGTGCCACTGTACTCCAACCTGGGTGACAGAGTGAGACTCTGTCTCAAAAAAAAAAAAGCTAACTTGAAGATATTTAATTTGGGGTTTTTAATAATTTCTTTCCATAAGCAGCATAGTTTCCATGGAACGTACTAGATAAATTACATGCTAAATGTATCCCTCAAATAATCAAGCAAATTTATCTGCAGTATGGAATGTCTGGATACAAACCAACTAAATTTTAGAGGACAGCTGCCAAGACCAATGACATATAGTAATTTGTCATGATTTGGAGGCTTGCTTTGGGACTGTATGCACTGGTCGTGCACTGCATTTACATTTCAAAGGTGGCCACAAATCTTCCGATGCACAGAGAGCTCCAAACAGGACTCACGCACATGTCAAATGTGTACTCTCTTATGCATCTGAGCAAGGACAAGATTGTCCTTAGACGATCGTTCTAAAAAAAGGAGTTTCCTGTTAAAAAAAAAAAAAATACCTTTCTGACAGCTTCTCTTAGCTTCCAGCTACAAATACAAACGGGAAAAACCCAAAACATGATGAAAAAACAGATAGATCCTCATTTTATTGCTAGAATGAAGAGGGAATTTCCATTTACCACAAAGAGGTGAGAGATGATAGAAGTAGAAGGCAGAAAATATAGCTCCAGCTTAAGAAGAAAGGCTATTTTTTTTTTAGAAAAAATTCTAATTGCTTTAGCTTCTAAGATATCATTGAAGAATGTATTATTAAACTAAAGGAGACTTGATTATGTGGATTACAATAACCTGTCATATTCCCTTACCAAAAAACCATATTCTGTTAACAGAAGAAAGGCACCTATATAACATTTGGCAGTTTGGTTGAGCTAAATGTCATATCCTATTGTCTGGCCTCTTGGTTGGTTTCTGAGGGGTCTGCACACTTCTTTTTCAGTCACTTGTTGTGAGGGACATCCTCCTATGTGGTGTAAAACATGATCTCATGTGCAAGGGACAGCTTTTTCTTAGAAAAGAAGACTGTTGGGGAAAGAGGGTGAAGGGAGAGTGAAATGGAAGGCAGTAGAAGTGTAACTACTAACAGAAGCCAGCCATATTAAAACCATTTTGCATAATGACTTCAGTGGGTGTCCCTTCCAGGAGCACAAGGTTGAATCAGTACTAGGAAATCTAGATATTGAATTCATGTCATAATAGGTCACAGATGAAAACAATGGATCATTTCTATAGGAGCTAAAATGGCAGTCATTCCAACAATCTACTTAGTGGTAAATTCTACCACCATCCCTTTAAGGTCAAAATTATTCTGGAAGAGCTGCCAATATAACCTTGAGAACTGGAAAAGAAAAAATGACTATTACTATTTGCAATTGCTCTGAACTTATTGTTATTATTTGGTTTTGTGTCATATAGAAAACCTGGAAATCAACTAAAAACTCTGACCTGTACTGAAAGCTCAGTGTGATAACGAAACAAAACCCTGGTATTCTATTCCTGAGTAATAATTACTAGCAGGTATCATGGGTATTAACAAGAATAGGATGAAGAAGATATCTCATTATCAATAGCTACAAAAACATAAATATTCAGGAGTAAATTGATCAAGAAATGTGCAGGAGCTATGAAACTTGATTGAGAGACAAAAACTTATTAAAGAGAAGAATGGATAACTCTTTTCTCTTTGAGGGGAAGGCAGGCAGTGGGTTGTACTTAAGGGGGTATTGTGTGGAGATCCTGAGTTGACAGTGCTTGGAGAAGAGAAGAGGAGAGAGTCTCTAAGATCAGCAGCAGGAGGCTGAGACCAGGGAGAGGCAGGGAAGGTGAGGGGACAATGACTAGGGGATGGTAGAGATTGAACACCTGCCCCATGTGCCCGGCTTGGAGATGAGCTGGGCAAGGGACTTTTGTCTGTTTTGTTTAGATTTTCTTAAATAGTAAGAACTGCTAATGTCATTGTCCTTTGCCTCTCCTCCTCTCTTCCTCATAAAAATCTTCTGTAATCATCTATATTACTTCGCGTAGGCTTTGGGGACAGATTTGTGGCTTATTTCAGACATACCACTACCCCCAGGCTGGCATTAAGAAGGGGAAAGAAACGCAGTTTTGTTTGTATTTGACAACTATCTCAGAAATGAAGCTTCGAGTCAAATTCCATTCTCTGTGTCTGAGTTATGGTCTTTTACTAAGATAATGTTAATATCATAAGCTATACAAAATGGTTACTTGAATTATACTCCTTTTATTTTCCCGTGTACTCAGATCATCTGCATGGCTGTACATTGAGGCCAGTTGAAGGAGTGATTTGGTGCGTTTTCTCAGTGCTCTGAAAGGATGGTCTGGGTTGGACATTTGATGACATTTTTGTTACAAGTGCTATCTCTGTTGAAGGATTTTAGTTGGTTGGAGTGACATCTAATTTAATGGCTGTAGCACAATCTGTCTGCTCTAGCAAAATTGCCATTTCCATGTCTGGTCAGCAAAATTTCAATTTTAGTGTAAAACAAGTTCATTTCATTTCTATTTTAGGAAGATTGAAAATGATGGGGATAAATATGAACAAATAATAGAAAAATGTGTTTGAGATTAGACTGTAAAGAAACATACTATTTTTCTTAAAGCTAGGATTTCAACTAGATTATGACATAAGTGATTTGATTAGATTGCTGATTATAAAAAGTGGTTCTTTTGAACTTTGAGTCTCACAGCCAAAGCACACTGTTGAGAGATGCCAGGTAACAGACACTGTGTTTTTTTGTGTTTTAGGCAACTTTTTCCTGTACCTGTGAGGAGCAGTACGTGGGTACTTTCTGTGAAGAATACGATGCTTGCCAGAGGAAACCTTGCCAGAACAACGCGAGCTGTATTGACGCAAATGAAAAGCAAGATGGGAACAATTTCACCTGTGTTTGCCTTCCCGGTACGATATATACTCATGGTTCAGTTATTAGGTGTATATCTGTACAACATGCACTTCTCGCTCTCTTTTTTTATTTCCATAGGTTTTTGGGGAACAGGTGGTATTTGGTTACATGAGTAAGTGCTTTAGTGGTGATTTGTGAGGTTTCGGTGCACTCATCACCCAAGCAGTATACACTGAGCCCAATTTGTGGTCTTTCATTCCTCATCCCCTTCTCACCCTTCCCCCTGAGTCCCCAAAGTTCATCATATCATTCGTATACCTTTGCATCCTCATAGCTTAGCTCCCATTTATGAGTGAGAACATATAATGTTTGGTTTTCCATTCCTGAGTTACTTCTCTTAGAGTAATATTATCCAGTCCCATCCAGGTTGCTGTGAATGCCATTAATTAATTAATTATTATTATTATTATTTTTTGAGACAGATTATCTGTTTCCCAGTCTGGAGTGCAATGGTGTGATCTTGGCTCACTGCAACCACTGCCTCCTGGGCTCCAGCGATTCTCCTGCCTCAGCCTCCCAAGTAGCTGGGATTACAGGCATGCGCCACCACACCCAGCTAATTTTTGTGTTTTTAGTAGAGATGGGGTTTCTTCATGTTGGCTAGGCTGGTCTTGAACTTCTGACCTCAGGTGATCCACCTGCTTCCACCTCCCAAAATGCTGGGATTACAGGCATGAGACACTTTGCCCAGCCTAACTCGTCCCTTTTTATGGCTAAGTAGTATTCCATTGTGTGTACTTGTTTCTTTATCCACTCATTGATTGATGGGCATTTGAGTTGGTTCCACATTTTCAGCATACACTTCTTAGTTAAGGATGGTTAAACAATGCTTTGCCCAGCTGTTGAACAAGGCAGCTTCAAGATCTCATTTGGTTCTATCAGTCTCTGCTTTATGTAATCAGGGAATGGAAGAAGAAAGTTCACATGGAGCTACACAATATGTCCCTTGGCTTTCTGCCATTACAGTGCTTCCGTTTCAGCATTACCCCATTTTTGTGCTGGAAAAATAATATTCCTGGTCCAATAGAGGCTTGGATATTTTAAAAACAATTCCACAAGTATATACTGAGTGTGGACTGGCACTGTACAGGGTGATTATGTTAAGTAACTGAAGAAAATCCAGGATAAACCACAGAAGCCACCAATTCTTCCTGTTTATATTAACTTCCTTTTGTTCATGCACATTCGTTAGTTCAAGTTCCTGCTACCTTATTCTCCACAATGGGAAGGTTTTAACGTTTCTTGATTAATGTGGTGTGTTCTTGGATGTTACATGAGACTTGGAAATCCTCAGAGCACACTGAGGGCCTCTAGGGAGAGTGCAGTGGACAGTGTGCCTGTAGACCTCATGCTCTGACAATCATCTTAATTGACTTACTGCTCAGCCAACTTGATTACAAACCCTTCAGGAGCAGGAATGACATTTTACCAGGGAGTGTTCTGACACAGCTATTTTGGTGCATCTTCAAAGCAAACACCAAGTTGTTCTTGTTTTGTTGTAAAATAATGTGCAAAGCTGACATCATCTTTCCTCTTTCCATCCTATTCTCTTGCCAGCTTCTGACACTGGGTGGGGATTCAGGATAAAGTAGGAGTTGGAGGGTGAAAAAAGGGATGGAACGAAGTGGGCATTGGGGTTATTAAGTACTCATTGTAAGAAACAAGAGTGCCAACAAAGTCGAAATTTGTAAAAGTGAAATTCATTCACTTATCTATTCCCACCTAAACTTTATCAAATCCTAGGGATAGGTTAATATTTTAGTATGTTCTTTCATTGTGTGAGTGTGTGTGTGTGTGTCTGTGTGTAGGTCAGAGTGTGTGTATTTCTCTTGCAGGCCAGATGATTAAGTATTCTTCTACATGTTTTTAAAAAGTAATATGATCCATGTTGTTCTGTAACTTGCCTTTTTTCAGTGTGTATTTGGCAGTAGATCACAGACATCGTACCAAGTCAGTTCGTATGGAGTCACCTCATTCGTTTTAACAGTTACGTGGTGTCCCCAGATTTTTATCTCCAGGTCAGACTCCCCTCCAGACCTACTTACTTGACAACCTACATGACATCTCCATTTAGGTGTCCCAGGGCACCCTAAGCTCAGTCATCTCCAAGCTGACCTCATCGTGCTCCCAGCCTGACACAGCTCGTCTTCCAGCGTTCCATCCATTTCTAGAAGCCAGACATCTAAAGTCATCCTAGGTGCCTCCCGCTCCCACCCTCTTCATGTGTTTTCCACCTCCGATGCTCTCCATTTTACCACCTAGAGAATTCTCAAATCCTCACCCTCTGCAGCCCCACTGCCAACACCTTCAGGCCAGTGGCCCTTGCCCCTTGCTTGTGCTGCTGAGATGGCCTCCTGCTGTTCCTCCAACAATTCTTGACCCTGCTGCATACTAGAGCCAGGGTTCTCATGTCAAAGTGAGCATTGGCCTTTGTCTCATCCATGCCCAGACCCTCCATTCTCCACATGGCAGCAGGGGATCCCTTCCCAGTGAGATTCTGATGTAGTTGCTTTTCTGTGTAAACTTCTTTTTCACATTGCTCTTTGAAGAGAGATTGAAATCCTTGGCCTCATTGTGCTCCAGGATATCTCTTTTGCCTGCTTTTCCAGCCCTATCTCACCCCCATGTCTCCCTTGCCCTGGTTTCAGCCACCTTGACCTTTTAACTCTGCAATAGCTTGACCTCTCATCTGCCACAGGATCCACCCTCTCATCCTTGTGCTTGGACAATACTTCCTCCCTGTCTCCTTTTTGCTTAGTTAACTACTCCCAGATCTCTGTTGTTTCAGGCCTCTATTAAATGCCTCTTTTCTCGGGAAGTCTTGGCTGAAGCCTTCAAGATAAGTCTCTCTCCATTTTTCTCTTCTATAGCCCCGTGTTCCTTCCTTCACAGTGCTGTCTGTTCTCAGCGTACATTTGTGTGTGTGACTCTTTGATTACTACCTGTCTTCCCTTTTTTATTTTATATTTTATTTTATTTTGAGACAGAGTCTTGCTTTTGTCGCCCGGGTTGGAATGCAGTGGCATGATTTTGGCTCACTGCAACCTCTGTTTTCCGGGTTCAAGTGATTCTCCTGCTTCAGCCCTCCTAAGTAGCGGGGATTACAGGAGCCCGCTACCACACCTGGGTAATTTTTGTATTTTTAGTAGAGACAGGGTTTCACCATGATGGCCAGGCTGGTCTCAAACTCCTGACCTTAGGTGATCCACCCATCTTGGCCTCCCAAAGTCCTGGAATTACAGGAGTGAGCCACTGCACCTGGCCTGTCTTCCCTTTTTTAAAGGATGGTTAAGCCACATGAGGGCAGGGCCTGGATCAGTTTTGTTCATGATTGTATTCCACAGTGTCTGACAAATTGTGGACACTTAGTCAATGTGTTGATGAGACGAATTAATGAAAGAGTATAAATGTATGCAGATGTTTGAAGCTATTCCTCTATTGATGAATCTTTTAGATGGTTGCAATTTCTCTTTTGGAAGTAATGTTAAACAAACGAAGATCCTTTTACAAATAGTCTCAATCAGAGCTGGCAAGTGGAGGTTTGGTATTTTATCTGGGTTTGTTCTCAAAGAGGCTTCATTTTTTTAAAAAGGATTTTATATGCACAGAATTGAATTGATGATAATACTTGGTTTGTGGTACTCTCTGATCTTGTTCATGCATAGCCTGTTTTTACATATTTACTAAGCACCAGTGAAACCACCACCAAAAACAGAGGTTGTTTCTGAAAACTAACCTGATAGCCTCCTCCTTTGTTCGTCCCTTTACCTCTCCTTTCCCTCCAGAGATAACAACCACCCTGAATCTTGAGTTGATCAGTTCTTGTTTTCTTTTCTTTTGTTTTTATTTTTGTTTTTGGAGATGGAGTCTCGCTCTGTTGCCCAGGCTGGAGTGCAGTGGCATGATCTTGGCTCACTGCAAGCTCTACCTCCTGGGTTCATGCCATTCTCCTGCCTCAGCCTCCTGAGTAGCTGGGACTACAGTTGCCCGCCACCACACCCGGCTAATTTTTTTGTATTTTTAGTAGAGACAGGGTTTCACCGTGGTAGCCAGGATGGTCTCGATCTCCTGACCTCTTGATCTGCCCACCTCGGCCTCCCAAAGTGCTGAGATTACAGGCGTGAGCCACCGCACCCGGCCTGTTTTCCTTTTTAATCATTTGAATATTTACATGTTTTTATAGAAACATTTATTTTTAATTCTTTTAAAATCTATAAAAATGGTATCATGCATGATTCATGTTATGGTATCATGCATGCAATTCTCTGGTACTTATTTTTTCACTTAATACTATCATTACTAAGACATCCATAGTGCTGGAGTTGACTGCCATATAAAATTCGAATCTGTGAACAGGGACAGATACGCATTCTTGTATGTCTTCTGTTGTGTATGTGCTTGAGGTTTTTAAGGTATATACCTGGAAGTAAAATTGTGGAACATAAAATATATAATTGACCAATTATAGGATGTCATATTAAACTGTTTTTTTCCAAGTGTTGCACTAATATCTACTTACATGTGCAGTATATAAGTGAGTTTGTAGACTCACATCTTCTTCAGCATTTGGTAGTGTCAGAATTTTTAATGCTTGCCAGCTGGATAGGTATAAAAAGGTAACTCATTATGGCCTCTGTAGTCTGCTGAACACTAATAATGCTGACCTCCTCTTCATATGTTTATTTGCCGTTATCTGCGTGTGTATGCACACTCTTCTTGATTTGTTAGAATTCTTTATTTTTGATACTAATAATTTGTTATACAAATTGTAAATATGTTCTTCAAGCTTGTAACTTGTCTTTTGACTTCAAGGGCTCTTTTGGGGAATAGACCTTATAGTTTTCAAACTTTACTTTTCTGGTTAATACATTTATGTCCAATTTAAGAAAATGTTTCCCTTCATGAAGATCTAAAGGATATTAACCTGTGTTTTCCACTAAGCATCTACAATTTTTGTTTTATACCAAAGTCTTTAATCAATATGAATTTGATATACTATATATATATATGTAGTATGAAATATGGATCCATTTCCTATTTTATAATTTTATTTTTAATCTTCAGAAATACACCATTTCTATAAATACATAGTATATGATACTTTATGATGTGTCCCTATTTCTTCAAAGCTACAGACAGAATTTGGAATAATTAAATAGCTGTGTATTTTAAATTGTGCCTATTATCTTCTCAGCATTTCAGCACTGTCATAGTTGAACCATTGATTTGAAATTTCCAGAAACGTAATTAATTATTTTTGCTTTTTAATAGGAAAAAGAATTTTACTGTTACCATCTAAGGTGATTTAACGTCTCCAATGCTAATATCACATTATAGCACACGTAGGCATATAGGAATCTCCTTGGGCCTTCTACTAACAATAGTAACAATAATAGAAGTATAGTCATGTACTGCCACCATGATGGACCACATACTGACGGTCAATGATGGACTACATAAACAATGGTGTGCCATAAGATTACAATGCTATATTTTGATGGTAACTTTTCTATGTTTAGACATGCATAAACAATGATGTGCTGTAAGATTACAATGCTGTGTTTTAATGGTAACTTTTGTATGTTTAGATATGTTTAGACACACAAATACCTATCATTGTGTTGCAATTGCCTACAGTATTCAGTATAATAACATGTACAGATTTGTAGCCCAGGAGCAATAGGCTATCCTGTGTAGCCTAGGTGTGTAGTAGGCTGTATCATCTAGGTTTGTGTAAGTACATTCCATTGTATTAACATAATGATGAAATCACCTAACGACATTCCTTAGAACGTATCCCCATCATTAAGCAATACGTGATTGTAATACTTTGACTTTCAGTTGACATCAAGACCATAGCATTGTTTTACTACAAGTATATGAACTTTGATAATTGTGCTTAGACTCCTGGTGTGGTTTGGCGCTGTGTCCCCAGCCAAATCTCTCCTTGAATTGTAATAATCCCCATGTGTCAAGGGTGGGACGAGGTGGAGATAATTAAGTCATGGGGCAGTTTCCCCTGTGTTGTTCTTGTGATAGTAAGTCATTACAAGATTTGATGGTTTTATAATGGTTTTGCTCAGTTCTCAGTCTTCTCTTTCCTGCCACCATGTAAAGAAGGACATGTTTGCTTACTTTTCCACCATAATTGTAAGTTTCTTGAGGCCTCCCCAGCCCTGTGGAACTGTGAGTCAATTAAACCTCTTTCCTTTATAAATTACCCAGTTTTGGGTATTTCTTCATAGCAGTGTGAGACCTGACTAATACAGCTCCGAAACAGTTTGGTCGTTGCTGGTAAATTCATCAGAATTGTGCTGGAACCCAAGAGATGGCAAATTGATCTCGATTCACAAAACAGTCATCTTTTATGTCTTCTATTAAAACAACAAAACTGTTTTATAGCCCCACACTTGTAAATAATAGCAAATTCTGGTTTAAGTAAGCTGCTTTCTGACAATAGTTCTACCATTTTCTGAATACTGCAGATTGAAAACTCCCATTTTCATGAAATAATATGAAACTAGATATAGGAGCCTTTGTGCATTGGTCACAGTTTAAACAAGTTTCAAAAATAATATTTTTTTACATTGGCATTTACATCATATTATTTTATTTTCTGAGGTTCTTGAAACATGTGTAATTTGCTTAGAGTTAGTTTTCCATGTGTGAGAAAAATCCGTGCATGTGAAAGATCTTTCTTGTTTAATATAATTTTAAGGCAGCCATAGAACCATAGCAGCAATTTAAAATAATACATTTCTGCTCTCCTTGAATCTGTAGCTCTCCTGTCATCTGTCTCACCTTCCACTTTGCCCAAAGGTCGACCCTGCCTCTATCAGGGTCTCTCTGACTCCCAGCTAGTTTTCTTCATTGCATTTTCACAGAGATGGGTCCAGGGGAACCCCCCCCCGCCCCCGGCTCTGCTCTTTTTTATGCTTTAGCACAAATCTTGATCAGGGTAGAAGAGATTTGGGAAATGTTATCTTGGCATCACAACTCCCTCTTTGCTCATCTATCTGATGACTTGTTCTTGAGTTTCCTTAAGAAGGTTTCTTCTTTGCCAGTTCCAGTTCCCTGCAGGAACCCCCATTCCCATAGGTTTCTCTCTCTCTTAGCTTAGCTTCTAGTGCTGCTTTTTTTATTGCAGCCAACACACACACACACACACACACACACACACACACACACTGCAGCAGCGCATAATCCTCAAGGCTCAGTGGCTTCCAAGCCAAGGTTAATTTTTCTTGTGTCATAGTCTGATGAGGGCACTTAGCCTCTAGGCAGTGACTCAGGGTTCCGGGTCCCTTCACGTTGTGAAGATATCATCCTCAAGAGGTGGCCTTCACAGTTGCTGCTAAAGGCAAAGGGACAGCTGGAAAGTCCTATGTAATGTTCTTAGGGCAGTGCCTAGTAGCATCTGCTATCCCTTCCACCACATGCCATTTGCCAGAATTCAGGCCCTTATTGCCTAAAGTCACTGATTAGGAAGAGGAAACAACATGGGGAACACGTCTTGTCCATGCCATGCCAGATGCAAGAACCAGTAACTGTTGGGGCTGGGATTTGAACCCAGGTCCTTCTGCAGGATTATTGATCCTCTTACTATACTGTTTTTCCGTGTTTGCAACTATGTGGTGTGCTGAGTACTTTCCTGTCACAAATGCATGATTTAAGATGATGTAATCCCTTCAGCATTTTCATGTCAAAAGATCTCATTATACTAAAATAAATATTAGGTAATTTTATCTAAAAAAGGGGGGCTGATGCTTAAAGGGGAGTTTACTAATGAGTTTAGTTCTGAACATCTTTTTTTGTTGTTCACTTTATTCTAAAGGATATTACAGGGCCAGGCATGGTGGCTCACGCCTGTAATCGTAGCACTTTGGGAGGCCGAGGCAAACAGATCACCTGAAATCAGGAGTTTGAGACTAGCCTGGTCAACATGGTGAAACCCTCTCTCTACTAAAAATACAAAAATTAGCCGGGCATGGTGGCTGGTGTCTGTAATCCTAGTTACTTGGGAGGCTGAGGCAGGAGAATCGCTTGAACCCAGGAGGCGGAGGTTGCAGTGAGCCAAGATCACGCCACTGCACTCCAGCCTGGGCAACAGAGTGAGACTCCATCTCAAAAATAAATAAATAAATAAATAAATAAATAAATAAATAAATGATATTACAAAGGATATAGATGAAGAGATGTGTAGGGCATCGATATATGTATGTGACTGGGTGTGTGTACACTCATGTGCGTGCAACACACATGTGCACACACACATCACCACAAGCCATCTCCTGGTTTTCAAACACGGATCAGTTACATCAAAAGAATACACAACTCAGCTGGGCACGGTAGTACATGCCTGTAATCTCAGAACTTTGGGAGGCCGAGGTGGGCAGATCACTTGAACCCAGGAGTTTGAGACCAGCCTGGGCAACATGGCAAAACCCCATCTCTACAAACAATTCAAAAGTTACCTGGGCATGGTGGCGTGTGTCTGTAGTACCAGCTACTCGGGAGGCTGTGATGGGAGGATTGCTTGAGCCCAGGAGGTAGAGGTTGCAGTGAGCTGAGATAGTGCTACTATACTTCAACCCAGGTAACAGAGTGAGATGCTGTCTCAAAACAAATAATCAAACAAACAACAAAAAATATATATAACTCAAAAGATACCTCCACAGTACTGGAATCCTATTCAGTCATTAGTTATCACTCCAGTCCATCATACTGCATGAATATCTCCCAAGCTGTGGCCACTGGGTTTGCAGGTTTCCTTTTTATCTCATTGGGTTCCAAAAGCAGGAGTGGTCTTGGCACACATGTATTGTACCCTTTAAGGCATCTGTTATAATTGAGCTGAAACAATGTCGTCTCTTGCTCTGAGACTCTTTCGAGATGATAGTAACTCCCATTTATTTATTCCTTTACCCTTGGCTACTGTTTCTCCTTTTTTTTCTATTTGTTGTTTATTTTTACTCAACTTTTCCACCTCTGGAAGGGACATTAGGTTTGGTCACCGTGCTGGTCCAGACTGCTGGTAACAATGCTAATCTAGCAAGGGCCTCCCCTCAGTCTATTCCCATTCATGTAGGGTAAGGTTACGTAGGCTCTGAACTAGTGAGCCATTTTTACCACCCAGGCAATATAGCTGTATTCACTCTTCGCCCCAGTTTTGCCAGTTGGGGTCAAAGCATAACTGACCCCCATTAGGTCCTTAGGAATTCTGACGTAAGGTTTAAAAACATAGTTACAGTTTTCTGTTTAGAAATCATCCCTGCTTCCAGTACTTGCAGTTGCAGCCCTAGCACAAGGACCATTGTATCAAGTAGAGGAGAAAAAATAATTATTTGGGGGGTAACTTGGGAAAGAAAGAAAAAATTATAGTTGTTATACCAGTGTACTCTCTACCTTGGCAAGAATTGCTTAATCATACCAGCATTCTCCCCATCCCCTCTCCCCAAGATCAGCCGGAGAAAAAAAAAATCTAACGGGGACACCCCATTCATCCCATTCATATTCAGTGTGAGCACACAGCTACGAAGCCAGGTAAGCCAGCTCTGCCTGCCTTCTCCCTGTTTCAGAAACCATTGTTTCAAATACCTGTCCTATTTCTCGATCAAACTATCACTGTGAGGAGGATATCTCTACCCATCGTTGGACATTGCGGGCTGTACAGTGTGTTCGCTGGTCTGAAAAAATGATAACCATCTAAATCCATGTAATATCTTCTGTTTCTTGTTTTTTGTTTTGTGATGGCACTCTGAGTGTGTTCATCTTCCGTGGGGTAAACAAAGCCCAGAACAGAGTCAGTGTCTATTCCCGTTAAGACCTATTTGTAGCTCCCCAGTCTGCCAGCGTCAGTCCCACTCACCAGCTATGTTCAGGGCCTTCTTTCCCCACAGAGAATCTGCCCTATAGCCATCAGCAGTCTCTGTCTCTCTCATTGACAAACAGTACAGTTTTGGCATTATGTGCCCAAGGAGGGTGCAAGAGGAACGTGTCTAGATTGATCCCATCTCTGCACTGCTGCAGTGCCCCTGTATCCCGTATCCACCCCTTTCATGGACTCAGGTGAGCACCTCACGGGAGCACCCATAGATAATCTGTTTGTTGATTCCAGTCACCTTCTGAACCTGGAAGGGAGTTCTTCTGATGGACACTGACAGGTTCTACTTTAATGCACCCCTCAAATCTTCATAAGGCCATGGTCCATATGGACTTCTTTTTGATAGGACAGGTTTCCACTGCCCTCTTGCCTGAGTGTATGGCCAGGCCATTGGTCACTGCCCAGTGAGTCAGTAAAAACCCGAACACAGGGGCTTCCACCGCTGTTAGTTCTTCCATTACTCCTAGAAAAAGAGTGCAATTTAGCCCACTGAGAAGATCAATTTTTACCTTCTTTGATTAAAGCAGCAGCTTTCCAAACAGGATGTTGTCCATTCACTTTGCAACTACTGTCTGTAAGCCAGGCCGCCCCTTGTTGGTCAACTGCAAGCTGCTGGACATCCTTGAACCAATTATTTTTCCGTAAGAAAACTGCATTTTCTTTGTGGATTAACTATTTATAATTAATTAATATCGATTGATTAACCTCTGAAGCACCAGATACATACACAAAAACCTTCATACAGAGGGGAGTGTTTCTTCTTTTTGAAAATGTATCCCACTGTGCTCTGATTATTACAAGTTTGATCATGCAAAATTATTTTGTTTGATGAATGAATTAATTCAAACTGTGTTGTTGTCACCAGAGAACAAAAACTCTCAACAAAGTCTTCACAGGAGCATTGTTGTCTTGACGCAATGCTTATTTCTCTTGAGAGGAGAACGTTTCTTGGTAACGGAAAATATTTTCAGCAAAGAATCTGCACCTCCAAATTTGTTATTATTTTTGATATTTTTGCTTTAATTTCTATGTCAAGTGTCAGTACAAGAAATTTTTTTTTTTAGTTATCGGGAATCTAGAAATGCATAAATATGGCAGATTGGGTTTTGAGTTGGTTAAGTAATAAACATTTTTCTTTAGTTTTCTTTCTTTTCCTTTTTTTTTTAAACTCACATGCTTATCATTTCTTTGTATTGAGAACACTTAAAATCCACTTTCTTAGCAATTTTTAAGGATATAATACATTGTGACTATACAATAGATCTCTGGAAGCATTCCTCCTGAGATTTTGTATCCTTTGACCAACCTAGGTACTCTTTTAAATCTCTCCGATCTTGTCCTCCCCTCCTTCCACCCTCCTGATAATCACCATTCTCTCTACTTCTCTGAGTTTGCCTATTTTAGATTCATCATATAGGTGGTATCACACAGCATTGGTCCTTCTGTGTCTGGCTTATTTCCCTTAGCACAGTGTCCTCCAGGTTGATTCATGTTGTTGCAGATGACAGAATTTTCTTCTTTTGAAAACCAAACATCATATGTTCTCACTCATAAGTGGGAGCTAAGCTATGAGGATGCAAAGGCATAAGAATGATACAATGGACTTTGGGGACTCGGCGGAAAGGGTGCGAGGGGTGTGAGGGATAAAAGACTGCAAATTAGGTACAGTGTATACTGCTCGGGTGATAGGTGCATCAAAATCTTACATATCACCACTAAATAACTTACTCATGTGACCATACACAATCTGTTCCCCGAAAACCTATGGAAATTTAAAAAAAAAGGCCAAGTAGTATTTTATTGTGTATATATACACCACATTTTCTTTATTCACTCACCTGTTGATGGGCACTTAGACTGAATCCATGTCTTGACTATTTGTAAATAATGCTACAATGAATGTGATAGTGCAAATATCACCTCGAAATAATGATTTCAATTCCTTTGGCTATATATCCAGTAGTGCGATTGCCGCATCATACAGTAGTTCTATTTTAGTTTTTTGAGGAACCTAAATACTGTTTTTCATAATAGTTACACTAATTTGCATTCCCAACAGTGTTCCAGAGTCCCTTTTTCTCCACATCCTCACCAACACGTATTATCTTTTGTCTTTTTGATAATAGCCATTCTGACAGGTGTGACTTGATATCTCATCGTGGTTTTAATTTACACTTCCCTGATGATCAGTGATGTTGACCCTTTTTTCATATACTTGTTGGCCATTTGTATGTCTTTCTTTAGAAAGTTTATTCAGGGCTGGGCATGGTGGCTCACGCCTGTGATCCTAGCACTTTGAGAAGCCGAGAAGGGCAGATCACGAGGGCAGGAGATCAAGACCATCCTGGCTAACACGGTGAAACTTGGTCTCTACTAAAAATACAAAAAATTAGTTGGGCATGGTGGCACACTCCTGTAGTCCCAGCTACTTAGGAGGCTGAGGCAGGAGAATCGCTTGAACCTGGGAGGCAGAGTTTGCAGTGAGCCGAGATTGTGCCACTGCACTCCAGCCTGGGAGATAGAGGGAGAAAAAAAAGTAAGTTTGTTCAGGTTTTTTGCCCGTTTTTAAAATTGGCTCATTTGTTTTATTGCTATTGAGTTGTTTGAATACCTTATATATTTAGAATAGCAATTATTTATCAGACGTATGGTTTGCAAATATTTTCTCTTATTCTGTATGTTGTATTTTCACTCCCCTGATTGCTTCTTTTGCCATGCAGAAGCTTTTTAGTTTGATGTAATCCCATTTGTCTATTTTTGCTTTTGTTGCCTGTGGTTTTGGGGTTATCTGCAAAAGAATCATTGCACAGACCAATGTCACAGAGCTCTTCTTTTTTTTTTTTTTCTGTTTAACAGTTTCAGATCTGATATTTAAGTATTTTTGAATTGATGTTTTACATGTGACGTGAGATCAGAGTCCATTTTCATTCTTCTGCATTTGGATGTCCAGTTTTCCCACCACCATTTATTTTAGAGACTATCTGTTCCCCATTTTTAAATTTCCTTTTTATTTTTTTGAGACAAAGTCTTGCTGTGTTGCCCAGGCTGGAGTGCAGTGGCATGATCTCGGCTCACTGCAACCTCCACCTTCTGGATTCAAGTGATTCTTCTGCCTCAGACTCCTGAGTAGCTGGGACTACAGGCACCCACCACCATGCCCAGTTAATTTTTGTGTTTTTAGTAGAGACAGGGTTTCACCATATTGGCCAGGCTGGTCTCAAACTCCTGACTTCAGGTGATCTGCCTGCCTCAGCCTCCCAAAGTGCTGGGATTACAGGTGTGAACCACTGCACCCGGCCCCATTCCCCATTTTATGTTTTTGGCATCATTGTTGAAAATCAAGTGACTGTAAAAGCATAGATGTATTTGTAAGCTCTCTGTTGTGTTCCATTAGTGTGCATCTGTTTTCATGCCAGCACCATGCTGTTTTGATTGCTATAGTTTTGTAGTATATTTTGAAATCAGGTAGTATGATCTCCTGCTTTGCTCTTTCCACTCAAGATTGATGTTAGCTATTTGGAGTCTTTCGTGGTTCCATACAAATTTTAGATTTTTAAAAAAATTTCTGTGGTGGCCGGGCGCGGTGGCTCAAGCCTGTAATCCCAGCACTTTGGGAGGCCGAGACGGGCGGATCACGAGGTCAGGAGATCGAGACCATCCTGGCTAACACAGTGAAACCCCGTCTCTACTAAAAATACAAAAAAAAAACTAGCCGGGCGAGATGGCGGGCGCCTGTAGTCCCAGCTACTCGGGAGGCTGAGGCAGGAGAATGGCGTGAACCCGGGAGGCGGAGCTTGCAGTGAGCTGAGATCTGGCCACTGCACTCCAGCCCGGGCGACAGAGCGAGACTCCGCCTCAAAAAAAAAAAAAAAAAAAAAAAAATTTCTGTGGAAAATGTCACTGGAATTTTTGTAGGAATTTCATTGAATCTGTAGATTGCTTTAGATAAAATGGACATTTTAACAATATTAACTCTTCCCGTCCATGAACACAGGATATCTTTCCATGTATTTTTGTCTTCTTCAATTTTTTTAATCAGAATTTTGTAGTTTTAAATTTACAAATATTTCCCCTACTTGGTTTAATGTATTTCTAAGTATTTTATTTTGTAGTTACTATAAAGAAAACTGTTTACTTCATTTATTTTTTAGGTAGGTCATTGTTAGTGTACAGAAATGCTACCACATTTTGTATGTTGATTTCGTATCCTGCACATTTACTGAACTCATTTATTAATTGTAGCAGTCCTTTTGTGGGGTTTTAAATAATTTCTATATATAAGGTCATGTCATCAGCAAACAGTCTAACTTCTTCCCTTCTGATTTGGATGCCTTTTATTTCTTTTTCTTGCCTAATTGCTCTGGCTAATATATTAAATTATATGTTCAATAGAAGTGGTGAGAGTGGCCACTCGTTTCTGATCTTAGAGGAAAATCTTTCAACTGTTTACTACTGAGTATGATGTTAGATTTGGGCTTGTCATATATGGCCTTTATTGTGTTGAGGTACATTCCTTCTATACCTAGTTTGTTAAGAGTTTTTAATCATGAAAGAATGCTAAGTTTGGTCAAATGCTTTTTCTGCATCTATTGAGATGATGATGTGGTTTTTGCCCTTCATTATTTTAAAGTAATATATCTTATTTATTGATTTGCATATGTTGATACTTCCTTGCATCCCATGGATAAATCCCACTTGATTGTGTGAACAATTCTATTAAATTCAGTTTGCTAGTGTTTGAGAATTTTTGCTTCTGTGTTCATCAGGGATATTGACCTGTAATTTTCTTTTGTCATAATGTCCTTATCTGGCTTTGGTATCAGGGTAACGCTGGCCTTCTCTTCCATATTTTGGAAGAGTTTGAGAAAAATTGATATTAGTTCTTTAAATAATTAATACAATTTGGCGGTGAAGCCATCAGTTCTTGAATTTTTCTTTGATGGGAGACTTACTCTTTTACTCATTCTTTTATATTTTATATTTATATTTGAATTACATTCAAATTTTATATTTCTTCATGATTCAGTCCTGATAGATTGTATGTTTCTAGAAATTTATGTATTTGTTCTTGGTTATCCAATTTGTTGGTGTATTATTGGTTATAGTGTTAGAGTAATTCTTTGTGTTATAACAAATCCTTTGTATCTCTGTGATATCAGTTGTAATGTCCCCTCTTTCATTTCTGTTTTTATTTAGTTAAGTCTTCTCTTTTACTTTGTTAGTCTAGCTAAAGTTTTGTTGACTTTGTTTATCTTAAAAAAAAAACCCATTCGTTTTGTTGATTTTTTTTCCTATTGTTTTTCTAGTTTCTATTTTATTTATTTCTGATCAGATCTTCATTATTTCCTTCCTTAAATTAACTTTGGGCTTAGTTTGTTCTTTGCCTAGCTTCTTTAGATGTAACATTGGGTTGTTTATTTGAGATCTTTCTTCTTTTTTGATGTAGTTATGTATTGTTACATCCTTTTCTCTTAGAACTGCTTTAACTGTATCCTATCAGTTTTGGTATGTTGTGTTTCCATTTTTGTTTGTTTCAAGATATTTTTACATTTTTCTTTTGATTTTTTTCTTCGACTTACTGGTTGTTCAAGAGCATGTTGCTTAATTTTCATGTATTTGTAAATTTTCTAAACTTCCTCCTGTTATTAGTTTCTACTTTCATATCATTGTAATATGAAAATATTATTGATGCCATTTCAATCTTCTTAAATTTGGTAGGCTTGTCTTGTGGCCTAACATATGATCTGTTATGGAGAATGCTCCATGTGGCTTGAGAAGAATGTATATGCTGCTGCTGTTGGGTGGAATGCTCTGTATATAGCTGTTAGGTCCATTTGGCCTGAAGTACAGTCCTGCTCTGGTGTTTTCTTATTGATTTTCTGTCTGGATAGTCTTGTTTATTTTTGAAAATGGGGTATTGAAGTCCTCTGCTATTGTGTTGCAGTCTAACTCTTCCTTCAGATATATTAATATTTGCCTTATATATGTAAGGGCTCTGAAGTTGGGTACATATATATTTATAATTGTTATATCCTCTTATTGAATTGACCCCTTTGTCATTATATAATGACCATCTTTGCCTCTTTTTACAGTTTTTGACTTAAATTCTATTTTATTTTATTTAAGTATAGCTATCCCTGCTCTCTTTTGGTTTCCACTTGCATGGAATGTCTTCTTACATTCCCTTACTTTGAATCTATGTGTATCCTTAAAAGTGAAGTGAGTCTCTTGTAGGCAGCATATAATTAGGACTTAAAAACATTCATGCATCCACTCTATGTCTTCCGTCTGGAAAATGAATCCATGTACATTCAAAATAATTATTGATAAGTAAGGACTTACTACTCTCATTTTGTTTATAGTTTCTCTTTTAGTTCTCATTTTGATTCTTAATATAATTGTTTGGAAGCAGGAGGTGATCTTTTAACTTATAAATTTTAATGAAGTCATATACATGTTTTCACAATATGAAATGGATTATAGATTTTGATCAGTAAAGTTTCTGTTTTGAAAGGAAAATTTTAATGAAGTGTAATTGATATTTTTCTTGAAACTTTCTCACAATACTTTCAGAAAGAAAGGGATTGTCAACAGCATCAATTACTGCAAGAAAATCTAAGAGGAGGTTATTAAACTTAGTAACAAAGTTTTTCAAGCCACTGGTGGTTTTCCATTACATTGACCTGACATAAGTTACATCAGAAGCTTTGAGGTCTCTTTAAAAGACTATAAGGACAGGAGCAAGAAGAGTAACTAAGAGGTACCAAACACTCTGTAGGGCAATACTGTGACTAGAGCTGTCACATCCTCATAGTCTACATGTGGCCAATAAGTTATTAGACTGACCACCTACCTCTACCTCCCACCAGGTGAAACTGGTTGGCAGTGATGAGCTGAACAGGAGGTAGGCATGATGTGAGAATGAGTGAGCAGCAAATACAGATTGCTCTAAAAATAAGTTTAGTGGAAAAATTAATATGAGGAACAGAAACAAAGAAAGGTCTCTGTGATGGTTTGCTTTATGTGTGAACTTGACTGGGCCAGAGGGTGCCCAGATGTTTAGTCAAACATTATTCTGGGTGTGTCTATGAGGATGTCTCTAGATAAGATTAACATTTGAATTGGTAGACTAAGTAAGTAATATTACCCTTCCTAATGTGGGTGGGCCTAGGTTGAGGACCTGAGTAGAACAGACAGGCTGAGTAAGAGGGAATTCCTCCTGCCTGACTGCCTTGAACTGGGACATTGGTCTTCTCTTGCCTTCCAACTTCAGTGAAAACATTGACCCTTCTTGGGTCTCAAGCCTGCTAGCTTTCAGACAGCAACTTACACCATCTCTCCTGGTTCTTAGGTCTTTAGACTCAGACTGGTATTGCATCATTGGTTTTCCTTAGTCTCCAGCTTGCTGACTATAGATATGGGGAATTCACAGCCTCCATAATCATATGAACCAATGCCTTATAATAAATCTCTTTATATATCTCTCCTATTGGTTCTATTATAAAGTGGCAAAACCCTTGACTGAGCTACATTCTAGTATTTTGTGAAAGATAGAATTTGTTAGTGATGAAATTATATATATATAGCTGAATAGATTTCCAAGCAAAGTGTAGAAAGGCTGGATCCCCTTGAATACTCAAGTAAAATGTAAAAGGAGAAAGATGAATTGAAAAGGAAATTGTTAAGCCAAAATGGATCAGAACTTGAAGATTTGGAAAATTCTGTCTGTCTATATTACAAAAAATGGGAAAGTTTTCTGAAGAAAATACTTAAGATTATGGCTGAGGAACCATTTGATAAAGAGATCATGGATATGATTCATGGGTTTAATCAGCAATCTCAGCAGAAGTCAGGAATTGAGATGGGATTTTACCATCAATGACACTGTCAGTTTGAACTAAAGGGGACAGAGAAAGTAGAGGTGGAACGAAGGAAGGCTGTCAGACTTCTTGGAATCTATAGGACTGGCATATAGAGCTATTCAGCTGTGAATATGAGCTGTTCTTCAAGGAAAGGGAAAGATGGCCCCAAAGGAGAGTCAGAGATCAGCGGGGCTATAACTCCCACCACAGAGACGGTATAATCCCACCTCTACTCCAGGTCTGGGGACAAGGCTTCCTCCTTGGTTTCTAAGGGTAGGACAGCCTCCCAGATTTCAATGGGCCTGGATGACTCCGCCCAGTGTCTCTGGGGCAGGGCTGCTCTGCAAAGCTGTGGGGTGACACTGCCACCCACCAGGGGCCTGGAGGGTACAGCATCAAACCAAAGAGGATTGCTCTTGAGCAGTTACGTTCTGATGGATTTTGCCTTGCTAGAGTTTTAGACTTGCTTGGGACTTGTCACCTGTTCTTTCCTTCCTAATTCTTCCTTTTGGAATGGGACTATCTATCCTACACCTGTCCCACCATTGTATTTGGAAACATGTAACTTGTCTGGTTTCACAGGTTCATGTGTGGAGAGGAATTTTGCTTCAGGATAAATCACACTTTGAGTTTCATTCATATCTGATTTAGATGGTACACGGATGAGACTTAGAACTTTAGATTTTAGGTGTTACGCTAGAGTGAGTTAAGATGTTTGGGGCTGTTGGGAAGGAATGAATGTATTTTGTGTGTGAGAAGAACATGAATTTTGGAGGGTCAGAGGTAGAATGCTGTGGGCTGAATTGTGCCCCATTAAAATTGGGCTTTATTCTTCATTTGTTTCTCATGGAGTCCTAATATCATACTATTCGATTCAGGACAAGGTTCCTGGAGAGGTTCCTGTAACTTATTGCCTGAAGTTACATGAACCCTAAGTGCCAGAGTCAGGTACAAACCTGGTACTGTCTGCCCTGGAATCTAGACCCTTATCTGTTTCACTTGGCCACAGCTTCTGAGCCAGCAGTTTAAATCCTGTTGCCACTCTTACCCTTTTCTAGCTGGGCTCCGTGGGATGATTGCACAACCTCTCTGGGCCTGCTTCTTCATCTCTGCAAAGAGATGAGAACAACCCTCATCACGGCTGGTTATGAGTATTGAAGGAATGCAAATACCTGGTCAGTTGTCAATCCATCATACACCCAACACCTAGCCTAGAGCCTGACACATAGCAGGTGTGCAATAAGGACTTGCTCAATGAATGAATGGACAAATAGAATGGGATACAATTCTATATGAGCCATACAGGTATATGATGAGGGCTCAATTCTCTTATTTCTTCTTCCTCTTCTCACTGTCCCTCAGCTTCTCCCTGTAGCATATGTGTAATTTGTAGCTGGCTTGAGGGCAGCAACAATTCTATTACTCTTGAGTTTTCAATGGAAAACTCAGTGCCAAGCCCTGTGCCTTGTACATAGTAAGCACACAATGGCTGATTAAGTTGCAATTTAACATATTTAATCGGGGTTTACTAATATTTTATTTAAAAAAGCCTTCTCGGCCGGGCGCGGTGGCTCAAGCCTGTAATCCCAGCACTTTGGGAGGCCGAGACGGGCGGATCACGAGGTCAGGAGTTCGAGACCATCCTGGCTAACACGGTGAAACCCTGTCTCTACTAAAAAAATACAAAAAAAGCTAGCCGGGCAAGGTGGCTGGCGCCTGTAGTCCCAGCTACTTGGGAGGCTGAGGCAGGAGAATGGCGTAAACCCGGGAGGCGGAGCTTGCAGTGAGCTGAGATCTGGCCACTGCACTCCAGCCTGGGCGACAGAGCGAGACTCCGTCTCAAAAAAAAAAAAAAAAAAAAAAAGCCTTCTCATTTCAAGAATATAATTCTTCCTCAAAGGACCTATTTCCTTTTCTGAAAAGAATAGCTGTGATACACGTTTAGAACCACCACTGCCAAAATATTATTAGCATTATGTAAAGCATTTTCAACTTCAAAGCACTACATTGTTCCTACTAATTGGTGATTTCAGCCTGTTTTTGAAAACTTGTTATTTCCGAGGCAACGGGAATATTGTTGCATGTGTTCGCTTCCCACATTTACTCTTCTGCACACTAAGTGTTAGTGCCTTTGTGTTGTCGGCTTGAAATGGGTCACCTTCTGCTGGAAACAAATCCCGAGTAGAATTTTCTGAGTCCCCAAACCCAGCCTTTTTCACCTCAAGAAGTAAGTGAATTAGCAGATTGTGAAAGCAGGTTTTAAAAAGTAGGTTAGGCTGGGTGTGGTTCTAATCACGTCTCTAATCCTGGCGCTTTGGGAAGCTGAGGCAGGAGGATAACTTGTGGCCATGAGTTTGAGACCAGTCTGGGCAACATAGCAAAGTCCTGTCTTTATGAAAAATAAAAACAGCTTAGCTGGGCATGGTGGTATGTGCCTGCAGTCATAGGTATTTCAGAGGCTACGGCAGGAGGTTAGCTTGAACCCAGGTGTTTGAGGCTGCAGTGAACTATGTTTGTGCTACTGCACTCCAACCCGGGTGACAGACTGAGACCCCCATCTCAAAAGTCAATAAATAAGTAAAAAATGAGTTGTGAGTTTTAGACTGGCAGAAACCTCAGAAGTTGCCTCTGTATGAAGCACGGAAGCCATATTGACTCCATCAGGCTGTGGGACTTGACCAAGGTCACAAAGCTCATGGGGGAAACTGGAGTGTTCGGGGTCCATCTCAGCAGTCAAAGAGTGTGTTTCGCTGCAACATGTTAATGTCTGTGAATTTTCCGTTAGTTATGAATAGCGTGGAAGGTATGAATGTTCCTTATGGTCTATGCATATATTGCCCCCTGTGTCATTCATCCCTTCTCAGGACCAGACATTGCACCCCTTGGGGTTCAGAAAGACAAAACAAAACTAGTGACATGGTATGTCAGGGCTTCAAGTGAGCCACTTCTACCTACTGGTTGTGTGACCTTGTGTGATCTTCCTCACCTTTCTTAACTCCTGGTTTCCTCATCTTTCAAATAAGGAGTTGTAGTAAGGCTTATTCATTCAACAATTATTTACTGAATGTGCACTATGTGCCAGGGATTTTTCCAGGTGCTGAGAATACAACTGAGAACCAAGCAAAGTCCCTGTGCTCGTAGAAGTCATATTTCAGTGAGGAAGATGACCGGACAATATGCCTATGCATTTGGTGTGCATATACAGTGTATGCGTGTGTATGCTTGCATCTATGTAGTGTGTGTGTGTGTCTGTGGGTGTAATCACGGCGAAAATGGGAAAAATGGGAAAGTTGTTCTGAAGAGAATACTTAAGGTTGGGGCTGAGGAACCATTTGATAAGATACCATGGGTGTGATTCATGGATTTAATCAGCCATCTCAGTAGAAGCCAGGAATTGAGATGGGATTTTACCATCAAAGACACTATCAGTTTGAACTACAGGGGAAGGAGAAAGTAGAGGTGGAGTGAAGGAAAGTAGAGGTGGAAGTGCAGGCAGAGGGAATAGTTATATGCTATGCGCACGTGCTATGATCTGTGTTTGCATTCCCCTAAATTTCCTATGTTGAAACCTAATCACCAAGGTGTTGGTATTAGATGGTGGAGCCTTTGGGAGGTGATCGGGTCATGAGAGCTTCACCCGATGAGGGGACTAGTACCCTCATGAAAGAGGGCCCAGAGAGCTGCCTTCTTTTTCTGCCATGTGAGGGCACCTCGAAGGTGCTGTCTATGAGGAATGGGCTCTCACCAAACACTGAATCTGCCTGCACCTTGTAAATTTCCTAGTGTCAAGTATTTTGCTCTAGCAGCCTGAATGGACCAAGATAACGTGCAAAGGTCCTGATGCAGGATTATGCCCAGCGTGTTTGAAGAGCCAGAGCACAGTGCCCAAGAGAACCTGTGATGAGAACTGAGCAAGCTGAGAAGGAACCTGGATCTGGCCACGGAGGAAGGACAGGCAGCTCATTCTGAGAGTGACGGGAAGCCACTGAGGGCATGAACTGGGCTGGGCCATTGGATTTTCCACTTAAAAGGATCACTGTGGAGTCTGGGGAAGAATAAGCGTAGGGAGGACAAATTGGAAAACAAGTTAGGAGGTTATTTTTAAAATGTATGCATTTATCAGGCTAGAGATAAGAACAGCTTGACCACTGTGGTGCTGGAAGTAGTGAGACATTTTGGATTTGGGATATATTTGATATATTTGAAGGTACAGCTGATAACACTTCCTGGTGTGCTGAGGTATGAATGGAAGTGGAGAGTTGTGGATGACTCCAAAGTTTGTTTGTTTTTTTAAATAACAGCTTTATTGAGATACAATCCACATACCGTTAAGTTTACAATTCAGTGCTTTTTAGTTTATTCATGGAGTTGTACAGTCATCACCATAATCAGCTTTAGAGCATTTTATCACCTCTGAAAGAAGCCCTCTACCCTGTAGCTATCACTTTGTGACCCTATCATCCTCCCCACCCCCAGCCCTAGGCAACCACCTATCTACATTCTGTCTCCATAGATTTATTTATTCTGGACATTTTAGAGATAAGTCTAAGTATATGATATGTAGTTTTCTGGCTGGTGTCTTTAATTTAGCGTGTTTTCAAGGTTCATGCAGGTTACACCATGTATAACTACATTCCTTTTTATGCCCGAATAATATTCCATTATATGGATGTACCACATTTTGTTTATCCCTTTATCTGCTGACAGACACTTGGAGTATTTCCACCTTTTGGCTATTGTGAATAATGCTGCTAAGACACTAAGACACTTAGCCTGATGTACTCCCTCTTCAATTTTCCTCCAGGATCATGTACTTCTAACCTTGTCTCCCTCTTTCTGACATATTCCCTGTCCCTCCCTGCTTCTCTCCTGGCTTCTTGTTCTCAAGGATTCTCCGGCCTTCTCTATCTTTAAAGCAGTCCTGCAAACAAGCAGTGATTTGGAAATTCCCTGATGCTCCTTCCATATGTCCACCTCCTGCACTTCCTCCTCCTCCTTTGTTGCTTCCTCTTCCTCTTCTCCTCCTCTTCCCTCTTGTCCTCCACTTTAATCTCCCCTTCTTTCTCTTCGACTCTCTCTTCCCCATTACTGCCACATATTGATCCATCTTCAACTCATAATTTTCTACCCACTGCCTCATGCTGCTTTTCTCTCTTCTCCAAGGTCGTCGGTGGTGCCCTTCTCGCTGATTTCCAGGGCTCCTTCCTAATCCTTATCCTGCCGAAGTTGATCGTTTTTCAGAAGCCTTCTCCCCTGGCTTCTATTGTACTGCACTGTGCCTGCTCTCCTGAGACCTCTGCCACCCTCTCCTTCCTCCCCCCTCTTCAGCTGATCTCCTCTGCCTTGAGGAGAGGATGGATGGCTACCTCGAGGTGGATGGCTCCCAGACTCCCCTTCTAGCCAGCCTCTCACCTCAGGTCTTTGCCTGGCCCAGGCAGCAATGTGTTTGCCGACTCCTCCTCCTCCTCTCCCTCCTCTTCCTCCCCTTCCTCCTCACCACCCTCCTGGTTGTGGTGCCAGCCTCTCTCTACCTCTTTTTCATCCCACACTTAATTCCAGCCTGGCTTTCTCGTGCATCCCTAGTTTCTATCAGTGGTGCCATTATCTCCCTCCTCACTTGGGCTGGAAGCTTGGCCATTATGCTCGCCGCCCTCATCTCAGTTATCTTTGGAGTGCCACCAAGTTTCCTTTATTTATGATGACTCTCCATCTACCCTGGCTCTTCCTCTTCCATCGCCAATGCTCTGATTCAAGCTGTTGGCATCTGCCACCTGGGTGATTGTAACCTCCCCACAGGCCATGCTGCCTTACTCACAGCTGCCGAAGTGATACTTACGGAGCCAGGGCCTGGCTGACTGCAAAGCCTAGCTGGGCCAGGAGGCCAGATTGCCCGAGTGCAGCGCCTGCTCCCACTACTCATTTATTGTGTGAGCTGGGGAAAGTTACTTAATCTTCCTGGGCCTCAGCTGTCTCTCTGTAAATTGGGCATGGGTGATGGTATTCAATGTGCCACAATCCAATGATTGTGAAGATTAAATAAGATGATATAGGTAGTGTGCTTGGAAAATGACCTGTTGCATAGTAAGCCCTCGTCAAATGTCAGCTGTTGCTATTGTTGTTGTGATTGTCAAGTCCTGCACAGAGCCCAATCACCACTTTCTTGGCCAGAGATTTGGCTTCAGCTCTTTCTGCATCTCCTGCTCTGGGGAGCCAGGTTGGAGCAAAGGGCACAGGAAAGCCAGGCCTGAGTGGGCCACTTCCTGCCCACTGTGTCTGGCCTCAGGGTTGGCCTCGGTTGGCCCTCACAGTCTTTTCCAATGAGCTTCATCAAAAGGGAAGAAAGAACATATATGAGGAAAGAAAGGGAGGTGGTGTTGGAGTCTGCAATCCTGGGTTGAATTCCAGGCTGAGCCACTCACCAACTCTACTTAGCTCCTCTGAGCCCAAATTCTCTTATCTATGAAATGGAATGGTGATCGTGACCTTGTAAAAGAAAACACACAAGAACACACAAATGCACACACAACACGCATGTGCACTCATACACATGCATATGCAACACATGCACACATATGCACACAACACACATACACAAACACAAAACACATGTACACACATATATAAATATAATATACACACAGTGCACACATCCACACAGACATGCATACACAAACATCTATCCCCACATACACATCCACACACACTGGCACAGAATCAGTGAGCCATCAAGGGCACTTCTTTGTGGCCTCTAAACACTAGTAAGAGGAGGAAAGTTGAGAAGGATTGGAGCTTTCATTCTTCTGATTTCTTCTGCAAGGGCATTGCCCACTCCCCGTCCCAGACATCCCTCTTGGAGTTCCCTCATTTCGTCCAGACAAGAACACCTGCTCCCAGGGAGAAGGGAGGAGAGACGTTAAGTCCCCCCAAATGGCAGTGAGTGGAACCAGGAAGAGATCAATATACAACACATCTTTACCAGGCCTGTACTCTGTGCAGAAACCTTTGAAAATGCCATGTCAGTGACCCCCAACTCTTTGGTGCATGGATTGGGGGCCCTAGCCCTGCCTTGTTTCCCCAGCACATGAGTGAGGCCAGCCTGGGCACTGCCATGCACATGTGCCTGCCCTGGGACCATTCTCCTGCTCATTTACTCAGTATGCTGTTTCATGGGAATGTGTCTTATCTCCTCATCTGGAGCCTAAGCTCCCTGAAGGTAGGAACTGTTCCTGAACTTCTTTTAGATTCCCCAAATGTGAATTTTCACTCACAAAAAATTCTTTCTGAAGAGTGAATGAATACCTTCTCTAGAGTTTGACTTACTACAAAAACTTAGAACTCAACTAATAAATGTAGTTGTATATATTTATATGTAGTTTAAGTCAATCCCCTGACTTGTCTGTCTCATGGCATAACATCTTAATTAATCTAATGTTTTCTTTGTTTTGATTTCAACTTCTCAGGAGTAATCATCAGGGCATACTTAATGAAATATCTCCCCCTTTGAGTTACTGAATTCAAAGTATTAAATTATCTTCACCTTTGGAATCACCAGATTAAAAGATATAGCTGGCCTGTATCAATATTGCACTTTATTATTTGAGAGCTACAGAAATTGAATAAAAGGAATTATATTAGAGAGAGTGATGCATGGTGCTTATACAGTTATTAGTTTACTATATAATGAGTATTTATAGTGTCCCTGGCTCTGTGCTAGAGGCTGGCACAGAAGTAATTCATATCTGCCCTTAAAGAATAGGGAAGTAGATGTGTAAAGAATGAAATGACAGTTGCAATAATTGAGCCCAAGAACTCCCACTCATAAAAAGAAGAAAACCATGTCAACAGTGCAATCACTAAAGGCTTTTTGATGTCATATAATATTTGACTTTCACCCATTGGCCTCTGATTTTTATCCTCTGTAATTTGTGTTGTATGTGTAATTCACAAATGAATAATATTAATATTTGATGTTAAAAGACTGCTTCCTCCTAATTTTCCAGATGGTGGTTTTCAAACTTTAGCATGTACCTTGTATTAGTATCACCTGTAGGACTTCTTAAACCTCAGTTCCAGGCCCCAGCCCCAGAGTTTCTGCTTCAGAAATCTGGGACAATAATGGTCAATTTGCATTTGTAACGAGTTCCCAGGCAGTGCTGATGCTGCTGATTTGGGAGACACATTTTGAGAACCACTGTTCTAAATTGCCTGTATAAAAACTGAGAGATCCCAAAATACTGGCATATTGCTTTGTCATTTTAAAATCCATAAATTCTTCATTCACTCAAAAAATATTGAGCCACGTGGGATGTGCCAAGCACAGTGCAGCCTCTTGTGGATTAAAGGGTACACTCCATAGAATGGTACCTGCTTGAAGTCATTATAGTCATTATCTTTATTTCCTCCATGAGGGAAATGAAGGTCAAAGTCAACCCCTTGATGAACTCACTCAGCTGATTGTTGTATCTCAGACCTTCCACTCCCCAAGCCACTGTCCTTCCCACTGTGCCTCTTGTCTATTTACTTGTTAGCTGTGGTTACTTTTTTCCCCAACGTTGAGATTAATTTTTCTAATTCTGCTGAATGTCAGCTTTCTGTCAAGCTTTTTTTTTTTTTACATATTCCAATTTTAATTATATTTTACTTATTGTCGTTCATAGATGGGCTTCACATATCTCCCTTTATTTGCCTTTGGTTTATAAATCCTGTTTGTGTTTGTCCAGATGTGTTTGTCTTTCTCCTGCCAGCGAATCTTACTAGTTTTTTTCTGTGCAATAATTTCTGCCTTCTGACTTTAAAATAGGATGCCTCTGAGACTGAACATCTTCATGGTGCACTATTTATTCCCACTGTTTATTTCTTGCCTCCGTGTGCTAATATTAGGCACTGCATCTCAGCAGCCACGGCTGAGGCCCTGATACTGGCTGCTCAGATCCCCCCAGGGTGAGAGCTGAGACTGATGGGTTCTCTTGGTAGCATCAGCATTCGGTCCAAATCCAGCAGCCTCACCTCACTGCACAGGCCAGACTATTAAAAGACCAGGGGCGTTAAAAATAGCTCTCACTGCAATTCCCACCATGGGAGCCTTCAGAACAGCTCTCCAAAGAAACAATTAGACTCTGCCTCAGAGAGCCAAAGCAACACAGAAAAATATTTTTTTATTTCAATAGAGAAATCATGAAGTAAACATCATACACAAAAACAACTGTGCAAAGAAGGACAATGTTTAAAAAAATACTCACAACTGATTGATTGCCCTTGTTCTTTGTAATCTGACTCATTTAGCTAACGTCTCTTACCCCTCATGCCATTGACCTCTGGAAGGTTTTCTTCATTTGAAGGGTACAGGTGGAGTAGATAACAACATATGGGTTGGTGGGGGGGATTTTTTATTATGTTGGAAATCAAAAGGTACCACTCAGATGGTATGCTGTTCTGAGAGTCACAGGGAAACTCAGCCATTCTTCTCTCTCTAGATATGAATACATTTTAAATTATATTTTATACTTAAATGTAAAATAGTATAAAATCAAACACTCTAAGCCTATGTTAGACCAAATGTAATCTGTGAATGCCCACTAATGGATGCATTTCCTTCACGTGTCTTGTCACTTTCTGCCTTTTGCATTTTTAAGAATTTACTCCCTGCCAGGCTTTGCTTCCTATGTCAGGGACTTATTTCACCTCACATCATTGCTCACCGTCAGACCCTTTAAAAGCACGAAGCCTGAGTTGAGAGCTTTCCCAGCTGTGACATATGTCCTCAAAGGGCCTCCTTACCATATACCCTGAGTCACAACTTGTCTTCTATCTTTGTTATACTTCAGTGCTCTTCAAAGAAACAAAATGTCTGCAATTCCCTAAAAGGAGAGGTCAGTATTTTCAATAGTCATCTGCTTTTGAATGAATTATTTTACTTATTCATAAAATGTCCCAATTGTAAATTCCTTAGGTTCTTAGGGTTTTGAGTCAATGTATTTTACAATGGCCTTGAATTTGCTAGGGATTCTAAATATTCCTAAGAATGCTGATTTTTAAAAAATGTTCTGAAGGTGCTATTTCTCTACTTTGTAAAGGAGTGGTTTCTGTTTAAGGGAAGACAAGAGGCTCTGAAACCAAAACAAAGGTTAATAGTCTGAAGGACTAAGGTTCCATTGACCCAAACCAGGACTTCTCAACCTTGGTGTTCAGGACATTTTGCCCTGGAGAATTCTTTGTGGTAGGAGACTGTCTCGTGTTTTGGAGAATGTTCAGCATCATCCCTGGCTTTCCCTACTAGATGCCAGTCACCCCTTCAGGCGTATGACCATAAATACAGTCTCCTGACATGACCAATGAGACCTGGGGAAAGAATCGCCCCAGTCAAGAACCACTGACCTAAGGAATTAAGTCTGGATATGGGCTCCTGAACAACAACAACAAAATGAAGAGTTCTGCTTCAGCCTTGTTGATTTGCCATGTTGCAGAGATCTGTTGGAGGTGCTGGATGCTAGCTGGAGAGGCAAGATTGAAGTTCATAAGAGGGCAGCATGATGCTCTACTGATCTCAGTCTGCCTAGAAAGGGAGGGGCCCTTTAGCAGGACAGTTGCTCATTGCGGTGTTTCCCAAGTTAGATGTACAGACCATGATGGCACCAAGGTGATTTTTGATGGCAGATATTTGAGATAACAATGTTTTTACTTTAATAGCTCTGCATTTATTTTAATGTGCATTAGGAAAACGAGCAGCTAGCACATTCTACCCAGGCTCTTCTTGATATTATTGCTTAGGGAGAGGCTAAACCTAAGTTGAAAGATATAGTTGATTTTGGGACAAAAACTTTAAGCAAGTGGATTCACTCCTTCAACAAATAATTGTATCAGGAAATGTTTAAGTTTGGAGGGTACGGAGGTGAACAAGGCAGAGGAAGTCCTGATTCTCAGGGAGTTTCTGTTCTTAGAAGGAAACCAATTAAGAAAATCATTGTAGGTAATGATAAGTATACTGTGATGAGCACACAGGAGCCCTGGGGGTACAAAAGGGGCCTCCAGGGATACAGCCCTGTTCCCATGGGTCACCTTCTGGGTGGGGAGGTAACAAGTATGTGTGTGTGTTTCAAGTAGAAATAAGAGCGAAGTTTTAGAATAAACAAGGACAAAAAGCCTGAGGTCTGAGCAAGTGACTTCTGAGCTTAGAGTTAACTAATGAAAGAGGGTGGGCACAGAAGGCTGCAGAGTCAGAGGAAAGAGCCCTGCAGTGTGACCCCAGGGTCCGGGGGTAAGGTTTCTGGCGTCCCAGAATGCCCTTTGGGCACAGAGAAGACTATTTGAAATTATCTTTTGTATGTGTTCCCTTGTGAGAAGTAAACTTAAACACTGTAATGATTCTCAAGCTCTGTTCAACATCCCAGTGGGTTCTGACTTAATCTTATCTTTCAACTTAAATTCATCAATCAAAAACCAATTACTCAGCTAAACATTTTAATTAGAATCGTAAGTGTGATAGATTCTCTCACACACCACATTTTTCTCAATCATCACACATTTGAATACCAATAGGCACAGATTAGCTTAAACCAGATACGAAGTGGCAGAACCATGGGCTTGATCCACGTCATCATATCATCATCTCCATACTTGGCTCTATCTCTTCTTGCAGTTGGAAGACTCATACCACTAATGGAAGAGCTTCATTATCCTAAGCTAACTGTGGTTCTTGACCCAAATGAATGGCAGTTGGCGCTCAGAGGACTCAGGTTGTTTCTGGGAGGGAGATTTTTGGCTGTCTCAGGAGTCCTGGGCATCCAGGGTGATTCTTCTCATGTCAGTGAGATGAGCACACACAGGCCACCTCTCCCTATTATTGCCATCCAACAGGAAACTCCAAGCTCATGCTCATCAATGGGCTTGATTTCAAAACCCACAGCCCCTGAGTCCCAGAGACATCATTGCTGAATTGTTCTGATTTTATTGGTCACTCCCACTAAGGCTGTAGCTATTTTCCTTCCCTCCTTAGTTGGATTTTGCACTTTTCTTTGTAGCTTTATTAAGATATGTTCATGCCGTGCTCACTTCGGCAGCACATATATAAGATATGTTCATGTCTCCCTACCTAGTTCTAGAGACGACTTTAATGCTTTGATGCCCTTCTCTTAGGTCTTCCACTCTGTTGTGCAATTTATTTCTAAATCCTCCAGTCTTTATTTCCTGATTTTACAGATAAAATTCCACTACACCTCCCTTAGTCCTCTCCTTTCCACCCCCAAAAGTTTATTGCTAACTTTCTTCAGTAATTTCTCCATCGCAGAACAATTTTAAATCTGTGCCCCACTTCTCTTTGCAGGGCAGGACTATAACTGCTTCTGTTGAATCCTGCATCCATCTCATGATTCTTTCTGGTCCTGAGGCCACAGCATGAAAAGAGTACTAATGCCTGTGAGCAGGAGCTTGGTGAGATTCGGAATAGAGTGAAGCCTAGGTGGTTGCAGCATGGTGGTCGGTGGCAGGAGTGGGCCAAGATGAGGGGGCAGGGGCCACACCATGCAGTATCTTTTAGTCCCTGGGTAAAGTGTTTAGGTTCTATTCCAAACCTTTTGGGAAGCCACTGGAGGGTTTTAAGTAAGGAGTAATAGGATATGAATTATATCTTAAAAAGATCTCTCTGGCTATTCCTATGTGAAGAATGGATTGAAGGAAAGCAAGTGTGGCAGCAGTGAAGACAGGGGCTGGGCAACCATTGCTGGAGTCCTGATGAGAAGTGGTGAGGTTTAAACGGGACTAGACAATGTGAAAGGTATTATGTGGTTGTGACAATAACTTGGCAGGTGGTTCATGAATGCTTGTGGTCTGGCCACGGGGGCTTAGAGGGAGTACCACTAGCTAGAGGAAAGAAAGACAATTGCTGATACTTGCCTCCATAGTTAGGTATAGACTTTTGTCATTTGGAAATCAAAACGAGGGTGTTTATCATTGTCGTGCAGTTTTAGTCAAGTGTCAATGACATTCACACCTTTTCTGCACTCTTTTGTGCCTTCACATGGGTTTTTCTCCATGTCTTGCCCACCTTCCACTTGGGAGCTCTGGCATAGGTTTCCAGGGCTGAAATGCCTGTTGTGTGTGCATGCTAGAGCAAATTCTTCCATAACACACACAGAATGGCCACTGTGTATTACCTTTCATGTCTGCGGCATCAGTACCATCGATCTTGCTTGCATATCTTCTACAAGGTCCTCTGGGTGGCTGTCATGGCTTTCGTGGCATAAGGAAATATTATTCATAGTTGGCACGGTTACTTTAGTCCCTAGAGAACAGACTGACTTTTAGCAGGATGGAAGAAAGAAAACCCAGGCAAAACTTTAATGGTATTTTTCATTTAGATTTCTGCCAATCACTCATTTAGTTTTGACTCCTTGATTATGAGATCAAATAAAAAACCAAAGGACACAGGAAGGGTGATTTGTGTAGCCCTTAGGTATCCAGTTCAGAGTATTACATGTATATTAATACCAGTGATTTGTCCAACACCTTCAGTGAAGCCTCTGCTCTCTGAGGATCTAAGGAGTGACTCGCTGGTATTTGAGAGATAAGCTTCTGGCTCCTTGTCCTCTGCCTCTCCTCTCCTAGAGCTGTCTTCACTTGGCTAGTAATGCAACTGTAATGGGAGTAATACAGTTGATGATGGTACTCTTGGGACTGCCAACTAGTTACTCCCTGGAGGCCAAGAATAATACCTGGTCCTCTTGGTGAGTCTCGTGTGGACGATTGTTAGGTCCTGAGCTCCTGCCATCATGGTCCGTACATCTACTTGGGGAAACACTGCACTGAGCAACTGTCCTGCCAAAGGGCCCCTCCCTTTCCAGGCAGACTGGGGTGGGTAGAGCATCATGCTACCCTCATCACCTTTGCAGATCCGTAGCTGGTTATTGCCAGTAGCACCGGCCACCTGCAGGTGAGGACGCTCAGGGGTCCCATAATCCCGTGATCTCAGCACTGCCTCCCTGCTTCCTCCTACTCCCCAGCCCATGCTCCTCCATGGCTTCAGTGTTACTGAAGATGAATAACACTGAACCCATAGACATGTCAATATGCTCATACTGTACGGGTTTAGAGCATTGCACATAATCTTTTTCTCCATAGTTCCATGTTTCCTGTGTTTTCAAAATCTTTAATATAAAGACTTTAAAGCTCAGGGAAAAAAAGCAATGACAAAATGTTGAATATGGACCACTGTTTCTCATTGGAGGGAACTATTGGCATTTTGAATGTGACAACTCTGTTATTAATATATTAGACCCTCTCAAGTCCTGCAAGACCTCAGTATCTTTATCCACAAAACGCCAGTGAGGTCCCGAAGCTGTTATGACAATTAAAAATGTAAATTAGCCTCTTTGATTGAAATCTCACCAAACTTGCATACAGTATTGGGGCACTTAACAGCATTTAAGATTCACCTCATTTATAATTTATTAGATCTATAAAAATTAAGTGCATGGGAAGATTTGTGCATTATCAGACAGTTGTGGTTCTTAAGAAAATTGTTGATATTATTAAATATATATAAATATGTTTTAAAGTGTTTAATTAAATTTGTAAATGGAATGAAATATTAAAGACCCCATTAAAAGTGATCTTTAAAAAAGTCTCCTTTTGCTAGAAATGCACACTGAAATATTTACAGGTGAAATGAAATTTGATTTTAAATACCCTCATGGGGAACCCAGGAAAATATGAGGAGACTAGATGAAATTAAACAGACAAAATGCTAATAATGGTTGGAGCTGGGTGATGGATATGTGAGGTTCATAACCTCGTCTCTCTATGTTTAAGTATGTTTTAAATCCTTAGATAAAAAGTAAAAAGGAAGTGATTGTTAAAATTTTATTGAAAGAACTTTGAAGTTCAGAGTCTTGCACTCTTCTATTTTTTCTGTCTTGTGGGGATGTACATCTCTCACATCTGAGACCGAACTGGCTGCTGACTGTGCGTCGTGGTTTTGTGTGATCCTGTGGTCACAATTCTGACGTCTTTCCAAGGACAGAATGCATGGTGCCATCTACATCCTTTAGGCCATCCTGCCTCTAAGAAGCTACCAGTTGTAATCGGTTATCTTTTTCATAAATGTACTCTACTTTTCTAGCCATCTTGTAGAATCTTTGAAGCCAGGGATTTGAAAAAATAATTCTTGGCAATCTCCAGCCTAAGCATAACCAACCACACATAGGCTATAAGTTATAGGTGAATATTTATATTTGTGGATTTTATTATTTTACTTTTTTTTTTTTTTTTTTTTGAGATGAAGTCTCTCTCCGTTGCCCTGGCTGGAGTGCAGTGGCACAGTCTCGGCTCACTGTAACCTCTGCCTCCTGGGTTCAAACGACTCTCGTGCCTCAGCGTCCCCCACAGCTGGGATTTCATGCGTGTACCACCATACCTGGCTAGTTTTTGTATTTTTGGTAGAGACAGGGTTTTGCCATGCTGGCCAGGCTGGTCTTGAACTCCTGGCCTCAAGTAATCTGCCTGTTTCAAACTCCCTAAGTGCTGGAATTACAGGCATGAGCTACCACACCTGAGCTGAATATTGATCATTTTTGTATCAAGCTCTGTGTCTCTTTCTGTGTATTTTCTTAGCCATTATTTTCTGTTATTTTACCTTCATACTAAATACCTGTTTGTTGACGATGGTGATGCATAGTGCCTTAAGCGTAACCTCAGGTATACTGTGTGAAAGGGCTTGGACGCAGG
Source organism: Trachypithecus francoisi (assembly GCF_009764315.1). Classification (NCBI taxonomy): domain Eukaryota; kingdom Metazoa; phylum Chordata; class Mammalia; order Primates; family Cercopithecidae; genus Trachypithecus; species Trachypithecus francoisi. The sequence goes on from NW_022681458.1 coordinate 11,380,707, forward strand.
GCCCTGACTCCCTGTATGACTGTGTGCAAATTACTTAACCTTCGTAATCCTCGATTTCCTCATTTGTTAAATGGGGTGATTCTCCACGGAATACTATGCAGCCATAAAAAGAAATGCGATCATGTCCTTTGTAGGGACATGGACGGAGCTGGAAACCATTATCCTCAACTGACACAGGAACAGAAAACCAAACACCACATGTTCTCACTTTTAAGTGGGAGCTGAATGATGAGAACACGTAGACACATGGAGGAGAACAACACATACTGGGGCCTGTTGGGAGTGGGGATTTGAGGAAGGAGAGCATCAGGAAGAACAGCTAAGGAAGGCTGGGCTTAATTCCTAGGCGATGAGTTGATCTGTGCAGCAAACCACCATGGCACATGTTTACCTATGTAACAAACCTGCGCATCCTGCACAGGTACCCTGGAACTTAAAATAAAAGTTGAAGTAAAAAAAAACAAGGTGATTCTAATAACACTAACCTCATAAGGTTACATGAGTATGGATGAGTTATTTATTAATTTGTGGATACATTATTAATATTAATTAATGTATGAATAAAAATAAGTGATCTTTTGTAAGTTTTGGCTATTATTTTTAGCCACAAAGTTATTCGCAGCATTCCTCTTAGAAACAATTCACTCTCCCTTATTTTGAATTTACAGCTTTTATTTAATCCATTCTGGAATTTTGAAATAGCCTTTTTTTGGTGTTTGGAATTTTAGTTCATGCGCTTGTCTTACTCCTCTTCTCATACCATGAATTAGCTAGAGTCTCCCACACTGCTTGAGTGCCTGTGAGTAGGATAGCAAATGAATGCCTCCCCATTCCCAGTCTGTAATTTACAATCTATTCGGCAGGTAATTGAAGGTCAGGTGAATCATCTCTTTTCTAATATCACTGGATCTTTTTTTTTTTTAAATCTCAGATTCAAGTGCTAATGGCAGTCGTTCAAAACTAATAATTCAGGAAGACAAGTTTTTATGTAGTTGAAACTATCCTAGAAATAAATAAAGTGTTACAGTATGATCATAATTGTGTGGAAAATATCTATGACTAAAAAGTTTTGATAGGAGTTATCTCTACAGTACGGATGGTCCTGTCACTCAAATAACATAACCAAGGGCACAGTTTTTTTCTTTTTCTGTTTAATGTCTTAAATTTTCCAAGCTTTCTTTACCGTGTTCCACTTTATGATGAGAAATTTATTAGCATTTTAGTTTTTAAACTTTTCTCTCCAGCGGCTTTGTTTTTAAAATTGATAAACAAAATTCTGGAATGTATTTAAAGCTTTTTGACTGCACGGGTGTTCCATTAGATTTACGTCCTTATTTCCTCACCACATGCATGTTGTTATTTTACAACCAACAAAATCACCACGAGAGCCTTGTTTCACAGAGAATTTAGTTGGATTTGTGAACTAAGTAAGTATTAATACAATATATGAATGTGCTTAGTGTTCCGTGTGCCTCAATCTCTTTATCTTGAAAGTGGGGGGAGAGGGTACAGAATTAACACAGGTGGGTTATTCTAGCTCCAAAATATTATACATTAAAACTGCTAATACCTAGACATTTTCCTAATGCTTTTTATGTAGGCATTGTGATGGCCTAGAGAATGTGGCATTATCTCAGTTAGATCAAGCTGAACACCGTAAATTCCTGAGTCAGAAGGAAGCTATCAACGTGACATTCAGTCTCAGCTTCTGAAGGTTCTGACTGGTATTTCAAGATGAAACACAGACCTAATGCTGAAGAAATGTGGTCTTTTGCAATAAAGATTTTTGCAGAGTAAATGATTTTTGAACGATGATTCTAAACTGCTATGATTATTTCTAACCTACCATAGTTTGTAAAAATAAATGAGATCTAGGAGCAGCTCAGCTGAAGGCTGCCGCTGCCTTCATTGGGCAGGTACCAGTTGAATCCATCAGTTCCTAGAGTGGCTCATGGTAGGTCTGGAATAGCTTATTTTATAAAATGTACATTTTGTTTTATTCAGGTTATACTGGAGAGCTTTGCCAGTCCAAGATTGATTACTGCATCCTAGACCCATGCAGAAATGGAGCAACATGCATTTCCAGTCTCAATGGATTCACCTGCCAGTGTCCAGAAGGTAATTACTATTTATTACTCCAGAAAGAACTTTTGTTTTTCTTTTTAAATTATAAGCTAATTTGATCAGCCTTATACTTTGTTTCTCCAAAACTCTACGCAAGAGAACTTCCTGTTTTGTTTGATTTATAAAACATAGAAGATAGTCCCCCTTTTTAGCTCTATGCTAGCATAGCTTGAAAATTATTTGAATATTAGACATAATCTAGGACTTTCTGTGATTTTATTTATACATTGAAAATGAATAGCTATAATAAAATAAAATCTCTTTCTCATGGTGACAATTTACTTAAGAGTTCTATTTTGTTTCATTTTTGATATGAGTTTACATTTAAAAATTCAACATAAAGTTCATCTACTTCTGTTTTTAATCAACTTCATAATGTCTTAGAAAATTCAACTCACCTGAAAAACCACATCGTTAGGGCTACTTTTATTTTAAAAAGCAGCTTTAGTGCTGGCATAGTTTACCTGAAGAAGCAGGCAGATAATCACAGCCCTCAAGCTGGTGTTCACGAGATTATTTTGTAATTTGAGGAAGGCTTGTTCCCATTTCTGCTTTCAGGGATGTTATGGAAGGGATTATTTTAAACTGTTAATTTTGTAAGAATAACATGACATTAGATTGTTTTTTAGAACCAGCATGTAAGCTTCTGATCCACAGAAGTAACATTGAAAGCTACATAGAGTCACATCTACAGAAATTAGGTGTAGAGCCTGAGTGCCTAAGGATGCATCTCTGTGTTCACAATTACCTCACACTACCTAAGGCTGAGAGACAGGAGGTGGGCGGTGGGACAGGAGGGTGTTGGTAAGAGGCCACTGGCTTCCCAGATAACCTAACGGCTTGGGCTCTCCAGGAGCTGCCGCTGTGATGGGCAGTACCTCATAACCGAGTATTTCGCAGAAGTGAACATCACCTAAAGAAGGGCAGGTCCTTGTCTTCCTGCTCACTTGGGCAGGGCAGGGGCCAGGGTCGGGGCCGGGGTGAGATGCCTGTGGCCTGCCCGGCCATCCCACTCTCTCACTGTGTGCTGGCAATGAGTGAAATGTATTTGGCAAGCCCTGCTCTTCACCCTCTCCTTATTTTGCAGTGCAGGCTCAGCTCCCTTAAACAAACGTGAAACCTTGGAAACATTGCTGAAGGCTGATGACTGAGCAAGCAGCACCAGTCTTCGCTCACATAGAGCACTTTGCAGTTCTTAAAGCTCTGTCACACCCTTGATTAGTCAGTTGTCACTTAACTCTGACCGAAGGCCTTGCCGTTTAGTGTTTAGTCAAGGGCAGCCTTCAGGGTCGTTCTGGGACCGAATGAAATTTTTGTGCAAGTGCTTTAAGAACTCCAACATGCTTTCTTATTATTGCTGGGATTGTTACCTGAAAGTTACAATCAGGCCTCTGGAAGTTCGGATGGGGGTATTTGGCACAAAATCACACTAGTAATAAACAATGGCCCTTGAACTAAAAGCTAGGAATTTTGCTTGCACTCATACTACAATTTCCTAGTTGTTAATGTTTTGCTGAGCACTTCATGTATACCAGGCACTGTGCTAGGAGCTAGGATATCATGCTAAGGAAGGCTGAGATGACCCCTCCACTAGTGCACAGACAGATAAGTGTGTCATCACATGCAGGAATAGGTGCCTTGAAGATGCATAGAAGGGATGTGCCTGGGCTTGGAGAGCCAGGAGAGACTCCCATGTACAAAGACCCTAAGAGAGGAGAGGGAGGAGGTGGCGCAGCTGAGGGCATGACTAAGCTAAGAGGTTGAGAAGAATCATGGTGATAGCAGGTGGAAGCAGGCAGGGCAAGGCTTGCAGGGCTGGGTGAGCCCGGCGAGGCCTTTCATCTTCATCCTAGAGGGGAGGGAGTCGGAGGGGGAGGTTTGAAGGCCAGCTCCACTATTTACTTACCAGCTTTTTCCCATGGGCATGTGGTTTGATACCTCCCTGCATCTTGGTGATTTTAATCTGTAAAATGGGGTGATGATTGTGTCTATGTTCTGGGATCAGTGGAAGGATTAAATGAGGGGAGACAGATAAAGTGCCTAGCACAGTGCCTGGCTAAATGCTGAATACGCAGTAGCTATTTCATCACTGTTGTTTTCCTAATAATGATTCTTATTAAACCATTGATAAGCAGGGGAATTTGAACTTTTCATTCTGGAACAATGTTAAACGTAAATTAGAGAGAGACAAGAGTGGGAATAAGGAGAAAAGTTTGGGGACAGTTGTAGAAGTCCAAGAACTAGATATAGGCTGCTAGGAATGGAAGGGCGGAATTTGAAAAAGAGGCAGATGGATTTGGAAGAACTTTGGAAAGAAAATGGAGGAGGCCTGAGAAGGAGCAAGGTGGTGGAAGGTGAGGGAAGGTGAGGCAGCGAGTCTGGGGCTTTGCAGTGGGTTGTGCCGCTCATGGAGAAACAGAAAAATGGAGAAGTGTTCTATGTTGGAACTCTTGTGAGAGACCCTTGTGTTAGTCACGTGGAGATGTCAGCTAGGCTGTGGCTCTGTGCATCCGGAAGAAGCCCGCGTTCATCTAAACACAGAGACAGAGCCTGTAGATAGTAATTTAAACCCTGGATGCTGATGTAGGAACCCTTCTCCTTTATGCAGTGGCGCACCAGCCCCTCCACGCTGCCTAGATAAAGCCTAGAGAAAATGCGAGGCTCTGGAATTGACAAGATGAAGATGAGTTTTCCATTACAAAGACTTTTATTCAAAGGTTTATCTTCATTGAAGACTGAGCAGGGAAAAGCAGGCTTTCATTGGAGTTTAGAAGAATTTGCTGGAATGTGTGGCAGCATCTTAGCAGGAGCTCATACCTGGTGACTGGCATTTTTTAAGTAGCCTCTCTCACTGGCCTATCCTTACAGTGCTTGCTTTTGTGTATTGGCATTAACTCATATTTATAGAACACTTTGCACTTTAAAAAGAGCCTGTGTCAGCAGGTGTGGTGGTTTATGCCTGTAATCCCAGCACTTTGGGAGGCTGGGGTGGGCAGATCACTCCAGGCCAGGAGTTTGAGACTGGCCTGGCCAATATGGTGAAACCTCGTCTCTACTAAAAATACAAAATTTAGCCAGGCGTGGTGGTGCACTCCTGTAATCCCAGCTACTTTGAGGCTGAGGCACAAGAATTGCTTCAACTCGGGAGGCAGAAATTGCAGTGAGCTGAGATCGTGCCACTGTACTCCAGCCCGGGTGACAGAGCAAGATTCTGTCTCAAAAAGAAAATAAAAAATAAAAAGAGCCTGTGTCTCCAGGATGTTTCTCACATGAGACGTGCAGAGAGCTAGTGTGAGCAGAGCCTCAAATTCACAGAACGTCCTGGGGTTCAGAGCCAGCCCTGACCCTTGCCTGCCTCCTTTTCAGTTTCTCCACTGTAGGTTTTTGTTGATTCTGTCTGCCCTGCTTCCCTGTGTCATTCTTTGAGGAAAGGAAATGTATTTTATGCATCTTGTTGCCCACACCTAATTCCGGCACCTTTCCTACGGATCGTGTTTTATGTTAGCAGGAGGGATTAATATTTGGTAAATAATTTAATAATAGAAGTCATCACTTAGATATCACTCACTATGTCTGCTAACTAATTTGACTCTCACAACAGTGAGAGTCAAATTAGTATTTTGTGCTAGGAAGCACACACTGTTAATATTTCCATTTAACAGATTAGAAAACTGAGACACAAGAGGATCAATAACTTGCCTGAGGTTACATAGCCAGAAATGGAAACCCAACCCAGAAATCAGCTCCAGTGCTCCCAACTACTGTCCTATCCCATCTCTGAATATATTCTTTAAAGGAAATCCCATTATAATTTTAAAGATTATCTTCGTAGCCATAATCATAAGTAAAATGTACCACAAAGAAAACTTCTGAATGTCTCTGCTGTTTATTTTCTTAAATCTGGAAAGAGTGAGAAGTTGTTATTTTTGGTAAGCAAGTGAAATCCTTTTGTTAACAATTCCTCCCAGGCTGGAAAGCTTTTAAAACTGGGTTTTCCCTCCGGATAGAGCTCTCAACAGCACACATCCGCATCCTTTCTCTTTTCCGTCCTTTTCATCTCCATCTTGTTTCCTTCAAGGACCTTTTTCCATCTGACCTGGGCAGGCCCGTAGAGGTTGAGCATCCTTCCTGGGTTCTGTGACTCCTGCTCCTTCCCAAAGTTCCAAATCAGGCAGCCCGAGAGCCAGCTGCAGTCACCTTCACAGCTGCGCTCCTCCAGGACATGTCTGCCCTTCTACACGGAGATTTCTATCCTTCATCAACAGTTTCTGTATTTCTCCTGAATTTCTGCTGAGCTTTTACTAGGTTCATGTTGGGAAAGTGTAGCTTCAGATTCTGGTTACAGTGGGGATGATAAGAGATAAAAGTGAAATATCATGAATATTTTCTAATATCCACCTAATTGAATAACAGCAATGACAAAGATAAGCACTTAGAACCTGGCATTACTGCCTAAGAATTTATTGTGTTTGTATTTGGTTTAGAACTTTGAAATCCTTAAGTTTTAAACTAAATGCATTTTAATTCTGAAGTTGTCTAATTATATATATTTAGGATTACTGCATATTGGTATTTAAATATGTATATTTAAATATATGAATATATTTAGATACATGTATAAATACAGTCTGAATACTACTGTCTAGCCATTATCAGTATCTTAATTCCATCTCCCCTCCACTGAGAATTTGAAGTAGAATACCCATAAATTAATAAAGAATAAGAAGAAATCAATAGTGATGAAAGCCTCCAGCAATAAAGAACATCCATTGGCTCTGCAGCATGACCATCCCCTCCGGGAGAGCACACCTGGTCAAATGGAACCACTTTCCTGGCACCTACCTATTATGGAAGGCATATGACAATCAGAGACCAAAGTGAGAATATGGGGTTTCATGCACTATTTTGAAAACATATCATTTTATCCAATGCGTTTTAAAAACGTTAAAGATATTTTCTCGCACTATTCCTATGGATAGGATTATGGAATACATAGATTTTGTATGAACTGCTCTTACACTGTAATTATGAAGTCAAGTATTACAACCAGAGAGAGGACTGACATCTTCCAGTCCTGTAACTATTAGAATGCAATGTTGGATTTTGCTATCAGACATCAAAGATCTTATAATCTGGAAACTGTCATAGCCAAGGATGGAGAGTTGGTGTCTCTCTCTGGCCTGGAGGTCAGTAGATTTGAGTCCAGGCCCCGTGACGAGGCAGTAGAGTGGAGTGGTTATGCGTGTGGTTTGGGGTCACACTACTTAGGTTTGAAATCCGGACCTACCTCTTTTGACAAGGTCTTGGCTTCTTTGAGGCTCATTTTTTAATTTATAAAATGGAGTAACACTAGTATACATTTTTAAAGTATGTGTGAAAGATGGGGAAAGCCCTTAGCACTGTGCTTTGCAAATAGTAGGGGCCGAGTAAATGTTAGCTATTATGATGATTGTTATTAATTAGTCATCTAACCTTGGGTGAGTCACATAATTTTATCTCTTCCACCCTTTGTTTCCTTCGGTAAAAAGGATGGAGGTTGACTACTACCTTTAAGGGACTCTGTTCTTAAAAGTCTTTAATTCAGATATATCAGTTTAAAAGCTACTTCCTGAGTCAATAAATCCATGATGTTTCAAGTCATGTTTATAGAGAAAAGCTTCATAACCTCTAAGTGACTCTAGGGAATGTCTGGGGTCTAAATCTTTATGCTGGCCCACAGGTCCTGTAGGTTAAATTCCACTGCAACAAGCTCCAAGGGTTTACCAAACTATTTTTTTTTTTTTCATTTTATAGCCTTGGGTAACCTAGCTATATAAATCCTTTTGTTGAACTCAAATTTCAGTGGCAATGCTTTTCATCTTAAAGGGATTTACAGACAATAGCAACACACGTCATAAAAGTTGCCTCTCAGATAACATGTATTGTTCAAAAACTGGGCATGTTACCCAGTCAGGATTTAGGAGTGATATAGTTTTAGGATTTAGTTTTTTTTTTGTTTTTTTTCCCCAGCATCCTAACATGTGTGATCTTGGTGAAGGCACTCTCTTAGGACCATACGAAACTGCATGTATTTACGTAAGAAACGTGTAACATACCCTCATAAAATTAACAGTCCTGAATAAAATGCTGTTCTTGTTCTTTCGAAATTTGGCATTATCCCTAAATCACCACTTCATTTACGAATCATAGCAGCTGACATCCTTGAAGTAGTATATAGTTTCACCTTTTAGAATCAAAGCAGGGTATTAAGATTTATTAAGTGTGAGTAAAACTTTTTAATTTAATTTAATTTTATTTTTGAAACAGTGTTTCGCTCTTGTTGCCCAGGCTAGAGTCCCATGGCGCGATCTGGGCTCACTGTAAACTCCGCTTCCCAGATTCAACTGATTCTCCTGCTTCAGCCTCCCAACTAGCTGGCATTACAGGCTCCCACCACCACACCTGTCTAATTTTTGTATTTTTAGTAGAGACAGGGTTTCACCATTTGGCCAGGCTGGTCTTGAACTCCTGACCTCAGGTGATCTGCCCGGCTTGGCCTCCCGAAGTACTGGGATTACAGGTGTGAGCCACCGTGCCCGTCCAAAATTTTATTTTTACGTTTGGTACACACTCATTAATTTTGCTTTAAAACTGAATTAATTTTTCTTTTTCTTCTTCTTCTTTTTTTTTTTTTTATAGCACAGTTTCTCTGAGATTGTTTAAATAAAAATGCAGATGCAGCAAGGAATTTTAGTTACCTGCTTTTTTTCATTAGCGCTGGGGAAAATAACTGCACTAACTTTCAGTGAATGACCAGGACCCTCTTTCCACATTAGCTTTCTTTCGCCTTTGAAAATGGTTCTGACGCCCACTTTAGTGCTGGCAGAGGGCAGTCAGAAGATACAGTTTGATGAACGAATGAATACTTAAAGAGTGATACCTTGATGGTTTTCTACTAAACAAAAAATAGGATATACCTAAGAGAGAAACATAAATTTTTATTTCTAAAGGCGTGTGTCCAGATCTGCACGTGACAATTATTTAGCATTCTTACAACATTTTAGTTTTAAAACTGCAGGCATAGGTCTTGAACTTCAACGATGGTTTCTTTCTTAAGCCTCACAGTAATAACAACAGCATCGGCAGTACCTATAACAGTACTGATTACCGTCTGCCATTTGTTGAGTGCCTCCTATGTGTTAAGCACTGAGTTTGGCACTTTGACATCATTATTATTACTGAAGATGGAGTCTCACTTTGTTACCCAGGCTGGAGTGCAGTGGCGCAATCTTGGCTCACTGCAACCTCTGCCTCCCAGGCTCAAGTGATTCTCCTGCCTCAGCCTCCTGAGTAGCTGGGATTACAGGCACCCACCACCACACCCAGCTATTTTTTGTATTTTTAGTAGAGATGGGATTTCTCCATGTTGGCCAGACTGGTCTCGAACTCCTGACCTCAGGTGATCCGTCCGCCTCAGCCTGCCAAAGTGCTGGGATTACAGGCGTGAGCCACCGCGCCAGGCCAGCACTTTGACATTATTATTCAGCATAACTTAGCAGTTAACAGCTGAGGCTCGAGTAGGCTTTGCTGAGTTTGAACCTGTTTGATTACTTATTCCCTAGTGACCTTGAACAATTTTCTTAAATTTTTCACCCCTCATTTTCCCCATGTATCAAGCGAGGGTAGTATTAGTGCCTACCTAAAGGGATCATTATAAGGATTAACGGAGCTGCTAATATGCAGTGCTTAGACCAGTACCTCGAAGAGATTAAGTAATTAATAAATGTCACCATTTAATCAGCACAACAGCTGTACAAGATAGATATTATTATGCCATTTGACAGATAATTCCTGTGGCTCTAAACAGGTTTGTTTGATCCTGAAGTTCATGTTCTTTCTGCTGCACCAATTCCTCCCTGATCAAGTTTTACTTCACGTGGTAGCTATCTGGAGGTACACCCTTTGTCCCTCATGGGGCTCCGGGCTCATTGAGGACAGGGATGCTAAACATTTCTGTATCCCTTAAAGCATCTGGCATGTAGAAACATACTAGACATTTGTTGAATGAATGGATGAGTAAATATCTCAAAACTGTTCTGGCAATAACATTTTATATATGAGGAAACTCCCCATATCACAAAGATGGATTAACCAATATTCACTGAAGTAAATGTGCGAATCTCACTGGCTACACTCATTGCAAACTCATCATGCCCGCAGGGTGCAGGCATCTCATTTGGTTACTTTCAGTGCCCATTTTAAGGGTGGCGTAGAGTCATCCAGAGACTCCGGGAGAGTTCATATTCAGAATCGGGGGCCCCTTCTTTGTCTGTCTCCCTGCCCAGAACCCTCTCTCACTCCTCATGGTGTGCCTTCTCCAGGCTCCTTCTGTAACTGCCCAGTGGGTTCACCCTGCCCACTGCCTAGACAGAGCTGATTTATCAAGACGAGGAAATTGTAATGGAGAAAGAGTAATTCACACAGAGTCGGCTGTGCGGGAAACAGGAGTTTTATTATCACTCAATTCAGTATCCCTGATATTTTGGGGATCAGAGTTTTTAAAGATAATTTGGTGGGTAGGGGCTTGGGAAGTAAGGAACGCTGACTGGCCAGGTTGGAGATGGAATCATAGGGTGTCAAAGTGTGTTTTTCTTGCTGTCTTCTGTTCCTGGGTGGGGTGGCAGAACTGGTTGAGCCAGATTACAGGTATGGGTGGTGTCAGCTGATCCATCAAGTGTAGGGGCTACAGAATATCTCAAGCATTGATCTTGTTTTACAGTAGTGATGTTATCCCCAAGAGCAGTTTGGGGAGGTTCAGACTCTTGGAGCCAGAGGCTGCATGACCCCCTAAACTGTAATTTCTAATCTTGTAGCTAATTTGTTAGTACTGCAAAGGCAGACTGGTTCCCCAGGCAAGAAGGGGTCTTTTTGGGAAAGGGCTGTTATCAATTTTATTTCGGAGTCAAACCATGAACTGAATTCCTTTCTATAGGTTGGCCTATGCCCGGGAATGAACAAGGACAGCGTAAAGGTTAGAAGCAAGATGGAGTTGGTTAGGTCTGATTTCTTTCACTGTCATAATTTCCTCAGTTATAAGTTTGCAAAGGCGGTTTCCCTTCCTGGGTCCCTCTGCACTGAAATGGCAGGTTCGGTGCTGTCATCTTATCTCCCTGTGCCATTGTCATGACTGTGGCAGCCGTGTGAACCCCCCAAATGCGAAACTGACCTCATGCTGGCTGCTGCCTCTGTATTTGGACTCCCTTCCAAAACCTGCCTGCTTTGGTTCACTTTTCAGAGCCTTGAGGAAGTTTTTTGCTTTTTATTTTTATTATTTTTCTTGTCCGATTTAACAGCTGTTTGTGGGAGGATCTGTTTATTAAAAGCTTACTTCTCCATGCTAAACACAGAACGTTCATACTATATCGTGGTTCTTAAATGCAGCAAAGATCCTTTATAATAGAAATATAAATACAGTAGTAGTAAATAAAATTTTCATTTTTTCTTGCAGCGGAATTATCTCCTCACACATACTCCTCTTTAGACCACAACAATGGGGGAAGCTAAAGTGAAATTTTTGTTTTTCACTTGGACCAAAATATACGATACAGTCCTGGCCCTTCTTCTGAACTCTTCAGGTCGAGGCTCTGACTCTGACCACCTTAAGGCAGGGGACATACAGAGACACTCAGGCCCAAGACAACACTGAACAGAGAGAAGACTGGGAAAGTAGAAGAATGTTTTGTTAATTGCTTTGTCATATAGTAGTTTTGGTTAAATAAACCCTTCTTTGACTCTGTTTTTCCAACCTAATTTCATCTCGTGTGACCTGACATTATAATGATAAAAGGCAGCTGAAGATAGATTCTGACGCCTCTCCTCAGTTAATTTAGCCCAGTTTTAAGACATTTTCCCACTGCTCTTCTTTAAAATTGGCCTAATTACATTTGATTATAATTTCTATGAAGAAGTTGTCATGTTTAGAGTCCCTTCCTCACTTTCTATTCCCAAATGGTCTACCCTTAGCAATGCCCTTGGCCACTGTGACCCAGGACACTCACATGGGACTTTCTGTTCACCACTGGCCGCCGTCATTGCATTTGACCAGGGTCCTCTTTTCCATGACAGTCCATGACTTGACACAGCACTTTAAAGCATTTTTGTCATTTTTTTCCCTGATGACCAAAGAAATGTATGCTCAAATGTACTCAAAGGAAAAACAGTGCCTTGAATTCCAACCCCAAGAGAAAATCACTTTAAATTTTAGGTGAACATCTTTGAGGTCACTTTCTTAATGCCCTTTTTAGAAAACCAAAATCGGATCTGACTGTGTATTCGCTTTTGTAATGACTGTCTTTAACTGAACAACATGCTGTAAATGTTCCATATTGTTAATTATTATTCTAAAGAATTATTAATGATTGCTTTTATCATATGAATGTGGCATCATTTATTTAGTAAAACACTTAATTCACACACTATTTATTGACGACCTACCTTGTAGCAGTTATTGTGTTCATCACAAGGGATTCAGCAGTGAGCGAGACATATGTGGCTTCGGCCTCATGGGTCTTATGGAATAGTGGCCCTGAGAGACAGCGTGGACAGTATGATCAGGGGTGTGACAGGGCTCCTCTGGGGTAATCAAATAGAGTCTTAAGAGGGACCACTCACCTAGACTGAGGGCTGGAGGGAGAGTCAGGAAGCATTCCAAGGGAAATGAATGAAGTTCAAACACACTTGAAGGCTAAGTAGTAACCCAAAGAATGAGTAGAGCTGCAGGCAGAGGAAAGAGTCTTTCAGGAAGAGAGAATAGCAGGGGGAGGTTAGGGAGGGAGAGAGCGACAGAGAAATCTGAGGAACAAAATGCAGTTCAGCAGAGCCATACTGCAGAATGTGATGGAGGGAAGACAGAAGGCTAGAGAGAGAAGTAGGAATTGGCTCAGGTAGACTTTTAAGCAGTGGGCTAAGTGGATTGCACATGGCCCAAGAGTATGGACAAGGGCACCATGAATGGGTTTAACAGGAAAGGAGAAGAATTTTAGCACTTGGAAGAAATTACTGTGTCTGAGGAGGAAGAATGGATCCAGGGAGGACAAGAATTGGAGAAACCTGTTAGGAGCCTGTTACAGTACTTCAGATGAGCTTTAATGGTGAATGCATTACAGAGTGACAATGGAGATAGGGAGAAGGGGACAGATTTGGCTCTAAGAGGACAAGGAGAAGGCCAGGGAGAGGACACACCAGTTTTCAACAAGTTTTACCCAACTTGATATGCGGGAGTGCTACTGGGAGCTGAGCGTTTTTGAGGGAGAGGATGAGAAAACTGTCTCCCTCTAAAATGCAGATGACATGTTTTCATTCCCTGCCTTTCACATCTCTACTGATTTCTCATCCAAGGTGTTGTCTTGGGCCAACATATCCCTGGCTACCTCTCCAACCTAATTTCTTCTTTTTTTTTTTTTGCTTTTTGAATTTTAACGTACATACAAATCACTAAGTGATCTTGTTTAAATGCACATTCTGATTCAGCAGGTGTGGGATGGGGGCTGAGATTCTGTTTATTTTTTATCTTTTAAAAAATGTTATTTTAAGTTCCAGGATAAATGTGTAGGATGTGTGGGTTTGTTACATAGGTAAACGTGTGCCATGGCGATTTGCTGCACCCGTCAACCCATCACCTAGGTATTAAGCCCTGTATGCATTAGCTATTTATCTTGATGCTTTCCCTCCCTCAGCCCCCAGTCCCATTGTGTGTTGTTCCCCTCCCTGTGTCCACGTGTTCTCACTGTTCAGCTCCCACTTATAAGTGAGAATATGTGGTGCTTGGTCTTCTGTTCCTGCATTAGTTTGCTGAGGACAATGGCTTCAAGCTCCATTCATGCCCCTGCAAAATACATGATCTCGTTCCTTTTTATGACTGTATAGTATTCCATGGTGTATATGTACCACATTTTCTTTGTCTAGTCTACCAGTGATGGGCATTTGGGTGGATTCCGTGTCTTTGCTATTGTGAATAGTGCTGCAATGAACATACATGTGCATGCATCTTTATAATAGAATGATTTCTATTCCTTTGGGTATATACCTGGTAATAGGATTGCTGGGTCAAATGGTATTTCTGGTTCTAGGTCTTTGAGGGATCACCCCACTGTTTTCCACAATCTCCAGCCTCATTTCTTATTCCTCTCTTCTTTTCTTTTTCTCCAGATTCTGACTTCTTGCTGTTGTTCAAACATGCCAAAGGCTTAGACATTGTCCTCTGGGGGAAACGATTCACCTCACATCCAATGCTACTGGGAGCATTTGTACCTGACACTGTCCCCTTCTTCATAGGGACCCTCACATGGCTTTCTCTCCCCCTTGTGTCACTTAGGTCTCCCTGACTCCAATATCCAACACAGCCCCCATCATTCTCCACCCCTCTCCTGCTTCAATAACCTGTAGCCCTGGTTGAGGATACCTATTTACTTGTTTGTTTGTTGTTGTATGTTTTCCTTCACTCACTTGAAGCAGTGCCTGATGCATGACTGCTCCCAATCAGTCTAGGTTAGATAAAGGAAGACCCAGAGGGAAATGCAGACCTTCTGACCAAATCTCTAAATTTCCATTGTGAATAGCCAATTATTTTTGTTCATATAACTATATCCTTGAAATAAGTTTTCTCTCTTCTGCCCTTCTATATATTCCAGATTAAGGGAGAGTTGATTTAACATTCTTCTGATGATTTCCTAGTTGTTTTTCATTTTCTCGTCTTACATCTAACTTTGACTTTCTGTTCTGCTCAAGAAAAAGTCCTTAAGGTATTTTTTTACTCTCTCAAATGGATTTTCTTAAAAATTCAAAGTCACATTTAAAATGCAATCCTATTGGGTCTTTTGCAGCTGATGATTTTGTAATTGATTTTCCTAGATATTCCCCTTTCTCTGTATCGTGCATAACTGTCTGCTTTCTTAGAACCAGAACAAATGTGGTCCCAGTTAAGTTTTCCATAAACACTGGCCAAAAGCCCTTCTCTGATTTGAACATCACTCCTTGTCCTCTTCTGCCAAGTCAACTCTTGTGCTTTCTTTCAGGCCCCGTTGGAAAAGCCGACTCTCCCATGAGATTTTTCTGACCTACTCGCATCATAGTGGTTCTTCCTTCTGAATTTCTGCCATGGTTAGAGTTGGTGCCGCACATACTGATTTCGTTTTGACAGCCTGGGCTGGTCCTTCAGCCCTTCCTGCCAGGCTGGAATCATCCCATTAGTGTTTGCAGGAAGGGAAAAATGGCCTCAACTTGTTCTCTCGTTATCTCGAATATGTCCTTCTGGTCTCCTCTGTACAAGAATGAACTCTTTGAGAGTCAGGATTCTACCTTCTCTTTGCTTTCCTGAGCTACGCAGCAGAATACTTCATAAACGATTTTACCTTCAGCTGGGCACAGTGGCTCAATGCCTGTGATCTCAGCACTTTGGGAGGCTAAAGCAGGAGGATCCCTTGAGGGCAGGAGTTCAAGACAAGCCTGGGCAACATAGGGAGATCATATTTCCATGAAAAGATTACAGTCTAATTGGATGTGGTGCATGTGCTTGTAATCTCAGCTACTCAAGAGGCTGAGGCAGTAAGATCTCTTGAACCCAGGAGTTCAAGGCTGCTGAGAGCCATGGTGGCCTGGGAGACAAAGTGAGACCCCATCACAAAATAAGTAAATATATTTTCTACTTTCATTTTGATCTAGTGATTATTCATTTATATTTCGTAATAAAAACATCCAATGACTAATATTTCCCCTTTCATATTCCCTCATTGTAATTTCCAAAACCTCATCCATATTTGTCAATTTGCTTTTCCTAACTACTCTATTGTGTCTAAAATCTTTTGGAATATGTTCTCCATTACACCATTCATTCATCCACTCATTTATTCCACAGACATTTCCTGCACACTTCCCATAGCTCAGACACTGTGCTGGATGCCAAGGTGCAATGGTGAGAGGAACCAACCTGGCTGCTCCTCCAAGAAGCCTAGGGTCTTGTTCTGGGTGGGAAACAGGTGATAAACAGGGAAACCAATACACAGGTATTTCATTGCAAATAAAAAGTGCTATGAAAGGGGTGAGCAGGGTACTGTGATACAGAATAAGAAAGAGATATGTACCTAGGATGGAACGATCAGGAGAGGCCTGCCTGTCTAATACTTATGCCAAAAATTAAGCCATCAGGAGTCAGCTCTGTAAGCAGGTAGGAGCAGGAGCTTCCAGACGGTGGAAATGGCATATGGCAAGGATCGAGGTGAGGAATGGCTTGTTATTTCTGGAAACTGAATGGAGGCCAGTGGGGCCAGCTTCTGAAGCATGTGGAGTAAGACTGGTGAGCTTGGCTTAGAGCACACCGGCCTTGTAGCCTATGGAAAGGAGGTCAAATTTTATTCTAGGAATTACTGGAAGTCATGATGATATTAGCATTTTAAGAAAATTATGATTGCTGTTTGGAGAATTGGTTGTAGGGGTAAGATGGACAGGGACTCTCATAAGAGAAAACTGCTATAATGGGAGAGAAATATTAATAATTGTGTCTTTGGCTAGGATGGTAGCAGCCAAGTTGCAAGAAAGTGTATTTTGGAGATAGTATCTATAAGATCCACTAATTGGATGGATATGGGGGTTAGGAGAAGGAAAACAATCAAGTAGGACTCCTAGGTTTCTGACTGGAGTGCAATGGAATGCTGAGTTGAGTTTTAAAATGCCTATACACATCATTTGTTTGATGTGAATTGTCTTTACCCTGTCAGCAAAAAATGCCGGTGTCACTTTATTCTGTATTTTCCTTTAGTATTGCAAAAATTTCTGACACCTCTATTGCTTTCTGACAATTCATACAGTGACTTCATTGTCTTGCAATTTAAAATCTTCCAGAAATGTTTTCCTTTGGTCTTAAATATCTGATTCCGTAATAGGTGTATCTCAAGGGTATTGATTTCTTTCTACTTACATAATACATAATTCAGCAGAAATATTCACATTAATATTGTTTCAAATACAAAATTTGAAGGAAATTCAACTAGCTAAATTACTTTTTTTGCATTCCCCCTCAGTAGGTTTCTTTTGTAATTCTATTTTGTTTATTTTCCATTGTAATTCTTTAATCTTTCATCCTTTTCTAAACTTTCCCCTTGTTTTAAAATCAATGGTTTTAAATCTCTTGGCTGCTGCCATTGTTTCCATGTGTTTGAAATAGACCTTTTCTCTGGAGCTCTTGTGTTTTCTAAGATTTCCTTATGTCCATCATCTTAGGTCTGTATCATTTGAATTACGCTATTGCCACCAGAGCTATCACTGTGTTCGTCTTTCTGCTTGTACTTTTTGGCTACCATCACCAAATAGTTTTTCATTTTCTACTCTTCAAGGAATATTGTAAATCCAAATATTTGCTTATTAGCTTCCAGTTAGGACTGTATATTATTCCTCTGTTATAGCATATTAATGCTTTAGTCATTTCATAAATACTATTATTTTTATTACTTATATTACATTATCCTACATAGCAGTATTGTATTTGTTCTCCTATCTATAGCTTTTCATATTTTGGAGGTTAAATGTATCCATGAATGTGCTTGAACCTAGGAATGTTAAATTTCTTTTTCCAATTCTCTACCCTTTACCACCATAACTAATTTAATTTGCATATTCTATAAGGGGAATTTTTAAAAACACTTACCTTGAGAGATCATTATTACTAGATTGACCAGTCAAAGCTCTTAAAGAGCCATGCTAATAAAAAGAGAAACTTTACCAAAGGCTAGCTCAAGTAATTTTTTTTTAGAGTTATAACATTATGTAGGAACAGGACAAAGCAGAGAGGTTCCTAGGACTGGAGACTGAATTGAGAACTCTTTATATATAATGTTTGTCTGTATATTTATGTTGAGAGAGAAGGAGGGAAAGGAGAAAATAGAGTGAATGAGAATCTTGGTTTATTTTTAGAATTTTTTTGGGAAGATGAAATCTGTTCTGGCCATCTCAGCCACAGATGACCCAAGGCCTTTTCCACCTCGTGTTGTAAAATGTCTTTATACTAGCACTCATCCTACTGCCCTACACTCTATAACTCCAATACAGGGATGTGTTTATTCATCTTTGCTTTAGCTTTGGCTCTCAGACTTCTATATTTCTACGAGGGGGAATCAGGCTCACATAGTACTGTATCTGAGTTTGGGATCACTTACACAGGTGCTTCTTCTGAATATACATTGTTTCACGTGTGGTCTGCCTCTAATTTTTGAAACTATGTTTGTAACATTTAACCTTTCTGTGATCACTATCATGTTTACAAGTGAGTTTTGACTCAAAATTTCAAAATATATGCATCAACAAACCTGTAAAATGCATTTTGGCTAAGAGCCACCAATCAACCAACATCTGGTCTCCATCAGCCGATGAGTAGGCTATGCCTGCATCTTGAATATTAAAAACTAATATTCGAATTTGATGGCTATAATTTTTGTTCTGAAAATTTATAATGTCATCAGATGTTTCTTATTGTATTAGATTTTATAAATTACCAGTGTAAGAACTGGTTGCCTTGTGCATCCTTATGAAAAAAAGTTCTCCTAAAAATATGGCTTTAGGGTTGTATTTAAAACCAATCAGCTCTATAAAAGAAATTAAAAAAATGTATTTTATATTTAATTTTTGTATATAGACTTTGTATGCTGATAGTTTTTAAAAAGCTCTCAACATTACACATTGGCTTGTAACACCAAAACATTTATGATTTTCTCTTAAAGTTTCTTACATAAACATCTTGGCTCTCAATTTGATATCTGAATTATTTTAAGAGTTCTGATTTTATAAGGAGTTTGTGGCACATCTGTATTCCTTAGGTCTCAAATTTCATACTTTTTTTTTTTTTTTGAAACAGAATCTCACTCTGTCACCCAGGCTGGAGTGCAGTGGCACGATCTCTGTTCACTGCAAGTTCCGCCTCCCAGGTTCACACCACTCTCCTGCCTCAGCCTCCTGAGTAGCTGGGACTACAGGCGCCCGCCACCACGCCTGGCAAATTTTTTGTATTTTTAGTAGAGACGGGGTTTCACCGTGTTAGCCAGGATCGTCTCGATCTCCTGACCTGGTGATCCACCTGCCTTAGCCTCCCAAAGTGCTGGGATTACAGGTGTGAGCCACTGCACCCGGCCTATAATTGTTTTTTAAAATATCCTCCATGTGATATTCAAAATACAGAGAGCCAGTAGGCAAATCCGGCTCAGGATATTTATGCAAATACACAGAGTTCAAAATTTGTAATTGCTAAGTAATTTCTGGTTTTCAAAGTTGTCAAATTACAGAATTTGTAATAGTTATGGGTTTAACAATTACATAATTTCTTTCTTTCTTTTTTTTTTCTTTTGAGATGGGATTTTACTATGTTGCCCAGGCTGGTCTCAAACTCCTGCCTCAGCCTCATGAGTAGCTGGGATTACAGGCACACACCACCATGTCCAGCTGATCTGACCATAATTTTGTATGCTAGCATGGCATTTTCGACTTGTCAAATGCTTTTACACAAACTCTCTTGTGAGAAGCAGCAAATAGATTGGGGCTTAAGAGCACAGATTTGGAGTCAGACAAATCTGATTGAATCTTATTTTTCCCAGTTACTAGATGAGTGTTCCTAGGTTAGTTCCCTAAAGTGAAGCCTCTAACCCTTCTTCTGTAAAAAGTAGATGGTGGTAGACCCTACTTGAGTCAGTGATAAGTAAGAAATGACAGATACCAATTGCTCAGCGTAATGTCCCATATATAACAAGAACTCAATAAAAATTTGCTATTACTTTTAACACAGCAATTTCTCTTCTTTCTTCTTCTGTTTCTACTGGTACAACTAAAACTACTGGATGCATACAGCTGTTCTATTATTTTCTTTTTTAACAAATAAGATAACAGACATATAAGAGATGTATAGCACATATAAGAGCTACTTACTTGACTCTGCTGACATAACTTATCAATTAGAATTTGATTTAGTTACAAACAATAGACATCTGCAAATAATTAATACTGCAGTAAATCAGTTTGAATAGAACTTAAATATTAACAATAGTGAGACTCCAATCTATCAACGTGGTATATGTCTTCATTTATTTGGGTGTTTTTAATTTCTTCAAGTAATGTTTTATAGTTTTCAGTGTAGACATCTTGCATATTTTTTGTTAAATTTAATTCTATTTTATGTTTTTTGATAATATTATAAATGCCAGTAAAACATTTTTAAATTTCCAGTTGCTTATTACTAGTGTATAGAAATGCTATTGATTTTTGTATATTGACTTCGTATGCTGATAGTTTGCTCAATTTACCTATTCCCAAAATTTGTATTTTAGGTTTCTTTGGATTTTCTTTGTATAAAATTGTAGATTGATGAATAATAAGTCTTATTTTCCTTTCTACACTTTATGTTTTTTATTTCTTTTACTTTTCTTTTTGCATATATAGAAACTCCAGTAAAATATTGAATGTAAGTGCTGAAGGTACATCCTTTCTTTGTTCTCTTAGGGGGAAAATATGTATTATTTCATCATTAAGTGTGATATTAGCCATAGTTCTTTTTTTGTATGTACCCTAAAAGATGCAGTAAGTGTTACCTTCTATTTTAGTTTGCTGAGAGTTTTTCTTTCTTCTTAAAAATAATGAATGCATATTGAATTTTGCCAAATAATTTTTCTGTATCTATTAAAATGATTGACTTATTTCATGTGCACATGAAAAGAATATGTTATTTAAATATTGTATAAACTAGCTCATTTTGTCAATTTATTCCATCAGTTGCTAAGAAAGGGCTTCTCTGATGGTTTCTGTTTCTCTTGCTGGCAGTTTTTCTTTCATGTATTTTGAAGCTGTCTTATTAGGCGCCTACATATTTGGGATTGTGAAAGCTTCCTGTTGGATTACTCACTTTTTCATGTTAAGTGTCCCTTTTTATGTCAGATAATGTTCTCGGTCTTGCCTTTTCTGATTTTAACAGAGAATACTAGTTTTCTTATGCTTTCTTTTTCACAGTGTATCTTTCCCTATTCTTTTTTTTTTTTTTTTTTTTTTTTTGAGATAGAGTCTTGCTCTGTCGCCTAGGCTGGAGTGCAGTGGTACGATCTCGGCTCACTGCAACCTCTGCCTCCTAGGTTCAAGCGATTCTCCTGCCTCAGCCACTCCAGTAGCTGGGATTACAGGTGCACGCCACCACACCTGGCTGATTTTTGTAGTTTTAGTAGAGACACGGTTTCACCATATTGGCCAGGCTGGTCTTGAACTCCTCACCTCGTGATCCGCCCGCCTTGGCCTCCTGAAGTGCTGGGATTACAGGTGTGAGCCACTGTGCCTGGCCTTACTTTCCATTTTTATGTGTGTTTATACTGGAGTGGGTTTCATTTCAGAGAGCACATAGTTAGGTCTTTTTTTTTTTTTTTTTTTTAAATAAAATCTGACAATCTATGCCTTTTAATTGGAGTGTTAGTCTACTTATATTCAATATAACATTGATATAATTGGATCTAAGTCTACCTCATTGCTATTTATTTTCTATTTTTCTCATATGTTCTTTGTTTTATTCTATTCCTGCCCTTTTTGGTGGTCGGGGGGGGATGGGTAAATAGAATATTTAAAAAGATACTATTTTCTCAACTGGCTTTTTAGCTATACTGCTGGGTTTTTTGGTTTGAGGTTTTTGTTGTGTCTGTTTTAGTTTTAGTGGCTGCTCTGGGAATTACAGTATATACCCTTAATTTATGAGAGTCTTCTTAGAATCTACAATTAATCACTTCATGTAAAATGTAAGAACCTAATGGTAGTAAAATTCTATTAACTTCCCTTATTATTTGTTCTCTTGTTATGTATATTCCTTCTATGTATGTTACAACATCATAATTCAATGTTCTTATTGCTTTTAACCATTTTTAAAAGAAATTAAGAAAAAATGAATTATTTACTCCCCCACAGTACCATTTCCAGGGCTCTTAATTTCTTCCCGTAGACTTGAATTTCCACCTATTATTATTTCTATTCAGCTTAAATAACTTTCTTTAGTATTTTTGTAGTCTGGCTAGATCTGCTGGCAACAAATTTTCTCAGCTGTTCTTTATCAGAAAATATCTTAATTAACCTTGATTATTAGAAGTTATTTTCCCTGAAAATAGAATTCTGTTTGGCAAGTTTATTTTTCCAGTGCCTTAAAGATGTCATTTTGTTATCTCATGCTTCCGTAGATCTTGGTGACAAGTCATCTGTCAATCTTACTATTGCTAGATGTGTGTATCATGTCTTTTTTTTTTTTTGGCTTCTTTTAATGTTTTCTCTTAATTTTTGGTTTTCAGCAGCTTGTCTGTGACATTCCTGTATATTTGATTTATTCTCCCTGGGGTTCACTGAGTATATTGTATATGGGTAGATATTTTTCACCAAACTTAGAAAAAACTCGGTCGTCATCTGTGTGGTCTAGATAGTAGGATAGATGAAGGGGGAAAGTAGTGAGAGAGTAAAGGGTGCTTGCCAACTTCTTTCAAGGAATTTTCTCTAGAAGCGACTTCAGGACATTTCCACGTGTGTCTGTTATTCAGAAGGTCATCACAGATGTACATCTAGTTGCATAAGAGGCAGGTCCCTGTAGACATTATTCTGTGTTGCCATGTGACCAGAAGCCTATGACCGTGGGAAGGAGAAAGATAGATATAGGACAAAAAGTAGTTTCTGCTACACATGGCCAGGAAGGGACAGAGGCCTGACAGACCCTGGAGCACCTGCCTTCTCATTCTTGGCCTTTCTGCTTGGTGTGGTTTAGATGTTTGTCTCCCTCAAATCTCTTGTGAAAACATAATTCCCAGTGTTGGAGGTGGGGCCTGGTGGGAGGTGTTTGGATCACAGGGGTCCATCATGAGTGGCTCAGTGCCATCCCCTTGGTTCTCACTCTGAGTTCAGGTGAGAGCTGGTTGTTTACAAGGGTGTGGCACCTCTTGCTTCTCTTTCTTGCTCTTACTCTCACCATGTGATACATCAGCTTTCCATTTCGCCTTCTACCACGATCGTAAACTCCTTGAGGCCCTCACTAGAAGCAGATTCTGGCACCAAGCTTCCTGTGCAGCCGGCAGAACTGTCAGCCAATTAAACCTCTTTTCTTTATAAATTACCCAGTCTCAGGTATTCCTCTGTAGTAATGCAAAAATGGACTACTATACTGCTATACCTCAGGTGTTGGGTGCCACAGCACAGAGTACTGGTTAGGAACTTCAACCTGAGTCTGACTGCCTGGGTTCAAATCTCAGACCTGCCGTTTACTAGCTGTGTAACTTTGGGCAAGTTACTTGATCTTTCTGTGCCTATTCTCTCATCTGAAAATAGGGAAATGATAGTTCTTATCTCATAGGATTGATGTGAGAGTTAAAGGACTTAGTATATTTAAAACCCTTGAAACAGTGCCTGGTACATACAAGTGTTTGCCATTAACAAACACAACTTCAGCAGGTTGTCCTTTCGAGCCTGTACAGAGATGTTCTCAGGGACACTCCTGCCCCCCACCTCTTCCCACGGCTGTCTGCCCCAGGAATCCACCTCTGTTCACCAGCGTCACTGCATGGCCCGGTAACTGTTTGTGTGTCTAGAGAGCAGTGTGTGAACACCTCCCAATTCCAGAAATCGCCCTTTATAGACATTCAGGGTCACGACCCTGAGGGATTCATACAAATGTGAAAATGGATTATGTTCCAAGATTGACTGACAGGCCAGCTTCCTTTCTCTAGCCACAAACTCTGAGTATACAGGCAACTTGAGATTACCCCAGAACCACCGTTTAAAGGGAAAAAATCCAATATTTATTGAGCACATGTGTCATCTTATTTGACTTCATAATAGGGCGCCAACGCCATTTTGTAGGTAAGAAAGTTAGAGAAAAAATGATTAAGCCTGAGGTCACACGGGTCACATGGTAGTAAGAAGATTCAACCTTTGGTTTTCTGGCTCTGCATTCTTTGAATTATAAAACCTGTTCTTGCTTCTCTTAGGAAAGTCACTTACAGGGTAGCTGAAGGAGATGTGAGTCATTTGCAAAAGGGTGTCATATGAACACGAAGATAACAATAGCTTAGGTGATAGAAGGAAATGGAGAATTTACTAGTTAAAGCATTAGCTTCTCAAAATTGACCCAGCATTTAAGTCTGGAATTCCTTTTCTAGTGGTCATTAATAATCATGTGAGCCAGGAAAATTATCTCATAATTGCTCTACCTCACATTCATCTCTACAAAGTGTATTCACATATACCTTGCATTCATTGTTTTGCTTTGTCATTCTTTGTAACAGAATGGCGTTTTATATCCCACTTCTTTTTTTTAGACTGAATAATATGCCAAAAGTGTATTCTCTTCTCAGTATATACTGAGGTATGCTAGCAGACTCTGAAAATATAAAGTATTAGTTCCATTCTCATCCTGCATTATATTTTCCTGAACTGGTAAGAAAAAGCAAAATTTTAATAATAAGAAAACACAGGATCCTTGATTCAACAGCAGTGGCCCTTTTTGATAATTCAATTCAACAAACATTTATTGATCACCTCTTTAGTGAAATTTTCCACTTTCTTTTTTTAGACTGGATAATATGCCAAAAGTGTATTCTGTCCTCAGTATTTATACTAAGGCATGCTGGCAGACTCTGAAAATATTAACTATTAGTTCCATTCACATCCTGCATTATAATTTCTTGAATTGATAAGAAAAAGCAAAATTGTATTAATGATAATAAAACACAGGATCCTTGATTCAACAGCAGTGGAACTTTTTGATATTAAATTCAACAAACATTTATTGATCATCTCTTTAGTGAAATTTTCCTGTAGTGTATGATCAATTACTCTTTCAAGTCTGTTCTGTAAAGCAAAGCAAAACAAAAAGCTTCCTCTGGCCTACATTCCCACAGAGGTACAATCCTATAGCTCCTATTAATTTTATCAGTTAACTTTTGCTGCATAACAAACCACCCCCCAAATTTAGTGGTTAAAATGGCAGCCACTCATTTCGCTCATAATCCTTGTACATTGCATTAGCAATTTGGGCAAGCTTAGCTGGTCACTGGCCATACTGATGGAGGTCAAGTGGTCTAGAGTGGCCTCGGCTGTGCCAGCTGCCTTTGCTCCATGCCATCTCTCATCTTGCAGGAGGCTGGCGCGGGCTTGTTCGGCAAGGGTCAGTGCCATTTTTTCACATTCTCTCTTCCATTGTTTTCAGTGACTCCTTTCTCTCCTGGTTTCTCTTCTTTAAAAAATATCTATATATAGAATATATATATATATATATATATAAAATTCCTGACCAGAACCTGCACCTTCTTTCTTTCTTGAAACTTAGCTAGTTGTCTATTCATCCATCCGTCTGCCTGTGTGTCCATTTATCTGTCCCTGGTCAAATGCCTACCATTTTCCAAACTTCATGCTGAGCAACAGGAATAAAAACACACATAAGTTATGTTCCCTGATCTCGAGGAAATCAGAGACCAGTTATGGAGGAGGCAGACAGGGTGTGGTAGGTGCTAGGAGGGAGGGAAATCCACAGAGAGCTGCAGAACAAGAGGAGAGGTCTCTCAGTGAGACATGCTTTTGGTTTCCTCTTCTTTCTTGTGCTCATAAGTGTTACGGTTGTTCAGAGTTCCAGCCTTGAACTTTCTTCTCTCTCTGTTCATTTGCCCCAAGTGGTGTCATGTATACCTATGAATCCAGTTCCCACCCATGGGCATATGGCTCCCAGTCCACATTCTAGTTCCTACCTCTCTCCTGAGCACAAGTTCTGTATATTTAATGACTATGGAACAACTGCAAAAGCATTTCAAATCACTTTGCACAAAGCTGAACTCATAACCCTCCCCTAGCAGCCTCCTCCTGTATATTTTCCACTGCATTTGATAACAACACTATGCACATTGTCCCCCAATCTGAAAACCTGGAAATCACATGATAATTATTGCTGCTTCTTTTTAACACCTACAACTGAAGAATCACTGTGCCAAGTGCTTTGCATAGATTTTTGCAGTTAAGCTTCATAGGAAATGAAAATTGTTGGCATTAATATCTTTCTTTCACGAATACAAAAGCAGAAAGTCAGGGTGATTAAGTACTAGCCCAGAGCCCCACAGTTTAGTGGGCCGAGATGGTGTTAAATCCAATTCCCCTTGGTTCGAAGCTCTTTAACATTAACTCACACAGAGAAGCCACATGGACAGGGTCCATACATATGTTTTATTTGCTGGAGAAATGATTTATCAATACTTTAAAATAGATAAGGCTTGGCTGGGTGTGGTGCCTCACGCCTGTAATCCCAGCACTTTAGAAGGCTCAGGCGAGTGGATCACCTGAGGTCAGGAGTTCAAGACCAGCCTGGCCAACATGGTGAAACCCCAACTCTACTAAAATCACAAAAATTAGCCAGCCGTGGTGGCAAGTGCCTGTAGTCCCAGTTACTTGGGAGGCTGAGGCAAGAGAACGGCTTGAATCCAGGAGGTGGAGGTTGCACTGAGCCGAGATCACGCCCCTGCACTTTCAACCTGGGCTACAGAGCAAGACTCCATCTCAAATAAATAAATAAATAAACAAATAAATAAATAAAATAATAATAAAATAGACAAGCCTCAAACAAGAATTTGGATTTCAGACTTTTCCTGAACATTCAGAAGATATGGAACCTGGCCCCATATTTCGAACTGGCTGCAGGTTATGGCGGCCATCTTTTTTGGAAGGGGCATACTTTCTCCAGTTTGCCCGAGGCCCTACCAGTCCCTATTGTATTACACCTGATCCACTCTCTGTATCAGCGTTATCTACCTGACTCCTGCTGGCATTTGCATTTTGACTCATGTTACATTGTGTCTCTGGGCTCTGTCCTCTCTTCCATTCTTCTACAGTCCAAGTGATCCCTGAATTGACAATTTTATAAAATTATAAAATCATGCTCTAATATATTTCTCATTCTTTATCTTTATTGCTACAAATTGGCCCTCACAACCTCAATTATTCGAGTAAACAACTAGTTTCGTGCTTCCGGCCTCAACCTCCTCTGATCCACTCTCCACATTGCCTATAATTAGAGATATAAATAATGAAAATAGATAGTATCCAGTAGCCTCAGAATGAAATGTAAACTCCCAAGTGTAACATGTAAGACCAGTCGTGACCTGGCCTGACCAGTGCTCTCACTATTGCTCATTTTCCACACTTCTCTTGGCCTTATTGAAATATTGGTTCTCTCCAAAGCCATGACCCTTTATGTCTCCTTGTTACTCATTTTTCTTTCTACTTGGACTATTCTGTGTGGCTTATATTACTATTTATAACTGAGTATATTGACATAAAGCTGGAGCGATAGCCTTTCTAAAATTCACTTTTTCCTTTATTTTGACTTGATCAGTAAGCTTCTATTCTTTCACCAAGACACAAACAGGATAGACACATAAGTCCTGGTTTTGCTTATGCATCTTTTTTTTTTTTTTTTGAGGCGGAGTCTCGCTCTGTCACCCGGACTGGAGTGCAGTGGCCGGATCTCAGCTCACTGCAAGCTCCGCCTCCCGGGTTTATGCCAATTCTCCTGCCGCAGCCTCCCGAGTAGCTGGGACTACAGGCGCCCACCACCTCGCCCGGCTAGTTTTTTTTTTTGTATTTTTAGTAGAGACGGGGTTTCACCATGTTAGCCAGGATGGTCTCGATCTCCTGACCTCGTGATCCGCCCGTCTCGGCCTCCCAAAGTGCTGGGATTACAGGCTTGAGCCACCGTGCCTGGCCTGCTTATGCATCTTAACATCTTAACTGGTTTGTCATTCACTTCTCTTCTGCGCAGTGTAGGAGACGTGTAAGCACTTGGCCTTGGTGTCCCAGCTCTGCCGTCTACTAGCTATTTAGACTTGAAAAGGCTACTTCACATTCTCATGTCACTGTTTTCTCGTTTGTATGATAGGGCTATTATAGTTCTTACATTCTACTACAATAGTGGGGTTAAATGAAATAATTCACCTAAAAGTTAGAACCAGGTGATGCAAATCAGCCTCCAGTGGCTGTTAGCTGTTGCTGTTTTTTTTTTTTTTTTTTTAGACAGAATCTTGTTCTGTCACCCAGCCTGTCATGCAGTGGCGCTATCTCAGCTCACTGCATCCTCCGCCTCCTGGCTTCAAGCAATTCTCCTGCCTCAGTCTCCCCAGTAGCTAGGATTACAGGCATGCACCACCATACCTGGCTAATTTTTGTATTTTTAGTAGAGACTGGATTTCATCACGTTGGCCAGGCTGTTCTTGGACTCCTGACCTCGTGATCCACCTGCCTCAGTCTCCCAAAGTGCTGGGATTATAGGCATGAACCATTGTGCCTGGCCTGTTGCTGTTATTATTAGCATTTTTAATTCATTCATTCATCGAGCCTTGGACTGGGAACCATACTAGGAAGTTTGATATATATATTTTTTAGAATCCGCAATGACTTTGTGAAGAAAATAGTTTCAGCCCTGTTTTCCAGGTACAGGCAATGGATGATGGGAGAAAGGGGGCCTTGCCATGGCCACTCAGATTGCTGGGCTGGTGAACACAGAATCACACACAAGATCCTAATCATCGCTTCCCTGTCTCCTTATGCTCCTGTTTGTGTAAGTCTTCTCAGGCTGCTGTGACCAAGGACTATAGGCTTAAACAACAGACATCTCTTTCTAGCTTTGGAGGCTGATAAGCAGTTCATCTACTTCTAGTTCTGGAGGCTGGAAGTTCAGGATCAAGGTGCTGGCAGGGTTGATTTTTTTCTGAGGCCTCTCTCCTTGCCCTGCAGAGGGTCACCCTCTTGCTTCTTCCTCACAAGGTCTTTCACTTTGTGCACGGGCATTCCTGGTGTCTTTTTCTGTGTCTTGATCTCTGCTTATAAAGACACCAGTCAGATTGCATTAGGGCCCAACCTAACAACCTCAGTTTAACTGACCCACCTCTTTAAAGGCACTATCTCTGAAGAGCTACATTCTGAGGTATTGAGAGTTAGGGCTTCAAAATATGAATTTTACTCAACCAGAGAAAGCTAATTTAAAAAATATGAATTTTTGAGGGACATAGTTAAACCCATGACATTGATAATCCAATGCTTAATTATCAACCTCCACTGAGAACTATGTTTAATATTAACTCTTCTACCGGGTTCTAGTAGTTCTAAGTAATTTTCATTTTTATGCTCCTAACTTAGGTATAAGCTTCTTGTTCCTGATTTTTCTTACCTTTGACCCTCCCTAGATATTCTTTCCATCAAGTTCTCACCCATCTAATCTCACAGGGTTTTCAAGGACACAGTTCCTATGATCATTTCTCTTCTCTGTGTTCTCAGCTAAAAGAGTTGACAGAGTTGACAGTTCTCAACTGTCACCTTCTGTCATCATTAGTTCAGTTCCTCTGGAGGAACAAAAATAATCAAAATGTCCTTTTAAATTTGATTTCTGTGGCCAGGCACAGTTGTTCACGCCTGTAATCCCAGCACTTTGGGAGGCGGGCGAATCACGAGGTCAGGAGTTTGAGGCCAGCCTGACCAACATGCTAAAACCCCATCTCAACTGAAAATACAAAAAGTAGCCGGGCGTGGTGGTGCGCTCTTGTAATCACAGCTACTCAGGAGGCTGAGGCAGGAGAATCGCTTGACCAGGAAGGCAGAGGTTGCAGTGAGCCGAGATAGCGCCATTGCACTCCAGCCTGGGTGACAAAGTGAGACTCTGTCTCAAAAAAAATAAAAATAAAAAAATTGATTTCCATTTCTGAGCATTAACTTTTAGAATTTTCTGATTCACCTTGAGCTGCTGTTTTTGGCAAACTGGTACCCAGCCTTGGGTATGGAATTTATTATGAACCTGAATTTCTTGTAAAGAAATCAGTGCATCCACAAGGTTAACCTAGAACCTGCAATGCTCCCCACTGGCCACCGCCCACCCCCGCCACTTTTTTTTTTCCTCAAGTCATAAGATGCAATCTTGGGTCACTATCTAACTAAATGCGAACTGTGGATTGGCTTGGTCAATTCATTTCTCAAAATTATTCCTTCATATTGAGAAAAAAAATATTGAATGACTTTTAGTGTCACGCTTGAGCAAATTAAATGGGCCTTTTAATATTTTAAGCAGCTATGCTGCATTTTCTAGACAGATACAAATGATTTTATTTTCTAAAATGAAAAGATTCGAGTTATAAATCCTATTTTTGAAATCATGTTAAACAGTGATGGTAACATATGATACTGTCATATGTTGAAAAATGGTTAAGTGTCTTATTTTCAATCAGAGTAAAATGGAACATGTCTCATGACAGGTAGAATTACATTCCGCTTGAGCCTGCCAAGGAACTTTTTGGAGAATTCAAGTGTTATTAAAACGCTGATCGTATGGTGCATTTTTAGTAGGATTTCTAAGATTTAAAAGCTACCAGGAATTTTATACAATGCTGAATAGCACTGGATTTTTTCAGAAGATAATTTTATATTTTATATTTCTATACTGTACAGAGAAATGCCAAGTTGATTATGCCAATTTATGAGTAGTGCTTCACATAATTAAATCTGGGAGTTATTTTGGTTTGTTTACATATTAAATGTGTCCTTAACAACAACAAAAATTGTCAGTATTGCTAGGAGTTCTATAAGAAGATGAGTAAATATAAACTTCAATGTAAACAAGAGAAGTGTAATAGACTATTAGAATACAAAGTATATGTGAGTAAAATTATTTAACTTTTATTTCTAAAATTTGAATAATCTTTAATTTCCAAACTGCTCTTAAAGTATTGAAAAAAGTATAGTTTTTATGCAAAGCATTGTTAAATATATATACCTACATGTATGCACAGATGTAGAGACCCACACATATCCACATGTATAATTTTTTAACAAGAAATACTGAATCATATACACAGGAAACAAGATAAAAATCACCTACACAGTAACCATATTTAAAAGAAAGAGTTAACAGCCTTACATAATTTTATATGACATAAAATTTTATTTAAGTGTACAATTTATACATTGTAAAATTCATTCATTTGAAATGTACAGTTCAAAGCATTTTAGTAAATTTACAGAGTTGTGCAGCCATCACCACAATCCAACTTTAAAACATTTCCATCTGCCCCAGTGGACACCTCATGCCCATTTGCAGTGAACCCCTCTTTCTGGCCCAGCCATAGGCAACCATTTATCTACTTTCTATATCTACAGATTTGCTTTTCCTGCACATTTCTTACAAATGGAATTATATAATATGTAGTATTTCGTGCCTAGCTTCTTTTACTTAGCATAATGCTTTTGACGTTCATTAATGTCATACCATGCGTCAGTACTCCCAGATTTAATTATGTGAAGCACTACTCATAAATTGGCATAATCAACTTGGTATCTCTCTATGCAGTATAGAAATACAAAATATAAAATATAAAATTATCTTCTGAAAAAATCCAGTGCTATTCAGCATTGTATAAAATTCCTGGTAGCTTTCAAATCTTAGAAATCCTACTAAAAATGTGCCATGCAATCAGTTTTTTTTAAATTGCTGAGGGGTATTTCATTGTATGGGTAGATCACTTCTGTTTCTCGGTTACAACAATCAACTTTTAAAAAGGCATATATTCAAGAAACTGTTAACAGTGGCTGCTTGTAGAGAAGGGAATGCAAGACGAAGGGACAGGGATGAAAACGAGACATTTTCATTGTTTACTATTTGATACGGTTTTACTTTTCAAAATTCAGGATTATGTCATATCTATTAAAGTAAAATAAGAAATGTGTTCCCTGTTAATGTATGCAAAATAAGAGGGGAGAGCCCTCTGCTGATCCAAATCCCATATTCCTTTAGGAAATTATCATTATTTGATTTTTGGTATCTTTATAGAGTATACACTCATGTACATATACACATGTGTGCACATAAATATGTTCATGTACACATGTGTGTAAATAAACAGTCATTTACCTTGTATTTCAATAAATATGGAATTGTGGGGCTTCATGTTCTTAAGCCTACATTACTAAAGGTGAGAAAAACAGCCTATCTATCTTGTTGGGTTGTGGCATATCTGGAAGTTATGAATGAATGAATTGGTTATGAATATACAGTAGAGCAGACTCAGTTGATTAGTTATTATGTGCAAAAGTGTTTTAAGTGTTTTAAGCTCCCATGTGTTTTCTAACAGGATACTTTGGATCTGCTTGTGAAGAGAAGGTAGACCCGTGCGCCTCGTCTCCTTGCCAGAACAATGGTACCTGCTATGTGGACGGGGTACACTTTACCTGCAGCTGCAGCTCGGGCTTCACAGGGCCAACCTGTGCCCAGCTTATTGACTTCTGTGCCCTCAGCCCCTGCGCTCATGGCACGTGCCGCAGCGTGGGCACCAGCTACAAATGCCTCTGTGATCCAGGTGGGTACTGCCCCTAGACGGCCAATCTTCCTTTTCTCAGTCTCAAACCAATCTCAAAAAACCATTACTTTTTCTTTTGCATCTTGGTATACTTGTAAATAAAAGTTGCATACTTACTGGTATACTTGTAAATAAGTATACTTAATGGTATACTTGTAAATAAAAGTGAATTCCACTCATTTATGACACACTTTCTTTTTAGATTTACTCTTGGCAGGGTTAAAAAAAAAATACCCTTTCCTCTTTTCATAATCAACTCACATTTATTGAGGAAAAAACAAGTAAAATAAAGAAGATTGAAAACAGGCTTAATCTCATCATAGGCTAAGCATTTTTAACAATTTACTGTAAGTCATTGCAGAGCTTTTACTGTATTGTGTATCTTGTACTACTGTCTGCTTAACAGAATATGTTCTTTCATTTTAATGTGCATGAAAATCACAGTGCAATACATTCAGAATTGTGTCATCTATTAAAATTGTTACTTGATGCACATTATGTTACACCACTGGCTCCCTGTGTAAGAATTTAAAAACGTCACCATTTAATTTCCAAATGCCTTCTGCATTTGCATTACAGATTTTTAATTATGGAGGTTTTGATACCTAGAAGTGAGTGATTTCTAGTCAAAAATTTGTGCACAACCCACTAATGTAGTCAGAAAGGAACGCATGGGGCAGCCCTTTCCTCTTGTTTCTATTCTGTGCATGTCTCCATCCTTACACGAGCTGGCTCTTTAGAAAGCTTCCCAGCACAATGAGTCCTCACATATCTCCCTGGCCAGTCAGTATGGCTGGCCAGTATCTGTTTTGCTTGACCCTGGCTTTGCTGGTACAATGGCCTCTGACTGGAATGCCTGCTCCCCATTACCCCACCTCACTGTACAAACTTCTACTTCTGGAGCTGACTCAGTTTCCCTTCCTCTGAGATCCAACAGTCACCTACAATATCACTTTTGTGGTCTTGGAAACAGGATATTAATTATCCTTGTATGTGTCTCTCTCCTCCTTAGGGCTGGGAGGAAGTATGTTTTATTAATAGCTTTTATATCAGCAGCAATCACACTAAGCCACTATTTAGTGAGCACTGATCTTTCTAGATTCTGAGCTGGGTGCTTCACATCTCTGGTCTTTTTAGTGTCACATTTCCACCAAGGTTTGAAATGCCTCTAGAGGTTCAGTCACATGCCTGCGGCTACACACCCAGGATGGGGGCTGAGCCCAGATTCCAATGCAAGTGTCCCTGGTTTCGCTGCTCCAGTGCCTGGCCCAGAACTTCCAAAGGGCACATCTCATACTCATGAATAACTTAAAAAGTTACTACTGAGAAATGCAACTTGGCACTTGAATGGTGTTGAAAAGCCTTTTTTCACATAGACTCTTAATTCCCCGATTTTCTAAGCAACTGATATTTTGCCAAGTGCCTCTTTCCTCTCTGCTCTTCAATTCAGAGGGAATAGGGCTGCTTAATCTGCTTTGTAACAGTGTTAGTAGTTAGGATTCTCCTGAGAAACAGGAGACAGAGAGAGAGAGAGGAGAGAGAGATTTATTTTAAGTAACTGGCTCATACAATTGTGTGGACTCACAAGTCCAAAATCTGTAGGGAAGCTGGCAGGCTGGAAACTCAGATGAGGTTTCTGTGTTGTGTTTTGAGCTGAATTATTTCTTCTTTGGGAAACCTCAGTCTTTGTCCTTAAGGCCCTCAACAGATGGGATGCAGCCCACCCATATTCTGGAAAGTCATTGCTTTATTCAAAGTCTGCTGATTTAAACGTTAATCTCATCTAAAACATACCTTCATAGCATCATCTAGATTAGTGTTTGAGCAAGTATATAAGAACCGTGGCCTAGCCAAGTTGACACCCGAAATGAACTATCACAGTAACATTTTTGGATCTCATAAACTTTGAAATGAAGCAGTTTCTCCTCTACATTTGACATGAGGATATATTTCTTGGTTGACCCCCATGCTGTGCTTCAGAGCAGGGGTGGAGACAGGAATAGCTGCCCCTCGGAGGGTCCACTTTTCTTCCATGTGGATTCGGGCTCACGTGCTGTGAGCTGGGCGTGCTGCGAGAGGAGGCGGTGTGGCGTCGGCCCTTACCTATTGGGAATGTGGATCACTGAGACAACTTGTGTTTGCAAACTAAACAAGCTGCAATTGTGCTGGAAGAACAGAGGCTTACTCATGCACAGACTCACAAACACGCTGTTCCCAGCTCTGCTCTGGATGTCGTAACACATGTGAAAATTCCCCTCAGCAGCATTCTGAACAAAAACTTCCTTAATGCTCTATTACCTGTCTCCTGAGAGTTCCGTTCTCTCCGTGGAGCCCCACAAAGAGGAATCAAATATTGTAAGACCAGAAAACAACTTTATATTGTCCTCCCTTTCTCCTCTGACTTCTTTTCTTAATTATATCAAACTTTTTCTTTTTAAAAATTGTTTTTGAGATGGAGTTTCGCTCTTGTTGCCCAGGCTTCAACTTCCACCTCCTGGGTTCAAGTGATTCTCCTGCCTTAGCCTCCCAAGTAGCTGAGATTACAGTCTCCCACCACCACACCCTGCCAATTTTTGTATGTTTTCACCATGTTGTCCAGGCTGGTCTTGAACTCCTGACCTCGGGTGATCTGCCTGCCTCGGCCTCCCAAAGTGCTGGGATTACAGGCCTGAGTCACTGTGCCTGGCCCAAACTTTTTCTTATAGTTAGTTGATTTCTAAAACTTAAAATTGAAGGGAGTTAGAGATAAATAGTGTTTTTAAATAATACCAACTAGAGTTTTTCAACATGTGTGAGGCAACCAAATAGAAAATATACTGCCTGGGCCGGGCGTGGTGGCTCAAGCCTGTAATCCCAGCACTTTGGGAGGCCGAGACGGGTGGATCACGAGGTCAGGAGTTCGAGATCATCCTGGCTAACACGGTGAAACCCCATCTCTACTAAAAAATACAAAAAGCTAGCCGGGCGAGGTGGCTGGTGCCTGTAGTCCCAGCTACTCGGGAGGCTGAGGCAGGAGAACGGCGTAAACCTGGGAGGCGGAGCTTGCAGTGAGCTGAGATCCGGCCACTGCACTCCAGCCTGGGCGACAGAGCGAGACTCCGTCTCAAAAAAAAAAAAAAAAAAAAGAAAATATACTGCCTGGTGTTTCTCTTTCCACACTGGGACAGGTAGCCAAGAGTGGTAGAAAGAACCTCTCTTACATCCTCACTTACTGACTAAAACCATAGGACATTTACAGGCATCTCTGGGACTCAGTTTTCCTCTCTATTAGAAAAGAGAGGAAAGTTACGTGTAAGAGTATGAAATGAGAGGCAGGCAGCCCGTTTCCTGGCATGGACTGGTGAAAGCTCTTTCTTTCCCTCCATGGATATTGCAGCAGCATTCTCGAGCTATGCAAGGGTGACATCGCTCCTGTTTAAGTTCCATTTTCCTTCCATCTGTTCTCTGCTAAAACATTCATGCCCACTTGGAGGGTTTGACTTGATAATTGCCTGTGGTCCAGCAGTAGCCCCTGAATAAACTTGAAAAGCCTGAAGACATGTGCATTCTGTTCGTGGAATGAACATGATCCCTTCATTTGTTCAGCAGTCTCAAGGTAGAGCCTTGGAGTCCTGACAGGGCCCTCTCATTGAACCTGGGAGCTGAAACTGCCTTCAGGGGGGATGTTTCTTCAGATTGTTAGGTGACTGTGTAAAATAAAAAAGGCATCTTAACACCTGGCAAGAAGTTACATTTTAAGAGGTGAATATGACAAGTCTGTGAATGTGAAATTTCTTGTCTTCATCTTTTGGAGCATGGAATTGCTTCATCACCAGTTTGCATAATGGAAGAATCTCGTGAGAGTAGGTGAAACTGGGCATCTAGCTCTGGGGCAGCAAGGCTGATCATCTTTACAGAGAGCAAACCGGTCTCATTTCATAGAATGGCAGCAGATTAAAATCATGTCAGGTTGATAATTAATTCCCATCTGACAAAATGCCATTTTGATTACTGCAAATCAGATTTGTTGGGTGCTTTATTCTCAAACTTCGTTTGTAGCTTATCAGGCTAGGGATTTCTGATGGGATTTTAAGATTAAATAATAAAATGTCAGCACTGAGTAATAACTGAAATGTTATCTCCCAGTGACAGTGTTAAGTGATAGGCAACCCATTCTCTCAAAAATTGCAAATTGAAATCTGCTGAAGAAAGTGAGAACTTGGAGCTGCTACAAACAGGATGAGGTAGAGCTTGCTTGGGTGGGAGTGCTGTTTCCCCCGCAGGTGGGAGCCACGGTATTGCTTGTGTTCTCAATACAATGATGGCCTCTGCAGATAATAGCTGTACATGACCAGTACTGGAAGGACTCCCTGACAGGAAGGAAGATAGTTTGCACTTGAGTTATTCCTCTAAACTTGTGGAATTGAATTAACCCTGCCTTTATAGAATGTGCCTCACATATTCCTATTTAAGGAATTTAAGGGACAAGGTATTGGAGATTTTTACATAGAAATATGTTTATAATTTTTTTCTAACAAGTAAGATCTAAGATGCTCATCATTTCAACTGCAGTTGAAATCCCAGACTAGACATGGCGCAGTTGCCAACCAAGTTCCTCTGCCCATTCTTCTTCACCAAAGGGCTGGTAACTCAATTAGATCATCCAAATATATAATAGGCTGTAAACCAAAGGAAATGTAGATTTTTTCCAAGTGAATTTTTTTGAAAGAAAATTATATTTGTAAGGATTTTAGATATATATATATATATTTTTTCTACATATGCCTTACATGTGAGCTGCATTTCTGGTCTGTATGTCCCGAAAGACACAATTGACACTGCTTCCTTCTGTTAAACTCAGATGTGAAAATATCAGTAGTCTGACAATATTTGCTGGAAACAGGATCAAGGATGAGACTTAATGGTCAGTATTTTAATAGCAATTGAACAGCAATAAAGAAATAAATATACCTACAAAGATTTGAAGACATTTAGCTCACTAAGGCCCATGTACCTTTACATTTTTGGATAAGTGCAGTGGACAACTTTCATCTTTTATTAACCAGAAAACTTTATCTAGTTTACCAGGATGAAGACTTTTATTTTTTTGACAGAGTGTTGCTTTCTTGCCCAGGCTGTAGTGCAGTGGCACGATCTCAGCTCACTGTAACCTCCGCCTCCCGGGTTCACACCATTCTCCTGCCTCAGCCTCCTGAGTAGCTGGGACTACAGGCACCTGCCGCCACACCTGGCTAATTTTTTGTATTTTTAGTAAAGATGAGGTTTCACTGTGTTAGCCAGGATGGTCTCGATCTCCTGACCTCTTGATCCGCCTGCCTTGGCCTCCCAAAGTGCTAGGATTACAGGCGTGAGCCACTGCACCCAGCCAATGAAGACATTCTTATGTTTAATATGCTCTAGGGAGTTTCTGATCTGTGTATCACACTATTCTTGAGAGTTGTAGGTTGTATAGAATATATTACCTTTTTTCCCCAGATCCTAATCCTGTCCTTCCTTTTCTGTATTCCAAAATATGATGCCCACCCTCACCATTGGGACCCCAGATGGAATCCTGATCACCCAGCTACATCTGTAGCAAGGGAGAGTTTGCTTTACTCTTCATAATCTGTGCTCTGCTTTAGAGAATGTTTCAATCTGTATACTGACATCATGATGATGCTGAGAACTGAGAAAAAGAAGAGCAGCTGCTGATGTCAGGAGCTTGCTTGGCATTTATAGGTAGACCTTGAGGTTGTTAGGAGTTGATCTGATGCTTACAGCTGGGCCGTGATGTCTTCTGTTGGACTTAAAGACATCAGCAATCCCACATAATACGGATATTAGATATGACCATTCAGAGGCTATGACAGAGTCAGGCAAAACAAGACCACTTTATAATTTTGTCCAATACAAAAACAAGGTCACCCTGCAACCCACAAAATACCAAGTATCCACTTTCTCTCAGTTCTCAGTGTCACGTATGTAGAGTGACAGCTTCCTCTTTACCAAATACAGCTTTGGCCTTGCTCTAGCCTTCCCCTTCTTTAGATAAGAATTGCTCCTGCTTTCTGACAGCATCCAGCATTCACTCCAGAGTGAAATCTCCCCAAATAACCTAACCAGAGTTCAAATCCTATAGTAAATCCCATCTAACACCTTCTAATTGAGGCACTCCACGATTCCCATGGCGTGCAGTCTCTGTAACTGCAATGGGTAATAAACTCAACTTGTTCAACTACAGGTGTGTCCTTTGTAGTCTTTGGTTGAAGGGCATTGACAGAACTTAATTAAAATGCTTGAAGTATTGAGGATGGCAATTGATTGAATTTTTATGTGAACAATTGTTCATATAAAATTCTGAACAACAGTTTGGAATTTCCAATGAGTTGGACACTGAAATATCATTTGGATTTACATGTGGGGGAAGGGCACTATAGAAGTCCTGGGTCGTGGGGAGGAGTTCAAAGAAGAGTGGATCCAGCTTGCTGCAGGATAAGATGCATTAGATGCTGTAATAGGTAGTAAGGCTGAAAATGCTCATGGGGGCACATGTGGGGAGAATGTAGATGCTAAGCAGTTTGGATTATGAAGACTTGCAGACATTTTGCATTATTGGGTATATAGGAACTGATATGTATTTTAGACAGATTATTCTCATAGTCTTCAGCATATATTACGGTCAAGAAGAGATGAAAAGATAGAGATCTTCTAGCAAGTACTAATAGAAGTAAAAGCTTGAACTTGTGCAGTGGGAATGAAAGGATGGGTTAAATGTTTATGTGAGGATCGGGGTTCAGTTGTCAATTGAATGCAGGGAACAAGGGTGCAAATGGAGTCAAAGGACCCCTCTGGGTAATTCAGAGAAAATGGGAAATGTGCATAAGGACCCTCTTTAGGGCTTGGGTACAGCAGGCCGAGCAAGATGGATGTGTCAGTAAATAGTTCTTACTTGGGACTGCAATGTGGGAACAAGGCTGAAACCAGGGGGAAAAAACATATAGAGTTCCCATTGTATGAATGCTAGAGAAAGTCATGGAAGCCATCAAGATAGGAGAGGATGAGAGTGTAAAAAGAAAGGGGGAAAAATTGGAAGAAAGTTGCAGAGTACTTGTTTTGAGGCTGGAAGTAGTAGTGGCCACAGGAGAGGGCAGAGGACCCAACAGTGAGTTGGGAGGTCGGGAGGTTGCAGGGTGAGGGCAGGACCCTGGGAGTCAGGAGAGGGAGGAGGATGATAGGGCACTGCCCAGGGTGTGAGGAGCTGAGTCAGGCTCTGCTATATGTCCAGACACTAAGGTACCTTTCCTAAGCATGCTTTCAAACTGCAGCCACAGTCATTCCCCATCTTCATCTTCTCTGATTATAAGTTGTGGGGGCATTGAGGTAGAATTCGTGATATTTGCCTTCTTTAGGCTTCTGACCTGAGAAATTAATACAAGGGGAGGAAGGACACTGCTATTAAACCAAGGGCACTTGCTGGTGGAGCATGAAATTTTTATGAGATTCCTGATATTACAAATCTATTCACAAGGCTGCTTTTTCACCTCACTTAAAATGGCTAATCCATATGTATGAAAGCGTTAATGAACTGGTCTTTAATTGTAAGGGATTTCTGCTCCCACCACTCCCTGACTTTCCCTCAAAATTCAAATCATTCAGAACTCATTCTTGGCTGTACTAATGTTGAAAAGGTGTGAGATTTGCCTGCTAAGAACAGGAGTTAGCAGAGTCTGTGAGGACAGCAGAAATGATTTCACGTCGTCTTGCCTGGAATGAAAGTTGCAAATGGCAGCTGGTAACAACATAACATCACTAACTTATGCGTTTCTGAGGACAGCTCTTTTTGCAGCCCTGCCAGCACAATATCAGAACATTCTCGTCAAGCTTATGGCCCTGGAGGGTGAGATGGGGACTTCCCTAACACTATTTTGTAACAAAGCCATTGACTCTTGTTTTGTTTTGTGGTTGAAAATAATTATGATCCAATCACTGTTTTCTTTCACTGTTGAGAATGTCTGCGAATCTGGATTTTAGAACTGAAATCCCGCACGCCTTGCCTTTCTTCCTTGGCTGGATGGAAAGGGGCCTGAGCTTAGCACTGAGAAGAGCTGAATTTAAGTCCCTGCTTTGCCTCCGAACAGCTGTGCCATTGGCCTCTATCAGCATTACTTTTCTCTCCTTTAGAATGCAGACAAACATAACTGGCCTGTGAAGCTCAAATGAAATGATACAGATGGTCCTCCACCTTGAAATCTATAAAATGGTGGAGCATTAGCACAGACATTGGATATTCCATTACTTGGGAAAGGCCATTGAGGACAATTTTACATCTGTGTCCTGATTCTTTTTATATGAGGTTCGAGGTTAGAGTTGGACTGGAGGTGAGATGAAATGGCCATAGTGGGCATTCTTGAATAATGGGTGCACATTCAACTTCTTGCAGGGTTAAGCGATTGCTTGCCTTGATGGTGGCTTTCTGTGACTCCAGTGATAACTATTTAAGTGCCAGGTGTTGGGCAAAGCTCTTTGACTGAAATGGCTTTTTGAATCCCCCTGGTCCTTATGAAGTAGGACCATAGCTGTTGTCATTTCTCTGCCTGTGGTGATACAGTCAGTTAAGGATGAAGCTACAACTTGAACCCAAGCAATTGGGACCTGCTGGAGCCTCCATTAGCTCAGAGTGAAGACCAAATGGGGTCAAAAGTAGCCTTGACTCACCAAGGGTAAATAACTGACTGAAAAATTTGTCTCCTTTTAAAAATTTGTATAAACTTATGAAGTGCAAGTATAATTTTGTTATATATATATATATATATATATATATATATATGGCATAGTGGTGAAATCGGGGCTTTTAGGGTAGCCATCACTCAAATAATGTACATCATACCCATTAAGTATTCTAACCAGATTTTTTCCACTGGTAGCTGTTAATAGCCACTTCAAATTAACATATTAAATTGGGATTTGTCAGCCACATTGATTCAGCTCTGTTGACCCAGAGAGTGACTTCATCCCATCTGGCTTTGACTAGAGTAGCGTCCATCTATGAAAACTTACTGCATTTATAATAGACTGTGTGCCAAACACCTGACACTTATTTTCTCTTACTTGCCCCCAGTTGTAGTATTCCTATTCTTTTATTTAGGGATAAGGTAATGGAGGAATTGAGAGTTTAAACAACAGGAGGCAGAGGTGATATTTTAACCCCGATCCTCAGAAGCCTACCTGTGACACCCCAAGTTAGGTGCGAACCTGGACTCTCACTTATGTTTGAACCAATCACAAGAACAAGGTTCCAGACTCCTCTGTCTCAGCACTGCTCCTGAGATGGATCTCTAAGTGGATGCCTCAAAGCTTGGCATGGAAGGTGGCCTTCATTATGGTTCAGTGGATGATACTTGACCAATAGACGTTTCTTACTTCCCAGCACAGAGGAGCACAACTCTGACTTCCAAGGGAATTGAACCACATGTAGGTAGGGAGCCCCCTTCTCCTGTCTTTGCTTCATTCTGTAGAACCAGCAATCCACTGCTTTGAAATTGATGCTGAGAACTACCTGTGACTGAAGCTTATGATTTTATTTGACTTGATGCCTGCCGGATGCACCTAATTAAAGAAACTTCCTTTCCTGTGACTCAAATGAGAAATGCAGACATAACCACATGACAGTTATGCACCCTTCTGCCTAGGTAGTTTCTCTTGATTAGTGCTTCTCACTTCTGGGGTCCCCAGTGCCTACTAGCAATTTTTCTTACCACCTGATTCCCTGAAAACCTCTTGTATTGATGATTATATGTCATGGATTCCTTTGATGTTGTTTCTTTTCACCTGGCTCTGGTGATATTATAGTCCCTGAAATGTTCTTTCCTTTTCATATTTGAATTTTGTTGTTTTTAGTTCTCTACTTTGAGATAGCTTTGATGTCCTCTTCCTTCAGTAGTGTGCCTTCCCACAAGACTGGCTTAGTGGAAATGATTTGCCATCAATGTCAATCATGGAGGACTGGAAACTCTGTAACAATGTGCCATTATAGGTGATGTTTGAGATACATTGTGACTTATGCTCGTCTACTTCCTGAGTCCTAATTAGACCACCAAGAAGGAGATATGCTGCATGTCCTACTTTTTTCTGGACTTGTAGCCTTCAATGTGCATTTAAATTCTTTGTTGGTCTGGATTTATACAACAACCTGGGGACAATGCCCTGTATTTCTTCCATTGGTTTTCTATCGGGCCCATTAATTTTCAGTTTGAAAGCACACTGTGAAAGTTGCTGCATTCACTGAATGCTTTTACAGAACAGAGTCAGCTTTAATGAAGATTCAGAGCTCTTAGGTTTGCCTGAAGCAGACTGATACATAACCTTTCCTTTAAATCCCAGAACATTGTCAACTCAAAGCGGGTATTGATTTTGCAAAACAGCATGTCCTTTTCCATCTCACTCACGTGCTCCTTTATGCAGTGCCTCAATGCTTTCTTTAAAATCCCATTTGAATAGCAGCCCCTGCCTTTTTATGTTTTCTGTTTGTTTGGTAGATTTTTCTCCCTCCCTTTATTTTGGCTTATGGGTATCATTGTGTGTGAGATGGGTCTCTCAAAGATAGCATACCATTGGGTTTTGCTTCTTTATCCAGCCTGCTACTCTGTGCCTTTTAATTGGGGCATGTAGTCCATTTACATTCAAGATTAGTATTGATATGTGCAGATGTGATCCTGTCACCATGTTTTAGTTGGTTATTGTGCAGACTTGCTTGTGTGACTGCTTTATAGTATCACTGGTTTATGTACTTAAGTGTGTTCTTGTAGTGGCTGGTAATGGTCTTTCCTTTCCATATTTAACACTTCCTTCAGGACCTCTTGTAAAGCAGGTCTGGTGGTGACAAATTCTCTTAACATTTGCTCGTTCAAAAAGCATCTTATTTCTCCTTTGCTGATGAAGCGTAGTTTGGCTGGACATGAAATTCTCGCTTAAAATTTTTTTTCTTATGAATGTTGAATACGGGTCCCTAATCTCTTCTGGCTTGTAGGGTTTCTGTTGACAGGTCTGCTGTTAGCCTGATGGAGTTCACTTTGTAGGTGACCTGCCCCTTCTCTCTAGCTGCCTTTAACTTTTTTTTTTTTTCTCATTTTTGACATTGTAGAATCTGATGACTATGTGTCTTGGGCATGGCCTTCTTGTGTCGTATTTCATAGGTATTCTCTGTATTTTCTGAATCTGAAAGACACATACATACACATATGTTCACCACAGCACTATTCAAAATAGCAAAGATATGGAATCAACCTAAATGCCCATCAATGGTAGACTGGATTTTTAAAAAAGTGGTGCATATACACCATATAACACTGTGCAGTCATGAAAAAGCAGGGGATCATGTCTTTTGCAGTAACATGTATGGAGGCAGAGGCCATTATCCTAAACAAACATACAGAAAAAGAAAACTAAATATTTCATGTTCTCAGTTATAAGTGGGAGCTAAACTTCGAGTACATATGGACACAAAGAAGGGAACAATAGATGCTGGATCCTGCTTGAGTGGGGAGGAGGATGAGGATCGAAAAACTACTTGTTGGGTCCTATACTTATTACCTGGGTGAGAAAATAATCTGTACACCAAACCCCTGAGACATGTGATTTACTTATATGA
Source organism: Trachypithecus francoisi (assembly GCF_009764315.1). Classification (NCBI taxonomy): domain Eukaryota; kingdom Metazoa; phylum Chordata; class Mammalia; order Primates; family Cercopithecidae; genus Trachypithecus; species Trachypithecus francoisi. The sequence continues at coordinate 11,424,849 of NW_022681458.1, forward strand.
AAAACCTGCATATGTATCCCTGAACCTAAAAGAAAAGTTAAAAAAAGATCACAATCAAATGTTGTTAACTTGTTATACATATGTATATCTTTTACCGAACAATTTATGTTGTGAATAAACATATTCCTCAAATCATTAAAAAATTATAATCCCACTTGGTTTTATAGGAATTGCCTAAAGGGGTCCTTAGTTGGTTGGACTGAAGTCTTAGTGAAATGTTGATAATTATGAAGATCATGTTTCAATTTTACTCTACCAGATGGTTTCTGATGCCTCAAATCAGAGTGAATGTCCTAGGTTCAATTCATTAGTAGGTGTTGCTTTTAGATTGGATAAGCCCAACTAAAGTAGATCTAAACTAAGGAATATGTAGTACCTGGTGGTACTATTTTGAGAAGACTCCTCTTTATTACTCCGTAAAAATACCCTTTTTTTTTTTTTTAACCAGGTCTCTGATACCTAAAAGTTTATCTTTGTGGTTTTATTTATTTAAGTTAGACAGTGTACCTGGCAATCAACCTTTGTGTTAGTCATTGCTGTGTAACAAAACACTCCAAGACTTAATGGCTTAAAAAAAACACTTATTGTTTGTGATTCTGTGGGTTGATAATTTGGGCAGGGCTTAGCTGGGATTTCTCTTCTCTACTCCATGTGTCCACTCATGCTTTTGTGGTGAGGTGGCAAGCCAGCTAGGGACTGCTGGTTCCTGGATGACCCCTCTTATAGGGCTGGCAGTTAGCTGGAGTGATGGGGGCAACTGGGCCACATGTCTCTCTTCATTCAGCAGACCAGTCAGGGCTTCTTCCCATGATGGCAGGGTTCCGAAAGCAATAACAGAATATGAGGTCCCATATGCATGCTCTTTTTAAAGCCGTTGGCATGAGCAAGTCACAGGTTTGAGCTTATAGACTCTGTTTCTTGATGGGAGGAGCTGCACAGAACTTGTAGCTATTTTTTTTTTCAATCTACCATAACCTTAAACCTAAATATGTGAAGAATGTGATGTGATGTGTGTGTGTGTATGTGTGCACGTGTGTGTATATATATGTAAATTATCTCTCTGTGTTTAAGCAGATTTGAGGAGAAAGAAAGTCGAAAAAGAAAAACAGTGTTTAGTCTTTGGTTGCTTGAAAAGAAATGGTGAGGCCCCTGAACTTGCCTACTCAAGTGATAAGGAATGTCTAGGAGAAAACTTCTTTACTTACCTCATAATTCCATATAGATTGAGCCTTGTTCGTGGCTTTATTTCAAAGAAGTTTCATTTTTCCCTTCAGGTTATTAATCTATATATTATCCTAGAATCTTAAGTCACCAAATAAAAACACACCTCTGATTTTTCACTGCTGTATCAACTCTTAAATGAAAAAATGCTGTGTTTTTAGGCAACCTTAATTTAATAAAGAAAGTTAGAACGGAATTCAGAATTTACTCATATAATTGAGTTGTGATTCTGATTTATTTACATTTTGAAATTTTCTTTGTAATCCTGTTGCATCCAGGCTGAATTTCCGCATGAAATTCTTTAGCTGAAGTCCTGACGGTCAGCTTCAGCCCTTGTGCACTTGTAGCCCTTAGGGATAAGGATAATGGCCAAGTGGAAGGTGTGTGCTTCTAAAACTGTTCTTAAAGGATTATGAGAAATTTCCTTGGTGTCTAACAATATTTAGGATTTAGCATATTTACTCGAGAATGACAATGACTAATAGAAAGCTTAGAGGATAACATGATTGCATTGTGCCTGTGAATGTCCCCAGTGATGGGGGAATGAAAGTAAATACGGCCAGAAAGATAATCGTGGTCTGCATTGTGGACTCCGTATACCAAAATTTTCTGGAATAATCTCAATCACAGTATTTTGTTTTCCATCACACAAATACTTTGTTACCAAACTATGTATCTATGAGGCCACCTCTGATGTATAATTGGAAACAGCACAACTTTGTGAGATCATGGTTCCCAACTTTTGGTTTGTAAAAATTATTACCTTAGATTGTCTATGCTTTCTTTTTTTCTTTCTTTCCTTTTTAAAGTAGAGCTTTTATATTTTATTCAAAATATATTTTAATAGATAAGTAATATAAATTACCTTCAGAGCAAATTCTTGACAAGATAATTCTTAGGAATGCAAAAAGCTAATTCACAAATGTCTAGTATATGATAGTCAATTTGTAACACATTTAATCTTTACAAAACTATAATATTATTTTGAATATTACCTACTGGTCTGTATGTTACTCAAAATCTTAATCTTAGTGCTGTATTAAATATTTTTAATGCTTTCCATTTTCTGACATTCCTTTCTGCAAAAATATTATTCCCATGGGTTAAGGAAGCTAGATCAGAGATGTGGGAAAAATTGCCCTCACGAATTTGAATTTGAACTTGTTTATACTCATTCTGCTTAGGCATGTGTGACTCCTAGTCAGACAGTGAGGAACTAGAACACGTTGTGTCACCTCTATATCCTCATTACTTTCCCTCATTTTGGCCTTTCTTTTGCAGTTCGTCATTTGCTGTCACTTTGGGATTCTTTTGTGTTGCTGTTTTCCCTTATGTAAACCTCGAGAGGAGGGCAGCTTCCTTTCGTCCACGTGCGGACGGATGGCTTCTAGATCATTTGACTATATGTTTCACTGTTGGTTTATTTATGTGTCCATAATTGGGCATATAAATAATGTTCTGACCATATGTTTTGCCCTTGGATTAGATACACTCTTAGGAGATGCCATGGCTATTAAATTACAAAACCGGCTTGGCACAGTGGCTCACGCCTGTAATCCCAGCACTTTGGGAGCCTGAGGCGGACGGATCACAAGGTCAGGAGTTCGAGACCAGCCTGACCAACATGGTGAAACCCCGTCTCTCCTAAAAATACAAGAATTAGCCGGGTGTGGTGGCAGACATTTGTAATCCCAGTTACTCAGGAGGCTAAGGCAGCAGAATTGCTTGAACCCAGGAGGCGGAAGTTGCAGTGACCCTAGATGGCACCGTTTCACTCCAGCCTGGGCGACAGAGCGAAACTCCATCTCAAACAAAACAAAACAAAACAAAACAAAAACCCGCAAAAAACCCCATGACCACACCATATACAGCATTTTCCATGGACAAACCCTACCATTTCCCAGCATTTTTGAGATCTCGTCAGAGATTGTGGGAGATGTTGTATGCTTTGCTATTCTATAGCTTAGTGGCTCTCAAACTTGAGTGCTCATCAGAATCACATTGGAGGGCTTCTTAAGTCATGGAGTTCTGGGCCCTACCCTTAGAGTTACTCAATCAGTGGGTCTTGAGTGTGACCTGAGAACGTGCATTTCTAACAAGTTCCCAGGTGGTGGTGATGCTGCTGGTCTGCAGACCGCACTGAGACCCAAGTGTGATGAATGCGGATACCTTAAATGAATGTCTATTAATAACTAAGAGGTCAACTAAACCAAATTTAACCAATTGTTTGTGAAATAAGTTAAAAGGAAATAAACATTTAAAAACTCTTCTGTACTTTTATACCGTTTAAAATTTCTCTTTGTTAGTATACATACTTGTGTAAAAATAGTTATCTAGGTTTTATTTTCTCTTCAAAGTGCCATAGTAGAGCCTTAATCTTTGATTTTCCCCCCTCCCACCTTTATGTTGTCTTTGCTGGCCCCAGCGTCCATCTTTGTGCATCCCATAATGAAAAACTTCTGGAATGTGAGGGTGTATGTCTACCTTTTCTTTTCTAAACTTTCTTATCATCTTCCTTACCTCAACTATAAACCAGCTATTTTTATGTGTTTATAAAAATGCTAGATAATCAATTGAGGGTATGAGATTATTTTATTAAAATGCTTTTCTTACTATTTATATGTAAACACACATAGCACAATAATCTTTAACTCAAATTATAAAATATTATTTTGTCATTATACTTAGTATTTAATCTTGGTGCTTTAATCATGGTATTACAAACATGTGTATTAAAAATATTTTAAATAAAAAATTACTAAGAAAAATAGGCCACTTTACAAAGGATAATTTAAACTGTAGATACCATATGTTTATTGGTGAATTTGCAAGCTGTAGAGAAATATTTGAATGTTATGTTTTTTGTTAAAGGGAATGGGATTTCTTCTTTAAATATAACCTGGCAGATTAATTTGCATCCCTCTGTACCATCTATTTCCTTTTGTAAAAGACATCTTTTTATTGCTCCTCTTTTGTTAAACTCCTGAGTAACTTTTTTTTTTCTTTCCTTTTTCACTTGCCTAGATAATAAGTAGAATCTACCCTCTAGTGGCCAAAAACAACATTAAAAAAAAAAAAAAAAAGACATAAGACATGTCTAAAACCTTGTGAAGAGACTGATTTTTCTTAGTGTGACTAGTTTGTAACCCAGTCCTGAAGGCAATTCCAAGAGAAGGCTTTCAGAAATGTTTAGATCAACATGGTTAGAAAGATTCCCCAGATGGCCGGGCGCGGTGGCTCAAGCCTGTAATCTCAGCACTTTGGGAGGCCGAGACGGGCGGATCACGAGGTCAGGAGATCGAGACCATCCTGGCTAACACGGTGAAACCCCGTCTCTACTAAAAAATACAAAAAACTAGCCGGGTGAGGTGGCGGGCGCCTGTAGTCCCAGCTACTCGGGAGGCTGAGGCAGGAGAATGGCGTAAACCCGGGAGGTGGAGCTTGCAGTGAGCTGAGATCTGGCCACTGCACTCCAGCCTGGGTGACAGAGTGAGACTCTGTCTCAAAAAAAAAAAAAAAACCAAAAAAAACAAAGAAAGATTCCCCAGATGATGGACAAGTTTAAGGACAAAGGCCTTTAGACACCCGAGTGTTTCTGTTAAAGCAGGTTCACTGCCAAGTTCCCCTGGCTTCCAATGTCCTTCATAAGCACAGTCACAACTGAGCTGTCATCTTCCATATAGTCCCAGATTTTCTTAAATGTTTCTTGAGGGAGAATGCTAACCATTTTTAAGGAGTTAACTAAGGATAGTGGTGCTTTGGTTTTTACCATATATTTAAGAACTGTTTCCTTTCCAAATATAAATTAATTATGATTTACACTCAATACATCTACAGAAGTTACAGAATTTTTAACATCTTCAAAGATTTTCTTTTCTACATATTAAAAAGTGTAATTCTTCTTTTAAAAAGCAATTTCTTTACTAACAGTGCATTTATTATGATATCTGTTCCCTGAATCTCAGAAAACCTCCTCTAATAAGCCTAGTCTGTTCCCTTTATAGGCTATGGGAAATGTTCTTATCTTGCCACTGAAAAGATCTTTTAAAAAGTTAGGAGTTTTCTAATATTACCTGTTTTCCTTAGCACCAATCAAGGGTTAAACATAAAGAATGGTCATCATTTCTCTTGTAATCGGTGGCATGATTTAGAGTTGTGATACTACAAATAAAATACCTGTAAAGCATGTGTATTAGTCAAGGGTCTCTAGAGGCACAGAATTAATGGAATATTATATATATATATATATTTACTAAGTATTAAGTCACACGATCACCAGGTCGCACAATAGGAAGTCTGCAGGCTGAGGAGCAAAGAGAGCCAGTCCGAGTTCCAAAACTGAAGAACTTGGAGTCTGATGTTCGAGGGCAGGAAGCATCCAGCACGGGAGAAAGATGTAGGCTGGGAGGCTAGGTCAGAGTCTCTCTTTTCACATTTTTCTGCCTGCTTATATTCTAGTCATGCTGGCAGCTGAGTAGATGGTGCCCACCCACATTAAGGGTGGATCTGCCTTCCCCAACCCACTAACTCAAATGTTAACCTCCTTTGGCAGCACCCTCACAGACACACCTAGAATCAATACTTTGTATCCTTCAATCCAGTCAAGTCGACAGTCAGTATTAACCATCAGTTCATCAGTATTAACCATCACAGCATGGATGATATTATCCCCTTATATCACACAGCAGCGTATCTCTGTTATGGAAAATTAGAAAACATGAATATACATATTTAAATTTATGAAAGAATCCCTCAACAAAACAATTGTCAATTTTGGAAAATGTTTTTTCCAGGCCTTTTAATGCATGTTTGTGTAAAACAGGCTCTGGTAAAGAAAAGAACTCTTCTGTATTTATGTATGCAAAGATTATTTGGCCCTCTGATTCCGTTCTTCTAGCAAATTCACTTTACCCAGTTTGATCAAGCATCTTCTATATTCATCAGCCTGTGTGCTAAGGAAATGAGAGAACAGCCTGTTGTTAAAGAGAAATTGCAGAGTTTGGAATCAAATACTGAGCAGTGAGTCGAAGTTTTACTGCCAAGTAGGAAACCAGATCCGGCCCTGAGGTTAATCTCAGGGGATGGGGCTACGAAAAGGAAAAAGGGTAGGTTTTTAAAAGCCAAACATAAACAGGCTGTTTCGTATTGGAAAAATTTAGATCTTCGAGTTCCTGGGTAGCGAAATCTGGGCTCATCAGCCAGGCACCATGTCAGTGCTGAGCTGGTGCTATTGTGCTTCTCTAGTAAGCTGACCATGTGAAACAATGGCTCAGAGTAATGGCATCCTTCAGGCCTGTGGTGCTTAGGGCCTTTGCTGTGTCTGCATGGTGGGCACCTATTTCAGAAGTATGGCACCCAGGTTCTCTTTTTAAATCATGTTTGCATCACAGGCCAGGTGACCACACATTACATCATGACGTGCTCATGCCAGGCATTGCGCTCGATGCTTCCCTTGTGTTACTACTTCACGTGCAGTGCCAGGCCCATGTCCCCCTAAGGGAGGGGCAGAAACCCCTCCTTTTATAAGTATCCTTTGTTGCCACAAGTGCCCATGAGTGGCCTTGATGGAAGATGTGACACACTGGCACTGAGCTCCAGCTGTATGCCTGATGGTCCAGTGATCCCCGTCTAGAAGTACTCTCAATACTGAGTTACAAAAAGTACTTAATAAAAAGAAAATGGTGTCAAATACATTTTATTTTCATAAAGGAGGCAAGAATATGTATTTTACTTAGGAAGCAAGAATCCTGCTGTGTCCCATTGTCTCTCAAACTCTCACATCGTACCCCCAGCTCCCATGTGCTCCGCCATCTTGGTGAGCCTCCAAGGGCAGTGCTCAAGGTCATTACGCCAGTTGGAGACATCACTCTGCAGGGGCCCACAACATTTCTAACAGGGACCTTGCTAACTGCTCAGTGTAATTCCATCACGTTCTGGACCAGTTTTTCTTTCTCTCTATTTTATCTTTTTGGGCTTTTCTCTTTCTGTGTCTCTTTCTCTGTTTCTTTTCTCTCTCTGTCTCGATACTTCTGGGTCTCTCTTTTGCTCTTCCTCTTTCCCCCTCCCATGCTCCCCTGATCCTGCTCTCTCTTTTTCTGCCCTCCCTCCACCTCTGACTTCTTGTGTCTTCTTACATGAGATCTGTCTTTCTTAACTACAGTACAATCGAACTCCTCAGCAACTATTTCAGTGCTTGGCAATATAGTCAGATTTCAGCAAATACTCATTAAAATGAACTTTTTTTTTTTTCAAATCACTTCTGTTTTTCTGGGAGAAGCTGTCAATTCTTTTTGTTCAATTAAGGTCTACTCCTCCTGGAATATGGTTTCCTTCCATTCCATTCCCCTCCCCAGCCCCTTCCTTCTAATGAGATTCTGTTGTATTTCAAAGTTCCTAGAAGAGAAATTGGCCCATAGAAGGGGATTCAATAAATGTCAATTCCTGCACTCCTCTGAAAGAAATTGCAGTATGTCTGGATAAAATGAGCCAGGAACCTGGGCCTCCCCTTCCACCTCTCCTTCCTTCTCACCCTTCACATTCTATTCATTACCAGGTATTTCTATGTACTGTTTAAATGACTCTTGACATTTATGTTCCACATGGCCCTGACACCACTCTCATCCCAGCCATGATTTCCCGAGATGATTGCAGCAGCCTCTTCACTGATTTCTCCACATTGATTCTTGCAGGTCTTATCCCAGTTCTCCAAAGGGTAGCTGGAGCAATCTCTCTGAAATGCAAATCTGATTTTTTATCCCCCCACCACCCACATTAAAGATACCACCAGGCCTGATACCTGCCTGTTTCTCTTTTCTTTTCTTTTTTTTTTTTTTTGAGATGGAGTCTTGCTCTGTCACCCAGGCTGGAATGCAGTGATGTGATCCTGGCTCACTGCAACCTCCACCTTCTGGGTTCAAGCAATTCTCCTGCCTCAGCCTCCCAAGTAGCTGGGACTACAGGCACATGCCACCATGCCCGGCTCATTTTTGCATTTTTAGGAGAGATAAGATTTCACCATGTTGGTCAGGCTGGTCTCAAACTCCTGACCTCATGATCTGTCTGCCTTAGTCTCCCAAAGTGCTGGGATTACAGGCATGAGCCACTGCACCCGGCCCGGTGTTCTTATTTCTTCTCTGCCCTTTGCTCTACAGTGGGCTTCAACCCATGTCCAGAACAAATCACAAGCCGCGTCCCCTCCACCATGGGTCTTTTGCACCCACAGCTTTTCCTGCCTTGAATTTTCTCATCATTCTTCTGCACACCCCTCCCTTTTAGCTCACTCTCCCCTCTTCCGGCCAGCCTCCCTGGGCAAGGTCAACTCTCCTGCATCTCCTCCCTCCTGGAACACCAGGCCCCTCATTGCTAATACTTCCCGGTTATGATTTTCCATTCACTTGAATGATTGATTGATGTTTTTCCCCTCATAAGCGCCCCCGTAAAGGCACTATATCTGTTTTTACTCACCAGATAGCCCCGGTGACTAGCACAGTGCCTGACACATAGCAGGAATTGAATAACTGTTTGTTGACTTAAAGAATGAATCGATCGAGGAGGCAAATATGAGAAACAGAGAATTACCAACCTTCCCCATGTGGCTATTAAAGCCAGAGAGCCTCTGCACTGAGGGAGAATGTAAACTCATGGTGTGAACAGTGAGGATATGATTTAGAACCGGCTGTTCATCATCCATCCCTTTGGAAGCCCAGGGAGGGAGGTGGAAATTTGTAGATGGCTCAATAACATAAATAATGAGGTTTTACAGTCAGAAACTTTAATTTAGCCTCTCTCTTTAGTCCTTTCAATTTAATGTTAACAAAAATCACAGCAAGTGGATATATTGACTGATTTCGGTCTTTTGACATTTATTTTCTTTTCTGGCTGAGGTGCCATGAGCAATAAAAGGATAAGAAATTAGAGATTAAAGAAATAAGTAACATCCGCAGCTACTGTCCTCCACACACCAACGAATGTTTTGCATTGACTTACACAAGTTCCTCCATGTTTACAAATATTTTCTGGCTTTATTGTATGTGTTGTGTGTGTGTGACAGAAGCATGATTACTCAGTGAAAACCTGCGCAGGTATCAATACCAGCAGGTTCGTTTAAACAAGAGCATCTGAACACTTAATAGGATTAATGTGAGCCTAGATTCTTGCCTCTGTTTTTATTTCTGTTCTTTAATCGATTTCTATTATGAACTGCCAGCAACAAGAGAGGCTAAGGGAGATAGATGCACACACACACATGCACCCACACCTTTATTTCAAGTTTCCCTTGAAATAAAGCTCTACACAGCAAGATGAATGCATATTGTCCCACATTCCAGAGCGCCGAAGGGCTCTATGACCACCAGTGAGTTTAGCCAGAATTTGAAAGCTCACAATCATATTAATGTAATAGGATTATTTTCTCTGTGTCCCACTTTTTTTTTTTTTTTGAGACTGAGTCTTGCTCTGTCACCCAGGCTGGAGTGCAGTGGCGCGATCTTGGCTCACAGCAAGCTCTGCCTCCCGGGTTCAGGACATTCTCCTGCCTCAGCCTCCTGAGTAGCTGGGACTACAGGTGCCCGCCACCACGCCCGGCTAATTTTTTGTATTTTTAGTAGAGATGGGGTTACACTGTGTTATCCAGGATGGTCTGGCCCTCCTGACCTCATGATCTGCCCGTCGCAGCCTCCCAAAGTGCTGGGATTACAGGCGTGAGCCACTGCACCCGGCCCCCATATCTTTAACGACTATGGGTGAGGTGGAATATTTGATCTCCCAGGAACTGGCCTAGCCTTGAATCAGAAAGTCATGGGTTTTCACATTTTATCCACTGGTGTTGAAGAAGGGAAAACATCCTCTGAATTGCGACGCATCATTAAGGGAACCACTCTTCACAGCCCTGCACTCACTTCAGCCTGACTACAAAGTAAAGACAAAAGCCCCAAACACCTTAAATTTACCCTTGCCTTGAATTCAGCTGGCACGAGGGGAGTGAGCGGCATGTCCTCCCTGTGGTTGTCCTGATCACAGCACTGTGGTCTTCGAAGGTCCTGTTTGCCTGAGGCAGCAGGAAGCACGAATCGCCCTCCAGAGGTGATACTCACAGATGAGTCACTGGGAATTTGTTGCACGAAGTGTGAAGGCCATCTGGCTACAGCTAGAGTCTTACAGTTTTGGAGATTTTTGAGTGTGATGAGGGATGGGCGAGGGGAGGGAAAGTACTCCTGTGAGCAAACACAGTGTGAAGCCAGAGCCGGTGGGTCCTGGATTGATGTTTAAAGTCTCTCTTGAGACAGTATTGAGAGGGAAGACCGTGCAAGGCCATGGAAGGCCTTGCCTTTTACTGGGGAGAGTAGGAATTGAGTGACTCTTGAGACCTTTGTGCAGCAAAGTGTCCTGTTCTGGAGCAGCTCAGGGTTTGTGGGGTGGAATTTGGGCTCCACTGTACCTTTGCTGAGCTGGTTAAGGCTGTAGGGCTGTGGTCTTTTCATCTGAAAAGTAGGAAGAGCACTAGCTAGAAACCAGCTTCACCACGTGACTTGAGGCTTCATAAGGGGCACAGAGAGGAGTCCTAATCCAAGGGCACAGCATTCAACAGGGTTCTCGTTAGCTCAAAAATCACCAGGCAGGGTTTCCCTTCTTACTCTCCTCTATCCCATTCACTTGCTATGAGCCAGTCCCAGATACACCCAGGGCCTGTTTCCTTCTGTGGGATAGCAGTGCTGGCGAGAGTCACCCCATGGACTGTGTTACGTCAAACTCACAAGGGCAGAAGCCCCCCTCGGTATTGTCCAGAAATCCTTTTGCTCTAATGAATGAACTCTCACTCCTCACAATTTGAAACCCGCATATCCTCAAATTTCTTCAAGTTGCTTTCGTCTTATAAAAAGGATCTAGGACAGTGGTTCTCAAAAGGGATTTTTGTCTTCCAGGGGACATATGACAATGACTGGGGACATTTTTGATCAATACAACTGGGAAGGATGGTATTATTGGAATCTAGTGTGTAGAGGTCAGGAATGCGGCTAAACATTCTACAGTGCACAGGGAAGCTCCCAGCAATTATGATCTGGTCCAAAATACCAACAATCTCGTGACTCAGAAACTCAGATTCTAGTTGTTAAGGACTAAATTAGGCCCCCCCCACCCAATTCATATGTTGAAGTTGTAACCTCCGATGTCTTTGGAGATAGAGCCTTTACAAAGGTAATTAAGGTTCAATGAGATTGTAAGGGCAGGGCTGTAATACAGTCGCACTGGTGTCCTTATGAGAAGCAGAAGGACACCAGGAGCACTCACGCACAAAGAAAAGGACACGTGAGGTCTCACAGAGAAGGTGGCTATCTGAAAGCCAAGGGGAGAGGCCTCAGGGGGAATCATACCTGTTGAGACCTTGACCATGGACTTCTAGCCTCCAAAACTCTGGGAAAATAAGTTTTTGTTTAATTCACCCAGTGCTATAGTGTTTTCATGGGAGCCCTAATAAACTAACACACTAGACAATGAGTTTGGAGACAACATGGGAAAGAAGGAAGAACACACAGGATTGACTACGTGGCCTTGGGCAAATTTCTTTACTTCTCTAACTCTTAATTCCTCATCTATAAATTGGGACGAGTCATGCCCACTGCCTTGGGTTTTTATGAGAATTAAACAAATTAACACACCTAAAGCACCTGACACAAGGCAGATGCCACTAACTTGCTACCACACTGGGCGCTCCATACAGGTGGAGACCCCATTCTTTAACTTTGTATGCAGTACCTAGGGCACCTGGAAGGTGCTGGAGCACCATAGAAACATTTTAAAAGTGCATCCAATCAATCAATGACATTTTGGGTGCTTATTCAACAATTTTACTTGTGTAGCCTTTTCCGAAACAGATATCACAGGTACAGCTGTGAACACTGCATTTGCAGACTCTTCCCTCAAGCTTATCCTGTAGTGGAGGAAGAGACATGATAATCAGTACAGAACTGCAGTAAAAATAGGATTTCAGACAGTTACAAATACTATGATGGAAATCAGCTGAGTGTCGTGATGAGTTGCTGGTGGGAAGAGCTACTGTACATAGCATTGTCAGAAAACTATCGGAGGAAGTGATTTTTGTTGATGTTTTTGTTTTATCGATACAGATATTCTTTATTGGAGATTTACATTCTACTAGAGCTGTTGTTCTTGTGAAGTAGTTTTCTAAAATGATGAATAACTCTTGGTACAATCTTCTCTTGGTTTATCCAGTAGTACATTCTATGAAAACTCAGTATATCTTTTTTTTTTTTTTTTTGAGATGTAGTCTCACTCTGTCTCCCAGGCTGGAGTGCAGTGGCACAATCTGGGTGCACTACAACCTCTGCCTCACAGGTTCCAGTGATTCATGTGCCACAGCCTCCCAAGTAGCTGGGATTACAGGTGCCTGCCACGATGCCTGGCTACTTTTTGTATTTTTAGTAGAGATGGGTTTCACCATGTTGGTCAGGCTGGTCTTGAACTCCTGACTTCAAGTGATCCACCTGCCTCAGCCTCCAAAAGTGCTGGGATTACAGGTGTGAGCCACTGTGACAGGCTTAAAACTCAGTATATCTTAATATGGTGCTGTACATATAAAGAAGTTAGGTTTTAGTTTGGGAAAGTTATCAACAGGGTTTTCACCTACATGAAGGTCCAGTGGAACAGTCCAAGGTTGTGAAGAATGAGGAGGCATTCCTTGTTGTGCAGGAATATCCAGGGCATTGAAATGTTTAATATCTTTGCGCCCTCCCACCCTCCTAAATTCCAGTAGAACCCTCCAATCATTGCAATGAGGATCACTCCCACCCCTAATTTCCTTAAACACCCTCTAAGGGCAAGCACAGCCACCATTAAGAGCCATGGTTTTGAGGGTGTTCAGTGACCTCCTTATCTTCTAGTCCAGTGGTCATTCTTGCTCATTAGAGTCTCTGATACTGCTAACCCACCTTCCTTGACATCCTTTCATCCTCTGGCTTCCACGACACTGCATGCCTTGGGCTTTTCTCCTCCTTTTTGCCCAATCCCTGTCCAGTGTCCTGATCTGGCTCTTTGTTCTCCACCTGCCCATCTGGTCTGACCTTGACCCCTTCTTTTTTCCCTTCCATTTTCTTCTTTAATGAAAACTTCAAAACCACTTCCAGGTGACTAATTCCCAAAGTGCTTTTTCTAAGCCATTTACACACATACTTCCAACTGCCACTTGGACCTGCCCAAGTGTGCCAAATCTAAACATGTCCAAAGTTAAACTGGTCTTCTTCTAAGGCTGTTTTTCCTCCTCTAAGCCTATTTTTCCTTTGGTGGTACCTCTTGGTGATAATGACTTCATCCACTTACTCAGCTAAACATGGCAGCCATCTCCACTGCTCCTTTCACGCCTCCCATCTGGTTGGTTGCTGTGCCCTGTCAATCCGGAAGAAATAATGGGAACTGATTATTCCGGAGCAAATAATGCAAAGATGGGAGCAATGCTGATAAAGATCAGTGCCTTGGAAGGGGCCACTCTAATCCCACCCTTTGATCTTTTATTTTATTTTAAAAAATTCTTTGGACTAGCCTTTTTTTTTTTTTTTTTCAGACCCTGGGCATACTGCCCTGAGCTAATTTGTTTGCCCGAATTAATTATCAGCAGGGGGTGACAGCCTCATTTTCACAGAAGCCCTCTCTTCTGGAAGGAGTGCCTTTTTATTCAAACCGTCCGATTGAGGCTGCTTGGCACTGAGTATAAAGGGTGCCTTGACATTTCCATGAAGACATTTAAATGTTACCGTCTCTGAAGAAACAGTTTTAGAATATGAAAGCTTTATCTTTTTTCCCCCCAAGGAAGAAAAACATCACCAGCTTAATTATCTCTGTAAAATAACTTCCTCATTTGCTTTTCATATTGCTAGTATAAAAAGATAATGATACTGTTTTCAAAAATGGAAACAATTATAGATGATCTTGCAAAACTTGCTTGTTTGATTTTTGTCTATTTAAATACCACCTCAATTCAGAGGTCAAAGAGGCATGCAGGGTTGTGGTTATATATTACCCTTCCATGTTGATTGTTAAAAGATCACCTAGTAGGGCAAATGCAATTGAAAACGTGCTGCTGGTGATTGTACTCCACAGTAACCTCAAAAAGGTTCTTATATTAGGAGAAGCAAAAGACACTTAACTCTTTACACATACGTGGATATATATGTATATATTTTTACCTCTCCCACTCTCTCTCTTTCCATATATACACATATATATTTCATGTTGTATGTTTTTTACCACTATATATATATTTTTACCTCTCCCACTCTCTCTCTTTCCATATATATACACATATATATTTCATGTTGTATGTTTTTTACCACTATATATATATTTTATGTTGTGTATTTTTTACCCGCTATATATATGGTAGGTAAAATATAGATATAGATATAGGTATATAGATAGTGGTAAAATTATATATGTATGTAATAGTGGTTAAAATATATATATGTATTTAATAATACATATATATTTATATATGTAGTGGTAAAAAACACAGAATTAAACATACCTCCCTAACAAATGTTTAAGTATACATTACAGTATTATTTACCATACACACACTGTTTACCAGGCGATATCTAGAACTTACTCATCTTGCATAACGTCTTGCACAATTAAACAGCAGCTCTCCATTTTTCCCCTTCCACAGACCCTGGCAGTCACCATCATTCTGCTTTCTGCTTCTGTCAGTTTGACTATTTTAAAAATACATCATATAGGTGGAACCATATAGTATTTGTCCTTCTGTGACTGGCTTATTTCATGTAATGTAATGTCCTGAAGGTTCATCCATATTGTAGCACATGACAAGATTTTCTTCCTTTTGAAGGCTGAATAATATTCCATTGTATTACATACCACTGTTGCTTGACCTTTTTGTCCATTCTTCTGTCGATGGACACAAGTTGCTTCTACTTCTTGGCTATTGTGAATGATGCTGCAATGAACATGGGAGTGCTAATATCTCCTCCAGATCCTGTTTTCCATTCTTTTGGTTGAGTACCTAGCAATGGAATTGCTGGATCATGTGGTAGTTCTATTTTTTATTTTTTGAGGAACCGCTATAGTTTTTTGCAGCAGCTGTACCATTTTACCTTCCTACCAACAGTGCACAAAGGTTCCAATTTCTTCAAATCTGCCCCAACGCTTGTTATTTTCTGTTTTTGTTTGTTTGTTTTGTTGTTTTCTTTTATAATGGCCATCCTAACAGGTGTGAAGTGATATCCTGTTATGATTTTAATTTGCATTTCCCTGATTATTAGGGATGTTGGTTAGTGATGTTGGTTAGTGATGTTATTTTCATATGCCTGTTGGCCATTTGTATTATTTTGTACCATACACGACTACCAACCCAAAATGGACTGAAAACTTAAACGTAAGACCTAGGAGTATGAAACTTCTGGAAGAAAACATAGGGGAAAAAACTTCATAACGTTGGCCTGGGGAATAACTTCTTGGATATGATATCCAAGGTACAGGCAACAAAAGCACAAATACAAAAGTGGTACTTCAAACTTAAAAGCTTCTACATAACAAAGGAAACAATCAACAGCATGAAAAGGCAACCTATGGAATGGGAGAAAATATTTGCAAACAATACATTTGATAAGGAGTTAATATACAAAACTTTTGTTAAAAGAAAGAGCTTTCATTGAATCTAAATCAGGAATCAGCAAACTTGTTCTGCAAAGGGCCAGATAGTAAATGTTTAGGCTTTGCAGGCCATATAGTCTCTGTTGCAAACACTCAGTCCTTTGTTGTAGTGTGAAAACAGCCACAGACAATATGTAAATGTATGACTGTGGCTGTGTCCCAAAAAAATTTTATTTGCAAAAACAGGCTGGGATAGATTTGATCCGTGGGCCATAGTTTGCTGACCCCTGGTCTAGAACAGAGTTTCTCAACCTGGCTGTATTGATATTTTTTCTGGATGGTCTTATTGTGGGAGGCTGTCCCGGGCAGCCTCCTGTAGGACTGTAGGATGCTTAGCAGCACTCTTGACTCTACCTCCTAGATGCCAGCAGCAACCCCTCCCCGTACCTCCAGTTGTGACAATGAAAAATGTCTCCAAACATTTTCAAATGTCCTCTGGGGGACAAAATTGCGGCTAGTTGAGTACCTCTTATCTATATGATGGAAATAATCTAATAAAGGATAATAGAAATATTTCCCTAAAGTTACAAAAAGTAGGGTAACGTACTGCTTTTCAGAAGAATTGAAAACTATAGTATATTTGTCTTAGGTAGGTCAAGGGCTCCTCAAAGGGGCCATTATCACAACCTAAATTTGGAAAGCTTTTCAAAAACAACGAAATGACAACATATTTGAAAAGTGCTCTGTTAATAATGCAAATATGAGCTTAACCTAGTTTTATGATAGGCACAAGAAACAAAACAGTTCAACATATTAGCATGTTCTAATGGGACTTCCTGAGTTTGAGAGTTGGTTGTGAGTTGGAAAGGCTAGGGGAAAGCTAGTAGTTCTAATTCCTACTTTGGTAAGGGTTTATTTTTTCTGCTAATCTGAATTCAGAACGAACACGGGCAGTGTGACTTTTGAAAACACTCATATGTTTTTCATTGTTTGGACAGGGCTGGACAAAAATGGCCTGGTTTCACTGCAAATTGGCAGTAACACATGTTTTCAAAAGTTGAAAACTGCATAACCCTCATGATTGAATCTCAAAGAATGTTGTCTTCTTGTCCTTTAGAATAAACACCTGTTTTGCAAATAGGAGGGTAAAATCCATCTTTATCAAGAAATTGTGGGTTTATTTTTTCTTCACTCACATTATGATTTATTTAGTAATTTAAACATTTAGGTACAATTTAAAATACTATAATTTATATAATCATATCTTTAAACAAGCAATAACAACAAAAATACCCTCATATTTCATCAAGAATTTCAGTTAAGCATTTTGAGCTCATTTTCTTTTCTGACTTGAAAAGGAAATACAGATGTATTTTTCTAATGTGGTTCTCACACTTTTTGTTTTCTTTTTCTTTTTTTTTTTTTTTTGAGATGGAGTTTTGCTCTTGTCGCCCAGGCTAGAGTGCAGTGGTGCAATCTTGGCTCACTGCAACCTCTGCCTTCCGGGTTCAAGTGATTCTCCTGCCTCAGCCTACTGAGTAGCTGAGATTACAGGTGCCTGCCACCATGTCTGGCTAATTTTTTGTGTTTTTAGTAGAGACAGAGTTTCATTATGTTGGCCAGGCTGGTCTCAAACTCCTGAGCTCAAGGGATCCACCTGCCTCGGTATCCCAAAGTGCTGGGATTACAGGCATGAGCCACCACACCCAGCCAGGCTCTTACTCTTGAAGGGAGTTGTTTGCTCCTCCCCTGCCGTAAGTTCTGCTTACTCACTATCTCCAATGGCTGCAGCAGACACACTCAGTGACTGGATCACCCTAACACCAGCACCGTTGGACGCACTATGATGAGAATGTCAGTGGATAAATGAAATCATTTCTTTTATACTTGGGATCATGAAAAAGTGTGATAAGAACAGGCTCTTTCTTCATAGCCTTCCCCTAAATCCACCTTTCAGCTTTACCCCAAATCCACCTTTCAGCTTTACCCCAAGAGATCTAGCTCCTGAAATCCCATCTGTTTGTGCCATACTTTCTAATGAATACCCCCAACTGCCTTCCTTTCTGGCTGGTCCCGAGTGGGTTGTAAATGGGATGCATTTGACAGCAGGCCTTTCTCTCTGTCCCTCAGGTTACCACGGCCTCTACTGTGAGGAGGAATATAACGAGTGTCTCTCCGCTCCATGCCTGAACGCAGCCACCTGCAGGGACCTCGTTAATGGCTATGAGTGTGTGTGCCTGGCAGAATACAAAGGTGAGAGGACGCCGGGCCTTCCTGTGCCAGAAAGGCTCTAAATGACATCATGTATTTTTCAGTGTAAATGCATAAACCTCTAATTGGACCATGAATTGTTCAGAATAAAAATCAAATGCTGAAGCTGGCATGATGAATGGGTCCAAGGAGACCAATTTGCAAGCCTCTGGTTTGAGAAACAAGCCTGTCTCCTGTCCTGTTCTTCGTGGATCCTCGCTCTCTTTTTTGTTGAATGTGTAAAAAGCTGAAAACAAAAAGTCATATTAAGATGGACTGTCAGACATAGGTCAGAGGCCATAGGTGTGAAAAATGTGGAAGAGGAAGGATGCTGCCCTATAAAGCCTATTATGCAGAGATAGAATGCTGTGCTTTCTTGGAGAGGAGGCAGGCGGAGTCCCCTGCATTGGCAAATACATTAAGCTTATTAAAAACAGGCAACATGGACAGATTGTTTCTAATGCGTGGACCCCGTTCTAACCCCTAATGTGCATAGCTCACTAAATCCCCCCCAAAACCCTATGAGGTGGACAGTAATGCTCTCCCCCTAAAAGCCTGGTCAGCATGGTCCCTAAAGCCCTTTCTCCCAGCATCTCCATTGGCCTCTGACCACGTTTTGTGGATGGCAAGGCTTCCTGGAGCCCACATACCCTCAGACGGCCCTCTTCCAGGAGAGCCTGTTTATCAGCTGTTACACACATTTCTCTAAGCCATAACTTCAGGGCCAGGTTTAGATTTTGGAATGCTTTTGTGGGCTCTGTTTATAGCCATTTCACTTAACTGCTTGCTCCTATTGCTGCTTGCTTGATGCCACCCACCTGCCTGGAGACCTTACATTGCCCTCACCGTTGCTTCTCTTTGGATGAACCTACCTTTATTAGTAACCATTTTGGCCAGTCTCATGGCCTTATAGGCTACACTGAAAACTTGATTAAGCCCCTGGATAAAAGGGCTGAAGCTGGGCCAAGTCTTGACTTTGTGTTCCACAGATCTGATGCTTCTTTTGGAGTATGACGTTCAGTTAGAACCAAACTCCACTAACATCTACCAGGACACAACAGCAGATTTGCTGGCTTCATTCTCAGGCTTCTTAGTTCTGGGTCTATCTATCTATTACCTTTCTCTCTACATATCTTCAACCTCCTTTCCCCTTCCTCCTTGCCATGTCTATAAATATTTTCATGGATTTCTTACTCTGAACAAATGAAGATTCTAGGAAGATGGCAGCTCACATTGACATTCAATATTCCTTATCCCTCCTGACTCTCTGGTAGGGATGGCTCAGTAAGGTAGATGACCTTGGATGGGGTCATGTGAAGATTTGGGGTCTCAAGAAAGGGTATGTGTGCTAGGAGGCTTTGCTTACAACAAGAACAAGGGATGAGGGCTCCAGAGAGAACTGATGACTCAATGAACAGATGAGTCCAAAGAATCCTTCATCTTGTGGAGAGGAAGTACATGTTATAATTGTGCTGCATCTGATCCTAGGAGGCAGAGGGGTGTATTGATCTGATGGATACGGGCTGCCCTTTAAGGAAATTGAACAGTAGGCTGAGTTGCCCCCTACCCCGCTGCTTTTTTGTGGCCTTGAGAACACCAGACTGGGAGGCCTCTCTCTGCCTCATGCCTTAGTACACAGGACCCCAGTGGCTGCCCATCCAGCACTAAGGGGAATGTGTTATGTTGTCTGTCTCTGCCAAGATTTCCACCCTCTAGCCTGGCCAGTACAAGGAGCCCACACCAGCAACTCAGAGAGGGAGAAAAGTTTAGGGAAATAAAAACAAAAATTGCAACAACAGCTCTAAACATTCAAGAAAGGAAGTGAAAAAAGTCATATATACTACTCAAAATTGAATTTGGTTCTGAATAAAAAGGAGGAACTAGTGCATGAGAGGATCAGAATATGAGGAAGTGGAAACCACGAGTGAAAAGACAGGAAACATGGAGAAAAGATTCGAGAGATCTGCTTCTGCCTGAGGGATGGGTGCTCCAGGAGAAGGAGCATGTGGAAATAGAAGCAGAATTCACTAACTCCTGGAAGGAGGTGTCTGTGAGGTGAAGAAAGTCTTATTTTCTAATAGAATGGGCTCATAGGGCAGCAGTTGAATTAATGAAGGAGATGATACATAATTTGAGATTTCCTGGTAAAATTTGTAACTGCAAGGATAAAGAGAAATGTTTATAAGATTCTTTGAAGGGATCACAGGTTACATACAGAAGAAAGAGAATCAAACCAGCATTGTACTGCCCCTCTCTATCATGAAGGTAAAGAATAGCAGAGCAGTGTTTCAGACTTTTCAATGAAAAGGACTAGGAGTTAAAGGGTTGTTTATATTTGAAGGCAAAAGAAAGAGATTGCCATACATTCAAGGATACAGAAAATACAGCACCCTATACTCTAAGATAAGTACCTTAATAAGCATCCCCCCAAGTAGGAACTAAGTCAAAACAAAGATATCCAGATAGGGGAAGATGGAGAATGGAAGGAAGAGATTTATGCCTTTAAATGCAGGCGTAAGTCTAAATAGATGATATTTATGTGATTGTGACTGGTAATATAATGGTGAAGGAAAGTCTCTTGAAAAAAGTAGATCTACATTCTGTATCAGCTGTCTATTGCTGCATAACAAATCAGTACTCAGTACTGGCTTAAAACAATGTGCTTTTATTACCTAACAGTTTCCTAGGTCCAGGTGTGGCTTAGTCAATTCCCAGCTCAGGGGCTCACAAAGGTGAAAGCCAGGTATTGACGGACTGAGCTCTCATCTGAGGCTTGAATAGTGAGAGATCAGCTTCCAAGTCCCCTTAGGTTATTGGCAGGACTTGTATCCTTGTGGATGTAGGATTTGTGACAGCTTGCTCTTTGAAAGCCAGCAGCTATGACAGAGCCCCCACTGCTTCCAGTCTTGAACTTTCGGGAAGGCCTGGATTTTTTTTTGTGTGTGTGTGATGGAGTTTCACTGTCTTTGCCCAGGCTGGAGTGCAATGGTGCGATCTTGGCTCACTGCAACCTCTACCTCCCGGGTTCAAGCGAGTCTCCTGCCTCAGCCTCATGAGTAGCTGGGATTACAGGCACTCACCACCATGCCTGGCTAATTTTGTATTTTTAAGAGAGACAAGGTTTCTCCATGTTGGTCAGGCTGGTCTTGAACTCCTGACCTCATGTGATTCGCCCGCCTCGGCCTCTCAAAGTGCTGGGATTACAGGTGTGAGCCACTGCACCCAGCCTGGACCCTGTAAAAAGTCTCACCTGGTTAGGCCAGGCCCACCTGGGAGGAACTCAGAGTCAACTGATAGAGACCTTAATTGCATCTTCAAAACCTCTTAACTGCCATTTGCTCTTGGTTGGAAGCTCACACTCAAGGGGAAGAAATTACACAAAGGTGTAACTCACTAGGGGTCACCCTGGGCTGTGTCTATCACTCTTGCTCTTAAGGAAAAATTTCAACAAGCATAGTGGTTTCATATTATTTAAAACAAAGCCATGTGTTGAAGGGGGTGAGGATAGGAAACATTAAAAGGCATACAAGTGTGTTAAAGATTTCACTCCTGACTGGGTGTGGTGGCTCGCACCTGTAATCCCAACACTTTGGGAAGCTGAGGTGGGCAGATCACCTGAGGTCAGGAGTTCGAGACCAGAGAGTGAAACCCTGTCTGTACTAAAAATACAAAAATTAGCCAGGCGTGGTGACAGGTGCTTGTGATCTCAACTACTTGGGAGGCTGAGGCATGAGAATTGCTCGAACCTGGGAGGTGGAGATTGCAGTGAGCTGAGATCACGCCACTGCACTCCAGCCTGGGTGACAAACCCAATGGGCAGGTACAGTGTTTATTTAATTTTAGTATATTTATAAAGACATTTAGGTTTAGGTTTAAATAAGGCTGATGAAAACGGGGAGGTAAACCCTAGCAATGTAGCAGTAAATGGTAGAACTTGTAAGCTAAGAGTGGTGGGGACATGGGGAGGGTAGGTAGAAGGAATTAAAGGAGAGACAGGAGGAGATAATCATGCTCTTCTGCCCAGAGGAAGAGTGAGGGGAAGTGAGAGGCCACATGATCCTGTGCTTTTCCCTCTGTGGGGGGATGGACATTCTCCCCCTTTTGGAAATATTTTTGCCAATATATATTTACATATAATATGTCTATATACATTCAGGAAACTGTCAGATGGATGCATTTCAATTCCTAACTAGTACTTACCTGGAGGTAGAACTTGGATAGGTAGTATTTTAGGGATCAAGTTAAGCTTTAACTTTTTACTTTACATATATACTTTTTAAGTGGTAATTTTTACTGCTTAATATTAATATTAATATTTTTTTAAACTATATATAGTTTTTATATTTTAGGAGGATATATATAACTGTATATAACACTATATATATGACACACACACTCTCTCTATATATATGTATATACATATCCTCCTAAAGAGAATGAGTGCAATAGGGAGTCAGCTAAATATATAGCTAAGAACATTCTGAAAAAGGAAAAAAGGCCAGGGGTGGTGGCTCACACCTGTAATCCTAGCACTTTGGGAGGCTGAGGCTGGCAGATAATGAGGTCAGGAGTTCGAGACCAGCCTGACTAATATGGTGAAACCCTGTCTCTACTAAAAATACAAAAATTAGCCAGGTGCTGTGGCACACGCCTGTAGTCCCAGCTACTCAGGAGGCTGAGGCAGGAGCATCACTTGAACCCAGGAGGCGGAGCTTGCAGTGAGCTGAGATCGTGCCATTGCACTCCAGCCTGGGCAACAGAGCAAGACTCCGTCAAAGAAAAAAAAAAAAGAAAAAGAAAAAGAAAAGCAATGAGGGGAACTTCTGCCAGATGTTAAAAAACCCATTATAGGCCTGGTGTGGTGGCTCACACCTGCAATCCCAGCACTTTGGGAGGCTGAGGCAGGCAGATCATGAGGTCAGGAGATTGAGACCATCCTGGGTTAGCTAACATGGTGAAACCCCGTCTCTACTAAAAAAAAACAAAACAGATTAGCCGGGCGTGGTGGTGGGCGCCTGTAGTCCCAGCTATTCAGGAGGCTGAGGCAGGAGAATGGCATGAACCTGGGAGGCGGAGCTTGCAGTGAACTGAGATGGTGCCACTGCCCTCTAGCCTGGGCGACAGAGCGAGACTCTGTCTCAAAAAAAAGAACCAAAAAAAAAACAAAACAAAAGAAACCGTTATAATGCTACAATTATTGTTACATTCATATATTACCCCTGCAAGAATGGACAGACAACCAAAACTGAAGAATGGCCCAGAAACCATTGTCTATAATAATAATGTATGACTCTTAAAGAGGAATTGTTAGGAATGAGAAGATAATTCTTTTTAAGTAAGTGCTTCTAGAAAAACTGGACTGCTAAAGAAAAAAAAATGTTCTTGCACTTCTAAGTAAAACCATTGTCTATAATAATAATGTATGACTCTTAAAGAGGAATTGTTAGGAATGAGAAGATAATTCTTTTTAAGTAAGTGCTTCTAGAAAAACTGGGCTGCTAAAGAAAAAAAAAATGTTCTTGCACTTCTAAGTAAATTCCATATAAATAATAATTTTAAAAACCTCTTCTGGCCGGGCGCGGTGGCTCAAGCCTGTAATCCCAGCACTTTGGGAGGCCGAGACGGGCGGATCACGAGGTCAGGAGATCGAGACCATCCTGGCTAACACGGTGAAACCCCGTCTCTACTAAAAAATACAAAAAAAACTAGCCGGGCGAGGTGGCAGGCGCCTGTAGTCCCAGCTACTTGGGAGGCTGAGGCAGAGAATGGCGTAAGCCCGGGAGGCGGAGCTTGCAGTGAGCTGAGATCCGGCCACTGTACTCCAGCCTGGGCGACAGAGCGAGACTCCGTCTCAAAAAAAAAAAAAAAAAAACAAACCTCTTCTTTGACTTCTTTATGTCCCCTTCTGCTTAAAGTCCCTTTCTTCCCTTTTGCTTTTTCAACCATGGCTCTTGGCCCTTGTCCATATCATTCCAGTAGAAGAGGTTTCAGGAAAATTCATGATGAAGTAATTGAAGTCATTTGGTGAAATCTATGAAGCCTCCCCTTCCACTTCTGACTCAGCCAGTGTTCCTGTCCCTTTGCCCCACTGGGCCCTGAGGTCCCTGCTGCATGTCACCTTGCTGTGTCTTCTGCAACTTCATTCCTGACCAGGTTCTCCTCTCTGCCTTCACTAAGTCTTGGTTTCCCAGACACTGTGAATGATGTGGGCCTCCAGGCCCCTTTCTCTCTCCCTCCTCTTTGCTTTCATCCACTCCTATGACTGTATCCACTGTCTCTCAGTATTTTTTTAATATTTTCCATGACAATTATGTTTAGCCTTGTATTAAATTCTTTTTGGTTTCAGACTTTCTTCTTCCCCACACTACATGATAAGCTCTGGAATGACAGTGACTACATAGCTTCTTTTTCATTTTAAATTCTCTACAGCTCTTACTGTGGTGGCTTGCACAGAACAAATGCTTGATGGCTACCTTTACTTGAGTTAGAACTACTGTTTAACACATGAATTAAGTAAAGGAAACCAACTTAAACATTTTCATGGAATGTAAGTCTCCACTGTAGATCACGGGATTGTTAGAAAGCAAAATTCATGGAGGGCTTCTGTGTAACCCATCTTCAGACAATCCGAAACACTGCTGCGTCCTTCAAAAGTAGTTCAAGGCTGGTTTATGATGCAACTTCTACGACTTTGTTTAGTGTTCATACCTCATATTGTCAAAAGGTCAAGGAACAGCCCCATAGTGATTGATTTTTATTTCTGGAGGATCCAATGAAATGATCAACAATATATGTATTTGAAATTTTTGGTGATAACATTTAGAAAAAAGCTTTGATATTTCATTGTGAAAATAACAATAACAAATGTTTAGAAGAAAAGAGAAAATTCATAATTACTCATGTTTTTACCACATAACATGAGCCATAATAATCTGTGTTGCTTCCATTCTGTTTTTAGTATCCATGTTTTTACTGTTAAATAATTGAGTATACCTACAATTTTATATTGTTCTGCTCACTCATAATAGGGTATTAGGCTTGATTTACATATTGCTAGGAAGTCTTAC
Source organism: Trachypithecus francoisi (assembly GCF_009764315.1). Classification (NCBI taxonomy): domain Eukaryota; kingdom Metazoa; phylum Chordata; class Mammalia; order Primates; family Cercopithecidae; genus Trachypithecus; species Trachypithecus francoisi. Next base: position 11,450,006 of record NW_022681458.1, read on the forward strand.
TAGTTTTATTTTAAGTGGCTTTGTAATGTTCCCATGAGGGAATACTTATCCATTGCCTTGTTGTTGCATCTGATGTGGGGCTATTACAAATATTTCTGGAATTAACATCTTTATATTTTCATACTTTCTGGATTTCTTTCAAGGGATAGAGTCTTAGAAATGAGATCACTGGATTATAGATTTAATTACATTGTACATTGTACCTACTTTTTTTTTTTTTTGGCAATGTTGTCTTGCTCTGTCACCCAGGCTGCAGTGCAGTGGCACTGTCTTGCCTCACTGCAACCTCTGTCTCCCGGGTTCAAGCAACTCTCCTGTCTCAGCCTCCTGAGTAGCTGGCATTACAGGTGTGTGCCACCATGCCTGGCTACTTTTTGCATTTTTAGTAGAGATGGGGTTCCACCATGTTGGCCAGGCTGGTCTTGAACTCCTGATCTCAAGTGATCTGCCCGCGTTGGCCTCCCAAAGTGCCGGGATTACTGGCGTGAGCTACTGTGCCCGGCCTGTACCTACTTATTTATTTTTAAAGGCTACAGAAATTTCAATGGAAAGGATGAGAACGCCTTCTTTGTTGGATAAAGTTATTTCCTTTGCTAGATTCTACTTAGCCATGGGAACAAGAATTTCTGGTTGTTTTGTGCACCTAGCCCTTTCAAGTACTGTGATAAATATAAAAAGGATAAGTCAGAGTTTCTTCCTTCTTTGGGCTATTATTTAACCAGATGAGCAGACTGAGTGACACACAGGAATAATAAGGCTAAGGTTGAGATGTCAATTGTAATTTCTGAGATGGTTTAGAAAATGTTGAGATCTGTAAAGATTGAAATACTGGAAAAAGTTTTCATAGAGGAACTAAGTTTGGATGAAACGAGACGATGTCTTAAAGTAAATAATAAGTGTAATAACACTTCTTTACTGGCTTAGTTTCCTGGAGATATAATGATTTTCATTTTTCAAATATTAATTGTAACTAAATTTGTTACGATAACAAAGACTTATAATTGGTGTAGTGCTTTTTGATTCTAGCTTATTTCAGTTCTAAAATTAACTTCTGTAAGAACCCTGTTGGAATCAAAGTCTTTTTAGAAACATTTCTTCTCCATCCCTTAATATGAAAAGTATGAATTTTTATTAGTTTTGACTGAATTACAGTTTATTTTTGCTTGAGACTAAACATCAGTTTTGTAATAGTGCGTGCTGCGTCCTCTGCCAATGGGTGATGCATGTGTCATTCCACAGACTTAGTTTGAAGTGTGGACCTGGTTTTCTCTGACAAAATAGGGTGTTTTTGAGGCAGATTTGGAGTTTGGAATCTCTCCTCTGGCAGCCTCACCTGTGTGTCAGCCAAAGTACACTGGCCATTGCCCCTCTTGAAAGGATAGGATTCCGGTGCTAGGTCCATAATTTCTTCCACGCATTGTGATACGGCCTCTGCTCTCCAGGACTTGAGAGATTTGTGGGAGAATCAGTCAGGAGAGCAGATAAGTTATGATTTGGCACAGTGACCTCCGTGATCGTGACAGTCCCGGCATGCTCTCAAGGCACAATGGTGGAAGAATGTGGTCTGTGTTGAGAAAATCAAGGTTCAGCTTTGCAGAGAGAGGGCATTTGGATTGGGAATTGAGAGATTAGTTAAATATGCGGAGATCACGTTGGGGGAAGGGTGTGAAAGAAGGTGACTCCTCAGAGGAAACAGGATGCTCAAGACTCCATGTTTTCTAGGAATGGGAGTGGTGAGGAGGGCAGGAAGAGGGGGCCTAGGGACCTCCAGAGGAGAAGGGTTTGAGTGGAGACACCTTGGCACGTCAGTAGTGTCCATGATTGTCAGTGCTCTGTGTTTAAAGTTTTTAGCTCAGAGTTGTTCAGCTCGAATGACAAGCTGAGCAATATGACAAATATATTTTATATAGGGATTAACAAGGTTTACGATAGAGAAATGTGAGTCACCAAAGTGCTCTCCAGGGACTTTTAACACCGTCTTGCTCCTCCATGATCAGGTTTCTGTGAAGATTAGCTTTTGTCCAGTCTTGCTGCCAGGAAACTCTCAATAGACGCTTAAGGGACCAAATGTCTTACCATTTGAAAAATAAAATTAACAAGAGAAAAAAGTATTGCCTCCCCACCCTCCAAAAGAGAGCCAGCCATCCAAACAAAAACCCCAAACACCCAGAAGATTGAAATTGCTTATTATCAAGTCTATTTTGTTGAAGACTTTAGATAAAAGGTAAGACACTTAAATATTTGGCCTAGAATTTGCTTTTCAGTCTTGTTTTTAAAATGTGGTAGTTTGTGTGCCGATATGTTAGTGATGTTAATGTAGTACTAGAAACCCAGTGACAATCATTTGATTTCTTTGACTTCAGGTCTAATGGAAATGTTTTCTAGACTCCGGGACCTCTGAACGTTGGTGGTGGCTATATGTCCCACTACAACCAAAAGACTGTTTTGTCACTTGGCTCCCATTGATCAGCCCAATGGGAACTTGTAAATATGTGAGTCTTTGTGTTGCGATAAACATTTTGAAGCAGAAAAGGCTCTTCTGCTTTTTATTCTTTCAATTGAGCCCAGTCTACTTGTGAATCAATAGGAAAGTAAAAATAGAGACTCCTGGGAGAAGAGGCCATACACACCCAAATGAGGAAGAATGACTAGATTTATGCTAGTCTCAACACTATTTTGATATTTTATGTTACCATGCAACCTGGGTTAGGGATGAAGAACGTTGAGGAGGCTTGTTCAAGTCCCTGGAGACAGAGGAGACTAAGACAAGGCTGCAGGAGGCAGCAGGCACGAGGCATGAGGCAGTGGGATCTCAGGGATGGTCTCAGAAAGGAAAGAAAGGCAAAGATCTGAAAGATGCTTCAGAAAAATACCAGGCAGAACACTGTCGATGGCTTAGCTAGAAGGAGCCAAGGATGAAAAAGAATTACAGGTCATTTATTCTAAAATTTGAGCTTTACCTGGCTCAAATAAGTCAAATAAGTCATTAGTGTGAATATAGACAGGAAGTTCCATTTCTATTTTCTCTTACTTCCTTTCCTCCTTCCTGAGCCCTACTTCTTAAGGCACTGAGAAAGAAATAAGGGAAAAGCCCAGCAAGGATGATTTCAGTGCCTGAAGGATGAGTCACTGGGTGTGGCAGTCCCTTGCACAACATGAGCTAAGTAATGAAGTGCAGAGAAAATTAAGTAAATACCATTCAGTTACTATTTGCTTTACGCATATTTTTCTTGAGGCTGTTGGGAAGTGTGAGCATATCATTATGTACATTCTTAGGCAAGATAGAATGTAATTTATCTTTTTCTCCAAGGGGTGGGGGATAGGGGAAGGGAGAGAGGGAGGAGGAGAGAGAGACACACACACACTAATCTAGTCATCCATCTTGGCATCCAGTGTAATACCAGCAGATATCCCACCTTTCAAATAGCATTAGATTTTTAAAGTTTTTAATAAAATTATAAAAGAATAGATATTTGTTAAAAAGGTGCCAATAATGTAGAAATACACAGATGTGAAAATCAAAGTAATCAAGTCTCCTAGAAGTAATCCAGTCCCACTTAAGGCATTTGCATACATACATGCACACACAGTCTTTTTTTGAAAAAAAATGTAAATGAGAAACTTTCTGTTTTACTTTACAGATTTTTTTTTTTTTTTAATGCCTCTTCTTTGTTAAAGGAGTGCTGAGCTCCATGGAGTTTTATTTCTGCAGTTAATTCAGGGTCGCTGTCAACAGCCTACTTAGCAAACACAGACTCTGGGATGGGATTACGGGCAGGTTCAAATCTCAGCTCCTTTCATACCAGGCTTGTGATCTTGCACTCTTTCCTCAGTTTCCTCATCTGTAAAATAGGGGAATGGGGATAATTGTCTCATAGTGTTGTTGTGAGGAATAAATTAGACATAAAGCATGCAGTGATGTCTTTGAGAATGAAGTCTAAGTATTATGCAGCTTCCCCTCTCCTCTGCAGTTCTTCAAAGTAGAAGTGGGACTCACTTTAATATCTGATTCCACATCTTCACTTTCAGGTTGCTAATATTATATTTTATCAAGGTCATCTAGATATTTTCTGTTTCTTTTGGAGACTTATAAACCATTTGCTATTGATTAATTTATCTTTCAGGCTTTTAACTTTCTGTTCCCCAGGCTTTGGGACACGTAGGCAGAGAAAGTACAGCTAAAAGACTATGGTGGGACTTATGGACAGTGATTGAACGTGTTACTTTCTCATAAGGCATGTTTTTACAACAATCTAAAGTCATGAGTGGGCACATGTGTATACACTCCCCCACACACACCCATGCTGGGAATCTCCCTTGCATTGTTCCAGAGTGTTCTGACTTTGCTTTTAGAGACCATGGGAGCTAGAGAGTCCTGGATGAGTCATCCTGTTTTGCTTGTTTCTCTGCAGGAATACACTGTGAATTGTACAAGGATCCCTGCGCTAACGTCAGCTGTCTGAACGGAGCCACCTGTGACAGTGATGGCCTGAATGGCACGTGCATCTGTGCACCTGGGTTTACAGGCAAGTGATTCTATGGACTGAGTTTTCAAATTTACCACGACGTGCCCAAGATTGCAGATGTTCAAAAAACCCAAATCCCATCATGAATAAAATATTGCAAAATATAAACACCATTACAAAATCTAAGGAGGCATGGCCCGGATGAAGATCTATTTTAAAACAACCCATTGTGTGAGCCTCATTAAATGAGGCTTTTCTGAGATGGTCGTTTGGCGTCTAGACTTACAAAGACTGTCATTACTGTACATTTCCCAGGCTAGGACTATGAAACATGAGAAATGAGCCATTACATGAACACTCGAAAAAAGTGATGGGTTAATGAAAGTCAGAAGATGGAAAGAAGGAAGGGGTGTGTCTTCGGTAGATGCTGCTTTCAGCTGCCATATTTATTTTCATTGCAAGATATGAAAGTGTCAGGGGAAAGTGGGATGGGAGGCGAGATTGGCGGGGCAGGACTGGCTTCTCCAGAAACATTGGTGGCCACTGAACACCGAGCAGGAGGTGCCACTTCTAGACTGGGGGTTCCAGCCTAACTTGGGGTCCTTCTTCAAAGTCACCCCCTCATGAGCTTCAAGGACTTTGTGAATCTCCAAAAACAGATGTGAGATGTCGTTTGTACGTGTATGTGCTGAGGGTAGTCTCTCAAATGTTCATCAGATTCTTTTGGAGACTTAGAAAACATTTGTTATTGATTAATTTATCTTTCAGGCTTTTAACTTTCTATTCCCCAGGTTTTGGGACATGTAGGCAGAGAAAGTACAGATAAAAGAAACTAAACTACTGGAGAGAAAATGTTCCATCTCCTGCTTTTCCAACAGAACCCAGGGATCTTGAAATGTAGAGAGTAAGACAAAGTCTATGTTTTTAGAGTTTTGCTCAACCAACAAAAGCCTAAGGGTCACTCTGGATTGCAAATTGGAAGAGGATGACATATCAAGTACCCACAGAAGAAGGTGGGCTCTGAAGCCAAAGAAAAATATATGTTATCATTGGCTGGAGAGCATCTTGCTGTGTTTACTTCTCCCCTGCTAAGCCACTGTGGCCACCTCCCAAGCCCTGGAGAATTTCACAGAGCCTGGGTCCCTCAGCCATCCAAGGGGAGCCTCATTTGTGCTCCTGGCGAAGGTGACAAAAGCCAAAGTGTAGGAAAAGCAACTTCTGATTTTCCTTCTATTTATCAGTGTCACAGCCTGTGTTTTCCTTTTGGCTTTTCTTGGGACTGAGAAGTGGGCTCACTCCAAAAATGATTCACAGATGGCTTTGTTTTGCTTATAAACACACGCAGACATTTATACTTACCAGTGGAGGCAAAAATAATATTAGGGAACCATCTTGGGTTTTTTTCCAGATATTCTTATCCCATGAGTAATAAAAAGCATAGAAGAAAAATTAGAAAATATACGACTATGGAAAAAAAAAATCCCACCACTAAAAACTGCTCTGCTAAGAGATCACTGTTATTAAGATTTTGATACATTCTGATATCCAGAGACTTTCCTGAAGGTCTATGTGTGTGTAGTATATAGCATATAGTGTATATGCATATATATTTGAATATAAAAGGAGTCATACTGTTCACACTATTTTATAATTTACTTTTCACTTAAAATATACGTATATCATAAATGTGTTTTTACATCAAGGAATAGCTTCTGTTTTATTTTTACTGGCTGCCCTGTAGTCCATTATATGATATTATGATATTTTAAAAGTTCCATCCACAATTCAACTTTTGGGCAGTTGAGAACTTTTCCCCATTATAAACAATATTACAAGGAATCTTCTTGTACATACAACTTTGTGTACTTATCTTATTTTTAGTATAATTTTGCAGAAATAGAACCCCAGAGTCCGGGAGAATACACACATATTTCGATATTACTCGCTAAGAGGAGACAAAAAACAAACATTGAACTGATATTTACTTCAAAAGTGCACAGGGGCATTTATTTCCTTGTCTTGACACAAATATGAGAATTGTCATTCTAATGGTCAAAAACACCACTTTAGTGTTGCTTAAATTTGTAGATCTTAGACTTATAGTAAGGTTGAACACTATGTTTCTGGTTGTGTTTCTTCCTTTATGAACTCTCTATTCATATCCTTTGTCTGATTTTTTACAAGACCATTCCTGCTAATCTTTACTCTTCTTGATTTGAAATAGCCCTTTATTTTAAGTATATAACATTTTATTTGCCATAGGTTACACATATTTTTCCACCGTCATTTGCCTTTTAAATGTGGACAAAGCATTGTGTTTTCCACTTGTTATATTTTAGTTTTACTTAATTACATATTGAGGTCTTGGTTTCTTTTCTTGTTTCGTGCTAGAAATATTCTATATATCAATATTTTAGAAATATTCTCCTCCATTATGCTAATCATGTATGAATTAATTTTATGCATTTAAGTCTCTAATGTTTTCGAAATTTACTTCAGTATTTTATGAGAAAATGTCATGTTCTCTCCAGAATATTTAGCGAAACTCCAACTATCTACTCCACATATACTCTTGAATATCTCAAAGACACCCCAAACTCAGATCTTCTTCTCCTTTCCATCTTTAAATATCTGTAGCTCATCAAATGGCATTACCATCACTCCCAGTTGTTCTGGCCAGAAGCTGGGTAACCATTTTGATATCCTCTGATATGGTTAGGCTTTGTGTTCTCACCCAAATCTCATCTTGAATTATAATCCCCATAATCCCCACATGTCAAGGGAGAGACCAGGTGGAGGTAATTGGATCGTGGGGACAGTTTCCTTCATGCTATTCTCATGATAGTGAGTGAGTTCTCATGAGATCTGATGGTTTTATAAGTCGCTGGCATTTCCCCTGCTGGCTCACATTCTCTCTCATGCCGCCATGTGAACAGGTGACTTCTGCCATGATTGTAAGTTTTCTGAGGCCTCCCCAGCCACGCAGAACTGTGAGTCAATTAAATCTCTTTCCTTTCTAAATTATCCAGTCTTGGGTAGTATCTTTATAGCAGTGTGAGGACAGACTAATATACCTTCCTCCTTTTCCCTCTTACCTCCATCCAACTACCAAGGACTCCTAAAAAGTTCTTAGATCTTTTCACTTCTTTGCAGAGTCAGCACCATGCTGCCTTCACCTCCAACCTGGGTCAGTACAAGCCCTCCTATCTGGTCTCCTCACACCTATTCCCCCTGACTCCTAATCCATTTTTCATACTGTAGACACCTTATGCATGATCATCTAATCTTATCACTCTTTACCTAAAATCACCTATTGGCATTGTATTGTCCTTAAGAAAAAGATCAAAGTCCTTAACATAATCTTTAAGACCTGAGGGATCTGGCCCCATCCAGCCTTTCCAGCTTTGTCCTAGGCCCCTCTGCCTGCTGCATACCTGAACATACCATATCAGGTTCTTCTCAGTAAGGTCCCTTTCCTCCATCTCTTGCCTTTCAGCCCCCTCTGCTTATCCCTTTACCCTACCCCCACCATACCCATATATACCCCACCAGCAATCCTACCCCTGGGCATTTTTTCATGAGAACCACCCTGATCTCAGGGCGCAGTGGGTCTCACTGAAGTAGGTTTAAACATCACTCTAACTGGTTTTTGAAAACAAGTGGTCTATTCTATTCAGTCCTGGTAGTTTTTCAGCCTACAGAGGACCATAGAATAGTTCCTAAAGTCATTCAGGGGTTGTACTGTTAATGTATTTAACAGAAAACTGGTCCCAGGAGATGCTCCATGGAAAAAAGTGTTCTGTGACCAAGTAAATGTGGGACATGATACATCCCACGTGCAGATTCATAAAGGATGTCTGTGTGCTCAAGGTTCTCAGAGGTCTTAAACAGTAAAGAATCACATTTGCTTTTATCTTTCAAATCTATTTGATCATAAAACCACTTTTTTCCTTAAAGAGAACCTATTGTATCCTGAGAACTAGGTTCCAGGAGTGGCTGATAAAATATTAACTGCTTCCATACAAGGAGTATGGTGCGTCTGCTCTTGAGGTTGAGCTACCTTAGAATCAAATACTCTTTCATTGTATCTGAGGTTTAGCAGAAGTTACACTTGGCCAGCTACTGAGTGTTCAAAAACTCTCTGCCTGACTGAGTGGAGTGAATTGGGCAAATCATTGCTATATAATTAGATAATCCAATGTCATATTTACCATATTAAACTGGCTTTCTTAGGCCATCAGATAAAGTCTAGGGTGTGGTATGTGGGGGACTCTGTCCTCTCTTGCTGAACTTAGGTTTCTGGTTGAAAATACGCTTCCTCCAGTCATCTGAACAGAGAGCCTCCCTGCTCTTCAAGCATTTCATTCCTTCTACACAGCTCTCTCCATAAGGCCCACTGTCCTGGCCTAGGTCCTGTCCACCCTTCAGTTACTGTCTTACTTTGGGACCACTCTTGTCTTCGAAGCTTTGCAATTCTGCCCCCTTGGAATTATCTGGCTGAGGACCAGTGGATGGAAGGAAAGATCCCCTGATGCAACATTAATCTCCAGGACCTGCTTTATTTTTTACCTGAAACCATAGACTGGACATGAGGTTACTGTACTTCAACAGGGAAGCCAAAGATTCTTCCAAGCCCATTGACATTGTCATTTGAACAGCTGGGACACAAGTGACCCATTCCTTTCTCACCAAAGCAGGAAATTCTTGTGCATTATTAAAGGTGGAATGATGTTACTATATCTTTCTCTCTGTTTTTTAACTCAACTATTTTTTGAGTTAAATATTTGTGAATATTCTATTTCACAATAGAATATTACAATTTCTAGGTCATTTTTATGGTAAAATACCATCAGTGCTTTAATTTCATCTACATTTTCATTTCAATTTCTTTGATGCTCAGCATCTTTCATGTGGTTGTTTGCTCTTCATATGTCTTTACTTGTGAATTATCTTTTCAAATAATTTGCCCATTTAAAAAATTTTGGTTATTTGTCATACTTTTGATTTCAAAGAGTTCTTTATATATGCTGGATACAAGTGCTTTGTCAGGTATACATTTTGCTCATCCATGTATTTTTTTAATGGTATCTTTTGGGGAGTAAAGTTTTCAATTTTGGTAATTGGTCTAATTTATCATTTTTTTTCTTTTATGGTTTGTGCTTTTCTGGTATTGTAAAAAATCTTTGTCTACTTCAATATGGTGAAATTTTATCCAATGTTTTCTTCTAAAATGTTTTAAAAATAGGTCTGTTTTTAAGTTTAGGTATAGAGTGTGTCTTAAGTTAATTTTTGTGTATGGTGTGACTTAAGGATGGAAAATATTTTTCCCATGTAAATATCCAGTTAGTCCAGCATTTTATTGATAATGCAATCTTTTCCCCATTCGATTTCATTGGATTTCATTGCCACATTTGTTAGAAAACAATTGATTATATACGGGTCTATTTTTCTCTGGCTTGTTTTTCAAAATTTTAGTTTTGAGATTATTGCAGTTGCGAGTAGTAATAGAGAGAGATCCAGTGTAACCTTCACCCGGTTTCCTCCAATGATAACGTATTGTAAAACTGCAGTACAATTTCATAACCAGGATACTAGTTATGAAAGGACACTGACGTAGATGTAGTCAAGATACAGAGCATTTTCATCACCACAGGGACTCCTCATTTTCCCTTTTATAGCAATACCCTTTTCCCTTGCACCACAACTATCTTTAATTCCTGGAAACCACTAGTGTATTTTGCATTCTTGTAATTTTGTAATTTCAACAATATTGCATAAATGTAATCATATAGTGTGTAACCTTTTGAGATTCATTTTTTTTCCACTCTGCATGATTCTTTGGAGATGCATCTAGGTTATTTTGGGTCAATAGTTCTCCCTTTTTATTGCTGAGCAGTATTCCAAAGTATGGATGTCCCAGAGTTTGTTTAACCAGTCCCCTGTTGAAAGGAATCTGGATTGTTTTCAGTTTTGAGCTATTATAAAAAAGGTGGTGTAAACTGTCATATATAGGTTTATGTGTGAACATAAATATTCATTTTTCTGGGACAATTGCCCAGAAATTCAATTGCTGGGTCATATGGTAGTTGCATGCTTAGTTTTACAAAAATAGCCAAAGTATTTCCAGAGTGGCTTATGCATTTTATATTCCCACCAACAATGTCTGAATGATTCAGTTTCTCTACATCGTTGCCAGCATTTGGTATTGTCACTATTTTTCATTTGGGCCATTCTGATAGGGGTAAAATGATAGCTCATTCGGGTTTCAGTTTGAATTTCCCTAATGATAAATGATGTTGAGCATCTTTTCATGTGCTTATTTGATATCTGCATAGCCTCTGAAGAAATGTTTCTTTCTGTCTTTTGTCCATTTTCTAATCCTATCACTTCACATCAAGGCTACATTACTGTCAGTGAGATTTGTGATCATTGATGTTGATGTTGATCACTTAGCTGCGGTAGCGTTTGTCAAGTTTCTCTACTATAATGTTACTCTTTCTCCCCCTTTCCATACTTAACTATTTGGGAGGAAGTGACTTCCTTCCAAAGAAAGTGTTGTGTAGTCCACATTTATCAAGAGAGGAGTTATGCTCTCGCTCTTTGAGGGTAAAGTAGCTACATGAATTATTTGCAATTCTTCTGGATGAAAGATTTGTTTATTCTCCTCCTTTTGTGTATTTATTTAATCATTTATTTATGGGTTCAGGATATTTATTTTATACTTTAGGTTGTAATCCAATACTTTTAAAATTTATTTTGTTGTTCAAAATGTTCCAGCTTTGGCCATTGGGAGTTCTTTCAGTTGGCTCCTATACCTCTTTGACACATCCCCATTAATGTGGTTAATTTTTTGTTTTGTGGCTACATTTTTGTTTTGCTTTTTAAAACATATATACCTTCTGGCACTGAAAGATGCTTCAGCCTCATCTTGTGTATTTCCTGCTCCAGTTCTGGAGTCATTCATTTCTCTAAGGATCTCTGGTTTTATAATTGGAGAATAGTATTAAAACTAAGATTTGGGTACTAAGCTGTGCTTGTTTCTGTTGGGGTGTCACTGCTCTTAGGTCCTCTCAGCTGACAAAGCGAGGAGGTACATGTGTATACTAACCCATGGACATGTACTTATCCATAAATATTGCATGATGTAGTCATCTTTGTCTATATTAAGCTAAACATGAATTCACAGTGATGTCTCCAACTCTAGTCTATTACAGCATGAATGGTTCTAGCCTTCTCCCCTTGCTTATTTGTAAACTCTTCACACCAACAACCAAATACTGCCTTTCATCATCCATCATTTATTTACTTAATTGTTCAGTTTCAGTATCCAGGTATAGCAGTATCAGAATTGTTAACTTATACCCTTGTAGGAAACAACCTTATGAACTAGAGTATTGTGTTTATGTACCACTTATTTTGCATTTAGTCTTACAGATGCCACCCACTTCCAAAGTCACTTAGGTCAGCTCCTCCTCGGGCCCCTTAGTGAGGTTGTTCCATACATCTGTAATATAGTTAGAATTTTTTCTCACAGTTTGCATTCTTTCCTGAGATCTTCCAACTAGAGGAGGCTCTTTTATTACATTTGCTTATGTAAGTGTAATTTTTCAAGCATCGTTAGCTGAAAAGGCTATCTTTTCTTCTTTTCTTCATTGAATTGCTTTTGAACTTTCATCAAATATCAGTTGGCCATATTATATGGGTCTATTTTGGGCTCTTCTTTTTCATTGATTGTAATAACAACTGTAGTTTTGTAATAACTATTGAAATTGGGCAGAATAATTCCTATCACCTTATTTTTTTCCAAAACTGTTATAACTATTCTAGTTCCTTAGCCTTATCATATAAATTTTATAATAATCTTGTCTATACCTACAAAGATTTTGCTAAGGAATTACAATAAACCAGTATATCAATTTGGGGAAGAATCAATATCTTTGCTATTTGGAGTCTTCCAATTCATGAACACAGTGTGACTCTCCATTTATTTAGATATTCTTTGATTTCTTTCATCAGCGTTTTTTCCCTGTAAAGTGTCCAAGTGTGTATGTATATATGCATGCGTGTGTGTGTGTGTGTGTGTGGTGTATTTTTAGTGATTGTAAATAGAATTGTTCATTGCTAGTATATAGAAATATAATTTACTTTTGTATGTTTAAATTGTATCCGGTGACCTTGCTGAACTTACTAGTTTTAGGAGATTTTTTTTTTTTGTAGATTTCTTGGAATTTTCTGATAATTATGCCATCAGAAAAGAGTGACAGTTTTATTTCTTCCATTCTGATAGGTATAAATTTTATTTTTTGTCTTGTCTCACTAGCCAGAACTTCTACTACTAGGCTCAGTAAGAGCAGACATCTTTGTTTTCAGCATTAGGGGAAAAGCATTCAGTCTTTCACCATTAATGATAATGTCAGCTGTAGTGTGTTTTAGATGCTCTTTATCAAATTGAGGAAGCTCCTCTCTATTCCTAGTTTGCTGATAACTTTAACCATAAATGGGTATTGAATTTTGTCAAATGCTTTTTCTGTATGGGTTGATATGATCATGTGATTTTTTTCTTTAGCTTGTTAATATGCTTGGTTGATTTTCAAATATTGAATTAGTCTTGCATGCCTGGAGTATACCACCTGGTCATAGTGTATAACTCATTTTTTATAGTACTTTGCTGAATTCTATTTTCTAATATTTTCTAATATTTTGTTTCAGATTTTTTGTGTCTATATTCATGAGAAACAAGTATTTGTTTTAAAAAAGAAAGAAAACTATTTTGTGTTTTGTGAGAAACAAGTATTTTCCATGAATATAGACACAAAATAATTTTCTTTCTTTTTTAAAAAAAATTATTATGTATTTGCCTAGTTTTGGTATTGAAGTAAAACTAGCTTCTTGAAATAAGTTGGGAAGTGTTCTTTTGTATTCGATTTTCTGCAACCGATTGTATCAAATTGCTATTCATTCTTCTTTAAATAGTTAATAGAATTTACCAGTGAAAGCATCTGCACCTGAGATTTCTTTTTGGGGAGTTTTAAAGTTATATATTCAATTTTCTGAATAGTTATAAAAGTATTTAAATCATCTATTTTATATTTGATGAGTTGCGATTTTTTCTGAGGAAGTAGTATATTTTTTTAAGTTGTTAAATTTACCTGTGGAGTTGTAATATAGTATTTCTATATTATCCTTTTGACATCTGCAGTCTTTAGTGATATTTCTGCTCTATTTGTGATATTGGTAATTTGTGTCTTTCTCTTTTTTCCTTTGTCAATCTTGCTAGAGTTTTGTCAATTTTGTTAATCTTTTTAATAAATAGCTTTTTGTTGTATTCATTTTCTCTATTGTTTTTCTGTTTTCAATTTCATTGATTTCTTCTCTTATGTCTATTATTTTCTTCCTTCTTTTTGCTTTGGGCTTAATTTGCTTTTGTTCTTTCTTTTTAGGTTCTTTGGGTGAGATCTTAGAGTATTGATTTAGGCTTTTTCTCACAGCTAATGCATGCATTTTAGTGCTATAAATTTCCCCCTCAGCACTGCTTTGGCTGTACCCCACAAAGTTTATGTTGTATTTCCATTTTCAGTCAATTTATTTTTATTTTTAATGTACCTTTAGATTTCCTCTTTGATCCATAGATTAATTATAAGCATGTTGTTTATTTTTCAAGTGTTTTGAGGTTTTCCTGTTACTTTTTATCAGAGATATCTAGTTTGATTTAATTATGGTGAGAGAACACTCTATGATTTCAACTCTCCTAAATTTGTTGAGGTTGTTTCATAGCCCAGAATATGGTTTATACTGGCATATGTTTGGTGGGTACTTGAAAAGATTGTGCATTCTGTTATTGTTGGGTGATTGAGGTGCTTTGGAGGGTGGAAGTCCATGCTCTCCACTTGGCCTTTGGTGGCAGGGGTGAAGGGACTTCCAGTTTTTTGTTTTTTGTTTTTTTGTAGTGTTTGGCTGGAGTGGAACAGATATTATCTGTAATTTTTTGTCTTGCTAGGCTGTCCCTATATTGGTTCTTTGGTTACAGAGAACAGGCTTTCGTGGGAGTTTTGTTTTTTGCATCTTTTGACATTTCCCGGTTGCTGCCTTCTCCAGCACCTAATCTGGAATATATGAGGCCAAACGAAAACTCAGAGAGCTCACAATTGTGTTGTTCCTTGGGTCCTGAGATTACTAGCCAGTCTGTCTCTTTCTCTCAACTTCTTGGAATTTTCATATGTTTATTTTATGTACAATGTCTAGGGTTTTTACTTGTCCTTGGTGGGAGGGATGGGGAAAATATATCTGATCCATCTTTCCAAAAGCAGAACTCTCACTCTGGCTGTTTTTAGGAGTTTTCATGACTAGGTTTTAGCAAGTTGATTGTGATGTGCCTCTTTGTTCCACAGTGGGCAGGTCTATGCAAACCCACCCCCAAAGTCTGAGGAAGCTAATAATCCTACCTACAAAATGGCGCAATTCCTTCACACTGGACCTTCTGATTTCAGTAGTTACTTGGTTTTGCCCTTGCCTCACATTGACTACCCTCTTGTAACCAGAGTCTCAGAGGTACTTTTTGTTGCCCTGACATAATTTTCCCTTTTGAGGCTAGTGACCTATGCTCAAACAGACCCACATCTGAGCTTGGTTCAGCCTCGAGGCCCAACCATCACTCTCTTTTACTTTCATTTTAGCTATTATAGATAACTATTACCAAGGGGTTTAATATTTCACTTTTTCCTTATTAGTCTGCATTTTCTTACGCATCCAATGAACCACCTTCCCCAGAGTTAAATTCCTAAGTTCCATTGGTAACTTTTACCTTTTTCAACTGAGTACAGCACAGCTGGGCTCCACACCATAGGTGGTGACCACGTGACTACCGTGGAATCGAAAATTTCTCATTCCCCACCCTTTTGTTCTTTCTGTTTCTGTCCACTTAATTTTACCTATGTCATTCTTTCCCCTTCACTTTGAAATAAACTTTAAATAACTTCTAAACTAGATGATGCTACTTTTCCATATTAACTAGTATTTTAACTCTTTAACTCTTAAGTTACTGAAAGAAATCTTGAAACTGGTTTTATTTACCAAAGATTACTAAAATCATGTAAAACTAAAAGGCATTTGAGTTGGTCTCTATCTTCTTGATAAAATATTTGTCTGAAGCACTTACTTTAAGCCAATTAATTAGAGCTCTTTTATATATTTTGGTAGGGATATATCACATATACGGGACACATTTAAAATATAGACAGACAGACACACAGAAGCAGATCTTATAGATTTATAAGATTTTTCTTTTGCAGTTTTCAGTTTCTTTCCCCCCCTTTAGACCGTTAATCATTTCCAAAGACATGACTCTTAGGTGAAACAAGGTAGGAAATTTACATCTCAAAGACAGGGAACTTAGACTGCCATTGTTATCTGAAAACAAGATTGCCAGGAAAACTGTCTTCTTTTTCACTTAGTTTGTTTCTTATCTAGATTATTGGCTCTAGGGTGGAACCTGTTTTTTTTTTTTTTTTTTTTTTTTGAGACAGAGTCTTGCTCTGTCACCTAGGCTGGAGTGCAATGGCACCATCTCCACTCACTGCAAACTCTGCCTTCCGGGTTCAACTGATTCTCCTGTCTCAGCCTCCCAAGTAACTGGGATTACAGGTGTGCCACCACGCAGCTAATTTTTTGTAGTTTTAGTAGAGATGTGGTTTTACTATGTTGGCCAGGCTGGTCTTGAACTCTTTACATCAGGTGATCCGCCCGCCTCAACTTCCCGAATTGCTGGGATTACAGGCGTGAGCCACTGCACCAGGCCCAGGGTGGAGCCCTTTAAAGCATGCAGTTTGTAGGGCTGAACACTTGAGCAGGTACAGCAAAAAGGCAGAATGTTTAGATTCCTCAAAACCAAGGATCCCATTTTACACTGAATCCTGGGTCCCCCAAAAGAGGGAAACACTATAGGACTGGATAGTGCAATGCTTCCACAGTGCACCTCACTGCAAGGACATTCCCCCGAGGCTGATGGGCAACTCAAGACTGATCAGCTCACTGTGCGATCAGCCCATCCCCCAAAGGGTGTCTTATCCCACAGTACGGCATTTTTCTGTAGCCTTTAGGTACTCAAACCACAGTTTTCCTCTGTAAATTCTCAAAGAAATGAGTATCCCCCTGTAGAAATAATCATTTTCTGCCAAGTGCCTTCAACCACCTCTAAGACTGTATCTCTTACCTGTGACTGCCAGTTATTACACACAGCAAGGGCAAGTCCTCTCATGGTACAAAGTAAACTCTGGGATTCCCAAAAGCCAAACAGATCAGGTAACACAATACAAAAGAGAGCCGTGTTTTAGACCCAAGAAGAATCTGTCTGCTTATAACTCTTGCGGTTCCATAAAGAAAAATAGAGGTACCTCTCGCAAAGAGGAGTATTTTCTGTCTCCAAGGGATCCCAGACTGTCAGAGGTTCCTTTTTGTAGGTTCCTCATGTAGCATCGAGGGTAGCAAGAGGAAGGAGGGAGAGACAGATGTAAACGGAGAAAACAGAATTCATTTGACTGAGAAGTTTTACAGAGAGAGAATAGAGACCTTAAAACAATAAAGATGTACTTTTGACAATAGAGCTCTTTAGAAACTCTTTTCTAATTTTAACTCCCCCGCAAGCCGTTTAACTCTGCTTTTGCTGCTAGATGGGCTCCTGTCCTCAATGGCCACAGAAGTGGCCATGTTAGAGCAGTGGCTGCTCGCCATCCTTCCTTACTGCAGTGCGACAGATGGCTCTCACTTAAAAGTCACTCTAAACACGCCAGCATTTTGGGGTGTCCCTGTACCCACACACAAGTGTCTAAAAGGTGAGCCACACCACTCCACACAGAAGTGGCTGCCACCTGGGCTTACCCACACAGATGCTTCATTCCCTTGGCCCATTTCTTGGTCTCTCAGCTCCTGCAGGCCTCTGCAAACCTGACCCCAAAGTCTGAGGAAGCTGAGAGGCTAAAGAAAGATCTTGGCTGACATATTGAGTTTATCAGAAATGAATGTTTAATAGGGACTTATGAAGAGAAGCCTGTCTGTGTCTTGGGTAGTGGGGAAACAAGGTAGTGGATCCCCACACCCACACCATTACCCTGTGGACCCAGGGCTTATGATCCACAGAGGAGAGGTAGTTCAGAAGGGATGTGCAGGACAATCGAAGTACAATAACATCAAGGTTGTTTTGATCAAAGAGCAGGACTTATGGTAAGTATCTTTTCTTGTACAAGGAACAGTACATACACTGGAATCCTTAGAGATGTTCCTGGAACTGTGGTTAATCAGAAGCCAACATGGTGGATCAGCATCCAAGATGCAGTTGCTTTGACTTCTGCACTGTGATATGTGTGTATGTGTGATTTTCTTGTGTTTATCCTGCTTGGGGTTTGTTGCACATCTTGAATCTGTGGTTACAGTTTTCATCAAACTTGGAAATGTTTAGCTATTAATTTATTAAATATTATTTTTGGCTTCATATCCTTTCTCTGGGATTCTGAGTACATCTATCTTAGACTGCTTAAAATTGTCCAGTGGGTCCGAGTCTCTGCTTAGTTTTTTAAAAGTCTTTTTTCTTTCTGAGTTTCAGTTTGTCAAGCTTCTATTGCTCTGTTTTCAACTTTACTAATATTTTTTTCAGCAGTGTCTAATCTACTATTTTTTATCTTTATTTTTATTTTTTTTTAAGACGGAGTCTCACTCTGTCACCCAGGCTGGAGTACAGTGGTGTGATCTTGGCTCACTGCAACCTCTGCATCCCTGGTTCAAGATTCTCTTGCCTCAGCCTGCTGAGTAGTTGGGATTACAGGCATGTGCCATCATGCCCAGCTAATTTTTGTATTTTTAGTAGAGATGGGGTTTTGCCCTGTTGCCCAGGCTGGTCTCAAACTCCTGACCTCAGGTTATCAGCCTGCCTTGGACTCCCAGAGTGCCAGGATTACAGGTGTGAGCTGCTAATCTACTATTAAAATCATTGAGTTCTAAAAACAATTTCAGATATTGTATTTTTCATATCTAATAGTTCCACTGGGCTTGTTTTTTATTTTCCATGTTTCTGTTCATTGTTTTTTGTATTTTATTTCACATTTTAAACAAATTTCTTGTCTGCTAGCGCTCATCTGTTATTTCTGAATCTGTGTCTTTTGACTGATTTTTATGCAGTTGTGGGTCACATGATTCTACTTTATTGCATGTCTATTAATTTTTGTTTGAATGATGGTCATTGTGGATTAAGTTGTTGAGTGATTGGATTTTATTGTCTTTTTTTAAAAAAAGTAATGGACTTTTTTTTGTGTCAGGTAAGTAACTTGCTGACTTAATTAATCCTTTCAAGGTTTGTTGTACATTTTGGGGAGGTGAATGTACAGTAGCCTTACTCTAGGGATAGTTGTGCCCCATTACTAAGATGTGATATTTTGTGGCTTCACCGAATGTACTGGGTAATCGATGAAATAGTTCCACCCTGGCTGTGCAAATCTGAATATCTCTCAGTCCTCTGTGAGTTTGGGAACCGTTCATCTGTCATTTTGTTTGCCAAGCTTCAAGTTACACACACACATGTCCTCAGCAACAGCCCAAGGGATGCAGCAGATTTCTGGTGCTCATTTTCTGAGTGGTTCTATCTTGTGTTGTGTTCTTTCCTACAAATTACAGCTACCTTGGCCTCCACGCACTCTGATATTTGTCTCCTCAAGCCAGTGAAATCACTGTGTTCTAAACTAATTCCAGGAAGAAAGCCAGAATGATTGTGGTGCTCAGCTGTTTTATTTCCCTTCTTGCAGCAATCACCGTCATGGACTTCCTGTTGTCCAATGTCTTCATAGTTTTTTTTTTTTTTCATATATTTCATCTAGTTGTCTAGTTGTTTATGGTGGGAAAGCAAGACAGTTTCCAGTTATTCCATCATGATAAAAAAAAATTCAAAATAATTTTTAAAACTCACTTTATCTTGAATAAAATCTTAGTGAAGTATATGAAAGAGTTATAGTCAAAGCACCCAGTCAGTGCCTGCCACATAGAAGGCATATATTTAATACTGGATATTATGATTATGGTAATTGTCATCAATATCTTGTAATGGGGACTGTGTTAACCCAAGGATATACTAACAGTGGTAACTTTGGATGGTTTTGTCTTTTTGTATTTCCTAATTTACCCAAGGAAAGCAAGCAGAATCAGTATGCTTATAAATTTGCATAAGTACTACCAAATGTGATACCCAGTGTACCTACATATTGCCTCATAGAAGGTAATACATTGAAAAAAAATTGACTGGGCACAGTAGCTCATGCCTGTATTCCTAGCACTTTGGGAGGCTGAGGTGGGCAGATCACCTGAGGTCAGGAGTTCAAGATCAGCCTGGGCAACAAGGCAAAACCCCGTCTCTACTAAAAATACAAAAAATTCACTGGGCATGGTGGCACATGCCTGTAATCCCAGCTACTGGGGAGGCTGAGGCAGGAGAATCGCTTGAACCTGGGAGGCAGAACTTTCTGTGATCCAAGATTGTACTACTATACTCAAGCCTGGGTGACAGAATGAGATTTTGTCTCAAAAAAAAAAAAAAAAAAGAAAAGAAAAAATAATTATAAAAGACTTAAAGTTCAGACCTTGATTGCTAGCCTTAGTCAAGTAGAAATTTCATTTTGTATTTTCTTAATAGATGTTATTAAGAACAACAGTGACTTAAGAATAATTGTTTTTTCTAACTCAAACTTAAAAAGAGTAAGTGAGTCAACTGAAAAGTCAATTGGCTCAGGGCAGCAAAAGCTCAAAGATTTATCAGTTAACTATTAGTAAAGAAAGATAATACTGTATACTAAGAACTCATAATAAAATAAGTTAAAATGAATATTGATTGAGAATGGAATGTTGTGGTGTTGAAATGCATATATAAACATAATGCTGTTAATATGGGGAAATGCAAATGAAGCCAAACTTATTTTCTATAATTCATAGTGCATCTTCAAACACTTTGCATAAGACCAATAGTAAAAAGCATGATCATCATAAGGCAGAGAACAACAGTCATCCTTGGGTGTCTTCTGGTTGAAAATTCCCTTGAGGGACTCCATCATTTGAGTCACCTCATATTCCTATTGCTAGCCAGCACAGAACACAGCAAAGGCCTCAAACTGAGAGCCAGTTGAGGAATAACTGATTCAACTAGATGCATAAGGAGTGTCTGTCTATAAAAGAGGCCATTAGAATAAACCCAAAGGTATCTGAGAACTGTGCATCACTCCAGGGTTCTGCCAGAGCACATAAGTTGCAGAAATAGCTGTCAGCGAATTGGGGCCCTGATTGGCATATGATTTATTTCATTAATTTGCATCATTTAATCCCCAGTGTAACTCTAAGAACATTATGGTGATGAAAACCTGAATGAGATAAGTTTGGCCCTAGTTGGATTTTAGATACTGTATTTGATAAATGTCTACAGCAAGAGTTCATCCTATTTTCTTCCCCGCCATCTCCATTCTTACCAAATCTGTCCAATCTAGTGGGTCCCAAGAACAGACAATTCTAGGGACCTTGGGCTTCTCCTGACTATGTTAGAGCCCCTTAGTGATCCAAGATTTAATACATGCGTGGGGCTGCCCTGGCTCTTGAATGTGGCATTTGCCTTTTTGGAGAAGCTCTGGACTGGAGCAGGCCTGGATGGACTGAACTGATAGCCCTGAGACTGCATGGAGTTTAGGAAATGAAAAGCATATGTCATTGACACTGGACTTCCTGAAGCAGAGTGAGGCTTTTGAGTTTTGCCAGACCATAGCAGTAGGGAAATGTGGGCTGTTTCTGTAGCTATTCTTGTAAAGGTAACAGAACATCTCATTTCAGAATTTGCAGTGTTCAGATTGCCAGCTAAAGAAAACTATTGTTTAGTAAATATCTCCAATTACACTTATCTTCCTAGATGGTTGGAAAGTAGCACTGATGTATATACTTGTTAAGGTCTTTGATTTCATCCTTTTAACATTTCTCAGCACATTCTTGGTTATATGTCTCTTCAACCAGTCTACCATGTAATGCCATTTGTAATAGTTTAATCTATGACTGTTTCTACTAAGAGTGATTGCCCCATTAATGGAAAGACAACCTTTGAAATAGGCAATCAATTTCATGTTTTTTTCTATTGATGTAAGTGACTATATTTGTTGCAGGAAACAAATTCATGTATATATTACTGAATTATAATCAACCTAGTAGGACCTAGAAGTTGTCAATGTTTTGTTCAACAGATTTTATTTAAAAATAAAATAGTAAGATGCCAGGTATAGAAACAGTGTGAGAGAAAACAGACATGGAATATTTTAGTGTGAGATTCCTCCTCTAAAATGGCCTGAGTAACATACAGTGGTTTTATAATAGTGAGGTAAACCAATAGCAGATAGAAAAGCAATGTAATGCTAATTAAGTGAGCCCAGAAGTAATCACTTGAGCATACACTGAAACATTGCTTTTGAAAAATGGACAAAAATATCTGATTTTGTCCCTGTGTTTTAGTCCATGACCATAGCAATGCTAGGAGTTTTGTTTTCTCGTCACTTTCTGCGTTTATCTAAGCAAAGGAGGGCTTATTTTGAAAATTTCTTTTTCTCGTTTTCAAACTTTTGAGAGAGGGAGTGCCTCAATTTGAAATATCCTCTTCTTTTCACCTTTGATGAGATGCCTTTGAATTTAAGAAGTGTATACATTTTGTATTGACTCATAATGATGACTTTAAAATCACTTGAGGATGGCTTTGTTCTAAGGTGATGCTCGAATCACTGTGACATTGGCTCTGGACCCTGGTTTGTAATTTCTATCAGGTTCTCTCTGAAGCACACAAAGGTGTCGTGAAAAGTTGGGTCTAGCCAGGGTCAGGAGCTGAAGGTCACATTCTTCCTTATGGGAGAATAACTGACAGCTTCCCTTGGGCCACCATTTCTCAGAAAAAATTAGGTCAGATTTAGACTAACCCCAGGCTTCACAACTTCTCTCCATAGGTGGACCTGATGCCCTTCCTGGGCATTTCATGTCCCCCAACTTCAAGCAGAATCACATCCAGGGATTTGGAAAGTGAAGTAATCTCTCCTAATTGACTCAGGCTGGGTGCACAGCTATGTCCTAGAACTTTCCAGACAAGAGTCAAATGTCCAGTCTCACACACTCAAATGCTTGGCTACAGAATAATCATAAACTGTGAGTTTTCAGCTTTCTGGAGTTTCAGAAAAATAAATAATGAGATTCAGCTGATGAATTCCAACATAAAATAGACTTCTTTAATAAAATCAAGACCCCAACTTCACTTTTTCTGATCCTGGAAAGATTTATTCAGACATGGGAATCAACCTCACTTAACTAGCTAAATGAAACTAGTTAACTAGTTAAGTAGACTAAAGGAAAGATTCTTTTTACCAGTGCTATATATATATTTTTTCCTTTTTAATTTTACTGAAGTAAAAGATCCCTTGTCTGGAATTTTCTGAGAGTTCTGCACTTTGTACAAACAGCAGGTTAGGCTCTATTGCTAAAGGTTATGACCCCTAGCCTTGGATCTTTACTTTTTGGCCAGAAAAAATGGCAGGAACCATGGGTGCAGCGGTTTCACTACTGCTTTTTCTTATCTCCCTAGGTGAAGAGTGCGACATTGACATAAATGAATGTGACAGTAACCCTTGCCACCATGGTGGGAGCTGCCTGGACCAGTCCAATGGTTACACCTGCCACTGCCCGCATGGTTGGGTGGGAGCAAACTGTGAGATCCGTAAGTATTTCTGCAGTTCAGCGACTGTTATTTAACATTTATAGCTGTTACTTAAGCATTTTCCTTCATCAAAAAGATGCCAACTGTGACCAGAAAGCCCCCGAGTCACTGGCAGATGAGGCAGTGAGTCCCAGAGGGACAACCAGAGCCACACTTGCCCCATTTTGGTGCTCAATACCCAGTTTAGCATGTTTGCCCCCTGCATTCTGCTGCCCCCACTCCTTCCTGAGTCTGAAGCCAGCCTTTCCCCAGGATGAGAATTTTCAGATGTCATCCAGAGTTCACTGCTACTCATGCAGCCAAAAATGTGCTGAACAGAAAAGCATTAGAATCATATCAAAAAATAGAGTCCTTGTGTTGAAAATTAAAACACACACACACACACACACACACACACACACAGAATGTAAATTCCCTTTTTATTTATGTGTTCAAGTGTCTTCAAATGTATTAAGTTCCATCTATTGCCTGGAGAAAAGTTCAGTGAAGATAAGCTTAAAAGAAAAGCTGAAAACATTTTGGGCTGCTTAAAGCTGAGTGATCTCTTAGGGTGAACTAATAGAAGTTTGATAAATGTCTTAATCAAGATTTTGCACCTTAAAACAATGTATCTACTAGGATTGAAGTGAAAATGTGAACTGATGTGGAATTGAGCCTGCCTGCCTGCCTGCCTGCCTGCCTGCCTTCCTTCCTTCCTTCCTTCCTTCCTTCCTTCCTTCCTTCCCTCCCTCCTCCTTTCTTTTTCTTTCTATTATACTTTAAGTTCTGGGATACATGTGCAGAACATGCAGGTTTGTTACATACACATGCCATGGTGGTTTGCTGCACCCATCAACCTGTCATCTACATTACGTATTTCTCCTCATGCTATCCCTCCCCTAGCTCCCCACCACCTGACAGGCCCCAGTGTGTGATGTTCCCCTCCCTGTATCCATGTGTTCTCATTGTTCAACTCCCACTTATGAGTGAGAACATGTGGTGTTTGGTTTTCTGTTCCTGTGTTAGTTTGCTGAGAATGATGGTTTCCAGTTTAATCCATGTCCCTGCAAAGGACATGAACTCATCCTTTTTTATGGATGCATAGTATTACATGGTGTATATGTGCCACATTTTCTTTATCCAGTCTATCATTGATGGGCATTTGGCGTGGTTCCAAGTCTTTGCTGTTGTGAACAATGCTGCAATAAACATACATGTGCATGTTTCTTTATAGTAGAATGATTTATAATCCTTTGGGTATATACCCAGTAATGGGATTCCTGGGTCAAATGGTATTTCTGGTTCTAGATCCTTGAGGAATCGCCATACTGTCTTCCACAATGGTTGAACTAATTTACATTCCCACCAAGTGTATAAAAGCGTTCCTATTTCTCCACATCCTCTCCAGCATCTGTTGTTTCCTGACTTTTTAATGATCGCCATTCTAACTTTTTAGTGATCGCCATTCTAAATACGTAATGTAGATGGTATCTCACTGTGGTTTTGATTTGCATTTCACTAATGACCAGTGATGATGAACTTTTTTTTCGTATGTTTGTTGGTTGCATAAATGTCTTCTTTTGAGAGGTATCTGTTCTTTTGAGAGGTATCTGTTCATACCTTTTGCCCACTTTTTGATGGGGCTGATCATTTGTTTTTCTTGTAAATTTGCTTAAGTTCTTTGTAGATTCTGGATATTAGCCCTTTTTCAGATGGATAGATTGCAAAAATTTTCTCCCATTCTGTAAGTTGTCTTTTCACTGTGATGATAGTTTCTTTTGTTGTGCAGAAGCTCCTTAGTTTATTAGATCCCATTTGTCAATTTTGGCCTTTGTTGCCATTGCTTTTGGTATTGTAGTCATGAAGTCTTTGCCCATGCCTATGTCCTGAATGGTGTTGCCTAGGTTTTCTTCTAGGGTTTTTATAGTTTTAGATCTTACATATAAGTCTTTTATCCATCTTGAGTTAATTTTTGTATAAGATATAAGGAAGGGGTCCAGTTTCAGTTTTCTGCGTATGGCTAGCCTGTTTTCCCAACACGATTTATTAAATAGGGAATCCTTTCACCAATGCTATTTTTGTCAGGTTTATCAAAGATCAGATGGTTGCAGATGTGTGGCGTTCTGAAGCCTCTGTTCTTTTCCATTGGTCTATATATCTGTTTTGGTACCAGTATCATGATAGTTTGGTTACCATAGCCTTGTAGTATAGTTTGCAGTCAGGTATCATGATGCCTCCAGCTTTGTTCTTGTTGCTTAGAATTGTCTTGACTATACGGGTTCTTTTTTGGTTCCATATGAAATTTAGAGTAGTTTTTTCTAATTCTGTGAAGAAAGTCAGTGATAGCTTGGTGGGGATAGCATTGAATGTATAAATTACTTTGGGCAGTATAGCCATTTTCATGATATTGATTCTATCTATGAGCATGAAATGTGTTTTCATTTGTTTGTATCTTCTCTTATTTCCTTGAGCAGTGGTTTGTAGTTCTCCTTGGGAGGTCCTTCACATCCCTTGTAAGTTGTATTTTTATGTATTTTATTCTCTTTGTCACAATTGTGAATGAGAATTCACTCATGATTTGGCTCTCTGTCTATTATTGGTGTATAGGAAAGCTTGTGATTTTTGCACATTGATTTTGTATCTTGAGACTTTGCTAAAGTTGCTTATCAGCTTAAGGAGATTTTAAGCTGAGACAATGGGATTTTCTAAATATACAATCATGTCATCTGCAAACAGAGACAATTTTACTTCCTTTCTTCCTATTTGAATACCCTTTATTTCTTTCCCTTGCCTGATTGATCTGGCCAGAACTTCCAATACTATGTTGAATAGGAGTGGTGAGAGAAGGCATCCTTATCTTGTGCCAGTTTTCAAAGGGAATGCTTCTAGCTTTTGCCCATTCAGTATGATATTGGCTGTGGGTTTGTCATAAATAGCTCTTATTATTTTGAGATACGTTCTGTCAATACCTAGTTTATTGAGAGGTTTTAGCATGAAGAGGTGTTGAACTTTATCGAAGGTCTTTTCTGCATCTATTGAGACAATCATGTGGTTTTTATCATTGGTTCTGTTTATGTGATGGATTACGTTTACTGATTTGCATATGTTGAACCCTTGCATCCTAGGGATGAAGCCAACTTGATCGTGGTGGATAAGCTTTTTCTTTTTCTTTCTTTTTTTTTTTTTTTTCTGGATGGAGTCTCGGTCTGTCACCCAGACTGGGTTGCAGTAATGGATAAGCTTTTTGATGTACTGCTGGATTTGGTTTGCCAGTATTTTATTGAAGATTTTTGCATCAATGTTTATTAGGGATATTGGCCTGAAATTTTCTTTTTTTAGTTGTGTCTCTGCCAGGTTTTGGTATCAGGATGATGCTGGCCTCATAAAATGAGTTAGGAAGGAGTCCCTCTTTCCTATTGTTTGGAATAATTTCAGAAGGAATGGTACCAGCTCCTCTTTGTACCTCTGATAGAATTTGGCTGTGAATCCGTCTGGTCCTGGGCTTTTTTTAGTTGGTAGGCTATTAATTACTGCCTCAATTTCAGAACTTGTTATTGGTCTATTCAGGGATTCAACTTCTTCCTGGTTTAGTCTTGGAAGGGTGTGTGTGTTCAGGAATTTATCTGTTTCTTCTAGATTTTCTAGTTTATTTGCATAGAGGTATTTATAGTATTCTCTGATGGTAGTTTGTATTTCTGTCGGATCAGTGGTGATATCTCTTTTATCATTTTTATTGTGTCTATTTGATTCTTCTCTCTTCTTTATTAGTCTTGCTAGCGGTCTATGTATTTTGTTAATCTTTTTAAAAAACCAGCTCCTGGATTCCTTGATTTTTTTTGAAGGGTTTTTCTTGTCTCTGTCTCCTTCAGTTCTGCTCTGATCTTAGTTATTTCTTGTCTTCTGCTAGCTTTTGAATTTGTTTGTTTTTGCTTCTCTAGTTCTTTTAATTGTGATGTTAGGGTGTTGATTTTAGATCTTTCCCACTTTCTCCTGTGGGCATTTAGTGCTATAAATTTCCCTCTAAACACTGCTTTAGCTGTGTCCCAGAGATTCTGGTACATTGTGTCTTTGTTCTCTTTAGTTTCAAATAACTTATTTATTTCTGCATTAATTTCGTTATGTACCCAGTAGTCATTCAGAGCAGGTTGTTCTCTTTCCTTGTAGTTGTGCAGTTTTGAGTGAGTTTCTTAATCCTGAGTTCTAATTTGTTTGCACTGTGGTCTAAGAGACTGTTTGTTATGATTTCTGTTCTTTTGTAATTGCTGAGGAGTGTTTTACTTCCAATTATGTGGTCAATTTTAGAATAAGTGTGATGTGGTGCTGAGAAGAATGTATATTCTCTTGATTTGGAGTGGAGAGTCCTTTAGATGTCTATTAGGTCCGCTTGGTCCAGAGCTGAGTTCAAGTCCTGAATATTCTTGTTAATTTTCTGTCTTGTAGATCTGTCTAATATTGACAGTAGGGTGTTAAAGTCTACCACTATTATTGTGTGGGAGTCTAATTCTCTTTGTAGGTCTCTAAGAACTTGCTTTATGAATCTGGGTGCTCCTGTATTGGGTACGTATATATTTAAGATAGTTAGCTCTTCTTGTTGCATTGATTCCTTTACCATTATGTAATGCCCTTCTTTGTCTTTTTTGATCTTTGTTGTTTTAAAGTCTGTTTTGTTAGAGACTAGGATTGAAACCCCTCCTTTTTTTGCTTTCCATTTGCTTGGTAACTATTCCTCCATCCCTTCATTTTAAGCCTGTGTGCGTTTTTGCACGTGAGATGGGTCTCCTGAATACAGCACACTGATGGCTCTTGACTCTATCCAATTTGCCAGTGTGTGTCTTTTAATTGGGGCATTTAGCCCGTTTACATTTAAGGTTAGTCTTGTTATGTGTGAATTTGCTCCTGTCATTATGATGCTAGCTGGTTATTTTGCCCATTAGTTGATGCAGTTTTTTCATAGTTTCAGTTGTCTTTACAATTTGGTATGTTTTTGCAGTGGCTGGTACTGGTTTTTCCTTTCCATATTTAGTACTTCCTTCAGGAGCTCTTGTAAGGCAGGCCTGTGGTGACAAAATCTCTCAGCAATTGCTTGTCTATAAAGGATTTTATTTCTCCTTCACTTATGAAGCTTAGGTTGGCTGGATATGAAATTCTGGGTTGAAAATTGTTTTCTTTAAGAATATTGACTATTGGCCCTCACTCTCTTCTGGCTTGTAGGATCTTCAGAGAGATCTGCTGTTAGTCTGATGGACTTCCTTTTGTGGGTAACCTGACCTTTCTCTCTGGCTGCCCTTAACATTTTTCCGTCACTTCAACCTTGGTGAATATGATGATTATGTGTCTTGGGGTTGCTCTTCTCGAGGAGCATCTTTGTGGTGTTCTCTGTATTTTCTGAATTTGAATGTTGGCCTGTCTTGCTAGGTTGGGAAAGTTCTCCTGGATAATATCCTATGGAATGGAACCAAGTGTTTTCCAACTTGGTTCCATTCTCCCAGTCACTTTCAGGTACACCAATCAAACAGGTTTGGTCTTTTCACATAGTCCCATGTTTCTTGGAGGCTTTGTTCATTCCTTTTCATTCTTTTTTCTCTAATCTTGTCTTCATGCTTTATTTCATTAAGTTGGTCTTCAGTCTTTTACATCTTTTCTTCTGCTTGATCTATTTGGATATTGATACTTGTGTATGCTTCACAAAATTGTCTTGCTGTGTTTTTCAGCTCCATCAGGTCATTTGTGTTCTTCTCTAAACTTGTTATTCTAGTTAGCAATTCATCTAATCTTTTTTCAAGTTTCTTAGCTTCCTTGCTTTGGGTTAGAACATGCTCCTTTAGCTTGGAGGAGTTTGTTATTACCCACCTTCTGAAGCCTACTTCTGTCAATTTGTCAAACTCATTTTCTGTCCAGTTTTGTTTCCTCACTGGTGAGAAGTTGTGATCCTTTGGAGGAGAAGAGGCATTCTGATTTTTGGAATTTTCAGCCTTTTTGTGCTGGTTTTTCCTCATCTTTGTGGATTTATCTACCTTTGGTCTTTGATGTTGGTGACCTTTGGATGGGGTTTCTGTGTGGATATCATTTTTGTTGATGTTGATGCTATTCCTTTCTGTTTGTTAGTTTTCCATCTAACAGTCAGACCCCTCTGCTGTGGGTCTGCTGGAGTTTGCTGGAGGTCCACTCCAGACCGTTTGTCTGGGTATCACCAGTGGAGGCTGTGGAACAGCAAAGATGTCTGCCTGTTCCTTCCTCTGGAAGCCTCTTCCCAGAGGGGCGCCTGACAGATGCCAGCTGGAGTTCTCCTATAAGAGGTGTCTGTTGAACCCTGCTGGGAGGTGTCTCTCTGTCAGGAGGCACCCACTTGAGGAGGCAGCGTATCCCTTATCAGAGCTCGAGTGCTGTGCTGGTAGATCCACTGCTCTCTTCAGAGCCAGGAGGCAGAACATTTAAGTCTGCTGAAGCTGCACCCACAGCTGCCCCTTCCCCCAGGTGCTCTGTCCCAGGGAGATGGGAGTTTTATCTATAAGCTCCTTACTGAGGCTTCTGCCTTTCTTTCAGAGATGCCCTGCCCAGAGACAAGGAATCTAGAGAGGCAGTCTGGTTATAGTGGCTTTGCGGTGCTGTGGTGGGCTCCATCCAGTTGAACTTCCTGGCAGCTTTGTTTACACTGTGAGGGGAAAACCACCTACTCAAGCCTCAGTAACAGTAGTGGACGCCCCTACCCCCACCAAGCTTGAGTGTCCCAGGTCGACTTCAGACTGCTGTGCTGGTAGCAAGAATTTCAAGCCAGTGGATCTTAAATTGCTAGGCTCCGTGGAGGTGGGATCTGCTGAGCTAGAACACTTGGCTTCCTGGTTCAGCCCCCTTTCCAGGGGAGTGCACAGTTCTGTCTCACTGGTGTTCCAGGAGCCACTGGGTTATGAAAAAAAAAAATAGTCCTGCAGCTAGCTTGGTGTCTGCCCAAACGGCTGCCCAGTTTTGCGCTTGAAACCCAGGGCCCTAGTGGCATAGGTACCCGAGGGAATCTCCAGGTCTGTGGGTTGTGAAGACCATGGGAAAAGCATAGTATCCGGCTGGACTGCACCATTCCTCACAGCACAGTCCCTCACAGCTTCCCTTGGCTAGGGGAGTGAGTTCCCTGACCCCTTGTGCTTCCTGGGTGGGGCGACGCCCCACCCTGCTTCTGCTCACCCTTCATGGGCTGCGCCCACTGTCTAACCAGTCCCAATGAGATGAGCCAGCTACCTCAGTTGGAAATGCAGAAATCACCTGCCTTCTGCATTGGTCTTGCTGGGAACTGCACACTGGAGCTGTTCCTATGTGACCATTTTGCTAGCCACCCCTCCAGTTTTCTTTATTTTATTTTCTTATTTTATTTTTATTTTTGGGGACAGAGTCTCGCTCTATCCAGGCTGGAGTGCAGTGGTGCGATCTCAGCTCACCGCAACCTCTGCCTCCCGGGTTCAAGTGACTCTCCTACCTCAGCCTCCTGAGTAGCTAGGATTACAGGTGTGTGCTACCACTCCCGGCTAATTTTGGTATTTTTAGTAGAGAAGGGGTTTCACTATGCTGGCCAGGATTGTCTTAATCTCTTGACCTCATGATCCACCAAAGTGCTGGGATTACAGGCATGAGTCACTGTGCCCAGCTGCAATCAAGTTTTCAATAGTTTTGGAACTGTTAAAGATTCAACTTTGAAAGGTATTGTCTTCTTATTTAAATTAGCTGGGTCAATTTAATCTTTCATAGCAGAAGAAAACTAACCATGCTGGTTGGGTGAATGTTTCCTCCCTATTCCAGATCACTTCTTTTCCTGGGAAAGTTGCATAAGAACTCCCTTCCGTGCTCTGTCACCTGGTCACTCACCATTTGGCAGATAAAGACAACTTCTGTGTGAA
This sequence comes from Trachypithecus francoisi, assembly GCF_009764315.1. Lineage (NCBI taxonomy): Eukaryota > Metazoa > Chordata > Mammalia > Primates > Cercopithecidae > Trachypithecus > Trachypithecus francoisi. The sequence continues at coordinate 11,481,088 of NW_022681458.1, forward strand.
TTTGGAAGGATGCAAATCAGTACCCACAGCCCTGCCTGCCTGCTTGCCTGCCTGTCTGTGTCACTCAGCCTGATCTGTCTGCTGTCTCTACTCCTGCACTCTAAGTCACAAGACCAGGCCCTCACTGGTGGTTCTGGCTGCCTATGACCGGATAGGGTCATCTCATTCTCAGTGCTTGTCTCACGTGGCGGGGTGGCCAGTATTAGGAAACTCTCTTGTCCAAATGTGGACCACGTTCTGTGACATCAACGTGACCAACTTGACCACATTCTCCAGTGTCAATTTGATCAACTTGATAAGAGGCAGAGGATATGATTTAGACTCTTACCTGCTCACTCAGTGTCTTTCCTCTTGGTTCATGCGGCCAAAGTGTGAAGTGTATAATCATTATAGGCCTCCCCCTTAGCCTTCTCGATTGCTCTCATACAGAATGGGCTTAGAATTAACTTTCCTTGCTAATGATAAGTGAGAAATACTTTCTTGCTGAAGAGAGAGACAAGGGACTGAAAAGGATTTCAATGGTAAAATTCTAAGGGACTGTAGTTATAGGATGTTAAGTCCAGTCTGGTGGAATCTGCTGGTGGAAAGGATTCCAGATTTGGGTCAACAGGACCTTGGTTCTTATCCTGGCCAAGGCACTCGTTATTATGACTGTATTTGCTTGTGCTGAGCCTCAGTTTACTTTTCCATAAAATGGGATCGGTTTTCATTCTGAAGTTTAGTATAACAAATTGACACACTTTGTGCCTTTAGGTCAGAGTAATGTCTATTTAAAACTTTAAAATGGGATTCATGAAGATAAATATATAGGAGAGTATAGATGAAAAGTCAGGAACACACAGGATATCATCAAGAAATTTTGAAGTGAAATTCTATCATTGTAAAAAATCTAAAGTTTACTTCTTCTGGTAATGATAATATAGGCAAAGTATGGAATAACAAAAGGATCAAAGTCGACTTCAAATTCAAGCTCCATCATATTGTAACTATGTAACCTAGAAAAACGAATTTACCTCTGGGAGCCTTGTCTTTCTCACTTGATTATAGGAAGGCTTCCTGTGCTGGTTGCTGTGAGGATTATATGAGGCAAATGTACAGATTTCTGGGTTCAGTAGACCCTAAATAAATACTGGTTGATCTTTCTTTTATTTTTTCTATACTACTGTAGCTGTTATGCTATGAGCTACTCCCAGGGAGGATTAACCTTCAGCAGTTGTCTTTTTAGATGCTGCCTACAGCCCAGGACAGTGGCTATTCTGAGTGGCTGGGTGTGATAGGGTACATTATACATCTCAGTGCATACCTGGACGCTCTGTTCACTCACTCTCTCATTTTCCGTTTGATGATCTCATTTTTATTTCTCTATAGGGTCAAAGGTATTAAAACTAAATTTAATTACAGATTAGGCTCTGCCAGGTTCCAGCACTGGATATTTCTAACCATGACCTGAGTATATGGAAAGGAGATCGTGTGTATGAGGTTTGCAGGTGACATATAACTGAAGCCAGTGGCTCGTGTCTAGAGAATTGGATCTGGATCAATGGAATGGATCCCAGGATCCGGAGTGGACACAGAGTTCGTACAGTTGGTGGGCAGGGAAGCTGTAAGAGGCCTCTAGTACTGTGTGAGCCATGGGAACCACGGCCTCTTAGGTCTCTTTCTAACCCTGAGCATCTGTGATCCTCTGAAGTGTCCAGAAACCAAGAGGAGGATGCCTGGATATCTCAAAGTTTAGTCAGTAGATCTAAACAGAAAAGTTCAGAGCTACGCAGAGAACGATGGCCCACATAGCTACATGGTGCTGGAGGGCTGCTGAGTCACCCAAGGAAGTAAAGACGGCTTCTGTTAACTCAATCACTGCCTTCAGAGGCCACATTGCTTGCCTTTCTTCCTTGCTCCCTCTGCTGTAGCCACAGTGTCCTGCTTTCCCTTCCTTGAGCAGGTCAAGGTCATCCCTGCCTTCAGGACCTTCACCCATGCTGTTTCCTATGCTTGGAGCTCACTTCTTTCAGATCTTATCACAGCTGCCTTCTTCTCATTCAGGTCTCAGTTCAAAGGTGCCTTCCCTGACCATCTGTATTAGTTTCCTCTTGTCACTGTCACAAATTACCACAAATTGAATGGCTTAAAATAACACAGATCTATCATGTTACAGTTCTGGAAGGCAGAAGTTCAAAATGGGCCTCACGGGGCTAAAATCAAGGGACCAGGAGGGCTGTCTTCCTTCTGGAGGCTCTAGGGGAGAGCTTGTCTCCCCTCACCTTTTCTAACCTTAAGGCTGCTCACATTTCTTGGCTCATGGTCCCTTCTGCCTTCTTCAAAGTCAGAAATCATGTCATTTTGACCTCTGCTTTCATTCTCATCACTCAATTTTCAACTCTCCTACCTCCTTCTTTTGCTTATTAGGACTCTTATGGTTGCATTTAGCTTGTCCAGATAATCCAGAATAATCTCTCTGTCTCAAGATCTCAATTTAATCACATTTGCAAAGTCATTTTTTGCCATATAAAGTAATGTATTGATAGGTTCTGGGCATTAGGACATCTTTGGGAGACCCTTATTCTGCCTTTCATACCACTCACCAATGGTATCTCATTCCTTTCTCTATTTGTTCTTAAATATTACAGTATTTGGGAATGAGGTAGAATTAGTTTTATCTGTTAATGCATCACCCTAGTCATTTGCCCCTTTAGGGTAATTATCTGGCCACCAGTTAGTGATAAGAAGCCGAAATCTAACAGACCACATAGATTTATAAAAACTATCAAGAAGATTGATCCAGGACCATCCTAATAGAATCATTCAAATAGCTATAATGATTTATACATGTTTTAAGGCAAATGAAAACCCACAGTTCTGGAAATTAACAGAACAACATTGGTGAAGTTTTAAATCTCTGCCATTCATTTTTACCACCTTGGGACTAGTCACAGTTTTGTTGTTGTTGTTGTTGTTGTTTTTGAATTATAATAAAGGGAAAACATGCCTTCCTAGAATTAAGGTCTAAAAATCAAAATATCTGTAAATCTTGACATAGCAGTGTTGGTGTGTTTTGCTTTGTCTGTGTAAGGTTTATAAAGTTACAGTTATAGTTAACCTCGCTGACTGACAGTGAGCAGTTTTGTAGATTAAACGGTTGAATCTATGGTTAAATACAGTTAAACTATTGAATTAATGATATTTTGCAGTTGAGAAATAGGCAAATAGGCTATCTTAGATTTATGCATTCCATAAGGAATCAGTGGCTCTTTATTGTCAGGAATTGAGTGTAGTTCTGGGATATAAGGGTTAACGAAACATCCCCTTCCTTTGGGAGCTTGTAATCTGAGGGCAGGTTTCAATATATGATGAGTCGCTGTAAGGCTTTGCACAGCCACCTCTAGACAACCAGGGAAAGGGAATGTAACTCCTCCCAGGGCCAGAGTATGAAGTATAGGTGGATGTCTTGGGCCTCTTCCTTTAATAATAGATAGCATTTAATAATAGTTAAAGAAACTTACCAAATGATTATATTATATGGGCAGTTCTTATTATACAAATAGGTTGGCTTCTTTGGTTCTCATTTTTATATAAACCAAGATGTTTAAAAAATAAAATTAATTAATATCTCGCTTTATCCAGATCCCCACCTCACTCCTTAAAGGTAACTACTGTTAGACATTTATTGTGTATTCTTGTAGATGCATCAGTCAATAGATAAGTTCCTATTTTCTCCTGTACAAATGAGAGTTTTACACACACTCTTCAACATATTGCTTTTATGTGTACCAGTATATCCTGAAGGAGCACCCACACTATCTTATGCAGATCTATGTCACTTTTTAAAATGTCACATGGTATTTCCATTCTTTAGCATCTCTAAAATTTATTTAATCAGACCCCTATTGATAGATAATACATTTGGAGGGGTTTGCTATTTAAAGCGATACTAGAATGAATATTCTTATATATATGCACCTGTCTTAGTTTGCTTGATATACTATAACAAAATACCGTGCAGTAAGTAATTGCTCACAGTTCTGGAGGCTGGGAAGTCTGAGAGCAAGGCACTGGCAGATCCAGTGTCTGATGAGGGTCCATTCCTCATAGATAGGGCCTTCTGGCAGTGTCTTCACATGGTGGAAGGGCAAGGTGGCTCTCTTGGGCCTCTTTTACATTAACCTACTTCATGAAGGCAGAGCCCTCATGACTTAATCACTTCCCAAAGACTACATCTCTTAATACCATCGCTTTGTCAATTAGTGTATTAGTTTTTTTTATACTGTTATAAAGAACTGCTTGAGACCGGGTAATTTATAAAGGAAAGAGGTTTAATTGACTTACAGTCCAGCATGGCTGGGAAGGTCTCAGGAAACTTACAGTCATGGCAAACGGCAAAGGGGAAGTAAAGCACCTTCTTCACAAGGTGGCAGGAAGGAGAACTGTTGAGTGAATGGGGAAGAACCTCTTAGAAAACCATCAGATCTCGTGAGAACTCACTATCATGAGAACAGGATGAGGAAACTGCCCCCATGATTCAGTTACTCCCACCTGTCTCTCCCTTAACATGTGGGGATTATGAGGATTATGGGGGCTACAATTCAAGATGAGATTTGGGTGGGGACACAGTGCCTAACTGTATCAATTAGGTTACAACATTTAAACTTGGGAGTCACATACATTCAGATCATAGCAGCATCTTTGTGCTTACTTATGTGTGAATATCAATAACAGAAATTCTCAAAGATAAAGTTGTCAAAGGGTTTTTGCATTTAATATTTTGATTTTGGTTGGTGATTATCTTTTAACTTTTCATGAGCATTTCATTATAAGTTGGCTTTTTGCCTTTTAGAACTTTTCCCCTCCAAAGCAATGGTGGTGGGATTCAAGGGTAACTTGCAAATCCCACTGAATCCATAATTACCTTTAGTAAATACTTGGGACACCAGGAATGCATCCTCTACTTCTCAGGGAGGGATTGAGGCTAGATGTGGGGAAAACATACTGATTGAGCGGAAAGAATGCTGTTGTGGAGTTTTGTGGTTGATAACTCAATTCTATGAGTTGAGCTGATTTTGAATTCTAGCTCAGGTATTTATCCTTGGGCCAGAAAACAAGGTCTCTGAGCCTTAGGCCTTGATAAATGGGATAGTAAATGTAACCAATATTGTTCAGTGACTGGTACATACTAGGTACTTAATAAATGATTGCCTTAATTATTATCATCAGCTGTCTTTCTCTTTGAACAACTAGAAGTCTCTGGGCATGTGCTGAAAATGAAATTTCCCATCTCTGATGGAATCTTGGTAAATTAGATAATTTTGGGTTAATAACCAATTTTCTATAAGTACAGAATATTGTAGGACCACAGGCATTATATAGATAGGTAGTTGTTATTGATGTAATCTTGACTATTTTATTCCAAATAATCTCATGAGGAGGAACTTTCCATTGTCTCTCTGAAGAGTACTGATGGATGTGTACAGCATAGGGAAATGCTTCTCATGCCTTTTGAGTGCAACCCACATAAGTAGTATGTTTTACATCTTGACACTGCATGTAACACACAGACTAATATACACACAAACACACACAATGTAAAATAATACTTAACTTTTTATAAGTGTGACAAACTCTGAAATAGTTCTCTAATTTTTTTTTCTTAAATGTGAGTCTGGCCCCATTACATTGATTTCTGTGATCTGCAGTTTGGAAAACATTCCTTATTGATTGAAGTGTGTGGCTTTAGAACCAGAGCAGCTGGGCTTAAACTCAGGGACTGCCACTTACTATCTGTGTAACCCTGGGCACATAGCTTCCCTCTTAGTCTCAGTTGCTTCTATATAAAATGAATGTAATAACAGTATCTACCTCAAAGCATTATAGGAGGAATAGGTGAGTTAGCACTTAACACTTAGTGTCCAGCATACATTGAACCCTCAATAAATATCAGCTCTTATTAACCAAAATAATGAGCTAAACTTCAAAATTTAACTATTAGACATAACTGCTTGGGTGTCTTAAAAGTACTTCCAATTTATTTGTTTATTCAACTTTTATTTTAGATTCAGGGAGTACATGTTTAGGTTTTTACCTGGGTACATTGTATGATGCTGAGGTTTGGGATATGAATGATCCTGTCACCCAGGTACTGACTATAGTCCCCATTAGTTCTTTAACCATTTCTCCCCTCCCTTTCCTTCCTCCCTAATGTCTATTGTTGTGGCCTCTATGTCCACAAGTACCCAATGTTTAGCTCCTTTTTTTTTCTTTTTTTTTTTTTTTTTGAGACAGGGTCTCACCCTGTCACCCAGGCTGGAGTTCACTGGTGGGATCTCAGCTCACTGCACCCTTCGCTTCCCAGACTCAAGCCCTTCTTGTGCCTCAGCCTTCCAAGTAGCTGGAATTACAGGAATGTGCCATGACACCCGGTTAATTTTTTTGTATCTTTAGTAGAGATGGGGTTTCACCATGTTGGCCAGGCTGGTCTGGAACTCCTAAGATCAAAGCTATCCACCCACTTCGGCCTCCCAAACTGCTGGGATTACAGGTGTGAGCCACCGTGCCTGGCCAGCGCCCACTTATAAGTGAGAACATGTGGTGTTTGTTTTTCTGCTCCTATGTTAATTCACTTAGGATAATGGCCTTCAGCTGCATCCATGTTGCTGCAAAGGCCATTATTTCACTCTTTTTTTATGGCTGCATGGTATTCCATGCTGTATATGTACCACATTTTCTTTATTCAATCCACCATTGATGGGCACCTTGGTTGATTCTGAATCTTTCTATTGTGAATAGTGCTGCAGTGAACGTGCAAGTGTCTGTGTTTTTTTGGTAGAACAATTTGTTTTCTTTTGGATACATACCCAGTAATGAGATTGCTGAGTTGAGTGGTAGTTCTAAGTTCTTTGAGAAATCTCCAAACTGCTTTCCACAGTGGCTGAACTAATTTACATTTCCACCAACAGTGTATTCCCTTTCTCTCTCGGCCTTGCCAATGTCTGTTGTTTCTTGACTTTTTAATCATCGCCATCTGACTGGTGGGACATGGTTATCTTATTGTGGTTTTGATTTGCATTTCTCTGATAATTAGTGATGTTGAGCCTTTTTTCATGTTTGTTGGCCACGTATAAGCTTGCTTTTGAGAAGTGTCTGTTCATATATCCTGCTCACTTTTGAATGAGGTTATTTGTTTTTTGTTTGTTCAGGGTTTAAATTTCTTATAGATTCTGGATATTAGATCTTTCTTGGATGCACCATTTGCAAATATTTTCTCCTCTTCTGTAGGTTGCCTGTTTACTCTGTCAATAGTTTATTTGCTCTGCTCTTTAGTTTAATTAGGTCTCACTTGTCAATTTTTGCATTTGTTGCGATTGCTTTTGAGGATTTAGTCATATGTTCTTTCCCAAAGCCCATGTCCAGAATTGGTACCTCCAATCTAACATGTATAAAACCAAACTCAGGGCCGGGCGCGGTGGCTCAAGCCTGTAATCCCAGCACTTTGGGAGGCCGAGACGGGCGGATCACGAGGTCAGGAGATCGAGACCATCCTGGCCAACACGGTGAAATCCCCGTCTCTACTAAAAAAAATACAAAAACTAGCTGGGCGAGGTGGCGGGCGCCTGTAGTCCCAGCTCCTCGGGAGGCTGAGGCAGGAGAATGGCGTAAACCCGGGAGGCGGAGCTTGCAGTGAGCTGAGATCCGGCCACTGCACTCCAGCCTGGGCGACAGAGCGAGACTCCGCCTCAAGAAAAAAAAAAAAAAAAAAAAAACCAAACTCAGGATCTTCCTCTCAAACTCTCAAACCTAGTTGTCTTACTTGGCTGCAGCACCTTATCCAGCCAGCGATAAAAGCCAGGAAACTGAGAATTGTCCTCCTGGTTTCTCTCCCCTCATTGGCCTGTGTGTAGGAGCTGCATTTAGTCTGGTGGATTCCCCCCAACACAGCATTCACATCCATTCCCCTCTCTCTGTCTCCATGCCCATCACCACAGGTCAAGCTACCACTAACTCTGCCCCATCCTGCAGGAGCCTCTGAACTGGCCTCTCTCCTTGCTCCTCAAACCCTTTCTTCATGCACAGCCAGAAGGATCTTTTCAAAGTGCAAATTGGAACACTCAGAACTTCCCCTCCTGTTTCCAACCCTGACTGTGCCAAACTCCTATTAAAATAAATAAGTGACTAAAGACCCAAGGCCACACTGCCCTACCCTGTAAGGAGATCCCTTCTTGCTGCGGCCACTCTCTGCCTCTCTCTCAAGCAGTCACACTGTTCTCCTTCCAGCCTTTGTTCTGCTCCCTCACCCCCTCCCACAGGCCTGTGCTCACTCTGGTTCTTTGCCTGTGCGGTCTTCCCTCTGCTCTTGCCTGTCCCTGGTTACTGCCCACGCACACTTAGAACCTAACTCCCTAAGGGCTCCTGTTGTGCAAGCTCTCTTGACAGTCAGTGACGTGAAATATCCCCTGTCCTCCTGCTGCACTGAAGAGCTCGTCCCTTGTAGACATAGCACAGTTGTACTTTTACTTGGTTTGGGGGATCATTTGCCTGATCCCTGCATTCGTCAGAAAACTGGAAACTACATGAGCCTACTTTTCTCTCTATTTTCCCTTGCTTTCCATCTCTGTCACTCAGCACTGTGCCTGGCACAAACTAGGACCTTAATTAAAATGCTCAGTGACTGGATCCCATAAAGGAGATGATCTCTTTCATTCCCTTTTCACATTCATTTCTCTTCTGGAGATTAACAAGAGTTGTTAATCTTTTTTCAGTTTCACTGCCTGCTTTGATTGTCCTGCTAACCTTTAGCTATAGAAAGCAAAGTAATTGACATCCCTCCTCAAGATTGTTCTAGGCAACAAGTAATCTTAAAAATTATTAAGCTAAGTAACATCTTCATAAGACACAGTCTCACTTTTGCTCTTTTTCAAAATAACATAGGTAAGCAAATTAACTAGTCTAGCTACATTCATCTAGGTAAATTAAAAAATAGATATGGGCTATGTATTTTAGACTCAATGTACAAATTGACTGGAGTCTATTTTTGGCAGAGTGGAGGTGGGTCTGATTTTATTCTCAGCTTGGCCACTGACTGCCTGCCTCATCTTGAGCAGCTGCTCCAAGTCTAGTACCTCTGCCTAGCTCAAGGTGTTTGTTTAGGACTAACTGAAATGTTTAATGCAAAGGCACTTTGGAAAATACAAAACCTCAAACTAATTTAGTTTAAAAAAATGAAAATGACCCGTCAGACTTACAAGTGTGACATTTTTCTTGAGCAGCTCGTGCGTGTGCATTCCTGGTCATGCACCTGCTGGTGCTGATGAGATGAACCCATCTGGCACTTTCTGGTTCACGATTCTTCCCTGTGCCATGCTGTAGCCAAAGTAGTCAACGATTCATGTGATGAGACTCCTGGGATGCAGCAAAGCAATGACTTATGAGGATAGCATCTGGACTGAGAGATGGTGGTTGCAGGCACCTGGCATAGATAAATTTGCTGCCTCTCAGACCTAGCGTTGGACTTAGCCAGATCCATCCCAGCTACTAAACCAATTAGCCTATAAAGCAGCCACAGTCATTTCTATCAAAAAAGTTTTAGATGACAGTGAGGTGGAATCTAGCTTTAAAGAAAAGGGCAGGGGGAGGGAGGAAAGCAGAGCTTTTACAATAAATCTTGAGAAAGTTTCTCCAAAAGTCCAAACAGCTTGGAATACAGAGTTTTGGGAAATGGAGCAGATGGTCATAAATGCAGGCAGTCAGACCTGGGACACTGCATTGTGCACATAGCCCAGTATGGTTGTTTTTTTCACTTTAATGGCCATGTGGTTGTGCACTCACTGTGTATACACAATTGATGTGTTGTGTAAGTTAATTCTATGAAGCTTATGCATAGACTGCAAGAACTCATCAAGAACTCGTGTGATCTTCCATAGTGATCAGATCTGAGCACTCTACCAAGTTGGAGGAGAAACATAGTACTGGCTGCCCTTGTGTTGATGCTAAATGGATGTTATAACATACTCTACTGAGTGCTGGACTCCTGCCTGCAACTGAATTTTTTAGAGAATGTTATAATACTTGGAAATGAAGTGAATCACGCTTGCTTTTTCAGCCAGAAAAATGAGTTGTCTCTCTCAGTGCACACTAGGTATTGCCAAATGAGATGGCTGCGGATTTGGGGATTGAGCCTTGGTTCTGGTTTCCCAAAACACCTTCTCCCTTCCATTGTGACTATTTGTTTCTGGTGATTTATGTCACTTTGTCTGCCTGTGTGTGAGTTGGCTTAGATGAAGCAGTCAATGCACTAATGGTCATTTAGTTTTACTAAGCTCCACAGGCCTTATGAGCTCAGGCAGGCAGACTCAAATGACAAACCAGGCTTCAAAGGTTTTGGTGAAATATTCAGGAGGGTCTGGATGTGAACTCAGAAATTGCATTATTCGTCTGTTCTCAAATTCTCAGGAAGCATCCAGGCTGGGCGCATGGGTCATTTTTCTGTTAGCTTCTAGAAAGTGAGTCTGCAGGCCTGGCCTCCTGTTTGGGTGTCTATCTGTGCTCTTCTTCAGACTGACTGCAACTTTTCAAGGTAAGGAATAGCTAACTGTGATTCTTAGATCTATGATGACTGAAGATACAGCTAAGATGAGGGTGTGAGTATCCAGAGGCCACAAATACTCTGTCCGATAATGGAACAGTGAAAAGAGTCCTGTGAATTTCATGGAAAGACAGGCTCATTTCTGTTTCCACTAACCTGTGAATCTCATTTGCAGGCACTTGGAATTCTACCACGAAAATGATGTCCTGGTGTGGGTGGGAAAGTGTGGAGTGGTGGTGTTGGTGGTGTGAGTAGAGAAAGCATCCTTTTTTCCATATGAGTTCAGCTTCTCTTTGGTCTTACCTAGCTCTTTAAAATTTCCACAATTTCCTTTCAAATCCTGTATACACTATTTAGAGCATTTCATTTGGGTGCAGATCTATAAACAGGAAATAACTTGATGCTCTTGACCTATGCCAAGCACAGAGATTACATCCTGTCCTTCCAGTTTTTCCTGCTAATACAGATTGGTGTTCTTAGGAAGGACACAGGGCCATGCTCAATAATCCTCAACTCAGAGCATGTGACCCTTTATCCTTCCCTCCTCCACCACCATAGCTGCTCGTCTTTGGGGACCACCACCACGTGTCCAGGAGTGAACTTTTTAACTTTTTTAGAAAGTTAAAACTTTTTTTTTTAAACTTTTTAGAAAGTTAAAACTTTTTTTAAAAAACTTTTTAGAAAGTTAAAACTTTTTTTTAAAACTTTTTAGAAAGTTAAAACTTTTAAAAAACTTTTTAGAAAGTTAAAAAGTTTTAAATATTTTAAAAACATGTTTTCTAACTCATGCTGCAGCAAGCCAGTGGGATATATGTTGTTATTTCCATTTTACAAACAAAGAAATGGAAACTCAAGATCAAGTAAATGTAGGAGCTGAGATTGAAAGCAAGGTTGGTGTGATCCCAAGGCTGATCCTATTTCCACTCTTATGCTGGAAGATGATACTACGGATGTCTTATTTAAATGATGGATTGCTTATTTCTTTATCGGAAAAGGAATACATTCTTATTTTTAAAAAGCTGGAAAAGACTCAGAAGTATACAGAGGAAAATAATCATTTTTAATTCTGTCTTTTAGAGATCACTGTTGTTAGTATTTTGCTATGCAAAGGCCAAGATCTCAGATCCTGACTAGTATCAGAGGCATTCACTCCAAGTGATGTCAATTCTCTAGGCCTCGTTTGTAAAGTGGGGAGAGAGAATAATATATCTTCTGGTGGTTATAATGATTAAATGAGCTGTTTTTAAAGAGCTTAGTTTATACTAAGAAATCAGTGTACGTTTGCCATCATTATCATACTATCCTTCTGACCTTTTCAATGTGTATATAGACATTTTAAACTCATAAGATATTGTCAAATTATTGTACTGTCCGAGTAGATCCTGTTTGGTAACAGGCTTTTATTCTTTTGTTGTTTAGTGGATATCTTTTCATCTCACTGAATGTTAAATATTTAGGTTTTTATTTTTTGAGTTTTATAAATTATGTTGTTGCTGGTGGAATGGAGAGAGAGTATGGGGTGAGGGAACTCTAGTTATATTTGTGTGTGTGTGTTTTTCTTCTTTTGAGACAGGGTCTCACTCTGTTGCCCAGACTGGAGTGTGATGGTATGATCTCAGCTCACTGCAACCTCCGTCTCCCAGATTCAAGCAATTCTCTAGCCTCAGGTTCCTGAGTAACCAGGACCACAGGCGTGTGCCACTATGCCTGGCTAATTTTTGTATTTTTTGTAGAGAAAGGGTTTTGCCATACTGCTCAGGTTGGTCTAAAACTCCTAAGCTCAAAGCAATCTGCCTGCCTTGGCCTCCCAAAGTGCTGGGATTACAAGTGTGAGACACCACGCCCAGCCATATTTTATTTCTTTTTAAAAAACAATCTGAAATAAATCTAAAAAAAAAATGGTAAAATATTAACATTTATTAACTGAGCAGTGAGTACATGGTTGTCTGTGTGATTTTCTGAGACTTTTTAAGATATGTAATAGGTGATAACATTTAAAAATTGTGATAGCGTCTTAAAGATGAGCATCTTCACACATAAGGCTACATTTCCTGGTCTACTTCCCCAGCATACATCCTAAAATGGGAATATCTGGGTCAGAGCATATGCTAATTAGTAAATGAAAGGGTTTTATATCAACTTATAGTCCTCATTTCTGGGTACCCTTGCCAACTGTGGTTATAATTTTAAAGTAATATTTGGGAGCTGATAGAGGAATTGCACTTTTGTGTAATTCCAAAACCAAGTAATTTTCTATTTGTATTTTTTTTTTTTTTATGAATTCCTCCTTATATCCTTTGTTTTTCTGTGGTGTATTTCTGGTTTTTCTTTCTTTCTTTCTTTTTTTTTTGTGACAGAGTCTCACTCTGTCACCCAGGCTGGAGTGCAGTGGTGCGATCTTGGCTCACTGCAACCTCTGCCTCCCGGGTTCAAGTGATTCTACTAGCTCAGCCTCCCGAGTAGCTGGGATTACAGGCATCCACCACCATGCCCAGCTAATGTTTGTATTTTTAGTAGTGATGGGGTTTCACCATGTTGGCCAGGCTGGTCTCAAACTCCTGACCTCAAGTGATCCACCTACTTCAGCCTCCCAAAGTGCTGGGATTACAACCATAAGCCACTGCGCCCAGCCTCTGGTTTTTCTTAATGATTCTTAAGAAGTCTTTATGTCGTAAGGATATTAACCCTGGGTCTGGATAATCCATAGAAAATAATTCTTCCAAGTTTGAATGGCCCTTAGGTTTTAAGTTATCTATGCAAAGATGAAAAAGGCTTTCACATTCTCAAAGGTCACAACTCAAACCCAGCCATTTGCTTATTTTTGCCTACAGACCTCCAGTGGAAGTCTGGGCACATGGCGGAGAGCCTCACCAACATGCCGCGGCACTCCCTCTACATCATCATCGGAGCCCTCTGCGTGGCCTTCATCCTCATGCTGATCATCCTAATTGTGGGGATTTGCCGCATCAGCCGCATCGAGTACCAGGGTTCTTCTAGGCCAGCCTACGAGGAGTTCTACAACTGCCGCAGCATCGACAGCGAGTTCAGCAATGCCATTGCATCCATCCGGCATGCCAGGTGGGCTGCGGGGGTGGCATGGGGAATGCTGCCTTCACATGTGCATTCTTGGGAACAGGGTCATATTATACACAGGACTTTCCATCTGCAAAAAGATTTTAAAGAATGAAACATAGGTTCCATGTTGTATTCGGGGATAGATCATTCGGCCACTTGATAAGCAAACTCCTTTTAATTTGTTGCTAGCTTTTCCTTTTGCTTTGTTTACATTGAATATATTTGTTCATCTAATTTGGGTTGCTCTGTGACTATAAATATCTGATTTGTAATCACTGTGTATTAAAAACTTTTTTGATGAATTTTTTTGGGGAATGTCTTTTGCCGTGTTGCTCTTCAAACCGTCAACGTTTAATGATTTCATTTGACTTAAGGGCCTAGTAAAAGAAGGATAAAGAGCTGTCTTTCTACTTTTAGAGTGAATGTTTATACATCAGTATCCTGATTTATAAGGAGTTAATGTGGTGTCATAGAAAGAGTGTAAGTTCTGGTGAGGTATAGCTTCAAGTCTTAATGACTCCATTACCTGACTCCATAGTTTAGATTGATCTGTTTTTCTTTGTTTGTTTGTTTGTTTTTTTAAAATACTTTAAGTTCTAGGGTACATGTGCACAACGTTCAGGTTTGTTACGTAAGTATACATGTGCCATGTTGGTGTGCTGCACTATTTACATTAGGTATATCTCCTAATGCTATCCCTTCCCCGTCCCCTTTCCCCACAATAGGCCCTGGTGTGTGACGTTACCCTCCCTGTGTCCAAGTGATCTTATTGTTCAATTCCCACCTATGAGTGAGAACATGTGGTGTTTGATTTTATGTCTTTGCAATAGTTTGCTGAGAATGATGGTTTCCAGCTGCATCCATGTCCCTACAAAGGACATGAACTCATCCTTTTTTATGGCTGCGTAGTATTCCATGGTATATATGAGCCACATTTTCTTAATCCAGTCTGTCACTGATGGACATTTGGGTTGATTCCAAGTCTTTGCTATTGTGAATAGTGCTGCAATAAACATACGTATGCATGTGTCTTTATAGCAGCATGATTTAGACAGATCTTTTAACTTTCCACAAATATAGCTCCCTCAACTGTATAAAGGGATAACTCTTCCTCCTTGGAGAGTTATGGCAGTCATATTAAATTACAAATATATATACTTTTTCCTTCAACATTTGTTTTAAGTTCCAGGGTACATACACAGGATGAGCAGGTTTGTTACATAAGTAAACTTGTGCCATGGTGACTTGCTGCACAGATCAACCCATCACCTTGGTATTAAGCCCAGCATCCATTACAAATATTAAAGATGGTATAAACAGATAACCCCATATTTACTTCTCCGAATCTATTATATAACATAAAACAATAAACTAAGATCACATTTTACTGACTTTTGCAGAGTGTGTGTTCCAAAAATAGCAATATTGTTTGTTGAAGTAAGCCATCTCTTCTTTTGCTGATTGAATAATCTCAAGCACAAAATTCAGAAAGTAAGTGTGCTGTAGTGAAAAGTGGGCTGAGCTTGGTGCCTTCAAATTGGGGCTCAAGGGAACTGGTAGCTGTATGATCTATCCTGAGATGTCCTATGTTGATGTCGGTCAAGACATGAGAAGACTTGGCCAGGTGTGGTGCCTCACACCTATAATCCCAGCACTTTGGGAGGCTAAGGCAGGTGGATCACTGGAGGTCAGGAATTCAACACCAGTCTGGCCAACTTGGTGAAACCCCATCTCTACTAAAAATACAAAAATTAGCTGGGCATGGTGGCGGGCACCTGAAATCCCAGCTACTCAGGAGGCTGAGGAAGGAGAATCACTTGAACCTGGGAGTTGGAGGTTGCCGAGAGCCGAGATGGCGCCACTGCACTCCAGCCTGGTTGACAGATGGAGACTCTGTCTCAAAACAAAAACAAAAAACCCTGGGTTTTCTATCTCAACAGCACACATCTGCATCCTTTCTCTTTTCCGTCCTTTTCATCTCCATCTTGTTTCCTTCAAGGGCTTTCTTCCATCTGATCTGGGCAGGCCCATAGAGGTTGAACATCCTTCCTGGGTACTGTCTCTGTGACTCCACCTCATTTCCAAAGTTCCAAATCAGGCAGCCTGAGAGCCAGCTGCAGTCACCTTCACAGCTGTGCTCCTTCAGGACATGTCTGCCCTTCTACACTGAGATTTTTGTCCTTCATCAATGGGTTCTGTATTTCTTTTGAATTTCTACTTAGCTTTTACCAGGTACTTATTGGGAAAGTGTAGCTTCAGATTCTGGTTACAGTGGGAATGATAAGAAGTGAAAGTGAAATATCGTGAATGTTTTCTTATATCTACCTGACTGAATGATAACAGCAACGACAAAGATAAGTACTGTAGTCCCAGCTACTCTGGAGGCTGAGGCAGGAGAATCACTTGAACCCTGGGAGATGGAGGTTGCAGTGAGCTGACATCACACCACTGTATTCCAGCCTGGGTGACACAGCAAGACTCTCTCTCTCAAAAAAAAAAAAAAAAAAAAAAAAAGAGAGAGAGAGAGGAGAAAACCCAAATTATTCTATCTGAATGGCATACAAGCTAAGAGGTTTGAAGAGTTTGCTTTCTCCAAAAGAAATCCCCCAAACCCAATTCTCAGATCTTACAGTGATCTTGTCATTCTAATAGAAGCAAAAGCCAGAACTCAGCTTCCATGGGCAGGAGACAGTGGGAGGGAGAACTTGGGAGACCCTGAGCATCTGCACCAGTGCTGAGGTGGGAGCTGCACCCAGTCTTGCTTATGTAACTGCGAGAGAGGACAGAGAACTCAACCGTCCTCCAACTCGGGCCCTGCATGGCTGCTCATCTTAGTGCCTTCCTTTCACAGCCAACTGAGGCAATACAACATCCAGGAAGCCCTGATACCAACCCTTGCAAGCTCCACCTTAATTGTTTATTTGACTCTTTACTCTACTACCCTGTAAATAAAAGGCAGTAGCTTTTATTTCTGTGTCTCCAGTGGGTCCTGGCAGGTAGTAGACCTCACTAACATTTGAGGTTTGAAATGAATGGATGATCTCAGTTAGGGGTTGGAATAGGGGGCCTTGACCGGCTTGAGAGGTAGACTCATCCCAAGGCACCAACTCAGTAAGTGGCCCCAGCCTAGAGGAACATTTGCAGAATCCTGAAATTGCTGGATTGGAGATGAAGAACGTAAAAAGGAGCAGAGAAGGCCAGGCACGGTGACTCACTCCTCTAATCTCAGCACTTTTGGAGGCCGAGGCTGGCGGATCACGAGGTCAAGAGATCGAGATCATCCTGGCTAACATGGTGAAACCCTGTCACTCCATCCTGGGTGACAGAGGGAGACTCTGCCCAACCCCCCCGCCCCCCAGAAAAAGGGAGCAGAGAATTGACAAGTTTCTTTGGTGCCCAAGACAGTTTTCTCTCCTCGTCATTCCTGGAACCAGGAGGGAGCAGAATCCATGGCGTTATATTCTCATGTGTTGGGAGACCCTACAATTCAGATTCCTTTGCCCCTACAAGCATCCATGGCTACGATCCTTCAGGGCTAAGAGGAGTGTTTTATTTCAGCCCTAGAATAGCTTAAGATAGATTCCTCTGAGCCTTCTGCTCATATGGCCCACGGGGAAGATATTTAACTGAATACTCTTGGAAGGAAAGAATAAACTTGAAAGCATTTACAAACCTGGCTCTTATTTGGTGCTGATTTATATCAAAAATATTTACTGCGTAATTCCTAATGGACAAGCTTCTGCATGCACCAGTGACTGCAGATAAAACTATTGACATTAAAACAATACCTTCCCTTTAGGAAAATTTCTCTTCTGAACGTTTATTCAGCTCCAACGTGTGGTTTCTACAGCATAGCTGTGTAGAGGCCATGGCTGGGTCTCAGGCTGGTTGGCCCTCTTTGCTCCCATTTCCTGGAAACCCTAGACAGGCATTGGCAAAAACTCAGACCTTTTGATGTTATCCTCTCCCTAGTTTTCAGCAGCCAGTGTCCATTTTATGGACTGTCTCCCTGCTACTATCCTGGAGATGACATTGGATCAGAATGACTGCAGCCCAGCAGCCACACAGGACACATGGAGTGGGTCACCTGTGATAGTCACAAGTGACTGAAGCCATGTCGGGTGATTCTGATGTCAGAGTCCATTGGTGCTAACTCCTAGTAAGGTTGAGAAGGAGACCCCTCCTCGTCTTCCTCATCCCAGGAGTCGTCTGCAACGTGCTTGCTTTGCTTATACTCAGGCAGGGAAGAGCTTGTAACTCACCAGCAGGAGCAAAAGCAGAGCTCTCCAAGTTCTGACACTGAAGTCCCACTGAGTTGACTGCTCTACGAGCTAGAAGTGCCTGATCACAGAAAACAGATCATGGAGGACATGTTCAGTTTTTTTCCCCAATAGCTCAAAACCTTCCAATTTTGGCCTTTCTCAAGATCTGACATTCTCTCTGCAGCATTGTTTTAGTGGTTGACTTTCAAAGGACCATGAACTAGCAGCTCTTTGACCTACCTTATAACTGGTTGCAGTATCTTTTGTTTCTTTGAAGAAATAGACACCCAAGACTTGTCACCAAATAGGATGTTTGAGATGTCTATGCTAACTGATATTACTGGTGCTGTCGTTTCTGTTAGTGCCTCCATGATGGCCAACATTTACTGAAAGCTTCCCGTGGGCCAGACACTGTGCTAAATCATTCACAAATAACTCATTTGCAAGCATCTCACAAGGGTAAGGGCCCATATATCATTAGCCCCCCATTATAGGCAAAAGAAATTTGGGCTTAGTGAGACAATACAATTTACACAAGGGTCACAGAGTTTGTAAGTGAGAAAACCAGGACTTGTAAGTGAGATTTGTAAGCCAGATTTATTAATGAGAAGGAAGGTGTGCTGATTTGAAAGTCATGCCTTTCAATGCAGCAGTACACAGGCTCTTGTCAGGCACAGGGTAAGTGAGGACTTCAGTTTATGGGGTCGTCACATACATGAAGGTTGCAATGAAGTGTTCAGCATCTAGGCTTGGAAGCCAGAAAGCTCCACCTCCCACCAGGTGTGACCTTAGGAAAATTATTCCTAAGTTTCTGTTTCATCATCTGTACTACAGGATAAATGAGATGTACTCACTTGGTGAGGTTGTTATGATGATGAGATGAGATGATCAATCAGTGAAAACAAGACAATGGAATGTGATATTGAGTGGGCACCAAGGACAATGCTGGATGCATCACCCCTCGAGGGGCTGGGAAGGAGCTGCAGATGGAGCCACCACGTTAGGATATTTGAGCTATTTTTCCAGGAGGAGAGGGAGTGTGTCAACTCCTTCCCGTCTTTTAAAGATCTGGCTTCCTCATGGACCGTCAGCAGACATTTCCCACGTGTCATGATCTGTGGTCACGTCATGGGCCATGAGCTACCTCAGGTGGGAACATGTGACTGTGAATGCTGGGCGCTCCACCCAGCCCACCCCACTCAGCACAGAAGAAACATTTTCTTATGAATGTTTTAACTTGTAGGATTTTTTTTTTTTTTACTTAACGAGAATGCTGAGTAAAGCATTACACACACTATTAATTGAAAAAAGTCATTTTCAAAACAGTATGCAGAGTATTTTCTCAATTTTGTTAAAATATGTAATAATAATTATTATATATAATACTTTCAGCAGGACTTCGGGCTTCATACATCTTTGTAAAATGAATGGAAGGGATGTGGGATTGAGGGATGGGCAGACTGAAGAATAATGCACAAAACATAGACACGTCCTTTGGAGAGCAGCACTAAGGGCGATTCTTATGGTCTTCATCAGGGAGCTGTAAAATATTTTTGACTTTGCAGGCCATATTGTCATGACTGCTCAACTCGGCCTTTGTTATGCAAAAGCAGCCAGAGGAAGTGTGAATGGGCTTGACTATGTTCCACTAAGACTTTATTTGTAAAACAGGCATCAGGCTGGAATTGGCCTGTAGACTATAGTTTGCTAACCCCTAGTCTATTTTATAATTTTCTCTAGCTTCTAATTTTATTTTGTTTTTTACATTTAAAATGTATCTTTATGATAAAAAGTAGTAGTTATTTTAAAAATGAACACTTGCATAAAAATGCCTGCAATAAAATAAACAGCCTCTGACATTGATTTAGTGCCTGAGATATATATATATATATATAAACTGTTAGTCTTTTAAATGTAGATATGAATGCACATTCGTTTATCAACAAGTGTAAGCCTGCCACTGTGAGAGGTGTAGGAGATTCAAACAAAGTCTTTTCATTGTACTGTGTGTTTTAAAACTATGGTGTTTCTATAAAGGAGGCCATTTTAGCTTCCATATGATAGATACAGCATTTCAGGTGGAAATCTCCAAAATTCTCCTAAGGAATTTGGACAAAGTTCTCAGCAGCTAGTAAGTTGAAATGCAGGGATTCCAGCTCTAAGCCTGCCTGCTCTCTCTTCTGGTGCTGGGGTTATTAGTCTTATTTTAACCGCATTTGTAACTAGCATTATACTTTATGACCCATACTTGTTTGGAGTTAATCCCGTTAGGACGGGGCCACACAGCTCAGTTAACCAGTGTGGACACAGAGTGGTGCTCCTTGCTCTTCAGTCGACTGCGAACATGTATAGGTGGCCATGTGGCTCACTCTTGAGTGGCATCAGCCCTTGCCTTGTCACACTGTGACACTCGTCCTTAAACCTGCCTTGTCTATATTGAGTTCCATGACAACATCCAAGAGTATAGCCCTTCGAATTATAGCTTGTTAATGGATTAAGTAAAATGAAGGCTTTAACATTCTAGATTCTGAGGAAGCAGGTTCTTTTTCAAACTATGAAATTATATTTAAAAATGGGTGTTTTAGGCTGGGCGTGGTGGCTCACACCTGTAATCCTAGCACTTTGGGAGGCCGAGGCGGGTGAATCACAGGATCAGGAGATCGAGACCATCCTGGCTAACACAATGAAATCTCATCTCTACTAAAAATACAAAAAAATTAGCCGGACGTAGTGGCAGGTGCCTGTAGTCCCCGCTACTTGGGAGGCTGAGGCAGGAGAATGGCGTGAACCCAGGAGGCAGAGCTTGCAGTGAGCCAAGACCGCACCACCGCACTCCAGCCCAGGTGACAGAGTGAGACTCCATCTCAAAAAAAAAAAAAAAAAAAAGAGTGTTTTACAGATATATGCAATTGGGTTTTTCCTTTCAGCGAACCAATCGAATAGTTAATCAGTTAGTTAATATAGTTTGTTGTCTCTCAGGTCAAAGCTCTCTATATCCTACTATGTTAGGATATGGAGAGCTCTTCACTGGGTTGCTGGATATTTTTTGTTAAATTATTATTATTAGTGGTCATATATCTAGCTATTTTATGAGAAATAAACTGTCAAAATATTTGCATCTTAAAGTAGCCTAGGAAATTGTCGGACTTGGGAGAAAGTGTAAGACCCAACCGGCCTGTTGACACTTTTGCGTTATTGACACTTTTCCTATCCTTAGATTATGCAGACCTCACTCAATTTAGGTAAACAAACTGCAGGCTAGAGTCTGACCCACATCTATGTGAGCACAATGGTGGACCTTCAGTGAGGCTTCACGTTTTAGAAAGTATTTATTGAAGTTTTTTGTCATATTGCAGTAATAGCTGTGGGTTTTTCTGAGAGAAGAATGCTTTAACTCTTTAATGCCATATTTTGCCTGGTGTCTGTCTGGCATAGCATATGCCTTTGTGCTCTTCAAGGCTAGTAAAATTCGAGAGGATTGGAATACAGGATTGATGACTGTTTAAAATGAAAGATCATTTGAAGAACGCACTGTTTTCTCATTTCTCACTTGATTCTACTTCCCATCTCCATACACGAGAAGACAGACTTTCACTATATCAAAGGAAAAAATAAGAAAAGAGGAGAGCTGGGACGGGAGCCATGGCAAATAAGCCCCTTTAATTCCTAGGGGCCCCATCCTAGGAACCTTGTAAAATTTAAGGTTCTTTTAAAATGCCTTTTTAAAGAGCCCTGGTGGACTTGAAACAGTTAAAAGATGTTGCCCAGACAAAGGAGGAGGGAGGATGGGTTAGCATGGAAGATTGTTTGAATCCTGTTGCACTCCAGGGCTTTTAGGGAAGGTGAGGTCTTGAATGGGAAGAGACCACCCAGAAGTTGAATTGGCTTTATTTTAATAATTGCCATCTTACGACTGGTTTGACAGGAAGTCCTGAAATTGGATTTTGACTCCCCTGGCTTCTGGGAGTCAATCCTGCTGTTGAGGCGATTTTGATATATACAAATCTGTTGGGACAATGGCCTTGTGCTCGGAGGAAAACGTTGGCTTCTGTGTGCTAGGTTTGGGAGGTGATAGCTAGGTGGGATTCAATGGTGAGTTCTGGCATAGTTTGTGGACAGACACCTCTGTATCTGAGGTCATTTCCCACCTCTGTCCTTTTGTGTTGGGATCTCAGATGACCTCAAACCTTCACAGCTTATCCCGTGAAAATCCCACAGGAAAGGCTGTCTGTCCATGGCCCGGGGAACACTGCCCTGCTGTGCTATATTCCAGGCACTGGAGTGGATATAAAATAAACTCACCTCTCCAAATATTTATGGGCCTCAGAAGAAAAAGACAAATCAATACGCATTTTCTTACAATCTACTGTGGAGCTGTCATGCTTGACTGCTTTGCCAAGATTTAACCTGCGAGCTCCAACTTTAATTTGAGCTCTACATTTTGTGAAATACATTTTTTTTCCCTCTAACACCAAAGACTAATGTTTATACACATTCAGTGTTAATATTAGGATGTCTAAAGTTTCTGTACTTGCTAGAGAATATATTTTTACAGTTTCACTTAATTCATGCATATAAATTATTCTCATCACTTGCTGTAATTAAACTTGAGATCTAGTATTTATCTAACCAGAGTCCTTTCTCTCTGATTTCAGGTTTGGAAAGAAATCCCGGCCTGCAATGTATGATGTGAGCCCCATTGCCTATGAAGATTACAGTCCTGATGACAAACCTTTGGTCACACTGATTAAAACAAAAGATTTGTAATCTTTTTTTGGATTATTTTTCAAAAAGATGAGACACTACACTCATTTAAATATTTTTAAGAAAATAAAAAGCTTAAGAAATTTAAAATGCTAGCTGCTCAAGAGTTTTCAGTAGAATATTTAAGAACTAATTTTCTGCAGCTTTTAGTTTGGAAAAAATATTTTAAAAACGAAATTTGTGAAACTATCCATAGACTACGTTTTAATGTACCTTCAGCTCTCTAAACTGTATGCTTCTACTAGTGTGTGCTGTTTTCACCGTAGACACCATCACGAGACCCAGATTAATTTCTGTGATTGTTACAGAATAAGTCTAATCAAGAAGTTTCTGTTTGACATTTGAGTGCCGGCTTTCTGAGTAGAGTTAGGAAAACCATGTAACGTAGCGTATGATGCATAATAGAGTATACCCGTTACTTAAAAAGAAGTCTGAAATGTTCGTTTTGTGGAAAAGAAACTAGTTAAATTTATTATTCCTAACCCAAATGAAATTAGCCTTTGCCTTATTCTGTGCATGGGTAAGTAACTGATTTCTGCACTGTTTCGTTGAACTTTGCGGAAACATTCTTTCACGTTTGTTTTTGTCATTTTCGTAACAGTCGTCGAACTAGGCCTCAAAAACATACGTAACAAAAAGGCCTAGCGAGACAAATTCTGATTGATTTGAATCCACATTTTTCTTTAAAAAGTCAAGGGTTTTATATTGTGAGTAGATTAAATTTACATTTGAGTCGTTTGTTGTTAAGAGGTAGTAAACATAAGAGAGTACTGGTTCCTTCAGTAGTGAGTATTTCTCATAGTGCAGTTTTATTTATCTCCAGGATGTTTTTGTGGCTGTATTTGATTGATATGTGCTTCTTCTGATTCTTGCTAATTTCAAAGAATATTGAATAAATGTTATCAAGTCAAGGATGCAGTTGTCTCTTTTGTTCTTTGAAAACGATATATAAAAAGTTTTGGATTTGCTATTGTTTGCCAAACAGTCCCACGGTTGATACCATATTAAATAACCTGAGGCGTGTACTTCGGTGGCTGCCGGAGCCCGCTCCTTTGCCTCTGCAAGCCTTCCTGACCTCCTAATTGTCAGTAAGCTCACCCTAGGTGCTTGTCAGTGTGAAGTGTAAAAAAAAATTAATTGTTGTCCAAAGTTGTATATCTGAATTTGCCAGTGAAACGCAGCACGTGTGGACAGTGAACACACTGGAATCCGGAGCTGCTTGTAGGCATTGAGGGCAGGCACCTGTGGCCTCAAGAAATACCTTGTATGCTGCTATCCTGTGGAGACTAAATGAAATTGCCTTAGCAAACAGCTCCGTGGTTCTTAGAAGCTTGAAGGCCTAGTTTAGTGGCACCCTATATTCGGTTCCATTTTGTATCCAAATGCTGCTTTGAAGGCCCGGAGTTATTTTTAAAAACGCATTTTTAACTGCACACAGGGACGTCGGGTAAGGCCAAGAGAAGTCCTGGAACCAGGTGTGAGGGAGAGTTTTAAGCAAAAATATTATTTAGATGCTTTTCCTTCTAGCTCTACCCTCAAAACATCTGTTCCTAATCCTGCAATGACACAGCAGTCTACCCACCTTCTGATTATTAAATGATACAGTGCAATATGTTAATATTTTTAGTCAAGTGTTTGGAAGTAAAGTAAGAACAAAATATTAACTTGGTCGGTTAAACATTTATGGGAACATGCAGCAGAGTGTTGTGCAGACATATTTACTCCCATCTTCCTGTAAAAGATCCTTTGGTTGTGTGGTGCTCAGACATCTCGATCGATGATAGGAGAGGGCCATGAAAAGGCGTGAGCTGAACTCCATTTGCCTCTTGACCCCCACGAGCCCCTGGACATTGTCTGAGCCTCCATGTCTTTTTTTGCTTACTGGTCTTCATTTGCAAACTGCTTCGATCACACCCTCTGAAATAATTTTCAATCTCCCAAAGTCTTCAATTCGTTATATGTGATGTCTCTTAAAGGACTTGTTTAAAAAACTAAAGTCTTTTACCATCACGGCTTGTCTCTTGAAAGCCAATTAATGGAGCTTACAAATTTAGATCTTGGGCAGAGCCTTCTGACCACCTGAGAGTGGCCACCAAATACATCTAAAGACATTTGCTTATTCATTTGGACATTCAATGATAAGAATTTGTCTCATTGAGCACTTGTTCTGCATCAGGCAGATGGTGACCGACACAAGCCCCACCAGAAGATCCTGGCTCCCGAGTTTATAGCTTGTTTTGAAGCAGACCTTCATCTAATAAACAAATAAATATAGAATTACACTTCACAGAACACCATGAAGGAAACTCCACTATAGGACAGCTTATTTGTAGCAGGGTAGATTAAAATCTTACTTCAATTATTTACTTGGTAATGACTCTGGACAGGTAACTCTCTGGGCCTAATATTCAAAAAGGATTTGAAAATTGGGGATCATGATAGGGCCTCTCTTGAAGAATCATTGTGAGTATTGAATGCCAGAATGCGTGTAAATCCTCCCTCCAGCGCCCATCAAAATTCAGCACATGTTAGCTGTTGTTATTGCTGCTTCTGTTCTTGTTTTAGATTCAGATATTATCACAAAGTAGGGTAGTACCCTTGCTTTGATGATTAGTGTGACTGGGATCTGCAGTTAGTACATTGTGATGTGTGTGAGAAACAGTCTTCCTAGAGCAGGGAGCACATTCTCTAAGGGTGTCAAAATTCCACCGTCTCAAGTTGTTACTTTGTACTAGCTGTGAAAATAGTACTTGATAAGCCCGAATTAACTACGACTCCAGAATTCCTGAACTGATGGTGGTCTTATAACTCAGTGTAGCCATAATTAGTTCTCTAATATGTGGATCTTCACATGCCAAAGCAACTACATGTAATGACAGGGATCCCTGCCATCTAGAGCAGTGTCTCCAGCTCATTAGGGAGTTTTTTCAAAGTTTTTACTCTTGCCACAAAATGGTACATGCAGATACGTTATGTTCAAGTGGTCTTAACAGTTGAGTAGGCCTCTTTGACATAGGTACCAAAGTCTCCACTTAGCACAGTTGGGCCTGGGCCTCCCACCCTGTCACTTAGTAACTCTGCCCTACCGGCTTCTGTTTCTTCATTTCATGAGGCTATACATTTTTTGAACAATTTTGTCTGGCTGTGACTTTCTCCAAGAACTGAGAAGCGTCTGGGAGTCTGAACTGATCTTTTCTTCAAACAGTGTTGTAAATCCAGGTAAACAAAACCAAACAAAACAAACTTTTCAGGTATATGGTAGTTGAAGTCATAATTCTTACTGTTAAAGGGTTTTCCAGTTTATTTATAGGGACAAAGATAAAACCATAGAAAAGAAATTATATATATGAAATCACCTTAAAATTATAAGTAACCACTCACAACAACCCTGGCAGATACCATTGGGTGCCTCCACCACAGCCATTTCTCTGCCCTTCTTCTGATGCAACATAGAATTGAAAATATCAGCTGTCACCTTCTCCAGCTTCCCTTGCTTTTAGGGATGACTGTGGGTCAGTGGGCCCTTCAAGAAAATCTCCTGGGACCTCCTGAAAATACTTTTCTTCCTGATTAGAGAGTGATGGAGTCAATGAAGAATCATCAGATGCTTTCAGGCAAGGGAAAGAAGAGTTCTCCTATGCTACAATAAAGAGCATAGACTTTGATATTATTCACAATATATCACAATTATCACAATTATTACACAATTTATCACAAGGGTTTGATGAACGCTGATGTGATTTGAATTAGTCCTTGACCTCGGATTTTTTCAGCTACAAAATGGAAATGGAAGTAGCTTATTTGAGCAGGTATTGATAAACTATGGCCCACAGGCCAACGTACAGCCCAAAGCTTGTTTTTAAACAGCCCTTAAACTAAGAGTGACTGTGTGTGTGAATTTTTAATACACTTTTTATTTTAGAATAGATTTTGATTTACAGGAAAGTTGTGAAGATATTACTATAAGTTCCCATATACTCCACGTCTGGTTTTCCTCATAAACATTTTACATGAGTGTGGCACATTTGTCACAATTAATGAATTGATGCCTTACTCTGAACTAAAATCCATACTTCATTCAGATTTCTTTACTTTTTACCTACTGTCCTTTTTTGGTTGTTCCAGGATCCTGTCTAGGACACCACATTGCATTTGATCATCTCATCTCCTAGGCCACTCTTGGCTGCAATGATTTCTCAGACTTTCCTTGTTTTTATGACCTTGAAGAGGACTCTGTGTTTTCTAAGATGTTCCTCTATATAGATGTTTATGACGTTTTGCCCATGATCAGACCGTAGTTATAGGTTTTGGGGAGGACAACCATACAGATAAAGTGCCATGTTCATCGTGTCTTATCAAGCTTACATACTAACAACGTGATTTATTACTGTGGATGCCGACCTTAACCATCACCCTGCCGAAGCATTTGTCAGGCTTCTCCACTGTAAAATTACCTTTTCCCCCTTCGCTCCATACTGTACTCTTTGGAAGGAAGTCACTATGTGTAGCTCACACTTAAGGAGTGGGGAGTTATGCTTCTCTACTTCCTTAAGAATACAGTATCTACTTCAATTATTTGGGATTCTGCACGAGAAATTTGTTTATTCTCCCTCATTTATTTATTCAATAACTTGTTTATGCTAGTAAGGACTCATGGACATTTTTGTTATTGTTTGGAGTATAATTTAATACTTCTTCTTTTTTTTTTTTTTTTTGCTCAAAATTTTCCATCTTTGGCCATTAAGAGCTCTTCTATTCGGCACCTTTGACATACCTTCATCACTGTGTATGTCTGGGTGTTTGTACATGTGCCTGTGTGTGTGTGCCTGTGCCTGTGTGTGTGTGCATTTTAGCACTTCCTTGCTTTCTGGCAATACAGGATGCTCCGGGCTCATCTTGTATGTTTCCTGCTTCAGCCTTAGAATCAGCCATTTTTTTCCAGGGAAATTGGTTTCTTTCATTGCAGTGAGAGTGGTTTATAACAAATGAGCATTTGAAATTGATTTGACAATAGCCAACTGTCTTACTGCATTTGTGCTGCTATAACAAAATGCCTGAGGCTGGATAATTTATAAAGAACAGAAATGTATTTCTCACAGTGCCGGAGGTTAGATGTCCAAAACCAAGGTACCAGCAGATTTGGTGTCTGGTGAGGGCCTGGTCTCCACTTCTAAGATGATGCATTGTCACTGCATCCTCTGGAGAGGAGAAACACTACGTCCTCACATGGTGGAAGGGACAGGGGGTGAAAAGTGAGGAGTGAAAGGCCTCCTTCAAGCCTTTTCATACGGTCGCCTAATCCCATTCGTGAGGGCACAACCCTCATGACTCAGTTTTAAAGGTCACACCTCCTAACACAGTTGCATTGGGGGTTAAATTTTAACCTGAATTTTGGAAGCAACAAAGAAAGACATTCAAACCATATGATACACACTCACTTTGAAGCCCAATCAAGTGAAATATTTCCTACCCCACAAAGAGTTTTATTCTTCTTAGTTGACTTGTACTACAAAAATAAATTGTATTCAATTGTTACATTTTGACTTTCACTAATAAAAAATGTGTGGAATGTTATCTCCTCTCATGGTATACAAGTATCTATATCACGTGTTCAGTTTTATATTTTGGCCAGCACAAGACTAAAATGTTTAATATCTGGTCTTTTACAGACAAGGTTGGCTGACCTCTGCTTTAGAGCAACATTCTGTAGTATAAGTGAGGTAACATACTTAAGAACCAGCATAGAGATGGCACATGGTAGGCATGTGGTATGGGGGAATGCTTCTCTCCATTGTCACTCCAAAGCGAACCCTTTCAGGACAACTCTGTCTTATTCAACTGTATCACTCTAGTGCTTGGCATATGGCTGACCTTTAGCAAACCTTTACTAAATGTTTCCATTGATTGAATAGAAAAATGCATGATGATTTAATGCAGAAGGAGATAGATGATTGTATGTGAGAGAACAATGAAAGGTGACATGGTTGTAATGGAAGGCAAAGGCACACATTGATATGGAACTAGCGGGAATGCGTTCTAGAATTTTACACATCTATTTGCGAAACATCTGCAAGATTTCCATCCTATATATCTGTTGACCTGGCCTGGCTATTTGAGAGCCTGGACTGGTCAGTAAGATATATTATTTTTTCAATCATTCCAATTTATCTCAATCCTTTACAAACTTCAATACTTAGAAGGATTCTATAGGCTTTATTGAGGGCCTTGGGGGAGAGTCACAGAGAGGATCATATTGCATGGAGAAGGTGGCCTTCCACCATATGCAGATCCTGCTTCCTCTCTTGTTCTTCTCTTGTCCTCATCTCCCTCTCCAGAACCATAAGAAAATTAATCTCGTGTTTTGTTTTGTGCAGAGCAATTGTTCTCGCCCTCACAATCCTTAGGAAAGAATCTTCTATCTCAAATTCACCTCAAGTATATTTCCAACCAAATATTGGTCTAGTCTTGAAATGACTCAAGTAAAAGCTCCCAAGAAAATCAAACTCTCCATATGTCATTTCATTTAATATAATTATTAGAATGCCTCTGGCTGCAGGTCACTGACAGCAAACCCAACACATATATTGACTTAAAACATAAGAAAATCTTACAACTGGTAGTCCAGAAGTGAGGCAAGCTTTAGGAGCAGCTTGATCCAGAAGCTCTTATTCCATTTATTTGCAGTTTCCTTGGTCCTGCTCTCCTCTGGGTGATGGCTTCATCCTCAGGCTGCTTCCCTTGTGATGGCAGAATGGCTGTGACAATTTCTGCCTTCACATACTCAGGCTACCCTATATTTTTGTGTACCCACTCATTCCACTCTACTCCATTTTCTCTTATTCTGCATTATTATTTTCCACCACACTTGCTAGTATCTGCCTTGTCATTGAGTTACTTTTTCTGTTTTCCCGGTAGTATTTTAGCTCCATGTTGTGATCACTACTGTATCACCAGTGCCTGGAACAGTGCTTGGCACACAGTAGCTGCTTAAGAAACATTTGCTGAATGAATGTCAGGACATTCAGAGGATGAACTAGAGATGGCCTCTGAGGCTCCCTCTTAGGAGCTAGGAGATTTCTCCCTCAAATATTTATTAACTCTCATTGGCCCAAACTAGGTCATGTACACATTTTGGAATTATCCCTCATGGCCAGCTAAATTCCACACCCTCACTGACAAAGGCCTGGATTCCTGAACCAATCACTGCCGAGGGGCATGGGATTATCCTGGGGCTGGGAAAGGGGTCATTGGCTCTAGAAATAAATGGAATATACAGTGAGGGGTGGGGCGAGAGAAGTACCGATGCAAAACTGAAGGGCAGTTGAGATGGGGAAGGGGAGTGGTCATAGGAGGCAACCATGCATGTCTTCTCCATCTACACATAGATATAGGAGTGAGCAGTGGGTGGGGAAGGTGGAGAGGCACTAAGCTGGGAGTTTACAAATTTAGATTTTTATCTTAGCTCTTTCTCGAATAAGCTGACAGAAACTTGGTGAGTCATTCACCTCTCCCGGCCTGTGCTTTGTCATTTATATTTTATACTTATTTTTATTTTTTGAGGACAGAATCTCACTCTGTTGCCCAGGGTGGAGTTTAGTGGTATGATCTTGGCTCACTGCAACCTCCACCTCCTGGGTTTCAGTGATTCTCATGCCTTAGCCTCCCGAGTAGCTGGGATTACAGGCTTGCACCATCATGCCCGACTAAATTTTGTATTTTTAGCAGAGGTGGAGTTTCACCATGTCGGGCAGGCTGGTCTCAAATTCCTGGCCTGAAGCGACCTGCCTATTGTGGCCTCCCAAAGTGCTGAGATTACAGGTGTAGACCACCATGCCTGGCCTGTCATTTTTAATACTGAGCAGTTGAACTATGGTTATAACTTGGCTTTCAGCCCTAGCGTGAACCACAGATGTGTTTTTGTTTGTCCTACACCATATGTTTAAACGTGTAAACCAAAATTAATAATTAGGATCTCTCTCACACACACACATATACACACTCCACTCACACAAATCAGTTTTCTGGCTTACCTTGAAAACTCAGAAGTGTGATTGCACCATCCATATGAAGACAGGAGAAAGGAAAAAAAAAAAAAAACAGGCAGACAGTTAAGACAGCTCACTGGTAGAATTGTTTTAAATGGAGAAATAGGCTGAAAAATCGAGCTACAGCTACACAGATAAGGGGACAAACCCCAACATAGAAACACGTTTGTTCATTGTATAATCAGCAGACTCCCAGGAAAGTTTCCTCCCCTTCTGTGGACATGTACCTGGTGGCTCCATGGGAACTTTCTTCAGGGGAGGCTTGCCTGAGACATGTCCACAGCTGTAAAGATAAGGGAAGTTACACAAGTCACTACATGGACAAGGACAATTTCTTATAAAAACTTTTATATTCAACTGTAAAATGGCAATCCTCTCTACTGTGGAGAGTGTTCCTCTTTTGCTTATTAAACTTAACTCCAACCTCACCCTTGGTGTCCATGCTCCTTAATTTTCTTGGTTGTGAGACAAAGAACTCAGATAACACCTTAGACAATAAGACTGCTTCATTGACCCTAGATGGCTTCATTATTACTACATGGCAGCAAGTGGCTGAAGTGGAAATGCAACTGCCCCATTTAGATAGTTGGGCACAAACCCCACCCCTCCCTATTGTCTCACTAACACTAAGAGTGAATGTCAGATACCACTTTTAATATTTTTTGCCCAGTTATTTTTGTTTTAGTTTTGCTTTATTTTCATTTCGTGGATAAACATTTCTCTGTATCCATGCCATCAAAACTGGTATATGAGCATTAATTGAGTGGGCTGTGTGTTTCAAGGAAAATGAGCGAAAGCATAGTTATTGTAGAAGTGAAGACTATTTGTATGTGTTTAATACCCCCCAAGCCCCTGACCAATTGACTAAGTCACATTCCTTTCCTGTCCCTAGGATCTCAGCACTAGATCAGTAACCTTTAAAGCTATTTCTTAATAAAAGTATGTTGTCTTCCAGTGAAATACTACATGGATGTGTGGTATATAAAACAGATTAAAATGAACAAGATGCTCTGATCAAACTTGGATAAGAGGGCCTGGTGGCCAGTC
Organism: Trachypithecus francoisi; assembly: GCF_009764315.1. Taxonomy (NCBI): domain Eukaryota; kingdom Metazoa; phylum Chordata; class Mammalia; order Primates; family Cercopithecidae; genus Trachypithecus; species Trachypithecus francoisi. Next base: position 11,512,851 of record NW_022681458.1, read on the forward strand.
CCTTTGGCCTCCTCTTCTTACCACTCCTAACCCCAGCGGTCTCTGAGACGATGTGAGGAGCCGTGAGTCCCACAAAGGACAGTTTGAAGACCACTGGTCTAGCTGATCCACCCCAAGACTCTTCATCTCCCCATCCTTCAATCTGTCCATCTGTCCAGCAGATGAGAATGAAGCACTCAGCATGTGTAAGTCGAGTGCTAGGTGTTAACTGAATCAGCTGTCATTATTTGTCAGGCTTCTCCACTGTAAAATTACCTTCCCTCCCCTTCTCTCCATACTGTACTCTTTGGAAGGAAATCACTATGTGTAGCCTGCACTTAAGGAGAGGGGAGTGATGCTGCTCCAATTCCTTAAGGACAAAGTATCTACTTAAACTTTTGGAATTCGGCACGAAAAACTTGTTTATTCTCGCTTAGTTAACTTATTTATTCAATAACTTGTTTATACCAGTATGGACTCGTGGACATTTTTGTTATAGTTTGGTGTACAATTTAATACTTCTTTATTTTTTTGCTTAAAATGTTCAGTACAGCATTTTCCCTGTGGATGCTAGATGTTAGAATGAAGACAGATGTCAGGATGTGGGAGCTTCTAGCAGAGAAAAATTTAATAGATTCCATCGATGTCAAGGAAGGTTTCATGACATGTGACTTCTAAGTCAGGACCTGAAGGACGGGTAGGAATTACCCAGGTGAAGTGAGGGGAGGGTGTGTGAAGCTGCAGAGGGTGAGAGTGGGTACTTCTGAGGGACTAAAAACAATAGAGGCAGGCTGGAGCTTCATTGTGCAAGGTTAGGGTGAGCATGCACTACTCCAGGACCCAGCAATTTCACTCCTAGGTAAATGCCCAAGAGCAACAAAAGCATGTGTTTGTTTAAAAGAGTTTTGTACAAGAATATTTATGGCAACCTTATTCATAATTGTCCCCAATACAATAGAATACCACTAAAAACTAAAAAGGAAAGAGGTACTGAAACATGCAGCAACACGTCTGAATCTCACAGGCGTTAACGTTGAGAGAAAAAAAAAAAACAGACACAGTAGAGGGCCTAATGCATGATTCCATTTATGTGCAATTCTGAATCCAGGAAAACCAATTTAAGTGATAGAAATCTAAACAGTCTTTGCCTCTGGAGGGTGGGGGATTCACTGGGAAAGGGGCACAAAGGAAATTTCTTGGGCATGAAAATGGTCTGTATCTGGATTTGAGTGATGGTAGCAAGAGAAAATGCATCTGTCCAATGACATCCGATTATAGACTTAAGATCCATGCCTTTTGTTGTGTATAAATTTTTAAATAATAGAGCTTAAAAAACAAGATCACCAAAGAAAAGTACAAGAGAGAGGGTGGGTAGATGGAGAATCGGGGGTCGGGCAGGGGCTGAAAAAGTTTTGAGTAGGGTTGGGGTTGTTTCCATGCCAGGAAGAAAGCAAAGGTCACATGTTGGTGGGGGAGGAAGACCCTGCTGCAGGGATTCAGGCAGAAATAAATTATAGTGTCTTATAAACCTCAGCTTCTGGACTGAATCAGCAGCTCCATGATTTTGTAATGTAGGTTTTGCTCGGATGAATTTCCACGCTAGTCATTTACAATTTTCTAATCTGCAGTTTAAAATTAAGCCACAGACACATTCCCAGGCTACTGTGTGGCAGGAGAGACCCATAGACAACCAATTGTTGTCATTTTTCTGCTGGTTTATTTGAAAATCTCCACATTGCTAATGAGAATGCTCACAAAATTGAAATCCTTTTATTATTATATGAGTCTATGAAGAAATTACTTTATGGTTAAATTATCTTTTAATAAGGCAATTTCCTGCTTTCCCAACCCAAAAGGCCCCTTAACAATTTGAAATTCAGATATTGTGGTTTCCTTATATCAGAGCCAAGCAACTCTTGCAGCCTTTCAGAAATGGGACTCCCACGGGGAATTTCGATTTAACTCATTATAGCATGATTTTTCTTACAGCAATTGTCTGTATTTCCCTTGACATAAAGAGCACAATAAACATACTAAATGGTCCTGAGATCAAGCTTTTAGGCAGATCTATTTCAAAACACACACATACATTACACAGAGTTTGTGTGTGAGTATGAAAGAGAGAGACAGACAGACATTCTATGGTAGAGCTGAATTTTAAAACCAATGAACTAGACCAGGGTTTCTCAAGCTCTGCACCATTAATATCTGGAACTGGAAAATCGTTTGCTGTTGAGGGCTGTTCTGTGCATTATAGGATGTTTAGTAGCGTCTCTGGCCACTACCCACTAGACACCAGGAGCACCTCCCAGTTGTGACAACTAAAAATGTCTCCGGATATTTCCAAATATCCTCGGGGGGTTAAAATTACCCCTGGATGAAACTATTGGGCTAGACAATCTGCTTTCTCTTCGATGCTTTTTATTTCTTCCACCTGTCCATTCATTCATTCATTCATTCATTCGTTGTCTCACTCATGCAATTCATTCCATCCATTCATATGACAAATCTTCCCTGAGCACTCACTGTGTAAGGCTCATGACGCACTGGTGTCTCATGATTGGTCTAGGGGTGTGGAGTCAGCAGTGTGCTTCTAGATCTAAAGTACTGAACTCTGTCAATGTCTTGCCTTTTCATGATTTAGAGTGATTCAAGAACTCTAAATTTTTTTTTTTTTTTTTTGAGTCTCACTCATTCTGTCACCCAGGCTGGAGTGCAGTGGCACAATCTTGGCTCACTGCAACTTCTGCCTCCCAGGTTCAAGCAATTCTCCTGCCTCAGCCTCCGAAGTAGCTGGGATTACAGGTGGGTGCCACCACACCCAACTAATTTGTGTATTTTTAGTAGAGATGGGGTTTCTCCTTATTGGCCAGGTTGGTCTTGAACTCCTGGCCTCAAGTGATCCACCCACTTCGGCCTCCCAAAGCGCTGAGATTATAGGCATGTGCCACTGTGCCCAGCCAAGAATTTCTTTGTAATAAGATAACTTGTGCTCACTATTCTGATAAAAGTAGTTGATATTTATTAAAGTTAACAATATACTGGCCACAGCATTGACCAATTTGTCTAAACTGTCTTCTTTAATCCTCACAACAAATTTATGAGGTAGGAACTTTTATTACTGCTATTTTTAAGGTGGGGAAATTCAGTCCTAGAGTGTTTAAATAACTTTCCAAACTTCCATTGTTTGAAAGACACAGAACCACAGCTCATGTTCCCAAGCATCATCTGTCCATCCACACCCACCCATCCATTTAGCTCTTCATTAATTTATCCATTCAGCAAATGTTTATTAAATGCCAGTAAGTTGTTCCCTCACAGCTTTTCAAGACTGCTACGTGAGAGCAGGAAAGGAGTGCCAAGGCAGCAGGACCAGGAACTGCCCATGGCCCATTGGATAGTACGAGCTCCACCAAGGGTCCTATTTCTGCTCCTCTTAACAACAGTGGTAAGGCAGGAGAATTGGGAAAATGAGGCAGGAGAATTGGGAAAATGAGGCAGGAGAATAGCAAAGGGAATTAAAAGTTGGATAAAGGGCAGAATAAGTAAAAACAGAGAGCAGAAGTAAAGTGAAGGGGTGGGTGAGCAAGAAGTAAGGTAGGAGGTGGAATTTAAGCAGCCAAAACAAAGAGTAAGACAGAGAAGTGAGCAAGGACCTCATGGCCAGCAGGATCTGGACCAAACCAGGAATGGGCAGTGCTTCAGAGACACAGATGTGCATTAGAGAGAAAAAGTATCCTTCACATAACCCCGTATGATAATCAGTTACTAAAGATTCATGCATATGGGCTTCATATCATGCACGTACTTAAAATTATGGGATAGAGGTGGTGTACAAGTGCAGAGGGGCCAAAGTAACTAAACAACATACCTCTCAATCAAAAGGCGGACACTGGCTAGAGATTAGACAGCCTTGGGAAGAGAAGCAAAAAACACATAAAAAGACCCAAACTTCACCAAACTGACACTGATCGCATCTCACAGAGGCCAGTCTGCTCTCCCTCTCTGACAGCGTAATACTGCCCTTAATGAATATTTGCTGTTTTGCTTTGCTATCTGTGTGTGTCTCGTCCAATTCTTTCTTCAGGACACCGAGAGCCTAGAACTGTGTGGCACCCTCCGTTTGCAGTGGGTGCACAGAGAAGCTCCTTCTGAGTCTTACGTCAGAAGATGAAGAATGAGAATTCAGCACTGAGCTTTGTGTGTAGGGTGTGTGGGAAGAAGGCACTTTCAGAAAGATAGCCAAGCTTTTCTTTTGGAGACAGAGTCTCACTCTGTTGCCCAGGCTGGACTACAGTGGCATGATCTTGGCTCACTGCAACTTCTGCTGCCTGGGTTCAAGTGATTCTCCTGCCTCAGCCTCCTGAATAGCTGGGATTACAAGGCACCTGCCACTGCGCCTGGCTAATTTTTGTAGTTATAGTAGAGAAAAGGTTTCACCATCTTGGCCAGGCTGGTCTTGAACTCCTGACCTAGTGATCCACCCTCCTCAGCCTCCCAAAGGCTTTTCAGACTGACTCAAGCTTCCTGTGATTGAAAGGTGGAGGGAGTTTGAAAATTACTCAGTGGAACTTTCACTTTACAGATGAGATGATTGGAGCCCAGGAAGAAGGAGAGACGACTCTCCCCAGGTTAGTGGGACAACAGTGTTATAAAGACACAGAAGATGGGATCACATAGCTGGAAGCACTCACAGCATGTTTCCTGGCACGTTGTTCACACTTAATACATAAGAACTCATACTTACTCCTAAACAGCCCTGGTCTCCATTGGCCATCCAGTGGTCAGTCGTGTGCTCAGAAGACAGAGGTGGAATGTAGACAGAAAAAATGGGCCTCGGAAGAGATGAGTAACTCTGCTTGTTTATCACTTCAACATGTTAGCACAGCTCAAGTTACAGAGACTCGTGAGTGCTTCAGCTCTGAATTCAGGGGATTAAGGGCAGAAAGCTTCTGACGCAGGGTAATTATTCACTCAGAAAGGCTTCTGTTCCTCTGTCAGGTAGCTAGGGACATGACTCATCCGTTTTGTTTTTTATATGAGTCTTAAGTTGTGCTGTAAATGGATTTACTTTAATTCTCAATAGTCTCAGAGGCTAGTGATGATAAATAATTACATGGTTCAATGCGAACTGTGATCCAAACAGCTTTAAACGTATAATTGGCTCTACATTTAGTGGGTAAACCTGAGGCACTAGGGGGTTAAGTTGATGGTTGTTGTACAAGTGGGTTGTTTGCTTTTCAAGACCTTATTTTCAGGGTTCAGCGGAGTGAAACTTTCTTGAAAGGCTGCGACTGGTTGGATTGCCTCCATCAGGATGGGTATGGCCATACTATTCTTCAGGTATTTCCCTTGAAGGCAATCACCATTTAACACAGACAGGACCAATTTCCAGCTGATTTCTTCCAGGGAAAACTCATTCCCAGATCCATTGCTCCCAAGGCATAATTAGCTTTTCTTCTAGCCCCTTCTGTTTTGTTTTGATCCTTGCTCTACTAGATTGTATGGTCCTTCTGGGTGGAAACTCCATCCCTCATTCTTGCCCCACTCACCAGAGGTGTCCATGATTTGTTGAGTGATTGACCGCCACACTCTTTCCCATTCCTCTCCCCACCCAATCACATCTGAGTGATTAAGAAGCATCGGTGAACGCTTCCCAGTCCCAGCACACTCCCTTACCCAATTCCTTTATTTCCATTATTCCAAATGAATGTGTTTGCATCAAATCGGAATTTCCCAAGCTTGCCTGATGGTGGGAATCACTGACATGCTGTGAAAGTGACAGGTTCCAAGACCTTGCTTACTGGAGACTCTGATTCAACCAACAAGTGTTCTGTGTTTGCTTTGGGCTAAGTTTTGAGCCACATCCTAACAGTTTAGGGTGAATAGATTGATTCAGGTGGATTGTCTTTAAGGAACTGAAGTTGAGGAGGGAGTGCATTGCAGGCTTTGGGTATCTGATGGTAGGAGGTGGGCATAGGGTGTAGAAGGCAAAAGAGCCAGACACCACCTGCCATGTGCTCAAGGCTGAGCTTGATCCATGAACAGGACCTTCAGGTCAGCTCAGGGTAGGAAGGCTCTGATCTTGAGGGAGAAGGTAATAAAACAAATGATTGCTGATTAATTCTGTTTCCATCCTGACTATTGTCCATAAAGCCTATCCATCAAGTTGCCTGCTGTCAAACCACTGGCACAATAATTTAAGAATCTGAATCCAAGAATCCAACAACTGGGGCTGTGTATTTGCAGGGACTTGGACCCTCGCTGCATTTCCAAGAGCCCTCTCTCTCTTGCAATGAGCTCACAAGTGCCAAAGTCTACACTCAACAAAATAGAGAAGTTTTGCAGCACAGTTGCACATTTAAATCTAGTTGTAACTGAAAATAACCCAAATCTCCAAGCTCCTAGAGGATGCCAGAACTTATCTATTAATTGTACACTTATTTGTATTAAAAACAGATCTTTCTGTGCAAAATGCTCTCAGACTGAAATAACTCATTTCAGATTCCTCTGAGAAATCAGGGGAGACAAGGCTGCTTACCTGGGTTTGCCTCTTTCAGACTTTTGGGGCGCCCTCCGGTGGCAGGGAGCTGGCTGACTGCGAACGACCTGAGGATCTGGTAGGGGAACTCCCCGTCAGGTTTGCCTCCAGACTCTGCTTCGCTTGGCTTCTCTTGAGCCTTGCACTGGACATGAGTTCATTTTTAAGCTATTCATTAACTAAAAAGGGCTGGGAGCCATTGCTCTCTCGTCTTGCCTTTGCTGCACAGAGAGAAGCAACTTTTTGGCTCTTGCTTCCACAAGAAAGTCTTCTCCTTCCTAAATAGCAGGGATGCAGTGATGAGGAAGGACATGTGCTGTCCTCACTCAGATGGATTTCCCAGCACCCAACTGCATCCTCGGAGAACTGCCCAGCACAGAAGTGACTCCTGGGGCATCATTTTGCTCTTCTTAGGCAGCAAGGTCTAACTTGTATAAATCATCATATTCTTCAGGAATTTGTCCTTCTGCCTTCAGGTTTATTTTATTAAACTATGCTACTATTTTCACAAAAGGCCTCCTTCTCCAAAGTCAAGACATACAGACCCTTCATCACCATGCACAGAGCTTGAAATTCCTTTGAAGACCTTAGTAAGGGCTCCAATCCCGTATTTATCCTTTGTGTCCTTCCAGTGGCATTCTGGTGGTTTGTGCAACTGTTTCCAATACAGGTCTTTAGGGGCTATTGATCGATGAAAGTCTATTCTGATTGTCTTATCTAAAGTTGTGACACACATACACACGCCCACACACACACATCTCCCACTAAACTATAAACTGCGATAAGGGAGAGTTCTCCTTTCTTTTATTCATATCTGTGTCCCCAGGGCTTGGATTTCAGATAGGCACAGAGTAGGTGCTCAATGATTATTTGTTGAATGAATAAATGAATGAATGAATGCCACATAGTAGGCTATCAAATCGTTTCTCTCTAACCTTTTCATCTTGTGTTTAACATTCAGGATTGGACATTCAAGGGATTTCTCCCTCCCCTCCCCTCCCCTCCCCTCCCCTTCCCTCCCCTCCCCTCCCCTTCCCTCCCCTCCCTTCCCCTTCCCTCCTCTTCCCTTCCTTTCCCTTTTTTTTTTTTGAGACAGAGTCTCACTCTGTCACCCAGGCTGGTGGGCAATGGCATGATCCTGGCTCACTGCAACCTCTGCCTTCCAGGTTCAAGCAATTCTCCTGTCTCAGCCTTCTGAATAGCCGGGATTACAGGTACCCACCACCACACCCGGCTATTTTTTTTTTTAATTAAATTTTTTTTGAGATGGAGTCTTGCTCTGTTGCCCAGGCTGGAGTGCAGTGGCGCCATCTTGGCTCACTGCAAACTCCACCTCCCGGGTTCACGCCATTCTCCTGCCTCAGCCTCCCGAGTAGCTGGGACGACAGGGACCCACCACCATGCCCGGCTAATTTTTTTGCATGTGTGTATTTTTAGTAGAGATGTTGGCCAGGCTTGTCTTGAACTCCTGACTTCAAGTGATCTACCCGCCTCAGCCTCCCAAAGTGCTGGGATTACTGGTGTGAGCCATCAGTGGCGCCTGGCCTGGACATTCAAGAGATTTCTAACTTTTCACTTTTGTCAGTAAAACTCTAATGATCCTCTCTGTATAAAACTTTTCCTCTGGCCAGCTCACTGGATGTGCCTTGCCAGGTGAGGGTACGAAGACTCTTGGGATGCAGTTTTCTTTAGTATTCCTGACACTGTTGTCTTTCCATCCTTTCTGTCTCCCCAGATGTCAAACATGTCTTTTTGTCTTGCTGCAGGCACCATCCTCTCCAGGAGGCCTTCCTGCCTTCCTAAATATACCTTCTTTGAGGTTTGTGAACTGAGATTTTTGAAGACAGAGTTTCTGTCTTACCCGTTTCTTCTTCAGTTGCCTAGCATAGGGTCCAGAATGCATCAGAATGTATCAGGAGCTCAAGAAATGTTTGGTGAATGAATCAGTTATGTAGCAAGTGGAGCAGGGGTGAATTTGTATTCATGAGAGCTGGGCCCCTGTCCCATTGGCCCTCCAGGCTGACCTGGTGCTGTTCGTGCTGCTCCTGGTGACCATATGGTGTCCTCACCACAGAGGCCTTGTGGGTGGACTGTTGCCACACGCGTCATGGTGGCTTCTGAAAGCTGCACTGGGAGCTCAGGCAGCCCCATGAAATGGGCTCTTTGCTCCAGGAAGGAGAAGGATTTTGTGGCTTCCAAAGTTCAGAGGGGACTTCAGAGAAGAAAAGTAATTTCATAGTCTTAACTTCAGAAGCAACCAATGCCTTCAAGAGATTTTCTGGGCTGTAATCGATCATGTTTGGAGCAAGCCCAAGGGCCGTCATGGCAGAGGCCATCTGGAACTCAGGGACGGGGAAAGCAGGGGCTGGTTGGTTGTGTGTGTGTCTGGTGGGAGGCTGGAATCTCTGACACTCATGGAGAATGGGGGTGGCAAGGCCGCTGGCTGGCTCCCTGGGCTGGGAGTCTGGGATACCAGGCAGTAGAAAGCCAGCCTCCTCTCTGCTTCCTCCACATGTGCTTTTGTGAAAAGCCCTGTCATCACCTTACACTCCCCTCGCCCACATGTTGCTTGTCTTGAATTTGGGGTCTGTTTGAATGGGAGCTGGTCTTGCTTAAATGGTACAGCGCTGGGCCCATTTCGGCTTTCCGTGGATACCAGTTACAGGTTTGAAACCAGAGAGAAACAGTGATCAAATAGGAAAGTGTGTGCTGGAAAGGACCCTCTGTTTATGGAACTGTCAGGTTAAAATACAAGGACATTAGCACTTTTACAAACAGGGTGGCTCACAGCAATGTTTCCTGGTAATAAGTTCGTTGTTTGTGAGTCACAGATGGGTTTAGAAATTCTTGAGTTCTGGGAGGTCAGGCCCATGGAATGACTCCCTTAGACAATTTTGCATGACCAGCAGCTGCTGGCTTCCAGTGGAGGCCACCTGTCAGCATTTCACCTGGCGCCCTCACTTCCCAGTTCCAGGAAGAAAACAACTGGCCCACAGGGTTAGTCTCTTTCTCTCTCTTTTTTTGGGGGGGGGTCAGGGGTGGGGACAGGGTCTCCCTCTATCACTCAGGCTAGAGTGCAGTGGCACGATCTCAGCTCACTGCAGCCTCGACCTCCCAGGCTCAAGTGATCCTCCTGCCTCAGCCTCAGCTGGGTCCACAGGCACAAGCCACCACACCTGGCTAACGTTTTGTATTTGTGGTAGAGGAGGGATTTTGCCATATTACCTAAGCTGGTTCCAAACTCCTGAGCTCAGGAGATCTACCTGCCTTGGCATCCCAAAGTGCTGGGATTACAGGCATGAGTCACCATGCCTGGCTGTCTTTCTCTTTTCATCATTTCAGTGTTTGCCATTCTGACTGGTTTACAAATATTTTGTTTCTTGCTGGTTTGGTGCATTTTTTTGAGAGGTATAGGGTCTTGCTATGTTGCCCAGGCTGAGGTGCTGTCAGTATTCAGAGGCACAAACATAGTGCACTATAGCCTCAAACTCCTGGGCTCAAGCAATCCTCCTGCCTCAGCCTCTCAAGTAGCTGGGACTACAGGTATGCAACACTGTGCCCAGCTTGGTTGCATTTTGAATCCTGAGAGACTTTAGCAAAAGTAGGCAGAGGACTTCTCAGTGTCCCAGTCACCAGGTCTAGGAGACAAGAATTTGGTGGGAAGAAAGGGGGTTCCAGTATCAACCTGTAGTCACCTTCAGAAGATGTAGAGATGCTCAGGGCAGGCAATTGATGTTCATGGGAAGGGACTTTCTCCTGCTGGGAGCGTTTAAGCTTTCGCTGGGGTCTGGTCAGAGGCTCAACTGTTTGCCCTGTGTATACATCTGCAGAACCAGATGAAAAGAGGCTTTGGTAAGCTGTAAACTATATGCAGCAGAGCATCATGAACCACTAATATCCACCACCTGCTTCACTCACTGTTCCATAAATTACACCATGTTTCTGTCTTTGGAGAATAGTCACAAGTGTTAGACCTAGGACCCTGTGATTTGAAAGATGCCATCCACCTGGTTCCTGAATCCTCTCTCAGACTGGGCAAATTTGGATGGAGGGTTACCCATCAGTGTGTAGAGCTCGGCATCTTGACCTTGAAGTGCTGCCTGGATGCCCTTGCAGTCAAAGACTTTCCCTAAAGCCTTGCTCTCAAACTTGCCTGAATTAGGGAGGGCCCAGATAAAATTCAGGATGCCTAGTCACATTTTAATTGAGATAAACAATGAGTAACTCTTAAGTATGTCTCAGGCAATATTTGGGATGTACTTAAAAAATTTATTAGTTATCTGAAATTCAAATTTAATTGGGTCTCCTATACTTTTATTTGCTAAATCTGGTAACCCTGGGCTCAACACTGCAATCATATGGGGGAATTTATAAAAAAGACTGATATCTGGGTCCTACCCCTAAAACCTCTAATTTAATCGGTGTTGATTAGGCCTGAACACTGGGGACTTTAACAGCTTCTCTACTGATTTTAATATGCAGAAAGCTTTGACCACTGCTGAACTAAAATCGTGATTTATAAAACATTCTCAGCTCTGCAAATCCTCACAAGCTTTTTCATCTTAACAATCTAGACTACCTTATTAACCTGCAGTAATTAATCAGCTGTCTAAGGTTAGTCAACCATCTTGAGCCTCAGTTTTCTCACCTGTAGATAAGGGTGTGGCACCAAGTTAATGTCTGATTCTCAATGCTACTTTTACACTGCTCTTAAGTGCAGAGAGGCATAAGCTGTATCCCAGAGAGTCTAAGGCAACTGGCCACAGGCAAGATAATATTTTAGAGCTTTCATGATTTAATCAAAACATTTCCGTGAATTTTATGTTTTATTTTTGATTACACATGTGTGTTTTAATTTTAATATGAAAATAAGGAATTGATTTGCCTCCACAGAATTCAAGTAAAACTGGCCACAAAGGAAGATGAACTATGTTTATCCCATGATGTCATGGGCCTCCTAGTTGACCAGCAAGATCTCTTGCAGGAATCATACTTTGGCTGGAGAATCAGAAAGGTTATGCTCCTGTCTGCTGTGGAGTTTCAGTTATTTCATTCTGAGACACAGTGAACTACCTTTCCTCACTTGGAAGAGTATAGAGCTTGGTGTGAGGCCCAGGTAAGCTTGCTAACCATGTCCCTCTGTCTCGGCTGCAGAGAAAGATGATGAATATGGGTGAGCTTAAAAGTGGCCCCAAACTTAGAAATATCCCCCATCTCAGTAAGGGGCAAATGAATAAATCATGGCATTTTGCCTATGGAATTCTGTGCATACAGTTAAAAGAATGAGTTACATTTTTGGCATTGACGTGGGAGGATGTTCATTCTCTGTGGTTAGTGAAGAACACAGATTATAGAATATAGAACCTGACATAATATAGCCTTAAATATAATCAGAGAGATGGGTCATGAGTGGGTTGGTGATAGAGGGAGACTATTACCCTTTCTAGGCCTGAGTTTATTAGACTCATTGTATTAGGCTGGCACAAAAATAATTGTGTTTTTTGCCATTACTTTTGTGCCAACCTAATAGCACCATCTGCATCATCTCGGAGTTGATTTAAAAAATGCAGAATTTGGCCAGGTATGGTGGCTTACACCTGTAATCCCAGCACTTTGGGAGGCTGAGGTGGGTGGATCACCTTAGGTCATGAGTTTGAGACCAGCCTGACCAATATAGGCGAAACCCTGTCTCTACTAAAAATAGAAAAATTAGCTGGGCATGGTGGTGTGCGCCTGTAGTCTCAGCTACTCGGGAGACTGAAACAGGAGAATTGCTTGAACCTGGGAGGAAGGGGTTGCCGTGAGCTGAGATCATACCACTGCACTCCAACCTGAGTGACAGAGCGAGATTCCGTCTCAAAAGATGAAAGAAAGAAGGAAAGAAAGAAAGGAAAGAAAGGAAAGAAAGAAAGCAGAATTTCAGGCCTCACCCCCAGATCTTCTGCTTGGAATCCACAGCATAACAAGGTTCTCGGTTGTGCTGAATATACATTACGTTTTGAGAGAGGCATTGTTTTAGGCAACTCTGGGTTGATTGAAACATTAAAATCACCATGTATTACTTTCATAACATGTGAATGAATTTTTTAAAAATTATCTGAAAATGTAAGTGTTTATAAAAAGTAATTATCTATATAGTTTTTGCTGTAACTGTCATTTTAATCCAAGCAAGTTTCTACGGCCTGTGAAATATCTCTGCAGAGAACTGGAGAGCAAGTTGGACCTGAATTGCATCTGCTGCACACACTCTGGGTCCAGCCATTTCCCTGATCCCCATCAGTCCCAATTCTTCTGCCATCCTGTGTCTGCCTGTCCCTCCCAATCCGTCCCCACAGAATCAGGACGGAGTGTGCCTGCCAGATGTGTGCATGTCGCTTGGGGCCATGGTGGCTGCGTGCTCAGGCTCAGATGCTGACCTGGAATATGAGCAGCTCTTGCCTGAGCTGACCATGTTTGCTGAGCAGTAGAAAAGCTTTGCAGAGTTTGGTCTGGTCAGTTAGAAATCTGGCTAGACCAGAGAAATGCTATGGTTTACTGGATTGTAAATAACATTGAACAGATCCCTTCTTCTAGCAGTTTCCAAAATAGTCTGTCATAGGCTGCTCAGTGCCCTGGGGAATTTTCAGTGCAGAGTGAAGTCAGGCTCTGTTGGTTTTGCTAATAGGATAAACAGTTCTCCTCCGACTTGCAGACTGGCAGCACCCCCACTGCAGCTCCCCCTGGGCCCTCCCACATCCTGTGAGCCATCCTCCAGGAGAGGTAGAGAGTTCCGGAGGTGGGGGCACAAAGTGGGATCCCAGAGTCTGTAAGTCTGAATCTCATGCAGGAATCTTACTTTTAGAGAGAAGAGGGGTTCCTAAAATAAATAACGGAATATTATTTTAAAAGTCCAGGGCTGTATCTGTTAAGCACCCTTGAAAGTCAACCCCAGACTTACCTGTATGGTCCTTAATTCTCGGATCCTGGTGAGAAACAATCCACGGTGAAATGCTAGGGCTTGATGGAGCGTTAACCACGCACAGGGTTAAAGCGGGCCCAAGCCCGATTAGCAGAATGCAGGATGAAATCTTCAGCTCCATGGAGAGGGAGACTGTCACCCTGGGTGACCTAGTCTGGCTGCTCCTGCTAGTCTGACAAAGATGAATGAGAGGACAAGTTCTGCTTTTGATGAGACTCAGTGAAAGTGATGTCTGCATTTTATTTAAGGTCACAAGCAAACACTTTGCTCTTGCCAGAAACCAATATGTAAACACGACCACAGAAGAAACACGCATCCTAGGAAGGACCAGTCTGTTGACACTTGGAAAACTGATCAGACCCCCACATCGAGAGGCCTGTTCTCTTGGATTCTGCAGTGTTTATTTATTATTTTATTTTTATTTTATTTTATTTTATTTTATTTTACTTTGAGACAGAGTGTCTCTCTGTCGCCCAGGCTGGAGTGTGGTGGCATGATCTCGGCTCACTGCAATCTCCGCTTCCCAGGTTCAAGCGATTCTCATGCCTCAGCCTCCCAAGTAGCTGGGATTACAGGCTGATGCCACCATGCCCGGCTAATTTTTGTATTTTTAGTAGAGACGGGGTTTTGCCATGTTGGTGAGGTTGGTCTTGAACTCCTGGCCTCAAGTGACCCACCTGCCTCGACCTCCCAAAATGCTGGGATTACAGGCCTGAGCCACTGTGTCGAGCTCTGCAGTGTTTATTTTTAACCCAGTTTCTGATCTGAATGTCCTTCAATTAAAACAAAATGCCCTTTTAATTTAAAAAAGTTGCATTTCCCTCAAAGAAAATGTCTGTTGTCCTCTGGTTCATTGCCTGAGAGTGCGCTGCGGTCTCTGAAGAGCGGAAAGTGAACGCAGGCAGTCTCGTTCTGGTGTGAACGCAGGCAGTCTCGTTCTGGTGTGAACGCAGGCAGTCTCGTTCTGGTGTGAACACAGGCAGTCTTGTTCTGGTGTGAACTGAGGGTTGGTGCAGAGAAAAAAGACACTAACATGGGGAAGGGGCAACTGCTGGCGTCTTCCAGCTCCAACCCCCATGAGTACCTGGTGGCGTTTTGTTGGGACGTGGTCTCTGGGCTAAAGCTGGAAGAGATGGAAAATGAACTCAATTCTGTCATTACGTGTTACAGAGAAATTCCCCAAACAGTAGGTCATCCCATGTCCTTGCATAGGCTGCCCCCGCATCCCTGGACCACCCAGCGCCCTCCTCTGTGTCACTTTCTCCCTAATCTTGCCACCTGTCTCTGAACAGTTTACACTCTTTTCATACTACTTGCTCCCCTCACTCCCAGACAGTGCTAGTCTCAGCAGAGCATCACATTTAAAGAAAAACTAGCTCTGCAGAACCCAAAACCATGGGAGACAAGTTAAATCTTTGTTATAGCCTGTTGAGGAAACACCTAAAACTATGTGTGTTAGGGGCAGGCATGGGGGCAAAGCAATAGCAATGTTTCTCCAAAAATATCTGTTGGGGCTGGGCTTGGTAGATCACACCTGTAATCCCAGCACTTTGGGAAGTTGAGGCTGGTGGATCACTTAAGGTCAGGAGTTCAGGACCAGCCTGGCCAAAATGGTGAAACCCCATCTCTACTAAAAACATAAAAATTAGCCAGGTCTGGTGGTGGATGCCTGTAATCCCAGCTACTTGGGAGGCTGATGCACAAGAATTGCTTGAATCCGGGAGACAGAGGTTGCATTGCAGTGAGCCAGGATGGCGCCACTGCACTCCAGCCTGGGTGACAGAGCAGGACTCATTTTCAAGAAAAAAAAAAAAAAATCCTCTGTTGGCTCTTTTGTCACTCTCAGTATCTTTCATTTGGATTTCATCCCTTTCCCCTCAAATGCGCTCTCAATGAAAGCATTTGCCAAATGTGGCTGGATAGTTCCTTTACTGTAGTTTCACGGTTGTCAGAATAAAGAACCAGCCTGCCTGAGTTTCACTCTGTACCCTCCCATTCCCAGTGGTGTGTTTCTGGGTATGTTACTTAATCTTTTTTCCACATCTATAAAATGGGGACAAAGATTACATGAGCTAGTACCTGTAAAGCACTTAGAACCATGCCTAGCATGTGGTAAGTATGACAATGTGTCTGCTATAATTACTATTCATTTGGCCTCCCGCCAATCTATTCTTTTCACCAGCTAGTGTTATCTTTCCTTTCACAAGTAAAATCCCTTGGGCACTCTATCTTCTTATTTTCTACCTCCCAGTACCCCTAGATATGTCTACTAATGTGGGGGTGAAAATAGGGAGAAGGAGAAGCAATGGAGCCTCACATAGAATACTTTTCCTCCAGTCAATCTGCATTCTAAGCTCCTATTTATTCTTTTAAAGGCAGACAGACATCACCTTCTTTGGATGACCTGTTTTGGTCTTCCAGAGAGAGCTCCTTCTTCCTTTTCCTTTTCTTTTTTTTTTTTTTTTTAGAATCAGAGTCTCACTCTGTCACCAAGGCTGGAGTTGGAGTGGAGTGGTGCCATCATAGCTCATTGTAGCCTCCAATTCCTGGTCTCAAGCAATCCTCTCATGTCAGCCTCCTGAGTAGCTGGGACTACAGGTGTGCATCACCACACCTGGCTAATTATTTTTAGAGATGGGGTCTTGCCATGTTGCCCAGGCTTGTCTGAAATTCCTGGCCTCAAGCAACCCTCTCTCCTTGGCCTCCTAAGTTGCTGGGATTACAGGTGTAACTCCTTTTTAATGAACCACATCTGCACATCTTTCTCCTGTTGCACATGTTACCTAGAGTTGAGATGATTTGCTTGCCTTTTTATCAGCACTGCTAAACTGTGAACTCCTTGAGGTGGAACATCTATGTTTTTAGCACAATCATAGCATTTGGCACACAGAAGGAGGCCCATAAATTTGGCTGAATGGAATTGAATGAGGCCCTTAGTTACTTAGGGGAAAGGCAGAGGTGCTGTGAATTTGGTGGGGTGTGTGGCTATGGAGGATGGCATCACATAGGACTATGGGGCTGTCTATAGGGGAAGGTCACGTGGAATTGCTTGGCACTTGGGATAGAGATGTTTCTAATGGCAGCAATTATGCTCTGAAGGGCTCCTCTCCCTGAACACGAGATTAATGAGTGCTATTGACAGCAAATATGATAATTATCTAATGATATTCATAAGTGTCTGAAATACTTGGCACCGTGCCTGTGACAACTTGGGAGCCTTTTCCATTTACATCTTAAAGTGAATCTAACTCATTTAAAAATAATAACAAACCGACCACCTTTGGCAAAAACCATAGGTTAGATTAGCATTTAGTCTCCTCTACTGCCCCTCTGCAATTATGCATATTGAGGCTTCCAATCCTAAGTAGAGGCAAAGCGTTCCCCCTCTGACTGAATTTAGCCTGCCTCTTTAGAACGTGCATTGTTAGAGAGCCAAGCTTTTAATTAAAATACAACTGGGTACAAACCTGTACAGAAGCCACACTTAAGGGAGACACTTAAGTTTTGCAACCTCACCCCACCAGTCTTATCTTGGGAGCAGGTGGTGCTGGAGGGGAGACACATTGGAAGTGCTGGAAGAAGGTGGTGGTGACTGGTGGGGCAGGTAGGCGTCACCATTCCATGTTGAGGTCCAGGACGATAGAAGTGCTTCAGGGGCAAGGAGAGGTCCTTCACTAAGGTAGACTATGCGCTCAGACCTTGCCCACAAAGAAGGCAGGGTGCGGTCAATACCTGCCAAAGGACCATCTAGCTGGAGTCTCAGAAAGACAGGAAAGTGACCTCTCCAGAAGAAGAGGGTTAGGCCACCGTTCTTACAGATTCAGGTGCAAAAGATGGGATTTACCCCTCGATACTTAGGTACAAAAATGCCAGGTGTTTTCTTGAATAAAATTTAGCCTGACTTAGGTCTTAGCCTTCTTTTTTTGATAATGTACAAAATGCCAGGACTTACACAATCTTGAAACGTTGATGAAGAGCCTGGGGTCTCTGGTGGCCACCGAACTACTCAGGAAATAGGCAACAAAACTCATCAGAAGATGTGGGAAGAGAGGGACCAGGTGATTTTCCCAGTCTCACAGCAGGTAATTGGGCCAAGACTCTCACACGGCACTTTTGCCTCTTACCAGTCCAGGCCATTTGTCTTCTGTCCTCCTCCTTGTGCCAAATCCATTCAACAGTGGCTCTCAGTGAGTCTCTAACAGAGAAGTTTTCAAGTAGCCACACAGCAATTATGCAGTGCCAGCATTTGTCATATCAGCCCTAAGAAAGGTTTTGAAAGCTGCAGTGAAAGGACTCCACGTCTCCAAGTCTCGTGCTCAGAGATTTCAGAAACCAAATAGGAAGTGAAACCACAGGACCATCTGCAAGAGAAAAAAAATAAAGAAATGAGGAAGCCAGGAGGGGGAAGCATAGAAATGAACCCTGACCAGGGTACTGATGACAGTTAAATACGGCCAAGACTTGATGAACGATGGGAAGTCTTGGTTGTGTTAAGAACCAAAGGTCACTTCAACAAGCATTTACTGAATGACTTTCCTGTGCCAAATCCTATGCAAGGTGCTGAGGATATAAAGATTAATTAGACCTCCAGCTCATTGCTAAGTCCACAGACTATAGTATTTCATAGACTCAATCACAGATATCTGTACAAGGCACAGAACCCATTAGGAAGAAAGAGTGATTTCATAGCTCATGGGGTCAATGAAGGTATAGCTCATATGCCAGCTGTCCTCTGTCCTTCGAAATAAATAAAACATTTTGTTTATTTATTTTTGTCATGAATTAACATTTTGTCATGAATAAAACATTTTATTTATTTCAAAGGACAGCCGGAAATATTTTATTTACTTGTTTTTACTTAACGTCCTTCATCAAAAATAATTAACTCCAGGCCCCTAGCTCATGATTAGGGAATAGCCAATGGACTCTCCAAAATTTCTGGCAACTTCCAGGGTCTCATGGGCTCACAATTCCTTCTGACTCTGAGAACCCAACAGAGGTCAGACTCGCAAGACCACATGTCTCACTTTCTGCAGCTTGGCTTTCCTGTGCTCCATTCTGACCCAGATATGGAACTCATCCTTTTTCTACTAAAAGCTTTCACGCAAGCTGAAGTTGAATTAAAAAAGTAATAGTATGGCCAGGCACGGTGGCTCACGCCTGTAATCTCAGCACTTTGGGAGATTGAGGTGGGCAATCACTTGATGTCGGGAGCCTGAGAGAAGCCTGGTCAACACGGTGAAACCCTGTCTCTACTAAAAATACAAAAATCAGCAGGCACGGTGGTGCATGCCTGTAATCCCAGCTACTTGGGAAGCTGAGGCAGGAGAATCACTTGAATCTGGGAGGCAGTGGTTGCAGTGAGCTGAGATCACACCACCGCACTCCAGCCTGGGCAACAGAATGAGAGTTTGTCTCAAAACACACACACACACACACACACACACACACACACACAAAAGTATGGAGATGAATGCTAAAGAATAGGAATAAATCACCCCCAGTCAGAATTGGCTTTGGCTGTAAAAGTTTCATGTGACTACTTTACCAGCTGAAAAATCAGCTCTTCACACAAGGCACGTGTAGTTACAACTGAATTTAATGAAAATATGTGAGCATAGCTTTTTCACTTAAATGACTCGAAATCTCATATGACTCAGTCCTATCATTAAAAGTCTTTCAGCCGTCTCACCATGGGAATTCTTCACTGGCCAACTTGCCCAGAAAACTGCTACCTTTCTCCATCTCTGCTTGATCATCTTTCCTCCAGAGCTTCTTTACCAATCCATGGCCAGCATTTTTCCAAAAAAAAGAAAAAAAAATCATTTTCATCAGGTACAGTTTCTGTGCAATAAGATAAGATGCACCCATTTTAAGAGTGCAGTTTGATGAGGTTTGACAAAAGTATAAACCTATTTAACCAACACAATCAGTATCTAGAACATAGCTGCCATCCAAAAAGCTTCTTTACACCCATTTGTGGTATCTTTCCCGTGTCTGCTTCCAGGCAGGCATTGATCTGTGTTTGGGTGTCTACTTAAGTCTATGTATTTTATGACATACAAATGGGATCATACAGTATGTACTCTTTTGTGTCTATGAATCAGTTTATGAGTTTTAACAAAGCAGTTGTGCATGATTGCTCCTTTTTATTATTTAGTAGCATTCCATTGAACAAATACACTACAATTTGTTTATCCATTCACCTGCTGATGGACATTTGAGCCTTTCCCCTTTTTGATGATTACAAACAATGCTATGAACATATTTGTACAAGTCTTTGCATGGAAATATGTCCTTCTTTCTCATGAGTGAATACCTAGCAGTAAAACTATTGAGTTGTATGGCTAAGTGTGCATTTAACTTTATAAGAAATTGTCAAACTGATTTCCAAAGAAGTTATTCAATTTTACATTTCCTCAAGGAATGCACAGCATTTCCAAATACTCTACATCCTCATCAAAATTGGGTATTGTCGGTGTTTTTAATTGGGTGTGTCAGATACCATACTTATCACCCATTTGAGTGCACAACTATAATATCTCATTATTATTTTAATTTGACTAATGATGTTGAGCATCTTTTCCAGTGTTTCTTGGCCATTTATATATATTCTTCATGAAACATCTGATCAAATCTTTGCCCATTTAAAAAATTGGGTTGTCTTTTTATTATTAATTTATAGCGTTTCTTTATATACTCTGAACACCTGGCCTTTGTCATTTGTTTGTTTTGCATCTATTTTTTTTCCAGTCTGTGGCTCACCTTTTCGTTCTCTTGATGCAGTCTTTGGAAGGCATATGTCTTTTTTTAAAATACAGTCCAAATGATATTTTTTTCTTTTATGATTTATACACTCTGTCTTCTTTCCAAGAAATCTGCCTTCCTCCAAATCATGAAGATTTTTTTCTTGTGTTTGTTCCTTTTAGATGACTTTAATAGAGTAGCCTTTACATTTAAGTCTATAATTCTGTGATTGAGTTAATGTTTACAAACGGTATAAAGTAAGAGACAATGTTCATTTTCTTCCAAATGAATATATAGTACCATTTGTTGGAAAGAAAATCCTTTTGAATAGCTTTGATATCTTTGCCAAAAACCAGTTGGTGATCTGATTTGTTCTCTTTCTTGACTCTATTCTGGCCACGTTGATCTAAATGACCATCCTCACAGCAGTGCCACTGTCTTTGTCATCGTAACTATACTGTTTTGAAATCAGCTGGTGTAAGTTCTATGCTCTTCCTGTTCTATTTTGGCAACTCCAGGTACTTTTGTTTTTTGTATACATTTTAGAATCAGCCTGCAAATTTCTAAAGGCAAAACCTTTGGGGGTTGCCTTAAACCTATAGGTCAATTTGGGTTGAAATGACATATGACCAACATTGAATCTTCAAATCCATGAAAATGATGTATGTGTCCATTTTTCAAAGGTCTCCTTTAATTTCTTTTAGCAATATTATATAGTTTTCAGAGTATGGGACTTCCACATGTTTTATTGAATTTGTCAGTAATGATTTCATGTTTTGATGCTTCTATAAAATTCATGTTTGATATTTCGTTTTCAAACTGTTCGTTGTGATTATATAGAAAGGTAATTGATTTTTATGTATTTCAGGCTACATGTTTACTTGAAATTTTTAAGAAATTTTCTGTACTCATCATAATGTCATCTTTCAGTAAATACAGCCTTCTTTGTTTCCATTCTTTCTGCTTTTTATTTCCTGTTGAACTGTCTAGGACTTCCAGGATGATGCTGCGTGGAAGTAGTGTTGGTATATATCCTTGCCTTATTCTTCATCATAAAGGAAAAAAGCATTCAGTGTGTCACCATTAAGCATATTATTGAACACTTTTCATATATTCCTTTTATCAGGTTTAAGAAATTCCTTTCTATTTTTAGTTTATGAGAATTTTCACCATAAATAGGTGTTTAATTCTGTTAAAAGTCTTTTCTGCATATAATAAGGTGGTCACACAATTTTTTTTCACCTTCATTCTGTTAATATGGTTGAATTTATGCTGACTAGTTTTCTAATGTTAAACTACCCTTTTATTCCAGGGATAAACCATATTTGAACATGAAATAGTTTTCTTTTTATGTATTGATGGGTTTTTTTTTTTTGCTAATATTTGATTGAAATATTTTTGAGTCTACATTAATGAGAGCTACTGGTTTGCTATTTTCTTATAGCATTTTTCTTGTTTTTCTCTGATTTTGAAAGATTTCTGTAGAATTTGTATAATTTACTGTTTACATTTATGATGAAATTTACTGGTAAAATCATTTGGCCTTAAGTTTTCTTTGTAGAGTTTTAAAATGATAAATTCAACTTGTTTGATAGCTATAGGCTATTCAGGTTTTCTATTTCTCCTTTGGCCCTGGTCCTATTTAATTTTTATATGTCTTGAGATTAGCTATCCAGAAATCTTTTGGTTACTGGGTTCCGATTTCAGTTCTCTGTAGTTAATCTTTATAATTTCAGCCTATTACATTTATTCAGAATTTGAAAATGATTCAGCCTATAGTCTATATTGGAAATTTTTCTTTAGGCATTTGAAAATAATGTGTATTGGAAAGACTGTGTATTCTACTATAGTCGAATAAAATGTTCCATAAATGTCAGTTAGGTCAAGTTTTGATAAGATTATTCTCATTGATTTTCTGGTTACTTGTTCTTTCAATTACTGAGACAGCAGTATTGGAATCTTCAACTATAATTGTGTATCTATTTCTACTTTCAGGTCAGATTCCGCTTCACTTATATTAAATCTCTTTAATTAGGTGTATACACTGTTAGGAGTGATATGTCTGCCTGATGAATTGATTCTGCTTATCATTATGAAAATAATTTTTTACCCCTGATAATTTTTTCTTAGAGCCTATTTTGCCCATTATTGATATAGCTATGCCAGCTTTCTTCTCATTAGTGTCTTATAGCAGTCCATTCTGACTGCTATAACAAAATACCATAGATTGGGTGGTTTAAAAACAACAGAAATTTTTTTCTTATGGTTCTGGAGGCTGGGAAGCCCAAGATCATGGCGTTGACTGATTCAGTATCTGGTGAGGATGCACTTCTTCATAGACAGCCCTCTTTTCACTGTAACCTCACATGGCAGGAGGGAACAAGGGAGTTTTGTTGGATCATTTTTATAAGGGCACTGATCCCATTCATGAGGGCTTCAGCTTCATGACCTAATCACCTCTGAAAGGCCTACCTCCTAATATCACTTTGGGGGTTAGGATTACAACATGTGAATTTTGGGAAGAGACATATTCTGTGGCATTTGGTGCTTGTATTGTATATTTATTTCTGTCCTTTCATTTTTACTTGTCCATGTAATTACATTTCTTTTTTTATGGTTGAGATGGAATTTTGCTCTTGTTGCCCAGCTGGAGTGTAATGGTGCGATCGCTGCTCACTGCAACCTCTGCCTCCCAGATTCAAACAGTTCTCCTGCATCAGCCTCCAGAGTGGCTGAGATTACAGGCAACTGCCACTATGCTCAGCTAATTTTTGTAATTTTAGTAGAGATGGGGTTTCACCATGTTGGCCAGGTTGGTCTGGAACTCCTGACCTCAGGTGATGCACCCACCTTGGCCTCCCAAAGTGCTGGGATTATAGGCGTGAACCACCACACTTGACCTGTAATTATATTTCAAGTGAATTTCTAGGTAGTATATATTTGGGTCTTCCTTTTTAATCCAATATGAAAATCTACCACTTAGAGCATTCAAAGCATTCTCATTTCATGTGATTATCAATACTTATGTTGAAATTCTATACTTTTCTAATTTTTCTTTTTCCTATCCTCTTTTTGATTAATCAAGCATTTTTTTGTGTTCCAGTTCATCTCCTCATTGGTTTATACTTCTTTGTTTTATTTTAATGTTTGCCATAGATCTTTTCAAAAATCATACTCTATCTTCAAATACATTGTATCACTTTACATCATGAAAGAGACTTACAGCAGTGTGTTTCTGGTTCCCTCCTTCCAAGCACTGTGCTGTCATGTTTGTCATACATTTTCCTTCTGCATATGTTTTAGTCTGCAAAATATTATTCTTATTTTTTTGTTTTAAATAGTGAATTATCTTTTAAGGAACTGGAAAGTGATGAAATTAATTTATATTTACCCACATATTTCCCATTTCTGGCCGTTCTCATTCTTTTGTATAGTTCCAACTTTCTAGCTGGTTTATTTTACCTCTGCCTAAAGAACTTCCTGTAACATTTCTCTTTCTACAGATCTGCTGATAACAAATTCCCTCCATTTTTATTTTCCTGAAAAACACCTTTATTTTCGAAGGCTGTTTTTACTGTATATAAAATTCTAGCTTAAGAGTATACACTTTAAAAATGTCATTCTATTGGGTTTTTGGGGGATTTATATAGTGTTTAAATGATAAATTTGTGGTTGTTATTATCTTTGTTTCTCTAAATGTAATTTGTCTTTTTTTCTCTGAAAAATGCTAATATTTTCTCTTTATCACTAGGTTTCAATAAATTGATTACGTGTCTTAGTATAATTTTCTTTGTGTTTGTCCTACTTGGGGTTCTCTAAATTTCTTAAATGTGTAAGTTTATAATTGTTGCATAATTAAAAAATTTTAGCCATTTGTTCAAATATTGTTTTCTGCCAACCTTTTCTGTAGTTTCAGTTATGCTTACGTTACTCATAGGTTGTTAAGGCTTCATTCATTTATCAACTTTGTTTTGTTTCACTTTGGATAGTTTCTATTATGTCTTCAAATTCACTGATACTTTTATCTGATGTGCCTAATCTACTTATACTATCCAGTGAATTTCTCATTGCAGATATTGCATTTTTCATCTGCAAAAGTTCCTTCTATTATCTTTGAAAATATATTCATGTGGTTTCTAAAAATAGTTGAACACACTTATCGTAGCTATGTTGACATCTTGTCTGCTAATTGATCATGTCTGCCATTCTGAATCTATTTCTATGGATTGATTTTTCTCCTGGTTAAAACTCAAGTTATCCTTCTTTGTGTGTCTAGCATTTTTATGTTATTGAGTATCTAGAATTTGTTGCCTTCCTTTATAGAGTGTTACTCTTTGCAATGGCAAGTGGCTAAGTTACTTGTAGATAAGTTTGGTTCTTTTTTTTTTTTTCAAGATGGAGTCTTGCTCTGTCACCCAGGCTGGAGTGCAGTGGTGCAAGCCCCGCTCACTGCAACCTCTGCCTCCCAGGTTCAAGTAATTCTCCTGCCTCAGCAATTCTCTTGCCTCAGTCTCCCGAGTAGCTGGGATTACAGGCGCCCTCCACCACACCTGGCTAATCTTTGTGTTTTTAGTAGAGATGGAATTTCACCATCTTGACCAAGCTGGTCTCGAATTCCTGACCTCATAATCCACCCGCCTCAGCCTCCCAAAGTGCTGGGATTACAGGCGTGAGCCCCCATGCCTGGCCAGTTTGGTTCTTTAGTCTTATTTTTAAACTTCTTAAAGATAGCTTTAGAATTAAGTTTACTCTAGAATTAGTTTGTCCTTTTGCTAACATGTATCCCTTCTATTGAATGTATGGCTGGTCAGAACTCAAATGTTTCCATGCCCTTTGTGTGCTCTAGAAATTGTTCAGCTTCCATCTTTGGTGATTGTTAACCAGCCTTGTAGAGTTTCTCTTTACAAGATGTGACTTAGCTTCCATCAGTAGACTCAAGAGGAGTTGTGATAACTTCCAGAACTCCCTCTCTGCTCGCTTCTTTCTTTTTGGTACTTCCTTCCACAAGTTCCAACTGCTTCTCCAAACTTTGATTTCTGTCTCCTCTGCTCAGTAAGACTACTGTGCTCTGCTTAGGATTTTCTTTCAATTCCCAGCATCCAGAGACTGTCCATTTTTTTTTTTTAATTTTAAATTTAAAAACGTGTATATGTAACACATTTTCTTTATCAATCTGATAGGCATTTAGGTTGATTCCAGGTCTTTATTATTGTGAATAGTGCTGCAATGAACATTTGTGTGCATGTGTCTTTGTGGTAGAATGATTTATATTTTAAGGAAGCTAATTTTATTTTAAATTATAGATTCAGGAAATACATGTATGGATTTGTTACATAGATACATTGTGTGATGTTGAGGTTTGGGCTTTGATTGAACCCATCACCCAGATAATGAACATAGTCTTTAATACGTAGTTTTTCCACCTTTATCCCCACCCATCCTCCCCCTTTATAAAGTCCCCAGTGTCTACGGTTCCCAATATTATGTCCATGTGCACCCAGTGTTTAACTACCACTTATAATTGAGAACATGTGGTATTTGGTTTTCTGTTTCTGTGTTAATTCACTTAGGATAATGGCCCCCAGCTGCATCCATGTTGCTGCAAAGGACATAATTTTGTTCTTTTTTATGGCTGCATAGTATTCCATGGAATGTATATGCATTTTCTTTATACAATCCACCACTGATAGGCGCCTAGGTTGATTCTATGTCTTTGCTGTTGTGGATAGCACTTTAATAGACATGCAAGTGCAGGTGTCTTTTTGGTAGAATGATTTATTTTCTTTGGGATATATACCCAGGAATCATCCAGAGAGTTTCTCCAGGCAGAAAACAAGGGCAATCCTTTCTCTTAGGGATCACGTTCCTTTGCTGCCTGTTGTCCAATATCCATAGTTGTTTTACATATTTTTTTGTCAAGCTTACTAGTTGCTTGCCAGGGAAGGATAAGTTTGGTACCATCTATTCATGATGGCTGCAAGTGGTGGTTTACATTTTTTATGGAGTAATTTAATTCCACCACCACTTAGGAGACATTTTTGCATATCCAAATCTCTCATGTTTGACTAAAACAAAAGGTCATCTACTCAACCTTTTCCTTTAGCATCCCAGAAACAGCAATCAATTTCCCTTTTTTATTCTTTTTTCTCTTCACAAGTTCCTACCCTAACTATTTCTCTGCCCTTTCCTCTTTAAGGAAGCCAATTTTATTTTATTTCATTTTTATTTGTAATTTTAAAAATAAACTTTCATTTTAGGTTTGGGGTACATAGGCAGGTCACATAGGTAAACTTGTGTCATGGGGGTTTGTTGTACAGATTATTTCATCATGCAGGTACTAAGTGTAGCACCCAATAGTTACTTTTTTCTGCTCCTCTCCCTCCTTCCACCTTCCACCCTCAAGTAGGTTGTCTGTTGTTCCCCTCTTTGTGTCCATGAATTCTCATTATTTAGCTCTCACTTATAAGTGAGAACTTGCAGTTTTTGGTTTTCTGTTCTTGTGTTAGTTTGCTAAGGATAATGGTCTCAAGCGCCATATATGTTCCTGCAAAAGGCATGATCTTGTGCTTTTTTATGGCTGTATAGTATCCCATGGTGTATATGTAACACGTTTTCTTTATCCAATCTGTCATTGATGGGCATTTAGGTTGATTCCTGGTCTTTGTTATTGTGGATAGTGTTGCAATAAACATTTGTGTGTATGTGTCTTTATGGTAGAATGATTCATATTTTAAGGAAGTTACATTTCATTTAAATCTATCTTTTATTCTCTTATCAAAATTTTTACAGAGGAAATAATTGAGCAAAGTTTTGAAATGTGAGGAGTTCTCTGTCCTGGTAAATAGAGAAGGCTTTTCAGGCATAAGGAAAAGCAAGTAAAAAGGGTGTATATAACAAGTCAAATGTGCAATAACTCATAGATTATTCAGTGCAGCTGCAGCGTTACACTCAAAGAGGATGGTTTTAACAGTGGGTTTTAGAGAAGGATTGGTTCCCAAATTAGATGAAAGAGGTTTGGAGTAACCAGACCCTGGAAGGGCTTTAGAGTCATCTTACAAACTTTAGACTTTACCTCCGAAGCAGGGCAGGTTACCTGATGAAATCTGCATTTATAAGGGCAATCACCATAGCATTAGTGAAAAAATTTATTTGAGGAGCTGGAGAGCAGTCATCTACCTATTGCAATAATTCAGGCGAGATTGCAGTGAATTAGAGATGTAGGCCTGGAGTGATGTATTCTCTGTGAAGAGGCAGAGGAAGGGCTGCTTTAGGAGACATTTAGAAGCTAAAATCAATGGCGCTAGGTGGTGGACTGGCTGTTGGAGGACAGAACAACAGAGACGTGCAGGACAATTTTCAGGTTTTTAGCTCCCGTGATGGGATCAACTGTCATGATGCCAGCTGAGATACAGAGCATGGAACGGGTAGTCTGAGGAGAGAGATGCTGAGTTCAAAACTAAGAGCACTGTGTTTGAGATTGTTGTGGGACACCTACGTGGAGACAGATGAATATGGAGTTCTGCATAGAGGTCAGAGCTGTGTCTTTATTTTTTTAAATTTTTTTTCAGACAGAGTCTCTCTCTGTCGCCCAGGCTGGAGTGTAGTGGCCGGATCTCAGCTCACTGCAAGCTCCGCCTCCCGGGTTCACGCCATTCTCCTGCCTCAGCCTCCCGAGTAGCTGGGACTACAGGCGCCCGCCGCCTCGCCCGGCTACTTTTTTGTATTTTTTTAGTAGAGATGGAGTTTCACCGTGTTAGCCAGGATGGTGTTGATCTCCTGACCTTGTGATCCACCCATCTCGGCCTCCCAAAGTGCTGGGATTACAGACTTGAGCCACAGGGCCCAGCCGTCTTTATTTTATTTTATTTTTTTTTTTGAGACGGAGTGTTGCTCTGTCGCCCAGGCTGGAGTGCAGTGGCCGGATCTCAGCTCACTGCAAGCTCCGCCCCCTGGGTTTACGCCATTCTCCGGCCTCAGCCTCCCAAGTAGCTGGGACTACAGGCGCCCGCCACCTCGCCCGGCTAGTTTTTTGTATTTTTTAGTAGAGACGGGGTTTCACCATGTTAGCCAGGATGGTCTCGATCTCCTGACCTTGTGATCCGCCCGTCTCGGCCTCCCAAAGTGCTGGGATTACAGGCTTGAGCCACCGCGCCCGGCCCGTCTTTATTTTTAAAAATTATTATTATTATTATTATTATCGAGATGGAGTCTTTGTCATCCAGACTGGAGTGCAGTGGCACAATCTCAGCTCGCTGCAACTTCCGCCTCCCAGGTTCAAATGATTCTCTTGCTTCAGCCTCCCCGGTAGCTAGGACTACAGGCGAGTACCACCATGCCCAGCTAATTTTTTTTTTTTTTTTTTTTTGAGACGGAGTCTCGCTCTGTCGCCCAGGCTGGAGTGCAGTGGCTGGATCTCAGCTCACTGCAAGCTCCGCCCCCTGGGTTTACGCCATTCTCCTGCCTCAGCCTCCCGAGTAGCTGGGACTACAGACGCCCACCACCTCGCCCGGCTAGGTTTTTCTATTTTTTTTAGTAGAGACGGGGTTTCACCGTGTTAGCCAGGATGGCCTCGATCTCCTGACCTCGTGATCCGCCCGTCTCGGCCTCCCAAAGTGCTGGGATTACAGGCTTGAGCCACCGCGCCCAGCCTAATTTTTGTATTTTTAGTAGAGACGGGGTTTCACCATGACGGCCAAGCTGGTCTTGAACAGGATCCTTACCTCAGGGTGTTCACCCACCTCTGCCTCCCAAAGTACTGGGATTACGGGTGAAATACCATGCTCGGCCAGAGCTGTGTCTTTACAATACAAAATAATACCAGTGAGTATATGACAGATGAGACTGTTCACCTAAAACAGAGTTTACTAAAATGCGTGGTCATGGACCACTTATATCAGATGTGTATGCAGTGCTGATACAATTTTCAGAATCCTAGGCTGCCTGTAGGCATAAGAACCTGCACTGCGGCCGGGCGCGGTGGCTCACGCCTGCAATCCCAGCACTTTGAGAGGCTGAGGCGGGCGGATCACAGGGTCAGGAGATCGAGACCATCTTGGCTAACACGGTGAAACCCCATCTCTACTAAAAATACAAAAAATTAGCCAGGCGCAGTGGCAGGCGCCTGTAGTCCCAGCTACTCGGGAGGCTGAGGGAGGAGAACGGCATGAACCCTGGAGGCGGAGCTTGCGGTGAGCCGAGATCGCGCCACTGCACTCCAGCCTGGGCGACAGAGCGAGACTCCGTCTCAAAAAACAAACAAACAAACAAACAAACAAACAAACAAAAAAACCAAACCAAAACAAAACAAAAAAAAGAACCTGCACTGATAGGCTCTATAGTTTATTCTTATGCTCACTAAATTATAAAACTGAGTAAGAAGAATTTAGATATATAAGGCTTCCTTCTTACACTTTTTTTCTCACATACGAAAGTGTGTGAAATTATAAGCTTTTATGCTGGAAGATGCAAAGTATTAGCCATCAAGTAGAAGGCACTAAATATAAAGTTAGTTAACAGATCTGTATAATCAAATGGAAAAAAAATATTTGTATTGGAAAGAGGTTTTTATTCGTGAGCTTCAAGAAAAAGACACTTTGAAGAAGGTAGTAATTATAGAAGGTATGATAGAAAGAGTGACAAACTGCTGATAATTTTAAATATTAGGATGATTTATGCAAGAAAAAAGCAATAAAATTCTCTTTCCCTATAAGACACAGTCATAGGTGGACATAAGAATGTGAGGATTGCCCAGTGGATTAAGCCCATTGTGGTTTCAGCATTCCTGTCTCTCATAGTGGTATAGAAGATGGGTTATTGAGATTCATGATGTTCTTCTGGAAGTCAGCCTATAAGGTTAGAGTTTTACCTCCTTAAACTCTGGTTATCCCCAATATTTACTGTGACTATATGCTTACAGACAGATTTACATAAGTAGTTACATAAAGCTACTTTATGTATTTGTGTTTATATAACATAATGTAACTTTATGTAACTACATATGTAGAGATAGGCTGAGAAATGTGCTAAATGGAATTAATAACTTGTGATTACATGACTGTGTTGACTTTATGAAGCAGAAAGAAAGAAATTGCAGTTTTCAGATTGCTTAATTTCAATTATCAATTTTTCCTTGGAATATTTTTGGGGGTTTTAGAAAGACAGAGACCACATTTCACACATGAAATAATTCAATGGAAGTTAAAAGAGGATGAGCTGGCTGAACGCGGTGGCTCACACCTGTAATCCCAGCACTTAGGGAGGCTGAGACAGGCGGATCACTAGGTCGGGAGATCGAGACCATCCTGGTTAACACGATGAAACCCCGTCTCTACTAAAAATACAAAAAATTAGCCGGGCTTGGTGGCGGGCGTCTGTAGTCCCAGGTACTCGGGAGGCTGAGGCCGGAGAATGGCGTGAACCCAGGAGGCGGAGCTTGCAGTGAGCCGATATGGTGCCACTGCACTACAGTCTTGGGGACAGAGCGAGACTCCATCTAAAAAAAAAAGAAGATGAGCTAAGGTTAGCTTTCAGGGCATATGGAAATTATAAGAAATTTTGAAAAGGACGTCATAGCTAACATTATTGAACATGCCAATGTCCTGTGTTAAGTGTTTTACATGGACAAATTCGCTTACTCTTCCCAAAAGCTCTACCTAAGGCAGGTACTACCATGATCACCATTGTATGGATGAGAAAGCTGAAGTGTAGGGGTTACCCAGTTCTGCAGACTGGTAAGAGTCAGAGCTGGAAGGAAACCTGTGAATGCAGCCATAGAAACCTGCACACTGTAACGATGAGAAAGACAGTCAAGAGTGGAAACCAGGTAGGATGTCAGAGGAAAAAAAGAAAGCTAAAGAACTGAAGATGCTTCAAATACAATGTTTTTGTCCAACAGAAAATTCCACAAGGAGCAGAGGTTAAAGATGCATCTGATGATACCAATAGCTGAATTGTGCATCAAACTTCGTGTTCTGTGAGAACTCTGCTGTACGTGATCCCCTGTGATCACTCACTGATGCTTTATCCATAGACAGACAAGAACACCTTAAGAAGCGGAGGGCATAAAATGTGATTAAAATAATTGAAAACAAAAAAGAGGATGTGGATGTCAAGATCACCTCACAAATAAAAATGAGATGTCAAGATCAGAGGATGGGAAGTAGAAAGGCCTGGGAAAGGCTCAGGAGTCCCTTAAGCTGTTTCTGACAGCAGAAGAAACTAAGGATTTCCTGAGAAACTTCCCGGAAGCATCTGGATGGTTGAAACCTACTGAGAACTGCTTGCCCGTAGAACAGATGGGTTTACTGCCAGGTGCTGGGAAGGCTCCCTGAAGGGCTAAACCAGTCTGTGTTAAAGGATTTTAATAAAATTTATGAAAAGGGGGGGAAATGGCAAAGTCTGTAATATTGCCCACCTTATTTAGGAAAGAGCTATGACCCTTTAACTATGTTGGATCTAGGCTATAAAATAGGCTGGGTGCGGTGGCTCACGCCTGTAATCCCAGCACTTTGGGAGGCCGAGGCAGGCAGATTACTTGAGGTCAGGAGATCGAGACCAGGCTGGCCACCATGGTGAAACCCCATCTCTACTCAAAAAGAAAAAATAAAAAATTTAGCTGGGAATGGTGGCAGGTGCCTGTGGTCCCAGCTACTTGGGAGACTGAGGCACGAGAGTCCCTTGAACCTGGGAAGCGGAGGCTGAAATGAGCCAAGATCGTGCCACTGCACTCCAACCTGGATTATAGAGCAAGACTCCATCTCAAAAAAAAAAAAAAAGAAAGAAAGAAAGAAAAAAAAAAGGATAAAATGTTTGCAAGCATTTATCGCCCTCAAACCAGAAGGCTAGCTGGCAGTGAAGTACAAAGCCCAGCGAGACAATAAATGAATGGGGGAAGGCAGGCTGCTTAGAGACCTGCTTCAGAGAACTAGAGAAGTTGCTACAAGAAGATTGGGGTTGCCACAAGGCCTCATCCACCTAGATGAGGCAAAGGCCATTCCCAGAGACAGGCATGACTTGAGGGCTACAGGAAAGGTGAGTAAGCACATGTCTGTGTTTGGGAATCTGGCTTTCAATGTGGGGGTTTAAGAGGGGAAATTGGGGTCAGATCAGTGGAAGGCCAGGTTTCCAGGACAGTCGTAATCAGGAGCAGAAGGCAATGGGTAGATTAAACATCAGTGTAAGGGGTTCTACGTAATGCCTAATGAAAGCAAAATGTAGCTTCACCTTCAAGATTAATGGAGAGTCACATTCAGTGCAATTCAATGCAGAGTAATCTTTCAGAGGAAAGTGGTAAAAAAAAGTACAAATAAAAGAAATAAAATAAGAAACAAAATATATGTACAAATAAAAATGTTTTTTAAAAGTTGGAAGACATCAAGGCATAAGAAAAACCCATTAGGCCAGGCGTGGTGCCTCACGCCTATAATCCCAGCACTTTGGGAGGCTGAGGCGGGTGGATCACTTGAGGTCAGGAGTTCGAGATCAGCCTGGGCAACATGGTGAAACCCTGTTTCTACTAAAAATACAAAACTTTGCTGGGTGTATGCCTGTAATCTCAGCTACTCAGGAGGCTGAGGCAGGAGAATCGCTTGAACCCGGGAGGTGGAGGTTGCAGTGAGCCAAGATTGCGCCACTGCACTCCAGCCTGGGCAACAGAGTGAGACCCTGTCTCAAAATAAAACAAAACAAACAAACAAACAAACAAAACCCCCCAAAAAACCCATTAGAAGGCTAATACAAAACTCAAATGATGAAAGAGATAAAGGTAAGAAGGGAGTGTCTGAAAATCTGCAACGAGTAACTCTAGATAGAGTATATGCGGTCAAGCCATTTAATAAAACTATACAGACATGAGACTAGGCAGGCATGTAGCAACTTTTTGGGGGGATTCTTAAACATTTACTTTCATAACAGTAGGAATAATCTGTTTTAGAACCAGTTAATGTCCACATTTCCTAAGGAGTAAAGATTTTTTTTTTCTTTGAAGTAATGCCTTTAAATTGCATTCTAATGAGAAGATTAGGAAAAAATAAACAGGAAAAATTTAATCTATTAGGGAGGGATAATGTTTGCAATTTTGTTCATGTCATCCCCACACCTGATGCAGTGTCATGGACTTGCAGGTAGTTCACAAATGTCTGTAGAAATAAGTATTTGAATGAAAGCTATCTCAACTATTAATGCATAGAAACATATGGAAATCTGAATATATGTTAATTTTGTTGAAAAATCTGCAGAAGAAAGTAGAGTTAAAAAATTTAGAGTATGTTTGTATAGTTATTAAAAATAAAATGGAAAAGATTAGGCAAATAGAATTATCAGCATAATAACTCAGTAAAGAAAAACACTGAAATGATTTTATTTAAAGCCAAAATGCTACAACAAATAATTTTAAATTTTATTATTTTTAATTTGAACATATTTCTAAAAACATACAATCTCAAATAGTTCCTGTTCTCACACAAATTGGAAATCTGGACTAAGTGTGCAGCATTAGAAGCATCCATCAACTTCTGCCCCACCTCCAGCTCTCATAACCTGATACCAGCAGGCTCAGGCTTGTGCAGGCTGAACCATTGAGAAGCTGGCTTGTACTGGGTTAGTTTATCTTGTAGTAAGAGTGACGAAGGCCAGGTGTGGTGGCTCATGCCTGTAGTCTCAGCACTTTGGGAGGCCAAGGTGGAAAAATCACTTGAGGCCAGGAGTTCAAGACCAGCCTGGGCAACATAGCAAGGCCTTGTGTCTATAAAAAATAAAAATAAAAGTAAAAATAATTAGCTGGGTGTAGTGGCTTGTGCCCCTAGTCCCAGCTACTTGGGAGGCTGAAGCAGGAGGATTACTTGAGCTCTGGAGGTTGAGGCTCTTGGGGGCTATGATCACCCTGCTGCCCTCCAGCTTGGGGAACAGAGTGAGATCCGGCAGCAAAAAACCCATCCCCCCCAAAAAAACAGTGGGATAATAGGGTAGGTATTAGGGACAGAGTCTGCAAATTCAAAAAGTGTCTCCGATCCCAAGTGGTGATGCCCATGCTACTGCTAGCCTTCTGGTTTCCTCTGCCCTTCACTGCAGAGGCGGGTCAGTCCCGAGGTCGCTTCTCCCACACCTCTGACTTTTGGTCCCGTTCTTCTTCAGCTCTGAAAACAGCCCTGAACTTCACCCCTTAATCATCCTGTGAGGCATTTCTGCTGAGCGGTCCTAACTTCCAGGGCCTCTTACCCTAACATGTAGGCAACACACAATCTCTGACTGGGACACTTTATGGAAGTCCTGCCATTCCCACCCCTACAGAAGGATGTCAACCCAGCTTGGAGTGAATTTTTCATGGACCACTGGCCTTTCTGTCCTGGTGACGTCTCCTGGCTCCTTCCCTCACTTCTGGAGTTCTCAGCAAGGCCCGTGTCAGTGCTTATGTGCAGTTTTGGATGACCTTCTAATAGAAAACCAGACTTATTTTAATTCTTCAGGAATCAATAATTTTTCTAAAATACTGACAGGGAAAAAGCTTTTCATCAAAGATCTAGAGTTCTGGCTGTATTAAACTGTGTATCAGTCAGGGTTCTCCAGAAAAGCAAAACCAGTAGGAGGCTAATATATAATAAAGATACTTATTTTAAGGAATTGGCTCTTATAATTCTGGGAATCTGGGAGCTGGCAAGTTCAAAGTCTGTAGAGTAGGTCAGGAGAGCAATGGTTATTGATAAGTCAGATAAAATATATTAATTTTTCCACATTCGGTAGGGTGGCTTGTGGAAAATATGTATAAAGGCGACTACTTACAATCAGATATCAAAAGATATTTTGGGAAAAAATTATTCCTTGTTAAGAAAGAAAATTCTGGAAAATATTTTCTCTTAGCTCTCCCAATCTAACTCAACTTGAGTGGTATTGACAGGAAAAAAATCTATCAAACTAAAAGAGCGAAATATATTAAGCTGTTAATTATATAAAATGTATTTGGTTGGAGGGTGTATAAAGCTAAAGTGGTATATTTCTATAAACTTAAGAATAGTCTGTAGATGATGTTAGGAGAAACAGAATGTGTTAAATACATAGATTCAGAAGAACATGTCTGGGTCAGTTAGGAATATGAAGACTCAGGTTAGATAAATAGAAGCTGTCAAGAGATTCTGTTCTTGAGTTTGCAACATGTAAGTAAGCCAAGAATTTAGTTTGAGTCAGAACAGGTGGGCAGACCTCATGTGAAAACTGGACTGTGTCAGAGTTATTTCTTCTTGCCTCAGGAATAGTATCGTCTTCTCAGACTAATGCATAATGAGAAGAGCCACCTGAAAATGCGGTAATCAGAAACTAAGCAACAACCCTGCAAGTTTCCACTTTGGAGATGGGATTTGGGATGAAATTTGGAGGGCGTTGGAGAAGAGACTATGGGGAAGGATTTGGGTTCCTTTCTACTGAAGAGCATCTTGGGCGTGGTGGGTGGCTGCTATTTTGCTGGTCATACACCTGCACAAACCAGCCCAGCCGACTCCTGCTTGCCTGACACTCCCTTTGGGTGGAAAGAGATCCAAGAGGATTAAACAAGATCCTGGATATAAGGCCAATGCTATAATGTTATTTTAGGGAGGAAGAGATCTCTAAAGAGGGATTTGTGACATTCAGAAAAGTCAAGGAGCATGGATTTGTATAGCTACACAGGAAGCCTTGGAATGACATCATGCTTACAAAAGACTTGTATGAGAAGTAGATAGAGCAGCTGGAGCACGTGAAAATACTGTCACAGACCAAAGGTCAGAATTTGTTGAGATCTGAGTAAATGAAGAAGGATAGAGGGTGTAGATGTGATATCCAGAGCCAATAGGTTGGACAAAGTCCAGTTGCTTGGGGCAGATAATGAGATTCTAACTGACGACAAAGGAGAGACACTTTTGTTTCTACCATCTCCAACAAGAAGAATGGTAATAAAACTGGTGTGTTCTGTATTTTCATCATCAGAGAAGAAAAAGTCAGAGGATAGATATGGAAATACTAAGGCCGTCTCGGAATTTCTGATGGCTCCATTTTATAAGGGTTAAAAGGGAGCAGGCTGTATGTGAACTCAGAGTCCCTTTCAGGAATCTTTAAACCATCTGACCCTGGAAGGGGAAGGCAGGACCAGGATATTGGTGATGAACGAAGCCTCTCTCACTTTTGAAAAAAGAAGAATTCTGCAAACTACACACCAGCAAATCAGATTTCATTCTGGGGAAAGCTTCTAAAATAGAATATTAAACAGATGGCGTGTGAGCAGAGAAGAGGAAGCAGTGACTCACTAGGAAAAGTCATGCCAAACTCATAATCATCCTCTTTCCTCATTACACTTCTACATTGGTGGAGCAGGAAAAATTGACGGAAACGTTTAAAATGCCTGCCTTGATTTCAAAATAGCATTTGCCAAAGACAAATGATAGCCTGGTAGGCAAAATCGTGAAATATTAGCTTGGTATTGGGTCAATCCATTGAAGTTGTGGCCAGTTGAACAATAACTTCCAAAAAAGTATTGACTAGTGGGTTGTTGTCAACTAGAGGAAATGCTGAAGAGAAACATCATGTTGTTTGATTCTTGGCTGACTTCAACCCTTTATCAATTGCTTGGCTGAGGACATAGAAGGCCACATACAATTTGCAGATGATACAGGGCCCAGTGACAAGAAGAGCTAATATAGACAGATGAAAGAAGTGAGATTCAAACTTATTTTGACATCTAGAACACTAGGCAGAAACCAATAAGATAACATTTAACAAAGACAAATGTATAATTATATACTTAGAACTTCATGGAAAAATAGAACAGTTAATGATCTGCTCAAATTTCTGACCCCTTAGCCTCTTGACTGTGGCTATAGAATTCACATATCTCTGCTTGTATGCTCCACTGGAATGCCCCTTAAATTTCCCTGGACTCAGTAGGAATTCTGGTAATCTGTTTTCCACATTTTAAGCCATGCTGTTGGACTAGCCCTAAAGTTATTACTGCAGTTTTCACGTATACCCATTTATACTTTTATCCACAATAACTCAGTCCTCCCTTCTATCCCAGATCCCACAGCACTGATCTCTAATCTCTTTTTGGATGTGTCCCTGAATCTGTTGCTCCACACTCGGCCATTTGGATCTGCAGGCTAGTTGAGAGTATGAAACTCAGTGAAGTCTCCACACTAGCCCTACTTCAATAATTGCCCTTGATCTTGGGTTCTGTTCATGCCATTGTTTATGGTATATATCAAAACTTCTAAGTTTGATATAATATTTGTACACCCTTCAAGTTCTTTCCTCTCATGGACTGGTTGGAAATGTAGATTTAGGACCAAGGCAAGAAAGTGGTCAGCTAGGTTGAAGTTGAAGCCACAGATATGCCTATAATCTGCACAGAAGCAGGTGGAGAGTAAATGAAGAAGGAAGCTGAGAATTAGGGTCTAACAGAAACCAAGAGAGTTGTGGTTAAAGAAAGCCTGCAAAAGACATGGAAAAGAGGACAGCCAGGACAGCGGGAGGTGAACCAGGAAAGCTAGTATCACAGAGGGGCAAAGATGAGTGCAATTTTCAGAAGAAGGAATTTATATCAACAGTGCTAAGTGCTGCCATGGTGTCAAACAGGATTGAGGATCTAAAGTATTTCAGTTAGATTTAGCAAAAGTTGGATCACCAGTGACATGGGCAAAGACAACTTCTGGGGGAGAAATGGAGGGAAGTCTGACTGTCAAAGCTGGAGAGGTAAGAGGTTTGGAGAAATGGAGCTGGTGGGGATCATTTGTGCATTGGAATAAGGGGAGAAGAATGAGGAGAATAATGACAGCGGTAGCCAGAAAGGGAAACCGGGTTAGATGAGGGGAGGGTGTGAGTGTACACACTTGCTGTTGTTTATATATGCAACAGGAGTTCCAGATCAGCTTCGCCAACATGGCAAAACCTCTTCTCTACCAAAAATGCAATAAAAAGAGCCAGGCGTGGTGGCGTGTGCCTGTAATTCCACCTACTCGGGAGGCTGAGGCACGAGAATCACTTGAACCTGGGAAGTGGAGGTTGCAGTGAGCTGAGATCATGCCACTCCACTCCAGCCTGGGTGACAGAGGTAGACTCTGTCTCAAAAAATGGATTAAAATAAAATAAAATAAATTAAGGAGGAAAAAAAGGGAGTGATTATTTTTCTTTAAATGCTTTAAGCACATTTTTTAAGCATTTTAAACACTTTAAGTTTTGCTTCCTTGAACACTGGCTGGTAGAATTGTCCTTTCCACATTTCTTTCTACTTTCTTGTTTACTTTCTGCTTCTTGAAGTTCATCTTTTCCTCCCTCTGCCTCTCAGAACCCGAAACAGTGTTGAGAATGAGGTAAGATATAACAGGGGTGGTATGGCTAAGGAGTAATGAGAAGAAGGTATTTCTCCCTCCTTGCCTGAGTCCAGAAGTTCTGATGAGAAAAAAAATAAGATACTTCTTAGTGTGGTTTTATGAATCTGTCCCATATTTTATAGTCAGTACAGGTGTTATTTTGCCTTTTTATTAAAAATGTTACTACCTTTGAGGCCTGTTTCCCTTTTAGCCCATTACCCGATGTTCAGTTGAAATTTTGCTTTCTTTTTTCAACATCTATTTATTGAGTCTTTGGTCTATAAATATGTAGTCACTGATGACCACTGTGGTGAAAGCAGGGCAGCCACATTTCATGGCCCCATCAATACCTGTGTCAGGAAGAGATTTGAGTACAGCATTCCGTCGATCTGTGATGGCTTAAGTGGTAGGAGAAAAGACCCAAGAACTTTTATGGCTTTGACCTGTTGGCTTCTGGCCAACCCTTCTTTATTTATCTGATAGCACAGTCAACCAAGACTCCATGTATCGATTGTTCTGGGTGTATAGCTTACCCTGCAAAAGCCCCTGGTCTAGCTCAATTTCTTTCCCGCTATTAGTTTGGAATGCAACCTCTATTCTATGCTTTACCCAGTGACGTCTAACCCTAGTCAGTGTGATTGCTGAATTCTACACTGGGTTCTGGAGGAACCAGAACCGCAGAAAAATTAGAAGGGAAGGCAGGCTGGGTGTGGTGGCTCACACCTGTAATCCCAACACTTTGGGAGAACGAGGTGGGTGGATCACCTGAGGTTAGGAGTTTGAGACCAGCCTGGCCAACAAGGTGAAACCTCATCTCTACTAAAAATACAAATATTAGCCAGGTATGGTGGCACATTCCTGTAATCCCACTTACTTGGGAGGCTGAGGCAGAAAATCGCTTGAACCTGGGAGGCAGAGGTTGTGGTGAGCCAAGATGGCACCACTGCACGACAGAGAGAGACTCTGTCTCAAAAAAAAAAAAGAAAGAAAGCAAGGCAGATAGTCTGATCTCACTGCACATATGAATAATCTGGTTATTTCTCCTTTTGGTGGGGGAAGAAAGCCAATTGTCTAGTCACTTCCCCAATTGGCATTCACAATTCTGCTGCTTTCATAATCCTTGGGGTAAATGTAAAAACTATTTTTAAGTTCTGCAAATTTTATTGCTTGTTGGAATTCTTTCTTTTTTCCCCTCCCCCTGTAACAAAGACTTTAGCAAAACCCTTCTCTACAGGGCTGGGTACCACAAACAAGTATCTATGTAAGAAAAATCACAAAAATTAAGTGTAATTTATATGGCTTAAAGACTCACCTGGGGTCTTTTCCATGCACATATTTGTTGCTGAATTTGCTGTGCTTCCTCTTGCCCTCACCAAATTGATCAAGAATCATCTTGTTTAATCTTCTGATTTCATTGCTGTATACTTAAAACAGTCATTGATCAGAAGTTCTCAAAGCATCAATTTATTGAAATTAATTTTAGTCAAGGCACATTTAGTAGAAGAATCAAATAGAGGCACTAGTGTGCTATGATGTTGTAATGATGATGAAAAATCTCTGCCAATAACAATAACTCTACAAACTTTCAAAAGTTTATGTTGACAGAAGAAGAAATGACTTGATATTTGTCATATCAAGTCAATAATATAACATTTCCAGGAGGATTTGTTAGTGAAAGAGCAATTTCAGCATTTAACCATAACGCACAAACTTTATATATCTGAGGAAAGACACATTGAAGTATCACAGCAACAAGAACAACTACAGCAACAAAAAACCACACACACACACACAGACACATACACACACACTCTCACACACACACGCAGAAAAGCGTGTTTATCCAATAATTCTAGTTAAGGGGTAAAATCTCATCGAAAGATGTCTTAGGTATGTTTGATTCAGCCCTTCCCACCACCACACTTAAGGATCACATGGGCTGTGTACATATGTGTACAGAGGCAAATAGTAGTGAGAATTGTCTGAATTTGGTTTAAGCTGATGAATGTTGAAGGGCCAGAGGGCTCAGCTACTCACGCCACCTTGTCCCTATTTCTGCTCTATCTTCTAGGAAGCCCTTTCTGGCTTAACAGAAAAGTAACAAAGTCCAAGTAACATATAAACCATCACTATCACACTCATTTGTCATTATGTGATCTTTGTGTGTGTGTGTACTTTTGTTTATAGAAATTTAGAAGTTTGTCACAAAACTGTCCCATATGTGACATTTGATCTGGGTGCTTCCTTTCTCTATCACTGTAATTTGGAGGCACTGCCCAAAGTTTAAACATCAGTCAGAATTCCAGTTTCCTGGCAGGGTGCAGTGGCTCACTCCTGTAATCCCAGGACTTTGGGAGGCCAAGACAGGCAGATCACCTGAGGTTAGGAGTTGGAGACCAGCCTGGACAACATGGCAAAACCCCGTCTCCACTAAAATTACAAAAATTAGCCGGGCATGGTGGCACATGCCTATAATCCCAGCTACTCAGGAGGATGAGGTAGGAGAATCGCTTGAACCCAGGAGGTGGAGGTTGCAGTGAGCTGAGCCTGTGCGACAGAGTGAGATGCTATCTCACAAAAAAAAAAAAAAAAAGATTTCCACTTTCCTAAGTGTATTTACTAATATAGAGAATATACAGATACACCTTTTAAAATAGCAAGTCAAAGTTAAATATATAGAATGTAACTTCCAAAGCTGATGTTTTACACCCTTTACAAAAATTTTATAAGTAAATAGATAATGTAGGCTCTTTGTTTCATTTCTGATGTTTAATATTGTGTTCTTTATTCCCTTAACCTTAACATGGTTTGGGTGAATTATAATCCAAGCCAGGCCAGAGGCCTTGAAAGTTTCTCCCCTTGTGTCTGTTTGGATTTCCATCTTGTGGGGCATCATTTCTGATTATGTGCTCTATTTTGCTGAGTCAGAGAATGTATATTTTCAAATTTTTTCATCTTTTTTTGTTGTTGAGATGGAGTCTTGTTCTGTCACCCAGGCTGGAGAGTAGAGGCACATCTCGGCTCACTGCAAACTCCACCTCCCAGGTTCATACCATTCTCCTGCCTCAGCCTCCTGAGTAGCTGGGACTACAGGCGCCCGCCACCACCACGCCCGACTAATTATTTTTTTCTTTTTTTTTTTCAGTAGAGACCTGGTTTCATTGTGTTAGCCAGGATGGCCTCGATCTACTGACCTCGTGATCTACCTGCCTCGGCCTCCCAGAGTGCTGGGATTACAGGCGTGAGCCACTGTGCCCGGACAAATTCTTTCATCTTTTATTAGGAGGATTAAAATTTTGCTTCTTTGTTTTTTGTTTTTCTTAGCACAGGTATTTTAAGCATTGAATTAAGTCTGATTCTAGAGGGTAAAATCTAGGGAGAAATGGGGTCACAGTAATAAAAATAACTACGAAGCCAAGTTACACAAAATCCTCAATAAAAGCCACCATGAAGAGCCATTGACAGCTATTAAAAATTAGATGGTTGTTATTTTACTTAAGCTACTTTATCCAAATGGGAACTAATTCAAACACCTTTTTTTCTGCCTTTCAGATGTTGAAATAAAGATTGTAAAGCTTAAATACAATGCTTTTAAAGAATATGTTTTAGTGTGCTTAGCCCAAGATAGATAAGAATTTACCTATACAGAGAGCTCTAGGCTCGCTGAAAAAATTGGTTTTGATTTGACTTGATTTCTATAATGAATAAAGATTCTCTGGACTTCGGCAGAAACCAACTAGTTGGTCAGTGATAGATGACAAGATCCACAGAATTTCTCATATTTCTCAGGTGAACCATTTACCTGTTTAGTATAATCAAATAATACATTAATGTTTCCAGCAAGGAGATCACTTAGGACATTCATGAATTATGCAATTATATAAACTTCAAACATAGTAAACTAATTTTGGCTAAGGGATTTGGACCTGATTGACCTGTGAATGATAGTTCAGACTATTTCTTCTTCATTTCTTCTTTTTCTTGTTTTTTTTTTTTTTTTTTGTTGTTGTTGTTGTTTGTTTTTGGTAGGAGTGAGTTGGGGAGAGGAGGCAAAAGGGTAAAAGTCTGTTTAGAGTTCAGGCTTCTTAATTTTAGTCTATGACATTGAAATCTTTTAACATTTTTTTATGGTGTATGTATGGGTTGAATTATGTCCTTTTTAATATTCACATAATGAAGTTTAACTTCCAGTTGCCCAGAATGGGACCTTATTTGGAAAGAGGATCATTGCAGATATACTTATTTAAGATGAGATCATATTGGAGTAGGGAAGGCCCCTAATTCTAATATCATTATAAAATGGGAAAATGTGGACACAGACATGTGCACAGGAAGAATGCCTTCTAAGCGATACAGGAAGAAAATGCCCATCCAGAAGCCAAGGAACGCCTAAGGCTCCCAGAAGCTTAGACGGAGGCCTGGAACAGATCCTTTCCTATCATTGTCAGGGGAAGTATGGACTGCTGATACCTTGATTTGGGGCTTGTGGCCTCTAGAGCTGTGAGAAAACAGATTTCTGTTGTTCTAAGCCAACAAGTTTGTGACATTTTGCTAAGGAAGCTACAGGAAATGAATATAGCTAATAACAATCAAAATAGGAGGAATTACTTTAGGATTCAATTCACTTTCATAGGAAAATTGTGACATTCATTCATTTTATAATTCTTCCTTGCTACCTGTTATGAACTTAATTGTATGCTTCCAAATTCATGTTTGAGTTCTTAATGACCTGTACCTCAAACTGTGACTGAATTTGGAGATAGAGCCTTTAAACAGGTAATTGAGTTAAAAGTAGGCTGATAAGGTGGGTCCTAATCCAATTTGATGTCTTTATAAGAACATGAGATCAGGAATTCCTTATATATTTTGAGCATTAACCTTTTACCGATATATGACTTGGAAATACTTTTTCCCATTCTGAAGACTGCCTTTTAATTTTGTTTATTATTTCTATTGCTATGCAGAGGACTTTTAGTTTGATGTACTCGCACTTGTCTGTTTTTGCTTTTATTGCCTGTGTTTTTTGGTGTCATATTCAGGAAGTCATTGCCAAGGACAACATCCAGAAGCTTTTTCTCTATGTTGTCTTCTAGGAGTTTTATGGTTTCAGGTCTTACATTTAAGTCTTTAATCCACTTTGAGTTAAATTTTGTAAGTAGTGTAAGATAGGGGTCCAATTTTATTCCTTTGTGTGTAAATACTTAGTTTTCCCATTGAAGAGACTACACTTTCCCATTGTGTATTCTTGGAACCCTTGTCAAAGATCAGCTGACCGTATATTCATGGGTTTATTTCTGGATTCTCTATTCTGTTCCATTGGTCTATATGTGTTTTTAATGCCAGTACCATACTATTCTAATCCCTGTAGCTCTAAAATCTAATTTTGAAACCAGCAAGTGTGTGCCTTCAGCTTTGTGCTTGTTTGAAATTGCTCTGGCTATTTTGGGTTTTTTGTGGTTCCATATAAATTTTAAGATTATTT
Source organism: Trachypithecus francoisi (assembly GCF_009764315.1). Lineage (NCBI taxonomy): Eukaryota > Metazoa > Chordata > Mammalia > Primates > Cercopithecidae > Trachypithecus > Trachypithecus francoisi. Next base: position 11,556,884 of record NW_022681458.1, read on the forward strand.
TATTTTGTTTCTGTACAAAATGCCATTGGGATTTTGATAGAAATTGTGTTACATCTGTAGACTGCTTTGGGTAAGTATATTTCAACAATTTGAATTCTTCCAATCCATGAACATGGATGTCTTTTCATGTACATATTTATGTCTACTTTACTTCATTTCATTGATGTTTTATATTTTTCAGTATGCAAGTCTTGCACATCCTTGGTTAAGTTTGTTCCCAGGTGTTTTAGTTGTTGGATGCTATTGCAAATGGAATTTAAAACTTATTTTCTTTTCAGATAATTCATTGTTAGTGTATAGAAATGCAACTGAGTTTTGTATATTGACTTTGTATCCTGCAAATTTGCTGAATTTATGTATGGTTTCTAACAACTTTTTTGTAGAGTTGTTAGGGTTTTCTAGATATAAGATCATGCAGTCTGCAAACAGAGATAATTTTACTTCTTCCCTTTCAATTTGAATGCCTTTTATTTATTTTTCTTGCCTAATTGACCCTGAAAGTCCTAACTGACTAGGACTTCTAGAACCATGTTGAAGAGAAGTGGCAAATGTAGGTCTCTTTATCTTGTTCCTGATCTTAGAGGAAAAGGTTTCACTTTTTCACCATTGGGTAATGTTAGTTATGAGCTCTTCATATATGACCTTTACTGTGTTGAGCTGGATTCCTTCTATATCTAATTTGTTGAGTATTTTTAAAAGGGTGTTGAATTTGGTCAAATGATTTTTATGCATCTATTGAGATAATAATGTATTTTTTGTCTTTCATTCTGTTATGTGGTATACCACATTCATTGATTTGCATATGTTGAATCATCCTTGCATCCCAGGGATACATCCCACTGGATCATGGTATATAATTCATATTAAATATGATGTTGAATTCAGTTTTAAGGTTTTGTTTAGGATTTTTTTATCCCCGTTTATTGGGGATCTTGGCCTGTAGTTTTCTTTTCCTGTGGTATTTTTGGCTTTGGTATCAGGGCGATGCTGGCCTCACAGAAAAAGTTTGAAAGTGTTCCTTCTTCTATTTTTGGAAGAGTTTTGGGATGATTGGGATTACTTCTTCCTTAAATGTTTGGTGGAATTCACCTGTAAAACCATCAGTCCTGCGCTTTGCTTTGTTGGAAGGTTTTATTATTATTATTACTGACTTGATCTCCTTATTTGTTATTGATGAGGGTGTGGAGAAAAGGGAATCTGTGTACACTGTAGTGAGAAGGTAAATTGGTGCAGCTACTGTGAAGCTTCCTCAAAAACTAAAAAGAGAACTACCATATGATCTGTTGGTCCCACTTCTGGATATATATCTAAAATAATTGAAATTAGGATCTTGAAGAGATGTCTGTCCTCCCATTTGCATTGCAGCATGAATCACAATAGCTAAGGCATGGAAGCAACCTAAATGTTCATCAGAGGTGGATGGATAAAGAAAATGTGGTGCATTCACAATGGAATATTTTTTAGCCTTAAAAGAGAGGGAAATCCTGCCATTTGAGACAACATAGATTCCTCTGAAGGACATTATGCTTAGTGAAGTAAGCCAGACACAGGAGGACAAATATTATATGATACTACTAATATGATGAATCCAAAATAGTCAAATTCATGGAAGCAGGGAATGGAGTGACAGCTTCCAGGGGCTAGAGTTGGGGGAGATATTAGTCTAGGGGTACAGAGCTTCAATTATACAAGAAAAATATGTTCTAGAGATCCATTGTACAGCAATATACCTATAGTTAATCATACTGTATTGTATACTTAAACATTTGCCAAGGGGGTAGATCTTATGTTAAGTGTTCTTATCACACATAAAATAATGATACAATAAATAAGAGATAGTGGTACAATCTCGGCTCACTGCAACCTCTGCCTCCCGGGTTCAAGTGATTTTCCTGTCTCGGCCTCCCAAGTAGCTGGGATTACAGACGCCTGCCACCATGCCTGGCTAATCTTTGTATTTTTAGTAGAGACAGGGTTTCGCCCTGTAGGCTAGGCTGATCTTGAACTCCTGACCTCAGGTGATCGGCCCACCTCAGCTTCCCAAAGTGCTGGGATTACAGAATGAGATCCCTCTCAAAAATAAATAAATAAATAAGAGGTAGGAGGAAACTTTTGGAGGTGATGGATAGGTTTATAAATAGATTGTGGTGATGGGTTCATAAGATAAATGTATACTTAGCTCTAAATTTATCAAGTTGTATATTAATTACAGCTTTTTGTATGTCAAAAATTAATTTTAAAAATTGATGATGTTATGATAAACAAGTCAAAAATAATAGGTGGAGGAATAGACAAATAATGTAATAATATATCAGTTCAACACACAGTAATAAATACCTATTAACACTGAAAATTAAAAAAAAATTAACACTGTTTTAAAAAGAGGAGATTAGACTATACAGAGAGATACCAGAGAGGCATAGACACAGAGGAAAGACCGTGCGAGGTCACAATGAGAAGGTGGCTATCTGTTAAGCCAAGGAGAGAGGCCTCAGAAGAAACCAGATCTGCTGACACCTTGATCTTGGGCTTCCAAACTGTGAGAAAACATTTCTGTTGTTTGAGCCACACAGCCTGTGGCATTTTGCTAAGACTTTCCCAGCAGTCTATTATCCTACCTATATCAGCTGTTGATTGGTCTTATCCGTTAATTAAAATGTGTTGAGTTACAGCCAGCATATGACACATTTGGACCATACTTAGAATGAACTGAAAATTTTGGACTTGGAAACTTATTTCTTCTAATCAATCTATGTGAAAGATTATCCAGTCATGGTGGCAATTAAGGTATCTATTTTCAATGAAACTCATCTCCAATTCCACCCTCATCCTTTTCCTCTCATGAAGACACAAAATTCCTTGTGTAGAGTAATGATAGTTGTTTGTAGCACTAGCATTTTTTGGTTTACAGAGAGTTTACTGTCTGCACACCTGTAATCAGTCAGCTTTCTTTTTAGCACTTTTATGAGCGTGAGGGTCCGCTGTTTGGAATTTCCTAGTTCACAGTAGCTGATGAGTATAGTCCTAGGCCATCGCTTCAGGGACAGTCTGTGGTGTATGGGCATGAACAGGCCACATGGGAAAACATCTTACATTCATGGACATCAGTGCCTTAGAGGACTGCCTCAGCCCTTTGTCTCCACGGTCTTAAGCCAGAGTGGTTCACGTGCTGGGTTAGAGTTCATCTGTATTCCAAAGAAACTAAATATTCACTTTTGGTCTCCAATTTTTCTTTAGATTTAGCACATGCCTACAGGAGAAGGAAACTCCAATAAATTTCTCCACAGTTGTAGAACATCTGCAGGTTTGGTGATATCAGTCACCCAACTCTTAGGCATCTAGCACAGGTGACCCTATGCTTCTGACACGGCTCCACTTTCTCTTCTACCAGCTGCACATTCATCCTAACGTTTAACTGCCTGCTGTAGTCTATCAATACAGTCCAGCATAAGTAAGAATAAAATATCTCCCAAGTGTTTCACAAAACACTTAAATCCCATACGTCAGTTAGAGCACCCTGACGCAAGTAACAGAAGTGTACTCTGGTTAAACTAAGCACAAACAAATTATAGGAAAGCTATGGGAAGGTAACAATATTAAACAAATAAAAAAAAATAAAGCAACATGGAACAAAGCATGACTAAAGAACCAGACAAAGAAAGAAGAGAAAACAAGTGACTCTGAAGAGTCTCGGTAGTAGAACTATGTGAGTACCATCAGGCTTTGCTGCTGGAATTCATCAGCTTCATCAAGCTTTCTTGTCTCCATCACTTTCATCTGATTCTACTTCTAGGAAAGGGTTGGGCCTCTGACCTATATTGGGTCACCTGCCTGCTCCTTGTCTAGAGAGCACAAGACACCTTGAGTTCCATCCAACTGTATTCAGTGAGGTGGAACCTGTTCCCCAAAAGAAAATCAGAATGTCATTTTCCAAAGAAGGTAGAGAAGAAAATTGGCAGCCCAAAGGCAACAAATGGAAACATGAGCTTCTTTATTATGGCAGAGTTATATGTGAACATATCATGTTAGTTTGTGCATGGTTTAATTAGTGCACATCCCTGAGAGTGTCCCAGTCAGTGCTCCTTTTCAGCTGGCAGCTGGTCCATGCACACTGTCCTATGGACAGGAAGTGTTCCTTCTGCTGTGCTATCTCAACAATCAGTTAGTGGTCTCAGAGACCACGCTGGATGCTCCACTCCACGAATCTGGCCCTGAATTTGTGGCAGACTAGTTCTGAAGCATTTTGAGATCTTTTGGCACAATGAAGAGCTTGTTCATGTAAATATTATTATTAATAGTTGTTATCAGAAACAAGGAACATCTTGATAGAATGAGAAAAAGAGGAACCTGCCTGGGTGCCAAGTAAACAGCTGTGTGGAGCAGACATGGATCTCTGAGCTGCCAGACATGCAGGAAACTGCTCTTCACTGTTTGGGTTTTAGCAGAACTTTCCAGGAGATGAGATGGCAGAGCTCCTGCGAGGTTCTAGGTGCTGGAACATGAATCCATGTGGTTTAGAAAAAAGCAAGCTTTCTCCTTAGGATAATTGTGTTTGCAAAGACTCCCAGGGACAGTGGTGACCACATTCTGTCCTTCTGAGGTTTCCAAATGAGAATGCGTGTTTCTGTGGCAGAATATATTAGCTTTCTTTAGGTCTCCCAGTCGAGGGAGGGAGTCCAAATGGAGGGAGGCTCATCCGGGAGTGAGAAGCATGTGAAGTCACAGCGAAGTGACCTTTCCTATTATGAATATAGCAATCACAAAATCTAGTCAAGTGTAAAATGACACCTTACTAGTTATTGCACTATTGCATAATGTTTAAATGATTCAATACTAAAAGAAGAAATGCAGCTATATTGAGTAATAGCATGAAACAAAACCACAATATTCAGCGTGGTGTTCATGGTGGATTAATCATTTCCCTGTTGAGGAAGTTGTGAAGGGAACCAAGCGCTTTATGGCTGAACCCATGGAGACGGGGGCACTTGCAGAGGAAGGTGTTGCCAAGAGTTACATGTAGTACTGGTGTAATTTTATGATTCCATGCAATGGAAGGGGAGAATATATAGAGCAAGAGAAATAAAAGAATATCTCTAAGAAGACTATTCCCTTTTCTGCTCTAAGCAACATGGTTCTACTTGTATGTACCAGCAAACCATGGGGAGCGGAGTGACGTCCATGGAGACTGGGGATGCATCCAGGGAGTATCTGAGGGACAAGGATGGCACAGACAGTGAAGTTCTGGGCAAGCTGGAAAAACTGGGCTTTTGATCTTGGAAGCAGTATTAAAGGCAAAGTTGAGGTGTTGAAATCCAGGAAAATAAATTTTCCATTGGCCATCTCTTTCTCCGCCCCGTGACATTTAATAGCAGAGATTGTCTGGTGAGATTTTTCAGGTTCAAGCAAATTATGTACATATTGTTATTGATCCCAAAAGTGTGGAAAAAAATTTATTTTCTTAGAAGGGCAATATTGGCCTCTGTTGCCTAGCACAGATCTGATTTTTGTTGTGTGAAAAATTTGGAAGGGAGTGTTTTCATCAGGGTTCTCTAGAGGGACATAACTAATAGGATATATGTATATATGAAAGGGAGTTTATTAAGGAGAACTGACTCATATAATCACAAGATGAAGTTCCACGATAGGCCATTTGCAACCTGAAAAGCAAGGAAGCCAGTAGTGGCTCAGTCCAAGTCCTAAAACCTCAAAAGTAGGGAAGCCAAAAGTGCAGCCTTCAGTCTGTGGGTGAAGGTCCAAGTGCCCCTGGTGAAAAACTGGTGTAAATCCAAGAGTCCAAAGGCCAAAGAACCCGATTCTGGGTTCAGGGGCAGGAAGCATCCTTCCTGGATGAAAAGAGTAGGAGAAAGATGAAGGCCGGAAGACTCAGCAAGTCAGTTCATTCCACCTTCTTCTGCTTGCTTTTTCTAGCTGTGCTGGCAGCCATCTGGATGGTGCCCACCCAGACTGAGAGTGGGTCTGCGTCTTCCAGTCCACTGACTCAAATGTTAATCTTTTCTGGCAACACCCTCACAGACACACCCAGAAGAAATACTTTGCATCCTCCAATCCAATCAGTTGACACTTAACATTACCATCACTGGGAGAGAGCCCCTCTACCAACCTCTCCACACACTTCTAGAATGACAACAATGGGGCATGCTTGGATAATACATAGAAATTCAAGTGATTTCTAAGAGGACACAGCCCCTAAACTATTAGGCTGCTTTTTCTCCCTGAACGAGAGGCTGGAGCTCAGCCCAATGGAATGGATATTGTCTGGGGAGAGTAGAGAGTTGAGTGACAGAACTTGGAGGGGAAATGTTCAGAGTAGGTACAGAAATGTCTAGTGGAGAATTTTATTACATTTGTCTCTAAATCCTCTTCCTCAAATCTTCCTGAAATTTTCAGTAGAATCAAAACGACTTGTCAATGTACTGTGTGGTTGGATCTGTTTGGAAGATGGGGCAATGGGCTGCTGGTCTCATGGTGGAGGGTGTGTGTGTGAGGATATGTGGGTGGGGAAGTAGCAGGGAAGTGGAAGGCACACATGAGAGACCTGTCACATCCCATTACACCATTTTAGCCAGATGTCACTCTGTGCCTAATGCCATGTTGAGCCCTTTCTATGTGTTATTTCATTTAATCCTCATGACAATCCAAGATGGCAGGACTAGTGTATTTTCTATTAAATCCATGTCAATGCCTTCCTCCTTACACAAGAGGCTGTGAGTTTCTTTTGGGCAAGGATAGTGTTAGTGTTTTATTCATCTTCGTATCTTAGTCATTCAAGTATCTGGCGCATGGAAGGGACTTGTGAATATTTGTTCAGTTGAACTGAACTGAGAAGGGGATATGATTAAAGACATAGATTGAAGCTAGACTTTAGAGCCTTGATTGATAAAGCAAGTTTGTATTTAATCTTTAATTATTAGAGTGACTGAAGATGAAATAGGGTGGGTCAACAGTATGGGAGGTTTTTGATCAATGAAGTACATCCTACTTGTCTCGACTGATAAGCCTCCAGCAGGTAAGAGTTAGATGGAAAGGAACTCAGTTCTTTGTCTCATGAATATCCTCTTGACATACTGTTTTTGATGACTGGTTATGATGTCAAGGGCCAGTCAAGGGTGAAACTCCAGAAGCTAAAGTTTCTTTCGAAGCTGTCCTTTGGTTGATAAAGTGAGTACAACAATGCTTATTAAAACTCTGAGGAAAATTGTTATTTTATAACATTAAAATATCTACAAAAAATAAAAGATTGGTTGTCAATTGATAATAAAGATTATTATTGTGGTCATTAGAAGAAGGGAATAGTTTAATATATTTCTTTAGATTCATTTTCTATTGTGAAGTTTTCTTTAAGTCTCTATTTCTCTTGTCCAATTCGGTAAGAATAGAAGAATAATAGAACTGCAGAAATCAGTAGTGAAGGAGAAATGTGATAATCACTATCCCACAGTCTTCTAACTTCAGGGTCTGTCAGAGAGCAAAAGGATTCCATAAGCTACTTTCAGTTTTTCTAAGAATTTAGCAGAAACCATACATTTTCCTATGATACGATCATGCAAACTAACCACATTAAGCTTATTTACCTTTGGCAAGTATTTTGTCAGCTTAATGTGCCAACCTTGTCCATCCTTTGCTGACTGGAAGCTGTGATTAGCAGTTACATATGTCTTTGAATAAAAAAATAAGAAAACGTGAATTATTATTTTACAAGCAATTCTTTTGTTGAAAAATATTTTCAAAATTATTCCTCAGGAAACATGCAAAATAAAAAATACCTTTGAAAAGGATTATTGGGAATCTATATCATCTATCCCTCTTACTTTTATTGATGGGGCAATTGAGGTCTGAGGGTTAAGACAGCCCCGCCAGGAGTTTTGAATCTCTCTTACCTCAACATTTATTTAATCCTTCTTGATGCCTCAGATATTTTTTGTTGAGCTGTTTGAAAACATATCTTCCCAATAATTTTAATTTCATATGAGAAAGGTATATTTTACAGATTCTGTCCCTGGGATCTGCTGCTTTTAGTTTCCCAGTGAATCAAAAGAAATGCAAACCCTTTTATTTTTGGCACAACAAGACAGGTGATTACAGGATACCTGATTACACAGAACTGTGATTATGTGGTTGAGGTGACAACAAAAGAAAGCCCACAGTTGTTTGCTGGAACTTGGCAGAATGTCCATTAAAAAATCATTACCAAGGCTCCGTTTGAACACCTTGGTATCCTTGTCCCCCTCTCATGTTCTCACTTCATTATCATGGTCTTGCTGCTATGGCTCTCTGTTAGCTCCACTGCTTCCTTTGGAGGACACAGGACTTGACACAGGACACAGGGGAGGACTCAACAGGAGAAAGCAGAGCCTGTTTACTAACCCCTCAGTCTGGGCAGAGAAACCTCAATGCACTTTTAAACATTCATTTAAGCAGTATTGCTCCGGTAGAGTGAAAGAAAATATTGAAGAGAAAATATATGCTTATTAAAGGAAGCAAATTGCTGTTATTTGAATCAAAGGAAGGAACACAGCCAGCCTGCATTTCAACAAGACAAATCTCATGAAAATTGTAGCTAATTCTCGAAAATGGAATGTAGAATGTGGTAGATACATTACTGGTGTCTGTAGTGAAAGACTGACACATGTAAAATACTGACCTTTTAAAAAATGACGTAGAGATGCAAAAATATTAAGAATTTGTTTTCCAAGCTATTTGCTTCTATTTTGGTTGAAATAAGATTAAGGCCTGTGGCATGAAACAAAGATTTGGGAAAAGTTGAAGAAAGTGAAATACTATGGAAATATAAAATTTAGATGTGGCATTCTTTTTCAAAAGAGAACCTACATAGCCATGTCACCTCCAGAACTCAGTAGATGGAAATTTTAACAACAGGAGCACACAAAGAAATTTTCTATGAGGAAAATATTTTACCAGCCCGTCTTCTTTTGCTTTACCAGTGTGCAATGAAATAAAGAGAGTCTGTCTTTCCAACTGGCTCACCATCATCATACCCCATACCCCAAGCCATAGTCACGTTTTAGCCAAGTCTTGTGACATCAGTGGAGATTTGGCCAAGGTGCAGCTTTATGTCTTCTTTTCTTACTTGGCTTTTTCACTTGGCATAGGAAGTTAACTTTTATAAGTAATTGTTAGACTACATTTAGGCAAGTTGAGGACAGCCAGCTTCATCTGCTCATTGACAAATCAATGGGGGGAAATTCTTCCAAGATGCACTGCAAAGCTACCCTGCCCAACTGTGATCAAAGGAATCAGTGTTCCTCCTCTGCAACACATGCCACCCAAAAGGCTCCTGGCAAGAATAAAGGCAGAGGGTTGACCTACCTTCGTTCTATCTTATGACGCCCCAAAGAGGGTCTTCGGTCTTTAACAAAATTGGAGCTTGCTACTTTTCCTTTTAGCAGTCGTACCATTTTATGCACTTTAAAAGCTACAGACAGAGTCCTATTTTTGTTTTCTTTTAAGAAAACGCATATGATGCAATCTGGAGAGTATACAAAAGAACTCATTCTTAAGGTCTGACTATTTTGAAATGTTGTGGTCAGGCACAGTGGGTAATTGCTGTAATCCCAGCGCCTTGGGAGGCTGAGGTGGGAAGGATCACTTGAGTCCAGCAGTTTGAGAGTAGCCTGGGAAACATAGTGAAACATTCCATCTACAGAACTAACATTTAAAAATAAGCTGGTGTGGTGGCACATACCTGGAGTCCTAGCTACTCAGGAGGCTGAGGCAGGAGGACCCCTTTAGCCCAGGAATTTGAGGCTGCAGTGAGCATCACTGCACTCCAGCCTGGGTGACAGAGTGAGACCCTGTCTCAAAAAAATAAAAATAAAAACATAAAAAAAGTTGTGTGGTGAGCCTTCCTGGAGCAGACGCTGGTATACAGAGTCCCAAAGCTTCGTCCTCCAGACTGTGGAGGCTTGTTTAAGGGCTTGCAATCTTAGTTCTTTTTGCAAAGGACATTCAGAAGAATGCAGATATTCCTGCACTCTGCAATGGCTGGCTAGATACAGCCTGTAGTGCCCAGACTCAAATCTTCTCTGGGTGATCAAAACTTAGCCTTAGTGTCTTAGAGAAGCAGCGGGTGCTTTTCAAGAGGCAGTGTGCTCAATGGGTAAGACCACAGGCTTCAAAGGTAGAGAGCTGTGAATCTAGTTACTCGTGATTCTAACGATGTAACCCTCAGTAGATTATGTTGTAATAAAAATGGTTAACATTTATTTAGCATCTTTATGTCTTTCTATGCACTAGTCGTATATGTGTGTGTATGTTAAATATAATTTCATTTATCCTCACAATATCCCTAAAAGGTACAAGACACTATAATAACCTCCTTTATATAAATAATGCAATGGGTTCAGAGAGCTTAAATAACATGCCCAAAGTCACACAGCTAGTTTGTGGCAAACCCTGGGTAAAGTCCATGTAATCCCATGCTGCAGGGGATGCTCATATTCACAGCATTGTAGTGTCTATAGTGCGCTACTCAGAGTGTGATTGGAGAAGTGAAGGCTGTTGTTTGTAAGGTAAAGAACTTATAAACAAATCACATCCCTAAGCACACTACTTAGTTTATCAGACATTTCTTTTTTCATACTAAGGATTTCTCAATAAACGAAGCAGTGCATTGATTTGCATTTCTACACATGCTTCCTTAAAGGTTGAAAATCAGCCTTTTGAGTCCATCTGGTTGAAGTCGAGTTTCTCACCTCTTTTCTGACTCCACAAATTGTTTTTACAAGGTCTGATTCAGAAATCTCAGAGGAAGGAAAGAACAGTTGGGTTAAGAATGCTAGAAATGAAAGAGTCTGGAAACTTTCACAATACGTTTTCAATACTACACTGTCATGATTATCGTAGCATTATAGTTAGTATTGAAGCCAGGTCTTGTCAGTCTTCCACCTTTCTTCTTCTTCTGTATTGTTTTGGAAATCATAGTTTTTTTTTCCCCTCTCCAGATAAACTTTAGAATCAAAGTATCAATGTCCGGAAAATAACTTGCTGGGATTTTGACTGAAATTGCATTGAATCTATAGCAAGTTTGGAAGAATTAATATCTTGACAATACTGAAAGTTCCTATCAATGAACATGAAATATGTCTACATTTATTTAGTTCTTCTTTGATTTTTTTCAACACAGTACTATTTCTGGTAAGTTCAATATGAAGCATTATTTGAAAAACTTTTTAGTATATTTGCTTATTTTCTTTTCCTCTTTAACAGGAAAAAAAATTCCCCATAATAGAACTCTCTATCACTGTGGGAAGAATTTCCATACCTCCTCCATTTTTTTTTTTTTTTTTTTTTTTTGCCTTGAAAGCCACTGGGATAGAACTAAAACCATGGATAATAACCCTTTGCTTACCCAAAGGTTATTATATGAGAATGACTTGAAGGTATGTATTTTAATATTTGTCACATGGACTGTTATTTTCACACTTACCACTTCATATCCCAGTTTCCCAGTTTTACACTTGGAAATATACAGATGCCTTTCACACGTTAGGCTCTCTTTATCAACCAAGTTAAAGTTGTCATATTATCCTATTGTGCTATAAATACAGAAATAATTTATACATGCTGATATCCATCTATAGCTTAAGGAGTGGTTCGAATGAGAATCTCCACATCTTTTCTGCATTAGAGCCACACTTGCACTGAGAGTCTAGCCTAAATTTCCCGACCATCCGAAACAGAAAGGAGAGTTAGCTGCTTAACAATCACTTCAAATTCATACAAAGACAGTATAACTGCTTTAAGTTATCATTTATTTTATGATTTCTATGTGAGTTAATAACTAACAAAGCCTTTAAATTGTATTGTGGACAAAGTGAACCCACATTCACAGTAACAGACAAGTATCTTGAAAATGCTTCTTTCTATGAATCTGACAATATTCACTTTAGCTCCAAGATCAAACACCCTGGGGAATCCCTCTCAAAGAATAACCTAATATAATTTTATGTGTGTGTAAAAAGATTTCATTAACATCAGCAGGCCTGGCTGAACATTCTCCGGACAGATCATCTTCAGTCACAGGGACCCAGGTAATGCTCCAGGGCTACATTGCCCAGTACAGTAGGCATTAGCCACACACAGCGACTTAAATTTGAATTAAATTAAATTCCTTCCTTCCTTCCTTCCTTCCTTCCTTCCTTCCTTTTTCTTTTTCTTTTTTTTTTTTTTTTAATGAAGTATCACTCTTTCGTCCAGGCTGGAGTGCAGTGGCGTGATCTTGACTCACTGCAACCTCTGCCTCCTGGGTTCAGGTGATTCTCCTGCCTCAGCCTCCCAAGTAGCTGTGATTACAGGCCTACACCAACATGCCCAGCTAATTTTTGTATTTTTAGTAGAGACGGGGTTTTGCTATGTTGGCCAGGCTGGTCTTGAACTCCTGACCTCAAGTGATCCACCCACCTTGGCCTCCCAATGTGCGTGAATTACAGGTGTGAGCCACCATGCCCAGCAAATTAAATTAAACTTCCAACATGTAAAATTCAGTTCCTCAGTCACACCAATCACATATCAAGTGCTTAATAGCCACATATGCCTAGTGGCTACCATACTAGAGAGTGCAGAAATAGAACATTTTCATCACTACAAAAAGTTCTGTAAGACTGGGCTGGTCTAGATTAGTGGTTCTTAAATGTTGCTTTGCAGAAGGATCACCTAGGAATCTTGCTAAAGATGCAGATTCTTACATTAAACTAAAAAGTTTCTGCACAGCCAAGGAAACAATCTACAGAGTGAAGAGACAGCCATAAAATGGGATAGAATATCTGCAAACCATACATCTGATATGGGGTTAATATCCAAAATACATAAGAAGCTTAAACAACTCGAGTGAGACAACAAATAACTCAACTAAAAATGAGCAAAGGATATGAATAGATATTTCTCAACAAAACACATGCAAATGGATAACACTTATGTGGAATAATGCTCAAAATAACAAATCATTAGAGAAATGCAAATTAAAACCACAATGACATATCACCTCAGGCCTGTTAGAATGACTGTTACAAAAAAGATGAAAGATATGTTGTAGAGGATGTGGAGAAAAAGAGGTCTCTTGCACACTGTTGGTGGCAATGTAAACTAGTACATCTATAATGGAAAACAATACAGAGTTTCTTCAAAAAATTAAAAATATAATTACCATAGAATCCAGAAATTCCACTACTGGGGGTATCTGATGTCCCACTACTGAGGAGACTTCAGAAGTTTTGTGGAAAAACGGAATAGTTAAATATAAATATATAAATATATATATATGCGTGTATTTATATACACATATATACATATATATGTATTTATAGATATTTAAGGTAAATATATATATGTAAATTTTATTTCTCTGCATAAGCTCCATCAAAGTCAAGGCACTCTTGTAAGCAATGACACAAGCTATTCAGTCCATCAAGAATTGAAGATCCTGGCCAGGTGCAGTGATTCATGCCTGTAATTCCAGTACTTTGGGAGGCCGAGGTGGGAATATACCTGAGGTCAGGAGTTCGATACCAACTTGGCCAACATGGTAAAACCTTGTCTCTACTAAAAATACACAGAAAAAAATTAGCTGGGTGTGGTGTCGGGCACCTGTAATCCCAGCTACTTGGGAGGCTGATGCAGAAGAATCACTTGGACCTTGGAGGCAGAGGTTGCAGTGAGCCAAGATTGCATCACAGTACTCTAGCTTGGGTAACAAGTACAAAACTCCGACTCAAAAAAAAAAAAAAAAAAAAAAAAAAAAAAAAAAAAGAAAAAGAAAAAAGAATTGAAGATCCTGGAAATTTAATAATCATATCAATGTAGTATTTTGTGTATTATTAACTGAAGAAAAGTGGGGTTCCTTAAAGATTTTATATGATTAGGAAACAAAAAAGTCAACAGTAGCCAAATTACAGCTGTAAAATGGATGCCTAGTGACTTCCCATTGAAACACTTACAAAGTTGCCCTTGTTTGATGAGAGCAATGAGCAGACACATTGTCATGATGGAGAAGGACTCTCTGAGGAAGCTTGCCTAGGTGTTTTTTTCTGCTATTGCTTTGGCTAACTTTCTCAAAACGCTCTCATAATAAGCAGACATTATTGTTATTTTTTTGCCATTTAAAAAGTCAACAAGAAAAATGTCTTGAGCACCCCAAAACATGTTGCCATGACCTTTGCTCTTGATCAGTCTACTTTTGCTTTGATTCGACCACTCCCACCTTTTGGTAATCATTGCTTTGGTCATGCTTTGTCTTCAGGATTGTACTGGTAAAGCCATGTTCCAGTTCTTTAAAGAGATGCTTCAGGATCTTGATCCCACTTGTCTAAAATTTCAAAAGTGCTGCTCTTGTCTGCAGTTGGTCTGAGCACAACAATCTTGGCACCCATCAAGAGGAACATTTGCTCAACTTTAATTTTTCAGTCAGAATTGTGTAAGCTGAGCTAATTGAGATGTCTATGCTGTTAGCTGTTATTTCTGCTGTTCACAATTGGTCCTCTTTAATTAGGGCACAAACAAGATTATTTCCTCACAAATTGATGTGAGTGGTCTGCTGCTGTGGTCTTCATCTTCAATATCATCTCATCTCTTCCTAAAATAAGTTTTCCATTTATAGACTGCTGATCTCTTTGGGACATTGTCCTCATAAACTTTTTGTAAAACATCAATGACTTCACTATTCTTCCACCCAAGCTTCACCATAGCTTTGATGTTTGTTCTTGCTTCTATTTTAGCAGAATTCATGTTATTCTGTGTTAGGGCTCTTTTCGAACTGATGTTTCATCCTTTTTAGTGCCTCAGAATAGATCTTGTTCAGACATGTTATAACAAGTTAGCATGAGTTTATTTTGGTGCAAAAACATTTGAAGTCCATGGATAGTTTTTCATGACACACGTTTTCCATTAACCTTTTTTTTTGAGATGAAGTCTGGCTCTGTCTCCCAGGCTGGAGTGCAGTGGCGCGATCTCGGCTCACTGCAAGCTTCGCCTCCCGGGTTCTTGCCATTCTCCTGTCTCAGCCTCCTGAGTAGCTGGGACTACAGGCACCCGCCACCACGCCTGGCTAATTTTTTTTCTATTTTTCAGTAGAGACGGGGTTTCACCATGTTAGCCAGGATAGTCTCGATCTCCTGACCTCGTGATGCGCCTGCCTCGGCTTCCCGAAGTACTGGGATTTCAGGCGTGAGCCACCACACCCGGCTGTGAACTTTTTGAAGAGCCCCTCATATAAAGGAAATGAAATCGGTATGTCTAAGCGATGTCTGTACCCTCATGTTCATTACATTATTCATGATAGCTAAGATATGCCAAAAGCCCGAGTGCCCATCAATGAATGAATGAATAAAGAAAATGTGGTATATACACAGTGGAGTATTATTCAGCCATAGAAAGAAAAAAATCTTACCATTTGTGACAACATGGATGAACTTGGAGGGCATTATGTTAAGTGAAATAAGCCAGGCACAGAAAGACAAATACCACAGGATCTCACTTAAATGTGGCAGCTAACAAAGTTAAACTCATAGAAGTAGAGAACAGAATCTTGTTCAGATTGGTAACCATAACAGATGGTTATCAGGGCCTGGAGTCAGGGAGGTTGAGGTCATATTGGTCAAAGCATACAAAATTTCCAGTTAGAAAGGAGGAAGAAGTTCAAGTGATCTATTGTACAACATAGTGACTATAGCTAAACAATGTAATGTATTTTTGAAAATTGCTGTCGTGTGCGGTGACTCACACCTGTAGTCCCAACACTTTGGGAGGCCAAGGCGGGTGGATCACATGAGTTCAGGAGTTCAATACTAGTCTGGTCAACATGGCGAAACCCCGTCTCTACGAAAAGCACAAAAATTCACTGGGCATGGTGGTGGGCCCCTGTAATCCCAGCTACTTGGGAGGCTGAGGCAGGAGAATCACTTGAACCCCAGTGGGGGCGGAGGTTGCAGTGAGCTGAGATCATGCCACTTTACTCCAGCCTGGGTGACAGAGCGAGACTCTGCCTGAAAAACAAAAAACAAACAAACAAAAAAACCCAAAATTGCCAAGAAAGTAGATTTTAAGTGTGCTATGACAAAAATAAGATAATGCATATGTTAATTTGCTTGATTTAGCCACCCCACAATCAAAATAACATGTACATGATAACTATATTTGTCAAGTTTTATTTGCCAATTAAGAAATAAATAAATGTTGAAGTAAAAAATATGCAGATTCTCAAATCTTTTCTCAGTTGGTCGTAGGTGAGGCCCAGGAATCTGCATTTGTAACAAGCGCCCGTTTCAGAAGCAGGTGGTCTACCAACCAGCTTTTCACAGACATTATTCACTACGGTTAAAAATGTTTGCTTCTTTTAGAAACAGTTTTTTTTTTTTAAAGTTATAAGCCATCATGGATTAATATAATAAAAATGAATTGCTTGATAAGTAAATATTTAAACATAAAATATAAAATATAAGTCCCATTTTTTATTAGACTTAAAAGACATAAAATTACTCTGCCAAGCTGCTATACAAGTATATCAAAATTCTTACCCTCAGTTTCTGGACTTGCCTGTTTATGGACCACATTTGTGGTAGTAATATGCTTGAAAAACTAAAGGACTTGCATCAATAAAATAATAGACCCAGGCACAAATGAAAGGGAACTCAGTGATTTGTATTTGTTTTTAGTAACCTCACTTTTTTTCATTAAAAAAGATCTGAGTCCTGTGTACATCACTACAAATAAAGGCTTAGAAAATGGTGTATGGGCTTATTTGCCTGTCCTGACATGAAAACCAACTGAGTACCCAAGTTTTATTTACAAAGGACTGAGGGAAAAATTATGGGAGGAAGAATAAATGGTAGTTACAGTGAAGGAGAACAAGATTAATGACTGAGGACTCCAGGAGAAAAAAAAAAAACGAAGTGAAAAAATAAAGTCGGAAGTTACTGGGTGTTAACACTGAATCTAGTCATGATATTGGCACAGTCACTGATAACTTTCCCATGTCTACTAAGTGTCACTTTGACCTTAATTCTCTGAGGATGGTCATAGTTGATGTTGTCTCTTTTTCTTAGTACTTACTGGGATAACCTATATCCATCTCTGAGGACAAATAATCAGGCATTTGTGAGGAGGATTTTGAAAGTAAAGCTACTCAATCTGTCATTTATGGACGTTATGGAGAGCAGAGCTATCCTCTCTGGTGGACTGAGATGAGAGAGTCTGTATGAACCAGTACACCCCAAATAATTAATAGTTAACTCCCTAATGACTTCAAAAATCAGTAGTCAAATCTCCCATTTGGGTGGAATGTTCAAATCAGAGTCAAAAAAGCTCACACATTGCTAATTTTCATTATTTCCTTTTTAATCTATTTTTCCTAATTCCCTTGTCATATAACTGTTGAAGAAATCTGGTCATCTGTTCTACAGTGTCCACATTCTGAGTTTTGTTGATTGAATTCCAATGGTTTGCTTAAAATGCTTTTTTCCCCTCATATTTTCTACAAAACAGTGGTTAGGTCTAGACCAGCACTGTCCAACAGAATTGTAATTCAAGCCACATATGTAATTGCAAATTTTCCAGTAGATACCTAAAGAGAGTACTAAGAAACATATGGAATTAATTTCATGATAGCTTTATTAAAGATAACTGACATAGAACAAACTGAACATATTTAAAGTGTACAATTTGAAATCATAACCAGAATCAAGATATTGAATATATCCACCACCCCCATGAAAGCTACTTGTGACATTTGTGCATAAGTCTTTTATGGACACAATCTTTCTTTTCTTTTGAGTAAGTACCTAGGAGTGAAATGACTGGGTCATACAGTAGGTATAGGTTGAAGATTTTGGAAAACAGCTAAACTCTTTTCCAAAGTGGGTGTACCATTTGACATTCCCACCAGCAGTAAGTCAGATCGATTTTAATATTATGTAGTATTTTAACTCAGTATATCCACAATATTATCATTTTAAAATATACTATATTGAAATGTTATTAATAAAATATTTTACTTTTTATACTAAGTATTCAAAATCCCATGTGTATTTTACCCTTATATCTCAGTTCAATTAGCCACATTTCAATTGCTTAGAAAATATTGTACAGGGCCAATCTAGATGCTTTATCTGATTGCTGTTTTATTTTTTTAAGACCAAAATGCATAATTGTGGGTGTTTGCTTCTATAGACAAGTCTCTGGTATTTCCCTTTTGTGATATTTAGTTTATTTCGTGGATGCAGATGCTGACAAACTGAATTATACCTTATAAGGCCTTCATCAGTATTTTATGTAATGCTTTAAGCAGAAACTAATTTTTTTCTAGATTCATCGTTTCTTTGAGGATTGAAAAATGTTATTTCTTCTTTATTTATTAGCTGAAATGCTTGGAAAACAACAAAAAACCCTTAGCCACATCAACAATTTGTTTATCTTAAGTATAGTTTGTGTAGGTAAATCAAGAGAAATGTTCAATTCTTTCTCTTTATTTACCAATTGCCATTTTTTGTTATTATTCTTTCTGGCTTTATTAAAGTATAATAGACAAATATAAATTGTACATATTCAAGGTATACAATATGAAGACTTAATACATGTGTACATTGTGAAATGATTACCACAAATAAATTAATGAACACATCCCTCATCACAATTGGTTACCATTGTGTGTGTGTGTGTGTGTCTGTGTGTGTATGGTAAGGACACTTAAATATTTACATTTTTATAATTATAAATTGATCCTCTAGCATCTTCCAAAGGAAAACAACAAAGAATTTTAAAAAATGTATCTTTATAAACTCATGGATTTCAACATGTTTGATATGTAATTATTTAATTGTTGATGTTCAAGTTGTTCCATCTTTGGACAGTGAAAACTTATCCAAATTAGTTCCTATGTCATTTTGATACAAATGAAGATTTTATGATAGCATCGTTGTCTTCTGGTATGACAAGATGTTCCAGGCTAATCTTGTACATTTCTTTGATCAGCCATCTCCAAGGAGTCCTGGTTACTCCAGTTATAAATGGTATTTAGGGACCACAATCTGAGCACTAGAGGTGTTCATTGCTACTGAGATGATAATTGTTTCTCAGTTTTTGAGTAAACAGAATCAGGAAATGTATATTTTTTCCCTAAGAAAAAATACATCACAATACCATACAAATTACTTCAAATTCAATTTTAAGATATAAGACTTAAGTTTAACCTCTTTGATTTAATGTTTTTTTCAGAGAAATTTTGCTTTATCCACTTCTGTTTCTTCATTCTCCCTGTCAGAAGACTTTAAGAAGGGTTCTGACATATCTTTCATTTAAAAATGTAAGCACTTATATATATATGTGTGTGTGTGTAAGTGTGTATTCCCTGTCTCTTTTTTTACATAAATGGCACCACAGTATGTATTTGTTCTTCACTCTTGCTTTCTTGCAATGTATCCTGGAGAATACCATAGCTTATAGTCTTTTACAGATGTATAGTATTTCATTGTGTGGATATACCATTGTTTATTCACCAATCCCATATTAATAAGCATTTGAATTGCCTCCTTTCTTTTTGCATTACAAAAGCACTAGCATAAATAACCTGTGTATGTATCTTTTCATATCTTGCCAGCCAGGATATCTTTGAGATTGCATCCCAGAGGTAGGATTCTTGGATCAGTGGCCATATGGATATACAATTTTGGCAGATGTTGCCAAATTCCTGTACACAGGGATCATGCTATTTGCATTCCCACCAGCAAAGCACAAAAATACTTGTTTCTCTACAACCTCATCAATGTATTATGAAAATATATTCTATTTTGCCAATCTAATAATGACAACTGATATCCTCATGTAGTTTTAATTAGTTTTTTTCTATGAAGAGCAAAATTGACCATCTTTTCACATTTTAAGGACCATTTACATTTTTTTTTTCTGTGAACAATTGCTTCTATATTATCCTGTTTGGTGTTCTTTGAGTTATTGCTCTTTTTCTCTATTTTATTTTATTTATTTTTATTTTTTATTTTATTTTATTTATTTTTCTTTTTTTTTATTATACTTTAAGTTCTAGGGTACATGTGCATAACGTTTATATCATGCATAACTCCCCAATGCAATCCCTCCCTCCTCCCCCCTCCCCCTGATAGGCCCCAGTGTGTGATGTTCCCCTTCCCGAGTCCAAGTGATCTCATTGTTCAGTTCCCACCTATGAGTGAGAACATGCGGTGTTTGGTTTTCTCTTCTTGTGATAGTTTGCTAAGAATGATGGTTTCCAGCTGCATCCATGTCCGTACAAAGGACGCAAACTCATCCTTTTTGATGGCTGCATAGTATTCCATGGTGTATATGTGCCACATTTTCTTAATCCAGTCTGTCACAGATGGACATTTGGGTTGATTCCAAGTCTTTGCTATTGTGAATAGTGCCGCAATAAACATACGTGTGCATGTGTCTTTGTAGTAGAGTGATTTATAATCCTTTGGGTATATACCCAGTAGTGGGATGGCTGGGTCATATGGTACATCAAGTTCTTTATACATTAGGAATATTAGCACTTTTCTGTGGTTAATTTTCAAATATGTTTCTCAGTTTTTATTTGTCACTTATCAATAAACAATTTGCTTACAAAACTTTTTGCTATAAATTTTTTCTAAATATACTCTATCTTGTCAAATTTATAACTTTTTTCTTTTCTTTTTAGTTTTTTTTATTATACTTTAAGTTCTAGGGTACATGTGGACAACGTGCAGGTTTGTTACATATGTATACATGTGCCATGTTGGTGTGCTGCACCTGTGAACTCATCATTTATATTAGGTATATCTCCTAATGCTATCTCTCCCTCCTACCCCCTCCCCACAATAGGACCCGGTGTGTGATGTTCCCCTTCCTGTGTCCAAGTGATCTCATTGTTCAATTCCCACCTATGAGTGAGAACATGCGGTATTTGGTTTTCTGTTCTTGTGATAGTTTGCTGAGAATGATGGTTTCCAGCTGCACCCATGTCCCTACAAAGGACACGAACTCATCCTTTTTTATGGATGCATAGTATTCCATGGTGTATATGAATTTTGAATCATAGAAAATTTATCCTGTAGTGAAACCGATTTATATTTTCTTCCATACTCATATAGATTTTATATTTTACATATTTAAGTCTCTCTTGTATTTTACATATATCTTAATATACCAAAAAAAGAGTAAATCCAGTTTTTATCTTGTTTCCATATGGCTACTCATTTATTCAAGTACCACTTTTAAAAAAGTTAATTATTTCCCCACCAATTTGAGATGCTATCCTTATTGTACACTAAATTTCTATATACATTTGGGTCTGTTTCAGGATTTGTTGTTTTGTTCTGTTGGTATTTTTGTCTGTTTAAGAGTCAATGCTATGAGGCTTTATAATATGTTTTAACATATGCTAAGGCTAGACTTCTCTCCTGGCCTTATATTTTCCCAGAAATTTTCTTCCTATTTTTTTCAAATGATAATCTAACATCTAATAAATATCAGGATGAAAAATATAAACCTACACACTAAATTACTTGTCCACCATGATTGACATAAAAATTATGAGTGTTTAAAGTAGAATAAATATGGGTTGAAAATGTATGCAAAAAACTTTCATGAAATTAGAAGCAGAATTAAAAAGCAGTATAAGTGATATTTTTAAAAATCAAGAAGGTAAAAATAAAGACATACCTAAAACAAATTATTGAATGAAAAATTAAATATCAAGTTAATATGTCTACAGAAGTCAAACAGATATATATAATACGTATAATAATACTTATAATACTATTTATTTACTAACAAGTCTATGGTAAATAACAGGTTCCAGATTATTTGAAAATGCAAAAGAAGGAAAATGATATTAAAATAATAACAGTAATAGTAAGTAATATGTCAATGAACTATAAAGAGCAAGAAATCAAAGTAAATATAGGAACTAACAAGATATCTTAAATTTCATAGAGAATTATTTTATATTTGTAAAATTAGAATAACTAGTAAATAACTGTAGTACTGAAACTATGATCCAAATAATACAGCAATGACATTTATGCATCAAAAAATGTTTAAAATATGTGGAGACAAATGACATAAACGTGATAGAAATGGGACACTTTGATTCTAAAAGTCATTCTGGAAGAAAAAGTAAGGGAACAGAAAAATTAAATAATTACAAAGTAAGATTAAAAGACATATTACACTTTGTATTGTTAAAAGCAAGAGTATATTTCTCCTGAAGCATATGTGAAGCATTTTCATAATAGGCCAAATATTCACATATATAAAACAGTAATAAATAATTTATCATAATATACAGTAGTATAATATTGTCTGATTGTAATACAATAAAAATAGAAATAGATAATATAAACTTTAAATATTTTGACAACTCAGGCCCAAAAATGCCTTCTAAATAAGTATATGTTTTATAGAATTATGAAGAATATTTTAATTAAAATGTATGAGATGTATAAAAAGTATAATTAGAAAAAAATTATTGTCTTAAATGCTTTTGGCATTCAATAGTAAACATATTTAAAATTATTTGTCCTATATGAGAATTTTAAAACAATAAAATTGCGACTTATAGTGAACAAATATTCTTATTAGAGGATGGGGTAAGGGAGATAAACTATAAAACCAGAAATTATCTGACCATTGTGATCAATAAGTAACTGAAGCAAAATTAGAAGTTGGAAAGGGAATAGCACATAGAGATTTAATATTTATTACCTATGGTAATAAATTTTGAAATTGTATATGCAGCAGACAATTGCATTAAAAAGAGGGATATGAACAGATAACTTATAAAAGAAATACAACTATTTTAATATCAGAAAAATGTTCCATTTCAGTTGTAACTAAAGAAATGCACGATAAAATAATACAGCATTTTGTTTTTAAAGTGGTTAATAGAGTCGAATGAAAATATCCAATGCTAATGATGACATGATATTTTCATATTTTGCTGCTGACTGTATATTTTCACAATCTTTTTTGGAGACAATTTCGTAACATGTACTAAGAGTTACAAAACTATTCATATTGTTTGCATAATTCTTGGGGAGTATTTTTAAGATTAAAACACTTTGAGAAATTGGGGGATGACTATTCTTGCACTCTTTGCTGGATTTACGTCAAGGTAGTTTTAGGAATTGCTTAAGTGGAAAAGGGATTCCGTATAGTCACTCAGGAACTGGCTCAAAGGACAGTTTGTGGTCAGTGCCAAACCACAGAAAGGGAGTGAGCTCAGATAATGATAAAAGAAAGGCCAGTGCCAAGACTCAACCCAGGGATGAGGAGTGCAGAGGACCTTACGAGTAGAGGAGCCTTTGGAACCACCACATTGGGCCATTTTCCCTACCCGAGCCCTGGTAGATGGTAGTCCACAGCCTGTGCTTTGGAGACTGACTAGCAAGGTTTGAATCCTGGCTTATTAGCTCTGTGTAACTCTGTATAAACTTACTGTGATTCAATTACCCCTTTCATAAGGTAGAGGTAATATAGTGCCTGGAGTTGTTGATAGGACTAATGAGATAGTATATATCAGATATGCACAGCTCAGTGCCTGGCATAATTTGATCACTAGATAAACCTTGGGTCTTATTTGTTGCAATATATCTGCCAGAGACTCTAGAGGTCTGGTTCTAGCCTACCACTAACTAGCCAGTTGAGTTTTCACACATCAGTTAATCTTTCAGAGAGTTGAACTGGGTTAGATGGTCTCTCAGGTCCCTCTAGACTTAGAAATTTGTTGATGAGACAGTCCTGTCTAGCCTAGTGCTTAAGAACTTGAACCACTGGAGCCAGACATGCCTACATATGAATCCCAGCTACTGGTTTTGCTAGCAATGTGATTTGGGGTATATTATTTAATGCTTCTGTGCCTCAGTTTTATCATTTGCAAAATGGGACTCATAAGAGCGCCTACATCATAGGATTGTTGTGAGGATCCAAGAGATGCTAGAAGTAAGATGCAGAGCCAAGTGGCTTGCAAAGATAAGGGTTCACTAGAAGGTAGGTTGGTGTAAAAGCAATTGCAGTTTTGCCATTAAAAGTAAATGTAATAGCTGTTAGGTTGGTGCAAAAGGAATTGTGGTTTTGCCATTAAACTGCAATTACTAATAGCTCTTATTATTATGGTTTGAACATGGTTAGAATTATACTGCCACAGTTTCTGGGCATTGGTAGGGACATTAGAAATATAATCATTCTGATTTCAAACATTCTATCCATTGTTCACATGAACTATAATATGTGCTGAGAATTCAAATACTATTTCACAGTAAAATTTCTTGCTACTAGTTAGGTACAGAATTCTGAGTAATCCCAATACGCTTTGAGTTTTGGCTCAGAAAATAAGGTTAGTCTTCTTAGCAATCGCTCGCTATGCATTTAAACCATGGCTAGAGGACAGCCAGATGGATGTTAGGCAGAAATGAGGGTCAAGGATGATAACATCCTATGGAAAATATGACAGGATAAATGGAACTAGACCCACTAATAGAACCCATTAGGTGGAACTCCACTGAAATGGTTCATGTTTGAAATTATCCAGTTCTAGGAAAACTTGTTGGGACTGATACTACCACCACTAGCAGTATAACAATGATGTTCTTGGCAACCAAGGATTCATTATTTTATGGCATGAGATTTCCTCTCTGCCTTCTACCAACATATTAGGATATAAAATAACTTCTAATCTCACTCCTTAACCTTATGCACCATATTTGGTGTTGGAGATCCCCAAAGGGCAAATCACACAGCTACTCCTATTCTGAAAACAGATTTGAATGATGGTGAAGAAATGTGAAATGGTCATGGGCCTTAAAGAATTCCATTAGTGTTATTGATGTACCACATTATATACTTTTAATAGGATCATTAGCCAAATAATAGAATACTAAAATTTTAAAGCTTGAGCAAAGCTTAGAGGTAAACGAATCCAAATCATTTATTTTACAGATGAAGACAATGAGACTGACAGGTGAAGTGACTTTCTCAAAGTCACTTGGTGCTGTAGTGGCAGGGCTGGGGCTGGTATCCAGACCCAGACTCTGCACACATGCCTGTCCTTATTGATGCTTGAAGACCATAAGCTTTTTTACATTTCATGAGGATACCACAGGATAGTGATTATCTAGGGAGCGAGAAATGTTTATGATGTTTATAAATTCAGGTGAAACATACTGTAGATTAACAAAGCAAGGGCTCTTTCCTTATCCACTCTTACGATATTAATGAGCCTTTCAGTGGGTGGAGGAGAATCTCAGAATTGCAAAATGATGGATATCAGCCCTGAAGCTAAATAGTGAAAGGCTCAGGAACTCGCTAGAGACTATAGAAACATTTCCACTGTATCCCTTAATTCAACACAGTGTTCTAAAATTGAATTTTTAATTCCATTGAAAAATTATATATGAGAGAAGGAAAGAAGAAAACATTGACTCACTGTAAGTAGCCCAAGGAAGCAAGAGTGACAGCCTGCTGACTACAACAATCACAGTGGGAACATGGAGTGCCCAGTGTTTAATGTAGGAGAGAATATGACCTTCCATTAAAATATTCAAAATTTAAAAAATCCAGAACATTGTATTTATGTAAAGATTAAGTGGGACTGTTTCTGCGGTTTTAGTTTCCTGTGAGTTTTTGGAATGAAAATTGAACTCAGGTCTGTCTGACTCTGGAGGCTCCAGGTTTCTTACAGAAACTTTTAAGAGAAAGATGAGTAGGAGCCAGCACAACCTCATCAATGAACCATGACCCGGAGTCAAGGCCCTGCTGATGCTCATCATCTCCCTCCTTAGTGACTCATTCTAGGTTCAATTCAACCTCAGCTGACAACCCAGCTGATGTTAGCGGTTTACTTGATGAGGTGACCTGGGCCATCATACCTGAAGGGAGCTCAACTCCTGGTCACCATGTCCTTCTCAGGCCATGACTGCTGCATTTATTTATTTACTGTTACAACAGGGCAGGGGAGTTCTAAGAGACACCCTAGTGTATCATATGAATGTCAAAATGAAGGCCTCCCTGCCTGTGCATATAGGAGCAGACCTACGTCCTCTTCATGATGCAGGTCAATGACCCCTGCAGCAGGATCAGCGTTTTTCTTGACTGCTGACCTCCCAGCATGTGAAACCAGAAGTAACTGGGCATAGCTATCATTTAAATAAAAAATAATTTTTAAAATAAACTCTTTTGAGGTATAATTTACATGAAATTAAATGCATGTGCATTAAGGGTATAGCTTGATGAGTTTTGACTCATCACCATCAAAATTAAAATCAGGAATATTTCCATTATTTCAGAAAGCTCCCTCATGTCCACTTGTATTCAATTACCACCTGCCCCCTGGGAATCCCTACCTCCAATCCTAAGAAACTACTAATCTTCTTTCTGTCACTAAATGTCTACATAAAAGCTTGCCTTTTCTAGAATATTAATATTAATGGAATTATATAATATGGAGTCTTTTGTGTCTAGTTTCTTTTGCTCAGCATAATGTTTTTAAAAATAATTTTAAGTTCCAGAATACATGGGCAGGATGTGCAGATTTGTTACATAGGTAAACGTGTGCCATGGTGGTTTGCTGCACCTATCAACCCATCACCTATGTAGTAAGCCCCGTATGCATCAGCTATTTATCCTGGTGCTTTGTCTCTTGCAGCCCCCTACTCCCCAGACAGGCCCCAGTGTGTGCTGTTCCTCTCCCAGTGTCCATGTGTTCTCATTGTTCATCCCTCACTTACAAGTGAGAACATGTGGTGTTTGGGTTTCTGTTCCTGCATTAGTTTGCTGAGGATGATGGCTTCCAGTTCCATCCTGGTCCCTCAGAGGACATGATCTCATTCCTTTTTATGTCTGCATAGTATTCCATGGTGTACAGGTACCACATTTTCTTTATCCAGTCTATCATTGATAGGCGTTTGGGTTGATTCCATGTCGTTGCTATGGTGAATAGGGCTGCAATGACCATACGCATGCATATATCTTTAAAACAGAATGATTTATATTCCTTTGGCTATATGCCCAGTAATGGGATGGCCGGGTCAAATGGTATTTCTGGTTCTAGATCCTTGAGGAATCACCACATGGTCTTCCACAATGGTTAACCTAATTTACACTCCCACCAACAGTGTAAAAGCGCTCCTATTTCTCTACAGCCTCGCCAGCATCTCGTTTCTTGACTTTTCAACATTCTGACTGGCATGAGATGGTATCTCATTGTGGTTTTGATTTCCATTTCTCTAATGGTCAGTGATGTTGAGCTTTTTTAAATAATCAGCGTAATGTTTTTAAGGTTCATTCATGTCATTGCATGTGCTTGTGGCATGTTCCCTTTTACTGCTGAGAAGTATTCCACTGTAAGGACATACCACAAGATGTTCAACTATTTACCTGTTGATCAATGCTTAGGTTGTTTCTAATTTGGCCTATGATGAATAAAGCTGCTAAAAATACTTGCATCTTTGGGTGGACATATGTTCTCATTTTTCTTGGGTAAACACCTAGAAGTGGAATTGCTGGGTCATATGATAAGTGTATGCTCAACTTTATAAGAAGCTACCAAACCATTTTAAATGGTTGTGCCATTTTACGTTCCAAGCAGCAATGCTGAAAAGTCCCCATGAGCTGGCTCTTTCTTTTTTCCAGATTCTTAAGGCAGAAGCTTAGATAACTGATCGTAGACATCTTTTCTTTTCTAAATATAAGTTCTAAATTCTTCTCTGAATACTGCTTTTGCTGCATACAACATTTCTGATAGGCTGGTGTTTATTATTATTTAACTAAACATATTTTTAAATTTTCTTCGTGATTTTTTTCTTTGAACCACAGATTATTTAATAGTGGATTGTTTACTTTCTAAATATTTGTAGATTTTCCAAGGCATCTCTCTGTTACCCATGTCTAAGTTAATTCTGTTGTGGTCAGAGACCATATTTTGTAAGATTCCAATTCTTTTAAAGTTATTAAGACTTGTGTTATGAAGCAGTGTATGGTCTATATTAGTGAATGTTCATTTGCACTTAAAAAGAGTGTGTATTCTGCTTTTGTCATGTGTAGTGTTTTATAAAAATCAATTATGTTAAAATAGTTATCTTGCAAAGCAGAGGTAGATGCATCTTTCATGAGCAAGGAAAGCAACACTTCTTTCAATAGAGGAGTAGGCCACTTCTCAAGGTTCAGAGAGGTCAAGGAGCCTGGGAGCTCAAGATTTCCAAAGGGCAGAAACCTGTGTTCCCAACCTAAGCCTCGGGGTTTCATTCTTTCCCAATAAAGGTTCTGAACTTGCCACAACACTTACTGGACTGATGAATTCAATCTTCTTGGCGCTCCATTCTCTGTATAATGAATTCCTGGACCTGATCCTCAGCTTTCTCCCCCATTTAGCTGCAGGAGATGAGGGTCTCTGTATATGCTGCAAAGGAGCACCCTGGCTTTCATACCAAGCCAAAATCACTAGCAGCGTTTCCATGTCTTTCTCTGAGGCATCCATAGCACTCAGCAATAACCATCTCACTCTGTAATCCTTATAATTACTATTTCCCCCAAGTCTCTCTAATGCTTGGTGGCACTGTACCTATTAGCACGTTCCCTTCCATTTGTATTCCATTCCAGTTCACCACTGGTGAAAGGTTTAACAATAGCCCTGCTACCCTACCGCCTCCCAGCAGTGAGCAGTACTCTACCTGCTACTATCCAGTGGGTGGTCCAGCTCCCAAATGCCTACTTAAGAGCCTGGAAGCAAGTGAGGAAGTTTGAGAAGAGAAGCTGGACTCTGAGGCAGCTGCAACTGAGGTTTGGCTGATCCAATAGGAGGCTCTAGAGTAGGGATGGCCCCCCACGATTGTCCCCCATTGAGGTCTTTGCACCCCCACACTAGCCGGCCTTTGGAGATGGGTTGCATCAAGGCAGGGAGCAAAACCTTGAGCAAGTCACCTCTCTTTGGCTGAAGGCAATGCCAAGAGAGGGACTCAGATGGGGACACTGGCTCACACTCCCAGCATCATCTGATGCTCCTGGCTGCTGAGGCAATGAACTCAGTGCTCCTGAAGCGGGTATCTGGATGGCACACTGCAGCATTCACTACACCATTACTAACAGATAAATACTGAATGTTTTCAGCACTTTAAGAGTTCATTGATGATTTCCTGCTTTTTTGCTGCCACTTACAATATGACCAGTAAAAACAGGACAGAATATATAATCATGGTTTTTGCAGTACTCTTCCTGCAATCCAGGTAGAGCTTGTGAAAGATGAAGATTTCATTTATCCTTACCTCTCTCCAATTCTTATCCATAAGGTCACCAACTTTATCAATGCTACTCCCTTATGATTTTATGATGGAGTCGTCCTGTGGATCTGTGAAGGAAGTGCAGAGAAAAAGTAGTCTAGCCAGGGCTGTCATGTTCTGAAGTGCAGGTTGTGCACTGCAGAATTGTACATGGAGGTTTTGAGTTAAGCAAAGGCCAGGGTAGATCAGGAATCATCTTTCTTATTGCAGAGACTTTTTTCTAGACAACCTAATTTCTATTAAGTTATGCCCAAACATTTCCTATAGGTTTTAGGATAAGTAATTCTTGGCTTTGATAATGAAAGTGGGAAGAAGAGGGAGAAAAAAATAGAAGCAAAGGAATATGGGTTTTTGTGTGAAGTCAGCTCAGATGGAGAAAGGATGAAGTGGGAAGATAGCATAAGGTGTGGCTTCACACAAGTCCCCATGAGAATGTATTTGGGATCATAGAGCTAATTATTTCATCACGAATACAGAGGAGGACAAGGACCCTTAGAAACCGCAGAGAACATTAATAGTGCAGAGTTGCCCCTTTCTGAGCTAAATGTGGTGAAGGCAAATCTAAGGAACATTCTCCATTTCAGTCTCAATTCCCCCAGGCTCTAAGTGAAAGAGGAGCTGTATTTACCCATCCAAAATGATGGACAGATAGCTGTCTAGAGACGGTGTCACTGAGAGGGTGAGAAGGGCTGTAAAAGAGCAGATATGTTCACGTTTATGGCAAATTATGCCAGAAAATAAATTCATCTTAATTATTATATGGCTGGCGCCCAGCCCACTTCCCATCTTCTTTTCAGAGGGACTTACTAGAAAATTTAACAGATGGGACTTGGAAACATGGCCCACACAATCTGAGACTAGGATGGAGGTGTGTATGAGGGAATTGTGAGAGCAGAAATAAAACCAAAAGAGGAAATAAGTTTTTATGTTAGACTATTAGGCTTCATTTTAGTGCTAACCCTGATCAATTGGTTGTTAGGAAATGTTGAGAAGAGTGTGTTTAGCGGGAAAGACTGGCATTTATTAGTGATGTTTTCTCTCTCAGTTTTCTATTATTACCTAACAAACAACCCAAAACTTAAGGGATAAAACCCAACCTTGTTATGTATTCATGATTCTGTAGGTCAACAGTTGGCAGGTCTCAGCTGGGTGGTTCTTCTGCTGGTGGGACCCACATGGGATCACTCATGTGGCTGCTGTCCTGTAGAGACTTGAGCTGGGTGTTAGGAGATGAGCTTACTCACGTGTCTGGCTGTGGGTGCTAACTCATGGCCTGACCTCCCTCTATGTGGTTCTCATCTTAAGGAGTCTAGTCCAGGCTCCTTCATAGGATGACTTATGTTCCAAAAGGGTGAGAGCAGAAGCTGCAAAGTGTTTTGTGGCCCAAGCTCAGAAGTTCCACAGTGCCACATCTGCTGCATTTTATTGGTCAAGTATGCCACAAGTCCAGCACAGATTCAAGGAGTGTGGACAGACTGCATCTCACGATGAAAGAAACAGGAAAGTTACAGTGCAAATGGGCATGACTTCCTGGGGGATGAGAGATTTTTGTGGCCATCTTTGGAAATAATCTGTCACACATCTAAGGTTCGTGAAGACATGAGGGTCAAGAGTAGGAGAGTCACAACACATGAATGAACCAGTCCTACCCTGTTAAGGGTCATCTTAACATCCCAATAAATTCCTATCACTCTGTAGGGACAAAAGCCAGTCGCTCCATCACTAGTGGGAGGTTTAAATGGCTGAATGAATTTTCAGACTTTTTTATATTGCTCATTTATATACAGCTGTTTTGGTGATTTTGAAATAAGGTTAGTGATACCATAACAAGGGCTTTTTAATGATCATTCTGCTAAATACACAACCGTAATAAATTTTGCTGTCATCTGCTTAAGTTAGAATTGTAAGTGGGCCAGGTATGGTGGCTCATGCCTGTAATCCTAGCATTCTGGGAGGCAAGGCAAGTGAATCACTTTAGCCCACGAGTTTGAGACAAGCCTGGGAAACACAGCGATACTCTATCTCTATAAAAAATTTTTAAAATTAGCTGGGTGTGGTGGCACAAACCTGTAGTCCCAGCTATTCAGGAGGCTGGGGTGGAAGGATTGTTTTGAGTCTGGGAGGTCGGGTTGTAGTGAGCCGAGATGGCACCACTGCACTCCAGCCTGGGCAATAGCATGAGACCTCATCTCAAATAAGAGAGAAAAAAAATGAATCGTAAGTGAGCTTTAATATCCTTTGTCACTTTTGTTTGAGAATCTAAAGCAAATAATCGAAACTCATGACTATTCCCAATGGAAATAGCGTAACCATAGGAAGCATGGGCCTCTTTGTGAGAATTTGATCATTCTAATAATAAAAGGAGAAAGAAACATAGTGGGGATGAAAATGAATGTTTCCCACACACCTACCATGTGCCAGGCATGCTGCACATATTAATTCATTCACTCCTCCCAAAAATCCTAAGTATTAAGTAATACTATTACCTGTTTTACAGAAGAGAAATCTGAGGTTCGGTAAGGCAAATGACTTGTGAAAAGCTGATACCGAGGCAGACAGTTCGAAGGCCAGGATTCAACCTGAGTCTTCCGCTTGTCCTAGTGCCTTTCCAATATTTATTGATATTGATACATATTTTATACATATATTCAAATTACATACATCTTATCCTACTCTAAAAACCATAATTGTATCATTTTCAGCTGCAACACAACTTTATAATTATCCTTTTAAATGGTGCATAATATTTTAATGTTTCTTTGATATGCTGGACCATACTTTCATTCACCATTACTTTGACTTGGACCTTGAGGTTACTTATGCTAGAGCTCAGAACCATGAACTAGATCAAATCTGGCTTAACACAATTTCTAGGGATGTTGTAATTATTTTTCTGAACCAAACGTGTGAATAACACGTCTGCACCTTGTCAAGCGTTTTGGTTTCTGTCATTTTCCTTGAAATGGTATTTATTAACAAGATTAGACCTGTTTCGATAATTGCAGGAGACTAAGTACATGAAATTAGGCACACATTTACATGCCTAATATTTCTACTCATTGCACCAAAACACCTCCCGCTTATTTTAAGGGTGGTTCCTTGCTCAGAACAAACCTGCTTACATCGTAAGGCAGCATTTTCAGATTCACCAGGAAGGATGAGGTTCCAATGTCACAGAGAGAGCTGGGAGAGAATGGCATGTAGGTCTCATCTCTAGCCAGCAGATGTCTCTATTTCATTCACCCTTCATTGCAGGTTCCTCCTGAATGGGAAGACTTGGGAGCAAAATCTATGAGTGGGAGTTGTCCCATCCTTTTGTCACCTCCCACCAGCCTGCAATTGCCCCTCCTCCACCCCTCCCCTAGCTTCCTGATTCGTGGCACAAAGGTAATTGAAACAGGAGTGCCATTTGAGTTTAAATACATTCTTTACCAAATCTGTTTGCAAAGTGGGAACGGTAACTGAAAGCAATCTTGACAGAGCCAAAGCTTTTTCTCTTTAAATAGCACCATACTCCGTACTAAAAGCTGTATTACTGAGTCATAACAATTAATTACGTTCAGAGGTGAGAAGACAGGATTTAATGCTCTAATGCGATTTGAATTTAGGCCGTTATCTCATCCCACTGCTATTTAAAACAAGATCACTTTTCCACGGAAGCATCTGCAACTAAGGATGGTTTCAGAGCTTAAGTCTGAAGACATCCCTGGTAACTGAATATTCCTGTTTTAGCTTCCTGGTTGGGGGGGTGGGGGTGGTTGGGGGGTGGGGTTTATAAGCATGTCTGGATTTTCTAGATTTTTGTAATGAATTGCACTTCTTTCTGCTTTGGGACTTGATAAAAGAGAACTAGGGGCTGGGAAGGTCATGAGGAATTTTGTAGGTGTGGAGGTGTGCAGGAGGAGTTACTGGAAAAGCAAACAGAGACCATATGACCAAGCATGTGAGGCACATGTCCATGCAGGGCTGCCATGCAAACACCTCATGAAAAGAGATTTATTAATAAGTTCAGAGCAAGTAGCAGGAACTGGAGGAGAAGCTGAGAAGGTTCAGATGGTTATCAGGCAGGAGTGGGAGGGTCCTGTGGATATCCAGGGAGACAGAGACAAGCTCTTCAGAGGCAGCTCTGTGGCTTTGCCAGAGGCTCCTAGAGGCACTGAGGTTCCTGGGTTTGCCAAGGCTGGTGGCACCAACATAGCAACCGCGGGGTCCAGAAGGATCTGCCCGGAATCCTGGATCTGAATCGCCATTGTGACTCCCCACAGTGTGACTCTGTGAACGCTGTGCTCCCCAAGCCTTGGGAGATAGGGGCTTCTGTCCCACGGAGAGTTGCTGGGAGAGTCTGACGAGCTAAGGGTTAGATTCTGGAGTGCTTCCAAATCTGGAAATCATTATACTCATGCAGAATAAGGAAAATGGACAGATCCTCCTTCCAGACATGGAGTGTGGATTTTGACATTGCTTGGGTAGCTCAGGGCCCAAGCTGTGCAGCTGTCTCAGCATGAAATGCCTTTCACACCCCTCTGCTCTCAGGACCCTGCCTTGTAGGAGCAAAGAGCCTCGGCCTCCCCACAAACATTGTGTTCTCTCTGCCGCTCTCTTAGGTCATTCTGTGTGGTGAGTTCTTCCCACCATGTTCTCCTCTCCCACTCTTCATCAGCTCCAGACTCAGCTTAGTATCCCTGACTTGCCAAGTGCCTTTAACCCTCAGCCCCAGACAGACGCTCTTTCCACTGCGTTTCCGTGGTCAGTTAGAGGCACAGGGCCAGATCTCCTGCCCTGAAGTCGTCTGACTGCACTCTCTAAGCCACTCACTGGCTGTGTGACCTGGACAAGTGACCTAAACCTTATAAGCCTCATTTGTTTGATCCACGTGGTGAAAATATTAATAGTTATTTTGCCGAGTTGTCAAGAGCACGGGAAGGGCTGGCCTGCTTAGGACAGGAGGTCATCTCATGGTGGCCAGCACTAGCCGGGGAACCTCCAGGCCTGTGAGCCCAGAGTGGCTTTCCCTTGGGTTCTCAGGGCCTCCGGCTGGGCTTGGCAGATCTCAGGGTGAGTTAGTGATGCGGGAGTCTGCATGGCCCTCCTCACCCTTGTATAGGTTAGGAGTTGAGTCCTCTGCCCAGCATGAGGCATGGCCTCCTCATGGCCAACCCCTCTCATCTCTCAGGTCTTCCTCCAGGCATTCCCCAGGGCCCTCGTCTAAGCAGCTCTCCTCTCCCATTCTTCCCACATCTGCCCTGTTTTATCACCACCCGATATAGCACCGGCTTGTTGATGTGTTTGCTCAGTCACGACTCTCTCTCCAAAGCAGAAGGTAAGCTCCAGAGAGAAGGAACATTCTCTTGTCTTCTATTCTGCGTCGCTACATCCTCAGGACCCAGTATAGGGGCTAGAGCCTAATAGGTGCTCAGTTAACTGGAGTGGGAAGAATGAATGGAAGTGTCTCCCTAGCGCAGTGCCAAGCACAGCACAGGCACTTCGGAGATCTCTGTTATATGGAAACCTGGGACCTCCGGGGCTACGGTTTCTTTATTTAAGGAATTTCCCTCACCCCCGCCACCCCCGCCACCCCCGCCATCCCCGCCACCCCCACCACCCCCACCACCCCCACCACCCCCGGCCCTTCCCCCATCAGCCAGTCTGTCCCTTTTCCCAGACCCCAACCCAATGGGAGCTTCCTGCAGGGCAGGGACGGCTGTTCTAGCTTCCCCATTCACCCCTCACTAGGATTTAGAGTCCGCCGCGCTGCACCCCCGCCCCGCGCCGCCCCTGGGCGCCCGCCCCGGGCATGCTCAGAGCGCGCAGGTCCGGGCGGCTGCGGCGGGGGAGGAGAGAGCGGCCGCCCCCGCCGCCGCCGCGCGCTCGCCGGGCCCGGGCGGAGCTGCGCAGTCCTCTCGCAGCTGCGCCAGGACAGCCGGCGCGCGGCCGTGCCCACAAGTTGCCGGCAGCTGAGCGCCGCGCCTCCTCCTCTTGCTCGCAGACCCCTGCGCCCACCCGGCGGCGGTGGCCAGCGCCAGGACGCACATCCCGCGGACACCCACCCCAGATGTAAAGCGGAACATCAGCCCCTCGCCCCACGGCGCGATCGACAGTCCCGCCAGCGTCTCCTCTGCCAAACCCCAGGACTGGAAGATGTGGCAGCCGGCCACGGAGCGCCTGCAGGTAAGGGGCACCCGAGAGGCCGGGGGCCAGCCTGGAGGAGGAGGTGCCCGGGCAGAGAAACCTAGGTTTGGCTTCTGCCTACTTTAGGGGATTTGCCCAAAACCATCTTGTAAGACGCATGATGCTGTCGGTTTAACCCAGCGCCAGGAACCCGGGGGTATGGGGATGATGAAATTGACAAACGCATGGGTTCAGGCGTTACAACTTTGGGCTTGGAGGTGCTTGTGTGCCTGTTGGTTGGTACATATAAGGTTGGACTTTCTGACTGGCAATTTAGATTGCATTCCACTGACACAATGAAGTGGTCTGGAGTTAGGATTTTTGAATCCAGATTTTTTTTTTTTTTTTTTTTTTTGGTCTCCAGGAAAGACAGAACAAGTGATATGTGAAAGCATCCATTTGCCAATATAATGTGGAAATATCAAGCTTGGTTTGGCTTGGTCATGGCATGCTACTTATTTTATTTTTCCCTCTTCATTGGTTCTCTCCCTTTATCTTCCTTAAACCCAAGCTCCTTCAGATATTTAAGAATCAAAAGTAAGTTCAGCCAAGAATATTTATGTCCTGGGTCATCCCATCAAAAGTTTTTTACGGCTGTCTCCTGAAATGCCAGACTGCCTTGAATTGGATTCTGGAAGCTGGGGATTTGCGGGAGGCGATTGAAGAGAAAGAGGGACCTTTCCCAGAAGAACTCCTTCAGTGACACGTTGGGCCTTGGGATTGCCCTGGTTGCAAGGTTTGAGGACTGCCTTTTGCTGGCAAATATTCTCAGGAGTCAGGGCAGCTACTCTGCCAGATAAAATCCACTGAATCCTGCAGTGAAACTTTTGGCAAGCTTGGAGCCACATTGTTTCGTAGTAAACTTTGAAGAAGTGCTTAAGTGGTAAAATACAGCACCATTGGAGGCTGCGTCTGAAGACTTAGGACAGTGAGGCCAGGCCCTGGCTAGCTTAGAGGCTTCTCAGTGAACATTTAAAGCCCCAAGCACAGTTTCTCAGATGTAGGGAGAGGCTAACCTTTGTCTAGGAGTCCTCATACAGAGGAATAACCTGCAAAGGGCATTGCATTTAGCAGAAACAGATGCCCCACAGCCCCTTTCCAAATCTCCCTGGGCCGTGATTTGTGGGGAGCGTGTTCACTTTATCAGAGCCTGAGACACCAGACCAGTTCCCCAGGGTCTCAAGTAGAATAAACAAGAAAACCTGCATTTAGCCTTGAAGATGAGGAGGTGGATGACCAGCCTCCTAACCCCCTCCTTGTCTTACTAAGAGAATATCAACACTGGGCTCCGAATGACTGGCAGAAGGTGATGTAAATGTATTTTGGCAGTGGCACCAGATACCAGTGGCGCATTTGAAGTTCTCCTTCAGTTCAAGGCGTAACTTCTATTCCAAAGGAGCAGAATGATTGAGGGGAGCTGGCAGGCTTCCTGTTCATGTGCAGAGGGTAGCTTTTGGAAGTCCTTAGAAAGACGTGACTTGAGGTGGCTTTTATGGCCCCATGGTCTGTGCCTCTGAAGAGTTTCTAGATTTTTGACTCTTCAGGTTCTTCCTACTGGCTTGTTTCACTTAGGGAATCCTGTGCGCTCTGGAGCAGGTGACCTTTGGCAGATGAGCGCTCTCGCTTGCCTTCCCTTAGAGATTGCTCCTCACTAGAAATGTCTCCCCCTTCTTTAGTGAAATGTGCACATGTGCATTTTGGCGTGAGCCTGGTTTATTGCAGTTTGTGTTTGTAATGCATTTATTTTATTTCAAGGTGTCATGTTGAAAGAACTTGGTTTTAGGCTTTTGAAAGCTCAGATAAACAGGGCTTATCACCGACAAGACCAAGTCACTGTTGGAAGGTCCTTACCAACAGGGGGCTCAACTTCATGCTCCCCAAATTTCAATGAGTCTCTTTTGAAAGTACATACGTCTCAAGCCTTGGGATTAGAGAAGTGAGACAAATGCGGAAAGAAATCTCTTATATCCATGGCTTCTTCCCAAAGAGTTTTACTTGACTCTTCTTGAAAACACATAATTTGTACGTTTTTACTTTTGCGTCTCAGAGAGCTGTTGAGGGTGAGATGGTGAGTGAGCTGCTTATAATATTTTATTTACATTCCTTGTGGTTATCTTCGTCACAATCTCTGTTTGCTGCCTGGGTTTTTTTCCTTTTCTTTTCCTGTCACCATGATATAGAAACATGCCTGTCTGATTCCTCAGTGAGACGCCACTTTGCCACTCCCAGGCTCTGTGGCCACAGAGATAGCAGTGGATATCGTGCTGGATAGGAAACTTGAGAATGAGCCCTGCTCTTTAACGGTGTCTGAGCTCCATGTGCCTTTCACAAATCTTTTTAAACCTTCTCATTCAACCGCATTAATTTTTTTTTCTCATTAATCTTTAATGCAAACATTCTAATTAAGATGAGCCAGAGTGAAGAAAATTCTTCAAGGAAACATTTCCAGAACTTCCTAATAGGACTAAGGAGTCAATTGATTTTATTAATACCTAGAATCAGAAGAGGGGATGGAAGAAAATAACTAGACCCTTTCTTGATGATATAGTTCATATTCAGTGAGGCTGGTTTGAGAAGTCTGTGTCCCAGGGGAATGTGATAGACCTTTCACCCTCTAAATAGTGGACTGTTGAGTGTAGCAACTGGCTCCCTTGCTCAGGAAATGGCATCTTTGATCAGGTTTGATTATCGTGATCATTACCCACAGTTCTGTGTCCCCACAAAATGATGCTGATATTTTCTGATTTGCGGTTTAGCTGTTTGACCGACCCAAATCCAGCACAGGCAAAGGGAACTATTGCCCCGAGCAGGGCTGCACTGGGTAATTTCTCATTCAGTCACACAAACCGAGGCAAGTTCATCTGCTCCCTTGAATGTTAAAACTTGTGTTGCATCCCACTTGAGCCTTCGCTGGGAGCTTCTGCCATTAGAAATATAATAGGATCAAAAGGGATGTGAAGGTTTCATGTACCACCCTAACTTTTGACAGTGAATAAATATGAATTCTTCTCTTTTCACCTTCCCGTCTGCACAGCAGACTTTTTTTTTTTTTCTTGAAGGGATTGAGAAGAGTTATAAATTTTTAAAGAAGCAGATTTGAAACAGACTCCTTTCAGAAAAGTAAAGGAGACTTTTCGGAACAAATAAAAACCGTATTGGTTTTTATGAAATAGAGATGAGATTACCTCTGGCCTAGAAATTTTAAAATTTGTATGGGTTTCTGCATTGACTTAATGACTGTACTGGGTGGATCCCTTAGAAGTGACAAACCCATCCATGCAAGAGTGTGTCCCATCCATAGGAACAAGTATTTTCTCAGAGCAAAGGCCTTCACTGAGCTACCAGATGCATTTTCTGGAGGCCTTGATAGAACGAGAAAGATGAATCAAGACTGAGTTGGAAACGAAGGAGGTCAACACCTCCTTAAGGTCTTTGTTGTAGTTATTACTAGGATAAAGTAGAATGTGATAGGCATGTATGGGAAACAAGTTCTAGCAGGTTCTAATTGTGAAGTTGACATGTAACCATCTTCTCATGAGGCATTCTGTAAAGGTTCCAATATAATCATCTAGCCCTCTTCACTGAGATTACCATTTCTCCATGCAGATTCAGAAGAAACAGAGCTTTTTATTCATGAAGCTAGATTTGAGTTCTGCAGCCTGGGCAATTTTTTTCTGTTCCATTACTTCCTTGTTCACTCTCATTGTGGCCAATGTCTGTGTGCTAGCACTTCCACAAGAGGGAGAAACACAGTGAAGAGTAGGGAGGACCCCACATCCTGAACAAGCTTTCTTTTGGTTTCTTCTGAAATTTTTGGCTGAGGAAGTGGTTGAAGTTTACAGCGAAATGCTATTTGGGGATTTTAGGAGGCAAAGTCCTCCTCTGAGGATTATCTCACCAGATCTTGTCTTGACTTGGAGTGTGGATCGTTCTAGATTCTTCTTCTCTATGATGATGCCACTTTCACTTTTCCCCTGAGAAGTGAGACTGGAGAACCCTCTAAAACATCAACTGGACACCATTAGCCCCGGCCCATCAGGCAGGGTGAAAACCGACAAATCTGACACTTTTCCAGGCTGCTCAAATTGACAGAAGGAACAAGGAATAAGAATGGGAAGATACTAGTAACCTGCTTTTGTGGTGCAGGCACTGTGTGTGGCACTGTGCTGAGGAGCTTTATTTTAACGATCTGGCTCATTTGCATCCTGTAACCACTTTTATTCCCATTTTATAGAGAAACTGAAGGCCAAAGAGTTGAAGTGATTTGGCCAGGGTTGAGCAGCTAGAAATGAACTGAGCTGGAGTTTGAACCAGACAGTTTGGCTCCAGTCCTTACTTCTTAAGCACTTCACCATAGTGCAGAAGGATAAGACAGACACAGTGCAATATATGTGTTGGTGCTGCTGTTGTTAATAAATACAGTTAGAGCAATGACTGTCTTGTGGGCTCAGAGAAGCTACTGTCCTATTTCTTGATGAAGCAGTGGGTTGACCAAAGGATACTCTGTTTTTGGTGGCTCAAATCTTTGATGGCACATAAGCTGCTGTTTCCTATTGAAGTTAAAATTCACAAGTGCCATTGAAGAGCTTTTCAGCTGAAGCACATAGCATTTATCCAAACTAGAGACCTTGAACACTGATGATTAGGGTGGATCGCGTACACATTCATTCCAAGTTTAGACAAAAAAAAAAAAAAAAAAAATGGGGAGAAGGAGGGAGGAGGTTGGAGATTTTCAGAGTGGTTGCTTAGAAAAAAGCAACAGCTGTTATTACAGAGGCACAGGTTTCTCACTAAACCCATTCTAGATTTTGTTGTTCTTTTAATCAATTGTAGTCGAGTAAGCACAAAACATTGGGCCTTATTGTTCATAAGGAAAACTCAGAGTTGTCATTAATCCAGGGCCTTAGTCTCCCTCAGGAGTA
Source organism: Trachypithecus francoisi (assembly GCF_009764315.1). NCBI lineage: Eukaryota > Metazoa > Chordata > Mammalia > Primates > Cercopithecidae > Trachypithecus > Trachypithecus francoisi. The sequence goes on from NW_022681458.1 coordinate 11,597,286, forward strand.
AAATGCTATCTTACATCATTGAGTCTTTCTCCAAGTTTGTCAGCAAATCTCTACCAAGTGATTTGCAAAATCCTAGCCTGGGAAAAAACTCTGTGCCCCTTGCTTAACCATGGCCTAATGGCTGTTTTGTGTTGACTGTACTGAGTTATCTTGGAGTGTTAGGCAACTTTTGCATTTTGTTTGATGTTCCAGGTTAGGTCCCTCCCATACCCCTCCACACTGACCGCATTTTACCATGAAAATTAGCCCTGGACGAGACTCTGGGAGAATCAGCCTTACAGCTTCCAGGGTACTGGAGATCAGACTGCCTTCCACAAGGTATTTTATTCTGTGAATAGCAGCAGTTCAGAGACTTGTTAGTGGTCAGCAAATAAAACTAGTCCAGAAACACTAAATGACTACAGTGTGCTTCTTTCAGCCCCATGGACACAAATGTAAACAGAGGCTTTATATAAGTAGAGCAAGAAGAAATAGTTGAGTCATTTGTCCAAAGACCTCCTTAAAGTCTAGTGGAATTAGTCTACTGTCATTTTGTGTTTACTTAAAAAAAAGTTGTCATCCCTATTTAGCTGCTAATCAGTGATAAAGCCTCAGTGTATTCACCAGGTCCAACCGTTGAGGCCAAGGACTGCAAAAGGAAGGTGTCAGGAAAAGACACAGACTTGTTTTGTGACTTTGGCATATTTCAATGCTTCCAGCATCTCGACGTGCTCTTCCACTTAATACTGATGCCACGTGGATCAATCATCTGGCCGAGGTCTTCTTTCCCTTGCCTGATGGCCTGGGATTCCTCTGCCCTCTTACATTTCAACCGAGTTCTTACTTTGATAAGGGAGGCTCCAGTAATGGCCTTCTTAGTCAGGTTGTTTTCTGAGTAAGAAATCATTTGGGTAAACAAAACAAAACAAAACAAAAAAAGCAGGTCTGTCTCTTTATAAATAATTTTGACCCAATGGCTTACTAGCAATGTTTCAGTTTTGTAACTTTTCTGAGCTTTGCTTTTCCTATCTGTAAAATAGAGAGATGTGCTTTGCAGAGATTTTGGTATGTCGCGTATCGTAGGTGCTCAATAAACAGAAGCACTTTTTAATGTTGTTATGGTTGGTCACTGTAGAAATAGAGTTTTGAGTTTAGATCTGAGCTCCTGTCTTCCCTCTGTCCATCTTTCTTGTCCATCTACTACGTCCCAAGTACTATGCTCGGTGTGGGTGAAGGGTGAGAAGAAGGACATAGTTGTAAACTTAGGGGACTCACAGTCCTATTCCTTATTGTTCAAAGTTGGGCTTAATATATATTTCCTAGTATGATTGTAACTTTCAGTGTTTCTGTTCATATGAAGAAGATCCCTGGTTAGCTCAGCTTTATAAACCAGAACCAGTATGTTAATGGCCTGCTCACTGTCCACTTGTCTGTGTCTCCTCACTTGGGGAAGCGCCTTTTATTCTTGATGTATAGGAAAGTGTGATGCATAGAATACAATTGTCTATACAGTTGGGGGTGAAGATGATGGAGGTTCACATATGATAGTGGGTGTTAGGGTATGGGTGAGCTGGGCTGGGGCTTGGGGGCCACATACCTTATGGCTCTTGATCACTCTGGTCCCTGTTTTAGAGAGGCCTAGGTGTGGCTATCCTGAAAATGGTCTGAGTTGACATACCTCTTATGTCTCCTTTAGTTTCTGCCAGGCAGTGGTCTCAAGGTCAGGATGCAGTGTTAGTTCTCTCATGTTATAAAGGTAGTAAGGGAAGTCATGCTGAAGTTGACTATCGGGAAATTTCATGTATACTATTGAGAGTCCACTGCTCCAAAAGAAATTTTAGGTAAGTGAAGCCCTTCTGAAAACCGTCAAATGCATGTTTGCTCCCAACTATCCAGAGCTAGAAGGTTATATAGCGTGGCAAGTATTCTCAAACAGGGCACAGAGAAGGGGTGCTGTGGTCAGGGTCCAAGAAGCAACATTTCCTTCCATTCTAGCAGTGCTGCTGGCAGACTCTCATTTAATCAGGGGTTTTATTGGTGATTTTTACCTTTCCAGCCATGCTCATTTCCAAGTATGGAGAAAATCAAGAAATACCAGCTACCATTCATTGCAGGCTTATTTAGTAGTAGTATCAGTACTAATAACAATAGCAGCCAACTTTTTATTAGCATTTACTATGTTCCCAGCACTGACCTGTCCTCCCAACAGCCTTTGGTAGTAGAGCTGGGGTTCATAGCCAGCAGACTGGCTGTAGGGTCTGCACTCCTAAGCACTGCACCCCTTGTGTCATGGAGCAGACATTTTGTTTTATATGAAAAAGCATATTTAATCCTTGAGAAAATTCTAAGGGATGGAGATTTTGTTGTCTCATTTTTCTGGATGACGTAACAATTGTCCAGAGACTACAGATAACTTTTGCTTGCGTTCGTTAACGACACATCTTCCATCTCACCTTTGTCTCTGCGGATGAAGCCCCAGCTTTTTCAGGCAGCAGATGGTCATACCTTGGCTGGAGGGTGGGTGTTCTATAGCCATGATAATATTCTCATACTGGTCCAAGGATTGTCAGAGACCAGTTTTTAACCACAGGGATATGAGAGGATATATACTAAAGACACCTTACCTTCATGAATAGCAAATGCCGCTTCTTGGAGAAATAGCCTTTTCCCCCTTTTCTGTCTTCTTGCTGCCCTGAGCATAAATGTGATGTCTAGCATTGCAGCAACCATGTAGTGATTCTGCAGCAATAAATGACAAGCCTTAAAACCAGTCCGCTCAGAAGGCTAGCATGATAAGATGGAAGGACTTGGATCAGTAAGCAGCACCTGAACCTACCTCCTAACCAAGAGTTATATGAGAAGAATATGACCCCCTTTCGTTTGTTTATGCCCATATGTGAATGGGGACTTCTGTTACTTGTATCTTTGACATTCCTAACTGACACAGCTACTAAGGGACCAAAATTCAGATTCAAACCCAAGCCTCCACATGTTACTCATTGTTGAAGGTTGAATTGTATTCCCCCAAAAGATGTGTTGAAGTCTTAACCCCTGTTACCTGTGAATGTAGCTTTATTTGGAAATAAGGTTTGTGCAGATGTAAGCAAGTTAAGATGAGGTCATATTGAATTAGGGTGAACCCTAGAGACAATGACTAGTGTCCTTACAAGGAGAGATTTGAAGACACAGCGGAGGCACAGAGAAGGCCATTGTGAAGATCAAGGCAGAAAACGGAGTTATGGGACCACAAGCCAAGCAACACCAAGGATTGCTGGAAACTGCCCAGTGTTAGAAGAGTCGAGGACGTGTTCTTCCCCAGAGCCTTTGGATGGAGTGTGGCCCTGCCAACATTTCCATTTTGGACTTCCGGCCTCCCAAATGGTGACACATTAAATTTATGTTGTTTTAAGCTACCCAGTTTGTGGTTATTTGTTACAACAGCCCTAGGTAGCTACTACACCAGTGAAACCATATAGCCTATTGACTATGTTTGATCACTCTGTTTCTGTGGTGTGGGTATCTCCAACTTTCACGTACTGGGACAAAATGCATGTGTCTATCAGGAATCCTGTTTTTAATACCGAGTGTGAGTTTATCTACTGTGGATTGAAAAAAAAAAAAAGAAAACAACTAAGCTATTGCTTCTTTCTCCTTTATTTCCTTCTGGTTGACAACATCCTAGGAAAAGGCGGCAAACCTTGAGTGTAACACATGCTGTGTTGCTCAGGGAAGGTCCTCTGGAAAATATGGTACATGAGCTTCAGTCCTGAAGATGGTTCACTTTGGAGATGAAACTTATGGGCTGGAATGTGAAACATAGTCACTTTGAGGTGGACCTCAGTGAAACTTCCAGACAGACTGACACCAAAGGAAGACTAGTAGTAAGGATTTTATCCTCAAAACAATCTTAAGTTTTCAGAGTCCCTGTAGGCTCTCTGGGTAGCAGCCTCTGTGATTTGCCTCTTCCTGACTAGGAAAACCTGTAAGCTGACAAAGAAATATATTTCAAATTGGCCCCCAGGTGAGCCTCATGGTATGTCAGTTTGATTATTTGTACCCAGTTTGGTGTTTTATTTTGTTTTTTATTTGATAACTGTATAAATTATTTTAGTGAAGAGCCTATTCTTATTCTGGAACTCACTTTGAAGACAAAAAAAAATCCATGTCATAATACTTATTTTCTTGGGCAAGCTTGTCTTTTTTTGTTACAGCCAGGAAGGCACAAATGTTCCCAGTCCTTCTGAGATGAAGGCAGGGAGCCTTTCCAACTGCAGAACTGCTCTGTCAGTGTCTCTTTCTGAGAGTGAAGAGTCATTCTGGTCTTAAAATGCTGTTTTGCTTTTCATTCTCTTCTCCAGAAGGAATATCCCCTGTGTCCATGGGAGCAGGAGGGGAATGGATAGTTACCAGGGGAAAGGAGCTGCATAATTGTTAGATCCATCCTAATCCTTTCATGACAAACCTTTCCTCAGAGTTGCTTTATAATTGTGGGTCTGAGAATAAACTCACAGATTCACCCACTGCATGCTTTGATGGTTTCACATCAGGAATGAGCCTACTTTTCCTCAGGTGAGAGCGGAATCCTGCTGTACAAGCCACCTATAATGTGGGCAGTGGCAACTGCTGTTTCCTTTCTAAGTCTTCTGAGGTTGTTTCCTAGGAACTGAGCTGGAGTCTATGGGGCCTGGTCCTGGTGGTAGCTATTTTGCTTTTGAACATAAATTCTTGGTAGCTGAATGTATTCGTTCCTAGGGCTGTAATAGCGAAGTACCACAAACCGGGTGGTACTGGTACTGTGGGTTGTCCCACAGTTCTGGAGGCTGGAAGTCTGAAATCAAGATGCTGGCAGGGTTAGTTTGTCCTGAGGGCTGTGAGTTAGTTTGTCCACAGCTCCTGGCTTTCTCCTAGCTGCTGGTAGTTTACTGGCAACCTTTGGCATTCCTTGGCTTGTGGCATCATCACTCCAGTATTCGTATGGTGTTCTTCCTGTGTGTGTGTCTCTATGTCCAAATTTCCCCTGTTTATGAGGAAATCAGTCATATTGAGTTAGTGGCTGATCATACCTTGCTGACCAAATAAAGTCACATTCTGAGGTACTACGGGTTAGGATTTCAACATGTACATTTTAGGGGGATGCAATTTAATCTGTAATAGTGTAGAATTTTCTTTTGGGTATCTACCAGTCACCAAGATATTTATCCCTACTTGACCAGCCACCAAAGAAAAAAAAAATGGCACTCAGAATTTTCTCTACATCTGCTCCATGTCCTGCCTACTACTTTCTTGATTGTTAAAAATTACAAATAATGTCTGCTTAGCATAGCAAATTAGTCACTTTAGAAATATGTAAAGAAGTTAGTAATCTTGTGCCTTTCCCAATTCCCAATTCTACCCATGAAGGAAACCCATGTTATCTATCTAGTGGTTATTTTTCCACAGACTTTCCCCAGGCTTTTGCATATGTATAGATATGTATAGACATATGTTTAGTTTTTCTCATGAATTTCATATATATATATATATACACACACACACATGCACAAATATATATACACACACACATATATACAACTTTTTAAAAAATTCTACTCTACAGTATTTTTTGGGTGTCTTTTCTGGTCAATATATATAGCTCCAACTCACTCCTTTTAGTACCTGTGTAGAATTTTGTGATGAAGCTGGACTCTAATTTATTTACTCATTCCCCCATTCTCCCATGAGGGAGTATTTGGGTTGTGTTCATGTTCTGTTTTTTTCCCCTATAAATAATACTGCTATAAATTTTTGTATATATCCTGACCTACTGCTGCCTATATTTCTTTAGGCTGAACTACCAAAATTGATATGGCTGAGTAAGAGTATGCATGTTTTATATTTCAGCAGCTGTCAATGAGGGCTCTTACTGAGAGTTATTATGCTTTTTGATCAGAAATATATATGATTTTGACAAAGGTGCAGAGAAGATAGTTCACTAGTGTCTTAGTCTGCCTAGGCTGCTATAACAAATTCCTTAGGCTGAGTAGCTTAGAAACTACATTTATTTTTCATGGTTCTTAAAGCTGTAAGTCCAGGATCAAGATGCCAGCAGATTCAGTGTCTGGGGAAGGCTGTTTCTGATTCATAGAAATGGTGCCTTCATGCTGTGTCCTCACATGAGGTAAGGGCTGGAAGAGCTCTCTTAGGCCTATTTTGTAAGGGAATTAATCCCATTCATGAAGGCTTCACTCCCATGACCTCCCCAAATGTTTCATCTCCTCATACCATTACCTTGGGCGTTAGGATTCTAATATATGAGTCTAGACCATAGCAACTGGAGAAAGGATAATAGTGTTTTCAACAAATGATGCTGGAATAATTGGATATTCATATGCAAAATGACAGTGACAACATCAGCAAACCCAGATACTTGAATCCATTCATCATGCCATTTACAAAAATTAACTCAAAATGGGTCATAAACCTAAATATAAAACCTAAAGTTTTAAAACTTCTAGACAAAAACAGCAGAAAATCTTTGTGACTTTGTGTGTATCTGTGTAAACATTACTGCAATCAAGATGAGGAACATATTCATTACATCCCAGAGTTTCTCTGGGTTGGGCAGAGATTCCTTAGAACAATGACAAAAATGCAATCAACAAAGAAAAAAATGGGACTTTATAAAAATTAAAAACTTCTGCTCTTTAAAAGATATGGATAAAAGAATGAAAAGGTAAGATTCAGGCTGGGAGAAAATACTTATGTCTCATATATGTATTAAAGGATTTAGATCTAGGATAAATAAACTGTCAAAACTCAATAAGAAGAAAGAGAATCCAATTTTTAAAAACCAGGAAATGATTTGAACTAAGGTCTATAGATGGCATGAAAAGATGTTCAATGTCATTAGTCATTAGGGAAATGTGAATTAAAATCATAATGAGGTATCACTACACAACTATTAAAACAACTGAAAAAGAAAAACCAGAACTATGACCATGCTAACTGTTAGTGAGGATGTGGAAAAACAGGAACTTTCGTATGCTACTGGTGGGAAGGTAAAATGATTTATTCAGATCAGTAGTTACCTGAGGATGGACTTGCAGGGAGGGGCCTGAAAGGGGATTGGGATAAGTTTTGGGGGTGATGGATTTGTTCAACATCTTGATTATGTGATGGATTCATGGGTTTATACATACGTTTAAAACAAATCAAATTGTGCAGCTTATTATATGTCAACTATATCTCTATATAGTTGTTAAAAATGTGTATGTGAAATCCTCATTATTTGCCAGGCATAGTGCTAGATATTAAGAGAACTAAACAATACCCTGTTTCTGTTCTCACTCCTGAGAATTCCCTGTCATTTCCATTTCCTTTTTACTGGAAATAAAAATTCTAACCCAGAACATAAATAATGAACTCTATAATTTTTCTTGGCATTCTCTTCTTTTAAAACATTTGTTCATTTAGTTCTTGAAATGACATTTTTCATCCATCTCAATTTGCCTAAGGATCTTAGTTAAACTAGTGGTTGAGCAAGAGAACAAATCCAGACCAAAGGGTGGAAAGTTCACGTTGTCTTGTTGATTCTTCCCCATTCTGGATGGCCCTGTTTCTCGTTCATGCTCCCAGTTCATGCATTTTTCTCCCCTTTCTAGCGTGTTGGTGTTCCAGCTGACTCTCCCAGCTGGCTCAGTCCTCTGAGGCCTTTTCCAGCCCTGTATTGCAGTGCCTGGCTCCAGCCTCCATGGCTGGTAGACTCACAAGATATTACTATTGAAAGGGTAAATTTCTGGGATGTGGCCCCTATGACTGGCTGGGCTGCCTTCTTGTTATTTTTCCTCCCGTGACAGAAAACAAAGAGCGAATCCATCATGCAAAACCATTAGCGGGTCTTGATTCTAGTTTGTGGATTAAATTAATGTGTGTAGCAGACGTAGGGTCGGATTCCTTGTGAGACAATTGTTTTTCTCAGGAATATGGCAACTAAAAACTAGACAGGATGGAATAGCTTCACTAGTGACCATTGACCCTCAGTAAAAAGCTGATGAGAAACATTCACAAAATGACTTTAATCTAGTAGTTTAAAAACATTTTACCCCTCAAGGAGGAAGATTTGAGACATTCAACTCAACCTCTTTTAAGGTCCAGGGTAAGGAATATAGAGCGTCTGGGAGGGGTTCCAGACTTTGTTCAATAAATATGTAAGGAAACGATGTGGCATATTGTCCAGTCTGGGGCCCTGTCAAGGTGATGAATGCACTGTCAATTAACTGGAACAGCAGGCAGAAACCGAGTCTCCTGTCAACCTGTATGTGTGGTTATCCTGGGACAGCAAGTAAAATATTGTACTTCTGCTTCTAACTCTATTTTGAGGGTGAAGGAAAGAAATGAAATATATTAAAATGAGGGACATCACATGGACAAGAAAGTCAGGAAGAGGGGACAGGAGAGTCGGAGGGGCAAAGGATGTGCACCAAAGAAAGACAGAAATGGTAGGCTAGAGGAAGTCACACAAGCAGTTAGCACTGTCCCTGGCACATGAGCGCTCCACTGTAATTATCTATGAGCCACTGAATGCAGTTGTTGGATACTAATACATTAGTACTTGGAGTCAAGACATGACATGCTCACCCTGCTCAGGTGTTAAATGCTTTGGTGATTATCTGACTTAACTGGAAAAACAATGCCCTTTACAGGAAGAGCTTGGACACTTTAAGGGATCATAAAAGCAGATCTAAAGCCACAGGGGTAAGCAGTTTGGGGGAAATGGGGATAATGAGAATATTTCTTTAGGTTACAAGTCAGGCCACTTGTAACCCATTCAGACTGTTAAACAGTGGAAAGACCGTAGGTTTTTTAATTAGGCACCCATGGATACAAATCTTGCTGCTTCATTTATTAGGAGTTATCTCACGGCCTCTGATATGTATTTTGTATTTGTATTTTCTCAACTTTAAGTATAATATTATAACACTTAGCTCCTGACTGCCGTGAATGTTAATTGAGATATGGACTACAAAGAGCTTAGCTTAGTATCTGGCACATCTTTGGGAGTCAGTTAAACACTAATGTCTCCCCCTATTTCAGATCCAAGGGTACCCTAGGAATAAAAGCATAGAACTTTACAGCCATGTGAATGATAGAGGTCTGCTGTTTCCCAAAGCGTGTTCCATGAATTCGGTGAGTTGCTCATGAGTCTTGCCACAGAAGTTTCATGCTGTTTCCCAAAGCGTGTTCCGTGAATTCAGTGAGTTGCTCATGAGTCTTGCCACAGAAGTTTCAGTCTTTAAATAATTTGGGGAAGCCTTAAATGAAACAAAGTCAGGCTGATTACTTAGTGCAAGACTTCTTGTAGCATTTAAGATGCCAGTGCCCTGGGAGTTTCCAAGTGAAGGAAGAAGACAGCTTTTGCTCCTTTGTAAAGCAGCATTCCATTGTCCAGGGTGCTTCAATACTTGAACTCCTTTAGGTTGACAAATTGTGGGCCTGAGGTTTGGCTCTAGCTGGCAGAAATATTTCCTCTGGCTCCTTCAATATATAAAATCTTTACAAATTCATGTCCAGGATTTGAAAATTAGAGGAATTTCTAAGAAAATCTGGACTTCTTAATTCTTTTGAAAAATGTCAGATCATGGAGGGCTTGAATTTTCAAACAGCGACCACTGGACAGCTGCTGTTCCATCTGGATGGGATGTGGCCTCCAGCTGGTCCTGAGCTTTCCTTGGTGCATCTCACTGAGTCACCCAGCTTCCTGAGCCCTGAGGATATTTGAATTGGACACACCAATCTAGTTCAGCTCCTTCATTTGGCCAGTGGAAAAGCTGCCTCTCAAGTTCACCTTGTATTGGAATCAGAACCAGATCCTTGGTCTTCTGACTCTTAAAGGTGAAAGTGGTAACTGATTTTACTTGTTTAGGACCATTCATTGCTCTCCAAGCACAGCACTGGCAGCCAACCTTCAGGTACATGGAGGCCAACTTCTGTCCCCTCTCTTTTGAGAGCTGTGTGATGGAGTTTTCATGATTGGAGTGGGGAGCCGTGGTCATTGCTTGTCTCCTGGGCAAACCAATGCGTAGAAACTAGAAGTGTTGGGACTTATCCTATTTTCTAATCTAGAGCATCTGGGAGGGGTTCCAGGCACAAGTGGGAGGCTTCTTTTACTTTTAACTAAATGCAGATTGCTGTTTCCTACATATCCCACGCCAGGCAACTAAAACTTCTCATTGTTATGATATTGGCTTATTTTGGGGATTTGTACTGCCAAACATTGGAAGAGATTACTTCCAAAAATGGAGGACATGTAGAGGATGGAGAATAATTTTTTAATGTAATAGATTTCAACATATTCCTCACAGATTATCAGCCCGTGGAAGAACAATTCAAATGCTGTTTCGGAAAACCCAAACTGAAAAACATCCATAATGGTGGTAATACCTCTCTATTTAGAGAGTCCCCGTTTCCACCAAAAAACACTCAAAAGCACTTTGCAGACATTTTACTGGTCATCTTGGGAGCAAACCTACTGCTACTTTCATTTACTCTGTCAGGTGTGGAACCCGTCTACTTAACGCTGCCCATTTCCTGCAGTTACAGGATTCTGATGATTTTTAGCGTGAAAGTACTTGGAATCGACTCACACAGTGGCTTGAGCTATAAAACAGTGAATTAGACCTCCCACCCTCAACCCATCCACTTGATTCACAAAAGCATGGATGCTATGTGCATCTCAGGCCCTGAGATGTCCATCATCCATCTGAGTTGGATGAGGCTGTCTATTATAGACTTGAGACAGTTGTCTATTGCTCTCCATTCGACCCCCTTCCCATAAAAAGTGAGCTCTATTGATAACTATTTGAAAAAATATTGCACACTCTAATCTCATTGAGATTTAGGGTGCATACTCTCTCTCATCTCATCTGTTTTTCCTGTAGCACCTTTTAAAACCAGAAATTCATCTGAAATAGTTTCTGCTGCAGAAGCTTATTATTTCTGCTGTAGCAGAAAATGAAAGGGATGGTGCTGCCCACAGAATATGAAAGTCCTGGCCAAACTACAAACTCAGAAAATACAGATATACATTAGACCCTTATATAGTTCTGAAAAAGTTGGCTTTTGGTTAGTAAGGGAAAATTGAAGTACTTGTCAATAAAAGAGAAATGTATCATTTAAACATTAAAACATATCATTTAAACATAAAACCCCTTGAACACCAGTCATACAATGAAAGGAGGAATTTAGTTGTGCCTGAACACCTAGACTAGAATTATAACCAAGTTCATAACTCAGCCTAAAACTTTCAGGTCTGAGCTTCCTAGCAGCCCAAGGAAAAAGAGAAAAATGATTAGTTTGTTACTTAACCTTCATGGCCTAATAGAAGAATGTATATTGGCTCATCTGGAGCCCTGACGTTTTTCTAACTTGAAGCCCCTGGGGTTTGTCATGTGGTTCTTTATATGGGACATTGTAACACAGACTTGGGTAATAGCATTAGTTGTAGTTTTTGCCAAAGTTGTCCCTAGAAGTTGAAAAAATAAACAGTTCAATAGGAATGCTAAGACTGTTTATGTAGCAGACGTGGACATCTGTGTTTTTTGATTTTGTTTTTTGGTTCAGCTTCATTTCCCATCTTCTGGTAACAACACCCTGATTTTGCTTTGGGGAACGATTCTATCTGTCTTCAGTAGGGAGACTCCATTCAATTTTGGAGGGTTTTTTTTTTTGTTGTTGTTGTTCTTAATGAATGTGCCATTCTTTAGCCACGGGGACTATGTGTGACCCAAACTAGATCGATTAGACACTTTCTCCTGGGAGTTGGAATCCTCAGCAGGGCAACAAAAAGACAAAGTAGTCAGAGCTGATAATGCTGGCAACCATTTCCGAAGAGGATCTGTCGTCCTGCTGCCCAGACCCTGGGAGTGGCTCTATTCCTCTCCTTTCTGAGCTGGATCCTCTCCCTCTCCTTTCAATTCAGTGTTACTCCAATATGTTTTCTTTCTGCTTAAGTTAGCAAGAGTTGGTGTCTATTGCTTGCAACCATAGAACTGAATGATACACAGGTAACATTTCCCTTGAACCAAATGATGTTCAGTCTTCAAATTCTCTTTCACAGAGGGTAATATGTGGGGCAGAGCATATGTCTGGGGAAAGTGAAGGAGCCATGCTTGAAAGCTCTCTAAGATGCCAGAAACCCATAGATGCACAGTGTCCTTGTATATGGGTACCCTTCCATGTAAAAACTGTGCATGCTCAACTGGGGGATGGAGAAAGGGTGCATTTTTTTTTTTCCTTGGAATTTCTCTTAAGCACATACCCTTACTTAATTAAGTGGTTTTGAATGAAGATAATCCTCATTTTACCATAGTACTGGCCCACAGCTTCCAGGTTCTGGCCCATCTTTGGAGAAAGGTTTTTTGGTCCTTGTTGTTTATAAGGGTGTAGTCCTGCTATTGGCATCTCCTATAAATCTTAAGATTTTTATAACTTGGATGTCACTCTCACCTTCCTGCCAAATTGCTGCACTGAAAAAGCAGAGTGTCATTTTAAGTAATGATGCTTTTACTGCATCCAAAACAAATAAAGTAATTTTGGTACACATTATGAAACAAATCCCTCTTATCTCTGAGCCTGGAGTGGAAATAGTGTCAGGGATGCAAATAGCTACTTTGGCCAAAATAGTCAAAGAAGACATGGCCTTAGTCTGTCTGAGCTTCATTTCTTAAGACACACTTGTAGTTGTTGGTTAAAAATGTGAATGGCTCTCTAAGTTCACTCTAGGACAATGTGGATTCTTTAGCCCGGAAAGTTAAATACCTCCAACTTTGGCAGTCCTGACCTTCTGGGTAGAGAATGTATTTCCCCAGTGTTCAAGACCTGCTTTGCTACTTTGATTTAACACAAGGCAGAAATCTTCAAAACAAAGCCCTCTGGATCCAGGAAAGTTCATCTGGCATTAGTTAGCTTGGCACCCCCTACCCCCTTCCCCACCCACCTCCTTGTCTTTTCTCTAGGAACTTGATGCTTTGTAGGAAATGAATGGCTTTGCAAAAGTGCAAATTTGGGGAAGTGTTGTGCAACCAAAGAAAATTCAAATTAGTATTCCCCTTGTGGGAATCTTCTTGGGGAAATTATATTTAAATATTCAGGTATAGAGTACGGGCCAATATCTGTTTTAGGAAGTTGACAGACTGAGTGATACAGCTCTGGGGTTTTCTGGAAGTAAGGCAGTCTAGGGAAAGAAGAATACAGAGTTTTAAAAACCTGCTAATTTATGTCTCCTCTCTACTGTGTTAATGGTAAATAGCTTAGGCTCAATGCTGATCTCTTTACTCCTTGGCCCAGAGAATTGGCATTTTTCTTCATAATGTAATTCAATGCCCTTGCTGAACAGGAGCGGCCCATGAGATATGTATTTGCTCTGAACTGGAAAGGATGTGTGCTGGCACGTCCTAGGAGTAGGCAAGCAGTCGATGAAACTTAGAGGGAGTCTTTTGGAAATAAAAATTAATTAGCATTTACGGGGATCCCAACTTCGCAAGTAAGGTGGAATTGCTCTGTTATTTGTGACCGCATCTGTGTTTTCTGCCCCCAATTTTAAAAAACAAAAACAAAAACAACTTTCTTCCTTTCTTGCTTCTCTCTTCCTCCTTTCCCTATAATTAATGGGAATGAAGTTCTTTCCATTCCTGATTTCTTTGAAGTCTCTTGCTAACTGCTGAGCCTTTTAGACATTTTTTATTGCTTTCCCAAGGGGCCATCACCACCACTCCTTTCTTTCATCTTCCTTTTTCAGTGGCCGTAAGCTCTTGGTGAGCTGGAAGACACAAACGAATTGGACAAAAACAAATTTGGCTGTTGCTTCAAAGCCATTGCTTTTGTTTTTGTTTTGTTTTGTTTTAAACTTTTCTCTTTTTTTTTTGCTTATGATTAAAAGGGCATTATCTTTGCATTAGATGGCCATCAAAACTTATTTATTGGGTTATAGATGAAGAGAACGAATGGACTTATTTTGATCCAAGGACGGGAAGAAATGGACATTTTGTTGATTTCTTGTAAAATGTACTGAATGTCCACCTCAGAACTTTAGCAGATGCCTGCTTTTGCTAATTTAAGGAACTGATGCTATTTGTCTTTTTATTTGTAATCATTGGCCCCTACATAGGACATTTAATTTTGATTTGAAGCTTTTAATGCCTAATGGTAAATATGAAAATGTGTGATAGAGCACATTATTTTTCATCACATGCATTTCTTCATGTATCTCACACTCAGAGGAATTTTTATGTAGCATAACGATTTCATAAGTGTTAACATTTAAGAAAAATTTCACATGATAAATATGAGCAGAAGCCTGCTTTAGAAATTGGAAAATAAGTTTGGCCAAAATGAAAGGCAAAGTCATGGCTATGTTAAAACTCACATCTTTGAGGGTTCTGGGTGGTGTACTGACAGTGGAATAGACTCACATGCAGTGCTTTTAGTATTGATTAGTAATTCTTGACCAACGGATCTTGGAACTCAAGAGAGCCATGGAATGATTTCCAGGCCACTGTTAACCTTCTCTGCATTCTACATTTCCTATCCACTGAAAAAAAAATACAGTACCTTGCAAATATGTCAATTACTTTTCTAATCCTGTGTGCTTTATTAAAAGAAATACTTATTTGAAATCATTATTGATTCACAGTGGCTTTTGGACTTTAAGCACATTTTCAATCATTGAGCATCAAAGTACTATGTGTGGGTCAGCAACGTTTTGGATTTAAAAAGGATAGTGATACTTGAAAGATTTGGGCACTCTTGAATTGATTGATGCAGATTACCGTAGGGTAAAAGTACACTGACTGTGATTTGGATTTGTCACAGTGCTTCTCCTCGTGTTCATTTCTCCTCGCTTGCTTTCAGCAAATGTTGACTGACCTTTTGTTTTTGAGTGAGGAGCCAAACTGACTTTTAAGGTGGGTATAAAGAAGAGTTCCCTGTGCTCAGGAAGGTTTCAATCAGTTAAATGCCAAGTAGATCCATGTTGCTACAGGAGAAACTTCCATCCTAAGACGTTGTAAAGGGCAAAGACGAGGGTCTTCATCGTCACTGGGTTTTTATTAGGTAAACAAAAGCTTTCCCTCGAGTCCTACCCAGAAGGATACTAACACCTCAGTGATGAGAACCGTGACATGTGACCAAATATTTGCTTGGGAAGGAAAATATTTTGACTGGGCACTTTTTTGTCCCCAACCAAATCGGAGTTCTGTCAGTAAGGAAAACGAGAAAATTGGCAGCATCATGCCAGCCACCTCTACCGCAGGTGCTGAGTTTAAAATAATGGCAGATGTAGAAGATGTGATATCCCTAGATGCTGTGAGCTTTTTTATTTGCTGTAGAACCTTTGTGCTTTTTTCCTGTGGTTTGGTGCAATAATGTTGAAAGCAACACAGTCCTCTGATTTAAACAGTCAGTTGATACTGAGTCTGATAAGGTATCAGATGGTTTTCTAGCCCATCTTTAAATAAAAGCATTTTGTCCAATGGCATGTGTTGAAAACTGCCAAGAGTCCTAAGAAAGAAAGACTCTTTTTGTGATTAAAAAAAATCACATCTGAGTACTCAGAAGTTGGGAATTTTTATGTTTGTTTGGACAGATGCTGTTTGGATAACTTTTTATTTGGGAAGACATCATTTGGTTTATACCTTCTTTTCCTTTTATTTCATTTTTCTGCAGTCTTTTTCACATTGGATGTGAGCAGATTGTAGGGAACAAGGCCAAATGAACTCAAATATCAGTGATTAGGTGAAACCATTTCCCTCCACTTTCTGTAGTGTTTATAAAGAAGTACCTTTATCAGATGCTAAGGAGTTGCTTTGATGCTTTGGTTCAAGCTTGTAAACCATCTTCTTCATCTCTCTCTACGTCCTTCTATACATTCCAGACCATCTTCCACAGTTGTGTGTTTTGATGTTTGATGCTTTTGCTAATATTGTTTCATCATTTTGAAATATCCTTTTCTGTCAGCCACCTGCTCTGCCCCAGGGATCATACTCCCCTCATAGAGTTGAAGTTGCCCCTCTTCTGCCAAAGTCTTTCCTGGTATCCAGTTGCAATGAGTCATCCCTTTCTTCTGGGTGTCCACAGTTTGTTCTTCTGTTTCAGTTATACCACTTAGCTCATTCTTGTTTTTCTTTTTATTAGGATTACATGTGGACTTCTATCTTCTAAAAGCCTAGAAGCTGAGGGCTGGGTCTTTGTTCATCTTTGTGTGCCCCATTGCACATGGACTAATACTCGGAATATAAGGCTGGCAACACCATACAAGCTCAGTGAATATATTTATGTCATGCTTCAATAAACTAATGACATTTTATAATTTTTTTTTTTGCCATCTCTCTTAATTTCTGTGGATGGAAAGATAAGAGATAGAGTGGCATAATGAGCATGCTAAGAGAAGAATTTTACTTTTGTATTGAGAGAGATACACTTTCTTACATCTATGTTTAGAGCCACATGTTAATGGGGGAAATGCATAATTCTATGTGTCTATATTAAACTCTTTGAAATGTGTTCTAGATTTTCTTGACATTTAAATAAAAATATTGCAGATAGCTTGTACCAAAGTTATTTCTACTTACTATTAGGGACATTCCCTTTGTTATATTTAATTTCAGGAATACAAGAGATGTCAATAGCTGGAGCTATTCATAAATGGCAATTAGTTAAAAATATAAAATATAGAATTTGTCTTGTTCAGAGCTGCACCTGTTTTCTGGTGGGCTTTCAGATGGGGGAGAAATTTTTAGGTTGCTTTTCCTTGTGTAAAATAAAGTGAGCTCCATTTGAGCATCATCAAGAAAGTCAGAGGTCTCTAGGATTCCTGAACACATTATCTGTTGTTCTAGAAAGCAAGGAATTGCTCAGAAAAAAAAAAGTTATTTCAACATGTCACAGAAGCCCCCTTGGCTTTCATTGGATAAATTTAGTACACCTCAAAATAAATAACAACTTTTGTGGATTTTAGCCCTTTGAAAAAAAAGTAAGAGTCTATGAGTTCATACTAATATAAACTGATTTAAACAAAGGAATAAGCAAACAAATAAATAGGTGAGAAAGGTAAGCTCTTCCTTACAATAAAACGTTACCTAATAAATAAAGCAGGGATGATGGAGTTAGAAAATCACCGTTTTCAATCATCATAGTAATACTTAATCCAGGCAAGAATCATTAGTGATTATAAAACTAGTGTGTGAATGTTTTATATGGAACAGATTATTTATAGAATCTCAAAGTATCTCACCACACACTATCAGTTGACTACAGGAAAATGCTAACTTTCCACTGGAAAAGTCCAATGGAAGAAATTAACTAAGACAGAGAATCAAAGTTAGCATCACCCATAGTGAGGTAAACCATGATCATCTGCCTCCTGATACCATGCACTGAGAAGGCTCACTGGCATTGTATTCCTGTCTCAGGAGCATGTATTCTCCAAAACAACTGTCTCATGCACTTCAAAAATATCAGTACCATGAAAAAGAAAGAAAGGCTAAGAAACTGGTCCAGATTAAATAGACATGACAACCCAGTACAGTACATGATCTTGAATTTGATCCTGGACCAGGAAAAACATTTGTGTAAATGACTTCACTGAGTTAGTTGGTGACATAATTTTACTATGGTTAGGCAAGAGAATGTTCTTGTTGTTAGGAAATATATACTGAAATATTTAGGGATGAAGGGGAAATAGTGTCTGTATCTTACTCTCAAATGCATGTGGGTGAAGGGAGGAAAAAGGTAAGGAAAGGGAAGAGAGAGAGGGAAGGATGAGGAGGATGAGAAGGAAGAGGAGTAGTAAGGGAAGGAGGAGGGAGAAAGTGAATAAGTGAGAATGGCAATGCATAATAAAGCAAATGTGATAAAGTGTTGGTGGTTGGTAGATCTGACAAAGCTATCTTATTCTTGCTGTGTTTTGGTAAGTTTGAGGTTATTTCCAAGTAAACTATGACAGAAGAAGACATTATGCATGCATGTTCGTAAACATCACTTCTAGTTGTTTTAGGGAATGGTGGTCACTGAACTGTCCATGCCTAAAGGCAGGGGCTGTTCTCCAGTGCAGAACCTAGTGTCTGGCAAAAGCAGGTCGTTTCTAAATATTTGTTGGATGTTAGCATGGACCCCAAGGCCCTGAATTCCCTTGAGCTGTAAAATATTTATCTTCCAACAATTGCAAATGCCAGTTGTAAAGAAATATTTTGCTATTTCCAAGTTCACTTGCACTAATCATACAAGTTAGTTGCAGCTGGTGGGACATAAGCAGGGATATCTTACAGGCAGGATGCGTGCATCTCTGCACTCTTCTTCCTGTAATCTGGCAGGAATATAAATGTGATGGCTATTTGAGAGGCCCTTTTAAGCCATGCGAGGGGAGCATGTGCTAAGAACTGTAGAACATAAAGGTGTGTGAGTCCTGGAGCTGCCATACTAGCCCTGGGCCTCTCACTCCAGGCTTTGTTTCTGTGAGAGAGATGGAAATATCTATGTCCTTTAAGCCATTGTTCTTTTGCATTTTCTTTCATTTGCAGCTGAAGCTAATCCTCAATGATACACCGTGCTTTCTAGAAATCATCATTTTAAAATTTTTATTCCTCTATGGAGCTTTGTATTCAGTTTGTCCCATATGCACATTAATGATAGAAGTTCTCTGGTTTTATTTATTTTCCCTTTCTGTTTTCCCCGAGTAGAATTTTTCTTATTGTGATGTGGATTCTGTTTCTGTCCTTGAGCTGGTGGGTTACTGTCTGTGGCTTTGGGTATTTTTACTGCTGAGGCTACCTTACTTTTTTTTCCATCATGGTAAACCTTCTCCATTTTGCAAATTGCTAAATTGGTCTGAAAAGATTGTGAGAACTGGCTTTCTTAGGCGATTTCTTGTCCTGACCAACCCAGCTGGAGACCGGATGTGCAGAGGGTAAGCACTTGGAATAATCAGAAAATAGGAAATTTTAACTATTCCCAGTTGCCAGAGACATTTTACTTCAGTTGAAGGATTGGAGGCAGGTTTTATAGTGCCTGGTGAGTTTTGTTGAGCAAATCTTTGTACTTTTTGGAGTCCACTCATGTTTTTATTTGTTCCATGGATGGTTCTTCCTCTGCAACTATTTATTGCCACTAAGGTTTGTGGCACAGTTGGTCCCACAGATAATAAATGGGTGTGTGTGCCCACAGCTCAACATGAATGGAGTGACTGACTTCCAGCTTGTTTATTGTTAGATGGGGATGTAACCAAGGAAGCCTAACTCCTCAATTATGTGTATGTGTGTTTCTGTGTAGTGAAATATGGACCTGAAAATGGATCTTGCCGGGATGTTGCATGATATTCCTTTATTTCCTTTAAAGCAATTATTTTTCAAATGTTATGTGAATGAGGATGATATTTACTTGCATAATTTCATAGTTATGTTATTTCATGACCTGAATGCCAGCAGCTCTACGGTTTGAAGCATGATTTTCTTCTGATAGGCTAGCTGTATTGGTTCCCTGGCTAATATGAATTTGAAAGATAATTGATAATTACCTAAATGTAAAGCATTGCATTGGGAACTGCTGTGGAGGAGGTCTTCCAACTTTTTAAACTCAAACTAGCCTAGGCAGGAATCAGTGAGTGCTATTATATGCAAATTCTATTTTTATTTCTACAGAAAAAGAGAAGAAATAACTCTTATTTGTTCAGGTTTACTAAAGAAGTCCCTGTCACAATGTCTGCAAAATTGTCTGCAAAATGAAACAAACGGAACACCAAAAACAGCCAACAACCGACGAAACTACAGCCAAAATGAAGGATACAAGATAAAACATGACTTAAACATTCCCCTGGCTTAAATGAGCATGGTATAATGGAAACAGAGTAGAACTAGGAATTGGGAAATGTTCATGGAAGTTTTAGCCCTACTAAGTACTGTCTTTATAATTTTGGGCAAGTTACACAAACTTCTGAGCCTCAATTTCCCCATTCAGTAAAATGAGTCTACTGAAATCTACCTCACTGACTTCCTCTGAGTGTGAAATGAGATCATATATGTAAAAGTGTTTCATAAACTATAAAATACGTTCAAGTATTTTTTAGTAGTCAGCTAATCAAAGGTGTGGCATAACTGCCCCAGACCCCTAATGCTGATTTTCTTGGTGAGCAGCACTGTAATTTACACTCTAAGTAATAGTAAGTGTTAAGAATTTGTCAGAGTTTTTAATGTAATGTGCATAAATCGATTCTGATTAAAACAAGTAGCATCTTCATACCTTGAGGATTATAGTTGTTGTTAGTAAGGGCTGATGACAGGGAAGGAAAGTAGGCAAGGCAATACAAGTTGTCTTTTTCACTTGAACTTGGGAATGAGGAGTAAGAAGCACTTGAGCTTATATCCACCACTGCATCTTTTACCAGGAGGCTTGGAGTGTTACAAGAAGCATCATTTTCATCTTGGCCTTGTTTGGGAGTAGGGAGGCACATGGCCAAGAGACAAGCTTTATGAAGTCATGTGCTCCAAAGGGAACACAGAAAAAGGAGAGTGCAAGAGACTTAGTCATGCAGAAGACTTTCACACAACAGGTGGGCTTTTAAGAGTGTTGTCAAGGAGAAGATGCAAATGCCTTAATTAGTTTGGACAGCTCTTTTAAGTGTAAAGAAAAACATGTCTACTGGTGGAGATGGGCTTTGCAACACAACAGACCTGTGTGTGGGATTTTGATCTTAGGCAACTGAAAAGCAAGTAATGCTCCCTTTCTATTACCTGAAGCTTCTGCTTATGGAGTTTTGAAATTCTCCAGGATGGTTTTTCTATTTCTCTGAGTGCTGAAGTGGCTAATGCCGTGGCTGATGTCATAGCTAATGCTGCAGAAGCAGAGCATAAGGTAGGGAGGATTTTGTAGGAACCTTCTAATAGGAATCCAGAGAGCAAAGCCTGGGACATGAAGCTCTCAATAAGAAAGTGAGAAAGGAAGAGTCCATTGTTTTACTTTTAAAAAAGAAGGGGATTGCTTTTGCAGATTAGACAGTATGTGAGGATTGTGGAAATAAAAGAGATATCTTGTGTTTGTAATAAATGCATTATTTGGGGAGTTACAAAATAAAATCCCAAAAGAGGAGAAGACAATTAACTTTCTTATGAGGGTTACCTAATTTTGATTGAGTTACAATGAAGAAAATTAAAGGATTTTAAAGGATTTAATCTCTCTTTCCATCTCGTTTTCTTTCTCTCTTTTTAAAATGAAATGGTCGGCAGAGTTGGAATTTTGGAAAATAGGGTCATGCATATTTGTTGATGAAAACAGTCATGCTTAGTAGCTTTGAGGGGACTCCCTATAGACAGATTTGATTCCTAGTTCTAGTTTTCACAGCTGGTTGCAGTTGTTTGGATGACGATAAGAATCAGGGATACTTGGTTCTGTATTTGGAAAAAATGAAGCCAGACTGCTTAAAAATGTGACTGGAAAAAGGCTACTGAGTATGGGGTTCTTTTGGACTATACTGACTGCTTGACAAGGGATCCTGGTTTGTCTTGTCTCACATTAAAATCCCATGTCTCATTGAAATAGTGGTTAAATGAGGTTGCATGAGTTTTCAGTTGAGAACCAAAAAATAACATATTTTGTTTACATAATGCTGGTTTTTGCTTTATTCTTATGTTTATATTAGAAATGAGTAATTTAGTCCCAGAGAAATTACACGTAGGGCTTTCTGCCAGGACCCAGTGCCAAACTTGAATTTTGTGATTAAAGTATCCAATATTAACCTTTGCTTGACAAAAACCAAGTTAAGATGATTTTTTAAAAAAACTTTAGATGATCTGAAAAGAAAGCATTATAACAAAAATGTGTGATCTAGGAAAAGCTGAGAGTTACTAAATTGGGCTTTGAATGGTGTAGATGTAACTTTGATTGTGTAAAAATAAAATATTTTTATTTCTCTTGGTATTGGAGGAATGCAGATAAAGATGATTGAGATTAATATTAAGCCTCATTATTTCTTGTTTTATTTGATTAGTTCCCTTGGGTTGTGGGATTTACTGTGAGGCAGATATTTTGTTCCATTCTTGTTTTTCATCTTTGGGCTTAATATTCAAATGCCACGTACCTGTAGAATGTTAGCTACAGAATTTTTTTTTAAAGGTGATATTCATTTATTAATTCAACAAATGTTTCTTGAGCACCTGCTCTGAGCTGGATACTATACTGGGCATTGTCATTGTCTTCTGGGAGTGCACAGTCTTGAGGATGCAATAGACCTATGGATAAGTAATTACAGTACAGTGAAATCAGTGCTATAATGAAAGCAGGGTGGGGAATTATGAACCTTGCCCTAGACAGGAACCCTTCACAAAGAAGACGATGTAGCCTATTTAAGGATTGATAGGGTTTGGCTCTGTCCCCACCCAAATCTCATCTTGAATTGTAACTCTCACAATTCCCATGTGTGGTGGGAGGAGCCTAGTGGGAGGTAATTGAATCATGGGAGCGAGTCTTTCCCATGCTGTTCTCATGATAGTGAATAAATCCCATGAGATTTGATGGCTTTAAAAATGGTAGTTTCCCTGCATAAGCTCTCTCTGCCTGCTGCCATACGTGTAAGACGTGACTTGCTCCTCCTTGCCTTCCACCATGATTGTGAGGACTCCCCAGCCATGTGGAACTGTTAGTCCATTAAACCTCTGTCTTTTGTACATTGCCCAGTCTCGGGTATGTCTTTATCAGCAACGTGAGAATGGACTAATATAAGGATGAACAGGCATTTGGTAGGTAGAGAAGATTACCCTAGGCATAGGGAAGAATCTTCACAGAGTTGTGAACTCAGGCTGTTCCAGATAAGAGTGAGCACATCACATGAGGCTGAAGGGTTGGAGGAGGACTGGGGTGAAAGAGTATGGAAGCACAACTGGGCTATAGTACAACATTTTATAGGATGTTTCTGAGCATGGACTTCATTTTCTAGGCATTGGGAAACTACTGGGGGCTTATAGGTAACAAAGGACTCAGACTGGTTTTAAGATGATTCTGCTGGTGGTATAGAAAATGTATTGCAAGCAGGGAAATGTTGTAAGGAGGCTGTTGGAAATGGCATAGGCAAAAAGGGATGAAGATATCATCTAAAGCAGTGACTTCGGGGTTGAGGAGGTGGCAGAGGTTTTGAGTTAGGGTGAAGAGGCAGAATGGGTTGATAACTGATTAGAGAGGATGGGAAGTATAGAGGAGAGTCCTGAGGTTCCTAGCATAGGCAGCTGAGTGGAGCATGAGGCCAGATATGGAGTCAGCCAGTTTTACCAGTCGAAGCAGCATATTTCAGGTGGCAGTGGGATAGGGTGGGTGTAGAATCACGGGTTTTTCTTTTGGACCTATAACTAAGCTATATTTTCCTTGTGGACATGCAGTTCTTGTTATGTGGAGTAGCTGAGTCATAGCAAGTACTGTGAGTTTTGATTTTAGCTGGCCTCTAATTAGGCAGAACAGGAAAACTCTATTTCAGTTGTTGGATTAAATATTTTTCCACCTCATGATCTAGAGGTAGAGGTCGCTGCCTTTAAAAATAGCTATTTACTAACCAGGCATGGTGGCTCCCACCTTTAATCTCAGCTACCTGGAAGGCCAAGACCAGAGGATCTCCTGAGGTCAGGAGCTTGAGAAGAGCCTGGGTGAAATAGTGATGTAGTGAGACCCCATCTCAAAAACAAAAACAAAAACACTGATTTACTGAGTGATAGCTCTGTACCTGTGCTGTGCTTAAGAGGTACTCTTGTTACTAGTATTTTACAAGGGAGAAAAAAGGTACTTATAGAGGTTTACAAATTTGTCAAAGGTGGTGAAGATGGGAGCAAGACAGTTCTGTATTGTGTGTAAGCATTTTGTTATATTTGATTTTTTTTTTTTTTTTTTTTGAGACAGAGTCTTGCTCTGTCGCCCAGGCTGGAGTGCAGTGGCCAGATCTCAGCTCACTGCAAGCTCCACCTCCCGGGTTTGTGCCATTCTCCTGCCTCAGCCTCCCGAGTAGCTGGGACTACAAGCGCCCGCCACCTCGCCCGGCTAGTTTTTTGTATTTTTTAGTAGAGACGGGGTTTCACCATGTTAGCCAGGATGGTCTCGATCTCCTGACCTCGTGATCCGCCCGTCTCGGCCTCCCAAAGTGCTGGGATTACAGACTTGAGCCACCGCGCCTGGCCGATATTTGATTTTTGAAAAAAGGTAACTTTTGTATGAAAGTAGGTGAAAAAATGAAAAGATTCTATTTTAACTTCAGCAGAGAAGTGGTTAGGTGCTTTGCTTCTTTTTTGGTGATCTGGGTTGGTTATTATAACTTTTCTGACCATATGGGGAAAATAAAGCTTGATTTACAATGCCGGGAATTTGTACTACCTAATAACTCACTAACTTTTCAGGAAAAGATATGTTTTGAGTAGCTTTCAGAATTATGAAGAAAGAATTGGACCCCTTAAAAACCTGTGCTCACATAAAGAATACTTTTTCATTCTGTTTTATTTGTGCAACACTCAGATTTATATGGCTAGGTTAATAGTATTTTATAGGATTTTCTGGGTAAAATAAATTTTTCTGTTGGATTGAGGGCAAAATGGAAACAGATCTAGCCTACCAAAGTGTAAAAGTGAATCTTCCACATGTTAAAGGTGATTAGCCAGTAATTTAACTGCTTTTTAAAACACAAACAGTCCTGTTATTGCAGAATGACAACAGAATACAGAGTCCTAAAATGTGTCATCCACTATGGTCAGTGTAAACTAAAAAATTTCTGGCAGGAAAATGAAACATAAACAAGAGAAAAAGGAGTCAATAAAAACAGACCCTAAGAAGACACAGCTGTGGGAACAGCAAATACTTTAAAACAGCTACTATTAATTTGTCAGAGGAACTAAGGATTTTGTCATCAGGAGTGAACAAATGAAAAATCTCAACTGAGTAATGAAAGATATACAGAAGGACCAAATAGAAACTCTGGAATTGAAAAGTCAAATATCTAAAATAGAAAATTTTGCAATATGGGCCTGACAGCAAATTGAAGAAGAAAGAAGAAAAGGCCAGTGAATATGAAAATGGATTAATAGATACTACTCCAGTTGAAGAATGTAGAAGAAATAAAATGAATTAACAGAGCCCCATATGGGACACATCAAGCAATATAAAATACATGTGATTGCAGTCCCAGAAACAGACAAGAAAGAGACTGGCACATGAAACAATATTTTAACAAATAATGGATTAAAAATTCCCAAGTATGGTGAAAAATATTAACTTGAAGATTCAAGAACCTTTGCAAACCGTAAGTGGGAGACATCCAAAGAAAACCACACTTTTGTTTCTTAGGCAAATCATCGTCAAAATGCTGAAGGTCAAAGCAATGAAGTAATCATGATAACAGCGAGAAAAACAATCCATTATATACAGAGCAATGATGAATGTTCTCTAACTTATCAGAAATAATGGAAAAGAGGAGGCAATGGGAATGACTTGTTTTAAGTGGTGAAAGAAAAGAGCAATCAGTCAACCCAGAAGTCTATATCCAGGAGAGATACACCACAGACATGAAAACAAGATGTTTTGCTTACTTGGTTTGGGAACCTCTGAGTTACACAAAGCTAAGTAGATTTCTGTACTGTATGATTTCTCAATAATAGAGAAGTTCTAAGTAAAGGATGTCACATTCACTGATATCCAAGTTTTTTTTTTTTTTTTGACCATAAATTCTTCATTCACAGAATGTCTCAGGGGATTCATTTTATTTGTAAAACACTTCTGGAAATGCGAAGATTCAGGAATGGAATTTGATATTTATTCTTCACTTTTATTTTCATGATATTGCCAGGATGAAGTGATTTTGGAAAATAATTAGCAGTGTATCTGTTTGCATCTGTAATAATGAAAATGTGATGTTTTACCTACATTGACTTTTCTTTCTTCTAATAACACTTTTGGAGTTGAATGGCTTTGGGCTGTTGCCAGGTGAAATACTTTCCAGCAGGCCTAATGGTTCAGTCTTGCCTTGTTGGACTATTTAGATATAGATGAAAATAGATCTCCCACCTAGAGTTTTCAGTGCATATTTTATGAGTATAATAGTGCCAGGAATATAGGTTGAATTGGATTACAATAAAATCATTATCTTTTATGCCTCTGTCTTATGAGTATTTATGTGTACTCTTACGTGTAGTTTAAACATGAGTGTTACAAATTAATGCTACCAAAAGCAAGTTGTAAAAGTAGTCCAGAATTACACTGTAAATGACTTAAGCCATCTAATTAAAATAAAATTTCAATGTCTTGAAATAATTCAGTGAAGGATTAGTGACTTAAATTTCACTGCTGCTGAACATGACCTTCTCTTTGAATATATTAGAAAATGGAGCTTAAGAAATCATCATGTAAAAGATTTATTGTGAAATTTTTTTCTTTCCATCTCCTATTCCTAAATCTAGTCATAACTCCCTAGATGTCTAACATATTTCCTTTCCGCAGCAGAGTTTGAAATTTCTGCATAGCCAACATTGAGGCTCTCAGGCTCCCACCGCATTAGTGTTGATTGACACAGGGGGTTAGGCTTTGTCTTCTTGTCTGTGGCTGTAAAGGGCAAGGTGAACATTCCTCTCTCTGTGTTTTTCCCTTACTCATTTCCTGCAGGAATTTGTGAGTCTCAGTCTCTTTTCCCTCTCAACCAAAGGCTTCCAACCAACGACTATAAACTTCTTCTACAGCAGTGGTTCTCTAATTGGTCCTCAGTTCTTCAGCATCTGTCACTTGGAAACTTGTAATAAATGCAAATTCTTGGCCCCTCCCACCAGCTTACTAAATCTGAAACTCTGGGAGTGCAGCCCAGCAATCTGTGCTTTAACAAGCCTTCCCAGAGATTCTGAGACTCTATGAAGTTTGAGAACTTGTTCTCTATAGTAAGAAAAAACTTTTAAATCATTTTTTTCTCATCCTTTTGGTTATTTGACAACAAAGGTACAGCAGAATCTAAGAGTTCTTGGTGGTGATGGTAGTGGGGTGTTGAATAAACCACTTTTCAAATTAAGTATGTATTTTAAATAATATCAATAATTAGTAGTAATATCTTTACAATATTCTTGAGGTCATTACCAATGCTATTTCTATGTTACTGTGAGGAAACAGGTTTAGGAAAGAAGTTGGCCAAAGACAAGGTGTTTAGTAGTGGAGCCTTGATGATGATGCTGATTTGACCAATGCTAGCACCCATGCTGCAGCCCGCTTGGTAATGCTCTCTGAAACAATGGATGATGCCTGTCTCCTCTTATCCCTGCCCATATCTTCCCTGTGAAGCCTGAGATTTATTTGTTTCTTTTTAAAAATGCAAGAGGTGGAGTGAAAGTTCATGTCTTTGTAGATTAACTGCGATCTTTCTTATTCATTTGTCCCACCTCCCAAACTAGTAGCCAACGCTACCTTGATCAAGGAGAGGGAATGCTGTACTTTATTCATAATGCAAACAAATGTTTATGGCCTCTTTTCTTATAAGTACTGTGCACTAACCGATTGCACCCCTGGAGCCACTATGGCCTCTTTTCTTTCAAAAGTTTATCTCTTTCTGGAAGTAATGAATTCACTGACCAATTTATCTTTGGACTCTGGCCTGCGGTTTTTGAAACTTTCCAAGATCAACTGAGTGATGATGTGGTTTGGCATTTTAAACCGTGAATATAGTATAAAGTTGGATGATTTTGAGAGCAATTCATGCTTGAGTGAAGTCTTTATCCCACTGAGTTATGGTCTCCCACCCAACCCTTTTAAAAAACTTTGTTGGGTGATTAGAGGCAGCCTTTTGAATTCCACTCATAATTGAGGGATTCATTTGCACTCCAAGATTTATTTATTTTCTTGACCATCAAGGAAATATAATGTTTTGAAGAAGTAACGGAATTCATATTAAATGGAAAGTAACTCTCTAAATTGAAAGTTAATGTGATTGTATTTTAACATGAAAGTGAAAACTTAAAGTAACCTTCTGAGTTACTAATTAGTTTGATACTAGCTCCACTTTTTCTACCATGTAGATTTCATTTAGTAGAGGAGAGTAAAAGAAGAACATTAATTAAAATTGGAATGATTAATTTCGTTATGTGTCTGTGTAAATTAATTCCAGTTTCAGTATAAATTAACTCCAGTGTTAGTAATTCCATAGACTTCCTTTCCATGGTTCGCTTCAATAATTGAGAATTTGTCAGTCATTCTGATACCAGAATTCAAATAAGCATTTATACGTGCTTGTGTGTATGGAGCGGGTAAGGGACATGAAAATGTATAGATATTTACAAAATGTCACTTATACTCCAATTTCTTATTTATGTTAGGATAGCCTTCGATTTTAAGCAAAATACCTATTTAGAAGGTTTCCCCTTCATCTCCTTCTCTACCTAGGTTCCTTTCCCTTTTCTCACACACAATTAGAAACAAATGAAGAGCTTTGCACTTTCCAGAGATTAAAATAACTTTTTTTTTCTATTGTACAAAGTGATTTTTGTGCAAAAATTGCTATCTCTCCCATCAAAACAGTGTTCTCTCTAGAGAATAATGCTTGTTAGGTCACTTTGGTGTGGCAGTATTTATAGGGGATACACTTGAATGAATGAAAATTGTTAAGTGCAGATGTTCACCTAACATTTGTTTGCTTCTCTTGTCCACCAAAGGAATACATAACTGTAGATATCTTTTTATGTGTTGACTGCCTCACTCTGCAACACTGAGAGGTCTTGGTGACTGCATATTTTTTCCTAAGTCCTTGAATATATTCACATAAAGAATAAAGTTTAGTCTGGGTTTCTATTGTTATTCTCTGGATGCAAAAAGATTCCCTAGCTCCCAAAATGGATAATTTTCTTGATTACTCATGATCTACCACGTAGTTCTTCTGTTTGTTTTAATTTCTTAAATATGGGGTAATATTTTACACGATTTCCAAAATACTTAGATCCTCATCTATATTAGAAGTCTGTGTGTGTGTGTATGTGTATGTGTGTGTGTGTGTAACGGAGAAGACAGTATGCTAGGCTTTGTGGGGCACGCTACCCTGATGTTGTAGTATGAATGGCTATAAACAACACGTGAGCAAGTGAGTGTGGCTGCATTTACATAAACCTTTAATATGTAGAGAGGTATTGTGCTGGTTTGGAACTGGGTGTAGTTTGCCTACCCAGCTCTGTGATAATTACTATGGCTTTATCTGTCTTCTATAACCCACCTTCTTCCACATCATCCTCCTGGCCTCTTTCTTCTACCTGGAGATCATCGCATGGTTTCTTCTTCATTTTTCCTCAAGTTATGCTCTCCACCTTTGCATGCTTGCTTATCTGCTCTCTCTCTGCTCTTCCTTGAAGATTCCTTTGTAAGATGTGAAGATGACCTGGTGGCAGCCTCTTTCCCCACCGCTAACCAGGGTTTATTTAGCTGGTCTGACTGTCCTGACTGGGCTGCTCCTTTCTCCTTTACCATTTCAGGAAAGTCCCTCCTCAAATTGCATTCATAGCAGAAAAGGATGACCTCAGAAGAAGGTGGCTTTGCTCCTTTAAAGTGGGAGAACCATCTTTATGAAGCTCTGACTGATCACTGCATCTGCAAATGGATGCCCAACTCTCCAAATCTCTTTAAAGTTTTTTTGACCTGCCATCGTGAGGTGGCCCCTGTTCCTCCTCCTTCTTCCTTCTGTTCCTCACTTTTCTTTGGGAATGAGTTTTTGTTAAGGAGACCTCTGTGCTTAAAAGAGGGTCTCTTTCTTAAAAGTTTGTACCTGAATTGACCCTATGGGTGGCTGTCTAAATGTAACATGGTTTTTTCAAAAGCTGAAAACCATTGCTAATATGGTCATAGAGTAAGTCGTTGGTAGACTTGAATGCTCATCTAGCCTCAACAGGTCATCTTCGGGTGATGTTCTGCCTCACATCTCAGGGAATCTTGTTCCAAGATAATATTCATACCCCTTTCTTCAAAATACAGGCTTTGGTTTTCCACTCCATTGAAGAACTACTGAAGAATAAATGTCTTCATGTATTTTGCCAACTTTGCCACAAGCTGCTTTTTGCATCCAGCTGGCCACAGGTCTTTTTTATTCCCTCGTGCCTGGTCCCTCGTCCCGAGATGCCTGGAAGCCATTATGTTGATTCTCTTTCCATGGAGGTCTGTTTGGCTGGCGTCTCTTCTTGCTTCAGACTGGAATGCCGATTAGCCGGTTTCTTGGAATGATTTTAATCTCTCATCTCTCCAGCCCATCCATTTGAAGTAGCTAATAGGACCACAATGTCACCACATGAGCTCACCCTTTCCTTGCTCAAGAACAATGATAATACTTGTCAGTGATTGCAACAGTGGAGGACAGTGTCGGTGCCAGTGTTCCAGTGACTATTTCAAGGATTAATTTTAGCATTTCCAGAAAGAAGTAGTTCAAAAGTCAGGAAAAATAAATGAAAAGAAATCTTAAACAAATTTCTAATAGAAAAAAAAAAAACATAAACGTATTACAAATCACCTATCTAGTTACCGCTCACTCTCTTGTGTCCTTTCTCCTTCTTGTGTCTCCTTGGAATTCACCACCACCTTCTGAGGTCTTAGTCAACAGACTTCAGACTCCTCCTGTTGTTTTGCTCCCTTGAGTGCAAACTTTCAGGACCACAGCCTGTGGGCAGCTCCTCTGCTCTGCCTCAGGCTCTGAGTAGAGTAGTTGTGGTTTTGATTGATTTCTCCTCCTCAATCTGCCTTACCTTTCCTTTTCTCCAGTGGAGAGACTCACTGCTTCTGAGAGCTCCTCCCGCCACAGGTGCCAAACTTTTGATGGTTTTTGAGGGGCTGGAGGGAGAGAGCTGTACTTGTAGGAACTGAGTGGTGAAGAGGAGCAGAGAAGCCTAGAGAGAGGGTGGGAGAGAGGAGGAAAGATTGGAGAGGCACAAGAAAGGGGACAAAAAGTTGTTGATCAGAGGCTGAAATAATAGTATCACAACTGTTATTTCAGTACTCAAAATGAAGCATGATGCATTTGATTACCAGGATTTAGAAAACTGGACTTGTAGTCACTAATGATGTAAGAATCACTATTAATATTTATGAAGGGAGTTTCTATATTTAATATTTAGTGGCAGGCACCATGCTAGGTGCTCTGAAAACCCTATGGTCTTTCAAAATAGGTCCTTGTTTGATGGTCAGTGGCTATCAGAAACTCCAGACTTACCTGCTGGTCCTGTTAGCTTTCTCTTCAGTCAAAGAGATGAGTATATGTCTAGTAGGCAAATGGCCCCCCCATTCTCACCCTAATACCTGAAATTTGAGAACGTTCCATACGTTAGTTTCCTTTACTGCTCTAATAAATTATCACACATTTAGTGGCTTAAAATGATACAGATTTTATGATTTTACAGATTTTGAAGTCAGAAGCCCTAAATGGATCTCATTGGGCTGAAATCAAGGTGTTGATAGGGCTGAGTTACTTCCGGAGGCCTAGGGAAGATGCTGTTTTTTCTGTGTGTTCAAGCTGCCAGAAGTTTCCCTGCCCACATTCCTAGGCTTGTGGCCCCTTTCCGTATTCAAAGGCACTTGCATCTGTCTCACGTGGCATTGCTATGAGACTGACTTGTCTTCTTCCCTCTTCTACATGTAAAAGACCCTTGAATTACATTGGACCCACCAGGCTAATCCAGTATAATGCCCGTACTTTAAGGAATTAACAACTTTAACTGACCAACTTTAAATCCCATACTTGAAGTCTAGCTGGTCTTCTGTTTTTATATCTTTCAGGGCCTGCCATGGTTTTATGTTTTATTTGTCTTCTCTGTCTTGGCTCAATGTCTCTAATTCCTCTTCATTTTTCAAAGTTAAATTCAAGTCATACCCTTTCCATGAAGCGCTGGCTACTCTGGTCAACATGCTGGCCTCTCCCCATAGCGTTGATAATCTTTGGCCTATGGTGTTCAACACATTTATTAGGGCTTATACATTATTTTCTGAGTATTTTCTGTATGTCTTAGCCTTCCAAGTCATATGCTTCTTGAGACTAAAGATATTTTTGTACCTATTCTAATATGATGTATTGTTATAAATAATAAATGTTTGTTGATTGACTGGCTAAAAATAATTCTAGAAAAATAACTGAGACACATGCTTGGTAGTAGAGATCTCCTTATTGTATAATAACTATAAAAAGTCTTAGCACCAGGCTGAGTGCTGTGGCTCACACCTGTAATCCCAGAACTTTGGTAGGCGGAGGCGGGTGGATCACCTGAGGTCAGGAGTTTGAGACCAACCTGGCCAACATGGTGAAACCCCGTCTCTACTAAAAATACAAAAATTAGTCAGGCATGGTGGTGGGTGCCTGTAATCCCAGCTACCTGGGAGACTAAGGCAGGAGAATCGCTTGAACCCGGGAGGTGGAGGTTGCAGTGAGCTGAGATCGCACCACTGCACTCCAGCCTGGGTGATAGAGTGAGACTCCATCTCAAAAACAAAAACAAAAAAAACAAAAATCTAGCACACTGACTACTTTCAATTACCTGGACTTCAAGACCCTTCATTTCTATACCTCTCTTTTCATCTTGGTCTCCCAGCCCCATCCCACCCAGCCCATGTACATCTAGAACTATTAAGTAGTTCAAAAGACCTTATGATGACATGCCAACTGGCCTTTAGCTTCCAAATGTTCTCATATTACAAAATGTATTATTCTCATCCTGTTGTTCTCTGCACATCTACAACCTCTCCAGCTTTGAACAAGTAATCCAATTTGAATAATTCATATTCTATTATGAAAGACGTAAGGCAATTTTAACCATTCTGATCTTTTATTTTCTAACAAAGATCTTATTTAAAAAAATTAAACTGAGGAATTTGTGTGGTTTATGAAAACATCCGCTGCCTTATCCCCTTGCCCTTTCTGCTAATGAGTCTCTTGGCACTTCCCATTGAACAGTTTATAGCTCTGCTTTACTGAGAAGTGGAACACACACATGTTCACTTGTTTCAGTGGCCATACTATGATATGGAAAAGCAGACTCTAGAAACACATCCTCTAGTCTCAACTCAGAGTAAGTTTCTGTTGCTTTAGTTTGCATTTTATATCTCATATACTGTCTTTGGCAGTTTATTTCCTGTAAGTGTGAATACACACACATGTACACACACATGCATGTAAATATATATATATATATATATATATCCATTTTTGGTCAGTCAACAAACATTTATTATTAACAACAATGCGTTATGTTGGAATATATATATATATGAATGTATACATACATAGCACACACGTACATACACACACACACACAAATTGATGTGATTTTGTTGAGTGGAGATGGTGAGGTTGGAAAAGGGAGAGGAACGTTAAGTGACACTTATCTTCCTATCTCTGGTTTCCTTCTCTGCATACATGGTTGAGGAGTGCTGTAGTTTGAATGTGTCCCCTCCAAAATTCAGGTGTTGAAACTTAATGGCCAAACTGATGACATTAGAGAGACCTTTTTTTTTTTTTTTTTTTTTTGAGACACAGTCTCGCTCTGTCACCCAGGCTGGAGTGTAGTGACACAATCCTAGCTCACTGGAAGCTCCACCTCCTGGGTTCACGCTGTTCTCCTGCCTCAACCTCCCGAGTAGCTGGGACTACAGGCACCTGCCACCATTCCCTTTTTTTTTTTTTTTTTTTTTAAGTAGAGACGGGATTTCACCGTGTTGGCCAGGATGATATCGATCTCTTGACCTCGTGATCTACCCACCTCCGCCTGGATGGATGTAATCCCAAAGTGCTGGAATTACAGGCATGAGCCACCGCGCCCAGCCAAGAGGGACCTTCAAGGGGTGATTAAGTCATGAGGGCTCCTCCCCTCTTGAATGGAATGAAGAGCCTTATACAAGAAGCTTCACGCAGTGTTCAGCCTACCCTTTAGCCTTCCACTGTGTCAGGACACAGCATTCCTTTCTTCCAGGGGCTGCAGCTCTCACAAGACAATCAAACAAGCCTGCACCTTGATCTTGGTCTTCCTAGCCTCCAGAACAGTGAGAAAATCAATTTCTGTTTTTTTTTTTTTTTTTAATAAATTACCTACTCTGTGGTATTTTGTTATAGCAGCACAACGAGATTAAGCCAAGGAGGTTAAAGAAGAAGAGTGGGAAGTAGGTTTTGTAAAAGGCCATCACACATCTGGACTATTGAGACACATCCATGGCAACATGAATGACAGAAACCTGATTATGGGAGAGAACTGACCAAAGTTTGGGAACTCCAGCAAAGCTGAGAGAGTGTTCTTTGGTTCTTCTGAAGTAGCTCCGAGTGACTCCAAGACCACACACATTTGGTTTTAGCCTTGAGTCTGCTACTTTATCAGTGGAGTGACCTTGGACAGGTGTCTCAGAGTACCTGGGCTCTATTGTCGTCACCTGTAAAATGGGGCTGATAGAACTTGCCTTTATAGGGAGAGCACAGATACTAAGTAAGTGGGAGACTGTTTCTGTGACATAGTCATGTGATGGTAGACTCCCAGAATGACTTTATGTGCAAAGGGATCTGCTTCAAAGGGGATGGGGCATTTGACTGTGAAAATTACTATAGAAGGCCAAATGTGGTGCTTGGATGAATTCCCCATAGACTAAAGGGACAGCTTGGGGTTGAGTTCACTGGATGAGGGGCTGTGTGCTTTACTTGACTAGACCTAATCTGCACCTGAGTTGACCTCATGGGTTGCATTGGCTGCTAGTGAGCTGTGAGTGTTTTCTGAGATCCTGGTGGCCTCTAATCCCATTTCCAGGTGGACAGAGGCGGGCTGAGGCACAGATGTGTTGGCCACTGTTCCTGGCCCTGGACGGTTAGGCTTCCACAGGGACACTGGCTGGGGCGAGAACTTAGCAGCTTATGTGGCTGTGGTTGCTTCATGGCTGGACATGCCTTGCCATTAAAAAGGTAAGAGGAGTTGACTGATTTCCGTAATTTTCTTAGGAGGTATTGAGGAAACTTTTACATTTAATAAACATTGCTTAGTGTTACCTGTAACAAAGAAACAAATCAAGAGAAATGAGTAGTATATTTAAATCAAGAGAAATGAGTAGTATATTTTATATTGTGTTTATACACACACAAGTATATACACTCTATAAACATTATATACATACGTGTGTGTGTATAAAATATGTCCCTTTGGCAATCATATTGTGCTGTATTTTGAAAAGTAGACTGTGATTTGATATGTAAAATGAAAAAACTAACTTCTGTTTCATTCCCAGTAACTCCAACAAACCTTCACAAGCAGATACCACAAAGACCCAAAGGCGGCAGTAAATTCCTCTTGTTGATTTAAATCCCATTAGGGTCCACACTTGTGTAACAAATGTAGAAAATCCTATAGCTGACAAAGCAGACGACTTAAGGGGGCTTTATACCAAAGAGGCTTATAGGAGTTATTCACAGGAGAACTTCCAATTGTGAAAGAGATAAACAAGCTTTGGATCTGAGTGGTGTTTAATCTGAGTGTGCATAAGGGCCAAGAAGGGCTCATATTGCAAAACTTACCAAAGAATCTCAGCACTTTAAAACCCTAGTGGTTCTGGCTTCACTGACCAAAGTTTGTTATTCTAGTCAGTCAGTCTCTCTCTCTCTCTTTTCTTTCTTTCTGATGGTGAAGTGCAATATGGTATCTGCTTTTGGCACCAAATTACAGTCCTGAACACCTTTAATTTACCCATGAATATAACTAGAACCTTCTTGACAACATATTAGAAACAATTACTCTCTTTTAGATTGGCACCCTTTCCCAGGCCAAGGTTAAACATTGCAATTAGAGAAGTGTATAAGCGATGGATTAAAATGTCAGGAAAAATATCAAACTGGGACAGTTGTTTTACTTCATAAAGTCTTAGCAGAGCTCTCTCCCAGCATGCCTTGTGTCTTTGTAAAAGTCTTAATACGGACCATATGTGTAAATAGAAGAACTAAATAAAGCTTAATAGATCACCTGAGTCAAGTTATTGAATAAAACATCTGCTCTAAAACCAAGTTCAAATGTGCTCTTTGTAGAATCAGCATGTGATGATGTAGGGTACATGAAGCAAAGAGGAATTCTTACTTTCGAAATTTTGTAGGTGAAACCCAGCTCCACCAGGAAAAGGGCGCATATGGGAGAAGACGGGTGGGAGATGAGAGACAGAGCCATCTGAAAGCCTGTGGATTTCTGACATTTGAGTTGTCTGTATGGTGGAACATTTTGATATAAGGAAAATTATATACCAATGTTTAAAATCACAATTAACATTGCTTTATTTTTATTTTTTTGAGACAGGGTCTCATTCTGTTGTCCAGGCTGGAGTGCAGTGGTGCAATAACAGCCCACTGCAGCCTCAACCTCCTGGGCTCAGGCGATCCTCCCACCTCAGCCTTCCGGGTAGCTGGAACTACAGCCATGCACCACCAAACCTGGCTAATTTTTCATGTTTTTTTTTGTAGAGATGGGGTTTCATCTTGTTGCCCAGGCTTATCTTGAACTCCTGGAACATTGCTTTTAAACATTTTCTTTTTCGGGGGCAATGCAAGAACATCCAATTGCAATCCAATTATAAGTTGGAGTAAAAATAAGCATGATGCATGGCATCAAAAAATGCAGTGCAATATAGAGTTTGGAAGGCCACAGTAGCTTCAAGGTGAGGTTGCTGGCAACATTCCAAGAGAAGGTGGACAGCTGGAGAAAGTGTGTGCTCCAGAGCAAAGGGTGGGCATTATTGCTGGTCATTCATTTCTTCATTCATTTACTCACAAATTGTTACTCAGCTCCCACTAAAAGTCACAGTTTTTACTACACACATAGACTTAGTGATGGCTCCAGGCTGTCCTAGATGACACTGGTACTAGGTTGAAAAGGGAAGTCAGCAGACCGTGTCTTCTTTATCCAATTTGATGAGACTCCAAGCCACAGCCTTCCATATCTCAAAGGCATTTCTTTGAGATAAGGTGTATTTCTCACACCAAGTCATGTAGAGAACCAACAAGGAATATGTTCTCTCCTCAAGGAGAATTGTATTTTTCACAGGCTTCAAAACTCCTGTTTTGCTTAAGCTAGAAGTATCTCTTATGGTGGGATTTTAGGAACAAATGGTATTTTTGTGGATAAAAGGATATTTTCATTAATCTCTAGTATCATTTCAGGAAAACAGCTACCAACATGGTTTTAGCAGATACCTTTTTGTTTAAATCTGAAAGAGTGTTAAATTATCTATCCACATATGTTTCTGGGTGTTTATAAACTACAATATATACACACAAAAGGAGGATGTGCCCATTAAAAAACACATTTAAAGCAGAAAATTTATCCATACACTCACATCCAAAGCTATTTGTTAAAACTCTTCAATATATTGCCATTCAACCTATAATTTCTCACCATGCTTTAAAAAATATAAATTTATGTGTTTGCAAAATATATATTTACATACACATATATTACATAACGGTAAAATCAACCAAATTCTTTTTGTGATTATGTTATCTGCTTACATATATGTGAGGCTTGACATGAAAGTAAATATAAATATAGATTGTTATTACCAGTTGGATTGTTCTAGATGTAATGATTATCTTTGATTTTAGGATAGTTACAGAACTTCCCTTTTGTGGATTAACAATTGTAACAGGAAAATGACTGCTCCTAATAGAAACCCTTCTCATAGTCATATAAACAAGTAGGGATACAAGTTCTCATTTAATGAAAAGTGGAGAAGAACAATTGCTTGTATCGGTTTTATTTGCTCCACAAAGATCCTGTGAAAATTACTGGCTCTTTCTCTCGATTCTCTTGGATTTGGTGTGTTGACCATTATTCTTATGCATTTGCCTTTTGGTTGCAGGATGGCTGCTGCAACTCCAATCATAATACACGTGTCCCTCAGTATCCCTGGGGAATCGATTCAGGACCTCTTGTGGATACTAAAATCTACAGATGGTCAAGACCCTGGTATAAAATGGCATGGTATTTGCATACAACCAATGCACACCCTTCTGTATATTTTCCATCATCTCTAGATTACTTACAATACCTAATATAGTGTAAATGCTACATAAATCGTTGTTACACTGTGTTGGTTGGGAGATAATGACAAGAAAAAAGTCCGTACCTGTTCCGTACAGGTGCAGTTTTTTCCCCAATACTTTTGATCTGTGGTTGCTTGAATGCACTGATGCAGAACCCACAGGTACAGAGGGCCAACTATATTTATGTTTAGGGATGAAGAAAGAGCAAGGCGCAGTACCCTTATGAGGGAAATAAAACTTTCTCCAGGAGGTCCCAGTAGAATTCTCTCTGCACACATTTGATGGTGGGCTTGCCAGAGTTGTATGGCGAGCTTACCAAGCCTCTTGAGCATTTCCAGCCTCTGAAGAGGAAGGCTGAGGTTAAGGGAATGGATAATTGCTACCCGTGAATGGTCTGTACCTTTAGTAAATTGTGATAGCTGGTACTGATCTGCTGTCATTGGAAATAGTTGAGATGCATAGACATAAGTAATTTGACCCAATGCTGTCCTTTAGAACTATCTGTGATGATGAAAAAGTTCAATAATCCTCACTGTTCAATATGGTGGCCACTGGCCATAGGTGACTAACGAGCACTTGAAAGGTGCCTATTGGGACTGAAGTGCAGATTTTAAAATTTAGTTTTAGTAAATTTAAATGGAAGTAGTCATATATTGCAAGGCTAGTGGCTATCATACTGGGCAACACAAATTTGAGCATCTGAGTTATTGAGGAGAGTAAGGTTGACATTTGGGAGGTCAAGTCCTTTTATGATGATCTTACTAAAAAATCAAAATATCAAAATGTTATTTCCTCATGCATATGTGTTCAGTTTGCATTTGTTTGTTTTTGCTTCACAAAGTCAACCAGAAGAACAATTTATCTGCCTAAACACAGATTTCTTGAAAATTTTGCGTGGGGATTGCTCTTTTATAGTTATGAAAATTTGACACTACAGAATATTTTTTAAAAATTCTAAACACCCCATTTTCTTTCACAGTGCTATTTCAGTGGCAGTAGAACAAAATGACTTTTAAAGGGGGTCATCTAACACTTTACCTCCTTTCTGTCTGCTGTTGTATAAACTGTAAATGCATTTTTCCATCATGAAATGGTTCAATCTCTGAAATGTGTGAGTTTATTTTGGATTTAATTTTATTTCTGGCAAGTTTCATGAGAAAGAAATATCAGAGGAGATCAGGGAACTTTCAGTATCACGAGTCCTTCCAGGCTCTGATTTCCTCGTACACTTGGGTGTTGGTGAACATTCTGGCAGTGCTCTTTGGCCAAAGCTCTGATGGAATGAGCATGGCCAAGCTGGAAGAGTACAGATCTCAAATGTGCTAATAAGAAACATCACTGGAGCTTGGAAGTCCAGCATCTTGGGTGGTGTCCCATGGGTTTGGGAGGTGTCATCCTGTGCTAAGTTTTGTCAGGAGATATGACATCAACAAGTCAATTTATCTTCCAGTTAGAATGTTCATTTTACTGTTGGGTTCAACAACATCTTTTGCTCTATGTGATATTCAGAACAAAGCCATGAAATGCTCTAATGGGTAATTCTGTACCTTGAAAAGCAACTGTTAAACCAATTCTGGAAAGTTAGGAAGTGTGAGAGTGCTTACTTTTGGACTGGGCCACAGATGTAGGTGGGTTGTGGATACTGCTGCCTAAGTTTCAGACTCACACTACTCAATGAACCCTGAAGGGTTGGCTCACGAGTTAAAACAAGAACCAAGATTTGCATCAACATCCTGTCTGGAAACAGATGGCATACTCAAAGATCAACTGAGGTGACTTTAAGAGGAGACTATTTACAGATGTGTGGATAGGATTAAGGGAATTAATAGGCGATAATAAAGCACTGAAGGCCAGCATAAATGGGATGTTCTTATGGTGTCTCCTTGGTATAGTTTGCCTATGTCCCCAACCAGATGTCATCTTGAACTGTAGTTCCCATAATCCCCATGTGTTCTGGGGTGGACCCAGTGGGAGATAGTTGAATCGTGGGGCTGGTTACCTCCATGCTGTTCTCATGATAGTGAGTTCGTTCTCATGAGATCTGATGGTTTTATAGGGAACTTTTCCCTCTTGGCTCTCATTCCTCTCCTTGCTGTCGCCACGTGAAGAAGAACCTGTTTGCTTCCCCTGTCACCATGATTGTAAGTTTCCTGAGGCCTCCTCAGACATACTGAACTGTGAGTCAATTAATCCTCTTTCCTTTATAAATTACCCAGTCCTATGTATGTCTTTATTAGCAGCATGGGAAGGGACTAATCCACTCATCCTGAAAAGGGTTCAGTAGAGCCCTGGTTTTGGAAGAGAGGCCACCAAACAGGAGCTATATCCCTGGGTGCAGGAGAAGCATCCAAGTGAACACACCCTGGCCCTGGAGGAGGGGTAGGAGAATAAATAACACCCTTATGTCTTTCTGCAGTTGCTTCTTTCTTCTTCCCATGTCTCCTATTGTCTGGCACCTCTCAGAAGCCTGAGAGCAAGTGAAGAATGCAATTCACAGAGGATGGAGAATGACCCTTGAGGGTCAAGGAGAATAACCCACGCATTACTGTAATTTATCCAGTGCTGCTCTGTGGGTACAGGCTGCTAAATACTTCCATACACATTAGCTAATTTCATTCCCACTACAATCTCCATTTTACTAATGAGAAGACTGAAGCTCAGGGAAGTTATGCAAATTTCCTAGAATCTAGCAGCTGGTTAATGATCAAGTCAATAGCCTGAACTTTCTTCACACTCCCAGTCCAAACTCTTACCTTTATGCTATGAGAAAGATATGGAGATTTATCAGAAGTAGAAGGAATATAGAAACCAACCTTATGGTATCAACTATAATCATAGTAATAGGAAGAATACCCCTGCCTGACATTTCAGAGAAATTATCTCACTTGAATCTCACAATATTTTCGGGAGTTAAAAAGGTTAGGTATTGTTAACTTTACCTTACAGATGAAAAATAGCAAAGGTTCAGGCCAAATGACTTGCACAAAACAGTATCTCAGGGCTGGCATTTGAATAGTTTTTTTTTTATTTTTTCATTCTGAATCTATCAGTCAGTCAAGTATACCACATTACTAATTAGAAAATGCTGGCAGCAGGACAGTTTAATTAAATTAAGCCAAACCCTAAAACCAAATGGAAAACAAAAGCCATGTTATGTAGATATTCTGGTGGAGTACTAATATCTATTTTACCTTATGGGCTGCCATTTTTAACTTTGTCCATTTTGAAAAGCCTACCAACAATGATGGTCCATTGTCAAAGTAGTGAATAAACAATAGATGACTCAAAAACAAGAGGAAGGAAAATATTTGAATACATGGGTAGCCATTTCTTAAAAAAGTTAATTAAAAATTTATATAATATACCAAATACCAGAATTAATTCCAGATACAGAGTTAAATATAAATGCTTAATAGATGGAGAGACACCCAAAAGATAATGTGAAGGAAACAGCCAACATTGTTTGGTCTGTGTTTCCTGGACACCAGTTGCAGTGTAGGGGCTGAGAAAGAGTTTTCTTTTCCTCTGGTAGATACCCAATAATGGAATTGCTGGGTTGAATGGTAGTTCTAGTTTTAGTTCTTGGAGGAATCTCCAAACTGCTTTCCACAGGGACTGAACTAATTTACATTCCCAACAACAGCATATAAACATTCCCCTTTCTTTGCATCATTGCCAACATTGGTTATTTTTTGACTTT
Organism: Trachypithecus francoisi; assembly: GCF_009764315.1. Taxonomy (NCBI): domain Eukaryota; kingdom Metazoa; phylum Chordata; class Mammalia; order Primates; family Cercopithecidae; genus Trachypithecus; species Trachypithecus francoisi. The sequence continues at coordinate 11,638,991 of NW_022681458.1, forward strand.
TTAATAATAGCTATTCTGACCTTGGAATACTACCTAGCCATACAAATGAATGAAATAATGTCCTTTGAAGCAACGTGGATGCAGCTGGAAGCCATTATCCTCAGTGAATTAATGCAGAAACAGAAAATCAAATACCACATATTATCACTTATAAATGAGAACTAACTAATGGGTACACATGGACATAAAGATGGAAACAGTAGACACTGGGGTCTCCAAAAGCCAGGAGGGAGGAAGGGGATCAGGAGTTGAAAAACTGCCGATTGGGTACTATGTCCACTATTTGGGCAATGTGTCCGATAGAAACCCAAAGCTCAGCGTTACACAATATATCCATGTAACAAACCTACATAGGTATCCCCCGAATCTAAAATAAAAGAAAAATAGAAAGTGTGTTTCCATGTAACACTTGCCACAGTTTTAGCTGGAGGTTACTGTCGGCTTCACAGATGAGAAAACCAAGGTGCAGAAGCCTGTGTAGAGCCCCATGGCAGACAGTGTTGTAGCCCAGTAGGAGCCTTCACTGTTCTCACTCCAGACTCCACATAGCTAACCACCCTGTGCTCTTAGAATAATTTCCATCCTGACTGTTAGAATACAGTGAAGGAAGAAATTAGCACTTTGTTTTGCAGGCTTGTTAGATTTCCATAAGGTGAACAATAGTGTAGCCGAAAGCAAATAATAGAAGACACTGGGAAAATATTTGCATTGACTATGACAGTCAAAGGGTTAAATTTTGTAACAAAGGTTTTAACCAATGCATAAGAAACACCATGTTGATAAATGGACAAAAGGATATGAATAAACATTAGAATATGCTTAGTAAACACATTTGAAAAAATTAAACTTCTTAATAAAAGAAATACAGATTAAAATAATAACGAGATAGCATTTTGCATATTTCAAATGAATAATTGTGGGGTTTTTTGGTTGTTTTGTAGGCTAATACTAGGGAAATTACTAGGCCCTTGATATGGTGGCAATGGAATTTGAACAGTCGCTTTGGAAAAGCAATTTGGCAGCAATGATAAGGAATCATAAAATTTCTACATACTTTGACCTAGCCATCGCACTCCTGGGAATTTGTCCTGAGGCAATTATTAAAAAGACAATGAAAGCCATGTGTAGGAAAAAGTTAACTGCAATAATATTTATAATAGTAAAAATTGGAAGTCACCTAAAGGTCTCATAACAGGAACTGATTTGGTAAATTATGGGTCTGTGTATTAGGGTTCTCCGGAGAAACAGAGTCAATAGGGTACGTGTGTATGTGTGTGAAGAGACTTTTTAAAATTAGGAATTGGCTTATGTGATTTTGGAGGCTGAGAAATCCAGACCCAGGAGAGCTGATGGTGTAGGTGCCTTAGAAGTCCTAATTGGAAGTCAGGAGAAGACTGATGTTTTAGTTCAAAGACAGTCAGGTGGAGAGAGTAATTCTTTCATACTCAACCTTGCATTCTATTCAGGCCTTCAGCAGGTTGGGTGAGGCTTGTGTACTCTGGGGAGGACAACCTGCTTACTCAATTTTACTGACTCTATTATTAGTCTCATCTAGAAGCACCCTCATAGACACATGCAAGAATAATGTTTAACCAAACATCTGGGCACCCTGTGGTCCAGTCAAGTTGACACATAAAATTAACTCTCACAGTCTGTATAACCATCAAATTAATTATAAAAGCCATATAATAGTATGAAATACTAATGATGTTAATTGAAAAAGGGAAGAAAAATTATATTTATACTATGCTTTTAATTGCAAAAATGTCCACATGTAGATTAGTATTAAAAGTAAGTACAGAAAATAAAAATAACAATAGTGACCGTAACAGGATGGGAAAGTTATGGCTCATGCAGACCCATGAACACATGGGCTTTTTGTGGCACTGGCACGTGGTTCAAGATAAGTGGAGTTCTGGATGCATGAAGGGGAGTGTTCCAAGATCAGGTTGAGTAGAAGTTAGAGCTAAGTAAGGAAAATTGTTTGATATCATCCTAAAGAGTTTGAACTTTGTTCTTATAGACATTGGAAAGCCATTGAAAATGTTATAAGTAAATTTATATTTGGGGAATTCTGACAGCACTGAAGGCTTCCGAGTGGGAGAGGGGTGCTTTGGAGGACTTCGTAATGGTCTAGGCAGGAGGTGAGAGCCTCAACTAGTAATGGCAGTGTGGTCATGGAGAGGAGTAGAGTTGCTTGACAGGAATGTCAGAGGAGGGGATACCCGGCATTTGCCAAGTGCTCAGATGTGGACATGTGGGAAAGGAAGGAGGGAAGCAGGACTGCCACTCTTTTGGCTTGGATGAATGTGGTTAAGAGGAATGGGGAGGGAGGCAACATGCCACATTCCATGTCGTGTTTACTGATAGTCCGGTCATCAAGAGGCATCCTGTGTTTCTTCCACGAGACAGTTGGAATGTGGATCTTTTCCTTGGGAGAGAGGGAATGGTGGTGGAACTTGAGCATGATTATTTGTGGCCATAGTTGAAATTGGGAGAGCGTGGGATGCTTAGAGAAACTGAGTATCAGGAGGAAAGAAGATGGCTGAGGGCAGAACCCTGGGGAATTCTAAGGTTTAAAGATGGAAGGAGGAATTGATAAGCAGCTGGGGAAGGAGTAGTTTGAGGTAGATGTGCAGATGGAATGAAGTGAAGGTCTCAAGAAGAGGGAGTAGATGGTGGAGCCAAAGAGGGCTGCAGATTTAGAAGGCTAAAGTCTCTTAGGTGGCCTTTGGATAGCCTGTTTTACCTTGGACCATGCAGGTTACAGTGGAGCATGGAGTGGGGTCAGAAGTGGAGGAAGGAACCAGAGAACATGGAGTGAGAAGATAAAGGAAAGTGATGCAGTAGATACATGGCTCTAAAGTACTCAGGACTTTCAGAGGCTTAAACATCGGGTGACCAACTGTCCCACTTTGCCTGATACTAAGGGCGTTCCCTGGTTGTGGAATTTCATTCCCCAAATTAGGAAAGGCTTGAGCATACCGAGACAAGTTGGCCACCATACTTAAAAGTATGTAAGCTAACGTATCTGTTCTCTAAGGGGTTAGAGCTGGATGGGGATACCAGATGTATGTACATGATGCAGTTAAATACCAGTACAAGGGGGCAAGTCTGCACCGATCGGGCAATTCAGTGGGCCAGAAATTTGGGAATGTTTTTGAAAAGATTTATGGGTTAAAGCAATTTGGTGAAATTTTGGGAAAAATGAGCGGAGTTTTTTTTTTTTTTTTAATTCTTTTTTTTCACTAAAATATCAAGACAGTAGCGCAATAAAACTGTAGCGAATAAAGCACTGGTATAAACATCGTCATTTTTAAGCTAAATAGCTTCCTTATTGAGTTTTCTAATTACTGTTTGATTTATTTAGTTTTAATTTTACTACAAAGGGAATAAAAACCTGTAACAACACCCCATTAATTTGCATTAATGGGGAGGTGGAGTGCTATTTGATACGGGCAAACACTGAATTTACAGAAATTCAATACTAATAGCCCCTCCATCCTAGAAAAGACCCAAGTTGTGCAGTGGGGCCCACTGAACCCATAGAATTACCTCCTTGTTTGCCAGGCTGGGCCCTGCCTGCCGCCATCCCTGGGTGTTGGAGTTCCCACTCCTAGTTCAGTTTCCTGGCACAGGCTCCCAATCGCATTGCCTATTGGTTCACTGGAGAGCATGGGCCACTGGAGTCCTGGCGTCCAACCCATGTGGGCTTGGGGCCAACTTCGGGCTCTCTGTGACTCATTTTCCTCATCAGTTATACAGTCCTTTTGTGAGAATTAAAAGCAATGTTTGTGCAGCAAGGATGCCCCTCCATCTGGGGCTCTCTCACCTGGCTGCTTGCCACTTGCTAGTTCTAGACAAGTCACCCAACATTTCCATGCCTCAGTTTTCTCTGTAAATGAGATTTACAGTGTCATGGGAGCCTGGGCAACATAGTAAGACCCTGTGTATACAAAAAAATAAGAAAATAAAAGGGCATGGTGGAGTGTACCTGTGGTCCTGGCTACTTGGGAGGCTGAGGTGGGAGGATCACTCTACCTTGGGAGATCAAGTCTGCAGTGAGCCGCAGCTATGACACTGCACTCCAGCCTGAGTGACAGAATGTGGCCTTGAATCAAGAAAAAGTCCCCAAAACAAAAGGACAAATGGTGTCATGGAATTTACAGTCAATCACATATATAGAGTGCTTAGCTCAGTGTTCCCACATTTTTATTCTTAGTCATTTTTTAACCATTTACTAGCTATGTGACCTTAGACATGTGTCTTTCTTTCTCTTTATTTCCTTATCTACAACAATGACAAAAAATAAATAAAAGGGGGCTTGGCCAGACACAGTGGCTTATGCTTATAATCCCAGTGCTTTGAGAGGTCCAGGTGGGAGGATCATTTGAGGCCAGTAGAACTTATCGAGACTCTGTCTCTATGAAAAGTTTAAAAAATTAGCCAGGTGTGGTGGTGTACACCTGTAGTCCTCCTAGCACTTGGGAGGCTGAGGTGGGAGGATCACTTGAGCCAAGGAGTTTGAAGCTGCAATGAGCTATGACTGTGCCACTGCATTCCAGCCTGGGCAACAAAGTGAGGCTGATACGGTTTGGCTGTGGCCCCACCCAAATCTCATCTTGAACTGTCGTTCCCATAATCCCCACCTTTTATGGGAGGGACCCAGTGGGAGGTGATTGAATCATGGGGGCGGTTTCCCCCATGCTGCTGTTCTCGTGATAGTTCTCACAACATCTGATGGTTTTATAAAGGGCTTCCCCCGACTTTTCTCTGCACTTCTTCTTGCTGTTGCTATGTGAAGGACGTGTTTGCTGCCCCTTTTGCCATGCTTGTAAGTTTCCTGAGGCATCCCCAGCCCTGTGGAACTGTGAGTCACTTAAATCTCTTTCCTTTATAAAATACCCAGCCTCAGGTGTATCTTTATTAGCAGTGTGAGAATGGACTAATACAGAGACCCTGTCTCTAAAAAATAAATAAGTAAATAAATTAATTAAAAGGGCCTGAACTAGGTAATTTGTAGAGTCTTGCCCAGTTTTTGAACATTGTGTTTTCTGTACCCTCAACTGAAGCTTGGGCTGAGGGTTCATAAATGTGTATTAGTGTGGTGGCTTGAGAGACTGGCTTCAGGAGAAGATTTCAATTTAGCATATCCTGACCTTTGAAAGTGAGAATTTAGTTGAGGACAAAAGACTTCAAGAGGGTCTACAAAGGAAGGAGAATGGATCAAGATTAGTCTGTCTTTATGCAGATCCATGCAGAGGGTCTCTGTTGAGTAAATCAATAAATTGGACAGAGTGTGGGCTTGTTTGCCTGCATCCCTGCTACTTGTCTTCTCTTTGTTACCATAGCTCCTTCCCCACTCTGCAGTCTGGCCTGTGTCTTTGGACTTTGGCCATAAGTCCACTCCTTCTTTCTTCCCTAAATCCCAGGGCTCCTAACCTGGCCTTGTATATGGAATATGCTTTCAGACTGAGCTCATACACTTTCTCTCAAATGCTGGACATCCTACCTATTTGCTTACCTGTCCTCTGAGACCTGTCTGCACCATCCTGCCTTTGGGTGACATTTCTGTCCTCCAGGTAATTGCTGACCCTGGTTTTGGCCTCTATCCTGCCTTATGCTGTTGCTGGCAAAGCTTCAGCTTGGTTCCATTATTGATTTCCGCAGCGTGTGCAGGAAGAGTTACTCTGTGATTACGACTTGTGCAACTCGACAGTATATGGACAGGGGTTGAATGGGCACAAAATTTGTCAGTCATTTTTTTTTCTATATTTCTTTTATTGTCATGCCTTTTTTTCCTCAGGAAACAAAATCATAGAGAAGTTATTTCAAGTGATAAAAATTCATGAATCTCTACAAGCCTATGTCGTGAACTTTTGTGTTAGTTCATGTCGAATCATTTTAATCCACTGCTATATTCCAGGCACTCTCACAGGCCCCCTTTGGTCCATTGAAAAGGAATTAGTACTTTAGTGGAGGATGGAAATAATAACCGGTTAATGAAAGTAAAGGACTATTACAGAGATAGACATGTACAAAGGTTTTGGGCTGCACAGCTGAGGAAACACTCAGTTGTCCGGAGTTAGGCTTGGGGAGTATTCCCAGCAGAAGTGACCATTAGGCTGAATCTTAGCGGTCATTATAGATGGAGATGGAGAACACAGTATAGTGAAAGGCTCGGAGGAATGAAATATGTGTTAGAAATGGACTGGTTTGGGGTAGTTGGAGGGTGCATGAGGAGAAGATTAAGCAAGAAAGGTAGAACTAGGACCATGTTTAGACCTACCTTGGAATGTTGTGAGAAGCAGATTGTCTGGTGGTGATAGGGAATTCTTACAAAATCAGAATGCATTGACTCTAAGTTAGTGACTTTTTTACCATGAGGAACTTGGGAAATAATGATTGTTCATTTCACATTGAGTACCTCTGCATTATTTGAAGCTTTTGGAGATCTTCTTTATAGGACTAGTAATTCTGGCTCCTCTTTGTAAATTACCAGTTATACATTGACCTTCTCCAACCAGCCCTGCGTTTGAGCTGGGTCTCATGTTTTCTGTGGCATCCTCTCTGTCTGCAGGTGGAGCCACATGTTCCTCTCCCATCCTCCATCTCTCTCCATTCTCTCATCCCAAGTGAGATTAGCGAATCTTGTTTACTTCACAGCCAGGGCCAAGGAGAGGCTTTGAATGAATAATTTCTGACTGTATTTCTTCTTGGTGCTGTTTTCTCTCCAGAAAGGCACTATCATTAATTAAAGCAAAATAAACAAAGCAAATCCTAAGCAGCTGAGCTTCATATTTTAAAAGACCCATAAACCTCATCAGCATAAAATAAATTAAGTTTGGAGCTTACCAAGTGCACACTTTCGTTTTGATAGAGTGTTTCACGCTCTGGATAGAATTTTCTGAAGTCATCCAGAGCTCAGACAGGGCTCCCTGTAGATCCTGGACAAAAATGGGCTCTGTCCCCATTTGGCTGCTCCAGCAAGGAGGCTAATGGAAAGTAAAGGACAGTGGTAGCCGATTCCAGCAGCCTTGAATGTGGACCTCTGGGCCATGGTTGTATAGTGGTTTTATCTACTTATCTATTTAAAAGTACCTGAGATGCGTACATTTCACTGTGTAAATTATACCCCCAATAAAATTCTAAGTAAACAAAAAGAGTTATCTGCTTACTTGAGAAATCTTCCTTCTTCTTTGCTTTTTTTTTAAAAAAAATATGTATATATAAAATGAGAGTTCTAAAGTGCCTTTTTCAGGAGAGAATTTTGAAAATTAAAAGGACAGTGACAGTAACAATATCATTTGCAGCTCTGGGACAGTCACTTTTTTGTATTAGTTTTCTCTTTTGCAAGTGGCATGCCAGGTTCTTGGTTTTGTTTATGGGTTTTGTTTCTGGTTTATTTCCTCCTCATATGAGAAACATACTTAAGAAATACTTTGTAAAATCCTGTGTAGTTTTTTTATTCTTTATTTTTTACTTTTTAAGAGCTTGATAACTTGAGTATTACTCATTTTTTTAAAAGGTTAAAACCTAAGGCCCTGATCTACCAACTCTGATTCATAGCATCTGCATCAATATTTTTCTGCTCTTTTCTCTGAGACATGGTCATTTAGCTGCTGGTCTTCATGGTGATAGTATATTCTTCTTCCTGTGAGTCCTTATCTATGCAGCTTTCTCATCCCACTGTTTTGGAAAGGAAAACCATCAGAACACCTGAGACAATGAGGCTGGATACTGGAGGTGAGAAGCAGACTGTCAGTATCAAGCTCTGAACTGGCAGGAGAAGCCTTCCAATGAGTCTGAGCATCCACTTCTCCTCCACAGCTGCTGATGCAGTTGCCCCCTGGGCATGTTGAGGGGGACCACGTGGCAAGCATCATAGTTGATGTTAGCTATTTTAAAAAGCTGTCTTTGTAGTTCATTCTTCTGCTGCCTAGGAGTCTGCCAGTGGAGTCACAAGGCCAAGTATTGACGGCTTCACCTTCCGAGAGCCTTTCTCCTTAAAGCTGAGTGTCTGGCTATCAAGCCAGAAAGGAGATGGGTCACTGAGGGGGACATCCTCTTCCACAGGAAAAATGAGGTTTTGCTGAACTCTTCCTGGCATTCAGTGGTTTCCAGACCACGTTCTGCAGAGGTGATTCTGCTGTCCCACAAAGGATTTTGATTTTGATTATATTTTCAAAGTATCTTTTCATTAGTTGGAAGCCATAATACAAGAAAGCACAAATGGTTGACTGTGTTATGCACTACATTTTAACAGTCTGGTTGGTAAACCATCAGTATATTAATTGGAGATCATAGGTATGAATTTAATTCTTTTATTCACTTTATTCTGATTTTATCATAAAATTTCTCTGCCATATCTGTGTACATGTTTGAACTTTTGATAAAACGTGTTCCCGATTAGATGCTAACATTGTTCGTTTTTGGAATCAAGCCTACACCTGTCTATACATACCCTTTTCATGGGAACTCCCCATTGTGGTATGTTTCAGTGCTCAGTTGAGTGTAGGAACGCCCAGGTGCCCCTGGTTGGTCCCTGCTCTGCTCAAGGTCAAGTGGAATTGTGAGAATAAAGAAACACGCTGCAACCTAGTGTATTTTAAGTAAGCATGTAAAACTTCAAGGCAGAAATACCCTGAACAGCACCAAAAGATAAATGAATAAATGATACATTGAGGAAAATGTATTGTAAGATATTTGACTAACAAAGGTTCTATTCTCTTAATATGCCATGTGCTTTCACAATCAATATGAAAAAGACAAGCAATCCAGTAGAAAAATGGGCAAAAGACTCAAATAGAGTCACAGAAAGTACTGATTTTCAATAAACATGCCTAAAAGCGTTCAGCCTCATTCAGTTAATAAACTGTAAAATATAACAATAGTTAGAGTTCCCTTGCCCACCACTCCCCTCTGCTGCAGACCCAACTATCGTATCAGGCAAGTAGCAGTTAAAAAGTGGGATAAAGCCCATGCTGTTGGATGAGAGATAATAGGTGCTTTCCTATATTGTTGTTATTTGTGGGAGTGTTAATATCCATATATGATTATTAAAATTGTATCATGATTTATTACAACACTATTGAGCCTAAGGAAAGGAGAGAGAGAGAAAGGGGAGCTATGCTGTTAGGGGAAAATGTTGGATATATAGTAAAAATAAAAAGTAAGCTGTAAAATAATACATATGGTATGATCACATTTATATGTGTGTGTGTGTGTATATCTATATAAAAAATGAAAGAAGAGGCCGGGCCCGGTGGCTCACGCCTGTAATCCCAGCACTTTGGGAGGCTGAGGCGGGCGGATTATGAGGTCAGGAGATCATAGCCATCCTGGCTAACATGGTGAAACTCCGTCTCTACTAAAAATACAAAAAGAAATTAGCCAGGCATGGTGGTGGGTGCCTGTAGTCCCAGCTACTCGGGTGGCTGAGGCAGGAGAATGGCATGAACCCGGGAGGCGGAGCTTGTAGTGAGCTGAGGTGGCGCCACTGCACTGCAGCCTGGGCAACAGAGTGAGACTCCATCTAGGAAGGAAGGAAGGGAGGGAGGGAGGGAGGGAGGAAGGAAGGAAGGAAGGAAGGAAGGAAGGAAGGAAGGAAGGAAGAAGGGGTCTTCCTGTGCTTACGAATATATGGAGACTCCATCTAGGAAGGAAGGAAGGAAGGGAGGGAGGGAGGGAGGGAAGGAGGAAGGAAGGAAGGAAGGAAGGAAGGAAGGGGTCTTCCTGTGCTTACGAATATATGGAAATATATGGAGTGAGATGTAAAACAAAAACAAAAGCAAAATAAAACAAATCAGCAACAGAAAACCCTGTTGATGGTGGTAGACTTTGGGGTTTCACAGTGATATTTAGGGCATAAATATCAATCTTTTATATTTCATTATATGTTCTTCTATATCACTTGAATTTCATTTTTTACAGTGAACAGGTAGATCTTTAGTGATAAGAAAACTAATTAATAAAACAGTGCTCAATTCTTTCTCAATCATTCTCTAATAATGTCCTAATCTTCCCTCATATCTGATTCTAGAATCCTGTTTTTTCAAATCCAGATACTTGTAGATTTGTTTTTAATTGATGAAGTCTTCAGTATCCTTAGGATCTACTTCTTAAGTTGGTATATTTTGGCTGACTTGCCTTGACAGCTCACTGGACCCTCAGCACCAGGGAAGGACAGGGTATAAGAACACCACGCTTACTCCAGATGAGGGATCCTCTGCTCCAGAGTAGTGGTTAGGCAAATACCCCCCAGTGAGACAACTTGGGTTTAGATCTTTGCGCTACCACTTACTAGAGTTATGCTGTTGGGCAAGTTACTTTTTCAGCCTCTGTTCCACACTATAAAACAGGAGTACTGATAATGTTAACCACACAAAATGGTATGAATGAAAAGTTATGCTACTAACAAACATGACTTAGAAGGGAATCTGGAACACAGTCCTGATTATAATGGATGTGGTCACTCTTTCATTTCTGTTTGTTTATAGACATGCCCAACTCTGCTCTGTGTTTCAGTTTCCTTACCTGTTATTAAAGAGAGCTAAATGAGATACTATGGAAGGTCTTCTTCATGTTCAAAGTGTAATGATGTAATATTTGTATTTCCGATGCACTCCAAATTAAATTCTATGTAGTTTAAGATTATGTAGAGTTGTTTGTGGTATTTGATTGTGAATTTACTGCTTCATTTTTTTTTTTAATCACGGGTCCTTGGGTAGCTTAAATGAAGACAACATATTGCATGATTTCTGGGTTCTTTTCTCATTGACAGAAATTATATACATCTGTACCAAGTCAATGTCACATGTCTGTTGTACTGAAGACTGGGAATAGAAGGAAGATAGAATGTTTACCTTTGAGAGGTACAGGGGTATATGACTTAAAGAATTTTGGGAAAGGGACTGATCATAAAATGGACTGTTTTGGTCAACATGTTATTGACTGAGAAACTGATTGGAAGAATTGTGAGCAATTTGCTATTCTCGTAAGGAACCCTAGAGTTTAGAATATGGAAACTACCCTTCCCTGAATCAATGCTTGTTCTAGCTTTCTGGATTCTAGGGTTCGCCTTTGTATTTGACGCATATACTCTGAATTTAGTTTTTCTGATTGGAAAAAACCAACCTTGGATGCAGACAAATGATGTAGAAAGATGCATCCTTGGCTGGGCGCGGTGGCTCAAGCCTGTAATCCCAGCACTTTGGGAGGCCGAGGCGGGCGGATCACAAGGTCAGGAGATCGAGACCATCCTGGCTAACACGGTGAAACCCCGTCTCTACTAAAAAATACAAAAAACTAGCCAGGCGGGTGGCGGGCGCCTGTAGTCCCAGCTCCTGGGGAGGCTGAGGCAGGAGAATGGCGTGAACCCGGGAGGCGGAGCTTGCAGTGAGCTGAGATCCAGCCACTGCACTCCAGCCTGGGCGGAAGAGCGAGACTCCGTCTCAAAAAAAAAAAAAAAAAAAAAAAAAAAAAAAAAAAAAAAAAGAAAGATGCATCCTTGAAAGAAATGGCACTCAAAATGGCTGGAGAGCCTGGTGCGTTGAATGAGGATTATGGTTGGATGGTGAATTGGAGGTGGAGGGCAAGGGGGTGGGCTGTCCACTGTGTGCTGGGCCCTATGCTCTGCCTGGTTGTCTAACTTAGTTCTCATGAATTATCCTGGAAGTTGGACATTTTACCGGTGACAAATGGAGGCTTAGAGGGTTTAATTTCCCCATCTGGAGCTTTAAGGTCGTAACTCACAGAGCCTGGACTGGAGTCCGGGCCTGACCTGCTACTTAACTCCTACATTTTTCTCGCTACCTCTGGTCTCCTTGCTTAAATTTGTTTTATTTCACGAATCACACAGTATATTTTTACCCCTTCCTTTGGGCATCATGAATTTGTGTTGGTCACAAAGGAGATTCAATTTGAGAGTAAGTCTGAGGAACTAGCTCGGGGTCACGGGATGAGGATGGGGTGAGAGGGTGTACTTCAGGTGGGTCAGCCGGGATGTGTGGGACAGGAGAATGGCTGGAATCTGGAGGTGGGAGCTCCTGTGTTCTAAGTTTGTCTCTTCCACCTGCCTTTCTGTGCTTTGAGTTCAGTCATGAATCCTCAATTTTCTCACATGTGAAATGGGGACAATATTACTTAATTATGACCTATCTATTATTACCTAATGGGAGTATCTGTGCACCTCCCAACCGCATTCTAAACCTTCAGATAACAGAGTTGAGCACAGGGCCCAGTCTTTGTTAAATAAACCTTTTGTTATATCTTTGTGCCCTACTCCTATGAGCATTTTTAACGTAGAGATAACAATCTAAAATAGGACATCAGAGAGGACACTTCTCCAAATCCAACTCCCCTTTCAGCTCTAGATAGAACACAGAGTCCTACTTCACACGTGCGTTCATTTCTTAGTGACACATTCTCATGGGAGCTCCTTTTCCTGCTGTATGGGAAACTGGGTTGTGTTTCTTTTGACAGAAGAGGGAAAAATAAAGACATTGTGCGACATGTGGCAGCTGTAACATCTCTCTGTGATGAATTCCTACTCACTCTTGGTGAACTTCAATAAGTTGTCCTCTGAAAGGGAATTCTAAATTTCTCCAGAAGAAACTTTTAGACACCTGATTCAAGGGCATTGAGGAAAATTGTATTTTAAGCATGACTTAAGAAAAAAATAGGCGGAACCCTCAAACGGGTGTTTTTCCTTTGTCCTCCCCCCTCCCTCCAAAAATGCAAATTTGAAGAAAAAGAGACCATAGTAAAGACCTAACTTTACAAACACACTGAGTAGGTCTGGAATTGTTATACATTAAACTGGTCTGATGCCGTCTATGTTTGTGCAACTGTAATGTTAAAACTGATTTTAGAAGAATGACTTTGAGATCAACTGAGATTCTGATTTACTGGAGAAAGCTGCAGTTACTTTCAGAATTGTGTCCAGCCTTACATTGAGTAAGAAATTCAGTTGAGAACATGTAATTTTCTTAAAGTTCTGATTAATTGGAATTTTCTAATATATTGTCCCAAACATTTCACTGCATGCTGCTGTTGGAAGGGATGTGTGTAGCTGTGTTGTGATGCTTTCTTTCCCAGAAACTTTCTTTTCTGACAACCTCATTTATCCAGAACACAGCCAGAGTCTGGCAATAGTGGGAAGGAAAGTCCTCTGGAACTCAGACAGCTGCCACAAAGCCCATGCGTCACATTCTGTAGAAGAGATAGAGTGCTCACACATGGACATTAGAAAGAGAATGTGGTACTTTTATGGCTAAAGGCAGAGTATATACATTTCTCAATATCCTGGAGAGCATTTCTCTATTTTAGCCCAGTAACAAAATTTATGTTCAAAGGGGTGAGAAATATGACCAATAAACAGCTAAATTTTACTCGTGTAGTCTGTTTAAGAAAACCACAAGCATGCAAATAAAGATTTTTCATTCATCACTGTCCATTTAAGACTTGGCATTGGGAGAGATCAGCTTTGCATTTAGACTACTGTCCCCAGAACAGTTACTGTTCAAAATGTTGAATGAACAAGTAAGTGAGAGACAGAAGGGATATACGCATTAGATTATGTGGGACACCCATGTCTCAGCAACCTGCACAAAATAGGTGTTACTGTAATTTTGAATCAAGTAAATGCTCCTTTGCTCAATTCTGATTTGTGTTCAACCTATTTCCCCTACACCAACCTCTCCTATTTGTTTACATATTTCTTTGTATAATCTCTTTTATATCATCATTTCACTGCCCCTAAGTTCCTCTCCTTTTCTCATTTTTGGGGACAGAATACAACATTGCCACAATAAATACTTCTTCATTGTAAGGCAGCTTTGTTTGGAAAGGGGCTTTAGAAACTAGTAGTTGATGCAGTTTTTAGCACTGACTGTCTGAAGCCACAGAAAGCTTGATTAAATTTTAATTAAAGTATACCTAATTAAAACCTATTGGCTCAAAATAAATGGAAAAAGTGATTAACCATCCTTAACTGTTTTTGCCAAGCTTTCACCAAACTTTCCCTAAGCTTTTAGGTGTCCTCCCTGGAGGTGACTGCTGCTGCTGGCAGATACCAGAGCTTGCCTGGAAAGATGGAGCTTTTTTCCTGAACTGCCAGAGTTCACTGCCAGCTTGTAGCACCATATCGGCACATTGCATTCACTCATTTTCCTATGTGCTCAACAAAATATCTGTACATAAAGAATTTATAAGATGAAAAGCTACATTGTTTGAATTTTATCTTTGCTTATGTAGCAAAAGATGCTGAGAAAAGTGGCTTGAAATCTTCCGACTTTTCCCTTCTAGGTTTTTCTTTTTTTTTTTTTTTTTTGAGATGGAATCTCGCTCAGTCACCCAGGCTGGAGTGCAGTGGCGAGATCTTGGCTCACTGCAAGCTCCACCTCCCGGATTCACGCTATTCTCCTGCCTCAGCCTCCCAAGTGTCTGGGATTACAGGCACCTGCCACCATGCCCGACTAATTTTTTTTGTATTTTTAATAGAGACAGGGTTTCACTGTGTTAGCCAGGATGGTCTCGATCTCCTGACCTCATGATCCACCCACCTCGGCCTCCCAAAGTGCTGGGATTACAGGCGTGAGGCACTGCGCCTGGCCTTCCCTTCTAGGTTTTTGTGTCACCTCCTTGCTTCCTGTTTGGAATGGATCCTGCCCCTCCCCTTTACATATTTTACCTTTTTTTTTTTTTAAGTTCAAGTAGTCGCTGTCTGATACTAAACCATCTCAGAGGTCATGTCAAGAGAAAGAAAAGTTAATAAACAAAAATTTAGGGAAGCGGGCTTTATAAAAAGTAATTACCTTGTTCTTGGGAGATGTTTTATGGTTTGAAAAAAGGTGATTATGGTGAGGATTTTCAAAATGTATGTTCATTTTCTTCAGTAATAACCTTTCCTTGATAGAGCTGTCATGGTAGCCTGCTATCAATCTGATCCTAGGTGCTTGAATTTTGAATGCTCTGGAAGCTCAGAATTTCTGCCCTTAAGCAGTTGACAAATAAAAATGAATCTGAATAGGCATGGAGGACCTATTATACTTAGAATTAAAAATAAACTTATCTAGGAGACGAAAATGAATAGCATTCCACTTACATTTGAAGTAAGGACATCTCAAGGATGATGAAGGATCGCTATTTTTCAAAGCCAAAGGATTCCAGGCTAGATTGCAGTAATGAATAGGACCTAATACCTGAAGTGGACAAAACGTGATCAATGTTTAATTTCCAAGTCCTCATTCAAAGTTGTATTCCTGGATAATTGGTTGGCTCTCTTCCATGTGGTGATTCAGGGACCCAGGCCTCTTCCCCACTGCGGTTCCACTGCCCCTGTGGCCTCATTGACTGCACCTAGTTGGCACAAGTGGAAAGGTAGCATGAAGAGGCACAGCTACTTCCTTGAAGATTTTGCTCATAAGAGGCAGATGTTCTTTCTGCTCACATTCCATTGGCTAGAACTCAGTCATCAGTTCATACCTAATTACAAAGTAGATGGAGAAATGTGGCCCAGATGAGTGCCCACAAAAAAGAGAAGCAGACTTTGGTGACCAGCCAGCATCCCAGCCATGGAAACTATGTAGGTGAGGGTTTGCAAGCGGTTGACCCACAACCCACATTTGCCTTGCTGGTGTAGTTCCTTTGGCCAGCACAGTGCTTATAGAATTTTTACATTGTAGCAAGCACCAAAAGATCAGGACATTTTGCATAAGATGTGGCCCTCTTCAGGTGTGGCCTTTTTTGAAACCTTTGATAGTCTGACGGTGTTAATTCCACATTTCTTTTTTTTCTTTTTTCTTTTTTCTTTTTTTTTGCTGGCACCAAGTGAGACTTTCTTTTTAGTTTAATCAGAAGAACTCAAAGAGAATTAAGTGAAAGAGGAGTGACTTATTCTTAACTGAGTTACTTTTTGTTTGTTTGTTTTATGAGACAGAGTCTCGCACTATTATCTGGGCTGGAGTGCAGTGTTGTGATCTCAGCTTACTGCAACCTCTGCCTCCCAGGTTCAAGCGATTCTCCTGCCTCAGCCTCCAAGTAGCTGGGATTACAGGCGCCCGCCACCATGCCTGACTAATTTTTTGTACTTTTAGTAGAGACAGGGTTTCACTATGTTGGCCAGGCTGGTCTTGGATGCTTGACCTCGTGATCCACCCACCTCAGCCTCCCAAAGTGCTAGGATCACAGTCGTGAGCCACCGCACTCGGCCAATCCCACATTTCTATTTGCTACTCTAGCCTAAAATTGAACAGCAACTCTACCTTCAAAGGGAGCATGCACTTCTTTTCTTTGCCACAGTTCTGGCTACTTCCTGTCACCCCCATTCTTACTCTCCAGCCATGAAAGCCAAGTATCATTTGCCATTTATCATCTTACACCAGGGATCTTCTCTAATTTTCACTAACTGTGCAACTCCAGGATTGGAAACCAGAGCACTGATTAATACCCTTTCTGTCCCTTTCCCTGTCCCTCTCCCTCTTCCTCTTTCTCCTCCTGCCTCCTACTTCCCTTTTTCATTATACAACAGAAGTTAAGGGACACATTTTGCTTTGAAACTGAGGATGAATAAATAATATTTGGGTTAGTTAAGAAATATTTCAGTTAGTTTATATAATTAAAGAAGACAAAGAGGAAGGCAGGGAGGGAGGGCAGAAAGGAAGGAGGAGAATGAAGGAAACAGTAAAGGGAATGCTTCTATGCTTTTGAGAAAAGCTCCTAGATCTCTGCATAAAAATGTAACTGTCTTTTGCATGAATATGTTTCATAATCCCTGTTCTCTTTGATCTATAATTTATAATTGCAAATGGGATCTTTATCCTCTAAATCAAAAGGGCAGGGATATATGTTTCTTTTTGAGACAATTGTGACTTGGATTCCATACATATCCAAGGTAAACCAGATGGGAAGTGGTAAAAGACGCAAGATCAAGTGGTGATCTAAGAAAAAAATGTTTCCCTTCTGATTGAGAAGGCTGTTCATAGTGATTAATGAAGTCACTGCACTAGCTATGCAATGAGTTGGTTGTCAGGTAGTGACTGGGCACTGGCTCTTCTATTTTGCAAGGAAGTATCAGAGAAAGCCAGGGTCTGGAGGCAGCCAGAAATGGACTCATTCATTGACCTGATAGGAGGAGTCAATGAAGCCATCTCCTTTACAACCCAGAGGCCTGGGAAAAGCAAGCTGATTATTTGTGGTGATTAAAAGAGAAAAACAAATCAGGAACTGAAGCTTGCAATTGCTTTGGATCCAGTTATTGCTTGAGTTGTAAAATGGAGGATACATTCAGGGAAAGCAGTATCTCCAGCTAAGGAGTGTCACTGAGTTAATCCTCTCATCCTGTGTATAGGGGTCTCAATGGCAACACAGTGTTAGCCTTTTGCCATTTACCAAGCCCCGTTGTCAGAGCCCCATTGCAGTAGGTGGTTGGGCATCACTGTTGTCATGGTCATCATTGTGCTCAAGGCATCTGAGGCTCTAAAGGTGAAGGCAGTGGTGTCAATCCTCACTAGGGAGGTATTTAAAAACACGGATTCTAAACTGAAATCTCAAGCCTGTTGTATGAGAATTACAGGGTGGCAGACAGAAGAATCTGAATTTTTGTCAAGTAATCATTATACAGGCAACTTGGTGTGGGTCTGACTGTCTGCATCTGAGAACCACCAGCTGAGTGACTGCCTACAGATAAATAGGTAAGAAGGAGCAGAGCAACGATTCAAACCTAGCTGACTCTTTTATGTCAGACTGAGGTCGTCCTACTTGATCCAAGCTATGCTACTAATGTTGGATAACAAAGAAAGCAAGAGAAGAAACTCCTATTTGTTGAGGGCCTGTTGTGCGAAGGCACTTCTTGCATGTTTTATTTCATCCTGTGCTAATCCTGTGTGGTGAGTATTTTCAGTTCCCATTTTAAAGATCAAGGTACTGAGGCTAAGAGAAGTTCAGTCCCATACTTACGGCCTCATGGTTTTATTTTATGGAAGGCTAGAATAAGATTGAAATCCAGACCCTTTGTAGGGTGCTTTTCCCCTACACCAATGTTATGCAAGTATTCCTCTAGATTTTTGCATTCTCATTCTTACTCTAAATGAAGACTTGTGTAAAACTTGACTTTAAATTTTATGCTTATTGATGAAATTAATAATTAGTAGTAGAGAAAGCAAAATTGAACAGAAGACGAGGCTTCCATTTTATACTTATAGAGAACCAAGCTATCGGTCTAATAAGTCATATTCAAAACTTAGTCATCTCCCACCTTGCTTGTCAAAATGTAGTCCCAGGAGAGCAGAATTTGCATCACCTGGGAGCCTGATAGAAATATAAGCTATTGAGTGTCGCCCCAGACCTACTGACCCAGAATCTGCATTCTAACAAAATCCCTCGGTGATTCCTATACACATAGAGTTTGAGAAGCACTGTTTTACCCAACAGCTGTTGGAAGCCAGATATCTTACAGGGAAATAAATAGGCTCTTGGTGTTTTCCCTGCCAATGCAAATATATGAAGTGCTGGTTGACAGAGCATGAGCCTTGGCTTCAGCCCAGCAGATGGTTTGTAGATAGAACTATGGGTACCAATATATAAAATAAAATGTTTGAGTTGGTCGCTTTTGTGGAGTTGTTAGTATATTTATTTAACATATGATGTCACGGTTAAAGAGCTAGAATTGGGTCTGTTTAGCTTAGAGCATAAAAACATACAGCAAATCCTTCTTATGTATGGGTGCTTAGCCAATGTGTTTTGATCATGAAGAGGTTTCTTGTTCAAACTCAGTGGGGAGAATTTATAAACTGAATTTAAGGGTCTTGTCAGGCCATAGAGTCTATTTCACTTAAATGAGTTTCTTATTTTCTTATACCTTGTTTATTGGTTCTCTGTCATTCATATCCCTTTTGCTGATAACTCTTGGGCAGAATATTTCAATATTCAATGAACATTGAAATGCTAAAAAAAAACAAAACAAACCATATTAACCATTGGTCTTGAGAGTTGCTAGGATCTTTGGTTTTTTTTTTTTTTTTTGTACTTATACAAGGGTTTTGTTTGTTTTTTTTCTTAAGCAGTAATTATTGATTTGCTTTTATGAGGAATGTTCCCAGAGTGTGGCTTCAGATGAATCTGAGCAACAAAAATCACCTTGGCAAGTGATTTTGCATATACTTATATTTTTTGGTCTGAGTAAGAAAAATCTACATTTCACCCAAAGCACACAGGATCTATTTCTGCATGAGCCAGATAATGAGACAGTAATTGGTGTGTAAGCCGTTCATTCTCCAAGTTTTCTCACGGGGCATAATTTGTCTCTTATTTGTCAGGGATGGGTTCTGCGAAACAACACTCCTATTCATGATGGGCAGAGCAAATGTACGAAAACATTATCATAGCTGGGATTAATGGTCCACTATGGATTTATGTCAAGAATGTTAATGATTTGTTTATGAATAAGTGGGCCTGTCGCATGGTGAAACAGTAGCCTGCAGAACTGCTGAATGGACAGTTTGCTTGCAGAGGATTCTTGCAGGAAATAAATACTCTTGCCAGGCCTTTTGCATCTCTTAAGTAGCTACTGTGAATTGACTCTGAGATTTGAAATGGTGGCATTGACCTTCGCAAATCCTGTGATCACTGCTGCTGATCTTGTAACTCTACATGTTGTTGACATAATATGGAGAAAGAATATCTTTTTAGAGTTGAATATAATTTGGGTTGTGTGTGTGTGTGTGTGTGTGTGTGTGTGTAAAAGGTGGTGAGAAAATAATAATTTAATTAAATCTCCCGCTGAGCAAAGTTCCCATGACCTCCACCCACCAGATTGTGTGTTCTTTCTGAAGTGTATTTTAATTTGTGGAAGATGTGAATTTGCCGCAGGTTTTAATTGGTAGATAAAAATGTTAATTATTGCCAAGTAGAGTCTAGGAAATGAAAAATAAATCAAGATTACTTAGTGATTCATATATGTATGCATATACAGATTGAAAGATACACAGGTAGATAGATGTAAAAATATATAGTATATGTGTGTATGTATGTGTGTGTAGTGTGTGTGTGTAGTATGTATGTGTGATTGTGTGTGTGTAGTATGTGTGTGTGTGTCTGTGTAGGTTGGCTGTATAAATGTTTGGGATGCAGTTTAATGATGTGTATTGTAGCTATTTTTTAAACATTTATGTTTTCAGGAAGGATGATGTTGTCTTTCTCTTGAGAAGAAATTTAAAGTTAAATGTTATTCTATTTATGTAAAAAAAAATTACTTTCTTGTTTTCACTTTGGGATAGAATTAGCATAAGTCAGGTTTTTCTTGAATTTCATCCAAAAGGTCTTAATAACATAAATACCAAAGTCACTTTTTGCAAAGTTCTAGTTCTCATTGTAATCTGAGAAGTTTCACACCATTAATCTGACCTAGAGAATAGTAGCATTAGGCTCCTGGATAATCAGGAAACAAAATGTATATTTGTTTAATAACAATGACCTCTGCATTTATTCACTGAAGACCACCCATATCACCCATAATGATTCATTCACTTGATCCTTATAGCAGACCTCGCTGTTCTGAGGTTACAAAGCCACAGTTTGAGCCCTGCATCAGGACCATTTGGGTCCAGATCCCATGATCATTCCATTGTACAGTATACAGCAGGATCAAAACCTGTGTGACCTCACCCTTCGTGTTTTTTCCTCTTGTCTAAATTACCCTCATGATTGCCTAGGTAGGTGGACAAACTAATCAAATGTTATTGAAACAAAATGGTGGGCACAGATGGCCTTGCAGGGATCAGAGAACTCCTTGACAAGAATGTGAAAATCTTGCATGAATTTTGTGCTTTTTGGGTTTTATCTGATTCTTAAAGAGGTCAGTGAACCCTGCAAAGATCATTTTACCATATTTCAAGCTATTAAGTTAGTATATGACTAATCATACTAGAGTTGATTAAGATGTGTTTTTTCACTATTATCGTTATCATTTTTTGTATGTAGTACACATAGTTCTGAAGTTGAGAAACTAATATTCCTAAGTACTCATTTAAAAGTCACTCTCATTTCTTGCTGGTCATGCTCTATATAAACTATATTTCCCTCCCCTGATCAGCAGCTCTAGCAGTAAACAACAGATAAATAGGCTTGACCTCCTCTTGCCATTTTAAAGTTCATTAGCTTTAGAAGGGACTGAGTTCAGGCATGGTGTGTATTGATCAGGATTCTTCCAGAATTGAGAGGAACAAGTATAGTTTGCCAAATGTTCAGCTGTATTAAATTTCATTTTAATACTGTAATGGCCCTCACTAAGGTTTATTACATTAGACCTATGGGTCTAATAGTTCTAAATAGGTCTAATGGTCTAAACATTAGACCATTACAATAAGGTTCAGTTATCATTAAGCAAACAGTTGGATTTGGCATAGAGTTGTCAGCAGAGACACATTAAAATGAAATCTGAAGGTAATGTGTTGAGCATCTACCATGCATAAGGCATTAGTCTCCATGCTTGGAGAAGGGAAGATGTGCAAAGCCTGGGCCAAATGCTTAAGGAGCTGGGTATGTCCACCTGTGTGTAGATGGTGATCATGACTCACCTGTGTGCAGACTCCTTCGTATTCTGCTGCTCACATTTCCATCTCTTGAATTTTGATACAATAAACATTTCAAGGTAAGAACACTTGAGTCTAAATGCTAGATTAGAGTAGTATAGCATATTGTTGGTGGTATAGAAGGTAGATGAAATTATATCATTTATTTTTCTTATAGAGTAAGTCTTCACTTAACATTGTCAATGGATTCTTGGAAACTGTGGCTTTAAGTGAAATGATGTATAGCAAAACCGTTTTTTTCCCCTCATCAATGCTATAAAGAAAAGTTGGTAAAGAAAACAATGCTGTTTGAGGACCTGCTGTATACTGTTCTGCTTAAAGTTGTAGTTTCCAAGAGCCTATTGATGACATTAAGTGAAGACTTACTACACTGTATTAATATATTTTGGCTTAAGGATTTCCTTCCCCCATCCACTTGTAGATGTGATTCTAATAATATTGACTGCCAGTGAGAGCTGAACACTGATCCTATTACTTTGTAGCCCTACCTTCTATATCAGGAATGTTTCAGTTGGAGTCTATCAACTTCAAGGACACTGGCTCTCAAGTACTAGTATTCACTAGAATCACCAGGGGTTTTGTTAAAAGTGGAGATGTCTTTCTCCTGCTGAATGATCTTCTTTTGTAACTGGTACCCCAAAGGACTCTGATACTGAATTGGCTGGCTATGTATATGGATTTTATAGAGAGGTGAGCAGAAACCCCTGAAACTGTTTCCTAAATTTGAATTGTGCTCATTTTCTGAGGAGAGGATCCATGGTTTTGTTTAGATTTCTAAAGAGGCCTGAAATCCAGAAAGAATTTATGAACCACCATTCTTAGGATGGAATGAAGGACATTAATGGTAACCATAGATCTGTTACTCTGAGCTCTGGAGATAAATGGATTAAATTCACAGCCAGTGTGATGAAATCCTATGTAATTGGAACACTATTAAAGTAAACCATTTCCACTTACAAGCTTATAAAAAGTACTGCTTTTGAAATGCCATCTTATGAACTTTGTCAATATTACTTAAAAGTGATAATAATAGTTGATGACCAGGTGACAGGAAGATTTAGTTTATATTATATATGCAGAAGTACATTATTTATGCCTTACCTGAGGCTGGTATGGTGGAATCTGAAAGTATCTTATGAATAGTACATCAGGCCACTGGCACACTCTTTCAATTAGTCATCCCAGTACAATGCTCGTGGAATTTTTCAGCTCATGCCAAATCCCTTACCTGCCATTCATTTTATAGGATTGGAATGGTAAGCTGGCATTGATAACTCAGGTCAGACACGGTGCAAGTATAAATAAAATAATGATGTTATCAGAGTAATTGACTTGAATTCCAAGAAAAATTCTTTAAGATTCAATGAGAGAAGTGAATAAAAGGCAAATTGATGCCCGCTCTGGATTCATAGCTTCTCCAGTTCCCTAAAACTTCTTGATAATGAGGATGTTTTGCAGAGTAGCGATAAGAACCTCATATTCTTCAGATGTGTTTTGTTACACTTCCAGACAGTCAAATTAGTGGGTAGTTTTTCTTTAGGGATTATGTATGTTTTTCTCTTTAAGAAATGTTTGACAATTGATTCCCAGAATTGCGAGAGTTTTCTCTGTGAGTGAAGAAAGACTTAAAAAAAAAAAAAACTTTAAAAACATAATTTAAATACTAGCTTCACTTCTATTTCTTTTCACATAATAGGTGGCAGAAGGAAAGCCCAGGTCTAAAAAATACTGTGGGAGCCATAGGAATGTGGCTTTGGCTGGTTGAGACATGAAGAATTTTTATCTTCACAGTCAGAAAGAAAAAATGCCATGGAAGCCAAAGTGAATATGGTTTATTGTAAGGAAAATACAAATAAAAACTTTAGTGAGATAATACCACCCCACACCTATTGGGAAGCCTACTGATAAGAACAAGAAATAAGTATTGGTGGTGAGAATGTAGAAAAATTGGAAACCTTATGCATTGGTGGGAATGTAAACCGATGCGACTGTTGTAAAAAGCAGCATAGCAGTTCCTCAAAAAACTAAAAATAGGGTCACCATATGATCTGGCAATTTCACATCTGGATATGTACACAAAAGAATCGAAAACTGGATCTCAAAGAAA
Organism: Trachypithecus francoisi; assembly: GCF_009764315.1. Classification (NCBI taxonomy): domain Eukaryota; kingdom Metazoa; phylum Chordata; class Mammalia; order Primates; family Cercopithecidae; genus Trachypithecus; species Trachypithecus francoisi. The sequence goes on from NW_022681458.1 coordinate 11,662,688, forward strand.
TACTTGTATACCCATGTTCATAGTAGTATTTTTACAATAGCCAAAACATGGAAGCAACCCAGGTGTCCATTGACAGGTGAAAGGATAAGCAAAATGTGGTAAATCCATACAGTGGAATACTCTTCAGCCTTCAACAGGAAGGGAATTCTGACATGTACTACAACATGGATGAACCTTGAGGGCATTGTGCTAAGGGAAATAAAGAAGACAGTCACAAAAAAAATACTGTATGTGTCCACTTTTATGATTTTCTTACCGTGGTCAAAAGCCTAAAGATAGAAAGTGGAATGATGGTATAAGCAGTTAAGGAGAGGGAGAAAACGGGAGTTTCTGTTTAATAAGCACAGCGGGCCGGGCGCGGCGGCTCACGCCTGTAATCCCAGCACTTTGGGAGGCCAAGACAGGCGGATCACGAGGTCAGGAGATCGAGGCCACGGTGAAACCCCGTCTCTACTAAAAATACAAAAAAAAAAAGCTGGGCGTGGTGGCGGGCCCCTGTAGTCCCAGCTACTGGGGAGACTGAGGCCGGAGAATGGCGTGAACCCGGGAGGCGGAGCTTGCAGTGAGCCGAGATGGCGCCACTGCACTCCAGCCTGGGCGGCAGAGGTACACTCCGTCTCAAAAAAAAAAAAAAAAAAAAAAAAGTAAGCATAGCATTTCAGTTTGGGAAGACGAAGAGTTCTGGAGATGGTTGGTGGTGATAGTTACACAACAATTTGAATGTACTTAATACCACTGAATTGTACACTGAAAAATGGTTAAGATATTAAATTTTATTTGTATTTTACCATAATAAAATAAATAAAAAAAGGGAAGATGATTTAGAGGGTTTCACACAGTTTTAAAAAATGTCTTTCCTAGTTTTTGTTTTGAACACAGTGGTATTTTCATAATAAGAGCTTCCATGGTATAGAAACGTATCAGAAAGAGAGCAAAACCCAGTTCAGACTCTCCTGTTCCTGCACTGGTGTCCATCCTGCATCGTGTTTTCCATACATACATACACAGGCACACACATGCCTTCACACAGCAGGGAACAGGTGAGGCATTCCCTTTTGTGACCTGCTCATTTGGCTTAGAATGTATCATTTCACGTAATTCCATGATAATATGCTTAGTTTTCTATTTGCATGTTTAAAGACTGGGAAGGAATTGAAGAGATGATTAAATGTTTCTGTGAAAATCATGTCATTCTAATACTGGAGGTAAATTAGAGCATGAAATACAAGAGCAACGTGGTTGAAAGCCCTAGATGGAAGAAGATGGAGGTGCTGGGCAAGTGGGAGCTCAGTGGTTGGGAGGAAGAGACATTTTCCTTTTCTCCGACAAGCTGCCAGTGTAGTGGGGGTGGCAGATACAGTTGCTCACAATTATGCTACCATGGGATATATGATAACATGAAGATTTGACTAGCATCTCAACAGCTAACTCAATAGGCTGGGGAGAGTTCCTTTATAGTGGCTAAATGGCATGGGGCCCATATTAATGTTACTTCAGCCACATACTGTTTTCTCAGTGCCTTTTTGGTCAAAGCAAAACAAACCGTTGGGATACATTCCCCGCAAGCAATTCTCTATATACAAGGCATTCTCTCTATAACCAAGGCATTCACTTGGTTGGCTTCTCTAAAGAATAGAGAAGCAAAGCAATATGCCTACCTGAGAAGGAATTCTAGTATTAATGGCAAAAAACACAATTACTTTTGCACCAACCAAGTAACTCCGCATATGGCCATGGCCTCCCTTCCTTCTGGACCCCGGGTGAGTCAGGGGAGGGCAGCAGCAGAGTCATCACTTAGCTCAATAGCCTCACAAACGAACCAAATTGCCTTCTCCAAGTTCTCTTAGTGCCGGAACCTGGAACCTGTGCTTCCTTCAGAACAAGGAGAAGGCATGAGTTTCAAGTTGACCTTGATGTGAAATACAATTATTAGCTATTGTTAAAATTATTAAAAATATCTGTATATGCACACACATATAATATATGTGGAAACATTTTGTTATTTGATTTCAGAATTAAATTTCTTTGCTATATGTGTTTCATTATACAGTCAAGCTCTGACTTGCAGAATTCTCAAGTATTGTTGAAAACTGTTGGAATAGATTGGGTTTTATATATATATGTGTGTGTATGTGTGTATATATATATATATAATTAGATATTTCCCATTTGTCTTGAAGACATATATTCCATAGAACATTAAGCAGCTTCCTTTAAATGCAATCATGAAGATAGTTTATAGATGTCATAAATCCAATGCTTCCTAGTTTAAGGAAATATCCTCTAATTCACCTCAGTTTTATTTTATATGTGTTCTTCTTATTTGAAAAAGAATAGTTTTGTTCTTTTGCTGTAGCCACCACAGTAAGGCACATTTATTAAAAGTCGGCCATGAGCCAGATACTGCTCTAGATACTAGAACAGTGGAACCCATCCAACCGTGGTGGAGAATGAGAGAGTTCTTGCTTTCCAGGTGGTGAGAGGGCTCTTCCCGTGGTAGAAGGCATACAATAAATATACCAACAAAAATTAAAATCGAATACCATGTAATATAGTAGAACATAATAACGTAACATCAGTTGGTACTAGTATTGGGTAGAAGATTAAATAAAGCAATGTGATACTTGGTGGGGGCCGTTTCAGCCGAGGAGAAGGAAGACCTTTCTGAGAAGGTGCTCATTGAAATATGGATGATGATAAGGAGGTTGTCTCAGGCATATTTGGGGTGGGGGTTACATTGCAGGTAGAAGGATCAACACTGGCAAGGGTGTCAGTTTGGGAACAAGCTTGGCCACAGTATCTAGAACATTGTGAGGAAACAGGACAGAGGAGGAAAATGAGGTTAGAAAAGTCAGGAGTTAGACCTTGTTAGCCATGGTAGGGAGTTCGGGATATTATCCCATGAGTGATGGGAAGCTGGTAGTGGATCTTAATACAGAGTCAACATTATGTAATCTGATCTTTCAGAAAGAGCATCTCTGACTGTTGTTTTGGAGGACAGATTGTAGTCAACAAGAGTGGATGCAAGGAGGCCGGTTATGAGGCTGTTGCACTTGGTCTAGAGAAGAGATTATGGCTAGAGCATGGGAGAAAGTAAGCAGTGGTTGCATTTGCAATATGTTTTGAACAGAGACCCATTAGGAATTATCAGTAGGTAAGGTGTGAACTCTCAGAGAGAGGAATCAAGTGTGTCTCCTAGAATTTTAGCTGAAACAAATACCTGAATGGTGGTACCATTAACTGAGATGGGAAGGATTCCAGGGAAGAGATGATGACATGGTTTTTGGAGAAAGAATTGTGTGTTCCATATGGGACATATCAATTTTGAAATCCTGATTCAGATATATAGTTAAAGATATGAAGAAGGCAATCGTATATATGAACCTGGATCACAGAGCATAGGTCTCATTTAGGTGTATATGTTTGAGAGTTATTGGAATATAACTGGAATTTAAAGCCATAGATCAGGAGAGAGTGTGGGCAGAGGACAGAGCTCCTTCTGTACCAGAGACCTTGAAATGTGGACTATCCTGTCAACTGCTTCTGTGGGTAGATGTTGAGAACAGATAATTGCCTTACAGTTGGTCAATGTTTGAAAGGTATTTGTCACATATATAAATTCCAATTAAATTATGAAGTCTATGCAAAAACCTCATGTTTTGTTTTGTATCTTTCTAGTACAATGGGAAAGACAATAAATTTAGGGAAGATTTTTGTATATAGTTTCCAGAAAAATATTTGTTTGAAAAGCTAAGATTGATTTCTCAATGTGGCAATATTTTATAGCCTCCTGTTACTTTAAGCCCGAAAGCGATCAGCAGTTTTGTAATTAGTTGGATTTGCATCAAGAACTCAAAAAAAATTTATTTGAGTTGTTCGTTTTGCTACCACTAGTTTAAAACTTTAGGTTTTGAGCCAGAATACTAACGTTAAATTGGTTGAGTTTTTTGGAGCATTTTCTTTTTGTTTCTTAGTAAGAGAATGAAATACATTCGAAATGGTTGTAACATAGTCATAAAGGAAAATTATGATGATCCAATAAATATCAACATTCCATTGCTTGAAGAATTTAAAAACATATGCAGCTTCCATAAGGTATTGGTGTCCTCATTCACCATGCTGTGAATCTCAGACATAAAAGCAAGAGGGATTAATTATATTGCTTTGACTTTAGTTAGGGTTTAGTAAGAAATTTTTACTTTATCCTGGTACCAACTTGTAATTGTTTACCACCCAATGTGTAACACTAAACATGCATTATTTCTATAATATAATTTTACTTCATTTGAAGCATATGATAAAAATTTTGTTTTTATCTGCACCTCAAAAAAATAAATATGTGATTTATAGTATGTGATTACGTAAGATAGGTAAAGAATAAACCCGAATTACCATTTTTAAGTGGTGCTATGTATAATGTATCTTCTCTTTTAGAGTTTATTAGAGTTAGATTAATATGATGGTAATGCCAAGTGGTCTTTCACTGGATAGAAGGTGTAATTTCCAGAGTATGCTATAATACAAAAAATAATGTCAATTTTTTTTCTTCTCTTTAGGAATTTTATTACATTTTTTCTTGCAAAGGTTTTATGTACCATCAAGGGTTATGAACTTTGATTTGGGTTCTATCAACTAAGTTGCCACTAGTATTTATATAATTCAAATTTGTGTTCCTTTATTTCTCAGTTATGGAAAGAGGCTTGTTAGTATCTCATAGTATTATTTGTTATTTCACCTTTGTATTCTAATGTGTTTTTTGTTGACTATTGTGATAGTATGTTATTTGGGTCATAAAAGTGCATGCTTGTTACAGTTTAATTGAAAATTTTGCCCTTTGTCAGCATACAGTGATAAATGTGTTTGTCTTGTGTTTAATGGTTGATGTTGTCTTACTTTTTGTCTATATGCTTGTCCATTTATTTTTAGCTCATTTGTATACTAGTGTATCAATGCTACTTACTTACTTTAATGTTCTAATAGTAAGCCTTTAATAAAAGACAGATCTTTGTCTGCCCTAGGCAATGCATGTAACATACATTCTTTCTAATCCTTACAAAAACATTCAGAGGTAGATAGTATTAGTTCCAGTATATGGATAAAAGAAGTGAGACCCAGAGCATAAATATGACATGCACAGGATCTAGTAATTAATAATGATGGAGCTGGGGTTTTAAGCCAGGTCTATCTGACCTCAAAGTCTGCTCTGCATTCCCTGCAGGCAGTTTCATAAGCAGCATGACACTAAATTACATGTAGCCCAGTCTGAGAAGTTTTAACAAGATAATTTGACTGATTTACATGTATTGTTGTAACTGATGTACTTAGAAACATTTTTATCATCTTATTTTGAGCTTTGTTGTTTTTATGATTTCTTATACTGCATGTTTTAATGAATTGTTTTAAATTTTGTTTTCTCCATTGATTTGGAAAGTGTAGATAACTTAGTGTTTAAAGCCATAGATTCTTTGATTGTCTTTGAAAAATATTTTTGAAAAGAGATAACTTTTAGTCTTTGAAGGCGTAGATTTTTTGATTATCTTTGAAAACTATGTTTGAAAATGCTAACCTATATTTCTTTTATCAAGGTTAACAATGAAACTATTTGTTTTTACTGCCTCTGAGTATAAAATGGAATATAACGAATTTCTTTTTCCTTCTCCCTCACTACTTTACAGTCTTTGAAAATGTAACTGAAGGGTTTTATAACCAGGTTATTATTACTGAGTTATGATTTTTGGATTCCATATAGTGTCTTTCAAGAAACAGTTTTGACTTTTACCTTCAGTGTTGCGTACATATATTAGTAACTCTTTATATTCACCTCGATGTTTAACTGGTTTAGTGGTCAGTTCTCCTATATCACACTTTTACAATTCTTGGATTCTTAGTGTTGGTACTTCTCTCAGTTTGCATCATTTAATATATTTATAAGAAAAGAAAGAAATGTGGCTTCTGTATATTCTGAGCATTTGCAGTCTATAAAAATGATGTGTTGGATGGATTCTTTGTTGTTTTGGTCAAAACTCTGTAATGCTTTGAAAATATAAAAAGACATAATCCCAGGGCTGTTCATTACAACACTGTATTAACAAAATCCTGGGAATATCTTACAATCCATAAGAAGGGGACCAATTTACTAAGCCATGGAACACTTTTTGTCTGTATGCATGTCCATGTATATATGCTTGTCCGTGTTCTAGGTACTGTGCAGTTATGAAAAAAATAATTGTCTCTAGGACATATCACTAAGCTAAAAATTAACAAAGTAGGGAAGATTGTGTGCAGTATCTATCACTAAGCTAAAAATTAACAAAGTAGGGAACATTGTGCACAGTATCCTAGTGTTTAAGGAAAAAATGATACAATATGAATGGAAAAATGTGAATATATGTGTATGTGTAATATGTGTATATGTGTTTATACATGTATATATGCATATATTATATATGTCTCTATGTATACATGTGTATTTATGTGTGTGTGTATGTGTATGTATGTGTGTATATACACTTCATACATCTATGTATATGAAGGATAAACCATATGTATATGAAGAATAAAAAATGAGGTTTCAATGGGGCATGGAAGGGACAGGGCAGAAGGCTAGAGGGGACTGGGATAGAAACTAGAATTTTCTAAATATAGGAAAATTTTGTGAAACCATGTAAATGTTTTCCATAAGTATAGATACAATTAAAGCAAAATATAATATATAATCTCTAAAACCTGAAATCAAGATTTAAACAATGCAAATAACTTTGTATTAAGTTGATGATTCAATCTTATGGACAATAATTATTTCAAGTAACTGTAAAGCATTCACTGACTATCTGTCATTAGTAAGATATAAACTAAAAACAAAGAAAAAATCTACAAAGGCATGTTACACTTTTTTTAGTAATCATTTGCTTTTAGTACTTTTTTTTAGCAATGAGATTGGCATTGTTATTTTGAGCTTTTTTTGGTGTGTGTATGGGTATATATCTATACTATATACATGTACATTTGCATATGTATATGTTTATAATATAGGAATATTAGTTGTTTTATTCTAAAATAGCCTATCATGCAGTATTCTATCCTCTATTACTTATTTGCTTTATCCTGTGTGTATTTGCTTTGCACACTCACTCACTTAGATTAACATATAGTAGGATACATATTGTATTCTATTATGTATATATTTCATATACATTATGAAATTTTAAAAAATAGTGATTGTTAATTTTATTAAGGAATCTAGAGTTAATATGAAACTCAGGATTAAAAGAAAATTCTGTAATTCTAAATCTGAATTGGAAATATTTTTGTATTTAGTGTAATCTTACTGTATTTTCAATTCGCATTCTCCTTAATTTAAAAATTCTGTTTCTTAGAGGTAATATCATCTTGCCTGCTATTGAACTTGCAAATGATTTTTAATTTTTTTTTTAAGTTCTTGTAGTAATGATATGTGAAAACTTGCCTCTACAATGACATTCTCTTTCTCTTATTCTAGAATACTTTTCAAAGGCTCTGTGTTGGTTTCTCCTCCTTTTAAAAGAGAATTGCCTAAAATTCATAAAGATTGAGCTAGTAATACATTTTATGTCTTCTGTTGCTTCAATCCAATTAGTTAATGGGTTTTTCTAACTGTGCAATGTTTTTTCTCTCTTCTGACTTTGAGGTTAACTAGCCATCTAGAAATTATTTTTTGAAAACTCAGAAGGTCCAATATATCCTTGGAATAACTATGGGTCAATTCTAAACCCAGAACAACAAATTAAATTTAATTCCCTCCCAGAATTTTCATTAGGCTTTCTGAACCATAACTTGGTGGCAAGGGACTGGAGATTATTCTTGTTATACATGGGGTAATAAATTCTCTTTGACAATATCCCCCATTCTGCAGCTTCAATACCTCTTTGCATTATTGCTTGCCCTCTTGGGAAACCATTTTGAAAATAACATATGGCTTCTCCTTCATTTTGTGAAGCCAGTGTTTGATTTGGCTGGGAGCAAATTTTACTTGACATCAATTTTAAATGTTTTTCTTTCTGGATAAATTACTTTGAAGGGTCATTTTTTTTTCCAATAAGGCTACAATATAATTTTATTAAGTACATACTATTAAGTATATATTATTTATTAATTATGTATCATTTAAGTTCTTCATACACACATACTCTCTCACACACACACACGACATAACAAATAGTAATAATAATAAAAACACAGCCCTCTTCTGTACTATCTTAGGGACTTGACTCACAAGAACAACAATATTGTCATTTGTCTTTACATGTGATCTGTGTGTGGTAGACTAACAATGCTTGAAAATTTGTTGCTACTTCTTCCATTGGGAGATGGAGTTTAGCTCCACTCCTCTTGAATTTGGGTTTGACTTGGTGACATGACTAACAGGATGTGGCAGAAGTGACTTTCTGAGACTGATGTTGGCTCAGAACAAGCCTTAGAGCAGCATCAGCTTCTTCCCAGCACTTTTGGAACCCAGCTCTCTGGGAGCTCCGAGCCACTATGAACAAAGTCTGACTATCCCGAGACCACTGGAAAAGGCATGGACAAGGGGTCTAGCCAAGAGTCTCACTTGAACCCAGTCTTCAACCCATCCCTGCCAGGAGATTCAACTGTGAATGAAGTCATCTTGACTGGCCTGACCACCAGCTGAATATCGCTGGGTGATCCTGGTCAGTAACTCGTGCAGAGAAAGTATCACCCAGCTGAGCCCTGCCCAAATTCCTGATCCATTGAGTCAGAAGATAGAGTAAAATAAGGATGCTGCTTTAAGCCACTGAATGTTGGAGTAATTTATTATACAGTAAGAGATAACCAAAATAGCATGCCTATACTAATCTCTGAAGTGCAATTTGGATATGATGACTGAAACAGCGTATTAAAGCAGCAGCATGGAATCAGAAGCTTGGAAATTTATGTTCCGGTATTATTCCTAATAGCCTGTGTGGCTGAGAGCAAATTACCTTGTTTCTCTCAACTTTTTTTTTTTTTTTTGGTGATAAAAGAGAATTGGCCTAATAATAATAATAATAACAAGAATAAACCTCAATGCAATAAAAGTAAACATTTATTGAATGCCATTGTGTCAGGTGCTGAAGTAAGACTTTTAATCCATTATCTAATTTAAACATCACATCATGCTGTAAATTATAGGTATTACTATGATTATTACCAATTTAAAGATGGAAAAACAGGCTTGGAGATAGCAGGAACCTTCTCCTGTATGTTCTGTAAGATGCTTTTGTTATTAACCTTCAGTCTTTTGTTATTGGGTGTCTATGATTCTTCAAATTATTGCTTGTGAATTAGGATTTCCTCTTTGTGATAGCTCAGTAATAATTTCGTTTTTACTGTACCAAAATAAATTTTATAGTTAGGAAGTAGGACAGAATCAGTTACATAAAGAGATCACAAGGGTCTACAGTGTAATTTATCCTGATATTCTTGATATGTTGGGACAGTAGAAGCAACCAGAAATGTCCAAAGGTTCTTCTTTTGGTCCCCAATCAGGTTGTAAGGAAGTCACATTAGAAAATATAGGGTGCACCTTACAAATGGGAACATACTAGTGACAACAGCTGACACACATTCTAAATAAATGTATCTTGGCAGAGAGGATAAAAAAGGTACTCCTAGGACAACTATCAAACTGTCTTGTGTATTGAAAGAACTAGTCTTCCTCTTAATTACTGGCAAAAAGTAAATTGCACTACACTTTCTGTATTTTTTTGATTTGGCTTTTGCTTTTATACCCCCTATTTTCTTCCAATAATTTTTATTTTCCTTTATACTTATATAGTGTGTGTTCATTATCACTTAAAAAAGAAGGAAGGAAGGAGGGAGGGAGGGAGAAAGGGAAGGAAGGAAGGAAGGAAGGAAGGAAGGAAGGAAGAAAATAAATTAGGAAAACCACTAATATTAATTGAGTGCCTTTAATTTGTACTTGCTCTTTCAGGTTTAAATTTTTAAGTATTTAACATGTAAATATTTTAGATTGATTTGGTTTTCCCAAGCCACCTGAGTAGTAAAAGTGAAACTGGATTTGAATCCATTTTCTAACCCTGCCTGTGATACACAATCTTCCTCACTATTTCTCATGAGCCTGCTCTTTAGTTGATGAGATTTATTTTACTTCAATTTGACTTACCAATTTTTAAAAAAATCTTAATCCAATTTAAGAATGCTGATTCACATATTGCATAACATTCCCTGGTGCTTTGAACCTATTAATTTTGGTTGAAATATTAAGATTGTCTAAATATAATCTCATGAGTGAACTTGCTGAGTGAATTGAAAAATACCCTTAAGTCTTTTAGGGCTTAGTTGCAGGGTGTGTATTAGCTGTTGAACTCAGATTTATTCATGACGAAGATCTCTTTGAGGCACTGATGAATGTATCACTTCATGGTATTTTTGGGGAACCATTTGGTATATGGAATTGGGCTCCGTGCCATGCCAAGGGAGCCCTGAGAGAGGACCCTGGTTATATGAGCATTTCATTCCTTTCTCTTGAGAGAGGGTGTTGGCGTCCTTAGAAGCTCCCTCTTCCCGGAGCACTGGGCCACATGGCTGACGTGCTGGCTGCCTTCATTTGATACCTGTGAACAGTTTCCTTTAGCTCAGTTGTTCTCCATTGGTGGCGATTTGCCCTCCTCCCAAAAGGCACATGACGTTTTGTGAAGACAGCTGGGAGATTCAGCTGTCATCTAGTGGGTAATGGTCAAGGATGCTGCTACACACCCAATACATCCAGGACAGTCCCTCAACAAAGAATTATGTGGCCTGAATTTCAGTAGTACTGAGGCTGAGAAACCCAACTCTGGTTTCCCAGCCTTTTTTTTTTTTCATTATTGCTCCCCTAAATATCCTTTTAGACATTTTTTTCTGAGTAACATCCTCCTCAGTGAAATTTTAATGTGCTGTATTATAATGGTTTATATACTGTTGTTTTATCTGTGGTTTATACATAAGAAAAATAATGGGTTATTTTAACTATCGAGAACCAGTTTTTGACCCTGTGGGGGTGATCTGGTCCCTGTTGAGAGTGCATGTACCAGTGGATCTCCTTGGGAAGTGAGAGGCTTGCAAATAACCCAGTCCTTGACAAATAGTTGAATGAGACAGAAAAAACAAAAAAAGAAAAAGAAAAAACCCAAGAAGAGCCGAGATGCCTAGGAAATTAGCAATGATGCTTGGAAGCAAAATGTCTGCCCAATATAGTATCAACAGTCAACTATAAGCTGTAGATAGACCGATGAAACAGATTCTCAGTCTTTCTCCTGCCTCTCAACAGGCAGGCCCCCTGCCCTGGACTCTTCTTCTACAGAAAAAATTTATAGACAGGAACTTGATGTTCATATTCTCTCTGTGTCCGTCTCCCCTATAGTTGCTCAGTGGGTGACCATCTCTCTTTCCCCTAGTTCCGTCCAGGAGTCTTCAAGGATGCCTGTTCCATGTCTGGCTCATGCTAAATGCCAGGAATTCCACAGGGATAGACAGACTGGGTCCTGCCCTTCCTGCAGCCTGGGGTATAGCTCAGGGCTGGTTCAACTCTATCATTTGCATAATACAGTTGCTGGTGTTTTGATACCTTATGCCATCTCCACAATTTTTATATAGCTAAATGGTAACTGAAATATTTACTCTCTTTTTATTAAATTGGCACATCTTGTTAGGTAATACATTTATTTAAAAGGGAATATTTATGCCATTGCCTTAGAGGGGAACCAGTGCCACTTGACATAACCGGAAGGAAACAATACAAACGAATACAGTGGAAAAAAAGTTCTTGAGCTGTTATTGCTTTCTGAGGGCTCTGAGCCTGGAGTCAGTAATCACTCAGCTTAAAAGGAAGATAAGTGTGTAAGAAAGGTGGTGAAAGTATGCTGGCCTCAAACTGAGGCTTTCTCACTGATAGTGATATTAGCAATTTGAAAGATAATTCAAATGGGAATAACTTTCTCACTATTTAAGGGAGATGAATACTATATAATTCTGTATCTGGGGGCTAGATTAAATCATCTCATGCACCCCATGAGGTGCTCCCACATTTTGGGAAACACTGGTAAGCTAAGTCCAGTTAACTTTGTGCCCCTCCCTTGCCTGCTCCTTGACTGTTCTGCCTGATGGATTATTATCAAGTCAACTAGGAGCCATTTGAGGCTTCTTTTTGTTGTTGTTGATGGAGTTTCACTCTTGTCACCCAGGCTAGAGTGCAGTGGTGCAATCTCAATTGACTGCAACCTCTGCCTCCCAGGTTCAAGCCATTCTCCTGCCTCTGCCTCCCAAGTAGCTGGAATTATAGGCGTCTGCCACCACACCCAGCTATTTATTTTGAGTTTTTAGTAGAGATGCAGTTTCACCATGTTGGCCAGGCTGGTCTTGAACTCCTGTCCTCAGGTGATCCACCACCTTGACCTCCCAGAGTGCTGGGAATACAGGCATGAGCCACTGCCCCCAGCCACAATTTGAGGTTTCTTATTTCTCTTTGTGCTCCGAGTGCCAAGCACCATGCTTGACACACAGCCAGTGTTTTTCTGCCACTTGCATGATCTAATGGACCTGGGGCTGTGCATTGACCTCACATTGGCCCACGTGGTACGTAAATTTTTTCTGTGTGACTTAGAGTTGGGTGTAGCTCCATGGGTGCATGCTTGGTGAGCAGAGGATTCAGTGGGTTTCAGCCTCTACCTGCCCTTGACTGAAAGGCACTCTTTTGCCAGAACAATCTATACAACCACACCCAGCTGCTGCATATGATGGTAAATGACACATGGTTAATAGATACGAAGAGGACCTTCACTTCACAAGTTCTTCTCATGATTTAAGGGTAACCTGAGAAGTTCAATTTTTTTCAGGCATGCCTTAGATGTATTTATTCTCTTTGATCTGAGGAGCACTTAAGGAGCGGTTACCAGTAATTGTCATTGAGAAAAATTTAATATAGAAGAAAAACAGACTTTATATAGATATTTAAAAGGATGCTTACTAAAGACCAAGGAGATTTAAGGGGCAGCTAGTTCATATAATTATCTTTTGCTGTAGAATAAGGATCTAAAAATCAATATTACTTTAACTGAACTGTGCTCTGAGTGGTGTTACCCTTCTTCTCTCTCTTTTTTTTTTTCTTTTTTCTGAGATGGAGTTTTGCTCTGTTGCCCAGGCTGGAGTGCAGTGGTGTGATCTTGGCTCACTGCAATTTCCGCCTCCTGGATTCAAGCAATTCTCCTGCCTCAGCCTCCCAAGCAGTTGGGATTACAGGCATCCACCACCATGGCTGGCTAATTTCTTGTATTTTTAATAGAGACAAGGTTTCACCATGTTGGCCAGGCTGGTCTCAAAGTCCTGACCTCAGGTGATCCACCCGTCTCAGCCTTCCAAAGTGCTGGAATTATAGGCATGAGCTACCATGCCTGGCCTCTGAGACACAATCTCTTCTGTTTCTTTTTTGGTTCTCTTTCTTCCTTCCATCCATCACTCTCTTCCCCTCTCTTCCCCTTTCCTTCTCTCTTCTCTTTCTCTGCCTTTTCTTTTTTTTACTTTTTCAGGGGAAAAGTAAATGCATCCTAAAGTCTCAAATCATGCAAATATTTATCATGACACTGTTAAACCATAGCTGACCACCAAGGAATGAACGGAAGCCAGTCGGACAAGCTCAAAGCAGGAAGGATCAGAGCCAACTCTTTTAATGCCCCTGTTTTAAAGATGAAGAAACCTAGAGAGAATGAATGTCTTACCTCAGCTACACCACTTGTTTGGTTATGATGCTGTGTATTTGTAACGTGTAATTTGTGTCGTGGATCAGAATTGATGAGAGTAACTATGGGTTTAAAAGTCAATAGGAATAGGTAGGGATAAGAATGTGAAGGATAAAAGTATTCCTAGTGATGCAGTGGTACCAATCTGTAATTCAGCAACTATTTTTGAGTCGTTTCAGTGGATGATGAGGCTAAAGCCAGATTAGCATGGGTTTATGAGAGAGGGGAATAAGGGAAACTGGAGAAGAGGGTGAAGCAACTTTAAAACTGAAGTTTTCTATAAAGGGGATGGGAGAAACGGGAAAATAGCTGTGGTGCAGGAGAGATTAGGAGGCATGGATTCAAAAGAGGATTTTTGTTTTGTTTTTAGCCAGGGGAAATTATAGCTTGTTTTATGCTTATGAAATGATCCTGGAGAGAGGAAAACATGAATGAAATAAGGGAGTGATATGGTTTGGCTATGTCCCCATCCAAATCTCATCTTGAATTCCCAGATGTTGTGGGAGGGACCCAGTGGAAGGTAATTAAATCATGGTGGCTGGTCTTTCCTATGCTATTCTCATGGTAGTGAGTAAGTCTCACATGATCTGATGGTTGTTATAAGGGGAAATTTTCCTGTGCAAGCTCTCTTTGCCTGCTGCCATTCATGTAAGATGTGACTTGCTCCTTCTTGCCTTCTGCCATGATTATGAGTCCTCCCCAGCCATGTGGAACTGTAAATCCAATTAAACCTCTTTCTTTTGTAAATTGCCCAGTCTCTGGTATGTCTTTATCAGCAGCATGAAAATGGACTAATACAGTAAATTGGTACCAGGAGTGGGGTGTTGCTGAAAAGATACCCAAAATATGGAAGTGACTTTGGAACTGGGTAACAGGCAGAGGTTGGAACAGTTGGAGGACTCAAAAGAAGACAGGAAAATGTGGGAAAGTTTGGAACTTCCTAGAGATTTGTTGAATGGCTTTGACAAAAATGCTGATAGTGATACGAACAATAAGGTCCAGGCTGAGATGGTCTCAGATGGAGATGAGGAACTTATTGGGAACTGCAGCAAAGGTGACTTCTGTTACGTTTTAGCAAAGAGACTGGCAGCATTTTGCCCCTGCCCTAGAGATTTGTGGAGCTTTGAACTAGAGAGAGATGATTTAGGGTATCTGGCAGAAGAATTTCTAAGCAGCAAAGCATTCAAGAGTTGACTTGGGCGCTGTTAAAGGCATTCAGCCTTAAAAGGGAAACAGAGCATAAAAATTTGGAAAATTTGCAGCCTGATAATGCAATAGAAAATAAAAGTCCCATTTTCTGAGGACAAATCCAAGCTGGCTGCAGAAATTTGCATAGGTAATGAGGAGCCAAAAGTTAATCCCCAAGACAATGGGCAAAATGTCTCCAGGGCATGTCAGAGGTCTTCACCTCAGCCCCTTCTATCACAGGCCCAGAGGTCTAAGAGGAAAACATGTAGCTTCGGCCAGGGTCCCTGTGCTGTGTGCAGCCTAGGGACTTGGTGCCCTGTGTCCCAGCCACTCCAGCTGTGACTGAAAGGGGCCAACATAGAGCTTGGGCTGTGGCTTCAGAGGATGCAAGCTTCAAGCCTTAGCAGCTTCCACGTTGTGTTGAGCCTGCTAGTACACCGAAATTTGCTGCAGGGGTCAGGCTTTTATGGAGAACCTCTGCTAGGACAGTGCAGAGGAGAAATGTGGGGTCAAAGCCCCCACACAAAGTCCCTACTGGGCCACCACCTAATGAAGCTCCGAGAAGAGGGCCACCATCCTCCAGACTCCAGAATGATAGATCCACTGACAGCTTGCACTGTGCACCTGGAAAAACTGCAGACACTCAATGCCAGCCCATTAAAGAAGCTGGGAGGGAGGCTGTGCCCTGCAAAGCCACAGGGGTGGAGCTACCCAAGACCATGGGAAACCACCTTTTGTGTCAGCATGACCTGGATGTGAGACATGGAGTCAAAGGAGGTCATTTTGGAGCTTTAAGATTTGACTACCATGCTGGATTTCAGACTTGCGTGGTGCCTATAGCCCCTTTGTTTTGGCCAATGTCTCCCATTTGGAATGGCTATATTTATCCAATGCTTGTACCTTATTGTATCTAGGAAGTAACTAACTTGCTTTTGATTTTACAGGCTCGTGGGCAGAAGGGATCTGCCTTGTCTTGGATGAGACTTTAGACTGTGGACTTTTGAGTTAATGCTGAAATCAGTTAAGACTTTGGAGGACCGTTGGGAAGACATGATTGGTTTTGAAATGTGAGGACATGAGATTTGGGAGGGACCAGGGGCAGAATAATATGGTTTGGCTATGTCCACATCCAGAGTCTCGTCTTGAATTCCCACGTGTTGTGGGAGGGACTCCGTGGGAGGTAATTGAATCATGGGAGTGGTCTTTCCTGTGCTATTCTTGTGATAGTGAGTAAGTCTCATGAGATATGATGGTTATTATAAGGGGGAGTTTACCTGCACAAGCTCTCTTTGCCTGCTGCCATTCATGTAAGATGTGACTTGCTCCTCTTTACTTTCTGTCATGATTATGAGGCTTCCCCAGCCTCATAACTGTAAGTCCAATTAAACCTCTTTTTTCTGTAAATTGTCCAGTCTTGGGTATGTCTTTATCAGCAGCATGAAAACAGACTAATATAGGGGGCAAAACTTGCTGGAGCAGCATCCCTAAGTAGACAGGTGGGGATGGGATCAGCATGCACATGGACCAATTGGCCATCCATAGGAGTATAGCTAGGGCATCTAGAAAAACATGAGGCAAGGCGAAATCTTGGTGGACAGATGCTGAGGTATGTGAGCTTAGAAAAGCTCTCGTCTGTTTGCATCAGTTTTTTCGGAGAAATAGAAAGTGCGTTAGTTTCCTAGGCCTGCTATAACAAAATTTCACAAACTGAGAGGATGTATTAGTCAGGGTTCTCTGGGAAAACAGAACCAATAGAATATATGGGAGGAGAGAGAGAGAGGGAGAGACATTTATTATAAGGAATTGGCTTTGCAATGAGGGAGGCTTGATGTTAGAGATGTACAGTTGGCAAGCTGGAGATCCAGGAGAGCCAATGATGTGGTTCCAGTGTGAGTCCAAAACCCTGGGAAGCAGAAATGATGATAGGAGCTCTACTCCAAAAGTCAGCAGTCTCAAGACCCAAGTAGAGCCGATGGTTCAGTGTGAGTAAAAAATCAGCAAAAGACTGATGTACCCAATCCAAGAGGTTAGGCAGAAAGAATTTCCTCTTACTTGAGGGAGAGTCAGCCCTTTTGTTTTATTCAGGCCTTCAACCAATTGGATGAATCTCACCTACATTAGGAGAGGCAATCTCCTTTACTCAGTCTACCAATTCGAATGTGAATCTCACCCAACACATCCTCACAGACACACCTGGAATAAGGTTTGAGCAAATATCAGGGTCCCATGGCCCAATCAAGGTGACACATAAAGTTAACTGTCATAAGGGCTTAAAACAACAGAAATTGATTATTTCACAGTTTGGGAGGCTGGAAGTCCCATATCTAGGTGTCAGCAGGGTTGGTTCCTAACGAAGAATCTGTTCCATACCTCTCCCTGGCTTCTGGGGGTTGCTGACAACTTGGCTTGTATAACAGACACATGCCTCCAGCCTCTGCTTCCATCTTCACATGGTGTACTCCCATGCGTCTCTGTGTTCAAATTTCCCTCTTCTCATAAAGACAGAGGTCGTTGGTTTAGGGTCCATCCTTGCCCAGTATAACTTCACCTTAACTTGATTACATGTGCAAAGACCCTATTTCCAAATAAGGTCACATCCACAAATTCCATGGTTAGAGCATCAAACACATTGGAAAACACAGTTCATCCTATAGCAGGAAGCAAAGCCCTCAGCTGAGAATGAGAATGGGGAAGAGGAGAAGGTGTTAAATAGTCATGTAAATAAGTGTATTAAGGGAGTACAGTGAGAATGCTGAGCAGCCTGAACTGCCCACTTGGGGTTTAAGGCATGAAGTGTCCATAACAGCCAACTTGGTCGGGTGGATTTCCCCAGTCCCCAAGCCCAAGACTTGATCAGAAAGTGAGTTTTACCATGGTTGGTTTTTCAAAAGAGCTGATGAAGTAGTTAATCAAAGTGTAAGAAAGGGAGCTGTCATGATGATTGACCTTGGAAATTAAGCTGGGTAAGAAAGACCAAGGGACATGAGAGGGCAAGTCACAGGGAGCAGATGGCAGATGAATGGGCTGAGGTTGCTGTCTGGTTGATGATGGTCATCCCACGGGTGGTGGGAATCCGTGGCCTTCAGCTGAAAAACTAAAAGCTCATGGTCAGCGAGTTAGATGCTTAAAATGGAGCTGTGGACAAATGACCTCTTAAGTACCTAAGATTTTAAGTAAATTTCCTAAAATCACTCAACTGTTGTTCTAGGGAGGCTTTTTTAATACTTTAAAAAATATGTTTTATTTTGTATTTAGGTTCTCAGCAAAATTGAGATGGAAGGCATAGAAAATTCTGTATACTCTCTATCTCTTTCCTTCAAAACACACAGCCTCCCCCTTGATCAATATCTCTCACCAGAGGGGCACATTTGTTACCTTTCATGAACCTGCACTGATACATCATTATCACCCAGAGTCCATAGTTTACATTAGGGTTCACTCTTGCTGTTGTAATTCTGTGAGTTTGGGCACATTTATTTTGATAGGTATCCACCATTATTGTATCACACTCAGTAGTTACATTGCCCTGAAAATCCTTTGTGTTCTTCCTATTCATTCCTCCCTCCCTTCAAACCCCTGGCAACCACAAATTTATACTGTCTCCATAGTTTTGCTTTTTCTAGAATGTCATATAATTGGAATCATGTAGTATGTGGCCTTCTCAGATTGGCTTCACTTAGTAATATACATTTCACTTAGTAATATACATTTAAGTCTCTCTTTATTACTTTTAACTGTGCCATTCAATCTTATTGCTGGAGGCAATTCAGAGGGTTATTAATTTTCATTACAAAAAAGTAATCTGTTCATACTGGTGATGCTTTCCTAAATCTTCATCACTTAGGTGAGAGACATCTCTGATAATGATAATGTCTACAAAGAGAAATAAAGCAGCATGTCATTTCCGAGCTGTTCTATTGCAGTTAAATGGTTCAGAACTTCTAAATGTAAAATTAAGATGCTAAGGATATTGTAGTTATAAATTTGGATCTTTTGATTATCAGTAGAAAAGCCTTAGAGGAATATTTGGAGAAAAGGCTGATCAGTGTAATTTCCTGACTTCACTGTCATCTTGTATTATTTATAAGGTGGTACGAATCTGATTTCAAAAGATATTTGCTGATGGATAGCTTTGATCTTGCCATACTCTAAGATTCTCGTTGACATCTCATAGCCTGCAGAATATAGTATAGTTTTTTATGACCTGAGCTATATCTATTTTTTCTCCAGCATCAACTTCTGCTGTTCACCTTTTTGGATTGTATATTTCAACCAAACTAGACTACCTGCTGGTTCTCAAATACAGCATCTGCTTTCTGGCCCTGGGCTCTGTCTCCCTTCAGGGCCTCATCTGTTAGCATCCTGTTATCTCACCTGACCTTCAAGGCCCTGCTCAGAGGATTTCTCACTAATAAGGCTTCCCTTTAGTCCTGAGATTCTCCAACATTATCCCATATCAGTATTAGCTGGAGGGCTTGCTAGATGGCAGGAGACCTGGCCCCATCCCCAGAAATTCTGATCCAGCAGGTCTATGGTGGGTCATGGAAACTTCCATTTCCAGTAAGTTCCCAGGTGATGCTGATGCTGTGAATCCAGACTTTGAGAACTACCATGCTGAAGGTTTGAAATCTTTTTCTTAGTTACATTGACATTTTGAGACTTTTTTTTTCCTTCCTAAAGCTTCATTCTGTCACTGGAAGCATAATGTTAGCATATACTTACTAAACGATAATTATTTACCTAATAATGTCTTCTATGTGCACACAGATTATGCACTTTAGACGGATTACTGATTCCCAACTAACTGCAATATTTACAACACTTAAAATTATGTAGGACATAATTTAATCTTTGATGAGTCTACCAATATCTCTGTTCTGTGCATCGCCTAAGGTGTACCTTATAAACATCAATCACTTCTGGTACTCTAGAAAAAATTAGGTCACTTGACCTTTCTGCAAAGACTCATCAAGCAGAAGTTTAAAAGATGAAGGAGACTTCAGATTTGGGACATGTATACAAAGTGCATGTGGTTGTAATTATTGGCATTTATACCAGCTACAGGAGATTTAGCCAGTCCCTTTGACTTGGCTCTTGTGTTTGGTACAGATTTGGGCTTGTGCTGGGTGGGGGATATGTCCAATGAGGGACTCAGTTGAGGACAAAAGGGACAAGGTGAGTCTGGGCAGATTGGCCTGTTTCTGAGCAAAGGTCCATGTGGCCAAGGAGAGTCCAGCCTCTTTTTTGCTTTGTGCTGCTCAGTTCAGGGCTAAATCCAGGACAAACAAATGACCTACACGCAGCTGCCTTTGCTTAAATCAGTTCAGCAGACTGTGTTCTCAAACAGCTAGATAAAATCTGGCATTTACTTTGTATCTAGCGACCTTTGCTTTGAGGAGAGCTTTTTTTTTTTTTTTTTTTTTTGGCGGGGTTTGGGGGGAATCTTGCATGATTGGGTTTTATTATAATCTTGCATTAAAGGGCATATACAATTTCCAATAGGTTAGTAATGAAAATGGTTTAGTTTTCTTAAGTGGATGCTATGAGCTCTTTTTAAATGGTATAAAAATTTAAGGGCGTCTTTTACTTAAAACTTACTTTTGAGTAGTTTTTCTCCTCCAAATTCTCTCTTTCTTGGTGTTTCCTATTCATCACTCCATTTTAAGAATGGGCTTTACTGTTTTGAATGGGAAGCATTTTCCTAATGAGGCATACGATTAGGAGCCACAGGAACCCAGACATCCACTAATGTCTTTAGAAGGAAATATACGTAAATGGGCTCTGTTTTCTGTAGGCTGGGTGGGGTGGGGGCAGATGGGATCCATCGAGGTCCCTAGCCTTCAGGCTCTGTCTGCAAGGCCTGGCCGTTCTTTGGCCTCTGCTTGTGGGAAACCCAGGACTTTCACAGCTTCTCTGCATGAATGGGGAGGGGCGCAGAACCTCAGGCTGAGGGGACACAGAGTTGAGATCATGAGGGGTAAGATTTGCTGATGGTCTTGGGTCCAAGAGGGGGGTGAAATTTGCACCTTCTCTTTTCAAACACATGCAAGCCAGAGGGGTGAGTAGTGAAGGAGCTAGTGGTAAAGGGATTACACGCAATTTCTTTGGACTGAGTTTTCACATCTGACCTTTCCAGAACGGATCTGGCTTTGGGTTGTGGCCTCACCCTGGGGTCAGCTCTGCTCTTCACATGGTCTCCATGTGTCCTCCGTCCCTCCTTCTCCTGACTTGTGCCCAGTGCACATGGACGGTCCCACTTCCTTCTTCACATCTTTTTCTGATTCCTTCAGACCACAAGAGACACTTCCTGCCTCTAAAATATCAAAGGATGTGTAGTCTCGATCACATAGTCTAGCTCTGTATAGAATTTGACACTAAAATGGCAAAGATTAATTTCAATATGGATCATTTAAAATGCCTTTATAAATAATAAAATATATTTAATTGGATATAATTAGTAAACATTCACAAGAAATGGACTGTTTTTTATTGTGACTTGTTATAGAAAATGACTGTAAAATTTATGGCACAATGACCAGGAGGATTAGAGTCACTGAGAAAGACTACAATCAAGATTAATGGTGTGACAATAAGATAATCACCAACAAAAGAATTATTTCCTGTATTTTCTTTTTCTTAAAAAAAACTAGGCCGGGTGCAGTGGCTCACCCCTGTAATCCCAGCACTTTTGGAGGCCGAGGCGGGCGGATCATGAAGTCAGGAGATCGAGACCATCCTGGCTAACACAGTGAAATCCCGTCTCTACTAAAAATACAAAAAATTAGCCAGGCGTGGTGGCGGGCGCCTGTAGTCCCAGCTACTCGGGAGGCTGAGGCAGGAGAATGGCGTGAACCCGGGAGGCAGAGCTTGCAGTGAGCCGAGATCGCGCCACTGCACTCCAGCCTGGGCGACAGAGCGAGACTCCGTCTCAAAAAAAGAAAAAACTAATTGAAGAAAATAATCTAAAATTTCTATGTACACCTGTTTGATTAAGATGCCTTTTGACATGAGCTTACTGGGGGGTTTTTGTTAGACAACTGCTAATGCCTGCCAGGAGGGACATGCCCAGGAGATGCCTGTCCTGAGCAGCCCACAGCACTGGCCTTCCCTACTGGGAAGTTTTGGTTTTGTTGTGATACCTCTCGTGAGGATAGAGAGCTCTGATGGGGAAATTGCAATTTAAATTCATGTTTGCCTCAATATAAAAGCTTCTGTTTCTTTTCCTTAGCTTCTGATAAAATAAAAATATAGCAGTAGGGGGATTTGATTAAAACAACTGGCTATTTTTATTAAGTAGATACACAGTTTAAGAAAGAGAAGGGAGTAAAATCTGCAGCCCCAGTCTCTGACTTGGGCCTCTATGTTGCTGCTGGGGCTGATGGGCACTCTGGAAAGAGGGGAAGGCTTGTGGGGAGGGACCCTGGAGGACAAGTGGCCCAGTTTGGGGCATTTTGACTTTGAGCTGCACACCTGCGGGCTCAGTTATTGAGCCTCTTTGTTCCTCAGTTTTGACCACTGCAAATGGGTTTCATTGTAGTTCCTACCTTAGAGCATTGTCATGAGCATTTCCTGAGTCATTATACCTGATGTAGCTCTGGAGGCACAGCTCAATAGATACTAGCCAAGAGAATGACATGATGATGATGATGATGATGATGATGAAAGATGCCAGAGGTTCAGTTGGGTAGTTGTTCCCCTAGTCTGTCTGATCAACATCTTTTCATATTAATCCTTTCCTTATCAGAAGTCTAAAACAACAATCTGTAGAATTCACCCATGAATAAATAAGGCACTCATGGTAATAAGTCACTTGGTGAGATGAGAGTGATGAAATGTAGACATGTTGAAATCAGTGCAAATAAGGAGGGAGAGAAAAGAGATGTGATGAAGAATTGAGAGAATGAGAAAAGTAAAAGACAAAGAAAAAAGAAAATAACAATAACAGTTAATGATGTAGGAATAATTCACATAACAATTATGGATAACTTTGAAGCTCTTGCCTGGTTTTGGGACCTGGGCTACCTGTTCTACTTATTTTACCCAGTTAATCCTTATGTAGCCCTATGAAGTGCACGTATTATATATAATCGTCCCCATCTACCGATGAACAAACTGGGGCTTGGGAGGTGATGTGGTTGGCTGTGTCCCCACCCAAATCTCATCTTGAATTGTAACTCCTACAATTCCCACAAGTTTGTGAGAGGGACCTGGTAGGAGGTGATTGAATCATGGGGGTGTCTTTACTATGCTATTCTTGTGATAGTTAATAAGTCTCATGAGATCTCATGGTTTTCTGAAGGGGAATTTCCCTTCACAAGTTCTCTTCTCTTGTCTGCTGCCATGTGAGATGTACCTTTCACATTCTGCCATGATTGTGAGGCCTCCACAGTCACATGGAACTGTGAGTTCATTAAACCTCTTTCTTCTGTTAATTGCCCAGTCTTGGGTATGTCTATCAGCATGTGGAAATAGACTAATACAAGAAGTTAAATTAGCTTACCAGGTCATGCATCTGGTAAGAGGTGGAACCGGGATTCAAATTCAGGCAACCCTTGCTGCTGTGGAAGAAATAGAGCTTCTTAAATTCTTTCTTGACCTACTGCTGGATTCTTTCTGGCCCACAGTAGATTTTTCAGCTTCCGTTTGTTAACTGCATGATGAAGGAGAAAGCGTATGAAGGTGTCTGTCGTACGAATGAAATATTTGGGAGCATAGGGCTTATATGGTGCCTTCTTCTTTTTCATGATAAGGTTGAAAAACAATATTAATGGCAACAGACAATTAATGTCTGATGGATGTAGACATCTGTCAAGAATTATTGAAATCAGGCATGACTAATCTACAGACTGTATGTTATAGGAAAAGATCTTGTATTTTAAGTATGTTCAGCATTGACCAGGGTTTTCAAAATTTGTAAGAATGTAAGTTTTTGAATTTGGAGGCCTGGTTCCCTAATAGAAACAATGTATAGCACAGGCTATATGGGGAATGTGTGCTGAATCTGGGAATTGAAAATCATATGCCCCCTGGGCAAAGTCAGCTGGGCGTGTGACTATGAGCTGAGGCAAGCAGGGGAGCTGTGAACCAAATGGAACCAATTAATGGAGACTTTTGCATGTGGACTTAGGGTTTGTTTACCCAGACCATTCACTGGTAGGAAGTCAAGTTTCCATATCCTTCTTGTTTATAATTCAATTTGCTAATCTTTTTTTTTTTCTTTTTAATTTTTGAAGGTTGTAGGAACTTTGGACTAAACTGTAGAAATCTAAATTTTATGGGCGTGTTGAATGCAGCTAAGGAAATATAAAGTTGTTCTACATTTACATGCTAAATATGCACCTGTTTCAAATTTGTAACTTTGATAGATGTTACTTTTTGGGATAAATGCAGGGAGCCTGTGTTGTACTTGACGCAGATTATGGAAGGCAGCAGACGTGGGGATGGTGAAGTCCATCACAGATCATTGGACTGTAAAAATATCTTTTCTAGTAACTCCGAATCTTAGTGTTGGGAGGTTTATGTTTAGGTTGATATTTAAATGTGGTGAATAGATGCAATGATAAGGAAGGGTCTTACTTGTTTTAGAACAAAAGAGAGTTTGCTTAAAACCAGTGATCCTCAAAAAGGGATTAGCATGGCATGGGCTGGGTGTGTAGGAGAATCACTTATTTTCTTCTGTCCTTCATCCCTCTGTATATTGTCCTCCAGGATAGGGTGGGGCAGTTTGCCTGCCACTTGCATTTGAAAATGTTTTCACTTCATTCAGTTCTGGTCTGAACTATTCTTTTAGAGCAGCTTGTTTATTTTATTTAATATGATAAAGTATGTATTCAGTGTCTTCCTGATTCTTGGAAATACAAAAATGTTGTTCATGGAGACTGCAATACTTTTTGTTTACAAGTTAATTAACTCATAAACAACAATAGCGTTGCTTAAAATTAAAAAAAAAATTGTATTTGACAACAAAGTATGACCTTGTGACTTTAATTAATGAATCAGTCACTTAAGAATTTCTCGTTTACTCAGTGTTTCCTCGGGTTTCTTGGTATTTGAACATAGTCAGAAACTGGGAACAGAGCTTGATTCAGACTGTAGTGTGAGAATTTGTAGTGGACTTGCCATGTGTGCGATTTGGTAGCTTGGAGTGGTGTCTGTGTCATGTTCTGATTATTTATTGCTGTATTACAAATCACTCACAAAATTACTTGCTCAAAAAAACAAGAATTTTTTTTTCTGTTCATAAATCTACAATTTGGACAGGGCTGTGTGGGCCAGCAGGAACGGCTCAACTGGCACTAAAGGATCCACTTCAAGATGGCTTATTCGCATGGCTGGCAAGCTGGCAACCAGGCTGCCCTGTTTTCTCTCCATCTCCACCTCTCCTTGGGGATGTTTGAGCTTCCTTAAAGCATGGCTGGATGCCAAGCCTTAGTGTTCAGCAAGTGCAAGCTGCCAGGCTCTTAAGGGTTGAACTGAAAGAGACATAGACATCTCCTCTTGAGGTAGGAGTATCAAAGAAGTTACAGTCATTATTAATCTACCAGAAGTCAAATTGGACGGTTTACCTTTGCCTCTATGAGTTGTTCACTTTCATGCCTTTCAGCATTTATCATAGTGTTTTTCTTTTTTTGACCTGTATTCTTTCTTTCTTTTTTTTTCTTCATGCATTTTCAATGGGAGGAAACTTGGTTCTGGGGTTGGGGAGGGGCAAAAAAATCTCTGTACCATACAGCATAAATAGGTATACAGTTTCTCTGTGGTACTGAAATTTCATGGGTTCGGGGAGGTAATGGGGGAAAGTCTAAAAAGGCTCATTAGAGGGGTGATAATGTAGAAAATACTTGGGAAACATTGCTTTACTTCCAAGCCCAGATCTGTAGTCCTCTCTTCCATAATGCCTATCCCAGACCAATCCCAGCAGTCAAAATAAATTGTTCACTTTACATTTACAACCATTTCATGCAATTCTGCATTGTATTTATATTGGTTGTATAATGCTTCTCTCTCTTTCTACCTTACCTGACCGTGAACCCCGTAGGTACCTGTATCATCTACCCATGGAATGTCTGTAAACTATTTATTGAATGGAATTAAAATGGAATAAGGAAAGGAAAGTTTTGTCTTAGTTTGAGGTCTTCCTGAGATAAGGAATTATGCACAAGTAGCCTTTTGTGTGTGCAGAAACCTCGTCCCTGATGGAGGTCAGGGAAATGGGGTAGGGAAGGGGAAGAGGCCAGTGGAGGTGCTCTCTCCTAGTTAGCTCCCAGGAGTAAGGTAAGTGGAAGTTAGTTCTGTATGGAAATTCTCAGAAATGGAATCAACCTCCTCCCCATTCCAACTCAGAGTTAAGCCGCTTGCAGGGCCAGGGAGCTGAGGTGTTTATACTTTAACTCTGCTATTCATTCATTGAGAACTGTGGCTTCCAGGGGGTGCTAATTACACTGCACTGTTCTCCCTTAGCTTTGGAAGAAGCTTCAGGGCACACAGAAGTGGGGAGGCCTGAGGGATAAGGGAAGAGCACTGATAGCACCAGCTGTAGGCTTCCTTAGCACACAGTCTAAGAAATGTGTGCTTTTGAAACAGGAAACTCTTACTTTCTCAATATCAATGTCCCTGGTTCCAGTTCAGCTCCATGAAGGCAGGAAACATGCCTGTCTTATTCAACACTATACTCAGTAGAGTGCATGACTCAATATTAATAAGAGGATTAATGAATAGATGGCTGAATAACCCAGCACTAGGATTTAAGAGGAATGTTCTTTATTGTGTTTCAATTCAAAGGAGATCTGAGCAGGTAAGACATAAGCTGGTAATGGAACTTGACAGATGTCAAGTGCTGTTTGCCTTCACGATTCTTAGAAAACAAACCAACCAACTACGAGGTAGAATTGCGCCTGGGAGTAGCCCGAACTGCTTATCAAACCATTGGCATTTGGTGACTGTGCATCCTCGAGTCAAGTTCAGGTCCACTGAATTTGGACAGCCCCCATGCTAGGTCCTAGCCATGTACGTTGATATCTAGTCCTGAGTTGTTTAGAATTATGTTGGGTTTAGGTGGAATGAAAACAAATATTGATTGGCAGTGGCTGGTGAAATATCTATGCTCAGGTGGACTCATGGAGAGCTCACATGGAGAGCTCCTTTCCTTTCTATTTTGGGCTGAATAGTGTCTTCTGAGCCCCTTCAAAAAGTATGTTGAGGCTGGGCATGGTGGTTCATGCCTGTAATCCCAGCACTTTGGGAGGCTGAGTCGAGTTGATCACTTGACATCAGGAGTTTGACACCACCCTGGCCAGCAGGGTGAAATCCCGTCTCTACTAAAAGTACAAAAAATTAGCCGGGCATGGTGGTGCACACCTGTAATCCCTGCTACTCGGGAGTCTGAGGGAGGAGAATTGCTCCAACCCAGGAGGTGGAGGTTACAGTGAGCTGAGATTACACCATTGCACTCCCGTCTGGGCAACAAGAGTGAAACTCTGTCTCGAAACAAACAAAAACAAAAACAGAAACAAACAAAATATTATGTTGAAGTCCCAATCCCCAGAGCCTCACAATATGATCTTATTTGGAAATAAGGCCTTTACACAGGTAATTAAGAGATTACAATGAGATCATTAGGGTGGGCCCTAATCAATATGACTGCTGTCCTTAGATCAAAGGAAATTTAGACACAGATAGATGTGCACTGAGGAAAGAGGTGTTGAAGAAATGCAGGGATAAGACTGCAAGTGATTGGGGCAATGCAGCTCCAAGTCCAGGAATGTCAAATGTTGCCAGCAGCACCAGAAGCTGGAAGAGACAAAGAAGGAGCCTCTCCTGGAGACATCAAAGAGAGCATGGCACTGCTGGAACCTTGATTTCAGACTTCTAGCCTCTAGAACTGTTAGACAATAACTCTCTTGTTTTAAACCACCTGGTTTTTGGTACTTTCTTATATATGCTTCATTGATCAATATTTCAAACTTGCCTGTGCATTCCCTCTGGTTAGGAATGGCATTCCACACTTAAACTATTTGGAAGAGGGTAGAGAGGTCCTTTTTTAGATGTTTGGACCTTTTAACTGTTACTCAAAGGAAGTCACTTTTCTAATCGGAATGCTTTGATTTCTTTGCTAGGATCTGGTGGGAAGGAGCCCTTTCTGTTGTTGTAATTTGCTGAGACCAGCCTAGGCCATGACTCCTGTGCACAGCTCCCTATGATACTACAGGCACAGAGTCCTTTCTGTCCAAGGAAAGTTGAGTGATTTCAGTGGAACCAGCGTGGCCATTGCTAAACTTCATGGCTGAAGATTGTCAACATCCTGCAAAAGAGCATGGATATTTGACTCTGGATTTAGACCAGAGCTCATTGCAAGATGGTCACCAGGTGGAAGCTATGGAGTTGATGGTAACCGGTAGTAGTATATAGTCAAGGAACAGAAGGGAGTGAGGCAAGATGGGATCAGTATGGCTTAGGCATGTGGTTAGTTTGAAGGCATTGTTTTTAAATTCCAATAATATTTTTGTCACTCACCTATTCATCCATTTATTCATCAAATATACATTTAGGAGCTACTATGTGCCAAATATTTGGTAGGTACTGAGGATACAAAGAAGAAACATCATCTGAACAATGTATTCAGGTGTTACAGATGCTATGAAAGTATGAATTATTGCACAAAGTACAGTTCAGGCATAAAGCAGAGAGAGGGGTTAGTTCTAGGTTGGGAGTTTCAGAAGAGCCTTTCTAGATATGATGATAATGCCCACAAAATGTTAGAATTGCTGTCTCCCTAGATGTGGAAGATTAATTTTACTCTTTTTGTTTAAACTTCCTAAAGATAACATGTAGAACAGATAAATTATGTCCTCCGTAGATGACTTTGTGACATAATGCTGTCCGCTGAGCTCTTATTGAAGTGAACTCTGGCTTGCCAAAGCTCTGGCATGTCACCTTCCTGACCACTTGAAGCCCTGGAATAAAATTATTTTTACTTTCTTCCCAAACTGCCAAGATGATGTTCAATCCTGCATCAACCAAAACATACTCCTGTGAGGAATTATGTCTAGCAAAATGAAATGAAAGCAAAACCAAATGTGCATGGACATAAACATGTGTGTGTTTATAACATGTACGTGCTATGTTCTGATGAGCAGGATATTCACTCTGATACTGTCAAGCCGAGCACTTACAGTTGCAACTCAAGGTGCCCTTGGGGTATACTTGGGGACTGAATGAAGTTCCTTGGGACAAAATGAGCAACAGTCCCTGGATTCTTAAATTCATAACATTTGGTCTGGTTTCTAAATCTTACATTGTTTTGTCTGACTTCTTTCATTCTTTTGAAAGTATGTTTACTCTGTTTTGTTTTTATTCTCTGCTCTGTGTCCTCACTTATTACTTCAGAGGAAGATAAGCACTCAGGGCTGTTTCTCCCTCTGCACTTGGTTTGGGCAGGTTTTCAGAGGCTGCTTTGTGTTTCTTGGAGCCCTCCCATGCATGCGTGCATCAAAGACTGTCATGAAGAGGCGTTTACTTGATCTGTGCCTCATCTTCCATCTAATTATGAATCACTTACATTAAACCTTCCATAAAATGAAAACACATTTTTTTTAAATTGGTAGAAAATAAAAATTATCCAAATGAGGGCAAAAGAGAAAAGAGACAAAAATTATGCTCAATTCCACAACCTGATAATAGCTGCTGTGAACACTTTTGTATATTTGCTTTTACACATTTTTAAATGGTTGTCTATATTTAAATGGCAGAAAATAGGAGGGAAAAGAATACGAATTTTTGTAAACGTGTGCATGTGCCAGTTACTCTTCTACGTACTTAACGTACATTGTTGGGGGAAATGTTGCAAGATGTTGGAGAATCTGGACTCTGACATTCAAATGCCTTAAAATGAATTTGCCCTGCTATTTTAGAGTATTATTGGAAGGTAAATAGCAACATCCTTGTAAAGTGCCAGATAGTTGATGAGAAAGATGTTTCACACTCATGTCTCTCTCTCTGACGCACACATACACACACACACACCACACACACACATTTATAACCATTTTTCATGAAAGATATTATTGGCCTTATATTATTGGCAACCAAGGCTCAGGAAGTATATGCAACTTGGCCAAAGTCAAATGTTTGGATGCATGACTGAACCTAAGATTTTCTGATTATAAAGGTTTCCATTTCATAGTTCTAAGGGATGATGCAGCAGCTACCTTGTCAGCTCTCGACAGGGGTGCGGAAGTGATCTGGGATGGCATGCTGTCTCCAGAACTGAGCCAGTCACCAGATGTCTGGGGTTGTAAGTCTAGTTTTCTTTGAAGCCTGTGGTTCTGGATGACCTTGGACTCGTTGCTTCTCTTCTCTGGACTTTAGTTTCTTCATCTGTGAATTAAGGGAGTTGGTCTAAGTCATCTGGGACATTGCTTCTATTCTTAATATTCTGCAATTCTGGGTAGTTTTTTCTACAGGGAGTTGCAGGGTTCATGTTTCCACATTTATTTTTCAGGGAGAATAGGGTTAATATATCTGTAAGAGGAGATGTCTGAGAAGGCAGATAGGAAGCTGACCACAACGAGATAGTCAATATTCATGAAAACATAATTACCTGAGTTGGAAAGAGACAGCATTTGAGAGAAAGGACCTTAGGACCTTTGGAAATGATAAGTAGTGCTAATGCCTATTTCAGAACATTTTATTTGTATCTGCCAAACATATAGCATTTCTCAATGTATTAATTTTTAACTGGTTAAAAATATGAATTTGACTAGTAGTTTCTGCCTGGGAAGTAGAAAGCTAGAGAAAGCATTGCTTTCATTTTACCAATAAGAAAAATCCATACCTTCTGAGCCTGTTTAAAAACTTAAAAAAAGAAAAATGTAGATAATTTACACAATCATGACTTCTCTTGAACCCATCAAATCATGTACTATGATCTGGGATCATATAGCACATCCAACTAGACTGATATATAGAAAACAGGGGCTCCCAAAAGACACTGCAAATGAATTCTGACTCACTCATGGCAAATCACAGGAAGACTATGGACTGCAATACAAAGGGGTAAGAAAAATCCAGCTAAAATTACTGCATTTTTAAAAGTCAATTGTGAGCTAGCATGAAAGTGTAGAACCACTGGGAGCTGGATGCCCAAGGAGAGTTTATACTAACTCACAGACTAGTATCAAGCAATTGCAGTCAGACTTTGGAGACAAGGCAAGAGTGAGGAGAGGGACCTTCTCCTAGTCTCAGGTGTACAAAGAAAGCTGAGGGTAGCATAGGAGTATTGAGGCAATAATGGATGATTACTTTTAAGCAAACCAGACTCCACCTTAAGGACAAGCTAATGCTAGAGAAATGGAAGCCTGTGGTAGAGCAATAAAACTCAAACTCAACCCAGTTCTAGACTAGGTCAACTTGAAACCCCACAATAATTAACTTGGGCAGAAGAATGTAATGTAAAAATGCTATTTACCTTAGACTATATTGGACATGATGTTCAACATTCAACCAAAATATATGAGACACACACATAGAAACAAGGAAAAAAATTATTGTGAGGAGAAAAAGCTATTGAAAGAACCAGACTCTGAGTAGACTCAGATATGGAATTTAAAATAATGATGATTAATATTTAATATATCAAACAAGTATTGAAAAAAGTGGAACGCATGCATGAACATACAGGGAATTTCAGCAAATTGATAAAAACCATGTAAGAAACAGTCAGATGTAACTACTGGGGAAAACAGTAGCAATAGCAGAAACAATGACAACAAAGTAAAAGGGATGAAGAAGGCCTTTAATGAGCTTATTAGTAGATTCAACACAGCCAAAGGAAAATAAGTGAACTTGAATATAGGTCAAGAGAAATTACCCAAACTGAAATCCAGAAAGAAAAAAGAGTGTATGAAATTAGAACAGAACATACAAGATTTGTGGGATACTATAAAATGGTCTAAAATATATGTAATTGAAATGCCAGAAGGAGAAGAGAGAGAGAA
Organism: Trachypithecus francoisi; assembly: GCF_009764315.1. Taxonomy (NCBI): domain Eukaryota; kingdom Metazoa; phylum Chordata; class Mammalia; order Primates; family Cercopithecidae; genus Trachypithecus; species Trachypithecus francoisi. Next base: position 11,694,642 of record NW_022681458.1, read on the forward strand.
TGGGATATAAGAAACATTGAAGACATAAAGGCTAATTTTTTTCCAAAAATAATGGAAGATGTCAAACCACAGATCTACAGATTCAAGAAGATCAGATAACAATAAACATGATCAATACTGAAACAAGTTATATAACTAGCTTCATTATAGTCAAACAGTTGAAAACTAAAAATAAATAGAAAATCTTAAAAGCAGTCAAAAACAAAAGACATATTACAAGAAACAAAAATAAGAATTATAACAGACTTCTTGTCGGATACTAGAATGTAACTTAGTCTACGGTGGAGTAGTAGCTGTATGATGCTAAAATATGAACACAAGTTAAATCTAAAGCTAGTTTTAAAAAGTATTAATTGAAAATGTACAAGTGATGTTTAACAATAATTAAAATAAAAATTCAAAAATTCAAAGACTACTTTCCATTTTTAAAACTTTTCATTTTAAATTAATGTTAGATTTCAATAGTGACAAAATAGTATAAAGAATTTTCAAGCATCCCCAAATGATAAAATTTTGTATAATCATAGTATAATAAAAACCAGGAAAGCAATATTGGTAAAATACTCTTTTGTAATTTTAGGACCTGATTCAAATTTTGTCAGTTGTTCCACTAATGCCTTTTTGTGAGGTATATGTCAATTTAAGATCATATATTGAGTTTAGTAGTCATATCTCTTTAGTATTCTTTAATCTGGTCAGTTCTACTGTTATTCTCTGCCTTTTATAACTGTAACATTTTTGAAGAGTTCCGGCCTGTTATCCTTGACATATCTCTCAGTTTGGGTTTGTCTGTATTTTCTAATGATCACATTCAGGTTATGCATTTTTGGCAGGAATACTACAGAAGTGGCTTTGTAACCTTCTCAGTATATTATATCTAGAGACAAATTCTGTCAATATTTCTCATTGTTAGAGATGGTTATTTTGGTCACTTAGTCAAGGTGATGTCTGCCAGGTTTTGCCAAAGTAAAGTTCTTTTTGTAAAATAAGTATCTTCTGGAAAGATTCTTTGAAACAATATAAATATCTTCATTCTCATCATATTTAGCCCATTAATTTTAGCATCAAACAGTGATTCATGCCTGAAACATTGCTATAGTGTTTGCAATATGGTAACTTTAGATTTTAATAATTTCTTCTATATTTACAAAAGTGCAACTTTACTATGAGTTTCTTCCTTCCTCCCTTCTTTCGTTTCTTTTCTTCTCTCCCTCTCCTCCCTCCCCCCTCCCGTCCTTCCCTCCTTCCTTCCTTCCTTCCTTCCTTCCTTCCTTCCTTCTCTCTTCCTTTCCTTTCCTTTCCTTTCCTTTCCTTTCCCCTTCCCCTTCCCCTTCCCCTTCCCTTTCTTTTCTTTTTTCTTTTCTTTTCTTTATTTTCAGTATTGTTCATTGATTTTTTTTTTTTAGTCTAGTGTTATAATCCATTACAACCATTATTTATTGTTACTGAAACTGTCTAATGTTGGCCAAATTGAGAGCTACTTCAGGTTATTCCCAGCGTTCATCTGACAAGTCCTCATCATTTTATGAGCACTGTCTTCCTTTCTAGCTCAACAAGATGCCCTAGGATCATCTTTTGCTTTTCTTGCCCCAATCCTAGAATTAGCCATTTATCCAAGGAGAAGGACATTGACTATTAATTTTATAGAGAGTGATATCAATGCAACAGTTAAGTTTCAAAGTCAACATAGAGATTAAAATCATATAGAGTCAAACTTTTCCTTGAAAGTCTCTTAGGAAGGCACCATGTTAGAGGTCAGAATTTATTTCTTAGTGTGTTCCACTCAGCGAATTTTCCCTCTAGCATTGAAAAATCAGATGAAGCTGTTTGACTGAATAAAAGGGTCATATTACTTGAAACTATTTTGTCTCTGAAAAATAATTTTAATGAGGTATGCTTGACATATAATAAACCATGCATATGTAAAGTACACAAGTTGGTATGTTTGGATATTTGTAAACCTGCATGAGACCATCGCCACAAAGCTTTCTTCATATACCTCACTCTCCTCCCTGCATTCCTCACTATCCCCAGGCAACCACTGATCTTCTCTCAGTCACTCTTCACTGATTTCTATTTCCTAGAATGCTGTATCAATGGAATCATACAGTATGTTCTCTTTTTTTTGTTTGCGTTCTCAGGATAATCATTTGATAATTTATGTTGTAGAGTGCCTCTGTAGTTTCTTCCTTTTCACTTTGTTGAAGAGCTTTCCATTGTGTGGATATACCACAGTTTGTCCCTTCACTTGATGAGAAACATTTAGGTTGTTTCTAATTTTCTGCTATTAAAAATATAGCTACCGTGAGCATTTGTGTTAGAAGTCTTTTATAAGGACATCTGCTGTCATTGCTAATTTTTCATTACCAGACAATAGAAAAACAATAGAATTTTGTTTATTGATTTTGTTTCCTTCAACTTTGCTAAACTCATCCATTCTAGTAGTTTTTTTTTTTTTTTTTTTTTTTTAGGTTATCTAAAAGAATTGTTCGATTGTCTACAAAGATAATCAAATTTTCCATGAATAAAGACAATTTTACTTCTTCCTTTCCAATATGGATTCTTACTATTTCTTTTTATTGCCTTCTTGCAGTGGTTAAAACCATCAGTGAAATATTGAATATAGTTTTAAGGTCATTGCCTGTTTATTGTAACATCGTTGTCAATTCTGGGTAGGCTTTGATTAACTGGTTTATTAACCCTCTTGGATTTTATTTTTTTGCCTTTTTGCATGTCTCATGTCTGATGATTTTTTTTTTTTTTTTTTTTTTTTTTGAGACTGGGTCTTGCTCTGTCACCCAGGCTGGAGTGCAGTGGCTTGATTATAGCTCACTGCAGCCTCAAACTCCTGGGCTCAAGTGATCCCGCCATGTCAGCCTCCCAAGTGGCTGTAACTATGGCTAATTTTTTGTAATTTTAGTTAAGATGGGGTTTCACCATCTTGCCCAGGCTGGTTTTGAACTCCTGAGGTCAAGCGATCTGCCAGTCTCAGCCTTCCAGAGTGCTGGGATTACAGGCATGAGCCACCATGCCGGGCCTTGTCTGGTGATTTTTGATTGGATGTTAGGTCATTTAAATTTTACCTTATTGGGTACTGGATATTTTTGTATTCCTATATTCTTCATTTGTTATTGTTAGATCCTGTTAAATTACTTGGAAGCAATTTGATCCTTTGAATCTTCCTTTTAAGATTTGTAGGTGAGACCAGAGCAACATGTAGTCTAGTGCTAATTTCCCCACTACTGAGACTACAACTTCTTGATTTCTCTACCCATTGCTCTGTGACTCGAGTTTTTTCAGTCTGGCTGATGCGAGCAGGCAATGTAACTGGCCCTGTGTGAGCACCAGCACTCTAATCTCTTATTCTTTCCAGTGGATCTTATCCAGCCGTGAGTTTCCTTTCATGCATATGCTGATCAGTAGTCAGCTGAATATTTAAGGAGACCCTCTGAAGATTTACAGAATTCTCTCTCTGTGAAGTTCTCTTCTCTTATTTGTCTCTCCAGGCTTTCATCTCTGTCTCCTTAGCTCAGGGATTCGGCTGCGTCCTGCTTGTGTTTCTCCTCCTTGCTCTGCAGCCTGCAAACTGTTTCAAGGCAGGAAGCTGGACAGTTGTACAGCTTACCTCATTTGTTCCACATCTCTCAGGGGCCACTGGCCGTCATTGCTTCATACCCGGTGTCACATACTGTTGTTTCATCACTTTTGGTTGTTTTAAGTAGGAGGGTCATCCGTGTTCATGTTAATTCATCCTGATTAAAAGTGGAAGTAAACAATATTGATTGTTAGCATTTTAATTGTATTCAGTGCAACAAGATACTCATACCACCAGGGGCATGTGGGAATAACTCAGAGAAGAGCAGATTTCTAAGTACTTGATCATGTCCCATACTCATTGAGTGCAATGACAGACAGGCATGTTGATCTGTGTATAGTATTATTCTCTCTATCATTCACTGACTCACACCCTGTTAGTTCAATTTTCATAATTTAAATATAGGTAAGAGTCAATTCAGCTATACTTGAATTTTTTTTTTTTTTTTTTCATGAGTAGGTGAGATTTTTCTACTGTACTCCCAGCGTTTGGCATTTTACATCAGGGGTTGCAAATTCAAATGCCTAAAAGGGTCAAGCAAGTAATGTATAGGAGTGAATTTGGTAAGGCATATAATGACTATAAAAATAGCAAATGGTGTTTAGTATAAACGAGAAAGTTGGCAGGAGGGCAGGCAGAGACCATAGTCAAATGCAGAGGAAAGCCCCTAGATCAATAAGGCAGTTGCAGCAGTCAGCTTGAGCTAATTGTTACTAGGAGGGAATATTCCTTTTGCAGAACCTCTGATTTTTCAAAAGACATGGAAATATAGATTTCAACTATGTATATATTTCCATTTTTGAATACCACTTCAAATGTTAACAACAAAGCAGTCTGTGAATTAAATAAAACTTACCTAGAGGCAGCTTGTAACCCATGTTTAACAATGAATTGTTGAACTGTTCACAGTTGGAAAAATAACTGTTTACATATAGAAAAATGGTTTAGAAGATGACAGAAATTACTTAACTAGGAACATAACACGTGTGTGTGTGTGTGTGTGTATTTCAAGTCAGTGACAAAGAAAATCAGTGAATTAGTGAGTACACACACACGCGCGCGCGTGCACACACCATTTCTCCTCCTCTCTCTCTCCCCACTGAGTAAGTGAGCCCTTCACAAGCCTTGGGGGCTTTTGCATACTCCCTGGGCATGGAGTTATTTTGGTGCCTCTCCCACATAATCACTTGAGAGAATCTGTGATGTTAAAAAAAAAAATGCTTCCATGATCAAAGCTGCATGAATAAATATGGCTGTGTGAGCGTGAGTATTTTCAGTTAGCTTAATAATAGCCATTTCTTTAATAGATATAGAGAGCCTTTTAAATTTATGAGCGTTTGGGATGTAGGCCTTTAAAATTAAACTGAAACTATTCTGAATAAGACAGTGACTAGGCTGAATTGTAACAAGAAGATAAATGCCAAACTGGTGTAGGTTTTTCTTTTCTTGAAATACCAGATTGACATAAACTTCATAAGAAGGTTAATTCTTGCAGAAAAAGGTTTAATTTTGTATATGCCTGCTAGATTTTGGAGATTATTCAACATGTTTTGCATTAAAAAAGGATCAAAGGAAAAAGTAGACAAACTCTTAGCATTAAAAATATTTATAGGTTATAAGTTGAACTCATATGTAAGAGAAAAACAGTTTTTAAAAAGTTTAAAAAAAAGTTCATTTTAAGTGAAATTTTTCTTCTTTCATATAATTACTTTTAATTATATACAAATTAGTTGTTAAATATAAAATTGTTTATTGAACAGAATTTTCTTTTGCTTTTATGTCATTTATTTCTGTGAAAAATAGTAGAATAAATACTTAAAAGCAGAAATCTAAGAATTTTCATTAAGAAGAATAATAAGCAAGATGTCTTATTAAAGGTCAGAAAAAAGGGTTGCTATGATTTCTTTTCTCATAGTTGGGGCCTGAATATACTTTATTTAAAATAAGTGGTATAGAACGTTAAGAAAACCACAGTGAGTTCCGTTAATCCTTAGGAATCCCCAAAGTAATAAAATGAAGCATTATTATAAATAGAATGTCAAAGCCCTAGTGTTTTCTGTGCACTTGTACAAATTAACATTTATTTGGACTGAAGTTTTCCATTAGTCTGATTCACCCAATTGTTCCTTGTGGTTCTATTAAGATGAACATTTGCCATATTTTTGAAGCTTGATTAGGGCATTACTAAGTCAGTAATTTGCAAGTTAAAGCTGACCGTTATAGTCTGTCTTCAACATGTGAGGATGAACGGAAGATTAAAATCTTAATGCCTTCCCTCTCTTTTAAGTATGAATAGTCTTCCAGTTATCTTATAAAAACATTAAGCAGGGTTTGCCTTCCAAAGATGCTTTATATTTTAGATACAAAATCAATACAAAGGTGAAATACAACCAATTTGAATTGGTAAAATATGTAAATTGCCACTTGCTAAACTGTCAGAGATTAATGTCTGAATAGGGGTAGGAAGCAGTGCCAACTGTAAAATTATACAGGGCATGGCGATTACCCCATCTGCATAATGGGGCTTGATTTAGAGGCTCTATTTTGGGATCACACATAAAACACCCAATGCAGAAAGCCAAGCTTTGTTTAATTTGTCCAGGGCAGCGCCCTAGTTTTCTACAACACTATTCACTTCTGTTCTTTAAAAATGAATAACACATTTTCTTTATGGAACTCTGTGCACCTTTGGTTTGGGAGCAGTAGCTTTTCCAAGCTCCTCTATTAGATTCTTCTTCTGTTACCTTTTTATAATGCTATTTCTTTATGCTATTTTTAGGTGCATTGTCTGTATCGCACTTGCCTGTCCATGCAAAGTACAAGTGATGTTGTTTTTGACATGGCTAATATAGCATTTTAAACTTGACAGATGAGAAAACAGGACCAGGAAGTACAAGGCCACGGAACTGGGTATGGCATATAGGACTCTGTTATCCAGTAAGAGCACGTGCCGCCTAAGTGGGATGCCACTGCGGGTACACTGTTTGGCTGTTTCTTGAGAGTTGGAACTCATTTCATTTGGCAGTACCTCAGAGGACTTTGTCTTAGATATAGATAACCTGGGGACTGTAATACCTACTTCAGATTATTAGTTGGTACTTTATCATTAAGGTTTAGTCGATTCAAATAAGTACAAGATTCACTTTTTAAAAAAAGAGATAATGTTACCATGCGTGTCTGCAGTTTTAAAATTGATGACGTCTTTTTAAAATTTTTGTTAATGGCTTCTTTTTATTTTCACAGGAGATTTTTCATTACCATGTATTTGTATGGCAAGATTCTCTTAGTTGCAAGGATCAGACACCCAATGCAAGCTTGTTTAAACATAAAATGGTATGCATTGGTTCAGATTCTAGGTGAGTCCCTGGCTGGATCTGAGTTACACCCAGCTGGATCCAGGGCTTCAATGATGTGAAGGCTGTCTTTCCATTTCTCAGGAAGTTTCTCTGTTTATGTCTATCTTTCCTTGTCTCGGTGTGGTCTCACTCTCAGGCTGACTTCAATTGGGAAGGAGGCCAGCAGCAGCTCTGGGCTCACATCACTCCAGTCCACAACCCTGCATGCCCATCTCCAGGACATTCTGTTCAGCCAGTCTTGAATTTCCTCTGAACCAATGCTTTTGGGCAGGGGCATGAGGCACTCGCATGGTCAGCTTGTGTCATGTTGCATATTCTTTGTGTAAAAGGGGCAAGGACATTATTCAGTGTTGGGGGCAAGGAACTGTGACTGACAGCCTCATTCAACAAGGCAGCATGCAGTCGTGGAGAAGCTTTCCCAAGGAAGGGGACAGAAGAGTGTTCCAAAGCAGAACAGCTATGACTTTCACACTTTTAACCACCGAAAATGTACCAGAGCCACTCAGAGTTACATAAAATGTTAATTTGGCCATAGGAAGATGTATTCTTATAGATTCAATAATTCATCAGGCAATCCACATTTTATTTCCCTCTTTAACCTCCATCTTTTGAGAGTGGGCAAAGAAGACGAAGTCATTAAAGGTATTCCTTTTAAAGGAATCATTTTCTCTATTTCACCTCAAATATTTTCTTTGTCTTTAGCTTTGCTAAAGAGCTTCTCATACAGATTTGCAGTTGTCATTTGACTTAACAGTCTCCATCAACTGTGAGAAACCTTTTTGAGCAGAGACTAATGTTTTATTTCTGTTCCAGCTGTGGCCACCACAGTGTTTGGCTGCATACAGGTGTTCAGGGAAGGTGGAACGAATCAGCAGGCAAATGTGTGGCACATGCCTGCCTGGCTGGAGAAGACAAGCTCAGAAGAGTTAGGTAGCTGAGGTTGCACAACGTTGTGTTGAAGTTGGAATTTGAACTCTGTTCTCTTCCTTCTCCAATTTAGCTTTTTTTTTTTTTTTTTCTGTTTATCTGTATATTTATTTCACTTGGCTCTCCAGCCAATCAATCACAGGGGCATGTGTGCTGGCCCACACCTTTCAGTCTCTGTTTGCTTAGTGACTGAATCAATGGTTGCAGTATTTGGTTTACAACAGGGATGGGAAGACCATCTCGGAACTTCCAGGCAGTGTGGTTGTCTCACACTCCTGAAAGCAGGGCCACTTCTAGTGCCCTCTTCAGAAAATTGCTGTGTGGCAGAAGTTGGACTGATGATCTGTGCTTTTATGAATGTCTTGTAGAGCTTGAGGAAAATGGCAGACAGGGGAGATACCCCCATTTACTCAAACCTCACCTTTGGAGCTTCCCTCTTCCTTTATCTTCCTCCTCTGTTGGTCCCAATGTCTTTCCCAACCAACTTGGCAAGCCACCTTCAGATCTCACTCTCAGTGATCTATGTGGCTCTTTCCAGACCACTGTCCCCTCTTGGCGACTCCAAACCCTACACTCGGCATTGGGCTGGAATCAGTTAGGAGCAAGGACAGAAACTTCCAGATTAATACGAAGACTTGCCCTTACTTTTCTTTTTTTTTAATGCAAATCAAACACTCTGGAAAACTTAAGGGTAAGTGTCTTTTCCATTAAAAAAAAAGTTGCCCTCAGAGCTGGCAACTTTTTATTCTACAAGGTGGCTGTAACAATTGGGGTTCAGCCAGAGAGACAGCACTAGTAGGACATCTATATTTAGAGGTTTATTCAAGGAATTGGCATATGCGGTTGTGGGGGCTGGCAAGAAAAGTCCAAAACTGCAAGGGAGACTGTCAGAAAGGGTGGTCTGGAACCGTGGGTTGAAACTGGCATCCACAGGAGGAATATCTTCTTCTTCAGAGAAGTCTGGGCTGCCTCTTAAGGTCTTTGAACCGATTGAATCAGATTTACCCTAATTATCTCGGGTACTCTCCCTTACTTCAAATCAACTGATTATGGACTTTAATCACATCTACAAAATACCTTTACAGCAACACATACATAAATTGGTGTTTGAATAACTGGGCATGGTAGCCTAGCCAAGTCAATGCTTTAAATGGACCACCAGAGAGGCCAGATGGAATCCTAGTGGACTTGTGAAAAAGACACTTTGTCCTGCCACAAATTCCAAAATTTCTACTGCTCTTATATGAGATGAGCTGTTGTGATTCAGGCATGTGATGCACAGTAATAACATCATGGAGAATGGGGTATCCATGCCTTCAAGCATTTAGCCTTTGTTACAGACAATCCAATTACACTGTTTTAACTAATTTTAAAATGTACAATGAAGTTATTATTGCCTATAGTCATCCTGCTGTGCTGTTAAATAGTAGGTCTTATTCATCCTTTCTAACTATGTTTTTTTGTACCCATGAACCATCCCCACCTTCCCCTACAGCCCCCCACTACCCTTCACAGCCTCTGGTAACCATTTTTCTACTCTCTATGTTCATGAGTTCAATTGTTTTTATTTTTAGATCCCACAAATAAATGAGAACATGCAATGTTTGTCTTTCTGTGCTTGGCTAATTTCATGTAACATAATGATCTCCAGTTTTTAAAGAACTGTTTTTGGTGATTTTTACTGAGGCAAAGCTACTTGTGTACGTGTATTTTTATCCACTTCTTTCAGGCTTGGGTTTGTTTCAGAAACCATACCAGGTCCTTAAGGTCAACTTGGACTAAGTAGTGAGCTGATCTAGTCTATGAATCCTGATTTCAATTTTTTTTATATTTGTAGTTTTTTTAAAAATTACATTACCTTCATTACCTTCCACAAATATTCATTAGACTTCTGAAATGTGCCAGGAACTGTTTTAGGCCCTTGTGATACGTCCTTGAATAAAATAGTTTCCTATGGTGCTTTTATATTCTACTGGAAGACAATAAAGTAAACAAAACAAGTACCTAATCTTATAGTGGTGATAAATAGGGATAAATTATAGGAATAATAAAGCACGGACAAAGAGTAGGCAGAGATGAGTATATATGTGTGGAAACTGGCTACACAACTCGTAGGGACCAGTGTAAATGAAAATTCAGCGTTTCTTTTTCAAAAAGCAGAAGAAACGTACCACGGAAGGTACCAAAACATAAAGCTTTTTAAAAATGAATCTTTGTCTGGAATAGTCCTGGTGTTTTTAAAATGATTATTTGCTATTTAATGCTGTTCTAAGTAAAGAAAAATTAAACATTTAGATTCTGAGCATGAAATTTATATTGTGCAGTGCCTACTTTAAATGCAAATGTAAGGATGGGAACAGATAAATTATCCACTTTGCATTTTCTAGTTCATGCCGTATTTTGTTTTTATTGGAAGAGTGAAAACACTGCAGAAAACTAACTTACCTGTTTTTATCTCACTTCTTGATACGTATGCTTTCTTTTTCTTCTTCTTCTTATTATACTTTAAGTTCTAGGGTACATGTGTACAACGTGCAGGTTTGTTACATATGTATACATGTGCCATGTTGGTGTGCTGCACCCATTAATTCGTCATTTACATTAGGTATATCTCCTAATGCTATCCCTCCCCCCTTCCCTCTCCCCACAATACGACCTGGTGTGTGATGATCACCTTCCTGTGTCCAAGTGATCTAATTGTTCAATTCCTACCTATGAGTGAGAACTTGCGGTATTTGGTTTTCTGTTCTTGCGATAGTTTGCTGAGAATGATGGTTTCCAGCTGCATCCATGTCCCTACAAAGGACACGAACTCATCCTTTTTTATGGCTGCATAGTATTCCATGGTGTATATGTGCCACATTTTCTTAATCCAGTCTGTCACTGATGGACATTTGGGTTGATTCCAAGTCTTTGCTATTGTGAATAGTGCTGCAATAAACATATGTGTGCATGTGTCTTTATAGCAGCATGACTTATAATCCTTTGGGTACATCCCCAGTAATGGGATGGCTGGGTCAAATGGTAGTTCTAGATCCTTGAGGAATCACCACACTGTTTTCCACAATGGTTGAACTAGTTTACAGTCAACCAACAGTGTAAAAGTGTTCCTATTTCTCCACATCCTCTCCAGCACCTGTTGTTTCCTGATTTTTTAATGATTGCCATTTTAACTGGTGTGAGATGGTATCTCATTGTGGTTTTGATTTGCATTTCTTTGATGGCGAGTGATGATGAGCGTTTTTTCATGTGTCTGTTGGCTGTATGAATGTCTTCTTTTGAGAAGTGTCTGTTCATATCCTTTGCCCACTTTTTGATGGGTTTGTTTGTTATTTTCTTGTAAATTTGATTGAGTTCTTTATAGGTTCTGGATATTAGCCCTTTGTCAGATGAGTGGATTGCCAAAATTTTCTTCCATTCTGTAAGTTGCCTGTTCACTCTGATGGTAGTTTCTTTTGCTGTGCAGAAGCTCTTTAGTTGAATTAGATCCCATTTGTCAATTTTTGCTTTTGTTGCTGTTGCTTTTGGTGTTTTAGACATGAAGTCCTTGCCCATGCCTATGTCCTTAATGGTATTACCTAGGTTTTCTTCTAGGGTTTTTATGGTTTTAGGTCTAACATTTAGGTTTCTAATCCATCTTGAATTAATTTTCGTATAAGGAGTAAGGAAAGGATCCAGTTTCAGCTTTCTACTTATGGCTAGCCAATTTTCCCAACACCATTTATTAAATAGGGAATCCTTTCCCCATTTCTTGTTTTTGTCAGGTTTGTCAAAGATCAGATGGCTGTAGATGTGTGGTATTATTTCTGAGGGCTCTGTTCGGTTCCATTGGTCTGTATCTCTGTTTTGGTGCCAGTACCTTGCTGTTTTGGTTACTGTAACCTTGTAGTATAGTTTGGAGTCAGGTAGCGTGATGCCTCCAGCTTTGTTCTTTTGGCTGAGGATTGTCTTGGCAACGCGGGGTCTTTTTTGGTTCCATATGAACTTGAAAGCAATTTTTCCAATTCTGTGAAGAAAGTCATTGGTAGCTTAATGGGGATGGCATTGAATCTATAAATTACCTTGGGCAGTATGGCCGTTTTCACAATATTGATTCTTCCTATCCATGAGCATGGTATGTTCTTCCATTTGTTTGTGTCCTCTTTGATTTCACTGAGCAGTGGTTTGTAGTTCTCCTTGAAGAGGTCCTTGACATCCCTTGTAAGTTGGATTCCTAGGTATTTTATTCTCTTTGAAGCTATTGTGAATGGGAGTTCATTCGTGATTTGGCTCTCTGTTTGTCTGTTACTGGTGTATAAGAATGCTTGTGATTTTTGCACATTGATTTTGTATCCTGAGACTTTGCTGAAGTTGCTTATCAGCTGAAGGAGATTTTGGGCTGAGACAATGGGGTTTTCTAAATATACAATTATGTCATCTGCAAACAGGGACAATTTGACTTCTTCTTTTCCTAACTGAATACCCTTGATTTCTTTCTCTTGCCTGATTGCCCTAGCCAGAACTTCCACACTATGTTGAATAGGAGTGGTGAGAGAGGGCATCCCTGTCTTGTGCCAGTTTTCAAAGGGAATGCTTCCAGTTTTTGCTCATTCAATATGATATTGGCTGTGGGTTTGTCATAAATAGCTCTTATTGTTTTGAGGTACATTCCATCAATACCGAATTTATTGAGAGTTTTTAGCATGAAGGGCTGTTGAATTTTGTCAAAGACCTTTTCTGCATCTATTGAGATAATCATGTGGTTTTTGTCTTTGGTTCTGTTTATATGCTGGATTACGTTTATTGATTTACATATGTTGAACCAGCCTTGCATCCTGGGGATGAAGCCCACTTGATCGTGGTGGATAAGCTTTTTGATGTGCTGCTGGATTCGGTTTGCCAGTATTTTATTGAGGATTTTTGCATCGATGTTCATCAAGGATATTGGTCTAAAATTCTCTCTTTTTGTTGTATCTGTCAGGCTTTGGTATCAGGATGGTGTTGGCCTCATAAAATGAGTTAGGGAGGGTCCTCCCTTTCTATTGATTGGAATAGTTTCAGAAGGAATGGTACCAACTCCTCCTTGTGCTTCTGGTAGAATTTGGCTGTGAATCCATCTGGTCCTGGACTTTTTTTCACTGGTAGGCTATTAATTATTGCCTCATTTTCAGAGCCTGCTATTAGTCTATTGAGGGATTCAACTTCTTCCTGGTTTAGTCTTGGGAGAGTGTAAGTGTACAGGAAATTATCCATTTCTTCTAGATTTTCTAGTTTATTTGCGTAGAGTTGTTTATAGTATTCTCTGATGGTACTTTATATTTCTGTGGGGTCAGTGGTAATATCCCCTTTATCATTTTTTATTGCATCTATTTGATTCTTCTCTCTTTTCTTCTTTATTAGTCTTGCTAGTGGTCTATCAATTTTGTTGATCTTTTAAAAAAACTAGCTCCTGGATTCATTGATCTTTTGGAGGGTTTTTTATGTCTCCATCTCCTTCAGTTCTGCTGTGATCTTAGTTATTTCTTGCCTTCTGCTAGCTTTTGAATGTGTTTGCTCTTGCTTCTCTAGTTCTTTAAATTGTGATGTTAGGGTGTCAATTTTAGATCTTTTCTGCTTTCTCTTGTGGGCATTTAGTGCTATAAATTTCCCTCTACACACTGCTTTAAATGTGTCGCAGAGATTCTGGTATGTTGTATCTTTGTTCTCATTGGTTTCAAAGAACATCTTTATTTCTGCCTTCATTTTGTTACGTACCCAGTAGTCGTTCAGGAGCAGGTTGTTCAGTTTCCATGTAGTTGAGTGGTTTTGATTGAGTTTCTTAATCCTGAGTTCTATTTTGATTGCACTGTGGTCTTTCTCTCACCACTTTGCCTTCATCTTACGGATTAGTAAGGAAGGACTGAAAGGAAAAGGAATTGTGTCTGCCCCACCTTTCCCTTTCCTTCTGTGTCATCATTTCAGCGTAGGTGGTTGCCTTTATAGAGGGAAATAATACAAGCGGGAAAGGATGTGATAGGATTCCATGATCATTCCTGTTTCTTAGAACAAGGCTAATTTCTTTCTAAACTTCAAGCAAGTTCTAGTTCCAAGGCATGGCCTCTTGGGGCTGTGCATGCCCCTTCTTATTTAAGTCATAGGCTTAAATACTTACCTTGTACTCACTTTGACTCTTGCTAAATTCCTACATGTCATGAGTTCAACAGAATTCTGTCTTTGTGGGGCATGACTAATGCTCTGTGAAGGTGGGTGGTAAGGATGGGTGATGCACACACTGTATGTTTCTTATCCACTCACATCTGTGCTCCACTGTCCTATCAGACTTCCCTTACAGAACAGAAGTTCAAACTAAAATTATTAAGACTTCCTATTTTTTTCTTTTCTTTTCTTTTCTTTTTTTTTTTTGAGATGGAGTCTTGCTCTTATCACCCAGGCTGGAGTGCAGTGGTGCAGTCTCGGCTTACTGCAGCCTCCACCTCTCAGGTTCAAGTGATTCTCCTTCTGTAGCTTCCCCGGTCACTGGGATTACAGGTGCTCACCATCACACCCAGCTACTTTTTGTATTTTTAGTAGAGATGGGGTTTCCCCAGGTTGGCCAGACTAGTCTTGAACTCCTGACCTCACGTCATCTCCTTTCCTTGGCCTCCCACTTTCAAGATGGAGACATTAAGCCAAAGACATTCAACCAAGCATGGAGCCCTTCTGAGTGTGAGGTCTTACTAAGCACAGGCTGCAAGCACGTGGAGCCAGGCATGTGCCTGTGTTTGTGTGTGTATATGTATGCTGGCTGCTTTATATTTTGATGAGGAAGGGCTGTCTCGTGAGGTGACATTTGATCAGAGACCTCAAGGAGGCGAGGAAGCAAGAGTTGTAGATACCTAGGACAGGAGCAACACGATCAGGGGTCCTAAGGCACAGGTGTCTTTGGCTTATTCTCAGAATAGTAAGAAGGACACTGTGCCTGGACCCCTACTTGAGAAGATGGGGTTGGGGGATGAAATCAGAGAGGCAGTAGGTCCCTGAATCATGTGTGGTCTCAAAGGCCAAGGTAAGAACTTGGAATTTTTCCATGAGGAGATGGGAAGACATAGGAGGGTTTGAGCAGAGGTGGCATGGCACAGTTAGACTTTAGATGGATCTCTCTGGTGACCGTGGGGCAAATCTCTGTGTAGGGACAAAGTGGGAAATGATGGGAACAGTTTGGATGTCATTATCATAGACCAAGAAAAGGTGGTCTTAGACTGGGTGGTATGGATAGCAGTAATTGAATCCGGTTGGCTTCTGAGCGTCTTTCACAACAAGAGCCAACAGAAGTTGCATATGAAATGAATATTTACCTAGGGTCCTGGCCTGAGGCAGCACATAAAAATGGTCTAGCATAAAGTAGTGAATTTCCTAAGATTCTACAGCATGAATGAGCTTGGGAAGGCAGAGAACAGAAGTCTTGTGTACTTTCTCATCTGTTCTCCTTCTACAATGTCTTGACTTTTCCCAAATTAACCCCTGTAACATCCTCTTCCAAACATCTTGTGTATCTGAATCTACACAGATTCTATTGCCACAATTTCATCTGTATACAGTACCATGGAAGAGTTTCTCAGAACATAATGTCCTGGGTGAGGTGACTTTACCACTAAGTCAAGTTTCTGTGGACTCTGCTTAGGGATTGACTGTCTCCACAGTTTCATTTGAGTGACGTCCTGAGGTCCTGAGAAGATACAGTTCCCCCTCCTCTGTTTTACTAAGTATCTCTTCACTTCCTGTAATAGAACAGAGTCAGTAAAACAAACAAGTTGCTATTGGGTTTAATGTACAATTGCAGGACATATAAGTCTAAGTGATTAAACTACATATGGCTTATTTTTCTTCTTTTCAGCACTTTCAGACCATGCTGAAGTCTAAATTGAATGTCCTAACACTGAAAAAGGAACCTCTCCCAGCGGTCATCTTCCATGAACCAGAGGCCATTGAGCTATGCACAACCACACCGCTGATGAAGACAAGGACTCACAGTGGCTGCAAGGTATGGGGCACGTGGTCAGCAGGGGTTCTCTTGGTGAGAGAGCCTCAAGGATGTGTGGGCTTGAGATTTGTGTTTCACAATGGTAATCATTTTTAAGAATGAAAACATAAAATGACCAACAAAATAAACTCACGAATGAAGGTAGACTGAATTCATATCCTGTTTTATTTTTCTTAATGACATAACACTACCACTTTTGGAACCCGTTAAAGACCTGGGTTTTAGTATATGTGAATAAAATTGTATTCTCTTTGTGATTTCTGTAGCTCTGTGGAACTTTGGAGTTCACAAGAAAAGTTTGGTTCTTAATGATAATTCTTCCCTTTGTTCTTTCAATCTGAATAAAACATATCTTAAAGAATGGCAAAAAAAAAAACACACACACACACAAAATCAAGTTTTCTAACAGTTATACTCTCCAAATCCTTTAGGGATAATTTTGCATTTTTGCTTTGCTTCAGTTCTCAAAATTTATACTAATATTCATGGCCCAGAATCCAGAAAAAGCATTTTTCATTTATGCAAACTTTAATGCCAACATGGAAACAAAACTAGAATATAATTTTGGTAAGCTTTGGATTTTTTCTCACATAATATTCTCTTTTGCTTGAGTTGATGAATATCGTAATCAATTTAGAGATCACAAAGAATATGTTTTATCATCAGAAATTTGTTTTGAGTAGTGGAAATAAACTAAGGGACAAGGAAAATGCATTTATATATGGATTTCTTTCATAACTTTGTAGATACACTCCTTTCCTTGTTGCTTTCCTTATTGCTTTCGAGATACACTCCTTTTCCTTATTACTTAGTATTAAGGAATCAGTTCTCGCATAGCTGTGGTCAGGTTGGCGTCTACAGCAATCTTGGGTGATGGTGGTATGCACAAAACCTCACCCACATTCATTCATTCCACACATATTCATTGGGTGCTCACTGTCTGACCGGCACAGAGTCACAGTGTGGGCAAAACCCACCAGCATCTTTGTGGGATTTAACTGCTAGCTGGGGGGCATGGGAGGAGAAAATCTAGGTAAACAAGCATGATTAGCGAGAGATCCAATTTGTGAAGAACTTGCAGGAGAATCTTTCAGGCAAAAGAATAGGGCATACTAATTCTATGAGGTGGGTGGTGTTGGTATGTTTGGGAACAGCAGGGAATGGGCCAGTATACCTGAGAAATTGAGAAAGTCATGATGAGTGGTACCGCTGGGTGGGGAAAGAGTCTTGAAGTCATGGTGAGTTTAGGTTTCATTCTAATTACGATGGGGGGTGGAATCATCGGTGGGATAAGGGAAGTGAGCTATGTGACTCATTTTAAAGTGATTTTAAATGGTGATTCTGATAAGGTGACTTTCCAGCTTCCCAAGAGCTATTGTCAGTGGCTCTGCCTTAACAGGAGAGAGTGAATCAACAGAACTGGCATTAGGTCCATTGCATTTAATGCTTTTGGTGAATTGATGATAGAAAGGAATTATAAAAGTACTCATTAAATTTGAAAGTGATCTGAGATCAAATTCGTTATACATTCTTCAGAAGATTTATTAATGCTATTTTGATTTCTGTTCCTATGAGGGAAGATGGTGCCTCAAAGCAAGATGAAATCAGTAGGGACAAGTATATGGAGGAGAATTAAGTGTGATAAAGCCTATAAAGTACATTTAAAATGGGAAGAGCACAAACCACACAGTTTTAAAATAAAAATACCTAGCAATCTGACAATCTAATTTAGATATTAAATAAATGTGTGTGTGTTTGTAAGCGAGAGAAAAATATTTGCTAGAATAAAAACCATCATTTTTCTGAAAAGGATTATAGGGTTCATGTCTCATGGACTTTTTTTCTGTGTACTGCCTTAGGTTGTGCTCATTTATTTTACTTTTAAAAGGACGTTGAAAAAAAAAATAGTAGGAATTCAGAAGAGCGTGCCAAAGAGGGCAAGGGTTGCTTGTGCTGGCCTCGGTATGTGTGGCTAGCTAGACAAAGGAAATCGGCAATGATTTCATTTGGACACCAGGAAGAACTTCTGCATTCAAGGAGAAAAACACATTCCACTCGACTATAAAAAATTTATGGACTCTCCATCCCTAGAAACCTTGAAGAGGCGATTCCAGGCGTAGATAATCATAACCCTGGAGTCAGGAATCTGGGCCAACACCTCTTGAGGGCTTTTCCAGCATTATTGTTCTATCTGAAGGAAGAAAACCTGCAAGGCGTAATTCTCCCTTGCATTCTTTAATTCTCAAGGACAGTGTCACTTTTGTGTTCTGAGTTTTGTTAAAAAAAAATTATCTATTTGAACCTTGAAATTTTGGTTTAAAATCCTTTTAGATCTTCCCCAGTTTTTTCTGATCATCTTCAAGAACAAAGTCCAGTGTTTCCTCTCTGATTCTTGCAAGTAACTTAGCTCACAAGATGCCAGCTGCAGAAGGAATGCTCTTTCGGGCTCACGCCTCCCAGGAACAATGAACACAATGTAGCCCAGGCCCAGCTGCAGGGCCAGCTCACGGGACCCTCGGCCTTCACACAGTAGTTGCTCTTTTTTCCTAATAGCTCTTATAACTTTGGGTTTGGGGAGGGAAAGAGGTAGGAGGAAGCAAAGGAAAGGGGAGTTGGAAATGGGTTGTGGCGAGCACCATTGAGACCCTCGCTCATCTCAGATTTCCCATTTTCCACTGATCTGTATTCTCCGTGGGTGCTGACGGGAGTGCCTTGCTAGGCTATTCATGTTTCGGGCAGCTGGGTCTTTGTGTGTTCTCCTCTATTGCAGCCACTTTTTTTTTTTTTTTTTTTCCTGGAGTAGAGTTATTTAACTGTACAACCCACGGCAGTGCATTAGGACTCTTGTTGGAGCTGTTTGGAGTATCAGACGCTGTGTGTGATTTTGCTGCAGCAATCCTGGCTTGTCACACCTTTCTCCTCCTATCTAGCAAGATGGAATCCTAGGTGGCTTCAGCTTGTTAGCAAACATTTATTGAATTAATAGTCATTGAAAACCTACTGTGTACATGATATTGTGGAAAAAGGAATAAAAATAGGTATTGTGGGTATAACCAAATAGAAGGAATAAGACAAGTGCCCAAATAAATAAATCACAAGTACTTCTGAAACTTGTGTGAGTATCAGAATCCCCTGGCAAGCAAACTCCTGTACCTTCCTCCCAGAGATTTTGACTCAGACGCTCGGCTTGGTGAGGAACAGGAGCCTGCACTTTCAATTATACCATGTCATTTACATGAAGGCAAACCATTTTTGGAGGTTGAAGTTCTGAGCTGCAGAGTAATGTGACAAGAGCAATGTAAGTGACATGAACAGACACGTAACCTGGGAGGTGGGGGAGTAGGATGGAAAATGGGATTTGGTGGATTTGCTATTGCAGTCCAGAAAGCTGGCTTCTAAGGGAGAACTGGGCTCTGGAATTACTGGATCAGGTGTCAGCACTGTGTGTGCCGCCTTATCCTCCAGCGGGAGCTGCCCTCCTTTGCATTGAGACTTGCAGCTCCATTCACTGAAGTTCTCAAAGCCTTCACAAAATACTGATAATAATGATGACCATAGTAATAAAAATCGAAATAGAAGTCTTAATCATACAGAACTGACACTAAAGAAAACGTGTTGATTAATGCATTCAACAGTCATCTATGCACTTTTCTTGTCATAGAGCCATTTCATCCTCATGGCAACCCAACGGTTTAAGTGCCAGGTGTAGCCCCGTTTCACAGATGAACTAGTTGAGGCATAGAGAAGTTCATCTCAGTGGCCCAGTGTCCCTCATTAGTAACTAGCAGAGCCCGGATTTGAGCTGCAGCATTCTGACTCCACAGCCTGTGCTCCCCCCACCGGATTCCACTGCCACTGAGTGGGTTCCATGTCTATCCACAGGTGTCTCTCGAAACAGGTGAGCCAGTTGTGTCATGTGATTTTGAGCAAGCTGTTTCTTTTCTGAAGGCTTCTGCTTTTGCACCTTTCATAGGTCAATATCAGGATCTCATGGACATTATAAAAAATTTAAAAAAGAATTTAAGGGCTAGTTGATTTGGCAGGTGAGTTGTTACACACTCGTTGGTGGATTCTGAGTTTCGTGTCTACCAACCCATCCTGCTGTCTTTCTTCCAAACGTCCAAGGCTGGAGGATTTACCTTGTTTAATTGGATTGGAATTTTATCTTTTCTTACAGAAACCAGAAAGCATAAGGAAAATACTAAAAATATCGTATAATTTTACCCAGATATACCACACAGATTCTCAAATTTAGTTTTCTTTAAAAAAAGGCAATCTACAATAAAGTCATATGCCTTGTAAAAATTGTATGTGTAGATATATAACCAATGCAAAATGCCCACTGAGTTCCTATATGGCCACGTGGATGCTGTACAATACCCATTCCACAGTGCTTATACTGTTAAAGCAAAATAGCAGCAATGTTGTCACAAACAAACTGATGCATAATTGGGGATTTAGCACGTAACATATGTCTTTTCTTTAAAATGTTTTATAAAGTTTGTGATTGCTGCTAATTTCTGAGCATGAGAATTTCTCTGAGTTGCAAAAGGGAAGTAACCCAGAAGAGAAATACCAAGGGGAGGCGTGTGTGTAGGAACAGGAAAAGCAGGATCATTAGCAGTTGTTGACATGGGTCTCCTGTTTGGGACTGAATCTATCTGCCTTGATTGGGAGAGTCCCTGGCTGTCTTTCCACTACATCCTTTTCATCTGGCTGGTCGGGCCAGCGTCTGAGGTCAGCCCTGAGGGTTGGCTTCAGGAGGATGCTTCTCTTGGCCTCCAAGGCAAACTTGGATGTCAGTGGTGAACAGGCTAATTTAGCATGACCTCTTTTCTTTTCTTCTTTTCTTTTCCTTTCTTTTCTTCTCTTCTCTTCTCTTTTCCTTTCTTCTCTTCTCTTCTCTTTTCTTTCTTTTCTTTACTTCTTTGTTTCTATCTCTCTCTCTTCTTTTTTTTTTTTTTTTGTTTTTTGAGTCTCTGTTTGCCAGGCTGGAGTGCAGTGGTGTGATCTCAGTGCACTGCAATCTTTCCACCTCCCAGGTTCAAGCGATTCTTCTGCCTCAGCCTCCTGAGTAGCTTAAATTGGAGGCATCTGCCACCAGGCCCGGCTAATTTTTGTATTTTTAGTAGGAGTTTTCACCTTGTTGGCCAGGCTGGTCTTGCACTCCTGACCTCAAGTGATCCACCCGCCTTGGCCTCCCAAAGTGCTGAGATTATAGACATGAGCCACCACCCAGCCAGAATGAGATATTTCTTTGTGCTCCCCTTCCTTTCTGTTCCCTCCCATCTTAGGCTGAGGGCGTCCATGTCTTGATTCTGTGGCCTATCCAGCAGTGCTTGTTCCTTCGTCCTTTACCTAGTGTCCCACCAGCCCTTCGCCTAGGCCTGTGCTCACCATGTGCTTGGCCCCATGTACCCAAATCTTGCCTCTTCCTGAGTGAGGCACTTGGCCTGGCTTGATGTGAAGCCCCATCTAAAGGCACTACTGATATCTTCCCATTTGTGAGGGTAACTGTCGAACCAACTAGTTTCCAGGAAGGAGTTAATGATGTGTAAACCATCACAATTTTTAGATTGCCTTTTTTGAGATTCCCTGCATTCAGGTATAACAGTAGTAGTCCCTTAGCTCTCAGGAAGGAAGAGATTGATTACAGTTTCATGGAACGGAGAGGAGATGTTTCTGAGCTGAAGGCTTCGCAGGTAACCCTCAAATACTACCATGGAGTGCTTGTGTAAAATGGCCAGTCTGAGAAGTGAATTCCAGTAATCCAACTTATCTCATGATGCGGACTCTTGATTTGAATGTAAGTGTATTTGAAATTAGCGTCACGTGTATCTGATTTCTACACCTAAATCTTTGGGTTCCGTTGATCAATTATGTATTTAACTTGAAATAAAGTCATGTTTTCTCATTTTTTCTCATTTTAGACAAAGGGCCATTTTTTACTCCTTAACACAAATGAAAATGTTGGTTTTATTGTGTGACCATCCTCATCACATGCGTCTCTATAGCTCTTTCTTGGATTTGGGGCATGTATTGAATCCTATTATGCCAATTATACAGACTTTGTTTTTGCAAGGTAAGTTTCTGACTTCAATGTCAAGACAGAATACATGTATATATAATTAGATTCAAGCCTGTGATTTCCATTGATTGTTTTAATCTAAATTCAGAGTGATCGATATTTATTTTCTCTTTATACTTTCTTACACTTTCCTGTAAACAAATCAAAACATTCACTTCTGCTTGTCTCCTCAAATGCAGGAAGCTAAAAGTTTGTATGAGCTAACCTTTGTTGTTTCAGAGACAAGCTTTTATTTTTCTGCAATTTTTACTCTTTGTAGACTTGTAAAAATTTTTTCCTCTCTCCCTCCCTTCCTTCTTCCGTCCCTCCTTTCCTCCCTCCCTCCCTTCCTCCTTTTTTTCCTTTCTCCCCTTTTTTCCTCCTTCTCTCTCTCCCTTCCTCCTTTTCTACTTTTCTTTCTTTCTACATCCACAAGAATTTATTGCACATTGTCAAGATTATTCACTCGCATACAGACATCTACCTGCCTCTGATACTTAAGGACCAAGGAGCCAGCAGAATCAATGGAAAAGGAAGCTTTTGAAAACCGGAGGAATCTCCCTGTCCCCAGCAGGCACTTAAGCCACCCTCAGCCCTGCCCCTCCCTCTCCACCCTGTCCAGTGCCCATTCTCCTAACCTCCTTGTTCCAATCTCAGAGGATTCAGGAGAGAAAGTAGAGATGGCTTCAGGGGTAACTGAAGCCTCCATCTATTGTTTGAGTGTTGATCTTTAAATATATGTTCAAATACAGACTCCTTATGCTACTGCTAGTGTACCTAGAGGTTTTAATGTAAACTTCTTGGCCACAGGTCCAAACTTAGAACTTTGAATTCTATACTTTGGTTTTTCCACTGACAGCCGTGGTGGCTTTGGCAAAGCTCTTTATCCTTTGTGACCTCACTTTTGTTATTTGTTGACTAAAGTCTTTTCATACTAGGAATTAAAACTTCTCAGCTGATACAGGTGTTTGGAGTGAAGATTATAACTTTGCCTGATTTCTCTAGTTTGCCACATAGAATTGACCCTAACTTAACGCTTGTTGAGTTGGATGACAGACTTGTTTATGGGGTCACTCTTAAGATTGGTGGGTGCAGTAGAGCTGTTGTCCCATGGAGGGATTCTCTGGAGATCCCTGAAAGCTTCAAACTACTTATTTCCAGGTGCCCCATACTGTGAGGGTCAGTAAATCCTTGTCCTTTTACTTTAGAGAGTCAGATTTGACATTAAAGCCTAACTTTTGGGCAAATGACAAAGATTGTAATTTTCTTACTGACAAAATTAGTCTACTTCTTGATTTTAAAAACTCCTGGGATTATAAGTTATGCTGCTATAAAGACATATGCACACGTATGTTTATTGCGGCACTATTCACAATAGCAAAGACTTGGAATCAACCCAAATGTCCATCAATGACAGACTGGATTAAGAAAATGTGGCACGTATACACCATGGAATACTATGCAGCCATAAAAAAGGGTGAGTTCATGTCCTTTGTAGGGACATGGATGCAGCTGGAAACCATCATTCTCAGCAAACTATCTCAAGAACAGAAAACCAAATACTGCATGTTCTCACTCATAGGTGGGAATTGAACAATGAGATCACTTGGACACAGGAAGAGGAGCATCACACACTGGGTCCTATTGTGGAGAGGGGGTAGGGGGGAGGGATAGCATTAGGAGATATACCTAATGTAAATGACGAATTAATGGGTGCAGCACACCAACATGGCACATGTGTACGTATGTAACAAACCTGCATGTTGTGCACATATACCCTAGAACTTAAAGTACAAAAAAAAAAAGAAAAAACTTCTTGAAAAACTCATGAAAGCAAAGATTCATTAGTGAAAAAAATGAGAAAACCGTCTAAGCTTAAATGTGTGAAAAAGATAATATGCAATTTTTGTTCAGCAATACTATGAAAAATATGCAGTCATTAAAAATTTTGTTGTAGAAATTATATTGGTATGGAAAATATTTATAATGTATTAAGTATATAAAAAGTTGATTATAACATGTTATTAGTATCCATTTTTGTACAATAATGTAAAATAAAATAATTATATATCGACATTCATAATAGAATGCTGTACAGATATACTAAAATATGAACAGAAGTAATCTCTGAATAATAAAACTGGGGATAAACTTTTGATTTTCCTACTTTTTTGCTTATTTGCATTATCTAAATTTTTAACACTGAAGAAAACATGTATTTGGATGTTATAAGTTTGTCTGGAAAGTTTATAGGAAACTCCATTCTAAATGGAACATTTTGGAAAAAAGCTCCGAGTCAGTGACTTAGACATTTGTTTCTTCTCTGTGCCCAAATCAGAATTTCACAAGTGTCAGGGAAAGTGACGTTTTTCCATTTAACTTGTGATTTGTCTGGTGTCAGATTTGTCTCAAGTGCTCAGCATAGTAATTGTGAAGCTACTCAAACACATTTGAAAGAATAACATACTGGTTTGCTGAAGGCTCCTTCCTGGCAAAATTAGTGGCTTAACAACAGAAATTTACTCTCTCATAGAGCTAGAGGCTGGAGGCCACAATGAGCATCATGGGACAGAAATCCAGGTGTCAGCAGGGTCATGCTCCTGGAGGCTCTAGGGAGACAATCCATTCTTTGCCTCCTGCAGTTTAGGAGGCTGCAGGCATTCCTTGGCTTGTGGGTACATCACGGCAATCTCTGCATGGTGGTCACGTTACCTTCTCTTCTGTCTATCAAACCTCCCTCTGCTTTCCTTTCTTATAAGGACACTTGTGAATGGACTTAGTGCCCGTTGGATAATCCAGTTATCTATCTATCTTAGGATCCTTCGTTTTATCAAATCTGCAGAAAGGCTTTTTCTTTGTAAGGTAACATTTATAGGTTCCAGGAGTTAGGATGTAATGTCTTTGGGTGACTATTATTCACCCTACTACAGATGGTTCTCTTATAATTGGGGAATTGTAAAAATGTAAAAATTGTCACACACACACACGCGCACGCGCGCACACACAATGTTCATAGTTCATCTTTGTTTTTTTTAAATTTTACTTTAAGTTCTGGGATACATGTGCAGAATGTGCAGCTTTGTTATATAGGTATACATGTGCCATGGTGGTTTGCTGTACGTATCAACCTGTCATCTAGGTTTTTTTTTTTTTTTTTTTTTTTTTTATTATACTTTAAGTTCTAGGGTACATGTGCATGACGTTTATATCATGTATAACTCCCCAATGCAATCCCTCCCTCCTCCCCCCTCCCCATGATAGGCCCCAGTGTGTGATGTTCCCCTTCCTGAGTCCAAGTGATCTCATTGTTCAGTTCCCACCTATGAGTGAGAACATGCGGTGTTTGGTTTTCTCTTCTTGTGATAGTTTGCTAAGAATGATGGTTTCCACCTGCATCCATGTCCCTACAAAGGACGCAAACTCATCCTTTTTGATGGCTGCATAGTATTCCATGGTGTATATGTGCCACATTTTCTTAATCCAGCTGTCACAGATGGACATTTGGGTTGATTCCAAGTCTTTGCTATTGTGAATAGTGCCGCAATAAACAAACGTGTGCATGTGTCTTTGTAGTAGAGTAATTTATAATCCTTTGGGTATATACCCAGTAGTGGGATGGCTGGGTCATATGGTACATCTAGTTCTAGATCCTTGAGGAATCGCCATACTGTTTTCCATAATGGTTGAACTAGTTTACAATCCCACCAACAGTGTAAAAGTGTTCCTATTTCTCCACATCCTCTCCAACACCTGTTGTTTCCTGACTTCTTAATGATTGCCATTCTAACTGGTGTGAGATGGTATCTCATTGTGGTTTTGATTTGCATTTCTCTGATGGCCAGTGATGATGAGCATTTTTTCATGTGTCTGTTGGCTGTATGGATGTCTTCTTTGAGAAATGTCTGTTCATATCCTTTCCCCACTTTTTGATGGGGTTGTTTGCTTTTTTCTTGTATATTTGTTTGAGTTCTTGGTAGATTCTGGATATTAGCCCTTTGTCAGATGAGTAGGTTGCAAAAATTTTTTCCCATTCTGTAGGTTGCCTGTTCACTCTGATGGTAGTTTCTTTGGCTGTGCAAAAGCTCTTTAGTTTAATTAGATCCCATGTGTCAATTTTTGCTTTTGCTGCCGTTGCTTTTGGTGTTTTAGACATGAAGTCCTTGCCCATGCCTATGTCCTGAATGGTACTACCTAGATTTTCTTCTAGGGTTTTTATGGTATTAGGTCTAACATTTAAGTCTCTAATCCATCTTGAATTAATTTTCGTATAAGGGGTAAGGAAAGGATCCAGTTTCAGCTTTCTACTTATGGCTAGCCAATTTTCCCAGCACCATTTATTAAATAGGGAATCCTTTCCCCATTTCTTGTTTCTCTCAGGTTTGTCAAAGATCAGATGGCTGTAGATGTGTGGTATTATTTCTGAGGACTCTGTTCTGTTCCATTGGTCTATATCTCTGTTGTGGTACCAGTACCATGCTGTTTTGGTTACTGTAGCCTTGTAGTATAGTTTGAAGTCAGGTAGCGTGATGCCTCCAGCTTTGTCCTTTTGACTTAGGATTGTCTTGGCAATGCGGGCTCTTTTTTGGTTCCATATGAACTTTAAAGCCGTTTTTTCCAATTCTGTGAAGAAAGTCATTGGTAGCTTGATGGGGATGGCATTGAATCTATAAATCACCTTGGGCAGTATGGCCATTTTCACGATATTGATTCTTCCTATCCATGAGCATGGTATGTTCTTCCATTTGTTTGTGTCCTCTTTGATTTCACTGAGCAGTGGTTTGTAGTTCTCCTTGAAGAGGTCCTTTACATCCCTTGTAAGCTGGATTCCTAGGTATTTGATTCTCTTTGAAGCAATTGTGAATGGAAGTTGATTCCTGATTTGGCTCTCTGCTTGTCTGTTACTGGTGTATAAGAATGCTTGTGATTTTTGCACATTAATTTTGTATCCTGAGACTTTGCTGAAGTTGCTTATCAGCTTAAGCAGATTTTGGGCTGAGACAATGGGGTTTTCTAAATATACAATCATGTCATCTGCAAACAGGGACAATTTGACTTCTTCTTTTCCTAACTGGATACCCTTGATTTCTTTCTCTTGCCTGATTGCCCTAGCCAGAACTTCCAACACTATGTTGAATAGGAGTGGTGAGAGAGGGCATCCCTGTCTTGTGCCAGTTTTCAAAGGGAATTTTTCCAGTTTTTGCCCATTCAGTATGATATTAGCTGTGGGTTTGTCATAAATAGCTCTTATTATTTTGAGGTACGTTCCATCAATACCAAATTTATTGAGCATTTTTAGCATAAAGGGCTGTTGAATTTTGTCAAAAGCCTTTTCTGCATCTATTGAGATAATCATGTGGTTCTTGTCTTTGGTTCTGTTTATATGCTGGATTACGTTTATTGATTTGCGAATGTTGAACCAGCCTTGCATCCCAGGGATGAAGCCCACTTGATCATGGTGGATAAGCTTTTTGATGTGCTGCTGAATCCGGTTTGCCAGTATTTTATTGAGGATTTTTGCATCGATGTTCATCAGGGATATTGGTCTAAAATTCTCTCTTTTTGTTGTGTCTCTGCCAGGCTTTGGTATCAGGATGATGTTGGCCTCATAAAAAGAGTTAGGGAGGATTCCCTCTTTTTCTATTGATTGAAATAGTTTCAGAAGGAATGGTACCAGCTCCACCTTGTACCTCTGGTAGAATTCAGCTGTGAATCCATCTGGTCCTGGACTTTTTTTGGTGGGTAGGCTATTAATTGTTGCCTCAATTTCAGAGCCTGCTATTGGTCTATTCAGGGATTCAACTTCTTCCTGTTTAGTCTTGGGAGAGTGTAAGTGTCCAGGAAATTATCCATTTCTTCTAGATTTTCTAGTTGATTTGCGTAGAGGTGTTTATAGTATTCTCTGATGGTAGTTTGTATTTCTGTGGGGTCGGTGGTGATATCCCCTTTATCATTTTTTATTGCGTCTATTTGATTCCTCTCTCTTTTCTTCTTTATTAGTCTAGCTAGCGGTCTGTCAATTTTGTTGATCTTTTCAAAAAACCAACTCCTGGATTCATTGATTTTTTGGAGGGTTTTTTGTGTCTCTATCTCCTTCAGTTCTGCTCTGATCTTAGTTATTTCTTGACTTCTGCTAGCTTTTGAATGTGTTTGCTCTTGCCTCTCTAGTTCTTTTAATTGTGATGTTAGAGTGTCAATTTTAGATCTCTCCTGCTTTCTCTTGTGGGCATTTAGTGCTATAAATTTCCCTCTACACACTGCTTTAAATGTGTCCCAGAGATTCTGGTATGTTGTATCTTTGTTCTCATTGGTTTCAAAGAACATCTTTATTTCTGCTTTCATTTCGTTATGTACCCAGTAGTCATTTAGGAGCAGGTTGTTCAGTTTCCATGTAGTTGAGCGGTTTGGATTGAGTTTCTTAGTCCTGAGTTCTAGTTTGATTGCACTGTGGTCTGAGAGACAGTTTGTTATAATTTCAGTTCTTGTACATTTGCTGAGGAGTGCTTTACTTCCAATTATGTGGTCAATTTTGGAATAAGTGCGATGTGGTGCTGAGAAGAATGTATATTCTGTTGATTTGGGGTGGAGAGTTCTATAGATGTCTATTAGGTCCACTTGGTGCAGAGATGAGTTCAATTCCTGGATATCCTTGTTAACTTTCTGTCTGGTTGATCTGTCTAATGTTGACAGTGGAGTGTTGAAGTCTCCCATTATTATTGTATGGGAGTCTAAGTCTCTTTGTAGGTCTCTAAGGACTTGCTTTATGAATCTGGGTGCTCCTGTATTGGGTGCATATATATTTAGGATAGTTAGCTCTTCCTGTTGAATTGATCCCTTTACCATTATGTAATGGCCTTCTTTGTCTCTTTTGATCTTTGATGGTTTAAAGTCTGTTTTATCAGAGACTAGGATTGCAACCCCTGCTTTTTTTTTTCTCCATTTGCTTGGTAGATCTTCCTCCATCCCTTTATTTTGAGCCTATGTATGTCTCTGCATGTGAGATGGGTCTCCTGAATACAGCAGACTGATGGGTCTTGACTCTTGATCCAGTTTGCCAGTCTGTGTCTTTTAATTGGAGCATTTAGTCCATTGACATTTAAGGTTATATTGTTATGTGTGAACTTGATCCTGTCATTATGATATTAACTGGTTATTTTGCTCGTTAGTTGATGCAGTTTCTTCCTAGCCTCGATGGTCTTTACATTTTGGCATGCTTTTGCAATGGCTGGTACCGCTTGTTCCTTTCCATGTTTAGGGCTTCCTTCAGGGTCTCTTGTAAGGCAGGCCTGGTGGTGACAAAATCTCTAAGCATTTGCTTATCTGTAAAGGATTTTATTTCTCCTTCACTGATGAAGCTTAGTTTGGCTGGATATGAAATTCTGGGTTGAAAATTCTTTTCTTTAAGAACGTTGAATATTGGCCCCCACTCTCTTCTGGCTTGTAGAGTTTCTGCCGAGAGGTCTGCTGTTATTCTGATGGGCTTCCCTTTGTGGGTAACCCGACCTTTCTCTCTGGCTGCCCTTAAGATTTTTTCCTTCATTTCAACTTTGGTGAATCTGGCAATTATGTGTCTTGGAGTTGCTCTTCTGGAGGAGTATCTTTGTGGCGTTCTCTGTATTTCCTGAATTTGAATGTTGGCCTGCCCTACTAGGTTGGGGAAGTTCTCCTGGATGATATCCTGAAGAGTGTTTTCCAACTTGGTTCCATTTTCCCCCTCACTTTCAGGCACCCCAATCAGACGTAGATTTGGTCTTTTTACATAATCCCATACTTCTTGCAGGCTTTGTTCATTTCTTTTTCTTCTTTTTTCTTTTGGTTTCTCTTCTCGCTTCATTTCATTCATTTGATCCTCAATCGCTGATACTCTTTCTTCCAGTTGATCGAGTCGGTTACTGAAGCTTGTGCATTTGTCACGTATTTCTCATGTCATGGTTTTCATCTCTGTCATTTCGTTTATGATCTTCTCTGCATTAATTAATCTAGCTGTCAATTCTTCCACTTTTTTTTCAAGATTTTTAGTTTCTTTGCGCTGGGTACGTAATTCCTCCTTTAGCTCTGAGAGGTTTGATGGAGTGAAGCCTTCTTCTCTCATCTCGTCAAAGTCATTCTCTGACCAGCTTTGATCCGTTGCTGGCGATGGGCTGCGCTCCTTTGCAGGGGGAGAAGCGCTCTTATTTTTTGAATTTCCAGCTTTTCTGCCCTGCTTCTTCCCCATCTTTGTGGTTTTATCTGTCTCTGGACTTTGATGATGGTGACGTACGGATGGGGTTTTGGTATAGGTGTCCTTCCTGTTTGATAGTTTTCCGTCTGACAGTCAGAAGGACTGTCTGTTGGTCTGTTGGAGATTGCTTGAGGTCCACTCCAGACCCTGTTTGCCTGGGTATCAGCAGCAGAGGTTGCCGAAGATAGAATATTGCTGAACAGCGAGTGTACCTGTCTGATTCTTTCTTTGGAAGTTTCCTCTCAGGGGTGACGCCACCCTGTGAGGTGTGGGGTGTCAGACTGCCCCTAGTGGGGGATGTCTCCCAGCTAGGCTACTCAGGGGTCAGGGACCCACCTGAGCAGGCAGTCTGTCCGTTCTCGGATCTCAGCCTCCGCGTTAGGAGATCCACGGCTCTCCCCAAAGCTGTCAGACAGAGTCGTTCGCGTCTGCACCGCCCCCGCTCTTTCCCCTAATGGGCTGCAGCTGTGCGCTGTCTGCAGAGGTAGAGTCTACAGAGACAGGCAGGCTTCCTTGAGCTGCTGTGAGCTCCACCCAGTTCGAGCTTCCCAGCGGCTTTGTTTACCTACTTAAGCCTCAGCAATGGCGGGCGCCCCTCCCCCAGCCTCGCTGCTGCCTTGCGGATAGATCGCCGCAGACGGCTGTGTTAGCAGTGAGGGAGGCTCCGTGGGCGTGGGACCCTCCCGGCCAGGTGTGGGATATATTCTCCTGGTGTGCCTGTTTCCTTAAAGCGCAGTATTGGGGTGGGAGTTACCCGATTTTCCAGGTGTTGTGTGTCTCAGTTCCCCTGGCTAGGAAAAAGGGATTCCTTTCCCCCTTGCGCTTCCAGGTGAGGCGATGCCTCGCCCTGCTTCAGCTCACGCTGGTCAGGCTGCAGCAGCTGACCAGCACCGATTGTCCGGCACTCCCTAGCGAGATGACCCCAGTACCTCAGTTGAAAACGCAGAAATCACCGGTCTTCTGTGTCGCTTGCGCTGGGAGTTGGAGACTGGAGCTGCTCCTATTCGGCCATCTTGCTCCGCCCCCTAGATTTTCTCATCTAGGTTTTAAGCCCTACATCCATTAGGTATTTGTCCTAATGATCTCCCTCCCCTTGCCCCTGACACCCCGACAGGCCCTGGGGTATGTTGTTCCCCTCCCTGTGTCCATGTGTTCTCACTGTTCAACTCCCACTTATGAGTGAGAACATGTGATGTTTGGTTTTCTGTTTGCAGCACTATTTACAATAGCCAAGACTTGGAACCAATCCAAATGCCCATCAATGATAGACTGGATAAAGAAAATGTGTCACATACACACCATGGAATACTATGCAGCCATAAAAATGAATGAGCTCATGTCCTTTGCAGGGACATGGATGAAGGTGGAAGCCATCATTCTCAGTTCATCAGTTTTTTAGGTTATGTTTATTTTTTCTTAAGCCTAAGAAAATTATTTTCTTGGAATTCAGAAAGCTACTAAAAAATTGAAAAATCAAGAAATTTGCTCTGTAAAGTTAGCATCTTACTCATATGTTGAGCCAAATTCATTTTGTAATCACAATTTCTGAAAGAGAAGAGATACCTTAACATTTTATATAGAATATAGGTTTTTGCACAAAACCTGTGTTTTTTTTTAACCTGTTCTACACAGGTTTTGTACTACAAATGTGAACATTTATAGTTTGCTATTTTCCAATATAGTGGGCACATCAAACAGTGTTTGTAAAAGATTCACGGTGCTGTCACAGGGACAGTGAATAGATACTTTTCTCCTCATTTTGAGTAAAGCTTTGAGCAGAAGTTTGAAAATGATGTGGGAAATATGAGTATAATATGCGTGTCTGAGAGAAGTACCTTGTTATGCAGTTATTCTCCCCTTATGATTTCCTGTTTAGAGAGTTTGTCTTTGAAATAATTTGTTGGTTTAGTTCTGAAAATTTAGTTTAATTATTATCTGAATTTAGGGTTTGTTTATTTAGAAAAAAAGTTAACTATTCCACATCTTTTTCTGGGCTGGTTTTGTGGATAAACTATATTTCCACTGCGGTAGACTTCATTTGTTAGCCAACCATAGAAACACCCCACAGAAAACCGATTAAGTTGATAGAAATTCATTAATAATGTACCTTATGGTTTCCAGCAGAGATTGTATAACTTCTTAGAGACTCTCCAAAGATTATAATAACTTCAAAACTAAAATCTGGTTTATACAAATATAATACTTAAATATAAGAAGTTAACTTTTAAAATACTGTCTCGAGTATATATATTCAGCATTCGTTATGTCATTCTTACTTTCAATGTTCCATTCACCTTTTGCATTAGAGGAATCTGTACTGAGGGAACCAAATGTGAGAACAAGTTTACCTGCTACTCCAAGGGTAATTTTTTTGTTTATTAAATGAAAGAAAAGATGCTTTAGGTACGAAAGCATTAAACAATATAGATGGTGAGTGAAATCTGATATAAACCTGGACTTTCCTTGTAAGTGATTTTTTTTCCCTTGAGTTTTAAATTTTATCAAAGCAATATTTGCAGAGATGAAAACATCAAATAACAGTGAAAAAACCTAAACATCAAATATTTTTTATTTTTTATTTTATTTTTTATTTTTTTGAGACGGAGTCTCGCTCTGTCGCCCAGGCTGGAGTGCAGTGGCGAGATCTCAGCTCACTGCAAGCTCCGCCTCCCGGGTTTACGCCATTCTCCTGCCTCAGCCTCCCACGTAGCTGGGACTACAGGCGCCCGCCACCTCACCCGGCTAGTTTTTTTTTTGTATTTTTAGTAGAGATGGGGTTTCACCGTGTTAGCCAGGATGGTCTCGATCTCCTGACCTCGTGATCCACCCGTCTCGGCTTCCCAAAGTGCTAGGATTACAGGCTTGAGCCACCGCGTCTCTTTCATCCCTTCTGCACACCTCAGTCCTGCTTGAAGAAGTGATCATAATTATTTATTGTGGCAGTTTCTTCTTGTGTTTATGTTTATATATCCAAACACTACACTTTATCCCATTATGATAGATAATATTTTTTAGCTTTCTGTTCTGGTAGATGTACATTTAGGCCCATAATGTCTATACTCACTCTCTTTCCTCCATTTTGCTAATACAGTTACTTCTGAAAGTTTAGTGAACTCAGTATCTGTGTGATAACTAAAGGACCCATCAGTGCAGCATAATTTTTATTTCCTTTATTGTTCAATTTAGAATATATATTATTTTTAGAATTGTATAGTTTTATATACACCTACACTTAATTTTCCACAAATGCTTTATCAAATTCGGCATATGACTATCAATATGTTCCCCAACTACCGGGTTATATGACATAGTGTATTCTTCTTCATCTCCTCCTGAGGATCTCACCCTGAGAGTTCCTTGTCCTCTTGTTCCTGAGTAGACTCTGTCTCTGGGTCAGCTGCACTCCTTCTGTAAGTCAGGGACTTCTATCTGTTACTCTGATGTGTTGGATACTCCTTTGTTTTCTTCCCCGTTTTAAGTTTACTCCTGTGTTACGCTGGAGCACATCTCCCAGAAGTAAACATTGTGTGCCTTTTATATCTGAAAGTTTCTTTATTTTACTCTCACCTTTTCAAAAGTTTGGCTGGTATAGAAATTCAGATTGGAAATAATTTCTACTAAGCACTGTGAAGACACTACCCGTTGACTTCTATGATCCCTTGTTACATTTCAGGAACCTGATCCCATTTGATTCAGATACTAGTATTCTTTTGTATGTGACTTTCCCCTCTGTATTAGTCCATTTTCACACTGCTGTAAGGAACTACCTGAGACTGGGTAATTTATAAGGACAGGGGGTTTAATTGACTCACAGTTCCACACAGCTGGGGAGGCCTCTGGAAACTTAAAATCATGGCGGAAGGCGAAGGGGAAGCAAGGCACATCTTACATAGCAGCAGGGGTTGGGGAAGTGCCCCATTTATAAACCGTCAGGCCTTGTGAGAACTCACTATCACGAGAACAGTATGGGGAAAATGGCTCCTATGATTCAGTCACCTCCCACTAGCTCCCTCCCTTGACACATGGTGATTACAATTCAAGATGAGATTTGGGTGGGGACACAGTCAAACCATATCATCCCCCAAGCTTTGCAAGCTTTAACGATCTTCTTTTTGCTCTTGGTCCTCTTTAATTTTATGGTTATGTGCCTTGGTGTGGATTTTCACCCACTTCATCCAGTTAAGGGTTGTGGGCCTCTTTAATTTGGAGAATCTTGTTTCTTAATAGTTCAGCCACCTTAAGGAAAATCCTGACTTGTCCTCCTAATTTGGGAACCATTTAAGAGATAAGGACAGATGATAAATGTAGATTAGGTCAAAATATCAGTTTTATAAAATTTGCTTAGTAGGTTTGGTATGTAGAGTCAGTGGGCTTTCTGAAACTTCCATATCTTGGTTAAAACCCTTGATATGTTACTTTCTTCTCTCCCATTCATTTTTTTCCTTTTTGTTTGCAACTTAACATTTTCCATTATGGTCAATTTAGTGACTTTTGAGAAGGAGGGGCGATACATATTGAAGGGGCAATTTGCCATCTTTTCCCAGAAATCCTCTCTAACTTGCTAATTTTAACCATTTGAACTTTCCTTTCTTGTGTCTTTATTTAAGATGAAGACAGTGACACTTAAGTTACTTTCAAGTTTAAAGAGATATTTATAAAGCACTTTGAACTTCTTTGTGGGAGCAGTGCTATATAAATAAAATACTGCCATTCAAATTACAGCCCCCTCGGGTTTTGAATGTAGAGGTCAATGAACTATAGACAAAATGGTGACAAATAAGGTATGACATTTTTTGGTGACAAAAAATGGCAATAAATAACGCAGAGTCTTAAAAAGATCATAAAGTCTTCTTTTAAATATGAACAGGGATTTTTTTTTTTCATTACATCCCTGGGTGTTTCAGCTCCTGACTATCCAGCTAGTAGAATATAAAAACCACTGTAACAACAGGTGCAGATGTGTTCCTTGGTGTGCCAGTTGTTCATTTTTTTGTTTTTAATGAAAATATTATACATTTGTTTCTTGGCAAGAGAAATGATGTCTGGGCTTCTGTGCGTACTGAGTGCTCTAAATGAGACATTAGTCAGATTGGCATTTATGAGTCACCAGGCATCTTCAGAAGCCAAATCCAGGAATTATAAAATAATTTACTTAGGAAGTAATGAGGATAAATGAAATTCATCATCCTGGGAGCCAGGAAAGTTACGCTGTAAGCTAAAAATCCTACTGAAATTAGTTTCCCCCCACATTGATTGATTAATGCGTTCTCTTTAAGAGTTGTTTTCGTGACACTTATGAGCAGTGCTGGAATTCTCATGTTTCCACCTAGTATGCCTGCAATAAGTGTTAGAGCAGGAACGGTGCCATCCACTATTATGGAAACACTTTCCTATTAGTCTATTCATGGGATGGTGCTAAACAGGTGCTTACTTACCAGAGAGCTCATTCAGAGTCCACCTTGCTTGTGGATAAAAGTCCCTTTTCTTCTGTTCTCCCCTCTGTATTCTCCTTCCAGATTTCCTAAAGTCTTTTTACTTCTTGGCCCTTCCTTGCAGCCCCATCAAGGATCCTGGTCTATCAGGAACAACTGGTTTGGAGGTAGAAGGACCTCCAGGGGGAGGGAGCTTCAGGATCCTCAGCATGAATCGTCAATAGGAGAAATTGACCTTAGTCTTGAAGGTTAAAAAAGGAAGTTTTATGTTGTAAAAACCTGGTGCCTTCATAGTTATTATGCCAACAGAACCCTGATTTCATTTATTCTCCATAGCAAGGGTCATCATCCGGAAGAGAAAGAGCAGGGAGGAAGAGAAGTCATCCTGCCACATATGTACTAGAGTCAGTCTGAGACAAAGAGAGTCGAAGGAAGGAAATGTGCAGACCTGTTAGGGCAATGAAAAAAACTAGTTTATTTGTTCATGCTCAGTAAGATCCTCTACTAGGAACCCTACTCATTTTTTGTTTTTAAATTACAGACCCCTTTAAACAAAAGAAACACTACTGATAATTATAAATGTATTAATACATTGGCCAAATCTCTGTGATATTTACTAATTATTATGTGTGTACATATATATTTTTAGAGACAGGGTTTATTATGTCTTTTTAAAACAAATATAAAATAGAGATGTTAGCATGAGCTACATTAGGAATAAACAATATTGTATGTATATCTTATTAATTATGATGGATTTCTCTTATAGTTAGTGTAGGCAAGGCTCTTCTTTAACAATAGTGGATATAAAACTGAATTTCACATGGCTTTGGTAGTTTTAATATTGTTTGACTGACTTCTTGTCAGATGCAATTGGATCATCAGTTTTCACCCCAGAATAAGGTAGAAAAGATTCTATGCCAGGAGAAGGAATTACACCAGCTCTACCATTTTCTCGTTTGTGTGTGTGTGCACTCTTTGAATTACCCTAAATCTGTCATTTATTTGTAGAATGTCAGCTGGATTTTATTAAAACCAGATTCGTCATCCATAAATTCACTGCAGTGGGCAAATGTGAACTGTAAAGCTCTGAGTGATCCTGCAGGTAAAGTGTCCCGTCAACTCCTTTCCCACTGTAGGATGCCCACCCTCCCTTAGGATCCTTCTAATTCTGTATGTGACACTGATTATACGACAAATGGATTGGTGGAGGAGCCAGTGTCGGCCTGTGTATTAAGAATTAGTAATGCTGAAATTTGTTTCATATTTTTGAAGATAAGAATAACTATAAATAGAAATTTTAACATAATCTGTCCCCAACCTAGGCGATTCTATTACATACCTTCTGGGGCGTACGTAGCATACTTTGGGGATGAGGCCCTGGAGTACCATGCTAAGGACATGGAGGCTGCTTCTTGGCCTTGCAGAAAAGCATGCCAAGCTCATTCATGAATATCTGCTATTGTTTCAGGAGGAGAAAATGATAGACCAATGTCAGATATTCTGATCAAGACCAAAATCCTCTCTTGGACCCATTTGGAGGGTGAGAAAACCTAGACCTATCAGGCCAAGTGATATTCTTAGCAAACAGGTGCAGGAGCAGAACTGGTATTTTTCTTTCTTCATTCTTGGGCCAGTCCTCCAGTGCTAAGACTGCTCCTCCTTACTATATCATGGGAGAGATAAGGAGAGAACTCATCATCATTTGTGTGGACATTAAAGACATTAAAATGAAATATAACTCGTGTGACTTTGGCCACGGTCTGAGATTTATTAACAACTAGCAGCCAGTTATCATAGCCAAGATGGTTCATTAGCTAGGGCAGACTCTACATTTGTAGATCAAGATTTCTTTGTAGAAAGGCAAAGTGACTTTCTCAGTGCTGGGATATTTAGATTTAGTCTTTATTGTTTGTTGTGTGTGTGTGTGTGTGTGTGTGTGTGTTTTCTCTGTTCAGTAGTTCACAGCTAGAAGAGTTCACATGTTCTTAGAGGATAAAGATGCTAAGATCAGCACTGTGTGAAATATGGAAAATCTTAGATTCCATGGGTGGAGCAAAATGTATTTTCATTGTATTTGTAGGATAGATTCTTCATCTAGCTCATTAATCTGTAGTGGTTTGTCTTTAGGCTGCAGCATTTGACTCATTCATGATTGTGCCATCACTGTGAAGGAAGTGCCATTTGTGACACTGTATCCCTTTTTGTTTCTTTTAAGTGTAGCTAAAGACAGGTTAAATGCCCTAACTATGATGGCAAAGCAAAACTAAAAATACATGTATTCCAAGGGAGTGTTTGGTCAAGGGAAGCTTTCCTTCCTTCCTTCCTTCCTTCCTTCCTTCCTTCCTTCCTCTTTTATTTTTTTCTATTTATTTCTCTTTTCTTCAGTACCCCTTTTCTCTTACTTCTTTCTTCCCCTGTTCCATTATCGCTCTGTGCTCTTTTCCCCACCCGCTTTCTATTTTTTTCCTCCTTCTACACTCTTATGCCTCATCTGTCCAGCAAAAGCACTGATGGTCCTTTGATTTGATGGGTTTAATTAACTTGTCTAGCCCCAAACAAATCATTTCAGTCCAGGAAGTGAAATATGCTAGCTGGGGATCTTTCTCCTATCATGGTGCCAGGCATGGGGTCCGTTTGCTAAAATTACGTGGACTCCCAAAGGAAAATTAGATATGTTGGGAATGAAGAAGAGAGGGAATGAACACTGGAGAACCAAAAAATACTGCCTACAACAAATATGATCCTTTTGTTCTGAGGAGGGTTACGTTATACCCCATGAGAACACAATGTAGAACATTAGACATTGGGCCACTGGGTATCTTGTTTCTTTTCCAGGCTTGGTTCAGTGATCACCCAAATCAAATGGGTATTCTACTGAGTTCTAGAGGAAACGCAGGGACTTCTGCAAGATGCTTTTGATACCTATACTGAAGAGCAGGAATTTCAATCGGATTTTGGTGATGGACAGATAGAAGAGGGAAACTGCATGAGTTAAAATTCAGTACAATTTTTATAAGCACTGAGTGTTTTCAGAACACAGTTTTTACAGCAGATGTGCTAGCTTTTACACCTGGTGATGTGAATATCTTTGCTGTTTTCTTCCCCCTTCTGAGGGTCCAGGAGAGAGGACAGGGGCTGCTTCCTGGTTTGGCAGTGATGGCTGCATATCAGACAGTGGAGGCTGCAAATTTGCTGTCATTTATCGCCTAGGGATCCAGGAACTTGTTTGCCTTTCTCTAGGAATGTGGTTTCTCCATTCTACCAGCTAAGGGTCCAGTGTTTTCTGGGGAGCATAGTGTGAAGGGAATCTATACCCCTTTGTTTTAATCTGGCCCTCTTTGAACATCTGCAAAGCAAAATCTTCACCTGTTCTACACAGGGAACTGTCGATGGGTTTATTTGTCATCTGCAAAGTCTCTTGTGCGTATTCCAGTTTTTCAGACAGAACAATGGGGAGTTCATTCAGCTTGCTTTCAATGGCCTTGATGTATGTATGTTTAAAAATTAGCCAGGCAAAGTGCTTCATTTATAGAAAGCATAACTCTTAGTGCTGGTTTATGGAGCTTAAATTGCATGTATAATTGAGGCAGATGCATTTGACATAAATTCACCTATTCTGTGCACTTCTAAGTAGAAGAGTCTGCTTATCTTTATTGTTACTTTGTTTATTTTTGTGAGTCTTTCAGCACCTAGAGATTGATTTACTTTACAGTGCATTACCTGCCTTCA
This sequence comes from Trachypithecus francoisi, assembly GCF_009764315.1. Classification (NCBI taxonomy): domain Eukaryota; kingdom Metazoa; phylum Chordata; class Mammalia; order Primates; family Cercopithecidae; genus Trachypithecus; species Trachypithecus francoisi. The sequence goes on from NW_022681458.1 coordinate 11,733,968, forward strand.
GGACTTTGTTCATTTCTTTGCCTTGATCCATGAGATATTTTATTTAAACCATTAGTATCTAATTGGAAACATCAGATTGAATTTAGTGTCCTTGATTTGAAATGTAGTCAATATTAAAAGCTAGTCCTCTGGTAAGAGATAAATGTCATCTTTACTGTGACAAATGAACTTAAATATGTTTTATGGTAAAGAGTGATAAAAGGATACGTAGGGATGCTCTATTTTCCACACTCAGGACCTCAAGCCCTTTTTGTTAAAACACACGTGTCACAATTAAGCTACTTACTCATACAAATGAGTGTAGTGTATTTGACAGAAATCATTCTATTCTCTCTGTTCTTTTGTTCTTGGGATCCTCTCAAATGTATTAAACAGAGCAGCTATTTATGAGGAATCAGAGAAGGGCATTCCTCAATGCAGTTTATTTTAGTTGAAACTGATGATGTGTGCAGAGGTTTTCTGATTAAAGAAAATAGATCATGAACTTAATTTTATTAGTATTCTTAAATGTATAAAACATACAAATAACCTCTCATCTTTCTTTTGAATTTTTCCCTCATTATGATGAGCAAAGTAAAGCTTAGTAGTAGGAAACACCCCCTTACCTTAGGGGAGTTGGATTTTTCTGCTGCATAGACTTTAGTTTATGGCTCATTTCTCCAAGAGAAACATGTTTACCATAAAGATACGTGGTAAGTATTGGCATAGAATATATGAACCTGCTACTTAGTATTCTCCATCAGTGCTGTTGTCCACTACTGCTGTGAATAGTTTTAAGTTAAAGGCAGACAGAGAATTTCAAGAGAAGATTTGTCTGAATTTTCTCAGGGGATGACATAGCACTAATAATTTCCTTTGTCAATTTGTGTCCCTGAGGTTCAGGATAACTAGTCAATAGATTTAAATCAAAGAGAGAAAGTGCCATTCCTTCATTGATTTTTAATGGAGGATAAACAGTTCATTATCCTTAATTCAGTAAAGAGCAGAAGAAGCTATTTTCATATGTAGGTAACTTGTTTAGAGGCATTAATATATGGCTAAGTTTGAGAGGAGGAAAATTGCATTTTTGAAACAATTATCTTTGTCTGGTAACCAGTGAAATACCAGAAAAACCCTGTGGTACCAGTTACATATTGTTGCATAAGAAATTACCTCAAAATTAATGGCTTAACACAGTAAACATTATCTCTCAGTTTCTGTGGTTCAGCAATCTGAGTTCAGGTTATCTGACCACCTCTGTCTCGGGGTGTCTCCTGAGGTTGCGGTCAAGCTGTTGGCTGGGGCAGTAGTCTCATCAGAAGGCTCAACTGAAGGACCCTCCATTTCTAACCTCGTTCAGGTGATTGTTGGTGGGACCCAATTCCTTTCAGGTTGTTGGACTGATGGTTTCAGCTTCTTGCTGCCTGTTGGCCAGAGATTTCTCGGTTCCTTACCATAGGAGCCTTTCCTGGAGCAACTCAAAACATGGCAGTTGGCTTTCATCTGAGCAAGCGAGACAGCAAGAGCGGGTGAGCAAGACAGGCAACAGAGTCTTTTGTAACCTACACTTGGAAGTGGCATCTTAGAAGCAAGTCATAACCAAATCCATCTTATACTCAAGGCAAGAGTAAAAAGTCGTGGATTTTAGGAGGTGAGCCACCCTAACATTGTCAGAAGCCATCTCAGAAACTGCCTATTATGTTTACTGACCACGTTTTCAGACCTCATTCCATTAATTAATCAACAGGCAAAAACTGAGCATGTTGCTAATAATCTGAGTATTGCATGTCACATGATTGCTCTTCTCCCCGCTTAAACATGACCTATCCTTAGCTTCAAGTCTTTCTTGCTGCCCCCAGTTTCCTTCTGGATATGTAATGTTTTTATGCCACGCATCACTCCTCATCCACATATCCCTCAGTCCAGCGCCATTTTGGATAACTGGATGTACTGAATAGTGGTTTTTCTCTAGCCCCAGGTTTTACTGTAATTTTATCCCAACCTTTCTATATAGTACTTTGCATCAGTGACACCCAAGGAGAATACTACTCTTTTCATACAGTAGTCTATCTGGATGTACATTTGCAGACCCCAGAGCTCTGAGTTCACACCTATGATGGACCATAGTTTTTCTGTAAGTGTAATTCTGTCTCTATGAATTTGCCTCTTCTGGATATGTCGTACAAGTGGAATTATACAATTTGTGGTCTCATAAGTTTGGCTTTTTTGACTTAGCATAATATTTTCAAGGTTTCTCACTTTACTTTTATATGCCATTTTACCAATGCATGCTAGTCACAGGAAGAATTGAGAGGATAAGTAATTTGAAGTGTATGCCCTCTGAACGGTGGGCAAGAGCATTGTCATCTCTGTGGGAGAACAAACCACGTGAACCATGCAAAACCTGAGAGAAAAAACAAGTGGAGGCTATGCCACTCATGTTCATTTCTAGATTAGCCTCTACTGAAACAAGACCCTTCCACTTCTTCCGTCCATTGTTTCCTCCTTCCTTTCTCTCATATTTCTCTTCTCTTTCCCATCTCCTCTTATTTTTGCCTTCTCTCTCTTATTTTCTCCTCTTCTTTATTACCCATCTTCATTTTTCTTTGTTTCTTCGTTCTCTCTTATGTTCCGTTTGTGTGAGGGCAGAACTAAAATAGGTTAGTACTTAAAATTTCTATTTGTGGGGATTTATCCCAGGGACATAGTAAAAATAATATACATTAACATTTGTGATCAGATGAAAAGTTCAATATATTAATATAAGAGATCGGCTAAAATAAGTATGGTGTTTCTCTTGGAAAGAATACTGTATAGCCATTAAATCATGCTTAATACTGCCACATGACTCTAAGATTTTAATAAACCAAATAGTATTACAAGTACTCTGCATTCATCTTTATGCCACAAAAAATAAGATGATACCCTTGAATTTAGAACAGTTATTATCATAGTCTGGGACCATTCCTAATGGGTTTTATTTTTCTTTGTACTTTTCTTAGCATCAACGTTTTTAAACAATGCTCATGCTTTAACTTTTGGAATCAGATAAAAACGGTGGCTGGGCGCGGTGGCTCATGCCTGTAATCCTAGCACTTTGGGAGGCCAAGGTGGGCGGATCACAAAATCAGGAGTTCAAGACCAGCCTGGTCAACATAGTGAAACTGTGTCTCTACTAAAAATCCAAAAAAAAAAAAAAAAAGCTGGGCGTGGTGGCAGATGCCTGTAATCCTAGCTACTTGGGAAGCTGAGGTAGGAGAATCATTTGAACCTGGGAGGCAGAAGTTGCAGTGGGCCTAAATCACACCACTGCATTCCAGCCTGGGTGACAGAGTGAGACTCTGTCTTAAAAAAAAAACAAAAGAAAAGAAAAAGATAGTAAACATTGTTATTGAAAGAATGCTAGTGGAATAGTTCAATCTTTGGCAATGAAGCCAGAGATCTTCCTTTAGTAAAAAGGAAGATCACTAGGTGACTGATGGTACTCAAATGGGATGATTTTGTCCCCACCGAGGGGACATCTGACAATGTCTGGAGGTATTTTTGGTTGTTACACTAGGGAAGTGATACTAGCTTCTAGTGGACAGAGGCCAGGGATGCTGCTCAACATTTTAAAACTTTTACGATGCATCCTCCTCTCCCCAGTTAAGAATTATCCAGCTCCAATGTCAATAATGCTGAGACTGAAAAACCTGCTCATTGGCTTGTTTGAATATTTTAAGTTAGCTCATTGGCTAATATCAATGGAAGAGGTCAAATCAATTGAGTTGTCGATAATGGATGTGAAGAATTAATTTACTTTCAGGTAACCTGTAACGATATGCTGACCTAATTATCGAAGGATTTGAGATGAAATCAAACTTCTGTACTCCTGCACCTGCAATTCACATAGTTTTCATCTGGGTTGTGTATCTCAAAGGGAAGAAGCCAGGCAATATATTTGAGGTTAGTCTGTTGATACAAATTTAGGTCACAGAATTCCATGGAAGAAATTAGTAAAGGTAATTGCCATAGGAGAACTACTCAAGTCACAGGGAATGAAGAGAGTTCTGGCTGAGGGAATAGTGCCACCTACTGAATGGTGTTTGTGTTTTCTACAGGTTCTAATTTATGCAGGCTTATGCCTGGAAGTGTTACTTTCCTTTATTGATCTTGCACATCTCCTTAAGTAGTCACTGCCAGAACTTTAAACAATATTTAGTTATTATTGGATCAAGGTGTAATTAGAAACAGCTGTGAACAATTGCATACCATCCAGCTCCTGATGTAGCAAACTAAATTGTACTTGGCCTTGGATTGGTTAATCCAGATTGCATCTAGCAATCAAAATAAATCCGTCTCCAGGTAGAGTGCTGCGAGCCATCTTACCAAGATATCACAGAAAGATTAAAAATGCATTAAATGCACCATTTCCTAATGTCGCCAGGTTAAAAAAAAATTCAAGCACATACCATTGGCTACAACAAAATTGTCAACATTTTTATCCTTTTTCAAAATTTCAGCTTGGATCTTTACTTTGTGTTTGTGAAAGCATATTTAGAATTCTCTCATCTTTTGCCTATTTAAAAAAATCCCTACAGTGCGGCCGGGCGCGGTGGCTCAAGCCTGTAATCCCAGCACTTTGGGAGGCCGACACGGGCGGATCACGAGGTCAGGAAATCGAGACCATCCTGGCTAACACAATGAAACCCCGTCTCTACTAAAAAATACAAAAAACTAGCCGGGCGAGGTGGCGGGCGCCTGTAGTCCCAGCTACTTGGGAGGCTGAGGCAGGAGAATGGCGTAAACCCGGGAGGCGGAGCTTTCAGTGAGCTGAGATCCGGCCACTGCACTCCAGCCTGGGCGACAGAGTGAGACTCCGTCTCAAAAAAAAAAAAAAAAAAAAAAAAAAAAAATCCCTACACTGCAGTGCAGTGCATACCTTATAATATACATATTTAATAATGACAGCATTTTTAGTTAATTTGAAAAATCATTTTGAATTACATATTGAATTGGATGGGTCAGATAATTTGTTACCATGGTGAATCTCTTCGCTGGAATTAAAGAGTTTGTCTCATAAAATTATATGCCTCTGTGTAATATGTTAATTCATGCTCCTAATCAAACATTTAATTACATAATGGGCCTGGATTAATTTGTAACCTGAATCTAAAAGCTAATTCATAGAAAATGCAAAATGGTGTGAATGAGAGAGCAACTGAGAATTTCTAGCACTTGAAACTTTGTTTTGAAGTTCTAGCAATCCATACCAGTAATAAGCAGGAGGAGTTTTGGTCAGTTTCAAGGCCAGAAAAGCAGGCAATGATAGTGACAGTGAAAGCTGGATCTCTCATGTTTTTATGCTGAATCATGTGGTTCAAAAGGCAGTTTTAGAATGTTGACTGTTTTCTCTGGAATTGTGATAGCCCATCAGGTGAGTACAAAGGAGTCAGAATTTGAAGGGTACCCCTTCTTCCTGATGTCACACATGGAACGTTGATGGCTGTGGTCCTCAGAAGATCGTTGGAGTCATGACCCTAAGGAGATAGAATAAGGCCTTATTTGTCTATTAATTCTTTATCCCCTGAGATAATAAGTATATCCTTCCTTTCTTATAGCCAATTTTAAGCCTTCCATCTCCCAGAAGTGAGCAGTCTATATACCTTTAAAAGGAGATGGTACTACCAAGTGCCATCATCTGGAGTCCCCGGAAACAAAGAAGTGAATATTCAAGAAACCGGATGCAAAAGCTATAAAGATTGTTACAGTCTACGTTGCTCTTTTCTGAGATAGCTTAATCCTGCTCTAGAGCGGGTTTGCTCCCAGACAGGAGGATGATAGTACTAGGTCATAACTAACTTTTTGCCCACCCTCATATCACTGTTGTTTAACAATGGTTGATATTGAGATAAATGAATATTTAGCACATCTTTCCACCTAGACAGAGTCTTGTTGCATTTTTCACAAAACAAACACTTTTAAGAAGCGAACATTGCTTGGCTGATCTTCATCATTCATGCAAGCCAGAATCTTGGTTTTTAATTTACAAATAGGATTAATTACTAAACTTCATACCTAGTGTGAATATTTGATGATGACTTTTGGAATAATGGACATTTTGCCTAAGCTATGAAATTATTAATACTTCTAAACTCTAGCCGAAATGGTGATTTTCGAGTGCGAAGTGGGGATTCTTTACTCTTTTCACATGACTTTGTTCCCATAGAAAAATGTGACTGGGCGCGGTGGCTCGCACTTGTAATCCCAGCACTTTGGGAGGCTGACATGGGCAGATCACCTGAGGTCAGAAGTTTGAGACCTGCCTGGCCAGTGTGGTGAAACCCTGTCTCTACTAAAAATAAAAAAATTAACCAGGCGTGGTGGCATATGCCTGTAGTCCCAGCTGCTTGGGAGGCTGAGGCAGGAGAATTGCTTGAACCTGGGAGGTTGAGGCTGCAATGAGCTGAGATCGCAACACTGCACTCCAGCCTAGGAGACAGAGTGAGACTCTATCTCAAAAAAAAAGAAAAGAAAAGAAAAGAAAAATGTAGTATTTATTTAAAGTATTTATACTCAGATGTCATAGGCTGAATCGTGACTCCTCAGAATTGAAGTCTTACTCCTCAGTACCTCAGAATGTGAGCATATTTGGAAATAGGGTAACTGAAGATATAATTAAGTTAAGGTGAGGTCATACTGGAGTAGGGAGGGACCTTGATATGATATGACGGGTGTCTTTATAAAAAGTGGAAATTTGGGCACAGGCGTGCACCCAGGGAGAATATTATCATGTGAAGACTGGAGTTACACAACCACAGGCCAGGAGCTCTGAGAGAGGCCCGGGACAGGTTTTTCCCTAGCCCTGGCCTGCCAACACCTTGAGCTTGGATTTCTAGCTTCAGAACTGTGAGAAAATAAACTCCATTTCTGGCAGATCCAGGAAATAACCCATCAGACATTGCAGACATTGCCACTGAGTTTAGCTAACACTGAGGGCGTCTGCTTTATATCAGAGCTGAGCTAAGTGCTGATGACACGCTCATCCAGGAACATAGTCTGGTCAGGGAGGTGAACAGACATGAATTGAGAACTTTGACGAACCTCTAAATTCAGAGTCTCCAGCTTCAACTAGACCCATGAAACTGCCTGACAAGCCTACGAGTTCCCTCGTTAACTTTCTCAGCCACATCCCTCAGCGGTTTAAATCACCACTCAACAAATGACCTTTTCCTACCTCTCATGTGGTAGTTTTAAAAGATAATTTATTTAAAGACTTTTCTATGTTTTCTTTAAAAAAGTAAAACCGGAACTTTCCAGAAAGGCAGAGTTTCCTTTTCTTGCTGTCACCATCCCCCAGGCATCACTTTGCTGCAAGCTTCTGGTCTCTCAGAAGCGTTGGGACTTGCACGTTCTGCAGTGAAAGTACTGCCTGTCCTGAAAATGCCAGGACGGGTGTCTGCAGCATTCCAGATGGGCTGAGGGCTGTCTGGCTCTCCAGACAACTCCTTATCAATGCTCTTTGTGACACAGAGACTTAGTCAAAGTTGTGATTCACCAGTTTAATTACAACCAAAGTTCAAGTGTATTATGTGTAACAGCTTTCAACGCTGTTCAGTAAAAGTGAGCTGAGATTTATTCTGGTGATAAAGCTGAACAGATGCAGGATAGCCAATGGCCCCTTAAGAGCAAAGTGTCCTTGAGAAATGTTTCCTTCCTGGTGTGACCATTTCGGTTTCTGGGTGGAGCTGGTTGTAGCTTCTTTGCTATAATTTGTGTGAGCAATGTTGCTGGTAAGTTGCCATGGTTACTTGAACCCCCTGGGCAGCAGGACAGATTTTCATTGTAATGAGTGTGAACATGACCAGCAAGCCGTGGGTGCCAGTCTCCGGAGGAGCCACCTCCCTTGTTAGCTCATGCAGTCCCTGCCCAGGGTACATGAGCAAGAGAAACATCTAGTTTGCTTCCCTCTGCTCATCTTAGGGAAGAAACCATGACTAATTCTGGGGGAAAAAAGACAAATAGATTGTTGCTAGAAATGTGCTTCTTGATCATACTGGTGCATAACTACTCTTCTGAGATAGTAATGAGTAAATGCTTTCTAAGCAATTTTGATTCAGTTTAATATGGTTATCCAGAGCCCAATATGTTATCCAGTTGAGGAGAACTGCCAGGCAACGAAATGAAAATTAAGATACTTATTACCATAGTCACATTTAGGTTTGGGTGTGTACAAGTGGCTGTGATTGCTGATATGGGATTTGCAATAAATGAGTCTCTTATGGAGCCATTACAGCCTGGTGGGAAGCCAGCACGAGTGTGGTGGGCTTTGGAGACTGGGGGACTTGAGTTCAAGTCCCGATTCTGTATTCACCAAGCTGTACACAGCTGTACGCCTCAGGGCAAATCGTTCAGTCTTTCCAAGCCTCAATTTATTTATCTCTTTATCTCTCCATTTATTCGTTAATTAAATTTTTGTTGGTATATAATAGGTGTGTGTATTTATGGGGTACATGAGGTGTTTTGATACAGGCATGCAAAGTGAAATAAACACATCACAGAGAATGGGGTATTCACTCCCTCCAGCATTTATCCTTTGAGTTACAAGCAATCCAATGGTACTCTTTATTTTAAAATGTACGATTAAGTTATTATCGACTATAGTCACCCTGTTGTGGTATCAAATTGTGGGTCTTTTTTACTCTTTCTATTTTTTTTACCCATTCATTTATTCATCTCTTTAAACTATGATAGAATACCTATTTTACAGGGAATTAGTAAGGATTACAGAAAATGCACATCAATGTCCTGAGAAATAATAGACATTCAGTGCATGGTGGTTAGCTTATTTACTTTTTAGATTCTTTTTAGCTGAAAAATAAATTGAAATGAAGAAATCCTCATGGTTCTTTCTATAGCGTTTGTGTAATATTGAATAGCTTAGTTTTTTCAAGTGTTGTTATCTAGAGTAAGTCAACTATATTCAAATAAAAAGATCCTTTGGTTTTGAACAGTTTTTTTTGTATCAGAGCAACAAAAGTCAGAAATAAGTCCATTTGCACATTTCAACTTGAAACGCTTGGACTTTTATACAGTTATACCCACTCAGAGAGCCTTTCCCTAATTACTGGAATACAACAGCTAGTTGGAGGGAGAAAAGGCAGTGTCACTATTTGGACCGAGATTTAGAAATATTTTTTTCCATTTAGGTTTTTAGAGAAAGTTTAAAGCAAATGCATTTTCTAAATTGGATTATACTTGGAATAAGTGCCTTCTGAGAGGTTGCAAATGTCATCTTTTTACTGCTTCCCTAGAAATACCTTTAGCTGTTGAGAGCACTTGAAGTTTGGGGGACTCGGGTACAAAAATCCCAATCCATTTACCTTTGGCTGGAGACTTGTTTAGTAATTTTCCCCTAAAATCTTGAAAGGAGAATGCCCCGGGCTAATGGGAGACACACAGCCCTGCCATCTCCCTACCCACAAAGGGCCTGTAGCCCCGTCAGTCAGCAGCACCTGCACAACTGAAGGAAGCAGGTGTTCTAGAGGAAGATGAGCTGCATGATGGCTGGACAAAGGGAAGCCAATGAGCAGGTGTTTGACAATTTTCCCAGCACTGCCTGAGAGAGAGAGAGAGACAGACAGACAGGAATACCTACAGACAGGCACTGTCTCCGCATATAGGTGTTTCCCATTCAAATAGTTATTCTTTTTCATGATCTAGAACAATAGCTATCAAGTGGAGAAGGGTGTACTTTAGTCCTTCTGCAACATTTGGAAATGTCTGGAGACATTTTTGTTCATCACAACTGGGGGAGTATTAATGGCATCTAGTGGGTGGAGGCCAGGGATGCTGCAGTACAACCTCTGATTCATGGGAAGGACCTGCCACAAAGAATGATTTAGCCCAAAATGTCAGTAGTGACAAGACTCAGAAACCTTGGTCACTTGGTCTAGAAAAAAAGCACCCCTTCAGGCTGTCCTATGTCCTTTTCTCTTATCCCCTCTACTCAGAATATCACCTTCTGATGGCTTGTTTGGCAGTTTACACAACTTGAATCAAAAACGAGATGTCCTAGCTGGTGGCCAATAAGTTTGTAGCCTCTACTGGAAATAAACCGGCAGTCTTGCTGATTCACAAGTCTCTTACAATTCAAATCAATTCTCACTCTGACCAGTTTTGGATCCCTGAAAAAAAATGTAGCAGGAATAATAATAAGTAGGTACAATTATTAATCCCACTTTGCAGAACAGAAAACAAACAGAGAGGTTATGTCCCAGCCAGCGAGAGAGAGGAGGAGTCCCCAGATTCTTTCCCTTTCCCTCCTGGACACACAGCTCAGTGACATTTCCTAGTTTTCTTGGCATTTGGGTCTCCTAAATGATTGAGATCTGAGTAATGAAATGTGGGCAGAGTGGTGAATTCCTAGTCCAAGCTAGGTCCATTAAATGTACTGATGGCCTTTTATTCTCTCTCCCTGCTGGCATCCAAATAGACAGGGCTTTGAGGACTTAGGGAATGGCAGAGCCACAGGCTGGGAGAAGCCTTGGTTCTTGACTTCCTGCTTGGAGGAGCCTGACCAGAAAGCTTCGCCTTATTAGAGTGTTGCATGAGCAAGAAGTAAACTTAGATTGTGTTAAGCCACTAAAATATTGAGGTAACTGTGAAAGAAGTTAGCCTGCTCTGACTAATAAAACAGTGAAATAGACAAGTATAGACATGAGGTGACATGGCTTGTGGCTAGCTGACTGGGATTATGTGAAGAAACTCACTTTGATCAAATTTGTGCAAAGGTACGAAGAAATTTGCAAAATTGATGATGCTCTGAAAATGCTGCTGTTTTTATTTGTACATACTCTCTTCTGAATCATGTTGAAGCATCAGAGTATACATTAAATCCCTTTACCAGTATTTTACATGATGGAGGAAAGTTTATTTATCTCACAGGCAGTCATTTTAGTGATTTCAGGTTCCTAAACCATGCATGAAGAGTCATTAATTCACATTTTATCTTCCTAAAAGCTAAGTGTTGCATGTGAGTCTGGGACTTAGCTGAGAAATGTGGAATACACAGGGTTTTTTTTTTTTTTTTTTTTTTTTTTTTGCCAGACCATTCCCAGTTGGTTGCACATCTCAGGAGCCAAAGCTTATTACTTTCCAAATGGTAATTTAAACTTGTTAAATTGCCTCCAGACCCGTCTTTTTCATGTAGCACAATGGGAAAAACTCAGTGCCTTGGCTCCAAATGCATTTTTAAGAATCCCTCTTTTTCCAAAACCCTACCTCCTTTGGGGCCACAGCATCATTATTTCATAGGAAATTTGGGCAGGAGCATCTTTTAATGAAAACTTTTTGTTTTTGTGTTTTTAAAGAGGCATTTACTGTTGCATCTGGCAAGTGGTGTGGCTCTTTCTGAGAGTGTTGCAAACTTGTGATGTAGTCACATTTTAGGATCTTTGCGGGATAGCTGTAAGGAGAAATTAGGCTTTATAACTACGCAGAGAATTGACCTGGTAAACACATTAGAGGTGGATTATCCTCTATTGCTCCCTAAATAGCACCTGAGGAATGTACAATGCATAGCCATTTCAGAACCTAAGCAGGAACTTTGTTGCTGAGAAACAGAAGGTTCATATTTGCTCCACATGCTCAATTTTCTTCAATGGAGAAAGCCTTCCGTGGTACACCGGCTGCCTTCATGAAGGCCAGGCTCCCACAAGCATGTGTTGCACATGTGAAAATGTGCATGAAGTGTGCATCTCAAGTATGAGAAACACGCAGTGTTCCATATTAAAAACTTTTAAGGAATGGGAAGATTTTCAGCAAAACTGTGTATTCTCATCTTTTATTTTATTTTTATGAATATGAAATGCCAATGAATGTACTAGGACACAGGAGGGCAAGGAGGGAGGAAGACATTTATATACTTCAGTGTAGTAAACTCTGTAATCTGAACAGTTTTTTCTTGATGTTTTTGTCATGTTCCAAGTAGCAGATTCTGCAACATGGTCAGACCAAATTGGATTTGGGTTGCTAGTTGTGTCAATAATTAATAGAGAAGAACTTTTAAGTATGTTGAGGAAGAACAGGACTGAAAATAAAAGCAGCTTTTTTTTTTTGTTCTGCTTGAATTAGTTAGAATGTTGTGCTGCAGTAACAAATATCCCCAAATGTCAGTAACCAAAAACAATGAAGGTTTATTTCTTACTCATACCACACACTCATTGCTGGAGGGCTCTGATTCATGTCATGTCTACTCTGAGAACCAAGCTGATGAAGGCTCTTCCATTTAGAATGTCATAGAATTCATTAACAGTGGGGAAAACCATGGAGGTCCACACATGGATTCTTTAACACTATAGCAAAAATGAGACACACGTCATTTTTGCTCAGTTTTATTGGCCAGAGCAAGTCTTGAAGCTAAAGCTAACTTGAAAGAGTAAAGTCTGATCCTCCTGATACCTGGAATAGGACCTCGATATTGGTAAATAGTCATAGACATTTTGTTGTTCCATACCAACAGACACACACTCACATACATGTAGACATTTAGCCTTAAGTTCAAATTTGAAATTGACCCCCAGGGGAAAATAAAGACATCTAATTATGGACAGTTTTAGAATTGTAGCTCAGAATAGGGAGAACACAATGAATAAGATTCTTCTGCTGGTTGAGGACTTGTTAGTCAACAGGTAGTGGAAATGCATTCAGGGGTCACTTGTCCACCCAGACTCTGTTACAAATGAGCACAATATCATTTGAACTGAGAATATTTAATTTTGGCTTCTCATTAAAAAATAAAGTGAATACAGTTCGGGCTAAATTTTGACTTAAAGTTTTTTTTTTTTTCTTTTTCTTTTTGAACAGCAGGTCAAGTATCAGTGAGAAATATGTCCAAGGATGTGAAACATTGTTACTGAATGTTGAGCAGAGTAAAAGCAAATATGAAGTGTGAGAAAAAGACTTTAATTTGTAATTAGAGATAATTAAAGGTGGTACTATCTGATTTTATTGCCGCAGATATAATCTCAGTTCTTTCTTGTTTATAACTGTTTATAACAGTAAGATAACCTCTTAGTGTTATTTTCCTTTTTTCTTTCCTCTAACTTTTTTTTTAGTTTTCTTTACCCAAAACCGGGACAATGCCAGTTGCCTTGGAGAAGTTGGAAGAGACAGCACAGCAATAAAATGGAGCTATCCCAAGTTGTGGGAAGGCAGGACAGATGGATAAATTATGATGAGGAAAAGAGATTGGCTAATATCCATCTAATGCAGCTACCAACAAAAACAAAACCCCAGACTTCTCTTTTGAAACTCCTTGTTAGGTCAAAAAGAAAATAATAAAATTAACTCAGCATGATGCCTGAAGAGTAAACATTTCATTCTACTTTGTTTTTGCCTCAGGTTTTAATTTATCAAACACATACAGAGAAGGTCTCTCATGCTGCCTTCCAGTCTTGCCGTATTTTAACATATAGCAGAACCTAACAGTGATCTGACCCGCCAAGACAGCCTTCCCTAAAACAGGTTTATTACGCAGCATTAGCCTACTTTGTGCACGAAAATGTTGAAGAAAATATTTGCAAATAATGTAGCTGATAAGGAACTTTTATCCAGAATATATAAGGAAATCTTACAACTGAGTAATAAAAAAATGAACCAACTAATACATGTACAAATGATTTAAAAGGACATTTTGCCCAAGAACATATCCAAATGGTCAATAAGCATGTGAAAAGATGATGAATATCTTTAGTCATTAGAGAAATGCAAATCAAAACTACCATGAGATACTCCTTTATATTCACTTGAATGAAAGGCAGATAATAACAAGTGTTGGTGAGGATGTGTAGAAAGTGAAACCCTCATACACTGCTGGTGGGAAGGTTAAATAGTACTGGCATTTTGGAAAACACCTTGGTAACTCCTTAAATAGTTAAACTGGAGTTACTGTATCACCCAGCAGTCCGCTCCTAGGAGTACATATCCAAGACAAATGAAGACATATGCCTGTGCAACAAAATGTGCACAAATGTTCATCGTAACATTATTCATAATAGCCAAAAAGTACGAAGAGCTCAAATATCTATCAACTGATAAATAGATGAACAAAATGCAGTATATTCATGAAATAGAATATTATTTGGCAATACAAAGAAATGAAGCATGGATGCAGGTCACAACATAGAGGAATCTTGAAAAGGCCATGCTAAGTGAATGAAGCTAGTCACACATGACCACATATTACATGATTCCATTTACCTGAAATATCCTGAATAGGTAAATCTGTAAAGACAGGTAGATTAGTGGTTACCTCAGGCTGGAGTGGGCCCTGGTGGTAGGGTAGAGTTACTGCTAATAGATATGGTTTTTTTTTGTTTTTTGTTTTTTTTGGAGTGATAGAAATATTTTAAAATTAGATTGTGGTGATGATCACACAACTCCGTAAGTAAACTAAAAGCAATTGAATTGTATATTCTAAGTAAGTGAATTTTATATTATGTGAATTTTATTTCAATAAAGCTATTTTGTTAAAAAAACAAAACAAAACAAAACAAAACAAAACAGTAAGATGGATTTCACTCAGCTCCAGTACTGAAACATAATGCTGCCTGGGAGGGTTTGCTAGCTCAGTAGTTTATAATGCTGTACCGTGAGTTCCGTGTCTGTCCGGATCTTCTACCAAGGAATGGATGACAACTCTTAACTTTTCCAATGAACAACTTTTGGAGGCCTTTCCCTGCCTCCATTCTATACCACCTACACTGAGATGTCTCATTTCTTGCTTCTTGCTTCAGGGCATAGGGTTGGCTAAAAGTTCATGATATTTGCTAATAAACTTGTTTGAAATGCTGTATGAAAGTCCTCAATCCTGATATCCACTAATGATGATGGTAGGCTTGCTTCCCTTCAACGTGTTCCACAAATGCTGGCTACCTGCTTGAACAATGAAAATGACTGGCTGTGTGATGCTGGAACTACCTAGCGCTTTATCAAATCTGCCTGCCTTGGTGTGGTCTTGGTCTCACTGCAGGGGGACACATACTTGCATGGTCAGGCGCTGTGTCCCTGGGGAAAAGTTAGAAGAGAAAAGTCCTGTTTGGGATTCCAGGGGCAAATCATTCAGCTATTCCTGGATTCCCTTATCCTCTCTGTGCAATGCCCCTGGACTTTCCCCTAGCAGAGCTCCACAGGGATGTGCCTGCTAAGGCCATTCAGTCAAATATTGTATGGACTATATTTAATTAAACATTTTAGGCACATGATACATTTTTGTTGAATCAATTATTAATTGTGTAAAAACCATCTTTCTGCCACTTTTTACAAAAGAGACCTGAATTACTGTAAATTATACAACCTTTTTCATTAACTGTTTAGTTAGAGAAACTCCTCACCTCAACCAGGATTTTCTGTAAACCATAAGAAAAACTATTACTAATTCTCTTAAGATGTTTATGAAAAATTTATTTTTAGTAAAAGTGACAGTCCAGATATTTTCATAGCTCATTCTCTAACTTTATTCAGGCCTTTTCTAGAATGAGACATTTTTTTGTAGACTCCTTCCTTGATCACCGTGTTAAAAGCCACAGGGTCACAATTACTCTCAATCTCTTTGCTCTCTTTTGTTTTTCTTTATAACCATAATCACTCTCTGTTTTCTATTGTATTATTTCTTTATTGTTCATCTCCCTCATAGAATGTAAACTTTATTAGAGCAGGACCATGTCAGTCTTATTCATTGTTCTGTCCCTAGACCTCGATCAAGTGTATGGCTTCTTGTAGGTACTATTCAATAAGTATTTATGGAATGAATAAACAAATGCTTCCACCCTCCATGGACATACTCCTCCCTCCAAAGTGTCATTTGAGAGGAGAGCCCCACAGAGTACATAGCAATTGAATAAACCCATTTTCCAATGGTAATTAGTCATTACCCAGCTTCTAAAAACCTAGGGTCATGCAGAAAAAAGTGGAGAGAATGTAGTAGTCTGTAAGAGCATTCTTATCCAACTCCCTTTTCTGATTAGGAGACTGAGGGCCCAAGTCATGAAGGGACTTACTCATGGTCAGAACAAAATTGAGTGACAGAGCAAAGACTGTAGCTTGGATGAAGTACTTCCTAGGCACATGTTTCCCAACGTCAGAATGTGTAGAAAGAAGTTTTACTGGAAGGTTTAGCCCTTCACATATTTAGTATGCATGGGGATTATATCATAATTATAACCCAGATATAAACTAGGGAGCGTTGCTTCTTTGGGGTTCAAAAATTGCTGTCTGAGACCCCATCTCCCATGTGGTACTCCCTCCAGAGATGAATGTGCAGGTGTATGGATAGGTGGCTCTATACTCCTATGTGTTGCTCGGGGTTCTCCAGAGAAACAGAACCTATAGGACTTATAACCAATGTAGTATTTCATTGTCTTAGTCCATGTTGTGTTGCTGTAACATAATACCAGAGACTGGTTAGTTTATAAATAAGAGGTTTATTTAGCTCACAGTTCTTCAAGCTGGGAAGTTCAATGGGCATGATGCTGGCATCTGTTTGGCTTCTGGTAAAGGCTTTTGTGTGGCATAATACGGTGGGAGGTCAAAGGAGGAGTAGACCCACGCAAAGAGGGACAGGAGGAGGAACCTTACTTTATAACAACTGCCTCTCCTGGGAGCCAACCTGTTGCTGTGAGAAGTAATCCAGTCTCACAAGGGCAAGAACTCATTCATCACCTCGAGAATGGAACAAAGCCAATCCTGAGGGATCTGCCTCCATAAATGAAACATCTCCCACTAGGCCCATACCCCAGTACCACCATGTTGGGGATCAAATTTCAACGTGAGTTTTGGTGGGGACAAATGATATCCAAACCATGGCAATGATGAATCTCATTGTGTGGATACATTATGCACACACACACACACATATATATACACACACACACACACACACATACACAGTTGACCCTTGAACAACATGGGTTTGAACATTGTGGGTCTAGTTGTATTTGGAATTTCTTCCACCTCTACCAACCCCTAAGACAGCAAGACCAACCCCTCCTATTCTTTCTCCACCTCAGCCTGCTCAGAATGAAGCCGATGACGATGAGGACCTTTATGTTGGCACACTTTGACTTAATGAATGGTAAACGTGTTTTCTCTTCCTTATGATTTTTTAAGAGCATTTTCTTTCCTTTAGCTTATTTTATGGCAAGAATATAGAATGAAATACATATATAACATATGTATTAATCAACTTTTTATGTTATTGGTAAGGCTTCTGGTCAATAGTAGGCTATTAGTAGTTAAGTTTTGGGGGAATCAAAAGTTATATGTGGATTTTTGACTGTACGGGGGCTTGACATCCCTAACCTCTGTTGTTCAAGAGTCAGCTGTTGTATAGACAATACCTTGTAAGAAATATCTTTTTGGAAAAAAATGTATTATAAGATGTTGGCTCACATGATTATGGAGGCTAAGTCCCACAGTCTGCTGTCTGTGAGCTGTAGAACCAAGAGAGTTGGTGGTGTAGTTTGTAGGTCTGGGAGCCAGAGAGACGATGGTATTGAGGCCAGTCTAAGTCTGAAGACTTGAAAACCAGGAGCATCACAGGCAGAAGAATGTAGATATCCCGGCTCAAGCACTAAGGTAGAGGGAGTGGGAACCCAACCTTCCTCTGCATTTTTCTTGCTTTTAGGCCCTCAACAGATTACATGATGCCCGACTACATTGAGGAGGGTCATCTACTTTACTCAGTCCACAATTCAAATGATGATCCCTTCCAGAAATATCTTCACACACATCCCCAGAGACAAATGTTTGATCAGGTATTTGGTCAGCCTGTTGCTTAGTCAACTTGACACATAAAATTAACCGTCATATATTACTTCTTGCAAGTGAGTGTGAGGCCATTGACTTTTTGTGTATATGCTGTTCCTTTGCCACCTTGCCTTGTTCCCAAGTAGCCTATCAAGGTATTTTGCTAAACCAAAGGAGAAATTATATCATTCCCTTAAGAGGCATGAGTGTCTTCCATTAGTGATGGCTTTAAATAAAAATCAGATGATATAAGGTAAAGCATTTGAGTTATTTTCACCCACTAGTATTTTAAGGAAATAACTTTGAAGATGTTTAAACTCTTCAGGCATTGTCCATTGTTACTGGAGAAATGAAGGGTACAGTAGAAAGTACACTTTGATGGGGATCTCTGCCTTGATATGTATAAACTATATAATTTTAGACAAATTAATATTTAGTTTCTTGATTGTAAAAGAGAAAATAATACAGGATATTAATACATGAGATAATA
The DNA here is from genome assembly GCF_009764315.1 of Trachypithecus francoisi. Classification (NCBI taxonomy): domain Eukaryota; kingdom Metazoa; phylum Chordata; class Mammalia; order Primates; family Cercopithecidae; genus Trachypithecus; species Trachypithecus francoisi. Next base: position 11,752,224 of record NW_022681458.1, read on the forward strand.
CATGTGAAAGTGGTTTGTTCTAGACCACCACATGCAAATAATACCACTATTGTGAGAGCACACATTTTAACAGTAGTTTCATTTCTTTAGAAAATGACTGCATGAGTTCCCCAAGCTCCCTGGCCAATGACATTCTTTAGTAGCTGAAACCCTGAAAATGATATTCTCTCTGGAGTGCAAAAGACAGTTCAGGTAAAGACAACAAATTATGTGTAGTAACATAGAAGGCAATTTGAGGAATAGCCTGCCCTAGTTGGAATTTTTTTGAGCAGGTACATTTCAAACAATTGGCTAAAGACCTGAGTTCCAACTCTTTTACTCCTGAGAGATCAATTTCTTTTCGTAGTTATACTGGTCCAGATCTTAGTCTTTTTGTTGTTGTTGTTGTTCAAAAAGACAGCACTTCATTGGCAAAGATCCTGCCCTTTTAGCCAAGATTGATGTATTTTGCTCTCTGAGTATATTTTACTTAAAGTCCTTTCATGTTTAGTACTTTCCCCCAAGAACAATACATCAGCATTATTTGAGTACCCTGCAAGCATGTCTATGGCTTTGGACTCTTTTCCCATTTGTGTGGGGTGGATAGTATTTTCTCTCCCCTATTCACCATTCCCTTTGCTCTTACAAAACCTTGTTATAAAGCATCTCAAGATACGGGATCATCAGGACAGTCTTTTTCCTTCATAGAAGAATGATTAGGATGTAGCACTATTAAATGGCTCACATGTAGTCTTAGAACTGGTTAGTGGCAGAGCCAGGAGTTTTTCTTTCCTCATAATACTAAGGGCATTGTCTTGGTATTATTCTGTCATATAGGCATGTGAATAGCAGAAATGAAGAATCCTTTGGCAACCCTGGAGAAGAGAAGAGTAATATGCTCATGCTTCTCTAAAATAACCTTGCTTAGTAGCACCAATCCTGAGTGTGAGAACATTTCCAGATAAGCTACCACTTTCCATTTCCTGTCATTATTCTGTGTCTACATTTGGAGTATAAAAAGAGATGGATGGTTTGGATGTATAATAGAAAGCAGAAAAATAATTAGCAAATCACTTTTCTTTGTCATGTATTCATTCATTTATCGATTTACTCCTCAAGCATTAATTGAGTACTTACTATGTGCTAGCTTCTGTTTCAGTCACCGAAGATATAGGAGTAAAGGAAATCATAAGTATCCCAGCCTCATGAACCTTCCAATGTATTGAGAGAGACAGAAAGGCAATGCATCATAAATCACCCAGTTACTGTTATTGCAATGAGAATAAATGATTGAAAGAAAAGGACAGGGTACCATGAGCTCCTCTAATAGGACATTTCAGCTGAGTGCAGAAGTCTAGGGAAGTCTCCTGAAATAGGACTCCTTAGCTAAGACTAACAACATGGGTAGGAGTGTGGCAGGCAGTGGAAGCTTGGGGACATGACAAGCAGGGAGAGTCTAGGCAAAGATAAAAGTTTGAGCAAAGATCCTGAGGCAACAAGGATCTTGTCATGTTTGAGAAACACAGAGATTTGAAGTGAGAGAGCAAGTGGAAGGGCATAAAGGGGATAGGAAGAGGAGTTGTTGGTGATCTTTGGTCTTGGTCTTAGAAGAGCTTTGGTAATCACACAGAATATTTTGACCTCTTTCACTCAGCAATGGAAAAGTATTAATTATCTTTCTAAGCAGACAGGGGCATTATCAGCTTGGCTACAGAGAAAGGAAGGATGGAGAAAGGCAGGGCTGTATGAGAGACCAAGTAGGAGATTTTTGCAATAATCCAGGCAAGCAATAATGTTGTCTTTGGCTGGGAAGGTGGCTGATAGGGGATACTGGCATGATACATCTGATCCAGATTGTGAAGGCAGATTTGATTAGAGATAAGGCTGGAGGGAGAGGAAGATTTTGATGATAACTCCCCAGACTGGGGCATGGGAGACTGGTGATATGGCATTATTCCATAGTGATGCTGGGATCACTGGAAGAACAAATTTTTGTTTGTTTCTTTGTTTTGTTGTTTGGAGGGTTGTGGTACAAGAGTTACATTTTGGGCGTACTAACCTTGATATGTAGCCATCAAAATAGAGATGTTGATTTTGGCTGTATTGATCCAGAGCTCAAAATAGAGAACTGGGCTGAAATGATATGTATCTGAGTTATTCACATACAAATAATGTATAAAAGCATGTGGGAGGATGAGGTCATCAGAGAAAGGACACATGAGAAGAGAAGAGGTCCCAGGAGCAGCCCCAGGGAACAGTTGTTTGACCTCTTAAGGTGTGCATTACAGGAGATCATCACTGACAAGGTTTAGGGTGGGGACATCAAAGTTGAAGGCAGTGTTCAGAGATAAGGAGGAGAACCTTGCAGAGGAAACTAAGGAAAAGCAACCGGGGTGGAAGGTGAAAAGCCAGAAGAGTGTGATATTGTGGAAGGCAACTGTATTAGCTGTTCTCATACAGCTAATAAAGACATACCCAAGACTGGGTAATTTATAAAGGAAAGAGATTTAACTGACTCACATATCTACATGGTTGGGGAGGCCTCACAATCATGGCAGAAGATGAAGGAAAAGCTAAGGTACTTCTTACATGGCAGTAGGCAGGAGCGAGCTTGTTCAGGGGAACTCCTATTTATAAAACCATCAGATCTCATGAGACTTATTCACTACCATGAGAGCAGCACGGGAAAGACCCACCCCCATAATTCAGTTACCTCCTGCTGGGTCACTACCGTGACACATGGGAATTATGGAAGCTACAATTCAAGATGAGATTTGGGTGGGGACACAGCCAAACCATATCAGCAACACAAGATGTGTGTGGATGCTGCCGAGTGCATGGGCAAGATGCAGTGCCGTGAGGATCCTGGGTAACCCAGCCTCAAGCTGGATGAAATACTAAAGCATAAAGACTCAGCATCCAATTTTGTCCTAATAATGAATGGCTCATTACTAAGCTTTGTAGAATTTCTTCTTCTGAATGTTTTTAATGATTAAAATGATTTTTTAAAATATTTTACCTGGAAGCTAGTTGGAAATAGAATGAAACCCATGATGCAATTAAAAAATCGGCCGGGCGCAGTGGCTCACACCTGTAATCCCAGCACTTTGGGAGGCCGAGGCGGGTAGATCACAAGGTCAGGAGATCGAGACTATCCTGGCTAACACGGTGAAACCCCGTCTCTACTAAAAAATACAAAAAACTAGCCGGGTGAGGTGGCGGGCGCCTGTAGTCCCAGCTACTCGGGAGGCTGAGGCAGGAGAATGGCGTGAACCCGGGAGGCGGAGCTTGCAGTGAGGCGAGATCACGCCACTGCACTCCAGCCTGGGTGATGAGCAAGACTCCATCTCAAAAAAAAAAAAAAAAAAATGAACTCCGCTGACTGACCTTGGGATTTTGGGGCAGTAGAAAACCATTGTAGTGACTTGAAGTCAATACTGTTTCTGTATTGCCAAGTTCAAGGCCTTAACAAATTAAAATATTGAAAGTAGCTTTTCCAGTCTGACTAGACGATGTGGGGTACACCTGGTGTGTCAGTATTGTAAATTGATGTTCATGCCATTTCCTGATTGACTTTTTTGAGTCTTCAATGTGAATGGAATGGAGTCTAAAAAATGAGACTTAGGTGAAAGATTTTAGAAACACACGTTAGGAAATAATACCACTTGAGGGATTCAAACCATGTGTTTCCTCTACTTAAATTCTGCTTTGAGATGTATAGTTTACAGTAAATTTTTGTAGTTAGTGCTATAGAACCTTCTTCTTTTTTCTTTTCTTCATTTTTTCTTTTTCCTTTATTTCTTTTTCTCTTCTTTTCTTTCTTTCCTTTTTCTCCAGAGTAGCTGAGATTATAGGTGCATGCCAACATGTCTGACTAATTTCTAATTTTTTTGTAGCAACAGAGTCTTGCTGTGTTGCCCAGGCTGGTCTCAAACTGTTGGCTCAAGCAATCCTGCCATGGCCTCCCAAAGTGTTGGGATCACAGGTATGAGCCACAGTGCCTGGTCCAGAGCCTTCTTTAATTATTATTTAGGTGTTACACACCTCAATGAGGAGTATACCTAACCTTAACCCTAACCCTAACCCTCAGCGGGGAGTGTAGCTACTTGTTTTGGTTGATTGGTTGAGCTTGTCACATAAAAGAGCAGGGTAAAATAGGAAATTGAAGTCTAAGTTGGATATAAATTTCAGGTATTCTATTATTCTTGCAAAAAATTAAGATGGTATAGACTCTGATTCTTTCATTGTTCAATAATAATGTGAAAAACAATCTAGGGAAAATTAAAAAATTTTATCATTCAAGTGAAATTAGGTCTATCATTGACTAAGAGTTAGGATAGTTTGTTTTTATAGATACAGTAAAAGTGTGTGAAAAACCCATTGTGCAAATTTCTAGAACTTCATAAGACACAGGTCTTTGTTTCAGGGAGCTCATAGTTGAGTGGAAGGAGACAAGTATATATAAGTAATTATAAAACAAGGAGGTGATGATTTTTATTACAAAGATGTGTTTTAGGAACTCAAAGGAGGGTAGAATGTTGTGGGAGAGGATGCACAGAGGTTATAATAAAGCGAACTGAGTCACAGTCAATACAAATAGTGAAGACTTGTGGGAGGAGGGAAGGGTCGTTTGACATGTTTAACCTGAAGTTGCATCTAGTGGATTAGCGGGAGATGAATTTGTCAAGGTAGAGAGTACCCCGATTGTGAAGAACTTGCCTGCCAAGCTAGGGGGCTGTTGAGCAATTTCAAATGATTGACAGGTAATTTTTGTATTACAGGACATAATTTCTGGCAAAGTTTAGGATGGGGAGTAGGGTTAGAGGCACCCTTGCCTCTAATCTCTGGTTAAGATGGAATACTATGCAGCCATAAAAAAGGATGAGTTCATGCCCTTTGTAGGGACATGGAAGAAGCTGGAAACCATCATTCTCAGCAAACTATCACAAGGACAAAAAACCAAACACCGCATGTTCTCACTCATAGGTGGGAATTGAACAATGAGAACACTTGGACACAGGAAGGGGAACATCACACACCAGGGCCTGTCATGGGGTGAGGGGATGGGGGAGGGATAGCATTAGGAGATATACCTAATGTAAATGACGAGTTAATGGATACAGCACACCAACGTGGTAGATGTATACATATGTAACAAACCTGCATGTTGTGCATGTGTACCATAGAACTTAAAGTGTGTGTGTGTATATATATATATATATATGATACCATTACAGTGGTCTGGGTGAAGCACAGGAGAAAATTACCAGTGAAAAGACAGCTGCACTTCTCAAATACAACAGAAGCATCCCTGAAAAAAATATAGATCTGGATTCCAGTTTCAATTTTGTAACTATATTAGAGTTCTTCAAAGAAACCGAACCAACTGGATGTATGCATGTGTTGTGTTGTGTGTGTGTGTGTGTGTGTGTGTGTGTATATATATATATATATATAGAGAGAGAGAGAGAGAGAGAGAGAAAGAGAGAAAGAGAGATAGAGAGAGGCTGGCAAGTCCAAAATTTACAAGGTAGGCCAGCAGGCTGGAGCCCCAGGGAAGAGGTAATGTTGCAGCATTACCTCTTCTTCCAGGGACGTCAGCCTTTTTCTAGTAAGGCCTTCAGTTGCCTGGATGAGACTCACTCCCGTTATGGAAGGTCACCTGCTTTACTCTACATCTACTCGTTTAACTAGAAATTTTGCTCGTTTTGCATCTGAAAAATACCTTCACAGAAACATCTAGAATAAAGTTGGACCAACTAACACTCTGGGTACGGTGGCTTAGCCAAGTTGGCACATAAAATTAACCATCACCTTCCATGTTCTTGTTTAGCTGATTGAGGCTCTCTGAGGCTGATTGAGAACCAGAATTTAAACACGGGAGCCAGAGGACTTAGGTTTGAATCTCAGCCCATTATTACCCTCAGGTTATTGCACCAATTACTTAGCCTCACTATGCCTCAGTCTTCCCATCTGTAAATGTGTATACACACACACACACACACACACATATATATGCATACAAACATACACAAACACCTAGTCCTTAAGTGACTGAGGTGACTGTGATGGTTAGTTTTATATATATATATGTATGTATATATATGTGTGTGTATGTGTGTGTGTATATATGTATGTGTGTGTGTATGTGTGTGTGTATATATATCTATATATGTTATGGCATTCATAGTAGGGGCCCCAGACATTAAAAGTAATTTGCCTAAGATCACCTAGGCCTTAAGTTACTGTGATGGTTACATACAAGTTAAGGAATATTACTTAGTTTATTTTAAGATTCTAAAATTTTAGATCTACAAGGTGCCCTTGACATCTGTTCCAACCAATTCATATAGTGGATGAGGAGTTTGGGGTAACTTGCTCCATTCATACAAATAGGTGACTATGCTGCTCTCTTTCAGGGTGCCCTGCTGTGCAGTAGATATTTTCCCCAAAGTGCAGTAAATCAAATTTCCATAGCTTCAATCTTGTTTGAAACATTCTAGGAGACGTTCCTACTTAACTCTCACGTAGAGTCTGGTGGGAATTTAGATATTAGCATACATTACTGAATTTTTGTGAGGTAGCTAGAGATAGGTCCTTGGTATGAGACTCACCTATGTAGCGAGAATCTTCCAAGGCCACAGGCAAAATGAAAACATTGTTCATGACTGTTTTCTGAGCAGCACTAGCACCAGTGAGCTGATTTTAGGGTTTTGTCATTCCCCATCAGGTGTAGGGTTTTCAGAGAAAGAGAGTGACTCATTTTTCTTAAAAAAAAGTTTTAGAGGCCGGGCATGGTGGCTCACGCAGTTATTCCCAGCACTTCAGGAGGCCAAGGCAGGTGGATTGCCTGAGCTCAGGAGTTTGCGACCAGCCTGGCAAACATGGTGAAACCCTGTGTCTGCTAAAATAAAAAAATTAGCAGGGCATGGCAGCGTGCATCTGTCATCCCAGCTATTCCGGAGGCTGAGGCAGGAGAATTGCTTGAACCCGGAAGGCAGAGGTTGCAGTGAGCTGAGATCGCACCACTGCATTCCAGCCTGGGCGACAGAGCAAGACTCTGTCTCAAAAACAAAACAACAAAACAAAACAAAAAACAAAAAAAAAAGTTTTAGAAACACATTACCCCTTCTGTTTAGGAGATGCATTTCTAGCTGTGAAATTCACCAATACAGCTGAGGAGCATTTAACATTTTAGTGGTGAACTCTAATGATAATGTAAGTTACTTGGCAAAATAATCATCAACAGCATTTTCTTCTTAGTAAAGAAACTAGAAAAAATAGCCAATGGAATCAAAACTTAAAAATAATTCTTCCTCTCTAGAATGTGGTTTTGTTTCGTTTTGTTTTGCATGTAAGGAAAGAATAACAATCATAATAAAAAGTTTATGTGGACCAGTGTGCACTGAGAACTTTGCATGACTGAAATCATTTTAATATCAAAATAATGGATAAAAAGTTCTTAACAAGGCCAGTGGACATTCTTGAATTAGCCATCACATGCTATTCAACAGTTGGAGCAATGTGCTAATTTACTGTCATGCAGCTCTAAAGATTTTATGACATTCAGACACTTATCTTGTCCCTCCATCGCAGCAATTCAGACAGGATATTCATCTTTGAAGCTTTAGCCAGCCTTTCGCTTTTCGTGCTAAACCCTCTAGAATGTTATCTCTGGCATTTTGAGATAATTTTTGAAAGATTATTTTCAAATTATTTCAAATTGCCTTCATTCCTATTTTGATGTCATTTAACTTATCACATGATCAGAACATTAGGCTCACTGCTGCCTTGGAAACATTGTTTTAAATCCACTTTACTTCTCTATCAGTGTATTCTTTATTAAGAGCTTAAAAGTATTTAAGATAAGTCCATTACCATTTTTAAGGTCTCATTTAGGAATTGTTTTTATTGTTTCAGGGGCACTGAGTATTCAATTTGTATGGAAAAAAACACAAGTAAAAGTATTCATTTCCTATTACTTGAATTCGGATAAAGGGAGTCAAAAGTGGTCCAGTTTGAATTCCTTGACCTTAATTCCATGTCTTTCCCCCATCATTTTGTGTTTTTCAGAAGGCAGATTTCAAATAAATATAAAATATCTTAATTGTAGATTTTGGGGTCAGAACAATATCAGTGTATGTTTCTATGACTTAATTCTTGAGACAGTGAAAACTCCAGTCTAATCGATGTAATGGTTGTAATGTAGATGCACAGGACATTCCTCAATACTTTTATTTGGAACTTCTTTCCTGCCTGACTCCTACGTGGGTCAATATCCAGACAGGATGCCTCTGTCCCTGCCTGTGGCATCACTGCTCCTTTGCCATCCCTCCATGCCTTGGGCTCTGTATTAGTCCATTCTCATTGCTAATAAAGACATACCCAAGACTGGGTAATTTATGAAGAAAAAGAGGTTTAATGGACTCACAGTTTCATGTGGCTGCCGAGGCCTCATAATCATGGTGGAAGGCAAAAGGCAAGTCTTCCATGGCAGCAGACAAGGGAGAGAACGAGAATCAAGTGAAAGGGGAAACCTCTTAAAAACATCAGATCTCGTGAGACTTATTCACTACCATGAGAACAGTATGGGGAAACCGCTCCCATGATTCAATTATCTCCCATCAGGTCCCTCCCACAATATGTCGGAATTATGGGAGCTGCAATCCAACATGAGATTTGGGCAGGGACACAGCCAAACCATATGAGCCTCCCTCCTATCTGCCCAGGTGAGTGAGCAGGGAGGAGAGCACAGGACATGCAGAAGAGGAAGCTGTGTTATGGCATTGAGTGTGCATCCTTCCTGTCCTGTGGGTTCCACTAACATCCCAGCCAAGGACTAGACCATAACTGCATTGTGACAGGCTAGAGATCACATTCTAGATATTACCATATATTATATATAATAATTATTATATTTTCTAACCATTTTCATCGAGATATTTAGGATTCCTATTTCTCCCATACAGTTAATGATTCCCTGTTGCCATCTCTGATATCAAAAGAAGACTTTGGCCACATTTTGATGACTGATCTTATAGCATTTTCAGCGTGCAATCTCTGCCCCCATAAGAATGTCCTCCCTGGTGCTGTATTCTGTGAACTGCCCCTTGGCTGTAACTCCCATTGCTAGAGAACCCCTTCTCCTCCTCCCTCATCTGATCTTGCCTCCCCTCAGATACAGACACTTCCTGTTCATTAGGACTCTTGTCCTGGAACTCCTGCTTGGGTAGGATAACTTTTGTCCTCATCTATCCCATTTTGGGGGTCCTCTTAGCTTGTCTTCCCAGTGGTGGTGGGCTTTCATCACTTCCACACCTAACTCTGAGTCCTGATTCACCCCACAGCCAGGAAGGTACTGGGACATCCGTAACACATGTCATAGAAAAGGAACAAGGATATAAATCACATAAAACCTAGAGGTCTTGTTAACATGCTTATCAGGCTTTCCCATCAGCCTAAGAGTACTACTAGGTTACAACATCTTTAGGTCTGAGGTTGTCTTGTAGGGTGGGAGTCCAGGCATCTACCTAGCAGAGGAGGCAGCAGTCTCAAAGCTCCTTTCGGCAGACAGAAACAGGTAGAGTGACTCCTCCAATCACTGAGGAACTAATTGGAGTCCTCTTTAATATGTTGTCTATGATAAAGTGGAATGTCTTAAAATAGCTTTGGTATTTAAAGGGAAAACAATGTGGTTTGTCGTACGGGAGTGCTGCGGTGATTGAATCTGCTCTTCACTGATGCACTGCAGCCCTGGCTACACAATATATGCAGCTGCTATTTATTCTCCAGATATGGATCTGTTGGGTTCGCACGTTTTCTCATATATCCCAAGTGTTACATCGATTTCTTTTAAATGCATGTGTTCTGATTAAAAACATAAAAGATGATTATGTCAAATAATTGTAACAAAAGTAGACAGTATCTCAGTTTGCTGTTTATGAGGATTGCTCCACTGGCCCTCCCTTAGTAACAGTGGTGATTTTGGGGGTTATATTGACAGAGGTCTTAAGTCATCCATCTCCTCTGGCCTGATACCTTCTGTGATGGAGAGCATGCATTTGCAGAACAGTGGGTGGGAGGTAATCATGCAGTTTGTATCTGTGGACTGGCTCACGTGGGATTCCGCACCACAGCCAACAATGCGTTAACATGCCGACTAGTGTGTGGCTGACATACACAGGTTTTTCTGCTCCCCTAATTGCCTAGAACATTTCATGTTATTTTTTTGACTCCTTGCCGTAAACACACAAATACACTCTATTAAAACTCAGGGGTTTCTGCAGCCCGAAGAGCTTGAAATCACCCATAACCCAAAAGGCTCTTCATGCTCTATCTTGAAGAAGATTCAAAGAATCTCCCCCAAATAGGTGATTCAGCTACGAAATTACCAAAGTGATCTTCATGAGGACTTTTCAGCAGAAAATGTTTTTAAGGATTTAATCTACTCTGTCCTTTTTTAGCTATGTAATCACCTAAAAGTCTTGATATTAGTGAGCTTCCTCTCATATTTCATTCCTAGAGTTATGATTACACTGAACTAACCATGTGAGATGACCCACATATCTCCTCTGATCTGTCCCTTGTCATCATCAAATCTAATTGATAGAGTGCATTTTGCCTTTTAGAAGTATCCCAGTTTTTGCCAATATCATACAGAGAGTACTCAGATACTCACAGCCTCATCACTCTATTATTGAACCTGGTTTATGAGAGACTTCAGAGAATTTAGGCATTTTTTCTTTTTTCTTCTCAGCAGCAGTAGCAGAAGATGAGCTGTTCATCACTCAGACGACAATGTCCAGGCTCCTTAGACAACAGGGATTTCCCCATGGGCTGGCCTCTCCCTGCTCCCTTGCACCCCTCTCCCTCTCTGACTCCTACTTCATATTCCGTAGTTGCTAGAGTCCCAGCTTCTTTCACACCTCTGTGCCTTTACTTATGTTGTTCCTTCTGCCTAGACTGTCTTTTCCTACCTTCTTTGTGAACATTCCTATAAGTCATTCTTTATGGTTTTGCATAGACACCATATCCCCCAGGAATTGTTCTCTGATCCTCCCAGGTGTGGCTGGCAGACTCTATTTAATCCCAGGGATACCCTGTAGAATATCTCTTGCCTCCTCATGCTGAGATAAGCCATGTCCCTCTCTCCTCTGCCTTGTGCAGTGCTGGGTCACTGTTTGCTCCCCCATGCATTGATGTTATCTGTCACTCGGTGCTCTGTGCTCAAAGTAGTGGTTACGGAGTACGTGGTGATCACTAGCTGAGCTCTATTGGAAACACTGGACTCTCCTAATAAACTAATAAACTGAGTTAAAAATACATTAAAGCCACAGCTGAAAAAGATAATTTGTAAAAAGGATTGCTTCTGATCTCTTGGATTTCTGGGACTAACTCTTACGTAGGAGTCTAACCCAGTTAGCAAATAGTGTATTCAGTAAATGGAGTGAAATGCATAAATGTTCTTTTCCATTTTTCTCTTTCTTTTCTTTTTTCCTGTTTTAAATTTCAAGACCATGCACAGTTTTTGTCAAGGTCAAGAGAGCTGAGAAGGCTAAATAATTTGATGTCGGTATATATGTGTGTTGCACGGATTTCTGGTCATTCTTGTTTTAAGATGGTGTAATTCCACAGCCTTTGAAACAGTTGTCTCATAAATGCTTTAGATGAGAGCTTCTCAAGCTTTAATGTGCCAACCAAATACCTGGGACTCTTGTCAAAATGCAGATTCTGGCTCTGTAGCTCTGGCAAGGGCCCTGCATTTTCTAACAAGCTTCCAGGGGATGCCAGTGCTACCGTTCCACGGAACACATTTAGAGTAGAGAGGCATTAGTATGCAGAGGGTGTCTCTCTCTTTTCAGTGGGTAAGACTTTAAAGCCAAATTGTTTTCTCCTGCTTCAAAATGCTCAAATATAAAAGCACCGTCGACAACTTGATTATAAGAAACCCAAGTAAAACTCATACTGTTGTCTGTCTAGGCTTTTGAAGGACCTTTTTGTAGTCTAGGCAAGTTTATGTTACATAAACAAGACGTGCTGCATCCTGATGAATTTCAGCTTTTTTTTTTTTTGGTGATATATTTAGAGTGAAAGGAGACACATCTCACTGTTCTCTTTAAGAAAATCCTACTGAGAGGAGCTGGCAATTTTGCGGCATTTCCCAAACGATTCCATTGCCTCCTATTCCCACTGAGTGAAGAGTAGAATATCCTGGCATTCAGAGATTAAGAAGTCTTTCCCACTGGTTCCCCAAAACCCCTATGCATTCATTTCTTAGGGCTACTGCAGCAAAGTAACACAAACTTGGTGGCTTAAAACAACAGGAACTTATTCTCTCAGTTCTGGAAGCCAGATGCTGAAATCAAGGTGACCACAGGGTCACGTGGCCATTTTCCCTAAGAAGGCTCTATGGGGGACCCCTTCTTTGCCTCTTCCAGCTTCTGGTGGCTTCTGGCATTTCTTGGCTCATGGAAGGATGACTCTAATCTCCACCTCTGTCCCCATAGGTCCTTCCTCTCCATGTTTTTGTGTGTCTCAAATCTCTCTCTCCTGTCTCTTACAAGGAAACAGTCACTGGACTTAGAAGCCACGCTAAATCCAGGATGACCTTATCCGTAGATCCTTAACTCAGTTACATCTGCAGAGACCCTATTTCCAAATAAAAATCACGTTTGCAAGTACTGGGGGATAGCAGTTAGACATATCTTTTTGGTGGACACCATGCAATCCACTGCATCCTAGTTCCTTGAATCCATAATGGATCCAAATATCAAGACTGGTGTCTGAGTCTGTTTGAGCTCCTATAAGAAAATACAATAATTGGGTGGCTTGTAAACAACAGAAATGCATTTCTTACAGTAATTTATTTCTAGAGGCTGGGAAGTCTAAGATTCAGGTACCAGCAGATTCAATGTCTGATAAAGGGTTGCTCTCTGCTTCATAGATGGTGCCTTCTGTGTGTCCTCACATGGTGGAGGGGGTGAGCAATTTCCCTCAGGCTTCTTTTATGGGGGCACTAATCCCATTTATAAGGGCCCCACTCTCATGACCTAATTGTCTCCTAAAGACCCTATCTGTCAATACTATTCATTGGGGATTAGATTTCAACCTATGAATTTGGGAGGGATTCAAACATTCAGACTACAATTGCTACAAAAGAATAATTCATGCAGATACCCTGTTCTTTGCAGAGCACAGTAAGAAATTCTTTGTCCCTGAGTGTCAAGGGAGGGATTAGGAAAGTGTCTATGCCATAGTCTCTGCCCTCAAAGTGGTAGTCATGATAACTAGAGAAGAAATCGTTCTTCTGGAACTATTCTAGAACTAGAGAAGAAATAGAGAATAATTACTGGATTTTTATGTGTGATAGTCTGTAAAAGGGCTTTCTTGAAAGTTTTTGTTTAATCTTTCCAAATATGGGATAACCTGTTATTGAATGATATTACAGACTTATTCCTTCGCGTATACTATATATTTTCTTTAGATAATTGGCCTCTGTTTATTTATTTATTCTTCTTTTCCCCTTTTTATCTATTTCTCCAAATCTACACTAGCCTCTTTATTACCTTTTCCTCCTCCCTTTCTGACTAGTGAATGACTGAACTAGCTAGGTTTCTACCAGTTGTCTAGTGACCCATTTAATTATTTGTACTCCATCCCATTCCAGAAACTACTAAGGCATTCTTCAATAATATGAATTATTAGTGCTTGTAAGTCCTGATTAATCATTTATTAATTAATTAGAGAAGAATTTAGAAGACAACACTGATAATGTGAAGGTAAAGGATTTCTGAAGCAGTTGAAAAAGATTATCCAATTGATTAGAAATTCAGTTTATATGCAAATTATCAGTTGTTGGTTAATTGCAGAAAGTGGGATATATTTCCCTTGCATTAAGTTTCAAATTTCACTACCTATCTCCTTGACTAGCTAGCTTTACAGGGCGCAGGATGGTGAATGGAAGGTAAATTCTCCACTGTATGACTTTTTCAGTCTCTTGAGACTGTCAGTAAATGTCCCACTGCTGCTTGCCATTAGATAGACAGAGAAATTGGTCTTATCTTTCAAAGCAATGGCTGGTTAACTGATGACTTTACAGGCAGCTACTGAAGAACTCATGGAATTTAGTGCTTAGTGCCTTCTAGGATTGTTCACCATGCCTTAACAGAGAGACTGCCAGCCGTTGCTGAGCTATCCTGCAGGTAAATTCTTAGTCCATTTGTGTCCATATTATTAAATTTTAAGATAATAACCATTGCGTAAATAAGATTCCAAGATTTTAATTGTGTCCACTGAAAGGAGTATTCATGTCTTCTTCGGTGAACATTCCATCCACCTGTAAAGGTAGCTAGTGAAATTTGAAAATTACTTAATGCAAGGGAAATACATCCCACTTTCTGCAGTCAACTCACAACTGATAGTCTGTGTATAAACTGAATTTCTGATCAATGTTGAATGATCTTTTTCAACTGCCTCAGAAATTCTTTACTTTTACATTATCAGCTGTTTTATTCTGAGCTCTGTTCTCAGAATTTGGCATCAGTTGTAACTAAATTTTCCAGAAATTAATAACCATCACTTAGATAGGATTCCAAGACTGTCACTGTGTCCACAGAAAGGAATATTCAGTCTATTCTTTGGTGGACAATGAGAACTAACCCAGAATCCTGTATTTTAAATGGTTGCCTTTGAAAATGAGAGTATATATCTCATGTCAGCCTTATTATTAATGAAGTATTCCATCAATAGAAAAAATATGCTACTTTGGTTTTTCAAATTATTTTTGCCTTGATCTTTGAACGCGAATTTACATGTAGGTAGTATGTCCTTGTCTTAGTCCATTTGTATTGCTATAAAGGAATACCTGAGGCTGGGTATTTATAAAGAAAAGAGGTTTATTTGGTTCACGATTCTGCAGGCTGTGCAAGAAGCATGACACCAGCACCTGCTTCTAGTGAGGGTTTCAGGCTGCTTCCACCTATGGCAGAAAGTGAAGGGAAGCCAGTGTGTGCAGAGATCTCTTGGTGAGAGGAGGCGAGAGAGAGGAAGGAAGTGCAGGCTCTTTTTTAACAATAAGTTCTCCCGAGAACTAATCCAGGGAGAAATCACGCAGTACCCAGTCTTTCATGAGGGATCTGCTTCCGTGACCCAGATGCCTCCCGCTAGGCCCAACTTCCAACATTGGGATCAAATTTCAACATGAGATTTAGAGGGGACAAAGATCCACACCCTATCAGTCCTTTAGAAAAATAATAGAAAGGCTTTGATTTCTTTGGAAACTTTATTACACATTTAACCTACACCGATTTGATGGCACAGAAAAAAAAGTATTGTACAGGGTTGTGTTTAAGAGTATACTGGGTTCTGTCTGTCTGGAGCAAATATGAGCTCTTTTTTTTTTTTTTGAGACGGAGTCTCACTCTGTCACCCAGGCTGGAGTGCAGTGGTGCAATCTCGGCTCACTGCAAGCTCTGCCTCCCGGGTTCACACCATTCTCCTGCCTCAGCCTTCCGAGTAGCTGGGACTGCAGGTGCCTGCCACCACGCCCAGCTAATTTTTTGCATTTTTAGTAGAGATGGGGTTTTACCGTGTTAGCCAGGATGGTCTTGATCTCCTGTTCTCGTGATCTACCCACCTCAGCCTCCCAAAGTGCTCGGATAACAGGCGTGAGCCACCGCGCCCGGCCCTTACCAGCTCCGTGGCTAGGGGCAAAGTACTTCCACTCTCTGTGTCCCAGTTATCTGCAAATGGGACTAATTAGAGTTTCCCTGCTGTAGAGTTGACGTGATGGTGAAGTAGGAACAGTGAAGTAGTGAGCACTGACTTGCCCTAAGGCAGCACCATCCAAGGGAAATGTAATATGAGCCCCATCCGATAGAAGGGTAACATGAGCCACGTAGGTAATTTTCAGTTCTCTAGCAGACATATTGAAAAGGTGAAAAGAAACAAATAAATTTTCATAATACACTTTATTTAACCCAGTATATTCAAAATGTTTTCACTTCACCATGTAATCAATATGCAGATTATTCATGTGATCTATCATTTTACTGATCTCTGGCCCCTTCCCTAGTGTTTCTGATTCCCCTGGTTTGGGGCACAGCTCTGGCCTGGGTATGCTTGCAGGGCTCCCGCAATGATTCTCCTGTAGAGACTAAGAAACAAACCTCTGTCCTAAGGAATTCATCTTCATATACCCATCAAATGGATGATGCTATTGACTGAAATGACTTCACAACTATGTTGATAAGAACCAAATGCTGGTGATGAAATGTATTATAAAGTGCAAAATGCCACAGGAAGGGAGGAACTTGTAGTTATTCCTAAGTATGTGAAAATGTCAAGCGAAAGCAGGCATATGATTATCCTCCTGGAAATATGCTAAGGACCTAAGTCATCTTTGATTCTAACTGCTCCTGTGTTTTTCTTCAAAGGGAGTGCATTTGCAAAATAACATTTACTGCATATGATCTCCACGCTATGCTGGATAATGGGCAGAACACGTTTTGTTTTGTTTTGAGCCAGAGTCTCGTTCTGTCTCCCAGGCTGGAGTGAACTGGCGTAATCTCAGCTCACTGCAACCTCTGCCTCCCGGGTTCAAGCAATTCTCATATCTCAGCCACCCCAGTAGTTGGGATTACAGGCATGCTCAACCATGTCCAGCTAATTTTTTGTATTTTCAGTAGAGATGCTGTTTTGCCATGTTGCCCAGGCTGGTCTTGAACTCCTGAGCTCAGGCAGTCTGCCCACCTCGGCTTCCCAAAGTGCTAGGATTACAGGCGTGAGCCACAGTGCCCAGCCATGTTTTTGGAAGTAATATTGATTTGGTCAAATGCCAATTCCAGCTGTTTACTGGACTTCCCTGGGTCTCAGTTTCCTCATCGGTAACTGGGATTTTAGTCTTTCATGAGGACTGATATGAAATGATGGACATAGAGCACCTAGCTCGGGGTCAGACCTCTCTCTCAAGCATTCTGCTAGGTACTACACACCATGAGGGTTCAGGGTGACTTGGAAACTGACAGTACTCAGCAGGTGAAGCCTCTGGTGGCACTTGAACAATTATAAGAGCTGGCAGGTTCACACTTCTTGCCCCTAGCCCCACCCATTTACAAAGAACTTTTAAAAATTCCTATCTCAGATCCCAGGATCAAATTCATTTTCAAATGGACTGTTTCCTTCTGTCCTGAGGGGAGGGATTGGGTTCAGCCTTGCTGAATTGGGTATTTCAGCTTTTAGCTGCCTGCAGCAGAAGGAAACTCGTTGTTGCTGATTGCATCTCCCCTGGGGAGGACGGCCACTTCCTTTCCACATGGTGCTGGTCTGAGTGAAGTGGGACCAGATCAGATTAAGAGACCAGGATAAAGGAAGTGCCCCCAATCTCCCTGACTCATGGAAATTCCTTCCTATTATTCTGAAATGGAGATAGATTATGTGATAGCATGTTACAAGGTGGTGATCCCTCTTGCATAAGGATGTTTTGAAAGTCTATTGGCCAATAATCATGATAAAAAATCTTTGTTTCACAAAATACACTTGCTACATAACCATGCAGCAGCTTATGGCCATCACCTAACGGGCGCACCGCAAATTCTCTTTACTGTTTGGGAATTTTTTCAGAGCAGTGCATTTGTCTCTGGGAACATTTGTGTCTGTGTCTGTCTTTATTTTTCTAGGTGAAGAAATTCAGGCCTATAAAAAGTTGGGGACTTGCCTAAAACCTGTGTTGTTTATAGCTAGCAATGTGGCTTGCCTCCTTAGGTACCACGTAGGATGTGAAATGCTTCACGTGGGTAATTTCTTTTCATTCCATCCTTATAAGTCAGGCACTAATATTGCACCTATTTCATAGGTAAGAAAGTCAGCCCAGAGAGGCAGATGTCCAGAAGCGATAGAGTCACTTCTCCCAGTTTCCATGTCTAGGAATCCATACAGATAACATAAGAACCTGAGAGTCTCAGTCTCTGAATGAGCACTGCCTAAGTTGGGATTGTGTAAGTTGGAAACTTATTGTGGTAATTAACAGTTTACTATGGGTTAAGGCAACAGAAGAGATGCCAAAATATAATGTATGATTAATTCCTAATGAGTGAAACAGTCAATACTCACTATGTGCACTCAAACTAATAGGAGTACACATTTGTATTTTTTAAAAATTAGATAAAACATGTAGTTGGTTATTGAAAATCAGCTTAACATCCCTCTATAATTTTCTACCACAAAGTCAGTTCTTAATCTGGTTTTAATTGCATTGTTCAAAATGCTGTTCATAGTAAACATTTCCAGAAAACATTGACATTTACAGTGTTGCTTTGTCAGGCTAATTCATAGCTATCCCACAGAGACGTGCTGTGGTATTTCAAGGGTAATCTAGGTGAAAGGTTGTCTGTAACACAGGCTGAACCAAATAAGCCAGTGACATGGCAGGCCATGTGAATTTCCTTGTTTCACTTGTTATTGACTGAGACTGACTGATTTGGTAACGTTGCATCACAGGAGGATGTGGAGGGATAAATTAGCTGCCTCTAGAAACTCAGGCTCTTGTAAAAAAAAAATAAATAATAAGTAAACCTGCTAAGGTAGAAATACTTGTATCCTGAGATCAAAAGCCTAAAAGTCTAATAAGAAACATCAACCTATTACCCTAAAAGCCTAATAAGAAGCATCTTCTTTTATTTGATGATCCAAACATAGGCAGTGGAGAGATGGCTTGCAGAATCACCAATCTTGGAGAATTCCTGGGTTTGTAAAATCCAGCATAGGCCGGTGTGGTGATTCACGCCTGTAATCCCAACACTTTGGGAGGCGAGGTGGGTGGATCACTAGGTCAGGAGTTCAAGACCAGCCTGGCCAAGATGGTGAAAGCCAGTCTCTACTAAAAATACAAAACAGCCAGGAGTGTTGGCGGGCATCTGTAACCCCAGCTACTCTGGAGGCTGAGGCAGAGAATTGCTTGATCCTGGGAGGTGGAAGTTGCAGTGAGCCAAAATCGTGCCACTGCACTCCAGCCTGGGTGACAGAGTGAGACTCTGTCTTAAAAAAAAAAAAAAAAAAAAAAAAATCCAGCATATAAGTCTAGGCAATCTAGGCTAATTTCCATAATCAGTGGTCTTGAAACTCCGGTGGCTTAACACAGTGAGTCTTTATTCCTTGCCACACAGTGAAATCCAGTAGGGCTGTCAATGAGAGGGCTCTTCTCTAGGGCTCAGGGTTTCAGCTCTTGCCATCTGGTCACTTCATCCAACAGGCCTTGGGGCTTGTCTTCATCCCCTGGATCCTCAGCATCTGGTAGACAAAGGAAGAGAGTAAGGACCACGTGCCTGTGTGAAATGTGACCCACATCAGCTGTTCCCTCGTCCCATTGACAAGTGCCAGTCACATGACTCTACCTTGCTGCAGGTACTGGGGACCGTCATCTAACAGGCTGTCCAGGCCTAAGTGGTGGTCTCTGATGTTGGTAGGCACCAGAAGTTTCTCCCACACCTAAAGACTTTAAAAAATAGAAATCTGACCATCTTATGATTATCATCCCTGATTCAAAAAGAGGAACCTTTGCCCTGAAGAGGTTAAGCTCTGTTAATATTTGATATCTGATGAGCAAGCCTTATTCTCCCTGCCTGTAAGATCTGAAATTTGAATCCCAGGATAACCTCCTCTTTGTCACCTTCCTTGGTCCTGAGAGATTGAATAAAGTTTCTGCTAAGATTGGGAGGGACTTTGAGGCTTTAGTACCTGAAAGACAGCATTTTCTCCAAACCCTCATGGAGTCTGTCCTGGGTCATGAGCTGCATGGCAGGTGGAAATCAGCTTTGCTGGGCTTGGATCCCTCCAGGGCGCTCTGTGACCAGCTCTGCCTACTCTGAGCATCAGTTTCGACTCACTCTAATTGTCAGGTAGAGGCCCCTCAGGACGGATGCCATCTATAACAGGACCTAGAGGTTCTATTAAGATGATAGAGGGATTTGATGAGAATGAGCCCTCACTCTGTGATAAGAACAACAAACATCTCCCTGCCTAGTTATAGGCAGCACCAGAAACGATGCAGACCAGCTTCTGGTGTCAGTCTTCTACTTCTCTTCCCTGAGGAAAGCTGCAAGCTCTGAGCTAATTTGGAGAGGAACCGTCTCTGCATAAGTTTCACTTTCCTCCTTTTACCTGTGGGCCCACATGGTTCTTCCTCTTGATCAGCTTCTCTCTTCAGGACTCTGACTAGTGAGTCATGGACCCTATTACCAATAGTTTCTTCTTGCTGCTGTAATAAATGACCACAAACATAATGGCTTAGAACAGTGCAAATTTGTTTACTTATTTTTTTATTTGTGATGAGTCTTTAAATGTGTTTTTTTAACTTGTTATGGAACAGTTCTATATCGTGTTATGGAAAACACAAGCTTGTTCTCACACATTTATGCAGGTGAGAAGTCTAGGATGGGTCTCTGTGAACTGAAGTCCAGGTTTTAGCTTAGCAGTCTTCCTTTCTGGAGTATATAGGGGAGAATCTGTGTCCTTGCCTTTCCTGGCCCCCTGCTTCCCTTGGTGTGTGGCCCATTCTCCATCTTCAAAGCCAGCAGTGGCCAGTCAAATGTTTCTCGTGCTGCAGCACTCTGACACTGACTGTTCTCCCTTCCTCTCTACATTTAAGGGCCTTGATGATTACGTTGGACCCACCTAGACAATCCAGACTAATCTTATTTTAAGGTCAGATGATTAGCAATTTTAATTCTATCTCCTACGTTAACTTCCCTGTAACATGTAATATAACATTAGTAGGTTGTGAAGAATAGGATATGGACATCTTTTGGAGGCTATTAATCTGCCCACCATAGGCTCTGCGAACCCCGAGTTTGAGACTAAGAGAAGACAATTGAAGCTGGTGATCTGAAGGTCAAGGTCTTTGGTATCAGGTTGCCTGAGAGTTTTTGCTTTAATAATTTCTTATCTTTGTGACCTTGGGCAAACTCTTTAGCTTCTCTGCGCTTTCATTTCTTGCCTTGTAAAATGGGTGTGGTAATAGGACTGCCCTCCTAAAGTCATTGCAAATTTAAATGAGATAATACACACAAACATTTTGCATAGCATTTGGCCCATAGTTAGAGTGAATATATTGGCTGTTAGTAATTATCAAGTTCCTGTTGTTGATCACTCAAGGTATGGCAGTGTGCTGTGCAGCTCAGTTTCTGCACATGCCTACACTGGCTTTTGCATTCTCTGGGTGAGGCAGAGTGGTTTTTCAAAGTTGCTTACAAGAAAGTATAAAAACCCAAGAGCTAATGCATGGTGGGCTTAATACCTAGGTGATGGGTTGATAAGTGCAGCAAACCACCATGGCACACCTGTGTAACAAACCTGCACATCCTACACATGTACCCTGGTACTTAAAAAGATTAAAAAAAAAAATCCATTTGGAAATGAAAATTCTCTCTAATTGCCTTTGCCACTCTGTCCTGACACTGGATATTGATGCTTTCTCCCCTCATAGGAATCCTGTGTTCACACCGGGGTGAGATCCTTTCTCCATCCTCCCCAAATTTCCATTGTAGGGAGGAGGGCCCTAGTTAGTCAATTTCACCAACTGCCTGGATGGTGCAAAACACACACTGTCTCTTGGATAACAGACTACGTGAAGATGTATTCAGTAGGAACAGAGTAGTTTTATTTGCTGAGAAGTGTAGATAGTTCAGTGGGTTATTTAAGGGACGAAGGGCCGTCTAGTTGCCAGATGTTATGCTGTGATGTCAGATTTCCCTGAGCATCTGGCTTGTCCAGGAGCAGGTAAGAGCAGGAAAGGGTTTTCTACTTGGAACCTTCTGTTTCTGATCATTGTTTGCAAAGGGGCCCTGATTTTGTTTCAACCTGAATAGATCTCCATCACCGAAGCAGGCCTGGGATGGATTCTATCTGAGCACAAGGGATTTTAGTGAACCAGACCATCCGGGGAATCAAGGGACCCTGGATCTGCATCCTTATGAATGGGCATAGAGGGTGAATTCTCTATATTCTATTGAAGTAGTTGACAGAAGACCAGGGAATCTGGTCTACGTGTATTCAATTTTTGCCTGTGCAACAGAAGCAAGAAGAAGGCAATGATGCTTTGTACTTTTTTTTTTTTTAATCATAAGTTGCACCGCTGTTCTAGGTGAGAAGCCTGGTTTTTATCCTCTGGGAGGAAATGAACTAGATCATTAGGGAGTCATAATTTCCTTTGTAGTTTTTCTAATAGTTTCATTGAAATGTTGTTTGATGTGATAAAAAAGAACCTATTTTAAACTGTAAATTAGCACAAGGAATTAAAATGTTAACATATATAATCTTACTATAAATTATGACAATCCTATTATTAAATAAAACTGAGTTTGGAGTATGAAATAAATATAAAGGTGTCTTAGTCACTTTGGACTGCTATGACAAATTCCATAGATGGAGTGGCTTAAACAACAGAAATTTGTGCCTCGGAGTTCTGAAAGCTGGAAGTCCAAGATCAAGGTGCTGGCAGGTCTGGTGTCTGGAAAGGGGCCTCTTTTTGGTTGGCAGTTGGCTAGCTTCTTGTATCCTCATGTTGGAGGTCAGAGAAGGAGGAGGCAAGCTCTCTGGTGCATCTTCTTATAAGGGCACTTGTCCCCCATCATGAGGGCTCCACCCTCATAACCTAATTCCCTCCCCTCGACCCCATCTCCCAACAACAACACATTGGAGATTAGGCGTTGACGTATGACTTTTGGAGGGACACAAACATTCAGTGTGTAGCAAAAGGTGTGATGTTCCAATTATACAATGTAAAAATAAAAGCTTCTATAAAGGGGAAAGGGGATGATTATATTCTTTCAAATGTGAGTGAAATCAATGTGATTTTCCTCCAATCACTTTCTACTTCTTTCCATTTGATTCTTTTAGGCAAGGAAACCATTTCTTGACCAAGAGATAGGTCTTCTAGGGAGGAAATCCTAATTTTCAAGCACTGATCACATGGTGTACCTCTTAGTGCCACTTCCTCTTGGGCTGAATTTCAACTCACTGTTGGAGCGTCACTTTCAGAATGCCATTCTAACATGGGACTTACATGTGACATGAATGTGTTTACCCCAGTTCTAATCAAATAAACTCTCAGGCCTCTCTCAATGTTTTCTGCATCTTTATGCATGTTCAATTAGAAATTCATGGAAACCTGTGCAGTAAGCTAAGTTGTTGGTGCCCTGCCTTCTGGTACTGAGTTTCCTGCCTCAAAATGGTCTGTGTCAAAGCCAGGGGGTGCAAATTTGCCTATGTAAAGTGGTTGATAAAACTTACATCTGCTGCCTAATATGTGGGAAAGTAGAGCATAAAATCAGAGTGTGTTGTATTATTTTTACTCTCCTAAATCCCCTACTTCCCTTTCAATTAAAATTAAATTTTTCTACTGTTTGAAACACGTATTTTTTAAAAAAAATCTTCTTATCCTGTTTCTAATTCCCTGATTATACAGCACAAGATTTGGGGTTAAGGGGTAGGTTGGTCTTTGAAAAATCATGTCAGTAGTTGAAAGACGCAAAAAATGTTGGGAAAGAGTTCTGGTTCTTGTAAGTTCCCAGGCCTAAACCAGCTTCCCCAGTGTAGCCTCAGTGTACTTGGCCGGGCGTGGTCCTCTGACTGTTTGCTCTGGCAGAAGGAAGAGAAAATCTTGACCATCTCTTTAGTATTAGAGAAGCATGGTAGAGCAGAAAGCCAAAAAATGAGGATGGAGATTCAGTCAGGAAAAGGAATAAAGAAAACAACAAAAAAAGCATGAACATGGCAAGAGCAGATTGCTCTGAGCTGCCAAAGCAAATAATCCATTAACTCCTCACTCGCTCTGCATATGAAATCTGTGGTGCAAATAGCTAGTAGGAGAGATGCTGTCTCAGAAAGAATGGAGGAGCAGAGCTTCGGAAAGCCTGCATCAACCCCTTTCAGAAAGAGGAATAATCATGCAATCGAGGAGTAGACAAGGGGTTGAGAAAGGAACTGCACTCTTGCATATTAAATATTTCTTGGGATGAAATGTTATCCTAATTTATTCCCCTCCAGCCCCAGGAAAGAGCAGCTACTATTTTTTAAACATAAAGAATATGTTTCTTATGAGAGATATAGAAAATTACAGGCACACAATGGGCACTTTACAAGTAGAAACTACTTAAGAATATTTAATGTGCTTCAGCTATGCATCAAGTGGACAAAGCAGCTTCATTTCAAGGCTCTGAGAAGTCCTGTCATAAAGAAACTGTTTCCCATTAGAAGATTTGCTAAATTCCTGACACCATAATATTCCTTTCCCCTCCTTTTATCTTTTGCTTTGTACATCATACTGGTTGGTAAAAAAAAAAAACTTAGAAGGAATGCTTGTCTATCTCCCCCATTTTACAAATAAGGACATGAGCCAAAAGAAAAGATAATTGTCCAAGCTTTTTTTCTCTGGAAGGACTGAACTGAAATCAGAACCTCGGTGTTTTGCACAGAGCGCGCCTGTTAGCTGTCGTCCTCTAAGACTGATAAAAGTCCTACTGCAGCAAGAGCACTCTTTGAATGTTATATGGCATAGGCTCATGATTCAATGGGCCCCTGAATGTTGGTTTTGCACTGAACAAAACTTTTGTTGGACCTAAAGCTCATGCCTGTCTTAAGAGAACTAAGAAATTCTAGAAGCCTAACAAGAGTTTGACCTCCCAGAATTCCAACTCTGGTTTCAGAACAATTCAGATAAACCTCATGCTCTATCTAACTGACAGTGAGTTTGCTTATTGAAAGCAAATCTTCTGAGAATTTCTCCTTGCTTGTCTTCTCTGTAGAATCAAAGTATTGCGGTTTCAGTGCAAGTCCTATTCATGATCATTTTGGGAAAAATAGGAGGAAAACTTTCAGCTTTTTCGGTTAAGAAAAGAAAGAGGGATTTATAAGTGTCACTTATCAGGGAAATAGTGATTAGAAGGTGTTTCTACAGAATAACCCAAAGAACATATAAACCATCAGCTGGGAGCTATTCCTACTTATGCTTTAGTCTTTAATATACTGTTTTATTTTTCAGGGGAACCGTATTTGACATTGTCAGCTGAATGAATTCATAAAAGCAGAAAAGCTGTAGGGCTTATATAATACCTGATTCTCATGCTTTGAGTGGAGGTAACAGAGACAGAAGGAAACTTAACAACATCTAATCAAAGGAATATAGTTTCCCTCGTTACTGCAAATACAATCCGAAACAACTGTACTATCAGTGATACCCCAAGTTGCTGTGCTCAGGTTTTTAGTCAAAATATTCTGGACCCTGATTTATATCTAGTCTAATTTTCTTTAATGCATCCAAAGCTCAGCATTCTCATATGTGACAAAGAACATAGCACAAATGTAAGACAGGGGGTGTTTGTTACTTTTACAATGCTCTCCCAACAAGTGTGACTTCTTCAATTTGCAGTTTTCAGTAAGACACTTGTATACCAGCTTAAAGTGATTTCACGCATGAGGTCAGTAGGACTTCATTTTCATGTATTTCTGTCTTGAAAATTCCTTAAAGGCTTAATTTTATCTTGTAGCAGTGGTGGACTTCAAACATCGCTGTTTTTGTAGAAGTGTTTTATTCTTTAATCAAGCCCAGGGTGACTTTAACAAGCTATTTTCACAGCTGACTTCCCAGTGCCGGAGATTTCTAGTGTGTTTTGTATGTTCCCGCTTTGCTCTTCACTTTCGATTTGTTTATTTTTCGTGACACATCTGAGTGCCTTCTTGTAAGCAGGACGCTTGTCTTGAGATCCGACTGTGGGGTTATTATTACAAGGGCACATTGCAGGGATCCTTAGTGAGGGGTTAAGAGACATGGTTCAGAAATTATTTTCTTTTCTGACCGAACATATGCATGATGTTTTTCCTCCCAAGAAGATAGAAACCAGTCTTGAATTTCTGAAAGCTCTGAGTCTGTAGGACCCTGGTACTTTTGATAATATCTGTCTGATCCTCTTTAGAGAGCTTTATATCGTTATCATCTAGCTCAACCACTAGATGGGAAAGACCAATAATTCTAAAGCTTAAGCCAAGACCTATAATGCATCCATAAGTTAGAGCTTTAATCATAAAGCTGTCTTCACATGGTCAAGCTGTAGTGAAGTTAACCCATGACATGGACCTCAGGTGTATGAAATTAAGACATATTTACTGACGATATGTTATGAGAAAATTGCCAAGTTCTTTCTTTTGAACGAAGACTACAAATTATCTTCACTCTATTTAGCAGGGATATTGCCTCCAAAACAAATTATTTAGACTAATGCTGACACTATCCAAAAAGTGGCATACCTCTTAGTGAAATGAGAATATAAAGGCATCAATTAGCAAATGGTGGCATTGTGATTCCCTTCTCTATTTCAGATTCATCACATTTTTTTTTTCCAAAGTAAAAGAGGTAAGTACATGATATTTACTTAGATCCAACCTCCAAATGAATGTCTATTTTAACTTGTAAGTGTAATTCTGATAGGAATATAGCTACTTTGCTTATGGACAATTAGAGAATTTTGCTTGTAGACAAAATTATAGACTTTGCCTGTGGACATTTCTCTATCTGTTACTTATATGACTATTCTCCAACATCATTTGACATGCTTATATATTTTCCCACAGATTAAACGTCTCGCACAAGATGAAACTCTCATCATTTGTTTTCTCCCACATTGGTGCAAAGATATCTGATTCTTCTCAATCTCGAAACTTGAAAATCAAATCGAGTAGAACCAAATCCAGTAATTATTAGAAAAGTCTAGTAATTATCACACATTTAAGAGTGGAGAATAACTTCGTAGCTGTAAGTCAAAGACTTTTTTATGGCTGCTCATGTCCAGAAGAAATAGTTTTCAGTCTGTACCCTTCAGTGAATGACTGACTGGTCTAATTTGAAATTAGACAAATGTTGGGTACAGCATGATCATGTTATGCTGTGTGCAATGTGCTGACAGTTTCCAGTGTCTCTAATGAGTATCTTTGTATGAATGGTTTCTGATATGAAAAGAAATTTGCTTATCAATGCAAAGAGAACCATTGGTATGTTAATTTATGCAAGCATCTCTTCACTTTCTAATTCACTCCTCCCAATAATGGAATGGTAATTGGATTTCTGAAGGAATATGCATAGAAAGCAATTTAAAAGTGATTTGTTAATCAGAAATTACTCCAAATTTGTGCAATAAAAATGAGGCCATGTAGCCTTTGTCCCAAAATGCAAAATGGGCAGTTTTCCCTAAATATTCTAATTTGAGAGCGGTTTACCTACCACAACCTATAAACCTCAGTGGTCCTTTAATTTCTACCACTGGAGAATTGAAAGTCTCATTTTTTGTGTGTTAAGCATTTTTCTCTCATTTTGGCCTTGAAATGCAAAAACCTAAATCAGAGGTGTTATGTCAAACCTTTATTACCTTAATCTTTCTAAATGTTTTCCAGTTGTGTGTTTCTAAGAGGAGAAACCAGGGTCTCTCCGTGTTTGTGTGGTTTAGGTTAGGGAAGGGTATAGGAAGTGTAGTTTTGCTGTCCTTAGAAGTGGGACTGTGACTCAGGAGCTACGTGTCTTTGGCATGTTAGTTAATTACTCAAATCATTATTGTCTTCATATATAGAATGGGGCTCATGCTATCTGTCATTAAAATGCGGCGGGGATAATACATGTAACATATTATGTGTAGCATGGCACTTGGCCCATACTAAGTTGTGTCCTCACTAAAATCTTTAAGATAGTACTTGTTTTTTTCTGTTTTTTTTTTTTTTCTTGCTGATTTGTTTGAGTTTCTTATAGATCTTGTAGATATTAGGCCGTTGTCAGATGTATAGTTTGTACATATTTTCTCCAATTCTGTAGGAATTTTTGTATCTGGTGAGAGATAGGGATCTAGTGTCATTCATCTACGAGTGACTGTTCAGTTTTTCCATCACCATTTATTGAACAGGGTGTTCTTTCCCCAGTTTATGTTTTTGTATGCTTTGTCAAAGATCAATTGATTGTATCTGGCTTTATTTCTAAGTTTTCTATTCTCTTCCACTGGTTTGTGTGTCACTTTTATACCTGCACTGTGCTGTTTTGGTTACTATATCCTTTTAGTATAATTTGAAGTCAGGCAATGTGATGCCTCTAGATTTGTTCTTTTTGAGTATGATTGCTTTGGGTATTTGGGCTCTTCTTTGGTTCCATATGAATTTTAGGATTTTTTTTTCTAATTCTGTTAAAAATGACATTAGTATTTTGAGAGGAATTGCATTGAATATGTAGATTGCCTTTCATAGTATAGTCATTTTCATGATATTGATTCTTCTAATCCATGACCGTGGGATGGATGGCTTTCTATTTGTTTGTGTCACCTCTGATTTCTCTCAGCAGTGTTTTGTAATTCTCTTAGAGATCTTTTACTTTTTTTGTTAAGTATACTTCTAGCTATTTAATTTTTTTGCAGCTATTTTAAAGGAGATTGAGTTCTTGATTTGATTTCTAGCTTGGTTGTGTTGGTTTATAGCAGTGCTACTGATGTGTGTACAGTGATTTTGTAACCTGAGACTTTACTGAATGTATTATATCTAGGAATAATTTGGAGAGAAGTCATTAGGGCTTTCTAGTTATGAGATTATATCTTTGGCAAGCAGAGATAATTTTCCAGTTTTGATGCCTTTTATTTCTTTCTCTGGTCTGATAGCTCTGGCTAGGACTTCCAGTACTCTGGTGAACAGAAGTCATGAAAGTGGGCATCTTTGTGTTGTTTCAGTTCTTAAGAGGAACACTTCAGCTTTTTCCTATTTAATATGATGCTGGCTGTGGGTTTGTCATTTATGATGTTTATTATTTTGAGGTATGCTCTTTCTATGCCTAGATTGTTAAGGGTTTTTTTAATCATAAAGCGATGCTAGATTTTATTCAATGCCTTTTATGCATCTATTGAGATGATGGTATGATTTTTTTTCTTTTAAAGTTCTGTTTATGTGGTGAATCGCATTTATTGACTTGTATATGTTGAACCATCTTTGAATCCCTGGGATGAAACCCAGAGCCCTCAGCCAATGCACAGATACGTGGATAAGCTCAACCAAGATCTACAGACTCCCAGCTGAACTCTGTAGATGTGTAATGAGTAAATGTTATTGCAGACCACTGGTGCTTCGGACATTTTCGTTGCACAGCAAACGTTAGCTGATACAAGGAGGATTGGAGAGGAAAGAGCAGAAAAGGGGCCAGGCTTGATGGCTCACTCCTGTAATCCCAGCACTTTGGGAAGCTGAGGTAGGTGGATCACTTGAGGCCAGAAATTCCAGACCAGCCTGAACAACATGGTGAAACCCCGTCTCTACTAAAAATACAAAAATTAGCTGGGCATGGTGGCTAATGCCCCTGTGGTCACAGCTACACAGGAGGCTGAGGCACAAGAATCACTTGAACCCAGAGGTGGAGGTTTCAGTGAGCCGAGATCATGCCACTGCATTGCAGCTTGGGCAGCAGAGTGAGACTCCATGTCGAAAGAAAAGAAAAGAAAAGAAAAGAAAAGACAAGAGAAGAGAAGAGAAGAGAAGAAGAAGAAGAAGGACGGAAGAAGGGAGGAGAAAGAAAGACAAGAAACAAAGGAGAGGAGAGGAGAGGAGAGAGACCAGACCAGAAAAGGGAAGGGAGAACATCACAGACTATGAGAAGGATACTGACAGTGAGAAGAGGACCAACAGTCTGACTTGGGCATTGTTCTTAACCTTGATAGAGAATGACATTCAGTGGAGTCGATTGCTGGGATTGGAGCATGAGTCAGTTTATAAGAGAGTGAACAAATGATGAAGAACTTTAAACATGATTTGTAGACTTCTCTTACCCAGAGTTTGGCAAGAAACAAAAGGATTGAGAGAGGTATAGAGACAAAGTATTGTTATAAAAATGAAATGGTGTCATGGGCAGTGTATTAAGTTTTTATTACTTGAGAGGATGCACTTAAGCATGAATCTAAGTTCTTTGGTTTTCTGGGACCTCCAAGAGCACTTTTGGTACCAGCTCAGATATGTGAGCCAAAGGTGCCTGTGACTTCAAGAGCTCTCAGTCAGCACTGGGAAAAAGGAAAGGTGAAACTGCTAGTTAATTGACAGTGCTCTTGGGTCTTAGTCATCATACACAGTCCCTAGTAGTTTAGTTGAGTTAGAAACTGGACATACTGCCTTTCAGCTTAGACTATTGTGATGGTGCCACTAGAGAGACTCCTCAAGGAAGGCCAGCTGCACCACAGTGGCTCTCTTTCCTCTTTGGCTAGTTTCTCCATCACTGTTTTCCTTTTTGCAGTATAAAAACACAAGTATTGGGTAGTTAGTTGAGTTGCCTATGCCTCTCTCATCTTTGCTTTTCACTTATTTCAGATCAGTGCTTTCTATGCTCAAGTGATTCCCAGAATAGACTGTCTACTTCTTAAAGTCATGCTGTGATGTCTTTCCACCTTCACACCATCACCTTACAGTGGAGACCCTTGGATGACCAAGCACTAAAGAAATGCTTAAAGATTGAGCTGAGCTAAAATATGAATTTGAGGGTTAGAAGCCCATACTTGAGACAAGTAGGAAACACCTTGCTAGTGAACTTGTTGTTTCTGTCTGTAAATGCAGTAGGCATTCATATCAACAAGAAATCAGTGCAAACCAGGATGATTGGCATTAACTTCAAGAAGAGGTTGAACGTCCACTGTACTTTCAAGGTTAGACATCATTTAACTGAATGTGTGATGGAACATTATGCATCCAAAGTATTTGTGCTGGGGGTAGCTTGTTCATGAAGGACAGAGCAAGTCTGCAGGATGAGGATAAGGCCTGGGCAACAGACACTTGCTGTTCACAGATGGCAGTGAAAAATTCCAAAGAGATTCTGGCCAAAGGGTTACCGTTGCCATTGACTGTGACTGTCAGGGCTGGTGCTCAAATTGTCCAATTAATGTGACTGACAAATTTTTGTGAGTGTCTCAGTCCATTGAGGTTGCTATTACAAAATGTCTTAGTCTGGGTAGCTTATGAACAACAGAAATGTATTTCTCAACCTTTCTGGAGGCTGGAAAGT
The DNA here is from genome assembly GCF_009764315.1 of Trachypithecus francoisi. Classification (NCBI taxonomy): domain Eukaryota; kingdom Metazoa; phylum Chordata; class Mammalia; order Primates; family Cercopithecidae; genus Trachypithecus; species Trachypithecus francoisi. The sequence goes on from NW_022681458.1 coordinate 11,783,251, forward strand.
CCAACATCAAGGTGCTGGTGAAGGCCTGCTTCCTGGATTTTTGTCTTTTTGCTGTGACAGAAGGAGTGGGGGATCTCTTTAGGGCCTCTTTTAGAAGAGCACTAATTCTGTTCATCACAGTTCCACTCCCATGACCTAACCATCTTCCAAGAGGCCCCACATCATCATACTATCACTTTGGGGGGTAGGATTTCAATGTATGAATTTTGCAGGGATATATTCAGGTCATAGCAAGGAGTTTGAGGATGTTTCCTGGAAATGTAATTACATATCAGCCTTTTTTTCTTTACCAGAGGGAGTTTTTGTGATTCTCTTAATTATTTGAATACACTCTCTTACTTATTTGTGTCTGTCTAAACCCATTGCTTCTTTGAAAGGGAATTGGATGCCCGTTTTGCTAGTACTCATTTATATGAATTTCAATATACATTTTTAGAAAATAATTTAATTCCTGTTTTCTAAAGTGACAACATATTCTAACCCTATTTGCGTAATATATTATGCAAATTGTGTATAGATGGCAGTATGTTTATGTTTATTTTATAGGATGCATATCAAAAGTAATTATTTATAGATACATTTTAAAAGAGAAATATCTCTTCAAACTTAATGTCACACAGGAGAAACTATAATAGATAACAGAGAGAATGGGCAAAAGATACAGAGATGAAGGCCCTTCAGACAGCTATCACAGATTTCAAACGTGCTACACAATAGAGGAACCTGAGCCAGAGGGATTAGCATAGTGGATGTTCTGAGTTCTCTGTTTTACTCCCATCACTACCCTGGTTTCATAAAAGGTTAGAGCTTTCTGGCAGTAACACAGTGCCTGGCACATAGTACATGTTCAATAAATAATTATATGGGTGAATCATGTAATGAATGCATGCATGCATGCATGAATGATGATGACTCATCCATGTGTTTTTCTCTCATTTCTTGCCTGGCTTCCATTTCATCCCTAGTTTGCTGAAATAGAGCATTCATGAATCAACTAGGATTCATTGCAGAAAACAAAAACTGTGGGATATAAGACAGGGAATTGGGTACTTAAAATTTACTCAAAGAGCTGGAGGAGTAAGGCCTGCTTGTACTATTAAGGCCTGCTTGTACTATTAAGTTCAAGAAAACTCTGATCTGGGCATCGGGAAGTTGGAAGCTACAAACCATGACACTGGACACTGCAGCTGCCCTTTGACAACCACCTGACTTTCATGACCTGCCAGGAGGCACAGCCAAAGCAGCAGAAAGTGATCTTACCTCCCTTCCACCTGCCATAACTTGCCTGACTCAATGCCTTGTGTGTATTCAGGTTTTCAATAAAAGATAGTTATTTAATAAAATGATATTAATTAAATTAGTCTTATTCTGTAGATTCCTGGTTTGCTTTACTTAGACTGTTTATTTCAGATTACTTTCTTTAATTTCTATGTTGATTAACTTATTCGATGAGACATAAAATAACTAAAAGGAATACGTTAGGAATAGACTAACATCCAGGTGTTCTGATTGGCGGGTGGATGAGCAAATTGTTTGGGATCATTGCCTTTATTTTAGGGAGATCTGAGTGAAGGATCTAGATTGAGTTTGAGCTTTGCACGGTAATTACAGTTGAGATCAGATGACCAGAAGAAACAGCAGGAACTGTTCACGTATGTTTCATATTTGGGGTACGTAACTTGTTCTAACCAAATGGGTTTTTTACTTACTTAGAAAACCACAGGCCACAGTCAATCTCAATTTCAGTTCTTCTATCTCCCATTTATCTCCCTTCTTTCTACTTTCTGGCCTCATTTATCCACTATGGAGTACTTTACTGCCATCCATATAGAAATATACCTTTTAGTTGCTGATAACTGACGTTTTCCAGCTGGTGAAACAAAAATCACCACCACAGTCTCAAGTCTATGTTGCCTTTCTTGAGAAACAAAGACTCCTTTTCTAGACAAATTTCTGAGAATTGGCTCTTTAGTATTCAGGTATTAAGTGTTTCATGTGGTAATTAATTATGTATTCCATATATGTTTAGCATCACTGCAGTTAATTAATATGCCTCCTAGCATTTTACAGATTTCATAAAATAAAATCTGCGAGAAATGATCTCTTGTGAAAAGCATTGGGAAAGCCTTTATGTTTTTACTTAATTAGTGTGACAATAAGAATCACTCACTTGAGGGAAATGCCAGAGTCTAGGGATCAAGGTTATTCCAACGACTTGATTATTTCTTTTCCTTTTAAAGGAGTCTAGTCTATTCAAGGTTGATACAACTAAAATCTCAGTAGAGATTAAACTCATAGGGCTTAAGTGTTTAAGGAGTAAATGCAGCTCTGAGGAACAGAATATACCAAAGTACATTTTAACTACTGCCTTTCAAAGTTTATAAATAAGCCAGTGCTTTCAGACACCTTTAAATATAAAAAACTTTACCAATATCAAACAAGTAATAGCCGCAGGCAAGCAGCTAGTGAGAGTTATTAATGACCAGCCTCTTCTGCTAATGTAATAAAAAAGAATGAACATCTATGACATTTCTCCACTCTCTCTCCTTCACTCCTTTGTTTTATTTCTGAATGTCTCTGAGTATAAAAGTAAGGCTCTATTTCCTAACTTCTGGTTGCCAATGTGAAGTTAGAATTAAAATATTAAGCAGGCTTTTGGTAGGAAAGATTTAAGAATTTCCTGAGAAAATTATGCTAATCACTGTCACCAACAATACTTTGCAAGCAAAAAAATAACTTATTCCAGTGACTCTAACAGTATAAGCTTCTGTGTAGCTTTTAAATATAAACAGAGGAGAACCTGGAGAAAGATGAATTCCTACAAATTTCAGGCAGTATTCATGGAAAGTAGTGAACTGGCTTTTGGTAATTATTCAGCAGAGCAGAAGCAGGCTTCCAGTGTATTTTTGCCTCTGATTTTTTTTCTTTTGTAGTTTATGACAATGGGACACAACTGGAAGTAAGTGCATGGTGTGAATGTGAAAACTATAATCAAATTGCTGTGTATCTTGCTACTGACACCATCTGTATTTAGTCTCTATTTCAGGTCCATAGTACCAGATTTTTTCTCTAATGATTGAAGGTTGAGAACAAAAGATTATTTCTTATTGTGAAGGGGTCTGGTTTCTGTTAGGATGATGTATTGTGTCCACACCTTCGTTTCATCATGAATACTCCATTGCCTGTTCACTTTCCTTCCTTTCTTCCCTTCCTTTCTTTTTTTCTCCTTCCTTCTTTTCTTTCTTTTTTAAGCCACATTTTAGAGGTATGAAAACCCTGTCCTCTTCTTACTAGAAGGGATTTCTTATCCAAGGCCTTTGCCTTCTTTATCATCAGATCCTTAAGGCCTGGCTTACAGTAGTGGCTCAATAAATGTTTTAAAAACAAAGACACGTGTAAGGGCAAAACCAAAACCCGAAAAAGCATTGCCTACCTTCCTCAGGTGCCTGTCTGTTCACAGGCACTCACCTGTTTCATGAAGAATCTTTATACTCTTCAGAATACACCATGTTTAGAAACTCTCAGACCTATTTGTGAGGAGCTGTTAGTGAGAGGAGCTCAGTTCTGTCTCTTGGGGGTTAGTTCCTGCTCCTGGCAGTTCTTAGAGACCACATGGAACAAGAATTTCTCTCAGATGCTTCTATTCTGGGATTTCTGCATGGAAGAGAGACTAGACCAGTAGCTTCAGGATTCCACAGTTCTTTCCTATGGAGCAGGCCTAGGCTGCAAGCTGGCTTCCAGTGAACTGTCAAGTAAAATGTTATGAAGCAGTTGCCTTCAAAGTCATAACGATCTGATCTTGAAATCCTCATCCTTTTCTCGGTTGTGAGGCCACAGCAATCTTCCTGATTTCTCCGATCCTGCCCTCTGTGGCAGCACAGCTATTGTTATGATATTTTAATTTTTTTTAGTCGAACACCACACAGTATTTCCTTCACAGAAGCACAATATCTAAAAGAAATGTTCGCTGGACATTTTGTTTTCTTTTTTTTTTTTTATTATTATACTTTAAATTCTGGGGTACACATAAAGATATTTTAAAAATTTTTAAGGAAGAGTAAAAACTTGGCATTTGAGTGGATCTTCATCATAGATTTTTATGGTGATGACAACTTAAGAATCAAGGTTTAAAGGGCAAGACCCTTCTGTATACACTTACTTTAGTCTTTGCTCACTGAGAACATACTGATGGGATGTGCGCTTGTTGTATGCGTGAGTTGTGTGTGTGGGTGTGTGCGGTGTGAATTGGGTATGTGGGGTGCATGTGTGTTGTGTGTGTTTTGTGTGTCATGTGTGGGTGCATGCAGGAGTGATGTGGAGGCATGTATGAGTGCAGGTGTATGTGTGTGGGGGGGCATGTGTGATTAGTATGACTTGGTATAATGCAGATCAACTGAAACTGAGTTGAATTTTGTGGTCTGATGAACCATATACGTAATTGACTAATTGAAGGACAAAGGGCATTTTTGATTGGTGGAATTTACTTTTTTTATTTATGTAACATGTTAACTTGTGTTGTCATGTATCACAGGTATATATCATATATTTTTAAGTAGTGCTTCTTCATGGGTATTTTCTAACTACTATTTTGACTGATATTTCTACAATAGTCATCAAATGATCTTAAAGCTTGTGTGTGTTGTATTATGTGTGTATTTACGGAGAAAGAAAAGCAGAAAGGTTGTAGACTTGTTTACTCAATGGCATTTTTGAGTAAACAAGTCTTTGAGGAACATTTATTGATGTATGTATGTGCACACTGATGCGCATGGAAATTGTAAATGTACATAAAGCCTGCTGAGTTTTCATGAACACACCCACGCAGCCCGTACTGGGATCAGGAAACAATCTTAAACCTTCGCAAGAGCCATTTTATCCCCCTCTTATGCAGCTGCCAGTCACTATCTCCCAAGGGTAGGCACTGTCCTGGTTTCTAACAGCATAGATTGGTGTTGCCTGTTTTTGAACTCCATGTCACTGGAATCCCACAAGTACTCTCCGTTGTCTAGTTTGTTTTATTTAACATCATGTCCTTAGCAGTGACTCTTAAAAATGTGCTGAGTTCCACAGCACCTGATCTGAAAAATGTGTGCATGCTCTAGACCACAATAGATCTTTTTTCATAGTGAATATCTGCTGTGATAACCATTATTATGATTTTTAACTCTTCCCACAGGGTGAAAAAAATTAATGTAATTTGATAAGCAGTCACCCAGTGAATGTGATCAACATTTAGCACAATGTGTATGCCTCAGACTGTGGATCCTTGAATGCAGCAGCTGTCTTCTTTACTTAATCTGGCATTATTTCCAGTTATTTGAAAAGCTAAAACATAATATTCATTCTGACAGCAGTTTGTGGTTGGAAAATGGAAGGTAGTCATTGACTGCCTTCTCAGTGTGTGTGTGCGTGCGCGCGTGTGCGCGCACACACTCAACTGTGTTGTGATGGTAAGAATATTACGTGCATGCGGATGCTCTGCAAATATGAAGCATGCTACACTGAAAGATGGCATTGCTGCTCACAATCTTAAGCTTTACAAAAATTATGTATAAATCGCTGTCTCTGGATTACCACTCATATCAGGAGACTTTAATTGACATATTTCGCTTATGTGATCTTTTTCTACTTGTAACTCCACCCTCTGTCTCACTGCCATCAAGCCTTCAGTTAAGTTTTTCACATAAGTAAAATGAATGAGCTGCCTAATGTTTGGATGCATCTGCAATGATATCATTTAAATATAGTCTCTCCTTCTTTTACTTTTATAAAACCTTTAAAAATGCAGAAGGTCTTGACTTGAGATGGTTTGACTTATGATTTTTTGACTTTATGATGATGCAAAAGCAATATGGCTTCAGTAGAAACTGTTCCTTGGGTACCCGTACAAGCATTTTTGTTTTTCACTTTCAGTACAATATTCAATACATTACATGAGATATGCAGCAGTTTATTATAAAGCAGGCCTTGTGTCAAATGATTTTGCTCAATTGTAGGCTAACATAAGTGTTCTGAGCATGTTTACATTAAGCTAGGCTAAGCTCTGCTGTCCAGTGGGTTAGATGTATTTAGTACATTTTAGATGTAATGATATTTTCAACTTACAATGGGTTTCTTGGAATGTAACCGCATCATAAGTTGAGGAGCTTCTGTAATAGAAATTTAAGCTAATGGAAAATGCAAATAAGAAATCACCCCAGGCCGGGCGCGGTGGCTCAAGCCTGTAATCCCAGCACTTTGGGAGGCCGAGACAGGCAGATCACGAAGTCAGGAGATCGAGACCATCCTGGCTAACACGGTGAAACCTCGTCTCTACTAAAAAAATACAAAAAACTACCTGGGTGAGGTGGCGGGCGCCTGTAGTCCCAGCTACTCGGGAGGCTGAGGCAGGAGAATGGCGTAAATCCGGGAGGCAGAGCTTGCAATGAGCTGAGATCCGGCCACCGCACTCCAGCCTGGGCGACAGAGCGAGACTCCGTCTAAAAAAAAAAAAAAAAAAAAAGAAATCACCCCAAACTAATCATATTTTAAAAATAAAGATATATTGCTCTTTCCATGTCCATTATAAGTTTTGAACAGGTCCTGAATTCAAATATAGTTAGGCAGTGCAAAATAGGATATGTATTATAGGGTCATTAAAATATTGACTTTTAAGGAAATCCATTTGCTTTAAGTGTTGTTAATCTGAATATAATCTTAATATAATTTTTTATAATATTAGACAGATTTCCCCTCAACTGATTTTTCAGAAGCTTTAATCAGCTGTCTCTTGAATGCTTCTTCATGATCCCAAGTAGTTTCAAGTTTGTCTCATTTATAGTATCGTGTGGATTAATATTATTTGGTATAATGCAGATCAGCTGAAACTGAGTTGGATTTTGTGGTCTGATGAACCATATACTTGCTTGACTAATTGAAGGACAAAGGGCATACTTGATTGATGGAACCTACTTTTCTATTTATGTAACAGGTTACTTTTGTTGCCAGGTATCACAAGCATATGTCATATATATTTAAGCAATGCTTCTTCATGGGTGTCTTCTAATTACCATTTTGACGGATATTTCTACAGTAGTCACCAAATGATCCTAAAGCTTCTACAATGATTCGGAACCTGAATTTCACAATTAATTAGCCAGTCAGCTCTCTCAAAATTCACTTCAATCCAACACAGCTTTATTGAACACCTCTTGAATACAAGGCCTGGGATTGATGGTAAAATGCAAAGGTAAATGAAATTACTTTCCTGACTTGAAAGAATCTTGATCTTATAGAGGTCAGAAGACTCTAGAATCAGTTCATAAGATCTTTCATGGACTTCTTGAAAGACCAAGGGTGTCACATCAAATTGTGTGATTAAGTTTCCGTCATTTGCATGAAGACAATACCTGTACTTGCTCTTTTTTTTTTACAAGTATATGTAGTATGAGGATGAGAGAGATGTGTATGCTATGGGTTTATCATTGTTAAGCTATCTCTATAATTAAAATAATTGTAATAAAATATTGCAATTATCATAGTTTATTTAAAGAAAAAATATGGTGCATTATCTTATATCATTTTCCTAGTTAGAAAACCTTGTCTTCAGCTCTTTAAAGAGGGAGGTGTTCAGAATCCAGAAATGATAAGGAGAAAGGAAGGAAGAAGAAGAAAACATAGTTTAAAAAAGAGGTGACTCGATTTTCTACTGACATGAACTATGTCCTTTGAACTACTAAGGAAAATAAAGCAATATTTTTCTTAGGCCATATCCTGTTTGCTCGCTGTGAATTATGAAGCTTTAAAGCAATACAGAGAATGTGTGCTTTTCTCAAGTGACTTGAGAGTGAATGCTGTGCATTTTATCTCACATGTGATGTTAAGTTAGAGCTTGCTTCACAGACCCCACTTGCTCTTTGTTCTTGAAAAGGCTTGCCACCTTGGCTGTGAGTCTGGTGAATCCTTTTTTATGGTTATACAACAAATATTGTGGTGGTTGAAAGTTGGCTGCTTTTGCATTGCTTCAGAGTCTGTGTCTTCACATTTGTTATTAATCAGGAACATAATTATATTTGAAGCATAGAAAAGAAATCATTTGTCTTGGCAGGATGAGATGAGACAGTCGCAATTCATATGCCTGTAAACCCACCAGCTAAGTCAAATCACTATTGCCAGCTCAATCGTTTTACGTTAACCTGGAGGCAAAACAGAGCTGTCAACACCATTACTAGTTAGAAAGAAAAGACTTTTCCTGCCACTTATTGGCGTAAAGAACAATTAAAGTATCCCCATGCATACGCCAAGATAAAACTTCCACTTCGTATGAAGTGGTGGCCATGTAGACAATGAATAAAAATAATGATAATAAATAATACAGGAGGTGGCCAATAGCAAGAAGACTTGTATCCTTTGGCTTCATGTCTGACTTTGTCACCTCTTTAACCCTGAAATAGCCAGTGGCATGACCAGGGAAGCCAGAGTACCTCCCTGTGTATAGTTCTAGTTTAGAGCTTGCTTGAAGCAACCACAGTAACAAACACTGTGTCAGCCAGCAGAATGTAAATATTTAAAGGGTCCGATTGGCAGTGAACTGTCTCAAGTGTCTTCTGTTTATAATCATTCACTGAAGTAAATGTTTCCTATTATACAGACAGCATGTGGTAGGTTACTGAACTTCACTGTCTGGTTAAAGTAATGCAAAGAATGTAAAAATCTGGCAGCCATTGAACTCCTTAGCTGCTTCTTCAATATTCAGTCAACCTTTACATCTTTCTGTCATGAGGTTGCCCCTGTGGCAGCTGTCTTGTGACTTTGGCTGTTTTGAGCTATTGCATGTGACCAAGGGTGTTATAATCTGAATTGCCTTTGACAGCTTGCCAACGTTGTACTTGGAATAAACATGTTAGCTCTGAACAGGTAACCCTTGAGTCCCAAGAGCTTCCCTGGGTCAGTTTCACTCTCATCAAGCCAAGAGATCTTTTCATAATGGAATTATTTTTGACACTCACTACAGAATGAGAAGACACCCATATATTTTCACTGCTTAACTGAAGAGGTGGTTCTGAATCAAATGTTTGTTTGCTGATATTATCCTTTTCACTTATTTCTCAAATAACAGATATTTTTCTCTTGCCTCAAGTTCTTTAGTATCATACTAGTGTTTATGGCCAATGTTGATTCAACATTTGGGCAGAGGCTCCTTTTCCCTAATTTAACATCCTATTTGCTGGTAACATTGGATCTTAAAAAAAATTTTTTTAATGTTTTACCTGTCATGGGTAGTGATGAATTGTAGCACAGCCAAGTAGTTTTTTCTGCCCTTGCATTCTTGGCTTGGGTGTGCTGGGCAGTCCATTACTTGGTATACATTAGCCACTCCAGTACATATTGAATTGAATGAATGAAAGATCAACTGAATAGATGAAGTTATAGTATTTATGTTACCAGAAAATAAGGTGTTCAGTTGGGCTATGGAAAGAAATGGGTTCTCTGGACAGCAGGGAAAAGGTTGTTCCTACACTCTCTTGGGTGCCTTTCCCAAATTCATCATTCTTCAATGTGCTTTTTTTTCCTTATAGTTTTCCTTAATGTACAGTTCCCCTGCTTTATGAAATCACATTAGGATGGAAGTATTTATTTAGTTTTGAGACCACTATGTCTGTCAATGTATGGGCATCAACTTAACAAGTTTTTGGAGGTACCTCCATTTCCTATTGCCACTATAACAAATTAATGCAAACTTTTTCAGCTTAAAATGATACTCATTGATTATCTCACAGTCCTATAGGTCAGAAGTTCTGGTGGGTTTTACTGAGTCTTCTGCTTAGGGTCTTAACAAATCTGAAATCAAGATGTTGACTGAGCTGTTTTCTCTTCTGGAAGATGTGAAGAAGAATGTGCTTCAAAATCATTCAGATCTTTGGCAGAGTTGTTTCTTGTGGTTGTAGGACTGAGATCCTTGTTTCCTCGCTGGCTGTTAGCCAGGAGCCATTCTCTGCTCTAAAGTCCACCTGCATCCCTTTTCACATGATTCCATCCATCCTCAAACCAGCAATGGTATTGGAGTCCTTTTCACACTTCCAACCTCTCTGGCTTCCCCCTTTGTTACAGCAAGAGAAAATTTTCTCTTTTTACCAACAGAACTCATATGATTAAGCCCACTTGCGTAATCTCCTTTTCTTAAGGTCAACTGATTAGTAACCTTAATGACACTGGTAACTCTCTTTCACTATGTGATATAACATAATCACTGGAGTTACACCATGGGGTAAAGGTCAGTGAGTCCACCTTAGAATTAGAATTCTGCTTATCACAGAAGGTGGGAGAGAATAAATACCAGATTTATGATACAGGCATGTTGTTTGTTTTTAACTCACTGGTGGTGGTGTGCATTTCTCCATGCAACATTATACCTTCTTTTTGGCATCGTAGTCCATGTTGGAGCCTCATCCTCTTCCAGAGTCTGAAGGAGGCTCTGAATCATTGATAAACTTGAGTAGTTACTCTGAGTATCATGGTCTCATCTCAAGAACACCTGATCTTGACTCTGTGTCGGCTCTGGGCTTGAAAATATAATTTTGAGACATATTAAAGAATACTGAGGTTTTATGCACATTTTCTGTTAGATTAAGGTTATAATTTGTGTTTCACTTGACTTAAGTGTTGTTGAGATTAAACGGTTTCTCTGAGAGTCCAGCTGGAAGAACTAGACTGAGAATTCTTCGTGATACAGTTTGCTCTTATTGAACTCCCCTGACTTTGAGAATTCTATGGTACTTTTCTGAGCTATTTGGCAAATTCTGCTTTTAGCTGTACTACCCAGTAAATGGCAACATGCATCATATTCTGTAAATACTATTACCTTTTGTTTGTCCAGCATTTAACTCTTTGTGGCATGCATCTTGGCTTCCCTTGATGATATCAACAACTTTAATGGAAGGAACTAAAGCAGCTTTATAAAGTAGAAAGTCATATTTTGTAATTCAGAACAAGGAAGCTTAGGGCATCTCATATTGCACCTTCTCTTTGCTCCAGTGGTTTCATCATGCTGCTGCCAAATGGTTCTTCTAAAATGCCATCTGCATCAGCATGCCGTTCCTCTCCCAAGCCCTTCAATGGCTCTCTGCTGACAGCTAAATCAGCTGGAAGCATCCTGGCCAAATTTATTTCTCCCTTCATTAAACCTTCTGCTATAGACAGGTTCCATCTCAATATTTTTCTCTTGAGTCTTATTTTTGAACCTACTATGTACCTAAGCACTGTACATTTTATGTTGTACTATAATTATGTCTTTACATATTTGGTCTTCCCTGCAAGACTCCAAGCTTCTTAAGCATAGTAATCATGTTTTAACTACCTTGATAATTTTGGGATCTAGTCGAGGTCTGCTGTTTGATAAGTTTTCAGAAAACGATGGTTAAATTTATTTGAATGTATGTATCAACAGTGTAAACCTAAATAGTAAAGAGGGAGAGGCTCTCTAAAAGAAAATGATATTTATTCAGGGGTAGGCATTGCAATGGGAATATGTGTAACATAGTAAGCTAGTAAACTATGTATGTATTCAGGGAGGTGCAGGAAAGCAAAGTTTTTTAGAGAAAAAATGAGAAGGATTACATTATTGTTTGAGATAATTATCCTTGGCTACTAGCATCCAGCAGTAACAAGGGTGGCTTCAGTTTGAGGCTGGACAGGAAGGTACTAGGAAAAATGTCCTCGCAGAAGTGTTTTGTTTAAGGTTGAGATGGCTTTTGTGTGAAGTTGTGTTTTCTACAGAGTCTTTTATGATAGTTCTTGTTATCAGGCATTTGTGCATGAGAACTCTCTCATGGCCTTCCCTAGCTCTATTTGTTAGAGGTTTATTTGTTTGTTTTAAACATATGTGACTGCATTTTAATTTGGAAAAAGTTAATAACAGTTTATTTAATAAATACTTATTGAGTCACTACTGTGTTCCTGCACTGTGCTAATGACTGAAAGATGCAAGATGAATAGGATGTGACTTCTGCCCTTGAGGAAATCCTGGGTTCCTAGAGAAAGATATGCATTAAATTATCCTGTGATCTGAACTCTAATTGGTGTATATATGAGGGTTGAGTACAGAATGTAGAGCACCTAATTTCACCTGGGGGGGTAGGAAAAGGCTAGGGTAAGTATCTTGGAGGAGGTGACATGTGGTCTGTGTCTTAGTGTGAGGGGTCATTCACAAAGTTAGTCAGGAAGCTAGGATGGGTGTCGGAGAGCCATCCCCAGGAGAGAATGCAGGATGTTCACAAGCACAGAGGTGTGTAAGGGTGTGTTGACTCAGGGAAAGTTACCTGATTTGTTAGGGCCTCAGTACTGGGGTGAAAATGAGGCTATAAAGGTAGGTAGAAGCCAGATTACAAAAAGCCTCAAGTGCCTTGAACTTTGTCCAGAACACAGTGAACAGCCGTGAGTTTTAAGGAAGGAACCTGATGAGATTTGTATTATATTTTTGTTTGTTGATTCTTTCACATGAACCATGGAAGACAAATTGTACCCTTGTCTCCTCCTGGCCAGGCAGTCGCTGAGGTGCTCACAGGTCATGCCTTGGGAGGGTGGACTGGAGGACTGGGAGGGAGGAGAGGCCCCGCCTCACCTCTCTTCTCCCCTGTTGCTGGACTGCAGCTGTCTTGCTGCCTCTGACCAGCAGAGTCCTAGGCAAGCCTCCCTCTTGGACCCACTTCACAGCTTCCATGCTAGTGCTCCATGCCCATCTCCTTCCTCCCCTGCCATGGCTTCAACCTCACTGCCCTCCTCCAGAATACCTGAGATTGTTTCTGCTTAAACATCTCCTTTTTCCCATAGTACAGTGGGGGCACAATAATTACTGGATAGATTCAGCCCCTTGGTCCCAGGCTCTGCTCTTTTAACTTTGGATTTAACTGATGCTTGACGGAACATAGAGAAAGATTGGTCTCATCTTACATCTTTCTATGCCACTATTTATCTCCTCAAATGGAACAACTTGAGATGCTAAAAACCCAGTTCTTGAAATTACAGGACAGAAAAGAACATGTAGTACTTTACTTCCCTGGCACGTCTTGAGTGCCATAGACACTTAATAGTGACTCATGCCTCAATGGAGAACTGGGGAAACAAATTATAGAAACCAAAATGAAACTAGAGAGGATAGGAAGACAGATAGTATAGCATCTTAAGGAAAGGAACTCAAACCTTTTTAGAGGTTTCCCATCTTTGATTCCTCAGAGGATATATTCTTGACAAACTGCAAAATGATTTAATAGATATATTATTTTTAAATTAAAAAATAAAAAAAAACTTCAAGTCTTTGAAGTCCTGTTGAATTAGGATAAGTGGACACAATGAATAAATATTTTGAATAAAACAAACCATATAACAGTCATGGCAAACAAAGGATGTCCCAATGAGGCTTTTTTAGAGTTAAAATACAATTTCCTGGCCAGTCCTCTTCCTCCCCACTTAGACTCATGCTCATCCTGGTCTTTGATGAGTAAATTTGCTTTGGTTTTTGATTGATAATAACTTGACGAAAAGAGAAGTAGGTCTTTTAAATAACCTACTTTTTGCTTTTTTTCAACGTATTTCCTCCCTTTTTATTTTAAATTGTTGTTTCCACAGGCACTTGATATTACGTACTGTTCTACTTTGGAAACATAGCATCACCTGCTTTGCTTTAGCAATGTTATAAAACAGTTTTATCTAAACTACACTTACTTCAGCATTCTTTTCCATTTTCCTCATTATTGTCTGAAAAATATTTTTTTTTCTTTGAGAAGCAGCTGAGGAGCAAGAGTAAAAATGTATTATAACCTGGATGCTATACATATCTAATTTGACAACCAGCCAACAGGATGAATTTTCAAGTTTCACCTCCCGATAAAAACTTAGGTTCAGTATTACCACATTTATATTATGTAAATAGCAACCATGTGATTGAATCTAGATCTATTTTGCCTCTAAAAATCATGGCATTATGTTTGTAATGATCTTAGAATATGTACCACTATCTGTTGTCTTAATGTTGAATCTACAATGTATCTCTAACATTAGACTTCAAAGGCAAAATCTAAGGCTCTTTGGGTAACTGGTTGCACTCAGTGTGGTACTCTGTATCTAGTAAGCACTCAGGAATACTGCTTTGAGGAATTCATCAGAGAATTTTCCTAGATTTGCATATGTATATTTCTTGGTTACAACAGTGAAGCATCTAATCTGAGGAAGAAAAAGATTTGTATGAGAGTTCTCCAGAGAAATGAATTAACAGGATAGCTAGCTAGCTAACTAACTATATAGATAGAGATTTATTATGAGGAATTGGCTCATGTGATTATGGAGGCTAGAAAGTCTCCAGATGTGATCTCTGCAGGAAAACCAATGATATAGTTTCAGTATAATTCCAAAGGTCTTAGAGCCAGGGGAGCCAATGGTGTATGTTCAGGTCAAAGTCTGAAGACCCAAGAACTAGGCAAGTGTCTATGGACAGGAGAAGATTGGGTGTCCTAGCTCGAGCAGAAAGCAAATTTGCCATTTCTCTTCCTCTTTGTTCTCTTTAGGCCCCCAATAGATTATGTGATGTCCATCCACATTGCAGTGAGAAATCTATTTTACTAAGACCACAAATTCAAATGCTAGTGTCTTCTGGAAACACCATCATGAATATACCCAGAAATAGTGTTTTAGCACAATCTGGGCATCCTTTAGCCCATTCAAGCTAACACACACAATTAATCATCACAGGATTAATATATATTTTGGACATAGAAAATAGGAGGATACAGCAAATAACAAGGGAAAGTAAGTGTTAAATATATCATCTGGGATCCAGGGCTGGGACCTAAAGGAGAGGGATATATATATTAGAGATCTACATTTGTGAATAAACAGTGCAAACATCTTAAAAGTCATGAGATGATGAATTATTTGAGAGGGAAATATGCAAGATGATGAAGAAAAAGCAGGATTCAGCCACAGAGAACACTCACAGTGAGAAGGCAAGTAGGAAATATGGCAGAACAGGAGAGAATGTTCTGAGAGGTGGGAAGTAATATGAAGATGATGCCATCTGTGAAACAAAAACAAGAAAGTAAATCAATAAACGTAATCCATCACATAAATAGAACCAATGACAAAAACCACATGATTATCTCAACAGATGCAGAAAGGACTTCAATAAAATTCGACCCCACTTCATGCTGAAAACACTCAATAAACTAGGCACTGATGGAACATATCTCAAAATAATAAGAGCTGTTTATGACAAACCCACAGCTAATATCATACTGAAGAGGCAAAGCTGGAAGCATTCCCTTTGAAAACTGGCACAAGACGAGGACACTCTGTCTCACTACTCCTATTCAACATAGTGTTGGAAGTTCTGGCCAGGGCAATCAGGCAAGAGAGAGAAACAAAGGGTATTCAAATAGGAAGAGAGGAAGTCACATTATCTCTGTTTGCAGATGACATGATTGTATATTTAGAAAACCCCATTGTCTCAGCTGAAAAGCTCCTTAAGCTGTTAGACAACTTCAGCAAAGCCTCAGGATACAAAATCAATGTGCAAAAATCACAAACATTCCTATACACCAATAATAGACAAACAGAGAGCCAAATCATGAGCAAACTCCCATTCAGAATTGCTACAAAGAGAATAAAATACCTAGGAATACAACTTACAAGGGATGTGAAGGACCTCTTCAAGGAGAACTACAAACCACTGCTTAAGGACATAAGAGAGGACACAAATGGAAAAACTTTCCATGCTCATGCTCATTCATGTTCATGGATAGGAAGAATCAATATCATGGAAATGGTCATACTGCCCAAAATAATTTATAGATTCAGTGCTATTCCTATCAAGCTGCCATTGACTTCCTTCACGGAATTAGAAAAAACTATTCTAAATTTCACATGAAACCAAAAAAGAGCCTGTATAGCCAAGACAATCCTAAGCAAAAATAACAAAGCTGGAGGCATCACGCTACCTGACTTCAAACTATACTATAAGGCTACAGTAGCCAAAATGGCATGGTACTGGTACCAAAACAGATATATAGACCAGTGGAACAGAACAGAGACCTCAAAAATAACACTGCACATCCACAACCATCTGATCTTTGACAAACCTTACAAAAACAAGCAATGGGGAAATGATTACCTATTTAATAAATGGTGTTTTGGAAACTGGCTAGCCATATGCAGAAAACAGAAACTGGACCCCTTCCTTACACCTTGTACAAAAATTAACTCAAGATGGATTAAAGATGTAAATGTAAGACCTAAAACCATAAAAACCCTTGAAGAAAACCTAGGCAATACCATTTAGGACATAGGCGTGGGCAAAGACTTCATAACTAAAACATCAAAAGCAATTGCAACACAAACCAAAATTGACTAATGGAATCTAATTAAACTACAGAGTTCCTGCACAGCAAAAGAAACTATCATCAGAGTGAACAGGCAACCTACAGAGTTGGAGAAAATTTTTGCAATCTGTCTATCTGACAAAGGGCTAATATCCAGAACCTACCAGGAACCTAAATTTGCGTGAAAAAAACAACCCCATCAAAAAGTTGGCAAAGGATATGAACAGACACTTTTCAAAAGAAGACATGCAGCCAACAAACATGAAAAAGAACTCATCATCACTGGTCATTAGAGACATGCAAATCAAAACCACAATGAGATACCATCTCACGCCAGTTAGAATGGCAATCATTAAAAAGTCAGGAAACAACAGATGCTGGAGAGGATGTGGAGAAATAGCAATGCTTTTACACTGTTGATGAGAGTGTAAATTAGTTCAACCATTGTGGAAGACAGTGTGGTGATTCCTCGAGAATCTAGAAGTAGAAATACCATTTGACACAGCAATCCCATTACTGGTTGTATACCCAAAGGGTTATACATCATTCTGTTATAAAGACACATGCACACGTATGTTTATTGCAGTACTATTCACAATAGCAAAGACTTGGAACCAACCCAAATGCCCATCAATGTTACGCTGGTTAAAGAAAATGTGGCACATATATACCATGGAATATACTATACAGCCATAAAAGAGAGTGAGTTCATGTCCTTTGCAGGGACATGGATGAAGCTGGAAGCCATCATTCTCAGCAAACTAATATAGGAACAGGAAAGCAAACACCGCATGTTCTCACTCATAAGTGAGAGTTGACCAATGAGAACATATGGGCACAGAGTGGGAAACATCACACACCGGGGCCTGTTGGAGGGGTGGGAGGCAATGGGAGGGATATCATTAGGAGAATTACCTAATGTAGATGATGAGTTGATGGGTGCAGCAAACCACCGTGGCACATGTATACCTGTGTAACAAAACTGCATGTTCTGCACATGTATCCCAGAACTTAAGGTATAATTTTAAAAAAGTAAAAAAAAAAAAAAAAAAAAAGAACAAAAAAGAGTTTCACAAAGGGCAGCAGGATGGTCCATAAATGCAAAATTGTCTTGGGATTTGACAGTGGGGAAGTGATTGAGGATTGGGGAGAAGATTCAGAGGATTCTGGAATAGACAGCACAACTGTAAGATTAGGAAGAGATTGGGTGTTGAGGAAAGAGACCAGTGATTCTCAAAATTTACTTAAGAATCATCTTGAAAACTTGTTAAAAATATAAATTCCTTGGCCCTACCCCAGGAAACTTTAATCCAGAAGGTCTGGTATGGACTACTGAATTAACACTTTTAACCAATTTTTCCTTCTGATTCTGAATCATAGGTAGTCTGTAGACCACCTTTTGATAAGTAGTATGGCATAGACAACCAATGTATCCTCCTGCTCTGGAAATGAATCAGGGAAAGGAAAGTAAGAGACAAAGTGGTGAGTGGAAGCAGTAGTAAGGTGATGTGAAGATCCAGCTACCACCCTAAAGAAGAGATTCTGATTTAAAAACAAAGAGGAAAGGACCAGTGGTATTGGAACACAGCAAGATACCAGGGAGAGAAGGGACAAGTGAGAGACCAGTATCCTTACAGTACTTCTCAGGAAAAAAGGAAGAGCATAGCAGTTAAATTAATCTTTAGTGAGAGTTGGGGACCCAGCTTAATTGACAATGAGTGGAGGAAAACATCAGAGAAAGTGTGGCAGATGGTGACCGACTTCCCTGTGATTGTTGTGTTTGTGACCTTGCTCTGTGTAGAGCAGCATTTAGTCCCCCTCATTTGTACATTTGCATAGTCATGTGGCTGTCTTGATTGCAAACATGATTCAAGTCACTTTTTAGAGTTTCATTGAGTTTGTGGAGTTTACTTTAAAATCCAAACATATAAAGTTGTGGAGTTTTTTGTTTTGTTTGTCTTGTTTTTTTTTTTTTTTTTCTATAAAAGTAGTCAGTCAGTGTTCACTGATATGTGGTGGGCATTTCAGATGGGCCAAGCTTTTGTGAAAAATATGAAAGTGACTAAAAATTATGTATACCAGTATATTTTATTAGAATACAAATGTAGATAAAATCTCTCAATGCATATACAGATGGTCCTCAACTTACAATGGTTTGACTTACAATTTTTTACTTTAACATGGTGCAGAAGTGATAAGCATTCAGTAGAAATGCATACTTTGAATTTTGAATTTTGACCTTTTCCTGGGGTAGCATTATGTATTATGATTCTCGTACATGAAATATTCAATACTTTATTTATAAAATAGGCTTCATGTTAGATTCTTTTGCCCACTGTAAACTAATACAAGTGTTCTGAGCACATTTATGGTAGGCTAGGTTATGATGTTCGGTAGGTTAAGTGTATTAAATGCATTTTTTTACTTAACGATATTTTTCACCTTATGGTGGGTTGATAGAAACACAACCCCATTGTAAATCAAGGAACCCTGTATATTACATAACTACAAATTCTACACTTTTAGTTACATGGAGAGAAAAAATATATAATATTGGTTGAACTAGTTTTGTCCCCACTTTTTAAAAATCTTCTCAACAGCAAGCTCAAATCACCTTGAAATCTGAAATAGATTTTGCCATCAGTTTATAGGTCGTTGATCATTTAAAGGACATAAAGTATTCTGTCATAATTTATTTATGTAGTTTATGATTGAAATTATATTTCTGAAATCTATTTGATATTTGAGACATATTTTAGACTAGGCTAATTCACTCAATTCTACCTTAGCTTCTTAAATATAGACCAGTGTCTTTTAACACTTAGGATTTATTTAGGCACACCTAACTGAAGAATTATGAAGAATCATGAGATTGTATTTAATGAATAAAAGTATTATCATCTCCTAAGATCATTATTTCCTTGCACAAGTGTATATTAGTTTTACTAATTAAGAATACTACATTTAAAATCATTACTAAAATCCCCTATGTATTTTGATGTTGCTTTAGTTGACTCATTCTTCCTTCCTTACCTCTCTTCTTCTCTTTTCCTCATTTCTGTTTGTCTCCATTTTAAATCCATCTGATTGTTGCGGCTGCATCCTTCTTTTGTTATGTTTATTTCTTGAAGCATATTTTGCTCTGGATTTTTGGGGACAGGTCTTTTTCCCAGAAAAGCTAGAGGAGTGGGTTTCTGTTGACAGAAATCAAATATCTTAAACATCATTAACGGAACAGATTGTGGCATTTGTGGAAGCTTCTTGTGCTGTCTTCATAAACAGGTTTACCATCTGACTTGCCATTTTACAAGCCCTGTAAAACCTAAATGTAAATCTGACAGTTTGTCAGTCTGTAAGCCGTTGATTTATGCTTTAATGATTTCTATTTTGAGGGAGTTTTACAAGAATACTTTTAATTTGGATGATGCAGGGAAGTAAGTATGGCCCCAGGATGGAAAAGCATACCATTTCTCACAATTGTGTGGAAATGACATTGTTTATGTGTATTTATACATACTGATTTCCCTGGACCATTTTGCAGCCTCTAAAATAAGAAAGGAAAGTTCATTTTAATAGAAACTTATTTTGTTTCAGGTCTATTCCCAGTAGCCAAAATCTTTGAGAACCTAAATGCCCTGACTTTCTTCATACTTGCCCTAAATGATAAAAATGTATTCACCAACTTGGGGCAAGTTGTATTAACTTAATTTTAGTTAAATTCAATAAAGATTTGTTTGGATCTGTCATAATGTTTACTGATTTATTTTAAAAGTAATTATTTCTTTAAAAAGTAATTAGAGTTCTGTTGTACTCTGTGATGTCTATACTTCCTACTGAATAACCTACCTTGTAAATCCCCCAAAGTACATGGGGGATAGGGTTGGTTCTGTTGAAGACAGGAGAGTATTGATTGTGTGAGAAGAGATGTTTTCTCCCAACTCCTCCAGAAGCGTAGAGCCTGGCAATTCATGCAACCACACCTTAATTCTCCTCTCATTTTTTGGTAAAGCTTAGTTTTCACAATAAATTATCTCTCAATTGATTATCTGTAGCTACTTGGTCAAACTCTAGCTTTAAAATGGCAGCAATTACCCAGTTTGTGAGGATAACCTCATTTTAGGCCCTGCAGTTTGTAATCACCTTAGTTAGAGTAGGTTTGTTCATCTTACAACAGTGGGGTGATGGAGAGATTGTTTTTAAGCTTGGCTTCCAATTTCACAGGCACTCTAACACCTTCTAGAAGTTCTTATTTTCTCATAAGATCTTTTTGCACCCTGTTATGATCTTTCCCGCTGATTAAACTCCTTTCTGGGTGTTCATGGGGGCATGTAAAGCCTATATCAAATTCGATGAGTACCTTGGCTTTGAAAATAGCAAAGCAAACTGCCAAATACATAACAATACATGTTTTTAATACAGCAACTTTAAAGGAAAGCCACAGCTGAAACTATCACTGAAAATAAAAATCTACCACTAGATTTGGACAAACTATTTTTTTTATTTATTTATTGCTATTATTTTTTTGAGACAGAATCTCACTCTGTTGCTTAGGCTGGAGTGCTGTGGTGCGACCTTAGCTCACTGCAACCTCCACCTCCTTGGTTCCAGCGATTCTCCTGCCTCAGCCTCCTTAGTAGCTGGGACTACAGGCACGCACCACTATGCCCAGCTAATTTTTGTATATTTTAGTAGAGACGGGATTTCACTGCATTGGACAGGCTGGTCTCAAACTCCTGACCTCCTGATCCACCTGTCTCAGCCTCCCAAAGTGCTGGGATTACAGGCATGAGCCACCACGCCTGGCCTATAGTTTTATACAGTTAGCATACCTCCTGATATTGACATTATGATAACAAAATTTGTTAGGTATTTTAAAACTCCTATTGCCAACTAATTATTCATTATTTTCTCTTAGTTGATTATTGTTTATTATTATTATTTTAGGAGTCTAGAAAAATATCTAGTTCATACTGAAACAGTGAATTATCTTATTTAGTTCAGATTGATGGACTATATCATAGTGTTCCTTTGAAAATGCAAATTTTGCTGACAAGAGGAGAACGTATTCATTGTTTTACAGATTTGTGTATGATCCCATGGGTACTCAAAACTGTAGAATGATACAGGGCCGTTTGAGAATACAAAATAAGAAAATTTCTATATTATGTCTGTTACTTAAATTTCTTTTATAAGGATGGCATAGAAAATGATTTCCATTCTATGAGAAAATATGTTTAGAAATAAAACAAAGATTTCTATTTCAAAAGAGCCAATACAGATAGAATGAGTCACTGTTTGTTTTTCACCATAACATCTTTTATACCATAGATTTCAGTGGTTTCAAAAACATGGTTATGATGATAAACTAGGAAATGCTGAAGCTTATCTTTTACTGTGGGCTTTCCTCAAGAGATTCTTCTCTTCTAACTATGTTATTTCAAAGGTAGAGTTAAAATTTTATCCTGGAGTTTTAATTACACCAAATAGAACTTAACATGCATGAATCCATGTGTGTCAGAAAGATGATAAAACAGAGCATTGTTACTTATATATTGAAGATGTCATGGACTGGCCAGCTGGGCGCCATCTGTTTTGTTTCCTCCGTTTGTAAAATGAGATAATAACAGTATCTACCTCATAGGATTGTTATGAAATGACATAATGCACGCAGAGTCCTTAACAGAGTGCTTGGTGCTTAGCAAGCGCTCTGAGAATATTCAACAGTAACCACACCAAAGGCATTAGCAACGACCTCAACAACACCTGGACAAAGAAAAATTCTCTTGCTTGAAGCAAGTGTGGGAAAATTATTTAAACGTTATGTTACTTTGAGGAGTATGAGGTGATACCACGGACTGTGGCAGGTGGGAATCGTAACTTCTCTTAGAGTCCGTTTAGAGTCAGACCTTCTGGAAGCTCATGGATGAAACTTTTCAACTCAGCGATGTCTCTGGTCTGACTTTTTTTTCTAAAATTATACTGAAAATACATTGAAAGAACATAATATTCTACTCTTCGTCAGTATCAAGTAACATTTATTTGCTTAAAAAAGAACCAAAAAATTAAATATGAATATACACATTTACTTTCCTTTATGGGATATAGTCTAAATATATAGGTAGATTTCTAAAAATTAAAACATGTGAAGCGTGTACTAGTGAGCTGCAGTTGGATTGTTTTAGGAGGTTTGTAGATACCGGTAATGAAGAATCTGACATCGGTTTTCGATGTTTGACCGTTCATAACTTTTAAGTCTTCTGCCCACATCTGGGTAAGCCCTGGTGGTTTCTCCCTTGTGCCAGTGGAAAGCCACACAGGGAATTCTCATCCTCATCCCACCCTCTAATCATTATTTTAAAACTCCAGCCTAGGTTCCTTGTCTTGGTCTCTCAAGCCACTTCTGTACCTGCCTTTGATGCCTGCCCTGCTCCCCCACAAGGCCTCATTATGTGAATCATAAACATTTTCATGCCTTCTTGGTATGAGGGTGCAGGGAGGCACTGTCATTCTCAACATTGGAACCAAATTTTGGGTGGACGTCCATCTTCTTCCTTCGGAGGGGCCACAAAATTACTGGATATAAGTTTATGATCCGAGCTTCTTAGCTACATCTTGTGTGTTGTTTGTATGTTCTACATATTGTCAGAAGAAAAATAATAAGCAGTTTCTTACTTCCTCTGTGAATCATATTGAGCCCTTTACATGGGTTATCTTATTTAATCCCCTCAACAGCCATTGATACAGGGATTCTTATTGTCCCATTTTCAATGATAAAACTAAGGCAAAGAAAGATTCGGTAGCAGTCTTAATGTCACATAACTAGTAAGTGGCCACTTAGGATTTGAGCCCAGGCAGCATGGCTTCAATGCCTCCCCCTTCATATAAACCTACTATACAATTTTTACGAACTGCTTTATGGGAACAGTCATCCTTGCATTTCCTGTTTTCAGCTCTCACATATTTAGAAAAGATTATCGTGCATATCTAAAGCTCTCTGCATATTGTGGTCTCCAGCAAATCCTATCTAACAGAGCAGGGCTGGCTTCTTTGACTTGTTTTCTTCAAAGCAAGCACTGGTCTGACTCCTAGCAGGCGACCAATACATGCTTCTAAAAGTAAAATACTATGCAGATGTTCAGATATAAATGCTTTCTGTCTTCTATTTTCTTCCCCCTCTTGACTTCTTTTGTCAAACGGTTGATTTGTGCTCCTGTGTGAAGTATGGGTCTTGAAAAGTCAATCTGAATAATAGAGGACTTTTTAAGAAAGTACACATTTAAAGGAAAATAGTGTTTCTTTGATAAAGCGGTAATGATGTCTTAGTGCTTAGCACGTCTCTGCTAGCTTGTAATACAGGCTGATTGGATTACACCTGTTTGTGCATGTACCTACTTTTCCCATTCAGGTGTTGATGCCCAAGAGTACAAAAGCAGCATCTTACTGAATTCTGTGTCCTCTCCTCCGCTGCTCCAACAGAAGCCTTAACCTATGGGGCATTTCTCAATATATGTTGGCTAAGTTATTAAGTATTGTTCAACTAAGTCTAAAATGTATACATTGTGCCTTGGAGAAATAGCCACCAAGTACCTTCTTGTTGTATTTGCTTTGTGCTTATCAACTGTGGTCCTTGCAGTGTGGCAGGACTGTTTTCTCCATTGCCTGAAGTCCCATAGATGGTAAGTTCTGGCCCTGTGACTCATCTCCAGCCATCAACCTCACACCAACAGAACAGGCATACCCTCCACTGTGCCTGGCGTCTCTCTGCCTTATTGTCTAAAATTCAAATCTTGGAACCTAAAACTCACTAACCCTTGCGAGTGATATTTTTTAATGTCCTCAGCTGAGTTGACTACAAATTGACCTGATAATCATTGTTTAAATATGGGAGAAAATATGTGATTTTTCTACCTGACCCTACTTGCTCCCTCATCTCTCTCTCTCTCTCTCTCACACACACACACACACATACACACACACACCTCGTTAAAGAAAGGAAAGAAATTTTGATTATTATTATTATTGAGGAGAGATAAAATTTTAAAAACGCTTCTTCAAACTGGAGGTAGAGATGGTTAGGAAAAGAAAGATATTCTTCCTTAAAGAGAGAAAGGACAGAAGACACTGAGCTGCAGGGCAGACTTGGTAGGCACTCTGAGAGGGAGAGAGGGATTGGGCAAAGGACTGCCTGCACCATGTTGTGGGAAGTGTTCACACCCAGTGGTCAGTGGTTGGTCCTGGGTTGGAAATGCCAATTTTTACTAAAAATAGCGGACCCTCTGTGGGCCAGTGACTTAACCTCTGTGGGTGTGTTTCTCTTCATCTACAAAACAGACACTCATTCTTACCTACAGGGTTGTGAGGAGAAAAATTGGATACCTTTGCTTTCTACAATCTGAACTCTGTCAGCCACTCCACCATTAGAAGAGGTTCCTGTGTCTGCGGAACATAATTGCTCTCATCCGCTCCATGCTGACAACATGGGGACTAGCATGGCCTTCACTTCCAAACTCACTTTTAACCTCAAGGCAGTCAGAAGGCTCTGCTACTAAGCTTTCCCCACAAATGGAAGGGCAACGAATGTACTCACTCTATCCAAATGCCTGTAACTGACAAAACAACGTAGTAGAAAGGAACCTTGATACCCTGATTGAATTACCTGTCAATTTTTATAAGGTGTGCTTGTTTTCCAGAGGAAATCCTTTTTTGTTGAAGACAAACTGCAGTATTCATTACACCTGCACATTCTACTTTTGTAAGACATTTTGGGTTTTGCCAAGTGACAACCTAAACAAATCAAAGTAGGAGGTAGAGACAAACCTCACAAGCCAAGCATAAAAGAGAAGTCTGAAAGCCACCAAGTTTCTGGCACTGTGGAGACTTTCCCAACACACCAGGCCTCTCTGAGTCACACTGAGTCCACCCCAGAAGTCCCCTCGAGCACAGCTCCCCTCTCAATGCCAGGGCAGTGGGTAGTTCAGTTCCACAATTGTTCATTAAATGGAGCTCATTGCAGTAGGCAGCTTCACAGCTGACCAAAGTCCAAACCCTGGCATCCAAGTTTTCCAGTCAAATGTGAGAGAAAAGCAGCTAGATAGAGACTGTCCATAGAAGGTACTGAGTGCAGACAGGGGGAGACTGTGGCCCTGGAAGTTACATGAGCATAGAGAATGGAGACCCCTTGGAGATTTCAAGGAAAGCTTTGGAACTGACTTTTGCTCTAAAGGATGAATAGAGAGACCTCGCCCTGCCCCATTGCACAGAATGCGCAAGGCTGCTCCATTAGCTGGCATAGCATTACCAGAGGCCAAGATGACAGGACAGAGCACCGTGGGGCCCAGCGGGTGGGAGAGCACCACAGAGCTTCTTGTGTGAGGTCACATCTTGGAGGGGAAGATGGATGCAGGCTATGGATGGGCTAAGGGAGATCTTATTTGCCATGCTGGGGAATATAGACATTATCCTATGGGGGGAAGCATGTTAGATCTCTCTCAATGGCGATTTCATGGAAGATTGGTAATGGGCAGGGCAGAGGGGTATGGAAGGAGGCAGGGAGACCAGTGACCAGTTAGAAAAGCATGGCGATCCTCCAAAGAGATGGGCATTGGGGGCCTTTGGTGGGGCTATGGGGGTAAAGAGAATTGTATAAGCTGCAATGGAGGGCAGTCAGTGGCCTCAGTTTCACATAAGAAGGACACCTGAGTATAAACTTCACATTCCCCCCGTCCTCTCCCTTCCTTGTCTGTATCTGCCATGTTATATATAATCCTTTCAGGCTTTTCATGAGCCTATCATTCTTGTAATGATTTTATACTAAGAAATTGAATTATTTAAGAGTAATATGGTTTGGCTGTGTGTCCCCACCCAAATCTCACCTTGTGATAAGCCCCACATGTCAAGGGCAAGACCAGGTGGAGATAATTTAATCATGGGGGCAGTTACCCCCATGCTGTTCTCATGATAGTAAGTGAGATCTCATGAGAGCTAATGGTTTTATAAGGAGATTTTTCCCTTTTTGCTCGGCACTTCTCCTTCCTGCCCCAATGAGAAGAGGAACGTATTTGCTTCCCCTTCTGCCATTTTTGTAAGTTTCCTGAGGCCTCCCTATCCCTGCAGAACAGTGAACCAATTAAACCTCTTCCTTTACAAATTACCTAGTCTCGGGTATTTTTTCATAGCAGTGTGAGAACAGACTAATATAATAATGACATATATTTTAAAATTTGGTTATAATCAGTTCCTATGGAGTTAGAAGAAACCTATAGAGAGGTTTGTGGGTGTTAATGAACCTCATATGAGTGGATCGGCCAAATCACACTTGGTATGAACACAGTGATTTTCCTGCTGGCTTGCTGTCATGAAACTTTAGCCATTTGATTATTTAATGGAGGGGGATTACAGCTTGATATCCAGAATGGAGTCTTCAGCAGGCATATGCTATGTCCTCACAGTAGAAACTTGCTCTTTTTTTAAATATCTGTCTCTGAGGGACCAGAGGATCAGGGGTGGAAAATTCTGAGTGTTTTCAAATCCAGCCCAAGCATCATCACACTTTGTAAAAACAACTCAGCATAATGAAGAAGTCATGGTGCCTCTGACTTCATCCAGGATATGGAAGCTGTTGTTATATTCCCAGTTTTTGCATATATAAAAATTAGAATGGTTTTCAAAAAGTGGCTATTTTAAGTTCCTGGCTAGCTCCTGCACATCCTTCAAATTTCAACACATGTGTTACCTCCTCTGAGTGACTTCCTTTGACTCCTCTAATCCCACTGAAATACCGCCCCTCTTGTCACATATTTGGCAATTTGTATTGGAATTGCCTGTCATCTGTCTTCCTGACTAGACTGTGAGGTCTTTGAAGAGAGGGACTGTTTAGTTTTTGTGCTTTCATCACCTAGAACAGTGCCTGGTGTAGATTAAGCATTAGGTAAATGAATGGATAGAATCTTGGATTCTACCGTATGCCAGCTCCTATTGTGCTCATTTTGACAATTTAGTTCTGTTTGGTTGGTTGTTTTTTTTTTTTTTTCTTGTTTTTTTTTTTTTTTTCCTTTTTTTGTGTGTGCGTGTGGCTTAAAACATAGTCCTGTATGCTTGTTTCCTTTCAACAGCAATTGTGTTAGAAGTAGAAAGGTTGTTGGTGAATCACCTGGCTTTCCTTGGATTACATAAAGAAGTATAAATTATACTATTTCCATACTTATGAAATGTTTTACTTGGGGGTGTATGTTTACATCAACAGTTCACTGTCAAGCATACAAATTACTTTCATCCACTACTGGCGAATCCGTTTGACACTGGAGTAGAACCTTCGAAAATGTGTTGCAATAGACTATGTGGTGGTCAAGATAGTAGCTGCAGTTAGCTGCATTTTTCTTTTTCTTTTTTTTTTTTTTAGACGGAGTCTCGCTCTGTCACCCAGGCTGGAGTGCAGTGGCCGGATCTCAGCTCACTGCAAGCTCCACCTCCTGGGTTCACGCCATTCTCCTGCCTCAGCCTCCCGAGTAGCTGGGACTACAGGCGCCCGCCACCTCACCCGGCTAGTTTTTTGTATTTTTTAGTAGAGACGGGGTTTCACCGTGTTAGCCAGGATAGTCTCGATCTCCTGACCTCGTGATCCGCCCGTCTCGGCCTCCCAAAGTGCTGGGATTACAGGCTTGAGCCACCGCGCCCTGCCAGCTGCATTTTTCATGCAGGTTCATGCTTTACATAAATCTCTGAATTTCAACCTTGCTGTTCTTTTTGTAAGTCATGAAAGACCCATTTGTAGCTTTAGTTTAAAAAAATACAATGAAAAAAATTTTCTTAAGAGGAAATAATGACCTTAATAAACCTTGAACGAGCTCCCTTATGGTTTTAATTCTTTACATTTAAAAATTGATGTGCTCATGTGTGTCTGTGTGTGTGTGCATGTGGATGTATTTGTACTTCACTTTGATGTGAGAGTGTAAAGTGAGAAGCATTTAAGAAATTGTAATATAAATGGAATTAATATTCCATATGACAGCAAATACTTCCAACATACAGTGAAGCCAACAGTTTCTACTTTTCACTTAATCTTTCTGCAGGATCTAATTGGTCACAACAGTGGGAGAAATAGTCACTAGCATTGCTTATAACGTATGTCATATCTACTCTGCTTTGGAGAAGGAACTTTTTTCCTGCCCCACCTAAAAACTAGGCAAGAACGTAACAGTATTTCTCAAAGGAAGGCAGCTATAGAATCCTGGATTTTGGCTGGCAGTCAAAAGAAGAGTTTCCTTCAGGAACTGAAATGAATAGTTTAAAGTGAAAGCAAAGTTTCTGAAAGTCCTGGGTACTTACCATTCAGCCAAGGTCTTTCTTGCCAAGCACCTTGAAAATGTGCTGTTCATCTGTGCAAGCTGTTAAAGTAAGAAGCAAAGTATCAATATGGGGCCAGTGATTGGCATCTGGTTATCACTCTCTTGAGCCTGCCTCACTTAAAAGGCTACTCCAGGCTCATTAAATTTCACAGTTTTCATAGCCACCATCTGTTCGCTACAAGGAATTGCCATACCATTCCATGACTCCAGCATATTTTCCATTATGCTGGCTTTATATAGTCTACATTTATGGGCTCTCTTTGGCATCAGCATCCGAGACAAGTAGGTTTCATTTCTCCTTAATTATGCTTTTACTCCAGGGTTTTAGTTTAAAGATTCCAGTATGATCATGTTCCACGACTTCCTCAAACTTCTCTTTATCAAAGGGAAAATGGCTGCACTTCAAATACTTTTAAGTCATTACAGTAGTGGGCAGTTGCAGTGTGGCTCTTCAAAAACACAAACAAATATGCTTTTTTTGCCTTCTAATGTGGCATTTTTCGATCAAAAATTGGATAATTTATGAATTTAATGAATTAATCCTTGGGAAAATTACTTATGTTTTGAGGAAGTCAAAAGAAAGAAAGTTCAATGCTTACTGTTGTTCAAAAAATTTCTTGAGAAACAATAATTCATATGCAGCTCAGATCATTTCCCTAAACTTCATGGCTAATACACAAACTCGTCTCATCCAAAACTTAGTTCATCATTTTTCTTCCTAAATGGTTCTTTCTTCTGTGAGTGGCCCTACCCCCTACTCAGTCAAATCCCCACCACCATGATCAGGCCTATTCAGTCAATCATGAACCAGCTCAATTTTACTTCCCATCACTTTCTTTTGTTCCTGGCTTTCTATTTTGTACCATCATCCTCTTTCACTGTAACTACTGCAATAGCCTTTTACCTTGCTTCTCTGCCTCCAGTCTCCCTGATCCATTCACCTCATTGCATTCAGAAGGATCTTCCTGAAAATAAAAGATCTGTGCATGTTATTTGCCTTCTTGAAACACTGGAATGGCTGAACAATTAGGATTGCAGTGTAAAGTATAAGCTTCTACATGTGACTTACACACTCATATTTCTTCTCCAGCCTCAACATTTTCTCTCACCCTTTTCAGTTCTTCAGACTTCAGCTTTGAATATTTTCCCCCAGGATGATTCTCTGATCTCCTGAGTCTGATTCTGGAGCTCTCTGAGGCCCTGGGCACTCATTGCTTCCGCTAACACAGGACCTAACAAAAAAAACTTTAAAAAGAGACAAAGAAGGTTATTATATTATGAAAAAGGGATCAATTCACCAAGAATGTATAACAATTGTAAATATATATGTACCTAACATCAAATCACGTAAATATATAAAGTTATTTTTGATAGATCTAAAGGGTGCTATAGAATGCAACACAATAATAGTAGGGGACTTCAGTACTCCACTTTAGCAATGGATAGATAGTCCAGGCAGAAAATCAATAGGGAAACAGTAGATTTTAATAACATTTTAGATCAAATGAACCTAACAGATATTTATAGAATACTCCATTTAATAGCAGCAGATTATACTTTCTTCTCTAGCACACATGAAATATTCTCCTGGATAGATCATATGTTAGGCCACAAAACAAGTTTCAACAAATTTAAGAAGATTAAAATAATATCAGGTAACTGTTCAGACCATAATGGAATGAAACTAGAAATCACTAACAGGAAGAATTTTGGAGAATTCCCAAATACAAATAAATTGAACAACATGCTCCTCAGTAACCAATGGGTCAAATAAGAAAGTAAAAAAGAAATTTAAAAAATATCTTGAGATGGCCGGGCGCGGTGGCTCAAGCCTGTAATCCCAGCACTTTGGGAGGCCGAGACGGGCGGATCACGAGGTCAGGAGATCGAGACTATCCTGGCTAACACGGTGAAACCCCGTCTCTACTAAAAAATACAAAAAACTAGCCGGGTGAGGTGGCGGGCGCCTGTAGTCCCAGCTACTCGGGAGGCTGAGGCAGGAGAATGGCGTAAACCCGGGAGGCGGAGCTTGCAGTGAGCTGAGATCCAGCCACTGCACTTCAGCCTGGGCGACAGAGCGAGACTCTGTCTCAAAAAAAAAATATATATATATATATCTTGAGACAAATGAAATCGGAAACACAACATACCAAAACATGTGGGAAACAACAAAAGAATTCTGAGAGGGAAATTTTATAGAAATAAATGCCTACATCAAAAAAGAAAAATCTCAAATAAACAACCTAACATTATACTTCAGGGAACTAGAAAAAGAAGAACAAACAAAGCCCAAAATCAATAGAAGGAAGGAAATAATGAAGATAAGAGCAGAAATAAATGTAATAGATACTAGACAGACAATAGTAAAGGTCAGTGAAGCTACAAGTTTGGTTCTTTCAAAAGGTAAACAAAATCGATACACCTTTAGCCAGACTAAGAAAAAAGGGAGAATACTCAAATAAATGAAATCAGAAACAGAAGAGGAGATGTTACAACAAATACCACTGAAATACAAAGGATCATAAAATACTACTATGAACAAATTATTCACCAACAAATTGGATAACCTAGAAGAAAAGAATATATTCCTAGAATCTGCCAAGATTGATTCAAGAAGAAAAAGAAAATCTGAACAGACAAATAACAGGTAAGGAGACTGAATCAGTAATAAACAAATTTCCTATCAAAGGAAAGCCCAGGACCAGATGACTTTGCTGCTGAATTCTACCAAACATGTAAAGAACTAATACCAATATTTTTAAACCTCTTCCAAAAAGTTGAAGAAGGAATACTTTCATACTCATTTAATGAGGCCAACATTAATCATCATTACCAAAATCACACAAGACCTACAAGAATAGTAAATAGTGGATCAGTATCCCTGATGAAAACAGAGGCAAAAATCCTCAACAAAATAGTAGCAAATGGAATTCAACAGTGCATTAAAGGGATTGTTAATCATGATCAAGTAGGATTTATCCTTTGTATTCCTGGGATACAAGGATAGTTCAACATACACAAATCAATAAATGTTTTACAACATATTAACAAAATGAAGGACAAAAGCCGTAAGATCATCTTTGTAGATGCAGAAAAACCATTTGACAAAAAACAACGTTCTTTTATGATACAAACTCAACAAATTAGCCCCAGAAGGAATGTACCTCAACATAATAAAGTCCATATACAAAAAACCCACGGTTAACATCATACTCCACAGTGAAAATATGAAAGCTTTTCCTCTAAAATCAGGAATAAAACAATGATGACCACTCCTACCATTTTTACTCAGCATAGTACTGAAAGTTCTAACTAGAACAATTAGATAAAAATATATTAAAAACATTGAAATAGGAAAGGAAGACGTGAAATTACCTCTGTTTGCTGATGACATGATCTTATATGTATAAAACCCTGACCATTCTACCAAAAAAACCTGTTACAACTGATAAATTAATTCAGTAAAGTTTCAGGATACAAAAATAGCACACAAAAATTCAATAATGTTTCTTTAGTAGTGAGCTGTCAGAAAAAGATATTAAGAAATCAATCCTATTTACAATATGTGTCAAAAAATAAAAAAAAAGGAGTAAATTTAACCAAAGAGATGAAAGATCTGTGTGCTGAAAACTATAAAACACTGATGAAAGAAATTGTGAACAACATGAACGCAAAGGTCTCTTGTGTTTATGGATTGGAACAATTAATATTATTAAAATCTCCATACTACCCAAAGTGATCTACAGAGTCAATATAATTTCTGTCAGAATTCTAATGTCATTTTTTTTCAAGGAAATAGAAAATATAATCCTAAAATTCATATGGAACCATAAAATACCCCAAATAGCCAAAGCAATCTTGAGCAAAAAGAACAAAACTGCATACATCACACTATCTGACTTCAGAATCTATTACAAAGTTGTAGTAATCAAAACAGCATGGTACTGGCATAAAAAGAGATACATTGGCTAATGGACCAAAATAAACATCCTAGAAAATAACCCACCAATTTATAGTCAGTTTTTTTTTTTTTTTTTTTTTTTTTGATGAAGATGCCAAGAACACACAATGGAGAAAGGCAGTCTTTTCAATAAATACTGTTGGGAAAACTGGTTCTCCATATGCAGAAGAATGAAACTGGACCCTTATCTCACATCATATACAAAAATCAATTCAATATTGATTCAAGACTTAAGAGAAAGGCCTGAAACTATAAAACTACTGGAAGAAAACATAAAGGAAAAGTTCTACGACATTTGTCTGGGCAAAAATTTCTTGAATATGACCCAAAAACACAGGCAATAAAAGCAAAAAATAAATAAGATTGCATCAATATGGCCTCTACACATCTAGGGAAACAATCAGTAGAATGAAGTGGCAACCCACAGACTGGAAGAAAATATTTGCAAACCATATGTCAGACAAGAGGCTATAATCCAAAATTTATAAAGAATTCAAACAACCCAATAACAAGAAACAAATTACCTAATCAAAAAATGGACAAGTGACTTAAATAGATATTTCTCAAAAGAAAACATACAAATGGCCAACAGATGAATTATTGCTCATCACTAATCATCAGGGAAATGTGTATTAAAACCTCAATGAGATATAAACTGGTAAAATGGCTATTTAAAAAAAGATAAATGATAAGAAGTGCTGGCGAGGGTATGGAGAAAAGGGAAATCTTGTACACGGTTGGTGGGAATATAAATTAATATAGCTATTATGGAAAACTGTATGGAGGTGCCTCAGAAGGCTGATGTTAGAATGACCATATGATCCAGAAATCCCTCTACTTGGTATAGAACCAGAGGAGTCGGAATCAGTATGCCAAATAGATATCTGTGATCTCATATTCATTGCAGCATTATTCCCAATAGCCAAGATATGGAGCTAACCTACTTGTCCATCATCAGATGAATGGTTAAAGAGAATGTGTTATATATGCACAATGGAATACTATTCAGCCTTTAAGAAGAAGGCAGTCCAGTCATTTGCAGCAACATGGATGAATCTGAAGAACATTATGTGAAGTGCAATAAGCCAGGCACGGAAAGACAAATACTGTATGATGTCATCCATATGCAGACTCTAAAAGAGTTAATCTCATAGGATTAGAGAGTAGAATGGGAGTTATTAGAGGCTTGAGAAGGGAGACAGGGAATGGGGAGATGTTCATCAAAGGGTACCACGTTTTAGTTAAACAAGAAGAATAAGCTTTAGTGATCTATTGCACAGAATGGCGACTATAATAAATAATATACTGTGTATTTCAAAATGGCCAGAAAAGTAAACTTTAAATATTTTCACCACCAAAAATATGTAGGTTGGTGATGGATTTGTGAATAAGCTTGATTTAATCATTGCTGAATGTAAATATATATCACAACATCATTGTGTACTCCATAAATATATATAATTATTTGTCAATTAATAATCAAATATAAATACATAAATAAAAGTGAACTGATGGGAAAAATAGGACCTGAGAAACTGATTGTAAGTGTTGTTTTTACCGCTGCATCGTCCCCATCCACACAAGCTCTATAGGACGAGGGACTTTGTTCCCTGTCATATCCCTAGCACCTAGCATGCTTGGTCTGTGCTCTGTAAATATATATTGAGTGAAAGAATGTTCACTTTTGGGGGATATCACAAGGTGAGATAAAAATGTCATTTAACAGATTTTGCAATTGGTTTATCAAATTATATTTGCTAGAATTCTCATGAGAAGTAAACACATTGTGGCACTTACATAATAAACTTGCTAGCTGAGACCATTTGATTTAATGTAGTGTACAGTTTTGAACTCCTGTATCATAGCTGGGTGAAAAGCACACTAAACTTAGATTCAGAAAATTTTGGGTTCAAGCCATGGTGGTATCCCTTAGACTGAGGAACTGGACAAGTCAGTTTACTTTTCTGATACTGAATTTTTCCTCTGTTAAATGGAGTTGATAATGACACTGAAATATACGCATGAGGTTATATGTGAAAACACCTAACCTTGTGCCTAGCACATAATAGGTATTCAATGATGCTTTCATGTATTGCCACAAGTGAGCGCTAAGATATACTGATGTCTTATATTGGTCAAGATGCTTTCTTTTTTTTTTTGTTCTTTTGTTTTTTTATGAATTCAAGTCACTGTGTGGGACATAATTTACCAATCCTAATTTTGTGTGCTCACTTCTACTTTAAAAATGCATAATACAACTTTAAGTAACTCAGCCACACACACGTCCATTTCCATCAATTCTATTCTGTTTCTCATCCACTGCCTCATGTCTCATCCATTTCGTTTTTTGTATTTTATCCTGTAGAAAACACTCAGGGAGGGACAGGGATAACCCTGTCTCTAAGTTAGCTTGAGTTTTTCATTTTGTTTGTTTTATTTTGAGCTCAAGATTCTTGATATAACTTCAAATTTATATTTGCAAAACTTATATTGACATGGAAGAAACACATTAATTGTTCTTCCCCTAACAGGTAATTTCACATTTGTCTCCTTTCTGAAGTATTATCACATTTTTCTTTGAACTGCCTCACTTAGCATGGACTTCTGAAGTTCTCTAAGTCTTTTAAGATGTAGTTTTGGAGTTTTTTTTTTCTATGTAGGCATATTTAATGGTTGACAAATATATCTCAAGGACATGATGCAATCAGTGGTAGGAAAAAAATAGATTCTGTCTTTGCCCTCATGGAATTCACTTTTCTGTTTTTCAAATTATTACTGTCAACTTAATTAACGTAATGAAAGTGATTGAAGGCACATTTATTGACTTAGCATTCCTATCAAGTTTCTTTGAAAGTGCAGTGACACTGAGGTTGAATAAAAATGAGATGCTGGCCAAGAGCTGTAGTTTTGAAATACCTTGCTTCTCTGCCTCCAATCTCCCCAATCCATTCACCTCATTGCATGAGCTGTAGTTTAAAAATACATACTCAAGAGAACCGCTGAGAGAGTTGCAGAATGTATGATGCATGCCAGCTGGGGCAGCTGTCATATGGGCATCTTCATGGTATAACCAGTTCACACATTTGAACCTTCATGTAGCCAGAAGGGAACCCTGTGTCTCCACACTAGCGCTTACCTGAGGTGAAACCAGCATCCGTGCTGCAGGGTACCTTCTCTGCTGGAAAACCAACAGCTAGGACAAGTCACCAAAACAAACAAACAGGAAGACCATTGGAAAGTTCCTGCTGTGAACTCATCTCTTCTCTCCTTTTCAGATTGTGGTATTTTCCATTAAAGAAATAGAACAAACTGAAAACTGTCAGTAAAAATGCTGGATGTGTTTTTATTGATTTTCTAGGCAGACTTCCAGTAATAGTTCATTGCATATTCATCCTGGGATGATGCAATGTAGAGTAGGATTAAGAAGTAACTCTTTAGTATTCGGGTGTCCACGGAGAAGCAGCCCCTTGCAAGTCATAAAAATTGTATTTATTCTGGCTTCTCTTCTACCTAGGGGACACAGCCATTCACCATAGCACCATTGACCTTATGAATTGTATCCTGCCTTATAGGAAGAAAGGCTCTGCATCTCTAATAGCTTTTTAATTCCTTTGTAAACATTTAGGTCAGCTCAGTATCATTGTCCCATTTCTGACACGTATTGAATACTGATTTTAAGTATCTTCTGCTCCTGTCTGACTTTTAAGGAATGTGGAGGTAGCATGCTGTGTCCATTCTCTTTGCAATCATAGTTTTCAGAAAAGAATTATTCTTGGGTATGTAATCTCAAATGCCTTGTCAACATCTCCCTGGAAAGTTGAAACAAAAACCCACACTGATAATCCTTAAAGCTAACCAATTTTACCAACTCGCACAATCTGCAATATTATTTTAATTAGGCTCTCCTTTGTCAGTGATATTTCTGATACATTATGTAGATATTTTACTTGCTAAGTTCTTATTTCTTCATAATTTCAGTTACCACAGTGTCAAAATTTTCTCACTCAGTTCCAATTCTGTTTGCAGTGTGTATCTTTATTTTGATAAGGCAAAATGAAGTAGCTTGTTTGCAGTTACAGAAAGAAGAAAAATTAGTAGGTTTTTTTGTTGTTGTTGTTTGTTTGTTTTTTGAGATGGAGTCTGGCCTTGTCGCTCAGGCTGGAGTGCAATGGTATGATCTCTGCCCACTGCAACCTCCGCCTCCAGGGTTCAAGCAACTCTCTGGCCTCCAAGTGACTCTCCCACCTCAGCCCCCTGAGTAGCTGGAATTACAGGCACCCACCGCCATGCCCGGCTAATTTTTGTACTTTTGTAGAGATGGGGTTTCACCATGTTGGCCAGGCTGGTTTTGAACTCCTGACCTCAAGTGATCTGCCCTCCTCAGCCTCCTAAAGTGCTGGGATTACAGACATGAGCCACTGGGCCTGGCCAGTAGTTTGTTTTTAACTTTTATGTTCTTCTAGGTTATTGTGGATGTTTTGTTTGTTGTTTCTTATAGTAGTGATATTCAAGACATCTTGAGGTCAGCA
Organism: Trachypithecus francoisi; assembly: GCF_009764315.1. Classification (NCBI taxonomy): domain Eukaryota; kingdom Metazoa; phylum Chordata; class Mammalia; order Primates; family Cercopithecidae; genus Trachypithecus; species Trachypithecus francoisi. The sequence continues at coordinate 11,820,431 of NW_022681458.1, forward strand.
AAAATAATCATTTCTGTCTGTTATGATAAAGTGGCTTATATTACTTTCTTTTTGGAACATTTAAAATCCTAGAAAAATAGTATGTCAGGTAAAGCTGACAATCCTTTGTTGGAATATGTTGTCTCTTCTAGCTACATAAGGACCAGGTGATCCTGCCTCTCTTTTCTGCACCTCAGGGCTTGAAAAATTAGGAAATATGAATCTCTAATATTACAGTGTGTTAGAGGATGAACCACTAGGGACACTGAGGTAGAATTATTTTAATAATACTGGCAATGCCCTTTATTACCCTGGAAATTGATTTTAGCAAGAAATGTGTGAACACCTTTTGATGATCAGATTGCTTGGTGGTTGCATTGGGGGGCAGGGGGGAAGCCAAATCAGGTGAAAGGGCTATAGTCAAAGAGAAATATATTTTTTATTTTTATTTATTTATATTCTGGGCTGTAGTCAAAGAGAAATATGTTTTTTAAAAAATTTTTTGAAAGAGATTTATTTATACTACATTATGCTGAGGCCTTATTGATTTGCTACATTTAGCATGTCAGGGTTTAGTTTCCGAAAGACGGATGACTTAATCATGCAAATTACTCCTTCTTGCAAGAGGGATATGTTGAGAGATCAAAGGCAAGTTGGTAGTGTGCCTAACAGAAGCAGTGTGTATCAGTTATCTAAGGCCACAATATTGCTGCATAACAAGTCATCCCAAAACTCAGTGGCTTGTTATGTGGCAATCTCGTGACCATAAATGGCAAAGGTTTGGCCATTAACTGGGGCATGAGTCATTAGTCATCTAGTCTTCTAGAGGTTGGGGCTTTATTCTGTGGATTTTATACTCTTGTTAATATTCTTATCTTTTGACTAATCTAGATCCAGGAGCTATGAAAAATATTCTTGAGACCAGCCGCTGAGATTTCATTTGGAAATGGGGAACAGTACCAATGAGTAGATATACTCTACCACTCAAAATACCCCGATTAAGTATAGTGTGCAAATGACTTGCCTTTTCTGGTTAATGAAAGGTTAATTGAATGTGAGGTTTCTCTGAATTTGAATTCCAGCTCTTAACAGCCAACTGTGTCCACTTCGACAGGCAATTCATCCTCTCAGCCTTAACTTGCTCCTATGTGAAATGGGAACTGTGATTTACAAGATTAGAATGGAGTATAATGCCCTATGTGGACATGTTTGGAAACTTTTAAAACACTACAAATGAGTTGTTTTATTGAAATCAGGATATATGCCTAAGAATGTTCAAATCCAGCCTTTATGGCCATATTCTCAGGCTTTATCCTGCTTTACACAGCAAAATTGGTAGATATATTTGTAAGTTTGTTTGCTTAAATATGAGTATAATGTTATCTTCAATTTACCACATGCTGTATTTTGTGTATCAAACCAAAAACGTATTATATGTACAGATAACTTAAAAGATACAAATATCTGGTTTTCTTTTATTTGGTTTTTATGAATAGGAAAAGTCATAATTATCATCAGAATCAATTCCCAATTGTCCACATGTAGATTAATCAAATGGGCGCATACCCAAGGCAACTCCACTTTTTATCTTTTTCCTGACAGTATTTTCTTTTCTGCTTATTTTTTAGTTTTCTCCTTTAAATTGTGGCTTGGCGGGATGAAAGGAAACACCTTTTAAATGTGTTAAATTACCCTTGTTTTTCTCACCCTACCTTCCTCAGAGAAGGTTGAAGGAGAGAAGTCACAGGTATAAAGGCTGATATTTGAAATAAATTGTAGGAAGTCAGCTGCCCATGAGGAGAAGGAAAGGTTGCAAAAGGAGGGCATGTTGAGGGAGCCTAAGTTGCTTGAGCTGCTTCACATCTCTTCCTGCATCAGGCACCCATGTATGTTTCACCTGTTATAGAAGGATCTGTTAACTTTGAAAGCGTGAGCACCAATGATGAATGGCAGGTGTTAAGAGACCACAATGGATGAATTCAGAGTACCTAGTCAGTCACTATGTCTTGACCATCATTTTCTTTGAAGAATCTGGTGTTCTCCCTCCTCTTCATTTGCGATGATACTGACCTCTGTTGAGGTACTCATGTCTGCACCATGACTTGACTTTATCTTCTAGTTTGTGTTAAAAGACAGTAACTTTCATAAAAAGACAAAATCCTGACTTTTATACAGATATGAAATGAATATGAGTTAGTAATTTTTTCTGTTAGTACTTACCAATCCATGAGGGAGCCAAGCAGATGCTATAACCAATTCTCAAGGAAAATCTGAAGAGCAGATTCACTGATAGTTCAGGAATATTGAAATGAATGTACAAATTGAGTAAAATTATACACACACACGCGCGCACACAATACATTACTGTCATTTACCTACAGCTTATGGAATTGCAGCAGTTGGAAAATACTCCCATAAAACCACAATCAGATAACCTGGAGGGGTTCTCTAGGGTCTAGACAATGTACCATATTATATGGAGACACAATGTGACATTTTTCTCTGTGACTGGCAGGTCACATTGTGGTTGACTTTGACCACCACCACCACCAAAATAAACTTGTATAAACACTGTTTTCAACATTTGACTCATTCCCACCAAATGTTCCTTGGCTTTCCATCACAAATTCTACCTAGTGTGAAGTCTTCCCAGTCATCTGGTCCTTTGATAATTACTTCCATTTTCAGCATCACCTGCCACTTCTCTTCAAAACACAAACCCTACTCCAGTCAGATGAGCTTCTCCACTCCACATTTGCATGATTCTTCCTTCAGCCAGTTCTTCCTTCAGCCAAGTGTTGTGCCGATCTCTCCTTTGTTGAAAAGGTTATTCTGCCTTATGAAGCCTGGTCTTTTCCTGTTGACTGTATCAGTTGTACTGAGCAAACCGTCGCTTAATTACCTGCTTTCTTGCATTATTGGGGTTCACTTTGTGTTTGCTGATTTCAATTTGATTGCAAGCTCTTTGTTTTAATATCCCACCCTGCCTAATAGCCTTATGAGCATATAAAAGCCACCAGTTATATACTTCCCACTCTGTAATGATCCAGTCTTTGGTTATTGAATAAATGAGGAGAGACAGGGAACATTTTCATTTCTTAAAGTTGTTCTCTAAGATTCAAAGCACTTTCCTGAATCTTAATTCTAAAACCTGCCCCCAGGAGATCCCAAAGGAGATCTCATGACAGATCATTGGTCATGAGTCTGTCTTGACTGATTGGGCTGTCCCTGATTGCTGGGTTTCAGTTTAGAAGAATGTACTTAATGGGAGCAGACAATCACTTGATATTTTATCATTAAGCCCCGTCAGAGCAATTGTTCAAGTAACTATAAACCACAAAATTACATTTTATATTGTGTCCAAAAACAATAGACCAGTTTGGAAAGCAAAAAGTTAACTTGTCTCAGTCCAAAGTGAAGTGAGTTGGGAACTCCATGCAGGACAAGAGAGGGAGACTGAGACTGTTCCTTGGGCTCGCTGGGAGGGACCTTCCTCGAAGCCCCATGCAGCCCCTGGGGTTGGCAGGGGCCACAGGTTCTAGCTTGGATTACAGCAAAGGAGAGGATATGATTTTTCTCTTCCTTCATGAAGGCAGAAATTTGTGTGTGTTTTATCGTCTTCTGTCTCCACATGCCTGTAACAGTTGTGGCTTATTTTAAGTGCTCAGTAAATGTTTGCTTTTGAATAAACAAATGCTTGTTTTTCATTCTCTAATCAGTGTAACATATTTATAGTTTCTGAGTTTATAGTTTTTGAAAATCCCATTTTGGTGAAATTCAAATGAAACTGTTTTCTCTAATCAAGAAATGCAAGAAACCCAGTTGTATGAGAAATGTCCAGTCAAAAAAAAAAAAAGAGAATTATTGTAGCCAAAATATGACACATGCATTACATATTTACATACATTTTTATGCCTCACATATATTTTAATTGATAGAAATCTGCCTTCTACCTATTAGTGCTTATGTTTGTAAGTGTTCTATTAGGTTCTTGGGGCCCAAGCTTTTGTTGCTGTAAATTATAATTGACTAAAATCTCACAAAATTATTTACTTATTAAATACAGCTTTCGAAATAATTATACATGGCACATATAGAGGAATAGAAGTCATTTGAGATGAAGCTTTGTTTTAGTATTGAAGCCGTTTATTTAAAAAAATTCCTACTTATGAAAGAAACTTTCAAATGACTCAAAGTAAAAATCTGCTTATGTTCATTATTCTTGGTCTACTATCAATATCCACATTGAGCTAGCTCCTGAAATGGTTATTGAATACCTTTTTTCCTCATGTCAACTAGAAGCCAGGTTTCCTCCAGGTAGTTTTCAGGCCATTTTTTTTTTTCCTTTCTGCTTGAAATGAACAATTTCCACCAGTCAAATTAGACAACAGATTACCAAGTAAATTTATTTCATGTGTGAGGGCTTCTGGAGGAGAAAGTAAACCAACACATAAATCTGTCTTAAAAGCAGCAAGTACTTTATTGATTCCCATTTGTTGGGGAAAAAAAAGCTCTGTAAGCCAAGTCCCATCTAAAATAACAGTTAGGTGGAAAGATCCTTGGTGGCAGTAGAAATGGTCTTTCAGCTCTTTAGAGCAGAAACAACTTACTATGAAATTTTATTGCCAAACATCTTAGTTAAACTATCTTTAAAACAGAATACTTAATTGAAGAAGTTCCCCCTATATCCAGTATTATAAAGAAGTCTGAACTTTATTTGATGCAAACATTCATAGTATATTTTATTCTATGGGATTTTTTTCCCCCCAGGGACCTCAAGAAGATGATTTTTAGTTTGTACGTTCCTCTGGGCAGTTGTAACCTTTGGGTCCACATATATGAATTATGAGAATGCCTTCATATATAAATTATGTTTATTCCTGTCACTGAATATTTTGGCACTATAATGTTGTTAAACCACTTTAGTAAAATTTGGAAATAGAGAAGTGGAGGGCGTCAACTATCCAGTGTCCCCTGGATAGGACCAACAATGAAAGCCTGAGCCAGGACATTCTGAGTGTCTGTCAGTCCCAGAGCCCACCCATTTCCCTGTTTTTCAGTTGAGCCGGGGACCAAAGGACACTCCTGACCTGAATACTAGGCAGCTGGGACTTTTCTAAAGGGAAATATTTAGTCTAGGTCTGACTTTAGACAGGATGTGAAGAATTTAGGCCAATGTTACAGGAAGAATGGGTTACCTACCATAAGGCAGGGAGAAAGAGAACTGGGAGCTGAAGAAGAATCTAAGTTGGACTGGCAAGTAGGGGCACAACAGTTTGCAGACTTTACAACTAGGCAGACATGGTGCTGACTTTTTATGCATGTTACCTCATTAAGTGTGTTCCCTGCAAACACTTACACCTTAAGTATTGTTACTTTGTTATGTAATGGTAATGGACTATTAGCTTTAAAAAGTCCACGGTGTGGTGGCTCATGCCTGTAATCCCAGCATTTTGGGAGGCTGAGGCGAGCGGATCGCTTGGGCTCTGGAGTTTGAGACCAGCCTGGGCAACATGGTGAAACCCTGTCTCTACTAAAAATACAAAAATTAGCTGGGGTTGGTGGCACATGCCTGTGATCCCAGCTACTTGGGAGGCTGAGGCAGAAGAATTGCTTGTACTGGGGAGGCAGAGGCTGCAGTGAGCTGAGATCACCTCACTGCACTGCAGCCGGGGCCACAGAGTAAGACCCTGTCTCAAAAAATTGAAATAGAAAAGACCATAATTCACGTAATAATAGCAATCAGATATCTTAGAATCTAAAAGCTTTTTTGCATATTTATCTGTTTTAGTAGATTAAATTTTTCTATTTGTTTACCTTTGTGTTCCTTTCCTTGTAACACAATTCTCTGGAGAATTTGCATTAATTTCCTCCACGCAGTAGGAAAATGGAAAGGTACAGGGCTTCATACCTGAAAGAATCACGGAGTGAGCCTACAATTCCTACAGAGCCCAGGCGTTATGGTGATCATACAGAGTACACATAGAAAATCCTAAAAGAAATTTGGAATTCAGACTAGATTCAAATCACCTTTTCAACTGGCCTTCCTGCCTAAGTTCTGTTAAGCTTTGCTCTTTCATTTTATGCATTGCTGGCCTCTTATGGGTAGCAAATAGCTATTTTCTTCATAGAAAATATTAGTAGATGCATAAAAGGCATATCATTAGAAGAGCAATGATTGGCTTTTAAGCATATGATTTTGTTCTCTTTGTTTTTCTTTGGTATATGACCTTTATGCCACTCCCAAGACAGTAGGGTGGTATCATGGCTTATTTACTAGAGGGCCTACAGTGACTTCCATCTGAGCTACACCCAGAGCTTGAGATGGGACACTCAGTGACCAGACGGCTAATGGCAGGACAAGTATGTGTCTATGGGAGTCCTGTGCAAGTCTGTTGCATGTACACATCAGTTTATACACTGTACTAGGTAGAGTGGCCACAGCTTCATGGGACTCTTCCCAATCCACCATTATTTGCCAGCGACCACGCTGTGAACTGAGAGTGTACTAATCATGTAAACATTTGGAAAGAAAGACTTTTTAGAAAAGAAATATTGTTAAGGACCCGTGACTCAATTCGGTATAATCCAAAACACTCTCCAGATGTGTAGAGTCTGTTTCACCACGAAACAAGGAGTTTGCTGCTGAAGCAGTCCTGAGCCCTTGATTTAGGAGCAACAGAGCACTGGAGCTCGGCTAGAGAGGCTATACATTTTGACAGCCAGAGCCATCTCCATGGTTTGCATCAGTCATGGCCCTCATTTTGCATTGTGATACGTGAGAGAGATGCGGAACTAATGGCCACATGCTCTAATGGGGGATTGTACAGATAAGGCTGCAGGGCCTTTTGTATGGTTGGCTCAGATTTTAGAGTCTCTTGTCTTGCCCCAGGGATTGTGCTTCTGTTGAGATTCACGGAAAGATAACCTAAAGAATCAGGAGCTGTCATTTAGGAAAAGTTCTACAGACAAATGACTTATTATTTGGACATTTTTTCATATTTTTCCTCTGCTATAATTAATGTTTATAGAATTTTTGACCACCTGAGGTTACTTATATGTTGGTGTGTACATATAGATATAAACATATATATATATAAATATTTCTATGCATGTGTGTATATATATATCTTGGTGTGTAAACTAAACTGGTTATAAGAGAATTGGGTGCTTCTGGGAAAAGGCAGCTCAATATCATGACTCTGTAATGCAGCAAACTTTTTCCAGAGTTATGTGTGTTCTGTGTAGATGACTTTTTCTGATTTCGCTCCTCTGATTGAATTTCAAAACAGCATGAATATAGTGAGAACGTTTTTTATGGTCTCCTGAGTGCAAAGAGGTTAACCTCTAGATTTCTGAGCTGTTAAACTTGGGAAAGAAATGAGAACATGTCTCTTATATCATCTTATACTATATTAAGCTCTTGGTTATCAGTAATCTGAGCTGCTACAAATAAATTAATAGGTGACATGTAAGTTGGTAAAATGTATTTGGGTGCTTATATTTGCTCATGGTGTGTTTCTCATATTCTAGAATTGCCTTGCATTTCAAATAAATTCAGCTACAGACCAGGATTGTCATTACCACCCCATATTATTTATTTATCATTGTTCTGGACATTCTGCCCAATGGAGTGTGGTATAAAACAAAATGAACTATAAATATTAGAAAGAAGATAAGCCTCTATGGAAACAAAGAGGGTCGGAGAAATTGAACAGGTCATTTACCAAAGAAGAAATACAGATTGCCAACAAATATATGAAAAAAATATAATCTTACCAGCAATAAAAAAAAACAAGATACCGTTTTTCATCTGTCAAATTAGCAAAGATGATAAAATGATGATCATCATTATTGGAAAACATCTGGTATGTCAGGGGAGTCTCCTGTGTAGCTATTGGAAAGAAAGATGGGAAAAATATTTCTGAAAGAGAATTTAATATATACATCAAAACCTTAAAGATGCCCATAGTCATCGCTACCACAGCTCCACTTCTAGGAATTTATTATTGGCAGTGTCTCCTTTCTTCTTTTGCATTGCTAATCCCTTTGAGAATCTGATGAAAGTGATGAATCCTCTCTTAGAAAAATGCAAATATACAATCAAGTTTGCATTTAATTTCTCAGGTCCTGTGGTGATTGCCAAACCCCAGCAAAATGACAGCACCCTCTACTGCAATATTGATTTTGCATAACACCCAAAATACTGTTACTTTAGAAATTGGAAGGCATCCATAAACTCGAGTCCGGGAAACTTTATATTTAATACATTTTATATATTAAATTATAAAAACAAGGCACAAAGTAAAATTTTACATTTAGAAAAATTAAAAAATTAAGCACACATTATCATTGTAACATACATTACTAGCTGCTGCTGTCTGCCCTTCCTTTTGACTTCTACCCCACCAGAGCTGCAGCCAAATGGGGCTGATGGAATTGCCCCTGAGTGGAGTTTTAAGAACCAAATTTTGGGCTGCTCCTTCGCTCTAGCCAGCCCCTTCCACTTGCACATTTTGCTTTTTCTCTTTCTTCTACCAAGGAGAGGGATTTGTGAGAGCAAAAAGAAATGCCAGCCCAGGAGGGAATTCACCTCCCCTTTGCAATAGACAGATCCTCCAGAGGGTTCCTGCCTCCTGGGCCAAGTGCAACCTTTTGTTAATGTTTTTAGGGAGTGAGGGCTGCAGGGCAGTTTGGCACCACAAGGTCGATGGGAACAATGAGATGATCAAGCTTGGTAGGTAACAAAAAAGGCTGAGACCGTGCTGCTTTCAAGGGGATTCCTGAGTTAGGAGAATATCTATGACTTAAGCCAATTCAGAGGGTTTTTAGAATGAGGGGAAAATCACTAGACCCTATGCTATGCTGTTGAACTTATTTATTCACACCCACGAAACTGTCTCAGAGCTAGAAAATAGCTCTCGGTATAATGAGTAGAATGTATCAAGAAGTCATCTGCCACTCTAAGGCTCACCCTGAAAAGCAAAATCTGTGGAAGTGACAGTATATTGTCATAAAGGGACTTCTTGGTTTCTTCATGTCAGCAGTCTTACTATGCAGACTCTCCTGCTTTTCTTCTTTTGTGATTGCACCGTCTCTGGCTGAGATCTTACACCAAGGTGTAGAGCAGCATCTTAAAGCCAAGCCATTCAAAAACCTTTGTTCAGGCTCTTGGGCTCAGAGGGAGAGTGTCTGAATTCAGATCCCATTTTATTTCTAAGAGGTGTTGTGAGAGTTGTTTAAGAGCTTTGATTCCAAACTGCCTGTGTATCATTGGACAAATGACTTAACCTCTCTGTTCCTCATTTCCTAAACTGATGTATAATTGGATATAACAGTCCTTATTTTCCAAGGCTACTGTGAGAATTTAATGACTTCATACATTAGGCACATAAAACTGTGCCTAATAGCACTCAATAAATTCTAAATGTTATTATTATCTTTATATTTTGGATGAGATCCGTAAAATAAATAGAAGTCCTATAAATCATTATAATATAATTACCTGGTGACATAAAACTTTCTTTAACTTTTATTTTGTTTTTATTCCTTTGTTTTCTAATTAGATCATTACTTAGTTTCATTTTGGCTTCCAGTGGATTATGTTTTTGTTTTGTTTCGATCTTACTGTGGGACCAATAGACCATCTATACCTGACTGAACTAGGCTTTCTGTCCAGACTTTTCACCTGGGTGTAAATTCCTTTTGCTAGCAGAGTGAGGGCCAGATGGAAGGATCATCTCAAGGGAACCTGGGCAGAAGCCCTTTCCAAGGTTGATTCTAGCTCTACACGGTTCTGGAAGGTCAGCAGTTGACAGCAGGGTTCTGAATCCTTGGCATGAACATTGGTATCACCCTCATGAATGTGATGCTGCTCTAAATGCATGAGCAGTGGCAGACAGGACTGGGGAAGAAGAACATGGTGGTGTCAAATGGTGACTACACACTTTGTGGGGCCATAAAGGACATTTCCGTGGAGACACCCTAAATTAACTGGCTCTTCTTTTATTGGGAGCTATTTTGCAGCTATCAAGATGGTAGGCGATCTTGCTACATTATTTGGGTGTATATAAACTGAGAGTGATTCAATTTCTGTAAGCACAGGCAGGGAGTTTGGGGAGATTTAAGTTTCATGTGCAGTCAAGAGTGAGTAGACCGTTGGACTGTAGAACAGAGAGTTTAAATTGGTGGGATTTTCTATGCATTTTGAAAGCAAGATGGTATCATCAGATTGTAATTTTTGTCTAAACCAAAATCTAACAGCAAGATCAAATGTTTTTTGGAGTGACTGTTTGGGTTCTTCTTTGAATCTAGGGTTCTAGTCTGAAGAATAAAAACCTCATCTATCTGCTTTTGGAAGTTGATTGTGGGCAGGGGTGAATTTAATTCATTTAGGGATAGTTTTTCATTACCTAGGGCTTAAATTACATATATATATATATTTACATTTTCTGAAAGAAATTAAGGTAAATTAAAAAAAGAACTTAAGATTTTTCATCATAAAATCTAGCCAAGTTTATTAATTTTTCCTCTATATAACTCTACAAAAAGAAAAGCTGTTTGAAGCATGTTTTACATTTTTTTTACCACAAAGTGCATTTTTTAGTCCCCCCCTCCCCCCCCCAACACACACACATATACACACACATTCCTAATTTAGGGATACTAAAGTTTCAGCATTTACCAAAATAACAACAACAAAACCTTGGAGGAAAAGATGTTTAGGAAGTTAGTTATGTGTGTATGTCTGGGTATTATTTATAGGACTAAGCTTTGCTGAGAAAATGTAACATTCTTTCATCTTGTTTATTTTTTTAATACAATCTACTAGTTAAAGATGAGGAAATATTGCCTTATGCAGCATGGTTCCCAGCAGAGTCCATGGGTTCGTTGATGGAATATGTGAGACGTTGCAAAAGCTATTTTTTCCTTTAGGCCCTGATTGAATTGCTACCAGCCAGGGGTAGAATGATGGTGGTCAGAGATGGGCTGTGTCAAGTTTGATTTGGGCTGTGGCACTTGAGGCAGACAGTGGAGGCCTTCCTGTCACAGAATGAGCCTCAGCAATTGCAGCCTATTCTGTGACTGCCAAATCAAAGCATGTTAAGTGGCCAGGCAAGGGCTCTCTGCTCTTGACAAAACACAGCGACAGTGACTGACAGAGAAGGCTACGGGAGTCGCCCGGAAGGGCACACTGCATGACAGTGTGCTGGGCAGGCAATGCAGCGTGTTGACTGAAGTCTCTTGAAATTCATCAGTGTGTTCACAAAAGGAAGGTTTCCTCATCAACTCACTCCCACCCCAAACTCTGTTTTGTTGTATAGCCCACGCAAGGCACTGCTCACTGTTACTTTCTAAGAATGTTCACAAGTTTTGTGCAAAGCACTTCCCAAATGAAATAAGACATCACTGCCACCTGTGATAGTAGAGACCTGACAGCCCAGAAATCTTGAATAAAGGAACAGAACCATGGGCACAAGTCAAGCCACCAGCAGCTCCTGTTCGTTTGAACCAATAATAAGGAAAATTAACTTAGGAAAGAGCATAAGTATCGGGTTGGCCACATTTTAGGTTACATGGACATCTTTATTATGTTTATCAGGATATCAGTCATTCACTTTATTAATTGAAATTATTAATCAACTATTATCATTTATTCACCATTACAAATAGACCAACATCCAAAAGAAAAATAAACTCTCCACATAAAACTAGCCTGAATCACTGGATGTGGTGGCTTATGCCCTGTAATCCCTAGCCTGGCCAACATGGCAAAACCCCATCTCTACTAAAAATACAAAAATTAGCTGGGCATGGTGGTGAGCACCTGTAATCCCAGCTACTTGGGAGGCTGAGGCAGGAGAATTGCTTGAACCTGGGAGGTGAAGGTTACAGTGAGCGGAAAAGGTACCACTACACTCCAGCCTAGGCAATAAAGTGAGACTCCATCTGAAAAAAAACTAGCCTGAATTTTAAAAGATTTAAAAATTGTAATACCTAATATGTGTTTATTCCATTAAAATATTAGACATTACGGAGAATTAATTTATGTTTTATTCCGTTAGTCTTTATTGGACTCAAGCAGTGTGTGGTATGCTGTTACAATGACTCACAACTCTACATTCTAGGAATTTACACTTTAGCATGGGCCGTTACTGTCAATTCCTAGACAGTTGTACACCAGGCAGAATGGAGGGGCCTGGCAAGAAGCACAAAGGAGTCCTGAGTCCAAGGGGCAGAGTGAGGCTGTGTTGGCCATTTCCTCAGGAAATGATGAGCACAAAGACTTATCTTCATTATTGTCTCTGATAGAACTTGGTGTTAAAGGGAAATCAAGCTTGACTTTCCAACTTAGATTCAGTATCAAATCACTAGTGTAGAGTTTCAGAGCTGGCAATAATGGAGGGACATTTGGAACTATCTCTAAGGAAGGAGAGGGACATTCAGGGCTGTCTCTCAACTGGGAGAGTGAGGGAGAGCATTTGTGGGGGAAGTAGGGGAGAGGGCCCAGGTGGTGGTGGAGTGCAGGTCCCACCTTCTTCTTGGTGGGGTGGGCAGAGAGGAGCTAACCCAGCACCAGCTCTGTCAGTGATCCGCCTCTGTATTCCTGCAGGATATAGATTGCCCTTTGAGTCCTGGTAGATCTTCTCACACAAGCACCTCAGCATCCTCACGACTCAGGTGATAGGGGAAAGCAGGAACACCCAGGTACACTGCAGCCCAACCGAAGGGTTTTGGGAAAAGCACAGTCGAAAAAGTCAACATGCAAACAGCCACGTGGAAAATCCACCGAGTTTACAAGGACTTTCATCATAAAGAGACTTTCCTAAAACAATAAAAATAAAGTTATTTTTAAAAAGAGATCTGCTTTTCTGGTTTAAATCTGTGAGTCATGGTTTCTGTATCTTTGCTTTACACATACGAGGTCCTGAAATATGGAAGGGGCCCAGAGAGTCAGATAATCATCTTTTAAAGGACTTCAAAGGATATGAGCTGGACGTAGTCCTTGCTCTTCCTTGGCTGGCCACAGAGCCGTTCCTTCTAATGTGGTTCACAGGTCTGTCCCGGGCATTGCCAGGCTGCATTTTCTGCTCACCTAAGCCGATGACTTCCATGGCTGGCCAGGCATGGCTCTTTCCATCTGAGCGAATCAGAAGGAAGCAATTCTGAATCTGTCTACTAGACAGTGATTGCCTGCTTTGCCCCGCTGGTAATGTGCTACTGTGTCCTAAAATAAGAAAATAAGACTGCTCTCTGGACCGCTGAGCAGGTGCTTCTTGAAAAATAATGAAAGAACTTCTTGCTTTTCCTTAATCCATCATGATGTGAAACCTTTGCACCAGTGCAAGTACACTCTCACTAAAAATAAATGTGCTTGCTGAAGTAGTTGTTCATCTCAAAATATCCTGAGTCTGCTTTGTTCTTTATTCTTGTTTTCCAAATATTAAAGAAGAGAAAAGCTTCTTTTTTTCTTCCCTTAAGAATACATTTCTTGGCAATGACTTTAGACAGCCTTCAAAATTGCAATCCATAAGCCTCTATATTATCAGTACTTTCTTCTGTTTTTCTAAATACTTGATATCATTCTCCTTTCTTAAAAAGAAATTTCTCAGCTGGGCGCAATGGCTCACACTTGTAATCCCAGCACTTTGGGAGGCCTAGGTGGGTGGATCACCTGAGGTCAGGAATTTGAGATCAGCCTGGCCAACATGGTGAAACCTCGTCCCTATTAAAAATACAAAAATTAGCCAAGCGCAGTGGCGAGCACCTGTAATCACAGCTACTCTGGAGGCTGAGGCAGGAGAATCACTTGAACCCAGGAATCAGAGGTTGCAGTGAGCCAAGATCATTCCACTGCACTCCAGCCTGGGTGACAGAACAAGACTCCATCTCAAAAAAAAAAAAAAAAAAAAAAATCTCCCTCTCTCCTCTGTCTCTTCTCTTCTCTCTCTCTCTCTCTCTGTCTCTCTCCCATCTCTCTTTTTTCTCTCTCTTTGTCTCTTCTTTCTCTCCTCTCTCTCTCAAAAAAAAAAAAAAAAGAAAAAGAAATCTAGTGGGAAACTCCTGTAGAATATTTTTTTCAATGTAATAACTCTAATGTGGAGATGAATAGTAACAATATTATCAAATTGTCACAATATTTCCTTGGATCAGCTCATTAGGTAATAGCAGAAAATCTGTGGTTCCAAGATTATGTTAAGAATATGAAAATGTAACAGGACTAGTCATTAAAAATTACTTTCACATCATGCATTGGGTTCTATTTTGTAAAGAGAAGGTAGAATATGACATTGAAAACTTTTAAGTGGTCACAGATTTTATTGCCAAAGGTGTTATTTTTAACCTGATGTATTTCCAATGAAATTCCTGGATCCACTCTCCTCCCCCCTCGCCCCTCCCCCACCACACACACATGTGCTCCAGGACAGTTAAATAGAATTTGTTATCCAGCCAGCATGAGAGGGTGGATTTTGATCACAAACAGGTCTTTTGTTGAATATATCTTAAATTTAGTCTTCAGGATATGAACATTGCTTAGTCAACTGTATATGTTCATGAAAATCTTCATCTTTTTCACTTAAACTAGGATTGAGCCAAGGACATGTCTTCATTGATCTTCTTTTTAGCTTTTTATTATGAAGTAATTTTAACACAAAAATGTCGAAAAGTTATTATAAAATATTTCAATATACATAGGTTTCTTTTTCCCGTATTTCCCCATCATTTATTTACTTTATCATTTATATTCTATATGTATGTGTATATTTCTACCTTTTTCTCCCACAGACACATAATTGTTGTCTTTTGAACTGTTTGATAGCATATTGTAGACATGATATCTCCATACTTCACAGTGTGGTTCCTAGAAAGTAAGAGATTCTCTTAACCACAGGACAGTTATCAAAATCAGAACATTGACATTTATACAATACTATTGTGTAATCTAGAGACCTTATTCATATTTTGACAATTGTAAACTATTGTACTTTATATCAAAAGAAAAGTAAATGAGTGCCCGGGAACTGATCCAGGATAATGAGATGGGTCTCAATGTCCTTTAATCTGGAGCAGATCTTTATTCTTTCTCAGTCTTTCTGAACTTTATACTTTTGAAGTTTAAGCAATGCCCTTCCATTTGGATTTGTTCAACATTTCCATAAGATTGGGTTCAAGGGGTTGGCAGGAGGGTAATGGAAGTAATGGTGCATTCTTCACAGTGTATATGACTTTATCACTTAGTTGGGATGGGATGTGTTAGTTTCTCCACAGAAAATTTGTTACTCTCCATTTGTAAATAATAGGTGTCTTGTGGAGGTATTTTGTTTCTGTGTAAATAACCGATTTCTCATCAGATGTTTTGTCTCAAATTTTAGCATCCACTGATCCTTCTTGCCTGAAACATTTATTACTTCGTTGGGAGTCAAGTGGTGATTTTCTAATCTCATCGCCTCTTCTACCTTAATTAGTTTGTGTTCTAGTATAAGAGCTTTTCTTTTTCTTCCTACAATTGATTCATTTATCTATTTATATCAATATTGATTCATGGATTCCGACCCATTCTGTGGGTTGTAATCATTACTATAATAATTTACTTTCATGGTCTAATTGTCCCCAGTTTGGCCAGCAGGAGCCCCTTCAAATGTCTCTGTCCTTTGAACATGTTTATATCATTCTTTGAGCACTTTCCTCCTTTCTGGTACAGCATGATGTTCCAGGACCATGTCACTGTTTTGTGTAACAGCCCTGAAAGCAGCTCTATCTGAGTAGGGCTGGCTTCTTTTAATGGAGAATGATATTTAGAAACCAAGATCTGGGCTTTAGTTATGCTCACAGTGTCAGGCACATTACTGCTCACAGGGTGCTGGGCACAGCTAAGAAGTATATGTATATATGCATGTACACAGAAACTCACCTGTATATTGATATCAGTGTCTACATGTCTATATATATTGATAGCCATGGATTTGGAATTACTCCAATTCCACTCTGATGTCCCAGGGTTCTATGTAGCCCCCTGACTTTCCATATGTGTAACTCTCTTTAACAATGAGAAACGTGGTTCTCAGCATTTACTGTATAACTACTTTTTAACTTATTTCTTTAATACGCATGAAGTAAATTCAGCATTGTAAGTCTAGGGCACTTTGAAAAATAAACGTACTAACTAAAGTACAATAATGGTTTATAGTTTTTCTGTCTTTAGCCAGAGGGGATATTGTCCAAATACTGTGTTAAGATGTTATTTGAGCTTGTTTTTTCCTCTCTTCACTGCAGTTATGTTTTTCATTTGCAATCCAGTTAGGTTTACTCATTTTTATTTTGGTTATATGTTGAATATTTTCACCCAGTTTCTCTTGATTGTATTAATTTTTGTATCCATGATTCTGAAAGTCACAACTATACAAAAAGGTATACTTAAAGAAGTATCGCTTCTTCATGCCTTCTACCCATTCCCACATACCCATTATTTTAACCCCGTTCCCAAGCAACCACTGCATGTTGGTAATCAGTTTTCTTCTTCTGGTTTCTTTGTTCACAAACAAATATATAAAAATATATGCTTTCACTTCCCTTACTTGCTTACACAAAACCCCCCTTTTTTAAAAACTTTTTTCTTTTTCTTTTTTTTTGACAGTGTCTTGCTTTGTTGCCCAGGCTGGGGTGCAGTGCCGTGATTTTTTTTGTATTTTTAGTAGAGATGGGGTTTCACCATGTTGGCCAGGCTGGTCTCAAACTCCTGACCTCAGGTGATCCACCCTTCTCAGCTTCCCAAAATGCTGGAATTACTGGTCTGAGCCACTGTGCCCAGCCTTTTTTTTTTTTTTTTTCCTTTCTCACTCATTTTCAAATACACATGTTGAATAGTAGATTAGATGGATTTACTGTAATGTATTCAACTGCTTTATTTGGTATGAGCATTTAGATTGTTTTATGTATCTTATGATTACAAATAACGCAACATTGGATAAACTGTGATTATGTGTTTTCATATTGAAGAGTATCTTCAGTGTAAATTCCTAGGTATGATATTGATGATTCAAAAGACATACAGAATTTTGTTATAGAATGACAGTTCCCTTCCAAAAGGGTTATACTAAGTTGCATTCCAACCATCAGTATATGTGTGTCTGTTTCTCTGCAGCCTTGCTAATGGAATATGGGCCATACATTTTACTTTTCATTAGTATGTCTGGTGAGAGAGGTATCTCAGTGTTGTTTTAATTTGCATTTCTCTAATTATGTAATACTATGAGTAGATATTTTAAATAAGACTCTGTCAGGTAAGAAATAATCTAAGGATTTCATTCAGTTTTCTACCAAATATTTTAATATTCTAGTTAACCACACAGTTTTAAGTACATATCAAATATTTTTGTTCTAAGTTTAAATAGTTGCAAGGGATATAATTTCTGGCATATGTTAAAGACTGTCATTTTAAATAATTTTCTACATGACTCTTTTAAATGTAGCTAATATAATCTAAACACCAAGCTGGCCTGTCTTTAAAAATATCACGAACAAGCTCTTCTTTAATAATCATAAATTTTTTGTTTGTTTTTCCTTGAACTTTAATAGCCCTTCTATTTTCCACATAGAATTTCAACTTAATATAAGTTTATGGTTCGGTCTTTTATTTATTACTCTCTGAGATTACACAAAGAATTGGATAGTCAAATAACAAAGCTTATCTAGTGCCAAACTTTACTAATAATTACAAAGAATCAAATAATTAGAAAGCACAAGCAAAACAGAATGAATGTGAGCTAGGACTGTCAGTATAGCACCCTCAATCCTTTCTCGCTGCATTATGTATGATCTGGCTCAAATTGGCACAGAAAATACCTAATACTGTATACAGTGGCATGACTTAAGTAGAGAGCACCCTTTTAATCTTGAAACATCTCCATTTTATACTTAGTTACACTGTGAGATTCTTTCTTGGAAGCTATATGCCATAAATTCACAGATTTCAGGTTTGTTTACTGATTCTAGGCAAGCAGGTATATCCTACAAGAAGAATTCCACAGCCAAGGATGTGCTTACTTGCAAACAGCAGAAGGTGTGGTAATTAACAAGTTGACAATAAGATTAGACTAGGTTCTTTCTTTCTCTAAGGTTACCTCCTTTCTCCCTCATAAAGGGAGAGAGTGGATTTCATAACTGTTGCTTAATCATTTATTGTCTACCCTGTCATATTTTCTCTGCAAGAAAAATGTAAAACAATTGAAATTTTCAAAAATTATTTTCTGTAAAAATACATCTTTAATTTTAAATATTTCTTTGGTTTGAATTATCCTTATAATTAGTATTAATATCCATTGATCATAACAACAAATATATGATACATTTTGATAATTAAATAAAATGTAGTCCCCGTCCCTAATCCCTGACAACCAGTAGTCTGTTCTCCAGTTCTAAAATTTTGTTATATCAAAATTTATATACAAATGGAATCATATAGTATGTAACCTTTAGAGGCTGACTTTCACTCAGTATAATTCCCTAGAGATTCATCCAAATTGTTCCACATATCAAAGTTTATTCCTTCTTATTGCTGAGTAGTATCCCATGATATGGATGTACCACAGTTTACTTAACCATTTATCTGATGAAAGTCATCTGGACTGGTAGTTTTTGGCTATTGCAAATAAAGTTATGAACATTCATATAAAGTTTGTATTTACACATGTCTTCATTTCTCTAGAATATATGGCAATTCCATGTCTAATTAGCTTCAGTGTACCTCTCCTTCTTGTATTCCAAATCTCCACTGGTTGCTTACTAGGATCTCTGGACTTGTAGCCAGTAGATTTTTGTGTTTATGACCTCTAACCACACGCTGTCTCAGCGTTACTCTTTCTAAATATTTAGTGCCTTCTGTGATCCATTCCTAATGAGTTGTGCACAAAGGCAAATGAATTGATAAAGTGCTCCAAGGACTAAAATTGGTGACACTTTTCCCCTGCCGCACTGTTTGTCCCTTGAATCCATTTGTCAGGATGACTCTCAAGCAGTGTGCTTGGCATTGATTTATCATTTTGGGAATTATCTCATTGTGAGCATGTTAGGGCCTAGAGAGCTCTGCTGAATTTCTGTGGCTTTTCAGTATACTCTTCTGACTAGAAAGCAGAGGGAGAGGTATCAGACCTGTCAGGAAATAAATTGTCCTTGGGCCGCTGGGTGGAACAGCTCCAGGTTTCATCATCCTAAGGCCAGCTCACCAGAAGGGGCCACATGAGGGGATGTGTATTTCAATGTGATGTCGTTTTTATTAAGTGACTTTGTCTTCAGGGGCACGCTTCAGTACCTTCAAGATAAATCGCTTCTGTCTTTGACAGTGACAATGACAGTATTTCCAAGCTTCACACATCCAAGAGCCAATTGACAGGACAAATTGCACATGGGAACTGCTTGATAAGTACAAAATGGGGCACAAAATCTCAAGTCACTCTGCATCATTGGAACTAAGTTATAATACAAGTAGCAGAAATAAGTCTATCATTTTACTCCCTAATTGCGGAGCACATGCTGTATTTAACAGCTGAAGGAATGTTCACCTCTTTGCTAGAGTTCAAAAATAGTACTTAGTTATTACTTGATATTGGGTCTTGATAAATTTTCCTCCGTGGTATATATTTCTATAATAAAACATACATTTCCTAATAAAATGTCTATTAATATTTTTATAGATTATATCAACATAACCTATGCAAATACTTGGGGAAAAGTGTGAAACATTGTTTAAATTTTCTCAATATTTTTAGCCTTAGGAAAGTTACTGAAATAAATATCTCCCAACCAAGGCATGTCCATAAATGTGCCCTAGAGATTGTGTACTTTATGAAATTGGCATGTTTGATTCTATTAAAAAAATTAAGAGTAAATCTGTATGACTTTCTGGGTCATAATCATTCCATTTAGAAAAACAAACAAAAGCATACTGATAAAGTTAGAGGAAGGCCTTGTTTAGGCAGCTAAGCTTACCCTCTGCTTCCTGGTCAGGCAACTAAACCTGGCTAAGCAGACATAGTGTTGGAAGTTCTGGCTAGGGCAATCAGGCAAGAGAAAGAAATCAAGGGTATCCAGTTAGGAAAAGAAGAAGTCAAATTGTCCCTGTTTGCAGATGACATGATTGTATATTTAGAAAACCCCATCGTCTCAGCCCAAAATCTCCTTAAGCTGATAAGCAACTTCAGCAAAGTCTCAGGATACAAAATTAATGTGCAAAAATCACAAGCATTCTTATACACCAGTAACAGACAAGCAGAGAGCCAAATCAGGAATGAACTTCCATTCACAATTGCTTCAAAGAGAATAAAATACCTAGGAATCCAGCTTACAAAGGATGTAAAGGACCTCTTCAAGGAGAACTACAAACCACTGCTCAGTGAAATCAAAGAGGACACAAACAAATGGAAGAACATACCATGCTCATGGATAGGAAGAATCAATATCGTGAAAATGGCCATACTGCCAAGGTGATTTATAGATTCAATGCCATCCCCATCAAGCTACCAATGACTTTCTTCACAGAATTGGAAAAAACGGCTTTAAAGTTCATATGGAACCAAAAAAGAGCCCGCATTGCCAAGACAATCCTAAGTCAAAAGGACAAAGCTGGAGGCGTCACGCTACCTGACTTCAAACTATACTACAAGGCTACAGTAACCAAAACAGCATGGTACTGGTACCACAACAGAGATATAGACCAATGGAACAGAACAGAGTCCTCAGAAATAATACCACACATCTACAGCCATCTGATCTTTGACAAACCTGAGAGAAACAAGAAATGGGGAAAGGATTCCCTATTTAATAAATGGTGCTGGGAAAATTGGCTAGCCATAAGTAGAAAGCTGAAACTGGATCCTTTCCTTACCCCTTATACGAAAATTAATTCAAGATGGATTAGAGACTTAAATGTTAGACCTAATACCATAAAAACCCTAGAAGAAAATCTAGGTAGTACCATTCAGGACATAGGCATGGGCAAGGACTTCATGTCTAAAACACCAAAAGCAACGGCAGCAAAAGCAAAAATTGACACATGGGATCTAATTAAACTAAAGAGCTTTTGCACAGCAAAAGAAACTACCATCAGAGTGAACAGGCAACCTACAGAATGGGAAAAAATTTTTGCAACCTACTCATCTGACAAAGGGCTAATATCCAGAATCTACAAAGAACTCAAACAAATATACAAGAAAAAAACAAACAATCCCATCAAAAAGTGGGGAAAGGATATGAACAGACATTTCTCAAAAGAAGACATCCATACAGCCAACAGACACATGAAAAAATGCTCATCATCACTCGCCATCAGAGAAATGCAAATCAAAACCACAATGAGATACCATCTCACACCAGTTAGAATGGCAATCATTAAGAAGTCAGGAAACAACAGGTGTTGGAGAGGATGTGGAGAAATAGGAACACTTTTACACTGTTGGTGGGATTGTAAACTAGTTCAACCATTATGGAAAACAGTATGGCGATTCCTCAAGGATCTAGAACTAGATGTACCATATGACCCAGCCATCCCACTACTGGTATATACCCAAAGGATTATAAATTACTCTACTACAAAGACACATGCACACGTATGTTTATTGCGGCACTATTCACAATAGCAAAGACTTGGAATCAACCCAAATGTCCATCTGTGACAGACTGGATTAAGAAAATGTGGCACATATACACCATGGAATACTATGCAGCCCTCAAAAAGGATGAGTTTGCGTCCTTTGTGGGGACATGGATGCAGCTGGAAACCATCATTCTTAGCAAACTATCACAAGAAGAGAAAACCAAACACCGCATGTTCTCACTCATAGGTGGGAACTGAACAATGAGATCACTTGGACTTGGGAAGGGGAACATCACACACTGGGGCCTATCATGGGGAGGGGGGAGGAGGGAGGAATTGAATTGGGGAGTTATACATGATATAAACGTCATGCACATGTACCCTAGAACTTAAAGTATAATAAAAAAATAAAAAAAATAAAAAATAAAAAAAAAGACTGGAGGGGTAGCTTCATGGAGAATGACAATTAGTCAGCTTCATCCCATTCTAGCCATAGGACAGCGAGATCCATTTTCGTTGTTTTTTTGTTTGTTTGTTTGTTTTGTTTTTGAGTTGGAGTCTAGCTCTGTTGCCCAGATTGAAGTGTTACGGGTGCCTGCCACCACGCCCAGCTAATTTTTGTGTTTTTAGTAGAGGC
This sequence comes from Trachypithecus francoisi, assembly GCF_009764315.1. Taxonomy (NCBI): domain Eukaryota; kingdom Metazoa; phylum Chordata; class Mammalia; order Primates; family Cercopithecidae; genus Trachypithecus; species Trachypithecus francoisi. The sequence goes on from NW_022681458.1 coordinate 11,842,636, forward strand.
GGGGTTTCACTGTGTTGGCCAGGCTGGTCTCGACCTCCTGACCTCATGATCTGCCTGCCTCATTCTCCCAAAGTGCTAGGATTACAGGCATGAGCCACCACACCTGGCCTAGATACACCTTTATCCTGATGAAGTGAAGTAGATCTGCCAAAAGACAGACCCCAAAATGGTATCAAAGACTCACTCTGACAACAAATCAAACAAAAGAAAATACCCTAGCTTTGATTCAGAGTGATTTGAGCTTCCTGAGGATGACACACAGAAGCCTGTAGGGCTGAGGGGGAGGACTCTGGAGCGATTGCAACCAGAAAGGATGCCCAGGCCTGCTCTGAGCTGAGACCAAGCCTCTCGGGTTGGCCTTCTGAGGGTTTCAACTGCCTTTATTGAGGGATGTGTAAAGTCCTACCCACCATAGTGTTGGGCTCCAAGAGCAATGTTTTAACATATGTTGTCTAGTATGTTGATACACAATGCACGAAAGGTAGGGTAAGAACCAACACGGCACAGATTTAACGTTTGCTTTTTGGAATTATTCTTTGAAGTGGGAATGGTTTGCTTTGTTAAACACCATGTCAGAGTTCTTTAGGAATATGATGTCTGAATATTAACTATGCTACACTGTTGTTTTCTTTCAATGATTGATGCATTCTAATTTAAAATCCCTGGACTATGCAAACACATCTCTAGTTTAGGACAGTTTAAGTGCCTTTGACTCCAACCACCTTGCAGGATGTTTAAAAAGCCTTGGTAGGGTGTCTATTACATTTTGCTGTCCCTGACTAGGCCTTGGTCTCAGTATGGACTCTTGAAGAAATGGCCAGAGAAAAGGTAAATGATTTAAGAATTGAAACTAAGGTGTCTGAATCCTCTTCAAGTGAAGAAATTAAAGCAGTGGAAAGAGCTTTTGTTTTGTGGTGGAAGACTTGGGTTCTACATCTCACTTTTCTGAGACCAGCTGTGGGATTTGGGGCAAGTGTTCTCAGATCTTTGGGTATCAGAATCATTACATTTGTAACAAATGAGTGGTGTTAGGTTGGTACACACACACATATATAAATGATTGACCCCATTTATATGTGTGTGTGTGTGTGTGTGTGTGAGTGGGGGAGGGAGGGAGGGCGAGAGCGAGAGATCGAGAGACAGAGAGATAGAGAGAGAGAGACAGAGACATATCTTTAAAATAATTGACTCACATGATTGTAGGGTCTTGCAAGTTCCAACATTTTAAGGGAAGGTGGGCAGACAGGAGACCCAGGGAAGAGGTGTTGCAGTCTTGAGTCAGAAATCAGTCCAGAGGCAGAGTTTCTTCCCTCTTGGGGATCTGTTCTCTCTACTAAGGTCTTAACCTTATTGGATGAGACCTACCTACGTTATGAAGTATAATCTGCTTTATTCATAGTCTACGTATTTAAATGTTAATCACATCTAAAAAAGAATATCTTCACAGCAACATTTAGGCTGGTGTTTGACCTAAGAGTGGGCACTATGCCCTACCCAAATCCGTACATAAAATCAGCCATCACTGTATCTAATGATATGCCTTATTATAGAAGTTAGCTTAAGGAGTCACGTGCTGAGACGGAAGGAACATTTTTCTTAGAGTTGGGAGACATGGGCCTAAGAACTGATTGTCTCACTGATGGGCTCTGGGACTGCCACTGACTCCTCAGTGGAAAATGAGTGGTCCAGTTTTGATCATCGAGTTCCAGTGTGATCATTGACAGGTACATATTTTCCGTCATAGGCTCCATGTTTAGAGCAATTTTTTTTTGCCCAATAAATCACATTATGTAAATGTGAATTCATTTTTTACTAATATATATATTTATATATATACACATATATGTACACACAATATATTATATATAAACACACATATTATACACACACACACACACACACACACAATAAAAGAGACACTGTCAGAAAACAGCTTTTCTCTGCCCTTTTGAAGTATTGAAAATAGTTCCCAGATTACCACTCCCCTTTGCTATTTTTATGGGTTTCTCCAGGGTCCAGGAAGACTGGTGGATGACCCTGCAACTCCTTGATGGCTGATGCTGAAACTGGGCAGGGAGCTCTAGGAGGAGCCAGAGAGGATCCTGTTGGCAGGCTCACCACAAGTCTAAAGGGACCAGCCTTGGGAAGGGCAGTTGGGATGTGGCAAATGTGAGCCAGATTTCTGGGTCCCACTGTCCAGGTTCAAGTTCTGGCCACTCTGTGACCTTGGGCAAGTTACTTCAGCCTCTTACAAGTTCCCTAATCTATAGAAACAGCTATTACATACCTTATGGAATTATTATGAGGATTAATGATCCACATAAAGCATTTAGCCAAGTACCTGGCATAGAGTAAGTCCTGGATAAATGTTAGCCACTGGTCCTGTTCCTGTTAGTGATGCCCAGGAACCAGGAATTGGTTCTAGTAGCCCCCTTTGTGTCTTCCCTCTGCATTCTTCTAGACCTCCAAAATGTATTATCGTGCTGACAATAATTTCATAGATTTCACTATGAACAGCATCTATCTTTTAATACCTTCTTCATGGCTTAAAGCTTGTAATATAGGTTCGTGGTCATAATTATCAAATCAGTGTTTGTGATTTAGATTGTTGAGAAATTGGCATGCAGATCCATCTCCACTCTTCAAAGTGCCCAGTGAATTCCTCGCCTCTGTGGCCAGCAAGAAAGCAGTGGATTCAAGCGAGGTCATAAATCTCTGTGTTGCACCCTTAGCCTTTTCTCTGGAATGTGCAGGTGGGAATTCATGTGATAGCAGAAGAGCCTGACTCTGGTATTTTGCCCAGTGTTAAGAGCGGCTTTTCTTTTTCTCATCTTCTGCCTTGGAACCCAAAGGCTATTAGGATTCCCAGCAAAGTTGCATCCTTTCTCCTTTCCTATCATGCTATTTTATGTCAGCTGGGTACATATTTTATGTCCTACAGACAAAGGAAAAACAGCAATTTTTATTTTTATTTTTTTGTTATACTTTAAGTTCTGGGATACATGTGCAGAACGTGCAGGTTTATTACATAGGCATACACGTGCCATGGTGGTTTGCTGCACCTATCAACCCGTCATCTACATTAGTTATTTCTCCTAATGCTCTCCCTCCCCTAGGCCCCCAGCCCCCAACAAGCCCCATTGTGTGATGTTCCCCTCCCTGTGTCCATGTGTTCTCATTGTTCAGCTCCCATTTATGAATGAGAACATGCAGTGTTTGGTTTTCTGTTCTTGTGTTAGTTACAGCAAAGTCTTTTATATCTCAAGAGAGGCCTCCAGAAAGTCTTTATTCTTGGCTTGTCATTCTTGAGAAGCCCAGCAGTAAATGGAACCCAAGCTAAGCTTGTGAAGCTGGGCTCATCCAGCTTGGAAAGTCGAAGAACTCCAGGAAACCAGGTGCTTGGGTTCTTGCACAATCATCCATCCCATCTTCCATCTTTGTTTGGGAACCCTTGACATGACCCTTTTCATCCCACTCTCCAGTCTAGCGTGAGGTGAGTCAAGTTCAAAACAGCAGCTTCTCAGGCCAGAATGAGGTACGGACCGGCCACCAAGGGAAACAAATGGTACTGCTCAGCCAGAAGTATAACTTTCAGGCAACCAAGTTTGTTTTGACACACATGAGCAGGGAATGGTGATTCATGAATGAAGAGCTGGCTGGGGTGTTGGAAAACTCATGAGTCGGAAGGAGAGATTCTGAGGACACTGCTGTCTCCTGATCCAATGCTGTTAACACTGCAGACACTCTGGCGGGTCCCTTGGCTTCACAGCCTCTCTATATTTTCACAGGCTGTGAATATTCTCAAATAACTTCTTCAGTTGGGGTTGGGCAAGTCGATTTACACACATTGCAAATGTCTGTGTTTGGGACATCAGTTTATGCCATGGAATGACACATGGGGAAAGTGTTCATTTTATTTCTCTCAGAATGATTCATTTGTAATAAGTTTCATGCCCAGTGCCTGTTTCTGCCACCATAGAAAAGAAGCTGGTATTTACTGCAATTTCCAGCTAGTTGTTACTCTTCCTGAAGACTTCTCTTGTCACCTTCCAAGTCTCCCTTTGTTCCAGCACCCTGGGTGGTGAAGGCTTAAAAATCTATGTATCATTTTGGACACATTTTGTGACCAATTTTTTTTTTTTTTTTGAGACGGAGTCTTGCTCTGTCCTCCAGGCTGGAGTGCAGTGGCAGGATCTCGGCTCACTGCGAGCTCCGCCTCCCGGGTTCACGCCATTCTCCTGCCTCAGCCTCCCGAGTAGCTGGGACTACAGGCGCCCGCCACCTCGCCCGGCTAGTTTTTTGTATTTTTAGTAGAGACGGAGTTTCACCGTGTTAGCCAGGATGGTCTCGATCTCCTGACCTCGTGATCCGCCCGTCTCGGCCTCCCAAAGTGCTGGGATTACAAGCTTGAGCCACCGCGCCCGGCCTGACCAATTTTATAAGATGATGTTTTCTGTCTACTTTGTGGCTCTGGAAGATGGCGACTCTTAAAGACAGGGCCTATGATTCATCTAGAAAGTGTTCACCTCTTTCATAGACAGGATAACAGGATTCTCCTTAAGCAAGCCTGACGTTGGTGCACAGCTATGTTGGTTGTGGAACCCCCAGAAGCAGCCTTGCACATGAGTTCTGTGTTCTTACTCATAAGGAGGATGTGCCCACAGAAGAACATTAAAGAGAATTTTCCCGCATGAGAGAAACCATGGCAGGAAGAGACCTCTCTATTTATATTTAGAGTAAGTCCCTGTAACAGTGTTGATGTAGAAATATACAGGTATAATGGCCCATATTATAAGGTTTCTGTTTATTGAGATATGGGAACTCCATGGCCCAAATACACAGGGGACATGGTTGCATGCAGAGCATAACTGAATCATTGGTATTTTGAGACAATTAATTTTTTAAAACAGTTTTTACTCAATTTCCCTTGAAAATCAGAGCTATAAGATGCATTTCTATTAAAATACATATATAAAAAAGAGAGAAGTTCACTTTTTGAAAAAAGGTCTGAATAGTGTTTTTCAGTGACTTACAGTCAACATTATGGGTTAATGCCAAACTCTGGAGAATTTAATGGGATAATTAAGAAATGTGTGGACAGGCAGTAAATAATTGACTTCCTAGAGCAAAGTGCACAGACATAGGTCAGGATTCCGGAACTTGGGCCATTATGGATAACAGCAGGGCTGATTTAAAAGAGTTTCTGAGGGGAGATGGTCTTGCTACATCATTTTATCCCTTTGCATTCTATTTTTAGGGACACGCTTTTTTTTTTTTTTTTTTTTGAGACGGAGTCTTGCTCTGTCGCCGGGGCTGGAGTGCAGTGGCCGGATCTCAGCTCACTGCAAGCTCCGCCTCCCGGGTTCACGCCATTCTCCTGCCTCAGCCTCCCGAGTAGCTGGGACTACAGGCGCCCACCACCTCACCCGGCTAATTTTTTGTATTTTTTAGTAGAGACGGGGTTTCACAGTGTTCGCCAGGATGGTCTCGATCTCCTGACCTCGTGATCCGCCCGTCTCGGCCTCCCAAAGTGCTGGGATTACAGGCTTGAGCCACCGCGCCCGGCCAGGGACACGCTTTGTAAAGAATTATTGCCATTCCATTTCTAGGAAGCCCCATTCAGATAATTGTTTTCCTATGTTTCTCTTTTCTTTTCTTTTCTTTCTTTTTTGAGACAAGGTCACGCTCTGTTGCCCAGGCTAGAATGCAGTGGTATAGCCCGCTGCAACCTCTGCCTCCTGCAGGTTCAATCAATTCTCCTGCTCAGCCTCCTGAGTAGCTGAGACTACAGGCACGCACCACCATACCCAGCTAATTTTTGTATTTTTAGTTGAGATGGGTTTCACCATGTTGACCAAGCTGGTCTTGAACTCCTGACCTCAAGTGATCACCCACTTTGACCTCCCAAAGTGCTGGGATTACAGGCCTGAGCCACCACACCTAGCCCCTGTATTTCTTTAAGAAGTGCCAACTTGTTAACAATATTTATTTATCTATTTATTTATTTATTTATTTATTTTGAGACCGAGTCTTGTTCTGTCACCCAGGCTGGAGTGCAGTAGCATGATCTCAACTCACTGCAACCTCTGCCTCCCAGGTTCAAGCAATTCTTCTGCCTCAGCCTCCCCAGTACCTGGGACTACAGGTGTCTGCCACCACACCCAGCTAATTTTTGTATTTTTAGTAGAGATGGGGTTTCACCATATTGGCCAGGCTTGTCTCAAACTCCTGACCTCATGATCTGCCCGCCTCGGCCTCCTGAAGTGCTGGGATTCTAGGCGTGAGCCACTGCACCCGGCCGTTAACAATATTTCTTTGAATTTATATAATCTCATATAGATAATATATTTCAAATTTATATAATCTCATTTAAACTACTTATCTGTGCTCCACTCGTCTCTCCAGTACACCTCCAAAATACAACTTTATTTCTTTAAAAATCTTTATTTTATAAGTAATACATATTTATAAAGAGGAAGATATTTTCTCTTAGTTATCAAAATTTTACTACTATTAAATTGGTTTTCATTGTAGTGAATCATCTACAATTTGCAATAAAGAATTTTAGAAGTATTTTTAAATTATGTCATGATATGTATTTCTCTATGCAATTTTTTAGAAAAATATCAGAGAGAGACAGAGAGAGAGAATCTTTAGAGGAAATCAGGATTTTTTTCTACCAAACATAAAAATAGTTATTTCTAGTTTTGGTGAATAGTAAAACTAAATATACCTCATTTCAGGTACTAAAGTTAATTTCCTCCATATGCTTTTTCCCCTAATTTATTTTTATTTTGGTAAAATACATACAACATAAAACTTACCATCTTAACCATTTTTAAGTGCACAGTTCAGTGGTATTAAATGCATTCATAATGAACACAACTGTCACCAGCAACCATCTCCAGAACTCCCTTCATCTTGCAAAGCTGAAACGCTGCATCCATTAAATGGTAACTCCTCATTCGTCCTTCCCCCAATCCCTTGACAACCACAATTCTAATTGGTCTGTTTCTTTGATGTTAACTACTCTAAATACCTCAAACAAATAGAATCATACAGTACTTGTCTTTTTGTGGCTGGTGTATTTTACTTAGGATAATGTCATCAAAATTCATCCATGTTGTAGTATCTGTCAGAATTTCCTTCCTTTTTAGGGCTGAATAATATTCCATTATACATATATACTATGTTTTGTTTATTCATTCATCTGTCAATGGACACTTGGATTGCTTCTACTTTTTAGCTATTGCAAATAGTATTGCTATAAATGTGTACAATATCTCTTTGATATACATCTTTCAATTCTTTGGGGTATATACCCAGAAGTGGAACTATAAGTCATATAGTAATTCTACTTTTAATTAACTTATTATTATTATTATTTTTTGAGACAGAGTGTCACTCTGTCACCCAGGCTGGAGTGCAGTGATGTGATCTCAGCTCACTGCAACCTCTGACTCCCGGTTTCGAGCGATTCTCCTGCCTCAGCCTTCTAAGTAGGTGGGATTACAGGTGCACACCATCACGCCTGGCTAATTTTTGTATTTTTAGCAGCCATCCTAACAGGTGTGAAGTGGTATTTAATTGTAGTTTTGGTTTGCATTTTTCTAAGGATGGTAGCATCTTTTCACGTTTTTTTTTTTTTTTTAGCTTCAAAAAATATCTATTAATTTCCATTGCCCATTTTTTTCCTCAGGGATTGCCATACAGAAAGTTTATTTTTTAAAGCCTTTTTTCAGCTTTTAGGTCCAGGAGTACAAGTGCAGGTTTGTTACATGGGTAAGTTGTGTGTTGCTGAGGTTTGGTGTGTTAATGATCCCATTACCCAGGCAGTGAGCATGATGCCTGGTAGGTAGTTTTCAACTCTTACCCCCACAACCCTCCCCTCCTAGTGGTCCCTAGTGTCTGTTGTTCCCATCTTTATGTCCATGTGTCCTCAATGTTTACTCCTACTTATAAGTGAGTAAACAAGTGGTAGGAGTAGTCAGAGGGGTTCTTGTGTTGTGATAAGTATATATAAATTGAGTAAGCTGCTTATTAGGAGAACTGATAATAGCTGCTTGTAAGTTGAACTGATCATAGCCGCTTATTGGTAGAACTATTGTGATAAATATATATAAATTGAGTGAGCCACTTATTAGTAGAACTGATAATAGCTGCTTATGAGTAGAACTGATAATAGGATAATAGGATGATGGCTAGGGTAACTTCGTATTAAATTGTTTGGGTGACAGCTCGTAATGTGCTGATTAGTGCAGAGTTTGCATTGGATGCTGAGAACATGTGGTATTTGGTTTTTTGTTCCTGCATTCACTTCAGACAGTGGCCTCCAGCTATGTCCATGTTGTCGCAAAGGACATGATTTTGTTCTTTTCATGGCTGAGTAGTATTTATACATGGTGTGTATGTACCACATTTTCTTTATTCGGTCCACTGTGGATACCTTTGCCCATTTTTAAGTTGGGTTTTTTTACTTTTTGTTGTTGACTTTTAGGTGTTCTGTATGTATTCCAGATATTAATTACTTATTACATATATGATTTGCAAATATTTTCTCCCATTGAGTGGGCTGCCTTTTTAAATGTGTTGACATTTTCTGTTTATGCACAATTTATTTGGTGCATAAACACCACAATTTATTTAGTGTCAAATGTTCACAGATCGTCCACGAGTGGCTAAGATAGTGATACCTTTGCTTTCTGATGGCTCAATTTCATGAACTTTGATGCATAAAATGATTTAAAATATTGGGTAAAACTAATGGCTATGTATGAATCATAATCATAAATAAATTTCATGTTCAGACTTAGGTTATCTCCCCAAGATATCTCATTATGTATATGCAAGTATTTCAACATCTGAAAATAGCTGAAATTTGAAATACTTCTGGTCCCAAGCATTTTATCTAAGGGGTACTCACCCTGTATTGTTAGTTTTCGTCCTGCAATATTATTCCCTCTGCCTCCTCCTATCCTTTCCCACTGCCTCTGTTCCTAATCCAGGCCACCCTTATCCCCTGGCTGTGTTTCTGCTATCAGTCAGGCCTCCCCATCCACCTTTCTTCCTGGCATCAGGAAAGTCTGAGTTCACAGCCTGTATCACATCCAGGCACTCCTTGGACCTTAGCCCTTCAGTGGCATTCCAGCAGGAGCAACGACGCCCCAATTCCTCAGACCGCATGTGGGGCGATCCCACAAAGGTCAGCCTATTTTTTATCCAGAGGTCGTGGACCTCTTACATGGCCTCTGCTCCAGGGCTGTCTTAGGCTATGGGTTTATGTGTGCTCAGGTTAGCACAGCCTCTTTGTCCAAGCTGGTTGAGACTTTCTCTACTGCAGCCTTGCCTTTACTGTTCCCTCCTCCTCTTGAGCCATCTTGACTTGCTGGGCTCCTATGTAGTTTGAGGCCAATGCTTTGAAATCCAATGCCTCTTTCGGAGGCCTTCTGTCATCCGTATGCCACTGCCTCCTCCACTGAACACTCATGGGACTTTGCTGTTCCCCTTCTTGCCCTTTCCATGGCCTGCCTTACGTCATAGTCATAGCTGTGCATATGTCAAGGGTGAGAGTTTTGTCCTGGTGAACTGTGGAGCTAGGATTTAAACCTCAACTTCACCTGCCTCAAAGACTGTCCTCTGAATGAATATTCAATTATTTCTTTCCTGTGGATATTCGGCCCTCCCCAGTTTCATAGCAACCCCCATGCCTAGGTGTTAGATTGCCATTGTGTATAATAGGGTCCCAATAACTACTTCTGTAATGTACCACCCTTACACATCTTTATTAAAAAGTTTCCTTCTTAAAGGGACTACTCTTGTCACAAAAATACAATAGTACTTAACTTCTGTGTTTTAATTTTTTATATGTGGCCTGTATTGTCCCAGTAAACAGAAACATTGTTTGGCATCATTTTGACCAAATGTCCCTTCTCAGTTCTCACTGTTTCCACGGACCTTCTTCTGGTCTTTCACTCCTTGAATTCATAGTATTTCTATTTGTGTCACTAATTTTAAATGTAAGTATATACTATTTCATGTTATTTCTTAGATGATCTCTTAAGTCTATGTCTTTCCATAGTGCCTATGCTCCAATAATAATAATTCTCTGTATTTTGTGGGATGAATAAAACAATGAAAGAATGAAAATCCCTTCTTGGCATATTATAAACAAGTTTTTAAAAAGACAGTATTTGAATCTTTTGGAATTATTCTTCTTAGTTTTCACACTGCCATCTAGCTAAGTGATAAGCCAGCATTCTACTCTTAATTCTTCTGTACATCTTTCGTTTATTATCAGATCAGATGCTCATCAGTTCAAACACAGTTTAGGTTAAAAAACAACTGGGCACTGCTGTTATTTTTAAAAATTATCTTGGGAAGGAAAACTATCATGCTTTAGGCCATAATTTCAAGAGAACAGTTTTTGCGTCCTTGGCATTAGAAGCAGGCAGCCTAAGTGAAATCAAACATTGAGAGATTTGGAAAGAGACCCAGGCTAGGAGATAAGTTAAATAAAGATTTTGTTTTTCCAATGCAGTGTCCTTTTGATTCCTTCATATTATTCAATTCTATGTGTGTTTGACTGAAAATAAATTTTGAGTGACTTTATGATGTTAAAGAAATGCCAAGTTATGTAAAAGATCATACTCTTCATTTTAATTGGGGTTTAAAAAAGGAGTAAGGAGAGGGAGAGTAGTTCTCTAGAAGTTAGATTTTAAAATCCGACTCTATTCAAATCATTTCAGTACATTTGCCAACTAGGCAACTTGTTAGAAAAGATACAAATTCTGATGAGTTATTCTTTCAGGGAGCAAGAAAGAAGTGTCTTCACCTTCCCACTGTGACACCGTGACTATGTGAAACACCTACTCATTCAGTCTATCAGAACAAAGAGCCTTCTGCTGATGCCTCCCTTTTCTTCCTCTCTTGCATCTGCAGGTTACCTACCTGGGCAAAGTCTCCACCACTGGCATGCAATTTTTGTCAGGCTGCACAGAAAAGCCGGTCATTGAGCTCTGGAAGAAGCACACGCTAGCCCGAGAGGATGTCTTTCCAGCCAATGCCCTCCTGGAAATCCGGCCATTCCAAGTGTGGCTCCATCACCTCGACCACAAAGGGGAGGCCACAGTGCACATGGATACCTTCCAGGTGGCCCGCATCGCCTACTGCACCGCCGACCACAACGTGAGCCCCAACATCTTCGCCTGGGTGTACAGGGAGATCAATGACGACCTGTCCTACCAGATGGACTGCCACGCCGTGGAGTGCGAGAGCAAGCTCGAGGCCAAGAAACTGGCCCACGCCATGATGGAGGCCTTCAGGAAGACTTTCCACAGTATGAAGAGTGATGGGCGGATCCACAGCAACAGCTCCTCTGAAGAGGTTTCCCAGGAATTGGAATCTGATGATGGCTGAATGAACTTGAGACGCTTCAGCAAAGGCAGTATTGGTCACGGAGTTCAAGGGAATAGATGAGTAAGCAACGTTTCAAATTTGGGATGAAAAGACTGCCAAACTATTGGCTGGCCAAGCTTTTTAAATTCAGAAGAGCAATTCTAAATCTAAAGAAATGTATCATTAAAGTAATTACGTTACATTGAAACCTGCTGCTGCTGTGACTGTGAGGAGGGTGGGAGTGTGGATGGGGAGGAAGGTTCTAGACTCTCTTCTTGTTTTTCTCATTTCCCAATGCCTCTCTGTGGGAGAGCTCCATGCCAGTTTTCACCACTCTCAGGCAAATACTCTGCAGCTGTTATTGGATGGGCCATTCCAATCTGCCTTATGAAATTCCACAAGAATGTTAGGAGCACCTATGGGATCTCTAGTGGGATGGGCAGGGTGCTGATGGGGATGCCGGCCGCAGGGAGGAAGGAATATCTCTGTTCCTCTCCCATGGCAGATGCCCTCCTCTGTATGCAAATCAGCACAGCCTTTATTGAGCTTTACAACTAACAACCTGATAGTTGGCAGTTAATTCACAGTTACAGATAATGCTTTTATTTACATAAATATACCAAGTAGTACCCTCTTATTGTATTCACTTCATCTATTTTCTTAGAATACTTGCAATTACTAATGACCCCTTCCCTTTCCCTCCTCCTGCCCTGTCCACCCTCTTTCCCCTTCTCATATCCCAAGAGAGATGGAATCTCAACATACATTGCAGGACACCAAAAGGAAGAAAACAATCAAGCAAATGAAATAAACAGTCAAACAAACCAGGAGTTTAGACCAACAAGTGAACACACTCTATGTCAGCTCTCCTTTTATCCAGCTGAGATTTATGGTAACTTATTTAATGAGTGGTCCTGTCCAATGCATTCTTGATGGCAAGCTTCAAATCCAATTTGGTATCACCACGGAAGCCTCGCTTCCATCACTCAGCATTGTACTTAGATAGAGAATGAGTTAGATAATCTTGACTTGTCTAGAGAACCCACGTCATCTTAACCTAAAGGGAAATCTTATTGCATTATCATAAAATCGATGATATTTTAGGGTCAGAATTGCCCATTTTTTAAAATTTTGAATGAGAAGTACTCGCTAAAAAAAATTCTGAGATTTCTCAGTTTCATGGTTCTTTAAATATTAAACACACAGAGTCAATATAGAATGAAATTGTAAGTATTTGTTAAAATACATACGTTGGAGGCCAAGAGCAGATGACTACTTTTCCAAGTAATGCTGCTCCTTCCTAAAAGTCTGTTTTCAATCCTGGTAATATTAGGGGCACTGCAGCACCTAAGAAGCCTTAAATGAGAGCTAATCCAATCTAGAGAGCGATGGTGTCAGCATTTTGGTCTGCGTATCTGTGTGTCCGTATCTGCGTTCGTGTGCGTGTACGTGTGCCCCGTGTGTGGGCCCAGTTTTCAGGCATGTAGAATAAGCATGGAGTCATACTGAAGAGGACTCACTTCTTGAAGATATGCTTGTTGCTTTACAACATATGTAAGCTATTCTTTAGCATAAATGCATTCATTCTTTAATAAAAATATGTTTGCATTAATAAAGCTGAGGCGTTTCATACTTTATGTGTCTGGCCTCTTTCAAGCAATAAAAACATGGAGAACAAATTAGATCAAGTAGTTGTATCAAAAATATTTTTAAACTGTGTCATAAATAACCTATTCCTTGATTGTGTTTAAAAATCTTGTTTTATTTTCTAAATGCTCAATTTGTTTTTAGTTTCTCCATGCCCCTGAGATGGTAACGTGGCAACAGTTGAAATAGTTCTTTAGTAAGGTGGGTTTGTTTCAGTGCAGAGTTTTCCAGAACACGTTGCAGATGATTGCTGTTTACAAAAATCTCATGTATGTCTTTGAAGAACCTATACTGAAATCCTGGATGGTAAACACTGAGTCATTTTTTTTCTGATGGGACTGGTTAAAGAATGTCTCCTCCAGGCTGTGACATCTCAGAATGGCCCTATTAAACAAGCAAGACTGGTGACCATGGAGCCTGTGTTTTTTGAGCAATGCCCTTCATGGAATCAATAACAAATATAAAGGCTTCCAAAGTAAAAGTATAGGTGCCTGTTATAAAGAGATGAATTCAAGTGAGAATTATAACCTAACTCCTCTGATTGAAATGGTAGTTCTCTCAGGTCAAACTTTTCCCAATTTCAGTTTCTCTGTTGTCCTTGAATATACATTTAAAAAGAAGAAAAAGAAAAAGAAAAAAACAGTCAGCATGTATTTCAACAGTGCCCTTTTCCTCACTGAGTACAAGTTAAGTTGAATCCTAAGTGCACACGTGGTTATTTATTGCAGGAAGCATTTGCTAGTTTTTTTGTTTTTGTTTTTTCAGACTACCAAGCGTGACATGCTAAGTAATTGGCTATGAGAATATTGTAATGAGTTTTTGCCTGGGATTATTGGCAGCAATTTAAAGATAGATACACAATGATATTTTCTAAATAGCTAATGAAGTCTTTTGGGATGGCCAATCCTAATGCCTCTCTGAAGGGTGATTCAGCTTTGCATTATTATTTTTTGATACTTTGTATGCCCACTTTCTGTACTATATTTTCTATGCTAGTGATTACAAAGTACTTACTCAGATGCTCCTGAGAAGAACCTCATAGACGGGCATAGCAGTTATTTCAGAGATGAGGAAACTCAGCCTGAGAGAGGTTATGTCACTTGGCCATGGTAGCACAGCTAGGGCATGATTGATGAGACTAGAAACTTCTGCCTTCTGGTCCAGGGCTGTGGCTCTGTCAAGACAAGGTCTACCTCTTTTGGATTTTTCATTTCTATTCCTCTTAAAACCTTCTAGTTTATTTGAAAGTAGCACACTAAACCATTATAAATAAGCATTCTTTGCTGTTCATTTTTGAAGTATTTTTGACACCAACAGTATTAAAAGCAAAGTCCCAAGAATTTTTTTGAGCCCACATAACATAATATGAAGTTTTGCTTAAGTATTTTAATGGCTATAGGCAAAAATCGACAAATTTTTCTACTTCTACAAAAATCAAGATGCCTGTTTTGCTTGTTTTGTTTTTCTGAGAAAATGTTAACATTCTCAATCAAGTCCTTCTGTTACAGGATTCTATGCCCTCATGTCATGTTCCTTCATGTCGTTCATTGCAGTTTTTAATTACATATTTATTTGTATAATTATGTAAATGTCTGTTTAAACTTCTTGGATGTCAACGTTTTTGAGATGAGGGTTTTATCTCTTTTGTTCACGTTTATTGCCAGCTCCAATGGCAGGACCAGGTACTTGGGAGGAACTCATTTAGTTTCTGTTAGCTGGCCGGCAGAATGGATGGAGGGATAGACAGATGGAAGGAAAGATCACCATGTGTTTCGTCAATTTGCAAGTTCTAGGACAGAGTCTTGAAACCCCGAAAGGTATCCTAGCGACTCCCTTGCTCAGTTCTCTAAAGGTGAGCAAATGGCTTTTTATTGAAGAAAAACATTGCCCCTTACCTAATTCCAAAAGGAAATTATGGCTGATTATACATAGAAAAACAATGTTAGATACTCAATGCCACATGATTGAAATAAAATGAACATTATCCCAGGGAAGCAGACAGATGCTGCATTTTAAGACACCTGCATTTAGCAGATTTCAGCACTCCTGTCATGCGTTTGTTCCTGTTCATTTCTGTCACTGAAAGAGAAGAGAGAGTATGTTAGGAGGGGATGCTTTTACTTTCTGACAGTATAAAGCATATGAATTCAGCTGGGTTTTCTCCAAATTTATACTTTAGAAAACATTGTTTTCCTTATGCACTCTCTCCTACTTTTTCTCATTCCTCCATTTCTTCTTTCATCCTTCCTCTTTCCTTCTTTCTGCCTTCTCTTTTTTTTCTGCCTTAGGTGTTTATTTACATGACACTTTTCAGACTTTCTCACATTTTAGAAGGGAAGAGCATATGTGCTCTGAATTCCAGAGAACACATTTTTGGTTGGTGATCCACTGACACAAAATTAGACCGGATTGTGGAACGCCGCAGATTACCCTAAATTCCTTTTATGGATTTATTCTTTTTCAGTCAGGTAGGACTTGATGACAACTTGCTTCTTCATAGCTTAAGTAATTTCTTAAGTATCTTTCCATCTCCCAGATACACCTTAAACCAGAGTGAAGGTGAAGACTCCCGTAATCATCAGAGGTAACTCCCAGATTCTTACTGATCTTCAAGAAATTTTCCTGTGAGATACCAACATTTGGCTCTTGAAATAATTTTATGGGATACATTGTCCAGCTTGAGAACTTGTGCTACTCCTTCTGAAGTGGCACCAATTGATAATAGTCACCAGAAGAAAACTACGTATGATGCTTAAACCCACGCTTAGAAAAAAAAAAAAAACATCTGGATGGGTAAAAGCAAATTGCTAAGAAGCAGAAAAATCTGAACCATCTTACTTTGGACATATGCAAATAAACCTCTTTTGTTGAATCTAAGACCCAATCTTATGGGGAAAGGTTTTTTTTTTTGGAATGTTCTAGTAAATGAATAACCAATAATTACCAATACTTTTATACCTATACCTTTTTAAAAATACACACATATATTTTATATATATACATATATTTATATATTATATACGTGTGTATATATTTGTATATTATATATATTTATATATACATATTTTTATATATCTACATATATATAAAATATATGTATATTATATATATACACACACTTTTTTTTTGATATAGGATCTCACTCTGTCACCCAGGCTAGAGTGCAGTGGCTTGACCACAGCTCACTGTAGCCTTAAACTCCTGGGCCCAAGCGATCCTCCTACTTCAGCCTTCAGAGTAGCTTGGACTACAGGTGCCTGCCACCATGCCTAGCTAATTTTTTAAATTTTTTGTAGAGATGGGGTTTCACCATGTTGTCTAGGCTGGCCTCAGACTCCTGAGCTCAAGCAATTTGGCCATCTCAGCCTCCCTGATAATATATTTTCTTAATGAGGGTGTATTCATTTCTTTAAGCATACCTATTAAAAATGGGTTATTTGAAAACATTCTGAGGTTTGTGAAATAAAACATGATACTATTTGAGATCTGCTTGATAAAAGACCTGTCATTACATGGCCCTGGTTGCTATTCTAGAACATTCTTTATCCTCTGGGAGCAAAATTTAAGAGAAACACTTAAGGAAATACCCACTTTCAAGGAATAGCCAAGAGTTGGCTGCATCCAATGTCAAAAATTGTTTAAAATTAATTTATTTCAATGGGCAAATAAAAATTGTATATATTTATAGTGTACAAAATTATGTTTTGAATATATATACATTGTGGAATGATAAAGCTAATTAATGTATACATTCTCTCACATACACGTAATCTCTTCTGGCAACAACACTTAAAATCTCTCTTAGCAATTTTCAGGAAATTAAAAACACAGTAAGATATCATCTCACACCTGTTGGGATGGCTATCATCAAAGAGTCAAAAGATAACAAGTGCTGGCAAGGATGTGGAGAAAAGAAAACCCTTGCACACTTTTAGTGGGAATGTAAATTAGTACAGCCATTATGAAAAACAGTATTGAAGTTCCTCAAAATATTAAAAGAGGAACTACCTTATGATCCGGCATTTCCACTACTGGATATATATTCAAAGGAAAGGAAATCAATGTGTCAAGGAGATCTCTGTGCTCTCATGTTTATTGCAACACTAATCACAATAGCTAAGATGTGAGAACAAACTAAGTGTCCATCAAAGGATGAATGGATAAAGACAATGTGGTGCATATTTACAGGGGAATCCAGTCAGCCTTAAACAATAAGGAAATCCTGTCATTTGCAACAGCATGGATTAACCTAGAGGACATGAAGTAAAGCAAACCAGACACAGAAAGACAAATACTGCATGGTCTCATATATGTGTAGAATCTTAAAATGTCAAACTCACAGAAGCAGAGAGAAAAATTGTGATTACTAGGGGCTGGGGATTTGGGAGTTGAGGAGATGTTCGTCAAAAGATATAAAATTTCAGGTAAATAGGAGGAATAAGTTCAAAAGAACATTGGACAATGTGCTGACTTATAGTTGATAACAATGTATTGTATCCATCCATAGTCTTAGTCTTTTTTTTTTTTCTTTTTGTTTTTTTTTCAGAGACAGGGTCTCGATCTGTCACTCAGGTTGAAGTGTGGTGGCACGATTTTGGTTCATTGCAGACTCCACCTCCTGGGCTCAAGCAATCCTCCTTCCTCAGCTTCCCAAGAAGCCAGGACTATACATTCACAGAACCACCCCTGGCTAATTTTTGTATGTTTTCAGAAACAGAGTGTCACTCTGTTGCCCAGGCTGATCTTGAGCTCCTGGGCTCAAGTGATCTACCCACCTTGGCCTTTCAAAGTGCTGGGATAACAGGCGAGATCCACAGTGCCAGGTCTCATCTACGGTCATTTTTAAATGTAAATTTGGGAATAACAAAGACTAAAGCTCATGATAGGTCTGAATGGAGTGGTTCTGATTCCAATTTTCCACAGAAAACAAAATCTCACAAATTTCATTATGTTCATCATTAGATTATCTTCACATAGATGGTATTATCAGTATAGGAACATCTTAAAAGGGGGGCTTGAGATGGAATTAAACCTTTAGTCAACCTTCTGCCAAATTATCTTTTTGCCTTTCCCATTTTAATTGCAGTAGCTTTTCCTAGAACTTAGTACTGAAAGTAAAACCTCATTAATTTGGATAAAACTAATTATGAGTTTGTGGTTTAACCTTGAAAATTTAAATTTTATGCTTATTTTAATAAGCAAATAAATAGGATGAATAACATTGGTATTGGAAGTATTGCCTGCTTGGGAAAACACTGCTTTCACATATTAAAACAACAATTTATTGGATATAGTGTAATTTCAGCATAAGTGGAAGTTGGCATGACTGAAATTGTGGCTTTGATGTGCTAGTTTCAAGCCATTCTTCTTTATTTATTAAAATGGGTTCTTAATGGAGCAACAGATGGTTAATGTAATTCTAGGATTTGGAGTCTTGAAAGTAATACAAGCCCTCTTCTTTTAAAATATCCATAATTTATATACATCTTCCCTTTTAGTTTGTATAAATGTTTGGTTCAATTAACCAAAAAGCAAAAACTAAAAATGACTGAGGTATTCTTTTTTCTCATAAAACAGCTGTTGAAACAGTTGAAATCATTTTTCTGATCACCAACCTGTAATAGTTTTCACTTTGCTACTAGTTGTGTTTTTTTCTTCTTTTTCTTAAATTATCAAGACACAGCATTATTGTAGATCACCATAAGAAGCTCAATAACTTATCAAGTCATCTAGTAAAACAGTTATGATAATTATTTGTAGTGGTCTGGTTTGTATTTAAAGTTCAGTGTTTTGTGATTTTTCGGATCTGCTATTGTGATTGCATTGCTCCACTGCCAATTTACAATATGTTAGCTCCATCCGAATGATGTATGACATTCTGAGGGTGAATACACACAGCTTGTGCCCTGACCAAGGGACCACAGTGAACATAGCCAACTGGCTGTTGGAAACCATCTCAAGCTCCTCTAGCAGAGCCTGTGCCTTGGAAAGTGGGGTGAGGAAGCATCAGACTAGAGGAAGAGGAACCTTTTGGCAACTCATCAGCCAAGAGAAGTGCCTTTGTGTAATTATCTCCCCCAGACAGTGTGCGTTTCTCTCAGTTTACCTTAGAAATAGCAGGCATGCATTTGACCCATATATTGGTACTCAGGGTATATTTTTCCAGGAGTGTTTGGTTAATACTGAAATTATTTTTCCTAAAAGTGATTACATGTTGATCTTTTTTTCCTCTTCTGTTATTGCCTATCATTAACTCACATGGTCTGTGCTTAAGGAGATGGGGAAAAGGTGGGATTTCACATTTTGAACACATACGCATACTGGGCCAGCCACTGTGTTAAGCTTTGTAGGAGTGGGGCATCTCAACTGAAAGAAGTTAAGACATTTGCCAAAGTTTGTACTGCCAGTCAGAGACAGAATCAGGACTGAAGCTCGGATGTATAACACATCAAAGGCTGGGTACTTCAGAAGATGCATGCTTCACAAACAGAGAGGACAGAGGGAGCTCCAGGGACCTCCATGGGGCCATTGATGACTCGAAGGTCATCTTCTGGAGAAAAATCATCTAATCTCACTGCAGTGGTGGTTGTCTTACTTCTAACCCTCAGAATCAAAACAATTGTGAGCTTTGGCCCATCACATCCTTAATGCTAGTGTATGAAAATTGCTTTTTAAAGAATCAAAATCATTGTTTCGTTAGTGATATTTCTTCTCTGTAACTCTTGAGAGAAACTGTGACACAACCCACACATTAGGCGCCTCAGAAAAAGAGATAAAATCCTTTCTGGGGAAACCCAGGGATGAGCTTTCTAAAGTCCATGCCAGAAAGCCCTGAAACCTGAAGGTAAAACCTGGCATCACACTCATTTCTCTTTTTTTTTTTGAGACAGAGTCTGGCTCTGTCGCCCAGGCTGGAGTGCAGTGGCCGGATCTCAGCTCACTGCAAGCTCCGCCTCCCGGGTTTACGCCATTCTCCTGCCACAGCCTCCCGTGTAGCTGGGACTACAGGCGCCTGCCACCTCGGCCGGCTAGTTTTTTGTATTTTTTAGTAGAGACGGGGTTTCACTGTGTTAGCCAGGATGGTCTCGATCTCCTGACCTCGTGATCCGCCCGTCTCGGCCTCCCAAAGTGCTGGGATTACAGGCTTGAGCCACCGCGCCCGGCCCACACTCATTTCTCAAGGTGGGATCCTGGGCAGATGTCTCATTGATTTCTTCTACTGTCTCAGCCCTTCCAGCGACCACGCTTTCCCAGCCCCGGAAGTGTCGTGGCAGGGACGGCCTGATGCCAAACAACAGAACTCCCGAAGAAGGAAGGAAAGGGCCTACCCAGCATTACCCACAATTTAGTTTCAGTGGAACCAGCTCTGTGCCCTCAGATCTTCTGGATGTGTGACATGTGTCTTTTCTCTGGAAAATGCCGCCTGAGGGCACTATATCCTTCAAAGTCCGTAGTAACAGAGATCTGTCTGGTTTATTCTTCTATTTCTGGGCAAGGAATCTGAACACACAGCCTCTAGCCCCACCATTCTTCTCAGCCTCCAGGGATCCTGTTGTTCTAAAACCCGAATGTGATTACCTCAGACTTTCGCTTAAAACCCTTCATGGCAGCAGAGCGCGGTGGCTCACACCTGTAATCCCAGCACTTTGGGAGACCGAGGCTGGCGGATCACCTGAGGTCAGGAGTTCGAGACCAGCCTGACCATCATGGATAAACCCCATCTCTACTAAAAATAAAAAATTAGCCAAGCCATGGTGGCGGGCACCTGTCATCCCAGCTAAAAGAATTGCTTGAACCTGGGAGATGGAGGTTGCTGTGAGCCGAGGTTGCACCATTGCACTCCAGCCTCAGAAACAAGAGTGAAACTCCGTCTCAAAAAAAAAAAAAAAAAAAAAATTCCTTCCTGGTCTTCTTCTTGTCTGCAAGAGAAACTAATTAACATTTTACTCCCCCTCCCTGCTTGCTTCCCTTCCCTAATTTTATATTTTATCGTAATGAATAATTTTTTTTGAGACGGGATATCACTATGTTGTGCAGGTTGGTCTGGTACTCCTGAGCTCATGTGATCCTCCCACCTTGGCCTTCTGAAGTGCTGGGATTACAGGCTTGAGCCACTGCAACCTGCTTATAAAAAAACATTCACGAGCTGCCTCTCACCTGAAATTCCAGGTTCAGGTTCAAACCTTGGGCCTACGTTGCTCTGGGCAAAGAACTTAACAACTTGGGCCTCAGTTTTCTCATCTGTAAAATGGGGGAAATGATGCCTAAATCACAGAGCTGCAATGAGAATTACAGGAGTGAATATATAAGAAGCATTTAGCCTAGGACTTGGTGCCTTGTGAGTGTTCAGTCAATGCCGCCTGCGTTGGGGTTTTCATTTTCTTCTTTTACACCTCCATGGATACCTGTCAGATCAGGTATCCATGATCTTTGAAGAGCACTTTTCAATTTCTCCGAAGGGCTGGACTCACCTTGGCATGCCCTGCTCCTATATCACATAACGAACCCACTTTTGCTTATTCAGCTCCTCCTTCCAGTCGTGTGAAGACACGCCCACCACCGCCTCCATGTAAAACTCTGATTCCTAGTCCGAGAGCTCCCAGGGCACTGCTGTCCAATAGCTCTATGTTGCCAACCACATGTGTAATTTCTAGCAGCCTGATTAAACAGTTAAAAAGAAATAGATGAGGTTCATCTTAATAGCAGACTTTATTTAACCCAATATGTTTAAAAAATCGCCATTCAACACATGATCAATATAAAATTTACTTACGTTGTATTTTATTCTTCTTGTATTGTGTGAAATTGAGGATACATTTATACTGTATAGCACAAATGCTCTGTAGCCACATATGACTAGTGGTTATTGTATTGAGCTGCATAGCCTGAGAGGGTGAGAACCACAGCCTGATCCTCCCTCCTTCACAGAACTCATCCCGGTGGCTGACACTTAAGAGGGACTCGTAAATGATTGTTTAATGAATAAAGTGTTAAACATGAGCAACTCCTGCGGGTATGTAAGTGTATTAGTTTTCTGGCACTGCTGCACCGAAGTACCATTAAATGTATGGCTTAAAAAACAGAAATAAGTTAGCCAGACATGGTGGTACATGCCTGTGGTCCCAGCTACTTGGGAAACAGGTGGGAAGATCGCTTGAACCGGGAGGCAGAGGTTGCAATGAGCTGAGATTGTGCCACTGCACTCCAGCCTGGGCAACACAGCAAGACTATATCTCAAAATATAAATAAATGAAAAATAAAAAAATAAAAATAAAGAACAGAAATGTATTGTCTCCCAGTTCTGAGGGCCAGAAGGCTGAGATCAAGGTGCTGGCAAAGTTGATTCTTTCTGAGGCTGTGAGGGAGCACCTGTTCCATGCCTGTCTCCTAGCTTCCAGAGCATGCTGGCCATCTTTGATTGCATTTGGCTTCTGGTGTATCACTCCAGTCTCTGGCTTCATCCTCACGTCATGTTCTCCTCTGTGTGCGTGTCTGTGTTTGCATCTGTCTGTCTGTCTCCAAATTGTCCTGTTTTATAAGGACACCAGTTATATTGGATTAGGAGTTGATCTTAACTAATTATATCTGCAATGACACTATTCCCAAATAAGGCCACATTCTGAGATACTAAGGCTGAGGCTTCATCATATGAATCCGGGTGGCTGGGAACACAATTTGCTCCATTACAATAAGGCAGGTATTAATGCTGAGTCTTGCTTCAGGGCTCAAAGCTTAGAGGGGCACCGCAGGCTTCTCTCCAGGTTGTTTGATTCCCCAATCCCTACTCCGCCCCTTTTGGGAGCCCTCAGTGTCTGGGCTTGGTTTCTCCTGGCCAGCCAGGGTTGTGGTTGGGTTATCAAGGACAGAGCAGACAGTTTCTTTGAAGCCTATTATTACTTAATTTTGAAAAAATTTTCATGAAATAAAATTAGCATGGATCTCAATACACCCACAAGAAGATGAAATTCCCCTGAACTTGCCCTTTGTCTTCTTTCATTTCTCTATCATAGCTGCTTCTGTTTATTGCATTGGTGTCTGCCAACCACTGGCTTGGGTTGTCTGCTGAGGAAAATGAGGTTATGAGGGGGAAGCAGTTTGAGAATGAAGGAAATAAGAAGGTTTCAAGTTGGCAGGATGGCCCTTTTCTCTGTGTAATGACATTAGCCAACTCTTTTGAGGTCAAGTTTCCCAGACGGGGCCAACTCTGGTCTAAGCCAATGCCACAGTCCCTCTCGTGGTGTCCCTTGTTTCCTTGGGGAATTGGTGTTTTTCAGGCATCTCATTGTGATGATCCAGCTAAAATCTCCACATCACAAAGAGAAGAAGACTTTGAAGGCCAGAATCTGGGATTTGCCAATAATGCTGGGACTGTGGTGCAACGCTGCGTTTGCAGACCCAGGTCATGCGGTTACATCTCCCTCTGCAACACACTGAGGGAATCCTATTTCTCTGCCTCACTGTGGAGGAACATCTTTTGTCAGCATTTAAAAAGCTGCTTCAATGCCACTTTGTTTAAGATAAGACCATACCAGCATTCAATTGGCCTGCAACCAAAGAACTTCTGTGCAGCTGGGAGAATTTATTACTAAAAATTATTTTCCAGACCGATTATTTAATTTCTTTTTCTAAAGGTCAGACTTTGTTATATTATGATTAAAGAATCCTTTTTATAAATTACCTCTTTTTTTTTTTTTTTTTTTTTGCCAAAATGGGTTCCTGTCAGAGGACTCGGAAAACTTTTTATTTCTCCTTTTTTCTGAAAAAATAACAAGCTTTGCAATTCTCTTCAACCTAATAATTTTGGTAGTGCTAAAATTTGTCTCTTTGTTTCTAGGCAAATCCAACTGACACTATAATATATCGAGTATCCAATGGAGGCTATTTCAGGAGTTATTTAAGCATTTAGGACATGGGATTTGGAGTAATATGTTCCAGGCTTTCTTTATAAACTCAGAATATACTAGAAAAAGAAATCAAGAAAATACTTCTATAGGTCCTCCATGTATATGTTCCTGGAGAGAAAATTAGATACAAGATTGTGAATAACAGTCATTCCGGCTCAGCACTATGTACTACCTGGTCCATTAGGCTCCTCCATGGGTAGGGGCTAGGGATGAGGGTTAAAGAGAGAAGAGAGTTTCAAAGGAATCAAAATAATAAGAGCTAATAGTTTGGCGCATATATACAAGGTTGTGACACCCAAAATACATCATCTCATTTAAGATGAGAGAACCTTATGACAGTAGGAATTATCATTCACTCATTATGGGTAAAGAGTTGATGTTGCAAAAGCCTAAGGAAGTTGGCGGAAGCCCACCACAACTCGGAAACAGAGCTAAGTCTGAACTCAGCACACTTGATCCCAAAGCCTGTGATGTGCCTACATGTCCCACAGACACTCCAGAGCTATTCCCATCCTGATTAGCTTTTTTCACATGGCCTTTTGGACTTCTAGGTCGGGCCTCAAACTTTTCCAACAGATTGAAGTTCAGCTCAGATTTAGAGGACATAGTGCCTCCTCCCTGGCCAGCTGTTGGTGAGCCAGCCACAAGGAATATTTCACCCCCAGCGCTTGTGCCGCAAGACATACCCCGGAGTGGCTCGTTCCCATCAGAGCCCCTTCCCAGGAAGTCAAAATGCTAAATTTCCCATGGACCATTCCAGCGATTCTTTCTGATCCCTTCCTAGGCACCCACTGTCTAATCAGAAAATACATTTCAGTCCTTCTTTTCCTCTGTGCACGTCTCGCAATCTAAATGTTGAGCCTAAGTCATGTAAGATTTAAATGAGATAAAAAGAGAAGTGAGCATTTATTGAGTACTTACCATGTATTACACTTTCAGCTTTTTACTGTCATTCCCTAATTTTATACCTCACAAAAACCATATACAGAGAGAGCTATCGTTATCTTTATTTTATAGTTGAAGGCAATTAAGTGTAGAGATGTTAATCCTTTCACTAAATGTCACCACCCTACTGAGGCTGTCTGAACCTTTAGTTTGACATCTTTTCCAGCCTTTCAGGTGTGTAAAGGCCCTTGGCTGGTGTCTGGTGCAAGGCATGCTTAGCTCAGGTAAGTCACAAAAATGTTTCTGCAGTCTCTCTTCTAAGTCACTCTTGTCAGGCCAGCACCTTTCTTATTGGTAAAATAAGTTACAATTGGGAGCCTGCTTCAAGGATTTCTTTCCTCCAATAAAGAAGAGAAGAGCTAACAAGTCAGGTTATGACTTGGGCATTTTTACATATTATTTATTTAAACAGTAGGTATTATTAAAACATTTTTCAGATATCAATATTGAGACTCAGAGAGACTGACTTCTTCTACTTTACACAAAGCTAGACTGAGACTCAAGATACTCCTCCCAATTATTTGCATGGGGGGCACCTTCTATGATGAAACAAGAGATGATCTCTAAATTACTGGAAGTATGAGTGTCTTAGACACATCATTCTTTTTATTTTTTCTTAACATGTTAATTTCTTATCCAGCAACGTTAAGACTGGAAATACAGAAGCCATCATGAATCAATAACTCCAGGGTTACAGAGCTAACATACACCCTTTCTAGAGACACTCTTCAAATAATTGGAATATATGAAAACAAAAGAAAGTACTGAAACTATACTGAGCATAGTCAAATGAGACAATTGGATCTTTGATGGTTTCCCAAGCCATTTCATTATTACAAATACGTTATTTCATGCATTGCCATTTAATCAAATGTACCGTTTAATAAATGGTATAACACTAATTTTCATAACATCAGTAAAAATGTAGGCCATTGTATCATAATTATTGTTCAGTTTTTAAAACTCAGGACACATTATGTCTGTCTAATATCAGTATTTTTGTGAAAATCATCCTGAGAGTGCACTTCTGTTCTTTTGTATTATCTTCTCTTTATTATTTTATCTTTGGTTTCCCAAGTTTGAAAGAAGATGTTACAATTTACAATCAGATTGTTATTCCACAGGGAGATATAACAATTTTGGTTTTATTTTTTGGCATTCTCTCCTGTAACTTCATTTCATCATCTAAGAAAACACATTCATAACAGAGAGAAAAGGAAGTGTTAGTCCTAATATATCTCATGTCAACAGCGACCTTCTCATGCTGTTGTGATTAGGGAATGATTGTTGCTTCCAAAGTTCTCCTCATATGCTAATGAATATGGAATGCTTTTCATATGTATATATAATAAATACATGAAAATTATATATATGAACATTATATATATGCAAATTATGCATAAATGCTTCTTTTAAGACTTCTGTTGCTCTTTGATTTTTGAAAAAAAATAGAAACACAATATTGGTTTCCCTGGTGAAAATTCTTTCCAGAAGACACAATATGGTATGAGATATTCACTAACAGCAGGTAATATACAAAGCCATTTATACTGGAAAATATACCATCTGGAAAAAAACAATTTTTGGAAATGCATGTCAGTATGATTATGTTATCTTAGGTTAATGATGATAGTAATTGCGTCAACAAAGTAGTTTTTTAGTAGAAAATGGAAGAGCATTTGGAAAGAGTCATTATGAATAGGCTTTGGTTATATTTTCTGGCTATGACTTCATGCATTTCAAAGTAAGAGGAACTGGGCCGGGCGCGGTGGCTCAAGCCTGTAATCCCAGCACTTTGGGAGGCCGAGACGGGCGGATCACGAGGTCAGGAGATCGAGACCATCCTGATTAACACGGTGAAACCCCGTCTCTACTAAAAATACAAAAACTAGCCGGGCGAAGTGGCGGGCGCCTGTAGTCCCAGCTACTCGGGAGGCTGAGGCAGGAGAATGGCGTAAACCCGGGAGGTGGAGCTTGCAGTGAGCTGAGATCTGGCCACTGCACTCCAGTCCGGGCGACAGAGCGAGACTCCGCCTCAAAAAAAAAAAAGTAAGAGGAACTGAACCAAGACCATGTGCCTGTTTCCATGTGCTGGATAAAATGCGGGAAGAGGGATAAGCGGAGCGTTGAGGCTTAATAAGACTGAAAAAACTCTGTTTCTTAGAGTTATCCTTAAGTAAACCTGTGATGAGCTTGACCCAATGTCTATGTCATTCTCTGTGCCTCAGTGTCCTGGTCATCTCCTAGTTCCTCATATACTCACACCAATAGCCTTCACACATGTTGTTCCCTCTGCCTGGAGCAGTTTCAACTTCCTGGCACCAGTTCCCCAGTCTTAAACCCAGTCACTATGGCATAAGCAATAGTGCTTTAGCCTCTAGAGGAGGGATCAAAAAGTCCTCATTATATACTGCTTGCATGTCGCTGTGAGCATTTTCTATGCACTTATCACAGTTGTAATTGTGTTCTTATTGACATGAGTTTTTGAATAATGGTTGTCCATTCCCTGCTGGATTTTAAGTTCCCTAAGTGTCTAACTCAATGTCTGCCACTTAGAAGGGACCAATAAATATGTTCTGAAAGAATCAACAACTTGGCTTTATAGTAGTGATGACTGTGGCCGCAGACCACCATCCTGAAGCTCACCACTGGTTTTACTAAGCAGCAGTGGCTCAGCTGGGGGTTGGCACACTTTGCTGGCTGCTTTCAAGCATGTCTGGGTACTGAGGAATAGCGATTTCATCTGTTTGAAACTATCTGGGCTGTGTGGAGATCAAAGTAGGTGGTGGGGAGTTAGAGCAACTGATTCCTTAATCAATCCAGTCAGAAGGACTTCAAAGAAACTTCTGTATTGGAAAGATGGGGCAAGAGTTCCGAGGAAGATGAAGGTCTGGATGTGGGAAACATTAAATGTTCTATTCTGACCTTATGAAGCTTGTTTCTATCATATTGCAAATGTTTCCAGTTCAGTTCTAGGCATGTGCCCAAAGAGAACAGTAATGACTAGAGTTATAAACTGAGAGAACTGGGAAAAGCCTTAGAAAATTGTTTAATGCTTTTTTTCCCAAGATGGAGACCTGGAGAAGGGCAGTGATTTGTCCACAATCAGCAAGAGTGCTGGATTCCAGACCTGACCCTGTCCACACACCAGTATCAGGTCTAGAATCCAGCCCTCTTTCTATTAGGCTACTTGCCTGCTTTTCCTACAGCAAGTCTGCTGCTTATATACCTGGAGCCAGTCACTCATATGCCTTGCCACCTAGGAGCAGGTGACCTAGGAAAACCACTTAACCTTCAGGGACCTCAGGCTTTTATTTCCCAGACGTAAAAGAACAGGGCTGTGCTAGATAATGTCTAAAAATCCCTTTGAATCGTAGAATTTTTGTTCTTATCAACAAACCGTCTGCTCTTCTCATACTGCATGATGCCTTGGACATCATTTCCAAGTGTGATATGAAAGCTCAGCATTAATAATCAGTAGTGTAAATAAACTTACTATATGCTAGACACACATATAGCAAGTAATTTAATCCTCACAGTGACCTTATGGGAAAAACTATTATTTATTCCCATTTCACAGATGGGAAAACTGACATATAGAAAACTTGAAAGTCATACACAAGGTCTCACAGATCCTGTGCAGTAGGGTTCAGACTTGAATACATGCAGCCTGTCTCCAGAGTCCATACAGACTTAATTTAGAGACAACTGTCTGTGCAAAGTGGACTTTACCTTTTATATCTTTTATATACTACTCATTTTCCTAAAGGATTAGGAGTAATTTACTGAAGTACACATTATACCACATACACAATTTATGAATAAATAAGGGAGAGGGAAAGTCGATGGATAGGATCAATACCAAAAATTTTTGGAACACTTTCCTAGATGTGGTTCTGGGTGTCCTAGTAGTGAATGGAAAGAAGAAAGAAAGAAAGAAAGAAAGAAAGAAAGAAAGAAAGAAGAAAGAAGAAAGAAAGGAAGGAAGGAAGGAAGGAAGGAAGGAAGGAAGGAAGGAAGAAAGAAAGAGAAAGAGAGAGAAATAAAGATAGAAAGAAGAGAGAAAGAGAGAAAGAAAGAAAGAAAGAAAGAGAGAGAAAGGAAGGAAGGAAGGAAGGGAGGGAAGGAAAGAAAGAAGGAGAGAGAGAGAGAAAGAAAGAGAGAAAGAAAGAAAGAGAGAGAGAGAAAGAAAAGAAAGAAAGAGAAAAAGAAAGAAAGAAAGAAAGAAAGAAAGAAAAAGAAAGAAAGAAAGAAAGAAAGAAAGAGAAAGAAGAAAGAAACAACAGGTGCTGGAGAGGATGTGGAGAAATAGGAACACTTTTACACTGTTGGTCGACTGTAAACTAGTTCAACCATTGTGGAAGACAGTGTGGCAATTCCTCAAGGATCTAGAACTAGAAATACCATTTGACCCAGCCATCCCATTATTGGGGATATGCCCAAAGGATTATAAGTCATGCTGCTATAAAGACACATGCACACATATGTTTATTGTGGCACTATTCACAATAGCAAAGACTTGGAACCAACCCAAATGTCCATCAGTGATAGACTGGATTAAGAAAATGTGGCACATATACACCATGGAATACTATGCAGCCATAAGAAAGGATGAGTTCGAGTCCTTTGTAGGGACATGAATACAGCTGGAAAACATCATTCTCAGCAAACTATCTCAAGAACAGAAAACCAAATACCACATGTTCTCACTCATAGTTGGGAATTGAACAATGAGATCACTTGGACACAGGAAGGGGAACATCACACACCAGGTCCTATTGTGGGGAGGGGGAAGAGGGGAGGGATAGCATTAGGAGATTAGGAGATATACCTAATGTAAATGACAGGTTAATGGGTGCAGCACACCAACATGGCACATGTATACATATGTAACAAACCTGCACGTTGTGCACATGTACCCTAAAACTTAAAGTGTAATAACAAAAAAAAGGAAAGAAAGAAAGAAAGAAGAAAGAAAGAAAGAAAGAAAGAGATAGAAATAAAGAAAGAAAGAAAAGAAAGAGAGAGAGAGAGAGAGAGAAAGAAAGAAAGAAAGACAGGCCACCTGGAAACTTTCATCTATGTGAGACAGCAATTGGAAAAAATTTTTAAAGAATCTTCACATATTATTCTGATAACAAGCAAGATAGTGGAATGAAGTCCATTATATTAAAAAACAAAATGAAACAGAACAAAACAAAAGCGATTTGGTCGAGAGAGACTTTCCTAAACCCTTAAAAATGGAGCTCAATTTTATTTTCATCCTCAAAATACTGTTTCAGGAATTTCAGAAAATAGATATTGTCTTCTACCCACTTTCATTTTCTTTTATCTTTTTTTTTCCTCTATTTTTCTTTTTCATCACATGAATTCAGGCAAACTAGGGAAACCTAGCCAATTATGAGATCAGTCTTCTTTTGCCCTCTGCAAGACTGTTGAGTTTCTGAAGCTCCAGAGTACACTGTGACTCTCTGGACAAGACTGGTACCCACGATGTGAGAGCCCTATCCATAGCTTCAGATAGACCTAGGTGCCCTCACATCCTCCTCCAAGATCTGGGCATCAGTTCTGGTTTTCACACCACCCTGATACCCACCCCTCTTTATCCCTAAGGACAGAATATACCATAAGCCCTTCTTCAAACTTGCAGCCTAACAGCCCTCATGGTCAAGAAGATTGTTTTTACTGTGCAGTCATCTACTAAGAGCTCATCTTCGAGTAGTCTTTTCCAGCCTCTGGCTACAGCACCTTCCCCCACAATTGCTAGAGCTATTCATGTGTTCATTCATGCATTTTTCACTACTTCATTAATTCAACAAGTATTTGGAGACTCACTTGTTTATCCAACTCTGTGACAGGCAGTCTATCATGAGTAAGAAGTTACTCTTCATTTCTTCATGAGGGAATGTAATAGAGGGTCAGGTTAATCAAATAATCTTACAAAAATGTGTAAAAATTTTTGATGAGTGTTAGAACAGAGATAGCCAAGTTTCCAGAGACACTCTAGACTCTTCACCCCATTCCTTTCAACAGATTCTACATTCATCTCTGTCTTTCCAAGCTTCATTCATTTGTGAATTTTCACTTTCCATAAACCCTTCACAATGATTTAGAATGTTCACACATCTTTAAATCAACTGATTATCTTCCTATATTCTCAGATCTATGAGGTCCACCCTTTGAGTATCCAGTATCTTGTCTCCCATCCAAATATAACTCTGGTAGTCTGAACCCAACAAAATGCCTGTAACACTAGTTCTCAAAGTGTGGTACCTAGATCATCCGCAGCATCACCACTTGGCAACTTGTGAGAAACACAGATTTCAGGATCTCTCCTTAAACCTACTGACTCAGAAAATGTGGAGATGGGGCAGACCAATCTGTGCTATAAGAAGCTCTCCAGGTGATTCTGACAAATGCTAAAATTTGAATGCTTCATATAAGACAGGAGCTCTAGCATATAAAATACTCAAGATAAATTATTCTTAAGACATAGTGTCATATTGACTTCATGGTTTTAATTATGAATGAACTACCATGTAAATGACAATCCCAGTGGTTTAGTATGACCAGAGTTTTTTCTTTTTTGGGGGGCGGGGGGGGGAAGGATGCTCAATTGAATATCTTATTCTACATAATGGATTTGCAAGTTTCAAGAGTAAAGGTTTGTTTTCAATAAAACTTTTTCCTACCTCATCTTTATAACTCCATTCCTACACCTCTCCTCGGTAATGTTTAGCTCATTTGGAAAGAAAACCAGTGTCCCACACAGACTCAAGGCATTAAAATTTCATTTCTTAGAAGTATATTCAAGTTTAAAAAGAATAGGAAAAGATACAAGCATTCAAAAGAACTGGAAAATTATAAACAATCATGTAAATCATAAACAATCATAGAAAACAAACACCTATTCTCTGGCTGGGGTCATCTTCCGAACTCTGTGAGGCTGAGGATGTCCTTAGGACCTCCGTACTCAAAAATGAAACCATTTGATCTGACAGATTTCTAGTTCCTCCTCGTGATGGACAGATAACAGGCCCTGAGAAATGAACAGTCTTCTGCTAGTATTTAGCTGCCAATTTCTGACATTTTCCAGGAAACCGAAAGTTTGGTTTCAATTAGAAGGACCAAACCTCAACTATATTGAGATGGCTAATGGCTGAGCCAATCTTTTAATGTTTCCTTGTTTTCATTTGAAAATTAATAAAATGCAGTCATAAAAAAATGAGAAAATGATGGGCACTCACTTGAGAGAAATGAAAACCGGCATGTTGTGTTTGTTCCCATGGGGTGGTTTTTATGGTTAGGGAGATGGGGAAATGGCAAAGCTAGCTAACTCAGTTGTCCAACCTGGCAGGCCTTTGAAATTTTGTCTTCTTTTAGTTATTTATTTGTTTATATGCATTTTTAATTGTATTATACAATATAAAGGCCTATTTTAACATGAAAGCATAGTTGATTTAAATTCATGTGTATGAGAAACTGTTGCATCTTAGTTCTGCCATTAAGTTTTATGTTATATCATTATTTATTTTATTTACTATTTATTGGAACTATATACAGGAGATAATGAGCCTTAAGCTTCAGGACCCTCTTTTGCACATGGTCATGGGACAAGGCTAATAATGTGTTCACTGTGTCATGAGTTTTTGTAAACTTTGCAAAACTATGAAATTTCTGTGTTCCTTTAAATTCAACTGATCACCTAAAATTGCGCAGGCTTAAGCTTCACAAATCCTGGCTCTCCTCTTCTCCACCTGCATAAATACCATATATAACTCAGAAGGTAGATAA
Organism: Trachypithecus francoisi; assembly: GCF_009764315.1. Classification (NCBI taxonomy): domain Eukaryota; kingdom Metazoa; phylum Chordata; class Mammalia; order Primates; family Cercopithecidae; genus Trachypithecus; species Trachypithecus francoisi. Next base: position 11,875,320 of record NW_022681458.1, read on the forward strand.
AGACATAGGTAGATAAACACACTATTTCCAATCTCTCATTATTATGAAAAATGTGATGACTATGTATATTATTTTGATAGGGATGCCATAAGAAAGAACTACAAATTGGGTGGTTCATACAACAGGAATTCATTGTCTTACAATTCTGGGGGTTAGACGTAATAAATCAAGATGCTGGCAGGGTTTTTCCTTTTTTTTTTTTTTGGAGGACGGGAGTTGTGAGGGTGAATCCATGCCTTCCTCCTAGCTCCTGCTGGTTTGCTAGCAATCCGTGTTGTTCTTTGGCTTCTGGCAACATTACTCCAGTCTTTCCATGGCATTCCCCCTCTGTGTGTGCCTCTTTCCAAATTTGTTCTTTATATAATAAGGACACAGGTCACACTGGATTGGGGGCTCCTTCTATTTCAATATGACTTCATCTTACCTAATTAAATCTGCAACAACCCTATTCCACATAAGGACACATTCTGAAGTACCGGGGTTTAAGACTTAAACATACATTTGGGGAAGACTCAGTGGAACCCGTCTCACTAAATGGGCTACTTTCCATTTTTCCCTCTGGATCAACTCTCCAGCCTTTTCTGTAATGAAGGACTGCACGCACATGCTCACTTGTCATCCACGTCACCTGGCTTCAGTCAATGGGGAGCACTGGCTGGAGATTGGAGAGTTACCATTCTCCAAAGGCGATGCCTCTTCCTTGACTTTTTTCCTGAAGAGTCATCCTGAACCAAAAGTTAAGAAACAATTTCCCCCAGCTCTGTATTTTCATACTACTCTCTTGTATATAACAATCTCCTTTATGTTAGATTTCATTTTTGTGTAAATTATGAGGTAGTGGTCCATTTAATTTTTTTCTATATGGCTAATAGTTGACTCATCATTATTTATTTATTTATTAACTTTTAATTGCATTTCTTTCATTCTGAATGTATTTCTGTGCCTTACATATTGGTTTCTTCAGTTTCCTCTGGAATATCTTTCTCTTCTGATTTTGTTTATTTTCAGGAAAGATCATCTCCATGTGGCAGGGGGAGCTCCTGGATGGGTTAATCCAACCATGAGCTTTGTAAGTCTGGCAGGGCATCTTGGGAGCTTTGTTCACCTGGATATGCTCAATGGACAAAGGATCTACATCGAAACCCCTAGGTTCAGACTTATTTTCCTCATTGTTAAGCATGTGCAGCAAAAATTCAGCATTCTTTTTGGGCCACTGACTGTGTGTCTAGCCCCAGTGTTTGGCTTGGGCACACCTCCCAACTCCACCATTGTAACACTGGAATAGTACAGACTGTTTCTATACAGTGACATCTTTCAGATACTTGATGGCTTTTAGTATATGCATACCCTTGGTGGTATGGGCAGTTTCATGGGTGTTCTTAGAGTGAACACGAAGATTTGAACCTCTTGATTTGCATGATTTTGTGGGATTTTCTTGGTCAAGCGAATAGTGGACCATTTTCACAGATCACTTCAAGCCACTCAGGGAAGAGCCCATCATCCTTTACACAGTTCTCACCTTCTAATTTGAAGTGCTACCATATATAAATATAATGTGTGTGTGTGTATAAATACATAATGTGTATATATATGTGTATATATATGCTACACCAACGAAAAAGTTTTTTCTATTTCTTTTGGTTTTATATTTGTGTGTGTGTGATAAGGTACTATAAAATAAATTATGTCCCCCCTTCAAAATTTGTAGGTTGAAGCTCTAACTCCCAAAGTTAGGGTCTTTGGGAGATGATTAGGTTTAGATGAAATAATGATATTAGGGACCTCATGATGGGATTAGTGCCCTTATAAGAGGAGACACCAGAGAGCTTGATTTCTTCCTCTCTCTGCAATATCAGGACCCAGTGAGAAGGAAGCCATGAGCATACCAGGAAGAGATTCCTTATTAGGAACAAAATTGGCCAGCACCTTGACCTCAGACTTCCCAAGAAGCCTCCAGAACTATGAGAAATAAATTTCTACTGTTTAAACCATTCAGGCTGTGATATTTCATTATGACAGCTCAAGCTAAGTAGGGCAAATTTTGGTACAAGAAGTGGGATGTTGTTGTAACAAACAGCTGAAAATATGGAAGAGGCTTTAGAACTGGGTAATGGGTAAAGTCTGAGAGAGTTTTGAGGTGCATGTCAGAAATATAAATGTTAATAGTGATTCTAGTGATGGCTCAGAAAGAAAAGAGGAGAGCTGGTGAGAAAGTTTTCATCTTAGAGACTATGTAAGTAATCATGAAAAGTGTGGTGATATAAATATAGATGTTGAAGGATGTTCTAGTGATGTCTGATGGGAATGAGGAAGAATTTATTGGGCAGTGTAGAAAAGGTAATCTTTGTTATGAAATGGCAAAGAACTTGGCTAAGTGGCATTTATGTACTGGGGTTTTGTGGAATTATAACTTATAAGCAATAAAATTGAGTATTTAGCTGAGGGTATTTCCAAGCACAGTGTTGAAGGAGTGGCTTGGTTCCTCCTGACTGCTTATAGTAGAATGCAAAAATAGAGAAATAAATTAAAGAAGGAATTATTAAGCAAAAATGGTTCAGAACTGGAAGATTTGGAAAATTCTCAGCCTGCCTGTATTGCAAAAAATGAGAAAGTTTTTTCTGAAGAGAATATAAAGGGTGTGGCTGAATAACCATTCAAGATGATTAGTGTGGGTATGAACCGTGGATCTAATCAGCCATATCAGCAGTGGCTTAGAATAGAGATTACATTTTGCCAGCAGAAACACTACCAGCTGCCACTAAAGATAACAGAAAAGGGGGTGAATGAAGGAAGGCTGTCAGACTTCTTGGACTGGACAAGATGGGATGATAGAGCTATTTGGCTATGAACATGTGCTATTTTTCAAGAAGACAGAAAAGTAGACCAAAGGAAATTCAGAGACCATCATAGCCACCACCTTGGTTTCAACAGATTAGAAATCTTCTATTCAAATCTGTGGAGGCAGGTCTGCCTGAAAGATCCTGGGGTACACAACTCCTGCCCAGAAGAGATTTGAGAGCATGACTATGCCCAGAAGAGCCTTGGATGCAAAAAGACCCTTACCCAGCAGGCCTTGCAGATGTAACCTTACAACTTGGCAGAGCCTCAGGAGTGGAACTGTCACCCCAACACATCCAGAAGGCAGGGCATCAAGCCAAAGAAGATTATTTTCAAACATAAAGATATAATGGAATTTGCCTTGAAAGGTTTTGGACCCTGCTTGGGATCAATTACCCATTTTTTTTTCTCATCTCTCCCTTTTGGAATAGGAATATTTATATTCTATGTCTGCCCATTATTATATTTTGGAAGCATATAACTTGTGCTTGTCTTGTGTCACAGGTTTACAGCTGGAGAGAAATTTCTCCTCAGGGTGAACTGTGTCTCGAGTGTAACAGACTGGGTGGCTTCAACAACAGACATTTACTTTTTCATGGTGCTGGAGGCTAGAAGTTTGAGATCAGGACGCCAGCATGGTCAGGTTCTGGTGAAGGCTCTTTTCCTGGCTTATGGATTATTACCTTCTCACTGTGTCCTGATATGGCTGAGAGAGAAAGCTCTCTGGTGTCTCTTCTTATAAAGGCACTAATCTCATAAGGTTGCTGCTTTCATGATCTCATCTAAATCCAATTACCTGCCAAAAGCCCCATCTTCAAATGCTACTACATTAGGTGTTAGGGCTTCAATATATGAGTTGTGGGGGTCACAAAATTCAATTAACAAGACTTTGTTTTTCTTTTGCCATATCTTTGTATATATGCTATACTTAATCATTTTTAATTTATACTGAGTATAATGTGTTTCTTAAAGTGTGGTTTCTTAACCACATGTTTCTCTCTATGGTTCTTAAAATGTGGTTTGCAGAATACTGGTGTTTCCTGAGAAAATTTTTAGGAGATCTGCAAGGTCAAAACTATTTTGATAATAATGCTGAAACTTTTTTATCTTTTGCTGTTTTTGTGTTGGTGCTGATGTTGCAAAAGCAATGGTGAGTATAATTGCTTATGTCTTAGCATGAATTTAGGAAATATCACCACAATGTACTAGTAGTCATTGAAGCCTTCACAGCCACAAGCTCACAGTTTCAAAAACTTCCCAGTTTTAGTTTTCCATAAGATATGTATATGTGTGTGTGTGTATATATATAATTTTTTTTGAGACAGAGCCCTTGCTCTGTCACCCAGGCTGGAGTGCAGTGGCATGATCACAGCTCATTGAAGCCTCAACCTCCTGGTCACAACCAATCCTCCCAGCTCAGCCTCCCAAGTACTTAGGACTACCAGCATGCACCAGCACACCTGGCTAGATGTTCTTAATAAAGCAGAAATTATGGTTAATTTTTATTAAATTTTGTTCTTTGAGTACATAGTTTTACAATCCTCTGCATAATGAAATGGGAATTACACATAAGGCACATCTGCTGAATATGAAAATACAATGGTCATCTCAAAGAAAATAAGCTCCTTATTAGTGGAATATCATTTTTACATTGAAATAACTGATGGTGAAACTGAGTATATTAGTCCATTTTCACACTGCTATAAAGAACTGAGACTGAGTTACTTAAAGGAAAGATATTTTATTGACTCACTATTCCTCATGGCTGAGGAAGCCTCAGGAAACTTACAATTTGGTGGAAGGAGAAGGGGAAGCAGGCACCTTCTTCACGAGGTGGCAGGAAAGAGAGAGAATGAGGGGGGAACTGCTAACACTTTTAAACCATCAAATCTTGTGAGAAATCACTTGCTATCATGAGAATAGCATGGGGGAAGCTCCCCCCTTGATTCAATCACCTCCCATCAAGTCTCTCCTTTGAGATGTGGAGATTACAATTCAAGAGGAGATTTGGTTAGGCATGCAGAACCAAACAATATCATTCTGCCCCTGGCCCCTCCCAAATCTCACGTCCTGTTCACATTTCAAAATGCAATTATGCCTTCCCAACATTCCCCCAAAGTCTTAACTTGTTCCAGCATTAACTCAAAAGTCCAAGTGCAACATCTCATCTGAGACAAAGGAAGTCTCTTCTACCTATGAATCTGTAAAATGAAAAACAAGTTAGTTACTTCCAAGATACAATGGAGACAGGCATTGGGTGAATTCTCTGGTTCCAAATGGGAAAAATTGGCCAGAACAAAGTGCATATAGGCCCTATGCAAATCTGAAACCCAGTGGGGCAATCATTAAATCTTAAAACTCTGAAATGATTTCCTTTGACTTCATGTCTCACACCCCGGGCATGCTGACATAAGCGTTGGGCTCCGAAGGCCTTAGACAGTTCCATCCCTGTGGCTCTGCAGGGTACAGCCATCAGGGGTGCTTTCACAAACTGGCATTGCATGCCGGCTGCTTTTCCAAATGCATGGTGCAAACTGTTAGTGGATCTACCATTATGGGGTCTGGAGAATGGTAGCCCTTTTCTCCCAGCTCCATTAGGCAGTACTCCAGCGGGAACTCTCTGTGGGGGCACCAATCTCACATTTCCCCTTTGCATTGCCCTAGTAGAGGTTCTCCATTAGGGCTCCATCCCTGAAGCATACTTCTGCTTGAACATCCAGGCATTTCCATACATCCTCTGAAATCTAGGCAGAGGCTCCCAAATCTAAATTTTTGCCTTCTGTGCACCCACAGGCCCCAAACCACATGGAAGCCACCAAGGCTTGGAGCTTATACCATCTGAAGCTAATGCCCAAGGTGTGTCTTGAGCCCTATTAGCCATAGCTGGCGCTGGATGGTGGGGATACAGGGCACCATGTCCTGAGGCTGAACAGAGCAGTGGGACCCTGGGCCCGGTCCACGAAACCATTTTCTCCTCCTAGGCCTGCAGGCCTGTGATGGGAGGGGCTGCCATGAAGATCTCTGATGTGCCCTGGAGACATTTTCCCCATTGTCTTGGCTATTAACATTCATGTCCTTGTTACTTACGGGAATTTCTGCAGCTGTGGCTTAAATTCCTCCCCAGAAAATGTTTGTTTTTTCCTTACTACGTGGTCATGCTACAAATTCCCTTTTAAACATAAGTTCCAATTTCAGACCATCTCTTAGTGAATATATATGACTATATGTTTTCAGAAAAAGCCAGGTCACATATTGAATGCTTTGCTGCTTAAAGATTTCTTCTGCCAGATACCTTGTATTAGTCTGTTTTCAAACTGTTGATAAATACATGCCTGAGGCTGGGAAGAAAAAGAGGTTTAATGGATTTACAGTTCCACAAGGCTGAGGAGGCCTCACAATCATGGTGGAAGGCAAGGAGAAGCAAGTCACTTCTTACTTGGATGGCAGCAGTCAAGGAGAGAGAGGTTGTGCAGGGAAATTCCTGTTTTTAAAACCATCCCATATCATGAGACTTATTCACTATCACGAGAACAGCATGGGAAAGACCTGCCCCCATGATTCAGTTACCTCCTATCAGGTTCCTTCCATGACATGTGGGAATTGTGGGAGTTACAGTTCAAGATGAGATTTGAGTGGGGCACAGCCAAACCATATACCCTAAATCATCTCACTCAAGTTTAATGTTCTACAGATCTTTAGGGAAGGGGAAAGATGCTGCCAGTCTATTTGCTAAAGCATAGCAAGAGTCACCTTTACTCCAGTTCCCAATTAGTTCCTCATCCATCTGATACCACCTCAGTCTGTGCTTCACTATCCATATCACTATCAGCACTTTGATCAAAACCATTCAACAAGTCTCTAGGAAATTCCAAGCTTTCCCACATCTTCCTGCCTTCTTCCAAGCCTTCCAACCTGTTTCAACCTCTGCCCATTACCCTGTTCCAAAGTTGCTTTCACATGTTCAGGCATTTTAATAGCAGTGACCCAAACTCCCAGTACCAATTCTCTTTATTAGTCCATTTTTCATGCTGTTATAAAAATAATTGAGACTGGTTAATTAATGAAGAAAGAGGTTTAATTGATTCACAGTTCTACATGGCTGAGGAGGTCTCAGGAAACTTACAATCATGGCAGAATGTGAAGGGGAAGATGCCTACCATCTTCACAGGGCGGCAGGAGAGAGACAGAAAGCAAAAGGGGAACTACCAAACACTTTTAAACCATCAGATCTCATGAGAACTCACTCACTATCATGAGATCAGCATGGGGGAACCTGCTCCCATGATCCAATCACTTCCTACTGGGTCCCTCCCTCAACATGTGGGGATTACAATTCAAGATGAGATTTGAGTAGGGACACAGAGCCAAACCATATCACTAAGGTTATTCATATTTGGGAATTTTGCAGATATTTTCTCAAAAATGAATTAAGTGAGCCTGTCATATCAAGGAAGGTAATTGACAACACTTGTCAATAATAAAATTCAAATTTGCAAGTCAAAATTACAACTATGGAAAATCTTTATCTACCATTCTGAGCTTGACATCTTCCCAACACTTACTGACTTTTATGATGAGTTAAGTGGTATGTTGACAATATAATTTCTTAATGTCACACAATAAAGTGTGTCAACATTTAAAAGATCTACATAACTGGTGAACCAAATGAGCAATTCATGATATTATAAAGTCAAGTAAGATTCATTCAAAGGGTGAGGTAGACCAGTGGATCTTCTGTACTACAGTAAGAGAAGTTCATTGTTGTGGATTTATATTCCACACACCATCCTCTAGGAAACTGCTTTTCAAGTTTTGTCATATTAAAGAAGTTTTTCCACAATTATTTGAATAAGCTTATAGTAAAATACTATTCCAACTACATATCTGTGTGAGGTCAAATTTTCTTCATATACTTCAACCAAAACCATATCTCAACAGAAATAGATATAGAATCTAACTTTTTTCCATTAAGACAGACATTAAAAGATTTAAACATGTAAAATAGTATCACTCTTCTCACTAATTTTTTTGGGGGGGATGAAAAATACAGTTATACTTTATTAACATTTTTATATTTATGCTAAAAATCAATGAGTCTATTATTAATTTTAAATAAATTGATAAATGTATTTAAATCACTTGTTTTTTATCTCTAATATGATAAATATCAGTAGATACAGCCCACAGAAACAGAAGTCATTTGGTATTCTTAATATTGTTTCATGCGTAACAATGTCCTGAGGCCACAAAAGTTTGACATTGGCTGATGTAGTGGTTAAGAGTGTAGACTCCGGGGCCAGATGGCTTGGATCCAAATTCAGACTACCCTCTTATAGTTACATGACCTCAAGGAATTTACCCAACTCCACTAGGTTATTTAAACCCTATGGGCTTTCTGTTCCCTCATCTGTCAAATAAAGACAATAGGAGTTTTTAACCTATGGGTTATATTGAAGATTAAATATAATATATGTAGAATGCATAGCATTTTGCCTGGCAGATAGTATGAGCTATATATGTTACTATCAGATTCATGACAATAAATATCATATTATAATTATTCAGATTTTATTTACATTATGTATTCTTGGATAGATATTTTGTGAAATTTATTTAGGGAAGGAGCAAAGTCCATGCCATAAACTACAGGGAATTCTGTTCATAACTTCAGGTTGGGCATGTGAGTTCCTTTAGCCTTTGCTGTTTCCCAGCTGGGATGAGCTGCTGTAGAATTCCTTAGTATGTGGTGTTTTTCCTCCACCTGCCCTCCTTGGTGAGTGGTTTTGGTATTATTTGATTTACTTGGAGATTCCTCATTCATACTTACTTTCCCTGCTCCTCGGAAACGTATGCTATAAAGGTTCAAGGATGCTCCCACTGCCAGCATGTGCATCCATTCTTGCCATACTTAGGAGGAAAGTTTTGGACTTGTTGCTTTCTTTCAACAACTGCGATCTTCTGGCTCTTCTGCCAAGAGGGTCCTTGCCCAGCCACACCTCTCGCTCCTCTTTGGTCTCACCTGAATCAGCCAGCCTTTCTCTTGATAATGTGTTTCAAAGAGACCAATTTTATTTAGTTTCGTCAATGATAGATTTTGGATTTCACCTTAACACTCATCATCTCATCCTTCTTGCCACTTTTGGGACATTTTCAAGAGGAAAATTTAAGGCAAACAAACAACCCTTTATTCTACTGCTAGTACTAGGCATCTATTTTAATATTAGCAATTCTTATTATTTTTTTTTTTTTTTTGAGACGGAGTCTCGCTCTGTCACCCAAGCTGGAGTGCACTGGCCAGATCTCAGCTCACTGCAAGCTCTGCCTCCCGGGTTCATGCCATTCTCCTGCCTCAGCCTCCCGAGTAGCTGGGACTACAGGTGCCGGCCACCTCGCCCAGCTAGTTTTTTGTATTTTTTAGTAGAGACGGGGTTTCACCGTGTTAGCCAGGATGGTCTCAATCTCCTGACCTCGTGATCCGCCCATCTCGGCCTCCCAAAGTGCTGGGATTACAGGCTTGAGCCACCGCGCCCGGCCAATATTAGCAATTCTATATTAACACAGCTCATGGCATATGTTATTTTCATGTTCTAAATATGTGTTTTGAGCTGATGAAAAGACAACTCTAGGAGAAGAGTGATGTAATGATTGTCTCTTATTGTGAAATTACATTTGTGACTTAATATTTTTATTCTACCAAGCTAAGGATAAAGTAGAACCTAAGGTGGTTTCAGCTTATGTCACTGTTCTCTAGTCTAGCCACATATATTCTATGGAAACTAAAAAGCAAAGCAAACATTTTCCTCCCAAAATCTTGTTTTTGGGAACTTCTGCTGAGCCTCACTCCAAGGTTACCATCCAGTGTTTGTTCCACACTGGATGTCTCCTTTACTTTCCCAGAAATCACATCACTCATCTGACCTCAGCTATGTCTCTTCAAGCAAGATATGTAAGAGGATGGAAAAGAAATGTTTTAGAGATACTTACAAGGGGAAAGAAAAGTTGCATGATTTTAAAGTAGTATTTATTCAGAATAGCTTCACTCGATTGTCCACCTTTGCTTCTCTCTGGTGTTCCAGCCTTAGCAAACATGGTTTTAATTTCGAATAATACCTGTTGTTAAATTATTTTCCACCAAACCAAAAAAAAAAATACGTAATGAATTCCAGATTCAGTGCAGCTTCAAGAAACATAATCTATTTTAGAGCCCTAGAGGACAATTAAATGCTAGAAACACTCCAAAGCAAACCCCCAAGAAGAAACATTCAAAGTCATGTCTTAATCTCTCTTGGCTATTTTTCTAACTGTGAGAGAGGCCAACCTTATTCAACCATAGGAATAGGTTAAAAAAATGGATAGTTAACATAATATAATAGTTTTTCTTGCTGTACTTAGAGTGGATTTTTTTTTCTTCTTCTACAACTCTAGAGCTGGAACATGATTAATTTCGATTGTTCTACGGTGAATGTTAAATGGGTGCCATGCTGAGTTTCAGTCATATTATTTAATCACTGTGCTCTTCATGTGGCAGTGACACCTGGTCCAGGACCACAGCACTGAGGGGGTAGGCCAAGTAGGGCTCATGGGCTCCTGTGAACAGCTTTGTTCATGCTTTTTACTCTCAATGTTTGGCAGGAACTCAGGGGAGGCCGGCAACTGTGGTAAGTCTGAATTCGATTTTTTACATTTGGAATAGATGTAATTAGGCACAGATATAAGACTGGATGACAAACTCTATTGCTGTAGGTAATAAAAAAGCAATGGTGCCAACACTTAGGGGAGTCAGGGAAAACTAGTTTGGTAGAGTAAGGTGTTGAGAAGAAACTGCTAGATTTCTATAAGGATTCACTCAGAGGTAGAACATTCTTTATCCCTATTTTAAAAGTGACCTACCAAGTTTCTTCTCTTAGGGGATGCTGTAGAACTTTGTATTTTTAAGAAGCAGAATTGGAAAATTTGACTTTCACCTTCAAATTCAGTACCTGGCCACTGAATATATTGAACTCCTGTGCTGCCAGGAAGGCGATTACGGGGTTTTAAAAAGGCTTCCAAATTCAGGAGAGAGAGAAAGAAGTGTGACATTTGGTGATGTTAGGTGGAAGAGGAAGCTGAGTTTGGGGAAATTCAATGAGATCTAGATGGCCTACAACATAACTGTACAATGCCCTTGGCTAGAAAAAAATAATGACTCCATCAACTTACATAACTGTGAGCCTTGGGACCCCATAAACTGGGTTTGAATTCCAGCTTCATCACTAATTAACTAAGGGTTGGGTATATGAGACCTCTCTCTGTAACATCCTCATAGTTTTTTGTTTTTTTTTTTTTTAAATGCAGTTCCCTTTGTTCAAAAGGCAGGGGGAGAAAAGTGCTTGTCCTTTTTGCCTGCATTCTGAAGCCTTGATCTGTCAAGATGTTTTTGCTATTTAAATGTCTTCCTACCTCAGGTAGAGAATACTCCTGAGACATGAGGGCCTTATCCTGTGACTCCGCCTGTGATGGTGTCTAACAGCAACCCTCCCTGCACCCAGTCCTAAGCTGTAGCCCAGGTATATGGTGGCAGCAAGCTTTGTGCAGTGTTGAGGGAACTGATGGTCAAGAACCTGTCCTAAAGAGACAGGAAGGTGAGGAGGAGGTAGTAGGTGGATGAACCAAGTCTCCAGGCCACTGGCACGTGTTCTGTTTTTCAACGGACTTCACTTACAAAACTAAAACCCAACGATAAAATTTTTAAGAATTTCAAGATGACAACTGCAGAGCATTAACTCCAAGCATAATGTCCCCTTCTAAGTATGGGGCTCTGTGTAACTGCACTGGCCACATGCCCATGATACTAGCCCTGCTTCAGGTGAGCCCTTTACCTCATCAGCTCTTCCGTTATCTCTTCATGCAGCACAAGCCACTATTTGTGACTTACAGCAGAGTTCCAAATCTTTTAATTCCGTGGATTCTTTGGTAATCTGGTGACCTTATTGGCCTTTTCCCAGAATAAGTTTTAGTACATCATTTTGTATAGTATATTTAAACTATGCTCTTCCACATGATTACAGTTTTCTGTATGGATTATCACGCAAAATAAATGGCCAACTATCAGATAAGTCTACAGTTTAGCAACACATTATATTGGTGACTGAAACATCTACAATGCATTACAGTATATCCTCTCTATTTACTCTTATGTTGATCAATATTTAGATAAAATTTAGTCAGAGACCACTCCACAGTATAACATTCAAGTTAAAGAACAAGAGCCTTTACAATGAAAACCTTTTAAAATGAACATGACTCTGAAGAGTTGGAACTGCAATTGTCTTAGAGAATACAAAAGAGAATTGAGTTCAAATTGGATAGGTTCCCTTCGTTTGGCTGAAATGATATTGATGGCAGTGGTGGCCCATCTGGAGTGGCTGCTGCCATCACTCTGGCTGCAGCAGGGAAGGATGGCCAGGGCTGTACTCTCCATCCACAGAGCCAGTGGGAGCCAGGGACAAGTGGGAGCCCTGCTTCTTCCAAGTTGGTGGGGCAGGAGCTCCCCAGGTGCAACTGCAGCCACTCAAGTCACAGCTGTGGACACAGGCTTCTCACTCCATGGAGCAGGCAGGAGCTCCACCCTTCTGGGTGCAGCTATAGCTGCCCAAGTCATGGCTGCAGACCCAGGCTTCCCTGTCCTCTTGGGGATGCCAGGAGGAGGCAGGAGTCCTGCCCTGCTGGGCACAGCTGCAGCCACCCAAGTGGTGGCTGCAGACCTGGGCCCTCTGCTCCACAGAGCAGTCTGGAGCCCTGCCTTCCCTGGGGAAGTTATATCCACCCAAGCCACAGCTACAGACCTGGGAACCTCTATAGTTTTGGGGGCCCAGGAAGGACCTACCACCTGCCCTCATGGGCTTGGTGGTGTCTGTTCCCACTACCTGGCCCCTCCCCATTTCTGGCACCCTCTCCAATCTGAGAATAAGGTTTGGGTCAAGCCCAGGTGCTGTTGCAGCCTGGCCAGCAATGGGCATGCTCAGGGCAGTGCTGACATGCCAGCCCACTGCCACCTAGCCCCCTCCAGACTTCAGGTGCTGACAAGTATGGGAGGGAAGTTGAAGGGGTGCTGAGGGCAGCTTGGCTCTTGCCTGCAGGTGCCCCTTGGCATGAAAGCCTGGGCACCATGAAGAGCAATGGGAGACAGAGAGGACAAAATAGGGTGGGTCCCTGGTGAGGCTCCACTTTCAGGCCAGGGAGGACCTGAAGGCTGGAGACCAGGCTGCCAGTCCCATGGACCACAGTGGGAACTTGTCGTGCCTTTTCTGGGCCTGCTGATGGCTGCCCATGGACCAGTTGGCATGCACTTCCTCCTATCTTAGGCCCATAAAAGTCCTGGGCTCAGCCAGAGCTGAGCAGATGGGATGAACAGCTACAGAGAGAAGCTACCCACTCCAGGGCCTCCTTTCTGCAACTCCCTGCAGAGACAGTGGGACAACCTGCCTGCAGAGAGAAGCTACCCACTCCAGGAGCCTCCTGTCTCCTGAGAGCTGAACACTTGGTGTGACAACCTGCCTACAGAGAGGAGCTACCTACTCCTGGGCCTCCTCTGAGCTATTCTGCCACTCAATAAAGCTCCTCTTCGCCTTGCTCATCTTCCACTTGTCTGCATACCTTGTTCTTCCTGGACACAGGGCAAGAACTCAAGACCTGCCAAATGGCAGGGTGAAAGAGTTGTAACACAAACATGGCTGAAACATGCCCCTTGCTTGCCACATTGCAGGTGAAGAGAAGGAGAGAAGAGCTGTGTCCCTTGGGGAGCACAGACCTGGGAGCCCCCCCTTGAGCTAGGGCTGTGACTTTCTCTTCTGGGGCCAGAGGCTACCGGAATCTCCAATATTTTGGGTGCCACCACATTCCCCATTGGCATTTGTGGAAGCTGCTTGCAGAGAGCACCTGGTCCAGCCACAGTTTTGCAGAGAGCCAGTGCCCATGCCAACACCTGGAGCTGCCTGCCCCACTGCAGCAGCTGGCATGCCTGACTTTGTGCAGTGGCCGGACCCCACAGTTACTCTTTCACACACCCCTCACCACTCCACACCTGGCTTGCCCTTGTGAGGCATGGGATCCAGGCTGGTAGTGTGAGCCAAGTGCAGCCTTGCCAGGCTGAGTAGGTGGAACCGGCTCAGTGGGCCCTAGCAAAACTTAGGCAAAGGTGCCACCGGCCATAGAGTTTTCCTGCCAGAAAAGTGACACCCCAAGGATCCTGCAACAATATGATTAAAAATGAAGACAGATTGGGTACAGTGACTCGCTCTCATAATCCCAGGACTTTGGGAGGCCAGGAGCTTGAGACCAGCTTAGGCAATATAGTGAAACCTTTTCTCTACAATTTTTTTTTTTTAAATTAACCAAGCATGGTGGTATGTGCCTTTAGTTCCAGTTACTTGGGAGGCTAAAGTGAGAAGATTGCTTGAGCCCAGATGGTTGGGGTTGCAGTGAACCAAGATTGTGCCACTGTATTTCAGCCTGGGCAACAGAGCAAGTCCTTGTCTCTAAAACAAGAGAAGTAGGAGATGACAGAAGAGAAGAAAATACAAAAGAAATAAAAATAAAAGGGAGCAGAGGCAACACTTCATTTTCTAAAATTCTTAGAACTTTCTTTTGTTAATATTGTAACTTTTATTTTAGGTTCGGGGCACATGTAAAGGTATGTTATACAGGCAAACTCATGACTCAGGAGTTTGGTGTACAGATTATTTTGTCACCCCGGCACTAAGGAGATTACTTAGCAGTTTTTTGTTGTTGTTTTTTTTTTTCTGAATGCTTTCCTCCTCCTATCCTTCTCCCTCAAGTAGACCCCAGTGTCTGTTGTTCCCCTTTTCCTATTCATATGCTCTCATTACTTAGTTCCCACTTATAAGTGAGAACATGCACTATTTGATTTTCTGTTCCTGCTTTAGTTTGCTAAGGATAATGGCCCCCAGTTCCATCCATATATTCCTGCACAAAGGATATTATTTTATCCTTTTTTTATGAATGCCTAGTATTTCATGGTGTACTTGTATCACATTTCCTTTATCTAGTCTACCATTGATGGGCATTTACATTGATTTCATGTCCTTGCTGTCATGAATAATGCTGCAATGATCATAGACGTGCATGTGTCTTTATGGTAGAACAATTTATGTTCCTTTGGGTATATACCCAGTAGTGGGATTCCTGGATCAAATAGTAGTTCCATTCTTAGTTCTTTGAGGAATCGCCATAGTGTCTTCCACAATGATTGAACTAATTTACACTCCCACCAGCAGTGTATACGCATTTTCTTTTCTTCATAACCTCACCAGTATCTGTTATATTTTGACTTTTAAATAATAGCCATTCTGGCTGATGTGAGATGATATTTCATTGTGTTTTTTATTTGCATTTCTCTAGTGATTAGTGATATTGAGCATTTCTTATATGTTTGTTGGACCCATGTATGTCTTCTTTTGAAAAGTGTTCATGTCCTTTGCCCACTTTTGAATGGTGTTGTTTGTTTTTTGTTTGTACATTTGCTTAAGTTCCTTGTAGAGTCTGGATATTAGACCTTTGTCAGCAGATGTAGAGTTTCAAATACTTTCCCTCAATCTGTCGGTTGCCTTTTAACTCTGTTAATAGTTTCTTTTGCTGTGCAGAAGCTCTTTAGTTTAGGTTCCATTTGTCAATTTTTGCTTTTGTTGCAATTGTTTTGGGGATCTCATCTTCATAACATTTTCCCTTTTCCTATGTCCAGAATGGTGTTGCCTAGGTTGTCTTCCAGGGTTTTTGTAGTTTGGAGTTTTATATTTAAGTCTTTACTCCATCTTGAGTTGATTTTTGTATGTGGTGTAAGGAAGGGGTCCAGTTTCAATCTTCTCCATATAGCTAGCCAGTTATCGCAGCACCATTTATTAAATAGGGAGTCTTTTCCCTATTTCTTGTTTTTTCAGCTTTCTCAAATATCAGATGATTGTAGATGTGTGGCCTTATTTCTGGGTTCCCTATTCTGTTTCATTAGTCTATGTGTCTGTTTTTGTACCAGTACCATGATTTTTTTTGCTGTAGCCTTGTACTACAGTTTGAAGTCAGGCAATGTGATTCCTCCAGCTTTGTTCTTTTTGCTTAGGATTGCCTTGGCTATTCTGGCTCTTTTGTGGTTCCATATGAATTTTGGAATAGGTTTTTCTAGTTTTGTGAAGAATGTCACTGGTAGTTTGATAAGAATATCATCGAATGTGTAAATTGCTTTGGGCAGTATGGCCATTTTAATTTTACTGATTCTTCATATTTATGAGAATGGGGTATTCTTTTATTTGTTTATGTCATCTCTGATTTCTTTGAACAGTGTTTTGTAATTGTCACAGTAGCTATCTTTCACCTCCTGGTTAGCTGTATTCCGAGGTATCTACTTCTCTTTTGTTGTGGCAATTGTGAATGGGATTGCCTTCCTGATTTGACATTTGGCTTGCGTTCTGTTTGTGTATGGGAATACTACTTACTTTTGTACACTGATTTTGTAGTCCAAAACTTTGTGAAGCTACTTCAGGTCGAGGAGTTTTGGGGCAGATACTAAGGGGTTTTCTAGATGTAGAATCATGTCATCTGTGAACAGGGATAGTTTGACTTCCTCTCTTTCTATTTGGATGCTTTTCATTTTTTTCTCTTGACTGATTGCTTCTGGCCAAGACTTCAAATACTATGTTGAACAGGAGTGGTGAGAGTGGGAATCCTTATCTTGTTCCAGTGTTCCAGTTTTCAGGGGGAATGCTTCCAGTTTTTGCTCATTGAGTATGATGTTGGCTATGGGTATATTTGGCTCTTACAATTTTGAAGTATGCTCCTTCAACGCCTAGTTTTTGAGGGTTCTTAACATGAAGGATGTTGAATTTCATTCAAAGTCTTTTCTGCACCTTTGATATAGTCATGTGGTTTTTGTCTTTAGTTCTGTTTATGTGATGTATTATATTTATTGATTTGCATATGTTGAACCAATCTTGCATCCCAGGGACAAACTCTACTTGATCATCGTGGATTAGCTTTTGGATGTATTGCTGGATTCAGTTTGCTAGTATATTTTGACAATTTTTTCATCTATATTCACTAAGGATATTTACCTGAAGTTTTCATTTTTTTGTTGTTTCTCTGCCAAGTACTGGTATAAGGATGATGCTTATACCAGTACTTTATACCAAGTACTAGTGTAAGGATGATGCCTATAAGTACTGGTATAAGGATGATGCCTCATAAAATGAGATGGGGATGAGACTATCCTCCTCAATTCTTTAGAATAGCTTCAGTAAGAACAGTACCAGCTCTTCTTTGTGCATCTGGTAGAATTGGTCATGAATCTGACCTAAAACAGTATTTCAAGGATAAAAATAGAATGGAAGGAATTGCTAGATTTCAGAAAGAAATTAGGAGAGAGAGAGAGAGAGAGAAAGAGAGAGACACAGAGAGAGAGAGAAATTAGGGGAGAGGCAGAGAGGGAATAATTCTATTTCCTTCCCATTCAAATGAATATAATTACATTCTTGGATAACCAATGTTGAGAACCCGCCTGTAGCAAGTATGCAAGAAATAGTTCCACAGCAAGCCAGCATGGAGAGTCTACCCAGCCTCCTTTGACCCCTGCACAATGGCATACTTGGCTGATATATCTGGTCACAGTAGAATGGGCTGCTATGTCATTGACCTGGAGCTGTAATTTCAGGTGGTGATGCAAATACCCAAATTTCCACCTGGGAGTGTAGTACCAGACAACCGGGTGTAAAATGCGCTGAGTAAGATGAGCATCATGAACACTCCTTTGAAGTATCTGATGATTGCAGACGTCCCAGGCCAGCTCATTTATGTGTGGGCCCTGTCAGGGAGTCTTGAGTTCATTTTGTTGTCCTTTAATAAGGACCAGGAAATGCACCAAGGAAAGAAGATTAAAAACTCATTTTCAAAGCTTTCTTTTGCCATGCTTTGGAGAAACCCCATCATTTTTCATTCATTATCACTTATTTCATCTGAGGATCACGAAGTGTGACCCCGGATGTTTTCCAGATGACTAATGGAATGTGTTTTGGAGACAAATAACTTGTTTTTGTTTAGTGCACATATTTAGCTCTGTTATTTATATCGCAGAAGAAAACAAACAAATGGCACCTGAGAGCATCCTTTCTACTGTTTATCATTTTAAGTAAAAAAAAAAAAAAAAAAAAAAGAAGATAGACAATAATGTATAGTCAAGGTCAAAAAATACCGAACAAAATCAAACATTTTAATTTATAATTCTCTTTCTTTGGTTATTTTTAGTTAAGAGCCTGAATCATCTAGACCTTTTTTGAAGCCCTTCTACTAATTAGCTCATTTCTGATTCAATAATGAAATTATTTTTGTCCCCATCCCAATCCTACCCAAATACTTTAGTATTGCTTACTCATTGCATAGCTATGGTACCTAATAAACTTTGCTTCATAGAATACTAAAGATTTATATCCCACTAACTTCTAAAAGGGTTTGAGTCAGCTAGTAACATATATGAGTATAACCAGGCCATAGGAATTTTTCCTCCTTCTTATGACATGTCATTCTCTTTTTCTCTATAAATACAAATGATCTCACTTCCTGTTTGTGCTGCTGATGAGAAGGTAATGAAAATGAAGGGAAAATCACTTCCCAGTTCTTCAAACTGACATCACTAATTCCCTGCTTCTTTAAGACTTGGCAGTCACAATGTAAGATGACTTCCTGAAAGAGGAGAAATCTCAACCGTGCACCAAGTTGACTTTCCACACTGCCATGATATGACATGTTATTCCTTCAACTATGAAACCCTTTGAGTTTACCGACTCCTTATTTACTCAGTAATTCTGTTACATATTACACTAGATTGTTTGAAAGATCATTTATAGGAAACACAATGACTTCAAGGCCCAAAGACACCATATATTTTAGGTTTCAGATGCTGAAAAAAAGATGAAAATAATACACGTTAAAATGGTTCTGGCCAATATATGTATGTGTTTCCTCAATGGTTTCCCCTCAATCCTTCTAGTCCAAGCATTGCGAACTCCACTCCTTCCTCCTCTCGGTCATATTTCAGTGCTCACATTGCAAGGAATTCTTCAAAATTGGGAGCCCATTGTAAGGGTAGGAAACACTAGGGAAGTGAGGTAAGTAGTGAGAACACAATGAGAAGTGTTTTAATCCTAGGCCTGGCTTTCAGGTAGGTTATTAGTGGTTATAGCTAACTCATTTATGTGGTGGTAACACAAGAACTGCACCATGGACAACTTAAATAATGCCCACATGAATATCTAACTGTTAAAGGATCCTTGAGAATGATTTCATGGGATAGTAATTTTTAAGATTCAGGAATACATTTTATTGTTATTCCTCAAAATAAACTGAAGTGCTTAAGATGTGTGTGTGTGGGGGGGGTGTGGTTTTGTTTGTTTGTTTGTTTTTCTTGTTTTTGTTTTTGAGACAGGGTCTTGCTCTGTTGCCTCGGCTGGAGTGCAGTGGCGCAATCTCAGCTCACTACAACCTCTGACTCCTTGGTTCAAGCAATTCTCCTGCCTCAGCCTCCTGAGTTGCTGGAATTACAGGCGTGTGCCACCACACCAACTACTTTTTGTATTTTCAGTAGAGATTGGGTTTCACCATGTTGACCAGGGTGGTCTTGAACTCCTGACCTCAAGTGATTCACCCAGCTCAGCCTCCCAAAGTTCTGGGATTACAGGCGTGAGCCACCATGCCTGGCCAAGATATGGTTTTTTTTATTAATATGATTAGTAGTAATTGCAAAAAATGCTAAGAAATGGTCTCCAGTGAATATGTCTGGAAGATCAATATTTTCACCAACAGCGGAGCAAGATGGCCGAATAGGAACAGCTCCAGTCTCCAACTCCCAGCGCGAGCGACACAGAAGACGGGTGATTTCTGCATTTTCAACTGAGGTACTGGGGTCATCTCACTAGGGAGTGCCGGACAATCGGTGCTGGTCAGCTGCTGCAGCCTGACCAGCGAGAGCTGAAGCAGGGCGAGGCATCGCCTCACCTGGAAGCGCAAGGGGGAAGGAATTCTGTTTTCCTAGCCAGGGGAACTGGGACGCACAACACCTGGAAAATCGGGTAACTCCCACCCCAATACTGCACTTTAAGGAAACAGGCACACCAGGAGAATATATCCCACACCTGGCCGGGAGGGTTCCACACCCACGGAGCCTCCCTCACTGCTAACACAGCAGTCTGCGGTGATCTATCCGCAAGGCAGCAGTGAGGCTGGGGGAGGGGCGCCCGCCATTGCTGAGGCTTAAGTAGGTAAACAAAGCTGCTGGGAAGCTTGAACTGGGTGGAGCTCACAGCAGCTCAAGGAAGCCTGCCTGTCTCTGTAGACTCCACCTCTGGGGACAGCGCACAGCTGAAGTCCAATAGGGGAAACAGCGGGGGCCGGTGCAGACGCGAACGACTCTGTCTAACAGCTTTGGGGAGAGCCGCGGATCTCCCAACGCGGAGGTTGAGATCTGAGAACGGACAGACTGCCTGCTCAGGTGGGTCCCTAACCCCTGAGTAGCCTAGCTGGGAGACATCCCCCACTAGGGGCAGTCTGACACCCCACACCTCACAGGGTGGAGTCACCCCTGAGAGGAAACTTCCAAAGGAAGAATCAAACAGGTACACTCGCTGTTCAGCAATATTCTATCTTCGGCAACCTCTGCTGCTGATACCCAGGCAAACAGGGTCTGGAGTGGACCTCAAGCAATCTCCAACAGACCAACAGACAGTCCTTCTGACTGTCAGATGGAAAACTATCAAACAGGAAGGACACCTATACCAAAACCCCATCAGTACGTCACCATCATCAAAGACCAGAGACAGATAAAACCACAAAGATGGGGAAGAAGCAGGGCAGAAAAGCTGGAAATTCAAAAAATAAGAGCGCATCTCCCCCTGCAAAGGAGCGCAGCCCATCGCCAGCAACGGATCAAAGCTGGTCAGAGAATGACTTTGACGAGATGAGAGAAGAAGGCTTCAGTCCATCAAACTTCTCAGAGCTAAAGGAGGAATTACGGACCCAGCGCAAAGAAACTAAAAATCTTGAAAAAAGAGTGGAAGAATTGACAGCTAGACTAATTAATGCAGAGAAGATCATAAACGAAATGACAGAGATGAAAACCATGACACGAGAAATACGTGACAAATGCACAAGCTTCAGTAACCGACTCGATCAACTGGAAGAAAGAGTATCAACGATTGAGGATCAAATGAATGAAATGAAGCGAGAAGAGAAACCAAAAGAAAAAGAAGAAAAAGAAATGAACAACGCCTGCAAGAAGTATGGGATTATGTAAAAAGACCAAATCTACGTCTGATTGGGGTGCCTGAAAGTGAGGGGGAAAATGGAACCAAGTTGGAAAACACTCTTCAGGATATCATCCAGGAGAACTTCCCCAACCTAGTAGGGCAGGCCAACATTCAAATTCAGGAAATACAGAGAACGCCACAAAGATACTCCTCCAGAAGAGCAACTCTAAGACAATAATTGCCAGATTCACCAAAGTTGAAATGAAGGAAAAAATCTTAAGGGCAGCCAGAGAGAAAGGTCGGGTTACCCACAAAGGGAAGCCCATCAGACTAACAGCAGATCTCTCGCAGAAACTCTACAAGCCAGAAGAGAGTGGGGGCCAATATTCAATGTTCTTAAGAAAAGAATTTCAACCCAGAATTTCATATCCAGCCAAACTAAGTTTCATAAGTGAAGGAGAAATAAAATCCTTTACAGATAAGCAAATGCTTAGAGATTTTGTCACCACCAGGCATGCCTTACAAGAGACCCTGAAGGAAGCCCTAAACATGGAAAGGAACAACCGGTACCAGCCATTGCAAAAACATGCCAAAATGTAAAGACCATCGAGGCTAGGAAGAAACTGCATCAACTAACGAGCAAAATAATCAGTTAATACCATAATGACAGGATCAAATTCACACATAACAATATTAACCTTAAATGTAAATGGACTAAATGCTCCAATTAAAAGACACAGACTGGCAAACTGGATAAAGAGTCAAGACCCATCAGTCTGCTGTATTCAGGAGACCCATCTCACATGCAGAGACATACATAGGCTCAAAATAAAGGGATGGAGGAAGATCTACCAAGCAAATGGAGAACAAAAAAAGCAGGGGTTGCAATCCTAGTCTCTGATAAAACAGACTTTAAACCATCAAAGATCAAAAGAGACAAAGAAGGCCATTACATAATGGTAAAGGGATCAATTCAACAGGAAGAGCTAACTATCCTAAATATATATGCACCCAATACAGGAGCACCCAGATTCATAAAGCAAGTCCTTAGAGACTACAAAGAGACTTAGACTCCCATACAATAATAATGGGAGACTTCAACACTCCACTGTCAACATTAGACAGATCAACGAGACAGAAAGTTAACAAGGATATCCAGGAATTGAACTCATCTCTGCACCAAGTGGACCTAATAGATATCTATAGAACTCTCCACCCCAAATCAACAGAAAATACATTCTTCTCAGCACCACATCACACTTATTCCAAAATTGACCACATAATTGGAAGTAAAGCACTCCTCAGCAAATGTACAAGAACTGAAATTATAACAAACTGTCTCTCAGACCACAGTGCAATCAAACTAGAACTCAGGACTAAGAATCTCAATCAAAACCGCTCAACTACATGGAAACTGAACAACCTGCTCCTGAATGACTACTGGGTACATAACGAAATGATAGCAGAAATAAAGATGTTCTTTGAAACCAATGAGAACAAAGATACAACGTACCAGAATCTCTGGGACACATTTAAAGCAGTGTGTAGAGGGAAATTTATAGCACTAAATGCCCACAAGAGAAAGCAGGAAAGATCTAAAATTGACACTCTAACATCACAATTAAAAGAACTAGAGAGGCAAGAGCAAACACATTCAAAAGCTAGCAGAAGTCAAGAAATAACTAAGATCAGAGCAGAACTGAAGGAGATAGAGACACAAAAAACCTCCAAAAAATCAATGAATCCAGGAGGTGGTTTTTGAAAAGATCAACAAAATTGACAGACCGCTAGCAAGACTAATAAAGAAGAAAAGAGAGAGGAATCAAATAGACGCAATAAAAAAATGATAAAGGGGATATCACCACCGACCCCACAGAAATACAAACAACCATCAGAGAATACTATAAGTGCCTCTACGCAAATCAACTAGAAAATCTAGAAGAAATGGATAATTTCCTGGACACTTACACTCTCCCAAGACTAAACCAGGAAGAAGTTGAATCCCTGAATAGACCAATAGCAGACTATGAAATTGAGGCAATAATTAATAGCCTACCAACAAAAAAAGTATAGGACCAGATGGATTCACAGCTGAATTCTACCAGAGGTACAAGGAGGAGCTGGTACCATTCCTTCTGAAACTATTCCAATCAATAGAAAAAGAGGGAATCCTCCCTAACTCATTTTATGAGGCCAACATCATCCTGATACCAAAGCCTGGCAGAGACACAACAAAAAAAGAGAATTTTAGACCAATATCCCTGATGAACATCGATGCAAAAATTCTCAATAAAATACTAGCAAACCGGATTCAGCAGCACATCAAAAAGCTTATCCACCATGATCAAGTGGGCTTCATCCCTGGGATGCAAGGCTGGTTCAACATTCTCAAATCAATAAACATAATCCAGCATATAAACAGAACCAAAGACAAGAACCACATGATTATCTCAATAGATGCAGAAAAGGCTTTTGACAAAATTCAACAGCCCTTTATGCTAAAAACGCTCAATAAATTCGGTATTGAGGGAACGTACCTCAAAATAATAAGAGCTATTTATGACAAACCCACAGTTAATATCATACTGAATGGGCAAAAACTGGAAAAATTCCCTTTGAAAACTGGCACAAGACAGGGATGCCCTCTCTCACCACTCCTATTCAACATAGTGTTGGAAGTTCTGGCTAGGGCAATCAGGCAAGAGAAAGAAATCAAGGGTATCCAGATAGGAAAAGAAGAAGTCAATTGTCCCTGTTTGCAGATGACATGATTGTATATTTAGAAAACCCCATCGTCTCAGCCCAAAATCTCCTTAAGCTGATAAGCAACTTCAGCAAAGTCTCAGGATACAAAATTAATGTGCAAAAATCACAAGCATTCTTATACACCAGTAACAGACAAGCAGAGAGCCAAATCAGGAATGAACTTCCATTCACAATTGCTTCAAAGAGAATAAAATACCTAGGAATCCAACTTACAAGGGATGTAAAGGACCTCTTCAAGGAGAACTACAAACCACTGCTCAGTGAAATAAAAGAGGACACAAACAAATGGAAGAACATACCATGCTCATGGATAGGAAGAATCAATATCGTGAAAATGGCCATACTGCCCAAGGTAATTTATAGATTCAATGCCATCCCCATCAAGCTACCAATGAGTTTCTTCACAGAATTGGAAAAAACTGCTTTAAAGTTCATATGGAACCAAAAAAGAGCCCACATTGCCAAGACAATCCTAAGTCAAAAGGACAAAGCTGGAGGCGTCACGCTACCTGACTTCAAACTATACTACAAGGCTACAGTAACCAAAACAGCATGGTACTGGTACCACAACAGAGATATAGACCAATGGAACAGAACAGAGTCCTCAGAAATAATACCACACATCTACAGCCATCTGATCTTTGACAAACCTGACAAAAACAAGAAATGGGGAAAGGATTCCCTATTTAATAAATGGTGCTGGGAAAATTGGCTAGCCATAAGTAGAAAGCTGAAACTGGATCCTTTCCTTACCCCTTATATGAAGATTAATTCAAGATGGATTAGAGACTTAAATGTTAGACCTAATACCATAAAAACCCTAGAAGAAAATCTAGGTAGTACCATTCAGGACATAGGCATGGGCAAGGACTTCATGTCTAAAACACCAAAAGCAACGGCAGCAAAAGCCAAAATTGACAAATGGGATCTCATTAAACTAAAGAGCTTTTGCACAGCTAAAGAAACTACCATCAGAGTGAACAGGCAACCTACAGAATGGGAGAAAATTTTTGCAACCTACTCATCTGACAAAGGGCTAATATCCAGAATCTACAAAGAACTCAAACAAATATACAAGAAAAAAACAAACAACCCCATCAAAAAGTGGGCAAAGGATATGAACAGACATTTCTCAAAAGAAGACATGCATACAGCCAACAGACACATGAAAAAATGCTCATCATCACTCGCCATCAGAGAAATGCAAATCAAAACCACAATGAGATACCATCTCACACCAGTTAGAATGGCAATCATTAAGAAGTCAGGAAACAACAGGTGTTGGAGAGGATGTGGAGAAATAGGAACACGTTTACACTGTTGGTGGGATTGTAAACTAGTTCAACCATTATGGAAAACAGTATGGCAATTACTCAAGGATCTAGAACTAGATGTACCATATGACCCAGCCATCCCACTACTGGGTATATACCCAAAGGATTTTAAATTATTCTACTACAAAGACACATGCACACGTATGTTTATTGCGGCACTATTCACAATTGCAAAGACTTGGAATCAACCCAAATGTCCATCTGTGACAGACTGGATTAAGAAAATGTGGCACATATACACCATGGAATACTATGCAGCCCTCAAAAAGGATGAGTTTGCGTCCTTTGTGGGGACATGGATGCAGCTGGAAACCATCATTCTTAGCAAACTATCACAAGAAGAGAAAACCAAACACCGCATGTTCTCACTCATAGGTGGGAACTGAACAATGAGATCACTTGGACTCGGGAAGGGGAACATCACACACTGGGGCCTATCATGGGGAGGGGGGAGGAGGGAGGGATTGCATTGGGGAGTTATACCTGATATAAATGATGAATTGATGGGTGCTGATGAGTTGATGGGTGCAGCACACCAACATGGCATAAGTATACATATGTAACAAACCTGCATGTTATGCACATGTACCCTAGAACTTAAAGTATAATCAAAAAAATATATATATATATATTTTCACCAACATTACAATAGCAACAGCAATAGTGATGATAGTTGCTACCATTAAGTCATTAAGTACCTACTTTCTGTTAGGCTCTGAGCTGTGTGTGTGTGCAGCTTTCTTTCTTTCTTTCTTTTACTTTCTTTTTGTTTTTGATAGAGTCTTGCTCTGGCACCAGGCTGGAGTGCAGTGGCACGATCTTGGCTCACTACAACCTCCACCTCCCAGGTTCAAGTGATTCTCCTGCCTCAGCCTCCCAAGTAGCTGGGATTACAGGCTCCCACCACCATGCCTGGCTAATTTTTGTGTTTTTAGTAGATATAGTGTTTTACTATGTTGGCCAGGCTGGTCTTGAACTCTTGACCTCAGGTGATCCACCTGCCTCGGCCTCCCAAAGTGCTGAGATTAAAAATGTGAGCCACTGCGCCCGGCCAACATTCTTTCTTCTTTATCCTGTTATGTAAACAGTGGAACAAATGCTCAGATAACCTGAGTGCATTGCCAGTGCCACATAGCTTGTTAATGGCCAAGTGAGGATTTCAATCACATGACTCTGGTCACTAGATAGTTTTCTCCACCCTTATCTCTCTCATGACTCCTTTTTTTAGTAAGTTGTCAAGCTATTTGTGTGGAACAGTGTAACTGTCAGGCCTCCAAGAGACTCTGTTAACCACAACAGTAGGGTACACACACAGAGACACACATGCACATGTACATACAACACAAACCTCAAAGAGCTTTCATAGCTTGTCAGGGCTTAGGGAAAATGTAAAATTTTTCTTTTCTCTAGAAAATATTTGGAGCACTAACCACTCAAAATATTACAGAAAACAAAATGAAAAAAATAGCATGCTCCATTAAGAGACAGAAAAATGGTGACAGACTGGTTGAGAGAAGCAGAGAGGAAGCTTTATAATAGGTTTTCAAGTACTTGAGAAAGATCAGTTATTTCCCATTTCATCTGTGCAAAAAATAGAGAGGAGCTTGGCTTAAAATATAGCATAAAAGCAATAACAAAATAACTAGCAAGAGAATTAAGACTTGGAGGAGGATATTGATGATGCTTATGGAGTCATCAACTCTCTTAGTCTTAACAAGATGTAGAGCTCGTTGTGTCCTGGAAATGGTTCTTTAGTGCTCAAGAAATAGTGCATCCCAGTGGTTAGGAGTCAAGGTTTTGTAATCTGACCAGCCTGGTTTGTTGCTTGGCTTTGCAACATTGAGCTGTATGAATTTGGGCAGGTTACTTAACCATCTTAAACCCCATTTTTCTCATTTCTATACAGGAGATACATTATCTACAATAAAAGGGTATACCATTCTTTTAACAAGTGGTTAGCACAAAGGAAATGCATGTTGGCTGCTACTGCTACTGCTGTAATGTTTAGGTATAGTTTGGCTTGAAAATATGACTGTGGTTTCCACTGAGTTATCATTCCCCTTCAGACAAATACTTGTAATAGACATTTGTCATTTTATAGCTACTCGGATTTCATATACCTCTTACATGCTTCAGGAATCACAAGATTGTTATAAGCCACAGCAAGGAGGATATTCCTTCTCCCATCTTTCTGGCAATGAGAATGGAAACTTGTGACCTTGGCTGGCTAATTACATGGGTTTTGAATATGGAAAAGCAATGAGGCCACTAGAGATTGTTTTCTGAAGCTGTGGCTGAATAGCAAACTTTCAGCATGTACCTGGGGTTTGTAGAATATGCTGGGAGACTGGAGTATCCAGTGGTGATGAGACCTATAGTATCCTCCTAAGAAACCACTTCTGTGGTCGAGTATTAGCTATTCCTAGTTTCTTTTGGCTCTTGCCTCCACTCTCAACCTTGGTTATCTAGTTATTCTGGTGATTCTCTGATCTCGTGATGTGTTGTCCATCAGCTATATCCACAAAAATTCTTCAACACAATCCTCCCTGCTCCCTCCAAAAAAAAAGTCAATGGCATTCAACATATCCAACATAAGCTTTTGTTTTAAACTTTTATAGATGCAGGTTGATAGAAGATCGCCCTTCTAGGCTGGACTTTGCCGGTTGTGGTTATAAGCTGTAGTTAGGTCCAGGTCTCTTCCACATTTTCTTTATGTTTCTTGGACTACCAGTTATTGGAGGTATGTTGTTCTGATGATGAAAGGTAACAATACATGACAGAAGGCCCAAGTGAGCAAGCACATTTGAAGTCTCTGCTTACATCACACCTTCTAATGTCTGATTGGACTGTGCAAATTCCATGGTTGAGCCCAGAATCGATGGGGTAAGGAATATATGCTTCCTCTGGTGGGAAGAAATGTAACATTTTAGGGAGTGGATATTACAAAGGCTGAGGCTGTGAATACGAAGAAGGGTGAAGAACTGAGGAAGGTAAAGCAAATGACCATACATGTGTTCTTCAGTATCTTTCCAATGAAAGTCTTTTCTGCTTAAATCAGTGTTTGTTTCTACTTCTTGTGACAAAGAACCTTGATATATAGTATAGGGACTATTAAGGGAGTAAATGGTCTTTCCTTATGGGGTTTGGGGGAATCTCACATTGGCATCTGACCTGTATGGAAAAGAAGGCAATGAAAAACCAGTGCCTTCCAGAGTATTAAAGGATGAGCCTATAGCAGCCTATGATATATAGTTCCAACATAATTTGTTAAATTATTGCCTAATTGTGACCTAGAATACACACTGAAAGCCACTACGTGACTACTGCCATACAGTATTATAAAGAACATACATTATTCAAAGAAGGAATCATGTATTCATTATTAGATGTGGGGTGGTCACATCTAAGAGCACTGGATAGCTTGAAAAGGAATAATAAACTGAAACCAGTATAGTCTTGTATCAAAGCACAAACTAAAAACTAAGAACTTTCTATAACTACTAAAATAGCCTCTTTAAAACATTTTATACCTAAAGTGTTGAGATCATAAGCTGAAAAACAAATGCGTTGAGGATTACATGCTTTGCCAAATTACAACATTGGTTAAATATATAGTGTTTCCAAATCTCTTAGGAAATTGATTAAGAAAGAATGGGCCCTAAGAACTCCATAGTAGCATTTGGAAAAATTGGAGCTACCCAAGCTTCTAATGCTGCTGAGCCTACCTTGCTGGCTGAAGCAAGCTTGTTTTTGTCTAAAGAGTCTGTTCCAGCTTGACTTAAAGTCATTGTGTCTCCCTTGTCTATTTTGCAACAGAACCTCAACTTTTTCATTCCCTTCGCTCCCAACCCTCATTTTCTCCAGATATATAGGTGCAGTCACATTACAGCACACCAAAGAGGTCTGAAGAAGTCAGTTCTTTGTTAATTTGCATCAGCAAAAACAATCTGAGCAGTATGTGTAGGAATGGATTCCAAGGATGATAGAACAAATAGGGAAGAATATAAATATAGATCAGACTAATTTATTTTAAAATCTGGAAGGCATATGAGATTCTGGATTCAATATGCTACTTAGAGCAGTAGGAGTAGTTTTAAACGTTTGCTTGGTCTACTCGAGTGGCACAGTCTAAGTTAATTTGAGATACCATAAACTCTTTTATATAACAAAGAGAAAAATGCTGGGGTGGCATTATTGAGTGTAATCCATTCATTATTCATCTACGGTCTATAGGAAGACACAGAAGACATGACTTTTCTAAAACCTTAAAGAAGTCATTAGTGAAAGGAATATTAGTATTTCTTTTTTTGTCAACAGGAATTTAGTAGATAATTATCACTTTGAATATATTAATTTTATAGCTTTTTTCCTTTTTTATTTTACTTTAAGTTCTGGGATACATGTGCAGAATGTACAGGTTAGTTACATAGGTATACACGTGACATGGTGGTTTGCTGCCCCATCAACCTGTCATCTAGGTTTTAAGTCCTGCATGCATTAGATATTTGTCCTAATGCTCTTCCTCCCCTTACCTCCCACCCCCAACAGGCCCCAGTGTGTGTTGTTTCCCTCCCTGTATTCATGTGTTCTCATGAACATTAGTATTTCTTAAAATAGTTTAGTGGTTCTCTCTGGGCTGATGATGCGTGTGGAAGACAAAGTAGTTAAAATGGGTTATCTAATTTTAATGATATTAAAGTCTGTAGGATGACAGACACCAATGAGTAGCATGTGATCACTACAAGCATAGTGGAAAAGGTACTCACATATTGGGCCAAGAGGGTGAACTAAATGTCCTAACTCAGAGTGAGCTTCGATTATGACTTTCTGATTACGGACTCCTAGGGGCTAAAACAAGGGATAGCTTACTAAACAGCTATTTCACATTAAAAAAAAAATTTGAGGTCTCCTTGAGAAACATAGTTTCTTATCCAATTCAAATAGATGTGCCATTTCACATATCCAAAGCCCTAATAAAGTGAATGCCTAGGAACGCAAAAACAAGAGACTCACAATATCGTCACAGGCATGTCACGTGAATCTTCCTTCAGACTTTCTTAGAAGAACTTGCATCCATTCAGCAGGGTAATGCTTAGAGGTGTGGAAGTTGTTTAACCCTGTCATAGAGAGGCATAGAAGAAACCTTCAGTGATTTGGGATTTAATGGGTCAAGTTATAAATAAAATTTTGAACTGAGACTGTCTCCCAAGAGGTCCACCTCTCAGTTCATCCTACAGTTATTTCCCTAGTTGATGAATGCAGATATATAACTCCTCAGCAAAAATGAGAATCTTCACGCTCATTTGCTGATCTGCAGAGTGAGTACTATGTTTGTAACATAAGCTCTAATTTCATGACAATATAGTAAATATAAAATTATTAGTAGGGGAAGCAAAGGAGGTCATTCCTAACTTCTCAAGCAAACAAACAAAAAAACCTTCAAACAAGAAAACCCAAAACAAGATACCCCAAACAAGAAAACAGAGGCCATTCAACCTTCAAATTAATTGTAAGTAGAAAAATAAATACCAAATCCTGGCAAAGTGTCTCCTACCATTCTTGATGCAAGCTTTCAGGGTATACAAAAATAGCTCTGGAAAAATTGTAAGGCATAGAGTATACAAAATTTTTGACAAGCCTAAAATTGATCAGAAAAACAATAACAAAAAAGAAAGTAGGCACAGATGCAAAAACACTGAAATAATGTATTGTTCAGGGCACAGTTTACAGGAAAAACATTAAAAATGCATCCAGAACCTAAAAAGCTGCGCCTTAGAAAAGTATTGTTTGAAGGGAAAAATATTTTTAGAAAAAGTGGAGTGGTGCCTTTTGGAAATCGAGTAGAAAGAGAAAAAATTAGCAAGAAGAGGAAATTCATTATCCTGAAAGATTACTAAATCAAATAAAGAGGAACACAAAACACCTTCTTATATATTTTCTGTCATTTATTTATCTGCCATTACCAAATCAGCAAAGAAACCCTTCTTTTCTATACTGGCTGAAGATATGCTTTGTGCCTGGAACCTCATAAACCACTACAACCTCTGTCCACAGACTACAGATACAAAAACAGTATATATCTATTTATTCATCTGTCTATAAGTACTTTAAATGATTTAGAAAATTACAATCTAAACATTTTTAAGTCAGGAAAATTTCTCAATGAAATTAAAATTAATTAAACTCAAAAATAAGTTTAAAAAGACAAAATACACCAGTAATGAAGATAAAATTAAAAGTTGCCTAAGGAAGATAAAAACAATTTGAAACAATATGAAAAACATTGAGTAAAAGAAGGAAAATATAAAACATAATAAAAATTATATAAAGAAAGCAGTAAAAAGAGAAAGAAAGTGGTTTAAATGAAGGACAAGCAAAGAACTAACAACATATGTATAATTGGAGTATTGAAAAGGACTTTTTTTAAAAAAAAAACAAGAAAACAGAAATAATGTTTAAAACTATAATCCATTGCTTCTACTTTCAGTAATGGGTGAGGAAACTCCAATTAGACAGACAAACTCTACTGCAGATAACAATAAACTCTGAAAAAAGCACAAAAGGCAGTTACTGGAAAACAATAGATGGAGGCAGATTCTAGGGGAGTCTATGCTGGTAAGCAGGAGGTGTATAGTAAGAAATCTCTATTTTTATCCTTTTAGCCTGAAAAAGGTGCAGTTGTCGTGGGCACTGTTGGAAAAATGACAATCTTTTTGGTTAATTAGAAGATTTAGGATGAGACAACCATAACCGTTGGAGAGGGAGGAGTATTCACAGATGAGGAAGAGTCAGCCAAGGACTAGTTGGTTTGTGTCTACCTGGATCTCTGAACAACTGATGAAACCTGTGGTTGGAGCATACTCAGAACAGTTTAGCTGTCTTTGCTGAAATAGCTCAGCTGGAGAAGCATTAGATTGAAGACAGCTTAACTAAGAAACAAAATTCTTATTTTAAAATTTTAGCTAACTCTCAGGAGTGCATTTGTAGTTCAGTCCAACCAAGTTAAGTGCCTGTTAGAACAGAAAAGAACAATACTCCTAAAAACCAATTATCAGATAAAAATAAATAAGTCCAGAATCTCTATAGCTTAACATTAAGAATGTTGAGGATATAATCCAAAATTACCTGACATATGAAGAACCAGAAAAATAGAACCCATTTTCAACAGAAAAAAAAAGCAATCAATGAAGGCTAGACATGAGATAGAATAAATGTTAGAATTAACTTATGAGTATTTCAAAGAATCTTATATAAATATCTTTGACAATGTAAAGGATTTTATGTTTTCAATGAATTTAAAAATATGAAATCTCAGCAGAAAAATGGATAAAAGATAAATGCTTCAAAACATTAGAACTGAAATAAGCTTACCAGATAGCAGAATAGGTAAGACAGAGGAGAGACTCAGTGAACTTTAAAAGAAATAAATTAAGTATTCAATTTGAAAATAATGAGAAATACAGTTAAGAAATAAACAGAGCATTAAAATCTTGTTAAATAATATTAAAAAATCAAACACATATGTAACCAGAGTCCCTTGTCATGAGGAAAAAAACTATCAGGCAGAAAAAAAAGTATTTGAAAATAACAATGACTGATATTTCTCCAAATAGGGAAAGATATATATTTACAGATTTGAGATACTTGTCAAACATCAAGCATGAAAAAGATGAAAAAAAAATGGTTATGCCTAGGCACATTATAGTCAACCTGCTGAAAGCCAATGTAAAAAAGAAACTTTGAGAGCAGCAAGACAAAGATGACAAGTTTCATAAAAGTGAGTGATAATTTGATTAAGAGGTGTATTAGTCTGTTCTCATGCTGCTGATAGATTTACCTGAGACTGGGTAATCTATAAAGGAAAGAGTTTAATTGGCTCACAGTTCCACATGACTGTGGAGGCCTCACAATCATGGTGGAAGACAAATGAGGAGGAAAAGCATGTCTTACATGGTGGCAGGCAAGAGAGCATGTGCAGGGGAACTCTCCTTTGTAAAACCATCATATCTCCTGAGACTTATTCACTACAATGAGAACAGCATGGGAGATACCCACTCCCATGATTTAATTACTCCCCACTGGGTCCCTCCCATGACATGTGAGAATTATGGGAGCTGCAATTCAAAATGAGATATGGGTGGGAACACAGTCAAACTATGTCAAGCAGTGACATCAGAAATTTTGAATCTTGAAGGAGAGTGGAACAACATTATTTTTATGTGTTGAAAGGAAACTATAATTTAATAGTACTTTCTGGAAATAGAAGATCTGAATGTACATAACAATAGGGTCATCTTACTACCAGGAAAATTTAACAAAATGTTAAACTCCAAGCCATATCTTAGAAAAAATATTAAAGATGGAAGATAAAGAAAATGCCACCAGACCTCTAGGGAAAAGATCAAATAACTTACAAGGGGAAAAGATTATTATCACATCAGAAACAACACACAAGGCAAGGCAATAAAGGAAGAGCATTTTCAAAAGCCTCAAGGGATGAAAAAATGACCTAAGAATTATATACCCCGTCAAGCCATTCTTCAAGTATTATTGCTATAAAAAAAGTTTTAGACATTCAAGACATCAAGGCATTTTATAGTTCTTATCCCATCTTAAAGAATCTACTATAAGATGAACTTCAACCAATTAAGAAATGGCTTTGGGAACTTAGCAAAATGACAGACAATGAGTAAAGAATTGTTGTAATGAGACCAAGATGAAGGTGAGGTCAAGGGTGAAATGTTATACAACACATGCTATAAGTTATATCTTGTATGTTCTGACAGAATTAGGGCAACTAAAATTTGGGAGGAAAAGTCTCAGGGCAAAAGGAAATTGGAGTGAAGTCTTTGATTGTTATATAGGCAATAGGTGAGAATTAAGGATACCATTAAAAACTGACAAGTTTTTTTTTTTTTTTTTTTTTGAGAAGGAGTCTCGCTCTGTTGCCCAGGCTGGAGTGCAGTGGCGTGATCTCGGCTCACTGCAAACTTCGCCTCCTGGGTTCACACCATTCTCCTGTCTCAGCCTCCTGAGTAGCTGGGACTACAGGCACCCGCCACCATGCCTGGCTGACTGTTTTGTATTTTTAGTACAGACGGGGTTTCACTGTGTTAGCCAGGATGGTCTCGATCTCCTGACTTCGTGATCCAACCGCCTTGACCTCCCAAAGTGCTGGGATTACAGGCATGAGCCACGGTGCCCGGCCAACTGACAAGATTTTAAAGGTTAAAAAAGGAAACATAAAATAACAACATCAGAAAGATAAATACAAGGTTATCACTCGCACAAAACACAGAGCTTCCTAAATACTAAAGGAAATTTTAGAAACAGGCAAACAATAAATAAATGACAGAAAAGACAACTCTTCCTTAATGTGGAAACCAAGCTTAAACAAACCAGTAGATACTGTCTTAACCAAATGGTGAAAAGTAACATTGCCAGCAGTGGAATAAGCAACACCATGTGCCTCCTGGTATTACTCACTAAGATGTCAGTCTGCTTTCTACTGTATTTCTGACAACAAGGCATAACTTCAATCTAACCATAAGGAACCATCAAACAAACATAAATTGAGGGACAGTGTATGAAACAACTGATCTGTGCTTCTCAAAGTTATCAATGTCATAAAAAACGAATAAAAAATCATGAAGCACTTCAGTGCTCTGTCACCCAGGCTAGAGTGCAGTGGTTCAATCTCGGCTCACTGCAACTTCTGCCTCCCAGGTTCAAGTGGTTCTTCTGCCTCAGCCTCCCGAGTAGTTGGAATTACAGGTGTTCACCACCACGCCTGGCTAATTTTTGTATTTTTAGTAGAGACGGGGTTTCACCATGTTGGTCAGTCTGGTCTCTAACTCCTGTCCTCGTGATCCACCCTCCTCAGCCTCCCAAAGTGCTGGGATTACAGGCGTGAGCCATTGTGCCAGGCCAAGAAGCATTCTTTTCTATGGAATTTGGTGATAGATTATGAAGGCATCAGAGTTTGGTTTAAATTAACTCATGTAAATCTATAAGCATCCTAAAATACCAGAGAATTGTCACACTGTGAAATTATCTTTTAGGAATGACAGTATGGTGGCCCTCTGTCTTTTTAACTATCTTTTACTTATTTATTTTTTTAAATTTCGAGTTTTATTTTAGATACAGGGAGTGCATGTGCAGGTTTGTTACATGAGTATATTGAATGATGCTGAGGTCTGGGATATGGATCCCATCACCCAGGTCATGAGCATAGTACATACTAAGATGTTTTTCAACCCACATCTCCTCTCCCTCCCATCTCCAGTAGTCCACAGTGTCTACTGTTCTGATGTGTGTGTCCATGTGTGCTCAATGTTTAGCTCTCCCTTATGTGTGAGAACCTGTGGTATTTGTTTTTCTTTTCCTGTGTTAATTTGCTTAGGATTATGGCCTCCAGATGCATCCATGTTGTTGCAAAGGATATGACTTTAATTTTTTATGGCTGTGTAGCATACCATTGTGTACATGTACCACATTTTCTTTATCTACAGTGAGATACCATCTCACATCAGTTAGAATGGCTATTATTGAAAAGTCAAAAATCAATAGATTCTGCCAAGGCTGTGAAGAAAAGGGAGCATTTATATACTGTCAGTGGGAATGTCAATTAGTCCAGCCACTTTAAGAAGCAGTTTCTCAAAGAACTTAAAAGAGAGCTACCATTTGACCTGATGATCTTATTAATGGTTATATACCCAAAGGAAAATAAATCATTGTACCAAAAAGACATATGAACACATATATTCATTGCCCTCTTTTTTTTTTTTTTTTGGAGAAGGAGTTTCTTTCTGTCACCCAGGCTGGAGTGCTGTGGTGTGATCTTGGCTCACTGCAACCTCCACCTCCTGGGTTCAAGCAATTCTCCTGTTTCAGCCTCCCAAGTAGCTGGAACTAAAGGTGCTTGCTACCACACCCAGATAATGTTTTGTATTTTAGTGGAGACAGGGTTTCACCATGTTGCCCAGACTGGTCTTGAACTCCTGAGCTCAGGCAATCCACTGCCTCGGCCTCCCAAAGTGCTAGGATTACAGGCATGAGTCACTGTGCCCGGCCTCTCTTTTTATCACTACCCAGCTAAGCATAAAATGACGTTCTTAAAATTAACAAACAAAGCCTTCTACAAGGGTGTAGGAAAGCTCCCATCCAGAAATTTTAGTAAAGACATTCAATTCAGATATCTTACTGATTCCACCTGTGCTTTCTTTCTACAGTTTTTGTTTGTTTTTTTTGAGATGGATCTTACTCTGTTGCCCAGGCTGGAGTGCAGTGGCTATTCACAAGCACTAATATGGCACACTATAGTCTTGGACTCTTAGAATCAAGCAATCAATCCTCCTGTCTCTAGAATTCTTTACTTGCTCAGTTCCTTCTAGATAAACCTATGTGAAAATGTAATTCAAATCAATGCCATGATTATTTATATCATTGAGTTTTTGTCACTCTTCAAGAAGCATCCCTGTTTCATGACTTTATGCACTCAACTGACAAATCATTGGCACAAACTTTCAACAGTACTGAGGTTGGGAGGTAAAGGGTGGGAGCTCACCCACAGAGTGGGCTGGATTGGCAGCAGTACCTGAAATCCAGTATGGGGTAGGTAGGCACAGTTATGAAATTGCTATCTAGACCCTTATTTGAAAGACTTTAGAAAGTTATGCATATGAAGGATGAAGTGCTTATATAATCATAAAAATTCTTTAAAGATTTTGCTGAAAAGTGTTGCTGAAGACTGATAGAATGTTCCCATTTTGTATGTGATCAAATTTTTGTTTGACATTTCTTATATACAAAGTATTTTTAAGCAGATTGCATTTTTAAAAATAAACTTTATTTTGTGGAATAGCTTTAGTTTTAGAGAAAAGTTACAAATATAATACAGAAAGTTATCCTATATTTCCAGTTGTATTCCAGGACTATTTACAGTTCCTCTGTATCCAGTTTCTCTTATTATTAACATTAATTTAGTATGGTATATTTGTCACAATTAATGAACCTATACTGGCATACTAACTGAAGCTCATGCTTTATTCAAATTTCCTTAGTTTTTATCTAATGTTGTTTTTATTTTGTTCTGGGATATCATCCAGGATGCCACATTACATTTAGTCATCAAATCTCCTTAGATTATCTTGGTCGTGACAGTTACTCAGATTTTCCTTGATTTTGATAACTGAGTCTGCGGAGTATTGATCATGTGTTTTCTAAAATCTCTACTGTGGTTTGTCTGATGTTTTTCTCATGATTAGACGGGAGTCATGGGATTTTGGTAGGGAGAGCATACAAGTGAAGTGTCAGTTCATCATGCCACAGCAAAGGTACATTCTATCAATGTGACTTTTCACTCTCGATGTTGACCTTGATCACCTGCTGAATGAGTGTCTGCCAGGTTTTTCCACTGTAAAGTCACTCTTTTAGCTTCTCTCTTTCCATCCTGTGCTCTCCAGAAGAAAGTCACCATACAGAGTGGGGAGTTACTTTTCCTCCTTGAGGGCGGAGCATCTACATAATTTTCTGAAATTATTTTATATGAGAGATTTGTCTCTTCTCCCTCATTTATTATTTGTTTATGCAACAATTTATTTACATTAGTAAGAACTCATGGATATTTATTTTATGCTTTGGGTTATAACCCAATGCTAGGCAGCTGATATTTTAAAACATTTTAAATTATATTCTATAGTTTTTATTTTATTTCTATGTAACAATACAGTAATATTTCAGAGTTACTTTTTGAGTTCAAAACTAGATTTCTAAGTCAATATGTGCATTTCATATTATAAAATTGTTAGTAGTGAAAAGTGTTGCTTATATACAACCCACTTTTTCCACGTCTGTATAATATAATTTGCATATTTTGTGATATTGAAGTTACACAAAGTTTAAAGTGTCAAACATGCATTTAGTGTTTATTTTAAGAAGACATTTGTGGACATTAGACTATTTTGAAACAAGGGCATTGCATTTCAATTTGTAAAGTCTCTTTTTTTCTGTTTAACCACTACTGTGTCATTACGAATGAGCTGAGGACGCAAAGACCTAAGAGTGATACAATGTACAATGGAGAGACTTGGGGGAAAGGGTGGGAGGTGGGTGAAGGATAGAAGACTACAGATTGGGTACAATGTTTACTGCTCTGGATGATGGGTGCACCAAAAGCTCACAAATCATCACTAAAGAACTTGCTCCTGTAACCAAACACCACCTGTTCCCCACAAACCTATGGAAATAAATAAAATAAAATAATGCTTTATATAATGTTAAGTCATCTCTGAAGAAACTAAGTTTAGTAACTATCAAATAGATGTTCTGTATTAAACTTTAAAAGAGAAATAAACAGCATCCATTATTCTCTGGGACCATTGCACTAAACCTAGACTCTTGTCACCTCAAGCAAAAGAAGTCTTCAGCTTTTTAGAATAAGCAAAATCTCTTTCATTTTCTATGGGTATCAATAATTCTAATAATTGATTCTAAATTGCAGAAGAAAACGTGCCATGCCAAGAAAGGACTGATTGGGAAGCCTTGTCTTGCAAGCTACTTATCATTCTAAATGGCTCTCCTTGTAGTCTGCTCCTAAAACATACCAGCAATCTTCCAGAATTCTCCCATAAAGTGTGGATAAGAAAAATTAATACATCATTTGTGAATCATGTTTATTCATGTCTTATTAACGCAGGCTAGCAAGGTAGTGGCTTTTAACCCTTTTAATATTAAGAGCTATTCTGAGACTTTGAGAAAGTCTCTATGAATAGATAGAATGTGCAAAGCACAAAATGGCTACATAGACCCCTCCTAGAATCCATGGGCACCGCATTAAAAATGATTAGTCTAAGTCATTTGCCATATCTAAGCCCGGAGCCAGGGAGACGGAGAAACTTGGGTTTCCCTCTCTTAACCTATGAGAAGTAGACACTAATTCCATCCTGACCTGTCAGGCCAAGTGTTTATCCTCTTATCTTCCCAACAAAAAGCCACTAGCTCTAAGATGGAAATTACTTGAAATCAAGGATGGAGAATAGTTGTAAGCTGAACACATTGCCTTGAGTGTGCTAAGCCCTCAATAAACTTGTTTGAATAAAAGAATGGATTAATAGATGTATGGATGCAGTAGGACTCAACACAAGTTTCCCTGTTAGATTCGTATTGACAACACCAACAATACACAGACACATAATATTTGCAACTTTTCATAGAAAAACTGAAACTAACATAGGACAGTGTTAAAAAATAAAATTCCTACAATTTCTAAGATTTTATAGAATGAGATGATGAAGTATAATTTATTCATTTCCCAATACTGTTCCCCTCTTAGCATTGGTCAGGTCAACGAAAGTATTAGGATTTCTGGGTCAGCAGAAGAAAATCCTAGTAATACCACAGGAAAAAATGTCAACAGGCTTTAGTTCAGTAAGCAAGGGATATAAACAGGAATAAGTGTTCTCCTGTAACTCCTCTGCTTACTCTAGATCACAGTGTTTATGCTTTTGTGATTCATAAGACTTGATTTAGCAACTCACAGTGTTTACCACCGTTCAAAGAAATCATCAAAGCTGAAGTAATTCCTAGTACTTATAAATAAAAAAATTTATATCAAGTCACATGTACTTCAGTAAGTCAAATGTATTTCAGTGGCAGGTACTTGTAGTTAGGCAGATGCCAGCGTAAACTTTTTCTGGGTTCAAGAATATCCAGGCCAAATGAAGACAACAGATATATTCTCATATTTAGCTTTCATAAATACATTCTTATTCTTCTTCCCTGAAAACGTACTACCCATAGTAATTCAGGAAAAAGGCTACCCCAAAAGATATACTTATTCCCACATCATTCAAAAAATGGAAAGAAGGCCGGGCGCGGTGGCTCAAGCCTGTAATTCCTGCACTTTAGGAGGCCGAGACGGGTGGATCACAAGGTCAGGAGATCGAGACCATCCTGGCTAACGCGGTGAAACCCCGTCTCTACTAAAAAAGTACAAAAAACCAGCCAGGCGAGGTGGCGGGCGCCTGTGGTCCCAGCTACTCCGGAGGCTGAGGCAGGAGAATGGCGTAAACCTGGGAGGCGGAGCTTGCAGTGAGCTGAGATATGGCCACTGCACTCCAGCCTGGGCGACGGAGTGGAAAGGAAGTTGTAGCAGAGACTGGCAGTGATTGTTAAAATCAGTTCATATGTGTTTATACAATTGTAGCAATTAAAATGTTGTTAAAGTGATAATTTCAAAAATATACAAAAAGAGAGAAAGCGTAATGACCTCCCATATATACACCACTCAGCTTCAACAGTTGCTCATCCAGGACCAAGTTTGTTTCCTCTATATCCCAACCCTGTCTCCCTAACAGCCCCCTACTCCACTAATCACTGGATTACTTAAAAGCAAATTGAAGACCATATACTTTAATTAATAATTATTTCAATATGCATATCTAAAAAGATAAGGACTTTTAAGGCAAACATAACCACAGTAGAAAAATCACACCACACAATTAAAACAATTTCTTAAACTTATCTAATATCCAAGCAGTGTTTGCATTTGAAATAATTATTTATTTTTAATTTTTAAAATTATGGGATTATATAAACCCAAGTCAGAAGTACCAAAATCATTAAAGTTATTTTAGTTGGGAATGGATATTAAAATTTATTGTTTTATTATCTATCTATGATATTATGTATATAGTATATTTTAAAACACTTAATGTTTTTATTTGTAAATGGATGTTAAAAACTCAGTTTTGCAATATATATAATATTAGATACATGTGATATAATGTCAGTTACTTTGAGAAATTTTAATGGGACCTACAAGTTGGAGTTACTTTTAATTTTATTTTTGCAGAAGATAAATGCAAACAAAACATAACTTTATTGCAGGGATAGAATGAAAAGGAAGCATGAGAAAGCAAAAAGATCAATATGGTTACAGGAAAGAGTGGACATTCTTATCTGTTTACTTCTCCTTTCTCTGTGAAGTAGGAGGTGAATTTATTTGCTAAGAGTGAGTGGGGATGTGAGAGCAGAGGACGGATGTTTGAAAAAAGAAGAGGAGATTGGGATAGTCTTTTTTTTTAATTTTTTAATTAAAAACTTTAAGTTCCAGTGTAGATATCTAGTCTAAAATGAATTCTCACTAGCAGTCTCCAGTGCAAATTTTCTTCAGAATCCCTAATGATATGTGAAAAATAAAAGAACAAATTTTAAGAATCTAATACTGAAAGTTAGAATCTAAAAGGAAGTGATACTCATTTGAAGAAAGAGTGTGAGTTAAGAAAGTCTCTGGAAAACCTCATTTTAGGGCACAGTATGATTCCATGTCATGAAACAAATATGATATTCTTGATCCAAAATTTCAAATAGATTAATAGATGAAGCAGAGTAAATTACACTCTCATATAAAGTTCATCTCATATAAAGAAGACCAAAATGAACATTTCATTT
Organism: Trachypithecus francoisi; assembly: GCF_009764315.1. Lineage (NCBI taxonomy): Eukaryota > Metazoa > Chordata > Mammalia > Primates > Cercopithecidae > Trachypithecus > Trachypithecus francoisi. The sequence goes on from NW_022681458.1 coordinate 11,916,988, forward strand.
TAGTCTTTGATATTTAGATACATATAAGTTGAGGAGTAGTCCTGGAAAACTTACAGGGAACTGTTAAAATTATCACTGGCATAATCACCTTCAAAAATACTGCTTAATTTAAGCAAAACAACTATCACGAACTCCACCAACAAATTTTACACATGAAAAGACAAGGGCAAGAGATATTAGTGAAAAATTAAAGAAGAAAAGAAAAGCTTAGAACCAAATGATTATAATTTAAAAAGTAAATCAATTAAATTCCCCAATTAAAAGTCAAAGTCTTTCAGATCAAAGAATAGCAACTAAGTTCTGGGTACAAAAGATGAATTCATAACAGAGATTGAAAGGTCAAATGTTAAAAATGAAGAAAGCTATATCAGCAAAATCTAAAACAAAGTAGAGCACTACAATATTAATATTAGGAATGCAATAAATATAATAAAGATCTACAGGAAGATTTCATTAAACTCGTTTTTAAAAAGGCTGTCATAAAACTAAATGATTAAATTTATATTAAATATATAATGACTAAGAAACTTTTTAACAAAGAAGTCCCCACTAAAATGCATACATGGCTGTAGATGTGTGGTATTATTTCTGAGGACTCTGTTCTGTTCCACTGGTCTATATCTCTGTTGTGGTACCAGTACCATGCTGTTTTGATTACTGTAGCCTTGTAGTATAGTTTGAAGTCAGGTAGCGTGATGCCTCCAGCTTTGTTCTTTTGACTTAGGATTGTCTTGGCAATGCAGGCTCTTTTTTGGTTCCATATGAACTTTAAAGCCGTTTTTTCAAATTCTTTGAAGAAACTCATTGGTAGCTTGATGGGGATGGCATTGAATCTATAATTACCTTGGGCAGTATGGCCATTTTCACGATATTGATTCTTCCTATCTATGAGCATGGTATGTTCTTCCGTTTGTTTGTGTCCTCTTTTATTTCACTGAGCAGTGGTTTGTAGTTCTCCTTGAAGAGGTCCTTTACTTCCCTTGTAAGTTGGATTCCTAGGTATTTTATTCTCTTTGAAGCAATTGTGAATGGAAGTTCATTCCTGATTTGGCTCTCTGTTTGTCTGTTACTGGTGTATAAGAATGCTTGTGATTTTTGCACATTAATTTTGTATCCTGAGACTTTGCTGAAGTTGCTTATCAGCTGAAGGAGATTTGGGGCTGAGATGATGGAGTTTTCTAAATATATAATCATGTCATCTGCAAACAGGGACAATTTGACTTCTTCTTTTCCTAACTGAATACCCTTGATTTCTTTCTCTTGCCTGATTGCCCTAGCCAGAACTTCCAACACTATGTTGAATGGGTGTGGTGAGAGAGGGCATCCCTGTCTTGTGCCAGTTTTCAAAGGGAATGCTTCCAGTTTTTGCCCATTCAGTGTGATATTGGCTATGGGTTTGTCATAAATAGCTCTTATTATTTTCAGATACGTTCCATCCCTACGTAGTTTATTGAGAGTTTTTAGCATGAAGGACTGTTGAATTTTGTCAAAGACCTTTTCTGCATCTATTGAGATAATCATGTGGTTTTTGTCTTTGGTTCTGTTTATATGCTGGATTACGTTTATTGATTTGCGTATGTGGAACCAGCCTTGAATCGCAGGGATGAAGCCCACTTGATCATGGTGGATAAGCTTTTTGATGTGCTGCTGGATTCGGTTTGCCAGTATTTTATTGAGGATATTTGCATCGATGTTCGTCAGGAATATTGGTCTAAAATTCTCTTTTTTTGTTGTGTCTCTGCCAGGCTTTGGTATCAGGATGATGTTGGCCTCATAAAATGAGTTAGGGAGGATTCCCTCTTTTTCTATTGATTGGAATAGTTTCAGAAAGAATGGTACCAGCTCCTCCTTGTACCTCTGGTAGAATTCAACTGTGAATCCATCTGGTCCTGGACATTTTTTGTTGGTAGGCTATTAATTATTGCCTCAATTTCAGAGCCTGCTATTGGTCTATTCAGGGATTCAACTTCTTCCTGGTTTAGTCTTGGGAGAGTGTAAGTGTCCAGGAAATTATCCATTTCTTCTAGGTTTTCTAGTTTATTTGCATAGAGGTGTTTATAGTATTCTCTGATGGTAGTTTGTATTTCTGTGGGGTCGGTGGTGATATCCCCTTTATCATTTTTTATTGTGTCTATTTGATTCTTCTCTCTTTTCCTCTTTATTAGTCTTGCTAGCAGTCTATCAATTTTGTTGATCTTTTCAAAAAACCAACTCCTGGATTCATTGATTTTTTGGAGTGTTTTTTGTGTCTCTATCTCCTTCAGTTCTGCTATGATCTTAGTTATTTCTTGCCTTCTGCTAGCTTTTGAATGTGTTTGCTCTTGCTTCTCTAGTTCTTTTAATTGTGATGTTAGAGTGTCAATTTTAGATCTTTCCAGACAAACCTGAGAAAAACAAGAAATGGGGAAAGGATTCCCTATTTAATAAATGGTGCTGGGAAAATTGGCTAGCCATAAGTAGAAAGCTGAAACTGGATCCTTTCCTTACTCCTTATACGAAAATTAATTCAAGATGGATTAGAGACTTAAATGTTAGACCTAAAACCATAAACATCCTAGAAGAAAACCTAGGTAATACCATTCAGGACATAGGCATGGGCAAGGACTTCATGTCTAAAACACCAAAAGCAACGGCAACAAAAGCCAAATTTGACAAATGGGATCTAATTAAACTAAAGAGCTTCTGCACAGTGAAAGAAACTACTATCGGAGGGAACAGGCAACCTACAGATTGGGAGAAAATTTTGGCAGTCTACTCATCTGACAAAGGGCTAATATCTAGAACCTATAAAGAACTCAGTCAAACTTACAAGAAAAAAACAAACAACCCCATCAAAAAGTGGGCAAAGGATATGAACAGACACTTCTCAAAAGAAGACATTCATATAGCCAACAGACACATGAAAAAAGGCTCATCATCACTTGCCATCAGAGAAATGCAAATCAAAACCGCAGTGAGATACCATCTCACACCAGTTAGAATGGCAATCATTAAAAAATCAGGAAACAACATGTGCTGGAGAGGATGTGGAGAAATAGGAACACTTTTACACTGTTGGTGGGACTGTAAACTAGTTCAACCATTGTGGAACACAGTGTGGTGATTCCTCAAGGATCTAGAACTAGAAACACCATTTAACCCAGCCGTCCCACTACTGGAGATATACCCAAAGGATTATAAGTCATGCTGCTATAAAGACACATGCACACGTGTGTTTATTGCAGCACTATTCACAATAGGAAAGACTTGGACTCAACCCAAATGTCCACTAGTGACAGACTGGATTAAGAAAATGTGGCACATATACACCATGGAATACTATGCAGCCATAAAAAAGGATGAGTTCATGTCCTTGGTAGGGACATGGATACAGCTGGAAACCATCATTGTCAGCAAACTATCGCAAGAACAGAAAACCAAATACCGCATGTTCTCACTCATAGGTGGGAACTGAACAATGTGATCACTTGGACTCAGGAAGGGGATCATCACACACACACTGCGGCCTATTATGGGCAGTGGGGAGGAGAGAGCGATTGCATTGGGAGTTATACCTGTTGTAAATGACGAGTTGGTGGGTGCTGACGAGTTAATGGGTGCAGCACACCAACATGGCACAAGTATACATATGTAACAAACCTGCATGTTGTGCACATGTACCCTAGAACTTCAAGTATAATAAAAAATAAAAATAAAAAAATGCATACAAAAAATTTGTTCAAAATTAAGATAAAATGTACAGAAATACCATAAGGATGAAAGATTTCACCATATCACCCTCAGTTATTAAAAATGAAGTAAATAAAACATAAAGGAGATTATATAAGTTTTGACTAATATACTTTATCAGATTGATTTATCAGATTCGTGCCATAAAGAGTCACGTCACTTTTTTTCAACATCTACACTGTATTTACAAAATTTAGTGATATATTAAGCTATAAATAAAATCTTAATAAGTCCTAAATAGCTGAAACTCTATAAACTCCACTTTCTAATTGCAAAGGCCTTAGAAAAGGTTACAACCAAATCCATGACCAAAATAAATACAATGATGCAGAGTGAAAGCAACTCAAATTCAGGGTCAAAGAAACAAATAAAAAACTGCGATATTTGATGCATTATTTCCTACTGTATAACAAATTGCCCTAAAGTTTCAAGACTAAAACAACAAACATTTATTATCTCTCAGTTTCTGTGGGGCAGAATTTAGGAGCAGCTTTGCTGGGTGGTTCTACTTCAGGGTTTCTCCTGAAGTTACAGTCAAGATGTCAGCTAAGGCCACAGGCATCATTATATTTTGGGAATCTTTGAAGTGCTCTTACTTCCTGGTCCACTTATTTTCCTTCTCAGAAAAGAAAGTCTATCTTAAGAAAAACAATCCTAAGTGAGGGGATAAAAACTTTATGACCAGAGGTAGTAAACCTCTAGAGGTAGTAAAGAGTAATAATTGAAAACACGGACTCAAGGGCCAGACCGTCTGGGTTAGAAACTCTGGTTTGCTACAGAAGCTGGGTCCATGCTCTGTGTCTCAGTTTCTTCGTTGTAAAATGGAAATAAAAATCCTCCACTTCACAGTCCCCCCACCGCCCACTGTATTACATGAGTTAGTATATGTAAAGTGCTTAGGATAGTACATCTCATTTACTAACTGGTATATATGCATGCCTGTTTTTATTAAATTTATCAGCTCTGTTAGTTTCAATGGAAAAATGATGAAGAAAGAGAAGAAACTATCCAATATAGGAAGGAAATTAGACGTATTTATATAGGAGTGCTATGAAACCATTGAAAATGATGGCTAGGAAGACAACATGCAAAAATTAAAAATGCTAATGATATACTGTTAGGTTAAAAAAAAAACAAACAAAAATACAAATGATATTTTATATTGCGTTACTACCAGCATATACACTAGATTTTCCATGCATATGAGAAAATGGAAGTTCACACAAATGTTAATCATAGAGTATTGCAAATGGATAATTGTTTTTCTGTTATTCACCTTTTTATTTTCTAAATTTACCTTTTTGGAACTAAAAAAACCCAAACATCTCTGTTTATAAATAAGATGCCCAGAATAGTTGCTTCACAATCTTCCTCCTTGAAGTTGAAAAAGAACATTTGTTAGGTATTTCATTATTCTATTACGTTTCTCTTGGTGAGATGATCACAATGATTGGAGGATAATTTAGACCAGGATTCAGAGCTAGTGAAATCATTATTGCACTTCGCTTTGGGTGGTTGGACTGATGCTGGAGCCCCAGCTGCAGAATCAACTTGTCACGACAATCATGGTTTCTGGCAAATTTGTATATATTTGCCCCATTTATTTTCTGTTATACTGTTACAACTGAAGGACTCACACAGATTTTCATGGGCTCGTTTTTGAATTGTAATTTTTTGCTGCGTTTTCTCCCGTACATGTTTGCTTTTACTATGCTGAGGCAAGGGTTTGAACTGGCCACACTGGAAGCTGATGGCATTCTCTTTGTATTCTTTCACCTTCCCTTACATTTATGTTCAACCCCATCAACTTTGGACATAAAACATCCACACTGCATGTTTCTGAGACACAGGTTCTGTTGCAGTCTTGCACTGGAAAGTGACATTGATGCAATACATGTCTATTCAATGTTGGCCATCTCCGTGGGGGGAGAGCCACCACAGGGGCAGACCAGCTTTCCACGAGCATTTCATATGCTCCTTTTGATAGCTCTGCTGAGTGATATTGGTCAAGTTTAGAAACAGGAATAGCTCTATGTCATTTGTCAATTGACTTCAGGTGGATTGTCTCTCTCTCCTATGCAGGTTGTTGCAAACAGAGGACTTTTCATAATCAGCAGGCAGAGCTCCAGCAGACTTCAGCATGTCTGTTTGAGCTGAACACTTGACAACAGAAGAAAATTGGTTTGGAGGATAGTAAGGACACTTGACTTTGCATGAAATGAGGTTTTGTACATTTCTTGAGGTATGCTTCAATTCCGTCACAGCAATTCCAGAGATGTGGCTCATCTCCCCTTCTATTGATCACAGGCAATTCTGAGTGTCTTATAACTCTTCTTTAAAAACTGGCTGTGAATTTAAACAGCTGCTGCACATGGAGAAGGGTGACAGAGTCAATTTGGCTTCCTGGGAAGAGTGTTACCACTGTTTTGTGGAGAAGATTAGAGAAGCATGTCTAATCTAATTGTCTCCCAGTAATAGAGTCACTTTAAGACAGTCTCTTCTAATGGAATTTGCTCCTGGCTTTTTAAATGGTGCTTTCTGAAAAATCTAGAGAGGCTGGCTTACTCTTAGTGCTGTGTGATCTGAAGAGCGAGGCTGTTCCAGGAGTCCACCTCCCAGTACCAAGCCCTGACCTTGGTTACCCTAATTGGACTTCTGAGTGGTCCAGATTTACCCCAGAAAGTTTTAGGATGGGTCAGAGCAGTGTATTGCTCAAGTCAAAACCCATGGTCATTCGTTGCTCAGGGCTAAAATTTGACATCCTGTTATATTTCTGATCCCAAATTATGTCCATCCACCTACAAGTAAGCCTAGAGATTAGAGATCATTGAAGAGCTCATGATATAAATATTTTTTCAGTATTAAAATGTCAATATTAGATGCCCCAAACTTGAATATAAATCCTCTTTCATTATTATTTTTTTATGAAAACCTGAAGTCACCTTGCAGTAAAGTTATTAATAAGAATAATAATTGAAGTTCAAAACAAGGGCAGAAAGAGAAAATCTTGGGTTTTAGCTTCTCCATAGCGGTTTTCAGTCTTAGTGATCAGTCAGAATACATGATCTGTGAACTTAAACTAAATTAAGAGAAGCTTCTTAGCAGACCTACCTAAGTACTCTGAGATACTAAGTTCTTGCTAAGTAGATACTTAAGTACTCAAAGACACCTAAGAAACCTGAGTACTGTGCACTCACCTTACCCAGGAGGAAATCTTTCTACAAACCCATTTAAAGGGCAATATTAAAAACTGCTACCTTCTTGCAAAGACCAGAAATTTGCAATGGTATAAGCTCCAATCACAAGATTTAATTTGCATTTATTTTCTTCATTGATTTAATCCAAAACCTCTTAATTCTTATTTCTCTCATGAGCCTCATGCCCCTGGCTCCCAAGGACCAGATGGAGTACGGACTCTGTCCAGTGCCTAATGTCCATACACCCTTGTGAGAGGGTGTATTCGTTTGCCAGGGCTGCTGTAACAAAGCACTACAAACTGGGTGCTTACTCAACAAAAATGCTTTGTCTCAAAGTTCTGAGGGCCAGGAGTCCTATATCAAAGGACTTGGCCATCCTGGTTGGCAGTGCTAGTTTCTTCTTAGGTTTGTGAGGGAAGGATCTGTTCCAGGCTCTTCCTTGGTTTACAGGTGGCCATTTACACGTTCATGGCCATCTCCCTGTGTGTGTGTATGTGTCTGTCTCAAATTCCCCCCTTTTTATTAGGAGGCCATCATGGTGAATTACAGACCCCCCCAACAATGATCGAATTTTACCTTAATTACCACCGTAAGGACCTTATCTTCAAATAAGGTCACATTCTGAGGTACTTGGCATTAGCACTTCAACATACACATTCAGGAGGGAGAATAAAATTCCACCCGTAACAGTGGGCACTTTCATCCTAGGCTTCTCTCAGTATGATGTACAAAACCGCCTCTGAGGGCAGGTGCTTCTCACCCTGCAATGTGTTTCAGCTGGAGAAAGGCTGCATCCTGATCCCTGAGCTCATATTGCTCTTGATGCTTCTGAAGCTTCAAGCTGGGTGGCACACGAGGCCTGAGACCCAGCTTCTGTTCTGTATGTCACACTCATGTCCAGAAGACAGACATGCCTTTCTGGTTTGATTTTCTTCTGCTCTTTCCATGCTTCTCTCAGAAAGATTTAGACGAAATGGTAACGGTTTAACCTGCCTGCTAAGGTGGATGGACTGCTTCCTTCTCTAACACAGGTGCTGTCTTCTGGGATAAATACCTTTTTTTCCTTGTATATTTCTTTGATTTGGAGTATTTCCCAACTCCCCAATCTGTGAAACCACATGGCAGAAAGATTGTTCTGCCACAATTCCCTCCTTGGCGCTACAAACAGAACGGAATTTGGGGCAACGGATACAGCTTCGTAGGCCCAGAGCTAAAAGTTTGAGCTTGATTCTCAGTAATGAATGTATCATAGGGCATGAAAAACTAGCTGGCCGTGGCTTCTGAAAAATGGCATATACTTTTCTATTCACTAAGAACTGAAAGGCTCATATGTAGAAAGGTACACTTTTCTTTTTCTTTTTTTTTTGGTCTATAATAGATCATTGTCTCAGCTATTCCGCCTTAAGAAAAGCTTAAGAAAAGGCCAATTATCTTTATAAGTCAAGTTATAGCCCTCTTCCTTCCTAGCCAGCATCTGATCTGGTCTCTGAGGCCTGTGCCTCTGCTGAAGAGTTCAAATTTGCTTCAAGAAAGTAAGGCCTGCAAGCTACTTACTTCAGGTCTAATGTCCACAGCCCTGACTTTATTAAGACAGCCATTTGCCTGCGGACATGGCCATCATCTAGCTACAGTGAGCTGCCAAGTCTGGCTGACACACAACTGAACTTACACCTACCCACCAGGTATCAAGAGTCAAAGGTCTGTTGCAAACTCAATTTGCATCCAACCTCATGACCCAATATAAGTCTCCAATCGCAAAGTCTAGACATCCATTCAAACATTGCACACTGAAGTTCAAGATCCAAAGCTATGTGCCTCAAGCTCACCTACATTTTGGCCCACAGATTCCAGTCTTTCTTTCTTAAGGTCTCTGGCCCTGAGTAATAAATATGGAGTTTGAGAGAGGCCCAATAAGCAGTAACCTCCTCACCTGAGTTTTGAACCAACCGAAAAGGCAGATGGGAAACGAAAATGCTATTTTAATTTGCAATAATACTGATTTTGAGGAATGCAGCATATACCTGGGGGCAAGTGAGCGTTGTCAAACTGAACTCCAACCTCAGCTGTACTTGCTGGTCACAGGAAGGCTGGACCATCGTAGGTATTCCCACGCAGGTCACTGTAAAACTTGGAACAAGGTGGAACAGACCAGAACTCATGCTTTTGGGCACGGCTGGCTCTGGAAAAGAAAGGGAGAGGAAGAGGCAGGTTTGCACATGCCCAGTCCCTCTCTTCACCTCATCAGTAAGAGCTTTCCTCCCCTGGGGAAGGAGCAAGGTGGAAATGTTATAATAACAAAGCCCCTCCACGTGGAAGAACACAGCAGACATAGGAGGGAGGTCCCTGCCAACTACTCCACACTTACCCCTTACCAGCAGCAAAACCAATACATTAAATAAAAAATATTTTAATAAATAAGATAAAAATAAATAAAGGAGAGAAAAAATATTTTTGCTCTGCACATCACACTAACCCACTTTACCCTCCACTTCTGTGCTGTTTCCTCTTTTTCAGAATCTCAGGGCTCTTGATCTCTGTCTTGAATGTACAGAGCCCTCGAGTGTGGCACCCCATAGGGCTCAATTATCCCTGGGAAATTCCACCATATTCCTTGATCTCCCATCAAAATGCACCTGTCAAGTGCATCAGATGCTTCTCCACCTGGAGTGCACCTTGTTGGTGTGATGGGAGTATGTAGAGCCACAGTGCAAATGTGGCTTCTCTTTCAGGGGCAATGATATTTTAGTAGACGATCTGAGAGAAAAAATATTGCAAAAGCAACAGTGATATGGTTTGGTTGTGTCCCCACCCAAATCTCACCTGGAATTGTAACAATTCCCCATGTGTCAAGGGCAGGACCAGGTGGAGATAATTGAATCATGGTGGTGGTTTCCCCCATACTTTCCTCGTAGTAGTGAATACGTCTCTCAAGGTCTGATGGTTTTATAAAGAGGAGTTCCCTTGCACAAGCTCTTTTGCCTGCCACCATGTAAAACATCCCTTTGCTCTTCCTTCATCTTCCACCATGATTGTGAGGCCTCCCCAGCCATGTGGAACTGTGAGTCAATTAAACCTCTTTCCTTTACAAATTACCCAGTCTCGGGTATGTCTTTGTCAGCAACGTGAGAACAGACTAATACAAACAGCAAAACCACATTATCTTGATCATAATAAAATTCATTCCTATTTTGAGGTACAAGGCAAGATTTACGTAAATTTTTAAGTAAAATATGAGGTTTTAAGGGAAATTATCCCTGCCACTGGCTGCTTTGATTTTTTCTCCCAGTGCCTTTGGGAGCACACTATTCGCTCTTTATTTGGATGGGAAAGCAGCTGTAACTTAGTTCAACAGTAGGAAAAAGCACCAAAATAGTGGTAAAAATAAAACCTTTTGAGTCATGTAAATGTTGTGGGCAAAGTCCATTTTCTTTCTGGGTAATATAAGTAAAGAAAATGAACTGAAGCTCGGCTGTCGGATTTTAAACTTGAAGCACAATTAAAGTTTCCCGCCTCAGAAGGCTGTTGTCATGCGTGATTGAGATAATTTCTATGTAAGTCATCAATGCAGCGATGGGCACAGGGTGTGGGCTGCTCCTGGGATGGCTCCATCTTCATTTATTTGTGTAGTCATTTGTTTATCTATTCTGCTGACCATGAGTTCACTTGTTCGCTCGTTTAATGACTGTTATGTAATTTGTATCTAAATATATAATTATATATCACATAATAATTTTATATAATAAAATTAATATATTACAACCTAGAAATAACACCCTCAGAAGCATGGTCTGCTCTGTGCCCCATGTGTATGAGCTTATTTAACACTCACAGCAACCCTTGGGGCCAGTGGTAGCCTTATTGCTTTTTTTTTTTTTTTTGAAAAGGTAAATGAGACATAGGTTCAGGTAATGCAATGAATCATATTATTGAAAACACGGGCCCTTTTTTTTTAGCCAGAGTTTTTCACATATTTAATGCAAGTTAGACACTTCAAGCCCCAGAGGCGTTCACACGAATTGGAAAATGTAGAAATCGCTGTAATGACGGGATGATTTCTGCCGAATGTCAGCCCACAAGGACGGTGGGCTCGGTAACCGACGACAAGGCAAAGCCAAAGGCAGAGCATCATCGATCTGGAAGTCACTGGTGGAGAGGTGAGGTTGGCACAACACAACACGTTCTCAGGACGTGGCAGCTATGAAAGCATCCGGATCCTAAGGTCTCAGGAGCGCTTGTTTGTTGCCTTTGCAAAGGTGCATTAAATAGGATAATCAGGTGACTAAAGACTCTGTAACTTGTAAACAACTCCCGCAGAAGGAAGTGGGAGAGGGATCCGTGGGCGTCAGCAGGGGTGAAGCACGGCTCTGGCACACGCTGGTGGGCACTAATGTCCTTCGCTGTGTGTCTACCTGACTGTTACAGATCCAGCCAAGGTCGCCTCAGTATATTCTGAGTAAGTTATCCTGCAGTTTAATTCTTTCTTTAACATACTGTACTGAAAAAAAAAAAAAAAAAAAGACTTAGGGCACACTGTAGCTTACATGGACTTAGAAAAATTGCCTGGTCCAGTTTTCATAATCTACACTAGAAGAGACTGAATCAGGTTGGATCTGACCTACCTTATGATGGTGTCAGCAAGTAAATATGATTTGGGAAACCCTAGCCAGATCCCATTACCTGCAAGAATTTTGGCGTCTGTAACCTCTCCTGGCATGTTGCTAAATCAGATAGTCTTTATCCACGTGGCACAGTTGAGTTGTTTGGTGAAAGGAAAACAGAGTCCATAACTTGGATAACAAGCACTGGGAGGAGGAAGCCCCTTGGCTCTCCAGAGGTGAACTCCTTGCTTGAGCAGTGACAAGGATTCATGGATGGGCACTGAGGAAGTGTGGTGGGCAGGGCTCCAGGACATGTGACTGAAGTTGATTTCAATAGTAGAGTTGAGATGAGAAAAATGGATTGGGAGAAATCCATGAGGAGTGACCTCACACTGGTCCAGGATGATGACTGATGGCTCCCATAGTGTATGGCAGGTGTGGTGGATGCTCCTGGAGAGGTGGACCATGCTGGTGGGACACATGGTCTGGGTCCTGCTGGTGGCCTTTGTTGAGCACTTGCTGAGTGCCAGCCACAGTCTGCGCTGTCCTTCGTGTGCATGGACTCATTTAACACTCACAGCAACCCATGGGGTAGGTACAAGCCTTATGGCATTTTATTCTTTTTAGAAAAGGTAAATGAGACATAGGTTCAGGAAATGTCATTAATAAAGTCAGAGTTTCAACACGGATCTGAGGAAGCCTAGAGTGAACACACCCAGCCATTTCCTTGTGTGCTTATAAACACTATAAGAAAGCAACTGGGAAACACGTGTGTGGAAGAATTGGAAAAGCCTTGCCATTGAGCACAGAAAGAGTCCAGTGTTTTGATGGCATCCCGGAAAGCAAATTTGCATAATGGTGAAGAGTGGAAGGGATTCCAGCTCTGAAAATGATGAGTTGCATGAGAGTTTTGCAGTTCAGCAAATCTCTGTGTGTCACGTAACAACGGAGATAATCATAGTATTTACTTCATATTTTAAGGACTAATTGATACATTAAATGCTTGGGTTCATGCCTGCACTACAGTGAGTCTTCTTCGTATCACAACAGAGTTTAAAGAGTGAAGATGAATTTTTCAGTGGTTTAAAGTAAATGTTATTTCCCCATAATTACTAGTCAGTATTTAATCCATATTTATTAGTTAATATTTATTTTTGATTGCAAATGATAAAAGCAAAACTCAAACTAGCTTAAGTAAAATAAAAAAAAGTCACAGGCTTCAGGCAAGGTCCAATTCAGAGGGTCAAATCATGCCACCAATTGTTCTTTTTCCTTCTCTCCTTTGAGTTTTTCTGTTTGATTGGCTTTAATCTCAGGCAGACTTTCTACACAGGGTCCCAGATTAAAATAAGCAGATCTTTCCCGATTGATCTAACAAAAGTCCAACCAGGGGAACATACTAATTGCTTGACTTGGGTCATGGAACTACCCCTCTGATGAGGATGACTGATCATAGGATCATCGATTTGGCAGCCCCACCATGAGAACGGGTAAAATGAAAATTCTCACATAAAAAGATTCTGGGCAGACAAAAGCTAACAAATATAGCTGAACCCTATAGTTGGCAGTAGATGAGGAATAAAAGCCCTGCAACCCTTGGTTTTTCCCTTCTACAATTTAGTATTGAATATGTGATAAATGATGTATATGAATATGTTTCAAATGTATTCGGGAAGGTTTTGGGAATGAGCATCTTCCTGTAGGTGCCCACTTTATTTGCCTCATATCAGCCAGTAGCCAAAAAGTCTTTATCAAGTGATTCCCATAACCTAAGACTCCTGTTTGCACACAGCACAAATCAAATCAAAGCACAGTCAACACCACGATAATGAAAATCTTTCCTGGCAAGCAATGCCCAGGCCCCAGCTGCCAGCACGTTTGTTCCAGTGACATTCAGAACCACCCCTTCAGAGCAGTCCAAGAGTACGTATGGCCTTTGCAATTTGCATATGGCATGCCATCTACATGGTCAGATACTTCAGGTGCTTTCACTTTTGTTTGCTTTAGTGCCCTTCTTTAGGAGATTTCATTCTTTATTAGCACCCTCTAAGAGCTAAAAAGGAATGCAGATCTCTGATTAATCTGCATGGTTACCACTGGTTTGTCAGAGAGAGGAGTATAAAGCTACAGGGTGAGTTACGGACTTTCTTCAGGTCATTATCAGAGAGATAAATCCTAGCACAATGAGGAAAACCTCCTTTTCCTACAGAAAATCATATTTAGTATATCTTAGACTAGAAGTAACTGCCAGACATCAAGCTCTGCTTGGCTTCAAATCTTACATCAGGAGGCTTCATCTGGAGGAGGCTTCGTCTGGAGCAGTGGGCAGTCTGGAGAGCTAGACTTCATCGTAGCTCTTGGAAGCACTTAAAAGGTTTGGAAAAAGTGATAAAATCAGATTTGTGGTTTAGAAGAAACATTCTGGCAGGTGGAATGAAGTAAAAGAAGACAGGAGCTTTTACTGTCCAGAGTACAAGCCATGGTGCTATTTACTTAATGCGGAACTGTTGGCTCCCCTGTTATCCTCAGTGATGGTGGCAGTGAGAATAGAAAACGTAAAGTGGTGGTAAGCATCCTGTAGGTAGATGAGGCTCAGAGTAGATTGCTTACGTCCGGAGGACAGTGGTGGAGAGGGAGATCAAGGGAGAGCATGGATGGAGGTCTATATTGGAGAAGGGAACCGTCAAGATGCCACACATCATCGCGATTGGCTGGTGGACTAGTCCTGCTATCGCCCTCCCCATGCCCCGGGAACAGTGCATTTGTTTTTGCACTTGAGTGTGTCCAGTCTGAGAATTTGCAGCAGATGAGACCATGATGCCGGGCTGAGGCGACCTTGTGGAAGAGGAGATAGAATGTAGCATGTTTTGTGTTTCACCATAGAGACTGCCTGGTCTCTTGATTATCCAACCACTAATTCCATGCCTTTTTTAAAAAGCACATATTTTGAGAGTTTTTCTTTACTGAATTATGATAATAGATTGTGTAACCCACCTACACACAAACATAATTTCAAACTGTACTTTGAAGTAAATTAACCCACAGTATTGTGCATTACAACATGTAACCACTTGTAAATGACTCTACTAGAAGATAAAAACAACAAGAAAAACAAAACACTGCTACAGCTTCCCATAGAACTCCACAGGGGCCTGTATTACTCCCATTGCCACTCACTGGGCCAGTCTCCACTCCTCGTTTTAGAGGTTGATTACCTGCCCCAGGGCCCACAAGGAGGTAGATGCACCAGGAGACAGAGCCAGAGATCAGCTCTGCCAGTTCAGTACCCGGCCCATCCTCAGCTTCCTTTTCTCTGAAACAAACTCTTGCCATAGAATATCTGGATGCAAACTTTGACCACATTGAACAGTCCACAGAGCAGGGATAAATAGCGTGGCTCTCAGATCATCTCTTTCTGTCCAATAGGGTACGGCAAAGGGCACAAAAAAGGAGGCAAGAAGTCAGCAGAGCTATTATCAAGCATGTCCAATGACCTTAGTAGTTCATTTTTTGTGGTATATTCATTTATTCATTCATCCTGGACTTTCAAGACTATCCATGTTGTCGTGGAGTCTGTATCTCAGTATAGTATCTGATCAGTCAGGTACCAATGAGTGCCTTGAAGTAAATAAGGGAGGATCTGGGGGTTTGGGAAGTGACTGGGCAGTGGGGATACTTGTGATAGGATAATCAGGAAAGAGCTCTCTGTATGGGGGACATTTAACTGAATCCTAAATGATGTAATGGGCCCAGACAAGCTAAGATCTGCATGCCAGCCAGGGAGGCTAACACCTTGTGAAGGCACTGAAGTAGACAGAACTTGTCATTGACAAATGCAAGTCTCAGAGTAAAGGAGGTGAGTACCATTATCTGTTGTTTGTCCTGCCAGCATCTCTCCCTCCTTATTCTGATTATAAAACATCATTTCTCCTTGGGGGTAAACATCCCTTTGTCTTTTCCATGTGATCCACAGGGACTCTGAATCCCAGAACTATCTTCCTGCCTTTCCTCTCCTCCAAAGTTGAACATAAGACCCAAGCTTTGATATGTACATCCTTTTCCTCCAGACTTTCTGGAACTAAGGCTTTCTGAGCTTCCCTGGAACCTGCCCTTCCCAGACCTAATTGTTCAACTTTCTATTTGATTAAGTGAGTACCCCCAAACTATTTTCAGAATTTATTTTTGTGCTTTTGTTAGCCAGAATGGGCTTCTGTGTTTGTCAACTGATTGCTAAAAAAATTGCCTGCTGTAATCAGCTCATCTTTTGTAGAGATTCCTATAGATACTGAGATTTAACTTCATCCATTAATAAATAGAAGAGATTGGTTGCATATCATATTGGAGAGGTGTCAATTCAGTACAATAAGTATTATGAAAATCATCACCTTCATCATCAAATAACAATTTGAATATAATAACTAATTTCTTGGATTTGCCACCACTTGGCCATAATATGGACACTTTGTAAATATTGTTCCTGTCAGCTTGCTTTATATCAGGTGGCAAGGATCTTTTTAAAACTTGCTGTTTGTGCACTAGATTTATTTTCTGTGAGAATGCCAGCCAAATAATGAAAAGAAAATGGACTTCACTAAGTGTATAATAGGCCAAATTTATCCTAGGAGGCCCGTTGTATTCAAGAAAGAGTTTGTCTTTTAGTTAGCCAATAAATAAATACATTTTGCAATCACACAACAAAATGTCAAGTGAATCCTTTTTGGTAGACACGAAGTGGTCAGGTGCCCAGTGGAGATGTGTTTAGCATCTGGGTGTGGAGATGATGTCCTTTGCAGTCCCAAGATGTGCCTAGAGAAATTTCAAGGAGAAGCACTGGATAAACACCAAGATCTTCTTTAAAAAGCAAATTTCTAAATTATTATTTAAACTGATATTTTAAAGTACGGCATATGCTTTGGGAAGTGCTAATTTTGTACCTATAATTATCTCCTTAATTTTGTCTTCTTTTTCATGCTTTCCTGATTTAAAGTTTTTCTCTTTTCTATTTCCTTATAGTCTTTTCAACATTAATAATTTCACTTTTCTTTTATTTTCTTAATTTTCTTTTAAGTTGCTGGCTCCCTGGGTTTAAGGTTTCTCTCAGGTAATCTATTATCAGTAACAGATAAAGGCATGTTGTTAATGTCAGAACAGTTGCTTCCAGTTTCGTCTAATTTATGAATCTCCAATAGCACAAACATTTCCCTTGCTAATTTTTAAAACTGTTTTAAATCTGTATCTGAAAATATACGTATTTTCCCTTAAGTATGTGTTATTACTTTATATTTAATTTTATGCCTCAACCAGCCAGCTTTCTTCTGTTTTTCTGGTAAAGTTTCTCTTTTCTCTAAACTTTACCTTTCTTTCTCTCTATATCTTTTTGTCATTATTTGCTATTCAAAATTCCGTTTTCTTTTTTTGTTCAATAAGCCCTTTACAACACAAAGTCTTAATGGCAGCAGAGCTAGACGGTCCATTAGAGAGGGATTTTGCTGTTGTTATCACCAAGAGCAATACTGTTTAGGTTGCCAAGCTCAATGATTATAGTTTAGACATGTGTAATGCTAAAAGTAATTTAAAGTACTTCCATATATTTTAATATTTCATGCAGTGCAGTTTTGGGTAAGAATGGAAGTGTTGAACAGTGTTAGACAGATTTGTGTTCAATTCTTGGCTTACCCACTCATTGAACTTTGTGTGGTTGAGTAAGATCGGTAACTTACTTTTCTGCATCCTGATACTTTCATGAGGAGTAGTTGAATTAGACATAATGTCAATGAAATACACGTAATATGTGCTCTAAAAATCCTCATTAGTATTTATTGTATTTTATTTTTAGTGCCAACATCATGATTATAACAATTCCCATCACTTGGGATTATGCAACATTTTGGTTTAGTAATAGGAGTGCAATCTAAGATTGTTCTCTTAATCTTGAGCAAGTTTAACTATCTTTAAAGAATTTTTTTTTTTTTTTTTTTTTTGAGATGGAGTCTCACTCTGTTGTTCACGCTGGAGTGTAGTGGCACAATCTTGACTCACTGCAACCTCTGCCTCCCGGATTCAAGTGATTCTCCCGCCTCAGCCTCCCGAATAGCTGGGATTACAGGTACTTGCCACCACACCCAGCTAATTTTTATATTTTTAGTAGAAACAGGGTTTCACTATGTTGGCTAGGCTGGTCTTCAACTCCTGACCTCAAGTAATCCACGTGCCTTGGCCTCCCAAAGTGCTGGGATTACAGGTGTGAGTCACCGCACCTGGTCTCTTTAAAGAAAATTTGAACTGTGATTTCTGGCCATCAAGGTGACTATAAAAGGAGAAAATACAGTAAGGTTCAAACTTTTGCAACACCTGCCTTTTCAATATCTCTACTTGGACATTCACTAAAAGTGAATGGAACTTAATGTTCTGTAAGCCAAATCCCTGGTTTCTGCTCTTCTCACACCTCTCCATCTGTATCTTTCTTCCACATGTTTCTGGTATTTCCATCCTGCCAGTTGCCCAAACAAAAAACTTTGGAGTCATCCTGGATTCCTCACTTTCTTCCATCTCTGACATCAATCCACCAACAAATCCTATAGATTCTAACTTATTGCCTGGGTTAACTCATAGCCGCTTGACAGATTGCTCTGTATCTGTTCTTGGGAAAGGTCTTGGGAGATCAAGGGTATCCTCTTGAAAACATGATTTATATCATGACACACCTGTCCTCAAACATGTGCAGCACTCCCCCATTTTATCCATAATAAGAACCATAGTCTGCTGGAACCTACTTGTATGGTTTAGCTCCCAAGCCCTCTCTGCCCTCTTCTCCTGTTTTCCTGCTCACTCTCATCTCCGTCAGCCACACTGGCCGCCCTTGCTCTTCTCCCTCTCTGGAAGTGAGTTTTTGCTCTCGCTGTTTACTTTGCCTAAAATGCTCTCTTTTCATCTTCTGAAATATCCACCTTGTGGATCATCTTATATATTTATGTGTATATATATGCATACACACATGACAGCTTTATTGATGTATATAATCAACCCATCTAAAGTATACAATTCAATGGTTTTTAGGATATTCACAGAGTTGTGCAACTATCAGCACAAGAGAAATTCCATAACTACTAGCAATTACTGCCCATTCCCTTCCACTCCCAGCCCTAGGAACCTAACAATTCACTTTCTATCTCTGTGGATTTTCCTACTATGGTCACTTTATGTAAATGGAATCATATAATATGGGGTCCTTATTGACTAATTTAGTTTACTTAGCTTAATGTTTTCTAGATTCATCCATTTTGCAGCATGTGTCAGTACCTCTTTTCATTGCCAAATAATATCTCACCATATTGATATACCACATTTTATTTATCCATTAATTAGTTGAACAATATTTGGGTCATTCACTTATTGAGTACAATGGATAATGCAGCTATGAGCATTCGTGTACAAAGTTTTGTGTGGACCTAGGTTTCCATTCCTCTTTGGTATATACCTAAGAGTAAACTCGATGGAACACAGGGTAGGTGTGTGTAACTTTGGAGGAACTACCAGACTATTTTCCGAAGCAGCTATGAATTTAACATCTCCACCAGTAGTAAATGCAGGTGCCTTTCTTTCCATCCTTGTCAACACTTGCTATTGTCTGTCTTTTTGACTATAGCCATTATAAAACGTGTGCAAGGGTATCTCATTGTGGTTTTGATTTACACTTCCCTGAAAGCTAATGATGTTGGTGTCTTTCCATGTACACCTAATTTATTGTTAACCCTTTGAATCTTTGCTCTACATTTATCTTCTCAATGAGATCTATCATAAGCAACTTACTTAAAAGTGTTATTTGCCCCAGCCCCTGCACTTTCAAAGACTTCATTTTTTTAAACATAATACTTCATATCATTTCAAATGTCATATGGCTTATTTATTACATTTATGATTATTGAGGGCTTCCTCGCTTCACTCTGGTCCATTTGTGAATGCTCAATGAGAGCAAGGATCTTTGCTCTGATCATTGATCATATTCCAAGTTCCCAGAATAGTGTCTGAAAAATAGAAGACACTTCATCAATATTTGTAGAATAAATGAGTGGAATGCAGGGAAAGTCACTGCAACAGGGACAAGGCAATAATTGTCGTGAACTAAAAGCTGCCCAAGTTGAGACTGGGTAGCATCATGTTTGTTTTGCATCATCTTTGTGGGTAATATGCTGCAAGCTTTGCTACTCTTTCAGTTGGGCCACTTTTTAAGATGGCCTTTCTAGACTACCTCACCAAAGATATTTAAGGACACATGTAGGACACATCCATGTCCTGGAATGATTTTAAAAGAGTCCCTGGAAGTTTCACTGGGACACATTTGTACCTTTGGCTTGGTGAGAAGACTCACTTGGTGAGTAGACTGACAAGAATTTTTCATTTCCATTCAAACCATACCAGCACTGGCCACCTTAAACCATTATATTTACCTCAGAGGTAAGGGGTTTTATTGACATAATGAAAACATATATTGAAGACTATTTTTCAGTAAAAGGCAAAAGATGGAGTTGAGATGTAGAGATGGAATTGGGGAGGACAGCACTCATGAACTGGCTATAAATACTGGAACAGACAATAAAATGCTGTTCATAAGCCAATATCTACGTCTATATGACCTTAAAGAAGAAGTCTCAGGTGATATGTATCTCATAGCATGGTATGGGTTTCAGAACATTCTTCCACTGTTTTTGCTTTCCTATACCAACTCTACTAAGGATTGGTGTAAATGTGGGAACATGTCTATCATAAAAGTAACAATGAATACCTTGTGGAAATGATAACCATTTTCTTTAAAAAAAAAAACTCTCAATGACAGTTTAATGCTGTTAGGAACAAAATATTTTCTTCTCTCAAAACAGAGAACAAATTATAATTAGTTTATTGGTACGAATGCTTTTGATCTGCTGTACACATTTACGAGGATATTAGCTTTTTATTCAGATATTATGGATTTTAAAACATCTTTTGGCATATTCCTGCCTTTGTGCTCCTTGAACTTGTGAACTCAGCTAACTTATCTCTCTAGCATACGTTTTAAGGCTTTTTTGTAAGCATTTCAGTTTTGGCATGGGAATAAAACAAAAATCCAACTGTAATCTTAGAGATGTAATGCTCTATGGAAAAAGAAATAAAGCTTTATGGCAAGGAAAGCTTTGGGATTCTGGTTATTTCTGTATATCCACAAAAAGCATACAATTTCAAATTTAAATGGCCAAATTATCATCTGTCTGTTATTTTATTCTGATTATCATGATTATCAACTTATCAGTATAAAGACTGAAGTGGGATTTATACTGCAGGATAACTAATGGGGAAATAGTCATTGATGGGGAGTTCTGACCATGTGGCCAAGGTAAAGGAATCCTAGGAGTTTGAAGTCAGACTTCATTAATCAACTATGAAGCCCAAGACTCAAAGACTGAAAAACTAGCCAAGCTTTCCCCTTCAGATACAACCTGGGTCTAGATTTAGAGAAACCATCTGACTCACGCAGTGTAACCCAGCATTTAATCTTTTGTGTTCTGTGAAGACACCAAGTTTTTAAGAAACGTTGAATAAACTATTGAATAGTTAAGAAAGCACTATACTTATAAAAGGCACATTTAGCCAAACTTTTCCACTATTGGGAATTTCTTGCCTCTCCACAGCACTCATTTGCCATCTGGTTAGCTTTTTAAAGCTACCAACAAAGAGAGCACTTTGGACAGCGTTTAACCCATATACCTATGTGTTCATGTAGTTTGTAATTTGGATGTTGCCGTGACGGATGATCATTCCCAATACTTCCCAATCCCCAACACTGCACAGTTATACCTTTATCCTGAAGCATCTTGAGCAGAACCCCGTCTGATAAGCCAATTTTATTCTTTTTCCCAAGGAGCTGATCCTGGTCTTGCTTGGTTGCCAAAGTGTGACATGCCTTTTAAATGGACCATAAACCAATCTCCAGTGGCAGGATTAAAAAAAAAAAAAAAAGGAATTGACTCTCCCCAGGTGAATTTATATTTCCCTATCTCTTACTAAAGGCAAAATATGCCTAGTTCTATGAGAAACGGTGTGTCAAGAATTTTTCTATGGTGGCCCCAGTGTGTTATTTTATATTGACAGGTATGAACATTCTTGTTCTTTAGGGGCAGAATATTGTAGCACAGTACAGGAAATGTGAAACTTGAACAAATACTTCTTTTCTAAGCTACAGTTTAGTTTCTTAGTAGCCTTTCTTTATAAGCTTATGACATTTAAAGTCACTTTTCTCATATTTTTTCTCCTTGTTTGGCAATTTTGTTAAATGGTCTGTGACATAGTTCCAAAGATAGCCTAACAACATCTCCTCACTGACCTTCTCTTCAGTGATGTAACTTCCTATTCTTTGTTGAAGGAGTGGAATCTACTTTCTCTCCCCTGGAAACAGTTGGACTCAGGGATTTACTTTGAATTCTATTCACAGAATAAAAATTCCATAAAATATACAAGACTTCAGATTATAATGGACAGTATGATGTGATAGAAGTGAAGCTGCATGACTTTCAAGGATAGGTCAGAAGAAACCTTAGATCTTTCACCTGTTGTCTTGGAATGATTCTCCTTGAAATGTGGCTTCCATGTTGTGAGAATCCCAAGCTATATGGAGAGACCATGTGTGGGTGCTCTGTAAAGTAATCTTGGCTCTACCTAGCCTTCAGGGCACTCCTGCCCACCTGCTAGACATTGAAGTAGCCTCCAAATGATTTCTGTTTCCATCCATTTGAGTTACTCCCAGATATTTGAATATTCTCAGTTGTAGCCCGGAAAGTTTACAGTATTCCCATTGTGAGAAGTGAGGAGCCCGTTCCTGCTGTGTCTTTCCTAAATTAATGACCCAAAGTCAGAAAACAAATGAGAAATCTACTTCCTTCAAATACAGGCTATTTTTTCAAGAAAAAGGTGGGATGACCCAGAGCATGCAATCAAGGTCCCCAAAGACAAAACCAAGAGATACAGGAATAGATACAGAAAATGTGTGTTTCTGTTAGGAAAATTTCCACCTGATAAACGAAACAGGTTCCCTGGTAAGTGATTTTGAGGAGCCAGGGAGAGAGAAAGTAAGATGTTTGCTGGCTTCATGTATTCAGCATGTTTCACAGTATGGATCTTACTTTTCAGAGACTCACAAACCTGATTTTATGGACTCACAGAGAATAATTTCATTTCCCAAATGCAGACTCATGTTGGCCCATCCTATTTGATTGATACATAAAATCAGAATTTTGATTCATTAAATTGTAGTGAGAAATCATTGTCACTATAATTCAAATGCTCAAAGACTGTGATGATCAGAAAATTCACTCTGTGCAGGCAAACCTTTTTTGGGCAATAATATAGAGAATAATTTTGAAGTCTCTTCATTAAGCTGGAATCAGGCAAAAACGATATGCGTGGTGGGATGGAATTAATTAGAGGGACTAACTGTACACTGGCTTCATCTGAGATGAAAGCTAGATGAGAATTCATCTCATCTAGCAATAGGGGTGGTTTTTCAATATGCATTGATCCTCCATTCCTTGTCACTATCTCAATATTGTCAACACCTGCCAAAATGACTAGGCAATGGAAAATACAAGGTTAAATCTTCATTCTCCTTCATTCTCTCTGTGCTGTGCTTGAGTGAGAGCTGACAATGTTTTCTCCCTGTAAGTCTCATTTACTCTGCTTCCATGGCTCACTACATTCCCCTATAGATTAAAACATTCTTCTTTTAGATATGCCAGTGAGGTCAATCATGCTACATTGAAATCTTTCATATCTGGGGACCATTATTTTTTCTTAACACATACTGCATATTTTTTTATTTACATTGTGTGTACTTCCAAAATACTTCAAAAACAGTCTCTCTTTGTCCACAGAATGACACTCAACTAGAAAGATTCATTTATCCATGATCTATTGTGTCCATGAAGTCGTCTACCCTTTTAAAATATTAATTCAGGGCTGGGCGCGGTGGCTCATGCCTGTAATCCCAGCATTTTGGAAGGCTGAGGTGGGCGAATTCTGAGGTCATGAGTTTGAGACCAGCCTAACAAACATGGTAGAAACTCTGTCTCTACTAAAAATACAAAAATTAGCTGGATGTGGTGGTGCGTGCCTGTAATCCCAGCTACTCGGGAGGCTGAGGCAGGAGAATCGCTTGAACCCAGGAGGCAGAGGTTGCAGTGAACTGAGACCATGCCACTGCACTCCAGCCTGGGTGATACAGCAAGACTCTGTCTCAAAAATAAAAATAAAAATAAAAATAAATAAATAAATAAATAAAATATTAATTCAGATGCTGTATTATGACATGCTAAAACTTTTTCCTAGTAACTTGGCATTCTGTATTTTTTTTTTGACAAATCTATATTCCAAATTACTCATTATTTTCTTCTTAATCAAGTCAGCCACTGGTATATTTGTAATAGTGGCATGTCTTACATTCTACTACATTGCCTGAATTCATTGGGATTTTGTCATATTTACAGTAAATTTTTTTCCAAATCCCTTTGTATGAAAGCATTAGAAATCCATTTTCAACTGAAGTAGACTTTTTAAAGGAGAGTTTATTTTTGCTTTTATAACTGAGGGCATGATCCTGGGCCTGAGTTTGTCATCCCAATGCTAGATGTTTGTTCTGTTATTTGATCTCATTTCATTGATCTCACTCACTGATATTACAGATGACTTCATTCATGTAGCCTTAGAGGATGACTCTAGAATCCAAGTTACATCATCTTTATGATTTGACATTTTAAAGAAAGAACAAACTTATCCCTTCCAACGTCAGTCATCAAATCATTGTAACTTGGCCCCATCCATAAGCCATTTTTGTGTGTGCATTTGTGTGTGTGTGTGTGTGTGTGTGTGTGAATGAGTGTGTGCTAGGATCATGAAATACTTAGCTTGGCCTGTATAGGACACTCATTCAGTAATGGCAGGCAAACTATGAGAGCCACAGTACGATGTATGCAATGAGTATGAACGGCTTCCTGAAAGCAAGCTGGAAACTTTTACCAGAAAAATGAGAATGTCACTTTGGGAATGAAGTAAAGAGACAATCCCTTTTTTTTTTTTTTTTTTTGAGACAGAGTGTCACTCTGTCCCCCAGGCTGGAGTACAGTGGCACGATCATGGCTAACTGCAGCCTCCGCCTCCTGGGTTCAAGCAATTCTCCTGCCTCAGCCTCCTGAGTAGCTGGGACTACAGATATGTGCCACCACACCCAGCTAATTTTTGCATTTTTAGTAGAGATGGGGTTTCACCATGTTGGCCAGGATGGTCTTGATTTCCTGACCTTGTGATCCACCTGCCTTGGCCTCCCAAAGCACTGGGATTACAGGAGTGAGCCACTGCTCCCGGCCGACAACCACATATTTATATAAATGGGCTATGTCCTGCAATGACTGAAAAGACACTTATAATTGCAGCTTTGCTTTTTGTATGTATGATATATATACAGTACTTGTGAAATTATGTGAAAACATAATATGTGTTCAAAGTAATGTTCTATCATAGGGATTGGCAAACTATAGACCATGTATCAAAATCTGGCCCTCTGCATGTTTTCATAAAGAAAGTTCTATTGGAAACAGCCATAAGCACTCATTCACTCTCTGTGGCTACTCTCCTCTACAATAATCAAATTGAGTAGTGATGAAAAGGATATATTTATTATGTGGTTCTTTACAGGAAAGGTTTGCCGACTGCTTTCCTATTAGAAAGATTTTTTTGTTGTTGTTCAGGTGAGTAATCTCTAACTAGCAGATGGGACTAGGGAGAGACAGATGAATCATTTGATTGGTTTAGTTCATAGAGATAATCAATATGGGATGTATTTTAAAGCCAAACCATCTTTCAGTTTGGCTAGATAAACTGAGGCTAATTTATTGAGATTAATAGTTGTCCTTTTTTTTTTCTTTTCAATCTCATAGACTACATCTATTCTGAGACATCTTCAGAAGTAGAGACCAATGGGTTGAGTGTAGGAATTTTCTGAATAATGCCATGTTCATAGGGTGTACAGATAGCTCCACTGGGTGCCAGATAATGTCTTCAGTAATGTCATCTGGGTATGAATCAGAACTGAAATTGTATCTGAAAATTTTCAATTCACTAAATTCTACTTCAACAGATAACTCTTCAAGGTCAAGATTTTCTGTGTGTGAGTCTCTAGGATCGGTGGTGACCCATGGTCAGAATAATGGAGAGGAGTTTGTTTTAACCATTCAGCAAATATATATTAAATCTTTCATTGGATTTTTGTTTGTTTTTATCTGCCATTATTGTACGTCTCTTGGCCTCAAAATGTCCACAGTAAAACTGAGAATCTTCTAATGCATCTTAGTACTCTCAAGGAATGATCTATCTATCCCCTAATTGAAACCAGGCACTTAGAAGTCATCCTCTACACCATCTTGTTGCTCACTCTCGCCAACTCCTGTCAGTTCTATATCCAAAAATATATCTCCAATCCATCCATTTCTCAGCATCTCCATCACCACCACCCCTACTCCAGAAAGTCATCTCTTGCCTGTGCTATTGCAGTAGTCCTTGACTGTTCTCTCTTCTCTCATTCTTGTGATATCCATTAGTTTATCTGCTCTGCAGACAGCATAATTTTCAAAAACATACCAGATATATCTGACCATCTCTCTCAACTGCTGGAAATGTGACTGTGGCTTTCCATTGTTCTTCAGTGGTGGAGAGAGCTGGGCATGGCCTCTGAGGCCTGTTTTCTGTGGCTTATGTCGCCCTTCTGGTTTCTCCTCATATATACTCTCCAGCCACGTTAGCCATCTTTTTATTCCTCCAAAAAAGTTATACTTCGTCCTCACCTCCCTCCACATTCCTCCTTTATGCACTTACTTCCACTCACACTGGGCCTTATCTCCAAAGCTCATTCTCAGCTGGGAGCTTTTGCCTTTGCAGTTCTCTATGCCTGGAATGCCCAGATCTTCACATAGTGAACTCATTGTTGACATTCCCATCTTGGTTCAAATATCATCTTCTTGGTCATCCCCCAACTAAAGAATCATTCTCCAACATATTATCTCAGTTTGTTTTCCTAACAACATTTATATCTTTATTTTTTATTGTTTCTTGTCTGTCTCCCCCGTTAGAAAGAGCAGTATGACTGTATCTTCAATGTTGAGCATGATACAAGAATGAGTAAATGAAGAAAAGCATACAAATAGCACTGCCCCCACAACCTGGATCTTTCTTTTAAATTTACACCTTGTGGAAAGTAAGTTTAGTTGAGTAATTAATACATATTTTGGAACAAGGGCACTTGAGTTCAAATCCCATTTCTACACTTACTGAGTGTATACACTCGGATGTACTCCTGAGCCACTCTGTGCCTTAATTTTATCATATTTAGATAAAGACAATAATAATACCTACTTTACAGGGTTGTTACAAGAGCTACATGAGTTATCACAAATAATGAATTGAGAATATGGCCTGACACACAACCAGTGCCCAGTATTTACCATTACTGTTGTGTAAATATTAGTAAGAGTGTATATTAAAATGAATCCAACAAAAGTTTATTGGCAAAATAGATGAGCATTGTTTATAATTTTATGTAATGAACTGGAAAACATTGAAATAATTTGACTTAAATTTCTAAAAAGTGAGATTCAAAGAAGGATCTCAATTCTAACTAAAATATTAAGACCTAACATGTGTATAATACTATATCATTTATAAAACTATGTCCTTGTAGCAAATCACATCACATTCCCAACATCCCTAGGAGCAGATATTACCATTGGCTTAAAAGTGAGAAAATGGAGGTGCTATGATGTTCATAGTCTTGTCCAGGGCTCCTTGCTCCTGACAAGTAGAGTCATATTTTGAACACAGATGTTTGGACACTATGTTCAGAACATTGCTGTGCTGTTTCACACCTTTTGTTTAATACTCCATATACAGCCTATGCACTTGCTTGGGGCATCCACAAAACAGGAATTCTTCCACAAGTGAGAAAACTATTTGGAAGTAATTAGATATTTAATTTTTCTTCAGTTTTCAGTTTATTTTGTTAAACCTTCCTATACTTGCTTTATGGTTTTGTCTGTTTTCACTTCCATTGGTATGTGTGTGAGTGGCACCGCAATATTTTTCAGTCTTTAGACTCTCCGAAGATCCAAATCTGACCTTACATGGACCCACACACTTGCTTGGCAGAAGCAAGTTCTTGGGACTTACATACCACTGATAACTGTTAACACTGGTTCTTTTGGACTTAAAGCTATCTCTGAAAGATAGGACCACCCATGGAGCAAAACTAATGATATAGTTTTTATCTCAACCATTTCTTGGCTTTGGTGCTGCTGAGGGCAGTGGGAGATGGAGGGGAGAGGGTGTGTGTTGAAGCACCGATACTAACAATGTTTGACGTACAAGGCCCTGCATCCCTACATGGAAAGTAGTCAATTCCCCTAACCCATCTCATTCTGGCAGGCAGACAGCCATCAGATAATAACTCTGAATTCTTTCTCATTGGAGCCAATTCTGAACTGGTGGTCTGGAGAGAAATTCTGTATTGAATTACACTAGTTCCAATAGAATTGTTTCCAACAGTAATTAGGGCCGATGGAATGCTCATTCCTTAAAGCAGTACTAAATTCCAGATTTTTCTAAAATAAAAAACTAGACTCTGGCTCCATTGATTGCATCCATCCCCTCATTGTGGAGTATGGTAGGATCTTCCTCCAAAAAAGTAAGGCATATGTTTATGTGCTTAGGTGCAGAAAGGATGGCTCCATGTTCTCTTTTTTGCTACCACAAGCCTCCCACAATATTCTAGAGAGTAACTGGGAGAATGAGACATTCAGAGGTTGACGGCTCTTGGTAAGAGATTTTCTCTAGCTGGAAATTTGTCTTGGGTTTAATATACAGTGTGACATCTTGGCTTTGTGATTCAGTGGCAGTTACATGTATCAACATTCTCTGAATCCGAATCAAACTCTTTTTAATAGATAGTCATCTCAATCAATAGAGGGGAAAAGCAATACTATCTACTGGACTAAGATACTTAGCACTATTTTCATCAAAGGATGAGAAAACCTTCTATTTAGAAAAGATGAGGTAATGGCAGTTGTTTGCAATGAGAAGACCCATTCTTAATTGTTAGCATATGGCTGGGAAATGTTTTAAAGCATTGGCTTGGCTTGGTACTGCCTTGAGAACTAATAACCTTTGATGGGAGCTTGGAATGATAATATCAAAAAAAGTGGTAATGCGCCAATTTTTAAAAATTGATCAGAATCATTTTTTGAGCTTATATTTTTCTACTTTTCATAACTCTACAATGGTTAACAGTAGTATCTGGATATACCTTATAGCAATAAGGACCAGATGGGGCCCGGTAAGGCAAGCTGAAAACACATGTGTTTGAGAAGCTGATACTAAGATTATAAGCCATTTCTGCTGGCTTGAAAAGACAGAACCACAATTATCATGTTTTTGAGCCAATTTTCACATTAAGTATTTTCTTGAAGAAATTGGATTCCTGCTATTTTTGCTTTTACCAGTTATGTTCCAAATGAATATCCTATCTCAGATCCTTAAAAATCAGAAATGGCATTATCATATAGTTCATTTAAATAAGTGTCTCTAAGATTCCTATTTTCTCATTCCAGAAGTAAAAGAACTACTTGATTTAATAGTTTCTGTCACCTAAAGTTGGTATTTCCCCTCTTCTTTTGTACTCTGTTAGCCCTTTTAAAGAAAGAAGTGATGAGGATTAATTATAATGATCACATTCAAAGCAGAAAGAGGAACTGATAATAGGTGTTTATAAGCTGCTCAGTTATTTGCAAATGCATGTGCAAGCATTATATCATGTGAAGAGGAAGGAAAACTTTAAAAATTCTCAGATTATACAAATCATAAGTTTATTCATAAACATTCCAACCCCAGGCTTCAAAAAACTTCATCTGTAGACAGATTCTCACCTTTTACAACTCTGGAAGGCAATGCATCACACCTGTATTGAAGTGGGCATGGATTGCCAAGGTATCTAAATTATTAAGAAATAATAAAGAATTAACAGTTGGAGGCAGTTTGGCAATATGGGATCTGGTGTTGTATACTCAAGCTTGAATCCATGCTGGCTGTCTTCCCAGCTGTGTGGCAGACCATTTGCTGGACTTCTCTGGTGCTCCTTCCTTGGAGGAGACTAACAGGGAGCTTATGAGTGCTGGCTCTGGAAGCCAACTGCATGCCTGCAAAGCCTGGTTCTGCCGTGTACTGTGGCTGACTGCAGCACCTAGGGCAATGGGTTTCATCAAGACATTCTGGCTCTGTTTCCTCATGTGTAACCTGGGCATAATAATAATATTTATCTCTGAGGGTCATTGTGAGGTTTATCTTCCTAAAGGAAATATTATTTAAAAATGGTTAACACAATGCCTAGCACTTAGTAAATAAGCCACACATGGAAGCTGGTACAGTTACTCAACCTAGCAGACACTGGCTTATCAAGGAAAAGCAAATAAAAGTAACAGTCTGTTCATGCCTGCAGAGTCCTTTATTTCCTTTTAACTGATCAAACACATGTGAGGTTTTAAGCACCCAGGAGGTCAGATTTTATAAAACCATCATTGCAATTAGCTAGCTTAGGAGGCTAGAAATGGAAAATAGTTTTGAAAGGCAATTGGCCAGAGGATTTCACAATCTATTTTCTCGTAAAAACTCTAAAGTTCTACGAGGGAAAGTGGTATCTCCCATGAACACCTGAATAGTGATTTTATTGTGCAACTGATTAATTGGGACATGCGTTCATACTACAATGGTAACTGACATGTATTGAGTAAAGATGTTTTTGATTCTGGGCTGAATTGCTTTACCTCTCTCATTTATTTTTCATAATAATGCTTGGAAATCGCATCCCTTTTTTGGGGAGGGTAAAGGCCAAATTCCTTAACTCATTCTACATGGCCTGTATGGTTTGACCACCACAGCCTCCAATGAAAACACTCTCCTCTCACCCACAACGCTCCTTTTATTAATTCATTAATTCACCAGCCTTTCATTCATTCACTCCATAAGTATTAACCAAGCACCCATGATGGGTCGGGTAGTGCTCCAACACCGAATACAGTGAGTCCATGTCCCTTTGGAGCTTGTGTTCTAGTGAAAGAAACAGACAGTGGAAATAAGTGCATAACATTATGGATAAAAAGTATCGAGAATGTGGGAAGTAGAAAGATGTGCCATTTTAAATTGGATAGGAGAAATCTGGGCAAAAATCAAAGAATGTATAAGAGGGAGTAGAGCTTGAATTTCTCTGGGTGACAGATATTCTACACTGACGGGACAAAAGAGCAACAGCCCTGAGGCCGGGAGCGCTTGACACGTTCAGGAGTAGGTGAGGGGCAGACAATGAAGACTCTGGTACCAATATTACCTTCATTTTACTGTCTAGGAAACTGAGACTTAAGATACCAATACAACACGGCCAAGGTCACACAGCTAGAAAACGGCAGAGGTAGGGTTGGTGCCCACTGAACACTTCTGGAGTCTGTGCTCCTAACTTCTGTGATGCCCACTGCACGATATTGTTGACTTCTTTCATGCTGAGGGCTCTCTGTGTGTCAGGAGGTAGGACAGGGCACACCTTTCTTTCTCCTTCAATTCCTTACCCCAGCTAAAAAAACTGATCTAATTTACTTACATGTCTCTTAACTTTTAGAATGTTGCTTATCTGACTTCTTCACTTTCTTCATAATTTTTATGATTGTACACACCACAGCTTTTCAAATCAATTTGTTGCCTAGGATGGAATTTATGTACAAATGTATTGCCGTTGCCGTGGATTTCTACCCCCTGTTTATTCCAGTGCAAGAGTGACTTCTTCACTAAAGCAAATAATGTCCCCCTCCACTACCTCTTTTGGTGTGAGCAATTGTAGTTCATGTGACAATGTAGGGCTGATTATCATGCCTACTCTATTAACAAATATAAAATGTACTGTTTTGTGTTATTATCACAAAAAAATTACCTCATGGAACAAAACATAGTTTTCATTTTCTTGTTCCTCCTCTTCCCCCAATTATGTAATCTAATCTACTTATGACTATTGTCATGCTAAAAACATCACATGAGATCAACCAAAAGTACATATTGGTATGTACATTATCCAAAAAGCTGCTGCCTTCATTTTGGGTGGAAGAGTAAGTCAAGTTGGCTGTTTCTCATTTTGCAATACCATTCATAGAGGGTGCACAATGATTATGAGCTTGTTACATAGTTATGGTGATATAAATCCAACAGAAAAAGGGGAACAAAGAAGGATATTTTAATAGGAAACATTTATTAGAATAAGAGTACAGTTAGTTTATTTAAACATTTTTAAAACAGGTAATATAAGCAAATGATTAGAACATGAAGCGAGCATATTTAATACCATTTGGTGCCACAAATTGAGATTTTTCTGTCCGTTGTCTTATAAAAGGCTTCTTAATGTTTTAACTAAGCAGATCAATAAGGCCATCCATAAACTGTTTCTTCTCTAATTCCTGAAAGACTGGCTGAAGGTATAAAAATATTATTATTAATTTTGACTGAAATATGAACATTATAAATATTACTAAATGGCCTAAATCTACCACACTGGGGTATGGCAGCTCTACTAGTGCAAAATTTTTGTTACAGTATTCTTTCTCTTGTCAACGATCTTGCTTTATTTATTCTGCACCACCTGGCATGAGCAATGTGTTCAAATACTATAGGAGTGTGAACAGCTCTGCTATTTTTTCATAGCATCAAATATCACCCCCAAATCCCAACAGATCTGTGGTTTGTAGAAATCTTTGCAAAGGCTGCAAATGGCTCATATTTTTAAATTGTTCTTTATGTGAGATTCTAGTGAAAATCGAAAGATGCTCAACAGAAAAATGTAGCATAAGACTTAGAGATGCACAAATGGAGGAAAGCTTTTATATCTTGTTTTCACAGTATTTTCACACTCCAGAGGTAATTAAAAGATAAACTATTATAAAGTCTTTAGTAATATGTATTGATTTTTAGTGAACAGACCCTTAAAGTAATGGGAAAGATGATGGCTTATTTTCTTACTTTTATTTAGAGTCATTCTGATGTAGGAAGGCAGAAATGTGTTTCTTATTTCATTGATTTGACTACATCTAATTAGATATGGATTCTAAACTCTGTACAAAGTAGATCGTGAGACAAGCTGGAGGACAATAATGAGTGAAGGCCCAAGTTTCCTTCCTCTTTCTCATAATTAGTTATTTTCCCCCACAATGAATTCTTGAGTTACAACAAAAAATGAATCAATAATGATTTATTTAAGAAATTGGGTCACAGTTATGGATCAATGTCAGCTAATACAATATAAGCTAAGAAACTTATAGTCAGTTTAAAGTCATAAGACACTTGAAGGATAATATATTTCAAAGCATTTCTAATTATTTGCTTCTAGATGTAGCTACTAAATTATATCCAGACTACTATACTGCTAAAGGAATACATTTAAGTGGATAAGAATGATTTGAAGGAAATATGTTTACCTACAGAGTTTGAGTATTTTCCCTACATGTTTTGCACTACAAAGTTACCTAATAAAATTATTCCTGATGTTTAGGAGAGAAGAAACACAAGGCTAATCACTGTCTATTCATCAATTTTTAAAATTACTACAGGTCAAACAATAGGCTTTTCTATATCAAATACGACTTTTAGCCATTATTCCACTATCCCTAAGACTATGTAATTCTCATCTTTGTAACTTCAGAATGTATCATTCTTACAGTAAAAATGAAAGAAAATGTTTAAGACACAAAGTATTTCCCCAGCATTTTAGATTCTGCTTGTGTGGCCAGCAACAGTGTCACTTAAAACTATTTACATAAAGACATGGCACAGACTGGGACAGAATAATATAATGATACTTTCATAGCCTTATTCTAAATCTGATCTTATTTGAAGAAGGAATAAAACCCAAAGAAGGCTCAAATTTTGCTTCAGAAATATGCTGCCTCTTTCAGTACATGTTCCTGAGGAACATCTTGTTTCCTAAAGAAAATCCAATATTAGAGTGACACTTTCTGCAAAACTAAGCTGTATTTTAAACAGCACCTTGGATTTTGATCAGAAATTGGGCCTCAGGTACTAAACTACAGATTCCCTAGAAATAAAGTGGGAAAGTAAACTCCTTAAAATGCCTGCTTAGAGAAATTCTGTAGGGAAATGAGATGGTCTACAAATGTGTTTTTAATTTCCTTGTGGAAAAGAATGTTCATCTGAAATCAATTTTATGAATGCTTTTTTTTTTATTATTATACTTCAAGTTCTAGGGTACATGTGCACAACGTGCAGGTTTGTTACATATGTATACATGTGCCATGTTGGTGTGGTACATCCATTAACTCGTCATTTACCTTAGGTATATATCTCCTAATGCTATCCTTCTCTCCTACCCCCTCCCCACAATAGGACCCGGTGTGTGATGCTCCCCTTCCTGTGTCCAAGTGATCTCATTGTTCAATTCCCACCTATGAGTGAGAACATGTGGTATTTGGTTTTCTGTTCTTGCGATAGTTTGCTGACAATGATGGTTTCCAGCTACATCCATGTCCCTACAAAGGACACAAACTCATCCTTTTTTGTGACTGCATAGTATTCCATGGTGTATATGTGCCACATTTTCTTAATCCAGTCTGTCACTGATGGACATTTGGGTTGATACCAAGTCTTTGCTATTGTGAATAGTGCCACAATAAACACACGTGTGCATGTGTCTTTATAGCAGCATGACTTATAATCCTTTGGGTATATCCCCAGTAGTGGGATGGCTGGGTCAACTGGTGTTTCTAGTTCTAGATCCTTGAGGAATCGCTACACTGTGTTCCACAATGGTTGAACTAGTTTACAGTCCCACCAACAGTGTAAAAGTGTTCCTATTTCTCCACATCCTCTCCAGCACCTGTTGTTTCCTGATTTTTTAATGATTGCCATTCTAACTGGTTTGAGATGATATCTCACTGCGGTTTTGATTTGCATTTCTCTGATGGCAAGTGATGATGAGCCTTTTTTCATGTGTCTGTTGGCTGTATGAATGTCTTCTTTTGAGAAGTGTCTGTTCATATCCTTCACCCACTTTTTGATGGGGTTGTTCGTTTTTTTTCTTGTAAATTTGACTGAGTTCTTTATAGGTTCTGGATATTAGCCCTTTGTCAGATGAGTAGATTGCCAAAATTTTCTCCCATTCTGTAGGTTGCCTGTTCACTCCGATGGTAGTTTCTTTTACTGTGCAGAAGCTCTTTAGTTTAATTAGATCCCATTTGTCAAATTGGCTTTTGTTGCTGTTGCTTTTGGTGTTTTAGACATGAAGTCCTTGCCCATGCCTATGTCCTGAATGGTATTACCTAGGTTTTCTTCTAGGGTTTTTATGGTTTTAGGTCTAACATTTAAGTCTCTAATCCATCTTGAATTAATTTTCATATAAAGAATAAGGAAAGGTTGCAGTTTCAGCTTTCTACTTATGGCTAGCCAATTTTCCCAGCACCATTTATTAAATAGGGAATCCTTTCCCCATTTCTTGTTTTTGTCAGGTTTGTCAAAGATCAGATGATTGTAGATGTGTGGTATTATTTCTGAGGGCTCTGTTCTGTTCCATTAGTCTATATCTCTGTTTTGGGACCAGTACCATGCTGTTTTGGTTACTGTAGCCTTGTAGAAGTCAGGTAACGTGATGCCTCCAGCTTTGTTCTTTTGACTTCGGATTTTCTAGGCAATGCGGGGTCTTTTTTAGTTCCATATGAACTTTATAGCAGTTTTTTTCCAGTTCTGTGAAGAAAGTCATTGGTAGCTTAATGGAGATGGCATTGAATCTAAAAATTACCTTGGGCAGTATGGCCATTTTCACAATATTGATTCTTCCTATCCATGAGCATGGTATGTTCTTCCATTTGTTTGTGTCCTCTTTTATTTCACTTAGCAGTGGTTTGTAGTTCTCCTTGAAGAGGTCCTTGACATCCCTTGCAAGTTGGATTCCTAGATATTTTATTCTCTTTGAAGCAATTGTGAATGGAAGTTCATTCATGATTTGGCTCTCTGTTTGTCTGTTAACGGTTTATAGGAATGCTTGTGATTTTTGCACATTGGTTTTGTTTCCTGAGACTTTGCTGTATTTGCTTGTCAGCTTAAGGAGATTTTGGGCTGAGATGATGGGGTTTTCTAAATATACAATCATGTTATCTACAAACAGGGACAATTTGACTTCCTCTTTTCCTAATTGAACAGCTTTATTTCTTTCTCTTGCCTGATTGCCCTAGCCAGAACTTCCAACACTATGTTGAATAGGAGTGGTGAGAGAGGGCATCCCTGTCTTGTGCCACTTTTCAAAGTGAATGCTTCCAGTTTTTGCCCATTCAGTGTGATATTGACTGTGGGTTTGTCATAAATAGCTCTTATTATTTTGAGATACGTTCCATCAATACCTAGTTTATTGAGAGTTTTTAGCATGAAGGGCTGTTGAATTTTGTCAAAGGCCTTTTCTGCATCTATTGACATAATCATGTGGTTTTTGTCTTTGGTTCTGTTTATATGCTGGATTATGTTTATTGATTTGCGTATGTAGAACCAGCCTTGCATCCCGGGGATGAAGCCCACTTGATCATGGTGGATAAGCTTTTTGATGTGCTGCTGGATTCATTGTGCCAGTATTTCATTGAGAATTTTTGCATCGATGTTCATCAGGGATATTGGTCTAAAATTCTCTATTTTTGTTGTGTCTCTGTCAGGCTTTGGTATCAGGATGATGTTGGTCTCGTAAAATGAGTTAGGGAGGATTCCCTCTTTTTCTATTGATTGGAATAGTTTCGGAAGAAATGGTACCAACTCCTCTTTGTACCTCTGGTAGAATTCAGCTGTAAATCCATCTGGTCCTGGGCTTTTTTTGGTTGGTAGGCTATTAATTATTGCCTCAACTTCAGAGCTTGCTATTCGTCTATTCAGGGATTCAACTTCTTCCTGGTTTAGTCTTGGGAGAGTGTAAGTGTCCAGGAAATAATCCATTTTTTCTAGGTTTTCTAGTTTATTTGCATAGAGGTGTTTATAGTATTCTCTGATGGTAGTTTGTATTTCTGTGGGGTTGGTAGTGATATCCCCTTTATCATTTTTTATTGTATCTATTTGATTCTTCTCTCTTTTCTTTATTAGTCTTGCTAGCGGTCTATCAACTCGAATTGGGTGGAGCCCACCACAGCTCAAGGAGGCTGGCCTGCCTCTGTAGACTCCTCCTCTCAGGGCAGGGCATAGCTAAACAAAAAGCAGCAGAAATCTCAGCAGAGATAAATGCCCCTGTCTGACAGCTTTGAAGAGAGCAGTGGATCTCCCAGCATGGAGATCTGAGAATGGACAGACTGCCTGCTCAAGTGGGTCCCTGACTCCTGAGTAGCCTAACTGGGAGACATCCCCCACTAGGTGCAGACTGACACCTCACACCTCACACGATGGGGTACACCCCTGAGACAAAGCTTCCAGAGCAAGAATCAGACAGCAATACTCGCTGTGCAGCAATATTATATCTTCTGTAGCCTCCGCTGCTGATACCCCGGGAAACAGTGTCTAGAGTGTACCTCAAGCAAACTCCAACAGACCTACAGCTGAGGGTTCTGACTGTTAGAAGGAAAACTAACAAACAGAAAGGACACCCATACCAAAACCTCATCAGTACATCACCATCATCAAAGACCAAAGGCAGATAAAACCACAAAGATGGGGAAAAAGCAGTGCAGAAAAGCTGGAAATTCAAAAAGTCAGAGCATATCTCCCCCTCCAAAGGAAAGCAGTTCATCACCAGCAACAGAACAAAACTGAACGTAGAATGACTTTGATGAGTTGAGAGAAGAAGGCTTCAGTCCATCAAACTTCTCAGAGCTAAAGGAGGAACTATGTAACCAGTACAAAGAAACTAAAAACCTTGAAAAAAGAACGGATGAATGGATAACTAGAATAATCAATGCAGAGAAGACCTTAAAAGAACTGATAGAGATGAAAACCATAACATGAGAAATACGTGACAAATGCACAAGCTTCGGTAACTGACTCAATTAACTGGAAGAAAGAATATCAGCAATTGAAGATCAAATGAATGAAATGAAGCGAGAAGAGAAGTGTGAAGAAAAAAGAGTAAAAAGAAATGAACAAAGCCTCCAAGAAGTATGGGATTATGTGAAAAGACCAAATCTACGTCTGATTGGTGCACCTGAAAGTGATGGGGAAAATGGAACCAAGTTCGAAAACACTCTGCAGGATATCATCCAGGAGAACTTCCCCAACCTAGTAAAGCAGGCCAACATCCAAATTCAGGAAATATAGAGAATGCCACAAAGATACTCCTCGAGAAGAGCAACTCCAAGATACATAATTGTCAGATTCACCAAAGTTGAAATGAAGGAAAAAATGTTAAGAGCAGCCAGAGAGAAAGGTCGGGTTACCCACAAAGGGAAGCCCATCACACTAACAGCAGATCTCTCGGCAGAAACTCTACAAGCCAGAAGAGAGTGGGGACCAATATTCAAAATTCTTTTTTTTTTTTTTTTTTTTTTTTGAGGCGGAGTCTCGCTCTGTCGCCCGGACTGGAGTGCAGTGGCCAGATCTCAGCTCACTGCAAGCTCCGCCTCCTGGGTTTCCGCCATTCTCCTGCCTCAGCCTCCCAAGTAGCTGGGACTACAGGCGCCCGCCACCTCGCCCGGCTAGTTTTTGTATTTTTAGTAGAGACGGGGTTTCACCGTATTAGCCAGGATGGTCTCGATCTCCTGACCTCGTGA
Source organism: Trachypithecus francoisi (assembly GCF_009764315.1). Classification (NCBI taxonomy): domain Eukaryota; kingdom Metazoa; phylum Chordata; class Mammalia; order Primates; family Cercopithecidae; genus Trachypithecus; species Trachypithecus francoisi. Next base: position 11,955,346 of record NW_022681458.1, read on the forward strand.
TCCGCCCGTCTCGGCCTCCCAAAGTGCTGGGATTACAGGCTTGAGCCACCGCGCCCGGCCTCAAAATTCTTAAAGAAAAGAATTTTCCACCCAGAATTTCATATCCAGCCAAACTAAGTTTCATAAGTGAAGGAGAAATAAAATCCTTACAGACAAGCAAATGCTTAGAGATTTTGTCACCACCAGGCCTGCCCTACAAGAGGTCCTGAAAGAAGCACTAAACATGGAAAGGAACAACCGGTACCAGCCATTGCAAAAACAAGTCAAAATGTATAGTCCATTGATGCTAGGAAGAAACTGCATCAACTAGCGAGCAAAATAACCAGCTAATATCATAATGACAGGATCAAGTTCACACATAACAATATTAACTTTAAATGTAAATGGATTAAATGATCCAATTAAAAGACACAGACTGACAATTTGGATAAAGAGTCAAGACCCATCAGTTTGCTGTATTTGAGAGACCCATCTCACATGCAGAGACACACATAGGCTCAAAATAAAGGGATGGAGGAAGATCTACCAAACAAATGTAAAACAAAAAAAAGCATGGGTTGCAATCCTAGTCTCTGATAAAATAGACTTTAAACCATCAAAGATCAAAAGAGACAAAGAAGGCCATTACATAATGGTAAAGGGATCAATTCATCAGGAAGAGCTAACTATCCTAAACATATATGCACCCAATACAGGAACACCCAGATTCATAAAGCAAGTCCTTAGAGACTTACAAAAAGATTTAGACTCCCATACAATAATAATGGGAGACTTTAACACCCCACTGTCGACATTAGACAGATCAGCGAGACCCAAAGTTAACAAGGATATCCAGGAATTGAACTCAACTCTGCAGCAAGTGGACCTAATAGACATCTACAGAACTCTCCACCCCAAATCAACAGAATATACATTCTTCTCAGCACCATATCGCACATATTCCAAAATTGACCACATAGTTGGAAGTAAAGCACTCCTCAGCAAGTGTAAAAGAACAGAAAGTATTACAAACTGTCTTTCAGACCACAGTGCAATTAAATTAGAACTCGGGACTAAGAAGCTCAATCAAAACCGCTCAACTGCATGGAAACTGAACAACCTGCTCCTGAATGACTACTGGGTACATAACGAAATGAAGACAGAAACAAAGATGTTCTTTGAAACCAGTGAGAACAAAGATACAACATTCCAGAATCTCTGGGACACATTTAAAGCAGTGTGTAGAGGGAAATGTATAGCACTAAATGCCCACAAGAGAAAGTAGGAAAGATCTAAAATTGACACCCTAACATCACAATTAAAAGAACTAGAGAAGCAAGAGCAAACACATTCAAAAGCTAGCAGAAGGCAAGAAATAACTAAGATCAGAGCAGAACTGAAGGAGATAGAGACACAAAAAACCCTCCAAAAAATCAATGAAACCAGGAGCTGGTTTTTCGAATGCTTTTTAAAAACTAGTGGGCCAAGTACATTCTATTTGACCTGCAAAGTTGACATTGGGCCTACCCACATTTGCCTGAACTACCCTTCTTGTTTTTTAAAAAAACTATTGCAGTATGATTAATATACAAAAAAACTGTACATATTTCATACATTCATGAACAACATGATGAGTAAACAACATGATGAGTTTGAAGGTAAGTATACACCTATGAAACTATCACCATAATCCATGCCATAAATCTATCCACCAGCTCCAAAGGGTTCCTCCTACCCTAAGTATTTATTATACTTTTGTAATAATGTCACTTAACATAGGATCCACCTCTTAGCAAATTTTTAAGTGTACAATACAGTATTGTTAACTATAGGTTCTATGATGTACAGTAAATTCCTAGAATGTATTCATCTTGTATAACTGAAACTTTACGTGCTTTGACTAATACCTCCCCATTTCCATCTCTTCACTCCAGCCTCTGGAAACCCATTCCACTCTCTGCTTCTATGGATTTGACTATTATAGATTAATCATATAAATAATATTATAAAGTATTTGTTCTTCTGTGTCTGGCTTATTGGATGTAGCATAATGTACTTCACTTTATCCATGTTGTTACAAATGGCAGGATTTTATTTTTAAAGTCTGAATAATATCATATATTAATATATTATTTATATATTATATATAACATACAATTAGATATTGTAATACATCCTCTATATGTGCTATATTAGAAGATATAATTATATGTTATGTAATTTTAACGTTAAAATATTATTTATTATTAATAATAGTACATATGATATGTATATACCACATTTTCTTTCTTCATTCATTGACAGTACTTTAGGTTGCTTCCATATCTTGGCTATTATGAATAATACACAATGAATATAGGAGTGCAGATGTAGTTTAATATGGTTTTGTGTTTCTGTTTAGCAGTCTTTAGTTTCAACTTAAATAGCTCCCTTTAGCACTTCGAAAGCAGGTCTAGTGATGATTAACTCTCTCAGTGTTTGTTTGTCTGGGAATATCTTTAACCTTCATGTTTGAAGTACAGGGATAGTATTCTTGGTTGGCAGTTTTTTCCTTTAGCACTTTGAATTTAATGTCTCACCCTTTCCTGGACAGTAAGATTTCTGCTGAGAAATCTGCTGATATTCTCATGAGGCTTCCTATGTATGTAATAAATTGTTTATCTTTTATAGCTGCTTTCAAAATTCTCTATTAGTCTTTGCCTTTTGATAATTTTATTATAATGTGTCTTATAGTAGACTTCTTTTAGTCCAATCTATTTGGGTTCTTTGGGCTCCATAATTCTGGATGCCCATTTTGTTTTGTCAAATTTGAGATGTTTTCATCCACTATTTCTTTAAATATGCTCTCTACACTTTCTACCCTTTCTCATTTTCTTATTCTTCTTAGACTTTCATAATATGTGTATTGTTTCATTTGGTGGTGTCTTATGGGCTTTTTTCACTCTATATTATTCTGTTTTCTTTTTGTTCCTATTACTGGATAAATTCGAATGACTTGTCTTCAAGTTTACTGATGTTTTGTTTCTGCTTGATTGAACCTGATGTTGAAACTTTCTTTTGAATTGATCAATTCAGTCATTGTATTCTTCAGCTCTAGAATTTTATTTGGTTTTTTTTTGTATTTTATACCCCTTTTTTTGTATTTTATCCAACAAAATACCTCTTATTTTGTTTATGTTTTGTTTTCCCATTATTTTCTTAGAGATTTGCTTGTGTTCTCGTCTAGCCTACTTAACTTCCTTGAGGGAGTTACTTTGAATTCTTTGTCGGGAAGTTCATAAATCTTTAAAAAACTGTTAACAAAATCAATGAATCCAGGAGGTGGTTTTTTGAAAAGAAAAATAAAATAGACCACTGGCCAGACTAATAAAGAAGAAAAGAGAGAAGAATCAAATAGACACAATAAAAAATGATGAACAGGATATCACCACTGATCCCACAGAAACACAAACTACCATCAGAGAATACAATAAACATATCTACACAAATAAACTAGAAAATCTAGAAGAAAATGGATAAATTCTTAGACACATACACCCTCCCAAGACTAAACCAGGAAGAAGTCAAATCCCTGAATAGGCCAATAACAAATTCTGAAATTGAGGCAGTATTCAATAGCCTATCAACCAAAAAAAGCCCAGGACCAGATGGATTCACAGCCGAATTCTACCAGAGGTACAAAGAGGAGCTGGCACCATTCCTTCTGAAACTATAGCAAACATAGAAGAAGAAGGACTCCTCCCTAACTCTTTTTATGATACCAGCATCACCCTGATACCAAAACCTGGCAGAGACACAACAAAGAAAGAAAATTTCAGGCCAATATCCCTGATGAACATCGATGTGAAAATCCTTGATAAAATACTGGCAAGCTGAATCGAGCAGCACATCAAAAAGCTTATACACCATGATCAAGTTGCTTCATTCCTGGATGCAGGGCTGGTTCCACATACATAAATAAATAAATGTAATCCATCACATAAACAGAACCAATGACAAAAAACACATGATTATCTCAATAGATATAGAAAAGTCTTTCAATAAAATTCAACAGCCCCTTCATACTAAAAACTCTCAATAAACTAGGTATTGATGGAACATATCTCAAAATAATAAGAGCGACTAATGACAAATCCACAGCCAATATCATGCTGAATGGGCAAAAGCTGGAAGTATTCCCTTTGAAAACCAGCACAAGACAAGGACGCCCTCTCTCACCACTCCTATTCAACATAGTATTGGATGTTCTGGCCAGGGCAATCAGGCAACAGAAAGAGATAAAGAGTATTCGAAAAGGGAGAGAGGAAGTCAAATTGTCTCCGCTTGCAGATGACATAAATCTATATTTAAGAAACCCCACCATCTCAGCCCAAAATCTCCTTAAGTCGATAAGCAACTTCAGCAAAGTCTCAGGATACAAAATCAATGTGCAAAAATCACAAGCATTCATATACACCAATAATAGACAAGCAGAGAGCTGAATCATGAGTGAAGTCCTATTCACAATTGCTACAAAGAGAACAAAATACCTAGGAATATAACTTTCAAGGGATGTGAAGGACCTCTTCAAGGAGAACAACAAACCACTTCTCAAGGAAATAAGAGAGGACAAAAACAAATGGAAAAACATTCCATGCTCAAGGATAGGAAGAATCAATATCATAAAAATGGCCATACTGCCCAAAGTAATTTATAAATTCAATACTCTTCCCATCAAGCTACCATTGACTTTCTTCAAAGAGTTAGAAAAAACTACTTCAACTTTCATGTGGAACCAAAAAATAGCTCACATAGCCAAAACAATTTTAAGCAAAAAGAAGAAAGCTGGAGGCAACATACTACCTGACTTCAAATTTTACTACCAGGCTACAGTAACTAAAACAGAATGGTACTGGTACCAAATCAGATATATAGACTAATGGAACAGGACAGAGGCCTCAGAAATAATACCACACACCTACAACCATCTGATCTTTGACAAACCTGACAAAAACAAGCAATGGGAAAAGGATTCCCTATTTAATAAATGGTGTCAGGAAAATTGGCTAGCCATATGCAGAAAACTGAAACTGGATGCCTCCCTCACACCTTGTACAAAAATTAACTCAAAATGGATTAAAGACTTAAATGTAAAATGTAAAACCATAAAAACTCTAGAAGAAAACCTAGGCAATACCATTCATAGGCATGAGCAAAGACTTCATCACTACAACACCAAAAACTACAGGAACAAAAGCCAAAATTGACAAATGCAATCTAATTAAACTAAAGAACTTCTTTCTGCACAGCAAAAGAAACTATCATCAGAGTGAACAGGCAACCTACAGAATGGGAGAACATTTTTGCAATCTATCCATCTGAAAAAGAGCTAATATCCAGAATCTACAAAGAACTTAAACAAATTTACAAGAAAAAAACAAGCAATGCCATCAAAAAGTACTTGAAGGATATGAACAGACACATCTCATAGGAAGACATTTATGCAGCCAACAGACCTATGAAAAAAAGCTCATCCTCACTGATCATTAGAGAAATGCAAACCAAAACCACAAGGAGATATCATCTCATGCCAGTTAGAATGGTGATCATTAAAAAGTCAGGGAACAACAGATGCTGGTGAGGATGTGGAGAAATGGGAACACTTTTACACCATTGGTGAGAGTGTAAGTTAGCTCAACCATTGTGGAAGACAGTGTGGCAATTCCTCAAGGATCTAGACCCAGAAATACCCTTTGACCCAGCAATCCTATTACTGGGTACATACCCAAAGGATTATAAATCATTCTACAATGAAGACACATGCACACGTATGTTTATTGCAGCACTGTTCACAAGAGCAAAGACTTGGAACCAACCCAAATGTTCATCAGTGATAGACTAGATAAAGAAAATGTGGCGTATATACAACATGGAATACTATGCAGCCATAAAAAAGGATGAGTTCATGTTTTTTACAGGGACATGGATGAAGCTGGAAACCATCATTCTCAGAAAAGTAACATAGGAACAGAAAACCAAACACCGCATGTTCTCACTCATAAGTGGGAGCTAAACAATGAGAACACATAGTCACAGGGAGGGGAACACTATTGGGTGGGGGGCTAGGGGAAGGATAGCACTAGGATAAATGCCTCATGTATATGATGGGTTGATGGGTGCAGCAAACCACTATGGCATGTGTACACCTATGTAACAAACCTGCATGTTCCGCACATGTATTCCAGAAATTAAAGTATATATTTTTTTAAAAAAGAAAAGAAAAACTGTCCTTGGGTTTTCTACTAGATCTCTACTGAGTCTGTGCAATTCATCTGTAGACAATAGCATCAAAGAATGCAGTGATTTTTGACCATCTGGATAAGTGCATTGCTGGCCATAGAAAAAATATATAAAATATAATTTGGAAGAAAATTCTAGTTTCTGCCACATTGTGACTGACTTAACATAATACTATCTCTTACAACCTACATATAGAAATTATGGATAAGTTATATCAAAAAATATTTGTAAATGTTCTTTCAAAGAAATGAATGGAAAGCCAATATGTCATAGATGATGAGATATGGTAAAGCCAGGATGTTTTAGAGAGAATGTGTAGTCTGGTGGTTAGAAATCCTGATCTAAATCCTCACGGTTATTTGCTGATTCATTCCAATATTAATGACAACACCAACAACAAGCCAAATTTTTGAATAATTCATTGACAAAACTAGATGTTATACTAGAAGTTGAAGAGTAAGTAAAAATGAATAAAAATGTATACAGCACATATAAAATTAAGTGTCATACAGTCTTAAGTGCTATACAAGCAGAGATGTATTGTCTTTAGTCTATATATTAGTAAGAAGATTAAAGTTTAATAATCTAAAAATCCAAGTCAAAAAATAATATAAAACTATAGAATAAAAAAGTGAAGATTAATGAATTAGAAATACAGTAACAATAGAGAGGATAGGATCAAGACACAAAAATATGAATAAACTCACCATTGTCTGAAAACATTGATCTAGGAGAAAGAAAGAAGAATATTAAGGATGTACAGGGGGTGACAAGAGGTGTCCATGTTTTAATATTGTATGTGTATATATATATATATATATACTAAAGAATTATCTGCCACAATATTTGGAATTTGGAAGTAATTCATAATTTTCTGTAAAAATATGCCTTTACATATGCTACCACAAATGATTCAAAAGAACATAGAAAATCTAATACCTTATGACCCTTAAGAAATCAGATTAGTGCTTAATAAATCACCTATCCCTTCTCCCACAAAATGTACATACACATAACTAACACAATTAAACCAAAAAAATATACCCACTAGGTTGAGACTATTAGCCAAGTTACAGCAGATGTTCAAGGAATAAGTAATTCAAACTTTATACACGCTCTTCAAAAGAATAAAGAGATTTTTCCATCTCATTTTATGCACTTTGTACATTGACAATACAAAAAAGGAAATGATAGAGCAATCTCACTACTGATGTTAGATACACATGTTTAAATAAAACTCAACTACCTTAAATCCTGGGTGATGTAAAATAAATAATATCAGGATTATGTTTTGTGATGCAAAAATGGTTTAACACTGGAAAACCTACATGCGCAATTCATTGCATGTTAGGATGCTTTCGACTTCAAGTAAGATGGAGGATAACAAATAAAATAGCACGTATTATTTTACAAAACAAGAAGCCAAGATGTTGGATGAGTTTAGGGCTAACTTAGGAGCACAACTGTGTTATCAGTGACTTAGGTTCCATTTATTTTTACTCTTTGCAATATTTAGTGTGTGATGGTTCCCTGGACCGTTGTGTAGATTAGTTCTTTCCATGACCTTTTTCTGGAATCCCCAAGCAAGAATACATTTTATGTCTCATTGGCTAGGTCATGTCATTCATTTATATTTAAACCAATCACTGAGATAGATAATAGAATTAGCCTGGTTAATTCAGACTAATCAAAATTCACCCTTGAAATTGAGGAGTAGTACAGCTTATGAACTACATGACCTATCTGTACTTGAACACAGTCAGTGTTCTCTTAGTAAGGTAGACCTGAAATAATGTCTTGGATACAACCTACAGTGTTGACATACAAAGAGGAAAATATGAAATCATTTTCATAGTTATAGAAATAACAATGGATGAAATTCAACATTAATTACAGCGTAAAAACAATAAAAACCAGTTTAAAAATGTGAAAGTGAAATAAATTAACATATTAAAAACTATCTTCTAAAACCTTAAAATGTATTTATTTACATCCGTAAGTGATTAAAGATGCCAGCTATTTCCGCCTGTATTAAACATTTTAATAGCTGTCCTCTCTCATCAGATATCTGGATAAATGGAATAGAAAGAACCTGGAATAAAATGTAAGGATTGTCTAGAAAGAGAAAAACTTTGTTACAGATATTATGATCATCTGCATAAAATATATTAGAGAATATATTGCCAAATTAATATATGAACTGGCTTAAAATGTTTCAGCTTACAAAATTATATGTATGTATATATCTATATTTTTTAGTTATGTAGTCAAGTTAAAAATGTACCTAAAGCTTAAAGCACAAAAAATGGAATTTATAATAGCAACAAAAACAGTGAATTAGTTAGCAATAAATTCTTTAGAAATCCTCGTGGAGAAAATGATAAAATATGTTAAATTAAAAGTCCTATTTTCCTCAAATTCCTTGGTAAAAAAAATAAACATACCAACTTGATAGGATTGTTTGAGGATTAATATGTATAAGCCATTAAACACTGTTCCTTACAAAACAATTCCTGAAAAAAGATGGGTTTTAGTAAATTTTTAAAAAGTAGTTCATTATTTTAAGAACCTATGAAACACCTCCTAAGAGCTCTGAAGTTCCTCTAAGCAATTATAAAGCACACAACGACATATTTTTCAGCTAATTTAAATCCAATATCCCCATTCTTATCTAAACCAAAGAGGGGGTTCTACCCTTGGCAATGAGTTGTCTTATTGCTTATGAACACAGTATGTCACATACCCACTTTTCAACATATGTTTTTTACCTTTTAACTGTATATTTGTAGGAATGTTTTATACTCCCTCAAAGAAAGCAAATTCTCCAAATGTGTGGATAATCCTTCCTCCTTTTCTATCCCATACAACATGTGGTATTCATTAATTTATTAGTCAAATATTTTTGAGTGACTACTCTGTACCTGGCACTAGTCCAGTTTCACAGAATACATCAATAAACAAAGCCTGCAAAATCTCTTGCTCTAGTAGAGATTGCATTTTAGTGAGGGAGACAATCATAAACAATAAACATGAGAAATCAGGAGCTATCATGGAAGAGATGTTTATTCTATTTTTGTCTTTCCTTGGCACATAGCTAGACTATATTTCCCAGGTCATCTTGCAACTAGACATGCTCTGTGACTACATTCTTGCCAGTGAGACTGGAAGTGGAGGGGGCCATTTTGTGGCCAAGGCTGACATGACCCTGCATGTTCACCTTCATTTGTCTTCTGACTCCATGCACCACAAGGTCCCAGGAAATGATGGAGCCACAGAATGGAAGGGGCCATGCACTGAATCACTCTGTAAAGAGTAGTTGCCCTCTGACCAGAAACACAGCATTGACTGTTTCACCTGTGACAAATAAAATTGTATTGTGTTTGCTTCTTAAGTGGCTTTATTTATACTGCAATCTAGCATTCTTTGAGTAAAATAACTATATGGTCAGTTTGAAGGTATTCTCTGCAAAGAGAAATACAAAAACAGACAAGGTAGGTGGGCATGGGGTACAAAAGTTTGCTTGATTGTAATTTTAATTAGAATGATTAGGGTTGACTCATTAAGAAGGTGAAGGTATTAGTCTTCTTGAGCTGCCATTACAAATACCACAGACTGGATGACTTAAACAGAAATGTATTTTCTCACAATTCTGGAATTGAGAAGTCCACGTTTAAGGTGTAGGTAAGATTAGTTTCTTCTGAAGCCTCTCAACTTACTATGTAGATGGGCATTTCCCCCTGTGTCTTCACAGAAAATTTTTTCTGAATGTCCCCAGCTCCCAAAGGCCAGATCGAGTATGGGCCTTATCCAGTGCCTCATGTCCGTTTACTCTTGTGAGGGGATGTGTTAGTTTTCCAGCGCTCGTGTAACAAAGTACCACAAACTGGATGCTTAATCAACAAAAACGTACTGTTTCAGAGTTCTGGAAGCCGGAAGTCCTAAATCAAAGTGCTGGCAGGCTTAGTTCCTTCTGAGAACTGTGAGAGAAGGATCTGTTTCAGGCCCCTTTCCTTGGCCTGTACATGGCCATCTTTACATTCACGGTCTCGTCCCCATGTGCATACCTGTCTCGAAATTCCCCCATTTTATAAGGACACCAGTCACATTACATTAGGGCCTACAACAATGACCTTACTTTAACTTAATTACCTCTGTAAAGACTCTTATTTCCAAATACATTCACATTCTGAGGTGCTGGGGATTAGGATTTCAACATATGAATTTGGAGGGGCAACAATTCAGTCCACAACAGTAGTATTTCGCAAAGTCTTGCAATAAGTGTGAAGGATATTCCAGCAGATATCTCACGGAAGAACATTCTGTTAATTTCAACATAATGACTATAAGGCAGGAGTTTGCCTAGAATGTTCAAGTCATACCAAGGAGACCACTGTTGGTGGAGTTTTTAATCCCAGCTAAAGTGGCAAACCACTGTAAGGTTTTTAGTGGAAGAGTGATAACAACTGATTTAATGACTTAAAGGGATTATTCTGGGTGTTTTGATAAGAATAACTGTAAGGGGAGGTAGGAAGACTAGTGAGGATGTATCACAATAAACCAGATGAGAGTTGATAGAGATTCAGTTCAGGTTGGTGTTGGGAATAGTGATAAATGACCAAATTTTGCATGTTTTGAAAGTAGGGGCAACAGTATTTGCTTATAGTTTGAATGTGAGGTACAGGCAGAGAAGAGGTACAGACAACTCCATAATTTTTGCCTGAGCAACTGGAAAGTGTGATAATGCCATAAAACTGAGACAGGAGAGTCAGAAAAGTTGATGGAGGGTTTTGTTTTGGACATGTTAAATCTGAGATGTCTATTCGTTTTACATTGGTGTTAAAACACAGGCAGTTGCTGATATTTAATTGCATATAACTATAAAATTAGCCATTTAGCGTCATTCAACCTAATACAAGTCTGGAGGTAGAAGAAAGATCTGGGAATCATCAGCGTAAGGTGATATTTCAAACTGTATTGTAAGAGCAGATCACTGTGATGGTCACTGTCCAATCAGGAAGCAGAAACCATACAACTGTTTTAACTGGAGGATGCAATTAAGATAGATGTTAGGTGTTAGAGCAACAAGAAGACAACAAAGCACTAATAAGAAATCACATATGTAATAACTTCACACCTTGGCTGGGGAAAGAAAATAGAGTTTGGGATTAATCAAATTTCCAGGCTTGGAAGAGAGGTCCATGGGGCTAGGGCTCAGACCTCTGAGGAGGTGACACCATGTGCCTGATGTTTCTGAGAGGGCATAAGGAGACTGATTCTGGTAATGTAGGGTGTGAGGACCATACCACCTCCCCAAGGAATGTTTGAAAAACTGCCACTACTGGAATTAGCTGTGTCTTCCAGTGTAATGGGTCATTGTGGTTCAAGTTTCTTCTCCCTCTCCCAATCTTTTGATTTACCTGTTGCACCTCCAAATGGCAGAACATAAATGGGACCAACAGACAAAAGAGAAGCGTGATTTGCAGAGTTCCTGTCCCAGCTTCACAAAACAGAATGTAGACCAGGTGTCATTATAGTCTCATGGCTGTAATATCAGCACCTTGGGATGCCAAGGCAAGCGGATTGCCTGAGACTAGGAGTTTGAGACTAGCCTGGGCAACATAGCAGGGCCCTGACTCTATAACATACTTAAAATATTAGCCAGGTATTGTGGCAAGGGCCTGTAGTCCTAGCTACTTGGAAGACTGAGGAGGGAGTATTGCTTGAGCCCAAGAGTTCAAGGTTACAGTCAGCTATGATCATGCCTGTGTACTCCTGCATTTTGACTGGAACAACAACAACAAAAAGCAGAATCACCAAGAGTGACCCAAAGAGTGAATATAGATAGTGCCTCAAGTTCTGGAACACTCCCTTGAGGCATCAAGCAGAATAGGAGCAAAAGAGACATAGAAGGAATCATCAGTGAGGTTGGAGGAAAGCTAAAAAATCCTTGATAGCTCAGTGAATAAAGCACTTTAAAGAAGAACTGTTTATCCGTTGTGTACAACATAAAAAAAAAACACTAGTAAATTGTGAACCAAGGATTAATTAATGTATTTCACTATATATAGTCATTGATGACTTGAACATTTGGTGAAGTGGTGGGAACAAAAGACCTTTTGGGATTTTAAGAAGGAAATGGAGTAGAGAAATTAAAGACTTCAGTATACATAGCATTTTGAGGATGACATACATAGCATTCTATATCTATAGCATTTTGCTGTAGTAGGAAGCAGAGAAATGAGGCAATATTTAGAAGTCAAGATGATATTTCTTTTTAAATAATGGGAGAAATGGTAACAGGTTTGTGTATTAATGGGAATGATGCAGTAGAGAGGGAAATACGGATTGTATAGGAAATTGACTCAACAATTTCTAAAACAATGCCCTTGCGATGGCAAGAAGAGGTGGAATCAAGTGCACACATTAAGAGATTTTCTTTAGGTTGGAGAATGGATAGTGCATCTCTGATCATAGAAAGGATGGTGAATTTGTGAGGACAGATGTTGGAAAGCATGTAGATGTGGTAGTGGAATTTGTTGACATTCTTTCCTGGTTGCTTATAAGATTGCTTAAATTTCCATGTCATCGACTGAGAGTGAGTAGAGCAGAGAAGAATGTATGTAATAGTGAAGAGAGCAAGACAGTCAATAGATGAGGACAGGAAATTAGACTCTAACTCTTACAGCCCCAATTTCTTCACCTTCAAAATACAGCTAAATCCTAATGCTTTGTGCAAAATAAGAGTTCTACAATCCCCTCACAAAATGAAGAATATGATATGTTAGATGTATATTATTAATGGTGAGATCTACACAAAATAAAAGCTAAACAATTTCATAGAAAAATAGCAAAGGAGATTAATTATATTTATATTCATATACATATAATTGATAATAATAATGTTTGTATATATGAAACTTAAAATTTTTCAAAAAATCTTTTAACGCAAAAAGTTATTTTTCACTTTCTGTATTCGTCCCTTCTCATGTTGCTATGAAGAAATAACCAAGACTGGGTAATTTATAAAGGAAAGAGGTTTAATTGATTCACAGTTATGCATGGCGGGGAAGGCCTCAGGAAAACTTCCAATCATGGCAGAAGGGGAAGCAAGCACCTCCTTCTTCACAAGATGGCAGGAGAGAGAAATGCTGAGCAAATGGGGAAAAGTCCCTTATAAAACCATCAGATTTCCTGAGAACTCACTATCTTGAGAACAGCATGAAGGTAACTGCAACCATGATTCAATTACCTCCCACTAGTTCCCTCCCACAACACATGGGGATTATGGGAACTACCATTCAAGATGAGATTTGGTCGGGGACACAGCCGAACCATATCACTTTCCAATGAAAATGCATTTTAAATTGATCTATTGCATATCTATTATCATAAAATAATTTGGGTTAAAAATGAAATCATTAAACTGAACACTCTTTGAAGTAAGAGATAATGTCATGTTTAGTCTTCAGTACTAAATGACTGCACTCATCTGTAGTAGCAGTCCAGTAAATATTTTTGAGCTAATTAATATAGCAATGCATAAATAATATATCAAATATTATTTATGAGAGAGGAGGAGAGAGAAAGAGAGAGAATGTATCAGACAAAACAGCATTGTAGGTAATATAAACCATGGTATTGGTCCTTGGCCTGTTAGGAACCAGGCCTCGCAGCAGGAGGAGCCACAGTGGGCGAGTGAGCATTATTGCCTGAGCTCTACTTCCTGTCAGATCAGCAGTGACATTAGATTCTCACGGACGCTCAAACCCAATTGTGAACTGTGCATGTGAGGGATCTTGCATAGGGCTGCAAACTCCTTTTGAGAATCTAATGATAAGTGTAATGCACTTGAATCATCCTGAAACTGTTTTCTCCAACCCCCTGCCTGATCCATGGAAAAAAAACTGTCTTCCATGAAACTGCTTCCTGGTGCCAAAAAGGTGGGGACCACTGGTATAAATCCTTCTTTTCTGAAGTGATAAAATATATCCTCAGGCTTGTTAAAATATTTCTAAGTCTAGTAACAAAGTATCCAATAACTAAATATATAAGAATATCCTCTTTCTGAGCTATCATTGGATTTATAACTTTGGGAACACAAGCAGTCCTGAATAATTATTACTGGAACAAATTAATATTTCAGGTTTAATATTTTCTTTTAAAACCTCCTCATGGGAGGACAGATTCTTTGTACTGATAGGTCTTAAATGAGATGCTAAGAGAAATGGCAGCTGAGATTAATGCACAAATAATAGTGTCTGTCCAAGAACTAATCTGGGAAGACAGCATGACCATTTTTATGGTTAGGACCATGTAGAGGATGTCTTTTCTGCTAATTGAGAATTAGCTGTCTGTTAATTTCATGCCCAAGTTTGAGGTAAAAAGGACTTTTCACATTTAATTTTAATTCATGCTATTTTTCTTTTCAGATATTCTAGGCCATGGCTATGTAGGATCATTCTTTAGAAGAAATAAGCTTTTCCTCTTGTGATTTTAAGGACTAGTGAAGTCACAGAAATCATTTGTAACCTAATGCATGGAGTTAAAGAAAAAATGTTAAGTGTCTTTTATTTTTAACAGTTTTCTTGAGGTATAATTTGTATATCATAATATTCAACCATTTAAAGTGTACAATTATTTAATAAATTTTAGTACATTTACATAGTTGTGCAACCATCACTAAATTTTTTTTTTCTTTTTTTTTTTTTTTTTGAGACAGAGTCTCGCTTTGTCACCCAGGCTGGAGTGCAGTGGTGCCATCTCGGCTCACTGCAAGCTCTGCCTCCCGGGTTCACGCCATTCTCCTGCCTCAGCCTCCCAGTAGCTGGGACTACAGGCGCCCACCACCACGTCCGGCAAATTTTTGTATTTTTAGTAGAGACGGGGTTTCACCGCGTTAGCCAGGATGGTCTTGATCTCCTGACCTCGTGATCCACCTACCTCGGTCTCCCAAAGTGCTGGGATTACAGGCGTGAGCCACCGCGCCCGGCTAAAATTTTTTTAACATTGCCATCATCCTCTTAAGACTGTACATCCCATTTGCAGTCAAGCCCAGTTCCCACTGCCAGCTTTGGTGACCACTAACCTACTTTTTTGGGGGATATTTCATACACATGGATTGGGCACTATGTGGTCTTTTGTGTTAAGCTTCTTTCTTTTCATAATTTTGATAATCGTCTGTGCTATAGTAGCTTGTTATTTTGTATTACCAGTAGTATTTCATTGCTTAGATATAGTATATTTCATTCATCTGTTCATAAGTTGGTGGGCTTTGGGTTGTTCCCACTTTTGGGCTATGATTAAATTTTATATTTACTCAGCAAATTCAATATTTCCACCTGGACAACCTCCTCCACATCAGGTTGCATTCCAAGGAGGAACATGGTGTTTGGGTGCCTGGGAGTCTATTCTGACTTCCACAGCAAAATGAAGAGAACTGTAGGGTATGGTCCATCCACTCCTGGGATGCTCTGACTGGCTCAGGTGTTGGAAACTGCTTCTTTCATCTTCATCAGATGGAGCTGGTCTGGTCTTGGATCATGCTTCAATTGTGGTTCAATTTTCCAGCTATCCTCCTAGCCTGTTGTGGTTTGTCAGTGAGACTGGTTTCATCCCCTAATTGCCAGAATCCTTTAATTAGACTCCAGATATTGACCTTCACCTTGGGTGTTCAGCCTCTGTTTTTTCTAGAACATAGGCAAGAAGTGTGTGTGTCTGCATCTAAAGGGGTCTCTCCATCCTTGCTCCCTTATGTTAGTTAGGGTCTTTCTGGTTTACACCATCATATCTTTTTAATCATATTCCTTGGGAACAAGAATTAGAAATGTAGGTTTTGTACTTTCCACTATGTGGTGGGCTCCTTTTTTTTGCAAACTGATTTGGTAGTCATTTTTTGCCTGCTAGGTGTCCTTAAATAAATTTCAAAAGATTGCTTTTTTGCCATATAGTTTTCTAATAAAAACACAGGAAAAACAAGCCAATTAAAACACAAAAAGGCAAAATTATGCCCCTATGTACTGGCCACTAAAGGACTTCATGAAGACTTCAGGAGCCAAAATCAATTCCTTTTTGGCAAAGGCGTAAATGTTTAGTTCTATATAGTGATACTTTATTTAACCACTGATTGCCACCCTCAGCAACTCAAAACCTATTGGAACTTCTATTGATATCAAAATGATAGTTCTGTCACTGGTGAATAAGGGAGATTATTTATACAGCGCATTATTCAAATGCATTGAAACAGGGTACTCCTT
Source organism: Trachypithecus francoisi (assembly GCF_009764315.1). Taxonomy (NCBI): domain Eukaryota; kingdom Metazoa; phylum Chordata; class Mammalia; order Primates; family Cercopithecidae; genus Trachypithecus; species Trachypithecus francoisi. The sequence continues at coordinate 11,971,857 of NW_022681458.1, forward strand.
CTTTAACAAATGCCCTAGTGTTGTCTTGGAATCTAAATAAGAGTGGGCACCATTTCCTAAGTACAACCAAAAATACCTCTTTATCAAACCAGAGTCAACACAAATCTAGGGCTTTTTTTTTTTTTTTTCTTTGCCTTATTTCCTGGGCAAGGAAGTCCATTCCTTCTGTGTTATTCTGTAGGGGGCTATATCTACTTTATAGCACTTACCCTCTTTGATTGCAATTTACAGTTTCATTGCAATCTATAATCTTCTTCATTAGAGTATAAAGTTCTTTGATGTAGAAATGCTTTTTTCTTTCCACAAAGTCTCACAATTTAATTTACTTTACAATTGGTACTAAATTAGTGCTTGTTGAATTGCTAAATGAATGAGGAAATGGTGAAAAAGTTGATACTTAACTTCTGCTATTTGCTCTTTATTGCAAATTGTCTGCAAAGTGGACTATGAGATGAAGTTTAGTTTGCAGAATGTTTATTAGAGTGCCCTTGAAAAATAAGAGGAGTGTATTTGTGCATTCTTGCACTGCTATAAAGAAATACCTGAGACTGGGCAATTTATAAAGAAAAAGAGGTTTAATTGGCTCATGATTCCACAGGCTGTACAGGTAGCAAGGCTGAGGAGGCCCTTAGAAAACTTTCAATCATGGCGGCGAAGAGGAAGCAGGCACACCTTATGTGGCCAGAGCAGGAAGAAAGAGAGGGAAGTGGGAGGTGCTACACGTTTAGAAACGACCAGATTTAGTGAGAACTCACTCACTACCATGAGAACAGCAAGGAGGAAGTCTGCCCCCATGATTCCATCACCTCTCACCGGATCCCTGCTCCAACACTGGGGATTACAACTGGACATGGGGTTTGTGTGGGGACACAGATACAAATCCAATCTGGGGGAAGCAGCATTGGGCCTAGAAATTGTTGATCTGTGTAAAATGCCCTTTGATAACCCCAGCTAACCCTGCACAAAGCTCTGAAGCCAAAATGACCCGGGTTGCCCATATTGCGTTGAAATGGCGATACCATGGTATCTCTCTTCCATTAGTCAATCACTGGATGTGGGCCATCATGTGCAGGGTGTGGTCTGGGCCCAGCTGCTCTCTGCTACAAAGAAATCCCTGAAGGTGCTGACAAGGGGTCCTTCCCTGTAGCAGGATCTGGGTTGTGCGTCTCTGTGTCCATCAAGTCTCTCTTTTTCTTTCAACCGCAATGTTAGTTAAGGCAATATCATAGTCACATTCTGCTATTTTCTTTTCCCAAATTTTCCATTTCTGTTACAAAAGACCACTGTAGTATACGTGGAATTCTGCTATGCTACTAAAATAGCATTTTTGTGTACCGTATTTTTTAAATGTTGCATCAAATTTTTGTCATAATTGCCCAATAATTTTAGTTTAAAATTAAGAGCAGAGACTTAGAAGACAAATAGATTTTCTAATCATTTTAGAAGTGTCCTAAAATTATTCTGTTTCATCATTTTTGATAGATAGTTCTTCCTCTGTCAACATAGGTGGGAGAAGTTGTTTTACATTAGTGAGACTCTTTATCAAATTGTCAGCAGCTGTTTTTCTAACAATGTATTTTAATGGACTAGTCCTATTTCATTTTTCAAACTTAAAAAATTTAAATTTTCTAAAAACATATTGACAAGATTTTTTCACAACTTCTTCTGTAATATCAAAGTTGGCAGTGATTTTCTGTCTCCCTATGTATAGTATCAGAACTGAGAGCATTTTTTGTAGATGTGTAATACTTTATTTTCAATACTAAAATTTCTTTCTGCTGACAGTCTACTGACCTATTCATTTTGATTTCTAATAATCTCTCCTTTTCTTATACACCATTCTTAGCTGTAAGGTTAATTGTAAGCCAAGACGGGTTAAACCCTTTGTTACGTTCCATGTTGTGCATCACCAGGAGATAATTGGTGGATCTCTTGTTTCTGCTGATTTTCCCATTCAAGGGACTAATTGTACTTACAAAGGGCTTTGCACATGACAATGATAATTCTTTATTAGATGGTTCCCAGGAGGTATAGCTAAGCCAATAAAGAGAACTTTTACTTACATTACCAGATGATGTTGGCTATTTCCTATTTATAAATCTACTTGTTGAGTGACTGGTCTATACAGAAAGTTTCATATGCATTATCTTATATTAATTCTCATATTGGCTTTGTAAAACAAGTACTATCACCTGCTCTTTAAATAAGATAAACCTGAGGTTCACAGAGAGTTTAAGTTGATTTTGTCCAGAGTCCTATAGTAAGGAAACACCAGACCTCATATTCAGGTCTTCTGAGATCAAATTTCTGGTTTTCCAGTCCTCCAAATTAGGGTTGTACTAGCAGAGTTCCATTTAGAAAAGGTGTAAATATTGTACTTATCACATGTGCAGTGTAGGTCATAGAACTGGCACTGGTTAATTCAATAATTGACTATGAATTAGATTTTAGAGAGTTATAGGAATTGTGGAAGTAAATATAAAGGAGTACATTTTGGTACTTATCTGAGTCCTGAATTCCCATAAGATCAATTCTTATTGATAAGAATCAATAAGAATGATAATTGTAAAATGATAGGGTGTTATGCTTAAACAGGGCAGACTGAAGACATACTTTTCTTTTCCCCTCTGAAAAGTTCAGTGAAAAGAGAGTGAAGAAATCAAAAGACATTTACCCAACTGGTCAAAGAGAATGGGGTAGCATCCCTGTCTGCTACATGTACTGCAAATACTATTCCATCTGTTGGGTCATATGGTGTAAGTGAGTGAGCAGCTTGCACAGTACGCTGTACACATTACAGAGATGTATTTTACTCTGGGCCCCACTCAGACATTCTAAACTGGAAGCCTAACAGAGGTCTTGATAAATTATTTGTTTCATACACAACTTATGTGAGTATATCTTGCCTCCAATATTCAAATAAGTTTCTAGCTATTTTGTCCCTTTCTTAGTGGTAGAAGATATCAGATACAAGATTTAGCCCTTAATTTTGGAGAATAGATCTCAACCTGCTTCAGAACTCTCAAGTTCCTGGAATTTCACTGAAGTAGCAGATTGCTGAAATTTTGTTGGATTTATTTCCTACTCTCTGGTATGCATGTGTTTTGCCAGAATATTTCTACTTCTTTTTTACCACATTCAATCAGCATGCTATCACCAGTATGATGGACTAGCATAATATCTTGTGGAATGCAGGATGATAAAACTGTCTCTGGACTAGATTATGACATAGGACTGTACATTTCATATACCCCTGAAGTAGGAGAGTGAATAAGTATTTCTGTGTTTGTCTTGTAGTAAATATTAGTAGTTATAGAGGAAAAAACACTCATTAGACTACTCACTGTGTGCTCCCTGGTCATAGGGACTGTATTATTTCCAGCAAAGAACCTCATACAGAACATGATCTACAATTGAAGTTGCCACCTGATTAAATTTATAGTAATCCATTGTCATTCTTTGAGAGCTGTCTCTCTTCCACATAGGCTGAGTGGGGTAATTGAGTGAGGACGTGGCTGGTATCTCTGCAGTTCTCCCAGAAGGGCAGTATTGATTCTGATTTACTATTTTGGCAGAGAGTGGCAATTCTAGAGGCTTCCTCTTGGCTTTTCCTACTACAATAGTCCTTACTTTATGGGTCAGGAGAACAACATGGGGATTCTGCCAGTTGCTGGTTATGTCTCTTCCAACTATAATTTCCAAGGCTATTAAAATAACCACACAGTGGATTAGGAACCCAAGAGACCTATTGTTAGATGGATCAAAGGCAGATCCCATTAATCACCTGGTTTTTGTAAACCCCTACTCTGACTGGTAAACTTTAATCATGTTTGAGTTCCTAGGAATTATTGTCAGTTAAAAGACGGGGTCTAGTAATCCCCACAGCATCTGAGTATTTTCCTTTCTTCAATTTACTGCTTCAGTTAGTGATCCCAAGTAAGGTCTCATTGGAGAAAACTAAGAAGAAAATATACAGCGTAAAATGTTGGCATTGTATCAGATTTCTTTAAGAGAATTCAGTCTTCCATTCAACTGGCTGTAAATCAGTGAACTGCATCAAGTCTTGTAGTTTACTGGGGAGTCTTCATTCTCTTGTGATGATTCAAGTCAGATTTTTGTTCACAAAACTTAAATTTCCTCACTTGTAGAAGTTAAGTAAAACTTTAAAAGAGTGTTCATATATTTCAATCCTGGGGACAACACCAATAATCTCATGAGACAAACCATTATTGCTTTGTCTGTGCTATCCATTATAGTAATTTTGTCCATATCCACCTTGTCACTATGTGTTAGATAATACCACATAGACCCCACCATTCTGAAATGCCATCAACCTCATGGGATTCAAAAACCCCATTTTTATAGTAGCATCTCCCATTCTTATTTCTGGCTTGAAGATATCATCCACTAGAAGGCTTTTCATGGATTCTTATGCTTCCATCAGAAATGTGTTTTTTGAAACTATGATAAGGGCAATATCATTCTGAATGTTCTAGGGTACCTGGGTAAAGTACGACTGAGTAGGTACATAATAATATTACTACATGTTGTATCTCTCTAATCCTTTAGATTCCTAAAGTATTACATTCTTTCCTCTAGACTGAGCATACAAAGGGATTTCTTGCATTACAACTTTATTTGGTATAGGCCACTGTTGTCTTCAGGAAAATTATGAGAGCTACTCCCTGCCACTCAAGCTATGCCATAGATTCCAGAATATTTGGAGTGTGTAGTATATCAATTAATTCAGCCAAATCCAATATCCTAACTTTTTTTACCATAGTCTATTATCTCTAGAATTCATTCCCATATATATTATTCAGGTTTGTACTAGAATACATTGCCAAAACTTTAAAATTATTTTCATGTGTGTGGGGCTTCAGCTAGCTTACACATTGTTCTTATCCTTCTGGGACTTGCAGAGATTTGAATCTGTTATAAGTCTAGAAGATATGAGAGGAGAAAACAGTAGGTCTTGAGAAGGATCATTATTCCCTCTATGACTCAATTACCTCAGAAAACTTTAATGCAAGTCATTAAGACAAGGGGAGGCTAATGTTCTCAGATAAGAAAGAAGGTACCACTTCTATTTAAAAACTGGCATGGTGGATTTGGTTGTTCACAATTTTTATTTTCTTCAGAATCTGCCCGTATATCCCATACCAATTTTCAGAATTTTACTCCTTCCTAATCAAAACTTTAACCTCATCATAAGGGGCTTCACAAGATTTTTAATTTAATTTGTTCACCTGTAGCATCACATTTTGAGCTTGGTTTTCAGAAATGTTGACTCTATCATTACATAAAGAATTTATTTAGGATAGTCACAGAAAAGTTTTGTGTTTTTTGTGTTTATTTTACCTGAAAGTTGACCTGGAAATTTTGGTCCTGATATCATTTTCTTTTACTCCACATTTACTGGCTCACTCAGAAGTAATAAACCAACCTTATAGTATTTCCACTCCTTATTTCCACTACAGTATTCTATTGAGGTGGCTATATGATTTTTCAAAGATGTATCTTCAACTAGGCATTTTATTCCAGGTGACTACTGGTTATAATTTAAGTAAGTAGTCCCTGAAAACTACAGAATTTCCCATTTGCCACTTGATGTGGCCTGGCTCTGTGTCCCCACCCAAATCTCATCTTGAATTATAATCCCCATGTGTTGAGGGAGTGACCTCATGGGACGTGATTAGATCCTGAGGGCAGTTCCCCCATGCTGTTCTCAGCATAGTGAGTGAGTTCTCACAAGATCTGGTGGTTTTATAAGGAGCTTTCCCTGATTCACTTTGCACTTCTCTCTCTTGCCACCATGTGAAGAAGGAAGTGTTTGCTTTCCCTTCTGCCATGATTGTAAGTTTCCTGAGGCCTCCCAAGTCATGTGAAACTGTGAGTCAATTAAACCTCTCTCCTTTATAAATTACGCAGTCTTGAGTATGTCTTTGTTAGCAGTGTGAGAATGAACTAATATATCACTGGACAGAGGACAGTATTATCTTTATATCTAGTCACATCAGAGAACAAAATTTAGATTTTTATATCCAAAACTCTCTATTTTTGAAATTAATTCCAGTATCAATAACTATATCAGTTTAGGTTTGGTCAAAGAAACAAACTAAACTCTGAATTCTGAACAAAAAATATTTATATAGAATTGGGAGATTGTGATACTCTTGGAAGAGCTGGGTTGAGTGGGAAAGAGCAAGCCTTGGTAAAGATGCTACCAAAAGTTGGCAAGCAGCTGCAGGAAGGTGGAGAAAGTGACAGTGACAATCTCTTCTGAAGCAGTGGAGTGAGTGAGTGCCTTCTACAAGCATGTCAGGAAGCCACTGTGAAGCTCATGTCTGCACACACAACTGATCACTCTTGCCTCCCCCCATTTACCATATTCTGTTACATTTATGTTTTCCAAGTCTTATGTGATAACAACTTCTAACCTGGACCACATAGGAAACAGGACTCAGGAAACATAGTTTTGCCTTCAAATGTGTGTGATAATGGTGGTAATGAATTAGCAACAGAAGATCCTGCATAATATCAAAAACTGAAAAATAAAAGAAAATACATTAGAAGTATAAATACATTATTTGGAAGCAATAGCTAGATGCTATATATGATTTTCTCAGCAGAGTACAAACTGGAAGTAGAATGGAATGTGGTGAGATGCTACTATATGCCTTATTAGTCTTAACATTATTTTATCTTTAAAACAATAGGCAAGTATTACTTGAATGTTTAGGACAATGATGCTAAGCAAATATCATTTTTCAGGTAAATTAGAAATTTTTACTATGCAGATTTAAAACATCCCTATGTAGATTTAAAATAATTCTATAACTTCAAAATAAATGCAGCATTCTGGTTGGAGCATTCTATTTTATTTGCTCAAGCCACCTGTTATTCTCAACTAGGCCACAAAGAATCATAATGTCTTCCAATGGCTTTTGGTCTAATATAGGACACATTGTATATTGGGGATGTTATGTTTGTTCGGATGAAGTCATGACCAGGAGAGGAAACTCTGACTCCAGGGGCAAAATATCCAGTGCCAGTTTTACCTCTAATAAGATATTGCCTGCCTGTTCAATTGGCTGGATAAAGAAGGATAATTTCTCTTTTCCATGACAAGTTCTGGACCTTGTTTTGCTGAATGTTCCAGCAGGGCTTACACTGTTTGGATGAAGATGAAGTGTTAAATACAACTGTCAGTCTGAGGTTTTGTTGGGAATCATAGCAGTGAGGCCTTAACTTTGTATGTAGAGGACATAGAAAGAACTGTATGTGAATTTAGTTTAGATTCTTAAATGATAATTGCCACAATTTGGAAAAAAAGCTTTCATAAACATTCTTTAGGAAGAGGTAATTTTGGAAAGGAATTTGTTGAGTTTTATTGTTGTTGAAGGCTTGTTTCTACTTATTAACCTAAAGTGGTCCAGTACAGAAATGCGTAGCTTTCCAAAGAAGCAGGATTGCGTAATTTATTAAGCATGTGTGCCTTAAAAGTGTGTAGATGCTCTGGGTTCAGGTCCCTGTTCTTTTGCTAGCAAAATTACCCTTGAATTGTTTGAGTGAAGGATTGGTTTCTCCTGCTGTAAAATGTAGTTGGTAACACTCCTACCTCATGGTATTGTGGGGAGGATTCAAATAACTGATAATGCAAGTAAATTGCTTAATAAAGTTTCCAGTACATAAAATAATTAGCTACCATTATGAATATGTTCAAATTATTTTTTCAAAATATATAACACAAAAACATATTTATATAACGTGATTGAGTGTGTATGTGTGTATCCGTGAGACCTTAGGAAATTTAAAATCATGAAATAACAATATTGAGACTCATCTTTTGGAATGCTCTGAGGAGTAAATGGGTAAGCGCACTGTATGTTTGTTGAAAGGAATAAATGAAATCATGTAAATAAAATCTGTTGGTAATCCTTCAGAGATTCTAATACAACGTAAACAGATGTTGCAGAGTTGCAGCTGAGACAATCGATGCAATAGCATTCTATCCTTCTCTGCATGCGTGCAACACCATGAAGAATAGTATTGCAGTCTTGCCCTTGGATGCCTGGGAGAGCTATAGCATGCAATGGTTTCAGCATCCTTGTGTCAGAATGCACTAATAGAAGAATGCCAGATGTGTACAGAACCTCAAATACAAGTTACCTCTTACTATTATTGTCATTATAATAGGACAAAATATATGAGAACAAGAGCAAATATCAGAAGTCTCTCAGCTAACTTTTTAAAAAATTGTACTAATAAAAATGTGAGGCTTGCTCAAGGTGAGAAAAGACATTCCCTGAGTCTGCACTAGAATGAAAGACTCGAGGTTCCAAGTTTGTTTCTCCACTCCAAGTTGATATTAACCTACTGTATTCATTTGCCAAGGTTGCCATAACAAAGTATCATAAGACTGGGTGGCTTAAATAACAGAAATTTATTTCTGGAAGCTAGAAGTCCAAGATCAGGGTGCCAGCAGGATTGATTTCTCCTGAGCCCCTCTCCTTGCTTGTAGATTGGCTGTCTTCTTGCTGTGTCCTCACATGACCCCTCCTCTGTGTGAACACAACCTTGGTGTCTCAGTCATGTTGACTTAGCTTCCCACCTGTATGACATTATTTAACCTTAATTACCTCTTTAGAAGGCCAAATACAATCACATTGGGGGTTAGTGTTTCAACATACGAATTTTGAGCAACACAATGCAGTCCATAACTCCTACTTATTACATTATTGTTCTTCCAATATTGTTCTAATTTTTTTTAGGTTAAACTTCTGATGGTCATGTTTATATCCAGAACTATGCCTGTAGGCACATATATTGAACTTAATCATCTAATCTTGGTACTTAGCATAAGGGGAGCAGGCCAATCTGCCAAACAGAATGAACAAAAATACTATTTGTAGAACAGTTCAAAATTTTAGTTATATTGTAAATTATCAACCTTTTAATTTTTTTAATTGATGGAACTGTGCATAATTATGGTGTACAATAAGTTTTTTTAATGCATATGCATTGTGGAATGGCTAAATCAAATTAATTAGCTAGCATATTAATTACCTCACATACCATATTAGGTAGTTTTCATTCTGCTGTTAAAGGCATACTGGGCAATTTACAAAAGAAACAGGTTTATTGGACTTACAGTTCCACATGGCTGGGGAGGACTCACAATCATAGCAGAAGGCAAATTAGAGCAAGTCACATTTTACATGGACGGCAGAGGGCAAAGAGAGAGAGTTTGTGCAGAGAAACAACTGTTTTAAAATCATCAGCTCTCATGAGACTCATTCACTATAATGAGAAAAGCACGGGAAAGACCCATGCCCATGATTCAATCATCTCCCACTGGGTTGTTCCTACAACACATGGGAATTATGGGAGTTACAAGGTGAGATTTGGGTGGGGACACAGAGCCAAACCATAACACATATTTGTCTTTTTTGTGATGAGAACATTTAAATTTTACTCTGTCAGCAAATTTTACGTATAGAATACATTGCTATTAACTATAGTCATCATAGCAGTTGTGAATGGGAATTCATTCATGATTTGGTGCTCTGCATGCCTATTGTTCGTGTATAGAAATGTTTGTGATTTTTGCACATTGATTTTGTATCCTGAAACTGCTGAAGTTGCTTACCAGCTTAAGAAACTTGTGGGCTGAGAAGATGGGATTTTCTACATATACATATAGGATCATGTCATCTGCAAATAGAGACAACTTGACTTCTTCTGTTCCTATCTGAATACACTTATTTCTTTCTCTTGTCTGATTGCCCGGGCCAGAATGTCCAATACTATTCTGAATAGCAGTGGTGAGGGTGAGCATCCTTGTCTTGTGCTGGTTTTCAAGCGGATTACTTCCAGCTTTTGCCCATTCAGTATGATATTGTCTGTGGGTTTGTCATAAATGGCTCTTATTATTTTGATTGATGTTCCTTCAATACCTAGTTTATTGAGAGTTTTTAACATGAAGAGATATTGAATTTTATCATAGGCCTTTTCTACATCTATTGAGATAATCATGTTGTTTTTGTCTTTAGTTCTGTTTATGTAATGAATTACATTTATTGATTTCAGTATGTTGAACCACCCTTGCATCTCAGGAATGAAGCTGACTTGATTATGGTGGAATACAACTAACAAGGGAAGTGAAGGACCTTTCCAAGGAGATCTAAAAACCACTGCTCAAGGAAATCAGATAATACACAAGTGGATGAAAAATCATTCCATGCGTATGGACAGGAAGAATCAATATTGTGCAAATGGCCATATTGCCCAAAATAATTTATAGATTCAATGCTATTACCCTTAAACTACCATTGACATTCTTCACAGAACTAGAAAAAAAAATTTTTTAATTCATATGGAACCTAAAAAGAGCCTCTATAGCCAAGACAATCCCAAGCAAAAAGAACAAAGCTGGAGGCATCATGCCATCAGACTTCAAACTATACTACAAGGCTAAAGCAACCAAAACAGCATGGCACTGGTACAAAAACAGACACATAGACCAATGGAACAGAGTAGAACTCAGAAGTAAGATCACACATCTACAACCATATGATCTTCTACAAACCTGACATTAACAAGCAATGAGGAAAGGATTCCCTATTTAATAAATGGTGCTGGGAGAACTGGCTAGCCATATTCAGAAAATTAAAGCTAGACCCCTTCCTTACACCTTATACAAAAATTAGCTCAATATGGGTTAAGAACTTAAATATAAACCCCAAAACTATAAAAACCCTAGAAGAAAACTTAGGCAATACCATTCAGGACACAGGCACAAGCAAAGATTTCATGATGAAAATGCTGAAATTTTGTTGCAATTACAACAAAACAAAAATTGACAAATGGGATGTAATTAAATGAGCTTCTGCATAGCAAAAGAAACCGTCACTAGAGTGAACAACAACTTACAGAATGGGAGAAACTTTTTGCAATCTATCCATCTGACAAAGGTCTAATATCCAGAATGTCCAAGAAATTTAAACAAATTTACCAGAAAAAACAAACAAACAACCTCATTAAAAAGTGGGCAAAGGACATGAACAGACACTTCTCAAAAGAAGACATTTATGTGACCAACAAACATATGCAAAAAAGCTCAACGTGACTGATCATTAGAGAAATTCAAATAAAAACCACAATGAGATACCATCTCACACCAGTTAGAATGGCAATCATTAAAAAATCAGGGGACAACAGATGCTGGTGAGGCTGCAGAGAAAAAGAACACCTTTACACTGTTGGTGGGAATGTAAATTAGCTCAACCATTGTGGAAGACGGTGTGGTGATTCCTCAAAACCCTAGAGGCAGAAACACCATTTGTTCCAGCAATCCCGTTACTATAATACTCAACGGAATATAAATCATTCTATTATAAAGATACCTGTATGTGTATGTTCATTGCAGCACTATTCACAGTAGCAAAGACATGTAATCAACCCGAATGCCCATCAATAATAGACTGGATAAAGAAAATGTGGTACATATACACCATGGAAAACCATGAAGCCATAAAAAGGAATGAGATGATGTCCTTTGCAGGGACATGGGTGGAGCTGGAAGCCATTATCCTCAGCAAACTAATGCAGGAATAGAAAACCAAACACCGCATGTTCTACCCTGCAAATGGGAGCTGAACAATGTGAACATGTAGACACAGGGAGGGGAACAACACACACTGGGGCCTGTTGGGAGTAGGGGTTGCGGGGACAGGGAGAACATCAGGAAAAATAACTAATGCATGCTGGGCTTAATACCTACGTGATAGGTTGATAGGTGCAGCAAATCATCATGGCACATGTTTACCTATGTAACAAACCTGCATATCCTCCACATGTGCCCTGGAACTTAAAATAAAATTAAAAAACAGAAACAAACAATAAATCCTAGAGTTACCATGGTGTACAACAGAGCTCTTGAGCTTCTTCCTGCTGACTAAAATTTTTTTTATCCCTTGACAGTATCCCCCCAATCCTCCTATCCTCCACCCTCTGGTAACCATCATTCTATTTTCTGCTGCTATGAGCTTGACTTGTTAAGAGTTGAAATATAAGCAAGGTCATGCAGTATTTGTCTTTTTAATTATGTTACTTTAAGTTCTGGGATACATGTGCAGAACATACAGGTTTGCTATATAAGTATACATGTGCCATGGTGGTTTGCTGTACCTGTCAACCTCTAATCTAGGTTTTAAACCCTTTATTCATTAGGTATTTATCCTAATGCTCTCCCTCCCCTGGACCCCATCCCCCGACAGGCTCCAGTGTTTGATGTTCTTCTCCCTGTATCCATGTGTTCTTATTGTTCAACTCCCACTTATGAGGGAGAACATGCAGTGTTTGGTTTTCTGTTCCCGTGTTAGTTAAGAATTAGCACAGTTAGTTGCTGAAAATGATGGCTTCCAGTTTCATCCATGTCCCTGAAAGGACAGTATTTGTCTTTTTTTGTCTGGCTTTCACTTAACATTATGTCGATTATGTCCACCAGTTTCCTCCATGTTGTTGTAAATGACAGGATTTCCCTCTTTATCATAGGGCTGAATAGTATTTTATCATGTCTATATACCATAATTTCTTTTTTTTTTCTTTAGATGAAGTTGCACTCTTGTTTCCCAGGCTGGAACACAATAGCATGATCTTGGCTCACTGCAACCTCCACCTCCTGGGTTCAAGTGATTCTCCTGCCTCAGCCTCCTGAGTAGCTGGGATTACAGGCGTCTACCACCACACCTGGCCAATTTTTGTATATTTAGTAGAGATGGAGTTTCACCGTGTTGACCAGGCAGGTCTTGAACTTCTGATCTTAGGTGATCCACCAGCCTTGGCCTCCCAAAGTGCTGGAATTACAGGTGTGAGCCATTGCTCCTGGCCCCACCATAATTTCTTTATCTATTTATTCCTTGATAGACACTTAGGTTGATGCCATAGCTTGGCTATTGCAAATAATACTGCAATGAACATGCGAGTGCAGATATCTTTCACACACTAATTTCCTTTGGACATATACCCAGAAGTGGAATTGCTGGATCATACGGGAGTTCTATTTTTAATTTTTAAGGAAGCTACATAATGTTTTCCATAATGACTTTACTACTGCATATTCTCACCAAGGGCACACAAGGGTTCCCTTTCCTCCACATCCTCACCAACATCTGTTATTTTTTTTTTTGTCTTTTTCATAACAGTCGTCTTCATAGGCATGACATGATATCTCACTGTGGTTTTAATTTCCATTTTTCTGATGATTAGAAATGTTGAGAATATTTTCATACATGTGTTGGCCATTTTTATGCCTTTTATTAGGAAAATGTCCTTTCAGGTCCTTTGCCCATTTTTTCATTGGATTATTCTTTTTTTACTATTGAGATGTTTGAATTCCTTATATATTTTGGATAGTAACTTCTTGTCAGATGCATGTTTTGCACATATATTCTCCTATATTGTAGATTGTCTCTTCACTCTGTTGAGTGTTTCCTTTGGGGTGCAGGAACTTTTTAGTTTGATGTAACTCCATTTATCTCTTTTCTCTTTTGTTGCATGTGCTTTTGGAGTCAAATCTAAAGTAGCAATCTTTTTTGATACTCAAGTGAGTATACAATACAGGTTAAATGGAAAAAGTCATTGATTATATTCCTTATCACAGAAAGAAGGTTTTATCTGTCGGACAAGGTGGCTCACACATGTAATCTCAGCACTTTGGGAGGCTGAGACATGAGGATTGCTTGAGCCCAGGAGTTTGAAATGAGCCTGGGCAATATCGTGAGACCCTGTCCCTACAAATAATTTAAAAATTCGTTGGGCATGGTGGCATACACCCACAGTCACTGCTACTCAGGAGGCTGAGGAGGGAGAATCCCTTGAGCCCAGGGGTTTGAGGCTTCGCTGAGCTATGATCACGCCACTGCACTCCAGCCTGGGGGACAGAGCAAAACCTTGTCTTTAAAAACTAAAAAAATAAAAATAAAATAAAAAGTTTTATCTATTCACTAGCAGAGAAAAATGCTTCTACTTGCTTTCTACATTATTCAAGGTTGATTTTTCAAGTATAGCCTTTATTGCAAAAGGAAAAATTCAGATGAGAGCATGATCCACATGCCTTTAGAAGATATACTGATCATAGAGATAGAGATAAGAATAGAAACAGAGATAGACATGGATATAGATATCTGTGTATAATATAGATTTATAATTTTTCATGTACAACAAAATATTTTATTCTCTTTCATGAACTTACATGAAAGTAAGTCTATCTCTGTTTACAAACTTTTATTCATAATTGTAAGATAAGCTTCCTACACAGCCTGCCAAGGGCCCAGAAATTGCAAGCTCCCTTAGAAAGAAATACACATGAATGGTCTAATTGCTGAGAACCACTTTTGAGAATGAAAGAACACAGTAAGCATTTTACATATAAATTTAACCTAATCATTTTGTATCATTATAAAACATAAACATTTTATGTTATAGGTGAAATGTGTAGAGCTTTTGTCATTCAACCAGAGCTCGTGCTTTGTGGCAGCTAAGCCAGGAACCAGAGGAGGAATCTGGCTCCAAAGGCAGGTGGAGTTCCTTCTTCCACAATGCTTGGCTCTATTTTGCAGAAATAGAAAATGGAAACCCAGAGGGATGAGTGATTTCATTTAAATTCAACTAACAAGGAAGTGCCAGAATGCTTACTTGACATTCACTGAATGAGACAGAAGTAATTCTCCATACAGACTGCTCAGCTCTCAGCACTGTTGATGGTTAACTACTATGATGAAAACAGTAAGATATTTTCTAATAAAATAAAAAGTGTTTGCACTTACCATACACACATCCCTAGTAGGCTCATGGCCACTCCTTGGAGGGTGGGAATATCTGAGGACACCCCTTGGATGTTTGAAACTATCGGGAAGAGAGCCTGGTGGACAGGTGTGCACCTAGTGAAGGCCACAGTAAAATGTTAGGTCTGGGAATCAACTGTTCTTGATGAGGGATAGAAACTGTAAAGGTTGCTTTCATTATGTAGCCGGCAAGCAAGTGGCCACTCAGGTAAGTGGGGGAACACATCTGACCATTGCTTATAATGACCTTCTTTATGTTGGCTAGGGTTGGATTCCACCTAAGCTATAAATCAACCCTTCTCTTTCACATCATCCAAATCCATTCCATTGAAAACAAAACTCTGGCAATGATTAGTAATTTCTGAAGCTGGAAATGCTGTCTTGATTTGCCTATGGTTGGAAACTCTGCACATTTTCTTTTCTTATATAGAGCTGCCAGTTGGTACAGTTTTCCATTTCTTTTTGGATTCATCTCATGCAACTATAATATAAAATCAAAACCAAAATTAAGTTCTGAAATCCTATACAATTTAATGCCATTGACACTGATTTCTTTAAATCAGAGAAGACAGATCTCTATTGCCTCCATGGACAATGAGACGGAAGGAAGAACACTTGAGAAACGTTGATCATTTAAAGATACATTTCAGCCCTTGGGTTTAACTTTCCACAGTAAAACATGACTCAAAAAGTGCAGTTTCTGTTTTCTTCCCCCCACCACCCCCACCATCTGTCTAAGCCACTAGCTCTCTGGTGAAATTGCTATGAGATTGTCTCAAGACTGTTAATGACTGGAAGAAGAGTTCTAGATCAACTGAAGACAAGGAAAAGTGAGCATCCACACAGCACCAGTCAGCTGAGCATGGATGCGACTTCAGCAACTCTGCTGCTGTTTACTCCTCTGTACAAGCCAGGTAGTGTTTAAATACAAATGTAATGCCACCATTTTCTTTATTATTTAAACAAAAGAAACCCTGATGAGATACTTTAAGCCTGTACATGAGTTTCCATAGCAATCCTTGCTTCAGAATAAAATTAGGATAAAAAATTTCCTAGCATGACTTGAAAGTCTCAACTAACCTCCAGCAACAGGTTTCTACCACAAGACAGATGTTTCTATGAGGAACACTGATTTGATTAAGTGTCCACAATAGAGAACTTTATTTAGCAGTACCATCTGCAGCCATAATTAGTTTGAACTTGCGAAAATGAAGAGTTTGACAGGAGATACATTAATTTCGGGGAAAAAAGGACTTCCTTATTTTGCATGGATGAAGGCACAGAAATGTAATGAAAAGGCATTCACAGAGATTCTGAGGGAGCTTGTTGAGAGCTTTTAAATGTCAACATAAGAAGGGAAGAAAACTGGAACATTAACTTTGGGCTGAGAGTCGAGTTAGTGAGGCAGCTGACTGACTTAACACTTCTTCTAACATAGTTTCTTTTCCAATTGGAACAAAATGGATGTCGTCCATGAGAGCCCAGAAACTAGAGCTGCCCAAGGATGTAGAGGTGATAAACAATTGTCTGAACCTCTTGGACACTGGCGCCTGGGTCCCCAAGATGCAGACAGCTGAGCAGTGCTTCAGAGAACAGCTGACGCAGACTGGCTGGGTATCCAACACTTCTCAAATATTAATCACCCAGGATCTTGTGAAAAGGCAGATTCTGATTGTTCGGCAGTGAGGTGGGGCTGGAGTATGCATTTCTAACAAAGTGATGCTGGTCCCTACTTCGGTCAGCAATCTAGACTCTTAGAGATACAGGAACCTGGAGTCTTATCCATACTTCTCCTACCCAGCTCCCACATCAACAAAATGTAGGCAAGAGGGCACTATTCCCTTTCGTCATCGTCCTTCTCATTGTGCCTTTCCTACCTTGTCCTCGTTGGATGTCTGTGCTATCCCGGGATGGAAGAGGCAGAGCAGCATGAAAGGATCACAGTGGCGATTTGTCCAAGGCCTAAAATAATCCCCTGTTGGAATTCTCACAGCCCATCTATTATTCCTTAGAAAGCAGAAAACAAAATGCAGCTTTTATGTGTCTGGAGACATTAAATTTTGGTTCTTGGGTTGAATCTCACACAACAGAAATCACTAGGACAATACTGTCAACCACTCCTAGGAGAAATGTTTGTTCTTCTTTCAATATAAAGTGGTAAATTTGATATCTGTTGTTAAGATAAATAATTGCATTACGGGAGACATACCTTCCTTTTTTTTTCTTTAAATAATGGCTGAACTTATTATCTAAGATGTTTATGTACCATAAACTGTTTATCTAGTTGAATTTCTATTGAACTGAAATTCACAAGATCTGGCTTTTGTTCTTTGCTCAGTCTATCACTTACCGTGTGAACTTGGGGCAAAACATTGAAATTTCTGGAGCCCTGTTTCCCTGTTTTACTGTGTGGAGATTGATTACTTAGGTGCCTTCTGAAGCTACAATTCTAGAGTTTTAATAAATAATAGTTGAGTTAATAGTAATTGAGGAGTTAATTTATATTGAGTAAATTTTAATTGTGCTACTATTGTATATTTTGGAAAATAACTTCGCTTTTGGCTCATTTGGTTTCCACATCCATGCCAAAAGCTTAATTAGCAGCGTATGTAGCTCAATGTAAGGAGAGTTAATTCTAGTCTTATTACTTGACAATTTCATTCTTAGTATGGCAGAATTCTTCCATTTTGGGGAGAAATGTGCAAAGGTAGAAATTACGTGGTGCAGTCATCTCTGTTAAGAACTTTTATCTTTTTAAAAAACATCAGCTTTATTGAGATATAATTTACATATCATACCATCATACTATTCACCTTTTTAAAGTATATCATTCAATATTTTAAAGTATATTTACAGGGTTGTACAACTATTATCACACTCAACATGAGAATATTCCATCACCTCCAAGCCATCTACCCATTAGCAGTCATTTCCCCTGAATTCTCCCCATCTCTACCCCTAGAAAATCACTAATCTCCTTTCTGTGTCTATGGATTTGCCTGCCCTAGACATTTCATATAAATGGTGTCATACAGTATTTGATCTTTCATGACTGCCTTCTTTCACTTACCGTGATGTTTTCAATGTTCACCCATGTTGTAGCATCTATCAGTACTTCACTCCTTTTCATTGCAAAATAACATTTAATTATAGGAATGTATCACATTTTATTTATCCATTTATCCATTGATGGACAATGAGGTTGTTTCCACTTTGGGTTATTTTAAATAGTGGTGTTATGAACTGAATATAAATGTTTTTGTGTGAACATGTTTTTATTTCTCTTGGATAGATACCTAGGAGTGAAATTTCTGAGTCATATCATAACTCTATGTTTAAACTTTCAAGAAACTCTCAGATTGCTTGCCAAAGCAGCTGCCCTACATCATACACTCAGTGTATGATGGATTCACATTCGCTGCATCCTTGCCAACACTTGTTATTGTGTCTTTTTAGTAATATCATTCTAGTGAGTATGAAGTGTTATCTCACTGTACTTTTGATGAGCACTTCCCTGATGGCTAATGATGTTGAGAATATTCTCATGTGGTTATTGGCCATTTTTATATTATGTTTAGAGTGATGTCTATCCAGATTTTTACCCATTTTCAAATCGGTAAATATTTGCCTGTCTATGATTGAATTGTAAGGATTCTTTGTATTTTCTAGATATGTCATCAGATACATAAATTGCAAATAATTTCTCCTGGGTTGGATTTTTTTCGCTTTATTGATGATGTCCTTGGAAACACAAACGTTTTTTTAATTTCGAAGTCCAAATTATCTATGTTTCCTTTTGTTGCTTAATTTCGAAGTCCAAATTATCTATGTTTCCTTTTGTTGCTTGTGCTTTTGATGCCATATCTAAGAAACTACCTCAACAAGATTTATACCTATGATGAACACTTACTCTTGATAGAAACACTTAAAAAATCTAAAGTGTTCAGAGTTCCAGACACTGGAACACAGTGCTTGGAATACCAAGCGCACAGTTAATAAACAGTGTAGCGCAATTTTGACGGCGGGACAGCAGCGCTCACTTGGGGAATTTTCATATCCATAGGCCATATGACACTTTGTCCATTCCCGTGGTCACATCATTATGCCAGATTGCAAGAAGACATTAAAGACATAAGGGCTTAATTATTTGGGGGAAAACCTTATCTCTAAAGGAGTGTAAGTCAGCTGGAAAACATGCTGAGCTCAAATTCATAAAGTAGGGGTCTTGTGTACTATTTCTTTGTAACTGTTTCATACAGAGCAGCTTTATAACAGTCCCTAATACTTACTGAATATTTTAAAGAAGTCAATTAACTGTGGAACAGCTGGGTGTTCATTTAATCCTGTACCTCCTCTTGAAATCTCTTAGACTTCTATAAAGTGATATCTATTAATTCAGATTACCTGCATTCTATCTCATAGTGCTTTCTATTGCCTGGATCAAATGAAAACTTAAAATAAAAATCAAAGTAACTTTCTCTCTTTTAAGCATTTAAAGCATTTCTGCCTGGCTGCAAATGTATGCTTTCATACCCTCAGTGCCCAAAATGGATTTTCTTTACTATGAAAATGTTGTAAAACAACCTTAGAGAAGAAAATGAAATATTTCATTATTTACTACCTTAATGAAATGTTTCATTTTGCATCTTCCTTTCCATATTTTGCTTCATACACGTGTAGCTTTACACATAACTTCAATATTATTTTCAAACAGTATTTTAGAATATGACTTTCCAACATTCCAGTGCGTGGAAAGGCTTACATCTATATATATAAGGGGATTCCAGATTTGCAGAGTAACTTTGCCCAAGGCAACAATGTCCTATATTAAAAAATCTAAAGTGGTCAGAGTTCCAGACACTGGAATACCAAGCACACAGTTGATAAACAGTGTAGTGCAATTTTGCGCTCTTTTTTTTTTTTTTTTTGGAGATAGATTCAAAGTGGAAAATGCATCTGATGACTAAATTTTCCCTTGGAGTTGCATGATTTTACACACCTTTAGGCTGTTAACTCTGGCTTCACACTCATCTTTCTGCCCTCCTACCCATTCACAAACAGAGAGTGTCCTGGCCACATCCTTCTTTTGGGCTATGTGATTTGACTCCTGGCTACTTCTTTGGTTTCTTCCCACACCCCTCTCCACTTGTAGATCGGATCTGGACACCATGGCCATGATTGTTCCCTTAGAGCTTTCCATTCACTGACCCTTCCTGTAGGGACACTCTGTGCCTGGGCCTTGCACATTTGGCTTCTTCTTAAACTTCATAGCTCAGCCAAATGCCCCTTCAGGGAGAACTTCACTGATCACCCCAATTGAAATTTCCTCTCCCTCCTCCCACCACATCATGTTACTCCATCTTATTTTCTTCATAGAGCTGAATATAGTCTATGAGAATCATAGTGTAAAATTGATATGTTCACAGATTATTTGTTTATTTTCTGTTTCCCCTATGCTGACAAATTGATAACTCATGAAGCAGGGATTCTGTCTTTTTCTCCATTATAAACTGGACATATTACCACACATGGCACAGCAGGCGTTCCATAAATGTTTACTGAATAAATGAAGAAATAAAATTTTATAAATAAGCAAAGCATGTATTTCCACGCTAGTGTCCTTTCTTCCTTGCTTTCTCTTCTGAGCTGAATGGGAGCGGAATATTTTTATTTTTACATTTTTGATAATTGTGAGAAAACAGCAAAAAAATAAAGCACTGAAAATACATAGATGGCAAAAATTATTATAGATAAGATTACATGCATAATTTCTTTGCAGAAAAGCTCTGGTATTAAACATAACTGAAGAACATTTCCCTGGCAAACATTTTTTTAACGCCTTTAGTCAGTCAATACTACAGCATAATAACAACTTTCTTGACTGATGGATGGTGTGCCTCAATACTGCTTGTGATAAATATTATATAATGAAATATAATATAATTAATTTAATATAATATTGTGTTTTGATATCACTTGGTGCATTTTTTGACTGTATTTAGCTTAGAGAAAAGTTGCCAGTGGTAAGAAAGAAAAAGAAGAGTCTCTTATACTTTGATTGTAAACTGGGCAACATAAATGGATGAAGATGAATTCTGACTGGGTTTGTAAGAAACTGAAGTTCTAAGGGTAAAGTTAGATGGCTGTCATCTCTGAAAACTTTAGGTAAAGAACCTCCTTGTTTTGAGCTTGGGTATCCTGAAAAACTTAATTAAACCTGAAACTGCAAAGATAAAAATATGTTGTCATCATAGATCAACTAAATCTGTCAGAAAAAAATACAAAATAAATAAAAAATGGAAGAAAATGTCTGGCCTGATCAAATACACTGGAAAAAAAAAAAAGAACTGAAAGTAAAATGATTTTTCTTCAAAGAATAGGCTCTCGTTTTCTCCCCCTGGGGACACAATTGCCCTTTGAACAAAATAATCATTTGGGCATTCACCTCAGGAGTCTCTTCTAGCACTGAATATTATTCCCTTATGCTCCTGTAAAGCATTTCTCCCTGTCCTATTCAGTTTCTTCCCTGGGATAAGGAAGACATTGTAAGAGAATTCTGCAAGTGTCTATTTCATCTATAATATCAAAGCAGGGAATCCTTGGCAACAGGAAATACCCTGCTGAGATTAAATAATAAAGTTGCAAATTATAGGTTTGGATGCTAGGCTCTGACTCTCAGCCTCTGTCAATCCCCACGTTTATCAATGGTGGCAGCTGGGGATCATGTAACAATTTAACTGAATGTGAGAGGGCTGGAGAGAGCAGTGAAAGGCCAGAGGAGGGAAAGGTGTACCATCAAGAGGACACATAGAGGAGAGAAGGTATAACACTGCGAGGCAGCACACAGGGGAGAAGGGTGTGCCAACAAAAGGTGACAAAAAGGGGAAAGGATGTATCATTAAGAGGCAACATGGAGAGGAGAAGGTTTACAATCAAGAGGCAACACAGAGGAAAGAAGGTGTGACATCAAGAGGCAACATAAAGGGGAGATGTTGTGTCAAGAAGAGGCAATATAGAGGGGAAGAAGGTATGTCATAAAGAGGCAACATGGAGGGGAGAATTTGTGCCATCAAGATAAAACATGGTGGGGAGAGGATGTGGCAATCAAGAAGCAGCATGGAAGGGAGAGCATGTGCCATCAAGACTCAACACAGAGGAGAAAAGGTGGACCACCAAGAGGCAACATGGAGGGGAGAAGGGTGTGCCATCAGGAGACAACATGGAGAGGAGATGGTGTAACATTAAGAAACAACATTAACAAAAAAAAGAAAAGTGTACCATGAAGAAGCAACAGAGAAGGAAGAAGTGTATACCTTAAAGAGGCAACATAAAGACAAAAGGGTGTGTCAACAAGAGACAACAGAAAAGAAAAGGGTGTAGCATCAAGAGGCAACATGAAGGGGAGAACGGTGTGCCAACAAGAGGCAACATGGAGGGGGGAGAGTAGATCCTCACGAGGTAATTAGGAAGGGAGAAGTGTGTGCCATTAACAGGCAACATGGAGGTGAGGGTGGGTACCATCCAGAGGCAACATGGAGGACAGAAGTGTGTACCATGAGAGGCAACTTGGAGGAGAGCAGGTGTACCACAAGAGACAAGATGAAAGGGAGAAGTTTGTACCATCAAGAGGAAACATGGACAGAGGAGAGCATACCATCAGAAGGCAACATGGAAAAGAGTGACTGTACATCACAAGGAACATGGATGGGAGAAGATGCACCATCAAGAGGCAAGATAGAAGGGAAAAGGATCTACCATTGAGAGACAGCATGGAGAGGAGATTGTGTATCATCAAGAGACAGCATGGAGCAGAGTTGATGTGCCAAGAGGCATAATGGAGGGGAGAAGGATGCGCCATCAAGAGGCAACATAGAAGGGAGAAGGCTGTATCATCAATAGGCACCATAGAAGGCAGAAGAGGGTACCATCAAGAGGCAACACCAAGAGTAGAAGGGTGTTCCATCAACATGAAGGGGAAAAGGTGTAACATTAAGAGACAACAGAGCAGGGAGAGTGTGTACCATCAATAGGCAATGTGGAGGGGAGAAGGATGTAACATCAAAAGGTAACATGGTGAACAGAAGTGTGTACCATCAAGAGCTAACATGAAGAAGAGAAAAGTGTACTATCAAGGGGCAACAGGGAGATGAGAGAATGGCATAAAGAGGCAATAGGCAAGGAAGAGGGTACACCATCAAGAGATGACATGAAGAAGAAAAGGGTGTGCCACCAAGAGACAACAGGGAGGGGATAGTGTGTGCCATTAAGAGGCAACACAAAGTGTGTGGAGGGATGTTGTGGCATCAGTAAGCAACATGGAGGGGAGAGGTATGTACCATCAAGAGGCAACATGGGGAGAGAGGTTGTGCCATCAAGTGACAACAGGGATGGAAAAGGTGTACCATCAAGAGGCAACACGGAGGAGATAGGGTGTATCATTAAGAAGAACATGGAGAGAGGAACATGTAACATCAAGATGCAACACAGAGGGAAGAAAGATGTACCATAAAGAGGCAACAAGGAGGGGAGAAGAGTGTTCCATTAAGAGACAATATGGACTGGAGAGGGTGTGCCATCCAATAGCAACGTAGTGAGAAGAAGGGTTTATCATCAACAGGCAAGACAGAGAGGAGAAGGATGTACCATTAAGAGGCAACAAAGCAAAGAGAACATGGCATAAAGAGGCAACTGGCAAGAGAGGGTGTACCATCAAGAGGCAACACAGAGAAGAAAAATGTATACCACCAAGAGACAACAGGGAGGGGATAGTGTGTGCCATGAAGAGGCAACATGGAGTGGGAAATGTTGTGGCATCATTAACAGGAAACATGGTGGGGAGAGGTTACATAATCAAGAGTAAATATGGTGGGGAGAGCTTGTGTTATCAAGAGGCAATGAGGAAGGGAAAAGTGTGTACCATTAGGAGGTGTATTCATCCAATTCTCACATCGCTATAAAGACATATCCAAGACTGGGTAATTTATAAAGGAAAGAGTTTTAATTGACTTAGTTCTGCATGGCTAGGGAGGCCTCGGGAAACTTACAATCATGGTGGAGGGCAAGAGAGACGCAAAAGCCTGCCTTACATGGTGGCAGGCGAGAGAAAGTGGTGAGTAGTAGGGAGATCCCCTTATAAAGCGCCATCAGATCTCATGAGAACTCACTCACTATCATGAGAAAAGCATCGGGAAACTGCCCCCATGATCCAATCATCACCTACCAGGCCTCTCCCTTGACAAGAGGGGATTACAATTCTAGAAGAGATTTGGGTGGGGACACAAAGCCAAACCATATCAGGAGGCAACATAGATAAGAAAGGGTGCACCATCTAAAGGCAACAAAAAGGGGACATTGTATGACATAAAGAGAGGCAACATAATGAGTAGAAGAGTGTATCATAAACAGGCAACATGGAGGAAGGAAGGATGTACTATTAAGAGACCACCTGGAGGGGAGAAGTATGTCCATCAGGAGCCGAAATGAAGGAGGGGGTGTATGATCAAGAGTCAGCATACAAGCAAGAGACTGTGCCCTTAGAGACAACATGGAGGTGAGAAGGTCTTACCATGAATAAGCAACATGAAAGAGACAAAGTTGTATCATCAAGAAGCAACATGAAGAGGATAAGGTGTACCATCAAGGAGGCAAAAAAGAGACGAAAGCATTTGCTATCAAGAGGCAGTATGGAGGTTAGAGGGCATACCAACAAGAGGCAACATGGAGAAGAGAAAGGTGTGCTATCCAGAGGCAACGAGGAAATGAAGGAATGACATAATCAGGCAACAGGCAAGGAAGAGATTGTACTATTAGGAGGCAACATGGAGAAGAGAAGGTTATACCACCAAGAGGCAACCAAGAGGGAATAGTGTGTGTCATAAAGAGGCAACACAGAGTGGGGAATGTTGTGGCATCAACAGGCAACATGAATAGGAGAGGTGGTGTCATTATGAGGCAATATAGAGGGGAGAAGTGTGTACCATCAAGAGGCTATATGAAGGTGAGAGGGTTGTATCAAGAGAGGCTACAAGAAAGAGAGAATGGTGTTCCAAGAAGAGTTAACATATAGGAGAGAGGGTGGCCATCAAGAGGAACAAGGGAGGGGAGAATTTATACCACCAAAAGGCAACACAGAGGGGAGTGGGTGTACCACCAAAAGGGAACACAAAGGGAAGAGAGTATGCCACAAGAGGCAATATGGAGCAGAGAGGGTGTGCCATGAAGAGGCAACATGGAGGGGAGAATGATGTGCATCAAGAGGAAAAATGGAAGGCAGAAACGTATGCCTTCAGGAAGCAAAAGGGAAAAAGAAGATTGTACCATTAGAGACAGCATAAAGATGAGAAGAGTGTACCATGAGTAGGCAACATGGAAGGGAGAAGGGCATATCATCAAGAGGCAAGATGGAGGAGAGGATGTGTACAATCAAGGGACAACACAGAGAGAAGAAGTTTTGACATCAAAAGGCAACATGAGGTAGAGTGTGTGCCATCAAGAAGCAACCTGGAAGGGAGAAAGGTATCCCAATTTAAAAAAAAAGAAACCTAGAAGGAAGAAGAGGGTGCCATCAAGAGGCAACATATTTGGAAGAGGGTGTGTCATCAAGAGGCAACAAGGAAAGGAAAGGGTTCCCACCTGGAAGCAACACAGAAAAGCGAGGGTGTGAGACAAAGAGGAAACATGGAAAGGAAAAGGCCATCCAGAGGCAAGAAAGAGACGAGAGGGTGTTCCATGACAAGGCAAGGCAAAGGGTAGAGTGTGTACCCTCAAGAGGCAATATGGATGAAAGAGGGCATGCCAACGAGAGGCAACATGGAAGGCAGAAGTTTTACCATGAAGAAGCAACATGGAGGGTGAACCATCAAGAGACAACAGGAAGAAAACAGTATGTGCCAACAAGAGGTAATGGGAAGGGAAGAGTGTGTGCCATCAATAGGCAACATGAAATACAGAAGGTGTGCCACCAAGGGACAACATGGAGAGGAGAGGGTGTGACATCAATAGGAAACGTGAAGGGGGAAAGAGTGTACCATCAGAACACTCCAAAGAGGAGAGAGTGTGTGCCATCAGAGGCAACACACAAGACAGAAGGGTGTAATATGAAAATAAAACATTGAGGGGAGAAGGGTGTACCATCAAAAGGCAATAGGAAGTGAAGAGAGTCTACCATCAGGAGGCAACATGGAGAAGACAGGGTGTGTTATCAAAAGTCAACATGGAGCAGAGAGGGTGTACCATTAAGAGGCAAGACAAAAGGTAGAAGTATGTATCATGAAGAGGCAACAGGAGGGGAGAGATGAAGGATGTATCACCAAGAGGCAACATGGTGAGAAGAAGGGTGAGCAACCAGGTGGCAATATGGAAGAAAGAATGGTTTGCACCAACATGGAGAGAGAGTGTACCATTTAGAGTTAACAGGGAGAGGAGAGGGTGTGCCATCAAGAGGCAACATGGAGGTGTTTCAAACCTATGCATCTTGTTATTAATATATCCTTGTTCACATGAATTTTACTTGTAAATTAGCCTGCATGATGGAAATGTGACAAGAGAGAAAATGGAAGAAGAATAAGAGAGAATGAGAAAGAGCTACGATGTGGGCATCGGCAGACTGAAATACTCCATTTTTATAAGAGTCATCTATTTACAAACCTGTGTATGATCACAGGGTCATAGTTATGAAATAGCGTAGTTACGTCACAGTTATGACCCTAAAATTCTGTATATTAGTGTACATCTTAAAATATAATCATAATATTTAACCGTATTAATTGTTCATTATATAACAAATACTATTTTAATTAACTTCTATCATGCATTTTTTAACTCAAAATCTCCTTATCAAGTCTCAATATTATCATGTCTTAATATTATCTTCATTTTCTAGATAAGAACAGAGTCTGGAATAGACAATGAATGTACTCAAAGAAGTCTCTGGAAATAGACTGTTACAGCTATGAGTCTATTAGAACATATAAAACATTTTTATATGCAAGAAATTTAACATTGATGAAGTAATACTGTATAGTATACAGGCCATCTAGACAAGACTAGACAAGAAGTGAATTCTGGGGACTGAGTAAAATAATCCTTTAAATTGGTTAGGCATTACATTTCTTTTTCTGTCTTGTTTGGCTGTATTATAAAGGGTTGTTTCTTTAAATGCATCTAAATGGAAAAAGTACTTATCTAGGTTTTTTTTCTTTCTTTATTGGTCAGGGGGAGGAATTATACTTGTTAAAAAAAAATAGGCACTAAGAATAACGAGTGCATGGTCACATCGTTCAAGAGAAAACTGAATAGCTCTTCTCTGCAGGCAGAAAAACATCAGCACCATCAGCAGAATTTTCCTAGTGGTCCTAATCCAGTGACCTTGAGGAATAAGTGATTCATTCATTCATTTATTCATCAAATAATGTTTGGACATTATTATTTATCAGACCCGTTGCTAAGTAGTAGGAATAAAGTGATGAATAAGATAACAGATATTGTCATAGTCCCTTTCCTTAAAGAGCTCGGTTCCCTGAGGTGATGGACTTGAAAGGAGAGAATAACACTATACGCTGGCAAGCGTTGTTATGGATATGCTACGGGAAATTGAAAGGGGAATGATGAACAGTTGACTTTACGAAGAGAGTCAGGGTGGTAGTGAGAGGCAGAGGACATTTCAGACAGTGAGCACAGTGTGGGGAAAAACTCTGAAGATAAACCAAGTAAAATGACTAAATATTGATTAGAAAGAGCTCAGGGTGGTTTTGGAGGTGACTCATCCATTCCTGACGTTAAAGATGACATTATGGAGCCTCATCTATAAATGTGTTTTTATATCGCCAACTCTATTCAAGACATATTTTCTTCCAATATTCTCTATCACACAAAGAAACCCTAAAACAAAAAACAAAAGCAAAAACTAGAAACAACCTGTAACAGCTCCTTCTCTTCCCCACATACTCAATCAGGGCTTACTATGAATCAGGCACAATGCTAGGTACTGTCATTCATTATTGCATTTATCTTCAGAAAACCTCTGTGGGGTGGTTTCATTGTGATGACTGTCTTACCAATGATGAGAAGATAAATGTTCAAAGATGCCTAGTTAATAAATGGCACAACTGGCACTCACAACTACCTCTCTTTTATGCTGAAGCCTGTGTTCTAAAATCCATACTTTTCTGCCCCTATTAGGAAGATAAGCCTTTTGTGATGTCTTCCTCTTTCAGTCTATCTTTGTGAAAATGCAAATAGCTTATTATTATATGTGTATATATTTCACAGCTGAATGGACAGCCTGAGTGTTGATGCCTGAGGAGAGCAACAGATTCTCTTCGTTTAATAATAAACATGGTGATTATTTGCACCCAGTTTTACCTGGCTAAAATGTGAGAAGGTGATCCACAGTATAAATATCTTTGCACAGCACACTCCCATTGAGGAGGAAGGGTCTTACTGCCCACCAGTCCTCTTCTCCAACAAGCAGACACAACATGACCATTTTCATCTTATGCTACATGCCCAGTGTTCTTCATTATCTGATAGATATCGTCTATTATTCTGTTATGGAAATACATAGATAGGTAGATGCATACATGTTTTCTATCATTACATTGTATCTTCTATTAATTGATAGATTTATGTCACAGATTCAAATAGAAATGATTCTCTTATGGGTTATTTTGCAATTAAAAACCTTAAAAAATATTAAGGGTTTGAGGTCAGAAAATTAGTGCAGAAAAAAAGGATCTATTACAAACACACATGCACATGTATGTTCATTGCAGCACTGTTCACAACAGCAAAAACATGGAATCAACCTAAATGCCCATCAATGATAGACTGGATAAAGAAAATGTGGTACATATGCACCACAGAATACTATATAGCCATAAAAAGCAATGAGGTCATGTCCTTTGGAGGGACATGGATGGAGCTGGGGACCATTATCTTTAGCAAATTAACACAGGAACAGGAAACCAAATACCACATGTTCTCACTTAAAAGTGGGAGCTAAATGATGAGAACACATGGACACAAAGATGGGAACAACACAAACTGGGATATTTTGGAGGGTGGGAGGTGGGAGGAGCGAGAGGATCAGGAGAAACAACTAATGGATACTAGGCTTAATACTTGGGTGATGAAATAATCTGTACAACAAATGCTCATGACACGTTTATCCATGTAACAAACCTGCACTTGTACCCCTGAACGTAAACAAGCTAAAAAAAAAAAAAAAAAGAAATTTGAGGTCTGTTTCCAG
The DNA here is from genome assembly GCF_009764315.1 of Trachypithecus francoisi. Taxonomy (NCBI): domain Eukaryota; kingdom Metazoa; phylum Chordata; class Mammalia; order Primates; family Cercopithecidae; genus Trachypithecus; species Trachypithecus francoisi. The sequence continues at coordinate 12,000,957 of NW_022681458.1, forward strand.
ATCTTCAATTAACTCGCTCTGTAACACTAGGTGGTCTTTTGGAACATCCATCTCCAAATCTATGACATGTGGAAAATGCACAATTTCAAAAATCTTTTCCATCTCCAGAAGACTGTAACTCTGAAGATTACGTGGTCGTGGTCTCCATTCCCGTGCTGGGGAAATGTAACTCATAAGCTTTTTTTGTATAATAGTTCTAGTCCACCAGCTGTTCACTCCCTTCTTTAAGATTGACCAGAGTGGAATGAGTTGCTAGTCTCATGCATGCCTGAAAGAATGAGAAACAAGACAGATAAGTTTTGATGAGTAAGAACCGAGATAAATAACCCACAGTCTAAGTGGGTTCTGGAGCAAGTGTTCTGGTGGTCAAGAGGCAGAATGAGGACAATGGGGAAATAATTAATTTCTGCATTTAATGACTGTGTCAGGCTGATCCTGAAGTGTCTATGGAGAAAATTGCAGTGCTTCATTGAATAGCCAGATAGGTGAAAACTGGATGTATTTATGCACCGATGGAGATAAAAGAAAATAAAATGAAAACTCAATTTATTTGAAATAGTTAAGGCTCTCATTTTACAAAAGGGAGGAAAAACAGGTATCCTTAGGTGTCTCAGTCATATCCCAAAGAGAGGGGTATTTCTTAAGAATCAAGGCGGAATTTTCTATGTTTAGACTTTGAGGGGGAAAAAGCAATGTATAGATAAGCCTACTTTCTGTTGTGTTACAAATTGTAAAAGTTAATGGGAGCAATTTTAGAGAAGTTATAATTGACTTGAGCCAATCAACATAAAGCTCCAGCTTCTACTTCCACCATATAATTACTTGATAAATTTCAGGCTCCTTGCACAGTTTTAGGGGCCATAAACAAGTATTGAGTGCAGTCTCATTTACAGCAGAGCCCACAAACTGGGTTTATCTCTGCTGCGTAAAAAATGTTAGGCATGTTTTCTTGATACATACAAAGGCATAATTTAGCAGCCTGCGAATGCATAAAACTCAAGCTACTGGCAGATGCTTAAGCAATTCACAAATAGTATCACAAATCCTTCATTACACTTCAGCCTTTGCATTAAGGCAGGATCTTGTTATTTTGCAATATTTTTAGAAAGAGATGACCATTTCCAAGTTAAACTTTAAGGAGTATATTGGTCGATCATTTGGATTAGAGTTCACATTCAGCGAAATGAGAATTACTATGTTACAGACACTAGAGAAAAACAAAATGCATTGGTAAAATTAGCAAACTGCAGATTACCATAGGTAAATGATTTCACTAGGTTGAATGGACAGCCTGAGTGTCGATGCTTTGTGAGAGCAATACACTTTCTCTTTCCATTTTATAGAAAGCCCTGGTGAACAGGCATTTAAAATTGTATATTTGTATATGCCAGCTATAAGTATTTTATCTTTCTTCAATATTATTTGAGGTTTACAGCATAGGAAATAACATCTAAATGAATATTATAGAGACAGAAAGTGATAAGCGAAAATGAAAATTCAAATGTGTCAACTTAAGAATAAAAGGAATTAGTGTGATCAATTTCAAGTTGGGCACTAAGATTTTTAGCTGGGCACAAGTGTTTACTCACTGTCTACTCTAGACCCAGCTCTGTGTGGACTGTGTCTAGAGGGTGCTGGGGAAAAGGAAAGTTACAATGCTGCTAATAGTCTTTTGGCTGAAGCTTTCTTGCATTGCCTATGTACAAAGAGTCAGCCATTTCACTCTTTATAAGCACTTCCATTACAAAGTGAGTGAGTGTTTACAATAAACCATATACTGCACTAAGCACTAAATATGTGTTATTCTGGAAAGAAGATTAATTCATTTTCCTCATTAGGTAATATATGACATGGCACAACATTCAAAAGACACAGAGTGGTATGCAGTGAAATTTCTCCGTTGCTACCATGTGCCTCAGCTACCCAATTATTTCCTCAAGTACCAGTTTCTTAAGTACACTTTCAGGTATAATTTATGCATATACAAATATATACAAATATGTGTATTTCATCCTTTAATTAGTAACTTACTGTTTAGTTATTATTGGTGGGATTCTAGATACTTATTCCTCACCTTGCGTTTTTCATTTAAATTTACATCCCGAAGAGTGTCCCATATCAGTACCCGGAAAACTGCTTCATTCTTGTTATGGTGCCCATTATTATACTATGGTGAGACAGCACAGTATTGTGGTCAATTCTATGATCTTGGAATGAGATTCCCCTGGGTTTCAATACTAATCTTGGCATTTACTATCTGTGTCATCTTGGGCATGTTGTGACTCATAGGTACATGTTGTTGGGAAACTGTGTGAGATAATACATGTAAAGCACTCAGAATGCTGTATGGTATGATCATCCACTATATATGTGTTTGCTGTCTTCATGGTAATTTTTATATTTAATTGATGCAATGAAATTAATTCAACTAGGTTCCCATTATTAGATGTATAAGATTTTCAGCTCCATTGCAATTACTATATTGTAATCAATATCTTTATGTATCCATTACCACTGGCACTTGCATGTGAATATCTGTGGAATAGAGTTGACTTGGATTTACTCACGCAAAAATGTACATTTTCAGTTCTAGTAAGAAATTTTATACTTCACACAACCTGGTACCAATGGGTCGTAATAATTCACCTCCCCTAACAATATACAAAAGTGCCTACTCCTTCAATTGCAGCCAACATACAGTTTTGTTTTATTATCTATTACATACACTTTTATCTTTCAAAACCACTATCTCATTGTAATCTTAATATCCACTCAAAATTTAAAAGGGAGCCTGGCAGAGTTCCATTTCCACTAGTAGTAGCATAGCTCATATCACATCAAGCTTTCCATAGACAGCAATAATAAACTCTGGGTAAAATAATTATAAAATCTGTAAAAGAATGGTTGCTATCTGTATGTCCTGGAGTGTAACAAAAGCAGGAAGAAACTGGAAGTGAGTGGACGCTTAGAAGAAAAGAATGACACTGAGTGATTATGCTGTTTTTAATGATTCTTTGACTAAAGGCATGTCCTAGTTATCACCTCTCAAGGTGGCTAGAACTGGATGGAAATCAAGTCACAGGACAGAGTTGAGGGCCACAACAGCTAAAAGGTGAGGAGAAAAACCCTGGAAAGCAGAGATTCAAAATTGGAAAGCCCTAAATTCTGGATATAAGTTATTCTTACATCTCTGAATATAAGAATGTATCTTTGTATTACACAATCGTGGGGAAGACTCCTAGCAGATCAATTAAGGCTAAAAGAAGTGAAAAAGATTTTTGACTGAAGTCCAACACAAGCAAATCAGAGTGTGGAACTTGAGTTCAAACAAGTTAACTTCCTACTTGTCCACAAAGTTAGCTCTCTTAAGAGGAACACAACAGAATTCACAGTCTCTATAATCTTTACTTTAAAATGTATATGAGTGAATGCACAATTACTAGACATATGAAGAAAAAGGAAAGTGTGACACATATTGAAGAGGAAATCAACTGAGATCAACTCCAGGATGATCCAGATATTGAAATAAGCAGGTAAGATTGTAAAGCAGCTATTATAATGATGTTCAAGGACCTATAAGAAAATATATTCATAATAGATAAACAAATGGGATCAGGAAAATTGAAACTATGTGGTCATAAAGTACTTACATTCTACTTGAAGAGTTGTGGTATTAACTCTAAGTAGATTGTGAAAAGTTAAGACAGAGTACTGCAATCTCCCAAATAACCACCAAAAATAAGCAAAAAATCCAATTGAGACATTAATACAGAATGTTAAGAGATACTCAATTAACCCAAAAGAAGGCTAAAAAGAGACAGAAGAACAAAAAAGGACATATAGGATAAACAGAAAATGAATAACAAAATGGCAAACCTTTATTCAATGATAATTAACATTACATGGAAATGAACTTCATATTCCAATTAGGAGGCAGTTTATCAGACTAAATTAAAAAAACAAACAAACAAACAAAAAAACCAAGATGCAGGTGTATGTGATCCAGAGGAAATACACTTTATCATGACACAGATAGATTCACTTTAAATAGGGAGAGAAAAAAAATCCTCAAAATACTTATAAGAAAGCTGGAGTATCTATATTAATGTTAGATAAAGCAGACTTACTGATAGTTTTATTAAAACCAAGAAGGATCATTTTATCCTAATAAATGGTAGATCCTTAGTAATACATAGCAATCATGAATGTGTGTGTCTAATAATAGAATTTCAACATTTATGAAGTATATATTGACAGAAGTTAAATGAAATAAAATCTCTGTGTATCTTTGTATAAATCTGCTGCCACAGTTGAAGCTTTTAACAACTCTCTCTTAGTAATTGTTGAAACAGCCAAGTAAAACATTAGTAAGAGCATAAGCCATCTTAAAAACCCTGTAAATCAACTTGAAGTAAGTAGAAGAAAGAAAATAATAAAGACAAGAGCAATAATTAATGAAATAAAAAAGTGAGGTTGAGCATCTTTTCCATATGTGTAAGAGTCATTTGCACTTTGTTTTTAATGCTAACCACCAAAATAACCACCAAAATTGTTTGACTACCAAAAATAAGCAAAAATCTAATAGAGACATTAAAACAGAATTTTAAGAGGTACCCAACCCAAAAGAAGGCTAAAAACAGACAGAAGAACAAAAAAGGATGTATGGGATAAACAGAAAATGAATAACAAAATGACATACTTTTATTCAATCATAGTCATTTGAGTTGTTTATTGATTTGTAATCATGTGCTCTAAATGTTAAAGACTGTGGTTTATGTGCTTTTAAAAATGTTTTTAAATATTTGTCTCTGTTTATGATTATTTTTGTTCATGCCTACATTATGGAGTTTATATAGTCAAAATAATTAGCCTCTCCACAAATGGTTTCCGAATTTTGTGACTGATTGAGAAAGGCCTTTTCTGCACTGCATATACATTCGTGATTCTATGGCTTTACTTGTTAGAATTAAATTTTTTACCCATTTGACTTTTATTGGAGAGGGATATGGTGATTTAGTATTTGTTTTCTTAGATGGCTACCTGATTGCCTCATTACCATTTATTGAATAATCCAGATCCAGATTTTATTTTAGGATATTCATAATAATGTGACTATCAATGATATGAATATCCTAAAATAAAATCCCTGATGTATTTGGGTCTATTTATATACTCTTTCTTTGATCTATCTATCCATGCACAGTAAGACACTGTAGTAATTAATTAGCCTTTATAACAGGACTGGTATCAACTCATTACCCTCTTCTTTCAGGTGTTGATTCCTCTTGCTTGTGATTTTTCTCTATTAACTTCAGAATCAGCTGGATTGTTTTTTAAAATCCCCACTCTATTTGGAAGGTTATAACTTTGTCGAGTAACTTAGGAAAAAATTATGGAACAATGTCATTGAATTTTAGCTACGATTATGGTGTATTTTCAACTGCTTTTCAGTCTTTTGGGTACCTCACTAATCCTTTCAAGTTTTTCTTAATATGGATTTTGCACATTTCTGATAAGATTTGGCTTTAGTAATTTATATTATCTTTTGTAGCTGTTTCTTCTATTAAACTACCTGATTCTTATTACATATATATGTAAGTTCAGATACCGATATGGTTTGGATCTGTGCTCCCACCCAAATCTCATGTAAAATTGTAAACCCAACACTGGGGAATTACAACATTGGGGGCCAGGTGGGAGGGGAATGGATCAAGGGAGTGGATCCTTCATGAATACTTAGCAGCATCCCTTTGGTACTCTTCTCCTGATAGAGTTCTAATGAGATCTGGTTGTTTAAAAGTATATAGTATGGCCGGGCGCAGTGGCTTACGCCTGTAATCCCACTACTTTGGAAGGCCAAGGCGGGAGGATCACCTGAGGTCGGGAGTTCAAGACCAGCCTGACCAACATGGAGAAACCCCGTCTTTACAAAAATGTAAAATAAGCCAGGCTAGGTGGCACACACCTGTAATCCCAGCTACTCGGGGGCTGAGGCAGGAGAATCCCTTGAACCCAGGGGGCGGAGGTTGCAGTGAGCCGAGATGACACCATTGCACTCCAGCCTGGGCAACAGGAGTGAAACTTGGTCTAAAAAAAAAAATAAAGGAAAGAAAGAAACACATACATAGCACCTTCTTCCTTTTCTGGGCATATAAGACGTGCCTGCCTCCCCTTCAGCTTCTGCCATGATCGGAAGTTTCCTGAGGCCTCCCCAGAAGCACAAGCTGCTATGCTTCCTGTACAGCCTACAGGACATGAACCAATTAAACCTCTATTCTTTATAAATTTCCTAGTCTCAGGTATTTCTTTATAGCAATGTGAGAATGGACTAATACAGATAGAGATACATAGATACAGATATAGAAAGTACCAGGGCATTTTACTGATTCCTTTTATTATTTGTAATTGTTTCTTAATGGAGTCTCTTGAGTTTTCTGGGTAAACCAATAATATCATCTGCACATAATGATACATGTATTTCCATCCTTTACTATTTTCATACCTCATTTATTTTTCTTTCGATAATGGACATTTTATTTTTTAAAAATAAATATTTCATTGCTTCCTATTTAGCATAATTCTGGGCCAGTTTGATAAAGACACATTAAAGATTTATATTTCTATTACTATGTTTTAAATAATTTTTTCATAAATAATGGAGACTAAAATTTTCACTATTGAACCATTAATATGCTGAATTACGCTAATAGATTTCTAACATTGAGCCATACTTACATTACTGAATAAAGACCACCAGGTTATCATGTATTATTCTCTTAAAGCGCTGCTGCATTTTGATTACTAATTCTGTTGTGGATTTTTGTGTAGATTTTCATAAGAAAGAACTAGCATTATTGTGATGCTTTATTTCGTTAATCAATGTTACATTATATTTACAAAAATACTTTTAAAACTGTTCCCCCTTATATTCTAGAACAGAGGTTGACAAACTGCTGCCTGCTGCCAAAATAAAACAAATGATTTTATTTATTTTGTAAATAAAATTTTATTTACAAAAACTTTAATTTTTGTAAGTTACAAAAAACTTTATTTTTTGTAAATTATTAAATTATTAAATAATAAAATTTATTTTTGTAAATAAAATTTTTTTGGAACACAACACACCACGTCCATTCATTTGTATACTGTCTATGGCTATTTTCATTGCATGGACACAGAGTTGAGGAGATTCAATAGAGACCCGGTAGCCCACAAAGCCCTTTAGATAAAAGGTTTGCAGACTCCCACTCCGGAATAATTTAAGTAGCACTGGAATTGTTTGTTGATTAAGGTTCGATAAGATTCCATGTGAAACAATCTCAAGCTCGTTATTAATTCCCCATGTCGGCTTTTCTTTCTATTCATGAGTTTATTGCAAACATTATTTCTACAATTTCATATTCATTGCAGTTCTCTTTGTGATCTAATATATTCTGAATGTTCCAAGGGCCTTTGAAAAAATATGTGTATTTTCTATTTGTGAAGTACAGTTTTTATGTGCATATTAGCTTGATTTATATTATTAACTTGTAAATTAAATCTCCTTTATCTTTACTTATGTTTCTCCACTGATAATTTTTCACAGAAGAGACAAAATATTACCTGTCAGTTTTCTTTGTATTTTCTTTCAACTTTATTTTTAAGTATTGGTTATATATTATGTGGTTGATATATGTTGTAGAGTATAGTCTTTTGGCAATAAAGTGTTCTCATTTTATTTATTAATTCCCTTTATCCTAAATTCAGTCTTGTCTGATATGAAAGTTACTTCTCTGCTTTCATTGGTCTGGTATTTTCAGGAGTTATTTTGAATGCTCTTTTATTTTCGATTTTTTTGTTGTAATTTTGTTTCAGTATGCTTCCCACATATAACAAAATGTTGAATATAACATTGATTAATTGATTCTTGAATATAAAATAGCTTTACCTTGTGATTCAATCAGATGTTTTATTTATTTAAATATGTGATTTTAATTAGTTGACAATTATGATATGAGAGGTTTGTTTGGTTGTAGAAGTGTATTTTATTCGATGCTTTCTGTTCTGATTGCATTCGGCGTTCTTGTATCAGTCTTTTTGTAGCGTGTATAATCTTTGATTTGGTTTGTGGGCATGTATTCCTTCCAACAATTTGGATAGCTTGACTTTTTACATTAGCAATAATTTTCTTAATTCTACCATTAGATAATAAGTCATCTTTTATTATAATAAATCATTAAAATAATTATATTTCTGATTCTTCCCCATTCTTTCAGCCAATTGATTTTAATAATCACTATTATTTACCTTAGTGATTACTTTTATACTTTTAGAGTTACAACATTAGTTTATCAATTTAATATCATGTCATTTCCCATCACAATAGAAGGTGAAGAAATTAGCAATGTATTTTCCTTTATTTTTAATTTTTTCAGTTATCTTATTTGTATATTACTAAAGTAGATATTTGTATTCTGTTACTAAACCTCTGGGTGCAAATATGTTTATTTATTGTTTAACAAGTGTGAGGCACTGTTCTAAGTCCTCATAAAATTTCTGTGAAGTGGGTATTATTATTATCCCACTATACAATTCACAGAAATTTTATAAGGACTTAGAACACTGCCTGACACTTATTAAACACTGACTAAATATTAGCTTTTTGTTGTTATTTTATCATTAATCGCATTCCTTACATTTATTTTAGTCTTCTTCATAGTGCTAAATGAGTTCAATGGCATTTCATTTATCTTTAGGTTGGATAAAGGAAGTTCTTTAGTTTCTTTACGAAGCATTCATAGAAATCATAATTCTTGATTTGTTGCCTATCTAAAACATCTTAGTCTGTTGCTTTTATACTTGAGTGGTGCCCTGGATAGACATAAGCTTCCTTAAGGACCCTGTGAATGCTGTTTACTGCCTTGTCTGATTTAATGTTGCTGAGAGGAAATTTTAAGTCAGTGTGATATTTTTCATCTGAGAGGTAACTTGATCCACTTAGCCTTTATGCTCCACAAAATGTGAATTTGTTACATATATTTAAAGTCTAATCGATGTATGTTTTTAAGTCAATTGGAATGTTTTCTCGAATTTTATCTTTCTTGAATATATTTGGTTTTATTATTTTGGTCCTCTCTGTTAAGGATACCAATTAACTCTCTGTCAGATTATCTTTGCATTACTTTTACAATTATCATTTTTCTCTTTACTTTTGACTTTCTTCATTTTGATTTCACTTTGCTTATTGCTTTTCATAATCCATGCTATCAAGTTATTCATCAAATGTTTAGCCGTGTTTATTTTCCTCTGTTGCTTTCAGTGACATTTGTTTCTGAGATGACTTTCTGTTTCATATGTCTGCTTTAAGCTCTTGTTTTAAGACAGCATTTAGTTCAGGACTTTTATTTATTAAGTTTTTGTAGGTTGGGGTGATATCTTTATAACAATTTTAAATCGTTCCATTTTTACATTATTTAGAATTTTCTATTTGTCACTTTCCATTCTTTTATACCCTTGGTTGAGGGCATGTGAGGGTAGTTTTCTGATCATTGCACATATCTGAATAAGTTAAATTCCTTCTAGACTTACTATTTTTAGGAGACTGTGGCAATGAAGGCCATGCTTTAGGTTGGCAGAAATTCTCTTTATGACAGACATCTGGTTGTATGTGAGAGTGATTATCTTAGCACTATTTTTCCCAATCAAACTGATAGCAACAGCGTTGCTCATAATGCAGAGCATGTCTCCTCCTACTTCCTCATTGGCAGACTGCACTCTGCAAGCATGATGTATGTGCAATGTTTCTTACTGCAGCCCCACCTTTCTTTCATCACTGTTGTATCAGCAAGTGTTTGGGGCAACTTCACTACAACCCTGCTCTCCTTCCATTCAGAGTGGAGACTTGTTGGTTTTGCCTTGTGAGCTGTCTCCAAATGTGCATTTGATGCCCTCTTGGCTTCTTCCTGCAATGCTGTGTGACCTTTACTTCATCTGACTGCCTTTCTCTCATTTTGTTATTCTGTATAAAAGATGTTTCTTGTTGTCTTAGGACTTGAGTCTATGTACTGATTTTGTTCTCTTGGACATCCAGTCAATGCCATCTTCACCACCATGGTAAAATCACAAGAGTAATATTTTTGTTGTTACTCATCAGTAATTCTGGAAACTAGTTTTAATGTTGGCAAGTGACACTTTTGAAAGCAATATTTCCTTTTTTTCTATCAGTGTGAGCAGCCAAGTCCCATCAGTTTCCCTAGTCACGTAATACATGGAATAAAATAATTGTCTCATTAATCATTAAACAATCAGCTCTAGTTCCATATTCTGTTTCTTCCTGTCCCTGGGCCTCCGCCAGAGGAGACACCACCTCCTCTGTCCTTTCCCTTACTGAACCAGCTATTTATATTCTACATGCAATATTTATAAGATAAAATGTCAGTGGATCTTGATCTAGCTCATCCTTTAAGGAAATGTGACCAAAGACTGGACAAATAGCTTCTCAGGCCCAATCACGCCTGGAGGTCAGCCTTGTCTGGGATGCACGTCCACCCTCCTCCTTCTCCAGAGCTTCCCTGGCTCTCATAGTTCAGCAAACATCCTGTCTTTTTATAAAGACTTCTCTAACTTCCAAGCACATAGAGCACTCTCTCTTTTCTGAATTCCTGAATTCCTTCTTCCCGCTCTTCTTTATGGTGGTATGGTGTAGGGGTTGAAAATATGTCTCTGGAGATAGATGGTTTTCATAGGAGCCTCAGTTCTGTGAGACACCAACTGGATAACCTTTATGGCTCAGCTTCTCTCAGTGCTTCAATGTCCTAACCTAGATAGAGGACACTTATGCCTAATTTTTCTTATTTTTAACAAGGGTAACACTAGTATAATTTACTTCATAGTGCTTTAAAATTATATTTTAAATAATATATTTCAATTCACTGTATAAAATAGCATATTTAAATTAATTTTAAATGATTGAATTAATTTAAATATATTGACAAATGATGTTAGAACATTATAAGCATTATATGTGTTTACTATCATTCACAAATACATATAATTCAATAAGGATGCATTTGGTACTTAATATACACTAAATATTTTGCTATGTGCTTCAGTCACTGTTTTGTCTTGAGGTGAGAGGAGGTGCCAATTTTTTTTTTTTTTTTGATAAATTGAACCACGTACTTTTTAACGTTTTTTAGGTACTTTTTTATACAAAAAACTGGACATATAAAAGGAGTTCAATTTTATTTGTATTGGCAGATGAATACTCCATAAACAGTCACCATGATCAACATGACAAATATTCCCATCACCCTAAAACATTTCCTTGAGTCCTTTTGCCATCTGTCCTTTTCTCCACTCATGTCTCCCTGCAATGACTTACCTGCTTTCTGTCCTTGTGGATTAGTTTGCGTTTTCTAGAAACTGTATACATTTGCATTTTCTAGAAACTATATAAATAGAGTTATGCAGTTCATTTTTGTGTCTGTTTTTTTATTTTCACAGCAACTACGAGATCCATCAAAATTGCTGTGTGCATCAATAGTTTGTCCTTATTACTTATTAATATCCAATCGTTTGGTTTTACCACAGTTTGCTTGTCCAGTGAATTGCTGATGAACATCGGATCATTTTCAGTGTTTGGATATTACCGATTTAGCTGTTAATGAGATTCCGTGTACAAGACATTTCTACTGGAGTGAAACCCCTGGTCATATGGTAAGTATATGTTTAACTCTTTATGAAATAGCCTGTCTTTTGCCTCCCCAGTGTTCTTGTGCCCATATGCCTCTTCCTCATATAGCTTATAATTGCAAATATATTTGGAATGGAATTCCAGGTATAAGAAAAAGCATGTTTCTATGGAGCACAATCACAAACATTTGCAGTTTCTCAATATGTCAGGTTAAAATTCAAGTAAATGATGATAAACTGTCTAAGTGCCAGTGACCTGTCTCTATTCATCCACAATCAGAGCCTACCTCCTTTAGGTAGTGTCTGGAACAGGAGAGGCTCATTGTCATAGACTGAATGTTTGTGTCTCCCCAAAATTCATATGTTGAAATCCTAACCCCCAATGTGAGATTTAGGAGGTGAGAACCTCGGGAGGTAACTGGGTCATAAGAGTGGAGCCCTTTTAATTAAACTAGATTCATGCCCTTTGAAGGAATCCTATGAGGAGACCCCAGAGACCTCTCTTGCTCTCTTTCAACCATCTGAGGACACAATGAGAAGCCATCAGTCTGCAACACGAAGAGAGTGCTCCAGAATCCCACCAATGCTGGCACCCTGATCCCCAACTTTTAGCTTCCAGAACTGTGGGAAATTAATGTCTGTTCTTTTGTTTGTTTGGTTGGTTGGTTTTGTTTTGTTTTTAAGACAGAGTCTTGCTCTGTCACCCAGGCTGGAGTGCGGTGGCATGATCTAAGCTTACTGCAACCTCTCTCTCCTGGACTCAAGCTCTTCTCCCGCCTCAGCCTCCTGAGTAGCTGGGATTACAGGTGCACGCCCCCATGCCTGGCTAAGTATTGTATTTTTAGAAGAGACAGGGTTTGACCATGTTGGCCAGGCTGGTCTCAAACTCCTGATCTCAAGTGATCCACCCGCCTCAGCCTCCCAAAGTGCTGGGATTACAGGCATAAGCCACCTCACTCAGCCCTGTTCTTTATAAGCCACTCAGTCTATGATACTTTGTTATCACATCCCGAACTAAGACATTCACTGTAAGCATTTTTTGAATGAATGTTTGAAAAAATGGATGTTTGAATGTTTAAATTAATATTTCTTTTGAAATCAACCTGTGTTACCATGAAATTTTTCAATAAATAAATAGACCTGAAACTTGTTTAAAAAATAAATTTAATAATGATGTATTTGTATGTCTCATCTCAGAAGACGGCAGTGGCCTAAGTAAATGTGGTTCTTATTTGATTTGCCATAGTTTTGTGTTGTGTTTGATTTTTTGGGTTCTATGCAAATGTTTCTCAAACTCCACAACTAGAATATAATTTTCTTACTTTTGTCCACCATGCACTAAATACACAACCACGAATGTTGTAGGTCTATGTTGTACATTTGCCAACCAATTGACTGATATTATCTATGACTGGCGGGACTATTTGACATTCATTTACTCAACACTTACTTACTGAGTGTTTACTATATTCCAGGTACTATTTTAGGGAATGTAGAATATCAGTGAACAATTCAGACAAAAATTTCTGCCTTTAGGAAGTTTAAACTTTATTTGAGGGTAGCAGGCAGTAAATCAAACATCGAGTATGTGACTGGACAACAAGGGTGATGGTGAAAAATAAAATAGGAGCCCATGGTTATGAGGAAGCAAGTCACCTAGATACTGGAAGAATGCTGCAGAGAAACAGCATGTGCAAAGGAGTTGAGGTGGGAGACTCTCTGGTAGGCAGAATATTGAGTAAACCAAGGAGACCAGTGTGACTGAGGTCGAATGAGGGGCAAGGTAGTAGGAGCTGAGGTCAGCAAAATCCTAGGGAATGAAGTCAGGTCTTCTTGGTCAGCGCAAATAGATTGAGCTTCATTCTAAGTGAGCTGGAAAGACTTTGAAAAATGCTGAATAGAACAGTGACATAATCTATCATGTTTTATCAAGATCACTCTGATTGGCATGTCTATGGTACACTGTAGGAGGGGAAAGGGCTGCCAGGAGAGTCTGTTGGGACTCTTATTGCAGTGGTCCAAGGGGGAAATATTGGTAGCTTGGATGTGAGTGGTATCAGTAGAGGAGGTGAGAAGTGTGAGCAATTAGGTGAAATTTAGAGTATGTACTGCTTGAGAGGCCTTCTAGACATTGGAATGGTGATGCTGAATGGCTGTTGGATATACAAATCTGGAGTTCAAGAGGAAAGTACGGTATGGAGGTCTAAATTTTGGAGTAAGCTTGTAAAGATGGTATTTGGGCTTGGGTGATGTTATCAAAGAAATGCAAAGAGAATACCAAAGGAATTCTATTTAATCTCCCAGTGTTGTATTCTCTCTGAGGTGCCACAATGATCACATATGCATTGTCCTAGCTAGATAAAAATAAAGATGCTGTGCACATCCTCATAAACAACTAGGAAGCATTAATGTTGGTTGTCATAAGGAATTTAAAGAGGAGAAGGTAATGGCAGTGACTGGCTTGAAGGTCATGCCACATGCTCCCATGGACCAGGTTTGGCCTGTGTGCCCTGAGTTATGGCTGGTACTTACCAATTGTGAGCCCTTGCAACATATAACTTAAATTCTATGTGCCTCATTTCCTCAAAAGTAAATGGAAAAAATACCCAATTGGCAGTATTCTTCTAGGTATTAAACATAACCTGGGGCACACACAGAATATCTTGTCTCATTTTCTTTGTCCAAAACAAATCTATAATTTTTTTTTGGCAAGTCAGAGTTCCTAACCCTGGTGAGATACTCATTGTGTCTGGCTCCTTTGCAGCTAGGAGTAGCTATGCCATCTGTTTCAGATAATGAGAAAAAAAAAATAGGTGTCTACTAGAGGCTTAAGGAAGGCTCTTTTTGTTTTTCCTGATAACAGAGAAAATAGAGCTGGTGTTCCTTCTTTCTTCTCTCTCCATTTCCTCCCCACAAGAACATGGAAATTGTGTTTCAAACTAGAGGAGTTCCATTGTTACCATGAGATGAAGATAAAAGCCAATACATAAAAAAGTTTTGAGAGGAAAGATGAAAAGATTCTGAGTTCCTGATGCTAGATTTTTGCATACCTCTGGCTTTCTTATTTTGTTAGGTAAACTAGACTTCTCTTTGTTTAAGCTACCGTAATTTGGGTTTTCTATTTTTTGCAATGAAATATATTCCAAATTGTGTAAATACAATTTATCAACTATCTGAGGATGCTTGGCTTACAGTGAAGTGCTCAATAAGCTCAATAATTCATTAATTTGTATTTCTACTTGGACACGTGTCTCAAATAGAATTAATTATAGTTTTTATTATACATGATAATAATTGGTCCACGTACATATCGCTTTTATTTTGGTTAATTAATGCTAAAATTATTCAGTAACATGGAACTTCTTTACTCTTTGTATTCCTTCTTCATGGGACACGTAATTTCTTTAAGGTTCAAATCAATTCAAGTAGCAAGATCATTGTTCCTTTGATTGGTCAAAGTTTTGATGGCATCAGTGAGGACTTGATTTTTAGTTGCAAATTACTGCTACTAGAACTGGCTTAGTAAAATCAAGGTTGTGTCTTATCAGCTTCTGCCTGTGATGGTGCTAGTGGAGTTAGCAATGGTTGTTGGGGCTATACATGTATTTTGATTTAAAGGATACAACTGAAAAAAAAGCAAAGTGTGCTCCCACTTACAAATTATACAAATAGGTTATGAGTGCCTGGACAACATGTTAAAAAGGAGAAGTACTGCTTGGCTTTCCAGGATTAAGTCTTATCTGTGTGGTCTCGGACTCAATGTGACCTCCGTCATCCGGTCAGTTCATCTAAGCTGCAGAAACAAATCCAATGTGGGAATGAGGGGAGGCTTAGAACTAAGCCTTTCAGTATTTTTAAAAATATTCTTAAAATTATTATTGAATAGTCCTGGGAGTTTGGTATTTTAAGGATTTCATGTCCATTTTAAAAGATTATTTTTAGAATCATAATGAATTTAACTGTGGCCTTTCTTTTTAAAAAAATATTATTGTGTTCTAAATGATGTATTCATCTGAAGAGTATAAGAAGCTCCTTATTTCTTTGTTTTCATGTCACTCATTAGCACAGAAATGAAAATGTCATATAATTCTATGTTTTGATAAGGAATCTCTGTTTCACTGTAATTAACTTTTTGAAAAGCTTATGCACATCAACTGTAATATGTTACCTACATTTATATAAAATGTATTTCCTGTTTCTAAATTCTTTCTTCTTTAAACACAAAATTTAGTTGTGAAAACTCCAAATCTCTATTAGCATTCACAATAAACAGATGTAACCCTGTACTTACAATAATATTGTTTTCAGTGTATCTTCCAGAATTTTCTACTTAAAATGAGGGGGAAAAAAGCAAGTAAAAAACTTAAGGAATTCCCAGAAATTGCAACAGGATCTGCTTCTGTGCTGATGAATGGCTCCTTGAGGAAAATCAGGTCTCTTATTAATATAACATCTGGCTTGCATCTTGCATAAATAAAAACATAAGATTGAGACGGAAGTAACAGAAGAGGGAAGTGGGAGGATGGGATGTGGGTTTTCCAGCATAATAATTTTTAACAGCCAAGAAATCTAATTAGAAGAAATGTCATTTAATGAGGCTCTGGTCAAGGTAATTCCATAGAAGTCAAAGCCTCATGGGACCACAACAGAAACATTGAATCTGTTAGATAATTTAAAAAATAGGTAAACAGTACGCATTGCCGAAGGACCTCATTCAATCAAAACAGTGATTATCAGTGGCTTCTCTGGGGACCATTTATGACTTTAACCACAGAAATTCCATTCCTTGATCAATATGTTTTGAGAAGGCCTGTACTGTTCTCATCTGCACGATCAGATTTCTGTCATTTCCTTTGTGCATTGTCAGTCTGGAAGATAAGAGCATGACTAATTAACAATAGAAACAGAAGCCAATTCTCATGCTGTTACACAGATGAGTGGAATGGTTCCCCCTCTATACGAAACATCATTTCTAACAATTTTGTTGGAAGTCAACTTGATAATAAAGGTGAATGTCATTGATTCTACAACTCGATCTTGTTTTTTGTTTTTCCAGATATAGAAACAGAAGCAATGAATTGAGATTAGATGATATTGACTAGTATTGAATAGAAAAAGAGGTCATATAGTAAATAAATAATACATAAATAAATAAAAACTAGACTGAAGGCTTTAGCTGATGTTTTGTTGTTGTTGTTTTTTAAGAACAAGTTGTCTACTTTGAGCTTAACAAGGCATGCCTGATGTATCTGTGCTCCACATAATCTCCACATAAACCAGTTCCTGTGCTGCTTGGTGAAATTTCCAAGATTCTGGAGACACCAATCAGCCACCTAGTAGAGTCACATGAACTAGTTTATGCCAGAAAAATAGACATGTGGCCGGGCGCGGTGGCTCAAGCCTGTAATCCCAGCACTTTGGGAGGCCGAGACGGGCGGATCACGAGGTCAGGAGATCGAGACCATCCTGGCTAACATGGTGAAACCCCGTCTCTACTAAAAATACAAAAAACTAGCCGGGCGACGTGGCAGGCGCCTGTAGTCCCAGCCACTCGGGAGGCTGAGGCAGGAGAATGGCGTGAACTCGGGAGGCGGAGCTTGCAGTGAGCTGAGATCCGGCCACTGCACTCCAGCCTGGGAGGCAGAGCGAGACTCCGTCTCAAAAAAAAAAAGAAAAGTAGACATGTAAAAGGAAATATTGGAAAACATGGAATTCTTATTAAAATAAAAATACTATCTACTTTGAAATATATTTATTTAAGTAGGTTTGTAGGTTTCCTAACTCCAGATTCATCTCTGTTTATGCCGATAATGTTTTTTTTTCTGCCCTTCTCCTATTGAATATTTTTAATTGTGACTCGATAAGACCTTGGTTACACAAAAACCAATTACCATTTTCGATGATATTTTGGCAACAAGTATGACATTTTTCCAATTAAAAGTATCGATTAATTTAATATGACTTTGAAAATGCATAACGTTTAACCTACCATCTCTAAGAATTTATCCTAGTTGAATAAGTATTCAGGAACACATATAGAAGAGTGTTTAAGCTAGCATTTTTGAAAACAACCAAATACTTTCCTAAGAAAGAATGGGCAGTGTAAACAAGCCATTGAGTCTAATTTGGCCAATCCGAGGAGATGCAGAGAGGTCTACCAATTCCAGTCTTTAATAGGCTTCTTGCTCATGTGACTCAGGCACTCCCCCAAAAGTATTGTACCGTGACCGGCCGTCGTGGCTCACGCCTGTAATCCCAGGACTTTGGGAGGCCGAGGCAGGTAGATCATGAGGTCAAGAGATGGAGACCATCCTGGCCAGCCCCATCTCTACTAAAAATACAAAATTAGCTGGGCATAGTGGCACATGCCTTTAGTCCTAGCTACTCGGGAGGCTGAGGCAGGAGAATAACTTGAACCCAGAAGGTGGAGGTGCAGTGAGCCGAGATGGCACCATTGCACTCCAGCCTGGGTGACACAGCGAGACTCTGTCTCAAAAAAAAAAAAAAAGAAAAAGAAAAAAGAAAAGAAAAGAAAAAGAAAGAAAGAAAGAAGTATTGTACCGTAAGGTACAGTTTAAGACATGCTCTAGAAAGGAATGTTTAAAGGACATTAACAGGCATAAAGAGAAATCTTGGTAATGTATTTATCTAGATAATGTATTTCCACATGTTAATGAAGGCACTTCCTGAGTTGATCGTATCACACTTTGCAGATACTTACACGAATGATCGACCCAACTCTGGATTCCCAATTCTTGACTGCCTTAGCTCCATTGGCCTCTCCCTTCTCCATCCCTCAGACACCCACACAAATTGTTGTGTCCTGGAAATTATGTCCTCATTCGATCTCTACATCAGCCATGCTCCTTCTGTCACTTCCTATGCAGTTTATTTACTCTACAACTCCTACTTCAGCTTGAGATCTGAATGTAAAGGTCTGCCCCTCTTATTTAGTCTGAAGTTTTGCTTTCTCATTTTTATCATAGATATGACAAAATTTATATGACATACCCTTTCTGTAAAATGAGGTTTCTTCCCTTATCTGGAATATCTGTAAAATGAGATTGGGGTGGAAGGGGAGCTATAGATGTATTTTAGAGTTAACTGGTCTGTACATATCATTAAACATATTTTTTCCATGTAATATGATTCTAAAAAACAACTCTGACTGTAGTCTGAAACACACACACACGCGCAAACACACACACACACACACACACAAGCAAGTAAGTGATTATGGTAATGCCATTAGGACCCGTAATATTCAGTACAAAAGAGACATATTACAAGACAAAAAAAGTGGAGCAAAAAGCAGTTAATCCTAAATTTGAATTGAAAATAACAGTATAAACTCACGATGTATTTTCTAGCTCTTGCATTTTCATTTTTTCTTAGCTCTGTCCCTGGAAAAAAACATGAAAATAATGATCAATCTGTAGCAATGAGCACCCTGTAGAACCCAGATTGTGATGCTAAATATCATTTCTCACCACAAAAAGCCAGCATGTCTTGGGAAGTGGCTGATTCCAGGTCTGGGATAAGAAAAGGACAAGATAATTCAGAAATATTTCTTCATGCCAGATGCAAAGGACTTTTGTAAAAACTCTGGGTTGTGTCAGGAGTAGTTGGGAGTCAATCTGAAAGAGTTCTCCCAGGCAAAATATGGGCAATCAGACATCATCAATAAAGACAACCGTAGTGGCTTGAAATGCAATACCTATGCTAAAATGTACCTGAGTTTATAAAAATATTTTAAAAATAAAACAAAATGCCTTCTAGACAACCCCTGGAGGAAGTGAGAAGTCATACTTAATAATTTGAGAAACTAGAAGTAAATAGAAAGAATCAAGCGTTTATTTTCTTTCTATGTTAACTTTTCACAGGGTAACCATTATGAGAACAAATATTTATTATTTTAAAAAATTCCTTATTGATATTAGATTTCAATAACAAAAAGATAATTAGAAAATCCCCAAATATTTTGAAGTTTTAAAAAATCAGTGAGTAAATGCAGAAGTAATGAGGAATTAGAATATAACCATTTTGCTTCCCCAGTGCAATAATGGATGCAGATAATGATTATGAGTGACTGCCAAAACTATCAGGTAGAAAGTGGGTAGAAATCTTGATGATGGATGAATAATGCTGACAATACCTGAACAATCAATCTTCATGTTAAAAATAAACAGAGGGTGTGGTTTAGTGAGACATAAAAAAATTATCTGAATTGCTCAAACACAGTATCTCACAACAATTTAGAGGGAATTAAGGGTTGAAGGAACATTTCTTAAAACCACATGCATCCTAATAGTAAAATCTAGAATATGGAAATTCTATGAGACAAAAAAAAAGAATATTTTCTTCAAAAAATAAATGTCAAGCAGGAAAATGCACCGGAAAATAATAGATTTGAAGAGACTTATGAGGCCTATCAACCAAATGCCATGCATGAAATTTTTTGGATGCTCACACAGTAGATAAAGTTTAATTTTATTTGAATGAGTGCATTATAAACTACAGGACATTTTTGACTTGTGCTGCACAAATACATGCTGTCTTTAGCTTGTGGAAATGATGGTAGAAGCATAAAGCCATTCTCAATCCCATTTGTCCTGTCACTACTAATTTCATTTCCAAGAGAGTCATGCCTTAACATTCTTAGCTCTGAAGTCAGCACAAATTATGCTCCATGTGATTAAAAGACAATGATAGCTATGCTTCCCCTGGCCTTGGGACCACCTCGTCTGGGATATAAGTGTAAGACATTCTCATAAACATTTTACCATTACCAACAGACTGTATCTTCTCAGGAGAAAAATGGCCATTAGTCTCCCCAGCGTGTTAAAGGACAAGGACAAATTCCAGACTTTGTAAAATTTAAATAGCCTTGAACTTTAATTAGATGATACCTATGGTTTTAGACTGAAACAAGATGTGATAGTTTTGATTCTTGGTTGGTATATGAGTTTGCTAGAGTTGCCATAGCAAATACCACAAACCGAGTGGCTCAAACGACAAAAATTTCTTTTGCCACAGTTCTGGAGGCGAGAAACAAGATGAAGCTGTCCTCAGTCTCGGTTTCCTCTGGTGCTTCTCTCCTTAGCTTGCAGATAGATGCTTGTCTTGTTATTGTGCCCTCATGTGGTTTTTCCCTGTGTGCACCCACGCCTGGTGTCTCTCTCTGTGTTTAAATTTCCTCCTCCAATAAGGACATTAGTCAGATCTGTTTAAGGCCCACACCAGAGACCTCATTTTAACTTAATTACCTCTTTAAAGAGCTCTCCTCATATAGTCATATTTTGAGGTATTCAACAGATGAATTTTGGGAAAACATAATCCAGCCAATAACAGTTGGAATGCACATTTTTCAAGTCATGTAAAAGATATTGAAATAAACTATCTTTTTGACAGAATATTAGCAATTCCACTGAAGTTTAGTTGGTAAAACTATGTATTTATTTAGGTGTTCCTATTAATATACAGGTCTCTATTTTCTCACCTATTCTTCTGTAGATTTACTATCTCAAAAAGCTTGTTAGTTTTAAATCTATGTTCATGCTAAATTCTTTCTTCATTCCACTCCACTATTTTGTTAATACCTGGTGATTTATTTTCATTGCTAAGCAAAAAAAGCTGGCTGGGTGCAGTGGCTTGTGCCTGTAGTCCCAGCACTTTGGGAGGCCAAGACAGGCAGGTCACCTGAGGTCAGGAGTTTGAGACTAGCCTGGTCAACATTGCAAAATCCCATTTCTACTAAAGATTAAAAAGTTATCTTTAGCAGAAATGGGCATGGTGGTGGGCACCTGTAATTCCAGCTACTTGGGAGGCTGAGACAGGAGAATCATTTGAACTCAGGAGGCAGAGGTTGCAGTGAACCGAGATCATGTCACTGCATTCCAGCCTGAGTGAGAGAGTGAGATTCTGTCTCAAAAAAAAAAAAAAGCTGCAAAAATTTGAACGTTTTTAACCAAATTGACCTAATTGACATTAATATAACACTTCATATTCAGATGGAACATTCACCAAAGTAAGCATATACTGAATCCTAGAGCACATCTAAGTAAATTTCCAAGAATTAAAAACTTGCAGATTTGTGTTCTGTGACAAAGGAAACTAGATTAGATAACGATAATAAAAAGATAACTAGAAAATCCCCAACTATTTGGAAATTTAAAAACATACCTCTAAATAATATTCTTGGGTAAAGAAAAAATCCTAAGAAATGGAAAACATGAGAAATCAGAATAGTGGTTGCCTGGAGGGGGAATTTTATGGGGGAAAAAAAAAAAAAAACCAAGAAGGAGCAGTATGGGACGAATCATATCAATTTTCAGTCTTGTTCAACTAAAATGAACCAATATGATTTAAGGATATTGCTACATACAGGCATAGGCCAGACATAAACACTTTGAAGTGTTGCTTTTCTGTCTGGAAACCTCTGTGGCCTGTGGTGCCTTTGCCCAAGTTCATGTCCTGCATCCAGGAAGAATGAGGTACATAGACAAGTGGAGGGTGAGCAAGATGAAGAGGAGCTTTATTGAGTGTTAGAACAGCTCAGAGGAGACCTGCACTGGGCAGCTCCTCTCTGTAGGCAAGTCCTCCCATCCAGTGTTCAGCTCTCAGCAGAGAGTGTAGCTCCTCTCTGCAGCTGGTTGTCCCATAGTCTGCAGCTCTCAGCAGAGAGGAGGCCCTGGAGAGGGTAGCTCCTCTCTGCAGCTGGTTGTCCTGATGTCTCCTCTGCTCTGGCTGAGTCTGGAGTTTTATGGTCTTTAGAGGGAAGGAGTGCATGGTGATTGGTCCATGAGCTGCCATGGGTGGGCCCAGGAAAAAGTATCATGAGTTCCCCCTTCGATTGGCAGGACTGGAAGCCTGGCTGCCAGGCTTCAGGCCTTCCCCTGCCTGAAAGTGGGGCTTCACCAAGGACCTGCCTGCTTCTGCCCAGGAACCTGTTTTCTTCTCGGCATTGCCGAACTGTTCATGGTGCCCCAGCTGTTCATACCAAGGGGCACCTGCAGACCAGTGCCGAGCTTCCATCAGGACCTTCTCAGCTTTCCTCCCATGCTTGTCGTGCCCAAAGTCCAAAGGGGGCTGAGGCAGCAGGGGGCTGGTGTGTCAGCCCTGCCCTGAGTGTGTGCCCACCCAGCCAGGCTGTGATGGCATCTAGGCTCAGCCCAACCTTGCTCCATGATAGGAGTGGGCACTGGTAGCAGGGAGAGGTCAGGCAGCAGGAGCAGACACTTCCGAGCCTGTTGGGGGAAGGGGAGCCTTTCCAGGGCCCCAAGAGCACAGGGACACTCAGGTCTGGAGCCATGGCAGGGCAGGTGCAGTGGCACTTGGGGAGGGTGGGATTCCTGCCTGTTCTGTGGAGTGGGAGGCCCAGGAAACCTCCCCACTGCAGCGGGCATCTTGGCAGCAGCCACTCTAGATGGGCTGCTACTGCCATGAAAATATTGATGGAGATGTTCCTGTCTTGGACTAATCCAATAATTTTAAATGAGGCACAATCAGCCCTTCCTATTTGTATGATCCTCATCTGGGGATTCAACAAGACAATATTCTAACAAAAGGTAGACAATATTCTAAAATAATAATAGTGAAAATGCAAAATTTGAAAATCAGTATATTTTTATAGCATTGACATTATATTAAGTATTATCAGTAACTAGAGATGTTTTAAAGTATATGGGAGGATGTGTGCAGGCTTATGCAAATACTATACCATTTTATAAAAGGGATTTGAGCATCCTCAGATTTTGGTATCTGCAGAAGGTCCTAGAACTAATCTCCCACACTCCCATACCCTCCTCCCTAATAAATAGTGAACACAATCAAAAGCATAATTATGTAAACACATTTTGAGTGGAATTCTTGTTCTACTTGAAGCATATTCCTAGATTACTTTCTCTGTGCTCATTTGGCCCCTTTTAATCACCTTTTCTTCAATATGAATAAGAAAAGAAATTTCTCTACCTTTTAGAACCACTTTTTCAGTCCTACAGCTTCCAAAGCAATGTAGACATCTGTGAATTTCCTGATGAAAGCTCAACTAAAGGTGACTTTCACTGATAGTAGGCTGCTACTAGCAACCAACTTCTGTTGAATACAGTATTTAAAATAGTGATTACTCAATGCTACCTCAAACAATGGACTAATTTACTAATGCTCATGCATAGCTAGATGTACCTCTTTCAACATTTTGTAAAACCAGGTGTGAGGGCTGACTGGAAGAGAAGACGCAGTTTTAAGGTAAAGAGGTCACTGAGGAATTACAGGTGGGAGCATTGGACTCAAATTAAGAGTAAGAATAGGGATGTATTTTGAGAAAAATTATATTTGAAATTAACAGCTAACCAAAATTATGGAGTGCACTGAGGTTTTTTTTAAAAAAAAAAAAAACGTGTATTTGGCTTTGTTTTTAGGAAAAAGTTTAGCAGAGTTAAAATTTATATTGGCCTGCAGCTGTAAAAAACTTTATTGGTATCCTTTCACTATTTAATGCTTGTCATTGGTGGTGGTCAGATACTATACATCACTACCGAAACTGTTATGCCTGGCCTGTGCCTATTTGTGACAATACCCTTAAATCATAGTAATTGGGTCCTTGAAGTTTTCCATGACAAGTCTTGCATAGGGAGCACAATTTCCTTACTTCTACCCACAATTTCCTTTGCGTCATTCTTAGCCCAGATTAAACTAGATAACTGTCTCAAAGACATCTTTTGGAAATTTTACAATCCCTCCCTTTTCTTTCTTTTTTTTTTTTCTTTTGCCAGGAAATGTTTTCTTGGGTTATAGGTAATTTGTTTTATCCTTGTTGCTCTTATTTATTTATTTTTTATTTAAAAGGCTATCCAAGCCTATGTTTTAAATTAAGGATCATGTCTACACAGTATGATCAACTCTATGCTGCACTTTTTAGTGTAGATTAACATTGCTGATATAGAATTCTAGTGATGAAGTTAAAGGAAATGACTAAAAGAAAAACCTAAAATACTTCTTATCTTGAATTCGGAACAATGGGATCACTTGACAAATCCTATGTAATAAATCCATGTCCTGATTCTGTCCTCAGTGAATTCCAGGAAGTATAATCCATTATAATGATGAGTGCTAGAAAGGGTATGTGCTGTCCTATGATTTCAATTTTGCATTCAAAATATCTCCCAATTTATGTTCCCTGAGGGTATGCTGTTTTCTCTCTCTGAACCCCATGTACCATAGAACAGCCCATCAGACAAGAGGCAAAGGGAGAAAGTTCACTCCCTTTCTTAGGGATGCTGTAAGTGGGACAGAAGTAGGGCATAAAGTTCAGATTACAAAACTACACACTAATTAAGGCCTTGTGAGAAGCCGTCATGTGGCCATGTGCAGCATGGCATGGGAATATTAATGCAGGGTTAGCAGCAGGAGATGATTGACTACTGAGATGGGGCTACTGACTATTCCATGGCTTATGCAGGAAAATTACGAATTTAAAATGTATTGATGGCTCAGTGGGAAGGTGCAGAAAGCTAGAGAGATAACAGACCCCTAGGAAATGAGGCTCAGGACAAAGAAGGTTCAAGTTGTGGGAATTTGCAAGTGGCCAATCAATTGGCCAAGACCACAAAATCTAGCATTGGAGGTCCAAACAAACAAACAAACAAACTTTAAGGCCAGCTCAGCACAGTTACCCCCAAGTGTTTACCACTGAAGAGAGCAAACTAGACTAAGCTACTCCACATCACCCACCAATAAGGCTCCAGAGAAGGCTGAAGGGAACAGAGTCATTTCTACCTCCCATTCTCCACCACATGTAATGTCAGACCCACCTCCCCCACAGAGCCAACATTACCTGCAGAAGACAGGAAAAGAAGATAGAAACAAATAAGACTGCTTTAGACTGAACAGAATTGGAGAGACTGGTTATGCTAGAAGATTGAGATAGTACCCATTGGCAAGTATGACTATTTTTATTATTCAGTGAATGGGGACTTGTGAAAAAGGTTGGGTTAATTATATGAAATAAACAAAGCTACATTTTCTTTGAAATGCTAAGTGTTGCATGGGTGAATTTGTGACCTGACCATATACAAATAGAAAAAAACAGTTCCCCAAACTGAAAGGCAATTTGTCTATATTATTAACACAAGAAATATTTGGTCTACACGTTAGTAGGGTTCTTCTTAATTTTTTTTCTAGCAAGAGGGAGTGCAGCACGTAGTTGCTGACAGTGTGGGCTCTGGAGCCGGTTTCCCCATTTGCAAAATAGAGACAATAATGGTATCTACCTCATAGAGTGGTTATAAGGATGAGAACAGTTAACGCACGTAGAATATAAAATACCTCATAGTCAGCATTCAATAGGCATTACTGTCTTTTTGAAAAATAAGCAAAATAAAAGCTCTAAGAGTTTAGGTGAGCATGAGGTCACTACAGAGTGCAATCATCTACCAGAAATTGAAGCTTATGTTGTTCTTTTAAAGAGGAAAGGAGCCATGGGAGTGGGAGGGCATCATTCAAGTCCGTTGAAGAGCTAAGTCCTATGGGCAGGGGTCAACAAATGTTCTCTAAGAAAAAGAAAAATACCACAGGTGTCTAAGTCTTCAACTACTGAGGTACACATTAGTTTCTGGAAGAATGTCCTGCATTCTGCTTTTTCCTACACATTTGTCCCCAGGGGCTCAGAAAACATGACAATTCCAGATGTATTTCATCATGTCAATAAGGCTTCAAGAGGTTACACTTTTGAAATGGTAAGTCAGCTAGGATTTGTCCTAGATTGTCCTAGGACTTGGGGGCTACAGCGTAAGTTTCTCTCTCCCTAGAATTTGTGGTTCTCATTGCACCTCATACCTGGAATCCTATCCCTATAAATAAGCCAGCAGGGCATGTCCACAGGCAACTGCAAGATCATCTTTTTTGACAACTCAAGGCATGCATAAAAAATTAGAAACAGAAATGTAATAAATATGTTAAAAATAAGGTTAGGAAGAAAGGAATCTCTGTTGCCTCATGCTTCACTCCCACTATTTTTAGTCCTTCAAATGATATGCTGGAACAACATAATGAATGCTTATTGAATGCATGAATAAAGGAATGGAAAAACGGCAGCAACTTAGAAAGCAGAGCTCTCTTGACTCCAATATACCAAGTAGTTTTCATATGTAACTCAACTTACCTTTGTGAATACATACTGTGGACAAGGTTAACGAGATACACAGAGCTCCTACCTTAAAAAAATTTTCCATTTACTCTGCTTTGGTCTTGGCCATTTAAATGGAGCCTATCCATACTTGCAATGAGCTATCTTTCTCTGGAATTCAACAGGTGACCCTCCCATTTACTCTTCTGCCCCGCCGCTTCATGAGTCCGTCATTCTATCTGTCTGGTCACCTCTGGGTTGTACTCTCACTCTGGATTCACATCTGTATAATGTTCTATTTCAACATATTTATTCAAATTTTTTGCCTTAATCCTTTTGCACTCAGCTGCTGGCATTAAAGGGACACTTCCTCTGAACTAATGGAGGGGGTGTGAAGGAACTTATCAAAGAAAATTTTGACAGGATAAATTGCAAGACTTAAACTACAACCTGTAATTTAAACTATAAAGGGAAAAAGGCATTTATGGCATTAATGCAGTTTTGGATCCTGACTGAAGAGAGGATTTGGGTAAACACAGAGTATAGTCACGGTGGTAGGAAGAAATGATGAGAGAGACAGGAGGGAGAGAGAGAATAACTGATAATCTTATATAAAAATGGATAAAATCTGCCTTTCCTATTGTATTTTAGCCAGTGTTTGGTTTCTCCATACACTGACCCATTTCACAACATTAAGCACTTTTATAACTGCTTTATAAAAGGGTAAAGTAACTACTTTAAATGGGAATATACTGAGATTCAAGAAGCTTAAATGATTGTCTAAGATTCCAGGCTATGGTCAACTGACTCTAAGTCTGCTACTCTCCTAGGCAGATAAAAGGAGTGAACATCTTATGTTCCTGTTCTAATATAATTTGAATATGATTTGCATCATTGCAAGGAGGCACAAGAATGTATTTGGAAAGAACAAAACTCCAAGTGTTAGGGAACTTGGTTTCCCCTTCAGACTCTGACTCTACAATATGTGATCAGTTTGCATTTTGCTTTTGAGTATGAGAATTCCAAATGCAGTCTGTGACATGACTGTCCTGGACTCCCTTGTCTCCAAACTTCTCCTTATCTTCCTGTTCTAACAGTTCAAGATTCATCAAGCAGGGCGTCCAATAAAAGTCATGTATGGAACAACCAACATGTAAGACAGAAGAAGGGCTCATCTACAAGGCTGTGAAAAACTTCCCTGTCATTCTAACACTGTCAGGACACTAATAAACATCAGAAATCCTTAAATAATAAGAAAACTCATGAGAGATGACCGACTTGTCTGGAATGGTGCCACGTGTCAAAGGAAGAACTTGGTACACAATACAAATCAGATTTCAGAATCTTAGCGTAACCCCTAGAGCTCACTACTACTGAGATGTTAGCCATCAACATAAAAACAGCTGGAATCGATTGATATTTGGACTCTGTTTGGAATTCCTTTGTTTCTAATGCATTTTAAAAGTATTTTTTGAAAGCTTTCTTACTAATTCTGACCACTAAGAATGCTTTCTGTGAATTGTTTCTGTGGACTATTTGTATGTGGTGCACACCTGAGATACATGATGAAGTATTTAGTATTTTGTGCTCTATATTTATCATCTTCTCAATCTGATGTTTTGGAAAAAAGATTGTGTACTAAGGTCTTGTGTGTTTGCTGGTGGTGTTCAGCTTTTTTAAATTATCAGATTTTTTTTAACCAAATTATAATGATCTATTATTAAGGCCAAACACAATCTGGCTTGCAGCAAGCCTCATCTGGCTGGTTAATCACGAGGACATAATCTTGATTCATCAACAGATTACAGAGAAAGCACTCATGTATGGTCATGGTAACAAACATTTTTGGTATTTCTCAATAAATCGAAATTCTCAATATCTGAGGAGATGCCTATTTAACCAGACTTTATGTAGAAGGCTTGCTCTAACACTATATTGTATTTGTTTTAAAATATCTAATGGCTTTTGAGGTTCTAGAGGAAAATGAATCTACTCATATATTCAACTACAGAACAGTTCTTTAACTGAGAAGTCATCTTCGTTGTTGTTGATGTTGTTATTGAGGAGTAGTGCTCTGTGTACATAAATAGTGTAGTGAGTAAGAGAGACAAAAATCTCTCCAGTCAGTTCAACTATCCAAGTCCCGGCTGTGAATGGAAACATGAATCCCAGGCTTTGAATCAATTCTTGTATAAACATGTACTTTGGAGAAGGCTTTCTACTCTTGTTATATAGTCTTATTCTCATGCATTTAGTAGAGAGATACATGTTGGGAACAAATCATCTGTAAGGCATTGCAATAAATACAGGGTGTGAAAAAAAATGGAAGTCCTCATCCTGTTTTCGGGAGGTAAAACGACACTAACTCTAGTAAGAAGCAATTATGGAAAGGGCCAAATGAGAATGGAAGAAAAGTCACAGGATTATAGCACAGCCATGACTCAGAAGTGTGTAGGAATAAACTTGTTTTTTTTTTTTCTCTCATAAATCTCAATTCCTTTACAAGCACTTATTCTTGTTCAGCAGTGGAAAACTTTTAGAACATAGTCTCATGTAAAAATTCAATTTCAAGTACATACTTTAGTCTGCTGCTCAACTGCCAGCTCTGTGGGACCCGTGCTTGCATGGTGCAGCTGCCTGTGCTTACGATAGTCTCTCTGGCTTGATCTGGGACACATCTGATTTTCAGTCTTGCTTAGGGCACATTTCCCAAAAGATCAAGGAAGATTCCCTCAGTTGTCCCCCAACAATCCCTTCACCATCAAATGGAGGACCAGCGTGGTGGTCTCACTCTCCTTCACATATTCTTCTAGTCCTCTCTTGCAGTCCCTCTTAGAGTAACTGTTCCAGTGGTGAGAGAGAAATTATTGTTTGCTGATTTCATGTGGCCGGGTGGGTCTTTACCAGATATAGTGGTTTTCATTCTTACTTGTGAATGGTCTACATAGCAATCCATGCGTGTGTAGTTTGTCTGCCAGAATTAGGGTGAAGCTGAGTAGAAAGATAGGATGGATGGGAGAGAGAAGGAAACAGCTTATAATATAGGGAGCAGAAAGGGAATTCACCATTAATGTTGTACCTGATTGTATTACAATTATAATTTCTTGCTGTTCAGAGGTTGGATGATCTTATATTCTCATTTGCTTGTGAGAGCCCTGATTCATTCATTTTGTTCTAGTATATTCTTAATAGTGTCACGTTTCATTTTTGCAATGTCCTAGATTGAATGACAAATTATATGAAGACACTACTCAGAGGATAACTTTATGAGGCAAATGGAGTTTGGCTATAGATCGAGTTTAGCAAATGATTTTCAATTATCTGCCAGCTCTAAACAGAGGGTGCCTCTGGAAGGCTGACTGGAGAAGAATCCAAGGATCTGTTAGGGCTTAGCAGAGATAATGAGAGCTGTCTTTTATGGGTGTAGTATAGGTAAGGATGCAAATTATCCCAGTTTTTCAACTTAAAGCTGATTTTCCAGGTTACTCATGGAGAATCCACAATTTGTAATTCACAAGACTTTGATCCTTTGATGCCAAAAGCCTAGACAGACTGACTCAAATAATTTCACAGTCAAGTAGGGATTAATCCAAAGATGCCCTAAGCTCAAAATATGCATATGC
This sequence comes from Trachypithecus francoisi, assembly GCF_009764315.1. Lineage (NCBI taxonomy): Eukaryota > Metazoa > Chordata > Mammalia > Primates > Cercopithecidae > Trachypithecus > Trachypithecus francoisi. The sequence continues at coordinate 12,031,377 of NW_022681458.1, forward strand.
ACAGCTAAACTTTTAGTGTCAATTCATTATATCTGACTATCTATATCTGTCTATTCAGCCATCCATTTATCTTGTATGTATGTATGATCTATCTGTCTCTATCTATCTATCTATCTATCTATCTATCTATCTATCTATCATCTATTCATCCATCTATCTATATCATCAGTTACTTTATCTCTTCTGGCTAAGGGTGATAGAATCCGCCCAGACATTGGAACCTAGAAATCTGGGGTTATTTTCCACTTCATTCTTTCTCTCACTTTCATGTCAAGATGATCATCATGACCTCCATAGCTTAATTCCCTCCCGTACGTATTAAAAACATATCCTCTGTTATAACCCCACTAAAGAACAGACCCATTTCAGATCCTAATTATCTCTCATTTGGACCATTGTCAAAAGCCTCGAAATTCTTCTCTTTACTTACTACAATTACTGCATCCTTCACCCAGTCTACCACAAGAGTGACATTTCAAAAACAAAAGTCTTTCTGTCTTACCCCCTGGAGTACCATTTTTTAGAGCATTGCAAATGTGTACAGCAGTAGTTCTCAAAATGAGGTCCCAGACCAGGAGCATCAGCATCTGTTTAGAAATGCAATTTCTCAGGCCCTACTCCAAACCTAGTCTGGATCCATTTATTAGTACCCAGAAAATCTGTATTTTAACAAGTTATTCAGATGACTCTCATGTATATGCCAAATTGAGAACTACTTGTCTAGAGTCTAAATTATTCGCTAGACAACTTGACCTGGATTGTTTTTTCAGTATCTTTGGGTGCCAAGCAAATTCTCTTAATTCTTTGTCTCAAAACCTTGGGTCACATCTCTTGATACTTCTCTATCTTTTTGTACATGCTATTTCATATGCTTGGGATAGCCTTTCCTTCTGTGCCATTCTTGACTATCCTTTAAGGTCAACTACAATTGAGTTCTTCTGTAGTTGTGAAGATTGCTCCACTTGCTTCCCTCAACCAGCTCCTTCAAGTTCAGTGGAGTTAATTTCTTCCTCCCCTGTGCTTCCTGAATTCCTTGCATGCACTTATATTACAGGCATTCATTGTGTCTTGCTAGTTTTATATATGTCTGCCTCTTCTGCTGGAATATGACCTTCTACAAAACACAGTGATGCTGTCTTAGTGAATGCATGAACTGATGAATCAAGGAACCAGGCACATTCACTATTAACTCCAAAAGTGGCTCTGATAATGTCATAATGTCATTAGAGCTGTTAAAAGAAGTTCTCAAAGAAGGGGAATAAGAATGATTCATATTCCTCGAATCCATTATTGTCATGGGGTATTATACATTATTTTAAAAGTCTGCATAGCTAGGTACTGTTAGACAATACTGTTTTAAGTGCAGATAAATAGACTGTTATGAAGCAGGTTGTCAATTGTGCTACTGTGAATTTCCAAAGAGAGGATATGAAATTTTCTCGGAACTTTTGTCTCATAAACATTCTCCTTGTGGAACACTTTAGAAGCCTCATATTTGGGGAGATCATACTCTGTGAAGTGCTGCTCCAAACAATGGGTTTGTGTGTGAACATTGTGCTTGTCTGTCTAAAATCCCTTCCCACCCTTGTTTTACAGCAGGCATATTGTAGTGTGGGTGCTGGAGAGGGGAGGATTGATCTGACTTTGTCACTGACAATAGCTTAACCAATAGCGGAAGAAGCTACATTCATTACCATTACTCATGTATATCTATTCTGCCCAAATTTTGGCCACTCTGTTATTTAACAATTTTTTTTTTAAAGTTGCACAGATGATGACACATATTAGTGCTGGAAGGAAAGGCGGCAAGTGTGAAGGAATCAAACAAAATGGGTGGAATGGAAGGTGGTATGATATGAGGCTGGAGTGCTGTGGGAGCCAGAGCTTGTGATTTTCCATGAGAAAAATCACAGACCCTGGAAAGGGAATTGGATTGAGGATCAAGAAGACACTAGAGTGTTTCAAGCATTTTTTAAGGAGCCTCATTATGGAAATCAACTTTATTGGTATAGTATTTACATATTACGTATTCACCCATTTTAAGCGGCTGCTCTATGGAGACATTATTTCCCTCTATCCTATGCCATTCTTGATTTTAGTAAAAAACTTAAATCTGGGCCAGGCACAGTGGCACATGCCTGTAATCTCAGCACTCTAGAAGGCCAAAGCTGGACAATCTCTTGAGGTGAGGAGTTCTAAGTCATCCTGAGCAAGACCATGTCTCTACTAAAAAAAAAAAAAAAAAAAAAAAATCTAATTTTAACCTGCATTTCTTGAATTAGAAGACATCATTTTTCTATTCTTATCTTGAGTGGTCATTTATATTTATTTTTTCTGAAATATCTGTTTTACCCAATTTTCTACTGGAGGCATGTGTATACATACGCATGCAATTGCACATTTGTAGGATTGATTCCTGTATTATATAAATATATGTACTTTAATGTGTGTTAGAAAGAGCTCTTGCATGCGCTTTCTTTTTTAATTTTGGTTTCACCCCACAACTTTAAACATTTTTTATATAAATGAAATAATATTTTCTTATATGGCTATGGGCTTTGTGTCCTTCCTATACAGATACTGGTAGTTCAGGGGCTACCCAGAATCTGAACTCCCTTCTTACATTTGATAATTACCATAAAAGCTCCATTGCCAGGCCCAGCTAAAAGTCCACTTCCTAAACTGAAGATCTAAGGACTAGATACTTGCTTTTTCAGTTTCCCTTGCAGCCAGAGTGCTGGTACATGATCTAGATTCAGTCCATTTGAGTCTTGCACCCAGAACTTTGCATTAGAAGCCAGTGAAGTAAACACACAGACCTGCGGGAGAAGCAGAGGCAGCAACATTCTTAGCTTGGGATCACTGGTGGCAACGGTGCTGATGGGACGAGAGTCCACAGCCAGTGCCTACAGCAAGGTGATGCACACATTCCAGGCTCAGGGTGCTAGCAATTGTGACTCACAGGCTGGTTCTGTGGCATGAATGTGGCTGTGCTTTGTCTGCCTAGTCTTCCTTTGTTCCTGCTCATTTTCCAAGCCTGCTTGTCTAGCCTACCCAATGATTCTCTGTATTTTCAAACGTTATTTTATAGCTTTGGATGACCAGTGGCTTTTTATTATGATTACTTGAAAATAAAAACTCTGGTTAGTACATTTCTCCACTCAATCTTTTAAGATATATATTGATACTTTTCCCCACTATTTTTACAGGTTATTTAGTTACATTTTATAGGTTTAACTCTTAGAATAATTTAGAGTGGATTTGGAAATAAGACGAGGTAAGAAATCTAGCTGCTGCTAATGTTGCTCCTCCTCCCCCTCTTCCTCCTCCTTCTCCTGCACATCCTTAAATCCTAAATAGCTAGACATTGTTCCAGCTTTGCTTATTTAACAATGTATTTCCTCCTTTGATTTTTAAATACAAACTTAAACATGCACAACATCCCAGATGCACTTCTATACTCAATTTTGCTTCATTGATTGATCTGTGTATTTCTGTGAAGCTATCTAAATTTTAATTTCTGCAGTTTTCTAATCCATTTGAATAATAGTACTATGTACCTCCCTCTCTCTCTTAGAATTTTTTAGGTAATTCTTACCACCTTATTTCTCTAGATAAATGTCAATATCATGTTGCTAAATCCCTTCTGTATTTAATTTGCTATTTGTATTTAATTACATTCTCTTCATAGATTGAAATAATAAGGATATGAAGAATTGATATGCTTATAAATGTTGTTTTCCTATTTATGAGATGGCACTTCTTTTCACATTCTTCTATTTAAAAACAAGATAAACCTTTTAATATTATTCTGTAAAGAAGAACATTCTTTTCTTTTTCTCTTTCTACCCTCCCTTTGTTCTGATTACAACAATGCACTCGTGGGTTTTCAAAATTATGTGTGTTGTAATCTATCACTGTCATTCTACTTGATTCCCATATATTCCCCCATTTGGCCAGTGGGAGCTCCTGTGTCCTTTTGACATGACTCCATTTATCTTTGAACGTTGACCCCATTAATCCTTCAGACTGTAGTCCTACTATCGATGGGAACTCCAATCACATATGATTAAATTATAGAGTGAAATAAAATGAAGCTATCTCCTCCTGTCACCTTACCTTATATAATAGTACCCTCATGCCCCATGCAAGCTCCCAAGGTTGTTTTATTTTCTTCTGTCTTAATAGCATCAGCATGTTGCAAGCTTGACACTGTTTCTCCTCTTATTACAATTAAGACATCTAAAATAGTCAACAATATTTCTGACTATTCATTTTAAAGATCTATGGGACTTACAGAGCCTCCCTTGCCTGGAATTTGTCCCCAATTTAGGGGCAATCTTTATCATCTGCTGACTCTCTGAGAGGTTTCAGCTGGAATCAACTGAAAGCTATAACTCACATTTGCACATGGTAAAGAGATCTGTTTTACAAAAACGAGGTAAGAAATCTAGCTGCTGCTAATGTTGCTCCTTCTCCTCCTCTTCCTCCTCCTTCTCCTGCTCATCCTTAAATCCTAAATAGCTAGACATTGTTCCAGCTTGATTATACAGGTTGATTATACAGGTTTTGATCTAAAATGTTGACCTTCCAAAACCCTGAAATGAATATTGTTTTTAATCCATTTAAAAAATTAGCCAAAGTAATATATGCTATGATTTAAAAATCTGTTAATAGAAAAAACTTTCATTGACAAGTTACCTCATTCTTTCCCCCATCCAGTCCTGTCTCCAGAGGAAATTAACTGAATCTGTTTCTAATAATTCAGAAAGTCCCATCTCGCATTTTATAATGCATGTTTATTTATTAATTTTAGATGTTTCTCCTGGACTCCTGCTTTGATAAAAGATGATTGAGTGAACGTAGAGCACTTCCTCCTTTCCCCAATTTAGAAATATCATGATTCCCGGGTTCTCTATTGGATAGATTTGTAACGTTAAGAAATATACTTGTATTAGTTTTCTAGGGCTGCTATAACAAAGTTCCACAAATTGAGTGGCTTCAGCAGGAAAAAAAATTATTGTCTTAGAGTTCTGAAGACCAGAAGCCCAAAATCAAGGTAGCAAGGAAGGTTAGTTCCTTCTGAGGGCTCTAAGGGAAAGATCTGCCACAGGCCTCTCTCTTCGGCTTACAGATAACCATCTACTCACATCATTTTCCCTCCGTGCATGCATCTGTGTCCTACTTTCCCTGTCTTATAAAGACATGGGTTTGTATTGCCCACCCCATCCCCTGAATGGCCTCATTTTAACCTGATTACCCCTGGAAAGACCTTGTCTCCAAAGAAGGTCATATTTCAAGGTACTGGGGGCTGGGACTCTAGCATATGTTTTGGGAGGTGGCACAATTCAACCCAGAACAATTATTATATCTTGATATTATATCTTTATTTCCTGTTCCACTAAGATTTTCCCCAGACATTTCACTTTACAAGATGACAACTGTTAACATCCTTGACCTTCTTTTAAATTCTTCTAAATCCTCTGTCTGCATTTCACTTCTTTTTTTTTTAGAGACATAGTCTCACTCTGGCCCAGGCTGCAGTGCAGTGGTGATTATAGCTCACTGTAGGCTCAAACTCCTGGGCTCAAGGAATTCTCCCACCTCAGCCTCCTGAGTAGCTGGGATTATAGGTGTGCACCACCACACCTAAAAAACTGTTTTTCTGTATTGTTGTTCATTTATTTGTTTGCTGCTAGTTTTAAATCTGGAAGGTTTTAGACTCTCTTTACTTTTGGCATTCTTACTTCACAATGGCATACCTAGGTTTCTCTGTATGTTACATTTATTTTTCTAGTTATGTAATGTGTTCTCATAATCTTAAGACACATCATGCATAGCAACCAGTTTGTAGGGGCTCCTAGGGGCCACATTTAGGATACACATTTGTGTGTCTACAATAAAGATGGTAACAGTGGATAACAAGACATTGACTAAAAGTTCATGAAGACCCATAAATCTTTAATGATACCTGAAGAAAGATAGAGAGAGAGAGAATGTCAGACAATAAATGTAAAAGGAAAGACAACATTTGAAAATATCATTTCACTACTCTCAATGTGATGACTGGCAGGTAAGGATTGTCAATGAATGCTAGTTTTGACTGAATGAAAGGTGGCTGTGAAACAGAGCCCACTCTTCATAGTCTCGAAGTGCCACCCGAGAGTTGTTTCTCAATTACATCACAAAAGACAAGCCTTCTTAATAGATATATCCATTGTTCCCATAATAATCAAGTCATCAAACTCAGTATCCCCAATGCTAGAAACATTATTTTGAATTTCCAAGACCTCTTTCTTAGTTTCTGATTCTTCTTTTTCCTTGACACTATTTTGCTCTCTTGTTTATATTTATGTAGTCTCTTCTCAAATAGCTCTAGAGAATAGTAATTTGAAGTATTTTAAAATATTTTTGTGTTTATGCATGTCTCCTTCTCCTCCAAAGATATGTTTTATCCATGATAATATTGTTCTTTGTCTTGCTTCTCTTGCAGGTTTTAATCAAATGCTTAGTATCTTCTGCTAGATGACAATGGGGCAATAAAGAAACATGAGCATCGTGCACTAAGTGAGGCTTCTTAACCAAGCAACGTAGGTGTAATGTGATGACTGGAAGGCGAAATTAATTGCTTCATAAGTTTTGAGCTCTATAGTTTTCTAGGTCCAAGATCTAACCTAGGTTCCTCCCAACCTAGTGGCAGCATCCCTGTGTGTTTTTCTTAAGCTGTGGTTTCACTTAAACTGTTCCAGTCAATACTCCTCCAAGAACTTTCCATCCTTCAGAAGTTTTTGAGTGTTTTTAACCTCAGATAACCTTTCTGTGGCTCTTTTTATTATTGTGGGTTTACAGCATTTTTTCCCTTTATTGTTGTTTTTCAGTTTGTTTTTGCTGCTGTAACCACCAACCACATTAATTCAGTGACTTACAATGTAGATTTACTTCCCACTTACGTTGTGTGAGGGCTCTGGGTCAGTGGCTGCTCTGCTTAACAATGCTGGGCTTGGCTGCCTCCTTATGTCTTCTCATTGTTGCTTCCAGGATGAAGGATCAGCCCCTGCCTGGGATGTGCTGTTCTCAGAGCAGAGAACAGGAACACAGGAGTGATAGTGTCAAATCACACAAACTCATTTAAAATTTCTGCTTGGAATTTGACATTAAAACTTTCACTCATGTCCTATAGGCCAAAGAAAGTCACATGGCCAAGTCCAAAGTCAACATGGCAGTTTGATATAGTCCATTTAGAGGAAAGCATGCTCATGGCAGGACATGATATTTGTAAATGATACAAATCTGTCTAATTTGTTCATAAAATAATTTATCATTGCAAAAAAAGATAATTATTATTTGTAAATATTAGAGCTTTTCAATACCATTTTAGTGAATCTTGGGAGGAAGGGAGATGAAAAGATTACTCAATTCATGATTCACATGAAATCAGTCAAGTTACTTAATTTCTCTCTGCCTCAGTTTCTTTCTCTTTAAAATGAAGATGAAAATAGTGTTTACATCAAAGTGTTGTTGTAAAGATTAAATGAATACATGTAGATAGGGAGATTACATCAGTGCCTAGTACAGAGTAAATAAGTAAATACTTAATAAGTCTTACATAGCATGATTTTGACTATAACCATGATTGATACGAACAAGATCAATCTAATTCAAATTGATGAACAATCCATCTTTTTTCATCTTTTTGAAAGCTTTACAATGTTTATTCATGAAAAACATTTTTCCAAAATACATGAATATGTTTCAATCGTGGAAACTTCACCACTTGAAATTTACATGAATCATGGATACAGGCCCACACTTACAAGACCATTCCACTTTTTATCACCACTGGAGTTATAGTAGGAAACACACAAGTTGGGGAAGATGGAGATTCATTTCTATTTTTAGAACATACAGTGATCAGTTAAAAATGACTCAAATTCAGAAATCTCAGCAGTAATGATACTTTTGCTTCTTTCATTTATGTCATATGAAACTTAAATATTAAACAAACTTGACAGTTTGGCAGGGAGGCAAAGTTGCGTTCTGCATCTGGTTTCTCTGAGCAAAAGTATGTAAAGGAAAAGGAATGTGATTACTTTTGCTCCATTATTCTTGGAAAGATAATATCAAATAAGTGTTTGAGAGCTTAAAATGAGTTTTCCCAGGTTGGGGTTATATTTGTTCCTTTTCATTTTTTGTTTGCTTTTGTTAAATAAAATTTATTTATTGCATTATAACAAGTTTGCCATTTTTGGCATGTGTTTTATCGTATCAGTGTTTTTGTGTTACACACCCAGATTATCTGTCTTTGTGATAAGTCTTGGCAAAAGGTGTATTCTTACCAATTGTATTAGTCAGAGTTCTCTAAAGGGACAGAACTAATAGGATATATGTATTTTTGAAGAGAGTTTATTAGGAGAATTGATTCACATGATCACAAAGTGAAGTCCCATAATAGGCCATCTGTAAGCTGAGGAGCAAAGAAGCAAGTCTAATTCCTGAAACCTCAAAAGTAGGGAAGCTGACAGTGTAGCCTTCAGTCTGTGGCTGAAGGCCTGAGAGCCTCTGGCAAATCACTTCCGTAAGTCCAAGAATCAAGAGCTGAAGAACTTGGAGTCTGATGTTCAAGGGCAGGAAGCATCCAGCACGGGAGAAAGATGAAGGCTGGAAGACTCAGCAATTCTAGTCTTTCCAACTTGCTCTGCCTGCTTTATTCTAGCCAAGCTTGCAGCGGATTAGATGATGCCCACCAAGACTAGGGGTGGGTCTGCCTCTCCCAGTGCACTGACTCAAATGTTAATTGCTTTTGGCAACACACTCACAGAAACACCCAGGAACAATACTTTGCATCCTTCCATCCAGTCAAGATGATGCTCAGTATTAACCATCATACCAATGCCTACTGCAAAACTTAAGAACTCATGAAGTTCATAAACCCAAACTTAGCACTTTCTCTAACTCTCACTCCAAAAGGAACTGTATATTTTACACACTCTATTAATATATAGTTGGTATGCAAAATCCTTGTGTGTAATAATAGTAAGAAATTAAACATGGAGCCACCCCAGATTTGCGTTCCTTGAAAGACTTTTATTTTGAGAAAGAATGGTAAATTATTTATAAATATTCTAGGATAATAATTAAACCAAATATTATTAGCTTTTATGCTTTGAATGCCATGTGCACAGAGCTAAAATTGACACCCTGGTACTTAAAACTCTCTGCACTTTTCAGAAGATTTGGAGAAAAGGGGGCTAAATCAACATACCCACTTCTATCATGGGGGAGAAACAAATCTGAAACTTAAACAAAAATAAGGCCCTCATTTAGAAATTTCTGAAATCCAGAGATTGTCTCATTCACTAAACATCCTAGGAAAGTAGCTATGAGAGAAATATCAGAAACTACCCGTAATATGCAAACCGTTGGGTCAGCTTGCACATTCTGTGAACTTTGTGTTTTTTCTGGACTTCATCAAGAGGCTAGAGCTCAGCAGAAATGAGCGCCAGAACATTCTGTTTGTAAAAACAGAAGTGGGGGAATAGTCAAAGATTATGTTTGGGCAGGGCAACTGGGTTCTGGTCTGTATACTGAACTATCTTGTTAAATGATTTTCACACTTCATGCCTCAGTTCTTCTGTGGAATATGACCATATTCATGTTTTAAATGCTTTTTAACAGTATTTTCCAATTGTTCTACATGCTTTGTGGTTACATTTTGTTGACTTTTATTGCATATATGTGTTTTATCTTATAAGAAAATTGCAAAGATATGTAGACCCATATTTTCACTTAATTGATAGGAATGCCTAGTGTATATCATTCAACACTGCTCATTTATATCTCTAATGCACACTTCCTGCCCTAAAATGTGCATGGTTGCAAGCTTATTCTGTCATGGGTATTTAAGCCAAGCTGGGTTATGACAGTACTATCATCACATTTTCTTAAATACACATCCAAAACTCCCTTGAAATGAGAAGATACATATTTGAGGTATCAAGGAGATGTCACTCTCCCCTTCATCTTTAAAATTTTTCCTCAGCTTATAGGAACGGGGAAACACATTTGAGCTGATTGTCGACATCTGGTAATTCATAGGGTCTTGAAACAATCACATTAGCTTTGCAGCAGTGTAATTGAATGCAGACAGTGATCTCTCACTGCATAACTATGCATCCCACAGTAAAGTCTGCAGAAGAGAGTTCTGGCAGCTTATGTCCAGGATGAAGCATTTCAGCTGCACTTGTCTCAGTGCTATGGTAATGGTGACCTCCATGCTGACAGGATGGCTGTCTTGGAGGCTAAGGATGTGGACAATCAAAAGAGGAACAGAAGTACAGAACTACTGTACTTACAGAATGTGGAGCACAAAGTGCTTCTTGGAATGGAACAAACCCAAATGGGCTTCTGGGTTTATTTTATACTCTGTGGGGTCTGCATGAGAGACAGCCTGCTAGTCTGTTGCAAGGATCACATAGGACAAAGAGGTCATGTGCCTATGCTTGCAAAATGTGTCCATATTCAAATGTCCAGGCCTCAGACTAGAGTTGCTACAGGTAACAAGTATTTGCTGAAGGCCTACTATTCCCTGACACTGTTCTAGGCTCATTAGGGCAGAGCAGAACATAAATAAAACCTGACCACATAAAGTATAAGGCAAATGGCACTCTCATGTACTGCTGGTAGAAGTTTAAATTGGTGCATACAGTTTTGGGGGACTACATCTGGCTAAACAAAAATGTGTACATATACAAAGGCCCAGATATTTCATTTAAAAACAATTTAAGTTAGAACAAATATTGCACAAATAACTGAAGAAACATGAACAAAGATATTTATTTCAGCATCATTGGCATGTGTGACAAATTGGGAACTATTTAAATTTACATCATTAGAATGTAAACAAATAAGAAGTTACATAAGACCATATAGCTATTTAAATAAATTTATTAGGTTTATAAGTAACAATATGGATAGATCTCAAAATCAGGATTCTGAGTTAAAAAGAAGATACACAAAACATTATTTATATACACAAAACATTATTTATATAAGGGAAACATTGATACTAAATACTGTATACAGACATATTTGTGTGAAGTATAAAAACTAACTACAAAGATAACTACCCACTTTATTCTTTTCATTTTTTCTAGAAGTGAGAAGGACTTGAAAAAGATAACATTTAAAAACTTATTATTATGTTACAGTATATTTGTTTTAAAAATAACAGCACTTTAATACTTACTAGTTTTGTATCATTGTTCTGTGGTCCTTGGTTACAGCAGGCTTTGTCCTTTTTGTGTATTTGGTAAGCACTCACTGTTCCTGCCTGCATAGAATTTACAATCTAGGTTGGGATCCACATGTAACATACGCAAAACAACTGGATAATAGTCAAGTGGTAAACTCTGCTGTGAGGTTTCCTGACACAAAAGCATTCAGAGAAGAGAGAGATGCCTCAGAGTACCCAAGACTCTTTCAGGGGGGCGCACAAATCCATAATAACACTACGATAGCATTTGCCATTGTTACTCTCGTGCTTTCAAAACTATACAGTGGAGTTTTTCTGAAGATACCTAGTGTAGGATATTGTAACCAATTGAATGCAGAATCAGATAAGAGAATCCAGCTGTCTACTATTAAGCCAGACTTTAAAGAGATTTTGGAAAAAATAAAACAATGGTATTCTCAATAAAAATGCTCTTGATTTGAAAAAATGTAGTTTTTTAAATCAAAAAGTGTTATTTACATTAACGTGTAATGATTTATTATTTTAAATAAACTAATAAATAACTATTTCTAAATTTTTCTGTTTTAATTTCTTACACAATAAATATAAATAGCCATGCAACATGTAAACAAGTGCTCTTCTGAATTCCCAATAATTTTTAAGCATCTAAAGTGCTCATTGCTTGGGCTAGTTGGTTCTTGGAAGAGATCCTTAAATATGTGGCATTAAATTCATCAGAGGGAAGTAAAGAGTACTTTTCAAATGGTGTATCATGTATTGTAGTCAGTAATTATTCAGTAAATGTAGGCTTTTATTTTTTTCTTTTCTTTTTTTTTAACTTTTTTTTTTTAGACCAAGTTTCACTCTTGTTGCCCAGGCTGGAGTGCAATGGCTCGATCTCGGCTCACTGCAACCTCCACCTCCTGGGTTCAAGCAATTCTCCTGCCTCAGCCTCCCAAGTAGTTGAGGTTATAGGCATGTGCTACCAGGCCTAGCTAATTTTACATTTTTAGTACAGATGGGGTTTCACCATGTTGGCCATGCAGGTCTCGAATTCCTGACCTCAGGTGATCCACCCGCCTTGGCCTCCTAAAGTTGCTAGGATTACAGGTGTGAGTCACTGTGCCCGGCCAATGCAGGCTATTTTTAAAGTTATGTGGCAGACACTGGCGCACCTGGGAGAAAAATAAGTTTTGTTTCCTGTCCTGCAAAAACTCAGCTTAATGCCTATTTAGTTATAAAGTACTGTAATATAGATTGATATATTGTGAAATGAAAGAACCAAATACTTTGTAAGTTCATCTTTGATTTCTCCACCAGTATTTTACTACTTTCTCGAAGTGTCTAGAAAAGTGAAGCCTTGTATGATAGCTTTGGAGAAAGAGAAATATGAAGTTGCACGTTTGTTGCAGTCTGTTTACTGTAACCCCTTTAATAAGCTCTGGTATGCTCACACCAGTGGCCGTGAACATCCTAAAAGGATAGACCAGGTTAGCTGTGGTAACAAACAATCCTCAAATCTTAGTGGCTTACAAACAAATGTTTATTTCTCCCTCATGCTCTCTGTCTGTCCACTGCAGGTCAGTGGGAGGCTCTGCTCAATATACAGTCACGTTCCACATAAGGACGTTTTGGTCTACGATGAATAGCATATATGATGGTGGTTGCATAAGATTATAAGTCTCCATTTTTACTGTACCTCTTTTATGTTTAGATATGTTTAGATACATGAATACTTACCACTGTGTTACAATTACCTACAGTATTCAGTAACACCTAGGAGCAATAGGCTATGCCACATAGCCTAGGTGTTTAGTAGGCTTCACCATCTAGGTTTGTGTAAGTACACTCTATGATGTTTGCACAAGGATGAACTCACCTAAGGACACATTTCTTGGGGTGTAACCCTGTTACTAAGTGACACATGACTGTATTTATGCTATACCACCTTCTGGCACTACAATTTCAACATGCACTATCGGTGTTCCCTGCAACAGGAAGAGAAAGGTTGGAAAGTCAACCACTAACAATTATTACAAAGCTTTCCTGGAAGAGAGATACATACTGCTCTTATTTCATTGCCTGAAGTTAGTTTCATGGCCCTACCTAACTGCTGAAAGCAAGAGGGCAGGGGAAGTGGTGGGGAATGTTAATATTTTATTTAACTGGAAGAAGTGAACCAGACATCAGGGAAGTCTGTAGTTGCCTACCACAAACACTGCTTAAGAAAAATAAATGACAGTAAATGTCTAACGCAAGACCAGAGAATTTCTCCAGCTGAATCAAATTCACTAAGGATATTTCTCCAGCTGAATTAAATTTCTTCCAGCTGAATCAAACTTCCTATGGTGTCAGTTTCCCTTCTTTCCTAACCCTTCTGGCTTCATTTCTTGGCTCCTTCTTTCAGTCATTTGCTCTTGGTTTGAGTAGTCAAATTCAGACTATTTACCTTTATTTCTAATGGATAACTCTTATGACATTATTTATGTTCATTGCTTATCTCTATGAATTAAAATTGTGGTCAAGAAGCATTTCACTCCGTTGCCAAATCCAACCCTGCTCAGCCCCAGAATAACCACCAGTCACGACCACAGTGCCAAATCTCATCATGAACTGGACATCAAGAAGTTTCTACATTCACTGCTATATATGTATGTGGAGTCTGTCTAAATGTATTCAAATTCAGTTAAATTCCTCCAGTGTGGACATTTTATTTTATTAGATTTTTTTTACTATATTTTAATATAGATCAGCAGCACATAAAAAGACATTTAAAAAACAAAACAAAACATGAAGGCATGTCTCATATCTAAACATGCCTAGTGCCCGGGAACCTCAACCACATTTTGTGCTTATGTAGGTAGAAATCTCAAGGTTCCTGGTAAATATTGGCCAGTATTTATTTACTGAGTCAATTTGGCTGGCTGAGAAATCTTTCTTCTCCGTTGCTGAGCTGGGCCAGTCTCGCCCGCTAGTGGACAAACCCATCTGGAAGACTGTGCAGGGTAGAAATGCAGGGCAAGGGTTCTGCAGTCAGATAGACCTGGGTTTGGTACTTGAATCTTCTGGTCAGAAGGAAGAGTACCATAAAGAACCTTCCATTGTGAAGGAACCCATTCAGATTGGCAGGAGATCAGAGTCACCTGATTCTTTTGAATATTCCAAATTCATAGGCTGGGCACTCCAGAAGAATCAACTCCAGAGCCTTTTCCAGGGCATGTGGGCTGAAAGCACAAATCACTGCTGGTTTCTCTTTTCATTCACTCTGGGAAAAACGTAAAATAGAAACTTCTTCCAGGAAGAGGATGTGAGGCAGAAGTAATAGGCAAAAATAATAGAATTAGAGAATGAGGTCTTGAAATTAGTCCACCTACCCATCTAATACTCAGATCTCTCAGGCAGCATTTCATCTAATTGGTCATATGCTTAAGGTTCCCCAGTGGCAGCAATCACAACTGCCCAATAGCATTCGCTATCTTTGGAAATTTCTGACAGTGAGAATTGTATCTTCTAATGTGCCAATGTCTTTGACGTAGTGATTTGGTCAAGATTTGCATGCATATTTGAAAGGAGCTATGCTGTTAAGATTTCTGGAAAGATTTATTTTATTGTCACATTTTCTGCTCACATAAACTCTTGGAAGAAAGTATTATCATTAGTTCCTATTCTAGAAATAGAAAACAGAGGCTTGATGTGGTTAAATGACTTGCTCTAGGTGGCTGCATTGCTTTATGAACTGGGAATGAACAAATGTCTGTGCTTTCCAGTATCACCATAGAAGAGGAAAAATATTAACCCTCTTGTCTTGAGTACAAACACATTTATTTGCAACAGTGATACTGTTGCTAATACCATATTTGATCAAAAATGTGTGACAATGATTTCACGTTGGCCATTGATAAATACCGTAATTGTTTTTTCTCTCATGCTAGTTTTTAGATTTCCTGTGGATAAATAGTCTGTCTTTTCAATATTTCAGTAAAGCTCAGTGCCAGGCACATAATTGCTCAGAACAAAATTGATGAAAGAGTATATGCATGGAATATTCTTCCAATACATCTTAACAAATGGACTGTTTTTGCAAAATAATGTTTCACTTTAATAAAATCAAAGTCTGTACTTTTTCTGAGGACCATGAGTACAGGAAAGCATTTTCAACTAAGTATGTGTGAAATCATCCAGAGATAGAGCTGAGTCACCTCTCAGGGGTCATTTCTCTAACATAACATGGCCAACAAACCAATCAACCAATTAACCAATCAACCAACCCTCCACCCACCGCGCCAAAAAAAAAAAAAAAAAAAAATCAAACGAAGCTCTGAGCCAGGGTTGATGCAATTTATAAACATATACTAAAAAGTTTCCTGTGCTGTGTGTACATGATGTGCCATTTGCTTGCCCTGAACCACTATACTAAATCAATAGTCCTCTGTCAAAGATATTAAAAAACAAGAACAATGGTGGAGACATGGAACCTTGGCTTCCTGTTCCTGGGATACAATTATTTCTCCCCACTAAAACTTAGAAATTGTATCACTTTGGCTAATTCCCCAGGAAAGCAACAACAGGTGTGGAAGGGACCCACAAAAGGGAGGAATGTAATACATGTCTACTTTATTTTGGCAGGTAATGAAGGCTCTGGGATTCTCACTTCATTTCTTCTTGTTTTTATTGCTTCTAACATTCCTCTTTTTCAAATTTAAGTTTCTGCCATGAATTACACACTTTCACTGCCCATATTCAGAGAGGTTTAGATTTACACTCCATTGTGATCCCATGCTTCAATTTCATCCCATCCAATCCAGTCCTGGAATGCCTATATTTTCTGGAACATTCTGAGCCCTTGAACTTCTAAACAGAAACAGCCAGGTTTTCCCTTTGTTCTGGAAATAGAAGCACAGCCTCCAGTAAGTACACGAGGTCATGATTAACCTCTTTAAACATGTCCTTTTGCCCTTCGAATGATCCAAATTCAATATCCTCAAAGTCCTAGGGCTGTGGGGTTTGAATAAATGCCAGGTGAATTAGGAAAGTACACAGCATTTTAGTCCTTATCAGACTAAAACTCCTTTTCAAAGGGAAGATGGTTGGGTTACAGAAAGCTGTAATCAATAACAATAGAGAATTTCCATTTAAGCACTCATTCAAGCAGAACTAGAGGGAAAAATGTGTTCTTGTACCCATTTGATCTACATGTGAATTAGTGGTTTTGTTTTTGTCTATAATTTTAAGGAATATAAAAAATCATACAACAAAATATTCTTAAGATTGCAATCTTTAAATAACACATATGCTTTACTACTTTTACCTTTCTACTTCTATTTCACTAATTCTTATTGTCAGATTACTTTAGAATCCATTCCTTGCTTATACTTTTGAATGTATATACCATTTATCTGCCTCTGTTTTTATTCTTTGGAAATTGTTTTCAATGTTTTTCTTTCCCTTTTGTCTGTCATTATGTACTGAAAGAATAATATGAGACCCCCAGGATTCATTGATGCGCCCCTTAGAGAAAAGAAAAGGGCTCAGATAAAGAGATTTGTTTTTGCATAGGCAAATTACTTATTCTTTTTATGCTTTTGATTCCTAGTCTATAATCAGACTAATAACAGTATCTATCTCAAAAGTTTATGAGGCTTAAATGATTCCAATCAAGTTTTATATAATGCTGGGCACACAGTAAACACTAAATACCAGGCTTACCACTAACATTATTTTTGTCTTTGTTATTGAAAAAAATGTTGTATAAGATATTTGGCCAAGTGCTGTCAGCAATTCAAAATATTATTAAGACATGGATTTTGCCTTCAAAGAACATACCATCTATGGTAAAGTTGAAGTACATACACAGATAACTAAGAGTAATAGTAGAAAATTCTATAAGGGTGGTATTCATAAAGTGCTTGGGTAGTTGGGAAAGGCTCAGGGTTCCTTCTTCTTGGAGGAATCCTCGAAAGTTTTAATAGAGTGATGGAACGTTTTTCTCAATCTTAACAGGGCACTTAAGCATCCTTAAAATATTGGGGAGAGCATTCCAGGTAAAAAGTATGATGTGTACAATATGAATAATGACATGGGGCTATGTAGGAAGAAGAATTGGTCACTTGATATGATTGCAATTAAGGTACACACAGTTGGAATGGGAAAGTACACTGGGATAAGAGTAGACGCCTTTGAGCATTAAGCTAAAACATTTGGTTTTCTTTCATTGGCATTGGGGCGAAATTCAAAGTTTTGAAGCCAGCTGCTGAAAGAATATTGCAACAAAAATATTAAGCTGAAAATAATGAGACCGTAGACCTGGAAGGACTCATAGACATCATCTAGTCCTATCCTCACATTATATTTTTTGCAATTGGAAAAACAAAAGCACACTCGTGTGCACATGTACACAAAAGTGTTATATGCTCATTACAGAAAAGAAAATCTACCTCTGAACTCACAAAAACTGAGTTATATTATTCTATATTATCTATAATTTATATATGTTAAAAATAGTACTTGCTATTACTTACCTAATCTTTGTTTATCTGATTACTTTGTACATTATTCTATTGGTTATTTGTATTTGTGTGTCACTTCATGTTCTTAGCCTATTTCTTGTAAGACTTTCTCACAAATCTCTGTGTGTTTTTTATATTGTTTTGTAAAAGCACTCTATGTCTTATGGGTGACAAATATGTTAACAGGTTTCCTAATATCAACCCATCCTTCAATTTCTAAAATTCAGTTATCTCAATTTGGCTATATTCCTTTTATGTGCTGATATATTCAAATTTATACTTAATAAAATGTATAAATGGGACACTGTCTACATTTTGGCAGTCTCCCCAAAGGCCATGCGTGAAGAAAATTCGTGCATTTCCCAGCTTCCAAACTGAGGTGCTGATCCACTTATAAAGGGTTTGCAAAGGAAGTAATGAAGGCTTGTTTTTTCTCCTTAGCCCATAAACACCTCTTGAAGGTAAAAAGAAATTAAGAAAGAAATGGAAATAAAAGAGAATTTCTTTGGAGACTGTTGTTGGCTTTTGTGTCATTTTTTCTCTCTTCACTTCCCATGTGGAACAGGGGATGAAGTGCTTTTCCTTACCTTGAGCTAAGTAACAAGGACTTGAACATATGACATCTGTCCCTAGCAGTTTGGTTACAAAATATTCTTGGGATATTGCATTTTGCCAAGTTTATAGTAATATGGTCTTCCAGAACTTCACCTGTTGCCAAGAGAAAAGCCTGTTTCTCCTCCTATTGAACCAGGGTGTGATGTGACTGCTCTGACCGGAGAGCACAGAGAAATAATACTGCAGCTGTGCAACTTCTGAGGCTATATCCTAAAATGAAAGAGGCTTTGTCTAACTTTCTTTCTTCAGGATGCTTATTCTGGGGATGCCAGTCGCCTTGCTTTGCCAGACGCCTAAGTCCAACTTAGTCCACATGGAGAGGATACTTGGAGAGGATCTGAGACCCCAATCAAGAGCCTGCATTAGGCACTCACATATGTGAACTACCTTTAGCTGATCCTAGCCCGTAGGCTTCCAGTCTTGCAGCTGAGACCCTCAGCAAACTTCCTGGAATAGTCTCTTAGTACCTTGACTCAGAATCCTTTAGCACAATATATGGTCATCTGGCATGTGTAAGTTTTAAGGTAATTTGTTATGCAGTCCCAGCAACTGGGGGAGAAACACATTTCCTCCCTACCTGTGGAAGACTGAAGATGAAAGGCTGAACCTGGAGCTACATGGTTGTGGCAAAGCAAAGTTATAAAGGGCAATACGTGAGCAAACCACATGTGCAGGACAAGGATGTGTGATCTCTTGAAGAAGAAAAGCCAGAAGAAGGGAAGAGGCCAAGAAGCCATCCTGAAAGAGATTTGGCAAGAGAGAGATGTTTAGAGAGGTCAAGTGACAATGTAGAGGGATGACTGACATTGCACAGTGGTTGAGGGAAAAACAGCCAGTGTAAAGGAAGACCTTAGGCTACCCATGCAGCATATCTAAGAAACCTCGATGAAGACTATAGGAAAAAAAGGTTTATATGCCTTTGAAGGCCCCAGACACACATGTCATAATCCAGCTGTATTCACCCAGTTCTGCTGTATTCTTCACCACCTTGTCCACTTCCCTCAGGTCCACATGGAAGTTAGCAAGGAGGAGAGACGAAGGGAAAGAGCAAGTGAGGTGGAGATGGATAATGGATCAGATGCCTCAGCTCACTGCAGTCTTTCCAACAAAAAGTTGTATCTAAAGGAGGGAAGAGAGAAGCTTTAAGAAAAGCTCAGAATCATGATTACAATGGAATGGCCATTTTAGTTATGATGGAGCTTATATTCTACTTGGAGAGAAGAGGCAATAAGCAGATTAACGAGTACATAGTATGTCTACTGAGGATATTGCTAGGAAGGAAAATATGGAAGGGTCACTCTGAATAGACAGCAGCAACAAGGAGGGCAATGTAAGCAAAAGAAACAAATCCATCAATTTGTACCCACACACACATATACATGACAAACATACACAAATGTTTATTTGTATTATGTTAGCTCAGGCTGCCGTAACAAAAAAACCCATAGACTAGTTGTCTTAAACAATAGACATTTATTTTCCTACAGTTCTGGAGGCTAAAAGTCTGAGATCAGGGTGCCAGCAGAATCAGGTTCTAGTGAGGGCTCTCTTCCTGGCTTGCAGATGCCTTCTTGCTACGCCCTCACATGGTGGAGAGAGCTGCTGTTTCTTCTTTTAAGAACACTCATCCCATCAGACAAGGGCCCAACTTTCAGGACCTCATCTAACTCTAATGGCCTCCCCAAAGGCACCATCTCCATAGTCTCCACACACCATCACAATGGGAGTTAGGGTTTCAACATAAGAATTTGTGGTGAACACAAACATTTGGTCCATAACATGTACACACACACATGCGTGTGCGCACGCACGCACACACACATGCACGTGTGTCACGGGTGGCTCTCAAATCGTATTTGATCAGAGAGCTAAAGGAGGTGAGGTAGTGAGCCACAGGGTTACCTTGGGGAAGAGCATTCCAAGGAAAGGAGAAACTTGCTCAAAGACCAGCAAGCCAGAGTGTTCTTGGTGCATTCAAGGGACAGGGCAGAGGCCAGTGTGGCTGGGTAGATAGGAGAGAGCTAGGAAGAGAAAAATAACAGGCGATGGGATTAACAGGAAATTAGGGACTAGATCACGTGAGGCCCGTATTTAATCTGACTGAGAAGAAAAGTCACAGGAGATCTTTGAATAAAAGAGCGATACGGCATAAAAAGTAACCTTTAGACAACGTAATATGATGATTAGGAACACAAATACTATAGGATTTTTGAAGCATTTTAAAATAGATAACAATAGGAGTTGCCCAATAAAAGAAATGCTTTAAGTCACATTTCATAGATATTTGATGGCTTTGCTTTTAAACGAAGTCAGTGATATTTTGTCAGCTTTTAAATAAAAAAAAAAATCCTGTGATACACTCCCTAAACAATCTTTCTCCATTATTGTGAGCCTTCATTTTTTAAATGTAATTTGTCAGAAGTTTAATACTTAATTAAAAATAGGTGAATGGTTAACATTTTAATCAATGAGACTATTATATGTGGATTCCAATGTAAAAATGTAGAATATTTTTCAGAATTATTGCCTATATATTATTACAAAGAAAAACAGAAAAATATTACTATCAGGACCTTTTCGTCTTGACCTTGGAATGAAACCACGGCCTTCAGTTTTCTGTTTACTTTCTGTATTCATAGCACAGCTTGCCCTCGCAATATCAATTTCTCAACATGTTTTGAAGGGAAGAAGTTGTAGAGGCAAACTTATAAAACAAAATTTCTGTGATCAGATATAATTCTCTCACTGGAGCCCAGGAGTCAGATACAATGCTGCCATGGAGCTATGATTTTTTTCCAGATTCCACTAGCCTCTAAGAAACTACGGAAGTTACTGTTGCTATTTTTCTCTCCTTTCTGTTCAGGTTCCACATGTATTCTCAGTGATACAATTTTTCTATGTCATACAAAGCAAGGAGAATTTGAAGCAATCATGTGTTGAATAAAAGATAAATCGGTAAGCATATTTTATTTTTTAATTTGCTTATTACATTCCAGCACTTCGTAGCAAATTTCAACAATGTCTGATATCTGGGGATTTTATAAAACTGAATACAATTTGATGGGGTATTCTAAGAAAGGGATTACAAAATCCAGGATCACCCCTCTACTAAAACAGCACTGACCAGATTAACCAACTTTTTTCACTAGCTGAGCAATTTCAAATCAGATTGATACTGATTTCAAAGGTCCTATTATTTTTACAAAAGAAAAATGGTGGCAGGATTTCAATTATATGATGAAACAGGTTAAGAGACATCCCAAATAATCAATTTTGGCTTCTCTCATGAGCTGTCATGTGTCTTGGCATCACTCAGGCAGTGGCTTCAAATGTACTGATAGCCTGGCTGCTCAGTTAAAGGAGCCTTCACTGCTCTGTGGAGAAATGGGTTGAGTAAAATGTGTTTGTTAGTTTGTTTTAAAATAGTAAATATATCCAAGTTAAAGGACTGTCCTTTATTAAAAAATTCTCTTTCCTACATTTTTGGTGTTAAAATATTTTTGTCCCTTAGAAAATGATTAGTAATTTTTTTTTTCTGGAAATATATTTCATTTGTTGCTATAATTTCGCTACTGTCCCCTTCCAAATCTCCTGTTGGAATGTGGTCTTCAGTATTGGAGGTGGGGCTTACTGGAAAGTGTTTGTATCATAGGGGAGATCCTTCAGGAATAGACGAATGCTCTCCTTGGGAGGGGGAAGTGAGTGAGTTCTCACCTTATGAGTTCCCGTGAGAGCTGGTTGTTAAAAAGGGCCTGGCACCTCCCCTCATGCCCTGTTGCTTCTTCTCTCCCGATGTGCTCTCTGCAGCTGCCTTTGGCCATGCATGCAAGCAGCCCGAGGCTCTCATCAAAAGCGGAGCAGATGGCAGTGCTAAATTTCTTAATTCATGAATGTATATTCCAGGCCACCATTGTAAGGTTTGTGACATACATGGAGGGGTATCTCTCTGGTCAATAAATAAGTATTGGCAAAGTGGTTATGCTCAAAACTGATCTAAAATATCATGAAAGAGGAGACTAGAAATGATAGCAGAAATGTTGTTTTCCTTTTTGGGAGTTCTTCCCCCAAATCACCTAATGGCATTTGTACTAGTTGGTGTCACTCTCTTTCCAGGTAAAGGGATGCAGTAAGTTAGTGGTCACAAAAATTGACACTATTCTAGATATTGTAAACAGGAAGAAACTTAGTACCAAGAAACAGATGTGTGCAGAACTATCAGAAGTGTTGGAGAAGTGAAGGTCGAGGAAAGCCTCTGCTAACATTTAGGGAATCAGGAATTACTGGGGTCATACAATGCTGCCTCCAGTGATTTCTGCTGCCTGCTGAAGAGGGCAATTCACAGAACTTCTGGAAGCCTCTGAACTTCTCATGACTGTAGACTGACCATCATATTATAGCTTCTGCTTTTCTCTCACTTTCTACATTTCACCAAATTGTCTTTCTTGGCTGGAGTTTCTACCTGTATCATACAAGTAAGGATGTCTATAAAATGTAGTTACAGGGTTTTAGCATTTGAATTGTGGAGGAAAGCTGGGGGGACAGTGACGGTGGTTGCTAACAACAGAGTTTAAGGACAGCTGTGATCCTTTCCCATTTCCTTCTTTTTAACAGAGCCCTGATTGGGATCACGCATCTACTTCATCCTTTGCTCCAGAAAGAGTTAAATTTTGTTGTCATGGAATTAACCCAGTGATGGTAAATGTGGTTGGGGTGGGCATATAACTTATGTGTAGGGGGCGTATCTCTGTGTGTATTAGTGTGTTCTCATGCCGCTAATAAAGACATACCCAAGACTGGGTAATTTATAAAGGAAAGAGGTTTAATGGACTCACAGTTCCACATGGCTGAGGAGGTCTCACGATCATGGCAGAAGATGAAGGAAGAGCAAAGGGACGTCCTACATGGCGGCAGCCAAGAGAAAATGCTTGTGAAGGGACTCCCATTTATAAAACCATCAGATCTTGTGAGGCATTCAATATCACAAGAACAGCACAGGAAGACCTACCCTCATGATTTAATTACCTCCCAACAGGTTCCTCCCACAACACATTGGAATTATGGGAGCTACAATTCAAGATGAGATTTGGATGGGGACACAGTCAAACCATACCACTGTGTCTCTGCTTTCTATTTAACACGGACCAAAAAGCATATAACTTAAATTTTCACAGGTAGTCATTCTGAAGCCATGACAAGACCAGGATGAAGTAGGTATTAAGGAAAAAATAGCGAGGAAACAGAGAACTATACCTTGTATTTTTTAAATTACATAATTTTGCAACTCTTCATGTGATTTCTGAAGACTCCCTACTTCTGAGTATTTTATATGTAAATGTAACTTCCATGATTTTTTAAGCCAGTTTCTGTCCTGATTTCTGCAACTTTGAAAGCAACATAACTATTAACCCTGACTCAATTTCTGCGCTTTGAAATCCAACAAACGATAGGTGACAAAGGAAGGAGGTAGACAGGTGTTTTCAGAAATTTCTCTGAGTAATTATTTCCAAGGTGAAAATACCAGGTACCACAGAAAACTGAGACTTGGGGGACGGGTGTCATTGAGCCCCTTGGTTCTATTCCGATTATCTGACGGCTCCCAGCTCTGAGTAGACACAAAGCCACATCCTTTCATATCTTTGCTTTGAAAGAGTCTGTATTTTAAAATCTCCCTATATCCCTGCTGAGTAGGCTGAGCTAGAGGACATGAACAAGACCTTAAGGGCAAGATTTGATAATAAAACTCATGGTGGAATGGGACCCAGTCATTTATGGAGTGCAGTCTTAGATGCTGTCTGCTTCCAGAGTGTTCTGACACTGTAAGCATGTTTTTATGGTACATAGTGACAAAGACTCTCCCTGACCAAACTAGTCAGGCTTGTTTGAACCCTGTGTTCAACTAGGTCTTGGCCTTCCATCCTGGCAGAATCCAGTTTTAGCAGAATCCTGCTAGGTCAGTTTAGCAAGAGCCCTCATGCCCTTGATCTCTGATCACCCTGGCCTGCTCTTAGCAAGAATCCTGTGTGGTCAGTCTAACAAAAATGTCCCCATCCTTGATGTCTCCTGTTAGTAATTTTCCCTCTGCCAACATCCATCCCCAGTCCACCTGCTCCTTGGCTAGAAATTTCCACTTGTTCTTGTATTTGAAGTGGAGTCCCATCTCTCCCCAGTTGCTTGCTACAGTCTTGATACTTATTGCAATAGTCCTGAATAAAGTTTTCCTTACCATTTTAGCAGGTGTCAGAATAACTTTTCTTTAACAATAGAATTGGTTCAAGGAGTTGGAAATGAGGTGACCTGAGCTTAAAGTGGATCCTGGTTTGTCCAGAAGTTTCTTTTTTCTTTTTTCTTTTTTTTTGGCACTAAATACCCACTTCTAAGAGACTAAAGCTCTGGGCTCCAGAACACTGAGAAATAGAGTTTGTTGTGTAAGCCACCAAGTCTATGGCATTTTTGTCATAGCAGCTGGAGCTATGACAGTGTGTAAACTTTTTCTTTACATGATTGCATTAATGCGAGTATTTTATGTGCAGATTGTGTTGTGGTGTAGGAATGAAGATGGTGAGCAAAGAAGCTAAGGGCTCCAAGATGAACACTTTTGTACACTTTTGATTGCAGTAGAAACGCATCACTTATCTGAACTGTCGGTGCCTCACTCTTTACCAGGGAAATAGGATTGGTAATTTGTTTGATCATCACACTGAATAGCAGTGGACAATGCCTAATAATTTTGAACTGAGATGTAAAGGTTAATGGGATAAAAACAGGAGGGAAGCTTAGGCATCCAAAGATATTAGCAAACTGGAATTGGAGAAAACACAGGTAATGGACCAAATGCTTTAGAGGAGCTACAACATGCAGTTGGTTGCTTCACATGAAAAACTTTCTCCTTCCCTCTCCCTCTTCCAGTCTGAACCTCATCTGACTTATCTGCATTTTGATCCCAATGGGAAGATCTCGATGTTTAGAAAAATCCCTCATTTTTTGCTGTTACTCATGAATGATCAATAGCCACAATAATGAAAAACGTAATAGGAAGTTCTTTTTGGCAGTCATTCCTAACAATTTCAGGATGACTGCTCAGCTGTTTATGATACAAAGCTGTTTAACTTGGGGAAACTGTAACACAGGTAAAATATGGTCTCAAAATGGAGGAATTTAGGCTTTTGAATGTTTTTTAACTCTAGGTTTGGCCTTTCTAGACTCACAGGCACTGAATTCCTTATTAGCCTGTTTTATACACCAGTCAAACCAGTTGTGTTTTAAAATGCATCTGGCAGGCATTATGACAATACTAAGAAGACTTCATTCTAACAGTCCTGCCTCAGGCAGAAGGTTGCTTCCTGAAATGCTCTGGCAATTACTAAATCTTAATACTATATTCACTTAGACAAAGTGTCTCTCTTTTTCAGATATACATATTTATTAATTCCCAAAAGTCTACCAATGGTAAGTCAGTCCCCCACTTTCATTCCCTTGGAGACTGAATATTTCCTGACCACCTGCTCTAAGTCAGAAGACTGAGTAACTCCTCTAATAACACATCAGTTACCCATTTCTGAGGCCTCTTTGATTCCCAAATTTCACTGTGCATCACCTGCACAGCTTGTCAGATCATGGTTTCCTCAGTCTCGTTGTAAGATTCTGTTTTAATAAGACTGAGTTGGGGCCTGAGACTGACTTTCTAACACATTTCTCAGTGATGCTGACACTAACTGTCCATGAACCATGACATGGAAGACACCAAAAGAACTTTCCATCTTGGACTTGAAGTGATAGTAGGCTATGAATCCTCATGCTGAGGGTTGGCGAAAGCCTGTTCCAAGCAGCGTACATGGGAACCATGACCCGCATTGCCATACCTACTGGTACTGCCATCCCAGTAACATACTCTGCTGGAGGAGCCAGGAGTTAGCAGCAGTGTTAAATATCAAGTTTCCCATGGCCCTGGTCAAACATGTTCCAAAGCTCATGGTGAGATACAGGGATCTCTGGGCACATACTAGGGATCAGGGCTACATTTTTACAAATTGGTTGGTAAGTCAAAGAAGTAGCCAAGTACAGAAATAGGATGATGAATTCCTTGTGATTTCATTTTTTAAAAGACTCACAGGAAGTATACACTCACACACATGCCTATGCCATTATATAAATGCATATATACATATATAATCATATTTAATAATGTATACACACAATCATATATAAATATATAATACCTATATAATCATTTAATATATACATATGCTATCACATATGTGTGCACACATATGCACCACACACACACCATCAACCCATTAGTGCACTTTCACACACATCCATCTTTAAGTTGATGGAACATTTTTCCCCTCTCATTTATTAGATGCTTATTGTCATTTGTATCTTGATTTCCTCTTCAAAGCTGCCTTTGATAGTCACCTTTTATTAAGATGCCAAGCAGTTGAAGATTAGCGGTGTGGTATGATGTGATTTTGCTGGCTGCGCACTTTCTATAAGGGCATCTGACACTGGCAGAGAATAGCTACCATGTCCCTATTCTATGTGAGAGGAAGCCTAAAGGAAGAAGCTGGTCTCCGAGTTCTTGTCTCAGGCCTATAGGAAATGTTAACTCTACTAAAGGAAAAGTTCTGATGGGAAAGGAATGTCCTTCTCTCTTGAATCTCATCAGAAGGAGAAGTAGGAGCGCCTTAACCTATCTGTTGTTCAGAATATGACAAAAGCACATTTTTCCCGAGGATACGATGTCTGAGACACGACTGTTTTCAACTGTACTATTTTCAACTCTTTTCTTAGAGTGCACGAAGGGTCGTTTTCATTGGTTCTCTATGTAAACCAGGGCCATAAAGCCAAAGTACAATTTAGTGAATGCAATTTGATAGAGGAAAGAATTGGAGAATTTCTGAGATTATTGATATTCTTGTATCTGTTGCCCTCTTCCTTGTGAATAGTCCATTTCAGCAACAAAGGTGAAGCCATGGGTAGGCTAGCTCTCAGTCCTTTCTTGACATTTATAAAGCTGGGCTGCTTTGTGTGAAGGTCAGGCGGTTTTCCTTTCGGTACGGATTCACATCCGGCTTCTCCATTTTCATGAGAGGCCTTCAAGTCAAGGCTTAGCTCTGCTCTCTTCCAAGGGGTTGTCAGGGACTAAAACCCCAAACTCGCTGCTCCCAGTTCAGAAAACCTTATTTGTAGACAACTTCCTAAAGAATATGCTTTTGCCTTTTTCTCTAGACTCTCTAAAATTTGTCTATGATTCAGTATCACCAACAGAGAGCCGTTAATATATTAAGATGCTGGTGAAACTATTTCAACTTGACAACACTTTTTATTTGTCAGATATTATGTTGTCTAATTTAAGATATATCAGTAAGAGCAGAAGGGATCTACTTATCCCACTGGTTTCATCAGCATCAAAAATCAAGCTCTGAATGGCATCTTGAAATTTCTGCGATTTAAAATGTTCTCAGAATTCTCTCTTTGTGGGTGAATCATTGACTTAATGAAATTTAAATTGTAATTTGTATTTCTAAGTCTATCCAGTGAACATTTATTAAGGCAGTTACATTTATGTTTATGATTTAGGAATTTAACCAATAGTAGTTTTATTGGGCAACTCATGAAACTGAGGGCTCTACATGGACCTCTCTTGGTACAAAATCACATTCATTGAGACTTCAACATAGTATAATACCTGTAATTGTAGAATTGCAAATTTTAAGTCTTTTGGAAAAAAAAAAAAAAACATACTAAAAGAAAAGTTCCTCCTTTGTGCATAGTAAACTTTCTCCCAATTATCAGCTTTCTTATATTCTTGAAAGAAACAATAATGACAGGCTGGGCATGGTGGCTCACATACATGTGTAATCCCAGCAGTTTGGGAGGCTGACGCAGGCGTATCACGAGGTCAGGAGTTCAAGAACAGCCTAGCCAACATGGTGAAAACGCAACTCTACTAAAAAATACAAAAATTAGCCAGGCATGGTGGCACTCGCCTGTAATTCCAGCTACTCAGGAGGCTGAGGCAGGAGAATTGCTTGAACCTGGGAGGCAGAGGTTGCAGTGAGTGGAGATCATGCCACTGCACTCCAGCATGGGTGACAGAGCAAACTCTGTCTCAAACAAACAAACAAACAAAACAACAATGACAACAAACCCTATTCATCGCTCTCTTCTCCTTGCCTTTCCAAGCCTCCCAGCTGGGGGGGCTGTCTTCCCCTCTCTTCCCATGCAGACCCCTCCCCACTGCAGTGCTCTCAGTCCTCCCTTTCAACACCGGACTGGTAACTAGAGGAAGATTCCAACACCTGACTTCTCCCATTGGGTACAGCCACCTAAAAATTGTAATTCTTCACCAGTTCCAACAGCTTTTCAGAAAGGAGAACCTCTCTGGTATTCTGCAGAACATTTTCTTTTCCTGTGGAATACTTTGTATATCCATCCCATAGGGTTGCTTCATGGTCATGTGACTGTACACGTGCACAGGGCCACGCTCTCTGAAGGGTCTGTTCCTTGGTGAAAGGCTCTGTTGTTACCATCTTGAAATTCCTAATACTTGTGAGTAAGGAGCCCTGTATTTCCTTTCTCACTGCACTTGCAGCTGGCCCTGCCCTCGTGGCATCCCTCTGTTCCGAGGAGTTTGAGAAGTGAGGTAGCAACCAGAGGAAAGGAAGCAGGACTGAAAACATCACCAGATCTGGGTTTAAGAGAAAAGTTGGGGGAGGAAGGATAGGAGCAGTTTCCGGGTGTTGGTTTACAGAGCATCTCCACAGATTGCTTGTGCTTGCTTTATTGTGCTTCAGTGCTGAAAGACGGACAGGAGTTTCTTTCTCCTCATTCTGAACCTGAGGCTGAGCAGTTAGACTTTTATCAAGAATTATTAGGATGTGATAGTGACTTATAAAATTTTGAAGCTCTGATGAAAGACCTGAGGAAATGCTGGTTTGAGTTCACACCGGAAAGAAATCTAGCCTCTTTCAGTACTTATCCTGCAGGTCACATTTCAAAGCATTTAAACATTACAATAAATTCTCTATTAGGCTCCTCTGCTAGTAAAACAAAAAGCATTTTCTTTAATCCCTAATCAACTTGTCATTTATTTATATGACAATTGAAAATTTTGTCCCTCTTCTTTTTTTTAAAGAGTAATGTAAAATTCTTTTTTTAATAAAAAAGTTATTTTATGTTGTTTTTGGTTTTATAGAAATGTTTGGGAACAATATATAGAGATGTAGTAAGCATAGTTATTACTTCTAGAGTATTGTGTTGGACCAATGTTGATGGAGAGTTTATTATCTGAACTGAACTGCCACAGAAAGAAGCCCTTTTTTCCTCTTCATGCCCCCAGTGTAAAACAAGACCTGGCACACAAAAACACTCCATAAAAATTTATGGAAAGTATAACATTGAAAATTTTGCGGGGGGAGCCATGCACAGTGGCTCATGCATATAATCCACAGAGTGATATCTCATCTCTACTAAAATTAAGAAAAAAAATATTAGCCAAACATGGTGGAGAACATCTGTAGTACCAGCTACTTGGAGAGTCGACGTGGGAAGGTCCCTTGAGCCCGGGAGGTTGAGGCTGCAGTGAGCCATGATCACACCACTGTACTCCAGCCTGGGGAACAGGTGAGATCCTATCTTAAAAAAATTTGAATTCCAATAAAAAGGCACAAAAATAATTTTAAAATGTTTTGCTTTATAGTAATATGTACTATATTGATTTGCATTAAGCACTTTACATAAATTACCTACACTAAGCCTTATGTTAACCTTATAAATTACTATTATGAGTTCCATTTCGAGATGGAGAATTGAGGTTCAAAGAGATCAATAGTTTTTCCCAGGTCCACCTATTTTTAAAAGTTTCTTAATGGACTTTGGTAAGCATGTAACCTAATTATGAATAAGGATATTTTCAATCTGAATAAACTGTGGACTAATAACATTTTATACTCTACTGTAGAAAATTGAAGAACTGAAAATTGAAACAGAAAGAAAAGCACAACATTCCAAAGAGCCTCCTCACTGACTCACTCAAAGGACAAGCAAATGGACAGGAAGCTAATAAAGAGGATGCATGCTTCTCAGCAGTCAACTCAGACCCCCTGGAACACTGTTGCAGCCTTAATCTCCCAGGAATGAGGGAAATTTTAAACATTGAGGTAGTAAACAATAATAGGCAGTTTATGATATATAGCGACTCCACCTTTTACTTCCAGTGGCTCTTGGGTAATAGAAATTGACCCCAGGGTGAACAGGAAGGCAAGGTATAAGTCTGTGGTTCAAGCTACACAAAGGAACAGGGTACAGGGAGAGTCCTGATGCCAGCTCCCCACCGAGGGGCTCAGTGCTTGTCCTTTTAAGGAAGTTGAGGTGGGAAAAAGGAGAGACATGTAAGCATGTTTAGGCGGGGTCTTCTTTGCACCTGAATAGAAACTGTCATGCCATAACATGTGTTGCACATACAGAATATGGCAGATAGGACCTGTCTTGGGCAGAGATTTCAGTATTACAATGAGTTTATAATGAGAAAAAAGTCAATGAAAGGTTAAACAAAAGTTGGTGAAATGTCAGCACTGAAGTCCCTCTTGTCCCCAACCAGCTGGATCTGGTGAGGTTCTTATCAGGAATGGCAGAGTCGCACATTAGCAACCTTGGAAGACATTACTCAAGGAGATAAATGGTTAGGTTCTTCCTTTTATGGTTAAGCATTTTGCCTGGTTGTCTAGGTTAGGAGGTGTCTCCCTTTCTGCTACTGATTTGGGTCAGCTTGTTGAGGGAGACAAGAAGGCAGGGGAGGGGATATGCACAAACATGTGAGGTTCATTGGGATCCTAATTACCATGTCTCTCATCTGCCAGAACCAAGTCTCCTCCCTATACTGTCTTACTTCACTTTTAAGTATTAATTGAAAATTGCAGATTAAAACAAAAATGAATCTCCCAAGGAGATGATTTGCAAATAATGTAAATAAATATCTTTTTTTTTTTTTGAGACGGAGTCTTGCTCTGCCACCCAGGCTGGAGTGCAGTGGCCAGATCTCAGCTCACTGCAAGCTCCGCCTCCCGGGTTTACGCCATTCTCCTGCCTCAGCCTCCCGAGTAGCTGGGACTACAGGCGCCCGCCTCGTCGCCCGGCTATTTTTTTGTATTTTTAAGTAGAGACAGGATTTCACCGTATTAGCCAGGATGGTCTCAATCTCCTGACCTCGTGATCCGCCCGTCTCGGCCTCCCAAAGTGCTGGGATTACAGGCTTGAGCCACTGCGCCCGGCTGTAAATAAATATCTTATATGGTTTGGCTGTATCACTACCCAAATCACACCTTGAATTGTAATAATCCCCACATATCATGAGCAGGGCCAGGTGGATATAATTGAATCATGCGGGCAGTTTCCCCCATACTGTTCTTGTGGTAGTGAATAGTCTCATAAGAGCTGATGGTTTTATAAATGGGAGGTCTGCTGCACAAGACCTCCTGTCTGCTGCCATGTAAGACATGTTTTTGCTTCTCCTTTGCCTTCCACCATGGTTATGAGGTTTCCCCAGCCATGCTGAACTGTGAGTCCATTAAACCTCTTTCCTTTATACATGACCCAGTCTTGGGTATGTTTTATTAGCAGCGTGAGAACACTGACACAATATCTGTCCTCAGGAAGGTGGAGGATAACTCTCCCCCGCTTAAGTGTGGGCGGCATATAGTGACTGCCTTTCAAAGAGGACAGTATGGAAGGGGGCTAAAAGAGTCACTTGACAGTGGAGAAATCTGACAAATATGACTTCAGCCAGGTGATCAAGGTCAACATCAACAATAAAAAGTCACATTGACAGTGTGTATTCTTGACATGAGGTCATGAGATGGCACTTGACCTCCACGGTCGCAATCTCCAAAATCCAAACCCCTATCTAACTAAGAAAAGCATCAGACACACCCCAACTGAAGGAGGGTAATTCTACAAAACACACGACCAGTACCCCTCAAAACTGTTAAAAACTGTCATAAGAAACACAGACTATGAGATTCAGAGTCAAGAAGATCCTAAGGAGACATGATGACTAAATGTAATATGATACTCCAGGAGGGATCCTGGAACAGAAAAAGGATGAGGTAAACACTAAGGAAACTGGAAAACGTTAGTATAGTAAGTACCAATATTGGTTTATTAATTGTGACAAATGTAAAATATTAATAGTAGGGGAACTGTGTATGTGATTAATAGGAACTCTATAATCTCCTCAAATTTTCTATAAATGTAAAGCTATTCTAAAATAAAGTGTTTATTTTAAAAAAATGGAAAAGGGAGTTTTACTATAGACTTAGCCCTGTTAAATTACTAGAAAACTTTCTTGATTGAGTTGTTTTTGCTACAAAACCGAAAGACATGCTTGATGAACATTTTCATAACCAACTTAATGATGATTACCTCCCACAAAACAGAAGAAACCATGCTGTCCCATAATGAACCTGCTGCCTCTAGCATGTACTCACCCCAGATGGAAAGCAGGGAGTTAGAGGCAGTTAGAAGGAGCAGGTGGTATCTGATGACCAGGCTGTGACTTCAGGTCTTTAGAAGGCCCAGGAAGTGAGGCAGTCTCCCTCCTAAGTGCCTACCCTTCCTGAAGCAAGGGCTGAAAGAGCCAGGAGGGTTTAGTTTAGCGTGTTCCAAATGAGTTAATGGGTGACATACCAGTGAGTATTTTCTATCACATTAATTTTAATGTATTCAGCTTGTCTGATGTAAAAGACTCAAAATGACCTCCCAGTGTTCCTAATTAGTGCTCTCAGTACAACTTCTTTATTGTTTCTTAGAAGTGGCTTTTGCTATGTTTCTAAATTTAGAAAAAAATATAATTTATGTAAGTTTTTCATATACCTTGGGAATTGAACAGGAGATTAATATCTATGTGGAATTATCATAAGTAAAACAATTTATTAAGATAATACAGTATTAGAAAAGGTTTAATGAGACTTTCTTAAAGACGTGTGAACCACAATTTTCTGTGGCAGATGCATAGGCCCATGTCTTGCTTGTGAAACACTGATTAAAAGTGCTATGTGGCATGGAAGATAAGAAAGGAGCCCATGTTTATAAAATCAAACTGTAAATTTAACCGTAGGTATAAATCAATTATCTCAATTTTAAAAATAGTTCAAAGACTGCATATTTTGGTCTGTTATTTAAACATTATTTTATAATTTGGAGGTAAGCAGAACAAGATGGCAGAATAGAAGGCTCCACCAATCATCCCCCAAAGCAAGGACAGTCATTTAACAACTATCTACACACACAAAAATGCACCTCCAAAAGAACCAAAAATCAGGTGACCACTCAGAGTACTTGGTTTTAACTTCATATCACTGAAAGAGGCACTGAAGATGTAGAAAAATCAGTCTTAACTTGCTGATGCCACCTTACCCCCAACACCCCGCAGTGGCAGTGGGCACAGAGAGCATTTCTGTGTGCTGGAGTGTGGAAGGGCATGCAGCAATTGTGAGACATTGAATTCAGTGCTGTCCTGTTAGAGCAGAAAGGAAAACCAGAGCAAACTGATGCCTGCCCATGGAGGGAGTATTTAAATGAACTCAAATCACAGGGGAATCACTGATCCCAGGTGTCAGAACTTAGGTTCCCACAAGCCTTGCCACCTCAAGCTAAAGTGCTTTGGTGCTCTAAATAAAATTGGCAGATGGACTAGGTCCATAAAGACTGACATTTTTAGGCAAGTCCTAGTAATGAACTGGGCCCAGAGCTAGTAGACTGTAGGGATGGCACACGACCTACTGAGACACCAGCAGAGGTGGCAAAAGAAATGCCTAACCACAGGCTAACCATAGGCTGTACAGCTCTCACAGCTCCAAAAGAGACCCTTTCCTTCTGCTTGAGGAGAGGAGAGGGAAGAGTGGGGAGGACTTTGTCTTGCATCTTGGATACCAGCTCAGCTAACAGCAGAATAGAGCACTGGTCAGAGTGATGAGACCCCCTTTCCAAGCCCTAACTCCCAGATGACATTTCTACACACCCCTTGGGCCAGAAAGGAAACCACTGCCTTGAAGGGAAGAATCCAATTCTGGCAGCATTCATCACCTACTAACTGAAGAGCCGTTTGGGCCCTGAATAACCAGCAGTGATACCCAAGTACTACATCGAGGGCCTTTGGTAAAACCTTGAGTTGTGCTAGCTTCCAGTTAGAGCACATTTTCAGCTGTTTTGGCTTCAGGGTGAGACTTCTTTTGCTTGAGAAAAGCAGAGGGAAAAGTAAAGGGCACTTTGACTTGCACCTTAGGTACCAGCTCAACCATACCAGGGTAGCATACCAAGCAGGCTCTTGGGTATCCTGATTCCAGGACTTGGCTTTTGAACAGAATTTCTGGACCTGCCCCGGGCCAGAGGGATGCCCACTGCCCTGAAGGCCTAGTTCCAGGCCAAACAGCATTAATCACAAGCTGACTGAAGAGCCCTCGGGTCTCAAGGGAAAATAAATGGCAGTCTGGTAGTACTCCTTGTGGTCCTGCGGTAATGATGGCCATGGGGTGAGGCTCCTCTGCCTTTAGAAAGGAGAGAGAAGAGTAGGAAAGACTGTGCTTTGTGGATTGAGTGCCTGCTCAGCTACAGTACAATACAGCACCACATAGACTTCTAAGATTTTTTAGTCTAGTCCCTGGCTCCCAGCACCTCTGGACCTGCCTGAGACCTGGGGAATATAGCCACCTTGGAGGGAAGGGCATAGGCCTGGCTGGCTTAACCATCTACTGATTGTAGAGCAACAGGGCCGTGAGTAAACAGAGGAAGTAGCCAGGGAGTGGATACAGCAGGCCTTGAGTGAGACCCAATGTTGTGCTAGCTTCAAGACTGACCTAGTACAGTCACAGTGGTGGTAGCCACAGAGGTGCTTGTGTCACTCCACCCCCAGCTTCAGGTGGTCCAAAATGCAGAGAGAGACTCTTTTTGTTATAGAGAAAGTAAGGGAAGAGAACAAGAGTCTCTGGTAATGCAGAGAATTCTCCCAGATCTTATCTAAGACCATCAAGGCAGTACCTCTAAGAGTCTAAAAGAACCATGATGTAACTGGGCTTGGGGTGCCCCCTAAAGCAGATATAGCTTAGGTAACAACACCCAAGTTCTTTCAAATACCTAGAAAGCCTTCCCAAGAAGAATTAGTATAAAAAAGCCCAGACTGCGATGACAATAATAAATACCTAACTCTTCAATGCCCAGACACAGAGGAACATCTACAAGTACCAAGACAATCCAGAAAAACATGACTTCACCAAATGAACTAAATAAGCCACCAAGGACCAAACCTGAGAAACAGAGGTATGTGACCTTTAATAGACAGAACTCAAAATAGCTATTTTTAGGAAACTCAAAGAAATTCAAGATAACACAGAGAAGAAATTCAGAATTCTTCTAAATAAATTTAACAAAGACTTTGAAATAATTAGAAAGAATCAAGCAGTAATTCTGGAGCTGAGAAAGAAAACTGGCATGCTGAAGAACGTATCAAAGTCTTTTAATGGCAAAATTGATCAAGCAGAAGAAAGAATTAGTGAGCTTGACGATAGGCGGTTTGAAAATCTACAATGAGAGGAGACTATAAAAGAAGGAAGCATGTCTCCAGAATGTAGAAAATAGCCTCAAAAGGGCAAATCTAAAAGTTACTGGCCTTAAAGAGGAGGTAGAGAAAAAGACAGAGGTAGAAAGTTTATTCAAAGGGATAATAACAGAATTTTTCAAACCTAGAGAAAGATATAAATAATCAAGTACAAGAAGGTTTTAGAACACGTGGAGATTTAACCCAAAGACTACCTCAAGGCATTTAATAATCAAACTCCCAAAGATCAAGGATAAAGAAAGAATCCTAAAAGCATCAAGAGAAAAGAAACAAATAACTTATAATGGAGCTCCAGTACATCTGGCAGCAGGTTTTTGAGGGGAAGTTTTCCAGGCCAGGAGAGAGTAGCATGACATATTTAAAGCTCTGAAGGGAAAAAAATAAAACCTTTACTCTAGCATAGTGTAATGGACATATTCTTCAAACATGAAGTAGAAATAAATATTTTCCCAGACAAATAAAAGTTGAGGAATTTTATCAACACCAGACATGTCCTGAAAGAAATGTTAAGGGGAGTACTTAAATCAGAAAGGATAGGGTATTAATGAGAAATAAGTAATCACTTGAAAATACAAAACTGACTATAATAGTAATAGTAGGTACACAGACAAACAGAATTACGTAACACTGTAACAGGATGTGTAAACTGCTCCTGTCCTAAGTGTAAAAATTAAAGAAAGAACCACACAAAAACAGTAACTACAACAACTTTTCAAGAAATAGACAGTACAATAAGATATAAATAAAAACAACAAAAAGTTAAAATGTGGGGAAAAGTAGAGGTGTAGAGTTTTATTGGTTTTCCTTTTGCTTGTTGTTTATACAGTTTTAAGTTGTTTTCAGGTTAAAATAATAGGTTATAAGATAGTATTTTCAACACTCATGCTAACCTCAAACCAAAAAAATGCAATTAATATACAAAAAAATCAATAAACTAAATCATATCACGTGAGAAAATCACATTGACTAAAAGGAAGGCAGGAAAGAAAGAAAGAAGGAAGGGAGAGAAGACAACAAAACAACCAGAAAACAAATAACGAAATGGCAGGAGTAAGTCCTAACTTATTAATGATAACATTGAATGTCAATGGACTAAACTATTTCGATCAAAAGAAATAGAGTGGAATTGCAAATTGTGCTATAAACATGCATGTGCAAGTATGTCTTTTCATATAATGACTTCGTTTCCTCTAGGTGGGACCCAGTGGTAGGATTACTGGATCAAATGATAGTTCTACCTTTACTTCCTTAAGGAATCTCCACTGTTTTCCATAGTAGTTGTATTAGTTTACATACCCACCAGCAATATAGCAGTGTTCCCCTTTCACCATATCCATGCCAACATCTATTGTTTTTTTTATTTTTTGATAAGGGCCATTCTTGTAGGAGTAAGGTGGTATCATATTGTGATTTTAATTTGCATTTCCCTGATGATTAGTTATTTTGAGCATTTTTAATATGTTTGTTGGCCATTTTTATATCTTCTTTTGAGAATTGTCTATTCATGTTTTTAGCCTACTTTTTGATAGGATTGTTTTTTTGTTTGTTTTCCTCCTAATTTGCTTGAGTTCCTTGTAGATTCGGGATATTAGTCCTTTGTTAGATGTATAGATTATGAAGATTTTCTCTCACTCTGTCAGTTGTCTGTTTACTCTGCTGACTGTTACTTTTGCCATGCAGAAACTCTTTAGTTTAATTAAATCCCACCTATGTATCTTTGTTTTGATTGCATTTGCTTTTGGGTTCTTAGTCATAACATTTTTGCCTAAGCCAATGTCTAGAAGGGGTTTTTTTAATGTCTTCTAGAATTTTTATAGCTTCAGGTCTTAGGCTTAAGTCCTTGACTCCCCTTGAGCTGATTTTTGTATATGGTGAGAGATGAGGATCCAGTTTTGTTCTCCTATATGTGGCTTTCCAATTATCCCAGAACCATTTGTTGAACAGAGTGTCTTTTCCTTACTCTATATTTTTCTTTATTTGTCAAAAATCAGCTGGCTGCAGGTATTTGGATTTATTTTTGGATTCTCTATTCTGTTCCACTGGTCATATGTTCCTATTTTTATACTGGGTCCATACTGTTTTGATGACTATGGCCTTATAGTATAGTTTGATATCAGGTAATGTGATGCCTCCAGATTTGTTCTTTTTGCTTAGTCTTGCTTTGACTGTTTGGGCTCTGTTTTGTTTCATATGAATTATAGAATTGCTTTTTCTAGTTCTGAGAAGAATAATGGTGAAATTTTGATGGGAATTATGTTGAATTTGTAGATAGCTTTTGGCAGTGTGGTCATTTTCACAATATTGATTCTAGCCATCTATGAGCATGGGATGTGTTTCCATTTGTTTGTGTCATCTATGATTTCTTTCAGCAGTGTTTTGTAGTTTTCCTTGCAGAGGTCTTTCATCTCCTTAGTTAGGTGTACTCATAAGTGTTTTAATTTTGTTGCAGCTATTGTAAAATGGGTTGAGTTCTTGATTTGATTCTCAGCTTGGTCACTGTTCATGTATAGCAGAGCTACTGATTTGTGTATATTAATTTTGTTTCCTGAAACTTTGCTGAATTCTTTTATCAGTTCTAGGAGCTTTTGGGGGGCAGTCTTTAGGGTTTTCTACATGATACAATCATATCAGCAAACAGCAACAGTGTGACTTCTGTTTACTGATTTGAATGTCCTTTATTTCTTTGCCTTGTCTGATTGCTCTGGTTAGGACCTCCAGTACTATGTTGAATAGAAGTGGTAAGAGTGGGCACCTTTGTCTTAT
The DNA here is from genome assembly GCF_009764315.1 of Trachypithecus francoisi. Lineage (NCBI taxonomy): Eukaryota > Metazoa > Chordata > Mammalia > Primates > Cercopithecidae > Trachypithecus > Trachypithecus francoisi. Next base: position 12,070,102 of record NW_022681458.1, read on the forward strand.
TTCAGTACTCAGAGGGAATTATTTCAACTTTTCCCCATTAAGTATTATGTTAGCTGTGGATTTGTAATAGATGGCTTTTATTACTCTGAGGTATGTCCCTTGTATGCCGATTTTGCTGAGGGTTTTAATGCTAAAGGGATACTTGATTTTGTCAAATGCTTTTCTGCATCTGTTAAGATGATCAGGTGATTTTTGTTTTTAATTCTGTTTATGTGGTGTACCACATTTATTGACTTGTGTATGTTAAACCAGCCCAAATGCCCATCAATCAATGAATGGATAAAAAAGTGGGCCGGGCGCGGTGGCTCAAGCCTGTAATCCCAGCACTTTGGGAGGCTGAGACGGGTGGATCACGAGGTCAGGAGATCGAGACCATCCTGGTCTACACGGTGAAACCCCGTCTCTACTAAAAATACAAAAAACTAGCCGGGCGAGGTGGCGGGCGCCTGTAGTCCCAGCTACTCGGGAGGCTGAGGCAGGAGAATGGCGTAAACCCGGGAGGCGGAGCTTGCAGTGAGCTGAGATCTGGCCACTGCACTCCAGTCCGGGCGACAGAGCAAGACTCCACCTCAAAAAAAAAAAAAAAAAGTGGCATATATTATGGAATACAACTTAGCCATAAAAAGGAATCAATCAATGGCATTCGCAGCAACCTGGTTGTAATTGGAGACTATTATTCTAAGTGAAGTAACTCAGGAATGGAAAACCAAACATTGTATGTTCTCACTCATAAGTAGGAGCTAAGCTATGAGGATGCAAAGGTGTAAGAATGATACAATGACTTTGGGGGATTGGGGAAAAGGTTGGAAGGTGGGTGAGAAATAAAAGACTACAAATTGGGTTCATGTATATTGCTTGCATGATGGGTGCACCAAAGTCTCACAAATCACCACTAAAGAACTTACTCGGCCGGGCGCGGTGGCTCAAGCCTGTAATCCCAGCACTTTGGGAGGCCGAGACGGGCGGATCACGAGGTCAGGAAATCGAGACCATCCTGGCTAACACGGTGAAACCCCGTCTCTAGTAAAAATACAAAAAACTAGCCGGGCGAGGTGGCGGGCGCCTGTAGTCCCAGCTACTTGGGAGGCTGAGGCAGGAGAATGGCGGGAACCCGGGAGGCGGAGCTTGCAGTGAGCTGAGATCCGGCCACTGCACTCCAGCCCGGGCGAAAGAGCAAGACTCCGTCTCAAAAAAAAAAAAAAAAAAAAAAAAAAAAAAGAACTTACTCATGTAACCAAATATGACCTGCTCCTCAAAAACCTATGGAAATAAAACAATTTTTAAAATACAGAATTACCTATTTTTAAAAAAGACAGAGTGGCTGAATGGATTTTAAAAAAAGAACCATTAATTTGTTGCCTAAAAGAAACACACTTCACACATAAAGACACATATAGACTGAAAATAAACAGATGGAAAAATATATTTCATGCCAATGAAAATCAAAAAAGGGCAGGAGTAGCTAGCTATACAATAGATTGAAATCAGATACAACAGATTTCAACACAAAACTATAAGAAGAGACAATAAAGGTCACTGTGTAGTGATAAAGGGGTCAAGTCAGCAAGAGGACATAACAATTTTAAATATATATGTACCCAACACTGGAGCACACATGCGTATAAAGAAAATATTTTTAGAGCTAAAGAGAGAGATAGACACCAATACAATAATAGCTGGAGACTTCAACACCCCACTGAGCAGATCTTCCAGACAAAAAATTAACAAAAAAAAATTGGACTTAATGGACTTAATCTGCACTGTAGATAAAATGGACAAAATATATATTTACAGAATATTTCATCCAGTGGCTGCAGAATACACATTCCTCTCCTCAGCATGAGTCATTCTCAAGGATAGACCATATGTTAGGTTAAAAAAACAAGCCTTAAGACATTTTAAAAATTAAAATATTATCAAGCATTTTCTTTGACTACAATGGACTAAAACTAGAAACCAGCAACAAGAAGCATTTTGGAAACTATAGAAACACATGAAAATTAGACAATATGCTCCTGAATGACCAGTGGGTCAATGAATAGAACACTGAAAAATTTCTTGAAATAATTGATAATGAAAATACACATACCAAAATCTATGAGATACAGCAAAAGCAGTACAAAGAAGGAAGTTTATAGCTGTAAGTGCCTACATCAAAAAAAGAAGAACAACTTCAAATAAACAATCTAACAATGCATCTTAAAGAAAGAGAAGAACAAGAGCAAACCAAATCCAAACTTAATAGAATAAAAGAAACAATAAAGATCAGAGAAGAAACAAATAAAATTGAATGAAGAAAACAATACAAAAGATCAACGAAACAAAAAGTTGGTTTTTCGAAAGTTAAACAAAATTGGAAAACTTTTGGCCAGACTGACTAAGAAAAAAAGAGAAAATATCCAAATAAATAAAATCAGAGATGAAAAAGTAGACACTACAACTGATACTGCAAAAATTCAAACGACCGTTAGTGGTTACTATGAGCAACCATCTGCCAATAAATTGGAAAATCTAGAAGAAATGGAAAATTTCTTGGAAACATACAACCTACCAAGGTTGAACTAGGAAGAAATCCAAAACCTGAACAGACCAATAATAAGTAATGAGATTTAAGCCATAATAAAAATTCTCCCAGTAGAGACAAGCCTGGGACCTGATAGCTTCACTGCTGAATTCTACCAAACATTTAAAGAAAAACTAATACCGATCATACTCAAACTGTTCTGACAAATAGAAGAGGAGGGACTACTTACAAACTCATTCTACAAGGACAGAATTACCCTAATACCGAAAAAAAAAACATATCAAAAATAAAGAAAATTACAGGTCAGTACCTGATAAAAATTGATGCAAAAATTCTCAGCAAAATACTTGCAAAGTGAATTCAATGATACATTAGAAAAATCATTCATCATCACCAAATGGGATGTATATCCAGGATGCAAAGATGATTCAGCATGTGCAAATCATTCAATGTGATACATCACATCAATAGAATGAAGGATACAAAAAATATGATCATTTCAATTGATGTTGAAAAAGCATGTGATAAAATTCAACATCCCTTCATAATAATAATTCTCAAAAAGCTGGGAATAGATAGAACATACCTTAACATAATAAAAGCCATATAAAACATATCCACAGCTAGTATCATACTGAATAGGGAAGAACTGAAAGTCTTTTCTCTAAGATTTGGAACATGACAAGGATGCCCACTTTCACCACTGTTATTCAACAGAATACTCAAAGCCCTAACTAGAGCAATCAGAAAAGAGAAAGAAATAGAGAGATCCAAGATAGCCAAGTAGGAACAACTCCAGTCTACAGGTCTACAGCTTCCAGCATAAGCGACACAGAAGATGGGTGATTTCTGCATTTCCAACTGAGGTACCGGGTTCATTTCACTGGGACTTGTTGGAAAGTGGGTGCAGCCCACAGAGTGCAAGACAAAGAAGGGTGGGGCATCGCCTCACCCAGGAAGCCCAAGGGGTCGGGGAATCCCCTTTCTAGCCAAGGGAAGCCGTGAAAGCCAGTACCTGGAAAATCAGAACACCCCCACCCTAATATTGCACTTTTCCAATGGTCTTAGCAAAAGGCACACCAGGAGATTATATCCCATGCCTGGTTTGGAGGATCCCATGCCCGCAGAGCCTTGCTCACTGCTAGCACAGCAGTCCGAGATCGAACTGTGAGGCGGCAATGAGGCTGAAGGAGGGGAATCCGCCATTACTGAGGCTTGAGTAAGTAAACAAAGTGGACTGGGTGGAGCCCACTGCAGCTCAAGGAGGCCTGCTTGCCTCTGTAGACTCCACCTCTGGGGGCAGGGCATAGTTGAACAAAAGGCAGCAGAAACTTCTGCAGACTTAAACATCCCTGTCTGAAAGTTTTGAAGAGAGTAGTGGTTGTCTCAGCATGGAATTTGAGATCTAAGAACAGACAGACTGCCTTTAACTGGGTCCCTGGCCCCTGAGTAGCCTAACTGGGCGACATCTCCTAGTAGGGACTAACTGGTGCCTCATACAGCCAGGTGCCCCTCTGAGATGAAGCTTCCAGAGGAACAATCAGGCAGCAACATTTACTGTTCTGCAATATTTGCTGTTCTGCAGCCTCTGCTGGTGATACCCAAGCAAATAGGGTCTGGAGTGGACCACCAGCAAACTCCAACAGACCTGAAGCTGAGGGTCCTGACTGCTAGAAGGAAAACTAAAACAGAAAGAAATAGCATCAACATCAACAAAAAGGACATCCACACCAAAGCCCCATCTGTAGGTCACCATCGTCAAAGACTAAAGGTAGATAAAACCACAAAGATGGGGAGAAACCAGAGCAGAAAAACTGAAAATTCTAAAAATAAGAGTGCATCCTCCAAAGGAACTCAGCTCCTTGCCAGCAATGAAACAAAACTGAACGGAGAATGACTTTGACAAGTTGATAGAAGTAGGCTTCAAAAGATCGGTAATAATAAATTTCTCAGAGTTAAAGGAGAATGTTCAAACCCATTGCAAAGAAGCTAAAAGCCTTGAAAAAAGATTAGATGAATGGCTAACTAGAATAAACAGTGTAGAGAAGACCTTAAATGACCTGATGAAGTTGAAAAACATGACACGAGAACTACGTGACGCATGCACAAGCTTCAGTAGCTGATTCGATCAACTGCAAGAAAGGGTATCAGTGATTGAAGATCAAATGAATGAAATGAAGTGAAAAGAGAAGTTTAGAGGAAAAAAAAGTAAAATGAAATGAACAAAGCCTCCGAGAAATATGAGACTATGTGAAAAGATCAAATCTACGTCTGATTGGTGTATCTGAAAGTGACGGGGAGAATGGAATCAAGTTGTAAAATACTCTTCAGGATATTATCCAGGAGAACTTCCCCAAACTAGCAAGGCAGGCCAACATTCAAATTGAAGAAATACAGAGAACGCCACAAAGATACTCCTAGGGAACAGCAACCCCAAGACACATAATTGTCAGATTCACCAAGGTGAAATGAAGGAAAAAATGTTAAGGGCAGTCAGAGAGAAATGTTGGGTTACCAGCAAAGGGAAGCCCATCAGACTAACAGCAGATCTCTCAGCAGAAACTCTACAAGCCAGAAGAGAGTGGGGTCCAATATTCAACATTCTTAAAGAAAAGAATTTTCAACCCAGAATTTCATATCCAGCCAAACTAAGCTTCATGAGTGAAGGAGAAATAAAAGCTTTTATAGACAAGCAAATGCAGAGAGATTTTGTCACCACCAGTCCTGCCTTACAAGAACTTCTGAAGGAAGCACTAAACATGGAAAGGAACAACTGGTAACAGCCACTGCAATAACATGCCAAATTGTAAAGACCATCGATGCTAGCAAGAAACTGCATCACCTAATGAGCAAAATAGCCAGCTAACATCATAATGATAGGATAAAATTCACACATAACAATATTATCCTTAAATGTAAATGGGCTAAATGCCCCAATTAAAAGACACAGACTGGCAAGTTGGATAAAGAGTGAAGACCCATCAATGTGCTATATTCAGGAGACCCATCTCATGTGTGGAGACACACATAGGCTCAAAATAAAGGGATGAAGGAATATCTACCAAGCAAATGGAAAGCTAAAAAAGCAGGGGTTGCAATCCTAGTCTCTGATAAAACAGACTTTAAACCAACAAAGATCAAAATAGACAAAGGAGGCCACTACATAAAGGTAAAGGGATAAATTCAACAAGAAGAGCTAACTAACCAAATATATATGCACCCAATCCAGGAGCACCCAGATTCATAAAGCAAGTCCTTAGAGACTTACAAAGAAACTTAGATTTCCATACAATAATAATGGGAGACTTCAACACCCCACTGTCAACATTAGACAGATCAACGAGACAGAAAGTTAACAAGGATATCCAAGACTTGAACTCAGCTCTGCACCAAGCAGACCTAATAGACATCTACAGAACTTTCCACCTCAAATCAACAGAATATACACTCCTCTCAGCACCACATCACACTTATTCCAAAACTGACCACATCGTTGGAAGTAAAGCACTGTTCAGAAAATGTAAAAGAACAGAAATTATAACAAACTGTCTATCAGACCACAGTGCAATCAAATTAGAACTCAGGATTAAGAAACTCACTCAAAACCACACAACTACATGGAAACTGAACAACCTGCCCCTGAATGACTACTGGGTAAATAACGAAATGAAGGCAGAAATAAAGATGTTCTTTGAAACCAATGAGAACAATGACACAGCATACCAGAATCTTTGGGACACATTTAAAGCGGTGTGTAGAGGGAAATTTATAGCACTAAATACCCACAGGAGAAAGCAGGAAAGATCTAAAATTGACACCTTAATATCACAATTAAAAGAACTAGAGAAGGAAGAACAAAAACATTCAAAAGCTAGCAGAAGGCAAGAAATAACTAAGATCAGAGCAGAACTGAAGGAGATAGAGACACAAAAAGCCCTTCAAAAATCAATGAATCCAGGAACTGGTTTTCTGAAAATATCAACAAAATTGATAAACCACTAGCAAGACTAATAAAGAAAAGAGAGAAGAATCAAATAGATGCAATAAAAAGTGATAAAGGATATCATCACTGATGCCACAGAAATACAATCATCAGAAAATACTTTAAACACCTCTATGCAAATAAACTAGAAAATTTAGAAGAAATGGATACATTCCTGGACACATACACCCTCCCAAGACTAAACCAGGAAGAAGTTGAATCCCTGAACAGACCAATAACAAACTCTGAAATTGAGGCAATAATTAACAGCCTACCAACCAAAAAAAGTCCAGGACAAGACAGATTCACAGCTGAATTCTACCAGAGGTACAAAGAGGAGCTGATACCATTCCTTCTGAAACTATTCCAATCAATAGAAAAAGAGGGAATCCTCCCTAACTCATTTTATGAGGTCAGCATCATCCTGATACCAAAGCCTGACAGAGACATAATAAAAAAAGAGAATTTTAGACCAATATGCCTGATGAACATTGATGCAAAAATCCTCAATAATATACTGGCAAACCAAATACAGCAGCACATCAAAAAACTTATCCACCATGATCAAGTGGGCTTCATCCCTGGGATGCAAGGCTGGTTCAACATTCGCAAATCAATAAACATAATCCATCACATAAACAGAACCAAAGACAAAAACCACATCATTATCTCAATAGATGCAGAAAAGGCCTTCGATAAAATTCAACAGCCCTTCATGCTAAAAACTCTCAATAAACTCAGTATCGATAGGACATATCTCAAAATAATAAGAGCTATTTATGACAAACTCACAGCCAATATCATACTGAATGGGCAAAAACTGGAAGCATTCGCTTTCAAAACTGGCACAAGAGAGGGATGCCCTCTCTCACCACTCCTATTTAACACAGTGTTGGAAGTTCTGGCCAGGGCAATCAGGCAGGAGAAAGAAATCAAGCTGTTCAATTAGGAAAAGAGGAAGTCAAATTGTCCCTGTTTGCAGATGACATGATTGTATATTTAGAAACCCCCATCGTCTCAGCCCAAAATCTCCTTAAGCTGATAAGCAAATACAGCAAAGTCTCAGGATACAAAACCAATGTGCAAAAATCACAAGCATTCCTATAAACCTATAACAGACAGAGAGCCAAATCATGAATGAACTCCCATTCACAATTGCTTCAAAGAGAATAAAATACCTAGGAATCCAACTTACAAGGGATGTGAAGGGCCTCTTCAAGGAGAACTACAAACCACTGCTCAAAGAAATGAAAGAGGACACAAACAAATGGATTCTTCCATGCTCATGCATAGGAAGAATCAATATCGTGAAAATGACCATACTACCCAAGGTAATTTATAGATTCAAAGCCATCCGCATCAAGCTAACAATGACTTTCTTCACAGAATTGGAAAAAACTACTTTAAAGTTCATATGGAAACAAAAAAGAGCCCGCATTGCCAAGACAATCCTAAGCAAAAAGAACAAAGCTGGAGGCATCACGCTACCTGACTTCAAACTATATGACAAGGCAACAGTAACCAAAACAGCATGGTACTGGTACCAAAATAGAGATATAGATCAATGGAACAGAACAGAGCCCTCAGAAATAATACCACACATCTACAACCATCTGATCTTTGACAAACCTGACAAAAACAAGAAATGGGGAAAGGACCTATTTAATAAACGGTGCTTGGAAAACTGGTTAGACACATGTAGAAAGCTGAAACTGGATCCCTTACTTACACCTTATACAAAAATTAATTCAAGATGGATTAAAGACATAAATGTTAGACCTAGGAACCATAAAAACCCTAGAAGAAAACCTAGGCAATACTCTTCAGGCCATAGGCATGGGCAAGGACTTCATGACTAAAACAACAAAAGCAATGGCAACAAAAGCCAAAATAGACAAATTGGATCAAATCAAACAAAAGAGCTTCTGCATAGCAGAAGAAACTACTATCAGAGTGAATAGGCAACCTACAGAATGCAAGAAAATTTTTACACTCTACCCATCTGACAAAGGGTGAACATCCAGAATCTATGAAAAACTTAAACAAATTGATAAGAAAAAATCAAACAACCCCATCAAAAAGTGGGTGAAGGATATGATCAGACACTTCTCAAAAGAAGACATTTATGCAGCTAACAGACACATGAAAAAATGCTCATCATCACTGGTCATCAGAGAAATGCAAATCAAAACCACAATGAGATACCTCTCATTCTACCAGTTAGAATGGCAATCATTAAAAAGTCAGGAAACAACAGGTGTTGGAGAGGATGTGGAGAAATAGGAACACTTTTACACTGTTGGTGGGAGTATAAACTAGTTCAACCATTGTGGAAGACAGTGTGGCAATTCCTCAAGGATCTAGAACCAGAAATATCATTTGTCCCAGCCATCCCATTACTGGGTATATACCCAAAGGATTATAAGTTATGCTACTATAAAGACACATGCACACGTATGTTTATTGCAGCACTATTCACAATATCAAAGACTTGGAATCAACCCAAATGTCCATCACTGATAGACTGGATTAAGAAAATGTGACACGTATACACCATGGAATACTATGCAGCTTAAAAAAGGATGAATTCATGTCCTTTGTAGGGACATGGATGAAGCTGGAAACCATCATTCTGAGCAAACTATTGCAAGGACAGAAAAACAAACACTGCATGTTCTCACCCATAGGTGGGAACAGAACAATGAGAACACTTGGACACAGGGCGGGAAACATCACACACTGGGGCCTGTCGTGGGGTGGTGGGAGGGTGGAGGGATGGCATTAAGAGAAATGCTTATTGTAAATGACGAGTTAATGGGTGCAGCACACCAACATGGCACATGTATATATATATGTAACAAACCTGCACACTGTGCACATGTACCCTAGAGCTTAAAAGTATAATTTTAAAAAAGAAAGAAAAATAAGAGAAAGGGCTAAAGTGCATCCAAATTTGAAACGAAGAAGTCAAATTACTCTTATTTGCAGATGATATAATTTTATATTAGGAAAAAACTAAAGATTCCACAAATAAACTATTATAACTGATAAACAAATTCTGTAAAGTTGTAGCATACAAAAACAACATAGAAAAAAATAGTGGCATTTCTATTTGCCCAAAGTGAACACTTTTTAACAAAATTTTAAAAAGTAATATCATTTACAATAACCAACAGCAAAATTAAATACCTAACAACTAACTTAACCAAAGAAGAGAAACATCTCTATAACGAACACTATAAAACACTAATGAGAACACAAAACAATGGAAGGATAGCCCATGTTCATGAATTGGAAGAATCAATATTTTTAAGATGTTTTACTACCCAAAGCAATCTTCATATTCAATGCAATCCCTATCAAAATACCAATTACATTCTATGCATAATTAAAAAAGAAAAACCCTAAAATTTATAGGGAAACACAAAAGACCCAGAGTAGCTACAGCTATCCTAAGGAAAAACAAGAAAGCTGAAGGAGTCACATTACTTGTCTTCAAATTATACTATAGAGCCATAGTAACCAAAACAACATGATATTGGTTTTAAAAGAGAAATAGACCAATGCAATAGAATAGAGAACCCCAAAACAAATTCACACACCTACAATGAACTCATTTTTCAACAAAGGTACCAAGAACATTCCTTGGAGAAAAGATAGTGTCTTCAATAAATGGTGCTGGAAAAACTGGATATCCATATGCAGAAGAATGAAACTAGGCCCCTATCTCTTGCTATATTAAAAAATCAAATCAAAATGGATTAAAAGCTTTAATCTCAGTTCTTAAGCTATGAAACTACTATAGAAAAACATTGGAGAAAATCTCTAGGGGTTTGATTTGGGTACAAATTTCTTGAGCAACACCTCACAAGCAACCAAAGTAAAAATGGACAAATGGGATCACATTAGGTTACAAAACTTCTGCACAGCAAAAGAAACAATCAACAAATTGAAGAAACAACTCACAGAATGGGAGAAAATATTTGCATTCTACCCATCTGACAAAGGATTAATAACCAGAATATATAAGGAGCTCAAACAATTCTACAGGACAAAAAAATCTAATAATCTAACCAAAAAAATGGGCAAAGATTTGAAAAGACATTTCTCAAAAAAGGATATACAAATGGAAAACAGGCACTTGAAAAGGTGCTCAACATCACTGATCATGAAAGACATGCAAATGAAAATTACAATGGGATATCATCTCAAACCAGTTAAAATGGTTTATATCCAAAAGACATCTGATATTGTTTGGCTGTGTCCCCACCCAAATCTCATCTGGTGGGAGGTAATTGATTCATGGGGGTGGGTCTTTCCCATGCTGTTCTTGTGATAGCAAATAAGTCTCACAAGATCTAATGGTTTTAAAAATGGGAGTTTCCCTGAACAATCTCTCTTCTCTTGTCTGCTGCCATGTGAGACATGTGTTTCACCTTCCACCATGATTGTGAGGCCTCCCCAGTCACGTGGAACTGTAAGTCCATCAACCCTCTTTATTTTGTAAATTGCCCATGTAAATTGAATATGTCTTTATCAGCAGCGTGAAAATGGACTAATATAACAGGCCATAGTGAATGCTGATGAGAATGTGGAGAAAAGGGAAGTCTCATAGAAGTTGGTGTGAATGTAAATTAGTACAACCACTATGGAGAACAGTTTGGAGGTTCCCCAAAAAACTAAAAATTAAGCTACATATGTTCTAGCAATCCCACTGCTGGGTGTATACCTAAAAGCAATGAAATCAATATATCAAAGAGATATCTGCAGTCCTATGGTTGTTGCAGCACTGTTTGCAATAGCCAGGATTTGGAAGCAAACTAAGCATCCATCAACAGATGAATGGATGAAGAAAATGTGCTACTTATACACATGATGTACTCTTCAGCCATTAAAAAATAATGAGATTGTGTCATTTGCAATAATATAGATGGAATTAAAGATCATTATGTTAAGTGAAATAAGCCAGGCATAAAAAAGCAAACATTGTATGTTCTCACTTATTTGTGGGATCTAAAAATCAAAACAACTGAACTCATGGACACAGAGAGTAGAAAAATGATTATCAGAGGCCGGTAAGGATAGTGAAGGGGAGGTTTGAGGGGTGTGGAAGGGGAGAAGGAGATGGTTGGTAAGTATTAAAAAAAAAAAGAAGAATTAATAAGACCTACTATTTGGTAACACAACAGGGTGACTATAGTCAATAATAATTTAACTGTACATTTAAAATTAACTAAAAGGGAGAGGGACCAAGATGGCCAAACAGAAAGAGCTCTGGTCTGCAGCTCCCAGTGAGACCAATGCAGAAGGTGGGTGATTTCCAACTGAGGTACCCAGTTCATCTCATTGATGCTGGTTAGGCAGTGGGTGCAACCCATGAAGAGCAAGCAGAAACAGGGTGGTGCATGGAGCTGGGGGACCTCCCTCTCCCAGCCAAGGGAAGCAGTGAGAGGGACTATGCTACCCACCCGGGTACTACACTTTTCCCAGGGTTTTTGCAATCCAGCCATCAAGAGATTCTCTCATGAGCTGACACCCCAGGGCCCTGGGTTTCAAGCAAAAAACTGGGCAGTTGTTTGGGCAGGCACTGAGCTGCAGTAGTTTTTTCACACGGAACTCCAGTGCAACAGGACAACCACCCCCTCCCCTGAAAAGGGGGCTAAAGCCAGGGAGCAAAGTGGTCTCACTTGGTAGGTCCCACTCCCGTGGAGCCCAGCAAGCTAAGAACCACTGACTTAAAATTCTCACTGCCAGCACAGCAGCCTGGAGTTGACCTAAGACTATCAAGCTCAGTTGGGGGAGGGGCAATCGCCATTACTGTGGCTTTCGTAGGCGACTTCCCCCTGGCAGTGCTAAGGAAACTGGGAAGTTTGGACTGGGTGAAGCTCACCACAGTGTGGCAAAGCATCTGTGGACAGATTGCTTCTTTAGATTTCTCCTCACTGGCCAGAGAATCTCTGCAGAAAATGCAGCAGCTCTAGTTAGGGGCTTACAGATAAAACTCTCATCTCCCTAGGACAGAGGGCCTGGGGGGTGGGACAGCTGTGGGCACAGCTTCGGCAGACTTAATTTTTCCTGCCTGCTGGCTCTGAAGACAGGGACTGATCCTGACAAGGGATTCTCCCAGCACAACGCACCAGCTCTAATAAGGGACAGACTCCCTCCTCAAGTGAGTCCCTGACCCCCATGCCTCCTGACTGGTAGAGACCTCCCAACAGGGTTCAACAGACATCTCATACAGGAGTGCTCCAGATAGCATCAGGCCGGTCCCCCTCTGGAATGAAGCTTTCAGAGGAAGAAGCAGGCAGCAATATTTGCTGTACTGTAGCCTCCACTGGTGATACCCAGGCAAACAAGGTCTGGAGTGAACCTCCAGCAAACTGCAGCAGACCTGCAGAAGAGGGGGCTTGACTGTTAGAAGACAAACTAACAAACAGAAAGCAGCCACAACAAAACATCAACATCCCCCACACCCCCACCACAAATCCCCATCCAAAGGTCACCACCCTCAAAGGTCAAAGATAGACAAATCCACGCAGATGAGGAAAAAACAGTGCAAAAACACTGAACATTCCAAAAGCCAGTATGCCTCTCCTCCTTCAAATGATTGCAACACCTCTGCAGCAAGGGTACAAAATTGGACAGAGAATGAGACTGAAGAATTGACAGAAGTAGGCTTCAGAAGGTAGGTAATAAAAAACTCCTCTGAGCTAAGGGAGCATGTTCTAACCCAATGCAAGGAAGCTAAGAACCTTGCTAAAAGGTTACAGAAACTGATAACTAGAAAAATCAGTTTAGAGAGGAACGTAAATGAACTGATGGATCTGAAAAACAGAGCACAAGAACTCCGTGAATCGCCAAATCAATCAAACAAACAGAAGAAGAGATATCAGAGATTGAAGACCACCTTGCTGAAATAAAGCATGCAGACAAGATTAGAGAAAAAAAAAAAAGAATGATAAGGAGTGAACAAAGTCTCAAAGAAATATGGGGCTATGTGAGAAGACCAAACCCACGACTGGTTAAGTGATGGGAAGAATGGAACCAAGATGAAAAACACGCTTCAGAATATTACCCAGCAGAACTTCCTCAACCTAGCAAGACAGATCAACATTCAAATTCAGGAAATACGGAGAACACCAGCAAGATAGTCCATGAGAAGATCAACCTGAAGACACATGATCATCAGATTCTTCAAGGTCGAAATGAAGGAAAAAGTGCTAAGGGCAGCCAGAGAGAAAGGTCAGGCCATCTACAAAGGGAAGCCCATCAGACCAACATCTAATCCCTCAGCAGAAACCCTACAAGCCAGAAGAGAGTGGGGGCCAAAATTCAACATTCTTTTTTTTTTTTTTTTTTTTGAGGCGGAGTCTCGCTCTGTCGCCCGGACTGGAGTGCAGTGGCCAGATCTCAGCTCACTGCAAGCTCCGCCTCCTGGGTTTCCGCCATTCTCCTGCCTCAGCCTCCCAAGTAGCTGGGACTACAGGCGCCCGCCACCTCGCCCGGCTAGTTTTTGTATTTTTAGTAGAGACGGGGTTTCACCGTATTAGCCAGGATGGTCTCGATCTCCTGACCTCGTGATCCGCCCGTCTCGGCCTCCCAAAGTGCTGGGATTACAGGCTTGAGCCACCGTGCCCGGCCTCAACATTCTTAATGAAAAGATTTTTCAACCCAGAATTTCAATCCAACCAAACTAAGCTTTGTAAGTGAAGGATAGATAAAATCCTTTCCAGACAAGCAAATGCTAAGAGATTTCATCACCACCAGGCCTCCCTTGCAAGAGCTCCTGAAGGAAGCACTAAATATGGAAAGGAAAAACTGGTACCAGGCACTGCAAAAGTACACAAAAATATAAAAACCGATGACACCATGAAGAAACTGTATCAACTAGTATGCAAAATAACCATCTAGCATCACGATGACAGGATCAAATTCATATGTAACAATACTAACTTTAAATGCAAATGGGCTAAATGCCCCCAAAAAACACAGACTGGCAAATTGGATAAAGAGCCAAGACCCAGGCCGGGCGCGGTGGCTCAAGCCTGTAATCCCAGCACTTTGGGAGGCCGAGACGGGCGGATCACGAGGTCAGGAGATCGAGACCATCCAGGCTAACCTGGTGAAACCCCGTCTCTACTAAAAAATACAAAAAACTAGCCGGGCGAGGTGGCGGGCGCCTGTAATCCCAGCTACTCGGGAGGCTGAGGCAGGAGAATGGCGTAAACCCGGGAGGCGGAGCTTGCAGTGAGCTGAGATCCGGCCACTGCACTACAGCCCGGGCAACAGAGCAAGACTCTGTCTCAAAAAAAAAAAAAAAAAAAAGAGCCAAGACCCATCAGTATGCTCTATTTAGAAGACCCATCTCATGTGCAAAGACATACATAGGTTCAAAATAAAGGGATGGAGGAAAATTTACCAAGCAAATGAAAAGAAAAGAAAAAAAAAGCTGGGGTTGCAATTCTAGTCTCTGACAAAACAGACTTTAAAACAACAAAGATCAAAAAAGACGAAGAAGGGTATTACATAATGGTACAGGGATCAACACAACAAGAAGAGTTTACTATCCTAAATATATATGCACTCAATACAGGAGCACCCAGATTCATAAAGCAAGTTCTTAGAGACATACAAAGAGACTTAGACTCCCACACAATAATAGTGGGAGACTTTAACACTCCACTGTCAATATTAGACAGATCAATGAGTCAGAAAATTAACAAGGATATTCAGGACTTGAACTCAGCTCTGGATCAAGTGGACCTAATAGACATCTACAGAACTCTCCACCTCAAATCAACAGAATATACATTCTTCTCAGTGCCACATGGCACTTATTTTTAATTCGACCACATAATTCGAAGTAAAACACTCCTCAGCAAATGCAAAAGAACTGACATCATAACAATCTCTCAGACCACAGTGCAATCAAATTAAAACTCGATAAAGAAACTCACTCAAAACCACATAACTACATGGAAATTGAACAACCTGCTCCTGAATGACTCCTGGGTTAGTAACGAGATTAAGACAGAAATTGAGAAGTTCTTTGAAAACAATGAGAACAAGGAGACAACATACCAGAATCTCTGGAACATAGCTAAAGCAGTGTTAAGAGGGAAATTTATAGCACTAAATGCCCACATCAGAAAGCTGGAAAGATCTCAAATTGACTCCCTAACATCACAATTAAAAGAAATAGAGCAGCAAGAGCAAATGCATTCAAAAGCTAACAGAAGAGAAGAAATAACTAAGATCAGAGCAGAACTGAAGGAGATAGAGACATGAAAAATCATTTAAAAATCAATGAATCCAGAAGCTGGTTTTTTGAAAAAATTAACAAATAGGTCGACTTCTAGCAAGACCAATAAGAAATGAGAGAAGAATCAAATAGACACTATAAAAAATGATAAAGGGGATATCACCACTGATCCCACAGAAATACAAACTACCATCGGAGAATACTATAAACACTTCTATGCAAATAAAATAGAAAATCTAGAAGAAATTGATAAGTTCCTGGAAACATACATTCTCCCAAGACGAAACCAGGAAGAAGTCAAATCCTGAATAGGCCGATTAAAAGCACTTAAATTGAGCTACAAACCAAAAAAAGCCCAGAACCAAATGGATTCACGGCCGTATTCTACTGGAGGTACAAAGAGGAGCTGGTACCATTCTTTATGAAACTATTCCAAACAATTGAAAAGGAGGGACTCCTCCCTAATTCATTTTATGAGGCCAGCATTAGCCTGATACCAAAACCAGGCGGAGACATAATAACAAAAAAAGAAAACTTCAGGCCAATATCCCTGATGAACATCGATGCAAAAATCCTCAATAAAATACTGGCTAACTGAATCCAGCGGTACATCAAAAAGCTTATCTACCATGTTCAAGTTGGCTTCATCCCAGGAATGCAAGGCTTGTTCAACATACGCAAATCAATAAATGCATTCCACCACACAAACAGAGCCAATGCAAAAATGATTTTCTCAGTAGATGCAGAAAAATGCCTTCAATAAAATCCAACATCCCTTCACGCTAAAAACTCTCAATAAACTAGGTAATGATGGGACATATCTCAAAATAATAAGAGCTATTTATGACATACCCTTAGCCAATATCACCATAACGAATGGGCAAAAGCTGGAAGCATTCCCTTTGAAAACTGGCACAAGACAAGGATGCCCTCTCTCACCACTCCTGTTCAACAAAGTACTGGAAGCTCTGGCCAGAGCAATCAGGAAAGAGAAAGAAATAAAGGGCATTCAAATAGGAAGTCAAATTGTCTCTATTTGCAGATGATAGGATTCTATATTTAGAAAATCCCATCATCTCAGCCTAAAATTTCTTAAGCTGATAAGCAACTTCAGGAAAGTCTCAGGTTACAAAAATCAGTGAGCATAAGTCACAAGCATTCCTATACACCAACAACAGACAAGCTGAGAGCCAAACTATGAATGAACTCCTATTTATGATTGCCACAAAGGGAATAAAATAAGTTGAAATACAGCTAACAAAGGAGGTGAAAGACCTGTTCAAGGAGAATTACAAACCACTGCTCAAGAAAATAAGAAAGGACACACACAAATGGAAGGACATTCCATGCTCATGGATAGGAAGAATCAATATTGTGAAAATGGCCATACTGCCCAAAGTAATTTATAGATTCAATGCTATTCCCATCAAACTAACATTGATTTTCTTTAAAGAATTAGAAAACACTACTTTAAATTTCATATGGAACCAATAAAGAGTCCGTATAGCCAAGACAATCCTAAGTAACAGCAACAACAACAAAAAACAAAGCTGGAGGCATCATGCTACCTGTCTTCAAACTATACTGCAAGGCTACAGTAACCAAAACAGCATGGTAGAGACACCAAAACAGACATATAGACCAATGGAACAGAACAGAGACCTCAGAAATAACACCACTCATCTACAACCATCTGATCTTTGACAAATCTGACAAACACAAGTGATGTGGAAAGGATTCCCTATTTAATAAATAATGCTGGGAAAACTGGCTAGCCATATGCAGAAAACTGAAGCTGAACCCCTTCCTTATATCTTATACAAAAATTAACTCAAGATGGATGAAAAAATTAAATGTAAAATCCAAAACCATAAAAACCCTACAAGAGAACATAGGCAATACCATTCACGACAGAGGCATGCACAAAAACTTAATGGTGAAAACACCAAAAGCAATGGCAACAAAATCCAAAATTGACAAATGGGATCTACTTAAACTAAAGAGTTTCTGCAAAGCAAAAGAAACTAGCAGCAGAGTGAACAGGCAACCTACAGAATGGGAGAAAATTTTTGCAATCTACCCATCTGTCAAAGGTCTAATATCCAGAATCTACAAGGAACTTAAACAAATTTACAAGAAAAAACAACCCCAACCAAAAGTGGGCAAAGGATATGAACAGGAACCTCCGAAAAAAAGACATTTATGTGGCCAACAAACGTATTCAAAAAAAGCTCATCACAGATCATTAGAGAAATGTGACTCAAAACCACAACGAGATATGATCTCACGCCAGTCAGAATAGTGATTATTAAAAAGTCAAGAAACAACAGATGCCGGTGAGGCTGTGGATAAATAGGATTTTATTTAGCTTTTACACTGTTGGTGGGAATATAAATTAGTTCAACCATTGTGGAAGACAGTGTGGCAATTCCTCAAGGATCTAGAACCAAAGAATGAAATCATGTCCTTTGTAGGGATATGGATGAAACTGGAAGCCACCATCCTCAGCAAACTAACACAGTAACCGAAAACCAAACACCACATATTATCACTCATAAGTGGGAGTTGAACAATGAGAACACATGGACACACACTGGGACCTTTCAGGAGCTGGGAGGCAAGGGCAGGGAGAGCATTAGGACAAATGCCTAATGTATGCAGAACATAAAACCTAGATGATGAGTTGATAGGTGCAGCAAACCACCATGGCTCATGTATACCTATGTAACAAACCTGCACATTCTGCACATGTATCCCAGAACTTAAAGTAAAATAAAATAAAATTAACTAGAAGAGTACAATTAGATTGTAATATAAAGAGTAAATGCTTGAGAGGATGGATACCACGTTGTCTACGATGTGATCATTACACATTACATGCCTGTATCAAAATATCTCATCTACCCCATAAGTATGTATAACTACTATGTTCCCACAAATATTATACATACACACACACACACACACACACACATAAAGAATTTGTCAGTGACATCTTTCATATTGCCATGGCTAGATTTCATTCCAAATTACTGGTAATTGTTCTTTACTATATTTATTGTGGCTAAAGGAAGACACATTCTAAAAACCTGAATCGGGTTATCAATAGAAGCAAAAATGTATGTTGTGATGATAATTTAACTATTAGAAAACCCACTTTACTTGTTCCATTTTTTTATGTACTTGATAACATTAAAGCATAAACACGGAGAAAATTCCCAAAAGTTCTACCTAAATATTTTAATGGTAATTATATATGGTTAAGGATTATTATAATCTTATTTTCTGTTTTTCTATGTATTGTTTTAATGTTTTCACTCTGAATGTATGTTACTTTATTTGAAAAAAAATGCTGGTACTTTAAATCATGAAGTAGATCACAACTAACACTTGTTCTGTTAAACATTTACTATTCAATATATTTACAGTGAAGTTACTGTGAAATTGTTAGCTTGATCACAATAAAGTAAGTTTCATTACTAATGTAACAATAATTACTACCATAATATAGTACAAACTTATTAATTATCAATCTGGTAAATTCTCCTTTAGCATAAAGATAATCTTGGTTTTGTTTGTAATAAAAGAAGGATTTTTTTAAGCAATCCGACAGTGTTCCCAAGCTTATCGGAGGATGTTAATATATTCAAGAAAATATTTGGCTTATTGAAACCCTTAATAATCCTCATTTACATATGACTATTTTACATGCATTTATTTCGTATACTAAAAAGTATGCCAAAGCACTATCTCATTCTTTCTCATAAAGTGCTTATGACTAAGAAAGTGTGACAGAGAGTATTTGCTAATTTTGTATGTGTGGTAACTGAAGAACAGGGGGCCAGAGTACACTGATTATAGACTAGGAGGTGACTTTTAGGTTTCCAGAAAATTCCCTGGTCTCCAGCATTATCTTCCACTTCTGCTTGTTGCCTGAAATTCCTTTTCCATTGATCTAGAACTAAATCTAGAATTGCCATTGATCTAGAACTAGAACCATGATTCCAAATATAAATATCTCAGGATGAGATCACATTGATTTCATCATGCTAATGTGGAAATTACTGATGGAGGATTTTCCAAAAATAAGATTTGCTTGTTGGCTTCTTGGTTTATTTGGATTAGGAATGTGTTTGGGGGAGTCACTCCTGAAGTTGATGATTAGGAAGGATAGTGGGAAAAACATATTTAGGAGAAACATAAAGGAAAATTGGCAGTTGATCAAAAAGGATGAAGTTGGGCTTCTACACACATTTACTTGGACCTAGTAATCAAACAAAGCAACTTGTAATAAACACAGTGGAATAAATATAGGTTTATTCACTCCTCCTTAAAATCTACCCCAAATAACACATGATGGAAAATTATAAAAAATAAATACCATCCTCAGTGATATAAGGGAATGTTGATAACCTAAAATCATATCCTTTTTGAAGTCTATCTCCCAAGTAATGTGAAATGTACACTGAAATAGGTAAAGAAACTCAAAGCTATGCACTCATACTCAGCCCTTGAGCAGGAAACAGAATTAAGATTTCTAGTCATGCTTGCCCTATCTACAGATAATTTGATTAGATCTTGGAGATCTAGAACCCTTTGATAGAATTTGGAGTGTCCTTTTAGAAAGTGCTAAATTGCTGGAGAGGTAGAACTAAAGGAGATTCCACATAAATAATGCCATTTCTACTTGACTATGACCCAAACCCTGAGCACATCAATAATGTCAAAGGTGAGGCTGGGAAGAGTGTCCTTTTAGAAAGTGCTAAATTGCTGGAGAGGTAGAACTAAAGGAGATTCCACATAAATAATGCCATTTCTACTTGACTATGACCCAAACACTGAGCACATCACTAATGTCAAAGGTGAGGCTGCGAAGAGCAGGAACACATAGAGCCTGTCACTTGCTGGCTTTGAATGCTCAAAATTTGCTGAGCATGTACTCATAAAGCTAAGAAGGAAAGTGGAGGAAGATGTGCTAACAATGCCTGATTGGATGACATGTTTGGGACAAGCAAGCCCAGTAAAAGCTGCAGGCTCTTTCAGCTTAATTCTCCTGTTCATAACTTAGAAGTAATTAGCAAAGGACCTGTGCATAGATACTGGGGAAAAAATTCAAAGAAAAGAAACATAAGCAAAAGTCAGATGAAAGATGCAATATGCATAAGAGAGGGCATACTCATTTTTAAAAAACAAGAAAAACTGCAAAAAATGATAGTGCATAGTTTCAAAGTTAACTACAGGTGATATGATTTATTGTTGTTCTTTTTTTTTTCTTTTTTCTTTTTAAGGAAAGCTCAAAGAAGAACCTCAAGGATTCAGAAAAGAGATTATATCACAACACCAGGAAACAGAAAGCAAACTAATGGTGCACAGAAAAGCCAGGGAATAATAAAGCAGAAAATATTACAGAGATGAAAAAAGCACGCTGCACACTAGAAGCAACAAAAAATAGAGTAAGTGTAACTAAAATGTTTCCTCTTGGCCTCTCAATGCAAACACAAAATGAATAAAGAACAAAGACATTGAAATTATTTTGGAGAATATATGAATATATGACACAGTGATCCAACATACAGACAGAACAATAGAACTGAAAAAATAAGATAAAAGATATAATGGGAGAAAACTTTCTTAAAATAAATTTGTTAACATGCAAATTGAAAATGTACAATGTCTGGGATAAACAGTGTTAAAACAGAATGGTCAAAAATGAAACATATTCTGAAATTCAAGAATAAAGAAAAAAATTATATAAGCACATGGCCTGAAAAGTAAGTCACCTATAAAAAAATAAAAGGGAAATATTGATTTCAGCACTCTCCACATTCAGTGCTGGAAGAACATGAGTTAATGTTTAAAAAACAAAATTTGACAGTGTTGTGATCAAAGGCTAAGAGGAAAGAATAGTCATTCCTTGGTATCCACAGTGGATTGGTTCCAGAACCTCCATGGACACCAAAATACGAGGATACTCAAGTCTCATATAAAATGTCACAGTATTTGCATGAAGTGTATACACATCCTCCCATATATTTTAAGTCATCTAGATTACTTATAATACCTAATACAATGTAAATGCTATGTAAATAGTTGTTATATGGTATTTTTGTGTTTTACTGTTGTATTGTTGTTATTTTGAATATTTTTTATCCACGGGTAGGTCTGCATATGTGGAAGCTGCAGATATGGAGGGCTGATTTTACAACTAAGAACTTTATACCTAGCCAAGGTTTTATTCGAGTATAAATACAAAGAACAGATTCTCAAGCATGCAAGAATTCAAGAAATAAACACCAGAGAGCTCTTGAGAAACGATCACCCCCTCAAAAAACGAAACACACAAAAAAATCCCTGCTGTTTGTCACATTGCAGTCAAAAGACTTGCATCCAAGTAAGCAATTAAGAACAGAAAAGATGAAGTAAACAAAGTGGGAATGAGCATTCATCACTTTAAAATATAACACTATGATTAAATCACTTTGGAAATTATGATTACAGAACAGAATTTGCATGTTGTAAAGCCCAATAATAATAATCATCATCATCAAGATAAAGAACAGGAGTAGTAAAGCTTGTTTATTTCCTCTTCCTTCAAAACAAGAAGCCAATTGATATATACTAAAATAATAAACACATGTCCAGCCTCTTAATGCTGTTATGAACTCCCACTACTTTAATTTTGGGAACAATTTCAGGAACAATTACTATCTCTTTGTTGAAGAAAGAGGTAACTTAATTTTAATAATTCCTTCGCTTTTACTGCAATTCATTATTCTTCTGTTAAACACAATTAAATATATGCTCTTTAAAGTAAAAATAACAAAGATGGCTTGATTTAAATTTCTGACTAGCCTTTCTTCCTTTACACAAGAGGCTGTGGAATTTTGTGGTTGATGGTGTAGACTCTTGAGATGAGTTTAAAATAATGAACACACTACCTACCATTTGTAGCTTACACCTAGCTGTTTCAGTTTCCTCATTAGAAAAGTGAGAATAAAGATAATATATATCTCACAGAATTATTCAAAAAACGAACATGTCCATTACTGTAAAGTGTTATCATTGTCCCTAAGTTTATTGTAAGTACTAAATATGTCACTTTTCTGTGTTGTTTTATTTTTTGGTTTAGCTAATATGTATTTGGAAAATGACATCATTATTCATTAAAAATAAAATTTTAAATCCAGTGAGAGGACAAACTAGGACACAACTAAATTTCCTTCCTGTATACTCATTCTTCTGCTCTATTTATGGAATTATGCCATTATGACCCTTCAAGAAAATCTTCTCCAAATTTTTATTACTACATAGCAGTTCAGAATCTAATCTCTCTCTCTCTCTTTCTCTCTCTCTCTCTCTCTCTCATATCTATCTATCTATATATATACACACACACATATATACACACATACACATATATACTCTCTCTCTCTTTCTCTGTCTCTCTCTCTATAGACTAACATACACACTCACACTTTTTTTTTCTTTTACCTGCATGGTAGGTGTTTGAAAGGAAAACAATTCAAAGATAATAACTTTAAAGCTATTTATAGTTCAGGTATTGCTTTGTATTAAATGTCACTTGGAGATGAATTCTATTGTTCAGAAAGTTCCATCTGTTTCTCTAACTTGCACAATATCAAATTCTTAAAACCTTATGTATACTGGCATTTCAAGAACAGTTCCTGAAATTAATTTGGTGTCATAATTCTGTTGTTAATTAGATATAAAGCAACCCCAAAGTGTCTAGCATCTGTAGGTACCTGCCCATCTCATGGAAAATTCTAGAACTAACAATGTGTTCTGCTTGGAACAGCAGATTTATATGGGCTAATGATATAAATAAATGATGTTATGGGGATGTAGGCTTGATTGCCCAATGATGAGACTATGAAATTCTGAAATACACTGAAATTTAAAAGAACACGCCAAATGTCAGGACTTAATGCTTCATTCCGTTCAACTCTGAATGCTCTGAAGGAAAAAGATCTTGGTTGCCTTGACATAGACCAGTGGAACCTAATAGTCCAGAACAAACCCATCCATATACGCTCAACTAATTTTTGACAAAGGTTCCATTAATATACAATGGGGGAAAGTATAGACTCTTTAATAAATGGTGTTGGAAAAACTTGATATTGACATGCAAACCTTAAAATCAGATCTTTCTCTTATATCATACACAGAAATGAATTCAAAATGGTTTAAAGACTGGATCTGAAATCATGGCACTCGCAGAAGAAAACATGAAGGAAAAGCTCTCTGACTTTGGTCTTGGCAATGATTTTTTAGATTTGATCTCAAAAGTACAGAAAATAAAAGCAAAAATAAACAATTAGGACTACATCAAACTAAAAACTTCTGCACAGCAAATGAAACAATGAAGAAACAAAAAGTCAACCTACAGAAAAAAGAAAATATTTGTAAACCATATATCCAGTAAGGTGTTAATATCCAAAATATATAAACAACTCATATAACTTAATTGCAGAAACAAGTAACAAAAATAAACAAAAAACAACCAAATAACTCAAGTTAAAAATGGGCAAAGGACCTGAATAGACATTTTCACAAAGAAGACCTAAAAATAGCCAACAGATACATGAAAAGATGATCAATATTATGAATCATTAGGGAAATGTAAATCAAAATCACAATGAGGTATCACCTCATACCTGTTAGAATGGCTATTATCAAAAAGCCAGAAAGTAAGTGTTGGCAAGGATGTGGAGAAAAGGGAAACCTCATACTCTGTTGGTGGAAATATAAATTGGTACAGAACTTTCAGAAAACAGCATGGAGGATTCTTGGAAAATTAAAAAAGGAACTACCAAATGGAAGAAGTTTAATGAGGTATAGTTAGTGAAAAGAGAGATTGCAACAGGAAGAGGGAAGATGAAACAAAAGCAAATTAAAAGCAGCTCAGGGTTCCTTATTTATCTTTTCCACCCTAATATAAATTTATGAAAAAAATCTTAACCCATGGTACATAAGGATCACTCTGTTTTGGGGGAAAATACAAGAACAATAACAGAGAACGTGGCCTTGAGAGAAACAGTAGAAATCCTACACAAGAAAACCAACCCTTGGACATTTGCACCTTTCAAAAAAGGTGTTTAGAGTCAGAGCTGGCACTGTTAGAAAATCATTATTATTTTTTAAAATTTAGAAATGAGTAGACTTATTTTTATTTTTTGGAACTCTTCAGACCTGAGCACCCCATCCAGTGGACATCAAAACTAATATTCTTTGGTGTCATGTCTAAGAAGGCTGTCAGTGTTCTAAAAATAGCTGATGTTCATTTAACTTGGCATAGTTCATCAAGAAATTGAACTATCCTCTCCCTGGCCCAGGAGGTTGTAACTTCTCTCAGACTGTCTGGAAATGTCTAAATTTAGTTTTCCATCAGGTAGCTTCCTCTAATTTCCTTCATGCTCATATGGCATATTAACAACAAAATAAACCAACCACATCTCCGTGGAAACAAGCACAGATGTTTCAGAATATGCCTGCAGAAAGAACCCGTCAATGAACAACCTGTAATTCTTTAATTAATTCAAATATTTTGCTGTCAGCTCTCTCTTTGAAGCCACAGATTGTTTTTCATTTTGAGATTCACTTTTTACCCAGTAATAGAAACAGATTGGTTTCTTTGGTCCCACTGTGTCAAGATTTAGCAACGAGACTCCTTGAAAATCACAAGCTGTGGAGTAATTCATCTGTAATTACAATTTGGAACCTTTTATCCTCTCAATTAAGGTCACATCATAGTCAAATGGATAGCATTGCTCTTCTTTTATTATATCAAGAATTTCATTTTGGAAACGTTTCTCCTAGATGGGCCAAAATATATATTTCTATTTAATAAGTCAGAATCTTATACAGCTCTGTTTTAACAATTATGCAAACTCCACCTAAAATTTTTCTTACATTAATCCAATATCCATGCTTTTCCTCCAAATATTCCTGTGAGCCAGAAGACCACAGCTTTTTATTTTTTTCTTTTTTAATGTTATTGTTCATGTGGAAACGGTGTCTGAAATCTGACCTGGGAAATAGATTTTACCTGCCTGAATTCCTAGGTTGGGGACGGATTACATTTTTTTTCCTCTACTCTTGGGCTGTGCTGAAGGAACATCAATCAAATGACGAGACAAGTGGACTGAAGATTAACACTGACATAAATTACCATACGGATTTATTTGATGGCATAAGGAAATATTTTGGATGGAATATAGTTGTATTAGTAGCTTATTATAAATAGTAACACATATTATTGATTTTTTAATGTTTACTGATAACGTTCACATGAACTTGAATGAACTTGTCCCCTGGAATTCACATAGATGGGGAAAAAAGAGGCTCAAAGGAAAAGCAGATTAATGTAACAGGTAAGGGTGAAGCTTGAATCATGCTTTTTGGTTTGCCAAATGGCAGCGGTCTGGAGAGCACAGCTTTGGGAAGGTAAACTGTTCATATACAGATGCTAAGAACGCCCATTGCTCTTCTCTCAGCCCCATCACGAGTTGAGGTGGAAAATAAGAGAGGATAAAGTCTTCACCATATCTCCCCCTTGTAACTGATTTCTGCTATGGAAAGCAAAGCAAAGCAAAGCGAAGCAAAGCGAAGCGAAACGAAACGAAACGAAACGAAACGAAACGAAACAAAACAAAAAAAATTAAAGGCACGATTTCAGTCTTTCGGGATTTTATCATCTGATCGGAATGTTGACATCTAATCACATGAATCAGATACATACAACTTTTAAAGCTCTGTATCAACAAACACTGATTTTGACCACTAGTGATGCTAATGTGAGATTAGAGAAGCTTATTTTAAATTATAGCCCATTGATCATAAACCAGTTCTTAAAATTTTGGTAACTTGTGTCATAATTACTGAATTCTTATTATTGGATGAATGTTCATAATTCTTAAGGCAACTCACAGCCCATACTGTTTCACTAGAAGAAATCTAATCTTCGACGTATATAAACAACAGTTTAAGTCTAGGTGGGACAAAATGCTGATGTATATTTACGAAATTTTACTCATGTATGTTGTATATAACTCAGAAACTAGAGTCAGTGTTACTCAGGAAAGATATGATGAAGCACATTCTTTACAAAAATTTTACCCCAGAATTTGTATGCTGTTATTATTAAGGGATCTATGAGTTTCTCTCTTCTGGGATATCTTCTGGAGCTGTAAATCGTGCCTCTGAATTTGATTTCTTAAGAGTTACCTAAAAGTTGTAAAGGTCGTCGTATGACAACCTCCCAGAATTCCTAAATAATACCTTAGTTTCTAAATTTCTAGATATTAACACTTCACTGAATCAATGCTAAACAAAGCAAACCTTGAGAATTGTGTGAGATCAAACAAAGATGAATAAGTTTTCCATTATAATCATGATCATTTGGACTCTTTCACCCCATTTATAGAGAAAAGGATATAGATCATGTTTAATGCTTGAAGGGTCATTTTATAATACAAATACAATTCACAATTAACAGTGAACACTATGGTTTTATTCTACATAGTCACACAGTCTAACAAGCTCTCAAATTAACATTTACCCACTCTGGGATTAAGGACTGAATTGAGAAAAGAAAAATGTATCATTACTAGCTAATAACATATTAATAGATGGGAAAGATTGCAACCATGGACATAATAAAGGAAACTGAATGAGGTTACCTGGATGAAGGAATCACAAAACTAGGTTGCTTGGGAGAGAAAAACCTCATCTTGTCTTACCAGTGTGGTCTGATATGATGGCAGAAGGGTGGGAGACTACAAGGGCAAAGCTCATCTATCACCTTGAGTATCAGTTTAAAAGTTGGATCTAGAGTGTTATGGGACACCACAAAGAATCTCAGAGTATGAAATTTGTGGCATGCAGGTGTAGGTAGGTGTTGTTAACCAGACCAAACAGATTTTAGGGCATTCTGGAAAAGAGAGCCTGAGGATAACATTAACTTACACTGCTGTCCCAAAAAAGTGATAATTGCAACGGATGTTGATAGATGCCAAAAGATCAACACGTTAGTGGAGAAACGGAAAGGTACTCAATAACAACCTGCTACGAACTAGACTAAATAAGAAACCTGAGTCTTGAAGACTTTAAATACCCAGTTGGCTTCCATTATTGGCCACAGCACCTCTGGTCTATTCGAGACAACCAAAGAGAGTCTTTCAAAACCCAAGTCACTCCTCTGCTCAAAACCTGTCCTGAATCTCCTTTCACTCAAAGTATACATCAGCATCCTTACAGTGACTCTCAGGTCTTACATGATCTAGCTGTTTTCCCTTCTCAGGCTTTATGTCCTCTTGCCTAGATCCCGCCATATGCCCACTCTTCTGTTTCTTAGGTTGTGGCTTAGGAACCTTTGCCAGATCTTTTCCCCTTGCCTAGATTGCTCCTCCCCAAGATGTTTGCTAGTTAATATGCCACCTCCTGTGTCTCTGCTCAAAGGGCACTTCTTAAATAATATTGAACCTACCCTGGTGTTTTGAAATTGCAACCTACATACTCTTTCCTCTGCTGCCATTCCCAATCCTCTCACCTACTTTGGTTTTTCTTTTATTTCCAGCTTCTACCATCTTCTTACAAAGTATGTAATTTACATACTATGTTCCTTATTATTCTCCCCTTGCCTAGAATGTAAGCTCAATGAAGATAGAAATCCATGCCTGTTTTCTCTAATGTATCCCAAATGCCTATGCTTAATAATGAAAAGAACATAAGCAAAAGTTGTAAGAATGAATAAAATAAACGAATGCAGAAACTGACTGATGATTACACCGCAGGTGAGCTAGGATTTGAATTAAAGTTGCTTTCTACTATTCTCTCAGTAGATGTAGACTAAGTATGCTACTGGGCATTGAGTAGAAAAAAGAGCCAACGTCCAAGCCACTTTTACTGTCTATGAATACAGGATTGGCTACAAAATGACCTTGAAACCTCTGGGGTTAGATTAAAAGTGCCGTAATGCACAGACTGAGACCTTTGTTCCCGTCAAAAGGAGAGTTTTGATTTCCTTATGGTCCACTTGTAGTCGTGTTCTTTATTAACATAGGTGTCCTTGAGTCTGATCAATCAGAACTTTTCCCCTGCGACTTACTGAGCCAATGGCTTTAACTCAAAATGTAATAATAAAGCTGTCATCAGCAGACGAACGCAAGCTGCTGTTCTGTGTCTGCCTTCCTTCCGGTGTCTGCTGCTAGCCACCTTCATGCTCTCCGTGGTAAGAGTGGGGCTGCTGTGGGGGTGGGCAGTGGACTTAATTAAATCATTAACCTTCCTCACCAGTTCTTTTTAAACTAAGAAAAACACATCCCAGATGTAACTGGGTATTAATATGAAATATGGGTCTTTAAGACTCCCTCCTATTCCGTTTTTAGAACACAGATGTAATTATCATGCCTAGCTGAGCGTGCTCTAGAAGGTGAACTAAATGATGGCCCTAGAAGGCATGCATAATTGGAATGAGGCCCTCTGAGAAACGTGATGATGATTTTTATAATTCTGCCCAAATGTGAGTCTCTCTTCATGGAGCCCGTGAGCTTAGCATTGCATGGCATAAATGGGATTACTAGGTCATGACAGCCCAGGTTCTCTTGCCAATAGCACTTAAGTCATTTGGAGACAATACAGTAAAGGTCATCAATGTAGGTGGACTTTCACCTGATGGGGGAGGCCTGGAGCTTGAGTGAGGGAGTAGAAAAGAAAATGAGGGGTCATCAATCAAAGCAGACTGCTGAGTTCAGGCTGTGTAATAGGCAAGGACTCCCAGCCGAGGCCCTGAAGTCAAATAACAAAAAGGGTGCTTCAGCCCACTTTTCCACTCAGCTCCAGCTCTTCTCCCAATCCTTTCCAAGTAACTGTTTCAGGATTCTATGTTGAAGGCTTAATTTTTCAATAGTATCCTTTATACCCTCCTGCTTCAAATAAGCCAGAAAAATGTGCCAAACAAAGCAGAAGAGGCATGTTCCTGACTCAAACCCTATGTACAGCAACAGTAGTTATGCTACCTTACAGTTCCATTTTGATTAGGGTTTTGAGTGAGGATGTCTGGTTTCTTTCCCATGCATATTCCTTATCCTTAGGTCTGGAGTTAGAAGGAAGGAAGGAAACCAACTTCTGTAGAACTTTCTACATGTGACTCACTTTTGTATGTTATGTTTTTTAGTCTTAACAAGAACCTGTCAGGAAATATACTCGTATTTCTAAATGTGTCAAAGAGCAAATGGTTGAGAGAAGAGTTAGGGAAATTTGCCCTGAGTCACACAGATAGAAAGGACAGAGCAAGAAGCTGGCTTTACCCCTACCTATAAGGCCCACTAGTCTATCTTACTAGGGAAAACCCAAGGAACCTTCTAATCATGTTGGTTGCCTTTTAATTGCTCAGGTTGTCCCTTTCACCCTTGGCTTAGTTTTAATATACACATAGGTAAAGCAGAAGTCAGAGATGCATTGCAGAGTCTACTGTAGACAGCCAGTCTTTAATTTACAATGAACTAAATTACAAAAAATCTAAATAACCAGATTTTTCTGCCATACATAACATTTTAGAGTTTTTTTTTTTTTTTTTTTAATTGGTGAAACTAGAATAAAGGAAACTATGAGAGGTAAGAGTAGATGGCAATAAAACTAGAAGAAAAGGTTGGCCTGCCCGCCTGGCTGGGCTGAATACTTTTAGTCTTACTAAAAGCGCTGCACAAATGGACTTATTTCTCAATTCAACTCTTTTAGCCCCTGAAATGTCATGAAACACCAGTTCATTTAGGTTGATAGGCATTGAACGCTGGAGACTGCAGCTGCCTTCAGACGCTTTAACGGGCTATCAGTCACTGACTCATTGGGAATTAATTTTAGGAGATGGCTTCTAATGTTCAGTGTAAGTTAATCTGCACTGGGGGATTTGGAGTCAGGCTTGTATTAGGAGGAAGTTGAAACATGAAATAGATTGAATTTAAACAGAACTTAGCGGAATAGGTGTTTCCTATCGCAGGAAGGCTCTTGTTGCCTAGGAATAGCAGAGGTGCACAAGGCCTGTAGTCCTGAGGTCAGAAAAAAGGGAGTCGATGCGAATATGGCCTAGCAATGGTTGACAGTCTGGGATGAAGAAAAGGTGAACAGTCTTTTTCAAATAAGACAGTAAAGATGTATGTCGTTGGACCTCTAGTGGAGCAAGGATGGATGTGATTCTGCATTTCTGTAGAAACACAGATTGTGTAGGTACCAAAAATAAAATCTGCAAATTTGCACCAAAATAATACGATAGCTTCTTTATCTGATTTTGAGATTTTCTTATTTGGTGATTCTTTTAGAATGTTTTCAGAAATCTCAAAGAGAACAGAAAAGTTTCTTTTTGCTTAGTATCTCTCAAGCTGGCTGCACATTCGAATCACCGAGGGGCAGTGTAATATAACATGAATGTCCAAAAATTCTGATGTAATTTGTCCATGGTGCAGTCCAGGCTTCAGTATTTTTAAAAGTTCCTCAGATGTTTTATTGTGCAGCCAGCATTGAGAATCACCTCATTAACTTAAAGCCATGTAATCCTGAGCCTCAGACATTGAGCAGAGGATCAAATAATATTGCTTTTAATCCACTCCCAACGTGTGGCTATAAGAAAGTGAAACCCATTTCCTCTTTCGAGGGAGAAAACATCAGTGTCTCTGCAGCTTGGAGAGTAGGAAAGGGTCGGTGCTTTCAGAATGCAAGAGGTGGCACCCAGTGCTAGCAAATTATAACAGAGGATGTTGGGGCAGATGTGCTTTTGATGGGACTGCATTTTCTAATCATCGGGTGGAAATTGTGCTCAGCAGACTGTGTCTGACTACATCAGAGGATGGAGTCATATGTGAAATGAATATATGAGACGCCTCCCCATAGGAAAGCCAGAAAAACAGGGCAGCTAAATTCAATACCTGAGTTAAACATAAACAGTAGTGAGACTATAATATTAAATATTAATAAATATAATATTAGATATAAATAAATAACTAAATAAACTAAGGGTCTTATGTGGCGTAAACAATGCTCTGGACCTTGGGGGAAACAGAAACGATTGAGGCACAGACCATCTTGTTGGAGAGCCCACTGGTGGATAGACAGCTATACAACTGGGACATAAGGTAGGAGATAAGGGAGCATCTGGAGATATCCCAGAGAGTGGTGCTGAAATGATGACAATGCAAAGGAAGAAAAGACCCAGAGAAGGAATTTCAGAGCCAGAGGCATCTATGTTTTTATCCTGCCAGTTTCAGCCACTTGGTATATGTGTGGCCTTAATTAAGGCAATTAACCTCAGCCTGAACCTCACCATTTCCCCTTTGAAATAAGGAAACCAAGTTCAACGTGTTGTTATAACAATTAGTGATTATGGATGTTACATGCCTCGCACAGTTACTATGAAATGGTAGCTTTTGGGTGAGCACAGGAAAAGGGGACTGTAAAGTTAACATGACCATGTAGTTGACTACTGTTATTGGAACTTGCAGTATAAAGGGATATGTTTTAATAATTATGCTGCAGTAACACTCTAAACTTGGAAAATCCTGGGTAACCATTATATATGGTCACCTTATAAATGATACTGATAAGGTGTCACTGATCAGGCATCAAGGGCATAAGATCTGAATTAACTGTCGGGTTCGAATTTTGTGTACATTGTTCTGATGTGGTGACTCATGCCTGTAATCCCATCACTTTGGGAGGCTAAGCTGGGCAGATCACAAGGTCGGGAGTTCGAGACCAGCCTGACCAACATGCTGAAACCCTGTCTCTACTAAAAATATAAAAATTAGCCAGTAGTGGTGGAGTGTGCCTGTAGTCCCAGCTACTCAGGAGGCTGAGGCAGGAGAATTACTTGAACCTGGGAGATGGAGGTTGCAGTGAGCTAAGATCATGCCACTACACTCAAGTCTGGGCAACAGAGTAAGATTCTGTCCCCCACCCCAGAAAAAAGTTGTGTACATCACTCACTAGCTATGTAACCTTGAGTCAGTTAGTTAACCAATCAGAATCTGAGTTTCCTCAATTACAAACTGGGATTGATAATAGTACCTTTCATATATAAGTGAGCAAATCAAGTGTTTAATATTTGTAATGTCTTTAGATGAATCTATAGGACATCTTAAGCACTCAGGAAGTTCCAGTTAATGTTATTATGGCTAGAAATAGTGATAGATTTATAATCGGAAGGGGGAGAAGCAGGGGGAAAAATGGAAGTCAATTGTTGCAAAAGAAGAAAAGGACTCAATTCAACAGATGTGGATATAAGAAGAGCAATATTGACTTTTGAAAGAATAATTTACTAGTTTAATGGGATCTAAAAACTTGCAGAATTAGTGAACAAGAAAGAAATGTAGTCTTTGCCTATAGATCAGTCTTCCTAAAGGCTTGGCAGTGAACAATAGAACCCAAATGGTTGGAAATTGGAGGGGGAGGTAGTATTGAGGAAAGGAAGTAGAATCTTTTGGGTATTCTTAAAGACAAGGAGGAAGGTGTTGATGGAGTGGGTGAACTTTAAGTATGAAGGATGGTAGGGGTAATTAACGATCAAAGTTCTTGAGGCAGGGATAGAATCATGGTCAGATAGGTAGGATCTAATCTTAGAAAGATGAGAGTAAATTGCCCTTATATTTATTTTTTATGCTTTATGCTGCTGGAATGAGAGAACAGAGAATGGGAGTGGACATAGAGTAATATCCACATAGAAGTCTAGCTTACCCCATGGGTTCTTGATCCTCTGCTGTTCTTGAGGGGTTTTCCTTCCGTAACCATTCTAGTTTGTTCTCTCTCTTCACAAAGACAATTTTGCAATTGCCTATATGATTTGCTGTCATCCTAAAGAAATACATAGATGAATAATAAAAGTAAATAAACTCTGTTGAGTCTACATCTTTTAGCTGTTATCTAACCACTCTCCTTGTCCAAACTTTTTGAAAATTGATCTAAATTTGCCTAACCACATGCCTCCTCCCATTCATTTCCAAACCTATTGTCACCTGGGTTTTGACTCCTTCACTCACATCCACCATATTTCAGGTCGTTATCCTTCATTTTCACATTGAGAAGTGAATAGGTTTTTTTTTTTTTTAATTTTTGTTTTTTTTTTTAGTGCTTACCTTACTAGACCTACCAGTTACACAGGCACTCAGCCTCCTTCTGGAACTTTCCCACTGTGTTCTCCTGGTCCAGCATCTACATCCCTGACTGTTGCTCCTTTGTCACTCACAGACTCTCTTATTCTAGCCATGTTTTCAATGGTGTTCTTTGGGTTCTATCCTCAGCCCACACATATTCTCACTCTTCACTGTTCTCTGGAGACATAATTGACTCCAACATTTTTTAAACTGCTCCACTATTAAGATAACAATTCTCAAACTGGTATGTTTATCGAGAGTTTTAAACTCTTACACCTAACGCCTTGATTAAAGTCTCTGGTATCTCAAATAGGTACCTGAAACCCAGGATTTATAAAATGAAACTCATCATCAAACCACTCATTCTGTTTCCATATCCCCATAAACTCTGCTTACTAGAAGTCCCAGTACAGGTTCTGAAGCTAAAGTGCCTGAGTATAAAACTCAGCTCCATCATTTCCCGCCTGTGCGACCTTATGTAAAACATTCAACGTTCCTATACCCCAATTTTTTCTTATAAAATGAAAATAATGGAATTTAGCTATCTTGGGTTATTGTGAGGATAAAGTTTTAAAAAAGTGAAAATCATGTAGAAGAATGCTTAGTGTAAAGGGGCTAAATTAAAGATAGCTATTATTGCTATTTCAATATTCTCATTCTCTTTTCATTGGAGCATTTTAGCCTACCCATGTACTCACACTAGAAGCTTAGGGAATGTTTCTGATTCTGCCTTCCTCAGTCTCCACATCTACCAATGGCCAACCCTCAGTAATTTTACTAAGCATTTAAAAATATCTGTCTTCTCTTTTCATTGATGGCCTATACTATTTCCTTAATTTAAAACCCCACCAAATATTTTCGACATTACTGACAGTGTCCCAAAGGGCCTCTGGACTCCAGGTGTGTCTCCCACAAATCCATTTTAAACCCAGTCCCTGGACTTAAATTAAAAGACAAATGTGATACTGGAGCACTCACATTTAAAACCCATAGATGGTTCCCATGTCTACCCAAGTAAGTCAGGTTCTCAATATGGCATGTGAACTATGAGCCTCATGCCAGATCTTGAAGCATGTATGG
Organism: Trachypithecus francoisi; assembly: GCF_009764315.1. Lineage (NCBI taxonomy): Eukaryota > Metazoa > Chordata > Mammalia > Primates > Cercopithecidae > Trachypithecus > Trachypithecus francoisi. The sequence continues at coordinate 12,105,108 of NW_022681458.1, forward strand.
GAGTGTCATGGAGCCCTGGACACAAAAGCTAAAAAACTGATTCAGCTGGATTGTATGGACTTCCAAAGAAAAGAGACTGGTGGTTGATATGAAGAGTGTAGAGTAACAGTACTTTTTCTGCTCATTTTCTTCCTGAAAAATTATTCTCTTAACTCATGCATGTGTGTGTATGTGTGAGTACATGCTGCGTGAAACAGGAACCATGAAGAAGATCAATACTGATAGTGTTAGGGAGAGCAGTGGTGCCGTGGAGGTGGGGGGAAAGTCTTGGTTAAGGAAAAAAAAGGCCACAAAAATGTTGAAACAAAAAAACCCAATTTTGTATATTGGAAATATAGAAAAATTAGTTTACACTAGAAATAAGAAGAGATGGTAGGTTAAAGTCATTAGAAAAATAAATGATCATGATTCTTGGCCTCAGGAAAACTTTTAAATAAAATATAGATAGATATATTAGACAGAAAGATGTATGATAGATAGATAGAAATATGTCTATCTTTATATTCTTATATATATTTTACATATATTTATATAGTCATTTCTCAGTATCAGTGAGTCTTTATTCCAGAACTCCTTTGGATACCAAAATTCATGGATGCTCTGGTCCATTACATGAATAAAAACTATACACATCTTCCCATATACTTTAAATTATCTCTAGATTACTTATAATACCTAATACAATGTAAATATTATGCAAATATTGTTATACTGTATTATTTTCTATTCGTATTATTTTTATTGTTGCATTGCAATTTTTTATTGTCTTTGTTTTTTTTTTTTTTCTGAAGTATTTTCTATCTGCGGTTGGCTGAATCTACAGATATGAAACCTGCAGATGTGGGGAGCTGACTGTCTGTAGGCAGATATTTCTATCTATCTATTTATATGTCTATATAAATATCTATAGCTATATTTACATATACAAAGCAAAAAAGGAATATATGGAAATGTATGGAAAATATTTGTAAATAATTTTTAAATTGGGTTGTCATAAACAGGAATAAATAATTTAATTTGTGATTTTAAGATACTATCAAGACAGAGTAAGATTTGATTTTAGATACCCTAATGTAGATAAAGAGACCATGCTGGAGACTAAGGTGGAAGAAAAGGATCAGGAGTTGACTGACAGTCATTTGGATAATGACCCGAGAATCTAGGTCAAGCGTGCCTTAAGATTCACACTCTAACAGTAGTATAATGTCTAAATTGAGGAAAAACTTTCCATTCAGCCAGGTTTTGGGTGGTGGGGGCTTTCTGATCCCCAGGTATGTGAGAAATTCTAGGGGTGAAAGCTGAACACACAGAGGTATCGCCTGCTGAGTGCTGTCAAAGTTATCAATCACATTCGAAAGTGAGGACATATCATGCTGGTGTGTGGATGGCCATGGAATGAAAGCACAGAGCAGCAGCTGGGATTACATAGAAACTTAAACAACCAGGAAAAGTTAGGGGAATGCAGAGTGGTCACGTTCAGTGAGGTTGGCAGAGGCAGCAAAGAGATAGTGTTTGCTCCTGACTCAGGAGGTCAGGAAGTTAGTAGAGTTGATGAAGCAAGCAGGGTTGTTATAATTTGAAGTTTGTCCCCTCCAAATCTCATGTTAAAATGTGATCCCCTGTGCTGGAAGTGGGGCCTGGTGGCAGGTGCTTGGGTTACGGGAGTGGATCCCTCATGAATGGTTGGCTTCCCTCCTTCCAGAAATGAGTTTATGTGAGATCTAGTTATTAAGGAGTCAGGGACCTCCCCCATCTCTTTCTCACTCTCTCTCACTGTGTGACATGCTTGCTCCCCTTTTACCTTCCATCATGACTAAAAGCTTTCTGAATCCTCACTGGAAGTCAAGCAGATACAGGTGCTATGCTTGTACAGTCTGCAGAACTGTGAGCCAAATAAACCTCTTTTCTTTACAAGTTACCCAGTCTCAGGTATTCCTTTATAGCAATGCAAAATGGACTAACTCAAGGTGAAAGAAGTTTTGGTTCTAGGATAGAGGCATTTTGTTACTTGTTCCTATTTTTGTTACCTCTTCATCTGTGAAGTGGGCCTGTGGGTACCAATTCCATGCAGAAGGCAATCAAAGGCCTTCCAACAAATGCTGTCTTTGATGAGAACAAAAGGTTGGGATCATCTCTTGTAAAATTAATTAAGGGTAGTGTAAGGTGCTTTTGGTTGCAAATATCAGTGAAACCAGAGGCAGGTAGTTACAGATTTAGTTTGCTCAGCAGTAGAAGACCCAATTTCTTTCCATATTACCACTCTGTTTTCTGTACCCATTGGCCATCATCCTCCAGCTTGCTTCCCCATGGTCACAAAATGGCAGCCACAGCTTCACATACCACACCCTTAGACAACTGTCAACACACAACCTCACTAAGGGGTAGAAAAACATAGAAGCTTCTTTTTCCAACAGTTTTTTTTTTTTTTGTAATAACCAGTAAAACATTTCTCAGGTCACTTTGAGCAATAGTTTTCCTCATCTTCTTGATCAACATTTTTGTCATATCTATTCCTATATTGATTATTGGCAAAGGGAGTGGAATACCCGTGAGTGAACTAGACTAATTGTCATCTTCCAAATGTGGGTATAGAACAAGTTCCCCATCCTGAGCATATGAGAGGAGGAGGCAGGACCATATGGACAAGGGGGATGACCATCCTGTTGGTAGTGTCTATCTTCAGAGTGTTTCACTGTCATTGAAGTTGCCACATTAGAGAAGAAAATCATGTCTGGATGAAATATCTTAGAAAAACTACTGTCCCTCATTATTATAAGGTTTGACTCCATCACTAGTTGGGGAGATTTCCACTTGGCCTGGACTGTGCTGCTACCCTCATAGGTCTTTGCAGGGAACGATTGGAGAAGGAGCAGATTGTTGGGCAGTACTCCCATTGCTAAAACATCAACAGCTTTTCTAAATTGCCAAAGTAGAGATTCAAACTGAATGTACTTCCAGACACATCTCTGCAAATCAAGACCGCAAATGTGCTCACCTATCAGATGGACCCACTTTAGAAAGAAGAGCACTGCAGGTAGGGTGAGACCATCACAAAATGTAGAGCTAAAAATGTATCATTTGCAAGAAAAGCTTTAAGTAGACTAGCTTGAAGAGTGAAAGTCTAATGATAGCCTAGAGTATAACTTTAATTTCTTGAATTACTTGAACAATGGCATTGCATTTGTTCCATCTCAGAATTAGTGAGGGGAAAAAAACCTGTAACTTAATTATAAATTTCTAAATTTGTCCCGCCTTGGGAGATATATTATAGTGGAAATTATTGAACTCAATGTGCTTTAAGGGTCACTGTTTATGATTCTCATATATTATTGATGCAGATATTATGCTGACTGTCCTTCTAAAAATTATTCCAGGATATAGCCTATGAATTTGGTAATGAATATGTGGGTGTGTGTATGGATTGTCTAAATCCTAAAAGTGAAATACCAAATCAAAAACAAAACCAAAACTACAAAACTACACCCCACAAACCCTTGATCAGTTGACTAATGTTGATTAGTTGAATTCTAGTTGATTGAAACGTGACTTCTAGTTGATTGAAAAACTTGACTTCAGATTGTTCTTTATGTTTTCTGCTCTATGTTTCCACTATTTTACATCAGAATGAGCCTGCTTTCATGGGCCTATGTGGATCTCATGGTCCATAGAGGAATCCCAGATTCCTCCTTTGTTTTCATAATTTGAATTTAATTAGATGTGCTTTCACATGTATTACCTGATCTAATTATCATAGAAGCAACATGCATTCAGTAGAGCAGAATACAATATCCCATTTTATAGGTAAACAAATAAAGGCATGGGTTTATGTAAGTTTTCAAAGATAACACAACTGGTAAGTGGCAAAACTGAAAATCAAGCCCAGGCATTTTATCTCTCAATTCAGAAGACTTTCAACTCCTAATACAAAACATCCAATTTATATTGTCCAGTCCTAATTTTACATATTAAATTAGAATCTCCATAACTATGCTCAAACTTGCAAGAACATGAGCATGGTTTCTCTAGGAGGCAGAAATGCTGTGAAAATATGCTCCTGTTCCCCTCCTTGATAAAGTGTAGAAGAATTCCCAAAGGAGAAATCAGAGAGACACTTAAGTGAATGCACCAAATGGAAGTGTTGTCTCCCACCACCTCCCACCACCCTCAAAACACAGGCTGAAAATTGAAAAAAATAGTTTGTTGTTTAATGTATGTGGAAATGGAAGGATAGCAGCAGCCCTGCTCAGGAGTCAGAGACCAGGCTTTGGAATCAGGGAACACCCCCCAACTCCCACTCGCATTCAACTTTGCCCCATCCCACCTCTACCACTGACTGTAGATCCTGAAGACTAAGCTGAAATAACTAATCCTCAGTTCTATCCTCACCAAATTCAGATAATAACAGCTAAAGTATTGTACTTTGATTTACAAAACTCAACAAAGGTCGTTTGTATATCAGAACAAGGAAGTCTAAGCAAATAACCTACCTTCTAACTTTGACAAGAAAGGTTAAGTCACTTCATAGAAACCCCTAACAAATCTACAGATTTCCTGCATTAGGTGATGTATTCTTTCTTCCTCCTCTTTGAACGCAATACGAAAGCTATCATTTTATTTTCTAATGATTATTCTTTTGTGTTTCCAACTCTACCTTCTCCTGTCGTCTGAGAAACTTCTTTCTATTGTTATGTTTTCTTTGCACAGTTGTATTTTGAGCAACATGAGCGTTGTGGGGTGCTGACCCCCTCCTGCAGCTGAAAATTTGTGTATAACTTTTGACTCCTTAAACTTAACTACTAATAGCCTACCATTAGCCAGAGCCTTATTGATAACATAGGCAGTCAATTAACACATATTTTGTATGTTTTGTGAATTTTATACTGTATTCCTACAATAGGGTAAGCTAGGGAAAAATATTATTAAAAAATCGTAAAAAAGTGAAAATACATTTACTATTTGTTAAACAGAAGAGGAGCCTCATAAAGGTCTACATCTTTGTCATCGCCATATTGAGTAGGCTGTGGAGAAGGAGGAAGAGGGGGAGTTGGTCTTGCTGCCTCAGGGGCAGAAGAGAAGGAAGAAAATCCACATATAAGTGGACACATGCCAAACCTGTGTTATTCAAGGGTCAACTGTATGTACTCTTTTTCCCATTAACATTTAAACATGATCCTTAGGGTAACGTCCCTCTTCTCAATGCTTGTCTCACCTAATCTCTCTCTTTCTGCCATAACCAATTCAAAGAACCATCTATACAAAATGGGTTTCTGTTTTAATTTCTACAACTCCACTCTTAACCCACTGCTTGCTAGTTTTTGTACTCCTAACATCCCAAAACTATCCTTACCAATGATAGGTTTATCATTTATTCTTGAAAATGGGACACATTTGAGAATGAAAGATGGGTGAGTCATACCATTTTAGCCTAAATTCAGACTTTTCTGGGCAAACTAGCACCTATGGGAATCCTGTAAAGAGGCACATCTCAGTCCTTATTTGACTCGCTTGCTTGGGAGCACTGCACGCTCGAACCTTCATTTCTGTAAAGCACATCCTTTCCTGCTGAGTCTGTGACCAGATGTCCTCTGCTTTTCCATATCCTTTGGTTGTTCTTTATCATTATTTCAGGGGCTCCTGCTCTTCCAATCCACTACAGTTCTGTGTTTCTCAGGGTTTATTCTGGGTCTTCTAACTATTTGACTCTGTGAATGCCATTCTTTCCCATGGTTTAATTACCATCTAATGACACTAGCTCATAAACTCACAACTAACACTCATAGATCTGTTTTGATAGTCCGATCCTAATATCCCGCTGTGTGCTAGACCTCTGCTTCTGGCTTTCCCACAAATACTGGAAAATTAACATGTCAAAATCTAAAACCTTATTTCAACATGAAACTATCCCTCAATCTAATCCATCATCAAAGCCTGCATTCCATTAAGTGTATGAAACCTTCTCAATATATTCTCTCTTCCTGCCACTTCACCAGATCAGGCCAGCATCATTTTGTATTTGCAGTTCTATAAGAGCCTCTCTAATCTAAGTTTGGTTTCCTTTCATCAGATTTCATTACGGCTGACAAACTTGTTCTCAAGTGCAAATCTGATAAAGCTACTCTTCTGCTTAAAATATTTCAAGAGCTCCGTTTTCTTTTCAAGGTGGAGTACCCTCATGATGTGGTTTTTACTTACTTTTCCAAGCCTCAAATTTTACTTCAACTAAGCTTGCCATTGCTAAGTATTTTTTAGCTCTCTCATCTATAGATTTTTCATACACACTTCTCCCTTTGTTTGGATTATCCTTCTCTGTTTCTGCCTATCTTTCATCTATTTCAGTTTTAGCATAAATGTTACTTACAAAGCCTTGCCTGATCCCCACAAACATAGATGGCAGCCATCACATTGTAATGTAATTGTGTGCTTACTACCCTATCTCCACCACTGGATTATAAGAAACATGGCAGCTGAGAGTATAGACAATTGGGCTCTAATACTGTCTTGCATATAATAAATGTATAATAAATACATATAGCTTAATGAATGAAATTACTGAATGAATAATAACATTTCAACTGATCCCTGAAGATAAACTTCAATACTCCAAGGTAAGAAAGATATCCCAAGTGAAAGGATAGTATATAACAGTTCACAGAGTTAGAAAATTTAAAGATATGAATTAGAAGCTGTGAAGAGCATATTTTGATAAGAATAGTGAGTAAAGTGCTTTGCAGGAGAATAAATCTGGGCTGGAAGAATTCAATCAGAAAGCTAGTGCAGTCACAGATGTGAGAAGGAACATTATTTTTGATGAGGGTCTGAATATTATGTGGTATGTTCAAAAACATTACACTATTTTGATAGGTAAACCAAGCCATTCAGAATTATCTTCTGAATATACCAATGAAAATAAATCAACAGTCAAAAATGCCAAGTCATTTTTGGGTGGTTCTATCCTGGTTGGCAGTCTGACACACTGTTAAAAATTGAGAAAAACAAACTTTACTAGTTAGCAAGTATCCAGAGATTATTGGCGCCTTTTCTTTCTGTTGGCAAAAGGACAAGGAAACACATTTGCTTTTCAACCTAGGAGTAAGATGTTAGAAATTTGTGGACAAGTAGTCTAGATTACGGGTCAGGTATTTTGAAAGGTTTCTTGTGAAGACTTGGACACAAACAGTGTTATTGTGTGTTTCTTCATATGCACAACCATCTTCCTTCTGAGAACATTAAACTCTGAATATTAAAGTTACAATTTATGTAGCCTGCTTCTATCAGTTAAAAACATTCTGAATAAATTGAAACAAAGTAGAATTTTACAAATCACTGAGAATAATTTTAAAATACTTCTTTTCAGATAACGTATTTTTTATTTTTAAAAGGAGAGCTATCAGAAGATAGAAAATAATAATCCAAAATTTGTTCTTAAAAAATGCCTGACACACACCAGACATTCAGTGTACCTCTGTTAAAGTAATAGATGGGTGAATGATGAATTTGGGGTGTCAGAGAAGTGGTGAGGAAAAGGTTTAGATTTCTTTGTATTCCTGAAATTACAATACACACAGGGAAGCTGTTAAACAAAATCACCTAATATAACACCCCCTCGCCTCAGTTCTATCACTTCCAAAAAAGGCAAAACTCATGTCCAAGTAAGAATGAAGGCAGAGAAGATCCTCCATAATTCTCAGCCAAGTTTCCCTTACACATGAGCCTCTTGTGCAGGATTTTTCAAATGGAAGGTTGCACCCAACGTCATCATCATATTTTACACAAAATGAAATGGAATAGAATAGAACTGCAAGCCTGGATCACATATTGTAAGGCTAAGTATCACTCTATAAATTTTTGTTTCTGTCATAGGTGTCTGTATCTGTGTGTGTAAGTTTGTGTGCGTGTGTGTGTGTGTGTATGTGTGTGTGTGTTTATGTGTGGTCTTGCTAGATTTTAATGCAAAATGCAATGTCAAAAACAATTCTTTGAGGTAGTCACGGTCAAAAAATTTTGAAAGACTCAGTCCTTCCTTTTGTTCTGCTTCACATGCAGCAGAGTATGTTACTGCCAGAAATTTCCACTTCTGTGGAAATGTTTCTGTCTGGTGTGTTCTTCCTTTGGTACTAGAGACGAATGCTAGCTCACTTTATAACTTGTCTGTGTTGATGAAGTGACAGAAGGAAGCATCCTTTCTTTTTCTAATTTTTATTATACTTTAAGTTCTAGGATACATGTGTAGAACGTGCAGGTTTGTTACATAGGTATACACATGCCATGGTGGTGTGTTGCACCCATCAACCCATCATCTACATTAAGTATTTCTCCTAATGATATCCTTCCCCTAGCCTCTCACCCCCTGACAGGCCCTGGTGTGTGATGTTCCCCTCCCTGTGTCCATGTGTCCTCATTGCAATCTATCCATCTGACAAAGGGCAAATATCCAGGATCTACAAGGAACTTAAACAAATTTACAAGAAAAGAAAAAAAGAACATCAAAAAGTGGGCAAAGGATATGAACAGACACTTCTCAGAAGAAGACATTTATGCGGCCAAAAAAACATGAAAAAAAGCTCATCATCACTGGTCATCAGAGGTGCAAATCAAACCCACAATGAGACACTATCTCATGCCGGGTAGAATGGCAATCATTAAAATGTCAGGAAACAACAGATGCTGGAGAGGATATGGAGAAATAGGAATGCTTTTACACTGTTGGTGGGAGTGTAAATTAGTTCAACCCTTGTGGAAAACAGTGTGGCAATTCCTCAAGGATCTAGAACAAGAAATACCATTTGACCCAGCAATCCCATTACTGGGTATATACCAAAAGAATTATAAATCATTCTACTACAAAGACACATGCACACGTATGTTTATTGCAGCACTATTCACAATAGCAAATACTTGGAACCAACCCAAATGGCCATCAATGATAGACTGGATAAAGAAAATGTGGCACATATACATCATGGAATACTATACAGCCATAAAAAAGGATGAATTCATGTCTTTTACAGGGACATAGATGAAGCTGGAAGCCATGATTCTCAGCAAACTGACACAGGAACAGAAAACCAAACGCTGCATGTTCACACTCGTAAGTGGAAGCATCCTTTCTATTTGTCCCACCTGTGTCCTAGTCCAATAATTTTCAGTCAAGACCTTCCATTGAAAAAAGTACACAAAGGGCTTTCTTTGGCCTCAATGTACAATGCAAACTTGAGTGAGGTGAAAAGTTTCCCTATTTGGAAAATGTTAAGCTCAAATAGACCCTTACACTGTATTTCTACTTATTGTCTGCTGATTCTCAGTCTTGCTTCCCCCATTCCTCCTTTGGCCAACTTTAGTGGTCTTTATCATTCAGTTTCCAAACTGAACTTGGATTTGAAGGTTGTACTGGTGCACCTGCCTAAACTTTCAAGGTCATATGGAAGAGAAATTGTATAAATCATTCCTGGGAAAGCATCTTTAAATGGTTAAGAATATGTTATTAAGATACAAATTGCTTTGTCAGTGGCACAATGACCCAGAGTCTGAGTTCTTTTGATAGTGGAGGATTCAGCAAGCTTCATAATTCACAAAGAAGTTTGATCATTCTTGCTTGGTACCATATGTCTGAGCTGAGTGACCAGCACATCTTTTCATTCCATTGAGCTTCTCCTTTAGGAGGAAAAATGAGATTGGCCATTTGGGTGCTCTGTGGAGCATGGCAGTGAGTGACTTATTACTGACCATCTCAGAGCTGCCTCCTGAGAAGCCTTTTATCAGACTGAGGTCCATATTTGTGAAGCAGTTCCAAGTCTGTCTGCTGTGCTGGGCATTCAACAACCTGGGTATTTCCCTCCTTGAGTGCTCTGAAGAAGGGCTAGCCACCAGAGCAGAAGGAAGCAGGTTGGTTCATCAGACAATGGCAGGCACTAAAGAGTTACCAATCTCAACTTCAGTGCATCCAGGTCAAGAGCTAAATTTTCCAGTGGTAGTGAGAACAGCAAACCATGGAAATAGTAAAAGCAAGAGCTATCCAAGCTGGAATGAGTATAGGCCATATAAAGTGAATCACCTAATGGCTAAGAAATGATTGTGGTCATACTTGAGCCACGGCGACAGCACTTTGCTCTTTTTGCATTCTAGTAATAACACAGCCACACAGTGCTTTACGGCTTGCTGTTTGCAAACAATACTCACATATGTTATTTAACTCACCCTTTCAACAACACTGTGAGTAATTAAGGGACTGTTTTACACAAGTTTTGGAGACAAGGGAACTGAGAATTCAAGAGATTAAACAATTTACCCAACTGTTAAAGAGTCCCTTAACTTCAGAGCTGCAACTCAAAGGAGAGGTTACATTAAGTGATGCACCTTGCAGAATACCAAGGGGACATGGATCCAAGTGTGTTTGCTGGGATTGCATTCAGATCAATGACAGATTGATTAAAAAGTCAAGAATAGCAGAAATGAACTAGGGAAAGAGGGGTCCTAAGTTACCAGTGACCTGAGATGGTTGGGGGAGCAGATTATAGAACAAGTTTAGAATATGTAAGAGAGAAAGGAAAATAACAAATGAGCTACATGCTAGAGAGAAGGAATGCCAGGTTAGCAATCACTCACAGGTAATAAAATTCTTCAATTATTTAATGTCAGTTTGGATTTTCTTCTACTTCCCTTGGCAGCCTGATAATAGCACCCTTTCAAGTCAATCTAACTCTCCTGAAGAAATGTCAGCATATCATTACAGGTGGTTGAGTCCACAATTCTAGCACCTCTGGGAATTCAGCATTAATGAGCTAAAACATCAGCCCTCTCTTGGGTTCAGCCTCATGCAGTTATAAGCTGTCAAAGTGAAAGAATCTCACAGGTCTGGCTCATTGGTTCATGCCTGTAAACCCAGTACTTTGGGAGGCTGAAGCAGGTGGATCACTTGAGGTCAGGAGTTCAAGACCAGCTTGGGCAACATGGTGAAACTGAAAACATACTCTCTACTAAAAATTCAAAAATTAGCCAGGCGTGGTGGTGCATGCCTGTAATCCTTGCTACTTGGGAGCCTGAGGCATGAATATTGATTGAACCTGGAAGGCAGAGGTTGCAGTGAGCTGAGATCACGCCACTCACTGCACCGGAGCCTGGGGACCAGAATGAGATTCTGTTAAAAAAAAAAAAAAGGAAAGAATCTCTGGATCGTGAAGGGAGAAAGCTGCCTGCTGGATGATCTGGACCAGTGTGTTTCAGTGTTTCAGTTCTCAGTCAAGTCATCCCCCTTCACTGTTCACCAACTATAGTTCTCAAAATTGTTCTCAAGAAATAATAGCAGAAATACATTCATTCTAAAGATGTTAGAAGCAAAGCTGTTTCTGGGAGTTGATCTAGGAAGCTGTCAAAAAGATTGCCATCTTGAAGGAGAGGGAAATTGAAATCATAGGTCTTTCTTCATTTTCTCTTGGACAGCATCCAGGGAAGAGGTAATCTATTAGGAGGTAGAAAACCTGCATTTTTAATTCTCTGTTTATTCAGTCACTCATTGATACACTAGTTTACTCATTTAGTCAATATTAATTTGATGCCCATTATATGCAGGCACATCTATATGGGGAGCAAGAGAGCTGACATTCTAGTGTGAGAAATCGTTAACAAATAAGTGAGAACTAGACAACATGGTATGAGACAGTGATAAATGCTGTGAAAAAATAAAGCAGAGTGAGGAGATGATGAGTCTTGTCTGAAAAAGACCTAATTTGGTCAGAAATGTGTGGGAAGCAGAAGTCTTAGACGGCTCCAAGATTTTCTCTTCCTGATATGGAAAACCTATGCAATCCCCTCCCCTGAATGCTAGTGGGACTTGTGACTATGATGGGATTTTATATGTAATATTATGCCACATTGCATGGCAAAATGGACTTTGAAGATGTAATTGAAATCCCTAATCAGTTGACTTTCAGTAAAATCAAAAGGCAGATTTTCCTGGAAGGGTCTGATTTAATCTGGCCATCCCCTTTTAAAGGGAAATTGGAAGTAGTAGAGAAACTCTCCTCTCCTACTGGCCTGGAAGAAAACAAACAGTCAGGTTGTGAGCCATCTATAACAGCCAAATAATGGGGACCTGACGGTGGCCTCTAGAGTAACCTTGTTTGAGAGCTAGTGAAAAAAAATAGGGGCCTAAGTCTTAAAAGTACTAGGTACTGAATTCTTCCAACAAACTAAATGATGATGGAAGAGGACACCGAGCTCCAGAAGAGATTGAAACCTGACAACATCATAGGATGCATTTCACTTTTATGAGAGAGACCTTGAGCAGAGAATTCAACTATACTATGCCTGAATTTTGGGCCTGCAGAAACTGTGAGATTCTTAATGGGTGTTGTGTCAAGTCACTAGTTTGTCATAATTTGTCATGAAACAATAAAAGGTGAACATAGTGTTACATCAGCAGTTACCAAATTTGCTTTCCCCAACGGCAAGCCATCAACCCAAGCAACTTGTTAACACATTTCACCAAATCCCACCTTGTCCAAGGTTCTGGAATTTTACTTTCAAGAGAAATGGTAGAGAAGTCAGAGCAATCAGAGGCTCACATGAGGTTTTCTTTCTCTAATGGCACCAGAAAACACCTGGCAGATAGGACGCTGGTTCTTCATTGGTGCATTGTCCTCTTCTTGCTAGGCAAGCCCTGGGGAACCTCTTCTTGGGAACTGGGTTGCTCAACAAACTCATGAAACACAATAAAGCCAAATAGACACTCCTGACTTGAAGTGGGGGTAAGCTGGCTCCCCTTGTCTCAAAGCTTCTTAGTGGAAAGTGCTTTATGGTCCTTTATGACAGCCCATTACCACCGAATGAAGGCAGGACAGCAGAAAATGAATATTTTATTGGGTCTCATACAGTGGGCATGGCCTGAAGTAAAAATAAATATTCTGTGATATTCATCTTTATAAAATGCATTCTCCCTAACCATAAACATGATCCAACACTTTATCTTTTTACATATCTCTCAGCAGTAATGACAGTAAATAATTGTCATATTCTCAGATGTCCATACGCTGGGAAAAGTTATGCCCAAGTAGTAACAGTTTTCTCTCATACAAAAGAAAATTATAAATACACTGGTTGGAGTTCTATTCCATTTGAATATTGCTGTTAGATTTTTCTCAGTCAGATGTAGCCTGAAGTTTTTAAATGAATTGTCTAGGATTTTCTGTAGAATAGTGATTTCAAGAGTATTAATATCTCAGAAAAAAATGTTATCAGTTAAACATCTCAAACATTAAACATATATTTATTGCAAATGAGTTATGGAAAGGATGCAAGTGATATTGTGAGGTTTTACTGACTGAATATTTTGCAATGGCTATGAGAAGATTATAAAAGAAGATGAAAAACAAAGAAAAAATAGAACAGAATCAAGTCAAGGGAAAAATGAGCATACAAAAAGATGCATTCATACGGCAGGGTGGGTTGAAGTTTCAATTTGGAGAGAATTTGATCGTTGTCTTTTATCTGACTTACTGTTTGAACTCTCCATGCAGTTTTAATTATTGCTTACTTATCTTGGATTTTCTAGATGCAAATATTAATTATTTTATTAATTTCTTTACATCATTTAGGATGACCAACCACTCCCTCTTGCCAAAACATTCTCACCTCTCATGTTTTTTCTTCCACCTCACCAATTTCCTTCCAGCCTTTTCAGCTACTCATTCTCATTTATTATTTCAGCATTTCCTCTTCTAATAAACCATTTAAGTTTGAAGTTGCTTAAAATTTTTTTCCAACATATTTACTTCATGCTCTATATTCTTTCTGTTGTTCTTACATGATATCCACTCCCATCATTCTAATTACCACTTATATTATTAAAATGTGGTTGCAATGTGGCTGCTGTAATGCCAGATATATCATGGTTCTCAGATGTTTCAGTCAGTTTCAACTGCTATAACAAATTATTGCAGATCTGGGGGCTTAAACAGTAGAAACTTACTTCCCATAGTTCTGGAGGCTGGAAGTCCAAGATCAGAGTGGCAACAATGGTCAGGCTCTGGTGAGGGCCCTCTTCCAGGTTGCAGACTGCCAACTTTCCCTTGTATCTTCAGGTGGTGGAAAGGAGGTGAGAGAGCTCTCTGGGGTCTCTTTTAGAAGGAACTAATCCCATTAATGAGGGCTACACTCTCATGACCTAATTCCCTCCCAAAGCTCTACTTTCTAATACCAACAGGAAAGGGCTGCTTGAGAGTAACTCTGTTTGAGAGCCAGTAAAAGAAATAGGAGCCTAAGTTTTAAAACTGCTAGGAACTGAATATTGAGGGCTAGGATTTCAATATATATATTTAGGCCAGGCGCGGTGGCTCAAGCCTGTAATCCCAGCACTTTGGGAGGCCGAGACGGGTGGATCACGAGGTCAGGAGATCGAGACCATCCTGGCTAACACGGTGAAACCCCGTCTCTACTAAAAAAATACAAAAAACCAACCAGGCGAGGTGGCGGGCGCCTGTAGTCCCAGCTACTCGGGAGGCTGAGGCAGGAGAATGGCGTAAACCCGGGAGGCAGGCGGAGCTTGCAGTGAGCTGAGATCTGGCCACTGCACTCCAGCCTGGGCGACACAGCGAGACTCTGTCTCAAAATAAATAAATAAATTAATTAATTAATTAATTTAGAGGAACATAAGTATTCATTCCATTGCACCAAGAAGGCAGATAGGGAAAAGGCTCCCGGGCAACAGAGTCGTTCATGTGTCATGAAAGCAAACACCGCACAGCTCCTAGAAGAGTTCCTTTCATGTCTCATAGGAGCACTCGGGGTCAAGGAACCAATGTGATATGTTAGGAAGTTTGAGAAGGTGGGAATTTTTAGTTGAGCATATTATATGTTAGAATAAAATTAGGATTTTGTTAACCATGGAGATGGAGAGAATGAAGACGAAGTAGACAGTTACTCCCAGATGTATATTTTCAGCCTTAATCCAATTTTGGAAATCCAAACCAATGTCTAAAGTGTCTATTTAAGAAATTAAACCAGATTATCTCTATACGAATCCACAGGTTTGTATGCTTACTCTGCAGGAATAGTGCAATACACTGAGACAAAAAGGTTTGCAGTAGAGACTGAATGTAGTAATTCCAGGCTGTCCAACAAGAAAATGGAGGGAGAACCTCAACTCCATCTCCTCAAGGAGTGCTGGGCTGGGGTTTTTAACGAGATCATGGAAGGCGAGGGGCTGGAAAATTGTTTTGTCACTGATTGATTAAGGTAAGGCGGATGAAGTTACTAGGATATAGAAGCTGCCTTTTTTGGTGAGTCAGCTTCTTGTGGGGTCCTTCAGACCCGCTGGCATTGGTCATTTCACTGGTATGCAGGACCTGAACGAATATCTGAAAGGGAAAACTTAACATTTCATAGTGTTCCAGTTGTTGTCTATGGGGCAGTTAAGGAGAGCTATAATCTTGTAACAGGGTCTATGATTCTAGGACAACAGGCACCACAGAAATATGAGGAAGCAGGTCTAAGAGCAAGCTGACTTAATAATTAATGCTGAGTGTGTTGCAAGCTTGCTTTATTTTTCCCCCTCCCTCCTTCCCTGATTAATTTCAAAAAGTTCATTGGGACAGTTTCACCCTTGGACACTCAAAAAACTGATCCAAAGTGACCTCCCTCATTCAACTTTTTCTGCCTTCATTTTTCCAGTATCAGCAAATGATTCTATCAATTATCTAGTTAGTCAAAGCCAAAACTTTGACATCATTTTTGCTTCATCCCCTCTTTCACCAGTTCCCTCTATCCAAAAATCACCAAGTCCTGTCTCATCTTGAATACATCTACCTCACTCTAACCCTAATCCTCCACCCTAGTCCAAGCTACCATCCTTTCTTGCCTAATATAGTGTAATAGTCTCCTAACTAATCCCTTTTATCAGTTTTTGCCTGTCATCAATACATCTTTCATTGTTTTACTTCCAGTAATTTTTGAAAGTATAAGTGTGATTTTTAACCCTCCCCTGGTTAAAGTCAAATAATTGTCCTCCTGTTGAACTGGAACTTTGTATCTTTTAATCAATATCCTTTTCTCCATCCATTCCTGATGAGAGATTTGTTAATTAGCCTGGTTTAATTATTCCACATTGTAAACATGCATCAAAATACCACATTATACCCTATAAATATATACAATTATTTTTCAATTAAAATTTAAATTAGAAAAACAAATTTAAAAAGTCCAATGGCCTAAAACTCCTTCTAATCAGGCTCTTACTTATCTCTCCAGATCCCTATTACGTCATTCTTTCCACATGAACTATATGAGAATTTCCTTCATTTTTTTAAACATGGTATCCAGCAGGGCTCTAGTAAACTAGTTAGTCTGGGAATTATGCATTTAAACTACTATAACCGTCACTGTAAGTGTTGCTATTGATAACTTACTATTATGATATTCATGTTAGCTCTCATGGGCAGTCTTTAGTGCAAAATTGCCCTAACCACCCCTTCCACAAGCACAAAAATGTATAGAGACACATACACTCACATTTCTCACTAGCGAGCAAGATAGGCTTGAAGAGAGGCAGGAGAGGAATGACAGTGACTATAACCCAGGATACTACTTTAGGAAATGCCTCAAGATATACCTTTGGGCATTGTGTCATCTGGCAGTCAGGAGCCGGTGACTTTCTCCCCGACATGAAGGCCACTTGCCCAGCTTTTCTTCCCTTTCTTTCCTTGATTGCTTATGGCCTTCGCCTTACTACCTATTGGGCTTATTAGCATTTCCACAGATCATTCTCAATCTTGTTTCTCCATGTTTACCGTCTGGCTCTCTGGGCTGATACACGTTGCTTGAGGCCTCACCTTTGCTATCTAAATTCGTGTGGACTAGACTCCAGCTGCAGGAGTCAAATCTGCCTTGATGCTGCTCTGTGCCCTCTGCCTTAGCTTCCATTTTTCTTCAACCAAGGTTCTGAGGGTCCTAGAGGTAAGTTATGTTGAAATACCTTTACAGTTTTGACCCATCACAAACACAGCTGATGAAATGCCATTTAAAAGCGGTAGACACATATTTTAACCAATGTCTCTAATTCCAAATTCCTTATTAAGTTCCACATTGCTACAAATCAAATAATAATAATAGTGGAAAGTTCAAAGAAGAGTAACCACTTTCTGACAATCAAATAGGTCATGGGCCATGTAGGTGGGGTAATATTCTATTCAGTAGAATCAATTTCTATGCTGTTTAAAAGAAACGTCAATTTTTAAAATTATTTTTTATTTTACACAGGGGGAGCAAGCTGTCTCTCCCTCCCTTCCTTCCTTCCTTCCTTCCTTCCTTCCTCCCTCCCTCCCTCCCTTCCTTCCTTCCTTCTTCCTTCCCTCCTTCCCTTCCCTCCTTCCCTTCTCTCTCTCTCTCTCTCTCTCTCTCTCTCTCTCTCTCTCTCTCTCCTTCTTTCAAGGTTTTGCCATGTTGCCCAGGCCAGTCTCAAACTCCTGGGCTCAAGTCATCCACCCGCCTCCACCTCCCAAACTGCTGGAATTAAAGGCATGAGCTACCGCGCCTGGCAAGAACAACCTTTCAAATCAGGTGATTTGTTAATTTAGCTTTGTATCCTCAGACAGCATCAGATGTTTGCTGATATTAAGCCAAGGTGAAGACTGGAGACATTTTAATGGCAATACATTTTAACTCTAAGCTAAGAGTTAAGGGGGACTGATAAAGAACCACTAATGGATGGGTAATCAAAGAATTTACTTAGAGATAAGAGTGTGAGACGAGCAGATCACGAGGTCAGGAGATCAAGACCATCCTGGCTAACACGGTGAAACCCCGTCTCTATTAAAAAATACAAAAAAAGAAATTGCCAGGCGAGGTGGTGGGCACCTGAAGTCCCAGCTACCCGGGAGGCTGAGGCAGGAGAATGGCGTAAACCCAGGAGGCCGAGCTTGCAGTGAGCTGAGATCCGGCCACTGCACTCCAGCCTAGGTGACAGAGAGAGACTCCATCTCAAAAAAAAAAAAAAGGGTGTGGTATCAAAGACACTTTATAATAACTTTAGAGGGACAAATCTAAAGAAATAAAGATACCATAAAACATCAATGCTGAAATTAGGCTTTGAAATATGGTTTAAACTATTCTGATGAGTTAATTTGTGCAGAAGGAGATGCAGATGCTCATGATTATAAATTTGTGGAGTTTGAGCAGAGGTGCCAACAGGTAGAACATACCCGTTTCTCATGCTATGAGATCTAGATCATAAGACCCAGTGGACAATATGTGCCAAATTTGAAACTCAGTGATCTTCATCTGGAGCTAACATTCAATTGGGAGCTGATGACAAATAACATGTTGTTTTAGCTATACCCCGACAGTTATTTGCATTACTAAGCATGTTTTATATTTTTCCCCACTTACCTGATTTTCTTCTCAACAAAAATTCTTCACATGCAGTTGAAACATAGTATTTTCAGATACCTTTCTATCCTCGTATAATATGACTGAAACTGAGTTCTAGATGTTATGCCCCAAAGCATGTCCCCTTGCAGACTTAACCATAACTCTATCTAGATGCTTAGATTGATGACTTTATTTTCCTCATTGACTCTTTTCATTTTCTTCTGCAACACACATCTTTTCCAGTAGCAAATATTTTTAGTTCTGCTTTCAAAATATATCCAGAGTGTGACTGTTTCCCATGCGGCACTGGCACCACCCTCGTTTAAGCCATCACTCCTCTTGATTATTGCAAGAGCCTCCTGATCTTGCCTCCATACAGTGGTCAGAGGAACCCTATTATAAAGGAAGGCTGATCATGTCACTTCTCTGTTTAAAACTCTTTATTCCCTCTTCTTTTTACTCAAAATAAAAGTTTCAGACCTGATCTACCGCTACTGAGGGACGTCATCTCTGTCACGATCCCACATGTTAGAGGCTCTGGGCAAATGGGGTTGCTGTGTTAGTTTAGCTTCTCCAAGAAGCAGACACCAAAATGAAATGAGAGGAGCAAGAGATTTATCACCATAAATTGTCAAAGATAAGGATACCCAGACTTTAGTGAAGGTAGTGAAAACAGATGTTATTTAGTAACTACTGACAGTAGGGGGAAGAGCTAAGTTCCATTATGATTTGTACAGAGGTGATTAGGGTGTTTTGAGAAAGAGGAAAGAGCATGGACTCAGTAGAGCAAGAGAGGTGAAAAATTACAAAGTGTTGGTCAGTGTAAATGCAGTTAGGCCAGCTGTGTCTGCTAGCTGGTGGCAACTGAAGTAAGGGTTCTCTTCTCCCACAGAGACTAGAAGACAGAGGCCCTAGCCTTCCTGATGATTACATTTGAAACAATGGTTCTCAGGTCCTTGGGAGAGACACTTTGGAGCTGTAAGAGATGCATATTCACAATTGTAATCCCTTTTTACTAAATGCTCTAAAAAAGAGAAGTGAGGGGCCTATCTTCAGGTGTTGGTGAGAACTAAGAGTACATATTCTGGGAAGACAGTGTTGAGCTTCCTTAGGTAAGCATTTTAACGAGGGTCTAGGTTCATCCTAGGAATATGGCATTATGCTGCTAGAAGCTATGTTAGAGTTTGCTCAGTTCTCTCAGCACAGGTATTTGGCTAGCATTATGTTCTCAGAGTTCTGCAGTTTTTAAAATGCCTGTGAACTAAGGGAAGAAAGTAGAAATAGACAGAGCCTTCAGACCATGATATAGGTCTGATATCTCTGAAAGGAGGCTGGGAAGGAAGGAGGGTCAGATTAGAATAGTCTCAAACCTCTGAGTAACCTTGACCAAGTTGTTGCCAGCCTGATGGGGAGTCCTCGAGTGGAAGTCATCTTCAGAGGAGTCCCACATGCCACGTGCACTATGCCTTCACCATGTATGCTCAGTCATTGGCAGGGAGCAGTCCATGGGAACCATGGCCTTGGCGTGAATGTGGTGATGGATT
Organism: Trachypithecus francoisi; assembly: GCF_009764315.1. NCBI lineage: Eukaryota > Metazoa > Chordata > Mammalia > Primates > Cercopithecidae > Trachypithecus > Trachypithecus francoisi. Next base: position 12,125,009 of record NW_022681458.1, read on the forward strand.
AAAGGATGGAAACTGGGACTGTAGTTATTTGCTGCCAACAGAGCAGGGAATTCAAGAAATGTGTTGTCATGGCTGTTGCACCTGCCTACTGCCGGTTGAGAGGGTAGGTAGGCTCCTATTCTGGGGAGCCTATTCTGGGGTCTCTGCACTTAGTGTTTCTTCTTCCTGGAACAATCTGGCACTAATATCCATAGGGCTACCTCCCATCAGCCAAGTCTCAGACTACACTCAAAAGCCCCCATCCCAGGGAAGCCTCCCCATCCACCCTGTCTCACCTTACCCCACTGACATTTCACATCTCACTTCCCTGATGTATGTTTTTCTCCTTAGCACTAATTACCACTTAACATACTTTATATTTTATCATTTGTTGTCTGTCTTCTCACTAGAATCTAAAGGATTTTTGTTCTGATTAGTACTAAGTTTCCAGCACTTAGAATGGTGTATGAAACCTACTAGGTGCTTAATAGGTGTCTGTAGAAAAAGTTTATTTTAGCGAAAGCAATGTGACTATCACCTCTTCACCTCAGGACATTCTAGTCTTCCTTCTTCAGCTTGGAAAAAGTAAAGTGATGTCTTCTCATAGAGCTGAATTAGTGTTGGAATGGGGGTTATTTACAGGTTACATACTCTTGACTGAGTCTAAGGGGTTTCCTTCCTTCCTTCCTTCCTTCCTCCCTCCCTCCCTCCTCCCTCCCTCCCTCCTCTCTCTCTCTCTCTCTCTCTCTCTCTTTCTTTCTTTCTTTCCTTCTCTCTCTCTCTCTCTCTTTCTTCCCTTCTTTCTTTCAGTCTCACTCTGTCTCCCAGGCTGGAATGCAGTGGCACAATCTTGGCTCACTATAACCTGCCTCCTGAGTCCAAGTAATTCTCCTGCCTCAGCCTCCCGAGTAGCTGGGATTACAGGCACCTACTATCATGCCTGGCTAATTTTTGTATTTTTAGTAGAGATGGGGTTTCACTTTATTAGCCAGGCTGGTCTCAATCTCCTGACTGCAGGTGATCTGCCCACCTCAGGCTCCCAAAATGCTGGGATTACAGGCGTGAGCCACCGTGCCCAGTCATTTTAATCTTTAAAGAGATCTCACCAATAAAGCAAATGCTAACTTCCCAGTTAACAAAATAGCTATTAGGTAAATTCTAGAGTGGAGACTTTCTTGGGAAACCATCTGAGAACACAAAACCTACTTTCACTGAGGATCTTATTCTAGGATTGTTTTAGGATATGTCTTCTTCCCCTGACATGGAAGGTCAGAACCAGAGCAAGGGAAGTAGTTTCTGTACATTTGCTCAGTTCTACAATTAGTTTGCATATTCATGTTTGCTTGGTTTTGGTGAACCTAGTTTGTTAGGTTGTTAAAACAAAATAAATCAAAACAAACCTACGAATTCCTTAGCAATTATTCCATAGAGTAATGTTTTATATCCATTGTTACTTTCTACTCTAGGATCTGCTGACTTTTAGCATTAAGGTACAAATTATTGTACCATTTGGGATTCAAATAATACATAGCCTATTTGCCAAGATAATTGATGAGAATGAAAAAAAAATTCCAGAGCAATTGGAAGATTTTTTCCCCATAATTTCCAGAACAAAGACACAGAGAAAATGATCTCTACTAGACCAATGAAGATTAAACAATGACCTACGGAAGAAAGTATTTCTCTTTCAGATTTTATTTTCAACTTCCGAAGTAAAGCTGAACCCGGACAATAAAGAAAGCTTGACATGTATACTGCCAGTCTGTTTATGAATTCCAGTTTTATCACAACACAAATAGATAAATAATAGAAGCCCATAATGCTTGTCTCTGAAATAGTAGTTAAACTGAAACTCAGTATTCAGGAAACAAAAGATGAATGATCTCTCATAAACATGTTTTTATAACATAATCCACTCATATAAACAACTGACAGTGCATCCTTTTGGGATTCTTGTTAGCCAGGATTTCCAAAGCTACAATGAATGGATTGAGTTTCAAAATTATTTCCCAATGTTGTGCTGCTTGGAGGAGACATCTGTTTACTGTATGTAAATGAACAAGACATTCTGTTCTTTTAGGGACCCAACAAAGAACTCTTAAAGTAGGCCAATTTTGCAAATAAGAAAATACAGTGTTTTCAAGGGACTACAAATAATGTTTAACTAGAAATAATATGAGAGTTTTATTTTTCTCTTTGAAGTTTCTATATTTGGATCAAGTGAGAGATTGATATTTCCCTTTGATTAAAAACCTATCTAGGCTTTTTTCTGTCTTCTTGCCTGGTCATCAGACAGACTGAAGTTAGAAAACAGATTTACTTCATGGAAGAAGTGTGCAGCAGATAGAGAGGAGCGAGTAGGCATAAATCTTAGTTCAGTTAATATTTCCACATGTCTGGCAAATACCCCTGGAAGGCCAGGAGTGCAAACAGTTTGAAGCAGATGCCTCAGCATGTGCCTTGCTTTCATAGTCTATTTCACCTCTTTGTATCAGATTGATGTTGCTCATCTTTTACATACTAATTTTGTGTGAGCTGAGCTTGGCTTGAAGCAAGGGAGTAGTCCTGATGTGCCATGAGCTGGGGACAGCCCAATAACTTGTGAGTCAGTCGGATACAACTTATGTGCAAAGACAAATAGAAAACTCTCACCTTACACAGAACTTACAAATGTAATTTCATAACTCAAAAGGAACTGATTGTTTTCTTAAATTCTAGCTTTTAGGGAGAACAATCTAAGAATTAGCACCATAATGCTGCCTAAGAATTTTGTTTCTTATTTATTAAACTTAAATATCTCAATTACTCTTTAATATTAAAAATGTAAATACCTCTGTGTTATAAGAATATAACCACTCTTTCTTTTTTTTTTTTTTATTATACTTTAGGTTCTAGGGTACATGTGCATGACGTTTATATCATGTATAACTCCCCAATGCAATCCCTCCCTCCTCCCCCTTCCCCATGATAGGCCCCAGTGTGTGATGTTCCCCTTCCCAAGTCCAAGTGACCACTCTTTCTATATTAAAAATGTAATGAATATGCTCTAAATATGAAAAATTTATAACACTTCCTTCAATAAATATTATTGGTACATAATTGATAATCCTCCATTTTTTCCCATTTAAGAAGACGTGTTGACCAGCCATGTCTAGAATAATATTTCACTCACGGTTTCATTGAAACTGAAGGTGATACAACTTTATTGGCATCCTGTTGATTTTGAGAACATTTCTGATAAATATCTCTTGCTCTTTTCTTCTCACTTTTCTTGGATGTTCTGACCCTCAGCAATAATTTTATTCAGAGCCCACTATGGGAAGAGCTCTCCTTTTAAGAGTCTGGGCCTACTTCACTTTCCTAACTTTAGATGTGTTCATATAGAAGTAATGGAAAGCCTCCCCAAATTATATTTTCTTTTTAATACTAATAAACTTGGAAGAACTCTACTTTTTTTAGGCAGATGCCAGCACATTTTAACCGAATTTTGGCCTTGCTCTTTGGTTTTATTATCTCCTATTTCGAATCTCCTCTCTGAAAAAAAAAATATATATATGTAAATGATTTTAAAACACTACAAATATCAATGATGAAACCAACCATAGAAGAGCATGTATACAAAGCAAGTAGTGCACACATCTCCTCTCTCTCCCCTGACCCAAAAAAATAAAGTAAGAAAAAAAAAGAAGGATAGAATTTGGATAGAGAAGAAAGGACAATGGTTGATGTTGAGCTGTAATGTAAGTATGTGTGTGTGTGTGTGTGTGTGTTTGCTTAGATTTTTTGCTTCAAACTTCTATGACCATTGGCTACCAGTGGTATTAGAAATAGGAAATACTTCTGTCTGCCCTCAGAAATACCTGCCAATTTTGATCACACATGACTAAGAAAACCAGAGTTAAAGGTGGCGCCATCGTGGTTTCAGCCGTCATCGTCTTGTCTGTCAGCAGTGGTGCTTGGTTATCTGAGCCTGGCCCTGGGTCATTATCTTTGTCTCCTTATCTAGAATTCATGCTCCTATTCATCTCATTGAGTTCTGTCTGATATCTTGAATAGAGATCCAGACATTTCATGACTAATCACCTTCCTGAATTTTTCCACTTTTCATTCAAAACTTTTGAAGGCTAACATTGACACACTCTGTTGAAATGCACTCCTTTCCCGGTGCCACCTATTTTTATAATGAAATATTGATGCCAGCTTGTTTATAGGCTATTTTCTTTTCATCTCTCAGTTTTCTGCTTTACAACATTACAGAACTCTCTGACTCAGAATCCATTTATATTTGAATTTTATGAACATACCTCTCTCTAACTTAATTGATATAATAGTTAAAATCTTTTACTTAGCACCTTGTTTATAAGGCATTTTTGTCAGTCTAATAGATCTTTCTAATCTAATCTGCAACCTAGCACAAGACTTCAAGGCATGGTCTGTGAAAATAAAAGAAACTGCATTTAGTGGCATATTTATGTTGAGAAGAAATGGGGAATATGATTGATGCAATAACCTCAATCAAATTGGGGTGAGCCTTGAGTATGAGGCTTAGGAGTACAAATTTTATCCTGCAGGAAAGGAGACGACAGTTTGAAACCAAATTTCTAGGAAGATCGACCTATCTGTCTAACACAGGAGAAAAAGACAGCAGAAAGATCACAGTAAACAGATGATTTAAGTCCTAGTCTATATTCCACAATTCAATTTTGGGAAAGTCATTTCTGTTGTTTTATTGTCCTAATCTCTAAAATAAAGAGTTTGAATCAGATTTATTTCTAAGATTCTTTTCAGTATCCAGTGATTATAGTATATTTTTTATTTGATAAGGTCATAATATGATTAATCAAGCTCATGATTTCTACAGGATAGAAATGTCTATGTAAACAGTGTGGTTAAATGAAAAAGCAGAAGGAGTCTTTTAAAAATAGAGGAAAACATAAAATCCATTGTGTTTAAATGCTTTGTTGATGGATTTACCTGATGTAATAATTTCTGCATCCAAACTCACCACCTCTAAGTTGGTTTAACTTCAGGGAAATTTTATAAGCAAAACCATTGCATTATCGTAGGAACAGTGACTACTCACAATAACTTTTTTAGGGATGAGTCACTGTAATTACAGGTCCCATGGGCATTCTGTTGAACTTGAGCAACACAGAGAAAGTTTTCTCACTGATTATGAATGTCATTTTGTGATTAAGACCTACATAATTTATGTATTTATTATTATTACTATTATTTTTTCTATTACCATTAGCAGGTGTTTTGAAAACAAATATCTTATTCTATGACCTTGGGCAAGTGACTTAAGTTATTTAATCTCTCACTTGCCAGAAGACATTTTAAACTAAAATATTTTTTGTAGTATTATAACATTATAAATTCTAAATTGTCACATTTACTCTCATATAGCATAAAAATGTAAACTTTTCAATAAATTATTTCATCTTTAATATTGAACATTCCACCTTTACTCACCGGGGAAACAAGATTATGTGCAAATTGCTCTGTGTCTGATGTGGCTTCATCACTTGAAAAACAAAAGCAAAGATGGGCAGAGGCTACCTACCTTCTAATATCAACAAATGAAGACTATTTCTTCTTTAACCCTATTTAAAGTTGTATGGTGATATGGTTTGGCTGTGTTCTCATCCAAATCTCATCTTGAACTGTGGTTCCCATAATTCCCATGTGTCATGGAAGGGACCTGGTGGGAGGTAATTGAATCATGGGGGTGGTTACCCCCCTGCTGCTGTTCTCATGGTAATGAGTGAGTTCTCATGAGATCTAATGGTTTCATAAGGGGCCTTTCCCTGCTTTGCTTGGCATTTCTTGCTGCCACCACGTGAAGAAGGACATGTTTACTTCCCCTTCTCTCATAATTGTAAGTTTCCTGAGGCCTCCCCAGCCTTGCAGAATTGTGGGTCAATTAAACCTTTTTTCTTTATAAATTACCCAGTCTCAAGTATGTCTTTATCAGCAGCGTGAGAACAGACTAATACATGTGACTCCAATATCATTCCTTTAGAGGACACATTCCATTGCTAATTTGCAGAAGGATTTGATTGTAGAAGGGAGCCTATGTGGAGTTTCCTCTTACGTGGGGTGGGAGTTATCTTCTAACGATTTTATTAAAACATCTCTTAAATTACTTAAAAAGTATGTATTTCATAGAGATAACCCTGAACAATGATGCTTATATACACTGTGCTTTGTAAGTCACTGTGCAAAATTGAAGAACAGGGCAAATCTGCAAGTCTGGGCATTCAAACCACGGTGCCCTTAAAACAACTGCCAGGTCCCTAACAGCAAATGGGAGATGCAAAAGCAAATTTACCGTAAGGCTAATGAGATACAAGATTCACTGCCCTCACTTGCACAGAGGTCTTTCAAAGGACTAGTTTATTCATATGATTTGTACAAGTTGTAAAAGTAATATATTTAATTTTGATTGGCAAGACCACTGTCTTTTTCCACTCTAATTGATTCTCGGTCATACTTGCCCTCCACTCCTAGGCATGGAGAAGGTCACTTTGGAGATCTAGCTCAGAGTAAATTAAGTTGAGGATACATATAGTTTGGGTTTGGTACTATATAACTATCATGGTTGTCAGTCATTTCTGGGGTAGAGCCAAATTCCTTCTGGCTGTTCCAAGTGCAGAAATGGTTTCCAAGAACTTTCTACCACCCACTATGCCAACTCATCAGATATTGGGCTGTGAATATGTGGGGCCAGAGATTGTGCTTCAGGGTGAATATGAATCATGCTCCTAGTACTCTGAAAAACTAGATAGAGGAGGGGAAGCAAAATTTGAAGTTCATGGAGACCAGGGCTAATCTGTGTCAGATCTTTCCAGTCATCAGACATGCAGCGTTTTAAGTGAAAGACTTCTTTCTCATTGACACCTGATCAAAACAAAAGCTCTTTTCTGTCAAGAATTTTCAATAATGCAATGTGTATAATATATATCAGATGAAATTATCTGTAACATCTCAATATGCAAAGGACTTGATAAGAGCTTTTTCAAAGTCAACAAAAACACTAAACATTTCCATCACATTACTAACAGCAAAAAAGTATGTTTTCTAAGTTCCCTATAATAAAAAGCAAATTTTGATTAATCATATGAGATGTATTAGTTTACCAGAGCTGCCATAATAACATAACACAAAATGGATGACTTAAAGCAACAGTAACTTATTGTGTCATAGTTCTGGAGAAGTTCTAGAAGTCTGAAATCAAGGTGATGGCATAGTCACACTTCCTCCGAAACTTCTAAGGGAGGGTCCCTTCTTGTCTCTTTGAGCATCTGATAGCCCCAGATGTTCCTTGGCTGTGTCAAAGTAACACTGATCTCTGCCTCCATCTTCATAGGATTTTCTCCTGTGGCTTTGTGACTTCACAAGGGCACTAGTCATATTGAATTGGGGCTCACCCTACTCCTGTATGACCTCATCTGAACCTAACTAATTACATCTGCAACAATTCTGAGATACTGGAAGTTAGGACTTTACCGTATTTGGGGGCATACAATTTAACCCGTAATATTACATAAATGACTATATTATCTCTTAAGTCTGCCCGCAGAGAAAATGTTACTAAAGTGTTGTTGTATGAAGAGGTGACCAAGAGTATGCAGTCAAAAATACTGAGGAAAAGAAAAAAGAAATGGGTGTTTTGAGCACTTCATTAAAGAAGCAATGTTTTTAAAAACTGTTATGTGATGTTTGTGTTATTTAAAGTCGCTATGTTTGAAATTTCTTGTGACTTCTTATTCTAAAAATGTACTTTTATTAATTTTTGTTTATAAATCCATATTCTGTTTTCTTGCAGAAGTCCCCCACACTCTGAAATTGTATGAGGTTCAGGCCCAACATACTTGGATCTACACCTGGGGGTCACGTAGTCTGCTCCTGTTTGCTTCAGATTTGCTCCATTTTATTACCCCTCCATCATCCTAATGCACAGGACATGGGGTGCGGGGTCCTTCCATGCCTTTGTTCACAGCCCAGCCATGGCTGTTTTCCCTCTTGCTAAGAACACAAAGTTGAGGTCTTTATAAAGGTTCACAGTGCTACTATTTGTCCCCTTCTCCTTCCCATCCCTTCCACTACCTCTTTATTTCTTCCCCACACTTGCCCTCACCTTACTTTCTCTGCCTCTACTCACTTACTGCTGAGGCAGACTGGTGGCCCTGTCTCCCGGCCTCCATTCCATCCAAAGGTGACATGTAAGCAATCCTATTACAGATCCCACACCAGCACACCCTGGCCTCTGCACAACTCTCCTTTTGCTATAGCTCTTATTGACATAGATGTACTGTGCACTGTCTTGTGTAGCTGGAGACAGTCTCACTGGGCTGAGCCCATTGGACTGTGAGTGCCATGAATCCGGACTCAGATTGGTTCACTGTTGTTTTCCTGTGCTCAGAGGAGTGGCAGGTGTATATTAGGGCTCAACAAATCATTATTGGTGACCGAATCAGAGATTCTGTTGTTATTGTTGTCAAGATATGACAATATGACAATAAGAAGGAGCCTTATTTCATGTGGGTGTCAAATTGATTGTCAGAAAACAAGCTAAATTGAGGTATGATATTGAGAGGTGGGAAAAAACAGTTTCTCCTCCTATACACATAGGACTCTCAATACCTCACTTGTGACCCCAGATATACAAGGAAGAGCAAGCTGCTCTGTCTTCTGTGCTATCACAACCCAAAGGTCACCAACACTTACAGGAGTTCCCTCACCCCAAGGAGTTCTTCAATTCTCTGTAGACACCAATCAGGTGTCCTAGTATTCATCTCAATTCTGACAGTAACTGGAGTTAGCACAGACTCCACAGGCTGATGGCTGAGTCTCACAAGACTGCCTCCACTTCAGATGCCAATTGCAAATACAAGGTGCCCAGGTGACCCACAACTCCTGATCAACTTTGCTACTAATCAGAGGTTCTCCCTAGGTTCTATAATTTGCTAGAGTGGCTCATAGGTGCCAGAAAAATAGTGTATTTACTATTGGCAATTCATTGCAAAGGAGAGTTTAAAGGAGTGAGGTTCTGTAGGGTCCTCAGCACAGGAGCTTCTATCTTGGTTGAGTTGGAGTGGGCCACCCTCCTGGAATATGGATGTGTCCTTGTTCACCAACTCAGAAGCTCTCCAAACTCTGCAGGGATTTTTATGGAGGCTTCGTCATAAGCATGATCAATATTAGCTCAATCTCCAGCTCCTCTCCCTTTCCTGGGGTACGGGGCTTGGGGACGAAACTTTCAAGCTTCTAATTGTGGCCTGGTTTTTCTAGTAACTGCTCATACAGGAGCCCACCAACAGTCAGCTCATTAGAACGAGGTACTCTTAGCACTCAGAAAATCCCAAGGAATTAGGAGCACTGTGTAAAGAACTGGGAACAAAGTCCAAAACATATGTTATTTCTTCTTCTTCTTCTTCTTCTTCTCTTCTTCTTCTTCTTCTTCTTCTTCTTCTTCTTCTTCTTCTTCTTCTTCTTCCTCTCCTCTTCCTCTTCCTCTTCCTCTTCCTCTTCCTCTTCTTCTTCTTCTTCTTCTTCTTCTTCTTCTCTTCTTCTTCTTCTTCTTCTTCTTCTTCTTCTTCTTCTTCTTTCTTCTTCTTCTTTCTTCTTCTTCTCTTCTTCTTCTTCTTCCTTCTTCTTCCTCTTCCTCTTCCTCTTCTTCCCATTCCCCTTCCCCTTCCCCTTCCCCTTCTCCTTCTCCTTCTCCTCTTTCTCCTTCTCCTTCTCTTCTTCTTCTTATTCTTCTTCCTCTTCTTCTTCTTCTTCCTCTTTTTATTTATTTTTTATTATTTATTGTTATTATGTTTTTGAGACAGAGTCTCTGTCTGTCACAGAGGTGGAGTGCAGTGGTTCAATCTCACAGGCTGGAGTGCAGTGGTTCAATCTCAGCTCACTGGAAGCTGGAAGCTCTGACGCCCAGGTTCAAACAATTCTGGTGCCTCAACCTCCCAAGTACTGGAATTACAAGCATGTGCCATCATGCCTGGCTAATTTTTGTATTTTTGGTAGAGATGGGGTTTCACCATATTAGCCAGGCTGGTCTCAGTCTCCTGGCCTCAAGTGATCCACCTGCCTCAGATTCCCAAAGTTCTATGATTATAGGCCTGGGCCACCATGCCTGACCCTAAAATATATACTTCCAGTTATAAACCATAACAGATACATTTGATATATCTTCATTCTTCTTGTCATAACATACCTGATGCTGGTTGTGACTGGGCTGCTCTTCTTTTAAGTTTGCTTTCCTTTTTAGTGGTTTTTGGTAATATTATCAGTGATGTGTGTGTGTGTGTGTGTGTGTGTTTGTGTGTGTGTTACATCTGAAGAGAGAGTCTGAAGTGGAAGAGAGCCCTGTTCTTTCCCAGGAGGCAGGAGTTAATTACCAGAGTGAATAATTGTCTCTATTTGACCCCCAGACTCACAAGGAGAGCGGGATTGTGGCTCCTCCATGCTGCTCACACTCCCCAGGAGATCTCTTGTCCAGGATTTGTGGCTGAGCTGTTTTAGCAGACACAGTTGTACGAAACAGCAGGCTCTTCTAGGTGTAGCCCCTTGTTATTGTCCTGTTGGCTTGAATCAGCATTAATTGCTTGGAAAATGAGGGTTCGATTTGCGAGACACCTGCAGTGTTTGTAATGCTCATTTTGGTACTAATTCAAGCTGCTTTTATCCATGGTATCCAGAGAATAGTCAGGCTTCTGTGCACGGCCAGGTTTCACCATCATTCATACTGTCAGGAAAGAGACATGGTATCTATTTTTGCAAGCACTCTTCATCCTGGTGGAAAGTCGTCTATCTTCTAAGCACTGCAACACAAAGCTGAAATCAAATTTTTTGTATGATGAACACCCCGTCTCTTGTGATTATCTCAATTTTGCTTTTCTGTTACGATAGCTTTGTATCAGAAGCATAGATCTTTCATGTCTGTGGAATAAAATAGGTTTTGCTTTTATTCTTTTACTGGGGTCGAATTACTTAATTTTCACTTCTGTGAGAACATAGAGTGAATTTATATTAGGTTGTAGGTGGTCTGTCTGCTTATTAATATTTGCAATCCATTCGACTCCAATTCCAAATTTTAATTACCATTTTCTAGTGTATCATTTTTGAGTGAGTCAGACTGAGATCGGAGCATGAAAGATTGGAAGTGCAGTATAATTGATTGTGCTTTTAAAAAGAGAGTCTGCTCCTGCTGGGGGTGGGTACAGGCCAGATGTCAGGAGCACACAGTTATGAAAGAGAATGTAAGGCAAGTGCTGTATAAATCCTCGAATACAGGCAGGATAAATTGTGCTGATGCTTTAAAGTGTTTCAAAGCGTTTTTCCTTTTTAAAGATTATCAGTTTTATTGCAGAATTTTCTTTATGTTTTGTGTATATATTTTTCTATTTTATTGATACATAATATTTTACATATTTATGAGGTACATGTGAATGTTGGTTACATGCATAGAATATGTAACGATCAAGTCAGGGCACCGATATCATTTCAAATCCTCCCTTCTAATTACTTAAATACATACAAAATATTGTTGCTATGTATGGTCACTCTACTCTGCTATCAAACATTTGAACTTATTTCTTCTGTCTGTGTGTCTGTATCCATAACCAACCTCTCTTCATCCTTTCCACACCCACCTTTCCCCAGTCTCTGGTATCTATTGTTCTGTTCTCTATCAATGAGACAAAGGTTTTTAGCTCTCACATATGAGTGACTACATGCAGTATTTGTCTTTCTGTGCCTGACTTATTTCACTTAACAATGACCTCCAGTTCTATCCAAGTTGCTACAAATGACATAATTTCAGTGTATTTTTAAATAAATTGTTTTATGTTTAATTTTTGTGGGTACATAGTAGGTGTATATATTTATGCAGTACATAAGATATTTTGAAACAGGCATGAAAAAAATACATAATAATCACATCATGGAAAATAGGGTATCCATCTCCTCAAGCATTTATTCTTTGTGTTACAAACTATCAAATTATACTTTTAGTTATTTAACAACGTACAATGAAATTATTATTGACTACAGTCACCCTGTTATGCTAACAAATACCACCTATTATTCATTCTTTCAAACTATTTTATTCATATCCATTCACCATTCCCACCTCTTCCCCATCCCCTACTACCCTTCCCAGTTTCTGGTAACTCTCCTACTCTCTATCTCCATGTGTTTCACTACTTTGTTTTTTACATTCCACAAACAAGTGAGAACATGTGATGTTTGTCTTTCTGTTCCTGGATTATTAACATCCTGGATACTTAACGTCATGATCTCCGAGTCCATTCACATTGCTGGAAATGATAGGATCTCATTCTTTGTTATGGGTGAGTGGTTCATTACTATGTGCAAGTACCACATTTTCTTTATCCACTCATCTGTTGATGGACAATTAGGTTGCTTCCCAATTTTGGCTATTGTGAATAGTGCTCCAACAAATATAGGAGTGCTGATATCTTTGTAATATACTTATTTCTCTTCTTTGGGGTATATAGCCAGCAGTGGGATTGCCGGATGATATGGTAGCTCGATTTTTAGTTTTTTGAGGAATCTCCAAACTGTTCTCCATAGTGGTTGTACTAATTTGTGTTCCCACCAACAGTGTACAAAGGTTCCCTTTTTTTCCACCAGCATTCATTATTGCCTGTCTTTTGGATAAAGTCATTTTAACTGAGGTGAGATGATATCTCAGTGTGGTTTTGATTTGCATTTCTCTGATGATCAATGATGTTGAGCACCTTTTCATATGCTTGTTTGCCATTTGTCTGTCTTCTTTGGATAAATATCTATTCAAAACTTTTGCCCATTTTTTGATCGGATTATTAGAGTGTTTTCCTATAGAGTTGCTTGAGCTCCTTGTATATTCTGGTTATTAATCCTTTATCAGATGGATAGGTTGTAAATATTTCCTCTCATTCTGTGTATTGTCTCTTCACTTTGTCAATTGTTTCCTTTGCTGTGCAGGTTTGTAACTTGATGTGATCCCATTTGTCCATTTTTGCTTGATTCCCTGACTTGAAGAGTTTCTCCAATGTTTTCTGGTAGTAGTTTCATAGTTTGAGGTCTTAGATTCAAGTCTTTAATTTATTTTGATTTGATTTCATGTATAACGAGAGATAGGGGTTAATTAAACACACACTGAGAGTGAAATATTTATGATTTTTTAAAATGGGGGAGATAGGGGTCAAGTTTTACTCTTCTGCATATGGATATCCAGTTTGCCCAGCATCATTTATTGAAGAGACTGCTGGTTCTCCAATGCATGTTCTTGGCACCTTTGTCAAAAATGAATTCAGGCATATGAATTTGTTTCTGGGTCCTCTCTCCTGTTCCATTGCTCTGTCTGTTTTTATGACAGTATCATGCTGTTTTGGTCACTATAGCTCTGTAGTATAATTTGAAGCCAGGTAATGTGATTCCTCCAGTTTTGATTGTACACTCAGGGGAGCTTTGGATATTCTGGGTCTTTTGTGATTCCATATAAATTTTAAGACTGTATTTTCTATTTCTGTGAAGAATGGCATTGGCATTTTGATCATTATTGCATTAAATGTATAGATTACTTTGTGTAGTGTGGACATTTTAACAATATTGATTCTTCCAATTTATGAACATAAAGTATCTTTCTATTTTTTGACATAATCTTTCTATTTAATTTCTTTCATCAGTATTTTATAGTTTTTATTGTAGAATTTTTTTACCTTTTCGGTTAATTATTAGGTATTTAATTTTATTTGTGGCTATTGAAAATGAAAATTTTAAAGTATCTTTTGCAAATGTTCACTGTTGGTATAAAGAAATGCTAATGCTATTGGTTTTTGTATGCTGATCTTGTATTCTGCAAATGCACTGAATTTGTTTATCTTCTAACAGTTTTTTGTGGCATCTTTAGTTTTTTTCAAACATAAGATCATATCATCTGCAAACAATGATAATTTGACCTTTTCCTTTCCAATTTAGATGTCCTTTATGTATTTCTCTTGTCTGATTGTTCTAGGTAGGACTTCCAGTACTATGTTGAGTAACAGTGGTGAAAGTGGGCATCCTTGTTGTTTTACTAATCTTGAAGAAAGGGCTTTCAGTTTTTCACTATTCACCATTATTACTACATGTGAATCTGTCCTGTATGGCTTTGATTTTGTTGAGGTGTCTATTCTATACTCATTTTTTGAAGGTTTTATCATGAATCAATGTTTAATTTTATCAAATGCTTTTCAGCATCAATTAAAACTATCATATGATTTTGTCCTTCATTCTATTGATCAGATATATCAAATTGGTTGATTTGTGTATGCTGACTAATCCTGGCATTCTTGGGATGAATCCCACTTGTTTTAGATGAATAATCCTTTTAATGTGTTGCTAAATTTGGTTTGCTAGTATTTTGTTGATGATTTTTTGCATCAATATTCATTGGAGATATTGGTCTGTAGTTTGTTTTGTTTTGTTTTGTTTTTTAATGTGTCTTTGCTTTTGGTATCAGAGTAATATTGGCCTTGTACAATGAATTTGGAAGTATTTCCTCCTCCTCTATTTTTTGGAAAAAAAATTGAGTAGGATTGGCATTAGTTCTTCTTTAAATGTTTGTAGAATTCAGCAGTAAATCTATTGGGTCTCAGGCTTTTATTTACTGGAAGACTTTTTATTATGGCTTTGATCTCATTACTTGTTATTGATATGTTCAGGTTATGGACTTCTTTATGGTTCAATATTGGTAGGCCATGTGTGTCTAGGAATTTATTCATTTTCTCCAGATTTTTCAATTTACTGGCATATAGTTGCTCATAGTAGCCACTAATCATCCTTTGCATTTCTGCACTATCAGTCATAATGTCTCCTTTTTAATCTCTAATTTCATTTATTTGGTCTTCTCCCTTTTAGTCTGGCTAAAGGTCTGTCAATACTTTTTCTCTTTTCAAAGAACCAACTTTTGTTTCATTGATCCTTTGTATGTTCTTCATTTAAAATTTATTGATTTCTCCTCTGATCCCTCTACTAATTTTGGGATGGGTTTCCTCCTGCCTTTCTAATTCTTTAAACATGTCATGAGGTTATTTAATGGAAGTTTATCTCTTTTTTTGATGTAGGCAATTACAGCTATAAATTTCTCTCTTAGCACTCCTTTCACACTGTATCTCATAGATTTTCATTATGCTGTGTTTCCATTATCATTTGTTTAAAGAATTTTTTCAATTACCTTCTTAATTTATTCACTGACCCACTTATCATTTAGGAGCATGTTTAATATCCATGTGCTTCGATAGTTTCCAAATTCCTCTTGTTGTTAGTTTCTAGTTTTATTCCATTGTGGTCAGAGAAGATGCTTGACAATAGCTCAATTTTTTGAATCTTTTAAGACTCATGATGTTTTTCTGATCTACCATATGGTTTATTATTGGGAGGGATCTTTAATGATCGTGGTTTATTCTTGAGAATGATCCATGTGCTGAAGAGAAAAGTTTCTATTTTGCAGCCTTTTGAAGAAATGATCTGCAAACATCTATTAGGTCCATTCAGTCTATAGTGCAGATTGAGTCTGATGTGTCTTTGTTGAGTTTCTGTGTGGGAGATCTGTCCAATTCTGGAAGTTGGGTTTTGAAGTTTCCAGTTCTAATTGTATTGAGGTCTATCTCTCTCTTTCACTCTAATAATATTTGCTTTATATATCTGAGTGCTGTAGTTTTGGGTGCATATATGCTTACAATTGTTATATATTGTTTCTAAGTTGACGTCTTTATCATTACATAATGACCTTCTTTGACTTTTCTTACAGTTTTTGTTTTGAAGACTATTTTGTCTAAGTATGGCTACTCCTGATCTTTATTGGTTTCCTTTGGCATGGAATATCTTTTTCCATCCATTTATTTTCAGTCTATCTTTATAGGTAAAGTATGTTTCTTGTAGGCAAGATCATTGGGCCTTGTTTTAAAATTCATTCAGCCACTCTAAGTTTTTTGATTGGAGAGTTTAGTACATTTACTTTTAATCCTATTATTTAGGTAGAAACTTATTCTTACCATTTGGTTGTTTTCTGGTTGTTATGTGATCTTCTTTTCCTTCTTTCCTGTCTTCCTTTTAGTGAAGGCATTTTTCTCTGGTTATATAATTTAATCTTTTGCTTTCCTGTGTGCCTATTTATTTTATTTATTTTTTTTTTGATTTGAGGTTACCATGAGGCTTGCAAATACTATCTTATAACCCATTGTTTTAAACTGATAACTACTTTACACTGATTGCATAAACAAACACAAAACCAAACACACACAAAAAACTAACACAAACTCTACAATTTAACATCGTTCCCCACTTTTTAATTTTTTGTTGTTTATCTTCATGTATTATTGTACTATCTATGTCTTGGAAAGTTAGTTGTTGTAGTTATTATTTTTATTGGTTCATTATTTACTCTTTTCACTAAATTTATACACCATAATTACAATGTTATAATATTCTGTTTTTCTGTGTGCTTACTATTACCAGTGAATTGTGCACCTTCAGATTATTTCTTCTTGCTCATTGACATCTTTGTCTTTCATACTGAAGAGCTCACTTTAGCATTTCTTGTAGGATAGGTCTGGTGTTGATGAAATCCCTCAGTTTTTGTCTGGAAATGTATTTATTTCTCCTTCATATTTAATGATATTTTCACTGGATAAACACTTTTTTCTTCAGCACTTTAAATATGTCATGCCACTCTTCTCCTGGCCTATAAGGTTCCACTGAAAAGTCTGCTGCCATATGTGTTGGCGCTCCATTGTATGTTATTTGTTTGTTTTTCTCTTGCTGCTTTTAGGATCCTTTCTTTATGTTTGACTTTGGAAGTTTGATTAAGTGCTTCGAGGTAGTCTTCTGTGGGTTAAATCTGCTTGGTGTTCTATATCCTTCTTGTACTTGAATGTTTATATCCTTAGGTTTGGGAAGTTGTCTGATATTCTACCTTTGAATAAACTCTCTACTCCTATATTCTTCTCTATCCCCTCTTTAAGGACAATAACTCTTAGATTTGCCCTTTTAAGGCTATTTTCTAGATCTCTTTGGCATACTTTTTAAAAATTCTTTTTCCTTTGGTCTCCTCTGGCTGTGTATTTTCAAATAGCCTATCTTTAGGCTCACTAATTCTTCTGCAATTCTGCTATTAAAAGACTCTGATGCATTCTTCAGTATGCCAATTGCATTTTTCAGCTTCAGAATTTCTACCCAATTCTTTTTAATTATTTCAATCTCTTTGGTATATATATCTAATAGAATTCTGAATTGCTTCTGTGTTGTCTTGAATCTCTTTGAGTTTCCTCAAAACAGCTATTTTGAATCTTCTGCGTGAAAGGTCATACGTCTGTTTCTCCAGGATTGGTTCCTGATGCTTTATTTAGTTCATTTGGTGAGGTTGTGTTTTCCAGGATGATCTTGATGCTTGTAGATGCTCATTGGTGTCTGGGAATTGAAAACTTAGGTATTTATTATAATTTTCTGAGTCTGGGCTTGTTTGTGCCCATTTTTCTTGAGAAGGTTTTCCATGTATTCAAAGGAACTTTGGCCCCAACCCCAATATCACTATAGATTTTGCAGACTCATAAAGGTATTGCCTTTGTGGTCTTTCATAAGATCTGAAAGGGTTCTCTGGATTACCAGTCAGAGACTCTTGTTCTTTTTACTTTCTTTCTGCCAAACAAATGAACTCTCTCTGTGTTGAGCTCCCTGGAACTGGAGGTGTGGTGATGCAAGCACTCCTGTTGCTACCACCACTGGGACTGCACTGTGTCAGACCTGAAGGCAGTACAGTGCTGGGTCTTGCCCAAGGCCTGCTGTAATCCCTACCTGGCTACAGCCTATGTTCACTTATGGCTCTAGGGCTCTGCAATCAGCAGATGGTGAAGCCAGTCAGGTTTGTGTTCTTTCATTCAGGGCAACTAGTTATCCCAGACCCTGAGTGAGTTCAGAGGCACTGTCTGTGAGCCATTAATTAGAGTCCAGAAACCTTAGAAATTTGCCTGATATTCAATTCTACTGCAGCTAAGCTGACACTCAAAACCATGACATAATGTTCTCACATGTCCTTACCCTTTTTATAGGCAGAGGAGCCTCTCCCTGTGGGTGCCACCACCACTGGTCCATGTGGGGCTCTGCTGGCCACTGCAATGACCATGTAAAGCCCGAGGGCTCTTCAGTAAGCTTGTGGTAAATGCTGCCCAGGCTGGGATTCACTCTTCAGGGCAGGGGACTCCCCTCTGCCCCAGAGCAGGAATAAAAATGCTGTGCCAGTGCCTAGGCCTGGACTCAGCGACCCCAGGAGCCAAATTGTTGCTCTTCCCTACTGTGGCTGAGCTGGTACCTCAGCTTCTCTGTGTTATCTTGAATTTCTTCCATTTGAGAGGTTGTTGCTTCACTCTGTTGATTGCTTCCTTTGCTGTGAAGAAGGTTTCTCATCTATTTTTGTTTTGGCGGCCTTTGCTTTTGAGTCTTAGCTATAAAATCTTTGCAGAGATTAATATCCTGAAAAGCTTTATCTACTTTTTTTCCTAGCAGTTTTATAGTTTTGGGTCTTATATTTAAGTATATAATCCATCTTGAGTTGACTTTGTATGTGGTGAGAGATAGGGGTACAATTTCACTCTTCTGTGTATGGTTATCCAGTTTTTTCCATACCATTTATTGAAGAAGGTGTCCCTTCCTCATTATACTTTTTTGGAAGCTTTGTTGAAGATCAGTTGTCTGTAAATATGTGAATTTATTTCTGGGTTCTAGGTTCTGTTCTATTGGCCTGTGTGTCTTTTTTTTTTAATACTAATATCATACTATTTTGGTTACTATAGGCTTGTAATGTATTTTTTAAAGTCAGATAGTGTGATGCCTCCAGCTTTGTTCTTTTCCTATAGGACTGCTTTAGCTACTTGTGCTCTTTTTTTGGTTCTATATTAGTTTTAGAATTGTTTTATCTATTTCTATAAAAATACAATTAGCATTTTGATAGGGAATTGCACTTAATTTGTTGATTGCTTTGGGCAATATGGTCATTTTAGCAATATTTTTAATAATTCTTCCAACCCATGACTATGGGATGTCTTTTCATTTGTTTGTGTCTTCTTTAATTTCTTTCACCAGTTTTTATAGTTTTCCTTGTAGAGATCTTTTACCTCCTTGGTTAAATTTATTCCTAGGTATTTCTTTCTGGTAGCAATTGTAAAGAGGATTACCTTCTTTATTTCTTTTTCAGTGATTTTATTATTGAAGTATAGAAATGCTACTAATTTTGTGATTTTGTATCCTACAGCTTTACAAAATTTGTTCATTAATCTAAGAGATTTTTGGTGGAGTCTTTTGGTTTTAATATATAAGATTATGTTGTCTATGAAGAAGGACAATTTGACTTTGTATTTCCAAGTTGCATGGCTTTTGTTTTATTTGTTTCTTGCCTGATGGCTTTGGCTATAACTTTCAGTACTATGTTAAATCGGAGTAGTAAAAGGACATTCTTGTCTTGTTTCACTTCTTAGAGAAAAGGCTTTCAACCTTTCCCCATTCACTATGATGTTCACTGTGGGTTTGTCATATACAGGCTTTATTATCGTAAGGTAAGGTCCTTCTGTGCCTAGAATATTGAGAGTTTTTTTTATCATGAAGATGTACTGAATTTTGACAAATGCTTCTTCTGCACTCATTGAGATAATTATATGGTTTTTGTCCTTCATTCTGTTGATGTGACATATCATGTTTATTGATTTATGTATGTTGAACCATTCTTGCATCCCTGGTATAAATACCACTTGATCATGATGTATTATATTTTTGATGAGCTGTTGAATTTAGTTTGCTAATATTCTGTTGAGTATTTCTGTGTCCATGTTCATTAGGTATATTGGTCTGTAGACTTCTTTTTTATGATGTCTTTGTCCGGTTTTGGTATCAATGTAATGCCAGCTTTTTAGAATGAGAATTCTGTCCTCTTTAGTTTTTGGAATAGTTTGAGGAGAAACGGTATTAGTTCTTTATATATTTGTTAGAATTCAACAGTGAATCCACTCAGTCCTGTGCTTTTCTTTGTTTGGAGACTTTTTATTACTGATTTAGTCTTGTTCCTTATAATTGATCTGTTCAGATTGTCTATATCTTAATGTTTCAACTTTAGTAGGTTGTGTATTTCCAGAAATTTATCCATTGTCTCCAGGTTTTCCAGTTTGTTGGTGTGTAGTTGTTCAAAATAGCCTCTGATAGTCTTCTGTATTTCCATAGGATCATTTGAAATGTCGTCTTGTTCGTGTCTGATTCTATTTGCACCTTATCTCTTCTTTTCTTGGTTAGTCTAGCAGTTTATCGATTTTGTTTATCTTTTTGAAAAACCAACTTTTCATTTTGTTGATCCTTTGTATTGTTTCTTTTGGTCCCTATTTTCTTTAGTTCTGCCCTGATCTTTATTATTACTTTTCTTCCACTAATTTGAGGTTAGGGTTGTTTTTGCTTTTCTTGTTCCTTGAGGAGAATAATTAGATTGTTTATCTTACATCTTTCTATTTTTCAATGTAGGCATTTATTGCTAAAAAGTTCTCTCAACACTACTATTGCTGAATCCCACAAGTTTTAGTATATTTTGTTTCCAGTTTAATTTGTTTCAATAAATTCTCTATATCCATGTTCAATATTTGTTTTCATTTTTGTTTTTTGAGGTGGAGTCTCACTCTGTCATTCAAGCTGGAGTCATTCACTGCAAACTCAGTCCACTGCAACCTCTGCCTATGGGGTTCAAATGATTCTTCTGCCTCAGCCTCCTGAGTAGCTGGGATTACAGGCGTGCACCACCATGTCCAACTAATTTTTGTATTTTTAGTAGAGACGGGGTTTCACCATGTTGGCCAGGCTGGTCTCAGATTCCTGACCTCAGGTGATCCACTGCCTCTGCTTCCCATAGTGCTGGGATTACCGGCGTAAGCCACTGCACCCAGCCTCAATATCTATCTTAACTCCTTCACTGACTCAATTGTTATTCAGAATCATATTGTTTAATTTCCATATATTTGTATGATTGCCAAAGTCTCTGCTAGTATTGATTTCTAATTTTACTCCATTGCAGCCTGAGAAGTTTCTTGACGTGATTTCAATTTTTGAAAAACTTTTTACATCCTTGTGGCCTAATATGTTCAATCATGGACAACGTCCCATGTGCTTACAAGAAGAATGTGTATTCTGTAGTTGTTGAATAAAATATTATTTAAATGTCTATTAGGTCCATTTGGTCTAAAGGCCAGTTTAAGTTCACTGTTTCTTTGTTGATTTACTATTTTGATGATTTGGCTAATGCTGAGAGTGGGGTGTAGAAGGCATTCAATATTACTGTGTTCGAGTCCATCTCTTTCTTTAGATCTAGTAATATTTGCTTTTTGAATCGGGGTGCTCCAGTATTGGGTGCACACACATTAAGAATTATTATATGCTCTTGCTGAATTGACCCTTTATTGTTATATAATGATCTTTTTCGTCTTTTTATTTTTCACTGTTTCTGAAATTTTGTTTTATCTAATATGAATATAGCTACTCCTGTTCATTTTTGATTTCCATTTGCATGGAAGATTATTTTGGAGCTTTAAGATTTAATGACAATGCCGCTGGATTTTGGACTTGCATGGGGCCTGTAGCCTCTTTCTTTTGGCTAATTTCTTCCATTGGGAATGAGAGCTGCCCACTGCCTGTACTCCCACTGTATCTAGGAAGTAACTAACTTGCTTTTGATTTTAAAGGCTCTTAGGCCAAAGCCACTTGGGCTGGGATAAGACTTTGAACTGTGGACTTTTGACTTAATGCTGAAATGAGTTAAGACTTTGGGAGACTGTTAGGAAGGTATGATTGGTTTTGAAATTTGAAAAGGCATGAGATTTGGGAGAGGCCAAGGCGAGAATGATATGGTTTGACTCTGTGTCCCCCTTCAAATCTCATCTCTAATTGTCATCCCCATGTGTCGAGGGAGGGAAGTGGCTGTATCATGGGGGCAGTTTCCCCCGCGCTGTTCTCATGATGGTGAGTTCTCACCAGATCAGTTTCCCCCACGCTGTTCTCATGATAGTGAGTTCTCACCAGATCAGTTTCCCCCGTGCTGTTCTCATGATAGTGAGTTCTCACCAGATCAGTTTCCCCCATGCTGTTCTCATGATAGTGAGTTCTCACCAGATCAGTTTCCCCCGTGCTGTTCTCATGATAGTGAGTTCTCACCAGATCAGTTTCCCCCGTGCTGTTCTCATGATAGTGAGTTCTCACCAGATCAGTTCCCCCGTGCTGTTCTCATGATGGTGAGTTCTCACCAGATCAGTTTCCCCCATGCTGTTCTCATGATAGTGAGTTCTCACCAGATCAGTTTCCCCCGTGCTGTTCTCATGATAGTGAGTTCTCACCAGATCAGTTTCCCCCGTGCTGTTCTCATGATAGTGAGTTCTCACCAGATCAGTTTCCCCCGTGCTGTTCTCATGATAGTGAGTTCTCACCAGATCAGTTTCCCCCGTGCTGTTCTCATGATAGTGAGTTCTCACCAGATCTGACGGTTTTATGAGAGTTCCTCCTTCACACTCTCCTCTCTTGCCTGCTGCCATGTATGAGGTGCTTGCCTTCCCCTTACCTTCGTCCATGATTATAAGTTCCCTGAGCTTGCAGAATTGTAAGTCAATTAAACCTCTTTCCTTATAAATTACCCAGTCTCATGGAAGATCTTCATAGCAGTGTGAAAATGGACTAGTACAGCTTGTAATGGTTCTCTGCACCAGTAGATTCAGGCCACTAATCCTTTGGATGCATACAGCAAAGGCCAAAGAATGTGTATTCCTTTCAACTCCAGGGCATGAGGTTTCACTTGTACTTGTCTGAGATGAACCTTGTTGTGTTGCTGCCACCAGGAATCATGTAGGAACAATTCCAGTCACTTAAATCTGAGCCCTTTTCCTTTCCTCTGCTCCTTCTTTGCCAAAAGTACCTGCTTTGTCTGAGTGACTTTGAGGGTTGGATAAGCCTTCCTCTTTTTCAGGAGATTTTCTGGAACAAAAGGGATTTTTCTTTGTTCTTCGTCCACCATCTTTCTAGTATTGCAGCTACTGATCTTAAATTTATTTTGTTCTATTTTATTTGGAGACAGAATTTTGCTCTTGTTGCGCAGGCTGGAGTGCAATGTTGCAATCTTGGCTCAATGCAACCTCCGCCTCCCAGCTGCAAGCAATTCTCCTATCTTAGCCTCCTGAGTAGCTGGGATTACAGGTGCCTGCCATCATGCCCACCTAATTTTTGTATTTTTAGTAGAGATAGGGTTTCACTATGTTGGCCAATGTGGTCTCAAACTCCTGACCTCAGGTGATCCACCCACTTCGCCCTCCCAAAGTGCTGGGATTACAAGTGTGAGCCACCACACCCAGCCTGATCTTAAGTTTAATAAACTTCAGTTTTCATGGTTGCTCATAAGTTGCCAATTAACTTTTCCCAGGTTTTGTGCCTATTATTTGGGTGATTTCCTCAACGGCATAAGTGGATAATGTTGACATTTACAAGTCTTTGATCAAGAAGCAATAGCCATATTTAGGTCATATATACTATTTTCTATGAAAGTACAACTTTCAAATATTTTAAATTACCTAGATAGTAAATGTTTGTTTTGGAAAATCAGAAAATACAGAGGAGTAGAAAAACACTCACCCATAATTCCATCCCATAAAGGTAATCATTTTTAATAATTTGCTTTGTACCTTTTAGTGTGTATACATGTTCATATTAACTTTTAATCAATGCAACAGAATAGATTTACTATTTAATATAAAATGCTTTAAAATGGCCCTCAAGTTAGAGTGTGATTTAAAGAAATACCTAGGCAGAAATTGCTATTGTATCACTAAACACTAAAACCATCTACTATCAATAGAGACTTCATTAAGCCTTTTTACTTTAAACATTTTAAATGTCAGAGTTCTTGAATGCAAATACTTAAGCATAAAGGTATCATATTGGAAAACTAGTAGAAACCAGAACCAGGTTTGAAAAATGGTCAAGAACCTAAGGAAGTTTGTGGGCAGGTTGCTGCAAGGTCATGCCATAAAAACACACTGGTATGGACACCCGTCACAGATACTGCATACAAGGTACCATCAGGTAAGCATCACACCTGCTGCCACAACATGAGGCCTCCATCATCACTGTTTCTGCTGTCAGTGAACATCAGATGCCACCAGACTGGCCCAAGAAAAGATCCCATCACATTCAAAGTGGATACTTCAGAATATTCCAGAATTACTTCAGGATGTGAAGAATCTACTAGAATGATCTCAATATTTCTTTAGAACTAGACATAAAGTTATTAAATTATAAAATCCAAGGAACTGCAACACCATTTAACAAAGTTAACTATAGTCTTAGTGGAGTTTTCAGATTTTCACTAGTAGATGGAAGAATTAGGTAATTCTAAGTTTTAAATTTGGGGACATGGGCAATGTGGGCTAGGAGAGCCCACATAATTAAATATTTATGTTTTCTTCATTAGATTGTAAGAGTTACCATAGTATTTGAGACTTTTCAGTTACTCAGAAATTCGTAGTTTAAATAGAAAATCAGGAATACTAAATTTATCAATTCAATTAAAATTGTTTCAAGGAACATGATGGATCATGCAGATAAGACCAAATAGTTACCAAAGCCTCCCCTAAACATGATTGTCTTAAAGATTTGGACATAGTGACTCCAAAAATGTACTTAGCAAGGTTTGGAAGAAGAACTATCCTGTGCATTTAAAGCCCCAGACCTCAAACTCAGCTGAAATCTCTAGTCAGTAAATAAGCCCAGTCAGCAGCATTAGTGCTCTTTTAATGCACAAGTATCTTTTAACTCTGGAAAGATTTAATGTGTTATGAAAACATTTGAAGAAGTCAAAATTATAATATCACCATTTTTGTATTAAGAAGGATTCTGTGTTATTTAGCATGTTAACTTGTTTTTTTTTTTTTTTTTTTCTTTTTTTGAGACGGAGTCTTGCTCTGTCACCCAGGCTGGAGTGCAGTGGCGCGATCTCGGCTCACTGCAAGCTCGGCCTCCCAGGTTCACGCCATTCTCCTGCCTCAGCCTCCCGAGTAGCTGGGACTACAGGCGCCTGGAACCACACCTGGCTAATATTTTTTGTGTTTTTAGTAGAGACAGGGTCTCACTGTGTTAGCCAGGATAGTCTCAATCTCCTGACCTTGTGAACCGCCTGCCTCGGCCTCCCAAAGTGTGGAGATTACAGGTGTGAGCCACCATGCCTGGCCTAGCATGTTAAGTATTTCTAACATCATAGATAATTTGCTAGAATAGAATAAGTTAACATTGTTCAATTGGATAATGTACTTGGTTGAAATTTTAAGTCGCAGTTTACTATTGATATTGGATGTTAACTTAAGATCTTAAGCAAAAGAATGGTTCCAAACTTGATCTGAGGTAGGACTTTGTGGTATAATGTGATTGTGAGCCTCTTCTGGGAGATCATTATTAACATACATGATAAAATGCTTGAACAATTTTCTTAGACGTTAATTAGCTTAAGAGCATCTTCTAACACCCTAGCTGACATTATGCCCTGAGATGCCCTGTGAAATGCTTCAGGACCTTCCATCAATCCTGCAATGCCATCCCAACAAGGATTTTAGAAATACAGTATAAAATGTTTATTTAACCACTTTTCTCCCATAAAATGCCTCTATCAAGGAAAACTCTTTGAATTACTTAAAAAGCCTATTCCCTTGCAGCAAAACTTTGACCTAGGCTCCGAATTAATTCATCTGAGAAGTTATTTCAATAATGTTTATGTTTAATTCATTCGATGGTAAAAGTTACCATAGTATTTGAGACTTTTCAGTTACTCAGAAAACAGTATGTAAGTAGAAAATCAAGAACACTAAATTCATCAATTCAATTAAAATTGTTTCAAGGAACATGATGAATTGTGTAGATAAGACCAAATAGTTACCACAGTTCCCCCTAGAAATTATTGCCAGAACTTTATAAATAATAAAACTCATAATTTAAATCTGAAGTTTAAAGATGAATAGGTTTTTGGAGTTGGAGTTTTAATAATTAAATATTCTTTTCTAAAAGGTTGTCTTCTGAATAACTTTCCTGCACACAAAAGCCTCCTTCAAGGGAATCGAAAATGCTCACATTGATCCCACCAAAATTCGCATCATGAGAGATTCCGCAAACATAGGGAGGGAGCTTAGATACTGAGAGGGCAAAAATAATAACCAACAACTGTAATGAGAGATTTTTTTTTTTTCCTTCAAGAATGCCACCGTGGCTTTTTAACAACGTTACGGAAAGCTTATTCATTTCTTCAAACATTTTCAACCATGATCCAGAATAGAATTATGAAGCAAATCCTTTCTTAAAATTTGTTCTTAAATCTCTCTGCTACAACCTAAGGTCCTCAAGGAGAAATGAATGTAATCAGCTTTATGTTTCTGCCCTGTAGTTTTTAGTTTTTTGTTTTTTAGAGATGGATTCTTTCTTGTTACCCAGGCTAGAGTGCAGTAGTGCGATCACAGCTCACTGTAGCCTCAAACCCCTGGGCTTAAATGCTCCTCCCACCTCAGCCTTCAGAATCACAGAAAGTACAGTCTTGCACCACCATGCCCAGCTCAGTTTTAATTTTTTGTAGAGACCCGGTCTTGCCATGTTGCCCAAGCCACTTTCAAACTCCTAGCCTCAAGTGATCCTCTCTCCTCGGTTTCCGAATTTTTCTTTATTTATTTTTTAATGTTTGCTCTTTTCCTCCTGTATAGAAGTACAAATAACGTTTTAAAAATGAAGGCACGTGCTGTACTTGTGTCTTCAGTTTAAGTGTCTCAGAGTGTTAAACTGCAATTCCCGCAAACATAGAGAACACATTTTTGTTTGTTTTTTCTTATCATGATTCCAGAATCTATGACATGATAGTCACTCAATAAGTACTTGCTGAATAATTGAATTACACTAAGAATAGCTTATTCAAAGTTTCACTTAGTAGCTTCACTCCTCTGACTTGCACTACCCTTCCTCCCTTCCTTCCTTCCTTCCTTCCTTCCTTCCTTCCTTCTTTCCTTCCTTCCTTCCTTCCTTTCTTCCTTCCTTCCTCTTTCTCTCTCTCTCTTTCTCTATCTCTCTCTTTCTCTCTTTCTCTCTCTCTCTCTCTCTCTTTCTCTCTTTCTTGCCTGCCTGCCTTCCTTCCTTCCTTCCTTCCTTCCTTCCTTCCTCCTTCCTTCCTTTCGATACGGAGTCTCTCTCTGTCGCCCAAGCTGGAGTGCAGGGGCTCCATCTCAGCTCACTGCAAGCTCCGCCTCCCGGGTTCAAGCCATTCTCCTGCCTCAGCGCTCCGAGTAGTTGGGACTACAGGCGTCCGCCACTAAGCCCGACTAATTTTTTGTATTTTTAGTAGAGACAGGGTTTCACCATGTTCGCCAGGATGGTCTCGATCTCCTGACCCTGTGATCCACCCGCCTCAGCCTCCCAAAGTGCTGGGATTACAGGCATGAGCCCCCGCGCCCGGCCACACTATTCTATTTTTCACTCTCACCTGGTTTAGTACCTTATTTCTGTCTGTGGTTCACCTTAGACACCTAAATTCACCTCTGGGCTATAGACTGACCTGTAGAATTGAAATATTTATTAGAGTCCAAGGGACAAAACTGACCTCAGCTTGGCATCAGGACAAAACTGGAGAGGTTTCAAGCAAGATTCAGCCCCAGAGACAATGGCCAGGTTTGGTATTTAGAGAGATTCAGATGAGGAACGGGGCAGAGGTTGGGACAGAGTTCTGGGCTGGAAGCAGGAATCTACAGTTTCAAGATTTCAGGGAGCAATAGTTTGGGGTTCCCTCAGGCCAGAAGAATTGACAGAGGATGGTTATAAAGATGGGATTGGATGAGATCAGCATCTGGGACAAATAAATTGCATATTCACACAAATGCATCATTGGTGCATAATGGTTGATGCTAGGCATGAGCTGTCTACTTTCTGCTCTGGTGTTAAACAAGATTTCTGCCTGTTGAGGGCATTTTCTAGAGAGCAGGTTTAAATAACCTAAGGGAAGAAGGCAGCCCTCTGTGTTTCAGCTCATCCGAGGATCCCACAGTGCTTGCTGGAGAACAAGAAGAAAGACAATAAGATGGAGCACACCGTGATGCCTATTGTAATGCGCTTCGAAACACACTGCAGGGTGTGGCACAGGGAAGGATATCAAACGAATACACCCCACTGGTTAAAAAAGACCAAGTAAATAAAATGAAAACTGCCAACTTTCAGTCTTTCAATGAATTACTCTCTTGATTTTTTATTACTTAGTTAACATGGAATCAAAGCTACATTCACAACTCTTATATTCTTAATTGTCTGGAAAGAAATGAAAGTGAGTTACTCACTCTAATTGTGCTTGGCACACACATTGACATATGAGGCTGGCTACATAACTTGTACGGTACAGAGCAAAGTAAAAATATGGGAGCCCTTTGTTCCAACACCTAATGACAGAGGAGTCATGAATGCACTAACATAGAAAGCTTTTTCCTTTCTTCCATGGTTTCTCTCTTGACTTGCCCTGATGTTTTCATTTGCTATTTAATATCATTCAAAGTAAAACAAAAATTCAATTAAAGCATGAATTGTTAAGTTTATATTGTGCAAAGCCAGTTTTAGATGCATATTTAACCCGTATGTGGAATCATCAAAGTGACATAATCTGCATTTTCAGCTTGTACATGCACACATATTTTATTCTTACCAGAATAGTGGAAATGCTGCTCAAAACTGACTCAACTATTTTTATATTATTTCTTGATATGCTCACATTTTACCAATAGTCTCTATCTTTGGTTTACAGATGAACAAATGACAGAAAAAAAAACAAACTACAGGGTGCCTCATCTTTCCCTTTTCTTCTATGTCATTATTTTCAACATAAACAGTTAGGAAATAACATGGATATGATGGGATTCCTTGCTCCTCTGTGTATCTTAGAATGCCACCGCCATCTTTATGGAAACAAAAGAAGTTTGTGTTTGGATTTGAAAGAAAGTGTGGCTTTAGAACTGTCAGTGCTTCTGTGTCCTCAGTCTTAGAGCCACTTGCTTTGTACTCTCTTTGAATCACACCGAACTCCCACACATTTCAGTTCACTGGCGGGAACTCCATGCCCAGGGAGTGTCACAAATGCTATACGTCAATGGGGTATGAAGGGTTCATGGACATGCACATTGAGTGTGTTTATTGTGACCACCTGTGTGCTCTATTACCCACCAGACTTAACTTATAAAACACAGGTTCAAAGATAAAATTATTAAGAATTTCCAGATCATAACAACAGTATATTAAACAAAGCACAGAGTCCTTCCGCGCAACTGCACAACTTGCATGCCATGAAGCCAACTGTGATGTGAGATTTGGAAGATAAGTGAAAATTTTACATTAAAGAAGCAGTAGCAATAAAGAGTTAGGCCTTAGGAAGGTAGGCTTTTAATACTTTGCAAACCTCAGAAGGTTTGCAAAATATAACACTTTTATGCATGGAGAAATGTAGTGTCATCTTCAATAAGTAGAAGTGAAAAGTAAAAATAGCTTTCTTCAGTAAACACTAGCATCTCTCTCTTATCATCTTAGATGAAAATTAATAGTGATTCTTCATGGTGTTATTGAATTTTTAGATGAGAGTTCCAAAAAAAACAAATTTTGACTTCAGAATAGCACAGTAGAGCAAAGTACATAGCACAGAATAGCAAAGTAGATACTTTGAAATATCTGAATTTAAAATATGTAATTGAAGGCAGAATAAAAGTAGACTGCAGTGTAAACACTTACATTTAAAAAGTAAATTTTTTTCAGTGGCTCATGCCTGTAATCCCAGCACTTTGGAAGGCCGAGGCAGGCGGATCACCTGAGGTCAGGAATTCGAAACCAGCTTGGCCAACGTGGCAAAACTCCATCTCTACTAAAAATAAAAAATTTAGCTCGGCATGGTGGTGGGCGTCTACATTCCCAGCTACTAGGGAAGCTGAGGCAGGAGAATTGCTTAAATCTGGGAGACGGAGATTGCAGTAAGCCGAGATTGTGACACTGCACTCCAGCCTGGGTGACAGAGCGAGACTCCATCTTGAAAAAACAAAAAGTTAATTTTTAAAATTTGGTTGCAGAGGGAACTCGCTTTTTCTTTGAAATAATGTGATAAATAATTGGATCCATAGGTTAGTCTAAAATAACAATACCTGATTTTGTGCTTACAGTATAATGTAGAAAGTGCCATTTAGTAACCAGAACCTGACATGTTATTTTTTAAAATGAGAAATGCACTTTCAGATTTTAGGAACACATTTCTGTCCAAAGGAGGGAAAATGGCCTTCCCTAAGTTCTGTGATAGTGCAAGTGGCAGGTAGGAGCTTCTGATTTTAAAATGTGTGTTGGCAACTGTGGGAGGCCTAAACCCAGGGAGATGGTGATAAACCTAGATGGTACTGGTAACTTATTAACTTTCTACCTTTATAGAAGCAAGGTGCCTGTGGAAGAAAGACGCTGCTTGCCTATAAATACTTAAGAGAAGATAGCTTTAGAACTGCTTTGCAGAATACTGAATGGACATTTCTTTAATGTACATCCAAAGATGAGTTTCATCTTAATTTAATTTTCAAACTTAATTTTCTTTTGCAGTGTAACCTAAAGTATTCATAGCTCCTTGGGGCATAGGTATATTTGGGGGCTATTATTCTGCCCCCCAGATATATCCAATATTCTGCTTGGTAAACAATTCAAATGTTCTCTTGAGCCCTCAGAAGGGCCACACCCTAAGAAAAAGTAAAAACTAAAACAACCTATTCCTACCCACACCTAAAACTAACCTTTCACAGGATCAAGTTGATTTACTAGACTTATATTTACCATTCAACAGAAAATGAAGAATTTTTGAAGGAATCACTATAAATTTTACTTGTTGTTTCCAGCATCTAAAAAAATATGAAATATGCTAAAATACAGAGCAACAAACTGGAGACAAAACAGAAGTAAGTGGAAACAGATCCATATATGGTTTATATATTGAAATTTTCAGATAGTATATTTAAAATAATTTGGATTAACCTGTCAAGAAAATGGAAGAAAAGATGAAGAATTGCAGGAGAGACTCAGAATCCATCAAAAATTTCAAATGGAAATTTGAGAACTGATAAAAACAAGACTAAAATTAAGAATGTGTTAGATGGTTAATGTGTTAGATAACGAAGAATCATAAAGAGTATGGAAAGGACTAGTGAACTTGAGGACAAGTCTGCAGAAAGGATGCATGCTGGATTAGATCAAGGAAACATGATACATATACACCATGGAATATTACATAGTCATATAAAATAATGAAAAAATGTCCTCTGAAGAAACATGGATGGAGCTGGAGGCTATAATCCTAAGCGAACTAACACAGGAACAGAAAACCAAATACTATGCATGTTCTCACCTATAAGTGGGAGTTTAATACTGAGCACACATGGACATAAACATGGCAACAATAGACACTGTGGACTACTAGAAGTAGGGGGAATGGAGGAGAAATTGGTTGACAAACTATCTACTGGGTACTATGCTCACTACATCAGTGTAATATACCCATGTAACAAACCTGCACATGTACCCCTACTACATACAAAAAGTTGAAATGTTAAGAAAAAAGCATATAGACACATCTGGGACAAAATGAAAATGTCTAATAGATGTATAATAAGGATTATGTGAGAGAATGAATATAATTAATATTTGAATTAGGAAAAGTGGCAAATCAAATACATAGAAAGTAAATGGAAAGTGATAATAAATATAAGCAAAAATTAAAGACAAAGCAAGCATACAATAGCAAAAAGAAATGTTTTTAAAGATTAATAAATTTGTTAAATCTCTAGCAAGATTTATCAAGAAAAGAGAAGTCACAAATTAACCATATCACATACACTGCAAGCTAATTACAATTTTTTTGGTTCATTGGTTGACTGTTATAAAATAAACCATCTCAAAACTCAGTGGCTTAAACTAATATTTCTTTATTTTCTTTCACATGTCTGTGGGTTTGCTGGATCTCAACTAATTAGGCTGTGCTCAGGTGGCCAAGACAAGCATATGTATAGAAAGAATTGGGAACACAATGCAATCTACCATAATTATCTGCAACTTTATGACAATAAGTTTTGTGACATAGAAGAAATGGACAAATCACTTGAAAAACACAGCTCAAAACTGAAAAAAGAAGAAATAACAAATCAATGTTCCTATACTATTAAAGAAAATGAATGTGAAATTAACAACTCTTTCACAAATTTCTGAAATAGATGGCTTCACTGGCTAATTTTTTTTTCAAATATTTAAAGAAAAAATGACAGAAATTTTATAAAAACTCTTCCAGAAAATAAGATAAGATATAAGATGGCCCCATTCATTTTTGAGTTTTGCATGACCTTGATAGTAAAATCAGAAAAAGACATTAAAAGAAAAATTGCAGGCTAATATTTCTTACATACACAGGCAAAAATCCTACACAACATTACAATAAATCAGATTCAATACTATATTTAATGGATAATACATCATGCTCAGTTTGATTTATATGAGGAAACTTTGAAAGATCAGTTTAACATTCAAAAATCAATAAATGTAGATCCCTACATCAACAGAATGAAGAAAAACACTATATGGCTATCTCAATAGAGATTCATATTAAAAAATGAGAGAACTAGAAACAGAAGGGAGCTTCTTCAATCTAATAAAGTATATCTACCCAAAACCTTTAGCGAATATCACATTCATTGTGGAAATACTAAACTCTTTCTCCTTAAGTTTGCAACCAAGTTGAAGATGTTCATGAGTAGTTCTATTCAGCATTGTCCTAAAAGGTTTTGCAGTGAAATTAAAAAAACACATAATGTGTCCCAAGCTTAGACCAGAAAAAACAAAATAGCACTCACCAATGACATTGGAAGCATCAATATTTTAAATGTAAATTAAATGCAACCCAAGTTTACATATTTTTGTGATATATAGATATACCTATCCATATACATATCTATATATCACACAGTATAGAAATATTACATACAGACACACATACCTATTTTAAGTGTGAGACAAATACAGACTTGACAAAATAATATCAAAATCTTATCTTGAAAAATAAATGTGAGAATTGGTAGGAGATTTCTAGGAGAAAGAAAAAGAATGAGAAAACAAATTATTGGTGACTAGATCTAATAGATACACTTTCAAGGTAAAACAATTAAAATGGTTTATGAATGGAAAGATTTCCCAGATACATTATTAAATTTTAAAATGTGCTCTTTGCTTTTTTTAAAAAAAGATATATTTTGTCCCTATAAGCACATTCATACATGAATTAACTGTATTTGTATAGTGTTTCTTTTTTTAAGTGCACAATTCAGTATTGATAACTGTAATTCTCATGCTGTATGTTCATCAAAATTGCTTACAGTGTTACTGTTGGAAAACAAGGATGGAAATGGATGGGACGTTTCTCTACTTTGTACTTTACTGTAAAATGTTTGCATTTTCTAACGATGTACATATTTTACTAATTTCATTGTTACTTTTAAGAAAGGTTCTTATTCTTATATAGTGAAATTATGAAGTATTATTTTATTTGCTTCATTATACAACTCTAAAAATATTACACATTTTATAATAAAAAGAGGGCCTAGAGAGCTGATCTGGAATGATCTTTAACTGACATGTCTGCTTAGTCTGTAATTACAGGGCTCTAGTAGCAGATGTTAAAGACATATAAAAAACACTGACTGAAATCGATGGCTTTTGTTTTGTTTTGACTTGACTTTTAGTTTTCATAAAAGGAATTTTATTCAAGGAATCTTTTATCGCTCCCCTAACCCGAGTCCTTTGAAAGCTTTTTTTCAGAAATTCTGCATTTTCCTTAAGTACTGGCAGCAGGAGCTGAGAGTTCTTTGCACCCAATGTGAATGTTTTTTTTTTTTTTTTTTTTTTTTTGACTAGTGTGTAACTGGAAAACTTTTTGAGGTTTTTAATTTTTTTAACAAAAAATATTAAATGACTTCATCATTGGAAGGCCCCTGTATACTTTAATATTTCAACAAATAGCCTGGTAACCTCACAGAAGCAGGAAATGAACTAAAATCATAAAACGTAATAAACATTTTAAATGAGCTCACATCTCTGTGCTCAACTTAAGGCAGTGTGGAACCCTGACAGCTCATGCCAGAAGTTACATGACTCAACCAGCCTCCTGGCTACTAGGTAGGAAAGTTGCTGGAATGAGATACTTCATGGAGTTCAAAACAAAAACTTTTGCAAATGGTTAGCAGAGAATTCTGGAAAGTATGCAAAGAATGCAGTTCTTTAGCTAAATTACCTAAATGGAAATTACTCACCAAGGAGCATCATTCTTCTAGAAATTCTTGGTCATTCCACTCTGTCAATTGTTTCCTTTACTGTGGGAAAAAATTACAAATTTTGATGTTTCAATTATATTGATTTGTTGATTCCTATCGCCCTGAAGCCTTGTCAGGGTTCATGGTGTATTTAAATATCGTGTCTAATTTTGGTATTCATACTTTTTAAAGGATACAGAGTAATAGAGATACCTTAGGAAGTATTCCACTGTACAATAATTAAAAGAATAGAAAAATGTGCACCCTATTTTAAAAAGATGAAAGATACTTGTTGATGAGAATGTAGGAAAAGGAAATTTCTGCACATTGTTGATGGAAATGTAAAGTAGTTCAGCCTTTATGGAAAACTGTATGAGGTTCCTCAAAAACTAAAAATGAAATTATCCTACAATCCAGCAATCTCACCTCTGGGTATTTAAACAAAAGACTTGAAATCAGTACGTAGAAGAGATGTCTGCTCTCTCATGGACATTGCAAGCACTACTTATAACCGCCCAATGGGTTCTTTGTGACCACTGCCCAGATACAGCCAATTTATCAAGACAGTGGAATTGCAATAGAAAAAGAGCTTAATGCACACAGAGTTGGCTAGACAGGAGGCTTGAGTTTTATTACTTGAATCAATCTTCCTGAAAATTCGGAGACTGGAGATTTTTAAGAATAATTTGGTGGGTAGGGGGCGAGGGAGTGTGAAGTACTGATTGGTTGGACTGGAAATGAAATCACAGGGAGTCGAAGAGGATTATTTTTGCTGTCTTCTTTACCTGGGTGGGAGAATGTAACTGTTGAGTAAGATTACTGGTCTACATGGTGCTAGCTGGTCCTTCAGAATCCTGGATCTGAAAAAAATATCTTGAACAGCAATCTTAGGTTTTATAACAGCAATGTTACCCCTAAGAGCAATTGGGAGGTAAGGAATCTTGTGGTCTCTGGCTGCATGATGCCTAAACCATAATTTTAATCTTGTGGCTAATTTGTTAGTCTTACAAAGGTGATCTAGTCTCCAGGCAAGAAGGGGGTTTGTTTCAGGAAATGGTTGTTATTATCCTTGTTTCATAGTTAAACTATAAACTAAATTCCTCTTATAGTTAGTTTGACCTACACCTAGTAATGAACAAGGGCAGTTTGGAGGTTAAAGGCAAGATGGGATAAGTTAGGTCAGATTTTATTCACTATCATAATTTTCTCATCATCATAATATGTGCAAGGTGGTTTCATACTCTCAATAGCCCAGTCATGGAGTCAACCCAAGCATCCATCAGCAAATGAATGGGTAAATAAAATGTGGTATATATGCAAAATAGAATACTATTAGCCTGAAGAAGAAATAAATTTTTTCATTTGTGAGAACATGGATGAATGGAATAAGGAAACATTATGTTAAGTGAAATAAGCCAGGCACAGAAAGACAAATACTGCATGTTCTTACTTACAGATGTAATCTAAAATAATCAAACTCAAAGAAGCAGAGAGTAGAATGTTGGTTACAAAGGCTGGGGTTTGAAGAAATGGGAAGACTATGGTCAAAGGTTACAAAATCTTAGACAGAAGTAATATATTTTTTGTTCTTTTAAATATATTGGCCAGCATGATTGTTATAGTAAATAATATTGTATTGCACATTTCAAAATTGCTAACAGAATGAACTTCAAATGGGGTCACTAAAATAATAAGTGTTTGAGTTGATGGATTTATTAATTACCTTGATTTAATTATTTTACTTGTAGTACATTTACTCCCATAAATACATACAACTATGATTTATTAATTCACAATAAAAATTAAAAAATAAAATGATAAATTCTTGTTCACTCTGTAAATAAATTAGTAATTACAAAAAAACAAAAAGAAAACTCTAGGCTGAACATTTTTACTTTGAAAATGTTATTTTCATGAAACTAGAGGAAAAGAGTGGAGCAATCTCTCAAGAATTATAATAAATTTTTCTTTGGTTTTTTGTTTCCCTTTTAAAAACATTTTCACTACCATTTTAATAAGTTCTAGAAAAATATCAGTTGAGTCAGTCCAACATGGGCTTCCAGAGTAGGGATAGAAGCATTAGCTTTACCTCTGATGTCATTTATAAAGTAAAATAAAAAGTATTTGTGCTTGTTTAAAAGGGAAGCAGAAATAACAGTAAAAACAGAACAGGTAGTCTTCATATTTCAAAGACAAGTTCTGAAAAAATACATATGAGTCACTGAAACTTAAATCAGTTTTTCTTATAAAAGAATGTGAAGCTATGTGAAGATTCACAGAAAAAGCACTGTTTTACTATTACCATTACCTATCTTGTATTTTAACATTTGGGAAAGTATATCTTGGGAATCATAGTCAAGATTCTTTTTTTTTTTTTTTTTTTTTTTTTGAGACGGAGTCTCGCTCTGTCGCCCAGGCTGGAGTGCAGTGGCCGGTTCTCAGCTCACTGCAAGCTCCGCCTCCCGGGTTTACGCCATTCTCCTGCCTCAGCCTCCCGAGCAGCTGGGACTACAGGCGCCCGCCACCTCGCCCAGCTAGTTTTTTGTATTTTTTAGTAGAGACGGGGTTTCACCAGG
Source organism: Trachypithecus francoisi (assembly GCF_009764315.1). NCBI lineage: Eukaryota > Metazoa > Chordata > Mammalia > Primates > Cercopithecidae > Trachypithecus > Trachypithecus francoisi. The sequence continues at coordinate 12,161,988 of NW_022681458.1, forward strand.
TTAGCCAAGTCAAGATTCTTTATGTGCAAGTAACAGAAACCAGCTAGCTCGGTGACTATGAAATGAGAATTTGTTAAAAGGAAACAGGGTTTTCTCTGAGAACTCAGGGATGCAGACTAGCTGCCTAGGTGCTAGGACTGGGGACTAACAATAAAACCGTCATGGTGACACCTCCGTCTATTGTCTCTGCCTCCCCGACCCCGCAGGTGGGCTTCTGCTGCTCCCTCCATCCTGTACGGCAGGCATCTTTTGTTAGTCTTACCTAATAGCTTCTGAGGCTCATCTAGTCACTTTGAAGAATCCGTATCAGCCTGACCAGACTGACTGTCAGTTCTAATTCCAAATACCCATTTAATTGGCCTACTTTGGATCATGTATCCATCCAAAGTCCCGTTGGCTGTGAGGATGTTTGTCCTATGGAGGATGCTGTTCTTAGAGAAATAAAGAGTTAGGTAGTGCAAAAATCCAAACTAGCACAGCATCCAAAAATGACACCACAGTCCAAGATGACTCCGGGTGGTGCTGGTGCTGTCGGAATGGAGGGGAAAAGTCAGGGCGGCTTGGGACAGCACTGTGTAACTACAGCAACACCTTGTTCACTCTTCCTGTTTACATCAGAGACAATATAATACCGCTCTACAGCTGGTAGCCACGCAGGTCAGCCTAGCTGTGTTGAAGAACAAGGCACAGTTGTCCCACAGTCATGGGAAAACTGAAATGGTTTCTAATACCATCTCATTTGCTTGTGCATATGTAGACATGCTCTTTAATAGCTGGATTCTGCTAGGCCTTTCATAAAAATCCTTTATATGTTTTCAGACTTTATTGAGCTAAGCAAGTTCATTGGAAGCCCATATCCATCTTACAATGCCAGCGATTTTTCTCCTCACTTTACAGGATAGAACATGGAGAGTCCGAGTTTACCGTGCAGAGATTCAGAAACCCTGATGATACAATCATGAGATGTTGTATAACTTCTGGGAAATCTCATATATGCTGAATTAGTGTTTTCTTGCTTTAATGTGACAACCGTTTTTGGGAACAGCAAAGTGATATCAGAATGGCAGTTATTAACAGTTTTTACGTGAAGCATACACCCAATAGAATGAGAACGCAGTCATGTGAAAGATGGCATTAGATAGTAAAAATCTAATGTCAAGCAAAGTTGACTGTTAGTGTTCTTCCTCCTAGGCCATACTCCTTATTCCTAAACCCTCGTTCTTAATCCTTAGGTGTAGAACTTCCGTGGTAAGAGTTCTGGGGTGTGAAAGAAAAGTTCATAGAGTTTATAAAGGCTTCTCTAACTTGAAAACTCTTAATACTCCAGTCTCAGTCTCCTCAGCATAGGTGACTAGTAAACTCTCTGATCTCCATTGTAGCCTACTATCTGCTGTTTCCTTCTATATATTTTTGACTCTCACCTTATATATCCATAGCTTAGAAAGCAGCCAACAATTTGAGTGGAGTATGTGTATAGATTTTACAGCAACTTTCCCTGTGATTCTCTTCTCTAAGAATGTTGGCTCTCAATTCCCAGCTTTAGGCCTGAGCTCCATTCTCTTACCCCAAAGCAAACCGAAATTTTAATTTCTGAAAATGTACATTTAAAAAGAAAGCCTTCTGGATGATTTGTAGGTGAAGTAAAATTTTAGAACTACAGGCCTAGAGTCTAGACCTAGATATACTTTGTCCCAGTCTCATGGGAATGTACCCTGGCTCTATATTAAAACCCCATCTTTCCCAGTGAGTAAAGCAGGACTACAGTACCTTGGTGAGTGCTGGGACATGTACATTAAACATGCTGTTTTGTTCCACCCTTCATGGAATACACAGGCGCTTACTTCATATGATTAAGCTTCCAGGCTTTTCTCCTGGTTCCTATAAAGCTTTGTTCTGAATTTATGCCCCTATGGGAGCCTGGGGCTCTACCACGCTGCTTATCCTGTATCAACTCCATTTACTTGAAAATATTAATCGGGTTGCTTCAATAAGAGCCACTCAACATTCCAGAAGCAAAATCCTCTACTGACTACAAGAATTTCAACAGCCTAGAAACTCCTCCAGTTTTCCTTTAGATACCAATAGAATCCTGGACTAGACTTTAGTATATCCGACCAGATTGAAAATGGATGTGATTATTGACCATCCCTGCTGGGATGCTGCTCTGTAGCCAGGTCATTCTTCCCAACCAAGGCTCTCAAACTTTCTGTCTTGTCTTCTCTATTGTGATCTCAGAATACCCTGCTGCAAATTCATATATATATATATATATATATATATATAATATATATATATATATATGAAAGAAATATAATCTCCTCATTTTATATATAATAAATCTACATGCTTAGCAACTGACAGATTCAGAGCTAGAATAAAGGAATAAAGTCCTCCTTTAGGGAAAAGGGAGTCTTTTCCACAGTCTCTGTATTCTATTACCTAGAAGGCCGCCTCTACTTCTATGGGGGTGTCTGCTCACACAATATGCCATCTGAGGGCTGAGGAACAATGAGAATGCAGTGAAAAGATAACCAACATTCCTACAGCTTATGCCTTTAGAAAAAAAATTAAGACAGTGAGGACACAGGATGCTAAAGTAGAATAAAAATGCAAATATGCTCTAGTTAAGTGTTTGTAAAATCTATGTCTCAGGGCTACAGTGGGTGGGTTGGGCTAAATGAGGACCCCAAGGCAGTGCTCCATTTCCTGCCACCCTGCTTCAATTGCAGTGGCTCCTCATTTTCTGTTACTATTTATCTTATTATGGAATTATTTATATCTACAGATGGTACAAAATAATAATATTAAGTTTGTATATTGAATGCTTACCTTAAAAGTAGAATGGAAGTCCCCTAATGTACCTTTCCCTAATCTTTTCTCTCATCCTCTATCCTGATAAAACTCCATCCTTAATTTGGTGGCTACCATTCTCATTCATTGGCTCTACTTTATATGTACATATATAACTATATACACACACTTGAAGACCTAAATATATACATCTATATATGTATATATCCACACATAAGGTTATCCCTCAGTATGCATAGGGATTGGTTCCAGAAACTTCCAAGGATGTCAGAATCCAAGGATGCTCAAATCCCTGATGTAAAGTGGCATAGTATTTGCATATTACCTATGCACATCCTCCCATATTCTAAGATTTACAATGTCCTCCATCTCCTTGAGCTTCTGCCTATATTCCATCTGTCTGACATAAATATTCTTCTCATTTTCTTCTGCCACATTTATTCTTCCTCCACTTTCAGGATCCAACATTTCTCCTGCATAATGGGTGGCAAAATTTTTCTTTAAGATTCAATGTAATCATTTTCTTATCTGTAAAGGTTTCCCTTAACTGCCTTAGGGACTGTTAGACGTTCCTTCCAAAGGAATGAACTTACTTATTTTCAGGTCTGTCCTCCTCTAAATACTACAATACTGGAAAACAGAGTTTGTCTGGTTTGTTTTCCCAAAGACCAGGCGTATGACAAGTTTGTAATAACTGTTTGTTGAATGACAGAATGATTGGTAAAATGATAGAAAAGTGGGGGGTTAGATTCTATTCAAATAGCTATATATTCCAATATGATAAATGTGGTACATGTGCTTTAGATTACAAAGCACGCTACCCTATGCAAATATAGATAAAGTTATTAATGGAATGGTTGATTCTAATTTCAGAGCCTTGCAACTGCCCCCTTCCCAGCTCCCATCGTGAACCTGTCACCTTTTAATATGTTTGGGACAGATTTATAATGACTACATCTGTGACCTTTTGTACTGTTGCCACCAATATAATATGGGAGACACTTAGCTCTGAAAGACAACCAATTACTTAAAACTTGCTTTCAATGTTAGCACTTAGCCTAATTTGACCAGAGGTCCTCTCAAAATGCCTTCTCAGCAAAAATGTTCAACACAGCCCTACTCCAGCTGAAGCCACTTACTCCAGCTGCAACTACATCTTCCAGATGTCTGGAATGGTAAGAAAAAAGTGAAATTCATTACTCAGCTTTCACAATTGTATTAGGTGAGAAAGTGATGAATAGACCCCCCAAAAGACTGTGACACTCTTGATACAGATAAACCTTTTTAGATTGCTTTTCTGGTTGAGAGTCATCCAGAGCACTCTGCTATCATTTATTGTAAAATCAGGAGTCACTCAATAACTTCAAGGCTAAATTTGCATCAATTCATTTATTGCTTTCGTTATATCTAGTTGAATGCTGCTGAGCATTTTAAGTAGTTTAGGAATTATAAGTGTTTCTACCAGAATATATTAACCAGGAGATCATTTTCCCTCACTCCCTTCCTTGTCAAATTGTAGACATCACATAAACAATTCACTAAAATTAAAACAATTGATTTAAATACACTGTGCATGTAAGTATGAGTCAGAACATCCTAATATATGAAGCTAGGACTTGCTTGCAAATTAAGCTCCTTAGCTTTTTCCCTGAGTAAAACTGAAACTCCAGAAGTAGTATAGTATATACTGTTCTCTGCTGTATCCTTGGTACCTGAAACAAGGCTGAAAATTGTATGCAATATTTCAAGAGGCAAGAATATTATAACATACACATTTGAGTGAAGAAAACAAAAGTCAGACAATTTAAGTAATGTGTACAGGGTCAACCCCTGAGACTTGTTTTATTAAGCCAAAACCTGCACACCTGCCAATCCTGCAATCTTTTGTGTTCCCTTTCATGGCTCCTTGAGGATATAGATTCTATTCTAGAGTAATCATCTTGCAGTGTTTTTCTTTTCTTAGAGATGGGGTCTGACTCTGTTGCCCAGGCTGGAGTGAAGTGGCACATTCGTGGCTCACTGCAGCCTCAACCTCCAGGGCTCAAGCTATGTCTCCCACCTCAGTCTCCTAAGTAACTGAAACCACAGGAATATGCCATCATGTCTGGAAAAAAAAATTTGTAGACACAGGGTATCACTATGTTGCCCAGGCTGGCCTGGAACTTCTGGGCTCAAGTGATCTCCTGCCTCAGCCTCCCAAAGTGGTGGGATTACAGATGTGAGCCACTGCACCCAGCCTGGGAGTTGTATTTTAAAGGAACATCTTTTTGTACTTCCAGGTTATTTCTCATTGCTAAGACAGTGAGCAGTGACAAGCATTTACCTAATGTAAAGTGCCAACAAGCTGGCATTAGTGTTCTAATTATTCAAAATAGCCACCAGACAGTTATGACTCCCAGAAAAGACAAGAATCAACTTGTTCATATTATATCACTCCTGTTTACTGTAGCGTAATGCTGAAGTTTCCTCCTGGGTATGTACCATCTTCATTAATTCTTGTAAATGCCTGTTTTTTTGTTCTTCTCTGATAATTCTTATCACACTCATGTATTCTGTTTTGTCTTAACTGAAAACCGTACACTGTTAAATATTTGGGGCTTAACAGGCAAAATTCAGATTATAGAATCACAGAATTTTCTATCTGGAAAGGAAGGGAAAACTATACATCTATATCTAGTCCAACCCTTTAATTTTACTTGCTTAGAACTGAGGCTTGAAGAGGCAAAGAGAGCTATGAAAGGCTAACAGTTGTATTTTAGAGTGTATTTAACTGTGTATTAAGAGTTAACAAGTGCTAAGGTGGGAGGTGGTAGTATTTAATAGAAGAGGAAGGAGTCATTGAGAAGACAGGATGAGCAAAGACTTTAAACTGAGGAAGTTATGTTAGAGGTGATCGTGGGTAAAGCAATGCAGGCAGAATTAACAGAGCAACAACCCTCAGCACCAGCAGGCCTGGGTACCTTTCAGGAACAGCAAGGAGAATTGTAGGTATAAGCCGAGTGAGCAGGACTAAGAGCTGTTGCAGAGGAGGTCAGAGAGATGAGCATGGGGTCGTGAGGAAGATCATCTAGAGCGTAAGTACTAAAGTAGTTAGAAAAAGGAACACAAAATATATTCTAAGAAACTGCGAGGTGAAAAAGGACTAGGCAGATCAATACAACCAAAAAGTTATTTATTGTAATAGATTAGTAATAACCAAACCTCTGGTAAAACTTACTGAGAAAAAAGGAAAAAGTTACAAATATATAATATTATAAATGAAACATGAGAAAGAACTATGGATAAGGTGGACATATAAACTATAACGTGAAAATATTACCAACAATTTTTAACTAATAAATATCAAACCACAGACAAAATAGATGAATTCTGAGAAAACATGTCTCTCCAAAGTTGGCACAGGAAGAAATAGAAAATCAAAATAATTTTAAAAACATTAAAGTAATTGAAAAAATAATATGGTTGTTCAAAATAAATGTCATGCCCCAGTGGTTTATAAGTGTTTTCAAGTGACAGTTATACGTTTAGATCATTCCCTTCTGGAAACAGAAAAGAGGAAATTCTTTCTATCTCTTTTGTCATTTTGTGATAACCTTGAATCCAAGCCAGAGAATGTAGTTTGAGAGAGGGAAATTATCAACCCATGTAACTCTTGGAGGTAGAGATAAAATTCCTAAAAATAGAGCAAATCAAGCAATGCGTACAAAATATAATAGCCAGCTCCAAATTAGTGATGACTCAGAATGCAAGACCAGGTTCAGTACTTTTCATTCGTCTGTGACTTTTCCTTCCGCTTTCAACCATGAAAATCTCTAAAGTCGTCTACACATGACCATTCACCAAATGACCCAATCTAATTCCCCAGCCCTCTCTTCTACTACTTAAAGGTGAAAGCTAACATTTATCTGGAGTCTTACAATATCAGAGTGCATGTATTACTTGACTTATTACTCTTAAAACCATGAGGCTAAAATTTCCCATTATTCCCAATTGCCAAATGTGAAAGGTGAGTAATTTGCCAAATGCCACGACTCTGATAAGTGACATGGCCATGAAGGAAACTCAGGCCATCTCATGCCAAATGCTCTTCTTTTTCCACTATCGCATGATGCTTTCCAGCAGCCTGCAGAGCTGCAGTCATGCTCCTCTATATCCCCTCACAAATATTCTTACAGATGCACTCCCTAGTAAAGCAAATGCTATGTTAAGCCTCTTTTGAAATCATTCGCACAATCAATTATTTCCATGAAAAAAATGTTCTCATCCCCAAATCTCAGGTGGATTGATGACTGCTTTATGCAGGGCCTTCTTCACTGGAGGAAGCACTTCCTGTTGAATAAAGACAGCTCTGTGTTCCCACTGCATTCCAGGAATATAGGACACATTTATGTAGGGTTATTTGGGACTTGACTCCATTCCTGTTGTAGTATTCAAGTTCAAATTTTGGAGTTCTTTATTTCCCACCGAAAATAAATGTATTGTAGAGCTTTGACCATTCCATATGCATAATAAATTTTTGTGGAAGAAATCACTACTTGATAGGCTTTCAGTTTCTCATTAAAATAGTTCAGAAGTTTTCATTTTTATGAAATATTTTAGACATGCAAAATGTATAAAATGATATGGTGCATATCCTTCACCATGCTATTCAGCTTACAAAATAAACATTACTGGCCGTGTGCAGTGACTCACACCTGTAATCCCAGCACTTTGGGAGGCCAAGGTGGGGGGTCAGGAGTTTGTGACCAGCCTGGCCAATGTGATGAAACCCTGTCTCTACTAAAAATACATGCAAATTAGCTGGGCATGGTGTTGGGTGCCTGTAATCCCAGTTACTCTGGAGGCTGAGGAAAGAGAATCACTTCAAACTGGGAGGCCAAGATTGCAGTGAGCCAAGATAGCGCCACTGCACTCCAGCCTGGGTGACAGAGTGAGACTCTGCCTCAAAAATAAATAAATAAAATAAACATTACCAACCAAAGTTCTTGTACATCCCTACCCATGCACCTACTCCATCATTCTGAATTTAAGGCCTCCCATTTTCATTCGTTTTGTTTTTATTTTTTCTGTTTATGAGCGAATCCCTATATAGCCATACAAATACATTCCCTAGTTAAAAGCAGAAGCAGAAAAGCGGATGATACATTTTACTGACTCTTTTAGATCTGCAGTTAGATTTCCCTCAGGGTTTGTTGGACTAATATTCAATTGAAGCATCAGGCTAATATTTATTTTTAGTCTGGAAAAACATATATGGTCAGTATCTCAGTTCCCAAGAGGAAAAACAGGAAAATGTTTAGGTCGCCAGCTATTTCATTGAGTCTGAGAAGATTTACTTAGACTTTATTGCTTCTGTTTCTCACTAATATATTTTTATCCAGAAACGAAGTATTCTATTGTCATTTCTTCCTCTCTGAGAAATTAGACATGCTAAATACAATAAAACAAAAACATTTTTTTCTTTTTTACTTTCAGGATGATTTTTAAAGACACGGGGATTTATTTCATGGAATTTAAAACACAATTTACAAAATTAATTATAGTAATATTAAGAGTTTGTGATATATAGAATATAATGTAATTTGAGATATATAATTCATCTAATCTAATATATATTATTTTATTATAATGTATAAGATAATACATATGAATTTATATAATTTATATAACAATGAGAATTTTAGATTTTGGTGTTTTATTTATATAATTACTTTTATGTGTTCCTTTTTAATTTAAAATATTTAAGGTCATTTTAAGGAAATATTTAAAAAAGAATATTAAAATGAGTATTCATGAACTAACTACTCAGCTTAAGAAATAATTGTTACCAATATATCAATCTGTGAGTTTCTTCTATACGATATCTCTTTCTCACCCATATTTCTTGAATTTTTCATTAATATGTTTTTGTTTTAACAGTTTAATAACATTTGTATAAACTTCAAAATACTATATTGTGAAGTTTTGTTAGTTTGAGATTTTATAGAAATGTTATACTGGCTAATTACAGTGGTTCACACTTGTAATCCCAACACTTTGGGAGGCCAAAGTGGGAGGATCACTTGCTGCCAGGAGTTGGAAACCACCCTGGGCAAAAAAACAAGACCTCGTCTCTACAAAAATAAAAATAAAAATAAATTTAAAAATTAGCTGGGCATGGTGGTTTGCGCTTGTAGTCTCAGTTACTCAGAAGCCGGAGGCTGGAGGATGGCTTGAGCCCAGAAGTTCTAGGATGGCATCAGCTATGCTGGTACTGCTGCACTCCAGCCTAGGCAACAGAGCAAGACCCAATCTGAAAAAAAACAATAAATAAAAGTTATACTGCAGGATGTCATCTACAACTACCTTTTGTCACTAAATGTTAAGTACTATAATTCAATTATTATGGTCCTATAATATTTTATTTTGTTTATATAATAACTCATCGCTTTATTATTTTGCATACTTTTTGATACAATTTTAATGTTTATGCTACAATTAGTATTTCTATGAAAATGTGTATAGATGTCTTCAAGTCCACATGTGTAAAAGTTTCCCGTGAGTATAAAGTAGAGATAGGTTACTGACCTATAAAGTATGAAACTATTTAAATTTACCATATAATGTATTCAAAAGTAGCTATACCATTTCACAACCTCAATAGAAATGTGAAAGGGTGTTTATCCACACCCTCATGAGTGTACACTAGTAGTATAGTATGGTCTAAATTTATAGTTTCTTTATTGTTAAAGGTAAGGCATAACTTCATTTATTTATGGGCAATTCACATTTCCTTTTCTGTGAAATATATGTTCATATCTTTTGACTGTTTTTCTGCTGGGTTACTTGTTGTCTTTTCATAATGATGTTTAGGAGTTCATTACACATTTTTGGCTCAATGACTTAATTAGTCTGAAGAGTTACAGTGGCTTCTCCCAATTTGTGAACTGCCTCTTTATAGTGTCCTTTGATTAATGGAAGTTCTTAATTTTAATATAATCACATTTATCAAATTGTGACTTCATGCCCCCAAGTCATAAATATTCTCCTGTATTTTCTTCTAAGAGCTTTGAAGTTTCCCTTTCATTTCTAAGTATTTATTACATCCATAGTTGCATACATTCATTACTGTCTATGGTGTAAGAATGCTACTACATATTTTCCATGTATAATTAACTAATGTTCCCAGCAGAATTTATTAAATTTATGTTTTTTCTCATTACTCTCTAGTGCTACCTCAGTCATTCATCAACTTTACATATGTGCTGGCCCTGTAGCCCCTCTCCTATTGTGCTGACCTCTCCTAAGAGATCTCCCAGTCAGGCTCCTATTAAGTAATTTGTTTCTTAAACAAGGTTGGTGTTTCCTCTGTTTCTGTTTTGGGATTTCTGTTTATTTGGTTGAACCACATAAAATTGCCAGTATGTGACTGTTTTTGATTCACAGAAATAACAATTTCATCTGGTTCAAACTATAATAGAATCCCCGCAACAGTCTATTCGAATATATTTAGATCTAATATCATTATTGATCCACAAATATACAATTATTCCCTAATATTGCGTCTTAACTTTAAACCTAAATTTTCATTTTATTGCTGTAGGGTACACACAGGTGCCATGCTGGCATGTCATATACAATATGTTCAGGCTTTAACCCATTTTTTTTTTTTTTACTCCTTCAGGGTTAGCCAATATACTTGTTTTCTTTTAAATACCCTCAGCCTGATCTGTACCGAGAAATTACTTGCTCTTTTAACTTAAAAAACAACTAGCTTCAGAATTATTCCTTAGCCTTTTGAAAACAAATTTTTGACAAATTCAATTGATTCTTTTTATATTTCCAATTTACCCATTGTTTTATTCTTCTTGAAAATGTTTCAGCTCAATCCCATTCTCTCGTATAATTATTAATCTATCTTAATATCTTATTTTAATGTACTACTCAAAAAGGATTGGAGAGATAGAGAAGTCAAGTAAATGGAGATCAAAATATCAGTCACTACAAAGAGTGTTCTCTTAATTTGGCCAAATAAATTCTTTTTTTTTCTTTTTTCTTTTTTGAGACGGAGTTTTGCTCTGTCGCCCAGGCTGGAGTGCAGTGACCGGATCTCAGCTCACTGCAAGCTCCGCCTCCCGGGTTTACGCCATTCTCCTGCCTCAGCCTCCCGAGTAGCTGGGACTACAGGCGCCCGCCACCTCGCCTGGCTAGTTTTGTGTGTGTGTGTGTGTTTTTTAGTAGAGACGGGGTTTCCCCGGGTTAGCCAGGATGGTCTCGATCTCCTGACCTTGTGATCCGCCCGTCTCGGCCTCCCAAAGTGCTGGGATTACAGACTTGAGCCACCGCGCCCGGCCCCAAATAAATTCTTACCAGACTGATCCTACCACAGAGAAGAACCGCAAACTCTAGAAATAAAATATTTTTAAAAAGCTTTCTGAATACACGAGGGAGTGCACAAAAGTAGATAAATCCCAGAAGAGAGCCTATATGTGAAAGACATGGGATGCATTTCCTACTGTATGGCTTTGTTATTAACCTGAAGGCAGGCTACAATCAATTACATGTGGAGTAAAAAAAAAAAAAAAATGTTTCTAAAAGACCAATAATCTTTCTGGCCTGAAAAAAACAGAGGATAAAGCTCAGATCCAACAACAGTGACTAATAAGTGAGTTAGGGATATCAGTAAGGAGCAAGCTGGAGAAAGGGAGTCTCAAACTTGGTGTATCAACTCCAGAAGAATTTGTGGGAGAATTTCACATACATGGAGCTCTTTCTTTATGTATGTGGTGACAGACATGGAGAAAACTCAAAGCAGCTCAGCTCAGGAGGAAAGAACTGAACTGACATTGGAACTGTTAACTAAATGGCACATAATTCACATTTGAATCCAACAAAGTGAGTTTCCTGATAAAACAAAACAACTCTTGAAGATTATCGCAGAATTCAATGTCTGGATGCAATCCAAAATTATTTGAAATAGTAAGTCCTATGAAAATGTGAGTCATTCTCAAGGCGAAAGAGAATTAACAGAAACAACTACAAAGTGATTGTGATGCTGGAATTAGCATTTAAACATTTTATGGCAGCTATTAAAATTATATTAAATGAGTGAATATAGAATATACTGTCTGAGTGCGGTGGCTCACGCGTGTAATTCCAGCACTTTGGGAGGCCGAGACAGGCAGATCACCTGAGGTCAGGAGTTTGAGACCAGCCTGGCCAACATGGTGAAACCCCGTCTCTACTAAAAACACAAAAATTAGCCAGGTATGGTGGCACATGCCTCTAATCCTCTTTACTCAGGAGGCTGAAGCAAAAGAATCACATAAACCAGGGAGGCAGAGGCTGCAGTGAGCCGAGATCACGCCTCTGCACTCCAGCCTGGATGACAGAGCAAGACTCTATCTCAAAAAAGAAAAGGAAAAGAAAAAATGCTTATACTGAATAAAGAGACAAACTTTAGTGCAGAAATGAAACCATAAAAAGAATCAAGTGGAAATCCTGGAACAGAAGAATAATACAGTAGTCATTAAAACTTAGAATAGGCTTATCAGGAGAATGAAGTCAAAAGAAGAAAGATTAAAGTGAACCTGAAGTTGAGGAAATATAAATGATCAAATCTAAAGATAACAGAGATAAAACATTGCAAAAAAAAGTTGACATATTCTCTCAGATCTGTGGGGCGATATCTAGGTCTAACATACATATACCATTGCAGTTATTGAAGGAGACAAGAGAATGATGAAGGAATTATTTTAAGATATTAAGGCCAAAAACTCCTATATATGGTGAAAGTAATAAATCTACAGATTCAAGAAGTTCAGTAAACACCAAGGAAGAAAATGTTAAAACAAACAAACAAACAAACATGCTTAGTTATGTCATATTTAAGTTGCTAAAAACTAAAAATAAAGAGGGATCTTGGAAAGAGCCAGAGAAAAGTGACACAGATACAGAAAACAACTTTTTAAATGAGTGCTGATTTTGCAAAAAAACTCCAATATTGAAATATTGTGGAATATATCTTTAAGTGTCAAAGGAACAAGTCTGTCAACTCAAAATTCTACATCAAGCAAAAATAGTTTTCACTATAAAGTTAAAACGAAAACATTTTTAGCTAAAAGAAAGCTAAATTTTCTTCAGCAGACATACACTACAAATATACCTAAGCAAGTTATTTGCACTGAAGGAAAATGATACAAAATGGATACTTAGGTATTCAGAAAGAGTCAATATCACCAAGAATTATAAAATTATGAATAAGTATAAAAGACTGTATTTTCTTTTCAATTTATTTAAAGGGCATGACTGTCTAAAAGGGAAAAATTAGAATATTGTCATGTGGGATTATTCGGCATGCATTTTAATACATGAGACAAAGATAGCATAAAGTATATGGTGCTACATGGGCTTATGATCTTGTAAGATTCCCACATTTATTGTAGCATAATATAATATTAAGCCCAAATGGTCTCTGTAAAGCAAAGAATTAAACATCAAAAAGTAATCTAAAGGAGCATGACTGAAGAGCAAATTGGTTAAAGTAAAATTCTAAAAATGCTCAAATAATTTAAGAGGGAAAATCAAAAAAGAGAGAATCAAGAAATAGAGGGAGAAGCAGAACACAATAAAATAGCAGTAGATCCATATCCAATCATGTCAGAAATGGCAATCATTGTTTTAGTCAAACAGTTCAGTTAGAAGACAGGAATTGTCAGAACTATGTGCTGCCTATAAAAATACCCTTTAAAGATAAACACAGGTAAGTTAAAAGTAAATAGATGGCAAAAAATGTAGCATGCAAACAGCTTAGGAAAGCTGAAATGGCCATATAAATTTCGGAGAAAACAGGCCTAGAGGACAAAAAGTATTTTCAGATATAAAGAGGGACACTTCTTAATGACAAAAAATAAATAATTTTTTATTTTTAAAAATTTTTTTGAGATGAAGTCTTGCTCTGTCACACAGGCTGGAATGCAGTGATGCGGTCTTGGCTCACTCAACCTCTGCCTCCCAGGTTCAAGCAATTCTCCTTCCTCAGCCTCCTGAGTAGCTGGGATTACAGGTGCACACCACCACATCTGGTTAATTTTTGTACTTTTAGTAGAGACAGGGTTTCATCATGTTGGCCAAGCTGGTCTCAAACTTCTGATCTCAGGTGATCTACCCACTTCAGTGTCCCGAAATGCTGGGATTACAGGCATGACCCACTGCACTCTGCCTAAAAAAAATTAATGTTTTAGGAACATATCATAATCATAAATATTTATGAACTTATGTATTATGTTTTCTTTTTTTTCCTTATGCCAGTTTGACAAGTGGTGTTCTTCAAGGGATGCGTTAATTTTCTGTAGATTTTCAAAATACTTTGAATGAACCTATGTATTAGGTTCATACATATTTATGCTCCAAAAATACGAAGCAAAAATTGACAGAATTCTGTGGAGAAATAAATGATATCACAAGAGACTTTAATTCCCCTATCCTGGCAATGGACAGAATAAATAGAAAAAATTAGATAAAATACAAGTAATCTGGATAATGCTATCAACTACTGTATCCTTGGTATTTATAGAACATTAAACAATAATTACAAAATATATTTATAAAGTGAGCATATGTTCACCAATGTAGACCGTATGCTGAACCATAAAGCATGCCTCATCAATTTAGAATAACTGACCTCACCCCATCTCACATAATCTCTTAGCAAGATGAAATTATATTAGAAATATATAATACGATATTCAGGAGAAACAATATTTTTATGTTGAATTATAAATGATACATATTGTTTGACTTAAAAAATAAGTCATAGAAAAAAATCAGAAAGGAAGTAAGAAAATGTTTCTAACTGGATAATAGTGAATATACATTTTATTGTTTGTGGGATGCAGCCAGCTAGCTCCAAGGAAATGTATAGCTTTATTTGCCTTTAAGAAAATATTATAAAGAACTTCATGCCAATAATTTTGAAAATCTAGAAAAAATTAACACATTTCTTGAAGAATACCACTTGTCAAACTGACATAAATTTAAAAAAAAGAAAACCTAAAATATCTCTGTATGTGTTGAAAAATTGAACTCATTAAAACCTTTATATAAATAAAATTCTAGACTGAGAAGTTTTCAAAAGTGAATTCTATCTAAGATTTCAGAGAGAACTTAATTTCGTTTAAAACACATAGGCAGAGGGAATGCTTTCCAAATCATTTTATGAAATTAGCATAATACCCACACCAAAATCTGACAGACATTACAGATACCCACTAAAATAACTCTCCTAAACATAGATACATGTAGTTTAGCATGTAAATATTATATTTCATGACCAAGTAGAGTTTCTCAACACTGCAATGATGACATCAGTTTAAGCTACCATATCTAAAGCACAAAAAATAAAAACCATATGATTATGTCAATCATTGCAGAAAAACCATATGACAAAATTCAACACTCAATTTTGATAAAAACTTTCCGCAGACAAGAAATACAAGGAAACCTCCTCCATCTGCAATAATAGCTATTAAAAATCTACACCCAGCATCATGATTAATGATGAAATAGTGAATGTTCCTCCTAAATTTGGGAACAAAGCAAAGATCCACACTCCCACTATCTCTATTTAGCATATAATGGAAATCTAGCCAGTAATAAAACCCAAGTAAATAAATAAATAACGTAAATATCAGAAAGGAAGAAATATATTTGTCTTTAGATGTAGATGACTTAATTGTATATGTATAAAATCCTAAGGTATCTATAAACTACTTCAGAAACAAATAAATGAATTTACTATAGATAATGTACAAAAATCATTTATGTATTTGTATACTAGCAACAAATGAATAATACAATTAATTACTGTATAATAGCATCAAAATATTAAAATTTTTAAGATTACATCTCGCCAAGAACACACAAAATGTCTAACCTGAGAACTGAAACAAACTTGTAGGAGAAATTCAAAAAGACCCAAATAAATGCAGAGAAAAACCATTAGAAGACTTGATATTGTTAAGATGTCATTTCTTTCCAAACTGATCTACCGGGTAAGCACAATCACAGTCATTTTTTCAGAAGGTGATTTTTTTTTTTTTTTTGGTAGAAGTAGACGTGGAAATTCTAAAACTTACATAGAAAGGCAGAGAACATAGATATCCAAAACAATACCTTGAAAAACAACAAATGTTAACATTTACACTGCCTGGTTGTAATACTTTAAGTTATAATAATCAAAGGAGTGAGATACAGACATAAGTATTGGCAAAATTTATCAATGAAACAGGATAGAGAGACCAAAAAAAGACATACACTTACGCAGTTATTTGATTTTTCAATGAAGTTGCCAGTGGAATCCAAAGATGAAAGGAAAGTATTTTTAGCAAGTGATGCTGAAATAATTGGATATCTATGTGGGGAAAAAATGAACATTAACCTATTACTTTCGCTGCATATAAAAGTAAGTAGAGATAGAACATTGACCTGAATGTAAAATCTAAAACTATAATGATTTTAGAAGAAAACAGAAAAGGATATCTTTATGACTTGAGGGTAGACAAGTATTTCTCAGATTACAGTTAGAAATAATCATAAGAGAAACATTGAAAAACTGGGTTGTTTTATCCAACAAAAAAAATCTTATCAAAAACACCATCAAGAAAACTAATAGGCAAGGCATAAGCATGGAGAAAATAGTCACAGCATGTATCTGACAACATACTGGTGTCCATGATATATAAAGAACACCTAAAACTCAGTCATAAACTTGCAATAACCCCATAAAATATGGACCAAGGATTGAACAGACATTCACAAAATGACATACAAATGGCTAAGAAACCCATTAAAAAGTTCTTACCATCATACTCATCAAATACACTCAAATTAAAACCACAGGGAAATGATACTACATAGGCAATCAAATGGCTAAAAGTACAAAGACTGACAATATTGATTGTTTTTGAGGTTGGACTGACTGAAATTCTCATATTTTTGTTTGGTGGGAATACGAAATGGTATAACTTGTTTATATAGTGATCTGGTAATTTCTTATATAACTAAACATAAACTTATTCTACCTACTCATCACTTGCAGTCCTAAGTGGTTGCCCAAAAGAAATGAATATGCAGGTTCACCAAAAGACTTGCACAAGATTGTTTATAGTATATTTATTCCTAATGGCCCTGATTTGGAAATCACCTAAGTGTACACCAATAGGAGAGTGAATAAACTCTGGTGTATTCATACAATAATATACACTTCATCCACAACAATACAATGAACTACTGACATATAGTCAAATAGGTGAGTCTTAAAACTATTACGCTTAGTGAAAGAAACTTTACACACAGGAGTCCATCCTGTGAGTATGGTACCATTTACATAAAGTTCTAGAACAGGCAAAAGGAATCTACAATGGGAAAAGTCAAGACAGAAGTTACTTCTGGGGTGTGGGTGTGGGGTAAGAATTTTTGGGAAGTGGAATTAGATAACTTTCTGGGGTGATGGTCATGTTCTACAACTTGAAAGGAATTTGAGTTACTTTAGTGTATGCATTTGTCAAAATTCTACTATAAAGACACATGCACATGTATGTTTACTGCGGCACTGCTCACAATAGAGAAGACTTGAAACCAACCCACATGTCCATCAGTGATAGACTGGGTTAAAAAAAAAAAAAAGTGGTACATATACACCATGGAATACTATCCAGCCATAAAAAAGATGAGTTCATGTCCTTTGCAGGGACATGGATGAAGCTGGAAACCATCATTCTCAGCAAACTAACACAAGAACAGAAAACCATCAGCAAACTAACACAAGAACAGAAAACCAAACACTACATGTTTTCACTCCTAAGTGGGAATTGAACAATGACAACACATGGACACAGGGAGGGGACCATCACACACCAGGGCCTGTCAGGGGGTGGGGGGCAAGGGGAGGGATAGCACTAAGAGAAATACCTAATGTAGATGATGGGTTGATGGGTGTAGCAAACCACCATGGCATGTGTATACCTATGTAACAAACCAGCACGTTCTGTATATGTAACCCAAAACTTAAAGTATAATAATAATAATAAAAGAATTCCTTATTATTTGGTCAAAAACTTAACTTTGCACAGTCTATCTAAAATTAATTATTTGCCTAACAAATAAATGCAAAACTTTTAGGGGTCATCCTCAATTCACTTAGAAGAACAAAGTATTTTTGAGCACTAATGACTTGTAATTTTAATTACTTGGTAAATGTACTTAGCCAAGATCAAATACTCTGCTCTGTGTTGTTGATGTCAAACTTTATTTTTTTCTGAAATGATTCTTACTTTAAATAAATTTAGACTGATTTTCTTTAAAAAAAAACTCAACATATGTATACTTAACATTTGTGAATTTCATGGAATATTTACTTTAATCTCAAAACACAAATTAACTCTAATGATATACATGCTGAAGTACATAGGGGAAAGTGAAACATTATTTTCTTTTCTGAGGCATTGCACTGAAATGCCTCAAACAAAAATGGCTCAATGGATGTAGAGGGATGATAAATGGACAGTTATGTGTTAAGACATGTATAGTAAAATGTTAATGGTATATGGGTATTCATTACAAAAAAATTCAACTTTGATGTATATTTGGAATTCCTCATAATTGGATGTTGAGGAAAAAATGAAAAACAAATAAAATTAGAAATGAGATGCCTAAAATAGAAAATTGAAAGTTAAATCAGCCAATACAAATGTTGAAGAACAAGACTTCAGCATGTTAGCCAAATGGTATTGCTAATAGTATCCACATGTAGACACTACTCAATCTATCAAGCTTCTCAGGACTTCTCAGTAGCGTCTTCCTGTGACAGAGTTTAGTACTGAGCTGAAAAGAGAAAGTGGGTGCTAATTTACATATTTTCTATTTTTTTAATCTAAATTCAGATACTCCTCATCCTCTGGAGAGGATGCTGTGAGGCGGTAGAAAAGGGCCAAGAGATTGCTCAAAATAACTTTCATCAAACAAAATAGCAGGAGTGAGGAATAAGTTTCCACAGAAATACTGAAGGCTTCAGGTTATTAAAGAAGAGTTTTGGTTTAAGGAAACCAAAGTCATCACTGGCATTTTTTCTCTGTTTTAGAGACTAATGGGTTCTATCTGGGCTCACCCATGATATACCCACTCTGAATAATGTCCATTTTCTCTACTATGTGTACACTTCTTCAGTTTGTGTGCTTTGGTCACACAGCTGAATGTACATGCACACACACAGTTGGGCACACAATCCTAAGTAACCTTATGATAATGGCCATCATAAGGTTTTGTGGATCTCAGGTTTAAAAATTGTGCTTTGAATTAAGAGCTTCATGCTGCATTCCTGAGAGGATTATGTCCACTTGAAATTTGACCACTGATTTTGAATATAGAGTAGGAAAATTGATTCCTAATTCATAGACAATTAGCAGAACAGGACTTCAATTCAGATATGAAATGTTGAAGATATTAAATGTGAATGTTGTATGGATTTGGAAGCCATGAAAGTAATTTCCTGGCTGGGCACAGTGGCTCATGCCTGTAATCCCAGCACTTTGGGAGGCCGAGGTGGGTAGATCACAAGGTCAGGAGATCGAGACCATCCTGGCTAATACGGTGAAACCGCATCTCTACTAAAAATACAAAAAAATTAGCCAGGCGTGGTGGCAGGCGCCTGTAGTTCCAGCTACTCAGGAGGCTGAGGCAGGAGAATGGCGTGAACCCGGGAGGCGGAGCTTGCAGTGAGTAGAGATCTAGTCACTGCACTCCAGCCTGGACGACAGAGCGAGATTCCATCTCAAAAAAAAAAAAAAGAGTAAATTTCTGATAAGGAGTAATTATACCAAAACTAAGCCCGAGGAAGCTTATCATTAGGTGGTAGAAGGTGTAAAAGGATTCAAAAGCAAGAAGAACCAAAGAGGAGAATGTTGAACTAGAAAAGACAGGAGAGATTTAGAATTGAATGTCAAGAGAGATCAACTAAAAAGGGTAAAACAACATTGCTGGATCAGGTGATCAGAGGGTCCTTGGTTTCTTCCAGTTTGTGCTTTCTGGCATGGAAAATACCAAAGGACAGAGAGTACAAAAGGCGACTGGTAGACAGGAAAAGAAGAGCCAGATGTTGATTACCTGGAGATTTTGCTTAAGAAGTAAGTTAAGCTAATTCCCCAAATGCCCAAATCTATCGCCCAACAGTCCTTAATGAATGATGAAGGAACACAACTTGTGAAGGAACACAACTTTTACAAGGAAAATAACCTCCTGACACCGTGAAGAAACTTTCTGTTTAATAATGTTGCAGCAAAGGCACCTTATTATGTGCTGCCTACCCAAAGCAATCCTTTTGTGAATGGAAATTTCTGGGGCTCCATGTGACTCATTAGGTAGCACATGCTCGTGGAATTTGGGAGATGCGTCCCCTACTGTTTCAGCAAGTTGTGTTCAAAGGAAAAGCAGCCCACACCTAATCTCTATTTGCCACAGCTGCAAAAACATATTACAATAAATAAAGGAGGCAGTCATCTGAATAAGTGGATTCCTTTCTTGGAAAATGACATCCCAGCACAGCCTGCTAAAAGAGCTGTAGAGACACGAAGTCGTGCCAAGGAAGGAAGAATGAGGAAGAGAAGGGGTAGCTTTCCTGTGTGAAGGCAGAAGACTGCAGCAGTCAAGAGGTTAACCTGAATTTGTGTGGGGGATTTTAATCAGCACAACCGTGCCTAAGCAAAGGAAGTATAGTCTTTTTGTCCAACACATACATATGTATGCTTTAGGGGAAGTGGAGGATGGCTATGTTAATAAAGAGCAAAAATGATGTATCCAAAGATGAATTCTGAAGCACAAGATATATGAAAATGGAATTCAACAAACCCTTTATTGAAAGGTTATTATACACAATCCTTGTGGGCCATGAGGGAGACTTGGTCTCTACCTTCTAGTCATCATTTAATCCTGATGTTGGAGTCCCAGCACGGGTCTCACCCTCTTCAGTTAAGGACTGGTTTAATTCATTGGGTAGATAATACCTGACACGGGAAATAGATGCTGACACCAAGTTAGGAAGGCAAAAGTCTTGTGGAGGAGACACACTGAAGAAAGAAAAGAAACAGCAACAGGGAAGCCACCAGGCTGTGATGCAGGCTGACAAAGTCTCCGCCAGCCCAAGGGGTTGCTCTGCAGGCAAGCTGGCCCGTTAGCGCTGAGTTGCCTTGAGCGGCAATGAGGCCCTTGCTCTTTCTGGAGGCAGCTCTGAGCATGAGTCGGGCGGATCCTGAAGGAGCAAACAACTTGGGGTTGTCAGCCAACCAGTCCTATGAGCACAGCAGTACTGAGGGGATCTGAAAGGCACTCCTCTGTGTCTGCATAATGCCAGGACACAAAGAAGTGTTGTCATCTGCCTCAGCTCCCACAGAGCCCGATGAGAGAGAGACGAGACTGCAGTAGGGCTGTTCACGTCAGAGACAAAAGGAAACGAGGGTTGGTCTCTGGGAGTCATAAATAAACATGAACTAAAAGGCTCTGGAAGACTCTCAGATAAAACACTGGTTCACCGCCACCGAGAAGGTAGGCATCCACGTGCCTAAGGATGATCTGAGGGTGCCCCGGGGATTTGAGGAGGAAGGGACGGACTAACTCTTCACTCTGAGTGTTCCTGGGCTTTGTAGATTCAGGGAAAGGAATTCTAGGAACTAGAAACTTATGGTTCAAAATGTGTAGGCGTCACTCTTGTCCACTTGTGTGAACAATGTGGTTGGTGCATCTTCTCTGGAGAGGTTATTAACTCTAATGATACCCCTGGGATATGCAGAGTTCAGATAACTCTTGAGGGGTCAAGGACACCAGTCCACAGATGCCAAAAAGAGTTTCCCTTCTCCTCAAGTAAGATTTCCAGGGATCCTTATTGCTAGGAAACCTTAGGGGCTGCCTAGATTAAATCATTTGCGTAAGGTCAAAGAAGCAACTTTCCTTGTAAAACTCATTATCTAGGTGTATAGAACGCCTAACAATTATTTGCCTTTTGGTGTCTCTTAGAGGTGGAAACAAATTCTTACGTAGTTTCATAGTTATTAGCAAAATGATATCTTGATCTTTAACATTCAGCCATATTTAAGAAGACTGTAATAGTTACTTTGATATGTGATATTTAGAGATAAGACGGATGGAAAATCATAAAAAAGGAGTATTTGGGGTTGAAATAGCTAAAATATAATAGTTGTATTATATTACCATTTTTCTTACACAATCATTAGTCTAATTCTTTTTCTTTATATGTATTTTCAAAATCATGAAGGAAGAGAAATGAGCATTATATGTTGTGCCTGTTCTTTTGATTTCAGAAAATGATTCTTGAAAAATCACCTAGGTTCCCATGGCCAGGAGACTCTCTAAAAGGTAAATATTTTTCTACATCACACCTATCAAGATAGTCTCATATCCTGATGTGATGAAACCCTGTTCTCAGGAACAACTTTTACTTTAGGTCACAGCAAAGTCTCCTCTTTCCTCCTACTTCTGTATCCTCGCTCCTGTTCTAGAGTTTTCATCCTTCTCATCCTCTTTCTTGTGACTTTTCTTCTCTACTTCTTCTCTGTTTCCTTCATTGCCATTGAGTGCCTTCAGTATACACATAAGACGTCTAACCGTGAAGAACTTGGAATGTCATAATAGTATCCCCATTTCAGAGATGAAGAAACTGAGGCTCAAAAATTCAAAGAGATATGCCTATATCTCTTTCCATCACACATCATCACCCTGTTTTATTTTTCTTTCTTCTTTATCTCCATTTATAAAATGAGCTATTTAGTATTGAGCATTTTTAAATCTTACTCTGGCAACTTGTTTAAATGTTTTCCTGACAATTTTTTTTAACTTGGTGATGGACATTAGTGATGTGACTGGTGAGTGATTTTTAAAAAATCAAAATTAAAGGCAATTAAAAACTAGTACAATGTATATTGCTACATGAAAAAAAGTCTGAAAAGACAATACATTGTAAGATTCCATTGTTATAATATTTATGAAATGAACAACTATAGAGGCAGTAAAACCTCTCAGTGAACCCCAGGGGTTGGGGCAGGAGGATGCATAGGTAAAAGACAGGGGATCTGGGGGCACAGTTAAACTACAATATTTGTTTGTGAATTGTAACAAATGTACCACACCAATTTGAGATGTTAATAACAGGGGAAGGTGAGGTTGGGGGAAGGGAGTACACAGGAGCTCTGTACATTCTGCTCAATTGTTGTATAAACCTAAAACTGCTCTAAAAAATAAAGTCTATTTTTTAAAGCTTTCTTAAAAAAAAAAAAAAAAAGCTAGTTCAGGGAAAAGATTGGCCAACGTCCAGATGTCAAAATAGACCCCAATTTTAGAATATATTTTAAAGTTGTTAGATAGGTTGCTTGTTAAATGTCTAAATCCTAGTGAATAGATGTCGAGTGGCTTTCAATCATGAACAAAGAACAAAAAGGAACTATTCTAATATAAATTTCCATTTTTCTCATTCACTACAGACAGCATTTTCATGCCTTTAAGTCATGGACAGATGGCTCAGTGACAGGCGGTGGGTATTCATACGTGCAGGACTGCATCTCATTACACTCTAACAAGAAGATCATAATGGAAACAATCAAAACCAAGCCTGGCTAATCACAGGCAACAGACACTGATTTTTTTTTAAACTAAGGGCAAGGACATTTCCATGCAATCTGAGAAATCTGATGATGGATGTTATTTTCATTATCTTTTATTTCCTTTGTTTTTTGAAAAGCTAAGTAAACCAATGTAATTAAAAATTAATTTCCAATTACATTACAGTTATTTTTATTATTGTTTTCCCACAATATTACTTTGGAGCAACCATCTCTTTTCCTTCATGACTATTTTTATTATCTTTCTAGAAGTCCTTTAAAATGTCTATTGTAAACCACTTTCTGCCCCTTAAGATGTGTGCAATCAATAAAGAAGAGTCTTTCAGTGCAACCTCCCAGTATTCTCATCAACAAAGTAAATTTCAATAGGTAGCAAATATACAAGTCTCTAGTTTATAATATAAAGAACATGATACCAGCCAGACTTTACCTGTAAGTATAGTAAAGAAAACCAGCAATCTCATATATTTTGTAGGACTCATTTAATTAAAAATATACATCCTGCCAGGTGCGGTGGGCTCATGCCTGTAATCCCAGCACTTTGGAAGGTGGAGGCGGGCAGATTGCTTGAAGTCAGGAGTTCCAGGCCAGCCTGGCCGACATGGTAAAACCCCATCTCTACTAAAAATACAAAAATTAGTGGGGCCTGGTAGCACATCCCTGTAGTCCCAGCTACTCTGGAGGCTGAGACACAAGAATTGCTTGATCCCAAGGGACGGAGGTTGCAGTGAGCCAAGACTGTGCCACTGCACTCCAGCCTAGACAACAGAGGGGTGAGACCCTGTCTCAAACACACACACACACACACACACACACACAACAAACAAACAAACAAAAAATGCATTCATGCAAGACCCTTTGGTGAAAAATGTTAGTTGGTTTTTTTTGTTTTTTTTTTAATCATTAAAAACTTTAGAAATCCGTGACTATTTTAAAGTGATCATTCTGTGGCCTGTAACCATCCTGGGGACAGGTGAGATATCAAGAAACGCTTTCATCCATAACAGGGAGCAAGTTTGGTAGCACTCTAAGTGTAAAGAATACATGTGAAAGAAATTGAGTCAATAAGCTACGAGGGAGGTAAAAGGATGATCAATATTACTCTGTGTAACTGAGGGCTCCAGCAAGCTAGCAGGGGTTGATGGAGTAGTGAGGCTGAGTAGACACTGAGATCAAAGAGCATTTTGGAGCATCTGTTATGCACAATGTGTTCAGGTGGGATAAGAATGGGACGAGGGTGAGATAATCAAGAAGATAGACTCATCTGCAAAGTCCTTTGAGAGAAACCCATATAAATGTCAGATAAAGTAATCAGAAGATTATTTTCAATGCATAGTTGAGGTACCAACAAAGAAGTGAAATCTTATAGCGGAAATAAACCACAGAGCAAATAACATGAACTGAGATACAGCTTTCCTGGAGGGGTGTCAGGGAAGAGCAGTGATCAAACCAGGGGATTGGGCTCTCAGCTTTTTGTGGAACTAGGAAAAGAAATCTTCGGCCTGGGAGAAGCAGGTAATGATTAAGAGAGCTAACACATTTGGCAAAAAACAACATGGTCTACCCTTTGCTGGCTGTAGGGGAA
This sequence comes from Trachypithecus francoisi, assembly GCF_009764315.1. Lineage (NCBI taxonomy): Eukaryota > Metazoa > Chordata > Mammalia > Primates > Cercopithecidae > Trachypithecus > Trachypithecus francoisi. The sequence goes on from NW_022681458.1 coordinate 12,187,044, forward strand.
AAAATGCTCCTCTGGGAATTCTAAACCCCAGCCCTGTCCACTAAAGTGATTTGAAAAGGGGAGGTATAAATATTCTGTGATTTAGAAACACAGAACACCATAAATGTATATAAAACAGGATTTATAGAGCTGTGGAGATACTGCTGTCCTTTTGGCTAAAGACAAGTCAAAACTCCTTGGATCCACGCTGTCAGGATTTCCAGATAGAACTCTGTTTAAGTTAGGTTTGCAATTCAAAATTATAAAACATGCAAGAGAACAAGGCTCAGTAAGCAAGAGACAGTGCACATGAAGTAGGAGGTGTAGATTCCCAAGAATTTCCTATAAAATAATTAGCCATAAAAGCTGTAAAACAGATTTAAAGTGATTGAAGGTATAAAAGCAGGTGTGGAAACTATAAGAAAATGTCACTACAGCAAAATAGAAAGATCAATTAAAAATAATAAAAGATGTCTTAGAAATTTAGATCATGGTTGTTAAAATTAAAATCTCAAGGAATGGGTACAATTGTAGATTAGATACAGCAGAAGAAAGAATTGGTAAGAAGGAAGATAATCTAGACAGTAGTTCTTGATCTCGGCTGTACTTTAGAATCTCCTGAGAATTTTTATAAACCCCATTGTCCAGCTTATACCCCAGACCAATGAGATCAAAATCTTAAGGGAGGTGAATGTAGGCATCAGTATTTTTTAACATTCTGCGGATTATTTTAACATGTGTGGTTGTTCTAACAACAGCTGCCTCAAGAACAGCACACAGGAAATTGAGTAATGAAAATACCATGAGAAAAATCCTCAAAATAACCACAAACACACAAACACTATGTCTTTTTTTTTTTTCTTCAGACTTGTGTTTCGCTCTTGTTGCCCAGGGTGGAGTACAATGGCGCCGTCTCAACTCACTGCAACCTCCACCTCCCCGGTTCAAGCGATTCACCTGCCTCAGTGTCTTTTTAGTTCTGTATTTATTGAGTTCATTTTCTGTGCTAGGCACTCTGCCAGGTACAGGAGACCAAAAGACAAATGGAATGCAAAAACAAAGAATTTTAAGATGTATCACAAAATCCAAACGTACTAATGTGCTAATTTTAACAGGAAATTAGATGGCAGTTGAAATTTAGTTCTAATATGGAGAAAAACCTTGTAATAAAGATACATTCAGCAATATCACCTTATTGGAGTATGCATGTGCAACTACTGTTTTTTTTTTTTTTTTTTTTCCAATAACATCCCTCAGGGGTGCTATCCTGAAATCTCACAGGGCCTCAGTCCTCTACAATCTTTGCTCCTTCTGCTATGGGGTTCCTAGCAGCACCTCAACCATGGCCACTCACCCAAGTCTTCATAAGTGTCTTCTGCATTTCCCCTTTTCTGGGGGACACTTACTGCATTTTCCCATTGAGAGAGGAGAGAATAATCTCCCCATGAGGGAATTACAGTGGAGGGACTTCTCCCCACTGAATTCACCATTTTGTTCTATTCCCTTGCTAATGTGTGGTGGTGGAGAGGAAATGTGGGATAGTGGTTGGTGTTAAGATCTGAAGTGGAGCCGCTCAGGAAATCTCTGGGAAGGTGGATGAGGCCCAGTTATGGTGATCGCATGATCTGAGAATGCGTCCTTCTCTGCTTTAGGCCACTGCCTCATCTGGGGTCACTGAAAGCACATCACCTCACACCTGCATGGCAATGAGGAAAATGATACGTCAACAACCAATCTTTAAAATAAATTAAAAATAATAAATTAATAAACCTTTTCTGCTTGCCTGATCCTTTTTCCACAATTGATAATTCATAACACCTATTCAAAAAATTAACATTGTACTTGTTATTTTTTCATTAATCTTGTAACATTCTTGAAATATTGAAAAATGGCAACATTTCAGCATTATTATTTGGAATGAATTTTGCTACAAAATGTATAATGCTGGTATTTATTTATAAGCAATCCGACAGTGTTATCAGTATTCTCTAAGTCATTAGTTTGCTATAGTTTATATCGATTAAGTTATTCAAGTTGAAGACGATGTGACCAGACAAAGCACATCTCATTATAGCCAGAGCTCCACTTCCTACCATTTTCTGCATTATACTACCACATAGTGGTTCCTTTTATTGTGGTACACTGCCTAGGCTAATACCTCATTTGCCATTATTATATTTTAAGATACTTTGATAAAAAATACAAAATCAGAGAGGCAGAGGGTTCATTAGAAAGAATTTCTTTAAATTTGTCATTTTTATGTTTGAGAAAACTGAGGCCCAGAAAGGGAAACATATTATGAGCAGGTGTTGAAGGCCTCTCAGCTTGTTGGTAAATTCAACTGAAACCCCTAGGAACTGTGACTCACAACTAGGCTTTTTCTGTAATTTGTTTCTATACATTAAGAAAGCTGCCTCACTGATTTATTGGCGAGAGTGTCAGTAAGTCATGGAAATGATTAGCAAAATGAGATAAGCTCAATGGTTATTTTATGGAACAAAATTAAAGGTCACCTGAAACAACATGACGCGTATACCGTGAAGTGTGCTTGCCTGAAGAGCAAAGTCTCCAGGGGCATAAACTCAGGTTAGTGCCTCAGCTCAAGGTGAAGCTTGTTACCGTCCTATAACTTAATAAAGATATGTTTATTTCATCAAGACTAAAGAGATATCACAGTTACCACATTTTTCAGTTATATGAAAGATATTTTATAAACCTTAGGAAAAATAGAGTTAGGTCAAATTATCTTTACTCTTAACATTTAATACCATATTGAAACAAAGGAAAGCCACTGTCAGAACAGTTTTTACTTTTTTTCCCCTCACATCTTTGTGTATGTTTTTATATTACAACTTCTCAATAGAAAAACCTGTTGGTTACATTTTCTTGCAGTTTGAAAATGTTTTGTGTAGTGTTAAATCATGTGAAATTGGCAATTCCAAGTCATATTAAATATGTGATGTGAGTAGACACTGTGCTAGAATAATTGCGAAAATATTACTGTAGTTATTACTTTTCTTTAATTGGTTCAGAAAATCCCAAATTGAAAAAAAGATAATACATTTTTAAATGATCAGAAATACAATTGTGTGGGACTGATTTTATGTAAAGATTTCAAATGTGTGCTTTTAGAAACATCAAGATTGTCTTCTCCTTGTGTATAATAACTAAGTTAGACAAGAACAAAAGGAGCATTCTACTTAAATTGTGGCCCTGGTCATAAATAAAACTAGGTGACAAAAATAAGAAACTCTTCATGATAGATAAATTATCTAAAGATAAAAGGAGAAGACGGTATCAACATCCCTTAGGAATTGGTAAGAAATGTAAACGATCAGGCCCCATTGTAGATCTCTTGAATCAGATTTCTCATAATGGGACCCAGAAATCTGTTTACACAACCAGGTGATTCACTTGCATACTTAAGTTTTAGCAGCAGTGATCCAGGACCAAGACAGACATTCTTCCTGCTTTGTCTTCAGACAACTTATTCTTAAAGAACAAAACCTCATTGTTAACACTGACTGTGGCAGTCATCCATTTATTGTCTCTCAACTCCAAATTCACCCTTCATTCCCTATTCTGCAGTAATTGAGATGGACCCTGTTGATGGTAATCCTTTGTCAGCTGGTACAATGTTGCCAGTAGGTGGTGCTGCTGTACATTTGCTCTAGGGGGAAAGGGTTTATCTTCCTGGTTTTGGTGCACATCTCTCACTATGTTCCTCCACCATGCACCTTCACCAGGGCCCAGCTCCTGCAGTATAGGTTGTCCAGCATCATGCACAGCCAAGAGCTTCCCTGATACCCCTCAGGCGTCATCACAGCAGAGTGCCACCATGAATCAATTCATGAATCAATTGCCCAGGAATCCCTCAGGTAGCTTTGCAATGAGTCCAGAGTTACAGCACCTTTTTGTGAACAGATTTTTCCTGGCAACCCAAAAGATTAGGTTTCCTGCAAGTTGCATCAGCAAAGAGACTGTGATTTCTCTCCTATTCAGTGACCATTGCACATTCTCTCCAACAAGGAATGCAATTTGCCCCTGAAGAGGTGAGAGATATGGAAGTGGCTACTTCCTGGGTGCTCCATCTTGGACCTAGAGTGCTGTAGCTGCTTCTAGTGTTTGCTACTTCCGTATTATGTTTTTGTTTTGTTTTGTTTTGTTTTAATATTATTCTTAAGTTCTAGGGTACATGTGAACAACATGCAGGTTTGTTACATAGGTATACATGTGACATGTTGGTTTGCGGCACCATCAACTCATCATTTACATTAGGTATTGCTCCTAATGCTATCCCTCCCTCAGACCCCCTACCCCAACAGGCCCTGGAGTGTAATATTCCCCACCCTGTGTCCATGTGTTCTCATTGTTCAACTCCTACCTATGAGTGAGAACATGTGGTGTTTGGTTTTCTGTTCTTGTGATAGTTTGCTTAGAATGATGGTTTCCAGCTTCATCCATGTCGCTGCAAAAGACATGAACTCATCGTTTTCTGTGGCTGCATAGTATTCCATGGTGTATATGTGCAACATTTTCTTAATCCTATCTTAAGTCTATCATTGATGGACATTTGGGTTAGTTCCAAGTCTTTACTATTGTGAATAGTGCTGCAATAAACATACGTGTTCATGTGTCTTTATAGTAGCATGATTTATAATCTTTTGGGTATACACCCAGTAATGGGATCCCTGGGTCAAATGGTATTTCTAGTTCTAGATCCTTGAGGAATCACCACACTGTCTTCCAGAATGGTTGAACTAATTTACACTGCACCCAACAGTGTAAAAGTATTCCTATTTCTCCACATCCTCTTCAGCATCTACTGTTTCCTGACATTTTAATGATTGCCATTCTAACTGGTGTGAGATGGTATCTCATTGTGGTTTTGATTTGTATTTCTCTAATGGCCAGTGATGATGAGCATTTTTCATGTCTGTTGGCTGCATAAATGTCCTCTTTTGAGAAGTGTCTGTTCATATACTTTGTCCACTTTTTGATGGAGTTGTTTGTTTTTTCCTTGTAAATTTCTTTGTTTTTTGTAGATTCTGGATATTAGTCCTTTGTCAGATTGGTAGATTGCAAAGATTTTCACCCATTCTGTAGGTTGCCTGTTCACTCTGATGATAGTTTCTTTTACTGTGCAGAAGCTCTTTAGTTTAATTAGATCCCATTTGTCTATTTTGGCTTTTGTTGCCAGTGCTTTTGGTGTTTTAGTCATGAAGTCTTTGCCTATGCCTATCTTCTGAATGGTATTGCCTATGTTTTCTTCCAGGGTTTATGTGGTGTTAGGTCTTACATTTAAGTCCTTAATCCATCTTGAGTTAATTTTTGTATATGGTGTAAGGAAGGGATCCAGTTTCAGCTTTCTACATGTGGTTAGCCAGTTTTCCCAGCACCATTTATTAAATAGGGAATCCTTTCCCCATTGCTTGTTTTTGTCAGGTTTGTCAAACATCATATGGTTGTATATGTGTGGTGTTATTTTTGAGGCCTCTGTTCTGTTCTTTTGGTCTATATATCTGTTTTGGTACCAGTACCATGGTGTTTTGGTTACTGTAACCTTGTAGTATAGCTTGAAGTCAGGTAGTGTGATGTCTCCAGCTTTGTTCTTTGTACTTAGAATTGTCTTGGTTATGTGGGTTCCATATGAACTTTAAAGTAGTTTTTTTCTAATTCTGTGAAGAAAGTCAGTGGTAGCTTGAGAGGGATAGCATTGAATCTATAAATTACCTTGGGCAGTATGGCCATTTTCACAATATTGATTCTTCCCATACATGAGCATGGAATGTTCTTCCATTTGTTTGTGTCCTCTTTTATTTCATTGAGCAGTGGTTTGTAGTTCTCTTTGAAGAGGTCTTTCACATCCCTAATAAGTTGGCTGTGTCTCAGCAGAAACCCTACAATCTAGAACAGAGTAGGGGCCAATATTCAACATTCTTAAAGAAAAGAATAAACGTATGAATCAACCCAGAATCTCATATCCAGCCAAACTAAGCTTCATAGGTGAAGGAGAAATAAAATCCTTTACAGTCAAGCAAATGCTGAGAGATTTTGTCACCACCAGGACTGCCTTACAAGAGTTTCTGAAGGAAGCACTAAACATGGAAAGGAACAACTGGTACCAGCCACTGCAAAAACATGCCAAGTGGTAAAGACCATTGATGCTATGAAGAAACTGCATCAATTAATGGTCAAAATAACCAGCTAACATCATAATGAAAGGATCAAATTCAAACATAACAATATTAACCTTAAATGTAAATGGACTAAATGCCCCAATTAAAAGACATAGACTGGCAAATTGGGTAAAGAGTCAAGACCCATCGCTGTGCTGTATTCAGGAGACCCATCTCACATGCAAAGATGCACATAGGCTCAAAATAAAGGGTTGGAGGAAGATCTACTAAGCAAATGAAAAGCTAAAAGAAAGCAGAGTTTGCAATCTTAGTCTCTGATAAAACAGACTTTAAACCAACAAAGATCAAAAGAGACAAAGAAGGCCATTACATAATGGTAAAGAGATCAATTCAACAAGAAGAGCTAACTACCCCAAATACATATGCACCCATTACAGGAGCACCCAGATTCATAAAGCAGGTCCTCAGAAACCTACAAAGAGACTTAGACCCCCACACAATAATAATGGGAGACTTTAACACCCCACTGTCAATATTAGACAGATCAACAAGACAGATGGTTAACAAGGATATCCAGGGCTTGAACTCAGCTCTGCACCAAGTGGACCTAACAGACATCTACAGAACTCTCCACTCCAAATCAACAGAATATACATTCTTCTTAGCACCATACTGCACATATTCTAAAATTGACAAAATAGTTGGTAGTAAAACACTCCTCAGCCAATGTAAAAGAACAGAAATCAAAATGAACTGTCTCTCAGACCACAGTGCAATCAAATTAGAACTCAGGATTAACGAACTCACTCAAAAGCATGCAACTACATGGAAACTGAACAACCAGCTGATGAATGACTACTGGGTAAATAATGAAATGAAGGCAGAAATATAGATGTTCTTTGAAGCCAATGAGAACAAAGATACAACATACTGGAATCTCTGGGACACATTTAAAGGAGTGTGTAGACAGAAATTTATAGCACTGAATACCCACAAGAGAAAGCAGGAAAGATCTAAAAGAGACTCCCTAATGTCACAATTGAAAGAACTAGAGAAACAAGAACAAACAAATTCAAAAGCTAGCAGAAGGCAAGAAATAACTAAGATTAGAGCAGAACTGAAAGAGATAGAGAAACAACAACAACAAAAAAAACCCTTCAAAAAACAAATGAATCCAGGAGCTGGTTTTTTGAAACAATCAACAAAATAGATAGACTGCTAGCAAGACTAAGAAGGAAGAAAAGAGAGAAGAATCAAATAGATGCAATAAAATCTGATAAAGGGGGTATCACCACCGACCCCACAGAAATACAAACTACCATCAGAGAATACTATAAACACCTTTACGCAAATAAACTAGAAAATCTAGAAGAAATGGATAAATTCCTGGACACATACACCCTCCCAAGACTAAACCAAGAAGAAGTTGAATCTCTGACTAGAGCAATAACAGGTTCTGAAATTTAGGTAATAATCAATAGCCTATCAACCAAAAAATGTCCAGGACCAGATGGATTCACAACTGAATGAATCCAGAGGTACAAGGAGGAGCTGGTACCATTCCTCTTGAAACTATTTCAATCAACAGAAAAAGAGGGAATCCTCCCTAACTCATTTTATGAGGCCAGCATCATCCTGATACTAAAGCCTGGTAGGGACACAACAACAAAAGAGAATTTTAGGCCAACATCCCTGATGAACAATGATGCAAAAATCCTCAATAAAATACTAGCAAACCAAATCCAGCAGCACATCAAAAAGCTTATCCACCACAATCAAGTTGGCTTCATCCCTGGGATGCAAGGTTGGTTCAACATATGCAAATCAATAAATGTAATCCATTACATAAACAGAACCAATGATTAAAAAACACATGATTATTTCAATAGATGCAGAAAAGGCCTTCAACAAAATTCAACAGCACTTCATGCTAAAAACTCTCAATAAACTAGGTACTGATGGAATGTATCTCAAATTAATAAGAGCTATTTATGACAAACCCACAGCCAATACCATACTAAATGGGCAAAAACTGGAAACATTCTCTTTGAAAACTGGCACAAGACAAGGATGCCCTCTCTCACCACTCCTATTCAACATAGTCTTGGAAGTTCTGGCTAGGGCAATCAGGCAAGAGAAAGAAATAAAGGGTATTCAATTAGGAAAAAAGGAAGTCAACTTGTCTCTGTTTGCAGTTGACATGATTATTTATTTAGAAAACCCCAGCATCTCATCCCCAAATCTCCTTAAGCTGATAAGCAACTTCAGCAAAGTCTCAGGATACAAAATCAATGTGCAAAAATCACAAGCATTCTTATACACCAATAACAGACAAACGAAGAGCCAAATCATGAGTGAACTCCCACTCACAATTACTTCAAAGAGAATAAAATACCTAGGAATCCAAGCTACTTCTGTACTCTTAAGAGTTCTCTTTACTTCTCTCTAGTCAATTCTTCAATACTCCAATCCCCTGTTTTAGTTATTAATTCTTTCCATTTAACTTTCCTTGTTCAATTTATTGTGCGGTTTCTGTCTCTCTAACTCAACCGACCCTGAATGATATATTTAGCTTTTTCAGTAGATTGTTTTTTAGATTATAGGATCAATTCATAGATAGTATCAAGACACAACTCGTGGAAAGCTTAAACACATCTAAATCACATCATTATTTAGGTAGATAAGAAATTTTAATTTTTTATAAAGAAAAAATCCTTGTAAGGCTGTGAATCTTGAGTAGCTTTTCACAGCATTCAGAGCTATCCATGCTGAACCCCTCTCTGCATCTAGTAGCAAAGTAATAACTTACAGGTGTTTAGTGTTTTATAGTTTTCAGGAATTTTATTAATGGTACTGCTTTAAGTTTATTTCTACAGTAAGAATTACATTCTAAAATCACATAATAAATAGAAAGTGCTCCAGGTGACAAAATGACGGATTACAATCTAGAAGAGCATTGGGCTCCAACTACTGCTTATTTCTGTCTTCGGAGTGAAACCCTGGCAATGGGATGGCCCCAAAGAGCTCAGTAGGAGTCAGCCGCAGTGATTCCCTCTGCCCTGGACAGAGCTCCTCTGCCTTGGGGCTCTCACAGCAGCTTGGGCTTCTTTCTGTCCCCTCACACTTAATCTTCCGGAGTAGCAGGTCCCCTCTGGGAACATAAGCCACACGCCCAAACTACTTAAGACCTGAGAAGTACAGTCACCCCAAAGGGAAGGTCACAGGCCTGCTGGACATCCTTGTATATCTTATTGGAATATGCATTCTGGGATTTTAAAACAAGCAGTGTGAATATACTTGAATAGATAAGAATACAAAATAAGTATAGGAAAGAACAATAAGAAGTCATTAAAAAGAATGCAGTGGAACCGATAGGTATGAAAGTATTCAAATTTTAGAATTAAACTTGTCCTAAATGGATACTGCTGGCAATCAAATAACTTAACAGAAAGATTGGAGTGCGAGACTCTCCTAAAAAGAGTCCGCAGGGATTCAGAAACAGGAACAACAAATTGATAGGTATGGAGGAGAGAAGTACCAGAATCCAGATAAAATGGGATCTAGAAGGAAAAGAAAATAAGAAAGGCATAAGACAGATATTTGAATAAGTAATAAATATAAATTATCCAGAACAAAAAAAACGGAAATGTCTTATATTGACAACACCACAGGGTGTCAAACAAAAAAGGAAAAGAAAACCGACATGGACAAGCGGGAGAGCAAAACTTAAGAATATCTAAGACAGAGAGAAAAAGAGTAGATTACGTAATAACGAAAAAGGAATCAAAATGATATCAGACTTGTCAATAGCAATACTGGATGCATGAAGAAATTAATTTCTTAAGGGTATTGAAGAAAAAGAAGGTGATCTTATAATTTTATATCCTATTGAATGGACATTGAACTGTAAGAGATTGTCGTTAAATTTTAGTAAGAATATTTTCAAGCATAACAGGATTCATTTAACAAAGACCTGCAATAAAAATACTCCTGAATCATAAACAAGGATGATGAAGCCAGAGAGAGGCTATAGAAAGTAATGTATTCTCCTATGCAGCCATAAAAAAGGATGAGTTTGCGTCCTTTGTAGGGACATGGATGCAGCTGGAAACCATCATTCTTAGCAAACTATCACAAGAACAGAAAACCAAACACCGCATGTTCTCACTCATAGGTGGGAACTGAACAATGAGATCACTTGGACTCGGGAAGGGGAACATCACACACTGGGGCCTATCATGGGGAGGGGGGAGGAGGGAGGGATTGCATTGGGGAGTTATACATGATATAAGTATACATATGTAACAAACCTGCACGTTATGCACATGTACCCTAGAACTTAAAGTATAAAAATAAAATAAAATAAAATAATGTATTCTCCTGTAAGAGAGAGAGAAAAAAAAAAACACTAAAGAAATGGGAAATTATTTCCAGAACACCGTCGAAGTAAAATCCTAGAAAAAAAAATAGTTTTATGCTATCCTTTTCCAGAGTTCATCTGATATTTCCTCCAACCTCAGCCCACATCTCAGATGATGTTCTGTACCCAGTGAGGTGACCAAAACTCTTGTTCCTAAGGGATCTGGGCCCTTTGGGATGCTTGCTATAGCGGGGTTGCTAAAAACTTCTATTAACTTTCACAGTAATAGTCAGAGGTATTCAGAGGGTTCCCTGGGTTCCAGACCATCCCTCCTTGCGTCCATGTTGTAGTAAAGCCCTGTGTCTCCTTGATAATCAGGAGCAGTCTCAGTCCAGCCCACACAGCAAGCCCCCTTAGTTATTCATGCAGACGAAGGGCGCTGGCCTTAACTCTGGTTCCATGGAGGTAGTGATTGTGCCCAAGGGTGGGGAATGCATTCTTCCCTTATGTTGCTTTTGCCAGAGGGTGTGCAGGAGGTCAAGTGCCACAGTACAGGGCCTTTGCTTGTGGTCAGAGTTTCTTCATGAGTCTCCTTATTCTCAGGGCTGGTTGTACCAGGTGAGATCTAGTCTTCCGGTGAGGTAGCATGGCTGGTGGGCACCCCCTGTGTGTGTGAGCTGTGTCCCTCTGCTGTGTCTCCCCAGCTAGGACGGCCTAGATAATGAAAGAAAGGCCTGTCTCTTGCAGATGAAGCTCATCTTCGTGATTGCTAATCCCATTTCCAGCAGGCTCACCACATGTCAGGCAGCTTGCAAGGTGCTTTTCTCTAATTCAGCCTCACAGACACATTCTCAGGAAAGCGCTGTGTCCTTCTTTGCTAATGAGGAAAAGAGTCCAATTTGACGAAGTTGTCTCTTCCAAGGTCACGGAGCTAGGAAGGGGTGGAGCTGTCATCCAAATCGGGGCCTTGGTTTCTATCTGGAAGACTGTGCCAGGGGACATCACTGCAGCAGTGCTTCTCAACCAAGGGCAATTCTGTCCCCTAGGCACTGGGCAATGTTTGAGACATTTTTGACTATCACACTTGGGGGCTGCTACTGGCATCTGGCAGGTGGAGGCCAGATCCTGCTTACCGTCTTATAAAATATGGGGCGGCCTCCCCTTCCCCTCCCCTGAACAGTTTACCCAGCCAGTATCAACAGTGTGGAGGCTCAACAACTCTGCTAGAGAGGCCTCACGTCCTCTGCTTTCCACATCCCCGGCCTCTGCCCCATCCTCGTCCTCTCCTTCTCTCATTAAGATGGTGCTGCGGGTTCCTCACGACTTCCCACCAGCACTGTGTCCCCCGCCTGTCTTTTCTCCACCCAGAAACTCACATAATTTTTGCGAAACACAAACTGGATTTTATCTTTCCCAGCTTAAAACACTTGCAGGATTCCCCTTTCCTTTGAAATAGAACAACACTCTTCATCCTGACACACAGGCTTGGCACTCTGGGGTCCCTGCTACCTGTATTGTGGCCTCATCTCTCATCCCTGCCCTTCCTGGGGTCTGTTTCAGCAAAATCAAGCTCGTGACAGTCAAGCGAGCCTCTTCCCTCCTCCCGTCCTGGATCTCAGGTCTCTACTGTCAAGTCCACTCTTCCTTCAAGCCTAAAGGAGTACTCTCTCCTTCTTCCCAGACTACTTGTAGATTTCAGGGGTTAGGACGGCTTCCTCTGTCGTCAGTTAGTTCTACCCCTAACGGGCGTGTTGACCTTAGGCAAGGTATTTAATCGAGTTGTGTCTCACTTTTTCCATCTGACAAATTTGCGATAACAAATGTGTTCATGTCATGGGGCTTTTGTGAGGGTGCAGAGTGATCGTGCCTATGGAACACTCAGCACAGTGTCTGGTATATTATAAGATCTAGGCAAAAAGTAGCAATATATCATTTTTAATGTGGTTAGTATTTTCTAAGGCTATCACTTATTCAGAGACCTGGGCTTTAGGACAATTCTGGGATTTGGCACCAGCGTTGTCATAAATCCAAAGCCTCCCCACTCAGACCAGGCAGGAGCTGATGAAGGGAGGGGCCTCCAGGAGGCAGGAATGGACGTGATAAATGGGCTGGGGTCTCCCTCTAGTGGTAGCAAGGTGGAAATGATGGGGGAAGGCGCCTTTGTTCTTAGTGGTCTATGGACATGCCCACACATGATCCACCCCAGGCCAGGTGTCTGGGGAGCTCCTAGACTACAGGAAAATAATGATGAAATATAGTTATAGGACTTTCACTGTGGTAGGTAAAGCCTCCAAGCTCCTCCCAACTCCCCACTGCCTGGCCATAATTTATTTGTTCATTTAAGGCTGAGTTAAGCCTCCTTGTCTCCCTCCCAATTTTACCTTCCCAAGGTGAATTAGGTACATCTCCCCTGTGTCCCCAAAGATGCTGAGGATGCAGTTATTGAAATTGGTGCGCATTTACAGACTCCTCCCCTTGGTGAAGGTTTTGTCCCAGACTCTGGTGACAAAGCACTGTTCTCTCAGACTCAGTGGAAGAGGGGGATAGACACATACCAGGGATTGACAGCTGGAGTGTCAGGCTGTGACAGGGTAAGCCCAGAGATCAGGGGAGCCCAGAGAAGGCATCAGGACACCCACAGCATGGTGAGGGGTGCAGAGGAGCAGGAAGCCTTTGCAGAAGAAGTTACATTGGATCTGTTAGATGAGCAGGAACTGGCGAGTAAAGGAGGAATTTGCAGTATAGGTGGATACGGAGATAAAGGGGTGACCCAACACCCAAGAAGAAGCATATGGCTTCACCAGAGATTGTGAGGCATCTGAGGTGACACAATGCAGTCAGATTGTTTAGCAAATGCACAGAGCCTAAGATGATGAGTTGACTGTCTGGACTTTCAGCCCATGCTGTGTCACAACAGGCTTTACTCAAATGAGCTGTGGCTGCCTCTTTTTGGAAACCCTTCCTTCCTTCAGAGCTATCCATGTGTACACAGTCATGCGCCACATACTATATTTTAGTCAACAGCAGACTGCATACCCAATTACTGTGCCTTTTCTGCGTTTAGATTCACAAATACTCTTGTGTTACAGTTGCGTACAAAATTCACTACACTAACCTGCTATGCAGGTTAATAGTCGAAGAGCAACAGGCTGCACCATACAGCCTAGGTGTGTAGTAGGCTATCAAATCTAGGTTTGTGTAAGCACTCCCTACGATAGTCACACAACAAAATTGCCTGATGACACATTTCTCAGAATGTGGATTCCTGTTGTTAAGTGACACACAATTGTGTTCAGTGGGGGAAGATCATTCCAGACAGAGTGCAAAACAAGAACAAATGTGGAAGGCTGGGAACGGACTTGACCTCTTCAAGGAACAGCAAGGAAACCAGTGTCACTGCTGCTGCCAGGGTTTTCACTCCCATACAGAGAAGCTTATTTGCGGTCTCCTAACTCCCACTTCATTGTTGCTTCGAGGATAATGATTGAATCTGCGAGACGATGCAAGACAAATTATTCAGAAGGCCAAGCCAACAGCGAAGAGTAAATCCTACAGTTATTGTTAGGTCACAGTAATAACGAGAACATTTACAAGGGGAGAATACTCGTTTGTTTGCTTGTTTTTAATGAGATTTTTAATTTCTCTGGGTCTCTGACTCTGGACACTAAATCACTGCTAAATTGTGATGCCTGCAGTTCCTCAGGATGTGGGTGCCTAAAGGACAGAGGCAGAGAGAGAACCACTGCCACTTTATAGCACATGCTATTGGAAGACGTGCAACCCTTAGAAGCATTTTCAGAAAGAATGATTTCCTTCACTCTTTATTCTCCTTCTGGTATGGCTATTACACATACGTTATACCTTTTGTGGTTGTGCCACAGTTTTGAATATTTTCTTCTGTTTTTTACTTTTTTAATTGCTTTTCCCTTTCCAAGGGAAGGGACCCTGTTTTCTTCACCTCTGTACACACTATATAGTTGGCTACTGTTTTGTTATCCACTCTTGACAATCTCTGTCTTTTCATTGATGCATATAAAGCACTGATATTCAAAGTGATTGTTTATATAGTTAGATTAGTATTGATCATATTTTTTACTATTTTCTATTTGTTGCCCTTCCTTCTCCTGCATTGCTTTTGTTTTTTTCTTTTAGAGACAGGGCTTTCCTATGTTGGCCAGGCTAGTCTCAAACTTCAGGCCTCAAGTGATTCACCTGGCTTGACTTCCCAAAGTGCCAGGTTTACAGGTATGTGCCACTACACCCAGCTGCATTCCTATTTTTGTCTTCCACTCTTTCTACCTTTCATGTTTTTTGCTTCGTTTTGTTTTGTTTTTAAACGGAGTCTTGCTCTGTTTCTCAGGCTGGAGTGCAGGAGTCCAGTGGTGCAATCTCAGCTCACTGCAACCTCCATCTCCTGGGTTCAAGTGATTCTCCTGTCTCAGCCTCCTGAGTAGCTGTGATTACAAGTGCGCACCACCATGCCTGGCTAATTTTTGTATTTTTAGTAGAGGCAGGGTTTTGCCATGTTGGTCAGGCTGGTCTTAAACTCCTGACCTCGTGATCTACCCACCTCGGCCTCCCAAAGTGCTGGGATTACAGGTGTGAGCCACCACGCCCAGGCCATGGTTCTAAATTGAGTATTTTCTATAATGCTCTTTTTTTTCTTTCTTTCTTATCAGTTATAATTCTTGAACTTTTTTTTCAGTAGTTATCCTAGAGTTTGCAATATGCATTTACAACTAATCCAAGTCTGGTTTCAAATATCACTAGAGTAATTCATAGAGAGTGCTTGTATCTTGGTAAAATAAATCCAATTTCTCCCTCTTGTCTCTTAGTTCATTTATGGTATTGATTTCATTCATGCACACATGTATGTTAAGTATAAAATACATATAAGATGTGTATATAAGCACATGTAATTGAATTCATTGTTGATGTGATGATTTTGAACAAATTATTTTCTGTTAAATCAGCTAAGAATAAACAAAGTTTTTATTTTACCTCCAATTATTTCTTCTTCAATGTTCTTCCTTTCTTATGTAGATCTGAGTTTCTGACGTATATTATTTTCTTCCCTCTGAAGAACTTTTTTGACTTTTTTTGTAAGGGTCTACTGGCAACAAATTTCTTCAGTTTTTGTTTGTTGAAGACACCATTTATTTTTTCTTTTTCAGTTTTGAAGGGTAATTTCACAAGGTATAGAATTTTAGGTTGGCATTTTTTTTGTTTTTCCTCGACTCTTTTAACTATTTTACTCCACTCTCTCCCTGTTTGCATTGTTTCTGAGAAGTAATCTGTAATACTTACCTTTGCTCCTTGATAATTAGTGTGTCTTTTTCCTCTGGATTATTTCGGGACTTTTTCTTTCTTTTTGATTTTCTGTAGTTTGAAAAGAATATGCCTAGGCAAAGGGGTTGTGTGTGCCTGTGTTCTAATTTATCCTGCTTGGTGTTCTCTCAGTTTTGGGGCCTGTGGTTTGGTGTCTGACATTAATTTTGGGAAATTTCCATCATTATTTTTTCAAATATCTTCTGTTTCTTTTGTTTTCTATATATATTTTCTACTTTTATATATTAAGGGGGTACGAGTACATTTTCTTACAAGCATATATTGCGTAATAGTGAAGTGTGGGCTTTTAGTGTACCCATCACCCAAATAGTGAACATTGTATTCAATAGGTAGTTTTTCACCCCTCACGCCCCTCCCTTCTTCCCACCTTTTTTAGTCTTCAGTGTCCTTTATTCCATTCTGTATGTCCATGTACACTCATTGTTTAGTTCCCAGTTGTGAGAACATTTGGTATTTGACTTTCCGTTCCTGAGTTATTTCACTTAGGATAATGGTCTTCTGTCCCATCCATGTTGCTGCAAAAGACATGATTTCATTTGTTTTTATGACTGAGTAGTATTCAATGGTTTATATATGTAACGTATATAACGTATATACATATGTTATATATAAAGCCTATATATATACGTTTTGTACGTTACATATATACATCATGCTCTTTTTTCCCTTTCTTAACATATCTTTATTCATGTTTTTCTTTATCCAGTGCTCTGTTGATGAACACTTTGACTCCATATCTTTGCTACTGTGAATAGTGCTGTGATAAACGCCTGAGTGCAGGTGTCTTTTTATATAATGATTTCTTTCACTCTTTCTTCTCCTTCTGGTACGGCTATTACACATATGTTACACCTTTTGTGATTGTGCTACAGTTTTGAATATTCTCTTCTGTTTTTAATTTTTGTTTTTACTTTCTATTTTTTCCTCAGTCTCTTTTTCTGTTTACTTTACAGCTTTGAGGGTTTCCATTGGGGAACCCTCGAGCACAGGGATTCTTTCCCCATCTTGAGAATATCTACTTTTTCAGTGTCCAGTCCACTAATAAGCCTGTCAGAGTCATGCTTCATTCCTTGTATGGCATTTATTTTCTTAATCTCTAGCATTTCCTTTTGGTACTTTCTTAGGATTTCCATCTCTCTGCTCACATTGCCCATCTCTTTTTGCATACTGTCCACTTTATCCACAAGAGCCCTCAGCATAATCATCATAATTGTTTTAAATTACCTGTTTGATAACTCCAATGCTCCTGCCATATTGAACTCTAGTTCTGATATTTGGTCTATTTCCTCAAACTGAGTTCGTGTGTTTATTTGCCTTTGGGGATGTCTTGTAATATTTTCTTGCTAGCTGGATGTGATGTAGTGAGTAAAACAATACCTGCAGTAAATAGGCCCTTATTAAGGCAGTGGTAACGTATAGGAGAAGGGAAAGTCCCCTATTATCCTATTATTAGGTGTCAGTCTTTTGCTGAGCCTGTGTTTCTGAACTGTGACCTCACAAGAGCTTCTCAGTCCCCTACTGTTTGGTAGGACAGGATGGCTAAAGTGAACTGAAGTTGGGTATTTCCCATCCCCCAGGTCAGTTAAGTTCCGATGCAACTGCAGCAGGGTAGGGTCTGGTAAAACAATTGCACTTAAGGGCAGGCCTGGTTAGGAAAAATAGAGGGTTCTAGCATAGTTTAAAATGGCAGCTTTCCTCCCCCAACCTACAGGAAGCCCAAGGTAGTTTTTCTCTCATCTTCTCTGTGAGAACCTGGTCAAGCTCCTGGAGGTAAAACCCCAAACAGTGTTGGGGGCCCTTATGACTGAGTCCCCTGGAGTGTTTAACCCTCAGACGTGTCCACACCAAGCCTCCAGCCATTCATCCATTCCAGGTCAGGTTTCCCTACCCTGGCACAAGTTCTCACTGTGGTTTCTGCTCTTGTGTTTCTGCTCTGGTAAGTTGTGATTTTCTGTTTTCAACTTTTTGTTGGTCCTTCCAGTTTTGGGGGAAGCAGTTTTCCCTGTGATGAGTTGATTTTTCAGTTTGTTCAGCTTTCTACTTTTAAGATGGAGTGGTCGCTTCTAGCTTTTTACAAGCGAAGTCATAAACCAGGAGTCCTCTGCTGGGTATGCAGAGCCCAGCAAAATGTCTGGCGCATACGGAGGCTCAATAGATTTGAGCTGAACTGACCAGGGTTGAAGCAATAAGGACCCTTTTGTTAACCCAAGATGAGGCAGACCATCCAGCCACGAGTTCCCAGTTAGCATTTCTTGGCAGGGCATCAAGGGAGCTGGTTTGTGGCACCCCCACCTCTTCACAGAAGCCTCCAAATGCAGCTGCATCCTTGGCGATCACCAAGCTGTGCAGTTGGAGGTCGAAGCCTGGAATTCTTGCCACACTGGGTCCTCACCCACATCCTCGCAGCCCCAGTGGGTTCAGCTCTCAACTTGTTCCAGTCCCCGCTGCTAACCACCAGCACATGCCTCAAGAAGAGGTGGCTTGTTTAGTTTGGGGGTAAACGAAATTGGTTTCTTAGCTTCCTTTCTTTTTCCTCCCTTCTCTCTTCTCTCCCTCAGGAAACCTGAGAATTCAGTTATGTATTTTAGAAAACAAGTGCCAGCAAACTGTTTGCAGATATGTGGTCTTTGGTCTAAGCTACCACAGAAGAGCTTCCCACAACCAAGTGAATTACAGACACTCAGAAAAAGAAACTCTTTGCAAGTGTGATTACTGTAAGTGCCAGATCCAGTTCACACACTCACTTCTAGAATGACTGAAATGTCATGACACAGGTTTTATGTATTTTTTTTTATTACAGAGTCACACATTTATATAGTAATACATTCATTTTTCCTTCGACTTGTTCATCTTGGATGCTGACATTTATCGGGTGCTCCACGTGGAGTCATGGAAAGATCGGGAGGCTCCACTGCTCTCATGTTGTTTGCTGTCCACTAACCATGAGCAGGTGCTTGATCCTCAAGCACTCACTTTCCTCACTTTATCTTGTCTGGAAAATGGGCATAATAGACCCTCTCCTAACTTCTTCCCAAGAATATAGGTAATATTAAGGATCTATGTGGACATAGGAATTTTTTTTTAATGGAGTCTTGCTCGGTTGCCCAGGCTGGAGTGCAGTGGCACAATCTTGGCTCACTGCAACCTTTGTCTCCTGGGTTCAAACGATCCTCCTGCCTCGGCCGCCTCCCAAGTAGCTGGGACTACAGGCACCCACCACCATGCCCAGCTAATTTTTTAGTATTTTTAGTAGAGATGGAACTTTGCCGTGTTGGCCAGGCTGATCTTGAACTCCTGACATCAAGTGATCCACCCACCTCAGCCTCTCAAAGTGCTGGGATTACAGGCATGAGCCACTATGTCCGGCCTGAAAACATGTTATCAAATAAGATTAAAGTTGTAAATTTATGAAATGAAATACTATGATCAAATATTTATCTAGCCTTTCTGCATTGTTTAGTTTAAATCGTTCTTAACTGTAGACTTTTGGTCACATTTTCATCATTCATTAGTGCCCCAGTGATTAATTAAACAAGTAAATCAAGGAAAACAAAACAAGGTTCCACAGATCTTTTGAAGACTGTATTAATGTTAAGTTGTATTTGTAATTCAAGTTTAAGTTATATCATTAACGATAAAGCTAAATTTTCTTTAGGTTATTTCCTTTCTTAACCTTGATCATCTACTGGAATGTAAGTAATACTAAAGCCAGTTTTAATCCAGGCCCCCAAATTAGCCAAAATGCAATGTCAGAGCATTTCCCTCTATTTTCTAGAGATAAGAACTTGTGGGCTCACCAGGTCTAGGAAGATGGGTGGAGTACCCCTTCTCTCACGCATGCAGTCCAGACATCACCAGTCTAATCTGGTGTCAGGACACACACAGAATGGTCCTCTCTGAGAAAAGCACTCGAGCAGGCCCTTCTAGTAATAGGGAGTCCAAGGTCACTCCCTGGTCTCCAGCCCTCACCCCCACACACTTTCTCTTTCCTGATCCTGTCACCTCAGGGGCAGAGCCAGCTCAAGACCTGGGTTTCTGTTTCTCGGGAAACTCCCAGCCCCACCACCTCGGCCTCCTTGAGAGTAACCACGCTTCAACTTCTGAAGACATATGACCCCCGAATTACCTCTCTTCTCCCCTAATGACACCTATCCCATTGTATGGCCCCAAATACCCTAACCTAAGGTCTGAGCAGGTTTTAAAAACAAAAATAAAAGCAAGTATTACGTTTTAGGAAGCAATTCTTACAAAAGGGAGTAGAAGGAGACAGGGCAAGCAGTAAAACCAGCTTTTGTCCCATCAGCTCCGAGGGGTGACAGATTAATCTACTCCTCCCCCCAAAAGTGCAAAACCATCAATGCACGATTCATATTCACAGTGAGCTCCTTACATCTGCCTTTGCCTAGAACTAACCGGTGGTGAGACGGGTAGTAGACACTGCTTAAGAAGGCAGAAGCACTATTTTTTTCTGTTACCTGGACTCTCCCAGGGCTGTGTTTGTGGCTGCATCGTGAGGTCTGCCTCTGAAGCTGGACTGCCTTCCCTTCTTCATGCAGTCGCTATTCCTTGGGGTGGATCTGGCAAGCCTCCTTGTTTTCTCTGTTTTTCTTCCCTCTAGTGTTTAAATCAGGTACAACATACCCAATCCTTCCTAGCATTAGGCAACTTGAATCATGAAACTAAAAATGCTAAATGTTATCTTTGCTATAATTCAGTTAATTTCTCATTTTTAAGATGCCCCGAAACCTGAAGTGACTCGTTTAGGAGGCAGGTCCATTTGGATTGAACAGAGAACTAGTGTTTTATTTTAAAAGTCTACCCCTGGTTACATTATCTAGCTTATGTCTAATTTCATTAATGATGTTTTCTCTTTTGCTTCACTTAAATTTAACCAAGGTTTGTTATCCTATTTTCTTCAAAACTAGCTGTTGAGGCTACTTGTCAACACTGCTCCTTTTATATTTAGGAATTCATAAATTTAAACATGTATCTTCATTTTGCTAGAATTTTAGATTATTTTCAAATTTTCAGAGATGGATATTTAGTTTACATTTTTAAAAAGAATAAAGTCTACCACTAATAATAATGGTAATAATTTATCTCTGAGTTCAGCTTGGTGATAGCCTTTGAATCTTTATGCAAGCCACACACATAAAAGTCAGACAACTAGATATTCACAGTTTTTAAAAATCTGTAACTCATATGGTTTTCTTTGTTTATATATTCACTATAATAAGCATTTCTATTTCAATCACATTGCGCTAAAAACTATGTGGTATAAAAATGGGAAAACTTGGAACTTTTGAGGACTTACTCACGATCTAATGTCTTCTATGAATCACTTGTAATTTTAAAAAAATATTTGGTGATGGAAGGTTTTTATTCTATCAACAAGATCCGAAAGTTGATTCCTGTAGGATCAACTTTGTAATTTATATTATAGAAATATTTCATGTTTTTGTTTATCTTTCATGAACTTGCATCCATAAGGACTATTACTTGGGAATTATTTTTATTACTTGGGGAGACCTGGTAGCTATTGAGAAACACAAAAAATAAAATGAATTACCTGTAATATAAGAAGAAAAGTCAGCCATTCAGAAATTTGAGTATTCCCCTTCCCATCTTTTAATATCTATATGTATACACACATATATGTTAATATATGATAGATGGCCTGATGCCATATAAAGTGTATTTATTCTAAACAAGAGTGAGTAAATTTCTTTTTCTGGTTTTTAATATTCTTCAATTGGAAGGTCAAATAATATGAATATTTTGCAGTTCTTTAACTATATTGCCAAATTGCTTTCTAGGAAGATTGTATTGATTATACTTCCACATAATATGTATAAAGTGTCTATTTCCCACATGTTTAATTCAACAGGATATTATAATTTTTAAAAGCTTACTGACTTAATTGATAAAAATTGTCATTACCATTTTCATGGGCTTACTTTTGATGGATAGCGAGGTTTATTGTTTTAAATCTGCTTACTGTGTATTTTCATTTCTTCATATTTATAGAATAAATTTACTTTCCTTGTCACTTTTTCTATTAGGATTTTCTTGATTTTGTTTTTATTTATTTATATTTAGATGGAGTTTGGCTCTTGTTGCCCAGACTGGAGTGCAACAGCGCCATCTAAGCTCACTGCAACCTTCATCTCCCAGGTTCAAGTGATTCTCCTGCCTCAACCTCCAGAGTAGCTAGGATTACAGGCACCTGCCACCATGCCCAGCTAATTTTTTTGTATTTTTAATAGAGACAGGGTTTCACCACGTTGACCAGGCTGGTCTCAAACTCTTGGCCTCAGGTGATCCGCCTGCCTCGGCCTCCAAACGTGTTGGGAATACATGCATGAGCCACCGTGCCTGGCTGATTTTTTTTTTATTATTCATTTATAGGTGCTCTTTGTGTATAAAATATACTATGCCAAATAGTAGCAGTGAAATCTATAAAGCTGAAGCAGCTAGAAGTACAGTCAAAAAGGGATCAAAATCACAACCAGAGTGTATTTATTACATGTACTCCATTCAGTCTTTAACATATCTTGTAGCCCAGAATAATGGGGTGTGGTGGATTTGAAAAGTGATAATAGAACTAATGAGTTTTATTTTTATTTTCTTGTTCTTTCTTCAGAAATACCAGCTATCTGTATACCAGATCTCTGTTGCCTGATAAAGAGCTATTGTATTCTTGTTGTTGGTTTTCATGTCTTTTTTCTTCTTCATCTTTATTTTGAAAGAAACTTTCTGCCTTGTTCTTTACCTCATTGTTTGAATTTCCTGCAGTTGATGTCTCGGAAGCGTCTAAATGTTTATAATTACGTTATGCCACTTTAGTGTCCTCAAGTTGTGCCTTCCTTTTGTCCAATTCCTCTTTCTTCTCAGTTTGCTATAATATCTTTTTTTTTTTTGACATAGAGTCTCACTGTGTTGCCCAGGCTGGGGTGCAATGGTATAATGTCGGCTCACTGCAACCTCTATCTCCCCAGCTCAAGCGATTACCTTGCCTCAGCCTCCATAGTAGCCTGGATTACAGGTGCCTACCACTATGCCTGGCTAAGTTTTGTATTTTTAGTACAGATGGGGTTCCACTATGTTGGTCAGGCTGGTCTCGAACTTCTGACCTCAGATAATCCACCTGCCTCGACCTCTCAAAATGCTGGGATTACAGGAGTGAGCCACTGCGCCCAGCCATCATCTTTTATGCCTTGATGGATAAAAACCATGTTTGATTTTACTGTCTTGAGATGGAAAGAAAATCTTCCCACTTAAAGTGCCTAGACCTAAACCTAAAAGTATTTTTTCTTCCCTGTAGTAATTTCTATTTCTTCCTCTATCTTTCTTATGCGAAGTTTCTCTCCTTTTATGTTGTAAAATATTTTGATATTCTTTTTTGTGGTTGCTGTTGTTTATTCCTGAATAAAGTCAGCTCTATCTTTGCCTACTGCTTGGCCAAAAGTTAGCATCGTTCTGCCACTGCTTTGTGGATTCTGTTAGATCATTTTCTTATAGCAAGTTTAAGAAACAGATGATGCAAATTGTTATTACTAATCCATTGCTCAACCAGTCTAAGATGTACTAAAAACAGGAAATTCATCTTCGTTATATAAAATATCTGTGCAGAAACATCTGTGTAAGAGGCTAGGTTTCCCAGATCTGGAATTTTGTTGAAGCCTGTCCTGTTCTCCAACTATTGGTTTAGCTGTATCTGGAATCCCTGCTGATGTTAGTACCAGCCAAGGTGTCGGTGTCTCAATCGATTAGGGAAGTTCCATTAAATCTAAAGAATGAATGTTCCCTGGTGGATATCAGCCTGGTAAGTTAATGAGAAAGGGAATGAGCAAGTTGAATTCATAGCCCAGAGGATGACATGTGGTTGATGCACATCCACTCTCAGCCTCCTTACAGATGCCCCTGCAGTCTGTTAAACTTTGAAAATCAAAAGCTCCAAGGAAAACGGTATTCCTTCCTGCCATGCTCCTCTGTGATCTTGGTTCCCCGCAATTGCGCTGGTGTCTTTACTGGCCCTTTGGTATTTCCATGCCTTTGCTTTATGCTGCAGCGTCTCTTCATTAGACAAAGCTGACTTTCTTGTGTGGCTATCGTTTATCTTTCCTATCAATTTACTCCAATGAGAATGAAAGAGATGCACCAGGTGCCATTTGTCTTTTCATCACTACACGGTGTGGGCGGAGTTTCTTTGTCAGTACTGTAGTTCCCTTGGCTGTTAGAAGTTCCATGTCCTAAGATCAAAATCTGAACAGTCACGTTAATAACAGCCCTTAGATCAGGCGCGGTGGCTCACGCCTGTAATCCCAGCACTTTGGGAGGCCGAGGCAGGTGGATCATCTGAGGTCAGGAGCTGGAGGCCAGCCTAGGCAACATGGTGAAACCCCATCTCTACTAAAAATACAAAAACTAGCTGGGTGTGGTGGTACACGCCTGTAGTCCCTGCTACTTGGGAGGCTGAAGCAGGAGAATCGCTTGCACCCAGGAGGCGGAGGTTGCAGTGAGCCAAGATTGCACCACTGCACTCCAGGCTGAGCAACAGAGCGAGACTTTGTCTCAAAAATAAATGAATAAATAAATAGATAAATATTAATTAAATTAAATTAAAAACAGCCCTTAGTACCAATGTTCATGCCCAGGAGGTCTTCATTCCTCTAGGGCAAGTCTGTTGCTCTAACAGACACTCTTATTCTGATTCTTCGGTTCTCTGATGGATTTAGGAAATCGCTGTGGTTCCTTTCTTAAGAGTGTTTTAAAGGATGGCCCTATGATGGCCAAATACAGCCCCAAAACTCAATCCAAACATTGGTCCAGCCCCACAGTGTACTGCAAGGTCAGGCACCTCCTTGCATCTCTATCCTAACACCTCTCTCCTTAACATTTTTCCTCACATTTCACTCAGCTAGGTCCTTCTTATTTCTCAAGGCCTTGGCTGAAACATCACCCTTCTTAGAGCAGAGTCCTCTAATCACCCTGTCTAAATTAAGCTTTTCATCCTGTTATTAACGACAGCAACTCATTTCCCCCCTTTGTGGCATCGATTGCCACAGGTATCCCTAAGTACAAGATTTGTGGCTATTTTAACTTTTGATATCAAAATTCAGATCCCAAATATATTTGAATAAATTTTATATCTATCTGTTGCATCCAAACTTCTTCTCATTATTCGAAATATAGAAACCAATTAAATTCAGATAAAATAATATTTTTCACTAAATATCTCATGAATAGAATAAGTTTGATAGTAAAAGATACTTGTATTTATGGTTTTTCCTTCTTTATCTCAACACTGTGAGGACAAGATTTCTCTCATTTACTCTTGATTACCTAGTATCTTGCAAATAAGTACATGAAATAAACATCTTTGATGTAACCCACAAGCTTTGGTTGCACTATGCATCTATTTTTCTTAATTCTCTGAGATTAAGAATTTATCTTAGAGATTGGTTGATTTTAGTGTTTGCCCCGTAGTCTCTGAATGGATGTGTCAAGATGGACGCTAATGGGAATATGAGTGGAGGTCCAGGTGCATGGTTTCAGAATAAATTTAATGTACATTTGTATGAGAACTAGCATACACATGATATGGTCAAGTTATCCTGCTGTTAGAATAAGCCGAGCTAGGAGCAGAGGGGCTGGAATGAAGTCCTTTTACCTACCTGTTTGAGGCTGTTTTACTTGCTTCAAAGTCTGATGTCTGTGGCATGTTGTTCAAGAATATCTGGCCGGGAGAGGTGGCTCACATCTGTAATCCCAGGACTTTGGGAGGCTGAGGCAGGCGGATCACCTGAGGTCAGTAGTTCGAGGCCAGCCTGGCCAACATGGTGAAACCCTGTCTCTATGAAAAATACAAAAAGTAACCAGGCATGGTGGCGGGTACCTGTAATCCCAGTTACTCAGGAGGCTGAGGCAGGAGAATTGCTTGAACCCAGGAGATGGAGGTTGCAGTGAGCCAAGATCATGCCATTACACTCCGGCTTGCAGGACAAGAGCAAGACTCTGTCTCAAAAAAAAAAAAAAAAAAAAAAAAAAAAGGAAAAGAGTATCTTTCTTATCCCACTCCACCAATATTTTAACTAATAGAAATTCCCTCTCAAATTTAACATATAGACTTCACTTACCCTTATAATGCTGCCAGAATTTGATTTGCCATTTGTTTGGAAGAGCTAAAGAACAAGCTCAGAAGACATAAACCAGGCATAGACCAGCAAACTAGAGTTTGCTGTTATGCCAGTCCAAAATCCCAGTCTGCATTGAACTGGACTGTGGAGTGCTTTTTAATTGTGAACTTATAAATGATTTGGCCTTTCTCATTGTCCAAGTGAATTTAAATATTTTTCTAGATTTAATGTAGAAAATGAGATGACATGATTTACTGCCAAGGGACACGGCTGACCACACAGATTAGAACTTTTTGTGATGTGAAGGTAGAAATGCAGATGTAGCTTACAGGCAGCTGTGAAAAGAAAATGCAGGCCAGCTGGCTTTTCCAGAAGACCTAGAAAAAGGCCAATTGTCTTCTCCCATGAAAGTTCCTGTAAGTTGAGGGCTATTTGCGGTTTCCCTAGAAAATACTGCCAGGTAGAAAAATGAGTCCAGACTATCAGATCCCAGTGAGGGGTGAATAGAATTTCACTAAAGAAAAAACTGAGTCTTGAGAGAACTGGCATCCTGGTAGTCTTTGTGTTCATACAATGGGGTTCCGGAGTGGTGTTCAGACCCCAGAGCAGGAAAGCCGTTCAGACAGGAAGACCAGCTGTAAAACCAAAATGCCTTCACTTGGATAAACACACATTTTAGGGAAGTGTTGGATGGAACTCACTAGATGCTTTTCCACAAAGCAGTAGCAGTAGCATGAGGCAGATCTGCAAATCTTCTTATGTGACTCGGTATGGGACCATGGACCACATTACAATGGTTGGAAAGGTTTGAGGCCACCGAGGCTTTCCAAGAAATATTACAACACAGCTTAAAGTTGAGTAATAAGATAGTATCAGGAGAGAAAAGGGGAATGCAAAAGATCCCGGATTGGCGTCTGCTTAATCAGAAACAATTTTGAGAATTTGGGTGCTCCCAGAAGACAATCTAAAGTGGTTTAGTCTACATCTGGAATGTGAGAACCTTTGGGTGTGTGAAAGTTACCTGAAGAGATTATTTAAAAACAATATTTCTCTGTCCCATCCAGACTGACTGCATAGGAGCAATATGGGTTGTTGCCTTGTTATCTGCATGTTTTGAAATTAAACATGTACAGCATGATGAACATAGTTAAAAGTAGCATAGTGTATACTAGAAATTTGCTAAGACAGTAGATTTTGGGTGTTATCTGTGTTTGTTCAAAGTTCTCCAGTGATTCTGTTTTATAGTTGAGTTTGGGGATCTCTGCTATAGGATATAGGAATACATAAGAAAGTCTTTAAAATGGGAGCTCATATTTTCCCAGGGCATTTTAATGGAAATATTTGGAAACATTTACATTAAATTGTAAACTCATTGAGGTCAGGGATTGACTTACACTTCTTTGTATTTTTGTCCACCATTTTCAAGCCCATCTTCTTAAGCTATTGCTTTCATAATACATCTCACCTTCTTAAAAGCTTATGATGTTTATCATGTTGATTTGTTTTCAGGCCATGATGCTTGGACCAGAGTTATGCTTAAATGCATAAAATAACTGTTTCCAGGTATTGGATAACAGGAATCACAGAACTGAGCCTCTGAGAAAGGACACCAGTGAGGTGACCACTGTCATAGCCATGAATTTCTGCCTGTGTACACACTCCACATCGTGGCGCATGAAAGTGACTCCAAACAGAGCACATTTGTCCTGTTGAGTGGAGGAGAAAGAGCTCAGTGTTTAGTGAAGCTCAGGTGACTGGAAATGTGGGGGCAGAGATTAGGATAACAGGGAACTAGACAGAAAAATAGCACCAGAAAGGTCCATAAAGTTCGCCTTGTGTCTTTGGCTAAATATCAAGCCACACATACTTAAGGTAAAATTCCCTGAGCCCAAGCATACAAGGACCAGGATGCTATATGCTGAAAAATTCCCAGAGCTCACATAGGAAGTGTTTATATTTGAATTCCGATGAGCCAAAACAGACAGAACTTTCTAATCTTTAGAATATTCAGCAGAAATCCTAGACAGGCCACATTTTAGCAGTAGGGTTAAATTATCCCTAGAGTAACGGCTACCCTAGACCCAAGCTATCAGGGTTTAAACATGAACCTCAAAACATTTAAGCTATTAAGTAATGACAATCTTCCAGAAGAGCATTCAACATTCTATTAAAAATCAAAGTTCAGATATGCAAACACACAGTATTTGGAATGCCCAGCATGTAATAAAAATTATAAGACCTACTGAAAAACAGGGAAATGTGAACCATAACAGGGGAAATAAAATCAGTCAATAAAAATTGACTAAAAATGACCCAGATGGTAAAATTAGCACTCAAAGATTTTAAAATGGTTATAAATCTGCTAAATATAATTAAAGATTTAATGGAAAATGTGAATATAGTGATGAGAGAAATGGAAGACATAAAAAAATTTAAGAAAAACTTCTAAAGATAAAAAAAAAATATAGTATCTGCAATGGAAGAGTTCATTGATTATTTAGCAGAAAATTAGGCACCACAGGAGAAAATATCAGTGAATTAGAACATAGTAATAGCAACTATCTAAATTAAAAGGCAGAGGATAAAAATGTTTTAAAAGTACCCCCTCAAAACCCAAATAGACTTCTGAAATGATGATGTTGATGGTGTGAACAGCACCATCGATCCTCACCCCAGTGAAACAATCATAACTGGTTAAAATTGTTTTAAAAATGTTATAACTGTCACTAGAAATTATTCTAAGTGTGTACAGCAAATGGGAAAGTATTTATACAAAAAAAAACTACTAAATTTTGATAAGAACAGTAAGGGTTATGGCATTTAAGCCATGACCCACTGTTTATCCTCTGTTAAGTGTGACAGTAAGTGAACGGTGTGGCCAAGAACATACGGCTCCCTAAACCCCAGCTCTTGGTCTAGGACCACAGTTATCATAACAGTGTAGTACTGGTGTAAGAATAGAAGCATACATCAATGGAACAGATTTGAGAATCCAGAAATAAATCTTTACGTTTATGACCAATTGATTTTGACAAGTGCACCAAGACAATTCAATGGGGAAAGATAAGTCTTTACCACAAAGGATGCTGGAACAACTGAAAATCCTCATGTTAAAGAATTTAGTTGGACCCTTTCCTCACACCATACACACAAATTACCTCAATATGGATCGTAAACCTAAATGTAAAAAAAAAAAAAATTACAAAACTCTTACAAGAAAACATAGGAATAAACTGTGACCTTAGATTACGCAGTGGTTTTGTAGATAGTCTCCAGAACTACAAACAACAAAGATAATAAAGATAAATTGGACTTCATTAAAATTACTTTTGTGCTGCAAATGATACTACCAACAACATGAAAAGGTAACTCATATAAGAAAATATTTGCAAATCATGTATCTTATAGGGGACTTATATTCACAATATATAAACAACTTTTACAAATCAATAACAGAAAAATAAGTTTTAAGTAAAAATGAGCCAAGGATCTGAATACACATTTTTCCTAAGAAGATATACAAATAACCAGAGTACATTAAAAGATGCACACTGTCTGTGATATTTAGGCTTTATGTGTCAACTAGACTGGCATAAGGGATGCCCAAATAGCTGGTGAAACATTGTCTCTGGTGTGTCTATGAAGAAGTTTTTGAAAGAGATTAGCATTTGAATTGCTAGACTGTGTAAAAAGATTGTCCTCACCAATGTGGGTGGACATCTTCCAATCTGTTGAGGGTTTGAATAGAATAAAAGGAGGAAGGGTGAATTCATTCTTTCTTCTTGAGCTGGGACATTCATCTTCTCCTGCCCTTGGATATCAGCAATCCTGGTTCTCCAGCCTTTGTACACAGATCAAGACTTACCATTGACTCGGCTGGTTCTCAGTCCATCAGACTTGAATTTGAATTACAATATCAACCTTCCTGGGTCTCCAGCTTTCAGATGGCAGACCTGTGGAACTTCTCAGTCTTCATAATTGCATGAGCCAATCAATCATTATCTATCTATCTATCTATCTATCTATCTATCTATCTATCTCTCTATCTATCCATCCATCCATCCTATCGGTTCTGTTTCTCTGAAGAACACTGACATTAGGGAAATGTGATTCAAAACCACAATGGGATACTACTGCACACACCCACTAGGATGCTTAGACTAAAAAAGGCAGGCAATAGCAAGCACTGGCAAGGATGTGAAGAGATGGAAACCCCATATACTCCTAATGGGAGTGTAAAAGGCTACATCTACTTTGGCAAAAAAAAAAAAAAAATTGGCAAATCCTTAAAATGTTAAACTTATTGCTTCCATATGACCTAGCAATGCCATTCCTAGGTATATATTCATAAAAGGTAAAAACACATCCACACAAAAACTCATACATGGATGTTCATAGAAGCATTGTTTACAATTTCCAGAAATGGAAACAATCCAAATGCCCATTAATTTATTCAATGGATGAATAAAATATGGCATATTCATACAATTGAATAGTATTTGTCAAGTAAAAGGAATGAAGTTCCAATACATGCTACAACTTGGATGAACTATGATAGTATTATGCTAAGTCAAAGAAGGCAGTCACAACATGTTATATATTGTATGATTCTGTTTGCATGAATTGGCTGGAATCAGCAAATCTATAGAGTCAGAATGTAGATTAGCATTTGCCTAGGATGCAGATGGGGGTAGGAGATGACTATTTGCTAATTGGCATGGGGATCTTATCAGAGTACTGGAAATGTTCTAAAACTAGATGATGGCAATAGAAGTATAACTCTGTGAATTTTATCCTTCAAATCAATGAATTGTATAGTATGTGAACTGTATCTCAATAAACTATATTTCAATATATATCTTAATAAATGTATATTGCAATAAACTAAAAACATTTAGGTTGCCAGCATTATGTTAAGAGCTTTTGGTCTATTATATCCTTCTGATTGTATCTGTTTTTCTAATTCTTGTATCAGGCTTTTTTAATAAAGTGAGATAGATCTTACGTAGTTTGTATAAAATAGTTCTTATTGGCTAGCAACTTTCAGGAAGTAATAGGTTTTCAATAAATACTGTAATTTAATGAAGTATCTAATCTGATTTCCAATTCCCCTAAAGTTAAATTTGATAATTTGTGTTTTTCTAGAACTTTCACTTTTATCTAGTTTGCAAATTGTTAGTAAATATCTTATAACTTTTCCTTTAGGTTTTAACAGTTTCCTACAGTATCTTTAATATTTTCCATGTTAATTTTTAATATTGTATAATTTTGTGTTCATTCTGGATCAATCTAGTCAGAGACTTTAATTTTTTAAAGAAATGGTTTTATTGATTATTTCAATTATTTTTTCTTAATTAATTTTTACTCTTTTTTCTTCCTTTTAAGTTTTTCTACTTATTCTGATCTTATATTTTCCTTAATTTGAAAGTCATGTTTATATATTTTTAATCTGGAAAGGTAAATAAAGACTTGACCGTACAGAAATTTTTGGGCCATCATGCTACAGAGACTTGAGAATCTCAATTCTGAAATTTCAAATATTTATAGCATTTATCTGATTCTCTTGCATTTGACTTACTTTTTGTAAAGATGTAAGCCTTTAAACAAATATCACGCCCCTTGTTTCTAACCTAGAAAATGTTATTTTGCAGAATATGGTGTGGATAATTAGTCAAATAATTGAATAAGATGGTATGTATTTGGTATAAAACATTCTTTTCAAAAAGCATTTTGAGTAGTTGCAATAAGTACTCTCTTATTTGGCAGCACATCTTCTAAAATAGCTTAGAATAGGTCCTGATCCTTTAAGAAGCTGTATGATTTCCAGATTATGAAAACATCATGTTTTGATAGTTGGCATAAATGAGTCATCTTTCATCCAGCTGTTGGTAGAATGCAGGGAGATGGGAAAAGGAAGGCATGCATTTAGTGAGTATCTGATCCACTGGTGTGGAAAGGTTCACCGGGTGTTTGGAGGCCACTTCCAGTTCCAAATATTTTGGAAAGACTGGCTGCCAGATTAAAAATGGAAGTGAACTCAGTGAAGGAGGCAAGGATAGCTAGGATTTATTTACTCCAGTCGTGAGTTTACCAATACAGAAATTGTGTCCTAATAACTGTTGATGATGTATTAAATATTTCAATGCTTTCCCATTTAGAGAAAAAAAAGCATAGCTCTCTGCCAGTGCTCATTTCTGGGGGCAAATGGGAAATGGGTTATAATGAAGCTTGTAAATTATGTGGTCCTGATCCAAAACACTGGAATTGTCCATAGAGAAATAAAGCATTGCATATGAAAATCTTTGTAAAGCAACATGATTTATTAAGAAGGTTATGGACTCTGAAGGGGGCTAGGTAATACTAGTGTTTTTATCTCTGTCAAACCCTCAACTCTCTACATTTCAGTTTTCTCATTTCTAAAATGAAAATAACATTTTACGAATTGCTTCATAAATTGCCTTGCAAGTGTCATGCAAATGTTAGCCAGAGGAGGTAAACAATTTTCAAAACTGTGTTACCCCCAAGCAGTACATGTTTTTACTTATGCTAGAGGGAGGATTTAAACCCAAAATCTCAGAAAGGCCCCCATTCTGCTATGCTACTTTCCAATATATTCATCTGCATTCAAGAAACCACTCTTCCATTGTTTGGCCTCAGTTTTCTCGGTCTATGGCCTCTTTTATAAAGTCCTTTCCACCGTGCAAAGGTGGTTGTTATAGTATATTTACCTTCCTGAAGAACTCTTTTGGAAGATCAGTCAAGGATGTTTTATTGCCTAGAGATAAGACCAAAGATAAGACAGAGAGAAGCTCAGCTCTCTGGCCTATGTCTAAATTTCTGCCTGTCCCTCCCCCATAATTCTTTGGAAACACCACACTTGTGATTTTGTTTTATCTTCATATGCAAGTCACACAACACTACTCACACCTTTAAATTTAGCTTACAGGCCAATGAAGTCAAAGCAGTCTGTTGTGCTGTCACTTGCCTCGTATTTTTCATTCAGCGGACAGAATATCCTCCAATTGCCTTCCTAATTGAAGCAGCTGTCTTAATTAGCAGCTTTAGCATGATGGTTTCTCCAGGTCAAATACTTTTGACCTGCCACCTTCTGTGGCAATATTTGATTGATGTTTTAAATTACAGGCTATAAAGAAGCACCATAAAATATTAAGATAGTCTGAGAGATTTTGATGTTCTATTAATATCCAGATGATTTGCTTTTTTCCCAAGGTATCTCATAACTTTTGACTCTACAAATTAGATTTTTTAGGAACTGATGAAAAGGGTCCGATTCTAGTATTTTCTACCATCAAAATATCTATTACCAACTAAAAGTCCAACTCCAATCTTTAAACTACAAGATATTTTCTTTCTAAAGGAGTAGGAATAATGTATTTTTAGGCTTGAAGTCACCTTATAAAGGGTGCAATGTTGGGTGAACATGTCACTCTTCATTGGAATGTAAGACATTAGTCCTATTCTAACTCAAAGAGTGATGAAGACTCTTTTATGGATGTCTACATATTGTGTTTTATATCCTTGATTATCAAAATAGGGTCCGAGGTCCAACAGCATCAGCATCCATGGGAACTGGTCAGAAATGCAACAACTAAAGTCCTACCCCGGACCTACCGAATCAGAGCCTGCATTTTAACAGAAGTCCTGGGACTGGTATGCACATTAAAATCTGGGCCTATAACATAGAGGACTTCCGTGCAAGTGTGATACCACAGGGAATTCTCAGAAATTCAGGGGTAGTAAAGGATACTTTGCAAGAGCTGAAAGTCTTAAGATAGCTGGTGGTAATAGTCACAAACCATTCAATATGTGTTGTTTCAGTTAATGTGACTCAATTTTAAAGCCAAGTGCTCAGAGTGTGCATCTCCGATAGGGAGGACAACCATGAAATGTGCCATTCAGATATTTCCTAACTCAAACTGTGGGCAATTTACTTACTTTTTTAAATTAGAGATTTTGATGAAAATGAAAAAGGTAGTATTTTATTAGTGGAATTTATTCACTTATTAACAAAAAAATTGAGCTTTTGTTATGTGCCAGATACAATGTCAGGCATGGATAACAAAAAGATGAACAGAATATGAACTTTGTCTATATAAGACTCATAATTTAGTTAGGAAGTCAGGAAAACAAACCTATAATTATAATATCAGTGTCCTTCTAGAAGGAACCACAGGCAGATTTTGCAGATTTAAGGGTATAGATCTTGCATACATTTTATAGATTGTCCCTAACTATATCAGTTTTCTTTTGAGGCTATTGAAATGGTATTCTCATTAATATTGCTAATATTTGTTGTCAATATATGGGAATACAACTGATTTTTGTGTTATGACTGCTAAGGGGGTCTTACTAAACTCACTGTTACTTCGAATAGTTTTTACATACATTCCTTAGGATGTCATCAATAGATGATCAATTGGTCTGCACTCACAGAGATCATTTTACTTTTGTGTTCAGCAAGTCTTTTATTTCATTACCCTTATTTACATGGCTAAAGCCTCTAGAAACTATTCAATAGAAGTAATAAAAGTGCACATTCTTGCTTCGATTCCTGTCTTAGGAAGGTTTTAGTTTTCACTATTAACTGTGAGGTTAGCTATTGGTTTTTAACTGTCTTTTGAGAGTGTTCTGTTCTAGTTCTTGTTCATTACGAGTTTTATGAATGAATATAGTGTAGAATTATTTTTATAGGTTGCTGGATTCATTTTCTAGTATGTGTTTTGATTTTGGGGGCCATATTCATAACACATATTGTTCTTTAGTTTTCTTTTTTGGTGACGTCTTTGCTTTGCATTGGTATGGGAGTAGTATTGGCCTGGTAGAATGAATTTGAAAATGTGTCCTCCTCTTCTATCTTATAGAAGAATTGAGAAGAATTCCAATTAATTACTTTCTGAATGTTAGCTAGAGTTCGTAGGAGAGCTATCAGGCCTCAGCTTTTCTTTCTTGGAAGTATTAAAATTACCAGCTAAATCTTTTACTTGTTAAAGGTCTATTCAGATTATTCATATCTTCAAACACTTTTGGTAGCTTGAAATTTTCTACAAACATTTACATTTTGTATAGGTTACCTAAAATTGCTGATATTCTCTTGTTCATAGTTTTCTCTTACAATTCTTTTTATTTCTGTATAATTGGTAATGATACACCATCTTTCATTTCTGATTTTACTACTCAAGACTTTTTTCTTTGTCACTATAGATAAAGTTTTATTAATTTTGATCTTTTTGGAGAACCAACTTTTGATATTGTAGATATTACTGTTTTTCTGTTCTGTCTCATTTATTTCCATTCTTATTTTACTATTTCCTTCGTTCTGCTTATTGTAAATTCAGGTTGCTCTTTTTATTCTTGTTTCCTTATGTAGAAGTTTAGGTTATTGATTTGAAATGAGTCTTGTTTTTTAACATAGGTGTTTACAGCTATAAATTTCCCTGTATAGAATGCTCTAACTGCATCCAATGTATTTTCATGTTGTGTTTTCAATTCCATTCATCTCAAAGTGTCTTCTAATCTCTCTCATCATTTTTTCTTTGACCCATTGTTTATTTAGGAGTAACTTGTTTAATTTCTACGTATTTGTAAATCTCCATAATTTTCTTCTGTTATTTATTTCTATGTTCGTTGTTTTGTTATTGAATTATACCTTTTGTGTCTTTGCAATCCTTTTAAATTTATTAAAGCTGATTTTATTGATTAGTATTTAATCTGTCTTCAAAAATGTTCCATGTACCATTGAGAAGAATATGGACTCATTTCCTTTGAGTGGAGTGTATTAGACATGCATGCTAGGTCTAGTTTGTTATTAATATAGTGTTGCTCAAGTCTTCTAAAACTTTGCAGACCTTTGTCTACTTGTTCTATTCATCATCGAAATTGTGGTATTGACATCCCCAACTCATATGTTTGAATTACATATTTCTCCCTTAAATTCTATGAGTTTTTGGTTTGGGTATTTTGAACTCGTGTTTAGGTGTGTATATGTTTGTAATTGATATATTAGTAATATCTTCCAGATTGACTGACTTTTTGTCATTATAAAATGTCTCTTTCACTCTCACTAGTAACTTTTTGTTATTGCTTTTATTTGTCTGGTATTAGTATTGTCACTCCCGTTCTTTTATGGATACTGTTTATATATTTTTTCATCCTTTTCCTAGCCAAGATTATGACCAAAATTCAACAGTTCAAATGCACATAACCCATCTTCCATGAATCTGTAGAGAAAAAAGGTTTGGAATCAGTAAGTTTGCATAACACTTGATTTATCTTCTTAATTTACCTTGCGTACAATGTTGGATGTATACTTTGAAAATCTCATTTTGGCAATCAAAAATCTTCCAAGCTAACCAGGAGAGGAAGAGAGAGTCATTAGATGAAGGAGAAAGAGACAAAAAGAGTATAGCAGTAAGTGGCTCCTGGCTTTCAGGATTTTTAATTAAAAAGTTTTGATTGAAAGTTGTCTGTGTCCAGCAGTCTGCTGCTTGACCTGAATTTCCAGAAAATTTTTTCTCCTTCATGATTCTTTCTGCTTCTAGAGAACCCAACAGATTTAATTTTAGATTATCCATTGGTGCAGAAGCCTAGGAAGTTGTCATAAGATGTCTTCATTAGGGAAAAGTACTGTGAAGGTCTATTTCCTGGAGTTTTACTACAGTATTTATGTTTAAAAAGTCACGAATACTCTTTCAACACGTCATTTGATAAGGTCACTTCCAACAAGGTTTTAAAAAAGGCTTACATTCGTGGCATTTAGAGTAAAGTCTCTGGGCTAAAGGCTATGCAGTTGTTCCTGTGACTTGACTTTAATTGGGATAAATATTATAAAGGTTTGATGCAGCATACCAGCTTATTACCAATCTGTCCAGGAAAGCCACTTGGACAGGTGGGTGACAAGCTGCTATGCTGCATCAAACCTTCATAATATTTATCCCCATTAGCCTATATAAGGAAGTCAATGTCTAGGGTAAGAGCTAACATCTCTAGACACTCATGGTATGTTGTGACCCTCTCATCTGGGGGTAGTCTCTGACTTCACATTAAAGTGAGCCTAAAGGATAGGAGAGCTAAGAGTAAAATTCCAAAATATTTGAAACTAAGTAGCACATTTCTAAATAGCCTAAGGATCAAAGAAAGCAAAGAAATTAAACTACAATAATGAGAGAATTTAAAATAAAAATTACATGTATCAAAAACCTTGTGCCAATAAATTTAGCAACTTCAATGAAATGACCAGATTCCTTGAAAAACACAAATTACCAAAACTGATAGAAGAGGAAATAGAAAATGGGAATATTCCAGTATCTATTAAAGAAATTGAATCTGTAATCAGCAACCTCCCCTAAGACGGCTTTATGTGGGAATTCTACCAAACATTTAGGCAAGAAGTAACAACAATCTTACATCCTACATAAAAGAGAAAAAAATCATATATCATCAAAATTTAAAAGTCTGCTTTCCAAAGACAGAAATAGGAAGATGAATAGACAAACTATAGGCTGCGAAATAGTATTTGATATAATCCTTTGCAAAATATGTGTATATATCAAAGAATACATATGAGATATATATAGGACATCTTACATATATACATACATGTGTGTGTGTGCACGTGCGTGTGTGTGTGTGTGCATAGTCTTACAAATAACTGCCATCCTGAATGTGTAAAAAAAACTCCTGCAAAAGTTTGATAGATTTAATCTGGTCTTGGAGTTTTTTTCTTGTGGCTAGCTTTTTGGCAGTTTCTCATAAAGTTAAATACGTGCTTATCATATGACTCAGAAATTCCACCTCTATGTGTTTATCTGAGAAAAGTAAAAATACATAGCCACAAAAGTTTTACAAGAGTGTTCAAAGCAGCCTTATTTTTCATAATAGCTCCAAATTGGAAATGATCCAAATATCCAGAAAGAGAAAATGTATAAACAAATGGCGGCCTATGTATAGAATGGAATAGTACTCAGTAATAAAAAAGAATACATTAGTAATATACAGAACAACAAGGATAAATCACAAAAACATCTTACTGAGCCGAAGAACCCAGACACATTAGAAAAAAATAGGACATAGTTCCATTTATTTGATGTTTGGGAACAGATAAACTAACCTCCAATGCTGGAAAAGAGTACAGTAATATCCCACAGCAAGGAAGGGGTAGAATGGAACTTTCTGGGTTCCATTAACAAGGGACAGAATGGAACTTTCTGGGTTTACAGAAATGCCCATTATCTTGTTTTGGCTGGTAGTTACATGTTTTGACACAATTATTGAAACTTACCTAAGAAGAATTAATTAACACAAGAAGAATTAATTTTATTGTATGCAAATTAAACATCAAGAAAGAATCATAATTTCCCTTTGTCTGGTATAAAATCCCTTCTTTTTCATCAACAAACCACTTCCTCCTCTCCTCTTCTCTAATGAAATTACATAATTTCTAAAAAAGATTCTAGTAGTCAACCATGGCATAATCCATTTTCAGAATACAGAGTTGACATATTTCTGTATCTGTATAGTAATTAATAGGTTTTGAGAACTTGATAATTATACTCTCTTTATACCATGAGCCATAAAATATTAGTGATCCTGAATTAATAACCACTTCAAAGGCTACCTTTCAGCTATCTATGGGGTAAAGCCCAATGAGATTTTTTTTGGGGGAAGGGGGTCACTCTTTGAAGTTCCACATCTAAACCTCAACCAGAGGATTGGCAGGAGTATCACATGGCAGGCTCTGTCCACTCACATATTCACTTAAGTCTCTAGTTAGAACCTATGTTTGAGGTGGACAATTCAGATTCTGGAAGGCCAGCATCAGTGGGCTTTTAAATGGGAACTGTAGAAACAAAAATGTTATGTTATGAACATTATGAGAAAACTAATGTTTCTTGTCATGTGCTTCCTTTCATCCTTTCCCTACCGGAAATATTATCATCAAACCTCAAGGTGGAGCTATCATCACATAGTTTCTTGCTGGCTTTTCTCTCTGCAAACAATAAAAAAATAACATCGCAGTTTCCATGTGTGTTTCTTCTTTGATTCCTTCCCCTAATTATACTTATTATTTTATAAACTCTATAGAGCAAAAGTAAACAATTCATACAAAACACATTTTGCATTATGACCAGGTAATCATTTTTTCTCTTTCCTCATAAGTAAACTTTATAAAATAACACATTTGCTATGTGTGACAAACTTTCACAATATCTGTATTCCTCTAGGTCATTTCTTTAAATGCTGACATAAAACATTCAATTGTTTTCAGAGTCCATTAGTTCATTTCAACTCACAGTTTTAAAAACATAGGCTAAGGATTTGCTACTCAATACGATATGCAGTAGTCAAACATGGCTACTTATATTCAAATTAATTAAAAGTAATTAAATTAAAGACTCAGTTCTATAGTCATGTTATGTGCATTCAGGTATTCCATAGCTACATGTTGGTGTCCATATTGGGTAGCATAGAGGTATTTCTATCATCACAATAATTTTTACTGGAGAATACTTCTCTAAAGTAACTATCTCATTTTTAAAGGAAAAGTACACATTGATGGTAATCATATTTTAAGCAGAAGAAGTTCCTGATTAGAGAACCATCCCTTACTTTGTTGCACTTACTTAGTACTGTAACAATAAAATTTTGCTGACTTGTAAGGTGGTCTTTGTATTTAAAGTTTCCCTGTTATTTTTTATGTTTAAATACACATCCAAATGTAACTAAGTGAGCATTCTGAGCACCAGAAGTCAGATCCCATGGTCAGATAAATCCTTCTCTGTGATCCCACAGGGCAACATTTATGGGCTCAGTACACACTGTTAATGATAGAGCAAAATAGACTTGAATGCAGTAGTAATTCTTAAGGGTTAAGCCCCAACGCATTCGTTTGTTTAAAAAGAAAACGTGGTGTGACCTGGGGAATCTACTTTTTTTAAAGCTCAAAATAATTCTTTTCTGCCCTACAGTTTAAACACCACTGATAGGATTTATTTATATGTCAGAGTATAAGAAAGCAATTTTAAAACTAAAAAGTTTTATGCAACTATTCACGTCAGAAAGGAATGCTTACCCTCTATTTCTCATGTTTTCTTCAAGGGGAGGAAACTTCTATTTCCTTAGAGGGTAATGAACGGGAGAAACACCTCTGTTCTCTTTCATTTCACTCCCTTTCCATTTCTCCCTGTGGAATGAGAAATGACTTTTCTGGTTGGTGATACTGGAGAAAAGAGTCAGCTTACATGTTCCAGCCCCTTTGAAATTCTCTATCATATTGTGAGAGGTTGGTCTCTAAGGATAAAGAACTCTGCTAATCAGTCCATCATATCCGGACATGTCAGGAAACTCAACTCTGACCAGTGTTCAAGACACATTCTCCAATTCAGCTTGATCAGCAACAGTGATGGTAATTTGCTTCTCATCCATTTGATTCCACACTCAAGAGCTTGACCCTCTCAAGCCCTAACATGTAATGGTGTAATAGCCAGGAGCCAAACCCAGATCAATTGCTTGGAAGGCAGTACGCTCAGCTCTGTACTTGGTCTGTTTGACATCTATCTGTCCCCATGCACACACATACACTACCATCACCACACTCAATACCACTGGTTTCTACACGTGATGGAAGGAAACTTCATTGTTTCTTTCCTTTCTCTCCTTGAATTGGAGAAATGCACTTGAGGGATGCATGTGTGCTGCTTCTGGTAAAGGAAATATGCTTTGGAGTGTGGAATGACTATGGAATGGCAAGTTGGGAAGAGAAGGCCTCCCCAGAGAGACCCTTGGATAGGCCCTCAGTTCACTCAGTGTGGAAAGAATAGTCTCCCATCAAATTTCAAGTGATAGAGTGGGCTTGTCATGTTGCTTTTCAGTGTTTTACCTATTTCTTTGTAGAAGAATATGTAGAAATAGTAAAAGAATGTAGGTGAACCCTACTGGTCAGTAGCTTGATATACCCACCTGCTGGCTTGGAATCCTCTGTGACCAAATGGCATCCAAAGAAACTGCGGTTATGGTTGTTTGTTTAAATGTATGTTCATCTTATAAGGTGTGTATTTATTTTGGGGAACAAGATGAGGTAGATACAGAGAGGTGAGAATAAACCATATTGGTTTGGGAAAACTAAGAACACCAGTAAAAAGTAAAAAAAAAAAACAAAAACAAAAACAGAAAAACAAAGCACTGATGTGTTATTTTTAATCATACTCAATAATTACATTGAACAACATCAGGAGTTAAGATAATAGATGTGTAAACATTCTCAAGATAATAGCCAACTATTCAGCCTCAACTTCTGAATCCTGGGAGATGAAACGTCTGGGTGCTTCTCTTAGTTATGAAGTGGTGGTAACGAGTCACAATAAGGCAAAGGATGTGATGGACAAAGGAGAAAAGGGGGAGGACATAAGCAAGGAGAGAGAGCAAGGGAGGGTGTAGAGAAGAGTATTAACTCCGTGTATTGTGTTTTAACTACACCCCCTAGTGGAATCCAGTCTTATTCTGATTTGTGTTTGCAGGGAATGGACATGAATGAATACCCAAAGTTCCTTCCCACTGGTGGGGTACATGCAAATATAGCTGAGCCAGTGAGCATGAAGCTCATGTGAAAGACTTTCAAAGGACTCTCACGGTTCATGGGACCCCATGTTGCCACTGTATGGTACCACTTTCAGGAATGAATTTCAATTTTAAGTAAACTAAACCTCTTGTTTGAAGGAACACATCTGCAGTAGAGAAATAAGATTAAGTCAGCAACATTGACCTCTATTCTGAAAGCCAAACAGTTGAAGAAATTTATAAATAACTTATCCAGGAGAGGATGGATAAGATGGCGAGGGAATTCAAAATCATGTTCTCTGAAGACCTTTTTTTTAAAAAATTTTTAAGGAATGTGGAGATATTATTTTTCCCTTAAGAGAAGGATCATGGGAGATAGAAGTGTTGCCTTCAAATACTCGAAAAACTGTCATGTGGAAAGACCAGATTTGTCATCTGTGGTCCTGGCAGGTGAGCTAATACCTGTGGTGGGAGTTATGAGGAAGTAAACTTTGGCTCAATATCAGGAGAGGTTTTCTGACAGCTAGTTTTCGATTCTTTGGAGCAGAATTTGTCATTGGTGAATATCTTCTAAGCTTTTACATCCGGCCTTTATCATTTCACTTCTTACCTCTTCCTACAGACTGCTTATGGCATTGGTCAAAATAAGAGCCTATTCCCAGAGCAGTTTGAGTTTCTAACTTTCCATAGAACACCACACAAATAAATACTGTGTACTTAATCAATCACATGGAAAACGGATGCCAAACATTTTTTTTTATCACGAAGACAGGAGTCTTATGCCAACCTGGTAGACTTCTAGTATGCAGCTGAAAAATGCAGGGTTTTTTAGAAGGTCAAAATCTCCTTTCTTGGACTCCTCCTTCTGGAGTAACATTTCTTGTACCTGAGACCTTAAACCACTTTTCAGTTCAAAACCTGAATCTAAGACAGCATTTTAATGAAAGATTAACATTGAATAGTTGTTAAAACCACGTGGTTAAAGTTCTTCCTGAGAGTAAACATGTATTTTCAAATGTTAATTAATTCAACTTCTTATGAATCCTGACAGAACAAAATAGCCAGCATGGAAAGAGCCATCACCACCCTCCACCTG
This sequence comes from Trachypithecus francoisi, assembly GCF_009764315.1. Classification (NCBI taxonomy): domain Eukaryota; kingdom Metazoa; phylum Chordata; class Mammalia; order Primates; family Cercopithecidae; genus Trachypithecus; species Trachypithecus francoisi. The sequence continues at coordinate 12,229,680 of NW_022681458.1, forward strand.
AAAAGTTTTCCTGTGGGAAAGTCTAAAAAGGATTCATGTTATAGCCGCCAGTCCTTTTGGCAGGGCTGTTTCGGCATCATTCACAATGTATGTATTTTTAACAGCAGCCCAATAGCCCAACACAAGAGAGTCTGAATGCTTTCCGTAACAGCACCGACAAGCCCATGGCCCAGAAAGTAAACACAATGCTTCTCAATTCTTGCGCCCTTTAGTTTATCAAGATTTATCAGATGAGAGCCAAAGACCTTGGAGGAAGGCGCTTGCATTATTTGCCTTTTCAGCAAGAAAAGTCATAGTCTATAGCAGCAGAAAGTTTTAGAGAGCTTATCTGATTTTTGGCTCAGGGACTCATTACAAAAAAAGAAGGACATCAATCAATCCATTTTGATTAAGGTCAATATGGAACACTGACAAGAAGAAATGTTGGGTAAAGAGATTAGACTTGAAAATTTACTTGAAAGCTCCAAGTAGGGAATTATATAACACAGATGTGAACATATAGTTTTATGTCATAGCTACATGACACATACACAAGTTATAAATACAATTTACATGTGCGTTTTATTCAGTGGCCTAACAAATGAAGCAATTTCGCACCTAATTTTGAAAAACACCATAAGTAATCTTGGTTGCTTTTTTTCTTTACTTTTAAATCCCAAAACATTCGTCAACACTCTTTCCCTCAACACTACCTGACCCCACTCACACCTAAAATCTCAAATAATTTCCAACTTGAAGAGATTTTATAAGGATGAGATGAGGCAAAGGTGTAAAACACATATTCAGGTTGGATTAGCACCTAACACATAGTAGCTAAGCAATAATTGTACATTTTAAAAAAGTATCTAATGCGAAATAAAAGAGGTATCCAATGTCAAAATAAATCCATATTAGGCCACCTGGATAGGAAAGAATATTTTCCATTGAAAAATGTCTTTGTAGTTGGGCTTCTGAAAAATAGACTCAAAAGTGTTTTGTTTGCACTATATAAATCCAAAGTCTGCTATAGTTTCATGACTTATGATAATAATTTTCTGTTATTATATAATGCCTCATTATATAATGACCTCATAATTCAATAATATTATATCAATTACTTTTAAAAGAATCTCCCATTGAAAAACTATGAGGCTAAAATTCAAGGATGGTCCAAAAGTGATGAATGTGGGTGGGCACAGTTTTTAGTTACCTCTAATACAATCCTGAGATGTTTTGTTCTAAAACCTATTTGAATTCTGTATTAAAAGTAATTATTTTCATTTCCGCTAACATAGATTTCAACACTTTATAAAGGAGTTAAACAATTGCCTTTTTTGATTTTAAAAATCATGAATATCTAATTCATGAATATCTAATAAAGTTATAGCCCAAAAAATAGCTAATAAATACAGAATATGGCATCTTAAAAATAGGTTCTAACCACTGAAATGAGTCAATATTAAAATAGGGTTCAGTCAAGGCCCAAAACAAGGCAGCTCTAAGGGAAGCCGTGGGATACAAAAAAGTTCTATTTATTATCTTTCTGATCTGTGCCTTTCTCCCATTCAGAGGATCTCTCCTCATTCCGGGTTCTCAGGTGCTTATACTCTGTCTTTCCAGCCACCACATCTGTTCTCAGTGAAGGATCAGGATTCCTCTCTACTGATACCCACATTTCAGTTTAGAAAAGTATATCTAACGATCAGTAGTAAATTCCTTTCTACTGATATGCACATTTCAGTTTAGAAGTGTACCTGGTAGTGGTTAATTGCTCTGAATTATAAAAAATAGTTTCAAATCCTGGAAATTTCACTTATTATCTGTTCTGCTTGTGTTTTTTCTGATTATTGAAAGAATGCACAGAACTCTTCAATATATATTCACGCAAGACCCACTTGTAATACCAGGCATATTATTTCATTACGTGTTATTGAAATTGTGCAAACCACTCTTCATCCCTTGTCAGCCCTGCAATATGGTAAGTGGGTACCGTGTGAGTGATGGAGCACTCTGATACATTCGCTGTATACATGCTTTAGACAACAAAATATTATATACGTCCTGGCATCTGCAGGAAAATGGATTTCTTAATCAGATGCTATCTAACCTGGAGGTCCAAAAGGAACAATATTTTTTGCTTTAGTTTGATAATGTTTAAAACATTTGTTACCATTAGAGGGGATGTAAATCTAAATTCAGAATAAATATCCATCCCAGTAAAAACCCATCAGCACCCCTCCACAGGCAATGAGCCAATGTAATTCCCTTACGACCTAGGGGCAGGTCTGGATTCTCTGGGTATGCAAGCCCACAGCACCCTTCAGTCTTTGATGTCACTCCATGATCCTTTCCGAAGAATGGATGATGGCACCCACTTGTTGGCTCCAGTTCCCCTTCAAATTTGGGAGGGTTTTTCTGACAAGCAAAACATACTATCCTCTTTAACTCTCCTTTTCTATGCTTATAATGCTTTTCAAAACATAGTATCATCACAAACATAGTATCATCACACGAGGTTCTTATTATCTAATTATATAAGGCTTTTCTTTTTCAGAACCTATTACTAGTCCTTTGGCTATGTCCCAATTATCAGCATAATTCTTAACTACATCTTTCTCTTCAGGCTCTCCTCTACCTCGTCTTCTTCCTCTTCCTCCTTCTCCTTCTGTTTCTTCTTCTTCTCCTTCTTGCTATCTAGTTCTTCCAATACCCTTAGTGTTCTTAGTACCTCATATTGGTTAATTTATCTTTTCCTTTTTCAGTCAGAATATGGCTATAAATCAGTTGTAATATAGCTGACTTCCAACTCAAGTGTTGACCCTCTATCCATGAGCTACCATCAGAAAGCCATGCTAACTCATCTTTTTTGTCCTCCAGTAATTGGCCAAAGGTGGGTTTCCATTCACTTGTGGGATTAGGTAAATCAGAAGGATTAAAGGCATGACTTAAAATCACAGTCACTATTCATGTATGCAATGGATATCTCATATGGTTACCTCTGCGTCATGGTCCATATTTTACTCTTCCCATTCAATGAGGAAAAGCCTTTCTTTTTAATTTTTATTTTTTTAAGTTCAGGGGTACATGTGCAGGCTTGTTACATAGATAAACTTGTGTCGTGGGGGTTTGTTGTACAGATTATTTCATCACTCAGGTATTAAGCCAAGTATCTATTAGTTATTGTTCCTGATCCTCTCCCTGAACACCTGCCACCTTTTGATAGGTCCCAGTGTGTGTTGTCCATGTGTTCTTATCATTTTGCTCCCACTTACAGAACTTTATCTGATTTATAAAATTAATTTATAAATTAATTTTAAATTGTATTTTGTTTTCTGTTCTTCAACAGTTTGCTAAGGATAATGACCTCCAGCTCCATCAATATTCTTACAAAGGACATGATCTCATTCTTCTTTATAACTACATAGTATTCCATGGTGTATATGTACCACATTTTCTTTACCCAGTCTATCACTGCTGAGCCTTTAGGTTGATTCCATGTCTTTGCTATTGTGAATAGTGCTGCAGTGAACATACATGTGCATGTGTCTTTAAAATAGAATGATTTACCTTACTTTGGGTATATTTACATTCCTTTGCCTACTTTGAAATGGGATTGCTCATTTTTTTTTTTTTTTTTTTTTTTGTAAATTTAAGTTCCTTACAGACACTGAATTTTAGTCCTTTGTTAGATACATAGTTTGCAAAAATTTCCCATTTCGTAGGTGGTCTGTTCACTCTGTTGGTAGTTTTCTTTGCTGTGCAGAAGCTGCTTGTTTTAATGAGATCCCCTTTGTCAATTTCTGCTTTTGTTGCAATTGCTTTTGGCACCTTAATCATGAAATCTTTGCCCATTCCTGTGTCCAGAATGGTATTGTCTAGTTTGTCTTCTAGGGTTTTAATAGTTTTGGGTTTTATATTTAAGTCTGGAATCCATCTCGTGTTGATTTTTGTATATGGTATAAGGAAGGGGTCCAGTTTTAGTCTTCTGCATATGGCTAGTCAGTTCTCCCAGCACCATTTATTAAATACAGAAACCTATCCCCATTGCTTGTTTTTGTCAAGTTTGTCAAAGATCAGATAGTTGTAGGTGTGCAGCCTTATTTCTGAGTTATCTGTCCTGTACCAAGGGGAAAAAAAAAAAAAAAACTTTTTTATTGCTCTATTAGTCTGTTCTCACACTGCTAATAAAGACACACCCAAGATAGGGTAATTTACAAAGGAAAGAGGTTTAACAGACTCGCATTTCCACATGGCTGGGGATGCCTGACAATCATGGCAGAGGGCGAAGAGGAAGCAAGACATGTCTTACATAGTTGCAGGCAAGAGAACATGTGCAGGGGAATTCTCATTTATAAAACCATCAGATCTTATGATAGTTATTCACTGTCACAAAAAAAGCATGGGAAAGACCTGCCCACATGATTCAATTACCTCCCACCAGTTCCCTTCCAGTACATGTGGGAATTATGGGAGCTACAATTCAAAATGAGATTTGGATAGTGACAGAGCCAGACTGTATCAATTGCCCTCAATATTTAAATTTTCAAAAAAAATTATGCTTATGTAGTAAATGCAATTTCAGTCAATAATAAGCCAAAACTACCTCTTGAAGAGACTATAACTGGTAGACATCTTAGGCACCTTAATAGTTTAAAATCCCAGTGGTCATTGACAGGTGATACATGCCAGTGAGTAGTGAGTGCCAACACTGTTAATACCATCTGAGCATGGGTATTTTAAGCTCTCAATGTGCTTGAGTGAGCAATGACTTTTCAGAGTTCTAATAAAGACTTGCTATTCAGAACGCTATGTAATTCAGTTTTTTCTGTGTGACTTTATAAATAGAGGCTAGCAGAATCCTTAAATGTGGGAAATCTTAGTATGGCAGCTAAACTCTTATTTGAATTTTTGACCTAGCAAGTAAACAGTTTAATTTTGGTTGTTTTGAAGGAATGTCACTAGTGGCTTTAGTCAAGCTATTCTTAGGAATTTCTTCTTTGTGCTGACACTTGTAGTTTTTCATTTTTTACAAGGATTCTTCATTCACCACCAATGATAGTTATATAATTATACAGAACAGTTGTTCAGTTTTAGATTGATTTTAGATCCGAACATTATATCACATATTGATTACATCATCAATGTAATGCGTGATGGTGCTTTTCAATTGCATTGAATCTAAGTCTTCTCACTAAACTATACACTAAGCAAGAAATTCTCAATATCCTTGTGGAATAATAGTAAATGTGGTGTTCATCCTGCTTAATGGAAATTGGTGCTGACTTTTCTCCAAAATAGTAATTGTAAGGAAAGAATTAGCTGAATATATCACTTTCTTTAGCTTGTTCTGTGGCTTGAATTGTTAACTCCCATCTGGTACAGCAGATGCTCTTGAAGGCACCACTTTGTAGCAGCCTACATAATACACTGTTAACCTCCAAGACCCACCAGTTTTCTTCCAATTTTCATATGAGAATACTAAACACAGACTTTGTAGACACTAGTTCAACTGCACTTCATATATCTGCCATTAGGACTGAAATCTCTTGCTAATCCCAGATGTTTCAAATTAACCAGTTGAGTTCCTTTAGGTAGTTCTCATCTAGCATATGCAATTAAAAACCGGACCAAAAACCGATTTACTCACATTCATTTTCACAACAGCTTGGATAAGGGAAGAAATCTCATGCAAACATTACATCCATGCAAGTAATATATTCAGCAAGCGGTGGCACAACTGTCACACATAACTTCTTTTCACAAATTTTCATATAGGCTCATAACTTTGCATTTAATTTTTTACAGTAATACTGCTATAATTCCATGACATAATCATGTTGATATTTAATTTTTATTAAATGTTTTATTCGTAATAGTACCTTGTGCACCATTGTTTAACAAATACAGTGAAGTTCTTTCATCAAACAATTTAATCCCCACAAATGCGAAGGTCCTAAGTTCCCAGTGGGGGATTTTGCCAATACCTTTGTCATGGCCCCTCAGAACTGAAGTCTGTTTTTTCACTTTATACCACCTGGTTTTAAAGGAATTGTGGATTTATTTGCGCATTTCCTTCAGATTTCTTTGATGAATTAAGGCTAGGATAAATTGGGTTGCTATGCCATAGCTCCTTAAATGCCTGAGGAGTTTGCCCAGTCTGGGACAGTGGTTCATCAATGGCCTTGGAAGGCAGCCTATTCGTATTTCCCCTTTTCATTGTCTTTATTAACCATCTAAAGACTTCACTTTATCTAATATATTATTTACCTTTCAAATATGTTATTTCCTCTCTTCTGAATAACTTGAGTCACATGGGTCAGTCCTGCACTAAACTGCAGTTTAGTAACTGCAGTTACTGACAATACCATGACATACTCCTTCATGTAGTGGTTCCCTTTTAAAACAAGGTTACATTTGAAGCTCACAACGTATGAGAGGAGTTCCCTTTATTACAGCAATATTAACCAATCCAACGTGGCTTATAGTCTCAACATATTAACATCCTCAGTGGAATATTCCATTTTGAAATCAAAATGGAATAGGACGATGAAAATTTCTTTTCATGCTTAAGAATGCTTGAATTTCTTCTTTAATCCAGATTAACAAATTAGGGGTAAGATTATGGGAATTTGCATACACAAGCATAATAGTAACCATGCATACCAACTGAGAGTCTTGTAGATTTAATTGTTGTGTATCAAGTTCTTGAATTCATCAAGACTATGATCATTTGGAACCAAATGTCGTGTCCTACCCATTGTGTCCAGAGTCAATAAAATTGCAAACTTTGTTACTATATAAAAACTACTGCCTTTAAGGTCCCTTGTATTTGCCCAGGAAATTAGTCAATTTCCTGATAAGATATCTCCTAGTTTCAGTAGTTTCCTGCTTGGAAATTTACACTTCTACAATTATTTCAGAATGATGAGTTAAATAAGTGCTTGCCACCTTTCTACCTTTCATTGGGATCATTTCTCCATTCCTAGACATGCAATAATCAGCTGCAACTTTATTCTGCAGTTCTAATTTCTCTGGAAGTGGTTTTCTAATTTACTATCTTGTTCCTTATCCATTTAGCTATCCCCCTGGCTCTGGATCTATTACCTCTAAATTCAATTGAAAAATCTTTACAGTGAATGATCTCAGAGCTTGTTTAATCTCAGATTGGGGCTGGCTCAGCAGTCAGCTTTGTAACCAAAGATTTTTCATTCTCCTTTTCTCATCTTCTTTCCTCCTGAGCAAAGTTGTAGTCATTTCACTTGAATTAGGGGGAACTTCCAATGTCAACTCTATCAATTATGACTTTCTGGATTATTATAAAGACTCATACGACTTCACAAAGTATACTTAAATAAAGCTTTATTAAAGATAAAAGATGATCAGCAGGAGAAAGCAATCACAATAAATCCTTAGGGAAGTCCAAAGCATCTAGGTACAGCTTCTAAATGTCTTCCTTAGTCGCACAGAATATGCTTTGACAAGGAATAGTGAGCCACGGCACACACAAAAATGCCTGGGTCACAGGAAAGCAAGTTTCATCCAGGGAGCGGTTTTACGCCTTTTGTGTCATGTAGCCAAAACAAGGCTACATGACCAAGTTCAGTAACAGACATTGTGATTACATACATAACAGAAAGCAAACACAAACTATTAATCTGTATATTTCCTATAAGTAGGACTGAACAGCTTGTACATGCCTGGACAGAGGAGAAGTTCAGAACCCTAGTGTGGAAACACAGTCTATGGCTCCACGTGTATCCTGGACGTAAACATAGGATAGAAAGAGACTAGCTGAGATTAACAATGTAGTTACACACTAGCTTCGTGACCAATGGCACATTTTCTAAGTTTGTTATGACTTAATTATTATATATATAAATTAATAAAAATAATATCTAAAATAATAGTATCATGTTATACTTAAGTGCAATATGGCATGCAAATTGCCAAATTTAGTGTCTGTCAAATAGGAAGCAGATTTTTAAAATAGAAACAGTGCTGCAATATATATTGTGTATTTGCCATGATCAAAGCAGTATCTTAGGCTGACGATGTCACACACCATAATTTGTCCCAGTGACTCATCACAGGTCATAATGAAAATCAATCTGTGAGTAAAATCAGAAAGGAAATATACAAGTTTAGCAAAATTCATCTATCTGTTCTCTCCAACTCATTCCTTTTCCCTTCCTTTTTTTCTCCTAATTTTATTTTCATTCATTTGCTGAATTTAATTTAATTTCCTATGTACACAGAACTCAGCTTGCCATAGAACTGGAACTCTGTAGAGGGGAAAAATGTGGTTATATCAGCTCTCTGTTAAAAACAAGAGATTTAGATAAAAATATAAATACATAGTTTTTATTAAGAAATAAGAGACACTGATGCCTGTTTTCAAAAGGTAATCAGATTTAATTTTGTATGATGTATGTGGGCAGTGATAATTTCTAGCACCCATCCCATTCATTTGTTTATTAATCATGATTTGTGTTGAATTATATGCATGACGAACTAGCATTGGCTATAAAATAATGTATGAGTCCTGTCCCTGCTGCTTCTCCCATCTGTCAGATGGGGCCATTAACCTCCCGTATTGGTGTGCACTTACATTTAGGGGGAAATCTTGCAAAAAGAGTGATTTGGCTGACTTTGTGGTGAATCCCTTCAAGTAAAATAGGAATGAATTGGGCTGGTGTTTTTTCTATGCCCAGCACAGATGTGTGCCAAGCATAGCAGATCAGGTACATATATGCAATATAATCAAGTTAAAACTGTACTGGACTCAAACATTTAGAGCAATTTTATTGGAAAGGTTATTTCTCTGAACCCCTTTTATCAAATGAAACTTTACGTGGAACCTCTACATGTAAAATATACACAGATGGAAATGCTTCTACATGTTACACACAGATGGAAATTGCTCAAAGTCCAACCTTATTCAGGGCTTTAGTTTAGAAAACTTAATTATAGCTACTCTGTGGGGTATATTCTCAAAGAAAATAATAATAATAATAATAACAACAATATATGATCTTAATTCCTATTCCATAATATCAGAATCATAGAACTGGAGGGAAACTTGCTAGTCATAGTCTCGAGGTCACAAACTCACACATCTTTAGCATCACAGGTGTAATATAAACACATCCCATTGTGACATGGCAGGTAGTGGAGAAATCTGAGTCCTAATTGGTGAGCATATTCCCTGACTGAAACCATCCCAATTCATTTTTGTTGACACACAAACAAAATGTCTGTGTCCCTTATCTAGTAGCCAGTGTGACCCCAGATTTTGCTCTATCACTACATTTGAGGACCAGGAAATTGAAACCTAGAAAGATTAAGCCATATGTTTAACATCTCTCATTTCTAAGGCCACATCCAACTCATTATCTCATGACTAGAGAAAGGAATCTCGGCCGGGCGCGGTGGCTCAAGCCTGTAATCCCAGCACTTTGGGAGGCCGAGACGGGTGGATCGCGAGGTCAGGAGATCGAGACCAACCTAGCTAACACGGCGAAACCCCGTCTCTACTAAAAAATACAAAAAACTAGCCGGGCGAGTTGGCGGGCGCCTGTAGTCCCAGCTACTTGGGAGGCTGAGGCAGGAGAATGGCGTAAACCCGGGAGGCGGAGCTTGCAGTGAGCTGAGATCCGGCCACTGCACTCCAGCCTGGGCGACAGAGCGAGACTCCGTCTCAAAAAAAAAAAAAAAAAAAAAAAAGAAAGGAATCTCAAACTATTTGTGAAGAATAATTATTTGAAAAACATATTTTATTTGTTTGAAAATTATTTTCCAATTTTAATCAGTTGCAGTTTCAGACTTTGTAAAATAAAGGAAAAATAAATTAATTTTAAATTGAAATAATAAAAGATTTACAATATGGAAGCCTCAATTTGAAAAAAAAAAATATTTAAGCCAATGCATATAAAATCTCTGCAAATGATTTTGGAAGTTCCTAAATACTTACTGTTATTGCACTTACCTCCTTAGTGTACTGGAAGAAATAAACAAACACTGGTGCAGGTCAGTGGGCCACACTTTAAGTAGCACTGCTACAGGGACTCTGGGTTTAATCATAGGGTTAATTTAGGATTCCTATGCAGGCCTTTGCCTTTGCTTGTCTAGGAGAGCACACAATCGACTATATCCTTTAAATAATTATCACTGACCTTCATTTTTATCTGGAAGTCCCTGTGGTGGTACCATGGCTGCATTATGAACAAATTTTGTAAGAAAGTCAGCCATAGGCTTCTATCTTTAGAGCAGTTATAAATAGCCAACAGGTATAAGGTAGACTGGGATATATCCTGTGCCTTGGAAAAAGTCGCAAAAATCAGAATGCAGAAACATTTAATTGGGGCTTCGTTCCTGTGTTTTCTTTTCTCTATATCTGGAAACAAGTTCAGCTGAGTCAAAGGTTCTTACTTAATTAGCTGGTATATAGACAGAGTAGAATAATAACTCAGTGGATTTTTTTTTTTTTTTTTTTTGGACGGAGTCTCGCTCTGTCCCCCAAACTGGAGTGCAGTGGCCGGATCTCAGCTCACTGCAAGCTCCGCCTTTCGGGTTCACGCCATTCTCCTGCCTCAGCCTCCCGAGTTAGCTGGGACTATAGGCGCCCGCCACCTCACCGGGCTAGTTTTTTGTATTTTTTTTTTTTTTTTTAGTAGAGACGGGGTTTCACCGTGTTAGCCAGGATGGTCTCGATATCCTGACCTTGTGATCCGCCCGTCTTGGCCTCCCAAAGTGCTGGGATTACAGGCTTGAGCCGCCGCGCCTGGCCACTCAGTGGATTTTCAAAAGCACCAGGTAAACTAATAAGAGCAAAACGTTTATTAGTCCCTGTTCGTACATTTAGAGTTAATTTCGGAACATTCTTTATGGTTATCCAGAAATTACATTATTAAAGTGAAGCAAACCCTTCCCACCTAAATCTTTAGGATTCTCTTGACTTAGAATTTAGTCATTTTAAAATCTCAGTTTTTGTACGTAATGAAATGTTGATTCATGGAAAGGCTTGCATTTTTTTTTTTTTTTTTTTTTCCAGACAGATTCTCACTCTGTCATCCAGGCTGGAGTGCAGTGGCACAATCTTGGCTCATTGCAACCTCCACCTCCCGGGTTCAGGGTTCAAGTGATTCTCCTGCCTCAGCCTCCCAAGTAGCTAGGATTTCAGGTGCCCACAACCATGCCAGGCTAATTTTTGTATTTTTAGTAGAGATGGTGTTTCTCCATGTTGGCCAGGCTGGTCTTGAACTCCTGACTTCAAGTGAATCACCTGCCTCGGTGATCCACTCATCTTAGCCTCCCAAAGTGCTGGGATTACAGGTGTGAGCCACCATGTCTGGCTAAAAGGCTTTAATTTTTTAAGGCATGAATATTGAAAAGAACAAAAAGGGATTTGAATATTTGGCAGCTGTTCTATTTGAACAAGAATGTATTGACTTCATCTGAAGAAGTGCTGGGGGAAATAAAGTCACTGAGGCTTGGAAGAGCTTTGAACTCCTATTTTTTAGAACTGGTAGTATCTATCAGGGCACCTACACCTAAAAATGTCCCTTTTCTCAAATGAGGCATTCTTATTTCTCACTAAGCCAGGCCCTTTATAAAGGTTTATTAAGGAGAGTGGACTGGCATCAAAACAGCATCCATAGAAATTCATTAATATGGATACAAAATATTATCTCAATTTACTAAGGAAGACAAGTATGTCAGACACTTGTTCAAAGTCATGACTATAATATGTGCTGACATCCTACTCGAAATATTACAGTTACTCTTCGTAGAGAGCAAAAATTGTGAATCTAAGCCACGTTGTGTTGGTGCTGCCAGGTTCCCTAGCACACTCAATTGTGGCGTGAAGACCTTGAGGCTCTAGGCCCAAGTCTTCCAGGCATTCAGTCAAACTGGCATGGACAAAACTGCCAGAATATTGTGAACCCCACAAGTGCATAGAAATTTGAAAAAAATCTTGTTGCATTAAGTTTGGCAGAGCATGCTGTATCACTTATAGGTCACCTCTACTTGAGTGTCTCATTATTTGTCTCAAACTCGACACATGAAAAAACTAGGTAAGACAAAAATAATGGTTGTTCCCCTCCACGCTACCTGCGTTAGGGTCTGTTTCAATATCCCTTGTGTACATCTAGTGGATATACGCCAAGGCACCCAGATACCGTGACCTGCTAGTGGCTATGTGTTTACCCCAATGCAATCTAACCCCAGCTCCCCTCATTTTTATCTTCATTTTTGCAATATATACAATTTCTCTATGCCTTTACCTGTAGTCCTTTCTCTTATGTTTGAATTGCCGTGAAAACACATTTACTGGACTCAAAGCTATCCTTACAATTAATTCTCACATCACTGCCATATCAATTTTTTCTAAAATTTAGATTCTAATTTTGTCATATTACTTGCAAAATCCTTCACTACCACCTGCCGTAATTGGGAACTACAGGGTGAAATCAAATTCCCTTAGTAAAGAATGGGAGAACTTTCTTTAAAGGAACACTGGTGGCTGGGCGCGGTGGCTCAAGCCTGTAATCCCAGCACTTTGGGAGGCTGAGGCGGGCGGATCACAAGGTCAGGAGATCGAGACCATGCTGGCTAACACGGTGAAACCCTGTCTCTACTAAAAAGTACAAAAAACTAGCCGGGCGAGGTGGCGGGCGCCTGTAGTCCCAGCTACTCGGGAGGCTGAAGCAGGAGAATGGCGTGAACCCGGGAGGCGGAGATTGCAGTGAACTGAGATCCGGCCACTGCACTCCAGCTTGGGCGACAGAGCCAGACTCCGTCTCAAAAAAAAAAAAAAAAAAAAAAAAAGGAACATTGGTTTCTGCTCCTGCCTACAGTAGAAACTCATAACGAATCTCAGTCTAATTCACTGTATGAACTCAGTCAATATCATCCTCAAATAAAAGGTCTTTGTCTTATAGGCAAAGACTAATGAATTAATAAATTTACATGACTTAAGAAAAATCAAAATCTTCAATGTATATCTTATGTACCTTTCCAATGAACTGACTAGTGAATAGTCCTGGTTACCTTGCATGAGAAGGCTTCTAGATTTCCTTTACATCCATCCTTTAATGCATTCTGTTTTCTCTGCTTAGAGTATTTGCCTTCCATGTGTTTGTCCTTCTCCTTGCCCTCTGCTTCTCATCATTCACAAGTTAGCACAATCATCCATTTATCCAGGGGAGACCAGTCATGTCATCAAATCATGCCACTTCTTCCTGTTTGCTTATAAAAACATAATTGGATAGATTCTTATTTAAGAGTACTTTAAAAGCAAATGAGCCTTTTTATTGTTGTCCATTTATTTTAGTTCTGCAGTACAATGCAGAAAAACATACATACATTTGTATATGTATTTTGTGCGAGTCTTTTTAAATAGTGTATTCCTCCTTTCTAGATTAATTAATTCTCCCCACCAAGTCAATGTCCAAATGCCCAACAGAGTTTGGTAGGAGAAACAAACCACTACATACTTCTGTTTAACAATCCCAAGTTGCAAAGAGGCTCTCCTAAATGAGGTCAGAGATCTTCCTAAGAGTAGACAATTAACTTGACCCTGGACGAGCATTGTGAATTGTGAATGACAAGACTGTTAACAACCACGAAAGGGCTCAGTAGTCAAGTATGTCCACTCGACTATACAATATTCCTTAACTCAGCTTTTCAAGCCCTGCCAGAATGTCACTGGGCATGACAAATTCCTTCATCCCCAAATAAGTCTTGGTGGTGGCTTTGATCCCACAAACGCTTTTTTGCTTTGGGGAGTTAAATACAAAACCATTTCACTGAAATAACAGAATAATAGTTAATGCTTATACAGGTCTTACGATTTGTTGGGTGTAAGTGCTTTACATAAATTAACACTGTTCAAGCGCAAAAACTGATAAATCATAGGCAAAACACAATGAAACAAAGCACAAACTAAGTTTAGTCTCCATTTTCAGTGAGACTTTCAATCTTCTAGGCTATTTATGACCCTTCCCTGGAAGGCATGTTGAATAAATCACATAGTTTTTTAATGTCACTCTTGGAGAATACAAAGTCCTGCAGTAACTTTTGGGCCCAAGGATAGTCTCAGCTTAGTAATTAAAATATATGTTCCTATTTTAATTTTAAAAAATCTACTACATTTTATTTAGAGTTAACCCTTCCCTCTATCAGCTTCATTTGGGGAAGGCCATGTTGGTGCAGATGGCACTGTCAGCTGCTTTTCTCTTCCCCACCTAGTATTCCCCTTCTCTTCCTCCTGCCTCTTCCTGCAGTTCAGCTTCTTCTTCTTCTTCTTTTTTTTTTTTTTTTTGAGATGGAATCTCGCTCTGTTGCCCAGGCTGGAGTGCAGTGCCGCGATCTTGGCTCACTGCAACCTCCACCTCCCGGGTTCAAGTGATTCTCCTGCCTCAGCCTCCCGAGTAGCTGGGACTACAGGCATGTGCCACCACGCCCAGCTAATTTTTGTATTTTTAGTAGAGACAGGGTTCCACCATGTTGGCCAGGATGGTCTCGATCTCCAGTCCAGCTTCCTATCCATATATCTGAAACTTTCTCTGTAGCCTACAGTAGAGTAAATTTGGGATAAGAGAGTGGAAGACAAGGCAGGCTGTTCTCAATCGTGTGGCACAACTGTGAGCTGAAGTTGGTGCTCTCTGCTGCAGGAAGAGCTTTTGGTCAATGTCTCCTTTAAATTCATCTCCTGGCCAGTTCTATAAAATGTACACATCTGGCTATGGGAAATACGAATCTCTGTCTTCCATTTCTGTCTTAATGCTGTTGGGAGCAGCTTCTTATCCTTTAGATTTTAGATTTTTTTTTTTTTTTAAACAGAATTTCACTCTTTTTGCCCAGGCTGGAGTGCAATGGTGCAAATGGCACAATCTCGGCTCACTGTAGCATACATCTCCCTGGTTCAAGAAGTTCTCCTGCCTCAGCCTCCCGAGTAGCTGGGATTACAGGCACCCGCCACCACGCCTGGCTAATTTTTATTTTTAGTTTTAGTTTTTGTATTTTTAGTAGAGATGGGGTTTCTCTATGTTGGCCAGGCTGGTCTCCAACTCCTGGCCTCAGGTGATCCGCCTGCCTCAGCCTCCCAAAGTGCTTGGATTACAGGCAAGGACCACCATACCCAGCCTCTAGATTTTAGATTTCTTAGGGATAAGTGTTTGACAGTGTGTTCACAGGATCTCCCACAGTCCCGCAGGCAGGTATCAGGCACGTTAAATGGTTTTCTTGAAGTCCCTCTTACCCCTCCCACTGTACCCTTGCTTTTCAAGGCATGCATGGTGTCCTAACATCTTTCCTGGGCATTTATATATTAGCAATGATCTAGTTGACCTACCTGGAACCTAAAGTAATACAGTATTGTAGTAAAGAGCAGTTCAGAGCCCAAAGTTTATGGTCAGAGACCTGGATTCGAGTCCCTGTTCCATTACTTGTGAGCTATGAGACTTTTGGCAAGTTATTTAACCTCTCTGAATCACTGGGTTTTTCAAAGTAAAATGTAAATAATCATACGGCCTGTTTCGTAGCACTGGTGAGAAGAATAAATTACATAATTTGGATAACACAGCTAACACAGGACTTACCAAGTAGCATTACTACCAATTTTACTTATCAGTGAAAATCATCAAACTAATTATTGCTTCCTAGTCTCGGGGATGCAGGCTGTCATCCTGAGTGTTGAGTATCATATTCAGATAATTATTAAGCTTTCAGGTAGCTGGCAGTTTCAGACAGCTGGCAACAGCTGTTGAAGTGAAATGCAGAGAATAAATTCTGAGACATGCATCTGGGTACCGTAAGACCTGTTACCTACTCCACCCTGAAATAGCCACATTTCTACAATTTTTTTCTGACCTAAAGAGGAAATATAAGGCGACTTTCTTTCCCTAGATGTTGACTCCAAAAATCATTCAAAGACAGACAAAACTTGACACCTCCAGAGAGTAAAATAGACAGGAATTCTCTGTTTCTCTTTTTGTTTTCTAAAGTCTCTACCTGTAGCAATTCAATTTAAAAGTCTACATTCCTAGACAATATATAATTACATTTTCTGTGATCTATGGTAGTACATTTTTTTTTCCCATGGAGTCTATATAGATCTATACAGAGTATGCTCCTTCATGGTACACCTAATAACGATTTCCTTTAATCCATTTTTAGATAAGATTCAGAAATTTAGCTTTGACTGTGGCGATTTCTTATTTTATCTCAGTAAGGCTTTTCTTTTCTTTTCTTGCATTTCTATTAACCTCCTATCTTTTTTTAAATGTTGTTTTTGAACTATTGGTGCTGTGGCTGACTGCAGAAGACTGCATTTGGTACCAGCACTAATTTAATGTGGCCGGGCGCGGTGGCTCAAGCCTGTAATCCCAGCACTTTGGGAGGCCGAGACGGGCGGATCACGAGGTCAGGAGATCGAGACCATCCTGGCTAATACGGTGAAACCCCGTCTCTACTAAAAAATACAAAAAACTAGCCGGGCGACGAGGCGGGCGCCTGTAGTCCCAGCTACTCGGGAGGCTGAGACAGGAGAATGGCGTGAACCCGGGAGGCGGAGCTTGCAGTGAGCTGAGAACCGGCCACTGCACTCCAGCCTGGGCGGCAGAGCAAGACTCCATCTCAAAAAAAAAAAAAAAAAAAAAGTGAAAGCTTGCCTTGCAGTCTAAACAGTGCAGAGGACTGTGAGAAATAAACTAGCTTGATGAGCTCAAGTCCTTCATGGGAGATATATGGTTGCCTTGTCCTTCAACCACCCTAATTTGATCTTCACAGACTAGTTTGAGGTATTGACTGCTGTGGTCCCAGGAAGGCCAATGGATAGATGATTTTGCTCCAGAAAGTCCTAGCAGTAAGGACTATGAAAGTCCTCAAATAGCACGAGTTAAATATAGGTTTATCGCCAACTTTATATACAATAAAAGTATTCCCAATTTTATTTCTAGAGAATAGCACCAGGAGATGATCACATCCCTCTAAGGTTTGTGTAAGACAGAAACAGAAAGAAAGTAAAGAATAAAAATCTGAGACTTACCCCTAAACTAAGCTAATAACTATTTATTATTAGAAATATTGCCTTTCTGACTTACTAATTACAAATTAAGTTGACTTGAATATCAAATCAAATAAATAATTTGCAATTAGATATCCTTTTGCTTTGTAGGGAGCATATAGCTCACAATTTTCATTCATAAAATCATAATGCTATGCACTTTTGGGAAAACTTCAGATTGCTTTTCTATTTTCCAACTCCCAAAGTGAACATTCGTCATTGTGTGGGAACTGCTATTCATTCTGTGAAATTTATGACACCTTTTAGGAAACATCAAGATACTTAAGATGCATAAACAACTACAAATAAAATGTAATCTATATGATGGCTCATTCAACACTCAATAAATATTTCTGGACAGCTACTACATTTCAAAACCTTAACTATGTTTTAGAGATATAAGAGGAAAGATGTATTCTCTACCTGCCAAGAAATTCTTACTATTTTTAGAGAAATAACAAAACAAAGGTTTTCATGTAGTCATTGTTCATTGCAAAAATGATACACATATTTTATTACTATTATACCTTATGTATTTATTTTCTTCATGAGATTGAAGGATTAAAAAGGCAGTTACTGATTCTTATTAGCTCTATATCTGCCTATCTACACATATGTATATTGTGGCACCCAACCCCCACCCACTGTGTTTTTGCTTTCTACACATTCAGTTATCGACAGTCAAATGGGGTCCAAAACTATTAAATGAAAATTCCAGAAGTAAACAATTCATAAATTTAAATTGTATGCCTTTCTGAGTAGCATGATAAAATCTTTAACCCTCCCACTCCATCCCACCTGGGACATGAATCATTTCTGTGGCCAGTGTATCTACACTGTACGTGCTACCTGTCAGTTACCAGTTAGTCACTTAGTAGCCTTCTTGGTTTTCTGATCAACTGTTTCTCACTGTATCTCAGTGTTTGTGTTCAGCTATCCCTTATTTTACTTTTATTACAGCATATTGTTATAATTGATGTATCTCATTATTATTGCTGTTAATCTGTGTCTAATGTATAAATTAAACTTTACCATAAATATGTATGTATAAAAACATGTAGCATACATAGGGTTCGGTACTATCTGAGGTTTCAGGCATCCACTGGGGATCCTGGAATATATAAAGGAGCATTACTGTACATGTAGGCCTATGTCAAATTATTCATGTCAAATTAAAATGAAATCAAAAAAGTTTTAAATGACCTTTTGAAAGTTATTCGTAAGGCCAGAATAGTAAAAATACTGTGTTCCTAGTTTGTTGGTTAGTGATACATTTCTAGAGGCTAAACCTTGACTATATATAATGTTAATTCAGCTTCTTTCAGAAAAATAATATGACTAAGAGCTCAAAAATGCTTTCCATAGGGCAACAAAATTATTCCAAAATGAGTTAGCTATAACAATTGCTATGAATAGCTCATTATGAAAATATTTAACAGTTTATTTAAAAACATGTCCAGACTTCTTGAGCTATGTAATAAATATAAACATTTACAATTATTGGCATAGGTAAAGATTCATTCTGAGGCAGCAGGTCATGATGGGAAGAACAGTTGTTCTGAAGCCATGGTGATCTGGGTTGAATGCAAGCTGTTAGGCCTTAGACAATTTACTCAGCCTCTCTCTGCCTATACTTTCACAATTAGAATACGGATATTATATTAGTATCTAACTCCATGCAGTTAATATGAAGACTAAGTGAGCCAGTTTATGTACAATGCTTGAAGGGACACCAGACATGCAGCAAATGCTCATTGTATTAGCTATGATTATTATCATCACCAGTAATAGAAGTGAAAGTAGTGGTAGAAGAAAAGTAATGGTGCTAGTATTAGGAGTAATAACATGAGCAGATGGAACAACATTCACAGTTATAGGGTACAACTGGGAAGAAAAGAGATGATTTGGTATCTTCACATTTTGTGTGTAATTTTCAATGTCCACATGGATAGACCAATGAAAATGAGCTAATGTTGCCTTACAAGAGAATCCTATTTGATTTATAGGAATGCCTTATGATATGGTTTGGCTCTATGTCCCCACACAAATCTCATCTTGTAGCTCCCACAATTTCCATGTGTTGTGGGAGGGACCCAGTGGAAGATGAATGAATCATGGGGGCAGGTCTTTCCCGTGCTGTTCTTATGATAGTGAAAAGGTCTCACAAGATATGATGGTTTTAAAAATGAGTGTTTCTCTGCACACGCTCTCTCTCTTTGCCTGCCGCCATTTGCATAAGATGTGACTTGCTCCTCCTTGCCTTCCAACATAATTTTGAGGCCTCCCCAGCCACGTGTAACTGTGGATTCAATTAAAGCTCTTTCATTTGTAAATTTCCCAGTCTCAGGTATGTCTTTATCAGCAGTGTGAAAATTGATTAATTCAGTTCATTGGTACCAGTATAGTAGGGTGCTGCTGTCGATACCCACAAAGGTGGAAGCAACTTTGGAACTGGGTAACAGGCAGGGATTGAAACAGTTTGGAGAGCTCAGAAGAAGACAAGACAATGTGCAAAAGTTTAGAAATTCTAGATACTTGTTGAATGGCTTTGCTCAAAATGCTGATTAGTGATATGGACAATAATGTTCAGGCTGAGTTGGTCTCAGATGGAAATGAGGAACTTATTGGGAACTAGAACAAAGGTGACTCTTACTATGTTTTAGCAGAGACTGTTGTTATTTTGCCCCTGCCCTAGAGATCTGTGAAACTTTGAACTTGACAGAGATAATTTAGAGTAACTAGCAGAATAAATTTCTAAGCAGCAAAGCATTCAAAGGTGACTTGGGTGCTGTTAAAGGCATTCAGTTTTAAAAAGGAAACAGAGCATAAAAGTTTGGAAAATTTGCAGCCTGATGATGTGATAGAACAGAAAATTCAATTTGCTGAGGGGAAATTCAAGTCAGCTGTGGAAATTTGCATAAGTAACAGGAGGTGAATGTTATTCACCAAGACAATGGGGAAAATGTCTCCAGGGCATGTCAGAGACCTTTGCGGTAGACCCACCCATCACAGCCCTGACATTTTAGGAGGAAAAAGTGGTTTCATGGGCCAGGCCCAGGGTCTCTGTGCTGTGGGCAGCCTAGGAACTTGGTGCACTGCATCCCAGCGTCTCCAGACATGGCTGCAAGAGCCAATGTAGAGCTCGAGCCATGGTTTCAGAAGGTGCAAGCCCCAAGCCTTGGCAGCTTCCATGTGGTATAGAGCCTGCAAGTGCACAGAAGTCAACAACTGAGGTTTGTGAAACTTCACCTAGATTTCAGAAGATGTATGGAAATGCCTGGATGTCAAGGCAGAAGTTTGCTATAGGGATGGGGTCCTCATGGAGAACCTCTGCTAGGTCAGTGCAGATAGGAAATGTGGAGTGGGAGCCCCTACACAGAGTCCCTACTGGGGCACCACCTAGTGGAACTGTGAGAAGTGGGCCTCCGTCCTCCAGACCCCAGAAGGGTAGATCCACTGACAGCTTGCACCATGCACCTGCAAAAGCTGCAGACACTCAACACCAGGTTGTGAAGGCACATGGGAGAGAGGCTGTACCCTGCAAAGACACAGTGGCAAAACTGCCCAAGACCATGGGAGCCCACCTCTTGCATCAGTGTGTACTGGATGTGAGACATGGAGTCAAAGGACATCATTTGGAGCTTTAAGATTTGACTGCCCCTCTGGATTTTGGACTTGCTTGGGGCCTTTAGCCAATTTGTTTTGACCAGTTTCTCCCATTTGGAATGGCTGTATTCAACCCAATGCCTGAACATTCCTTGTATCTAGGGAGTAACTAATTTGCTTTTGGTTTTACAGGCTCATAGGCAGAAGGGACTTGCCTTGTCTTGGATGAGAATTGGACTGTGGACTTTTGAGTTAATGCTGAAATGAGTTGAGACTTTAGGGGACTGTTGGGAATGAATAATTGGTTTTGAAACGTAAAGATATGAGATTTGGGAGGAGCCAGGGGCAGAATGATATGATTTGGCTGTGTCCCCACACAAATCTCATCTTGTAGCTCCCACAATTCCTATGTGTTGTGGGAGGGACCCAATGGGAGATTATGGAATCGTGGGGGTGGGTCTTTCCCGTGCTGTTCTCATGATAGTGAATAGGTCACATGAGATCTGATGGTTTTACAAACAGGAGTTTCTCTGCACAAGCTCTCTCTCTTTGCCTGCCACCATCCACGTAAGATGTGACTTTGTCCTGTTTGCCTTCCTCCATGATTATGAGGCCTCCCTAGCCACATGGAACTGTGAGTCCAGTTAAATCTCTTTCTTTTGTAAATTGCCCAGTCTCAGGTATGTCTTTATCAGCAGTGTGAAAAAGACTAATATACCTTACTTATAACTTTTTAAATGAGGCGACTTTGGTAATTTATGAAAAATGAGCTTCTCTGATATCCAAGTATTGATTTTCAATTATTTGAATGCACAGTGGCTGTGCTGTTTTGGTAGGTCCAGCAGGACAATGATTATCTCATGAAAGATAATTCTTAATTCCATTGTCAGAAACAGGGTGTGAGACTGGATTCCATCCTGAATGGCAAATCACATTTTTCTGTCTCACAGATATTTCCCTCTACTTTGAACAAAAGGCTTAGTTTTGTTTGCAATTACAATCACTGAACTGAAGCTTAAAGTATAGTAGAAATGCTTTAAAATATAACTATTAACATCTGAAAGCCCGTCAAATGATGATATTTTCCATGTCATTACTTTGGTGTCAGGAAAACCCAGATGAACTCCAGTATGAGAGCATGAGTTTTAATATAACAGTGCATTTCGGGAAATTGATAGATATTAACTACTAGATTTAGTTTTCAAGGGAGAGGTTGTGTCATTGAATTTAATGGTAATAGAGAAGGGAGACATGTTTTCGACATGTTTTCTATAACTCCCAGACTAGCCATTTTTGAGTCTCTGAAATAATAAAAAAAAATAGTAATTTGCTTTAAGGTATAATTCCTGTTAGAAGTTGAAATTGGTCTCTATTATTATACTATAGTTTGCGTAAGCACTTGCCTTCATTGCCAGAAAATGAGCCCTTCAAATTAAGGATCATGTCTTCATCAATATTGATGTTGCATAAGGGATGGTTTCCTTAATCCCTCCAGCAAGGGAGTTTATTTCATGGAGAAACACATGAGCAAATGATGCAATTAAAACATGGAACATTACCAGTCTTTCTTCTGCCATGTTATGCCATCTCTCTGTCTTCCTAAGCAAAGTGAAGTGGAAACCTTGATCGTGATCTTAGCAACCATAACTGCTTAACAGATTGATCTCATGGGCTCAGTAGAGAGTGAAAAGAGTTTCTGAAATCCATATTGTGCAAGTCTCTAAATATCCTTTCTGTCAAATCTTTCCTCAAAAGCTAAGCACATACCTGGCTGTCTTTGAGCTACGATACCTACATACTTCTCTGGGGTTCTTGTAGTACTCACCACAAAGCCAGATTGCTGAAGAGATTGCAGAATGGACAACAACGAAAAGGGATCATGATCAGCATGATCCAGCAGCTTGCAAAAAAAATTGGAGAAAAACTGCTTACTCTTTCATGAAAATATCAAGCCAGCTCCAAGAAGCAATAGCATGTTCTCAAGCTGTAGAATTTTGTGTTTATTGTCTTCCTCCCAGTCATTTTGTTTCAACATCCCACATTTTTCTAGGCAGAACAATATGAGAATATGAAAGACATACTTTTCCAATTTGCACACCACAGACCTCTCAAAGGTCATGAACCTGCAGGATTTCAAGACAGGGATCCCAAGGAATATTGGCAGAAAATAACACACTGACTCTAACACAATTGAGTTGAGTAATAATAACTGAAAAATTCTTCATTCACATTCAAAATAAAATTAATTTCATAATTTTAGAATTTAAAATAATCAAAGGTTACTTGAAGGTTTACCTGTCTCTCACCTGACTAAGAAGGTATAGTATATTTACCTGAGGTGGGGTAATGTGAGAAAAAGAAATTGGCCATGGGTCCTATAAATGCAGCCATATTATCTGCAGCAAAAAAAGAGATCACTCTAACTTAAAGCTGATCAATCCATGACTGAAGAATATGCATTGATTTTTAGCATAAAGATTAGAATAAAATATTGACAAACTGGAATTTATGTGGTTTCGAGCTGTCTGCATGGAGATGGAGAGGAAAATGCCAAATGACAATTGATGGTGAAAGTGGGAAGACTTAGCTTAGAGATAAAAGATTTTGGAGGAACATAGTTTTGTTCTTAAATATGTGATGAAAGGATCAGACTTGTTCAAATGGTCCCAAAAGGAGGAAGCAGAGCCAATGTGAAGTTGATTTTGTCTCATCAGTGGAAGGTTGAATGTTTCAATCTACATTAGTGGTAGATTGGTATAATAATGGAAGGAACTTTCTTGGTAGTGGATTGTGAGTTCACCTACAAGCATTTCTGATGGTGTGAAAAAGTTTTAAGTATGCAATGTGCTGTTAGCTTGGTTTATCATTAATCAAACAGAGCTGCTTTAGAAAGTGTGGGTGCAATATTAATGATGACACTGGGCCAACAATTGTAAATGAGACTGTCTTGGACAACAGTGGATGAATGGGCATCCTGCCCATGAGGTCTCATTCAACTCTGCTTTTCTGTGAGAATGTTGCCAGGGAGTTTCTCTTACAGACCTTCTTGATTTTCTAATAGAAAGGTTAGCAAATGTGATCTGGTCTCTTAAGAAAGTGAGCAGTGAGAAAGACAAACCCAAACATATTTATAAGCAGTAAGTGTTCACTTTTGTCAACCTTCCTAACTCTGTATTACCTGAACTCCTCCTCCCCACCCTTTTCCTATTTTAACTTCTCAGATCTGTACACTTGCTGTTCAAATCCCTACCCCTACACACACACACACACACACACACACAGAGAGAGAGAGAGAGAGAGAGAGAGAGAGAGAGAGAGAGAGAGACACAGCAGGGTGGCATTCACAGCTAACTTTCTGGTTTTTATTTTTTATTGTTTAATTTTATCTCTATGTGACAAGATATCACACAAACACAGAACTTGCTGGACACTTCTCTTCATCCCAAAGCATCTCATGTTCAAATTCCTATTATCCTAATTTAATTGATTAAATAAACTATGAATTAGAAGCAAAATTATGCTCCTTATACAGCTGATAAGTATCTCTATCAACTATCTATTTTTCTCTCTCTTAATCTTTTAAGGGTTTCTAGCACCTGAAAATGATGCTTCCTCTCACCCTAATACAATTCCAATAGTTTGCATTTCAGCATGCTATATAGTGGTGGTTCAGTCTACAACAAAATGGGGATAGAAAACCTGTCAACTTGCCAGGATAGAGAAGATAACTGGGGGATAGTTAGGGACCAATACCAAATAAGTGGACAGTCTGCATCAAAGAAACTGGCAGGAAGTTGCTAGAACTTTGCTCTAGGGAACAGAGATCTGGCGATAGGTCCCTGAGAAGCCAGATCACTGAGCATAGAACTGAGCCAAGAAAACAAATGCAGAACGCAGCAACTAGAGTTAGAATTCCAGACTGGAATGCAATCATTATAAACAACGCAAGAGTCTAGACAGTTGAGTTGCCAACAAAACAAATCAAAAACAAAAACAGAGTTGGACAGGTAACAAAGTGAACACAAAGCTAGTGAGGAGAACTTGTCCTAGGAATGCCTGTGCCATCATTCCTGAGGTCAGGGCTGTGGCCGTGTCTGGAGTAGGCTGCTGCTGAGTTTGGAAGTTCAATGTCCCCAGGTTCTAGGATGAAGCAATGCAGAAGAAGGGAGATAGTGAGTCAACGTGGGGCATTGACTAGTCTTGTCTCTTGGCTTCACAATGCCTGGAATCTAGGAGTCTGTTTCAGAAGTTTGAAGATGCTTTCTGTCTTTCCCCCAAAAAATTAAATTCTTTTTAAAATTTAAAAATATTTAAAAGATTAATAAAAATGGTATTTATTCATTGTGTAAAATGTGATGATTTGACATACGTGTGCATTATGCACTGATTACCACAGTCCAATTAATTAATACAACCATCATCTTTCATCATTGCCATTTAGTGTATGTGTAGTGAGGAAACTTAAAATATGCTCTTTTATTATATTTCAAGTGAATAATATGGTATTATTAATTATAAGAATCATGCTGTACATTAGAGCCTCAGGACTTATTAATCTAATAACTGAAAGTGTATGTCCTATGACCAGCATCTTCCTGTTTCCCAGAACCCCTAGCCCCTAGTAACAATCATTCTATTCTCTACTTCTATGAGTTTGACATTTTAGATTCCACATATAAATGAGATTACATAGAATTTCTCTTTCTGCATGTGGCTCATTTCACATATCATAATGTCTTCCAGGTTCATCCATGTTGCCCCAAATGCCAGCATTTTCTTCTCTTTTTAAGGATGAATAGTATACCGTGTGTGTGTGCGTGTGTGTGTGTGTGTGTGTGCACTGCCACATTTTCTTTATCTGTTTATCCATTGACACTTAGTTTTTTTCCATATTTTTGTTATTGTGCATAATGCTGCCGTAAACATGGGAATGCAGATATCTCTTCAAGGTACTGATTTCATTCCTTTGTATATATACTTAGAAGTGGGATTGCTGGATCATATGTTAGTTCTGTTTTAATATTCTGAGGACTCTCTATACTGTTTTCCAATACAGCTGTCTCAGTTTACATTCCCACCAACGGTGTGCAAGGATTATTCACTTATCTCCATACCCTCACAGCTTTTATCACTTGTCTTTTTGTGGAAATGCTTTCTTCATATTTGCACAGCCCTACACACGTTCAGTATTTAAAATTGGTGAGGAACTCACCAAACAATGACTCATTTAAAACAATCAAAAAGTTATTTTTTGATAAGAGAACAACAAAAACAAATGAAGAAATAATATTTTAAAGACAACAATACATGTATTTTGTATTCAGCAGACTTCAAATAACACATCCTCCTTCAGCTCCAGCTCCAAATATTAATTGTCAATAACATCAGGAAAGCAAGTCACACAGAAAGATGTGATGACTTTTTTCATCCTAAGTTTTTAATATGGCTATTCGCCTCCATCTTGCACTGCTTATTTCTGCTTTTCCCACTATTCCTTTACAATAGGAGTCTGAGTTTTCTGCCTGTCCTGTGCTAGTTTTTCCCTTTTGCTCTTTAAGCAACAGAGGGCCTCCAATGCAGGCAAATCGAAATACCATAAATTTTTTGCCACTCTGCTGTCCGTAAGATCCAATCAGCACAGATACGGCAACAGAGTCTTTTTACATCTCTGCTTCTTGCAAGCTTTCTTTGACTTAAAACATACCTTCAAGTATAGGAAACATATGAGAATGTAGAGAATGTCTATCT
Organism: Trachypithecus francoisi; assembly: GCF_009764315.1. Classification (NCBI taxonomy): domain Eukaryota; kingdom Metazoa; phylum Chordata; class Mammalia; order Primates; family Cercopithecidae; genus Trachypithecus; species Trachypithecus francoisi. Next base: position 12,256,081 of record NW_022681458.1, read on the forward strand.
GTCAAACTGTGGTAGGTAGACTCATGGCTAGCTATGATTTATTATGTCTACTATTTAACACTTGCCAGATTATCCATGTGATCTTTACAGCAACCCTAGAAGGTAACTGTTGCATCCTCTTTCTACAGCTGAGGAAAGTGAGAACTGTCCGGCAGCTGGTTTGCAGCTGAGTTTGGACTTGAAGCCTGATGCATCTATTTTTCCAAACCTGCGAATCCTTAATACCTGTTAGTTGGTGTATTTGTTTCCAGTTGGCTTAACGCACATTTATTATCTCACAGTTCTGGAGGTCAGAAGTCTAAACTGTGTTTCATTCTATTAAAATCATGATGTCAACAGGGCTGTGCTCCCTCTGGATGGCTTAGGGAAGGGTCCATACCTGGCATTTTTCCAGCCTCTGGGGGTTGCTGGCATTTCTGAGCTTGCAGCTATTTCACTCCCATCTGCCACCTTCCCCACATGCCCTTCTGCTCTATGTGTCTATCAAGTCTCCCTCTGCCACACTCTATTTTTTTTTTTTTTCGAGTTGGAGTCTCACTCTGTAGCCCAGGCTGGAATACAGTGGCGTGATCTTGGCTCACTGTAACGTCCTTCTCCGGGTCCTGGTTCAAGCAATTCTCCTGCCTGAGCCTCCTGAGTAGCTTGAATTACAGGTGCATGCCACCATGCCCAGTTAATTATTATTATTATTTTAGTAGAGATGGGGTTTCACCATGTTGGCCAGGCTGGTCTTGAGCTCTGACCTCATGATCCACCCACCTCAGCCTCCCAAAGTGCTGGGATTACAGGTGTGAGCCACTGTGCCTGGCCCCTCTGCCTCACTTTTATAAAAACATCTGTCATTGGATTTAAGGCCCTTCTGGGTAATCTAGGATAGACTCTTCCCATCTCACTTTGTTGCCAAGGCTGGAGGACAGTGGCGTGATCACAGCTCCCTGCAGCCTCCACCTCCCAGGCTCAAGTAATCCCCACGTGCCCTCAGCCTCCTGAGTATCTGGGACCACAGGCACGTGCCACCATGCCCAGCTAATGTGTGTATTTTTTGTAGAGATGGGGTTTCACCATGTTGCCCAGGCTGGTCCCAAACTCCTGGGCTCAAGCCATGTGATGGCCTCGGCCTCCCAAAGTGCTAGAATTACAGGCCTGAGCCACTATGCTTAGCCTCAAAATTCATAATTTATCATATAATTTGTCATGTAAGGAAGCATTCCCAGGTTTCATAGATAAGAACATAGACATATCTTTGTCACAATTCAGCCCACTACGGTTGGTAATTCAATAGGATGTTTAAGTATATAAAGTTTTATTAAGAAGGTAAGCCTCATGTTAAGTATTCTTACCATAATAAAGAAGGAGAAGGAGAAGAAGGAGGGGAGGAGAGGAGATTAAGGTAGTCAGAAGGAGACCTGGCACACGTGCACAGAAGAGACACCACGTGAGAACATGTGAGAAGGTGGTGACCTGAGCGCAAAGGAGCAAGGCCTCAGGAGAAACCAAACAGCCAACACTTTCATCCTGGACTTCCAGCCTCCAGAACTGCGAGAGAAAACATTTCTGTTGTTTGAGGTACTCGTCAATCAATCAATCTATCAATACGGTTTTAAAAATTTTCCTGCTACCTGTCTTAACCACTTTAAAAAATGAAATATATTTTGTCACATAAGGCAACATTAACAGATCTGGAATATAAAGGACAATTTTTTCTTGATGTCCCTGGAAGTCCCCACCATGTTAGTAGTAAGATCTCCATCAGTGGGACGCTGATGTGGGACACAAATCACGTCCAGTGTCAGACACGTCAGGTGCCCCGTGGACAGCTGTGCATTCCCCAAAGACCTCGATGTGACCCTTGCTAAATCCCTGTCTTCCCATGGGTGTGTTCTGCCTTTTTTTGTTGGGGCTTGGAAGAAATGTGAAGTATTCCTCCTCCTCTATCACAACCACTTTTCCAGATTTTGTGTTTTGAGTTCTAAATGCCTTCTTTCAAGAGAGTAACAAATCTCCTGTTGGCGTGCCGGAAGTAGTTGCCAGACACTAGAGCTGTGGCCCCCATCCAGAATACTGTTTTTATTAAAATGCATTGGCTGTAAAAAGTGGAGGTGATTTAATCCAGAGAGAAGAGGGGCTTAGGAAAGTTTCCCACAACATGATGAGACAGGAGGTGCTAAGCTATAAGTGTGAGCATGTGTCTAAGTGTGAATTCGTATGTACATTTCACCAGCATAAAGCAAAGGACGGTGTTCCTGGGACTGGCCTCATAGGCAAGGAATCTGTGAAGTTGTTAAAGCTACAGGTTTCTAGGCTTTTACCCAAATATATCAAATCTGAGTCTTTGAGAGTAAGTTCCAGGACTCTTGCTGGTTAACAATTTTATGAGATATCAGAGCAAACTTTGACACATGCTGCCCTGGTGAACAACGGGATGAGAAAGATCAGGTCATGAGCTTGAAGGGTGTTTGTATTTGGAAGCCCAGGCTGTGGGGAGCAGAATCAACCAATAATGTGAGAATCAGATTCCTCTTTACCAGGGGCTTGTTATTTTCAAGGGAGCAAATCTTTTCTTCTGTTTTAGGTAACTTGATTTATGTTGGAAATTGATCAAATATAGACAACAAAACTTAAATATTGAGAGAAGATTTCTGGCCCAATGAAGCTAGTCTTCTGTATCATGAGAGCCCTAATCCTCCTGCACTCTTCTTTCTGTGCCCTCCCAGGGCAGGTACTTCTTTTCCACTGGTCTGCAGGCTTAGGTCACTGCACTTTGGGATCTGACTTTATACTGCCGGAAACAAAAGGTACTATTGACAAACTTGGCCTTAATATTGTGAAAGAAAAATAAACCTTGGGGCCCCAAAATCACTAAGCTAAAGGGAAAAGTCGAAATGGGAGCTTCTTAGGGCCAACCTGCCTCTCATTCTATTCGGTCATCCTTCTGCTCACAGATAAATGCATATCTGGTTGCCTCCTTCAGAAAGGCTAATCAGAAACTCAGAATAACACAACAATTTGTCCCTCACCTACCTGTGACCTGTCCCTGCTTGAGTTATCCCACCTTTCCAGCTGGAACCAATGTACATCTTACATATATTGATTTATGTCTCATGTCTCCCTAAAATGTATAAAACCCACCTGTGCCCCAACCACCTTGGGCACATGTCATCAGGACCACCTGAGGCTGTGTCACAGATGCGTGTCCTCAACATTTGCAAAATAAACTTTGTAAATTAACTGAGACGTGTCTCGGATATTCGGGTTCACGATATTATGATCATGGCACGCTGGGGACCATGAACACATTTGTTTCACTCCTAGGCTGGCTCAACTTTGACTTCCGTGGACACCAGATTTCTTCATATCCCTTAAATGGTGGACGATCCACTGATCTGGATGACAGAGCTTCTTCCTGATAGAGACGCAGATGTCATTGCACATTCTGAGTCATCAGATAAAGTGCTCGTTACGCCATTCTGCTACTTACAAGCTGTGTACTATAGGGCAAGTTACCCAGTCCGTCCAACCTTCCTTCCTGAAAAAGCGATTATATAACATCATGGTGAAGAGTGAGAGAATTAATGCATATAAAGTATTTATTATAAAATCTGGCAAATACAAGTGTTCAATAAACGTCAGGTATTATTTTCATTATTGTTATTGTTAATCATTTGCCCAAGGTAGCCCAAGTGCAAGCAGTGACGCTGAGCTGGATTGTTTTCTGTCTGATTCTAATGCCTGAGTTCTTCACGCTCACTCTACAAGAAGGGAGAGACGGGGCTGCCCCTTCCCTTCCAACTAAACTCGGATGATGGTGGATGTCTGTTCGTAACACAGTCAGTGTCAGGTGCACGGAGGGCTGTTTGGTGTGATAATAGATTCTTAACTCTACAATGTGGGAGGAAGCATTGCCTATAGTTGCTGTAGATTAACAGGAATCTTACATGCCCAACTTTAAATAACTACCATTATTTTAGTGTTCCTTGTTTACTGTAGCCTAAGTTAGGCATTTTATCCAGTAAAGAGCTGGTGGTTACCATTTAACTCATGCCATCTATCTTCTTTACATAAGAAAAGGAAAAAAGGTGGTACTATTAAAATGCTTCTAACCAAAATGTCCTTCAATCTGATGTTCCCTTAGGAAAAAAAAATGGCTAAAATCTTTCCAGGAAACATGTAGTGGAAAAAAACAAAACAACAAACAAACAAAAAAAATGATGTGTTTATTATACTCCAATCCTAGGGGAAATGTTGAAACCCATTCTAAATTGAGCAATGATTCTGCAATGCTTTACAAATGCTTCTGGAGGGGGAAAATCTACAGAAATGCCTTTCAATAAACAATGAGGATAGCTATTTTAAAAATTCTATATTAAGCAGCCTATTAATGTTTCATTGTAGCAATCTTTTTCCAAGACAATTGACTCTTCAAAATATCTCATGATGAAGAAACGTCTTTTATTTTAGTAAAGAAAATAATTAATGTCTACCCAACTGATAACTAGTTCCAAAAATTATCAGAGGGAAAAATAACCATAATAATTTCTCCCCTGCCAAAACCATTTGAAGGAAAAAGATAATGTGCTTAATGTCTCTACCGTTTCAAATAGATGAAAGCTTATAACTTGTTTCCTCCACATAAGAAGCACGTTCTATGAGACGTAGAAGGATTTGGACTGTGTCCCTCTGCTATTCAACACTTCGCTCTTTGATGCTGCATGAAGGAAGGACTGGGTACTCCTTGGTAGGGACATGCCTTTATCCTATGAGGGAACATGGCCTTCCCTCTTTCTCCTCCAGAAAACAATATCCGGACATTTTGGTAGAAACTTTGTCAAAGTTTGCCAATCCAGGATGGATCAATAAAGATATGCCATGTAAATCCAGAACATGCAGAGAGCAAAAGTCCATGAAGGAAAGTTCAACACTAATCTTGTTTCTTTGCATTCCTAGACCAGCCTCAGACTTCAGCTGCTCTTGTGTGCCTGGGACTCACTCAAAGTGATGGGACTTTCTTAGTGTTTCTGTCCTCTCTCCACTCCCACCAAACTGTGCCTTTGCTCTGGGACAAACTGGAGGCAGGAGAAAGTGTGCAGCTTTCCCTCAGCTTTCTATTAGTGCTGGATAATGTGTCCAAGGAGGTCTCTTGGTCTCCCTCATGGGTAGTTGACTTTGGCGTCTACCCTCTCTTACAAAGCAGTAAATCTTTTTCTGGGCTTTGGAAGCGGGAGCATTTTCTGTCCCTCTTGCAGTGGCTCATGACTTTTGCTGGCAAGAGAGAAGGTTCTGGGGAAGTAGGCAGGGGCTCTGTCATTTCCCCCAGCAGCAGCTTTTGACAGTCCAAGGAGAAGCAAGAGGCCTCTATATTTTTTAACAGCTTTATTAAACAAGCTTCATATATGTAACATGTACAATTTGATATGTTTGACATATGTATACACCTGCAAAACTATCACTACAATCAAGATAATGAGTGAATCCACCACCTTCATGTTCCCTTGTGATGTTTCTCTCACCCTTCCCTATCTCCCTTCCCATGCAACCAAAGATCTGCCTCTGTCCATATAGACTAGTTTGTACTTTTAGAATTTTTGTGTGCATGGAATCATGCAATATTTACTCTTGTATGTATGTACATGTAGGTTTTCTGGCTTCTTTTACTCAGTGTAATTATTTTGAGATTTATTCATGTTCCGTGCATCAGTGTTTCGTCCACGTTTATTGTTTAGTAGTATATCACTGTATGGATATACCACAATTTGTTCACTCATTCTTCTCTTGGTGGAAATTGGGGTTGCTTCCAGTTTTAGGCTATTAAGCATAAAGCTTCTGTGATCTAGTCACGCATCTCAATTTAAATAACAGAGAGAGGCTCTTTGAAAAAGTAAGTGATATTTACTTGTGACTAGAGCATTGCAATGGGAATACACATGTTATAGTAAATTATGTGTGTATTCAGGGAAATAAAGAAAGACAGAGTTCTTTTAAAGGAAAAAAGCTAGGAGGATTACATAATTGTTTTTGAAATAATTATCCTTAACTACAAGGATTAATAAGAAGGGTGACACGAGTCCCAGGTTAGACGGGCAGTTGCTGGGCAAATGTCTTTGCAGAAGTATTTTTTTTTCTTTTTGTAAGGTTGCAATGACCTTTGTACAAGATTGTGGTTTTTATAATCTTTTTCTTTATCAGGCATACAAACGCGAGAACTCCCTCTTCATAGCCTTCACTGGCTCTATTTGTCAGGATTTTCCTGACATTAGTGGTTCGATTTTGATTCTCACAAACTGTACATATATGCAAGTCTTTTCATGCCCACAGGCTTTCTTTCTCTTGGGTAAATACTGAGGAGTGGTATGATTAAGTCATATAATAGGAATATGCTAACAGTTTTTATAAACTCCAAAAATATTTTCCCTGAGGTTGTAACATTTTACCTTTCCACCAGCATTGTATCAGTTTTATTTCTTTCCTATCTTTACCAACACTTTGTATGAAGAAAATCTCTGTAACTAGGGTTAAACAATGAGTTCTTAGATATAATACCAAAAAGGTCATCTGATAAATTGAGCTGCATCAAATTAAAATTTCTTCTTTTCCAAAAACACTGGTTAGAAAATGAAAAGCCATAGGCTGAGCTAATATTTGCAGAGCACATATTTGATAAGATCTTTTCAACAGATATATTTTTTAACTATCAAAACTCAAAATAATAAGAAAATGATCATTAAAAATTGGATATAAAATCTGAAGACACTTTACCAAAGAAGACATTTAGAAAACCAGTAAGTGCGAGTTACACAAATTAAAACCACATGACATGTCACCACACGTGCATTAGAATGGCTAAAGTGAAAAACTGGTCTGCATTATTTGTTTTTAACTTTGTAATTTTGAGATAATTATAAATAAACATGCAGTTACAAGAAATAAAACAAAGGAATTCCCTGTGTCACGGGTTCCTAACCCGTGGGCCGTGGACTGGTACTGATCTACAGCCTGTTAGGAACCTGGCTGCCCAGGAGGAGGTGAGCAGCCGGTGAGTGAGCATTACTGCCTGAACTCCGCCTCCTGTCAGATCAGCGGTGGCACTAGATCCTCATCGGCGTATAAACCCTATTGTGAACTGTGCATATGAAGGATCAGGTTGTGTGCTCCTTCTGATCATCTAATGCCTGATGTGAGGCAGAAGTTTCATCCTGAAACCATCCCCTCAAGTCCCTGGTCCATGGAAAACTTGTCTTCCACAAAACTGGTCCCTGATGCCAGAAAGGTTGGGAACTGCTGCTCTATACCATTCATCCAGTTTTCCCCAATGGTAACATCTTGCAAAACTATAGTACAGGCTGGGTGCGGTGGCTCACGCCTGTAATCCCAACACTTTGGGAGGACAAGGCGGGCAGATCTCTTGAGGTCAGGAGTTCAAGACCAGCCTGGCCGATATGGTGAAACCCTGTCTCTACCTAAAATACAAAAATTATCTGGGCATGGTGGCAGGCACCTTTAGTTCCAGCTACTCAGGAGGCTGAGGCAGGAGAATCACTTGAACCCAGGAGGAGGAGGTTCCAGTGAGCCAAGATCACGCCATTGCACTCCAGGATAGGTGTCACAGTGAGACTCCGTCTCAAAAAAAAAAAAAAAAAAAAAACCTAAAACAGAACAACAACAATAATATAGTACAATATCATAATCAAGAATTTGACATTGATACAATCCATAGACTTTCTTCAGGTTTCACCAGTTTTCATACATTCCTTTGCATATGTATTTGGTTCTGTGCAGTTTTAGCACGTGTATAGGTTCATGTGAACACCACTTCAGTCAGGGACCAAAACAGCTCCCTTAGCAGACCTCACCTGCTACCCTTCTATGGCCACAGCCACTTTCTGGGAACCACTAATCTGTTCTCCGTCTATAATTTTTTATGTTGTCATTTGTCTTCTTTTTAAAATTCCTGTTTTTCTCTTCCCATGATCACACCACAGCTGCCACAATCCCTTGAACTTTGATTCAAGTTCTCAGCCCTGCTAAAGCTGCTAACAGGGTCACAGAGAACGCTCTTGAGAATCTTTCCTTTGGAGAAATTGCCAGTGAAAATTCAGCAATGCATGGGAAGTGAGATCCAACCTGACAACTTTGCTATTAATAAGCAGACTTGTTTCAAATGCACAAGTCAAAAGACTATCAAAACTAAACATCTGAAACAATGTCTTATTAAATATACTTAGCTGAATTAAATACAATTATTGAATAGAATTAAACAGCATGCAAACCTGGAGAAACATTATTCCTACAGTATCTCACTTTCCTAAGCTCCCGCTTCAGTGTCTCCTCCCTGGACAGATACTTGCCTGCATGCCCCTTTATGTCCACCTCTGGTTTATTCTCCTCTTTAAAGCTGTTGCCACATACTCTTTTGTGTCATTTCATTCCCAAACAATTGACTGATTCTCTTTTTTGGCTGACCCTACATGCAAGAAGTTTGGCGCTTTTCTGTCTACACCTTATCTTCTTTTTGTTAAATAGGGCACCAAATCCTGAAGAGGCATTTTCTCCTGCTTTTAGATACTTTGGGTTTATAAGCAAGAAGTCATTTTCTTGGTGTCTCCATTTATATCACTTAGGATGTGGGATAATGATGTTTTTATATCCTGATGCAAATAGCTCTTCATCACTTGAGTTCTGAAGGCTGTGTCTTCATAAATCCAACACTGGAGGTTTCTGCTCAGAAAACTAGGTCACTCCATATCATGTACAATGTGCTTTGCTTTACAGCATAGTCTCACCAACTCTTACAACTGGGATGCACATGTATTTATTTCATAAGAAATAAAAAATCAGTCAGTGATGTTCTTTCCACTTGGCTGAGAATCAGCAACCTCTCACCACCAATTTTTATACTGATTTGCACACTTTTAAGTAAAACTTCTATCCACATGTGAGGAAAAGTAATAATTAAAAGCTAATCTCAAATTTTATCTAATCCAGCAAGCTATACAATGTGGATTAGTTTCCAAAGCAAAACTGAATTTCTAAAAGTGCAAATAAGTAAAATGTAATGACAGTTTTCAAAAGACAACAGTGCACTGTTCCTCACTATTCTCCCTTGAAAGTGAACAAATTTTCTCTATCCCACTCATGGGGTTGTTTGGACGAACGGAGGCAAGATGGTGCACTTCCAGATTCTTCTTCACCAACTTTTCCCTTCCCGCGCGAGCGAAAATGCAGCCAGCGCCCAGGGAGGGGTGCAGACCAACCGGGCATGCGCCAGGTGACATCAATCCGAAGAGACCAAGATTTACCTGGTCGCACCTGCCGAACGCCCCCCGACACGCCCGTGCCCCGCCTATTGCCCTCCCACTCCTAGAAAAGCCGCCACGCGCGGCCTTCCTCAGTCCTCCACTCCTGTCGGGATGTAGGGACTGCAGGAACTCCGTCCGAGAGCCCCACCGGGGAACTCTGTCAGCCTTCTTTGCCGGAGGCTGACAGACCTCTTCCCCACACCTTAGGTGACCAAAATAAACTTGCAGTTTTGCTCCTACACTTGCCTACTCGCTGGTTCTTTTGTGCCCGCTCTGGTGGTCTTAGAAAAACAAATCAGGGGTAGCTTGAAAGATTAAATGAAAAACAAAAGGGAGATGAAGGAGTCTAGATGTGTCTGCAGCAAATGATGCTTTTTACAAAACTATGATGTTTTGTGGTGATTAGCAACAATTCATTTAATTGTTTCAGAAAAGACCATTGTCATTTATTACATCTGTGTTCTGTATCTATGCAAGCATCCATCTCACCTTACTTTCTAACATAGGTGATTGCATGTATATGTGTATATATGTATACTTATATCTATCTATCTATCTATCTATCTATCTCTATCTATCTATCTATCTATCTACAGAGATTTAAGGAATTGGCTCACATGATGATTGTATTTGTCTGGGTTCTCTAGAGGGACAGAACTAATAGGATAGATGTACAGATGAAAGGGACTTTATTAAGGAGGATTGACTCACACAGTCACAAGGTGGAGTTCCACAATAGGCCATCTGCAAGCTGAGGAACAAGGAAGTCAGTCCCAAAACCTCAAAAGTAGGGGAAAGCTGAGAGTGGAGCCTTTAGTCTGTGGCTGAAAGCCTGAGAGCTCCTGCAAACCACTGGTGTAAATCCAAGAGTCCAAAAGCTGAAGATGTTCAAGAGCAGGAAGCATCCAGCATGAGAGAAAGATGAAGGGCAGAAGACTCAGCAAGTCTGCTCTTTCCACTCTATCCTGCCTGCTTTATTCTAGCAGCACTGGCAGCTGATTAGATGGTGCCTACCCAGATTGAGGGTGGGTGTGCCTTTCCCAGTTCACTGACTCAAGTGTTAATCTCCTTTGGCACCACCCTCACAGACACACCCAGGAACAATACTTTGCATCCTTCAATCCAACCAAGTTGACACTTGATATTAACCATCACAATAACAAAAGAATTGGCTCACATTTACACATATTATATGTGTATTTATACATATATAAGTGTATATATTAGTATATATGTGTATACATATATATATATAAATGCATATGTATATGTATGTCTTGGTAAGTCCAATATCTGATGGGGAAAGCTGGCAGGCTGGGTATTCTGGAAAAAAGTTACAGTTTGAGTCTAAAGGCAGCCTGTTGTAGAACCAAGGAGAGAGCCAATGTTGCAGACGAAGTCCAAAGGCAGAACTCCCGCTTGCTCAGGAGAAGTCAGGCTTTCGTTCTAGTCAGACGTTTAACTGATCGGACGAGTCCCATCTACATTACAGAGGGCAATCTGCTTTACTCAAAGTCCACAGATTTAAATGTAAAGCAGATCTCATCCAAAACACCTTGGCAGAAACACCTGTCATAATGGTTGACCAGATGTCTGGGCACCATGGCCCAGCCATGGTAAACATAAAATTAACTATCACACTGATCATTATATTCTCCTTAGTGGTTACATGTTTCAAAGTCACTGGTTCGATGAAACAGTGATGGAGAGCAAGCTAGCTTGAAGACTTTTGGAAGAGCTTACTTGGTTCTGAATGCCACTGGCCACATATTCTCACCCAACTATTCATCTGTATCCTGGCAACTCTATGGTGCCTCTGTTATCTCTAGGCTGGCTAATGTCACCTTAAATTCAAGCCTATAAATATTGAGAGGAAGACCCAAAATTCTCTACAGCTCAACTATACTTTCCAGGATATTTGCTACTATAATCTGTTTCTAGACACAGAACTCTTCTGACACCAAATGTGGTAGGAATTGTTGTTATTTCCACAGCAACCAATTCTCCAACACCAATGGGGCATCCTGCAATTCAATTCTGACACTATATACCTGGAGTTAATGTCAGGTTCCACAAGTGAAGGGCTCAGCCCCACAGGACTGCTCCCGCTTCAGATTCCAATCACAAGGCCAGGGCTTCCTGTACTTCTGACCAACTGGGTATGAATTGAGGGTTCCCAGATCTTTTTCTTAGGTTTGATAATGTCCTAAAATGGCTCACAGAACTCAGAAAAACCATTTACTATTATTGGTTTGTTATAGAGAATACAACTCAGAAACAGCCAAACAAGTGAGATGACAGGATAAGGTATGTGGGAAGGGGGGTGGAGCTTCCGTGCCCTCTCTGGGCGAACCGCTCTCCCAGCACTTAGATGTCTTCACCAACCCAGAAGGTTCCTGAACTCCATCATTGAGGGCTTGTATGAAGGCTCCATATTATAAGCATGATTCATTAAATCATTGACCATTGGTGATGTACTCAATCTCCAGTCACTCTCCCCTTCCTGGAGGTCAAGGGTAGTGCTAAAGGTTCTAATCCTCTAAACATGCCTAGGTCTTTCTCACGGCCAGCTCCTATCCTGAAGCTACCTAGGTGGCCCAGCTACCAGTCCTCTCATTAGCACACAAAAGACACTCTCATCACTCCAGAGATGTCGAGGGTCTTAGACGCTCTTGTGTCAGGAATCCAGGGAGTAAGACTAAATATTATAACAAATGATGTTTCTAACACCCCTATCCCTCAGAGAATTACACAGATTCAAGGAGCTTTGTGACAGGAACCTAGGACAAATAACAAATTTATATTTATCATTATGTCATGATTTCACATTTGCCTAAGTACTCTCTGAAGGAACCATTTCACGCCTTTTGTCTTGCCCTTTGTCATATCCACCTATGATCATTTCCCCCTAAACTGAAACTATTAACCAAAACATCCCACAACTTCCAGCCCCGTCAAACTACATACATACCCACAATGCAACTCATTATTTCCCCTCTTAGAAGCCTAAATCCATTATCCATAGAACATAAATCCAAAACATTTTTTACAACAAAAATTAGAGCAAATCACTTCTCTGCTTAAAATACTCCAGTGACTTTCCATGCTCTAAAAATAAAATTTGAATATGGATTTTCAAATTTGACAAGAGTAAACCTTTGCTTGCCTTTCTGTCCTCCTCTCCCATCACACTGCCCCTCAACAACTATATCCCAGCCCTGTGGGTTCTATTTGGTTTCCTTCCACATGCCAAGTGCCTTGCCAGCTCAGAAACTTGGAACCAGCTTTTCACTGTGCCTGGCTGGCTCTTCCCTTCCTTGATATGACTGGCTCTGGGCTCTGTTCTTTTATTTTTTTTTAAGAAATGGAGTCTCACTCTGTCACCCTGGCTGGGGCGCAGTTGCGTGATCTTGGCTCACTGCAACCTCTGCCTCCTGGGTTCAAGCAATTCTCTTGTCCACTGTTCAAGCAATTCTCCTGTCTCTGCCTGCCAAGTAGCTGGAATTACAGGACGTGCCACCACACCCGGCTAATTTTTGTATTTTTGGTAGAGACCGGTTTCACGATGTTGGCCAGGCTGGTCTGGAACTCTTGACCTCAGGTGATCCACCTGTATCGGCCTCCCAAAGTACTGGGATTATAGGTGTGAGCCACCACACCCAGCAGGCTCTGTTCTGTTGTTCAGATCTCAACTTAAATTGATCTTCCTCAAATAGGCTCTTCCTAACTACTCACCCTCAAGCAGATTCCTGGCCATTTTTCTTGCTGTATCTTTCACAACTGAATGTTGTAACCAGTGTTGTGTCAAACTATATGGGAACCTGGGCCAAGAGGGAAAATCAGTACTGTGACCCTGTCTTTATTACAAATTTTGATACTTTGTTCATCATGGGTTTTTTGCATTAATTTCTATTGTTTTTAAATATTTCATTAACACATTATTTACCTTAATTACTGAATTTCTTACCATCTCCTTAAATTTCGGGTCCCCGGTAAGTAACTCACTTGCTTCACCTGAGACCTGGCCCTGTTGGTAACCCAGGTTTCGCTTTACTGTTGGACCAGTATGATGATTTTCAATCTGCAAACCCAGTCTCACCTGTAAGATTATGGAGAATGCTGCCAAATATCACAGGGGTGACAGGGATGATCGTCCATGACTTAAAACTGTAAGAGATAATCGATGTGACAGGCAGAGGCAGAACAAGATGGGAAAGGCGGGTATCTGGGCTGGGAAGAAGAAGCATCCCTTGCCACCATAGTGGGAGTTGAAACAATCATCTTAATGCATAAGGATTAGGTCATTGGGTGAGCTGTGTGAGAAGTAAATCAAAATGGCATTCTCTCCGTCTTCAGGGAAGTACCGAAATGACTCCCTGAAGTGGGTGGGCCCCATGTGACACATGGATAGCCACAGAGGTTGGTCAGGTTGATGATGTCTGTGGCAGAACAGTGCACATTATATTCAGAGGAGACAGTGAGTCATGCATCCTCAAAGATCTGTTAGTGCAGGCTCTTTAGAAATGCATTAGACACATATTAACACTCAAGACTGCAGAGTTCCTTTAGTTGGTTTGATCATTATGTTTAAATCCTTTAAAGACAATATACATCCTTATTGCCTATACTTAAGCAGGCCATTCCTTCTACTCTACCCTTGATATTCCACTGTCATAACGTTAAAGAAACAAGGAAGATTGTTTTTAGGCTCCAGGTAACTAAACAATAAGAAAACTGAAATTTAACGTATGGGCAAGAAATCAAATTAATGAGAAAATCTTGGCCACACTGATAACAATGGAAAAAAGAAATAGGTAATAGTGACTGTGGTGGTTAATTAATACTGCATCTGGCTGAAGTAACCTCATTCTCAGTTAAAAGGATGATGTCCTTTGGAGGAAGAAGGGATGAGAGCAAGTGATGTTTACATACTTTATTATGGGTAATTATAATTATAGAAAGAATTTTAATGTTTTAAGAATTGTTTTAAAGTTAAAAAATAATAAAAGCGTAAAATAAATTTTAAAAGAGCAGATGGGGAACAAAAACAAAGGCATTTTGGAATAGTGATAGTGATCTTCTTTAGAAGGACACAGATAAAAGGAGAATACTGAGTGCTAAGTATGCAGCAGAGGAAGAATCACTGGAGAGGAGAAGGGGCCAGGCACCCAGGTTAGTTAGAGGAGATGAAAGGAGCTAGTCAGCATCTTCAAGTCAACCAGAAACCAGGGCAGAAAAAAATGATATAAGAAAAAAAACAAAACAAAATATGTGGAAATGTGCAGTGGTCTTCATTCGTTTGAAAGCTTTGCTTGTCTTAAGGTTTCTGTTTTAATGTTAATGCTGGACAGCTGTGCCTAAATTCCAACGAGAAGATGGTATAATGAGGCATGTTCAACTCCTACTTCCTATCATGGTCTTAAGAATGTCCTAGGCTGAGAGGAAGGATGCTTTTAATTGGCTAGGGGGCTTAGAATTTTATTTTTGTTTTATGCTGCCATCACCATGCACTGTTGGGCTGCATTAGAAAGGGAGGTGGGAAAAGGGGGAAGATTTACGTGACCTACAGTGTTCTCATAAATGTTTAACAACCAGATCTCCCTTCAGCCAAATTTTTTTAAAGTAAATAAATAAATATTATCTGATTTATAGCAATAGCCAATGTCCATGTTGTAAACACTACAGTCATGTCCATTTCAAACTATTGACATGTAATCAATCACCAAAAGCAGGGTTTGGAAGCAATGCATGCAACTGGCTCTCACAAACTTATGCAAGCACATGTTTGTACTGGAGCCCATTTTAATTCTCTACATAGCACTAAATAACTCGCATTGCTCTTGTTTGTGCATTTATTGCTTCTCTTGTGTAAACACAATCACCAACATTGGGGTCTTAGTCACTGCAAGATGTGTAACAATATTGTCACTTAATAGGTACTCAAGCATCGTTATGTGTACATTTATTGCTAACAGTAGCACCTAACACTTGTAGAAATGCTTATTAGATACCGAGAATTGCTTTAAATTTTGAACTGGATGGTATAATTTGTTTAATTATTCACTCGTGGCTCACTCTTGCCTTCTTCCCAGCAGGCAGAGCACATGTCACTACCCTATTAATTGGGGACTGAGATTGATGACTTGCTTTGATGATGTAATGCTAGTGGGTGTAAATATACTTTGCCAAAGTAGGAGCTTTAAATGAATTAATGAGGTTTCTTGCTATCTCTGGGCTTCTGCCCTCAGCAAGAGAACATTGAGGCCCAGTAGTGTTTCTCTTTCAGATTGAGACTGGAATAAAAAGACATGTGATACTGAGTCAAGCCCAACTGAATCAAAGGGAGCCTACTTAGGACCCAGCCAGCCCACAGCCTTCCAATAATGTAAGCAAGAAATAAATGTTGTAAGCCACTTAGATTTGGGGCTCGTTGTCACCACAGCGAAAGGTGAGTAATGCCGTGACAAACACAGTACTCATTTGAACTTTGTAACAACTCTCTGATGTAGTTTTTGTTATTACCATTCACATTTCATAGATGAAACTGTTAGAAAACGAAGAGGTCAAATGACTCAGAACTTTACATGTCTAGCAAGTGGTATAGCTGAGAATTAGACTCAAGCTGACAGGCTCCAGAATCCACTCATTTCATAACATCACATTAAATAAATATGGTTAGGAAGAGGCACTGTGCTATTTTAATGTGAGCTCAAGAACTATATTTTGATAGATATTTTCAAAAGTTAAAAATGAGGTGACCATATGTCCTATTTTGCCATGGATAGTACTGGTTTACACCTGTTTTCCCAGCATAATTATGAATAGCCTCTTCTTTATCCTCAACATGTCTCAATCTGGTAAATTATATATCCACCCTATTTAAAACCTGCTTCTTCCACAGCAGCGTTTTTGCAATCTCCTTCCACTTCATCGCTTCTCCTCACCAATCATCAGGCTAATCCATGTCATGACAAAACAACTGAATATCTTCTTCAGGAGAGGCTGGCTCTTATGTGGTTCACTTGCCAGTGTTGTCCATGTCCCTTATGAAGAGGTTGCCTTTGGTGATAAGAACTTGGAAACAATTTCTTTTTTATTTTTTTTATTTTTTTTATTTTTTTTATTTTTTATTTATTTTTTTATTTTTTATTATACTTTAAGTTCTAGGGTACATGTGCATAACGTTTATATCATGTATAACTCCCCAATGCAATCCCTCCCTCCTCCCCCCTCCCCATGATAGGCCCCAGTGTGTGATGTTCCCCTTCCCGAGTCCAAGTGATCTCATTGTTCAGTTCCCACCTATGAGTGAGAACATGCGGTGTTTGGTTTTCTCTTCTTGTGATAGTTTGCTAAGAATGATGGTTTCCAGCTGCATCCATGTCCCTACAAAGGACGCAAACTCATCCTTTCTTATGGCTGCATAGTATTCCATGGTGTATATGTGCCACATTTTCTTAATCCAGTCTCACAGATGGACATTTGGGTTGATTCGAAGTCTTTGCTATTGTGAATAGTGCCGCAATAAACATACGTGTGCATGTGTCTTTGTAGTAGAGTAATTTATAATCCTTTGGGTATATACCCAGTAGTGGGATGGCTGGGTCATATGGTACATCTAGTTCTAGATCCTTGAGGAATCGCCATACTGTTTTCCATAATGGTTGAACTAGTTTACAATCCCACCAACAGTGTAAAAGTGTTCCTATTTCTCCACATCCTCTCCAACATCTATTGTTTCCTGACTTCTTAATGATTGCCATTCTAACTGGTGTGAGATGGTATCTCATTGTGGTTTTGATTTGCATTTCTCTGATGGCGAGTGATGACGAGCATTTTTTCATGTGTCTCTTGGCTGTATGGATGTCTTCTTTTGAGAAATGTCTGTTCATATCCTTTCCCCACTTTTTGATGGGTTGTTGTTTTTTTTCTTGTATATTTGTTTGAGTTCTTTGTAGATTCTGGATATTAGCCCTTTGTCAGATGAGTAGGTTGCAAAAATTTTCTCCCATTCTGTAGGTTGCCTGTTCACTCTGATGGTAGTTTCTTTTGCTGTGCAAAAGCTCTTTAGTTTAATGAGATCCCATTTGTCAATTTTGGCTTTTGCTGCCGTTGCTTTTGGTGTTTTAGACATGAAGTCCTTGCCCATGCCTATGTCCTGAATGGTACTACCTAGATTTTCTTCTAGGGTTTTTATGGTATTAGGTCTAACATTTAAGTCTCTAATCCATCTTGAATTAATTTTCGTATAAGGGGTAAGGAAAGGATCCAGTTTCAGCTTTCTACTTGTGGCCAGCCAATTTTCCCAGCACCATTTATTAAATAGGGAATCCTTCCCCATTTCTTGTTTTTGTCAGGTTTGTCAAAGATCAGATGGCTGTAGATGTGTGGTATTATTTCTGAGGACTCTGTTCTGTTCCACTGGTCTATTTCTCTGTTGTGGTACCAGTACCATGCTGTTTTGGTTACTGTAGCCTTGTAGTATAGTTTGAAGTCAGTAGTAGTGTGACGCCTCCAGCTTTGTCCTTTTGACCTAGGATTGTCTTGGCAATGCGGGCTCTTTTTTGGTTCCATATGAACTTTAAAGCAGTTTTTTCCAATTCTGTGAAGAAACTCATTGGTAGCTTGATGGGGATGGCATTGAATCTATAAATAACCTTGGGCAGTATGGCCATTTTCACGATATTGATTCTTCCTATCCATGAGCATGGTATGTTCTTCCATTTGTTTGTGTCCTCTTTGATTTCACTGAGCAGTGGTTTGTAGTTCTCCTTGAAGAGGTCCTTTACATCCCTTGTAAGCTGGATTCCTAGGTATTTTATTCTCTTTGAAGCAATTGTGAATGGAAGTTCATTCCTGACTTGGCTCTCTGCTTGTCTGTTACTGGTGTATAAGAATGCTTGTGATTTTTGCACATTAATTTTGTATCCTGAGACTTTGCTGAAGTTGCTTATCAGCTTAAGGAGATTTTGGGCTGAGACGATGGGTTTTTCTAAATATACAATCATGTCATCTGCAAACAGGGACAATTTGACTTCTTCTTTTCCTAACTGGATACCCTTGATTTCTTTCTCTTGCCTGATTGCCCTAGCCAGAACTTCCAACACTATGTTGAATAGGAGTGGTGAGAGAGGGCATCCCTGTCTTGTGCCAGTTTTCAAAGGGAATTTTTCCAGTTTTTGCCCATTCAGTATGATATTAGCTGTGGGTTTGTCGTAAATAGCTCTTATTATTTTGAGGTACGTTCCATCAATACCGAATTTATTGAGCGTTTTTAGCATAAAGGGCTGTTGAATTTTGTCAAAAGCCTTTTCTGCATCTATTGAGATAATCATGTGGTTCTTGTCTTTGGTTCTGTTTATATGCTGGATTACATTTATTGATTTGCGAATGTTGAACCAGCCTTGCATCCCAGGGATGAAGCCCACTTGATCATGGTGGATAAGCTTTTTGATGTGCTGCTGAATCCGGTTTGCCAGTATTTTATTGAGAATTTTTGCATCGATTCATCAGGATATTGGTCTAAAATTCTCTTTTTGTTGTGTCTCTGCCAGGCTTTGGTATCAGGATGATGTTGGCCTCATAAAATGAGTTAGGGAGGATTCCCTCTTTTTCTATTGATTGGAATAGTTTCAGAAGGAATGGTACCAGCTCCTCCTTGTACCTCTGGTAGAATTCAGCTGTGAATCCATCTGGTCCTGGACTTTTTTTCGTGGTAGGCTATTAATTGTTGCCTCAATTTCAGAGCCTGTTATTGGTCTATTCAGGGATTCAACTTCTTCCTGGTTCAGTCTTGGGAGAGTGTAAGTGTCCAGGAAATTATCCATTTCTTCTAGATTTTCTAGTCGATTTGCGTAGAGGCATTTATAGTATTCTCTGATGGTTGTTTGTATTTCTGTGGGGTCGGTGGTGATATCCCCTTTATCATTTTTTATTGCGTCTATTTGATTCCTCTCTCTTTTCTTCTTTATTAGTCTTGCTAGCGGTCTGTCAATTTTGTTGATCTTTTCAAAAAACCAACTCCTGGATTCATTGATTTTTTGGAGGGTTTTTTGTGACTCTATCTCCTTCAGTTCTGCTCTGATCTTAGTTATTTCTTGCCTTCTGCTAGCTTTTGAATGTGTTTGCTCTTGCCTCTCTAGTTCTTTTAATTGTGATGTTAAAGTGTCAATTTTAGATCTTTCCTGCTTTCTCTTGTGGGCATTTAGTGCTATAAATTTCCCTCTACACACTGCTTTAAATGTGTCCCAGAGATTCTGGTATGTTGTATCTTTGTTCTCATTGGTTTCAAAGAACATCTTTATTTCTGCTTTCATTTCGTTATGTACCCAGTAGTCATTCAGGAGCAGGTTATTCAGTTTCCATGTAGATGAGCGGTTTTGATTGAGTTTCTTAGTCCTGAGTTCTAGTTTGATTGCACTGTGGTCTGAGAGACAGTTTGTTATAATTTCTGTTCTTGTACATTTGCTGAGGAGTGCTTTACTTCCAATTATGTGGTCAATTTGGAATAAGTGCGATGTGGTGCTGAGAAGAATGTATATTCTGTTGATTGGGGTGGAGAGTTCTATAGATGTCTATTAGGTCCGCTTGGTGCAGAGATGAGTTCAATTCCTGGATATCCTTGTTAACTTTCTGTCTCGTTGATCTGTCTAATGTTGACAGTGGAGTGTTGAAATCTCCCATTATTATTGTATGGGAGTCTAAGTCTCTTTGTAGGTCTCTAAGGACTTGCTTTATGAATCTGGGTGCTCCTGTATTGGGTGCATATATATTTAGGAGAGTTAGCTCTTCCTGTTGAATTGATCCCTTTACCATTATGTAATGGCCTTCTTTGTCTCTTTTGATCTTTGATGGTTTAAAGTCTGTTTTATCAGAGACTAGGATTGCAACCCCTGCTTTTTTTTGTTCTCCATTTGCTTGGTAGATCTTCCTCCATCCCTTTATTTTGAGCCTATGTATGTCTCTGCATGTGAGATGGGTCTCCTGAATACAGCAGACTGATGGGTCTTGACTCTTTATCCAGTTTGCCAGTCTGTGTCTTTTAATTGGAGCATTTAGTCCATTTACATTTAAGGTTAATATTGTTATGTGTGAACTTGATCCTGTCATTATGATATTAACTGGTTATTTTGCTCATTAGTTGATGCAGTTTCTTCCTAGCCTCGATGGTCTTTACATTTTGGCATGTTTTTGCAATGGCTGGTACCGGTTGTTCCTTTCCATGTTTAGGGCTTCCTTCAGGGTCTCTTGTAAGGCAGGCCTGGTGGTGACAAAATCTCTAAGCATTTGCTTATCTGTAAAGGATTTTATTTCTCCTTCACTGATGAAACTTAGTTTGGCTGGATATGAAATTCTGGGTTGAAAATTCTTTTCTTTAAGAACGTTGAATATTGGCCCCCACTCTCTTCTGGCTTGTAGAGTTTCTGCCGAGAGATCTGCTGTTAGTCTGATGGGCTTCCCTTTGTGGGTAACCCGACCTTTCTCTCTGGCTGCCCTTAAGATTTTTTCCTTCATTTCAACTTTGGTGAATCTGGCAATTATGTGTCTTGGAGTTGCTCTTCTGGAGGAGTATCTTTGTGGCGTTCTCTGTATTTCCTGAATTTGAATGTTGGCCTGCCCTACTAGGTTGGGGAAGTTCTCCTGGATGATATCCTGAAGAGTGTTTTCCAACTTGGTTCCATTTTCCCCCTCACTTTCAGGCACCCCAATCAGACGTAGATTTGGTCTTTTGACATAATCCCATACTTCTTGCAGGCTTTGTTCATTTCTTTTTCTTCTTTTTTCTTTTGGTTTTCTCTTCTCGCTTCATTTCATTCATTTGATCCTCAATCGCTGATACTCTTTCTTCCAGTTGATCGAGTCGGTTACTGAAGCTTGTGCATTTGTCACGTATTTCTCGTGTCATGGTTTTCATCTCTGTCATTTCGTTTATGATCTTCTCTGCATTAATTAGTCTAGCTGTCAATTCTTCCACTTTTTTTTCAAGATTTTTAGTTTCTTTGCGCTGGGTACGTAATTCCTCCTTTAGCTCTGAGAAGTTTGATGGACTGAAGCCTTCTTCTCTCATCTCGTCAAAGTCATTCTCTGACCAGCTTTGATCCGTTGCTGGCGATGGGCTGCGCTCCTTTGCAGGGGGAGATGCGCTCTTATTTTTTGAATTTCCAGCTTTTCTGCCCTGCTTTTTCCCCATCTTTGTGGTTTTATCTGTCTCTGGTCTTTGATGATGGTGACGTACTGATGGGGTTTTGGTATAGGTGTCCTTCCTGTTTGATAGTTTTCCGTCTGACAGTCAGAAGGACTGTCAGTTGGTCTGTTGGAGATTGCTTGAGGTCCACTCCAGACCCTGTTTGCCTGGGTATCAGCAGCAGAGGTTGCCAAAGATAGAATATTGCTGAGCAGCGAGTGTACCTGTCTGATTCTTCCTTTGGAAGTTTCCTCTCAGGGATGACTCCACCCTGTGAGGTGTGGGGTGTCAGACTGCCCCTAGGGGGGATGTCTCCCAGCTAGGCTACTCAGGGTTCAGGGACCCACCTGAGCAGGCAGTCTGTCCGTTCTCGGATCTCAACCTCCGCGTTGGGAGATCCACGGCTCTCCCCAAAGCTGTCAGACAGAGTCGTTCGCCTCTGCACCGCCCCCGCTGCTTTCCCTATTGGACCTCAGCTGTGGGCTGTCCCCAGAGGTGGAGTCTACAGAGACAGGCAGGTTTCCTTGAGCTGCTGTGAGCTCCACCCAGTTCGAGCTTCCCAGAGGCTTTGTTTACCTACTTAAGCCTCAGCAATGGCGGGCGCCCCCCCCCAGCCTCGTTGCTGCCTTGCGGATAGATCGCCGCAGACGGCTGTGTTAGCAGTGAGGGAGGCTCCGTGGGCGTGGGACCCTCCCGGCCAGGTGTGGGATATTTCTCCTGGTGTGCCTGTTTCCTTAAAGCGCAGTATTGGGGTGGGAGTTACGCGATTTTCCAGGTGTTATGTGTCTCAGTTCCCCTGGCTAGGAAAACGGATTTCCTTCCCCCTTGCGCTTCCAGGTGAGGCGATGCCTCGCCCTGCTTCAGCTCACGCTGGTCAGGCTGCAGCAGCTGACCAGCACCGATTGTCCGGCACTCCTAGAGAGATGACCCCAGTACCTCAGTTGAAAATGCAGAAATCACCGGTCTTCTGTGTTACTCGCGCTGGGAGTTGGAGACTGGAGCTGTTCCTATTCGGCCATCTTGCTCCGCCCCTCAACAATTTCTTCTTTAGGTGAACTCTAGGGTTTTTATTACATATGGAAATCCGCATGAACACAGAAAAAGAAAAAAAACAAAGCCCAAGATGGATCTGGTTTACAATCCTAGTACAAAGGAACATTCGTGTTCTCTTCTGTTGAGTTGGTGAATCAGTCAAATAAGCAGATGCTAAGGTACACACATTTAAGGAAATATGTATGGGCAAATGTTCCAAGGAAAAGAACATGCAAGAGATTATTATATAGCATTGTATAGCATTATTTATGTAGATAAAAGCAAATTGAGGGGTGAATAAACTTAAAAGAACCAAACACCTGCAGAAGAGAGGGGCTGGGGCCAGGGCCTCCATTCCTTAGGTACAGCTCCCCTTACGCTTAACAGCAATTGTTTCTCCTTTCAAACCTCTCTAACAGATCTAAACTAGAATGTTGATGATAAATTACAAGACCTTTAAACCACATTCTTACTTAAAAGAATCATCCAAATTTTACTTTTTAAAAGCCAGAGTAGTATCTCATTTAATTTCTGCATTGTGTGTTATTTCACAGCACCCAGTTTCACAAGATGCCATTTATTAAGAGCAGTTAGAATGTAATTCTTAGACTTTAGCCATTTCAAACAAACTATTACAACAGGGAGTTTTATAGTGAAAAGTGGTTTGTTTTCTGTCGTTTTCTTGAAGCAATGGATATCTTTTAAAGAAATACTATATTCTCCCTTGCTTTCTTATATTCATTTTCTGTACTGTAATTATAGATATATGTATAACTATTGTCAAATATTGGTTAAGCATATGGAGGTCATATTTATTGAAACCCAATATCTTCCAGAATCTGTGTTTTACTGAATCATCTCATGTCATCTTTTTAATGACCTTGTGACTAGGTCATACATCATTCATGCTGACAGATGAGAAATAAGGACTGAGGGGGATGAAGCAACTTTCCCCGAAGTTCCATTGCTTTTAAGGGTCCAGGTCTTTCAGTCTCCAAAAGCCCTGTTTTTTCCCTTGGTTTGTGATATTCATTTTGGTTCCTGCTGTAATGTACACCAAAATCTCAGGTTGCTGGGCTAATGTCGGTGGTTTTAAGAAGACAATCTGGTGCCTTTACCTGTTAGACAAGTCACCTAGAATCCTATTGTTTAAGGTGTTTTATTTTGTGCTTTACGTCTACTAAAGCATACATGATGATATTCACATAGGTGGTGTTCATGGATTTTCATATTACACTCTGAGGAACAAACAAGATGAATGTGTGTTACAGAAAAGAAGTCATTGCTGTCTCTATTAGTTTCTCTTTGAATTTCTTCCCAGCTTGCTATCTCTCAATGCACTGTGGCTGCCATTCCTAGTGTTTCGTTAATCTGCATGTCTTCAGCATCTTTTGTAATTTTCTCCTTTTATTCTTGATATGGATCATTTGTGCCTTCTCATTTTTTTTTCTTACTTGACCATTGTTTCTAGAGAGTTACCAGTTATATGGTCTTTAAAAATTTGCTTTTATCTTTGTTCACCCTGTGTAATATATGCCGGGTTTCCATTTTATTAATATAGTGTCTATTTTTACTTTGGGCTTATTTTACTCTTCTTTTTTAAGTGTCTCGACACAGATTTCCAGCCTTTCTTCTTGCTCTGTCTACTGCTTTAGCTGCTTCCCAAGCATTTTGATATATTGTATTTCCAAATTTTTTTCTGATTTTCTTTGTGACTGCTTTGGCCCCTGGCCTGAATTTTTTCCTAAGCATATAGGGATTCTTTTAGTTGGTTTCTTATTTCTAGTAATTTAGTGAAATAAGAAGATATATGCTCTATTATTTTAGTTATTTAAACATTTTGGCATTTATCCTTAAGGCCTAGCATATGGTTAATTTTTGTAAATGTTTCAGAAGTGCTTGGGGGAAAAAAGTATATTATGTACTTATGCAGTGTTTTATAGTCCAGTATGTCCATTTGGTTACATTTGTTAATTGTATTATTAAAATCTTATAACTTCTTACTATCAACTTTGTCTGTTTCTTCTATCCATTACTGATAACTTAGGTTATGATTTCCCCCTATGATTTGGGTTTGCTTATTTCTCCTTTTGGCTTTGTCATTTTTATGGTTCTTATATTTAAGGTCATGTTAATAACTATATACAGATTTAGAATGTTTATTCTTCTTCATAAATTTTATTATTATCATAAAGTAATCTTAATCATCTGAATAATAATTCATCTGTCCTTTAGATCTTTTGGTCTGAGGTAGGGAAATCAACCTCCCTAATACCCAGTATTATTTGTATGATATCTTCTCCTGACATTTTATTTTAAATTTTTCCACAAGTTTTAGGTGTGTCTTTTATAAACTGCATACAGACATTTTCCCCTCTCATTCAGCATGAAAATCTATGCCTTTTAATTAGACCAGTTCCATTTCTCTCAATATAATTATTGTTCTTTTTGAGTTTTAAATCAACCCTCTCATTTCCTGCATTTTATTGTTCATATCTGGTTTTATCCTTTTAATCATTATACTAGAAATTGTAACATTCTTAATTAACTTGTCAAAACTATTGTTTTCTGCACCTTTTGACCTTCTGTCTGAAATAATTTTGTTTCTGCCTGAAATATATCCTTTGTAATTTCTTTTAATAATAACAGAACAGCTAGCTCTATTAGGTGTGGTTCATATTTGATGATAATTTTTCATAAGTTTTTGTTCATTTGAAAGCTTCCTTATTTTGTCTTCTTTTTTAAAAAAAACTTTACTGGGTATATAATTATACATCATAAATTATCTTTCTCACCACTTTAAAGCTACAATGTCATTGTAGTTACTGAGAAGGTAGCTAACAGTTCTGCTGTTTTTCCTTGTAATGTGTCTTTTCTCTCCAGCTACTTTTAAAATTGCTTTCTTTATGTTTGATTTTCTGCAGTTTTACTATAATGTGTGAATTTTTAATTTATCTTGCTTGAAATCTGCTAGTTTCCTTGCATTGTGAATTGGTCATTTCTAACAGTTGTGAAAATTCTCACCCATTATTTCTTCAACTATTGCCTCTGACTCATTCTTTTTCTCCTTTCTTGCTAGATTTCTGATTTAAAATATGGTAGACCTTTTCTTTCTATCCTCTGTCTTTTAACTTCACTTTATTTATTTACTTATTTATTTTCTTTTTTAATTCTTTATACTGCACTCTGGATAATGTCCAGTTCATTAACTTTCTCTGCAGCTGTCTCTAATTTGTTGCTAATTGCATGAATGGAGAGTTTTTAAAAAATATATTAATGATGGAAATGTTTAAACATGTACAAAAGGAGAAAGGAAAATAATCATAAAATGATCCTGATATGGTTGTAATTCACATACAATCTTTATTTATATATGGCCACTATTGTTTTACTTATAGACTCCTACCCCCTTATTATGCATTGACTTTTAAATTTCAGCTACTTTTTTATTCCTGGATAGTCTGTTTCTTCTTCAAAGCTATTCTGTCATCTTTTATAGCTTCATATTTTTTACTAATATTGTCAAGTTTATCAATTTATTTTTTAAGCACAGTAAGCAGAGTTTTTATAATCTATTATGTATTCCAATATATGATGTATTATACTTCTATTATTTATACTTCTATTTTTTGTTCATTTATTATTTCTGCTTACTATGTCATATAGTACCTTATTTGTGCTGGCAAGTTAACTTAGAAAAAAAAAAACGAGCTTGATATTTTAAGATTTAGGGTAAGGGTACATTCTTCCAAAGAGGATTTTCATTTGTTATTGCCAGGCTCTAGGGCACAACTAGTTAGGGACCACCTTAAGTAAAACTCTATGCTGAGGTTCCTTGGACCACCAAGGAAGCACAAGCCTGCATTGCTCATGGTCTGAAACAGCTCTATTAGGTATGGTTCATATTTATTTTGAGAGATTAGCCCTTTCAGATTCCAGTTTATTTGGGGATTAAGTCTTTTACTAGACTTTCTATGTTAGGTGTGCTCTGGGCTTTGATTTGGTTCTTTTGCTCACTCCATAAGGCTATCAAAGTAAAATGTTCAGTTTACCAAAACTGTCACATTCTCTCAGGGCAGAAGTTGCTGCTCTGCTGGTTACCTCCCTGTTTTCCTCTTGATAAGTTGTCTTAGTAATTCCTTACTGTTTCATATTTATGAAATTAAAAAATATATATTTTTTATCCTTTATGTATAGCATTTTTCAGCAGGAGGTTTGGCTAGAATACCTAACTGACCATAACCAAATTCAGAAAACGGAAATACTATTTCAGTTACTTACATGAAGGTCAACCAATTCTCACCCAAAAGCCATCCAAGTCATTTTTCTTTTTTTTTCCTGTCTCATCCACTCTCACTCCCCAAGTTACAATGTGTAATTCTAGTTTTTTAAATACTGCAATATAACATATTTTAAAATACTGTAAGATATTTGTGTTTTTTAAACACTGTAATATAACACATTTAAAAGGATTTCAGTGTTCATTCATGTTATTTGGATTTTCTTCTCATAAAAGAAGAAAGAAAAAATATATTTTTATAAGCCAGTTTTATGGTAAGAATTTTCTTTGACTTATTTCTTGATGGAAAGCAGCTAAGTATTCAGAATGTGATGAAATATAAGTATTCAAAAAGTATTCAGCAGTATGGTTATTGATATACTTATTTCACAGTCATTGTTATATGGAACAGTTATTGCTATATTTATTTCAAAATAAAATTATTGAGTATCAATCCACTTTTCCAGTAGGCATAGTACATTTTAAACTGACATTATTTAAACAATGCTTTCAGTGTCAAATTTTCTTTTAGTTTCAAATTGTAATTAACAATTAAAATGTTTTTTTCAGTTCATTTTTCTGGGAACTGTTCTTATGCACACAACAGAAAGGAGAGAGTGTTGGGATTTGTTTAGCATCTAATATGAGCAATAGGTTTTATTTTGCGTCCTGACTATGATGAATTGCCTGAGGAGTCCTCTTTAAAATAATTTGTATGTACATGTGTTAATAATTATATAATATATTGACAAACAACTTCTAGCTACAAGAGAAGGGAAATAACCTGTGTGTTATTTTCACTATCCATGGCCTATTATATGCCAGAAAGACTGTTAGGTGCTTAACACATTAGTCCTTGGATCACACCCGCAGGTGGATACCTCCCTCACCAATCCCTGTCACACAAGTTGTTTTTGCTCATGTCACACAACTGGTAAGTGATAAAATGAATTTTTTCCATTCCACACCAAAGAATGTCTCAGTTAGGGCTTGCATTCACCTGCAAGGGAGAGCCCAATTAATTTGTGAATTAAAAGATTCAGGTACATTATTTTTCTCATATAACAGTAAATTCAGTGGTAGGAGCACAGGTTAAGAGTGGAACCCTCTTTACTTCTTTTCACTTTCTCTTACAGATCCATGGTAACTATTGCAGACCCTAACATCACATCCTCATTCTAGATAGGAAGGAAGATGGCACTTCTCTACTTGTGCTTGTGTGTCAATTATTATACAGAACCAAATTATGTGGCCATACCCAGTGGAAAAAAACTCTAAGAAGGATAGCTTTTAGCTTTCCAGCCTCATGAGTTGAGAAACACAGTCCAGAAGGGGTTAGAGAGTGGGTATATGTGTGTGCCAACCCACATTAAATGTCGTAAGGGCTGTATCTTTTTCCCATTAAATCAAGCTACCTTAGGTATAATGCTAAATATCATAATTTAATCAAAGAACTTTCTACAGTAAAAATCATTAAAATAGCATTTTACAGCACTTCAGTGCTTACAAAATACAACAACCCATTGAGATATTTATCACCAACCCCACTGAAAGCGGAATCAGGTCTTTATTTTAAATCTCATGCTAATTATACTTCAACAAACCAGCTCCCCAGTATTTATTTATAATCCTCTCATTTAGATGAAAAGACATTTGGGGCTTATAAAATAACTCTGAGGCAATAACTTGTAACTAAGTTTTCAAAAGTAAATCCAACAAAAACTGAAATTGACAATTGGGACCTAAATAAACTAAAGAGCTTCTGCATGCACACACACACACACACATATACAATCAAACTATGCATCCAGCAAAAGACTAATACCCAGAATCTGTAAGAAACAAATCAATACTTAACAAATAATCCCATTAAAATGTAGCAAAGGACATGAACAGATACTTCTCCAAAGAAGACATATAAGCATGCAATAAACATATGAAAAATTGCTCAACATCACTAATCATCAAGAATTGTAACTCATATATCTCATAATCGTCAGAATGGTTAGTACAAAAAGTCAAAAAAGAACAGATGTTGGCGAGGCTGTGGAGAAAAAGGAATGCTTATACACTGTTGGTGGAAATGAAAATTAGCTCAGCCCCTGTGAAACCGTTTAGCCCCTCCAATAGATTGGAGATTTATCAAAAAACTAAAATAAAAGCAACCATTCAACCCAGCAATCCCATTACTGAGTATATACCCCAAAGAAAAGTCATTCTACAAAAAAAGACACTCGCCCTCGTATGTTAATTGCAGCTCTATTCACAATACCAAAGACATAGAATCCAACTAGGTGCCCATCAACGGTAGAGTGAATTGAGAAAATGTGCTACATATACAGCATGGAATACTATGCAGCCATGAAAGAATAAAATCGTATACTTTGCAGCAACATGGATACAGCTGGAGGTCATTATCTTAAGCGAACTAACCCAGAAACAGAAAACCAAATATCTCATGTTCTTACTTATAAGTGGAAGCTGAACATTGGACATAACACAGACATAAAGATGTAAATAATAGACACCGAGGACTCCAAAAGTGGGGAGGGAGGGAAGGAAGGAGGAAAAGGCTGAACATCTTCCTATTGGGTGCTGTGTTCATTATTTGGGTGACAGAATCAATAAGGCTCAAACCTCAGCACCATGTAATATACCCTTTAAAAAACATGCATATGTACCTTCTGAAACTAAAATAATTTTTTTTAAGAAAAGAAATAAAAGCTTGGGTCACTCCAAGAAATTAAACATTACTAACCCTCTGAGGTGCTGGCTGAAAGTAAATAGTGGAGAAAATAAGTTATACACACCTAGTAAGGTTATTATTATTTCCTTGTGAAAATGAGGCCTGTAATAGGCACCCACATTTATGTTTGCTGTGTATATACACACATACCAAACTGTCCCTCCCCTCTATTATTTACATAGAGCATTATAATGTCCACTGACTTTATTTATGTAGAGCACGATAATGGCCACTGACTTTATAACCTAGTCTATTATGAAGATACTAAGATGAGATTGTAAGTGAACTGAGAGATAAATGAATAGCAATGAAAAAGTACTGATGGAGACGTAGATCTTTCCTTTTGGGATAGAATGGGAATGTTTGGTTTGTTCAGAGGTGGTTGAATTATGTTAAGTGGGATCACATGTGTGGCTACTTTTGTTTTTGTTTGGACCTTTAATATTGTGTATGAATTCTGGACAACCTAAGGAGGCATTAGGACTTCCTTTTAGTAGGAGAGGTTAGCAAGATAAAGTCTATATTTCCCAGATTCCCTTGCAGCAAGGGTTCTGAAAGTGAATTGTGCGGGAGATTTGGCTCACTTCCTGTTCTCCTGTTGGCTTTCTCCTGTAGGTGTTTCCTGTTTGCCTTTATTCTTTGGATCTCTATTGAAAGTTTGCAGTGCTTACCAGGATCTTCTCCTCCTTGTTAGGTCTAGAGCTCTGACTTGTATCTCAACGTGAAAATGCCAGTTTCCTTTTTTGCGTTTTTGATTTCTAAGCTGTCGTTTTCTGCTTGGTTTCTCAGTCTCTCACTCTGGGTTTTTGCAGTTGAGGGTCTGACAAATTTAAGGGTACTTTTTGTATGGAATACTGGACTTAGTTCTTTTAGTTCTCTGGGACCTTGGACCCTCGCATCCTGGTTGCCTTGTAGCTCTGAGCTCCAATTTGTTTCCTTTCTTCAATAAGATAGCTATACAGTCTAGGCTGGCTCATCTCAAATTTTACTTGTAAAGAATGTCTTATGACCGGGAGCGGTGGCTCATGCCTGTAATCCCAGCACTTTGGGAGGCTGAGGCAGGCGGATCACGAGGTCAGGAAATCGAGACCATCCTGGCTAATACGGTGAAACCCTGTTTCTACCACAAATACCAAAAAACTAGCCGGGCGCGGTGGCGGGCGTCTGTAGTCCCAGCTACTTGGGAGGCTGAGGCAGGAGAATGGCGTGAACCTGGGAGGCAGAGTTGCAGTGAGCGGAGATTGCCCACTGCTCTCCAGCTTGGGTGACAGAGCGAGACTCCGTCTCAAAAAAAAAAAAAAAAGTCTTATTTGTCCTTACATAGCACTTCCATAAAATACAGCAAGTATGAATTACTGAAAAGATTTACTGAATAAAAGACATAAAGGACATAAAAATATGCTTGTTTTTAAAATTACTAGACAAAATGCACCCAAAATTACTGTTAAATTATGACAAATATTTCTAAATCTGTCACATACTCTAATTATCTCAATAATATATATTGGTGTAAACAGTTTACAGAGGCCCTCTGCACCACACTTTGGTAGCCTTGTCTTAGGACATTGCCTACTGTTTAGTTGTCTGACACCACAAAGAGAGACTAATAGGAACCTATGGCTCACCTGGATGAATTTCCCCTGCTCTGGGTTTTGTACCCCTAAGTGCCGGCTGCACTTGCTGCTTTCCAATCTTTTCAAACAGCAGGGGGTTTTGTTGTTGTTTCTCAATACAGCTTTCTGTTTCTTTCAGTAGGACTATGAGCTGAATACCACCTACTCCATCCTAGTTGGAGAAAAAAACCCTTTTCATCCTAGTTGGAGAAAAAAAACTCCCTCCCAGTCGTGCTTCCTGTATAACCTACAGAACTATGAGTCAATTAAACCTACTTTCTTCGTAAATTACACAATCTCGTGTAGTTTTTTGTTTGTTTGTTTGTTTGTTTGTTTCTGAGACGGAGTTTCACTTTGTCGCCCAGGCTGGAGTGCAGTCGCGGGATCTCGGCTCACTGCAAGCTCCGCCTCCCGGGTTCCTGCCATTCTCCTGCCTCAGCCTCCCGAGTAGCTGGAACTAAAGGCACCCGCCCCCACGCCCGACTATTTTTTTGTATGTTTAGTAGAGTCGGGGTTTCACTGTGTTAGCCAGGATGGTATCTGCTTCCTGACCTCGTGATCCACCTGTCTCAGCCTTCCAAAGTGCTGGTATTACAGGCGTGAGTCGCTGCACCCGGCCTCAGTCTCATGTAGTTCTTTATAGCCATATGAGAATGGACTAATAACTGAGAGAAACTCTCTCACTTAGCTTATGGTGATTGGTGGCTAATTCAATATTAGCCTTTAATACAAACGGCCTAAATCCTATACTTAAAAGGTGTAAAATAGCAAATTGGATTTTAAAAAAGCAAAAGCCATCCTCCTGTGGTGTTCAAGAGTCACATCTCACATGTAATGACACCCACGGACTCAAAGTAAAGGGTTCTAGAAAGATCTATCATACAAATGGGATACAAAAACTAGGTGAATGAAACACAGAGAATTTTTAGGGTGGTTAAACTATTCTATATGACAGCGTAATGATGGATACATGATATTATGCATTTATCAAACCCCACAGAATGTACCACAGAGTAAACCCTAATGTAAACTATGTTCTGTCTTTCAGTAGGATTATGAGCTGAATTCCACCTACGCCATCCTAATTGAAGCAAAAAACCCTTTTCAGAGGTTTGGTATTTGTTTTCCTATTTCCTTCACTTACCACACCTAAATGAGGACAATGACCAAGTTTGTTCTATTTAGGGTCAGTAAACTACAACCTACTATTCACATCTTGATTTTGTAAGGAATTTCTATTGGAAAACAGTCATACCCATTCATTTACTTATTTATGGCTGATTTCTCTACAATGATAGAATTGTGTATGAGAGATTATACGACCTACACAGCCTGAAATGTTTACTATCTCTACAGAAAATGTTTGCCAACCTCTTCCCTGTGTCATTTGCATTTTTCTGTAACTCTTAGAATTTCTGACATTATGCAATCATGCACTATGAAACAAATATTTATTAAAAACTGTGAGGCACTGGGAACTGAGCAATATTCCTGAGATTCAGAGATAAAATGACATCATCTTTTTATAAGTAATATGGAACAAACTATGTGCAATGATTTCTATTGACTGAGTTTTAAAAGATAATTCTGAATGGAGCATTTATCATCCTGAGTTGGAACCATTACTAGTCCATTATTTGAGGGCATGGTGCCATTATTATGATTTTATTTCTGATACTCTCAGGGATAGATGATATCTAGAGCACACAGTTTGCTCATTTGGTCATTCTTAGTCAAGTCCATGACTTCCTTTTGTCATGGTAGTCTTTTACTCAAAAAATATATATATTTTTTATTGAAACAAAATATTTCAGGCTGGGCACGGTGGCTCACATCTGTAATCACAACACTTTGGGAGGCTGAGGTTGGTGGATTACCTGAGGTCAGGAGTTCGAGACCAGACTGGCCAACACGGTGAAACCCTGTCTCTACTAAAAATACAAAGAAAAAACAATTAGCCAGGCATGGTGGTGTGCACTTGTAGTCCCAGCTACTGGGGAGGTTGAGGCAGGAGAATCACATGAACCTGGGAGGCGGAGCTTGCAGTGAGCTGAGATCGCACGACTGCACGCCAGCCTGGGTGACAGAGCATGACTCCATCTCAAAAGAAAAAAACATTCAAAGACTACACATTTTTTTGTTAAGCAGCATGAAAAAGAGCTTTTGTTTCTGTCTCACTGTTGAAAGTAGAAGCTATTTTTCCTTTTCAGATGAGATCCGGCACGTTCAGGGTGGTAGGGCCATAGACATTGAGTTCTCATACTACTAATAAACATGCAGGTAATAATTAGTTGTGATGAAGCAGAACACTCCTCCTTCTAAAATTGCTTCTTATTTGCATGACATGTTTGTTCCCTTCATAAACCGTTTTAAATTGAGAGTGTATTATCATCGAAATGCTCCATTCTTATTTTTCTTTTTTGAATCATTTATTTTATTCACACTCTTTAAGTAAGATGATGATCTGGATCTTTTTTTTTTTTTTTTTTTTTTTGAGACGGAGTCTTGCTCTGTCGCCCAGGCTGGAGTACAGTGGCCGGATCTCAGCTCACTGCAAGCTCCGCCTCCCGGTTACGCCATTCTCCTGCCTCAGCCTCCCGAGTAGCTGGGACTACAGGCGCACGCCACCTCGCCGGCTAGTTTTTTGTACTTTTAGTAGAGACGGGGTTTCACCCTGTTAGCCAGGATGGTCTCGATCTCCTGACCTCGTGATCCGCCCGTCTCGGCCTCCCAAAGTGCTGGGATTACAGGCTTGAGCCACCGCGCCCGGCCGATGATCTGGATCTTAAACCTGTCTGTAGTCGTATCACAAAATGATAAATGCTCTCTGAAGCACAATAGGACCACTCTGACACCGCATAACCCAAAAAGAGACACCTGAATCGTGTTTCCTCTGGAAGCATTTTATTCTCTGTCATTGTCTACAAGAGCTGCCGCCTAATAAATACACACAATGGAAGATTCATGAATCACTGAGGCATGAAAAAAGTGTTTTTGTAGCAGCAGAAATGCAATTAACTACAGCTTTGGTAACATTCTAGAGTGAAAAACACTGTAGAGACATTTCTCAGGCAATGCTAAATATGTATGAAATTCCCAACTTTTTAATCTCACTTTTAAATGATTTCATAGGCTCTTTAAGAGTCTTGCCTTTGATGCCCTTTAACATCGGAATCTCTATTCTGCTTGCTTTTCCAGGTAGCATTTTGATGCTTAGCTGATTTACTATGAACAGCAATGTTTTACTAATACTTATTAATATTTGGAGCTTTTTAACAGTAGCATATAAGTTATTCAGGAGCTTGTTAGATATTCATAAGCACATTAAGTTTTTAACAGATTTTGAAGCTCATGAAGCATGAAAAAATGTCCAACGATGTCTGGGGCATTTCTAAGATGTGATCTTCTGGTGGAACGGGATCAATGGCTCTGGGAGGGACATGGAGAGTGGTGAGCAGAGAGTAGGGGGCATTGGGAGATGGTGAGAAGTGAGTATGGCTGGTGTTTGCCAAGAGGGTCTTCACTTGCTCTGGCAAAGTTCTCCTAGTTGAATAAAGTGCCCTGGGTTAAGAGAATGCAGAAGATGAATGCTTATTTCTGTGCTGTATTTTACTGCAGTGTGTATTTTCACAGCACTGCTAGGGTACAGGCAATTCCAGAAAGTTTACTCAGGCCCTAGGGCACTTTAGTTATCTTATAGTTAAGTATATACAGGTCAAAACTCCCATACTTGGTGGATATATTGCCTGAGGGCATCTAAAAAATCTCCGCGTGGCCAAGGATAATATCTTAAACAGAGTAGGTGCTAATTAACATATGTCGAAAGCAGAAAGGAGACATTTAGGAAAGCTACAAGACTGGAAGGCAGGCAGGAAAGGCTGCCCTTGTAAGATTAATGGAAAGTTAGATCCGGATAAAGAATTTTACAAAAGTGTCAATATAACTAACAAAATGACCCTAAAGAATACTTAAAACTATGGTTTCTTGAGCATTTATACTCTGTGAAGACACTGTGTTTTTATTTTTATTATTCCATTATTATCCACACTAATCCACTCAGGTGGGTCCCAGCATCAAAGTAACCTTACGAGACTGTTAAAGATAGATTCCAGGGCACAACACCCAGACCTTGGATAATTCAGTAGATGTTGGATGGGACCTACGAGCCTGCATTTTAGCAAGTATCCAAAGTGATTCTGATGTGCCACACATTACCTAGACATTAAGTTTCTATTTATATAATCTAAGAAACCATTAACATTTCTGCCAGCCACATCAGTTTTTTCATATTAATCTTACTGTCAGTCAGAACCCTTAGGTTCTTTTTACACTAATTACTTTAAGACAGACACTGTCTTCCTTCAGTTCCATATTTATAGAGTTCAAAATGAGAACTGCAATGAATAATTTTAAATCTATTCTTATTCCATTTCATGTGACAAATGTTGACTTCTAGTCCAGCCTGTTGAGAATGTTTTGAATATTTATTCGGCTATGCCATGAATTATCATCCTATCTCAAGTTTGAAATCAGCCACACATTTCATAAGTGTGTCCTTTATTTGTAAGCGGGTCATAAACCACTAAAAGAAAATGACAAAGGGCAGAATGCTGTCAGTTCACTAGAGGCTTTCTTAAAAGTTGGATTGCCAACTTGTTAACTGAAAATCTTCAGCTACGTTTTTTCACCAACTACAAATTCACCTATCTCAACTTCTCTCCAGTCTTTATTTCTCCAGAGTCAATTAGAAAAATTTCACATTTTATTAAATGCCTTACTGATCAATTTTTTATATTTCTATTTTCTTTCTCTTTTGTGCTAGTACAGGAAATTACAATAAAGGGAGTTTGTATTCATCAGAGCATATGTGTATGTGTGTGTGTGTGTGTGTGTGTGTGTGTGTGTGTGTGTCTAGGGAAAGATTAATTATAAAGTACTGACTCTGGGGATACTAGAGGCCAAGAGTCCCACAGTCTGCAAGCTGGAGACCCTGGAAAGCCAGTGGTATAGTTCAAATCTTGGAGAGCCAGTCAGTCAGTACTATAGACTTCTGTTTGGGTCTGAAGGCCTGGGAACCAGAAATGCTGAGGGCAGAAGAAGGTTGATGTTCTGAATAAGTCGGGCAGAGTTAATGCAACCTCCCTGTACCTTCTTGCTGTCTTCAGACCCTCAACAGAATGGATGATGACCATCTAGTTTGGGCAGAGCCATCTGCTTTACTCATCTATCAATTCCAACACTAGAGTCTTCTGGAACCACCCTCACATCTATACACAGAAATGTTTAACCACCTATCTTGGCATCCTTTGGTCAATTTAAGTTGACACATGAAATTAACTATTTGAAGATTTGTCTGGTGTTTAATTAAATGTACAATTTTTGAGTACTCAACTATGTCTAGGCACTGTCTTTCTTTTAATAAACATGCACTAGTCTTCAGGGGATCTTGCTTTCTCTCCTAATGGGTCATAAAGCATTCATTCTAGAATTGAGCAAGACAGTGCATATAAGAGGAAATACCATGCTTCCTCTCCATACTGGTTTCCAATCAATGCTGCATGAGTTTTAGGGACTCCAAAGACTTTTCGAGATCACTTTGATTTAAAAATGTCATAATAGAAATTTTCGTGGAAGCTCAGATTATGTAGTATAGACAAATTCCTTTTGATCTAAATTAACAGAAGGATCAAATGAAAAGGGACTTTGCGGCCGGGCGCGGTGGCTCAAGCCTGTAATCCCAGCACTTTGGGAGGCCGAGACGGGCGGATCACGAGGTCAGGAGATCGAGACCATCCTGGCTAACATGGTGAAACCCCGTCTCTACTAAAAAATACAAGAAACTAGCCGGGCGACATGGCGGGCGCCTGTAGTCCCAGCTGCTTGGGAGGCTGAGGCAGCAGAATGGCGTAAACCCAGGAGGCGGAGCTTGCAGTGAGCTGAGACCCGGCCACTGCACTCCAGCCTGGGCGGCAGAGCGAGACTCCGTCTCAAAAAAAAAAAAAAAAAAAAAAAAAAGAGAAAAGGGACTTTGCATATCGATCGTGCTTATCTGGTGATATCTTCTCTACTGTCTTCCACTAGAATTTATTTTATTCCTATTTATGTTTTATAAACTTAACCAATAGCATTTCTTCCCTATTAGGCTGTCAATTTCTTGAGAAAAGAGGACATATTTTATTCTCTTTTTAAAACTCTAGTACAATGTTTTGCCCAATGTTGGCAAACAACAAAAATTATTTTTGGAGAAATGACTTTCAGCAGACACCTAGAAGGTCATAGAACCGACAAAAAAAAAAGAGAGAGAGAGAAAATTGCAAAAGAAAATCATATTGTCGCCCACAATTTTGCCTATGATCCATCTTGGATTCCTTCTACTCATGAAGAAATTGGGGTATATTAGGTCACCAAAACTGATTGTTTTCAGGCTTTTTCAAAGGTGGCATGGAAGCAATGGAATGAAATTCACAAATTAGAATTTGATTCAATGGTGAAATTAATTGCTTGCTTACTTCTGTACCAGGCATTTTGCATGTATTATCTCATGTTTAATGCTCACACATCTTGTGAGGTAATTTTTACCATTACTCCTCTTCTACAAATGAGGAAAGGAAAGCATAGAGAACTTACTACTTTTCCCAGCCTGAGTGGTGGAGCAAGGAAATTCTAGGTACACTGATTTGAAGACTATAAACTCTTACATTTCTTAATCTGTATGTTATACGGCACCTAGAAGAGTATTTCATATTAACTACCTTTAATACAACATCACAGTGAATTTATGCTTTACCCCATGTAGCTGCTGAACCTTTGACTCAGCCTGTTTTAGGCTCCTGTGTGCTGCCTGCACATGGAATGCAGAATTGAGATCCTTTCACTATGCAGAAAACTTTCAAGCCTGTTACAGTAAAACAATTATATTTACAAAGAGAAAAACTGTGTTGCAGTTTACAATCAATCAGTCCTGCAAAGTCATTATCCTAGTAATTGGATTATTATAATTGTATGTGAAAAAGAGAACTACCTGAGATACCCTTGAAGAAAATGACAACAAAATTTATATCCAAATGGGCAATTTGGGTATAATTTAACTCAATGTGTGGTAGCAAAAAAAAAACCTTCTTCTGGATATACATGTTGAATACTAATTAATATATTTTTAAAGCAAGTTTTGAGAAGTCTAATCCATGCTATCATGCCTAAACAGAATGTAGCTTTTCACTTTACATAAACAGCCTGTTTATGAAGAAGGGCAGTAGGGACATGGGTGTAGCCTGACTAGATTTTTCATACAGTTAGAAAAGGCTCAGATTTCAACATGAAAGTTTGGTTTGAGATAGCTACGTCAAAGAAATTAATTTGCTCATTAATAAATATCAGTTAACCTTGGGGAACACTATGGTGTTGTCTTGGATCCACGATAAAGTATAGGGTTCTAATATTTAATAAGTGTAAAGTTTTCATCATTGTCATAAAGGTTAAAGAGAAATATGCTATTTACTTGTATCTTTTTATTTGAATTCCAAATTGTATTTAATTAAACAGGGAACTCATTGCTTAGATCTCTTAGTTATTATTTAAACATTTTCTGTTTTAATTTTAACAAGGTAAATTTCTATGGTTGATAGGTTGATAATTTTATTTTATAATTTATAGATACTTTTAATATGACATATGCCCCGTTAATAGGTACTATAGGAAGAAAGCACAGAGTCCCATTATGATTATATGTCAATATTATCATTACAGTGATAAACAGAGATAGAAACTGCTACTTGAAATAAAGAACACAAAATATGTGAGTTAATATAGCATTAAGCATGCCTTATATGTATAGAACTGGACTGAGAGTAAAATATAAAACAAAAAAGACATTAATTCTAACTTCAGCAAAAATTATATAACCTTTAAAATAGTACTTCAAGTTTATAAAAGTCTTTCCTATATTACTTCATTTCATTTTAACACAATCCTAAAAGTAGATAAGAAAGATATGTTATTTTCATTTACAGGCAAGGTGTTTGGATAGAAAGAGGTTAGAGGCTTGTCCTAGGTTATAGAGCTAATGCATGGCAGAACTGGGGCTGGAACTTAGTGCTTTTAATTCCTGATGCAGATATACTCCTTTTGTTTTAGTTGTCTTAACCTACATTGTATTAGGTATGGATCGGTAAAACTGAAATGTACTACAGACTGGAGCCATAGGGATGGTTAATGATGTGGCATAAAGAGTGGTTCATATTTCTGCTTAATGGGATGTTACATTTTCATTTCGGACTCTAAGCATGAAGGATTTCTTTCTAACAAAAGGGAAATGAAAAACTTCTCCAGTTACAAAAGAATACAAAGAAAATTCTAACCTAATAACATGTAGCAGCTATTCCTTCCTCCCTCCCAGCTTCCCTCACTCCTTCCCTCTCTCCCTTCCTACTTCTCTCTCTTATATTATATATAAGAATATATATATATATATTCTCTAAATAAATCTTACAAATACAATAAAACTTATAAATACAATAAAATGCTAAGCTCCATGTTGACAACAGAAATACAACATTAAATAGCAAACACATAATCCCTACCATAATACAACTTACATTCTCACCAGGAGAAGGTGCCAAGGGAGGGGAAATAAATAAAATACATCATCTGTAAATTATAGCAAATGCTATGAAAAAAATCAGAGTGCACACAGAGAGAAAAACAGAGAGTCCTGCTTTATAGAGGGGTGGTCAGGCCTCTCTGAAAAGATGATATTTACATCAAGCCTGAAGAGTGAAAAGAAAACAGCTTAGTAGATTAGTGAAAAGGAAACAGCACACTCAAAGCCTTAAGAAATACCTAGTTGACTATTTCAAGCAATTGAAATAAATACAGTGTTGGCTCAATGTGAGCTTTGACGAGATAAGCAATATGATTTTGGAGAGGAGGGAAGGGACAGAACCTGCAAAATCTTTTAAGCAATGGCAAGGAGTTCAAATTGTTTTCTTGATGTATTATGAAGTCATTAGAAGACCTGGAGAGGGAAGTGACATGAGTGAATTCTTATTTTAAAGACAACTTTTGCTACTACTTGGAGAATGAATTGGAAGGGTTGAGTGGAAGGAGAGAGAGTGTAAATGTGAAGATCAATTAGGATTCTGTTGTCATAGACTAGGTGAGAGTTGATTGGACTGCGGTGGTGGGAGCTAAGATGGAGAAGAGTTGGGGGACTTAAGTATTTGGGGAGTGTAAGTATTCAGGGCTTGGTAATTGATTGGATGTAAGGATTGAAAGAGGAATGAAAAATAATTTCTAAACTTGGGGCTTTACCAGGCAGATAATTAGTTATGCTGCAATTCAGAGATATTGGGAAATTGAGGTGGGAAGATAAACCTATTGAGGAAGTATAGAACTAGGGGATTATGCTGCCTTAGGAATGGCTATAAACCATAATATTTTCTATATCTAGCTGGATATATAATTTGTGGTGTTACCTTTACAGAGAAAGTATTTTAATTCACTGAACTGTTAGTATCTAATATCATCTAGAGGGTAAATTTCATAGAGATTTCCAAAAACAAAGTCAGGTCAATAAAGACCACAGGGTCAATGGGGAGACTCAGTAGAAATGGACAATAAGGCAGGAGAAACACCATGACAGAACGTAGCATGGACACCAGCAGCATAGAGAAGAAAGGGTTTTGAGAAATAGAAAGTATTTCAAGTGGTGGAATTCTACTTGGATATTGTGTAAGATAAGTCAAAAGGAACTACCACTTATCGGGGAAACCAGCCCCCAATCTTTTAACATAGGTTCTTTTCTATTTTCCCTAAGTGTTGGCTGGTCTCAGAAATAAAGAGAAAGAGTACAAACAGAAATTTTACAGCTGGGCCTCCGGGGGCGACATCACATGTCGGCAGGTTCTGTGATGCCCCTTGAGCTACAAAACCAGCAAGTTTTTATTATGGATTTCAAAAGGGGATGGGTGTACGAACAGGGAGTAAGTCACAAAGATCACATGCTTGAAAGGGCAATAAAAGATCACAAGGGCAGAGAGGCAGAGCAAGATCACAAGGCCAGGGTAAAATTAGAATTACTGATGAGGTTCCATGTCCCACTGGGCACACATTCTCATTGGTAAACATCTTAACAGGAAACAGGTTCAAGAGCAGACAACCGGTCTGACTAGAATTCGCCAGGCTGGAATTTCCTAGTCCTAGCAAGCCTGAGGGCACTGCAGGAGACCAGGGTGTATTTCATTCCTTATCTTCAACCACATAAGACAGACACTCCCAGAGCGGCCATTTTAGAGACCTCCCCCTGGGAATGCATTCCTTTCCCCGGGATATTCCTTGCTGGGAGAAGAATTCAGCAATATTTCTCCTATTTGCTTTCTGCAAGAAGAGAAATATGACTCTGTTCTGCCTGGCCCCACAGGCATGGTTATCTCTCTTGTTCCCTGAAAATTGCTGTTATCCTGTTCCTTTTTAGGATGCCCAGATTTCATATCGTTCAAACACACATGTTTTACAAACAATTTGTGCAGTTAACGCAATCATCACAGGGGCCTGAGGCGACATACATCCTCAGCTTACGAAGATGATGAGATTGAGAGATTAAAGTAAAGACAGGCATAGGAAATTATAAGAGTATTGATTGGGGAAATGATAAATGTCCATGAAATTTTTACCATTTATGTTCAGAGATTGCAGTAAAGACAGGCATAAGAAATTATAAAAGTATTAATTTGAGAAACTAATAAATGTCCATGAAATCTTCACAATTTATGTTCTTCTGCCACGGCTTCAGCAAGTCCCTCCATTTGGGGGTCCCTGACTTCCCACAACAACCAATGGATTTGGCAAAAGCAGTTATGAAGGTCAATGGCATGCTTATCCAGAGAAATTTTATTGGTGAGTAAAGGTAAATACTAGATTGGCATAAATTAAGTCAAAAAATTAGTAAATGAAAAGATACTCAACAGTATTAGTCATCACGCAAATGTAAATCAAAACCACAATGAGATAACATGTATGTCAACTGGATGGCTTTTATAAAAAATACCTATAATTACAAGTGTTGGTGAGAATGTAGAGAAACTGGAATCATCATACACTTTTGGTGGAAATATGAAATAATGTAGTTACTTAGGAAAACAGTC
Source organism: Trachypithecus francoisi (assembly GCF_009764315.1). Classification (NCBI taxonomy): domain Eukaryota; kingdom Metazoa; phylum Chordata; class Mammalia; order Primates; family Cercopithecidae; genus Trachypithecus; species Trachypithecus francoisi. The sequence goes on from NW_022681458.1 coordinate 12,298,369, forward strand.
TGGTATTTTCTCAAACTGCTAAACATAGAGTTATCAGATTATCCAACAACTCTGCTTCTAGACACATACCAAAGATGACTGGAATCATAAGTCCACACAAAATCTTGTACACAAATATTCATAGCCACATTATTCTGAAGAGCCAGAAAGTACAAACAACTCAAATGTCCATGAATTGATGGAAGGATAAATAAAATGTGGCATATCTATACAAAAAATATACTTTAATCATAAAATGAATGAGGTATTGACATATGCTATAATGTGGAAAAACCATGAAAACATTATGCTAAGTGAAAGAAGCTAGACACAAAGGACCACACAGTGTATTATTCCATTGAATGAAATGTCCAGAAGAGGCAAAGCTAGAGACAGAAAGCAGAATAATGGTTTCCCAGGATTTAGGAGGCGTGGGGGTGAGGAGGAGATAGAGAGATTAAGAAGTGACACTAAGGAGTCCAGGCTTGTTTTGGGGATAATAAAATGTTCTAAAAATGATAGCAGTTATAGATGCACAACTTTGTAAACATGCAAAAAAACTATTGAATTGTTCACATTAAGTGGGTAACTTTTCTGGCATATAAATTATATCTTAATAAAACTGCTAAAAAATAGAATTAGCAAGTGAAGACAGCACAGGAAGAACAAAGAAAAAAGAAAGGGAGGCAGGCAAGCACACAGTATTCAGTATATTTAGTTTGTTAGGAATGAGCAGGGAATGAGAAGGAAGACCACAAGGTGAGATAATACCAATTTCTGCTTTGGATTAAGGTGTTCATTAACTTACTAAACATACAGAAATTTTTTTAAAAGATGATTCTCTTCAGTGACCAATTATAATATTGGATCATAAACCAATGATTAATCCAATTCTGTTGACCTGAGAGTCAAAAAATAAAAATTCTTATTTGAAAGAAAGGACAGCAGGAGGGAAGCCCTACTAAAAAGGATTTTTTCTTAGAAGATTTTATTTTCCACTTAAGGTTTCCACTAATATTGGATCAATCATTCACAATCAAGGCACTAATAATGTACTTAGAACAGTAACCAAAAAAGTAACTTCAAAGCAACTTTAAGGAGTAGTTTAAATGGTCAAAGTACAAATTGAATAGCACAAATGAATTAAATCTCTCAATATCCTCATCAATAAAATTATTAATCAAATAATGTATAAAATCCACACTATCTAAAATACTATCTCTGTATTTTAATAAATCTGGGATATCTAAATAAATCTATTCTAGAATCCTATACCCTTATTAAAAAGGTATTGCCCTCTGTGAGTGGAAGGATCACACAAGTGTCACACCAGGTGGTCTCCATCGACCAACATGCCCTAACATATGAAAATACCAATAAATATGAAAAATCAACTTCATATTTCCACAGATTTGATAAACATCATGTTTTCAAATATAAATGATTTAACCATACTGTGATCACTTAGGGAGAAAACCCTTTTGTTCTGTCAATAGTAGTTACTTGACTAAATGATGGATGATGAAAGGACACTGAAAAACATTTCAGAAAGATTAATGTAAAAATGAAGATGAAACATGGAGAAGGAAGATTAGGAAGTCAGACCATTTTTTCTTTAATTACAATTTGATATTCATTTTTTCATAAATGCTGATTAATTTCAAGTAAGAAAGGGAAATCATTGGAATATTGGGTGGCAGTAGAACTAAGATTAAAATCAACAGCTGGAGTGTTGGTGAGGTAGTTGTTTTTCTTGGCACCAATTTTGTTATTCATTTAGGAATGTTGTTTAAAGGGCTGTTAATCAGCTACTCATGGTGTATGGGCTCATTGCAATGCACACATTTCTTCACATGATGACGAGTCTGTTACCAACAAAATATACCATGTGGCCTAATGATTGTATCAGGATTTGAGAAAGAACCTGATTCCTAATTAGGATCAAAAAAGTCTTGAAGACAAAAAAAGATCATCAAATAATCTTATAGTATTAGAGTTGGAAGTGAATTTGTCCAAACCTCTCATTTTATAAATGAGAAATCTGAGGCCCAAACAGGTTAAATAACTTCCCCCTGATCATTTAATGTGGGAGGATCCAGGATTCCAAATGTCCTAATTCCTTGTTGGTCTCATGTTTACTATATAAAAAATAATAAACCACTCTAATTATTTGCCCTAATTCTGACTTTAAACAAAGCAAGGTTTTAAACATTTGACAAATTCCCAACTTTTAAGTATAGCAAAAAGCAACACTTGGAAATGCTGAAGCTAAACTTGATTTTCCCACAACACTGCTTTGTCAAAGAAAAATAGCAATGCGACTCTCCAGGCAAGGAGTTTCTTAGGCAACAGAAAACCAATCCTTTCTTGAACTGCATCTAACTACTGATAATCTCATACGTTGACTTAAAAAATGTAAAGATTAAATATATAAATATATTTTTACTCTTCTAGAAGGTGCATTTTATTCTCAACATTTGTTTGGCAAATGGACAAATTTAAACAGGGAAAAAAATATTTAAGACTACTGCAATAGAGGAGAGATGCCACAACATTAAAGTCTGAGTTCAGTTCCCTGAAACAAACGAGAGAATTTTTGTTTGTTGGTTGGTTGGTCGGTTTGTTTTGAGATGGAGTTTTGCTCTTGTTGCCCAGGCTGGAGTGCAGTGGCTCAATCTTGGCTCACTGCAACCTCCACCTCCCAGGTTCAAGCAATTCTCCTGTTTCATCCTCCCAAGTAGCTGGGATTACAGGCTCCCGCCACCAAGCCCAGCTAATTTTTGTAGTTTTAGTACAGACAGAGTTCCACCATGTTGGCCAGGCTGGTCTCGAACTCCTGACCTCAGGTGATCTGCCTGCCTTGACCTCCCAAAGTGCTAGGATTACAAGGCGTGAGCCACCATGCCAGGCCTAGAGTTTTGAAGAGTTGAGTTTGGGGAATCACAAGCCATCTGTTTGCCCTCACTCACTGAAAAGTAAACTTTCTCCTATCTTCATGACGGCATAATTTTTCCACTTGGAGCAAGGCACCCAGTAGGTCAAGCTCCTATCTTTCCACAGCAACTGGGCAGTAGGGATGCTAGCCTCTTCAGTGATCACATTTCAAAGGGACAGCTCCCAGGTCCTTGAGAGAGACAGTCCTGGGTTGTAAAACTGGCAAGAAGCTTCTAAAAATATTTTCATTTCAAAAAGTCAGAGCAAGAGTTCATAATAAGTTTTCTAAAGTAAATACCCTAAGAAAAGGGAGGGAAGGCTCCTCTGTGTTCAGGCCAACTGGATGCTGCGAGGGCAGGATGAGAAAGAGGTTAGGGGTCCAGAGGTAGGAGGAAGCCTATCTAGAGTGTAGTCAAACTGAAGGACATGCTAGGGCTGACTTGGTCATGCCCAAGGATGGTTCTTCCCAGTAAACTGATGTCATTTAAAAAATGCTGATTGTATCAGAACCACTCAAAATCAGCCAAAGTGATTTGATGCATGAACAGTATTGTAATGACATGTAAATACTTAGGTGATCAATTTAGACTTCAGGCATTTGGAAGAGTCTATGCCTTCTTCTTATATGAAGAGCCAGCTGCTGAGGAGAGACAAAGGATAAAGTGTTAATTCTTCTCTCTTCCTATGTTGTTGTTTGTAATCTGTAATTTACACAATCTTCTTCTACAGAGTAATTGTTTTCCTTTTCCCTATTTACCACTTCAGGTCCCCAAATTTATTTTCTCTCCCAAGACAATCATACTCTTCAAAGATCAAACCATTAGAAGACCTGGGAATGGTCACCCCAAAGAAAGTCATGACCATATTTTGTGAGCATGATTCTAATCTTTCACTTATCTCTATGTTTGGTTAAAATTGCATACATTGTAGCATTTATAGCTTTGCAAAAGCTCAAATTCTAAATTTTATTTCATTTAGAAGGTTTTGGCAACAAAGCCATTTAGTCATTTTTATTATTTCCTCTAAATTATAACTTCATATAATATGATTTTAAAATTATATTTAGTACCAGTATTTTATTGCTATATTCTAGGTTTTGCATATGACTTTTTGATAATTGATACTAAATTTAGCTTTCTGTAATTATCTGTCACTTTTTTCTTAGAGTTATATGTGAAAGATGATCCATCATTTTATTCCAAAATCATTAATTAACTGATGAGACAATTAAAAAAAAATACAAAGAAATTAACCAACTGTCATTCAATAAAGCATTCTAAGAAATAACTTTTTTGGTAACTTTAGAAAATATATTAAATAAAATCTCGTGCTTGGATTTTTTATATTCTTGATTCCAAATCATTTTCAAGAGAAGAAACAACAGGGTTTTTTTATTAAGTACTTTTATCCCAGACAGGATTTGGCTTCCTGTTCCCAAGATGAATCCAGCTTGGGTTTCGGCTCCTTCTACCAAGCAAGGTGGACTCAATGTGAAGTTCAAGTCAATAACTGGAGCACAAATGTGAAAACCCCCAGGGAGTTTGAAGGCACACAGAGCCTACCATACAGGAAACTTGGTGGCCTGGAGAGGTGGAGAGGAGGACATAGAGGAGAGGTTGGGGGAATAGAGGAGACACACTGAGGACAGAATCAGGGTGATGTGGCTGAGTCTCATTGCCCTTGAGAACTGTGGCCAGAAGTTTCCACCTGAATGCGATGCGGCTATGTGTGGGGAATTTGTCAAATGCTGCTGGGCTGGGCCAGGCATACAAGTAGGGCACAAAAGATTCTTGATCCAAATAAGCCATTATCTTAAGGCTCTGATCCCCAGGTTTTGCTGCAGCCGTGCTATTGGCTGGAATGAGGCAGTGCTGTCCAAAAGGAGAAGAACTTGAGTTTGTGTCAGAACTGAGGTGAGGAATAGGTGATAATAGTTCTGTAACACCCTGAGCATTCCCTTCAGACCCCGTAGACAATGGTACAGGAGGGGACTTATCCCTAGAGCAGAGCAGAGCAGTGCCTGGGACAGGGAAAAGAGGTGGTGAGGAGACCCAGGAAAACAAAAGCTGTATATGCTGAATCCCAGAGTTCATGAAGTCAGCGAGGAGGCCCATCCTACTGGACCCACAAATTTTCACAAAGGCTCAGTTCTTCTTTTCCTTCAAGGCTGCCACTCCGAACCCAGGTAGAGGGCAGTTTCAGGGGAATAAAGATGAGCTCAGGGAAAGAGAGACAGAAAGAGAGAGAGCAAAAGAGAGAGCAAGGGTATTGATATGGTTCGGCTGTGTCCCCACCGAAATCTCATCTTGAATTGTAGTTCCCATAATCCACACATGTTGTGGGAGGGAAGAGGTGGATATAATTGAATCGGGGTGACTTTCCCTATCCTATTCTCATGATAATGAGTTCTCACAAGACCTGATGGATTTATAAGGGGCCTTCCCCTTCGCTGGGCCCTCATTCTCCTTCCTGCCACCATGTGAAGAAGGACGTCTTTCCTTTCTCTTCTGCTGTAGTTGTAAATTTCTTGAGGCCTCCTGGCGTTGCAGATCTATGAGTCAATTAAACCTCTTTTCTTTATAAATTACCCAGTCTTGGGTATATCCTTACAGCAGCATGAGAATGGAGTAATACAGATATTATATGCACAGTGAAAGAAACAAGATCCTACACTAGAGGAAGTGAACCCAGTAGCCAGGACAACAATTTAAAAACAAGCACAACAAAGACCTTTAAAAAGATAAGAGTAACAGCAATGGGTGGTTATGAAGAACTAACTGAAAATATTTTTTTTTTTTTTTTTTTTTTTTTGAGGCGGAGTCTCGCTCTGTCGCCTGGACTGGAGTGCAGTGGCCGGATCTCAGCTCACTGCAAGCTCCATCTCCCAGGTTTACGCCATTCTCCTGCCTCAGCCTCCCGAGTAGCTGGGACTACAGGCGCCGCCACCTCGCCCTGCTAGTTTTTGTATTTTTTTTAGTAGAGGCGGGGTTTCACCATGTTAGCCAGGATGGTCTCGATCTCCTGACCTCGTGATCCGCCCGTCTCGGCCTCCCAAAGTGCTGGGATTACAGGCTTGAGCCACCGCGTCCGGCCAAAATATTTAACATGGATAAAATAATTGTTGAGATAAAGCAATCAAGGAATAAAGATTTAAATGGACACAAAGACAGATTGGTGAGCTGAAAATCTTCACTGAGAAACTCTCCCAGGAGGCGTCATGAAGATATATATAACAAAATGTAAATATACATATATACACACACACACACACACACACACACACACACACATATATATATATAACAAAATGTAAAACATATTGGGCCAGAAATAGAAATATCAAACCTTTTTCTAATGAGTCCCAGCTGTAAAGATGTCAGACTGATGAAAAGAAAGGAATGTACACCTGAGCAGAGAGGGGATAAAAAGGCAACAAAAGGACACAACAAACTCTCTGACTGAAATGAGCCTTCTGTAACTGGGACAGCAGTTTCCTGTGAACAAAATTCATAAATCTTATAAATTGATGAATTAAACAAAGACTTTAAATACAATATTTTTGCACCTGGCCAAGTAGGTAAGTGGAAGTGTGACAACAAAAACTAATAAACAAAGAAGACATTTGAAGTTTATTTTTTCCCAAAACTGATTTTAACATAAGAATCTGAGTAAAAGCAGCTTACTTGGAAGATGGAAGTATTCTTGAAATTATCATTCAGGACTGGGGAAGTGAGGCAGGAGGACTAGAAGCCAAAAGATGCTGCATTAGGGATCAGGTACCACTGCACACACTTGATGCCCAATTCTGCTGAGGACTCCTGGGAGGTGGGTGAACATGCCTCAGTGTTGTCCCCCTGAGGGGCAAGAAGTTTGAGGTATGTGTCCATTAGATTTCATCTCTAATTGCTAAGCATTGCTCACAAAAATGTTAACCCTGAGTAGTTTTTGCTTGTCCTGATAGGGGCTGAACATGGTCCCTTGGCCAGAGAAAGCTCTCAGCTGCAGCCACAAGAGTTTGCTTTATGGGATTAAAGTGAAGCAACAATTCCTGTTACTACAAACAAGAAGAGCAAGACTTAATCAAGGGGATCTTGGGAGAACAAAAAATACAGTCATTATAAGAAAAAAAAAAAAGAATGAGAAAAGTTTTACAATAGACTCAGTGAATTAATGATTTAATTTAATGAATTGGAAATTAACACTAGAGTACTCGCATATAATGTAGAGCAAAGCAACATTTTTAAAAATGTGAAAAGACAATTAAGAACTAGGAGGCTAGATAAAGAGAAAGCAACATTTATGTAATACAAGTATTAGAAGAAAAGAGTGGAAGAGAATGGCAGAAATGTAGTAGAAGGAAAGATCATTGTAAAGAATTTTCTAGAATAGTAGACATAAATCTTCAAATTAAAAGCAAACTCTAATTCATAATTAGATACATGGTGACTAGACTGAAATATGAAGCCATCTTAAAAAGTGTCAGACAAATAAGAAAACTGACTTGGAGAATGTCAGTTTATCTGCCAGCCTATTTCTCAACAGCATACTAGATGCTATAAAAGAATAACAGAATGATCTCAAAATGTTGAGAGTAAAAAGAGTTACACAAATTTATTGTATTCAGTTGACTCTCATCCAATACTAAGGGCAAAATAAAGACATTTTCAATCAAGCAAAGATGGTAAATATATTAAAAAGGTGAATAAGAACATTGACAAAATATCATAGTACATGTGATACTATGAAAATCTAAAGATGCAATGTGAACTAAGTTTATGCATTAAAAAAAGGAGCAACTTTTATTTCCAGTAGTATGGAAGAAACTCCCAAATGAAACAACTAACATGCTGAATAAATATTTTCAAATGTATACTTTTAAGTGCATTGGTGAGTTTGCAAGTTAGCAAGGCCAAAAGCTAAGTGAACACAGTAAATCGAAGAAGGGAGTAAAAACTGAAACCAGTTTTTATCTTGGGGGTATTTGCTACACTGGATGGATTTGAACCTCAATTATCAAAGCTTCATGAGTTATGAGCACGACAGAAAATGTCCACATGAGGCATCTATTAGGCTACATCCTCAAGGTTAAGACTGAACTAAAAATAACCCTCTCCTTCCCCACTCTACCTACCCAAACATTTATCATTCTGTCTTGCAAATACCTATCAGAGGCCTGCAAGAAACAAAACAAACAAACAAAATCCCACACAAAAATCCTCACAGGTTACCTCTAAAGAGCTTTGGCAATTAGTGAATGACTGAAGGGATGTTTTCTCCTTTATAATTTGTAACCAAAGTTTTTCTCAGATGATTTGAATTTTGAGTTTATAGTACTGAGGTGCTCCTAAATGACTCTAGCCAAGCCTTTAGTTTAAAGTAGTCCTGAACTGGTAGTACCCCAAAGTGCCTAAATAATAAAAATCTAAACTTCCAAGCTGAATTAAAATTATTGATTTCCAAGAAATATGAATTTCAACGAGAGAGAGAGAGAGACAATGGAGAGAATGGAGAAATTAAAAAAACGGGGACAATGGGGAAATTAAAAAAGTAAAAAGTAATAGAATATTCAATGATATAAAGCAACATAACCATATAAAATAAATATGCTTAATATATTTATAACATTAAAAAGGGGATAGAAAAATATAAGTAAGGCACAAAAGACTACCAAGTGGCAAACAAATGTTAAGAATAAAATGCAACTTCTAGAAGAGTAAAAATATATTTCAAATTTACATTTAAAAAATATATTTAGTACTTACATTTTTAAGTCAATATATGAGAGTATCAGTCAGATGCACTTCAGGAGAGGATTGGTTTTCTGTTGCCTAAGAAGCTCCTTGCCTGGAGAGCCACATTCCATCCCTTCTCAGTGAGGCATTTCCTCATGACCTTGACTAAAATGTCTAACTTTCTCCACTCTGGAGATTTCATATATAATTTCCTCTTTTTACTTTTTGTTTTATTTCTCCTACTAGAATGAGACCTCTATTGAGTAGTGGTTACTGTTTATTTTCTTCACTAAAGTAGTTCAGGACCTATAAGAGTGTTTAAATATAGAAGTAGTTCAGTCAGTATTTACTGAATGAATAGAATGGTAAACCTGAAACAAATTAAGAAGAACACAATCTAAAAAGTCCAACAGATATAACATATGAAGGAGAGTGAGAGAACAAAATAGGAAAAAAAATCATTAGAAAGTTAAAAACCAAAGTTATTTAAACTAGCTGTTGCAGAATAATAATGACATAATTATAGGATCCAGTATGTCTAGCAACTAACTAAAAGAAGTTTCAGAAAGAGGGAACAGAAACATTAGAGAAACAGAAATGATCAAATAAATAACATGAACAATAAATAACATGATTTCTGATTTACGTAAGTCACCATAATATTCTAATAATATAAATGATGACTTACATCACAACAGTGAGAAGATCAGAGGAAAGACATCGTGTTCACCATGTGTATGTTTGATGATAAGATAAGGACTATAAAGAAAAGAAAACAAAACAAGAAATGTTACTTATAAATGTAAATGAATGTGTCCAGCTGAAATAAAGTGTTTGTCTTTGGATATTAGTTGAGGGGTACAAAATTTCACTTATACAAAATAAACAAATTCTGGCACTTCAACATAGAACAATGTGGTGATAGTAAAACATAGAATTGTATTGTATATTTCAATTTTGCTAGGAGGGCCGACTTTAAGTGTTTTTGTCACACTCATATACATGCACACACATATACACACAAACACACACACGCCCAAAGTAACTACCTGAGGTTAGGGATATGTTAAGTAGCTTGATTGTGGTGACTATTTCACAAGATATACATATAGTAAATGATCAACTTTGACACGTTAAATATATACATTTGAATTGTCAATTATCTCCAAAAAGTTGGGAGAAAAGGTGAAATAATAACCACACACAAACAGAAAGTGGGAATCAAAAGTTTGAAGTGGTTGGATAGTTACTACTGTTTTTAGTCATAAACCCTGTGGTACAATTTGGGTTTTAAAATATATATGTGAGTTAATCTGATAAAGAATTAGAATAAGGACCGGGTGCGGTGGCTCATGCCTGTCATCCCAGCACTGTGGGAGCCCAAGGTGGGTAGATTGCCTGAGGTCAGGAGTTTGAGACCAGCCTAGCCAACATGGTAAAACTCCATCTCTACTAAAATTATGAAAATTACCTGGGCGTGGTGGTGCGTACCTGTAATCCCAGCTACTCAGGAGGCTGAGGCAGGAGAATTGCTTGAATCTGGGAGGTGGAGGTTGCAGTGAGCTGAGATCACACCACTGCACTGTAACTTGGGTGAGAGAGTGAGACTCCATCTCAAAAAATCATAATAATAATAAAAAGAATTAGAATAATAATTATACATTTGAGACTCCATTTGATAGTAATAAAACTAAATATCCTTTTCTTTTTAAACCGAGAAACCTGGAATGCAAAATGTTTGACCACACACATAATCATTTGTTGGTGATGATCTAAAATAATGAAAGTGAATCTACACTTCATTCTTCAAAATTGTTTACAAAATATTTTGTACCTTTGTAGCATATTGAAAAAAATGATTTTGAAATATATATACGTTTAGGGCAAATAAACTCTCATTCCAAGTAAGCTGGTTAAACACACACACACAAACCCCACCCCCTACATCCAAGAAAAATGCATATCTTAACAGATATATTAAAGATATTTACAGTATTTTGGAAAAGTTTAATCCTAAATCAATGTATTTTTTCGAAGGGAAAATGTTTATTTTGGAAAAAATTTTTTTCGATATTAAGGAGGTTTTGAAATTTAAAGTTCACAGAAACAAAGTCTTCAGCCTCAGACCTTCACCAGGGAGAAAGGCTTCATTACCAGCTACTGTCAGTCACATGTGTCAGCTGGTACCAAGACCTGTAGTCATTTTGAAAGAAAGGAAAAAAATACCTGTTTTCACTATGAATTCACAATCTATTATACGTCACAATAAAAGAATTTAAAAATCAGTTAACAAGATATTTGATAAAATATCTATGTCTGCTTTGCTGAGAGATATTTACCTGCTTTGCAGCTAGCAGGCTGTCCAAATTGCAAAACATTGTAGCAAAAACAAGCACTGAAATCAAGCCTTGCTTCTGCCAAGTTTCATGCTGGTGATGATTTTTATTAAATAAGATATTTTAGAGGCAGCATAAGGCTTGCCCTTGGTTTGCTTTCTGACTTTGCATGAATTTTCAGCCATTTCAATAAAAGAGAAGGATTTATGTATATTAAACTTTGCCTAAAATATTTTATGAAACAATTTCTTTGAAGGAAAGGCATGATTTAAACTTTCACCAAATAATTACAGCTGATGTTTATCCATTGCCTACTCTGTGCTATGCTTGATATGAAGTGTTTGATATTAATGTTCTCACTCAATCTTCACAAGAGGCCTGTGAAATAGGCACTGCCCATGTTATGCCTCAGTGGTGGGGAGAGAAAAAATTATATTTCTGGGAGTGTGAGGACTTAAAAGCTCTACAGAAAAATTAGACAGTTCCCATTAAATGCCTCCCTTTTAGACTCTGGTGAATTGGAATGATAAACAGTTAGTCTTTTATTTTGGCAAGCAAAAATTTGGATTCCTCTAAATTCTATGTCTGTCAGTGTAGATGGGTTTTCTGCTATGTAAACGTCACATTTCCCAGTAGTTACGGACAGTATGTATTTCACAAACATCAACAAATAAAAAAGAATTATAAAGCGGCTTACCGTGTTTGGTCTAACTTTTTAAATTTTGGAACACAAAATGAAAAGTCTCTGGTTTACAAGGTGAAGAAAGACACATTAAACAGGAATTTTAAAAGTGTTCCATTGACACGAGATTAAGAATTTTACTAGTTCTTAGATTTCGGGGGGAAAGGAAAAAGAAAGGGAAACTAAGACCAAATTCACACTTTGTTGATGCCAAGTGTTCTTGAAAAGGAGGGTTTAAAGTGAAATATTTAGCCGAACTTGAATCTGTATTAACTTAAATTTTGATATTTGACACTTAAAGCAAAAGTTACCTTTTGCTTTAACTGTATGAATTTGGTGTTCAGTTTTTTTCTAATCTTAGTGTGTGAACCTGCTTTTTTTCAATAAAAAAATGTCATTTTCATGTTAAAATTGAAGAGGTGGCTTATTATTCTTCAGTTGGGCTGCAATTCACTCTCCTACCCCAATCATTTCCACCATTCTTAAGGCAACAATAGCTGATATTGCTGTACACGCAAAAAAACTGACTGCTATGGCTGACCCAAATCATGTAACAACCATGATTTTCCTTCTTGACAGCATTCCCCATCACTATACACCAAAGATCACAATGCCCACTTAATGACAAAAGTCAGAATTGCTAGAGACTGAGAGAAGCAAAAGAAGTTCCAAAACTGTCATTGTAGCAGAATAAAAATTGTGCAGTGGCACCTCATTAAACCTCCAGAACCTCAACATTCTCATACAATTCTATTGTAACTGGTGGTAGAGATCAAGAGACTGAAGGGAGAAAAATGTCACCTACTATTTCTAACGCAAGTCATTAAACTAGTTCAGCATGTCTGGATGTCTTCCGAATGGCCTAAATGCTCCTGACTGTGTGGTTTCTAGCTTAACCATCTGCAGTCCTTGACTGACAGCTCATCAACCCTGAATTTGATATCCATTTTGGCACCATGTGTATAAAAGTGGAATGAACCAAGCTGTTTAATCACACATCTTAGCTTTTGCCTTTTATGTCATGCTTATTTCTCAACTTATACCATTTATACATTTTCTAATAACCCTATTGCTAACTCAAGAGTGATAGGAGGAATGAAACAAATATTCTTCATAAAGAAAAACATTTCCAAAGTATTTCAAAGTTTAACATACATATTTCAGAATAAATTGTTAACAAATTAGCACATTTATTTGATCAAAAGATGGCTTGGTTGAAGAGAGAGAAAGATAAAAACCTAAAAGTCTAAAAGCAAAAGAGGGTTTAAAAGTCACTACACTCTCAAAAATATGGATGAAATTTTTCTTTTCCTCTGAGCAAGTGAACTAAAACTGTCTATATGCACTACAAGTACGGAGTATTGAGCTTTGTGATGTCCCAATAATCTAAAATAATTCCACCCCACACATAATAAATACAATTGCTTTTGGTGAACCTCATAGTTGGTATTTATTGAGTATCACACTTTAAATTTGTCTACTACTTGTGAAACTGGGAGATACATTTACGAGTATATGATTTTGTGAAGTGGATAGACAGATGATTTGGGGTTACTTTCAAACACTTTACATACCTGTGACAACTCACTACAACTAAAAAGAAAAATGTGTGGGCATTTTACTCACAATAAGTTCTTATAGTTTTTTGGTGTCTTAAATGTTACTTTACCAGTAATATGAATATTTTTGCAGTATAAATTTGGATTATTTCTATGACATCTCTACTGCTACATATACTGATAGCTAAGATTCAGACTACATTTTCACATAAGAGAAGTACCTAATGGCTTAAAATAAGAACAGCAATTCAAGAATCTTGTGATCATTTTGATAAACGTTCTTTTTGATTGTTTGTTTTTGTTTTGAGATGGAGTCTCGCTCTGTGGCTCAGGCTGGAGTGCAGTGGTGCAGTCTCAGCTCATTGCAACCTCCGCCTCCTGGATTCAAGCGATTCTCCTGCCTCAACCTCCTGAGTAGCTGGGACTACAGGTGCATGCTGCCAAGCCCAGCTATTTTTTTTTTTTTTTCTATTTTAGGAGAGACGGGGTTTCACCGTGTTGCCCAGGCTGGTCTCGAGCTCCTGAGCTCAGGCAATCTGCCTGCCTCGGCCTCCCAAAGTGCTGGGATTACAGGCGAGAGCCACTGTGCCTGGCCCTGAGAAACATTCCTTAAGAAAGAAATATGCTTTTTGTGCTTTATTTTGATAAAGAGCCATACTAATGGGGAAAATAACATGTTTTTGAAAGAATTATGTAAGGAAGATATACTCTACCCGAGTATGTAACCATTTAGAAAATCAAACATCATTTTCAGCTCCCACCCCATTTATCCCAAGCATCCTGTCTTCCGCTGCATTTATTGTCCAATGGATATCATTGCCTTCAGATCTCCCTTTTGCTCAGTCATTTTGTAATAGTAGCCGGATCTGAAAGAGCTGTGTTTATCACACCCACTTCAAGGTCAACGCTGTGCAGTCAGTTTGGTAGAAAGTGGCTTTTAAAATCTGAGCTCAAAAATAAATCTTTTACAGGGAATTTATTCTATTTACCTAGGAGTTGGTCTGAAAATAAACACTGCTTTGGTAGAAACATTTTGTTAAATATTCAAATCTCAGTATCTCCATCACACACATGCTTCAGCTGGACTTTTGGGTTTAAAAGTCTGAATGTAAATATACAAGTGCTTTTTGGTACCTCTGCTTTGGTCATATCCATGGATTTTTTTTTTTTTTTTTTTTTCCGTGGGAAGGTAGGAAGTAAATAAGAAAGAACGTTAACTGGGCAACATGGAAGTGGCTACATAGCCAGATACCAATTTTAAATCAGCACATTGAATCCTTCATGCTGGGATTTGGGAATCAACTAAACTTTCCAGGGCAGAATCCTAGAAACAACTTGCCTCTGGTGAGGCTCCATGTGGAAATGATGGTAATTTCTATGAATAGCTGCTATTTCTTTTTTTTTTATTTTTTTTTTATTATACTTTAAGTTCTAGGGTACATGTGCATGACGTTTATATCATGTATAACTCCCCAATGCAATCCCTCCCTCCTCCCCCCTCCCCATGATAGGCCCCAGTGTGTGATGTTCCCCTTCCCGAGTCCAAGTGATCTCATTGTTCAGTTCCCACCTATGAGTAGAGTATGCATAGGCTTTCCAGAGAAAATGCTGATGGACCATCAATGTTTGCTTTGCAGTACTGATACAGACAGAAGAAAAATTGGGTAGAAGAGGGTTTATACACTCAAGCTTAAAGGTGTCTCTCTCTCTCTCTCTCTCTCTCGTGTGTATGTGTGTGTGTGTGTGTGTAAACTCCATCTTGTCTCAGACAAGACAAGAGTTGTACTGTAGACAACTCTTACTTGTCTACAGTAAGAGTTGAACTGTATAATATGCCTGTGATATTTACCAAAGTGTTATATAACAGCCACAGAAAAACATCCTACACAAGTGGTGGTGCTGTTCCTAGCATTCCCATCTTATCACATTGTGGAGATCTTCCACGTCGAATTGAAATATTAATATTTAGATTAAAATAAAACCAGAGGCAGTGTTTAGGATAAATAAATCTGAAGACTAAATGAAGTAATTTATCAGATTCCAGATTCTATTACTACAGGAAAGAGGAAAAGAAAGTCTAAGAGAAACTTTTCCTCACTAGATTCTTTTTTTTTTTTTTTTTGAGACGGAATCTCGCTCTGTTGCCCGGGCTGCAGTGCAGTGGCCGGATCTCAGCTCACTGCAAGCTCCGCTTCCCGGGTTTACGCCATTCTCCTGCCTCAGCCTCCTGAGTAGCTGGGACTACAGGCGCCCACCACCTCGCCCCGCTAGTTTTTTGTGTTTTTTTTTTTTTTTAGTAGAGACGGGGTTTCACCGTGTTAGCCAGGATGGTCTCGATCTCCTGACCTCATGATCCGCCCGTCTCGGCCTCCCAAAGTTCTGGGATTACAGGCTTGAGCCACCGCGCCCGGCCCCACATTAGATTCTTAAGGATCTTTCCTTTTCTTTTCTTTCCTTTCTTTTCTTAGTTTCTTTTTTTGTTTTTTGAGACAGAGTCTTGCTCTGGCACCAGGCTGGAGTGCAGTGGCACAATCTCAGCTCACTGCACACCACCACTTCCTAGGTTCAAGCGATTCTCCTGCCTCAGCCTCCGGAGTAGCTGGAACTACAGGCATGGGGCACCACGCCTGGCTAATTTTTTTGTATTTTTAGTAGTGATGGGGTTTCACTGTGTTAGCCAGGATGGTCTTGATCTCCTGACCTCATGATCTGCCTGCCTCAGCCTCCCAAAGTGCTGGGATTACAGGCATGAGACACCACACGGGACCTCTTTATGGATATTTTAAACATAAGTAGAGTCCTTGAATCCAACGCTCTCAATCCTTCGAATCCTTCTCAATCTTCTTTGCCTGGATTCTTTGCAGAAAAGCATTAATGTCTCTGTATGAGAAGTAGCATGACATATTGGTGACTATGGTCAGTTAAGGGGCCTGACAGCCCGGTGTCTGATCCCTAGTCTGCTAAGGGGCAGTCCTGTGACACTAGGCACAAAACTGTAATAACAGTGCTAATCTCATGGGGCAGTAGTGAGAATTAAATTACTTACCATATGAAAATGCTGAGAATGGTGAATACTTTCACTGGATATTATAAGGTTCACATAGCTTGACTCATTATTTCTGTATGTCGGATTATTCTTCTTCACTGGATGTATCTGGCCCAGAAAACTAAAACCTTGCCTAATAAAAACAATACATCTTTAACACAAAAATGTGATGAGTAATGCCAGTTGTTTATTTTCTAAGCTCTTAACAAACAATCTGTTAATAAAGCAAAGCTATTTCTTAGAATGGACTGAATGCTTAGCTGTGTCACAGAAGGGGCAAGTCAGAAGGGCACTTAAAGGACTTTGATATCTGAGCTTCTGAGCATTAGAACATGTACTTTCAAGAAGGGAAACTAGATTGGTTAAAGTTTGAAATGTAATATATTAGGATCGATAGGCTTAGTGAAGAGAGGGTCCTGAAGAGAATCTTAAAAACTAAATTGTGCTTTGGTAATTTACGTATTTGCCCAGGTAAGCAAGCTATTGTCTCAGAGAAATAGCTTCCCAGAGATTTTTTTCTGAAGGAAACACTGAAGTCATTTCTTGATGTGCAGTCTTCAATTTCCTTAGTAATGGTTTCTTGGAATAAATAACAAAGTCATGTTGATCTAGGTGGTCCTGGCTCTTAGTGTTAACGGCTATGTTGTGTTAATGCAGGTGACTGTAGTTTTCAAAATAAAAAAGTTTAAATTATCCATGCTATTAAAACTCAGTTGATATTCTTTTGATGTATTGTCATTCCTCCAGTAATTGTGATATTAAGAGCGAAATAAATACATTTGCATACAGAGTTTATTTAGTGTTATATCATAAATAATTTTGATTGTAATAAAATAATTATATTAAGAAGAATAATAGGATTAGTTCACCTTATAACTTTATTTCTTATTCCTTACAACTTATTTCATTATATTCCACAGAGACATTTAAGTTGTATCATTGATTTTAGACTTTCCAAACTATGCTGTGATTGACATTCTTGTACATTAAACTTTGTGTGCATTATTTTTATTTTGTTACAACAAATTGCAGTTGAAGACAAAAGTTCCAATTCAAAGGGCATGAATAAATTTTATATATTTTCAGATTACACTCAAGGAATAATGTCAAGAGACTTCATTTAAAAAAATAAGATTTTAGAAATGTAACTAAAAGACCATACAGCTATGGCTCAGAACATTTTAATAACTTTCTTGGAAAATCGCCTCAGAACATATGAATAAGTCATGCAAGAAGAACCATTTTACTACTGTATAAACTTTCTTAGTTTTTAACCCTAAATGTAATTATCCACCTATGTCTAAAATCTTAATAAGACTTGGCTTTCAGTAAAATTTTCATGTTTAAGAGTGAAATCTTTTATCAAAAAGATTAGCAACCACAGTGGGGTTATTTTTAAAAGCATATTACGTATTATCAAAACACCTTTCTTACATCTTGAGAATAATTATTGCATGGTTGAAGGAAAGTAAAACCCAAAGGATGATTTTTGAAAGAGTCTTTCTCATTTTAGTTTATGTTTTAAGTTATTTTTGAAATTCTAATATATTACTAAATTAAGCGTAAGTCCACTGAACACCTTGGTACTGCTATGTGCAGGAAGGTGACTAAATTGTCATTCCGGACATCGAGGTGCTTATCAGCAATATGACCAATATGACCATTTGTGTACCAATTAAGTGGAACCCCTTAGAAACAAAATGCTTGCCCTCCTTCCTATTTTTTTTAGCCACTTTATTGGGAAACGACTAGCTGTGAGAAAACTCGGTGAGCCAATTGGCTCCTGGAATCTCATGTTCTACTTTTGTACGGTCAAAATAACATTTCTGTCACAGGCTTCTTGTGGGAACTATGTGCAATGAAGTATGTAGAGGTACTACAAATGCTATCAAAATGGCAGAAATTTAAGCAACTAGTATTATTTATGAAGAATCTATCTTCACTTTTAGAGGTGTTGATATTTTTAACCTTGTTTTACAAAACCCCCTGAGATATACTGAAGACTGAAGTGCATATTTTTTACCAAACTCCTTAAGTTTATAGGTAATATCATTGAAAAAAAGTGTTTTTCTTTTATTTTAAACAGACAAAAATAAATTTTCTATTTTTAAATGCATGTTGATTGTCTGGTAAATTGACTAGCTTCTTATAAGTGACAGGTGTTTGAGTGTTTGAGCATATGCTTTCATTACAAATCAGGAAAATCAGAGATGGGAGGGAATTTTGAAATGAGAGGTCATATCCAGGAGGTGAACCAGAGAACTAGGGAGACTGAGGAAATAGAACAGAAATGGCAGATATTAACTGTTTTGAATGAAACAGATGAGGTTTTTGAGACATAGCAGCTCCTTATAAATAACAACATAGTATGTTGATAATATCTAAGACTTGTAATATAGCTGTTTATGAGCTTGAACTGGAAAAATGAATAAAAGATTAAATAAAGTGGACCGAAGACATAAAGATACTGAAGATAGAAATCTTAATTTAAAAAAAAAAAGCAGGCAGCACAATCTTGATAGTCGGCAGCTTCGTGATACCTGAGGGGATTGGGATAAGGGAGAGAGGGGTGATAGCAGACAGAAAAGCAATGTAGAAATAACAGATCACAGGAATATGCAAAGCAACACAATTTTTCCTGAGAAGATCTAGTTTGGAACACTATTTCAGTTGCTCAAATGCATTGCTCTATATAAATCCCATAAGTACATGTAATGACTCCAGGTAGTTTATTGTACTCATGAATAAAGACACATTTCACTCTGAAAAGGAAGGGATGAAATACTTTTCTTTAGGACAAGTAATTCCTATTTCATGCCAATGTTTCAAAAACTACTCATCAGATGCATAGGTTTAGCATTCCCAATCCTCCTGATATGATTTGGCTGTGTCCCCACCCAAATGTCATCTTGAATTGTAATCCCTATAATCCCCACATGTCATGGGAAGTACATGGTGAAGGGTAATTGAATCATGGGAGCGGCTTCGCCCATGCTGTTCTCATGATAGTGAGTGAATTCTCACGAGATCTGATGGTTTTATAATCATTTGGCATTTCCCCTGCTGGCACTCATTGTCTCTCCTGCCTCCCTGTGAAGAGGTACCTTCCACCGTGATTGTAAGTTTCTGAGGCCTCCCCACCCAGGCTGAACTGGGAGTCAGTTAAACCTTTTTCTTTATAAATTACCCAGTCTCAGGTATTTCTTCATAGCAGTGTGAGAATGAACTAATATGCTTCCAGAAAAATATTGCTGATTCTGTGGACTGGATTTAGCACATTTTTTTTTCAATCTTTCCTTTGTGGTTAAGATGAAAGAGATACTTGGTACTAATTTATCTCCCAATTCCACTCATAATTAAATTAGCTACTGTTTAATTATACGCATTATCAGAGCACCCCTCTTGGCTATGCCAAGTAGGTTACATAGAATATTTCCAAGAATTTTCCACAATGTTTCCAAGCATTTTACCATTTTCTGAAGCTCAAGTAATCATATCTGTGGGACCAGAGTATAATCCTGGGTGCAAGAATATAACCTCTCAATCATAGAACTAAATGGATAATCAGTACCTGGAAGAAGGGCCAGAGGTAGAACAAAATCTCTGTTGGCAGGCCTTTGATCAGCAGCAGAGGAAAATACAGGTGTAAGCACCGTCTTGAAACTGCACTGAAGGAAGACTTTGAAAAATTCAGGAAATAAGTGATAATACATAGCATTAACATTTGATTCTGTAGAGTTGTCTTGTTCTTGAAGTTTAAAAAAATATTTTGGAATCATAATACTTACAATGGGATAATAACTAGATACACAATTTTAACTTGCTATTATACCAAAAGGTAAAGCCAATGATACTAAAAGGTTCCAAGATTTGGGGTAGGGATACATGTCATTTACAAACAAATGAGAAACACACAGTCTTCTCACTTTTTGCCTACAGCATTAGATGCTGGAAACCTAGTGAGCAGTTCCTTTTAAAATTCTTAAAGAGAATAATTTCTAATTAAAAGTTAATATCCAACTAAAATAAGCATCTATAATGACACATTGCCTGATCTGCAAGGTCATAGAAAAGTGTTCTTCCATTTTACAAGGAAGGTGCTTGCTGAAAAATATGATATACCAGGTAAAAAGAAGAAATGAGATCAGACAAACCATGCATCTAGCCCTGGAGATCAGTGAGGAAGACTCTCAGGCTGGTGAGATGGTGAAAGTTAAGTGCGCAGACTACAGAAAGGAGCAATCCAAGCTGATAGAGGAGGAGAAATGGTTTTAAGAAAGGGTTCTCCAGGAACAAAGAACAATCAATTTTAAAATATGATAGAGACAATTTGTGGAATGCCAAAAACAAAGGCTACCTAAAAAGATGAACTGACTACAAAGGGGAAGTATTTTAGGATTTGGAAGATTTATGTCTGCAATAGAGTCGTGCTTATTGTCATCACAGGTTTATTAAAGTCAGAAATAACTTTACACTGCACTGCTCATAGACTCTTAATTTGATTAACTTTTCTGAGTCTTCTTGATGGCAATAATCTGTCTTCTTCACGAACTATAATTCAGTCATAATAAAACCACACTTTAAAAATTGTTCTGCACTCCAGTTTGGGCTACAGAGCAAGACTCCGTCTCAAAAAAAAAAAAAATTGTTCTAGTATGAGTGTATGCTAATTTTTAGAGTAACAAATTTTACCTCAAAAAATATATAACACTATGATATCAAATCAGATAACGAATTAGTACAAAAAATACTAAATAATCCTAAAAACTTCCCACATGGACAAAAAACCCATCATTTACCTTTAGTGAATATTCATTCAACCTCTATGCATAAATTGATATATGATAGAATAGATATATTTATGTGAATAGATAAAATACTTCTACTTAAAGTGTGATTATACAGGCTAAATTTTAAAAACGTGTTCTTACTTACATTTAATTAATTTAACAAATTACTGCCCTAGAAACCGAGTTGCTGGACTAGAGATAAATATTTCTTCCTCCTAGGAATCATTATTAACTTAATCGTCAGCCAAGATTAAGATCTTCATCCTAGCACTTTGGGAGGCGGAGGCAGGAGGATCGCTTGAACTCAGATACTTGAGATGAACCTAGGCAACATAGGGAGACTCTGTCTCTATAAGCAACTAAAATAAAAAAAAAAAATAGCTGAGTGTGGTGGCATGCACCTGTAGTCCCAGCTCTTCAAGAGGCTGAGGTGGGAGGATCGCCTGGACCCCAGAAAGTCGAGTCTGCAGTGATCCGTGATTGTGCCATTGCACGCCAGCCTGAGTGACAAAGCAAGACCCTATCTCAAATAAAAATAAAAGTAAGACTTTTTCAAAGTTTAAAAGACTGAATGGATATATTAGGGACAATAGATTGTGTAGTGATTTAGGTGAGAGGTGATGATGGTTTGTTTGAAGGTGGTCTTGGCGGAAATGGAAAGAATGGGACACATTAGAGAGATACCTTGGACATAGAGACACAAACATATATAATACGTGAAAACCAACAAAGTGACAGCAGCCTAAATAATGAGCCTGGAGATTCATCTAGTGAGCGGTGAATTTCTTAAAAGATCAACAGGTAGCCTGTTAATGAAGCAAAGCTACAATTTATTGCAGGAGGAGACACCGCCACCTTGCTGGAGTCTTAACAGTGTCTCAGAAAGGGAAGTCAGAATTGCCGCAATATTTACAGCAGTTTCTGGGCTGGGCTCCAGTGGCTTAAGGCAGATCTTTTAAAGCAGAGGAATTGATCAGGAATGAGTCAACTTTCTGATATAATAGTTTGAGACTGCTGGACACAGAGAAGTAAGGACTTTAAAGTGATTCTCAATAAGTATACTGTGGTTGATAAGCAAGTTGTTTGTACAGGTGAACAGTACAGTCTCCAATAAATTGACTTGTAGAAATTTTATAAAGCATCTCTATTTTTTTTCTGGGCAAATAATGAAGTCTTCTTGACACAAGTAATCTACTGTTTTATTTAAATACTATTACCAAAGAGGATCTCAATTCTCAAAACAGAATGTGGGAGGAATTGAGAGATGCAGCTAGAACTGAGCCCAAGGGAAAACATATGTTTGAAAATAAGATGTGAGGGGAAGTTTCAACAAGAAAACTAACAGTTAAAGGGGCTGGAATGAAATGGGGAGAGATTAATATCTTAGAAGCCAACGGAAGAAACTGTTGAACAGTATGAAGAGGAAAACGAAAATGAAGACAGACAAATTCCAACTGAAGATAAAACATGGAAATAATTGGCAATGTTAGGGAAAGACTTTAAAAAGCTAAGATTAAACTAAGTTAAGAAATGGATAATTGAAGAAGTAGAGAGAGTATATTTGAACTCTACTGAGAATTTAACAGTTTCAAATAAATTTTTCAAGAGATTTTATATCTCCTCACTTTTGAACATTTATAGTGGCATTAAAAATGCAAAAAAAAAAAAGTGTATCCAAAGAGAATAATCATTCATCTTTTTTTTCTTCTTCTTGAGATGGAGTTTTGCTTTCGTTGCCCAGGCTGGAGTGCAATGGCATGATCTCAGCTCACTGCAACCTCAGCCTCCCCTGTTCAAGCGATTCTCCTGCATCAGCCTCCTGAGTAGCTAAGATTATAGGCATTAACCACCGTGCCCAGCCCATTAATCTTTTTACAAACAACTAGAGGGGAATGATAGAAGAAAAGCAAAAGGAAACAGTAAGAAAAAACTTACATTAAATAGTTTCTGCCAAACACAAAGTGTTCCTAGACACAGGTTTACAGGCCAAATATCATCAAGCAACAAGCTTACTACAAGTGAATCCTGGTAAACGTATTGATCTAAGCCTGTTATTGTTTGCCACTGTTGCAGGCATATTTGGGGGCAAATCTAAATATACACAACTACGAGTTTTCTCCAAGAGTACTAAATGAAATAAATGTATATTTGTTTTCCCTTTTTGAACTTTTAATTTTCCTTTGATCCTTTCTGTTTCTCCCATTGGTGCTGTATCCTAATGTCAGCAGGCATCCCTTTGAGATATGACTTCCTTGTTAAAATGGATAGCTTGTCAGTTAATACACTTGTCAGTTAATACTATGCACTCAGTTGTATAACTGGTTTCTCAGGAAGGTGGATTTCTTTTTCTTGGGCTTCTGATTCCTTAATTTTCCACCTCTTGTCTGAATTGGTCTGGTCCATGAAGCCATCCATAATTCCTCTGCCAGTCACAGCCAACACAGGATATGTGAGGATGTTGAAGATAATTTCCTTCATCAAATGACAGATAACATATCATCTGCTTTCCATGAGCTCAGTGGCTTTTTGGTGAGATATGCATGTAAAGAAATACATTATGTTTGACTAGAAAATGCCATAAGCCTATTGGAGTCGCTCTATTTCTTCATCTTCTTATTCTTCATCCTCCATCTTCTTCATAGAAAACCTGCACAGTATCTGTGCCATTCACTAATATACACCTAGTTGACCATTGGATACAACATAGGTGCTAATCTTGACTGGACAACTAAACAGGAATGTGGTTAAAGCAATATGAGAGAACCTTGAAACAAAGACAGTGAAAGTAAGATCCATGAGGATGTCTTAAAGATGATGGGCCTTCCTCAGGGTGGGAAGTGGGGCAAGTGCTTTGTGTGTAATGATGTGAGAGGATGCTAGGGCCTGGAGCACTTAGGAAAAAGAACAACACACAGGTATGGCAGAAGATGCAAATGGAAGTGGAATGTGTTCCTTACTGGAAGCTCTGGGGAATCTACTTCCAAGCTCATTCAAGTTGTTGATCAAATTCCGTTCTTGTAGTTGTAGGGCTGAGGTTTCTGTTTTCTCGATAGTTGTCAACCAGAGTACAGTTTTGCTCCTACAGGCTGTCATTTTCCTTCTCAAGCGTGCCATGAGCTCCAGGCCTCTACCTAACCTTTGTTTGTGGATCCTACATCTGAGAGCCATAACATTGTATCACAGACAATCCTTCTGATGTATCCAACCTCTAATTTTTCCTGCTGTATCTCTCTGATCCCAGCCAGAGGAAGTTCTCTGCTTTTAAGGGCACATGGGATTTAGTGGTTCCATCTCTATAATCCAGAATGATCTCCTTATTTTTGCTTTTTGGTTTTTTGTTTTGTTTTGTTTTGTTCTGAGATGGAGTTTCGCTGTTGTCACTGGGACTGGAGTGCAATGGCGTGATCTTGGTTCACTGCAACCTCCACCTCGCAGCTTCCAGCAATTCTCCTAACTCAGCCTTATAAGCAGCTAGGATTACAGGCGCCTGCCACCACACCCAGCTAATTTTTGTATTTTTAATAGAGACGGGGTTTCACCATATTGGCCAGGCTGGTCTCAAACTCCTGAACTCAAGTGATCCGCCGGCCTTGGCCTCCCAAAGCGCTGGCATTACAGGTGTGAGCCACTGTGCCCGGACTGGTCTCCTTATTTTAAGGTCTGTAACACTGATTACACCTTCAAAATCTCCTTCGTTATGTAACATAACATAGTCACAATTTTTAGAGATTAAGCATTTATTTGCAAGACCAATACTACCATCGACATGACCGAACGTATGAAATGTTCATAGAGTCCACGTTGGTTCACAGTGGCAATAAGAGAGTGAGTGAGAAGCCAGTTATCAGGAAGAAAGTTAACAAGTGCCCTGGGCAGAGACACTCAACATTATTTATCACTTTCCACTGGAATCTTCCAGCTAAAAAAAGAAAAACGTTCTTTGTCTTATTTTTTGTTCCTAAAATTATCTTATTTGTGCTATGTCTAAAATCCATCTGCATTAGCTTCATAATGAACACTGAAACAATTTACACATAAACAGTAATTTCACCAATTTAAGTAGCACCTCTGGTATTTTGTTATTTTAGAGTCTTGGTTTTAGAAATAATTCGAAATTACCCAAAGTTGAATTCTTCGTATCACTATGTGAAAAGGTGTGATTGGATTATAAGCAATAAGCTTCCTCCATCCCACACTCTCTGACTTACAGATTTGCCCTTTAAAATTGACTGAAAATATATGTCTGTGAATTTTGAATAATTTATGAAAACAAGGCAAAAATCTAATAATAAGCAATAGTGTCCTTCACCCAATACACAAGATGAGTTAGGGCGTTGTGGGTGTTTTCATCACTGTATGTGAAAAGTGTCTAGAAGATATGACCCACATCTAGTCGTATTGTTTAGGTAAAATATTGTATCTACGCAAGCAAATCCAAATGATTAATTGTGCAATTACTACCCCATCTACACCAATGAGTCTTTGTGGATGTGTTCATAGTCAGTGGAAATAAAATGAGGTGTAGGCCGGGCGTGGTGGCTCAAGCCTGTAATCCCAGCACTTTGGGAGGCCGAGGCGGGCGGATCACGAGGTCAGGAGATCGAGACCATCCTGGCTAACATGGTGAAACCCCGTCTCTACTAAAAAATACAAAAAACTAGCCGGGCGAGGTGGCGGGCGCCTGTAGTCCCAGCTACTCGGGAGGCTGAGGCAGGAGAATTGCGTGAACCCGGGAGGCGGAGCTTGCAGTGAGCTGAGATCCGGCCACTGCACTCCAGCCCGGGCCACAGAGCGAGACTCCGTCTCAAAAAAAATAAATAAATAAATAAAAAATAAAAAATAAAATGAGGTGTAAACATTGCTTTATCTCTGTCACACGCAACCATCCCTACATGGAGTTCTCGGAGAAATGGCAGGATCCCTTCTCATGCATTTTGTGACACAGTTTGGCATGTCAATCACCTTTATGTTTCCTCTCAAATTCATTTTCTACCATTCCCCTGCTCTCATCTGTGTCTTAATGACCTATATTTCCCAGGCTTCTTTGTCCTCTGATTTCTAGGTATATCCACCCAATGAGATGCATTTTTAGAAGATATGAGAGTCAAAGAAGAGAAGCCTGAATTTTTCTCCTTTTTCTGTTTCTTATGGAATTTCCTTACAGCTCTGGATTCCATCAAATAGATTTTCAGCAGGTAGTCCTGGTCCCTGGGCTCGGGCAGTATCATCTCCTTTCTTCTTTGTTAATGTTTAAGACAATTTAAAAAATACTGCAAGAAAGATGCTAAAAGATTCATTTAAAGATAGTCAAAGGACTTTATCCAGAGCTCAATTTTGACACTGGTGTCTGCTGCCATTCCAGAATTATTTCAAATGTACTCTCTTCATAATACAGAAAAGTCTGATGCATCCTGCTGCTCAGAATAGTTTTGATGTTTAGTTTTGGATATTTAATGGCTGGCCTAAGGGTTCTCAATTAGTATGGAATGAAAAAATAGGAAAAGGTAGCATGCTTGACTTTTTAGTCTATTACTAATTCAAAGGGCCATATCTTAACCAGATACATACCAATGGAGCATACATTTTTTCATCTGCTTCCTTAGAAGTAACTAGACTGTCATTTAAAGTCACTTCTATTCACTCACTCTCATCAACAAATGTAAAAATCTATGTTATGATAGGCTAACAAAGGGCATTTTAGAGGTCTTCAAAATGTCACACATTTTCTTCTTACTATAATTAATTTTCTTCTTACTATAATTAATTTCTCCTTAATAAATTCAGTTAGTTTAAATGGTTTAGTTTTGAAATTATGCATTGGGCACTTTTCACATTTTTATAGAAATTTATATTTAGTTTATAGTAAGTATGTGGTATGGAATATCATGTGGTCTGTTTAAAATACTACTTATTGACCTTGGCATGGTGGCTTATGACTATAATCCCAGCACTTTGGGAAGCCGAGGTAGGAGGATCACTTGGGCCAGGAGTTCAAGACCAGCCTGGGCAACATAGTGAGACTCTCATCTCTATAAAAAATAATTTTAAAAAATTAGCCAGGTATGGTCCCACCTGGGTAAGGTAGTGAGACCTTGTCTCAAAAAATAAAATAAGATAAAAATACAACTTATAGAGTTGTCTTTACAGTTGGACATTTTCATATCACTTTGAATGTACTGAGAGTATTTTTCAGTTTATTGGGGATTGGGAACAATGCAAATTATAGCACGTCAGTTTGGAAATGAGTGTATTCACCTTTTAAGATAAACTCCAATAATTGCCTTGAAGATGTCAATTTTGCAAGTGTTGTTGAGGTGTGCACATACACACGCACACATGCTTACAAAAATGGATGTATTAGTTTCTTTTTGCTGCTATATGAAATTATAAATTTAGTGGCCTAAAAAGCACAAATGTATAATTATGGAGGTCAGAAATCTTAACTGAGTCTTACTGTGCTAAACTCAAGGTGTTGGCGGGACTGTTTAATTCTAATGGAGGCTCTTGGGTAGGATATATCTCCTCACCTTTTTCGGCTCCTAGAGTCCACCAGTACTCCTTGGTTTATGGCCCTCCTTCATCTCAAAGCCGGCAATGGCCAGTCAAGTCTGTCTCACATTGCATCACTCTGACACTGGCTCTTCCACCCCTCTCTTCTATCTTTTAAAGACACTTGTGATTACATTGGACCCAAGGGATAATCCAGGATAATCTCTTCACCATAAAATTCATCTGATTATTCAGCCTTAGTTCCACCTGTAACCTTAATTTCCCTTTGCTATGTAACATGACATATGGACAAGTTTGAGGAAATAGAACATGTGTATCAGTCTGTTCTCTCATTGCTATGAAGAAATACCTGGGACTGGGTAATTTATAAGGAAAAGAGATGAGTCAGGGTGCACATCCAAGCAAAGCTATCTTCAGTAAGGACTTTCCCCTTTAGAGAGTGTGTGAAGTTTCATTTTACCTGTCCTCAAATTGACCTTTTGCTCATTTTAATAGCAAAGAACACACCCCGGGTAGAGATTCCAGATGCTAATGAGACATGTGACATATGAACAAGCATGTACAACTACTGCACATGTGCACCTAGCTTTCTAGTAACATCTTTCCACCTCTTTATGAATAACCATGTAAGACTCCCATAAAGGCAGTCTCCCTTGTGCCAGTGTGTGCTGTCTCATCCTTACAAGCAGCCAGCCCTGAATCCTCTTTCTCTCAGGGTACACTGTTTATTCTGCACTTAACTTCTAAAATATTCTTTTTCTTTTGCAACAAATTACTCGTTTTTTGTAATAAAACACTTTTTATTTTGCAATAAATTATGCTAAAAAAAGAAACAGCTACATTTCCTTTGCTGTGCATCTCTTGTTGAAATTTTAACTAAAAAGACAAAAACTGAGGTATCACATTAGCCATCAACAATCCTTTATTGGTAGGTAGGTATTGATATTACTTGACAATGATCACCTTTCTCATACATATGTCTTAATGCATCTGTGTGAAAGCGTTTCTATGGTAAACATCCAGGCTATAGACATAATTAATTCACTAAATGCTATTATATTAACTTTTAAAATGGCTACACAAATGAATATTCCTATCTGTAGAGTATGAGGATTTCTATTTCTTTTTTGATAGAGTCTTTAAGAGAACAACTAAATAATAAGTTGAAATTAACTACATAAAAAGAGAGGGAAGGTTAATTTTGTTGTAGAGCAGCCATAGGATATTTTTACCTGCAACCTTATGAATATGTACATAGGATACTCATATTAACTTATTAGTTCCTTCCCTGTGACTTCCTGGCTATATCTACTGAAGCAAAAAGAACCAGTTCTCTGTTCTTCTTTTCTGGATTCCTCTTTTCTCTGATCCTACTGGTTCTCTTTTGGACTTCACACACAGTTCTTGACACGAGTCTGCTTTAGAATCTTTGATGCATTTGTAGCCACATGTCATCATCACCTGTCACAGATCTTGTTAAGGCAATAATTTAAATTTTAGTTCAAATCTTTATTGCCCGAGGTTAATAAACATTTGTTTCTTTTCTGTGTTTTTCTAATGCTACATTCTCATTCCTTTATAAGACCAAAAGGTGCTTTTTCTAATCTGAATGTTCTCTCCTTTGCTTATGTTCTGTCTTTGACTCTGTCTTTTTTGATCTCTGCAGTTGCTTCTCAGAGCTTGCTTCTGCCTGTCAACAATATAGGGACTATTTATGCTCCTTTTGGACTCAGTTTCTGAAAATGGAATTTCCCACATTGACTCAGCATGACGCTTCTTCAGTACGGCTATTAAACACCTCATCCTGCAGACTCCACTATGTCAGCTCTTAGAATGTATTTCCCATAAATGTACATACTATAGAAAAAGTAGATACTGATATAGTATTATGGAAGACCTCAATTGTATGTTCAGTCTGCTTTCATTTGTAGTAAGCTCTATGTTAATCTATTCATACTTATAATACCAACTTTTGCTGAAGTTCAAAAGAATATTAACCACTGAAAGTGAATTTTAAAAACATAAAGCAACATTTTTTTAGAAAAGCTTACATGTGTCCATCTGCTTTGTTGAATTCTTTCTTAGCTTTTGTTTTTTGATGTCTTCACTGTATGTATATGTAAGGACACCACATATATGTACAGATTACAATTTGCTCCATAATAATTGCAAGAATGGCCACGTTCCTTTATTCTTCTATGTAAACAGAAATCACTAATTGCCAAGGTTAAAGAGAATGCTACATCCTTCGTTCTTTAGGGATTCCCCTTCTTGTCTCCATGTAAGTCACATAAGAGGGCTTATGACTCATGTGTTTATTGTTAAAAGAAAACCTCACTGGACAGGATGAGCAAACAAAACTTGATGTTATTCCCTTGCTATTGCTGAAAATAGGGGAGAAAGCACAGACCAAGTTTAAAGGCTTAGTTCCCCTGAAATAAAGGAGAGGAAAGATTTTAGCAGCTTGAGCACTGGTGGCGTCTTAGATCATCTGTGTTTGTTAATTAGCTTTACCTTAAAAAAGCTAATTTTCTCCTATCTTTGTGACAAGTGGTAGTCACAACGTGGAGCAGGCTCCCCACTTACGTATTAGGTCATTCTTGCATGGCTATAAAGAAATACCTGAGACTGAGTAATTCATAAAGAAAAGAGGTTTAATTGGTTCATACTTAGTTATGCAAGCTATACAGGAAGGATGGCACTGACATCTGCTTGGCTTCTGGAGAGGCCTCAGGAAGTTTCTAATCATGGCAGAAGGCAAAGGGTGAGCAAGCATCTCACATGGAGAAAACTGAAGAAAGAGAAAGGGAGGTGCCACACACTTCAAAACAGCCAGACCTCATGAAAACTCATTCACTGTAGTGAGGACACCGCCAAGGTTATGACACTAAGCCATTCATGAGAAATCCATCCCATGATCCAGTCAACTCTCTCTCCCAACATTGGTATTACAATTAAATGTGAGATATGGGCAGGGACAAATATACAAACTGTATCACCGTCCCATGGAGACTGGGAGAAAGGGCATCATCAATCTTGACGACTACATTGAAAAGGGATGACTCCAAGGTACTTAAGAAAGACAGTCCTGGGTTGCAAAACAGGCAGAGGCCTTCTAAAAATTTACACCACAAAGGGGCAGAAAAAGAATTTACAATGGCAAGTGCCTAAAGTAAATGCTCTAAGAAAAATCAGGGAGAGACCACAGGGGTTAGGGCAACTGGATTATGTAAGGACAGGGTGAAAGGGAGGGCAGGTTCCTAGAAGTAGGAGAAACCCCTCTGGGGTGTAGTCAAACCAAGGAGAACATGAAGATTGTCTTGATCAGCACCTATAAGGAACTGTTCTCTGTGTGTTTGTCCCTCTGCTATTTTTTTCAGCAGCCTTCTCTGCTGCCGGAAAAAATTGGGCCCTTCCTCTCCTCTCTGCTATTATCTCAATGTTTGTGTTCCCCCAAAGTGTATATGTTGAAATTGAATACAAAATGTGTTTGTATTAAGAGGTGGAATCTTTGGGAAGTGACCAGGTCATGAGGGTGGAGCCCTTGTGAATGAGATGAGTGCCCTTATAAAAGAAATCTGAAGCAGCTCACCAGTCCCTTCCACCATGTGAGCATGCATAGAAGGTGCCATCTAGGAGGAATGGACTCTCACAAGACACTGAATCTGCTGGTGCTTTGATCTTGGACTTCCCAGTCTCCAGAACTGTGAACAATACATTTCTCATGGTTTATTTCTCTTGCTTCTCTCCAGAGCAGCCTTAGGTATTTTGATATAACAGTCTAAGATATTTTGATACAACAACACAAATGAACTGCTTTCTCTTCCCAGCATCCTGCCCTTTCTGAGAAAGTCCTGACTTCCTGGACATCTGAGAGGCTCAGAGCCCCGTTTCCCTGACAATCGTCCTCTAAGCCCATGCCAGATCCTACCAGAATTTTGAGTAGCCCAGGACTCAACAGTTCATCTGACCCTGTGAGGGAGGATAGAGAATTAATCTTCCATTTATTGGCTGATAAATGTACAGTGGCACACAAAGAGTATCACCAATAAATTCCTCAAAGTTTCTCTTGTTACAGAACTTAATGTATACGTGAAACTTTGGACCGCAAGTTCTTGTACTTACAATCTCCCAAGAGTTCACCAGACTCTCTAAAGACTGCATTTCCAAGAGGTAGCAGGAATTCTTAGCCTGTACTGGTTTATCCCTCCAGGTCACACTTTCCTGTGCTCCCCCCACAGAGAGCCACACACTTTCCTGATTTAAGCAGATTATGGTCACTTCATTTCCAGACTCCTGGGAATTAATCTGCTGGGTGACAGATGCTGGCTGTTCCTCTGAAGAGCAGCCTTAAAAAGCAAGATGTGCCCAGGAACTGTTTCTAGTGCTGCTGTGGATAAAATGTAACCCCTTCCCTGGGAGTTGCTATCTTGCATTGCCATTGCTGGGTTATTTGCTCTCCTGTTCAGGAAGGCCATGCACTTGATCCACTGGGTGTTCAGTCTCCTTTCTGGTCTTAGACTTGTAAAGCTTCTTTAGTTTACATGTAATAATAACTCTCAATTCACATTAATTCATGTTCATGTTCTTACCACAAATAGACAGCAACAGCAACCCCTGCCAAGTCAACCAAACAGCAAAAACAAGAAACACACTCAAAAGAACATAAGGAAATGTTTGGAGGTGATAAATATGTTCAGCAACATGGTCATGGTGATGGTTTCATAGGTGCATGCTTATATCATTAAATTATATACATAGAGTATGTGCAACTTTTTATATATCAATTATACATCAATAAAACTTTAAAAACAATCAGGTCATTCCATTATCAAGAAGGTGAAGGAAGAAGAGAGGTAAGTAACCTGGCTGTCATGGAGCTACACAAAAACACACACAAAAAAAGGCCTGCATTGGAACCAACAAACCACATACCCTCCGAAGGGAAGGAATTGTTTTTCCGAAGACAGATTTTTACAGATTACGTTCCTTTCTGGTGGAATCACAACACTGTCATTTTTTTATGAAAACATCCCCACCTTATTTTTAAGCAGAAAAACAAATTTAAAGCAGATAAAAATCTCAAGCACAACATTTTTGAATTAAAATTTGAAGACACTATTTTGGATAGAAAGCAAGTGAAAAAATTTGCTTTTAAATTCTTTCCACCAGGCACAGTCTAGTCAACTTGTTTGTCCCTTTTATAGACTTCACATTGCACAATATTTTTAGGACTGCTGGAGGCTAAAAGGAGAAAGGACAAATTTATCCCACCAGTTAATGATAATTTTGATTACCTTGATCTCTTACATTCTGTGCTGCGCATGCTAAATAGTTTTGCTATTGTTTAAGTTAATGGTCAGGAAAACAAGAGTCTGTAACCAGTATTAAGTTTATGTCCTAATGAAGGCAAATAGTTTAAATTAGTTTAGTGTTGGAATGAAATAATGTATTTAAAAAATTATTTTAATTATAAAATGCTAAATATATATAATGCTTATTAATTCAGTATCTCTATTTAATTGTAAACTTAATTGCTGAATTTGTATGTCCCTTAGTTTGAAATGCAGCGACCAGACCTTGAAGTTTGTTAATTAATATTAGACCTCAATTAAACTTCTAATATATTTAATCTGGTGGTAGTAATGGAGTCAAGGTGAAGGAGAGTGATACACCCAAATGTCTGTAATCAAAGTGGATTAGAAGGTGTTACTAGAGTTAGCAGCTTTAGGTAAAAGTTGATAATGGCCTTGTATTTCAGTCTGAAAAATGTCACTAGTCAGCATGGTATCACAAGTCAGCATGGTAGCACAGGACAGTGTTGTGGCCTGGTGATGGCTCTCCAGAAGGCCTAATCAGGTTCTCAACATTTAATTGCATTGAGGCAGGTACACATGAAAATAGTGGGGAAAGGAATGGCAGGGCAGTGGGTATCTGGAAATGCTGCAGCAGAGCTTGCACAGGGCAGCAAGGTGGAGTCACAAACCCCTGGATGATTTGCATTTGCTGAAGATCAACAAGGATGCTTTGACATAAAACCTCAATGGTAATTTTTTTTTAAGTATATACGGTTGTGCCCTCAATGGTAATTTAAACATCGAGTTTTTTGGGTCATCTTCTGATTAAAGAGTAATATGTGTTTATTATTGGAAATGTGGAAAATACGCAAAACATATTTATTTTGTTCAATTTAAAAATTAAATCATAACTAAGACCTGAAGCACTGTTAAGGTTTGGGGTTTTATGTTGAACTCTGTTTTTCTTAGTTCATCTCCATCTGTACATTACCTCTGGTATAAATTTCTCTATATGTTCTGTATATGGTAGTGACAAAAAAACCAAAAACAAAACAAAACAAAAAACAAAAAACAGAAAACAAAACAAAACAAAAACCTCCCCAGCTGGAGACAAGTCCTCAGTCAATACCACAGGCTCAGCTTTCTCCACAGCCCTCTAGGCCATGTGCCTTCTTCCTCTACCTTTTCTCTTTGCTTCACAGGGCCACTTCCAAACCATATCCTGTCTCTTTCTTAAAACTCATAACTTCATGTTATGAGGCTTACCAGGCACCTTCCCTCCTTATCACAGCCTCTCTTAACTCAAGATCACTCCCCTGATTCTCTGAAGATTAGTTCCTGTTTCACTGTCATTCTTCCAAATCCAAGCCTGTTCTTGGTGATTTCAATAGTTATGCAATACGTCCTCCTTGGCCTCCTCTCCTTTAAGGAGCTAATACTTTTCATTTCACTTCTCAACGTCTTATTCCCATAATTATACCTTAGAAACCTTGTCTTGCCTATATCTTCATCCCATACTATGATCATCCCCTCCATTTTTCCCCATTCTATCCCTCTGATACCCCAATGTCAACAATTCTTAGCTCCCCAGTGGGCCCTACACGTCTTTAAACCTTTCATTGTTTCACCATCCCTCATCCCTGTCATGTCTTACTCCTTACTCGCTAAAATTCTGTCCATCTTTCCGTTCATTCATCTGTTCATTTCTTCAACAAATATCATTGCTTTATTAAGTAGCAGTGTAGAGCAAAGACAGGATGTAGAAGGGAAACTAGAGTAAAGATCTATGTCGATGAAAGAAAAATATGTTTACTCTGATTGAGCTTACATTCAACCTAAAACAATTAACAAGATAAATAAGACAAGTGAATTAAATGGATACTCAGGTGGCGAGGCTAATGGAAAGAATAAAGCAGACATGGGATGTCAGGTAGGGTGGATTTTCTGTAAAGTGGCCAGGAAAGGCCTCAGCAGCATGTAACATTTGCGTGACAACTTAAAGAAAGAGGAGGACAGGGAGGGGGCCAGAGCGATACCAGGCAAAGGCAAGAGCGAATGCAAAGACCCTGAGCTGGGAGCAGGCCTGGAGGCCAGTGTGTCTGCAGTGAACTGAGCAAGAGGGAGAAGGGGGCCGGGCGCGGTGGCTCAAGCCTGTAATCCCAGCACTTTGGGAGGCCGAGACGGGCGGATCACAAGGTCAGGAGATCGAGACCATCCTGACTAACACAGTGAAACCCCGTCTCTACTAAAAAATACAAAAAAATCTAGCCGGGCGAGGTGGCGGGCGCCTGTAGTCCCAGCTACTCGGGAGGCTGAGGCAGGAGAATGGCGTGAACCCGGGAGGTGGAGCTTGCAGTGAGCTGAGATCCGGCCACTGCACTCCAGCCCGGGCGACAGAGCGAGACTCCGTCTCAAAAAAAAAAAAAAAAAAAGAGGGAGAAGGGAACAGCTGGAAATGGGATCATATTGGACATAAGGTGGGGGTAGGGCTGGAAGTAATACAGAGTCAAGCTTTATAATAAAGATTTTGAATCACTTTAATTTCATGATAATTCACCTCGAGAGAGCTCTTCATCTAGTCAACCATTCCCTTCCTCTCCCCACACAGCACCACGTACCACAGCACACAGACACACATGATTACCACACAGCACACATGAACATACTATCTACCACACACACACATGCAAACACATACACCGCACACAGATACACTCGCACCAATCAGTCCAAATCAGAGGCTATTCAATACCTTCTCTTTCCTTAGCCGAACATTTCTTCTCAAACAGAAATAGGTGAATTCTGGGTCCAAGTGCATGTGAGCAAGTTGACATGGTGGCAGCTACTTGTGGAGTTTTCTGTCTGATGTCTTCACTACATTCAGTCAACTAAAAGGCAAGGTTGTCATCTGAGAACAAAAATGGGAAAGGAGAAGAGAGAGGTGAGGAAGAACAGCACTAGAAGTTCCACTGCTCTAACTTTTAAAATCCCTATGAGCACAATAATTTCTCGTTCCTCTTCTACAGGAAAAGAGCGTAACTGCTTACCAGAAAGCGCCGAGCTTTAGAAATGAAATGCTCCTTAGCCCCAGGGACGTAAGAAGAAAATAACCACATTCCACTGATTCAGGTTGCGTCACTTCGTCAGTAAGAGATGGTGTGATGAGAGATTGTTTGTGGAAGTTTGCCACAAATGCAAAAATCTGTGGACTTTTGATTCAGTCCTGACAGAATTTTAATCTTGGCCCTCTCACTTCAAACTGAGTAATAAATCTCCTAATCCCTCTGAGACTCAAGATTCTCATCTGAAAAATGGGGATAATCTTGGATTGTTTTTGTAAGGACTAAGTGACTAACACATGTAAATATGTTACTATAGTTCGGCACACAGTGGAAACATGTAATAAATGGAGCTTAGCAGGAACATATTCCTCTAGGTACATACCCAGCATAACATTTTTAAACCATCAACTGAATTGTCTATATAATATAGTTTCTGCTTCAAGGTTCCATATGCCTCATGGTAGAAAGTGTAACTTTTATCAACTCAGGGTAAACATAAATTTTGGGAGCAATGGATTTCCCTATCCACTTTCTCCCCGGAGTGATGGCTTAATTTGATAGGCTTCGGTAGTAGCATCACAGCACTGGGGAAGAAAACCCTCACCTGTCCACACCAGCAGGATCTGAAATGCATCAGCTTCTGGCCTAGTCCACACGCACAGACATTTCTCCACACTAGCATCTGCTGGGGTCTCTGCCCACCAGTCCATTCTCCAGTCAGATGGTCCATCCTTTTCTTCTCTGAGGAACTCTTGAGTCAAGTATCTAGCTGTTTTCTTAATGCTTCTTCTTCCTTTCCCCATAAATCTATCACTACTCCCACTCAACTGCCTTCAAAGCAATACTGCAATTGCATCTACTTTTATACACTTCCCCGCGCACCATCCTAATAATGCAAGTCATTATCACCTCCTTGAATTTCTACAGCATCCTCCCGCTTGGCTGTGCTGATTTCATTATCCTTGTGTAACTTTCCAGTTCACCACTGTGCAATCACAGTAATCTTCTATAAAGCATAAATTAAGTACACTATTCTCCCGCTTAAAAATCTCCCAACTTCATCTCATTTCATCTAGTATCTAATATTCTTTCCCTGGTGTAGACAACCTTACCTGACCTGGATCCTGCATAATCTCTCTGACTTCATTAAGTATCAATCAACCTATTATGCACACTCGCTTTCTTGTTCTTAACACACTAAGCTTTTCCATAACATTGCACCCTGCATTAGCAGTCTCTGAGTGGAAGGTCCTCACTTGGATCTTTCCAATGCTGCACTTTCAGCCAATTTCTTCATTCAGCTTTAGCCTAAATGCCACTTCAGAGAGGCTGTTCTTCACTATCCAATCTAAGGTAGCTGCTCTCATCACTTTCCATCACTTCTCAATATATTACTCTCTGTACACTCATTTTTTCACTGATCAATGTTCATCTATTTAGTGTCAGTCTCACTATATAATGTATATAGCATATAATATATGCTATAGTTCAGTGCAGGGACATTTTCAGTTTCATTGTTAAATTTCCACCATATAAATGGTGCTTCTGAGACTTAAGTGTTTAATAAACATGTGGTAGAAGAATGACTGGAATTCTTTTCCTTATAAGCAATAGGAAATTAATCAAGCAGAGATATCATATATGTGAAATATTTGTCCGTTTGATTGGCTACAATTGATAAAAATAATTTATAGAGTCATTGTCAATTTGGCAAAGGCAAGTAGAAATATTTTCTTGTTCTAATATTCATTTCTTTTATTGTTGTCTAATATTGTCTGTATTTTTATAGATATTTGTATTTATTCCTTTGTGAATCACCCACTTTTCCGTTTCACAATTCTTCTATCGGGAAGCTAATAATTTTTAATTATAAGTTTAAATCTATAGCTAATTTCCTATGTTTGTAAATGTTTTTCACTGTTATCTTTTCTTAATTGTCATGATATTTGACATAAAATTTTGAGATTTTAGAAGCTTTTAAAAAATTGTCTTTTCTCTACAATATTAGCTTATTCCTTAACCAAATATCTATTGGCCAGCTTTTGTATGCCAGGCGTTTTAGTTAGTGAAGCAAGCAATAAAAATTCTAATAATGATAATAGCTATAAAGAAAAACAGATAAAAGGAAAAGAGGCTGACTTGGTCATAGTGGTATGGGGTAATTGGGTAGTAAGCAGAAGTGCTGAAGAGTTGACATTTGAATTGAAGATAACAATGAGACAGCCATGACCAGGCAGGGCGGCTCACACCTGTAATCCCAGCACTTTGGGAGGGTGAAGTGGGTGGATTGCTTGCATCCAGGACTTGCTTGAGACCAGTCTGGGCAACATAGCAAGACCCCATCTTTGCAAAAACTAAAAAATTACCCAGGCATGGTGGCACATGCCTGTAGTCCCAACTACTCAGGAGGCTGAGGTAGGAAGATTGCTACTTGAGCCAGGGAGGTGGAGGCTGCAGTGAGCTATGATTGTGACACTGCTCTTGCAACAGAGTTAGACCCTGTTTCAAAGAAAAAAGAAAAGAAAAGAAAAGAAAAAAGGGAAAGAATGAGGCAGCCATGTGCATTGGCATAGCATTCTGGGAAAAGAGAAAAGCAAATTTATGCATAAAATGCTTGGCAAATTTGAGTAATAAGAAAACTAATGTGTGTGACTGGTTGTGAAACAATATGTACGAATTATTCTAGGATTATTTACTACATGATTCATCTTTTTTAAAACTCATTTGACAACTTTATTATCAGTTAAATTGTTATATGTGCTTGGGTGCAGTTTTGGACTTTCTTTTCTGTTTCATTTCTCTGTCTATTCAAACACCAATAATTATCTTTCACTTGTGGTAAAATTTCAATATTAAAATAAAATTTTAATATTTTTATTATCTGTGAAAATTTTTAATTATTGGTATTTTACAAAATTTTCTCAGTTATTCATCTTAATTTAGTTTCAAAGTTAAATTTTCCCATCATCTTGCAGTTTGTCAAAAAGCACTTCCTTATATTTTTAAATAGTGTTACTTTATTAGTATAAATTACCTCTTAAAAAGCCACATATTTGCAATGTTTTTCTTTCCATAAGAAATCTGGTTTGTTTCATCTTCAAGTCTTTTTAAATGTCCCTCCAAAATACTTAGTCCAATTCATGTAGGTCCTCCACACTTAATTTTTATTCATTTTTTTGTCTTTCCTAGCTTTTTGAGGTTAATATTATGTAATAAAACAGCTTTATACAAAAACCACTCTTGGATATCATAAGAGACAAACTAAAGAGGTCTCTTCAGTATGGCATTTTATAAAGTCTTAGCATGTGAAGTGGCTCTAAGACAAAGTATGTTTGTGTTGTTATAAAACATTACCATAAAAAAGCCACTCTGTGTATTATGAACACTGAAAATCTGAGACCTGTCTCAGTTAATTTAGAAAGTTTATTTTGCCAAGGTTGTGGACGCATACCCATGACCCAGCCTCAGGAGGTCCTGATGACATGTGCCCAGAGTGGTCAGAATACAACTTGGTTTTATACATTTTAGGGAGACATGAGAGATCAATTAACATAGGTAAAATGAACATTGATTCAGTGCAGAAAGCTGGAACAACTTGAAACAAAAGCAGGACAACTTGAAGCAGACAGGGGGCTTCCAGGTCACAGGTAGGTGAGACACAAATGGTTGCATTCTTTTGAGTTTCTGATTAACCTTTCCAAAGGAGGAAATCAGATATGCATTTATCTCAACAGAGGGATGACTTTGAATAGAATGGGAGGCTGGTTTGCCCTAAACAGTTTCCAGCTTGAATTTTCTCTTTAACTTAGTGATTCTGGGGGCCCAAGATATTTTCCTTTCACATTTCCCCCCTTTTGTTTTTAAAAATCTCTTGGAGAAAGCATTTTAGAAGAAAACAAATCTCTAGTCCCAGGTTTTGTCTGATGTCTCATGGCTAGGATGGTTTATTCCTAGACACATAGGTCCCAAGCTATTAAGAAATCTCATTTTTAAAAGGTTATGAAGTCTCATGTCCTGTGAAGAAAAAATAGGGGGAGGAAGAACGAAAAACACAATGAACAAAAGAACAATCCCAGAAAATTGATATAGGCTACATTACCAGAGATCAGGAGCCCTTTATAGGGGCTGTGTAGACAAAGGTAGGAAGCCAGTTTTTTAAGGGACTTTTATTGACTCCATAAGTCAAGTTTGATTCCTTAAAGGAAAGCACACCATTCCAGTCAAAGCCTTGGCAAAACAGCCAGCTTCTCCAGTTGTGTCCTGTAATAA
This sequence comes from Trachypithecus francoisi, assembly GCF_009764315.1. Lineage (NCBI taxonomy): Eukaryota > Metazoa > Chordata > Mammalia > Primates > Cercopithecidae > Trachypithecus > Trachypithecus francoisi. Next base: position 12,338,565 of record NW_022681458.1, read on the forward strand.
ATGAAAACAGATTCTTGTGCACTTATGTAAATAACTGTATTGTCATAAGTTAAGAATACTCACAAATGGTTTCCAAATTCTGGAGAAATCAGGTAGAGAGAAATAAATATGCTCCAAAATTTGTTCATAGGAGTATACTTTACTCAATTGTTAAAAGGTGTAAATAGCTTTCAGAGTCTTCTTGGCTCTGAAAAAAAAAACAAAGGATCGCAACTTTTTAACCTAAAAGTTAAAAAGATTTGTCTTCTATTAGTTCAGTTCATGCAGTTAACTCCTGTTTTGCCTGACATTCACGAACATTTTAGCTCTCTGTGAGAGTCCTGAACGTTTTTTTTCTCTATTCTAATGTTGCAATCTCCAAAGTTATCAGAAACCTGCATTTAAGACAACCTGTTAGAGTTCCATAGCTGATTACAAAACAACCTTCTGTGGAGGACTAAAACAAGATAACAATTGTCTGTGGATGACAAAAGGTTTTAGGACAGCCCTAGTCACACAATTAACAAGAAAATTTGTTACTGCTGTGGTACACAGTAATTTAACAATTGTAATTATTACTGATAATGTACACTAGTCATATCAGAATTATAGGAATTTCCCATGATTTTGGAATACCAATAACATATTTATATAAATATAGCCTAAAGAAAACCAAACACCATTGCATATGTGACAATGTTTCCTGTATAATTTTTATACCAAGTAAACCAAATTATGCCATTTTTGGACTTTAGGGAACCTAATATCTTAAAGAATTAATTAGATAAGAAAAAGATATAATTTGTAATTTGGTTTTGGAAACTTTGTCAAATATCAAAGGTTTAAAACACTTAATACCACAAGTCATTGTAAAATAAGTCATTCGTTTGACCAAAGTGATAGCTCAAGGATTTTTGAATAAAAGGTGAAAACCTTCATTTTTTGAGAGAGAAGACTTAATTTTCTAAACAATAAGCTCTAATAAAAACAACATAAAGACAATTAAATTTGTTTTTTAAAATTTTGTATACAATCTATAAAATTTTTATCCAGAACATAAAATATAACTGTCATAAGCTTTTCATAACTTTTATAGCCTTTTTTAGGGGTCAGTTAATGCTTCAAGAAAACCTTGTTAATCTGACACAGGTCCCTATGCTGGTCTTGTGTGAATGTGCCTTTGACATTAATGATTAATTTATAAAGAAACTGAACTTATTTTATCTCTCAAAATCAGCCCTTATAATCTCACACCCACTTCTTCCATGCTAGTGACTGGGCCTTGGGGAGCTGAATAGCTTTAATTTCTGGCCTAGTGTTTCAGGAGTGTAGTTTATTTTGATTGCAATCTTCTACTTGGCATAAAGATGGGGTTTTAGTTGCTGTCATTGTTTAACATTTAGCAGGACTTGGTGTTCTTTTTAGACCCAGGAGTCAAAGCCCTGTAACTCAATGTAACAAGCACTTTTAAAGTGCGTACAGAGAGATACATGGATGTAATAACCTTAATTTAAAAAAGAAAATTTTAATCTCAGTTTTTTCCTAAGCAAATCAAAGCTTAATAATAATATGAAAACTTGATCATAAAGAAGTTTTTTTTTTTTTTTTAATGAATCCTCTTATTTTGACATACACAGACCATTCATGATATGCTTGGACTTTCTGTTTTTTCCTGAAAGTCCTTCTTTCTTAAACAACCAATCATATTATTCTAGGACTAAATTTACTATATAAAATTCTTTCTGATACGAAATTATTTCTCTTTAAGCTTTCTTACCACAAAAAAACCCTTTATTTTTTGTGACTTTCTTTACATTTGTAATAGCATGGTTTCAAACTATTGATCAAGACCTACCTGAGACTAGGTGATTTATAAAGAAAAAGAGTTTTAATGGACTCACAGTCCTACGTGGCTGGGAGGCCTCCCAGTCATGACCCCCACAACATCTCTTTTATTTCCTTATTCCTTTACTTTGTTTTATACATGACCTTTAAATAAGCCTTGAAATAGACAAAAATTGTTCACTTTTTTTAAAAGGACACACTTTTTTTAAAGAAAAAATGTTGTCTTACAAATATGTTTTTATTGGAAATATAATGAAATACCTATTATTTAATTTAATATAACTTTAGATTCTAAGTTATGAAGAGTTTGTCTACAAGTATTCATCCTATACATTTGCCTAATTATTTACTTAGATTATTTATGAAAACTGAGATAGTCATCATTTAAAGTTATGAAAACACCATTGCAAAATTATAATTGAGACAGTGAAAAAGATTTGACTTACCTGACTTCAATCTTGCTTTTAAACTCTAAGAAGCCCTTGTTTACTCCTGAGCCTAGGCTGAACTAACTTTGAGAACAACTTATTTTATAGTTTAGCTTTGAAACAAAGACATTAACAAATCTCACTGCCTGTGGGCTAGATCACCTAAAGTCACAAGATTAGAAGCTATGGTAATCTTACTGAATTTAAGATGCAACTATTTTTATTAAACTAATATCAATGTCTTATTTATTAAAGATTACACAAACAAAGATCATTCTGCTTTGGGCTAGATTTACAGTTTTGTGACACCTTATAGCATTTGGCAGGGATAAGTATAAAATTTCTTGATTAAGGAATGCAAACAAAAATGTATGCTGGCAAATTCTTAAGACATTTCTAATGTTATTTTAGAAATAATTTTAAAGTCAGCTTGTTTATTAAAGATTTTAAGTCACATGAACTTGAAATAGCATTTGACTAGTTTTTTTTCTTTAGTATCTGATTTAAGCACTTTTATTTATTTTTTAAGCCAATTAATTAGAGCTCTTTTATATACATTTTAGTAGTGAAACATTGTGTACACAACACATAAATATAAATATGTAGATGTACTAGGCCTGCCAAAAAATGTATATCTTATAGATTAATAAAGACCTTTTTTTCCTTCTTTTTTTTTTTTTTTTTTTTTGAGATGGAGTCTCACTTTCTCGCCCAGGCTGCAGTACAATGGCACAATCTTGGCTCATGGCAACCTCCACCTCCTGGGTTCAAATGATTCTCTTGTCTCAGCCTCCCAAGTAGCTGAGATTACAGGCATGTGCCACCACACCTGGGTAATTTTTGTATTTTTAATAGAGTTGGGGTTCCACCATGTTGGCCGAACTGGTCTCAAACTGCTGACCTCAAGCCATCCACCCACCTTGGCCTCCCAAAGTGCTGTCATTACAGACATGAACCACCATGCCCAGCCTTCTTCTTTTTAAGTCTTAACCTAGGCAGTTGTCAGCTAAATTTTCAACTGAACATAAAAGTTTAGAAGTTTATTAGAAAGGCCTTCAAATATATACACACATGCATATACATACACACATACACACACCAAGGTTCTATAGCTTTTACTTCAGTACTTTAGCCATGATATAAATACAAATTTGCTGGTTTGCAAACAAACAAACAAAAAATGGTTACATCCAAACAGTGGCTTTTATCTCAGTAGAAAAGTAACAGCAGGTACAAAGCAGGCAAAAAAGAAAACAGAAAAACAGGGACTCTAGGAACTCTATAACTTACAGGTCGACCTTAGGGCTCTTTTTCCTTAATGTAGATGTGCATGAAGACCATATGACTTCCATTTTACTCTGGCAGGTAGAGGTGCCTTAAAACCTATGGAGTGGCTCAAAAAAGGGGTCATTCTCCTTGTCTTCTCCACATTCTTAGTTTATTTGTTTCCCGCTTTTTTTTTTTCTTTTCCATAAAGGAGGAACTGAGCTGTGGCCTAGGGTTTTTGTGTGGTGGATTGATGTGTGCTGCTTGTGGGCAGAACTCCACAGTCTGTCACCACTGAGTTGTTCCCACCCTCTTATGTGTGTCAGTTTCTCTCTCTAGAGGCCTATGACCTCTGAGAGGGCTCAAAACACTGGGTGATCAGCCCTTGCATGCGTTTTCTGGATAACCTATTTTTTAAATTAACTTTTGTTGAGGATTTCCCTGCAGGGCTGCTGCATGCTGTTGGGGGTCAGTGCCTCAGACACTCCCACAAGGACCCCGTTCACCCAGGAGCACGTTTCAGCTGGGAGGAGCAAATGTCCTTTCTCCTCAGAGCTGAGGAAACTAAGTCTGTCATTTACCTATGAAAACAACAGTTCAGTTCCTCATGCAAATGTGCACAGATGAACTGAATTAAGATCAATTTAGAGAGAAAAAGCAATACAGGAGAATCTTTAGAATGTGTCTCCTAACTAAAATTTGGATTCTTAAACAACTTCCTAAAAGAGAAAAAAAAGAAAAAAAATAGCCAAGACCACTTCCTATAAATTGTACTAGGCCACTCATAACTTTGTAGCTCTCATCCACCATTATACACACCAAGGCCAAATCCTCTCACAGTGCAAGGACATTTCTGGTACCCCCAAAGCCAAAAAGCTCAGGTCATGCAATACAAGCAAACAGAACATTAGACCTGAGAAGAATCTGTCCATGGCTCTTGGAATTCCACAAAGAAACACCCAAAATAAGTGAGTGGTGCCTTTGTTCTGAATTCTTTAAAGGGGTTCAAGTCATTAGATACCTTCTCTAGATATTTTTTGGTACTGCAGATGGCAAAGGGAGCAGGAGGTATAGGGTGGAAGAAAAGTAGTAAATGAAAGAACGTTTTTTCTTTTAATACAGGAAGCAAACACAGAAACCAAGCACATGTTTTTTTGATATTTTTCTTTTGGTTTCTTCTTTTGCAGCTGTGAGGAATTTTGGCCAGTTTAGAGAGGCTTTTGTACCTTAATTTAGAATTCTCACTCAGATTTGACCAAGTCAGATAGTGTTGGTCAAATCTGACGGGAGAAAGACAAAACAAACAAGAACAACAAAAACCCCAACAACATGATCACTGAGCGCTCTAATGGTAAAGAGAGATTAGGACCTTCTGGTTGTTAAGTGTTAGCCAAGACAAAACACCAATTCAGCTACTTACCTAGGAATGGGTCTCAGGCTGAAGACTGTTTTCTATCATCCTAGGAGGAGGAAAAGACTCAAACTGCTCTTCCCTGCTGGGAGCAAGCTCAAACTTCATAAAGGAGTTACCTGCCTTCCATCATCATGGAAACAGGAGATCATGTCTTCCTTGTTGAATGCAAGTAAAACTTCAAAAGAAAAAGGAGTTGTACGGCAAAATATACTTTAGATCTTGACCAAATTTGGGGAGATCAGGGATTCTCTGGAAGGGGTGCTCCCAGAATTCAGCAAATTGTTTTATTGGTTTAAGCCATCAAGTTAGCTCATGCTGGTACTAAGCACCAATAGGTGATTTTTCAAAGGTCAACAGCATCTCCACTCAGAATCCCTTCATGGTTACCAAAATGTAAACCCCAAAAATCTGAGACAGGTCTCAGTTAATTTAGAAAGTTTATTTTGCCAAGGTTGAGGACACATGCCCATGACACACAGCCTCAGGAGGTCCTGACAACATGTACCAAAGGTGGTCAGAGCACAGCATGGGTTTATACATTTTAGGGAGACATAATCAACGTGTAAAATGAACATGGGTTCAATCTGGAAAGGTGGGACAACTCAAAGCAGGGAGGGTGCTCCCAGTTCACAGGGAGTTAAGGGGCAAATGTTTGCATTCAAAAGGAAAAACTTGCCTCCCTTTCCATGGGAGGTAATCAGATATGCATTTATCTCAATGAGCAGAGGGATGACTTTGAATAGAATGGGAGGCAGGTTTGTCCTAAACAGTTCCCAGCTTGAATTCTCCCTTTAACATAGTGATTTTGGGGGCCCTTTCACAGCATAATAATATGTACTTTGATACCAGTTCCCCACAATGGTTTTTTGGGAAATGCCACCAACAGCTATGTGACCAGGGCAATGAGTTTACCCTCACTCAAAGCTTGTTCCCTTCCAAGCAAAATGAACATAATTGTGTGCCGGATAGTGTTGTTGTAAATTAAGCAGAGTAATGTACGCTAAGTAAGTTGTATGGAACCTAGCACAGAGTAAGCACTCAACAAGTGTTAGTTCCTAATATGGGAAAGCTTCTCTGGGACATAATTAGGGCAAAAATGAACTAGAATGTTGAAAAGCATAATTTTTCTTTAGCTGTAATTTTTTCTCCTTGTCTTTAACTTTGCACCTTCAAAACACTACACTTTGTTTGTTTGTTTGTTTGTTTTGGAGACAAAGTTTGGCTCTTGTTGCCCAGGCTGCAGTGCAATGGTGCAATCTTGGCTCACTGCAACCTCTGCCTACCAGGTTCAAGTGATTCTCCTGCCTCAGCCCCTGCAGGTAACTGGGATTACAGGCCCCCGCCACCACACCCAGCTACTTTTTCTATCTTTCATAGAGATGGGGTCTTACCATGTTGGCCAGACTGGTCTCGAACTCCTGACCTCAGGTGATTCACCCGTCTCGGCTTCCCAAAGTGCTGGGATTACAGGTGTGAGCCACTGTGTCCAGCCAAAAGACTATATTTTGAAGCATTCCTTTTTTAAAAATGGTACTTTCTAATTTTATTAGTTTCCCTTGGTTGCTATAACAAATTATCACAAACTAGGTGGCCAAAACAAAAGAATTTCATTTTCTCACCTATGTGGAAAATGGAAGTACAAAATCATATCACTGAGCCAAAATCAAAGTATCAGAAGGGCCATACTCCCTCTAGAGGCTTTAGTGTAGTAGTCCCTGACCTTTTTTGGCACCAGGGACTGGTTTTGAGGAAGGCAATTTTTCCAGGGACCAGTGGTTGTAGGTGGGGGGTGGTTTCAGGATGATTCAAGCACATTACATTTATCATGCACTTTATTTCTATTATTTTTACAGTGTAATATATAATGACATAATTATAACTCATTATAATGTAGAATCAGTGGGAGACCTGAGTTTGTTTTCCTACAACTATACAGTCCCATCTGGGGGCGATGGGAGACAGTGACAGATCATCAGGCATTAGATTCTCATAAGGAGCTCAAAACCTAGATCCCTTGCATGCATAGTTCACAATAGGGTTCGTGCTCCTATGAGAATCTAATGCTGCTGCTGATCTGATAGGAGGTAGAGCTCAGGAAGCAATGCAAGCAATGGGGAGCTGCTATAAATACAGATGAAGCTTCACTCGCTTGACCACCACTCACCCCCTGCCATGCAGCCTGGTTCCTTACAGGCCAGGGATTGGTACCAGTTCATGGCCCAGGGTTTGGGAACCCCTGCTTTGGAGGACGGTCTGTTTCTAGCTCCTTCTAGCTTCTGGTGGCCATGGCATTCTTTGGCTTACAGTCATATCACTCCAGTCTTTGAGGCCAGCATTTCAAAATCTCTCTCTGTTCTATTTTTACATTTCTTTTTATGTGTGATCAAATCTCCCTCTGACAGGTAAGGATACCTGTGATTACATTTAAGCCTCAACTGGATAATCCAGGATCATCTTCCAATTGAAGATCATTGACATATTAGCAAAGTATTTGACCTAGAAGCCAATATTGATGGGATCCAGGGATTGAGAACTTTTAGCCTGGGGGTTATTATCCAAACTACTACAATCATGTTCTGCTAAAGATCATTTAAAACAATACGGCTGGGCGCGGTGGCTCAAGCCTGTAATCCCAGCACTTTGGGAGGCCGAGACGGGCGGATCACGAGGTCAGGAGATCGAGACCATCCTGGCTAACACGGTGAAACCCCGTCTCTACTAAAAAAAAAAAAAAAAGCAAAAAATTAGCCGGGCGAGGTGGCGGGCGCCTGTAGTCCCGGCTACTCGGGAGGCTGAGGCAGGAGAATGGCTCGGGAGGCGGAGCTTGCAGTGAGCTGAGATCCGGCCACTGCACTCCAGCCTGGAGGACAGAGCGAGACTCCGTCTCAAAAAAAAAAAAAAAAAAAAAAAAATACAGAAATACTGTTATAAATTTAAAATAAATTGGAAAAATCCTTGTCAAAAATAGAAATAACTTTTTTTCATAGGTGATATGTTTTCCCCATTTCAGACAAATCCTTCTAAAGTTTAAGGAAATTGCTGAACAACTTTGTTGTTCTGGCTGCTTCCTGAGGGTGTTATGATAGGGCAGGAATCTTGAATACTGCAGGGCAGATGGATGCTGTGCTCAAAGAAAATCGAAACCTGATACCTCAGGAGTCCATGTTTTAATATTTTTCAACTCCAGAGACTCTGGAACAATCTATTCAGAACCTTTGAAACACAGCACAATAGAAACAGCAGAAGGCAGACACAGTGTGAAACATGACTGAGGTCCAAGGCTTAGCCTAGATTATGATTATTCTACCACCTGAAGCTTCTAACTTAATAGGACATATAGAAAAATGGTTTCTTGCCGGTTTCCTTTGTGATATTGGAAATAACAGAACAGCCTAAGCTTCCGTGTTATTGAATTACATCTGGAGACTTCGGACACATGTGGGGAGAACTGTGCAGTGTGGGAGGCAAGTTGGGAAACAACTTCGTGTTTTATACCCACTGAGGGACATTAGCAAAGATGATCCAAGAAAGGTGAAGGCTCCAGGGCTGTAGAACGTGAAGTGAAAAGACCCTTAGAAAAGAGAGGTACAGAGATAAACAAACTTGGCTTTTAGTATTTTTGTCAAAAGAGTGGTAAAAATAATAATGGTTGAAAAAATAACGAAACCATGTCCTTCTTGCATGCAGCACTCTCGCTTAAGGGGTTAAATGAGTTTGGGGACGCCTATGGCTCTAAATTCTTGTCACTGGGGAAGGGATCTGCAGTTGAAAGGTTGAGTGACCAGGGACCAAGGAAGGTAGGATGCCTGGTGCTGCTAACAACTATGTATGCAGCATAATGCCCACCACCATGGACACAAGGCAAAGCCTCCCACCACCTTCACATGTGTAATCCTCTAGGGTTCTCAGACAATGCCAGGGAAAGGAAGGAACCACCCCTTGCCAAACATGATTGGGATTGAACAATTTTCTAAGTTAAAATCAAGTGTTAACTTTATTTAAAACAGCATCAGCAACAACAACAACAACAACAATGTGATGTGACTTCATTTGCACTTCAGTATTATGACTTAAGCTTATACACATTATACAGGCATATAGTAAAAGTTACAGAAATTGAACCAAAAATGATTACGTTTAAAAAATGCAGTTTCTGTATAAAAGAAAGAACCTGCAACTTTCTATTAAATAAGTTTTAGTAAAATTAAAACTCTAAAACATAGCTTCTTAACAAAAGCAACAAACAGAACAGTTTGTACAAAATGATTCTATTTGTGTAAAATAGCAGAAAATATTTATACGCATAACCTCATGTGTGGACAAAATATCTGTTGAAGGACACTCCCATCACCTTTATAACACTGGTTTCTCCCAGGGAGGGAATCTTGGTGACTGGGGCAGGGACTGGAGGGAGACTTTCCCAGCCTGTGTGAGCTAATAGTGGCAAGTATTTTGGAAAAAAGAAGGGTCTAGACAGAGAAGATGGTGGATCAGAGAGGAGTATGGCGCATGGGAGGGTGGACATGATGAGGTGGGAAACCAGGTGTGCCCCACTGCTGGAGCAAGACTTCAAGCAGCTGCTGCAGACACACATGGAAAGTCACTGCCTCTGAGCCTTTGCATTTGCAGTTCCCTCTGTGTGGAACAGCCCTCTCCCCAGACATCCTTGTTCCTGCCTTCCTATTTCACCCAGGTGGAAACTTCTGAGGGTACTTATTTAAAATTGTGACCCAATCCTCCCACTTTTTTGTACTTAATTTTTCTTAATGTCACTTATATTCTAAAATACTCTATATTTTACCTATTTATTTTGTTTATTTTCTATCATGATGACAGGACTTTGCGTTTTGATTTCTGATTTTTTTTTCTGCTATGCCTGGAGCAGCCTCTGAGATAATGGCTGCTCAGGAAGTGTGTGCTGACTGTGTAAACAATGAAGTTATGCAAATGGCTCTTGGGTAATTGATATTCTTAAAGACAGAGAAGGGTCTATTTCCACAGCCTTCTAAGGAAAACAGGCCATGAGTACTTTTGATAAATTCCCTAGTTTGTACCCAAAGGTACATAATTTGCCCCAGATAGAATTAACAATTATTTTAATCAGCCTCAGACTTTGTTACATTTATCATCATCCTTAGATAGAAAGTTCCAGAGATGATCTCATTATATTATGACTTATGATGAGTACATACTTAGGATAACCCCTAGGAAGATAAAATGATTATGCATGACCCGTATCTTATTTATTTGTTTATTTATATTACTCTCAACTTTAAAGTTCTGAGAAAATAGAAGAAAAACTGCCAGAAGGAAGAGAAGCCTGACTTCTGTGTGGTTCAGTCTGCATAACTGAATTGCCACATCATGTCTGGGAGTAGGATAAGGTATAGAAGTGTCTCTTCTACACATGAGGATATAGGCACAAGGGGATCCATTGGTAATTCAACAGTGGGCTGGGAAGGTGCTCAAATGTTGCTGGCTTATGTTTTCATTTTTTTCCACAATATTCATTACATTGGATATATTTAATCTTAAATTTTATCATATGGCTTGTCATATGATACATTTTCATAGTATCAAGCCTGGGTAGGCAAAGCGCAATTCGTACAATTCAATCCAATTTCCTTGCTGTGGGCTCAGGTAGAATTCTCTCCAACTTTCTCTTCTCATTCCGTGCTTGTTCACCTGCAGTCCCTGCTGCAAAGGTCCCTGGCTCCACACCACAGTAAGCTCAGGTGGACACAGCAGGCTGCTCTCCCTGCCTCTGCATGCCTTTGCTGGTATGTTTTGTTGTATATCCAGTGGCATATTTCGAACCTAGAAATTATAAAGCTGGCATTTTTGTTGTTCTCTGGGAACTGATCACTCCTAGTCCACAGGTGCAGATGATGGTGGCCCAGCAGCTCACAGTTTAGCTGGAGGAGGTTGTGAAACTGTTGGTTTATTTCTCAGTCATTCCAGCACAGTGGTTAGGGTTTTTATCCACCCTCCTCAAATCAGTTTTTCACAGTGATGCCAGCCAACTTTAGAATGCTTAGAATCACCTTAGACTTCTGCATAGTGCCTGAGCTCTACATAAAATACTACATAACTTTGTGGTTGTGGTCAATCCAGAAGGGGAAAATGGGGAGCAGGGACAAATCAAACCTACAGAAACTGTATGGATTATGGAAATATAATGTATTTCTTCCTCAAATCTCGTCTTCTCATCCTGAGTTGGGATTTTTGTGGCCGCTTTACATAGAGGAAATAGTGGAATCTGTTGTGTCAACATCTAAGATTGTGACGATAGCTTTAAATTGGGAAGATCTGTAACTAATTGACTCTGTGTCTGATTTTGTGGTTTATAGAATAATGTGGTTAGAGAATTTCGGCCTCAAATCCTTACTCTTTTTTTTCACTGGCATTGTGAACATGTCCAGAAATGCTTTCATCTACACAATAGGGATATTTTTATTTTGGAGTATTGTTGAGATACTGCATGTAAATCATTTAGAACAGAATTATTTAATAGAGAAATAATCTCTGAGCTCAGGCCATAGGTTGCTTAAAAATAGTCAAATGAATATTCAAATGACGATTTGAATATTTTAAAAATTATTTGTTTCTGAAAGCATGAGAAATGAAAAAGGGATTTTAAAAACAAGCAAACAAACTACCACCAACAATAACAGCAAGTGGGCAAGGCAAGGAAAGAGAGTAAAACAGGTTATTTTCTAGGTATGAAGTGAAAGTGTGAATTAGATTTGTTCATACAACATTGGCAATTATTCTTGTTCTATAGAGCCATTTCTAATAGGCAATATTTTAAATATTATTATTAAAAGTAACATTAAATAAATAACAATAAATATTTAAAAATAACTTACTTAAAAAATTGTATTTCATGCTCTGCTATACTTCAATTTTACAAAGCAAAATTCATAAATATTATATTCCTCTTGGCTATTGTGAGGATAATATTGAAGATCAACTTTCTTTCTATAATATGATACGTGTATATGAAAAACCAGGATTGTTCAAATTTATTAAGAAGTGAGGCAAGCTAAAAAAAACTAAACAGGAGAATGAAATGTTTTCTCCCTGAGTTACCTCACTACTTCAGCAAATATTTAAGTGAGAGATGTAATAACATGTACCCAATATAACCAGCAGGCATGTTAAAATTGTAAGAGGATTTCATAAAGTTCTTGTATACAAGAGACTTACAATTTCCCTCGAAAGGAATCAGAGTCAAAAGATACACCAACACCTTCCTCCTCCCTCTCAATCTTAAGCCCTTTATCTAACTTACATATACTCATTTGGAGTCAATTTGTTTTCAGTGCACTTTACTTAGGTAGCAAACTATCACTTTCAGTTCATCCATTGCATGTATCTTAGAAATTATGAGAAGGCCGAGACTTACTTTCTGCTAACGTCCATGTGTGTATTCACTATCCAGTGTCTAGAACTCTGCAGGAGAGAATTTTGGTGAATCCATGTGGCTCCTTCCATGGTTCCTAAGGATGAATCTTCCTCTCTAAGCAGTGTATCATGGGTTCACCTACACTGTGTCTTTGTTAAATTCAATGATTTTTCAGGCATAAAGATATATCTTTCCCTGGTTTCTTAGAGATGTGATTTCTCCCACAATGTGATCCTTTAGCAATTTCAATGGATATTTGAATGATGATAGGGGTTCAAAATATAAGCTCAGGTCACAGGTTAGGCTCACACCCAGAAATTAACATATAAAAATAGTTACCTTCTTTTTAAAAGTGTTAATGAATAAGGTGAAGCTTCTCTAAGGAAGCTTAACTGAGTCTTTCCCACTCAATCTTTTTGTTTTAGATTTATATAAATATGTGGAGTACAAGTGCAATCTTATGTGGGCATATTGCAAAGTGGTGAAGTCTGGATTTGGAGTGTAACCATCACCTGAATAAGTGTACATTGGACCCATTAAGTCATTTCTCATCCCCCTTCCCCTTCCACCCTCCCATCTTTCCCAGTATCCAATGACTATCAGTTCACACTCTATGTCCATGTGTACATGTTATTTAGCTCCCATTTGTATGGGAGAACATGTGGTATTTGACTTTCTGGTTCCGATTTGTTTCACTTAAGATAATGGTCATCAGTTCCATCCATGTTGCTGCAAAATAGATGATTTTATATTTTCTATGGCTCAATAGTATTCCATGGTATATACATTTATACTACAGTTTCTTTATTCAGTCGTCTGTTGATGGATACTTAATCCCATCTCTTTGCTGTTGTGAATAGTGCTGCAATAAACATACAAGTGTGGTATCTTTTTAATATAATGATTTATTTTTTTTAGGTAGATACCTAGTAGTGGGATTGCTGGATTGAAGGGTGGTTCTATTTTTAGTTCTTTGAGAAATCTCCATATTGTTTTCCATGGAGGCTGTACTAATTTACATTCCCACCAGCAGTGTGTAAGTGTTTCCTTTTCTCCATGTCCCTGCCGACATCTGTTATATTTTGACTTTTTAAAATAATCATTCTGACTGATGTAAGACAGTATCTCATTGTGGTTTTAATTTGCATTTCTCTGATGATTAGTAATATTGAGCAAATTTTTAGGATGCTCGTTGGCCATTTATATGTCTTCTTTTGAAAAAATCTATTCATGTCTTTTCCCCACATTTTAATGGGACTATTTATTGGTTTTTACTCAGTTTTAGTTCCTTGTGAATTCTAAATATCAGTCTTCTGTCAGATGCATAGTTTTCAAATATTTCCTCCCATCCTGCAAGTTGTCTGTCTACTCTGTTGATTATTTCTTTTGCTCCTTCTACTCAATCTTTTGTCATTGTTTTGATACATTTTTATAGTGATATGTTTAAAAACATAAGAACTTTGTTCATTTAAGGGCAAATAATACAATATCAGCAATAGGTTAATACCTGGAATTACAGGATAAGATATTGCCAATATTTCTAAATTCTTATGCTAAAAGTAAACCTTTCTGGCCAATAAAAGCATAATATTTTTATTAATTCAATGCAAAAATTAACCATGTTTGCTTTTCCTTTTTTTAATTCTAAGATACAATCAGTCACTGTGGTGGATTGTTGCAATAATAGCCACCAGTGGATCTTGCTTTCCTGTATTCCTGCAGAAGTGTAGTTTGCCCTGTTGACTCTGGGCTTGCCCGTGTGTCCTACTTTGGTTAGTGAAACATCAGCAAATGTAAAACAAGAAGAAACTTGAAGAGCATTTGCTCATTAGAGCTTGGGTACTTGAAAGGCCTTTTGGAGAAGCCAGGTATTATGAGAGAGAGATGCTCCAGACATTAGTGCAAGGTACCATAGATCACAGAGCTCCATTTGAGCCAACAAATAACTGCAGCCATATGGTTGCCCCAAGTAAGATCAACAGAAAACCACCCAGCTGAGCCCAGCCAAATTTGCTAAGCCACAGTTTTGAAAGTAAATAAGGGCCAGGCATGGTGGCTCACACCTGTAATTCTAGCAGTATGGGAGGCCAAGGCGGGCAGATCACAAGGTCAGGAGATTGGGACCATCCTGGCTAACATGGTGAAACCCCATCTCTACTAAAAATACAAAAAAAAAAAAAAATAGCCAGGCGTGCTGGTGGGCGCCTATAGTCCCAGCTACTCTGGAGGCTGGGACAGGAGAATGGCGTGAACCTGGGAGGCAGAGCTTGCAGTGAGCCGAGATTGCACCACTGCACTCCAGCCTGGGCTGGAGACTCTGTCTCAAAAAAAAAAAAAAAAGAAAGAAAAAAAGACAGTAAATAAGATGATTGTTGTTAAACTAATACATTTTGGGGTAATTTGCTATATGAGTTTATATAATGAATACACTCTTTAAGGTAAATACTTGTCAAGGGAAACTTCATTTTTGAATGGATACATGCTTTTAAGAATTAACATGCTATTATGAGATATAATTATGTGATTCATATTGTGGCAATAATGAGAATGTGCTGCCTAGATGTCTTTTAAGAAAGAATTTACTGTAATGGAAGAGAGACAGCATTCAATTTCCAGCTGCTGCAAGTTCAGGATACACCAAAAATTTCTTGCAGCTCTCTCTGAGTTACTCTCAGCTGATGACTGAGCACAATGTGTTTAATGGAGCCAGGGCATTCCTATCCAATATATGACTCTTCTAATGGGCATTAATCACTCTAAGACTCTTCATTTGCCTGTTGGATAATTTCTCTGAGCTGTACTAATGATGCATCATCACTCTTCATATATCTTTCATTTTACAGGTTTAAATACTGATCTGATATATAATGATCTGAAAGCTCTCCTTGTTTGACCTTTGTAGTTTTTCTTTATGTATCTCCAAAATGGTGTTCCATCCTCTTCTGTTGTTCTTGACTTCTGATAAAGACTCCATTGTCATTTGAATTTGGAATTGTTCTTTGTTTGCATGAAGTGTTTTGTTTTTCTCTGTCTACTTTCATGACTTTCTCTTTAGCTACTTTCTTAATTTTATCTTTATCTTTACTTTTCTGCAGTTGGCTTATATGTCTAGCTATATTTTCCTTTGAATATATTCTGTCTCACTAAACTTTAATTGTTACAGTTTTTATATTTTCCTACAGGTCATTGTGGCTCTGTTCATTTTGTAAAATTTACCTTCTGTATTCTTCAGAATTGATTTTTAAAATCCATCTTCAAGTTCACCAGCTCTCCTCTGTCATAATCATTCAGCTCTTAATCTTATGTACCTAATTATTTTATTTCAGACATTTTTTAGTTATCAAATTACAATTAGTTTCTTTAAAATTTTTTTCTATTTGTTGAGGTTTCCTATTTTTTAAATTAATTACAGTCATTTTCACCTTTACTCTTAATAACTCATAAATAGTCCATTTCTGATAATTCAAAATTCAGGGTAATCTTAGGGTTAGGCCCAGTTTATTGTCTTTTCTCTTGATAATCATCCATACATTTTGTCTCTTAAGTTGCATAAATTTGTATTATAAACATTGAAATACTATGTTGTGGGGACTCTATATTCTCAGAGTTATCCAAAAAGTGAGGATGATACTTTGCTTTAGTGCACAATAAGTTTGGTTAGACTCAAACTGCTCATTGTCTCTTGTCTGTGGTAATAACAGCTCAAATATTATTTAAAATAGCTTCCAATCTACCTGATACACATGTAGTTCAAGGACTAGGATACAGTATATGCACGAAGTTTCTGGTTTTTCTTTAACTGGGTCTCTACTTTCTACTTTGCTCTTACTCTCTGTTGGTCCTAGTTACCTTGGTTTTGAAATCCTGATATCAATCTTTTTAAAATATATACCCAGAAGTGGGGTTGCTGAATCATATGATAGTTCTATTTTTAATTTTTTGAGAAACCTCTATACTCTTCTATACTCACTTCCATAATGTCTATAACAATTTACATTATCACCAACAGTGCGTGCAAGTATACCTCTTTCTCCACATCCTCACCAACAACTGTTGTCTTTCATCTTTTTGGTAACAGACATACTGACAAGTGTAAGGTGATATCTCATAGTGGTTTTTATTGCATTTCTCTGATTATTAGTGAAACTGAGCACCGTTGCATACATTTGTTAGTCATATGTATGTCTTCTTTTGGAAAAAAAAATGTATTTTCATGTCCTTTTCCCATTTTGTAGCCAGATTATTAGTTTTCTGTTTTGTTTTGTTTTCCTATTGAGTTGTATGAATTCCTTGTTCAAAAGTAAGTAAAGTATTTCAAGCACTTCATTGCTGTTTACCTGACTGTTTTTAATCTTCCCCCAACCTCTCATCTCTTTTACTACTGCCTTCACAATGCCTAACTATGCTTACAATATTTTACTACAACTAAAAATGTAATTGTTCTTCTTTACCCATAAAACATTTTTTTTTCTCTCACATGACATTCAAAGCTAGTCACATTTTGGAACCATCTTCCATTTCCCCAGGTTTCTTTCTTACACAAATCTCTATAACTTATTTTAAATAAATTTATTATTTTTTTCAACATTCCTATTTATATAACATCATTTTATAAAGTTGATAATAGAAAAAAGTAGAAATATAGTGCAACTAAATTAACACAGGATGAAATGAAAATCAAAGAAATAAAATAAATGAAGAAAAAGCTGTGGTAAAGAAATCAGGGCTGAGAATATGTAATGCAATAGAATCCAAAACGTAACTCAGTTTTTTATCAAACTTGCTAACAAAGGAAATATGATAGATCATATAGAAGTCTTATTGGTTAATAGTTGAAAGAATAAACTTTACATATACCATGATTACTTTTATTTCTCAAAACACTCTTTTTGCTTTCTTGAATTTGATTTTCTGAACTTTTACTTGGAGTCTCTCTCTCTCTCTTAAATCACTATTTATCGAGAACTAATCAATTCAGACCCTGCTGGAAATCTTCTCCATGAAGCTCTACCCATCCCCATCAGGATAAATCTCTTCTTTCTTTTTCCAGTTGTGTTTGTTTTTGCACTTACTCAACTGTTGCCATTTTTGGTAGTGCGTAGTGAATGCTTTTTTTGTCTTTGTTCTCAGCCTTTGTAGAAATTCTCTTAGGGATAATCATAATGCTTTAAATAATATTGTTTTCATTGAATTCCCTCCCTTTAAATGTTAAAATCCTAAACAGATTCAAAACAATGAATATATGATTTATTTAAATTTTCCAAATCTTCAGGACTAGAGGGAATTAGAGAGAAAGAAGTTTTCAAATAAGTCAAATGGTGTGCAAAGACATTTCAGAGAAATCTTGTGTTCCTGAGATAGGGTGCTATCTCTCTGAAGAATCACCTCCCACTAATCTGCAGACTCCTCTGTGGTGGTGGGGTGGAAAGGAGAACAAAGGACATCATGATCAGTACTGCCTAAAATAGACATATTTTGTGAAAGTCTAGTGACAAGTAATCCAAGATAATCATGCCAGCAATATATTAAAAGACTGGTTTTCAGCTAGGGAGAAGGACTAGTGTTATGAGGTTGCAGACACAAGATGCTAAAAAGGATTATCTACCTATAATAACTTATATTTCCAAATCTACTTATGAAATGTTTCTAATCAAAACTCAAACTTCAGTGTCTGGGAAGGTAATGATACATTGTTAGAAAATCCACGGAGCTACTTGAGACGACAGCCTCATCACCACTAGTTGATGTCTGACAGGGACTAATTTCATTTCCTGCCAATCTCCTACTCTGTTCCGTTTCATTCTTGGGAGGGTAGATCCTGGTTTAAAGAGATTGTGTAGAAGCTCCTTCTTTTCATCTACAGGGCTCCCACCTATGCACTGCCACCAATATCATTTCCGTTAGCCATATATTAAGTATCTACAATGTTTAAGGCTCTTGGGATTCAAGAGACACTAACTGGTAATATACCAATAGGAAATTCACCATTCATTATACCAATTAATGTTACAATTAGTAATTTATTCAGGAGTTTAGAGTAAGTAGGTCTTAGCTAGGTGGAAGGAGGAGAAAACATTCTGAGAGTGAAAAAAGGGAATAAATGACTAAGTCAATATGCTGAACCCAATTTCATAGAACTAAATTGTCCATCTAGAGCAGTAAAGGAAGATGTCAATTAAAAACAATTAAAGGTAACATTTTACATAAACTTGGATTTTAGGTAAAGGGGTATAGATTTCATTCTGCAACAGGGGAATTACTAAATGTTTAAGGAAGGAGGTGGTATATAGAGTGGAAATTAAAAATAAGGAAGAACACAAGTTTATTTATTTACCATGTATTAAACATAAACATGGCACCAAACTTCTAGAGATAGAAAGGTGAGTAGATTCACTACCTTCTATATGAAGTTTGCATGGCAGAGAGTGATACATTGTCACAAAACAACTATAACACAGCATGTTTAGTGATACAGAAAAAAATAAATATATTTTTCTTGCTTCAGAGAAGTAGAAATGATTTATCCTACTTTAAGGAAAGCATGTCAGGCAAGGCAATTATAAGTAGGATTTCTTTAGCCTAACCAAGAAGAGGATAAAGGCAATTTCAAGTGCAAAGAAAAGTGAGCTTAATGACACAGAATCCTAAATGGTTAGAAAATATTCAGTAAGATGTGGCTGGGCACAGTGACTCATGCCTGTAATCCCAGCACTTTGAGAGGCTGAGGCAGGTGGATCACCTGAGATCAGGAGATCTGGTGAAATCAGCCTGGCCAACATGGTGAAATCTCGTCTCTAAAAATAAATAAATAAATAAATAAATAAATAAATAAATAAGAAAATGCTGAATAGGATGATATGATTGGAGCTGTATAAAAAGACCTGAAACTCCCAGCACTAAAGCACAATTTTGCAATGTATTGAAGGAGTTGAGGAGTTGAAGGACTTGAAATCTTGCATATAAAGTAATTGATTGCAGGGATTAAAAGCAGATGGTTTTGTCAACTCTACTCAAGTATAGAGTACAGTTAACCTATGTATCTATACAACTATGGTTGAATTAAGCCCAACTGAAATAAGAGTTATTGTTAGTTGCATGCACTGTATGTGTCTGGCTCCTTGCTGAGCACTTTAAAATTATTTACATTCTGGGAAAGCCAGTAGACTGAAAACTACTTCATTCTTTTTACAAAGATGTATTGAGAACTGGCTATATACTAGGCTGTCCTAACAGCAGCACAGGAAAAAAGTTCCCTTTCACGAGTGATGCCTCCATACTTGATGGGACCGTCTTCCTCACTTTAAGGGCTATGCACAGGGTTTAGTGCATGACAGTCAGCCATGCACCTCTAGACAAAGACCACCTGGAACATACCTGGAGTCAACAAGATGGGTTTCTTATCCTTTGCAGTGAGAGAGATTCCGCATAATGGAATACCTTGGGGCATCTCAGTAAGAGAGTGAGTCTTTGTAAAAAGGAGTTACTATCAGATTGGCCCTTGGGATTCAGATTGGGGTGCATTAGGTCATCTTGGGGACAGTTCAAGAAGCCAAGAATTTGTTTTAGATTAGATGCTGTCAGAAAATGGAAAATTCTATGGAGGAGCATCTCAGTAAATTTTACCTAGACGAGGACAGACTACAACAAGGCTATAGCATAATCATACAGAGACAGCAGTTCCTCATTTCGGCTGGGAGAGATTGACACTTGGTGTTTTGGTGGTTTGTACCATTAAGAGACCTTTTTGTGTGCACTCAGAAATTTTTGTTTGATTTTTGTTTGTACTAAAAAAAAAATTACGATGGAGTCTTGTTTTGCATCTTACTTCACGATAGTTGCAGAGTGAACTTGTCTGATGTTGGTATTTTGTGAAATTATTTATCTCCAAAAGGAGAAAAACGTGATATAGCTGTTAGCACTGGATCAGCTCCTAACAACACCAAGACTGATTTTTCCTGGATGTCAGAGGCTGCTCTCTCTTTCTCAGAATTTACTGTCAAGTTAAGATCTAATGTAATCATCCCCAAACTCCTATCTCCTGATCACACTGGAAATCACTTTCTTTTCTAACCCTGTTTAATTTCAGGCCTGGTATTGCTATTTTTCTGTGTTGAACTCTAGACTCTGTGGTGGTTTTCAATGGTATTGGTTGCCTTCTAGAAGTATATTTATATGGTTTGGATCTGTGTCCCCACTCAAATCTCATGTTGAAATGTAATCCCCAGTGTTGGAGGAGAGACCTGGTAGGAGGTGATTGGCTCATGAGGGAGGGTTTCTCATAAATGGTTTAGCACCATCCTTTTGATGCTGTTCTTGTGATAGTGAGTGAGTTCTCAGAAGATCTGATTGTTTAAAAGTATATGGCACCTCTCTTTCTCTCCTCCTGTTCTGGCCATCTAAGACATGCCTGCTCCCCCTTAGCCTTCTGCCATGGTTATAAGTTTCCTGAGGCTGCCCAAGCAACTGAGCAGATACTGCCACGTTTCCTGTATAGCCTATGAATCTGTGAGCCAATTAAACTTCTTTTCTTTATAAATTACCCAGTCTCAGATACTTCTTTATAGCAATGTGAGAATAGACTAATACACGTATCAACAAAAAGTGTGATAGTAATAATGGTATTAGTATTTGTTCTTATCTGGCTGACCACAACTTTTGTCTGGTTATCCTAGAAAAACCTAATTCTTTATAGTTTCAATTGCTCTCCATTGATAGTTGAAACTATTGTTATTTTATTTTCAGGGATTGCCTTTGCAATTTCATACTTGCAGTTTCTCATCCTAAGAAGGCATTTGTTTCATCCTCAATGACAAAAAGCAGGTGTTTTTAAATCCATTTTTCTTCCTGCATTAGCCCTGTTCAGCCCATGCTGAAATCACACAAACCTCTGCAGCTCCAAGGCTACCCTCCCACCTGGACTGTTGGTGACATGAGGTTTGGGACCTCCTGCTGTGTGAGATGTCTGCACTAAATTGGCTATGCTGCCACACAGAGTCCCCTCACTCCTTTACCCCCAAGGCTCTACTGGCAAAAACACAGAGCACATGTTCAACCAGTAGGACTTCCCATTCAGTTGCTTCCCATTCCTCTACCTTTTTTTTTCCCTACTTACCTTTCTTCTTCACTCACACTAGAGAAAGTCAGGGATCCTGACTTTTTTTTTTTTTTCTGAGAAGAAAAATTCATATTCTGGGCACGCTTGTAAGATTGTCTCAAAGAGCATACTCCTTTTTAGTGTTTATATTTCTGTTTTTTGCAACCATTATCTGATTCTCACACACTTATAGATGCTGTATTGCTATAAAATGCTGTTGCATTCTTAGCAGATGATCCCTTCTAATAATCTGCACATTCCTGAACACTTTATTGCCCGAATACATGTCAGTTTATATTGGAATTTGCTGCACTGAGTAATGGCAGTTGAATTGGTGTATATTGGTTTTGGTGGGGTTTTGGGGGTTGTTTTTGTTGTTATGTGGGTGGTTTTCTGGAGAGACAGGGTTTTGCCATTTTCCCAGGCTGATCTGGAACTCCTGGGCTCAAGTAATCTGCCCACTTCCACCTCCCAAAGTGCTGAGATTACACAGTGAACCACTGTGCCCAGCCCCAAATATTTTTTAAATGGAAAACCAAATATGCTTGTGTTTAGATACTTTTTAGAATATTGGAGCATGTGCACACACAGACACACACACACACACACACACACACACACACACACACACACCGGGAGAGCGAGAGAGGAGCCCCGGAAGTTACGTGGCAATAACTCAGTATTACGTGTGATTTAGTGAATGTGGTGCTAGCCTACTGTGTCTTTCTGAAACCAAGCAGATCATGTGCATGATCTCAGATATTCGCCGAGTCCTCAATTCCTTCAGGCATGTAGAAATGATTAAAAGTCGTATGATGTTTTAAAGATCCCTGTGACATTTGTCACAGATTCTCACATTGCTCGTATCGTGACTAGTTGTTTCAGTACGCACTGTTTCAGTTCTTTTAAATCATATATATATATATATATTTTTGCCTCCTGCCTGGTGTGTTTTATCTAGTAAATGAGTATCTTCGTTATTTTAAAATATGCTGATTTGCAATTGTGAACACAACTGCTCTGGAGATCAGTTGATGCTATGTTTGCAGAAAAAAAAGTACAAAAAGAAAAATCATATTACTAAAAATATTTAAAAGCCTCAGTTTATATCTGATTTTGTTTATTCTGTCCACTTTTCCGTTTGTTTATATTTTCTATAACTGTCTATTAACACCACTCCCCTGGAACAAGCATGTTGGCTATTTTCTTCCAGACGAACGCTATGAACCCCGAGGATTTATTAACCACAAAACAAAACAAAAAGAAAACATGCTGCCTAGATGAGAAACTGCTAAATTGGCCATAAAAACTGTTCAGAAAAACCCAATCTAACACCAGGGGCTCAGAAAATGCAAACAGGAAGCTCATAGTTCTATTTCCCTGTCTCATTTCACATTGAAAATTGCTTCAGAAAAGACATTGGCAGCAGGTTAGGAATGTAAAAAATATTTTCTACCTTTTGAGACCAAAGATAGTCTTACCTTCTTTATTACAAGGGATTCAAGTTTCATGATTTATGTTTCTGTTGTCTTAATTCTGCCTTATAAAAGATGCTGAACACCAGAAAAAAGGAAATGATCATCCTGGCATACGATATTTATAATGTCCCTACTGAGCTTCACGTCCTTGCTGAGTGCAGTATTACAGTGTAGTCAAGGGTGTGCAACAGATTTTTTAGCCTAAGTGTAGCATATACCAGTGCACAGAGATTGGAAAGGAAACCAAATTATCATGATGATTAAAGGTGGAAAAGGCTTTCATTGGCACAAGGAAATGTTAAAAGCAAATAGTAAATATATGGAGAAAAAAAAAAAAACTCAAGTTCCAAAGTACTGTGGCTCTCTGGTCACAAGATGCCCTTTCTGTACACAACAATGAGAAATACAGTTTTTTTTTTTTTTGAAGCTTTAGACAGATAATCCTAAAAGGGAACAGACAAAGAAAAGAATTTTTTAAAAGAATGAGCAATTTTTATTATGTAATATTGTGTAAAATGTATATCTAACGTATAAGTCAAAGATCAAATACATTTTTAAAACAAAACTGAAAAGCTTTTTAAAAATTCAAAGATACAATTTAAATTAGAAAAACTATTTTAAAGATAAAACCATTGAAAATTTGATTTTTTATGTAAATAAGTTATGAAATAAAATTTAAAGTTAAAGAAAATAAAGAAGCTAAAAAATAGAAGATATATATTCAGATCATCTATTGGCATTAGTGTTTGGCAGAGTTTAACTATTCGTTTTTGTGTGTTTTGTTACTTCTTATTTAATGAAGACGCATTTATTTCATTAAAAGATATTGTAACTTTGCATCAGCATTTTGAGCATATACTGCTTTTGCTTTCAGATCGCATTTGATCTTATTTGCTATGTCTCTTGTCTATCAGATGCCTATTTTTATCTTTTCCTTACACTCAAAGTCAGACCAGCTGTAAAATCTGAGGTTACCGTTTCCGCACAAGACCCCTCTCACTTCCGACATCAACCGCAAGTGTAGAGGTGCCCCAAACCACTCTTGATTCTGGTAATTCACTAGAAGTTTTCACAGATCTCATTGATAGCTATTCTATTCATGACTATAGCATGTTATAGAGATAGGATACATTAAAACCAGCCAAGGGAAGACAGAGACACAGAGGACAAGATATAGGACAGTTTCAAATGCAAAGTTTCAGTGGCCAGAGTTTTTTGTTATGGATTTATTACATTGGCATAATTGATTGATGGATTACTCCCATGGTCAACTCAGCAACTAGATTACTGATACTGCTTGACCCAAAGCCTCTGCACTCTAATCACATGGCTAATCTTTCTGGCATGGCCAGCTCCACCCTGAGACTGTTGGGCATGGCCAACCCCATCCTCAGACCCAGTGTGGCAAGCCCCCACTCTAAACAAAGATATTCGTATCAGGTATAATATACATTACCTTCCAGAAGCCAAAAGCAAAAGCCAGACCTACTCTTTGGCACACTGACAAGGCCAAACTTTTTTTTTAAGAGACAGCATCTCACTTTGTTGCCCAGGCTGGAGTACAGTGGCGTAATCATAGTTACTACAGCTTCAAACTCCTGGGCTCAAGACATCCTCCTACCTCAGCCTCCTGAGTAGCTGGAACTACAGGTGCACATCACCTCACCCACCTAATTTTTTAATTATTATTTTAGAGACAGAATCTCACTACATTGCCCAGGCTGGTCTTGAACTGCTGGTCTCAGATAATCCTCCCACATTAGCCTCCCAAGTAGCTGAGATTACAGTCACAAGCCATCGTGTTGGGCTCCAACGCAAAACTTTTAATTAAACCAGCCAATGCTCTCTTACAGCCAAGCAACATATGTCCAATATTTACAAAAACTAATATGTTCTAGGGGTAGGAGGATTTTACCTCAATTTTCCAATACATTTGACCATCAATAGTGGTTTTATAATCTTACCAACAACACCAGTGTTATACCATGTCACAGTGTGGTTGATGTGACCTGAAAGATGAGATGGTGCATTATCAGAGTCCCACTCAGTCATCAATAATTAGTCCAGTCCATCATCACATAGAACCAAAATGCCCCAGAGAGATTTCACTTAGTTTCGTTAGCTTTCTTTTGAACTTGTCAGATTGTGGGAGCAGGTATGATCTTGGCAACATGTGGCTTCCTCCTTTCCGGCATCTGGTATCATTGAGCTAAGAGATAACATTATCTCTTGCTCTGAGTGGCAATGTAACATTGGATTTCCCTTAGTGCATCATTCTTTTATTAATTCCTTTACCCTCAACTAGTGTTCCTCCTTCTCTCCACTTATCATTTTATCCAAACTTTTTCACCCTTTAGAAGGAATGTTAAGTTTGGCTACTATGCTAGTCCATATTTCCAACAGTATTACTAGTCTACCAAGTGCCCCTCCCCGCATTCAGTCCTTTTCCATTTAAATAGGGGAGGGCTACAGACACACAGAACCAGTGAGCTTTATTAACCACTAGGCAAACAACTGCATTTACTGTCAACTCCAATTCAGTGGGGTGAATTATGTCTTCACTCCATCAGGCCTTTTCAAATTCTGACTTAAAGTTTTAACAATATAGTTATACTTTCTTTCTTAGAGATATTCCTGATTCTTGTACCTAAAGTTGCAGTCCTGGCCTTGAGACCACTAAATCAGGAAAGAAAAAGAAAAGTTGAGGTGATATGGGGAAAAGAGGAAAAAGAATAGTCATACCAGCATTCTTTTCTACCCACTCCTCCCTAAATCCTCCAATTAAGTGGAGGAATCTATCTTTCGGGAATTTTCCCTTGGCCAGTCGCGTGTTGAGTGTAAGCCTATGCTCACGAAGGCAAGTTAGCCACCCCCCTTGCCTCATCTCCCTTTCTTTTAGACAACAAATGTTCCACTTGTCTTTTGCAAGTCTGTATCAAACTCTTGCCCTAAGGAGGATATCTTTCTATGCACTGTTGGACATTATGGACTGAAAAGTGTATGTCTTAGTCTGAAGAAATGTGACTCAAGAGTCCAGATTGGTGCAATTGTTTCTGCTCTGGTGCTTTTATAGTATTTTGAGAATTTCTCTCTACCACTGGCTACGACAAGCCCAGTCTACACTACGTTCCTGCCAGGATGCATCTGTAGCCTCCTAGAGCTACCAATATCAGTCCCAGTTGCCAGCTATGTGTAGCGCCTACCCACCCAGGGAACTTCCCCCATAGCCATTTGCAGTCTTTGTCTCTCCAAATGGCAAATAGTACAATTTTTATAGGCATTTTGTTTGTCAGAGTGTGGAAGAGAAGCGTGTCTAGATTCAGCTCATTTCAGCATTGCTGTGGCCCCCCAATGTCCACTCATTTAGTGGACAAGATGTCCACCTCCAGGGAAGCACATCAGGATATCTACTCACTGGTCCTAATCATCTTCCAGTCTTGGAAGGAAATTATTCTGATGGGCATTGACGTGTCTAATGCACCCTCTAAATCCCCACAGTGATTTCCATAGGGCCAAGCTCCATACAAGCTTTTATTTAATAGGCCAGCTTCCCCTTGTCTTACCGTGCTACCCATGACTTAGTAAAAAAACAAACATAGGGACAAATAGTATACAATTCAGCCCCCTGATCTGATTTGCTTTTATCTTCTTCTACCAGAGCAGTGGTCTTTCAAACAGGATACTGTCCATTCACTTTGGAGCTGCTCATCCATATACCAAGCGGCTTTTCGTTGGTCAGTTGAGAACTGGTCATGGAGCACTGAATAAATAGCAATAAGCTCTAGCAGCTCTTCCGTTGATTCCAAAGTCATTCCCAGGGCAAAGGAGGCTGTCTGTGTGCTCATGAGATCTCCTTGCATTCTCCTGGTAGCATGTTCCTGTACAAACCATTTCCATTTTGTCATAGAATTTTTCTTGGCACTGTCTTATCCATTAGAATGTTTCTCTGACATTGACCAAGGCATTATAGGTATTCCAAGTTTCAAGACTAGTTCATGTCCTATCAGTTATAGGAGCAACTCAATTAAAGGCCAATAGCAAGCTGCTCATTGTCTCTCATTTGGAAATTTTCAAGTTCAAATTCTGACAGTATTCAGATGCTACAACAGAAAATGTCAATAGTTTCTATTTACATTAAAATTATTTTTATTTCTCTTATTAGGTCAGACTTCTTTTTTTTATAGAACTGTTTCATTGGAATTTTTGCAGGTTTTGAGTCAGCTGCCTTGGACTATAACTACTATGAATATACAGTATAAATCTTGGACGTCAGTCTAATTATGTCACCTGATGAATCCAAATAGGTTTCATGGAACTTATTTAAATTAAAGTAATCATACAGCTTTAAGGAGTTATGTGTAGCATTTTAGGGATCCAATGTACTCAGCAGAGTTTTTATAAATTAAAGAAATTGTATAGCTTTAAGGAGCTATGTGCAGCATTTTAGGGATCAAATGTACTCAGCAGAGTTCTAAAAGCCTTAGTATACCCTGGCATGAAGTAGGCAATAATCTAACAGCATCCTCCATATTCTTTTGTGGTGATGACCTAGAAGGCTGAGGGTACTGTCCATGCTTAGATAATGTTAAGGTTACTTAACCTCCCTTCTTTCATAAAGCCAGGCTCTAGAATGTAAAAATTCATTCTACATCCAGATTTCTTTGGTCCTATGAGATATCCTGATTGTTAAAGATGAGTGAAGATTGACAGAGTCAATTTTAAGACCTCAAGAGATTGTCACCCACACTATAAAATCTACAGCAAGTGTAGTCTCCATTATAAAGCAAATAAATTAAATTTATATTTCTAAGTCACATCTCTACCAAGATACTTTGTATCTGTTTTCCAAGAACTGATCAAGCATTCAATCTAGAATAAAGATCTAAGCCAGGAAAGGGGCTAAACCAACTCTAAGGAGAAATGACAGGTTTCAACATCTAATAAGAAAAACTAATTAATTACTAATTATATTTTGAAGAAAGCTACTGATTAGATAGTACCAAAATTACAATTTATGTAACCAGAGATAGTAGGTGAGTAGCTAGATAATTGATAAGTAAATAGATAATGGATAGGTAAGTATAACAGTAAATGTGTGGTTATATTTCTTACAACTTTTCTCCTCTTGCAAATGCTGTAAGATATGGCACATTTTTTATCAAGCTTGATGTTGGGAAGCTGGACCCTTGCCTGAGAAATGATGAAATACGAGGATAAAAATGTTAGAAGACTCTGTCACAAAGCAGTCCACGCAATAACACAAAGAAAATCCAGGTCTTCAAATTCCTCTCCAGGGTTAATGAGAGTTGCCTGGTTTTATTTTTCACCATGCAATCATTTTTTATGTCCCAAGAGGTGGAATACCAGTGCTTAATTTAAGGCTATCATGTCTGGATGCAAGACTCGGCTTGAAATCAAAGCCAGCTCTATCATTCATTCACTGCATTGCCTTTTAAAAGTTATTTAATAACCCCATTCCTCATTTTCCTCACTTGCAAAATAAGTGTATTAGTAGCAATTACCTCACTTGGCAGTTGTATTCACTGAGTTAGTATAGCGTAAGTTTTATATTCCTAACACAAAATAAGTATTATACTGGTTAAAGTAATGCTATTAATGAAAGATGTACTGTTGACTATTGACTATGCTCTATCAATACTATTGACTATTGATTATACTCAAGCCATGTTATAATTCCCTAAAGGTCATCTATAAATATATAACACAGTTCAGAGTACCTCTTTATTGTAGCTTTATTGTAGCTCTCATCCTAGTTTTAGTTAAATTACTAATTTTAAAATTACTCTCAGTTGTTTCAGATACTATGTAAATTCCAACAGGGTAATGATTGTGTGTGTGTGTGTGTGTGTGTGTGTTTGTGTGTGTGTGCGCTCATAGCAATACAACAACAGTGACTAGTACAGTAGTTGAATAAAATACTTAATAAATAAATAAATAAATAAAATAAAATGCTTAATAAATCTTTGTGCTTAATAATTTACAGTTGAGGAACTGCAGGTTAAATGAGCTAAGTGACCTCCCTAAGGTCAGAGTTAATGATAAGTTAAGCTACATTTAGAAGCCAGGGCATGGCCGGGCACGGTGGCTCAAGCCTGTAATCCCAGCACTTTGGGAGGCCGAGACGGGCGGATCACGAGGTCAGGAGATCGAGACCATCCTGGCTAACACGGTGAAACCCTGTCTCTACTAAAAAATACAAAAAACTAGCCGGGCGAGGTGGCGGGCCCCTGTAGTCCCAGCTCCTCGGGAGGCTGAGGCAGGAGAATGGCATAAACCCGGGAGGCGGAGCTTGCAGTGAGCTGAGATCCGGCCACTGCACTCCAGCCTGGGCGATAGAGCGAGACTCCGTCTCAAAAAAAAAAAAAAAAGAAGCCAGGGCAAAGTTGTAACAGACACTATCATCAGGGTTAATTTCATGCTTCTGTAGCTTGTGTAGTTGTACAGAACCCCACACTCAGAAGGGGACTGTGCTTGACTTCAAACTCAACTGTTGCTACCTTGAAATTCCTAACACAGCAATTTTTGAATAAGAGACCGGATACTTTGTTTTGCCCTGGGCCTTGCAAATTATGTATCTGGCCTTGACCATCATGCAGTCTCCTGACTCAGCCTTCAAAACAGATTTGAGGATACTGGATTGAAAAACGCCTGCTCAGATTAATGCAGACTTTGGCCTACTCCACAAAATCAACAAGGCAAAAGACTTCCTCTCCTTCCTGTCAGCTCATCCCAGGGTCATAAGCATTCCACTTTAGAGAGCTGGCAGGAAAAAATTGGGCCAAATGACAATTGCATTGCACTTGAAGGAATTACATTAGCAACCCCACCTCCAGTGTGAATTGAGAGCACAATTGCTCTCATCAGACACCTGAGGTCATATGTGCAATTGTAACAGTCAGATAATAAATAACATCATCCTGCACATAAAACTCAGAGTGACCTTCAGAAATTGTGGCACCCTCCAGTCTTTAAGTCTCTCGCCCCGCTAGCATAAAAATGCTCTCTGGTTTCCTAGGGCCTCCTTCCACAAAACTTCACCAGGATTTGTCCATTTTGGAGAGTACCCCACACTCCAGCTTTCTGCTAGCTTCCTCCCACTGGTGTGATATCCTACCTTGTTTTAAACTGAATTGATTCTCCCTTAGCTGAGAGAGCCGGACAGACTCCATTTTGGCTCCTTTACTTGCAGCCCCTTACACACCCCCCTTCCTCAAGGAC
This sequence comes from Trachypithecus francoisi, assembly GCF_009764315.1. Classification (NCBI taxonomy): domain Eukaryota; kingdom Metazoa; phylum Chordata; class Mammalia; order Primates; family Cercopithecidae; genus Trachypithecus; species Trachypithecus francoisi. The sequence continues at coordinate 12,368,716 of NW_022681458.1, forward strand.
TTAACTTGTGCAAGCTGACTCCCAGCACATCCAAGAATGCAATAAGAATTACTGATAAGATACTGTGGCAAGCTATATCCGCAGTTTCCAGGAATTTGCCCGCTTGATAGCACCCAAAGCTCCCGCATCTCTCACCTTGCCATAGATGTAAAGCTCCTGCACCTAGAACTGTTTGTTTTCCTGTAACCATTTATGTTTTTAACTTTTCTGCCTGTTTTACTTCTGTAAGATTGCTTCAGCTAGGCTCCCCCTTCCCTTTCTAAACCAAAGTATAAAAGAAAATCTAGCCCCTTGTTGGGGGCTGAGAGAATTTTGAGCACCAGCCGTCTCTTGGCTGCCGGCAAATAAAGGACTCCTGAATTGGTCTCAAACTGTGGCGTTTCTCTATAACTCACTCGGTTATAATGCTGATACATCAAAATATTTTCCAACTGCTACTGAAAGTCTAAGAGTTACTGAGTAACTGAGAGGGTAAACTGATAGACTAGTTACAATTCAAGAGTTAATAATTGGAGACAAACCTGGCCTTGAAAAAGAAGCACAAATAACTGGCTGCATCTGCTTCTATTTCTGCCCATGCAACGTGTCAATTCCTGGGCCACAGACACTCTAGTTGACACACCCACCCCAAATTTCTCTCTCAGAATTTCCCACCCCAAATTCCTCACTTTGATATTTTCACAACCAGGAGTCTCTAGAGGGCCCATAATATAAACCCCTAGTAAAATACAAATTTTCAGAGCAAAAGAGCAGGCTAAGTTACACACCACAGCAGTCTTTTGCACTCCAGTGTAAGTTTATCAGATGTTTTCTGTCATCTAAATTTTGTGATGTTTGCAATGCTATAAGGAGCAGAGGAAAGAAGGGTAGGAAGGAAGCACTGAGTTCGCAATGCTTCACTAGCAATTTGATTAAGTCTTTTCAGTTAGATCATTCCTCTTCTCTGAATATCTATCACAAATTTCCTATAATTTCCTTGTATCACCCACCCCTCCACCTAGTTCTTCCTATCAGACTCATGTTATATACTTTGTACAAGGTATTGTAGTACCTTGTACTTCTCTCTTTATTACTTGCCACAGTTTTAATCATTTGCATACCATTGACCCCACCTACTGTCCTTAGACAAAAGCTCCAAGAGACAAAGATTATGTCCATCTCGTTTATTTCTGACAAACTTTTACTTAGCCTTACGTCCTACACAAGGAAGAAATTTACTAAATATGTGTTAAGTGAATGAATGGATAACTGGAAACTGCAATTATTAAAATTCTACTCTTCAACAGGCACAGTGGCTCACCCCTGTAATCCCAGCACTTTGGGAGGCTGAGACTGGTGGATCACCTGAGGTCAGGAGTTCAAGACTAGCCTGGCCAACATGGAAACTCTGTATCTACTAAAAATATAAAAATTAGCTGAGTGTGGTGGCACATGGCCATAATGCTAGCTACTCGGGAGGCTGAGGCAGGAGAATCCCTTGAACCTAGGAGGCAGAGGTTGCAGCGAGCTGAGATCACGCCACTGCACTCCAGCCTGGGCAACAGGGTGAGACCTTGTCTCAAAAAGTAAATAAAATAAAATAAAATGAAATCCCGGTTTTGAATTTTGTAAGGTAAGTCCTTAGACTGAGAGTTGAGCTCCTGGAAATAGCAGAGGGAGGATTACATATGCCTAGGAAAAATGAAATATCTGGTTTTATAAAATTTTGTCAGCTTAGAAAAGGCCCGAGTTTCACACTTTAAATGTATATAGCTGTGCTGAGGGACCTCTCCAAAGACCTGACTGTAATAAGGTACATGGATCAGGCAGCCTCTCTGATGGCAAGTGTTTTATTTCTAGGATGAATGGGTTTGCATTACTTTTATGCATGCCATGAAATTAAATCCCAAAACCTCACAAGCTCAGAATTAACCCTTTCAAATCACACACAAGTCTGAGGAGGCTGAGTTTTCTTATCCACAGTGCTTTCACTTATGATATGTATTGTAGTTAGTTATGTATATAGCATTTCCATTAATTTGCTATTACATTTCTTTTATTTGTTTTTTGTTGTTGTTGTTCACTCTTTTTCTTTGAAACTGGAGACAACATCACTTTCAAAGTGTACTAGTAATAAAATAGTTTTTATTTTAAAAGGTAGAAATATTTCATTTCATGAGAATAGATGTTTATAGCATTGACTTCTCCTTTACATTTATTATACTATTTTCCTTCTTATCTTTCTTAGAGGATTAATTATACATGGTGTGGGGAATTTGCAAGGTTAACTGCATCAACCTGCTTACTGTGGTGTGATGATGGCAAAACAATGATATGATATTTTATAGTATTACTTTACCTCCAAAAAATGAGAAGGATATGCAACGTATTTCTTTGTCCTATATATAAAATGTCTCTGTTCCAAAATCAGTAATCTATAAATTAATGAAAATATGGGACTAAATTATGTGTACTTATTAATTTAGATCACAATGCTTGTGTCCAGGAAAGTGCTAATAACTATTCCTGACAGACATAAATACTCAGATTATTGTTGTGGAACAGAACAAAGCAACATAGCTTATTAACACCATTTTTCCAATGTTTTTCTATATCCTTGCTTATTTCTCCTTTTATTCAGTAGAATTTTGCTTGTTTATGGTCATTTGTTTGACTGTAACTGTTGTTTGTTTTACCGTTGTACTTACAAAAACTCAGGCAAAATTATCCCTTTCTGTGGTTACTTGTATCAGTGGTCCTGATCTTCTTAGAAATATTTTTAAAAATTTTGTGTTGACATTGACCCATTCAAAGTCTATAACACTCTCTTGCTTTCTTCTAATTTCTAGAAAGAATTGAGAAACCACACATAGTCTCAATTATGCAGGCATTTGTCTGCTTCCTCCAAGGAAGATTGAGATATATTAAGATAATTTTCTACAGCATTGAAAGCACTTAACATTTAATTATGTATTTTGTTGTGCTTTTCTTTGACTTCATAGATAGCAGAAAATTGAACTATAGACAAGAAAAGGCAATTTATAAAAGGAACACAGAAGAAAATTGTATGTATTGAATTGATGACTTCCCCAGTAATGAAGAATTATTAAGATAAATTTTACATCATTTTAAGCTATTATATTGACAAATCTTAATGCAAATTATAAGGAAAGAACTTAGATAAAAAACAGAGATTCTGGAAAGGTTTGGAGAAAGCATCATACTTTCTCTTCATTCTAAACAGGAATACCTCTGGCTCACCTGTCCAAATGACTGAGAAAGGCAGTAGATTCCCAGATCAGAGAGAAGTCTTTAGCTCTGCGGGTTGAGGAATCCTTAGGAAGAAACTTGTGAAGGGCTTTCCTTCCATGGGCTTGGTGAGATCATGGTAAGAGAGCCTCTGAAAAAAGACTGTGAATATTGGAAAGGACTTGGTCTACAGAAATATGTGAACTGCTGGGGAATTGGGAGAACATTGAACCTGAGTGTGTGTGTGTGTGCGCACGCGCATGTGTGCATGCATGCATGGGCCTTGTTTCCTTGGCCTTCAAAATACAAATCAGAGCAGAAAAGTTGAATTGAGTTATCCCTACTCCAGAGGCTAAGAGAGTAGGGGAAAACCAGGTCATAGGAATTTTCCTCCTGCAGCCCTCCTACTGTTATAGGTTTAGCCACAGAAGAAGATGGTGATTTAACTTCTGTTTACTCTGAGAGTTCTTCCACTTAGGATGCTTCAGCAACCAAAGGTGATTCCTAAAGAGATCACAGGAAAACATCATAATCATACATACTTGGGAACGAAGCAGCCAGCAAGGGGAGGTTAAATAGAGCCATCACCAGGTAAAAACCAATCAACCAATTCACCAACCAAAAAATAATCAACCAACTCACCAACCAACAAATCATCTCTGATGGAGACAGTCGAGATTTCAAACAACAATGTATGACAACAATATGGTAAAAAAAAAAAAAAAAAAAAAAAAAAAAAAAAAACAGCTGCAATGATTGCAGCTCAGTACAAAATAAGACTTTCTAGAATAAAAATTAAATTTTAAAATTTTATTTTTATTCATTTAGGGATACAAGTACAGTGTGATTGCATAGTGGTGAAGTGTGGGCTTTTAGTGTACCCATCACCAGAACCATATCTGTTATACCCAATAGGTAGAAAATTCAGTAGGTGAGTTGAAATATGGAATGACTATTGTTAAGACTAAAACTAGTGACCTGAAAAGGTAAACGAAATAATATTATCTCATAGTACAGACCAAAAATATGAAAAAAGAGAAAATTTGATGAGAAAGCTATGAAATCTGGAAGATCCATTTCAGAAACTTAGCATCTAAGTCACAAGAGTTTTAGAAGTTGAAAAGGAAACATTTTATACAAAGGAAACTGTGTGATAGGAGATGCACAATAACTATCTTAATGACTGAAGGATGCTTCCATTACCTGGAGAAAAATTGGCTTCTCCAGAATGAAAAACTGCATTAGACTTCTTGAAGTAGTCATGAGAAATATATATGCTAACAAGATTTTTGACCTCTTAAGGATAAAGAGAAAAATATGTGGAAACTTCCAGATAGAAAATGTGAGCTCCTAAAAATAATTCGAATGGAATCAGACATGTTTTTGAAATATTGAAAAGTAAATGACAGCAAATTCCACTTGCAGATTGCTGAGAGAAAAGGATAATATAAAAAAAAAGTATATCTATTAAAAGAAAGATATGTATGTGTGGTTAGATGTTGATTTCAACTAAACCATTTGAGAAAAATACTTGAGAAAGCACATCAGTGAAAAGATAGGTAATTCACAGCTGAGAACTCAAGCTATCAGTAACTGGAGAAAATGGATTATAATGAAAGGCAGATTATTATGATAGTCTAGAACAAACTGAACTATCTTGGGGAGAATTAGGAGTTGGGTTAAGGTGGAGGAGAAGATTTAAAAGTTTCACAGATCTCATCAACAGTAGAGAAGATGAGGTGGAGTAAGAAAGAATGTTGTAAGGCATCGTCTTATTGTATGGGGTTAACCTGTGGTTTACAAGGAGCACTTTGTTGGTGCTCCATGACACAAATAGGCAGCATTGTGTTTTCACATAATAACAGAGAACTGTGTGTATGATTACAAATGATGGGGAAAGTAATTTCACTACTAAAGAAATGAAATAATAGAAGAGAACATACTAATTAAAAAGAGGAAAATAGAGTGATTGGCCACCACTAGAATGTAAGGTCTATAAAGGTAGATATTTTTGCCTTGTTTGTTCTCTGATATATCTTAAGATTCTGGAAAATCTTGGCACACAGAGGAGACTCAATACACTTTTTTTTTAAATGAAAAAGGGAAACTACAAATTAAGCCATGAAATAAGATCAAATGAATAAAATTAAGCATACTGTTTATTAAATTCCAATGATATATATGTGTATGCATATGTACACACACATACACACACACACAAACACACACGAGACAAATGGATTTACTGTAACTGTTAACCCAGCATTCTATACCCAAGAAAAGTAAAACTATTTTTATATAATACAAGGTAAAATATAATATTTTTAGATAAAATAACACTAAGGAAACTTTTCCTGAAGTACGTACTACAAGAAGTTCCAAACTAACTTCTTTAGGGTGAAGAGAAATATTGCCAAAGGAAAACTCGTATCTTCAAGAAGTAATGAAAAGTATCAGAAATAATAAATATCTGGCATAAATTGTTATAGGCATCGTTACTATTCAGGTAGGCAAATTGATCAGTCTTTCCCTTATTATTTCTTCTATTTTTATTTTTAGTTTTTAAATAGATTTCATTACTCAAAGATGTTTTAATATTAACTACTCTTGCATCCTAAATTTTTGTGTCCATTTGGTAAGTTGTGTTTTTCAGGGAGTTTATTTATTCCATCTGCATTATTGAATTTGTTGGCATACGTTTGTTTTATAATATTCCTTTATTAACCTTTTATAATGCATGTAGTTACATCCCTCTTTCTTTAGTATTGCTAATCTGTGCTTTTTGTCTTTTTTTGATATTTGGCTAGAAATTTATCAGTTTTATCAATTCAGGTAAGAACCTACATTTAGTTTTGTTCATATTGCTATTATTCGTCTGTTTTCTGTTTAATTTCATTTGTTCTTATTTTTTTATTTCCTGTCTTTGATTGAATCTGTTTCATTTCTTCTTGAGGTGGAAGCTTAGATAAATATTTTAAACATTTTCCTTTCTTAAATACATGCATTTAAATCTATGTATTTGTTTTTAAGCGCTGACTTAACTTCATCCCATACATTCTAAAGTGGTTTGCCTTTTTTATTTTTCAGTTCAAAATATTTAATAATTTTCACTGTGATTAAAACAACAATAGCTTTGTTAAGATATATTTTACTAATAATAAATTAATCCTTTTTGGTATAAAATGCCCAGAAGTACAACCATCATTAAATCTAATTTTAGAATGTTTTCATCATCCCTAAAAGAAATCTTGTCCCAATTAGCAGTCATTTATTATTCCTTCTTTCCTGCAAACCCTGGCAACTGCTAATCTCTTTCTGTTTCTATGGATTTGTCTATTCTGGACATTTTATATTAATGTAATCATACAATATGCACTTTTGCAACTGGCTTCTTTCACTTAGCACAATGTTTTTGAGGTTCAATCATGCTGTAGCATCTGCCAGTACTACATTTTTATTGCCAAATAATAATGTGTTGTATATAGTTAGCTCACATTTTCTTTATCTTCAACTGGCAGACATTTGGGGATTTCACTTCTTGACTACTGTAAATAATGCTGCTATGAACATTCATACACAGGTTTTTTTGTGTTTGTGTTGACCCATAGGGTTTTAGAAGTGTGTCACCTAATTTACAAGCATCTGGGAATTTTTTTATTGTCTTTTAGCTACTGATTTCTAGTTTAATTTCATTTTGATCAGAGATCAGATTCTACAAAACTTAATATTTAAAATGTATTAAGTCTTAGCTCATTTTTAAATTAATCTATGTGTGCCTGAGATTAATGTTTATTCTGTTATCTTTGAGAGTAGGGTTCTATAAGCATCAGTTAGTCCAAACTCGTTAATAGAGATGTTAAAATCTTTTATGTAAATATATATTTTTTGTCTACTTGTACCAATTACTCAAACAAAATCTACCTTTTTCTTCAATTATTATTAGAGATTTCTTTATATGCTTTTCTGTTTTTCTCAATTAATTTTTAGTTTTAGTATTTTTAGACTTTGTCACTAAATGTATAAAAGCTTTTATTATCATGTCTCCTTTATAGACTGACCTTTTTGACATTATAAAATAATCATTTGTGTAATAGTCTTTATCTTGAAGTCTACTTTATCTGATACTAACATAGTCACACTGGCTTTCTTATTATTAGATTTCCCCTACGATTAGCTTTTGCATGTTTTTTTCATCTTTTTACTTTCAACATATCTTCCACAATCTAGTTAAAGTGCATGTCTTGTAAACAGCCTTTTTCACAAGGCTGCTAACTCGTTTTCTTTGAAATGCAACCTGACAATCTCTACCTTCTAACTGAAATGTTTATCTATGTACACATGTTAGTAATAGATTGCTGCCTAACAAATTACCACAAACTAGTAGCTTAAGACAGCACTCGTTTGTTATCTGTGTATGAGGAGTTTGTGTATGGCTTAGTCTGGTCTTCTGCTGAGGGTTTCACAAGGTTGCAGTCAAAGTGTCGGCAATTTTGTGTTCTCATCTGGAGGTTCAATTGGGAAAGAATCCATTTCCAAGCTTTCTCAAGGTGTTTGCAGAATTTGTTTACTTGTAGTTACAGGAGAGTTGTGGCTTTTTGCTGGTTGTTGATTGGAGGTTGCTCTAGCTCCTAGAGGTTTCTATTGGCTCCTTAACAAGACAGCCTCCCAGTACCGTCATTTAGTCTTCAAACCTAGCTAGGGAGAGAGAGTCTGTAGAGCAAGTGTGCTAACAATAACAAGGTGGGTTTTTGTGTAACATAACATAGTCATGGGAGTGGTAGCTCATCATCTTTGCATATTCATTAGAAGCAATTTATAGGTCTCCCACACTCAAGAAAGGGGTGGGAGGATCATACCAGGGCATGAACACCAGAAAGCAGGGAACATGGAGGCATCAGAGAATCTACTATCACGTTAATGTAGTTACTGCACTGACTTGTTTCCATCAACCACCTCACAAGTCGTTTTCTCTTCCATCTGTTCTTTCTTCTTTTCTTTCTCTTTTTCTATCTTTTTAGAATTTATTGGAAACTTTTCATATTTCATTTTATTTTCTCTATTGCATTGTTAGCTCTGTTTCCTTGAATTCTTTGTTCAGAGATTATTTATGCTAGATATTAAAATTTGTATTCTCTGTGGATAGCAGCAGGGCTCACCAATTCATGCCTGGACATAATATAGGGCTTGGGCACTCTGTCTAGCTCCTTTGGGTTGGAATCCACACCTTTTTGGTGTGTTTCAGTGGGAAGTATAAAGCAAGTATCTTGATTTCTAAACCCAGGAATTTTAGAATTGACCCCTATGATCGAAGAATTTTGGAGCTTTATAAGATCTTTGGCAGTGGTGATCTCAAACCAATTATGAGCTCCAAAGTCCCTTCTCAGGTAACTGTTGGGAGCAATGGCATCCCAGTTTGTCCCTGCAATGGCTGGAAAGGGTATAATCTTGTGAATAGATCACTTTTAAAAAAGTGTATTATTTGCTTATTAGCCCTGTATCTCTTTAAATCTTGTTTGTTTGCAATGCTGTGCTTTATTGGCCACAAATTATTCATTTGATGTTTCCTGACAGTACCTTTAGTAGATTATTTTACAATCTATCAATCAGTATATATGTTATAAATATATATTGAATCCTGAGTTCATCACAGTATACCTTGAATTAATAGTTTACCATTTTACAAATAATGTAAGAATTGCACAAAAGTCATCCTCCATTTAACCCCTCTCACTCTTTCTGTGAAGACTAGTGTATGTTTTTCTTCTAGTTATATTATAAGCCATACAATATTTTTCTACTGATTTTTTTTTTTTTGAGATGGAGTTTCCCTCTTGTTGCCCAGGCTGGAGTGCAGTGGTGCAATCTCAGCTCACTACAACCTCCACCTCCGGGGTTCAACTGATTCTCCTGCCTCAGCCTCCCAAGTAGCTGGGATTACATGCATGCACCACCACACTAGCTAATTTTTTGTATCTAATAGAGACAAGGTTTCACCATTTTGGTCAGGCTGGTCTCGAACTCCTGATCTCAGTTGACCCACCTGCCTTGGCCTCCCAAAGTGCTGGGATTACAGACATGCTATATTTTCTTTAAAAAATCAATCTTCTCTTAATGAAATTCTTAGAAAGTATTTTTACATGTATTGATTACTACTTTGGCTCTTCATTTCTTCTTTCAAAATTACTCTTCTGGAATCATTTCTCTTCAGACTAAACTTTGTTTAGTATTTATTATACTGCACATTTTCATGATGATGAATTATTTCACCTTTTTTCTGAAATATATTTTTTCACTTTTATTTTTAGAAGATAATTTCACTGGTTATAGAATTCTAGTTACACACTTCCTTTTCAGCACTTTAAAAACTTTATGCTGTTGTCTCCTAGGTTTTGTAATTTCTGATGATAAATATTTTTTCTTTTGTTTCATGGAATGGAATTACCCTATTGAATGGAATTACCCTATCTGGCTAGTTTAAATATGTTGTCTTTATCTTTGAGTTTCATTGAATGAAATTACCCTATTGTATCTGGCTAGTTTAAATATGTTGTCTTTATTTTGTTTTCAGCTGTTTGACTACAGTGTAGCAAATTGTAGGGTTTTAAAATGGTTATTTGTTCTCCTGTCTCTGTGGCCTGATGTATTTTGTTAATTTTGTGAAATCTTCAGCTATTATTTCCTAAATATTGCCTCTGGACTATTCTTTTTTTCTTCCCATTTTGGAACTCCCATAGAGCAAATATTGAAACACTTGATAATGTTTAACAAACTTCAGACTGTTTCTGTTTTTCTACTTTCCATCTTTTTCTCTTTGTGTTTCATATTGGATAATCTGTGCCATGCTTTACTTAAATTCACTGACTCTTTCCTCTGCTGATGCATTCGGTTTTTAAGCCCACTGACTGAATTGTTGTTCTCTGTTTTATGATCCTTAAAATTTCCATTTGGTTCATTTTTATGTTACTTCTCTCTGCTGAAAGTCCTCTGTTCACGCCTGTTATCTAACTTTTAGAGGGGTTATTTTGAAGTTCTTTTCTGGTAATTTCAATAGCTGAGCCTTCTATACATCTCCCTATATGGGTGGTTTCTTTTTATGACTATGGGTTACAATTCCTTGCTTGTTCACCTACCTGATAAACATTTTATTTTACAGCAGACACTACACATTTTAAAAAACAGTAGAGACAGAAATAAATACCTTTTTTACCCCCATAGACACCTGTATTGAGGAACTTTTCTTTTGAATCTTAGCTGGAGTTGAGCTGGGAGGGAACTGGGACACAGCTTTTTTTTCTTTTTCTTTTTTTTTTTTTTTTTGAGACGGAGTCTAGCTCTGTCGCCCAGGCTGGAGTGCAGTGGCCAGATCTCAGCTCACTGCAAGCTCCGCCTCCCGGGTTTACGCCATTCTCCTGCCTCAGCCTCCCGAGTAGCTGGGACTACAGGCGCCCGCCACCTCGCCCGGCTCGTTTTTTTGTATTTTTTAGTAGAGACGGGGTTTCACCGTGTAGACCAGGATGGTCTCGATCTCCTGACCTCGTGATCCACCCGTCTCGGCCTCCCAAAGTGCTGGGATTACAGGCTTGAGCCACCGCGCGCGGCGGGACACAGCTTTAATAGTTTCTCTTTTCCTCTGATTTGAGGTATGATGAATGCGAGGTCAGGATCCTTCCTCCCAAAGAGTTCTTAATCCCATGCTCCATGAAAATACAAGATATCTTTCTGCTTTCTGGCCTCATCGCTAGCAGCCACTGACTCTAGTTGGTAGACTTAACTTTGCTTATGGGATATATTTGCCCACACAGTCCTTAAAAGTTTGACTCTACATATACATATACACGTACATATGCATATACATATACATATATTTCTAGTCTTAGAAAAGTCTAACTATGGCAGTTGGTTTTATACCAATATTAGACCACTGGCCCATGGTACAAAAATTGCTATTGGTCTTTACTCACCTAGAAGAAGCACATGTCTTTCTGGAATTTCTATACTCATCTATCTTTATGCTTGCACTGATACCATATTGTTCAATGATTGTGGTTTTAAGATAGTTTTAAATAATCAGTAGGCCATATTTCTTCTTTTCAAGATTATGTATATTGTTAGTTTCATAGTGTACTTTTTCTTGGGGTGGGGGGTGGTCAGGAAAACTCCTGATTATCTTATCCATATTATGTTAAGCATATAATAATATAAAATGGCATTCTAATAATATTGAGTTATTCTGTCTAGGAATATAGCATTCTGTATTTGAATATTTTTGATTTCCAGTGTAGAGAAACATTACATGATATATGTGACTGTACTAGTAATTGATGAGAATTACTACAGCACAATTGTAAAGGATGCAGACTCTGGAATAAGACTGAAAGGATCAAATCCCACCTCTACTTCCTTGCCACTCAATTTTGAATCATAGTAAGTCCTTCCTTCGCATCGCTGATAGGTTCTTGGAAACTGCGACTTTAACCAAAGAATGTACACCCCATCCTCAGATAACATTGTTTCCTTTCATATTTTTAGTTATGACATAGATGAGAAAAATCATTGGTTGCATTATACCTCATTTCACCTCAAGTTGCAATTTCTGAGAGCCTATCAGTGACATGAAGTAAAGTCTTCACAACCTGACTATGAAGACTGAGTTACCGTATCAACAGTCACATATGATAGCACCAGGCACCCAGTGAATGATCTGGTGAACATTTGTTTTTATCATTATTACACTTTTTTCCAATGCATTATCATCAGGAAAATGAATCATTTTAGGTAGCTTTGGAGGAAAAGAAATGAACCTTCACTTCTAAAGTTCTTAGCTAATGTCTATTGGGTCTCATTGGCCCAAATTGACTTATGTATTTTTCCCTGAATGTGGTATGTTGGTTATGGTCTGATCTTTCTCATACCTGTAGTGAATAGTGGAGTTAGCTTGACTACAAGTCTTAAGTTTTCTCTATTTGCCCAAGAAAAATATTTATAATTGTGCTTATATTTATATTGTCTACCTAGAGCGTGCATATGTTTTTATATTTTCTTACTTGATGTCTTTTTTTTTTTTTTTTTTTTGAAATGGAGTCTTGCTCTGTCACTCCGGCTAGAGTGCAGTGGTGCCATCTCAGCTCACTGCAACCTCCACCTTTTGGGCTCAAGAGATTCTCCTGCCTCAGCCTCCTGAGTAGCTGGGATTACAGGAGCCTGCCACCATGCCAGGCTCATTTTTGTATTTTTCGTAGAGATTAGTAGAGACGATGTTTCACCATGATGGCCAGGCTGGTCCTGAATTCCTGACCTCAGGTGATCTGCCAGGCTTGACCTCCCAAAGTGGTAGGATTACAGGCATGAACCACCGTGCTTGGCTTTTATCTTTATTTTTTTTCTGACAGCCATTTATATCATCTTATTTTCAGAACTGTTTTCTGAAAATCTCGTAATATAAAATGAGGAGGCCTTGTAATATGACATTCTGAATTGCTAAAATACTTAAAATATTAGCAATTAAGTTTCTATTGAGACAATACTATTATTGAATGAGTTATTTCAGTGACTGTCTCATCCAGATTCTGACAATGATCTTGCTGCCTCATGTTTTCTCCCCATAGACTAAAAACTTCTTCATAAAAACGCATGTTCCCTATATAAAAGAACTATATAGGTTATGCATCAATTTTATTGATGCTATCAAAGAACCAACTTTAAAAAAAATTTGTCACTGATTTAATGTTTTTAATTTTTTAATTTCATTGATTCCTGTCCTAATTCTTACTATTTCTTCAGCTTGCTTTAGGCTTATATTGCTCTTCATTCTCTAGTTTTCTAAGGTGGGCACTAGACTACTGATTTTAGGTTTTTCTTCTTTTCTAGCTTATGCATTCAATGCTGTAAATTTCCATGTAAGCACTGCTGCTCACAAGGTTAAATCATACAATTTGTAAGTATGGCACGTCTGTTAGTTCTGATCCATAAATTAGAGTTTTCCAAATTGAAGCATTCTCTCCTGTTGTGCAGTGTGTCTATTACCTGTTAAAATCCTTAGTCCCTACATTCATCATTTAGAATCATAAAATCTTAGAAATATAAAGATCCAATCCTTCCTGTAAATATATTCCAATAATTAAACTAATACCCAGAGTAGTAAAATTACTTGCAGGGAGTTATCCAGTGGCTCCATCCCCTCCTACAGCTATTTCTATTGAGGACAATTGACCCATAAGCATTCAGTAGATAGTGAGCTTCATTTAGAACCCGGTCTACAGGTTGCCAGCTTCGCAGTACCCAGAAGCTGTATGGAGCTTAGTTACAATTTTAAAAGGTATGGCTCTCAGTAACTACAAAATGCCAGCCAAGCCAGTGATAAAAGTGAGAATGGAGATAACTATATTGAATGAAAGAAAGAATTTTTCTAACTCATCATTCTGATGCCATTTCTTCATAACATAGCATAAAATAAATAAAAATACATTAAATTGTACAGCAGACTAATGGATGCAGTGAGTTTCTTTTCACTTTATTTATCTCTGGGAACTTACCTCCTTACGTGTACTAATTCAATGTTCTAACTGAGAGCAGGAGTTCTAAGATCTATCACGAAAGCATTGCCAAAAAGAAGACTAGGTGCTTGGGGCCCTGGAGACAGCTGAAAAGACAAGTCAAGGAAACGGGATGGCAGAAGGGAAACCTGAATGCAAATTTCTGCTAACTGATTTTAAAATAAACTTCTATTAATATTATATACTATCTGTATAAACCTTGGTAAAGGATAGAATGATGAAACATTTTTATGAACCATGACGTTTAAACAGTTATTTATACAACTTTCCAAAGTACCGTGTTTTCATTTACAGATCAGTTTCACAATTTCACTAACAAATGTGTTATTGATTCGCTAACAACAGTAATTTAAGTATATCGTATCACACTGATTGAACTTGAAAGTGCCTTATCTAACAGGACATTTTATAAAATATCTTTTTTTTTAGACGGAGTCTCGCTCTGTCGACCAGGCTGGAGTGCAGTGGCACGATCTCGGCTCACTGCAAGCTCTGCCTCCCGGGTTCACACCATTCTCCTGCCTCAGCCTCCCGAGTAGCTGGAACTACAGGTGCCCGCCACCTCACCTGGCTAATTTTTTGTATTGTTAGTAGAGACAGGGTTTCACCGTGTTATTCAGGATGGTCTCGATCTTCTGACCTCGTGATCTGCCTGCCTCGGCTTCCCAAAGTGCTGGGATTACAGGCGTGAGCCACTGCGCCTGCAATTATCTTATCTTATCTCATTGCATTGGTGGAATAATTCTTAAGAATGTGTAACATGTATCTTTTATCCTAATACATTACACAATTTAATAAAAGGAAATAAAATATCTCCAATACTTTAACTTTTTCACATATATATCTTCCAATTCTTGTGTAGAAATTAAGTCACTCTCTTAAAGGAACACTATGTAGTGTTTATGTGAATTATTTCCGATACTTATGACTTGCAAGTGAAAAGAGAATCTCAAACTATAGAAAAGATGGTTTTCAAAGTGTAAGAATGATGAGAACGGTAAGATCACTGATACTGTAAATGCAACCATAATTCTTTTTTTCACAGGACGATTTTCATAAGAGTAGAATATCAAATAATCTCTATGAGGATTCAAAAGGATTAGAGAAATAAATGTTTGGTACAAAATGACAATATTTTAAAACATACTATACTTTATAGTCAGCAAAAATATAATGTTAGTGTAAAATTCTCGTAATGGAGACATAATCCTTTTTGTTAAAAGTGAGACGTTGCTTCTAATTCTGCTTCCACTTTCCGTAAATTGTAACCTCCATCTACACAACAGAAATACTATTCAACAAAGAGTGTAATTACTTCTTCTTTCCCTCTCTGGATTTGGGAAATCAGTCTTATTTTCCTGGACATCACCCCTCCCTTTATAAAATGGTAACAATAATAGTTTCTTTGTGAGGACTGTTAGAGACAGTGTCAATGCAGCACTTAAGACCTGGTACTTTGCAAGTGATAAAAAATTGACGGTCATCATAATCAATGCCATCATTTTTATACATACGTGGAGAAGAGACAAGACCAAGGCGGTCAGAAATAGACACAAATGGGTTCAAATTCTTCTGTGCCTCCTATTATCTTTGTGGTCTTGTAAAAAATTAGTTAATTTCTCTCAGTCTACATTTTCTTATTAATAAATGATAGGCTAATGATCGCCTCTTACAGTGCTGGGTGAGGGTTAAATGAGATTAAAAGTGCAGAACACTTAGTAACAATTAGGTTAATAGGAGAAACCAATACATGTTTTCTTTCCTTATTTTACCCAGAACTACTTAACAATATATGTACTGATCCATTGTGGAATTATTAAGGAAAATACATTGAAATAGGTGGTATTCTTGTCAAAGATATATACAGATGGCTAGATGGATAGATTGGTAAGTAGATAGAAAGATTTCACTATTTGTGTATAATTGCACCTTGCTTTCAGGATGTTGCTACAGGAAAACACGTATTTATAAAAGTCCAAAAATGACAAAATCATCAAAGATATATTTTGCAAAGAGAATAAAAACCAAGAATATAACCCCTGCTTGATGTTCAATGCTCCTACTACACATTTCAAGATCAAAAACGGCATGTGGTTTCCTATCTGAAATTGACAGTCATCCTGTTTTCCTTCATTGACCTCTTTTTATAATATAAGTTTGATCCCTTTCAATGGATCACAAGCACTTATCCAGTTCACTCCATAGACAGGTAGCAACAAGAGGAACTTTGTATTTAACCTTTGACGCTTAGCAAGCTTTGACATTTTATTTTGTCTTGAATATAGTATCTAATAAAGTGGGTGGTGTCACTAATGCCAACATTTCTTTTAACACTCACTACTCTCACTTTAAATACTTTCATGCCACATTTATGTTTTTACGTTGTAATCTGCTATGGAAAATGCCTTCACTGAGATATTTTTGTATATTTACAACTTACGACGTAGAATATGGTTTTAAAAGAGAGCAAAATACAGTGTTGGGAATTGCAGAAAAATTAATATTTTTGGTTTTGTATTTTTGAAGTCTCAGTGCTTAAAGCCAACTGTAGATACAGCATCCTTTGACTCCAGATTTCTGGGGAAAAAAAAAAAATGCAATCAAGTTGTGCTCGGCAAAGCATTTTAAATCCATCTTCTACCTCTCTTGCCTAGCCAGAGGTCTCTCAAGAACCACTCAAATGGTTCTTTAGGGGCATGGAGAAGATTGTGAGATGGCAAATGCAATATTATTGGATCAAATAAATGTCAAGATTAGTGATCTGCACTAGTAATGATCTGGATCGCTGGAGAATTCTGTTGCAGCCTAAGAGGCAAGCCAATTAAAAAGAATAATTGGCTTCCCTTCCCACTACCAGTTAGGGAGACTCCACACGCAGCAGAATTAAGAGGCAAAGAAGACAATGGGGAGACGATGAGTTGTCATAGAGCTAACAACCCACACCCACTTACAAAGTCACCAGAAAGAGCTTCGGCATCACTGTTACATATGTTGACAGCCATGAACAAGAAATAGATTATTTAAATAAACGTAAAAGATAATTTTTTATCTACCCGGAAGTTAACCCAGATTGTACTATAAATTCATCCCACAAATAAGCTTGCTTACATGCATGCATGCAAATTTTAAGTGTAAAATTCATTGAAACTTTGTTGATAATAGTAACTTAGTCAAACACTTTTAATAAACTATATAATCCACCAATAGTTGACTAGTGAAATTAGAGTACATCATAAAGAGAATGTTATGTAGCTACTAAAAAGAGCTTCATATATATATATTTATATTTATATTTGTATACAAACACACACATACCCCAAGATAAATTTAAAGATTTTTTTAAGGAGAGAAAAAAAGTGTAGAACTTTGCAGAGAAAATGAAGACTAACAAATATAGCATTTACTTCATTTAAAAACACACCTCTAAAAATTGGTAACAATGGTCATTTCTCAGGAGGACTTTAGGTCAGCATACATGGTGTTCGACTGTTTTTGTTAATTTTGAATTTTTACTCGTATAAAAGGCCCATTTCCTGATGGAATTCGTATTCATGAATGAATCCAACATTCATGTCAAAAGATGTTACCAAAATTGCAGTACCATTTATCTATAAAGTTATTTTGAACACTGAATACTTATTATATTTTCTTACAAATATATCAAAATAAATATTCACCAAAAGAAATATTAACAAATAGTCCTTTACGCTGGTATAATCTTTCTCTTCTTCTTCTTCTTCTTCTTTCACTTCCTCTTCTCCTTGCACTTCTCCTGTTTAAACCTCATTTAAAATTAGGAATTTAACTGTGGTATGTGGAATAGTTACGCTGTCTTCTTTAGAAAAAAGAAAAGTAAAACAGCAAGAAAATGCCCGTAGAGGATAGAAACAAAATTCGAGAGAAAGTTTTCAAATAATTATTAAGATGGCCAAATTTGAGGGCATTTGCTTGTACTGCCAAAAGAATTATTTAGTATGCTGACAAACTCTGCAAAACGGAACTAAATTAGCAGTGTGAAGAAGTCCACACACAATGCCTTTTGTTAAAATTGCATCAGAGTGTAAAAGTATCTTCAGAGAATTCTGCACTGTATCAGTTCTTCTGGGAGGATTTGAAACAAAAAAGCTGTTTTATGAGGCAGGATGATGTGTTATAGTAGTTAGGAGTGTGGCCTCTAAAGTAATACTCCCTGGATTCAAATTCCAGCACAGCCACTTCTCTCTACAGAGCTTTGGACAATGTCTCAAATGTTCTGCACCTGTTTCCTTATCTGTCATAGTCAGATAATAGTAGCATATTCCTTGCAAAGTTGTGAGGATCAAGTAATTAATATAATGCACCTAAGCCATGCCTAGAAGATAGTGTTTTTTAAGCATTGATTATTCATGTTTTGATATTATTGTTTTTATCTGTCAATAAAAATACTACTGAATTATCACGTGTATGTCATTCTAACATGCAGACATAGCAAGTAAAAAACCATCAATTTATTATCATTAAACCTGTGTTTTATTCTGACTCTAACACTAATTGGGTATATGACCTTGGCAATGTCACTTCATGTCTCTTGGGGTGATTAAGACACTCCAGTCTGACTTCTCCACTGAAAAATGGCGTTCACTCATCTGATTGTCTTGAAAATCTAATACAGTTTTCTGAGAAAGTAAATTTCAATATTGAAATGTTATATACACATGAAATTAGTAATGACAGGAGTAAGTATAATAGTAGAAATAAAAATAAGAGTAAGAAGAGTAATTTATGATAATCATAGAAAAAAGAAATAAACAGAAAAAATAAAAGAAAAATAATATTTCATAAATCATAATATTCATGTTTAGTCCTATTTTTGCAAGTGTTTTAAAACTTTGCATATGCTTTATATCATGTGTTTTGAACAACTGCATACATGGTATGTTGCTGCATATAACCTTTTGCAAACTTCTTTTATACTTATGACAATTCTTCAGGCTTATTAACTTAATACATATAGGACTAGCTCATTTATTTTAAATTGCAAATAAAATTCCATTATATTAACAAACTCTATTTATTCCTGATCTTGCTGAGGGATAGAATTTACTTTGCTGTTACAAATTGTACTTCAATGAATATGTTCATACAAATATCTTTTGCATATGTGTATAAATTTTATCATGAATACATTCTGAGAAATAGAATTGCTGGATTTCATGGCATATATATCTACACTTTTGTTAAATTTTGTCAAATTTCTCTCTGAAGTGGTCATTTGTCTTATTGAGTACAACAAGCAGAAATATTTGAGAACTCTCTATTTTCCCCTGTATATTTATCCTTAAATGGAAGGTCACTATCAAGGGCATAGAGTAGAACATTGTACCTACCACCCTTCATTGTTCATTTGAATTTTGGCAAATTTCTCTTTTAGACTTACATTCTGGGTATACATTGACTGTCATAGACTCAAGCCCAATCTCCAAATTCCACATCTCTCAAAACTCTTACTGAACTGACATTTTATTAAAGATGAATTAAAAATACTGATTATAAATTGCCTGAATTTACACCTTAGTTGTCTAAGCTAGCATTTCTCGAATCTGTTAGCCTCAAGACATGTTTACACTCTAAAATTTACTGAAGACACCAAGTAGTTTTTATTTGTATAGTTTATTTCTTTTGATATCCGTATTGTCTAACCATATTGGAAATAAAAGCAGAAATTTTTTTAAACATATATGTATCAATTCATTCTTAAATAGGAAAGATAAATCAATTATATGCTAACATGAGTAACGTACTTTTATAGATAAAATAATTGTTTTCCAAAACAAGATTTAATGAGAAGCCTGGTTTTCTCTTTTGCAAATGTCTTTAATGCCTGTCTTAACGGAAGAGAGTTACATTCTCATATCTGCTTCTGAATTCAATTCGCTATGCTATGTTGTTTTCATTGAAGTGTATGAAGGAAATCTGGCCTCACAAAGATGTCTAATTGGAAAAAGATGAAATATTTTAATAGTTTTTGCAAATAATTGTAGATATTCTTCTTTGAAACTATATCAACACTCAACAAGCATGGTTTCTTAAAGGTTAACTTCAAAATGGAGTCTGAAACCCTATCACAAATTGTACATTGTGTGTTACATTAAAATCTATTCTCTATCTTGTGCTCAGAATGGATTTTTCACCTATTTATTATTGTGTAGCACTATTATGCAGTTAGGAGTTAATACAGCAGACCTGGCTTGCTCCTATTAAAAAGGCTTACTTTCAGGGTTGGGCCTGGGTTGGCGTCTGGAAACTTGGCTTTTGGAATGCTCCCTACATTAATAAAACTGTTTTGCCCATCTAGGGCACTGAACAACTGCTTTCCTTTGGGGAGTCTGGAATTTTAGTAGCAGTAATGGTCATTGTGCCTAGGTGACCAGCCTCTAGTGAAAATCCTGAACTCTGAGTCTCAACTAGGCTTCCCTGGGCAGAAAGACTGCACGTATTTTGTTGCATTTCAGTGCTAGAGAAAGAAGTGAGTTCTCTGTGAACTCTCCTAGAAGAATGAGAACTTCTGAAGCCTGTCTTTGGATTACTCCAAACTCCACCCGATGTGTTTTTTTGTCATTGCTGATTGCTATTATAAGCTGTCTTTGAGATCTGTGAGTCCCTGAAATAATGACACATCAGTCATTTGGAAATATTGATTCAGTGAGATATTCAGATCTTCTAAAAGTTGGCATATTTCATCGTAGAACATCAAAAAACAATCACTATCGTTAACGTCTCCTTCAGTCGCTTCAGAAAACTGTTCATGTATGAGAAGCCATCAGTTTCATAGTTGCCAATAAACATTTTACAAGGTTCTAAGTTTTACTGGGAAGTTCAAATTTTCCATTGGCAATAAATACTATCATTTTTACCCTTGACAGATACCTTTGGTTTGTTTTCTAGAAAATTTCTGCTGGATATCCAATCCTTAATAAACCTAGTTTGTCTCTGTGTTACTTTTTCAGGTGAAAATCATGTTCCACCAAAGAAGGGTTAGTTTGGCCTGCAACTCAAACAAGTACAGGTATTCTTCCATGGAATGACCATCACATTTGGATTGTAATAAAAATGCTAAGACAAACTTCTCATTTCATCCTTGGAGTATTTAAAATATGTATGTTTAAGGCTTGAAATTTAACACTGCATTTTAATGTTTTATTAAGGTAATTCTTAAATAAAATTGGCATTTTTTAAAAAGTGCCTAAAGTTTCATGTTGAAGAAACTAATCGTAACTAGTACAGTTGCTACTAAACACTGCCTCGACTAAGATTTAAATTTCAACAAAGTGATATTATTATTAAAATGGTTTCGACTTCATAGATCCTGGAAGCATTTTGGGGAGCCCCAATGGTGGATCACACTTTGGGAACCACTAAACTCTGTTCCATTTTGCCCTATTTACCCACTGAAATATACTGATGGGGGTGGAGTGGTGATTGGGGTGATAGTGTTAATGCTACACACCTCAAGAAGCAACTTTTACATAAAATATAAATCCTCAATTTGCTTGGTGTTTCAGATTGAGGATGATGATAAAATAAATGAATATATTTTCATTCTTTCTTGTCAGGTTGTCAAATTGTCTTCCAAAGGGATGAAAAACTCATAAGCTTGAGGCTGGGGGTGATGGCTCAGACCTGTAATCCCAGTATTTCGGGAGGCCGAGGTGGGAGGATTTCTTGAGCCCAGGAATTCAAGATCAGCATGGACAACATGGACAGACCCTCATTTCTAAATATATACACATACATATACATATATACACAAATACATGTATATGTATGTATATTTTAAATTAGCTAGGTACAGTGGCGTGCTCCTGTGCTCACAGCTACTCACGAAGCTGAGGCAGGAGGTTCACCTAAGCCAGGGAGGTCAAGCCTGCAGTGAGCTGTGATTATGCCACTACCACTCTACCCTGGGTGACACAGTCAGATCCTGGTTTACATATATGTATATAAATCCCATATATGATCTATATCATATATATCTCATATATGTAAATGTATATATGTGTATATATACACTTGTATGTATATACACATGTACACATATATGTATATGTGTAAACACATACACATATGTATATCATATATGTATATTCATATACACATATGACATACACACATGATATATACATATATACATATGGCATATACATATATCATATGCCATATATGACATGTATATGCCATATATGACATATGATATATAGAGAGATATGTGATATATGATACATGTCATATATATCACATATATGATATATATACATATATTGCATCTATATCACATACATGGTATATATACATATAATATATGTAAGCTTGATTGTGTTTCTCCTCCTAGACTCATCAGCAAATAAGTAGAAATAGGCCCAGTGCCTCTAATATGTTTGTTTTAATCCTTTGTCTAAAGTGTGTATTTTTGCCTTTCTTGCATATCGTTAATAATATATAAATAAGAAAGAGAAAGAATACATGTAAAGGCCTATGTTTGTTAGTGAGGTACTTTGAAGTGTGAATAACTTTAGCAGATGAAATATACACAATGTTTAGAATATTTTTAACGTCAGACAAAATTTTATTTTTTTTGTATAAAACAGTCTGATAATTATAATTTCCATAAAATTCTGGCTTTTTTAGAAAAGCAGAAACAACCAAACAAAATAAAAACATCAGTGAGCTATTTCAAACTTGCTCAGAGAGTTTTATGGGAAAGATTGAGCACAGAGTACAGCATTTCACTGGAAATGAGATCCATTTATTCTCCTCACTCTCTCTTCTCACCCTCACAGTCAGCTCTCCTCTTTATCTAATTGTCCTCCACTGAAAACATTTTCCTTAGAAGATCTTGCCTCTCAATTTCCTTCTTCTACTTATAGAGATCAGTTGTGCTCCTTCTTGTCTCTTGTTACCAAGTCTACTCACCTAGCCACCATTTACCACAACTGATAAAGCAAAAGTGATTAACTGAGGAAAAAAAGTGCTTGTCTTATAAATAGAAGATTGTTCAGTCAAGAAACAGGATGGGATTGGTTATAGGTAATGAAAGTTATTTTTGTCACATGTGCACATTAAAAATAAGGCAATTTGTTACATACACTGCTAAAGGACTTTAAGTAAATGATGCTGGAAATGGAAAGGAAATGTTGCTGGTGCTGGAGATGATAGAAAGGAGGTGGTGCTGGTGATGATGGAAAGGAGATGATGCTGGTGATGATAGAAAGGAGATGATGCTGGTGATGGGAAGGAGATGGTGCTGCTGATGGAAAGGAGATGGTGTTGGTGATGATGGAAAGGAGATGATGCTGGTGATGACGGAAAGGAGATGATGCTGGTGACGGGAAGGAGATGGTGCTGCTGATAGAAAGGAGATGGTGCTGGAGATGATGGAAAGGAGATAGTGTTGGTGATGATGGAAAGGAGATGATGCTGGTGATGATGGAAAGGAGATGATGCTTGTGATGATGGAAAGGAGATGATGCTGGTGATGATGGAAAGGAGATGATGCTGGTGACGGGAAGGAGATGGTGCTGCTGATGATGGAAAGGAAGTGGTGCTGCTGATGGAAAGGAGATGATACTGATAATGGAAAGATGGTGCTGGTGATGGAAAGGAGATGGTGTTGATGATGGAAAGGAGATGGTGTTGATGATGGAAAGATGGTGCTGATGATGGAAAGGAGATGATTCTGATAATGATTATTCCTCTGATTTCTATTAGCATTCTTTATGGTTTAGTGCCCTAGTCAAGTGATAGATTAGCCTCTTCTTAATATAGTCTTTATACAAACAGATTTTCTCTCCTATCTCAAGCCGATGAAATTATTTTATTTTGCCTATGCATTACATCCCTTTTGTGCTCATTATGCATTGAAGAGCTGGAACCACCAATAGTGATAGCAATTTCTTCTCATAATATTTCCTTCTCGTGTAGAAAACTATAGTTTCAAAATTAACTTGAATCACAAGAGATCAAGTGCTCTGAAATTTTATTGAAGATGCATCCAGACGAGTCAAAATCATTTTAACATTTGTTAAAATAATATATATATATGGTATTCCTGGGTGTAGTTTTTAAATTCACTTTTGTATTTTTAGAAATGTAATTGGCCTGGAGCGGTGGCTCATGCCTATAAACCCAGCACTTTGGGAGGCTGAGGCGGGCGAATCACGAGGTCAGGAGATAGAGAACATCCTGGCTAACACGGTGAAACCCCGCCTCTACTAAAACTGCAAAAGTATTTAGCCGGCGCGGTGGCGGGCGCCTGTAGTCCCAACTACTCGGAGGCTGAGGCAGGAGAATGGCGTGATCCGGGAGGCGGAGCTTGCAGTGAGAGGAGATCGCGCCGCTGCACTCCAGCCTGGGCGACAGAGCGAGACTCCGTCTCAAAAAATAAAAATAAAAAATAAAAGGAATACAAAATTAGCCTGGCGTGGTTGGCACATGCCTATAATCTCAGCTACTTGGGAGGCTGAGGCAGGAGAATTGCTTGAACCCGGGAGGCAGAGGTTGTGGTGAGCCGAGATCGCAGCATTGCACTCCAGCCTGGACAACATGAGTGAAACTCTGTCTCAAAACAAAAACAAAAACAAAAACAAAAACAAAAACAAAATGTAATTAACTTGCTCCCTAATAATCGCTTCTAAATATACCTAGGATACTTTTTATAAGTATGAGGAAATGCAACGTTAGTGCCAGGGTCTTACTCTACAGAAAATGATTCCTCAAAACAAACCAGAGATGCAAATAGAAAGACACGGCCAAATATCATGCACTGAAGATGTGATAAGTGTGTCAGAGAAAAGACTAGTGTTGTTTAATGCATTATACTGTTGCTCTGCTTATTAGAATCATGTTGGTTTCTTAATGGATGTAATATTTTGTGATTATTTTGTGGCCCTTTCAATAAAATAAGTTGTGAATCCCTTTGAGACATAACTTTCTACTGAAACACTCTTTTATGAAAAAAATAAGCTATAACTTGAATCATTTCACTTTATCATGCCTTTTGTTAAGAGATTTTAATCATCTGTAGGTCTGATAAATTTATGACACTAAAAATAATCTAGTGAATATAAAGAATGCAAAATAAGTAAAGATAATTACAAGTTATTAAAAATCCATGAAGAACACATGTGCCATTAAAGCAGATGAAACTTGAATTAAAAGTTCAACGAGTAAACCAAATATAATAATACTCAAAAATAAACAGTGGTATTTCCCCTTTTTCCTAGATATAAAATCTTCTGCTAATGCTATCTTCTGTTCCAAGATGCTTGTTTAATTCTTGATTAAAATGGAATCAATCAAAATCCACCACTGCCCCTTAGTTCCAAAAGCTACTTTCCTTTCTATGTAACTGGATTCTGTATACCTGGAAGATATACTGATGGATTTCGTATGCATAGTAATCCATGTACAGGGGAGTTCTACCAGGGAGCATCAAACTCCTCAATGTATCTGGTTTTGGAGCCTATGCAAAAGAAACTCCTTCAAGGTGAATCTACCTAATAATATCTTTTCTTTTTCTTTTTCGTTTTTTTTAAATAGGACACAACTGTCACAATGGTTTCAAGATGGATCATTTTTATAACAAAAACTTCTTTTTAGTGAGTACTGATTTTCATTTTCAGGTTTTGTTTCTATCCCTATAGAATGACAAAAAAGAAACACATGCCTATTAGACATCACATTAGAGTATAACAGTCAGGATCCCAGCAAGAGAAAAATGTCACATTAAAAGGGTTAATTGATATGAACTTATTTAAGAAATCACAGTATTTACTAAAATGGATATAGAGCCAAGAGAACCAACAAGGGATTGTGAATCCAAAAGGTGGTAATATCACACCTGAATGGGCAAGAGGGGAGAGTAGGTACCATCTGCAGTTGTAGGAGATATTGAGAGTTACCACCCAACAGGAAGTGTGTCCTTCTTTAGAGAAACACAGCAAACCCACAGGAAGAGAACACTGGAAATGGATACCTCAGCCTTTCTCTTCTCATATACTACAAGCTCCCACCAATATCTCTGATTAGCTGAACATATTAAGAAGTTAAAAGAGAGCCTGTTGATACAGACTATAAAAGTCAGCAGGTGGCCAAAATTCAAGTATGTATCTGGGAGTTCAAAATATATATTACATAAATATTTTTAAATTACAAGAATTTTTGTCCCTAAAAATCCTTTCATACATTTTTATTTGTCAACGACATTTTGAGGATAGATAGAGCAGCAATGAAGCCTCACTATACTTCTAAAAATGTTCTTTTTGAAATATATTTACCAAATGATCCTTGGCTATCTAAAAAAACATAAAGATTGTCTGATTAAGCAAACACTCTTAACAATGGCCACTTAAAAATAATCCTACTTACATGGTAACATGCATACAAGGCACAGAAGGAAGTAACCCTGTCGAGAATGGAAAGCAAGATTCAAGTGGTCGTTCTCTCCCAAAGCTATTATAACTAAAACCAGACCTTTTTATTGCCTTTAGCTTATTTATAACTCATCATATTTTGGTATGCTAGGAATTAATTATTATTTTTACTTATTTGACCTTGGGAGAAATAGTTAGTAATATTAAACATAGCTGCAGCCAGATCTTGCTAAGGTCACTCCATTTTGTCTAATTTATTCATAATCTAAGCCAAAACTTACTCGAGAACTGAACTTAACAAACTTAACATGACCTTCATCTTATATGTATAAAATATGACATAAAATTAACAGTGCAATATTAAAAAAAAAGGTATACATTACTTTAATGTGTGATTGAACCAAGAAAAGGGCAAATGAATCATTTGACATTAAGGTTATGTACATTTCTTGAAATACGTCCTTCAAATACCATTTATGTTTAAAGACTTATTTAATACCTAAGTCTTTTCATACTCATCCTTAAGTAGGAAATGTAAATTGGTCCAGCCATTCAAGAGAATAATTAAATATAACTTATAAAATGTCACAAAATTGGCATTACCTTTAACCAACTATTTTCACTTCCAGGGATTATCCTAAGAAAATAATTAGACTTTTTAACTAAGTTTTATGTACAAGTTTGTTAATGCATAGAGAAAAATGGATGGGAAGAAGTTATTAAAGAAATAATACAAGAGAATTTTAAGTAGCTGAAAGTAATCCCAAATGGTCAAATTGAAAGGAATGCTGAACAGGATGAACAACAAAGACCATGACGCAAATCAAAACATGATGAATTTTCACAGCTTCATGAATGAAAATCTAAAAAAGATTCCAAAGAGGAAAAAGTGCCATCATCCACAGAAGAATGAGTTCACACTTCTCACTAGAAAGCACCAAAATGCTTTAAAAGAATGGATGAGTAATTTGGAAAGTATAGGGAAATGTAACTCTCAACCCATTATTATATAAAAACACCTAAAGTTTGAGGTAATATGAGTATAATTGGATGACAGCATGGGAAATGCCTTTTCTCTACTATCTGACACCCAAAACCTCGAATACCGCTACAGGGAGGAAAAAGAATGGAAATCATTCTTTGACTTTAAACTGGAAATAAGTAAGAAATTCGAAAGTGTCTGGCTTTATTTGGAAATGAGATCAGTCTGTCATCATGTACGATAGCAATTTATAAAGGAAGTTAAAAACTGTAAGAAGTTTTTTTTTTTTTCACCTCTGAGTATGTGGCTTGGGACTTTCATAACGATTGTTATGACCATTACTAACAGCAATTATTTCTGAATGCTTATTATCTACTAGCTACTTTGTTTTATCCTCTACATATAACATCATGGGATGTGGGTATTATTATCTTTAGTTTTTCAATGGCAAACTAAGGCTTGGAAACTATCAGTAACTTTCCCCAAGTCATACATTTTGCAAGTGGTAAAGTTAAATTACAACCAGATTTTCATGATTCATTTAAACCCATTGTCTTAAACATTATTTTAAAATCTTACAACATCCAACTAATTATCCTTAACAAACAATACACAGACCTTCCTTGACCTCTCAACAATTCAGTGCTTGCTTTACTATTAACATTTTTTTGTTGTTGACAGAAATAATTGAAATATTTTCAATCCTGTATCTCCAGGACCTTCCTGGTATTATCCTTTTAAACTCCCTCCCTGAAGCTACATGACTCATCTCTTCAAAATCTCCTCTTTGATGAAACCTAGAGGAGAGAAAGCCTATTTTCAATTAGTCCTAGCATTCCCTGTTCTCTGCTGATAAGACTCTACTGAATAAGTACCTGCGTAGGGGCATTCAGCATTGGCTTAATTCATACCCAAGGGCACCTTGCACTGCCAAAAGCTTCCAAAAAATTCTAGAAAAGTGCCTGAAGGAAAATTTTAGTACTGGTGGAAAAATCATAAAAGGATAGTTCAGGGAAAGAGAAATAATTGTTATTTTCTACTATAAAAGCAAACACTGAACTTGATGGGGTTCAACATGTGTCTAAAATTGATTATGGGCCACTCCTGGCTTTTATCTTGATGAACCATTTATCTTCTGTGAGAATTTAGAATACTTTCCCTTCCCACTTTTATTCACATCCCTGCACTCCAACTGCATCTTCAGCATAGTGTCCTAGACTCTAGCAGGATTCTAGAGCCTGTGAGAATGTTCTTTAAACTGAAGAAGTCATATGCCAGAAGTATTTCAAAGCTTGGTTTTATTGTTCATTTTAATGCAGTCTGGATGTCTTAGTACTAAGTCTACAGCTGAAGTTTCCTTATTCATTGTCCATCTTATCTATTTTTAATGTAGGAGATGTAAAGATTTTTTCTATGCATAAATAAGCTAATATTATAAACAAATGCAAATCCTTGTAATTGTATGTAACTGATATGGGGTTAAAAAGAAATTATTTAGGCAGATAGTGAGGGTCAGGAAGTCCTCAGTAAGGTTTTCCTTTTAACGAAGAGCAGCACCCAAATCATTTTCTTTTCTAACAAAGAGCAGCCTGTAAAATCGAGGTGCAGACATAGATAAGCGAACAGGAAGCTTGCACGGATGAATGCCGGCAGCTGTGCCAGCAGGAAAGGGGCTACCTGGAAGCTAGGCATATTCAACATGGTGGCTCCATCTTCCTTTCTCTTTGCCAAACCACATGTATAGTAAGGAGAAGACAACATGGCACTGACCAAGTAAAGACTATATCTGCATAATGGAAGATTAGGGTGGGGCGACCAGCTTCCTCAGACATTATGTAAACATCACACCTAATCCAACCAATCCTTGAGCCCTATGTAAATCAGACACCACCTCCTCAAAGTAGCCTATAAAATCCAGTGCATTTTACTGTGGACCAGGAGTCCAAGTCAGCACCCTGTCTCTTGAAGGAGAGAGAGCTATTCTTCTTTCTCTTTCTTTGCTTTTTTTGTTTTTTAGACCTAGTCTTGCTCTGTCACCAAGTTAGAGAGCAGTGGTGCGATCTCGGCTTACTGCAACCTCTGTCTCCCAGGTTTAAGGGATTCTCCCGCCTCAGCCTCCTGACTAGCTGGGACCACAGGCACACGCCACCACGCCCAGCTAATTTTTTTATGGTTTTTATGGTTGTTGTTTTTTTTTTCCAGTAGAGATGGGGTTCAACCATGTTGGCCAGGATGTTCTTGACCTCTTGACCTCGTGATCCACCCACCTCGGCCTCCCAAAGTGCTGGGATTACAGGCAATGAGCCACTGCACTGACCTCTTTTGCCCGTTAAACTTCTGCTCCTAAACACACTTCTTGTGTGTCCATATACTTGATTTCCTTGGCATGAGATGACAAACCTCGAGTACTTACCCCAGACAACGAAGCAGCTTCATAACAAAGAGAGAACCAGTAATTTTTACAGTTTAGTTAATTCCGTATTTAAATTTTCAAAGCACATGTCAAACACAATAATCTTGACATTTCAGTGGCCCTCTATTTCTTTTCTTCAGTTATGGAGACCACGGAGCACTTTACAATGTTTTTTACTGCTTCTGTTTTGTTTACTGTTTTTTATTTTTTGTTTATTTTTTAACAGAGCCATGCTCTTTTGTCCAGGCTGGAGTGCAATGGTGCGATCTCGGCTCACTGCAACCACCATGGTCCAGGTTCAAGCCATTCTCCTGCCTCAGCCTCCTGAGTAGCTGGGACTACACGTACACACCACCACTCCCATCTAATTTTTGTATTTTTAGTAGAGACAGGATTTCACCATATTGGTCAGGCTGGTCTCAAACTCCTGACCTCAGGTGATCTGTCTCCCAAATCTTGGTCTCCACAGTGATGTTTTGTTTACTTTTATATTTTCTAAACATTTACAGTCACTAAATGGGAAACATTAAACTTTCTTTCACTTGGGCAGAAACGGTTTGATCCAAGACATTTTCTTGTCTGATTTTGTCAGAAAAAAAATGTCAACTTTGTTTCTAACTTAACTTCTGCAGTATCTTGTAACATCTGCTAAAGTACCTGCAGAGATGTTCCAAAACAGTGTCTGGAATATCCTGGAAATCTCTCATGTGTACTCTGAAATGAGACCAGTAAGCTGTCTGCTCCCCATTCCCTGTTCCTCTGGCCTTCATCCATGTTTTCCAGCTTGATTATCTCTGTAGAGTACCACTGTGGCCTTCAGGGGCCTCCCAGTCATCCAGTAGCCTTACCTCTGCTTGAAGTATTACCATTTTTGCTGATCTGTTACTTTGCAACTATTTATGGAGTACCTACCAAGTGTCCAGGACTGGTGTGCAAGTTGGAGATGATAGCAAATGCCCTCACCCTGGTAGAGCTTACATTTTAGTGAAACAATGTTGGGGAAATATAATTATAAATAAACCCGTTACCTCCCCCAGAAAATCTCTCTACAAAAGTAAAAGAGAAACAAAACTGTTTTATTTTTGGAGAAGCATTAAATCAAAATGTGATGCACATCACGGCCAATCTGTTAAGAGACTGCAAAGACAGAAAGAAATCTCATTCTTTCAGGGAGTTAAGCAGATACAATCACTTACATGCATGACATCAAGGTAAACAATAACCATTTCTCAAGTAAGAGGACTTGACATCATCATTTGTTGTATATAGTCTAACCTAAATTTACTTGGCAATTGGGGTAGCCACCCGTGTTTGTTAATTGTCTTTAAAATAAAATAATTATTTTATCATATATCTGTATCCTGTGGTAGGTTGGCAAGTTGGAGCCAAATCCCAGCTGAAGTTAGAATCTTATCTTCCCTGAAAACTGGGAGATAGAGGCACTATCTTCCTTGATGATTATATTTCAAAGAGATGGCTCCCAGAGCCTTAAGAAGCATTCTCGTGGTATAATTGGCAAGGGCCTTATTAAGCTTTTAAAAACCATTTACATACATTTTAGGAGGCAGAGAAAGAGCTTCCAGTTGCAAGTGTTTTAAAGTAAGAGCTTTAAGAAAAAAAAGAGGAGAAGTATTTTTCCTCATTTTCAAGAAATTGAACTAAGCATTTTACCTTAAATTTGTATCTTACCTTTAAAAGGACACAGACCATCAACAAGTGGATAAGAAATGAATAAATAAATAAATAAATAATAAACATATTTTATAATAAAAATTCAAAACAGAATGTTCTATAAGGAAAATAAAATAGATTAATGCCTTCAGGGAGTACCTTAGGTAGAATATGAAGTGTACACTGTCTAAGAAAGTGATGTTTAACTTGAGATGTGAAAACTCCAAGCAGAGAAAGGAGTACCAAGACCTTGAAAGAGGATCAAGACTGAGTTGTTCAACGGACATAAATAGGCAGAAATGACTGGGGTATAATAAAATTTGGGGAGAATAGAGAAAGATGGAGGTGAAGAGGAAGACTGGGGCAAGATTGTTAAGACTTTGTAGGCTAGAGAATGGAGTTTATATTTTATTCTGGTTGCATGGAAGTATTCCAAGCAGTGAAATAACATAATCTAATTTATGCATTAGAAAGATGTTCAGCTTCTGTGTGGCAGATGAACCATTTAAAATTGGTGATGATCATTGTGGAAGCATATTGGGCAAAGTGTGGAGGCAGAGAAACAAGTTAAGAAGTAGATTTGTGACTCCAAACAAGAGCTAAGTTTGCTAGGACTAGGGTTGCAGTAGTAGAGGTGCTGAGCAGTGTAATAGGTTTGCAATATAATTAGAATAAAAGAAAACTCATCGAGGAATGGGATGCATCCTGCATCATGTTGGATACGAGGGTAAGAATGGAATTAAGCATGATTTCAAAATTTCTGGTCTTAGAAAGATGGTAGTGATGCCATCTATTAAAATCATATAGGCCGGGCGCGGTGGCTCAAGCCTGTAATCCCAGCACTTTGGGAGGCCGAGACGGGCGGATCACGAGGTCAGGAGATCGAGACCATCCTGGCTAACCCGGTGAAACCCCGTCTCTACTAAAAAAAAAAAAAGAAAAAATACAAAAAACTAGCCTGGCAAGATGGCGGGTGCCTGTAGTCCCAGCTACTCGGGAGGCTGAAGCAGGAGAATGGCGTAAACCCGGCAGGTGGAGCTTGCAGTGAGCTGAGATCCAGCAACTGTACTCCAGCCTGGGCGACAGAGCGAGAGTCCATCTCAAAAAAAAATAAAAAATAAAAAAAATAAAAAAAAATCATATAGACTCATAAAGTAGATTTGGGAGAAGAGAAGAATCATGGCTGGCCTACTGGGCATTCAGGCAGCAATATTCAGTGGCAAAGAGTCTGGAGCTAAGGGGGAGTGTGCATCTGCATTTCCTGTTCCATGTCAGCTGTGGCTTAGTAGTCCCACTGAGCATTGCTAACTCTGTTGGACACCTGTGCACTCTAGGTACCAGGGTGACAGGATATTCCATTGCCTAGTGAATAGGGAAAATTTTTTCTATTTTTGCTCTTATGTTTTAATTATCAGGTTCCAAAGCAGTGTTTTTATGTGCTCCATTATATCCATAAATCTTAAATACAGCATGTAAGCCAAGTTCAGTCTCACCCCTCCTGATCACTGAGCTTCTGCCAGGATCCAGCTTTTGTTACCATTGTTTTTTACTTCTTTCACATTAGTTTTTACACCAGACACAGCCTGGCTCAGCTTGATAACTGTCTTGGAGGCCACAGGGCAGAAAGCAAGATATGGGCAGGGCTGTGATTCTTTATGGAAGTTCTAGGGATGAATTTGTTTCCAAGGATTTGAGTCATTCAAGTTGCTGGAAGAATTCAGTGCTATGGGGTTGTAGGACTGAGGTCAGTTTCCTTGTTGACTGTCAGCTTAGAGGCATTCTCAGCTTCTAGAGGCAGTTCACATTTCTCAGCTTGTGGCTTCCTTTCTCCATCTTCAAAGCCAGTAATTGTTACAGTAAGTAATCAGGTAGACATGAGCAGGGCAGGAGAAGGCCCCTGCCCACAGGAATGCCAGGCAACCATTAGGTGATGGGCAAGTGGTTGGTAAACTGTCCCTTTACAATAATAAGTTGTCACAGCTAGTATCAGGGAAAGGCAATCTCCCAATAGACAGACAAAACCTGAAACTGGTGATCGGTAGCTTCCCGGTAAGATGCCAGGAGTTGGGCAAGTGGGCTTGAGCATGCACACGAAGAGGAAAAATGGTGGAGTTTAACTAGTATATGACCTTCCTCTAGGAAAGGAGAAACACCTCAAGTGAGCATAAACACAACTCCAGTAAACACACTGTGCATGTGGCCCCTCCCAAGTGCTGGCAGGCTACTGCACAGGCAGACAGCCCACTCTAAGGGAAGAATCAGGGGAGAAGAGAGGCAACTCCCCAGAAGCATGCCAACATATGAGACATCAAGTCAAAGGTCAAACCGGGCACTTGACTCTCTCAAGTCTTCCTCTTGGCCCTCTTTCAAGTGTACCTTACTTCCTTTCATTTCTGCTCTAAAACTTTTAAATAAACTCACTTCTGCTCTAAAACTTGCCTTGGTCTCTCCTTCTGCGTTATGGCCCTTGGTTGAATTCTCATCTCTTTTTGAAGAAGCAAAAAATGTGGTGGCTGCAGACCCTTCCGGATTCACTGCTGCTAATATAATGAGGCCTTTTCCTGTTCCAATATCTCTGATACCTCCTTTGGCTTTACCTTTCCTCTGCTTGTCTCTTCTGACTTCTTGATCTTCAACCAGCCAGAGTGCATGCTCTGCTTTTAAGGTAGCATGTGATTAGATTAGGTGTACCTGGATAATCCAAGCCACTCTTCCTATTTTAAGAACTCATATAAAGTAACCTAAATTACTGCATAATCTACATAATCCTTTCAAGGGGACTAGATTCATGTTTCATTGCATAACTAGAGGATGTAAATCTCAGGGAGAAATCTTTAGAATGCTACTTACCCAGTTCCTCAGTCTTAAAGAGTCTTTTTTTGAGCTGGCACACCAGTTCATCAGTCTTACACAGATGAGTTTTAATCCCAGTAACTGACAGCTCAACCCCAGATTAGTACAGCTGCTATAATAATGTTCATTTATTTATTTAACAAGTACATATTGAGCTCATTATATTTTGAGCACTAGAGATACAGCAGGAAACAAGTTAAACAGATCTTCTTATGGCACATACATGCTAAAGATACATGCTGATGGGTGGAGCGTGGTGGCTCACGACTGTAATCCCAGCACTTTGGGAGGCTGGGGCAGGTGTATCACGAGGTCAGGAGATCGAGACTATCCTGGCTCACATGGTGAAACCCCATCTCTACTAAAAATACAAAAAAAAAAAAAAATTAGTCAGGCACGGTGATGGGTGCCTGTAGTCCCAACTACTCGGAAGGCTGAGGCAGGGGAATGGTATGAACCCGGGAGGCTGAGCTTGCGGTGAACCGAGATCGCTCCACTGCACTACAGCCTGGGAGACTGAGCAAGACTCCGTCTCAAAAAAAGGAAAAAAAAAAGATATATGCTGATGGATGTCATATGATGTCTTAATGAGACTGGAAGTCTAAAA
The DNA here is from genome assembly GCF_009764315.1 of Trachypithecus francoisi. NCBI lineage: Eukaryota > Metazoa > Chordata > Mammalia > Primates > Cercopithecidae > Trachypithecus > Trachypithecus francoisi. The sequence continues at coordinate 12,403,430 of NW_022681458.1, forward strand.
ATTGGGAAAATTTAACTAAGCGTCAGAAATTCCAGCTTACTTTTAGATCATTAGTCTGAACATGATCAAATCAATGTGTTGATCACTGTTGCCTCTCATCTCTATTTGCTATTATCTCATCAGTAATAGCAAAAACAAAAATCTCCCTCTCTACAATCTTCTTTTTTTATACTTAAAGTCTACAACATAGAGTTTTTCATTTGCAGAATAACTGAGACTAGAAAATATTGTGTATTCCAAAGGAATTTGGCCCTTCAGATATCCAACAGGCACCTAGAAGGCTTATTCTGCAAATAGCAATTACATCTAAGAGTCTCAAAGATAAAGATAAGTGGATTCAGAATTGAACTATTGGTCTGTCAGGTCATACTTGGACTACAGATAAATCTAAATGAAGCAAATTTTAAAGAGCAAAGACTTACTTGGGGACGAGTAAGCAAAGAAAGAAATTAATTTTGTTCTGACTTGCTCGGTTGTGAGGGCCCTGGTTTGGGTCTGGAATTGGAGCACATTTCCTGAAGTGGCTATTCTTAGTTCATCCTATTCTCCATTTGACCCTCAACTATTATCCTTTTGTATCCAAGTAGTACCATAAGCCTCTCACAAGACTGACATGTAAATGAAAAATGTGTAAGTAAATCTGCTATCCTATCTCAAAGGGCAAACAGGTTAAGAACAAATGGAGACCCTACTTCACTGCCTACAGCCTCAGTAAGGTTGATTTGCCTACATAAATAATTTTAAGAAATTTATTTTGTTGAGTTCCTTAAAGTCACTCACCTCACTGATAACAGCTGTACAGAAGGGGGGCCATTAAGTCGTGAGAACAGATTGATTAATCTGATTTAGATTGGTTGTGTAGTTTTGTATTGTTAATGCTGCAAATACTAGGCATAATTTAATTTATAGTAGAGAGGAGAGGAAAGTAGAGGGGTGGGTGCCAAAGAGGTGAAATATCTTGAGGTTCTGGAGGCATATTGCTTTAACAATGAATGTCTGGGATGTCTTTGCTGACTCTCTGAAAGGTAAAAGTTGGCAGGGTGTCATAGTTTTGTCAGTTCTAACTGTGCAGTCATCTTTCAAAATGATGGGCTGTTGACAACATAGTTAGAAATCCCAAAGAACTTTCCTACACCCCTTCACCCCAGTCCTTCAAAATCTTTTTGAAATGAAGACAAGTACCAAAGTCTGATAAAGCAACTGTCAACTCATCTGAGCAAACATTTATCCCGTCTCTATTAAATCCCAAGTACTAATGCAAAGTTATATTAAAGCCTCAGATCATTCCAGCGAATTAGGGGAAGAGTCTGCACTGAAAAACAGAAATAATACCTAATGGCAACTGCCCCATTTCTGGATGTTCACATTAACACTGCCTCTCCTTCCGTGTTTCTTTAGAAGCCAAACAATGCCTCTAAAAATGTCAGCAGTACCCAGATTTTATAAGAGGCAAGATAATTCCAGGGGTAAACATAATGTTAACACTTGTTTATGGTGGACCAGCATGTGTGCTTATTGTATTTTCATTTCTTAAATACATGGGTTTATTTTCAAATGGGTGGAAGAGAGTTATGCTATTCATCATAAGCGTTCAGTAGAATATGTAATTTTTAGCTGGAGTTTTCTCCCTATCCCCACTCCATGATAAATGTTTGCAATCATTCATATACTATTGATTCACAATCCAAGTTCAGGGAAAGTCTTGTGTTCCCAGATTAAAATAAAATCCCTCTCTCTTTCTCTCTCTCTCTGTCTCTGTCTCTCTCATACACACACACACACACACACACAAGCGCGCGCGCGCGCGCGCACATACACAATGGTTCGCCTACTTCCATTTCTCTCTGTTTTTCTTTTGCTTCACTATTTATACAAGTCAATAAAAAGAAGCTAATCCAATTACTCTATGAGAAATAGCCAGGCATAAAAAGACAAATACTCTATGATCTCACTTTATGTGGAATCTAAGAGAGTGGAGTTCATAGAAGCAGAGAGTAGAATGTAGTTTCCAGGACATGGGGATTGGGGAATTGGGGGAAATGTAGCTCAGAGGTTACAAAGTTTCAGTTAGACAATGAACAAAGTCTGGAGTTGTATTGTGCAGGATGACTACAGTTAATAATAACATATTGCATACTCTAAAATTGTTAAGAGAGTAGATCTTTAATATTCTTACCACACACACACAAAGGATAACTATTTTTAGGTAATTAATATGATAATTAACTTGATTGTGGTAATAATTTCACAATGCATACATAGATCAAGAATTGCATTGTACACTGCAAACTCATGCAATTTTTATTTGTAAATATACCTCAATAAATCTGGGGGACAAAAGGAAGCAGGTTATATAACATATACAAACATAGTGCAGGTTATCCCCTGGGGATTTTACTTAGACTGCATTGAGGTGAGCTCATAACTTCTTTGGGAAGAGATAAACAAGCAAAACAAGAGCAACGAGGAAAGGCTGGTTGTTTGGTATGTGTGGGTGGGTTTTTTTTCCTCCCAGTCCTGAACACTCCTTCAGCAGTGAAGACAGATGTAAAATGACAGATGTGAGTCCGATGAGTCTGTTTTTAATGCCTGCTCTTGTGCTAAAATATCTGAACACACATCACTCACAGAGAGTGGAGCACACTCACCAGCTTTATTCATATGCAGAAGAAAGAGACATTTTCTAATATTCATTTTCCTCTTCTTAGCACCTGTGTAAAACCTTAAGGATATGAATTTACCAGCTCATGCTTACTAAGTCAAAAGAAAGTGTTCCACCCCAAAGCTCAGGCAAGGAACTTGGCACAACCTCAAGACCTCTGCCTGCAGTTCAAAATGCAAGATAATAACAAATAACTTTTCATGATAATCAAATTCATACTGGGTTTATGCCTTTATCTTGTATTTATTGACTCCTGACTCTGTACAATTTAGTGAACATCTGACTCTGTGTTTATTCCCTAAGATAAACAAAACAAAATGTGCTCCACTCCAGCAGGATAAACCCACATGCACATCAATGACTGGAATCCAAGCCATGATCTGAGAATTGCTAAGGTAAAGTGTAACACTCAAAGAGGATGAAGAAGTTTTGATGACTTAAATTTGGGAAGGCCAGAAAATATTTCATGAAAGAGGAGACAGCAAGTTTGAGCCTTTTTAAAATAGACAGACTCATAAGATTCAAAAGACTAGAAAGAAGATATTCCTAAGATAAGTGGTATCCAACATTCAGAACTGTTAAAAGCACATCTAGTGTTAGGAAATGACATGTGTCAGTTGCTGTGAGGGTTAATTTTACGGATCAACTTAGCTGGGCCACTGTACCTAAATATTTGGTCAAACACCAGTTTAAATCTTGCTCTGAAGAAATTTTTGAGTTCAGATGAACCTTTAAATCTGTAGACTTGGAGTAAAGCTGATGGCCCCCAGTATTGTGGGTGGGCCTCATCCAACCAGTTGAAAAACAAGAGAAAAAAATGAAGTTTCCCTGAGGAAGAAGCAATTCTGTGAGTAGACTGCTTTTAGACTTAGAGCTTCAACATCACTTCTTCCCCTGGGTCTTCAACCTGCCATTCTACCTTGCAGATTTTTGACTTGTCAGCCTTGACAATCATGTAAGCCAATTCCTTAAAGTAAATTAGTCACTCTTTCTTTCTCTCTATCTCGCTGCACACATACACACACATGCGCGCACCCACCCACCCACACACACACACACACACACACACACTTTTATCTGGAGAAATCTAATCCAATTAGAAAGTCTTCAAGTGGGAAAGGGGAACTGTGGACAGTGGGTAGGAAAGGGAGAAAGTATTCCAGACCTCTATCATGTATGACCTGAGATTGCAGTGTAAGAAGCCTACTGTTTATTGTTCAACATAGTAAAGCCAAGCAGAGATTTTTTGAACAGGAGATTGTGTGTGTGTGTGTGTGTGTGTGTGTGTTTGTGTGTGTGTGGTGAACACCATTGCTATTGTAAGAAGTGATTTTTAAAGGGGCTGGTGGAAACTAGAAAGACGAGTAGGAGTATGCTTATTAATTGGTAGTTAGTAATACTTTCATTGGTTATGGGCCTGGAACAGTATTGACCAGTTGGAAAGAAAAGTTAGCATTGGAATTTCCAAAATTTGGGGGCCTCTGGTAATACCTTGTGGATCAGAGTCATTTGATGGCAGACATCAGTGGAATGTAGGGATTTAGGATTACATTGAAGGGACCTACTGTGAATGCATGACTAACTTTGGTGGTCCCACTATTGGAGTCCAGATGTTTATGACTTTGATTGCTCCAACTTACTTAACAGTAGTAATTCAACATCCTGAAATTTTCATCTAGATCTTTTTCACTGGGCCTTAAAAAAAAAAAAAAAGAAGTTAGAACCAGAGGCAGCTTCTACTTGCCGCTCCTCACCCCCCAACTTAATTTCCATTTATCTTTCATCCAGCTTTCTCACTTACCAACTCCTGCTCTAAAGCTCACATGGAGAAGCCAAACTAACCACTGCAGAGTTTGAAAAGGCTCACATGTGTACCAAGGCTACTACCTCTGGATGTTGCCAATTTAGAATCCTTGTGATGCCAATGCAACATGAGGATTCCACCCCAGGAATCAAGGGGTGGAAGTGGAAGTGGCACCACTCACCATCACCCCTCATGATCCACTAGCAACATTTTTGCTTCCTGTTCCTGCAACATTACGTTCTGCTGGCCTACAGGTCTTAGTTCCAGAGGGAGGAACGCTGCCACCAGAAGACACAACAATTCCGTTAAACTGGAAGTTCAGATGGCCACCTGGACACTTTGGGCTCCTCCTACCTTTAAGTGAACAGGCTAAGAAGGGAATTACAGTGTTGGCTGGGGTGATTGACATGGACTATCAAGATAAAGTAGGTCTACTAATCCACAGTAGAGGTAAGGAAGAGTATGTGTGGAATATAGGAGATCCCTTAGGACATTTCTTGGTATTATCATGTCCTGTGATTAAGGTCAGTGGGAAACTACAACAGCTCAATCCAGGTGGACCACAAATGGCCCAGACCCTTCAAGAATAAAGGTTCCAGTCACTCCACTAGACAAAAAAAGCACCTGCTGAGGTGCTTGCTCATGCCTCAGTCTCCCAACTAGCTGGGACTAGAGGTGTGTTCCACCATGCTCAGCTAATTTTTGTATTTTCAGTAGAGATGGGGTCTCACCATGTTGGCCAGGCTGGTGGATCAACCTCAAGCGATCCTCTCAGAGTGCTGAGATTACTGCTGTGAGCCACCACGTCCAGCCACTTGACTTCATTCTTAGTTTTTATTTTTAGCAAATTAAACATGAACATAGCTTAAAAATTCAAGTAGTTGAATAGGGCTTTTAATGAAAAAATCATTACTGCTCCCCTCTTCATAGCCCCAGAGATATACTCCACAACAGTCAATAACTTTAAATTCCAGCTGTTTGCTATGGAATATAACTCCCTGTTTTTGAATAATCTGCCTTTAGAGTTATTATTATTTTAGATTTAAATATTGACTCAACTCTTTACTATGTAAGATTACAATTTAGGTTTCTTATACCCTTACCATATATGTTGTTTGGATGAGTATTTGGTTTACATTAATGGCAGCACACTGAGTGATTCTTTGCCTCTTCTTCTCTTTTTATATGAGGCTCTGAACTGAGAAGAAGAGATGGTGGTTATTCACAGTTAAACAAGCACCTGTTCTCAAGATCTGACAGTCTCATAGAGTGTCTCGGGTGGACACTGTGGTCTAAAACATCTCATTAGAATAGGGGATACCTGTTTTACACTATTGTTCTTAGGGTGCTCTAATATTTGGGAAACTACTCTGTGTCCTTCACTCATCAGCTTTCTGCAAGGTATAAAATGGGGCCCTAGGCAACAATCAGAAGCAATGGAGAAAGGAGACATTGTCTCCCTACCACCAGTCAACTGTAGATGACATCAGGATGAATAATGAGCATGAGGGGAGTCAAAGGAACTTGAAATGAATGTGAGAAGAAAGGAGATATATGGGTAGAAGTAATAATCATCATCATCATCATCATCATCATAGTAACAATAATGTTAACTTTTGTCATTGTTTTGGCTATTTCTACACATTGAGATGCTCTAGCCACAATACAAGGAATGAGCACTGGGTTTGTAAAGTCCCTTTGCAAAAATATATAATAAGAATAATAACAAAAACAAAATAAAACAACAAAATAACAAAACCACAAAATAACAAAAAAAAAAATAAAATCGAGGACCAGATAATTGACAACAAATTTTGATACTGAAGATTTATTTGGATAATTCAGTTACATCTGCCTGAGGAAAATAATGCAACCTTTTGAAATATCAGTAATTCAAATCTCATGTGATGAAGTAGGAAAAACAGAGATGTAACCACTAATTAAAAACTATTCTGGCTGGGCACGGTGGCTTATGCCTGTAATCTCAGCACTTTGGGAGGACAAGGTGGGTGAATCACGAGGACAGGAGTTCGAGACCAGCCTGATCAACATAATGAAACCCCGTTTCTAACAAAAATACAAAAATTAGCCAGGTGTGGTGGTGTGCACCTGTAATCCCAGCCACTCAGGAGGCTGAAGCAGGAGAATCACTTGAACCCAGGAGGCAGAGGTTGCAGTGAGCTGAGATCATGCCACTGCACTCCAGCCTGGGAAACAGAGCCAGACTCTGTCTCAAAAAAAAAAAAAAAAGAACTATTCCAGCAAGACTGTTTTGAGTTGGTCAGTGGTGACAACATCATGCTGTATGTTACTCAATCAGCATGAGACAGTAGGAAACCTTAGCTGACTGTCTACAGGGCATGAGGTGCAAGTGGGAACTGAAGGCACAAAATTGTCATTGAGCTTATTGATTGCCAAGCTTTTGTGATTCTATCTGTTCCACTATTAATGTTTTATCAAATGGTCACAAACTGTGTATTATTTTATATGTTATTTTCTTTATAAAAAGTATTACTTTTTATAAAGAGTATTTTCTATATCAGATTATTAAATAATTACTGGTGGAGAAGAGATTGAGGACCAAAGTTACAAATGATTTTTTTTTTTAAATTTCAAAAGTGGTGAAGGGAGAGCCAAGGCAAGATGGCTGATTACACAGAGCCAGGAGAAACATCTGCCACCAAAGGACAAGAACTTCAGGAAGACTGGTGCACTCCCAGGAGATATTCAGAGTGAAAGCATTGAGAGTGGACAGATGGAAGATATAGACACTGGACTGAAGGGGGAGGATGCTGGGAACCCTGCATGGGGCGACCACACAACGAGACTTGTTCCTGACCCCCAACGATTCTAGGGAAAGGGGTGAGTTGAGCAGGCAAGGAGTGACCTGCTCTTGCCTCAGACATCTAGAATCCTGGCAGCAGGAGAACTCATGACTCTCATGGACACTTGAGCTGGCAGGGAGAACTGATTAGAGAGCCTGTGTAGAGCCCACAGCGTTTGGTGTTGGAACATTTGCAGTGGAGCACAGTAAGGGACATTCACCCTCCAAGGCTCCGTGTGATCCCTTAGGAGACTTTAGTCTTAGGGAAACTGTCATACCCAAACAGAGAAGGAAAATCTTGAATGTTAGATGGGGCCAGTTTGACCTGAGCACTCCCAGTATGCTGGCCTCTCCTGGGCCCCCAACCTAACTGTGCCTGTTTGTGGTACAGCCTCGGATGCCCAAGTGGGGTGCCTCCTGGGGACCTGCATCATAGCTCCTACACTGGCAGAGTGTGCCTGACCATTGGAGAGCTCCAGCAGAGTGGTCCCCTTTGACACACACAAGCCCATCCACACCCTAATCCTATGGCAACCTCCCCCATGCCACTTTGCTGGCACACACTTGCCCATGCCCACCTACTCAACTGCTTTGCTGAAGTATGAGCATGCAGATGGACCTCGCCTCCCCTTACCTGCCAGCATGTGTGTGTGCATGCACCCCAACATGCTTCTGTTGCCAGTGTGAGTACACCCCATTCCTAGTCATGCCACCATTGCCAGTGTGAATGCATGCACATAGAGGTCAGCAACCCTTCCCACCTTCCATACTGCCACTGCTGTGAATGCCTGCATAAAGGCCAGCAATGCTGTGCCCACCAGTGCCCCACCCCAGCCTATGAGCCAGCACCCCACCATGCTGCTGCTACTGGCACAAACAAATAAGCACAGATCCCACTGCCACTGCCTGATACAATGCTTTTGCTGGCCCTACCCATTAGAGTGTTGTGGCCAGCAGTCCTGGAACACCTCAGCCATTCCAATGCACAGGTTCCTAACCTCGAGGGGCCAGAGAACAAAGCTTGACATCCAATACCAGTCCCCCAGGGTTAGAGCATGCAACTTACAGGTGCTAACTTATGCCTTGGCCTCCTAAAATCTTCCACAAATGAAGCCAGTTGACTAAACCCACCTTATACCTCAATGAAACCTCCAAGAGCATTGAAGATTAAAGCCAAAAAATCTCATTCAAAAGATAACAACATCAAAGAGTGAAGGAGCATGAGATCACAAAGGTGAGCAATAACAAGGCAAGAACTCTGGCAACTCAAAAAGCTGGAGTGTCTTCTTACCTCTAAACAACTGCACTGATTGCCTAGCGATGATCCTTAACCAGTCTGAAATAGCAGAAATAGAATTCAGAATATGAATAGGAATGAAGATCATTAAGATTCAGGAGAAAGCTGAAACCAAATTAATGAATTTTAAGGAATATAATAATTAATACAGGAGATGAAAGATGAACTGATTGTTTTTAGAATGAACTAAACTCATCTGATAGAACTGAAACACTCACTTCAAAAATTTCAGAATACAATTGCAAGTCTTAATAGCAAAATGGACCAAGCTGAGGAAAGAATCTCATAGCTCAAGACTGGTTCTCTGAAATAACTCAGTCAGACAAAAAAAAAGAAGAATGTTTAAAATAACAAACGTTTAAAATAGCAAAACTTCTGAGAAATATGGGATTATGTGAAGACACCAAATCTATGACTCATTGGTGTCCCTGAAAGAGAAGGAATGAAAACAAGCAACTTAGAAAACATATCTCAAGAGATTGTCTATGAAAATTACCCCAACCTCTATAGAGAGGCCAGCATTTAAATTCAGGAGACAGAAAGAACTCCTGTGAAATGCTACACAAGAAGACCATCTCCAAGACACATAGTCATTAGATTCTGCAAGAAAAAAATATTAAAGTAACTAGAGAGAAATATCAGGTTACCTACAAAGGGAACCTCATCAGGCTAGCAGTCAACCTTTCAGGAGAAACACTACAAGCCAGAAGAGATCAGGGGCCTATATTAAGCATTCTTAGAGAAAGGAATTTTCAACCAAGAATTTTATATCCAGCAAAATTAAGCTTTATAAGCAAGGGAGAAACAAAATCTTTTCAAGATGAGCAAATGCTAAGGAAATTTGTTAGCACCGGACCTGCCTCACAAAAGGTCCTAAAAGGAGTCCTAAATATGGAAAAGAAAGACTATTACTGGCCACTACAGAAACACACTTAAGTACATAGACCAGTGACACTATAAAGCCACCACACAAACAAATCTGCATAATAGCAAGCTAACAACACAATGACAGGATCATATCCACACATATTAACACTAACCTTGAATGTAAATGGGCTAAATGCCCCAATTAAAAGGCACATGCTGACAACCGGATGAAGAAGCAAGATGTTATGCTGTCTTCAAGAGACCCACTTCACTTGCAATGACACTCATAGACTCAATGTAAAGGGATGGAGGAAAATCTACCAAGAAAATAGAAAACAGAATAAAAGTAAGAGCTGCTATTCTAATTTCAGACAAAACAGACTTTAAAACAACAAAAGTCAAAAAGACAAAGAAGGTCATTACATAATGGTAAAGGGCTCCATTCAAGACTAAGGCCTAACTATCCTAAATATAAATGCACAAGAAAGAGCACCCATGCTCATAAAGCAAATTATTAGAGACCTACAAAGTGCCTCATATAACCATGCAAAAATATTGGGAGACTTCAACACCAGTGACAGTATTAAACAGATTATTGAGGCAGAAAACTAACAAAAGATATTCAGGACCCAAACTTGACACTTGACCAAATGAATGTAATAGACATCTACAGAACTCTCCACCCAAAATGACAGAATATGCATTCTCATCTGCACATGGCACATACTCTAAAATCAACCACACATTCAGACATATGACAATCCTCAGCAAATTCCAAAAAACCAAAATCACTGGTATTTCAGGCTTGGATCACAGTGCAATAAAACTACAAATCAATACTGAGAAAATAGCTCAAAATTATACAATTACATATAAATTAAACAACCTGTTCTAATGAGAACAAAGATATAACATGCCAGAATCTCTGGGACACATATAAATCAGTGTTAAGAGGGAAGTTCATAGCACTAAATGCCAAAAGTAAAAAAATGAGTCAGGTCTCAAAATAACATCCTAACATCAAAGCTAGAGGAACCAGAGAAACAAGAGCAAATCATTAACAAAGCAAACAGAGGACAGGAAATAACAAAAATTAGAGAGAAACTGAAAGAAATTGAGACACAAAGAAACCATACAAAAGATCAATGCATCTAGGAGTTGGTTTTTTGAAAAACTAAAAAATATTAAAAGATACGTAGACCAATAGCTAGACCAAAGAGAGAGGAGAGAGAGACAGAGAGAGAGATAGGAAGAGACAAAGGAGATGTGACAACTGACACTGAAAAAAAAAAAAAAAGCTCTCAGAGACTACTATGAACACTCTATGCATGCAAGCTAGAAAAACTGGAAGGAATTGATAAATTCCTGAAAACATACAGTTACCACAGACTGAACAAGGAAGAAATTAAATTTCTGAACACACCGACAATGAATTCCAAAATTGAATCAGTAATAAAAAGTCTACTAATCAGAAAAAGCCCAAGACCAGATGATTTCACAACTGAATTCTACCAGATGTGTAGAAGAGCTGGTATTACTCCTACTGAAATGATTCCAAAAAAAGTGAGGAGGAGGAACTCCTCACTAACTCATTCTATGATCCCAGCATCATCCTGCTACCAAAACCTGGCAGAAATACAACAAAGAAAGAAAACTTCAGACCAATATCCTTGATGAACTTAGATGAAAAAAATCCTCAACAAAATACTAATAAACTGAATCCAGCAACACATCAAAAAGTTAACCCATCACATTCAAGTAGGCTTTCTATATGGTATACCAGATTGGTTCAGCATACACAAATCAAAACGTAATTCATTACATCACCACAACTTAAAACAAAGAGCACATGATCATCTCAATATATGCAGAAAAGGCTCTTGATAAAATTCACTGTCATGTCATGATAAAAACAGTCAACAAACTAACCATTGAAGGAACATACTTCAAAATAATAAGAGCCATCCATGACAGACTCACAGCCAACATCATACATAGTGGAAAAAACTGGAAGCATTCCCCTTGAAAACCAGAACAAGACAAGGATGCCCACTCTCACCATTTGTCTTCAACATAGTACTGGAAGTCCTGACCAAAGCAGTTAGGCAAGACAAAGAAATAAAAGGCATCTGAATAGAATGAGCGGAATTTAGACTATTCCTGTTTGCAGCTAATATGATTCTATATCTAAAATACCCATAGTCTCTGCCCCAAACTCTGAGACCTGATAACTTCAGCAAAATTTCAGGATATAAAATCAATGCACAAAAATCAGTAGCATTCCTATATACCAAAAACATCCAAGTTGAGAGCTATATCAGGCATACACTTCTATTTATAAAACAGCTTGGCACTTTTACAGAAACAGGCATATAAACCAATTGAACAGAATAGAGAGCCCAGAAATAATGCTGCTCACCTACAACCACCTGATTTTTTACAAAGTCCACAAAAGCAAGCGATGAGAAAGACTCCCTGTTCAACTAGTGGTGCTGGGATAAATGGAAGATTGAAACTGGTCCCCTTCCTTACATCATATATACGAATCAACTCAAAGTGGATTAAAGACTGAAATGTAACATCTAAAACTATAAAAACCCTGGAAAATAACCCAAGAAATGCTATCTGGACTCAGGATCTGGCAGAGATTTCCTGATGAAATTGACAGAAACACTTGCAACAAAAACAAAAATTGACAAATAGGGCGTAATTAAAGTAAGGAGCTTCTGCACAGCAAAAGATAATATTAACCGAGTAAACAGGCAACCTACAGAATGGGAGAAAATATTTGCAAACTATGTACTGACAAGGGTCAAATAATCCAGAATCTTTAAAGAACTTAAACAATTTAACAAGCGAAAACCAAAAAACTTCATTTAAAACTGGGAAAAGAACATGAACAGATAGTTTTCAAAAGATGACATAGACATGGCTAAAAGAATATGAAAAAATGCTCACTAACCGTTAAGGAAATTCAAATCAAAACCACAATGAAATACCATATCACACCAGTCATAATGGCTATTATTAAAATGTCAAAAAATAACAGATGCTGTTGAGGTTGTAGAGAAAAGGAAAAGCTTATATAATGTTGGTGGGAATGTAAATTAGTTCAGCCATTGTGGAAAGCAGTTTGGCAATTTCTCAGATAACTCGAAGGAGAATTACCATTTGACCCAGTGATCCCATTATTGGGCATATACGCAAAGGAATATAAATCATTCTATCATAAAAACACATGCTCACATATCTTCATTACAGCACTATTCACAATAGCAAAGACACAGGATCAACTTAAATGCCCACCAACGATAGACTGGATAAAAAAAAAAGGTAGTGCATATACATCATGGAATAGTATGCATCTATAGAACAAAACATTGACCATGTCCTTTGCAGCAACATGGCTGGAGCTGGAGGCAATTATCCTAGGCAAGCTAACAGAGGAACAGAAAACCAAATATTATATGTTCTCACTTTGAAGTGGCAGTAAACACTCAGTACATATGGACACAAAGAAGGAAAGATCAGACATAGAGGTCTGCTGAGAGTGGAAGCAGGAGGAGGGTAAGAATTGAAAAACTACCTATTGGATACTATGCTTATTACCTGGGTAGTGAAATAATCTGTACACTAAACTCCTGTGTCATGTAATTCACCTATATGAGATACCTGCATATATCCCTCTGAACCTAAAATAATAGTTAAAAAGAAATAAAATGGTAAAGTACAAAAAAAGTACACATAAAGGAAAGAGAAATAGCATTTATAAAACAACTATGTTAACAATATGGAGAATTAAAAGATAATCTCCATTTTACAAATAGAAAACTGTGTCTCATAAGAAGATAACTTAGGCCAGGTACGGTGGCTCAAGCCACCCGTCACTTTGGGTGGCTAAGACAAGAGGGTTGCTTGAGGCCAGAAGTATAAGACCAGCCTGGACAACATAGTGAGACCCCCATCTGTACAAAAAAATTAATGAAAAGGAAAACAGAAAAAGAGTGACTTATTTTTTTTTAGGTTTCTATACTACTTAGTGGCCAAAATAGAATTCTTACCCAGTATACTTTAGTAAATAAAGTTCTTAATTTTTAAAATAAACAAAGTGTAAAATGTTCAAATCCTTGCTATTTGCATTGATGGCAGTTATGGACAACACAGTTCTGTATTTACAAACACATGACACAGATGTTTGCAAGGCTGTAGAGAAAAGGAAATGGTTATACACCATTGGTGAGAATTTAAATTAGTTCAGCCACTGTGGAAAGCAGTTTGGAGATTTCTCAAATAACTTAAAAAAAAAAAAAAATACTACAACTAAACCCAGCAATCTCACTACTGGGATATACCCAATGGAAAATAAATCTTTCTACCAAAAAGACACATGTACTCATATGTTCATAGCAGCATTATTCCCAACAGCAAAGACATGAAATCCACCTAGATGCCCACCAACAGTGGAATGGATAAAGAAAATGTGGTACATATACACTATGGAATACTATGCAGCCATAAAAAAAGAATGAAATCATACAGCAACATGAATGCAGCTGGAGGCCATTATTCTAAGCAAATTAACAAAGGAACAGAAAACCAAATACCAAATGTTTCCACTTAGAGGTTGAGTATACACAGACATGGAGATGGGAAGAATAGACACTGGGGACTACCAGAAGGAAAAGGGTGGGAGGGGTGAGGGTTAAAAAACTTTCAGGTACTCTGTTCTCTACCTAGGTGATGGGATCATTCATACATCCAACCTCAGTGACACACAATTTACCCATGGAACAAACCCGCACATGTACCCTCTGAGCCTGAAATAAAAGCGAAAAAAAAAAAAAAGAAAAAAAAATCCTTCACAAACACTTGAAAATACAGAAGAGGAAAAAAAATAACAATTTATTTTTTGAGGTATTACCCAGATTACAAAACCAGACAAAAGCATCACTAGAAAATTACTGTACAGACCATTATCCCTCATGAATATAGATACAGAAATTTAAAATAACTCTAGCAAACAGAATCTAGCAACACGTAAAAATGTTAGACAACATAACTTAGTGTAATTATTTAACAAACGCAAATTTATTTTAACATTCAAAAATTAATTAATGTAATATACCATATTAATTTGTTAAAAGGTACAGTATCTCCAAATTCAATGAAACAATAGCTTCTGTTTCATTTCTCAAACGATCTTCATAAACTGGGCCATGCCCAAAGCAAATTCATACAGGCTATTACAAGAAAATAAATTGCAGCCTTTTGGGATTTTCTTAGAATCAAATGAATCATCTGTGGCCAGGCACACAGACAATCTGTGCTTGGTATGAACACATCAACATTGCCGGAATAGAACCAGGAGTTCTGCTTATACATTTTTTCATTGGATGATGAAAATTATCTTATGAGAAAAAGTAAAATGTGTATGACAGCTTTTAAAATATAAACTGAAAACGTATTCAGTTTGTTTAGCTGCTCATTGCATACTTGAGCACAGTCAACCAAAGAGATTCTTTTCAGATTCCCTTGGATCTAAGAGTGCCCATGACAGCTAAGGGAGTCTCAGGGGAATATAAGCAGCTATATGCTGAAATTTCTGGGAACATTTGCTTTTCTTATTTAGACACCACCCAATCTTTCTGGCCTTGACTTCCTGAAACATAACTATGATGACTGAAAGAGATGCTACAGAGCTGTTGTAGTGGCCCTGTGATATCTACCCACAGGTCTTTTAGTCAAGAGTTAAATAAGAATATAGGCTAGGGACAGTGGCTCACACCTGTAATCCCAGCACTTTGGAAAGCCAAGGTGGGCCATTGCTTGAGCCCAAGGGTTCCTGACCAGCCTGGGCAACATAGTGAGACCCTGTCTTTACTAAAAATACAAAAATTAGCTGGGCATGGTAGCATGTGCCTGTAGTCCCAGCTATTCAGATACTGAGATGAGAGTATCTCTTCAGCTGGGAGGTTGAGGTTCCAGTGAGCTGTGATCATGCCACGGCACTCTCAAAAAGTTTTATTTATTTTTGAGACAAGGTCTCACTCCATATATATATATATATATATATACACACACACACACATATATACACACACATATATATGTAATATACCATATTAATTTTTTAAAAGGTACAGTATCTCCAAATTCAATAGAGCATACACATACATGGAGATGGGAATTTTATACATATATATATATATATATCCTCCCTTCCTAAAGGGAGGATATTTTTTCTAATATGGAATTAGAGTACAGGCACATAACCATGATGTAGTTGAACTTTGTTGATTTTTGGTTCGCCTATACTTTTAGGGTGGGATGCAGCCCTCTCGATGCTCCTATTAAAATTCTGAACCCCTCCTCATCAACAGCCCTGAACTCTAATTTTGTTCTTCTAACACCATAACACTGTTAAAACTCTGCTTCAGTATGAAGCCACTTAGCATCTACTTTCTATTTCTTTCCTGAGCATTTCTTCTCTGATGTTTTATTTCTTCTTACATGGACATCTTAGGAAATTTCATATAATTCAATGGCAAAGTGTCTTATAAGAGCTATTCACTTCTCTGTGGATTACATTTTTTCTACTTCACCACTTTATTTTGTGTATATATATGTATATATATTTGTATATTATATATGTATGTATATATACACACTATATATGTATGTATGCACACACGTGTATACACATATGTGTGTATACATACATATATGTATATACATATGTGTATATATACACACACACCGTATATACTAGTATATATTTTATATATATCTCTCTCACTACTATTTGAGTTTTATATTATTTGGAGTATAGCATAGTGGTAAAAAACATGGCTTCTGGAGTCAAATTTTCTCTGCTCAAATACGGCTCTGTAATTTACTAGATATGTGACCTTGGGCAAGTTGTTTATACTCTTATTTCTTTAGTTTTCCTGGTCTGCAAAATGAAGATAACATTGAGATAACCAAAGGGTTTAATGTTATAAATGTTTAAACAGTGAGAAACTTTCATTTTAGACTTTGACAGAGCAGTTGATGTCATATCAATACCCTTGCTGAGAGCAACTATAAAAGCTGAATAAAATTAATTTTGAAACTATTGGAATGTATCACAATGCAATAAAGTAAGTAAGATCTTTACCAGCCAACATCTTAAATAAAAGAGAAACACACTGAGGTGAAGAAGACTGCTAACATTTGAGTATTGGCAAATTCACATAACAGGACACAGAAGCTAAAAAGAAAGTACTTCTCTGGAGTTTGTGACAGTCACACTGGATGTTACAGACAAATGTTGGATTTCAGGACAACCAGCATAGTCAGATAAAAGAAAAAGAAATAAAGTTGTGAAGTAGAAAAAAAAATGTAATCCACAGAGAAGTGAATAACTCTAATAAGATATTTTGTTATTGAATTATATGAAATTTCCTAAGATGTCCATATAAGAAGAAATAAAACATCAGAGAAGAAATGCTCAGGAAAGAAGCAGAAAGTAAATGCTAAGTGGCTTCATACTGAAGCAGAGTTTTAACGGTGTTATCGTGTTAGAAGAACAAAATTAGAATGCAGGGCTACTGATGAGGAGGGGTTCAGAATTTTAATAGGAACTTCTAGACGGCTGCACTCTAAAAGTGTAGGCAAACCAAAAATCAACAAAGTTCAACCACATCATGGTTATGTGCCTGTACTCTAATTGCATATTAGAAAAAAAATCCTCCCTTTAGGAAGAAAATATCCTCTAGGTCATCTCCAAGTTTTCACATACATTATTCAGGATTAAATAATAATACCAACAAATAACACATTCTCTGTATTAGCCCGCTTTGCACACTGCTATAAAGAATACTACCTGAGACTGGGTAATTCATAAACAAAAGAGGTTTAATTGACTCACACTTCTACATGGTTGTGTGGAAAACCTCAGGGAACTTACAATCATAGTGGAAGGTGAAGGGGAAGCAAGGCATGTTTTACATGGTAGCAGAAAAGAGAGAGTGAGGAAATGCCACACTTTAAAACCATCAGCTCTCAAAGGAACTCACTCACTATCATAAGAACAGCATGGGGAAACCACACTCATGATCCAATCACCTCCCACCAGGCACCTCCCTTGACACATGGGGATTCTAATTCGAGATGAGATTTGGGTGGGGACACAGAGCCAAACCATATCAAACACCATGCAAGGAAATGGAAACAAAAAATAAACACCAATAAAGATAAATTACAGATGTTAGGAACAGCATTGTAAGTTATTGACATAGTGCAATCATCCTACATAGACTTTAAAATATTGGTAATTAATACTTTTAATACTAAGTAAATATAGATAATTTTACCTCCAAACTATAATTATTTTTTAAAATTGCATTCCTGAAACTTAAACAAATTAAGAATTCAATAGATAGCTTTAAGAAGAGAGAAAGTACAACTAGAAAGAAAATCAGCTAATGGAAAACATAGTTTACTAGGGCTACCAGAGCAAAATACCACATAAATACCACAGACTGGGTGACACAGACAACAGTAACTTATTTTCTCACTGTTCTGGAAGTTAAATGTCCAAGATCAGGTCTTAGTAGGTTTGGTTTGTTCTGAAACCTCTCTCTTTGGCTTGTAGATGGCCATCTTCCTTCTGGGTCTCCACATGGTCTTTTCTCTAAATGAGGCACTCTTAGTGTCTCTTTGTGTGTCCAAATTTCTTTTTCTTATAAAGATCCAATTCAGGTTATATTAGGTCCCATCCTAATGGCCTAATTTTAATGTAATCAGCCCTTTAAAGACCTTATTTTCAAATACAGTCACATTCTGAGGTTATAGTAATTAAGTCTTCAACACATAAATTTTGGAAGGGACACAATTTAGCTCATAACAATACATCCATAGAAAAGATTGAAGTACAAAGAAACCAAATAAGGTAAAATGATTTTTTAAAAGAAAAAGAACATAAAATACACACATGGGACATAGTGAAAAGTCTACTGCTCAAATAATTCCAGCCCTAGAGGAAAACGTAGAAGAACCATGGCAGAAGCGATATTTGAAGATATAATGGCCAATACAATTATAAAATTCATAAAATATATTATATGGTAGTTATAAAATTTCTAAACTATCCAAACAGAGTGAAGTCAAAGAGAGGCACTCTTCACCGTCTCAAAGGAAAGCTCATCAATAAAAAGAGAAAACTATAAAAGCAGCCAGGATACAGACACACACATACACACACACACACACACACACACACACTTCCTTGACAATATCTTCATAGGGATGACTACAGCCAGGATACACACACACACACACACACACACACACACAATTTCTTGACAATATCTTCATAGGGATGACTACAAGAGTAAGAGCTGACTTTTCAACACCAACAATATAAGCCAGAAGAAAATGATATACCAATAGGCATTTCATAATTTTGGTATACCAAATAATTTGGTATACCAAAATTATGTTTCCAGCTTCTGAAAGATGTTATCAAAGACTGATGCATTTCTAAAATGGAAAGCAAATATAATAGAAATAGAGGTAAACAGGTAGGTAGATATATATGCAGTTAGGTAGATAGTAAGATATGCAGTTAGGTAGATAGTAAGATGTCACCAAGTGGTGATATTTTATGGATGAAAGAGGTCTTTAACAGTTGAAATACCATTCATTGTAATTTTACACATTTAAAGAATAAAGAAAAATTATATATTCATATCAAAATATATAGAAAAATTTTTGAATAAAGTCAACGTATATTCAAGAAGAAGAGCATTCAGTAAGTTAAAAATATAAAAGGAACTTTAAAAAATTATGATAAAGGGTATGTTTAAAAACAGACACCAAATGTCACACTTAGAGTGCAAAGTATTAAAAGTTTTATTCTGAAAATGGAAAAAGGAAATAGCATCTGTTACGAACAACGCTATTATAATTTATATTAGAGCATCTAGCCAGTACAATAAGGCAAGAGATAGAAATAAAAAGTGTAAGCTATGGAAAGTAGGTACTAAAACTGTCATTCTTCATAGAACATGTGATTGAATACAATCTGGACATATGAAAGTATCTACTGAATAACCCATTAGAATAAGTGAATTTCTCAAGCCACTGATCACACAATCAATACACTGAAATCAATTGTATTTTTGTTAGTCATACATATACAATTAACATTTCAAGAAAAAATATTTTATTTACAATAGCATCTAAATACATCAAATAACTTACAAGTAAATCTAATGAAAGATGTATAAGATCTCTACACTGGAATACATAAAAGATCAGTGAATGTTCTATTTCTACTATGGCCAAATATGTTTTTTCTAGACAGTTATCCCACACATTTATTTATCCCCTCCCTTTAGGAGGGCTAAAGCTTGAAATCAAGTGAAAATAGCAAAAGTAAACAGATTTTAAATAGGAGACACCAGGTAGAATAAGAGCATGGCATAGTGTCACTTTCCCATATTTTAAAGGGTTTTTAGCTGATGGTAGGCTGCATTCAGCTACATGAAAAATCACTAAAACTCCACAAGAATACTTGCAGTCTTTCCAACTTGAAGAAACAGAGGACACAGAGTTTTGCTACCCCTTGTATTTTAAAGCCCTTATAATGTTCATGTTTAGGATTGTTATGTCTTGCTAATGAATCAGTTTTTGTGTCATTATGAAATGCTTTCTCCCCCCGACAATGCACATTTTATTGAAATCTACCTTGGCTTATATTATTTATAGCACTCTTTAGGAAGTTATGACTTAAAAAAGGCCATCAGTATGTTTCTGAGTTGAAGAGACATGCTGTTTCTTAATCTGGGCACTGGTTACATAGGTGTGTCGAGTTTGTGAGAATTCATCAAGCTATATACTGTTATGAACATGTGTTTTTGTATTTATTTTATTCATCAAAATGACTTTTAAAGGCTTCTCATTAGACAAAGAGTTTTCTAAAAGTGCTCAGAGCTGGAGCTGGCAGAATCCATGAAATCAAAAAGCTACTGACTTTTGAGAGTTGCAGTTGTTTCAGAAAACCTGCAGTTCCAGCATCTCATTCTATAGATAAGGGAGATAAGGCCCAGAAAGAATGGGCTTAGAACAGAGCTTGGAGTTCATGTCCTCTCCCTAGTATAGGGCTCAACAGTGCTTGATCATTGATGCAATTGATGTTACCCACATCTGCCAGTTTCCCAGGCACTTCTAGAAGGGGTAAGAGGAAGTAGTTATGCTCCTTTTTGGTGTTGGATAAAGTAGGCAACAGATAACAAAGCTTGCCTATCTTCAATTGTCCTCTGAGCTAGCATTGTCTGCAATTATGTCCTTATTCTGTTCTCAAAAGGGCTTTTTATGAAGCAACTTTCCCCCAGGCAATGTAGACTTGCCTAATTGGAAAAACACTGGAAGTACAGGTGGGGTTAAGAGATTTTTGCCAAGCAAAACAGCATGGATCACATAAAATTCTTTCTCAAAATGACTAAGGGATAATCTCTAAGGAGTTTGCTAACCCTGGTAATACTTCCTGCCTTGTGAATTAAAGAATGGGCAAACAAACTTTCTTTACGAAAACCATATAAAATTTTTAAAAGAGCAACCTCATGGGGCTGGGGGATCAGGATTCTGAGAGAGGAAGGCAGGATAGATAAGGTTTGGAAGTAGCAAAGTCACCATTGTGCCTTTGTGGTTTTTTAATGGGTTTTAATCATCTTCTCCAAAGGAGGAGATGTTGATGGATATTTTCATGAAAGGCAGACACTTAGCATTCATTGCATGATCATTATATTAGGTTTTTTAGAGTGGGAAAATAACGTCTCACTGGACATCAGACAAAACTACTGGCAACTATTCATGTATGCAGTGGGATGGATTGAATTTTGGCATCAACTATGACACCAGCTGCTCCTTTCAGACTCATGAGGGGCAGCTGCAAACATAGTACAAACTCAGCTCACTCTAGAAGCAGCAGCATTTCTGTGGGTGGCTACCATGGGAACAGGACTAACAATAAGTGCAGTCTGGCCACTGACTTCTGAGAGTGCTTTAGACTATATTTTCTAGTACTCAGCGTGTTAGGCATCAACATGAAATAAATGGAGCCTGAGATGGAAATTCACAAAGCAAGAGTCACGAAAGGCTTGGATGAGAGAATAAAATGTGGTCACTACACATCTGTCATAGTATGCTTCAGCTGCCATAAAAAACACTATAGACTATGTGGCTTAAACAGTAGAAATTTATTTTCATACAGTTCTAGATGCTAGGAAGTCCAAGATCAAGGTGTCAACCTGTTGATTCCTGGTGAGGACTCTCTCTGGCTTGCAGGCAGCTGCCTTCTTGCTTTCTTGCTGTGTTCTCACATAGTAGAAAGAGAGAGCTCTGCTGCCTCTTCCTCTTCTTATAAGGGCACCAGTTATACCAAATTAGGGCTCCACCCTTATGGCTTCTTTTAACTTTAATTGCCTCCTTAGAGACAACCTCCAATACAGTCACAATGGGGTAGTGGGTTGTGTTTCCACATATCAGTTTGGGGGTGAAACAATTTAGTCCATACCACCATCTAACCACTGAAAATCATGTCTCTAAATCAACGAATATAGCACCTGTATAAGCAATTTCCTGCCCTGCATCCCTGTCTGCTTGAAAAAAATAAAGTATTATAGTTACTTGTTATTCTGACTGGACATTAACTAGTCACCAAAGGGAGCTTAATAAAATGAAGGATCTCAGAGTCCATAATCAGTGATTCTGATTTAGAACATCTAGGACAGAGTTTGGCATATATCTACATCTGTATCTATAACTATATTTATCTATGTATCTAGCTAGCTAGAAAGATGGGTATATCCATTTGTTTACAACTATAAAATGATATTATACCAAGTATATGTAAGTATAATATAACACTAATAATGTAATGCTAAGTATATAGTGTGTGTACATATATATATGTACACACATATACATAATTATCAAGTACATCAGGAGATTCTGATGCAAGTGATCTATGGCTTATATTTTGAGGAGAGTTTCTTAAAATATGATTTTGAAAGTCTGAAGTCTATTCTCCTTGCAAACATTTTTGTAGAGACCTCTTTCCCGACACTAATAAAAGAAAGTGAGCACTCTTTACTAATTGTCTAGGCTAAGCTTTCTAGATGAGTGGTAGTCTACAACTAAATGGATTTAATAGACTTACTAGTTGAAATCATGAGCTACCCAAATAAATTGTCATGAAATATGTGTGATGTATTGGCCTTCAGCTCCAGTCAAGCCTGTGATGTCAGGTTGGGTAAAAATTTTTACTGACAAACACTAACAAATAATCTCTTATTGCATTTCCAGACTCACTTGCCAGCTATATTCTAGTTTATTTGCCAAAGGGTGGTACTGGAAGGACATTGGAAGAGAGAGAAAAGGACAAGCATGGCAGTGCACCTAGATGCTGCACACGAGTGGTGCGGTTTCAGAACAGCAGCAATAACAGTGGCATTGCCTCCAGCAAAGCAGAGGCAGGAGAGAGCTGAGCTCCAGCCCAGGGATGGTAACAGCTTCTAGCTCTTTGGACAAGCTCCTCACCTCTTGGGATCCCCTAATGGCCTCTTTGCCCCATTCATTCCTCCAGCCTTTCTGACACCTGTGTAAGCAATACCCTCTATTATACTCCTCTCTGCTTGAAAGACCTAGAGTGTTTTCTTATTCTTACTGGACACTGACTGTTACACTTGGTAAATCATTAAACTATTTCAAGCTATTTTCTCAGCAATCTCATCTACAAATTTAGGAAAACAAAAGAGATACAAAAGAAAAAAAAGGTACCTTCTTTCTTAAAATAATAATGTCATTTAGTCATAATGTTGTAGTTTAGAAATTACTTTCCAAAAATTGTCCCATTCAATCATAACATTAATGATGTGGTTTAGATTTTACATCATCATTTGATTCATACATGATAGAGTGTGTATATTATTTGTCTAAGGTCATATAAAAAATTACAGAATTACAACCTGAACTCAGACTTTTCCACTCTAAGAACAGAAGGATTTGTCTTAAAATTCCATCACTAAATCTAAGAAAAATGCTTTTAAAATATAAATCCTTAGATTTCATGAATTTTTCTGGACCATAAGAAGAAAGTCTATATGTAAGCCTAAATGCACAGAGTTTTTTCTATACAGATAACTACAGTATTTTATTGTTTGTTTGAGCCGACTCAAGAGCAAATACTTTCTTTGGGCCTTAGCATATTCTTAAGGTAGATGGATGTAAATATGATAGAAAAAAATTAGAAAAGACTCTTTTTCAACTATAAAATGTTTATGTTTTTTTGACTCTAGTCTGTGATTCTTAATTGTTAATCTAAATGGTGTGTTATTATGGAAAGTACAAAATTTTAATTATTCCAGA
The DNA here is from genome assembly GCF_009764315.1 of Trachypithecus francoisi. Lineage (NCBI taxonomy): Eukaryota > Metazoa > Chordata > Mammalia > Primates > Cercopithecidae > Trachypithecus > Trachypithecus francoisi. The sequence continues at coordinate 12,427,296 of NW_022681458.1, forward strand.
TAATGAGAGACAGCATGTGGCCTTCACAGATAGTGTCCCAAGCTTGCAAAATTTTTTCACACAAGATCACACTTACACACTGTGACAGGTTACACCATTTCCCAAGATGATGCACCATCTGGCCAAGGGAAGAAAACAAGGATTGGCTCTGTTGTTGTTTAAATATAATGCTGTTTTCAAGCTGAGATTCAATAAATATGGACAGGCCTTATGAGAGACTCACAGGTGCTTTCAAATCACAATCTTTATTTAGATTTGTGGTAAGGTCATGGAAAGGGGTAAATATCAGCAATCACATTGTTCTAAAATTACTGAACACTCATTTTATTTTTAAACTATGATAATAAAGATTTACAAACTGAAGACATGAAAACTTAAAGAGAAATTGTCTTGATTTTAGTTTTTAGTGAATATGAATTCTGAGATCTCCTGTACAATATTAAGACATATAAAAAGGCATATATAATGTCCCCTCATGAGCTGTTATTACAGATAAGAATCTCTTGCGAATTATTTAACCAGGTAACAATTGCTTTGACTAGAACCCCAACTTATGATGATTTTTATTCATCCTCTATCAACAATAGAGTACAAATATATTTTAAGAAATTTTATCTTAATAAAAGTAATTAGAATAAAGCAAATGATATTCCAGTTTATTGTAAAAGTATTTTTTTAATTCCTTAGTTATTCATTTCCTCTTTCCAATTTTCAACGTTAAAACCACATGAAAGTTTGAAAACTTATTGAGGCAGAAAATACACAAAGGGGTATGAAAACACTTAGAATTAGAATTAGCTTATAAAATATATCTTGCAGATTAGGCATACTTTAAGCATGAAGACACATTGAAAAGAAGGAAGAAAGGAATACAGTATATGAGGTGAATAAAATAATCAGACTGGGATATGAAGCTCATTTTTTCTGTAGTATTCCAGAATGATCTCATCAGCCATAGGCTTCTTGGGGACTTAAACTCATTTCCTGCTGACTTTCAAGAGACCTATAGAACCCTGAACTTGGCAGTGACCCCAGGGCTTTGGGAGCTCAAGGCAAGAAAGTGGAATGATAAGTCAGATCACTGGACTGACTGTAATTGGCTACCCTCTCTTGCTCATTTTTTGAGCACATGCAAATTACTTACATAGTTTACACTGCAGATTTCTTGTTGGTTACCTTGATTGGAACAACTCTTTCTGATTTTGGCAAGGACAAGGGAAAGCACTCAAAGCAGGAGGCTGCCATGGTGCTAACTCTCCAAGCTAATTTACGAACATGAACACACCAGGAGATTGAGCTTGATAGTCTCTCAATTTTGTTATTTCCTCCAACATGGCAATAATCATGTATTTAGATCACATGAGGAAATATGTGCACCTAAAGTATTTAATTTTTCTCCTTGACCAAATAAATGGGAGGGAGATACAGTAGCTCTACAATATTCACAAACATGAAGGTTAAGTTACTTATTTACAAGCATTCTGTGCTTATCTTTAAGCCATCTACAAACTTGTCCTTAGAACTTTTCTCATGATGAAGTAGGAAGAGCAGAGATTTCTCTGTTTTTAGGAAGTGCTAGTTTTATTTGCATAACAGTTTTCATGTTATAATATTATTCATATGAGGTGAGGAATCAAGTAATGGTACATGCACAATGTCACATTTAAGGAAAATTTTGTCCCACTTAATTATATCTCAAACGGGTTCTTGGCTGAATTGCAAATATTAATAGTCTGTATGTTTATTTCCTTTCTGAAACATCTGCTTACGAATTATTTCTTTTTCTTGATAATTGAGAAAATATAAGCACAACATTTAAATTCCAAATATGTCTACCTGCTAACCACTCTTCTTTTTATAAAGCATTTTAAAAGGGTAAATTAATTGTAACTGATAGTATTATAGTATGTAACCATGTTATGGTATGTAATGTTATATTACGTATATTCTTTTTACATAATTCATACTATATGATAACATATTTTATAATTTCCCAGTACCCACTATTTTTCCTCAAAGGTTATTGTAAATATTTAATGAGATAGCCCAGAGAATGTTTTTAGCCAACTGGCTACACATAATAAGCATTTGTTATGTTAAAATTAATCAAAATGTAGTTCAAAGTGCTAACATAAGGTTTACATAAAATAACTATGTAAAGGAAGAGATTTTCATTGTAGTTCTATGCATCTTGGTTTCCTCCCTTTGTATTTAGTGAGCTCCTGGACTCAGTTCTGGGAACCCAGGTAAGGCAATGACTCAAGAACAAAAAATCAGGTCATTCGTCAGTCTCGTTTAGCATCACACAGGTGAAAGAGAGCAATGACAATGTGGACAGACTAAACCCTAACAACCTAAAACTTGTAACCTCAAGTTTTCCATAAAGCAAAATACAATTCGGGTAACAAGTAACATTGAGTAACTAGTATGTCCTTTGCTCTGTTTGCTCTGTATAACAACAAAAGGTAGTGTCATGTTTACGATTTAAAAAATTAGCTTTGCTTAATAATGACATTTAATAATGGAATTTCATAATGCTAGACTTATTCAAATTTTACTGTCAAAAACTAACATCTATTAATAACACAGATTTAATTGCTACTAGCAATACATTTTCTTAAAGGAATTTAGGGCCCAGATATACTAAAGAGGAATGCCTGAAAAAAAATTAGAAAGCAGGTTAATACACCTTTAAATTAAAATTATATGTGGAAAGCAGATATGCAATGAATGACATTCAAAAGAAAATCACAAATTTGTTTACCTAGATATAATAAAAGCTTAGGACTGCAAAGATTAAAAGACATAGCACAGTATTGGAAATATGTCAGTTGCAAGGCTCAGAAATAGAAGGTTACAATCAAGTATGTACCTACCATGTACCTACAAATATTAAAAACAAAAAAATCAAGCAAATCAGTTGGACAAACATTGAAATTTTTTATAAAAAGAGAAAAACATGAATGGAGATTAACAAATAAGAATACTAATCTTAAAACAAACACAACAGTGATGTTAAAATTTTATTTTAAAAATTTGGAGTAATACAGATTAAGACAATACAATGTCATTTTTACCTATCAAATGAGTGAGTATTTGGTAAACGAATAATTCCCAATAATGGTGAAAGTCTGTTAATAGACACAGTTATATTCTGTTAGTTAGAATGTAAGTTGCTGTTAATCATAGAAAAAAGGATATATTAATACAAATACAGTAGGTATCAGAGCAAAAAGTATAACCAAAGATAAAGAAATCATTTTATAATGTTTAGTGTTTCTGTTCCTTAAGAAAATATAACAATCTTAAACATATAAATAGTTAATAACACAACTTCAAAATATATGAAATAAAAACTGCTAGAACCTCTAGGAGAATTCAACAAATCCACAATTATAGTCAAAGATTTTAAGTGTGTTCTCTCAATACTTGAGAGAACAAGTACAGAGAAAATAAGTAGATGTTGAAGATTTGAGCACTACCAAGTAGCTCAATCTAATTGACATTTACAGAGCACTTCAGCCCCAAACAGAATACACATTCTTTCCAAATGCACATGAAACATTAACTTAGATATAACATATCCTGAGACATAAAACAAGTCTCAATAGATTTAAAGAGATAGAAGTACTATTAATATAAGCATGTTTCCTGACCACAATGAGATTAAATTAGAAATCAATAGCAGAAAGATCCCTGAAAATTCCCTTAATGTTGGGTTAACAAAAATTAAATTTCTAAATGGCACATGGGTTAAGAAGAAAATCAGAAGGGACATTAGAAAGCATCATGAATTGAGTAAAAATAAAATGTCAAAAATTGTGAGATGCCACTAGCTACTACCGTAGTGCCCGAGGGGAATACAGCACTTAACGTCTATATTAGAAAAGAAGAATGGTCTCACAGCAGTAGCCTCAGCATCTATGTTAAGAAACAAGAAAAAGAAAATCAAATTAAACAAAATTTAAGAAGAAAGGGAATAAGAAAGATCAGAATGGAAACCAATGAAACAGAAAGCAGAAAACCTATTCAGAAAATCAATAAAGGCTAAACTGGTGTTTTGTAAAGATCTAAAATGGATAAACCTCTAATCTCACTGATCAGGGATAACAGTGAGGAGATTCAAATTATCTATATTGAAAGTGAGAGAGCTAACATCATTGCAGGTTCTACAAATATTGAAAAAATAATAAGGGAATAGTATAATAAACTCTAGCAATAAATTTAATGATATAGATAAAATGCACAAATCCTTTGAAAGATAAAATCTGCCAAAGCTCACTTGTAAAGAAATAGATACGCTATAAATATTTGTAAAAAATGTTATTAGTTAAAAATTTTACCAAATAGCGTACTCCAGACCCTGATGGCATTTTATCAAATTTCAAAGAATCAATAACATCAAAATCTAACAAAATTTTTTTTAGAAAACAGAAGGGAAGTAAACATTGCCAAACTCATTATAAGAGACCAGCGTATTCCTAATAACAAAACCTAGCAGACATCACTAAAAAAGAAGAAGGCAGGAAGGCGGGAAGGTGGGAAAGTGGGAAGGAAAAAAGGAAGGGAGGAAGGAAGGAAGGGAGGGAGGGAGGGATGATGGGGGGGCGGGAGGGGGAGGGAGGGAGGAAAGGAGGGAGGAAATGTGCAGACTTATAAAGAAAGTCTTTAAAATATTATCAAGTATTGATGTTGTGGGCTGAATTGTGACTACTACAAATTTATATCCAGAAATCCTAACCCCGAGTACCTCAGAATGTGATTGTAGTGGAGAGAAGTTCTTCAAACAGGTAATTAAGTTTAAATTGAGGTAATTAAAGTGAGTCCTAATCCAGTATGAGTGGTATAAAAAGGGAAAATCTGGACACACACGAAGAGGGCAGGTAACATGAAGACAAAGGGAGATGACGACTATCAGCAAGCCAGGTAGAGAGGCCTGGAACAGTCCTCAGAGAAGCCAACTCTGCTGACACTTTGATCTTGGATTTCTAGCCTTTAGAACTGTAAGAAAATTAATTATTTGTTGTGTAAGCCTCCAAGTCTGTGGTATTTTATTACAATAGCCCTAGCAAACTACCATAATTCATATAATCCAGCAATATATAAACAATATAATATATTATGCTATATTAGTGTTTATGCCACAAATAGAAGGTGAGTTAAACATTTGATAATTAATTTATGTAATTCATCGTATTAGGAGAATAAATAAAAGTTACTATGGGGTCATTTAAATAAATGAGTTCAAGTCTCAAAACTGAAGAACTTGGAGTCCAGCATTCCAGGGCAGGAAGCATCCAGCCCAGGAGAAAGATGTAGGCTGGGAGGCTAGGTCAGTCTCTCCTCTTCATGTTTTTTCTGCCTGCTTCATATTCCCTGGCAACTGGTTAGATTGTGTCCACCAGATTAAGGGTGGATCTGCCTTTCCCAGCCCACTGACTCAAATGTTAATCTCTTTTGGCAACACCCCTCACAGACACACCCAGGATCAATATTTAGTATCCTTCAATCCAATGAAGTTGACACTCAGTATTAACCATCACTATATATATATGAGTGTGTGTGTGTATATATATATATATATATGCAAAAAACATATATATATGCAAAAAACACTTGCAGCATATGCTACACATTTCTCTCATACAAAATATAACTCCTATCAGCTAGAAAGAAACAGATCAGTGACCCCCAAACATAGAAGAGGATATAAACTGAGAGTTCACAGAAAGAGACACACAAATGGCTATTAACTATAGTATTAGATATTCAGTCTCATCCATCATGTGAGAAATACAAAGAAAAAAGTCTAAAATATCATTTTTCTCTTAACACATTATCATTTTTTTAAAAAATTTTAATATGTATTGGCAGGATATTATGAAATAGGCACCATTGCACACTTTTATTGGGAATACGATTTCAAAAAAAATGGTACCCTTATAAAATATTTATTATGCTTGAAATTTTACAGATACTTTGTCTTATTATGTCAGAGGTTTATCATTACCTATGCATCCTCTATTCCTTTATTCTCAGTAACACAACATGAATGTGTGTACCTGCAATGAGGATTTCTCAACCTTCCTAGCACCTAAGCATGGCAATATGAGAAAGTTGTAGGTCATAAAATACAAATGGGATATTTATTGTGTGACCAGTAGAAAATTCCTTTAAAAGATCTGATTCAGCAGGACAGAGCTCCCTTTCACCTAAAACTTGGACATGATGACTGGAGCTACAGCAGACACGAATCCCAAAGTGACATTGAGGATAGAGGCCATAAGCTGAGTGAGCTGAGTGCATGGAGGAGTCAAAAGAGGTAAGACTGTTCCTGTGACTGTCCCTGATGAAAGTGCTATGCTGGCATCCCTGTCCTGTATTAGAATCCATTCCAGTGGATTTCTTTCTTTATTTTATTTACTTTTTGTAATAAAAAGACAAGGTTGGCTCTATCATCCAGGCTGGAATGCAGTGGCAAGATCTCCGCTCATTGCAACATCCACCTCCAGGGCTCAAGCCATTCTCTCACCTCAGTCTTCTAGGTAGCTGGGACTACAGGCACATATCACCAGCCCCAGCTAATTGTTGTATTTCTTTGTAGAGATCAGGTTTTACCATGTTACACAGGCTGATCTCGAACTTGTGAGCTCAAGCAATCCTCCCATCTAGGCTTCCCAAAGTGCTGGAATTACAGGTGTGAACTGCCGCATCTGGCACATTCCAGTGGATTTCTTATAGAAGAGACTAAAATGTAAATAAAGATCTTCAAAATGCTTAAGTATATACCAGAAGAGAACTGTTTAACTACACAGCAGTATACAGTCATGTAATATATCAAGAGTTTAAAATAATGATACTTTTTTTTATGACTAATAGGTAATTATCTCTATGATATATTGCTTAGTAAAAGATGCAAGATTCCCTGAATCAACACAAGTGATATTTCAAAGTAGCAGCAATTCCATGAATAAGACAGGATCTAGCAGAGTTCAACCATATAACCACTGGAGAAAAAAAAAGGTGAACATGGACAATTCTCAGTGCTTAAAAGTAAAATGATTTAAATATCAAAAGGTAAACAGTAGTACTCTTGAAGAACTAATGAAGTTCCTAAATATATATTAGTAAAATATATTCATGTGGTTTTAGCTTGGAGAGTAAAATGTAAAGATGTCCTGTAATGTTTTCATACAAGTTTGGAGTGAAAATTATTCCAAAACAATACAAAAGTAATATGTCATTCATTTGATTGATTGATGCAATATTATGATTATACGTTTTGGTTACATACAAGATATTTCTTGCATGTAGCTTTCAAACCATGTCACAATCAACCTTTTCTTTGTATACTATGAGGCTGCCATATTAATGAGGGGATATGCAATGAAATTTGAATTTCATATAAATATGAAAAAATTTTAGTATAAGTGTGTCCTATATATTTGTCTTATGCAGTATTTGCATGGAATATAAGTATGTGAAAAATATTTCTTGTTGTTTATCTGACATTTGAATTTAACTAGGTGTCCTGTATTTATATTTTCTAAATCTGGAAGCCACAATACATAATATACTACTTATCATTTTAATTGTATTTTATTTGGATCATTTCTCCAATACCAATTATCTCAGGAAAATGAAGGCTTTCTAAATTGTAATAAAAGTCTAGAAGGAAGTATCATCAGCATTTTTTGTACTTTATTGTTCAAAGTTTCTATAAAGAATAAGTATTACCTTTTAATTCAGAAAAATGGTATTTCAAAGCAAAATAACAAAACAACATGATATACTAGACAGAAGTGCCTGGAGTCTAAAGGGAATTCATCCAATTATAAAGGCAACATGTTTAAAAACAAAGAAAAAACTGCTGAGTGTTGAAGGATAGGGAAAGAAGCAAACACAATTTTGTTTTTATTTTATTGCATTTTTGTTATGGTTTCAGGGAATGTTTTGGTTGAACTCTGTTAATTTATAAAAGGTTTGTGCTTTCACACCTGATAAAGTGAGAGACAGAATGAACAGGTTGATGAAGGGTGACACTGTGTATGACTCTAAACGTTTAGTAAAGCATAAAATTTGTAGAGATCAGCCTATTTTTAATTATACATGAGAATTAATAAAAACATTCAAAGGAAGTAATATTAAATAAAGGACAGATATGTGTTGGTATCTTCAGTTATTAAGTCTTACTTGTAAATTTATATAAGGTTAACTATTTTGAAACGACCCATGGCTTTCTTGAGTACCTAGAATTATGCTTATAACACAAAAGGTTATTGTATTAGTCAGGGTTCCCCAGAGGTAAAGAACCAATAGTGTCTATGTATCTATCTATCAATCATATAGAAATATTAAAGATTTATTAGGGGGATTGGTTGATGTGATTATGGAGACTGAGAAGTACTATGAAAAGCCATCTGAGAGCAAGATAACCAGGGAAGATGATAGCATGGCACAGTTCAATTCTGAAGGTCTAAGAACCAGTGAAGCTGATGGTGTAACTCCCAGACCAAGACTGAAGCCCTGAGAATCTGGAGTTTTGATGTCCAAAAAGGATGTCCAAGCTCAGAAGAGAGAAAAAGTGAGTTACCCTTTCCTCTTCTTTTTTGTTCTATCTAAGCGCCCAGACAATTGGATGGTACCTATGCACGTTGGGTAAGGGAATATCTTCCTTACTCAGACACTGACTCACATGCCAATCTCCTACAAAAACACCCTCACAGACACATCCAGAAGTAATACGTTACCATCTAACTGGGTATCCCTTAATTCAGTCAGGTTGATATCTAAAATTAACCACAATAGTTATCCATCAGTGTCTGCTGAATCATTGATAAATGAATGAGCAAATTGCATAAAGTGGGTTGCGTGGGATGCTCCAATGTTTATATGCCAGTACCAGTGAATAGCTGCTTTGCATTTCATGTAATAAGAGTTATAGAATCTCAGTTCAGCACAATCAGTAATAGAATGCTGTATATTTTTACAGAAACAAGTTGCTAAGATATATACCATTAGGGATCCTTTTTCTTTATACTTCCCAGATGGAGCTGAATATTTAACAACAGTGCCTCAATTACACTTGTGTAATATAATAGAAACTTTCCAAGTTGTTATGCCACGATATCTAGAAGTCTACTTGAAGCCTGCCTTTAAATCATTCTCCTGATGATCTCTCTCATATTATGCAATACCAGGTCCACTAATTTTTCCTTATGGTAGTGTATTGCACTAAGGGTCATATAGACAAATAGGTTCATTTTTGTTAACTTTCTTGGTTTGCATTTCCCTGCTAGGAAATTTAATCTGTTATAATCAATAATTGTATTGATGCCCATGGCTGGTATAATACAGCTGGTACTAAAAAGATTTGCATAATTGAAATGGAAAATATAGCATTTGATGATATGAGCTCAAGCTCAAGAATAATGGTTTTTGTGAACTTGTGTTTACTTTTATTAACTTTCCACAATTGATGTTTTCATTTACTTTGTGTTCTCTTGCATTAAAACTGATTTGAGTTATTCAAGCTACAGGACATATTTTCTTGATTGTATTTTAGTGAGCAACCATTATGCTAGAAATCAACAGAAGAAAATGAAAATGTGTCTTCCTGCATCTTAATTAGCATCTGTTTCATTTAGGTAGTGATTACATAAATGTAAAATGGAAAAGGTTTCATGTTAATCTTTCTTTAAAGGTTTTTAAATCATTTCTATATTAAATTTGGTTTTTGCTTTTCAAATGTCATGAGGGAAGAATAATCTGCAACTAGGTACCAATTGTATCTTTTTTTCTGTTTTGTTGAATATTTTATGTTGTTTCTTAAAAACATAATATTTCAAAGATAACATTTAGAAGAGATTTGTTGCCTAGACCGATGCCAATAGTTTTTCTGATGCTATAAACTCTTTTGAAATCTTGTCTAATGAAGGAAATCCACAAGATCATCAATAACTTGTGTTTTTCTACTCAATATTGGTCTCAGCCCTTCTATTCCAAGCATCACTGTCAGCAAATGTTTCTTCTTTGGAAAGGCTTTAAGGGTTCAAGCTATGGCAGGCTAGAGGATAGAAGTAGCTAATACTATACATTATATAAGTCAGAATCAAACTCTCCACAGCGATGTCTCTGACTTTAGTACAAAATGAAAACTACGCTCAGACATTCCTACACAAAAGAAGGTAACTATGAAGGATGTAAACAGCAACCATGCTTGCTTCTAAATGTGCAAATTGAAACACATGCAAAAGATTGTCTTCATGGAATTTTTAAAGTAAACTAAGGCCTCAAGTGGACCTGTTGATAAGAGAGAGAAGGGAGCATGGGAGATGATGTTTGAACCTATAACATCAGTGACCTTAGCATGGATCATATTATTATTACCGAGCTGAATTTGTATAAAAATTTAGTATTTCTTTTAAACTACAGTCTGTGATTGAGTCAAAAATGATATCATCTCTGTTATTTTCCTATGTGTACTGAACTAGTTTTGTGGTGCGATTTATCACCTTCTTGCTTGGAAATTAATGATGTGTGAAGGACTTAATAGCCACACAGTATTCAATGCTCCTGAGGATATCATGTCGAAATAAAAGTTGTTTTATTTTGGAAATACATTTCACCATGTGAAATGACTGTGCCTAGGGTGTTTTTTATTCTGTTGCTTTAATCTATCACATAAATTAGCTTTTCAGACACTTTAAGTTAACACAAAAATAGAGCTATCTCATCATGAAGGAGAGTTGACTTTTAGATGACCCTGGATTCCAAGGAAGAGCTAAAAGAGGTATATCCATTGAGTCCATGAAAAAGCAGCTCTGGGGGAGTCACAATTGGATTGGTAATTAAAGATTCGGTGAAAAGGACACACGAAGGTTCAAAGTAAAAAAAAAAAAGATGGTAAGATGGTGATCACATGAGATATTACTGCAAGACAATGTAACACATTTTCACAAAGTAGAAATGTGTTGTCAGGTGGCTAATAAATCAGTCTTCTCACTTCTTTCTATTTGAAAATGGCATCTGTTAAAGACAACTTCTCAATCCTTCTTAACTTCCTACTGAAATTTAAAAAATCAAGATTTTGCAACACTCAGGATTAAGATTGAGAGTGAATCAGTATACAAAATCTATGGGAAATTTACAGTAGTCACAAAATCTATGGTCCAGCAAATGGCACTAAAATGAGGTAGGCAGTGGATGGCCCCAGTATGATAAGCTTCCAGATATTGAGCAGAACTTTCATCAAGAAGGAGAAGGAAAAACCATAGCCTGCCCACTGATTTATCATCTACCCTCTCAGATGTGGAGGTGATGCTATCTGAGAGACATGCAACTGGTTCCCATTTTTGCTTAATGACAACCAACCTTCAGGAGGTCTTCACTGATGACTTGTCATCCTGCTTCGTTTTCTGAGTTATTTATTTTCCTACCACCTCCAAAAACAACTTCACAAGTTCTCCTCTACACTCAATCCCCAATATCCCCTTCCCTCATACTCAGATGATGAGCTTCTTATTTCACAGAAAATTTTATTTTTAAATGAGAAGAAAACTTACATGTTTCCACCACAATTGACCAATCTACTCATGCGAGTATCCATTTTCTCTTCCTTCCCTTGTATTGCAATAACCTGCTCATTGTTGTACACTGGGTCCCCAACCCTCTCAAGGGTTTGCTTTCTCAATTAGTCCTCTTCTGTCCCTCATTTGCAAATTTCTCTCCCCACTGCACAAAAACATGCTGTAAAAATTTTCTCTTCGAACACATCCACACACACACACACCACACAGCAGCCTCCCTTGATCCAACATTTCTTTTCTATCTACCGTCACATTTCTATGTCTCTACTTAAAAAAAAACAAATCTTTGAATATAGCTATCTGTTTATAACTTCTGTCTCCATATGTCTCCTTTCATTCCCTCTTGATTGCGCTCCAATCAATCTTTAGTTCTCATCCCTCTAACAAAATTAATTCTGTTAAGGTCACCTATGGTTCCATATTGCTGAAGCCAATGATTAATTCTCACTACTTACATTACTCAAATCTTAATTATTATGCACCTAATGAAAAAGCCTCAAAACATGTTATCATTTACAGATATGGAACTCTGCCAAATTTGATACAACAAAAAGGAGAACTAGATAAATTTATAGTTATACTGAGAGATTTTAACTGTACCTTTCTCAGTAACTAGTTTAAGTAGAAAAGAAAAACAAGAAATGATATATAAAATTTGAACACTGTCATTTATCACCTTGTCCCAGTTAAAACTGTATAGTGTGAAATAGACACAATTTTCAAGTGCACATAGAACATTTACCAAAATCATCCATATGATGCTCAGTCAAGCAAATCTTAATACATCTGAAAAAATATAATAATTCAGAGTATGTTTTATACTATAAAAAATTAAAAATCAGTAACAAAAAGATATTTTTGAAAAGCAAATGTTTAGACAGTAAGAAATATACACCTAGAGAATCTGGGCTTGTAAGAAGCAATCAAGTGCAAGCTAGAAAATAATTAACATGAATAATTATAGAAAATACATCAAATGTGGAGATGCAACTAAACAATGCTTAAAGGAAAATGTATAGCCTTAGCTGCATAATCAGAACAGAATAAAGGCTGAAAAATTAATAATCTATGTGTTGATCTCAAGAATTTAGGTGAACAACAGATTAACCCAAAGGATGTAGACAGAAGGAAATAATAAAAAATAAATATAAAAGTAGAAGCCAATGAAATAGAAAACAAATATACTAGAGAAAAAGAACAAAGGCAAAATGTTACCTGTTAAAAGGACTAATATGTTCGATAAATCTCTGGCAAGGCTAATCTAAAGAAAATAGAGGGAACAGCATAAAGGAGAGAAGGGAAGAGAAGATGAGAGAGGGAGAGGGAGAGAGAGCACTCTAATTACCAATATTGAAAATTGTTTTTAAAGATTTATTTGTCTACATATGAGTGTATATGATATGAAACACTTATACATAATATTAACAACTATATGTCAATACATCTTATAATTTAGATAAATATTTGAATGCACAGGAAAAAAGCAACACTCACCTGAAATAAATAGAAAACGTGAATAAACCTATAAAGGTAACAGAAATGAATTTCGAAATTCAAAATCATTCCACGAAAACTGAGTGAACTGAAACCAGCAATATCTAGAAAGAATAGCATGTCATGACAAAATGCAGTTTTTTTAGCAAAATGCAAAGCTGCTTTAACATTTTAAAACCCAATATTATTCTACATGTAAACCCAATAAAAAAAGAAAAGCATTGTCATCATCGGAAAAGGTACAGAAAAGCTGCGTACATTCATCAGAAAACATCTTAGTACACTTGAGATAAAAGATAAGTGTCTAATCCCATAAAGAATAATTGAGGAAATTCTATAGCAAAAAACGATACTTAATGGTGAAATATTTAAACCTTTTCCATGAGACTGAAAATGTTGCATTATCACCACTTACATTTGACATCATACTAAAGGTTGTTGCAGCTTTATAAGACCAGAAAAAGAAACAAGATTTACCATTATTAGAAAGAAAGAAACAATTTTCAGACTAGGAATTGAATACCTAGAAAATTCAAAGAATAATCTTAGAGTTAATACGTGAATTTAGCAAGGGCACTGAATTTAGTGTCGGTATGTAAAAATCAATCATATTCCTATATACTAGCAACAAATAACCAGTAAATATCCAAAACATTACCCTTTAAGTAGCATCAAAAAGAAACATCAAATATCTAGGAATACGTACATTTAATGAAAGACAAACGGTCCATTTTTGTCTAACATGTAAAGAGATGAAAAGACTGTCCCAACCCAATAATAAGAAAAATTCAAATAAACTAGTAAGTAATAACTTTTTCTGAAGCTGTCGGAGATCTAAGGACACAAAGAAACAAAGCATAAATTCCAGTGAGGCACAGGCTTCCCTAAAAAGAAAGGGAACATACTATTGTCTCACCTGTGGCATACCATGTGTGGTAGTCATTCTCATGCAGCTAACAAAGACATACCCGAGACTGGGTAATTTATAAAGGAAATAGGTTTAATAAACTCACAGTTCCACATGGCTGGGGAGGTCTCACAATCATGGAAGACAGAAGAGCAAAGGAATGCCTTACATGGTGGCAGGTAAGAGAAAATTTGTACAGGGGAACTCCCCGTTATAAAACCATCAGATCTCATGAGACTTACTCACTATCATGACAACAGCATGGGAAAGACCTACCCCCATGATTCAATTACCTCCCACCGGGTCCCTCCCATGAAATGTGGGAATTATGGGAGCTACAATTCAAGATGAGATTTGAGTGGGAACACATCCAAACCATATCATCACGGGAGGAAGAGGTGTCCACCATCATGTAGGAAGTAGGTAAGAAGAAATCAGCTCACCCATTGCCACTAAGGGAAAGTCAGAAGAAACACCTGGGTGAAGGCAGAAAGGATCCTAGGCCTGGGATTTTATCCATATGATTAGTGAATTACTACTGCTGCAGAAGAGGCAGGGAAATGTTTCCTGCGTAAGAAATTTTACAGTTACAAATCAGAATAAGACTGAAATGAAGAAGGGAAACATGAATACCTAGCTTGCCTCACCTGCAAAGCTCAGATACACAGATCTATGTCAGTTTGAGGATAGGCCAGGAACAGAGAGCCAACCATGCTTCCCACCAGATGCTGACCAAGCACTGAGGGTGCCACTGAGGAAGGGCAAGCCATGGACAGAGATCCTGTGGAGGTGTCCTCATTCATCGAGGGTATAATTCAAACACTGATAGGCACTTTCTGGCACCTCAGCCCCCAGCCTAGGCACAAGGCACACTCAAGGAATTTGAGACCTATGTGTGTGGAAAGTAACCACAGCAACAACAAATCCAAACTCAGCTCAACTTTGGCTACTCAACACCCCACATAAAACGCCTTAGAAAAGAAAAGAAAAGGCTGGGTGCGGTGGCTCAAGCCTGTAATCCCAGCACTTTGGGAGGCCGAGACGGGTGGATCACGAGGTCAGGAGATCGAGACCATCCTGGTCTACACGGTGAAACCCCGTCTCTACTAAAAAATACAAAAAACTAGCCGGGCGAGGTGGCGGGCGCCTGTAGTCCCAGCTACTCAGGAGGCTGAGGCAGGAGAATGGCGTGAACCCGGGAGGCGGAGCTTGCAGTGAGCCGAGATCGCGCCACTGCACTCCAGCCTGGGCGACAGAGCTAGCTAGACTCCGTCTCAAAAAAAAAAGAAAAGAAAAGAAAAACCTTTTCTGTGTGTAAATACTCTTTACCTCAGTCCTTACTACTCTATACACTATGTCTGAGATTTAATAAAAATTCATGAGGCATACAACAATGAATGAAAGGAAAATCACCCCACTATCAAGACACACGGTCATCAATAAAACCAGTCTTAGAGAACACACAGGTGTTGTGACTATCAGACAAAGACATTAAAATGACTATGATCACTACATGGAAGATCTGATGGAAAAAATAGTTATTATGCAAGAATGGCTTGGAAATTTACACAGAGGGATAGAAATGCAAAGAAAGATCAAATGGAAAAATAAAGAATTTCTTTAGTGGTTCATTAATAAATTTGACACAACTGAGGAAATGATCAGTAACTTGAAGCTAAGTCAATAGAAATTACCCAAATTAAAACACAAACATACACACACATGCAAAACAGTGAAATAAGAAGAGCCTCTAAAGGCTGTTAAGCAATGATAAATGGTCTAACATACATGTAATTGGTGTTCCAGAAGCAGAATAGAGAGAATTGGGCAAGAAATTGGAAAACAAGCAGTACAGACCAGTGATGTCTGAGAGAAAGAAAACAAATTAGGTGGACCCTACTGTTGGCCCAGTTCACTGCCTTCTGGAAGCAGTTTCAAGACCGTAGCACAGAGTGGGCAATCTCACTGCATGGGAGTTTGGAGAGACCACGGTGGCTACACTTCACAGGACAAAACCCTGCAGAATAGGTTGCTACCCAATGAGAAGGCTTGGAAAATCTGCGGAAGCGTGGCCTGGAGTGTTTAAGTACTGACTGGCACATGCATGTGAAAGACCTAATCATACTAGATAAAGAAACACCAGAAATTTCCATGATTTATCTCCTTACTTTCCTACGACTTTTGAAGCCCTTGAACTCAGCTTTCTAACTTCTCAGGCCAAAGAGTACTGCTTCTGCTTGAGCCCTAGTTCCCTTACTCCCCAGTAACCCCAGTAACAGGGAAGTGTTGAAGGGGAGAAGGCCATTTCAATGTGGATTTCACCACATATTTTCTTCTTTCAAGGTTGGTAACCCCTCTGGTTTCTACTTCCCTTGGTCATTCATCCAATATTTTCAAATAGTTGCTTTTTATATTTCGACCCAAGTTTATAATTGTTGTCAGCAGGAGGGTTCGTTTGACACAAGATACTCTGCCATTGCAGAGTCTCTGTCCCTGCGCTATAAATACTTACATCACTAATTGAGTGTGCTTTCTGCCATTAGGCTGTTATTGCCAAGTTATTTACTGTCAAGTGATTTAATCAAGTTGGCAGCCAGCAGCACATCCATTTTTGTCATTCATTTGTTTGTTTTTGGTAAACTTTAAATAAACAGTTGGAGATAACTCAAGGACTGCTTCTAATTGGAAAGACTTTAGCCAACAAGAGATGCATTTTTGAGGCTCCTAGAGTTTTCCAACTATGTAAATGCTAAACTAAGAATTTGACTGCATTCATTGTTGGTAAGAGATGAAGATTTTTCGTATACCTGGGGAAACAGGAGAATTTTCCAACAATTCAATACTTCTAACAAGTGTGCTCCCTCTGCTCTGGAAAGTTCCTATCCAAAAACGTAAAAGATGGGTCTCTGTCATCTCCTTTTCCATTTATATTCAAATACGCTAATTAATCCCAGTACACTTTCATATGTACAAAAGTTATGTGTAAACTTGGTGAGAAATGTTTTCATTTATTTTGTATTCACAAAGTGCCTGATCTGCACCAAGAATAACAATAAAACTTGCCGTGTATTTATATCAAAATCCCTTGATTAAGAATGTCTTTTAAATATCAAGAATTCCATTGTTGTCATATAGCTGTGAAGTCATTTCGAATTATATTAAACCACTAAAAAAGAAATCCTTCTATATAGACAAAAAACTCTTCATGAGATATACAAACATAAAATTGTTGAGAGTTGTAAAAGCCTAGATTTTCATTTCGAGTTAAGAATAGCCATGCAATAAGAACATGGAGATCAGTTTGTGAATAAAGAAGAACAAGAAATTTAGATGAATTGTGTGCCTTTCCAAATACTAACTTCCTTCAACTAGGAAGGAAAAGAAGGAATTTAGCTCAGAAAAAAAAACTGAGAAACAAGGTTGACTCCGAATCTACTCTACGTTGTATGCTGGTGTAAAAGGCAAATAATGACCAAGTAGAGGGTCAAAAAATAAAAATGTCCTTAAAATAGTAATAGCTTACGTTCTTAGTTCCTACCAGAAGAAACATTTCTTCTTCATCACATTTTTCAGATCGCACATTTAGAAGACTGACATTTTGTTCTAAACATAGCTTTAATGGCATAAAAGAGATAATTAGGGTAATTCTGGGAAGATAGCCCACAGAGATAAATGAGACACGGAAGCTATTCATGAGGAGTTTAAAAAAACATCATGGAAGGTCACTAAGTTGTCTAGTGCTTCTGTATGAATATCATGAATAGTTCTATTTGATTTGAAACATTAAACAATAGCAAATAAAAATCCATGTCAAAACTGTACTATAAAGGGTTGAATATATTTAATTATCTTTAAGCAGGAGTACACTCATTCTAAAATAAACAAAACAAATGAAAAACAAACTTTGTTGTCTTTATTAAACTCCTCTTAGAAAATGTTTTGTTAAGTCATCTTATCATTAAATTTTAGAACAAATGCTAGCCTACTTTAATTCTGGTAGCCTACTTTAACTCTGGTAGCAAGCAGAGTTCCTCACCAAGTCCAGTGGCTTATCAGGAGGATGTTTACTGAGGCTTGCCTGTGTCTGATGTGTTTGGCACTTACAGCAGCATGGGCCCTCAATCAATTGGTGGCCAATGAATAAAAGTATAAATGCATGAGGGTATTTTCATGGCAGATCACACAAAAAAATTATTAGAGATATTTCTGCCTGAAACTTTAAAATACTTGATTTAATGATATATAAGCTCATAAAAATACAGAAACAACATTTAAAGGAAAAAAGAACCCAAAAGCATACCATAAAAGTGACTTGTCCAGAAGAAAAACATTTATTCATTTTTGTTACATACAATTGTTTAGCACTAGTGTGGCAAACATTGTGCTCAAGGTAACACTGAAGCAAAAATAATCCCTGTCCTCAGAGACCACAGTTTACATTTCAATTGCTATCTTAATTTGAATTTCAAACTCTAATTTAAAAACAAAGCGTGCTAGAGATGAGAACTGAAAAACAAGAGATTGACACTAGCATTCAAATTTATTTTTGAGACAACTTCGAGTAATTTTAAGATGAACTTGTAACTTATTTTTTGATGAATGAAACCAATTTTTTTAAGTACATACAAAATATCAAATATAAAAGTGAATAAGTCACAAATTCTGCAAGGTCTGATAGGTTAAAAGGCAAGGACGACGAGCAAAAAGATTAATGTGGCAATTTGACAAGGGTTGGCAGTACAGGATGAGAGCAAAGAGAAGAAGGAAGGTAACTTTTATAGAAGAAAACCTCAGCAAAGTTGTCCCAGAGGAAAGGAAAATTGAGTTGAGCCTCAGAGGTTAAATAAAGTTCAGCATGTGAATAAATGGAGAAGGGAAGGTGATAAGCTACAACCAAAAGCATGTGGGAAGTGAGAACGTGCAAAAAAAACCAAGAAAACAACAACAAAAATAACCTCGGTGATTGTCGATTTTTTTTATTATTATTATTTGCTGATGGCTTAGGTTTCTCTGAGCCCTTGGAACTGTGAAATCACTGTAGCAAGTTTAAATGAAGTATGAAATAACACTTTGAGGTTAGGCAGCTGGGCTTGCTTGGGAAGAAAACACTATACTTTGAACTGTTGTTTGCAATGGTACCAAATGAAAACACAGACATGAAAATGCAGCTGTTGTTTCAATTAAAATAAGACAAATGCATGTTAATGTAAAATAATGTATGTTATATAAACTCTATTCTAAATTAGAACTAATAATCTAATAGACTAAGATTAGATTGATTCATGATGGTAGAAACTGGATTTAAATAAATTCTTCACCTTTCTAACCATCTAGAAAACAAAAGATATAGAGTTTACTTAGCAAAAAATGTAGCATGGAGCTGTTTTTACTGTGATAGACACTGTGTATTGCTTCCCAGTTTCTTTACAAAACCCTAATGTTGTTTATATGATTCAGGCAAACGTGGCTCAATCTCAGCTCCAGGAGAAGCCTCTGATTCATTCAAACCAACTTGAGCTTCATTTTCCTGGTAACTATTTTTGGATAGCCACATTACCTAAGATAGCCATTATACTCCACTTACCCCTGATTGCCACTTGTGATGGTTAATTTCATAGGTCAATTTGACTGGATTAAGGCATACCTAGATAGCTGATAAACCATTACTCCTGGTTATGTCTGTGAGCGTGATTGCACAAGAGACTGACATTTGAATCAGTAGACCGAGTAAAGAAGATCCATTCTCACCCAATGAGGGCAGACACTGTCCAATAGGCTGAGGGTATGGATAGAAGAAAATCTCAGAGGAAAGATGAATTCTCTCCCTTCCTTTCCCTCTCACTCTCCCTTTCTCCTTCTCTCTCCCTTTCTCCTTTTCTCCCTCTCCCTCTCTCTCCTTCCTTCCCCCAGCTCCCTATCTCTCTCTTATGGAGCTGGGACACCCTGCTTCCTCTGCCCTTAGACATCAGAACTCCAGGTTCTCTGGTGTTTGGATTCTGGGACTCACAGCAGTGGGCCCTCCGTGTTCTCAGGTTTGGGCCCTCCGTGTTCTCAGAGTTACATCATTTGCTGTCCTGGGTCTGAGACTTTGGGACTTGGACTGAACCACACTACCAGCTTCCCTGGTTCTCCAGCTTGCAGACAACTTACCATGGGACTTCTTAGCCTCTAAAATTACAGGAGCAAACTTCCCTAAATCCCCTCTTTATCTATCTATCTATCTATCTATCTATCTATCTATCTATCTATCTACCATCTATCTGTATACCATAATCTATTTAGATATCTGTCTACATATATATTATTCTATTGGTTCCATTTCTCTGAATAACCCTAATACTCTACTGATGGCATATTGTGACATCAAGGGGAACCAGCTTTAGGGCAAAGCAGACTAAAATGATAGCATGAGTTAGAAATGTGCAACCAAATGAATAAAAATATAAAAACGAGACCCAGTCTACCTCTGAATTGTTATGTGTGAAAAATTTTATGTCATCATTGAGGCCATTTTGAGTCAGGTTTTTTTTACTTGCAGATACAGCTAGGATCCTAAGGACTTAGATATTTACCTATTTTCCTATATCATTGGCTCTCTGAGTATGTTCATGTAAGGTTCTAAGAGTTACAGTATAGACAATCTCCAAACTTTTGTGTTGGGCAAAAATAGTTACAGTGTCTTTTCTAATGCATCTGAAGGATCACTAGCATTGCTATAATTCCCATAAAACCAGTGCCTTTTTTTGGCCCATTGTCATATTGGCATTGCACATAATACCCAGTCTTGAACCTCTTGAGTCCTGAAGGATTTTACATGATTTCTTAAGGGAATGGGACAGTATATCACTCAGCCCATCCAATAGGAAGGTTCTTGAAATCCCCTTAATCATATAGTCCTGCCCCTCAAATTTCCTGTCATTGCAGTTGCTAAAAGCCTCTACTTATTGCCCTTTCCACGTAATTGGCTCACCAGCTCCACTCCCCCATCTCCTCTTTCCCCACACCTTGCTGCACACTTCTTGGTGACAAACACAGGACCTCTGCAATTTGCACTGTTTTCTGGTTCATGAAAGTCAGCCATCTTGAAATTTGGGTAGGAAAAAAGAAACCCTTTTTCTTGCATCACTCTATCACTCTGTAGTCCTCCATGGAGGGAAGGTGGTGCTGTTTTTGCTGCCCAGGTGTATCCCCTTGGTAACTGCTTCCCCTTCTTACCCTACTGCTACTGCCCTATGGAGAGTCCTGATATCCCAAGCACCCAAAAGACACTAACTGACTTCTCTTTGCTGTGCCTATGTGAGCTCCTCCTTGAATACCTGAAAGAGATTATATCAAGGCCAAGATTTAATCCCCTGTACCTTCAAGTACTGTCCCTTCAGTAGGCTGAGAAAAGGGGCACATTCTCTGGGCTTCCTTACAGATGCAAGTTCTTAGCAAAAGTGACCACAACTCTCTTACTGAAATTTGTGAAATGTCAGGGAATAGACTTCTCAGAGGTGACACCACTGGGTTTGAAATTACCTTGATACGTTAGAAGAAATGTAGAGTAAGGCATAGCTTCCTGACCTCCCTACTCCCAACCTGCAAGATCTGCCTACTTAGGATCTTTTTAAAAATCTGCTTCACTCTGGCTTCCAATGTAGTAGATATAATAATAATAATAATTGGGTAGATCCAGCCAGGTGTGGTGGCTCATGTCTGTAATCCCAGCACTTTGGAAGGCCAAGGTGGATGGATCACCTGAGGTCAGGAGTCCGATACCAGCCTGACCAACATGATGAAACCTCGTCTTGACTAAAAATACAAAAATTAGCTGGGCGTGGTGGCAGGTGCCTGTAATCCCAGCTACTCGGGAGGCTCAGGCAGGAGAACTGCTTGAACCCAGGAGGCAGAGTTTGCAGTGAGCCGAGATCATGCCATTGCACTCCAGCCTGGGCAATGAGAGCGAAACTCCGTCTCGAAAAAAAATAATAGGAAGAATTGGGTAGACCCAATAATGCTCGTGTCTTATTCCCTGAAGCCTGTGAATACGTTGCCTCACAAGTTGTGACAGTGGTAGTCCATCTGAAGCGGCAGCTGCGAGGACACTAGCTGCAGCAGGTGAGGCGCGGCCGAGGCTGCATGCTCTATGCAGCCAGTGGGGTCTAGGAAAGGTGATCCCAGTGGGACCCCCATGCCCTACCGAGTTGGTGGGGTGGGAGCCCATGTTCCCGGGTGCAGCTGCAGCTGCCCAGTCACAGCTCTGGCCCCAGGCATCCCTTAGCTCTTGGGGGCCTGGGAAGCCTCCTTCCCCTGCAGGCTCAGGAGCGCCTGCTCCTCCTGCCTGGCCTGTCCCTGCTCCTCGCGCTTGCTCTGCAGTGGAACAAAGTTGTGGACATGTTCCCATAGCCAAGCTCAGGTGCTGTTGCAACCCGGCTGGGTGATGCACACACTCACGGTAGTGTTGACACGCCAGCCCCCTGCCATCTCAGCAACCTCCAGAAACTGTTTCTGAGGCTGAAACTCTGGGGACCCACATGCACGGGTAGGAGGCCAGGGAGGTTGAGGGCAGCTTGGCATGGACCTGAGGGACCTTGGCACGGACAGCCTGCAGCCTGCATGCTGCGGACAGCATGTTGATGGTGGCAGGAGGCAGACAGGTTACTAGGCAGAAAGGGAGGGTTCTCTAGTGAAACCCCACCTTCAAGCCAGAGATGGCCAGAAGCCTGGGGACTAGGGTGCGAGTTCTGGGCAGAGTCCAAGATATAGAGTGAGAATTTCCTCGATGCCTTTTGGCCAATGGGAGGGTGCTTTTTCCAGGCCCATCCATGGCTGAACACGGCCCAATCAGCATGCACTTCCTCCCACCCATGGACCAGTCAGCATGCACTTCCTCTATTCTGAGCCTGTGAAAATCTCAGACTCAGCCCAACTCAGAGACTCACTGGGAGGACCTGCATGAGAATATGAGCTACCTACTTCTGGTCTCCTTTCCCCTGAGTGCTGTTCTGTCACTCAATAAAGCTCCTCTCCACCTTGCTCACCCACCAGTTGTCCACATGTCCTCATTCTTCCTGGACAAGCAGAAGCAAATGCTTTCCTGGCTAGCTTTCCAAGCTGCAGGCAGGAGCTAAAGGGACTTTCACACTGTAGCCCTCCTGCCACCTGTCAACGCCAGGCGGCCACCCCATGCAACGGGAAGGAGCAGCAGGCCGCACCTGACTCACCCTTGGCAGGTGTGGGATCCGGGCCGGTAGCACGATCTGAGCGCAGCCTGGAAGGCCAGGTGGATAGAACAAGCCCAGCAGGCATGAGAAAAACTCAAGCAGAGGCACCACTGGCCACAGAGGTTTCCAGGTGGCAAAGAAACACTTGAAGGATTCTGTGACAATTGCAAAGGGTACTTTCTGTTGTAATTAAAGATCTTGAGATGGGACTATTGTCCTGGATTATCTAAGTAAACCCAATGTAATTGCAAGGGTCCTTCTAAGTGAAAGAGGGAGGCAGGAGGGCCAGAGTCAGGGAAGAGGTGCATTGAAGGAGGCAGAAGCCCGAGTTCTACAAAAAAGAGGCCATGAACCAAGGAATGCAGGCGGCCTCCAGAAGACAGGAAAAGTAGGGAAATGGATTCTAGTCTAAAGCCCCCAGAAAAGATGCAGCCCTCCTGACACTGCGATTTTAACCTAGAAAGACTCATTTCAGCCTTCTAACTGCCAAATAATTTGTGGTCTTCTAACTGCCAATTTTTGTGGTCTTAAACCACAAATTTTGTGGCAATTAGAAAACTAATACACCAAGTTTCGTTGCCACTTCAAGTCCACACAGCTCTTCTAACTGCCATTTAGCAAATCTCCTAACAACTTTCTAACTGTCAATTTTTGTGGTCTTAAGCCACAAAATCTGTGGTAATTAGAAAACTAATATCCCAAGTTTCATTGCCACTTCAGGTCCACAAACTGCAGCTCTATTGGGTCTTCTTTCCTGAAGTCACCACGGCTGCATGTTTTTTTTCCTGAACCTTGAAAAACTTCATGAAGAACATAAATTCAGAGGAGCCTTTGGGTTTTCTTCCCCAGATTCAGACCCAGGAGTGCAGAGAATATCAAGTTCCATCCCCTTCCCCAGCTACATTAACTCCTCTTCCCCCATAGAGACTGGTTTAGGGACCAGTGGTTCTCAACTTGGCTACACAGTACAAAGATTTTAAAGCTTTGCTTCACCTGAAGAGCTTTTACAAACTAGGATCCCCAGTTCTCACCCCTTATCAATTAAATTAGCATACCTGGGGTAGAACTTAAGGGTCAACATTATTTAAACCTTCCCAGATGATTTAAGGATGCAGTCAAGTTTATAAATCATTGGATTACACAATTCTTCATTACATGCTGGGAAGTGATTATAAATCAAAATAGAAATCTAGTTCCATTCCACCCAACTGTATAGAATAGTCCCACTGTCTCGATCTTTTTTTCTCCTCTCCCTGGCACAGCACACCCTAAATTCCTCCAGCAATTGGTAGCAAAGCCTGAAACCTAACTGCATTGTGATATCCTGAGTTGGAGTGGATTCTGGCACCAAAGAAAAGACATTAGTGGAAAACCTGGTGGAATCAAAATAAAGTCTGAAGTTTATTTAATAATGTTGTATGATAATAGCAACGAACCGTACTTATGTAAGATTAGGTGGAACTGAATAAGGGATACGCAGTCTTTGTACTCTCTTTATGACTTTTCTTTATGTAAACCTAAAATTATTCAAAAATAAAAAATATAGTTAAAAACAAAGCCTGAACTAATGATCCCAGAGTGACATCCAGGACCCATGTTAGATCCTACTCACTGGAAGAGAGCAAAAGTCTTGAAAGAGTCTAGATGTGTCAGCCAAAAACTGGCATTCCTCCTGCTAGAAGGATTCTACTTTCTTACAAAACTGGGCACCTCTTGATACTCAAATTTAAATTTTCTGATTTTAATAGGAGCTTTTTAGATTAATTTAGCAAAGTCATATAATGTTGCTTCAGTCTAATTGCCGGCTTAGAATCCTTCACAACAAACCATGCATGCTCACAGCCCTTGTAATTATGGAATCTCTCTGGTTTTGTAGTGATGAAGAACACATCAAGTTTAGGTCTGGTCCATCTTTATCTGTTGACATTATTCTGTCAACAGTTTCAGCTTCCCAGGTGGGATGTTTTTCTGCTCATTTCCAAAGTAAGCCTCTCCCTGGTGGTCTGGCTATACTTGGTGTCACGTTAAATAATAATAGTAATAACTTTTAGTAAAATAAAAGAGAGAAAAATATTAATCCAGAAGTCTTCAGAGTTCAATAGTTCATTGACAGGGTGGTAACAGATTTACAGCGCACATCACAACATGCAGCAGTTTCCTGAAAATTCTTCTTGGCCATTCTCTACCCTGGTGTCTCTCATTTGTGGCAATTCTTAGCACACTGTATGTTCATGAGATGCCTACACTCACTTCCACACAAGGAGCCCATCCACTCTCTCAGGAAAGAACCCTCACAACATTGACCTGGCATCCAAGCCCACTCATTGTCCCTACTTGTGGGAAAAAGTCCCAAAACCCACTTCTGATGCTTTTCTCAGGAATATTAACCCTTCTAGAATTCTGACTACCTCATTACATTTTCATTGATATTGACTGTAATTTGGGATCACCTTACAATGGCGAGTGTAATGTGTAGAACGTGTTAACAGAAACTTTAATCTGTTGAAAAAGTTCACAGAAAATAGTATTCAATTATCCTAAAGGTGACTTTCAATGAAAGCAATGGTGAACCAAGTGTAATTAGACTTAGCAAATAAAAATACACAATATGCAGTTAAAATGGAATTTCAGAAATGTTGTTTCTCTAGAATCTGACCATACTTGTACTAAAAAAATGACTAATTATTTGCCTAAAACTCAAAATTAACTAGAAATCCTGTATTTTATCTAGCAATCTAAGAGTAAATTGTGCTATCCAAAGAATGCCTTTCTGTGTAGGCCAGTGCTAAGGCCACACTTCCTAAGGCCTGAAATGATACTAAAAGATAACCTTTTTAAAAAGTCAAAAATAGATAGGTGACTTTTACATTTAACCATGGTATCTATGAGTAATACTTTTTCTTTCTCTCATACTTTCTCCAATACCTTTCCATATGTGTAATTTACTTTTGATGTTTATGAAAGTACTGTAGATAACCACTTCAAATAATAATAAAATTACTTTTTGCTTTTCTCTGTAGCTAGGATAGATTCTCCAGGACAGAAAGAAGGATAGTACCTATCAATAGGCAATAACAAAATAGCACAATCCAACTTTTGCTTTTTAAAAACAAGGTGATGTTATCCTAGAGCCCCCTGGGTAAACTATATATTCTGTAGCAAAGTGGTTTTCTGTATCCGTAAAACAAAGTTATTCCTTAAAAAATTACTTGCCTAAGGTTTGCTGTGATAGAAAATGTCATTTTTATAATAGTATAAAAAATGACCATTGAAAAATAGGTCATCGTATCTGACTGCAGCAGACGACTGTTTGCTTTCTTTTGACTTCACAATTTGAGTTTTCTGGGTTTTTTTCTTCATGAGAGTCTGAAATTAGTACTTAGTAATTAATATACATGTTAAAATTGAAAGTTTAAACAAATGCCCCATCTGACTTTAAATTATTTTTCTCTGACCTTTTTATATTATGTTATAGAGAAATGAATTATTATTTGTTACATGTTTAAGAAGCTTTATGCCTGATCATGACAATAAACAGAATCTTTACATTTTATTTTAAATATACACAAATGAACACTAAGAAAACATACATATAAAATTATTCTCCAAAACAATTTTCATTGTATTTACTAGATTATACCTTTCCAGCTTTCTAATATTCTGAGGTGTTATGTCTAGTGGTATAAGGGTCCTGAATCATTAAGTTTTTATTCCACAAATTATTTCTCCAAAATGTGTTAAAATGCATCAAAAAATAAACTTACATTTCTCAGTAGTAACTGCATTATATCATCCTTTTTCATTTTATTTTCCACAAAGGTAGTACCCAACCCAAATTCCAAGGTACTTCAATTCAATGGGATCTGTTATCAGTCTGCCTTCTTAGCTTTGACTTGAACATCCACATTCATGTTTATTGTCATAAATAATATCTGCATAGAATCACCAAATTCTTAGTTCAAGCTTGCTGTTACCATATGAATCACCGAGCAATCCTCACCACAACATTCCAAATCTGGGCAACCAAGTTTAAAGAATAAAAAATAACATGATGACAAAATATAGAAACAATACTTAAGCAATAATCATAAAAACAAAATTCCCCGTGATCTGTAAAACTTTAGTTATTTAAGCTTTTCCATTCATGACTTCATTAGATGCTCATAACAATCCTATAAAACAAATAGTTGGTTATCATTATTGTTATTTAATGCATGAGGACACAGGCTCAGGGTGGTTAATAGCTTGTGCCTGAGGCTATAACATTAATAAGGGATGGGCAGAGCCTGGACCAGAGCTCATTAATTTTTGAACACCCCATGTTCTCTCTGGTATTTATAGGGAAAAGAAATTCTTCAGCTACAAGGAAAAGCAAATAAATCATTTTGAGGCCAGAGAGAAACCAGCTGAAACCATCTGGATAAAGAGCATGATGAGAAAATATTTGTTATACAACCTTTAAAAAACAGAACCATGATATTCTCATTAGAACCTCAAGGTTAACCTTAAATCTAAGAATACACACTTTAAATAGCAACAAGCTCTAACAGAAATAGCCAGAGCCACCAACACCAAGATAAATTTTACATGGTCACAAAAGTGGAAGTATCCTTCCAATGATGGCTCCTCCAAATTCTTCTATCCAAAAGAACTCTCGCTCTCCTCCAAATCCCTTAGTCCACAGCATTCCTCTTAGGACATGCATCATGCTCTACTTCCATGGGCCTTGACTCTGGCTGCACATGTGAATCATGTGTTGAGCATTTTAAATAATACAGATTCTTGGTATCCACAGTGTATCAGCTGAATCAGATTCTTGGAAAGTAGGGACAAGACCCTCCTATTTTTAAAAATATTATGGGGCATCCCTGATGCACAGATACGTTTATTTATCTTTTATTTTTGTAAATGTTGGTGGGTACATAGTAGGTGTATCTATTTATGAGGTACATGAGATGTTTTGATACAATGTGAAATAAGCACATCATGGAGGATGGAGCATATCCTGCCCCTCAAACATTTATCCTTTGAGTTACCAACAATTTAATTATACTCTTTAAGTTATTCGAAAATGAACAATTAAGTTATTATTGACTACAGTCTTTAAAAACTAAGCTATAAGTTTATAATCTGTTGATTGCATTCAAACAGTATTTACAGAGCATCGACTATATGTGAGAAATGGAAAGGAGGATCTGAACAAGATACAGAATCTTTCTTCAAAGGGCTGATGATTGGTTGGGAAATAAAGACCTACACATAAGTGCATTATAAATGCAGCTACTATTATAACTGTGCAATAGATAACGCCCATGAGAACTACTGTGGGTACTTTGTGGAATTACGATTGGACAGGGTCTATACTTACTCTATATTCCACACCACATTTAATACAATGCTGTAGTACATGTTCACTAAATCCTGTGAGTTGGAATTAACAGCCATGTATTTGTCTTTATAAACTCTGATTTTTGAAGGTTAATTCTATGTACATAACATAGAAAGTTCTTTTTTATAAGAAGCAAAGCTGTTTCTCCACCTCTCTCCAGCACTGATGCTTGCTGCTGATGGCAGATTCTCTATTTTGTTAGAAATCCCTTCTGTCACTTACCTACATGTTTCAAAAAACCTGCTACTACTGCATTTTTGAATTTTAGGTTTAGACATATCTGTTTGCTTCTGTACACTATTCCCTTCTTAAATAATTATACTTTCTCCTCCATCTTCAATATAATAGCACACAATTATCTCTTAAATCAATATTCAGTCTTTGTATTATTATATACAGACATTATTCAAAATCAAGCCACTATTCTAAACTGATGTGCATTTTTAAATTATTTCCTTGGTAGTAACAATTGCCTCTTCTAGTTCCATATATATATATATATATATGCATATTTATATCTGTGTAGTTGTAAGTCTGTGTGTGTGTATATATACATACGATGACCTGATGTGTTTGGTTATAAAATTTAACCACAATAGAAGCGGTTATAGGCTTAAGCTGCTAGACTTGTAACTGAGTTAAGAGTTAATCATATACATATAATAACCAGGAGGCCAACGTGGCCAGAGCAGAGTTAGTAAGCAGGAAATTAGAGGAGGCATTGTTAGGAAGATCAGGCCTTACAGGAGGACTTTAAAATGACTTGGGCTTTTACTCTGAGTGCACCAGAGATCCATTAAATGATGTGAGCACAGAAGTAACCTGACTTTTTTTTTTTTTTTTGAGACGGAGTCTCGCTCTGTTGCCCAGCACAGTGCAGTGGCGCGATCTTGGCTCACTGCAAGCTCCGCCTCCCGGGTTCACACCATTCTCCTGCCTCAGCCTCCCCAGTAGCTGGGACTACAGGCGCCCGCCACCGCGCCCGGCTAATTTTTTGTATTTTTAGTAGAGACAGGGTTTCACTGTGGTCTCGATCGCCTGACCTTGTGATCCGCCCGCCTCGGCCTCCCAAAGTGCTGGGATTACAGGCGTGAGCCACCGCGCCCAGCCAAAAGTAACCTGACTTTTAAGATAATTAATCAAGCTCTTGTTTGAAAAAAGAATGTTGGTTGGAGGGAGAGGAAAAACGTGGAAGCAGGTGAGATGCTGATGGTCCAGATTAGGTAGTGGCTGCAGAGGTGGTGAGAAGTTGTCAAACACTAGATGTATTTTGAAAGTAGAGCCAACAAAGTTTCTTTAAGATTTCTTTCCTTTTTAAAAACAGCAGCTTTGTTGAGATATAAATATATAGCATAAAGCTCACCTTTTTAAACGGTACCATTCCATGGCTTTTAGTATATTCGCAAAATTATGCAGCAATCATCACTATCTAATTTCAGAACAACTTTATAAGATTTAAGGCTAGGTGCAATGGCTCATGCCTGTAATACCAACACCTTGGGAGGCCCAGGTGGGAGGATTGTTTGAGGCTAGGAGTGTGAGACTAGCCTGGGCAACGCAGCCATGATCACGCCACTGCACTCTAGCCTGGTCAACACTGCAAGACCCTGTCTCTTAAAAAAAAAAAAAAGTCTTTAAGATTTAAAATTTTGTTCAACCTTTCAGACATGATTTTGACTCATTTTGTTTTTGAATAATTTAAATAGTAAACAGAAAAGAGTTTAAAAAAATTTTGTTAAATATTTTGTTAAAGAAAAAAAAAAGGAAGAGAAAGAAATGTGTGTCTTTGTTCCATTATCCGATGCACCTAGGTTGAGATAAACTTAAGTAGAAACAGTTTAATGACCAAAAATATTATGTAGGAAATGACTATATCAGTGTCAATTCTGCTTAATTAGTAGTTTGTATCTGGATGGCTATGTTGAACATATTTCAAGGAAACATTCACAGTGTGTGTGACATGGTCATTGGATGGGAGAGAGGCTCTGAATTTTCCATGCTTGGCCTAGAGATTCATCTGGAAGAGAGAGAAGAAACTTCCTATGAGTGTGCCATAACAGAGAGCCATACTTGCTGCCTCATGTGCCATCTGGAAGCAAGATATCATGTTGATAACTTTTAATGCTGTAGAGTGTGAAGAGTATCACCATCTGCAATAGTTTTAAACTTTGACAAATTTCAGTAATCTGTTTATTTCAAATATATTTTCATCCTTTATCCAACCACTGATTGTGTTATAATAAACCAGCTATTAAATTTTTCTTAGTTTCAGTTTCTTACCTAACAAATTCCACCCCAAATCTGAGCTAATATCTGGCAGGAGGTTCCAGGAGCTCAGGGTGCAACCTGTTACACAGAGCATCAAGAAAATATCACCCAGTTGGTATAAATTTTGTTGCAATGTTAATGGCAATGAGTAAGAAACAAAAGACTTGGTAAAAATATCTTTAACTTTAAAATTCTCCATGTATTTAAGAAAGTAAATACTGGTGTATTCCTGGACATGTTAGTATGATGGTTCCTTATGAAATGATTAGAATTTTAAAAGCCATAATGAAAAATACAGAAAGTATATCTGTGCTAACAAGGGATGGAACTACAACAAAGTCCTGGTCAATGAAGCCCAATTTGTATTCACAGAAATATGTATCTCAGAAGGAAAATATTCTCAGAATTAAACATTTATAGAAATTTCACCCCTTCACAAGTTGACCAGATATCAAAATTTGATTAATAACAATTCAACTATTTTCGAAGATATTAAAAATGTAACTTGAAAGGAGATCACATAATTGTGATAATTCTTGTTCAGGAAGAGCTAAGAAATTCAGCTACAGGAGTTTATTTCATTTGAAACCGGGAAGACCTTTATAAAACCTAGGTAATATTCATCAAACACTCTGCATGACTACTGAGAATCAAAATTAGGTTAGACAGCACAAAGGGCTTAAGACAGCCATGACCCATAAACATAATTTTAGATAGTTTTTGATGAGCAAATATTAGACTTATTTTCTACTACTGAATAAAACTTTTGGTGAAGGTTTTGTGTCTCCATCTTTGCATATGTTGGAGAAGAAACTATATTTAATCATCTGTGACAGCTAATTATTAGTAGAACTACTTTTTCTGTGCCCACCACTTATGTGTATAAATTATCTCTTATAGGAACTAGACAAGAGAAGCACAAGAAAAGAAAAAGTAAGAGAGCGGGGAGAAAAATAAAAGGAGACAAGGGGGAATAAAGTATTGAAGATTTAAATTTAAATGAGTAAAAAGAGGAAGAAACAATGAGTAAAAAGAAAAAGAGAGAATAAGAGTTAAGAGAAAGAAAGGCCAAAAAGTGAGATGCTATGAGGAGATCCCACAATTATCCTCAAAACTTACTCAGTAGCTTTATTGATTATATGTTTTTTGAACATATTGCCTGATAGAAGGATTTTCTGGGAATCATCATATGTGCAACACTATAGGATCACAAGATATATCCTGACTTGAGTAACTGTGATTAAGGTGGAAAAATAGGATGTAAAGAATGATGTCAGATAAATGCAGAAGTGACTCAAAAATTAAGTTAGTGCCTGAGGAGCTTCATAAGTATCTTGAATTATGTTGATGTAGGAGAAATACTTGAAAATAAAAAATAACAACAAAATCTTATCCATTTTGTTTTGTGGTCTGTCTGAAGAAATGTGACATTATGAAATAGATCAGTATCACCCTGGAGACTTAAAAGATGGATCCCACAAATTCTTTTGCTGCTAGCACATTCCAAAGCAAAAGAAAATCTTCAAGAAGTCCTCAGCTTCTTGTCTGTTGGGTAAACATAACACCTCAGTGAAAATCCTGTAGGAGGATATGACAGCTGGATGATACAATTGATTGATATTCCATAGTCACCCAGCAACTTCCCAAATGTCAAATATTATTTCATACAAGTTAATCTCTAAAGAGAGATTGTATTAACTGGTTGACTATAGGGTGTGGTCCCTTGATGCTGTATTTTTCCATATAAATTGTTAAATTGGCTTTGTGGTTTCTGCATCAATCTATTGTGACACTGATCAGGGAGACTAATTTACTCTGGATACACTGACAAAAACAAATTTCAACAATAAATCTGAAGACTTGATGTCTAATTATGGTAACCACAACAATAGATCACCATCCATGCAGACCCTGTGGTGGGCCAACCATTCTTCCTAAGGACATGGTAGATCATTTCACCATAACCACACATCTAAGATTTAGGCCTCTTTCTTTACATTTTACTCAAAGCTTCACCTAAAACTTTGGAGAAAGCTATTGCATCTCTAAGTAATAAAACACAAGTATATTTTAATTAACTTTTATAATGTATATATTTGAAAAACTGAAGATATGGAAAAGCTTTTCATTTGTCCTTATGCAATTATAATAAACTTTAAAAAAGCAAGCTTTTGGGAAATAATTTTCCTTTATCCTTAACCTCTTTTAGTTTATGTGGCTTTAGAGAGACCAATAAAATCACAATCTCTGCTTCTAAAATGTTCCATCTGTTCCTGCTGCTTATTCCCTGTCTCGAAGGCTGAATCCTTTTGCTTCCCAATTATCCTCAGTATCCAACTGTGAGGATGGCAAAAAGAGTGGTAGAAGAGAGCATGGGGAACCAAGAAATGGTGATTAGGTTTTCATGAAAATATACCTAGTAAGAAATAGAGAGAGAGAGGGAGACGCAGAAAATCTAGACAATATCACCAGAGCTTTGTAATTATCCTGAGCTTAATTTGCATGTTTTGACATCCAGATAAACTTGATCCTGCATACACTGTTTCTATCTTGCATATAACATTTATATATATTAACCATGGTAAAGAAGAGGAGGGAAGGACCAAAAGTTTATTGAGCACTCACTATGTGTCAGAAATTACATATGCATAATTAATTTTTCCCATAGGCATTTTTATTTTAAGGATGAGGGAGAAAAGCCTTAGAGATTTCAAGTCAAGTGGCCAAGGTTACATGACTAGTTAAGTGGCGGAATTGGGAATTAGACGAAAAGAACTGTCTGATTTTGTGGCTCATGCTGTTTCCACTATACCACCTTGCCTCTACTAACGAGTGGTATTTTTCTATTTTTCTTTTTTGTTTTTTTTTTTTTTTTTTTTTTTTGTTTTTTGAGACGGAGTCTCACTCTGTCTCCCAGGCTGGAGTGCAGTGGCGCAATCTCAGCTCACTGCAAC
This sequence comes from Trachypithecus francoisi, assembly GCF_009764315.1. Classification (NCBI taxonomy): domain Eukaryota; kingdom Metazoa; phylum Chordata; class Mammalia; order Primates; family Cercopithecidae; genus Trachypithecus; species Trachypithecus francoisi. The sequence continues at coordinate 12,461,102 of NW_022681458.1, forward strand.
CTCTGCCTCCCGGGTTCACGCCATTCTCCTGCCTCAGCCTCCCGAGTAGCTGGGATGACAGGCACCCGCTACCGCTCCTGGCTATTTTTTTTGTGTTTTTTTAGTAGAGATGGGGTTTCACCATGTTAGCCAGGATCGTCTCTATCTCCTGACCTCGTGATCCGCCCGCCTCAGCCTCCCAAAGTGCTGGGATTACAGGCGTGAGCCATCGCGCCCGGCCGTGATTAGTATTTTTCCATACTGAAAAGCTCAAGGCTTTGTAATGAGATACATATGAGTTTGAATCCCAGTCTTGCCATTTTCTAAGTGTAATTTTGGGCTACTTACCTTTCTGAATTTGTTTCCCCTTTTATAAAATTTATGTAATAATAATAATGCCTATATTATTGTGATGATTATTGATATATTTACACAAATTATCATATTAGCATGTCATTAACAATAAAAGCCACTAGTTCAGAAATATTATTAAAAATAACCTACAGTAGAATCAGTCTAGAACATTATAAAGAGTCCCACAACTCTGAAACTCTTCGTGTTAAATTTTATTGTTGTATTAGTCCTTTCTCACACTGCTAATAAAGACATACCTGAGACTAGGTAATTTATAAAGGAAAGAGGTTTCATTGACTCACAGTTCAGCATGGCTGGGGAGGCCTCAGGAAACTTTCAATCACGGCAGAAGGGGCAGCAAGCACATCCTTCTTCAAGTGGCGGCAGAAGAGAGAAGTGCTGAGCAGAGAAGGAAAAGTCCCTTATAAAACCATCAAATCTCATGAGAACTCACTCACAATCACGAGAACAGCATAAGGATAACTGCCCCCATGATTCAATCACCTCCCACTGGGTCCCTCCCATGACACATGGGGAATATGGGAACTATAATCTAAGATGAGATTTGGGTGGGGACAAAGTCAAACCATATCAATGATCAGCACAAAAAGGCTGAGATCAAATTGTACTGAAGATACCTTTGGAGAGAAAACATTTCTGTGGGCCAAGAACTGAATGCTAGACTTCCTTCTCAATGTATTTGTTTATGGTTGGTGCAGCCCCACATTGGAAATAACAAAATATTTCCTACCAGCAAGTAACAAACAATAGCAAGAGGACAACAAAATAAACCCCATTTTTCCAAACCCATCCTCCAATGTTGTTTTATTCTTAAGTCCAAGTTATATATAAAATGAGTGTTTCTTCTTGGAACTAGGGGATTTCTTACCTTGCTTATTATATTACTTGTTTTATAAACTGTTTTCAGGTTAATGAGAACTCTTGAGTCTTATATGTTTATTTTGACATGTATATTTGCCCATTTGGCTTCAATCTTTTTAATTAAAATCAATACACTTTAAAGATGTAAGTTGTATAGAATAATTGGCATCCTCAATTCTAGCCCCAGGTTATATAAGCTATGTCTTCCATAGCACATTGAGCCATTTAATTACAATGTAATCATAATTATTCACTTTAATATCCTTTCTCCACCACTAAACTCCTCAACGACAGACATTGTATGGTATTTACATTTGACTTTGTGCATGAAAGGTGTTCAAAAAGTTCATTGAATAAATACGTGAATGAGTGATTGCCAGATTCACACATTGCATGCCTACAGATGAAAAAAGAAAGTAGTATAAAAACTCTGAGAATAAAACTATTAAATCAATACAAAATAAACAACATCATATTAATACAAGCCACACTTTAAGTAGAAAACATTTATTTGAGCCAGAGAGAGCAATATCAGAGTATTCTTCAATCTTAATAGAAGGAGAAAACAGTGTAACTACATGGTCATGTCTTAGTCAATGGTGTGTGTTTGTGTGTGTGTGTGTGTGTGTGTGTGTGTAATATGGTGATCTGATACAGAACGGTCATCAATAGATCACAGAATGAGACAACCAGAACAGAATGGAAACTATCCAAGGATGTGGACTCTTGGGGAAAGATCAGCCTGTGTCTAGGAGGCACATGCTAGAGATCAACAGATTTGAATCAGTCAGCTATACCCCCTTGCCAGGATTTCACACTCATCAAGCAAGCCTCCATCTAGATTTTATTTATGAAGAGAATGTCTATGTGCCTTACAGGCAACCCAGGTACCTCTTGTTTTTTGTTTTTTCTTTTCTTTTCTTTTTTCTTTTCGATGGAGTTTTGCTCTTGTTGCCGGGCTGGAGGGCAATGGTGCAATCTCGGCTCACTGCAACCTCCACCTCCTGGGTTCAAGCGATTCTCCTGCCTCAGCCTCCCAAGTAGCTGAGATTACAGGTACCTGCCACCATGCCTGGCTAATTTTTGTATTTTAGGAGAGACAGGGTTTCACCATGTTGGTCAGGCTCCTCTCGAATTTCTCACCTCAGGTGATCCATCCACCTTGGCCTCCCAAAGCGCTGGGGTTACAGGCATAAGCCACTGCTCCCAGCCACAAATTACTGTTATTTATCAGTTTTCTGTGGGATTGTTGGGATCAATTTCCCTGGATCTAATAAACTCTGTGGGAACATTCTGTGGGAATGTTGATCAATTTCCCTGGATCTAATAAACTCTGAGGCTTTAACAGAATTTACTTCTTAGAGCCTTATACTGAGAAGAAAACCTAAGGCCATGGAAAAGGCAACAAAGTGGTGCTATCTTGGGAATCCTCCAGGTCAATAAATAGTGAGATAACTTTTCCATGGTAATATTCCTGTATTTTCTGCATGCAGAAATAAGAAATTCCCATATAAAAGGCAGAGGGAATAATAGTTAGGACTTTCATATTTCTAATGTTGAAGAGCCTTAACTAGGGTAATTATAACTATAAATATTACAATCTAACAAAAGCAGCATGGACTTTGAATTCAGCTCTCATCTTCAATACTTACTAGCTGTGTAACTTTGGACAGATTACTTAAAGGTTACTTAAATTCTGAGTCTCCCGAGGTGTAAATTAGCAATGTTACCACGTGTTAGTACCAGATAGTTGGTGTAAGATGCTGGCAAGATCTGGATGTGAAGGAAATAAGAATGTTTTCTGAAACATAGACTAAAAGATTAACATAGAAGATAACTAACAAATTGCAAAAAGTAAAACTAAAGAGACAAAATGGTTCCAGTGTTGATATAGTTGACTGAATGAATATTTGACCTATCTATAGAAATAATGTATCAACTAGAAAAAGGAGTAGAGAGTATCAAAAAAATCACAAAAGGCAAAAGCTGGAAATGTCCATCTATCAGGAGATAATTCTATCCCTATTGTGAAATAAAGGGGAGGCATTAAGTCATCTTAAACTAATACCATGAGGTTATATGAACGCTTCTTATTTTGTCAGATTCTCACCAATCGACTAAAAACTTGACATCCCTCAAATTCTACCTGAGAAATAGCTGCTCATTAAAAACTATCTCTCAACCCACTATTATTTTAATGGTGTTGAGTATTACTCTTTCTGCAATGTATTTTTTTTCTCATCAGTCAAACAGTTAATGCATATCTGATAAATATCCATTACGTGCCTGGAAATGCATGACAGATATTAGAAAAAAAGCAGCAAACAAAACACAAACATTTCAGGCCCCACAAAGCAAACTAGAGAATGTCACTGCATACTGATCAATTTTCCTTTCATTTTTAGACGTATTTTTTGTAAGCTCATCTAATGTATACTGACATTGTGTTATGTCTACTTCCAATGTCTTACCAAATTAGGTTAATAGAGCTGGAAAACATGTCCAGATGCCTGAGGTAAATTCATTTAAAAGCAAAATGCTTTTATTTGAATTTTCATGGGAAAATGTAAGATTTTATGTGAGTGGTAAAAATCTTAACATCATTGCAGCAAGTAAGGTATCTAATTTGTTTTCTAAGATTCTTACATGAATTTGTGAAGATCAAAGATAAATTATTTGATACCTTGAGCATCAACTGCCTGGTAAATGCTCAATAACTAACAATAACAGTAATATCAAGAAGAAGAGTCAAAAAATGGCACTAACAGGTACCAACTCAAATCCCATTCATTAGTAACAGGTTGAAGTTGTGTTATGTGTGTTTTTGTTTGTTTGTTTTTTGTTTGTACAGATGTGATAACTGAAACACAGAGAAGTAAGTAATTTTCCCAATGCTAGACTGTTAGCAAAATAGCAGGGTTAGTAAGCAAGGCAAAGCTTGAATTCAAGCAGTCTCACTAGAGTCTTGTGTTTTTAACACACCATGTAATTATGGCTTTTTATATGCTATAGCATTATTGCTATTCTTATTATGTGGTTATTATTGTTGTTATTAGTAATAATAGTATTTAGAGTTTCTTAATCTATAAATGAATTTAATTGGCTGCTTTCACTATGATTGTAAAATTGATTAATTCAGCATGGTTTCAGAAATTGGAGTTAAAATTCATATTTGGCTCACACCAAACAAGATCATGAAATAATGTACAAACTAACTGATTAATGTATTTTTCCCAAAGCAATAGTTTCTACTAAATGGGAAGACTAGATATTTAAATGCAATGCAATACCCATAACATTTCTCTAAAATTTTCTGACTGGGCACGTTGGCTCACACCTGTAATGACAGCACTTTGGGAGGCTGAGGTGGGCAGATCACGAGGTCAGGAGTTTGAGACCAGCCTGGCCAGCATGGTGAAACCCTGTCTCTACTAAAAATACAAAAAATTAGCCAGGCATGGTGTTGAGCGCCTGTAATCCCAGCTACTTGGGAGGCTGAAGCAGGAGAACTACTTGAACCCGGGAGGCAGAGGTTGCAGTCAGCCAAGATTGCACCACTACACTCCAATCTGGGCAACAGAGTGAGACTCCATCTCAAAAATAAATAAATAAATAATCCCTATAAACATGAAAAGTAAACAAAATTAATTTGGAAGGATAAGCATGCAAGTATAGCCAGAAATATTCTTAACAATGAATAAAGAAGGAGGATACACTCTTTTAGATATAAAAATATATTTCAAAGATAAATAAAACAAGATTATAGAGGTAAGTTAGAATAAATCTATACTATGTACTATACTTTAAAGTCACGTAGACATTTAGCATATATTTAATCTATGTGCATATAAGACAATGTTGATATTAAAATAAATATAAAAGAATAAAGCATTCATTAAGTGGTTCTGTAATAACTAGCCATTTCTACAAAAATTGAAAAAATGAATTCTGTATTCCTGTATGAATTCATACAAATAATTTCATATGTATCAAATACTTGCATACAAAATAAGAAACAATATTACTCATAAAATATAGGTAAGCATCATACTTTTGGTGATACAGACAACCTTTCTATGAATGATAGACAGAAAAACTACATAGAAGAAAAATAGATACCACATCATTTTGAAATGGTTATACCTCAAAAATGCCACAATTAGAGTGACAAACTAGGAAAGTAATTTGAACTTACATAAACAGAAGATTAATATCTTTACTTTTAAATAGCTGTTAATTTTAAAAATACTAATAGACAAGTAAAAGAGATCAACAAATAAAATGTAAAATTAGACTGAGAGTCAATAGAGGCAATGCAGTCACCAAGGCGGTAGAAGCAGGAATCGAGAGCCAAGACCAACTCTCACCTTAGGACGATTCCTAGGGAAGCATGAGTGAAGTGCAGGTGGGGCAGTCCACTCTTGCCATGGGCCTCTGGGATCTTAGCTACAAAACATCCCAGGACCCCAATAGACATTTGAATTAGCAGGGGGATCTGCCCCTAGAGTAGGCAGAAGCAGAGCTTCAGAGCTCTGTTTTGGGAAGACAAAAAAATTAAAGTTAGAACCCACCAAAATGCATAACATCCTAAGTAAACATCCTAAGTCCTACGGAAAGTCTCAGCTAAGTCCTATGGAAAGCTTCATTCCTAGTAGATGAGATTAAACTGATGTATGCTAAACCTTAAAAAACTGAAACCGTGTTTCAAGGCAGCTTCATTCTTGGTTGCATTAAGGTGATCTACTTGCTTTCAAGCTGCCTACCTAGAGATAGGGTAAACATTTTATGAAAAAGACATCATCCAGAGTCTCTCAATTTTATTAAAATGTCCAGAATTTAAATAAAACAAACAAATACCCACAGTTGATTCATTTGAAATGATCGGAGACTGACTTTAGAGTAATGGTGATTAATAAGTCTGATATATAGATTAAAAGTGAAGAATTTTATTAGAAAATTATAATTTATTTTTTAAATAACCAGAAATTCTAAAACTATAAAAGAAATGTAATAATTGAAATTGAGAACCCAATAGGTAGACAACACAGATTGGGCTTAACAGAAATCAAGATTAATGAAGTAAAAAAGAAAAAAAAGAGTAATAGAAAATATCTATACTAATGGATAGAGAGCAAGAAAGAATAAAAAATACAGAAAACAACAAGACAGTCTAGGTGAAAAGTTGTAATACACATGTAATAAGATTCTTAGAAAGGAAGAAGTAGCAATATTTGAAGTGCAGTGGCTGAAAATATTTTCCAACTGGCACAGACACACATACACACACACAGTCTATTATTGTAAAACTGCTGAAAAGAAAAGACAGACGAAAGTCACTTCCAAGATGGCCGAATAGGAACAGCTCTGGTCTGCAGCAGCTCCCAGCAAGATCGACACAGAAGATGGGTGATTTCTTCATTTCCAACTGAGGTACCTGGTTCATCTCACTGGGACTGGTTGGACACTGGGTGAAGCCCATGGAGGGCAAGCTGAAGCAGGGCGGGGCATCACCTCACTGGGAAAGTGCAAGGGGTGGGGGTATTTATCTTTCCTAGCCAAAGGAAGCCATGACAGACTGTAGTTGGAGAAATGGTACACTCATGACCAAATACCGCACTTTTCCCATGGTCTTAGCAACTGGTAGACCAGGAGATACCCTCCTGTGTCTGGCTTGGTGGGTCCCACATCTGCAGAGCCTTTCTCACTGCTAGCATAGCAGTCTGAGATCCACCTAGGATGTGGGAGCTTGGGGTGGGGAGGGGTGTCCGCCATGACGGAGGCTTGAGTAGCTCATAGTGTAAACAAAGTGGCAGGGAAGCATGAACTGGGCAGAGCCCATCACAGCTCAGCTCCACCTCTTGGGGCAGGGCATAGCAGAAAAAAAGGCTGCAGACAGCCTTCAGAGCTGTGTGACAGCTCTGAAGAGAGCAGTGGTTCTCTCAACACAGCATTCGAGCTCTGAGAACGGACAGACTGCCTCCTCAACTGGTCCTTCACTCCTGCGTAGCCTGACTGGGAAACACCTCCCAGTAGGGGCCGACAGACACCTCAAACAGGTGGGTGCCCCTCTGCGACGAAGCTTCCAGAGGAAGGATCAGGCAGCAATATTTGCTGTTCTGCAGCCTCTACTGGTGATACCCAGGCAAACAGGGTCTTGAGTGGACCTCCAGCAAACTCCAACAGACCTGCAGCTGAGGGGTCTGACTGTTAGAAGGAAAACGAACAAATAGAAAGGAATAGCATCAACATCAACAAAAAGGACATCCACACCAAAACCTCATCTGTAGGTTACCAACATCAAAGACCAAAGTTAGATAAAACCACAAAGATGGGGAGAAACCAGAGCAGAAAAGCTGAAAATTAAGGGAACAAAATTGGATAGAGAATGAGTTTGACGAGCTGACAGAAGTAGACTTCAGAAGGTCCATAATAACAAACTTCTTCAAGCTAAAGGAGCATGTTCTAACCCATCGCAAGGAAGCTAAAAACCTTGAGAAAAGGTTAGACAAATGGCTAACTAGAATAAACAGTGTAGAGAAGACTTTAAGTGACCTGATGGAGCTGAAAACCACAGCACTAGAACTTCATGACACATGCACAAGCTTCAATAGCCAATTCAATCAAGTGGAAGAAATGATATCAGGGACTGAAGATCAAATTAATCAAATACAGTGAGAAGATAAGATTAGAGAAAAAAGAGTGAAAAGAACTGAACAATACAATTAAATCTCCTGGAAATAGCACTGATACAGCAGTAGTTTATTGGCAATCACTTTTAAAATAATTAAACATTTATTAAGATGGCACATAAAATAAATGACATTCATATTAATTTTGAATGTCAATTTAATATCTAATTCAAGGTGAGAAATGCATACATTTCCCACTGAATTCAATTTTATAAATTGTTTAATATTCAAAAGAAACTCTTCCTAGAGTCAGTGTCAAATGGACTTGCCTTTCTTATTTCTTTCTACAAATAGCTTCCTTCAATGTCCCAGTATTTCTATTATTATCTTGATTTTCCTGAGAATATCCTCTGGCACTCAGCACTGTTGTGCCCTTCAAAGTTGACTCTTGTTCTACAGAAGTTGGAAACCGGGAAACTACCTTTCCTAAACTTTCATGCCAGCAGTCTTGTGGTTTGGATTATGCTGGGAGGGGTATTAGTGGAGGATTGGGAATGGGGAGAGGAGAACGAGCTTTTGCACTCTTGAGATGTTGACAGGCAGCAGTAGACTTGGAAAGTCCTGAGGTTTGCTGTGCCTTCTGCGCATTCTCTTAAGAATACCTGTTTCACTGCTGTAGGAGCTGAGAGGATCCGCTGCAGTTTCTTGCCATCCCTGAAACATCCTGTTTCCTGAAGCTAGAAGTATCGCTCCCCATAGTGTCCCAAGGGTTTGAAATCATCTAATTCCATAATTAACTGCCATTCTGCCTAGAATATCTAGGATAGTTTCTGTTTTCTTTTATCACTGATCTTCTGATGATAAACCTTCCAAGCTGTTTTTCTAACCTGAATAGTTTTTCTTTTCTTAAATTGAAACCCACTTGACGTTTTTTATACCTTGATTTCCGTTCATAATTCACTGAAATTGGATTTACTGTTGTTTGGATATATGTCAGTATTTTGGCTTATTTTTGTGTGTTTATTCCTTAAAAATGTACAGGAAAATTGCTTTAATTTGGTTCAATGAGAATAGTACCAAATAGTATTACTTTTTTAGATTTAAAAATATTTCTGTTAATAAGGCAAACTCTATCATCTCATTTGATTCTCACAACAGCTGGATAAATTGAAGCTATTATATTGGCATTTGACAAATGTGAAAGTAAAAAAAAACAAAAGACATTATGAATTGGTTAAGTTTAGGTATCTCCCTGTTCAAAAGTATGTGTTATTTCTAACACAGAATAACAACTTTTTAAACATTAATTAAAAGGTGAAGGAATTCCTCATCCTTGTCTTATATCCACAAGCTAGCTTGTGATTTCCACAATCTAGCATTGCCTGAAATTAGGAAGTTGTATAAAAAATTCCCAACTGTGATATAAGCAAGTTTATTTGTATATTGAATGACAACAAAGTCCTAATGACAATAATAATAACATCACTAAGTAGTTTGAAGATTGTTGTTTACTAAACCATGAAATACTTGTATGTAATTTTATTTTCCTATAAATCAGTCTTGCTGTGATTATGAAATAATATGCCACATTATCACGGAAGCTAGAAACACATATAAACAAACACAAAGAAAGATGTCAAGATGGACAATTTCCCCTCAAGTTGCCATGAAGAACAGGACGCCAGAGCTCACATATTTTCTGGTAGCACCTAATTCTCTAAAAAACAAATCACCATGCATCCTGCCCAGATAGAATGTATCATTGCTAGCTTTGTATCAGCCTCATTAGTATGTAAACATAGGTTCCTATAAATCGTTGAGTGTAGTTTTTGAACTTTTACTGGAGAGAGTTTAGTGACTTATGATTATAGCCTGTATTTAGTCCTTGGTTCAAATCCTACCTCTGCCACTTAGTCATGTAAACCTTAACAAGTTCCACAATGTCTCTAAGCCTTCATTTTCCCATCAATAAATTACCCGTACTGAACTCAGAAGGCTGTACTTATGCTTAAATAATATAATGTGCATAAGGAACTAAGCAAGGTTCCAGGAACAAATGTGTTTTCAATGTCAGTGATTAATACTTCTGCTTTCCTAAGATACACGGTTGGAGGGAGAGGAAAAAGGCAAGCCGACGGCATGCATCAATACATCATTTAGTGTAAAGTGGTCATCAGGAGAGAAATTTTTTAAAAATTAACCTCAAATTCCACCCTGCTTTTGGTAACAAATATTCCATGTCCTATGATATAATCTAATAATCATACTCACTCACTGCTTTCCCTCCGGTACAAGGAACACAAAACGTGTGTCACACTGAAGTTCAGTTTCTTTCCAATGCTGTGGTTTGCTAGTGGCTCACCCACAGAGCATATGGCCCACAGAATATTTTCTTCTATGTGCTGCACTTCAATCTTCCCTCCAGGGGGATCCTTTTTCTTTTGGGACTGATACATTTAAGAAAACCTACTGCAGCTCTTCAATTACCATTTAATCAAATAGATAAAGAAGATGCACTCACATCTAGCTTTAATTTGATTGTGCATTAATAATGTAGGAATACACACCTGAACCTGTTTGATGTGTCTTAGTAGATGCTATCTAGCATTTTTCACAAAACTGCACTGCATTTGCTGATCCATTTAAAGTCCAGTTTTTAAGTGGGATGATTTAAGTTTAAATGGTGATAAGTAAGAGAATCCTTGGAGGAAAAGAGAAGTGACAGTTATCAATCATAAGTAAGAGTACATCTATTCTTTTTATAAAACTGATTTACCTGCCTTTGCTTACCAAAGTCAGTCCCTGCATAGGTATCTGTTGCATAACCAGTGTATCCGCAACCAGCAGATCCGGGTGAAGACAACATCGACACATGTACTGATATACTCAGATATTTGGCTATGTGCATCTTGTACCAGATGCTTTTGCTTTAACAATACCTGTGAGCAATTTTTAAACTGTAGCCTCTAGACAGGAAGACACTGCTAATCAAGGTAAACCAGAGCAATGTTTAATGCAAACTGAACACAGTACAACCAGCAGTTTAGTACAATAAGTAGTAAGGATCTTAACTCCTTAAGTGACCAATTCCTCTTCAACAAGTAATTGCTATCATATTTTACACACCAGTGGTTATTGGTAAACCATTAATCTAGTCTTAGACTTTTGTTTCTCCCATGATTGTCCTTTTTGAGCTGGCTGTCTTGCAAAGTGCTGAAGATGTCCAATGGGTGAATCAGATATGTCTGCATTTAATCAAGTCTGCTTCTGATTCCTGAATTTCCTTCTCCAATGTCATCACTGTTTTCCATCTATCCTCTCTTGATAATTTTTGCATCTATACTTTTAAAATTCAGTTGGATGGGAAGCATTTCTATCTATTTGGAATAACTCAAACTCAATTTTATCAACTTTATTGATTTAGTTATATAAAGTTGCTGATATTGACTACTTTTGACCTCAAAAATGACAATTTCATATACCTAGACTTAATATCTTCACTTCGTTTTACTTATCTTATGCTCTCCACTTTTGAAACTGTCTTTGTACCTGCTTTGCAGGGCTAGGGTCAGGCGTTATTTCTCTATGACACCCTATGTAGTTATGTTATCAATGGTGTCATCAAATACACTTTCTCTCTTGTGCTTATTACCACGTAAACCAAATGATTGTCTGGTCTTACTGGTTAGTCTGACCTTACAAACTTGACTAACTCTATCCTTGCCAACACATATTTGTTGTTCTGTTCTGATCCTCAGATATCAAGGATCCTTCTGTTTTCTGTCCCTCTTATCATCATTATATTTTTTGTTATTAATATTATATCAGAGACTTACATAGTTCTTGCTGTGTGCCAGCACTATTCTTGGCATTTTATATATATAAACTCATTTGAACTCATGATGCTGTCTATTGCCTTAGTTAGCCAGAGGGATGGATGAAACATTGGACTTATTTGAACTTCCATACAACTGAGAATTTCAGTTGAGCAGGCATCAAATTACTAAGTGAAAAATGATTCTTGAGCTCAATAAGTAAAATAAATTCACACCTAGACACATAATAGTGAAACAGCAGAATACAAAAATAAGAGAAAATTTCAAAAGCAACTGGATCCAAAATACATCACCTACAAAGGACCAGGAATGGAATCAACAGCAGGTTTCTCAAATGAAATAAATGAAAACATACAAAATGGACTAATAGCAACAAAATGTTGAGAGGAATCATTGTCAATCTAGAACTGTGTACTAACCACTGTATCTTTGGAGAGTGAGAACGCACAAAGGCATGTTCAAAGTTTGAAAATATTGGAAGAATTCAAAGTAAGAGCTTCTAATATTCTTAAACTCTTTCCGAAGGTGAAGACTTTTTATTATCTATTATGTGATTTAATTGTAGCCACTAACAGAATAGAGAATAAATGTGTAACATCCAATGCATCTGAGAAGGAAAAATAGAATATATTAAATTTGATCAACTTAGTAGAAAGCAGGAAAAGACAAAAGAACAATTAAAGTTATTAATAATAAAAAACAATTGAAAAAACAAATCTAAATACAAATCATGTTAATAAATTAAGCTCTCATGTTAACAGGCTAATAATATATCAGATAAATTAAATATAGTTTTGTAATAAAACAAAGAAAAAGCATGGGAAATAGCATACATAATGTGCAAAGACTAGCTTTAAAAAAGGTGTCTTTAAAAAAGACTCTAGGTCAAAAAACATCAGGAAGAAGTTGCCATAAAAGGACTATAACGATTTTATGGTTCTGAATTGACACAGATTCATTAACAAAGAAAGCCTTAAAATACATTAAGTAAAATATTGTAAATAATATAATGAGAATAAATTACTTTTTAAAATCTTTAATTATCCACACAGATATGGTGTACCTCTCAAAACTGATAAAACAGATTAATTTGTGATAAGACACAAACTAATAACCATACATATTTGGAATTTGTAACCAATAGACGTGGTATATGTCCTGAAATCAACAAATAATTTTTAAACAAGCATGAAAAAATCACACAATGACCATGAACTGTAACTCAAAGGATCAGAATCACAGGAAAAATATTTTTTGCACGATGCAATAAACTTAGATATCACTGTAAAATGTTAATTTTCTTTATAGAAAAATGTACAAGTCTAAGTAAGTTAAGCATTCATTATAAAAGGGAAATTATAATGTATTTATAAGATAATGGTACTCCTATTTTTATCTCTCCAACCCCTCACATCTGACCTTCAGACTCACATATCCATGGCCTGCTCAACATATCAACTAGATTGCCAAAAAAGCATCTTAATTTTAACATGTCTGAAACGACTCCCATCTTTCTCATTAAACCTATTCCACCTGCAGCTTTCTCCACCTCACTTAGAGTAACCCAATTTTGTCCATGTTTGAAGCTGAACATCTTAGCATCATCATTAATTTCTTTTTCGCACACCCCATGTGCAATCCATTTGTAAATCCTATAAGCTCAACTTCAAGACAGAACCAGAATCTGACTTTTTTATTCCCTCTCTGCCCTTACAAGGACACAGACACACAGACATACATACACACATACACACACACACAACTATTTCTCAATCAACTCTAATGTGGAATATTGCAATAGTGTTATCAAAGATTTTCGTGTTTTCACTCCTTGCCATATATCATAGGGTGTATATTGTATATATCATATATATGTATACATGTATACATTAGAATGTATATTGTATACATGTATACATCATACTGATGTATACATGTATCATACTGATGTATACATGTATACATCATATTGAAACATGTATACATCATATTGATACATGTATACATATATATGATGTATATAATATACATCCTGTTAATATCATTGCTAAACAATGCCTTTAGAAAAAAAGATTGTAATTTTTTCTTATAGCTCAAACTGTATTACAAAGAAAGTTGTAATGTTGCCCTATTTTAACTTCTGTTTTAAAAATAATTACACTGATTTATTTTGTCAGAATATATTACTTCTAAATACATTATTACATTGTTTTTATGAATAGTTTTTGTTTTTCATGCATACCTCTCCAGTAATTTGAGATGAAATTAATCACAAGCCCAACTCTAAATCTGATAAATAATTATACACAAGCCCAACTCTAAATCTGATAAATAATTATACCTATGAAGCTCACAACTCCAGGGGACGCCACCACAGAGAATCAAAGGCAAATGGCAATCCCTAGAATAATGCTACAGAGGATGTTTCCTGGAAGTGTACCATATTGTGTCCCTTTGTTTGCTTATCAATAAGGTGACTGCAGTGGATTGAATTATTGGTTTCAATTATGGACTTCCTTATATAATAGAATAATTGACCATCATCATGTAATAGCTTCATTTTGGACGGAGTGCCCTCACTCACTCTTTGACTTTGGTTTGGCCATGTGACTGGGAATCCTTTGGCCTTGGGCCGTTCATGAATATGACATGGCAGAAGATTGAAATGAGTTTTTGTGGTTAGTTGCTCTCTTGCATTCCTACCTCTTGTTACAAGAACATTCCACACATAGACTGAGGTCTAGGAAAGATGACAGCCATGTGAAGCTGTCCTTGATGGCCCAACACACAACTTAGAAGCAAACCCACCTGAGTCCAACCTAGATCAGCCAGATCCCATGATGCAGTTGCACGAGTGAGAAATTGTTGTATGCGACTGGATTTGTGGCAGTTTATTACAGTGTTAATATGACCATGGCTGACTGTTAAAATGGTCCACAACTTACGTAGCTAAATTATATGATAAAATGTACTTGCAGTCTGTTTTATATGAAAGCTACATTATTGTGAGTTTGCCAAAAATTTACACTATATCATTCCTGCTCTCATAGCCAACGTTATCCCTTATATAGATACCTGGTTCCTGGTTTAATTGAACAAACATTTACTTGGTATCTCCTGGGTGTCAGGACTCATGCTAGTTTCAAAGATGAATGAGGCATCATCATTGGCCTCAGTTATGTATTTATATGTAATTGAAAGAGATAGACCAGTAACAAAGTGATAAAAACCGCATTATAAGCCACTATACAAAAACCCCTAAACAAAGATATTAAACTTGCATGCAATAAACCAGCACTGTTGTTCACCCGTGACTATGGGTCCAAGCTTTTGCCCTGGTGGAAACCAGCCCATATGTGTGAGAACTGAAGTTATGGTCTTGTTTTTTATCAGAACTATGCTCCAGGTAACTGGATCCATGAAACTGAGCTCTTTGGCAACCTAATTTATTCAGAGCACAGTTGAAATACTAAAAAGCAATTCTTTAAACTTTCGAACAAACAAAATAGCTGTCACAACTTGCATGCACTGAAGTTCATATATTTTACTGATAATATTTACCCTGAGACCCACAAACCAGAAAGTATTCATTTTTATCAGCTGCAAACCTCTTAGCACACCTTAGTGTCATCGATTAGCATGTTTTCAGACAGAATAGTGAAGGTAGGTACAGTCTATACATAAAATTATACTCTAAAAATGCAATTAAGATAAGGGACATTCTTTGGACCCATTGAGATTGTGCTATTTAAAGAGAAAAAAGAATGATTTTTATAGAAAGATAAATCTATGTTTTAACTAACATAGACACATCACAGATTTTGTGGCAGGAAAGACTGAGGAGTATGGCTTCGTTTGGTGGGGGAAACTACCACCTACAAAGGTGAAGCTTGTTGATTATATTATTTAGGGACCTTGTGGTCTGATAACTGGTATTTAACTTGCCTCATTGCTATGTTTCCTCTAATGTTTTTACGTTACTGCCTTACCGACGCTAATGTTAAGACACATTCTCCCAAGACATCCCCTTTCCCTCTGCTCATCCCACCCTCCCCACTGTACTTCATTTGAAGGTCAACTCTGCCATATTCTTGCTCTTTCTCTTTGGGGAGCCACTTCCTTCTCAGATTAAATTTCCCCATATGTAGAATGAGAATAATAAAATTAACCTTGCAGAGTAATGTTGAGGATGAGAAATCATATATGCAAAAGTTCATCACAGTACCTGGTACACAGAATGAGTGGTTGAATAAAATAAACTAAATATCTAAATAGCAAAGTTTCTGAGCATGAGCTTTCATTTAATGGAAAATAATAAACATAGCAGCCTTCCTAAATATTAATGTATTTAACTATTAAAATAGTAGAAATGTATCCTTTTGAACATGTAACTTTCATGTTTAAGGTAATCAGAGATCTTCAAATACAGGAATTTATTGTTACCCTCCATTAATATAATATATAACATTTCTAAAAACTGGACAATATCTTGACTTTTTCAATACCTTCAAATCTAAGTCTAAGTATTTCTAGAATAACATTTTTTCATATGCACAGATTGAGGGAAAAGGAGATCAACATTTGTTGTAGCTGTTCTAACTTCAACAACAGGATATTTGGCTTGATTTGTTTTATTATCTCAACTCTGTTGACTGTTAGGCATATCAAAGGCCTTAATTACAGGGATGAAAGGCATGATTCACAGTTGATAAGAAGGAAAACCATTACAGTCTCACAAGCAACCTCCTGCTTTCCTAAGTAAGGATATGGTCTGATTGAGAAACACTGCACTGTAATTATGGTGTCCTTTTAGGCATAATTGTAACAGCAAAAAAAAAAAAGCATCCTTTGACAACAATCTGCTTTTTGTTCCTGAGATAAATTGGCTCATTTGTTCAGCAACTAACATATCCTTTGTGCTTCATCTTGATTTCCCGGATGGTCAAGAACTCAACAAAATTTGCAGTTAATTGTTTCTACGTTACTTAGAAAATATTGAGAAAGAGTGAATTTTTTTAAGTTATTTTGGAAATTGTTCCAGTTGAGAAGCTTTCAGGACTGTTAACTACCATTTACATGGTATGAGAAGAATAAACTTTCTTTCTGAAATGGAATATATTCTAGGTTAGGGACACATTTATAATATCAGTAATGGTAAGGTATGACAAGTGGAAATCAGCTGATCAGTTTTCCAGTTTAGGAACATTCTTACTGGAATATCAATAATGACAGCCAATAACTTGTCTCCTCAATTTAAACAATGTAGATAGAAATTTCTAAGTGCTTGATGACTGTTATAATAAACTTTCTAATACATATAAGACTTTTTCCCCCTTAATGATAAAAGTAAACTTCCAAATGTATTCCCTAGGAGTTCTCTAGGGAACGGCTCATACCTGTGACATAAAGCATAAGGTGTGCTATGTCCCCACAGAAATCTCCCCGTCCAAAATCTCAAGCAATGTCTTAAAAACTACTCTTAGCCACGTCGGTTAATAGTTAACTAAAATAGCACGCCTTTTCCCTTGTTTTCGTTTATAAATTCCTTACAAAGTGCAATCAGAAAGAAATTATAAGACTATTCTCTTACTACTGCAAGAAAACGTAGGATTTAAAATACTCATCACATTGTGGTTTTAACACAGCTTTCACCACCATTATGCAAAATGTGTGCACCCGCGCGCGCACACACACACACACACACACACACTGCCCTGTGTCTGCTGTACCTTTCAAGTGGAGGAAGGTTGAAGTCACTTCTATTCACTATTAAGTCAGTTCTTCTCACCTTCATAACTAACTTTCAGTATCCTGGAAGACCCAGGTATAGTCTAGAATTTCAATTATGTATAACCATATGGGTTATATAGAGATTTTTTTCATACAAATTTCTATTTTTTTTACTTCCTCATTATGGACCTAAAAAAATCTCTCCTTTAGGAATAAAATGTTGCTTCTTAGGTGTCAGTCCAAAAGTTGGACATTCACTTATTTTCCAAGATGGCTGTGAAAAAATTTATTTTTTTCAAGTATGAGAGAATTCTTATTCTAATTATTCCAGAATCTCTGGAAATCAGTATTTTATCTTAAAGTTTGAAAAGTTCTGCTTAATATATAATACTGTGTTTAAATAACAAATTAGAAATGAAAAACTTGTTTTAAAATTGCTCAATTAGCAACATCTATGAGCATCTCTCTTTAGGAGTAAAACAATCTCTAATCCTTTTCTTGGATTTCTTTGTCATTGGCTAATAAGAGAACATTGTTATTTTTAGTAAGAAAATTTATTTTATTCACATTTATTATGATAACCGATGTGATGTTATAACTCTTTTTGCATATTTTTCACTTCCCTGATTTATAGCCATGTCTATTAATTTTGTTCTGGTATTTTCTACATTTTGTCATATTGGTAGATCAAAACCATTTTATTTGGACCCAGAGGGTATTTAATAAGTCATGATGATTCACATCAAATGTTATGAGTTTTTTCATTTTATTTTCTTACAGTTCAGCACTGTCATGTTTAAAAAATTAAATTTTATTTTTTAATTGACAAATAAAAATTATATATTTATGGGGTACAATGTGATGTTTATGGTAACCTAAAGGCTTCCCAGCAAGGTAAGAATAAAACTGAGCTCCTTAGGCTGACACACAAAGCCCTGTGGGTTTTTCCAGAGGACTTCTCTCCCTTCATCTTCTGTCATGCTCCCCAACCCCCACTCTGCTCTAGCCACACTGACCTCCTTTCTGCATTTTAATCTAAGCACTTTCTTCCTGCCCTTTGCAATATAAAATCTTCCCTGCTTGTTTGAATGTAAACATTCATTAATATTTGTTGAAGATATGAATGAATAAGTAACTACCAATAGAGTTTAAGGAACTGAAAATCAAGCTGGTCATGGGGCTTGGTGTCAACTCTTTTAACTTTCTGCTGGCTTCTTAATATGACTGGAAAAGGAGGCTGTCCTAAAAAGAATTGGTTTATGTTAAGTTCACTTTTATTTGGGCTGTTCATTGATGGGTCAATAACATACTAAATATATAGCCTATCTTTCTGCAATATTTTATATTATACCAAAACAAAAATCTCATTGAAAATTAGTCCTAATATCTTTACAGGAAAGACCTCAAGGAAATCCATGGCCCAAATACATGTAGTGACCATAAGCCATTTCCTAGAATGACTGTTTGGACCCTATTTAAACTGTAAACATAGTGTTGATTATCCCCATGGCCTGGCGAAGTAACCCAGAAACACTGGCATTTTGGATTTCAAACAATATGATCAGACTTGTCATGTCTGAAAGTGGCTCAAATATTTTTTCAGCTCATGAATCCAGATTTGTCTTTGTACAAAATATTCTTGCCATAGCCAAATGGAAGATATTTAGCAAGTACAAATAGAGGAAACCCACTTAAATTTGAATTTGAATTTCAGATAAACAACACAGTTTTAGTATACATATGTTTTATGCAATATTTGCAGCATACTTATGCTAAAAAAATTTGTTCTTTAATGGCAGTTTCAATTTAACTGGAAGTCCTATATTTTATCTGGCAACCCTGACTACGGCCTGCTACTGAACCGGTGTCTCCTCCAATTGGTACACTCACAATACCTGTCCTATTTAGAAAGCACAAAAGGTTAGCATCTGTTACTTACTGCCTCAGACTTTCCAAATGTAAAATATTCACTGATTGCCTTGCACTCTAAGTCTTAATGGGGACATTGACCCTTAGTTTAGTAATGGATTGAGCCAGAGATGTGAAAATATAAATTTCTTTATTCCATATCCATGTCTGTTTCCATTGGTAATACGTTTTCTTTTTCTCAAAATCTTCTGAGACGCCATTAAAAATTGCTTGGTTCCATCATTCATCTAACAAACTGCTGTTTAGTCAGTTATTCAGTCAAAACTCCAAAGTGTTTGAAGGTGATGGCACTAGTGGGAAATGGTTTATGTTTCCCAAATAGTATAAAGTATCCAATAAACCTAGATGGGACATAAAATGTGGCCACACTAGGGAGCTATCTCCTCTATGTGCAGGGTGAGGTCAATGTTTTCACTTAGCAGGCCGAATTTTCATCCACTGGAGAAACATGATTATTATAATATATGCTGTATTAGTCCATTTTCACATGCTATGAAGAAATACCCGAGACTGGGTAATTTATAAAGAAAAGAGGTTTAATTGACTCACAGTTCCACATGGCTGGGGAGGCCTCAGGAAACTTAGAATCATGGTAGAAGACGAAGAGGTAGCAGGCACCTTCTTCACAAGGCAGCAGGAGAGAAAGGGCATGTAAAGGAAGAACTGTCAAACACCTATAAAACCATCAATCTTGTGAGAATTCACTCACTATCATCAGAGCAGCATGGGGGAAACTGTCCCCATGATCCAATTACCTCCCACCAGGTTCTTCCATCGAAACGTGAGCATTATGGGGATTACAACTCAAGATGAGATTTGAGTGGGGACATGGAGCCAAACTATATCATATGCTATATTTATTTTTAATGATTGTGATCCTAGTTTGTAAACCCAATTTTCTTTTTCTGATAGACATTTAGAGTGGGAAAAGAAGACAAAAAAGTGAACTTTTCAGATTTTCACTAATAAGCATATAAATATATCTACCTGTATACCTATCTGTCTTCATATCTTCTATTTATAACAGAGGGAGACTCGAGCTTATGTTTAGCCCCTACCTGTCTTATTGGGAAGTTTAAGCAAATGAGTATCTATTCTCTCTGCTGTGTAGATCTTCTCTCAACTGAATCTTTCACATTGGCTATGAAACATGTTAATCCCTTCCCATAAAATAACTCTTCCCAGATCCTAAAACACCCATAGCTACTTCTTTTTATCCCTTTTCTTTATTCTACTTCCTTTTATTCATTAATAGCTGAACTTCTCAAGGTTTTTCATAGTCATTCCATTCTGTATTCACTCCCACTGCACTCTATACCTGCTGAACTATTTATTACTTCTGCCTTTACCATTCATACAACCAGCTCTCTTCAAGATTATTATGTTACACATTGTGTACATACATCCTTAGCCTCTGTAGTAAGCAGAGTAATGACAACCAAAGATGTCCACGTCCTAGTCCCTAGGACCTGTGACTATGTTATGTCATATGGAAAGAGGAAGTTAAAATAACATAAAGTTTGCTAATCAGATGACCTTAAAATCTTGTATTATCCAGGAGGGCCCAATGTAATGATAAAGGGCTTCAAAAGTGGAAGAAGGAGGTGCAGGAGAGAGAAGCAGAGAGATGGAAGTATGAAAAGGACTTGACCTGATGTTGCTGGCTTTGAAGATCGAGGAAGAGGCCTTGAGCCAAGGAATGCCAGTAGCCTGTAGAAGCTGGAGAAAGCAAGGGAATCAATTCTACCTAGAGCTTCCAGAAAGAAATGCTGCATGCCAATGTGACTTTATTTGGTGAGATCTGTGCCAGATTTTTGACTGTCGGAACTGTGAGATAATAAACTTATGTTTTATTAAAGCACCTAGATGGTAGTAATTTGTTACAGCAGTAGTAGGGACTAATCCAAGTTCCTTAATCTAGCACTCCCCTGGCTTTGCTCCGACTTCTCAGGGATCCCTATCTTTCCAGCCTTTTCCTCCTCTCTGAGGCCTTTACAGTCTCATGCTCTGTCCTAAATGAACTTTCTACTTTCTCTGTGTTAACCTCACCCAGGGCTCTAATCATCACTTCTTTACAGATAACTCATACATTTTCATTCCTAGCCCATACCTCTTGTTGAGTTCCAGGTCTATAAATACAACTGCTTGGCTGACAGCTGACAGCTCTTCTCAGATGGATCACAGTCACTTCAAAACAAATCAGGCCAAAAAAATTAAATCATAATCTTTTTCCCGTTTAACTTGATCCTCTTCTGGTATGTTCTATCATCTCAGTAAATGGAACCATCATCCATCTAGTCATATAAGCCACACACTTAGGAGTCATCCTCAATGCTTTTTCTTTATCTCTTATATCAAATCACTATCTCCCACCAATTTTACTTACTAAATTATTGCTAAAATCCATCTATCCTCTTCATTATAATCTCCATTGGCACCTTTCTGATTGTATTGGTTTTCTATTGCTATATAACAAATCAACACAAACTCAGCAGCTTAAAACAACACCCATAATATTAAGTCACAGTGCTGAAGATTAGAAGTTTAGCAGGGTGCGACTAGGTTCTCTGCTCAGGCTGAAATCAAAGTGTCAGCCAGCTGCGTTGTCATCTGGAGCTTGGAGTCCCTTTACAAGATCATTTCTGTTATTGCTAGAATTTAGCTCCTTGCAATTTTAGCATCGAAGTCCCCATTTCCTTGCTGGCTGTAAGAGGAGGACTGTTCCTTGCTTCTTGAGGCCATCTGTGCACATTCTTCAACATGTAGTCCCCTCAAACTTTAAGTCAGCAATGGTGCAGTGAATTTTTCTCCTGCTCTCAATCTCTCTGACTTCTCCTCCCACAACCAGCTAGAGAAAGCTCTCTAAGCTCTTTTTGGGACTCAAGTGATTAGAGCAGACGCATCCAGATAATTTTCCTACCTTAAGGTCATCTGTGCATATAACATAACATAATCGGTGGTGTACAATATCTAATATTCATAGATTCTAGAGATTAGGGTGGGATATCATAGGGGACTGTTTTTGAAATCTCACCTACAACATTGGCCCACACTATCATCATCACTCTCTGTCCTATGAATTCACTTCCTAATTCATCCACCCAAATCCACTTTCCTCCCCTAGCAGCCAGAGTGATCGTCTCAAAACACACCCCTGATAATGTTAACCAGGTGCTTCCTTTCACTGCTCTTAGGTGTAGCTGTGGCCTGGAGCTGTGCTGCCTGATGTGCCTTCTACAGCCCGGTTTCCTGGACTGTTGATGCTCTGCAGGGAGATCAGAACAGAAACCAAGAGCAAGCTTCTAGACATTTTGATGATGATTTCACAGAGTAGTTTTATGTCTATACACTAAACATATGCTTAGAGCTTGTATTTCATGTACTTCAAAATTTGTTCGGTTTTTAGTAATGCATTGTGTACCTTATTTTATGTAAGTATTGTACCAAGAAAATTGAAACAAACAAAACTGATTCTCCAGCACTGACAACTGGGGAATCGTGGGGCCAGTGAGCTCTGCAGTCTCGTCTCTACTTCTCCAGCTTCATCTCATGCCGTGCAGCTTCTCACTCTCTACCTTTGGCTATAGTGGTTTTCCGCAGTCTGTTTGGCACGCCATGTTTCTTGTGCCTTGCTGACTGCTCTCACTAGATTACAATCTCCCCATTTTATTTTCTCAAATACCTCCAATATGTACTTATCACAATCTCAATATTTCTTATTAATAAATATGCAAATATTGTTAATGTCTTCGTTCCTCCTAAAATGTAAGTTCTATGGTGTCAGAGAGCTTATCTTCCATCTAAGTGACATATACCCCGCTCCCTGCACAGTGCCTGACACATTATTGGTGCTCAACAAATGCATACAGAAAAACAGAATGAATAAATACACAAATGTATTCCATATTATCCAAATTCAAACAGAGTCTCAGCCAAGTATTAACTGTTTGATCTTAATCATGTTAGTTAAATCTCCTGTTTCATTTTTATTGTAGGTAAGATAGAAATAATATTGATAGCTTCACAAGATTGATATGAAAATTAAAGCATGTGCAAAGGCTTTATTTGAAAACTGCAAGATACTTTTAAGATGCAATTAATGAGGTGGCATAAATTATGTTTCTTCCAACACATTGGCAAAGAGCAAAATATACAACAAATCTAAAAGTCCTTTGGAAATATGTGCCACAGTCTTTAGAGATATTTAATCTTCACTTCAATCATAAGGGTTCTAAAATTTTATTCTAACATAATAATTGGGCAAATAAGCAATATATATGCAAAAAGATGTTCATACCAGCATTATTTCTAATAAAAAGATAAGAAAGACTGTAAATATATCCTCACATGTCAAGGGACTGTGGTAACCTGGTTGGCACAATTTAGGAAACAACCTAAATATGTTTCCCCCATATGAACAGGGGAAATGGACCAACGCTGGTAGAGGGCTGACCATGGCACACAGTGAGACTGAAGAAGAACATCTTTTTATACCCAGATACACAATGCTGAGAGTGGGCTTTGCAATGACAAGAGCATATGAGTGTAACCCAAGGCTGAAGATTTATGATGTCAAGCATAGAGTAACGCCAACTGAACATGAGATTGTGAGGTCAGCTTGAGATTCACACTAACACTGGTGGTTGTGGAACAGTAGACTTGATCCCCAGCACATAAGTTGTACAACTATTTCTATCAAGAGTTGCCATCTCCAAAACTGACATCACTATGAGCAGAGAACCCCTGAGGCCTTCCTTTATGATCGCTATAAAAAAAAGCAACCACTTCTCAAGTAGATGTTTCAGAGGCAGTTATGGGGTTTCCAACCCTAATGAAATAATAACTCTGAGTTTTAAAATGTCTGCACCAACATAAGAGAAGCAATGTTCTCTATAAACACTTAGCAAGCATCCGTAATTCTTGATTAATTCTTGGAGACTCCAAAATAGAAATACTGGATTGCCTGTGAGCCTGGAAGAAGAATGGCTTGAGACATTCATTTGAATGTAAACAGTATGAATTAATATACCCTTCAAGTTGGTTCTACTCAGTATGCCTAACGAAATGCCTCAACTCTTTTTAAGTAAGAAAAAAAGATATGCTCTTTTGTTACTTCTCTCCCATATCCTCGTGCTGAATTAGGAAAAGGCGAACTGATAAAATATACAGAGGACCCACCAGCCTAATTCCTGAGGATCCTTGTTAGGAACAGAGCCCAAATGAGAAAAGGTCTTTCTAAAGGAATGCTGCTTATAACTCACTGGAAACCACTTGAATAATGCCTCTGAATTTGGAAGAACCGATTGGTGGAAGTGAACTGAAGTTCTACAGAGATGTTCTACTAGGCAGAATTCAATGACAGGGATAATGGCATAGTAGACAATCCATGCTCAGCCTCAAGGCGTTTCTGCTCCAATTTTCATGACACTACTATAGATCCTAGATTTCTCTAATATTAATTTATGTCACTAAGCCTATTTAGGATGTGGGTTGGAAGTTGTGTTAGCTAAGAAAAGAGAGCTCTCAGTTACAGCAAAACCATGGAAACACATTCTGTCAGAAAGTAGAAGAAATAGAAGATTTTTACAAGGAGTACTAGAAAAAATTAATAAAAGAAGAGGGTGAAATATGGGTATAAAATGCGTAAGAATAAGTATATTTACCAAAAACACATTCTGATGTGGTGCTCATGATGTGCCAGGCACCACCCAAAGAACTTCATGTGTATTTATTCAATTAATAACCTCTATAAGACCTATGATGATGCTGCCAGTATTAGCTGATTAATGAGAAATCTGAGGTGTAGAGGGTTGACAGCCTTTCCAGGTAAGTAGCTGAACTAAGGTCTAAATCCAGGCATCCTGGTTCTAGACCTGTCTTTTAGCCACACGCCTTGTAAGAAGTGGCAAAAATAATGTTTTTGTAGGAGGAATTTAATGGGAAGCGAGAATTTGGAAATTTGGCTGGATGAAACATGCAGGGTCCAGGAAGAAGTTGACTGTGCAGAAAGAATTTGGAAATGTGGCCAATAATAGCACCGTGCAGTTGGAGTGTTCATACGATGGAAATGGCCATGTGGCACTGGTAGCCTCCTTAAACTTGATCTTCCTGTTCTATTGCCCTAGGCTTGGCTTTCCTTCACTACAAAGAACCCATTTGTTACTTCTAGTAAGAAAATTGAAAGTGACTGTGAGAAAGAAAACTGAAATTACTCAACATCTGAGCAACCTGTTAGAAATGGCAATGACTGTCCTTAACCTTGAAAAACTTCAATTGAAGACTGCTTGTAGCTGATTTCAAAGGGAAAAAGGAACACTGTTTTAATATTTGTGCATTAAGCCCTTGATGTTATGCTTTGTTAGTCTTCATTGGCTATAATTTTTGCTACCGTTATTTTATTTTTTGCCTTTTTTCGGGGGTAGCACAATCATTAGCTCCTAAAATAATGAGAATTTAAGGTATTAATATTTTTTCCTTTTCAGTGATTTTATGTAATTTAGCATTAAAAATACCAACAACTACATACTATTTTAGGCAAAGAAAGGAAATGAGCAAATGTTCACTATTTTAAGATGACAGCATTATATAAAGGAAATTGTGGCCATAAAATGTAACCAAATCATGATTTATTTCTTATGATGAGAAAAACCTGGAATCATATTTTAAAAATAGTCTCCAAACTGTGAGGGAGCCAAGAGACCAACAGCTGATTCAGACGTCTCCAGGCTAGTGAGTAGGTGAGTTTATTAGGACTTACGTATGAGGCACTCCTGGACTACAGCAGGTCAGCTTTAGAGGTCTGCCCCATTCCTTGTCTCTAAACTACTTTTAAGTCAATTTTCTGGCTTTTTGTTTGCTGTGCTTAAGTGATGAGACTAGTTTTCTTTGTAGGTTCTCAGATGCTTTCTGGGGTGTTTGGGTACTCAGGAACACCTGCTCGTCCACTGAGCCCGATGGCCTTGGTTCATTTTCAGGCCTTTAAGGTTCAGGCAGCAGGCATATGCCCTCGACTAGGCAGGTGGGGGACCCATCACACTAAAATCCATTCTACCTTCTAACTCTTACATTATTTCTATCAATCTTGCATGAGAGTCCCTGAGTGAGAGGGGAGAATTATACAGGTTTAAAATGCATAGCCATGGCTTGTGCATACAGTCCATATCTGCAGTGTACACAACGGCATAAAAAGCAGAAGCTAGCAACAATTATTATATAATGCCTATTGGCAAAATACCATTCCAGTGAGAAGGTAAGGTATGTAACCAATTTGAGAATGAGTCAAAGAGCCTAACTGGACTATATCATGGATCTGAGATGACAAATGATTTAAAGCATCTGTGACATTATTTTCTTTATCAGTGATATGGTTTGGATTTGTGTCAACACCCTAATCTCATGTTGAATTGTAATTCCTGATGTTGGAGGCGGGGCCTGGTGAGAGGTCATTGGATCATGGGGGTAGTTTCTCATGGTTTAACACCATGCCCCTGGATGCTGTCCTGATAGTGAGTGAGTTCTCATGAGATGTGGTTGTTTAAAAGTGTGTAGCACCCTCCGCCCACTCTCCTCCTGCTGCTCTGGATATGTACGATGTGCCTGCTTCCCCTTTCACCTTCTGCCATGACTGAGGCCTCCCCAGAAGCTGAGCAGATGCCAGCATTCATGCTTCCCGTACATCCTGTGGAACCATGAACCAATTAAATCTTTTTCTTTATAAATTGCCCAGTCTGAGGCATTTCTTTATAGCAATGCGAGAAAGGAATACTACAATCAGGGATGTAGGCATAACAGGTAATGCCTATAGGGGCACAGGTTGTTAGATCTCTGTTGAATTGGTGATTGGGTTTCCAGGTAGAGGTGATCCCCAGGGAACCCAGGTTGCATTATTGGTGCCGTTGAACCAAGCATTCCAGTTCTGTAGGGAGAAAGACAGACTATTCCAAGGCCTACCATTATCACTTGACAGGGGGAGGTATCCATATACCCTAAGATTGAACAGGTTGCTGACTGCAGCTATGGTCATAGCCCAGTCCAAGAAGACATTACCAGCTGCCATGGGTAGCAGGAGCCATAGCCTGTGGGTGTAAACACAGATGTTTAGTAGGAATGTTCATAGGGGTATCCACTCCTCATAACGTAATTACTGCTGTACTTTCTCCCATTGGCCCTATTAGGGAAGCCACCCCAGGTCTCAAGCCTGTCTTACAGTACACACATGGCTTCCCTCCCCAGGAGCAAGCATAATAGCCAATTGGTAAGTTTCTGGCCTTGCTCACACTATATGCACTATGACTGTTCCAGCAGATATTGGTGCTGCTGTGTGCTTATATCATAAAGCTCTTTTACCTCCATCAAGGAGCACAGCTGGGACTATTTCCCCTCCAACAGTCTTCATGGCACCCTCCGGTATGGGGATACTTTCCAGATCAACTTTACGTTCACATGGCCATCACCACTTGGCAGATCCACTTGTGCTCCCAGGGGCACGGTCTGGTCATCTGCTTTGGGAGCTGGGCTTGGAGTCTCTGCTGTAACCCTGAGAATTGGTGGGGCCTGTTTTTCAGGCCTTGCCAACCATTCCTAGGGAATGATACCCTGTGTGTTAGTGGGTGACTCATTTAAAATTTGCACAGCTTCAAGGAGAGTCTTAGTCCAGACCTTAAAGAACCATCCTGAGACAATGTATGTAAATGGGTTTTTAACAGGTCATTTATTTTTTATGAGGCCCATCCCTGTTGGCTTATATGGTACGTGGAACCTCCAGTCTATGTTTTGTTCCAATGCCCAGTGTCAGATATCATGGCCCATGAAATGGGGGCCTTGATCACTATCCCTTCTTTTTGGCATGTCATGCATGAGACTGAGAGCAGGGGGACACTTGATGGTTTCCGGCTGAGTGCCACAATTTACTAGGAAGGCCTGTAGCAGCCCTGTTGTTGAATCCACACCAGTTGAGGCATAACTTTTCCTCTGTTTGAGGGACGAGGGGCCAATATAATAACTTGCCAATCTTGCGCAGACTGTATGGCTCAATGGATGTGACTTGGTGCAGAGGGAGATTTTGTAGGCCACAGCTGTGAATAGATCTCACAGTTCTAAGTAGCTGAATGTTGGATAGAGTTGCCCACTGCCTTTGCTATGGCCCACCCCATGGCCACGTCCCAGTGGTCACTCTTATATTGCTCACACATGAATAAGGACATCTGCCTCCTGACTTCTGGGAGGTGACTTGGGGCTGTTTGAATTCATATGGTACACTGTACAACAGGAATCCTTTTCTTATAACCTGATCCAGATGTCCTCCCACATAAACATTCCCCAGAAGGGCTGCCTGAAACCTGCCAGTTGTCTGCAGCCCATTTATTGATCCATATGATAAGGCCTCTGTATGTAGCTCAACTCTCTGTGCAAATGACAAGTGGTCAGGGTTCATGAGTGGTGAATATTCACATTGTCCATGGTCCGGCCCATTGGCTGCTTTGTCCTAATCCTCATTCTATATATATGGTGTCAGTATCTATTTGCACCACGACTGTTGACCATTGATGTTAGGTGCTAGACCTATCAGTGTACCAGGCCCTAGTAGGTATCAGTGAGAGCTCCTCATATATGGTGGTTTGCCTGGTAGGTATCTCCACTGCCATGCTGGTCCTTTCCACTTATTTAAAGCAGATGCATTCAAGCACCTCCTGTAGTGCCTGACTTAACAGACTAATGGGGGCCAGGCACAGTGACTCATGCCTATAATCCCAGCACTTTGGGAGATTGAGGCTGGTGGATCACCCTGAGGTCAGGAGTTTGAGAACAGCCTGGCCAAAATGGCAAAACCCCATCTCTACTAAAAATGCAAAAATTAGCCTGGTGTGGTGGTGCATGTCTGTAATCCCAGCTAGTCGGGAGGCTGAGGCAGGAGAATTGCTTGAACCCGGAAGGCAGAGTTTGTAGTGAGCCCAGATGGCATCACAGCACTCCAGCCTGGGTGACAGAGTGAGACTCCATCTCAAAAAAATAAGTAAATAAAAAAAATAAAGGACTAATGGACAAGACACTATCCATTGTAGCTAGACATGCCCCTTATGCAGGGTATGTGACTGTACTACCCCCAGAGCTGGGCTTGGCTAGAAGGCCTTCCACCCAACCTTTTATAGGATAGGTAGTTTTTACTATGATGGTCTGCTTTCTGGTGATGACCTCCACTTGTTGCAATCCCTATACATGGCCAGGAGTTTTTGCTCTAGAACTGTATAGAATGAATCTGCTCCCTTCCATAATTAAGACCAACACTCTACAGGTACCATTTCTCTTGGCTGCTTTTGCCATAAATCTCAATTCATCCCTGTGGCATTTCTAGTGACTTCTAATACAAAAACTTGCTGTGTCAGGGTGGCACCCAATGCTTGGGTTTATTTCACCATTATTTTTGTTTTATCAGATGCCTCTTGCTCTATGTGTGCTCAGACCCACTTTTGATTTTTTTTGTTAGGGTGTATAATGGGTGGAGGGTTTGTGCCAAATGAGAAATGAATATCTTCCAGTAGCCCAGGAAACCTAGGAAAACCTGGAGTTGCTTGACTGCCTGGGAAATGGGCTGCCATGTTGTCTTATCAATGACAGCTCCAAGTAGGTTTTGCATCTTACTCAACCAGGAAACTCTTAGGAATTTGATCTCTATGCTGGGCCCCTGTTTCTTCTTGAGGTTGACTTTCCATTCTTCATCCTTCAGGCTGTCCAAGATGATTTGTAGGACAGTCTCCAGGTCTATATGAGACTCAGAAGTTATTAATGTAGTGAAACAGGTAGACTGAGGCAGGCAAGGGGAGTCTAGACTGGTCCTGGGCAACTATATCAGGACAGATGGTAGAGCTGTGCAGCTCTTTTTTTTCTTTATAAATTATCCTTTACCTCTTTAGAAAGCACCCAAGGAAGCTACCCTTGTGGTGGCTCCCAGAAAGTCTGTTGTTGGCTGTCCCAAGCAAAGGCAAACTGATCCTTGACTCTTTTGCTAAGGGATACTGGAAAAGGCATTAGACAAGTCAGTCACAGCATGGACATTTCCCAGGCTAAGCACTACCTGCTCCGGGACTTGAACAATATTGGGCACAGCTGCATGTGCAGAGCACACCACATATTTTGGCTCACGGTAGTCTACCATCATTCTCCAGGTGCCATCTGGTTTCTTCACAGGCCACACAGGGCTGTAACAGGAGCTGTGGGTGGGCCAATTTGAACGTTATGCCAATAACTCAGAAAATTCAGCTGTTTACATTAAACCAACTATATCAAACTAAACTTGCTTATCAAAAAAGCACGTAGACGAAGATCTTTCTGATTTTGACAAGATTTACAACCTTACAACCTTCATGTCAAATCCTGACACCTTAAAGTATCTGGCAGAGGCAAATACAAAACTTATCTAATCAGTAAACTCAGACAGGAATGTATGCTGACACTTTTGAAGACATTTTTATTCTACAAATACTTTTAAAGCCAGCTTATTTACCAACGATTATTGAATTCACACAAGCTTGAAAAGCATTTGAACTTGTTTATGACTACTCATTTATTTACATGCCAATTTGGTAGCATGTACATACACATAAACATGTACATACACATAAACATGTACATATACATAAACATATTTAGGCTGGGGGCAGTGGCTCACGCCTGTTTTCCCAGCACTTTGGGAGGCCGAGACAGGTGGATCACCTGAGGTCAGGAGTTCAAGACCAGCCTGGCCAACATGGAGAAACTGCATCTCTACTAAAAATACAAAAATTAGCTGGGCATGGTGGGCACATGCCTGTAATCCTAGCTACTCAGGAGGCTGAGGCAGGAGAATCATCTGAGCCCAGAGGCGGAAGTTGCAGTGAGCCAAGATCTTGCCACTGTACTCAAGCCTGGGTGACAGAGCGAGACTCCTTCTCAAAACAACATCAACAACAATAACAACAAAATTTAAACATACATATCATACACAGAGAAAGATCCAATAGCTTTTACCTCAGAACTCTAGTCATGAGATGGTATCATAAACCCATTATTTCACAAAAGATAGCTGGATTCAAGTTATTTTTGACAAAATTGGGACCTGTTCCCATAACTAAACTTTATTTGTCCCAAAGCAGTTTCCATGGTAGTTTGATTTTATAAAACCTCTTTAGCCCTTTTTTTCCCCCTCAGTTCCAAATGAATTTATTATTTATTTTAGCTGGAACTTACTGAACTGTTTAAGAAAAACACAATTTCCAAGTGGCCTTGCATTAGTGGATTTTGTAATATCTAATATCTCAATACCAGTAACTTAGCAATAGTAGATTCAGCGCAGGCAGAAAAGGAAAAAGCGAAATAGAGAGCTTCAGAAGACTCTACTTAACCATATAGTTGCAGGTTAACCATTTGAGCTCTGAATTTTTCTGGGAATTTGCTTGTCAGTTTTAAAATGTGCATAAGAGTGCATAATACATAACCAGCTGGAGTCCTAGAAAACATGCCATGCCTTTGGCCTTCTGCAGGAGTTTCTACCCTTCCTTCCATTCCTGCTCTAACGATTGCTTAGTAGCTAGCCCTATTGCAACAACAGCACAGTTACTATTCTTATGTACTCTAATATCTTAGCTTCTTGCATTAGAGGCTCAGTCTCCACCAGCTTTGTCCAAGTATTCTTGTACTTAAGCGGTGGTCCACAAAGGTTGAGTGCTTGGGGCTGGGCACAGTGGCTCACGCCTGCAATCCCAGCACTTTGGGAGGCCGAGGTGGGTGGATCACCAGAGGTCAGGAGATCGAGACCATCCTGGACAACATGGTGAAACCCCATCTCTACCAAAATACAAAAAATTAGCCGGGTGTGGTGATTACGCGCCTATAGTCCCAGCTACTCGGGAGGCTGAGGCAGGGGCATCGCTTGAACCCAGGAGGCGGAGATTGTGATAAGCCAAGATTGCGCCACTGCACTCCAGCCTGGGTGACAGAGTGACAGAGCGAGACTCAGTCTCAAAAAAAAAAAAAAAAAAAATGTTGAGCACTTGGGCAACTCCACATACAAGTTGCCGACCACCCAGGGATTGCCCCGACAAATGTTTCTTCCTGACTCATCGTTTGGTTTCTCAGATTCTGTTTGTGACACCAACTGTAACAAGAAAAACTCAGAATCATATAGAAAAACTGCCCCCCGGCCGGGCGCGGTGGCTCAAGCCTGTAATCCCAGCACTTTGGGAGGCCGAGACGGGCGGATCACGAGGTCAGGAGATCGAGACCATCCTGGCTAACACGGTGAAACCCCGTCTCTACTAAAAAATACAAAAAACTAGCCAGGCGAGGTGGCGGGCGCCTGTAGTCCCAGCTACTCGGGAGGCTGAGGCAGGAGAATGGCGTAAACCCGGGAGGCGGAGCTTGCAGTGAGCTGAGATCCGGCCACTGCACTCCAGCCTGGGCAACAGAGCGAGACTCCGTCTCAAAAACAAAAACAAAAAAAAAAAAAAAAAAGAAAAAGAAAAACTGCCCCCCAAACTGGGAGGGAGCTGAGAAACTGAAAAAAGACTCAGACAAGTCCAGCTTGGTGAGTAGATGAGTTTATTGGGACTTACAGACAAGGCACTCCTGGACCGCAGCAGGACAGCTTAAGAGACCCGCCCTGCCCCTTGTCTCCGATCTACTTTTAGACTAATTCTCTGGCTCTTTGCCCTGCCTTTTCAAGCAATGAGACAATTTTTCTTGGTAGGTTTTCAGACACTTTGGGAGATGTTTAGGTTCTCAGGAACACCTGCTCCTCCACTGAGTCCCATGGACTTGGCTCATTGCCCAGCCTCAAGGTTCAGGCAGCAGGCATACACCTTGACTAGCTAGGCAGGAAAGCTGTCACACAGTTCAAATATAATATTTCCCATAAACTTAACTATATTGAGATAGGAGGCATCACAGAAAAGATTGAATCTGTATTTCATTATTATTCTTCATTTTGAATAATAATGATTCAGCATTCCTCAATATCAGAGAATTTGTGAGCATATTTTGTTACACTTACCACTATGTTATAAAATAAATTGTAACCTTTAAGTAGTGGCAAGATTTATACAGAATTCAATAATTATCTTGTTTAATCTGATAGCAAATAATTTTCATTGAATGACAACAGAGTTAATTGTATAGCATCAAGCAATGTGCTATATAACACATTACACAATTCTAAGGAAATCATTTCTATGAAGCAATTAATAACGTGAGGTAATGTGCTTTTGCTATGCAGCACTCTCAAATGCATAATTTTGAGCAAAAAGTTGTGTAAAGTATACGTGGAAAGTTTATTCAGTTATGGAAAGATACACCATAATAAGAGCTATAATCTATAATCACACAATCAAGGTACATAGGATAGAAACCATTCGCTATTAATGAAAGGAGAGACAGAGAAGAGGGGGAGATAGAGGACAGATGAGAGAGAAACAGAGACAGCGACAGAAATAGAGACAGAAACAGAGAGACAGGTAGACTTGTTTCATGAAGAACTTCTATAATATGTAGACAATTTATAGTGTTAATGCTTGTGTAAATGAAAGGTAGATAATCTAAAGCTTTGTATATCAAGGCATTTTAACATCATAAAGTGTGTAGAAAATTAGGATATTGCATATAAACTCTAACATACAGACTGAGAGAAAATGTCTCTTCAAGACAGATTTTACACAATTTGAATCCAAAATGATTTGTATCTAAAGTAATATATTCTATCCAGTACATTTAAATACATGCTTTTTATTGGAATGGTACAAATACTATTCAACAGTAAAAATTCTGAGGTTATAACATCCAAAAATTTAGTTGTAACTGCATATGTATGAAAGGTAGCTTTTTCTAAAAATGTAGAGATGTAAAATATTAAAATGAAGAAATATAAACTTGCTACTGTTTTGTAAAGGATTTGTCATGATCAGTATTTTTCTACGCCCTTCTTAATTTACATAAGCTGCTAGTATTTATATTTTGCTTTTCAGTATTTTTTTATAAACTGAAGTCGAAAATTGAATCCACAATTTAGTAGATACAATCCTCTTAGGTAGAAAACTTTACTTCAGTGTCTTAAACTGCCTAAATTATCATTTGGTTGTTACATAGTCATCCTTGTTGCAAAGGAAATTATATTCTAATGCACAAAATCCGGCTGGAATGTGGCAAAACGCAAAATAAGTTATGTGACCATATTACCTCCTATGTTTAATATCATAACTATGGACAATTCCATTCTTGGAAATTCCTATTTACATAACCATCATTTTCTCAGTGAAATACAGTTTCCCTGCATACAGCACATTGACTTAACAACTATGTACCAAAGCCCGTTATTTCTCGTAATCATACTCAGAAATATCAGAGTTACTCAAAATTAAAATGAATCATCAGTTATTTTTTTTTCCAAGAACACAGCCACCACCTTGGTGCTGACTTAATTTTCATGGTGTCATTTTGCTTTATTGATCATCTCATAAGTTAAATACCAGAATTTGAAAACCCGGAAAAGATATTAGTTTTGCTTGGGCTTTACATACCTGGAAGAAAAATACCAACTTCCTAAACCTCCATGTAATATACTTGTAAAAATCTTGACCAATAGTAGCAGTCACTAAAAAGTGCAAATACAGAATCATATGGTAGTTGCATGTTTCGTTTGTTTAAAAATCGATAAACTGTTCTCCGGACTGGCTATATCATCTTAACATTCTCAACCACAATGCATGAATGATCCAGTTTCTTTGAATTCCAGCCAAAGTTTGGTATATCTGTTATTTTTTACTTTAGACATTCTGACAGAGGTGTAGTAATATCTTATTGTGATATTAATTTGCATTTCCTTGATGGCTAATGATGGCAAAACTTCTTTTCATGGGCTTATTTGCCATCTGTCTCTCTTCTTTAGTGAAATGCCTGTTTATGTCATTTGACCATTTATTAATTGGACATTTTTCTATTGAAATTTTATGTATTCTATACACTAGCCCTTTGTTGGATGTCATTTGCAAATATTTTCTTCAAGTTTGTAAATTGTCTTTTCATCCTCTTAACAGAGTCTTTCACAGAGCAAAGTTTTAAATTTGATGGAGTCCAGTTCATTAATTTTAATTTTATGGATCATGCCTTTTGGTATTAACTCTAAGAACTCTAAGCCTAGCTCTATATACTCAACACTTTTTCCTATGTTTTTTTCTTTTTTGGTTTCACAGATTTATGTTTGACTTTTAAGACTGCAATGCCCTTAAAGTTAATTTTTGTATGAAGTATGA
Source organism: Trachypithecus francoisi (assembly GCF_009764315.1). Classification (NCBI taxonomy): domain Eukaryota; kingdom Metazoa; phylum Chordata; class Mammalia; order Primates; family Cercopithecidae; genus Trachypithecus; species Trachypithecus francoisi. The sequence goes on from NW_022681458.1 coordinate 12,496,715, forward strand.
ACTAAAAATAGCTCTTGGCCTAAATCTAAAATGTAAATCAATAAAAGTTCCAGAAGCATACATAGCAGAAAATCTCTGTGACTTTACATTTAGAAAAGGGTTTTAAGATTTGAAACCAAAAGTATGATCCATTAAAAAAATTGATAAATTGGACTTCATTAAAATTCATAATACTGTGCAATAGTCACTGTTTAGAGAATGAAAAGGCAGGCCACAACTAAGATAAAATATTCACTAATCCCATATCTGAAAGGAATTTGCATCCAGAATACAGAAAGCATTCTAACAACTTGCCAATAAGGAAACAAACAACCCACTTATATATTGACAAGACTTTGGAAAATACATTTTTGATACCAAACTTTGTGGAAGATAAGAAGCAAGTGGAATACAAAATTGATTTTGCCACTTTGGAAAATATTTTCATAGTTTCTTTTCTGGTTTTTTTTTTTTTTTTTTTTTTGAGACGGAGTCTCACTCTGTAGCCCAGCCTGGAGTGCAGTGGTGCGATCTCGGTTCACTGCAAACTCCGCCTCCCGGGTTCCCGCCATTCTCCTGCCTCAGCCTCCCGAGTAGCTGGGACTACAGGCGCCCGCCATCTCGCCCGGCTAGTTTTTTTTTTGTTTTTTTGTTTTTGTATTTTTTTTTTTAGTAGAGACGGGGTTTCACCGTGTAGACCAGGATGGTCTCGATCTCCTGACCTCGTGATCCACCCGTCTCGGCCTCCCAAAGTGATGGGATTACAGGCTTGAGCCACCGCGCCCGGCCACTGTTTTTTTTTTTTTTTTTTTTGAGACGGAGTCTCACTGTCGCCAGACTGGATAGTGGCACAGTCTCGGCTCACTGCAACCTCCGCCTCTCGGGTTAAAGCTATTCTCCTGCCTCAGCCTCTGAGTAGCTGGGACTACAGGCAATGCCGCCACGTCTGGCGTACTTTTAGTAGAGAGGGGGTTTCACCATGTTGACCAGGATGGTCTTGATCTTCTGACCTTGTGATCCACCCGCTTTGGCCTCCCAAAGTGCCGGGGTTACAGGTGTGAGCCACACCGCCCTGCCATAGTTTCTTTTCAATTTAAATATATACTTACCTATATGACCCAGCAGTACCATTCCTGTTGCTACCCAAGGAAAATAAAAATGTATGCTTCTAGAAAAACATCTGTGAATGTTTCTAGCAACTTTATTTATAGCACTAAAAACTAGAAACAACCCAGATACTCTTCACTGGTGAATAAATAAACCACACATACCCATACAATGGAACACTACTCAACGCAAAAGAGAAACAAATTATTGATTCATGTTGATATGGTTTGGCTGCGTCCCCCATCTAAATCTCATCTTGAATCGTAATCCTCATAGTCCCCACATGTAGTGAGAGGGACCCATGGGAAGTAATTTAATCATGGAGACAGTTTCCCCCATATGGTTCTCGTGATAGTGAGTGAGTTCTCACGATAGTGAGTAAGTTCTCACGAGATCTGATGGTTTTATAAATGTCTGGCATTTCTCATGCTTTCACTCACTCTGTCCTGCCACCCTGTGAAGGTGCCTGCTTCTCCTTCACCTTCCGTCATGATTGTGAGTTTCCTGAGGCCTTCCCAGCAATGTGGAACTGTGAGTCAATTAAACTTCTTTATAAGTTACCCAGTCTCGGGTATTTCTTCATAGCAGCGTAAGAATGGCACCTGTGCAACATGGATGAATTTTTAATTTGGGTATGTGAAAGAAGTCAGGCCAAGAGGCCACATGGTGTAATTTTCCATTTTATGACATTCTTAATCAACAATGCTGCAGAGATGGAAAACAGACTGTAGTATTCAGGGTTAGAGTTGCAGGAAAGAGTGTTACAAAGGGGCAGCACTAAGAAAACTTTGAAGTAATAGAGCTGTTCTTTACGATACTGTGCTGGTGGATTCACAACTCTAGGAGTTTTCACAACACACAGAACTGTCCACCACAAAGAATAAATTGTCTTCCATACAAGTTTTTAAAAGTTGACCAAGATACAAAGGGCACCCAAGATGGATTATAGACTGTGACAAACGAATCTAACTGTACTAAAAATAAGTGATATGACAACATTATATTTGTAGAGAAGTAAGGAGCTGACCTAAGTAACTGAAAAATGTTTGACTACATATCGGAATGTTAAAGATAAAAATAAAAGTCCACACTGTATTCTAGTTAGTAAATTTGTAGTAAAGATATGAGTCAGCCATGCTGAAACTTCTTTACATTGTAGTAGGGCTAAAAAACATAAATAAGTGTACTATGGATAATAAAAGCTGGTTTGAAAAAAATTGAAATAAGTCAAAAGGGAATGTAAGAATCTACCACAGCCCAGCGCGGCGGCTCATGCCTGTAATCCCAGCAGTTTAGGAGGCTGAGGCAGGGGGATCACCTGAGGTCAGGAGTTTCAGACCAGCCTGATCAATATGGAGAAACCTCATCTCTACTAAAAATACAAAAATTAGCCAGGCGTGGTGGTGGGCACCTGTAATCCCAGCTACTGGGGAGGCTGAGGCAGGTGAATCGCCTGAACTCAGGAGACGGAGGTTGCAGTGAGCCGAGATCGCGCCATTGCACTCCAGCCTGAGCAACAAGAGTGAAAGTGGAGTTGTGTTGGAGTTGGAGGTATTAGTGTGAGCTCTTATTGCTGTAACCATACAGTTATATAGTCTACACAGAAAGCAAGAGGGAGCTTTGCACACGTGCTGTATTTAAACATCAATACCCAAAAGTAAAATGTAATTTTTAAACATGAAATGTAAATAGTTTTGAAAAAATCACCTAGGTGAAAAAAAAAAAAAAATCTAACAAAAGACATAACAAGGGGCGTTGAAGAAAATACTAAGATTTTACTGAAAGATGTTAAGATGACCTATATTATTTTCCATTGCAAATTTAAGCCATTCACTTGTAGACAACACATAAAGCAGAATCAAAAAAGAAAATATTTTAAAATACTAAAACTTTGTTGGAATGAGTATTTCCCCCCACAAAATAAATATTCATGATGATTTTTCTCGCATTAATTAAAATTAGTAATTTAATAAATAGGTGTGGAATAATATTCACAAAATAAGTAATAATGGGTACAGGACTCAACTGAGTTGGTTTAAGGAACCTGATTCTTTCTACAGGCTGAATTGATTAAACCAGAGATAATCAATTTACCTCAATGAAGAAAATTAAGATGAATTAACAAAGCAATTTGTATCAACAGGTGGTGTCGACAATGGTTAAGAGACACGCTTTGGGCTGAGACTGCCTGGGTTTGATTTCTTGAGCATCTGTGGAATCAGAAATAACAGCACTTGTCTTCTAGAATTAACAGTTCTAACGAAGTAACAAATGTGAAGTGTGAAGCATGGTGTTGGCACATAGTGCCCTGCAAGTAGTAACAATTAATAATATCACTATCATTAATTAACTCAATTGAAAATAACCCACAACTCTAGGTATATGAGAATGTAAATAGTCCTGTAAACGATTTAAAATATATTATCATAACCCTGTATCTACTGGAAAGAACTGTCATTTGCATTGCTCGCCTATCCTAAACTTGAGTACTGAAGAAAACGAACTTAGAGTCCCTAAGATGCCTTCCAGCTTAACATTTTACATAAGCTCAAACAAATTATTGCCACTACTCTTTCATATTCCACAACAATGTTGTTGAATGCATTTTTCCACAGAGAAAGTTGACTTCCTTATATTAAATTACACATTTAAAAAAATTGGTAGAAAATAGTAAGATAGTAATTTACCATCACAATACAGCATTTGAAAAATATCCAGAGAAGTATGATACTGCTTTTGCATTAGTGCCATATTGAAGAAACAAACCTTTCTATGCATGAACTGATAATATTCATCATATTATTTTAGGAGTCTCCAGGTTTAAAATGTCAAGTGTCTTTAAGTATGCCAAATTTTGACCTAGAAATATTTTAATAGCAAAGATTTTTTTTTTTTTTTTTTTTGAGACGGAGTCTTGCTCTGTCACCCAGGCTGGAGTGCAGTGGCCAGATCTCAGCTCACTGCAAGCTCCGCCTCCAGGGTTCACGCTATTCTCCTGCCTCAGCCTCTGGAGTAGCTGAGACTACAGGCGCCCGCCACCGCGCCCGGCTAGTTTTTTTGTATTCTTTAGTAGAGGTGGGGTTTCACCGTGTTAGCCAGGATGGTCTCGATCTCCTGACCTCGTGATCCGCCGGTCTCGGCCTCCCAAAGTGCTGGGATTACAGGCTTGAGCCACCGCACCCGGCCTAATAGCAAAGATTTTTAAATTATGCACCGTCTATTCAAGTAATAACACTGAACAGCAATAAATTATAAAATCACTATTAAACAATCTAATATTGGCTTATGCATGAAATAGACTTTTCATTAAATAAAGCAAAACTTCATATGATTTTTACATGCAATTCAATACAAAAGTATTATCTAGAATCTTATGCAGGACATGTCTATTTTTATTAATTTAATGAAAAGAGAATGGATGACATAAACCTAAATAAAGATGACCTTAGTCTGCTCTGAGGATTTTAGTCTGCTTTCCCAACTCACATCTCTGTAAAGAATTTGAGTTTCAGTGTGTTTGTTAAAAATAATAAAAAGTAATGTTATTTTCATACATATTCTTCTGTATGTGTATAAACACATATTTTATATAGAGAGATGTATGTTGTGTGAAGAATGACAAGGTGAAGGAACAGAAATTAACACTGATTTTCTCAGTCACTGTTTCTATGGAAACATGACAGCGAACAGAAATACATAAAATCTGAACTCCTTTGCAGTAACGTTAGTATAATTGTCTCACTCTTGACAAAGGAAATAGTATTGCTCATGCCTGTATTTTCAGAACAATGTTTTCTAAATGAACCAAACTATTGGCTCATTTAGAAACCGTCTCCTTTCTAGTTGAGAACAAATTCAATTTTTATTAAAGTTAATTTATTTTAAGTTTCTCCTTGAAAACCCTTTAAGTTATGCATAATATAAGGCACATGAATTATAGTCTGTGAATAAAGCCTGTAACCACCTAATACAGTGTCCTGTGGAATGTGTTCACAATTAGATTTTAAACTCAGATATTTAAATGGCAAATATTTAATACCTTTTTTGCTGGGTATATAAGATAATTCATTGATTTTGGAGTAAAAATTGAAAATAAGTTGAAAGATAACCTGCAAAATAAATGTAAAGAATTACATAAACCCATGGCTACTGACTACAAACACAACAATGGCATGTATCGTCTGTGAGTGCTGTCTCATTATAAAGGTAGAATAGGTGTCCTCTTGCCTCACAGAGCTGAAAATGTTTCTTATCTGGACTTTTACAGAAAAAAAAGTTTGAATAAAGTATGCCAAAGTATATTCACTGTCTCATTGTTGCAATACTAAAACATTGGAAATAACCTAAACATATTTGAGACAATGAATAAGTAAAATATGACATATTTATACAATGGGGTCTTACATAGAGAAAAATGAATAAACTTGATATATATATGGAAATGCATCTGATATGGACACTGGAAAATAAAGTATGGAGTGAGAAAAGCTGTATGTACTATGGTACGTTTTCACAAACACCATTTGTAAAGGTTTTAAAAGAAATCAATATTTTATGTAATAGCTTTTTTTAAATGTGTTAGAATGACTAATATCAAATCAAAGTAGTGGCATCTGGTGAAAGGGGGAGGAAATGGATGTTGAAAAAGAAACAAAGGAGACTTCAAATGTATTTTAATGTTTTATATATTATTTCTTATATTTTAAAATGTTTTGAAGAAAATAAGAAAAATAAAACAAAAGAAATTTAACAGTGAATTAATTAAAACACAAAACTTACAATTAATTTATCCCCATACAGTATTTCACTTATTATTTGCTTACCAAATGTCACATTTAATTAAAATGTTGAATTTGCTACATTTACTGAACAAAATTATCGTGATTTTTTAGAAGTATTTTCTCAACCATTATATTCCAAGACATCAATTGCTTATGTTTTCAGCTCTGTATATTGTCATGATTAATTTGATAAAATGACAGCCTACCTTCTAAATACAATGTATTACTATGTATTACTAGAAACAAATTTTTAAAACCAATGAACTTACTGCTTTTTTTCTAAATTTAAAGATAGGTTTGTTCATATACATTGAAATGTTCCTCCTAAGTTTTTCTCTATAAAGTTTGACTCCTTGCCTAAAGATAAAAAAGCAGTTTCTGAAACGTCATATCTCTAATCAAGTATTTATATTAATCTAATTAGTATATTTTATTTTATTTTTGAGACAGAGTCTCGCTCTGTCGCCCAGGCTGGAGTGCAATGGCGCAATCTCAGCTCACTGCAACCTCCTCTCAGGTTCAAGTGATTCTCCTGCCTCAGCCTCCCGAGTAGCTGGGATTACAGGCGCCTGCCACCATGCCCGGCCAATTTTTGTATTTTTAGTAGAGACGGGGTTTCACCATGTTAACCAGGCTGTTCTTGAACTTCTGACCTCAGATGATCCTACCGCCTCAGCCTCCCAAAGTGCTGGAATGACAGGTGTGAGCCACCCCACCAGGCCTCTAATTAACATCTTAACCTATATTGCTTTACTGTTCCTAGGAGGAAAAAAATTGTTACAACTTATCAGAAATAAACTTTCTTTTGATGTTTGTTCAGTATCCTGAGAAGTTAACCTAATTCAAATAAGTAAGCAAGGATTTCAAGTCACAGATTATGGTATCTAAAGTATGCAGTTGAGAACATGTATACCTCGCCTCTCACCTCATTTCCTAATCCTTATGTCTGTGTCCCAAGAAGTTAGAGACCAAGAATAAATGATTGTGAAAAATCACTTCTTTTTGGAAATGAGCAAAATTAACATCTCATAAAACACCAGTGAAGAAAAATCCAATTTAGCATCTTGACAGAGGCCCAAGAAACTATTTTATTTTGAGCAAAAACTCAGTGAGCCACATTATCTGCAAGAAAGGAAAGAGACTGAAGAAAATTTTTATAGTAAATATAATTCTAGTATCCTGTTTCTACATGTTGAAAAAAAGGAAAAAAAAAAAAAAGATAATCACAAAATTCTTCCGTTCCTGCTTTCAGTATGATCATTTCAGCTGTAAATTCAGCAATGATAACAGTCAAAAACAGCCAATTAATGAATAAAGGTAAACAAACTCTTTATTCTTAATAGAAGTTTAAAGTAAAATTTTCGGTTTTGGTCACGTGAATAAAAATGTAGAAACATTGCTTTGTTTGAGTAACCACTTAATGTGCAGAACAAATTTTCTTCCTAGAATGAGTACTTGTGGCAAGGGTAAATGAGGGACCAAATGGACAGGAAGTGAGATGAGTCTTACAATGGAGTAAAACTCAGAAATGTCTTTTCAGGGCAGGAGTGAGAATCATTAATAGAGCTAGGTCCTAAAATAGAATGGGGATGAGGCTTAGGGGTAGCATGAAACTCATGGACAGGTAAGGTTCAGATATGGAATGAAATTCAGAACTTAGGAAAAATGAAAAATGCCAGGAGATAAAAGTTCCCACTGATCAGAAGAATGGGAAAAGATGTTCTTGCAATTTGAAAAGCATGGAGAAATTCACCATTATATTTTCTCACACTGTGCTTTCACCGCTTTGCCCCATACAAGATCTAGTCATGAAAGTATATACATAAAGGCTAAAACTCCAGCTTTTGGGCAAGTGTGTGGATGAAAGGGACCCTTGGCAGCCAAAGATTAGTGAAACACGTAGAGAAGAGGAGCTGGAGAAAATTGCCCTTTAAAAAAAAATTAAGAAATGGGGTCTGGCTCTGTGGCTCAGGGTGTAGTGAAGTGGCACAATCACAGATCACTGCAGCCTTAAACTCCTGGGCTCAGATGATCCTCCTGCCTCATGCCCCTGAGTAGTTGAGATTAGGAGTGTTAGCTGCCATGCCCAGAAAAAAACATACTTTGAATGGAGTCCTGAGCTCAACCACAAGAGGCACATGCCTGGAGCTGATGTAACACAACATAGTGAAGCTTTGAGAACTGACCTGTAGTACAGACCACTGCCTAGATCACAGAGGAACCCCAAAGGCACACACAACAGAGCAGTTCAAAACAGCACAGCAAAGGATTTTATAAACAAAAATGGCATTCTAACAATAGTCTACAGACATGGATTGGTACTCATAGTCCGAATGCAGCCAAATTGATTGCATGCTAAAAGAAACAACATTCTCCAGAAAATTATAAAGGCAGCAGAATTTTATTACATAATATTCAAAATGTCCAGGATATAATAAAAATATTTGATATATGAATAATCATAAAAATATATTGAGGGATTGGGCCAGGCGCGGTGGCTCAAGCCTGTAATCCCAGCACTTTGGGAGGCCGAGACGGGCCGATCACGAGGTCAGGAGATCGAGACCATCCTGGCTAACACAGTGAAACCCCGTCTCTACTAAAAAATACAAAAAAACGAGCCGGGCGAGGTGGCGGGCTCCTGTAGTCCCAGCTACTCGGGAGGCTGAGGCAGGAGAATGGCGTGAACCCGGGAGGCGGAGCTTGCGGTGAGCTGAGATCCGGCCACTGCACTTCAGCCCGGACGACAGAGCGAGACTCCGTCTCAAAAAAAAAAAAAAAAAAAAAAAAATGTATATATATATATATAGAGAGAGAGAGAGAGAGAGAGAGAGAGGGATTAACTGTTAAGAAAAATGACAGTCAATAGGCAGATGCTAAACCCAAACTGACCAAGATGTTGGACTTATTCAAAAAAGACTTGGAAATTAGAATTATAGTTATGGCCTATGAATTAAGAGTGAACACTCTTGAAACAAACGGATAGATAGTTCTCAGGAGAGAAACAGAATAAATAGAAAAGAATAAAATGGCATTTTTTCTTTTTGAGTCAGAGTCTTGCTCTGTCGCCCAGGCTGGGGTGCAATGGCACGTGATCTTGGTTCACTGCAACCTCTGCCTCCCAGGTTCAAGCGATTCTCCTGAAAATGGCAATTTGATAACAAAGAAATGAATTAGTGAGAATTTTAAAATTCACTGAAAGAGAGCCATATCAAAATGGAAATAACAGAAGAAGGAGTCGGCAGGCTTGAAGATAAAAATCAATAGGAATTATATCTTCTGAAAAAAAATTGAGAATATTATAAACACAGCCTCAGAGACTTGTAGGACATTAACAAAAGGTTATTCATGTTGTCATTAGAATTCTGGAAGGAGAAAAGATAGAGATTGGTATGGAAAAAAAGGTTTGATTTAATAATGGCTGAAAACATCACTAGTTGTATGAAAGATAATCCCATAGATAAAAGAAGCTCAGTCAACCTCAAATAGATTAAACTCAAAGAGAACCACACCCAGACACATCATAATTGAAGTACTGAAGATCAAATATTAAGAAAAATCTTAAAAGCAGACAGAAAAACATGGCATTATGTAGAGAGCAATGAAGATTCAAAGAACTACACATCTCTCGCAAATAATCATGGATGCCAGAGACAGCGGATCAATATTTTGAAAGTGCTGGGGAAAACAACAACAACTCTGTCCTTCTAGAATTCTATATCCAGTGAAAACGTACTTCAGGAATAAAAACAAAATAAAGATATTCAAAAATGGTTAAATATATATATATATATATATACAATTTGTCACCAGTACACCTGTTCTAAAAGAAATGCTAAAAAGGAAAAAAAAAAAAAAAAGTTTGTATGCAGAGAACCATACAAAATAAGGAAACTTGGAACTTCAGAATGAAGAAAGAACCACTAAAATGATAAAAATATAAATAATTGTAATAGGCTACTTTCTCTTCAAGATTTTAAAAAATGTGTATGAGTATTGAATGGAAAAAGTACATCATATGTCACTGTTTAATGTGGTTTTCAATGTTCACAGATATGACACATATGGCAAGTATACATAAAGGAAGGAACGAAGGGACCTGTAGTGTGATGGCTGTTTCTATCACACTACGTCAAGTAAGACAGCTACGTCTTACTTGAGGTGATAAAATATGACCTCTAAGTAGACTAAAAAGTTAGACATGTACATTTTAATCCCTGTTAAAGCACTAAAAATTACACAACAATAATCAAGATTTTAACAGGTTGATTCTAAAATTCACATGAAAAGGCAAAAGAATTAGAATGGCCAAAACAATGTTGAAAAAGAACAAATTTGCTCTACACACACTACCTAATTTTAGGACTCACTATAAAGGCATAATGATCAAGAAAGTGTGGGAGTGACAAAAGGATAGACATATTGATCAATGGAACATATAGCAAGTCCAATAATTCATCCACGCATAGTCAATTAATTTTTGATAAACTTATAAAGCTGAATCAAGATTTTAGATTTTATCGTACTTACAAACTTTGGATCTGTGAATGTCATTGTTAAGAGAATGAAAACACAAGCTAGGAAAAAATACTTTCAAATTACATATTGAATAAGGATATAAATCCAGAATATGGAAAGAATTCTTAAAACAACAAGGGAAAAAACTCAAAAGTTTGTAAAATATTTTAACAGACACTTCATCACAGAGTACCTATGGATGATAACTAAATACATAAAAGTATGTTAAATTATGTTAGTCCTTAGAAAAACACAAAGTAAAATTATAAAGGATACCAATACATGCCCAACAGAATGGTGAACATTTTTTTAAATACCAATACCAAGTGCAGACAAGAATCTGGAGCAACTGGAAATCTCATACATTTTTCATAGGAATGCAAAATGGTACTCTGGAAAATACTTTAACAAACTTATTATAAATGGACACATGTATGTTTCAGTAATCTTATTCTTAGGTACTTACACTAAATAAATGAAAATATATTTATACAAAAACCTGAACACAAGTGTTTATAGCAGCATTATTTATAATCACCGCAAACTAGAAACCACCTAAATGTTTTCATCAGTTAAGTAAGTAAATGGATAAACAAAGTTTGGTACATTTCTACAATGCAACTTTGCTCATCAATAAAAATAAACAAGTTGCTGATACACATGACAACATAGATGTGAAAGAAGACAGACTTAAAAGGTTACATACTGCGTGATTTCATATATATGACATCCTTGAAAAGTGAAAACTCTTACGATAAAGGACAGATCAATGGTTTCCAGGGGTAAGAAGCATGTATAACATTTGACAAAAAAGAAATAGCCCAAGGCAATTTTTTTTATTTGAAAGAACTGTTCCGGGAGCTGGCAGCAGAGGAGCCCGGGACATGGGTCCAGGGCAGGGTGCACCGTCGTGGGGTGGGAGCTGGCACCATCGCCACAAAGAAATTTGCCAAGTCCAGCTGGGCCCGTGGCTCTTGCCTGCAATCCCAGCACTTTGGGAGGCAGAGGCGGGTGGATCATCTGAGGTCAGGAGTTCGAGACTAGCATGTTCCAACATGGTGAAACCCCATCTCTACTAAAAATACAAAAAATTAGCTAGGCACGGTGGCGTGCGCCTGTAGTCCCAGCCACTCGGGAGGCTGAGGCAGGAGAATGGCTTGAACCTGGGAGGCAGAAGTTGCAGTGAGCCAAGATAGTGTCACTGCACTCCAGCTTGGGCAACAAAGCAAGACTCCATCTCAAAAAAAAATAAATAAATAAAATAGGAAAAGAAATTTTCCAGGCCAAGTATAAGGAGCGAGGGACGGTCTTGGCTGAGGACCAGCTAGCCCAGATGTCAAAGCAGTCGGGCATGTTCAAGACCAACCTGGAGGAGTTTGCCAGCAAGCACAAGTGGGAGATACGGAAGGATCCTGAGTTCCATGTGCAGTTCCAGGACATGTGTGCAACCTTTGGGGTGGAGCCTTTGGCCTCTGGAAAAGGATTTTGATCTGAGATGCCGGGTGTGGGGGATTTTTATTACGAACTAGGTGTTCACATTATCGAAGTGTACCTGGTGCTGAGCATTGGAGTGGAGGTCCAATAACTCTGGAGGAACTACATCAACAGTTGTTAAAAAGAAGAGGCAAGTTCGCCCAGGAAGTCAGTCAAGAGGACCTGATCAGGGCCATCAAGAAACTAAAGGCACTTGGCACTGGCTTCGGCATCACCCCTGTGAGTGGCACTTACCTCATTCAGTCTGTTCCAGCTGAATTCAATGTGGATCACACCATGGGGCTGCAGCTGGCAGGGAAACATGGCTGTTGACTGTCAGTGAGATCAAAGCCAGTCTTAAATGGGAGATGGAGCGAGCAGCGAGTGGGACAAAGGCCGGAACACCTGCTGAGAGAAAGGCTGGCATGGCTGGACTTACAGGCCCCAGGGGAGACTCACTACTGGCTGCCAGCTCTCTTCACCAACCCCTCCTCCCTTACAGCTGAGGAGGCCAGAGAAGTCCTCTCCTGAGTGTGGAAGGGCACACAGCAGCAGGTAGGGAGAAGAAGGGAGGCCTGTTGGCCAATAAACCTGGGCAGTTTTGTTTATTAAAAAACAAAAAACAAAAAAAAAACAAAAACACAGAAAAGAAAAGCTCCCCCAGAAAAGAACTATTCTATATTTTGATTATAATGAAGGTTACATGACTATGCTTTTGTTAAAACTCTACATCAAAAATGTGTTTTACAGTATACATTTTAAAAATTCAAAAGGAAACAATAGTAATTGATGATAGCCATTTTACCCACTAACCTTATATCAACCTTTCTTACACTTGATTACATACCTCTGCAGCTCTACCCGCAATGGGTATGAGATGCTGAATTATAAGGAGTTGCATGTACACTTGCGTCTCCATCTGAATATATGGGGGTTGAGCCATTGAAAGCAAAGCTTGTGAGGTTCTCCTGGAAGGATCACGTGCCCAAGATCAAAGGAGGAACGAAAACCGCAGACTCCTAAGCATCACAGCATGGTTATTTCTAAGATCAGGGCATCACTTTGCTAATTAATATCAGAAGTATTATTTCCTAAATAAGATTTATGCCTTTTCACTTTGCTATAATACGACGGTGGTTCATAGTTAAAAGTAGGAGACAGGCAGAACTACATAGCAGTTGTACATAGCTTAATCTATAGCTGATACTCAGCCAGAATACAATAATATCAAGCTTATTAACATATTTTAAAACTTTTGTAACTGTTGGCAAATAACATCTGCTCCTAACCCTGCAAGCACTGCATGATAGTGCTAGCTACCCCAGCCGTGTCTCCAGATCTCCAGAAACTCCCCACAATCCAGCAACCAAAGAGTTAATGTTTGGCTCAGTGAGGAGCCCCCAAGGACTGCTCTAGCAGCAAAGCTTGATCTGCTCCCATTCTTTAGTAGTACACAAGCCAGCCCAATTGTTAAATACTTAAATTATCATTTCTGGCTTAGGCTCAGTTGAATGTGTCTTAAATTTCCCAAAGCATGGCAAGCCCTTCTGTATTCAGCAATCCTCTCCCCTGGTGAGCATGGTGAAGAATAGTATTAATAGATGCAGCAGGTTGAAGTCACAATCTGCTCTACCCCTGAAAAAAAACACCAACCCCTCTGGAATAGTTGGATTGTGGTGGTTACTGAAAAGGGATGACAGCACCCAGAGAATTTCCTGTTACTTCTGTGTCAAACTCAATATCACGTTGAAGATGACTGCTTTATTTTTGTCTCAAATCCACACATCCATCAAGTATTTAACAAATGCTTTTGAGTGAATTAATTTTAAAATACTAAATAGAAATATTTCTATTCTAGAAATAAAAAATATTGAAATTGAAACATTTGAAAACAGCAGAAACATACTGATCATTCAAAATATCTCATATATAATAGAAATCAGTATATTTATTGTGCTGATAATAAAAATTGAAGGACATAATAGTTTCAGTCTTTATCCTAAGCCTGCTTTGGCGGTGATAAAAGCTGTTGGATAGCAGAATTTTACAACTTATTTTTTTCTCAATGTGTGTAGAATTTTGCATTATAAACTACTTCAATTTGAGTAAGTTTTGTATGACCAGATGTGACATTTTATTGTACACAGAGAAGTATATTAGATTGTTAATTAAGATTTTACATGACTATTCAATTTATTTATGTTACAAGTTCTGAAACTTAATTTGCCTTGAGCTTAAAGTATACTGTACAAATAGTATTCTACTTATAAATCTAGTAAATTTCTAATTACTTTAAGAAACTTCCTTGTTTAATATTTATCAAGTTAAACCAACTAAACTCCCATAATTAATCAGTTTTATTTATAACTTAATTAAATTTCCTCAAGCCCAACTATGTAAGCAAAAATTCCCAATATTAAAGAAAAATAAGTCTCACAAATTAAATGAACTGTAAAATTCAAAGTTTCTCATCATTCCACTATAATTAACAAATTTAGTACAATTCTTACCCCCTTTTCAACTAAATATCACAAATTTAAAATCAGCCACAGTATTTACACTGGAAGTATAAAACTAATCTGTAAACATTAGGCCACATTATTTAACTATTTTAAATGCCAAATATATGCAAATTATTTCTGACTTAGTACAGAATTATTAATGCTCTGACAATTTTATTTTATTAACAACACTTCTACTGTTTCTGATGGTTGATATTCTCTCTCTCATTGAGCAAGCATTATCATTTCAAATGAACTGATGTCACCATCCTAACAATTTGGTGTTATCATCTTAATTAGCTTATTGTATTTAATGGTTATATATTTTAAGCAAAGACATGAGGTTAAATACAGAGTATTTATCCATCTATTGTTATGGCCATACCAATTTTTGTTATAATAGTGCTATAAAAACATTAAACTCAGGTCTTTCAGAGGGAGTATGTTCTTCAATGCAACTTATTTTTCAATTTTTATGATAATCTAATTATTTTAGTTGACTTTTGTAAATAGAAATCTAGAATATCTCACTAGCAGTGTTAAAAACTTTTTAACATTCTCTGAACACACAATAAAATGTGTCCTACTATGCAGGATGGACATATAGATAAAAGAATAGAATGAATAGTCCAGAAATAAACTGATACATCTATGGTTGAGTGATTTTTTATAAGGATACCAAGCCTTTCAAATACAGAAAGAGTAGTCTTTTCAACAAACAGTGTAAAGACAACGAAATATTCATATGTAAAAAAAGGTTGAAATTCTCTCACATCATATGAAAAAAATAACTCAAAATAGATCCACAACCGAAATCAAAACAGAGGCATAAGTTTTGTGATCTTAGATTAGAAAATGATTTCTTAAAATGACACTAAAAGCACAATCGACCGAGAGAAAAACAAACAGATAAAATGTACTTCATCAAAATTAAAAGTTTTATGCTTCAGAGGCTACTATAAAGAAAATAAAACCAACAAAATGAATGACATTTGTAACATTCGCAAATAATATATTTCATAAAGTACGTGAATCTAAAATACATAAACAATACTTACAACTCAATAATAAAAAGACAAGTGACCCAATTAAAAAGTGGGCAAAGGAGTCTTATAGACATTTTTCGAAAGAAGATACACAAACGGCCTATGAGCGCATGAAAAGATACTCAACATCATTAGTCACTAGGGAGGTGTAAATCAAACTGCAATGAGATGCCACCTCATATCCAGATTAAAGTACTGACTTTAATCAAAGTGGCATGCAATAAGTGTTAGTGAAGATGTGGAGACATTGAAACCTTCATACATTACTGGTAAGAGTGTAAAATTGTGCAGTCACTTTGAAAAAGAGTTTGACAGGTCCTCAGAAAGCTAAGTATAGACTTCCCACATGATCCAGCAATTCCACTTCTATGTATAGACCCAAGAGATTTAAAACTTGAACACATATGTTCATAGCAGCATTGCTCTCATGAGCTAAAAAAATGCAAACAACCCATCTATCAACAGATGAATAGATAAACAAAATGTGGTATATTCATACAACATCATATTGCTTGGCAATAAAAAAGAAATGAAGTATGGGCTGGGCACAGTGGCTCATGCCTATAATCCCAGCACTCTGGGAGGGCCAGGTGAGTGGATTCCTTGAGGTCAGGAGTTTGAGACCAGCCTGGCCACCATGGTGAAATCCCATCGCTACTAAAAATACAAAAATTAGCCGAGTGTGGTGGTGCACACTGTAATCCCAGTTACTTGTGAGGCTGAGGCAGGAGAATCACTTCAACCCAGGAGGTGGAGGCTGCTGTGAGCCAGTGAGCCAAGATCATCATTGCACTCTAGCCTGAGTGACAAGAGCAAAACTCCCATCTGAAAGAAAGAAAGCAAAAGAAAGAAAGAAAAGAAAGGAAGACAGAAAAAAGAAAGAAAGAAGGAAGGGAGGAAGGGAGGAAGGGAGGAAAGAAGGAAAGAAGGAAAAGGGGAAGGGAAGATACGTGTTACTGCATAGATGCACCTTGAGACTTTATACTCAGTGAAAGGAACCATACAAGAAAGGCCATACATTGCATGATTATATTTATATGAAATGTCCAGAATAGGGAAATTCATGGAGACAGAAAGCAGATTAGTGGTTTCCAGGGACTGGGGGAGAAGGGCATGGTCTGTGATTATTAATGAACATCGAGATTATTGTGGAGATGATGAAAATGTTCTGGAATTAGCTCATTGTAATTGTTGCATAAACTTTGTGAGTGTACTAAAAAACACTGAATTGGACACTTTAAAAGGGTAAAAGGGTGAATTTTATGGTATGTGAACTCTATCTCAATAAGAAAAAAGAAAGAAAGAAATCCACAGAGTGGAGAAGTTTAAAGACAAAAGGGTCAGAGGAACCAACACTGCTTGAAGAGGTTAAGGTGATCCAACATTAGAGCTATTAATAGAAGGCAACACTTGGTGACAGTTCTCTGGAAGTAATTAAGCTTCAGCATAATGGAAATGGAGGACAGTAAGCGTCTGACTGGAGCTGGCTTTCTAGGAAGATTTAGGCCCAAAGTAATCAAGGCTTGGCAAACTATAACTAGGATTTAACGGTTGGCCATCAAGGAGCAAACTACTGTGTGTTTTTTTGGTTTGTTTGTTTGTTTGTTTTGGTTCTCTTGTTTGTTTGTATTTTTTATTTTTGAGATAGAGTCTGGCTCTGTCACCCAGGCTGGAGTGTAGTGGTGTGATTTCAATTCCTTGCAGTCTCGGCCTTCTGAGTTCAAGCAGTTCTCCCACCTCAGCCTCCCGAGTAGCTGGGACTACAGGCATGCACCACCATGCCCAATAATTTTTGTATTTTTGTATTTTTTATGATTTTTGGTAAAGACTGGGTTTTGCCATGTTTTCCAGGATGGTTTTGAACTTCTGGGTGCAAGTGACCCACCCATCTCCACCTCCCAAAGTGCTGGGACTAAGGGAGTGAGCCACTGCACCCAGCCAAACTGCTGTGATTTTTAAAATATTTGGGAAGGACAACCTGTAATTAAACTCAAACATACTGTTGTCAACCCAGACAAAACTATTACTTCTCATTATTTAGGCAGTACATGTTAAAATAATTGCATCTTCCCTGTGTGTTAGTGACGTACTAACTACAATTACAGACATATGTCTTGATTTTTTTGTGGCCTAAGTTACAGTAATTAGATTTATCAAGTTGTCAAATGTATGTATGTATGTCTTTTTTCACTCCAATGTATTCATATAATAAAGTATTTCCACTAGCCAAGATCTTTAATAATTCATATGTAGCTTCATGTAAGCATGATTCATAAGATTTAATCAACCAGAACATTTTATCCCCATCCTAAGTCTGTAATCTTAAATGCGAATACCTAAAGGGAACAAGAACTAGTAAGTCAAAAAAAATTTTAAAAAATTGAAGCAGAGAGGTTTAATGATAGGAAGAGATACAGACTATAGTAAAATGCAGAATTCATGCCCCTCTAACCAGAACTCCTTTCCTCAGGCACAGCTAAGTAAAACATTTTTGCCCAATATATCCAGATATTCCAATTCTTTGGAAGGAAATCCAGAATTGTAAAGTTCTATATGAGAAATCTACTTTTTTCATATATACATATATAAAATATAGCTTTTGACAACTAGGCTAAGAACAATAAATATCACATTTTTTATTTTTAAAATATTTATTTTATGTAAGACCTCTCTGCTTTGTCAGAAAAATATGACCATTTTGTCTCTAATAGTCTCAAGTCCAGTTTTCCACATGAGACTTCAGAGACTTCTGGTGACATTGTTACATTATTCAAATCTATGCCATCCAATTGCCTAGATGATTATTCAATTGTTTACCAGATCACAAACAGACTTTATATATCCTGTGTGATTAAATTTAACCAAGCAAGGTGTCAATTAATTGTTATACTTTAAAGCTAATTCTTTTAACAGAAATAGAGTCGACCGAGTGCATTGACAAACGCTTGTAATCCCAGCACTTTGGGAGGCTGAGGTGGGCAGATATGCTTAAGCTCAGGAGTTCAAGAACAGGCTGGGCAACATAGCAAAATCCTGACTCTATAAAAATACAAAAATTAGCTGGGTGTGGTGGCATGCACCTGTAGTCCCAGCTACTTGGGAGGTTGAGGTACGAGGATCACTTGAGCCCCAGAGGCAGAGGTTGCAGGGAACCAAGATCGCACCATGGCACTGCAGCCTGGGTGACAGGACCAGACCCTGTCTCTAAAGAAATAAATAATAAATAGTAAGAGTCTAGTATTGTTTATAGAGACTGACTTATTGCTCCCACCCTGAATTTCCAACTGGTTAGTAATGATTTCCACCTGGAAGTCAACAAAGCATCTCAAAATCAAAATGTAAGAACAATAGATTTAAAAATCATTGTATTCACCATTTCTGTTTGACTCAATGCCATCAACATAACTCCCTGTTCTCTTACTATGCAATCGGTTGAGTCCCACTGTCACTCTGAAATATCTTTCCCATCCATCCTGTTTTCTCCATTGCCAGTACCATGGCAATCAGAGCCTTTTTAACCTCTCAGGTGAACAACTACAATAAATTTCACAATCTTTTCCCAGCTCCCAGCCAAATACCTATTTGGGGAATAACAGTCATCATTAAATACCACAGTGATTGCTTTACTGTCCAACTCCAAAAATTTAAGGCCTCTCCATTACTCATAAACAAAGTACAAACTCAATGGTGAGGAAATCAATTCACATTTTGTGATTATGGATCATAAAATTACTTCTGGAGTCCACTGGACCTGAGTTCAAATTCTGGTTCCACACTTACCAAAACACCTCTGTTGAGTTACATTTCATAATCTCAAGACTCATTAACCGTGCAATCAGGCTCTTAGCACTTATCTGAGAATAGGTTATTGTAAGAAAACATGAGATAACTTTTGTGAAATAGCTAACATGGCTCTGGTAATTTGAATTGGACTGCCAATAAGAAACGAGACCTGAAATTTTATCTTGTCCCCTGGCTCAGGAGAATGTTTTGATCTCCTGGTTAAACTGCATATAGGTCTGAATCATGAGTACATATATGCTGAAGACAAACCAACAAGATTGTGGATAAAGTGGAATTCCTCAGTACAATGATGATTATAGCATCCCTTACCTTATCTGAGTGACCCTCAAAACCACAAAGCAATGACTTCATGCCAGACAATCTGCCCTTCATTGCTCCAAAAGAACATTCCTTTGTGTGACAATTTGGAAATAGAAGTAATTTCATGAGAGCAGTAATAAGAACAACCAAACAACAAATACATCAGTAAAAGACAGGACCTAGGAACTCTAGCACAGGACTGTTGAATTTAGCCTCTCCAGTTTCTCAGTCTTTTATCTCTACTACACATTAAATTTACTACTTCACAACTTTTTTCTTAGTTTGCCCAACATATGGATTGAAATCTAAAATAGTCATTTATTTTCTGCTGTTTCTATGTTAGACTGTTTCAGTAGGTGTTGGAATCTGCATTCGCATTTGCTGCACCAACAATTTAAGATGGCTTTTCCACTCTTCTTTGCAGGAAAACAAATGCAGTGTGGTAATAAAATATTCCTGATTGTTAATGTCCTCGGGATTGATGTAAGTAGAAGTTATTTCTTTTCTCATCTGAGAAATATGCTGAAAGACTTGTCTGACCTTGGAGGAAACTAGCCATGGGAGAAGACTGATTTGCATCTTCCTCCGCTTTCTCATGCAACATAGCCAAGTGTTTATACGTGCAGTTTCTGACCATGAACAGAGCAAAAATTGTCAGTTCCTGTCTCTTGCCTTTGACTGGGTTTCCTGGAAACAGACTCAGACAAGAACTGTGTGCTCATGTATTACTTTTAGTTGATTTCAAATGACCTGTCTAAGGAAGGAGGAAGGCAGGACTGGGCAAAAGGGGAAGCTCACCTGCACTGTTGCTGCAATGAAGGCTTTAGCCAATTCTATGGCTAGAGAACTCCAGAGCTGAGATAACCTTTCCATGTTGTTTCAAACTAAGAAAATATGGCTAGACTTTTGTATTTTTGCACCAGTCAGTCATTAGCAGCAAGCCACCCTTGAAAGAGTATATAGCCCTAGTCAAGTAGACCTTGTGGCTTAGGCTATGTCCAGTGAGGGACAGAGATATGATCAGCAACTGATGTTCACAGTGGTTGGCAGTGGAGGAAATGGGTGTATTATCCCTAAAGAAGAGATCTGGTATTCACTACAGATCCCCAGAAAAATTAAACCGTATACCATGGATTCATTAGCTCTTATCTACTGAGCTAACCAGCCACATGAGAGTTGATTAATATGGTAGGAGGAATAAAGTCAACTAGCTGACTTCAATGCTCAGAGCACCACTTCATCTGGTTAAATTATATAACTCTGATGGGAGAAACACATGAAGGAAATGAAAGTGAAACTCTTAAGTTCTTTCTGAGCATAAAGTGTTATGAGAGTAACATGAATTTTATTTTAGATATTCTCAACACAAATTGTTAAATAAAACAATAAGTCAAAATTAATCCCAAATCCCTAAGCCACAGTTCAGTGTTCAACATAACTCTCCAGTGTGGCGGCACTGCTCCTAATTTAAAGCAGGCGGATTCTAAGGTTTTTCTCAATACCATATCATTACTTCATTCACCCTTCTTAGTGTTAACTACAACCCCTCTATTTATTGTATCTGCTCCCTTTTAACTTCTGATATCCCCCTAAAAGAGCTCCCAGAACCTTTTTTTTTTTTTTTTTTGAGATGGGGTTTCGCTCTTGTTGCCCAGGCTGGAGTGTAATGGCACGATCTCGGCTCACTGCAACCTCAGCCTCCCAGGTTCAAGCAATTCATTCTCCTGCCTCAGTCTCCCAAGTAGGTGGGATTACAGGTGGCTGCCACCATGCCTGGCTAATTTTTGTATTTTTAGTAGAGAGGAGGTTTCACCATTTTGGCCAGGCTGGTTGCGAACTCCTGACCTCTGATGATCCACCCACCTCAGCCTCCCAAAGTTCTAGGATTACAGGCGTGAGCCACCATGCGTGGCCCCAGGACCTCTTTAGCACCTCACTCTTGCAAGTACCTGAATCCCTTCCACCTCACTTTGACTCCCTCCCTCCCTTATCCTCACTCTGTCAAAGATTGAACTTATACTTTCCAAGATGACTCTATTATTAAAGGAAAGGCATTAGACAGGACAGAACCATTCTTCAGGTTGGCATGGCAAAAATTCACAATTGTTGCAACATAAAGAACTTGACCACAGAGGAAGAACTAACCAAATAGTTAGTTCTCATGATTCATTGTTCTTGAATTTTCAGAATTAGTAGAGACACAAAATCATGGAAAGTTCTTTTCTTGGAATCTAGTCTCCAGGTTTTTCTTCTATCTTCCTGAAGCTTCTTCTGCATTTCTGTGAATGGCTCCTCTTCTTCTATAGTCTGGAGGGTATCACCAGCAAAATAGTCAGAGTCAAATTTATTCAGGGTGAAGATTTTGCTGCTTGTGTATATGAAGGTAAAGAGTGGCAAGGGAATTGAGAATTTTTTTTTTTTTTTTTTTTTAATGAATGAAGCATGGATGTGTGGGGAGTTACGGCCAATTAGACAAGTTAAGGAGTCAGTGCATTGGAGGCTCAATGGGTCAAAGAATGGTTCAAATAGAAGTCATGGGGTGAGTGAAAGATTGGGTATGGTAAAGAAAGTAAGACTCAAAACAGAAATTTTAGAATGATAATAAAAGGTCAAATATGACTGTATAAAAATATGATTGAAAGTGGATCTAGGCTATGTGTTGGATAATTCATTTATATGAATGTACAAGATTATAGTAGTATAAAGAACAGTGAGACCAGGTACTTGAATCTTCAATGAATGAGAAGAACACCCTGTGATATTGACAGACAACTACTGTAAGTGAGAGTAGCATGTATTATGCCATTTATTTCAAAAGAATTATCTTTTGAAATTTTTAATATATTTATTTATTTGTTTTGATGTAGGAATGAGAAAATGTATTAGAAATAGCAGTGTGGAATGAATAGCATATCTACAGCATCTCCAGAATCTCTGGAAATTGTGTCATGAAGAGAAAACAAACATTTGTTAAAATAACTGTCCACCAAACAGTGTCCTTAAGGAATTGCCACATTTTAATTACAGGAATATGGTGAAGGAAATGTTCAAAGAAATGCTTAAAGATATAATACATGTTACAAATGATTGTAAGCTGTAGAGGACTTTGAGAAATTAGAGATATGTGGAAATTTGTGTCCAACTATAGTTTTTCAGTCAGAAACTCAGCTGGTTTGAGTTTGTACTAGCTGGAGTTGTCTAAAACTACATTCTTGAAGGGTCTAAGTCCTCAGTAATCTTGATTGTTTCCATTTGTCATAATTTTCCATTAAGTTCGTGTCAATAAGGGTCCAAGATAATTCCTTGGGTTTTATACATAGTTCTTCTTGCCACCACTATGCAGCAGCAACCCAATTTCCTCCTGGTTATTGGAATCAAACCCTTCAGCCAGTAGAGTAACCCTTTTTATTGTCTGCTGACAACTCAGTGGCTTAAGAAGCTCATTTGGCCAGGTAATAGTCTCATCTTCAATTCAATGGGATTAGTGACTTCTTCCTGTCAAAATGAGATGGTGGCGGCCAAATTTATTCTTCTACCTGATCAAAAACAACAAAATACATGAAGTGAAATGTTCAAGATATGAAATACAAGTACTGAATGAGATCCCAAAAGATGAAAAATGAAATGAAATGAGCTCTATGATCACCCCAGACTCTACTGCCTGGAGCATAATTGCATAATAAAATGCTGGAGTGGGAGGAGATCTGGGTAGGAACTGTTGATCTCACTGTTAAGAGGAACCTCAAAAATGATTTGAGAAGGTCAAGATTGCTAGAGCTTGTAGGGTAGAGAGTAGGAACAACAAAGACGCTTATGCAGATAGCTCCTGAGATTTGCGGAGTAGCCCCTCTTGAGTTTTCAGCTGAGTAATGATTAGCGCATGTAGAAAGGAAAAAAAAAAAAAAACTACCAATGTTAAAGGCAAAAATAGACAAAAGGATTCAAGTGAATTATAAATACTCAGAGTGCACCAAAGGTCAGAAACAGAAGGTTTTTACCTGAGTAAGGGGGGGAATATCTCTAGAATAAATTCTGCTCTGGTCCTGCCTTACTGAATTTAAATGCAAGACCAGAAAAGATTGAATTGTTTTCAAGTAACTTAATTACATCTCACTGCTAAGCTTAAAAAGTACAGTTAGGTATATAAAAATATTCAGTATCCAATTTGGTCATTGCATGTCTGGTATCTAATAAAAAATGATCAAGCAGGAAAATAAGCAGAAAAATATGAGCCATAATGTAAATAAAAATAAGTCAGCAAAACCTGACTCAGGAATAACACATATGATATAATTTGCAGATAAGCATAAAACAAGCATTATAATTATGTTTCATAAGCTCCAAAATATAGAAGAAATTTAGCATGCTAAAAGAAGACATGAAAAATATTTTTTTTAAAGCCCACTCAACTAGAGATAAAAACCATAATATCTTACATGAAAAATACACTGGATAGGATTAACTGCAGCTAAGATATTGCAGAAGAAAAGATTAGTGAACTTGAAAAAACAGTATGAGAAGCTACTTGAAATGAGAGAGATAAAAGACCAACAAAAAATGGCATAGAATAGAGAGTAGTGTGACAACATGAAGTGGTCTATTAAAACTGTATTTTTAATCTCCAAAGAAAGAGAGGGGTAAAAAATAAAAAAAAAATGGTTGAACAGTTTTCAAATTTGATGGAAATGATAAAGCTTTAGGCTCAAGAAGTTCAATGAAGCAAAAGAAACCTGGAGAAAACTATACCATTGAACTTAAGGCAAGCAACAAAGAGAAAATATTACAAAGAACTAGAGGAATAAAGAAACACTGTGTGCAAGAAAAACAAGCAAGAATAACAACAGACTTCTTGACTGGAATAGTGAGGACTAGAAGCCAGTGGAGTATCATCTTGAAGGCACTGAAAAAGAGAACTGCCATCCTAAAATGCAAAAATATCTTTTAAAAACCAAGGCAAACACTTACGGAGACAAATAAAAACTAAAAGAGTTCATTATTAGCATACCTGCAGTATAGGAAATGTTAAAGGAAGTCTTTAGCAATAAGAAAAATGCTACTAGACAGAAATACTGGTCTACATAAAGGAAGCAAGCATATTAGAAACTGTATTATCTAATATCTTTAAAAGGTAAGTGAATTTTGAAAGGAAATGAAATGTGCTTATAACATACTTATAGTTAAAATGTATAATATTAACAAGAGCCCAAATACCAGAAAAGAAGAAACAGATTCTTATAAAGTTTTTGTATTATATGTAAAGTAGTATCACATAGCTTGAAGGTAGATTGTGTGTGGTAAGTTAGAGATGTATATTATAAACCCAAAGAAAGCACTAAAGGAACTTCACTGTGAGATATATTTAGTAAGCTAATGAGAGGATAAAATTGGATTATAAATACCATTCAATTAATTCAAAAGAAGACACAGAAAGAATGTGAAAGGGAACCAAGCACAGGTGAAACAAATATGAAATGATTCAATGGAATCCTTGCTTTGTCACTTTATAGCAGACTTCAAATTAGTAGAACTCAAAATATACCTGGCATAGGAAGCAAAAATTTCACCAGTTAAGGTTTCAAGTGTGATAGTAAGAGTGGCCATTTCTACTTCAATTCCTTGGTAATTTTGGGACTCGTAAATTCTGACTATGTGAGAAAGAGCATCATATAATGGTCTCTAATTCAGAACACACACTGCATCCTTCGAGGCAGAACCCCTTAGTATCCCTGTAACTAAGTTTTCAGTAAGACTTCCATCTGTCAATTAGCTCATGTGCTCTGGAGTACTTGGACACTGATGGGATTTCTGGAAACTGCCTCTAGGGAACTGATTCTGCTAAATTCACTGGAAGACAGGAGAATTCACTTGGCAGCCACCTGTGTGGGTATTACTGAAACTCTTTTGGAATGGGCACCACTTGGTGTCCCACATGCTAGGTGAGCATCATGGAGCAAGAAAAACGAAAAAAGCAATAGAACCAGGAAGAAAAGCCCCTTCCTCCCGCAGTGTCTCTCCAGTGTCTTTTACTGACAAAGCTCAGCATCATTGCTGGCTGACAAGGGAGAAATAGTTGCAAGGTCCAACTCCAGTGTCACAAGACAGGATAATAAAGAGTATATTGAGAGGTGAGAGGAAATAAAGTGATAAGTGGTACCTGGGCTCACTCCTATTTCTACCTCCTGATTCTCGGATTATATAATCTGTGTACTGGAGACACACCACCATAAAATAATTGTTAATTTAGGGTGTGTTTATAGTGTATCCTGGAATGAGGTTCCCCATATTCACAGAGAATAATCTCTATGTGGAACATCAGCTATGCCTTTAAAAGGCCATGCCATCGATCTATCAGGATGGCAGGTTCTGGTGACTGCAGATAATTATAATTAGTGAATAATTATAATTAGTGAACCCCATCATCATGTTCCCAGTCATGTCTCCTTTGCTGTAAAATGCAATCCTTGCTAAGTTACACAGTGAGTCCTCCGATAGTGGTAGTGGTTTAGGTCTTGAGCATATAAACAGCAAACCCATAATTATTGACAGAAGATGTGTTGTTTCTAATCAAGATGAGTAAGTGCTCCTTCCAGGATGGAAGTTGCCACTAGATGACTTGTTTGTCTCCTTGAGAGATGGAATCCCAGAGTAGTCTTTGTTGGAGAATGTTGAACACTCCACAGTAGAAGTAGCTATGTCAGCCTTGGTGAGTGGGAACCCAAACCATCAGGCTCATAGTCACCTCTATCCTTGACACCCCGGCTGCTCTGTTTATGCACCCACTGTGCCAGCATTAAGATAACCAATAATCCCAGCACTTTGGGAGGCCAAGGCAGGTGGATCACCTGAGGTCAGGATTTCAAGACCAGCCTGACCAATGTGGTGAAACACTGTCTCTATTAAAAATACAAAAAAATTAGCCAAGTGTCTTGGTGTGCGCCTGTAGTCCCAGCTACTCGGGAGGCTGAGACAGGAGGATTGCTTGAACCCAGGAGACAGAGGTTGCAGTGAGCCAAGATCACGCCACTGCACTCCAGCCTGGACCACCGAGTGAGACTCTGTCAAATAAAAGAAAAGAAAAAAAAAAAAGAAACTAGACTGTATCAAGTGACCAGTTGATCCTGTCTGCTTGGTCATTTTGCTCATCTTTCACAGGTGATATTATTTGGTGTGTGAAAATATGCAATACAAAGATCTTCAACTTTGTGCCTCAGTCTGTTCTAATTTATTTTCCCCAAATTAATTTATTCCTAATCTCTCATTTTTGCCACTTCCTGTGAGAGCATATGTATTCTTACCCTGGGTAGCTTATATTTCCACACAATGTGTATGACCAGGGACATTATCCAAAATTCTGACTACTGGGAGGGTTTCCCCACACTGTTAGCTTTTAGGGACACTCTGAATTAAGGCTGTACCTCAAGCCCTAAGGATATCCTTTCGTTAATCAAGCTTGGCCTTTTTTCTTTGATAGCAAGATGTAACAATGGATCCTCGGTTACAGTTATATTTCTGAGCTGATAGAGTAGAAATTGTACAGTAATAGCAAAGGTCATGGGAGTGCATTGCTCATGCTGCTTATTTGTACCCTCTGGCCTGCTCGTGCCTGATCCTGATGGTACCACTTTAGACTTATGATAGACTGCTGTGGGTCTTCACAGCCTTATGATCTGGTGGATTTGACAGGATCCATATTATGATGAGTATGTCTGGACACATGGTCACTTGATGTCAAATATTATTATTCTGTGAAATTACTGTACATTTTAAATATAATTGCACAAAAAAAATTTCAGGCAATGTCAGAAGTAAAAATCACTATTTCTAGAAAGGCTTAGATAGCCAAATGGCAACATGCACAGCAATAGCCAAATTCTATAAAGTCAGGTGAGCAATAAAAGGGCTGGAACTAAAGCAGTAGCAGAAAAGATCAAAAGAAGGGAATAATTAAAACATATCTAAAAGTATCAACAGTATTGGGAAGAAAACATGATGTTCACATGATACCCCAATGCTTCCAGAAAAGTCACAAATGAGTAAGCAAGGAATATTATAACTGATATCTATGATTCAGATAAAAACTCGGGTGGTACATGAAAACTGGCTTAAGTCAAGAGTGTAATTGAGACTAGATCAACTTTACAATGTCCTTTCTCAGATTCTGGGTATCTGAAAATCTTGGATCTATCTTGAGGTCACAAAGCCGAAGGAATATAAAGGTCACATAACTCTTTGTGTAAGTTTAGCGTATAATTAGTACTGAGACTTTTGTCAAGTGATACTGTTTCTCTGTATCTATTGTCCACATGTACTAAGTAAAGGTGAGATCATTAACCTATTTCATGCTGCTGCTGTGAAAATCAGGATTCTTGTATAGGTACCCTTGGGCAAAGCACTTGGGTTTATTCAAATACTTCTTGGTGCTTAAGGGAAAATAAAAACATAGAAAACAACTAAAGTGTTTTTATGACTATTCTGGTTATTCATTGTTACATAATAAACCATCTTAAAACTTAGTGCGTTAAAATGACCATTTATTATTATTGATCATGTTCTCCCATAGGCTGACTGGAATCAGTAGGGCGGTTCTCATTTGGGTCTTTCTTTAACGCAGTAATTATTCATTACAGATACAGATATCTGGGACTGAAGTTCCCTGAAAGCTAGACTAGGCTGGATGTCCAGAAAGGCTCACTCATATGGCTCTCAACTTCCGCTAGATGTCTCTTGGGAGCTTAGCTGGAGCTGTTGACTGAAGTCCCTAGACACAGTCTACTGTAGACACAGTCTACAGTCTCTTTATGTGAGCTGAGTTTCTAACAGCACAGCTGCTGGGTTCTGAGGGAGATGTACTGAAAGCAAGGGTTTCAAGTATCAGGAAGCTGATGCTGAGGGTCTTTTTTTTTTTTTTTTTTTTTTTGAGACGGAGTCTCGCTCTATCGCCCAGGCTGGAGTGCAGTGGCCGGATCTCAGCTCACTGCAAGCTCCGCCTCCCGGGTTCACGTCATTCTCCTGCCTCAGCCTCCCAAGTAGCTGGGACTACAGGCGCCCACCATCTCGCCCGGCTAGTTTTTTGTATTTTTTAGTAGAGACGGGGTTTCACCGTGTTAGCCAGGATGGTCTCCATCTCCTGACCTCGTGATCCACCCGTCTCGGCCTCCCAAAGTGCTGGGATTACAGGCTTGAGCCACCGCGCCCGGCCGCTGCCAGTCTTTTTAAGGGCTATATAGAACTTCAGAGTGTCATTTTAGCAAATTCTATTGGTCAAAGGAATTATAGGGCCTGCCCAGGGGGATGGAGAAGTAAACTTCACCTTTGATAGGGAATGTGAAGGTCACATCCTTGAAGCACATGTGAAGAGTAGATATTGTGGAGTCACCTTTGGAATAAAATCAGCTGCAATGATTTAATTCAGTAAATTCTGTGACATGTACTTTTATAGTACTTATAGTACATACTTTTAGTACTTTTATAGTACTTATAGTACATACTTTTATAGTACATTTTATAGTACTTACTATAAAATGAGCTTATTTCATGCAGGAAGCAAGATTTATGACATTTTTAACCCGTTTGTGAGGAGAAAGACTTTTCTAGTATGAACTTTGACAATGTGACAATAAACTATAGAAGTCAATAAACTATCATTTTCTTTAAAACCAGTTTATTGGCCGGGCGCGGTGGCTCAAGCCTGTAATCCCAGCACTTTGGGAGGCCAAGACGGGCGGATCACGAGGTCAGGAGATCGAGACCATCCTGGCTAACATGGTGAAACCCCGTCTCTACTAAAAAAAAAAAAAATACAAAAAATTAGCCGGGCGAGGTGGTGGGTGCCTGTAGTCCCAGCTACTTGGGAGGCTGAGGCAGGAGAATGGCGTGAACCCGGGAGGCGGAGCTTGCAGTGAGCTGAGATCCGGCCACTGCACTCCAGCCAGGGCGACAGAGCGAGACTCCGTCTCAAAAAAAAAAAAAAAAAAAAAACCAGTTTATTGATTGCTATTTCAGTAAGAACTCCTTGTTTAGATCTTGTGCAATGTTCTCTGAAAGAAGCTAATGGCTGAAATGACTATAAGAGGCATTGAGGGTTTGTTGCATGGGTTGATTATTTGTTATATGGATTGAGCAAATTCCTGTATGAACAGAGAATGGAACAGACTTGCCTTCTTAGAGAAGGCAGATAAATCACTAAAAAAGTAGAACTTTATGGGTATAAATTAAGGTTTTGCAGTCATTTGAAATTGGATTGAACTCTGGCTGTGTGTGCCCCCAAGACAGAGTTCCCTTTTTGAAAAATTTAGGTAAAACCTACCTTAATGCATTCTGGCAAGCAATAAATGAAAGCATTTTTCTTGGTTACCACTTTCATGATAACATTTTAAAAATTATGTTTTCTATCATCTTTAGTAGAAAATAATCACATACACAATGCACCATTTTGTCTATTCACTGTACATTTTTAAGGCTGTTTCTATATTAGCAGCATTTTTGTGATTTAATATAGAATAGACATATTTCCAAAAAACATAAAGCTGGAGAGTAACATCCATGTGTTTCTCCAATTTGGACTAATATACGTATAAGAAAACAAGTCTTATTTTGTATTGACTTTTATCCTTTTACTTTCCAATATCATAATACTTTTTATAGAAGTACTCCCAAGAGCTTTGTAGAAATGAAACATTAAATAAATATTTATAAATTTAATAACTTTTTAATACTAATAATATTCATCATTAAATTGTATTTTTTAAGTTACCATTTACATGCTTCTATTAAGGGAGCAGAATTATGCTGCTGTAAGAGGCAATAAACACAAATCATTCTAATATCTCTAATAATTATCAGCATTAATTTCATCTGTGTCATCAGATTACTTTAATGTCTGCAGTTGCTAATCATGTCATTCCTGTTCTGCTGTCAGTCCTCAGTACGTCAGTCAGGTATTTGACCTTACACTCAGACGAGAAATAGCACTTGCTAAAATTGTGAATGGCATATCTTAGTGCTAATGATGATTTTATGGCTTTTGGAGGGTAGCTAAATTTCAGTTCTTGTTACTGATTAAACTTATCACTTGTTGGTCTGACAAACTATATTTGGGTTGGAATATAAACTAAGGGCTGTATTTATTTAACTATTAGTAACTTCTCTTTTAGCACATTGCAGATTAAGATTTAAGACACTATAGACTATTAAAAGGGGAAGGAAAAGAGAGGGTTATGGGTTGAAAAAGTGTCTATTGGATACTATGCTCACTACCTGGGTGCAATATACTTACGTAACAAACCTGCACATGTACCCCTGTATGTAAAATAATTTTTTAATAAAATTGAGAAAGTAATACCCTAGGAAAACTTTATACAAAATTAATGAGATGAAATTCAACAGTAATATACAGAGAGGCCTACACTCAGATTCAAATTGAATCATAAAGAACTGGATAAGAGAGATCCTGGTTAAGTTCGCCTCATATGAAAAAGCTGCTTAAAAACTCAGTAAAAGCCAAGAAAAAAAAACCATGATGTAGAATGTATTAGTCCATTCTCTCATTGCTATAAACAAATACCTGAGACTGGATAATTTATAAAGAAAAGAAGTTTAATTGGCTCACAGTTCCAAAGACTGTACAGGAAGCATAATGCTGGCATCTGCTCAGCTTCTAGGGAGACCTCAAGAAACTTACAATCATAGCAGAAGGCAAAGAGAAAACACAGACATCACATGGCTAGAATAGGAGCAAGGTGCAGGGAGGTGATACCCACTTTTAAATGACCAGATCTCACGAGAACTCACTCACTATCATGAGGACAGCACCAAGAGGATGGTGCTAAATCACTCATGAGGTATCTGCTCCCATGATCCCATCACCTCCCACCAGGCCTGACCTCCAACACTGGGGATTACAATTCAACCTGAGATTTGAACAGGGACACAGATTCAAACCATGTCATAGATATATTAAAAACTGAAATCTTAGGCTGCATTAAAAAAGCATAGTATCTTTATTTATTGTGGTACAAGCCACTGTACCTTGTTTGCATAGTTTTTAAAAAGTTAAGACATCTAGCACAAAACGTTATAGCAATATCATGAACACAGATACACAGACTTACGCAAATGAAAATTTAAATGGAATGATAAAACAAAGCAGTAATAACAGGTATTTTTTTTTCTAACCATAATAGATTAGCTGATATCTGACCTGCCATCCAGTCGCAAGTAACTATATGTTTGTGTGTGTGTGTGTGTGTGGTGTGTGTGTGTGTGTATGACTGAAGTCATCGATCAGCAATCAACACTAAGATCCTCAAGAGAAGTGATGTACATCAGGTTAGGCTACATTCATTCTTGCTTTCTCATTCAGGACATTTTTCAGAACTATGATGCAAGGAAGAAAACACCAGTCCCTCTGGGTTGAGAAAACAAAGACTAAAGTTCGGGTTGCCAGGGCAGCTGGAAATGAAGGGCAGGTTGTTAGAGAGGAAGGACCCACAGAAAAGACCTGAGTGTGTGCAAAAAAATTTACTTCAATTCCTTGGATGACTCCCAACCTCACAGGCACAGGGAAAGACTTTGAAAGACTGAGCAAGGAAGAGCTACCAGGAGCCCCGAGAGGTAAGCATAGATTTCCGAAATCTCCACATGATAGAGACTTACTGGAATTCAGGTATAGCTATAAGGAGAGACCCTGGTGAGTATCTTGGGCTTCTATTGAGACTCTAATGGAGTAGACCATGCCCTGGAGTAAGAATCATGGTTTAAGGCTAAGGACAAAGCTAAATTAGACATAGCAAGCTTAAGTCCAAGCCCCCAACAGGATTGCTAGTAATTTAACTTTCTTTTAGAACAAAACTTAAAATCCTTTAGAATAGATTCATACACTCTAGGTGCTCTATAACATATCACTCACAATAAAAATTATTTTTATATAAAAATAATTAGACACAAAAGAGGCATAAAATGGCACCAATAATTAAGAGATATAATCAACAGACTAAAACTCAGAGATTATTCAGAATTAACAAAAACTTCAAAATAGTTATAATCAACATGCTAATCAAAAAGAAGAAAAAAGAGGTGAAATTTTTCAAATAGAACCAGATTTTGTAAAAAAGAATTAAATGGACATTTTGGAATTGCAACATACAATATCTGAAATTAAGAACTTTTTGAATGTTTATAATAGAAAACCGAACAGCAGAAAATATCAATTTTTGAACTTGAGACAGGTGAATAGAAAATAACCCAACTAAATAGCAGTGAGAATAATAATAATAAAAATAATGAACAGAATATAAGAGAAATATGAGAACCCATCATAAGAAACATGTAACCTTTGCATGTGAGTGGTCTATCGAACACTGCTCTTTTAAAAAACAACTGCAAGGTAACAGAGGTAAGATTAGACTGAAGAATAAATAGCTGTAATGTAGTAGCAACAGAGGCTTCAGGCAGTCCCAGAGTGTGCTCTGAAGCTGAGGTGGCTCCTCAGGGATGCCCATACTTGAGGCAGGGACTAGGCTTTTGTCTTCCAACATTAACCAGACATTAGATGCACTTGTTGCTGGAAAGAAAACATAAATGTCAAAGAGGCAGTTGCCTTTAACTGAGGGCAAAATGTAGGGAGACACTTAGTTGCAAACAATGAGCAACCATTCCCTACAGACACAAAAATGACTGCCCTTTCCTGAAAAGGGTATCACACGCCAACGTACAATTATAAGACCAATTAAAAGGCCCAACATGTGTGTAACTGGAGCCTCCCAAATAAAGGAGAGATGAGTAAAAGCAACATTTGAAGAACTAATGTCTGAAAATTTCCAAAATCTGATAAGAACAACATACAAATTAAAGAAGCTCAGCAAATTCCAAACAAAAAAGTCATATATCATAGTTTAATAGCTAAAAGTTAACACAAATAGAAAATATTAAAAATAGCCACAAAGGGGGAAAGACTTATGGTAGTGAATTTCGGGAAAAGAACATGAATAATGGAGTGATCCAGTGCTTGGGACATTTTTTCATGTTTCAGTCACCATACTATGGAAAGGATATTAACAAATTAGAAAACAACCAAAAGAGATGAACAAGATGGTGTGGTCATCTAAAAGCCATGCTACAGTTTAGAAAGACCCAGCTGAAGATGAGAGGATTTAGAATAATATCTATTTCCAATAGTCAGTATCCTGGAACATACACTAATATTATTTTGTGAAATTTGGAAGAACAGAAATAAAACCAGTGGAAGGAAGCTTTCAGCAAATATAAGTAAAATATCTGTAAACTAATAATGGAACTGGTTGCCTTGTGGAGAAGTCAGCATGCTGTTATAAGAAGTATCCAGAAAGCAGTTAGCCATTCATCTGCCCAGGATCATAGAAAATTCTCAAATTATGTGTGATAGAAATAAATGTTCTCTAAAGTCAATTGCAATCCTAAAGGTCTAAGTCAAAATTTGTTTTGTCCTTTTTGTATTCGAATAAATATTCAAAACTTGAGCCACTGTATGCCATTTATGAGGTGTAGGTTCACATATTTTTGAAGTACTTTTTATAGAACTAAAATTTGATACGTTATTAAATGATCTTAAAGAGACAATCTGTCCACATACACACTGAAATGTGTGTTTCAGTGAGCAACCTTTGGTTTAGGGAGGAATTTTTCCACAATACTTCAATATGTGCACCCCATATCTAGTACATATGGCAAAAGGGAAAGCTAGAAACTCACGGGCAAAAGCTCCTAAAAGTATTAATATTGCCTTTAGCAATTAGTTTGTGTCTTAGATCATTCGTGCTGCTGTAACAAAATACCATAAACTTGGTAGCTTATAAACAGAAATTTACTTCTCACAGTTCTGCAGCGGAGAGAAGACAGGGCAGTTATGGTGAGAGGAACACAAGGAAGGACGAGGAAAGCATAAGGCATTCTTGGAGGATGGGAAGTAGAAACTTTTTCTTTCGGAGAGGCCCATTGCTGAAAGTCATCAATGTACATTCTGCCAATGTCAAGCCATCTTGGTCTAAGAGCATTATTACCGGCTTAGTCCAACATCTAATTATACAAGATTTACTTTCTTTGTATAATGACAACTTTCTTATTTTTCAATAATCCAAAAGAGGAAGTACACCTGAGTTTTTCTTCAGGCAAAAATGAGGCAACGTTTCTTAGCTATTACCTTGAGTGGAGCAGGTAATATAGTGTCCTTTGAGCTCCCTTTCCTATGTAATCTAAAAGCGAATCTTTATTCTTATAGACTACTAGAGTGCTGCCAAAATCTTATTTTGTTCATCTCTTCTTAACAAAGTATGGCCATGGCTGATATAACCTCTAGACTCTTTAACCATGAGGGGGAAAATTTCACTTGGTTAAGAATTCAATTCTTCCATGTTTCTTCCAAATTCAAAAATTAGCTTCACAGTTACTTTTTGATGTGGTGAATGTGGACACCTTTGTTTTCAACCTGGACTTTCCTCCCCATGGATTATTATCAGACTATATTTTTTAAGTGTTGTGTTCCCTGCAGAAGTCATGATATTCTTGGTTTTCCTTATAATGACTTGTATTTTTATAATTGTTCAATTTTAATATTTTATCATCCCATCCAAGCAATCCTATCTCCCATGTATAATTATCTCACTATCCCTCAATAATTTTATTTCTAATAAAAAGGAGAAGTATCACAGTGATTAGAAAGAAAAAGTCTCAGTGAGTTACAGATTTCACTTTAACCTTAAGAACAAGCCTGAAAATTATTCTCCAAATGGATAAATTGAGTCCCAAAATAGTAACACACTTGTGCTGACAGATGGAGGTGCAGATAGAAGAATGTGCATAGCAACTGCCGCCTGAAGCACTTCCATCTGTCACCAGGTCTCTGCTCTGTCTATACACTCAAAACTACTCTGTCCACTATCAGGCAATTGTGCAGGTTTTCTTCATTCATTTCACTGTGAAGTGAACTAAACTGCTCACAAGGATCTCTGCAGTAAGAATAATGAAAAATATAACCAGAGAGTCTATCTGTATGGCACTGAAACTTTATCAATTAAAGATATCACCTCTCATGGTTTTCCCTAGATAACATAATTAAGAAAAAAAAGAAAAAGAAAAAGAAGAGGATAAGTAGAGTGCAATGGGACAGGGGAAAAGAGAGAGAAAAATCTCCCAGCCAAGCATCAAGAAATATTGCTTTCTTTCCTTCTTTAATAAAAGAAGTCTTTTCATTTTTCATTTTCTTCCTCCTTATACAGTAAAAAATAAATAAGCCATATGAATATCAAAAATCGAATTCATTGTTCCTATTTGTAAGCAGCACATAAATAATGAGCTTAGAGTCTACAGCCAGGCCAGCTGGGTTCACAGCCAGGCCCTCTGCTTACCAACACTGGGACCTTTGGCAAATATTTGGACCTTTTTTGCCTCAGTTTTCTCGTCCACAAGATGAAGATGAATCAACATATCTATTCCAATATTAAATCAACAAATATAGATATACACCTCTTAGAGCAGTGCCTGGCACATGATCAGCTCTGATAAACTTGACCTGGACACCTAGCCTGTTGACACCCATGCAATCTGACCTGGCCCCACCACCTTGACTGGACACGGCACAGATACATACAGTGGATGCTTCGGATGACCATGATCCCAGGTGGGCTCCACATAACCACAGTAGAGCATCTACTGCCAGCCAGTGCCCTTCTGACTGCAAGCCCAAAGATGGCCCACTCATCATTGGTATCAAGCGGCTTTGTTTTCCTAATATGAGCAGTTTGTGACATTTTGGCTTTAAAAGATCTATTTCATTTCTCCTGTCCTGAGCTTCATCCCCAGAGCCTGGAGTCTGGTTCTAAGCTTGGGAGTAAAACTTTCCCACACAGTGCTCAGTCTTTGGTCACGTGGTGTGTGTATTTCTTTGTTTGTATGTGTGTATGTACTTCTAGATCTGAAAACTATGTAAAGTTGTGGCTTTTCATATTTGAAGATCTAGGAGGAAAAAATTGTTTCAATACAATTTAATATAATTGCAATAAGTTGGTTTGAGTTTGTCATCTGGGAAGCATGAAACCTAATAAGTAGATGATGAAGGAAATGCCCTGGTGTTTGAACGGTTCTACCACACAGGTTATTCATTTACATAGAGTTCAATAAGGGAGGTGGCATGGGAAGCTGGGCCTTGATCAGAGGACCCATTGTTTTTCTGCTTTTCACTTACAAAATTAAACTTCTCAACAAGCAAGTCACAAAGAGGCTTGCTCCCACTGTGCCCCCAACCAACAGCAGCACCGAGTCTGCTTTCAGGCAGTGGGCAAGCAGGGCTGAGAATTTGCCTCAGGCTACCAGCCTCCCAGCTGTGAAAACAAGTAGGGCTTTGTGCTTCCCCACCTGTGGAGTCTGCACAGCAGATTCACACCCTCCCCTAAATTCTGGCCAAGAGACTTCTTGTTCAGTTAGAATTGTTACAAAGTTCAGCTGGAGGTTTCCTTCACCCTGTGGCCTTTTCCCAGTACCTCTGGCAGCCCTCTGCAAGGACCCTTGAGAGGCAAGGCAAAAATGGCTTCCTAGGAGACCCAGAGAACCCACAGGCCTTTTCCCCCTGCTTCTTCTACCCCTGTATTTCCCTCAGCTGTCTAAACTGACTCAGTTCCAGGTAAGGTCTTAATCTTCTCCTGTGATCTAGACCTTCAGGTTCCCCAGTGAAGATGTGTGTTTGGGGGTGGATGATCCCCCTTTCCACTTCCACAGTTTGGGCTCACAGTATTTGGGGTGTCTCCTGGGTCCTGCAAGAGCAATCCACTTCCTTCAGAGGGTCCGTGGCTTCTCTTGGCTTTCTGATTTATTCCTGCAGTAATTCTGGAGCAAAAGTTCATGATGCGAGACTCCACACACCACTCTGTCCATCCGAGTGAGAGCTGCAATCTAGTCCTGCCTTCCGTCTGCCATAATCTTCCTGATTTGAGGCTTTCATGATTCTTAATTCTATTAATAATAAATCCATGAAACAGTCAAAACTTTGGACTTACATTTGTATAGTAAGTACTGTGTCCCCAAACAGTTAACACTACATTGACAGGAACTTGATAAAAGTAGATTCATGGCGACTTCACAAAAAGTGTGCTGGGTTTGTTAGGGAGAAAAAAGAAAGAGTGATATGATAACCAACACTTTCACCTTCTTGCTTTGTCTCTTCCAAGTTCTCCTGCTTTCTGAGTACTGTGATTCAATTCAGGAGTTTGAGTACCCATCACCATCCAGACTGAGACACCAGAGATGGGATCAGAACAGCTGAGAAATATGTGCTACCTATTGTGATAAAATAACAACTGTGATAAGAAAGACACACAATAATTCCTTTCTCTTCTTTCACACATTCTCTCTGTTTTCTTAGTTTTTTTGAAGAGTATTAAATCAATAGAGCCCAAATGCCTTGAAATCACCCAAACAAGCAAACCAAGAAATAGAAAACCTAGAGGATCTTAGTTATGGCTATGAATCGATCTTTCTGGTTATAGGGGTTAAAAAAAATTATCTGCAGCAAGCAGGAAATTCCTAGATGCTGTCTGCAGGCAGGTGAGCAGTTTATACTGACCCTGAGAGTAGGAAAAAGACATAAAACTCTTTGAGTTGTGCAGAATGAGAGGTAATAAGACTAAGAGCCTGCCTAATTAGAAAATTCAGTGATCTTGTAATCCATCCATCTGGCTTAAAAATGGCGGGGGTATAACCAAGTCAATAGGCACTGAGCAATTCTCTCTCTCCAAGAAACCCTGCTCCGCCTTCCTCTGGTTTCTTCCCGTCTACACCCCTGGACTTCTTTATAAGCCATCAACTCCCCAGTCCCCAGCCCCAGCTGTTGCCTGGTCTGAGGCAGCATCTGGCACAGCTCAGCACAAGTAAGAAGCGGTTGTATTTTAGCATCCCATCCCCTCTCAGAAACCCTCAATTTTCTAGTCCTATGTACACTGATAACATATTTTGCATAGGTTTATCATGTAGCATAATGCCCAGCACATTCTGGGACTGTAATAAGTACTTATTGAATGTACAAATAAACGGATTGATAACATTTGAGCATCTTGCAAATATTTGGCTTTACATTTCAACATAACGTTTTCATATTCGTTTTTGATGCTTACACATGGAAAAATGTCCATATATGTTAAAGTGCTTTGATAAACTTACCCATGCAACATTAGTCCATTTAAAATTTAATTGGTAGTAATACTGTTTTAATATTAGCTTCTGTTTTGAAATACAATAATTCAACCTAAGAAATAAAACATCTAGGACAAAAAATTAGTAAATCAAAAAGTGGGTCTATCTAAATTATTTAAGTGATGATTAAATATCCCATATTCCTTTGATAATTTAAACTGAGCCTCATTTTATTTTTCTCACGTCTATTTTTCTAAGACTTGTTTTAATTCATTGTGACTTTAAACAGAGTAAAACCAATGCTGAGTAGGATACTAATTTTCTGAAACATAAAGTCTGTAAAGACTTTACTGTACTTAAAAAAAGTTACCTATCAGAACTTTTTTATATCATAAAATTTGGCCTTTGTTTTTCATATGTGTTGCGATTATTTTGTACATTTATAATTTGTTGTTTGACCTTTTAAATACTTACCTTGAACATTTAGAATGTTTTATTTTTCAAGATTCAAACTTATAAACATGTTTTTGTGTGACTTGTCATTTTAGTGACATAATCAACCCAAAATTTGAAAACACATTTTCTCATCTTTTCTTCTAGTATATTTTGTATTTAAGAAAATATTTGTAAAAAGATTTGATTTATTTATAATACATGTTGGGTTTAATTCAGGTAAATATTTTAAGAAAAACATTTCTTCTGATTTCTTCCAGTGCATATTGGATTTTTCTTTGTGTGTTTGAATTTTGATCCACATGAAATTTCTTTAAATGAGTCAAATGCAGTGAGAATTTTTCTTATTTTCTTTTAAACAGCTCAATTATATCAGTATAATTAATTGATTAAATCCATGTTTTTACCAACTATTTAAAATGCCAACGTTGTTATATATAAAATTTTCATATATTCATAAACATTTCAGGAGTATTTTTTCAGTTCTGTTGGTTTGCTTCTCTTTTTTCTTCCCAAGTGTTTTCATTAATGTAAAATTTTGATACACTTTAACATCTTGTCAAACCTGCCATCACCTGATCCTGATATTTTTATGTAATTATTTTTCCAAATAATGTTCAGCTTCAATTTTCTTAATTGTAGTAAAGAGTTGGCAAAATAATTCATAAAAATGGGTAACAACGTTACATATTGGGGAAGTATTTCAACAATCAATTGTGCCATGGAAAGTTTCTCCTTCCCTCCAGGCAGGAAGCAATTCTGACTGTCATACCTCATGTACAGGGATCTTCTTTCTTCACATTTGACTTGGATTTTACTGAACCAGCTACAGTTTGTCACTTGATTTCCTTTAAGAACGACAATATGCCTTTGTCAAGAGGCTATCTGGGGCTTCTCTGGGAAGATACTTGAGGTATTGGAACGGATCATAACTAAGGGCCACTGAGGGATTAGCTCATCCTTGGCTGGCAGTGACTGTTTTCTAGCCAACTGCACTAACCAGCCACTGGTATCTTACATACAATGTTCTTCCTATTCTTTTTATACCACTTAGAAATTTCTAATAGGAATGGATACTGAATTCCTCTGATCCATATTCATGCTTATTTAGAAATATGAAATTCAATCGATTCAATGGGATACAGTGAAATATTTTAATTTTAACAATAAAGAGGCTTTCAAATGAATGTTAACCTTCTGAAGTATGTGTTGCTATACACCTGACTTAGATACAAGAACATATAAACATAGAAAGAAGTGGACTTTCTATTAAGTTTACTTCAGGAGAGCAGGGGAGGAGTCACCAAACATGTAGTTTAAAAGGAAGGGTGTGTGATACGGATGAACTTACCGCCTGGCCCCTCACTCCCAGACACTCGCTTCCATACAGAGCTGACACCATCGTCCTCACGCGCTGCAGTTCGGAACCAGTGCCTCCATCACCCCTTATATTTGAAATCTGTATTGGTATCTTCCTCTAAGTCTTGAAAAAAAGATACATTCTCTGCTTTAAAAGGAATAATATGGTCAACAAGCAAGCTTTCTTTAGCCCAAAGTCACACCTCCAGATTGGAAAAATACTAAAGAAAAACAAAGATGTAGCCCCTGCTGGTGAGAAACTGACCCCTTCTTTGTTCCTCTTTGAGAAGCCTAGAACCCTGTACCCAGTCTTCTTTTTTTCCTCTTTTTTTTCTCAGTCCCTGCAACACTCTGTTTTTTCCTTCCACTCACAGTACCCCATGACATTGAGTGTCTCTCCCATTCCTTTGACATTTGTCCTCATACAGTCTTTTGAAACCGCTGGCATTATCAACTTTCAGTGTTATTTAACATTCTACATGCCTTGTCTCTTTCACCAGGATACTAATTTTCTGAGAATAGAGTCATGTATTTTATTTATTCATGTCTGTCACACAGTCCAAGACATTATTATCCCATAATAAACACTCAATAAAAAGACACATACAGGCAAGTGGTCTCAAAGTTCAATACACACACACACACACACACCAGGTTTAAAAGCCCCTTTTAAACCAATCACAAACTGGAATTTGGGGAGAGTCTTTCAGTTTCTTCTTTGACAATATGGGGATAAAATAGCTACTTCACAGAATTATTGTCAAGGTTACATATTGCTTGTCAATATTCCACTTGATTCTGTAAAAGCAAGGCACAAATATGGCTGGTATTTGTTGAAAAAACATTCACAGATCCTGGTTTGTAATCATGAGTGTAATAAGAGCATTCGATTGGAAGTAGAGATTACCTATCCTAATCTTGTTTTGTCAATGAGAAAACATCACAGAGGTGATATGTTTCAAAACTACACAGTAGTGGACTACTATATTTTAATCAAAATTTTATTAGATAAATACTCATACCTTCCAGTTTATATACTGTTGGAATAATTACTATGCTTCAAATCAAAGAAATATTTTATTCAAAATTGACCTATAGTCAGTGATTATAATCATCTTAGTAATTACCTTGGTTTGTAAGAAAACTGAATAGAACTCTACGTGATGGATTTCCTCAATATCCTTACCTATTGCTGATGTTAAGTGAGTGCTTTGTCTTTGAGCTGTTACATAAATCCATAAGGCTAGAAATGGGAATATAGAAGATGATGAATTAAAAATTATATTCACCTAGGGCTGGGCGCAGTGGCTCACACCTGTAATCCCAGCACTTTGGGAGGCCGAGGCAGGCAGATCACCTGAGGTCAGAAGTTCAAGACCAGCCTAGTCAACATGGCAAAACCCCATCTCTACTAAAAATACAAAAAAAAAATCCAGGTGTGGTGGCAGATTCCTGTAATCCCAGCTACTCAGGAGGCTGAGGCAGGAGAATTGCTTGAACCTGGGAGGCGGAGGTTGCAGTGAACCGAGATCACACCATTGCACTCCAGCCTGGGCAACAAGAGTGAAACTACACCTCAAAAAAATTTTTTTTTAGTAATATTCACCTAACATCTAATTTATGCAGTGTTAAACATACCTATTGTGAAACTGACCATATCTCCCTGATGGTGTGGAAGAAATACACTTAAAATGATTATCAGTGCCCAAAAGAATATAGTGCTTCTGGTTATATAATAATGATGTAGCCAATTATAATACTGGAGTTAAAAAAAATAAAGAACACTTGTGTCCACTTCTTCTGAATGTGTGGCTGAGAGCCCTGGGGAAGCAGTGCAGGGCGTTTGTACGGATGCAGCTTCTAAAGGGAGAAGACCCTGCCCACCCATCTTGATAATTATCTGCTTTCTCTGCTTACTCTTAATTTAAATCTGCATGATTAAGGTACAGGCTTGCCAATAGAAGAGGGCGGCTGAGCTTCCTGACAACTGCATATTCAAGTAGCCAGCAGTGCTCCTGCAAGCCACAGGATCTGTCAGCACACTTGCGTTTGCCAGGAGAAAAGGCGAGAAAACTGCACTTTAAACATCAGGCTCAGAAAATCATTAGGCTATCAGCCCGTTTTAATACAGAACATAAATGCTTTTCCAGAGGAGACACAAAATCTTCATTTTAGGATGTGCCTTTTAAAACTCTTTAATGGAATTGTGGTGGGGAATGTCTATCCAACCACCTCATAAACGCTGGCTTCTGAAATCAGATGGAAGATAACTGAAAGACTCACTGCCATTTCCATCATTTTAGTAGACAATCTCAGGCCTGGCGCCGTGGCTCACACCTGTAATTCCTGCACTTTGGGAGGCCGAGGTGGCCAGATCACCTGAGGTCAGGAGTTCGAGACCAGCCTGGCCAACATGGTGAAACCCCGTCTCTACCAAAAATACAAAAATTAGCCTGGCATGGTGGCACATGCCTATAGTCCCAGCTACTTGGGAGGCTGAGGCAGGAGAATTGCTTGAACCCAGGAGGCAGAGGTTGCAGTGAGCCAAGATCACTCCATTGCATTCTAGCCTGGACAATAAGAGTGAAACTACATCTCAAAATACATAAATAAAATAAAATAGACAACCTCTAAGTCCATGTCCAGTCTACCTGGACAGTTATGGTATATTCTTTTAATTATAAATTTGGACAGTTAATACACCAGAGATACAAATGCAGGTAGAAATCGTCAAAAGATAACTACAGGAAAAGTGTCTCCCAACCAAAATCTTACTCCTGTCCTATCTTTGTGCTGAGTTGCATGTCTGCTAAGTCTTTTTTCTTTTGTTTTGTTTTTTGGTTTTTTTCTCATCATTCAACATAAGTACAATATATGCAATCCTTGGAGAAAAAGAAAGTCAAAACATGTTGAATGAAATTTCATTAAAGAGACAAAAGAATGATACCAGGTCCATGTCTCCCTCTCTCCCCATTTT
This sequence comes from Trachypithecus francoisi, assembly GCF_009764315.1. Taxonomy (NCBI): domain Eukaryota; kingdom Metazoa; phylum Chordata; class Mammalia; order Primates; family Cercopithecidae; genus Trachypithecus; species Trachypithecus francoisi. The sequence continues at coordinate 12,540,168 of NW_022681458.1, forward strand.
CTACCCCTTCCTCCTTCTGTCTCTCTCACTCGGCCCCTTTATATGAAAGGTCATTAAGGCAGTAAAGAAAGTATCTAGTGCTTGAAGCCTGGCATGAAGGTAAGGGCTTCCCAGATGGGAGAGAAAGCAATTTAAAAACAGCTGCTGACAACACCAGAGCTAAATTTTGCCTGCTTCACAATTTCTCTCAGACCTAGCACAATTAATATTTATTTCCCAATAGACATATTCTGTGCTGAACTGAGGCCTAAAACAGTCAGGAAAAAGTGGATTAACTGAAAAGAAATAAAGGCAGCTATCTTTGATTTCAACACCATTAACCCATTTATGCTGGAGGTTGCAATTTTTTGAATTTTTGCAATCAGACCTTGGAAGGTCTTGAGCAGCAGGATATAAATAATTCCCACATGCTTAGTGTTCCAATAAGGGAACACTAGGCATAAACCGGTTAATTCATATGTCAAAAACAGGTGGTAGTTACTGACTGCAACAACCCCTCTTTTTCTAGTCAAAATTGAACTCAACAGCCAAATATAATTGAAAAACATGGATCACATTTTATTCTGAATTTGAAAGATTTATTACATAAACAGATAATCCTTTCCATTGTGGTTAAAGCTATAAATATCCAGACATTATAGAAATTTTAAGACTGATATTAGGGCTTGCAAATCAGGAGCTTATGAGGTTATTTCTTCTGGAAATATTAATACACCTTTTTGGTTTTGCATTTTTGTCACTGTGTATGAATTATTCATAAGTAAAAATACTGAGATTTATTTTTTAGCATGAACACATGAAAAGAAAAAGGCAAATATAAGCTACTGAATTTACATCTTCACAAATATCTTGATAGCTCAAAGGGTTCTTAAGAAAGAAAAATAAAAAACATGACAATTTTAAAGTGATTTTTTTTGTTGTTTTTTTGAGACAAAATCTCGCTCTGTAGCCCAGGCTGGAGTGCAGTGCCACGATCTCAGCTCGCTGCAACCTCTGCCTCCCGGGTCAAGGGATTATCCTGTCTCAGCCTCCTGAGTTGCTGGGATTACAGATGCCTGCCACCACATCCAGCTAATTTTTTCTATTTTTAGCAGAGTCAGGGTTTCATCATGTTGGCCACGCTAGTCCCGATCTCCTGATCTCAGGTGATGTGCACACTTTGGCCTCTCAAAGTTCTGGAATCACAGGCATGTGCCACTGCGCCCTATCTTAAAGGGATTTTTTTTAAACTGAAGATTTCTATAGAAACTACTGGACAGCCCATCATTGTAAACAGACTCACAGAGGAAACTACTTCTTTGTACTAAAAGTGAAATAATGCAAGTATCGGAGATCGCAGCACAGCTTTTCATATTTGTCTGAATGAAAACAAACAAACAGAAACAGAAAGAAATGTAGCATCTGAAGCCCATTGCTTCTCCTTAAGTCAAATTCTTTTTTCCCCAGTGATAGCTTAGGGTTTTGGTGCCGATGAAAATATATCGAATATCTGGAAGGTCGTAAAAAAGAAATTCTTCTTCCCTGCCCCCTTCCCAGAGATCCGGCCCCAAATAGATCTATAGCTGTGCCTGGCAATCTCTGTTCCCAAGGGCCCCAGATAATTTTGATGCAGTGAACCACTGGACAAATTTTGCAATACCTCAAATGCATAGTAAAAACTTCAAACTTGAGTGCCTTAATCACAAGCAGGAAGAGGAGAGGAGGGAAAAAATACACCCTTGGTTAATTGTAAGAAGGTCTTCCCTGGAGGTTAGCATAGGTGGCATGTACTTGGATTATGGGCAAAGAGCCAGAACAGCTCCCACCAAAGTAAGAGGTGCTCAGCATTAAAAATCTCCCTCTGCTGGCTGCAGGGACAGGGGTAGCATTGGCACTGACAGGGAGGGGGAGTTGGGCTACGGATGCAACACTGATGACAGCAATTGCTAAATGAAACCCTTTCTACTTATCCATACGCTGTCACCCTAACTAGTGGCATATGCTGCTTTGTTGGTAGTGATGCTCACATTGGTATAAAAATCCATAAAAATGAAACCCCGCAAAGCCGTCTCTGATTCTCAGTGCCTCCAAAGTGCAAAGGCCAAGCGCTCAAGTCTTAAGAATTTCAACATTGTGTAATTCAGGTAACTTTTTTTTTTTGAGGCAGCGTTTCACTCTTGTCGCCCAGGATGTTGTGTAATGGTGTGATCACGGCTCCCTGCAGCCTCCACCTCCTGGGTGCACGTGATTCTCCTGTTTCAGCCTCCCAAGTAGCTGGGATTACAGGAATCTGCACCATGCCAAGCTAATTTTTGTATTTTTGGTAGAGACGGGGTTTCACTATGTTGGCTGGGCTGGTCTTGAACCCCTGACCTCAGCTGATCATCCCTCCTCAGCCTCCCAAAGTGCTGGGATTACAGGTATGAGACACCATGCCCTGCCTCAGTTTACTTCCAAGTTGTGAAACTAAATCTTCAATGAATTAATTTGAGTGTATTAGGTACTTGGGGAGGTTTACTGTGTAAGGTGGTAAGATCAGCTTTCCTAGAGATATTAAAATGTTAGAGACACCCTTATTTGTATGCTCTAAGATTCACTTTATAGATATCTACTCACTTCTTAGGCAATGAATATGCCTACAAAGGGATTTTACTTTTCTAAAGTTTTCCTTCTCTACAGCTTCCTCGGGCCATTTATATCCAAGATGCCTCATTCCTAGCCTGCCCATCAGGATACTCTACTTGACATCTAAAATGAGCAGGCAAACAGCCTAGAATTTCTCTGTCTGGATTGTTTCTCCTTAAACTAAACAAAAACATTAAAAAAAAAAAAAAAGAGTATGAGATCAAGAAGATGGATGACACAATCAATTATGGTATTTCTGGCGTTGAGTTTCTCATTTAGCGTAAATGTGAAACAATTTCCCTACAAGAAAAATTTTGCAGAACAACATTCAAGACGTGGCTGTTTCATTACGGAGGAACTTGAAAAGTTTACAAAGCTACTATCGAGGAAAGTAAAAAGAGGAATGGAGGTAACTGTTTAAGAGTTGGGTGCAGCTAGGCCAGGCACAGTGGCTCACACCTATAATCTAAGCACTTTGGGAGGCCGAGGTGGGTGAATCACATCAGGAGTTCAAGACCAGCCTGGCCAATATGGTGAAACCCTATCTCTACTAAAGATACAAAAAATTAGCTGGGCATAGTGGTGGGCACATGTACTCCCAGCTACTTGGGAGGCTGAGGCAGGAAAATCACTTGAACCTAGGAGGCAGAGGTTGCAGTGAGCTGAGATCACGCCACTGCACTCCAGTCCAGGCGACAGAGTGAGACTCCATCTAAGAAAAAAAAACAAGAGTTGGGTGCAGCTGTGCCGAAGAAAGGCAAGGAATAACTGACGTCAATTTTGTTTTATAATGGTTGATGGAAACTTCTTTCCTCCCTCTTACAGTTTGACTTTCTGGATAAAAATAAATATGTAAGATAGTGAAATAAAAACAATTATATTGGTTAATTAATTCGACAAATGTTTATTAGGTGTTTACTATGAGTTAAGCACTTTATTGAGGACTGAGATTATATCAGTGAAGAATAAGAAATTTCTGCTTTTGTGAAATATTTGTGCTAGTATAAGGATACAGAAAATAAACATATAAAGCAGATAAATATACTATGCAAGAATATAAGTGCTATGGAAAAAACAAAGCACAATTAAAGAGGATCCATTAAATGACAGTTATTTTTTAATCACGTCTTCAGTGCAGGTATCGTGTTAGATGTGAGAAATTCAACAGTGTCCAAAGCACTTGTAACCCTTAAGGACTGAGAACCTCTTCCTGTGACTGAGACATGATCCAGAGGTAGCCAACTTGAGGGTGGTTACACCTGTAGGCTAACAACAGAGGATGTGAACTGATGCTTGGCCCCACCTGGCCAGGGAGGATATTGCTCATAGATCAACAGCACTACTTCCCATGGGGCCCCCCAGTTCATCTCCATATAGTGTTCCATAGAGTCTGGATCTGTGAATCAGAGCCAATACTTGAGAGGAGTGCAGTTAGTGTGAGGATGGAAGCTGATCAGTACGTGCCCATGCCTAAACAGGAGAGCACACTGTCAGACAGCACGCCCTGTATCCTTTGATCCCAGTTACAGAAATTGACCCTTATCAAACTGCATCGTTATTTTATGGCTCATTTGTTTAATATAGCTTTCTTTTCATTACACTATTAGTGAAGTTGATTACATTTTTCTCTTGCGTGATGCATACTATACCAGGAACAAATTATTTTTCCAAAGAATGTATTTCTAATAATAAAATAATGCATAATTATTTTATGTAATCCGATTTACCAAAATTGCAAAACATTAAAATATTAAAACTTCAAAATTTTAAATATTAAATGTCAGTGTATACTGTATTCCACAGAAACAGAGATGTTTTCAACACATAATAAACTACCTGACATCCTTTTTTTCACCTACTGAGGAACAATGATGTCACTTCTTGCAGATACTGCGTGATTCAGAGAAGTCTATATAAATATATATACATACATGGTTATATAGAGATATCACAACACATATGCGTGTAGGTATATATTATATATGTATCTACACACATACATACACATATGTGTGTGTGTATATATATATATATATATAGAGAGAGAGAGAGAGAGAGAGAGATAGATAGACAGATAGAAAGAAAGAAAGAAAGAAAGAGGAATTAAAAGAACTAAAAGACTGTCCTCACCAATTATTTTTAACCAAAGAATGAGACTTCGTTCCTCTAAAGATAATAAAGAAAAATGACAGTAAACAATACAATCAAATAATCAGTGGTCCATATCCAGGAGCACATCCAGTTTTGTGGGGCTTAAATCTTATACACTTTTGGAGGCCCTCTTTATAAAAAGAATAAAAAATTATAAAGGCAAAATTTGGTTAGAACATGAATTGTTATTAAGAATGAAAAAAACAATAAAATTGCATATTTTTAAAAGCTGATATGTATTATAAACATCAAAAAATTCGTAGCAGTAATATAATTTTTATCAGTTAACTGGCTAACTGGCTGGCCCTGCTCCATAATAATTTATTCCCCATTTACTTTTGACTCCATATTTTTTGATCAACTCCTCACAAGAAAACAATTTTGTAAAATCATTTGTACAAAAACAAATAGTAAAACAATTCAATCTTTCTTCTGGCATGGTTTGATAATTTTAAAAAGTTTTTTAAGCTTCACAACTTCTTATTGGTAATGCCATGTAAATTTTGAGAATTACTGCCAAATCTGAATGCTAAAAAATCTCTACCAATTTTCTTTATTCATGAACTCTAAAATTTGGAAAAATGTTCTATAAACTATTTTCTAGCTCCATGTGTTTCAAACCTTATTACTTCTTTCCTTTTTTTTTTTTTTTTGAGATGGAATCTCGCTCCGTCACCCAGGCTGGAGTGCAATAGCGCGATTTTGACTCACTGCAGCCTCCGTCCCCTGAGTTCAAGTGATTCTCCTGCTTCAGCCTCCTGAGTAGCTGGGATTACAGGTGCTCACCATCATGCCTGACTAAGTTTTGTATTTTTAGTAGAGACGGGGTGTCACCATGTTGGTCAGGCTGGTCTCGAACTCCTGACCTCAGGTGATTCACCTGCCTCAGTGTCCCAAAGTGCTGGGATTACAGGCATGAGCCACCGTGCCCAGCCCAAACCTTGTTTCTTCTCAAAGCCCACATACTTTCCATAAATGAAATGGTGTAACACACCCATATCACAGTACAACCTTTGGTTCTTCATCTCTGTGAGACAATGCTATACGTGGCACAATGGATAGTCCTAGTATTCCTGGAGGCCATTCCTACACCTGAAGAGCTTGTAAAATCTATACAAACAGAAATGCTACAAACAACAAAATTAAGTAACCCACCAAATCAAAATAAATATATCCCAAACTCAGTTCCCCATAGCCAGATCCTGAAAATGCCCATAGTCCCTCCATCATCACATGGCACTAGGAGTACTATGATAATGGGGACGATGAAGTATAAAGATACAGTATTCATGAATAAGTGCAGTTAAAACATTTTGCATTTGAAAAAAAAAAAAAAAGATGATTAATTAAATTCCTTATAGGGGCTCTGCCCAGGGAAAATAGAGGCCATGAGTATAGATAACCCATTCAAGACATTTTCCCCCATGATGTAAAGGGAAAAGGAACAGGAGTTGTAGAGATGTTTATTCTGATTTGTTTTGTTTAGGATGAAAGAGACCATGGCATATACACTGACTCAAATGATCAAATAGAGAGACCACATTTGAAGGACTCGAAGAATACATGAGTGATTGCAAGATGGGGCCTCATTTGCTGACCAGAGGGGATGAGATCCAGGACATGAATGGAAGAATTGACCATAAATAGAAGCCTGAAATTGTCATCCTTTCTAACAGCAGAAAAGCAGAATATGTGGTACCTGCATGTTATGTTTGCAAATATGGTGATAAGAACATATGGAATTTCTCCTCTGATCACTTCCTTTCTCAGTGAAACGAGATACAGTGTTTTTAGCTGAGAATGAGGAACTAAGAGAAAGTTGATGTTAGCCGTTGAAGGCGAGAGGAATTGTGAGGTAACTGTCTTGAAAAAATGGGAAAGTAGGTTAACTAGGGAAAGCTGTAAAATCACCTGGAAGCAGTGGTGTCCATTTGAACACTGTGTTCATGAATTAAAGAGCAACAGTTAGAATGGCTATGTGTTTTTCTTCAGTCACACATGGTTGGTTCCGAGTATGGAGAAATTAGATTTAACAACGACTGGGTTTTTCTGATGAGTGTGATGAAAACAGAGACAAATGAAGGAGAAAACAGTCTATACTTGGGAATAATAATGATGATGGAGCATGGATCCTAATTTGGACAAGGAGAAAATAAGAGTCACGATGGAGAGGGAAAAGGTGGTGGAGTCAATGGATTAGAGGAATCAATGTTATTGAAGAATTTCTGGAGTGGATGTACTTCAAGACCTTGGAAATTTAGGAGGCCATGTTTAGAGAACAATGGGCCTAGAACTGAAATTACACGGTGTATTGTAGGAATGACAATATCTAAGATATGCCAACAAGAATGAGTGGCTAAATCAGGGTGAAAAGTAAGATTAAGATAGGAAGTCAAAGAAATAAGAGCCAAATTATGGAATATTGGAATAGTATTAGAATTTGTTCCTGAAAATGAATAAAGAAATCACCAAGAATTATGACTGGAATAGTGTTGGAAATAGAGGGAGCCAGGTGCTAAAATCTTCAAAGAATGAGACTGAAGTGCCTGGAGGACTGTTGATTGTGCAGAAAGGGTCATTGGAGGGGAAACAAATCTGTTAAGATGAGCTTCGGTGAAGCTAAAGTTTGTTAGTGGGGAAGAAAGGAAAAACTGTTGGGAAGTATCAATGAGAAGAAAGAAGGACACTAATCCCGTATCAAGAGCTACTGACACAGTAAGGGAGAAAGAACAGCTTCCACTGGAGAGGAATTTAGGGGAAGTAAGGTCTTAAAGAATAAGCTTCTGCTAGAGAGAAAAAAAGAATAGTTCGTGAAAAAAATGAAGATATAGAGAGAGTTTAGGTAAAGAATGATTGAGTTTCAGAGGGTAGGTGAAAGGATTTGGAGAAATGCATAGAAAAATGTGGAACTGGCTGATATCAGGAGGTGTACAGAGCTTGTGAGGATATGAGAATAGTGTAGAGAGGTGTCCCGGGAGATTCTCATGTGCTCACCTGGAAAATACTCACCATAGTCTTTCTCAGCTTTATCTTCTCCAACTTAAGCAGGCGTCGGAATCACTTTCAGGCTTATTCAAACACAGATGTCTGGCATACTCATTCAGAGTTTCTAATTCAGTGGATCCTGGGTGGTGCATAAGAATTTGCATTTCTAAAAGTGTGTCCAGATGATGTTGATGCTGCTGGTCTATGGACCATTCCACTGTTCCAGTTCTTCCTCAAAGAAGACATATCTGTTTCACCTGACTAAGCTAATTGCATGTCCTCATAGAAAGCTGTACTTTTCCTTCAGAGCACTTCGTAGTCACCACATTTACTTACTAGTTACACATAGTGTGTGCTTTTGTAAGTGATTCCAACAATAGACACTACATAGTAAAATATAAGCATTTCTTTCCATTCCCATTCTTTCTCCGGTGCCACCACCTTTACAAGTTTGGTATACATTCTGCTTGCTTGTTTCTCTCCTTTTTTTTTCTCTCTCTCTCTCTCCCCATGTTCCTCTCTTTCTCTCTTTCTGTCTCTTTCTGCAAGTGTCTGCACATGCAAAGGATGGGTCATCGTTTTTCTTCACAGAAGAGGAGATAGGACCGATAATTTAGAATATTGGTAATTAAGTTAAATCAAAATCACGGTATCCTATTTGACATGATAGTTTAACGTTAGTACTAACAAAAATTATTCTATAGCCTTGCATATATACTCATATATGCACATACATATAGCCTTGCATATCTATATATATCATATATAGATATATAATCTGTAAATTACAAAATATATATATTCTGTGCCTATATTATATACATACAAACATACAGAGAATGAGATTTGAGATCATTTATTTCTCTAAATTTCCTAAGGAAAAGAAAGTCTCACTTAAATTTCAACTTCGGTGCACAATTTCCTCCCTTAGGTAAGATAATAAAAATAAAATTGCCATAATGTCCTCACCCTTTGGTGAAACTGTTATTTGTAAATGGTGAAAAAGGCCCTGCTGGTATTTATCTATGAACATTGAATAAAAGGTTCAGAGCATTTCAGACAATGAATGGATCTTACTTTAAGGATAAAAATCTGAATTTTCCTTGATACTGGGTTTGATAATAAATAAAGAATATATTAATTTTTTTAGAAAACAATTTAGACTTTACCAGGAAGCCCCCAATTCTTCACAGCAAGGGCTGACCATGAATGACTCATTGAAAGAATATATAATGGAACAACTAAATCTCTTGATTTGCCTCTTACACACCAACCATATAAGTTTTCTATGGAACAGTAAGGGAATTTGGGTTTTTAATGATTTCTGTTTACTGCAGAATAACCTCTTAAAAAGTAGAAATGAATGTGTCAGCCCTTTAACTATATAAAGGTGTTCCAAGTAAATTGTTTATTGAAAAGTTTTGTGCATTCTATTTACTCTTTTATCTAAGCTTTTGAGGAATAAATACAAGTGTCTTATACAGCACTTACAAAAATGAAGACTCCCCATGCCGTACTCAAAAGAAGAAGCAAGAAATTTGCCTGATTTTTAGAAGTACCAGTCAAAAACTTCCCAATTATATGTGCATCACTTAGCTGTGTTTCTGTTGATATAAAAACCTTATTTAAAAGTTTGACTAAGGGTCATCTCATGGAAAGTAGAACTGGACACTGGGTTGAAAAATTAGGTAACTAAAAATAGATGAGGAAGAGGTGGAAACTTCATTCCCACAAGGAAGGGAAGCAGTTCCAGTAGATAACCCTAATTGGCATCCCAATAACTCAGGAGATGATTGGAACAGAAAGCACTATTAAGGGGTATATTAGAAGGCCTACAGAAGACCAGGGCTAAATCTCTCAATTACTCTAAACTGTCCATGATAGACCAAAGACCAGACAAGAATCCCACAGCTTTTATGGAAAGGTTAAGAGGGGCACTAATAAAGCACCTCTCTCTATCCCCCGATTCAGTCAAGGGGCAACTCATCCTGAAGGACAAGGTTATTACACAGGCAGCTCCCGATATTGGAAGAAAGCTACAGAAGCAAGCAATAAGACCAGATAGCGCCCTAGAAAACCTCCTGAGAGTAGGCACTTCAGTCTTTTACAATAGGGATTGAGAGGAGGCCCAAGAAAAGGAGAGGAAGTACAAGTAGAAAACAGAGGGTCTAGTAGCAGTTTTACAAGCTTGTAAAGTCCAGAATCCCCGAAGTGCATCCACTAGCTGTTTCCAATGTGGTCAGTCAGGGCATTTTAAGAAGGAATGCCCAGAAAGCAAGACAAAGCCACCTTGACCCTATCCAGCCTGTGGTGGAGACCACTGGACACAGACCTGCCCCCGAGTGGAGGTCACTGGGTTTAGAATTAGTCTCACAGATGGTCCTGGGGCTCAAACCCCGGGCTCCAGCAACTCAGACTGCCATTACAGCACAGGCGCCCTGGGCAATTCTGGAAATTTAAGAAAGGAAAGTAGATCTCCTTCTGGATACTGGGGTGAGTATCTCTCTCTCCCTCTCTAATCCAGGGCTCCCCTCTTCCCATAGCATGAGCATAAAGGGGTGTCTCAGGAAAAACTCTAACTCAATATTTTTCTCAACCCCTTAGCTGCAGGTAGGAGAACGTACTATTTACACATGCCCTTCTTATCATGCCTGAAAGTCCCACCCCTTTATTAGGTAGAGATATTCTAGCTCACATAGGGGCCGGCATTGTTATAGCCCCAGGACAGACATTTTGTCTCCCCCTGATGGAAGATAGCATTAATCCAGAAGTGTGGGTAATTCAAGGAAGAATAGGTCAAGCTGTAACTGCTAGGCCAGTCCAAATCTATCTTAAGGATCTCACTTCTTTTCCTAACCAGAACTATGTCCCCTAAGGTCAGAGGCTAGGAAAGGGCTAGCAACCATTATTGACAACCTAAAGATGCAAGGCCCCCTCAAACCTTGTAATAGCCCCTGCAACACCCTAATATTAGGAGTGCAAAAGCCCAATGGGTAATGGAGACTAGTTCAGGACCTCTGCCTCATTAATGAGGCTATAGTTCCAATCCATCCAGTGGTACGGAATCCTTATACCCTGTTAAATACCTGAGGGAATTAAATGGCTTACAGCCCTAGATTGAAAGGATGACTTTTTCTGCATACCATTACATCCTGACTCTCAATACCTGTTTGCCTTCGAAGATCCCTCTGGCCAGACCGCCCATTTAGTATGGATTGTGTTGCCTTGGGGATTTTGAGATAGTCCTCATCTGTTTGGACAGGCACTGTTACAAGACCTCTCTGAGTTCTCTCATCCTCATGTTAGGGTCTTGCAGTATGTGCCCCAACTGAGGAAGCATCTCAGGAAGGCACCAAAGCTATTCTTAACTTCTTAGCTAGCAGAGGTTATAAGGTTTCAAAACCTAAGGCTCAGCTCTGCGAAGCATCAGTAAAGCACCTAAGCTTTGTGCTGTCTGAGGGGGCCAGAGCATTGGGGGAAGACAGGATTAAGCCTATTTCCTCTTTCCTCCTCCCCAAAACATCCAAGCAACTAAGAGGATTTGGGGTATTACAGGATTCTCTAGGCTACGGATACCTTGGTATAGTGAAATAGCTCATCCATTATATAACCTCATAAAAGAAACTCAGGGAGCTAAAACTCACCTTTTAATCTGGGAACCTGAAGCTCAAAAGATATTTGACCAGCTAAAGCAAGCCTTGCTCTAGATGCCAGCTCTCAGCCTTCCTGTAGGGAAGGTCTTCAATCTGTATGTATCAGACAGGAAGGGAATGGCCTTCAGAGTTGTAATACAGGCCTGAGGACCAGCTCAATAGCCAGTGGGTTACCTAAGTAAGGAACTTGATTCAGTGGCTAGAGGGTGGCCAGCATACCTCTGAGCCATTGCCTTGGTGGCTCTGCTGGTCCCTAAGGCCTCCAAATTAACCCTGAGGAATGATTCAACTGTTTACACCTCACATAATGTGATAGGACTACTGTACTCTAGAGGAAGCCTCTGGCTAACAGCCAACTCCTTAAATATCAGGCCCTACTGTTAAATGGTTCTCACATCCAATTAAAGACTTGTTCTAGCCTAAATCCAGCCACCTTCCTCCCTGAGGAAACTGGGGAACCTGAGCATAACTGTGAACAAGTCATAGTACAGACCTATGCAGCCAGGGAGGATTTCAAGGAAACTCCCTAGAGAATCCAGACTGGACCCTCTTCACAGATGGGAGCTCTTTTGTAGAACAAGGGATCCACGAGGCAGGATACACAGTAGTCACTCTAAATGACATCATTGAAAGTGTGCCTCTTCTCCAGGCATAAGCGCTTAGTTAGCTGAGCTAATATCTCTTGCAAGAGCAATTGAATAAAGCAAAGGAAAGGTAGCTAATATTTACACTAACTCCAAGTATGCTTTCCTAGTTCTCCATGCTCATAAGGCCATTTGGAAGAAAAGGCATTTTCTCACCACCAATGGTTCTCCCATAAAATATCACCAGGAAATTAATAAGTTACTATCCTCAGTTTTCCTTCCACGAGAAATCACAATAATGCATTGTAGGGGACATCAAAAGGGAACAGATGAGGTAGCCGAAGGAAATAGATGAGCTGATCAGGCAGCTCAGTCAGTGGGAAGAAAGCCTCAAGACTTCAACACGCTTCAAACCCCTCTAGTCTGGGAAGGATCCATAAAAGAAATTAAACCTCAGTACGCCCCTAAGGAAGTAGAATGGTCCACTTCTCGAGGGTATACATTTCAACCCTCGGGATGGCTCCAGTCAGAAGATGGCAAGCTCCACTTGCCAGTCTCTAGCCAATGGAAAGCCCTTAAAGTCCTTCACCAAGCTTTTCACTTAAGAAACATTAAAACGTATCAATGTACCCAGAAATTGTTTTCAGGAGAGAACTTACTAAAAGCAATTATGCAAATTGTTAATGCTTGTGAAGTCTGCCTTAAAAATAGTCCCCTAAACAGGAGACTCCTTCCTTCTCAAAACCAAAGAATAGGAGGTTATCCAGGGGACGACTGGTAAACAGACTTCACCCACATGTCAAAGGCAAAGGGCATTCAATACCTGATGGTATGGGTAGACACCTTCACTAACTGGGTAGAGGCATTCCTATGCCATACAGAAAAAGCCTCTGAGGTAAAAAAATAAATAAATAAATAAATAAAATAAAAGTGTTAGTGAATGAAATAACTCCCCTCTTTGGTCTACCTAGGTATCTTCAAAGTGACGATGGACACTCATTTAAGACAGCTGTCACACAAGGGGTCTCAAAAGCACTAGGCATAGAATACCATCTCCACTGTGCTTAGAGACCCCAAATCCTCAGGAAAGGTAGAGAAAACTAATAATATCATCAAGAGACACCTCAGAAAATTATCCCAAGAAACTCACCCTCCTTGGGTCAGTCGTCTTCCTATCACCTTGCTAGGAATAAGAAATATCCCTTTCAAAACTAGGTTTTAGCCCTTTTGAGATGCAGTATGGATGATCTTTCCTTACCAATGATTTTCCATTAGATCAAGAAACCTCTGAGCTAGTCAAGCATGTAACTTCTCTGGCCCACTTCCCTCAGGAATTAGCACAATTAGCAAGGGCCCAACCCCAGGAAATTGGACCGCCTCTATTTAACCCAGGAGATTTGATACTGGTGAAGGCTCTCCCTCCATAAGCTCAGGCTGGGAAGGGCCTTACACTCTTCTTCTTTCAAATCCCTCGGCAATAAAAGTTACAGGAATCAACTCTTGGACTCACACTCAGTCAAAGCCGGAAAAGCTGAGGGAGCAACCCCTGACAGCCCAGAGGAACGACCTGAATATCAATGCGAAGAAATAGACCTTAAGCTGAAAATCACAAAAGAGAAGTAACGGAGTAAGAACTACTCATCTTACTCAGCCTCGCCTCTACCTCATGAAATACTTGATATCATTTCTACCTCTCCTTTTAAGCCAAATATTAATTGCTGTAGCATTTTGCTTAATTACTATCCTTACAGCAGGAGTAATGGTTATTAACAGGAAGTAAACATGACTGTTTTACTATCACTAAGTCTGTTAGGATTTTGTATTGGACTTAGTAATACATCACACCTCTTAGCTCCTACAATATCTGCCATGGCCTGTTTCAACAACAAATCTAATTGTTGGAATTGTTGGGTCTGTCCTAAGTGGTTCTCTCAGTTCAACGGCACTGAGGAATCTGACAATGACCCAGAACTCACCATCTTAGGGTTCCTTTTGTTGGCTTTACCTTTAACCCTTAAAGACATATCAGGCCTAAATGGGACATGGTATGGGAGAACTTTCAACTGGGTGACTAACTCCTCTCAGGAGAAAATTCCATCCCCAGTGCCAAAGAACACTATCCCCGAAGATAAACTTCACACCTCTAGGCTGGGAAAAGTGGACCGAGTAATAGCAAAAGCCTCCCTCTGCTTTAGAAGCAACGGGAAAGGACCACACTTGGGAGATCTCAAGTATTGTAACATCACGCTTGTAATTGCTGAAAGTTCAAAGATTTGGGGAGGAGAATGCAATAAGGGTAGTCTACAAGAATCAGAAGCCCTAGTAGGGGACTTTCAGAATCTAGCCTCTCCCATTGGTTGGAAGTCTCGAAGGGAATGGCATGCTCTAAATAACCACCTTGATTATAATGTAAAGAATAACACATGGGCCTTTCCAAACATGCCCCCTTATGGAACTCCAGACCCTTGTGTGGTGCTTGCTAATGGTAGCAGCTTACAAATCTGTCAGGGAACTGGAGACATCGGGACTGACAGCCCTTGCCACAAGGATCATCTAAGATATTGGCCAGGGCATATTATGCTCTTTAATCTTCAGCTGAGTACTGCTAAGTGTGTGCCTGTGAGCAAAACTTCCTAAGGCTGGAGTGGGGTCAGGGGAACTAACAGTCAAAAAAGGTTTGTGAGAACAATAGTCAGAGATCACAACAGGCCAGAATAGTTGGTGTCCCCATCAGCCAAGGTAAAATAACAACACAATTCTTGATACTAGCAATAGAGGATTCAGAAGAGTATTGCCTAAGGATAAGGGCAAAATTAGCACTAGAAGAAAGGTGGCTCTAATTCTATCTGACAAAACTATAAAGCAAATGTCAAAAGTTAAGTTACTTACGTGTAACTTAAATGTATCCCAGAACACAGCCAAAAAATATTTATAAGAGTACAAAAATATCCAGCACACAAAATGGTAAAGTTCACCATGTCTACAATTCAATTTAAAAAATAGATACATAAAAAGTAAGTGATCTATAATGCAGAGAAAAATCAATCAAAAGAATAAAAAATGAAAAAATGAAAGAATAAATAGGAAAGGACATTACAAGTTATAGATTCCCTATGTTAAAGAAAATAAAAGAATGATAGAGACCTATAAAAAATTGTAAGAATACTTACTTTGAGATCATTGTAGATTCTTGTACAATTTTAAGAAATAATGCAGAGAGATTCCATAATTCATAGTATGAATTTAAACAGTTTGCTTAGTCAGGCACCCATTGAGGAGGAACTGGGTTGTTTTCACTTTTTAGTTATTGTTGATAAAACTGCTACAAATCTTCCTATAAGGATTTTGTATGAACATGAGTTTTTATTTCTCTGGGATAAATGGCCAGGAGTACAATTGTGTGTTACACGGTAGCTGCTTATTTAGTCTTGTTAAAAACTGCCAAACTGCTTTCTAGAGTGGCAGTACCATTTTTACATTCTCATCAGCAATGAGGAGTTTCTTCACAACCTTGTCAACATTTTTTAATTGTATAGTAACTGCATAAATTATGCATATTATACCTAAATTATGCATATTAGTTTGTAGATAATTGATATCTTTGAGTCTTCTGATCCACAAACATGGTATATGTTTTAATTTATCTAGTTCTTTAATTTCTTTCATCATAATTTATAATTTTCAAGATGTAGATCCTGTGCATATTTTATTAGATTTATACCTATTTCATTTTTTGAGTAATTGTTAATGACATTTTTTATTTCACTATTCAATTGTTCATTGTTAGCATATAAAAGAAATACAGTTTATTTTTGTAAGTTAGCTTCATAGCTTGTGGGTTTGTTGAACTTAATGATTCTAGGAGGTTTTTTGAAGATGTGTGGAATTTTCTACATAGAAAAATTATGTCATCTTGAAATCAAAAGTTTTATTTCTTCCTTTCTCATATGTATATGTTCCTCCCCTGCCCCTAGGTCTGCCTTTTCTTCTTTTGTTGCACTGGCTAGAATTTCCAGCACTATGTTGAGTAAGAATGAAAAGAAGAGACATTATAACTTTATTTCCAATGTTAAAGAGTGTTCTATTCTTCAACTTTAAATACCATGTTAGCTGTAGATTATCTGTAGATGCTCTTTAGGAGTTAAATAAGTTACTCCCTATCCCTATTTTTCTGAAAGTCTTTATTATGAATATGTTTTAAATGTTGTGAAATATTTTTTCTGTATTGATACATGTAATTATGTGATTTGTCTTTAGTTGGCTGTTAATCTAGTGAATTATATAGATTAATTTTCAAAAATTAAGCCAGACCTGTATCAGTATAATAATCTCCAATTGGCCATGGTGTTTAATTCCTTTTATGTATTATCCATTCTATTTGATTACATTTTGATGAGGAATTTTCCACTGTGTCTTTATGAGGTTTATTAGTTTGTAATTGTAATTTTCATTATATTTGTTTTTATCAGGATAATACTGGCTTCACAAAAATAATTAGGAAACATTCATTTCTCTTCTATTTCTTGAAATAAATGATATAGAACTTGTGTTAATTCTTTTAAATTTTTGATAGAATTCTCCAATGAAACCATTTAGGTTTTAAAGTTTCTTTTTCACAAGTTTACTTTGTATTATTAATTCAATTTTCTTAATATTTATAGAAAATTTCAAATGTATTTCATATTAGGTAAGTTGTAGTAGTTTGTAATTTTGAGAAATTATTCATTTCAACCAAATTGTCAAGTTTACATGTATACAGTTGTTTGTATTTTCTTATTCTCATGTTAATGTCTACATTAAAGGGTCTGTGGTTACATCCCTGTTTTCTTCCCAATACTTGTAATTTATGTTTTCTCTTTCATTTTTTTTCCAGTCTTGCTAGAGGTTTTTAAATGCTGTTGACCCATTTGCTTTGGGTTCATTTTGTTCTTCTTTCTCTGGGATCTTGAGGTGGGAACTCAATGACAATGGTGAGCTCAATAATCTCCCACTATTATTGTGATTATCTAAGTCCCTTCATTAGTCTCTAAAAAACTCATTTTATGAATCTGAGTACTCACTCCAGTGTTAGGTGTATATATATTTAGGATAGTTATGTTTTCTTGTTGAATCGCACCCTTTATCATTACATAATGCCCTTCTTTGTCCTTTTTTAGTATTGTTGTTTTAAAGTCTGTTTAATCTGAAATAAGAAGAGCAATCTCTGCACTTTGTTTTCTGTTTGCTTGATAGATCTTACTCCATCCCTTTACTTTAAGCCTATGGCTTCATTACGTGTGAGATGGGTCTCTTGATGACAGCACACCACTAGGTCTTGCTTCTTCCCTACTCTGTCCAGGTCCAGCAGCCAAACTGGCTGCGGCTGCCTAGAGGAGTATGGTGAGCCTTGGGGGATAGGCACCCATGTGCCATGTTTCACTGCAGCCATTTCCATGCCCGACCCTCTGGTCTCCATGCAAGCTAGAATTCTGTCTCCGCCAACTTTCTGGGCAGTTCATCGTGCCAGCTCACGTGTCCACGGGGTCATGTGGTCTCCTGAATCTAGGATCCCAGAGGTCCAGAGGTGTGGGCAGTCCCACATCTATCTGACTCGCCTCTTCCCTAGGAGCCATTCAGGGTCAGAAATGAGTTCTGGTGCTTGGCAACCTTATGCTGGATTCCCAGCTTCCTCCCATTTCAGCCCAGGGTCTACATCCTTCTTCTGCCCACTCTCAATGCTTTCTTTCTGAAGACCTATTTGGATCTCCCACTTCGTGTGCTGGTGTACTTGATAGTCCTGTCTCTCTCAGTGGGAGGAGCTCTTCCTGGGTGCATCCATTTGTCCATCTTGACTCTTCCTCCCAATGTTTCTATTTTAAAGTCACCTGATTAACAACTTTGCTACCACTGGCAATCTTAAGTCTCCTTTGTCTTATAAGCTAAAATGTTTCATTTTCAGGATTTGAGACATGAACATCTTAAAGCTGGGTGGGGGGCATTATTCTGCCTAACACAGTCTGTTTAGACTATTTGTATATAATGTAATTATTCATATGCTAGAAGATAAGTATTCTTATAAAATTTTTATATTATTTTCTCTGCTTTCATTTCCCTACTCATTTTTTTCTGCTTTCTTATGGTTATTTAAATTTTTTTTAATTCATTTTGATTTATTTAAAGTGTTTTTGAGTATCTCTCTCTGTACAGCTTTTTCAGTGGTTACTCTAGGTTTTACATTTTGTATATATATATTTTATACATATATATGTGTATGTGTATATATATGTATAAAATAAAATTCAAAAGCCCCCAAAACCATTTGAATTAACTCCCTCTTCATCCAGGGCATTCTAAAATTTAACTCAAAAGACCGGTTCGGACCATGATGGGATGTGGGGGCTGGTTGGACGTGCCTCATTATACCTCCCCAGACCTTAAGTATGATAAGAAACATTTACAGTCTATTCTCTCTAAAGCCTCCTAATTGGGAGCTTCATTTGCATGATAAAACCTAGATCTTCACAACCCAGACATTCCTTTCTACAGATAATAACTCTTTCAACCAATTGCCAATCAGAAAGTGTTCAAATCTGCCTATGACATGGAGGCCCTTCACTTTGGGTTGTCTCACCCTTCCAGATCAAACCAGTGTAAATTTTACATGTATTGATTAATGTATTATGTTTTGCTAAAGTGTGTAAAAGCAAGCCATACTCCTATCACCGTGGGCACATGCCATCGGGACCTCCTGAGGCTGTGTCATGGACACATCCTTAAACTGGCAAAGTAAACTTCCTAAATTGACTGAGATCTGTCTCAGATATTTGGGTTCACATACATAACTTATCATAGTCTACTAATGCCGTCATTTTACCTGTTTGAATGAAGTATAGAAACTTTACCTCCTTTTACATTGCTTTATCCTCTCCCTCTCATAACGCAATGACATCAAATATTTCTTTTGTATATGTTTAGAACCATACCAGTGTTACAATTTTTTGATTCAACCATCAAACATAGTTCAGAAAATGCAAGAGGAAAACAAAAGCCTGTTGTATTTACTTATATATTTATATACCATGTTCTTTTCTTTTTTCTGATGCTCCAAGGTTTCTTCTTTTATAGATTGTTGGGGGTTTGTTTGTTTGTTTAGATAACATTATTTAGCTTTCTTTTTATTTTTTCTATTTTTCTGAGACAGAGTCTCACTGTGTCACCCAGGCTGTAGTGTAGTGGCATGATCTCGGCTCATTGCAACCTCTACCTCCTGGGTTTAAGCGATTCTCATGCCTCAGACCCCTGAGTAGATGGGCTTACAGGCATGCACCACCACCACACCCAGCTAAATTTTGCATTATTAGTAGAGACAGGGTTTCACCTTGTTGGCCAGGCTGGTCTCAAACTCCTGACCTCAAGTGACCCACCTGCCTCGGCCTTCCCAAGTGCTGGGATTACAGGCATGAGCCACCGTGAACAGCCTAGCCACTTCTTAGCGATAGCTCTGCTGGTGACAAATTCTTTTATTTCTCCTTCATCAGAAGATGTCTTAATTTCTATTAAAAATTATTTTTAAATAAGTACTTAAAAATATTTTTTAAAATAAAATATAAAAATATATTTTTAAAAATAATTATTGCTAATAAGTCTTACTTATTAGATATTATATTGTTAACTGAAAACATGAGCATACAATTTAATTTTGAATACCTCTAAAATAAATAGTAAGTGAAAAATTGTATATATTTTTTCAAGATCATTATCCAAGCTCGCTACCATTTATCCACTTGAGGATAGAAATTAGGTTACCTTTCTATGGAATTATGTAGCATAAAGGGACTACTTATTACTTAAGCCACTGAACAGACCCTGTATTCTCTCACTGTGCATTTCACTGGTCTGTACACTAGATCTGCCTAATTAATGTCTTCACTTCAGTTATCAACAGCTCTGCTCCCTTTCTTAAAGATGTCCAAAAGCCCCTGAATCATCACCTTCATTTAATGGCTCCTCTTGTCCCATATTTGAAGGCCTCTTTCTCAGGCAGGAGAACTGCAACTTGAAAAGTTAAGTAAATCTTCATGCTTGTAGAACTGTCTGTGCATATCAGGACATCCATGTAATCCCCCTAATCTCTTCCCAAAGCTTTAGCCCTCTTCAAACATCCACGATGCAATAGCATTCTCAGCTTCTCTGTTAAAAACCCTTTATCTTTTAACAGTCCCTTGCTCTAAGGGAATATTTTTCAAAGTATAGTCTAATCATTTGCATCAGACTTGATAAATGCTAACCAAAAATACAGATTTCTAGATCTACCACGAATCCCAAGCTTACTGCATATTTCTTTTTTTTATTTTTATTTTTTTGAGATGGAGTTTCACTCTTGTTAGTGAGGCTGGAGTGCAATGGTGCGATCTCTGCTCACTGCAACTTCCGCCTCCCAGGTTCAAGCGATTCTCCTGCCTTAGCCTCCCGGGTAGCTGGGATTATAGGCCCACAGCACCACACTCAGCTAAGTTTGTATTTTTAGTAGAGATGGGGTTTCTCCATGTTGGTCAGGCTGGTCTTGAGCTCCCCACCTCAGGTGATCCGCCTGCCTCGGTCTCCCAATGCTGGGATTCCAGGTGTGAGCCACCGTACCTGGCTGCATATTTCATTCTTAACTAGCATGCAGGTGATGATTGGACATGCAAAAGGACTGAAGTCCTAGGTAGTTGGGTTCAGTTCCTCAGATCCTCATTCCCACTTCATTCTGCTGACAGCCACAGTTATTAAGAGCATTTTAATGCCAAAGAAACTTTAGTATTTTCAATAGCAAGAAAACTAATTTAATTGAAAATAAAACATGACAGTAGAGAGAGAAATCCATAGTTCAGAATTTAGTTTTGAGTGGAGTAAAATGAAAATGAGATTCTTTCTCTCCACAATGTTCTTGACTGTGCTACTGGTAAGTGTGAAATGATGGTAAAGCAGGGATAGACTACTGGTTGCCTCATGGATAAATATCAAGTGGATAATGGTGTTGTAAAAGGAGAAAAATGTGACAGTGACAGGAAAGATAGCACAATACTTTCAACATGACACATTTTCTAAGACTGAGATTAAATATATCTGTTTTCTTCTAGAATTGTGAAGAGTATTTTTAATCTTCGTATTCTCGTTCTATTGAATAAAAATTCTCTTTCACTCATATAAGCCTCATGTCTCTATACTCAGCCAAGATAATGAACAAAAGCTTAAACTATGGATCAAGATAGGTTGCAACTTGGCTTCAGCTCTTCCACTTAAAATCTCATGAAGTTGGGCTTTTCACTTCCACCATTCTAGTTCTAATTTTTCTATGTAAGTAAAATGTGGTCACATATTACTTCCTAGCATCACAGTGAGAACTCAAAGAGATAAAAACAGCGACCATCCTGACTGGTCATTGTATGCACTCTGTCACTCTCAGCTGCCCTCTCCTACCTGTGTACCGCATCTTGCAAAAAGATGGCAGTGGAGCCATTCTGTGGCCTTAATCTTCACCTTTATCAAAACCTATGTTCTTAACTAGATTGCAAAAGGTAAACTGAGATAATGGGCTTTTTTTCTCCCTATAAGGATGTGGAATATGCTGCAGATAAATGCGGAATGACACCAAAGTTTTGCCTATTGATAGCCTCCCAAGTGGATAATGGTGCGGTCTCCTTACCTTGTGCTGTATATTCCAGCACCACCATTAGAACTTAGGCTGAATGTTTTAATAGAGGAACTGAAATCTCATTTGGATTCTTTCTAAGCTTCAGTATATAAAAATGCATTAAGAAATGTTTTGAATTTAGGCCATACTATTACACTACTCAATTTCAAACTCAACCTGGTAGTAATAGTTTATAATGTATGCCATAATTCTCACACTTGATAGCTAGAAATAATAGTTTTTCCTTGCACTAAAATAAAGAGAGAAACAGTTTTTTAAAAATGTATTTGTGATCCAAGAACTCTGGGTCTTGGCTAGAAGTTATCAGAAGATATACGACATCTGGAAAAGTGGATTACACTAATTTAATTTAGCAACCTTCTATCAAAACCTATTATCTGCCTATTATATATTTCTATTATTTCTGCAAGCAGTCCTAACAAACACAAAGAAGAGGAGACAGTAGTCCCTTCTCCAGCTTAGAAACAAGGAGCCCTTACTCCACTGCTTTATGGTACCAATGCAACCAGCTTTGCTTAAAAAAAAAAATCTCAATTTAAATGTACGTATGTTATTGACTTCTATCCATTTACCAACTCCATTCTTCTCTAACACTTTCCCTCAAGTTCTGGAATATAGTTACATATACCTTTCATGTTAACCCTTTGTTTTTCATCAGTCTTTTCTTTTTGAGATGTGGTCTTACTCTGTCACCAAGGCTGGAGTTTAGGGGTGCAATCACATCTCACTGCAGCCCCAAACTCCTGGGCACAAGTGATCCTCCCCTCGCCAGTCTTCCAATTGGCTACAGGCACACACCACCATGCCTGGTTTATTTTTATTTTTGATTTTTTGGTAGAGACAAGGTCTTGCTATGTTGGCCAGGCATGCCTCAAACTCCTGGGCTCAAGTGTTCTCCTACTTCAGCCTCTCAAGTTGCTGGAATTACAGGCATGAGCCACAAGGCCTGGCACATCAGCCTTTTCTTAAATACAATCTTCTGCCCAAACGCCCGTACCATTACCTCTTTACACTGATGCCAGCTAAAATAATGTTTTAAAAATAGCAAGGTGAGTATCATTAACTAAAGTTAAACATATTCTTCTCACTTTTTGTGCTCTTGTAGTATCTGGGGGAGATATTAAAGCTTGTCCATTTTTTTTCTTATTTACCATAAAAGTCATAATTCAGTTAATTAATTCAACCTGAAATCGTTATGAAACAAACAAAGTATTTTTGATCAGCTAATGTAATGCATAAGAATAACTCTAGGCCGGGCGCGGTGGCTCAAGCCTGTAATCCCAGCACTTTGGGAGGCCGAGACGGGCGGATCACGAGGTCAGGAGATCGAGACCATCCTGGCTAACATGATGAAACCCCGTCTCTACTAAAAAATACAAAAAACTAGCCGGGCGAAGTGGCGGGCGCCTGTAGTCCCAGCTGCTTGGGAGGCTGAGGCAGGAGAATGGCGTAAACCCAGGAGGCGGAGCTTGCAGTGAGCTGAGACCCGGCCACTGCACTCCAGCCTGGGCAGCAGAGCGAGACTCGTCTCAAAAAAAAAAAAAAAAAAGAATAACTCTAGCATATTTTATTGTTTCCATAGTTATCCTCCATTTAGAAAACAGTTAACATAGCAAGCCTGAGGCTACTAATCTTTTGAAGGTTCTGCTGGCAAGGTTGGCTCTTGGCTGACTCTTGGTTTGGCTTCTAAAACTTACTCTAATTGATAAGGTCGGGTACCTACAGAGTTTGTAAATACAACGTGATTCATGGTGAACAACTGCTGGAAGTATGGGATTTTAGTAGTGTCCACGCAGAGAAACCTATGTGACCAGTCTCCCATGGGCAGAAGCATCACACACTGTTGCTGCTAGAGGGAGAATGTGATTCGTGTGGCCACTCACCACAGATCACAGATCACAGGAGGAGTGTAGGAGGTGGATGTGTGTTTATTCACACTCCCTCCTGTATGTTTCCTTTATGTACCTAGCTTAGGATGCTTGCTGTGTTGTGATAAATCTTAGCTATGAGTATGGGCCTATGCCGAGTCCCATGAGTCCTTCTAGCAAATTACTGAACATGTGGATAGTGTTAAGGATTGCCAAAAGTGTTTCCTTATCAGATCAAATACAAATTAATAATTATACAAATTAGTATAAAGTAAAACAAGAAAATTTGTCTGTTCCAATCTCTCAAGACAGAATCAGTCTCTTTTTTTTCTCTTTGCCCATAACATGTTACTCCCCTGCTTAAAAACGTGTGATTATGACCCACTGCACTTAAGACTCAAATTCCTCAGAACACCTACCAATTCCTTGCCCAACCTCATCTCAATTGACTTGTAGTCTTGCTCCCTGGGCTTCTGCCGTGTTCCCCACCCCAGAGGAGAGTCATGCATTATATCCACTCACCAAATGGGCCTTCTCTCCTCCATTCTTCCAACGCCATCCCAAATCTGTCTTTCTGCTCTGCCACAGGTCCCATAATTCACTGAATTTAAAGCACAATTTTAAAAGGTGGCAATTTGTTGTTAAAATTAATCTCCCCATCTGAATGTGCTTTCCTCATAATTATTTATGAGCAACAGGATATCTAAAGCTAGGTATAGCTGGAAATCCCTTTATAAACCACCATAGTTGGTATGTCTGCTGAAAGATCGGCTTTCATCATTTGTATCAGTTAAGGGATGTTGACTGCAAATACAAAACGCCTGACTAGCCATGACTTAAACCATAAGGATAATACAACTTACGGAACACAAACTCTGAGACAGGTGGTTTTCAGGTATGCTCAAAAGCTCTACAGTATTAAGCCACTGAATTGGTGTTCCTGCATTTCTCTTAGCCTTTTCCTTTTAGTTGTAATTTGGCAACTGACACTCCAGACATCACACAACCTTATTCATTTAGAAAGCAAGGGGTAGGTGATGTGTTGGTGCTAAAATAGCTTCTTCTTCACATGGCTGGCTTTCTCTTTTACCAAGGAGCAGAATCTTTCCCACAAGAGAATAGTTCTCTTCTTCTTAAGATGTGTTGCCCGGAATAAGCCAATGTGCCCTCCCCTAGACCAATCACTGATAAAAATAAATAGATAAAGATCAACTCACAAGACTGGCTTAAATCAATCACAACTAGCCCACAATGGCTGGATGAAGAGCCTGAACATGTTGCTTGCTGCTGAAAAAGTAGGAATTAGGTTAGGAGGGAAAAAGGGAGCTTGGCTTGTGAGTAGACCAGTGCTTTGGGCACTATATAATGAATCCAAATAATGAGGAGCACTGATTTAAACACAGATTCTTGAGCCCAGCCTCCAGAGTTTCTGCTTCAGAGGATCTGAGGTGGGACCTGAGAATCCACCTTTCTCCCAACACACCAGGTAATGCTGCAGCTGTTGCTGCTGATGCTAAGGGAACCCCACTTAGAGAACTACTGGGGGAGATAAACATTAGCCTCTGTCACACAACTTCACAGGTGCCAGGTAAAGCCAAGAGTTATTAGTGGCTTATTTACAGGCATAGCTAAGGATTAGTGTTTATCTCATATGCAGAGGTATTTTCATAATGGCCTCACCTACAGCTGTAGGCAAGGGTTAGTAATGGCCTGTCATTCAGAGTGGGATTATGCACTGAATCAAAGCAAGTTATCATAGTTTGAAATATTATTTATTATGTGATTCATCATGTCAAATATACAGGAAAACTGTAAAAAAAAAAAAACTTTCTTTGTGTAGCAAAAATTAACTCCTGAAGCCAAAATATTGGCCAGTCCAACAAGAAAGTGAAAACTTCAACAGAACAATAATGAGTTCAGAAATTGAATCAGTGACAAAACAGCAATAACAACAAAAACTTACCAACCAACCAAAACAATTCCCTGAGCCAGATAGATTCACAGCTGAATTCTACCAGGTGTACAAAGAAGAATGGGCACCAACTCTACCGCAACTATTTCAAAAAGTTGAGGAGGAGGGACTTCTTCCTAACTCATTTTAAAAAACCAGCGTCATCATGGTACCAAATCTGGCAGAGACATAATGAAAAAGAAAACTTCAGGCCAATATCCCTGATGAACATACCAAGAAAATATCCTCAACAAAATACTACCAAACTGTATTCACTGGCACATCAAAAAGTTAATTCATCACTACCAAGTAGGCTTGATTCCTGGGGTGCAAATTTAATTCAACATACACAAATTAATAAATGTGATTCACCACAACAAGAGAATTAAAAACAAAAGCCATATGATCATCTCAATAGACACAGAAGAAGCTTTCAGTAAAATCCAATATCCCTTCATGACAAAAACCCTCAACAAACTAGGCATCAAATGAACATGCCTCAAAATAATAAGAGTCATCTATCTCAAACCTACAGCCAATGTTTTACTAAATGGGCAATACCTGGAAGCATTCCTCTTGAGAAGTGGAACAGGCAAAGGATGCCATCTCCCACCACTCCTATTCAACATACTACTGGAAGTCCTAGCCAGAGCAATTAGACAAAGGAAAGAAATGAAAGGCATCTAAACAGGATAAAAGAAAGTCAGAATATCTCTTTGTGTGTACAATATGATTCTACACCTAGAGAGCCCTGAAGACTCCACCAAAAGACCCCTAGAACTGTTAAATGACTTCAGTTAAATTTCAGGATACAAAACGATTTTTTATACATCGAATAACATTCTAGCTGAGAGCCAAATCAAGAACATAATCCCATTTGTAATAGCCACAAAAAGAATGAAATAACTAGGGATACATCTAACCAAGGAGGTGAACGACTTCTACAAAGAGGTCCACAAAACGGCCAAGTGCAGGGGCTCACATCTGTAATCCCAGAACTTTGGGATGCCGAGGTGGTGGGTGGATCACCTGAGATCAGGGGTTCAAGACCAGCCTGGCAAACATGGTGAAACCCCACCTCTACTAAAAATACAAAAACTAGCCAAGCGTCCTGGTGCACATCTGTAATCCCAGCCACTCAGGAGGTTGAGGCACAAGAATTGCTTGAACCCAGGAGGTGGAGGTTGCAGTGAGCCAAGATTGCACCACTGCACTTCAGCCTGGGTGACAGAGTGAGATTCTGTCTCAAAAAAAAAAAAGAAAGAAAGAAAAAAGAGTACTGAAAGAAATCATAGATGAAACAAATAAATGTAAAAATACCCCATGCTGATGGATTGGAGGAATCGATATTGTTAATATGACCATACTGCCCAAATCAGTTTACAGACTTAAGACTATTCCAATCTAACTCCCAATGTCACAAAACTATTTTTGTGACATTTTTCACAGAATTAGAAAACACTATTCTAAAGTTCACGTAGAACCAAAATAGAGCCAGAATAGTCAAAGTAATCTTAAGCAAAAAGGACAAAGCCACAGGCATTACATTGCCCAACATCAAATATGCTACAAAGCTACAGTAGCCAGAACACCATGATATTGGTATAAAAACAAACATGTAGACCAGAGGAACAACATGGAGAAATCAGAAGTAAAGTCATGTGCCCACAGTCACCTGATCTTCAACAAAAATAAGCAATAGAGAAAACACACCCTATTCAAAAAGTGATGCTGGAATAATTGTCTAAACATATACAGAAGAATGAAACTGGACCCCCAACTATCACCATATACAAAAATTAACTCAAGGTAGATTACAGACTCTAACGTGAGATCTAAAACTACGAAAACCCTAGAAGAAAACCTGGAAATACCCTTCTCAGTATTGGCCTTGACAAAAAAATATATAGCTAAGTCCTCAAAAGCAATTGCAACAAACATAGAAATTGATAAGTGGGACCTAATGAAATTAAAAAGCTTGTGCACAGCAAAAGAAACTATCAATAGAGTAAACAGACAACCTAAAGATGGGAGAAAATATTTACAAATTATGCATCCAACAAAGGTCTAATATCCAGAATCTATAAGGAACTTAAACGATTCAACAAGTGAAAAACAATTAACTTCATTAAAAAGTAGGCAACGGACATGAACAGACACTTCTCCAAAGAAGACATACAAGCAGCCAACACATAGAACAAAAGCTCAGCAAGGTGCAATGGCTCACGCCTGTAATCCCAGCACTTTGGGAGGCTGAGGCAGGTGGATCATGAGGTCTAGAGTGGATCACCTGCGGGCAGGAGTTCAAGACCACCCTGGCTAACATGATGAAATCCCGTCTCTATTAAAAATACAAAAACTAGCTGGACATGGTGGCATGTGCCTGCAGTCCCAGCTACCTGGGAGGCTTAGGCAGGAGAATCGCTTGAACCCATGAGGTGGAGGTTGCAGTGAGCCAAGATCGCACCACTGCACTCCAGCCTGGCAACAGAGCGAGACTCCGTCTCAAAAAAAAGAAATACTCATCGTCAGTAACCACAGAAATGCAATTCAAAACCACAATGAGATACCATTTCACAACATTCAGAATGGCTTTTATTAAAAAGTAAAAAATATAACAGATGTTGGCGTGGCTGCAGGAAAAAGGGGGCACAGATATACTGTCAGTGGGAATGTAAATCAGTCCAGCCACTGTGGACAGCAGTTTAAAGATTTCTCAGAAAACTAAGAGTTCAACTCCTATTCAACCCAGCAACCCCATTACTGGGTATATACCCAAAGGAAAATACATAGTTCTACCAAAAAGACACATGTAACCATATGTTCCTTGCAGCACTATTCACAATAGCAAAACTATGGAGTCAACCCAGGTGCCTAACATTGATGGATTAAATAAAGAAACTATGGTTCATATGCATTATGGAGTAATATGCAGTCATTAAAAAAGAACAAAATCATGTCCTTTGTAGCAACATGGATGCAGCTGGAGGCCATTATCCTAAACAAACTAATACGGAATCAGAAAAACAAATACCGCATGTCGTCACTCATCAGTGAGAACTAACCATTGAGTATACATGGACATAAAGATGGAAACGATAGATTCTGGGGATTATTAGAGGAGGGACAGAAAGAGTAGGGCAAGGACTGAAGAAACCTATTAGGCACGATGCTGGCTACCTGGGTCATGGTTTCAATCACACCTCATATCTCAGCATCATGCAATGTACCTTCATAACAAACTTGCATATGTACCCCCAGATTCTAAAATAAGAGCTGAGAAAAAAGAACATTCTAAATAATGCAAATTATTTTAATAAATTTAAATGCAGTATAACAGGATATTTTTCTCTGAACTTCTAAATACGTAAAATGGGAATGATAATGTTTTATATTGTCTGAAAACATACATACTGGGGAATAGAATTTTTGCATGAATTTACAATGTCAAACCAATTAGAAGGCTAGAAAATCGGTCTGGTGGGTACATTTTAAGGAGTAGAGTTTAGGAAAATTGAGAGATCATATCTATGAGGCTAAACCAAGAGGTTAATTCAACCAGGTATGCCTGACCTGCTGGCTTTTGGTTACTTGCCTCTCGTTTTTTTGTTCTGTTTTTTTCCAAGAAGTTGAAGACGGCAGTAGCTGAAGGTTGTACTGCCGAAACTTGAAACTTAATCTTCACTGGCTACTTTATAGACAACATTCATAGGTCACTATGATAATGGTTGCGTCAGGTGTTTTTCAGGAACTTGGGCCAGTTCCTGTCCAATTCAAATGGGTGGAGACCACTGACCATTCAGCTGACCTGCACAAATGCCTGACAGGTGGCATTTTTATGTGGGAGAGCCAAAAACTTCACCCTCAGATCATGCTAATGCTTCCATTTTCTATACATACGTCCTATGAGACGCCATGAACTCCAGCTGTGCTTGCATAAAATGAACCTGTTACTTGATGTTTCCCCACCACCAACTACTGTTCCCTATGCCTTAGACCACCCCACTTCCCTAATCCATAAATTCTACAAGCCTCACCTATTCTCCTCCCTTCTATATTGGTGCCCTTGCAAATACATCTTTTCTCTTTCACAAAACCCATGTCACAGTGATTGAGTTATTACATGCGGGCGGAGCAGACCTGCACCTAGCCAGTAACAAGTCTACTGAATATATGCATAGAGAAAGATTTGAATAAAATATGTGGAATAAGTTTTTGATTATAATAGGCGTATATGATGGTGGTGGTGATCATATTATTAAAGAGTGCCTAATTATACCATATGCTATCGGTATACTCTTGTTTAACATCTACTATGTATCTAGTGTTGAAATAATGTCTTTATGTGTATGTGGACAGTATAGAGAAGCAACAAGGTTTACCCAGGTGAAATCTCTAAGTGAAAAACAAAGGTATAAGAAAATAGGCATTTACATGGCCATAGACTCGAGTACTGTAAGAATATGTATGTAGATGAGAAAGAGTCTCCAGAGAAAAGCTGGTCTGCCTCAGTTAGGCTGGGTGATTTAGAATGAAAGAGAACGGGGGCGGGGGATTCCAAAATAGGATAATAGAAAGGGGTAAAAATTTATAAACTGAAAAAAAAAAAAAACCGATTCCAGAGGAAGAAACCACTTTCTCTGAATAATAATAAAACCTGGCTGATTCTAGGGTGAGAATTTTAAGTAATCAAGAGCACATTGGCTTTTGAACCCATTGTTTTAATCAACCTGGTAGGTAAATAATAAACGTGATTAAACACACCTCAGAGGAAAACTTATTCAACTAAACATTTTCATAGAATATATTTCTGAGGTTAAAATTTTAAGATTAAGGAGCTATTGAGTGTAAAAATAAATTCTATATAAAATAGAGAAATGCTTCTCTGTGCCATAGGGAATTATCTTACAAACACACATCATATTTTACATGTGTGAAGAGCCAAGATGGCCCATCTGTGCTGCAGTTATTATTTAACCATCTAGAAAGAACTCGAGCTTTGTGAGTCCTATATTTGGATAAACACTTCTGATCCCTGTATAACTGGCTGCTCTTTTGTCATGGACACTTTTATCTTCCTCTTTGTAAGTCCTGTATTTTTGTTAATTTTTACTAGCACTTCCTACACATCGCCTGTGTTCTTTACTTATGAAATTTGGGCTAATACCATAAAATAAGTTTAAATCTTATTTCAAAGATACAGAATCCTTGGGGGAGTGAGAGTGGAGAGTGAGGCTTTCTCTTTTTATTTTATGCACCTCTGTATTGTTTGAAATTTTAACAAGCATTTATTGCTTTCGAAACATTTTTAAACAAATAACTTTTAAGGTGGTAGAATATACACAACATATAATTTATCATTTTAACCACTTTAAGTATACAATTCAGTAGCATTAAGGTAAAGTCACATTGTTGTGTAACTGTCACCACTAACCATCTCCGGAAGTGTTTCATCATCCCAAACTAAAACTCTATATCCATTAAACAACTTCCTAGTCTACTCTTTCCACAACCACTGATGACCATTATTTCACTTTCTTTCTCTATAAATTTGACTACTGTAGGTACCACATAGTGAAATTATACAGTATTTGTCTTTTTATGAGTGGCTTATTTTACTCAACATAATATCCTCAAGGTTTTTCTACACTGTATATTATATCAGGATTTATTTTCAAGGCTGAATAATATTCCATTGTATGTATATTTTATCCCTTCATCTGTCAATGGGCACTTGGGTAGCTTCCATTTTTTGGCCATTGTAAACAATTTTGCTATGAACATGAGTGTACAAATATCTATTCATAGCTCTGCTTTCAGTTCACCTGAGTATATGTCCAGAAGTGTAATTGCTGGATCATATGTAAATTCTTAGCATAAGTTTTAAGAAAAGTGCTGTAGTTTTTCTCATACCAGCTGCACCATTTCACATTCCCACTAGCAGTGCACAAGAATTTCATTTTCTCTACATCATTGCCAATGTTTACTTTCTGTTTGTTTGATTGTAGCCATCCTAATGAAAGTGAGGCAGTATCTTATTATAGTTTTGATTTGCGTTTTCCCAATGATTAGTGATGTTGAGCATCTTTTGTGTATTTATTGGTCATTTGTATATCATCTTGGCAAAATGTCTATTTAAGTCATTTGCTGGCTTTTTTAATAGGGTCTTTTGTTTTGTTACTGAGTTTTAGGAGTTTTCTATATGTCCTGGATATTAATATTACCTCAGACATGTGATTTGCAAGTATTTTTCACATTCTGTGAGTTGCCTTTTTACTGTGTTGATAGTGTTCTTTAATGCACAAAGTGTATTATTACTGAAGAAGTTCAATTTTCTATTTTTTATTTTATTGCTTGTACTTTTGGTATAACACTCAATAAATCATTTCCAAATCCAATGTCATGAAGTTTTCCCCCTTTGTTTCCTTCTAGGAGTTTTATAGTATTGGTTCTTGCATTTAGATCTCTGACCCACTTTGAGTTAATTTTTGCATATGGTAGTAGGTAAAGGTTCAACTTAACTTTTTGCACATGGATATTCTGTTTTCCTGCACTATTTGTTGAAAAGACTTATCCTTTCGACAATGAATGGTTCTGGCACCTTTGTCAAAAATAATTTGACCACATACATGAGAATCTATCTCCAGACTCTATTCCATTGGTCTACATGTCTGTTTTTATTCCAATACCACACTGTTTTGGTTATTATAGCTTCATAGTAAATTTCAGAATCATGAAGTTGAAGTCCTCTACTTTGTTCTCTTTTGAAATTGCTTTGGAAAATAATTGCTGATAAGGAAGGACTTCTTTCATTTTGTTTGTTTTCTATATACCTTACTGCATTTTGGGCCATGATTTTTCTGCATTAGTGTTTTGTGTTTAGTTGATTTTATATAATGAAACTTTCTAAATTTCCTTCTTATTTCCTTTTCTTCTGAATTCTGTAGCTATTTTCTTTATGGTTACCATGGGGATTACATTTAATATCCTAAAGTTATAACCCTCTTATTTGAATTTATACCAGCTTAATTTCAATTGCAAACAAATACTCTGCTCCTACAGAGCTCCCTCTCCGTTCCCTTTCAGTTATTGCTGTCACAGAATTATATCTGTGTGCATTATATATCCAAAACTTCCATAAATTTTTGTCTCTTAAATCACGTAGAGAACAAAAACATGGAGTTACAAACCAAAATTACAATGATACAACAACTTTAGTTTGCTCCAATGATTATGCTGAGGATTAAATCTATAAACATAATTTATAAACACTTTGATTTAGAGACTATGGTATGGCTACTTATATTAACAATTAAATATGCAATGGCAGCTGAGGCTTATAGGTAATTATACATTTAATTATTATTTCATTTGAAATTACATGCTTACTATAAATAAAATAATTTTTAAGATAGAGGCATGGTCTCATGCTTTCACCCAGGCTGGAGTGCAGTGGCAGAGCAATAGCTCACGGCAGCTTCAAACTTTTGAGCTCAAGCAATACTCTTAACTAAGCCTCCCGAGTAGTGGGACCACAGGCGTGCATCACGGCACCCAGCTATTTTTTTTAGTTGTTTTGGGTTTTTTTTTTCTTTGCATGTGTGTATGTAGAAACAGTCTCATTATGTTTCCCAGGCTGGTTTCAAACTCTGGGACTTGTGCAATCCTCCTGCTTCAACCTCCCAAATTGCTGGTATTATAGGTGTGAGCCACTGCACCCAGCCTAAAATAAAATTGTGTTTAGAAAATTTCCTCAGAACATATTTCCATACAAGTAATGATTCAGTTAAATCACTCTATTAAGGTAAATCAATACACATGAGTTTTAAATCTCTTCTCACAGGGTGGTTGATTTTCCTCTTTACACTTCAGTAGAAATGTTTAAGCCCTGCAAAATGTTTTTAGTTCTAAGATCTATGTCTTCAATATGTTTTGAGATCTCATGAGCAGATTATAGGAAATGTATTAAATAAAAGACACTATAAAAACAAAACACCGAATACATATCACATTAGAGCCAGAGTTCAGAAGGGCAGTTCTGCTCTAAATGAATATGTTTCCACCTAACTGTTATATCAAGCAGTTATCTTCCAACAGTCTCCAGTTTTAATTACTTGCACCTGTTAAAGGCCAATTCATTTCAGTTTCTGTCTGCATTATACTTCAAAACATAGGACAATATCGGTAGCTTAAGTTGTTTTTATAAAATTTATGTTTAAAAGATGCTTATTTAGACAGTTTTTATTTCAGGAAACTATCTGGTTTACGATCAAGTACATAGCTGAGTGCTAATTTTAAATTCCGGCTTTCCTTATATAAGTGTAATTGGAAAAGTGAACTAGGTAATAAAAATGCTTATCTAGGAAGAAAGTATTGTTTCCCAAAGAGAAACACAGAGATAATTCTATCATTTAATAAATATATAAAATTAAAACGCAGCTGCCAAAGTCAAATACAGTCATCTCTTGATATCCATTGGAAATTGGTTCCAGGACCCCTGTGTATATCAAAATTCATGGATGCTCAAGTCACTGATATAGAATGGCATAGTCCATAATGGTATCCTAGGTTTCCTCCTAGGTTTTTTATAGTTTGAAGTCTTACATTTAAATCTGTAATCCATCTTGAGTTCATTTTTGCATAGGGTGAAAGGTAGGATCCAGTTTCATATCTCTGCATATGAATAGACAGTTATCCCAGCACCGTTTATTTAACTGGGAGTCCCTTTTTTACTGATTATTTTTTTTCATATTTATTGATGATGAAATAGTTGCAGGTGTGTGGCTCTATTTCTAGTTTCTTTATTCTGTTCCATTGATCTTTGTGTGTGTTTTTGTACCAGACCATTGTGTTCTGGTTATGGTAGCTTTGTAGTATAGTTTCAAGCTGGGTAATGTGATGCCTCTGACTTTGTTCTTTTTGCTTAGGACTGCTTTGGCTACTTGAACTCTTTTTTG
Organism: Trachypithecus francoisi; assembly: GCF_009764315.1. Classification (NCBI taxonomy): domain Eukaryota; kingdom Metazoa; phylum Chordata; class Mammalia; order Primates; family Cercopithecidae; genus Trachypithecus; species Trachypithecus francoisi. The sequence goes on from NW_022681458.1 coordinate 12,574,597, forward strand.
ATTCCACATGAGCTTTAGAATGGTTTTTTTTTTTTCTAATTCTGTGGACAATGACATCAGCGGTTTGCTAGGAATAGTATTGAATCTGTACACTGCTTTAGGCAGCATGGTCATATTAACAATATTGATTATCTCAATCCATGAGCATGGGATGTTTTCCCATTTCTTTATGTCATCTATGATTTTTTTTCAGCAGTGCTATGTAGTTCTTCTTATTGAGATCTTTTACCTCCTTGGTTAGCTGTATTCCTAGGTATATTATTCTTTTTGTAGCTATTGCAAATGGGATTGCATTTCTTGATTTGGCTCTCAGCTTGAACATTATCAGTGTATAGAGATGCTACTGAGTAATTTGAACGATGACTTTACTGGTCATTTATCAGTTCTAGGAGTCTTTTGGCAGTGTCTGTAGGGCTTTCCAGGTATAAAATTATATTGTCTGCGAAGAGAAATAATTTAACTTCTTCTTTTCCTATTGGGATATTTTTTATTTCTTTCCCTTTCCTGATTACTCTGGCTAGGACTTCCAGTTCTAAGAGCAGTGAGAGAGGGCATTCTTCTCTTCTTCCTGTTCTCAACGGGAATGCCTCCAGATTTTGCCCAATCAGCATGATATTGGCTATGGCTTTGTCATGGTTGGCTCCTATTATTTTGAGATATGTTCCTTTAATGCCTAGTTTGTTGAACATTTTTATGATGGACAGAAATTTGATTTGTCTATTAAGATTATCACATGGTTTTTATTTTTAATTCTGTTTATGTGGTGAGTCACATTTATTGATCTGTGTATACTATAACAACCTGGCATCCCAGGAATAAAGCCTACTTGATCATAGTAAATTAACTTTTTGATGTGCTACTGGGTTCAGTTTATTAGTATTTTGTTGAGGATTTTTCCACCTATGTTCATCAGGGATATTGGCCTCAAGGTTTCTTTTTACTTTATTTATTTATTTATTTACTGAGACAGGGTCACACTTTGTCACCCAGACTGGAGTACAGTGGTGAGATCTCAGCTCACTGCAACTTCCGCCTCCCAGGCTCAAGCAATCCTCCCACCTTAACCTCCTAAGCAACTGAGACTACAGGTGCGCACCACCATGCATGGCTGATTTTTGTATTCTTTGGTAGAGACAGGGTTTCACCATGCTGGCCAGACTGGTCTCAAATTGCTGAGCTCAAGTGATCCAACCACCTTGGCTTCCAAAATGCTGAGGTTACAGGTGTGAGCCACCACACCTAGTCAAGTTTTTTGTTGCTGTGTTTGTTTGTTTGGTGTGTGTGTGTGTGTGTGTGTGTGTGTGTATCTGAGTGTATCTGACAGATTTTGGTATAAGGATGATGCTCATCTCATAGAATGAGTTAGGAAGGAGTCCTTCCTCCTCAATTTTTTTGGAATAGTTTTGGTAGAATTTGTACCAGTCTTCTTTGTATATTTGGTAGAATTTGGCTGTCAATCTACCTGATCCAGGGTAATTTGATTGGTAGGTTTCTTTATTACTGATTCAATTTCAGAACTCAATATTGGTGTATTCAGGGTTTCAATTTCTTCCTGATACAATCTTAAGAGCGTATGTGGTTCCAGGAATTTATCAATTTCCTTAGATTTTCCAGTTTGTGTGCATAGAGGTGTCCATAATAGTTTCTGAAGAATCTTTTGGATTTCTATGGGATCAGTTGTAATGTAACCCTTGTTGTTTCTTATTGTGCTTTTTGGATCTGCTCTCTTTTTTTCTTTATTAACCTAGCTATCGGCTTGTTGATCTTTTTATCCTTTCAAAAAACCAACTTTTGGCTTTGCTGATATTTTTCATCAAATTCTGGATCTCAATTTCACTCAGTTCTGCTCTGATTTTAGTTATTTCTTTTCTTCTGCTAGTTTTTGGGTTAATTTATCCTTGTTTTTCTAGTTCTTCTAGGTGAGATTTCAGATCATTGATTTGAGGTCTTTCAAACTTCTTGATGTAGGTGTTTAGTGCTAGAAACATTTCTGTTAACACTGCTTTCGCTGTATCCCAGATATTTTGGTATGCCATTCTGGACATCAGCCATGGCAAAGAATTTATGGCTAAGTCCTCAAAAGCAATTGCAACAAAAACAAAAATTGATATGTGAGATCTAATTAACTGAAGAGCTTCTGCACAGCAAAAGAAACTATCAACAGAGTAAACAGACAACCTGCAGAATAGAAGAAAATATTTGCAAATTATGCATCCAACAAAAGCCTAATATCCAGAATCTATAAAGAACTTAAACAATTCAACAAGTAAAAGTCAATCTACCCCATTAAAAAGTAGACAAAGGACATGAACAGAAACTTCTCAAAGAAGACATACATGTGGCCAACAAACTTAAAAAACTGCTCAACATCACTTATCATCAGAGAAATGCAAATCAAAACCACAATGAGATATAGTCTCAGACTGGTCAGTATGGCTTTTGTTAAATGAGTAAATATAACAGATGTTAGTGAGGCTGCAGAGAAAAAGAACGCTTATACACTATTGGTGGAATGTAAATTAGTTCAGTCACTGTGTAAAGCAATCTGGAGATTTCTCAAAGAATTTAAAAACAGAACTACCACTCAACCCAGCATTCCCATTACTGGGTACATACCCAAAGGAATACAAGTCATTCCACCAAAAAAGACACATGCACACATATGTTCATCACAGTTCTCTTCACAATAGCAAAGATACCAGATAACCTAGATACCATCAATGGTGGAATGGATAAACAAAATGTAGCACAAATAGAATACTATGCAACCATAAAAGAGAAAAAATTAAGCCCTTTGCAACAACATGGATGCAGCTGGAGGCCATTATCCTAAGCAAATCAATGCAGGAACAGAAAGCCAAATACTGCATGTTCTCACTTATAAGTAGGAGCTAAACATTGGGTACTCATGGACATAAAGATGGGAACAATAAACACTAGGGACTACTAGATGGGAGTGTGAGGGAGGTGGGGACAAGGGCTAAAAAACTACCTATTTGGATACTATGCTCAGTAACTGTGTGATGGGATCATGGGTATGACAAACCTCAGCATCATACAATATACCCATGTATCAAAACTGTACATGTACCCCTGAATCTAAAATAAAAGTTGGGCTGAGGTTGGTGGCTCATGCCTGTAATCCCAGCACTCTGGGAAGCTGAGGCGAGAGGATCATTTGAGGTTAGGTATTTAAGAACAGCCTGAAAAAAATGGTGAAACCCTGTCTCTACTAAAAATAGTAAAAATTAGCCAGGTATGGGGGTGAACACCTGTAATCTCAGCTACTCTGGAGGCTGAGGCAGGAGAATCTCTTGAACCTGGGAAGCGGAGGTTGCAGTGAGCCAAGATCGCACCACTGCACTCCGGTTTGTGCAACAGAGCGAGACTCCATCTCAATAAAATAAATAAATAAGAATAAAATATAAATTGAAATTTTTTTAAAAGACATAGTATTTGCATATGGCTTATATACATCTACTTATATACTTTAAATTATGTTTAGCTTACTTATAATACCTACTACAATGTAAAATCTATGTAAATAGTTGCAATATCCTATTTTTATTTGTTATTTTTTACTTAGTATTGTTAATTTTTATTATTGTTTTTTTTTAATTTTTGACCCACAGTTGGCTTAATCTGCAGATGTGAAACCCATGAATACAGAAGACCAACTCTAGTTTCTATAGATAATTTTGAATCACACTAAGGTTTGTAATTTCAAAAATCAGACCAGGTGTGTTGTCTCATGCCTGTAATCCTAGCACTTTGGGAGGCCAAGACAGGAGGATCTCTTGAGCCCAGGAGTTCAAAACCAGCCTGGGCAACATAGGGAGACCTCGCCTCTACAAAAAATTTAAAAATTAGCCTCCTGGGGTTGCACACATTTGTGGTTCCAGCTACATGGGAGGCTGAGGTGGGAGGATCGCTTGAACCTGGGAGGCTAAGATGGCAGTGAGCCAAGATAGTATCACTGCACTACAGCCTGGGCAACAGAGCCAGACCCTGTCTCAAAAAAAAAAAAAAAAATCCTTACATTCTAAAAGAACTAGAGCATCAACATTAATGGGACATAACAAAGACTGTTGTCTCATCTCATAGTTAAAGATAGCAAGGGTGCACCAGCTACAATGACAACTCCTTTCCTTCCTCACACAGAGTACTCCTCATGGAGGCAGACCTGCGTAGAGAGCTAGTGCTGCAAAGTGGTGCAGAGAAGGCACCCAGAGCCAAGGCCAGGCACAGGACATCTTTGCCTTCAGATCTTGTGCAAGTATCTTAACCTCTCTGTGTCTTAGTTTTCTCACTTTTCAAATCAGTACAACAGTAACCTCTACATCAAAGGTGCTGAAAATTAAATGTCAATAGATACACACTGAGAAGAGTATTTGGTATGCACATAGTGAATACTTTAAAAATGTAAGTTACTGCTTTTATATGTTGAATTACAGGAGAAACACATAAGAATGAAAGAGTATAGATTGTTTGTTATGGATTGAATTATGACTTCCAAATTCCGTATGTTGAAATCCTAATTCCTAATACTTCAGAATGCGACCTTATTTGGAGATAGGGTCATTACAATGTAAGTATTTAAGTGGAGGTCATACTGGAGTAGGGTGGGTCTTTATTGCAGTATGACTAGTGTTATAAAAAAGAGAAATTTAGATGCAGACACACATAGGAGAATATCATGTAAAGATAAAGGCAGAGATAGGGTGATATTCTACAAACCATGTAATGCAAAGTTTGCCATCAAATCACCAGAAGCTAGGAAGGAAGCATAAAACATCCTGTTCTGTTGCCCTCAGAACCAACCCTGATGACACTTTGATCTTGGACTTCTAGTCTCTAGAACTGTGAGACAATATATTTAAGACACTGAATTTGTGATACTTTGTTACAATAGTCCTAGAAACTAATACATTGATCTGAAACTGGTAATACATAAATCTGTCCATGTTCTTGATTTTCTAAAGTAGAAGTGTAAAGACAAAAAAGAAAGACTTTCCCTGCTATTCCCACCAAGTTTTTACTGTTTGGTAAATGGCCACATACATCATGTTGCTTCGTGAGCCTCACACAAGCCAGTAAGAGAGTCTCTGAGTAAACCCGTGGGAGATACTGAGGTTACCAGCAGGAATGGAAGACTGGCCTTCATCCATGGGCTGGAATCACAAGGGGCTTCAGACACATCCATCATCCGAAGCTACCATGGACAGAACCCTGGGTGCGAGTCATTCTCTGAAAAGCCAACATTTAGCGATGCCCTGAGTTCTAGGCTGGTGCCTCCTTCCCTGTAGAATTCCATGACATTGGGCTTCTTTGATGTGTTTACATCACATTGTTTAAAGAAAAATAGCTCTGGAGTTAGATTACCCTGATTAAAGCCATGGCTTCCTCATTTGCTAGAGATGCTACCTTGGACAAGATGCTTAACATTATTGTGCTATCAATTTTCAAATTTTGTTAAAGTGGCTATTATATTAACTGACCTTTGCTGATAGGTTTATTGGAAAAATTAACTATAATGTGAAGGGCATAGGATAGTGACTGGCATATAGAAAACATGCAATAAATGTTATTCTATAATTTATTATTATTTATTATTGTTCTGTAATATAGTCTTTTAAACACACCCGTGTTTACTGTAATATGGAAAAAAAATCTCTCAAAAACTTGGTGAAATTTTTTTTTATTTTTTTGAGATGAAATCTCGCTCTATCACCCAGGCTGGAGTACAGTGGCGCAATCTTGGCTCACTGCAACCTCTGCATCCTGGGTTCAAGTGATTCTCCTGCCTCAGTCTCCCGAGTAGCTGGGATTACAGGTGCCTGCCACCATGCCCGGCTAATTTCTGTATTTTTAGTAGAGTCAAGGTTTCACCATATTGGCCATGCTAACTTTGAACTCCTGACCTCAGGTGATCCATCTGCCTTGGCCTCCCAAGGTGCTGGGATTACAGGTGTAAGCCACTCCAGTGGCTATAAGCCAGTCAAATAATTGTTACATGGATGTTTTGTGTTCAGCATTGTGACTGAATAGAGAGACCACATTATGGCAGAAAATATATGCACTTCACAGTCTTAGAAGGAGTAAGAACATTCTTCAAACCCCCTACTTCATCATGCCCAATTTAAAAAAAAAAAAAAAGTGTTATCTGGAGTTAGACTGAAGAGTTGGGACAGAGAAGTGAACAATCAGGGCAGGACAGTTGTCCTGAAGGAAGACACCAATAGTAGCTCAATCCGTGAGCCTTCAGGGATTAAGAAACCTGAGTTTGAGATTTCCACACTAAACCCCAATAGGGAAAAAGATAGAAAGAGGTTCAGATTTGTGATGCTCCATGGCAATTGGCAAAGCAGAGGCAAACCATCTTTAGAGAAAAGCTTTCATGAATGATGTCTAAGCAATGAGTTCATAAGGATCAACCAGTATCAAAGAAGGCGATCTACTATGCATGGGAATCAACAGAAATATAGAATGATATTCTTACTTCTTCAAAGATACCAGATATTGGAATTACCAAATACAAAGTAGTAAACAGCTATGTGTACAAGTATTACAGAAATAAAGGTGTCAGTCTCAATGATGAACATGCGACACAGATCATCAAGAATAAGTAGGAAGCATGATTTTAAAATACAATTTTTGGGGAAACCCAAAATATGCAATTTTGAATTTAAAATTTAAAAATTCAATAGATGGTTCATAGTAGAGATAGTTGAAACATTCAGTGAACTAGAAGATGTACAAATAGAAGATATATCAAAAATCGTACAGAATGCATCACACACAAAGTTAAGAAAATGGCAAATGTGTATAAACTTTAAAAGATATGAAGGATAGAATGAGAATAGGATGTGTATATCTAATTGGAGTTACATAAGAAGAAAAGAGAGATAATATTTGAAAAGATAAAGAATGCAAATATTCTAAACCGATGAAAACTGTAAATCTGTATGTACAGGAATACAATATTCACAGGTAGGTAAATTAAATCTTCCAACTAAAAGCATAAACACTGGAAAATATCAATTAGAAGCTAATTAAACTGTTTTAATATGCAGATGATGTAACTGTCTACCTAAAATCTCCACCCCCAAAATCTACAAATTGTTAAAATGGTAAGGATAATTTAGATAGGCAGCTGGACAGAAGACGTCTATACAAAAATTAATTTTCTAAAAGCCAGCAACAAGCAGAAATTTAAAAATGTAACATTTGTTATAAAATAACACTAAAATGCATCAGATTTCATCTAATAAAAGATACATATCACCTATACAAAGAAAGTCATGTAAATTTATTTAAATATATTTCAAAGGCCTAAATAATACAGATTTCATTTCATTAGATAAATAGAATCATTTTTCAGTTCTCCCCAATTTGATCTAAACACCCAATATAATTTCAATAAAAATTCCAGTAGCATTTTCTGTGAAACTTCACAAAATTATTCTGGAATTAATTTGGAAAAGCAAAGGGCAAAAATATGCCCAAGGGGCCAGGTGCGGTGGCTCATGCCTGTAATCCCAGCATTTTGGGAGGCCCAGCACTTTGGGAGGCCTAGTGGGGCAAATCACGAGGTCAGGAGATGGAGGCCATCCTGGCTAATACGGTGAAACCCTGTCTCTACTCAAAATATAAAAAATTAGCCAGGCGTGGTGGCGGGCGCCTGTAGTCCCAGCTACTCGGGAGGCTGAGGAGGGAGAATGGCGTGAGCCCGGGAGGTGGAGCTTGCGGTGAGCCGAGATCATGCCTCTCACTCCAGGCTGGGGGAAAGAGCGAGACTGCATCTCAAACAAACAAACAAAAAATGCCCAAAACATTCATAAAGAAGAAAAAGAAAAAAAATTAGGCATATTCTAGCAGATGTAAAAACTTATTATAAAGCCATAAAAATTAATATAGCTATTTTTTTATGTATCCATACGTTGACCAATTAAACAGAGAACCTAGAAACAGGAATTATGATCAAAAAAATCATTGAATATCATTAGAGAAAGCGGTACTTATTCAATACATGAAAATAGGATATTGGGTTGTATAATAGAAAAATGCACAAAAGATATTAATAAAGAATTATATAAAAGAATAAACACATATGGCTGACATGAAAAGATCTTCAACTCTTTAATGATCTTTAGAAATACAAATTATGACCACAATGAGATGCTGCTTTTTTACATTCATTAGATTTGCAAAATCTTAGAAACCTGACAAGATTAAAATGTTCACATGGGTATGGAATAACTAGAACACACATTCTGTGGAAACTGTCATTGATACAACATTTTGGAAAACAATTTGTTTTCTATTTTGTAGGAAGTGTGAAAAAGCACAAATTGTCATGTCAGAAACATACATACTGGATTTTTGTCCTTAAACATAGAAAATTAAGTCAGTATTTGGTTCCCATTACACACTGAAACTCAGTCAGATGTTTTACAAAGAGGAAATTATCCATTAAAGTAGATATATTTCATCAGCCTCATTGTTCCTCCCTATAAGATAATAGTATAAAATTGCCACTAAATGCAGGGAAAGAAGACTTACCTTTCCAGAAAACCTACTTAAAATGATAGTGTTTTCCTAGTGGCTTAGTTGGCTCTCTAATTGGAGCCCACATGGTTTCAAACGGCAGCTAAAAGCATGGCAATAAAAATATGCTCACTTGAGGCTGGCATTATAAACAATAACTTGAGAAGATACACATTGAGATGAAAGTCAAATTTACAAAAAGACCATATGATGACTCAATGGGTTGGCTAGAAACATCTGTTACTGAGATAATAGAATGTGGCAAAGTGGAGTTTCTCCAAAGATAAAATAAAAACTCTCTATGGCCTTAAACAGGAATGTGTTCAGGATGCAGTTGAAATGTCAGTCTTTTGTGTGTGTGTGTGTGCAAATCCATTGAGGCAACCTACACATTACTTCTCTGATTCACAAGTAGCATTAAAAAACTTGGACCTCAGTTGGGCACAGTGGCTCAGGCCTATAATCCCGGCACTTCGGGAGGCTGAGGCAGGCGGATCACCTGAGATTAGGAGTTCGAGACCAGTCTGGCCAATATGGGGAAACCCTGTCTCTACTAAAAATACTAAAATTAGCAGGAGTAGTGGCGCTCTCCTATAGCCCCAGTTAATCGGGAGGCTGAGGTAGGAGAATTCTTTGAACCTGGGAGGCAGAGGTTGCAGTGAGCTGAGATCGTGCCACTGTACTCCAGCCTGAGTAACAGAGGGAGACTGTGTCTCAAAAAAAAAGGGGGGGACTTCGAGAAGAGACAGGGAACAAGAGCTAGAGTATTTAGCTTTAGGGATCACTGGTTAGTTCACCTCCCTTGTATTTCCCTTATGTTTGGGGTCTTTTCCACATTTTATTGCTCAGAAAATCATTGGAAATTAGCTTTTATCTACTAGGCTTGGCATCATGGCTGTCTTTCTTTCTAAAAATATCTGTCTTACAACACTTTATGTAAACCTAGTCAGATGTTTTATTAGGAAAATGAATAAAACAATAAAAAACATCATTCTTTTTAAAAAAAAGCACAAAATTAGCTTATTGTGAACAGGAGTAATTTTAATCCAGAGTTACATTTAGTTTCTTTTTAATATAAATATATAAAATTAAATATAAACCATTAGAAGCTGGCTATGCAATGTATACGTTGTTGAAATCTTTTATTAATGTATTGGCTTGTGAGTCTCAGCACACTCAATGCTATTAAAAGACATCCAGGACTTGTGCTGGAAATCTCTGTGGAAAATGCATGCATTTTCTTCCAGTTTCCTTAAAAATCATCACACTGTGGACATTTATAAACTTCATAAGATAAAACACACACAGTCAAAGTAGAGACCATATTTTGAGAAGTTATTTGTGTTGGGCCGTCTCCATATGTTAGTTTTTTTGTCTATAAAACAATCCTAAGAGGTTATCATTATTATTCCACTTTACAGACAAGGTAACCCAAGTTCAAAAAGATTAACAACTTGCATTTACAGGGTTTATGAGTATAAAATGTCGATTTAAACCAAGATTGTCAAGGTTCATGTTGTTCTTATTATTCTATACTGCATTCATTCCGAAGTCAGCCTGTCTTACCCAGCACAAGTCCCTAAAAGATTCATTTCTGATTTTGCTCATGCCCTGTTCATCACATTTATTTGTTCAATAAGTATCCGTTGAGTACTTTCTCTATGCCAGTCACTATCCCATAGGTTTAGGATAGAGAATTACGGATTACAGAATGTTTAAAATTAGAGAATATTTATGGCCAAGTGTAGAAAAATCTCTAGAGTAGTGAGACATCTATGAATGCAGTTGCCCAAAGTGAACTGACTGTGGCTGCCAAAAACACCTCAAGAAACTGACAGCAGGTGTTCTCTAGGAAATAAAATAAACTGTGAATAATGCTTGTCCTTACAAATAAGCAATAACCAACTGGCAAGAATGTAAGGGGAGAGGAGTTAGAAAGGCTGGATTTGGAATCTCAGCTCTGCCCTTTATGAGCTGTGAAAACCTGGACAATGAGATGAAGCTTTCCGTGTTTGTTTCTTCAGCTGTAAAGCAGGAAAATGATAATAGTCAATTTCTTGAAGAAATTAAAAGAAAATATTGCTGTGGTTTGAATGTGTGTCCTTCCCTCCACCCCCCGAAATATTTGTATGTTGAAACCCTAATCACCAATGTGATGATATAGATAGGGCCTTTGGGAGGTGATTAGATCATTAGGGTAGAGCTCTCATAAATAGGCCCCTTATAAAAGAGGCCCCAGAGAGCTGCCTGGCCCCATAGCAAGAAGATATCGTCAAGACACCGAATCTACCAGTGCCTTTATCTTGGTCTTCCCATCCTCCAAAACTGTGAGAAATAGACTTCTGTTGTTTGTGGGCCAGACAGTTTATGGTCTTTTGTTGTAGCAGTCCTCACAGACTAAGACACACATAAAACTTCAGGCACACAGAAGATAATAAAACCCCACTGCCACTATCATTTTTATTTCCCTAAACCTTCCCTTCATGTACCTAGAACCTATGCTAATATAGCAGAAAGTCACCATCCACTTAGTTAAAGGAAAAATATTTTAACATAATATAACAGTTTTCAGTTCAGAACTTTCACTTTTGGAAATGCAGACACAAAAATAAATCCAAATTATAAATATATTTTCTTGAAAAAGATCTTTTTTTCTTTTACATGCTAAAGTACACTATAAATACATTTGAAGTTTGTTATACATAATCCTTTAAAAGTTTAAGAGCTCAACTCCCTGGATTTTGCTCTTTCATTCTGTTTGTAATTAGGCCCCATGTATGGGTCACCTGCCAATGAAGATGTGGAACTAAAGCTTCCCTCCTTCCTTTTGTCCAACAGTGATTGTCACCATTGGCTAACCATTGAAAGCACCTGCAGAGCTTTGAAAACTACTGTTGTCTGGGTCCTCATTCCCAGAGATTCCAATTTAATTGTCTGGGATGAAGCCTTGACATCAGGATTTTTAAAGCTCCCCAAGAGATTCTATCTATGTACAATTAGGGTTGAGGGTCCTATCCCTCAATAGCTTCATTATATATTTGCCACTGACTGGTTAAAATCTTATGTGTGGGTTATAGTAGGAGAGAAAATTAATGAACTGCACAAGAGAGCTGAGGAAATTATCAGCATGCAGCACAAAAAGAGACAGGGGAAAATGAGTGCAAGGTTAAAAAGCACGGAGAATGAAATAACAGGTTTGACATGCTCTATGTTTCAGAAAAAGGTAAAGATAATAGGATAGGCAATATCAATATGTCTAAGAATTTTGAGTTCTGAAGGAAGATAAAAACCTTCAGTTTGAAGAAGCACATAGATATGGTTTGGCTCTGTGGCCCCACCCAAATCTCAGGTTGTATTGAAATCCCAATGTTGGGGGAGGGATCTTGGGGAAGGTGATTGGATCATGGGAGTAGATTTCTCCCTTGCTGTTCTCATAATAGTGAGTGAGTTCTCACAAGACCTGGTTGTTTAAAAGTGTGTGGCACTTCCCCCTTTGCTTTTTCTCTCTCTCCTCTTTCACCATGAGAAGATTGTCCCTGCTTCTCCTTCACCTTCTGCCATGATGATTGTAAGTTTCCTGAGACCTCCCCATCCATGCCTCCTGTACAACCTGTGGAAATGTGAGTCAATTAGATCTCTTTTCTCCATAAATTACCCAATCTCATAGCAGTGTGATAATGGACTCATACACACACCAAGCTGGGAAAGAGAAGATGTCTTCCTCCCACACCCGATGTTTCCTTTCAGGTGTACAGAATGTCATTGATGTGATCCAACACAGGCCTTTATCCTCCCTCTAACTCACATTTCCCTTGGTGTATTAGTTGAGGTTCTCTAGGGTAAAAGAACCACTATGATCTATATAGATGAGAGGACATTTATTATGAGAATTGGCTCATGGGATAATCATGGATGAGAAGTCTCACAATATGACGTCTGTAAGCTGGAAACCCAGAAAACCCAGTGGTGTAATTCAGTCTCAGTCTGGAGGCTTGAGAACCAGGGGAGCCCATGGTGTAAGTGCCAATTTGATGAGGAAAACCTCAAAACTGGGGTGGAATGGAGGGGAAAAAGTGAGCAGTGGTATAAGTCCCAAGTCCAAAGGTCTGAGAGCCAAGAGTTCTGATGTCTGAGAGAAGGAAAAGACAAACGTCCCAGCTCAAGAAGAGACAGAAAGAGAATTGCTTTGACCGCCAAGGCAAATCCCTCAGGGGATTAGATGCTGCCTGCACACATTGGTGGGGGCAATCTTCTTCACTCAGTCTACTGATTCAAATGCTAATCTCTTCCAGAAATACCCCCATAGAGACACCCAGAAATAATGTTTTACCAGTCATCTTGGCATCCCTTAACCCAGTCAAGTTGATGCATAACATTAAACCATCACACCTCGGGAGTGATTTCTCTGACTAGCAAATATAGAAAAAGCAGCTGGATATGCACAATAAGATATGCTAAGATATGCTGGATAGGCTTAGCTCTTTCTTCTTCCTCACTGAAACCAACTGCCCAGGGAAGGCTTACCTGGGTGAGACCTGTCATTACCTCACCTTACCTGGCCTTACCTGAGGCCAGACCTCTTTTCCCAGTAGTTGCCCAGTCCAGTGCTGCCTGGAACAGGACTGGTGAGTCTGTCTAATTCTGAGGTGAGAATGTAAGGAAGTGGGAACTCACATACCGAAGGAGGGAGTGTAAATTAATACCACCACCTTTGAGGGCGCAATTGGACAAACAAATCCTAAAGTTGAAGATGCACATTATCTATGCACTGGCAATTCCACTCTGGAACTGGATATAATCCCATGAAACTCCCTTGCAAGTGGATATTAAAAATGTGTAAAGGTCATTGATTGTAGCAGTGAGAAAACTACTCAAATGCCTATCAATAGGTATACGGTATAGTCACAGAATAAATACTATGCAATGTTAATATTCACGAACTACATAGATTTGTATAGATGTGGATAAATCTTAAGATATTGAGTGAAAAAATTCATTCAAATTTTTAAAACAAGTACACATATATAATGTTATATATAGTTTATGAGTATGTACATATATAGTAAAAGTAAATAATTTAGATGGGGTAGATCTTCTTCATGACCGTGGAGGGAGTTACTTCTGTGGAGGGTGTGAACCTCCACAACTTGAGACAGGTCTCAGTTAATTTAGAACGTTAATTTTGCCAAGGCTGAGGACGCATGACCATGACATAGCCTCAGGAAGTCCTAACGATGTGTGCCTGAGGTGGTCAGAGCACAGCTTGGTTTTGTACATTTTAGGGAGACACGAGACATCAATCAACATATGTAAAATGAACATTGGTTTGGTCCAGGTCACAGGTACGTAAGAGTCAAACAGTTGCATTCTTTTGAATTTCTGATACGCATTTATCCCAGTGAGCAGAGAGATGACTGAAGAGAATGGGAGGCAGGTTTGTCCTAAGCATGTCCCGGCTTGAATTGTCCCTTTAGCTTAGTGATTTTGGGGGCCCAACATCTTTTTCTTTCACAAAGGAAACAGAACAGTATATACGTGTGTGTGTGTGTGTGTGTGTGTGTGTAACAGGCAACCTTTCCTTTCCCTAAACTTATGTCCTATTTCATCCTAAAGGAGAAGGCCATTCTGGTTCCACTCCACCCCATTTTACTAGATGAGAATGTCCACATTTTGGGAAGCATCTGAAACTGCTTCTGCTCTCCCTTCCACCCTCTTCTACAGGTCTCCTCTAGGAGGAGTCATTGGGCCTATGGGTGAACTAGGGAGCGAATGCTTCCTTTCCTCTGTGTTTCCTGAACAACCTCCATACACCATCTGCATCGCTGTAACGCAAGCTTATGAGGCAGTTATGTCTGTGAGTGATGAGGTGAGTCTGCATAGGTGAGTACTAAAATGGCGAATTTTTTGGCCACTGATCCAGTTCAGCTCTGCTAGCATGCCTTGTAGCTTAATCCCCATCTGTCTGTCTCTTGAATTATTTACTCAATGTTTCAGAGCTTGGAAGCAGAAGATAAAATTGCTGTCAGTCTTCTAAAATGCCAGTATCTCCAATGTGGACACTCAAGAGGACAGGATTTGAAATTCTAGGATACATGTATTATATCCCCAAAGGGGTCAAGATCTAAATAATAAGTGGAATGTGTTTGTAATTTAGTCATAAACAGATAAAATACTAGTAATGCTATAATAAAAATGATAACATATGCCAAACGCTAGATTAGTGTTTGGAGGAACGGAGGCAGGATGGCGCACTTCCGGGTTCTTCATCACCAACTTTTCCCGCGCACACGAAAATGCAGACAGCGCCCCGGAAGGTGCAGACCAACCTGGCATGCGCCAGGTGACGTCAATCCGAAGAGACCAAGATTTACCTGGTCGCACCTGTGGAACGCCCCCCAACACGCCCGTGCCCCGCCTCTTGCCCTCCCACTCCTAGAAAAGCCGCTCCCGGCAGTCGGGCCGGGCGGACTTCCCAGCTCCACCCCTCACTCTTGTCGGGACTGCAGGAACTCCGCCCGAGAGCTCCACTGGGCGACTCTCTTGGCCTCCTTTGCCGGAGGCCGAAAGACCTCTCGCTACCCACCTTCTTCCCTGAAGCTAGGTGACCAAAAAATAAATTTGCAGTTTTGCTCCTACCCTTGCCTACTCGCTGGTTCTTTTGTGCCCGCTCTGGTGGTCTTAGAAAAAACAAATCAATTAGGTATTTATATTTCAATATCTGGCAAAAGTTCTATAGCAAAGCCATTGTTATCCTCATTGTACAGTTGAGATAACTGAGTTTAAGCTTTAAACAAAGCTTCAAACAAAGGAAACTTTAAACAAAGCTCACAGAAGTTGGATATGACAGAGACATTACATGATTCCATACCTATTCTATCTTTCTCCTGCAGTAAATGAGCCTAGAAATTAACTTTGCTCTGAGTCAGGAAGTGGACAATATCCTTTGGGAGATCACTAGTATTATGAAACAAAAAGAACTTGGATTTTATCATTAAATCACCAGTGCAACTCTTTGGAAAGCCAGTGGAAAAGCAAACAACTGCTCTTCTTTTTATGTGCGCTGATCACAATTATTGTGTCGAAGCTCTTCATAGAGAAGCACGCACCAGGCAAATAATTTCATGGTAGAGTAAAATTAAGATTGCATATTTCACTCTGCTGTGTACTGGAAAGTTACATAACATTCGGGAAACACGTGTGGGTTTTATTATGGTTTTTGGCAATTTTTGCAAGGGAGGTGAGATGTAATAAAATGGTCTCACTTTAATACATCAAAATGTGTTGAAAGTAAAGTGTGAAAAAATATTCTCAACCAAAAAATATCAAAATTGATTCAAAATATTACTGGGAGACAGGCTACTGGGTTGTAGGGGTACATATGAGTACTGTTTTATTTAGTTTTGAGAATCCACTGCATCTGGACACCTTGTGTTTTTGTAGTGCGGAAAATGGGATTGCATGTATTAATGCTTTTGTGTGTGCTGAAGTATATGTATTGACATTTCCTGGCCATAGCAATTGCTAATTATGTGTGTGTCCAGAATGGACAAAAAGCCCAACTACAAGCAGTAACAGGTTTGGAAAATTTGCCCTCGGTATCCTAGTTCTCTGTGAGACTTTCCTTACAGTGAACCTCACTCTGCCTCATCTCGTAAGTGCACAGTGACCTGGTGCTCTTCCCTCCTCTTGACTTGTTTCAAGGATGTTGCATTACAAAACCCCGGGGGCACCATTCACAGACAGGTTGTACCTCCAGGGGAGACCATTTATGTAAACTACAATGTGAAAGTCCTTCCTGAGATTGTGCCACCTGGTGACCCTCACCTGACCACCTATTTACCTTCCCAACCTCTTCTGCACCCCACTGGCTCTTTGCACGTGGCCTCCTTTCAGTTCCTCAAATGTGCCATCTTCGTGCTCCCCTACAGCCTCTGCACTTGCTCCTCTCTCACTCAATCATTCAACACATGCTCTCAAAGTGTTCTCAGCATGCTCTCTTCTATACTAGACACCAAAGCAGTAACCAAACATCAATGATGTCGAGAATTATTCATTTCTTGCCTACCTAGTTTCATTATAGGCAAATAAAATAATCCCAAAACAAACACATTCAGGGTTCAAATAAAATTAAACAACAAGCATACAACAAAATGGCATGCTGTACATTTCATGATATTGTTGTAAATGTTCACTGAAGAGATAGATGTACTTAAGGAAAGAGTGTGTATGGTAATTGGGACCCTGAGTTTTCAGTCCTCAAAATCTACCTTAAACTGGTTTAACAGAAAAAAATGTGGGAAGTGAGGTTGAAATGCACATGCAACTAGAAAATCCAAAGCATGGATCTGAGACCCAGCTAAATCCAGGGGCTCAAATATTATATTTTGAGCTTTCTACCCATTTCCTTTCTATTTCTCAATTTCTTGGGTTTGCTGGGCTTCACTTGTTGGCATTAGTCGTGCCTGTTTCAGTCCGGCTTTTGTTTCCTTGAAGGTCAAGATCTCCATCTTAGCAAAAAGAAGAGAAAGTCTGCATCTCAGCAACTGTGTATCATATGCACGGATAGACTCTCTGGATCTGTTTGGTTTCATCACTGTATGTAGGAGGATTGAATACCATGCTTAACCAGGCCTGGGTAGCATGCCCACACCTCTACACGAACAGAGACTTAAAGTTCTGTAATTGATCATTCCTTCACAGTAACATGAATGGAGGATGAGTGACTTCCTTATAGAAAGTGACTGTTCTTATCAAAAGTAGATGGAAATGGAAATGTGTTCTATACAGTTAAAACTATCACTGCCAGTTTTTATTTTGATTACCCTCAGAACAGAGTCTAAAACAAGGATGTGGGTATGGTTCATTCCAGAGAACACAAATGAGGAAATGTAGGAAGTAGGAGAGGGAAGTAAGAAAAACCAATATGGAATAAATTAATACACAGGTTTCCACTGTGACTAACGGGGGCTTCTTTATACTTAGAACTCTCCAGAAACCAGGTAGAGCATATCTCGGAATTAGCAACTAGAAGAGAGGAAAATAAGGAGGATTATTCCATGGCTCACCCTCTGTTGATTAATGGTTGCCTCTGGGCTGTTAAGTCTCCCTGCTCTCAGTGGAACAAGAAAGTTCTCAGGCAGAGAACAAAGGAGGTACCCAAGGTAGGCATCTGTCCATGCCAGGAGTGGCAGCTGCCGGTGGCCAAGGGGATATGGAGGGAGGTATAAGCCATGTGTGCTACAGCACCACAAACTGCAATATAGAAAGTGATATCTGAAATAAAGTGTGCAAAAAATATCATCTAATGAGATGCAGGAAGAAGAAAACTATAACTTTTTAATATTTTTTTCATTTGGGGCCCTCAATCCATCACTAACAGAAAAATTTAAGATTTCTCTACTATTTATCTAATATAATACGAAATAAACTAGTGTCTTCTAATATTGAGTGTACAGACCAACACTGGCACCCTCGCTCAGTCACCTGTGGTAAGCAAGATCTCCTAAGAGAGAAAGGGGTGTCACCCAGCTATCAGTTACAAGGCACCAGGCTGGCTCATCCACTGGCTAGACATTTCAAATTATTGGAGTGTACCCAGTGCTCAGTTAAGTTGATTTACAGACAATATTGTTACTAAATTGACACTCACAAAATGGAAAAGTGGCTTATGGTGTGTGCTACCAAAAAAGCACCAGAGGGAAGAAAATGATTGTAACATAATAAGGGAAGAAGGAAATGCAGAGATGGGGTGAGAAAATGTATGCTATAATACATACGATTTCAACCCTGTGTAATTTATTTGGGCTTTAAGTGTGGTCACTTTGGGAAATGCTTTCTGTGTGATTGAGAAAAAAACGTGTATTACACTTTTGTTCAGTGCAATATTTTATTTATATAAATTGAGTCCAAATTGCAAATCATGCTGTTCAAATTGGTTTTACCCTCCTTATATTTGATAACTCATTGTATAATTCACTCAAAGTGTTTTAAAATATCCCATTATGATTATGGGGATTTTGTTTCTGCATGTAGTTTCTGACATCTTTCTTTCTGCATTTTGAACCTTGTTATTAGGTTCATAAAAAATTAGAAGCATCACATATTTGTTAAATAAACATTTTTGTGATGAAGGTGGAACCATTTTCACTCCTGCAAAGTTTTTTACCTTCAAGTAGATTTTTCCTGATATTAACATACCTGCACCATATTATATCCATCAATGTTTGCATTGTATGGCTTTTTTCAATTATTATTACTTGTGTGCGTGTGTGTGTTTGATGGAGTTTCACTCTTGTTGCCCAGGCTGGAGTGCAATGGCAGCATCTCGGCTCACCGCAACCTCTGCCTCCCAGGTTCAAGCGATTCTCTTGCCTCAGCCTCCCGAGTAGCTGGGATTACAGGCATATGCCATCACTCCCGGCTAATTTTTGTGTTTTTAGTAGAGATAAGGTTTCTCCATGTTGGTCAGTCTGGTCTCGAACTCCTGACCTCAGGTGATCCGCCCACCTTGGCCTTCCAAAGTGCTGGGATTACAGGCATGAGCCACTGTGCCCGGCCTTTTCAATTATTTTTTATTCAGCCTTTCTGGATCTTAAACTTTCAGGTAATTTTCTTTTATTTGTAATCCATTATGGCAACTTTTATCTTTTAACTTTCACATGTATTCAATTTCCATTAAATTTAATTTATAATATCTTGGGGTGTAAATCTATCGATTTACCATGTCCTTTATTTTTGATCAACTATTGAATTTTCTTTTTTCTCTTCTTTTTTGCCTTCCATGAACTAATTAAATTTTTTAGTATTTTATTTCTCTCTCTTCTCTGAATTAAGAAATTATGTTATTTAGTGCTTACCTGAGAAATAAAACATACATCCTTGACTTATCAATGTCTAATATTAACTGATTCTTTGACACTCCTCCTAAATAAGTCAAGAATCTTAGAAAAACTTTACATTAATTTAAATAATATGCTATTGTTACATATTTTATTCTCCGTATATTTTAAACCACATAACACATTATTGATGATTTAGATCATCAATAATGTACATTTATATACAATAATGTGCATTAATATACAATAATATATATTTAAATTTGTATGTATATTTATCTTCTATATCTTTTCAATCATTCTTCTGTCTCCAAACTTCATTCTCAGATCATTTTTATTCTCCTTGAAGAACGTACTTTCTTTTCTATTTTAGGCTCTATTTGGAAGTGACAAATCTCTGCTTTATCTTAAAAATGCTTTAATTTAACCTTTTAATAATGTCTTCATGGGTTCTTATATTCTTTCAAGCCATGTAAGAACACTCATTGTTTCTGTTCAGTATAGTGTATACATATTTTTATGTAATCTGATGTTTGAAAATTCTGGTCGTCCTTACAATTTTGGCTTTGTTATTGTTTCTCTGTAGTTTCTCTAGGATGAGCCTACATGAGAAATTATTTTTATTTTTCTTGTGGGATTGACTGGGCTCTGAATGTAGAATTTATGTCTTTCAACTATTTTTGAAAACATTTACTCATTATTTCTTTAAATGTATTTTCTAACTCATTTCGTCTCTGTTCCTTGTGACATTCCAGGTTAAAAAAATAATAATAGGCCGGGCGCGGTGGCTCAAGCCTGTAATCCCAGCACTTTGGGAGGCCGAGGCGGGCGGATCATGAGGTCAGGAGATCAAGACCATCCTGGCTAACACGGTGAAACCCCGTCTTTACTAAAAAATACAAAAAACTAGCCGGGCGAGGTGGCGGGCGCCTGTAGTCCCAGCTACTCGGGAGGCTGAGACAGGAGAATGGCGTCAACCCGGGAGGCGGAGCTTGCAGTGAGCTGAGATCCGGCCACTGCACTCCAGCCTGGGCAACAGAGCGAGACTCCGTCTCAAAATAATAATAATAATAATAATAATAATAATAAGCTTTCTCACCGTATCATGTGGTTCTTTTACCTTGTCTTCACAATTTTCCATCCCCTTGTCTCTTCATGCCTCATTTTAGATGGTGAACTGGCATAATAAGAAGTAGAATGAATAAAGCAAGAAGAAAATAATACACTCTGCAGTTATATCTAGTCTATGATTAAACTCAAACTTGAAGACCAGAATTTTGGTTGCTGTAGTTTGCAGTTCTAAATTTGTTCTATTTATCTTTCCATTGTCTTCATCCAGAGGGTTAATCACTGTATCAGTTAGAGTTCTCCAAAGGAGAAGAATAAGAATTCATATATATAAATACACCCCCCCCACACACACACATATGTACACAGACACAGACACACAAACACACACGCACAGATTAAGAGATTTCTTTCAAGGAATTGTCTTACATGATTATGCAGAAACTGGCAAGTGAAAAACTTCCAGAAAACCCTCAGGCAGGAATTGATACTGCAGTCTTGAGGAAGGATTTTCTTCCTCAGAGAAACCTCAGTTTTGTTCTCAAGGCCCTTCAACTGATTGGATGAGGCCCACCACATTATCAAAGATAATCTATTTAAAGTCAGCTGATTGTAGATGTTAACCACATCTACCAATGCCTCCACAGCAACAGCGAGATAATGTTTAATTAAAAAATAGACAGTATAGCTAGCCAAGTTGACATATAAAACTAGCTATTACAATCTGTATTTTCTAGTTTGCTGTCATCAGAAGCAGAAAACCATCACCTTTTCAAGAAACAGCTTTTCTGTGTATTCATGGAAAGTCAGCTTCTGGATCATTAAGCAGGTAAGAACCCTGACTGGTAGGCTTCTCAGCATCCACTCTTAGTCGCCATCTTGAAGCTATATTAATGCCAGCAAGCCTGTGGGCTTAAGGGATACTGACTTTACCCTGGCTCTAGAATGGAAAGGGTGTATTATGGCAAATTTCATAAGCCTCAGAGCTCCTCCTTTCCAAGAGCTCCTTCCAAAGCTCTAGTGGGAACTAGTAATGAGCTTATCTGGCAAATATTTTGCAACATTTGCAAAAGTTATTTTAACAACAATTGGTTAAGGCTTCTATCTTTAAAATATATATATTGTAGAATTGTTCCAAGCATTTAATTAAGAAAATTACTGTTATTAAGAAAGAACAATTAAGTGCTTGGAACAATTAAAGTATTTAATTTAGCTTTTTAAAATGTGTATTTTTAATTGCAGCATTTGTTAGCTTGTTAAAATGTGTAATTTTTCTATCCTTGCTCTAAATTAATATTTATACCTAATTTATGCAGGTAATTTCATATTCCTTTTTCTTAAAGATCCCTCCCCCAACCCAAATAATATAGCTTTGGATTCCACAACACTTGAATGTGCAATCAGCAGTAATTGTTTCAGGAATATTTAGGAGCCCATTTGAATCAATGGGCTAGGAAAAGGTATCACTGCCATTTTCAAGGCAGGAAGAAGTTGTCTCTTTCTCTTTCTCTTTCTCTTTCTCTTTCTCTCTCTCTTTCTCTCTCTTTCTTTTTCCCTTTCCCTTTCTCTTTTTCTTTCTCTAAATGTTTCATAATGAGCCACAGAAATAAATACATTTCACATCACAGCTCAGTGCACACATTGTCTATAATTAACAAAAGTTGTATAAAAGGTGTTTACCTTTACCACATGTAATTCATTCTGATATTTTCAGATTCTATTCTGTTCTATTATTTTCTCTTACATTAGTTTATTTAAATGCTGGTCATGGTGGACTATATTGTTTATATGATCGGCTGACGGGTCATCAACACATTATGAAAAGCTCCACTCTAAGGTTAGGGTGAAGAGGTGATGTCTGGAGCTGCTGTAGCCACTTGGCTATGAAAAGTTAAGTCAGCCAAACAAAAGTAAAGCTGAGAGGATTATAGAGAATTAGAAGTAGGAGTGTCTCATCACTTCATACCTGAAGCTTAAATAGCTGTGGAATTTTCTTTCACTTGTGACCAAAACCCTTTTATAGTGTTAGAATAAAACTAATTTAAAATGACACATCACTGAATATTTATTATGTTTTATTGAATATTTATTGACTATTAGTAGCAATACTCAAAGCTACTTTAAATTTGTTACGTTTTATTCTGGTTCTGGAAATTAAAAGCATCCTAGATCTTCTGCATCCAATTACATATAGAGATTGATTCCTGACAGCGTCGTGAATAGCAGTCTGAGTGGTATCTGGGTTTTTAGGGTCTTTTTCATTTCCTGCTACCACTCCCTCTTCCATTGTCATTATACGCCACATCCTTTGTCAGCACAGGTTCTGAAGAAAGGATAAATAAGCATATATAATCTCCCGGAGTTTCACCCCTAGTATAATCTATATTATCACCCATGCCATTTTTGGCTTTAAAAAAATCTATTTGGCCGGGCGCAGTGACTCATGCCTGTAATCCCAGCAATTTAGGAAGCCGAGATGGGTGGATCACAAGGTCAGGAGTTCTAGACCAGCCTGGCCAATATGGTGAAACCCTGTGTCAACTGAAAATATAAAAATTAGCAGGGTGTGGTGGCAGGAGCCTGTAGTCCCAGCTACTCAGGAGGCTGGGGCAGAGGAATCACTTGAATCTGGGAGGCGGAGGGTGCAGTGAGCTGAGATCATGCCACTGCACTCCAGCCTGGGCAACAGAGAGAGACTCCATCTCAAAAAAAAAAAAATCTATTTGACTTCAAAAATATTAAATATATCATAATGAAATGCAATTATGTTTTGTTTTTTAGCAATTTATTTCTAATATTTCAAAACTATCTCAGAATTCAGCACAGTCACTGGATCTAGTGAATTCTCAGGATAAAGAATGCTTTGTCTTAGAAATCAAGTTTCCTAAGCAAATGTTCTGCATATATTTATGTATGTAATATAATTGTTGATTCATCATATCTCACAGCAGTTGAAAATAATCACCTTCAGCAAGATGAAAAAATATTGAGGCAATTATATTAGAGCATGTTTTTGTGTATGTCAAACTTACAACTATAAAAGGCATCTGAAATAGGTTCCAGAAAGCTGTAAACTAAAAAGGAAGGGAAGGGGACAAGTGGGGAGGAAAACAGAGTGAAAGATAGATAGTCATCTTCTGATTCCCCAAAAATATGTTCAAATGTGTTTGGCTTCAGCATAAAGAAACCCTTTTCGTACTTTACTTTTGAAAATGTATAAAATAAAAGATATTTCTTTTTTCATACAATAAAAGATTATTCCAAACACGGGTGTATTATATTAATTAACTATAAGACAAGGTTAAGTGGACATTTAATGAAACTGTGATGACACAGAATTGGCACTCAATCAGCATTCGCTGAGTGAAAGAGGAGCTGAATTGAGGTCAGTCTAACATTAGGTTGTTGTGAATAAAATGTATAATACCTATTTCATAGGAAAATCCAGAAGCATATGACTATATTTCAACAAATCTTGAAAATCTTACTTTTCAAAAATATTTGGACAAATGCTTATCATTCAAGAACAGGAAAAGGGATATTCATGCTTTTAGCATGCCTCCACCACCTGTCAATAGCAAGATAATATGTAAAGATCAACGCTGTGGGCTTTAATTTAAGAAGAAAGTGGGAATCCACTGGAATTGTGAAGGACACCCCAGATCCAGGACAGAAGAACTTGGGCAAATAGCCTCCGTGACAGCATCGGGCTGATAAAAAAGTGAGTGAAGTCCCAGTATGTGCATTGGGCAGAGAGCCTCCCTCTCTGACTCAGGGGAGTCCTTTCCACAGGGGATCCAAGCAAACCAAGCCAAGAGAGAGCACTTTGTTTCTCCCAAGTCCTGGAGCTAACTTGGGGAGAAGATCCCGAGGTCCTGAAAGGGAAACCTACTGAGAAAAGCTGCAGACATTTTTCTAGACTCAGATCAAGAGTAGGGTGCCATTTTTAATCCAGGCACATACAAAGTTAGCCATTCTTTGGCAATTGGACGGTACACCCATGCAGGCATTGCTGCCTCGGGTCAGAGATTGGCGCACTTGCTCTGGAGCAGGTTAAGGGCCTCCACAGTTAGAACTGTGGAAAGCACCACAGTGGTAAGTACTGGAATTGTGCTCTCCTCTGTTACAGGCCTGAGGCAGGAGGAAGAACTGCTACAGCTGCAGTTTCTGCTGGACAATGAGACTTGCAGCCAGGGCCAGCTTGGCAACCTAGCACTGGCCAGCCTGTCCTGAGATCGTGGTGCAGTGGGACTCTCTCCACTCCAGCCCCAGGCATGACTGTAGGCATTCAAAGCATAGGCTTACCTGGGCCAGCAGCCTGAGCTTCCCAACCCTTTCTTGGGCAGAGATCTTGGTGCAGGGGTCTTCTTTGCTTCAATTCCAGGCAGATCTCCAGGCATTGAGAGCAACTGCTTTTCTGGTTCAGCAGTCCGAGTCATCTCACCTCTCCTATTTACAGGTCCTGGTGCAGGGGGACCCTCTGCATTCAATGCCCAGGCAGATATCCAGGCATTTGGAGCACTTGCCAACCAGGTGATCCAAATTAGCAACCTGGCCTGCCCCACCCTTCCTGCAGAGAGATCATGATGCAACAGGGCCCTCTCTGCTCCATGACCAGGCATATCTCCATGTACTGGGAGCACAGGTTTGCCTGGATCAGTAACCTAAGGTGCCCCACTGTTCTTATACACAGAATGTGATGCAGCAGAGCCCTCTCTGTTCTCTGCTCCACATCAAGACAGATCTCCAGGCAGCAGGAGCACCCACTCACCTAGATCAGCAGCCCAAACCACCCCGCTCTCCTGTTCAAAGATTGCAGTGACGTAGGGTCCTCTCTGTTCCATACCCAGGCATATCTCCAGGCAGTCAGACTATGTGCTGAATTACCAGCCTGAGTGGCCCCACCATTCTTGTACCCAGATGTGATACAGCAGGGCCCTCTATACTCTACACACCCAGGCAGATCACCAGACATCTGGAGCATCCACTCTTACAGATTAGTTTAGGCCATCACTCCTGCTGAGCAGAGAACTTGGGGCCAAAGAGGTTTCCCAGCTCCGTGCCTCTGGTTGCTTGCTGGCTGCCGACTCAGTTATGCCTTGGTGCTGGTGTATGTGTGCCTGCCACTGGAAAGCCTGTAGGTGGGCCTGTCTGGTCTGGCCCCAACCATCTTGCCCTCCATCTCACAGGCATTTGGCAGGGAGCTCAGACCACTGTGCACTCTATGGATTAGCCCATTGCCTGAGGCAACAGAGAGCTTCTCCCAGGAAACAAGGATCAAATATATATACACAGCTACATTGGCCACATCCAGCTGTTATGCATAAGAGCCATCTACTGCCTTGTAGATCAAACCACACAGCCCAATATAAAACCTGCTGAAAGAAGCACATAGGGCTATAGAAGCAAAGCCAAAAATCACTATCCAGCATCATCTACCATAAGGACACCTGGCAGGGGATGGGAAAATAGTAATAATAATATAGTGAAAGAAAACAAAAGAACAAACTCTACCCATGTGGAAATAATTAATTAAAATGCCAGAGTCTCCAGATGAGAAGAAATCAGTGCAAGAACTCTGGCACCATGACAAATCTGAATTTAGTGACACCACCAAAGAATCACAGTAGCTCTCCAGCAATGATTCCTAAACATAATGGAAACTCAGAAATGACAGATAAATAATTCAAAGCAAGGAAACTCGGCTGGGCGTGGTGGCTCAAGCCTGTAATCCCAGCACTTTGGGAGGCCGAGACAGGCGGATCACGAGGTCAGGAGATCGAGACCATCCTGGCTAAACACAGTGAAACCCCGTCTCTACTAAAAATACAAAAACTAGCCGGGCGAGGTGGCGGGCGCTTGTAGTCCCAGCTACTTGGGAGGCTGAGGCAGGAGAATGGCGTAAACCCGGGAGGCGGAGCTTGCAGTGAGCTGAGATCCGGCCACTGCACTCCAGTCCGGGCGACAGAGCGAGACTCTGCCTCAAAAAAAAAAAAAAAAAAAGCAAGGAAACTCAAGGAAATTCAAGACAAGGTTCAAAATCAACACAAAGTAACTTCTAAGTCAATCCACAAAATGAAAGAAGAAATAAACATAGAAGAAATCAATTAGAGCTTCTGGAATTGAAAAACTCACTCAAAGAATTTCACCAGTTGAACGCTTTATAAATAGACCAAACCAAGCAGAAGAAAGAATTTCAGAGCTTGATGACTGGTCTTTCGAACTGACCCAGTCAGACAAAAATAAAGACAAATGAATTTAAAACATGAACAACATCTTTGAGAAATATGATATTATGTAAAGTGACCAAACATACCCTTTTGAGTAGATGAGGAGTGACCCACTATTGCTATGGACCTCTGGAACAACTTCCATGGAAAATTGTCAGGGAGAGCTACTTAGAGGAGTGGTACAGGCAGGACTCCAGCCTGTGCAGAGCCCACAGAGTTTGGTGCAGGAAAGTCTGCAGGAGAACATGGTCAGTGACGCACATCCTCCAAGGCTCTCCATGCTACTCTAGGAGACTTATTCACTGAGTTTATCATGTCCAAGGACCCAGATAAAAATGTAGCTGATTGAGGGGCAGACAGAATAGCTGTGACTGGGAGACCCGTAACCATGTAGATCAGGAGCTTCCCAGAGGGGTCTCCAAAAGGGTGACAAAGGTATTGCATTCATTACTGAGTTCCAACAGGAG
This sequence comes from Trachypithecus francoisi, assembly GCF_009764315.1. Classification (NCBI taxonomy): domain Eukaryota; kingdom Metazoa; phylum Chordata; class Mammalia; order Primates; family Cercopithecidae; genus Trachypithecus; species Trachypithecus francoisi. Next base: position 12,601,747 of record NW_022681458.1, read on the forward strand.
ACAGAAGACACTTTCAGCTGAGATTGTGACTCAAACTTAATGAAAAGAATATTGACAGAGTTGTGCGCAAAGACAAGAAAAGCAACAAGGGATGCTGAGCTTCTTCAGCACTGGCAAGGGCAGGAAGCCCTGGCCACCTATAGGCCTGAGGAGGAGGTAGGGGAGAAAACTCTAACAAAGAGCAAGCTGCCTGACAGGTGTTGCAACAGTCAGAGAGAGACACCGCCACCACAGAAGGCAGATGGTGCCCCCCAAACTCTCCTACTCCTGCACTTCAATCTCCTACCAGCATCTTCCATTTGCTGCCCACAATATGAAGCAGGGAGCAGGGGATCTTAATAAGGTGGTTCTTAGGGACATTGAGCAGGATTGGAATCTTGGGAACAAGGGACAGAAAATGGACAGTAAACAGCACAGCCATCTTTTAACTGGCCATGGTTAGAGATTTTTTATTTGGTAGCTATTATAAAAATGTATAATATTTGCCTATAAATCAATCAATTGGTCAACTAAGCTTGCTTCTTCTCTCTTTTCTGTCTGTCAGGCACATGCACAAATCATATGATCCATTATTTAACAATACACACTCAGTCAGTGACAGACACAGAACCTACTTTTCCCTTTTATTTTTAATTCTGACCCTAAAGAACTACAAAGCTTTTTATCTTCTTAATAAAAAGCAATATCATCATCTAATAGCATGGAATTAAGATGAGGAGACTAACCTTTGGTTCAGTGCATGTATTTTAATTTTTGACATTATTTTATACTTTGTGAATGAAGAATAATTGATATCAGATTAGAAAATATTTTGCATCTCTAGAAAATAGCATGGTGTTTGTAACCATTGTATTGAATGGTGATAATTTACAGCAAAAGTCCTCATGTTTTTCTGTTCACTGAGCATAGCCCTTCTCTGTTGCATCCTTCTTCTTCATTCCTGGATGACATTTCAGGCAGATCCTGTAGCTTTCTGATCACCCGAATAGTGGTCTCATGTTTATGATAATACCAACTCTCAGGTATAAAAAGTACATCTATCAATTCAAGATTTCCTTGGCACATCTAGTTTGAAGCTTCTGTCCACTCACAACTGGAGGCTGACCTGGCGTGGGGACCAGTCATGGCAGAAGAAGTGGGACATATTGACCATGGAGGTGGGAACTGTCCACTCTGGATGCAGATAATAATAAATCTGAGGAAAGTTCGGGTTTTTTTTTTTTATTATCGCCATACATAGGAAACTTTAAACAATGTCATCCAGGAAACACTCCTGCCTCTGAAAAACCTTCTGTCGCTCCATCTTTTGAACAACTACTGGGGTTATTGTTGAGTTTTAGTAATCTACCTGTGAGCTCCACATAAGCGCAGTTTTCTTACTTGCCCTTTAATAAACTTGTATTCTACATGGAAGTTAATTTGGGGAACTTTCAGTTATAGAGTCTACCCCGCCATACACAGCCTGTTATACACATTCACTTCAAGAAGGAGTTAGTAAAGTTAGTAAAGGTGGAGCTCATTTAGGCACTGTTGTCAATCCCTACATATTCTTGGGTAAAAATAGGAGATTCAGAATAAACAGGGATAGCTGTTTGCAATTTTTCTTTTCTGAGTTTTCTTTTTAATGTGAAGTTTTAGAGAGACTAATCAGACACAAATTTGCAAACAGCCAGAATTAAATGTGAACAATATGCAGTGATACGCTAGTCTTTAAAATTGTTCCTTGTGAAGAATGCCATTGATTAGGCAACAAAAAATGTAAAGAAATGAAATTTATATAGAGAAAAAAAATCTGACTTAAAAAAGACTGACAGGAGAAAAGACAAAAGACAATGGTCTTGCCTTGCCAGAGATACCAAAAAGTCAACATTTGAATGCTTTGGTCATTTTCACAAAGAATTGGACATGTTCTAAGCCAATGAATCAAATAAACTCAATGTTACCAATCATTCAGCCATTTTATCTGATTTCTGCAGAAGAAAGACGATTTAAAAGTTTTTTCCAAATAAGAAGTGCGTGATGAATTTTCTAGTGAAGATATTTTAGTGGAAATGTTTTAACGACAGAGGTCTTTGATTGCCTCTAGAGTCAACTCTAAAGAAAAAAAACCTAAATAGTATTGCTATTTCTGGAACTTATTATGAAATGACATTTTTATGAATTTCTGCCAAACTTACCCAGATAATTAAGACTTTTGTTAACTATTTTTCGATCTGTCACTTCATGTGAAAGAAACATTTCATAATTAAAATGATTAAAATGTGTGCATCAACCAGATATAAGCATAGATATGTAATGAACAATTTTAACAATTATTAACAAATCTGAATCAAATAGAAACTGTAATATTATTATTCAGTACTCTGATAGACTACTATATTAGCATAGAGTTTTTTTAATATAGCAATGTAATTAAAAGAATTCATTATTTTTCTTTTTGTACCTTAATATTAATTTAAAATTTATTTAATTTTATAAAATTTCAACTTTTATTTTAGATACAGGGGTACATGTGCAGATTTGTTATATGGGAATATTGCACAATGCTGAGGTTTGGGGTATGAATCTCATTACCCTGGTATTGAGCATAGAACCCTATAAATAGTATGTTTTGTTTTTGTTTTTGTTGGCATGATTTTACATATGAAGCTCAATAGAAGAAAATTTTCACAGTCTGCATTCATTTTCTTGCTATAAAATTTTGTTTCAAGATTATTGCCAAAAATGTCCTTTCACGAGGAAGATAGTGTTAAAGAGTGATCTGGTTCAGGTGTCCATATGCTACTTATATCACAGACAGGTATATGTACTTTTGTGAAGAATTCTGTCTCTGTCTTTGTTCTTTAGTTCTTCTACTTCTATCTCCTCCAAAGGATAAGAAAGAGGAGTTCCTTTTCTGCTTACTTGTCCAGATGCTAGAGTCTATGCTGGATGCTCGATTTCCTTTGGGAAAGGTGTTCAAAAGGTTGCTTTTTCAGGGGCTCCGGGATTGCATTTCCTTGGGAAGCCCTTTCAACGCTCTCCCCTGTACAATTCCTTGACGTGGCTGATGTGATTGTTTTACACTATTCTGTCATTCCCCCACCTGAGTTGATGTTATTTGGAAGTACACCCCACGGCCTTCCATGCTGAGTTCTCCTTATGTTGGCAGACCATCCTCTTGGGGAAGGAACCAGCTGTGTTTTATTGTGTCCACCGGGCCCAAGGAAAACCCATGAATCCTAGCCATCCCAAACAACAGGATCAAAGGCTGCCTACGTGTTATCTGTTCTTCTTGTCCTGCTTACGGAATGCTCCAGAGCAGCAGGCACCTGTCTTGATCTTTATACACGTCCCAACTCCAGGATAGACCTATGAGGCCCTCCCAAAATTTCACACACACAACACTCTGCCCACGGCAGCCCCAAATGGGTTGATTGTCTGCAGCACTTGTTTCTAGCCAGTAGTATTATATAATGCCACTTTCCCATGCTTGCTCACAATCTCAGTCTTCCTCTGTGATTTCCTTGAGGTTCACTCCCTAGACTGTGTGTTCTCTAGTAGTTAGTTCTACTGGTTATGCCAGTGGGTGGTGAAGGTCTCAGAGTTACTTTGATTAAGTCTTACTATGCTGTGAGGTAATCTCTTATATGCTAATTTTAGCATGACACAGAATTTCTCACCTGACTGTATTTAGTTTGGGTACATCAGATCTCAGTAGAGAGGAGAGGGAGGCCTCACTCAATGGAATGGGAGTGGTGGTAACTGTCAGGCAGATGTGGATTCAGGAAAGCTTTTAGAATTTTTTGCAAGAATAGTGGGAGCTCCAGGTTTGTGATTTCTGTTTTCTCTGTGAAATGAAAAATGAGACTGTCTATCTCTACAAAAAGAAATGGGAAGAAGTAGTACGTTTAAAGACGGAGAAATATTGAAAAAAGTTTTTGTAAAGATCTATAAAGACTGGGAAAGCAAGTTAATATGGAAGAACACATCAAATTATAAACATTTTTGAGCCCCTACTCTCTGTGTGCAAAATAGTACCAAAACAGGAGGGAGTGCACAGGCTGGAGAGCCAAGAAAGATCAACCTTGATTGCCCAATAATATAACCTTAGATGGGCTAAGTGTGTGTTTAGATACATGGGATTCTTTAGATTGTTAAAGGAAATTATCCACAGACACTTTTTTTTTTTTTTGAGACAGAGTCTCGCTCTGTCACCCAGGCTAGAGTGCAGTGGTGTATTCTCAGCTCACTGCAACCTCTATCTCCCGGGTTCAAGTGATTCTCCTGCCTCAGCTCCCAAATAGCTGGGGTTACAGGCACACGCCAGCATGTCCCGTTAATTTTTGTATTTTTAGTAGAGACAAGGTTTCACCATGTTTGCCAGGCTGCTCTCGAACTCCTGGCCTCAAGTGATCCACCTGTCTCGGCCTCCCAAAGTGCTGGGATTACAGGCGTGAGCCACCACACCTCGCTGACACTATGTTTTTGAAATTAGAAAGATGGAAAAGGAGATACTAAGAATAATGACAGGAAGATATAGTGCTCATTTTCAACAACACAAGCCTCCTATTTTTTCAATAATGGCTTCTTAGACCTCTTTTTTTTTCTTTCTCTCTATATAATATATATTTATATTTTTATATGTGTGTGTATAGGTACATGTTTACACACTTTTACACATGTGTATGTATACATATACTCATGTGTTTGTGTGTATATATACACATATATAAATACATGTGTATACATATCTATGATTTTCCTGTACTGCATTTAAAAGTTGAAGCTATCCCTCTGACATTGGTCTGGGCAATGAATTTTCTTTGGCTATGACTCCAAAAGCATAGGTAACAAAAGCAAAAATAGACAAATGGAATTACATCAAACTAAAATGCTTCTTCACAGCAAAGGAATCAACAGAGTGAAGAGAAAACCTACAGAATAGGAGAAAATATTTGCAAACTCTACATCTGATAAGGGGTTAATATCCAAATATGTAAGGAATACAAACAACTAAACAGCAAGAAAACAAATAACCCAACTTTTAAAATGGGCGAAGTACATTTCTCAAAAGACCACATACAAATAGCCAATAGAGCTACGAAAAAATGCAGATTAAAACCATAATGAGATATCAGTTCACCCTGTTAGAACAGGGTGACTATTACCAAAAAGACAAAAGATAACAAGTGCTGCAGAGGATGTGGAGGAAAGGGAAGCCTGGCACATTGTGGAGGGGAATGTAAATCAGCACAATCGTACTGTAGGGAGATCCCCTGAAACTATTGCTACAGAATAAAAGATGAAATGCTCCTGATTATTGTAAATACAAAATTGCATGCAGGATCTCGCAATATCTGGCACCCACCATGGCCTTTTTGTTCCTTGGCTCAGTGCACTCCGAGTGCGGGTTCATGATGACTAGTCTTCAGTCTCGACGGTAAGGTCTCCAGGTACACTTTTTCCAACTCTCCCCTCTTTTTAGGTTTGTCGACCAATAATATTCCAGGATTATTATGGGACAATCGAAGTCTAATCACCAGGCTTATCTGTCTTTTATTAAACTTCTTCTTAAACAGTGTGGAATCAAGGCTGATTCCAATAACGTTATTCTCTTCTTTCAGACTATTGAAAAACATTGTCCTTGGTTCCCTGACAAAGGTTCTATGAACCTGTTAGACTAGGATAGAGTTGGTGCCATTCTCCGCCAACTCATGAGAGATGATGTTTTACTTCCTATTTCTGTTTGGACTGACTGGGCTCTTATTCGTGTTGTTTTACTTCCTCTTCAGTCTGGTGGTCCTCTTCAACTGCCACAAGTTAATGTGGATGGTGAACCGCTCCCTTTACCTTGGATAGCTGACTCCGCTGCTAGCCCTCCTTCTGATGATGAGGAAGAATTCAATCTCTCCTTATTTTCTCACCAAGAGGAGGAACCTGGTGATGATCCCCTCTCTCCACCTCCTATCTTGGAACCTGTATATGTTAACTCTTCTTCTACTAAGCTGTTGCCTCCTCTGCCAGAGGAGGACGTGTGGCATTCATCTGAATTACCTGTTTCTCCTTCCTCTCATCCTTTTGAACCTCTCCCCTCTTCTAAGCCTACTGTTTCTTTTGACACTCTGGGACCCCTTCTTTCAGAGGCTTGGAATCCTGCTTCTCCCCAGTCTGCATCCTGGCATCCTCACTCTCCTTCTCTTCCTCTGTTCTTGCACAATGGATGTGTGAGTCACCTGTTTGGGTAGAGCAGTGGGCGCTTTCCAAACACAAGTTGGAGGCTTTAATTGATATTGTTAATGATTTACTACAAGCAAACACTATTGAGCCCTCCTTGTCTCCATGGAACTCACCTGTGTTTGTTGTACAAAAAAAGTTGGGAAAATGGAGGATGGTAACAGACTTAAGAGCTGTTAATGCACTTATTAAACCTATGGGGGCATTACGACCCGGCATGGCCTTTCCATCTGTGATTCCTAGGGAATGGCTTTTAATTATCATTGACCTTAAGGACTACTTTTTTCATATTCCTTTATGCAAGTCAGACCGTGAAAAATTTGCTTTCACTATACCATCCATTAACAATTCAGCTCCCACAGCCAGATATCAATGGATAGTTTTACCTCAAGGAATGATAAACAGTCCTACTACTTGTCAGTTGTTTGTCAGTACTGTGTTACAACCTATCTGGCAGACTTTTAAAAATAATTATGGTCTTCATTATATGGATGATATACTGATTGCTGCTCCCACAAAAGATTAATTAATTCAATGTTTTACCTCTTTAAAATTAGCTGTTGCCAATGCAGGACTCCACATTGCTCCTGATAAAATTCAACAAGCCACTCCTTTTCTGTACTTAGAAATGCAGCTAGAAGCTCACTCCTTTAAGCCCCAAAAAGTCCAACTTTGTACTGACAATTTAAACACCTTAAATGATTTTCAAAAATTACTAGGTGACATCAATTATCTCAGACCAACCCTAAGCCTTCCTACTTATGCATTATCTCATCTATTTGCCACTTTATCAGGAGATACAGATTTAAACAGTCCTCGCTCTCTATCTGAACCAGCAAAACAAGAGTTGTCTTTTGTAGAACAATGAGTGAGAAAGGCAACAAGTCTCTCATACTGACCCAAATTTAACTTAACAATTTTTAGTTTTTCCTTCCATCCACTCTCCTACGGGACTTATAGTACAAAGTGATTCTCTAGTTGGATGGGTATTTCTTCCTTCTTCAATCTCTAAAACTCTTTGAATATATTTTGATCAAATAGCCACTTTGATTGGGTTAGGACGCCAACGTATCACTAAAATTTCTGGCTTTGATACAAACATTACTGTGGTCCCTTTGTCAAAAAACAAAGTTAAAAATGCCTTTGCTATATCTTTGTGCTGGCCGACTAATCTGGCTGACTTCATTGGCACTATTGATAATCATTTGCCTAAGTCAAAATTCTTTCAATTTCTATGAAATGCTTCCCGGATTCTACCAAAATGTACTCGTTCATCACCACTAGAGACAGCCGTTACCATTTTTACTGATGGATCCAGTAATGGAAAGGCAGGGTATGTAGGACCAAAAGATAAAGTCATTTCTACTCCATACACTTCTGCTCAAAAAGCCGAGTTGTTTGCTGTTATCTCTGCATTACAGGATTTTGATCAGCCTCTTAATATTGTCTCTGACTCAGCTTATGTAGTCCATGCTGCTAAGGCAATAGAAACAGCTACCATCAAAAATATTGCTGACACTAATCTGTTTTCCTTGTTCTCTTTGTTCCAAAAAACAGTCAGAAACTGAAACCACCCTTTTTCATCACTCACACTTGTTCTCATGCTAACTTGCCTGGACCTTTATCCAGTGGTAATCATAAAGTTGATACTCTAGTTTCTCTAGCCATTACAGATGCAGAACAATTTCATCAACTCACTCATACTAATGCCTCAGGTCTTAAACATAAATATTCTCTCAGTTGGAAACAAGCTAAACAAATTTTACAACACTGTTCTCAACTTCAGGTTCTTGTCTTACCCACACAATCTCCCGGAGTTAATCCCTGAGGCCTTTCTCCTAATGTTATCTGGCAAATGGATGTTACTCATGTTCCTTCTTTTGGAAAATTAGCTTATGTGCATGTCACAGTTGACACCTTTTCCAATTTCATCTGGGCTACCTGTCAAACTGGAGAAGCCACTTCTCATGTTAAGAAACATATGTTTTCATGTTTTGCAGTTATGGGAATTCCTAGTAAGCTCAAAACAGACAATGGTCCAGCCTATTGCAGTAAAGCTTTTAAAAATTTTCTTGATCAGTGGCATATTAAACATATTACTGGTATATTTATGTACCACAAGGCCAAGCTATTGTAGAAGAAGTAACAGAACTTTAAAGTTACAATTACTTAAACAAAAAGAGGGGGATAAGGAGTTGTCTACCCCCTCACATACAACTGAACTTGGCATTGCTCACGTTAAATTTTCTTAAAATTCCTAAATCTAGTTCTGTTACTGCTGCCAAAAATCATTTCTCTGGTAACTGTCCCATGGTAAACCAAGGAAGGGAAGTATGGTGGAAAGCTGTTCAATCTAATATATGGTCAAAAGTTGTTATTTTAATGTGGGGAAGAGGTTATGCTTGTGCTTCCCCAGGTGAACATCAATCTCTTGTTTGGATGCCTGCTAGACACCTGAAATTGTGTCCTGAAGATGCAAGCAACAACAGGACAGAGAAATTTGCTGAAAAATCGCCACAGCAGTAAACAACTAACACATCCAATTGTCAAAAAGAAGAAAATGACCATGCTAACTCCTTTATAAAAGACAATCCAGTCAACCATCCTGAACAACTTGTCTCCAGCGATCGAGGTCTGGCTCAACCTCTGCTGCCTCCTGATGACACTAATCCTTCTACCCTCTGTCACTCCACAGACTGTTAAAAACTATACATATTGGGCCTTTATTCCTTTTCCTCCTCTTAATCGAGTCATGACATGGATGGATGCTCTTATCAAGGTCTATGTTAATGATAGTATTTGGATGCCTGGTTCTGTAGATGATCTTTGTCCTGCCCAACCTTAAGAAGGAACCCCTTTCAATATCACTTTAGGTTTTTGGCATCCACCTTTGTGCCTGGGACCCACTAATGGATGTCTCTTATTAGATACTCAAACTTGGGCAGTCACAATACCATCTAGTCACTCTGTCCCTCCTTTAGGACACTTGGTATCAGGGCTCTCATTAAAACCTCTAAGGCAGATCAAAACAGGAATCACTGATTATATTCACACATCCCAATATAAGCCTTTAGGACCTGTGTGTCCTCTCAACTTGTCTTCAAATGCTGACAAATTAATATGGAAGGATGGTGTTAGTCCAGAAGGAACTGTGTTATTTAATTCTTCTCACTACACCATTGTTGATTGGGCTCCTAAAGGTCATATTACTAATGATTGCTCTCAGGGTCACAGAGATTGTCAACATTTTCTCTATGATATTTCTTATCAAGAAAGTAGTGACAACCCTCTCCTATTATATAAAAAGATTTAACTTCTTTTTTCCTTTTAAGTGGAAAGGGGCAGGAGTTGCTCCTGTAAAGCCAAGGCTCATTGTTCCCCACTTAGGACCTGAACATTCAGAATTATGGAGATTAATCACAGCTATGACTGGTATGAGAGTTGGGGCTGGAGAAAGTGTTATAAGTAAATCCACCTTGTCACCTCAAAAACTAAGACAACAGATTAATTTACACTACTGTTTCCACATAGCCAAATATATCACTATGGCAGTTGTCAAAAGGTCAATTCAAAGATAAGACAGTACAGATTATGAGGACTTATACCTCCCCCCATTGCTAATGTCCCCCCACCACCTCTCATACAACCTATTCCCCCCACCCCACATTCACAAAAAAGAATACCATCCCAAAATATACATATACTATCTATATGGAGTCCAACAAAACGATACCACTTAAAAGTTGTGTTAAACCACCATGTATGTTATTAGTAGGAAAGATGCATATTAGTTTAAAAACCAACATAATTACCTGTGTTAATTGTTACTTGTATACTTGCATTGACTCATCCTTTAATCAATATCATAGTATTTTAATAGTCAGGGCCAAAGAAGGTATTTGACTCCCCGTAGCCTTACATAGGCCTTGGGAATCTTCCCCTTCTGTCCAGTTTATTAATAATATTCTACAGAAAATTCTTTTTTTTTTTTTTTTTTTTTTTTTTTTTGAGACGGAGTCTGGCTCTGTCACCCAAGCTGGAGTGCACTGGCCAGATCTCAGCTCACTGCAAGCTCCGCCTCCTGGGTTCACACCATTCTCCTGCCTCAGCCTCCCGAGTAGCTGGGACTACAGGCGCCCGCCACCTCGCCCGGCTAGTTTTTTGTATTTTTTAGTAGAGACGGGGTTTCACCGTGTTAGCCAGGATGGTCTCGATCTCCTGACCTTGTGATCCACCCGCCTTGGCCTCCCAAAGTGCTGGGATTACAGGCTTGAGCCACCACGCCCGGCCCAGAAAATTCTTAAAAGGAGTAAACGATTTATTTTTACATTAACTACAATAATAATGGGCTTGATTGCTGTTACTGCGACTGCTGCTACTGCTGGAGTTGCATGACATCAGTCTATTAAAACTGTTCATTTTGTGGATAAATGGCAAAAAAAAAAAAAATTCTACTCAGATGTGGAATTCTCAGTCAGGTATCGATCAAAAATTGGCCAATCAAATTAATGATCTAATACAAACTGTTACATGGATGGGAGATAGAATTGTGAGTTTAGAACATAGATTAATGCAATGTGATTGGAATACTTCTGATTTTTGTATAACTCCATTTCAATATAATGAGTCTGTTCACTATTGGGAATCAGTAAAACGTCATTTACAAGGGAGTGAAGATAATTTAAGTTTAGACATAAGCAAGCTAAAAGAACAGATTTTTGAGGCCTCTCAAGCACACTTAACTGCTTTACCCAGTGCTGAAGTTTTAGACGGTATCTCTAAGGAGTTATCTAATCTTAACCCCATTCAATGGGTAAAATCTTTGGGAGGATCCACTATCGTTAATTTAATTTGTGCTATTGGTTCATTGTTCATGTGTAAAATTGGAAAAAATATTCTTCAATCCAATCATAATCCGTGCCAAGCTATTATTGCTATGGTTCATTTAAATCAGAAAAAACGGGAAGATGTAGGGAGACCCCCTGAAACTATTGCCACAGAATAAAAGATGAAATGCTCCTGATTATTGTAAATACAAAATTGCATGCAGGATTGTGTAAAGACAATGCCAGGTTGGACTGCCAGAATGAGCCAATGGCATGTGATGTGCTTTCCCTGCAGAGAGCCTATGAATGGATGCAGTCAGGGAGGTTTCACATCACCAAGATTCCTATTCCAGAAAAACAAATGTTCATAGCTCTGGGAATGGAATGAGACCCTTGTGGAGAGCCTATAAACGGATGCATGGGGGGGGGGGGGCTGCCTGTCCATATGGTTAAGATAGGGCTATAAACACCCTCATCTTGCCACAGCTCTTCTAGGCCTCTTTATGGTTAAAGCATACTCCCTTCTGAGAATTTTCTGGTCTAACCGGTTGTCTATCTTCACATCCTGTTTCTATGGATTGTTTGTAACCAGCTTTTGCTGCAACTGTTACTGTTGATTAATATCTTGCTAATCATAGGTTATGGAAAGATTGTGTTTCTGTTTTAAGGCTCTGTTAGAAATTACTGATGCACACACTATACTGTAAATTCTTCCCTCTGTATACTGTACTTCTGCATACAGATGTTATGTTAAAGAATTACTTCATCCCCATGTGACCATCTCACCTCATAATCAAATGACCCTAAATCCCTCACTAACCCTACCCCCACCCTCACTAAACTTAATAATAAATGCTAGTATATTCAGTGCATTGCTGGCACCGTGGGACCAGAAGGTGGTGACCCCCCCGGACGCATCTTTCACTATCTTGTATGTGTCTATTACTTCTCAACCTGCTGATCCACCTGGGAACAAAGAGAGAACCCCGTTGCATTGTGGGCTGCTGGCCAGATCCTGCAATACCATATGAACAACAGTACAGAGGTTTCTCAAAAAATTACAAGCAGGCCAGGCATGGTGGCTCATGCCTGTAATCCCAGCACTTTGGGGGGCCGAGGCAAGCTGATCACCTGAGGTTGGAAGTTTGAGACCAGCATGGCCAATATTGTGAAACCTCATCTCCACTAAAAATACAAAAATTGGCTGGATGTGGTGGTGGGTGCCTGTAATCCCAGCTACTCAGGAGGCTGAGGTGGGAGAATTGTTTAAAGCAAGGAGGCAGAGGTTGTAGTGAGCTGAGATTGCACACTGCACCCCAGTCTTGCTGGCAGAGCAAGGCTCTATCTCAAAAAAAAATTTTTTTACAGGCAGTTCTACCATATGATTTACCAATCCTACTATGGGATATATATCCAAACTAAATGAAATAAGTATGAAAGGAGAGATCTGTACTGCCATGTTTATTGCTGCATTATTTGCCACAGCCAAGACATAGAATCAAGCTAAGTGACTATCAGTAAATAAATGAATAAAGAAAATGTGTTTTGTATACACAATAGAATACTATACAGCCTTTCAAAAACAGGAGGAAACCTTGTCATTTGAGACAACATGGATAAATCTGGAGGATATTATGTTAAATGAAGGAAGCCTGGTAGAGAAAAACATATTGCATGATCTCACTTATATATGGAATCTTTAACAGTTGATCTCATGGAGGTAGAAGGAAGAATGGGGGTTACTAGGGGCTGTGGTGGTTTGGTTGGTTGAAAGTGAGGTTTGGGAAGATGTTGCTGAAAGAATACAAAATTTTAGTTAGGAGGAATAAATTCAAGAGATCTATTGTACAACATGGTGACCATAATCAATAATGTATTGTACTTTTTAAAATGCTAAGAGTCAATGTAAGGTGTTCTTACCACAAAAATAGCTATAGAAAGCAATGCGTATGTTAATTAACTAGATTCAGTCACTCTACAATGTGTATATACTTCAAAACAATGTGTCACATATGGTAAACATGTACAATTGTATTTGTTAATGTAAATACATAAATAAATAAAAATTAAAGCTTTCAATGGAGCCTATCACTTAGCTTCAAAACAATAAGTTAAATATATCTCGGGTAGATAATTGAAATGAAAAATTCTATTTTTCTCAAGTAGCAATGATCAATTTTCAAATAGACCTTTCTCCCTACTGCCTCAGAGGTATTTACAGAAAACATTGTGATCTCTCCTTAAATACAGCACATTGCTTCTGTTATTTTTAGTCTCCTAATTCTCTTTCCAACGGCTCAGTCCACAGCTTGACATATCTTTGGAAATGATTCCTTGGAGGGCTTAGTATATTTTATAAAAGAGCAGAAAGACCTTTTATTTTCATGCTTCATGTGTGAATTTTCCATGCCCAGTTTCAGAATAAATAATCACTTTCTGTGCTGTGTTGTGAGTGTTCATGACATTCAATGATCAACATCCAGCTCTGGATATTTTCAAAAACAGAAATATCTTACTTTCACACAGAGGGAAGGACACAGAAAACTTTCACGTTGCTTCCTTAAGTGACAAATACTACTATTACAGAAATGCTATTTGTTCCTGGTTAACTTCCTTTGGTTTGCAGAAAATTTTTCTTTATGAGTCATCTAATCCCGAATTGCACATTACTTTTGTTGGACATCTCTTTTAAAGGGCTATAATTCCCATTTTCACAGAGGAATAATTTGCTGAACAGTTTCCTAGTGGTAGGTCAGCATTTATATTCTAAACCTCCTGCCTACAGGTATACTTTCTTTTATATTTGGCAGAAATATCATCCCAATTACCTGTGGTTTCCCCTTCTAAAATTATATGTAACATGCATCTTCAAACAGTAAAAGATAAAAACAAGAAAGCTCACCTTCCTTCAAGCAATAAATAACCAGCAGTTTATTCAGATAAAAGAGATGCTTTGCCTGATTGATAGTATGTGAAAGAGTGAGAAACTAAGGAAGAAGGAAACAAGAGATGTAGCATGCACCAAGAAAAGATTAATGAAGGCATTGCTTGCCTGGAAGCATTGAGGATAAAAATGGCATCCTGCCCCTCTGCTAGATGGCCTTGTCACATCTATCCAATGAGCTTTGGGGTAGGGGGACTTGGCCTACGGGCAGTTTGAAAGGGAAGTGCCAGAGTGAAATTGAGTCAGCCTGGCTGCATGGAGTCAACCACCACTCCCCACTCCCCAGTTCCATAGGGTCCCCATAATCCTACATTCAAGGATTGAGTTCAAATCTAAGTGAGTATAGTGAAAAAACTCAAAGATTAAAATCTGTTTCCAATGTTTTATATATTGATTTGAGATATGGTTAGATGGGTGTACACATTTGTTAAGGCTCATGGAATTTGTATCCTTTAAAGGACTGAGTTTTATTATTTGTGTATTAGACCTTAATGAAGGTAATTTCAAAAAATAATTTAAAAACTGTTAGCTATAAAGATGACAAATATTAAGGAATATGCTTGTGATACAATGTTATTTTATAAATTTTTATTATTATATTAGTTTACTTTTAAAATAGAAGTTTTTAAAATATGTCTGAAAAAATGTATATTCTCTATATAACCTCTATAGGTAATATCATTATCTTTTCTGGTAATTAAAATAACTAATATCAACAAGGTGAAGAGAAACCCCACAGAACAAGAGAAAATATGTGCAAACTACCTATCTCACAAGGGATTAATAACCAGAATATACAAGGAGCTCAAACAACTCGGTAGGTAAAAAACAAATAACCTGATTTAAAAATAGGCAAAAGATCTGAGTGGACATTTCTCAAAAGATGACCTACAGAGGGCAACAGGTATGTGAAAAATTCTTCAACATCATTAATCACTAGACAAATGCAAATCAAAACCACAGTGAGATATCATCTCATCCCAGTTAGATTTGCTATTAGAGAAAAGACAAATGCTGGCAAGGATGTGAAGAAAGGAAAATTCTTATACACTGTGTGAATGTAAATTAATACAACCACTATGGAAAACAGTACAGAGGTTCCTCAGAAAACTAACCATGGAACTTCCATAGGATCCGGCAATCCCACTGCTAGGTATATACCCAAAAGAAGTAAATTCAATATATAGAAGATATATCTGCACTCCCATGCTTATTGCAGCTCTGTTCACAATAGAAAAGACTCAGAATCAACCTATGTCCATCAACAAATGAATGGATTCAGAAAATGTGGTACATATATACAATGGAATATCATTCAGCCATAGAAAGAATCAAATCCTGTCATTTGCAGCAACACAGATGGAACTGGAAGATATCGAGTGAAATTAACCAAACACAGAAAGACAAATATGTTCTCATTTACATTTGGGAGCTAAAAAAAATTGAACTCATGGAGATAGAGAATAGAATGAAAGTTATTAGAGGCCTGGAAGGTAGGGGATTAAGATGGGAGCTGGCCACAGTGGCTCATGCCTATAATCCCAGCACTGTGGGAGACTGAGGTGGGCAGATCACTTGAGATCAGGAGTTCGAGACCAGCCTGGGCAACATGGTGAAACCCCATCTCTACTAGAAGCACACAAAAAATTAGCCGGATGTGGTAGCAGGTGCCTGTAATCCCAGCTACTTGGGAGGCTGAGGCAAGAGAACTGCTTAAACCCAGGAGGTGGAGGTTTCAGTGTGCCAAGATTATGCCACTGCACTCCAGCCCCAGAAACAGTGTGAGACTCCGTCAGAAAAAATAAATAAAAGCTGTTTTGGTTACTGTAGCCTTGTAGTATAGTTTGAAGTCAGGTAGTGTGATGCCTCCAGCTTTGTTCTTTTGACTTAGGATTGTCTTGGCAATGCAGGCTCTCTTTTGGTTCCATATGAACTTTAAAGCAGTTTTTTCCAATTCTGTGAAGAAACTCATTGGTAGCTTGATGGGGATGGCATTGAGTCTATAAATAACCTTGGACAGTATGGCCATTTTCACGATATTGATTCTTCCTATCCATGATCATGGTATGTTGTTCCATTTGTTTGTGTCCTCTTTGATTTCACTGAGCAGTGGTTTGTAGTTCTCCTTGAAGAGGTCCTTTACAACCCTTGTAAGTTGGATTCCTAGGTATTTTATTCTCTTTGAAGCAATTGTGAATGGAAGTTCATTCATGGTTTGGCTCTCTGTTTGTCTGTTACTGGTGTATAAGAATGCTTGTGATTTTTGCACATTAATTTTGTATCCTGAGACTTTGCTGAAGTTGCTTATCAGCTTAAGGAGATTTTGGGCTGAGATGATGGGGTTTTCTAAATATACAATCATGTCATCTGCAAACAGGGACAATTTGACTTCTTCTTTTCCTAACTGAATACTCTTTATTTCTTTCTCTTGCCTGATTGCCCTAGCCAGAACTTCCAACACTATGTTGAATAGGAGTGGTGAGAGAGGGCATCCCTGTCTTGTGCCAGTTTTCTGGTACCAAAACAGAGATATAGACCAATGGAACAGAACAGAGTCCTCAGAAATAATACCACACATCTACAGCCATCTGATCTTTGACAAACCTGAGAGAAACAAGAAATGGGGAAAGGATTCCCTATTTAATAAATGGTGCTGGGAAAATTGGCTAGCCATAAGTAGAAAGCTGAAACTGGATCCTTTCCTTACTCCTTATATGAAAATTAATTCAAGATGGATTAGAGACTTAAATGTTAGACCTAATACCATAAAAACCCTAGAAGAAAACCTAGGTAGTACCATTCAGGACATAGGCATGGGCAAGGACTGCATGTCTAAAACACCAAAAGCAACGGCAGCAAAAGCCAAAATTGACAAATGGGATCTCATTAAACTAAAGAGCTTCTGCACAGCAAAAGAAACTACCATCAGAGTGAACAGGCAACCTACAGAATGGGAGAAAATTTTGGCAATCTACTCATCTGACAAAGGGCTAATATCCAGAACCTACAAAGAACTCAAACAAATTTACAAGGAAAAAACAAACAGCCCCATCAAAAAGTGGGCAAAGGATATGAACAGACATTTCTCAAAAGAAGACATCCATACAGCCAACAGACACATGAAAAAATGCTCATCATCACTCGCCATCAGAGAAATGCAAATCAAAACCACAATGAGATACCATCTCACACCAGTTAGAATGGCAATCATTAAAAAGTCAGGAAACAGCAGGTGCTGGAGAGGATGTGGAGAAATAGGAACACTTTTACACTGTTGGTGGGATTGTAAACTAGTTCAATCATTATGGAAAACAGTATGGCGATTCCTCAAGGATCTAGAACTAGATGTACCATATGACCCAGCCATCCCACTACTGGGTATATACCCAAAGGATTATAAATCATGCTGCTATAAAGACACATGCACACGTATGTTTATTGCGGCACTATTCACAATAGCAAAGACTTGGAATCAACCCAAATGTCCATCTGTGACAGACTGGATTAAGAAAATGTGGCACATATACACCATGGAATACTATGCAGCCATAAAAAAGGATGAGTTTGAGTCCTTTGTAGGGACATGGATGCAGCTGGAAACCATCATTCTTAGCAAACTATCACAAGAACAGAAAACCAAACACTGCATGTTCTCACTCATAGGTGGGAACTGAACAATGACATCACTTGGACTCCGAAAGGGGAACATCACACACTGAGGCCTATCATGGGGAGGGGGGAGGGGGGAGGGATTGCATTGGGAGTTATACCTGATATAAATGACGAATTGATGGGTACTGACAGTTGATGGGTGCAGCACACCAACATGGCACAAGTATACATATGTAACAAACCTGCACGTTATGCACATGTACCCTAGAACTTAAAGTATAATAAAAAAAAAAGAAAAAAGAAAAAAAGAAAAGAAAAGCTTGTAAAGGAAATTTTTAAACAAAAAAAAAAAACTAAATCTTTATTCCAGTTCTGACATCACAAGTGAAGTTAATCTCTGACTCTTTCCTCATCCAT
The DNA here is from genome assembly GCF_009764315.1 of Trachypithecus francoisi. NCBI lineage: Eukaryota > Metazoa > Chordata > Mammalia > Primates > Cercopithecidae > Trachypithecus > Trachypithecus francoisi. The sequence continues at coordinate 12,619,762 of NW_022681458.1, forward strand.
AAAATGAGAATTTTATCTGCTTTACTAACATTACAAGGCAGTGGTGAATATCACAAGAAATAATATACATGAAACAACTTTACAAAGTACCTCATCAGTGTTCAACTTTAAATTTATAACACATTTAGCGGTCCAATTAGTCTATAAACCCAGTCTTGTCTGAAGCTCTTTCTTTTTCATATTGTAGCCTCCAGCAACTATCATAACAGAGTCAGCATATACTAAGTGTTCAATAAATATTTGTTAACTAAATAAGTTAAAGAGGTATAAACTGAGTACCAACTATTGCCAAGGAATAAGGTAGGCACAGAGCAAATATGCACATCAATCAAATCAAGATTCTACTTGAGCAGATAACACATGCACATAGACTTAACAAGGTGATCTGTCCCTGAAAGAAATGTACTTCGAGAAGGAAAAGGATTAGCATGGGGAAAAATAATTGGACTTTCCTTGGCCTATCTTTTTCATCTTCATAGAAAAAGGGCAAGAAAAAAGAGCAGTGAGGATTCACTTGTCCAAAATGAAACTTGATTATAAAGACCAGAAGGGGCTATTCATTCAACACTAGTCAGAAATAGAAATATCTCTTTCTCTTGTCCGCGCCACAAATGCACACAAATGCACACAAATACACACAGAGAAGCTTATTTTCTGTGTATTTCTAAGTAATGCTGAGGAACATGAGCAGTGAAAGGAAAAGTTACACGGAAAAGTATTAGTAAACCATTGCCTTAAAAACTTCATGATACCTCAGGGTCGCTTCAAATCTCAAATGAATACTGTCAGTAAGTTTTTTGTTTATTTGTTTGTTTTTACAAATAACACCACTAGAAGTCATTTTTCATTTCCATTAGGAAACAAATGTGTACCTCCTTTCCTAGAAAAGAAGTAAGAAGAACCTCTGCAAAACAGAGCAATGCCTCTTCCTTATTGAAGTTGTCCAAATGTTGAGGATTCTGACTAAGGAGTGACAGCTAAGCATTGTCACTTCATAACTGAAGCCACTGCTGCTCTCAAAGTTCAGTGCAACCAGGACATTGAATTTGGAGAATGGCTTCCTTGATGCTGCCAGTTGGGTTTCTGACAAGGGATGTGCCTGAGTCTTGAAGCCACTGAAGAGGGCTCTCACTCACACTAACAAAATTCCAGGGGTCCATAAGCTACCGTATTTAGTGATTTTACACAAACCTTTCACAGACTTGCAAAAGTATCACAATCACTTTAAATACAGCATCCAGGCCAACCACTCATGCTCTGTTATTTGGTGCAGCCAATTACCAGACCTGGCTATTCATGCCCAGTGGGTGTTCCAGTGCTGCACTTACTTTCAAAAACATTTTATGAAGTTGCTGTGTCTTTTCAACATTTGCAAAAGCCAATCTCTGTTTCCCCCACCTCTTCGCCTCAGAATATGATTAGTTACATCTACCTTTAAAAAATGGGTAAAATTGTACATTAAAGTTTGCATCATATTGATCAAATGCTGTTTCTATAAACCAGTGAAAACATTCATTCATTTCCTCTCCTTTTCTTCTATGTAAACTAAAACATATTTCTATCAAGACACAATCTTGAAGGCATGCCCATGCCTAGCTGTGACAGGAGCAAGACTGCCTATGGGGAGCATAAATGTTGGCATGCTGGTCTCTTAACAATGGACTGCAAGGTGAAAAGCTTTACCACTGTTGGCCCAATAGACCTCCATCTGTGCAGAAAGCTACGTACAGCAGGGTGTTCCCAATACAACCTATTCATGTCACTACAAATATTAGAAATATCTCAGACAGCTATTGAAAATCAGAAACTGCATGCAAGGTGAGGAAGTGTCCTAATTCTAAGATCCACCTGCGCCATGGAAATCACCCTCCTGTGCCTTCTTCTTGTTCTTTAGCCACAAAAGACAATTTGATGCCCTGGTGTTTATTTCTTTGCCAGGAGAGAATCTAAATCCAGGATTTAACTGATTGTTCTCTGAAGCAAAACTGGGTTGTTAATTGAAGAAAGAAAGTAGTTTACAAAGATGCTAGAGCTAACAATGGTCTTTGGATTCCCAAGCAGAAACACTGGGCTTTGTGATCTCCCATGGGTAGGTCTGTACGTCTTCAGTAAACTTAAAAGCCTTAGTTAAAATGCTCCCCAGTCAATGCTTACACTAACGAGAGTTTCTGCTTGAGTGAATTAGAGCAACTTCTCCAGACCTCTATTGTCATGCAACTCTGCTGCTTACAGAGACTAACTTTTGCATCTTGTAAATAAGTCTGGGATGATTATTCAGAGGATGTTTCAAGGTGTCAAGTGTGGTGATTTACAAGCACTGTTCACTTAAGGTCTACTATCCACACTTCCCCTGACCCCAACAAAAGACGTCATGAGACAAAAGACCCCGTATTGGCCACAGGATAATCTCCTGGGAGAAAATCGATATGGTTAAATGTTCATGAAGTTGAAAACTTCACAAAATGAAGTGCTTTTCACAAATTAGGCTGGACATCTTTCAGTGACAGGATATTTGGAGAGGTTTCTTTCAATTCCAGATTCGAAGGAATTGGGAAAAATCTACAAAGGCAGCTCTTAAGTTCATGCATCACATATAAGAACAGTATATTATACTCTTTCCTTCCCTCTGGAATCCCAGTGTGCTTACAGCTCACTATATGAATTTGAGAGTGGGTAACACATCCTTCTACTTAGAGTGATAGAGAATAATGTCTTCACTCCGGGTTCCGGTGTGAAGACTTGAACTGCTTTATAGATAACATCTCACTAATTTCCTTTGGATAGGAAATCATCTAGAGGAATTTGAGAGTAGTGACTATCATACTAATGTCAGTGGAAGAGGGGGAAAGTTAAAGAATTACTACTGTGCTGAATGTCCTCTGAAACTTGAGTTTTCTCCAGGCCTCTTTCTAGTCTATTGTTCCCGTGCTGGGCAGTCTAAGGTAATCCTAGTTCCAGCTTTTATCTACCAGAAATGCTTAAAAAGTATTTTGGATTATCTTAATGTCTTTGACTCCTTTGCTGCACAATTTGTTGTCATGGAAATAGCACTAGACTTAAAGGAAAAAGGCAGGTTTTCCTCTCCCTACCATTTGCCAGGTGTGCAGTTCACATAACTGCTCTAATATTCAGTTTTCTCATTTATTCATTTGTTCATTAATTTAGTAAGCAGATTTCCCTTCCCTCGAAACTGGGTAGGCTTTGCGACCACTTGACCAACAGAATACAATAGATGTGGTGCTAGATGGAAAGCACAGGCTTCAAAAGTCTGGTGGCTTTCAGTTTCTGTCTCTTGGAGCATCTGTTTGTGGAATCCTGAGTCCACCTTGTAAGAAATCTAACTACCCTGAAGCTACCATTTATAAGGAAACCCAGAGCCAGTCATATGGAAAATCCATGGGGATAAAGAAAGAAAGAGATGGAGAGATGGGTCGGGGGAAGCTTTGTCAGTCCCTGGCTTCTTCGCATAATCTGATACTGGGGCTGGAACCATATCTAAATCATTTTAAACGGAAGGTAACAAAATCAAGGTTGATCTTTATCAAAAGACATAGCTCCCCAACAGGACTGCTGCTTGCTCAAGTGTTATATTATGCACAAGCATTTTTTTTTTTTTTTTTTTTTTGAGACGGAGTCTCGCTCTGTCGCCCAGGCTGGAGTGCAGTGGCCGGATCTCAGCTCACTGCAAGCTCCGCCTCCCGGGTTTACGCCATTCTCCTGCCTCAGCCTCCCGAGTAGCTGGGACTACAGGCGCCTGCCACCTCGCCCGGCTAATTTTTTGTATTTTTTTTTTAGTAGAGACGGGGTTTCACCGTGTTAGCCAGGATGGTCTCGATCTCCTGACCTCGTGATCCGCCCGTCTCGGCCTCCCAAAGTGCTGGGATTACAGGCTTGAGCACAAGCATTTTTATAAGGCTAAAAGCATTACTAAAATGCAAAATATTATAATTAGTTATTACAAAAAATGTCTTAGTGAGTTCACGAAGAAAAAGCCAGACTTTAAAGCCCAGAGGGAAATAGCACATTTTCAAGAAATATTCAAAATGAAGGGAAAACTTAGTAATTACCCACAAATAAAATTAGTACTCTAATGGCATATACAGTTAAAATGTATTACAGCAAAGTACAGTAAAACTACAAGTAAATACATTTCTTTCATAACATTTTCTCTTTGATTTGCTATGGCCAAAAGCACAAGGAATTTGAGATCAGAAATTGTGATTTATTATACTAACTCTGTCCATAAGTAGTTATATGACCTCGGTCCAGTCTTTGAAATCTAAAGACTTCACTTTCCCACCTGAAAATTAAGAGATCACAGTAATTGTTTTTTTCCAGTTCTTTAATTAAAAGTGCTTTTATCTATTATCTATAAAATTATTACATGTGTAAAGACATGTGAATATATAAAGAGAAAACTCCTGTATCATTTTGTTTTAGAATTTTTGACAAATTGTAAGCCAAACTAATATATTCATGACACTCTCTACACTGATATATCACTCATAAACTATGTTTTGCTCAAAGACTGTTTTAACAGATTGTTCTTGGCAAAGTCGTTACATACTTTGTTCTTTAATTTTATAGCAATCACTTAAGAACAACTGATTATTCTGAGTTTTGCTGGAATGAAATGTTAACACATTCTATAAAAGGCTGGTTAGTTCAGTTGAAAGTAATTCACCGTCAGTTTCTGGACTTACCCTCCAAAAGGACCTTAAAATAATTTATTGTTTTATGTCTACTAATATGCAAGTCCCATTCATTCTGTTAGGGCACTTTCCCTGAAGGAAGATGAGCATAATCAAGCTACTTATTTAGCTTGAGGTTTTGTATGTTTATAGCGTCCCCAGTCTAGGTAAAATTTTAGGCTTACCTAGATCCATTTTTCACTGGAGTTTACATGATTATGTGTGAATAAGTATAAATGAATTTCTGTAGCACCTTCTATATTCAAGTCTTCTTCCTAGAAGAAAGATACATTTGAACAACACTCAGTCCCTGCCACTGTTCACTTAGAAAGCAAAACATTTATGCAAATAAGTACATTGTAAGTCTGAGAGTATTATGTCATTATATTATGTCATTATATTATTATAGCATGATTGCACGGTAACAATAGACTTCCAGACCCCAACTCCCATGCACAAACTCTGAGAAACACCTTTAGGTTAAAACAGCTGAGAGCAAATTGAAGGAAGTCATCCGAGCAGGGAAAGCAGTGGTGAAAAGCATAAGCTTTGGCTTCAAAGACAACTGCGTTAGTTCCGCCACTTAGTAACCCTAATAATAACGGCAAGCTATATATATGTTCTATATTTGGTTCTACATCTATAAAATAACAACATACACCTTCCTCATTGGACTGTTGGGAAGTAGTGTAATTGAGTAAAGACATACATCATGGTGATTATAATGGCTGTAACATAGTAAACACTGAATAAATATTGTCTGTAAGTATGATGATGTTGGTAGAAGTTTTAAACAATGAAAATCAATGTAGGCTGGTGTCTGAGGACCAATTGTAGCATTGCACACAGACAATTACTATTCACTTGTATTAGGCAATACGTAAGTATGCTACACAGGCAAATCCAAAGCCTGTGTTGATTGGGTAGAAGCAGTATTTCACCAGTAAATTATGACATAGTCAGGATTATACTCCAGAGTTACCACTATACTGATTTGGTAAAATTTTTCTTTTACTGTTCGGAGAGCTAGTTCACCTTTCTCTGATATCCAGTATCTTCACACATTAATTCTCCTTTTCTCCAATTAAAGCTTACTCTCCAATATCGAATTAAGAGTATGTATAAAGAATTTCCAGCATATTATAGAGTCATCTTCCCACAAACATTCCCATTTTAAAAGGGCCCAGCACTCTAAAGGAAATGAGCAAAACTTTTGTAGGCACCAGGTATATGGAGTGAGCAAAAGAATTTTCAGTGCTGAGAGGTAGACAGATGCTACCCCACACACCCTGAGAATTGTATCTATTCATGTATGACTAAAGACAGACTTACTTTGAGACATTTGTTCACAGAAACTAAAAGATTGTCAACAGGATATGAAATGTGAAGACTACGTGCTAATTGATATATAATTAATATATGATCATATCTAGTTAAAAATATTTATTGACAATACTACTGTTATTGAGGGTTCTTAGTTAAAGGGAAATAATTATGCAAGTAGCGTAGGTTTCCAGGTGCTAAAACAAGTCCAAAAATAGAGATCCCAGCACCATCTGGGATTTTTGTCTTATTGCACATAGTTTACATCATTACATAGGTGAAGCCCAGAAATCTATATAACAGGGTGTTCTATTTCACATCTCTCTGCTTTTTAACATAACTGGGTTCTCACAAATGTTAACTTTCATAAAAATGAGAACAATATCCTCAAATGTCGGACAGAAGATATGAACATAGGTATGTGTGCTGAGTTAAGGATGTCATCGAGAACAAATGTCTGAGGATGTACATATGTGAATGCACGTAGGGATGTGTGTAATTGTGCACAAACGATTGCTAACCTGGTGGCTACAATGAAAGAAACAATAGTGTCTACCATTCATCAATTCCCTAATGGTTATAACTGGCATTATAGTCTCTCCTTCACAGTCCATCCTGAGAAGCAGATATTACCTAAAGGGAATCTGAACCCAAAATCACACAGTTAATAAGTTGCCTATTTATGATTCACACCCAGGCTTGAGCAATCCTATAGACTTTATCCTCACTCTGTAATACTACTTCTTGTTATTCCCTCCTGTTAACTGCTTTGCTTATAACAAGATCAACCATATATTTGTCATTGAGAGAAATATGCATCTCTCATATGTGGCACTATTGCTTGATATTTTAATGAGGTCTTACCTCTTGCTGCATTATTTAAAAATCAAGTATGATTTCTTTTTATCTGGAAACCATCCCAATGCTGAAGTCAAGAATCTACCTTATATTCCCAATAAACTTTCAGTCATTTATGTCATTTATATCTTGTCATAGAAGATCGGCCTGGAATCCATTACGCGGAAGAAAAGAAGAATGCAAAAGCAGATTGTTCTGCCTTAATGCAGTGAGAAGGGGAGCTCCAGGATAACTGCAAATGCCACTAAAGAAGAGGGAGAAGAAGGTGACTTTTGTCAGGTATGAGTTTGTATGAGTCCGTTTTCACATTGCTGTAGAAACTCCTCTGAGACTGGGTAATTTATAAAGAAAGGAGTTTTAGTGGACTCACAATTCCCACACGGCTGGGGAAGCCTCAGGAAACTTACAGTCATGGTGCAAGGTGAAGGGGAAGCAGCAACTTCTTCACAAGGCGGCAGGAGAGAGAGAGAGAACAAAGTGGGGAAGGCTCCTTATAAAACCATCAGATCTTGTGAGAACTCACTCACTATTATTAAAATCGCACTGGGGAAACCACCCCCATGACCAAATCACCTCTCACCAGGTCCCTCCCTCAACACGTGGGGATACAATTCGGATTACAATTTGAGATACATTTGGGTGGGGACACAGCCAAACCATTGCAAGGTCCCCACTCAAACACTCAGCAGTGGGTTTAAGGAATAGAATCCACTTTGGAGTGGCTGCTGTTTCTCAAGCAGGATTAGAAGTAGGGGTTAATTAGTGCCTTTGTCCATCCAGGCTGCTGTCACAAAATGCCATAAACTGGGTGACTTGTAAACAAGAGAAATTTGTTTTTCATAGTTCTGGAAGCTGGGAAGTCCAATATCCAGGCACAGACAAATTCAGGCTCTGGTGAAGACTTACTTTCTGATTAATACACAGCCACCTTTTCACTGTAACCTTACATGGCAGAAGGGATGAAAGGCTTCTCTCTGGCTTCCTGTATAAAGGCACTTTCCCATTCACAAGTGCTGTGCCTTCCTCATCTAACCCCCTCCTTTCCAAAGCCCGAAATCCTAATATTATCACCTTAAGTGTTAGGATTTCAAAATATAACTTTTCAGAAAACACAAACATTCAGACTATAGCCATTAGGAAGTGGGTGCCCACATGAGATAAGGGTAGCAATGGTATCGTATAATGATGAGAAAGCAAGGGAGGTGAGGGGTGTCATTGGTAAGAAAGTAGTAGCCACTCAAAAAAACTGAAAGAAGGAATTATTTTGGCATTTCATAGCTGCTGCTTGACCAAGGAGGAACCATGTTTCCTTTTAACATTGCAATGGGCTTTATGTCTATCCTGATTCATAGACTGCTGTTTTCTTTCTCAATCCAAGCTGATTTTTCACTTTTAGTCCAGGACAGGATTTACACTTTTACTACTAATTGCAGTTGTTGAGATTATAAATCATTTCTATCTTATTGTTGTGTACTTCCTTTATAGCATGTTTTATATGTTCTACAATATTTTAAGGATCAGGGTAAATAGAGAAAGTCCTTGCAAAAGCATAGTTAAAAAGCAGTAATGAGTATAAAATCAATTTTCAATCAGGAGTCTGGAAAAATAATTGTGTGTATATATATATATATAATATATATATTCATTATCTAAATCTCCTGTCTGCATTATTGAGCAATACATTTTCATTTTAGATAATATTTATGTGAACTAAATGGCTAATACATTTCCATCAAAACAAATTTCTAGTTTAATGTGTTGGAAGAATCCAAGTGTTTCAAAATGCTCATGGGCAAGAGAAGGAAATGGGAAAGTAATAAGGAGTAATGTTTTATTTATTAGCACAGAGATGATTTGACTCAAAAGTTATCATGGTGCATTTTGTCACTAACCCCAAAATGAAAGGCTTCTGAATAGTACAGCCCACAATCCAGCTCCTGCTATTGGTCCCAGTGAGTGACTTCTGTATTTAACAGCACTTTCCAAATCTCAGAGTGGCCACATCTACATTTTAGGGAATTCCTAGAATTCCACATTCCTTTCTGAAGATGTTCATAGAAAATGGACAGAAAAAAATTATCTTGTCTTCATCTATACCTTACAATGAGTAATAATTGATTTTAAATTCAATTTTATCTTTGTCAGACCCAAATAGATCACTAAAAGTGCCAGGGTATCTGACATGCCCTCATACAGAGCAGAACTGAAGGTTCTGGTGGGTTCTTCTTCCTCTGCTATGTTTGGTGTCAGTGGGCAAATTGTGTGCTGTCAAATGCTTCATACCAAAAACACCATTGCTGATTTAATGTCACTAACAATAAGACAGGACCCCAGGTATTTTCCCCAAGAAAAAGAAAGACTAAGATTGCCTGCTCTGATGTGTTAAACCATTGCTCTCTTTTCTTTCCATTTATTTTATCAAATATTTTATACAGAGAGTAAATTCCAAATGCAAGGTTTCTAGGAGATAAAAAATTACACAAATCTTGTCACCAAGGTATCCATCTAATGGGATGGATTCTAATGGAATCCATTGGAAGTTTTGGCAGGAAATCCTAAAGCCCCAGTTTTTCAATTTTGAGATACAGGATCAGGAAATATAAACCTACTATTATTTTTAGTACAAACCCTTAGAGATGGGACTTGAGCTTACTTTTTCTATAATATATTCTTCTTTGTATCTATAAGCATATCAACAATGAAGATATATTTCATACTTACTTGGACTTCTGTGTTAAAATTATTTCACCATCTCTGCCTTTGTAAACACGTGGTTTTTCCTAACACCTCAAGAATATGGAGAGATCCCATCATTCTGAAATATTTTATTTACTTTATGGACTTTAGAAACAACTATTGATACAAATGTACCAGAAAAAAAAAAGTTTCTAATTATCATTCTCCCTTTCATCTCAATTTGCTGTGTCTTTATATAAAAGCACATTTAGACTCTGAAGCCATTCATGAAAATTCTCATTCACAGTTGAAAAGCACCATTCAAGCAGGGCCTGGTGGCCATGCCTGTAATCCCAGAACTCTGGGAGGCCCAGGCGGGCGGATCACTTGAGTCCAGGACTTTGAGACTGGCCTGGGGCAACATAGAAAAACTCATCTCTACAAAAAAATGCAAAACTTAGCTGAACATAATGGGGCAAACCTGTAGCCCCAGCTACTTGGGAGCCTGAGACAGGAGGATCACTTAAGCCTGGGAGCTAGAGGTTGCAGTGAGATGAGATTGAGCCACTGCGCTCCAGCATGGGCAACAAAGTGAGACTCTGTCTCAAATTCAAAAAAAAAAAAAGAAAGAAAGAAAAAAAAACACCATTCAAGTATTTGATATTTATACTACTGTTTTTTTGTTTTGTTTTATACTCTTTTAAGTTTGAATTCTTCTAGAGAAAGCCTTAGAATTTTATATTCTGTCACCATTTCCTGTATTTTAAGGAATTGGAATTGAATTGCAGAAATGACCAAGCTTTATAAAATCAAGTTGTTTTTACAATAGGTATGAATTTTAAACATTCAATCCTTTCATGCTATCACATTAGGCTCCTTCAGCTATTCATAGTAGAAGGAATATTCTTACTAAGGCAACCTTCATGCTAGTGTAAGCAAACTCAAATCCTTCCAATGGTACTTTATCTTCTTTCAGTATCAAATGCACTCACTAACCGTTTAAAAAAATGCTTCTTGTTTTAAGACATGAATTTTGAGGTTATTATACAGGAGTTTGGAAAAATAGATCGCTAATACAAGCAGAATCTTACTAATCATTATTCATCCTGTCTCAAATATCTTGCTAAAGACAGACACAGTGGTCACCAAATAAAGCACAGTTAATGCTAGTATACGTGAGGTCAGTAAATACTTGTCAAATAAATTATGGAATGGACTGACAACAGATGTGGGTCAAGAAGAGGGTGATAGAAATGGCGAGAGGATGGTTTCATGCCAACCTTAACAACAGAACTTTATTCTGTCGCAGTTCCAGAGGCCAGAAGTCTGAAATCAAGATATCAGCTGAGGCGATTACTTCTGGGAGCTCTGAGACCTGAGAGGCTACTTCATGTCTGTATTAGTTTCTTAGGGCTGTGGTCATAACAAAACACCATGAGCTGGGTGACTTTAATGACAGAAATTTATTTTCTCAATGTTCTGGAGGCTGGAATTCCAAGATCAAGGTGTCTGTAGGGTTGATTTCCTCTGCAGTCTCTCTACTTGGATGATAGATGGTCACCTTCTTGCTGCTTCCTCATGGTCATTCTCTCATGTGTACACACCCCTGGTATCCCTCTCTGTGTCCTAATCTCTTCTTCTTATAAGGACACCAGTCAATTGCATTAGGGCACACCCTAATGGCCTCATTTTAATTATCTATTCAAATGCCCTATCTCCAAATAAAATTATATTCTGAGACACTGGGGGGCTAAGACTTCAACATATGAATTTGCTGGAGGAGGGGCAACATTCAGTCCATGACAATGACCATCTCTTCACTTCTGGTGAGGGCCAGTGATTCTTAGCATTCTTCGGTTTGTAGATGCATCACTCCGATCTCTGCCTCCTTTTTCACATGGTGTGCTCCCTATATATATCTGTATTATGTTGTCTTATGTGAATACCAGTCATATCTAATTAAGGGCACACCCTACTTCAGTAGGATCTCATCATAACTAATTATATCTGCAATGACTTTATTTCTTATTTTTATTTATTTTTTTACATTTTCTTTTTTTTAATTATACTTTAAGTTCTAGGCTACATGTGCACAACGTGCAGGTTTGTTACACAGGTATACATATGCCATGTTGGCTGCTGCACCCATCAACTCATCATTTACATTAGGTACTTCTCCTAATGCTCTCCCTCCCCTAGCTCCCCACCTGTACCCCCGACAGGCCCTGGTGTGTGATGCTCCCCTCCCTGTGTCCATGTGTTCTCATTGTTCTCATTGTTCAACTCCCACTTATGAGTGAGAACATGTGGTGTTTGGTTTTCTGTCCTTGTGATAGTTTGCTGACAAATGGTGGTTTCCAGCTTCATCCATGTCCCTGCAAAGGACATGAACTCATCATTTTTTATGACTGCATTGTATTCCATAATGTATATGTGCCACATTTTCTTAATCCGGTCTGTCATTGATGGACATTTGGGTTGGTTCCAAGTCTTTGCTATTGTGAATAGTGCTGCAATAACATATGTGTGCATGTGTCTTTATAGTACCATGATGTATAATCCTTTGGGTATATACCCAGTAATGGGATCACTGGCTCAAATGGTATCTCTAGTTTTAGATCCTTGAGGAATCGCCACACCATCTTCCACAATGGTTGAACTAATTTACACTCCCACCAATAATGTAAAAGCATTCCTATTTCTCCACATCCTCTCCAGCATCTGTTGTTTCCTGACTTTTTAATGATCGCCATTCTAACTGGAGTGAGATAGTATCTCATTGTGGTTTTGATTTGCATTTCTTTGATGACCAGTGATGATGAGCATTTTTTCAAGTCTGTTGGTTGCATAAATGTCTTCCTTTGAGAAGTGTCTGTTCATATCCTTTGTCCACTTTTTGATGGGGTTGTTTGTTTTTTCCTTGTAAATTTGTTTAAGTTCTTTGTAGATTCTGGATATTAACCCTTTGTCAGATAGGTAGATTACAAAAATTTTTTCCCATTCTGTAGGTTGCCTGTTCACTCTGATGATAATTTATTTTGCTGTGAAGAAGCTCTTTAGTTTAATTATATCCCATTTGTCTATTTTGGCTTTTGTTGCCATTGCTTTTTTGTGTTTTAGTCATGAAGTCTTTGCCCATGCCTATGTCCTGAATAGTATTGCCTAGGTTTTCTTCTAGGGTTTTTATGGTTTTAGGTCTTATGTTTAAGTCTTTAATCCATCTTGAGTTAATTTTTGTATAAGGTGAAAGGAAGGAATCCAGTTTCAGCTTTCAACATATGGCTAGCCAGTTTTCCCAGCACCATTTATTAAATAGGGAATCCTTTCCCTGCAATGAATTTATTTCTAAATAATGTTACAATATGAGTACAGGGGTTTGGAACTTGGAGGGACATAATCCATTAAAAAGAGCAATAAAATAAATCCAATAAAAGCTAAAAATAAGGACCCCAAACCTAAACTTTTAGCTGCTAGGAATTGAGAGTTTGCAGCAGGGTCCTGCCCCAGAAGGAAAGTCACAGACACCTGCTAAAAGCAGAAAAAGTTATACCTGGAACAGAGAGTCTCAGATGCAAGGAATCATTCATCTCTGTGACTTTAATTCATTCTGAAGTAAGCGGGGAAAAGAAATGTTAATGAGGGAGAGAGATACCAAGCCACTAGCTAAAAAATAAAAGCAAGCACTGAAAGACAAATCCAATGGAGAGGTCAGACACCAGAAACATAAAGGGAAAGAGATGGTAAACAAGAAACCAAATTGCAAAGGTCAGATGAAGAAAGAGGCTCTCAGCAATGCTGGAGCTAGTCTCAGGAGTGGGGAATTGTCACAGAATTCAATGATCTGGGGGATTCTTATAGTTGCAGTCATTCTGAAATAGATATAGACCATCTGAGGTATCAAATCATCGCTTCCAGATGCGTAAGTCACCAGGTCTTCTGTGTAGAGGACTTTACACACCATGAAGCAAAAGCAGCCTCCAAGCATATGGGCATGAAATGGCTAAACATTAAAGTCTCAAATTGCCACTTCAAGGAACAACAGAATCGTTTTCACCTTGGTCCCCAGGCGAGAAAGAGTCATTTTGTCCTAAAAGTTTAAATACTCTAGAACTTTCTCAAGAGACAGAGAATGTCCAGACTATTCCCTTAGTTACACTAAGGGAAAACCTGGTCCAAGTTAAGGAGGAAATTAAGACAATGCTAAATAATATCACATTTAGAGTTGCACATATTCATTCATGTACATAGCTCTTGTTCCAGAATTTGGTTTGATTCATTCTTAAGAAGTCAAGAAGTCATGTTAAGAAAGCCTTCCACTTGCCATTAGATATTTTGCATATAGATGCTGAAACTGCCAAGAGCCTGGCTGTGAGAGGCTAGATTCTTCATCAGTAAGAACAGCACCACACAGGCCTCATGACTCACCATCTCTCTCTCTCTCTCTCTTTCTTTATCTCGCTCGCTCTCTCTCACACACACACACACACACATCCACAACCTCTCTCTCTCTTTCTCCGTTTAAAAAAGTTTTGCATTTAAAATTCTTTATCTTTCTTGCATACAGATCACCAAATAGTCATCTAAAGATGGTGAATTTTTAAGGACCATCTCATTAGAGAATATTGGGTGTGAGTGGCCTTCAATGTCACTTTGTCTAATTCCCTCATTTTACAAAGAATTAATCTAAGGTCTCAAGAAGGTAAGAGGCTTGCTTGAGTTCGTACATCTATATTCAATTACCTTTTCTAATGTGACTGAGACATGTTATGAATGACTGTAAACTACATATAAATTCCTAGATGTTGTGTTTAGTTTTCTGGGGAAAATAAAGAGGAAAAAATATATGTGTCAACCAAGTGTGTTAATGGTGTCCTTCAGGAATCCAGAACTGAAAAGTTGCCTTTCTCATTTTGTTTTATAAGTATTTGTCCATTCAAATATGACCGAGATGATTAACAATTCTAAAATTTTATCAGCTAGCCCTTTAGAGGAAAGATAGAAGGCAGTTATCTTGGTCCATTTTGTAGTGCTGTAACAGAATACTCAAGACTGAGTAATAAAGGGAAAAAAGTTTACTTGGCTCGTGATTCTGGAGGCTGGGAAGTCCAAAAAGCATGGCACCAGTATCTGCTTGGCTTCTGCTGAGGGCCTCATGCTCTGTCACAACATGGTGGAGAAGCAGAAATGGGAAGTGGGTGAATGCCAGTAGGGACAAACGTGAGAGGCAACCTCACTTTATAGCAACCCACTGTCACTGAAACTAGTCCACTCCTCAGAGAACTAATCTAATCTCAGAAGAGCAGCACCAAACTATCTGAGCAGACACTCCATGACCCAAACACCTTCCATTAGGCCCCGCCTCTCAAAGGTTCCACCTCTCAATGTTGCCACATTGGGAATTAAGACTTTTGGCAGGAACACTCAAACAATAGTGACAGCTAAGGGTGGAGGCTTATAAAATTGAATTCAGAATAGCTAGAGATATGGTATGAAGAGTAAGAATGAGAGACAAGAAATGGGAACACCAAACATGGCCTCTTCACAATTTCCACTGGGCTGATATGAAGATCTTTACTGCAATAATATGATTTAGGCTATATATCTTTATAAAGAAGTTAAACCATCCAAACATTTTTTAGCAAACCAAACAAAACACCCATAACTCATTCCTCTTAAGCAATCCTGATCTTCCTGTTGTCATTTATTGATATAAAATGTTCCAGTTCTAATTAAATCAATTGTTTTTAGTTAAGCCCAAGTACTTTCCCCACACTGAGTTGAGATCCAGCAAATAGGCCCTTGCTTTGTAGGGTTTAAGGGAAATCAGTGAATTGCTGGTGACAGTTTTTCTCTCCAGCAGTCAGAAAGCTTCTTGCCTCAGGGAAGTTCCAATTACATGAACTTAAAATGTAGGTTTTGAAGAGGAGGTGAATGAGCTTAAAGAATGTTCCTCTCTGCTCCTACTTGGGAAAAAAAAAAGATTATCTCTAATAATAATTATTGCTATAGTTATCACTTGCTATATGTCAAAAACTGTGGGAAACTCTTTTCATGCATTATCTCACTTCATCTTTACAGCACTCCTATGAAACAGCCACAGGGAAAGTAAAACTTGTGTCAAGAGGCTGGCAATGGGGAACTATGACTAGAAAAAATAGGAAAGAGAATAAGCTTTGTGTCATTAAAGCAATAAAACCAGTTGATTTGACAAAAGCATTACATGCACATTATGATGAAGCAAGATCACCCCATTTTCTACTGAACAATTAAAATATTAACTAACAATAGCAGTTGTCAGGCCACAAGGAAGAAGTACTTCATAGAAGTTTGTTGCTCTCTGTATTCGTTAGGGTTCTTCAGTGAAACAGAACCAATAGGAAAGACAATTGATAAATGGATGGATAGATAGATAGATAGATAGATAGATAGATAGATAGATAGGCAGATAGGCAGATAGATAGATACATAGATAGTTATTTTCTATTATATTACATTACGACAATTGGCTCACATTATGGAGGTTGAGGTAATTTAGTAATTTAGTCCAACTCCAAACCTGGAGCTCCAATGTCTGAGGGCAGGAGAAGATGGATGTCTCAGCACAAGAAGAGATAATTTATCCTTCTTTTACCTTTTGGCTCAATTTGGGCCCTCAACAGTTTGGACAGCACCCACTTACATTGATGAGGGCAGATATTCTTTATTCAACCTACTGATTTAAATGTCAACCTCTTCCAGAAATTTCTTGACTGGAATACACACACAAAAGTATACCTCACTAGCTACCTAGGCATCCCTTAGCCCAGTCAAGTTGACACATAAAATTAGCCATCACATTGAGATATTGCAGTGGCCATTCTTAGACCTGTAATGAAATGTCAAACTGTCATGCCAGCTGCAATGCAACTGTTAAAAGTGTGTTAAGGATTGGGCTGGTTTTCTCATCCTTCTAATGGTGTATTTTCCTTTTTCACACTCCTTTAGTCATAAGATAACTATTTTGTCTTCTCTTTTGTTAAGATCTTGTTAGTTTCTAAAGTTAAGTTCATTTATATCTTCTTGTGTCCTCAATTCTTTTGGGAGCTTGAAAAACATGATTATACAGCTTATCTAATATGGTTTAGATTTCTGTCCCCGCCCAAATGTCATCTCAAATTGAATTGTAATCTCCAGTGTTGGGAGAGGGGCCTGATGGGAGGTGAGTGGATCATGGGGGTGAATTTCCCTCTTGCTGTTCTCATGATAATGAGTGAGTTCTTACGAGATCTGGCTGTTTGAAAATGTGTAGCATTTTCCCCTGCACTCTCTTCCTCCTGCTCCAGTCTTGTAGGACATGCTTGTTTCCCCTTTGCCTTCTGTCACAACCGTATGCTTCCTGGGGCCTCCCCAGTCACGCTTCCTGTACAGCCTGTTCAACCGTGAACCAATTAAACCTTTTTTCTTTATAAATTACCCCATCTCCAGTAGTTCTTCATAGCAATGTGAGAACAGACTAATACATCATCCAATTTGTTCTGATTCTTTCATTGATAGCAGCATTCTATTGCAATATTCTTCATCTGAACCGGAAGCTATACTCCTATCATATTAAGATGGAGTCACTATCAGGTTGTTTGCTGGAAGTATTGGGTAACTGTGATAACATTTTCTAAGAGGTGAAAGACTGGAGACGTAGCTGCTTGGGGTATGGAAATCTCTTAGTGCCAACAGCCTTCTTTTAAAAACAGAAACACCAAAAATTGAGGGAAAAGTTAAGACAAGTATTTTCCAAGAATGGACATTTACAACAATATTTACTTTCATACTTATTGAATAAAAACAAGAATTGCATGCTGAATTTTAATGCCTCCAATGATCATAGAAACTTAAAATTTGCTTTATCTGAGAGCATATGGGAAAAGAATTTTAATACTATGACTTTTTTCAACATATTTATTGTATATACAGACATTTATTTGAACAGTTTGTTTTGACTTGTTTGTCTGCCTTCCAAAGTAGGACAAAAGTTCCATAGGAAAATGAATTATAACTTCTTTGTTCACTGATGTATCCACAGTACCAAGTGCAATGCAATTGCAATTGATAAGTAAATGAGTATTTGCACATACTAGACAGTGACAAACTTACATTGAAAGAAAAAAATAAAATAACTTCAGCTATAAAATTTTATAATAAATATGAAATATTTATCAAAAATGAGTTGGGTTATGGATCATTTTAAACACCAATTGTCAGTAAACTGTCATCACTGAAATTAACATTCAAATTTAAGAAGTTCGTTCTAGACGACAAAGTTATCATTATTTTCTGTAGTTTCCTTTACACATGCACAGATATACATGGGCTTACATGCAAATGAACAGAAAGGCTGATAAATTGCTTAATGGCTAGAGCAATTTAAACTCCTACTTCACTCACGTGGCTTCAGTTTTCATCTCTCAGAACGTATAGTGAGCAGTGACTGAAGATATAGAGAACAACAGGACAGCAAATGGCGAGAACCTTGATGGTGGCAGCACCTTTTTTTTTTTTTTTTTTTTGAGACTGAATCTCATTCTGTTGCCCAGGCTGGAGTGCAGTGGTATGATTTTGGCTTACTGCAACCTCTGCCTCCCAGGTTCAAGCGATTCTCCTGCCTCAGCCTCCCGAGTAGCTGAGACGACAGGTCCGTGCCACCACACCCGGCTAATTTTTTTTATATTTTTAGTAGAGACGGGATTTCACTGTGTTAGCCAGGATGGTCTCGATCTCCTGACCTCATGATCCACCCACCTCGGCCTCCCAAAGTGCTGGGATTATAAGCGTGAGCCACCAACCTGGCCAGTGGCAGTATCTTTTGCTCATGTATGTTGAATTGCAAGGGTTGCATTTCCTGTAGACACAGGTACTTTACATAGCAACCTCGCTAGTGAGCTTGAGGGTTTTGCTCTAGATGCTAATAGCATCTGCAGCAATGCTTCTATGTTGCTATGTGAAATACCTGCATCTAGAGGAAATCCAACCCTCATGGTAAATTCACGTAACAGATTCTGAATTCTTCCACATAATGCATGGACTGTTTCCAGGTTCCACATTCCCCTTTTCCAGGACTTCAAAAAGTACCTGAAACATGAAAAAATGAAACCTCTTAACCCAAGTTTAGTTATATGTCTAAATTACAGGAAATTCTATGTGACTACTTTTCTGTGGTGGGCTTTTGAATAATGCTCCCCAGAAGATGTTCTGATCCTAGTCCCTAGGATTTGTGAATATGTTATCTTGTGTGGCAAAAGGGGCTTTGCTGATGTAATTAAGTAAAGGATGTTGAGATGGAAAGATTATCCTAGATTATCTGGGTGGGCTTAATGTGTAAACACAGGGTTCTTAAGAAAGAGAGGTAAAAGGTCAAAGGAAGGAAAAAGCGATGTGACAACAGAAGCGGTGACTAGAGTCATGTGACCACAGCCAAAGAATGCCAGTCATCTCTGATACCTACAACAGGCAAGGAATTGATTCAGAGCCTCCCCTAAAGCTCCTGGAAAGGACAAGTCCTGCTAACACCTTGATTTTAGCTTCATGAGATTAATAAAAGACTTCTGACCTTCAAAATTGTAAAGGAATAAAGTTGTGTTGTATTAAACCATTAAGTTTGTGGTAATTTGTTATAATAGCAATAGGCAACTAATACACTTCTAATATAACTTGCAGACTCTTTCTTTTTTTTTTTTTTAAGACAGAGTCTTGCTCTGTCACCCAGGCTGGAGTGCAGTGGTGTGATCTTGCTCACTACAACCTCTACCTCCCGGGTTCAAACAATTCTACTGCGTCAGCCTCCTGAGTAGCTGGGACTACAGGCATGTACCACCAGGACTGGTTAATTTTTTTTGTATTTTTAGTAGAGGTGGGGTTTCGCCATATTAGCCAGCCTGGTCTCAAACTCCTGGCCTCAAGTGATCGGCCCACCTCGGACTCCCAAAGTGCTGAGATTACACACGAGGCACCACACCCGGCCAATTTGCAGACTCTTGTTCACTCCCTTTTCACCCTTGATGCAAAATTGTCCTCTCTCTTGGCTCCATCAGCCCACTTTCTGAGATTTTGTGTCACTTGTTTCTACTTCTTGATAATCTGTGAACCACGTAGCCATCCTGAGCTGGGCTGTGGGTTTATTCAGTCGATAACTCTCTAACAGTAAAAGCTTGCTTCACAGCAGTGACAGTGTCCCAACAGTGAAACTTTCCCAGCGGTATTTCAAATTTTCTCTGTCTTTGCCTTGTCTTCTAATCCTTACTCTATGATGCTAAGAAAGTAATTTTTTAGCTCCTGCTTGGTACTGTTTTCCTAAGAATGTCTTCCAAATATATCTTTGATCACTCAGTCTGCCTTTAACTTTTTACTTTGTTCAATTTCCTTTTTCTTTTTTAACAGTACTTACATCTTCTATAATTGCATTACACACATCCTCGGGATGGCAGTTAAAATTTGACTGGAACAACAAGCCTATCTTGGTGGTTATGTCTAAAAGGGAAGTGCATCCAGCTTGCCAGATTATATTAACCCTTAAAGACTCAAGATCCTGAACTGAAATATTCCAGGAAAAAATTTGATATATTGGTAGATTTGATTTCTATTGGTGCTGCAGCAAATCACCACAAACTTAGTGGCTAAGAACAACAAAAATGTATCATACAGTTCTGGGGATCAGAACTCCAACATGGGTCTCACTGGGCTAAAATGAAGTTGTCAGCAGGGTTGCAGTCCTTCTTAAAGAAGAGTCCACATCCTTGCCTTTTACAGGGAATCTGAATTCCTTGGCTCATGACCCCTTTCTCTAACCTCAAAGGCAGAATCTTATGTCTTCAGATGTCCCCACCGACTCTCTCTCTCTCTCTCCTGGTTCTTATACTGATAAAAATCTATGTGATTCCATTAGACCTCGGAGATAGTCCAGGATAATCTTGCCCTCTCAGGGTCAGCTGATTAGCAGCTTTAATCTCACCAACAAACCTTAATTTCCCTGTGCCGTGTAAGATAATTGATACGGTTTGGCTGCGTCCGTGCCCAAATCTCATCTTGAATTGTAGCTCCCATAATCCCCACGTGTCATGGGAGGGACCCCAGTGGGAGGTAAGTGAATCATGGGGGCGGGTTTTCCGCATGCTGTTCTGGTGATAGTGAATAAATCTCACGAGATCTGATGGTTTTATAAAGGCCAGTCCCCCTGCACACTCTCTCTTGCCTGCTGCCATGTAAGACAGGTCTTTGCTCCTCCTTCACCTTCCACCATGATTGTGATGCCTCCCTAGCCATGCTGAACTGTGAGTCAATTAAATCTCTTTCCTTTATAAAATACCCAGTCTTGAGTTTGTCTTTGCTAGCAACGTGAGAACAGACTAATACAGTAACATATTCAGTTTCCAGGGATTAGAACATAGACGCCTTTAGGGGGTCATATTCTGCCTTCCAAAGTTCATAAGAGCATTCACTAGTATTTTACCCATATCCTGACACTGTCTAGCTGTGGGAACTTGTTAAAGTCATCTGCCTCTGTTTTTTTCCCTTGGGAAGTTAGAGATCTAAGCTCCTGTTCCAGTTGAAACACAGCAAGTGTTTCAAAATATAAAAATGTATATTTTTAAATATATTAAACATATATTTAACCCTCCCATAAATGATGTTTCTCTTTTCTTTTGTAAAGAGAAAGAAGTATTTTCTAGACTCCTAGTCTGGACTCCTCGAATCCTAGTCTAGAAGATACTTCCCCACTGTGAAAGGCCTCTGTGAAAACCTGAAAAAAAAAAAAAAATACAACCATTAGTTAACAGCTAATAACTTTTAATCTATAGCAATAGTGTTTTATTGTTGCAAATAGCCAAAAGTAAAAAAAATAAACAATTGAATCCTTCACAAGTTGCAGCCGTTGTATATTTCTCAGCATATAAATTATTTTACACATTGCAGGGGCTTCCAAACACTTCACAGAGTATGTTCCGAATTACTCCTTGAAAGCATGCAAGTTATGTAACAAGCAACCCTCACTTTTTAAAGCTCACAGTATTGTTGCCAGTGTTGTATTTCCTATTACTGAGGTGAAGAAACAAGCTCAAAAACATGATGAGTTTTTCCAAGGTGACCCAGTTAGAAAGTAATAGAGTAAGGAATGAAGTTGTGTTTATGCCTGGAAACAAACACTGTTTTCTCCACGTCAATATCCCATACATACTTATCTCCTCCATTAATAAATGGAGGGAAAAAATTGAGAAGAATAAAAACAAGGGTTCACTGGTAGAGGGTGGGCTTCCACTAGCCGTTGTATTGGTGATAAATCATTTTTATGACTCCTGCCTTTGTTTCAAGCTTTAACCTCTCATTTCTATCAGGTGCACAATTTGTACAAAAAGTGTAGGAAGAAATGATGTATATATGATTTTAATCTGAATGCATTTAATCAAGAGCTTCTTATGGGTTGAGAGATTCTTGGTTACTGTGTCCGCAAGTGAGTTTGTGCTTATGGAACTCAATTTACTAATTTACTAGGCCAACATATAAAGTTGAATAAAAAATACTAAACAAGCTTCAGTACATGAGGAAGGTTAAAAACTGACACCGTGTTTTAGCACTATGCAGCTCTTTTTTTTATAAACAAACTTGACCTAAAATCAAAAAAAAGGAACTATGGAATAACTTTTTTAAGGGAATGTTTTATTCCTGATACTTATTTTATTGCAAATTAGTATATAAAAGTTGCTATTCAAATTATGATACATATTAATTACATATGTTAATTGTAATAGTTTACTAATTAATAATAAATTAATAACATATTAAATGTATCTATTAAGAGAGTGTATGTGCCTTTTCAATAACATGCCACATCCATCCTACTCCCTCCAGTGAAGAAAAAAGTATGTAGCTAGCACGAATCTAGCTTGGAGTCATAGTGAAGGCAGTAGTTTGCCAAATGTTTAGGTTAAGGTTTATTGCCTAAGGAAGCTGCCTGTGATTATTTTTCTTATTCCTTCTGTGATCTAGGTTGAGGTTTGATGCCAGAAGTCAAACACAGAAAATCAGTTAAAGAACTAAATCTAAGCGAATAGATCGTGGAGAATAACTTTGGAGTAAAACAAACCAAATCAATATAATTATGCCAGTGTATGCTTCCAAACCTAAAATCATTCACCAACATACAGATTCTGTGACAAATCACTTTACATCAAAAACTATTTTTTTTTTTTTTTGTGGTTAATTACAAACATTTGTTTCCCAGGAAGACAATGGATCTATGTCTCTTACAAAAATCCACAGCGGGGATTGCCCTTTACACATGAAAACTGACAACCTTGTCTCATAGGTTTTCAAAGTTGAAATAGCACCATTGACAATGTCTGGGCTACTTTGTGGGCTATTTACTTCATCACAGATAACATTTGTATGACAGACATAAGATGTAATCGATCCTGTGACTAAAATCTTAGATAATAGAGTTATTTCCTGCCCGTGCAACCTCTTCTGCTGGATGACACTTCAGAAGATATTTTACAGAAAATCACCAATGATGGCCATTATCTCCCCCATAAATCAATCAGCTATTACTTTGCTGTTGCCAAAAATAGCACCAAAGCCAAAGTAAGAACCTCATAAACACAGCAATTATTTTAAAGGAGTTTCTCTTAAAATCCAAATATAGATTTAATAGTTTAAGAAATAAATGGAAATAAAAATATTTAAATTAAGTCACATTAATATTAATTCATTCACTGAATATTCATTAATAGTTACTGCATTCTGAAGCCTGGCTAAGCACTGGGGGTATCCCAATGAACAAGGTATTATAGCTTTGTGTGCTGCTTTCATGTGGGGCTTACAATGTAGCAATGACGACAGACATCACATAAGCAATAATATTAAAATATCAGCAGTAACTGTCAAGCTATCCTAAAGGAGCTAGAAGGTGCTTTGGGAACACAAAGTATACAGTCGCACAGCTGGCAGTTTTGTAATTGAAATACTAAAAAATATAAAACAAAAAACACTTTAAGATCGAGGAGAATTTGTTACTTTAAAATTTAATTGTATAATTATGGAATAAAAATGAATATTTAGAATTTAAATTTAAATATGTGGGTTATGTAATTCTTCCACGGAATTCTTTTCCAGTATGCTCTTGAAATTATAACCCGCATTAGAGGAGTAAATTGTATCTACAAAAGAATACTCTACAATTACTTCAGGTTTTAGAGCTGAAGGGCAGAAAAATCTAATCGATTACTTATATTTGATCAAGCGTTTTTGGGACTGAGAAAGTGTTTTTAAAACTAATGACCATTCTAAACACTTACATATAATTGGTTTTAAAAATTTTTCCCAGTTGTCACTTGTACTGAATATATAGTGGAGAAGATAAGAATGTGTCCGTCTATCCATATACTGACAATTGTCATGAGCATATACATGAGGCAGGAAAACAACATATTTGGGTTGAATCAGGTTAAAAGGAACACCAAAGTCAACTTAAAAAAAAAAAAAGAATTTTTAGACTGGGCGCAGTGGCCCATGTCTGTAATCCCAGCATTTTGGAAGGCTGATTGCTTGAGCCCACAAGCTCGAGATCAGCCTGGGCAATGTAGGGAGACCCCCGTCTCTACAAAACATAGAAAAATTAGCCAGGCATGCTATGCAGTCCTGTGGTCCTAGCTACTTAGGAGGCTGAGGTGGGAGAAGAGCTTAAGTCCGGGAGGTTGAGGCCGTAGTGAGCAGCGATCACACCACTTTATACCAACCTAAGTGACAGAGAGAGACTCTGTTTTAAATAAATAAATAAATAAATGTTCTATTGAATTCAATCAACTAATTTATCATGCCAGCAACTGGGGGTATGCTAAAATGAAAGGGTTTTGCTTTGGTTCCCATGAAACTTATTGCCTTATAGGTAGACAAAGATGTCTACATTAGAATACGATAAAGTGATGAGTGCCACTCTAGCCCTAGTAGACGAGGACAGCAGAGGACACAAGAGGAGCAACTTGCTCATATACGGGAGCATGGAGAAGGCGTTCCTGGGACATTGCATCTGAGACAGCAGTAAGACATGACAAAATCAGGTGGAGGAGGGGATAGGGGTTTGAAGGTTGGAGAAGAAATTACCAGCCACTCTTTATTTTGTGTGATCTTGGTTCGCTGTGCTTGTTGATCAATATCTCCCCAGGTTGCTGTTTCCCAGTTGGCCTCCACAACTTCACACACCTCACTGAGGAGGAGATCGCTGACCCCAGCCTGGGAACAACCCACACTTCCAACGTGTGGCAAACACTAGCCTTGCACTAGGGATCAGACAAGTGTTCAGTTTCAAAAGTAAACCGTATGGTTTCTTAGACAGTATGTCTGGGGAGCAGAAATTTGACTCATCGTATAAAATAAATTCACATTTTTTCTTTATTTTTGCATGAAAATAATATTAATAAGTCTTTTCTGATTAAGAAAATTTTTATAAGAAAAAAATCAGAATGTACAGATAAACAAAAAGAAATAGGTTCCCTATAATCCTATTACCAGGAAATAACTGAAGTGATGTAACATTTTTATTGTTATATAACATTTTTATATAAATCAGTGTTGATTTTGGACTTTTTTTTCTTTAGAGACTAATAGCAGCATACCTACTGGCCATTTGTATGTCTTCTTTATAGAAATGCCTATTCAGGTCATTTGCTCATTTTTTAATTGAGTTCTTTAATTTTGTTGCTATTCAATTATAGGAGTTACTTACATATTTGTGAGATTAACCTCTTATCAGATATATGATTTGCAAATATTTTTTTCACTTAGGATGTAGCAAGCTGAAAAGAGCCTCATATCCACTCTATCAACAACAAAGCAGACAAACAGTATGTTTATGGCTTTCTTTGAGCCCCTCAGAGATCTGAGAGCAGTGGATCATCAACTGGTCTGAAATCCCAGAGACAATTGCCTGAGAGAGAGAGACAGGGATAGAGTATTTGCTGACCTGGACCAGAAGCTGCTGGACAGGAAAAGTTCAACTAGATAGTTGTGGCATTGGTGGAGGCTAAGTAATCTCTGGCAAGAGAGTGAGTGTACACTCTCTGGAAACACAAATATATAGAAAATTCTCACCCTCTTGCACGCTTTTATCGTGGATCCCTGAAAAATGTTTGGTGAGAGTCCTGAAAAAGTTTCCCTTATATACAGGCCTTGAGGAGAAGAACAGCAGGTGCATAAAACCCACCTACACACTTCTCCCTGTCTACTGTAAGAAATAAAAGCCTGAATATTGCAGCTGGGGGAGGCCACCACTGTCATCTTCAGGGCACTGGGTAAAACCCATCCCAGCTGGGAAAGTCAGCAGAACAAACGTTTTCCCCTGGAGAGAGCGCAGGAATGCCGTGATGGGATCAGGACTACAGCTGGGGGAGGGAGCAACGAGAAAGTCTTACCCAGGAGTACAGTACTTGCCGGAGACTGACACTTAATCAGAATTAAGATAACGTCCTCCTTGCCTGTCTTGCACCACCGAAATAGCAACGTGTAGAGTATAAAGTAGCAGTGGAATGGCACTAGGATAGCTGTAAGAGCACAGAGACATCCAGTGAGAAGCACAGCACCAAGGGAAGAAGGAAAAGCGAAGGTGGAAAGGCGCTGAGTAAAGCCCTCTGGCAAACCAGCCCGCACAGTACACACAAGGCAGCACTACAGGATTTTGAAAACGATAGGCTCTCCAGCAAGGAGAGTGGGCTGAGAAAGGGGCCAGAGTCTACTGGACAGCGCCAACTCTCCCTTCGCCTGCCAAGGTCGCTCATGAACCTTCTAGGAAGACAAGAATCTGGCCTCCCTGACCTTATGAAAGTATGCTAATCAAATAAGGAGATAAAACGTGCTTTATTGGCCGGGTACTGTGGCTCACGCCTGTAATGGCAGCACTTTGGGAGGCCCAGCCTGGCGGATCACGAGGTCAAGGGATAGAGACCAGCCTGGCCAACATGGTGAAACCCCGTCTCTACTAAAAATACAAAAACTAGCTGGGTGTGGTGGTGCGGGTCTGTAATCCCAGCTACTCTGGAGGCTGAGGCAGGAGAATGGCTTGAACCTGGGAGATGGAGGCTGCAGTGAGCCGAGATCACACCACTGCACTCTAGCCTGGTGACAGAGCGAGACTCCGCCTCAAAAACAAAACAAACAAACAAAAAACAAGCAAACAACAACAACAAACAAATGTGCTTTATTTAACAGCTCCCTAAGTAGCTTGCCGTTGGGACAGAAGGCCTGTGGGTTTCTATTGTTACACTATTGATGTTTGTTTTTCTTTGATGAAACATGATTTTGGTGTCATATTCAAGAACTCTTTCCTTAGCCTAATTTTCTTATTTTTCTAAAGGTTTTATAATTTTGCATTTTACATTTAAGTTTACAATCCATTTTGTGTTAATTTTCATATAAGGAATACGATATTGACTGAGGTTATTTTTTTCATATGAATGTTTCTTTGTTCCAGAATAGTTTGTTAGAAAGAATATCCTTTCTCCATTAAACTGTCTTTGTAACTTTGCCAACAGTCAGTTGACCATATTTGTGTGTGCCTATCTCTGGACTTTCTATTCTGCTATACTCATCTGTGTGTTTATCTATTTGTTAGTACATAAAAGTCTTGATTACTGTATTTTGCTATATAGTAAAGTCCCACAAGTGTTATGGGCATGTCTGTGTGGGAGGTGGACTTGCATAGTGTTACTCAGCACACCATACATGGAGAGGAAAAGTCTCCCAACTTCTAATCTCTTGGCTCCTGCTTTTGTGCTTTTCCTACATCATTTACTCTTCTGTAATTCACCTCATCTATTTTATTTTTCTTTTAATGCTATTTTACTGTGGTAAGAACACTTAACATGACATTCACCTCGTAACAGATTTGTAAATGTACATTATTGCTGATTACAGGTACATTGTTGTACAGCAGCTCTTTGGACCTTATTCTTCCTGCTTACCTGAAACTTACTGCCTGTTGATTAGGAATTCCTTTGTTCTCCCTCCACCCAGCCACCATTCTACTCTGATTATATGAATACAACTATCTTAGATATCCTACAGAAGTGGAATCTTGCAGTATTTTTCTTTCCATGACTAGTTTATTTTACTTAGCATAATGTCTTCAAGTTTCATTCATGTTATTGCATATTTCCATATTTCAGAATCTCCATTTTTTTTTTTTTTCTTGAAATGGAGTTTCGCTCTTGTCGCCCAGGCTGGAGCGCAATGGCATGATCTCGGCTCACTGCAACTTCTGCCACCCAGGTTCAAGCTATTCTCCTGCCTCAGCCTCCCAAGCAGCTGGGATTACAGGCACCCGCTACCATGCCTGGCTAATTTTTTTTTTGTATTTTTAGTAGAGATGGGGGTTTCACAATGTTGGTCAGGCTGATCTAGAACTCCTCACCTCAGGGGATCCACCCGCCTCAGCCTCCCAAAGTGCTGGGATTACAGGTGTGAGCCACTGCACGCGGCCAGAATCTCCATCTTTTACAGGCTGAATTGTATTCCATTGCATGTGTATTACACATGTTCTATATCCATTCATCTGTCAATGGACATTTAGGTTGTCCCCACATCTCTCCTATTGCAGATAGTGCTGTAACGAGCATGGAAGTGCTAACATCTCCTCAGTATCCTGATTTTAATTCTTTTGGGTAAATACTCAGAAGAGGAATTGCTACATCATGTGGTGGTTTTATCTTCATATTTTTGAAAAATCTCTGTACTATTTCCCATAATAGTTGCACCATTTTATATTCCCACCAACAGTGTGCAAGCGTCCCAGTTTCTCCACATTCTTGCCAACACTTGTTGTCTTTTATGTATTTATTAAATTTTTTACGAGCCGTCCTGACAGGTGTGAGAGGATATTTCACAGTGATTTTGACTTTAATTTCCCTGATGACAAGTAACATTGAACATTGTCTCATATACCGCTTGGCCGTTTGCATGTCTTCTTTAGAGAAATGTCTATTCAAGTCATCTCCCCATTTTTTAACTGAGTTATTCATTTTTTGCTATTGAACTATAGGAGTTCCTTACATAATGAGGACATTAACCCCTTATCGGATATGTGATTTGTAAATATTTTCTCCTATTACACAGGTTGCCTTTTTATTCTATTGGTTCCTTTACTGTACAGAAGCTTTTTAGTTTGATACTATCTCACTGGTTTATTTTTGTTTCTATTGTTGATGCTTTTGGCATCATAGCCATGAAATCATTGTCAAGACCAATGTCATGAAGATTTTCTCACTTTCTTTTAGAAGTTTTACAGTTTCAACACTTAAATTTAAGTCTTTAATCCACTTTGAGTTGATTTTGTGTATGATATAAATAGAATGCAGCATTTTATTTCAAATAATCTTTTAAAGAGGATTTTAAAAATCAACAAAAGCCATTTTTCACGACATATGAAACATCTGTAAAATAGTAAGTTAAAGCTAACAAAGAAAGAGAAAACAAATGGCATCAAGTGTTCATCAGCGAAATTTCAGTACATCTGTTTTAATCATTCTGGATAAATAAGAAATAATAACCATTACATAAACATATAAACATTTTCACTATCTTTTCTGTATATGTCAATATCACACCTACACAATTTTTCCTGCTGAATCTACAATACTTTATGGAAATTACTTCACACATAGAAGGGTTTTTTTCCTCACTACCAGATATATCCTTAGCTATTGCACATGTATATGTGTTTCTAATAATTAGAAGTTGACAGAATTAAACACTCAAAGTGCATTTAATCTCATAAGACAATGTAATATTCCAAATGCTAAAGAAACAATATCTTTCTTATGAGAATGAATAATTCAAAACCACAATTCCCAAATTAATATCTAAATTCAGTGCAATCCTAATCATATCAGCAGGATTTCCCATAGATAACTGTTAAGAACAGAATATTTGTGTTTCTTCAAAATTCATATGTTAAAGCCCCAGTTACCAATCTGACTATATTTGGAGATACGGGCTTTATGGGGATACCTAATGTTAAAGGAGATTGTAAGGATGAGGCCCCAATCCAGTAGAATTGCTGTCCTTGGTAGAAGAGATACCACAGAGCTAACTCTCTCTGTCTCTCTACCGTGTGAAGTCACAGTGAGAAGGGGCTTTGCTTTCTGTGAGCCAGGAAGGGAGCCCTCACCAAAAACCAAATCAGATGGCACCTTAATCTTAGACTCTCTCAGAACTGTGAGAAATACATTTCTGTTGTTTAAGCCACCTAGTCTATGGTATTTTGGCTGTGGCTGACTGAGCAGACTAATACAGTATCAATCAGCTATCTCTAACATTTTTTGTTGAAAGGAAAGAACTAGAATAGCCAAAAGAACTTTGATAATGAAGGACAAAATTGGAGGGCTCACACTAACTGATTTTAAGGCTTACTGTAAAGTTACAGTAATGAAGACTGTCATAGTACCGACAAATGGATAAACACAGAAATGAATATAGCAGAATAGAAAGTCTGGAAATAGACAGACACAAATATGATCAACTGACTGTTGACAAAGTTACAAAGACAATTTAATGGAGAAAGGATACTCTTTCTAACAGTTTTGCAACAATGAAACATTCACATGAAAAAATAACGTCAACCAATATCTTATTCTTTATACAAAAATTAATACAAGATGGATTATAAACTTAAGTGTAAAATGAAAAATAATAAAACCTTTAGAAAAATAGAAAAATAAGAAAATTAGGCTAAGGAAAGAGTTCTTGGAAATGACACCAAAATCATGCTTCATCAAAGAAAAATTGATAAATTAGACTTCAACAAAATGAAAAACTTTGTCACGATGAAAAGTCCTGTTAAGAGAATAGAGACATAACCTACAACCTGGAAATAAAATATCCGTTAATTATATATCTGACAAATTTGGTATTTTATTTGGAATGTGTGTGGGAATGTGTGTAAGATCTCAAAACTCAACAATGTTTCAGTTTTTTAAAAAAGGAAAAATGGGTAAAAATTTGAACAGACAAATCATTAAGGAAGATGTGTAGATGGAAAAGAAGCACAGAAAAGACGTTAAACATCAATAATCATTAGTTAAATACAAATTGAAACTACATTGGCACACCATTACACACTTATTAGAATGATTACATTAAAATAAAAATGATACTATCCAATATTCATGGGAATGTGGAGCAATAGAACTCTCCTAAGTTGCTGCTAAGAATTCAAAATGGTACAGTCACTCTGGAAAATAGTTTGGCAGTTTCCTATAAAGTTAAACCATAAACTTACCATATGACCCAGAAATTGCACTCCTATGTATTTACTTTAGAGAAATGAAATTGTGTATTCACATGAAAACTTCCCCCTTGGTTGTATAACAGCAAATTCTTGTCAGAAAACTGGAAATATACCAAATGTTCTTCAATGGGTAAATGGATAAACTGATGTACGTTCATACAACAAAATACAATTCTGCAATTTAAAAAACGTGAATTATGGTTAGACACAATGTCTTAGTCTGTTTCTGCTGCTATAGCAAAATACCTTAAACTAGTTAATTTACAAACAATAGAAATTTATTTCTCACTGTTCTGGAAGGTGGGAATTCCAAGATCAAGGCATCAGCAGATTTGATGTCTGGTGGGTACTGTTCACTACTTCCAACATTGTGCCTTCTTGCTATATCCTCACATGACAGAAGAGGGCAAAAAGGAAAGAGTATTGCGTTCTCACATGGCAGAAGGGATGGAAGGGCAAAAGGCACCAGAACACTCCATTCAAATTCTTTTATGAGAGCACAAATCTATTATGAGGACAAAGCCCTTATGATTTAATCACTTCCTTTAAAAAAAAAAAAAAAAAAAGCCCACCTCTTAATACCATCACCTCGAGGTTTAAATTCCAACATAAAACTTTTAGAGAGATGCATACATTCAAACCAAGGCATGCAACAATCTGGATAAATTTCAAGTGCATTATGCTAAGAAAAAGAAACCATACAAATGATTTCATACTGCGTACTGACATGTATGTGACATTCTGAGGAATAAAACCAACAACAACAAATTTTGGAATGGAGAATAAATCAGTGGTTGCCAGAGGTGAGGGGTGGTTGAAGATGGTTGAAGGACTACAAAGGTATAGTATAGGGGAAGTTTGGGGGAGAAGAGGGAATCATCTTGATTCTGATTAGGTGGTGGTTACCGGACTTGATAAGTTTGTGAAAACACCCAGAACTCTACACACTCAAAAGAAAGTGAATTCTAGTGTGTGTAAATGTTTTTAAACAAATTTTAAAATATACCTTTAAACAAACAACAAAATATCATGAGAATGTTCCTAGTTCTCACCCCTGCCCTGATGCCCCATAGATGGAACACTTGTCTTCATTCTTGCTTCTGTGGACTCTATTCCCACATCACAGCCAAACTAATCTTTTGACAACATCAATCACATTTCACTTCTCTGCTCAAAACCCTCCAAAGGCTCCCCATTTCATTTAGAACAAAATCAGAGTCCTTAAATGGTCTACAAGATCTTTTATGATTTGCTGTACCCCACCCTCCTTCCTATCCTGCAACTTTCCCTTGGAACCATTCTCTTTATTTCCTCTGCCTGGAAATATCTTCCCCAGATATTCACTCCCACCATCCTTTCCTCAGTGATCACTATCTCAATAGGGCCAAACCCCACCACTCTGCTTCATGCTAAAAGTACCCAGTACTCTCAACTCCTCTGCTCAACGTTTCCTTCTTAAAAGTACATGTCGCCTTCCCTTAAACCAACTCATGTACTTCTATGTGTCTTGTTGATTGTCTGCCTTCTCCTAGGAGAACATATAAAATAAACAGGAGGGCAAGGGTCTGTGAATGTTTTTTATTCACTAATGGAATCCAAGTACCTAAAAAAAAAATCTGCCATTGAAAAGGAGCTCTATAAGTATGTGTGGGCTGAATAAATAATTGAACATTGTGAAAACCTATAAAGTTTGCTAGGAACTATAAGGATGTATAAAGTAATCCCTTAAAGACTTGTACAAGCAAAATTATATTTGCCCTATATGACCTGGCGCTTTCACTTAAACAGCCATGGCCTCTTCTAAATGGCAAGATTTAGAATATTTCTATTCTAGGCCCAGCACTGCATAACATCTTAAACAAGTTGTCTTTTCCCTAGGCCTGCGATCTGTTCTATAAAATAAAGTATTTGAAAAAAATCATTTCAAGTTCTGTAGACTTAGTAAAGGTTCATATAGACTTTGTACATTAGATCTACCTCAGAAACCTTTATAAAATACAGATGCCTGCACACTATCTCTAACAACTCTAACTCAGTCAGTCTTTGCAGGGCTTAAGGGTGGATCTATTGACGGGGTTGAGACCCACTGACCCAAAGAACGTGGTTCAGCCATGTTCAAAAGCCATCTTCCAAAAGTGTACGTTAACGTATTCAGGTGCTTACTGTTAAAAGCTAAATGTTGATCACTAAGTTGATCATATTCAGATGTGTTCTGTTGACTTGATCAGTGTCATCAATGCTGCAGACCCTGGGGAGGGATATTAGGAGAGTAGCCATAACTAGACTATGTAAGGGCTTCTTGCCATTTCACTGCTGCCTCTGAGCATACTGGCTCCTTAAGCTGCTAAATAAATATCACATCTCACTTGTTTCTTCTCTATGCCTATATCCTTAAAGTTAAGTAGGGCATTTCCTTATGCCCACACAGGTATATCTTAGTCATTTTCACCTACTCTTAGAAACTGTTCAGGCCAGGCCGGGCGCGGTGGCTCAAGCCTGTAATCCCAGCACTTTGGGAGGCCGAGACGGGCGGATCACGAGGTCAGGAGATCGAGACCATCCTGGCTAACATGGTGAAACCCCATCTCTACTAAAAAATACAAAAAAAACTAGCCGGGCGAGGTGGCGGGCGCCTGTAGTCCCAGCTACTCAGGAGGCTGAGGCAGGAGAATGGCGTGAACCCAGGAGGTGGAGCTTGCAGTGAGCCGAGATCCGGCCACTGCACTCCAGACTGGGCTACAGAGCGAGACTCCGTCTCAAAAAAAAAAAAAAGAAAGAAACTGTTCAGGCCCTGTACAGTAATCCCTTCAAGTTCTATGACTATCATTGAATCTTTGATATGAAACTTCAGAATTCTTACATTCTAGCTCCTCACACCTCTTCCAGAAATCAGAATAAAATCTACTGACTTCTGCCTCTGTTTTGAGACCACATTAAGAGAACAGCACCTGCTGCCCTCTGAAACCTTGAGAAGCTCAAATTCTGACAGCTGCCAACCAGTATGATCAGGCTAATTGCACCACCCCTTTCTGCTCTCAGAATTGGTAGAAGCTAACATATTGGAGAGCAATGCCACAGGGACTATCTGAGAACTTTGCAAAGCTGAGAAACTGGAAAGAAAATTTCAGTCAAACTAATGATTTGAAGAGTTCCATAATGCCCTATTCTCCACTTGTTTTAAAAAAAAAAATAATTCCAACTGTTTATTTTAACATGTAGCACAAAAAGTTGCAACTATCTTCCATTAATTTGTTTGAACCTCATTGCTTAGTTGTTTTGGCAGGTGCAGTGATCATTGCAATTGTGAAACACAAGAATGTTCTATTTTGTTTTGTAAAGTAAGGCTCTGGGTCTCAGTAATCAAAAATTTTTAGGACTTGGAGTGTACATAGACATTTTCCTTGTCTCTTGGTAAGGACTATAATGTGTGACATGTAAATTACAGACTGAACCACTTCCCTACAACTGTACTTTATCTCCTGATAATTTTTTCCTTTCTCTTTTCTTTATTTTTAAATGAAGAAGTATATACTATACCTGTCAGATATCTTGGGAGAAAAACCTCAGTGTCAGTCAGTGATCCGTACTATTATTTGAGATAGTCATGAGGACGCTATGAGGCTTACAGAGAATGGTGGGGAGAAAGTGGGAAGAATACTATGATGCTCAATTCTCAGATTTGTGCTCAACCTCAGAATGGATTGTGAGGTGCAAGTTTTAGCTGGCCAAATCCTACACGTGGAAGAGGGAAACCATCACAAAAAGACAGTGTGCACCAGCTTTCTTTGTACCTGCCAAGCCATCGAGTTCCTCCTTAATTTAGGGCTGATTCAGAAGCTATTCCAATAACCGTTTGTTCCCCCACCTATTGGCCACATTCTTCTTTGCATATCTTGCTTTTTCTGTCTGTAATGAATGTAAATGTTCCCTTTTGAGAAATATGTTCCCCACCAGCCAATCCAAAGTTACCCCGCTGTCTGTAATTTATACTGTACATTACTATCTAAAAGTCTCCCATTTACTCTGCGCCCTCCATCAGAAACTAAGCTCTGGCTGTGCGCAGTGGCTGAGAACTTTGGGAGGGTGAAGTGGGCAGATCACCCGAGGTCAGGAGTTTGAGACCGGCCTGGTCAATATGATGAAACCCCGCATGGTGGTGGGTGCCTGTAATCCCAGCTACTGGGGAGACTGAGGCAGGAGACTCACCTAAACCCGGGAGGCAGAAGTTGCAGTGAGCTGAGATCATGCCATTGCACTCCAGCCTGGGCAATGAGAGCAAAACTCCATAAAAAAGAAAAAGAAAAAGAAAAGAAAGGAAGAAGGGAAGGGAAGGGAAGGGAAGGGAACTAAGCTTTGTGGGCATAGGCAAGGACCTGGCACTCCTGTTATTAATGCCTCCCAGTATGCACTCAGATGAAATAGTACCTGAACCATGGAACACACTCAGTGAGTACTCTGGTCTGAATATTTGTCCCCCTCCTCACCCCTACACACAATTCATATGCTGAAACCCAATCACCAATATAATTAGCATTAGAAAGTGGGGCCTAGGGAGGCAATAAAGTCATTCTTTGTGAATAGAATTAGTGCCCTTATAAAAGAGGTCCCAGAGAGACGCTTTGTCCCTTCCACCAATGTGAGGATGCAGAGAGAAGGTATCATTGTAAATGGAAAGCAGGCCCCCACTAGACACTGTATCTGCCAGCACCTTGATCTTGGACTTCTGTACCACTAGAACTGTGAGAAACAAATGTCTGTCTTTTGTAAGCTACCCGGTCTATGGTATTTTGTTGCAGTCACCCAAATGGAGTAAGACAGTGAGTATTCATTGTTGAATAGCGAAAACATGAATAGACTTTCCTTCACTCCAAGGAAAGGAGTGAAGGAAATCAACAAGTACAATCCTGTAGAATCTCCAAAGCAGAGGGATGTGGGCCCAGAGACAACCTGGGAATCATTGCAAAGCAGGGAACATCTAAGAAACAAGAATCCTGGCATGGATGTGCAATTGAGACATACGGCCTTCCTTCCCTACCCACCATGCTGCCTACCAAAATGGCTGATCATGGTAGGCAGAATAACAGAACCCAAAAGACATTCAGACAGTCATGCTTCAGTCCCCAAAACCTGTGAATATGTTACCTTACGTGAGCAAAGGGGCTTTGGTGATGTGATTAGGTTAAGGATTTTGAGATGAGGTTACCCAGGATCATCCAAGTGGCCCACTCTAATCATGTGAACCATTAAAAGTGGAAGAGTAAGGCAGAAAAGTGGGCCAGAGATATACTGTGTATGAAAGACTTCACCCACTATTGCTGTCTATGAAACTGGAGAAAGAGAGAGGGCTAGGAGCTAAGCAATGGGGCTGACTTTAGAGGCAGGAAGTGGCCACAAGTTTACAGCCAGCAAGAAAACGAGGACCTGGGTCCTACAGCCACAAGGAGCTGAGTTCTGCCAATCACCTGAATGACCAGGAAATGGATTCTTCCCTAGAGCCTCCAAAACAACATAACCTGTTGATACCTTGATTTTAGTGTGATGAGAACAATAATGAACTGACCTCCAGAACTGTAGGATTATAAATTTTATTTTGTTTTAATCCACTACATTTGTGATAATTTGTAATAGTCTGATGAGAACTATAATTAACTGACCTCTAGAAATGTAAGATTATAAATTTTATTTTAAGCCACTAAATTTGTGGTAATTTTTTATAACCGTAATAGAAAATGAATACACTGATCACAAAAGCCTTAGATCAGAAAAATATAGTAGAATGAAATGTAAGTAAAACCAGTGTTCCCATATGGTACAATGTGTATACTTAGCATCTCACCTCACTCTACCCCTCTGCTGCCAAGATTTCTCTTAGGAAAAAAAAAAAAAGAAAGAAAGAAATAGACCTGGATCGTTTAGAGTTCAACTTACAATGGTGTTGATCTTTCAGAGAATTCCAACAAAATGGAGCAGTTCTATTATTATTATAGTCAGGATCGATTTTATTCTATTATTCTATTCAGGATTGATTTTAAAGCACTGAAAGCATTTTAAAATATTGATGATTGTTTCTTTAGCAGCAGTTATGCTGCAACATCTCTTTATTCCACTGTGGCTAAGAGAGGTTTGCATCAGCCTGTGTGTGTGTGTGTGTGTGTGTGTGTGTGTGTGTGTTCCCTTTCTACTTATCTCTAAATTCCCATTGATTATGGGTACTTGGAAGGCAATCATTTTCTTTCTTTAGTGAAGACAGCATAATCTAGAGAAAAATCTTTAAATTTTTGTATAGACCGTGCACTTACTTTATGTAATATTCTAGTTGACCATATAAAAGCAATATTTTCTTTCTGTTTTTTAATTCAATTTTTACTTGAAATTACTGTTGTTTCACATGCAATTGTAAGAAATAAAAAAAGCAAGCTTATATACCCTTTACTCAGTTTACTCCAATGGTAACATGTTGCAAAAGCTATAGTATAATATTACACCTAGGATATTGACATTAATACAGTTAGGATATACAATATTTCCATAACCACAAAGATCTATCAATCATGTTGCCATTTTATATCCATATCCATTTCGCTTCTTCCCCACCCCTCCTTAGTTTCAGCAATCATTAATCTGCTCTCCATTTCTATAATTTTGTTTTCTACAAATGTCATATATATAATATATATACATTTATTATATATTATTATATATTTACATAGTACATGTATATACATATATTATATATTATTATATTTACATTCATATAACCACCTAGATTACTATTTTCACTCAGCGTAATTTTCTGGAGATTCATCCATGTTATTTCATGTATTGATATTTTGTTGTTGTTTTTAATTGCTGAGTAGTATTCCAAGGTATGGCTATACCAAGTTGTTTAACTATTTGCCAGTGAGGGATGTCTTTGTTGTTTCTAGGTTTTGATTATTACAAGTAAAACGGCTATAAACATTGGAGTAAGAATATTTCATGGACAGAAGGCTTAATTTCTCTGTGATAAATGCTCAGGAGTACAACTATGGGGTCGTATTCTTCTAGCATGTTTAGTTTTTTTATGAAATTGCCAAACTACTTCAGAGTGATTTTAATATTTTATATTCTCAGCAGTAATGGATGAGTGGCTCAGTTTTTCCCACAGCTTTTTCAACATTTGGTTGTGGAAATATTTTTAATTTTTGCCATTTTGAAAGGTATAAAATGAAATATTGTCATTCTAACAAGAAACAACACAAAATTAAAACTTACCTAATAGTGATATTGGTCATCTTTTCCTGTGCTTATTTGTCATCTGTAAAACCTCTTCAGTGAAATGTCTGTTTATATCTTTAACTCATGTTCTAGTTGGATTTTTTTTTTTTTACAGGTGAGTTTTGAGAGGCTTTTAAAATATATTCTAGATGCTAGTCTTTTGTCAAGTATTTAATTTCCAGAAGTTTCTTCTTAGTGTGTAGCATAATAATGTCCCAGAAATTTTGATATATTGTATTTTCATCTTCATTGAATTAGATGTGTTTTTTAAATTTTCTTTTTGTTTTTTTTTTTTGAGACGGAGTCTCGCTCTGTCGCCCAGGCTGGAGTGCAGTGGCCGGATCTCAAGCTCCGCCTCCCAGGTTTACGCCATTCTCCTGCCTCAGCCTCCCGAGTAGCTGGGACTACAGGCGCCAGCCACCTCTCCCGGCTAGCTTTTTTTGTATTTTTTAGTAGAGACGGAGTTTCACCGTGTTAGCCAGGATGGTCTCGAACTCCTGACCTCATGATCCGCCCATCTCGGACTCCCCAAGTGCTGGGATTACAGGCTTGAGCCACCGCGCCCAGCCTTAAATTTTCTTTGACCTCTTTAACCTATGGATTATTTAGATGGGTGGTCTTTAGTTTCCAAGTATTTGAATATATTCCTCTTATCTTTCTGTTCTTGATTTCGTTTTTGTTCTCATTGTAGTTGGAGGACACACTGCATATATGATTTCAATTATTTATAATTTATTGATATTTCCTTATTGCGCCCAAATATGGTTTATCTTGGTGTATGTTCAGTGGACACTTGAAAAAAAAAAGTGTATTCTATTTTTAGGTGGCATATTCTATAAATGTCAATTTGATCCTTTTGGGTGATGGTGTTGCTGAGTCTTTCAATTTCTCAATAATTTTCTGACTAGTCATTTTATCAACTGTTGAGAAAAAGTGGTTAAAGTCTTCAGATATAATTTTGGATTCGTCCATTTCTTTTTTTAGTTCTATTATTCTGTTGTTTTGTATGTTTTGCAGCTCTGCTGTTTCTGTGTATACATTTAAAGTTGGTATGTCTACTTGGTAGATTGACCCTCTTGTTATTAAATAATCTCCCTCTCTGTCCCTGGTAATTTTCCTTGCTCTGGGGTCTATTGTATGTATATAAATATAGCCACATATGCTTTCTTTTAAATAATGTTTGCCTAATATATCTTTCATTACACTTTTACTTTTAATCTTCCTATAGGGTTATATTTGAAATGTTTATTACAGAGACCACATAATTGGGTCATATCTTTAATCCACACTGCCAATCTCTGTCTTTAAATTGTTCTATTTAGACCCTTTACATTTAATGTAATCATTGGTACATTAAGCTCAAAATTGACAGGGTTTTATTTTGTTGTTTCTGTTTGTTTTCTCCCTTCTTTGTTTTTGTTTCCTTTTTCCTCCTTTACTATGGATTAATTAAACATTTTTAAAAATTTTTAAATGATAAAAATCATTTAAAATGATTAAAATAAAAAAATTAAAATCAATAAAACCAATTTTATTGATTTAACCTACATTATTTTTGAGCATATCTATGTGCATAGCTTTATAATTTCTATACATGCTATCTATGTGTATACATATGCGTGTATGTATATATATGTATATAAATTTATAGTTTATTGGTGTTGGTCAATTTACCAGTTTGAGTAAAATGTATAAATTTTACTTGTCTTACAACCTTTACCCTTCTCTCTTTAATATAATTGTCTTAAATGTTTTATCTATCTACATTTAGAACCATATCAAAGTCATAATCTTTCCTTTGATTTTCAAATATAGTTTAGGAAACTCAAAAGGAGAAGAAAATTCTGTTGTATCTTTCAAATTTTTCCTACTGTTTTCTTCTTTCCTGATATTCTAAGATGCCTGAAACTGTAAAGACAGTTTCATTGGTGTCTAGACAATTTCCTTTAGTCATTCTTTTAGGAGAGGTCTGCTGGAATCCTATACCATTTTCATCTTCATTTCTAATGAGTATTTTTATTAGACATAAGATTCTGTGTTCATAGTTCTCTTCCTCCACACTTGAAAAATGTTGTCAATTACTTCAGTACTCCATGGCTTCTAGTGGGAAATTCACTGTTTTTGAACTATATTTCCTTTATGGGTAAAGTGATGCTTCTCTCCAACTAATAAAACAATTTGTGTTTTATTGTGGTTACTCTATTTTCACTTCTAAAACCTCCCTTTAGTTTTTCTTTACATCTTCTACTTACATTTGCTTAGATTTTTTAGGAGTCGACTTTCTTTTTTTATTATTTGTTTATATTGCTCATTAAATTATTTTTATCATGTCTGCTTTAAAATCTTTGACAGATACATTTAACATCTCTGTCATTTCCATGTTATTAATAGTATCGATTGATTGTTTTTTGTATGTGGATTTTCATTCAGATCTGGTTTTTAATATGACAAATAATTTTCTATTAAAGCCTGCCTAATTGGGGCATTATGTCAGAACATTCTGAATTTTATTTAAAGATCTGTTTTAGATGGATTCTCTTGACACATCTCCTGTAAGGCAAAGAAAATAAGGGCAGCACTACCTCATCACTACCAAGTGGGGGTAGAAATCTGGGCTCCTCACTTGGCTTTTGTTGACACTTGAAAAACAGGTAGTGGTATTCACTACTGTGAAGCAAGGGTGCGTGGGAGTTTAGGCGACTCACTAGGCCTTCACTGATAAGAGTGGTAGGAGTACCTAGTTCCTGCTTCCCATGCGGCCTTCTGTGATTCGGAGTGGGGAGCAGGGGATACACATAGGGCCTTATTACTTCTGAACTATGGTTTTTGACTCTCCACAACAACTCCCCTGACACTGCCTCAGTGTAGAGTGGAAGTGGGGGAGTGCTCATTACTGCTCTGTCGATATGAAAGTACAAGCTCTATTGATACCAAGGTGAAGAAGTGGTACTGCTACTCCTTGTTAGAACTGAAAGTCCTGGATCCCATGGAACCAGCCCAAATGTCCATCAATCAATGAGTGGATAAAGAAATTGTGTTATATATATATACACACACACACAATGGAATACTACTCAGTCATAAAAAGGAATGAATTAATGGTATTTGCAGGAATTTGGATGAAACAGGAGACCATTATTCTGTGTGAAGTAACTCAGGAATGGAAAACCGAACATATGTTCTCACTTATAAGTGGGAGCTAAGCTGTGAAGACACAAAAGCATAAGAATGATACAATAGACTTTGGGGACTCAGGGGAAAGTGTGGGAGGGAGGTGAGGGATTAAAGAGTGCAAATTGGGTTCAGTGCATACTGCTCAGGTGATGGGTGCACCAAAATCTCACAAATCACCACTGAATAACTTACTCAAGTAACCAAACACCACCTGCTCCCCCAAAAATCTATGGAAATAAAAAACATTTTTTAAAAAGGCTTGGCTCCCTACTTTGCCATCATGCCACCTGCATGTGTGGAATGGGAAGGGGACTTCATTATTTCTGTGTGGATGTGGAAGTTCAAGCTCTTCTTGGCACCATCATGGGGGAAAGGAGACATGAAGAGGAGAGTGCGGCCAGTGTTTGGAGGGGATGAAAGTCCTGGTCCCTACTTAGTTTTCTTTGACACCACCTGGCCCAGGGTACTGACTTACATCCTTAGAGCCTACAGATGGTGAAATGTAGCCTTCCTACTTGGCCTTTGATGGTGTAGTTGAAAAAGGGCCACAGGTTTTTTTCTCATGGTGTTTGGCCACAGGGGAGCTATTATTGTGTGTAAATTTTCTGTCTTGCTAGGCTGCCTCTTTCCTGATCCTGTGGCTAGAAAGAGGAGTCCTTTGTCAAGGCTTTTCCTGTCTCTGCCCCTTGACATTTCTGGGTTGTCATCTTCTTCAGCCGAAGTCTGGGAGAACCTCAGGAACTCATCATTATGCCATGTTTTGAGTCCCAGGATCTCTAAGGGTCTGTATTCTTCTGTCCACCTTTTTCTCATGCCTGTTTTATAGATAACCTCTGGGGGATTTTGTTGTACCTACTAGGAGGAACAGCTAAAAGTACATTGGCTCAACCTTCCCATTTGTGGAAGTCCCAAATTTTATTTTTAATTTGTTTTTTAATTGGAAAAAGAAACAGATTCCACAGCGCCCTCATCTTAGCAGATACTTGCTACTGTCAGTGCCTTTCTTCTTAAGACAACTCTCATTTTTGCTCAGGGAGATAGCCAGCCGGCAACTGGGGAAGTTTGTGACAGCTCTTCCTCCCAGGTTCCGAGTGCTGT
Source organism: Trachypithecus francoisi (assembly GCF_009764315.1). Taxonomy (NCBI): domain Eukaryota; kingdom Metazoa; phylum Chordata; class Mammalia; order Primates; family Cercopithecidae; genus Trachypithecus; species Trachypithecus francoisi. Next base: position 12,662,137 of record NW_022681458.1, read on the forward strand.
CCTCGGAAGGATGGCCGCTCTCTTAGGTTTTGAGATTTCTGTGTGCGCACACGGTTCTAACAGAAGAGAGAGAAGACTAAGTCACAGTTAAGCAAAATGAGTTAAAGAAACGTGAAAACCAAAACCAAGAGAGAAAGTCCAAATAAAGGGAAAAGACTTGGGGTGTCAAAGAGAGCATGGTTCTGAGTGATCGACCATAACGTGATAGACCACAAACAAAAATGAAATCCAGACAGGAAGCCAGAGGAGCGGCTCGCGACCAGTGGGGAGTGTGGGCACTGCTAGGAGTGAGGGCGTGAATGTGGGAAAGTGGGTGATAACTTCAAGGCTCAGATCTGCTGTATGCCAGAGAGAAAGGGAGGGGAGACCGACGGCGGGTGGGGAAAGAGACATTGGGTCTGGAGTCACCTATGTTTCTGGGCACGAATGAGCGGTACAGCAGGATCCTCGAGCACCTGAGACTGGGGCCTGCCCTGCAGGAGGCAGGAGCCAGGCAGAAAAGTGGGAGCGTTGGCCAAGCGCTCCTGCAAGATCAGAGAGGACGGCGGGAGGGGACAGCGGGCGGTCGCAGCGCACAGAGCTTGCCGGCCAGGGAGGAGCGAGTCTCCGTGGGCGCCGCCGCCGCCCCAGCCTGCGCGCCTCTCTCCTGGCGCGCGCCAGTCTGCCACTCTGGGAGCTGGGTCCTAGCACCACAGACTTATCCTTCGCCTGCACTTTCCGTCTTTCTTCTCTAGGCGCCCATCAACAATGGATGGCAACTCCCTGCTCTCTGTACCAAGGTAAGACCCGCTTCTTTCTATGCCCAATATCATGTCGATCAAACTCCGTTCCGCGTTGTGAGTCGCTCACCAACTTGCCCCAGAGTGCTTCGGTTTGCACGGGGCTCCCAGCGAGGAGGCAGGGGTCACTGCACTTGTAAATAAGTCCTGTCCAGCCTCGCTGGAGCTACAGGGGTCCCTGTCAACTGCCCCACAGCGCGCGATGCTGAGTGGGGCCTGTGCACTGGAGTGGGTTGTGCACTGGGTTGGGGGTCAGCCCCGTGCCAGCCTCTAAGGCCCAGGGACGGAGGTCTGCTCTGCCCTGGGTGGAGCCAGGAGCCGGACTTTCCGCCGACACAGCTTGGAGAGGTTTCACACCTTGTGAGGAGCCAGATTCCAAGGTCTAAAACAGGAGGGAACCGGGCTAGAGCAAAGTACCCCGCTTTCCGTCCACCTTGACCTGGGCGGGTGTCTGGGGCTGCTGGGGTGGGGAAGATCGTCCCTCACTCCCGACCGCCACCTAGACTACCCCCAAAGCGAGATCTTAAGGTTGGACAGAAAAGACCTGGATCCCCTGCAGTCCCACCGTCCTCCGCCGCCCCCACACTCCCTGCCAGTCTGCGAGTTCCTTCTTTAACACTTTTGGCTTTTCTCGTCCCCACACCGGGGTAGGTCAGGGACGCCCCCCTAGGGGCTGCCGGGTGCCAGTAACGTGTTTTTTGGGGCGTGTTTCTTTTTCCTGTTTCTTAATGCCCCTGTTTCGCACTCCTTCTAACTCAGTCTTTTGCGAATTTAAGAACCCGAGATTTTTATGTCTTCCCCATAAACGTCTGGGTGAATCGGAGCGGTGGTGCTGCTCCTGCTCCGCCAGTTGGGCAGGTGGCCTTTGCGCTCTTTGCGCTCGCTGGGCGCGGAGCTTTCGCGCCGGGAGCTGAGGATGCTGTTGCTCCCAGGTAGGGGGTGCCCCGGCTGCGGCGCAGCCCCACCTCCCCTCGGCATCGGCTTAGCGTGGCTCTTGGAGCCATCCCTACTCCCTCTTTTCCCCAAGCAAACAGCTAGGTAGCTTCCAGAGGAGAGCACCAGGCCCTAGAATAAACACGTTAAGTTCGGATTCTTGGAGAGCAGTAAAACCCAATATGCACTGGCCAGGGCACACATGTAGTGATACTACATTGCCAAGGAGCCGAGATGCGGTGGGAGGGGAGGTGGGGGTGGCGGAGGAGGAGAGACTGCTTTCCAAAGGTATTGAAGGCTGCCATCTAGAGACTTGAATTTTTTGTATTCCGCGATGAAATAACGCTTTCTCAGTTCCACAGGCACTTCCTCCTTAAGCGTCCCTTCGCCGCGGGGGTAGCAAATGCTTCCGAAAATGCCCGCGGTGGTTTCTGTGCACCCCCCTAAGTAGCTCTTAAGTGAAGTCCCAATCTCCACCCTCCCGATCCCTGCCCCAGCCCAACAGGGTCAAACGACCACCACTAAGTCTTCCCATTTTGCCGATTTTTCTGAACTGAAAAAAAAAATTGCCAGTAATATTTAAGCAAAGGCATTAAGGTGTTTGGAAAGTCATGTAAACTGGAAGCTGACTTTCTCCACCTATCTATTCTACTGTCTAGGGCAAATGGTCATTAGAATTGAAATGGTGAATTGGGTGGTCCTAATAATCTTCCAATAGAGATTTTTGATAACAGATTGATTGCTTTAATCCGGTTTTACAGAACAATATAGCTGTGCCTGAACCCTGACTGTATTTCTGTTCAAATATTGAAACATTTTCTAAATTACTAGAAACCATTGTGCCAGTAATTTATTAATATTATTTCTGTCTCAGTACTATAAAATGACCTTATAAAGAGCAAAGCAACTCCGATGATATTGCTCTGTGTCTTGTAGTAGCCTATTAAAATGTTAATATAGGTTTAATATCAGCTGCAGCAAACTAAGCTTTTTGAACCTGGCTTTTTATTCACCTATTTCCACAAATCAGCGTAGCGATTTCGGGTATTTTCTTAGCATTCTTAATCATGTAAATTAACTCCTACACATGAGTTGATTCAATCCTCTATTTCATTGTATACAAGAAACATCATTTCTTTTCTATAAGACTTAATTGAAAGCCATAGGGATTAGTATGCAAAAAGTAAATTAAAATTTTCAATGGTGTAGACAAATCATGTATTAGTCATGCTACTTGTTCACAAAACATTGCATTTTAAAGAACTGATTATTGACTATTCTACGTAAGCTTTTCGAAGAAAACAACAATGATTAGCAAATATCAAATTGTTACTGGTCAAGGCTTGTGATGTCCAAATCTGAAAACATTTTTGGTATCTAATAAAATTAAGTTGGTGGTTATAAATCATTGTTTCTCTTAAGAATTAGAAAACAATTTAAGACATTCTACTTAATAGAGAAAACAAAATGATTTAATAACATATTGAGTTAGTTAGAGAATATATTTTTATGTTGGCTTTTCCATTTTCTTAGAATTTTCTATTAAACACAAATATAAATAACTGAAATTTCAATCAAGCAATATTCTGTGAAGATTGATGTTAAAACTGAATGTGACTCATATACTTCAGAAACTGTAAAACATGTTTTGTTTTTAAAGGAAATGTTTCGGGTTCTTTGAGTTTAAACTGTATTCCCTTCCTTCTGTGAAAACTCTAATTCATTTTTACTATGAATATTTTCATTTTTAAATGTGCAGTAAGTTATGTGGATTACATCACAGATTTCTTAAAATCACTGATTATCAAAGCTGGAAGGTATCTTCCATAAGGAAACCAAGCTGTGCAGAGATTAAATGTTTCCATGTTAGTTGCATTATAGACCTGGATGCAAGTGTTTTCTGACTAGTAGTCCAATTCAAGAAAAAAAAAAAATTTAAGGGAGATTTTTTTAAATCTAAAAGCTTTGATAGAGGTTCTTTAGTCATCTATTTTATGGAAAATTGATTTGATTTGCTAAGTCACAAAATTAGATATTAGAAAAACAGAAAAAGAATCAAAGGACTTCCATCCAGTCTGTTCTATAGTACACTGTAATACAATGCAGTAGTTTCCCCTTACAAAAAAAAGTCAATTTCACTTTTGTATTGGTAACTAGTGTGTGTATAGTAAGGTGTTATCCACTGTTATCTAATATATTAAATTATTTGATCATCACATCCTTGTGAGTCAATTATGATGGATATTATCATCTCCATTTCCTAGCTGAAAACTCTGAAGCAAAAGGAAATTAAATAAAGCAAATAATTGTATTAAAAATCCATATAAATTGTATGTAGCAGAGCTAGGTCATCCACAAAATTTTTCTGCCTTTAAGTCCAGTTTTCTTTCATGTACTGATTGAAAATCCATACTTTATTTTAAATGGAGGGAAAAATAAATTCTGGTACACAATTTGGACAAACACTGATATCATCAGAACACACGGAGGCAGCCTAAAAGCAAGGAGACCATCTTTTAAAGCCAACAAGTGCTAAAAAATAATCTTTCTTAGCAAACAGAAATAGTTTGTCACCTTGACCATATCTAAGCTTGAATTTGAGTGTTAAGAGAGTTCCTTGCTTTCTAAACATTTGCATTGTTATACTGTATTGCTTTGTTCTTTTTGCTTGGTTTACTGGATTCTACTGTAATAATTAAATGTTTGTATGGCACTTCAAATGATAAGATCAAAACTCATCAAATGTAAACTTTTGAAACAATAATTTCTATTGATTTTCTCCATGTGTCATAATGTATATAGGCTTCCTGTCATTTTGTTTTAACCAATCCAAAGTTTAACATGGACACATTTCACTAAAACTCATCAGAATCTCAAGATGTTACCTCTCAGTATGTTAGTTCCAGGAAAAATAAAATTGATTTTTTAAAATGGAGCAAACAACCCAATACTGTATACTAGACCATAATCTTCCATCACCAAGTTTTTATAGAAAGGTTAACTGATTTTAGATTTACACAAAAGGAGAAATTTAAGAGTACATTTAAATTTCTTTGTCCTATTTATGAAAAACTTTCAGAAAAGATTAATCCATTGCTCTTAAGTTGAGGAACAGGGACAAACATGAAGTGCTGCCTGAAGAGTACACTTTACTTCATTCTCTGTTTTGGAGTGCACACTGTCCTCAAGGCCAGCACTGAGCTGTGGGCACCTTCCCCAAGTCTCAATCTCTTCTCAGGGTAACACTGCCCAAGAGGTACAATTTCCTATAGAGAAAGGAACTGGGAATTAGAAAGTCCTGGTGCCTCAAATTCTGAGAGTCCACTTTGTTGCTGGGTTGTGGATACTTGGTTAAGAGACTGGAATTCTGAAGGCAATTCCCAATAGAAAAAAAAAAAAAGAAGGCTTAAAAGACCAACATTAAAACTACACCTTAGATACTGGCAAGTTTGATGGGCCCTTTACAATCTTCTCATAAATGAATAATTAAGATATATTTTGTTTTACAAGTGGCCTCCTTTGGCTAGTGCTACTCATTTGAATTGTTTCTTGGTGTTACAGAGTTACAGCTACAAATAATGGTAAGGAGGGGAAGAGGAAACAGTGATGAATTATATTTGTTTGTTGATTTGTTGTTGTTGTTGTTTTGTTTTTTGCTTTTGATTTTGTTTTTAAGATGGAGTTTGACTCTTGTTGCCCAGGCTGGAATGCAATGGCTGCATCTCTGCTCACTGCAACCTCCACCTCCCTCCGGGATTCAAGCGATTCTCCAGCCTCAGCCTCCCAAGTAGCTGGGATTACAGGCATGCGCCACCACCCCCGGCTAATTTTGTATTTTTAGTAGAGACGGGGTTTCACCACGTTGATCAGGCTAGTCTCCAACTGATCTCAGGTGATCTGGCCCGCCCCAGCCTCCCGAAGTGCTGGGATTACAAGCGTGAGCTACGCGCCCAGCCCTGTATTTGATATTTGGAGATCTGGTGCTTAGTCCTGTTCTGAAATTAATGGCTGAGAATGTCTGGTCAAGTTACCCGACCTGTTGCTTCTCTGCCTCCTCCTGGTTGTGCTGACCTGTATCTTGGATATATTTATCTTCTATGTCCCTCTTACTTCAGTCTTCTGTAATGCCACAACCTGTATTGTAGCAAGGACTCTCTCTTGGGTATGATATGGATAAATGTCTTACTCTCTTGAAAGAGGCAGGTGAAATCAAGGAATTTAAAAGAACTGAAGCAACACCACCCATCCGAAAGAAAGCTTGTCTTCGAGAATTGGGCTTTAGTGTTTTTAATGTTCCCCCAGAGGTGGGAAGCAGCATTATACTGACAGAAACTCTTTTTGTAAAGAAGACAGCACAGTAATTAAGATCCGGTTCTGTCACATATTAGTGATTGGTTACCCACTCTGGGGTAAAATGCTGACCTACTCTGTGATTTATTTTCATCATCTGGGAAATATGAAAACTACTTCAACCATTTGAAAGGATGTGAGGCTCCAGACAGTATTATGAAGTACAAGAAATAGTCTTTAGCCATTGCTTCCCATCATACTGAATGAATTCTTCTAAACATGATTGTTTCATGACAGATTTTTAAAGTTGATACTGGTCAATAGCTCACATAACTCAGAGATAAAGTTGACTTTATCTAATATTAGCATAGATACCCTTTCTTCCTTTTGGTTTTTTTTTTTTCTATCTTTTTAAAAAAATCTATCTATCTCTTCAAATGTAAGTTGTTTCTTATAAATACAGTATTGTATCTTACCTTTTTATCTCATCTAAAAATCTCTTTTTTTAATTGATATGTTAAGACCATTCACATTTGTTAAGATTGTAGATAGGGATAAATTAGCTAGCTATTTTCTATTTGTGTCATATGTTTTTTATTCTTTTTAAAAATTTCTGCTCTGCTTTGGGTTAAATGAGAATTGTTTTGTGATTCCATTTTACTTTCTTTATTGATTTATTATTTATCTTTTGTTAAAAAGTGTGTGGTTGCTCCAGGATTTAGAAGATGTTTTTTATTAAGCAGAATCTACCTTCAAATTTTAACATACCAGTTCACATCCAGTGTGAGGTTTTTACAAGGGTACATTCTAAATTATCTCCTCTGATCCTTTGTGCTAATATCACCATGTATTTTATTTTTACAAATGTCATGAACACACTATATATTTTGCTTTAAATCACCAGATATTTTTAGAACAATTAGAAATATGAAAAAAAGCCTTCATTTATTCCATTTCTGACATTTTATTTGCATACATCCAAGTTTCTGCCTGGTATTAACATCTCTTCTGTCCAAAGAGCTTCTTGGATCTGTGACTTCATGCCTGTTACTAATTATGAAAAAAAAATTCAGCCATAATTTCTTAAAATGTTTTTCCTATCCTGTTCTGTTTTTTTCCTTTTCCTTCTAGAATTTTAATTGCACATATATTAGAATACAGCTCTTAGATGTTCTCTTCTAATTGTGTTTTTGTTTCCTTTTCTTTTTCTTTTTTTTTCTTTTTTTTCAGATAGGTAATTTTTATTGACCTATCTTTAAGTTCATTGATTCTTTCGTTGGCTGAGTTCATTCTACTGATAAATTTATCAAAGGCATTCTTCATCTGGTTACCATGTTTTACATTTTTAGCATTTCCATTTAGCATTTAGTTTTACCTTATAGTGTTTATCTCTCTGCTGTAACTACTCATGTGAACTCGCATGCTGTCTGCCTTTTCCATCAGAACCATTTCAATTAAACTCATGATTTGTAATTCTCTGCCAAATAGTTCCAACATCTGTGCCATACCTAGGTCTGGTTCTGTTCGTTGCTTCATCCCTTAGAAGTGTTTTTCTTTTTTCCTTGCTTTTTTCATTAGGGCTTGTAATTTTTTGTTGAAAACCAAAAATCTTGTGTAAAATAGTAGTATCTCCAAATGGAAACTGGAAGTCAGCGTTATATTCCCATGTTAAAGATGAGGAACCAAGACTGAGAAATGTTAAACGACTTGTCGAAGGTTACTCATGTATTGAGTGGCAGAGCCAGAACTTGATCTCTAGGATTTCAAACTCAAAGTATAATGTTAACTTCATCACTGTCCCTCTCAGTTTTCTAATGCCAGTCCATTTCCACTCCGGAGTCCTGCAAGACCTTCTCATGCCACATAGCTTTGTTTATTTCAGACATTTTTCACCCCATATTCTAAGAACGTCATTGAAGCATATGAGATGCCTGTCATGATTTTACTATGTAATCTCAAGATATCACTTTCTTTCTGACTGTCTTTTAATTCAGTCTTTCTCAAAATATGGTCTCTGAATCAAAAGCAGCTACAAAGATGGGTGGATGCTATAAGAGGCTTTGATACGCCACAGGAAGCAATGGAAACATAGGGAGTGACAGCCAACAAAGTTTAGCGTGTGAATTAGAAAGTTTGTATCTGTTCCCAATAGAGCTAAGAATTCAGATACTAAAGCCTCTACCTGCACACCAAGCCACATTTCTGCTTGAGATAGAAGAGGTGACATATTCTGCCACATGGTTTAACAGAGTTTTTCTCCAAAAACAATAACAATAACATGCAGACCAATGTGCTTCCTTTTATTCCTTTTAACTACATATTACGGAGTCAAATTATTGAAATAGTGTCTGAACGTGTTAGAGTAGCCATGGTTTTAGAAGTACAAGTTAGTTCAAAAAACATAAAGGTATCGTATTGCTTTTCAATAGCTGCTTTTAAAAATTGTCAGAAAATGAGTGGCTTAAAACAATGCATTTATCATCTCACAGTTCTGTAGGCCAGAAGTCTGACATAGATCTCACTGGGACAAAGTCAAGGTGTGGCCAAGGCTGCATTCCTTTCTGGAGGTTTCGCAGGAGAAATAGTCTCATTGCCTTTTCCAGCTTCTGGAGGCAGTTTATATGGCTTGCTTCATAACCAGCTTTCCCCATCTACAAAGCTAGCGATGGATGGTTGAGTCGTTTTCTTCAATCACACCATCTGACTTCTGGCCTCCTCTTCTGCCTCCCTCCTTCACTTTTAATAAACCTTGTGGGTCACCTAGATAATCCAGTATAATCTTTCTATATTAAGATCGGCTGGCTATTAAACTTAATTCCATCTTGAACTTTGATTTTTCTTTGTCATACAATGTCACATATACTACAAGTTTCAGAAATTAAGATATGGACATCATTGAGGGAGTTCATTATTCAGTCTACCACAGGCATTAATTGAACTAAAAACTGATCATCCTGGCCATCAAATGACACAAGAAATTCTACGAGGATTAATTTCCGTCTTATTTCTTTCTCCTTGTGTCCTTCTTTCTTTATTAAATAAAAGGGAAGAGGGACAAGACTATTTGTTCGTCCTCTGAGATATGTGAGTCATTCAGTGTGCCTGAGCTGAAAGAACTAAAGGTTATTCGAGAACATAAAACCAGACAGATCAGGATGGACCTGGAAACCCTACCAAATTCACTGTTTGGCACATGTTTATTGCAGTGGTCATTAATGCTATTGAGCAAGTTTTCCAATTGTACTCATAAGCATAGGGCAGGATTGTACTGGCTCTTCTCCTTGGTATAAAACATAGTGACATAATACATTTTGACCAATGCAAAGTGCACAGAAGGGATACCTGTCTCTTCCAGTGTAAGTGTTAAAGATCTCATGTGTGACCTGCTGTATTTCGCTTACTTTCTGCCGTGGTGACTAACAGATTTCAGACTGTGGCTGTTCCAACAGCCTGAGTTTCAGAATGAGGTTGAATTGGAGCAGAGCCCCAAACTAGTCCATGATGGACACGTAGCATGAATAAGAAATATGAATAAGTCTTTGTGGTCTTAATCCCCTGGGGTTCTGGAATTGTGTGATATTGCAGCATAACCTAGCCCATCCTGCCTGATCCGGTTACCCTCAGGGTTGAAATGGTAGGTGATCAGATGGACTTTGCATTGGCTTGTGAAGATTTCCAGAGGATCTCACAGAACTCTGTTTTTGCTCTAGACCTCCAAAGACCCTTATCACTACCTAACAACATATAACTGGACGTATTGATACGAGAATGAAGTTGGAAAAAGGGAGAAATGAGTCTCACCTTGAGCAGTTGTGCAAGTAGTCAGGAGGTATGTCCTGTGGACCAGCTCCAGATAATCCCAGATAATCACAATAAATACCATGGCCTGCAGGCTTCTCCTCCTGGGGACATGGAGTGTGAACTGGGAATCATACTTATCTTGTTATCAATTCACACATTGCACATTTCACAGTACACAGGCTGCTGCTATTTAGGGATGGAATGGTGTTGTATCATATATGGTTTTAACTCTTGCAAATACAGTGCGACATGATCATTTTCCTTTTTTTATCTTTCATCTCTCTTTCATCCTCATATGATTAAAAATATAGTAAACTTACATTTAACTTACACATTTATTATATATTATACATTCTTATATAGGATGTACACACACACAACTTTATAAGATTTTTTCACAAAATCCAACATACCATAATTTCTAAGCCTCTTAAGAGATTTTCAAAGGTTATTTTGACTCCAAAAATTTTCAAGATAAACAATGACATTAGATGCTAAACCTCACGTTAGATGCCTCTGTGCTACACAGGGTTGACAAAACACTGATTTTGGTAGCATGTCAACAGAAGTAAGTAAGAACAAGATTCAAAAGTCAATTGTCAGGCAACATTTATTGAGCAGACACTCTCTCCTGACACCTTCAAGACTCTCAATGGAGTAAGAAAGGCCCAGTTCCTGCCCTCCTTACATTAACAGTGTGTGGGTCCAATTGCACAGTGGGTACAGCTGGGGCCACAAATCAAAGGATGTAAAGAGGCATGCTAGAAAGTAGATACCCAGTACACCAGGAAGTTGACACTCATTCCACTCTGAAATTAACTTTTCATTTCTTGAATGATCTCTCGCAAATGAACCAAACTGATCAGTCCTTCTCTTATTTAACTCTTCGGAGCATTCGACATAATTGGCAGGTGACCCCAACTTAAAAATATTTCTTCCTAAGAAGAGACTCACCTATACAATATAGGCAAACTTATAAAAAGGTAAGCTTGGCTTTTTAAATAATAAGTGCTATTCTCTATGCTGGGAAAATGGGAACCCACTGGATATGGGATATTAGAATTACTTGAGTGCAGGTCATCTTTCCCCATCCCCTTCCTTTACAGATGAAGAAACCAAAGTCAAGAAAACTTAAATGAATTACTCAAATCACACAAATATTTAGAAATTAAGCCAAGAATAAAATGATATGCAACAGATTGTACTTAAGACTGCATTGGATTTACTTAAAATAATAATAAATCTCTGAAACAAAACTGGAAGCACTTGAAATTTTCTGGTACAGAAAAACATGTCTGTCAACCATGTCTAAATACCTTCTTTACTTTTCCATAAGAAAAAATAATGTCTATATAATTTCTCACCTCCTTATTTCACTTCAGCTGCCAGAAGTCCTAGAAACAAATTCAAAGCTCAATTATAACAACAGTGTAGAAATTTATGACCTGAATATCTGTGTTCCTTTTAACCATATTGACCTCTTATTATAATTTCTAGTATTCTTCACCCTGAGTTCTAACTTACGTTTTTCTACTTTATTGCATATATCTTTTCTGTTAACTATCACAAATTCCTAGAGAAACAAGATGGAAAGGAGATATACCCCAGTGATATGGTAAGCTTGGTTCTAGAACAATACAATAAAGTAAATATCATAATAAAGTAAGGCACACTTTTTTTTTTTGTATTCCAGGGGATACAAAAGTTATGTGTACTCTATAGCGTCATATATAAAGTGTGCGATCGTATTATGTTTAAAACCACAATGTAGATATCTTAATTTTAAAAAACTGTATTAAAAAACTGGTAATAATCATCTGAACCTTCAGAGAGTTCTGATCATTTTGCTGGTGGCGGGTCTTGCCTTGACATTGATGGTTGCTAACTAATCAGGGTAATTGTTGCTGAAGATTGGGGTGGTTGTGCAAATTTCTTAAAATAAGAAAACAAAAACGCTTGCTCCATGGATTGGCTCTGCTTTTCACGAAAGACTCCTCTGTAGCATACTATGCTGTTTGATAGCATTTTGCCCATAGTAGAACTTCCAAAATTAGAATCAATCCTCACAATCTCTGTCACTGCTTTATCAGTGAAGTTGATGCATTTAGGATACTTTATCAATTAAGTATTCTAAACTGTTTGTGGTCATTTCAACAATATTCACAGCATCTTCACCAGGAGTAGGTTCTATCTGAAAAAAACAATTTATTTGCTCATTCGTAAGAAGCAATTTCTCATTCATTCAAGTTTTATAATGAGATTGCAGCAATTTAGTCATATCTTCAGACTCCATTTTTAATTCTAGTTCTTACTATTTCTATCAAATTTGCAATTACTTTAGCCACTGAAGTCTTGAACCCCTCAATGTCATCCATGAAAGTTGAAATCAGCTTCTTCCAGACTCTCATTAATGTTGATATTTCGGCCTCCTCATGAATCATGAATGTTCATAATAGCATCTGGAATGCTGAATTATTTCCAGAAGATTTTTAAATTTACTTTGCCCAGATTCATCATAGGAATCACTATATATGGCAACTATACCCTTGTAATTTTTTTTAATTTTCAAAAATATGGAATGCTTCAAGAATTTTCATGTCATCCTTGAGCTGGGTCCATGCTAATCTTCTCTGTATCATTCTAATTTTAGTAAACGTGCTGTGTGAGCAAGCGCAAAAGGTACTTTTTAAATCATAAGACTTGAAAATCAAAATCACTCCTTGATCCTTGGGCTACAAAATGTTATGTAAGCAGGAATAAAAACAACGTTAATTTTCTTGTACAACTTCATCAGAGCTCTTGGGTGACCAGGTCCATTGTCAATGAGCAGTAACATTTTGCAAGAAATATTTTTCTAAGCAACAGGTCTCAGTGGGCTTAAAATAAACAGCAAACCATGCTGTAAACAGACGTGCTATCATCCAGGTTTTGTTCCATTTACAGAGCATAGGCAGAGTAGATGTATCATAAACCTTAAGGGCCCTAGGATTTTTGGAATAGTAAATGAGTATTAACTTCCACTTAAAGTCACCAGCTGCATTAGCACTTAAAAAGTGAGTCAGCTTGTCTTCTGAAGCTTTGAAGCCAGGCATTGACTTCTCCTCTCTAGCTATGAAAGTCTTAGATGGCATCTTGTTCTAATGTAAGGATTTTTCATTTACATTGAAAATCTGTTGTTTAGTGAAGCTACCTTCATCAATAATCTTAGCTAAATGTTCTGGATAATTGTCTGCAGCTTCTCCATCAGCATTTGCTGCTTCACTTTGCACTGTTATATATGGAGACAGTTTCTTATCTTAAACCCCATGAACCAACCTCTTCTAGCTTCAAACTTTTCTTCTGCAGCTTCCTCACCTCTTCCAAACTTCATAGAATTGAAGAGAGTGAGGGCCTTGCTCTGGATTAGGCTTTGCCTAAAGGGAATGTTGTGGTTGGCTTGATTGTGTGTTCAGAACACTCAGACTTTCTCCATATCAACAATTAGGCTGTTTCTTTTTCTTATCATTTGTGTATTCCCTAGATTAACACTTTTAATTTCCTTCAAATACTTTTCCCTTTGCATTCACAACGTAGCTAACTGCTTGATGTGGGAGGCCTAGCTTTTGGCCTGTCTCAGCTTTCAATATCTCTTCCTCACTTCATCATAACCAGTTTTAGATGTAAGGTGAGATATGTGTGATTTTCCTTTCATGTGAAGACCTACAGGCCATTTTCGAGTCATTAATTGGCCTGATATCAATATTATTTTGTCTTAAGGAATAGAGAGACCCAAGGAGAGGAATAGAGAAGGGGTAACTTCCAGTCACTGGAGCAGTTAGACCACCATTTGTCAATTAAGTTCACCTTCTTGTATTGCCATGGTGCATGTTGTCCTAAAATAATTACAATAGTGACATCGAAAATCACTAAACAGATCACCATAATAGCTGCAATACTAGTAATGACAAATTTTAAAATATTGCAAGATTTTCAAAATGTGACACAGAGACATTAAGGGAACATGTGCTGTTTGGAAAAATGGTGCCAGTAGGATTACTGGATGCACAATTTCCACAAACCTTCAATTTATAACAGTATCTGCAGAGCACAGTAAAGTGCAGTAAAATTAGGTCTGTCTATATCCATTATTAAATCAATCACTGTATCAATCAATCATTTTCTTTAAAACAACAGAAAAAAATGATTTTCTTGTGGCAAGTTGAAGCTCATAAAAATTATGGTCTATTCATATTTAATTTGACTTTAATCATAAACTATATATAAAAAGTTGTAAGTAGTTTCTTTGAAATTATTAGTGCATTAAAGTAAATAAACTGTTTTTTTTTTTTTTTTTTTTTTTTTGAGACGGAGTCTCGCTCTGTCGCCCAGGCTGGAGTTCAGTGGCCGGATCTCAGCTCACTGCAAGCTCCGCCTCCCAGGTTTACGCCATTCTCCTGCCTCAGCCTCCCGAGTAGCTGGGACTACAGGCGCCCGCAACCTCGCCCGGCTAGTTTTTTGTATTTTTTTAGTAGAGACGGGGTTTCACCATGTTAGCCAGGATGGTCTCGATCTCCTGACCTCGTGATCCGCCCACCTCGGCCTCCCAAAGTGCTGGGATTACAGGCTTGAGCCACCGCGCCCGGCCAATAAACTGTTTTAAAATAAATATATAATAAGATAGAATGCTAAAGTTTTGTTGGATATTTTCCTAAATTATTCATTAAGCATAATATTACATATACATTTTAAATATGTGTGTATGTAAGATATCAGTGTATACTAAAGGTATTAATGTACAAGAATGTCTTTTTCTTTTTTTTTTTTTTTTTTTTTTTTTTTTTTGAGGCGGAGTCTCGCTCTGTCACCCGGACTGGAGTGCAGTGGCCAGATCTCAGCTCACTGCAAACTCCGCCTCCCGGATTTACGCCATTCTCCTGCCTCAGCCTCCGGAGTAGCTGGGACTACAGGCACCCGCCACCTCGCCCGGCTAGTTTTTGTATTTTTAGTAGAGACGGGGTTTCACCGTGTTAGCCAGGATGGTCTCGATCTCCTGACCTCGTGATCCGCCCGTCTCGGCCTCCCAAAGTGCTGGGATTACAGGCTTGAGCCACCGCGCCCGGCCAAGAATGTCTTTTTCAGTTTGTACATTTTATACTTTAGTGTATTTTTCTCAGATATTAAAATGAATTAAATAATATAATAGGAACTTTAAAATATTTAATACTACTTCCAAAGATACTAAGAGAATTGATTATTTCCTTTCTTTATACTTCAGTGTTAATGTAAGTTACATAACATACCTTATTTCTTTTTGTCCTACAAGCCTATAATTTTGAACTAAGAACATAAAAAGAATTCAGTAAATTACTTTTGGTAGACTGCATATAGGATTAGACTTACCCATTTATTTTCACTTGAGTACATAATTCTTCCACTTAATTTACATAGACAAATAAATTAAAGAATTTATCTGGGTAATTCAAACCAAAAATAAAACTCAGATAAAAATAAATTAAGGACTCATGGAAGTCAATTTTCTCTAAGCAAAATCTTGGCCCCACATAATGTGTTCATTGCCTACTCATGGATTTAATATATCCTGAATATTTTTAATTTTTACTTCAATTTTTTAAATAATTGAATCAACAGTGCTTCAAAATAGTGATTAAAAAGGTACATTGACTTCACTTGTGTTAATTATCAGTCGATCGGCAATCTGAGCTGGCATTCTGTTACACTGTTAGTATTTCTATCTTTGCAAAGGTGAAAATTATGTGATGACTTCAAGAGAATCAGCTAATATAGAAAATTAACTGCAGCTTCATCACAGGGATCATTATAAAAGTATCCAAGAAGAGATTCGGCATTCAGAGAACATCCTAACTAGAGAAGTTGTTATCACAACTGATATAGTTTGGATGTATGTCCCCACCCAAGCCTCCTGGTGGGAACTGATTGGATCATGGGGCTGGGTTTTCATGAATGGTTTAGCATCATCTTCTTGGTGCTGTCCTCATGATAGTGAGTTCTTGCAAAATCTGGTTGTGTGAAAGTGTATGGCACCTTCCCCTCTCTCTGTGGATCCCGCTCTCACCATGTGATGTACAAGCTCCCGCATTGCTTTCTGCCATGACTG
The DNA here is from genome assembly GCF_009764315.1 of Trachypithecus francoisi. Lineage (NCBI taxonomy): Eukaryota > Metazoa > Chordata > Mammalia > Primates > Cercopithecidae > Trachypithecus > Trachypithecus francoisi. The sequence goes on from NW_022681458.1 coordinate 12,678,055, forward strand.
TAAGCTTCCAGAAACCTCCCTAGAAGCACATTCCAGCTCTATGCTTCCTGTACACCCCACAGAACTGTGAGCCAATTAAACCTGCTTTCTTTATAAGTCACCCAGTCTCAGGTATTTCTTCATAGCAATGCAAGAATGATACAATAACGATAATAACACTCAGCTCTTACAGATCACAGTCATTCATCATGCAGAAGAAATGTGTGAAAATATTAATGATAACTTTTTCCTCAGTATTTTTATTGTGTCAAAGATACTTTCCACAGGATGAATAAGAACATATATAAAGAATGAGGCAGGAAAAGTGAAGATATGATCCAAGTTTTAACCTTGAAACTTAATTATATAGGACTGGTATGGATGATTGAGGCTGGGCAAATATCAGGGGAATAGCTTACTTAACTTATTTGAAAGGAAGAGATAAAACCTAGTGACTTGAATGTAGTCTTCACTATGTGAGGGTACATAAAACCTGGAAAAAGACATGTAAAGTAAATTTACTATAGGGAGGTCTAGGTGTCATACTAAATGGTGAACAAAGTTAATATGTTTGGGCATTTCTCTTTCAAAATGATATAAGGGAAATTAGTTCATTTTGTCAATACTTTTTAAGTAAATATGAATTATGTAATAAACCAATAATGAGTTATGTGTTGATTAATAGATCATAATTTTCCCTTCAAAATTGTATGTAAACATGGCCCTTTGTGTCACAAGATCATAAGCGCCTCATAAACAGCCTTATCAGTTTTGCCAGCACTCCCTTTAATTCTTTGATTCTCGGATCTGTCTCTTTGAGGCACCTATCATGTCATAGCCCTCATGGATTTTCTTTTCTTCTGACATTAACTGTTCTCACTCTGCCAGACTCATTTGGTGGTAGTTTGACATGTGATTAAAGAGTTCTCTAATGTCACTTTCTTCTTTTTTTGGAAATCTTTCATCTTCCTCAAAGTTTGCCATTCTAGTTGATTAGCATTTTACTTAAATAAAAGTCGCAACCTCTTAAAGTATCAACAGGCGACAACCACCAAATATGTTGATGCAATGGACAGAGAGACATTCAAGATAGGTGGGGTGACAACTTTACTAGAAACTAATTGTTAAATGTTCAGTACATTAGCTAATACAACTTTTGCTTTCTTACACAATCTTGTAATTGCAGAAACTGGCTTAACAATAACAAGGACATCTGATCTTTTGGGGGACAATCTGCAATCACTTTAAGTTTATCAGATTTTCTCCATGGAATGACATTGCCAAAAATCATTTTTATTTTCACAAAGGTTATCTGTAGAGGAGTGAGTTAGCTCACTAAGCAATGCAGGTGCAATTGAATATTTCAAAAACTCAATTCTCTAAGAAATGTTCTAATGAGGTTAATATTACAGAGGTCTTTATGTTTCCAAAATACCTTACAATTATTATTCTATTTTTAATGCACTGGTAGTTATTTCAACTGAATGTATGAAAGGCACCAAATGGTGTTCCAGGAAGAAAGTAGGCCCTTGATAAATATCAATACCCTTCTCTTCCCTTTGGATAAGACCACAGTGTTTCAAAGTCTAAAAGACAACACATAGATCAATTGGATTAGAACTGTGTAGTGGGACTTCTAACAGTGTTTGAAGTGGCCAGAACTTTGGGGAGATGGATACATGTCTAGTCTCTCAGAGTTACCGAGTCACTCATTGACCCCTATAGTGGGTTCCAAATGCCTGTGAGGTGGATGAAAAAAAATGCTGCCACAGAAACAAGTCTCTTTACAGAGAGTTAAGGTCTAATGTAAAATAGATATAAGCCTTGGCGAAAAAGAATCCATTCATTCTTTTATTTATTCAGTACTCATGTTGATCCTTTATTATATATCGGATAAAATCAGCTGATATGCAATAATGAACACAAGTAGCGTCCGCCCCCTTCTCATGGAGCTTTGGTACCAATGGAGAGAAAGACAACGACATCAGCGGACATATAGCAAATTGAAAGTGTGCACCAAGGAAAAAGAACATGGTCTTTAAGAACATATGACAATGAACAAGACTTAAGCAGGAGAGCAAGGCAGATTCTCATGAGGAAGAGTGCTCTGGCAGCGAGACCGGCAGTTGGAAGAGTCCAGAGGCAGGAGAGCAATTGAGCATTTAAAGAGCTCTAGGTGTGTGCCTGAAGTACAGGAAATGAGGAAGAGACGAGTGACAATGAGACCTGAAAGGTAGGGGCCAGAATAGGTTAAGCCTTGGGGATCTTTGGGTATTCCTCCTAAAATCAATGGGATGTCATTGATGGTTTTCAGCATAGAGGTGGCTGGAAGCCCTAATTCATGTAAAGGTTGTAGCCCAGTGTGTGGCATATTGTAAATGCTTCATAAACAGAAAATGTTTCTATTGTAATAATCACTGTTGAAACTATAATTTCAATACCACAATCTTTGGGTGCTGTATTAGTCAGGGCTTTCCAGAAGGACAGCATTAATAGGACATATGTATACGTGAAAGGGAGTTTATTAGGGAGAACTGACTCACACCATCACAAGGCGAAGTCCCATGATAGGCCATCTGCAAGCTGAGGAAGAAAGAAGCTGGTAGTGACTCAGTCAAAGTCTGAAAATCTACAGACCAGGGAAGCCAACAATGCAGCCTTCAGCCTGTGGTTGAAGGCCCAAGAGGCCCTGGCAAACCATTGGTGTAAGTCCAAGAGTCCAAAGGCTGAAGAACCTGCAGTCTGATGTCCAAAGGCAGAAGGAAGCATCCAGCCCGCGAGAAAGAAGGAAACTAGAAGACTCAGCAAGCAAAGTAATCCCATCTTCTGCCTGCTTTGTTTTTGCTATGCTGGCAAGCCAAATGGATGGTGCCCACCCACACTGGGAGTGGGTCTTCCTCTTCCAGTCCACTGACCCAAATGTCAATCCCCTCTGGCAACACCCTCACAGGTACACCCAAGAACAATACTCTATTAGCCATCCAGGCATCTTTCAATCCAATCAAGTTGACAGCTAGTATTAACCGTCACAGGGGCATTCCTGGGGAGAGCTAAGATTACAAGATCACCAGAAAAGTGTTATTCAGAAGTGGCAACTGTCGTTAAGATGGCATTTTAAAAGCATCTTATTGAGTTTCAAGGACGTCTGGAAACAGTCATCCATCAGGTTGATCATATGTCATGCAAATAAGAAGGCAACCCAGAGTATCCCAAAGGGCTTCTTCATAATACTCGTTGCTATATTACCATGTTCTCAACTGCACATAGCAAGGGAGGTGGAAAGACTGCCTACACCTACAAACACCCATGCTGACCTGTGCACATTATAAATAGGTACGATAGATCCTCTTCAGTATTATGGAGGAAAAGAGGAAGAGGGATAAAATAAGGAGTAAAAGAGAGAGAATATGTAGATGGGATGAGGAGGAGGAGCCAGTAGTAGGTCACTTAGTACCTTAGTCTGCATCTTGCATAATGAGCATCAAAGCTGTTGCAATTCAGTCAAAAATTTTTTCTCCCTAACATTTGATATGTGTACATTAAATAATACATAAATAAAATAAATTTCTTTATTATAATTAGATCTCTCTCTCTCTCTCTCTCTCTCTCTCTCTTTATCTCTCTCTCTCTCTCTCTCTCTCACACACACACACACACACACACACACACACACATCTCTCTGTCTCCCTGGATCCCCATGCTACTCAGTTGACTTAATAATTGCAGTCATTCACTGGGGTACTGCAAAAATCTAAAACCTACCAGAAAAACATTGGGTGGTACTGGTAATCTCCAGCCTGTCATTGTTGCTGCTGATATCCAGTTGCTCATTGATATGCAATCGCTTTCTGCTTGCTTTAAAAGTGGGATAGCAAGATTTTGTCTGAGAGTCCCAGTGCTTCATGATTCTGTTTCTGTGGCTATAACAAAGCCCTTCCTCCCAGTTTTGCTATGTAGTCATGGCACTGGCTTTAAAAAGGGCTTTGTGGCTGGGCGCGTGACTCACACCTGTAATCACAGCACTTTGGGAGGCTGAGGCAGGTGGATCACCTAAGGTCAGGAGTTTGAGACCAGCCTGATCAACTTGGTGAAACACCATCTCTACTAAAAATACAAAAATTAGCCAGGCGTGGTGGCGCATGCTTGTAATCCCAGCTACTCGGGAGGCTGAGGCAGGAGAATCACTTGAACCCGGGAGGTGAAGGTTGCAGTGAGCCAAGATCGTGCCATTGCACTCCAGCCCAGGTAACAAGAGTGAAACTCTGTCTAAAAAAAAAGAAGGGCTTTGTTTCCTCTCCTTGTGTATTCTGCCAACCTCTGTGTCCCTCCCATCCTGTTACCTCTCAAAGTCATGTTAACATAGCAATATATAATGTATGTGTGCTACATAATCTCTGTTGTCAGTATTAACAACTAGTTTCACTGAACTCTTTTCATTGTATATTGACAACTTGAATAGCTGCATGAATATAATTTAGTAAAAATGTCCAAACCACTGATCTTGTTCAAGCTTAACTAAGATAAAGCTTACCAATCAGTAATTAAGGGGAAGGATCCACTTGATTTGACCAATTAGAACACTTCGAATATGAGACATTTCCACAAAATATTACTTATATCAGAATTGATACCTGAAATGTAACTATTAAGAAATTCTCTAATTTAGCCCTTTTGATTCTAAAATGCAGATATAAAAAGGCAGAAAGCATCTGAAGAGTTTCTAATTCTGGAGATCAACCTGTTTCTCCAACCTCTTTTATTTGAAAGGAAAGCACACGGAAGCAGCAAACCTCAGCCTCTGAAGGGGCCCAACTCCTGACTCTACATGGCTCAAGGGTTATTTCTTAGCAAAGAATATGTATAGCTTACAACCAACATATATCAAAAATAAAAACAAAGCAAATTCCTGATAATTGGGAAATACCTTCTATTTTCTATTGACTCCTTCCTCGGGGCCATGATTTTTTTGTTAATAAATCGTACTTCTGAAGGAATATGAACTTGAACGATGCTCTGATTCAATAACACAATAGATAGAAAGCCTAGGAATATTTCTGAATATAGTACTGGAAATCCTGTAGCCAAGGTATTTCAACTGATTACTGCATACTTAATAGGACGTACAAGCTTGGAGTCCAAGGTGGCAAAAACAAACCAAACATTTCAATCAAGGGCAATTTGTAAGAGTGGATTAGATGTAATGTGGATTTGTACTTCTAAGCAGACATCTATTTTATTTTATTTTATTTTATTTTGTTTTATTTTAAGTTCCAAGATGCATGTGCAGCATGTTCAAGTTTGTTACACAGGTAAACGTGCGTCATGGTGGTTTGCTGCACCTATCAACCCACCACCTAGGTATTAAGCCCAGCATGCATTAGCTATTTTTCCTGATGCTCTCCCTCCCCACAGCCCTCTGATAGTGTGTATTTTTTCCCTCCTGTGTCCACGTGTTCTCATTGTTAAGCTCCCACTTTTAAGCGAGGTTATGCAGTGTTTGGTTTTCTGTTTCCTGAGCAAATATCTTATGAACCTTTTTTCTTCACTGATGGCTGACACTCATGTAGCAAATGAAAATTCAGCCATTACATTATGAGTAAAATATCATTGTTTCTAGATTGGGCCAACTCAGTAGCCTCCCACTTACATCTACTCTGAACACCTCAAAGGTCTCATATGAGCTCACCCTGTCTTCCTATCCAGGCTTTTCCTGACTTTCACATTCTCTCACTGTCTATGCAGTAGCTAGACTGACTTACATTTAGTCATTCCTGCCTACTGGGTCTCTTCACCTAGATAATTCCTATTCATCCTTTATAACCCAGATGCCCAGTGAAGCTTTCCCTGGACTTCCTTTACTAAGTCAAATCCCTGCTAAGTATCAGTGCCTCACAGTTAATGGAAGTCATACATTTGTACTTGTTTACGTGATTATTTGTTTAACACCTGCCTTATTCACTCACTGTGAGCTTGTTGAAAGCAAGGTTCATCTAAGTTTTGTCACTCTTGTATCTACAGTGTCTCATCGCATTTGACACAACGTCAGACCTGACAAATGTTTGTTAGACAAATAAATGAAACATAAATGTTATCTGGGCCAAGTTTACCTGTGAGCACAGAGAACTTAGATGCCAATATCTTATTTGGAAGGCCAAGAAAGTCAGTATAAGGCAAGGGGCGGGCCGGGCGCGGTGGCTCAAGCCTGTAATCCCAGCACTTTGGGAGGCCGAGACGGGCGGATCACGAGGTCAGGAGATCGAGACCATCCTGGCTAACACGGTGAAACCCCGTCTCTACTAAAAATACAAAAACTAGCCGGGCGAGGTGGCGGGCGCCTGTAGTCCCAGCTACTCGGGAGGCTGAGGCAGGAGAATGGCGTAAAACCCGGGAGGCGGAGCTTGCAGTGAGCTGAGATCTGGCCACTGCACTCCAGTCCGGGCGACAGAGCGAGACTCCACCTCAAAAAAAAAAAAAAAAAGGCAAGGGGCACTGAGTCCAGAGCACTGAAAATAAGCATTTATTAACTCACAAATTGCAGAGGTTTAAAATATCTTGAAAAAGTACACCTAAAAGCAGTCATTGTCCCATCAAGTATCTTTGATTGGTGATATGATTCAACTGTGTCCCCACCCAAATCTCATCTTGAATTGTAGTTCCCATAATCCCCACATGTCATGGGCGGGATCTGGTGGGAGGTAATTAAATCATGGGGGCGGTTACCCCGATGCTGCTGTTCTTGTGATAGTGAGTGAGTTCTCACAAGGTCTGACGGTTTTATAAGGGGCTTTTTCTTCTTTGCTCGGCACTTCTCCATCCTGCCATCATGTGAAGAAGGTCGTGTTTCCTTCGCCTTCTGCCGTGATTGTAAGTTTCCTGAGGACTTCTTCAGTAATTTGGAACTGTGAGTCAATTAAACCTCTTTCCTTTATAAATTACCCAGTCTCAGGCAGTTCTTTACAGCACTGTGAGAACAGACTAATACAATGGGTATATAAAAGTTTACCCCTAACCAAATAAATACATTATTTAAGATATTTAAGATATATATTTAAGACATTGTAAGATACTCATATACCTAGCTAAAGAACATTTAAACTTTATAATCATGGGGAAGACGAACATGAGCCATGATTGGTACAATATTCCACCTCCCTTGCTTTCATGCCAGGTTCCACTGACAGCATCAATTCTCAGGTTCATTAAAAACACCAAATTAAGCTGAATTTCCTCCACTCTAATTTGTATTTTGGCTGGTTTCTGTCTTCTTCAAAGTGATAGAGGTTTTTCTGTTAAAGACCTTGTTTGGCAGCTGAGGGTAGGGAATGTCAGGTTCCCTTGACTTCCTCTCCAAATGAACAAGAAGCTCCTGGCTCCAGACTCCTAGCCCCAGACCAGATTCCTAGTAGCAGTCAAGAAACCACAGACTGGTCTGGAGGGAGATTGCAAAGACACCCTTACATAAAAATTAGTTCCACAGACATAGTGCTGATGACACAGAGGTCAGATACATAGCTCTCTGTGGTTAGAAACTACAGCAGAGAGGAAGGGAAGGGCTTGATGATTGAAGCCCCCTGTAGTCTATAGAAGATGATCTTAATATGTCCCTCAATTTGGCCAAACTTCACATAGCTTCCTGACTCTGGGCACAGACCTCCATTTCCTTACAGCAATTTCTTTAGAAAATGTGTAATTGTAAGTTATTTCTTTAACCTTTTGTGACATAAATCCTTTTAAAAGCCTCTTTTCAATTTTATAACCCAGGAATGTCTTTCTTTAAGGATCCGGGAGCCAACTCCTTGAAATGCAAACATGCAGGGAGATGGCACCCCATCTCCCAGTTTCTGCGGGAGAGTAGGAGCCTAACTTCTGTGGGTGCATTGTTTCCAGTTGTAGTTTTACAAGCTCCTCCTCTCATGAAGATATGAGAAAGTTTACTTTTCCTTTAGATAAGACCAGTTAGCAAACACAGATGGCCTATGGTTTTCATTCCCACCCCCAACCCTGCTCTTAAAAACTCCCCTAATCTTTGTTTAAGCAGAAATGAGTTCTGTTTCCCATTTAAGAAATGGAGTTCTCCTCCATTGCAATAGCCTCAAATAAAGTCTTTCTTATCTATTTAACTTTGGTGGAATTTTTGCCTTCACACCATATTTAGGAACCTGGACTGTGTCTGAGTTAGGAGAGGCAGGGTGGGACAGCAGGGGAGAGCTCAGACTGGGAAGCGGATGGACCCTACAGTCCAGACTGGAACCCTGACTCCACCACTGCCTATTCATAAATGACTTCATCCCTCAGTCTTGGTTTCTTCATCTCTGCCACGTAAGGAGGGACTGAATCCATTCAGTGATATTAAGAACAGAAAGAAGGGAGTGGAATGCAAGACATATTTGAACAGCAAAATTGGAAGTATTTGGTACTTGACTGCGGTGAGGGAAAAGAGATTCTAGGGTAAATTCAATTTTTCTTTAGTTTAGATAATTTGGGCTCATTGTAATGCCAAAAACTGAGCAGCAAAGTCCTAGGGAAAGGCAGAGCAGGCTGAAATAAGTTGCATTTGAAATAGACATGAAATATATAGATGTGGACATCCAATAGGCCATTGGGTATTCAAATCTGAAGCTCAGGGGAAAGATCTGCAGTGAGAATATAAATGTAGACTGAAAATCTTAGAGGGATGAGATCACTTGGGTGAATTGGTTAAGAAGAGCTCTCACTTTTTCATTCCCAATTCTATTCTTCTTGAATTTTGAAACTTTTTCTATTTTTCTTATTTTCCCAGTGGGCCCCAAGTTCACACATAGAATTGACCACAAAATTCGGTGTCTCAGACTTTGACCTTTCATACTCCCAAGGACATAACTTCAGCTTATCTCTGGTTCTTCCCACTTCTGGCTACTTTAACCACTTCCAGACTGGAGCTGGGATGTAACTGCTCTCTTGGCACTACTGTAAGTGGTAAAAATCACATCGACTATGCTAAAAAAAGAAATAAGCAAATTACAATTACAATTATCTTACATATGTGTATTTTATTTTCACACAGCCTCTCTGGTCTTAAAAAGAGCAAAGTGGGTAAAGAATGCAGATAGTGGACAATTTGGGCAATAAATTGGAGCTGTTTGAATGTATGGTCAACATTGAACAGAATGCCGATGAATTTCACTGAATAATGGCTCAGTTCTCCATGCTGCTTTGCTTGAGTGCACAGTCATGGAAGAAATGAATCTGTGTGTTGTCCATTCTGCTGCATACTTCTTGACCTTTTCCAATTGTGTCAGTCACAGTGAGCTTCATTAAGCTTGACATGCTGTTATGCCCCTGGCATTTCCACATTGGTATCATGCATTCTGCAGCAGGCTAATAACCATGGCTTAATAAAAAGTAAAACTATCGAAAACTCAGTGCCTTGTTTTCTTGGTGACATTTATTTTTTTCTTTTAAGACTTATAATTATCCAACGTAAACAAAACAACTACTACACCTCTGTGGCCACCTAAACAGTCTGAAAATATTTTGGCCTCTGTGTTTTACTTCTAAAACTCTCCAATGAAGGCATTCCCTGCAATTGTGAAACAGACTCATGTACTACCCATTAGCTTTCCTCCATAAGCTTCCCCTCAAAACGACACCTCCTTTACCCCCAATCTCATAAACCAAGGTAGTAGAAGTGCCTGCAATGAAACAAATAGACTCAGAATCCCTCTGAAAGAAAAGTCTATTAAAAAAACAACTAAAAAGGAGGAGTAACAGATGTTCTGTTGCTCATTATTCAGCGCTCCGTTCCATTATTATTAATTGGATCCTGCTTCTTTCTTTTTGGAGGCTGTGAGTAGAAAACTTTGGAATATTCAGATATACATTCAATCTTTCCAATTACTGAATTTTTATTTCCGTGATATTCAATATACAGCTCTCTGAAAACATGTAATTTCCTTTTGGTGCTGTGTAGGCAGTATTTTGTAATGGAAAAATCCCAAGTCACAAAATCGAAAGACCTGGGTTTTAAGATCATATTCTATGACCTACTGTGTGACTTTGGCAAAATTAGTTGACTACACTGAATGTGTATATTAATGTTTCCTGACCTGATTCTTACTATTTGTGTACAAAGAAAACTATCAGCTTATGCGAAAATATTTACTTTATAAGATATATAAACTTTATAAGATATATAATATTCAAATGTTATTTTCCTTAATATCTTGCATATTTTACTTTTATTTATTTTACTGCTTTTCTGTCTCTCTTCTCCAGTACAACATAAAGTCGATGAAGGTAGGGATGTTTGTCTGCTTTATTTACTGCTGTATCTTGAGCTGCTTGCACAGTGCTTGCTGCCCAGTAGCTTTATTAATCTGTTCTCAAGCTGCTAATAAAGACACACCTAAGCCTGGGTAATTTATGAAGGAAAGAGGTTTAATTGACTCACAGTTCCACATGGCTGGGGAGGCCTCACAATCATGGCAGAAGGCAAAGAGGAGCAAAGCCATGTCTTACATGGTGACAGGCACGTGCAAGGGACCTCCCCTGTATAAAGCCATCAGACCTCATGAGACTTAGTTGCTATCATGAGAACAGTACAGAAAAGACGCACTCTCATGATTCAATTACCTCTCATGGGGTCCCTCCCACAACACATGGGGATTATGGGAGTTACAAATCAAGATTAGATTTGGATGGGGACACAGCCAAACCGTATCAGCAGCTATTTGTTGAAAGAATAAAAGAATGAACATGTGCACAGATTCCTACTTGGTTTTATAATTGCTTAGAAAGGATTATGTTCTTTCTGATTGTTGTACTTTTAAGTTGCTTGTGGAACTGTTAGCAAGCCATAAGAAAGTCATCCCATTTTGATTGAGTGTTTCAGGAGAAATGAAATGCTTGTGTATTTATAGATACTTCGCCTTAGAAAATGAGGAGCTCAGAAGTAAATTTGAATCAGTGACAAGAAGGCCCGGGACGTACAACCATGACGATTTATTGTTGCACTGGTAATTTTGCTTAAAGCAATAAACTTCATTCCACCTACAATGGAGAAGAATTGGGCCAGTACATTAGGAACACTAATAAAAATAAAGCATCCTCTCGGTTCCTACGGCTATTCTATCACAATTGGAATGTAACTACATGTGAAACATATGTCGGATTTGGGGGGCAATTATAATGTAAACACTAAAAGTATATATAAAAGATCTTATTACAAAGTAGGTTTTAAGGGAAAAATAAAAGAGTCTTGTTCTCTTAGTTGTCACATCTTAGCTTAAATCCTTCACAAGGGAAGACATTTCTAACCACAACGCTCTTCTATATAGGACACATTCAGTTCCACTCTGCCTGGAAGCTGGCTCATAAACTGGATGACCTGCTGAGCTTTCTCCCTGAGCCACAACAAACGATAGCTCCTTAATTTTGAGGTTTTGCTTTATCCTCTTTGCCTGCATCACATAGAAGCTCTCTTGCCTGTTTGCAACTACAATTTGCAACAAATATTACATTTATTGGATTTCTCTCAGAGATATATGTATAGCACTTTTGGACATTTTAGTAATAAAAGAATCATTGTTTTAAAGTACTAAGACATCTGGAAGTCTCTTTACATGATCACCGAAGTTGGACTTGCTCACTTTTTGCTCTTAGTTCACTTTTCTCAGTGGCATCTAATGAGGCAACAGAATAAACCTGCTATGCCAATGGCTATATTGTCCTAATAATGACGAAACACCTCATCTGCTCAGCCTCAAGAAAATTTCATGCTCTGCTTCCTCCATAAAAGATGAAATGTGGTTTCCAGGAACAAGTCAACAAGGTTTCTTGAACCTTGACTATTTGGAAATATATGGAGTTATAAAACTTGAAACACATACTTATATCTTATTTGGTTTACAGTCTTTTTAGTGAGTAAACTTTTTCTTTTCTGTGATTTATATGAGGGCATAATGCTTAAGGTTGCCATTAATAATAGTTGCATATAGGTTATGGCTATTTAATTATCTCCGTTTCAATTATTTTATTACTTGTTACTTTATTAATGATCTACCTTTAGAAAGCAAATAATTCTTACTCCATGAACTGTTGTCTCACCCCCCCCCAAAAAAAATGCACAATGGTAACTGCTGAATGAATAAAAAGGGTAATCATTGTTATTCATTAAAGAGACATACTGGTACCATCTCAGGTCTTGATTTCATCTTCTGAAAGAAAATGAATTGGGCAAAGGTAGAGCTAAGAACTAAATAAGAAAACTTTCAGTGAAACCACAATAATTGAGATTAACTTGGATGAAAAAGTATAATTAAACACCTTGCTAATGCCTAATGGTACTTGGGAAATGCATTGTAATTGGAAATATAACTTACACAAAAAGGAGGAATGTTGCTATACAATGTTTTAAAAATGACTTTCTTAGGTGAGTTAAATAATAACCTTTGTGAATGGGTAATGGGCTTAAAATAGTTTATTTACAAATTATACAAAAATATAATTTAATAAGTAATATTGATTATTCTAATTTCTAAAACGCTGCCCAAATTAAAACTACCATTTTTAACTAAATTTTTTTTCTTCAAATATGAAAACTAAGGGTCATCCTATAAAATCTCTCTAATATTCTTTACAAGTTAGGAATGTTTTAAATGTTGATTTGACTCACATACTTTTTCTCACGAAATGGAAAATGCAGGTATATTTTCCACTTGTAAGCACAATGTCTTTAAATATTATAGCTTCGGACTTACATGAAGACTTGCATATTGTCTGTCGTTTTATTAACTATTTATTTATTTTTGGTTGAGTGAATTTATGTGAGAAAAGAGAAAGTAGATGGTTGATTCTATTTTTCATTTTTGCATCTCATTCTAAAACCTGATCATTTTTAAGTTGCTTTTTTAACTGAGCGAGAGTGAGGAGTCATCAAAGATTGACATCCTATTTGCCATCCCTCTGTATCCAACTACTTCTGATACTTTCTGGGAAGCTTTTCAGGCAATAGGCCACTTCTTTCTAATTTAGTCTTTTCTGCTCACAAATATTATTAAGTCTCTCTTATGCTATCCACATTTTTCTTTAAGCCCGCTGGTGCTATCCTTCTCTGTGTTTTTCCCAACACTGTCAGATAAATGTTAAATGCCTGTGAATTTCTGTTTCAGAAATGTGACAAAATTATTCATCAGTCCTCTTGCTGAAAATGACTAAAATTGCAAAAAAAAAAAAAATTAACATTTTAAAAGTATTGAAAAGTTGATAAGAAAATAAGGAATTACTGGCTAAATATCATCAGACCACCAAAGACAAACAGAAAATCTTAAATATCAGCCAGAATAAAAGATACGTTACCTTTTAAAAAAATAATTAGACTGATACTTGACTTCACCAAAACAACCATGGAATTCCAAAGATAATAAAGTGATACTTTCAAGATGCTGAAGGAAAATAATCACAGTTTAGGATTCCATATCAGTGAAGAGATCTTGCAAGAATAACTAAAGATATTTTTATATAGACAAAAACTGAGAAAGTTACTTCGCACTGAAGAATATTACACAGGATTTACTTCAAGCCAAAGAAAGACAATCTCAGATATGATATCTGAAATACAAAAAGAAATAAAGAATGAAGAAAGTTTTAAATATTCAGCTAATCTAAGCAAATAATGATTATATAAAACAATATTAATACTAACCTATGGGGTCAAAAATAATAAAAATGTAGGCAATAATGTAAGTTAGTAGAGTGCATTCGTCCATTTTCACACTGCTGATAAAGACATACCTGAGACTGGGTAATTTATAAAGAAAAAGAGATTTAATTGACTCACAGTTCCACGTGGCTGGGGAGGCCTCACAATCATGGTGGAAGGTGAAAGGCACATCTTACGTGGCAGCAGACAAGAGAGAATGAGAGCCAAGTGAAAGGGGAAATCCCTTATAAAACCATCAGATCTCGTGAGACTTACTACCACGAGAACAGTTATAGGGGGAACTCCCTCCGTGATTCAATTATCTTCCACTGGGTCCCTCCCAGAGACATGGGAATTATGGGAGCTACAATTCAAGATAAGATTTGGGTGGGGACACAGCCAAACCATATCAGGGGAGTTAAAGTGTTCTAAGATCCTTGTATTTACCAGGAGGAGGATAAAAATGTTAATTAGATTTAGAACATTATAAGTATACATGTTATATTTTTAGGATAACTACTAAAAGAAAAAAAAAGAAGGTATAACTTCCACACTAGGCCAAAAAATAACAAAACTTGACTAATGCAACTGAAGAAAGAATATAAAGAAGAGATGGGATCATATGAAAGCAGACATTAAATGGACCCAAATATATCAGCAGTTACATTAACAATAAATGAACTAAATGCTGCAAATAAAATGCAAAGATTATCAAGTGGATTTTTTTAAAAAATTAAACAAAGTAAGAGATATTTGAAATGATGAAATACTAATAAGTATGGAAAAATATATATCATCCAATGGCTAACCAAAGAAAACATGCAGCTGGGCAAAAGGAACTTTAAAACAGAAAGACATTGCTAGAGATAAAGTATAATGATAAAGACCTACATTGCCAGCAAGATATGCTATTTTAAGTTTCTATTTGCCTAATAAAATTGCCTCAAAAATAAAACAGCAAAATCAAACAGAATTACAAGAAGAAATTATTCAAAAATTTATTAAGAACTTTAAAGATTTGTATATCACAACCAGCTTAACTTAATGTACCTATATGGAATACTACAACCAAAACCTTCAGAAAGTATATAACATTTATAGAAATTGGACATGCATAGTGGAGAGTAAAGCAATTCTCGACAAATACCAAAGATTAGTGTCATGTAAAACATGTTATCTGAGTACAATACAATTCAGCTAGAAATAAAGACAAATTGAAAATTTCTAAATGAATAAAAAATTTAAAATACCCTTTCACTAGTATACAGAGCTACAAAACTGTAATGAAAAGTAGAAAGTGATTTGAATTTAAAAATAATAAAAATTCCACATTTCAAAACCTGTAGAATGAAGATAAAGCCATTTTAAGAGAAAACATATAGCCTTAAAAGTGTCCTTTTAAAAAAATAAATAAAAGGCTAAATATAATACTAAATATAATAAGTATCTATCCTCTGAGATTTTAAAAACAACAACTAAATAACTCCAAAGAAAGTAAAGAAAGGACAAGATATAAAGACCTGAAATTAATACAGGAAAAAATAACCAACCTTGCAACAGAGTGAGATCCCATCACTACAAAAAAAATTTTTTAAACTACCTATGCATGGTGGTGCTTACCTGTAGTGTCAGCTACTGGGAGGCTGAAGTATGAGGATCTCTTGAGCCAAGGTGATCGAGGCTGTGATGAGCCATGATGGCACCACTGCACTCCAGCCTGGGGGACAGAATGAGACCCTGTCTCCAAAAAAAGCAACGTAGACTATGAAGAATAAATGAATCAAAAGTTGGTTCTTTGAAAATGCAAATCAAATTGACAAATGCCTAGTATCCTTAATTTTAAAAGAGGAGTAGAAGCTCATAAAACAATGACAAAAATGAAAAAAAAAGTAAACATCATTATAGATATTACAGACAAAAGTATTATTAATAATATAATATTAAAATGCTATGTTGATACATAAAAATAAGGTTTAGATAAAACAGGCAATTTTGAGTACAAATATAACTTACTAAACTAACTCAAGAAGAAGTGGAAACCACGAATAGTCTATAGACATTAATTTGATTCTGTGATCAAAAACCTTCCAACAGAAAATTTCTACTCCCAGATAGCTTTGCAGGAGAATTCTGCTAAATATTTGATAAATAGGTAATTCCAATAGTATATAAATTATCCCAGCAAGTAGAAAAAGAGAAATATCCTGAATTAACTTGACAGGGGAACAAAAGAAATATAGCAAGTCTCATTCATGATCAGAGGAATAGATGCCCAACCAAAATATCAGAAAGTCAGGTTCCACCACATATGAAAAAGATAATATTATTATAAAACTCAGTTTATCTCAGGAATTCAAGCCTGGTTTAACTTTAGAAAATCAACTATTATAATCAATCAAATTAACAAATAAAATTAAAGCACTAGAAAACCACAAATAGACAAGAACTTCCTTAACTAAAACAGTATCCACAGAAACCTAGAGCAAGCATAATACATGGTGGCATAAGTTTAAGGATTTTTGCATTACTCTGTTCCACATTTCCTGAAGGTCCTAGCCCAAGCAGGAAAGCAAAAATGAGAAACAAACAGTAAAACATTTAGAAAGGAAGGTACCAAAACTCTGAGCATTTCCAGTTTATTTGATTGTATACATAGAAAATCAAAAATAATCTACAGAAAAATTATCCATTATTAGCCTGAATAAATAAATTTAGGATGTTTGCTGAATATAAATCAGAAAATTTACGTAAATAGTATTTTTTCAGATGAGTCACAAACAAAAAAGGAAACCATTTATAATGCTATCAATAAATATGAAATTTCTAGGAGTAAAGCTAAAACAAGCATGCAAGACCTTTCCAGAGAGAATTATAAATGGCTTAGATTGGAGATCCTCTTCTGTGACTACAGATGGTTGCTCCTTCATCCCTGATGGTCTCTTCCCCAATCCCTCCACACAAGGCAGGTATCCTGCCTTTATGTCTCTGATATTTTACTACCTTAGTTATTCTCTGGCATTCTCATTTACACAGTAAAATTATGTTGAATTTAATGATGTACCAGTGACTATCAGGCAATGAGATGCCAAGATAATTTTGCTGACTACATCTTATTCACTTCTTGCTTCTATATACATTGATATTGATTTTTTTCATAATTATAATGACTTTCTAGCTTTTGAGATTTGAAGTAATATCCTATTGATATGCATGATTTGCATTGCAAAAAAAGAACTAAAGCATGCCTTACAGGTAAGCATTGTGTAGAGACTTAGTTAAAGTAAACAAATCATACAAAAAAGCTGAAATCAATGCTCATAAACTATACGGTCCTACAATTCTCTCTATTAGAATATTAAGCCTGAGAAACACGAAGTGTGATTCTTACCCAGATATTCGTAAAACAAATTGGAAAGCCCTGAAAGTTTTATCCAAATGATGTAAATTACCTTTTTAATGCATCAATTATATAAATCTCAATCACAGACACAAATCCAGCATATTACCCAAGACAGATGTTATCTGGAAATACACCTGCAAACTTTTAACTCTTTCCTGAGTTTTAACAAAATTATTACATCCTCACCATCTAGCTACTTGTGTTCTTTGTAAAACAGCCTGCTGAGATCTGCATCTTTCCTCTTAAATCACACTAAAACTTCTGTTTCTTTTTTTCCCCCTACCCTCTCCTCTCTTGCTTCCTCTCCAAATCTGCTGGTGTTTGTAACTCCCTTATTGTGGTTGTGGTCCTCTCCGTCAACCATGTGGGTAGTTGAACAAAACTCACCTACCTGCCTCTCTGCTACCTTGCCCACCAGGAGACACTCCCAGGAATCCAGGTTGGTTGAGGGGTGTGGGGTCCAGGGGATTATAAAGCCAGCTCATGATCAGGGTCTCCTCTTCCATTCCAGCATCCCATGAGCCCTCTGGGATCCCAGGTCTCAGGTTTTGACTCTGCCCTTGCAAGCTTCCTTGTTTAGGGTTCTTCAGCCAGACAGTAAGCTATGCTGCACACCTTACCTCTTCTTTACCATCAAATGTTACCCATTCTGTGCCCAATTCCCCATCCTGCTACCTTCTTCTTGCTTAGATGACTGTAAGAAATTAGGGATTTCAGCATAAGACTAGACAGGTGGCAGACAATTTTAGTTAGGCAGAGCATTTCCATTCCTCGAATGTCAAAAGGAGGATGGTTTTCTACTTGCATGGAAACCCAGGACTGGCAGTGTGTTTGGGGATACCCCTCAATGACCCAAGTATCCCTCTTCTCTCAACAAGAGTAACCATACAACCCGGTGCAGCCAGCGAGGCGGCTTCTTGTGCAAAGCCTCACTCGTGTCTGCATTGCTCTTCTCTGGGCTCCAGTATCTCAATGAAACCAGAGGACCCCGAAGAAAAACAGTTCTAAAGACAGTTAGCATGGGACAAAAGCATGTTGTATTCTGTGAGGACAACAGGGCATCCAGGAAAGAGCACAGGCTGGAGTCAGTTTTGTCTAGGTTTGGATTCCAAATTAAGCCTCTTGATTAACTGTGCAACTGAGTAAATGCCAAGCTTGAGTCTCAGTCTCCTTAGAAATATAATAGGGGAATAGCACCTCCCCTCCTGTGATACTGTGAGGTTTTAAAGTGGCAAATATAAAAATCCTGTCACAATGACTAGGGCAAAATAGGTGCTCTAAAAAGTATGTTTATTACCATCGACTGAAGTTATCTATTGGGGCCCGTGCCGGGGGTGGTGGAGAATGAACAGACACAAAAGACAAAGACAAACAGAGAACATGGCGGCCGCGCCTAGAGCCTCCACCTCACTTTATTTATACTCCATAAATCCCACGTCAGCAAAAATAACACAATGCAAAACAAACTTTCTGCACCCAGATATAACCTTCTGCTTAGTTCCTTGTCTCTAAGTTCTTTCTTATTTTGTCTGCCTTCTTGGCGCCTACTAGAGCTCATTAAAAGTTCAACTAGAGATACTGTCCTTGACTACTGGAGTTCATTGAAAGTGCAACTAGCTAGAGATACTGTCCTTGAGCCTTATCTATTCTTAGCATATTATTTTCAATGGCCCCTGCATTTCCCCCTTTTTTGTTTTGCCTCAATCTTAGAAAGGTAGCCCATACTTATTCTTGTTTTTTCCTTTGTTTTTGGATGCTACAGAGGGAGCATCGGGTTACCAGGAGAAGTAGACTTTATCCAAGCGCCCAAAGCAATATACTTCCAGAGATTGTAGAAATCCATGTTTTCATCTGGGTCCATGGATTAAGAGCAGCAAGGCGTTGACCCAGCTCCTGCATAGTAGCTGCTCTGGACAATACATGTAGTTGTTGTCAAAATGCTTCGGAAATGTTTTGAGTGAGTTCTTGGATGTCCAAACTAATATTTTTATGACCTATTAATAATCTTCGGATTTCGGTCCAATTCTGAGAAACATTAAAAGGCACAGGTGTTACGCAAAATTGAGTGGAGTTCCAATCACATTGCAATGTTATTCGAGCACTGAGGACAGTGAGCTGATCTCCAAGCCACGTTAAGGCTTGTTCCACGTTGTCCAATCTTTCAGCAAGTTGGGAGTCAATGTTCCGTTGTTGCAGCCACAACCGGTGAGATTGTTCGTGCCATTGCTGTACAATTCAGCATTTTGTATGCTTTGATGTAGCGCGAGCCCTGCCACAGCTGCAGTGGAGGCAATGGCAACAAGGCTCATCACCAAGGCAATTATAAGTCCAAGGGCACAACGGGTCCGCTGAAGGGAAGTCCAAATATGAGTCTCAAGAGGTGATGCCCCCCACGGTCGCGTAAGGTTGACAGGTAGCCAAATTTCCTTACGAGCCCTGAGGATATAAATATCCCCCGTAAAACTGCGCCACCAGGAATGATTGAGGCAAGACAAAAATGTACACGTATCTTTACAATTAACAATCCCCGTATCATTATCCCATGTTAAATTCCCTGCTAACAATAGGTAAGGCTTTCGGACACAAGCAATAATATATCGGGAAACATTCCGATGTAATTGAATATGAAAGGGGTTATTCGGGTTAGAAAGATTAAGGGACATATTCCCCACAAAAGTACTAATGGCATCACCTGCAGCTAATAACTTGCAAAGATGACTTTGTACTTGTAAAGAGTATCTAAGATGAGGCATAGGTGGCGACAAGCCTCCTTCACGCCATACCAAAGTTTCATTACCGTCAGCAGCAATACTTTTATTTACCCGGTGCCACTTCAAAGGTATGTGACTAAATTTTGTTTGAAAATCACCGTGCACACTCCAATCAATTACTTGCAGCCCATTATATTCTAATAAAATCCGGGGCTTAGTTCCCCGACAATGTTGCCACTCCAATACCTCAATATTAGGGGAAACCTCTGGAACAGGACAAAAAGGTAAGGAACTAGGAATAGTCTCATTAATATATACAGTATGATTATGATGAAAACTTCTAGTTACAATAATAACAGTATTGGCAGCCACATGGCTATGATTATAGTGAACAGCCCAAGCTTCATGCGATTTCCGGAGACAGTGAGGACTATTTGCCATGCAAATCGGAAGTCCTTCCACTCCAAATTGGTATGTGCTGTTTATTATTCCCGTTTCCTGTTCTATGTTGTCCTTGTCCATATAGGGGGACGGCATCCAAGTAGTGTCATTGGTGAAAACCTTAACTTCCGCCTCCCCCCAGGTGACTCCCTGATACAAGGGTGGAAAGGGAATATAAGTCCAATATTCATACAAAGCCTCACTAAGGGAATAAGTCCCCCACTGAGGCACATCCAACAAAGGAAGAGATGCATGCTGAATCCAGTTTTCTTTTCAACAGGGTTTCAATCGCCTTGTAGGAAACCACTCAGGTCCGCTCCCTGTAAGGACAAGAGCATAGCCCCGTCCCTGTTTTAGAACTTGCCCCTGTGCATACTTACCTTCTTCATTAGGATACCAAACCTTTAAATTGTCGGCGGGGACTATCGCTGAGGGAGGTGAGGAAAGATGAGTTACGGCAGCAGAGTCCTGCAATTGTCTCCATTGATTCAAAAAATTTAAGGTAAATAAAACCTTTAAAATCTGATTTCTGGGGGACTCATTTCCGCCTTTTTTGTTTTAGCAGTTGAGTTTTTAAGGTTAATTTTGCACGCTCAATGATGGCTTGACCTTGACTGTTGCCCGGGATACCGGTGAGATGTTGAATATTATATTGCTGTAAGAAAACTTGTAACTTACTAGAAACATAGGCAGGGGCATTATCAGTTTTAAGTATTAGAGGAATGCCCATGATGGGGAAACAAGCTAAGAGATGAGTAATAACAGAATCAGCTTTTTCAGATGGCAAAGGAGTTGCCCATTGAAAATGAGAGAGAGTATCAATGGTATGATGAACATACTTTAATCGTCCAAAAGAAGGGACGTGTGTGACGTCCATTTGCCAAATCTGATTAACTTGAGTACCTCGTGGATTAACCCCAGGATGAAAAGATGGAATGCTCAAAGGAGCACAAGAAGGACAAGCTCGAATAAGAGAACGAGCTTGTTTACGAGTTAAATGAAATCGTCGTTGAAGGCCAGAACTATTAGTGTGATGTAGAGCATGTTCTTGTTCTGCAGCCTGTAGGTGGCCAATTAAAAGCGAATCAATCTGAGCATTACCATGAACTAACGGTCCAGGAAGTTGAGAATGAGAACGAAGATGAGTGATGAATAAAGGAGCTCGATGTTGGCTCAAAGTAGAAGACAACAAAGAAAAGAGTTTTTGAAGAGAAGAAGTAGCACAAAGAGGTAGAGTGGCTTGAGAAATATAAGAAGTAACATACACGGCGTATTGAGAATCACTAACAATGTTACAACCGGTGGAAGGGAAATCAAGTAAGACCATGAGAATAGCAAACAGTTCTCCCTGTTGCACCGAGGGATAAGGATAAACTGTAACTCGAGATTGATGAACACTCCAATATCCAGCTTTACCATTGCTACTAGCATCAGTAAAAAAGGTAGGGCCTTGAACAGGAAATAAAGATATTGGTGAGAAAGGCAACACAGAATGCTGTCTAAAAAATGAAAAGAGCGGAGACTTAGGATATTGGGTAGAAAATTGTCCGACAAATGAGGCACAAGCAACTTGCCAAGAATCAGAAGTGGCAAGAAGATAAGCAATCTGACTATGAGTGAATTGAGAGATAATGAAGGAAGGATTTCCTCCCCAGAGTTGTCGACAGCGATGCCGTCCTTTGATGATCAATTTAGCTAAACGATCAATATAAGTA
This sequence comes from Trachypithecus francoisi, assembly GCF_009764315.1. NCBI lineage: Eukaryota > Metazoa > Chordata > Mammalia > Primates > Cercopithecidae > Trachypithecus > Trachypithecus francoisi. The sequence goes on from NW_022681458.1 coordinate 12,699,979, forward strand.
GTCAAGCGTTTAGATGTTTTGTTGGATAAAAAAATCCATTCTAACGGCTGATTTGTTTGATGAATCATACCTGTAGGAGAATGTAAAGTATGAAATAAACAAAAGGAAAGGGGAACGTCGGGAAGGATATAATGTAGATGGGCCTTTTGAAGTTGTTCTTCTACAAGCTGGAGTTCCTGTAAAGCCAAAGGAGTTAAATGATGTGAGCTGTCCAAGTGACTGTCTCCTTCTAGAATAGAAAAAAGATGTTGTAACTGATATGTTGGTATTCCTAAAACAGCATCCAATTAATATCTCCTAAAAGCTTTTGAAAGTCATTTAATGTTTTTAAATGATCGCGTCGAATTTGAATCTTTTGGGGTCGAATATTTTGCGCTCCCAAGGTATAACCTAAATATTGAATAGGAAAATCTATTTGAATTTTTTCTGGGGCAATATTAAGTGAGTATAAAGAGAGCTGCGTTGGTAAGGATGTAAAAGCATCTTGCTGCTCTTTTTTGGTGGGTGCGGCAAGAAGAATGTCATCCATATAATGATATAAAAGAACAGAAGGATGACATTTTCGAACAGGATTCAGAGCTCGATGGACAAATTCTTGACACAAGGTAGGGCTGTTTAACATTCCTTGAGGTAAAACCTTCCACTGATATCGAGAAAGTGGCTGAAAATTATTAAAAACAGGGACAGAAAAGGCAAAACGCTCACAATCTTTTTGATCTAGAGGAATAGAAAAAAAAATCTTTTAAATCAATAACCATAAGTAACCAATCTTGAGGAATCATAGAAGGGTTAGGAAGGCCAGGTTGTAAGGATCCCATGGGTTGAATACATGCATTAATAGCAGGAAGATCTGTCAATAGTCTCCATTTACCGTTTTTTTGTTTGTTTGTTTGTTTGTTTTTGTTAATCACAAAGACAAGGGAATTCCATGGAGAAGTACTAGGTTCTATATGACCTAGGGATAATTGTTCCTGAACCAAGTTTTCCAAGGCCTCAAGCTTCTCACGTGTTAAAGGCCACTGTTCAACCCATACAGGAATATTAGTTTTCCATGTCAAGGGAAGGGCTTGAGGCTGCTGAACAGTGGCTACATGTTTAAAGATTTTTCAAGGGGATTGTAGCCCATGCGGAACATCATATTCTTGGCAGAATTAGAGACATGAGGAATAGAAACAAAAGCTCCAAATTGTTGCAATAAATCTCACCCCCATAAATTTAGGGCAATAGGAACAATATAAAACTGAACTTGGGCCACTTGACCATCCGGCCCTCGGCAATTTAAGGATTGAGAACTTTGATACACCTCAGAGGCGGAACCTAATCCTGTAAGAGAAACAGCAACAGGCTGTTTAGGCCACTGCAAAGGCCATTGATCAGAGGCAATAATGGAAACGTCAGCTCCAGTGTCGACCAAGCCCTGAAAAATTTGTCCCTCTACTTCGAGGGGAAACAAGGGTTTTTGTTGAGTTACTAAAGTTTCCCAAAAAATATGTTTACCCGTGCTTCCAAAACCTCCGGTTCTTTCTTGCCTCCGTGAAGGAAACTGAAAATAGGGTAGTACAAGGAGTTGTGCAATTCGCTGCCCCTCTTTCAGGGATATAGGTTTATGAGCCTGAGCCACAATTTGAATTTCCCCTTTATAATCAGAATCTATAACACCCAAATGAACTTGTAAACCCTGTAAAATGCTACTACTGTGTCCTATAAGCAATCCAACAGTATGTGGAGGTAATGGCCCAAAAACACCTGTAGCCAATTTAACAACTCCCATTTCTGGGGTGAGTTCAACAGCCTGTAAAATCACCACATCAGCAGCGGCGCTACCGGAAGTAGCAGAGAAAAGCTGAGCTAATGAAAATTGGGGGTTAACATTGGCTGACTGGCCTGCTGATGCTGGACCCCTGAGCTGACTGGAAATTGCAAATGAAGAGGGCTTGTATTGTTGTTGGGGCCCCAAGCTGAAGGGCCCCTCTGCAAGTTTCCGATCCGGAGGTGAGAGAATTACCGTTTTTGTCCACTTTAGAGTGACATTCATTAGTCCAGTGTCGCCCTTTGCCCAACGACGACAGGCTCAGTAGGAAGCTTTTTAAATTCTACTTTGGAGGAGTCACTCCTATTAGATAACTTACGGCACTCCTTTTTAAAATGACCGGTCTTTCCACATTGGAAGCAAACTCCCTTTTTTCCCATGAATGCCTTAGATAAAGTTCCAGCAAACAACTGAGCGTTGTAGGGAGCCCCTCTCACTCCTGCACAGGCTCTAATAAAATCTTCTATTTGTAAGTTTCCAGCAGCCTTTAGAGGACGCAACAACCTCTGACATTCCTGATTAGCATTCTCAAAAGCTAGTGTGGTTACCAGGATTTGGCCTGCAGCCCCACTACCCACAGTCTTTATTACAGCATCTTGGAGCCGAGCCACAAAGTCAGGATAAGGTTTGTTTGCGCCCTGCAAAATCTTAACAAAAGACAAGGCAGTTTTTCCTGATGGTTCTACTTTACACCAAGCCCTTAAAAAAAGTGCTTTAACTTGTGATAATGCCACGTCCTCAAGTCCAGATTGAGCCGCTACGGTAGCAAACTGACCAGTGCCTGTTAATTGCTCCTCTGTAGGTCCTGGAGGATTTCTACCGGCATTGCGGCGGGCCTGCTCTTTGGCATCTTCCAGCCACCAACTGCGTAGCTGAAGCCACTGAGAGCAGTCCAAAACAGCCTTCCCCAAAGTCTCCCAATCAAGAGGCAAAAACAAATTCTCAGAGGAGAAAGAATCTAGAACCCCCATGACAAAAGGAGATTGAGGGCCATAATTAGCAACAGCTGCCTTCATTTCTTTAAGAAATTTAAATTGAAGAACATTATACTGCACATTTATACCCCCTTGAGGAAATTGGTCATTAGGACCAAAAGGTTGCCTAATAATGGGGAACAATTGTAGAGGATCCTCATCCTCTTGAGAATCCAATACCTTAATTACAGCTTTGGCAGTAGAAGCAGGAACAGCAAAAACTGTGCCTGAACGAGGCAGCATTTCCACCTGCGGTGGCCGTGGCGGTGGGGGAAAACTGTCCTCCTCCTCCGCCTTAGGTACTGATGGGGGTGGATGAACCACGGGAAAAGTAAAAACAGGAGTGGGTGGAGGAGAAGGTTGGGGGGGAGATAACTGCAATTGTAAAATTTGTTGTAACAATTGAACAACCAGCTGAAGCTCCTTTTGAATTTCTGATTCCTTTTCATGAGACACATTATCACACAAAGGACCTTCTCCTTCAGTTACAGAATTATCTAAAGGAGGGGAAACGGCTATCGGAGACTTCAAAGACTCCTCATCCCCGCCTTCTCCCTTTTCAGAATCTGTCTCTAAGAGCGCCAAAGCCTGAGTAATAGAAGCACAAAAGGCCCACAAAGGTGCTGACATTACATCGCTGCGCTAATGCGCTTGATGAAGGGTCTTAACAACCTGTTGCCACTCTCGCTTATTTAATTGTACTTCAGTTTGATATTGAAACCAAGAGCAATGTTGTTCCACATGAGCAAACAATTTCCGCAAAGTTCTCTCTTTTGCATCAACCCTAATCGAAAGTAGAAGCCCTTGTAATAATCTTAAATATTCTGAGGCCAAGGAACTGGAATTCCCCATAATGAAAGCTTAAGAAGGTTCCCCTTAACAATTCCCGGGTTTTACCCGCTCCTAGGGGGTTCCCCTTCTTGTTCCCCACTACTCACCCTGTGCACCCTGCTTGCTGCGCCACTTATTGGGGCCCGTGCCGGGGGTGGTGGAGAATGAACAGACACAAAAGACAAAGACAAACAGAGAACATGGCGGCCGCGCCTAGAGCCTCCGCCTCACTTTATTTATACTCCATAAATCCCACGTCAGCAGAAATAACACAATGCAAAACAAACTTTCTGCACCCAGATATAACCTTCTGCTTAGTTCCTTGTCTCTAAGTTCTTTTTCATTTTGTCTGACTTCTTGGCGCCTACTAGAGCCCATTAAAAGTTCAACTAGAGATACTGTCCTTGACTACTGGAGTTCATTGAAAGTGCAACTAGCTAGAGATACTGTCCTTGAGCCTTATCTATTCTTAGCATATTATTTTCAATGGCCCCTGCATTATCTCCCTTTGGTAACAACAAATCTTGTAAAGTGAATCGTATGATTCCCACTTAACAGATGAGGCACCTGAAGCTCAGGGAGATTAAGGAATTTTCCCAAGGTCAAACTCATAGAAGTGACAGTTGGGACCCAAGTGCCAGTCTTCTGACTTCTGCATAGTATCTTCACCACACCTTATGGCATAAGAAATTTTCAAACTTTGACATATTTATATCAACTGCCAGTCTTCTCAGGTGGCATATAAATTTAATGTGTAGATACTGTTAGACATTGCCTCATTAATTCTACTGGTTTTAAATATTGCAATTATAAACCACATGCATCTTGTATTGATTTTTAAAAAACAGAAAATATGAGATTTCCACTCATGGTTTATATGTATGATTTCTACTTATCTGATAGATTCACTAACACTGGTATCTCAGGACTATAGACTCTCACAGACAAAAGCATGGAGTTATAATTAAAAGATCATCTTTTTTAACTTACTTAAAGATAAATCACATGACTTTTTAAATGGTACCATTATTGACCCTACCACATTTATGGAGCACTGACTAATTAATTGTCAGGCATTGCACTAAGTATATTGTGGAGTTCAATAGTGAATCAGATATTCTTTTCATCTCAAGAACTAAATAACAAATTTAGAAATAAAATATGTCAATTTCAACTCCACTTAAATTGGAAAATCCCCCTTCCTTCAATCTAAAATGCAAATGTGCCTTAAGATGGAGATTGGTACATATTAACATTGAGGGGTGAAGATATATTTACTGAATTTTATTTTTATAGATATTGTCTCCAAGAGGAAGAAAAAATCCAATTCTTTGTCAGATGTATAAGTAGCTTACTGGCACTATTCACAATAGCAAAGACATGGAATCAACCTAAATGCCCATCAAAGACTGGTTAAAGAAAATGTGGTACATATACACCATTGAATATTATGCAGTCATTAACAAACAACAAGGTCGTGTCTTTTGTGGGAACACGGGTGGAACTGGAGGCTATTATCCTTAGCAAACTAATACAGGAACAGAAACAAAATACTGCATGTTCTCACTTATCAAAGATGAGAACACACGGACACAAAGACGGAAACAACAGCCAATGGTGTTAATTTGAGGGTGGAGGAGGAAGAGGAGCAGTAAAAATTAACTGTTGGGTACTGGGCTTACTTCCTGGGTGATGAAATAATCTGTACACAAACTCCCACAAGTTTACCTATGTGACAACCTTCACATGTACCCGCAAACCTAAAATAAAAGTTAAAATCATGTAAGTAGCTTGCTAGAGGATTTTTAGGACAGTGAAAATACTCTCACTCTGTTTAATACTATAATGACAGATATATGTGTCACTTTTCCAAATCTATAGAATATGAACCATGGGTATTGGGTGATTATCATGTGTCAATAGGGATTCGTCCGTTGTAACAAATGCACCACTGTGGTTGGGGGTATTGACACTGGAGGAGGTTGTGTGTGCAGGAGCAGGGGGTACATGGGAACTCTCTGGACCTTCCTGTTAAATTTGCTGTGAACCTAAAACTGCTCTAAACATAGTTTTGAAAAAAAAAAAAAAAAAAGAAAACCAAACAATTTCACTAATGCAAAAGGCAAAAACAAAAGCAAAAAAATCTGAGGGAAGAAAACCTAAGATGAAAAATATGTCTGGGATGTTTGTTATCCAGGGGTCATGTAATTACATATTCTCCAGGCCAATGATTGTAATGAAAAGGAGTAGGCTCACAAGCCACACTTTAGAGGGGTCCTAAGTTCGCCAATTACTGCCCAGTGTAGCCCCGTTGACCACATTTTCCAGAGAAGACAGAAACTCAGTCTTTGGTAGGTACATTCTTTCAGTTTTCAATTGTTGGCAGCTAATTTAAAATATTTACTACTGTGCAGGCCAACATGGCTCCCCTTTCTCAGTTCTGTTTATACTCTCGTTGCTAAATGTTTTTGATATAAAACTGTCTCTATTTTAAGTTTACTGTATTTTTATTTATAATTTTTTAATATCTAACAAGCTGTACTTTTTAAAGTCCTAAAAGGAAAATGCATTCATGATGGGAATTAAGTTACCTAAATTAAGTGGAAATAATCTACAATTGTAATAATAGAAACTCAAGGTACATTCTGAAGAGCCATTCACTGAATCCTAACATGCCTGCCAAAATGAGAGCCAAAATCGTCCAGGCAAAGTTATCCTCCCAGCCCTTTGTTAAGGAATATTCTTTAATCCCATTTCAACATACTGAGTGTTCAGTTCTTCTTTAACAATTTTTCTACAGGGTTTGGATATTTTTAAAATACTCCCAATAATATATACTAACTGTATAGAAACTATAGAAAGGGACGATCAATCCACTAAAGGGCTCACGTGGTGGTGGGCACCTGTAAACCCAGCTACTAGGGAGGCTGACACAGAAGAATTGCTTGAACCTGGGAGGTGGAGGTTGCAGTGAACTGAGATCGTGCCACTGCACTCCAGCCTGGGTGACACAGTGACACTCCACCTCAAAAATAAAAATAAAAATAAAAATTAAAAATTAAAAAAAATTTTTGAAAAAAAATAGAAATGACCTGAATGGACTTGTATTTTTATCATCATTATTATCATTTTAGAGACTGGGCCCAGTCCTGTCGCCCAGGTTGGGGTTCAGTAGTACGATCATGGCTCACTGCGGCCTCAAACTCCTGGGCCCATGTAATCCTCACACCTCTGCCTCAGAGTAGCTGGGACCATGCCATGAGGCTCAGCTTTTGTGTGTGTGTGTGTGTGTATATATATATGTGTGTGTGTGTATGTGTGTGTGCATGTGTGTGTGTGTACATATTTTATATGTACATATATTTAATATGTATGTATTTTTATTCATGGAGACAGGGTCTCATTATGTTGCCAGGCTGGTCTTGAACTCCTGGCCTCAAGCTATCCTCCTGCCTTGGCCTCCCAAAGCACTGAGATTATAGGCATGAGCCACTGCACCTGGCCCAGTCTTTTATTTTAAAATAATACACCCATGTCAATAGCTACACAGTGTAATATTTTACACTCAACTGTGTTCATTTAACATGGGAACATTTTCCCATGACATTTTTTAGGGCAAAGAGGCATCATCTTCATGTCTGTATACTAACCTTAACAATTTACTTATTGGGGAATGTATGTCTAATTTTTTGGTTTTTTTCTATTAAGAATAATGAATTGAATATCTCAGTGTGTAAGTCTTTCGTTTGGTGTCTATCATCTAAAATAGATTCCTCATGGAAAGCATTGCTAACAGGCATGCATGGATAAGAGTTGTGGAAAGTATGGACAGGCTGTTTTAAAAAATGTCCTATGAATGTGCATTCCCAGAAGCAATACGCAAAGCAACACTCTTTTTTTAACTTTTATTTTAGGTTAGGGGGTACCTAACCTAAAATTAAGTTAGGTTTGTTATATAGATAAACTGGGGGGCTTGTTGTACAGATTATTTCATCACTCAGATATTAAGCGCAGTACTCGGTAGCTATTTTTCCTCGTCCTCTCCCTCCTCCCACCCTCCACCCTCCAAAATGCCCCAGTGTGTGTTGTCCTCATCTAGGTGTCCATATGTTCTCGTCATTTAGCTCCCACTTACAAGTGCTAAGATGCAGTATTTGGTTTTCTGTTCCTGCGTTAGTTTGCTAAGGATAATAGCCTCCAGCTCCATCCATGTTCCCACAAAAACACATGATCTTATTCTTTTTTTCTGGCTGCATAATATTCCAGTAACATTGTTTTGATTAACAGAATACTATATGTTTTCTTAATTTCAGAGAGCAACAAAATTCATTCCTTCACTTATTTATCAACAAAGATTTCTTAAAATGTACACTCTGCAAAACAGTCCCTGCGCACGTCTGAATGGTGTACACTCATGCTCTTCACATGCAACTACGTTTCTTCTTGCTCCTCTTTTACTCCCCTTCACTTCATTATACCATTTTTGTTTTTTGTTTTTTTGTTTTGTTTTGTTTTGTTTTGTTTTGTTTGAGATAGAGTATTGCTCTGTTGCCAGGCTGGAGTGCAGTGGGACGATCTCGGCTCACTGCAAGCTCTGCCTCCAGGGTTCATGCCGTTCTCCTGCTTTAGCCTCCCGAGTAGCTGGGACTACAGGCACCCACCACCACACCTGGCTATTTTTTTTTTTTTTTTTTTGGTATGTTTTAGTAGAGACGGGGTTTCACTGTATTAGCCAGGATGGTCTCAATCTCCTGACCTCATGATCCACCCACCTCGACCTCCCAAAGTGCTGGGATTACAGGCGTGAGCCACCGCGCCCGGTCCGTTATACCATTTTCATATGACTGACTTTAAATGTAAATGATCAACATGAACGTCTCAAGCCAGAGTTCATGTCCAACCTTCAGTAACATTTCCTTAATTCAATTCCATTTGGTGGCGTTTGTGATAAGTGAAGCAGAGCCTCCACAGAACCGTAACTCCCGGAATCCCTAGAAGGAATAATTTGCCAATCAAATTGAGAAGGCAAACAGAAAAAGAAAAAAATACATTAAATACAAATAGTTATATACATTTAATGTAATCATTAATTTTTTGCCAATAAAACTAACATTTTAGCAATACAACTACTTTTCTCTAGAAACACTTTTAATTCATGTTTTTCACTAATATCAGATTAGTCTTCTGTAAGCTTTAGAGCTTTGCTTTAATGATCTCAATATTTTCCCATGATAATTGATGTAAAACTTCGCATGAACAGGTTGCATCTTTGTATAGTCTTAGAATAATTGATTAAATTCTATGTTGTCTTGGATTTTTAAAAAAGCCTTTGTTATTCTTCATTTTATAATATAATGATAATAGTTAAGAGTCAGCAGAAGAATAGAAATTTCTCATTGTATATATTCTGGAATCCTAGTTCTAAGAAAAGTGTCGCTATAATAAATATTTATGCAATCTATTCAAAAACGTGCATATATTAATGTTGAATATCCAAATGTGCTGAAAACCTATCAAGGAGACTCTTAAGAGTGAATAGATTTACAGGGCTTAATGTGGTATTATTTCTCAGTTTCGTGTTAAGTGCTTACCTGTGCTAGGTGCTACATGACTCCTCTACAGGAAGTAACACCATAAACCACCACAACAGTCTCATTACAAAGCCTCTGTTATCTGCGTTTTACAGGTGAGAAAACTAAGGTTTAGAGCGGGTTGAGTAACAGATCCAACTCCATCTCTCTAGTAACTAGTAGAAATAGAACTTGCCCTTAGATTCTTGAATGCCAGCACACTAGGAACTGGCTTTATTTAGACTCATTTAGATGACATGGTCACAGAAGCAAAGAATTAAAAGGAGTGTTAGAGATCACAGTGGAAAATAACATGGTGTTGACAGCAGCAACTGAAATCTTAGATCTGTTATTTGGCAGCAATATAATCTTGTCGTATTAGGCTGTTCTTTTGCTATAAAGAAATACCCGAGACTGGGAAATTTATCAAAAGAGAGGTTTAATTGGCTCATGGTTCTGCAGGCTGTATAAGAAGCATAACACTGGCATCGGCTTCTGGGGAGGCCTCTGGAAGCTTCCAATCATGATGGGAGACAAAGAGGGAGTGGGCATGTCCCATGGCAAAAGCAGAAGAGAGTGAGAGGGAGGTGCCACCCACTTTTAAACAGCCAGGTCTCAGGAGAAGTCACTCACTATTACAAGGATGGCACCAAGGAAATGGTGCTAAGCCATTCATGAGAAATCCACCCCCATGATCCAATCACTTCCCACCATGCCTCACTTCTAATACTGGGGATTATAATTCAACATGAGATTTGGGAGGGGACACATATCAAAACTATATCACTTGGATTACATGTTAACCTCATCAATCCTCAGTTTCTCGTCTATAAAATGGGTATAATAAAATTAGTATGTAAAGCACACTCTAGAGTGCTCAGTACCTGCTATGTATTAAATGAGGGTAAATTCTGTTAGAAGTCATATAAAGAAGATTATATATCAGAGTAAGGCACCTGCCCAAGTGGTTTGATGGAAGAACACAGGAATATGAAGCAAGTATGGTAACAAACATTCTGAGTGTACCTGAACTACGGTCTAGATTTAGCAGAATGCAGTGATACACATAGTGTGCTTTGACTATCTGAAAAATAGATACCTATTTTTTTTTTAGAAATAAATAACTCTAGGCCGGGTGCAGTGGCTCACGCCTGTAATCCCAACACTTTGAGAGGCCAAAGCGGGCGCATCACCTGAGATCAGGAGATTGAGACCAGCCTGGCCAACATGGGGAAACCCCATGTTTCAATACAAAATACAAAAATTAGCTGGGCATGGTGGTGGGTGCCTGTGATATCAGCTACTTGGGAGGCTGAGTCAGGAGAATCGCTTTGAACCCAGGAGGTGGAGGTTGCAGTGAGCTGAGGTCACGCCACTGCACTCCAAGAGCCTAGGCAAAAGAGCGAGACTCTGTCTCAAAAGAAAGAAGGAAGGAAAGGAAAGGAAGGGAGGGGAGGGGAGGGGAGGGGAGGAGAGGAGGGAGGGAGGGAGGGAGGGAGGAGAGGAGGAATGGAGGAAGGAAGGAAGGAAGGAAGGAAGGAGGGAGGGAGGGAGGGAGGAAGGAAGGGAGGAAGGAAATAAAGAACTCTAGGGATAAATATTTCTATAGTAACCATCTAGTGGTATTCATGTAAAAATATGCACATATTCATGCAAAATTAACTTAGCAGCAGGAATGTGTACTTTCTATCTTACATTAGAATAATGTTTTTATACACATTATTTGTAGGACACACGTTTTGAAAAAATTCCCCCATAGCCTTCATTAAAAATGAAAGAGAAAAGAGAAAAAGGCTAAGTCATCATGCTCACTTGATTGATCCTTTTTCAGAATGAGGGATTATAGTTGGGGTCTTGGGAAAGCCTGAGATTGTGAAAGAGCTTTTAAAGATATAAAACTAGTAAATCTGCACAGTGATCAAACCATAGGAAATAACTTGTTATTGTCTCCTTAATGAGAGATAATATATCAATTTACAAAGCACAGATTGTTCAGTAGGTGTTATTTATATTGTTATATGATCTCCAATAACTTTCTGTTTGGAAGTACAGCTGTTTTCTTCCATTAGGAAGTTTACCATTTGATTGCCTTTTCTACTATAATCCAGATATTTTATATAGTAGCTGCTTAAGAAGAGATTTCACATTTTACTGCATATATCTGATAGACAGCATTGCCTAAATTAAAAAAGTATTAATTGAACAATATTCAACATAATGTTTTAGAGAAAACATTATACTGGCTATTGTTGAGAAAAGATTTCAGAACTGAAAATAGGGAATTTATCTGCTGTTGATTTTTACAAATTACATTGCAAATGAAATAACAATACTAAATAGTGTCTTTGTTTTTCATCTTCTTTTAATAATCAAGACTGAACTAGAGGATAGTTAAATTTGAAGCCATTCTTTCTTCTAAGAATAGGACACTTGTTTTATGATTAATAATGAATGACCTGTTTTATTTTGTTTATTGCCACTTACCAATACCTCAAAAAGTGAAACCCACACTCAGGTCTGCAACAACATTTTCACCAATCTGAAGACAAAAACTGTAATAAAATTTTCTCACCCATCTTTTCTTGAAAAGAAATCCTGGATAATTATTCCTGGATAATACATCACAGTTTCTCGCTACACTGTTACAAAGCCCTTTATTTGAAGAATCGTGGTTAAAACAGAAATATAAAGGGTTTTCTTGAAGTTTATTTGGGAAAATTAAAGGTTGGGCCCTTTATAACATCATTACTGCCTTGGTTATTTTTATTTTACTGGTCTAGGAGATTAAGAAGGCTGGGATTTATTTTCCAGCTATGGAGCCACCTTTAAGTATTGAAACAGGACATACAATGATAGCTTCTAAATATTTTCAAGGTTTGATAATGGTTTCCTATGACACATTTTCTAAAATCCTACAGAATAAATGATGATTTTGTAGGTCTTTCAGCTACCAATGAGTTGGTGACATATTTAATTTGAATGAATGACATGACATGTCCGACCTAGGAAAGAAAGAAAAAACATAAACTTCTTATCTAGGAAATGAAACCAGAAACATGTGCACAGCAGTAAATGAAAAATTTTGCACTGGATGCATATTTACATTGGTAAAACAGATGTTATGCAAGCTATTGCAGTAGGAGAGAGAGCTGTCAGTGCAGAACTGAGGTTAACTCCTAATACAGCAGGGACTAGTGGGTATTTATACCCCACAGGCAGAGTGAAGGGGTGAGTGGACAGAAAATTACTAAGAAGGGATGTCAACAGTAGGGGATTCCAGCCAGGAGCTGTGGCTCACGCCTGAAATCCCAGCACTTTGGGAGGCCAAGGTGGTTGGATCACAAGGTCAGGAGTTCGAGACCAGCCTGACCAACATGGTGAAACCCTGCCTCTACTAAAAATACAAAAAAAAAAAAAAAAATTAGCCGGACACAGTGGTGTGTGCCTGTAGGACAGGAGAATCACTTGAACCTAAGAGGCAGAAATTGCAGTGAGCAGAGATCACGCCACTGCACTCCAGCCTGGGTGACAGAGTGACACTCTGTCTCAAAAAAAAGCAAAAAACAAAAACCACACAGTAGGGGATTTTTGCTAAACTGTCCTAACAGGCTGCTTAGTAGACAGGCCAAGGACTTTGTTATCAAAAGTGGGCAGATGAGGAAGTTGATCAGATATTTGGATGTGAGAATTCTTTCTAAACATCCAAGTCTAAGTCATAGCAGGATTCTTCTCTACAACTGGCTCAGAGGCCAAGGTCCAGGCTTAGCTGAGAAGATGTCTCAAAGGAGCTTGAGGAAAGTTTGGTTAAGAAAAGAGTCTTTGTCAAGACTGGATAGAAGAGGAAGATAGAAGACACTAACCCCTCACGTGATGTTTTAAACAAGTCAGTTTTTGAAAAATTGACCTAAACTTCTGGGCTTCATGTAACAGGTAAATTACTTTGGATGAGGGTAAAATAAGAACATTCACTTGAGAGAATCTTCATTTTGAACTGTTTAAAATCTGCTTGAATATTTTAAAATCCTCTCAATTTTTGGTTGTCATATGTTGTTAAATTGATTTTAATGACAACAACTCAATTCCTTGCTCAAGATCTCTTCTGGTAGCTCTGAGTTTTACTTTTTTTCTGGTGTTGAGATTAAAGGATTTCATATGAAGCTCAAGAGCAGATATTCCTAATAGGGTTGAGACAATCAAATGAATTATAATTACTACATTTTACCAAGAGGATTCTTTAAGGAGGGAGAAGACAAGAGCCAATCTTATCTTTAAGAAATCTGTTAAAATGGTTTAACTTTACCCTGTGTTTACTTGACATTTTAGCAAGCATAACAGCAGAATCTCTTTTCATTAGAACTATCCTGGGAAATTCTTTAAATTATCTTCTCAGATGTGGCTTATCTCACCATCTGTCAGTACTGCAGAAAATTTAACACTCAATTCAAACGCTTGTTTGTGCCTAATCTTTTGAGGTTAATCAGGATGCCCAGAAAGATAAGAACAAACAACCTCAGTACGAGCTTGTTGGGCATCTCCCACTGACTGGCACTGTCCTGTGTCCTAAGTGATCCCCTGCCCTTTTAGAACATACAGCCTAAAGTGGAAAGAGACAAATATTACAAAATTATGTGGCTTTTGGACAAGTGCTAAAGCAAGATATGGCTCAGAGTGCTGTTGGAATACACAAGAAGAGTGTCTCTCTCACTTCCTGAGTTGGAGTGGGGTGGGAATATGTGGGTGGGAACGAGGCAGGAGTGTAAGTGTGTTTGTGTGTGCGTGGGGGTATGTGGGAGAGGAGAAGTGGCCTCCTTGGCAAGGGGAAGGGAGAAGGGAGGTGCCAGAGGTAATTTATAAGCTGAGACCCAAAGGATAGAGTAGGATTTATCAAGAAGGGAAGGTGAGGACTAGGTAGAATATTCCTAACCGAAGTAATATCATGAGGCTATTACACCCAGGCCTCTTTATCTATGTTTGCCCAATCGCTTTTACTCTGATCTATTTTTCTCAGTATCACAATGATGTCCCACAGCAAATGGAATGTGAATTCAATTGAATATGTTATATAAGCATTTCTCAAACGCTAATGGATGTATAAATTACCTAAGTTTAATGTCAATATGCAGATTCTGATTCAGTAGTTCTGAGTTTCTGGGTGTCCAACAAGCTCCCAAGTGACACCAGTGCTGCTGGTCCATGGACCAAACTTTGCAACGCAATGTATGGACAACTCAGTTTCCAGTAACTGAATACAACTCTCTCTAGGGAAATAACTGGATATTCCCTAGGCTATTTTCACTATTAATGTGACCTACTTAATCATATTGCATGAGTCACTGCAGTGGTAGCAATACGGTGGCAACATAGCATCTCATTTATTAATATATGAAACTGTTCTATAAAGAAAGCTGCTTTATAGAAATCTGGTTTAACATCACTACTTCAAATTCGGCTTCATACCTTCTTTCCCGTCTTTATCTACATCCTCATTGAAACACACTTCACAGTTTCAGCAGGAAACCAGTTTGAAAGGTCGTGTTTAATAAATATTGTCAACACTTGTCAAAATCAAAGGAAAATGTCCCAGGGAAGAATTTGCCTCCTTACCCATTAGGAGCAAGTTATAAAGCTGTCCCGTCTCTTGACAGCAATTCGTTTAATGTCAATTTCAGCTCATTTTAATACATGCATGAGTTTCATATCACTGCCATCTCTGCCTCATCCTGTGACAGCAAATGTTCTGCTTCTCTAAAGATCAAGGACAGCATTATTGTAAATACTCTAAAAATTCTCTCTCCATCCAAAAGGTATGGGAACAGATTGGGCCATGTTGTAAAGTCACCTATCGGAAATGCACACCTACATCAGGTGCTTTAAAACATAAGCCTACCTACATTTTCTTTGATATTAGGCATCATTAAAACGATATACAATGTGTTTCAGAAGATGCATTTGTTTTAAATGTGGGTGCAGTGGAGCTGCATTACACTCGTCATCTAATAATGCATTAATTTTTGCCCCACCATGTGACTCAACTACCTCATTTAATACTCACAACAATGAACAAATATATATGTGCATATATATAGTTAAATTTATTTGTTAATGCTATACAGGCTTAACATTAGAACAAATGGCATCAGCCTTGCAGGCAAGCAAAAAAACTTTCTAATTCCCTTCCATACCTTCGTTTTCAACTAGGATTTTACAGTCATCTTAGAGGCAGAAAAACTTTCATACCAAGATATCTGTGGGTAGACTTGTCATTACTTCCTCCTATTAGATGAGCTCAGCAGTTCTTAAACTTTTGAGTGCATAAAAAGTACTGTAGCAGGTTGTCTATCTAAAGCTATAAATAAAAGTGCTTTACGGGCAAATATGTAATTTTCAAGGCTGACCTTTTAGTTTTCTCTATTTTTACATTACCCCAAATTTGGACCTAACTATCTCTTCCCAAGTTAGATGTGATTTCCTTCCAGAGTGACCAGAGGCTGTTGAAGTGCTTTTTTGCTTTTTGTTTGTTTGTTTTGTTTTGTTTTGTTTTGTTTTTTGTTTTTGAGACGGAGTTTTGCTCTTGTTGCCCAGGCTGGAGAGCAATGGCGCGATCTTGGCCCACCACAACCTCTGCCTCCCAGATTGAAGCGATTCTCCTGCCTCAGCCTCCTGAGTAGCTGGGATTACAGGCATACACCACCATGCCCAGCTAATTTTGTACTTTTAGTAGAGACGGGTTTCTCCATGTTGGTCAGGCTGGTCTTGAACTCCTGATCTCAGGTGATCTGCCCGCCTCGGCCTCCCAAAGTGCTGGAATTACAGGTGTGAGCCTCTGCGCCCGGACTCAAAGTGATCTTTCTACAATGTTTCATATCTGGAAGGAGCAGCCTGAGGTCTGTGCCAGCCTTACTTCTCACTTTGCCCATTTCCTACTCCTGCCATCTCTAGCCTCTAAAAATCACAGGAGATGTCTTAGCACTGGCAGTAAGTCTAGGGATGGCCTACATGGAATAGATCTACTAGCCCATCAAAGCTGCCTGGAGGACACAGTAGCAATAGGACACAGAGCTGTGGGACCCTATGTCCTGTCTCCCTGAACTGTACACAGGGCCTTGGCTGGCTCCTAGTAGGAGTCATATAACTTGACTTAGAAGTCAAGTTTTTATAGATCAAAATTAGCTTGGTGCATGGCCTTATCGTCCACATGTAAACTATTTGGACCCTAACAGTAATAGCCGTTTGGCCTTTTGGTAAAAGCCAAACTGTCCTGTGGACAAGAAAGCATTCAGAGAGATGTCCACGCTTGGGTTTGAAGTAAATGGCAGCCTAAAAAGTTATAGGCCCACATTGTAGGAAACCTGTAAAGACAGGGGCTGAAAACTAGGTCATCTCTGATATTTTGCCAGGTGACTTCCAGAGCTGTGAGGGAACCACAGACTTTAGTCCAAACATGTCATTTATAAATGATGAGACTAAGACTCAGAAAGGCTATGTGGCAGAATAGGTCGAGATTGGCAGCCAGGAAATGTAGCTAATTTCTTTTTCTTGCTTTCTTCCTCTCTTTCTTTCCTTCTTTCTTTCTTTCCTTCCTTCCTTCTTCCCTTTCTCCCTTCCTCCTTCCCTCCCTCCTTCCCTTCCTTCCTTCTTTCCTTCCTTCCTTTCTTCCTTCTTTTTTCTCTCTCCCTCCCTCCTTCCTTCTGTCTTTCTCCCTCCCTCCTGCCTTCCTTCCTTTCTCTTCCTTCCTTTTCTCCCTCCCTCCCTCTCTCTCTTTCTTTCTCTTTCTTCCTTCCTTCCTTTTTATCTTCTTTCTCTCTTTCTCTTTTTCTTTCCTTCCTTCCTCCCTTCCTTCTTTCCTTCCTTCTTTTTTTTATCTTTCCTCAGCTAAGCAAAGATAATATGGATGTTATCCTTTCACGTACATTAGGTTCACTCTAGCCCTCAAGTGACAATTGCTCAAAAAGTAATATATAAAAAATTCTAACAAAACAGATTTTATTTTAATTACTCTGTGCAGATTTTGCCTGAATCTATGATTTGTTACACAGCACAGTCAGTAGTCATTTTTTAAAATGTCATTCCATAATAATGGAAATGCCAAAAGGCTACACTAATGCCCTGTTTGACTTACGGCTAATTGAAAATTGATTAATTTAGTGCTTGAAACATGAGAGTTATAGGTTAGTTAGAAATAAATTGTTTGTTTAACTGATCTTTTATTTGGCACTTGTTTTAAGAGAAAACATCTACCTTTTGCACTGAAAATTTTATACAGAACTATCAGATCGTATTCCAAAAGTATATGTTAATGAATTGTACATTGTTCTGTGTGGACAACAACAACAAAAATTAAACATACAGACTTAAGCTATCAGTACATTTTAAAAGTCCAAATTATTATATTTTTAGAAAAAAATATTTAGAAATGCATATAACATTTAGAGAGTTTTTATATTTAAATGAGGTTCAATTTTGAGTTTCTAGTCATATTATTTAAAAAATTTGATAATAATTTTCATTTTTATCACGTCTTGAAAACATAAAAGCAATTTTTTTATTTTTTATTTATTTATTTATTTTGTTTGTTTGTTTGTTGTTTGTTTTTTGAGACACAGTCTCACTCTCTTGCCCAGGCTGGAGTACAGTGGCACCATCTTGGACTGCAACCTCCACCTCCTGGGTTCAAGCTCTTCTCCTGCCTCAGCCTCCCAAGTAGCTGGGACTACAGGTGTGCGCCACCAAGCCCCGCTAATTTTTTGTATTTTAAGAGAGATGGGGGCTTCACCGTGTTGCCCAGGTTGGTCTCAAACTCCTGAGCTCAGGCAATCCACCCACCTCAGCCTCCCAAAGTTCTGGGATTACAGGTGTGAGCCACCACACCCAGCATTGTTTTGTTTTGTTTTGTTTTGTTTTGTTTTGTTTTGTTTTGCTTTGAGACAGGGTCTCACTCTGTCACTCAGGCTGGAGTGCAGTAGCATGATCTCAGCTCACAGAGAGCTCCACCACCCAGATTCAAACAATTCTCATACCTCAGCCTCCTGAATAGCTGGGATTACAGGCACATGCCACCACGCCTGGCTAATTTTTTTGTATTTTTAGTAGCAACAGGGTTTCACTGTGTTGGCCAGGCAGGTCTCAAACTCCAGATCTCAAATGATCCGCCTGCCTCAGCTTCCCAAAGTGCTGGGATTACAGGCGTGAGCCACTGTGCTCAGCCAATTTTAAATATTTTAAAAATGTTAATACAACTCTGTGTGTAGTCAAGCCCATCAAGATTTGACAGAGCTGGCAAGGAGGCAGGGGATGTAGGTCTATACTTTGGAGACAGAGAATTTGAGGAGCTATCTCCAGCCACAGAGATGATAAAGAGATTACTTGCATTTTCTAAAGTTTACACTTTTTTTTTAATGGCACTATACTGAGTCCAAATTAAAATTATATTTTACCTCCACTTTAAAAAATAAAATGACTATTTGTTATGTGTTGATGTTTTCAGAGCTGGATTAATGTGACAATTGAGAAAAATGTATTTGGGTTTTATAACCACTTGCTTAAAAAAAGATGCTAACAAGGCTAGTAGTCAGACAGATGCAATTACGTCCTTCAAAGCACTGTGGAAGGCATTGGGTTGCAGTTTTACAGTCACAGTAGGATCATCTATAGTGGTTCCACCAATTATAAAAGTGTATGCAACAAAGAAATATCCATTTCAGCAATGGGATTTGCAGTGTTTAATGCAATCTGAAAAGATGATTTTTGATACACCACATTGTGATTTATTCTTTATTTCTAAATATAGAGATGACTCACTGGAATGTGTTTTTGTGTTTTGGGTCACAAACAGCAACTTGGAGTCATCACGGATGTATGACATTTTGGGACCGCAGCAGGGCAGAGGCTGTGGCAGCTCAGGAGGCGGCTCGGGGAACTCCATCACTGCCTGCAAGAAGGTAACCTTGGCTTATGCCACTTTGTTCTTGACTGTTGAACTTGAACACTCATTTAATTGGAAATTTTAAGCTCTCTTCCTAAAGTAGGAACAACAATAAAAACAAACAACAAAATGATCCACAGTTAGCTTTCCCAAGTAAGCCTTGATAACATTAAATTTTTAATTTATGGAAATGATGAGAAAATTCAGGCATAGAAAATTATAAGCCTCCACTGCCTTACTACCTCAACCCAAGACTTTTCTCCAGTACTCCTTCTTAAACTTGGCCATGAATGACAGGTTCTTGCATCTCCTTTCAGAAAAATGTTCATGGGTTTTGAACGAGTCACCATATTATATTAAGTTACCAAATCTGTATCTAAGAAAATTTTAGGGCTGTTTTGCTTTTGATATTTCCATAAAACAAAGGGTATGCTGGGATTCTTTTACTAAGAAAAACAGAATTGTATTTTCTAGAACATAGACTTAAGAGCTGATTAAAAAAAAATTATGCTCTAAGATACTTGCAAGAACCCTTG
The DNA here is from genome assembly GCF_009764315.1 of Trachypithecus francoisi. Lineage (NCBI taxonomy): Eukaryota > Metazoa > Chordata > Mammalia > Primates > Cercopithecidae > Trachypithecus > Trachypithecus francoisi. The sequence goes on from NW_022681458.1 coordinate 12,719,622, forward strand.
AACAACATAAAATCATAGAATCTGACGACCTCATTTTTCCAGCCAATCAGCACTAAGGCCCCAAAACTTGAAGTAAAATGCCCACAATCCTAGTTCCCCATCTAATGCTTTTGTCACTATTTGATGCTGAATTCCAGGGTAGTATATGTTTTTTCTCATCCCAATTCAGAAGCAATCACACTGAGTTATTTCATTTATTGCAAAAATATTAAATTATAAAAAAGTTATAGATGTAAATTAACACAAATTCTGTTACTAAGCATATTGTTTATGTGTATGTATTGTGTATATATGTAATATACATTATATACATGCATATATATACACATATATGTATGTGTGTATATATATATACCCAGTTAAGCAGCATTAATAATTCTCTGCTTTGTGACTTTTGTATAAGTTTTTAGTTTTCAAGTATTAGAGAAATGAACAAATATCTGTACTAAAAATATACTTATAACAGAAAGGTAGCATTAAATATAATTTTACAAAAGTATTTCCATACATTCATTCATAACCAAATGTGAAAAACTTTCTAATTAATTAAGGATTCTTATTAGTACATGTTGTATGATCTATTATTCTTTCTCCTCTTATAAATTCCTGCAAAGGTATTGGTGCTATAAATTCCACTTTTTGATGAAGGAAACTAATGCACTGTAATTCAAAATGATTTCAAGTTATTCATAAAAGAGCTAATAGTTTATAAATTGATTTATAAAAGAGGTCTCCAAGCCTTAGGTATACTCTGTTGAACTCTGTAACTCCAAATTATAAATGCTTCATCATAATCTGTACCTTTTACAGGGGTAAATAACTTTTAGCTTATTCTAATTTTTTAAAATACATATATGTTTACCGATACAAGGTTGCGTGGTATTTAAAAGAATTGAATCCAGACTGCCTGAATTTAACAGCCAGTTGCATCATTACTTGTGTGATCTTGAGCAAATGACTTTACTTCATGTCTCAATTTCCTCATGTGAAAAATGAAGAAAATAGTATTATCTATTTTGCAAGATTGAAGCGAGGACTCAATGAATTAATAGATGTGAAATGTTTACAGCAGTCCCTGGCACACTTCATGCACTCAAAATAAAGATCTCTATCACTAATATTACTCTACAGAAGAATATTATCAGCAAGCATACAGTCACAGAAAATAATTCCGTACAGGTATTACCATTCCTAGAGAGTTAGGGATTTATGATCTGTTATCTCAGCTACAGTTATTTCCCTGGAAAATAGGTGGTCACATTTATTTCTTTAAAAAAAAAAAAAAATCCCATCTAGAAGCTACTGAACTGAAAGGGCTGTTTGGGCCTCGATGTCTACTCAAAAAATTAAAACTGGTGCTGGGTGTGGTGGCTCACGCCTGTAATCCCAGCACTTTGGGAGTCCGAGGCGGGTGGATCACCTGAGGTCAGGAAATCGAGACCAGCCTCAGCAATATGGTGAAACCCCGACTCTATTAAAATACAAAAGTTAGCTGGGTGTGGTGGCAGGTGACTATAGTCCCAGCTACTCGGGAGGCTGAGACAAGAGAATTGCTTGAACCCGGGAGGCAGAGGTTGCAGTGAGCCAAGATCATGCCACTGCACTCCAGCCTGGGCTGCAGAGCAATAGTCTGTCTCAAAAAAAAATAAAAATAAAAATAAAAACTAATCTTTAATTCTAAATGACTTCATTAGCATATATATTTTGCGTGTGTATACATATGTATAAACGTGTAATGTATACATCAATGTATACATTTACAAATAAGAATGTAAAATTTTAACATAATCTGACTCATTTCACAATTATTTCTAGAATAACTATTGGGAAATTTAACATATTAAATTGTCTTTTCTACAGATCACAAATGATCAAATATAGGCAATTTTGTATGGCCCAACCTAAATACATTCAAAACTCTGTTAGATCTTGGAGAGAAATACAAAGATAGATCATAAATGACCCTCATCCTTAATGAATTCACAGCATGGTTTGGGATATAATACTGGTTTCTCTTGTAAAAAGTCAAATAATAATTCATAAGTTAAACTATTATGCAAGATAACAACAGACATGCCTTATTTTACTCTACTTCACATTATTGGACTTAGCAGGTACTGCATCTTTTACAAAATGAAGGTTTGTGTCAATCCTGCATCCAGCAAGTCCATTGGTGCCACTTTTCCAACAGAACATGCTCACTTAGTGACGCTGTGTCACATTTTGGTAATTCTCTCAGTATTTCAAACTTTTCGTTATTATATCTGTTGTGGTGATCTGTTACCAATGGTCTTCGACGTTACTATGGTAATTGTTTTGGAAGCCATGAACTGCACCCAAATAAGATGATGAACTTAATCAATAAATGTGTGTGCTCCGACTGCTCCAAGGAAAAGACATCTTATTAGAGGCTAATGAAGTCGGTAACTTTAAGTGATGGCCAATGCTCATTTACTATTCCAAAAATCCTAGGGCCCCTATGTACTATGCTAAATCTACTACCTGGGTTCTATAAATGGAACAACAAAGCCTAGATTACAGCACATCTGTTTACAGCATGGTTTACTGAATATTTTAAGCCCCCTGTTAAAGCCTTCTGCTCAGAAAAAAAAGAAGATTCCTATCAAAATATATTGCTGTTTATTGACAATGAATCTGGTCATTTGAGATCTCTGGTGGAGACATACATGGAAATTAATAATGTTTTCATGCCTGCTAACACAACCCATTCTGCAGCCCATGAATCAAGGAGTAATTTTGATTTTCAAGTGTTAATGTTTAAGAACTGCATTTAATAAGGCTATAACTGTCATAGATAATAATTCCTTTGATGGATCTGGGCAAAGTAGATAGAAAGTCTTCTAGAAAGGATTTACCATTCTAGATGCTATTAAGAACGTTTATGATTCATGGGAGAATGTCAAAATATTAACATAAACATGAGTTTGAAAGTTGATCCCAACTCTCACGAATGACTGAAGGGTTCAATACACGTAGTTGAAATAACAAGAAAACTAGAATTGGAAGTAGAGCCTGAAGAATGACTGAATTGCTGCAATCTTCTGATAAATCTTGAAGGAATGAGGAATTACTTCTTATGGAAAGAAAGTAGTTTCTTGATATGGACTCTACTCCTGGGGAAGATGCTGTGAAAGTTTTTGAAACGACAACAAAAGATTCAGAATATTACATAAACTTAATTGATAACACAGCAGCAGATTTTGAGAGGACTAACTCCAATTTTGAAAGTTCTCCTGTGGGTAAAATGCTATTGAATAGCAAGCACTGCATGCTCCAGAGAAGTCTTTGGTGAACACAGAGTTCATCAATGTGGCAACATTCATTGTTGTCTTATTTTAAGAAATTGCAACAGCTACTGTAAGGTAACCTTCAGTGTCCACCACCTTGATCAATTAGTAGCCATCAACCTGGAGGAGAACAGCAAATTCTTTTGTTCACCAGCAAAAGAATTACAACTCACTGAAGGCTCAAATAATTGCTAGCATTTTTTTAGCTACAAAGTATTTTTAATTAAGCTACATACTTCTTTGGTTATAATGCTATTTCACACTTAATAGACTATAGTATAATATAGATATAACTTTTATATGCATTGGGAAACCAAAAGTTTTGTGAGTCCCTTTATTGTGACATTGGCTCTGTTGTGGGGGTCTGCGACTGAATCCACAATATCTCTGAGATGTGCCTATGTAAATCAGTGAAAAACAGGTTTTGTTTTCATTAAAAGCTAAGAGCCAAGATCATCCTTAGATTTGCAATAGACATCAGCAAGTTCAGCAGAAAGTACTCAGAAGGATGATCAAGATTTGAATTGAGAAAGAGAATATACACCCAAACTTGGAAAGGGCCGCTACAAATGAATGAAGAAGTCAGTACCTTTCCTGGTCATATGTTTTTTAATATGTATAGCACATTTCTTTCATTTCAAATATTCTGTCAAGCTTACCTAAAAATTGCATTGAAAAGACAGTTTAGTAACCGTATATGCCACATGTCACACACTGTGAGGTTCCCATTGCTTACCTTCTCTTCAAAAGAGTAGTTCACCAATGTTTTCTTCTTCTTTGTATCCAGAACAAAAGCACCCAATAAAAAGTCATTTAATATTGAATGGTTTTATGCCATTATTAATTATTTTATTATTAAATAATACTGCAAGCTAATTCTTTAAAATCTTGTTAATCACAGATTACAGAACAGAGAAAGTGAAGGTCCATGTGTTAAATGCCCATGCAATGTATGTTCTGTACAAAAAAGGCAAAAAGAACAAGGACAGTTACATCTGAGAAGTAGCAAGGCTGTCCTGATAAATCACCACTCTTCACAGTCAATCAACCTTCACTGAGAGTACCATGGATAATTGAAATCTATTGGTAATTCCTCAAACTCATTTCATGCAATCATGTCATCTTTTTCCTCATCAAATCTTTTTATCAGAACTGACATATTGCTAAATTAACTGGTGGAAGCAATAAAACAAGGGTCCACAAGATAATGCATTACTTGGATAATCAGCCTCCGAAAAAATTGCAAATTGACTGAATTTTTTTCATATGTTTCATAATAAATCTCTAAGGGTTTCAGGAATCCTACCCAGACACAATTGCTTGTGTTCCTCAAATTTCCTCTGTAGTATTAGAGAAATATGATCCCTGGAAGCTGCAGCTCTGAAAAAGCCATAGCATCAGGAATGAGACTTTGGTGTGCTTATTCGAAGGAGGAACTCTTCAATATATGTTTCTGGTAGTGAGAGATGGCCTTTCCCCAGAGCTAAGATGACCATACCATACAGTGACAATTTTCATGCATTGTCCTCGTATTTTGTTAATAGACCCCCGTTTGCTCTCATAAGTGCTTTGGTATGCAAAATAACTTATATGGTCATCCCATCTCTGGCTTCGGAATTATCTTTTCTCTCCCTCTCTCTTTTTTAAGATCTAAGCAAGTTAGATAAATTCACACTGAGGTTTTAGTGATTGCTTAATGGAGTGGTGACAAATAAATTATGTTTGCTACTACTATTACCCTCTCCCTTAACTGGCATTGCTAATTGAGCCCGTTGAACCTGGACACGACCTCAGAATTCTACTTATTACAAAGCTCTAAACAAACACTTTCAATCCATCCAAGTTGGAAAGTGAGCTAACCTCTATGTCACGCTAATTAATGTGCACCGAGACACAGGGCCGTTTTAACGTATGCAACATGATTTCCCACAATAATGCATTTAAAATGATATAATTACAAAATACTACAAGAAAAAATGGAAAAGAGCTACTGGGTAGGAAGCCCTAAAGTTCTCCCCCTAGAATCCCTTGAATTGTATTTAACAGAAGCATTGCCTGATGCCCCCATCTCATACAACCACTCCTTCTTTGTTGTTGTTGTTGTTGTTGTTGTTGTTGTTGTTGTTGAGGCATATCAACACCAGGCTGGTGTGCCGTGGCGTGATCTCAGCTCACTGCAACCTCCGCTTCCTGGGTTCAAGCGTTTCTCCTGCCTCAGCCTCCCAAGTTACTGGGATTACGGGTGTACGCCATGACACCCAGCTAATTCTTTTTGTATTTTTAGTAGAGATGTGGTTTCACCATGTTGGTCTCGAACTCCTGACCTCAAACAGGCCTCCCGCCTCAGCCTCCCAAAGTGCTGGGATTACAGGCATGAACCACCGTGCTCAGCCCAACCACTCCTCCTTATAAGACAAATACAACCACCATTGCTAAACCAAATCTTAGGGATTTTACACTAAACAAGCTAAATGATTATAAGTGTCATTCTTTTATATTTATTTAAAACTAGGTGAAAATTCTTCCTAGTCCCTTTATAATAAATAAAAAACTGTTATCTCCACGGCAGCAGTGGGATGTTGCGTATCAAACCTGGACTTGGAATTGAGAGACCTGAATTAGATACCGGGTTTCTCTTCTTACTGTATGTGCTTAGGCCGGTGATGTAACCTGTCTGACTCAGATTCTCTAAGGTTAGTGTGATACTTACATACAAAAAGATTTGTGTACCCCCTTGGCACATAGTTGATGCTCAATGAATATTAGTTCATTCTAAATAAATCATCTTTTAGATAAGGGAAATCTTTATTTAAATGAAATTTTAAAACAGATGTAAATGTAGCATGCAATGTGTCTCCATTATATTGAGTATCTGTTAGATTTCCCTTTCCTCTGAAAGCATTATATTCAATGTAATATTTCCACAACAGCTGGCATTTTCAATCTGTGCTTTACTTAGACTGAAGGTTTGCTATTTGGGATATAGTGGAACCAAGTCTCTGAATAGGATTCCTGTGAGGAAAAACTTGTCGGAGAAAAATCAACACCTGGAATATCCTTCTCTTTTCATGGCATGTTAATTAAATCCGCCTTAAACTTGGACTTATCAAAGGCGGCAGACTGAAAACACTTCAGGTTCCCAGAGGCAGAGTTTGATCTTAATATGACATCTGAACAGCTTTTTGAAGTTTCAAGAGCGTTCTTGACCATGGTCCCCCGCACCCCCGCTTTAAACTGACTTAAATTTGCTGTCAACAGTGGCAAAGATATATCTGAAGAATGACAGAATGGGTGTCCCTGGATGTTTCATTTTATTCTGCAAAATACACTTTCATCTAAGCACATATCTTTTTGATAAGATGTAATTAACGAAAGCAATTTAATTAATGTGTTCAGGCACAGGCATACAAATCGGAAGGCTTTTTCACAGTCTGAGCCATATCTCTGGAGACATTTTTATTAGTCAGAATTTTATTGCTCTTGGACAAGAGCCCCAATAATACTTCTGAGAAGCTACGAAGTACTTTCACTGTGTTTCAAAGCTAGATATTCACATGATGGAAAATAGACATAACATTCTGTATTTGTAGAAGCTGTTTCTCTCAAATAAGCAAGGACCTTACGAATAAGTAAATAAAATTAAAGAAAAATCAGCATTATTGAGCTTATTCACATCGCTATAGAAGGAAGACACAAGAATTTCCCCCTGGAGTATAAACCACTTTAAAGTCTCAAACACTCTCTTCTGATCTAGCAGCCTGTCAGTGGTCTTCAGACTGGTTTCTGACACCAGAGAATGGCCTAGCCAATTTTTGCAAAACAGTTACATGTCCTGTTTTATCACTATTCTGCAAGAGTAATCAGAAGCATTGAAGAAACAGGGATATTTTTAAGACAAGAAATAGAGAATTATCCTACTAAAAGCAGCATTTAAAGAAAGCTAATGTGATCATTTTCAAGAGAATTCCTCAAAACAAAGATAGCTTGCAATCTGGGCTGCCAGGAGGGGAATACTGGGTGGGGATGGGGATAGCGGAGGGGAGGGGAGGTGAAACCAGTGTATGGGGTAGTGGATGGAGAGAAAAAGAAACCTGGGTGAGATCCATTTGGCAGTCAAGATCAGAAGGACTCTTTGACCGTAAGGGCTGAACAGGAGAATGACTACTTAGGCTAAGATATTTATGAGTGGTGGTACATCCAAGACCACCGCGAAGGGGACACTGGGAGACAGAGAGGAGAAGAAGCCATGAGTTTTGATTCAGCCCAGTTGCATCGAAAGAGCCAGCCACATTTCCTCTGGAGGCAGTTTCATTCACCATCTAGGGAAACTTCTGTATGCCCCGAGCCACATCAACATCAGGGTTGTACTGAGGACAGAATGCAAGTAATAAAAGCTTTGATTAAGGGCTCATTTTCTCTTCCTTCAGCAAAAGCAGGTCAAGACCGGCTTCTCTCGCCTTAAAGGCAACCAGGTCCACACAGAAACCAAGAGGTGGGGCTGCCTGTGTTGCATGGAGAGCTCATCCTCTGGAAAGTATCAATGTGGTGACCCTAGGTGGGAAAATTTTAAGCCATCAGTTATGGCTTGTTTTGCAGTTTGAATACAATTCAGTTTCTTATTCTGAAGTCAGTCTGTTTGAGGACTTCTCTTCCGGACTCTGAACTCTACCCATTTCTCGTTGCCTCCAGCAATTTTTTCTGTACAGTGGTGACAGTCCAACATGCCAGCCTTGTTCTGTTCTCTACAGCTCAGTTCCTTGAGCATCCTTTTCACTGTGTGTGAAGAGCCCCTGGAAGGAACCTGCATGCTTTTACTTTTTTCCTTAAAAAAAAAAAAAAAAAAGAAGATCAAAAAGGAGGACTCTGAAAACTTAAAATAGCTTAGAACATTTTGTGGAGTTGAGGCTAATGCTGTACTGCTGGAACTAGGTAAGTGATCTGTTTTTCTGAATTCCTGTGGTCATTACCCCAAGCCTTCTGTATTTTATGTATTAAATATCTCTCCAGAAATACAACGGGTTTACATTGAATATGTCTAATCTGGCATTACAAATTCTCCTTTCTATCTTTGGGTACTTAAAAAAAGACTAGCCAGCCTGCTCCCTATCACTGGCCTCAAGGCCTCTCCTGTTTTCTTTCAGTCCCTCCTGTAAGAAAAGTTCCCAGCACAGTAGCCTGGGGTACACACTACATTCCCCACGTGTCCTCATAGCATCCATCTTTTTCATATCGTGCCAGACTCACCCTTCTGATTAAAGTGCCAGTTTTCAGTCCTGCCAGTGTCAAAGTGGGAAGGAATAACATGGCTCAGATAAATTGGAACACGTCTCTACAAGGGACCTTGTGACTCATGATCCTTTACAGTGAGCCCTCTCCTTTCCACCCTTACATTCACTAGGCACATCTCTGCCTCTTGAGAAGGGAACTCACTCTGAAAGACTCATATCAGGACTCATACTCTCCAGGATGGAAAGCATCCAAGAAACACTTGTATCCCTTCACAGGTTATGGGCCCATCTGCATGCAGTTGTTTCTTGTAGCTTTTTCCCAAGAAGAGGAGAGTCAGAGAAAAGAGAACTATCCCTTTTTTACTTTATTTTATCATTTTATTTTGTCTTGCTTTGTCACCCAGCCTGGAGTGCAGTAGTGTGATCATGGCTTGCTGTGGCCTCAAACTCCTGGGCTCAAGTGATCCTCCCACCTCAGCCTCCTGAGTAGCTCAGACTATAGGTGCAAGGCACCATGCCTGGCTAATTTTTTGTTTTTATTATTTTGTAGAGACAGGGTTTCACAATATTGCCCATGTTGGTCTTGAACTCCTGGCCTTAAGTCATCCTCCTGCCTCAGCCTCTCAAAGTGCTGAGATTACAGACAGGAGTCACTGCAGCCAGCCATGTTACTTATATTTTAATTGCCACAGTCCAAAGGCATGCACCAATACTCAAGAGATACATGGCCATCAAATTCATTGTCCCTTTGTCTAGTGGCAAATTCTGCACTACCTATACTTTGCATACCAACACAAAATAATCCAAAGTCCATGGAAGGCTTTCATGCACTTCATATATTTTCCTACATGTGTGTTTCTTCCTATATTTTCCTTCTCTTAGCATTAAAATCACATTCCCTTCACTGATAGTATAAGTATTATAGCATTATGCTGACTCTAAATAACAATTAATCGGCTGTCCTCTATTTATGTGTCTAACTTGATTCTGCTTAAACCATTGCTGCTCATTCATAAATTATACTATATTTGCATTTCCTGAGTGTATCTGTTTTTGTAACTCTTGCATTTTATACTTGAGACTCAAACTCAGTTACTGCATTCATGTGGATAAAGCTCTGATCAACTTTCAAAGCCTTCTTCAGCCAGCTGACATCTGTGTGATATGACAGAGGTAGTGTGGCTGGATACTTCTTTTTCAGTCATCATCAGTTCCCAAGCTCTAACTCCTCCTCTGTACTCTTATTCTTTTGACAACATTAAGATACAGTGTAGCACCCAGAATACCAGTAATTGAGTGGCACAAGAAAAATAGAGAGATATCTGAGACTGTACAGAAGCCATGCAGGTCATTTCTTGCCATCTTAGGATCCATCCTGGCCCAGGATAACATACAAAGTCTCTAAGTTACATATATGGGAACATAAATTTCAAAGAAAGGGGGGCTTTTGTTCATAAAGCATCTCCATTTTGTGCTCAAATTGCATCCTTATGTGATATTTGTCAGAGATAAATGCTCCATAAAATAGTGTAATCCATATTTATTATCAGAAACAAACTTAGACCAGGTATGTATTGCAGAAAGCATTTCATAGAGAAGGACTCTCGTACTAGAAAAACACAATTAATTTATCTGAAGGTCATTCATTTGTATGTTTATCATGAGATGACAATTTTACCTTTTCTCTTCTCTGGTAGTCTTCCCTCCTACCCACCTTTACAGTAAAGGGAGAGAATGAATGGTAGGCTCACTAATAACCATTTCCTTTCCAACTCTTCCAACAAATCATACCTTTGATCTGGTAAATTCTCCTTGATAACAGAGAATCATTTTGTTCCAAGAGCTAAAAGAATGCCATTATTTTACGATACTTTAAAAATAACCAGTTACAAAATTTCTAAATTTTATTAGGTGTCAATGGTATGAATGTCATGAATACTTTACATCCAACCAAACAGAATTATAGAATATGTTGTATGAATAATAAAACAATGATATTCATACTTTGGAAACCATTTCTCCTTTTTGTCAAAGGAGGCTAATGCACAAGGACTCAGGCAGTCATCCAATAAAATCATCGTTCAGAGAAAAATGTTATCCTAATATTTAATTAAACCTTCTGAGAAATGGAAACTAACTCACTGAGTTTCTGATGCCAATTTTTTTCTTCCATGCAATAATTTTATTTCAATTTTCTTTTATTGTTTCTTCTTAGTAGTTCAGTGTGCTTTAAATAGGCATTACACAGTTGCCCGATGAAATAATGGGAAAGTATTTCTATTCCAGAGTGGAAAACAAAAGACTATAGAATTCTCAGAAAGTTTGCTATGGCATAAGCTAGATCAGCATAAAGTTAAATGTATACAATTAAATGAAACCTCCTGACTTCTAGTCCAGCATGAGTGTGTATGTGTGTGTGTGTACTAGGCTTTTTAACTATTATAAAATATTTAAGTCAGCAATTAAGCATTAATTAAGCCAGTGACTAAACTTTGCAAAATTCTACTAAAAAAGTTTTGTAGACTTTTATAGTGCTTCAAAACATTAGAGAGCATCTGGCCCAGCTCAGCAATGAATTTCTTTTCATTGAAGGATAAAAGATTCTTTCCCACTACTGGGAACCTAAATTTCCCATCACTTCCTCCACCACTCATTCTGCACCAGACATTTACTATCCTTCAAACACACCATGCATACTCCTTCTATGAACCTTTGCTGTCCCTAGTAATCTCTGCCTGGGAGGCTGCTCTGCCCTCAGATGGGAGTGTGGCTGGCTTCTCACTTCATTCAGATCTCTACTCTATGTCATCCTTAGAAAGGCCTGCCAAGACATACTTTCCAAATAGCATCCCTTATTTCCTTATCCCTTTGTCTGGCTTTATTTACTTTCATAGTAGTTTTCATTATCTGACATATATGCTTATTTATAATTTATGCGATTATGATGTGTCCTCCTACAACAGAATGAAAAGGAAAATGGTTTTTTGTTGGTGTTGTCATTCTTGTTTTGTTCACCGGTGCTCCAATTAAACAGTGCCTAGTACAGAGAGCAGGCGCTCAACAAGTAGTTGATTGAAAGACGAATGAAAACTTAATATGGATGGCATTATCCTTGTTTCATAATAGCATTCCAAAGCTAACATTAAATATAGAGTCTAATTAATACTTTTGAATATGATACGAGCCAATATGGAATCCAGGCTTAATTTTTATTTTAAAAGTATCTTGAAAAGAAAAAAGATATCTTAAAATGGAAAGGAAAACAAACCACAAAGAAATACCACTATGCACCTGTTAGAATTACTAAAATAAATTTAAAAGCAAAAATGGACAACACTGAGTACTGACAAGGATACGGGACAAGTTGGACTCTCATACCTTGCTGGTGGAAATGGAAAATGGTAAACCCACTTTAAAGGACATTTTTTCAGTTTCTTATAAAGTTACCATATGACTTAGTAATTTCATTCTTGGGTACTTACCCGAGAAAAGCAAAACCTTAAATTTAAACATAAACCTGTAGGCAAATGTTTATAGCAACTTTATTTATATTTGCCCCAAACTGAAACAACCCAATTTCTTTCAGCTAGTGAATGGCTTTAAAAATAACTCTGTGTATCTCCATAGAATGGAATGCTGCTCAGCAACAAAAGAAAGCAAACACTACTCATGCACATGGTAATATAGATGAATCTCAAACTCATTATGCTAAGAGAAAGAAACAGGTCATAAAAGGCTACATATTATACGACTCCATCTGCATAACATTTTAGAAAAGGCAACATTTTAGGGATACAAATCAAATGAATAAATTAGAATGAAGCTGTAATATTGTCTAGGGATATAAATCAGATCAAAAAATTGGAATAAAGCCAAACTATTGTCTTTTTATCTCTTAATATGTCACAATTTTTTCCCTTCATATGTCACAATTTTTCACTTACTCATGTCCTCTTTTCAATGCACCAATAAAATTTTGCAATTTTCTTTATTCACCTTCTACAGAAAAAAAAAAAGGAAAGGAAAGAAATCATATCAGTTGTTGCCAGGGGCTGGGACTTAGGATACATTTAATTACAAGGAGAAGGAGGGATTTGAGGAAGGTGATGAAACTCTTTTATATCTTGATTCGGTTGCTGGTTATACAACCACATGTGCATTTTTCAAAACTCATAGAACTTTACACACAAAAGGTGAATTCTATAGGAAGGCAATATCTCTATCAAGAAAATGTTACCAGGAGTAAAGATGTCATATTTTGCCAAGTAAATAGATCGAAGTGTCTTAGTACTTGCCTTCATTCCAGTCATCTCTTCTCTATCTTTACCATTCACCATTCAAATCCAATGAACCACTCACATCGCAGTCTTCTTGTGTAAGAAAATGTAACTGAGTGCCTTAGAAAGAGTCTCGAACTGCAACAGGAGCCTGGAGAGTCTCCTCTGAGTGATGCCCATGCCTCTTCCAATGGATTTCTCTGGCTCCCTTTATTTTACCGCTCCTCTTGCTTTTTCTCTCCACATCTCCAGCACACATTTATTAATACTTTGTGTCTCATTTGAAAGTTAGCATCACACTGTCTAAAGTTATCATCAAGTATAGAGTCTAACAAATGCACTTAAGGGATATTGATAAGAGATTTTGCTGTCAAACAGCAAGCAGCTGTTCTGTACCAATGGTATGTAGGGAGAAAAGTGTTGGACACAAATTGAATACGTATATATTTATATAATACTCATGTATACTGGGAAGCGTGCACCTTCCAATATTCTGAGGAAGAAATTTTGTTTGTATTACAAAAACTTCACAAGAACAGAGAAATATTTATATGGGGCAGGCTGTTTCAGTTATATCTTGAGGGTTGGGGAAGAACATTGATGAAAACTTCAGGGGGCAGGTGGAATGATGTGAAAAAAAATGTATGCATCATAAAGGCTATGTGGTAGAGCTGTTTATTAAACTCATGGATTATAGCAGAGTATTTATGGAGGGAGATAATCTGAGACAAAGCCTAGGAAACTCTAAGTTGGGCAAAATGCAGTATCTTAAACATTGGAGTTTAGTCACTGTTTATCAAAAGATTAACAGGAGAGAGCTGAATTAGAATCTGTTCTTTCTTGAATGCTAATTGTTTGGCAAAAAGCCCATAAAAATTTGGGCTCACCCATAGCAAATATTGTCCTTCTGTCTTGTTTTGCAAAACCCAGCTTAGTTTCTGACAGGATTAGAAGGTCCTCAGTCGTATTTATTGGATCAGTTAGTCAATTGCGGTCAAAGTCTTATGAGAGAATTATATAACATTAGTAATAATATTAATAATAACAATAGCTACTCTTCGTGAGCACTTGAAGTAATCAGATAGCATGTGCATTCATTATTTCTAATGTCTGCAAAAGATTCCTCATTGTGAGTAGAAGTACCACCCTCATTTTGTAGGTGGGAAAACTGAGACTCAGAAGTTAAGTGACTTGCCTTAGGTTGAACAGGTCATTAACGGAAAAACTGGAATTTGAAAGCAGATTTGTCTTCAAAGCTTACATTTGTATTCTTTATTTTGGTTTTAGTGAGCTAGATGGATTTCAGAGATAAGGAAGATAGAGAGATGAGAGAATTACAATATGAATACATAGGACCTTTGTGTGTGTCCAGCCTTCCATAACTCCCGTCTCAAGTATCACCTCTGTTTTAGTTTGTTAGAGCTGCTATCACAAAATATGCTAAACTGTGTAATTTGCAAACAACAGGAATTTATTGCTCACAGTTCTAGAGGCTGGAAAGTCCAAGATCAAGGTGAGAGCAAATTCAATGTTTGATGAAGACTCATTCTCTATAGATGGTGCCTTTTTGCCATGTCCTCACATGAGAGAAGGGCAAAAAGCTTTCAAGCCTTTTTTTATAAGGGCACTAATTTAATGCATGAGGGCAGAGCCCTTTTAACCTAATTACCTCCCAAAGGCCTTACCTCTTAATGTCAACACATTGGGGATTTGATTTTAACCTATGAGTTGATGGGGTGGGGTGGGGAGAGAGGAGGACACATTCATTCGGACCGTAACAATCCCCATCCCTTTTATTCCCTATCACGGCACTGTGTTTATTTCTTCATGATAGCCACCACAGTGTATAATTAAGTGTGTACTTCAATGCTCCTTTATTTTCTGTTTGGCTCCCAAGCCAGATTTTAAGTTCCATAAATATGGAGACCAGATACGTATTACTCACTGTTGTATTACCTGGAGAGTAATCCATGGTGTGCACTAAAAAATTGCTATTTTTTAAGTAATTGAAAGAACTTAAGTGACTGCTAATTGTTAAGTAATTTGCTCTCCAAATTAAACTTTGGAAAGCAGACTATAAGACAGGAAATAGATAAAGAGATGTTCCAGATAGCACCGAATTTTCAAGCAAGGGTAACTGGGAGAATTGTCCTGACATCAACTGCAAATAGGGAAGTCAGGAAGTCAGGTTTCTCTTAGGCACTGGAAGAGGGGAAGGAGGGAGTTTGTGTGTAGACATGAATAGTCCAAGGTGACAGCAAGAAATCCAAAAGTAATAATTAACAGGAGTGCAAAAAGTCAAGCTCTACAGAAAGGTTAAACCTGGAGCTATGGATCAGCGAGTCATCCCTCCAGGTTGTAATTAATTCCCTGAGACTCCATGAATGCTAAGGAGATAAGGAAAATGATTGATGGGAGTAGAAAGACCAACACACTGATGACCAAACTATAAGGAATACTTATATTTACCACACCTGGGGAGGAAAAACTAGCTGAAAAGAGACGCATGTCTTCTCCACCTGCCCTGATACATCCAGACAACACAGATCCACCTTTCAATGCTCTGGTCAAGGGCAAAGCCCTTTGCCATCCCTTCCCCCAGGGAGAACTGACCAGTCCATCCTTGGTGATAGCTGACCTGGATTGTCATTGATCAAAGCACCAGAATTTCTTTATCACAGTCAGAGTGTTTGTTCTTCCTCTAGTAGAGTTATCCCTCTTAATATTCTCAGTGCCAACATCAAAAGAGCTCAGTGAGCATTGGTTGACTGATACTGACTGAAGGAGAGTAGAGAAGCAGGAGGAGAAAAATGACGATGGCACATCACGAATAAATAAAAGAAGAGGAATTGTCAAATGTTGTGAAGAGGCCAAGAAAATGTTTGATGAAACAGATATTGTCTAAATTTTCCTGCATTCCTGATACTAATAGCAACCATGTGTCAATTGCATACTCTGTCGAGGCTAGCCCTTTACAAGCATTTTCTCATTTGATGCTTAGAATAAACTTCTGAAATGTCTGTAATTATCTTCACGTAATAGATGTAAACACTAAGTCCCACAGAAGTTAAATGACTTGCCCAAGCTCATTCAACAAGATGAAATGGGATTTAATATCAGTTCTGCCCCCAAACCTCTGTGACTAACCACCGGTCACTGTCTTCTCCAATTTAAATTACTTAAAAAATATTAAGACAGTGCTCAGTGATGTTTGGGACTGTGTCCAGGTTACTAAGAGTCTATTTCTCCCTCTCTGTCTAATCAATACTAAATATCTTCAACTTGGTTCTCTATATAAAAAGAAACATAACTGTAATGTAGAGCAAAAGGATCTTCCTAACCTTATTTACTGCACTCATGAAATTTTAAAAGAAAATGTGCCATTATTATTTCAAATTCGTGAACACACAAAACATTCGTTATTAGCTCTTCATCTAAAATAAGTAAGTCCGTAACTAAAAACAGCAGATAAATAAAGGAGCCGTTGAGAGCCTGGTGAGTTTTTCTCCTTTCGTTCTCAGAAAGCAACTTTCTCAGCAGGGAGACTATACTCATAAAGCCTCAAAATCACTGAATTCTCAAGTACATATTCTTTCTTCAAGCGTTCTTCTTTTCCTTATCATTTGTCTAAGCCATGAAACTAAAAGCTTTTCACAGGCTAAAATTGCTTAACATATGATGCTAAGTGGTTTACTGAAGTCCGCATTTTTATTCTCTCTTGCTTATTTGGCTCTCAATGTATACTATTTGAGAAAGGGAGAAGGAGGAGGAGCAAAAGGGGAAGGGAGGAGGAGAATTACATGATGGTTGGTATAGAAGTGGCCTTTAGATCATTTGCTTTGATTGTTTACCAAAGGCAAAGGGAGGCCAGGAGCTAGTGGACTTAACTACACAGTTAACAAGGAGTCAGGACTGGAATTCAAACCTCCTGAACACACCTGAGCTCAGAGAGAGAAAGCAAGATATGGGTAAATGTATAGACTGGGATAGGGTAGAATCTGAAAATGAGAAACTATATAATTTCAATGGAACACTGCCTTAGTGGAGACTCTAATGTCTGGGAACCTGACTGAAATTCTAGTTCTGCAAAAACTAGATAAATTCTTGATCCCTCCAAGCCTGGGCAAAGGAAATAGTAACTATTATGATAGCTAATGCTTATCGGGCACTTAGGATGCACCAGGCACTGTTTTAAGAACCTTATCTATGTTAGCCTTGAGAATTTACCTCACAAGCCTAGAGATTTAATTCAGCCAATAGTGTGGTTTAGGGCATTAGCCCAGACAGTTCTCAATAAATGTACAATTATTTGGTCAATAATTAAAAATATAAATATTTAATAATGAATCATCTAAATGTTAATGAAATTTATGGAAAAATGTTTAATTATTGATATAATCAGATGAACTAATTTTTAATGATGATAAAATTAAAATTTTAAAGTTACATTTATGTGGCGAATGAATATTCTCACCAAACAAAGAAGCTCTCCTCCAAACATTTCTTCTTAAGCACGGAAAGATTTAGGTTTTATTTTAAATTCCAGTTCCTTATTTTGCTATTTCTGTTTCTTCTAAAGCAAAGATGTGCTTTAGGAAAGATCCACAGTATCCCAGGGAAATGGAAGAGTCAAATAAGAAATCTTCCTAAAATTTTTCATTGAATGAGCAGATCCCTAAAGCACTTGACATTTTCCTCACTTCTAGGATAGGACAGAGCAAGGTCTTTGTATATTTTTAGTTATTTATTTTTAAAATAGGTTCAAAAGAATTAATACCTTTGAAATATCTGCCGAGGACTTGGCAGATTAATCTGTCTGTGCACATTCCTCTGTTAGAGAAGTTAAATGCAGGTGAAATCCCACAGGTAGCCAGCTCTTCTCCCAACTAGCCTCATCTTCAGACAGCCCCTTTCATAGCTCTGGAGTCTTCGCAGTGCGAGGTTTCAGAATGATGACTTTTGGCAAGTCCCCCTCTGCCTGCCTGTGTTTCACCAGGAAAATGTACCCATCCAGCCCACCAATTTTCTGAAACCACCAAGTGAATTGTGTTTGCACTCTGTCCCCTTCCTAAGGCCAATACTGATAAGTGACAGTTGCTTTACTCTGTTGACATACTTTGTTGTAACCATGGTATTATGTGTCCTAAATATATCAGAATGTAGACAAGGGGCAGGATATAATTCTGAGTAGTGAGCTCTAGAATGACTGAGAAGTGATTCTTAGTCAGAATATTTGTTAAACTGCATTGTAAGGCATTATGAACTAGGATGCTCATTTGACGTCTGTGTTTTACACTTGATCTTAGCCAAAAGGCCGAGAAGCGATGATGCCTGTATTTTAAATCTTTTTTTTTTTTTTTTTTTTTTTGAAACGGAGTCTCACTCTGTCGCCCAGGCTGGAGCGCAGTGGCCAGATCTCAGCTCACTGCAAACTCCGCCTCCCGGGTTCACGCCATTCTCCTGCCTCAGCCTCCCGAGTAGCTGGGACTACAGGCGCCCGCCACCTCGCCCGGCTAGTTTTTTGTATTTTTTAGTAGAGACGGGGTTTCTCCGTGTTAGCCAGGATGGTCTCGATCTCCTGACCTCGTGATCCACCCGTCTCGGCCTCCCAAAGTGCTGGGATTACAGGCTTGAGCCACCACGCCCGGCCCTGTATTTTAAATCTTTAATATTCTTATGCACAGAGTTAACGAGTGCTTTATAGTTGGGTGTTCCAAGATCTAGGGATCACAGAAAGGCAAGGAGCAGAAGAAGCATGATAACATCGGTTGGCTTAAAGATAACTCAGTTAGGTGTAAAAGCATGCTTTCCTTTGAGACATTAAAATACTGATAATACTTGCCAAGTAGATTAACTACATTATGTAATTTACATCACAAAAAGTTTCCTGTCTTTCGAGAAAACTGTCACCCCAGAATTTCATTCATAGAAAACTAACTTTAAAATGGAAGTCCATAAGAAAATGTAGTTTTATTTACAAAAAAAATAGGTGCAGATAAGTTTTTGGAAACCTACTCCAAATCATACCCATTTGTATGGGTACATAAGACAGCCCTGTTCAGTAATTTCACATCCAAAGTCAGGCTCTGAACAACTTGGGACAGAAATTCAAATCTCTCTGAGACTCAAGGTCTTGATTTTCAACCTGAAAATTTCTGTAAAGATTCGTATCCTTCAAATAATTCCTACCTCATAGCATTGCAAAAAAGATTAAGTGAAAAAGTAAAAATATATATATGTGAAAATTTTAGCACAACTTCAACATATTCTAAGCATACAAAAATAGTAGCTGTAACTATTAATACTACAAAATGCATAACTAAAATTACACCTTAGACCAGAATACTTGCTAAAGAAAATCTGCCATCACACATCTGAAATATTTTCAGTCCTCTCATTTCAGACAGAAGGCATCCAAAGTTCTATTATCCTTTCAGCCACCTTCAAATAGTAACAGTAAAAACCAAGTTCTGAGAGAATAACTTACCATTTCCATGGTACAGTGTTTCACATATATCAACTCCCTGAATACCCTCAGTGATCCCACCAGTTGAGTAGTATCCATATTCACAGCTATGGAAACTGAAACTCAGGGTTTAAGTCATCTCTTTGAGGTCATCCTTCTACTAATGACCAAGTTAGTATTGCCACTCAGTTAGACCACTAATGTCGCTGCTCTTAAACTCTATTCCATGCTGGAAATAAAAGGGAAAGGCATTTGAATGGTATAAAGGGAATGTGGAGTTACAGCCTTTTTCTGCTTTAAATAAAGTTCATCTGGATCAATGGTTCTCAATGTTTTTTTTAACTCAAAATTCTTTTGCACTCTAAGAAAAATATTAGGGACCTCAAGAAACTCTTGTGTATATAGATTATACTTATTGCTAATTTCCATGTTACAAATTAAAGCTAAGAAAAATTTTTATTCGTTTTATTTTCTAATAATAAAACAGAATTTAAACTAAATAAGAATTTATTATTTGACAAAATAATTTTAAAATAATAACACACTATCTTCTATAGCATACTTTTATGAAAAATATTTGTTTTCCAAAACCAAACAAAACCCTTTAGCGAGAAGAGGTGATTTCAACTCACATGTTTGCAAATCTCCTTAATGTCTGACTTGATACAAGACAGTTGAGCTGTCCTAGCTGCCTCTGCATGCAGTCTGTTGTGCTATCACACATCACGTAGCCTATGGAAAACTCCACGGAATATATACAAGACAACAAGAACAAAAAGAACAAATAACATCTTAGTATTATTATCGAAGTAGTCTGACTGCTGCACTCTCTGAAAGATTTCAGAGACCCTGAGAGGTCCCAGCCCACCCTTTAAGAACCAGTTTAGGTAAAATATTTAAGAGAACTGAAGAAGCTCCCTAGCCAATGTCGGTCTGCAGTAATAATCCAAGTTTATCATTTAACTACTTGCTCATCCACAAAGGGTCTCTTTGTACTGTTCTGGGAAAGAATGATGAAAATGTATTAACGAAAATTCATCATTAATATAATAAATGATATTATTTTAATATATAATTATATTTTATATTATTATTATAAATTATAATAACATTTATCATTAATACATTTTCATTATTTAGGATGAATAATATTACTTATGTAAAATGTGTCAGAATTAGATTTACTTAACTGTATTCAGGGACCAAAAGTAATGTATTTCTATCTTCACAGAAAAAGAGAAGACAATCTTTGTTGTACGAATGAAATGTAATTGAAGTACCAATCTATTTTAGTGTCATTAACCAAACTGATTAAATCTGTTACATTGCTTAAGTGAAAGTAGTAGTCAAGTATTACCAGACATATCCCCTAATAAAACAGAGGGTAGAGGGTACCAGAAAAGCACTGGGAATCTTTAAAAAGATAAAGAAAATGTTATACAATATTTGGCTTTTTTTTTTTTTTTTCTGAGACAGAGTTTCACTCTTGTTGCCCAAGCTGGAGTGCAATGGTGCGATCTCAGCTCACTGCAACCTCCGCTTACTGGGTTCAAGTGATTCTCCTGCCGCAGTCTCTCCAGTAGCTGGGATTACAGGGGCACGCCACCACACCTGGCTAACTTTTTGTATGGTTAGTAGAAACGAGGTCTCACCATGTTAGCCAGGCTGGTCTCGAACTCCTGACCTCAGGTGATCCACCTGCCTTGGCATCCCAAAGTGCTGGGATTACAGGTGTGAGCCACCACGGCCAGCCAATAATTGGAGACATTAGCAGTTATTTATAATATTTCATCTTCAAAATATCTCAGCTCCAAAATATGCTTGTTCTTCCTTGCTTTAAGAATCCAAGCCCAGAATTAAGATATTTGTAAGTCATATTTGGTTTTGTTAATTCATGTGTTCCAATTATTTTTGCCATACCATCCTATTTCAAAATAGCAAATGGTATTTAATGCAATTTGTTTCTTAGTTATCTCTAACAACTTTTAAATTTAACATAGTACCTTAGGTGTTCTAGAAAAATTGTACACTAGTCAAAGCGATGTTAGCAGAACTAAATAAGTGATGAATCAATATTACATCAAAGGAAAAAACCCCACATTTTGTTAATTGGAAATATTTATGGAGTGTGAAAGAACATTAGCACTAAATGAAATTTGACCCCCATCGCCCATAGAGCCATACCCCCAAAAACAATCATTTGATCGCAAATTATGCAAAAGCTACACATTTGACATTTCCAGGTGTTGAATTTGATGAGAGAACATCCATGTTAACATTAATGTATTTCTCTCCAGCTAATTCTAGGTTGGATATTTTATCCATTTTAGATGTGCTATCATCCTGCAAGTTTTTTTATCTAACACCCGGAAGCTCTGAGGAAAAGAAAACACCTACAGGTTTTTTTATAAGAAAAAAAAAAAAAAAAAAGAGCTTAGATAGAAAGCATTGCCGAATAAGCACTGAGTTTTTCTGGGTTCCCCCAGGTTCTTCGCAGCAACAGCCTACTGGAGTCAACAGACTACTGGTTGCAGAATCAGAGGATGCCCTGCCAAATTGGTTTTATAGAAGACAAGTCTGAAAACTGTGCTTCTGTAAGTATACAAAATTCTTGGGATGTTGTGTGATAAAGCAGGGAAACGGGCACAGGTACCCATGTTTAGGACCAAAAGTTTCATAATTCGTTAAATACCAAGTAGAGAAAATATTCCTTTGAAAATACATAACTGTTTTATATGGACTGTTAACAAAATAGCATGTAGATCTAATGCTTCTACCCCCATTTTGCTCATTTTAACAGGTAAAGTTATCTAATAGAAAAAATGTTTATATATTCAAAAATGACTAAGGAAAAGATTCAGAAATAGAATTGTATGATGAGAAGTAAAAAGCCATTCAACAACTCTCTTGTATTCTTTTCAGTATATTTTACATCACCTGCTAGTAGATATTTTCTAATATGAAAAGTGTCTACAAATGTTCCATCATTCTTATATGTTACAGTCATTATTTGAAAACCTTGATAAAAACTTTTCAACCTAAAAAGTAAACAGGTATACATTTTAATATATTGAAGCTGAGCCTTACATACAAAACTTTCTTTTTCAAGGGAAAAGATATTCTTCCAGATAAACAATATACTTCTTTTAGCTTGGAATGTGATTAGACATTGTTGTAGAATATGTTCCTTCCTATAGGTTAGAGAAAGCTATATGTTTCATTTTGATTGAAATCACCTAGCTCTAATGGGGTCATGATTACAGAGATTGGGGGGGAGTGTTTCCAAAGAGGAGAAAAATGTAATTCGCATGACTAAATTGAGAACATCAGCTCCGAGCTATTCCTGGAGGCAAGTTGCATGCCAGCATTTCTGTTAAAAGAAACAAAAAAGGAAGCTGAATATGGGATAGGGAGGCTTTTTATATATAATGAGCAGAACTAAAGAACCAGAACTGGCAGACAGAGGATATTAAACATTTCACACTGTACAAGAAATGCAGAGTCCATTCAATAGATTTAAGTCAATCCCTTTGTTTAGGCAAAGGTTTATGATTCTGCTACTTTAAGTGCTTTTGATACCTTGTGCAGAAAATTAGTTGCTGGCTAGGATTCTTTGGGGAAAACACACAGAATTAAGTGTCAAAATTTTAAGTGATATCTTCTTTGCAAATTCAGTTCTGAGATGAGTTGGAAAATTCAGGCATTTGTGGACACAGATCTCTAGTTACACAGCTATAAATTGTAAAATGGAGAGGAAGAGCTATCAGCAGACACACTTTGGTCAAAGTTGTCATTTGAACAGCTCCTAATAAAAAGTCTCTCAGGAGAACTCACTAAAGTTGAGGCACTAAAACTTGTGCAGTTAAAGGCAAAGAGTATACGTTAGGAGTCTGGATTTCAGAGCTACAATTAGAATGCTAACTTTACATTTTTAGTTCCTTTATAGTGTCAGATGGTATCAGTGTGGTTAAGCTGATTCATCCCGCCTGTATGATTCACCCTATTCCTTCCAAAATGGGAAAAACCTATGCACAAGTAAGAGGTGTATTGGAAGATTCATTTGCTCCCAATAGTTTGTAATAATTGAAATTTCCACAAAAATGAAAACTTGACTTTAAAAAGTTGAACTCATAAAAGTAGAGAGTAGAATGGTGGTTGCCAGGGGCTGAGATAATGGATTCAGGGAAGGTTGAGAAGATATTAGTCAAAGGATACAAAATTTCATTTAGATGGAAGGGATAAGTTTAAGAAGTCTATGGCAGAACATGGTGACTATAGCTAGTAGCAATGCATTGTATTTTTGAAAAATGCCAAAAGAATGGATTTTAAGGGTTCTCAACCAAAAAAATGATAACTATGTGAGTTAATGCATATGTTCATTAGTTCAGTTTAGCCATTCCAGAATGTATATACTGTATATTTCAAAATAGCTTGTTGTATACAATAAGGATATTCAATTTTATTTGTCAATTTAAAACTTAAAATAAAACCTTTTTAAAAGTATCCAGGACTCTAAACCTAAAGGAAATCTCAGGGTCACTGTGAAAAACTAACCCTAATCTCTCACAAGTGTCCTATAGTTACTTTTCTTAATTTCCAAATCCCCTGTCTTTCTGGCCTGGCACATATTTCTAGGATGAGTAGAAGAAACTTGTATGTCCAGAGGTGCACATTCCTGAAGAGAAATTATTACCTACAGAAGAAATAGAAGTAAACCATAGAGGTGATGGACTAGGACAAGGAATTCATGAGCAAAATAGCTACCCAGAAGCAGTGACCAAAGTCATCAAGGAATAAGGACTTAATTCCTTTTCAAAACCAGTTCTCCACATCAGCATGCAAATGAAAGTATAATTTAAAGAGGGAAAATAGATTACATTTTAATATAATATTCTCATTAAAGTTTAATTTTAAGAATAGTTTTATAAAATCATCCCAAACTTAAATGTCTTTACATATAATCACAAGAGAATCTGAGGAACTTATAGCAATTCAGTTATTATTGCTTTGTAACCTGTAACCTGTTCATAACTCTGGGGAGACCCAACTCCAAGTTATTCTTGCTTCTTTAACTTATTTAATCCTGGCCAAAATTAGTAGCCCACATTTTCATATCCAGTTGTGATTGGTTTGGTATTCACTGTAATGAACTTCTGGTGTTTAGATGTGTGGTTTCTTTGATCTCGGTATGTCAGTGGTAGCAAAGTTTCCTGAATTCAAGATTTCCACATAATATTTTTATTGAGGGACAATCTCAGACTTGGAAAATATTCAGGGTGTTGTATGCATATTTCAGTACCCCTGTTTGTTCTCAAGCATCAAATGATGAGTTACAGTCATTTCTTCAGTGGGAAACTGCACTCATTTCATAGTTAACATAAGAAGTCTTAGTGAAGAGCAGTTTGGAGCAGCTAGAAATATGATGGGCATGTGGAACAGAAACCACTATCCAGGAAGTCTGGCTCAGAAGCCCCCTGAAGACATCTTCAATAGTTTTTCAAAAGGTATCTGTATTAGTCTGTTTACATGCTGCTGATAAAGAAATACCCAAGACTCGGTAATTTATAAAGAAAAAGAGGTTTAATGAACTCACAGTTCCACGTGGCTGGGGAGGCCTCACAATCATGGTGGAAAGCAAAAGGCACAACTTATATGGTGGCAGGCAAGAGAAAATGAGAGCCAAGCAAAAGGGGAAATCCCTTATAAATACCTCAGCTCTCGTGAGACTTATCCACCACCACAGGAAGAGTATGGGGGAAACCACCACCATGATTCAGTTATCTCCCACTGGGTCCCTCCCACAACACATGGGAATTATGGGAGCTGCAATTCAAGATGAGATTTGGGTGGGGACAGAGACGAACCATATCAGTATCAAATATAAAAACTGTGCTTATGTGTTTCTAATTAAAGTCTCCTATCAAACAATATAATTTTATTTCTTTTTCTAATTTGCTATTCTGAAAAAATATTTTCATATACTAACCTTCATGGCATTTTTTAAACCTCATTATTTAAAAGAAAGGAAATGAGGAGTAGGATAGTGGAATTGGAAGCCAATCTCCAAAACCCAAGAGCTGAGACATCATCTTGATAGAGGTCCTTCACATAAGAGGTAGGAATTGGACTTGTCAGTACCCAACCTTTTTTTTTTTTTTAATTAAAAGTTAAATTAGGCCAGGCATTGTGGCTCACGCCAATAATCACAGCACTTTGGGAAGCTGAGGCAGGAGAATTTCTTAAGGCCAGGAGTTCAAGAGCAGCCTAGGCGACATAGTGAGATCCCATCTCTACAAAAAATTTAAAAATTAGCTGAGCATGGTGGTGCATGTCTGTAGTCCCAGCTCCTCAAGAGGCTGAGGCAGAAGGATTACTTGAGCTCAGGAGTTTAAGGCTGAAATTAGATATGATCCCACAACTGCAATCCAGTTGGGGTAACAGAGTGTGACTCTGTTTCAAAAAAAACAAAAAAAAAAGCTAAATTAGTTCTACAAAAACCTTCTACTGCTTTTTTTCATTTACAATAATTTAATTTTTGACTTTTCAGAAAACATCTTTTGCTTTAATACTTCATTAACATTAAGTTGACCATTCACATTATTTCTATTCAGAGTTACTGTCAGGATCTTTTTGTACTGATTATTTGAAGACTGCCAGCTATCATCCTCCAAACAAATTATACCTTTATTTCTACCATGCACTTTAATTGATGAATGACAGTTTTTAAAAATGTGTTGTATTTCCCTTAAATTTGTAAATAAGCACATAAAGCCCTCAAGCAGCCTTCAGCATTCCTCACATGATATTGCAAAACTGAGATGTTTTATAGCTGCTCTGTGAGTCTTCTATGCTAATGCAATCCAGTGGGAACAATGACAAAATGATATCTCAGATAATTCGTATTTTATATGATTTTTTCAAATATACCTGAGCCCTATTTGACAAACACCACAGTTGATAAGTTGTTCTGTGGAAGAATCTAGACTCACATGATCAAAAAACATATTAATATTATAATATACTATAATTATAATAATTATATATTATATCCTAATTATAATGATGTAATATATATTTTATTAGAATAATTATATATAATATAATAATTATACATACTATATAACATAATAATTATAGAACTTTGAAAGGACATTTTAAATTACCTAGTGCAGGTAGTTACCAAGTTTTCAAGGAGCCTGTAGTGTTTTCTTCTTTAAAAATCAAGTTTCAAAATTATTACTTCTTTAATTTTAGACTTACTGAAAAATTGCAAGAGGAGTGCAAAGGATCCCCAGAATCCTTAATTTTTTTTTCTTTTTTTTTTGAGACAGAGTCTTGTTCTGTCACCCAGGCTGGAGTACAGTGGTGCAATTTTGGCTCACAGCAACCTCGGCCTCCCAAGTTCAAGCAATACTCCTGCCTCAGACTCCCGAGCAGCTGGGACTACAGGCGCACTCCACCACACCCAGCTAATTTTTTTGTAGTTTTAGTAGAGAAGCGGTTTCACTATGTTGGCCAGGCTGGTCTCGAACTCGTGACTCACCCACTTGGCCTCCCAAAGTGCTAGGATTACAGGCGTGAGCCACCACGCCTGGACAGAGTCCTCAAATTTTAACATTTTTCCACATTTTCTTTATCCTTTTCTCTGCATATATATGCATCTGTGTAAATGTATATAGATAAATTTTTTTATGGAAAATCTTGAGAATGAATTGCAGACACGATGTCCCTTTATTTCTTTTTTTTTTTTTTTAATACTTTAAGTTCTAGGGTACATGTGCACAACGTGCAGGTTTGTTACATATGTATACATGTGCCATGTTGGTGTGCTGCACCCATTAACTCGTCATTTACATCAGGTATGTCTCCTAATGCTATCCCTCCCCCCTACTCCCTCCTGACAACAGGACCCGGTGTGTGATGTTCCCCTTCCTGTGTCCAAGTGATCTCATTGTTCAATTCCCACCTATGAGTGAGAACATGCAGTATTTGTTTTTCTGTTCTTGTGATAGTTTGCTGAGAATGATGGTTTCCAGCTGCATCCATGTCCCTACAAAGGACATGAACTCATCCTTTTTTATGGCTGCATAGTATTCCATGGTGTATATGTGCCACACTTTCTTAATCCAGTCTGTCACTGATGGACATTTGGGTTGATTCCAAGTCTTTGCTATTGTGAATAGTGCTGCAATAAACATACGTGTGCATGTGTCTTTATAGCAGCATGACTTATAATCCTTTGGGTATATACCTAGTAATGGGATGGCTGGGTCAAATGGTATTTCTAGTTCTAGATCCTTGAGGAATCACCACACAGTTTTCCACAATGGTTGAACTAGTTTACAGTCCCACCAACAGTGTAAAAGTGTTCCTATATCTCCACATCCTCTCCAGCACCTGTTGTTTCCTGATTTTTTTAATGATTGCCATTCTAACTGGTGTGAGATGGTATCTCATTGTGGTTTTGATTTGCATTTCTCTGATGGCGAGTGATGATGAGCATTTTTTCATGAATCTGTTGGCTATATAAATGTCTTCTTTTAAGAAGTGTCTATTCATATCCTTTGCCCACTTTTTGATGGGGTTGTTTGTTTTTTCTTGTAAATTTGATTGAGTTATTTATAGGTTCTGGATATTAGCCCTTTGTCAGATGAGTAGATTGCAAAAATTTTCTCCTATTCTGTAGGTTGCCTGTTCACTCTGATGGTAGTTTCTTTTGCTGTGCAGAAGCTCTTTAGTTTAATTAGATCCCATTTGTCAATTTTGGCTTTTGTTGCTGTTGCTTTTGGTGTTTTAGACATGAAGTCCTTGCCCATGCCTATGTCCTGAATGGTATTACCTAGGTTTTCTTCTAGGGTTTTTATGGTTTTAGGTCTAACATTTAAGTCTCTAATCCATCTTGAATTAGTTCTCATATAAGGAGTAAGGAAAGGATCCAGTTTCAGCTTTCTATTTATGGCTAGCCAATTTTCCCAGCACCATTTATTAAATAGGGAATCCTTTCCCCATTTCTTGTTTTTGTCAGATTTGTCAAAGATCAGATGGCTGTAGATGTGTGGTATTATTTCTGAGGACTCTGTTCTGTTCCGTTGGTCTATATCTCTGTTTTGGTGCCAGTACCATGCTGTCTTGGTTACTGTAGCTTTGTAGTATAGTTTGAAGTCAGGCAGCATGATGCCTCCAGCTTTGTTCTTCTGGCTTAGGATTGTCTAGGCAATGTGGGGTCTTTTTTGGTTCCATATGAACTTTAAAGCAGTTTTTTCCAATTCTGTGAAGGAACTCATTGGCAGCTTAATGGGGATGGCATTGAATCTATAAATTACCTTGGGCAGTATGGCCATTTTCAAAATATTGATTCTTCCTATCCATGAGCATGGTATGTTCTTCCATTTGTTTGTGTCCTCTTTTATTTCACTGAGCAGTGGTTTGTAGTTCTCCTTGACGAGGTCTTTTACATCTGTTGTAAGTTGGGTTCCTAGGTATTTTATTCTCTTTGAAGCTATTGTGAATGGGAGTTCATTCATGATTTGGGTCTCTGTTTGTCTGTTACTGGTGTAGAAGAATGCTTGTGATTTTTGCACATTAATTTTGTATCCTGAGACTTTGCTGAAGTTGCTTATCAGCTTAAGGAGATTTTGGACTGAGATGATGGGGTTTTCTAAGTATACAATCACAATCATGTCATCTGCAAATGGGGACAATTTGACTTCTTCATTTCCTAACTGAATACCCTTGATTTCTTTCTCTTGCCTGATTGCCCCACCCAGAACTTCCAAGACTATGTTGAATAGGAGTGGTGAGAGAGGGCATCCCTATCTTGTGCCAGTTTTCAAAGGGAATGCTTCCAGTTTTTGCCCATTCAGAATGATATTGTCTGTGGGTTGGTCATAAATAGCTCTTATTATTTTGGGATTCATTCCATCAATACCGAACTTATTGAGAGTTTTTAGCATGAAGAGCTGTTGAATTTTGTCAAAGGCCTTTTCTGCATCTATTGAGATAATCATGTGGTTTTTGTCTTTGGTTCTGTTTAGATGCTGGATTACGTTTATTGATTTGCGTATATTGAACCAGCCTTGCATCCCAGGGATGAAGCCCACTTGATCATGGTGGATAAGCTTTTTGATGTGCTGCTGGATTCAGTTTCCCAGTATTTTATTGAGGATTTTTGCATCGATGTCCATCAGGGATATTGGTCTAAAATTCTCTTTTTTTGTTGTATCTCTGTCAGGCTTTGGTATCAGGATGATGTTGGCCTCGTAAAATGAGTTAGGGAGGATTCTCTCTTTTTCTGTTGATTGGAATAGTTTCAGAAGGAATGGTACCAACTCCTCCTTGTACCTCTGGTACAAGGTACCTCTGGTAGAATTCGGCTATGAATCCATCTGGTCCTGGACTTTTTTTGGTTGGTAGGCTATTTATTGCCTCAATTTCAGAGCCTGCTATTGATCTATTCAGGGATTCAACTTCTTCCTGGTTTAGTCTTGGGAGAGTATAAGTGTCCAGGAAATTATTCATTTCTTCTAGGTTTTCTAGTTTATTTCCGTAGAGGTGTTTATAGTATTCTCTGATGTTAGTTTGTATTTCTGTGGGGTCAGTGGTGATATCCCCATTATCATTTTTTATTGCATCTATTTGATTCTTCTCTCTTTTCTTCTTTATTAATCTTGCTAGAGGTCTATCAATTTTGTTGATCTTTTCAAAAAACCAGCTCCTGGATTCATTGATTTTTTGGAGGGTTTTTTGTGTCTCTATCTCCTTCAGTTCTGCTCTGATCTTAGTTATTTCTTGCCTTCTGCTAGCTTTTGAATGTGTTTGCTCTTGCCTCTCTAGTTCTTTTAATTGTGATGTTAGGGTGTCGATTTTAGATCTTTCCTGCTTTCTCTTGTGGACATTTAGTATTATAAATTTCCCTCTACACACTGCTTTAAGTGTGTCCCAGAGATTCTGGTGTGCTGTATCTTTGTTCTCATTGGTTTCAAAGAACATCTTTATTTCTGCCTTCATTTCATTATGTACCCAGTAGTCATTCAGGAGCAGGTTGTTCAGTTTCCATGTAGTGGAGCGGTTTTGATTGAGTTTCTTAGTCCTGAGTTCTAGTTTGATTGCACTGTGGTCTGAGAGACAGTTTGTTATAATTTCTGTTCTTGTACATTTGCTGAAGAGTGCTTTACTTTCAACTATGTGGTCAATTTTGGAATAAGTGCGATGTGGTGCTGAGAAGAATGTATATTCTGTTGATTTGGGATGGAGAGTTCTGTAGATGTCTATTAGGTCTGCTTGATGCAGAGTTGAGTTCAATTCCTGGTTATCCTTGTTAACTTTCTGTCTCGTTGATCTGTCTAATGTTGACAGTGGGATGTTAAAGTCTCCCATTATTATTGTATGGGAGTCTAAGTCTCTTTGTTAGTCTCTAAAGACTTGTTTTATGAATCTGGGTGCTCCTGTATTGGGTGTATATATATTTAGGATAATTAGGTCTTCCTGTTGAATTGATCCCTTTACCATTATGTAATGGCCTTCTTTGTCTCTTTTGATCTTTGATGGTTTAAAGTCTGTTTTATCAGAGACTAGGATTGCAACCCCTGCTTTTTTTTGTTTTCCATTTGCTTGGTAGATCTTCCTCCATCCCTTTATTTTGAGCCTATGTGTGTCTCTGCATGTGAGATGGGTCTCCTGAATACAGCAAAGTGATGGGTCTTGACTCTTTACCCAATTTGCCAGTATGTATCTTTTAATTGGACCATTTAGTCCACTTACATTTAAGGTTAATATTGTTATGTGTGAACTTGATCCTGTCATTATGATATTAGCTGGTTATTTTGCTCGTTAGTTGATGCAGTTTCTTCCTAGCATCGATGGACTTTACATTTTGACATGTTTTTGCAATGACTGGTACCGGTTGTTCCTTTCCATGTTTAGTGCTTCCTTCAGGATCTCTTGTACAGCAGGCCTGGTGGTGACAAAATCTCTAAGCATTTGCTTGTCTGTAAAGGATTTTATTTCTCCTTCATTTGTGAAACTTAGTTTGGCTGGATATGAAATTCTGCGTTGAAAATTATTTTCTTTAACAATGCTGAATATTGGCCCCCACTGTCCTCTGGCTTGGAGAGTTTCTGCCAAGAGATCTGCTGTTAGTCTGATGGGCTTCCCTTTGGGGGTAACCCGACCTTTCTCTCTAGCTGCTCTTAACATTTTTTCCTTCATTTCAACTTTGGTGAATCTGACAATTACGTGTCTTGAAGTTGCTCTTCTTGAGAAGTATCTTTGTGGCATTCTCTTTATTTCCTGAATTTGAAAGTTGGCCTGCCTTACTGGGTTGGAGAAGTTCTCCTGGATGATATCCTGCAGAGTGTTTTCCAACTTGGTTCCATTTTCCCCATCACTTTCAGTCACACCAATCAGACATAGATTTGGTCTTTTCACATAATCCCACATTTCTTGGAGAAGTGTAGAGAAAAAAGAGTAAAAAGAAATGAACAATGTCCCTTTATTTCTACACACTTCAGTGTGGAACATAAATACATAAAACCAGGATTGAACCCTGACCCACAGGAATCTTAGTTCAGGCTCTTAGTTCAGTACCCACTGCACCCGTTGTACAGTGGGTACTGAATTAATTATTTGAATATTTATTTAACAATATTTAAGGAGGAGCTGAATGCTATCTACAGAAAAGATAGATGACTTCTGCTAATGGCAGAAGTCATCCAGTCTCTGAGCAAAATAAAGGTCCTATATTCCTCTGGACCCACTCACTTTAGGAAGCAGTTTCAGCATCAAGAGTTACCTGAGCAAGCAGCAGGCTGTGGAGGGCAGTGAGAGGCAGCTCTCAGCCGCTGCCATTCAGGGCTTCTTCCTGCCAACTTCAGCCAGTAACACACTCTGAGAGAGACCCTTGGATAAGTTCTGTTTCTTCCATTTTAACATATTTTCAGGGATTTTCGTGCCCATCCCCCTTAGGTGAGTGCAGAAGGAACCTACTGGGGAGGCTTGCTTCTTAATCCAGCTTTAAAGAAAACAGATAAAGCAAGGCAACTGAGTGAAGCAGAACGGGAAACCCCAAGCCTATCTGGGTAGCCTCCCCTGTGCGGCAGTTCCTGGGGCACCTTAGGAAATCCAGCAGGCCCGGAGGAAACTTTTTTACTTTCAGTCAAATGAAATTTCTACTAAACTTTATCAAGCCTCTTGAAGACAATGAATTAGGTTTCTTTGGTGGATTGAAGGAAAAGCATGTTGGTCAAGAAAAGAGTCACTCATCACAGCAGCCAGGTGACTCAACATCCATGAAGGTTGTGTGGAAGAAACAGAAACCAAGAAAAGTGAAATATGAAACTGAAGTGCAGTGGCTCACACCTGTACTTGTAGCACTTTGGGAGGCCGGGGTAGAAGAATCACTTGAGCCCAGGAGTTCGAGGCCAGTCTGGGCAAAAGAAACGAGTCCCCCATCTTTACAAAATATTTTAAAAATTACTTGGATGTGGTGGCAAGCACCTGTAGTCCCAGCTATTTGTGAGGTTGGGGTGGGAGATCACTGTAGCCCAGGAGTTCGAGGCGGCAGTCAGCTATGATCACACCATTGCACTCCAGCAGGGGTAACAGAGTGAGACCCTTTTCAAAACAAACAAACAAACAAAAAAATAAGGAACTTTTAGTAAACAACTTGAAGGCTAAACTTGAAGTGAATTGCCAAATAATGCAGCATTAATTTAGAGTATATTCAGTAAATATGGTATGGAGTGCAGGCTTTAGACTTACTCCATACATTTATCAACATCTTGGATCCTGAAACTATTAAAGAAAAAGTTTTCACAAATTTACTTGTACTTAAATGTACTCCGAATTAGATCTTATGCTGTAGGTAGAATTCTACAGAGTAAAAATTAAGATCATTGACTTTATTTTACTTGCTCAAATAATTACAATATGTAACAATTAGGTAAGCAGAGCGAGACTTCCAATAATTAATAGTATGAAAAGTAATTTATAGTGAAATATAGGTGATTGTTTATATGACTAATATCATGCAACTGCAGAAACCAATTTTAAAATGTCTATACTTCAGTAAATAACATAAACATAATTTAAAAACCAAATGACAATTGTGTTTTTAAAAAGGCAAGCAATGTATTTGACAAACTCAAGTATTAATCTCAATAAGTAATGAGTTTCTGTAACATGATATGAAAAAATGAAAATTCCAGTAGCAAAGTTTTCAAAAGCCATATGTAAAGGTACAACTGTTAGCATACACATGAGAAAAATAAGCTTCTCTGGTAATCAAAGAGATGCAACTATAACTATTAGACCATTTATTCTGAGTAAGTTGCTCAAGAGCTTTGAAATTATTACACCCAATATTAGTGTAACCAGAGTACAGAGGACACTCAGCAACTGACAGGGGGAGTATAAATTGATAAAGTTGTACAACCTTTCTGGAGGATAATTTCGTAATGTGTTCTACTCAAAGCATTTAAAATGTATGACTATTTATCCACTTCTAAGGATATATTTTAAAGAAATGACCAGAGTTGCATGCAGACTGGTATAAAATATGGTTATGGTACAAAATGGTATATCTAAGCAAACAGAATAGTTCAATTTAGAACCTGGGTCTGGAGTCAGACCACTGGTTTGAACCCCATAGCCTCCCCTTTCCAGCTATGTAGTTTTGAGTGAGTTTAGTCTTTCTCTGCCTCAGGTTCCTTATCTGCAAAATAGAGATAATAATTGTATTTACCTCATAGATTCAAGGATTAAGTGTGTTATCACTTTTAAAATGCTAGAACAGTGCCTACACGCAGTGAACATCAGATAAGTATTCAATATACTTAACAACAGGTGATGGCAAGACTTAAGAGAGAATTTACACGCCCAGCAGTATAGGAATGATGAAATAAACTTTGGACATCTACATCATGAAGACTCATGCATCCTTCATAAACCAGATTTGCAAGAAATAATTAAACACATGGAAATTAAGGCCAACAATGTAACTGTATATAAAAAGTAGGCTACAAAATTGTACATGTATGTTAAACAGCATACATTAATGAATTACATGAAGAAAAGAAAGAAATCAGGAATAACTACAATGATTTTGGCTTGAGTTCCTGGGTGTATGGAAGCTCCTAGTGTACGGAAGGGGAAGACTAAGGAGGGGAACTATGGGCTGAAGCTAGAAAGTGGGGATGATGCTGGATGTCCTTTAGTCATTCAAATGGAGAAGTCAAGAGAATAGTTGAGTGTTAAGCTGGAGTTATTGGCAATATCAGGGCAAGAGATAGACATTTGAGGGTCTTCAGAGTGACCATCAGAAAGTAAAGATCAGCCAACACGGGAGAGTGTGTAGATAGAGAAAGCAGCTTGTGCTGAATTCCGGGCCACTCTCATTAAAAGTGCTTGGCCATTCTCTCAGAGAGACAATGAAGAGCTGGTGCCAATCCTGCTGAAACTGCTCCAAAAAATAAAGGAGAAGGGACTCTCCCCTAACTCTTTCTGTGTAGCCAGCAATACTCTGATACCAAAATCTGGCAAACACACAACAACAACAAACTACATGCCAATATTGCTGATGAACATACATGCAAAAAAAAACCCAACAAAATATTAGCAAACTGAATCCAACAGCACATCAAAAAGTTGATTCACTGCTATCAAGTAGGCTTTAATTTTAAGATGCAGGGCTGGTTGAACATATACAAATCAACTAATGTGATTCACCGCATAAACAGAATTAAAAACAAAAATCATACTATCATCACATAGATGCAGAAAAAGCTTTCCATAAAATCCAACATCCCTTCCTGATAAAAACCCTCAACAAACTAGGCATCAAAGGAACATACCTCAAAATAACAAGAGCCATCTCTGACAAAGCCTCAGTCAACATTATACTTAAAGAACAAAAGCTGGAAGCGTTCCCCTTAAGAACTGGAACAAGACAAGGATGCCCACTCTCACTACTCCTCTGGTACTGGACCTAACCAAAGCAATCGGGCAAGAGAAAGAAAGAAAAGGCCTCCAGATAGTAAAAAAAAAAAAAAAAGAAGAAGTCAAACTATCTTTCTTCACTGATGATATGATTCTATACCTAAAAAATTCTAAAGACTCCACAAAAAGTCTCCTAGAGCTGATAAACAACTTTAATAAAGTTTTAGGATATAAAATCAATGTATAAAAATCAGTAGCATTTCTATACACCAATAACACTCAAGGTGAGAACCAAATAAAGAACACAACATACACACACACACACACACACACCACACACACACACACACACACACACATCCATCTTAGGAGTACATATAACTTTGGAGGTGAAAGATCTCTACGAGAAGAACTACATATTACTGCTGAAAGAAATCATAGATGACACAAACAAATGTGAAAATCATCCTGTGTTCATGGATTGAAAGAATCAATACCATTAAAATGGCCATACTGCCCAAAGCAGTCTATAGATTTAATGCTACTATCAAATTATCAATGTCACTTTTCACACAATTAGAAAAAACTATTATAAAATTCATATGGAACCAAAAAAGAGCCTGAATAGGCAGAGCAATTCTAAGCAAAAACAACAAAGCTGGAAGCATTATATTAACCAACTCCAAACTCTATTACAAGGCCACAGTAATCAAAACAGGATGATACTGGTAGAAAAACAGACACATAGACCAATGGAATACAATAGAGAACCCAGAAATAAAGCTGTACCTCTACCACCTCTGGTCTTCAACAAAGTTAAAAACAACAAGCAATGAGTAAAGGACTTCGTATTCAATAAATGGTGCAGGATAACTGAGTAGCCATATGCAGAAGAAAGAAACCAGACCCCTACATTTCACCATATATACAAAGTAATTGGGTATATACACAAAGGAATATAAATCACTCTATTGAAAAGACATCTGTACTCATCTCTTCATCACAGCACTATTCACAATATCAAAGATCTGGAATCAAACCAGATACCCATCACTGGTGGACTGGGTAAAGAAAATGTGGTGTATATACACCACGGAATACTTCACAGCTATAAAAGGAATAAAATCATGTTCTTTGCAGATATAGATATAACTGGAGGCCTTTGTCCTGAGCTAACTACCACCTGTTCTCACTTAGAAGTGGGAGCTAAACATTGGGTACACATGGACACAAAGATGGGAACAACAGACACTGGAGACTGCTAGAGATGGAGTGTGGGAAGGGGTAACACTTGGAAAACTACCTATCAGGTACTATGCTCAATACCTGGGTCATGGGATTATTCTCACACCAAATCTCAATGACACACAATATACCCGTGTAACAGACCTTCACATGTACCCACTAAGCCTAAAA
Organism: Trachypithecus francoisi; assembly: GCF_009764315.1. Taxonomy (NCBI): domain Eukaryota; kingdom Metazoa; phylum Chordata; class Mammalia; order Primates; family Cercopithecidae; genus Trachypithecus; species Trachypithecus francoisi. The sequence goes on from NW_022681458.1 coordinate 12,756,250, forward strand.
TACAAGTTGGAAAAAAAAAAAAAACAAATGATGCATTTCACCAAAATAAAAAGAAAGTGCTCAGGCAATAATCTACATGTCCCAGGGTCCCCAAAATAGCAAGAGATGATTATTTTAGTATGTAAGCCTTATTTCAAATATATAATGAAATGTTTTATATATCTGGACATTTTTGCCAATAAAAATACAATTAGATGAATAAATCGAAGTATATTTTTAAAACTTGGGTTTTTATACCATTTCTCAACTATTTTTAAAATCATTTTGACAAAAGAGTACATTATTAAAATAGCTCAGAATAGCTTCAAGTTTCAAATTTTATGCAATTCCTGCGATGACAGCAATTATCCTCTGAGGGGAAAACCTGTCAATCAAGAAAAACAATAATAAACAATGTTTCTCATTAAAATACCTTTAAACTTCAAGGATACTGACTACATAATTTTCTATTTCTCTTCAGTAAAATTATTTGTTTGGATTAACATGTCTGTCTTAATCAGTTCTTCCAAAATCTTAGAAAAACTAGTTAGAAGCGATAGCTTAAAAAAGAGAAACACTTAGATTCTCAGGGTAAATTTTTAAAATAGAAGTAATTAAAGATGGATCTGACCAGTGACACCCCCAGGATGTATGTTTTTCTTAGCTTAGAGACTCCAGAGTATTATTTCTTTCTTTTGTAAAAATAAGACAAGCTCACTCTAGAGGTTTGTTAGGAAACGAGAAAGTGCTAAAAGCAGAAGCAAAATTTCTGTCTTTGCAAACTTACATATTGCACTTCTTTATAGACCAGAGACAGCTTTCATTTTATATTCCAGACAACACCCAGCAGCACCACAGCATCTATCATGTTGTTGGACACACACACACACACATAGTTGACCCCTGAACAACATGGGTTTGTGAACAGATCCACTTACGAGCGGATTTCTTGCAACCAAACTCAGATGGAAAATAAAGTATTCACGGGATGCGGTTGTCGTATGGGCAAGCTCCTCCAGGGCCAACTGTGGGACTTGAATATGCAGGAGATACTGGCGTGCTCAAGGGTGGGGAGTGGGGCTTGCGGGAGTGGTGGTTTTGTTCTGGAACCGATCTCCAACGTACACTGAGGGACTTGTATATATTTCTGGTGAAACTGTGATTCTGATAAGCAAGCAGTTTACCTCATGAAAACTCAACCAAGAGAGTGATCCAAAAGATAAAAATTAATCCAGTAGGTATATTTGCACCCAAGTATCCAATTCAAAGTCCTCTATATCTGCCCTCTTCACACTTTGTCTCCTGATTAGCCCTCACTCCCGATCACTGCCCCTTTCCAAGTTTCATTCGAATGCTTGCCATTCTTCAAACATCTATGTTCCTTTGCTCATGTTTTACTCGTCTGAAGTCCCCTGGTACCCACTGGCTGCCCCATAAGTTCTTGCTGATGTTTTCAATCCACTCATGTTCATGCAAAATTTTTAAACATTACTTAACACTTTAAAGCATTTCTTCTTCAGGACAATTCAGTGAGAAACATACTAAATTTTTAAATTCAGATTAACTCCTGGAAACTTACTGAAATTTCCTGCACTTACTTTCTTGGGAACTGACAGCTGGTTTCTCAATTACTTGAATATCATGCTCCTTCAAAATTGCTCTGTCATAAAAGAGAACAAATGGTCATCATTGTTAATGAAAGTGCTATTCACCACTGCACTCTTATATTCTTGCATTAGTTCTCCATCCTATAAATACTTATGTTTCTCCAACTGCCCTTTTAAAAGCAATTAACAAAACAAAGAATATTTTTCTTTACCTTCACTCCCTGTCAAACTGCCACTGTGTCCCTTCTTCTTTTACTACCAAATTAAAAAAAAAAAATACAAAGTATACTACCTCTGCTCTCTAGCTTATGTTTCTTATCATTTTGCTGAAATTTCTCTTGTTAGTGTCACCAAATCTACTGACATGTTTTCACCGCTTATATTACTTAGCTCTTGGTAGAACTGAACTCACACCCCCACACAGCTTCTGAAAATTAGCTATTTTCTCCATGGCTTTAAAAGCACTAGTCTCTCTTTATTCTTCTTCTACCTTTGGGATCATTACTTTTTCATCTCCATGCTGAACTTCTGCTTTCTCCACCAGGCGCTTTAATGTGATGTTTCCCAAAGATCTTCCCAAAAGCCTGGTTGCTTCTCGCTCACTGCCCTCGCTCCATATCCCCAGTTTCAGCCATGGCTATTTATTCATAACCACCATCTCTGGACTGTAGACTTGATGCCCAGGTGCCTATTAGGTACTCCCATCTGCACATGGCCAAAATGTCCTACTTCAACATGGCTAAAGGTAAATGTCCACAAATATGTTCTGTCTTTCAGATTTCCCATTTCTATTGACAGATTTGGAACCTACACGTCTTTCCTATCTATAATCCTGAGAAATACCCCTTCTCCCTCACCCTTCGTCATAAATTGATGATCGCTGTTTTGGTTTTGCAATTCTGGCTCTGTCGTTTCAGCCTCAGCGTCACTCTTTCATTGCTGAAAGCCCACCTGTTTCTTGTCAATATTTAAAATGCAAAAATCAAAAGCAAACACAGAAAAAAAGCAAAAAGACCCCAGCAGCATTGAAAAGTCACTGGTATCTATTTCTCCCGAAATCCTCTGCAGCACCTAATTCCGAGATGTATTTTAAGGTTACCATGAATAACTGCATTCCTAGTTCCCAACTGCCACCCTCAGCATCACGTAATTCCTCCAGGGGCTGCTGAGTCAATCCAGTATCTAATTCAAGACCATGGCTCTTACTTTTTAATTGAACTGGATATTAATTCCAAAGGAGCTGATTCATCATCTTCATCCTAATTTTTTAAATGGCATGCAAAATGCCAGGCCAATGAAAAACACTTTGACATTGGCACATTTTGATATTGGAAACACTCTTACAATAATCATCTGTCAGATCCTAGTGATAGGACCAAAATAAAATACTGACTGGTGAATGTATTTACACCATATGCTAAACAAATAGAATGTACAAGTGTTTCTCTATTCTGCCAAACTAAATGACTAAGCTTCTATTTGTGAAATCGCAGACCCCAAGAGCTGTGATAAACCTGAGAAGATATATTGCCCATTCTACTCATTTTTCAGGTGAGAAAACAAAACAGCAACGAAGAAAAGAGATTTCTCAAGGCCACAGAGTAAATTAGTAGTAAAGCCAGGCCTGAAGCTTAAATCCACTAGCTCTTAGCAGTGAAGACATCACTTTTAAAATATTCCAGTTGGTTCTCCACTCCAAATATTATAATTTTAAGAAAATGTTTCATAAGGTACAATTTATTCATTATAGGATTATCATGTATATCTGAGGCTTAAGATATTTACATTATTAATCCATGCTGAAAACCTAAAATTAGTATTATACAAAAGTACCTAGATATTTAGATTTTTGGTTATTCTCAATACACTCAAGATTGTCACACGTTTGTATCAATTTTAGAACATTTTTATTACTTCAAAAGAAACTCCACTTTGCTTAGTCATCACATCATCACTTCCTAAGCATACCATCTACCTTAGGCCCAGGCAACTGCTAATCTACTTCTTGTCCCAGTAGATTTGTCTATTTTTCTTTTTTTTTTTTTTTTTGATACAGAGTCTCACCCTGTCGCCCAGGCTGGAGTGTGATGGTGTTATCTTGGCTCACTGCAACCTCCGCCTCCTGGGTTCAAACGATTCTCCTGCCTCAGCCTCTTAAGTAGCTGGCATTACAGGCACCCGCCACCACTCCCAGCTAATTTTTGTATTTTTAGTAGAGACAGGGTTTCACCATGTTGGCCAGGCTGGTCTCAAAATCCTGACATAGTGGTCCACCTGCCTCAGCCTCCCAAAGTGCTGGGATTACAGGCGTGAGCCACCACACCTGGCTGTTTTCTCTTTCCATAAATGTGTTTACTCACAAAAATTGAATCATACAATATGTGGCCTGTTGGGTCTGGATTCTTTCACTTAGCCTGTTTCCAAGGTGATTCATGTCATATTATGTATCCATATTGTATTTCTTTTTATTGCTAAGTACTATTGCATTGTGTGGGTTTTATTTATTCATAAGTTGAGGAAGGTTTGCATTGTTTCTACTTTTTGACTGTTACGAATAATACTGTTATAAACATTTACATACAAGTTTTGTGTGGAGATATAATTTTATCATTCTTTGGTATAAACCCAGAAGTAGAATTGCTGGATCATGCTACTATTTTGATCTCCATTTTTTATTTTAAAGTTTATTTTGTTTGATATTAGTGTAGTCACTCTAGCTTTCTAATTATTGCTTTTTGCATGTTTTTTATTTTTAATCTGTATTTACTTTCAACCTATTTATTTCCTTCAAACTCTACTGTGCCTTTTATTCACACCACATAATAGGATATTGCTTTTTATCCAGTATTATAAACTCTGACTTTTGACTGGACTGTTTAATCCAGCTGCATGTTACCACTATTTTTAATATAGATGAATTACAGCTGCCATATGTTTTAGTTTGTTCTTCTGTCATTATAAAGGAATACCTGAGACTGGAAAATTTATCAAGAAGAGAGATTTAATTGGCTTACAGTTCTGCAGGCTAAATAGGAAGCATGGTGCTGGCATCTGCCCAGCTTCAGGTGAGGCCTCAGGTAGCTTACAATCATGGCAGAAGGCAAAGAGGGAGCCAGCACACCGCATGATAAGAGAGAGAACAAGGTGGGAGGTGGGGGTGATCACCCTTTAAAAAAAAAAAAAGATCTCATATGAACTGAGTGAGAACTCACTCATCTTCAATGAGTTGGTGCTAAGCCATTGATGAAGAATCTGCCCCAAACCAAAACACCTCTCACAACACCCTACCTCCAACATTGGGAATTACATTTCAACATGAGATTTGGAAGGGATAAACATCCAAACTATATCATTCTGCCCCTAGCCCCCAAAATCTCATATCCTTCTCACATTGAAAAATGCAATCATCACCTCCCAATAGTCCCCAAAAGTCTCAACTCATTTCAGCATCAACTCGAAGTCCAGTGTCCAAAGTCTCTTCTGAGACTCAAGGCCAAGTTGTTTCCAGCTATTAGCCTGTAAAATCAAAAACAAGTTATTTACTTCCAAGATACAATGGAGGTACAGGCGTTGGGTAAACATTCCTATGTCAAAAAGGAGAAATTGGCCAAAAAAGGGGTAATAGGCCCCATGTAAGTCTGAATCCCAGCAGGGCAGGCATTAAGTCTTAAGGTTCCAACATAATCCTTGATTTTATGTCCTGCATCCTGCTGCAAGGGGTGGGCTCTTATGACCTTTGGCAGCTCCACTACTGTGGCTTTGCAGGGTGCAGTCCCCATGGCTGATATCACAGGTTATAGTTGAGTGCCTGCAGTTTTTCCATGCTGAGGTTACAAGATGCTGGTGACTCTGCCATTCTTGGGTCTGGAGGACAGCAACCCCCTTCCCACAGTTCCATTAGGCAGTTCCTTGGTGGGGACTCTGTAGAGTGACTTCAATCCCACATTTCCCTTCAGCACTTCCCAAGTAGTTTCTCTGGTGGCTTCTGTTAAGGCCTTCTACCTCTAGGCACTCAGGCTTTCCCAAACATCCTCTGGAATCTTGGTGGAAGTTGGCAACCCTCCTTCACTGTTGCATTGCATTCTGTGCACCTGCAGGCTTAACACAACATGGAAGCTGCCAAGGCTTACAGCAGCTTACATTCTCCGAAGCGGCAACCAGAGATGTACCTGGGGCCCTTTGATCCGTGGCTGGAGGAAAGAGGCAGGGATGTAGGGAGCAGTGTCCTAAGGCTGAGCAGGGTGTGGTGCCCTGTACCTGGCCCCTGAGAGCTTTCTTTCCTCTTAGGCCTCTGGGCCTGTGGTGGGAGGGGCTTCCTCAAAGATTTCTAAATTGGCTTCAAGGCATTTTTTCCTTGAATATTAGCATTTTACTTCCTTTTTATCATGCTAATCTCTTTAGCAGGTGGTTCCTCCACAGCCTGCTTGGATTCTTTGTGTACCACTGGGCCAGGCTGCAAATTTTCCAAACTTTTATGCTCTGCTTCCCTTTTAAATATGAGTTTCAACTTTAAGTCATTCCCTTGCCCCTGCATCTAACTGTAGGCTGTTAGAAGCAGTCATGCTGCAACTTGAACACTTCGCTCCTTAGAAATTTCTTCTGTCAGATACCCTACATCATCACTCTTAAGTTCATACTTTCACAAATCCCTAGAGCATGGACACAATGCAGCCAAGTTCTTTGCTAGGGCATAACAAGGGTGACCTTTGCTCCATTTCCCAGTAACTTTCTTATTTGCATCTGAGGCCTCCTTGGCCTGGGCTTCTCTGTCCGTATTTCTGTCAGTATTTTGGTCACAACCACTCAACAATTTTCTAAGAACTTCCACACTTTCCAAACTCATTTTCCTGTCTTCTTCTGAGCCCTCTCAATTTTTCCCACTTGTCCCCATTACCCAGTTCCAAAAATGCTTCCACATTTTCAAGTATCTTTATAGCAATGCCCCACTCCTCAGTGCCAATTTTCTGTGTCAGTCCATTTGTGTTGCCATGAAAGAATACTTGATACTGGGTAATTTATAAAGAAGAGAGGTTTTAATTGGATCATATTTCTGTAGGCTGTACAAGAAGCATGGCCCTGGTATATGCTCAGCTTCTGGTGAGGCCTTAAGAAGCTTACAATCATGGCAGAAGGTAAAAGGGAGCCAGTGCATCACATGGCGAGAGAGAAGAGGGAGTTGCCATACTCTTCTAAACAACCAGGTCTTATATAAACTAACTGAGAACTCACTCATCACTAAGCAGATGGTGCTAAGCCATTCACGAGGGATCCACCTCCATGACCCAAACACCTCCCACAAGGTTCCATCTCCAACATTGGAAATTACATTTCATCATGAGATTTGGAGAGGATAAACATCCAAACTATATTGTCTTAGTACTTCTTATTTTTAATATGTCTCTTATTATGTTTGTTCCTCTACTCCTGCTTAACTTCTTTCTTTTGTATGAAGTGAATATTTTCTAGTGTAACGTTTTAGTTTCTAGAGCAATTTTTACTGTATTTTTAAAATATTTTCTTAGTGGTTGCTGTAATACTTACCATTTACAATTTAACACCCCAGAATACATGGTATACATAACACGTTAGATGTATACCAACTTAATTCTAGAAAGATAGAAATGTTACTTCTAGTTTATGTGTTTTTAATGTTATTAATACTACATCTATATATATTCCTAATTCAACAGTACATTATTATAATTTTATGCCTATTAAAGAATCCAAGAAAAGAATAGAGAGGAAGTATATATTTATTTTTTTTTATATTTACAATTTGCAGGTCTCTTTCATTTTTCTTGTGATTTTATTTTACCTGGTCTCATTTTCTTCACTGCAATACAACTCAGTTCTATCCCCTTTCTTTGCAATGTGTTTGTCAAATGTATTACATTTCTATATGTTAAAGGTCTAAGAATACAACTTATGCATATTCTTTTTAAGAAATTGCTTTTGAATCAGCTAAGAAAAGAACAACTATTCATTTTTCAGCAAGTTTGTAGTTTTTAGATATTATTTCTTTCAAATATTTACTGTTCCTCTCTCTCCTCTCTCTCTGATATTCCCATTGTATGTAGTTGGTGAACTTAAAGTGTGCCACATTTCTCAAAGTCTCTGTTCATTCTATTTTCTCTCTGTTTTACAGGTTGCATATCCCTATCAATCTCTCTTTTAAGTTCACTGATTATTTCTTCTTCCAGTTCAAATCTACTGTTGAGCTCTCCTATTAAACTTTTCATTTAATTATACTTTTCAATTCCAGAATTTTCATATGGCTCTTTTAAATAATTTCTCTCTTCTTATTTATATATTGCTAATCTGATGGAACATTGCCCTCATACTTACCTTTGTTTCTTTAAGTACCATTTCCTTTAGTTCTTTGAACATATTTGTAGCAACTATTTTGAAGTCTTTGTCTGTTAAAGCTGACATCTCACAGTCAGCTTCTGTGGCCTGCTATTTTTTCTTGTATATGGGCCACATGTTCCTGTTTCTTCGCATGTCTCATTTTTTTTTTTTTTTTTGGTTGAAAACTGGACATTTTAGATAACATATTGTCTTTATCCAACAACTCTTGGTACTGACTCCATTCCCTTCTCTTTAGGGCTTGTTTTGTTGTTCCTTAATTTTTCATTTGCTTTGTAATTTGGCTAGGTTATTTTAGTGAAGCCTTTGGTATCATTCCTCAAAGGACATAGCCTTGAAACTTTGTACAGCCACCTAGGATGGCACTGGTCCTAGCATGGGTCTCTTTGACTGTGTCTTTCCTCCATCTTTCTTTTTGCCTGCCTAGTCCATTTGGTATTACAACACTGAATGCTTGACCTCACTATTTACCTGGTGATTGTGCTATCATTGTTTTCAACAATGCCCTGGGGTATAAATGCTCAGCAGTCTGATCCAATTAAATTTCAGCAGAGGTTACTTTTGGAGCTAGCCTTTGAGTTTTGTTCTGAACCCCTGAGGGCTCTTCTTAAGATGTCTCATTCCCTGGTTCTCTCTAGGGCACTAGCTGGCCAATGGTTTAGCGTGCTGCTCTTAATTAACTGGGGCTATTGTTTTTGAGAGAATCCTTAGGCTTGAACTTTCCCAGACTCAGTTTCAAATACACTTAGTTCCTTGAGGAGAGCTTCAGAGATCTCTTTCACAGACTATCTTTCCTCCTGGGCAAACTCCCTGAACCACTGCTCTGGGAACGAGGTAGACTGGTATCCTCTGGTATCCAGTTTGACTCTCTTAGTGTCAAACCTCTTCCCTCGAGCAAATTTGAGTGAGGGTGGTCCTGGCATTCTTACCCCAACATATCTGGGGTGGTACCTCAATCTTATGGGTAGGACCTAGATGAAAAAAAGGAGTCCCCCAGCTTCTTGGCTTCACTCACTAAGGATTTAGTATCTTCAATTTGAAGTTAAAAGGGATGAGAAATGTGAGTAGCCTCTGCTTCCCAGCAAGATAGAGTAATTCTTGATTGGGAGTTGAGGGGAGAGAATGCACCATCTTCTTAGATGCCCAAATGGAGCTTCTGTCAAGTTGTGCTGGGAAGAGGGGAGGCAAGGGAAAGAAGGGAGTGGGTTGTGGTTTAACTTTCACAGACTCTCTCTTCTAGCGGAGATTTAGTCGATTTTCTTGAGTAAATATTTCTTCATTTTCTATATGCCCTTAGTGAAATTTATAGATATTATAATATTTGTTTTCATAATTTTTTGCCAATTTTTTTGTTTCACTGGGAAGCTGGTCCTCAGAGCTCTTCACACTGTTACTGCAGACCTGAAACTCACTACTTTCTCCATGTCCAGTTCTTTTCACTGTATATTACATGCCTGGCCTTTGGAGATGTTTGAGTTTACAACTGAGGGAGGGTTTGTAAATATAGAGTAACCAGTTTCATGTCTTATGTGAGAGGTAGTGTCATATCCTTTAGCATTTAGCCTCCTTGAGGGTATGGCTGGCCTCTCTCATGAAAGTTAAGGCACCTAATGTCAATGAGGAAGAGCATCTCATTTTTGCATAAAGTTAACAAGTGAATATTTGTGAAAAGAGGCAAGACTTTTCTCACCAAAGAAAAAAAAATCAGGGTTCCTTATAATACATGGAGTCCAACTTCAAAAGATGTTTTTGTTAGTCTTATTCTGAAAACCTGTAACGGAGGTCACTTAATGTACAGAGCAGCCATTAAAAGCCTTTTTCAACAGCATTGATTGTTTAACTTTAAAAATGCAATTTCAAGATAAGCCCATGAAATAAATTGTTTGTAAAATGTTGCCCTTAATATGACATGTGTTGACTTGTAATATAATTGTCAGCTAAAAGCTACATAGACATGAAAGGAGAATTGTCAAAGGGTGGTAAATGTTGCACAACTAAAATTGAGTCATTCTCTGTAGTACCAACTGGACAGAAGACCAAATTGTCTATTGATGCCATTCATTTTTTCCAACATAATCATGTTATTGGCCTACAAGAGAGCTTAGTCCTATATCCTTGAAGTCATCAGAACGTTTACCTATTTTCAACCAGATATCCATGGATAAATATATCTGTATCAAGTAAAATTTACTGCAATTTAGTCTAATAACAATGATAAGTCATGTGAGGTAGGTACAGGCAAACAAAAATAAACATGATATTAAAGTTAACAGTGATATTTATTACCACAAATTCCCAAGTGACTTTACTATGTGAGCTCAAAATTTTAAGACCCTTTCCAAATGCTTATTCATTGTTCTCAACAGTACAGTATTGGAATAAAGGGATATTTTGCTTAATTAATGAGAAGAGCGTGATTTTTCTGCCTTTACATATATACATTTTACATTGACCTTCAGCGTAGTATTCTGATAACTCAGCAGATCTCTGCTGTTCTGGCACTTAGTCTGTGAAAACACATTCTGTTGAATTACCTAAGAGACAAAAGAACTAGAGGTGTATTTTTGGTTTATCTCAGTAACAGCAAAAGAAATTCATCAATCAATGCCACAAGCTTCAAACCACTCTTATGACAACTCAATTTTATTGACTATTTTTCTTCCTTTGGTAAGTTTGCCTGCAAAGATGCATTTTTTTCTCTGTTCAAGCCAGCCCTTTCTCATTCTTCACCTAAGCAGAGATCCCTTTGATCTAAAGAACAAGGAAAGGCAAAAAAACTGGACCCAAGCCTTGTTCATGTGCCTGAAAACAAAAGGGGAAATTAATTTGCTTAGGGAAAGTTCACTTGGGTTTTTAGCATATGAAAGCACTTCTCAAAATGAATCAATAGTGAACATTTCAGAAATGGCCTAAAACAAAGCTCCACAGGACATTTAAGATGATACAAAATTAATGGATTCCTGTGGTGCACGAAAATTTACATCGCATCATTTGTTTGAAAACAAAACAAAACTTATACCAATGTATAATAAACAATATTTCTATATAAATGTATAAAAACATGAAGTGAATGGATCTATTTTCTTAGTTTGTTAATAATTATAGGAAAAATTTATGCAGCCTTTAGACTTAGCAGTTTTCAGTTGTGCAGAGAATACCTTTCGGTTTGTAGTCATGCTCTACTGTTGATATAATCATTATTGACTATAGTAATATTTGCACTATAACATTTTTAAATACTAATTATTAATGTCAGGAGGCCATTATGAACATGCACTGCCTATGAAAGATGAAATGGGCTTGGATTTGCCAGTCATTCCTTTGAGAGGCAGATGGCAGAAGTTTTTTAAACACCATTGCATTCTATAAGCCTCCTCTAGTAGGGCATCATTTCTTTCTTTTTTTTTTTTTTCTTTTTTTTTACTTTAAGTTCTGGGCAGTACATATGCAGAACGTGCAGATTTGTTACATAGGTATACGTGTGCCATGGCAGTTTGCTGCACCTATCAACCCATCATCTGGGTTTTAAACCCTGCATCTAGTAGCTATTTGTCCTAATACTCTCCCTCCCCTTGCCCTGCACCTCCCGACAGAACCCAGTGCATGTTGTTCCCCTGCCTGTGTCTATGTGTTCTCATTGTTCAACTCCCACTTATGAGTGAGAACGTGTGGTGTTTGGTTTTCTGTTCCTGTGTTAGTTTGCTGAGAATGATGGCTTCCAGCTTCATCCATGTCCCTGCAAAGGACGTGATCTCATTTTTTTTTTCATGGCTGCATAGTATTCCATGGTGTATATGTGCCACATTTTCTTTATCCAGTCTATCACTGATGGGCATTTGGGTGGGTTCCAAGTCTTTGCTATTGTAAATAGTGCTGCAATAAACATATGTGTCTATGTGTCTTTATAGTAGAATGATTTATAATCCTTTGGGTACATATTCAGTAATGGGATTGCTGGGTCAGATGGTGTTTCTGGTTCTAGATCCTAGATGACCATCAAAAAGTGGGCAAAGGATATGAACAGATACTTGTCAAGAGAAGACATTTATGCAGCCAAAAAAATATTTAAAAAAACACCGCTCATCAACACCGGTCATTAGAGAAATGCAAATCAAAATCACAAGGAGATACCATCTCACGCCAGTCAGAATGGCGATTATTAAAAAGCCAGGAAACGTAGATGCTGGCGAGGCTATGGAGAAATAGGAACACTTTTACCCTGTTAGTGGGAATATAAATTAATTCAACCATTCTGGCATCATTTCTTAAGGTGGCAAGACACTGCCCATTGTTTTACTCAGGCTTAGAAATGTGTAGGAAGAGCGAAAGGAGGTAATATACCCCATCCATTGCTTGCTTTTTTTCTTTCCTATTTTGTTTTTCAGTAAGCTTTCTTGGGTTGAAAGGTTTATTTTTTCTATGAGGAAATAACTTTCCTGTATTAACAAGTGAAATAGTGAATAGATAATCTGTACTGAGAAGTTCTGTGTGAGGTAATGAGCTTCCTAATAAAGAAAGTGTTCAAACAGAGGTAGAGTGAACACAGAGCCATGATATCACAGAGGTGACTCCCACATCTAGTGGAAGGTGGTGCAGTAAATGACTTCTGTGGGATCTTCCACTCCTAATTTGTATGACTTCATGAATCATTTCAAAAAAAAAAAGTTGATATTTACTTAATACTTCTGGTCTGCCAGAATATCTCCTAAGCACATTAGGTGGATTCATTCATTCCGACAGCATCTCTGAGGGGTAAGGAGTATTATTTTCTCCTGAGAAGGCTACCTTGAATGCTACAACTGAGTCACACAGCTAGTAAATAGTGGAGCCAAGAATAATCCACCCAGGAGTCCAGTGTCCGAGGCTTTCCTGCACTGTCTTCACTCTATTTATACCCATTTCTAGCCCAATGACTTAGTGGTGACTGAACAATATGCTTGTTCCTTTTTATACAAAGACAGAGAATCCCTTAATTATATAAGTGACTGTTTAGTGATTTCACAAATATACATGCTTTTTATTGCTACCATTTTAGATGCCTTCCTGAGAATTTTTCTGCCTACTTATCACCTGTTAATAACAACAGCTTTATCCACTTACGTAATGCTTTAGTTCACAAAGTACTTTGACTAACATTTCTCCCTGAGTTTCTACAGAAACCCCATGAAGTAACTGGAATACATACTGTAAGTGAAGAAATGTACATGGTTGTTGAAAGGTTAAATGCTTGTCCAGGATTATAAAGCGATGGAATCTGAGCCTGAACTCAGGTCTTCCAGTTACAAATGCCAAGCAATCTCCTACCGGCCATGTCACCTGCCAACTAATGGACTAATTGGGAAAATGAAATCTTATGATTTCATATCCTTGATTTTTTAGAAAAGCAGTTGGCAAAATACAGTCCTTGAACCAAACCCGGGCCACTGCCTGTTTTGTAAATAGAGTATTTTTTTTTTAATTGGTAAATAAAAGTTGTACTTATTCATCATATACAACATGCTGTTTTGATATATGTCTACATTGTAGAAAGGCTAAATTAGGCTATTAATATACACGTTACCTCACATTGTTGTTGTTGTTGTTGTTTTAGCAATGAGAACACTTGAAATTTACTTTCTTAGCAATTTTCAAGAATACGACACATTGTTATTAACTACAGTCATCATCTTCTACAGTAGATTTCTTGAACTTATTCCTTCTTTGTAACTGAAATTTTGTGTCCTTTGACCAACATCTTCTCAACCCCACCCTCGTCCTCAGCCCCTGGTAACCACCATTCCAATCTCTACTTACATAAATTTAACTTTTTAAAACTCTACACATCAGTGAAATTAAGTGGTGTTTGTCTTTCTATGCCTGGCTTATTTATACTTAATATCCTCCAGGTTCATCCATGTTGCCCCAAATGAGAGGATTTCGTTCTTTCTTTAAGGATAAGTAGTATTCCATTGAGTATATACACCACATATTCTTTATCCGTTCATTCATTGATAGACATTTAGGGTAGTTCCATTTCTTGGCTATCATGAGTAATACTGTAATAAACATGGAATTGCAGGTATCTCTTCGACGTACTTATTTCATATCCTTTGAATTGTAAACAAAAAGTATATGAAACAGATCTCCATCAGTTTACAAATTTATTTTGACAAGGTTAAGGACATGCCTAGAAGAACATGGAATCAAAGAAACCGTCTGTGGTCTGTGCCTTTCTCCAAAGATGATTTTGAGGGCTTCAATATTTAAAGGGGAAAAGCAGGCTGGAGGGGAAAGAGAGAGGGTACAGTAATCCACATGTTGCAGGAGAAAAGAGGGAATAGTCAATTGTATATTTCTTGCACTCAGCACCTTACACAAGATGAGGTGAACACAGAGTAGCTATCTATGGAAATATATAACCTTTTCTCTGTAGCTGTCGGCTTAGGAACAAAAGGAAAGGCAACTTCTTGCATGACTCAGCTTTCAGCTTAATATTTTTTTTCCTTTTGGCAGACTGAAATAGGGTCCTGAGTTTTTATTTTCCTTTCTGGGGATACATACCCAGTCGTAAGATTTTTGGATGATATGGTAATTCTATTTTTAATTTTTTGAGGAACCTCCGTACTGTTTCCATAATAGCTGTACATTGCCAACAACTGTGTACAAGGGTTCTAATTTCTCCACATCCTCTCTAACACTTGCTATCTTTTGTCTTTTTGATAATAGCCATTCTAACTGGTATGAGATGATATATCATTGGAGTTTTATTTTATTTTATTATTTTATTTTATTTTGAGACGGAGTTTCACTCTTGTTGACCAGGCTAGAGTGCAATGGCATGCTCATGTCTCACTGCAACCTCTACCTCCCTCAAGTGATTCTCCTGCCTTAGCCTCCTGAGTAGCTGGGATTACAGGTACAGATACACCAACATGCCCAGCTAATTTTTTGTATTTTTAGTAGAGATGGGGTTTCGCCATGTTGGCCAGGCTGGTCTCGAACTCTTGACCTCAGGTGATCCACCCACCTCGGCCTCCCAAAGTGCTGGGACTATAGACGTGAGCCACCACGCCTGGTCATCGTTGTAATTTTAATACATTTCTCTGATTATTAAGAATGTTAAGCATTTTTTGTTTATATAACAGCCATTTGTATGTCTTATTTTGACAAATGTCTATTTATATTATTTGTCAATTTTTAAATTGGGTTATTTGTTTTCTTACTATTGAGTTGAGTTCTTCATATGTTTTGGGTATTAACCCCATTAGACGCAAGGTTCGCAGATATGTTCTCCCATCCTATGTGTTGCCTCTTCACTCTGTTGATTTTTTCCTTTTCTGTGCGGAAGCTTTTTAGTTTGATGTAATTCTATGTCTATTTTTGCTTTTGTTACCTATGCTCTTGGGTTCATATTAAAAAAAAAATCATTGTTACTTCAAGTAACAATGATTTTGTTTACTTCAAGTAATTTTACAGTTTTAGGTCTTCCATTTTAATCATTTTGAGTTTAGTTTTGTCTACGGTGTGAAATAAGGGTCTAATTTCATTCTTCTGCCTACGGATATGCGCATGTTGCGGTTTGAGGGAGGCCTTGCTGCTAGTGTTCAGGGGCTGGCTGGCCTGTGCCTGAATCACCTGGCAGGTAGGCCTTGAGCCTGGGTCCATAGGGATGGGCCAGAGGCCAGGATCCACTGGGGTGAACCTGATGATTAGGTTTGTGCGGATAGGTTTGGAGCCTGGGTGCACGAAGATGGGCCTGCCACCTATATTCAAGGGGACTTGCTGAACCCTAGGTCCACAGGGGCTGACCGGGAGCTGGTGGGCCTTGAGCCTGAGTCTGCAGGGGCTGGTCAGGCACTGGAATGGCTCTGACATATACATCCACTGGGGTAGGCCTAGAGCTTGAGTTCACAAAGGCTGGCCCAGTGATGGGAAAGGCCTGGAGCTTGAGTCCCTGGGGATAGGTCTAGGCCTAGAGCCTGGATCTTGCAGGAATGGTCTTGGAACTTCAGTCCACCGGGTCCAGCCTGCTGCTAGGGTCTACTGGAGCAAACCTGAAGCCTGGGTTCATAGGGGCCAGCCTAGCGCTATGGGCCAGGGATCCCCAACCCCAGAGCCATGGACCCATATCAATTGGTGGCCTGTTAGGAACCAGGCCATACAACAGGAGGTGAGTGGCAGATGAGCAAGCATTACCACCTTAGCTCTGCCTCCTGTCAGATCAGCAACACCATTCAATTCTTAGAGGAGCACAAACCCTATCATAAACTGCATATGCGAGGGATCTAGATTGCGCACTCTTTATGAGAATCTAATGCCTGATGATTTGAGGTGGAACAGTTTCATCCTGAAACCATTGCCCACCCCACCCCTAAGCCCCATCTCCCCTTGACCTTCCATGAAAAAATTATTTTTCACAAAACCAGTCCCTGGTGCCAAAAAGGTTGGGGATCACCGCTGTGGCCATTAGGGTCAGTCTGGCAGTGCAGAGGCCCAAACACCGAGTCTGTGACATAGGCCTAAAGCCTGGGGGGCTAGGGGATCCTGCCGGGTTCTGGAGGCTCCCTGGAGGCTCCGTTCATGGGTACTAGCCTAGAGTCTGGGGCTGTGGGGGTTTTACTTGGAGGGGCCTGGTTTTGAGGTCTGAGGCAAAGGCTGGTGCTCACTTCCCTCATATTCTCCTACTCAGTGGGTATCTCTGCCTACTCTATGCTGCCTGGAGTTGGGTGATGTGAGTAATGTCACACTGTCCTTCCTACACTGTTCCATATGTCTTTTCTTATTTCTTTGCTACACGGGGATGCTGTAATCTCTCACCTGGTCTCCACAGCTCTTGTGAAGGTATTTTTGTGTGTGGAAAGTTGTTTGACTGGATGTTTCTGTAGGCGTAAGAGTGCTAAAGAGTCCTATTCCACCATCTTGTTGGCATCTGTTTGTTAATAAAGTTTTATTGAGACACATTCACACCACTCATTTACTTATTGTCTATGATTCCTACACCACCACCACGGAAGAATTGAGTAAATGCACCAGAAACCTTATGGTATACATGTTTAACATACTTACTACA
Organism: Trachypithecus francoisi; assembly: GCF_009764315.1. Classification (NCBI taxonomy): domain Eukaryota; kingdom Metazoa; phylum Chordata; class Mammalia; order Primates; family Cercopithecidae; genus Trachypithecus; species Trachypithecus francoisi. Next base: position 12,773,251 of record NW_022681458.1, read on the forward strand.
TGGCCCCTTACAGAAAAAAGTCTTCCAACATCTCCAACACGTATTCTAGAGCAAATAGCCAACACTTTGAAAGATAAATGCTACTTCTCTGTGTTGATGGTTTGGTATGGACAAGCCCAAGACTATTCCTGCTATACCTGAGGGATCTCTCAGGTCCTTTTTACATCAAATGTTTGAAGTACTTCACTCACAATCACAGAGACTTTAATTGGCTGGTCTCTTTTATTAGTCCATTTTCATGCTGCTGATACAGACATACCTGAGACTGGATAATTTATGCAGGAAAAAGGGTCTATTGGACTTACAGTACCAGTGGCTGGGGAGGCCTCATAATCATGGCAGAAGGCAAGGAGGAGCAAGTCACATCTTATGTGGATGGCAGCAGGCAAAGAGACCTTGTTCAGGGAAACTCCCATTTTTAAAACCATCAGATCTTGTGAGACTCATTCACTGTCATAAGAACAGTGCAGGAAAGACCTGCCCCCATAATTCAATCACCTCCCACTGGGTTCCTCCCACAACATGTGGGAATTGTAGGAGTTACAATTCAAGATGAGATTTGGGTGGGGACACAGCCAAACTATATCATTCTGCCCCTGGTCCCTCCCAAATCTCATGTCTTCACATTTCAAAACCAATCATGCCTTCCCAACAGTCCCCCAAAACCTTAACTCGTTTCAGCACTAACTCAAAAGTCCACAGTCCGAAGTCTCATCTGAGACAGGACAAATCCCCTCCACCTATGAGCCTGTAAAATCAAAAGCAAGTTAGTTACTACCTAGATACAATGAGTGTACAGCCATTGGGTAAATACAGTCATTCCAAACAGGAGATATTGGCCAGAACAAACGGGCTACAGGCCCCATGCAAGTCTGAAATCCAGCAGGGCAGTCAAATCTTCACGTTCCAATATGGTCTCCTTTGACTCCATGTCTCACATCCAGGTCACACTGATACAAGAGGTGGGTTCCTATGGTCTTGGGCAGCTCTTCCCTTGTGACTTTGCAGGGTACAGCCTCCCTCCTGGCTGCTTTCACGGGCTGGCGTTGAGTGTCTGCGGCTTTTCCAGGTGCACAGTGCAAGCTGTCCATGGATGGTGGGGTCTGAAAGATGGTGGCCCTCTTCTCACAGCTCCACTAGGTGGTGTCCCAGTAGGGACTCTGTGTATGTGGGTTGGGGGGGGCTCTGACCCCACATTTCTCTTCTACACTGCCCTTGCAGAGGTTCTCCATGAGGACCTCACCTCTACAGCAAACATACATCTGAAATCTAAGCGGAGGTTCCCAAACCTCAATTCTTGACTTCTGTGCACTCTGCAGACTCAACACCATGTGGAAACTGCCAAGGCTTGACGCTTGCACCCTCTGAAGCAACGACCTGAGCTCTACATTGGCCCCTTTCAGCCGCAGCTAGAGCAGCTGGGATGCAGGGCACCAAGTCCCTAGGCTACGCATAGCATTGGGACCCTGGGCCAGTCCCACAAAACCGCCTTTTCCTTTTAGGCCTCAGGGTCTCTAATAGGAGGGGCTGCTGAATAGGTCTCCGACATGCCCGGTAAAGAGTTTCCCCATTGTCTTGGTAATTAACATTTGGCTCCTTGTTACTTATGCAAATTTCTGCAGCCAGCTGGATTTCTTCTCAAAAAATGAGATTTTCTTTTCTATCTCATTGTCAGGCTGCGAATTTTCCAAACTTTTATGCTCCATTTCTCTTTTGACACTGAATGCCTTTAACAATACCCAAGTCACCTCTTCAATGCTTTGCTGCTTAGACATTTCTTCCACCAGATACCCTAAATCATCTCCCTCAAGTTCAAAGTTCCACAGATCTCTAGGGCAGGAACTCCAGTCTCTTTGCTAAAATAAAACAAGAGTCACCTTTGCTCCAATTCCCAACAAGTTCCTCATCTCCATCTGAAACCACCTCAGCCTGAATTTCATTGTATCATTATCAGCATTTTGGTCAAAGCCATTCAACAAGTCTCTATGGAGTTCCAAACTTTCCCACATTTTCCTGTCTTTTTCTGGGCCTTCCAAACTTTTCCAACCTCTGCCTGTTACCCAGTTCCAAAGTCGCTTCCACATTCTCAGATATCTTTTCAGCAGCACTTCACTCTACTGGTACCAATTTACTGTATTAATCCGTATTCACACTGCTGACAAAGACATACCCAAGACTGGGTAATTTATACAGGCAAAAGGGTTTATTGAACTTACAGTTCCAGTGGTAGGGGAGGCCTCACAATCATGGCAGAAGGCAAGGAGAAGCAAGTCACATCTTATGCGGATGGCAGCAGGCAAAGAGGGCTTGTGCAGGGAAATTCCCATTTTTAGAATTATCAGACATGGTGAGACTCATTCACTATCACGAGAACATGCAGGAAAGACCTGCCCCCATCATTCAATCACCTCCCACTGTGTTCCTCCCACAACACGAGGGAATTGTGGGAGTTACAATTCATGATGAGATTTGGGTGAGGACACAGCCAAACCGTATCATCTCTTCTTCCCATTACTTAAATGTATGATTTGTTTTTAAATTTTTATCAAAACAACCTTTTCATAACAATTTTGTGAATATCCTCCTATTGTAGTTTCACTTTAGTAAAGGCTTTCTTTCCTTCCTCTATTAGCTTCTTCTAATTTAACTACTCAAAGTGTCCTAAGAAATTACACGTTTTGCAGTATTTCCACGTGACTTACATCTGAGAATGAGACAGAAATATTGCTTTTTCTTTTTCTTCTGAAGAGTAATCTGACATCATTTTCAAGAATGATACTGGTTCCTGCATAAATCTAGCTTTTTTTTTCTCTAAGCTGTAATTACTAACAGTATTTTTAGTCCTATAAGCCCTAATTTGCCATCCGATTTTACTGTAGGCTGTTAGTTACAACCTACTAGAAATTTCAAAAGCTACTCGAAAGATTTGATGCATGGTTTGCAATTCTGAGAAAGGACCAAACACTAATCAGCCTTTGGAAAAGAGAAAAAGCATGCCCTTGATAAGTCAAAGAGGGGGCAAACAGAGTATATATATCTGGGCCTCAGATTTCAGGATATGAGTTAACAGGGGCAGGTACACATACACCTGAGCCTAACTAAGGTGTTACTCATTTTGAGAAACAGACACATCTGTGTATACCAAAAAACAATGTGCTCAAACGTTACTACATTTGTGGCACAACAGAAATAATGCAGTTATTATAAAAACTCTCTTATCTGTGAGGTTCATTTTGGGGATGATATTCTATAATTTGTATTTATTTCCATAATCATTTTCTTCCTGCTTTAATAGGCATTGTGCTACTCCCTGGAGCTACCATGGTGACTAAGATAAACATACTCTCTGCCTTCTCAGAACCAAAATTTTCTTGGCTTGGAATAGAATGCCCTCTTCCTCCTCCTCTTCTTCTTCTTTTTTTTTTTTTTTTAAATAACATTGGGTATCTTATGCTGTACTGAGACTTGATTGGCAGAAATACATGTTGTCAAGTAATGAGGGTGTGAGGAAGAAGGATTGGGGGAAAGCAGAGAGAAAGAAGGAGAGAGAGAGAAGGAAGAAAAGAAGATAAGGAAGGAAGAAATTTAAAAAGGAATGAAGATGAAAGGAAGGAGGGCAGAAGGGAAGGGGAATAGAAAAGCAGACTCAAAGGAAATAAAAGAGTTACAAACTATGAAGGGTGTACTTCAGACGACTTCAAATAATTTAGGATTAATTTTCTTGTGGACTGATATGGTTTGGCTGTGTGTCCCCACCCAAATCCTACCTTGAATTGTAATAATCCCCACTTGTCAAGGGTGGGGCCAGGTGGAGTTAATTGAATCGTGGGGGTGTTTTCCTCCATTCTGTTCTCGTGATAGTGAGTGGTTCTCATGAGATCTGATTTTTATAAGAGTCTGGCATCTCTCCTGCTGGCACTCATTCTCTCTTGCTGCTGCCGTGTAAGACGTGTCTTGCTTCCCCTTCCCCTTCCACCATAATTGTGAGGCCTCCTCAGTCATGTGGAACTGTGAGTCAATTAAACCTCTTTCCTTTATAAATTACCTAGTCTCGGGTATATCTTTATTAGCAGTGTGAAAACAGACTAATACATGGGCATTAATATAAAGTACAGATCATGGATCTGGAATTATGTCAGTTTACAACCATTATATATTTTGTGTACGTGAACACACTTTTTAATCACAGTATATGCTTACAGTAATGTTTTGCACTGCAAACACTTCTTTTTAAATTATCAAAAATACAATTTGCCTTAATGCAGACAATTACTTGGAGTACATTATAGAAACTTTGACCTTGAGGTTAAGTCTGCAGCAGTTTATCCTTATCCACCTATATGGTGACTTTTGAGAACTGAATGTTGAACCTGCTTCAATTTGTTGTTTTCTACATTGTCTCTAATATTTAACACAGTGATTCTCTCCTAATTATTGATAGGTCATTGGGAGGTTTTCTTTGGTCCTCCTCATGACACTGTAATACAGTTAAGCTCAGATCCAAAATTGTTGATTTTATGCTTTAAAAAAAGATTTTAAGTGATGATGGAAGTAAATGTAACGTTAATCAAAATCACCTGCAGAGGGGCTGATGCTTGTAAATTGTCAATCCATGTGGTTCTAAGGGCAGCAGGTTTGTCTGTTTGCAAATAAAGTGGAGTGACCATTTAACAGTGGTCTAAGGGTTAACCAGAACATTCTGCTTTGAAAGTCTGTGATTATTGATGTGTTGATTTTATTTGGAAAGGGTTGTAGCACAGTTTAAAATTTGAGCAATACATTCAGACACAAAGATTCCTGAAGTGTCAGGTTCTGTTTATGTCAGAGTCTTTTAGCACTTCCTGAGAGGCAGGCAGTACATTCAGGATGAATTTTTTTCAAGACTACCCACTAAATACTCCTGGCAGAATCAAGTTGGAAAGATTCCTCCATCTTCTATCCCCTACCTAACACCCACACACTTGCACATATCCATATAATTTTTCTAGACCATTTCTGCCTAGTGTATTTTCAGGCAGGCAGTGTTTTTTAGTGACCTCAGAGCTCTTTGGCCCTGACTTTATCAAGTATCTGGAATTGTATGAACCAACACTCATTCAATTTGAAGCACTTATCCCAATTCTGTAATTCATGTGTGGCGTTCCATGCCAGACCAGCACCCTCTTCACATCATCAGGAGGGAAAGAACATTTGATCTGCCACTAATGAGCTGTTAGATTTGGGGTCAATTATTCTGCCCCTCTCAGCTAATTTCCTCATCTGTAAAATAAACTGCTTTGACTGAATGTTTTCAAAGTTTCTTTCCATCTCTGAAAGTCTATGATTCTCTGATTATCTGTTCCAGTTAGTATGGCTGAACAACAAATTAACCCAAAATTTAGTAGCATAAAACAACCTCTCATTATGCGCACACATTTTGTGGATCAGGAATTCGGTCAGGGAACAAGGCAGGTGGCTTGTTCCTACTTCACACTGTCTGAAACTCAGCTAGAAGACTCAAAGCCTGGTTCCACAGGGCATCAGCTGTGTTGGCTGGAAAGCCAAGGGCTGAACCAACTGGAAGTTTGCTCATTCACATGTCTGACACCTGGGCTGGAAAACTGAGACTTCAAATAGCTGGACATCCCCAGGCATCTCTCCCTGTCTCTTTGTGGCCTCTTCAAGTGTTCTTTCCGCCACTGCATCTTCAGTGGAGCCAGACTTCATACATGGTGGCTCAGGATTCCCAAGGTACATGTTCCAAGAGCCAGCTAGAAGCTATGTTACATTTTATGGCCTATCTTCAGAAGTCACTAGGGTTATGTACAGTATAGACACAGCCCACTCAGAGAAAAGGGGAAGGAACCCTGAACACACCTCTTGATGGACACATGTCAACAGTACATTGTAAAACATGGATTTGGGGTGATATATACTGGGGTCTTCACCTCTGGAAAATGCAGTGTCACATCATGCAGAAGTAGCTTCTCAATGTGTTTGGTCTAAAATTAATAAAACTAATCTTCCATGATTCCCACCTTCTTGAATTTTTAGTTTAAAAAAGTTATGACACTAGATAAAAACATGATTAGTAGACACTTACAGTAGACAATTATAGTAACTGCTTATATAATGAACTGGCTCATGTGATTCTAGAGACTGAGAAGTTTCATGATCTGCAGGCCATAGACCCAGGAAAGCCAGTAGTGTAATTCAAAGGCCTGAGAGCTGATGACATAGATTCCAGTTCAAGTGTGAAGACATGAGAACAAGGAGTGATAAAAAGTAGATCAATGTCTCAGCTCTTCAGTTTCAGTCAGAGAACAAATTCAACCTTCCTCCACCTTTTTATTCTATTAGGGTCCTCAATGAATTACATAATGCCCACCCACATTGAGGAGGCCAGTCTGCACTGCTCAGTCCCCTAATTCAAAGGCTAATCTCTTCCAGAAGCACTTCACAGACACAGATAGGTTCTGTAGAAGGCAGTCATCCAGAAATAATGTTTAACCAGCTATCTGGGCATCCAGTGGCCCAGTTAAGTTGACATATAAAACCAACCATCACACTGCTGTTGGAGATTCTTTAGCTAATTGGCATATGAAACCCCTTCCTGACATTACAAAAAATAAAAATAAATTAAATAAAAGAGGTTGAATCGCTTGATACATACCATAGATAGAGGTCTGTAGTTGCAGTTGCCTACCACTCCAAGGTAAATAAATCCAGGGTAAGGACCATTATAAAAAAGAAAGAAAAGGAAATTTCTTTTTTTTTTTTTTTTAAGTTCTAGAGTACATGTGCACAACGTGCAGGTTTGTTACATATGTATACATGTGCCTTGTTGGTGTGCTGCACCCATTAACTCGTCATTTACATTAGGTATATCTCCTAATGCTATCCCTCCCTCCCCTCCCCACAATAGGACCTGGTGTGTGATGCTCCCCTTCCTCTGTCCAAGTGATCTCATTGTTCAATTCCCACCTATGAGTGAGAACATGTGGTATATGGTTTTCTGTTCTTGCGATAGTTTGCTGAGAATGATGATTTCCAGCTTCATTCATATCCCTACAAAGGATACGAACTCATCCTTTTTATGGCTGCATAGTATTCCATGGTGTATATGTGCCACACTTTCTTAATCCAGTCTGTCACTGATGGACATTTCGGTTGATTCCAAGTCTTTGCTATTGTGAATAGTGCCGCAATAAACATATGTGTGCATGTGTCTTTATAGCAGCATGTCCTATAATCCTTTGGGTATATCCCCAGTAATGGGATGGCTGGGTCAAATGGTATTTCTAGTTCTAGATCCTTGAGGAATCGCCACACTGTTTTCCACAATGGTTGAACTAGTTTACAGTCCCACCAACAGTGTAAAAGTGTTCCTGTTTCTCCACATCCTCTCCACACCTGTTGTTTCCTGATTTTTTAATGATTGCCATTCTAACTGGTGTGAGATGGTATCTCATTGTGGTTTTGATTTGCATTTCTCTGATGGTGAGTGATGATGAGCATTTTTTCATGAATCTGTTGGCTATATGAATGTCTTCTTTTGAGAAGTGTCTGTTCATATCCTTTGCCCACTTTTTGATGGGGCTGTTTGTTTTTTTCTTGTAAATTTGATTGAGTTCTTTATAGGTCCTGGATATTAGCCCTTTGTCAGATGAGTAGATTGCAAAAATTTTCTCCCATTCTGTAGGTTGCCTGTTCACTCTGATGGTAGTTTCTTTTGCTGTGCAGAAGCTCTTTATTAGCTGGTTATTTTGCTCGCTGGTTGATGCAGTTTCTTCCTAGCATCCATGGACTTTACATTTTGACATGTTTTTGCAATGACTGGTACCGGTTGTTCCTTTCCACGTTTAGTGCTTCCTTCAGGATCTCTTGTAGGACAGGCCTGGTGGTGACAAAATCTCTAAGCATTTGCTTGTCTGTAAAGGATTTTATTTCTCCTTCACTTATGAAACTTAGTTTGGCTGCATATGAAATTCTGGGTTGAAAATTCTTTTCTTTAACAATGCTGAATATTGGCCCCCACTCTTCTCTGGCTTGGAGAGTTTCTGCCAAGAGATCTGCTGTTAGTCTGATGGGCTTCCCTTTGGGGGTAACCCGATCTTTCTCTCTGGCTGCCCTTAACATTTTTTCCTTTATTTCAACTTTGGTGAATCTGACCATTATGTGTCTTAGAGTTGCTCTTCTCGAGGAGTATCTTTGTGGCATTCTCTATATTTCCTGAATTTGGATGTTGGCCTGCCTTACTAGGTTGGGGAAGTTCTCCTGGATGATATCCTGCAGAGTGTTTTCCAACTTGGTTCAATTTTCCTTGTCACTTTCAGTCACACCAATCAGATGTAGATTTGGTCTTTTCACATAATCCCATACTTCTTGGAGGTTTTGTTCATTTCTTTTTACTCTTTTTTTCTCTACGCTTCTCTTCTTGCTTCATTTCATTCATTTGATCTTCAATCACTGATACTCTTTCTTCCAGTTGATCGAGTTGGTTACTGAAGCTTGTGCATTTGTCATGTATTTATCATGTTATGGTTTTCATCTCTATCAGTTCTTTTAAGGTCTTCTCTGCATTGATTGTTTTAGTTATCCATTCATCCGTTCTTTTTTCAAGGTTTTTAGTTTCTTTGCATTGGTTACATAGTTCCTCCCTTAGCTCTGAGAAGTTTGGTCGACTGAAGCCTTCTTCTCTCAACTTGTCAAAGTCATTCTCCGTCCAGCTTTATTCTGTTGCTGGCAATAGCTGCGTTCCTTTGGAGGGGGAGATGCGCTCTGATTTTTTGAATTTCCAGCTTTTCTGCACTGCTTTTTCTCCGTCTTTGTGGTTTTGTCTGCCTTTGGTCTTTGATGATGGTGATGTATTGATGGGCTTTTGGTGTGGGTGTCCTTTCTGTTTGTTAGTTTTCCTTCTAACAGTCAGGACCCTCAGCTGCAGGTCTGTTGGAGTTTGCTTGAGGTCCACTCCAGACCCTGTTTGCCGAGGTAACAGCAGCGGAGGCTGCAGAAGATAGAATATTGCTGCACAGTGAGTGTTGCTGTCTGATTCTTGCTCTGGAGGCTTCGTCTCAGGGGTGTACTCCACCGTGTGAGGTGTGAGGTGTGGGTCTGCACCTAGTGGGGGATGTCTCCCAGTTAGGCTGCTCAGGGGTCAGGGACCCACTTGAGCAGGCAGTCTGTCCATTCTCAGATCTCAACCTCCGCGCTGGGAGATCCACTGCTCTCTTCAAAGCTATCAGACAGGGGCATTTACCTCTGCCGAGGTTTCTGCTGCTTTTTGTTTAGCTATGCCCTGTCCCCAGAGGAGGAGTCTACAGGGGGAGGCTGGCCTCCTTGAGCTGCAGTGGGCTCCACCCAATTCGAGCTTCTGGGTGGCTTTGTTTACCCACTTAAGCCTCAGCAATGGTTGGCGCCCCTCCCCCAGCCTTGCTGCTGCTTTGCAGTTAGATCTCAGACTGCTGTGCTAGCAATGAGGGAGGCTCCGTGGGTGTGGGACCCTCTGGGCCAGGTGTGGGATATAATCTCCTGGTGTGCCGTTTGCTAAGACCCTTGGTAAAGTGCAGTATTTGGGTGGGAGTTACCCGATTTTCCAGGTGTTGTGTGTCTCAGTTTCCCTTGGCTAGGAAAAGGGATTCCCTTCCCACTTGCACTTCCCAGGTGAGGTGATGCCTCCACCTGCTTCAGCTCTCACTAGTCGGGCTATACCAGCTGACCAGCACTGATTGTCCAGCACTCCCCAGTGAGATGAACCTGGTACCTCAGTTGAAAATGGAGAAATCACCCATCTTCTGTGTCACTCATGCTGGGAAGTGGAGGTTGGAGCTATTCCTATTCAGCCATCTTGGGTACCAATCTAGAAAAGGAAATTTCTGAAGCCATCACTGCAGCTATGCCACCAGACCAAAAAAAAAAAAAAAAAACCTTGCACTTTTTTTGAAATATCTCTTTATTTCGTATTGAAAATGCAACTTTTATAAGAAAGGCATACTACAGACTGATATGACTCCAGAAAAAGTGAAGTCATTATATGACAACTTAAAGCAAAGGGAAGGCAAAGGGTGTAAAGCTGGAGAACTTAATGCCAGCAAAAATGGTTTGAGAATTTTGGACAGAGGTTTGTGTTTAAAAATGTCAAGATAACAGAAGAAGCAGTTCCTGCAGACCAAGAAGCAGCTGACAAGTTCTCAGATACCATTAAGAAAATCATTGACAAAAAATATCTGCATGAACAGGTTTTTAATATAGATGGAAGTGCCCTATTTTGGGGGAAAAGATGTCACAAAGGGTATTTATTAGTAAGGAAAAGAAGCCAGCACCAAGATTTAAGGCAGGAAGGGATAGGCAAACTACTCTTTCATGCAAGTGCAGTCAGGTTTCTGACCAGGACTACCCATACTACAAAGAAGCTGCTAACCCCTAAGCCTTGAAGGATAAAAAGGAGACACCAGCAGTGGGGTGCAGTGGCTGACGCCTGTAATCCCAGCACTTTGGGAGGCTGAGGCGGGCAGATCACAAAGTCAGGAGATCGAGACCATCCTGGCTAACATGGTGAAACCCCATCTCTACTAAAAATACAAAAAAAATTAGTCGGGCATTGTGGCGGGTGCCCGTAGTCCCAGCTACTCGGGAGGCTGAGGCAGGAGAATGGCGTGAACCCAGGAGGCGGAGCTTGCAGTGGGCCGAGATTGCGCCACTGGACTCCAGCCTGGGCGACAGAGCAAGATCCCATCTCAAAAAAAAAAAAAAAATTAGACACCAGCTTCCGGTCTTTTGTTTGTACAAGAAGAAGGTGTAGACAATGAGATCCCTTCTTCTGGATGAATTTCATCAATTAATCTTTCATAATTAATTGATGAAATCCTGAAATCATCATGTACCTTGCCAGTAACGGACAATATCAACTCTTTTGATATTGAACAATGCCCAGGGCCACTCAGAACCCCATGAGTTCAACAGCGAAGGAATCAAAGTGGTCTATTTGCTCCGAAACATAATGTCTCTAACTCAGTTTGTAAATCAGGGTATCATAAGGACCTTGGAGGTTCACTACACATAGGATGCTATGGAAAGGATTGTCAATGCTGTGGAAGATAATCCTGATAAAAAGAACATCATGAAAATCAGGAATGATTGCACCATTGAAGATGCCGTCCTTGTAATTGAAAAAGCTGTAAAAGCCATCGAGCCCAAAGATGACTTGACAGAGATGAGTGGTTCTGAACCAGTGCCAGATGATGAGAAAGAAGATGTATTATGAAAGAAACAGTGCCAGAAAACAAATTGACATTAGACAATCTGGCAGGAGGGTTCCTATTCTTCAAGACTGCTCTTGACTTCTTTTATGACCTGGACCCCTCTAGGATGGAGGCACTGAGACTAAGACAGACTGTGGAAGAAGAATTGGTATCATTTCAAAACATTTTTACAGAAATGAAAAAGCGAATAAGTCAGACAGAATTTACTGTGCATTTCCACAAAGTTACACCAACTATGCCTGCTCCTCCTGCCTCCCCTTCTGCCTCCTCTACCTTGTCCACCTTTAATGCCCTTGAGACAGCAGGACCAACACTTCCTCTTCCTCCTCCTCCTCAGCCTATTTGACATGAAGATGACAATTATGTCTCTAGCTTATTTTATTATATGAATAATTATATAATATATATAACATAAAAATATGTGTCAATCCCCTGTTTATGTTATCAGTAAGGCTTTTAGTTAACAGTAAGCTATCAGTAGTTAAGTTTCAGGAGAGTCACAAGTTTTATGTGGATTTTTTACTGCACAGGGGTTGACATCCCTAACCCACATTGTTCAAGGGCCAACTGTACTTCCTTTCGAAGTTGAAATGGACAGATAAGTCCCCCTTTTCCAGCTAGCACATAGGCATCTGACCTAAGCTTGTCCAATCACATGTTCCTGATCCCAGCTGCCACACAGTGAGGTGGGGGCAACACAAAACTTACTCTGTGTTGGCAACACCATGATGCACTGAATGGCAGTAACGCAAGTCACAACTACCAGTGTGACAATGGCAGTAGGACCTAATCAGAGTCTTCCGATGGCCTACCCACATTTGATCCAGCCATTTATAATAGCTTCTTGTGGCTCCTATTTTCCAAGCTTGGTTCCTCAGGCTTCCCTCATCTGGTTCTATGTTACCCACTATCTGTGCATTAAATTTATTTGCTGTTAGTGTTAGCCAGAGTTCATTTCAGTTGTTTACAAACAAGAACCTTGATGGTTCTAGTAATTAAAAAAAAAAAAAAACTTCTTTTAAATAAAGAGGCCTGTACAGTGGCTCACACTTGTAGTCCCAGTACTTTGAGAGACTGAAGCAGAAAGATCTCTTGAGTCCAGGGGTTCAAGACCAGCCTGAGCAACAGAGTGAGACGCCATCTCAAAAAAAAGGAAAAAGGAAAAAAGAAAAAGAAAAAAAAAGAAATTTAGAAATTTAGTAAATGTCAATAGGACACTTTCTATATACGAGGTACAATGCAAGGAGTGGACAAACTAATGATAAATAGAAGTCAGAATATTTCTGGAAAGTGGCTTCGGGAGTCCTACATCAAGTCTTTGCCCAGTTTTTGTTGTTGTTGTTGTTGTTGTTATTGTTTTGAGACAGAGTTTCGCTCTCGTTGTCCAAGCTAGAGTGCAATGGCCTGATCTTGGCTCACTGCAACCTCCGCCTCCCGGGTTAAAGCGATTCTCCCACATCAGCCTCCCGAGTAGCTGGGATTATAGGCACCCGCCACCACACTCAGCTAATTTTTGTATTTTTAGTAGAGACGGGGTTTTGCCATGTTAGCCAGGCTGGTCTTGAACTCCTGACCTCAAGTGATCCACCCGCCTCGGCCTCCCAAAGTGCTGGGATCTTTACCCAATTTTAACCCCAGCCCAACTGCCTCTTTTGGGAGAGGGAGACACAGGGGACTGGCCAGGCTTGGACAGTAGAAAACACCTAGAAAAACTTACTCACCACACAAAAGTGGATCCTTAAAACTGAAAACCATTATTTTAAAACTAAATATTTCAGGAGATGAGTTGCATGAAGGGCATTTACTATGGAGATTCAATTTTGTAGTCTGGGAGCTACAACAAAAGAAATAGTTCCAACCTCTAACTTTAGAAAATAAAAGCACACAAAAACTGAAAGATAGACCCAGGACATTTAACATGAGAATGACAGAAACTTCAGAAAGAGAAAAGGAAACCATGAAGGGGAAAACAATAATTAAATAATTTAAAAGGAAATGTTTACCTGAACTTAAAAAAAAAAAGAAAGAAAGACACCTCAGTCTCTAGATTGAAATGGTTCTCCAAGTTATAGAAAAGATTAATGAAAGATGAAATGGAAAACTAAGCTTATGTAGCCTGAAATCTTTTAAGAAAAAGAAACCAACTCAGAGATTCATGTGCTTCATCAAAAAAGTATTATCCAATTTTAAGCTGCTTGCGATAAAAGCAAAAGTGTTAAAAACTTATGACCATGTATTACTGACATAGATGCAAGGGAAAAGATACTATGACGTATTACTAGTGGATATTTGAATTGTTCCAACCTATTTAGATATAAAACCCAAATATTTGTTACAATTTAAATAATAGATGTGCCTGTCAATGGAGATATCCCACTTTTGGCATTGAACTCATAAAAGTAACTGAAAATGAGAATATACGTGTAGCCTTCTTCATAGTGACAACAATAACAACAACAAAAAATTGATATAAACTTTTCATTTAAGCAGGACTAAGCAAATTGATTCCATTAATAAGCCAATGGCTGGATAAATTATGCAACCTCAGCCCATGGAATAAGATGCAGTCCTTACAAAGAATGCATTAGACCTATATTACTATGCTTGGAAGAATTTCCAAAGTATATTGTTGAATTATAAAAGTCAAATATAAAGAAAGATATATTATATAATGTCATTTTTAAAAAGCAAACAATGCCCAAATCTCCCATATATATGTACACACACACACACACACACACACACACAGAATATACATTATATGGTAAGTTCTTCCCTTAAGAAAGAGGTATGGGAGGAGCAAGGATTTTAAATGGAAACAACAGGGAAAGGAACAAGAGGAACTAATTAAAAGAAAAAGAACTAAAACTGTACTTTTTCTCAGCCTATCCCCCCCTAAAAAAACACTCTTACAGGTTGCAAATGGAAAACCCAGCACAGTATAACCCCATTTATTGAAAATTATACTGTTTATATGCAAAATTAGAAAAAATATGGGTGTCCATGTGAAAAAGTATGTTGTACCATATATAATAAAATTATATTATTGCAAAGCAATTTAATAAAATTTTTAATCTGTGGATATACGTATATAGATAGATAGATGGTATAGATACATAGACACATATATAGAGAGAGAGGTTTTGAGAAAGGTATGAAAGGATACACATCAGGCTGTTAAAACTAATTATCACATGGGTATGGGTATTGAACAGAGGAGAAGGTCAGAGGGGGCAGAGATGATCAGCTTTGCTTTTATGTATATTTTACTGGGTTTTGCTTCTAATATTACAATGAGTATATTATTTGAAAAAAAATTTTTTAATAAATCCAATAAAGCTAGATAACCCAGAGCCTACATAGCTGATTGTTGTATTTATATTTTTATTATTTTAAAAAAATATATTTTGAAAGATTTTAATTTTTAATTTTTTTTTTTTTTTTTTTTTTTTTTTTTTGAGAAGGAGTCTCGCTGTGTCGCCCAGGCTGGAGTGCAGTGGCGTGATCTCGGCTCACTGCAAGCTTCGCCTCCCGGGTTCCCGCCATTCTCCTGCCTCAGCCTCCGAGTAGCTGGGACTATGGGCGCCCGCCACCGCGCCCGGCTAGTTTTTTGTATTTTTAGTAGAGACGGGGTTTCACCGTGTTAGCCAGGAGGGTCTCGATCTCCTGACCTCGTGATCCACCCGCCTCAGCCTCCCAAAGTGCTGGGATTACAGGCTTGAGCCACCGCACCCGGCAATTTTTAATTATTATAGATACACATTAGTTGTACATATTTATGGTATACATGTGGTATTTATACAAGCATACAATGTGTAATAGTCAAATCAGGGTAATTGTGTTATCCATCACCTCAAACATTATCATATCTTGATGTGAAGAACATTCCAATTCCATTCCTTTTGTTATTTTGAAACATATTACTAACTATAGTCATCCTATCGTGCTACCAAACAGTAGATCTTATTCCTTCTCTAATTGTATTTTTGTGCTTATTAACCATCTCTTCTTTATCACCCCTTCCGCTCTACCCTCCCCATTCCCTAGAAACCATTATCCTACTCTCTATCTCCATTAATTTAATTTTTTTAGCTCCCACATATAAGTGAAAACATATGGTATTTGTCTTTTTGTGCCTGGCTTATTTCACTTAATACGATGTCCCACAATTCCATCCATGTTGATGCAAATGACAGGATTTCATTCTTTTTATGGCTCAATAATACTCCACTGTGCATATATGCCACATTTCCTTTATGCATTTATTGATGGACACTTCAGTGGATTTTGTACCTTGGCTAATGTGAATAGTGCTGCAATAAACCTGTAAACACACATCTCTCTTCTATATACTGATTTCTTTTCTTTTGGGTGTGTACCCAGCAGTGGGATTGCTGGATCATATGGTCATTCTATTTTTAGTTTTTTGAGGAACTCCTATACTGTTTTCCATAGTGGCTATACTGATTTACATCCCCACCAATAGTGTATGATGGCTCCCCCCTTACTCCACATCCTCACCAGCCTTTGTTATTGCTTGTCCTTGGATAAAAGCAATTTCAACTGGGATATATCTCACTGTAGTTTTGATTTTTACTTCTCTAATGATTAGTGATGTTAAGCATTTTCTTCATATACCTATTGGTTATTCGTTATTAATCCCTTATCAGATAGGTAGTTTGAGAATATTTTCTCCATATTGTGGAGGCATCTCTTCACTTTGTTAATTATTTCCTTTTGTTCTGCAAAAGTTTTTTAGCTTAATGAGATTCCATTTGTTCATTTTCGCTTTAGTTGCCTGTGCTTTCGAGGTCTTACTCAGGAAATCTTTGTCCAGATCAATGTCCTAGAGTGTTTCTCCAATGTTTCCTTCTAAGATTTTCATACTTTCCCGTCTTAGATTTAAGTCTTCAATCCATTTTGATTTTATTTTTGTATGTAGTGAGAGATAGGGGTCTAGTTTTATTATTCTGCATATGGATATCCAATCTTCTCAGCACCATTTATTGAAGAGACTCTCCTTTCCCCAGTGTTCATACTTAGCACCTTTGTTGAAAACAAGTTGACTGCAAATGGTCAGTGTATCTGTTTTTAGATCACTATCATGCTGTTTTGGTTACTATAGCTTTGTTGTGTAATTTGAAGTCAGGTAATATGATGTCTCCAGTTTTGTTCTTTTGGTTCAGGATGGCTTTTGTTCTTCTGGATCTTTTGTGGTTCCAAATAAATTTTAAGGTTTTGTTTTTTGTTTTTTGTTTTTTTTTCTATTTCTGTGAAGAATGTCAGTATTTCAACAGGGATTGCTTTGAGTTTGTAGATTGCCTTGGGTAGTATGGACATTTTAGCAATATTGATTCGTCCTATTCAAGAACATGAACTGGCTTTTTATTTTTGGTGTGTCCTTTATAATTTCTTTCATTAATGTTTTATAGTTTCATTGTTGAGATCTTTCACTTCTTTGGTTAAGTTTATTCCTCGGTATTTAATTTTATTTGTAGCTATTGTAAATGGGATTCCTTTCTTAACTTCTCTTTCAGATTGTTCACTGTTGGCATATAGAAATGCTACTGATTTTTGTGTGTTGATTTGTATCCTGCAACTTTACTGAATTTATCAATTCTGATAGTTTTTGATGGAGTCTTTAGGTTTTTATAAATGTAAGATCACATCATCGGCAAACAAGAATAACTACTTTTCCTTTCCAGTTTGGATACCCTTGATTTATTTTTCTTTTCTGGTTGCTTTGGCTAGGACTTTTTTAAAATTTTCAATCCATGTTTGATTGAATACGTGATAGGGACCCACAGACACAGAGGACCAACTGTATACTTAGTAACTTATCTTTAGTGATTATGCATGTATATTTGTAAGCAATTCATATAAAACTCTGATTATGCCCTGGATCAGTGTCCTTTTTTCTTTTAGCAGCAGAACTCTTTCCTAAAAGAAATCTTACCTGACCCTGCTCAATATAAAAAAGAGAAAACAGAGACAGGCATAAGTGCTTATTTGAAAGCTGAGGGCCCTGATTGGAATCAAAATCACTCACAGCTCTAAACCAGAGGCCCCTAGTTACATGACAGATGTCTGAATGAAGATCTGTCTCTCTGATCTTGTTGCTGATGGCTGGCTGTTTCTGGTTCAGCCCTCCAGAGACCCTATCAATTTATAAGTCAAGATGATCATAATAGAGAATATGAAATGAAGTACCTTCCTCTTCAGATTCCTAGCTCAGTGTATGTAGCCTATATTGAATTTTATGTTGTGTAAACTGTTAGCTTGGTATTGAACTTTTATTAGTTTTCTTTCATTGCATACTTTTTAAAAAATAGATCCATTTATGTTGCAATTGAGAGCACCCATCAATGTTTTTAGCAGTTATCAGAGAGTCAATAGATTTCAAATAATTGAGACTTCTGCAGTGTTCAGACAGAAGATGCAAATGTTCCTGTCATTTCTCAGTTCTTTTTTTCTTCTGTGCTGAAGCAGAGAAGTAGAATGGCCTTCGGCTCTGATGTCACCATGCAACAACAACACAAAAAACCAAGGTTATTGAGTCTTTCAAAATATATTCTTGTGGTCTGCACTATTTTAGTCACATCGATGGAGCTGAATTTTCAAACTAGGTGAGGAAAGACAATTCTGGATCTGTTTTACATTAAGGAACAAACATAATGAAAGAGTATGCATGAATAAAGAAATGAAGAGAAGGTTAACAAACTGGATAGTACATCAAAAATACATTTAGAGTTTCCAAAGTATTACCCTTCCATTTACTAGCCTAGTTTAAATGAACGCTAAAAACAACAGGCACATTTGAAGAGATTACGAGATCCCATAAGTTTGTGCTGTAATGAAAATTTATCGTGGAAGAATGCATATTCCTTTTGCTCCAAACAGCTCTACTAGCTGAGAAAAGTGTTCCCTTTTGCATGCAAACTGAAATGAGCATGATTTGTCACTGTTGAGCAATATGCAACCAAGAAGCTTTGTGCTCATTACAGCCCTGGGCTCTGGCTCCACTGCCCCCACACAGCCAGGGGCTCAGGGGACTCTGGCTGTTCTCTCTGGAAGGTGAAGGGGAACTTTGCATCTGCAGATTCTAACAGCTTGACTGTGAAAGGGGACAGAGGGTAATTGAATAACCTTTTTAAAGGAGGATAAACTTCAAATAGGCACAAATTACCATTTTCTAGAAAATGAATTACCTTGTGTCAAGGTAAGACCCAAGGGAGAGAGAGACAAGGCTGGAAGGTACAAAAAGAATATGACCTGTGGCTGACGATGAAGTCAGATGTTCATGGGCACTGGGATCATAATTCTTTCAAGTTTCAGAATACAGGCTTATTTCAACAGTAGAATGAACCACGTTGTGCTGGAAAATCTTTTGGAGACAAAATACAGGGAAGACATAAAAAAATGTAAAAGAACCATTTGGGCTTCTCTGACACTTATTCCATTGTATAATTATTGGAAAAAAATAACTGAACCTCTCTTCTTCTTTCTGGTAACTCTACAGGGTTTTGCTTGGTTCTTAGTCTCTAAGGACATAATTAAATTCCACCATGAACCATGTCCTTCAAAGCAAAACGACAGCCCCCCTACCCACAGAATAAAGGATGCCATTTAAAGCTTCATCCCACTGCTCCTTAGTTTTTCTCACTCGTATTGTTCTGACAGAAAGTTTTTGCACAGCTGCACCATCATCACCTAGTACCATCACCTAGTTGACTCACGATAATTTTGTTGAGTGCAGGCAGAGTAGTCATCTTGATAGCCTGGGGCTGGTTTGCTCAGTGGAGGATTCATCCTAAGTGTCCTGAGGCAGCCTTGCCACAGACCCAAAAGGCAGCCTTCCCTCAAATCAATGCACTGTCTCTCTCTCTAGAAAATGATTCTGGTGACCCTACCATTCTTCCATGACTAAAAAATTAATGGTGCTGGCTGGAGTTCCACAGCCCACACTTTGCACAACCATCAGCAGTAGTAGCCTTAATCAGCAATCACAGACTCAAAAGCCCAAGGGGACCAGGCACAATGAAATGGCTAGAAAATGACTATCAAAAATAGAATTTGAACCCATTTCTTCTTTTAGAGATTACTCTCAGTGCCCCCTTTTATAGCCAAACTTTTTGAAATAGTTTAGACTTGCCGTCTCCACTGCAGCAACTAAACCCACTGCAATTAAGCTTCAGCTCTCAGAAGTCCATAGATACTGCTCTTCACCAAGTTTATCAAGAACCAACAGACTTTTTTTCAGTCCTTGCCTTACTTGACCTCATGGCAATGCTAGTACCTCCTTTCTGTCAAGGACTGCGAAGGATCTGATATTTTGCTCTACTTTCAAGCTAATAAACTAGTCTGTGGCTGTTTCATGTGTGTTGGAAAAAGACATGAGACTCTTGAGTCAGAGTAAAAGGACCCGAGGACTCTATTACTCACAGTACACAGTAGCCTGAGAGTTAGCTTGGTTGTGTTGGTTTCCCTTGCCTCCCAAAAAGCACAGTAGTGACAGAGCTGGTTCCCAGGTATATGCCACACTCACAGTTGAGTTGGCACCACAGCCAGGAAATCCTGAGCTTGGAGAATTCACTGTATTTACAGCAAGCCATAAACGACCATGCTTTTTGTTTGGGAAGGTGGGAAAATATCCCATCCTTCAAGGTTACTTGCTGCAAACACCATGCTGAGAAATGGCCCTGAGAAGAAGCAGTCAAGATGTGAAATTTTTGGCAGACCCAAAGCCATCCAGTGATGCTCAAGGCTCATAGCAGTTTGCCCCTTTCCACAATGTCTTTCTTCACCTACTGTAGTGCCACACGTTCCTGGTTTTCTGGCAACTTCTGTGGCTACCTGTGTTATCAGTTCTCTTACTCTGCCTTTATGTCACCATTTAAAGAGTCCTGCATTAGCCCCTCCTCTCTTCCTTAAATACTCTTTCTTTTTGTTGTTGTTGTTGTTGAGACGGAGTCTCGCTCCCTCGCCCGGGCTGGAGTGCAGAGGCCGGATCTCAGCTCACTGCAAGCTCCGCCTCCCAGGTTCACGCCATTCTCCTGCCTCAGCCTCCCGAGTAGCTGGGACTACAGGCGCCCGCCACCTCGCCTGGCTAGTTTTTTGTATTTTTAGTAGAGACGGGGTTTCACCGTGTTAGCCAGGATGGTCTCGATCTCCTGACCTCGTGATCCGCCCGTCTCGGCCTCCCAAAGTGCTGGGATTACAGGCTTGAGCCACCGCGCCCGGCCTTAAATACTCTTTCACATCAAGATTTCAAGCTTTAATTAGAATCTCTATCAGGAAATATAAACCCAGATACCAACAGGGTCAAGAAAGGTAATATAAATGACTGATACACCCCAGGAATAAAGCTAGAACTGCCAAAAATATAATCCTCAGCTGTTATTTTTACTAAACAGAAGTGAAAATACTTAACATAATACAAACGTGTGATACTGAAAATAACATTTTCAAATCAAATATTTGAAATTATAGACTCTAAAAAATAAAAATATCACATTATTAAATGGTTACATTGTAAGTTACTGACACTTGATCTGAAAGTTTTTATTCTACACCCGATGTTAATGGCAGGTTTAATATTTCTTTTTACAATGTGCAATAAATACCAAGTTATGGCATGATTCCTCTGCCTGGTTGTGATGTTTACTTTTACTACTTTCCATTATGGAAACAGCTGGTCCCAAACACAAGAACTGCCAAGCCTGAGTATGTTTTTTTATTTAGGGTAGCTATGCCTAGGAGAGTGATAGAATTCTGATATTCCAATGTTATCATTTTTAGATTCTACTACTTATGATTCTGAATTTAAGTAATCTCTATTGGTAGTTCGTTCTTCCCAATTTAAATATTAAGAGAGAAATTGAACTGAGTAATATCAACTAATTTTACTTGAAGTTTAACATGGACCAGGGTGATCCTGTTAAAGATGAGCCTTCAAAACCGTCATATGGAGAATTTAGATCAGTTTCATTTGGGTAACTAATATTAGCATTTAAAGATTGACCAATTTATTTCTCCCCAAATGACATCTCAAAATACATAATTTCAGGATGAATGGACCACTGAAATAATGCATTCCTATAACTATTCAGTAGTTAGACCGGTCATACTGGCAATTAAAGTGGTCAAATCATTAATGTAATCTTTGCAACCACAGATGCATGAATAAGTCAGTGTCTTTCAACAGCTAAAACTCTCTGCAACACTTTGTCGTAACAAAGCCACCTAAATTCTGTGTAGTGCTTCACTTCCAGTTTATTCAGCAATATCATCTTGATGAAAGTTATAGGAGCACGGTGAGCTCATAGAGTTCATTGCTATATTCATAATATTGTCCAGTTACAACTTTTTAACAAAACAGATAAGAACAAAAACTAGTTCATAATGTGCTACATGAACTAAAATTCTACATTGTTGCAAAACGTTGCCACCGTATAGTTTCTTAGTAAATCAGACTTTAACACCAACCATAGCAACAACACTGTGTCTTACTAATTTGACCAGTCTACCATAAACTATTCACCCTGTCTCATTATGCAAAATAAGTCATTTCATGATATTATGCAATCAGAAGTGTTATATCCAAAAGTTCCTGGGTTAAATCAAAGTTGACATCAACACCAAAAACAAATATAATTAACTAGGCAGTACTAGAATGGCAGATAGGTAGGTAGATAGACAGATAGGTAGGTAGGTAGGTTAGGTAGGTAGGTTAGGTAGGTAGGTTAGGTAGGTAGGTAGGTAGGTAGATAGATAGATAGATAGATAGATATAAATCTATGCTTTCATCAGATGCCATAAATAACTTTTCCATGTAAATTAAACAGTAAAATCTTAGCACCAACTTAACATGCCAAGCAACAGTATTCCCAGCTAGAACTTTATTTGTAAAGCTTGTTTCTGTTCAGAACACATAATTTCTGCTGTATTCAATAGACTTTAATAAACCTGCCATCTGTAAAAAGCAATTGACCAACCAAGTTATTTTCTCTAATGCATAACTAATTCCCTAATGCATAACTAATTCTGCAACAGCACCAGTTATTTTACTCACATCCAAAACAAATGCTTATAAATTTCAGTTCTGGCCGGGCGCGGTGGCTCAAGCCTGTAATCCCAGCACTTTGGGAGGCTGAGGCGGGCAGATCACGAAGTCAGGAGATCGAGACCATCCTGGCTAATATGGTGAAACCCCGTCTCTACTAAAAATACAAAAAAATTAGCCAGCCTTGGTGGCGGGTGCCTGTAGTCCCAGCTACTCGGGAGGCTGAGGCAGGAGAATGGCCTGAACCCGGGAGGCGGAGCTTGCAGTCAGCCGAGATCGCGCCACTGAACTCCAGCCTGGGCGACAGAGCAAGACTCCATCTCAAAAAAATAAAAATAAAAATTTCAGTTCTTTTTTAAGAACACCAGTTGATTCATTATGCTTCTTTTCTTTATACCTGTATGGTTCTTCAAGATGGATTATTTCTAATATTATTTTATGATTTTGTTTCTTTTAAATACAGACAGACTTTGCATATTCAATATGTGGATCCGGGTCTTACTTTCACAAGGAAATAGGCTCTCTACCATTTTTCTTAAAATACACAGCTTTTACATTTTATTGTTTTTCCATTTTTAATAGAGACATGGTATGGAGACATATTTCTCTATTATTAAAAAAATGACTGTTCAAGAACAATGACAGAGCATTTGCCATGAGACTTCAGTGTGCAAGATGTGATAGGAAATGGTGGAGACTGGGGGAACAGAGGAGCACATGCGACATTAAAGAGGTCAGGAGAGGCCGGGCATGATGGCTCATGCCTGTAATCCCAGCACTTTGACAGACTGAGGTGGGTGGATCACCTGACGTCAGGAGTTCAAGACCAGCCTGGCTGACATGGTGAAACCCCATCTCTACTAAAAACACAAAAATAGCCAGGTGTGGTGGCATGCCCCTGTAGTCCCAGCTACTTGGGAGGCTGAGGCAGGAGAATCATTTGAACCCAGGAGGTGGAGGTTGCAGTGAGAAGAGATTAAAAAAAAAAAAAAAAAGAGGTCAGGGGAGTGGTTGCCCTACAGAAATGCAAGCTCATTGTCCCCAGAGTCATTTTTGTTTTTTGGGTTTTCTTCAGCCAAAAATCTGGGTTTCTTTATACGAAATCATCCAATTGTTTCATATTAGCTTGATTTCGTTTAAAGCATAACCTATTCCACACTAAATGTATTTCCAAGTTGGTTAACAGCTAATTTTAAACTGAGGGTACCAGTTTGTAACCTCTGAGAGGAATAGGGTGATATTCCTTATCTCACAGGCTAATAAGGCCAGAATCTGGATTCAGTTGCTAGAAGAGCTCTTAGTCTTTAAATGAAAAGAGTTTTATTTTGTTTTGGTTTTGGTTTTTTAACGGCCACAGCTAATGTTATTTTCAAAATATATATACATATGTGTGTATGTATATTATATATTAATATATAAATATATATATAATATATTTATATGTGTGTATATATAGTATATATTTATATATGTATATATATAATATATATATATATATATTTATATATATAATATATATATATATATAATATATATATATATATATTTCCTGGATATTCAGAGTATAAATACCCCAGCCCAAATATTATAGCCATTGTCAAGCAAAAATCTTTTTTGAATTCTTTATCGTAAAGTCTATTTACCCAGTAATGGATAAAATGGAGAATTCAACTAATAATGATCAATAATAATAATGATAAGGGCAGGTGCAGTAGCTCAGGCCTGTAATCCTAGTACTTTAGGAGGCCAAGACAGGCAGATTATTTGAGATCAGGAGTTCAAGACCAGCCCAGCCAGCATGGTGAAATCCCATCTCTACTAAAAATACATACAAAATTAGCTGGGCATGGTGGCATGCCTGTAGTTCCAGCTACTCAGGAGGCTGAGGCAGGAGAGTCACTTGAACCCCGGAGGCAGAGGTTGCAGTGAGTCGAGATCATGCCACTGCACACTCCAACCTGGGTGACAGAGCAAGACTCCCTCTCAAAAAAATAAAAAATAAATAAAATAAAATAATTATAATAATGATAGTAAAGTGAATTGACTTAAGTTCTTATCCCTGATCCTACCATCCATCGTGTACACTTGTCTAGAACCAACAGAGCACACCTGCTGTTATTATCCCCAATTCCTAAGCTATGCTGTGGAGGCAGTTTAACACTAAGAAAAGAAAACCCACACATATTACATGTGGAGCACACATATGGAAATTTATTAGTTCAAAGCATCCCAAAGGTTCCAAGTTTGGCCCCAAATCCAGTGAGAGTCATGGAGCCTTTGTCACCAGCTTTGGCTTGTGTTCTCCTCTTAGAGATGAAGCCATCGCTTTCCCCTTTCAAGGGCTGCTCTTCCTCAATCACCTATTTCCATGGTCCTTTCTCAGTCACCCATTATATTCACAGAGCTTTCTGAGAACTTTGCTTCTTCCCAAGAAAAACTTCACGTCTCCCCGTTTCTCTGGGGAACGCCTCTTCCAGACTCTGCCTCTCCATGTCAGCCCCTCATCAGGCTCTTTGTGGCTTTCTCCAAACCACTGTTTGAGCCCAACATTAGATGCCTCATGGAATGAACATTCCTTAACAAACATCATGGATTTGACTGCAAATATATCAGAGCCTTGAAGTAAATATCACTTTCCTATCACTAAGTCATGGTTACAAAGAAAAACACCCTTGTTTGGCTACAGAAAAAGACATGCTAAAAAGGTATCCAATTATTAGTCAAATTAAAAACACTGCAACCATTTGAGACTAGGTTCTTTCACTCAGCAAAATTGATTTGTCCACTTTAAACCAAATGAAAAAATCTGTTTTCTCATTTCCAAGTAGTGGTTCTTTCACTGCTTACTTATTGCAGTCATGCAAAAAAGAACCCGTGGGATTATTCTTTTTAAACTTAAATATGAGTTTTGTCACTGACCCCATAATTTCACAAACCAAGAGTGAATTCCCAGCGTGAGTGAAAAGAAATGTTGCTTTTTTTGCTTTATGTTTAATAATTTCCCATTAAACAGTTTTTCCAGGAAAAAAAGCCATGAACTCGGTATTGAATACAGAATTTATTCAGTCTATTCTACACAAACAAGCAGTAGACATATCCCTTCTAGCCTATTTAATCTGTTCATTTGCTTTTCAGACTCTTTCTCATAGAAAAGGCATGGTGATATAGTGGTTAAAAGAACAGACCGTAGCATCAGAATTGTCTTCAAACTTTTAGTTCTACTGTTCATTGATTTTGTGGCTGTGGGAAATGAATTAATTTCTCTGCCCTTCAATGTCCTCATCTATATATAAGTACAAGGTCAGGGTCAAGCTTATTGGGTTGTTATGAGGATTAAGTGAGCCAAGGTATGTACAAGCACTTAGCACAGAGCACGATAAATTGTGAAGCCTATTACTGCTGTTGCTATAAATACTCAACACAGATGGCACTAAGATAAGCCAACCAAACTCACTGAAGGAAAGAATCCTATGTTCTACATCTTTGTATTTCCTGTAACACCTAGCAGAGTGCCTTCTATATCTGTAAACATTAGTCTTTATTGGTAAGATAAAATATACCATCACTTCCTTATAGTAGCATCTGAGTGAATGCTTTTTGCTGTATTTAAGTTTCATGTTACCTAAAAACAAGAATTGGAGGATAAAGTGGCGAAGAAACCAAATTCTCCTAGTCCACTTTAAGATTCTGTTTTTCAGAGAAAAAATTATCTTTCTTTCCCTCCCTCTCTCCTGGTATAGCAGCCTTTGCAGTCACTGGCTGGCATATTCAGCCAACACATGCAGTATCCTCTGCAAGACCATGACTGCAGCTTAGCTTCACTACCTGTAGAAATCAATATAGTAAATGTTTACAGAGAGTCCTTTTTTTACAAGTACATTTAAAAAGTTACAAAAGTGAGTAAGGTAGGGAGTGAAAAATGTTATAGGCACTCTGGTAAACGGTTACGATAGCTTCTTAGAAGCTGAATATGTACTTAGCATACAACCCAGCAATCCCACTCCTAGGTATTTAATCGAGTGGAATGAAAATTTATGCTCATGCAAACACCTGCATGCAATGGCTAGAGAAATGAGTGAATGGATAAACAAGCCATGGTGCTTCCAGACAGTAGAATTCCACACATCACTAAAGGGGAATAAACAACTGATACACACAACATTAATACACCTCAAATGCATTTTTCTGGGTGAAAGAACCCAGTATTAAAATAGTCACCTACCATACAATCCCACTTATATGGCATTCTGGAAAAAACAAAACTATAGGAACAGGGAAAGGATAGTGAATGCTGGGGTTAAGTGGGGAGAGGGTCTGCCTATAAAAGGCAAGCATCAGAGAATTCTTGAGAGTGTCAGTATTGGTCTGTATACTGTGGTGGTTACAAGAATCTATACAAGTGTAAAACCTCAGAGAACTGTTTACCCAGAAAGGTGAGCTATGCTACATGTAAATTCAAAATGGAATAAAACGTTATAAGTGAATAAGCAGATTCTTCTATTTGGGAATTTATGAACTACTTTTAAAAGACTCTTCTATGTATTGCCACAGTGCTACATAGGAACTCTTTAAAAGAATGCTAAGGGGAGCACAAAATGCTAGGAAATCTGTGTGTGTAGGTATTAAAGAAGTTAGCACATTGGTTAACATCTTAATGCGTATTCTGGTTAGCGAACGGGGAGTGGGGCACAGGTAACAGATCCATCCAGCAGCGTTAACAGCGTGATCAGAGGTGCAGAGGAAAAGAAAACCCCGGGCATGTTCAGGAAACACTGTTGGTCTGGTTTGGCTACAATTTAAGGTGCAGGGTTCACAAGCAGAGTACAGTAAAACGCTAATGCCTATCTTGATTGGAAGTGATGGGGATTCAATTTCATCCTGTGCGCTATAATGCATGTATAATGGCATAATGAACGTGAGGGTTAAAAAATACAAACTAACATAATGTGTGTATAATGAGACAATGTACGTATGAGCATTTAGCGTGCAGAGTGACTTTGCTAAGTTTTCTCTAGACGTTACCAAAAAAATGGAAGCTTGACAGGCTGGGAGATGCAGGATGCAGAATGAGCTAGAATGGGGTAGCTGGAGTGGTGGATGTCCACTGGAGGCTTTTGTTTCTGGTCACAGAATGAAGTTCTGAATTAAGCAGTCGGCAGGAACAGAAAAGAAATGCAGTCCTATCTCAGCAACTCGGTAGATGTACGAGGAACTGAGACTAAATAAGACCAATTATTAATGGAATGTTGGGGATGGGGATAGGAGTAGAGTGGAGGGAAAAGAAACTGCCCACGCAATTATGTCACCCTTCCTAGGGAAAGCAAGTACCACCAGATCATGTCACTATTCATCATAACAAAGCTCCGAACCAAATAGGAGCTTCCAACCAATGGGGCCTTTCTTCTCATTGGCTTCCTGTTGCTTCCAAGATAAAGACACGCTCTTCAAAATTTCCTTGCATGAAGTTTCCCAGCAAAATGTGAAACCTGTTCATCCCACTGGCCTCAATATCCACCATCCTTCTGCTCAATCCCTACACTCAACCATTCTTTCTTTCAGTTTCTTAAATGCACTATGCTCCCTCTTGCCACAAAGCCTTGGCAAATGCTATTTGTTCCTCACCCGGAATCCTCTCTCCACCTTATGGGCTTCCCATGCATTTCCCAGTCCTTGCCCCCACCTTGCCTCCAAGACCCTCAAACCTGTGCTCAAACTTCCCTCTCCTCTGTTTTGAGTTCAGTGTTCTTTGGAACACACACCCCCTAAATGCTACGGACTCTCCCTTGCAGTTGTGATTCCTCAGTTATTGCTAGCATTAGGCATTCAGATATTTTCCCAAGTGATGAATAAAACACCTCATAAGTTTTGAGATGCAGATAACCGTGTAGAAACAGAGAACTCCAGGAAAGGACAGAGTTTTGTTTCACATTTGAATATTTTATTGCCTACTTTCCTCAATAAAAATATAATCAGTTCAATGATATTATGTCAAGGTATTTTCAGTTCATAATAGATAAGAGTTACATGAATACAAATAACTATTTAACAATCATTAGCTAAAGTATGATTTAAAGTATCTGATTTTAATACCATGCTTTTTAAAGATATTATAGAATACTTCTAGAGGACATCACAACATTTTCTTCATTCATGGTATAGAAGAGAACTTTAAAGAAAGAAGTGAGGGATAATGTCAAGTCAGGTTTTGCTTTCGGCCATGCCTCGCTTCCTTATTGTGCAGTGGCATTTGAGAGTGCATGCTTAAGTTGTCAAATGCAGATATTTAATGCAATGTTCTCAGTCCATTGAACAAGTCAGATGTGCCTTTTTTGAGCACTGGTGATTCATGATTTTCTTCCTTTCCCAAACGTGGAGACCATCCAGGCTACTCTCAGGAACACTGGTAGGCCAACCCACTTTAAATTATGCCTGAATATATACATGTGCAATCATCCAAAAAAGAAAAGATGTCTTCCCAATACAAGCTGCAATATAAAGGTAATTCTCTCTATCCATACGTTAAAGTTTTCTGATAATTGGTTTGAAAGCACATTTGCCAATACTCTATAGACAAACTTTTATTGACTGCATTTACTCCCTGCGGAAGTGTGATTTCCTCTGGCTCATGCTCATACATTATGTAATACTTCCTGGAGAGCAAAGATACATTTTTTTTTATTGCTCATTTACTTTATCCCCTTGTTCAGATTTTGAACTGAAAAAGAAACACTTAAGAACCTCTCAAGTTGGAAAGAGTGAGTATTGCTAGCTCAGTGCCTAGAGAAAGCAGGTACCTCCAGGTTATGGCATGACTTCATTGTAACATAGTTCCTAACCAAAGAGGACAAGAAGGGATGGTCCAAAACACACAGACATAGGCCAAAATGGGACATTTGATATGGCCACTTCAATATCGCTACATGTTCCTCTGTGACCTGGCCATTCTTCATTTAACACTTAATTACAGATCATCATGGCACCGTGACTTTGATAGGTGCTGGGCACATAGTGACAGACCATGGCCACTCTCTTCATGAGTCCACCTTCTAGATGAGAAAAAGCAGGAAATAATTAAGCAACATTTACATAAATTGCGATAATGGTGATGAAGGAGAGGCGCAAGCTGCTGTGAGAGACAATAGTAGCAGAGTGATTTGGAAAGGTTACTTTGAGGAGACAGCACTTAAGAGGAGGTCCAGAAGATGAGAAGGAATGTATGCACCAACGTTTCTAAACTTCATCCCATCATTGAAGATGGAGTGAGCTCTGTTGTGCACAACGTAAAAATCCATCCTGATAGCAGCATCGGAACTGTCTCATCAAACTGGCATTGGCCATGTCTCACCCCTGGGATCTCTGGATTGCTGGAGACAGTAGCAGCAATATGCCCAACGAAACTGGAGGAGCAATCTGGAATCCTGGTGTCTTGAAGATTCATGCTTAAGTTCTTAAAAATACTGTTGGAATTTGCAGGAGGAGGTTTGCCATTAAGCACAGCTTTCATGGGAGTAGTAGATTTTAGATGGCAGCCTCAGCTGCCATCACTGGGAATCCCAATGCCATCCGCTGTCATCAGTATGCAATAGCACTCTCTAAGAAAGAGGTCTGCAGCTCCCCTTAACCTCTGAGCTGGAACTCTCACTTGAGAATCTGTTGTCACCACTATTAATACTTTCCATAGTCATGGTGAGTGCAGGGAGGAGCAAGAATCTCCAGGGTTCCATCAGAAGCAGCTGTTAGTTTTTGGAGTCTCCCCCACCAGACACTTCATGGCTTAGGGATTCCTCTACAGATATAAGAGAAGTAATGGCATGAACCAAGGACCTGGGAATGAACCTTCCCTGGTGATGGGGAGGAAGGTGATGATGCTGTTAATTACTTGGCATTTCATACTCATACTATCATTTTGCTTTGTTTTCCATTTAGTTTTAATATGCTCATTATCTGTTACTCTTATTACTCTACCATTTATTTATCCCCTTTCTTATCTTCTCCATTTCTCTCTCCTCATTGACGTGGTCATTCTAGGAAAAAAATAGGCTTAAATTTGCTTTATTTTCAATCCTCTTCTATCTGTCCCTTGATCCTACAATCTTACAAACCCCTTTATTTTTCTTTTTTTTAGCAGAGTTTCCCTCTTTTTGCACGAGCTGGAGTGCAATGGCATGATCTCGGCTCACTGCAATCTCTGCCTCCCGGGTTCAAGTGATTCTCCTGCCTCCGCCTCCTGAGTAGCTGGGATTACAGGCATGCACCACCAAACTTGGTTGATTTTTTTGTATTTTTAGTAGAAACAGGGTTTCACCGTGTTAGCCAGGCTGATCTTGAACTCCTGACCTCAGGCCATCTGCCCGCCTCAGCCTCCCAAAGTGCTGAGAATACAGGCAAACTGCTTTTTATATCATAAGTTTTCACTCCATCTAGAATAGAGTGGTAAGATGTCACTATACTAATTAACCCTCCCAACTCTCCCTACACGCAATCAATCTTGGGCAAGACATTTAATATTTCAAAGCCTCCATTCGCTTTTCTATCAGCAGATAAGCTTTTAACTCCGAATACACATCAGAGTCACCTGCGACCTTTTCCAAGGTGCTCTCATGCCCAAGTCCCACTTTTAGAAGTTCTGATTGTGGAGGTTAGTGAAACAAATGTGTGTATTTTATCATTCGCCCTGGAGAATTCTGAATCTCCTCTCTTCCCTTCCTCAGTTGAGGACAACTAAATTATTTACTCCCTAAAGTTATCTGATTACAAGTCTGTAATTAAGTGATTCATTGACAAACTTCTCAAAATGCTATTCTATACTTCTATTCTATGCTATTCTACACTTTCTCCTGGCAACTCCTCAACCCATTGCAATGTCTCTTGCCCAAACCCTACAATTTTCTTAAATTTTGCTTTTCCATTATCATCTACATGCATTCTCCCACCAGAGAAAATACCCTACCCTCACCCTCACATGTATTTTATCTAAAGGGAAATATTATTATCTAAACAATTCAGGATTTTTTAAAACGCATAGAACTTTTTGACCACTCTTCCCTTTCTCGCACCACATGATAATCAAATCCTTTCCAGGCTGTCTCTGAAAGGCCTGCTTACTCCCGTCTGTTCTATTCCCTTGGCCACGTCTACTGCCTATATCCAGTGATTTTCTTTGTACTCTTCTTTCCCCATCACTGCCAAGACAATCACTTCAATGCAATAAATGAGGGAAAATGTTTCAGCTTGAGAGCTGGCACCAGAATTCCATTCTGAAGAAATCTTGTCTTTGATGGAAAGAAATGTTTGAGGTGATGCATTAAACACAGATGATTAAATACATTAATTTATCTCTGTTCCCTCCTGAAACCACACTTAAAATAGAACAAACGATGTATAAAGCCACAAAAGACAAAGGAAATGGGACAATGGATGAGAGAGATGAAATTTTCAGAAAATGGAAACCAAACGTATTGTAGCAGAGATAAGAATGCTAAATACATTACAAGACTTCAGAGGGAAATGCCAAGTCATTTCACATCTAAAAATCCAGGAAATAACTAATAATTTGAAAACAGGTTTTAGAATTAGTGAAATAGCAGGCACATAACAGGGACTCAACCAGTAGTTTTTCAATAAATCAGAGGGACTAAAGGTTTATTCCACAGTAACACTAGTTGGCATCAGAGAGAAAGGTAGGGGACATTATAGGCCTGAAAATGAGTTTATGTGAACATCTATCCACTAAGACACTCCCCCCAGCCCCATGTGTACCACCAAGATCCAAGAATGCTGTAAGCCAGACTTTAACACCCATGCCCAGGCAATACATTAAAGAATTCCTCTCTGGAGAAACAGATTGGTTGCAGGAAGTACAACTTACACATTGTAGACTAAATGCTTGCATTTCAATGAAATTAACATGCTAAAGCCCTGTTGCATTTCTTTTTTTTTTTTTTTTTTTGAGGCGGAGTCTCGCTCTGTCCTCCGGACTGGAGTGCAGTGGCCGGATCTCAGCTCACTGCAAGCTCCGTCTCCCAGGTTTACGCCATTCTCCTGCCTCAACCTCCTGAGTAGCTGGGACTACAGGCGCCCGCCATCTCGCCCGGCTAGTTTTTGTATTTTTAGTAGAGACGGGGTTTCACCGTGTTAGCCAGGATGGTCTCGATCTCCTGACCTCGTGATCCGCCCGTCTCGGCCTCCCAAAGTGCTGGGATTACAGGCTTGAGCCACCGCACCCGGCCAGCCCTGTTGCATTTCAATGAGATTAACATGCTAAAGCCCTAATCTCAACATGACTGTATTTGGAAATAGGGCCTACTGCTTCTCAGCGTTTTGACTAAGATCAAGAGCAGAGATGGGGCTTTGAGAGGTGATAAAGGTTAAACGAGGTTATGAGTATGGGGTCCTGATGTTACAGGGAGGGTACCCTTATGAAAAGAAGAAGAGGCACCAGGGGGAAGAGACACAAGAACTCTCATTCCACCATGTGAGAACACAGCAAGGAGATGGCTGTCTACGAGTCAGAAAGACAGCCCTCAGCAGGAATCAAGTCAGCAGGCACCCTGATCTAGGATGTCTAGCCTCCACAACAATGAGAAAATAAATTTCTGTTGCTCAAGCCGTCCATCTAATATATTGTATATGGCAGCCTGAACAGATTAGCTCTTACTATGCAAACTAATAGTAAGAAGTCTTCTAAGGATATGACTGGGTCCCATCCAATCAACCTAGAGAGAAATCCATTAGTTAACAGGCACCACTCAGGGGCCTCCAATCTGTTTATCATTCTTAAATGTAAGTGTATAACAAAGGACAGAGTTTTTAAACTCTCTAACATAAAAGGAATAAAACAAAATATCAAGACCCCAAAGAAAGAAAGAAAAAGAAAAATTTTAGGGAAAAAAGTAACCTCTCCACAAATAAATATCTAGAATGTTTATCATTCTTAAAAAGTGTGGATGGGAGACAACTTTAGGTATTGCTTATTTGAAAAGAGTCTTAGTCTAACCCTCACCTTTGATTGATAGGTTGACTAGTATAGACCTCCAGGTTGCAAAAATTATTTTGCTCAAAATTCAATGATACTTCTCTGATGTCTTTTGGCTTCCAGCACTGCTTTTGAACAGTGTTATATTGTTCTGATTCTTTTTGTTTGCTTGTGTGGCTGTTGTTTAAACTGGAAACCATGACAATCATCTCTTTATCCCTGGTATTCTAGAATTTCATGATGTTAAGAATTAGCATTGACCTATTTTGTGAACTCTTTGAAGCAAAACTTTTCAGATCTGAAATATTTTCTTATGTTTTAATCATGCTGTCCCCTCCATTTCCAATGTTCTAACTCTACCATTGCCAACATAAATTAGATTGGATGTTGGATTTCTTGAATTGGTCTTCAGATTTTTTATTATTTCCTCATCTTTTTTTTTTCTTTTTTTTTTTTTTTCATTTTTGTTCTTTTTGGAAAATCCCCCTTGACTTTATCTTCCAATACTTCCATTAAATTTTACATTTTTGGCTCTCATAATCTTCAAATCCACACCCCCTTTTATTATATTGAAGCAGAAAATAGAGAAAAATACCCATTGAAGCTCGCTTTTGTTGGGTGAGAATTGGTATGGTCTAAAGGTTTGTGTCACTCCAAAATTCAGATGTCAAAATAATCTCCAGGGCCGTGGAGATAGAAGGTGGGGCGTTTGGGGGATGATTCAGGTCATGAAGGCTGAACTCTTATGAATAGGATTTGTGCCCATACAAAAGAGGCCTAAGGGTGCTGCTAGGTGAGTAGGTGAGGATAAAGCAAGAAGGTATTTATGAGGACCAGGCCCTCGTCAGACAGGAAATCTGCCAGTGTCCTGATTTTGGACTTCCCAACCTTCAGAACTTTGAGAAATATTATTTAAATATTATTTTATTTAAATATTACCCAGTGTGGCCGGGCGCAGTGGCTCACGCCTGTAATCCCAGCACTTTGGGAGGCCGAGGCGGGCGGATCACGAGGTCAAGAGATCGAGACCATCCTGGCTAACATGGTGAAACCCTGTTCTCTACTAAAAGTACAAAAAATTAGCCAGGTATGGTGGCGGGCGCCTGTAGTCCCAGCTACACGGAGGCTGAGGCAGGAGAATGGCATGAACCCGGGAGGCGGAGCTTGCAGTGAGCCGAGATCACGCCATTGCACTCCAGCCCGGGCGACAAAGCGAGACTCCGTCTAAATAAATAAATAAATAAATAAATATTACCCAGTGTAAGGTATTGTGTTATAGCAGCCTCAACAGACTAAGAATCAACCATTGGATTTTAATAATAGCAGTAGACGGCAGTGTACTTCACCTGGGTCTTCAGGTTGTTTTACAGTGGGGTCAGGGGAGCAGCTTACCTACGCTGGGCAGGCATTTCTGGGTCTGGGGGTTCTGTGTGTCTTCCAACCCCATTTGATCCAGTGGTCTAGCCTCAGGGCATGTTCTTATCAGGGCAATGGCAGGCATAGGCACAAAGAGGACGAGTCCACCACACAGGCACATTTCAAATTCTTGCTTGCATTTCACTGACTAACATCCCCTTCACCAAAGCAAGTCATGCAGCCAAACTCAAAGTTAAGGGGCAGAAAAGTAGATTTTTTTCCCTATGGATATAGAAAAGAATGAGTATTGAATGAACAATAAGTCAATCTGCTGCATAAGACAAAAATTAAATCAATAAAAACAAGTTTTAAGTAAAGGAAATACTACAATATACAATGTGGTCCCTACTGAATAATAATTACCTGACAACAACAAGGCAAACAGTAAATATTGATTTGCCCAAAATTGTGATATAACAATTTCGAGGGGAGGCAGAGAAAGTGGAGTGGGTGGCCAGGTGCAGTGGCTCATGCCTAGAGTCCCAGCACTTTGAGAGGCCGAGCTGGAGGATTGCTTGGGCCCAAGAGTTCAAAACCAGCCTGGGCAACATAGCAAAACCCTGTCTCTACAAAATATACAAAAATGAGCCTGGTGTGTTGGTGGCATCTGTAGTCCCATCTACTAGGGAGGCTAAGGTGGGAGGATCACCTGAGCCCAGGAAGTTGAGGCTGCAGTAAGCCAAGATTATACTACAGCACTCCAGCCTGGGCAACAGATCGAGACCCTGTCTCAAAAAAAAAAAAAAAAAAAAAGTGGGGTGGGTGAATGTAAAAGTCTGATTAAAAAGTAGAAGTATACACTTAGATCACTTAGAAGAAATAAGACCTGGTGTTCAATAGATCAGTATGGTGACTAGAGTTAACAATCAGTTCTATATTTCAAAATAGCTAGAGGAGAAGTCAAATGTTTCTAGCCTAAAGAAAATATAAATATTGAAGATGATAGATATTTCAGTTACCTTGATTTAATTATATTAATGTATCAAATTATCACATGTACCCTAAACACAGGTACATCTAATATGTATCAGTAAAAATAAATTTTTAACAAATCCACCATTGATGATTCCATCTGCATATGGCAAAAATTAAATCAGTAAGAACAAATTGTAGGTAAAGGAAATATTGTGAATAGTGCTGCCATGAACATACAAGTGCATGTGTCTTTGTGGCAGAATGACTTATTTTCCTTTGGGTTTATACTCAGCAGTGGGATTGATGGGTCAAATGGTAGTTTTAAATTATTTGAGAAACCTCCAAACTGCTTTTCACAGTGGCTGAATTAATGTATTTTCCCACCAACAGTTTATAAGTGTTCCTTTTCTCCAAACCCTAACATCCAGTATTTTTTTGGCCTTTTAATAATAGCTATTCTGACTAGTGTGAGGTGGTATCTCATTGTGGTTTTGATTTGCATGTCTCTGAAGATTAGTAATGTTGATCATTTCTTCATATGTTTGTGAGCCACTTGTACGTGTTTTTTTTTTTTTTTTTTTTTTTTTGAGAAGTGTCTGTTCACATCCTTTGCCCACTTTTTAATGGGGTTATTTGTTTTTTCTTGTTGAGTTGTTGCAGTTTCTTATAGATATTGAATGTCAGACCTTTGTTGGATGTTGGAGTTTGTGAAGATTTTCTCCCATTCTGTAGGTTGTCTGTTTACCCTGGATAAAGAAAATGTGGTACATATATACCATGGAATGCTATGCAGCCATAAAAAACAATGAAGTTATATTTTTTGCAGGAACATGGGTGCAACTGGAGGTCATTATCCTATGTGAATTAAGGCAGGAACATAAAACCAAATACTGCTTTTTCTCACTTACAGGTGAGAGCTAAACATTGGGTACATATGGACATAAAAAATGGGAAGATCTGGGGACTGTTAGAGCAGGGAGAGAGCGGGGAGTCCAAGGGCTGCAAAAGCTACCTATTAGGTCTTATGCTCACGATAGGATCATTCATACCCCAAACCTCAGCGTCATGCATTAAGCCCATGTAAGAAGCCCGGGCACACATGCACTCCTTAAATCTGAAATAAAAGCTAAAATTATTATAAATAAATACATAAATAATTTGAAGTGCTGAAAACCTCATTGTTTATAATGCGGCAGTGTCTAACATTTGTGATCAATAAACAAGAGTATACTGGAAGAAAGAGCAGTTAGTTTGGGAAGGGAATCACACTAGAAGGGGTGGGGCAGAAGATTTTAAATAACACAGATTTTTTAAAGTTAATTATGTTTAAACATACATTGATAATTGTTTGGAGAAGTAACAATAACACAGCAAAATTATTTACTGAGCACTTCCTGTGTTTTAGACTTTGTGTTTAAACCCTTCCAAAAATCCTATGAGATAGGTACTGTTGTTTTCCCCATTTTATGGGCAAGGATATGGAGCCTCCTAGTGGTTGCATAATTTACAAAACTAATAGGAGCAGAGCTGGGAATGGAGCTGGGTTCTCGAGCACCGTCCCACACTCCCTCTCCTGGCCTGGGTTGGTGTCAGTGCAATCGCATGTCGCTTAAAGACAGGAATGCATCCTGAGAATTGAGTCATTAGGTGATTTTGTCATTTTGCAAACATAGAGTGTGCTTACACATATCTATAAGAAACGGCAACACTTCAACAAGAAAAACAACCCCATTAAAAAGTGGGCAAAGGATCTGAACAGACACTTCTAAAAACACACACACAATTGGCCCACAAACATATGAAGAAATGAACATTACTCATCCTCATAGCCTACTACACACCTAGGCCATATGCTGTAGCCCATCGTTCCTAGGCTGCAAACCTGTATAGCAAGTTACTGTTCTGAATACTGTCCGCATGTAACACAGTGGTAAGTATTTGTAAGTCTAAAGATACCTGAACATTAAAAAAAATTACAGTAAAAGTACAGTATTGTAATTTTATGGGAACACAGTCATATATGCGTTCTGTCATTGACAGAAATGTCACTATGAGGTACATGACTGTACTTCAGCAAAGAAACAGTTCTACATGATGAAGAGAATTTAGAGGTCAAGGACTAGGCGGGAGGGTGTCGGTGAGACATGAGGTGGAGGTGAAGGAATAAAGAGCAAAGGGTGATGGTAAATAGGTCAATATTCCCCACCCATCTGCACCCCCACTCTTTCACCAAAAGGTGTTCAGATACCCTGCTAAACTCAAAGGCTTGATATGAACGATTTATTTTTCTGTGTAAACCAAAGAAGTGACTGAGTTTTACATCAGGGTTGATCTCCTGCAAGCAAGCTAACCTTGTAGGAATATTTTGAGGGTGCTCCAATTTCGTGGCAGCAAACTGAAGAATTAAAGGTAATCAAAACGGATTTCAAGGAGCATGGAGTCCCCTTCAGCCCTGATGGACAGTTAGGCAAAAATAAGATACAACTTTTTTCTCCTCCTCACGGTCTTTAGAAATAAATCTTCTGTCACTCCCCAGTATTTAAAACAGAAAGCACAGAATCTTATCAATACAATGGAATCTTCACCTATACCAACTTTCTCTCCCAGTGTACTCTCCTTTCCACTTTGAATCCTAGATTAACTCATTCAAAAACCCCCTGGTCTTTCTGAATTTCCATATCTTAGAGCCCACCCATTTTCATTTGTCCAGATTTCAGTATCAATTTTGTTTGTACCTCTGTTGTAGCACTCACTGGAGTCTGTCTTCATTTACAGCTGTCTGATTTCAAGTTTCAGATCATCAGACTAGTTTAGCCCACCAAACTGCAAGGAACCATGACCATCTCGTTCATCTCATTGCTGCATGCCGCACCTAGCTGTGTGAGCATAGAGGGGCTGTTGTCACGTGTTCTTTAAAGGGATAAGTGAGTAAGTAGAGTGAGTGAATGAATGAATGGACACAACTTAATGAATGAAGTAGCTGGGGGACTTGGCATGTTTTGCTTAACTTATTTGTAATTCAGTTTCTTTACAGATAACATGAGAGCGTTGAACCAGTAATTTTATTTATTTTATCTACTTATTTATTTGAGATAGAGTTTTGCTCTTGTTGCCCAGGCTGGAATGCAATGGCACAATCTCGGCTCCCTGCAACCTCTGCCTCCCAGGTTCAAGTGATTCTCGTGCCTCAACCTCCCAAGTAGCTGGGATTATAGGCACCCGCCGCCACCACGCCCAGCTAATTTTTGTATTTTTAGTAGAGACAGGGTTTCACCATGTTGACCAGGCTGATCTCGAACTCCTGACCTCAAGTGATCTGCCCACTTTGGCCTCCCGAACTGCTGAAATTACAGGCATGAGCCACTGCGCCCGGCCTAAACCAGATAATTTTTTAAGTCACTTCTTGCTCTCAGATTCTGTGGTTTTACACTGAAATAAAAACACAAGAAACACATTTTCCTACATATACTCACTTATATTTTGGAGAGTTATTCCACTTTTGTTTGCTGTCTCATTCATGTACTGATAGCGAAATTTAAAAATGTATTTGGCAAGAGCTATTTGAAGCTCAAGAATATTTTTTATGCTTTTATTCTGCTTTCAAGTGGGAAAATGTTAACTAGATGTAGATGTGAAATCATGATGAGGTTGGGGAATGACAAAAGGATAAACTTCAATGCTCAGCTGCCCTTGCCCAGGTAGTGCTGTCACTCCTTGCCCAAGGAGGGGGTCTTTTTGAGATTTTTCTGAAGGCTACGAAGAGATCGTTCACATCCCCTTCAGTTACCTCCTGGAATTCTAAGTCTCAGACAGGAAAATATAATGATATTACAATGAATTTTTCTTTGTTCTTTTTGTTGTTGTTGTTGTTGTTGTTTCTGTATATGCTAAAGCCAGATTAATGGGTGCTTCAGGGAATAAAGTCAGAAACATTGAAATATGAAAGAAACAAACGAAAACCCAGCTCCCTAGCCTGTAGCTGTCAGTGATTTTTGGTAGCATTAAAGAATATGAAGTGTTGGCAAGCTTTTCGAATCGCCTATTTATTTTTAATACTTGGTTTAACAACTGGAATTTAAGTGCAAAATTTATTCGCCACAACTTAACAGCCTGAGCTCGCTTAAGCTACTGCTTACATCATAGAGGCCATTTTTCTAAAAGTCATTGCCTAAAACAAGTGAAGTTCAAGGGAGTAAATTAGACAAAGAATACAGATATCAGGATATGCATCATTTTTACCAACAGAGACCACAAAAGAGAATAACAGCAGTATTCAGCATGCAGAAAAGTCTTTTGAAACATGGATTTTTATTTTTAGTTTATTTTGAAATATTTAATGAACACACAAAAATTATATGTATTCAGGGTATACAACATTTTGATTTGACACATGTATACATTATGTACTGATTACTGCAATCTAATTTTCACAGCCATCACCACTCCTAATTACCATCTGTTTGTGTGTGCACGTGTTTGTGTGTGTGTGTGTGTGGTGAGGGCAATTAAAATCTTCTCTCTTATCAAAATTCAAGTAAACAATACAGTACTATTAAATATAGTCGCCATGCTGCACATTAGATTTCCAGAACTGATTCATGTTAAAACTGAAAGTTTATACCCTTTGA
The DNA here is from genome assembly GCF_009764315.1 of Trachypithecus francoisi. Taxonomy (NCBI): domain Eukaryota; kingdom Metazoa; phylum Chordata; class Mammalia; order Primates; family Cercopithecidae; genus Trachypithecus; species Trachypithecus francoisi. The sequence goes on from NW_022681458.1 coordinate 12,813,487, forward strand.
CCAATTTCTCCCCATTTTTCTCATCCCCCAGCCCCATGCAATCACCATTCTACTCTCTGCTTCTGTGAGTTTGGCTTTTTTAGATTTCACATATAAGTGAGATAATACAATACTTATCTTTCTGTGCCTGGCTTATTTCATCTAGCATAATGTCCTCCAGATTCTATTTTAATAACTAATTAGCATCATTGTCAAAGGAAACAAATATGAAAGACTAGTGGTTATCCTACTCACTATAATAGATGTTCCCTCTCATATTTTGCTTTGTTTTTCTCTAATTGTTTTTTCTATGTATTTATTCATTATGTGTCAACTATAGTTCGCAGAATTCCATTTTTCAAAGGCTTGAATTTAACGGTCACTTTTTTGAAAAGTAAGTTACCTCTCAACACTTGGCAGCCTGTTAGAAGATTTAAGTGAATGAGTCTCTAAAGCGTCCAGTCTATAGGCATAGTGATTCAGATACATGCCTTGGGCTAAAGTTTTCATATGCAAACCTGGAGCGGGCCAAATAGAGTGGTTCTTAGAGTACCCGTGAAACTAAGAACCACTTGATGTCTTTTATTAATATAGATATTCAATCCGGATAATTCTGTTAAAAAAAAGAAGTACTTTTCCTGCATTTGCAGCTATATTTTAGGACTAAGTCCTCTGAACATTTTTCTGCTTCCCTATGTAGAGTCACTCAAGTTGTGCCTTTAGTAATTGCTATTGAGTTGTTGGGATTTTTAATACATTTCACCTATAGCAATGAGATTGCAGCATTAGTTAATTATTAAAGATGCACCAAGTGTTTGCTCAGTTATACCTGAGGCTTCTTGGAGAGGTAAAGTTTGGAGTTATTTAGTAGTTTAGTTGTCAAACATATGAGAGAGGAAAGTTAGATGTTTAGTTTAGATAAAGTGTTTGCATTTTAAAATTAAGTTCACTATCACTTATTCTCCATGATTCTAAGTATATGAATTGTCTTTTATCTATTCTAAAATAATTGAGCTATCCAGATTACAAACATGACTTTCTACTTTTTCATATTTTCTCTGTGCAAATGTGTACGACTTTCAGAAGAGGGAGAAAGCAACCACTAGATGTTATTATGTTTTATTACTTTAAAGGTGAAAAAGTCTTTAATGGAAGCTTAGTGGAAGAGTTAAAACACAAAATTCTACAAAATTGTAAAGCATGCAATATTGATATTCAATTTATCATGTCTATGGCATTTTTTCTTACACTATAATCAAAGTTAGGTTGTCTCGTTGTACCTGAGGAAGACTTTTGTTAATTATTTGATTAGGTTTTTAACATCAATGAAAACTACATCCTCGGCCAGGAACAGTGGCTCACACCTGTAATCACAGCACTTTGGGAGGCCAAGATGGGTGGATCACTTGAGGTCAGGAGTTCAGAACTAGCCTGACCAACGTGGTGAAACCTTGTCTCTACTAAAATTACAAAAATTAGCCAGGCATGGTGGCACATGCCTGGAGTCCCACCTACTCAGGAGTCTGAGGCAGGACAATTGCTTGAACTTGGCAGGTGGAAGTTATAGTGGGCGGAGATCGTGCCACTGCATTCCAGCCTGAGCGACGAAGTGAGACTCCATCTCAAACAAAACAAAACAAAAGAGTGTATCCTCAATTAACTCTTCTAAACGTTTAAAACAAAACTAACCTATATATCCTTTCATACATTGTGTCAAGAAATTGAAATTATACCTTGGATTCAAGTGTTTGATCTACACATAAAAGCTGGCATTTGCTCATTCTGATCCAACATCTTTTTCTCTAATAATAAATGATCTGTTGTCTGCAGGTCTATAAGTTCTCTCAGCATTATTCATATTTGAAATTTAATCAGTAATAATGACTAGGGAATGCTTGATATTTTTAACCTGCCTATATTTCCGTTTTAAATTGCAGTCTTTTTGTAATTTCATGTATGTCGTTGGATACCCATTGCAACGACAATAGGTATGAAATGATGAATAGGCTAGAAATGATGAATATACTAAAAGTTTATTGAACTAAAAGTTATTCCTTGCAATCATTCCGTGGTATTATAACACATGATGACAAGCAGTACCCATAATGCTGGCATCCATTTATATCCATTAAGTCGCAAACGCCTCTGGGAACAAGAGGGAAGTCATTTCTCAATTAAATGTTCCATAGCCCTGAAAAACAAAATAACATTCTGTTCTTATATATAAGTAATAAAGGTTTAGAAAAGGCAATTTAATGTCTTAGGTCAGTAGATAATGTTTATGTAATTAAACAGAAATAAATACTTATGCCAAGTAAATAGAATTTGGGTGGCAGAAAAAAATAATTACAGTCAAGGAGCCAAATTTTAATTGTTTTATGTTCTCAGAAATGGCTGTTCTTATAGTCTATCTCAGTCACCAAAAAACTACATATTATATTATTCTATTTATATTAAATTTCCAGAACAAAGAAATCTATAGAAATATAAAGTAGATTAATAGTTGCCTAGAACTGGAAAGAGGGTATTTGGGGGAAGTGGAGAATGACTGCTAATGGATATAGCTTCTTTTAGAAATAATGAATATACTAAAAGTTATTGAATCACACACTTCAAATGGATATGTCATATGGTATGTAAATTAGATCTGAATAAAGCAAGTCTTTAAAATATAAATACATAATGATAGTAAGAATTGATAAATAATTGGGTAAATATCCCCAGGCCCCAACCCAAGAGATTTTGATGAAATAGTTGTGGTTCAGAGCCCAGGAACATGCAAGTATAAGAACTCTGTCCAGATGATTCTGATGTGCCATGCAGGCAGGTTAAATGTTCTTACTCACAGAGCCAGGTGGTCTTCAGACCTAAATGCAGCTCCTTCCAGGAGTAAGCCAGTACCTGTGATGCTCCATTGGTGGTTTGTTTGCACGATTGCTTGTTTTTTGTTGTTGTTTTTGTTTGTTTGTTTGTTTTCTTTTTCTTCTGCTCTCTCCTACTTAGGTCCTTTTAATTTCCACTTTCACTTTCTTCTCTCTTTTCCGGGAAATAAGAGTAGTCCTCATAGTTCTGGTTCAGCCTTTTTGACTGCCGACTAGTAGAAGATGACTAGCTGCTCTGTTTCTAAGACTCACCTGACAATTCACAAGCCACAGGATTTGGCTCCCATCTCCTTTTCTCACAACAGCATGGGAGCTGAGAGCAGAGCCAGCATCTGCACATCCCCTCCCACGGCCAGTGTCTTCCGCTCCACATTACCACCTAGATTCATTCAGCAAATCTGCACTGTATTACATAGAGTAATACAATTACTCTAAGCCAAGGTTATACCCTCTAGTGATCATAAGATTTCAGAGAATGCAGAACTGTTTTCTTCTTCTTCTTGTTTTTTTTTTTTGAGACAGAGTCTCACTCTGTCACCCAGGCTGGAGTGCAGTGACACTATCTCTGCTTACTGCAACCTCCTCCGCCTCCTGGGTACAAGCGATTCTCCTGCCTCAGCCTGCTGAGTAGCTGGGATTACAGGCATGCGCCACTATGCCCGGCTAATTTTTGTATTTTTCGTAGAGACAGGCTTTTGCCATGTTGGCCAGGCTGGCCTCGAACTCCTGAACTCATGTGATCCACCTGCCTCGGTCTCCCAAAGTGCTGGGATTATAGGTGTTAACCACTGTGCCCAGCCCAGAACCGTCTTCTAAACAAATACTTGGATAATCCTGATTTAATTTTCCTAAGGGCCCTTGGAAATAAAAATGATTATCCCTGAGAAAAGAAATTAGTGCCTAGAATATCTGCCTTAAACTTAGTGTCTAGTGTTGGCATGTAGTGGAATTCCACAAAAAATTGCTGATTGATGGAAAACAGAGAATAGCCATGCTAGAGAAACTGCCAGTGACTGATAAAACACAAGAAAGCTATTCCTAAAAAATCATAGGAAAACATCTTACGGTACTGTGTATTTTTAATATGCTAATTTTCTTTTTTTTTGTAGTTTTTTTTTTTTTTATTATACTTTAAGTTCTAGGGTACATGTGCATAACGTGCAGGTTTGTTACATATGTATACTTATGCCATGTTGGTGTGCTGCACCCATCAACTCGTCAGCACCCATCAATTCATTATTTATATCATGTATAACTCCCCAATGCAATCCCTCCCTCCTCCCCCCTCCCCATGATAGGCCCCAGTGTGTGATGTTCCCCTTCCCGAGTCCAAGTGATCTCATTGTTCAGTTCCCACCTATGAGTGAGAACATGCGGTGTTTGGTTTTCTGTTCTTGTGATAGTTTGCTAAGAATGATGGTTTCCAGCTGCATCCATGTCCCTACAAAGGACGCAAACTCATCCTTTTTTATGGCTGCATAGTATTCCATGGTGTATATGTGCCACATTTTCTTAATCCAGTCTGTCACAGATGGACATTTGGGTTGATTCCAAGTCTTTGCTATTGTGAATAGTGCCGCAATAAACATACGTGTGCATGTGTCTTTGTAGTAGAATAATTTATAATCCTTTGGGTATATACCCAGTAGTGGATGGCTGGGTCATATGGTACATCTAGTTCTAGATCCTTGAGGAATTGCCATACTGCTTTCCATAATGGTTGAACTAGTTTACAATCCCACCAACAGTGTAAAAGTGTTCCTATTTCTCCACATCCTCTCCAACACCTGTTGGTTCCTGACTTCTTAATGATTGCCATTCTAACTGGTGTGAGATGGTATCTCATTGTGGTTTTGATTTGCATTTCTCTGATGGCCAGTGATGATGAGCATTTTTTCATGTGTCTGTTGGCTGTATGGATGTCTTCTTTTGAGAAATGTCTGTTCATATCCTTTGCCCACTTTTTGATGGGGTTGTTTGTTTTTTTTTTTGTATATTTGCTTGAGTTCTTTGTAGATTCTGGATATTAGCCCTTTGTCAGATGAGTAGATTGCAAAAATTTTCTCCCATTCTGTAGGTTGCCTGTTCACTCTGATGGTAGTTTCTTTTGCTGTGCAGAAGCTCTTTAGTTTAATTAGATCCCATTTGTCAATTTTGGCTTTTGCTGCCGTTGCTTTTGCTGTTTTAGACATGAAGTCCTTGCCCTAGCCTATGTCCTGAATGGTACTACCTAGATTTTCTTCTAGGGTTTTTATGGTATTAGGTCTAACATTTAAGTCTCTAATCCAGCTTGAATTAATCTTCATATAAGGCGTAAGGAAAGGATCCAGTTTCAGCTTTCTACTTATGGCTAGCCAATTTTCCCAGCACCATTTATTAAATAGGGAATCCTTTCCCCATTTCTTGTTTCTCTCAGGTTTGTCAAAGATCAGATGGCTGTAGATGTGTGGTATTATTTCTGAGGACTCTGTTCTGTTCCATTGGTCTATATCTCTGTTTTGGTACCAGTACCATGCTGCTTTGGTTACTGTAGCCTTGTAGTATAGTTTGAAGTCAGGTAGCGTGATGCCTCCAGCTTTGTCCTTTTGACTTAGGATTGTTTTGGCAATGTGGGCTCTTTTTTGGTTCCATATGAACTTAAAAGCAGTTTTTTCCAATTCTGTGAAGAAACTCATTGGTAGCTTGATGGGGATGGCATTGAATCTATAAATCACCTTGGGCAGTATGGCCATTTTCACGATATTGATTCTTCCTATTCATGAGCATGGTATGTTCTTCCATTTGTTTGTGTCCTCTTTGATTTCACTGAGCAGTGGTTTGTAGTTCTCCTTGAAGAGGTCCTTTACATCCCTTGTAAGTTGGATTCCTAGGTATTTTATTCTCTTTGAAGCAATTGTGAATGGGAGTTCATTCCTGATTTGGCTCTCTGTTGTCTGTTACTGGTGTATAAGAATGCTTGTGATTTTTGCACATTAATTTTGTATCCTGAGACTTTGCTGAAGTTGCTTATCAGCTTAAGGAGATTTTGGGCTGAGACGATGGGGTTTTCTAAATATACAATCATGTCATCTGCAAACAGGGACAATTTAACTTCTTCTTTTCCTAACTGGATACCCTTTATTTCTTTCTCTTGCCTGATTGCCCTAGCCAGAACTTCCAACACTATGTTGAATAGGAGTGGTGAGAGAGGGCATCCCTGTCTTGTGCCAATTTTCAAAGGGAATTTTTCCAGTTTTTGCCCATTCAGTATGATATTAGCTGTGGGTTTGTCATAAATAGCTCTTATTATTTTGAGGTACGTTCCATCAGTACTGAATTTATTGAGTGTTTTTAGCATGAAGGACTGTTGAATTTTGTCAAAAGCCTTTTCTGCATCTATTGAGATAATCATGTGGTTCTTGTCTTTGGTTCTGTTTAGATGCTGGATTACGTTTATTGATTTGCGAATGTTGAACCAGCCTTGCATCCCAGAGATGAAGCCCACTTGATCATGGTGGATAAGCTTTTTGATGTGCTGCTGGATCCGGTTTGCCAGTATTTTATTGAGGATTTTTGCATCGATGTTGATCAGGGATATTGGTCTAAAATTCTCTTTTTTTGTTGTGTCTCTGCCAGGCTTTGGTATCAGGATGATGTTGGCCTCATAAAATGAGTTAGGGAGGATTCCCTCTTTTTCTATTGATTGGAATAGTTTCAGAAGGAATGGTACCAGTTCCTCCTTGTACCTCTGGTAGAATTCAGCTGTGAATCCATCTAGTCCTGGACTTTTTTTGGTGGGTAGGCTATTAATTGTTGCCTCAATTTCAGAGCCTGCTATTGGTCTATTCAGGGATTCAACTTCTTCCTGCTTTAGTCTTGGGAGAGTGTAAGTGTCCAGGAAATTATCCATTTCTTCTAGATTTTCTAGTTGATTTGCATAGAGGCGTTTATAGTATTCTCTGATGGTTGTTTGTATTTCTGTGGGGTCGGTGGTGATATCCCCTTTATCATTTTTTATTGTGTCTATTTGATTCCTCTCTTTTTCTTCTTTATTAGTCTTGCTAGCGGTCTGTCAATTTTGTTGATCTTTTCAAAAAACCAACTCCTGGATTCATTGATTTTTTGGAGGGTTTTTTGTGTCTCTATCTCCTTCAGTTCTGCTCTGATCTTAGTTATTTCTTGCCTTCTGCTAGCTTTTGAATGTGTTTGCTCTTGTCTCTCTAGTTCTTTTAATTGTGATGTTAGAGTGTCAATTTTAGATCTTTCCAGCTTTCTCTTGTGGGCATTTAGTGCTATAAATTTCCCTCTACACACTGCTTTAAATGTGTCCCAGAGATTCTGGTATGTTGTATCTTTGTTCTCACTGGTTTCAAAGAGCATCTTTATTTCTGCCTTCATTTCGTTATGTACCCAGTAGTCATTCAGGAGCAGGTTGTTCAGTTTCCATGTAGTGGAGCGGTTTTGATTGAGTTTCTTAGTCCTGAGTTCTAGTTTGATTGCACTGTGGTCTGAGAGACAGTTTGTTATAATTTCTGTTCTTTTACATTTGCTGAGGAGTGCTTTACTTCCAATTATGTGGTCAATTTTGGAATAAGTGTGATGTGGTGCTGAGAAGAATGTATATTCTGTTGATTTGGGGTGGAGAGTTCTGTAGATGTCTATTAGGTCTGCTTGGTGCAGAGATGAGTTCAATTCCTGGATATCCTTGTTAACTTTCTGTCTCGTTGATCTGTCTAATGTTGACAGTGGAGTGTTGAAGTCTCCCATTATTATTGTATGGGAGTCTAAGTCTCTTTGTAAGTCTCTAAGGACTTGCTTTATGAATCTGGGTGCTCCTGTATTGGGTGCATATATATTTAGGATAGTTAGCTCTTCCTGTTGAATTGATCCCTTTACCATTATGTAATGGCCTTCTTTGTCTCTTTTGATCTTTGATGGTTTAAAGTCTGTTTTATCAGAGACTAGGATTGCAACCCCTGCTTTTTTTTGTTCTCTATTTGCTTGGTAGATCTTCCTCCATCCCTTTATTTTGAGCCTATGTGTGTCTCTGCATGTGAGATGGGTCTCCTGAATACAGCAGACTGATGGGTCTTGACTCTTTATCCAGTTTGCCAGTCTGTGTCTTTTAGTTGGAGCATTTAGTCCATTTACATTTAAGGTTAATATTGTTATGTGTGAACTTGATCCTGTCATTATGATATTAACTGGTTATTTTGCTCGTTAGTTGATGCAGTTTCTTCCTAGCCTCGATGGTCTTTACATTTTGGCATGTTTTTGCAATGGCTGGTAGCGGTTGTTCCTTTCCATGTTTAGTGCTTCCTTCAGGGTCTCTTGTAAGACAGGCCTGGTGGTGACAAAATCTCTAAGCATTTGCTTATCTGTAAAGGATTTTATTTCTCCTTCACTTATGAAACTTAGTTTGGCTGGATATGAAATTCTGGGTTGAAAATTCTTTTCTTTAAGAACGTTGAATATTGGCCCCCACTGTCTTCTGGCTTGTAGAGTTTCTGCCGAGAGATCTGCTGTTAGTCTGATGGGCTTCCCTTTGTGGGTAACCCGACCTTTCTCTCTGGCTGCCCTTAAGATTTTTTCCTTCATTTCAACTTTGGTGAATCTGGCAATTATGTGTCTTGGAGTTGCTCTTCTGGAGGAGTATCTTTGTGGCGTTCTCTGTATTTCCTGAATTTGAATGTTGGCCTGCCCTACTAGGTTGGGGAAGTTCTCCTGGATGATATCCTGAAGAGTGTTTTCCAAGTTGGTTCCATTTTCCCCCTCACTTTCAGGCACCCCAATCAGACGTAGATTTGGTCTTTTTACATAATCCCATACTTCTTGCAGGCTTTGTTCATTTCTTTTTCTTGTTTTTTCTTTTGGTTTCTCTTCTCTCTTCATTTCATTCATTTGATCCTCAATCGCTGATACTCTTTCTTCCAGTTGATCGAGTCAGTTACTGAAGCTTGTGCATTTGTCACGTATTTCTTGTGTCATGGTTTTCATCTCTGTCATTTCGTTTATGATCTTCTCTGCATTAATTAGTCTAGCTGTCAATTCTTCCACTCTTTTTTCAAGATTTTTAGTTTCTTTGCGCTGGGTACGTAATTCCTCCTTTAGCTCTGAGAAGTTTGATGGACTGAAGCCTTCTTCTCTCATCTCGTCAAAGTCATTCTCTGACCAGCTTTGATCCGTTGCTGGCGATGGGCTGCGCTCCTTTGCAGGGGGAGAAGCGCTCTTATTTTTTGAATTTCCAGCTTTTCTGCCCTGCTTTTTCCCCATCTTTGTGGTTTTATCTGTCTCTGGTCTCTGATGATGGTGACGTACTGATGGGGTTTTGGTATAGGTGTCCTTCCTGTTTGATAGTTTTCCTTCTGACAGTCAGGACCCTCAGCTATAGGTCTGTTGGAGATTGCTTGAGGTCCACTCCAGACCCTGTTTGCCTGGGTATCAGCAGCAGAGGTTGCAGAAGATAGAATATTGCTGAACAGCGAGTGTACCTGTCTGATTCTTCCTTTGGAAGCTTCCTCTCAGGGGTGTACTCCACCCTGTGAGGTGTGGGGTGTCAGACTGCCCCTAGTGGGGGATGTCTCCCAGCTAGGCTACTCAGGGGTCAGGGACCCACCTGAGCAGGCAGTCTGTCCGTTCTCAGATCTCAACCTCCGCGTTGGGAGATCCACAGCTCTCCCCAAAGCTGTCAGACAGAATCGTTTGCGTCTGCACAGGCCCCCGCTGCTTCCCCTATTGGTCTTCAGCTGTGCGCTGTCCCCAGAGTTGGAGTCTACAGAGACAGGCAGGCTTCCTTGAGCTGCTGTGAGCTCCACCCAGTTCGAGCTTCCCAGCGGCTTTGTTTACCTACTTAAGCCTCAGCAATGGCGGGCGCCCCTCCCCCAGCCTCGCTGCTGCCTTGCGGATAGATCGCCGCAGACTGCTGTGTTAGCAATGAGGGAGGCGCCGTGGGCGTGGGACCCTCCCGGCCAGGTGTGGGATATATTCTCCTGGTGTGCCTGTTTGCTTAAAGCGCAGTATTGGGGTGGGAGTTACGCAGCAGCTGACCAGCACCGATTTTCCGGCACTCCCTAGTGAGATGACCCCAGTACCTCAGTTGAAAATGCAGAAATCACCGGTCTTCTGTGTCACTTGCGCTGGGAGTTGGAGACTGGAGCTGTTCCTATTCGGCCATCTTCCTAGTGTCAATATGCTAATTTTCTATTACCACTTTATTTTTATATAACCCAGAGCACATTTTTGCAAGCAGGTGAAGTGTAGAAACACATTTTTCTACTGATTCTTTAGTTTTCATCTGGTCCAAATAATTACTCAGGGCCTACTTTCAAGAGGGAAACACTTGCTAGTAACAGATCTTTAAAATGGAAATCTAAAACAAATATAATGTGTTACATATCTAGTAAAAGTACATCAGACATTACATGTAAGTGTATCCTCTTGAGTCAAATGAAAAGTCTAAGACAATAAACACTACATTTTTATGGCAAAATAGCTAATTATCTTGAGTGTATACTTATTTTTTAATTTTATTTTTTAAGCTATCAATAAAATTGACTTCAGGTATGTTTAGTTAGAAGACCTCTAGTATTTTAGGTATTTGTACTCCTTTTACTGTATCTCTTATCACAAACTGTTTGAGGAGCTTCCCCCAGAATTATAATTCAGCATTATTTTTAATGTTGACAATAAAAAAAGGAGAGAAGCTGGACAGTCTTAAATGTCAATAAAACTTTATATTTCATTTTGTGTAATTGTTGTAATCACTTCAAAGCAATGACTGGATATAAATGCAGTATTTTCCCAAACAGTCAAATGTGTTCCAGAATGACCACAGCATGGTGGCATAATACCATTGATGAAAAAAATTTCCTACAGTCCTAGGCAGAAAAAATGTTATATTCTTTAGAAGGTAATTTTGGTCCAGGGTCCTGAATCTAGCAGAAGCCTTTTGGTTAGAAAAAGAAAGGCGGTAATGTTTTCTTTGGATGCTTTGTGAAATCAGCATTTTGAGGCCATCAAATTAAGAGATGCTGTCATATCCCACATGGCCAGATGGCTGCATTTTTAGAAGCTGCTTAAAAGAAGGAATTGCTTTTCTTCTAAGAAAAACTGTAAGTATGTATTTGGTCATATTCAACATTCAAATATCTAGATTTTAAGGCAATTCGACATCATTCTGTGGGTTAATATTTTCTGAAAAGGTTTTCTTAATAGATGTTAGCTAACTTTAGGAAAAATGAAAAAAATTCAAGCAGAGGAAATCAAAGGACTCAGCTCCTAGCCTAAAACCTTGATGTCATCTGACCTCTGACACAGTGATTTGCCCCTAGTGGATGCAGAATACAATGACATTTCTTAATGATTGCATTTCACTATCAGAATAGTCTAAAATGTTGACTAAAATTAATACATGAAAACATAAAACTGCACTTATAATATGGTTTTCATCCCAACAATTGTCATCATCAGTTGTTTCTACGTGTTTTCAATTCAAAAAGTCAAACCCATTTTTATCTGATATAAAAGCACTGATTTCATCTGACTTTATTTGTATCAAATAAAACTATTTAGGAAATACAGTTGCCTCAAAAAAGTTTCTGTGAATTACAATCCACTTAAAAATTACTTGTTTTGTATTGAATACTAGATTTTCATGTCAACCTCTTCCGCACATCAGTTTTTCACAAAGATATGTTTTATATCACCAGTTAACAAAATTTCACAATAAAATTTTAGTGTTATAAATGCCTACATGGAGCTTCATTTATGAAAAGAGATTCATAAATAAGAGTAATCACTGAGATTACTTGGCTAATAACCCATGATACTAAAAAAAAGCAGTATATTTCCTATAGATATTCAAATTTTTTATTATATATAAGTAGTTTTGAGGAATATTTTATTAGGTTATATAAAAGTCAAAATCATAAGGTGGCGTCATCTTCTCAGTGACATTTATTCCTGCAATGTCTTGTTTAAAAACCATAATAATGATAGAAGAGCAGCATTTGAGTGTAAAAGATAGAGTACAACCACAAGATTAGCTCTGTTAAGAAAGCAAGAGAAGAAGTGCTTGTATGCTTTTGGGATGATGTGTGTTTCCATCTGCTTCAGCTGAGTATGTCTGCAGATGGTCTCAGTAAGGATATGTGCACAAATACACAAAAGAAATGTATTTTATGTGAAGAGAAAGGAGCTGCCATTCCAAGAAAAATGTTAGCACCTTTTATGTGTCTTTATTACACTTATGATTCTCAACATTTTGTCTTCTATTTTTTAGCAAATCCTTCTTTGTGAGAAAAAGAAGCTAATCTAAGTACTGGAAATAGGAGCCAATAGCTGGGTTATTCGCTCATTTAATTCTTCTGTAGCTTCTCTACCTTTACGGGAAGAAAACTGTTTATTGACTACACTGGAATTCATTCTATAAATAAGGGAAATGATTATTACAAATGTCCCTTTCTCTTGTACACCTGTCACCTGCACTCACCAACAAGAATTTGTTGAGCATCTGCCAGATGCTTGGCACCATGCTGAGCCCTGGGATTCGAGTGATGGACAGGGCCTGCCCTCATGAACTAACAGGTTGTGAAGGCTGCAGGAAAATGAACCACTTCTATGTTCAAGAAAAAAGAATAATTATGTAAAAATACATACTGAAAAAAATCCTTTCCTAGGTCATGTGGCATATTTGGATTTGCTCATGCAGGCATTTTACAGATAATGCAAAAGCATCACAGTACTTATGCCTTATTCTCCATTGGCTGGTGGCTCCAGCATGCAGCCCTAGCCTCCGCACCGACAGGATTCTCTCCAGCTCATGGAACTGTAATGTAGAATCTTCTAGGCTTTATCATTTTAGTCACACATAACATTCACTCTAACTGCTCCTGCAAAAAAACAAAATAAATAAAAACTTTATTTCAGGTTGCTACTACCAAAAGTTTCCTCCTGTAATAACACTGTAAACATGTTCATGATTGACCCAGTTCTCCCAACTCCCTTCTCCAGCACACACGGCCCATGAAGTTTCTGTCACTTTAAGGACATGTCCTGCCTTCAGACAGATCATAACTCCCAAGAGCAAGAACAATGCCTTGTATTTGTCTTCTCAGCACCCGGGATTGACACCATGCACTTTGGAGACATTCAATCTCCTCATCAAACATTCAGCCTCCTCATCAAAGCCTCCTAATCCAGGCTCACCACTCCCCAGCTCTACTAGACAGAGCCTGGTCCTATATTCTCCTTGGACTTCAGCATTAGTGGTCGCTTAAATCTCAATAGCCCCAGTTTGTAGAGATTGAAAATTTGCTAAGAGCAATCCAGTCACAGGGTCCATTTCATCAAGAAGTGGATTTACTGTAAAACTATCAAAATTTAGGTTTCAGGGCTGTTAATATGCATAGGCCCCAGTTTCAAGGCCCTTGGGACAGGGCCTATCAATGTATTCACATGGCTATGCGTTTTTGTAAAATAGTCAAAGTAAGATATTTTAATTTTGATTGTCTCTTTCCATTTCGACTCCTACTACCTCTTACCTCCCCCCATACTGAGAGTCATTGGAGTGACCACAGGTGTTATTGGGCTCTGGCTTAAGGAAAATTGAGGGGGTTGTGTTTACATGATATATTTATGTGGCTTGATATCACTTTCATATACAGTTAAGTGATTGCTAGCCATCCACATATAGCAATGACTTCCAGGAATGCTTCTACCATCAAGAATGGTTACCCAGCCAGACACTGCAACACGAATGTGCCAGGTTAGGGATAGTGTGAGCATGTCCTACAGTTTCCAATACCAAAAATATGTAGGCAGTGAGAGAAAACAAGGTTTACATGCCAGAAGCTACTCTGTGTAAAATTCTTCCAGTCATCAGACATGTAAAACTGAAGTGCAAAGTTGGGTCCTCATTGAGGCCTAGTCAAGCAGAAATTTCCTCTTGGTGGGCATTCATTTGATAGTACAGCACTGAAAATCAGAAATGCATGATGCATTTTTTTCGTGGAAATCACACAAAAGAGAATCAATCCAAATTATGTCTTTAGAGTATGAAACTGTGAAGGTAGTACAAAGAGTGAGTATGCCTATAACAACTCATATATGAAACGAACTGTATAGCAGTTTCCCACTGAATTTGACAATAAGCTGAAAAACATTTTCAATACAAATTTGGAAGTTAAAAAATCAGTCAACCATATTAGAGGAAAACTGGCTTATTTTTCTAGTTTCTCTAGAGAAGACAATGTTTCAATATTGCTTTCACATGAAGAAGTGACCAAAGAGTATTTAGTCAAAAATGTAAAAAAAAAAAAAAAAAAACCTATTATGGAGGTGCATTGGGCAGTCGATTAGATATCATATTTCTGGCAGTTTTTATGTTTTTAGTATTTGCCAGCCCTTTTAAGTTCTAGCTTTCTTGTGATTCCTTTTTTCCTTCTAAATAAGTAAATAATCACTCTCACACCTAATTTAGAATATTCCTTTTCTTTCTTTTTCTTTTTTTTTTTTCATGAGATGGAGTCTTGCTCTGTTGCCAGGCTGGAGTGCAGTGGCATGATCTTGGCTCACTGCAACCTCTGCCTCCCAGCTTTAAGCGATTCTACTGCCTCAGCCTCTGGAGTAGCTGGGATTACAGGCGCACGCCACCAAGCCTGGCTAATCTTTATATTATTTGTAGAGATGGGGTTTCTCTACCTGTTGACCAGGATAGTCTCGATCTCTTGACCTCATGATCCACCCGCGTTGGCCTCTCAGAGTGCTGGGATTACAGGTGTGAGCCACCACAATCGACCGTTATTCCATTTCTTAAAGAAGGCCTCACATTGCATGCACATCAGGCCCTAAGAAGCCTGGATCATCCCCTACTATCAAGATATTGAAAGATGTGCATAAGAAGTGTAAGCAAGAAGTCGGTTTGTGTCTTGCTTTGTTTTTATCTTGGTTCAGCTAGCAAATGTGGAGAGTGTCCTTCAGGTGTAGGCAGAGTTTCATTTAGTAGCCTAGAATGGGTGAAAAGAGAGTTCATCCTCAGAGAACTAAAGAAAAGATTGGAGGGCAGACAAATTGTTACTATAAATGCCTTTCTTTGCTTTCTGGTCTCTGCTTTGCCCTCTCCCACTGTGATGCAGGATAATAAAAGCTTTGTCATGCCCAGGGGCAAGGTAATGGGCCTTTCTTTAAGGTGAATGGAAAAATCTTCTCATCAATTCAATACCTCCAGTCCCAGTTGCATGTTATTAAAAGTCCCCGAGCACTGTGGATATTGAACTAGTTTTCCAAGGGCAAAGTTTCAATTATTATATGAATATTCTCAAACTTCCCTAGATCATGAACTGCTTCTGAGCTCCATCTTCTATTTATGCTTCCATTTGCACTGTCTGCAAAGAGACTCGTGCCAATTTCTTCCTGTTTTTCCATCTTATTAACCCAGAGTAAAAAAAAACTTCTGATGAGAGTGTGGGTCATTTTATGCCCTTTCTTCTCCCTAATGCCCATCAAGTTATCGGGAGCATTCGGGGTCCCTGACTTCCCACAACACAAGTTATTCTTAACAGGCAGATTTAAGTACAACCCTAGGGTTGCCCTTCAAGGATCTCGTGAGTCCATGAAACTTGAAGCAATCTCTTATTCTTTGGGACTAAAGCAGACGTGATCTTTATACTTCTGTTTCAGTTTTTAAGATCTTTCTCAAAACCTTTCCATTTTTTTAACCTCAAAAAGAAAAAAGATAGACTAAGAAACCATGACCCTAAAAAGTAACTAAGATCAGAAATCCCCATATATTTGCAGGCATCTGAAAGTTCAAATGTCTAACTAAATTCCAGGTAATTAATGTTCTCAGTTTTGTATCATCAAATCAACTTGTTAGAAATAAAAACCTTTGGATGATTTTTAGCAAAGTATTAAAGAACTTCATTTGCATCTTCTCATGTAGCACAAACCTAACTAGACCTAATTACCGACACTTCCCTTCCTCTAGGCCTGCCTGCAATCAGATTCTCTTATTGCCTGTTGCTTGACAGCGTGTTACACCTTCTCACCTCAAAGTATTAATCATGCTGTCTGTCCAACCCACTAGTGATGGCCCCCATCCATTCCCTATCCAACAAAAGTCTTTTTATCCTTCAAACATATAGCTAACCTCTTTGAAAACTTTAACTTTCTTTTCTCCAACCTCATCTGAATGCTCATAGTAGTTCTCTAACTATGTGATATGTTTGAGATTTAAATTACAGGCATAAGTCACTTACTGTTGGGGACATGTTATGAGAAATGCATCATTTGGTGATTTTGTCACTGTTTGAACATCATAGACTGTACTTACACAAGTCTAGATGGCATAGCCTACTGTACCCCTAGGTTATATGGTATAACCTATTACTCCTAGGCTATAAACCTGGACAGATGTTTCTGTCCTAAATACCACAGGCAACTGAAACACAATCATTAAATATTTGTATATCTAAACATATATAAACATAGAAAAGGTAAAAACAGTAAAAATATGGTATTATGATCTTAAAGGACCACTGTTGTATATGTGATCAGTTCTTGACCAAAATATTGTTCATTATGCAGCATATGACTTTATAACAATGTTTCATTGTTGTTCAGATTTATTGTTTAATATTATGGCTATTGTTTTTAGACTAACCCATTCAGACATTTATCCAAGATGGCTAGCAAAGAGGCAAATTGTATAACAAGGTAAAATAAAGTAAAATGAACTAAAACAATGTGGCAAAGAGGAGTTCTGGTTTATTATGCACTATATAAAAAGTGGGTGGAGAAAAGGAGCAAAAATGAGAAGTGGAAAGGAGAAAATAGAGAAAAGTATTTATTGCAATTACAAACAGCCTTAGAGCATGAAAAGTTATTTTTCCTATTTCATGAGAATTGATAACACCTTATAAACTTGAAGATTTTGTTGTAACTGTTCTATTCGCTCTAATACAAGCAGACTTTTTTAGTATGTTGGGCCATAAAAGGAAGATGGCATTTGTTGTAACCAGTGGGAAGCTGAGTAGGGTGCTGGAGAGCTATTTAGAGGCTCAAAAGTGAAATGACTATTTCTTTTTTTCTTTTTTTTCTTTTTTTTTTTTTTTTTTTTGCGATGCAGTCTCACTCTGTCGCCAGGCTGGAGTGGGCACGATCTCGGTTCACTGCAACCTCCACCTCCCGGGTTCAAGCAATTCTCCTGCCTCAGCCTCCCGAGTAGCTGGGACTACAGGCGTGTGCCACCACGCCCGGCTAATTTTTGTACTTTTAGTAGAGACAGTGTTTCACCATGTTGGCCAGGATAGTCTCGATCTCTTGACCTTGTGATCCACCCACCTTGGCCTCCTAAAGTGCTGGGATTACAGGCATAAGCCACCACGCCCTCCCTGAAATGACTATTTCTATGACAAACTGTCTAAGATGTGGAAGATTCCCAAAGCATTTGCCCCAGCTGATTCCGGCTTGCTTTCTTCTAAAAAGACAGTCAAGTTTTGACTTTAATGTACTATTTTTGCCCTCTTTCCCAGGTCTGCTTTGTGAATCTTGATGTGAACAAGGATGAATGCAGCACAGAGCACCTGCAACAGGTAACATTTGAAACTCAAGCTGTCCAGGAGGTGATTACAAGGACTATTCAACTTGATTTCATCTGTAAATAATGCACATTTTGTAGGAGACTCTTTGGTTAGATAGTTTCATTACAGTCCATTTCCCCGACCCTTTCCCTAGCACTTACCCTCTACAGTTTGCCCTTTTTACGTTTGTGAAACTTGCTTTCCCATGTGATTTGTTTTATGCGACCACCAGAGCAGGTGCCAGAGAAAAGGCAAGTAGGCAAGGTAAAAAGAAACTTTATTAGCTAGCCAATGTGAAGGAAGAAAGGGCGAAGTTCACCGGTCTCTGGCAGTGGAGGCCAAGGAAGTCACTCCGGCATTCTCGGGCGAGATTCCTGGGTCCGCATATGAGGAAGGGGCCAAGGAAGTTCGTGCCGCGCGCCTGCCGGGAGCGGCTTTTCTGTCTTGGGCCTGGGAGTGGGAGGGCGGTGGGCGGGTCGAGGGCTGTGTGGTGGGCGTGGTCAGGTAGGTTTAGGTTTCCTCGGTCAGATGTCATGCTGCGCCTGCGCAGCTGACCTGTGCCTTTCCCGGGCGCGGGAAAGTTGGTGATGAAGAACCCGGAAGTACGCCATCTTAGTCACCTTTGTTCTTTGTTTCCCTCTCCCTCCGTCCAGACAGTCCAACCTTTTATTGATTATGATGACTAGGGGCGTTGTTGTCTGTCTGGCTGCTTCCTGCTGTCAGGGGGCATTGTCATGAGGGTCCATGGTTGGCACCTGGAGGTAGGGATGTAAGAGCATCTGGTTGAAGGCGACATGGGTGATCTCTTGAACTTTGGCTTGGAGAAATTTGATTAAGATGGGGGCAAAACATAGGATAAGACAGAGAATTAGTATAGGGATGAGGAATGGGAGCATCTGTTGCATTACGGGTAATAACCATATAGGTGGACCCGGGGTTAAGGGAGTGTTGTAGTTCTTTAGTTCTGTTTTAATCCGGTTTAGGGTTTGAATATTAGTGTCAACTAGACCTGATTTGTTTATGTAATAGCAACATTCTTCTCCTAAGAAAAGACATGTTCCTCCTTTTTCTGCTGTGAGAAGATCTAGTGCTCTTCTGTTTTGTACTGCCACCTGAGCCACTGAAGTGATTTGACGTTGTAAAGAGGCTAGACTTTCAGCCGACGCCTCTATAGCTTCTTGAATTTGGGCAGTTAGAGATCGGGTAGATTGTACAGAGTAGGCAAGAGCCCCAGTTCCAAGTCCTGATGCCACTAAGGAGGAGACTAGGGAAATCCTGATGACTAAGGGAAGGAAGATGGCCCGTTTTGGGAGACTATTAGGAGGAGAGTTAAATTGTAAGGTGAGTTCAGCTACTTCTGCTTTGCTATATAGGGTTAAACTGGGTACTAAGGACACTGGGACGCAGAGGGATTGGCTGATGGATGTGTGGTTAAGGACCTTGAAGAGGGTTTTATTATACCAGAAATAACCTCCAATGGGGGGCCGTCTGGATCTTATTGGGTGGTTGGGTGTACTTACACCAGGAGGAGTTTGGGGCAGAGTAGCAGAAAGGGAGGATTGGATTTTTTGGGGTTTTGGTATAGTGGAACTTGGAGCAAAAACGGTTTTTGGGAGGTGCTTGTAGAGCCAGTTGTAGCCTTGAAAGCAGTTGGTAAAGGGACTGCCACTAAGGGGGCTTCTTTAAGGGCTGCACAGAGGAAACAGTGGGAGAGATGTGTTATGTTAGCTGCCCGTGTTAAGTTTAACCCTTGACGGACTAGCTTTAACCATGAGAAGGGGTCTTTGTTGGAGGAGTGTAGTTGATCTTGTGTGGAGGAGTGTAGTTGATCTTGTAGGGAGGAGTGTAGTTGATCTTGTATGGAGGAGTGTAGTTGATCTTGTATGGAGGAGTGTAGTTGATCTTGTAGGGCCTGTTCTTGTGATAGTATGGCTAAGGTTAAATTTTGTAGGTGTTTTATATTTTTAGGGAGGGAGTTTTCCTGTTGGACTAGTGTCCTTTTGATCAAGAGGGTGGCAGTTGGATATGAAGCTGACCACCTAGCATAGAGTCCTCCTTTTACTCCATCCGCCCATCGGGGGTCCCATGGGTCTTGGATATTTAGTTGATATTGATAGGGTACAGACTGCACGTGCTGGGTGAAGAAGTGATCACCCTCATGTACATAGTGGATTTTACAATATTGATAGGGGCATCCTAGGTTTGTTTCTTGCCAGTAGTTTTTACAATTATATTCTGTTTGGTCATATAGAAAGCAGAGAAACGGGTTAGGCCATCTATCTTTGCGAGAAGCGAGGGTGAAATTTATGGTGAGGAGGGACTGACAGCCTTGGGGTGGGCAGTCTGCAGTGCCTTGTAGCTGTGAATGTTGCTTGTTGTTCTCTGACCAAGTTTCAATTATAGAGAATCTCCATACAAAAGTCGGGTTAGTAATGGAGATTGGAGTGCAAGAGAGAAATAGTAATATAAGTATAAAATAAGACTTCATCTTGAGTGTAATCACAGAGTACACCTTGCCACTGGAGATGTTCTATAAAGGTGAGTAAGCGGGAAAACCACTGTGATGGGCTATGATCTGGGGGCAAGTAGGGATCTGGGGTAATATACTGGAATTCTGTTATGTTTATATAGAGTATGGTGAGAAATTGGGATAAGCGTAAGAGGTCAGGGAACATGTGGTAGTCAAGGGAGTTTGGTGAGTTTGAGGCAGGTAGGGGCAAGTCTAGTAGATATCCACTGATTGTCTTCTGTGGGGGCTTTCTTTAGTTGTGATACGTGGACCCAGTGCGTGTGTCCTAGAAGTTTGGCTGCTGTGTATGTGGATAGGAGGACAGTATATGGGCCTTTCCACCTGGGCTGAAGATCTTTGGCTTGGATATTTTTTAAATATACTTGGTCCCCTGGGCTAAGAGAGAGATGTGGCTTACAGGTGTCTGTTGGAGGGGGGTGTGCTAGTTTGGCATGTTGTCTTAGGAGTTGTCTTAAGAGGGTTAGGTATGGAAGATAATTTGCTAGCGGGGAGGAAAGGGTGGGTAACTGCTGGAGGGTGAGGGGCCGGCCGTAGACTAGTTCGAACGGACTGAGGCCTGTCGGACTCCATGGGGCTGCTCGCAGCCGGGTTAGGGCCAGGGGAAGAAGACTTACCCACGATTGTTGAGTTTCGAGGGAGAGTTTGGTGAGTTGCTGCTTCATGAGCCCGTTGGCCCTCTCTATTTTACCGGAGGACTGAGGTCTATAAGGGATGTGGAGTTTCCAGGTAATGTGTAGGAGGGTCGCCACCTGCTGGACTACTTTGGAGATGAACACTGGGCCGTTGTCAGACTGGAGAGTGAGTGGGAGGCCAAACCTAGGAATAATGTGTTCAGTAAGTGTGGAAGCAACTATATTGGCAGTTTCTCCCGTAGTAGGATAGGCTTCTATCCATCCTGAGAAGGTATCAACGAAGGTCAAGAGATATTTGAATTTCTTATGTTTTGGCATGTGGGTAAAGTCAATCTGCCAATCTTCGCCTGATTGGTGCCCTCTGAGTTGATGGCTTGGATGGGGGTTGCACAGTGCGCCTTGAGGGTTTGACTTGAGGCATGTGGAGCACTGTTGGTTGATTATAATTAGGTGTTTCATGAGTGTGGGGCAGTGAACGAGGGGGCTTAGGAGGTTATATAGAGCTTTGGGTCCTATGTGTAGGGAATTATGTATGTCTTTTAGAATGGTGTGGAGTTGAGTTTTAGGAATAACTAATTTATTATTGAGGTAAATCCAATTGTCTGTGGCTAGTTTGGCTGTTGAATCTTGTAATAGTTTGGTCTTTTCTTCTTGGGTATAATTAGGGGTATATTGAGGAGAAAGAAAACAAACAGAAGGAAGTGTGGGAGTGGAGAATCCGGCAGCTGATTTGGCAGTGGTGTCAGCAAAATTATTGCCAGCTGCCACCGGGTTAGATGGAGTCTGATGACCTTTACAGTGTATGATGGCTGCTCTGGAAGGCGCTGATAAAGCATCTAGCAGTTTGAGTATTTGTTTTTTGTTGACTATAGGGGTGCCACTGGTGGTTAGGAACCCTCTCTCTTTCCAGATGACAGAATGGGTGTGTGCAATCAAGAAGGCATACTTAGAGTCTGTGTATATGTTTACCGTTTTTCCTCTGGATAGGAGGAGAGCCCTAGTTAGTGCGATAAGTTCTGCCTGCTGTGATGTTGTTCCCTGTGGTAAAGGCTTAGCTTCTAGGACAGTAGAAGATGTAACTACCACGTATCCTGCCTGTCTGTTTCCTTGAGAATTTATAAAGGAACTGCCATCTACAAATAGGGTTAACTGTGAGCCTTCTAAGGGCTGGTCATGTAAATGTAAGTGACTAGGTGTTTGGGCCTCTAAAAGTTCTGGACAGGAGTGTTCAGCATGAGGTTGCTTGAGAGGGTCAGGAAGTAAGGTTGCTGGATTTAGAGAGGAACAGACTCCTAGGGCAATGGTGGAGTCTTCTATGAACAAGAGGTGAAAGAGTTGGAGTCTGGACGGGGTTAAATGGCTAATACTTTTGTGGGCAATGAGATCTTGAAGGCGATGAGTAGAGAAGACTGTTAGGTTACAACCTCTAATGAGTTTCTTTGCTTCCTGGGTTAGGCAGGCTGCTGTTGCTAGGGCCCGAAGGCAGGGCTGCCATCCTTGTACGGTGGGATCTAGTTGTTTAGATAAATATGCCACGGGGCGGTAGGTGGTGCCTATAGGTTGGGCTAAAAGGCCAACAGCAACTTTTTGTCTTTCATCCGTGAAAAGCTGGAAGGGACATTGGAAGTCTGGGAGTGAGAGAGTAGGGTGTGAGAGAAGGCAGTTTTTTAAGTAAGCGAAATGTTTATAGATTAACTTCGGGTTAGACAAAGGTCCTTGGGGAGTCTCCTTAACAGCTGCATATAGAGGTTTAGCTAAGAGTTCGAAATTAGGGATCCAGTGTCTGAAAAACCCCACTAGGCCTAGGAAGGATTGGATTTCCTTAGTGTCTTGGGGAGGAGAAAGATTTTGTATTAGAGTTAAACAGACTGTGGAAAGTGAGCGCGTCATAGGAGTGATTTCAATACCTAAATATATAACACATTGTTGTGAGAGTTAAGCTTTGTGTTTGGATACTCGGTAACCTTTGGATCCTAGATGATTAAGGAGGATTGCAGTGTCTAAAAGAGAGTCCTGCCTCATGGGACTACAGAGTAAAAGGTCATCTACGTATTGGAGAATTTCACTATTGGTAAGAGGACAGGAGGCTAAGTCCTTTGCTAGGGCCTGCCCAAAGAAATGGGGGCTGTCTTGGAACCCTTGGGGAAGCACTGTCCATGTCAGTTGGGTGGAGGTATGGGTGTCTGGGTCTTCCCATGTAAAAGCAGAGAGAAACTGACAATCTGGATGTAAGGGAATAGAGACAAGTGCATCTTTTAGATCTAGCACAGTAAAGTGTGTTGTGTTAGGTGGGATGACAGAAAGAAGGGTATAAGGATTGGGGACTACTGGATGGGTGGGGCAAACAGCCTCGTTGATAAGACGAAGATCTTGCACTAACCGGAAAGTTCCATCCACCTTCTTTACAGGTAGGATTGGGGTGCTGCAGGGAGAATGAGTGGGGATGAGGATGTGTTGGCTGAGTAACCTGGTAATGATTGGTTTTAGTCCACGTAGGTGTTATGGAGAGAGAGAAAACTGGGCGAGTTGGAAACTGAGATGGGTTTCTAAGTTTTATAAGTATTGGTGGATGATGTTCTGCCACGACAGGAGTGGAGGTGTCCCACACTTGGGGGTCTACCGGAATGGGGAAATCAGGGAAAGGGTTAGTAGGCTTGTTGGAGTCATTTGAGTTAGTCAATACTAGAAGCAGATGGCAGGTGGGGTGGGGGGCGCTAGTAGGAAAGGAGATACAGGCTTTCAGTTGACTTAAGACATCTCGGCCTAGTAGAGGAGTGGGGCATGAGGGGATGATGAGAAACAAGGGCGCAAAATAGTTGTTGGCCAGGCAGCAATTAAGAGGTGGAGTTTTCCAAGGGCTGGACAGGGAGCCATTGACTCCTACAACAGAAATATTGGAGGGAAGGCTAGGCCCTTCGAAAGACGGCAAAACAGAGTAGGTAGCCCCGCTGTCGATTAAAACATTAATTGTCTTACCCGCTACCAGGAGTTACCCGCGGCTCGGCGAGGGTGATGGGAGTCTCCGAGTCCCGGCACCTTCAGTCGTCGTCCAGATGTAAGAGCTGGAAGGAGCTCCCAGGGTCCTGAGAAGGGACATCATGTTGAGGCGCCATGCCCGTTTTCAGGGTGGGGCAGTCTGACTTCCAGTGCCTTTCTTCCTGGCATGCTGGACAAGGAGTTGTTGGCAGATGAGGGTTAGGACACTTTGTAGCCCAGTGTCCAGCTACTCCACACTTGTAGCACGGCCACATTGGCCTAGGCGGCTGGGGACTCTGGGGACACTTATCAGCCCAATGCCCTGGGTCACCGCATTTATAGCAAGCCCCTTTTGCTGTCTTTGAACCTCTGGGGGTTTTGCTCTCCAGTTTTGGGTTAAGGTTAGGTTGCAAAGCAGCAACTAAGGCTTGAATCTGGAGCTGTACCTTCTGCTTTAGGCGGGCCTGTCATTGGGCCTCAGCCATTTCCTCTCTGGAGTTATAGACCTTGAAGGCCGACTTGACTAGATCTTGAATAGGAGTTTGGGGTCCATCCTCTGCCTTTTGGAGTTTTTTCCGAATATCTGAGGCCGATTGTGAAATAAAATATGATGCTAGAATAGTGGCCCCGGCTGGGGAAGCTGGGTCTAACCAAGTGTATTGAGTTAATGCTTCAGTTAGCCTGTTTAGAAATGTGGCCGGATTTTCATCTGGACCTTGAATAATTTCTTTTAGTTTATTAAAATTTACTACCTTATTTGAGGCCGCCTGCATACCGGCCAGAAGACATTGAGTCATCATATCTCATCTTCGGCGGCCTGGCTGGCCCATTTGATAGTCCCAGTCTGGGTCTATAGAGGGGACTGCTTGTTCCCCTACTGGGAAGGTGGGGTCTGTTAAGTGTAGTTGGTTGGCATGCTGCCTGGCGGCCGCTAGGATGCACTCTTGCTCCTCAGGGTTTAGAGTAGAGGTAAGAATAACATGGAGATCATGCCAGGTTAAATCGTAGGCCTGGCAAAGGTACTTAAATTCTTTGGTGTAAATTGCAGGATTGGCAGAAAAATCTCCTAAACATTTTTCAATTTTTGAAAGATCTGCTAGTGAGAAGGGAACATGAACTCTAATCATGCCCTGTGTTCTGGCCACCTCACGCAAGGGTGCTAAGACCGCAGGGGGGTTGTTGGATAGGGTGGGAGTAGGAGTGGGGGTAGTTAGGCAATCTTTAGAGCAGGTATGGGCAGATATAGGCGAACTAAGGTGACCAGGCGGAAGTGCCGAGGGGTTGGAGGGAGGTGCAGCCTCAACAATGGTGGGAGGGACCGAGGAGGAGGGCGGAACAACAGCGGGAGCGGAAGGGGAAGGTGGAGTCAAGAGGGAAGGTGGGGCCGGAGCGGAAGGGGGAGGTGGAGTATACGGCAGGAGTGGAAAGGAGGGAGGGGAAGTAAGGTCTTCCGGCAGGTCAGACAGGAAGGATGACTCCTCCTTTTCGGACTTTGTTAGGCCTGCGTCCTTAGACAGCATGACTTGGACCAAGGAACACTGGCTACACAAGTCCAGATGAGAACACAAGGCCCAAAATCCTTGTATATAGTTAATTTCAGACCACTTGCCTAAGCGTCAGCAGAAATTACTGAGGTCGATTAAAATGTTATGGTCTAGAGTGCTTTCAGGCGGCCATTGAGACTGGTTGTCTAATTTATATTGTGGTCACGCCACAGTGGAGAGGAACACCAGTTGCTTTCACCTAAGATCTTGTTCTAATTGTAAAGTTTTGAGATTTTTTAGAAGACACCCTAAAGGGGAGTCTCTAGGTATTTTGGATTGGAGGTTTCCCATTGCCTTCCTTTCACCTATAGGCGGAAATGGAAACCGAACTCTACCTGGCTACAAAGTGTCCTTTGGAGCCAGTAGAGAGTGGTGGGAGGCTCCTGGAGCCAGAATGGAGATTACCTCCAGGCAGACGTCTCCGTCCTGGACGTGTCTCACACGGACTGGAATGGAGTTCCTTTGGGCAGACGTCTCTACCTTTGGGAACTCTCCTGTGGGTCACCTGGTGACCAAAAAAAAAACGGTGGGCCTGCGCAGGACTTCTGGCCAAGGAATATGAGAGGGAGGCAAAAGATACTCACCCCTAGGAGACTTGGAGGTGTGGAAAGCGAAGTTCAGGTCCTGGTCCATCCGTGGCATGGAAGGAGGAGGCTCCTCGGGCCCTGGGGGGCCCTGAGGAGGGGTCTCCTCCCGGGTTTTGGCACCAACTGATTTGTTTTATGCGACCACCAGAGCAGGCGCCAGAGAAAAGGCAAGTAGGCAAGGTAAAAAGAAACTTTATTAGCTAGCCAATGTGAAGGAAGAAAGGGCAAAGTTCACCGGTCTCCGGCAGTGGAGGCCGAGGAAGTCGCTCCAGCGTTCTCGGGTGAGGTTCCTGGGTCCGCATATGAGGAGGGGGCCGAGGAAGTTTGCCCCGCGTGCCTGCTGGGAGCGGCTTTTATGTCTTGGGCCTGGGAGTGGGAGGGCAGTAGGCGGGATGCGGGCGGGTCGAGGGCTATGTGGTGGGCGCGGTCAGGTAGTTTTCGGTTTCCTCGGTCGGATGTCATGCTGCACCTGCGCAGCTGACCTGTGCCTTTCCTGGGTGCGGGAAAGTTGGTGATGAAGAACCCGGAAGTACGCCATCTTAGTCACCTTTGTTCTTTGTTTCCCTCTCCCTCCGTCCAGACACCATGTAGGCAGAACTGTCCAAGCAGGCACACATCCTCTTGCCCATCAGTGCCTTAAAATGGCTATTTGTAGATGACTTTTCCAAGACCTGCTAATACCAGCCAACCCTCCCCTCTGTCTCTCAGATTTGCTTCTTGCTGCTGCTTTCATCAAATGCTTCATCTGTATCCACGGCTTGAACTTTTTGCATCCTGTTGCAGCTAAATTCCCCAAGCACATCCAAGGCCATGAGGGCCCTGATGTACATGCTTGACAGTATGCAAAGACTTGAAGATCTATTCAATCCTCTGGAACTAGAGCCTGCTGATACAATGGGAATAATTAAGTGCTGTAATAAGGTTGCCATTCCATGCCAACAGCTGACAATGGTTTGAATTTACCATTTGGTGTAATACTGTTTAATGTATAACAGCACACGATTTGCCACTTGATTTTCACCGAACAGTAGACCTGCAATTACTCGGTTATTGACAGTTATTCCCATATTGACAATGCTGTACTTCAAGCTTCTCAAACCCAGTTTCCCACACCACTAATTTATTACACATTTTCACTGAGCCCCAAATATCATCATCTGTATAGTACTATGGGATTTTCAAAAGAAATTGCACACACAATTTTATTTGATAGAATCATGGTGCAGAGTCCATCAGAGAGATAGCAGGGAGGGCCAAAGCAAGTTGGCATCTAAGAGTAGCGTGTTTGAAGAGTTTATGCGAGTGATTTGAAATAATCGTCTGTTATGGCTAAGAGCATACCTTGGCCCTGATTTAGCTACATGAACTGAGCAAGTTACTCATCTCTGGGCCTGAGGCTGCTTGTGTATAACATGAAAGGAATAATGGTACCTAATCCATATAGGATTGTTGTGAAGATTAAATGTAGTTGGATTTAACCTATATACAGGCTCTAGCATAGTGCTTAGTACATAGAGTAAAATCAATGCTAGTCACATTATAATTATTATTGAAAATTAGAACAGGAGATACATTAGTCCATTTCGCGCTGCTGATAAACACATACCGATACTGGGCAATTTACATAAGAAAGAAGTTTACTGGACTCATAAGAAAGAGGTTTATTGAACTTACAATTCAACATGGCTGGGGAGGCCTCACAATCATGGTGGAAGGCAAGGAGGAGCAAGTCACATCTTATGTGGAAGGCAGCAGGCAAAGAGAGAGCTTGTGCAGAAAACAATCCTGCTTTTTAAAACCGTCAGATCTCATGAGACCTGTTCACTATCACGAGATCAATGTGGGAGAGACTCGCCCCCATGATTCAATCATCTCCCACCAGGTCCCTCCCACAACACGTGGGAATTATAGCATTTACAAGATAAGATTTGGATGGGGTAACAGAGCCAAGCCATATCAGAAGATTATTAGTAAAAAAAAAAAAAAAAAAAAAAATCTTTTATGCAAGGTCTTTAAAGGGAAAATTTTTCCAAGTTACCGTTTATACCTGTGGTAGGATAGTAATTACTATCATATAATGTTTACTTTATGTTTACTTTGTAAAATATTTAGTTTCGTAAAATTTAGAACTAGAGAGTTTTTAAAGCTTATATTTTCTCTTTCAATCTAAACTTGCATGCTTCCATTTTATAAAATTTCTTCTAGTAAGAATCTTAGTAGATCAAGCAATCTATAGTATGAGCAGTTGGGAGTATTATTTCCAAAGGTAAAGTAGTTTGTGAGTAGTATTTGGTGAAAAGAAATCAGCTAAACTAATAAAGATTCTTGCTTTACAGAAACTGGTCAACGTTTCACCAGATCTTCCAAAACTTATCAGTTCCATGAATGTCCAACAACCAAAAGAAAATGAAATTGTCGTCCTAAGTGGATTAGCCTCTGGAAATCTCCAGGCAGATTTTGAAGTTTCACAGGTAAGACGTAAGTTCTTGATAAGCCATTCACTTAAATCTATAGTTAGCTCAGCACAGATCAGTGTAACCCCCAAATAAACGCTACACATAAACTTCTGTAACATAGGAATCAAAGTGTCTTTATATTTGAGAAAAGTCTGCATTTATGTTTCTCTTAAATACTACCACTTAGAGTTTGACAGAGCTTGTATTACATCAACTCCTAATTTCTATTGTCTTCTCAAATTCCTAAGTTGTATTTGAACTAGAACAGATAGAGTAGGCATTGGTTACTTAGCTTGGTTTTCTACAAATCTACTGGAAAAACGAAAACAGAACTGTCTCCTCTTTTAGGAGCAGTACCAAAATTCTATTTCAGAATCCCACAGTATCATCTTTCAGATGTTATGTATTCCTTAGGAGGTACCAAACTAGCCAAGCTAGTAAATCCAGAATGGCAGCTTCAAGGATGGAAAGAGAGTGACTTAGGCCCAACGAATAAAATATCCCTCCTCCAAAACAAATGTTATTAAAAATAAAGCAGTAACTAAAATACTACTATTATCATTCAGTACCCTTATGTGCACTCCTACTATATAAATCACTATAACATTATTTAAAGATGTGTAAGTAAAATTGTTTAATTAATTTACGAGAAAAATGCACATAAAGTATGTTACAGTGATATGTAACAGCTCCAGATTAAAATGATGAGCATTTGTTTTCCACAAATTGTTCTTCCTTGGGTTTTAATTTTGTTGTCCATTTTTAAAGTCTTCTTTTATCCTCCAACCCTTCAAAATATCAAAAAGCCCCAAAGTCTTCAAATTTCAAGAAACATAATACAATGTGATAAATCAATTAATAAAGGAGAAGGCTTTATTTCCAGGTAATCAGATCTCCCTGACTTTGTAGCTACTAACAAGGTTTGTATCCTATAAATTTTACATGAATCCTAGGTAATCTGTGGCTTGTTAATAAATTGTATATTATGTCATTGAGAGTGAAGACTTTATTCCCATTTTCTTTTTAGAATTCACATACTTTTTAAAAGCTGCCTCTGCATTATAGAACAATTTTCCTAGCTTTTGGTAAGTATAGGTATTACTGAGAAATTCCGGCTTTCTTTCAATATCTCTATGAAAATTGGTATTGACATTAATTGGACTTGACCTTGAGTTTAACTTACTAGACCCTGATTAATCCCAGTTAGATTCTTAATTAAACATGGCAGAAAATTAGCTTAAATAAAAAGAGAACATATTGTTTCATGTAACCAGAAAAACCCAGGAGTAGATTAAAGACTTAAAACCAATGTCATCAAGACATGGATTTTTCTCTTGTGGCCTCTTTCCATTGGCCCCATTATCAGACAAGCTCCTCCCACAAGGAAGCAATATCCCTTTGGGTTCAAGTCAGGAAAGTGTGAATGGAACGTCATTTCCAGGTGGTGTTCAGCAAAAGCCTCATTGCATCCTATTGGCTCTCAAATGTCACATGTCCATCTCTGAACCAATCACTATGACCTAAGGAATGCATCCTTCAGATTGGCCAGGCTTGAGTCACATGATCACCTCTGGAGCTGGAGGTGAATCAACTCCATGTGAATCACTTGGACTCTGGTGAGGTTGACTGACTGATAGTATAGTGTGCCCTTCTCCCCAGGGCAATTGTCTGATTCATGTTTGCACCTCCTTGCATAATTTGCATACAATAGGCACTCGGAAAATACCGGGTAAGTTTCAGTTTAGTGTAGTGTGTCTAAACTCAGTGGAAAGAAAATTAAGCCAACTTCACTTACTCTACAACAGCAGTTCCTCTCCATTTGGGGGATCACAGATACTTTGTGAATTCAATAAAAGCTATAGACCAGTGGGTCTCAAATGCTAATACATGTACCCATTGCCAACAGATTCCTTGGAAACGCAGATTCTGATTGAGTAGATCTGGGTTGAGGCCTGAGAGTAAATATATCCAACAAGCTCCCAGGCGATGCCATGGCTGCAGGTCCATACTCACACTTAGAAAATCCAGGCAATGGACCACCTTCTTTGAAAAATAGACCTAATCACATATGCATACAGGAGAATTCTATTTTTGAGCTCCCAGGGGATTCCTGAACACCTTGGAAGAAGGATTGAATTTTTCATTTTATAATCATCTCTCCTAGAATTATTGGAATCTTTTATTACTATTCCAATGGCAATAAATAATATGAATAGTGAAAATGTGTAGTGGAGAATGAGGATATGGTTTGTAACCCTAGAACTGAACAGAATTAAGAGGTCTAACTAGTACATGATTCTATAATTTGGGCCTCTTTATCACTGTTCTTACCATACGCTGGTCTTTTAGAGATAATTAGTTCACTTCCTATGGATTTCATTTAATTTCATGTTGACTGCTTCTTCAGATAAGCAATACAAATTATAGAATCTAACTGTAGTTGATAGAACACTTACTGTACATCTGTAGTACTAGTAGAGGTTTTACTGAGTATCTTCAAGACAGAGAAAGATACTGGTCTGAGAAACTGGAACTCAATTTAATCAAGAGAGGTAACCAAGACAGCGTTGACATTCCCTTCAGCTTGACCAAAATTTGGACAGGCTCCTTCCTGACTCTAGACCCTGACTTCCCTTTTCTTAGAACATTTAATCTAGAAAATTTATAACTGTAAATTCCTCTGCCTTTTTGAGATGTAAATCTTTTTGTAAAAGCCTCTTGCCAGCTTTATACCCAGAAATGTCTTTCTCAAGGACCTGGGAGCTGTCTCATTGAAATGTAATCATCAAGGAAGGTAGTTCCCTTAATGTGCCCAGTCTTTATGGGAGCGTAAGAACCTAACTTCAGTGGGCATCTTGCTCCAGGTTGTAAAACTACCTCCTGTCAAAAAGATACAAGAAAGTTTACTGTTTCTCTGGGTAAAGCCAATGATCAAACACAGATGACCTAAGATCTGCCCCATCACTCTAGCCCTTAAAAACCCTATTGCCTTTTGTTCAGTGGAGTGTAGTCCAGCTTAATTCTGGCCTCTCTTCCCTATTTTAATAGCCTTGAATAAAAACTTCCTTGCCTGTTTAACTTTGCCCAGTTCAATTTTTGCTTTGACCAAGGGAAACTAAAATATGTGATACAGCCGATCTATTCTCCCCCAAGTCAGGCTTTCTGCTAGGTACCTTGTGTTCCCAAACATCACTTGAATTTTTTTGAAGCAGTTTATTAATATAATCCCAGAAGACATTTCACATATTTTAAAAGTGCCCACTCCTGTTAACAGGGGAGCTTGGTGGAAAAGGAAAGGTCAGAAATAGTCTTTTATTTTCCCTTTTGAATAAATGCCTTCTTTTCTCTCCACTTTTAGTGCCCTTGGCTGCCAGATATCTGCTTGGTCCAATGTGCAAGAGGGAACAGACCAAACAGTACCAATTGCATCATCTTTGAAATAAACAAATTTCTGATTGGTCTGGAACTGGTGCAGGAGCGACAGCTCCACCTGGAAACAAACATCTTAAAACTGGAGGATGACACGAACTGTTCCTTATCCTCAATCGAGGAAGACTTTCTCACTGCTTCTGAGCACTTGGAGGAGGAGAGCGAGGTGGATGAATCTAGGAACGGTGAGAACTTTCCAATTAGTGCCTCTTGAAATTAGTCCCCATATAAAAATGTCTGGGTGGGATTTGAGAAAAGTTCCAGGCCACATCCGTTTGGCTGACACATCACAATCTTTTTTTTTTTTTTTTTTTTTTTTTTTTGAGACGGAGTCTCGCTGTGTCGCCCAGGCTGGAGTGCAGTGGCGCGATCTCGGCTCACTGCAAGCTCCGCCTCCCGGGTTCCCGCCATTCTCCCGCCTCAGCCTCCGAGTAGCTGGGACTACAGGCGCCCGCCACCGCGCCCGGCTAGTTTTTTGTATTTTTAGTAGAGACGGGGTTTCACCGTGTTAGCCAGGAGGGTCTCGATCTCCTGACCTCGTGATCCGCCCGCCTCGGCCTCCCAAAGTGCTGGGATTACAGGCTTGAGCCACCGCGCCCGGCCCATCACAATCTTTACTTGCTGAATTTTAAGGAAGGAAGGAAGGAGAATATGAGAACACTGGTGAAGATGCTGACAAATACACTTAGCAGACTTAATGGTTGGATGGATCCAGACTCCCAAATGATGCCTTAGGGATGCTGAAGGGAATTTGTGTACTTTAAAGGTAAATCCTCCTGCCTGCCAAGAGATGGAGGCTATCACTGGGAGGAAAGTTAACTTCCCTAAGACTTCCGTAAAAGCCATATATTAGTTGGATCCAAGTTGGACCAGACTGGGCTTGAATCCCAGCGCTGCCACATTGAGGCTGTGAGATCTGGCACCAGTTATCTAATCTTTCTGAGCCTAGTTTCTTTGTCTAATTTGGGAGTACAATCATGCCTGTAGCTAATGATTTTTGTGAAGACAGAAAGAGATAATCCAGGAAAGTGTTTAGCACTCATTTCTTCAGCTCTTTCTGTTGACCCATTCGCAGAGCTCAATGAACAATGTGTTCCTCCTCCCCACTTTTAGCCACAGAGGAAGGGGTACCCCAGATGTTATTGCCACTGTCTCTGGGACAAGTCTCATGCAAACTTTAGAACAAATCTTTGCAACAAGTCCCACTACTGAGCTTGCTGTAAACATCCTCCCTTCTCTTTTTGTACCCAATGGGAAGCTCTAAGACACACCTGTCTGGGTTGCTTTCCCCTGAAGAATGGTGGCAACCCTCAACCCTCAAACACTTCCTACTTGCATTTGTATCCCACATGGAAAGCCATTTTTTTGGATGGCATTCTATCATGAAACGTGAAAGCCTTTTCAGATTCATTTTTCTTTTCTGAAGAAACCATTCAAAATGTTATTCTTGAAGGGGGAAAAAAAGTTGATGCTTTATTTTTATTTATTTATTTATTTATTTATTTTTATTATACTTTAAGTTCTAGGGTACATGTGCACAACATGCAGGTTTGTTACATGTGTATACATGTGCCATGTTGGTGTGCTGCACCCATTAACTCGTCATTTACATTAGGTATATCTCCTAATGCTATCCCTCCCCCCTCCCCCCGCCCACAACAAGCCCCGGTGTGTGATGTTCCCCACCCTGCGTCCAAGTGTTCTCATTGTTCAATTCCCACCTATGAGTGAGAACATGCGGTATTTGGTTTTCTGTCCTTGTGATAGTTTGCTCAGAATGATGGTTTCCAGCTTCATCCATGACCCTACAAAGGATATGAACTCATCCTTTTTATGGTTGCATAGTATTCCATGGTGTATATGTGCCACATTTTCTTAATCCAGTCTATCATCGATGGACATTTGGGTTAGTTCCAAGTCTTTGCTATTGTGAATAGTGCTGCAATAAACATACGTGTGTATGTGTCCTTATTGATGCTTTACTTTTAGAACGTAATTATTACTTAAAACTTATGGTAACCTGCTATCCAAAAAGTAATAGTGCCTCTCATTTTCTCCTCACTAGGTTATGAAAATATAAATATCTCAGCCAATGTTTTGGAAAGTAAACAGCTAAAGGGAGCCACCCAGGAGGAATGGAATTACAACAAGGAAAAGTGGCGTTATGCTTTGGAAGACAAATACGTCAACAAATATCCCACACCATTGATTAAAACAGAACGATCTCCAGAAAACCTAACAAAGAACACAGCCCTGCAGAGTCTAGATCCCTCAGCCAAGCCATCACAGTGGAAAAATGAAGCTGTAGGGAATAAGAGAGAAGCCACCCATTATTATTATTCAGAAGATTTTAAAGGTCAAATGGAAAAATCACAGGCACTGTATATTCCAAAAGATGCTTATTTCTCCATGATGGATAAAGATGTACCTTCTGCATGTGCTGTGGCTGAGCAGAGAAGCAACCTAAACCCAGGAGATCACGAAGACACAAGAAATGCTCTCCCTCCTGTACAAGATGGAGAAGTCACCACTGGCAAGTATGCTACAAATTTAGCAGAATCCGTGCTGCAGGATGCGTTTATTAGATTATCTCAGTCTCAGCCCACATTACCCCAGGAATCTGCAGTCAGTGTTTCTGTAGGAAGTTCTCTGCTTCCCAGTTGCTATTCCACAAAAGATACAGTGGTTTCTCGGTCATGGAATGAGCTCCCCAAAATCGTCGTTGTTCAGAGTCCAGATGGCAGCAATGCTGCCCCCGAGCCAGGCATCTCCTCATGGCCTGAGATGGAAGCCTCTGTTGAAACCTCAAGTCTCCTCTCTGGAGAGAACCCCAGCAGACAACCCCAGAGTGCTCTAGAAGTGGCGTTAGCTTGTGCAGCCACTGTGATTGGAACCATTTCCAGTCCACAGGCCACAGAAAGACTCAAAATGGAGCAAGTGGACTCAAACTTTCCACTAGGGGGCAGTGGTGCACTGCAAACGCAAGCACCCCAAGGACTCAAGGAACCTTCCATCAATGAATACTCCTTTCCATCTGCTTTGTGTGGCATGACCAGGTGGCCAGTGCCGTGGCTGTCTGTGGTCTAGGTGAAAGAGAGGAGATGACATGCTCAGTGGCTCCAAGTGGTGGCCTCTCGCCTGCAGCTGAGGCTTCTGAAGCCATGCCCCCACTTTGTAGTTTAGCAAGCATGGAGCTTGGCAAGGAAGCCATTGCTGAGGGATTGCTCAAGGAGGCTGCTCTGGTTTTAACAAGGCCTAATACCTACAGTAGTATTGCAGACTTCTTGGACTCCATGAACAGGAGAATCATGGAAACTGCTTCAAAGTCTCAGACCCTGTGCTCAGAAAATGTCCTCAGGAATGAACTGGCACATACCTTGTCCAATGTTATCCTGAGGCATTCCATTGATGAAGTTCACCACAAAAATATGATAATTGACCCCAATGACAACAGGCATTCATCTGAAATTCTGGACACCTTAATGGAAAGTACAAATCAACTGCTTTTCGATGTGATATGCTTCACGTTCAAGAAGATGAGTCATATTGTACGGCTTGGTGAATGTCCTGCTGTCCTTTCTAAGGAGACCATCAGAAGGAGGGAGACAGAACCTGGCTGCCAGCCATCTGATCCGGGTGCTAGTCTAGCTTGGACAAAAGCCACTGAATCCTCCAGCAGCTCTCCACTTAGCAATTCACACAACACGAATCTTGTCATCAACAATCTTGTGGATGGCATGTATTCAAAACAAAACAATGGTGGAGTGAGGCCAGGCCTCTTCAAGAACCCCAGGCTGCAGTCAGAATTATCACATAGTCACAGAGTGCCCGATTCTTCGACTGCTACAACATCCCCCAAGGAAATATATCTGAAAGGAACAGCAGGAGAGGATGCAAAAAGCCCTCATCACAGTGAGAATGAATGCAGAGTCTCTTCCGAAGCACAAAGGTCCCCGACGGTTGGCCATTCCAGAAGCGGTTCCCAGGAGGCTGAGGACAGTATCCACCCAAACACCCAAGAAAAGTACAACTCTGCCACATCTTGCATCAACGAAGTTCAAGTCAACCTGTCCGTGTTAGGGGATGACTTGCTGCTTCCTGCTCAATCCATACTTCAAACAAAGCATCCAGACATCTACTGCATTACAGACTTTGCGGAAGAATTAGCAGACACGGTCGTCTCCATGGCAACTGAAATTGCAGCGATTTGCCTTGACAACTCCAGTGGAAAACAACCCTGGTTTTGTGCATGGAAAAGAGGGAGTGAGTTTCTGATGACACCCAATGTACCCTGCCGATCCTTGAAGAGGAAGAAAGAGAGCCATGGGAGCGGGGCCACTGTGAGGAAACACAAGCCGCCCCGGCTCAGTGAGATCAAGAGGAAGACGGATGAGCACCCTGAGCTTAAAGAGAAACTGATGAACAGGGTTGTGGATGAGTCCATGAACCTTGAGGATGTCCCAGATTCTGTCAACCTTTTTGCCAATGAAGTGGCAGGCAAGATCATGAACCTATCGGAGTTCTCTATGGTGGACGGCATGTGGCAGGCGCAGGGCTATCCCCGGAATCGGTTACTGAGTGGTGACAGGTGGAGCCGGCTGAAGACCTCCAGCTGTGAAAGCATTCCTGAGGAAGATTCCGAGGCCAGGGCCTATGTCAACAGCCTGGGCTTAATGAGCACACTGAGCCAGCCAGTCAGCAGGGCCAGCTCTGTCTCCAAACAGTCGAGCTGTGAGAGCATCACCGAGGAGTTTTCCAGGTTCATGGTGAACCAGATGGAAAATGAAGGGAGAGGATTTGAGTTACTGCTGGATTACTATGCTGGCAAGAACGCCAGCAGCATTCTGAGCTCAGCCATGCAACAGGCATGCCGGAAAAGTGACCACCTCAGTGTGAGGCCAAACTGTCCCTCTAAGCAGTCCAGCACAGAGAGCATCACTGAGGAGTTCTACAGGTACATGCTGAGGGACATCGAAAGAGACAGCAGAGAAAGCACCTCCTCCAGACGGAGCAGCCAGGATTGGACAGCCGGCCTGCTGTCTCCTTCTCTGCGATCCCCGGTGTGCCACAGACAGTCGTCCATGCCAGACAGCAGATCCCCATGCTCCAGGCTGACAGTGAATGTACCCATCAAAGCCAACTCTTTAGATGGCTTTGCTCAGAACTGCCCACAGGATTTCCTAAGCGTGCAGCCGGTCAGTAGCGCGTCCTCATCCGGTCTCTGCAAATCTGACTCTTGCTTGTATCGGAGAGGTAGGACTGATCACATCACGAACATGTTAATTCATGAAACGTGGGCGAGCTCCATTGAGGCCCTCATGCGCAAGAACAAAATCATTGTGGATGATGCAGGGGAAGCCGACACTGAGCCTGTTTCTGGTGGCTCTCCCTCACAAGCAGAGACGTGTGCAAATAGATTAGCTGCCAGCAGGATGTGCAGTGGGCCAACTCTGCTTGTTCAGGAGTCTCTCGATTGCCCAAGGAAAGACTCTGTTACCGAATGTAAACAGCCCCCAGTGTCATCTTTGAGCAAAACTGCTTCTCTTACAAACTACAACCCTTTAGATTCTAAAAAGGAAACTTCCTCGTGTCAGGACACTGTAGCAATAAACCACAAAAGACTATCACTTTGCTCAAGGGAAGTGCCTTTGATTCAGATTGAAACAGATCAGCGAGAAGCCTGTGCTGGGGAACCTGAACCCTTCCTTTCCAAAAGCAGCCCCCCAGAGGAAGCAGAAGAGCATTCAAATGACAAAAACATCCCAGATGTGGTGAGAGGTGGAGACACAGCCGTGAGCACTTGTCAAATCCATAGGTGAGTGAATCGTCTCTTAGACTACATAGAGTGCATGTGGTGGAGTTTGCATCTTAATCAGTGTTTAGTCTAAATTTTAGACATAAAGGATTTGATTGGTGCAAGAACTAAATTTTCAAAACCAAAAATAATGACCTCCTAGGTTAAGATGCATTTATGGTAGAGAGTTGAAAGTAAACGTCTTCTTAAAATCTCCAAAGCAAATTAAACTCATCTATATAACCAAAGAATTAAGATATAATTCCCCCCATTAAAATTAATCTCCTGTGGTTTCCTACCTTTTAAAATTCATTCATGGCAATTTTTAAGCAAATAATAATCTTAATAATATATGATGCAATAATATTAATCATAAATGATGCAACTTATTCATTTGAAAACAGTTAAATTTAAATAAATATTAGCATTGGCATTTGACATTAAATATTTTGGCATCATTTTTCTCTCCTCTCCTTTTTCTTCTCCATAGAGTCTCTCCTTTCAAGTTTTGCTTTCTCTTTTTGTTTTTTGTCTTTTTCTAAAGATCTTGCCAAGGACACTGTGTCCCACAAGGGCTGGCCCTTTAGATGCCTGGTATAATTCTGGCAGTGTAAATGCAAAGCAACACTGAAGTATTGTTATTTAAACAGCTCTTTTCCAGAAAATTATGACGTAGTTGACAATCCATTTTGAATTTGACACAAGGTAATAATTTCTCTGAGGCTGCTTAAAGAACTCTCCATTCCTTTTACAACTTATATTTTCTGTAGAAAATTTGTAAGATCCTTGAATATGAGACCATTGTATCATTTCTTTAGCTTTGGTTTGTAGTTAAACAAAACAGGACAACAAAAAAGGAAGCTAGTGGCCTTGGAAAACCTGAGTTGGAGAAGTCTTTTCAGAGCCATATGCCTATATTGTTTATGATTTACCAAAAGCCCGTGATTTTTAAATGTTTAGTGGCAATCAACAAGTTGAACACAACCTTCATCAAATTTCAGCAGCTCTCTGAAAGTCTTTGATACTTTTCTACTTCCACCAGGGAAGGAGAAGGGATTCATCCTCAGGTACCACCAGTGCTGCCCATTAGAGGGCATCATTACTGGTGTGGTTATGGTTGAGTGTATTTGGTACAGAGTGTCTAAGTGGATTTAAATATTTCTTTTTCAGCCAATCAGTACTAAGAACTTAATTTTCCAATCAGATGAAACCCTGGAAGAATAAGGAGAAAGGATGAAAACATAAAAGCAAAGAACACAAAGCTAAATCAAATGACGTAGGCAGAGCTAACCAAGAAGACACATTTTTATACATCAGTAGTTCTCCAGCTATAGACAATATGTATCAAAGCATTTTATCTAGGTGATATGGAGAATTACAAATTTTTTAAAGTGATCAGAGTTAAACAAACAAATTAGCTCATGTGTAATTCTTTAGAATTACCTTAACCTGAAATACAAGAAAAAGGAAAACCCTTCTTATAGAATCTAGATGCCTGACTTGGAGTCTTCTTTAACACAGATATCTTAAACCCAGCTGAGATTTTTAACCAAAGAATGACTAGTTAGGGAACGTTCATGAAACAGTAGTTCAACAAGATTTGTGGTTGTAGGCTGAGATCAAATAGCAATTGTCCCTGAAGTTGAACAAAATTCGTTATACAATTGTGAATTAAATGTCACTGATATTATCCTTAAAATAGGATATTTTGGAAATATGTATGAAGTCCCCAAATGGCTTAGGTTTGTATTACATAGAATGGCCCAAGAATATACCCTTTCAAATCATGATTTCTGGTTTGGTTTTCCACTAATAAAACAAAAAGGAATGTGGAGTCATCCACCCTAGAAATTCAAGACCTACATCTGCTTCCAAAACATAAGGACTAAATATTGAAAATGTTTTTCTTTGCGGAACAATATAAAGAATTATTAAGAACATGGATTTCACTAACCTTGTAACTATGCAACCTTGAGCAACTTCTCTGTTTACCAAAGTTTACTCACCTATAGGTGGGAATAATAATTATCTTCTAAGAGGATCTTTAAGGTTTTATTAAGGAAATGCACATAAATCTCTCAACTCAGGGCCTCGCCTATTGTCATAAATGCTTGCTTTTTGGTTGTTGTCATTGCTGTTTGGGGTTAGGGTACATGATTGCCCTTATTCCAGGAATTTTTTTTCCAAAAGAAATATCTTAAAGGCCTGGTGCAGTGACTCATGCCTGTAATCTCAGCACTTTGGGAGGCTGAGGCAGGTGGATCACGAGGTCAGGAGTTCAAGACCAGCCTGGTCAAGATGATGAAACCCTGTCTCTATTCAAAATACAAAAATTAGCCATGTGTGGTGGCAAGAACCTGTAATCCCAGCTACTCAGGAGGTTGAGGCAGAGAATTGCTTGAACCTGGGAGGTGGAGGTT
The DNA here is from genome assembly GCF_009764315.1 of Trachypithecus francoisi. Lineage (NCBI taxonomy): Eukaryota > Metazoa > Chordata > Mammalia > Primates > Cercopithecidae > Trachypithecus > Trachypithecus francoisi. Next base: position 12,853,274 of record NW_022681458.1, read on the forward strand.
GCAGTGAGCCGAGATCATGCCACTGCACTCCAGCCTGGGTGACAGGGCAAGACTCTGTCTCGAAAAAAAAAAAAAAAGAAAAGAAAAGAAAAAGGAAAAAAAAAGAAAAAGGAATATCTTATAAACATTACGAGAATTTTATTAAAACAAGAGAATTTCCAGATTTTGCTAGAGGGAAAATTAACCATATTTAGATTATTACATTTTCTAAGCTCAGAGATGTTATAGAATTTCATTAGTCAAAATAGCTAAGTACAAAACTGTCTTCTCCGTGAAGCAGTTCTTCTCCCTTACACACAAACAAGGTAAGTGGCATATGGACTCTTAATTTTGTTTGGAGATGGGGAGGCGTCATGTCCTGAAAATAATTTTAGGCTACTTTCTTTAGGCATGTTTTCATGATTCTTACTTTAAAAAATGTTATTTACGCTCAATATGCTAAAATAAAAATCACTTCCTTACATTTTTGATAAAGGAATAACAACTTCAGAATTTATTGGACTTTTTGATAAGTTGAGACCACAAAGTATAAACAACAAACTGAGAATTCTGGACATTCATATGCTGTATGTACTTACTGACATCATCTTATGTTTTAGAAACATATTTTAGGTTGTGTATCTATTTATATTTGCTTCAAGAAAAAAAAATTATTCATCCAACAAATATTTGAGTGCTTACTCTGACCAGCAATTGGCCTTGGGGCTGAAAACACAGAAGAAAATAGAAAGACTTGGTATCTACTCTCATAGTTCTTACACACGAGTGGGAGAGACAGGGAGAGTACATAGGAAAACCTTTTGAAAAAATATTATTGTACAGTGTGATGAGAGAAAAAAATAAAAAGTAATGTGGTAGCAAATAACTGGTAGGGAAAGTGGATACTTAGATAGGATGTTGGCATTTGAGATGAGACCTGCAGGAAGAGAAGGTGCCAGCCGTGGGAAGAACGAGAGTGATAGACTTGCATTTTAAGCATTGTGGTGATCTAGCCAGCCTGAAAAATGTTCCCACTGTGAGTCACCTAGAGATCCTGGATTAAGTATAATAAACATCCTTTTATGTACGAAGCTGATTTTTTTTTTTTTTTAAAGAAAGACAAGCAAATAAGCTTTAGTGATCTATTGCCCAGAATGGTGAATGTAATCAATAACAATGCATTGTATATTCTCTTTTTTTTTTTTTTTTTTGAGATAGAGTCTCACTCTGTCACCCAGACTGGAGTGCTGTGGTGCAACCACGGCTCACCGCAGCCCCAACCTCCTGGGCACAAGCAATCCTCCCACCTCAGCCTTTCAAGCAGCTGGGACTGTAGGTGTGCACCACCATGCCTGCTCAATTTTTTAACTTTTTGTGGAGATGGAGATCTCACTCTGTTACCCAGGCTGGTCTCAGACTCCTGGGCTCAAGTGATCCTGCCACCTCAGCCTCCCGAAGTGCTGGTATTACAGGTGTGAGCCACTGTGCCCGGCCTGTATATTTCAAAACTGTTAAAAGATTAGATATTAAATGCTTTCACCACAACAAAATATAAGTATGTGAGGTGCTAGATTTGTTAATTAGTGTGACTTAATCATTCCACAAGGTAAAACTATATGAAAACATCACAGTATATGCCATATAATAGATACAATTACTGTCAATTTAAAAAATTGACAAGCAGGTGTGGTATATTCCCCATGGATTTGGCTGTTTGGCACCACCGTCTAAAACAGCAGCCCCTAAGAGCCCTTATCTGGAGAGATGGAAGCAGAATGCTGTCTGCCATTTATGATTTACCCTCATTTCTATATCCTCAGGAATTATTTTATTTACCCTTATTTGCAAGGCTAATCTTAACAATAGTAATTACAAAAATTTCAGAGGTTAAAAAAAAAGAATTTGAAAAGGTAGTAAATGAAAGCTGACTCTGCTTGCCTTTGAGGGCATCTACCAGTCTCTGTAGCCTAAAAATTCATTTTCTAAAGGCTAGTGGAAACCAGGAAATGAGGGTCCACGAGTGGTGAAGACTTGGAACTGAGCCAGACTTCCACATCCTCAAGGGTTACAACCTCAGTAATAGTGTGAACTATGGAAAAAGTTCACCCACCAGAAGAGTGAACTGATTTAAAAAAAAAAAAGTGTCTTTCGGGGTTCCAGCTCTGGGTACGAGGAGAAAGCAATCCCCTGGAGAATTTATAACCACAGCTTACCCTAATGTGATTTTGCCATTCTAATTTGCATTATACTTGTGGTCCAGGAAATCCCAAGCTGGTGAGTTACCTTAAAGCAATGTCAGGTTAACAACCCTGTGAGAGCTTGGCAGAGACAAAAATAAAATCTCTGGAGAGTTAAGCCGAGTCTTAAAGGATTTCAACAAATAAAACTCCATCAAATATGAGCTCAGAGTCTTAAACTGAGAGACACACAAGGAATCAAGGCACTGTAAGAAAGACTCAGCACAAACATGAAGAGGCAGAATTAGCCCCATCAAAGTTCTCAGACACTGGAATTATTAAATACAGAATGTAAAGTACTTATGTTTAATATTTGGAAAAAATGAGACATACAAAATAGGAGCAAGAAAGAAACCACCATCAGAATAGAATAAGGTAGATATAAAATCAATCAAATACTACTACAATGATGAAAAGTATAATAATTGAAATCAAAAACCACTAGATAGAAAAACATATGAATTGTTGAAATCAAAACCACAATGGCATACCTGCAGAGAGAACTTTAAAGATAAATGTGAAAGAACTTCTGTTTCTATTCACAATGAAGTTATTGAAACTCAACTTGCCCTCCATCCATGAATAATTTTTTCTCTTGAGATGGAGTCTTGCCCTGTCACCCAGGCAGGAGTGCGGTGGTGCGACCTCGGCTCACTGCAATCTCTGCCTCCCAGTTGCAAGCCATTCTCCTGCCTCAGCCTCCCATGTAGCCGGGATTACAGGCACATACCAATGCCACCACACCCGGCTAATTTTTCTTTTGTATTTTTAGTAGAGATGGGGTTTCACCATGTTGGCCAGGCTGGTCTCGAACTCCTGACCTCAAGTGATCCACCTGCCTCTGCCTCCCAAAATGCTGGGATTGCAGGCATGAACCACTGTGCCTGGCCCATCCATGAATAATTTTTTAATGGGCAGAATTAAACAACTGTTTTCATACATTGTATGACAAACAGCACATTGAGCAAAGGGAAACAAACATGATTAGCCCTATAGTTGCCCTCACTTTCTATCTGGATTGCCTTTTCAGTGCAAAGAGGGAAATCCTGAGCAGAGTTCAGTGGGCACAATGAGGTGAGGAGACACAGACTAGAGGGAGATATGCAGAGAAAGAAGAGGAACCTGCACAGGAAGCCCCTCGACCTGTTGCTGAGCAGTGAGGCATGCATGCATAGGTACAGCCCCATGACGCTAGAGAGTTGTAAGCTGAACAATGCCACAAGCTCACATAGTACTAGAAGATGTTTAGTCCCAACTAGCCAGAGTGAAGAATCCATGTTACATACACACAGTACTTAGTAGAGACCCTAAAAATATCACATCATAGAATTAAGGGTAAACTACCCCTAAAAATAAAGGCTAATCTACACTTGTTCTAACAAAACTTAAAAGCAAACATCAAAAAGATCAAGCTGAACTGAAACTAATTTAATCTAGAATAAAGTTCAACATTGTTTAAAGAAAAGATGACGAAATCTAGTACTCCACAACATAAACTTGCAATGTAACATCCAAGCAAAAAAATGCTACACAAAGAAGTAAAATATCACTCATAATAAGGAGTATAATCATCAAAAGAAACTTATCCAGAAATTACAGAGAAGATGAAATTAGCAGACAAGGACTTAAATATCTCTTATAAATATGCTGAAAGATTTAAAGGTACACATGAATATAAGATTTGATGGAAGTTATAAACTCACAAATTAAGAAATATAATGAACTCTAAGCACGATCAACAGAAGAAAATCACATCAAGGCACATGATAATCAAATTATTAAAAACAAATCATAAAGAAATGTCTTAAAAGCAGCCCAGAGAAAAAAAAATTATGTACTAAGGAGCACAAATAAAAACTGTAGATGTTTTATCAGAAACAATGTAAGATAAAAGACAAAGCATGACAACTATACTACGCTGAAGGAGAAAAAAAACTGTCAGCCTAGTATATTTTATCCAGCAAAAATTCCTTCAAAAATAAAGGCTATTCATTAATAGGAAGATTCAATATTGTCAAGATGTCAGTTCTTCACAACTGAATCTATAGATTCATTGCAATCCCAATCAAAATTCCAGCAAATTATTTTGCAGATATCAACAAACTAATTCCAAAGTTTATATGGAGACCAAAAGACCAAGAATATTGAACACAAGATTGAAGAGGAAGAACAAAGTCAGAGAATTGAGACTACCTGACATGATGATTTACTGTACAGCTATAGTAATCAAGATAGTGTGGTATTGGCAAAAGAATTGATAATCAATGGAACAGAACAGAGAGCCCAATAATAGACACCCACAAATACAGTCAATGGATCTTTGACAAAGAAACAAAGGCAATATATTGAAGAAAAGATAGTCTTTTCAACAAACAGTACAGAAACAACTGGACATTTACATACCAAAGAAAATGAATCTAGACACAGACATTACACCCTTTGCAAAAAATAACACGAATGGATCACAGACCTAAATGTAAACACAAAGTTATATAACTCCTGGAATGGCCGGGTACAGTGGCTCAAGCCTGTAATTCCAGCACTTTAGAAGGCCAAGGCGGGTGAATCACCTGAGGTCAGGAGTTTGAGACAGCCCAGTCAACATGGTGAAATGCTGTCTCTACTAAAAATACAAAAATTAGTTGGGTGTGGTGGTGCGCCTATAATCCCAGCTACTCAGGAGGCTGAGACAGGAGAATCTCTTGAACCTGGGAGGTGGAGGTTGCAGTGAGCTAAGATCACACCACTGCACTCCAGCCTGGGTGACAAAGCAAGACTCTGTCTCAGAAAAAAAAAAAAAAAACTCCTAGAAGATAATGTAGGAGACAAATCTAGATGGATCATGGGTATGGCAATGACGTTTTAGGTACAGCAAAGGCACAATCTATAAAAGAAAGGCTTGATAAAATAGACTTTATTAAAATTAAAAACTTTTGCTCTGTGAAAGACACTGACAAGAGAATGAGAAGACAAGCCACAGATTGGGAGAAAATATTTCTAAATACATATCTAATAAAAGACTATTACCCGAAATCTACAAAGAACTCTTAAACTCAACAACATAAAGATAAACTGATTTAAAAATGAGCGATGTCATGGAGATTTTTGCTATGTTTTCTTCTAGTAGTTTTATAGTTTTAGTCCTTACATTTAAGTATTTAATCCATTTTTAGTTGATTTTTATGTAAGAGGTGAGAAAAGGGTCCATTTTTAGTCTTCTGTATGTGGATATCCAGTTTTTCCACACCATTTATTGAAGAGACTATCCTTTCTTCTGTGTTTTTGGCACCTTTGTGAAAAATCAGTTGATCATAGATATGTTGGCTTATTTCTGGACTCTCTATCCTATATCATGGGTCAATGTGTCTGTTTTTATGCCATTACCATCCTGTTTTAATTATTATTGCTTTGTAGTATATTTTGAAATCAGGAAATTCTGCCATTTGTGACAACATGAATGAACCTAGAGGATTTTATGTTAAATGAAACACGCCAAACACAGAGAGACAAATACAGTCTGATCTCACTTACATATGGAATCTTAAAAAGTCAAACTCATAGAAGGAGAGAGTAAAATTATGATTTCCAGAGGCTGGGGACTGGCGGAGGTGGACAGAGAAAGGAAGATTCTTGTCAATAGGTAAAAAGCTACAGTTAGACAGAAAGAACATGTACTGGTGCTCTATTGCACAGAAAGGTGACTACAGCTAATAATAACATATCATATATCTCAAAATAGCTAAAAGAGAAGGTTTTAAATGTTCTCATCAAAAACGAATAATAAATATTTGGCATGATGGATATTCTTATTACCCTGATTTAATCATTCCACAGTGTATACATATATCAAATTATCATATTTTATCCCATACATAGATACAATTATTATTTGTCCATTAAAGATAATACAAAACTTGAAAAATGATCAAGAGACCTGAAGAGACACTTCACCAAAGAACATGTACAGATAGCATATAAGCATATAGAAAGATGCTCAACATTATGTCATTAGGGACTTGCAAATCAATACAATCAGATACCACCACATACGTATTAGAACCCCAAAATTCAAAATACTGACAAAACCAGACGCTGGCAAAGATGTGGAGCAACAGAAACTCATTCATTGCTGATTGGAATGCAAAATGAAGCAGCCACTTTTGAAGACATTTGGGGAGTGTTTTACAAAACTGGATACTCTTAGCATACAACCCAGCAATCCTGCTCCTTGCTATTTACCCAAATACGTTGAACACTTATGCCCATATAAAAACCTGCACACAGATGTTAATAGTAGCTTTAGTTAGAATTGCCAAAACTTAGAAGCACCCAGGGATTCTTCAGTAGGTAAACGGATAAACTGTGGTACATCCAAACAATAGAATTTTATTCAGCCCTAACAAAAAAGAACTGTCAAGCCATGAAAAGATACAGAGGAATCTTAAATGCTTAAATGCATATTATTAAATGTTGTCAATTTTTTTTTTTTTTTTTTTTTTTTTTGAGATGGAGTCTCACTCTGTCTCCCAGGCTGGAGTTCAGTGGCGCCATCTTGACTCACTGCAACCTCCGCCTTGTGGGTTCAAGCGATTCTCCTACCTCAGCCTCCCAGGTAACTGGGACTACAGGCGCCCACCACCATGCCCAGCTAAGTTTTTGTATATTTAGTAGAGACAGGGTTTCACCATGTTAGCCAGGATGGTCTCCATCTCCTGACCTCGTGATCCACCCGCCTCAGCCTCCCAAAGTGCTGGGACTACAGGCATGAACCACCGCGCCTGGCCAAATAATTTTTGTACTTTTGGTAGAGATGGGGTTTCGCCATGTTGGCCAGGTTGGTCTGGATCTCCTGACTTCAGGTGATCTGCCCGCCTTGGCCTCCCAAAGTGCTGGAATTACAGGTGTGAGCCACCACACCTGGCCAAATGTTGCCAATCTTAAGATGCTACATGCTATATAATTCCAACTATATGATATTCTGAAAAAGGCAAAACTATGGAGACAATAAAAAGATCAGTGGTTGTCAGAGGTTAGAGGGCAGGAAGGATGAATAGGTAGAGCACAGAGGATTTTTAGGGCACTGAACTTATGCTGTATGATATTAGTCATTATACATTTGTTTATGCCTATAGAACATACAACATCAAGAGTGAACCCTGGCCGGGTACGGTAGCTCATGCCTGTAATCCCAGCACTTTGGGAGGCCGAGGCGGGTGGATCACAAGGTCAGGAGATCAAGACTAGGGTGAAACCTCGTCTCCACAAAAAAAAAAAAAAAAGCCGGGCGTGGTAGTGGGCACCTGTAGTCCCAGCTGCTCAGGAGACTGAGGCAGGAGAATGGCGTGAACCCGGAAGGTGGAGCTTGCAGTGAGTTGAGATTGCGCCACTGCACTCCAGCCTGGGCAACAAAGCAAGACTCCGTCTCAAAAAAAAAAAAAGAGTGAACCCTAATGGAAATTACAGGCTAGATGGTCTCTAAAATCTCTGCCAACTCAGAGATTAGATTCTATAGTGGACTTTGATATGACATAGTCTTCTGAATCTCTGTGGATGACATGTAAGATAAGAAGGAAGCCATCTGCATGCATCTGCACAATACCTCTGTGCATTATTCACAAATGAGCAGAACTATACATTTCTCTCAAAAGAAAATGAAAACTAGTGTTATGGATAATGATTATTCATTCTGAATTCCTAGTTATGTGATATGGAACGTGAGATTTACTTTAAATAGAGCATGAAATTAAGATAAAGTAAAATACACTAACAGACTCATTTTTTAATAAGGATGTTGGATGTCAATCACTGAGATTTAACTTCTTTAGTAAGAAAAAGCCTGGAATAAATGTTTCTAATAACAGGAGATTCTAAGTTAGTAAGAATTGGTCCAGGAAATGACTTTTTTTTTTTTTTTTTTTTGAGACGGAGTCTCGCTCTGCCGCCCAGGCTGGAGTGCTGTGGCCAGATCTCAGCTCACTGCAAGCTCCGCCTCCCGGGTTCACGCCATTCTCCTGCCTCAGCCTCCCGAGTAGCTGGGACTACAGGCGTCCGCCACCTCGCCCGGCTAATTTTTTTGTATTTTTTAGTAGAGACGGGGTTTCACCGTGTTAGCCAGGATGGTCTCGATCTCCTGACCTCGTGATCCGCCCGTCTCGGCCTCCCAAATGACTTTTTAACTAGGAAAGTGAATGGTTTGGGAACCTTCTCCTTTGTATCTGGTCCTTGGCTCATTTGCACTGTGTTGGGAATATGTGTATTACTTCCATTTGTCATCAATGAACTTTTCTTTCATTTGAATTTAAGTCCACGCTGCCTCTTTGGCTGCACCTTTCTCCTCCTTCTCCCTTGCACGATTTGGAAAAATCTCAATATTTCAAAAAGGAAAAAACAAGCAAGGACCTTCTTTCACAAAGTGTTAGCAGCATAGCCTACTAGAAATAACCACACCTCAATGCCAAACCTACCCAGAATGCTGTGAGAAGGACTGTCAGGAGGAAACATCCAAAACCTTTTGTAAAATTCCTTGGGTGACAAGTTCACACACCAAAAAGGAGATTTTTAATCACACTCAAAAAGTTATGCATTTGAAACTCTGCTCTCTATATGAGAACTTTTTTAAATTTTTAAAATATAACCATTCTCAGAGAAGGGATAACAGTACTAATTCTAAGATTGAGGAAAATTATATAGACCTTTCTGTAGCCAATTTTTTACTTTCAGTGAAAGAGGCCACCTGTCTTAGGTTGTATTCCCCGGGAACAGACTCTGAGAGGGAGAATTGCAGGCAGATAATTTGTCAGGGAGTTCTCTGCAGAAATATGTGCATACACATGTAAGGAAGTGAGAAAGGCAAGATTGGCCAAGAGGAGAGGTCCTCCCCAAATGTGTTTGCAACTGAGGCCTTGGCACATCCTGCAGGAAACCCTGAAGATGGGATGGTCTGTCAGTTTTGATGCAAATGGAAGCAAGGAGTGGGCTTTTGTATCTCTGTATTAGCCAGACATTAGGATCCTCACTGGGAAAGGGTCTAACCTTGGCAAGGCAAGTCCTTCACTGAGGGTAATGCCCAGTGTGTAGAGTCAGCAGCCTGTGTTCTCCACAGTCAGGGTACCATGGCCTGGAGTAAAGCATTCCAGCATCTACTAGATCAAGTGACTCTATTTTTATTGTCAATAGCAAAATATGCTGTTGTTTTTGTTTGTAGTCATTTATGTCTGTTAATGTCAAAAACATAAATACTGTTAGTTTTTTATGGCCCTGTAAATAGTCTGCAGACAAATTTCCATGAGCATATTTACATTTCTGTACACTCAGTTTCCTGAGCAAAGGGCACTGATACCTGAATTAAAGGGTGATTGTATATTAACCCTAAAGGCCAGGCATGGTGGTTCATGCCTGTAATCCCAGCATTTTGGGAGGCCCAGGAGTGCAGATCACTTGAGTTCGAGACCAGCCTGGCCAACATGGCAAAACCCATCTCTACTAAAAGTAAAAAAATTAGCCAGGCGTGGTGATACATGCCTGTAATCCCAGCTACTTGGGAGGCTGAGGCAGGGGAATTGCTTATATCTGGGAGGCGGAGGTTGCAGCGAGCCGAGATCACGCTACTGCACTTCAGCCTGGGCAACAGAGCAAGACTTTGTCTCAAACAAACAAACAAACAAAAAACAACTATTAGCTTGCAAGTAGTGCAACATCTCAGATCTTTCACAGTTTACTGTGGCTCTACTTATAAAACTAGATACTTTTAGCAATAACATATTCATCCGAAGAACAGTTTATGTCTTCACAGCTCTGTTCTTAAAATACAAAAAAGTGCAAAAATTCTTAATGAATATTATATACACAAATAACTGTATGTATGAGAATGTGAGTCAAGAAGCTTTCCATTTCACCAAAAAGAAAGGAAAACAAATAGATTACTTCAACCATTCAAGGGAGAGAGCTCCAGCTAAGGAGATTAAGAAATGCCTTGGGGAGGTAGGAGTCTTGGCTGAGGCTTGAGGAGTAGTGAGAAGCAAAGATCAAAAAAGCATGTTATTAGACTTATGATTCTTTAAAAAAGCATATTGTTAGACTTAATGAATTATATAATTTATTAATAAGGAGGATACTTATGGATACTTATATACAGGCACTAAGCTAAATGCATTAAATGAATTTTTTTCTAATTTATATCTTCCAAAAACCTTTATGAGATGTTATTACTTTTCTTGGAGAAATTTATTAACTTACCTAAGTTGAACAGGTGACAAGTCGTGGAACAGGAATTTATAGCAGTTGGATGGCAGAAAGTATGCTCAAACTTGTTGATCAGACCAAACTAGTTGGTCAGAGGACTCAACTAGGCAAAGGCTGGGAGGCAAGAAATCCCTGCATTTTTGAAAAACAGTAGATAGTTTTGTTTGTTTAGTAGTGATTAGGGTTGAAGCACATGAAACTTGGTAAGCAGGGGAAGGCCATGACGGATAGAGTTTGGCTTCAGGAAGTTCCTGAAGGCTCCTCATGAGAGCAACCAACGATATGCTTTAGGAACTTTAATCTGGCACCAGGGTTAAGAAGGTTTTGAAAGTGGATGACTAGTTGAGGCACAACCGTTGGAAGGCTGGTGCAATATAGTCCTGGCAAGCACAAGTGGTGCAATGCCCACGGATCTCAAAACTCAAGGTCTAAATGTCTAGTACCAACCCCTGTTTCAGGATAAGCCCTCCAATCTCACTGGGCTTCTGGATCTTCATCTACAGGAAGTCTTCCTTCGGAATCTGGAATTCTAGCAATTTAGAAAGACAAATTGAAATATTATGTTGGTGCAATAGTAATTGAGGGTTGTGCCATTAAAATTGCAAAAACCGCCATTACTTTTGCACCAATCTAATAATTTCGTGAACACGGAGACAGGGATGAGTAAGTAAAAGATACTTTAGAGTTGGAACTGAATGAACATAGAAATGTATTGAATGTAAAGGGCAAAGAGAAGAAATTGGAAGACTGCAAGATTTTAAGCCTAGGCACTGAGAAAAGTCAATGGAAATAAGAAGCCCGGGAAGAGGGTGGGAAGGCAATTAGAATTCATTTTAGATGTATTGATTTTGAGATGTTAATGAGCTATGCAGAAGACCCACTGATAAAAGAGCCCCAGAATCTAGAAGAAGGGTCCTGACTGGCATCCAGACTTGGAAGCTATTTTCATAGACAGGCAAGTAGATGAGATTGCTTAGGAACCGACTGTGGAAAGGAGGACAGGAAATCAATCAGAGTCAGCTATAGCTACACTTAAAGGAAAAACAGAGAACTGGGTTCCAGGCAAGAAGGGATCAGAGAGACAGAAATTCACAGGAGGCCAGGGAGGAGAAGTTTCTAGAACAAAGGCCTGTCAGATCAAGGGTTAGATGCTCTGGGGAGCTCCTTGGTCTAAAAATTCAAGTGCTCAAAAGAGTGGTGCTGATATAAGTCAGGGGTTTCAGAGGGATGAGATGGGGTAAAACACAGCACAAAATACAGTGCAAGTGCAAAATACAGAGGATATGTATATCAAAATATAGAAGCATCTTGCTTTTTACCAAGTCAGTGCAAAATGACTTGGTAAAAATCACCAGAAATGGGGCAGGTATTTTTCTAATGATCCTCTTGCATTAGAATCAACCAGGAGTGATGGATGAAAATGCAGATTTGTGGGCCTCCTTCCAGAAACACTGAGTCATAATCTCTGGGGTGAATGCTTTGTGTATCTTCTTTTTAAACACCATTGTCCCTCGATAATTCTTTTGTGTGTAGGCCAGGCTACATACATTCAACCTGTGTTTCAAATGATTGGAGGGAGTCAGTAGACAGAGATTAATAGAAGAGATGGAAAAACTGGCTGATGAGGAGTAATCCTGAAAAAGGCAAATGGTACCTGGAGAACCAGCAGAAGGATCAGCTCAGGGAGACTCTGCCTGTGTCCAGTGACATCCTGTTTATTGGGACTCTACAAAGTGGCTCTGTGAAGTTTCTGTGTGTGTGTGTGTGTGTGTGTGCTGCCTCTCTTGGTAATAATATCCTGCCCCCTACAGTGACAGCCTTGATGCCAGAGATATACCACAGACTGAAGCCTCCACAGAAGCCAGAGCCTCCGACGAGTCCCCCAACCCTCCAAGCAGCAGTGAGGAGAGCACGGGCAGCTGGACCCAGCTTGCCAATGAGGAGGACAACCCAGATGACACAAGTAGCTTTCTGCAGCTCAGTGAGCGATCCATGAGGTACCTGCTCTTCCCTTGACTTCTGAGGGAAATTGGTCTCAACACAGATTCTAAAAAATGTGCTTTAATGGTTCTCTGCAAAGGGTCTCTAATAAAGAAAGGAGGAGAGAACAAAAAAAGGAAAGTTCCCACTATGTCAAGGTGCCTGCCTATCATGATTTGTGTGCTGAGAGGTATCTTAACATCCAGTTATGGCTTAAATTTCACTGGCCATGATTAAGAATGAGCTGTGTTCCCTTCCCTGCAAGCCCCAGCTAGTACATTCTGTGATAACAACCGAAAATTTTTTTCAATGGTGGGCTGCTTTTACACCTGGTGTGTTTGATGCTCTGTCTCTGGTTCATTTGTATTTCAGATGCAACACAGGCTGGGTTTACACCAGGCAAGTGTTTCCACACTGTGTTCTATTGTTTGGCCTGTTTCTCCCTCCATCTCCCCTGCCTCTGTATTGTTCCTCCCACAAAGCCAGAGAGGAGATTAGGAGACATCAGATCTGGAAGGGCTCAAGCCAATCAGGAGACATTAACTAAAAACTATTCCCCGTTGAGGTGGAACCTCTAAAAGACTCCCTGTGTTTCTGCCCAAAATCTCATTTGATACTGGACCGCAGGCTTTGCACAGAGGTCGACTGGAAAATGGGATCAGCATCTGGGTGTATGTATGACTCTTGGAAAGTTTTATTTCTGGGAGTTTAGTCTGTTTAGACTTAACATTTCACAATGCTAAAAGGTTTGTCAAAACTTCTAAAACTAGTGGAAAGTATTACAAGATAGAAACAAAAAGCAAAGAGAACTCGAATCTTTGGACTCAACAGTAAGGTTTACAGGGTTGATTACCTCCAGTGCAATTTTGAATCATCAGGTTTCAGTATGTGAATATATCTGGTGTCCCCCTCAAAAGCTAAGACAAGAATTTAAAATTGAAGGCATCCAGTTGATATTTTCTACTCTTAGAGTACCATCTACTCTTGGTATATTCCAGAGAAAACTGTCCCACTACACGATGCACCACCACTCACCCTTTGAAAGCCTTGCTTGAAAGAGACGTAACTGGAAACAGAGAAGGTGTGAGGAGACTGAGTGGCTTGGTAAAATTGGATATATTTCATTTCACAAGCACAAACAGAGCCTAAAAATTGGCTCAACTTTGCTGTGTTTCAATCAGTAAGTTCCAGGCTAGTAACTAGACCATATGTTGATTGTGTAGCCTATGAAAATGATGCAATCTGGGTCCTCCTTCTCTACAATAAAAAAGGTACCAGGTGTTGCACTTTCTTGAAGATTGTAAGATAAAGGACCAATAAAACATTGACATTGCCCAGCTTTGTACTTGGGGTTCTGTAGTCTCATAGGAAAATAACAAGCCAGATGCTTAGCCTATGAAATCCTACGGAATGTCCCTGAGAAAATCCCCCAAATGGCAAAGGGAGAACATGAGTCCACTGGTTTCTGTCAAAACTGGTTTCTGCCAGCCCATGTTTTCAGAAGTTCCTTCATCTCTGCAGGTGTCCCCAGCAGCAAGAAATCTCTTGCCAATAGATAAATATCTTCACCGTAACTAGAATGAAGAAATGAGGCATACTGATTGTTATCCCCTGGATGTGATCTACCAGTTGTGATACCACTCCAAATAGTAGTATCACAACTTAGTATTTTTCACAAATTATTAGTAGTATTATTAGTATCTGCTGAGCCTGTTAGGCTTATGTCTCATTATGATTTCTCTTAATTTGGTCAGAAATAAATATTAATTGAGGTGTCCTAGGCACAAAGCGATATTCTTCTGGGGACCAAAGGAAGGAGCTTGTACAACAATGGAACATCACTGTCAGCAGCATGTTAGAGGCTGGAGATGGGCATTAATATGTAAACTTTTGCTTTGTCAGCAATGGCAACAGTAGTGCCACTAGCAGTCTTGGCATTATGGACCTGGACATTTATCAGGAAAGCATGCCATCTTCTCCCATGATTAAGTAAGTAGCCACTGAGATGCAGTGATTGTGAGACCACTACTCCAATTCCATCTGGCAATCCATTTTGATCATTCAGGGTGTGCCCAACCACTGACCTCATCGTGTGTGTACTGCTGTGGTTCCATGTCACTGGAGCAAGAATTCAAGCCTGGAATAGGCCCTGCCCTGCCACCACCTGCTTTCTGGGTTTCAAATCTGCCCTCTGTGGAATAATTATTTCAGATAAAACTTATCAATGTAATCTGAAGTGTATGTCATTTTACCTACCTAGAAACAGAAGCAAAAATCCCTTTAAATTATACCAGGCCAACTAAAGAAGACTATTCAATAGTCTTCACTATGAAACATCATCACTTCAATATAATCAAATGTGAATGGCTTTTCCTTTACATGTAGAAACCTGGGATTATCACTACTAAATGTGTTTAATATTAAATGGTTGTCACGATGGATATGTGTCATTCTCACCCAGTGCCTATGCTCTCCACAATATGGGGACTTCCTTAAGACCAAAGGAAAAAAGGACTTAGAGAAGGACGAGTACTTCTAGGAAGTACATGCATCCTAAAATATGGCGCAGAAAGACAGGGCAACATGAGGTCAGGAGTACTTCTAGAATATGTGGTTATTCTGGAAAATTAAAATGATTGAAATCTATTTTTGACCATTGTGATTTAGCTTATGATTTGGAGATTTCTGAAATTTCAGAACAACGATAAATAAGTGTAGGCTAAAGTTGCTCCCTGACCTATTTTCTCCATCACTATCTATAACTACAGCACATTTATTTCACCATTTAACCAGGTGTGTTCCTCAGTGATTGAGGGTGACGGTGCATCCTTTGTTGCTCCACACAGCCATTATTCAGTGGAGATGAACATACACATTATCTTGTTTTTTTGTTTTGTTTTGTTTTGTTTTAAGGAGAAACCAAAAATCAAAACAAACAAACAAAAACTACCTTGGGGTAAATTTATTTTTCTCTTTCAGGAAACATTTATTTAGCTACTTTTCCCAACTTTCTCTGCAGTATGAGCCTATGAGCCTATGACCCCAGGGAAAATCTGTATTCTGAGAAAGCCAAGAAATCACCTCCATGGTCAGCATCCAAAACAGCAGAAACTGTGCCTCCCATCTGTCATACCCCCAATGTCACTTGCATAGAGATCTAGAAGAAAATCTAGATCCTTGAAAAATTAACATTTCTGCAAATAAATACGTATGAATGAAAGAATTACTATACCCTTTCTCTTAACATCAGGAACGCAGTGGAATTTTTCAGCCATATCTTAGCAGTAACAGAATGAGAGAATTGCCTATCATCAAACAACACATTTTTAAGGGCTCCTGTACTCCAATTTCTAGACACGACAAAAATATAGGACAACTACAGGCTTCCCAGGATAGCCACTTCCTTTCAGCTGCTGGCCATATGTTCTTACTTTAGAAACATTTATCAAGTCCTCCCACTACGTGCAAGGCTCTGTAATAAGTACACACCATATGAAAACACCTCCGATATTGAACTCTACCATATCTAATGAAATACTTCAGTTATGAGTCCCTCATTCTAAACCACCCAGCCTACTACACTTCCCCAATAAAAAGAAAAAGAAAAATTTTAATTGAGATATTTTTCTGTCAAATGTAAGTTCTGCAGTTTGTTGGTTGTCTTTTTTCTTTTCTTTTCTTTCTTTTTTTTTTTTTTTTTTTTTTGAGACAGAGTCTTGCTCTGTCGCCCAGGCTGGAGTCCAGTGGTGCGATCTCGGCTCACTGCAAGCTCCGCCTCCTGGGTTCACGCCATTCTCCTGCCTCAGCCTCGCAAGTAGCTAAGACTACAGGCACCCGCCACCATGCCTGGCTAATTTTTTATATTTTCGGTAGAGACGGGGTTTCACCATGTTAGCCAGGATGGTCTCGATCTCCTGACCTTGTGATCCGCCCACCTCAGCCTCCCAAAGTGCTGGGATTACAGGCATGAGCCACCACGCCTGGCCAGTTGTCTTTTTTATTTCAGATCAAAGAACCATATACCTGTAAAATTATTTTTTAAATAAAATAAAAGCTATGTTGCTATTGTAGTATAGAAAAAAAAACAGTGACAAGATGGGAACATATGATTCATTAACATGAAAGTAAAATGCAGAAGAATCAATCTCCAAATCAGAACAGTTACCCACAAAATCTCTTTGATTGTTTAAACCTGTGAAGGTTTATGGTAAGGAGGTTGAAGAGAAGAGAAGGATGCATCTCTCAGTCTCCCACACCAGCTATCCTAACTAAAGTAACGAGTTATCTGGCCTGTTGTTGTTGGAGGAGGACATTTATTGCAGACCCAGTGATCCTACATAATAGCCACATTGGTATTTTCCCAGCATTACTCCACTCTACAAAAACAATAAATCCAGAATGAACCTCAGAAGCCTTTAGATCAGTAAGACCCATCGCCTCATCTTTCATTTACAGCTTATTCTTCTAAACATTACCAATCACATACTGTTGTTTTCTCCCAAAGTGAATTACTAGAAGAAAAGGAGATTCTTAAAGGACAGTCAGAAAGCATAGAGGGTAAGCCACCTTCCCATACTTTTGACACACAATTGCCTGGGCTCTCCCTTTGGAAAGAGGGATAAGGCTGTGGTTGTGTCTGTGCCCAGCGCCTGCATCTGGACTGCCCACGGGAACAGCCAGCGCCCAGAGGAGCCTGCTGGTGATCAACTTTGACCTGGAGCCAGAGTGTCCGGATGCCGAGCTCCGAGCCACCCTGCAGTG
Source organism: Trachypithecus francoisi (assembly GCF_009764315.1). Classification (NCBI taxonomy): domain Eukaryota; kingdom Metazoa; phylum Chordata; class Mammalia; order Primates; family Cercopithecidae; genus Trachypithecus; species Trachypithecus francoisi. Next base: position 12,870,472 of record NW_022681458.1, read on the forward strand.
GATAGCTGCCTCCGAACTTGGGATTCCCATCATCTACTTTAAGAAGTCTCAGGAAAACAGAATTGAAAAGGTATCATGTTCCAGGTTTGGGTATCAATGAAGCTTTGTGTTTTTATCACCACTGGAAACTCAGTAAATGCTCAGTTAACCTATTTCCATTTGAATTATTTGATGCTGACTGTTCTTGACCTTAAAATTGTAGCTAGAACGTTGAAAAATCTTCCACCTGTGTAAATATAATATAATTAGCATTTCTTTGATCCTGACTTTGTCTTGGCTGGTAGGTGGTTGTGAGAAAAGCAAATTGGGGGGTTGGGAACTTTTTTAGAGTCTCTTAGTTTTTGGTGTTTTCTTACTCTGGGACAAACTTCTTCATAGCACTCCTTTAAATAAAAGAAAGAAAGAAGAACCTGATACACAGCAGAAAGCAAAGTGAAGCCACACTGACATCTAAAACAGGCCAAGAGAAGGCATTTTTAATTCCCTTCCAAACAGATTTGCATTAGGAAGACTTTTTATTTATTATTCTCCACCTACCAGAAATATAAAGCTAGGCAAGGGATCCTTGGCCAACATCAAAATTCATAGTAACTCTCACTCTAATTCTACATCTGTAACTGTGGTAGAATCTTAGCTATGAAGAGTAAGGCATGAATCTGTCTGCCAATGTCTTCAAGCTCAATTTTCCATAGTTTAAAAGTAGACTCGTTTTAAAAGATTTCAAATTAATAATAACATATTAGTTTTCTATTGCTGTGTAACAAACTGCCACACATTTACCAGCTTAAAACAGCACTCAGCTCCGTAGGTGTGAAGTTAGGGTGAGTTCCATTGTAATCTTTGCTTTAGGTTTTACAAGGCGAAAATTAAGGCATGAGCCTGAGTAGGCACTTATCCAGAAGTTCCAGGGATGAGAAGGAGTCCAAGCTCATTCAGGTTGTTGTGCTAACTCAGTTTCAGGTGGTTGTAGGAATGAGGTCCTGTTTCCCTGCTGGCTGTCAGCAGAGGGCCACTCTCAGCTCCCAGAGCCACCCACATTCCCTGTCACATGGCTCCTTTATGTCCTTTTGGTATCAATCTCTCTGATACCTCAGCCACCTGCCAGAAAAAGCTCTGTCTTTAAAGAGTTTGTGTGATTAGGCCAGGTGCGGTGGCTCATGCCTGTAATCCCAGCCGTTTGGGAGGCCGAAGTGGGCAGATCACCTGAGGTCAGGAGTTCAAGACCAGCCTGCAACATGGTGAAACCACATCTGTACTTTAAAAAAAAAAAAAAAAAAATAGCCGGGCATGATGGCAGGCACCTGTAATCCTAGCTACTCAAGAGGCTGAGACAGGAGAATTGCTAGAACCCAGGAGGTGGAGGTAACAGTGAGCCAAGATTCCACCACTGCACTCCATCCTGGCATCCTGGTGGCAGAGTGAGACTTGAGACTTTGTCTCAAAAAAAAAAAAAAAAAAAAGTGTGATTAAATTATAATCACCTGATTTCTGATTAACTCAAAGGTAACTGATAAATCCTTTTTGCCATGTAAGGTAGCGTAATAAGGGTATGATATCTCATCCTATTCATAGTCCCAGGGATTAGGGTGAAAAACCTTGAGTACTGTTTTAGGATCCTGCCTATCAAGCCACCGGGTAGGATTTTCATGTCTTGTTGTCACAAGGTGCCTCCATGTGCCTCATCCTACTTGCTTCTCAACAAGCCTGTGACAAAACAGAACAGATATTATTGTCCTTTTTTGACTAAGGAGCAAATCGGGTACATGAACAATTTCCCAGGCCAAGTCCCTGCACTCTGCTTTCTCCATAAAATACTTCTCAGTAGTTCTTTATTTTAAAAGGACCTTTCTCAAGTTAAATCCTTGGGCTTACAATTTGGATTTTTTTTTAACTGTGTAATTGCATTTTAATTATCTGTGCCAAAATCTAGCAGCCTGAAATGAAATGTTCTTTACCTTCTTGCCCCTGCTTATGGTAGTTAGAACAGCTTCTCTATTTCTGCATCACGAGTCCATGGAATTGACTACAGGAAAAATTGAAAAGGAGATCTAATTCATTGTTCATACCCTCTCTCACTTCAACCTTTTTCCAACTGGTAATTAATACGTCCTTTCATGCCTATGCCTGCCTGCTGTTATACCCAAAATTATTCTAGGCACCTTCCTATACTTGTCATACTTTCATTTACAAGGTGTTGAGTGGTTCACTATTTGATAAATTCTCCTCCGACCTTACCACTCAGCTGCAAAGGGTGCAATAAAAAAAACATAATCATGGCTGGGCACGGTGGCTCAAGCCTGAAATCCCAGCACTTTGGGAGGCCGAGATGGGCGGATCACGAGGTCAGGAGATCGAGACCATCCTGGCTAACACGGTGAAACCCTGTCTCTACTAAAAAAATACAAAAACCTAGCCGGGCGAGGTGGTGGGCGCCTGTAGTCGCAGCTACTCGGGAGGCTGAGGCAGGAGAATGGCGTGAACCCGGGAGGCGGAGCTTGCAGTGAGCTGAGATCCAGCCACTGCACTCCAGCCTGGGCGACAGAGCGAGACTCTGTCTCAAAAAAAAAAAAAAAAAAAACCATAATCACATGTGAGCCTTCCCCCATGCCATACACTGTCCCAAAGACCCTCTGCTACATTCTCAGGAATGCATTCCCAGGCTCATGGGAAAATGAAAGATGAGCTGGTTCCAGCTCTATCGCCTGCTACTTACTGAGTAAGAGTATGACGTGGTAGATTTTCAGGTGGTACCTTAATGGAATAGATGTTTGTACAATGTATCTTCTTGAAGAAACAATGTATCTTCTTGAAGAAACATTGTATCTTCTTGAAGAAACCATGTATCTTCTTGAAGAAACATTGTATCTTCTTGAAGGAACAATGTATCTTCTTGAAGGAACAATGTATCTTCTTGAAGAAACAATGTTATATGAATATATGTCTCAGAAATCCCCAGTCGGTGCAAGAGTAAGAGGTGTCTCACAAACACCTGGGTTACATAAATCATGCCCTGACTTGGTATTTGTTTATCCCAACCTGATTTTCAATTCTCAAAGAGAATACTTGTTTTTGGATATAAATATTTTTCTGAGAAAATAGACATTCCGCTAATGTTATTAAGAAGGATATTAAATGATATTTCACTCATTCAATTAGCACCAGCTCAAGAACTTTAATTCTAAATAATGTAATTTTAGGAATAAAATCTTCTAATTTTTTTTGAGTCATCTAAGATTCTCTCCAAAGTCCATTGTATCATTCTATGCCTTTGCATCCTCATAACTTAGTTCCCACTTATGAGTGAGAACATACAGTGTTAGGTTTTCCACTCCTGAGTTACTTCACTTAGAATAATAGTCTCCAATTTGATGGTATTGACTTTTGACTTAACTTTGCAAATACGAAGACAAAAAAACTACAGTTAAGGTTATCAGTTTCAAAGAAACTCATCGCAAAGGAAGGGGAAAATTCGGAAGAATTCGATACTGAGGCGCTTCATCTGTAATCATAAGAAAGTGCCTTGAACTGATTTCTTTAGTCAGATTTAGTGCGTGTTAGAGTCACGTAGGGAGGTTTTACAAACTCCAACGCTCCAACCAATTAGATCAGAATCTTCTCCGGCGATGCTGCCCAGGCATCAGGGTTTTGTAAAGGTGTCTGGGGTTCCAGGGTGCAGCCAAGGCTAAGGCTGGTAGCTCTATGGGCCTTAATTGCAGGAGCAATATAATAACCAACTCTCTTATGCTTAATGCAATCTAATTCTGCCTTGGAGGAAAAGGATGTAGTTGCTTTCAGAAACCTAAGTTGAATGTTTTCAAAAAATTATACAACTTGCAACAACTCCCATAGATTTCATGATACAATTTTGTAAACAATCTAATTTATTAAATGCACCTGAGAATATAAAAACTATCTCCTATGTGATTCTTTTCTTCAAATGAGTCTACAGATGATAGAATGTAAATTCTTCTAGTTTCCTAAGACAAAACATTTGAAATGCCAACTATGATTTAAGGGAAGGGAACCTCATTATTACTGATTGTGAAATAGCAGAAAATGAAATATTTTCATTTTTATTTTTCAATACCATTGAAAGAAAAACTCAGATCCTGACATGCTAAAGCTGATTGTGAAAATACCCAGGCAATAGCATGAACAGGCACAATGAGAGCTCTAGGAATCGCTGCTAAATAGGACGTGGTTTTAAAATTTCAGCCCAGTAAAGAGCTAGAAGGCCGGCGCGGTGGCTCAAGCCTGTAATCCCAGCACTTTGGGAGGCCGAGACGGGCGGATCACGAGGTCAGGAGATCGAGACCATCCTGGCTAACACGGTGAAACCTCGTCTCTACTAAAAAATACAAAAACTAGCCGGGCGAGGTGGCAGGCGCCTGTAGTCCCAGCTACTCGGGAGGCTGAGGCAGGAGAATGGCGTAAATCTGGGAGGCGGAGCTTGCAGTGAGCTGAGATCCGGCCACTGCACTTCAGCCGGGGCGACAGAGCGAGACTCCGCCTCAAAAAAAAAAAAAAAAAAAAAGAACTAGAATGTCCTTTTCTGACTTCTTCGCAATCTTTTTTCATTCTTACCTTTTTTTAATGGAAGAAAAGAAAACATGAGATCTTCTTGCTCATCAGCCCCAAAGATGTTTCCAGGTCTCAATATCCAAGATTAAGTCATCACAGCCTCAGAAAACGCTCTATTTAGTGGGACCAGACCATTGTTAAATGCCACTTTTTTGGGATATCAGCCTGGACTTAGAAATCATGACAGATTCCAGCTTGTGACCACACCACAAACTCTATGCAGAGTGGCCTAGCTGGTGGATTATTTTGACAAGTTTGGAGAGACTCTCCTTCACAGGCCCCAAATAGATGGAAAGAAGCTGGTGTTAGGGCTTCTGGAAAGGTAGAAGGCAGGGAGAATTCTGGGAAAATATTGGCATCTGCTCCAAAGCTTTGATTCTTCCCCCACCCAGATAATGACTCAGAGATAAAGGCTGGGGATAAGGTGGTGGTCCTGTGAGCCACGGTTTACAGAAAGGAGCCGAGGCAAATGTCATGTTTCCATCGATGGAATCTTTTCAGACTTGCTAAGTGAAAGGAGGCACCAAGACTACTGGGGATGCTTTAGGGAAATCTCGAGAAACAAATCAACAACCTGTGAGCCTCTCCCAGTGAGACCTCAGAAACTCAATGTCCCCACCTTCTGGTCTAGGAGCTCTGCTTTCTAGATTCCCAGTAAGAGCTGGAGAGTGAGGAAAAGCCTGCTTAGTGGAATCATACAAAAGCTGTCATTTTAGCCTTTCTCCCCTTTATTCCCTTCAAGACCACTATTCCAAAGCCACATGTCATCATCCCTTTGTTGAATCAAAATCGTGGCTTGGATCTTACATACACTCTTAGATAATAAGTAACAGCTCACAAAATTATTTTTATGTATCTCCATAAATCACTAATAGCTGCTTGAAATGTTTCCCCTTCCCAAAAGTATTTTCATCGTTAGCAAAGCCTTTACCTAAAGGGTTTGCACTCTGTTCCTAAAATGTCAAGAATCAGATGGACAAGAAGCTCAGAAGGGTGGTGAGAGGTCCCAGGCAATGAATACTTTCTTTTAAATTTTTTTTCTTTCTTTCCTTTTTTTTTTTTTTTTTTTTTTTTTTTTTTTTTTTTTTTGAGATGGAGTCTCACTCTGTCACCCAGGCTGAAGTGCAGTGGTGAGATCTCGGCTCACTGCAACTTCTTCCTCCCAGGTTCAAGCGATTCTCCTGCCTCAGCCTCCTGAGCAGCTGTGATTACAGGTGCACGCCACCACACCCGTTTAATTTTTGTATTTTTAGTAGAGATGGGGTTTTCATCACATTGGTCAGGTTGGTCTCAAACTCCTGAACTCGTGATCAACCCGCCTCAGCCTCCCAAAGTGCTGGGATTACAGGCGTGAGCCACTGCACCCAGCCTCTCTGAAATTCTAGCACTGAGACTGATGGGAGTGAATGAGCTGGCTCACCATGGCTGCTACCATGAGCATGAAGCAGCCCCACATCTCACCCCCACAACATATATGCCCACTCAGTCACCACGTGATAAGAAACATGCCCCATGACCAGCTTTTATTTTGCCACATGCCCACCACTCTCCCACTCCAGGCTCTGTTCAGCCTTTTCCTAGCTCTATAACCTGCAATCATTTTCGAGGAGCACTCTTGCAGTAGAAAATTATTGAGCAACAGCCTCAAGAGATGCATGTTTAAATTATATATGTGAAAATACATTACCCAAAACTCAAGACTGAATACTTAGTGAAAGTTCATCCTCAATGATGCTAAATGTTTATCCATATTCCAAACAGTCTTCTTGAGATCTTTGAATGTACTTGACTGACGCTTGGTCTTGCATCCCTTCTGTCATTCAGCAAATATTCATGGAGCACCTACTATGTGCAGGCATGAGATATGAAAAGATGGCTAAGATGTTGTCCTTCTGCTGGGAGATCACTGTCTGTGGTTACCATCTGCCTTCCATCTGTCTCCCTTTTCACAACATCCTAAAACTCTTTAAGACAATGTTTATGTTTCCAGGTATTAAAAATTAAGGATGTCATTTTCCAGCCTAGGAAATTGGTTTATTTTGATTCAGCCAATACAAGCCAAATGAGTACAATAAAGTACTGATTACTGTCACTGTGCAAATGTTTGGTACCATCACAGCTGGGAGAAGAAACATCATTTAACAGCAGATCTTTATGAGACAACTTCTCAGTAATTGAAATGAATTAACATACTCAAACTGGAAAGAAATTAGCATTCCAGTCCCTGGCTGATCTTTTAAGTCTGAGCAAACAAATACCAAAAAAAAAAAAAAGAAAAGAAATTTAATTTTTAAAAATCCTAGGGAAAAAAAAAATCAAAGAACTAGTAACTGAACCACAATCCTCATCTTTTTAGCAAATAAGTCTCTCTTCCTCATAAAACTGCCAAATTTCCAGCCTATTTTTTTCTCCTAGTGCTCCAAGTAAATATCAAGAACATAGAATTTACTTATCCATATTCCAAACAGTCTTCTTGAGATCTTTGAATATATTTGACTCACACTTGGTCTTGCATCCCTTCTGTTGTTCAGCAAATATGCATGGAGCACCTACTATGTGCAGGCACATAGTTCTTCTGCCACCAAAATGCAGAAAGTTACGGTGGTAGAAAGAGCATTGGATGGAAGCGTTAGAAGACCATGATCCTACTGACAACTTTTCATCTTTCAAGCTCACATCTTTTTCATTGCAAATGCTCACATCATAGAGTTGTGACAGAACTGAATGAGATTCCACATGTTAAAATATTTCCTGTAGTTCCTAGCTTTCATTACATGTTTCCTCAAGAAAGTACCTAAGGAGTTAGAGAGTTCTTCACACTGGACTTCATCAGTTCCATGAAGAGGACCACTTATAATTATTTCCCCATTTTTCCTCCCTTCAAGCCCTCAGTTTCACTTGCAGTCCAGACTTTCTTCTCTAGGTTGTGGCCGATAGAACTGGTACCAATAACCAGGTGACAAATCTAAGGGGTTTCCTCTATCTTTCCTGATCCTGTGGCTGTGGAAAGCCAGAATTTCCTGATCCTTCATCTTAGCCTGGAGGGTGAGGGAGGCTTCTCAGGATGGACTGAGAAACCAACAGGTGGTCCTGCTTCAAAGTTTACCACTTGATTTATTTGGCCTAAATTTACATACCCAATGAGATCTTATTTGTGACAGAAATAGAAGGGACTGGGAGCTGTAATACAGTCCTATTACAGAAAGTCTAACCCAGAAAAAAGCAGACCTGAGAAAACACTAAATATCTAAAAGACTGGCTCTTAAAAAAAAAAAAGAATTAGTCTCATTCCACCTAATCCTCTGCAATCAGTGAATGGCAAACTGCTGTGAAAAAAAAAAAAATCAGTTGATGAAGCTTGGTAATAATCTGGAATCTTTAAAAAGACAATAGATTATCCTGGAAAACAGTCTTCTGACACTAGAGACATTTAAATAGGGACTGGAGAGCCATTGGCTTTGTGAGGGTGGTTGAATGAGGTGGCTTTCAGGACCCTCTATGCTCTGTGAGCCCTAACTCTCTGTTTTATTTTAGTTTCTAGATGTCGTGCAGCTGGTTCATCAGAAGTCCTGGAAAGTGGGTGATATCTTCCATGCAGTTGTCCAGTACTGCAAAATGTATGAGGAGCAGAAGGATGGGAAACTGAGTCTCTTTGACTGGCTCTTGGAACTGGGATAAGGCAGTCTGCCCTATTGAGCATTCCTTCCCTTTATTCAGCTTAGATTACAGTGGTTTGTTCTAAATGCTCTAAACGTTCTCAAAACATCACATCACATTAGCAGAGCTATAAAACAAAAATCTGCTACTCAAATCCACTGCATACAGAATAAATCGGAGGAAAAGCAAAATATAGGTCTGTTCAAATTCATACAACTTGTGAGTGAGTTCCAAAGACCTTGGATTAGAAGGGCTGGACCAAGAGAAATTTCAATGGGGCCCAAATTAGAAGGCTTATAATGAGACCCAGTCTCCAGGAAAACAACGCTCACATATGTTTAATCATATAAAATGATTTGTAATGTCTCTAATTAACAAACTCAGTGGTCAAAATAATTTTTAAAAGTATTCTGTAACCGATATTTTACTTTTTCTGATTATGTTAAGGGGCTGCCAGCCCAGGGAAATACTTAAGATATGGGTGAGAAATCCCCAGGCTTTTATACAAAAGATTTCCACTTTCAAACCAATGTCAGTGGACATTGATAAAAGGATAGCAGCGTCCTCTACTGAGGTGATTTCCTTTATTCCCTACAGCCCACTGATAAATATCCCACTTCTCCCAAATAGTGTCTGGGCTCCCAGCTAAGCAGAAAACTAGTGTCAATTGGCATTCAACTGAAGAAGAGGAAAATAAAAGATTGTCTTGTTTCCATCCCTGTATTACTTGGGTAACATGATCACATAATTCTTATCCTAAAAGAAAGCTCTCATAAAAAAAAAAAAAAAAAGTCTTTTCAGATAAAATCTGCTTGTGTCTCGAATAATATGACATACAAACTTCTACTTTATTTTATTGTAAATTATAAAGAGATTATTGTCTTAAATAATATATTGAGTTAGCTTCGAGCTTCCTAACTTATGAAGAGAGTGTTGTCTAAAGTCACATATTGACATTGAGCTCATGGTTGGTTTCATCACGTGTATGTTGGTAGCTGTACAGCAGACACGCCACTCCAATGACATTTATGACAGAAGCAGGGTAATGGTCTTGTATTTGACATGATCAGTTAGGATCATAGACTTTCCCTGACTCGTGGATATTAACCTTGAATTGGGGGAAAAGAAGATTTTGTCACATTGTAGTTATTTTAATAACAGAGATTTACTCTTTTGAAAAATAAAGGTATCTAATGTCCCTTAATAAGTCTTCTTTCCTTCCAAATAATGACCTACACGGATTTTATTTTCTTGATCAAAGAGGTGTTTATTAAGGATTTCTGGATATACTATACTTTTACTCTATTTTTCAAGATCACAAAGTAATTTTAAATGTCAGCAGGTTCTCATACATGAATGCTGGCCTCACCTACTCTACCAGCCACTTTTTGAAATGCAAAGAAAGCTCCCTTGTAAGCCATCCTTCCTTCCCCACTCCCATCCTAGGATAGTTGCCCAGTGCTCAGTAGGCATTTATTATTGAAATAGTCCAAATTTAGGTTATTATGCTTAATTTGACACATTAAGCAAATGCCCAGTTTTAAAATATATCCATCAATTCATGCTGAAATGTGCTTCCTTGTGCTATCAAATGGACTAGAATACACTTATTTTTAAAACAATCCCAGAATATTGTGTGTAGACTTTTGTTGTGCTCGAATAAACGTTTACTTATCTTACAAAGCACAAATACTGGATTGTAACCATGTGATGAAGTTATCTATGTTGTACCTCACATTGCAAATTAATCAATAAATCTCTGTTGTCAGATTGTCAATTATTTTTTCTGCAAGAGCTTTAAGCACCTCATAGGAAAAACAGTCACGGTACAATTGGATAAAGGCCTGTATATTCCTTAGAAAAAGTTTTGTTGTCCTACTAACATTTATTGGAAAACGTAAATGTTCTTGGCTTCATTTGTTAAAATCAGTAATATTCATGGAAATCAGTTTCTCAAACTTGGCACTATTGACATTTGGGAGCACATCACTCTTTGTTGCAAAGGGTTATCCTGAATATTGTGACATGTTTAGCAACATCCCTGGCCTCTACCCACTAGATGCTAGTAACCACCCCCTCACAGTTACGATAACCAAAAATATTCCCAGCCTTGCCAAATGTCCCCTGGAGGCCAAAGTCATCACTGGTTGAGGACCACTGTTGTCAAGAATGCATTGAAGGACCAGGCCTTAGTCTCTATGAGGTCTTAAAGGAGGAGGTGCCTTCAGCCATCTAGGGAATCCCCATAAGAAGCCTGAAAACCGGGTATTTCCCTACCCAAGACCCATAGAGTGTGGCTTTTGCCTTAAATCTGGGGAATAGGAGAAAGAGGCACAAGACAGACAAGGAGTCTAGAAACCTGGGGATAAACCAACCTAGACTCAACTAAACTCAAAGTAAATTCATCAGGGTTAGAGGTAAGTGAATGATGTTCTTTGAATTCATGAAATAAACTATTAGAGTATATGCAAATAGAACGTTGAGAATCATGGGCACTTTGTTTTATTCACTAATAAGGAGGCATGAACATGCTTTGAATTCTGCAGTCAGCCAGGGGATATTGTTAAATAAAAACAAACTCTGTACATTAGCAAAGAGAGGCTTTATTTACACCGATTATGGCAAGTGGGGTTGGGGGACTCTTTCAGTGGAGAATGGAACTATTGCAATAACAAGAATGCTCCAACCACAAGATCTGCAAATGTGTTAAGGGTTAGGCAAAAAGGAGTTTTTTGTTTGTTTTGTTAGAAAGAGATGTAAATAAGGCTAGAATGAACCAGGCATGGGGAATGGGATGGACAGGGTGAGCCAGTGAGGTGGCATGATCACAGTAGATTAGAGAATGTTTTATCCCGGGATCAGCCTGGTCTCAGGAAGGGGCCTCTTCGGGAAGGGCTATATGCTGGATCATACTGAGAAGGGGCCAACATTCAGGAACCAAGGAAAGGAGAGAAGCTTAACTAAAGTTTAGTTACAAGCGCTTGTTCCAGTTCGTCAGTGGGTACAGTTTGACTAATTCTTTATGAGATAATAAGAATTTGGAGGGTCTGTGTCTGGCCTTGTTAGAAGTAAACCAGAGAGTGACCCACGAGTCTTAAGTCATCCGCAGAAAGATGATTCCTTGCACTAAGCTATTTCTGGAACATACTGGTTGGGGGAATTTCCCTAACCATGGCTGTTTACTAGCATCTCAGTTGTCCATATCAAAGACTCAGCAGATAGTCCTTAGGAAACCATTGTCCTTGACATCTTGGGACACATTGTCTTCCTTTCACAGTGTAAGTGCATGTCCCTTCATTTAAAGAACATTTTCCTTGGAACTATTGAGCGTTGGGTACCATGCTAGACAGTTGGAATGAAGAGCTGAATTACGCGGCACGGCACTTAGGAGTTCACAGACTATAGGGGAAATGTACACATCAAAGTCTAACAGAACAACATAATAATGGCTATAATGCAACTCTATACGGACTGGCAAGGCAGGGAACCCTGGGAAATATTCATTGCTACATGGTGGAGAGAATATTTGTGCTCAGCTTTTGGGGTATGAGGGAGTCATTTAATAAGTAGGGAGAAGAGACCCCAAACTGCAGAAGAGAGGGCATTCAGAGCAGAAGGATCATGAGCAGCAGTCTGGATATGCAGCCTGAGACACAGCTGGAAATTTGATGCAATCATAACACAGCTATGAGCTGAGGGAGGCACCAGGTGCGAAGCTGGGAATAGAAATCAAAGCCGCATTTTAAGAGGCTTTCCATCTGTGCGAAGGAGTCCAAAATATATTCTTTTTTATCCCCCCATAGAGACAGGGTCTTGCTATGTTGCCCAAGCTGGTCTTAAACACCTGGCTTCAAGCAATCCTCCTGCCTTAGCCTCCCAAAGTGCTGAGACTACAAGCATAAGCCACTCTATTTGTCCCAAAATGTATTATTTGAGCATGAATCCTTTTAATCAAAGGAGATGGAAAATCAGAGGTACATGTAAGAAAAATTATATATAATTTTTGAATTATATATAATATGAATGAATGTGTGTGAATTGTATAAATGATATGAATTAATGAATGTTTGAATTATATCTAATATGAATGGCTGTATATAATTTTTGATTATATACAATATGAATGAATACATGTGTGGGCCACTGAGTTCTAGCTTTCATTTGACATAATGCCATGGAAGACAGCTTTGTTCATGGGCATATTCACGGTAGAGGGGTTCCCTCACAGTTCTACGACTTGTTCTTCTCATACAGCACTCTGCACCAGGTGTCTCCAAGACCGACCTCAGACGGAAGGATCCGTCTGATATGCTAGAAGGATATGCTGGAAGGATCCACAGGATTCAGAAGCCATGTTTCCACAGTTATGATGTATCACAGCAAAAATGGATGCATTAAGCTCAGCAAGGGGAAAGGGCACATAGAGCAAAGTCCAAGAGAAATAAACGCAAGCTTCCGGGTGTCCCTTCCCAGTCGAGTTGCGCAGGATGCACTTAACTCTCCAATAATGATACATGACAACACAGGCAAAGTGTCGCCAACCAGGGAAGCCTTAGTGTCCAGGTTTGGTGCTGGAGGTCAGCCATGTAGGCTTGCAGCATCCACCGGACTGACCTCAGCTACTCATGCTCCAGCCTCCACTACACACCAAAAATGGATGTTTATGATACATCCTGTTATTAGAGTAAATTATGTGGTCAAAGTGGTATAGCATGGCCCAAGGCCTCAGGCATACAAAACACTCTTACCAGGCAGAACATTCCCAAGGCTGAGTGCTTAGCTCTTAGGAACCAGCCAAAAGTCAGTCCTGGAAATAGACCTCTTTGGGGAATGTGCAGGGTTGGAACAACCCAGGCATCATGAGTTAACCCTTTCCTGCACAAGCAGTTATCACCATCTGCCTTTTAGCATGGTACATTGTGTACAGGTGGTCTCCGTTGCTGATTGTGAATCCCTGGAGGATGAAACCACATTTTACTCATCTATGAATTCCGCCATGGTCCCTAGCACAATAGCAGATGTTATGTAGACCTGGAAAACGAATAGGCCTTGGGGAACTGAGGCCTTGGTTTATATCTGATAAAGTTCAGCCATTAATTCTAAAACTACAGTTTTATTTTTATGCTCTTCTTAGCTTATTAGAGACTGCTACCTGGCATATAAATCTGCTCAGAATTTCTTATGAAATTAATTTTGGATTCAGGCAAGTGAAGTGTTCTACAAACATTTGCGTGTTATTGGAATTGTATAAGAATGTTTGACCTAAAATATTTTAATACCACAAAACTGAGAATATTTTAGGGGTATTAGAATGAATTTCAGTGATATTCAGGACATTGCCAGCAGAACTTGGAGCCAATTGAGTGCAGGCAGGTTCAAATGAAATGAACAGAGGAAGGAAAACATCCTTTGAGCCTCCCTTGCTCCCAGCAAAACTTGTTTGTGCACAAACAAACAAAATGTTAATCCATCTTTATTGTTGCAGAGATCCTTTCACCAACTAAATTTTTCCCGAATAATTCCTTCAAAAATGCCCTCTCAAAAGTCTTCTAATTTCCCATTCTTCCTTTCAGTGTTCACAGCTCCTTTCTGCAAAAAGGAAAGGGAAGGCCTTCTGTTCCTTGGAGATTGTCTTCCATTAAACAACTATCAACATGTTTTTATCTCTTTTTGGAAGATTCCCACCACTTTGTTGAACTCCATCCCATTACTATACCCTTCATTCTGTCAGTTTCTGGTCCAGAACCTGGCAGGGACTCCTGATTTTACAATGATGCTCTGAGCACGCAAAACCCAGGTGCAAAGATTGTTTTATGGCAAATTGTGATGTCCTTGGGCTGAGTATCTGGCCCAAATATTTATATGCACACAACCTGTCTCTCTGTTAGCTTGTCATAAACAACAGCATGCGGGACAGATAAAGCAGAAACAAGAGTTTCTGTTCTTACAAAGGAAGGTAGAATTAATGGCTCTTTGTTGAGACAGCATAAAGGTGGATGAAACCAAGACAGCCTCTAGCTTTAAGTGCCGTGGATCCTTCTCCAGGCCCGTGTGTGACATTTGTGAAGGATACTCTTGCCGACTATTTCAAGCAACTGGACACAATTATTTTAAACCTAACAATATTTGTAGTAATCAGGGCAATAGACCACATGTTGACCTTTTAGGAAATGCACAGAAATGCCAAAAAAACACCACCTCATTGAATTAGATCAGTCATTACCCTCTGTATTTTTGACAGCAGAATCTTATTTTAAATTTTCATTGCAGGGTTATAGTATTGGAGAGTTCTAGGCTCTCCAATATGTTACCAGATGTTTTTGATACTTCATTTTTAATCTATGTTTTAATATAACAAGTAAAGTGTGTGAATAATCTGATACATGAGACCATTTCTAACTGAACATTTTGTACACTGCTGTCTGCCAGAGAGCTGATACCAAGGAAGGAGCAAAACAATGGTCTGGGGTGTGGTCAGCCACGTGAAGGTTAGAAGAGGCTTGTTCCTAAACACCCAGGAACAGTTTGTTTCTGTTTTCTAAATGCCTGGAGCAAAAGGCAGAGAAATCAAATTTTGAATAATTATTCCCAAAGAGGTCAGGAAAACTCTGAGAGTGTTGAGTGAGACAAAGAAAAAAATGTAGCTACAATTCTTAACATTTTTATGGCATAGGCTTTTTTTAGTCCTTTCTCATGCCGCTAAAAGGACATACCTGAGACTACGTAATTTATAAAGGAAAGTAGTTTGACTCACAGTTCCACAGGGGTGGGGAGGCCTCAAGAAACTTACAATCACGGTGGAAAGGGAAGCAAACCGACCTTCTTCATATGGCGGCAGCAAGGAGACGTGCAGAGCGAAGCTGGGGTGGGGACAAGCCCCTTATAAAACCATCAGATCTCGTGAGAACTCACGTACTATCATGAGAACAGCACGGAGGTCACTGCCCCCATGATTCAATTACCTCCCACCAGGTCCCTCTTACAACACATGGGGATTATGGGAGCTATAATTCAAGATGATTTGGGTGAGGACACAGCCAAACCATATCGAGGCTCTTTTGAAAACCTGAGAAAAGCTGCAAATACACAAAATTTAGGGGTTATTGGTAGAACTTCAGGGAGCTGTTCAAGCCTTCTACATAACTCAGTTCTAGTTTCTAAATAGTAGGGCTCATGTCTTCTTCATTTGCTTTCACCTTCCAGATCCTACCTCTGGTTCCTATCCTCAATTCTTGTTTGTTTGAAGAAACCCTACCCTCATTTATGAGGAAGGCAGATCAAAAAAGTCAGATTCTGACCAGAATGAATGCTATTTTAAAGGTTTTTGGTTTTTTGTATGTGTGGAACATGTTCTCACCAAGATCATTACAGAAATGCAAATTAAAACCACAATGAGACATCACCAGTCAGAATGGCTATTATTAAAAAGTCAGGGCGGGCATTGTGGCTCATACCTGTAATCCCAGCACTTTGGGAGGCTGGGGCAGGCAGATCACTCGAAGTCAGGAATTCAAGACCAACCTGGCCAACACAGTGAAACCTTGGTTCTACTAAAAATACAAAAATTAGCTGAGTGTGGTGGAACGTGCCTGAAATTCCAGCTACTTGGGAGTCTGAGGCAGGAGAATTGCTTGAACTCAGGAGACAAAGGTTGCAGTGAGCCGAGATTGCGCCACTACACTCTAGACTGGGTGACAGAGTGAGACTCCATCTCAAAAAAAAAAAAAAAAAAAGAGGTCAGAAAATAATAGACGCTGGCAAGGTTGTGGAGAAAAACTCATTCCGTTCATTAGCCACTCATTCCACCAATACTTATTCAACACCAAGCATGCTAAGCACTGTTCTAGATGATGCAAAGAAATGCAAGAAGAGAAAATCAAACACCACATGTTCTCACTCATAGGTGGGAACTGAACAATGAGATCACTCGGACTCGGGAAGGGGAACATCACACACTGGGGCCTATCATGAGGAGGGGGGAGGAGGGAGGGATTGCATTGAGGAGGTATACATGATATAAATGATGAATTGATGGGTGCTGACGAGTTGATGGGTGCAGCACACCAACAGGGCATAAGTATACATATGTAACAAACCTGCACGTTATGCACATGTACCCTAAAACTTAAAGTATAATAAAAAAATAAATAAATAAATAAAAAAGAAATGCAATGGAGAACAGAGAGTGTTTTTGACATTTGAGAATTTTCACTCTAGTAAAGGATATAAATGATGAGCTGTAACAAAAATATATTAATAATATATAAAACTTAGTTGGGCATATAGCATCAATAAAAAATGCTGGGAAAAAAACTTTAATTTAAAAGCAGAGTAAGGGTTAAAGGGTAGTGAAAAGTGTTCATTAGGACACACCTCCCCTCAGTGGTTCCAAGGGCCTTTTAGTAAATTTGAAAGTTCTTGAAGAAGTCCAAGAGTGTCACTTGAGATGGCCCCTGAGGACTGACTCGCTAGTCAATCTTAGCGTGTGATTGCTGGTACCAAGTAAAGAGGTGGTGAGAAAGCCAGCTATTACCTGCACTTCATCAACTGAGAGGGTCTGTGCTTGCTTGTTATAACCGTGAGAACAATGCTGGGAGCGGGGATGAAAGAGTAAACTATATATCAAAGGACAGTAGTGTACACGGAGACAACACATCTCTATTCTTTGGACAGTTTTTCCTCTCAGCCCCATGTCTCTTTGGTGACATATTTTTCCCACCCTCATTCTCTCCTGACGTTTTCCAGCTGTCTTCAGCTCTTTCTGTCCCCACATGCTGCATTTGTTTGCCCTGCGCTGCCACATGGGTGGGTGACACAGAAGTGCAGGTTGCCTGAGTCATGGGGTCTCACCCTTCAGAATGTCAAGGGCAACACCACCATCGCTGGAACTCCCCTGACTGATGAATAAACAACATTTGAAAATAAACAAATTTGGCCAGGCACAGTGGCTCACATCTGTAGTCCCAGCACTTTGGGAGGCCAAGGCAGGTGGATCACCTGAGGTCAGGAGTTCAAGATAAGCCTGGCCAACATGGTAAAACCCCGTCTCTACTAAAAATACAAAAATTAGCTGGGCATGGTGGTGGGTGCCTATAATCCCAGCTACTGGGGAGGCTGAGGCAGGAGAATTGCTTGAACCCGGGAGGCAGAGGTTGCAGTGAGCCAAGTCCATGCCATTGCACTCCAACCTGGGCAACAAGAGTAAAACTGCATCTCAAAAAACTAGTAATGAATAAATAAATTTATTCATGGAAGAAAATGACGTTTCCTGACTCAGCATGGAGGTTTTGGCCAGCCCTTCAGTTAAGATAGCGACATCCACTAATGAGTATCTCACAGAAGTCCCAGAAGGGTCAACTTCTAATAGTTCTGGAAAAGCAGGACAGCCTTGACAAGAGGCTCCCCGATGCTAATTAGTCGGTGTTTTATTAATGATTTCTTCCTCTGCGCTCCTTGCTCAGGTCCATGTACTTCATTGAATGTGGGGGGAAAATTGAATGTAACTTTATAGGTAAGCAAATCAAGATGCAGAGATTTGAGAGGACCCAAGCAAGGAAGCAGAGACAGCAACAAGTAGCATTTATGTGAGCACTTGCTCCGTGTTCCAGACACTATTTGAAGTGCCGTACATGTATTGACTGATTTACTCTCCGCCATAGCTAACTGAAGTAGGTTATCACCTCGTTATTGAAAAACTTGGGGCACAAAGAGAATAAGTGGCTTGCTTAAGGTCACAGAGCCAGAACCAGGCAGAGCAGGATTGATCTCAGGCAGATCAGTCTCTGAGGCTGCACTCTTAACTTCTGCTGCAAGGTTGTTAATTGGCACAAGTTGGAGGCATGAGAAGCAAGGGAGGTCAGAGGACAGACAATGCAGAGAGAAAAAGAAGCAGAGTCACAACCCACAAATCATTCTTTCTCGATTGTACTATGTATTTTCTCAGCCACCATGACTCTTCTAAAATAAGAAGAGAGAGCAGTGAATAAAACTGTGTTACTTACTTGACATTGAGCACAATTAAGGCAGGGAAAGTGGAGCTGACGGCTATTTATACAGTTGGGTTGACTGTTTGAGAGCACTCCTAGGGAAGGAGCCTGTACTTCTAGACCATTCATATAAGCTGCCTCCAGGCAAACACTGCATTTAACTGCAACATGTAAAGATGCCCTCAATCTGGAAGAACACCAGGTTATGTTATCCAAAACTTTTTAAAATTTAAAATAAATGTTTCTTCTTAAGGCACCAAAAAAAAAAAAAAAAAAAACTGTTTAGCTTCCCTCATAATGCTTTTAGAAGTATTTTTAAAATGTTATATTATATTTAACCTTTAAAATGCTATATTATATTAAACACTCAATGAATAATGCTGTGCCATTCATCTGTTCAAAATGGAAAATTAAGCAGCAAACCAAAAAGCAGAATTGTTCAGTGAATTGCAGAGGAAGCGTGCACGAGCCAAATACGCAGCACGGGAAGAATGAACAAATCCTAAACACACTGGGAGATGAATTTCAAATTCCCTTTTTAGAACTTGACTCCAGGAGGCAGCGAGAAAAGAGAAAAAGTAACAGGAGGTTATTTTTCAAAGTAACAAATACCAACGTGAATTCATTACACGTCTAGGAGTTACAGGAATCTTCCCTTCAGACAGGCCAATGGAAAGAGGGTATGAACAACATCACCACAGTACACAGACCTGTTGGTCACTGTTGGTCACTAATTACACACTGAAAATGACAACCGTCCTGTCCCAATCTGGGCATTGATAGTGACTGTGAGTAGTGGAGGGGATCTTTGGCATGAAGCAATCCAAAGAAAATTGGTTACACTGCCAAGGGCCACATGGGTCATTGCCAAAATGAAAGCAGATGATTGTCACATACGGTGACGCCATGTGGTAGAGGCTTTTGGTCCCCTAGTCAGCAGCATGCCTTCTCTCTCTCCTTTTTACCTTTTTTTTTTTTTTTTTTTTTTTTGGTAGGCATCCACCTTCCTGAACATAACCTATAGAAGCTGACGCCATCCCAGCTCCCAGCGTGGATACAGGCTGGACTGAGCCCAGCAGAGTCTTCCCTTACCAGAGCATTTAGCCCAGAAATAGACATGGGACCTAAATTGTCCCAATCTGAAGGGAAGGAATCACACAGAAGGCTCTAGCTCTTTCTCCCTCTCTCTGTCTTTGTCTCTATTTCTTTCACTCTTTCTCTCTTTCTCTTTGTTTCTCTCTCTTTCTCTCTTTCCCCTCTTGCTCCAACTCCCTGGGAATAGTGAACAAAAAATCATTTCCTCGGCAGACAGCTTGCAAATGTAAATGGTTTATTAAACAACTCAAATTATGTGAGGCAGACAAAAATATGATGCATTTTTAAATTTTGCCAACTATGAGGCCAGTCGTATTCTGTTAAATCTCTTTTCTGCTGTTCTATTATGAATCTATGGTAGATCCCATATCTTCCAGTCACTTGCATTATTAAAATTCCAGTCAGTCTAATCCTATTTATAGACTTGGCTTTGGCACGCAGCTTATCATGGTTGTCTGCCTTTCCTAAGCACCTGGCTGGCTTTGGCCTGAGGAGCTCGAAATAGGAAGAGGGGCAGTGTCTGTGATTCTGTTCTTCTGCCTTCTCTAGTTATATTTCCACTAGTAGTGGGCACTGGGGAGCCAGAAGAGAAATAGAGCAAATTTTTCTTTCTTTATCTGGAAGTGCAACTGCAATTCTCTGATAGCCATGATTGCTTCCCTAGTTAATACAATTGCTGGCAATGTTCTCCTCGGGACAGAAAGCTAAACGTCTCCCATCTCATGAATATGTGTGTGAATTGCGTGGAGGCCCCTGTGGGATCACTTCTTTACCATTTCTCTGATGTGGGAGACACAACCCCAACTCGAGCTTTACCCCTTCTCCCTGTAGCTGATGACCCTGCAACCCCATTTCCCATTCCCCCCAGTACCCAATGGGCAGCCCTCATGGGCAGGATACCCACAAAACTTCTCAAGCACAGTGTGATGGTTAATTTTACGTGTCAGTTTGACTGGGTTAAGGGATACGCAGCTAGGAAAAACATTACATCTCATGAGTCTGCCACAGTGTTTCTGGAAAAGATATACATTGTAATCAGCAGACTGCATAATGAATATCCACCTCACCGATGTGGGCAGGCATCACCCAATCCATTGAGGACCTAAATAGAACAAAAAGGTGAAGGAAGGGAAAGATATCCATCTTCTTGAAATCACCTATGCAAAATTATGACAGACAAATCTGACATAGCTGACTGTATCTTGCTTCTGACCACCCAGCTGTCCTTGGTCATTCTTGGTCTTAGGCCCAGCTGACTTTGGGAGGAATTTATAGTATAACTTTGAAGCAGGAATAATAAAGTCCCTCCCTAAAAAAAAAAATTTACCTCCCTTTTCCAGGGCTGAAATCACCTTTATTTTCATTTTTTATGTACTTATTTTTCAGACAGAGACCCAATCTCTCACCCAGGCCAGAGTACACTGGCGTCATCACACCGAACTGCAGCCTTGATCTCCTGGGCTCAAGCAATTCTCCCACCTCAGCCTCCTAAGTAGCTGGGACTACAGATGTGTGCCACCATGACTGGCTTTTTTTTTCTTTTTGTAGAGACAGGGTCCTACTGTGTTGCCCGGGTTGGTCTTGAACTCTAAGGCTCAAGTGGTCCCTGTTGCCTTGGCCTCCCAAAGTGCTGGGATTACAGGTGTGAGCCAACATGCCTGTTCTGAATTGCTTTTGTAAGACTGTGAAAGAGCACAAGATTAGCTTTATGGAAGGGGCATGAATTCTGCTAAACTATAGGCATAGTTTCTATAGTCTTAGGAGTCGTGTGGCTCTGCTCACATGATTTGTAACTTCCCCAGTTGCTCCTATAGATAACATCACTATTGTAAAATCTAAGATTGACTTTTTGAGATATTTTTTAGACTGATTCCATCACCACCAGGCCTGCCTTACAAAAGCTCATGAAGGAAGCACTAAACATGGAAAGGAACAACCAGTACCAGCCACTGCAAAAACATGCCAAATTGTAAAGACTATTGACGCTAGGAAGAAACTGCACCAACTAATGGGCAAAATAACCAGCTAACATCATAATGACAGGATCAGATTCACAAATAACAATATTAACCTTAAATGTAAATGGGCTAAAAGACAGAGATTAAAAGACAATTAAAAGACAGAGACTGGCAAATTGGATAAAGAGTCAAGACCCATCAGTGTGCTGTATTCAGGAGACCCATCTCACATGCAAAGACACACATAGGCTCAAAATAAAGGGATGGAGGAAGATCTACCAAAGCAAATGGGGAACATAAAAAAGCAGGGGTTGCAATACTAGTCTCTGATAAAACACTTTAAACCATCAAAGATCAAAAGAGACAAAGAAGGACATTACATAACGGTAAAGGGATCAATTCAACAGGAAGAGCTAACTATCCTAAATATATATGAACCCAATACAGGAGAATCCAGATTCATAAAGCAAGTCCTTAGAGACTTACAAAGAGACTTAGACTCCCATACAATAATAATGGGAGACTTCAACACTCCACTGTCAACATTAGACAGATCAACGAGACAGAAAGTTAACAAGGATATCCAGGACTTGAACTCAGCTCTGCATCAAGTGGACCTAATAGACATTTACAGAACTCTCCACCCCAAATCAACAGAATATACATTCTTATCAGCACCACATCACACTTATTCCAAAATGGGCCACATAGTTGAAAGTAAAGCACTCCTCAGCAAATGTAAAACAACAGAAATCTTAACAAACTGTCTCTCAGATCACAGTATAATCAAATTAGAACTCAGGATTAAGAAACTTTCTCAAAACCACACAACTACATGGAAATTGAACAACCTGCTCCTGAATGACTACTGGGCACATAACGAAATGAAGGCAAAAATAAAGATGTTCTTTGAAACCAATGAGAACAAACACACAACGTACCAGAATCTCTGGGACATATTTAAAGCAGTGTGTAAAGGGAAATTATAGCACTAAATGCCCACAACAGAAAGCAGGAAAGATCTAAAATTGACAACCTAACATCACAATTAAAAGAACTAGAGAAGCAAGAGCAAACAAATTCAAAGCTAGCAGAATGCAAGAAATAACTAAAATCAGAGCAGAACTGAAGGAGCTAGAGACACAAAAAAAACCCTTCAAAAAATCAATGAATCCAGGAGATAGTTTTTTTTAAAGATCAACAAAATTGATAGACCAATAGCAAGACTAATAAGGAAGAAAAAGAGAAGAATCAAATAGACACAACAAAAAATGATAAAGGGGATATCACCACCGATCCCACAGAAATACAAACTACCATCAGAGAATACTATAAACACCTCTACGCAAATCAACTAGAAAATCTAGAAGAAATGGATAAATTCCTGGACACATACATCCTTCCAAGACTAAACCGGGAAGAATTTGAATCTCTGAATAGACCAATAACAGGCTCTGAAATTAAGGCAATAATTAATAGCCTACCAACCAAAAAAAGTCCAGGACCAGATGGATTCACAGACGATTTCTACCAGAAGTACAAAGATGAGCTGGTACCATTCCTTCTGAAACGATTCCAATCAATAGAAAAAGAGGGAATCCTCCCTAACTCATTTTATGAGGCCAGCATCATCCTGATACCAAAGCCTGGCAGAGACACAACAAAAAAACAGAATTTTAGACCAATATCACTGACGAACATCAATGCAAAAATCTTCAATCAAATACTGGCAAACTGAATCCAGCAGCACATCAAAAAGCTTATCTACCACGATCAAGTCAGCTTCATCTCTGGGATGTAAGGCTGGTTCAACATATGCAAATCAATAAACATAACCCATCACATAAACAGAACCAAAGACAAAAGCCACATGATTATCTCAATAGATGCAGAAAACGTCTTTGACAAAATTCAACAGCCCTTCATGCTAAAAAGTCTCAATAAACTAGGTATTCATGGAACGTAGCTCAAAATAATAAGAACTATTTATGACAAACCCACAGCCAATATCATACTGAATGAGCAAAAACTGGAAGAATTCTCTTTGAAAACCAGCACAAGACAAGGATGCCCTCTCTCACCACTACTAGTCAACATAGAAGTTCTGGCCAAGGCAATCAGGCAAGAGAAAGAAATAAAGGGTATTCAATTCGAAAAGAGGAAGTCGAATTGTCCCTGTTTGCAGATGACATGATTGTATATTTAGAAAACCTCATCGTCTCAGTCCAAAATCTCCTTAAGCTGATAAGCAACTTCAGCAAAGTCTCAGGATACAAAATCAATGTGCAAAAATCACAAGCATTCCTATACAACAATAACAGGCAAACAGACAGCCAAATCATGAGTAAACTCCCATTCACAATTGCTACAAAGAGAAAAAAATACCTAGGAATCCAACTTACAAGGGATATGAAGGACCTCTTCAAGGAGAACTACAAAACACTGCTCAATTAAATAAAAGAGGACACAAATAAATGGAAGAACATTCCATGCTCATGGATAGGAAGACTCAATATCGTGAAAATGGCCATACTGCCCAAGGTCATTTATAGATTCAATGCCATCCCCATCAAGCTACCAATTACTTTCTTTACAGAATTGGCAAAAACTACTTTAAAGTTCATATGGAACCAAAAAAGAACCCACATTGCCAAGACAATCCTAAGCCAAAAGAACAAAGCTGGAGGCATCACACTACCTAACTTTATACTACAGACTACAGTAACCAAAACAGCATGGCACTGGTACCAAAACAGAGATATAGACCAATGGAACAGAACAGAGGCCTCAGAAATAACACCACCCATCTACAGCCATCTGATCTTTGACAAACCTGACAAAAACAAGAAATGGGGAAAGGATCCCCTATTTAATAAATGGTGCTGGGAAAACCGGCTAGCCATATGTATAAAGCTGAAACTGGATCCCTTACTTACACCTTATACAAAAATTAATTCAAGATAGATTAAAGACTTAAATGTTAGACCTAAAACCATAAAAACTTTAGAAGAAAACCTAGACAATACCATTCAGGACATAGGCATGTGCAAGGACTTCATGACTAAAACACCAAAAGCAATGGCAACAAAAGCCAAAACTGACAAATGGGATCTAATTAAACTAAAGAGCTTCTGCACAGCAAAAGAAACTACATCAGAGTGAACAGGCAACCTACAGAATGGGAGAAAATTTTGGCAATCTACTCATCTGACAAAGGGCTAATATCCAGAATCTACAAAGAACTTAAACAAATTTACAAGAAAAAAACAAACAACCCCATCAAAAAGTGGGCAAAGGATATGAACAGACACTTCTCAAAAGAAGATATTTATGCAGCCAACAGACACGTGAAAAAATGCTCATCATCACTGGCCATCAGAGAAATGCAAATCAAAACCACAATGAAATACCATCTCATGCCGGTTAGAATGGCAATCATTCAAAAGTCAGGAAATAACAGATGCTGGAGAGGATATGGAGAAATAGGAATACTTTTACACTGTTGGTGGGAGTGTAAATTAGTTCAACCATTGTGAAAGACAATGTGGCCATTCCTCAAGGATCTAGAACTAGAAACACCATTTGACCCAGAGATCCCATTACTGGGTATAGACACAAAGGATCATAAATCATGCTATTATAAAGACACATGCACACGTATGATTGTTGTGGCACTATTCACAATAGCAAAGACTTGGAACCAATCAAAATGTCCATCAGTGATAGACTGGATTAGGAAAATGTGGCACATATACACCATAAAATACTATGCAGCCATAAAAAAGGATGAGTTCATGTTCTTTGCAGGGACATGGATGCAGCTGGAAACCATCATTCTCAGCAAACCATGACAAGGACAGAAAACCAAACACTGCATGTTCTCACTCATAGGTGGGAATTGAACAGTGAGAACACTTGGACACAGGGCAGGGAACATCACACACCGGGGCCTGTCATGGGGTGGGGGAAAGGGGGAGGGATAGCATTAGGAGATATACCTAATATAAATGACGAGTTAATTGGTGCAGCAAACCAACATGGCACATGTATATCTATGTAACAAACCTGCACGTTGTGCACATGTACCCTAGAACTTAAAGTATAATAAATAAAAAAGAAAAGAAAATTAGCTCAGAGCAGTCTGAGCTACAATGAGGTATGAAAAATGTATCAGGCCCAGAGTGGCATCAGTATGAGACTTGAATCTCGACCTCCTCCACATACACATGTATGCCTAGGGTCAATTGTTTAAAGGCATTTTGCTGTTTATTGTCTTAGAGTTGCATAAAGTGACCCTCACCCATTATCTTCGTGTTCCTGAAATTTGTAATACAAAGAACAATGTATAGCCAATCAATAGTTTATGTTATTTTAATGAATCAATGTGAGAACTGTGCCCTATTTATTCCTTTAGAAACCCACTTATAACTGCTGTTAATTGGACAATATATTCAAGGCAATTTGAATCTGTTTCTCCTGTGTTGTGGTCCTCAAATTTGGCCCAAAAAACCCTCTAATTATATTAATTTTGCCTCAGTTTCTTTCTTAGGTCAACAGGATCAATGTTCAGAGAAGACTGTCAATGGTCAGAGAAACAGTGACAACCATGACACAGAGTATTTCAAAATTGGCTAGATAAGTAGAACATTATTCTTTTCTTCCTGCCTGCCTTTCGCTCCAACCTATTGGAGAAATTTGAAACCAAGAAAACAGCACAGCTGCCTAATCAGCAAGCCCCAGGGCAAAATGAAAATGTAGAGCCCCTTTTTCTAAAATTATTAAGAATTTCAAGATGACAACAGCAGAGCATTAAACCAAGTGCATGATTTTACAAAGTGTAGGTGGCTACACAGGCTGCTCACCCATGAAGCCTGCGGAACAGTAAAGGAATAGATTAAAACCATGCCCTCTTCTCCTCATAGTTCCTTCAGGCCATAATCAAGCCTGAGTGATAAGAGGAGGCAATAAGACAGGTATTTAAAATTAGTTTGGAAAAGTAACTGAATAACAATTAAATACTTTTATGTTTGTAGCCTGCAGAGTTCATATTGCTTAATAAACCCAATTATAAATGAGTAAAATCAATTTGAGGACAATATCTACATTTAGAAAATGCAACTTGTGATAACATTTTTATATAAGTTATCAGCTCATCTACAAACTACAAGGAAGACAAGAAAGAACAAAATGCCTTTAAACAATTGCCCCTGGGCATGAGTGTGTATGTGGAAGGGGTCAAGACTGAAAATTGGGGAAAGGTGCCACTGAGAAAAATTACAGAGGGTAAGTTCTAAACCCCTCAACTTATCCTACTCAGAGCTGCCCTGTGTCTACGTATATAAAATCATAAAAGTCTTCATTGTTGTTTTATCAGTAGAAATATATATATACACACACATATATACATATATATCAGTATCATTAGCTACTCTAACAAATGAACCTCAAAGCAATGTAAGTTGATTTATCCCTCACTTATCAGTTCAGTGAGGTAACTTTTTGAATTCAATGGAAATGATGTTACACAGTTCTGGCTGTGGCCTGCAAAAGGCCTGCCAGTCTCTTGGGGAAAACGAGCAGCAATGTAAGCATTGTTAGCACTAGGGAAATGTATCCGAGTCATGGGGCACCAAAGTATGTTAGCTGCGGTGAATCTGACCGGGTCTGCAGCAACCTTAATTCTTGCCATCACAGAAGAAAGAATTTGACCAAGGGGCATAGAGCAGAGTGAGAGACCGAGGCAAGTTTTAAAGCAGGAGTGAAGGTGTATTAAAAAGCTTTAGAGCAGGAATCAAAGGGAGTAAAGTACTCTTGGAACTGGGCCAAGCAGGCAACTTGAGAGATCAAGGGCATGGTTTGAACTTTGACTTGCAATTTACACATTGGCTTGTGTCTAGGGGGTTGCCTCTCTTCTCCCCTGACTCTCCCCTTAGGACGGGCTGTCCACAGGCACAGTGGCCTCCTAGCACTTGGGAGGGACCTGGTGCACAGTGTTTGCTGAAGTGCACACAAGATCGCTGGAGGCGTTTTTCCCTTACCAGTCAAGTTACCAGTTAAACTCCGCCATTTTGTCTCTTAGTGCATATGCTTGCTCCTACTCACCCATTTCCTGAGATCTTATCTGGAAGCTGCTGATCATCAGTTTCCAGTGTTTCTATCTATTGGGAGACTACCTTTCCCTGGCACCGGCTGTGACCCAATGATTATTTTAGAGAGGCAGTTTAACGACCACCTGACTATCACCCGATGGTTGCCTGACTTCCTTTGGAGTTGTTGAGTGGGGGCAGGAGGGCTGTCTCCTACCCTGCTTATGTCTGGCTACCTGCTGTAACAGTATCACTATCTTGAGACCACCATACCATGAGGAAGCCCAAGCTGGGCATGTGAAAAAAGAGGTCATGGGGAGGAGCACCGAGGTGACAAATATGGGAGGGACTCATTCTTGTATCTTCCATCCCAGTCCAGCCCAGTTGTCAGCTGAATGCTGCCAACACAGTGACCCAGCTGATGCCACATGGAGCAGAAGAACTAATCAGCTGAGCCTTGCTCAAATTCCTGATCCACCAAATCATGAGGAAAAAATAAATGGTGCTATTTAAAGTCACTAAGTTTGGGGGTAATATAGTTTGTTACCTAGCCATTGATAACCAAATCACAGTTATCCATAAAGAATGAAAAATATTTAATAAATGAAAAATATTTAATAAAATGTAAATATTTTCAGTTAAATATATAAATTGTTAATTTAACAGTTAAATACATAAATTCAGTTAGATTATATATTTAGGTAAATTTAGTTAAAATGTTATAAACTATAACGAAACACTATATTTATAATATATACCATATTGTACAAAAATAAATCATGCTATTTAATGCTCCTACAATTGATAAATAAAAAAAAATCTCCAAAGTAAGTGGACAGAAGATAATAATGACAATTAATAAATAGTCTCTACTAAAAAATACAAAAAATTAGCCGGGCGAGGTGGCGGGCGCCTGTAGTCCCAGCTACTCGGGAGGCTGAGGCAGGAGAATGGCGTGAACCCGGGAGGCGGAGTTTGCAGTGAGCTGAGATCTGGCCACTGCACTCCAGCTTGGGCGACAGAGTGAGACTCCATCTCAAAAATAAATAAATAAATAAATAAATGTGAAAGTAAAAAACCAAAAAACATATGGAAAAATTATGTGCTTCTTCAGCCATCAGGAAAATGCAAATGAAAATAAAACTAAGATATGATTAGCAACAATTTAAATCATTGATAACATTCAGTACTGGCAAAGGTGGAGGGAAACAGGTATTCTCATGCAATGCTGATGGAAATGCAGAATGCTAAAGCTTTGGGGGACATTTTTGGCAGCATTATTAAGATATGTACACAGATAACTTTATAACTCTTATAGAAAGTTACATTTAACCAATTAAGAACCATCTGGCCTGGTTGGCAGTGCTGGACTTACTTCCGCAACCCAAGCCAAGAAGCTGAGTTTGAAGACAAATAAAAAGGTAATTTATGAATTAGGCCAGAGAAACATGAAGCTGCCATCTGCCTTGCTCTCGTCACATACACATTCTGAGACAAAGATTAGGCATAAATAGAGTTACAGTGAGATAGTTTGAGGGGTCAGTGGGGAATAATGACTGTTAGAGTTTATGTAGACTGTGCCTGAAAGCCCAAGTCAGATGTAGGAAATCAGAAATGGAAGAGGTATAGTGAAGATCATTCTTAGCAAAAGAAAGACTGTAGGCCACAGTAGGGGGACTCAAAGCTGAGACAATATAGGACACAGAGCGTGGGAGAATGGAGGGACTCATGATTCAGAAGTGCTTGGAGTCAAAATGTAGAAGGCCTTGAACAAACAACTAAGAATGTAGGATCCATCCATACAATGCAGTGTTTTATTCACACTTGTGTGGTTTTTTGTTTTGCTTTGCTTTGTATATGTGTTTTGATAATTTTCATTTTTGAAACTATAGTATTCAATTAAAAATTATAGTTGACTCAAATAACACAGGTTCAAATAACACAGGGGTCCACTTACATGTGGACCTATGCAAAAAAAATTGGAAAATATATTTATTTTGGAGTTTTGTGGCAATTTGAAAAAGCATGCAGACAAACTGCATAGCCTAGAAATATTGACCTAATTAAGAAGTCAGGTATGTTATGAATGCATAAAGTATATATAAATAATAGTTTGTTATATCATTTGTTACCATAAAATATACACAAACCTATTATTACAAAATTTATCAAAACTTATGCACACAGATTGTACATGATGTCATTCACCGTCAAGAAAAATGTAAACAAACATAAAGATGCAGTATTGAATCATAACTGCATAAAAATAACTGTAGTATTTATTGTGCTACCATAGCAATTTTGTGTTCACCTCCTGTTGTTATTGAGATAGCTCAAGTGTTGCATGTAGCCTCTTAAAAAGCCATGTGATGCCAATCATCTCTGTGTGAGCAGTTCATCTCTCCAGCAAATTGCATATCACAGTAAAAAATTATCTCTCTTAGATTTTTCATTGTGTTTAATTCAGTACTGTAAACCCTCACTAACAGCATGGGACCAATATAAAGTGCCACTAATGATGCTGGAAGTGGCTGTAAAAATTAGAGAAAAGTCATGACATTACAGGAAAAAGTTGAAGTTCTTGATATGTATCATAGATGGTGGTTTACAACTGGTTTCCCACTATTTCAGACAGACAATTCATCTTATAAACAGATTGCATAAATGTATTGTATCAAAAAATATGAAACAATACTGTAAATGTATTTTATCTTATAATTTTCTTTTTATTTAATTTTTAAAGAACAGATTTATTTCTTACAGTTCTAAAAGCTGGGAAGTCTCCTTATGATTTTCTTATAACATTCTCTTTTCCCTAGCTTACTTTATTATGAGAATACAGTGTATAATACATATACTGTGCAAAATAGGTGTTAATAGACCATGTTATTGTTAGGCTTCTGGTCAACAGTAGGTTATTAGTAAAGTTTTTGGGGAATCATAAATTATACACAGATTTTTGACTGTCCTGGGGGTCAGCACTGGTGACTTCTGAATTATTCAAGGGTCAGTTATACAATGAAAATAGGTAATGTGTATTTTTCATTATTCTAGTATTCTGGGTATAGACAAACTATTGCCATAATTCCAGCTACATAGCGTAGCTTAATATATGATGTGGGTTCTGTGATTCAAATTGTACTTTGATAAATGAGAAGCTCTAGTGATGTCTGCTTTATTTTATTTATTTTTTGAGACAGAGTGTCACTCTGTCACCCAGGCTGGAGTACAGTGGCACAATCTCAGTTCACTGCAACATCTACCTCCTAGGCTCAAGTGATGCTCCTGCCTCAGCCTCCCAAGTAGCTGGGACCACAGTCTTGCACTACCATACCCAGCTAATTTTTCTATATTTGGAAGAGATGGGGTTTGCCATGTTGCCCAGGCTAGTCTCAAAGCCCTGGTCTCAAGCAGTCCACCTGCCTCGGCCTCCCACAAGTGCTAGGGACTACAAGTGTAAGCAACCGCACCTGGCTGACATCTGCTTTACTGATGACAGGAGAGAGCACCTGCCAAAGGAGGGCTGGACTTGGGGTAAGGAAGCGTGACCTTTATTCTCATGTGTCACTGACCATCTGTGTATGTTTGAGAAAATTATTGACCTTCCCGAGCCTCAGTTTATCCTTCTGTAAAGGGGGTATCAGTATACCTCAATTACAGGGTTGTTGTAAGTAAACAATATAACAACATTCACAAACACACTTTGTAAGCATCAAAGTGCAGAGCCAATGTGATTCCTGAACCCTTGACTCTATTTTG
The DNA here is from genome assembly GCF_009764315.1 of Trachypithecus francoisi. Classification (NCBI taxonomy): domain Eukaryota; kingdom Metazoa; phylum Chordata; class Mammalia; order Primates; family Cercopithecidae; genus Trachypithecus; species Trachypithecus francoisi. The sequence goes on from NW_022681458.1 coordinate 12,901,594, forward strand.
AAAAGGTCACCCTAAATGATGTCTGCTTAGAAAAATGACATATTAGTCTACAGAGACAGAGTTAAAAACAGGCTGAAGTATTTATAAAACTAGTTTTCACTTGGGTAAAGCATATTTTTGACAGGTAATTTTCCGGGGAAGCTTTCAAGTGTCAAGTTCATGGACCCACGAATAGAGTCTATAATTGAGGGTAGTCAACGTTAGCTTGAAGCAGAGTTACTAAGATCTTAGAGAGCATAAATAAGGTTTTTAAGAATTAAGTCTTTATATAATACGTTTGCATTGCACCCTCTCATTCTCTGTATTTTTCCAGAGAATATTTGTGAGATTTCTCCTATCTCAGCTCCATAAGAATACAGGTCTCTGGTTTATTTTGGAAAAGTGTTATTAATGAAATAATTAGGTAATCTCCTTTCAGTGTGACATAATTATAGTCTGGTTCCTGTGATTTCAGTGGCCAAGGATATTAGATATTATTTACTCCAGTCATAACAGTTCCTTGCCATTTTCCCCCAGATGATTGATGGTCTTGCAGAACCTTACATAAGCTGTTTGCTCTGCCTGGCGTACACCTTCTCCTATCATGGACACTTGAATGTGACTCTTCTCACATCTGTTTGTCCCATCCCAATGACTCCTAATTTTCATCTATGTATCTGCTTGCTTAAGAGGGAAATTAATGGCTTTGCAGCCTATAGGGGTTGATATGTACCTAGGTCAAACCAGTCACTGCATTCTATTTCTTTGGCCAAGAGGTTGATTTAAGAGTTAACATATGACCAAATCTAGAGGGTTGGGCTAGATTTTGTTGACTATTGTGGTCTAATTAAATTGATTGGTCAGGATAAATGGGCTTTTTTCTTTATTTTTATTTTCCATTTTTCTAACTTGTTCACTAAGTATTTGTGGCATTTCACATGGTTCTATTGAATTAGGGTTTCCTGGGACTAAAATGTATTTCTTTCTAAATATTGAGAAGATCATTCTGACCATCTGTTTATATAGTTCAACTAATATTGGAGCTCAACAGTTAAAGTGATTAAAAGTCTCTCCAAGAAGTCTTGGTATTTTGCTGCAGAATGAAATTTGCATAAGCCAGGGATTTCTCCTCTAGTAACTGGTAGCTCCATAAATCTATTAAAACAGGTGTTCAATAAAGCACCATGAAAATCATATCAGACAACTTGGTTAAGTTATTGCAGTAATTCATGCTACTCAGGAGGTTTGTCCTTAGTGTGCATACAGCTTTTCCTGGTTTTGATAAGGTGATTTTTTTATTTTTATTTTATTTAGTGAGGGAGTCTCACCATGTTGCTCAGGCTGATCTTGAACTCCTGGGTTCAAATGATCCACATGCCTCAGCCTCCCAAAGTGCTGACATTACAGGTGTGAGCCACTGTGCCCAGCTCAAGGTGATTTTTTTTTAATGCAGCTAATTTTTTGACACTTATCCCATTCACTAGTGTCTATGTCCGCTAAGCTTGAATTTAGGTGGGGTTCTGACTTCTTCACACAAAAATGTTTGGTTGAAATGAGGCAATGTGTCTCCTAAGGCTAGGCCATCAAACACAGTGCATCTTCTGCCTGTTGCTCTTGGGTGTTCACCATGAAGGAATCCATCTGCCATGTTTAAAAATGAAACAAAACAGATCAACCTGAAACTACCATGTTAGAGAAACCAAGTAGGCATTCCTGTTGACAATCCTAGCGAGCCTATCTTTCAAGTCATCCATCCCACTCGCACATGCCATTGAGCAGAGATAAACTATCCCTGCTCTGTCTTATCTAAATTCCTAACCCACCCAGAATTTGTTAGCATAAGGTTGTTGTTTTGTGCCGTTATGTTTTCAGTGGTGTCTTATGCCACATAGTAACAGTAATATTTGCCTTTATTCCTCTTCAAGCATAGATTGCAAGATTTTTCTTGGATATGTTTCAGCTACTATGTGAGTAGGTATGCTATTTTAAAATTATACATAGCATTTAATAAACGTTTTGAATCTGTGGGTAGTTTCTTAAATAGTTCCGAAAAATTCTCAGCCATTTCTGTACCTTCTCACTCTCTCCTTTCTTTCTATGTCTCCAGTTAAGCATGGCAGATTTTTCCACTGTGTTTCATCCACTCTTCTAGTATCACTCCATGCTAGATAATTTCTTCTGACCATTTACCAGTTCACACGTTCTCTCTTCAGCTTAGCCTGCTGTTAAACTCATCAATTGTGTCTAAATTTCAGTTACTGTTTTTCAGTTGTAGAAGCTCTATTTGGTTCTTTTAAAAATCTATTACATCACTTTTTATTATAGTTCCCTATTCACTAAATACATTTCCAAGTATAGATTTTTTTTTTAGATAGTCTCCCTTTGTTGCCCAAGCTAAAGTGCAGTGGCACGATCTCAGCACACTGCAGCCTCTGAATAGCTGAGACTACAGGTGTGCGCCACCATACCCAGCTAATTTTTGTATTTTCAGTACAAACAGGGTTTCACCATGTTGGGCAGGCTGGTCTCGAACTCCTGACCTCAAGTGATCTGCCTGCCTCAGCCTCCCAAAGTGCTGAGATTACAGATGTGAGTCATGGAGGCTGAACCCAAGTTTAGATATTTTAAATATTTCTTCAAATAAGCATAGTCAGTTGTCTTTTGGTTTGTATCTAATAATTTGTTGATCTAAAGTCTATTGCTGTGGCCTGTTGTTTTGCTGGACCTCATTCATGTCCCCTAGGTTCTCTGAGCATCTAGTATCTCTGGCAGCATGTTAGATATCTACTTTAAAAACTATGTATGTAAGTAATTTTAGTCCTGTGACAATGAAACCATTCCCTTGTGGCAATTTTTGTTTGCTTCTGCCAGGCACATGAGAAATCTTTCAGTCTGAGACTTCCTTAAGATCATTTTGTATTTTATCCAGTTCATTTCAGTTGTTTCATTGGAGGTTTTGTTCAAACTACCTAGCTCATCATTACCTAATAAGTTCAGGGCATGGTAGACTACTAAGAATCATAAGCTCTTAAACTTTGGCATGCATACGAATTACTTTGGTGTTAACTAGTGGAATTGTCAACAGTAGTTCAGATTCCAATTCAGTAAGCCTGGAGTAATAACCAAATTTCTGTATTTCTAACAAGCTCCTAGATGAAGGAAATGCTAAACTTTGAATAGGAAGAAGGCAGATACATTGTAAAGATGGATAGGAATATTAAATGAGAGTTGTGGAAATTCAAACATATGCCAACTTAATTGTGTAAAACAATATGGTGCCCCAAATCAAATATGTTGAAACCTTTCCTTTGCAATACATTAGATATCTACGTACCTGGATACCTAGTTCTAATATACTAGATATCTAAAACCTAGATACCAAGGCACCTAGAGATTGAAGCATGTCTGAGAGTACCTGACGCAATGTTGAGGTTTTAGTGGAGATGATTTGCAAGGAGTGAGGAATTTATAGAGGATAGTAAAATACTTGCTCCTTACTCTAACTCTCACAAACAGGTAGTTAAGCCCTGAAGAGGGCAGGTTGTAGATAAAACCTGAAGGAGCTACGTTCATCTTTCATGAGACACAGAAGTATAAGGAAAAGGCCACTTATCATCAGGCCTTGCAGCTTTGGAAACTCTGGAAAACCTACCCTTTAGCTATTCCCAGTAACTGATACCAAATACTAAGGAGGCATTAAAAAATACTAGTTGCAGCTGGGCATGGTGTCTCATGCCTGTAATTCCAGCACTTTGGGAGGCCGAGGCGGGTGGATCACTTGAGTTTAAGAGTTCGAGACCAGCCTGGCTAACACGGTAAAACCCCATCTCTACTAAAAATACAAAAAATTAGCTGGGTGTGATGATGCTTGTCTATAATCCCAGCTACTCCAGACACTGAGACAGGAGAATTGCTTTAACCCATGAGGCGGAGGTTGCAGTGAGCCAAGATCATGCCACTGCACTCCAGCTTGGGTAACAGAGTGAGACTCTGTGTCTCAAAAAAAAAAAGAAAGAAAGAGAAAAGAAAAGAAAGAAAAAGAAAAAACACACATGCAAGCAAATACTGGCTGCTATGACTCTTAGTGGTGAATCAAAAAGGAAAAAAAAAGTAAAAATACCAGGTGAATGAATCATTTGCAGAGTGTATTTGTCAGTTTTCCCACTGCTGATAAAGACATACCTGAGACTGGGAAGATAAAGAGGTTTTAATGGACTTACAGTTCCATGTGGCTGGAGAGATTTCACAATCATGGCAGAAGGTGAAAGGCACATCTCACATGGCAGCACACAAGAGAAGAGAAATCTTGTGCAGGGAAACTCCCTTTTTAAAACCATCAGACCTCATGAGACTTATTCACTATTACAAGAATAGCATGGAAAAGACCAGTCCCTATGACTCAATTACCTCCCACTCGGCCCCTCCCACAACATGTGGGAATTGTGGGAGTACAATTCAAGATGAGATTTGGGTGGGGACACAGAGCCAAACCATATCACAGAGTGAGTGGTATTTCCCGGATTCAGTCCAAGGACATAGTCAAGGCAGTCTACAACTAAACATCTTAACTAAACTCTGCATTGACATGAAACATCTCCAGGGGTCCCCGGAAATCATTAGGAGAGATTTTAAATTGAGGTCCTTCAGAATACAAGTGAAGAAGGCAGTGGAATTTGAGAAATTGTTATTAATATTGACCTTATTTGAACCCAGGAAATGAAGAAGCCTGGGGATTAACAATGAACTGTAAGCAATTAGTCTATCAGACACCATCAAGGCACTGTGCTCTTAACAAGTCTAACCAATGTTTGCAGCAGATATAAAGAGCATGAAACCTTGACCCTACCCTCAAGAAGTTATAAGATTAAGAAGAAAAAAGGTATTGAACACTAAAAATCTATGGATATAGACAGAACTATAGATATAGATATCTCATTTTTGGCATCTCAAGGCCATCTATATTACATTTCAACGTGAGGGGTGATTCTTAACTAGTGGAGGTAGTATAGTATATTGGAAAGTATACAAGATTTTAAAGCAGATATTTTAGGGTTCAAATCTGTGCTCTGTCATCACTAGTTGTGTTATTTAGTGTTGGTTAGCTAGGTTCTTAAATTCCAGAGAGTTTGCGAAGTTTTAAAGTGATAACTTTTGGCTGGGCACGGTGGCTCAAGCCTGTAATCCCAGCACTTTGGGAGGCCGAGGCGGGCGGATCACGAGGTCAGGAGATCGAGACCATCCTGGCTAAAACAGTGAAACCCCATCTCTACTAAAAAAAAAGTACAAAAAACTAGCCGGGCGAGGTGGCGGGCGCCTGTAGTCCCAGCTACTCAGGAGGCTGAGGCAGGAGAATGGCGTGAACCCGGGAGGCGGAGCTTGCAGTGAGCTGAGATCTGGCCACTGCACTCCAGCTTGGGGGACACAGCGAGACTCCGTCTCAAAAAAAAAAAAAAAAAAGTGATAACTTTTACAAACCATTTGCCACATATTAGACATTTAATGACAAATGTAAATACCTTTACTTCTCCCTTTCCTCAGTGTATTAGCCTGTTTTCATGCTGCTGATAAAGACATACTCAAGACTGGGCAATTTACAAAAAAAGAGGTGTAATTGGACTTACAGTTTCATGTGGTTGGGGAAGCCTCGATCATGGTGGAAGGCAAGGAGGAGCAAGTCACATCTTACATGGATGGCAGCAGGCAAAGAGAGAAAACTTGTGCAGGAGAAGTTCTCTTTTTAAAACCATCAGATCTCATGAGACTTATTCACTATCATGTGTATAAGTGGGAAGGACTTGCTCCCATGATTCAGTTACCTCCCACCAGGACCCTCCCACAACACGTGGGAATTCAAGATGAGATTTTGGTGGGGACACAGACAAACCATATCACTCAGAATCAAAAACTTAAAAAGATGTTTAAATTCTAAGTTTTCTCCAATTAGGATTGTGATGACAGAAGATCTGGACTATTTTGAGGAGACATGCTCTGAAAAATCAACATCACTATTGCATAAGAAATTAAAGCAATAGAAATGTAAGTCCTCTTACTTCTCTTCACTCCATTTTTAGAAAACCAATGCAACCAGCCAGGAGCATTGATTTGTTTGGTCACACCATTCCAAAGTTGTAGCAAAACAGACCTAGATAATTAACTAATAAATTTTGTTCTAATTTAAGAAAAAAGGAAAAAGATAATTCTCTCCTATTCTCAAAGTAGATTATTCTCAGATTATTTTTTTAAAAGCAGATGTAGGGGGTACAAGTGCAGGTTTCTTACATGCATATATTGTGTAGTGATGGAGTCTGGACTTTTAGTGTACCTGTCACCCCAGTAGTGAACATTGTACCCAATAGGTAATTTTTCAACCCTAACCTCCCTCCTGCTAAATCTTTTTTAATATAAATGTGGTAAGCATAAATGATAAATTGTTGTTATTTAGAAAAGACATAAATGCTAAAATGCAAATGTAATGCTCTCCTATATTTTCACCCTGACAAGTTCAGACATATTTACTAATAATTACTTGTGAAAATATGCTCCACAAAGCATATCTTCCTAGAACTACAGTGCACTTATTTATCCCAGCAGTAACCACATGCTGGTGCTTACCTAGCATCACTGGAAATGAGTATTCAGCATCAACATGGTAAGTTTCAAATTGGAATCCACTTTAGGTAATGAAAGGTCCATTTTCATACTGCAATAAAGAACTGCCCAAGACTGGGTAATTTATAAAGGCAAGAGGTTTAACTGACTCACAGTTCAGCATGGCTGGATAGGTTCCAGGAAACTTACAATCATGGCAAAAGGCAAAAAAGAAAGCAAGGGACCTTCACGAGGCAGCAGAAAGGGGTGCTGAGCTAAGAGGGGGAGAGCTGATTAGAAAACCATCAGATTTCATAAGAACTCACTATCAGAGAACAGCATGGGGGAAACCACTCCCCTGAGATTTGGGTGGGGCCACAAAGCCTAATCATATAATTCCACCTGTCCCTGGACCCTCCCAAATCTCATGTCCCTTTCACATTTCAAAACCAATCATGCCTTCCCAAGAGTCCTCCAAAGGTTTTTTCATTTTGTTTTGGTTTTTTTTTTTTTTTTTTTTGAGATGGAATCTTGCTCTGTTGCCCAGGCTAGAGTGCAGTGGCATGATCTTGGCTCACTGCAACATTTGCCTCCTAGCTGCAAGTGATTCTCCTGCCTCAGCCTCCCAAACAGCTGGGATTACAGGCATGCACCACCATGCCCAGCTAATTTTTTGTATTTTTGTAGGGATGGGGTTTCACCATCTTGGCTAGGCTTGTCTCGATTCCTGACCTCAAGTAATCTGCCTGCCTTGGCCTCCCAAAGTGCTGGGATTACAGGCATGACCCACCACACCTGGTCTCAAAGTCTTAATTCATTCCAGCATTAACACAAAAGTCCAAGTCCAAAGTCTCATCTAAGATAAGTCAAGTCTCTTCCACCTATGAGTCTGTAAACTCAAAAGCAAGTTAGTTACCTCCTAGATACAATGGGGCTACAGGCATTGGGTAAATACAGCTGTTCCAAATGGGACAAATTGACCAAAACAAAGGGGCTACAGGCAAGTCTGAAATCCAGTGGGGTAGTCAAATGTTAAAGCTCTGAAATGATCTCCTTTGACTCCACATCTCACTTCGAGGTCACACTGATGCCAGAGGTGGGCTCCCATAGCCTTGGGCAGCTCCACCCCTGTGGCTTTGCAGGGTATAGCTTTCACAGGCTGGCATTCAGTGTCTGTGGCTTTTCCAAGTGCACAGTGCAAGCTGTCAGTGGATCTACCATCTGGGGTCTGAAGGATGGTGGCCTTCTTCTCACAGCTCCACTAGGCAGTGTCCCAGTGGGGATTCTGTGTGTGGGCCCACACCCCACATTTCCCTTCCACACTGCCCTAGCAGAGGTTCTCCATGAGGGCTCCACCCCTGCAGCACACCTCTGAAACCACAGCCTGAGCTGTACCTTGGACCCTTTTAGCCATGACTAAAGTAGCTGGGATACTGGGTGACAAGTCACTAGGCTGCACAGAGTAGGGGGGCCCTGGGCCCCCACCCATAAAACCATTTTTTTCCTTCTAGCCCTCCAGGCCTGTGATGGGAGGCACTACTACCAAGCTCTCTGACATACCCTGGAGACATTTTCCCATTGTCTTGGCAATTAACATTTGGCTCCTCCTTACTTATGCAAATTTCTACAGCAGGCTTGAATTTCTCCTCAGAAAATGGGTTTTTCTTTTGTACTTCATTGTCAGGCTGCAAATTTTCTGAACGTTTATGCTCTGCTTCCCTTTTAAACAAAGATATGGTTTTCCAAACCATATCTTTGTGAATAAATAAAGCTGAATGCTCTTAACAGCATCCAAATCACTTCTTGAATGTTTTGCTGCTCAGAAATTTCTTCCACCAGATACCTTAAATCATCTCTCTCAAGTTCAAAGTTCCACAGATCTCTAGGGTGGGGGCAAAATGCCACCAGTCACTTTGCTGAAGCATAGCAAGAGTGACCTTTACTTCAGTTCCCAACAAGTCCCTCATCTCCATCTGAGATCACTTCAGCATAGATTTCATTGTCCATATCATCATCAGCATTTTGGTCAAAGCCATTCAGTGTGTTTCTAGGAGGTTCCAAACTTTCCCACATCTTCCTGTCTACTTCTAGCCCTCCAAACTGTTCCAACCTCTGCCTGTTACCCAGTTCCAAAGTTGCTTCCACATTTTGGAGTATCCTTACCGTGGCACCCCATTACCTCAGAACCAATTTACTGTGTTAGTCTGTTTTTACACTGATATAAAGAACTGCCTGAGACTGGATAATTTATAAAGGAAAAAGGTTTATGGACTTACAGTTAAGCATGGCTGGGGAGGCCTCCGGAAACTTACAATCATGACAGAAGGCAAAGAAGAAGCAAGGCACCTCCTTCACAAGGTGTCAGGAAGGAGAAGTGCCAAGCAAAGGCCGGGGGGGCAGAGCCTGTTATAAAACCATCAGATCTCGTGAGAACTCACTCACTATCATTAGAACAGCATGGGAGAAACCACCCCCATGATTCAATAACCTCCACCTGGTCTCTCCCTTGACATATGGGGACTGTGGGGGTTATCAGGATTACAATTCAAGATGAGATTTGGGTGGGGACACAAAGCTTAACCATATTATACACTTTCAAATTAGCCTTCCTAAATGTCCTCAATTAATTAAATCTGAACTCTTAATGTTTTATATGTCAGAAATTATTAATGTGAGGGCTTGGGAAAAGGGTATTTATAAGAGATACTCAGTTGGGCATACAAACATTGACATCCCCAGAATTTCCGTATAGTAGGAGCAGCTTAGTAGGAAAAAGCTGTTCTTGAAATGAAACATGCTGACTTTATGAGTCTTTTATGTTTACCTAAAAGAGCTTTAAGCAATCCATTGCTGAAGGAAGAAAACTTTAACCTTCCCCTGATTGCAATCCCTTGGTGCTCACAGGTCTGCAAATATATTTTCTTTCATGGAAAACAACAGGCCCTTATGAGAGTACTTATTCAGTAGTCGTTTCAACTCGCATCACTTGTTTCAGTGAAGGAGAAAAACATGGTAGAGTTGAAGTCTGACATTTGAAGATTCTTTTCTGGCAATAAAAGGGAAAGTGTGATTTGTGTGTGCCTCTTATCCAGATCTCAGTATGAATGAAGAGAGAAACTCTAAAGATAGTTAGACCCAGACAAAAGAAGTATAGAAGTGTTAACTTTTTTTTTTTTTTTGAGACAGAGCCTCGCTCGGTTGCCCAGGCTGGAGTACTGTGGCATGATCTCGGCTCACTGCAACCTCCACCTCCTGAGTTCAAGTGATTCTCCTGCCTCAGCCTCCCAGTAGCTGGGATTATAGGCACCTGCCACCACGCCCAGCTAACTTTTTTCTTTTTTAATTTTTAGTAGAGATGGGGTTTCACCATGTTGGCCCGGCTGGTCTCAAACTCCTGACCTCAAATGATTTGCCCACCTCAGCCTCCCAAAGTGCTGGGATTACAGGTGTGCACCACTGCACCTGGCTAGAAGTGTTAACTTTTATAATTCCACATAAAATATCCTTTAAGTACACTGTAAGTATAGCTTAATGCTTGCAAGGGGAATTTGGCTGCCTGACTGAGCTTTAACTTGAATGCCACTTTCTTAAACAAGCTCTTATTAAGTTTCACTGTACTCAAGCATCCTGGGAACACCAAATATAAACAAGGTCCCTGCTCCACCGAAAAGCATTCTTGTAAACAAAAACTATAATACACAGAGACCAATCAAATGGCTCATCTGTTAAGTACTAAAGAAACTCTTTTTAATTTCTTTTATTCTCTTTGATCATGTTCAATTTTATAATTAGATGGTATGGGGGGGTGTGCAAGTTTGACGTTTCCTATGAAGATGTGCTAGCTCTTGATTTAAAAGGGTCCATTTAGAATTACGGCAGAAGCATAAATAATATAGTACCTGAATCCGTTGCTTCAAGCTGGAAACTTTCATCAGAAGACTCAAGCACAAAGAATAAATTTCTAGCAGGGTTCTGTCAAAGCTCATTGTTCAGAATAGGCTGTATCTGAAAATGCTGTTATTCATCTGTCTTTATTACCTTAAAACTAAAGACTTTCACCCAGATAAAATTATACCTTTCCTGCTGGTTGATCTTTTAATAATATACAGATGTCTAAAGATTTATCAAAAGGAATTGCTGAAGTAATTTAGGGCAGTTTCCTTTGAGAAATGCATTTCCACCATTATTTTGCCATTGTGTTTTTGATAGAGCAAAACATGAAAATTATATTTAAGATTCAAAACTTTATATTTGTTAAGCTAATTATCTAAAAGGAAAACAAGACACCTCAGATTTGAAATTTATTTTGAATTACACTAAGTCTCTCCTTGGCACATTTCCAAAATTATTAAATCATAAAATTTTTTTTTTTTTTTTTTTTTTTTTTTTTTTTTTTTTTTTTTTGAGACGGAGTCTCGCTCTGTCGCCCAGGCTGGAGCGCAGTGGCCGGATCTCAGCTCACTGCAAGCTCCGCCTCCCGGGTTTACGCCATTCTCCTGCCTCAGCCTCCCGAGTAGCTGGGACTACAGGCGCCCGCCACCTCGCCCGGCTAGTTTTTTTGTATTTTTAGTAGAGACGGGGTTTCACCGTGTTAGCCAGGATGGTCTCGATCTCCTGACCTCGTGATCCGCCCGTCTCGGCCTCCCAAAGTGCTGGGATTACAGGCTTGAGCCACCGCGCCCGGCCAAATCATAAAATTTTAGAGTTGGAAGAGACATGAGCAAAGCCAAAAAATATGGTCAGTCCTAGGTTCATATATTTCCTATAACATTTCAATGGTCTTGGCTTAAGTGGTTTTCAGGTGATACAATTTCAGAAATCACAAAGCTGAATTACAGCAAAAGAGAGTATATCAAATTCATGTTGCAGGAGTTAATGGAGGAGTTAAAGAGCCCTTCAATCTTCCTTTTCTTTGAAGAGGTGTAGAAACAAAATTCACTCAAGGTGAAACAAGTTAAGATTCAAACGTTATTTTTCAAGCTACAAATAAGTAATGGATAAAATTAGGAATCATTGAACAAATATTTGAGTGTCTTTCACAGAAAGACCCTTGGGTGATATGTCCAAGGCCCTGGACTAGCAAGGAGGCTAGCCTGGCAGTCAATCAATTAGAATCAGTATGACCCACCTTTGCAAAGACTGTAATGAGAGAAAGTTAGCACGGCTGACTCTGTCTTACTTCTACCCTTGCAAGCTGGCTGTCCTCACTCATCCCTGTGTGTAGGGTGTAGGCCACGCTAACCACGGAAAGAAGTTAGTTTATAATTTAATTTTGAAGCAAGGATGATAATAGTCCCTCCCTAAACCTAATCCCTCCTTACTAATGAAAAGCTATAAGATTAGGATTATTGGAGGGGCCTGAATTTTGCTAAAATGTCAGTGTAGTTTTCTTTTTCTTTCTTTATTTTTCTCCTCTTTTTTTTTTTTTTTTTTTTTTTTTTTTGGTAAGAGATGGGGTCTCGTTAGGTTTCCCAGGCTGGTCTTGAACTCTTGGGCTCAATTGATCCTGCTGCCTCAGCCACCCAACATGCTGGGATTACAAGCATGAGCCCTCATGCCCGGTCAGGCATAGTTTCTATAATCCCTTATCGCTCAGGAGTCATGGCCAGAGGTCACAAGATTTGTGACTTCCTCAATTGCTCCTATAGATAACATCACTATTACGAACTTAAAGTTAGGCTTTTGAGATGTTTTTCAGATTTTTGCAGTCTGGCAACTGATTGATCCCACCCAGACCTGTGACTCGTGACTCAGCTGGTACTGTGCCCGCCTCTACCCAGAGGCAGACTCAGTACACAAGGACCATTTTCCATACCCCAATAATTTCACCACCAACCAATCAGCAGCACCCATTCCCTAGCCCCTTACCCACCAAATCATAAAAGCCTAGCCTCTGAGTTCTCAGGGAGACTGATTTGAGTAATAAATCCAGCCTTTCTGCTTGACCAGCCTTAAGTTAATTAAACTTTTTTTTTTTGAGGCAGAGTCTCACTTTGTCACCCAGGCCGGAGTTCAGTGGCACGATCTCAGCTCACTGCAACCTCTGCTTCCTGGGTTCAAGCAATTCTTCTGACTCAGCCTCCTAAGTAGCTGGGACTACAGGCACGTGCCACCACACCTGGCTAATTTTTGTATTTTTAGTAGAGACGAGGTTTCACCATATTGGCCAGGCTGGTCTCGATCTCCTGACCTTGTGATCTACCCACCTTGACCTCCCAAAGTGCTGGGATTACAGGCATGCATGAGCCACTGCACCTGGCCTAAACTCTTTCTTTACTGCAATCACACTGTATCAGGTGATGACAAATATGCCCATAAAGTATAAGACTTACAAGCTAGGTAGAGGAAAAGCAAATGCTATTCACTGCCCTGACCTTGGCCATTGCCTTGATGTGGCTAGAGTTTACAGCTGTAAATACATGTGACTGCATTATGCAGAAGCAGTATTTTATCTTCTATATCCATGCTGTCCAAAATAGTGGCCACTGGTGACATATGGTTATTGAGTACCCACAATGTGGCTGGTGTGACTAAAGAACCGACATTTTCACTTTATTAATTTGATGTTAATCATACTGAGTTGACACAAGAATTAACAAATTTACTTAACTCGAATAAATGTAGTTTTGAAACAGATGCTTTTGCTTTAAAGTCTAATCAATTCTGGCTGGGTGCAGTGGCTCACACCTGTAATCCCAGCACTTTGGGAGACCAAGGTGTGTAGATCACTTGAGGTCAAGAGTTCAAGATCAGCCTGACCAATATGGAGAAACCCCATCTCTACTGAAAATATGAAAATTAGCCAGGCGTGGTGATGGGCACCTGTAATCCCAGGTACTTGGAGGTTGAGGCAGGAGAATAGCTTGAACCTGGGAGGTGGAGATTTCAGTGAGGCAAGATCACACCACTGTACTCCAGCCTGGGTGACAGAGTGAGACTCTGTCTCAAAAAAAAAAAAAAAAATCAATTCTTCTAAAAAAGATATACCAGACCTGTCAATGTGGGTGTGACTATTAAAGAAAAATGATTATTTGGTACCCAGCTTAGTTATTAAACAATTTTTACAATATGGTTGGAACAACTTGGATCACAATCTAATTTTTCAACCGGGGATTTTATAAAACGTAAATACAAACGGTGTTTCCAGTGAAAATTTAGTGTCTGAATACATATGAGTCGGTCCTCATTTTCTCTCTACTATAAAAATGTTCTCATTCTAATTTGTCTCAGGAAGGAGGGTTTCTGGTGAGTTTGTCCTGTGGAAGTCTCTGTCAAGTGAACCTTCCTTTTGAGGTGGTGACACCTGAACAGCTGGGGTTGGGAAGTGCAGAAGCTTGTCAGGTCACTGGCAAGATTCTTGAGAAGGCTTGACCTCGGGACAGCCTGTCCTTCCCTTTCTAGTCAAGTCACCATTCTCCAGAGCTATGCAGATCTGGGGATGCAGGGACAGCACTAGCCAGTGGTATGTATCTGACCCCGGGAGCAATCCAGGAACCACATTACTGACTCACGACAGAACTTATCTGGGTTTGTTGGTGTGTATCTGACCTGGGGAGCAATCCAGGAACCACATTACTAACTCACAACAGAACTTATCTGGGTTTGTTGCAAAATGATTTTTTTTTAATCTATAGAAAATAGAATGATTTGTCTCCTTCCTGAAACTTATTGTGATATTTTTGAATAATGTGTTCACTGTTCTTCCCAAGGTGGGTCAGTTTTATGTGTCTACTTGGTGAGGCTATCATTCCCAGTTATTCAAACACTCCGAAAGTTCTATTTGCTTTTTTATTGAGTGTAAATGAGAAAAGTCTGAAAACATGAGTGAGGATCAATGAGTAGCTGGAGTATCTGTGGTGTCAAGGGAGCTACTCTTCAGTGGCACTATCATTGTGGTTGAGGTCACCTTGGATCTCACAGCTATAGGTATGGGGATCCCAGCTCTGCTCTTCCACTCCCAGAGGTAACAAATCTGCAGAGCTATAGACTTGCAGACTCAGTATGCTGAGATGCACCTGCATGGAGAGAAAAATACAATACACATACACACACGTGCATGAACACACACAATGATGCATAATCTCCAACAGTGAAGAAAATGTGGTACCATAGTTGCCCCTTATCCACAATTTCACTTTCTGTAGTTTTGTTACTCAAGGTCAAATGTGGTCCAAAAATAATTAGTAAAAAGTTCCAGACATAAACAATGTATATATTTTTAATTGCTTTCCATTCTGAGTAGCATGATGAAATCTTATGCCATCCCACTCTGTCCCATTTGGGAAGTGAATCATCCCTTTGACCTGCACGTGGCTATAGACACTACCTGCCCTCAGTCACTTAGTAGCTGAGGGAAAAGAAAGATCACATTCACATAATTTTTATTACAGTATATTGTGATAGCTGTTCTAACTGTTCTATTTTATTATTAATTATCATTGTTAGTCTCATACAGTGCCTAATTTATAAATTAAACTTCATCATAGACATGCATGTACAGAAAAAACATAGTATATATAGGGCTCAATGTTATATATATAGGTTTCAGGCATCCACTGGTGATTGGAACATATCCTGTAAGGATAAGAGAGAGATAACTTAATGTGGATTCCTGAATATCTAGTAAGTTCTCACGCTATGACAGTTATTGGGGGAAGTGCAGAAATAGAAAGCCAAACAGACTAGATATTACTAATGTTCATCAATATCTAATTTTCTTCAACTTCCATGTACTCAAAGGATTACATTCTCTCCACCTATTTTATAGAGACAGGGTCCCACTCTGTTGCCCAGATTGGATTACAGTGGCACAATCATAGCTCACTGCAGGCTCAAACTCCTGTGCCCATGTAATCCTCACCCTTCAGCCTCCTGAATAGCTGAGACTACAGGCACATGCCACCTGCCTAACTAAACTAATTCTTTTTTTTGTTTGTTTGTTTTAGTAGAGACAGGGTCTCACTATGTTGCCCAGACTGGTCTTGAACTCCTGGACTCAAGTGATCCTACCACCTTGACATCCCAAAGTTTTGGGATTACAGGCATGAGCCACTGTGTGCAGCCCTTTCCCCCTTTTTTTTGAAGTTACGTATGGTCAGGTGACCAAAAAAACTGAACAGAAGTGTCATGTGTCAGTTGTCAATTCTGAACTCTACAACCTCTCTTCCCTTGTCTCAGTGATCCTGAGACCATATGCTGATGTGGAGCGGCACATGAGTCATCCACAGAGAACTGGTGCCCTGAAGTGTCACCTAGAGTCACAGCAGACTTACTTTACAGAAGTGAGAAATAAACTTCTGTTTTATTAATCATCTAAGAATTGAGAGGGGAGCGATTTGTGTATTTTGTGTTTGTTTGTTTGTTTCTATAGCACAACATTGCCTATCCTAATGAATGTCTAAGAAACACATAGTACCTGCCCTCCATGTGCTTACAGTCTAGGAAGATGATATCAAGTGTCTCCATGGCTTTGATAACATACATTTATTTTTACTGAAATAATTAGTTACTTCCAACTTATGAAGGCATTTATTTCCAAAGATGATGGAATGATCATTTCATTATCAAAACATGTATAAAACAGGAAAACCAAAAAATTCAAATATACTTAGAGCATTTATTCTCAACCTTGGCTATCTCAGAATCACCTGGGGAACATTTTCAAAATACCAAGGTCAGGGCCTTAATTGTCAGAGATTCTGATTTAATTGGTCCACAGTGGAGCGTAGGCATTGGTATTTTTCTAAGTTCTCTAGTTTCATTTTCAATGACTTTAATAATTGCATTAAGCTCCTGGGATAAGTCTTTTAAGTTGTCTTAATATTAAACATTAAATTAAAAATTAAATTTAACTTTAGTTAGCTTCCAGTTATCCAAAGGAAAGTAGAAATACATTTCTCAACTGACAGGTGACTGAAAAAAAATGGCAGATAGGAGGCAAGACTAAATTGCAGCTCCCACTCTAGATGGACAGAGCAGAATGTGGAGACTAGCATTGTGGACTTTTGCTCCAAAAACTACTGCAGGAATACACCAGAAAAGCTGAGAGAATCCACAGACCCTTTGAAGGAAGTAGATTGCTCCTGCAGGACCCAAGAGACAGCTCAAATACTGTGCTAGTATCCACAGCTGAGAGAACTGAACACAGTTCACCTCACAGGACTCTATGCAGACACCCCCCAGTACCAGCCCAGAGCCTGGTAGCCCTGCTTGCTGGCTAGATTCAGAAAAGAAATAACAGTCACTACAGTTTTGCTCTCAGGAAGCCACATCCCTAGGAAAAGGGGGAGAGTATTACATCAAGGGAGTACCCCGTGGCACAAAGGAGTCTGAACAGCAGCCTTGAGCTCCAGATCTCCCCTCTGACATAGCCTATCTGAATGAGAAGGAACCAGGGAAACAATTCTGGTAATACGACAAAAGAAGGTCCTTTAACACCCCAAAAAGTCACACTAGCTCACCACCAATCCTAAATATATATACACCTAAGACTGGATCCAAACCAAGAAGAAAACTCTGAATCACCAGAAAAAGAACTCAGAAGGTCAATTATTAAGCTATTCAAGCAGGCACCAGAGAAAGGTGAAGTCCAATGTAAGGAAATCAAATAAATGATACAAGATATGAGGGGAGAAATCTTCAGTGAAAGAGATAGCACAAATAAAAAACAATCACAACTTCAGGAAATAAAGGACACACCTTAGAGAAATGCAAAATGTACTGGAGAGTCTCAGCAATAGAATTGAACAAGCAGAAGAGAGAACTTCAGAGCTCAAAGACAAGGTTTTTGAAATAACCCAATCCAACAAAGACAAGAAAAAATAATTTTAAAAATGAAGAAACCCCCAAGAAGTTTGGGACTATGTTAAATGACCAAATCTGGTAATAATTGGCATTCCTGAGAGAGATCAGCATTCCTGAGGAAATTTAAAAGTTTGGAAAACATATTTGGGGGAATAATCAAAAAAACTTTCCCCAGCCTTGCTAGAGCTCTAGACATCCAAACATAAGAAGCTCAAAGAACACAGGGGAAATTCATCACAAAAAGATCATTGCCTAGGCACATTGTCATCAGGTTATCTAAAGTCAAGACAAAGGAAAGAATCTTAAGAACTATGAGGCAAAGCATCAGGTAACCTATAAAGGAAAACCTATCTGATTAACAGCAGATTTCTCAGCAGAAACCCTACAAGCTAGAAGGGACTGGGGCCCTATCTTCAGTCTCCTTTAACAAAAACAATCATCAGCCAATGATTTTGTATCCAGTAAAACTAAGCTTCATAAATGAAGGAAAGATACAGTCTTTTTCAGACAAATGCTGAGAGAATTCACCACTACCAAGCCACCACTACAAGAACTGCTAAAAGGAGCTCTAAATCTTGAAACAAAATCTGGAAGCACATGAAAACAGAACCTCTTTAAAGCATGAATCTCACAGGACCTATAAAACAAAAATACAATAAATAAACAACAACAAAAAACAAGACATTCAAGTAACAAATAACATGATGAATGGAATAGTACCTCACATCTCAACACTAATGTTGAATGTAAATGACCTAAATGTGCCACTTACAAAACACAGAATTGCTCAATGGATAAGAATTCACCAACTAAGTATCTGCTGCCTTCAAGAGACTCATCTAATACATAAAGATTCAAATAAACTTAAGGTAAAAGGGTGAAAAGAAGACATTAATGAAAATGGACACCAAAAGCGAGCAGAAGTAACTATTTTTATGTCAGACAAAACAAACTTTAAAGCAACAGCAGTTAAAAAGGACAAAGAGGGCCACTATACAATGAAAAAAGGCCTTGTCCCACAGGAGAATATCACAGTCCTAAATATACATTGCACCTAAGACTGGAGCTCCCAAATTTATAAAACAATTTCTACTAGACTTAAGAAATGAGATAGTGCTTGGTGTGATGGCTCATGCCTGTAATCCCAGCACTTTGGGAGGCCAAGGTGGGTGGATCACCTAATGTCAGGAGTTCGAGATCAGCCTGACCAATATGGAGAAACCCTGTCTCTACTAAAAATACAAAATTAGCCAGATGTGGTGGTGCATGCCTGTAATCCCAGCTACTCAGAAGACTGAGGCAGGAGAATCACTTGAACCTGGAAGGTGGAGTTTGCAGTGAGCCGAGATCATGCCATTGTGCTCCAGCCTGGGTGATAAGAGTGAAACTCTATCTCAAAAAAAAAAAAAAAGAAATGAGATAGCAACACAATAATGGTGGGGAACTTCAAGACCACACCAACAGCACTAGACAGGTCATCAAGACACAAAGTCAATAAAAAAACAATAGATTTACACTATACCCTAGAATAAATGAACTTAACAGATATTTACAGAACCTTCTACCCAACAATCTCAGAATGCACATCCTATTCATTAGTGCATGGAACTTTCTCCAAGATAGACCATAGGATAGGCCACAAGACAAGTTAATAAATTTAAGAAAATTGAAATTATATCAAGTACTCTGTCACACAACAGTGGAATAAAATTGGAAATCAACTCTAAAAAAACCTTCAAAGCCACACAAAGAAGAGCTATGCAATGAAGAATTGGTACAAATCCTATTAATACTATTCCACAAGATACAGAAAGAGGGAACCCTCCCCAATTCATTCTATGAAGACAGTATCACTCTATTACCAAAACCAGGAAAGGACATAAGCAAAAAAGAAAACTACAGACCTATATCCCTGATGAACATAGAGGGAAATATCCTTAACAAAATACTAGCTAAGCAAATCCAACAGCATATCAAAAAGATAATCCGCTGGTGGAGCAAGATGGCCGAATAGGAAAAGCTCCAGTCTCCAGCTCCCAGCACGAGCAACACAGAAGACAGGTGATTTCTGCATTTTCAACTGAGGTACTGGGTACATATCACTAGGGAGTGCCGGACAATCGTTGCTGCTCAGCTGTTGCAGCCCGATCAGTGAGAGCTGAAGCAGGGCGAGGCATCACCTCCCTTGGGAAGCGCAAGGGGGAAGGGAATCCCTTTTCCTAGCCAGGGGAACTGAGACACACAACACCTGGAAATCGGGTAACTCCCACCCCAATACTGAGCTTTGCCAAGGGTCTTAGCAAACGGGCACACCAGGAGATTATATCCCACACCTGGCTGGGAGGGTCCCACGCCCATGGAGCCTCCCTCACTGCTAGCACAGCAGTCTGCGATCTAACAGCAAGACAGCAGCAAGGCTGGGAGAGGGGCATCCGCCATTGCTGAGGCTTAAGTAGGTAAACAAAGCCGCTGGGAAGCTCGAACTAGGTGGACCTCACAGCAGCTCAAAGAGGCCTGCCTGGCACAGCTAAACAACAACAACAACCAAAAAAAAAAAAAAAAAAAAAAAGCAGCAGAAACCTCTGCAGACGCAAACGACTCTGTCTGACAGCTTTAAAGAGAGCAGTGGATCTCCCAACACGGAGGTTGAGATCTGAGAACGGACAGACTGCCTGCTCAAGTGGGTCCCTGATCCCTGAGTAGCATAACTGGGAGACATCCCCCACCAGGGGCACCGACACCCCACACCTCACACGGTGGAGTACACCCCTGAGAGGAAGCTTCCAAAGGAAGAATCAGACAGGTACACTCGCTGTTCAGCAATATTCTATCTTCTACAGCCTCTGCTGCTGACACCCAGGCAAACAGGGTCTGGAGTGGACCTCAAGCAATCTCCAACAGACCTACAGCTGAGGGTCCTGACTGTTAGAAGGAAAACTAACAAACAGGAAGGACACCCACACCAAAACCCCATCAGTACGTCACCATCATCAAAGACCAGAGGCAGATAAAACCACAAAGATGGGGAAAAAGCAGGGCAGAAAAGCTGGAAATTCAAAAAATAAGAGTGCATCTCCCCCTCCAAAGGAAAGCAGCTCATCGCCAGCAACGGATCAAAGCTGGACGGAGAATGACTTTGACGAGATGAGAGAAGAAGGCTTCAGTCCATCAAACTTCTCAGAGCTAAAGGAGGAATTACGTACCCAGCGCAAAGAAACTAAAAATCTTGAAAAAAGAGTGGAAGAATTGATAACTAGAATAGTTAATGCAGAGAAGGCCATAAACGAAATGACAGAGATGAAAACCATGACACGAGAAATGCATGACAAATCCACAAGCTTCAGTAACCGACTCAATCAACTGGAAGAAAGACTATCAGCGATTGAGGATCAAATGAATGAAATGAAGTGTGAAGAGAAACCAAAAGAAAAAAGAAGAAAAAGAAATGAACAAAGCCTGCAAGAAGTATGGGATTATGTAAAAAGACCAAATTTACGTCTGATTGGGGTGCCTGAAAGTGAGGGGAAAAAGGGAACCAACTTGGAAAACACTCTTCAGGATATCATCCAGGAGAACTTCCCCAACCTAGTAGGACAGGCCAACATTCAAATTCAGGAAATACAGAGAACACCACAAAGATACTCCTCGAGAAGAGCAACTCCAAGACACATAATTACCAGATTCACCAAAGTTGAAATGAAGGAAAAAATCTTAAGGGCAGCCAGAGAGAAAGGTCAGGTTACCCACAAAGGGAAGCCCATCAGACTAACAGCAGATCTCTCAGCAGAAACTATACAAGCCAGAGGACAGTGGGGGCCAATATTCAACATTCTTAAAGAAAAGAATTTTAAACCCAGATTTTCATATCCAGCCAAACTAAGTTTCATAAGTGAAGGAGAAATAAAATCCTTTACAGATAAGCAAATGCTTAGAGATTTTGTCACCACCAGGCCTGCCTTAACAAGAGACCCTGAAGGAAGCCCTAAACATGGAAAGGAACAACCGGTACCAGCCATTGCAAAAACATGCCAAAATGTAAAGACCATCAAGGCTAGGGAGAAACTGCATCAACTAACGAGCAAAACAACCAGTGAATATCATAATGGCAGGATCAAGTTCACACATAACAATATTAACCTTAAATGTTAATGGACTAAATGCTCCAATTAAAAGACAGAGACTGGCAAACTGGATCAAGAGTCAAGACCCATCAGTCTGCTGTATTCAGGAGACCCATCTCACATGCGGAGACATACATAGGCTCAAAATAAAGCGATGGAGGAAGATCTACCAAAGCAAATGGAGAATAAAAAACAGCAGGGGTTGCAATACTAGTCTCTGATAAAACACTTTAAACCAACAATGATCAAAAGAGACAAAGAAGGCCATTACATAATGGTAAAGGGATCAATTCAACAGGAAGAGCTAACTCTCCTAAATATATATGCACCCAATACAGGAGCACCCAGATTCATAAAGCAAGTCCTTAGAGACTTACAAAGAGACCTAGACTCCCATACAATAATAATGGGAGACTTCAACAGCCCACTGTCAACATTAGACAGATCAACGAGACAGAAAGTTAACAAGGATATCCAGGAATTGAACTCATCTCTGCAGCAAGCAGACCTAATAGACATCTACAGAACTCTCCACCCCAAATCATCAGAATATACATTCTTCTCAGCACCACATCGCACTTATTCCAAAATTGACCACATAATTGGAAGTAAAGCACTCCCCAGCAAATGTACAAGAACAGAAATTATAACAAACTGTCTCTCAGACCACAGTGCAATCAAACTAGAACTCAGGATTAAGAAACTCAATCAAAACCGCTCAACTACATAGAAACTGAATAACCTGCTCCTGAATGACTACTGGGTACATAACGAAATGAAGGCAGAAATAAAGATGTTCTTTGAAACTAATGAGAACAAAGATACAACATACCAGAATCTCTGGGACACATTTAAAGCAGTGTGTAGAGGGAAATTTATAGCACTAAATGCCCACAAGAGAAAGCTGGAAAGGTCTAAAATTGACACTCTAACATCACAGTTAAAAGAACTAGAGAAGCAAGAGCAAACACATTCAAAAGCTAGCAGAAGGCAAGAAATAACTAAGATCAGAGCAGAACTGAAGGAGATAGAGACACAAAAAAACCCTCCAAAAAAATCAATGAATCCAGGAGTTGGTTTTTTGAAAAGATCAACAAAATTGATAGACTACTAGCAAGATGAATAAAGAAGAAAAGAAAGAAGAATCAAATAGATGCAATAAAAAATGACAAAGGGGATATCACCACCGACCCCACAGAAATACAAACTACCATCAGAGAATACTATAAACATCTCTACGCAAATCAACTAGAAAATCTAGAAGAAATGGATAATTTCCTGGACACATACACTCTCCTAAGATTAAACCAGGAAGAAGCTGAATCTCTGAATAGATCAATAGCAGGCTCTGAAATTGAGGCAATAATTAATAGCCTACCAACCAAAAAAAGTCCAGGACCAGATGGATTCACAGCTGAATTCTACCAGAGGTACAAGGAGGAGCTGGTACCATTCCTTCTGAAACTATTCCAATCAATAGAAAAAGAGAGAATCCTCCCTAACTCATTTTATGAGGCCAACATCATCCTGATACCAAAGCCTGGCAGAGACACAACAAAAAAAGAGAATTTTAGACCAATATCCCTGATCAACATCGATGCAAAAATCCTCAATAAAATACTGGCAAACCGGATCCAGCAGCACATCAAAAAGCTTATCCACCATGATCAAGTGGGTCAAGTGGGCTTCATCCCTGGGATGCAAGGCTGGTTCAACATTCGCAAATCAATAAATGTAATCCAGCATATAAACAGAACCAAAGACAAAAACCACATGATTATCTCAATAGATGCAGAAAAGGTCTTTGACAAAATTCAACAGCCCTTCATGCTAAAAACGTTCAATAAATTCGGTATTGATGGAACGTATCTCAAAATAATAAGAGCTATTTATGACAAACCCACAGCCAAGAGCTATTTATGACAAACCCACAGCCAATATCATACTGAATGGGCAAAAACCGGAAAAATTCCCTTTGAAAACTGGAACAAGACAGGGATGCCCTCTCTCACCACTCCTATTCAACATAGTGCTGGAAGTTCTGGCTAGGGCAATCAGGCAAGAGAAAGAAATCAAGGGTATTGAATTAGGAAAAGGAGAAGTCAAATTGTCCCTGTTTGCAGATGACATGATTGTATATTTAGAAAACCCCATTATATCAGTCCAAAATCTCCTTAAGCTGAGAAGCAACTTCAGCAAAGTCTCAGGATACAAAAAAAAATGTGCAAAAATCACAAGCATTCTTATACACCAGTAACAGTCAACCAGAGAGCCAAATCATGAATGAACTTCCATTCACAATTGCTTCAAAGAGAATAAAATATCTAGGAATCCAACTTACAAGGGATGTAAAGGACCTCTTCAAGGAGAACTACAAACCACTGCTCAGTGAAATAAAAGAGGACAAAACAAATGGAAGAACATACCATGCTCATGGATAGGAAGAATCAATATCGTGAAAATGGCCATACTGCCCAAGGTCATTTATAGATTCAATGCCATCCCCATCAAGCTACCAATGAGTTTCTTCACAGAATTGGCAAAAACTACTTTAAAGTTCATATGGAACCAAAAAAGAGCCCGCATTGCCAAGACAATCCTCAGCCAAAAGAACAAAGCTGGAGGCATCACGCTACCTGACTTCAAACTATACTACAAGGCTACAGTAACCAAAACAGCATGGTACTGGTACCAAAACAGAGATATAGACCAATGGAACAGAACAGAGCCCTCAGAAATAATACCACACAGCTACGGCCATCTGATCTTTGACAAACCTGAGAAAAACAAGAAATGGGGAAAGGATTCCCTATTTAATAAATGGTGCTGGGAAAATTGGCTAGCCATAAGTAGAAAGCTGAAACTGGATCCTTTCCTTACTCCTTATACAAAAATTAATTCAAGATGGATTAGAGACTTAAATGTTAGACCTAATACCATAAAAATCCTAGAAGAAAATCTAAGGAATACCATTCAGGACACAGGCATGGGCAAGGACTTCATGTCTAAAACACCAAAAGCAACGGCAACAGAAGCAAAATTGACAAATGAGATCTAATTAAACTAAAGAGCTTCTGCACAACAAAAGAGACTACCATCAGAGTGAACAGGCAACCCACAGAGTGGGAGAAAATTTTTGCAATCTACTCATCTGACAAAGGGCTAATATCTAGAACCTACAAAGAACTCAAACAAATTTACAAGAAAAAAACAAACAACCCCATCAAAAAGTGGGGAAAGGATATGAACAGACATTTGTCAAAAGAAGACATTCATACAGCCAACAGACACATGAAAAAATGCTCATCATCACTGGTCATCAGAGAAATGCAAATCAAAACCACAATGAGATACCATCTCACACCAGTTAGAATGGCAATCATTAAAAAGTCAGGAAACAACAGATGCTGGAGAGGACGCGGAGAAATAGGAACACTTTTACACTGTTGGTGGGATTGTAAACCAGTTCAACCATTATGGAAAACAGTATGGCAATTCCTCAAGGATCTAGAACTAGATGTACCATATGACCCAGCCATCCCATTACTGGGTGTATACTCAAAGGATTATAAATCATGCTGCTATAAAGACACATGCACATGTATGTTTATTGCGGCACTATTCACAATAGCAAAGACTTGGAATCAACCCAAATGTCCATCAGTGACAGACTGGATTAAGAAAATGTGGCACATATACAGCATGGAATATTATGCAGCCATAAAAAAGGATGAGTTTGTGTACTTTGTAGGGACATGGATGCAGCTGGAAACCATCATTCTCAGCAAACTATCACAAGAACAGAAAACCAAACACTGCATGTTCTCACTCATAGGTGGGAACTGAACAATGAGATCACTTGGACGCGGGAAGGGGAACATCACACACTGGGGCCTATCATGGGGAGTGGGAAGCGGGAGCGATTGCACTGGGAGTTATACCTGATGTAAATGATGAGTTGATGGGTGGCGACGAGTTGATGGGTGCAGCACACCAACATGGCACAAGTATACATATGTAACAAATCTACACGTTATGCACATGTACCCTAGAACTTAAAGTATAATAATAATAAAATAAAATGGATTTCTACAAACAAACAACAAAAAGATAATCCACTATGATTAAGTGGGTTTCTTACCAGGGATGCAGTGTAATAAATTTAATACACCACATGTACAGAATTAAAACTAAAACTCACATGATCATCTTGATAGATGCAGAAAAATATTTGATGAAATCCAGCATCCTTTAATGGTTAAAACCCTCAGCAAAATCAGCATACAAGGGACATACCTCTGTAATGTATAATATAATAAAATCCATCTATGACAAACCCACAGCAAACATAATATTGAACGGGGGAAAGTTGAAAACATTCCCTCTGAGAACTGATACAAGGCGAGGCTGTCCACTCTCACCACTTCTATTCAACATAGCACTGGAAGTCCTAGCGAGAGCCAACAGACAAGAGAAAGAAGTAAAGGGTATTCATATCGGTAAAGAGGAAGTCAAACTGTCACTGTTTCCTGATGATATGATTGTATACTTAGAAAACCCTAAAGACATCTCCAAAAAGCTCCCAGAACTGATAAAACTAATTCATCAAGTTTCATAAAACTAATTCATCAAAATTAATGTATGTAAATCAGTAGCTCTGCTATATACCAACAGTGACCAAGCTGAGAACGAAATCAAGAACTCAATCTCTTTTACAATAGCTGCAAAAAAAAAAAAAAAAAAAAAAATACTTTGGAATATACCTAATCAACGAGGTGAAAGACCTCCACAAGGAAAACTACAAAACATGGCTGAAATAAATCATGGACAACACAAGCAAATGAAAACACATCCCATGCTCATGGATGGGTAGAATCAATATTGTGAAAATGACCATACTGCCAAAAGCAGTCTACCAATTCAATGCAATTCCCATCAAAATACCACCATCATTCTTCACAGAACTAGAAAAAACATCCTAAAAATTCATATGGAACCAAAATGAGCCTGCATAGCCAAAACAAGACTTACAAAAAGAACAAATCTGGAGGCATCACATTAACTGATTTCAAACTATACTATAAGCCCATAGTCACCAAACAGCGTGGCACTGATATAATAGTAGGCACATAGACCAGTGGAACAGAATAGAAAACCCAGAAATAAACCCAAATACTTATAGCCAACTGATCTTTGATAAAGCAAGCAAAAACATAAAGTGGGGAAAGGACACCATATTCAACAAATGATGCTGGAATAATTAGCAAGACACACGTAGAAGAATGAAACTAGATTCTTGTCACTCACCTTATACAAAAATCAACTCAAGACACATGAAGAACTTAAATCTAAGACCTGAAACAATAAAAATTACAGAAGGTAACATCGGAAAAATCCTTCTAGACATTGGCTTAGGCAGAGACTTCATGACCAAGAACCAAAAAGTAAGTGCAACAAAAACAAAGATAAATAGGTGGGACTTAATTAAAGAGCTTCTGCACAGCAAAAGGAGCAGTCAGCATAGTGAACAGACAACCCACACAATGGGAGAAAATCTTCACAATCTACACATCCAAAAAAGAACTAATACCCAGAATCAACAAGGAACTCAAACAAATTAGCAAGAAAAAACACAAACAGTTCCATCAAAAAGTGGGCTAAGGACATGGATAAACAATTCTCAAAAGAAGATATACAAACAGCCAAGAAACATATGAAGAAATGCTCAACATCACTAACGATCAGGGAAATGCAAATCAAAACCACAATAAAATACCACCTTACTCCTACAAGAATGGCCGTAATCAAAAAATTAAAAAAATAATAGATGTTAGCGTGGATGCGGTTAAAATGGAACACTTCTACACTGCTGTTGGGAATGTAAACTAGTACAACCATTATGGAAAACAATGTGGAGATCCCTTAAAGAATTAAAAGTAGAACTACCATTTGACCCAGCAATCCCCCTATGTCTATCCAGAGGAAAAGAAGTCATTACTTGCACACTCATGTTTATAGCACACAATTTGCAATTGCAAAAATATGGAACCAGCCCAAATGCCCATCAGTCAACAAGTGGATAAAGAAATTGTGCTATATATACAATGGAATACTACTCAGTAATAAAATGAAGTGAATTAATGGCATTTGCAGCAACCTGGATGGAACTGGAGACTACTATTCTAAGTGAAGTAACTCAGGAATGGAAAACCAAATATCATGTGTTCTCACTGATATGTGGGAGCTAAGCTATAAGGACACAAATGCATAAGAATGATACAATGGGCTTTGGGGAAAGTGTGGGAGGGGGTGAGTGATAAAAGACTACAAATTGGGTTTAGTGTCTACTGCTCAGGTGATGAGTGCACCCAAATCTCACACATCACCACTAAAGAACTTATGCCACCGAACACCACCTGCTTCCCCAAAACCTATGGAAATAAAAAATTTTAAAAAACAAATAAAAGCATAATAAATGAATTTTTAAAAGAAATGCATTTCTCTTTCCTGAAACATATCATGATTTTTTAAATAATTTTTAAAATATTTCTCCCTGTGATGGTCAGTTGTGTGTCAACCTGGCTAAACTACAGTCCCCAGTTATTCAATCAAACACTAATCTATGTGTTGCTATGAAGGTATTTTGCTTTAATTTTTGGTAAAGATAGGGTCTTGTTATGTTGCCCAGGCTGGTCTCCAACTCTTGGGTTCAAGCATTTCTCCCACCTTGGCCTCCCAAAATGTTGTGATTATAGGCGTGAGCCACTGTACTGGGTCTTATGAAGGTATTTTGTAGAGGTGATTAAAATCCATAATCAACTGACTTTAGGTAACGGCAATTATCTTATATAGTCTGAATGGCCCTGATTCACTCAGCTGAAAGACCTAAAGAGAATAATAAAAGCTTCTCAGGAGAATGAAATATTCCTCTTGTGGACAAAAGTTTCAGCTGACACTTATCCTGATGGCCTTCCCTAAGAATTTCAGACTTGTCCAGTCAGCCTCACAAGCCTGGAAGACAATTCCTTACAGTAAATCTCTTTATGTTTTCTACTGACTCCGTTCATTGTCTGAACCTCGACTGATATACTCCACCACCCTCAATAAATTGTAAACCGTGAGGGAGAGGTGTCTGTCTTCCTTTTTATGAATCCCAGTACCTAGCAACATGCCTGGCCCATAACAGGCACCCAGTGAACATCAACACAAACAAGGCTACTCTGTGATCATGATGTGGGCCAAGACAAAAGACAAAACAAAACAAATCACCATACAGCCATCTGAACAGATAGAACGTGACCATTGTCCAAGCCACAAAATGACTAAACAGCCCCCTCTCCTGGCTGGTATGAGAGATAGCTGCTCCTTTACCAATTACAACTTTAACCTGGCTCTAGTTTGCTTTCTCTATGGATAATTTTATGAAGATCCCCAATAATATAAAATTATTCTCACTTCCTGAGAGTATTCCATCTAGAGCAAAGAGCAAAGCTGGAAGGAAGGAAGGAAGGAAGGAAGGAAGGAAGGAAGGAAGGAAGGAAGGAAAGAAGAAGGAAGAAGAGAGGGAGGCAGGGAGGGAGGGAGGAAGGGAAGGGAAGGGAAGGGAAGGAGGAACAATCTGGTTGAAGAGGTAAAACATGCAACATAAAGGGTGGGCCTTGAGCCACAATGAATGCTATTGGAATTCAGCATAAGGAATAAGCACATCTGGCCATGGAGATCAGGGAAGATTTATAATATGACCTGGGGTTAAAGGATAGAGAGTGGGGGAACAAAAGTGTAGAGATTAGAAAGGACATATCTGGACACATCGTACAAAATAAACTAAACAAAGAATTCATGTGAGCAAGTGAGGAAAAACAAGTGTGGAAGAATAGATCATGACCAGATTTTGCACAATTAAATGCAGAACTTCATTCTTTCAGCCAGTTGTTTCTTGCTGTTTATCTATTTAACTATCTCTCTATCTCAAGATTCAAAATTTTTTTCTTCAAATGCATTTTACTTGGAGGCTAAAATCAAAGACGAAAACCAAGTGTTTTTATGGCACTCCTCTGGCTAAAGTACAATGTGGAAGACAGGATTCAGTGTACTCAGCTCCTCACTCACTGAGCTTTAAAAAAATACGTGAGGCTCCATAAAGCTGAGTTTGAAATTCAATGCCATATTAGTGTTCATTCATTCATGTATTTACTCCATCAATCAATCAATTAATTCACTATTTAGAGAACTCTAACATGCCACATTTCGGAGAAGCTCCAAGTAAGAAGAGAAGCTTTGTCTCCTGGTGGTGGGACCAGACTGAAAAGGGACAAGAACACTGCTGAGGTTGCAGGTCTTTCTGGACATGACTGAGGTCCAGCAGCAGCCTCCAGGTTCTATGAGGCTTGTTCCAAAGACAATGAGTCCCTGACAGAGAGGCAGACTGTTCTGAACACCGTGGATGTATACTAGCCAGACTTTTCCTGACCTCATCTCTCCATGAACTTGTACCACAACCCTGGGGAGGAGTTAAAAACAAAGTGTTCCATCATAAACATCTCGGTGAAACACTGGGGCAGCAGCAAAGCTGCTTTACAGTCCACACAGCAAACTGCTAAAGCAGTGCTAAAAGGGACTTGAGGTGGAATAGATTTTTTAAATGGAATATGAGAAAATGATATCTATCCTAACAGGAAAAGGTGATGATCCCAGAGATAGAAGTACTTGTCACTTCACCCGCATCCTGTCTTGGAAAAAGCAGGATGTTTGACAAATCCAAAGAGTCCCAAGGAGAATTCAAAGTCTACTTGCCTGGGCCTTCTTGCAAGACTTTCCATTTTTCCCCAACCTCCTTATTTCCAATGGCCTAGGCTCTTTCTAGCCAACGATCTTCCCATCACCCAGCAGGGCTTCAGCTCAGAACACTCTCTAAAAGATACCTAGTCTCCTCTTTTCTTGGTGGTTAGTCTTCTCATATTGTGTCTTTATTCGTGGAATAGCCCATTCCTCACAAGGAACCAACAGACCTGTGCTCTCTGGCACTTTCAACTCTGAACTCCTGTCCTTTGTCCTGATCTCCTTGTAAACCCCCAGCCCAGGGCCAGTGTTAGGTTGTGCCTTCTCCACACCAGTGCTGCACAGCCTAGCCCAATCAGAATGCTGATCGCTACAGTTACTCCATCACCTCCAACTTTGGCTGCACCTCTGATGCTGCCCATCAGCCCTTTATGATTCTCTTCAGTGACTATTCTCCCCACACACACACACAAAAATACCAATGTCCATCTCCATCTTTAAACACCTCATTCTCAGCAGACATCACCAGAAAGCAAAGTCATCAGGCATTAATTATTCAGGTCTTGGTGTTGCTACTGGGCTGATACTCAGAGCCAGGTCTCGGTGTTTTCCAGTTGAACACAACTTCACAGAACATCGACATAAACAAGGCTACTCTGTGATCATGGTGGAGATCAAGACCAAAAGCAAGACCATGCTAGAGTCATGTCTGAATGGACAGAAGGTGAGCATTGTCCAAGCCACAAAAAGGATGAAACAACCCCCTCTTGGCTGATATGAGTGACAGCTGCTCCTTTACCAATTACATTAGCCTTGCTCTAGTCTGCTATCCCTATGCATAATTTATGAGGTACCCCATCATGCAGAATTATCCTCACCTCCTGATAGCATCCAATATAGAGCAAAGAGAGAAGTCCCTAAACCTAACCTAACACAAGCTCACATCCTATAATAAATCATCTCTAAAATTCTCTGAGACATTCCATGGTTTCCCAGGGAGTGCATTTTCTCTGCAAGGCATCATCAACCAAATTCGTTCAACTATAGTCCTGTTCCTGTTGGTGTTCAGCTGAGGATATTGACAAGAGTGATAAGAAAAAAGATTGTTTTCATTGGGTTCCATACTAAGTAATTTACACGTGTTATCCATTTTATCCTTTGGTGATAGTGAGGATTTGTACCCATTGTAGCCATGGAAACACTAACACTGAATCAAATAAAAAGCCATCCAAGTCACAGATCCAGCGTAAAGGATAGAGGGATTCAGGAGTCTGGCTCCTGAATGAAATAATGTATACAGTGGCCCATTTCCAAGACAAAGTGCCTTGAATCGGCTTAGGCCAGCAAACTACAGAAGAAACAGAGTATACTAGGCCCCTGCTTGGATAGCCGATGCCTGCTTGTCAGCCTCCCCCTCACCCCACCAACTTAGTTGCCAAACCAAAGAAGTTTAGTCTAAGATGAAAGTTTACTAGCCTGCAAAATAGTTTGTTTTATCTGTTATCAGCCTGCCCAGCTACTTAGGTCATAAATCAAATACTTGAAGAGCCCCTGAGCTAACTAGGATTGCAATGTATTGTGGGCTGCAACAAAATGCAGCAAAACGACCCTGAAAAAAAAAAAAACACCTGAAGCCCCTACACAACAATTAATAGGTGACATCCGGGAAGATTGTGACCCCATAGTACTCAGCCTACGAGGAACCAGGGGAGGGACCTGCACTCTAGGGGTTAAATTGCTTGTGGAAACTGTGCTGGGTGTGCCTGCCTATCAGACACCTGATCTTGCAAGATCCTCATTAAAAGTCTCCTGGCACCTGTGAGCTGATCCTAATCTTCATTTCTGGCCTCACCTCCGGATCTCTGAGTCCATCCTTTGGGTTTGGATGAGTGAGTGAGTTTGTCTCACACTCTGGAGCTCATGTTCTTAATGATTTTAGAAATAAAAACTAAGAAAATTTAGCAAGACCATTGTCTTCCTCACATCCTCTCCTCCAGTCTCAGAACAGAGGTTGTTTCTCCTTATAATGTTAGCCTCCCTGTCTGTCTGCTGTTTCACCCCTCCTCTTCCTCCTTAAGCAGCTGACATCAGCAAATACCAATTTTCTTCTGATTCTTCATTTCTCTTTCCCCTAGGGCCATCTTCTCAGTCAGATGTAAGCCTCTTTCACTCTAAAAACAAACCACAATTACCTCCAAAGACCCACGGTTCCTTCACCTTTTCCATCTCCACCCTAAGTTCTGAAAACCCTAGTCTACATTTGCAAGAGGAGGATAATTAATAGGCATGCATGAATGGAATTTGGGAAGCCTATCTTTTCCAGTGTGGAGGGCAAGAGTCAGTGGGAGAAACTCAAAAAAAGAGTACAAGAAAATAATGATATCTGGAGTAAATTCTAAAATATGAGGGGGTAAAATTGTCCAGTTGTAGGGATAGGAAAAGGAATTTTAGAGTAGTTAGGTAAAAGTAAAATCACAGAGAAAGGAAAGCATGGCACATTTTTGAGACCTAGTGAACAGTCTATCTGCTGTGTTAGTTTACTAGGGCTGCCATGACAAAATACCAGACTGTGTGGCTTAAACGACTTGTTTACTCACAGTTTTGGAGGCTAGAAGTCCAAGATCGAGGTGCTCCCAGGTTTGGTTTCTTCTGAGGTCACTCTCGCTGGCTGGCAGATGGCACCTTCCTGCTGTGTCCTCACATGCTCTTTCCTCTGGCCATTCACCTGCCTCGTGTTTCTTTCTTTTCTTATAAGAATGCCAGTCATTGGATAAAGAAAATATGGCACATATACACCATGGAATACTATGCAGCCATAAAAAAGAATGAGTTCATGTCCTTTGCAGGGACACGGATGAAGCTGGAAACCATCATTCTCAGCACAGTAACACAGGAACAGAAAACCAAACACTGCATGTTCTCACTCATAAGTGGGAGTTGAACAATGAGAACACACGGACACAGGGAGGGGAACATCACACACCAGGGCCTGTCAGAGGGGGTGGGGGAAAGGGGAGGGAGAGCATTAGGACAAATACCTAATGCATGTGGGGCTTAAAACCTAGATGACGGGTTGATAGGTGCAGCAAACCACCATGGCACATGTATACCTATGTAACAAACCTGCATGTTCATCATATGTATCCCAGAACTTAAAGTAAAATAAATAAATAAATGCTTGAGGGAATGGATTAAAAAAAAAAAAGAACACCAGTCATATTGCATTAGGAACCCCCCCATCCCCCATGGTCTCATTTTAACTTAATTACCTCTTTAAAGACCCTATCTTCTAATAATTACATTTTGAGGTATTGGGCGTTAGGACTTCAACAGATGAATTTTAGGAGGGACACAACTCAACCTATAACATCTGGGATATACAGGAGCAGGAAAGATGCAGTCAGAAATGCAGATTAGGAGGGGCGGAGCAAGATGGCCGGATAGGAACAGCTCCAGTCTCCAACTCCCAGCGCGAGCAACACAGAAGACAGGTGATTTCTGCTTTTTCAACTGAGGTACTGGGGTCAACTCACTGGGGAGTGCCGGACAATCGGTGCTGGTCAGCTGCTGTAGCCCGACCAGCGACAGCTGAAGCAGGGTGAGGCATCGCCTCACCTGGGAAGCACAAGGGGGAAGGGAATCCCTTTTCCTAGCCAGGGGAACTGAGACACACAGCACCTGGAAAATCGGGTAACTCCCACCCCAATACTGCGCTTTAAGCAAACGGGCACACCAGGAGAATATATCCCACACCTGGCCGGGAGGGTCCCACGCCCACAGAGCCTCCCTCATTGCTAGCACAGCACTCTGCGGCGATCTAGCCACAAGGCAGCAGCGAGGCTGGGGGAGGGGCGCCCACCATTGCTGAGGCTTAAGTAGGTAAACAAAGCCGCTGGGAAGCTCGAACTGGGTGGAGCTCACAGCAGCTCAAGGAAACCTGCCTGTCTCTGTAGACTCCACCTCTGGGGACAGGGCACAGCTAAAAAACAACAGGGGAAGCAGCAGAGGCCTGTGCAGACAGGAACGACTCTGTCTGACAGCTTTGAAGAGAGCAGTGGATCTCCCAACACGGAGGTTGAGATCTGAGAACGGACAGACTGCCTGCTCAAGTGGGTCCCTGACCCCTGAATAGCCTAACTGGGACACATCCCCCACTAGGGGCAGTCTGACATCCCACACCTCACAGGGTGGAGTACACCCCTGAGAGGAAGCTTCCAAAGGAAGAATCAGACAGGTACACTCGCTGTTCAGCAATATTCTATCTTCTGCAACCTCTGCTGCTGATACCCAGGCAAACAGGATCTGGAGTGGACCTCAAGCAATCTCCAACAGACCTATAGCTGAGGGTCCTGACTGTCAGAAGGAAAACTATCAAACAGGAAGGACACCTATACCAAAACACGATCAGTACGTCACCATCATCAAAGACCAGAGACAGATAAAACCACAAAGATGGGGAAAAAGCAGGGTAGAAAAGCTGGAAGTTCAACAAATAAGAGCGCATCTCCCCCTGCAAAGGAGCGCAGCCCATCGCCAGCAACGGATCAAAGCTGGTCAGAGAATGACTTTGACGAGATGAGAGAAGAATGCTTCAGTCCATCAGACTTCTCAGACCTAAAGGAGGAATTACGTACCCAGCGCAAAGAAACTAAAAATCTTGAAAAAAGAGTGGAAGAATTGACAGCTAGACTAATTAATGCAGAGAAGGTCATAAACAAAATGACAGAGATGAAAACCATGACACGAGAAATACGTGACAAATGCACAAGCTTCAGTAACCGACTCGATCAACTCGAAGAAAGAGTATCAGCGATTGAGGATCAAATGAATGAAATGAAGCGAGAAGAGAAACCAAAAGAAAAACAAGAAAAAGAAATGAACAAAGCCTGCAAGAAGTATGGGATTATGTAAAAAGACCAAATTTACGTCTGATTGGGGTGCCTGAAAGTGAGGGGGAAAATGGAACCAACTTGGAAAACACTCTTCAAGATATCATCCAGGAGAACTTCCCCAACCTAGTACGGCAGGCCAACATTCAAATTCAGGAAATACAGAGAACGCCACAAAGATACTCTTCCAGAAGAGCAACTCCAAGACACATAATTGCCAGATTCACCAAAGTTGAAATGAAGGAAAAAGTATTAAGGGCAGCCAGAGAGAAAGGTCAGGTTACCCACAAAGAGAAGCCCATCAGACTAACAGCAGATCTCTCGGCAGAAACTCTACAAGCCAGAAGAGAGTGGGGGCCAATATTCAACGTTCTTAAAGAAAAGAATTTTAACCCAGAATTTCATATCCAGCCAAACTAAGTTTCATAAGTGAAGGAGAAATAAAATCCTTTACAGATAAGCAAATGCTTAGAGATTTTGTCACCACCAGGCCTGCTGTACAAGAGATCCTGAAGGAAGCCCTAAACATGGAAAGGAACAACCGCTACCAGCCATTGCAAAAACATGCCAAAATGTAAAGACCATCGAGGCTAGGAAGAAACTGCATCAACTAACGAGCAAAATAACCAGATAATATCATAATGGCAGGATCAAGTTCACACATAACAATATTAACCTTAAATGTTAATGGACTAAATGTTCCAATAAAAGACACAGACTGGCAAACTGGATAAAGAGTCAAGACCCATCAGTCTGCTGTATTCAGGAGACCCATCTCACATGCAGAGACATACATAGGCTCAAAATAAAGGGATGGAGGAAGATCTACCAAGCAAATGGAGAACAAAAAAAAGCAGGGGTTGCAATACTAGTCTCTGATAAAACAGACTTTAAACCATCAAAGATCAAAAGAGACAAAGAAAGCCATTACATAATGGTAAAGGGATCAATTCAACAGGAAGAGCTAACTATCCTAAATATATATGCACCCAATACAGGAGCACCCAGATTCATAAAGCAAGTCCTTAGAGACCTACAAAGAGACTTAGACTCCCATGCAATAATAACAGGAGACTTCAACATTCCACTGTCAACATTAGACAGATGAACGAGACAGAAAGTTAACAAGGATATCCAGGAATTGAACTCATCTCTGCACCAAGCGGACCTAATAGACATCTATAGAACTCTCCACCCCAAATCAACAGAATATACATTCTTCTCAGCACCACATCGCACTTATTCCAAAATTGACCACATAATTGGAAATAAAGCACTCCTCAGCAAATGTACAAGAACAGAAATTATAACAAACTGTCTCTCAGACCACAGTGCAATCAAACTAGAACTCAGGACTAAGAAACTCAATCAAAACCGCTCAACTCCATGGAAACTGAACAACCTGCTCCTGAATGACTACTGGGTACATAACGAAATGAAGGCAGAAATAAAGATGTTCTTTGAAACCAATGAGAACAAAGATACAACATACCAGAATCTCTAGGACACATTTAAAGCAGTGTGTAGAGGGAAATTTATAGCACTAAATGCCCACAAGAGAAAGCTGGAAAGATCTAAAATTGACACTCTAACATCACAATTAAAAGAACTAGAGAGGCAAGAGCAAACACATTCAAAAGCTAGCAGAAGGCAAGAAATAACTAAGATCAGAGCAGAACTGAAGCAGATAGAGACACAAAAAACCCTCCAAAAAATCAATGAATCCAGGAGTTGGTTTTTTGAAAAGATCAACAAAATTGACAGACCACTAGCAAGACTAATAAAGAAGAAAAAAGAGAGGAATCAAATAGACGCAATAAAAAATGATAAAGGAAATATCAGCACCGACCCCACAGAAATACAAACTACCATCAGAGAATACTATAAACACCTCTACGTTGGCCGGGCGTGGTGGCTCAAGCCTGTAATCCCAGCACTTTGGGAGGCCGAGACGGGCGGATCACGAGGTCAGGAGATCAAGACCATCCTGGCTAACACGGTGAAATCCCGTCTCTACTAAAAAATACAAAAAACTAGCCGGGCGAGGTGGCGGGCGCCTGTAGTCCCAGCTACTCGGGAGGCTGAGGCAGGAGAATGGCGTAAACCCGGGAGGCGGAGCTTGCAGTGAGCTGAGATCCGGCCACTGCACTCCAGCCCGGGCGACAGAGCGAGACTCCGTCTCAAAAAAAAAAAAAAAAACACCTCTACGCAAATCAACTAGAAAATCTAGAAGAAATGGATAATTTCCTGGACACATACACTCTCCTAAGACTAAACCAGGAAGAAGTTGAATCCCTGAATAGACCAATAGCAGGCTCTGAAATTGAGGCAACAATCAATAGCCTACCAACCAAAAAAACTCCAGGACTAGATGGATTCACAGCTGAATTCTACCAGAGGTACAAGGAGGAGCTGGTACCATTCCTTCTGAAACTATTCCAATCAATAGAAAAAGAGAGAATCCTCCCTAACTCATTTTATGAGGCCAACATCATCCTGATACCAAAGCCTGGCAGAGACACAACAAAAAAGAGAATTTTAGACCAATATCCCTGATCAACATCGATGCAAAAATCCTCAATAAAATACTGGCAAACCAGATTCAGCAGCACATCAAAAAGCTTATCCACCATGATCAAGTGGGCTTCATCCCTGGATGCAAGGCTGGTTCAACATTCGCAAATCAATAAACGTAATCCAGCATATAAACAGAACCAAAGACAAGAACCACATGATTATCTCAATAGATGCAGAAAAGGCTTTTGACAAAATTCAACAGCACTTCATGCTAAAAACACTCGATAAATTCAGTATTGATGGAACGTACCTCAAAATAATAAGAGCTATTTATGACAAACCCACAGCTAATATCATACTGAATGGGCAAAAACCGGAAATATTCCCTTTGAAAACTGGCACAAGACAGGGATGCCCTCTCTCACCACTCCTATTCAACATAGTGTTGGAAGTTCTGGCTAGGGCAATCAGGCAAGAGAAAGAAATCAAGGGTATTCAGTTAGGAAAAGAAGAAGTCAAATTGTCCCTGTTTGCAGATGACATGATTGTATATTTAGAAAACCCCATGGTCTCAGCCCAAAATCTCCTTAAGCTGATAAGCAACTTCAGCAAAGTCTCAGGATACAAAATTAATATGCAAAAATCACAAGCATTCTTATACACCAGTAACAGTCAATCAGAGAGCCAAATCATGAATGAACTTCCATTCACAATTGCTTCAAAGAGAATCAAATACCTAGGAATCCAACTTACAAGGGATGTAAAGGACCTCTTCAAGGAAAACTACAAACCACTGCTCAGTGAAATCAAAGAGGACACAAACAAATGGAAGAACATACCATGCTCATGGATAGGAAGAATCAATATCGTGAAAATGGCCATACTGCCCAAGGTTATTTATAGATTCAATGCCATCCCCATCAAGCTACCAATGACTTTCTTCACAGAATTGGAAAAAACTGCTTTAAAGTTCATATGGAACCAAAAAAGAGCCCGCATTGCCAAGACAATCCTAAGTCAAAAGGACAAAGCTGGAGGCGTCACGCTACCTGACTTCAAACTATACTACAAGGCTACAGTAACCAAAACAGCATGGTCCTGGTACCAAAACAGAGATATAGACCAATGGAACAGAACAGAGTCCTCAGAAATAATACCACACATCTACAGCCATCTGATCTTTGACAAACCTGAGAGAAACAAGAAATGGGGAAAGGATTCCCTATTTAATAAATGGTGCTGGGAAAATTGGCTAGCCATAAGTAGAAAGCTGAAACTGGATCCCTTCCTTACTCCTTATACGAAGATTAATTCAAGATGGATTAGAGACTTAAATGTTAGACCTAATACCATGAAAACCCTAGAAGAAAATCTAGGTAGTACCATTCAGGACATAGGCTAGGGCAAGGACTTCATGTCTAAAACACCAAAAGCAACGGCAGCAAAAGCCAAAATTGACAAATGGGATCTAATTAAACTAAAGAGCTTCTGCACAGCAAAAGAAACTACCATCAGAGTGAACAGGCAACCTACAGAATGGGAGAAAATTTTTGCAACCTACTCATCTGACAAAGGGCTAATATCCAGAATCTACAAAGAACTCAAACAAATATACAAGAAAAAAACAAACAACCCTATCAAAAAGTGGGGAAAGGATATGAACAGACATTTGTCAAAAGAAGACATTCATACAGCCAACAGACACATGAAAAAATGCTCATCATCACTGGCCATCAGAGAAATGCAAATCAAAACCACAATGAGATACCATCTCACACCAGTTAGAACAGCAATCATTAAAAAATCAGGAAACAACAGGTGTTGGAGAGGATGTGGAGAAATAGGAACACTTTTACACTGTTGGCGGGATTGTAAACTAGTTCAACCATTATGGAAAACAGTATGGCGATTCCTCAAGGATCTAGAGCTAGATGTAACATATGACCCAGCCATCCCACTACTGAATATATACCCAAAGGATTATAAATTATTCTACTACAAAGACACATGCACACATATGTTTATTGCGGCACTATTCACAGTAGCAAAGACTGGGAATCAACCCAAATGTCCATCTGTGACAGACTGGATTAAGAAAATGTGGCACATATACACCATGGAATATTATGCAGCCATAAAAAAGGATGAGCTTGCGTCCTTTGTAGGGACATGGATGCAGCTGGAAACCATCATTCTTAGCAAACTATCACAAGAACAGAAAACCAAACACCACATCTTCTCACTCATAGGTGGGAACTGAACAATGAGATCACTTGGACTCGGGAAGGGGAACATCACACACTGGGGCCTATCATGGGGAGAGGGGAGGGATTGCATTGGGGAGTTATACATGATATAAATGATGAATTGAGGGGTGCTGACGAGTTGATGGGTGCAGCACACCAACATGGCACAAGTATACATATGTAACAAACCTGCACGTTATGCACATGTACCCTAGAACCTGAAGTATAATAAAAATAAATAAATAAATAAATAAATAAAGATGATTGATGTGTTTTTAAATGGCAATGTGAAACACACATGTATAAAAAGCATTGTTTAGTTCAAAAGTGCATTTATTTTAATTTTAAAATGGGAATTATGCTAAATCATGAGCTAATATATTTTTATATATGAGCTGTTAGAAACTATTTCTTTTTATAAGAATAATCCTCTTTCATAGACTCATAAGAAATCTAAACATATGAAGAAGATGGATTAGATCATAATTGTCTATATTGATGATTTCTTTACTTCTCAATTCCTCCGTTCAATACAGAACTTTTAAAAGGATAATACTCTAAAGAACCTTAAATTTTATTTCTAATTAATAAGAAATTGATCTAGATAATTCTCCTTACAATACCTATAACACATTAAAGTCAGTTATATCTCAAGTATGATTTCTGAGGAAGTAATACCGTGTTCTTTCTGGAGAAATGTGTTTAAATAAGATGAAA
Source organism: Trachypithecus francoisi (assembly GCF_009764315.1). Taxonomy (NCBI): domain Eukaryota; kingdom Metazoa; phylum Chordata; class Mammalia; order Primates; family Cercopithecidae; genus Trachypithecus; species Trachypithecus francoisi. The sequence continues at coordinate 12,942,232 of NW_022681458.1, forward strand.
TAAAAAAACCGTAGTTTTTTATTTATTCTATTAATTTATTATTCTATTAATAATAAATTATTAATAATTTATTATTATTATTTGTTCATAAAAATAATAGTAAATGTTGGCCAGTACAGGGGCTCACACCTGTAATCCTAGCAGTTTGGGAGGCTAAGGTGGGCAGATTGCTTGAGCCCAGGAGTTTGAGACCATCCTGGGCAACATTGGAAGCCCTCATCTCCACAAAAAGTAACAAAAAATTAGCCGGCTGTGGGGGCATGTGCCTATAGTCCCAGCTATTTGGGAGGCTGAGGTGGGAGGATTGCTTAAGCTCTGGGGGCAGAGGTTATAGATTACACCACTGCACTCCAGCCTGGGCAAGAGAGTAAGACCCTGTCTCAAACAATAATAATAATAATAGTAAATGTTGATTACTATGTTTATTATGTGCCAGGTATTCCTTTTTTTTTTTTTTTTTTGGAAATAGGGTCTCACTTTGTTGCCCAGGCTGGTCTCAAACTCGTGGGCTCAAGTGATCCTCCTGCCTCAGCCTCCCACAATGCTGGGATTGCAGGTGTGAGCCACCGCACCCAGCCTGCACCAGGTATTCCTAATCCTAAAGAAGAGAACTATTGTTATCACTTTTTAAGTAACGAAACTGAGACACAGCAAGTAAACTGGTCAGGTAACTTGCCTAATGATTAAGAGTTGGAATCAGAATCCACAAGCAGGCAATCTGACTTCCAGACCCCACACATACCACACTACAACTCTTCAGTGCCTTTTCCTGCAAATGAAAATCAAGTGGGCATATTATCACTTTTCTTATGACTATAAGTAATCAAACACTTATTTTAAGTAGGTTGGAATATCTGAAAATCATAATAAATATTAAGAAAGACTTCCTCAACATATAAAAACTAGCGAAATAAGCCATTTTCTGGCCTAGGCCTTCCTCCATCTAAATTGGTCTATGGGACATTGGATCTCCACTACCATACACTGGCCGACTCTTTTGAATGATGTAACAAAACAGTATCACCCTTCCCTAAAGCAATCAAAGAGTTAGATAGGCAAGAGTCAGCATCTGCTTCTATTTTTTGGGAGTTTTAAAAGAAGTAACCACAATGGGAAAAGGACAGTCTCTTTAATAAATGATGCTGAAAAAACTGGATATCCACATAAGAACAAATGAAACTGGATCCTTATCTTACATCATACTCAAGAATCAACTCAAAATGGATTAGAGATTAAAATATAAGACCTGAAACTGTAAAAAATCCTAGAAGGAAACATAGGGGGAGAGCTCCACAGAGTTGGTTGTGGCAAAGATTTCTTTCTTTTTTTTTTGTCTTGACAAGAAAAGCACCAGCAGTAAAAGAAAAAAAAAAAAAAGCAAATAAGATTACATGAAACTAAAAATATTCTGCACAAATAAGAAAATAATCAACAGAAAGAAAAGGCAACCATAGAATGGGAGAAAATATTTGCAAACCATATGTAAGATAAGGAGTTATGGTACAGTCATTATGGAAAATAGTATGAAATAACCTCAAAGAATTGAAAATACAACTACCATATGATCCAGCAATCCCACTTCTAGATATATATCCAAAGGAAATAAAATCAGTATCTCAAAGAGATGTGTGAACTCCCATGTTCACCGCAGCATTATTCACAATAACCAAGACATGGAAACCACCTAAGCGTGCATGGATGGATGATGGATAAAGAATATGTGATATCTATATATCTATATGGATATAGTGATACATATATGTCTATATCAATAAAGAAAATGTAATATATATGTATATATCTCTTTATCTGACAATGTAAGAAAATCTAATACACATATATGTATATATCTTTATCTCATATATATCACATTTTATTATTCATATGTTCATCAGTGAACACTTAGGAGGTTGTTTCCATATCCTGACAATTGTGAATAATGCTGCAATGAACGCAGGTATGCAGATGTATAATATAGATGCAGGCAGACCTTGGAGATATTGCAGGTTCAGTTCAGATGCCTGTGGCAGTTTCTTAAAATAAGATGGCAATAAAGGTTGCTGCATCCATCGACTCTGCCTTTCATGAAAGACTTCTCTGTAGCATGTGATGATGTTTGATAGCATTTTACCCACAGTAAACTTCTTTTAAAATTGAAGTCAATTCTCTCAAACCCTTCTGTAGCATGTGATGCTGTTTGATGGCATTTTACCCACAGTAAACTTCTTTTAAAATTGAAGTCAATTCTCTCAAACCCTTCTGCTGCTTTATCAACTAAGTTTATATAATATTCTAAATCCTTTGTTGTCATTTCAACAATGTTCACAGCATCTTCACCAGGAGTAGATTCCATCTCAAGAAACCACTCTGTATATCCATAAGAGGCAACTCCTCATCCACTGAAGTTTTACTGTGGCATTGTAGCATTTCAGTCACACCTTCTAATTCTAGTTCTAGTTCTTTTGCTATTTTGAACCACATCTCTTGAACCCCTCAGTCATCCATGAGGACTGAAATCAACTTCTACTAAACCCTTGTTAATGTTGATGTTTTGACCTCCTCAAAATGATTCATCATTCAGGATGAATCATGAATGTTCTTAATGGCAACTAGAATGGTAAAACCCTTTTAGAAAGTTTTCAATCTACTTTGCCAAGATCCATCAGAGGAATCACAATTTATGGCAGGTATAGCCTTACAAAATGTACTTCTTAAATAATTAGACTTGAGAGTCAAAATTACTCCTTGATCTATAGGCTACAGAATGAATGTTGTGTTAGCAAGCATGAAAACAAAACTAATCCTCTCGTTCATCTCCAACAGAGCTCTTGGATGACCAGGTGAATTGTCAATGAGCAGTAATATTTTTGAAAAATAAAAATCTTTTTTATTTCTGAGCAGTGGGTCTCAACAGTAGACTTAAAATATTCAGTAAACTATGCTATAAACAGAAGTGCTGTCATCCGGGCTTTGTTTGTCCATTTACAGGGCACAGACAGAGTTCATTTAACCTAATTCTTAAAGGCCTTAGGATTTCAGGAATGGTAAATGAGGACTGGCCTCAACTAAAGTCACCAATTGTCTTATCCCCTAGCAAGAGAATCAGCCCTATCCTTTAAAGCTTTGAAGTGAGGCACTGATCTCTCCTCTCTAGCTATGAAAGTCCTAAATGGCATTTTGTTCTAATGAAAGGATATTTCATTTACATTGAAACTCTTTTATTTAATGTAGCCACCTTCATTAATGATCTTAACTAGACCTTCTGGATAACTTTCTACAGCATTTGCTGCTCACCTTGCACTTTTATGTATGGAAGCAGTTCCTTAAACTTCATGTACCAACCTCTGCTATCTTCAAACTTTGCTTCTGTACCTTCCTCACCTCTCTAAAACCAACATCACCACCTAATATCCAGATGCCCTTGGCAAATTACTTAACTTCTCAGGGACTCAGTTTCCCCATTTTAAAATCAGGGCTTATATCTACTTTGTAACAGTTGCTAGGAAGATTAAATGAGATGTTCTACGTGAAGTGGTTGGGCACTACTGGCACATGGTAAGCACTCAGCCATACTGGTATTATTCGCATTATTAAGAAAATGAGTTCTAGAACACGTTCTGGGGATCTGCTGTAAACCACAATACCCATAGTTGACAATAAAGTATTATACACCTTGAAATATGCTAAAAGGACAGAGCTCATGTAAAGTGCTCGTACCAATAAACAACAAAAACCACAAAACAACACAAGGAAATAGTTGAAGATGATGAGAATATTTAGTACCTTGATTTTGATGATGGTGTCATATATGTTCAAACTCATAAAAATGTATACATTAAATATATGCAATATTTTATATATTGATTATATATCAATGAAGCTCTTTTTGAAAAATAATTGTATAAGATTTTCAGGCATTCTCTTGCTTCAGATTCAGGCCTTATTAATGCTTGTGCTTTTCTTTTAATGCTAATTTTAATATGCATTTGGGTACTTTTACACAAACCAAGCTTTTAAAAAACATTTTAAAATATTTCAGCAGTACTAAGGTTGTTATTTGATCATTTTCTCTCATGCTTCAATCATTTTCCACCCAGATTGTATGCATGCATGTATGTATGTATGTATGTATGTATTTAGTGTGTGTGAGAGGGCATCTCGCTCTGTCACCCAGCCTGGAGTGTAGTGGCATGATTTCAGCTCACTGAAACCTCTGCCTCCTGGGTTCAAGCGATTCTCCTGCCCCAGTCTTCCGAGTAGCTGGGACTACAGGCACCCACCGCCACGCCCGCCTAATTTTTTTTTTTTTTGTATTTTTGGTAGAGATGGGGTTTCACCCTGTTGGCCAGGCTAGCCTTGAACTCGTGACCTCAAGTGATCCACCTGCCTCGGCCTCTCAAGGCACTGGGATTACAGGTGTGAGCCAACGGCACATGGCCCCACCCAGATTTTCAAATGCAATAGTCTGAATATTCTGTTTAACTTTTCCTTAGAAATAAACCTGCCAACATTTTTTTCAATGTATCAATACAGAACAGAAGATATTTGCTATTAAATAAGATCCACATTATTTCCCTTACTTCACCCTAAAAACATACATCATAAATACAGATATACAAGGAATTTCCTCCAAACACTTTATTCAACAGAAATTATAACAATAGGCTTCAAAGTAAAATCCAGGAGACACGTTGTTAAGTTACTCTGGTAACTTTTTCAGTATCACAATGCTTTTAAAAAACAAACACAATGGAAATAACTGGTGGCATTAGCCAAACATGCTGTGTCTTGCCATCTCCATCAAATAATAATATTGGAGAGGCATAACTTTGTCATGTTTAATGGTCATATCCGTGAAATAAAGGACAGTTGTATAAATAGTTGACTTGTAGAAAAAGAGAAAGTGTAAGAAATATTAAAGGAGCTGCTGTCTGTGAAGTTCCAGTTCTGGATTACCATTGTTAGCAAGGTTGCTCACTGACCAGCTTCCTTCAGTCAACGCCATATCCTACAGGTATTATCCTTGCTGCCTAATAAAACAGATTTCACAGAGTTATTTTTTTCTTCATTTCATTCATCTCATTCTCTCTTTCTACAAGTTGACATTTTCTGGGCCATTGGTAATTAGCAATGTGCTACATGGGCTAGGTTCTCCGCACCTAGCTGCAGAGTCTCTGAGCAGCTCAGGCACTTTTGAAGTAGTGATTTTTTTTTTTCCCCACAATACCAGCTAGTTGTAAATTAAGCAGGTACACATCCTGCTTACTTACACTAGCAAGATTCATGGCTTCTTAGAATGGGAAAGAACTTGAGAATGTAGCCACCTCAGCCATCCCCTCTGCCGTCCCCTCAAACATCACTGCCCAATGGAAATACAGTAACTTTGAATATCTCCAGGTTTGGGTGATAAGCCTAGGAGGAGGCAGGACATACCACTCTGGAACTTTTCAAAATTTTAGGGGGGGTTTCTCATCATCAGTGGGCACTACTGGTTTTCTCACCTTCAGGGACTAGGCACATAACATCAGTATAAGAAGTGTGAGTGCCTTAGGACCTAGGAAAGCCTATAAAAACCATATCCCACAAAACGACACTTCATGTTTTAAAAAATGTAAAGACCATGCTAGCTACTTTTCTGCCATTTTCTTTGTGATTCTAAACCCAGCCTCAAGCAGCCCACGACAAAATGCCTGCAGTTAATCACACTGGCGTCCACTCGGAAAATAGAGTAGACTCTTTCAAATAAAGTGATTGCTCTATTGATGGCAAGAGAGAAGTATCACCCCATTCGAAAAAGCTCTGTTGTCTAGCGAGCCAATGTTAAGCACTTTGGTGCTTTGGGATACACTAAATTACTCAGTGGCATCTTAGAAGCACTCAGGAATGTATGTGCCAGCACCAAAGCAAGGCACAACAACAAAATTTCTTTCGCTAAACTCTCCAGGGTCCTCTGTGAAAACTGGTTGAGAGAAGAGGTACTGTAGAGCCAGTCTCACATGAGGCCATGTGGACTAGGAAAGGCTGGTCTTCCTTCTTTCTCACTCCCTGCAGGAGCGCCCTGTGCCCTCCATCATAGCCTCTCACCTCTTTTCTCATCAAGGAGAAGGATTTGATATTGTGTTGACAACAAAAATCTATGGCTTATTTTCCCAGTGTTTTCGAAGTACCTACATTTTAGTTAACACTTGAAAATCACAAGCCTGAAGATTTTGAAGATCATAAGCCCTGTGATTTTGGAAACTGTCCATGATTAAGTAGACTGGGGAGGCATTTTAGGTGGTATGGGGAGATAATTCTCAGCACCCCTGAAGTTACCTGACTAGGAAACCACCTAATTAGCCAATATGTAAAGCCAACCTTGGGCCTGTGGCATTTAACTTATTAGACCAGTAATTTTTAAATTTGCTCAACACAATGAGAATCACTGGTACTTAGGCAGATCCAGTCTTCTGTGCTCACTTAGGGCACCCTACTCCTCACCACTGTGGCACCCGTTCCCTGCCAAGGCCTCCCCTCGAACCACTGCACTAACATGATACCATCAACTTGTCATTTTTCTCCCCTTTCCACAATCTAAGCTACCCTTTTCTTATGAAAAGTTGCTAATATTATTAATTCACTATAAACTGTTAATGGTTGGAAAATGGTTAATACATGTTCTTTTCCCCCCAAACATTAGTGCTTTAGCAGGGGAGAAAACAACTCTGCTCAAAGAATAAATCTCTAATGGGCTGTAAAGCCAACTAGGGAGAATTTTGATCCTGACTTGTTTTGGTTACTAACACTTACTGCCATAAACTCAATTTTTTTCTTGAGACAGGGTCTTACTCTGTCACCCAGACTGGAGTACAGTGGCATGATAATAGCTCATCGAAGCCTCCAACTCCTTGGCTCAAGTGCTCCTCCAGCCTCAGCCTCCTGAGCAGCTGGGACTATAGGTGCATGCCACCATGCCCAGCTAATGCTCTATTTTTTGTAGAGACAGGGTCTTGTTATGTTGCCCAGGCTGGCCTCAAGCATTCTTTCTGCCTCAGCCTCTCAAAGCACTGACATTGCTGGCATGAGCCAATGCATATGGCTGACTAAATATCAACCATTCAATTGATATACAACACCTGGGGAAAGTTAGTAACCAGTAAGGTTACTAAATCTAGATAAATTATTACCTTATCTAGAGCAAATAAAATTCAAAGTTCACAAGTCAATGGCAGAGCTCACTCCTGCAGGTCCTCATAAAGCTAAAATTAAATAATGAAAATATGAGGGCAGGCCAAGATGAGCTAGTGACTATAGAAAAGAGGTAGGGAATGGGGATGAACTCCTGTTAGTATTCAGCTTGGAAAATCTAACAGCCAATCAAGAAAAAATGAGTCTATGGTGTTGATGTCTTCCATACCTGTAATGACTATGTTGCCTTTATAGTTGAAAGTACATGAAAAGATTTCATCAGTGTGCCCCTCAAGAACCTGGAGGCACTGGCCAGTCTGAGCATCCCAGATTCTAGCCGTTTTGTCAGAGCTGCCAGTTAGAAGACGGTTCCCTTGAGGGTTGAAAGAAATCTGCAAAAAAGAAAAATGATCACAGCTTTGTGTAATGGTTCCAAACACATTTCTTATCAGCAAAAAGAGGACATTACTAAGCACATGTCACCTTCCTAGTCTGGTATTTATTGTTGCATAGAACAATTTCTTCATCATGGGAAAAAAAAAAATATTGCAGGGATTAATACATGGAAATTAAAATCCAGAGAGAAAATTTAACTGCCTGCTCCACACATTTTTAAGCATAAAGACCAAAGCATCCATATAATTTGAGTATTCCCCACCCAGCTTCTTTCCAAAGATGCATGATGCCCTTCTCCATGCAAAGACGCAGGGCCCTAGTGTGGGTGAACACACGAGTCAGGATCCTTCATAGCCAAACCCTGATGTCGTCTTTGTGGTCAAAAGCACACAGATCCAGGCCGGGGGCAGTGGCTCAGGCCTGTAATCCCAGCACTTTGGGAGGCCGAGTCAGGTGGATCACCTGAGGTCAGGAGTTCAAGACTGCCTGACCAACATGGCGAAACCCCATCTCTACTAAAAACACAAAAATCAGCCGGGTGTGGTGGCACACACCTATAATTCCAGCTACTGGGGAGGCTGAGGCAGGAGAATCGCTTGAGCCCAGTGAGGTGGAGGTTGCAGTGAGCCGAGATCATGCCACTGCACTCCAGCCTGGGCGACAGAGCAAGACTCCGTCTCAAAAAAAGAATAATAATAAATAAAAATAATAATAATTAAAATAAATAAAAAACAAAAAAGCACACAGATCCTTCTCTAATCTGTGCCAGAGAATAAGTGAATGTTAGAACCTATAAGAAAGGAAGTTCTTATCTACTGCCACCCCAAGTATAGCATTTTCCATAAATAACCTTCTGTGCCTCCCATGTGCCAGGTGTTGCCAGTTGGTATCTGAGTGACCATCAGAGGAACCTGTTAGCCCTGCATTCCTTTGGGCGTCATGCTTACATCCCTCTCTAATCACCAGAAGACAGTGATTCGGGCCATCTCATCAATGACTGAAGGTTTGAGGAGGGCAGGGCCATTTCTGTTTTTATCACTGTGTTACCAGTGGCTGTGCAATGCCCAGCATAGTGGACACTCTCTAAAACTGTTTGCTGAATGACTGAATACTTTAGCTTTGCACCCCATAGAAATGCCCTTACCAGATGCCAATTCAATAATATGTTCACTTAAAAAGCATAAAATTTAATAAAATAGCACTAGAGAATTCTTTATAGTCACTCATTCATGAAAATAGATGTTTACTTGTGGAGGGGACACACCAGATGTATCAATAGCTACCTAGTCAGACACTCAGAAATGTGGGCCAGGCTTCCTCCTCGTCCTGCCTCCCACACCCACACCCCACTTTTCCATCCCCTCCTGCCATCCATAAGCCTCCCAGCTTATGAAGAGGCCATAGTCTGCATGCCCTGGAGACCACCACTGACCAGCCAGAGGGCAATGATCACCAGCTGTAGGTGCAGAGGCAGAAGAGCCGAGAGCACAGCATGGGGCAGAGTTCCAGGGTCTAGATGGAGCCTTCAGAAACCTAAAATCATCAAGCTGATATTTTGCAAAGCAAGAACACAGGTGATCTCAGACAGGGAACCAAGGGATTGGGCTGAGCTGGGAGGTAAGAGCCACCAAGTCCTAGTCTACTCTACGAAGTTCTGATGACACATCTAAACTTCAGATCACTGACTAGGTGGGCCTGCTCTGTGAATGATATTTTGGGGTAAGTTTATACAAAATCCTAAGATACAGCTTTGTAGTTTCAAAGTGGATAATTTTATATTTTAGGTGTTACGTATTTCCAGGAACTACTTTCTCAATTGCATCTAACTTACAGAACACTTGACACTCGCTGCACAGCATATTTTTTGCACAACATAAACTTATGTGTTTACCGGAACAGGAAGAGCACTTTACACGCTCCTTAAATTGCTGTATTAAGTATTTTCATCTAACTAAATATTTTGCTGAGAGTGGAAGAGAATGTTGCTCCATACTTTTTAAGAGGTTTTAGAAATCATTATTATGCTAAGTTTGAGGGCACAGTTAAAAATAAAGTCTTTAGGTGAGTGATTTCTAGAAAAAAAAAATGAGACAATTGAACAAATCTTAGTACTTCAGTTCCAGTAGACCTATTCATAATAAGCATGTGCTTTTTGCTTTTTTAATTTGAGATAGGGTCTTGCTCTGTCACCCAGGCTGTAATGCAGTGGTGCAATCACATCTCACTACAGCCTTGACCTCCTGGGCTCAAGCGATCCTCCTGCCTCAGCCTCCAGAATAGGTGGGACTACAGATGTGTGACCCCACACGCAGCTGACTTTTTTTGGTTTTTTTTAGAGATGTGGTATCCTTATGTTGCCCAGGTTGGTCTTGAACTCCTGGCCTCAAGCAATCTTCTCACCTCTTCTTCTAGTGCTGGGATTATAGGTATGAGGCACTGCACCCATGCCCTGCTCTTTATTTTTTGAAAGTAAATAAACTCCTCCAAATGAGAAAGCAACTCACCTTTGAAATTTCACCTTCATGGCCTTCCAGTTTGGCAATGCATTTTCTTGTGGCAGCACTGAAAATTCTTGCTGTTCCTTTTTGAGAGGGGTGGGGATACATATAAATTCATCTTAAATACAGAACTTTGGATAAAAGACCCTGCATTGTATAAATATCTATCCCCCTGACACATGAGCTCTGTGCTAAGTTCATCTTCTTGCCAGTGGTGAGAGCCGGATACTTAATACTCTAAATGCCTGCTGGTGTCACTGCAGGAGAGGGCGAGAGGGAGCTCCCCAGTAATCCTGAGCTGATTAGAACCAATAATGTATTCCAAGGTAGAAAAGAGAGCAAGAAACTGGAATCCAGAAAGAAAAACCTTTAAGAGAAAAAGAGGAATTAGAGCAAGTTTCAAGAGGCAGGTGATGAAATAAGCAGCAAGACCAGCATGATACACTAGGTGTGAGTCTGAGTTTCTGCAAGGTGCCCAAGGAACATCCCAAGAAGGAGCATCAGCCGCTACTCAACAGGTAAAAAACAGGCTTCAAAAACTCTTTTCCACAGAAAAACCTAATCGAACACTTTGTTCCTGCTCTGCCTCCAGCAACTAAAAGTGCCAAGCCTGTAGTAGCCATTCAATAAATAGCTGTAGGATGGATGGATGGATGGATGGATGGATGGATGGATGATGGATGGATGGATGAAGGATGGATGGATGGATGGATGGATGGATGATGGATGGATGGATGGATGGATGATGGATGGATGGATGGATGGATGGATGATGGATGGATGGATGGATGGATGGATGGATGGATGGATGGATGGATGATGGATGGATGGATGTAGAAATGGATGGAGTAAGTACTATGGACATTTCCTTATAAGTAAAGGATGAATAAGTTAAATAAATAAATATTGAAAGAGAAAAACATGAGTAGTAAAATTTTTGTTAGAAGAAAAGTTATAATTTGCTTTGCCAGATGAAGACTGCTTTTTTAAATCTCTAATTATAGCTTTACATAGTAGTAAAATATAGCAAGGATTCAAAATTGTAGGTACTTGATTTGCATCCAGAGAAAAGTAAAATATTGTAATAAATTTTTTACTTCCCTTTCTGACAATGTCAACTTCATGAGGAAGTACAAAAATGATAAAACTTGCCATTTTAGAATTAATGTAATTAAAAAACATATAACTTGAAATTCAGTTGGACATTTCAAAAGCCTCAAAGGGAAGTGACCAATTTGGTTTCAGAGTCAATAACATGAAAGAGAATGTCCTGCATAGATCTACACTTTAAATTTTATAAAACTATATTTCTAAACTTCAGAAAACTCAGAAATAATACGGCCTGAAACACTGTAATTTTTTTACAGATAGGGATACAACTAAAGAAACAAAAAAAAAAAATCAGCCTTCAGAATAATTCCAATGAAGAAGAAAAAGTAGATAGATAGATAGATAGATAGATAGATAGACAGACAGACAGACAGACAGATAGATACATAGATAGATGTTGCTGCACAGGTAACTATTAGATGATATCTAAATTTTAAGAAGGGAATTAGGAGCAAACACCAGAGATAAATAAAAAAGATCATTCTAAACATCAAGACTTCCTAGAAAGACTTCTCATTCCTAGAATGAGAAGAAGTTTACAAAGCAAGCAAAAGGAAAAAAAAAAAAAAGATATTTTCAAAGCAATGTTTTACCAAACAAGGGAAGAATAGAATCACGGCCAGAGCAAATATCAGATTATAGAGAAAATAAAACTAGAATTGAGCTTGATTTTATTCTCATTCAGCCCAAGAATCCTGATTCTTTAATTCTACCTTTTTTATCCCCACTTAGTGTGAACCAACTTCTAACATTCTATGCAGTCAAACATTCCATGTAATCTAGCATTCTATATAAGATATGAGTATGGTGTTACATATTGTCTGCCTCTCCCTTCACAATGTACCTCCATGAAGGCAGTGATCCCTATCTCTTTTGTTCACTCAAATATCCCATATTCCTAAAACAATTCTGGCACAAAGTAGATATTTTGATACATATTGTTGAGTAAATTATTTCTATCAATAATGATATTTAAAATGAGAGGGGTGGATTAATTACACTTAAGGTATGGTTATTAAAAGCCAGGATCTATGAGAAGATAAAAAAAAGTAAATAGTTATTTAAAAAAATAAAATCCTCCAGCCTCAGGATATTTCCATTCTAGGGTATAAGGAAGACTTATATGTATGAGCAAGGGATCACCTTTGAAAAGTCCTAGTGAGTAAGACAGCAAGCATGCAAATGTAATTTTGAAGGAGACAATGAAATACTGTGTAATTACAATAAATCACCAATAAAATTCTACACCTGATTATAACATAAAGGATATGTGACTGCTTAAAAGTATGTTAGTCACAAGGTATTTCCATTTTAGCCAGAATTTTTGTATCCAAAAATTTCCTTGCAGCCATAAAAAAGAATGAGTTCATGTCCTTTGCAGAGACATGGATGAAGCTGGAAGCCATCATTCTCAGCACACTAACACAGGAACAGAAAACCAAACACCGCATGTTCTCACTCGTAAGTGGTAGGTGAATAATGAGAACACATGGACACAGGGAGGGGAACATCACACACCAGGGTCTGTCCGGGGGTAGAGGCAAGAGGAGAAAGGGGAGAGAAAGGATTAGGACAAATACCTAATGTTTGCAGGGCTTAAAACCTAGGATTGATAGGTGTAGCAAACCACCATGGCACATGTATACCCATGTAACAAACCTGCACGTTCTGCACATGTATTCTAGAACTTAAGTTTAAAAATAAATAAATAAATAAATAAATAAATAAAAATAAAAACCTTGCTCATAACCCCTCAGCCAGCAAATCACATATCTAAGTTCTGCAACTCCAAGTTTGTCTATCCAGCAAATATTGACCGTTATAAGAGATTGTGAGGCATACAGGGAATGTAGTTATACAATCATTATATTGAATAAAAGAGAAGAACTGCTGTCTAAAAAAAATTTCATATAAGTACTTTTTAAAAATGTTTGTTTTTGACAAACAAAAATTACATATACTCAAATTGATGATGATGATTTTATACACAAATATATTGCGTAATGACATCAAAATTGAGTTAATTAGCACATCCACCACCACCCATGCTATACTTGAGACCCCAGAACCTGTTCCTCTTATAACCTAAGTTTGTGCCTATTGGGGCCCGCGCCGGGGGTGGTGGAGAATGAACAGACACAAGAGACAAAGACAAACAGAGAACATGGCGGCCGCGCCTAGAGCCTCCGCCTCACTTTATTTATACTCCATAAATCCCACGTCAGCAAAAATAACACAATGCAAAACAAACTTTCTGCACCCAGATATAACCTTCTGCTTAGTTCCTTGTCTCTAAGTTCTTTCTTATTTTGTCTGCCTTCTTGGCGCCTACTAGAGCTCATTAAAAGTTCAACTAGAGATACTGTCCTTGACTACTGGAGTTCATTGAAAGTGCAACTAGCTACAGATACTGTCCTTGAGCCTTACCTATTCTTAGCATATTATTTTCAATGGCCCCTGCATGTGCCCTTTGACCAACATCTCCCCATTTTTCCCACCCCTTGACCCCTAGTAGTCACCCTCCTACTCTATCTTCATGAGTTCAACTTTTTTAGATTCCATGTCAAAGTATATCATACAGTATTTTGTCCTTTTGTGTCTGGTTTATTTCACTCAAATCCTCCAGGCTCATCCATATTGTCACAAATGGCAATGTTTTCTTCTTTTATGGTGAAAATAAAAGTATTTTACTATATATATATATATATATCACATTTATTTATCCATTTATCTGTCAATGAACACTTGGTTGTTCCCATATCTTGGCTATACTACAAAGCTATAGTAATCAAAATAGTACTGGCATAAAAACAGACACATAGACCAATAGAAAGCCTAAAAATAAACTCACACATATATGGTCAACTAATCTTTAACAAGGCATCAAAAATACACAATGGAGAAAGAAAAATCTCTTTAATAAATGGTACTAGCAAAACTGGATATCCACATGCTGAAGAATATTACACTATTTACAAAAATTAACCCTAAATAAATTAAAGACAAACATAAGATACAAAACTGTTTTACTTCTAGAAGACAATATAAAAGGCAGCTTGACATTGCTCTTGGCAATGACTTTTTGGACATGACACCGAAAGCACAGGCAACAAAAGCAAAAACAAACAAGTGGGACCACATGAAAGTAAAGGCTACTGCACAGCCAAGAGAATAATTTTAAAAATGAAAAGGCAACCCATGAAATGGGAGAAAACGTTTGTAAATCACATATGTGATAAGGGGTTAACATCCTAAATGTAGTTCACACAACTCAATAGCAAAAAATAAAAACGGGCAAAGAACCTGAATAGATTTTTCCAAAGAAGACATATTAATGGCCAACAGGTACATATGAAAAGGTGCTCCTTTCACTAATCATTAGAGAAATGCATATCAAAACCACAATGAAATATCACCTGCACTTAGGATGGTTATTGTCAAAAAGACAAGAGATTTTAAAACGTTAGCAAAAGTGTAGAGAAAAAGAAACCCTTGAATGTTGCTAGTGGGAATGCTAATTGATACAGCCATTATGGAAAACAGTATGAAGGCTCCTCAAAAAAAATTAAAATAGAGCTACCATACAATCCAGCAATCCCTCTACTGGGTACATATCCAAAGAAAATAAAATCAGTAACTTGAAGAGATATCTGCACCCTCATGCTCATTGCAGTATTAGTCACAGTAGCCAAGATATAAAAACAACTTAAATTGTCCATTAGTGAATGGATGAACTTCCAGAATCTCTTAAAGGCTGTCAAGGAGTTTATGCAGACATGATGTCGATCACCACATGCAGTCATCAGAGGAATCGGAAGAATCAGAGGAATGTAGTCATCAGGGGAATCAGACAGAAATATGTGCCTGTCAAAGAGACGATAGTGTAGACACAATGTATTCTCATATATGATTGCCAAGCAATGACATGGTCATAATTCAGCATGACACATATCACAGGGGGTGACACAGATATAATGTAGTGTCATATGTGGTCAACACAGATGTAGACATAGAGTAATGTCATGCATGGCCATGAGGGAGATGACACAGACATAGCTTAATGTCACATGTGGTCAGAGAGATGACATGAATGTACTGTAGGGTCAAATGTGGTTATCAAGGAGATAATGCAGATATAGTGTAGTGTCATACATTGTTGACTAGGAGATTATACAGACATAGGTCAGAATTACGGAGCTGACACATACACAGTATAGCATCATACATGATCATCAATAAGATGATCCGGATGTATAGTAGTACCTACACAGGAGTCCGAATGTTAATGCAGACATACTGTACATCACATGAGGATTTAAAGGAGATAATGCAGACATAGTATAGCCTGAGGTACGATCATTGTCAAGTTCAAGTAGATGAAAAAGACATAGTGTAGCATCACATATGATCATCAAGAAAATAATGGAGACATCGTGTAGGGTCATATGCGGACTATAAAAGATGATACCCAAATAACATAGTATACATGGCCATCATGGATATAACATATATCCATGATTATCATGTGTAATTGTCCAGAAGATGATGCAGAATTGTATGGCACTCTACAAGGTTATCAAGGAGATGACAGAGAAATAGTATAGCATCATACTTGGTTTTCAAGTAGATGACATGCACATGGACATTCATAATATGTGGCTATCAAAGAGAACAAGCTTGGTTTAAACATCATACATAGTTATCAAAGAGATAATGCAGTCATAACAGCATCATATGTACTTCTCAAGCAGATTTTGCACATATAGTGTGGCACCACATATAGTTATCAAGGTGATAACACAGATATCTTGCAGCCTCAAATACTGTCATCAGTGAGATTACTCATAATATCATGCATAGTTATTTTAAAATTGATGTAAACGTGGTACAAATTCATGGATTGCTGTTAAAAACAATGCAGACATGGTATGTAACCGTAAGTGGTTGTCAAGGAGATAATTACATATTAGATATAGTGTAGCAGTATATTATTTTTAGAGTAATAGTCATACAGGGTCTCAGTAAGACAATGAAGACATAATGTTGCATCATACATGGTTGTCAGGGAAATCACAAAGGTTTAAATGTCACAGATGTTTATTAGAAATATGTGACTGATAAAATAGCTATAGTGAACATATGCAGAAATAATGTATAATCATATGTAACTTTCAAGGTGATGGCACAAACATTGTAGCATTATAAACTGTCCTAAATGAGATGAACTACAGCACAATATCATAAGGAGTTTTCAAGGACATGATATAGACAATAGTATAACATTGCATGTGGTTATCAAGAAGAGGAAGTAGATACAGTGTAGCATTATATACGGCTATTAAGGATATGACACATAAGATAGCATTGCATATGGTTGACGGAGACAATTATATTGTAGCATAATAACTGGGAGTAGTGAGACAAAACATAGTACATATATTCAGTGTTATTAAGAAGACCCAAATAGAGTCTAGTATCACAGGATTTACTACAGACAGGGTATGTTACAGCATCACACATCATTCTCAGGGAGATGATTATCAGAGGTTATTGTCAAGGAGGCATCACATAAATAGTTTAGCATCACACAGGGTCATTGCAGAAAAGACATAGTTATAGTATTAATCCCACTTGATGTTCAAAGAGATAATGCAGACATCTTCCAGCATCAAACATGGTCATCAGGAAACTGACCCATAAATTAGCATACTTTACGGATATCAAGAAAAAGAGGCAAACATAGAATAGCATATACATGGTACTTAACTTGATGACACATACATAGAGTAACACCATATGTTACCATCAAAAAGATGACCCATAATAGATTGTCATTTGAGAATATTGTGGAAATAATAAAATCATAGTATAGCATCATATATCGTCATCAAGTAAAGGATGCAAATATAGTTTACATCACTACATGACATGAATTAAAGCAGAGCATCATATATTTGTCAAAGCATGCCGCAGTAATACTATACCATAACACATACTTAATAAAATTATGATGCAGACAGAGTGTGGCACCATATGTTTTTGTCAAGGGTATGATGCAGACATTATGTAGCATCACTGTCATCAGGAAGTTTAGCCATAGTACAGCAGTATCATACATGGCTCTCAAGGTGAAAAAGTCATAATGTGACAACATATGTAGTATGTTAAAAGGTGATACAGACATAGTATAGCATGGTATGTTGTTGTCATGGTGGGCTATAGCCTAGAATTATATATGATTATCAATGACGCAAACATATCATGTGATTGGCAAAGGGATGACATACATTAGTGCAACATTATCTAAGACAGATATTGTATTGAATCCAGCATAAATTTCAAGATGGTGATAAAAACATGTAGCATCATGGGTGGTTTTCAAGGTGATGACTCTGATAAGATGTTGAACAATACATATTAATGCAGACAGTGAAGCAGACATCATGTATCCTCATAAGTGATCATCAGTGAGATGAGGAAGACAGACAATATAATGCCAAATGGGGGGATAAGGGAGATGACATAATCTAGTGTAACATCATATGTAGTCTTCTTGGATGTAAGGTCCACAGAGTGTAACATCGTAAATGGTTTTCAAAGAGATGACACAGAGTGGCATCATATATGGATATCAACATGATGGCTCAATGTAGAATCATAAGTAGTAATCAAAGTGGTGACAAATAACATAGATCATCAATGATTGTAAAGGAGATGTGGTACACATAGTAGAGCATCGTTTGTGGTTATCAAAGAGATGGTGCATGTAGTATTATAGCACCATCCATGGTTATCAAGTTTATGATGTAGATATATTGTAGCATCATACATTATGGTCAGAGAAATGACCCAAAATATAGGATAATCCTCAGTACGGGATCAGGGAAAAGACCAGGTTCCAAGATCATACATGGTTATAAAGATGATGAAGATGCAGTATAGCACCATATTTGTTTATCAAGCAGGTGGTGCAGACATAGTACAGTGTCACTCATGGTTATAAAGTAAATGAGGTAGACACAAATGTGATGTGATGTCCTATGTGCTTATCAAAGAAATGTCACAGAAATATTGTTGCATTATAAAGGCCTTTAGGAACATGAGTAGACCTAATGTAAAGAAAGAGAGAGAGAGATGACTCTCGATAGATAGATAGATAGATAGATAAATAGATAGGATGACTGTCTTCTGGCAGAAGGTGTAGACATGTTGAATGTCATACATGATGATCAGGGAGATGACAGAGACACTGTAGCATACTAGTGGCCATCAAGAGCATGACATAGGCATAGTGCAAGGATATATGTGTTGTACAAGGACTCTACAAAGATTGATTTTAGAACCATACCTAGTTCCAAGGAGATGATACACTTACAGTATCACATGGTTATCAGTGGGATGATGTACATGTAGAGTACCATCACATATGGTAATTTTAAAATGGCACATAGGATAGCATTATACATGAATATCAAGGAGATGACTTACACAAATGTAGCACTGTAGGTTTTCCTCATGGAAATAACTTATATTATGGCATCATAAATGTCACAAAGGAGCTGGTCCATATAAACAGCAGGTATCATATGTGGTTACCAAGGACAAAAACATTACCCATGATGAAAGGGACAGTACAATGTCACATGTGGTTATCAAGGTGATGACTCAGAAATAGGGAGGTATAAGACATGGTTACAAAGGCGATAACTTAGTATAATATCATCTATAGTTTTTAAGGAAATGAAGTACACATAGTATAACATCACATGTGGATATGAATGATATCATGCAGTCATGTTTTAACACAATATGTGGTGATACCAAGACCCAAACAAAGGATAGTGTCACAAATCATTATCAAGAAGATGATCTTCTCATGTGTGGTTCTGAAAGATGAATCCTAAAATTGCACGTCACTTTGTTATCTAGGAGATGATTCAGATATAGTACAGACTCATACACGATTGCGATTGTAAAGGAGATGACAGAGAAATAGTTTAGCAATATACATCCTTGTCAAATGTTACATGCTCCTTTGTAGCATTTAGGATGCTATCCGCAGTGACAATATTGTACAACACATAGCGGTCAGAGATGATGCAGATGTCTTGGGGCACCAAACATGACCATCAGTGACAGGACCCAAAATGTGGCATCACATATGGTTGCCAAGGAGATGTGGCGTGATATTATAGCACACATAGTTGTCTAAGACACACAGATGCAAACATATAAGAGCACAGTCCACAATTAGCATGTTTATCATTGCAGACACATGGCAGCTCTTTATACGATCACCAAGGAGATAACCCAGAATATACCATCCTACATGATTAACAGGTAGGGGATGACAGCAGTATAGCTTAGGTGTGGTTTTCAACAAGGTGACACAGACATAGGAAAACACTGCTGTTTTCAAGGAAATGAAGAATACAAATGAAGTGCAATAGGCGGTCATCACTGAGATGATGAAGACAAACTGTAGCAATGTCCAGGCCTCCAGTGATATGAAACAGACATACCAGACAGTGCATCATTATATATGATCATCAAGAAGATAAGGAACACAGTATGTAGCATAACATATTGTTGACAGCAGATGACACGGGCATAGTTTAGCATCACATCCAGTGATCAAAGAGATAACACGCCGGATAACATCATACATGATTACCAAGAACGTGACACAACTCAGGAGGCTGAGGCACGAGAATCGCTTGAACCTGGGAGGTGGAGGTTGCAGTGAGCCAAGATCGTACCACTGCACTCCAGCCTGGGCGACAGAGCGAGACTGTCTCAAAGAAAAAAGAAAAAGAGAAAGAAGGTGATCTCGATATCACATAACATCATACATGTTGACCATGGAGATGAGGCAGAATGTAACATTATACTTAGTTCCAAAAAAGACAATGTACACACATAAGTCAGTATAGTATGGTATGGTACGGCATAGCAGAGCAGAGCATGGTGTAGCACAGTATAGACACACAGACACACACAGACACAGCACAGAGCCAAAAACTGTTATCATGAAAGGATCTACACATAGTGAAGCAGGATATATGGTCACGAGAAAGATGAATCAGACAGCGTAGGGGCATATGTGATCAGGGAGATGGCACACATGTAATGCAGCTGCCATCTGTGGCCATCAGGGAGATGACATAGACATAGTGTAATCTCATAAAGGTCCTACAGAGAGGTAAGAGAGAAGACAGCATCACATGTGGCTATCAGGGATATAAGACATATGTTATACAGCATCATATGTGGTAGTCAGAAAGATGATGCAGAAAGAGTACATGTGGTTATAAAGGCAATGACACAGACGTAGTGGAGAATTACAAGTTGTTGCCAAGGAGAGGATGAAAACATGTTCTTACAAATAAAATGATCATCAGGGAGACAAAGTAAATATATTGTAGCATCATCCTTAAATAACTAGGCCATGTCACCCATAAGGTGTAGCACAGTCCTTTGTAAGGGCATGATGAAGTTATAGTGTAATTTAAGTGGCTTCAAGGAGATTATAAAAACATAAAATAATATGCAGTCTTCAGGCAAAAGAAGCAAATACACAGTATGTCATATGTGATACTGTATGCTGAATTGTGTCCTTTTAAAATTCATATGTTGAAGTTCTAATTCCCAGTATCTCAGAATGTAATATATATATACATAATATATAATCATGTATAATTTTAGATATATACATGTGTATATATATTATATATACACACACATATATGTATGTATACCCATAGTATGTATGTGTGTATATATACATATATAGTATGGGTATACATATAGATACATGTATATATGTATATACATGTGTATATATACACACATGTGTGTACAAACATGTGTGTATACATACACACATACATATAAAATTATACATGATTCTTAAATATATGCAAGCATAGCATAGTTTCATCCATTGTCAAGAACATGATGAGACATAGTATAGCTTCATATACAATTGTCAAGAATATGGCTCACAAAATAGTATAAGCTTACTTAGGTTGTCAGAGAGATAATGCAGATACAGGGCGGTGTCATACGTTATCAGGGAGATGACACATAGCATAGTGCCATACAAGGCATCAGGGTCTCATAGATGATTGGATGCAGGAAAAAAAAGGTATCTGGGTGATGACATATAATTTTGTGTCATATGAAGATACCATGGATTTGACACAGATAGGTTGTAATGTCACAGGTGCTTATCATGAAAATGAAGCAGACATATTGCAGCATCATAAATTAAGTGATCAGGGAAGTAACACAAAAATATTGTATCATCATACCCTGTTTTCCAAATGGCACAGACATAGTGTAGTATCATATATGTTTGTCCTGGAGATTAATTGTAGCCTAGTGTAATAAATGGTTATTACGAATATGACACAGAAATAGTATAAAGTAACATATTATAGCACCTTATGGGGTTATTAAAGGGGTGATATAGCAATAATATAACATCACACATTGTTGTCCAATATATTTCAAACAATGTAACACCACATATGGCTGTCTAGAATATGAGGGGCGTGTGTGTGCATGTGTGTGTGTGTTCATTAACGAATATATTCATCAAGGAGACAGGGTCTCACTCTATCACTCAGACTGGAGTGCAGTGGCATAATCATAGTTCACTGTAACCCTGAACTCCTAGGCTCAAGTTATTTTCCTCAGCTTACTGAGTAGTTAGGTCTACAGGTGCACGCCACCACACCTGGCTAATTTTGTTTTAATATTTTGTAGTGATAGGGTCTCCCTATGTTGCCCAGGCTGGTCTCAAACTCCTGGCCTCAAGCGATCCTCCCACCTTGGCCTCCCAAAGTATTGAAATTACAGGCATGAGCCACCACACCTGGCCACGATGCATATATTATATAGCATCATACATGATCATCAAGGAAATTGTCATAGTACAACATCATATATGACTACCAAAGAATAAGATAGGCATAACACATGCTTTAGGATACCTCAGAAACATCATGACAATGTATTTGGTTATCAATGAGATGATGCACATATAGTATAGCATCATACGTGGGTAACAGGTTATACACAGACACAGTGTGGCATTGCGATGGTTAATTTTATGCATCAACTTGACTGTGTTAAGGGATACCCAGGTAGTTGTTAAAACATTACTTCTGGGTGTGTCTGTGAGGGTGCTAGACTGAGTAAAGAAGAGCCACACTCACCAATGTGGGTGGGTATCATCCAATCCATTGAGGACCCAGATACAATAAAAGGTGGAGGAAGGATGAAATTCTTCTCTCTTCTGGAGCTGGGACATCCATCTTCATCTTCTCTGGCCCTCAGTCATCAGAGCTCCTGGTTCTCAGATCCTCAGACTCCAAGACTGACACCAGTGCCCTCCTCAGTTCGCTCAAGTTTTTGGCCTCAGACTAAGAGTTACACTATTGGTTCCCCAAGTTTTTAGGTTTTCAGACTTGGACTGAATTACACCACTGATTTTCCTGATTCTCCAGCTTGCAGATGGCATATCGCAAGACTTCTCAGCCTTCATATATAAATATGTGTGTGTGTATACTTATATAATATTGGTTACATACTATATATGTGTGTGTGTGTATTTATATACTATTGGTTACATATTTATATGTAGTATGAACAGAATTATACATATAGTAAATATAGTATAAAACATATAAATATATAATATATAAAAATATATAAATATATAAAATTATATATAGGATAAAACAGAACAAATAGGATATATATATAAAATACAATAGGATATATGTATAAAACAGAACTAATAGGATATATATATGTATAAAACAGAACCAATAGGATATATACATAAAATATCACCACCTTTCTAAAGGTGGCGATGTGATATAGTGGACCCTGCAGACTATGTTGGCCAGGGCAATGAGGTACAAATACTATAGTATCATACATGGATTTCTAAGAAATACTAAGATATGGAACAGTATCATACATGGTTATAAAGAACAGGATAAAGATATAACATACTATCATACATTATTATAAAGAGGATAACAAACACAGTGTAAATTAAAACATAGTAGTCAGATACATGACATAGATAAAATATAGCATCATATGTGGCCATCAGATGGATAACATAGACTTGGTGTAGCTTCTTACGTGGTCATCAGGTAGATGGTATTGATGTAGTTTAGCATCATCTGTGTCTTCAGGAAGATGACACATAGTTCATACTTCATATTCTATGCCTCATAGAATAGCATCACGCATTGTATGTGATGCCATGATATAACAAAGACTTAGTATAGCATCACATATGCTTGGAGACATAGGATGACAAGGAGACATAGGATGATGGAGACATAGTATAGTACCATGTGGTTATCAAGGATCTGGTGTAGACACAGTTTAGTGTAAAACAGGAAATTGTCAGGGAGATAATGTAGAAGTCGTATAGTGTTAACACATGTTTGTCAGGAATATGCTGCAGCCATAGAGTCGCATCATAAATACTTGCCAGGGAAATAGTGCAGACACAATGAATCATCACATGTGGTTGTCAAAGAGATGACACATAATATAGCATCATATATGTTTGTCATGGCAATGACTTGTTCAGTATCATAAAATGTTATCCAGGACATGATGCATGCATAGTACACCAATACAGATGGTTGTCACTGAGAGAATAAAGACATCGTATAGCATTGCATGTGGCTTCAATGAGATGATGTGGACACAGAGTTAGTATCATACATATTTGTCAGCAAGATGACTCAAGGTTTTGCATCATATATGATTATCAAGGATATGATGTAGATATGGCCCAGCATCAAATGTGGTTTTAAAGGAGTAGGTGAAAACACAGTGTAGCATAATATTCAACTTTCAACAAGATGATGCAGATACAGTGTAGAAATAAACATGATCCTTGGGCGATAAGACAGACACAATATCATGTCACATGTGAGCCACAGGGAGATGACAGATATAGTGTAGTATCACATGTGACTGTCACAGGATTGAAGCACACCTAGGATAGTACCATGTATGGTTATCAATAAGATGACTCATAGTATCGAATCACAGTGGTAATCAAAGAGACAATGTATACCATAGCATCATGTATGCTTATCACAAAAATGTGGTAGACATAGTGGAACAGCACATGTGGTTATAAGGGAGATTATAGCACCATTGATGGCAATTAAGTTGACAAGGCCAACATAGGGTAACATCATACATAATAATCAGGGAAGCCAGGCACGGTGGCTCATGCCTGTAATCCCAACACTTTGGGAGGGCAAGGCAGGTGGATCACCTGAGGTCAGGAGTTCAAGACCAGTGTGGCCAACATGGAGAAACCCCTTCTCTACTAAAAATACAAAAATTAGCCAGGCATAGTGGTGCATGCCTGTATTCCCAGCTACTCGGGAGGCTGAGGCAGGAAAATTGCTCGAACCTGGGAGGCAGAGGTTGCGTTGAG
Organism: Trachypithecus francoisi; assembly: GCF_009764315.1. NCBI lineage: Eukaryota > Metazoa > Chordata > Mammalia > Primates > Cercopithecidae > Trachypithecus > Trachypithecus francoisi. The sequence goes on from NW_022681458.1 coordinate 12,966,892, forward strand.
CCGAGATCACACCACTGCACGCCTGCCTGGGCAATAGAGTGAGACTCCATCTCAAAATAATAATAATACTAATAATCATGGAGATGACCCAGAATATAGCATCATATACAGATATTAAGAAGATGACAAAGATCTCATATACCTGGTTATCTAGCAGGTGACACAGACATTGTATTACATTTACACATTTATATTTACATTGTATTACATGTACACATTACATGTGGTTATCAGCTATATGATATAGGCATACCATTGTGCCATACATGGTCACCACAGAGATGAGACATGGTTTTTAATCATGGCTGGTCATCAAAGAAATGACCCATAGTGTAGAATCATGCATGGTCATCAAGCAAAGCATAAAACTCTCCAAAAATTAAAATATGAACAGATCACCTACCATCAGCTGAAGCAGTTGCAATAAGCTTTCCAGTGTAATCAAAGCAGCTGTCTAGTATTTCATCATCATGGCCTGTTAAGGTTGCCACACATTTTCCATTTGTAGCATTCCACAGCTACAATTAAAAGCAACAAAAAACAAAAAAAAGACTATGACTTTCTTTCTCAAGTGTGAAGATGGCCAGTGGTCTTCATGACATGCTTATGCCTGGTTAAGTAACTGTGCAAATATTACTTGTGTAATTCTCACATGTTCAGTTAGATTTACTTTGATTCATGACCAGAGACCACAGCCAACCATCAAGGAAGGCACACCCTAGTCACAGAGAAAACCAAAGTCAGACATTTAGAATCTGCCACTACATTAAAGAAAGAAAAAATATCTCAACGTTTATGCTTTACTGGTTGGTGAAGAGTTTTGCTCTTTTTATAGGAAGGACATCAAATGATTAGGAGCTTCATATAAAACTACAATGTCAGAAAATGAAAAGTACATTATAAAATTGTAATATATCTGTTACATAAACAAACGATAATTCCATAGTATAATCTCTTAGTAACCATTTTTTAAGTATAGAAACTTAGGGACAAGGAAACATTGTGTTTGAGGCTCGTTGAGGGTCACTCTACTAATTGAAGTTCTATAAATGAACAGTGGAATATTAAATAAAAATAAAATGCCTTCTCAAATAAGATATTTAATATACTTGAAGAAGGATTGCTTTACTACATCACAATTCCTTCAAATTTGGAAAATCCAAAACTTGAAATTTAAAAAATTACCAATTATTATTTGTAAATTAATATCTTAATTTTATATCACCCTTGAAATTTGTTAATCTTACAGTGGATATCTGACACAGTAAAGAGTATAGACACAACATAAAGCAAAGATATTTATGTATTTAGCTCACCATGCAGGTTTTGTCCATAGAGCCAGTTAATATTAGAGAGCAATCCCAATTGAATAAGGCACTGCTAATCTCAGCACAATGACCAATTAAGATATGTACCTTCCTACAACGCAAAAATAATTAAAATTAATGAAAGATATCTTACTTCAGTATATGCACATGAATAATGAGGTCAAGCCCATCTGGGTAAGCTAATCTAAATTTTGGTTTTTATAAAATAATATATTTGATGACAAAACAAATACGGCTTTACTAGTGCTCAAAAAGAAACTACTAATAATTTCATTTCGGCCGGGCGCAGTGGCTCACGCCTGTAATCCCAGCACTTTGGGAGGCCGAGGCAGGTGGATCCACAAGATCAGGAGATCGAGACCACCCTGGCTAACATGGTGAAATCTCACCTCTACTAAGAATACAAATAAATTCTCCGGGCGAGGTGGCGGGCGCCTGCAGTCCCAGCTACTCGGGAGGCTGAGGCAGGAGAATGGTGTGAACCCGGGAGGCGGAGTTTGCAGTGAGCGGAGATCGTGCCACTGCACTCCAGCCTGGGCGACAGAGCGAGACTCCGTCTCAAATAAATAAATAAATAAATATTTCATTTCAACAAAAATGTACTTAGATTTTAAACTATCAAAATAATGCTACTTAAGGCAACATTTCAAAAAGAAATGGGTAACAAATAGTAAAGGCCATGAGAAGTATTCTTATACCAGACGAGTGCACCCTGGTTGTTCAGAAACCACACATCAACTGAAAGGTCCTTCTTTCTCTGTCATTTCTTGTTGCATACATCTTGGTCGGCACCCCTGATAATTAGCCCCTCTATTAAATCACAGACAAATCCAAGAGTAGTTTTCCAACACAAATATGCTAATATAGTTAACTTCCTAGCAACTAGGACCAAGCATTAGGAAGGAAGTTGAAGTTCTTGGACTAAATTAAATTTGGGAAATTAACTAAGAGTTTTATTTATACATGATATTCATGCCTAACATAATGACAAGCCATTGAAATTTGATTATCCATGGAATAAATAATAGCTATGTAACCAGACTATTGCTAACATTCTCCTTTTATGTTGCTGTTTGTCATTATTTGCTCAAAATTCCAAGGATGCACATATTTTGTGAATCAGAAATATCATTAAAGAATGAATTAATTTACATTTTCCATATGTCCTATTTTTATGGAACCCAAAGCAGAGTTAATAGAGAACAGCTTAAGCTAATAAATAACAGAGGGTTTTCTGAGCCCCCTGATCCAGGTTAAAACAATTTTTAAGAACTAAGAATTACCTTCCAGTATCAGCGTCCCACACTACAACTGTATGATCAAAAGACCCCGTGATGATTCTGTCTCCTGAGGTGTTAAATGACAAGGAGATGACTTCGCCAGAATGTCCCTAGAAAAAGAGCACATACCGCCAAGTATACCAGCAGATAAAACAATTTCTGCAAGTGTACAATATCATAGTCTAAAAGGAAATGCTGGAGAAGGCCGAGCTCTAGGAAGGGAGGTCAGCGGTTGGCTGGGGTGAGGATGGGGAGTGTCTGCACATGGGCACAGGGTTCTTTTTGGGGTGATGGAAAGGTTTGAAAACTAGGTTTTGGTAATGGCTACACAATCCTGTAAGTTTACTAAAATTAGTGACTTAACACACAGCTGGTTCATTTAACTTAATAATGTTGATTAAAAACAAAAGAAAGAGGTTGTGTTTGGGGAAACTAGAGGACGTCCTTTACATTGTCTCGGAAACACTACAGAGCTGGGGACTACATGGGCTAATAACGCATGGTGTGCAAAAGTAAATAGTGTATGAAATAAAACTAATTACTTTTAAAAAGGAAATTATTAGGATAACTTGACATGAAATCGATTGATAAATTCCTGCCTTTGGCCTGACTTTCAGCTCGTTACTGTCTAGTGTTAGTGCATCAAACTGTGAGACAATGGGAAGAAACCCCTCTCTACAGCAGATTCTGGAACTCTGGTAAGGGGATCCTGGGTGGAGTACGTATAGCCCTTGATTCCTTCACTATTTTAGTAAATTCACATAATTATATTTTTAAATAATACAAAGAAATAGAGAAGTTGATTTATAACTGGATATTTCTGATTGATTTCAAAGGACAAAAACATGTAGTTGAATATTAGAATTCTAAGTACGCAAAACAAATGCACTCTGGCGCAGATAGGTGTGCCACGCAGGACCCCTCCCTTCGAGTGCTCTTAGGCAGTCTGTAAAAGGAGTCATTTTAGTTGAAAGTGCAGCATTAATGGGGCCTTTCCCTGCACATTTGCCTGAAAGAAGAGATAGTAATGTTGTTGTTGTTTAAAAAAAAAAAAGAACTGAGAACAGAAAGAGTATACTTACACTAATAATGCTAGATTCTCAGATTTAAGAAAGAAAAGCCATTACTGTTACTTTTAAATGGTGAATTTTTTCTTTCTCAGTCCATGTTTCAACTTTCTTAGAAAAAGCTTTCTGAGGAAACGAATCATCTTTTTAAAAATGTATTTACAGTTTTGAAAGGACAAGGAAACTGAATTTCCCATCCAGCTGTTCCCACTGAGTACAACATAGGGTCACCCTATTTTTGTTGCGGTGACTTGGGCTGGCTTGGGAGAAAGGGGAGGGTGGGAGGAAGGGGAAGGTGGGAGGAAGGGGAGGGTGGCAGGTCGCAGGGAGGTGCTGGGCGCAGCACACCCCACCAGCACTCACTCTGTGGGCAGAGCCCTTTGACCTTCTCCCTCTGGTCACTTGCCCCTCTCTCATTTCAGACTTTGTGATAAGGATGGTTCAAAGAGCAGCGGGCAGAGGAGAGTGTGCTCACAGTCATTGCTTTAAAGATTCTCTTGGCATGGTTCTCCAGTTCTGCCTCTTCCAAAAGTGCCAGCCTCCACCTGCTTTCCTTTTAGCCAGAGAGATGGTGATGGGTTCTAAGCTATAGTTAATGTGTTTTGCAGACTAAAGTTAGTCAAAATAAAAAGCTCCTTGGACTTTCCCAGCACCTCCACCCAGGTCTTTTGGAATAGCCAGGAAACCAGTGGGAATACTCTTTCACCACTACAGTATGAAAACCAGCAACTCAACAACTTAGAGCTCATTTTGTAACAAAAACACAAATAAGAATTAACACAAATAACAGGCTGATTAACATTATTGACATACTCTTAAGGTGCAAACTTCCTCGCCATTCTGAATGTTCCACAATTTGGCTGTTGTGTCCATACTTCCAGTCGCCACCAATGTGCTTTGAGGGTTAAATGATAAACACACCTAAATTACATGAAATGGGAGAAATTTTAGGAAGATAGAGTTTCAAGGTGTTCATTATACACAGAAAATTTTCCAGATGCAATTACCTTACCAGATTCAGCCTAATTCTTTGTACAAAACACCACATATGTGTGACCTGCTATCCCCAGGTTGAGTCCTTCAGAGTCCTCCTCTTGAAAAGAGGCTGCTTGTTCTCCCACAGCACCCAGCTCAGGCTTAGGAGGGGCACTGGCTCCCTTCGCCACTTCCAGACCACAGAAGAGCAAGAACAAAAGTGAAGCCCACTTCCTTTAAGATCCGTGCTATCTAGCTCTCCTTCTCCTTGCTGCTGTCACCACAGTCCTTCCAATCATGGCCCCTCACTCATCAAGAGACTACTGGCTTGTAGTCTCAATGCCAAGTCTTAGGTGGCCTTCACATGGGCAATCTATCCATTTCCCCCAGACCCATGCCCCAGACGACTCTTTAGTAGTCTCTCCCATGGCCACACCATGGACCTTGGTATTATCTTCTCTAGAAGATTCACCACCAATTCACCAATCCAGGGTCACAATTTCCCTTCCCACTCCCCTCCCCTAGAAGATCTTTCATCTCATTGAGGCATCTGCCTTTTCTCCTGGTCCATCCTCCCCATTCAACTGACACCCTGGAAGCACCACTCCTGCCAGTATCCTCGACACTCTTAGTCCCTATCTATCTGATGCACCTTTCGTACAAACTCTTAACATTAACTTTTATCAGGCAAGGATTTTATCTAATCATCTGCCTCCCTGCCTCATCACCCAGCCAAGATAGCTTAAGAGAACTGCACAGAAAGTTACTGATATTGCTCATTTATGCCTCTGTCCTCAACAGAGTCCTCAGCACCATTCCCTACTTTGTTTAAGATGCCTCTGGCTCCATACATTCTCCCATTCCCCACTCCTGCCTCTACTTCCATTCTCACCCCCCCCTCAACAGACAAGCTGGCCTCCTGCCACTTCCCCACAAAAACTCTCCTGTCAGGTAGGAACTTCCCCGCTTGAATCTTACTTTCCTTCCCTTCAGTCTCAGATGCAGAGGGATCCTTCCACCTATTCTAAGACCCCCTTCCCTGGACACCTAGGGGAGATGTGCCCACCAGTTTTCCTTCCCTCTAGACTAGATGCTTTTCAGTGACCTGTAAATATGTTTGAGTAAATCCTCCCTTGACCTTATGTACCCCTCTTAGCTACCCTTCTTCTGCCTTTACAACCAAATTTCTTGGGAAATAGTCTACCATCATTTTTGTCCATCTTCTGCTCACTCTTCAACTCTTCTGAAACCACTCTGGCTAAATGTCCAATCCAGGTTTGGTCAGTCATCCCACTTAACCTCCCTGACATCTGCAGCACTGACTCCTTTGTTCTCTAGTTTCCCTCTCTTTCTTCTTGTTTTTCTTTTTTCTTTTTGTATAATTTGAAGTTCTCTCTTCTCCATCCTCCCAAGATTCTGTCAGTCTCCTCTCCACACTCTACCCTTTCCTCTGGGCAATTTCAATTGCTCATTGGTTTCTACTGCCACTCAGATACCAGTGACTCATGCATCCAAGTCTCTTTCCCAGACCTCACTGCTCAGTTCCAGCCCCAAAGAGCCAACTGCTAAATGGATGCCTCTGTTTGGCTATCACACAGGCAGCGTATATCAATCTAAGACACAAAAGTCATATCGATGCAAACCTGTTCCTCCTCTTTTATGCACAGAATTGGTGAATGGCACTGCCCATCATGCAAGCACAAAATCAGGGAATCCATCCTGGGTTCCCCTTTTCTTTTATGCCTCATAACTACTTAGTAACCAGGTTCTACTCACATTCTCTTCATCTATCTTTACAACACGCCTTCATCATTTTTCACTTGGATTGCAGCAAGATCCCCAACTGGCTGATAACGTTGATCTTACCACCCTCCCATTTCTTTTTCACACTGCACAAAAATAATCTTTCCAAAGAGCACAGATGATCATACCATCTCCTAGCCAAAAAGTCTCAACAGTATGGCATTACCTGCAAAATAAAATCCAATTCCTTAGCATAGTATATAACTTCCTGCATAATATGACCCTTGCCTGCCTCTCCCACTTTAATTGCTCACACCCTGTGATCTGAATTTGAATGGGCTATAGGTGTGCTAAGGCATGGACATTGTTAACCCAGGCAGCTGGGCAGCAGCAGGGATCCTTGCCCATCGCCTCTGGCCATGCACAGCAGGCAGCTCCCCTCAGTGTGCTGCAAATCCACATTTGCATATTCTGCACATGGCACCACATGGAGGGTCAGGAAGTTCTGCTCTGATCACACAGAGCCACCTGAGTTTCAGGCACATACCACTTCTCAGCATTTACCAGGACTGCTCGCTCTGCCTGGAATGCACACGCCACCCCTCTGGAAAGTCTTTCCTGAACACCTTTCCCTGGCTCAGGAGGCTGCACGGCTCCCTCTGTGTCCACACTGAAATCCCCATCTACTCTGACCCTTACAACATATCTTTGAACTTACCCATTGAGGCTTTTACTCCTTCTATTAAATTGTAAGAACTGTGTCTGATTCTCTCAGGTACCCTAAGCATGTAGGCCAGGGCTCCACACATAGTCATTATTTAATAAATATTTATTGGATGGATGTTGACTATGAAAAAGATGAATGTCTCCCTAGGAATTATAGATAAAGAAAATACTTCCCAAAATCTAAAGGAGTGTGGGAAAATGGTCACACTCTAAGGACATGCACTGTAATGCCCAGACCCGCGATGACCCAAAAGCAACCACCAGAGTCCAGAGACAAAGCCAAGCGGCAGGGATCGCTTTATTTCGAGTTCGAACTCAGTTCCCTCCAGCTAGGTATCAGATCCTAGGGAGAGACCCCAAGCTCGGTGTTCAGCCGTCTTTTATAGTCAGACACAAACGAGTTACAGCAAGTTACAGAGTCACTGGGGATTTGTACAGTTGTAGGTTTACAATTGGCTGACATTTAAAGTTAAACATTAGTCAGTTGTTCATTGGTTCCCACCCTTTGACCAAACCACAAACGGCCGCTTGCCCTGCTAGGGACTTTCCAGATAACCTTGTTGTTTTTAGCATTAAGGGGAGTTTCCTGACTTTTCTGACCTCTGATATTCCTGACTTTTCTGACCTCTGATATTCAGTATTTTTCCACTCCTCACTCCCCCCTCTCTCTAGTATCTTGAGAGCCAATCTTGGGTCTTATATGTCTGACTCGGAAGTCTCGGTGAGTACAGGTTGGTACTGGGCTCTCAGGACCACAAGCTGGACAGTGTTGAGTCTTTCTTTTACAAAGTTTGTTAATCTGTTTATTATACATGCTCCTATAGTGAGTAAGAGAAGCATACTTATGAATGGTCCTATGAGGGGCACTAGAAGGGAGTACATGGAGGAATTCCACCAGCTGTTGGCAGCAGAGGTGAATTGTTGTTTCTGCAATTCTAGGCTGAGTTTATGTAGCTGTTGAACTCGCGTTTCTACGAGTCCAGATTCATTTATGTAGAAACAACAATCTTCTCTGAGGAAAAGACAGGTCCCTCCTTTTTCGGCCATTAACAGGTCTAGTGCACGGCGGTTTTGTAAAGTAACTTGGGCAAGGGAAGTCAATTGTCTCTGCAATGAGGCAAGGGATTCAGCGGAAGCTTCCATAGCTATGGAGAATTGATGAGAGAGTTTTGCAGTGCTGATAAGAAAGCTCCCCCGGCTAGTCCTGCAGCAACTAAGGACGTGGTGAATGAGACTCCGGCTACTAGGGGGAGGAATATAGCTCGTTTTGGTCTAGAGAAAGGGGCAGAGTCCCACCTAGAAAATTCTGCAGGGGTGCGCAAGGTTAGTTGAGGGACTAGCGTGACAGGGAGACACAGTAGGGTTATAGTGGCCTGAGCGGAAAGGTTCTTATATAGGGTCCCATTGCACCAGAAGAAAGAACCAGGAGGGGCAAAGAGGGTTGAGTTGGGAGTGGAAGTTGTATTACAGAGGGTAGTGCCGGCATTTGAATAACAAAAGGAAACTTGTGTCTGTCCAGGGTTTAGGAACAAGGGGACGTCAGGGATCAGGGGTGGTATGTGGCTATTGTTAGGGTTTACGCTGAGAGAAGCGTTAGACGGGCCTGGAAGTGGAACTGCAGTTAACGGCGGTCGCCCTAGAGCCACGCAGAAGAAGCATGCAGAGAGATTGCCTAGGCCAGTGGTGTTTGCGATTTCTAACCCTTCTCTTAATAGGGATAACCAGGAAAAGGGGCGGGTAGGAGTTAAAGTTGAAAGCTGGACATTTAATTCCCTTTCCTGGTTCTGTATAGCCGCGTGTAGGGTGGTCTGGATCTGAACAAGGGAATGCCAGAGAAAGAGACGGCTACTAGGCCAGGTAGTTCCTGAAGTCAAGTACATAGCCCCTTTTTGCTGGGAAGTCCAGCGGGGGTTCCAGGGGTCCCAGATAACCCAGGTGTAGCCTGATGTAGTTTTAAAGAAATTGTGTGACTGCCACGTTTGACTGGATAGGGACTCAGAAGTTTTTAGGATTTTAACAGTGTGAATTTTGCAGGACCTATATGGACAGCCGACACTTTGTTCTACCCATGAGTTATTACAATAAGAGAGTGTTTGGTCAAAGAGGAAACAAATTGCGGTGCTGCTTTTCCTGGCTGGTGTTTAAAATCAGTGAAATTTAGGTGGATGGGAGTGCTACAGCCCCCAGGGGGACAGTCAGCAGTGCCTAATACATAGCCCTTTTGTTCTGTCTGAGCATAATTGGTCCAGTTCTCAGTCAGGAAGAAACACCAAGCGAAAGGGGATGTTGCCGGGTTCGCCTGGGTCTCCCCACAAGGTATCCATAAGAGTAGAAGAGTTATAAAGGAGGTAGGTGTCACAGTTACAGTTTAGGTTGCTGACGGCATAGAACAAGTTTTAGAGGGTTTTCTTTGGTCCGGTCAACTGTCCAGGTTGCTGCCTCTCCCGTCGAGGATGTAACAAGGTCCGAGAGTGGGTCTATAGGCTTGGCGTGGGTGTGATGAATCCAGGCGGTGATGCCTTCCACTTTGAGGGCCGTAGGCGTAGTCAGGATCACCTGGAATGGTCCTTTCCACCGGGGTTCTAGGGTTTCTTGTCGGTGGCGCTTGACGAGGACCCAGTCTCCCGGTTGTATTGATGTGGAATGGGTGGAGGCCCAGCTTCATATAGTTCTTTAGCTTGGGCCAGACTTCCTCATGAACTCTCTGTAGGGCTTGTAAGGAGAACAAAAGTTCAAGACCATTATCTGTGTCAGCTTTGAGGAGATTGTCTTTAAGGTTAGGGAGGATAGGGGGTGGTTTGCCATACATTATTTCATAAGGGGTAAGTCCTAGTTTGTAAGGAGAGTTACGTGCCCGGAACAGAGCATAGGGGAGGAGGACTACCCAGTTAGCGCCAGTCTCCATGGTCAATTTAGTTAGGGTCTCTTTTAATGTTCTATTCATTCTTTCTACCTGACCTGAGCTTTGGGGTCGATAAGCACAATGTAGTTTCCAATTAGCCCCAAGGATGGAAACCAGTCCCTGACTTACCTTTGCAGTGAAGGCCGGCCCATTATCCGACCCTATCATGACTGGAAAGCCGTACCTGGGCAGGATTTCTTCTAGGATCTTTTTGGCCACAATCTGTGCAGTTTCTTTCTTTGTCGGAAAAGCTTCTGCCCATCCTGAGACTGTATCTATAAAAACTAGTAAATATTTGTATCCATATTTTCCTGGCTTTATTTCAGTAAAGTCAATTTCCCAATATATACCAGGTCTATCTCCCCTGTGTCTTTTTCCCGTGGTCTGGGTCCCGTGACTGGCGTTATTGAGTTGACATACTACACAGTTTTTAACCGTGGCGTCTACTTTTTCAGGGGCATTTTTAATTTTTAGTCCAGCGTGTTGAATCAAATCTAACATCCGTCGTGGGCCCAGATGAGTGCTTCAGTGGATTTGTGCTATTATTCGCTGCCCCAACCTGTCTGGGAGAATGGTATTGTTGTTAGATTCTTTCCACCACTGATTACTGACCTGTGTTCCGGGGAGTTTACTTATCCACTGGAGGTCTTCTTCTGAGTATTCTGGGTGAAAGGGCAACCCTCTGGGCCCGGGATCAGGCAGCTGGAGGGCCAGCAGCTGAGGAGTGGTTTTAGCCACGTCCTTTGCAGTCTGGTCAGCCAGGTTGTTTCCTCGAGTGACTGGGTTAGTGGCCTTTTGATGTCCCAGACAGTGGACGATAGCCAGCTTTCTGGGTTCCCAAAGGGCAGCCAGAAGATTTAAGATTTCTTCTTTATTTTTAATGTCTTTTCCTTCAGCTGTGAGAAGCCCCCTCTCTCTGTATATAGCCCCATGTATGTGGGCAGTGGCAAATGCATACCGGCTGTCAGTATATACTGTCAGTTTACACTCTTTGCCTAGTTTTAGGGCTTGTGCCAAGGCTATTAACTCAGCTTTTTGAGCCGATGTTCCTGGAGGTAAAGGCTCAGCCCAAATTATCTCAGTCTCTGAGGTTACCGCCGCCCCCGCATACCTCTGTCCTTGGTGAACGAAGCTGCTTCCATCAGTGAACCAGGTGAGATCTGCATCTGGCAGCGGTCGGTCCTGGAGGTCTTCTCTGACTCCATGTACCTGGGCTAGTATTTCAGCAGTTGTGGAGCGGCTTACTTAAGTCTGGGTCTGGCAGCAACGATGCCGGGTTTAGGGTTGTCGGGGGCTTAAATGTTATTCTGAGGGGGTTTAGCAACAGCCCTTGATAATGGGTAAGCCAAGCATTGCTGAGCCATCGGTCGGGGGGTTGTCGGAGGATGCCTTCGACAGCATGAGGGGTGGTGACTTGTAATTCTTGGCCCATGGTCAGTTTGTTAGCGTCTTTGACCATCAGGGCCATTGCAGCAATCATCCGGAGGCAAGGAGGCCATCCTGCAGCTACCAGGTCCGGTCTCTTTGAGAGGTATGCAACCGGTCTGCACCAGGGACCTAAATTTTGAGTTAATACTGCTTTCGCTATGCCCCGGCTTTCGTCCACGTATAAGTGGAAAGGCTTAGAGACATCCGGAAGACCCAGCACGGGGGCCGAGAGCAGAGCAGTTTTGATTTGCTGGAAAGCTTGCTCAGCCTCTTCAGTCCAATTGAAGGGCTGCTGCTCTTTGGTAGTCTGATAGAGGGGTTTTGCCAGTTCAGCGAAGCCAGGTATCCAGAGTCTGCAGAACCCTGCAGATCCCAGGAACTCTCTTACCTGTCATGTTGACTGCGGTCTGGGGATCTGTAGGACAGTCTCTTTTCGAGCATTTGTTAGCCAGCGCTGTCCGCCTCTAAGTAGATACCCCAAGTAGGTTACCTCTGGCCTGCAGATCTGGGCCTTTTTAGCTGAGGCTCGATAACCCAGGTTTCCCAAGGTTTTCAGGAGGTCTTTGGTTCCTTGGATGCAGGCCTCTGGGGACGTTGCCGCTATTAAGAGATCATCAACATACTGCAAGAGAGTTATACTGGAGTGTTGGCATCGGTACTCACCCAAGTCTTCGTGGAGGGCTTCATCAAACAGAGTTGGGGAGTTTTTGAATCCTTGTGGCAGTCTGGTCCACGTCAGTTGGCCACTTATGCCTCTCTCAGAGTCTGTCCACTCAAAGGCAAAAATTTCCTGGCTTTTAGGGGCTAAAGGCAGGCTAAAAAAAAGCATCTTTTAGGTCTAGCACAGTATACCATTGATTTTCAGGACTCAAGGTACTCAGGAGGGTGTATGGATTTGGCACCGTCGGGTGTATGTCCATTACCCTTTAATTGACTTCTCTTAAGTCTTGTACCGGTCTATATTCTTTACTGTTGGGTTTTTGTATTGGTAGCAGTGGAGTGTTCCATGGTGAGTGGCAGGGGCGTAGGACACCATGATCTAGGAGTCGGCAGATGTGTGGTAGAATTCCCTCTTTGGCTTCCAGGGTCATTGGGTATTGGCGCACGCGAACAGGGTCCATCCTGGGCTTAAGCTCAACAAAAATGGCGGGAGGGTGCTTTGCTAGCCCTAGCCCTCCTGTTTCTGCCCAAGCCCCCGGGAAGTTCTGGAGCCAGGAGTCTATATTTTGGTTAGGAGGCGTTAACTCCTGGTGAAGCCGGTACTCATCCTCTAGAGTTACGGTAAGAACAGATAGTGGCCTGTTTTGGGAGTCAGTCACTTTGGGCCCTTCTGGTTGAAAATGGATTTGTGCCCCCATTGTTGTCAACAGATCTCTCCCCAACAGGGGACAGGGCTGTCAGGGATGACCAGGAAGCTATGGGACACTTTCCCGGTTCCCAAGTTTACTGCTCTCTGGGTTGTCCATGGATATTTCTTGGTTCCTGTGGCCCCTTGAACCCAGGAGGAGTTGGAAGATAACTTTCCATAGGGCTTGACTAAGACCGAATGTTGTGCCCCGGTATCGACCAGGAACTGGACCGGGGACCCCTCCACTTGTAAAGTTACCCTAGGTTCGGGGAGGGGATCCGAACCCCGTCTCCCTAGTCTGTATCTTGGGTAACTAGTATCGGCATAGATTTGGGCTGCCATTGTCCTTGCCTGGCTGGCGCTGTTTCTTTTTGGGGCAGTCTTTTATCCAGTGACCAATTTCTTTACAGTATGCACATTGGTCTTTACTCAGATTGCGCCTAGGGGCACGCGTGGATTGGGTGCTTCCTGGTGGTGGTTGTTCTTTTGGACGACCGCCGCCAGGACTTTGGTCATTTTCTCAGTGGCCCTAATTTGTCTTTCCTCTGGAGCATCTCTGTTGTTATAAACTCTCTGTGCTATGCAAAGGAGGTCCTGGACCTGTTTTCCCTCCAAATCTTCTAATTTTTGTAGCTTTTTCTGAATATCTGGGGCCGCCTGGTTGACAAAGGACATAATGACTGCTGCCTGATTTTCAGGTGCCTCTGGATCTATAGGTGTATACTGTCTAAAGGCTTCCATTAGTCTTTCTAGATAAACAGCAGGGCTTTCTGTCTTTCCCTGTAAAACAGAATATACCTTAGCCAAATTAGTGGGCTTGCGAGCTGCAGCCCGGAGACCCGCCATTAGAGTCTGGTGATAAACGAGTAGCTTTCCTCTACCTTCTGCTGTATTGTAGTCCCACGTTGGCCTGGTCAAGGGAAATGCTGCATTAATGAGGTCAGGGTTTGCAGTCGGTTGTCCGTCATCTCCAGGAACCAACTTTCTAGCCTCTACCTGGATTCTCTCCCGTTCCTCCGTTGTGAACAGAATGAGGAGGAGCTGTTGGCAGTCATCCCAGGTGGGCTGATGAGTGAACATGACACTAGAAGGGCTGTTAGGTCCTTGGGGTTATCAGAGAACCGGGCATTCTGAGTCTTCCAGTTGTACAGGTCACTGGTAGAGAATGGCCAATACTGGAGTCTAGGGTTACCTGTGTCATCAGGGGGTCCTATTTCCCTTAAGGGGAGCACTACAGTGGAATCGGGAACTCGCAGAGTTGCCCCACGCTGGACACGCCCGCGCGTTCGCCCTGCCGGCCCTCCCTAGCCATGTTCACTTTCAGTTTCTCCTGGCGCTGCGGCTGCTTCTCGGCCCTCATGGCTTCCTGGGAGTGCAGCCAGTTGGGCTTGGGCATGGGGTCCGGGAGGGGGAGGATAAGGCGGGGGTTCCAAGGATGCGAGGTCCTGGCTGTCAGGCAACACAGTGGGCAAGGGGGCAGTTGGAGTTTTTGGTCTTTTGGTGGTCCCAGTTGGTTGCGCGACTAGGGTTTTACAGGGTTCAGAGGTCAGCAGAAAGGGAGCTAGCCACGGGGGCGGATTTTCCACCAGATCTTGCCAGACTAAAATGTAGGGGATCTGATTTGGGTGTCCCGAACGACCTGGCAGGAAAACCCTTGATTTTACCTGGAGGATAATGGGGAGGCAGAGAGTTCCCTCAGCTGGCCAGCCTACGCCGAAGGTGGGCCACTCAGAGTGGCAGAGGGTTATTAATTTTCCCTTTTTAAGTTCTATACTGAGATCATGTCCCCTTGCTCTCACATCTTTAAAATTATTGACAAGGAGAGAAAGTGGTGTGGTCTGGGAGTTGCCCATTCCGAGGAAGTCCTGTTGATAGACGATGGGTGGTAAGGGATATTAGTGCCTGGTACAGGACTGGCTCCGAAGCTCCTGTAAATCAAGGTAAATTAGTAGCAACAGATAACTTCCAACAACCAAGATATATTGATCGCTAGCGCGTCTCGGGCTTAGGACCCGACCAGAAGCAGATGGGCCACAGAATACAGAGCCCCAGATGAGGACTGGAGGACGTCTCCCACCGGCCTCCACTGACTGTCCTATAGCGCAACTGCCAGGACTAGATCAGTCTCATATACAGACCCCGCAGGATTATTCAGAGGCAGACAGACAACATATAAACAGAGCCGGCTTACTCACTTTTGCAATGACCCGTCGGCCTGGGGTCTGGTGGGCTTAGGGGCAATCCCAGACGAGCCCCCAAGATGTAATGCCCAGACCCGCGATGACCCAAAAGCAACCACCAGAGTCCAGAGACAAAGCCAAGCAGCAGGGATTGCTTTATTTCGAGTTCGAACTCGGTTCCCTCCAGCTAGGTATCAGATCCTAGGGAGAGACCCCGAGCTCGGTGTTCAGCCGTCTTTTATAGTCAGACACAAACGAGTTACAGCAAGTTACAGAGTCACTGGGGATTTGTACAGTTGTAGGTTTACAATTGGCTGACATTTAAAGTTAAACATTAGTCAGTTGTTCATTGGTTCCCGTCCTTTGACCAAACCACAAATGGCCGCTTTCCCACCCTTTGACCAAACCACAAATGGCCACTTGCCCTGCTAGGGACTTTCCAGATAACCTTGTTGTTTTTAGCATTAAGGGGAGTTTCCTGACTTTTCTGACCTCGGATATTCCTGACTTTTCTGACCTCTGATATTCAGTATTTTTCCACTCCTCAGCACTATGTTTTTCTTTGACTTTGGGCAAGTTACTTAAGCTTTCAATGCCTCAGTACCCTACTCTGTAAAATGGGGAAATACCTTCCTCTTAGGGTTGCTATGAGGCACAACTAAGCTAATACCTGTCTATATAAAGGGGCTTAGGACAGTGCCTCTCAAACAGCAAGAGCTGTCAAAGGATCAGTTACGTTTCACTGCCGTATTCCCAGTCACTAGCAAAGTACCTTCAACAGAGCATGAGTTATTGGTGGATTAATACACCATGAATGTTTAGGATGAGTGTAAATGAATTTTACTTCTAAAATAAGCAGACTGTTTTTGTTCTTGTTTTGTTTAAGGTGTACATAAATTAGCAGGATACAGGACCCTTTCCCACCTACAGGTAACTTCCTTATCCTCAGGAAATATTTCTAAGCATTCTACAGTCTGTCCTAAGTATCTTGTTCCTCAGTTCCAGGGGTGGGAGTGGGTGCTAGAACTTGAACACTGCTGGCAGATTGGCTGTCACCAACTACTCACAAAAGCTGTCACCGCTGTGGCTTGCTTTCCCTCCCTCCACCCCTGTATGTTCTTGTTTGCTTTTTCTGGTTCACAGCAGGTATCTTTTCTTCCAGTGAATACTGAGGTTAAAAGATCCGTCACTCTTTGTTATCAATTTCCCCTCTTCATCTAATAATAGTTATTAGCACATTCTTTTTATGTCTCTGTTCAATTCAAAAAGTACTGAGCTATATTTCCCTGCTGACAATGATGGGAGAAGTGGTTATATTTTCTTTCCTGCTTTAGCCTTTTCTCTCTTTCACCCTTAAAAGTCTCTATTATTTTTATACCACTACTGCATTGGGTACCTTCTATTTGTGGATTCTCTTTTGGTATTATCCACTTAAGAATAACTTCAAGTACAACAAGGGAAGTGAGTTAAATATCTAAAGAATCATTCTACCTAATGAAGGCCAGAAATGGAGGGAAAGGGGTGACCCCCACTAACAGGCCAAAACATAACTTGGGGATTTGTTAAAATCAGATCAATTTTTTCCGTATTTAAATCTTTGATTAAAAACATTTAAGGTATTACTAATCATCAGGAGCAGCAGCCTGTTTATTTTTAAGAGCTATCATCTGTTCTTACGGAATGCCAATTATTGCACTAATTGTTATAAGATACATCTCAGAATTGGTCAAGGAAAAGGGCTTCCCGATAGTGAAAACTGTTTCGAGTATCAAACTATTCATGCAAATTTGGGCTCTAATGATACACAGAGAACAATCAGCCTAAATATTTCATATAGTAGTTTAAAAATTATATTACAAACTGTTTTTATCACTTAATTGACCCTCATTGAGTCAGTACTTTAAAGAAAAGTCAATGAAAAAGAAAAAGTAAGATTGGTTATTATATTTATAAATGTATCATATTACGTGTCTACTTAGTCAATGCAGGATACAATTCTTTATAGAATCTGCAAGATATTAACTAGAGTAATTTTTAAATTGTATTGGTACCACCATATAAATATAGGCAGACTAAAAACATGGGGTAGAATTTGAAAACTAATTATAAAAGTGGCTCCACTACTTTTATAATAGAATCCTAAAAAGAAACAGCAACATAAAATAAAATAATAAATTGTTAAATATACTCACAATTTCTGCTGTATGACCCCTGAAAGTATGGTAACATTTTCCTGTTTCTACACTCCAGAGTTTGCAAGTTTTATCAAAGGACCCAGTGGCAATTTTGTCACTAAGATTTAAAAGAAATGTGGAATATTAAAAAAAGACACGTTATATAATAACTGAACTAAGATAAGAGATGTTAATACATGAGTAAAAAATTTACTTCACTTCTAAAGCTATAAGCAATCTTAAATTTGTTTCAGTGGATAATAAAAGTCTAATTTTTGAGTGGTATCAATTTACACATTTAATTTCAAAGGTTTCAAAGTTATAGGTATGTTTGTTTGGGATTATAACAATTTTTTAAAATTATACTTTAAGTTCTAGGGTACTTGTGCACAACATGCAGGTTTGTTATATATGTATACTTGTGCCATGTTGGTGTGCTGCACCCATCAACTCGTCAGCACCCATCAACTCGTCATTTACATCAGGTATAACTCCCAATGCCATCCCTCCCCCCTGCCCCCTCCTCATAATAGGCCCTGGTGTGTGATGTTCCCCTTCCAGAGTCCAAGTGATCTCATTGTTCAGTTCCCACCTATGAGTGAGAACATGTGGTGTTGGTTTTCTGTTCTTGCGATAGTTTGCTGAGAATGATGGTTTCCAGCTGCATCCATGTCCCTACAAAGGACACAAACTCATCCTTTTTTATGGCTGCATAGTATTCCATGGTGTATATGTGCCATATTTTCTCAATCCAGTCTGTCACTGATGGACATTTGGGTTGATTCCAAGTCTTTACTATTGTGAATAGTGCCGCAGTAAACACACGTATGCTTGTGTCTTTATAGCAGCATGATTTATAATCCTTTGGGTATATACCCAGTAATGGGATGGCTGGGTCATATGGTATTTCTAGTTCTAGGTCCTTGAAGAATCGCCATACTGTTTTCCACAATGGTTGAACCAGTTTACAGGGATTATAGCAATTTTTAAAACGAGTTTAATGAATGTAGCAAAAGGTTTAGTTTAGAAAATTACTTACAAATTAAAATAAATAACGTATAGTATGAACTGTGTAAACATAGAAAAATTCTGTTAATAAGTATATGGAAAAGAATAATATTGAATGTAAAAGAAAAATGAAAAAAGATAAATCCCATTAAAAATATGGTTAATATCAAGCCTGTAATCCCAGCACTTTGGGAGGCCGAGACGGGCGGATCACAAGGTCAGGAGATCGAGACCATCCTGGCAAACACAGTGAAATCCCGTCTCTACTAAAAAATACAAAAAAACTAGCCGGGCGAGGTGGCGGGTGCCTGTAGTCCCAGCTACTTGGGAGGCTGAGGCAGGAGAATGGCGGGAACCTGGGAGGCGGAGCTTGCAGTAAGCTGAGATCCGGCCACTGCACTCCAGCCTGGGCGACAGAGCAAGACTCCGCCTCAAAAATAAATAAATAAATAAAAATAAAAATAAATAAATAAATAAATAAAAATATGGTTAATAAGGTTTTGAGAATTTAGACAGTGCTTGTCCTCCTAAGGAAATAATGCCTATATTATTCCAGTTGTAAGAGGGCTTAGAAAGGAAATACAAAGACTTCAGTGACTTTCAACTAAGAGGCTTCTCATATTGACTGAGGGGCAGGGCTGTCATCAACATCCAACAAGCAAGAGTAGATTACCCTGTTTGGCCTTTGATCTTGGAACTAAAACCTTTCCTTTTAACCCTGGCTTACATCTGTCTTTTATACCAGCTCTTCAAGGTGTTCACTCAATTGGATTATCATTTACAGCACAAGCTCATTTTCCCAAAGTGTAAGAGATCTCACCACCCAACACATATATCCTAAAGCAGACTAGAAATTTATATTTATCCAGATGCCTTGATTCTCTCCCTTGTCCCAGGACACCCATATTTCTGTAGTGTCTACGTGATCTCTCAGACTAAAGCAAAGTGGCACCCTCTTTGTCAATGATTGAAGGGCAGCTTATATTGGCAAACACTCACGCACCCAAAGCTTCCTAACAGCGTATCTGACCAGGCTTTCTCCTCTGGCATCCAGCCCAGGGCATTTTACTTCAGCTGCTGATGTCTTCCAATATGTGCTCAAGATAAGCTCAAGGCCTTGCACTTTTTTTTTTTTCTTTTTTTGAGACAGAATTTTATTCTGTTGCCCAAGCTAGAATTCAGTGGTGCAATCTCAGCTCACTGCAACCTCAACCTCCAGAGCTCAAGCAATCCTCCCACCTGAGTAGCTGGGACTACAGGTACATGTCACCATGCTTGGCTAATATTTTTTATTTTTTTGGAGAGATGAGGTCTCATTATGTACATTCTTTATCAGTTCTCTCAATTTTTTTTCACGCTTCCTGCCCCTCAAACATATGAGTCTGGAGTTGTTGTTTCTTGACTGATATCTATTCTATCACAAACTGTTCTCTATATCCACATGACACCACGTTATAGAAGATATCTTTTTGGGAGTACCTGCTCCCAATGTTTAACGTGGGTTCTTTGCTATTTCCTAAGTGTCTCAGCTGGGTTGAGAAATAAAGGGAAAGAGCACAAGGGAGAGAAATTTAAAGCTGGGTGTCCGGGGGAGACATCACATGTCGGCAGGATCCGTGATGTTCCCCAAGCCATAAAACCAGCAAGTTTTTATTAGCAATTTTCAAAACGGGAGGGAGTGCACAAGTAGGGTGTGGGTCACAGAGATCACATACTTCACAAGGTAAGAAAATATCACAAAGCAAATGGAGGCAGGGTGAGATCACAGGACCACCAGATGAGGTGAAATTAAAATTGCTAATGAAGTTTCGGGCATGCATTGTCATTGATAACATCTTATCAGGAAACAGGGTTTGAGAGCGGATAACCTGTCTGACCAAAATTTATTAGGTGGGAATTTTTCCATCCTAGTAAGCCTGGGAGCACTATAGGAGACCAGGGTTATTTCATCCCACCGGCTTCGACCATAAAAGACGGGACACCTTAAAAAGGGGCTATAAGCCTACCTTCAGGGTGCATTCTCTTTCTCAGGGATGTTCCTTGCTGAGAAAAAGAATTCAGCGATATTTCTTCTATTTGCTTATGAAAGAGGAGGAATATAGCTCTGTTTCTGTCCGGCTCACCATTGGCCAGTTCAAAGTTACCTCTCTTGTTCCCTGAACATCACTGTTATCCTGTTCTTTTTTAAAGATATCCAGATTTCATATTCAAACACACATGCTCTACAAACAATTTGTGCAGTTGACATAATTACAAGGTCCTGAGGCAACATTCATCCTCCTCAGTTTACAAAGAAAATGATGAGATTAAGAGATTAAAGTAAAGACAGGCATAGGAAATCACAAGGATATTCATTGGGGAAGTGATAAGTGTCCATGAAATCTTCACAATGTATGTTCAGAGATTACAGTAAAGACAGGTGTAAGAAATTATAAAAGTATTAATTTGGGGAACTAATAAACGTCCATGAAATCTTCACAATTTATGTTCTGCCACGGCTTCAGCCAGTCCCTCCGTTCGGGGTCCCTGACTTCCCACAACAATATCTCTCATGTCAATGTGTTTGAGAATTACTGTATTGAATCAAAGCTTACACCTGCCCTAAGGTATAAAGCAGATACACAGTAAATTTGGTTGAAGTTTTTTTTAATCTCTCTCTCTCTAATACACATACACACACACACACACACACACACTCCCTCCCTCTTATTCTTTGGTGATTGTGTTGAATTCATGCTACCAAAACCCCAGTGACCCCAAAGTGCAATGAGAAACACTGCATTCATGCATACATGAATCATCAGGCGAGGATAACTGATTGGATGAGGGGGTTTTCATCAGGGGCTCTCGGTAGAATTCAGTCGAAGGGTCAAAAAGTATCCCTCACCTCTCCAACAAGAGAAAACATCACTCTCAGATAGACACCCAAACACGTCACGTTTGTTAAGTAGACTGTTAAAGGATATGGCGTTATGTTACAGAGAATATCCTTTAAATAGCATTGCAATGAAAATAGGAATTATACCAGAAGTAAAATAGTGTCATTTATAATTTCAATAAAATCTTTATCTTTTCATAAGCTGGTGTAATAAGGTATTATAAAAACTGTCATTCTCTGGAATATAAAAATGCACAGATCAAAGTTAAACTTTCTAAAACTTAATTGGAATGTTTAATCATTTTAATGTACCAATTTAAGTTTGCTGCCATCACAATTAACATCTTTTGAAAGGGTATTACATTTTTTACAGATATTATATGGGCAACCTAGATATCAAATTTTTAAACTATAGTATAAAATGTCTATTCTAAGTGTATCAAATTTTTATGAAATTCCTCTATTCTTTCCGCCCCTACCCAGGCAATGAGTGTATTACTTTATTACGAGTGTATTGTCGCGTCTGCATCCTAAATGACCTCCTGGTGTTCTATTTCTTCTCACATCCAAACCCTCTGACCTCTTCTCTCTGCCAGAGCTATCCTTCTATTTAAAACATCACTTTCATTGTTCCACTTTTTGTTCCTAAACCCTTGATGGCAACTCAGTCCTACAGGACAGAGTTTAAACTCCACTGAATGCTCCGACCTCACACACTTCTGTTTCTCAACATGAAGTGCTCACTGCAGAGACTGGCCACTGAGTGTGCCTGATGAATCTCCTCCTTGAAACACTGAGCTGCTGAGGTCTCTTTGCTCCGTGTGTCCTCTCCACTGCTCACCACCTTCATCCTTCTGGCTTCCGCTTTCGGCTCACACCATCTCTAAAGACTCTCACCAGGAGAAATCACAGTGATCTCTTCTCTTAATTGTTAAATCATTTACTGTTTTGTTCTAGTCATCATAACACTAGAGTAAATGAGCCACATTTATAGAACCAGCTTTATCTATGGAAACATTCATTTAGCATGTGCAATCATGAAAATACATGCTTGTCTAAAAAATGTATACTCCACTAGATATAAATATATATTTGTTTGCCAATCTTTTCACAAGAGGGCACTGTCTTTCTTTGATTATGTGTCAGCTAAGTGGAGTTCACCATTTGTCTTTCAGAAATGTTATCAAACCTCTACAATATCTAGTTTTCTTTCTTTCTTTTTTTTTTTTTTTTTTTGAGACGGAGTCTCGCTCTGTCACCCAGGCTGGAGTGCAGTAGTGGCCGGATCTCTGCTCACTGCAAGCTCCGCCTCCCGGGTTCACGCCATTCTCCTGCCTCAGCCTCCTGAGTAGCTGGGACTACAGGCGCCCGCCACCTCGCCCGGCTAGCTTTTTGTATTTTTTTTTTAGTAGAGACGGGGTTTCACCGTGTTAGCCAGGATGGTCTCAATCTCCTGACCTCGTGATCCGCCCGTCTCGGCCTCCCAAAGTGCTGGGATTACAGGCTTGAGCCACCGCGCCCAGCCAATATCTAGTTTTCTTTTCTTGCAAATGGAATGAGAACTTAAAGAACTTAAACATACATGCAGAGCAATCTGAGTGCAGAATTTTTCTAGATTTTGACAGTATGCTTTCCAATTGAACATTGATCTCATCCACAACTTCATTTAGTTGTGAAACAATTTTTCAAAGATTTGCCTTATCTATGCTTCCCTAGAAAAGACCAGGTTTCTTTTCCACTCATATTTTATTAGTTTATGTAATATTTAGTTAAATTACACGTTACGTTACACAATTACAATTGAAAGCACAACCAACATAAGCACATTGGTCGACAAATACAACTAACTCTTGATCAGTTTAGAACCTAACCAGTGGGAGGAGAATGCCCATTCCAGTGGGTATCTTCATTGCTACAGATGCTCAGGGTGCCCTGGGAATCAGCAGTGTGTCGTGAGGAAGAATAGAGGACACTGGGTAATCTCCTGTCAATTACCTAGAGGTTGGCTTAAAAATACTTCTGTTGTACTTGGTACTGTTATTTAGCATGTTGGCATGTTGCCACACACATTTTTTTCCTGCCTGGCAAGACTGTAAATTAACTTCTAAATGAAGTAAACCATGCTGTGTGTATATGTCACATTCCCCCAGAGGCACCAGCCCAGAGCTGTGAACATCAACATGCACTGCCTGTTGGAACTTCCAAGGGTGGAGAGTCAAGTCTTGCCTGAGCATGAACTCCAGCTCTCCTCTTTACTACCATGCGATCCTTGGAAGCATACTTGAACCTTGTATTCTTTTTTTTTTCTTTTTTCTTTTTTTGCCAGAGTCTCACTCTGTTGCCCAGGCTGGAGTGCAATGGTGTAATCTCAGCTCACTGCAACCTCCACCTCCTGGGTTCAAGTGATTCTCCTGCCTCAGCCTCCCGAGTAGCTGGGACTACAGGCACCCGCCATCATACAGTACATATATTAGCCCAGCTAATTTTTGAATTTTTAGTAGAGATGGGGTTTCACCATGTTGGCCAGGCTGGTCTCAAACTCCTGAGCTCAAGTGACCCACTGCCTCGGCCTCCCAAAGTACTGGGATTACAGGCGAGAGCCACCGCGCCTGGACTTAAACCTTGTATTCTGTATGAGGATAGTGATAGGTAACCCAAAAACCCCTTTAAGCATTGAAGGAGGTATTTAAAAGGCTTCCAAAGCACATACCAAGCACTCAGTCAGTTTAGACCTCTTGTCTGCTTCCCTTTCTCCCCAAGCAGATGGAGGGATGAATAAATGAATTAATGAACAAATACGTGAAAGGATGAACACACCCGTAAGGATTGTTGAATGCCATGGCATAAACCACATTCCTGTGGCCCTCCAGGGTGTTCAGCTCCTCTCCAGACGCAGTGTCCCAGAGCTTGCACGTCCGATCGTAGCTTCCTGTGATAAAGCTAACACAAGGAATATAAACGTGTTGCAAGGAAGAATGGCAGTGTGTTAATAAACACTTCATGTTTTACCTGCAGGATAATAACTCTATTTAGTATGCTGTTTTTTTGTCTGTTTGTTTGTTTGAGAGGGAGTCTCGCTCTGTCACCCAGGCTAGAGTGCAATGGCATGATCTCGGCTCACTGCAACTTTTGCCTCCCAGGTTCAAGCGATTCTCCTGCCTCAGCCTCCTGAGTAGCTGGGATGACAGGTACCCGCCACCGTGCCTGGCTATATTTTTGTGTCTGTTTTTAGTAGAGATGGGGTTTCACCATGTTGGTCAGGCTGGTCTTAAACTACTGACCTCAGGTGACCTGCCTGTCTCAGCCTCCCAAAGTGCTGGGGTTACAGGTGTGACACACCACGCCTGGCCTATTATGCTTTTTACAATGGAAATCATGTGTGCAGAATAAAAAGTTAAATTGAGAACAATATCTAAATTGTGATATATTCCGTTGTTCCAGCCCCACCCCCACCCCACCCCGAGACAGAGTCTTGCTCTGTCACCCAGGCTGGAGTGCAGTGGTGCAATCTCAGCTCACTGCAACCTCTGCCTCCCAAGCTCAAGCAATTCTCCTGCCTCAGCCTCCTGAATAGCTGGGATTAGAGATGCACCACCACGTCTGTCTAATTTTTATCTTTATTTTTAGTAGAGATGGGGTTTCACCATGTTGGCCAGGCTGGTCTCCAACTCCTGACCTCGTGATCTGCCTCCTTGGCCTCCCAAAGTGCTGGGATTACAGGTGTGCACCACCACACTCAGCCTATATTCTATTTAATAAACAAATGAACGGTTCCTTTAACATTCTCCTACAGGAATAGTGAGCCGAGCATAATGTAAAATAGCAGCATCTTAATCATTCCTTCAACATTCAATTAGGAAAGAGACTTTCTTTTTAAAATATCTCTGAAATCAAAATATTGCCTCAAAAGTATAACAAAAATATATTTCCCCAGCACAGAAAACAATCCACAAAATTGAAAAGCCAGTCTGAATGTCAAGTGGTAACAATAAAAGGTGAAGAAAAGTCTAATAGCAAAACTCAACTAAACAGGCAGGTTGACAAGACAAGGTATCTTTGATTTCTCCTAGGTATTTTCCTTCTACCATCTTCTCCCACAGACTTTCTCTACCTTTGGATAGATGCAAACTCACATTTGCAACTATACACATATATACTATAGATACTTTTATGGGTTGAAATATAAGCCCTCTAAATTTATATGTTGAAGTCCTAATCCCCCAGAACCTTAGAATATGAATTTATTTGGAAATAAGGTCATTGCAGATATAATTATTAACAGTTAAGTTAGGGCCGGGCGCAGTGGAATCCCAGTGCTTTGGGAGGCCAAGGCAGGCAGATCACCTGAGGTCAGGTGTTCGAGACCAGCCTGACCAACATGGAGAAACCCTGTCTCTGCTAAAAATACAAGAAATTAGCTGGGTGTGGTGGCAGGCTCCTGTAATCCCAGCTACTCAGGAGGCTGAGGCAAGAGAAGCGCTTGAACCTGGCAGCTGGAGGTTGCAGTGAACCAAGATCACGCCATTGCACTCCAGCCTAAGCAACAAGAGTGAAACTCCCTCTAAAAAAATAAAAGAGTTCGTTAAATTAGGATGAGATCATGCCGCAGTAGGGTGGGCCCTAATTCAATATGTCCATATAAGAACAGGCCATATAGACACAGACACGCACAAGGAAAACCACGTGAAGATGAGAGCAGAGCTCAAGGTGATGCTTCTCCACATCAAAGATGGCCAGCAAACCACCAGAAGCTACAGGAACTGTGGAACAGCTTCTTTCCCATGGCCTCAGAAGGAACTGACCCTGATGACACCTTGACCTCTGACCTCTAACCTCCACAACTGTGACACAATAAATTTTGGTTGTGTAAGCCACTCAGTTTGTGCTACTTTATTATGGAAGCCCTAGCAAACTGCTTATTGTATGTCTATTTTGTGTTTATTTTATGTCTATAGGTCAAGAGGAGGCTTCTCCCTCGTCTCTGCTACCTAGCACGTCAGCTCCCAAGCTGATCACAGCCATGCTCTCAATAGAGACTTGAAGCTACTGTTCACCATACCCCAAATCACTGACCTAGATGGAAAACGCCTGCTCTGAATAGACTGATCACAGCCAATCAAGTTAGATATGAGGCCACCCTGCCCGACTCATTCCTGAGTTGAGTTCTTCACAAGCCACATTTGCTGAGAACCCAATATGCCTCCCATTCACTGTGGCATGAATATGACAGAAAACTCAGATTAGAATAGTGGGAAAAAGGGCTTATATTTCTCCTCAATATCCAAGAGGGTACTGAAATCAGAAAAATGAATATATTATGTACTTAGCAAACTGGAATCTTTGATAAACACAGAAATTTGTTTCATTGCTAAAAATTAGATATAAAAAGAGAATCTTACCATGAGCCCGATTTGTTAAGTGCAACATTAGTCAGTGGCAATATATGTGCTTTGAGAACCTTCAGTGAAAGAAAACACCATTTTTTAGACTCAAGCCAAATTAAATGTAATTTGTTGGTTATAACTTCAAACCAATGAAGACATTCAATTTTGTCTTAATTATACATCAGATTTACCTTTAGACAGTACTATGTGGCATCTTATTGACACCACTAAGTGTTACCAATTAGTGCTATGTAGTATCTTATTGATAGCACTAATTGGTAACATTTTCTTTTACATATGGCACATAGTTTGTACATATGTATAGACTGGGTATATAGGCAATACACTAAATATGTTTCAATAAAGATTTGACAATGTATTATTACTTTATGAATCCTGAAGCTCCTTTAGAGTCAGAATATGTCTTCTTTATCTTTCAATCCCTACAACATCTAACATTCACACAGTGAATGTTACATGAATATTTGTTGAACGCATATATATAGATTGGACAGTCTATTAAGAGTGATTGGCTGGGCTGGGACAGTCCAAGTTATGTCTGTTATCCAAATATAACTATTAATAGCATGTACCTTCACTATCAAAAATATTCCCTTTGGAGAATAAATTATGAGACATGCTTGTTATATAGCTCATATTTGAAATTAAACAGTGCCACCTGCTGGACAAAGAAATGTTACAAGACTATAACATCCTCTTCCAGAAACAAATGCCTAGATAGTTTGTATCAGGTGAGTATATAACTAATAATTATATTTTATTATCATAATTATATTTAAATCATAAAAGATAAAAGCAGTGTAATACAAAGTAATTCTAAGATAATGACAAAGGAAAATTAAAAGCTTTTCTTGAAGTACTAAATGACTATATTTGCTATATTTAATCATCAAAAAAACTATTTAAAAAGCATATTTACATCACATTAAAACTATATGTCATACAAATAAATAATTTACTGAAATATGGTTTAGTTCACATGAAGGCAGAAAATATGAAATGTTGATTTGTCATAAAACACAACTTCTTAATGTTACTTTAACTAGAAAAAAGCTTTACTTATTCCAGAACTTAAAACTATCTTAATAATACTAACCCTTTAAATTTATCCTTATGTGAGGAGCTGATATCTTTATTTAACCTCTCAAGAAATAAGTGTTTTGGATTTCACTCGTTCATTTAACAAATAATTATTGGGACAATCTTAGCAAACATGTGAGGCACTACAGTCACACACTGACATGCATTTTTCATGGAAAAAATATTTTTAGGGAAAGAAAAATAAATAAAGTATCAATCATTTCACTGAAATTCTTCTATGATATTTTTGTAAATCCATTACCTTAAAAAGATAGAATGTATGATTGCTGTGCTGGCCAAGTTTCTCTTGTAACCTGTGTATCAAAAGTTTGACTTGCTCTGTTTGTGCAGCTGTGATGAGAGGTTCTGCCTTCTGGATTTCTTCTACTAAAGCACTGACATCAGTACTGAAATTCACCCAAAAAAACGTTTATTTTATTTTATGTCAAAATTTGCATATATCTTTATTACATGAAGAATTGATTGTATTGTTTCATGAAGCACACTTATAAAATGTCAAAAACATCATTATCTTTCCCAAGAGATATTGGGGGGGGATCACATAAGTCAGTAAATAGATGATGGCAGGAAAGCAAGAAGCTTGGAATTTCTAAAACACATTTTTCCAAAGCTAAAGCTTGTTTCATGGAGGCTGTGCCAAGAGTCTAATGTTCTCACCTGGTGTTGTGGTTTGAATGTTTGCGTCCCCTTTAAAATTCATGCTGAAACATGTTCACCAATGTCACAGCATTAAGAGGTGGGGCCTGAATAGGTAATTAAGTCACAATGGTGGAGCCCTCCCGAATGGGATTAGATGCCCTGATAACAAGGCTTGACAGAGAGAGTTCATCGCTTTTGCCCTTCTGCCCTCTGCCATGTGAAGACACAGCATCAAGATGCCATCCTGGAGGCAGAGTGCTGCCCTCACCAGACGCCAAACCTGTGGGGGCCTTGATCTTGGATTTCCCAGACAGAACTGTGAGAAATAAATAATCCCATCTCAGGTCTTTTTTGTTACAGCAGCACAAAATGAATGAAGACACCTAGGAAGGCCTAGTCCATACTAGTTCTGAACATGAGCTCTTTTTCCTTCTTTCCTGTCTGTTTTGAATGAACATGTATTGAATGTTCCCAGCATCATACTTTTCACTTTACACATGTTCTCTTATTTAATCCTGTAACAATTTGCTAGTGTAATGCTTTTATCGTAATTATTTTAGAGACGAAGAAACTGAGGTTCAGAAAGATTTGATTTAAAATATTTTTAGGAAAAGAGAAAAATGCCTAACCCATAAATTTAAAGAATCATAAGACTAATATTAATATTTATTATGGACTAAAATATTATTTCCCTGAAAGATAACTGGTCTGAAAAATATACAGATAGATTCAAATTTCCTCTAGCATTCAAATAATTCACAGAAATTCTGAAAATGTTGCTGGTACAGAATAATATTCGGTCAAAAAAGGTTTCAATGTATATACACCATGAAGCATCCAAAATAGAGCCATTTGTGTGACAAGTCCTGTCACACACGTGTCTAGAAGATGCACTATGCAGGTTCCCCCACCTTTAAGAAAGAACTCAGGCCCAGCGTCAGGGTTGGAGCTTTGTTGCCTGACAGCTTCTAGCTGCAGCTCTTTCAGGCACCTTGGCATTCCAGGCCAGGGCTGCCTGTTCTCTCGTGGCTCTCCGTCCACCGCTGAGCAGGGGCGGAGCAAGAGCCTGGCCGTTTCTCCCTGTGAGGCATTCCTCTAGCCGGCAAGTTTTGCTCCTGAGCTCCTCCAGATTGGCAGGGATTCTGTTGTCCTGCCTCCTTCATCGAGGTCAGGTGGCTCCTCCTGCCTGATACTGCTTCTGCTTCATGCCCTGGACTGTCACAAGTGTCACTGCCCAATAAACCTTTGAGTCACCCACCTCTGTCTCAGGATCCACTTCCCAGGCATGTGGCCCCTGATAAGTATCCCCCTCTTCACCCCATCAACAAACATTAAGCTCCAGTTTTGTGCAAGGCACTGAGCTAGGAACCTGCTCATTCAATTGACATGTATTGAGTCGGTACTGTTGCTTTAGCACTGGGTGTGTAAAAGATACGATCCCAGCTCTCAAGAAACATAATCTATCAGAGTAAGAGTGAATATTTTGAACAAAAATGAACCAGGGACTGTCCATAATAATGACTTGGATAAACCCTGAGATATTCCATCGTCAAAAAGATAATTAATTTCATAAGAATTAAAAGGGTAAAAATGCTCCTTTGAAAAGTTTTCAATAACTTATATAAAAACAGATTTCCTTGCAAGATCCAAATGAACCAGATAACCTAAACACTCCAACCCTGTAGGATTTTCATGCAATAATTCCAGCATGTCATCTACGGTGCCAGTGTTTTTACAGGCACAATACTTCCAGATTCTTGCAAAAACTAGAAATAAAATTCATACTTTTTTGAGACATTTCTTTACTTTCTCCTATCACCAAAAGGTCATGTTTATGAGTGGCTAACGCCTTACATCTCCTCAGGAAAGCATAGCACGATTGAGTGACTATAACTAATATGAAGCCCTTCAAAGTGTTGAGTGCCTGGAGTCAGAGCCCACAAGTCCTTTTTGAAATCACCTAATAATTCATACTTTTAAAATATAAAAATCTGTGGTTTTGCGGAATGTCTAGCTGGAGGTTATTCTCTCATATAGAAGCTTATCTGTACCACTTGTGTGATATCCTATGTTGCACAAGTTGTTTCTCAAACTAGACAAAAAGCCTATCAAGTCTAGGGATTATGATTAATATCTTTATAGCCTCTTATAGAATCTAACCCAGATTAGATTCTTACATACGTGTTGAAGTTACATGTACATAATTGCTGACTAAATAAACGAATGTCTAACAAAGAAACTTTCTGCATGCTAGCATAATCACACAAATCAATAACATGTTCCATTTATAAAAATTACAGGTTGAGTTTGATATTAGGCCTCATTATTCCTGAAAATAACAAAGACTGTTGTATTCAATGACAATATTTGTGCCACTGTTTATTCTTTGACTTAAAAAAAAAAAAATCAATTGACTACCTTTTTTGTGCCAAGCACCTGAAATAAGACTTAGACCCTACATAGACCACCATCCTCTGAGCCATGCCCCATCCCCACCCTAGACAGGTGTTCCCAGAATCACCAAACCTCTCAAGTGGCAGCAGTTCCAGGATTGATAGAGCCCCTGTCTCATCAGCTATGGTGCCAAGTGTACTCATTATAAAACTAGAGAGTAGCCCATATCAGACAGGTCCTTTTGCTTACAGTCTCAGGCCACAAACCTAAAACATAACATTTTTGTTTTGTTTCTTTTGCAATTTTCACCCATTGAGATTATTTTCACCTTATCTGAACTTAGGCTCTCACAGGATAATCACTAGTCTGACTCTCTCTTGAAGTAGGATTTTTGTTTGTTTGTTTGTTTGTTTACAAAGACAGGGTCTTGCTATTTTGTGTTGCCTGAGCTGGTCTCAAACTCCTACCCTGAAGTGATCCTCCTGCCTTGGTCTCCCAAGGTGCTGGGATTACAGGTGTGAGCCACCACACTTGGCCTTGGCCTTGAAGTGGAGTTTTGTATGAGATTTCTTTTTTTTTTTTTTTTTGAAGACAGAGTCTCACTTTGTCACCTAGGTTGGAGTACAGTGGCGCAATCTCAGCTCACTGCAACCTCTGCCCCTTGGGTTCAAGCGATTCTCCTCCCTCAGCTTCCTGAAGAGCTGGGACTACAGGCATGCACCACCATGCCTGGCTAATTTTTGTATTTTTAGTAGATACAAGGTTTCCCCATGTTGGCCAGGCTGGTCTCGAACTCCTGACCTCAGGTGACCCTGCTGCCTCGGCTTCCTAAGGTACTGAAATTACAAGTGCGAGCAACCACGCCCGGCTATTTGCATTAGATTTCCTACAGAGAATGAACTCTGGGCATTACATGGGTTTCCTCTGGGTTCATACCAAGCTTCAGTAATAGAGATTAGGGCTCCTTGTTCTGCTCCATAACAATTAATGAGGAGGAACATACGCAGTCAGCCTGAAGAAGTATTTAATAAGAAAATAACAGGCTCAGTAACATTCTTAAAACTCAGTAACAAGTACTTCTCAAAAATGTAAAGGTCACTGGCTGGGCGCAGAGAATCGCTTGAACTCAGGAGGCGGAAGATGTAGTGAGCCGAGATCACGCCACTGCACTCCAGACTGGGCAATGAGAGCGAAGCTCCATCTCAAAAAGAAAAAAGAAAGAAAGTAAAGGTCAGCAAAAATAAGGGAAGTCTGAGAAGCGGTCGCAGCTTAGGGAAGCTTAAGGACACATGATGGCTAAATGTCATGCGGGATTCTGGATGGAATCCTGGAACAGAAGAAAGGAATTAGGGAAAAACTAAGAAAAACTGAATAAAGTGGGCTTTAGCTAATAATTATGTATCACACTGGTTCATTAATCCTAATAAATGTACCTCACTAATCTAAGATGTTAACATCAGGGGAAACTGGGTGTGGAAACTCTACCTTCACAGCCTCTCTAAAATTATAAACTAAAAGGTTTATTTTTTTAAGACCTTAGAAGAAAAGAAAAGAGCGATGACCCTTTTCCCACTTCCTCTTCATTCAGCAAGAGCCTCAGGTGCAACTCCCTGAAACAAACAGAAACTGATACACCACAGAAGAACAATTTTTTAAAAACAATGTATTATTTGCAGTTTATGCAGCTCATCCACACATCACTCTGTGTCAAGGCTTTCCCCATGCACATTTACTTGTTGAATCCTACAGCTAACTTACCTGGGACCAAGATCAAGCAAATCTATTGACTTCGTCTTTAATTCTCCATGTTTTTCATATTCCAACATAATTCCTATAGAAATAAACAAACATGTTATAAAAACACTTACGATGACCACCTATGTCAAAAGTTAACCTACGTTGCCACAGTTTTTTCCATTTTTGTTTTAAATGTTTAATTTTTTAACAACAAATAAGCAGTGATATCTAGTTCCAAAACAAGATCATGTAGACACACTTTTCCCCGGTCCTTCCCTCTAAATTTAACTAAATACCCTTGAAATTGTCCAATAGACAATGATAAAATAATAGAAAGATGGATGGAAGAAGGTAGACTGGCTATGGGTTTCAGGGCTTGAGGAATGACTACGTGGTGAGATTCCTGGATTTTCTTTTTATCACTACACCCCACACCCCAAAACTAGGACAAGAGGCCCCTAATCCCTGCCCCACAAATGGGGCCTCTGCAAGCAGTTTGATCCCGTAGTGGAAGCTTGGAGCTGGTCCAGTTCCCATTGCACACGCTGGGCCCCAGCAGGCAGTCGGATCTGGCTGCAGCCCCATCAAGAAAGTCCTGGAACCTCGCAGACCCGCTCCACAGCCAGGCCTTTGGTGGATGGTCCTCTCCACTTGCACAAGGGGCAACAGTGACATCCACGGATGTCTCAGACCCCACTCCACAACTAGGCACTGAGGCAGCCTTAGCAAAGCTCTGCGTCTCCCTGTCTTCCAGCCAGCAGCACAATCAGGCCAGAAGTGACCACGAAGATCACTCAGTGACCCCAGGCCTACTAGGGAAGTACCTTCCGCCCCCTGCAGGTGGCGCCAGCAGTGACTGAGCAGAAGCCTTAGCAGTACCCGAAAAAACAAAGGACAGTGACGTTGCAAGGGCCTAGGAAACTGCTCCAACACCATTGGAACTAACGCCCACAAAAGTAGCCCAAGAACACATATGCCAAATCTAAGCAGATTTCGCCAGATTGGAAGGTTTAGACAGGATCAAGGATCCCTGTAATAATCAAAATGTCTAGGATACAATTTTTTTTTTTTTTGAGACGGAGTTTTGCTCTTGTTGCTCAGGCTGGAGCGCAATAGCACGATCTCGACTCATCGCAACCTCCACCTTCCAGGTTCAAGCGAATCTCCTGCCTCAGCCTCCCCAGTAGCTGGGATTACAGGCGCCCGCCACCATGCCCGGCTAATTTTGTATTTTTAATAGTGACAGGGTTTCTCCATGTTGGTCAGGCTGGTCTTGAATTCCCGACCTCAGGTGATCTGCCCGCCTCGGCCTCCCAAAGTGCTGGGATTACAGGCATGAACCACCATGCCAATTTTTTGAAAATCACCTATTATACCAAGGACAATCAACAAACACTAATACCAAGATGAATCAGAGGTTGGAATCATCTGACAAGGACTTTAAAGAAGATATTATAAAAATCCTTCAACAATCATTTACAATTTCACTTGAAACAAATGAAAAAATGGAAAATCCAAGAAAATATTTATTAAGCCAAATGAGGATTATAGAACTGAAAAATATGATAACAAAAATAAAAAACTTGCTAAGGGGTGGGGGGAGGGGGGAGGGACAGCATTAGGAGATATACCTACTATAAATGACGAGTTAATGGGTGCAGCACACCAACATGGCACATGTATACATATGTAACAAACCTGCACGTTGTGCACATGCACCCTAGAACATAAAGTATAAGAAAAAAATAAATTAATTTTAAATAAAGAAAAAAAAAACTTGCTAAGTGAGTTCAAAAGTAGAGATGACAGAGAATAGAATCCGTGAACTTGAAGATGGATCCATAGAATATATTCCATCTGAACAGTCCAGCGCTAACAAAAACTAGACAGAGCTTCCCAACCACTTTATTCTACTACCTCTGTCTGTGGATATAAACTAGTACATCTCAAAAATTTGGCTTCAGGATCACCTTACACTCTTAACAATTATTTAGGACACCAAAGAGTTTTTGGGTTTTTTCCATTATTAAAAACTAAAATTGAGAAATTTTTAAATATGTATTAAGTAAAATAACAATAATTCATAGCATATTTTTATAAAATTTTTGTAAAAATATATTTTCATGACCCTAAAAAGAGTAAGAAGAGTAGCACTGTTTTATACTTTTGCAAATCTCTAATATCTAGCTTAAGACACTGGATTCTCATCTCTGCTTCTGCATTCAAGCTGCTGTTAAATATTTTATATATTTAAGAAAAGTATAAGAAAAGAATGTATTCAGACACTGATACGTGGTTGAAAATGAAAGAGTATTAAAATTGCCTTTTTATATCATTGTGAACATTTTTTGACATTATATTAAAACTCAACAAATGGTAACTTCTTAAAATTAGTTGCGATATAGAATCTGAAACCATATTAGTGAACTTCTCCATATACTTGCATTAAACCCCATTGGTCTATTTCACACTTTCGATGGATCTTTTATTCATGCATGATCCATGCATAATCGTGCACCAAACATTTGAAAAATACTGATCTACTAAGTTATGTATATCTTGTAACTGTTGACATATTTCATCACACAATATCAGAAAGTAACATTTGCCACTTTCACTACCAATTTTTATCATAAGAAAACTCTTACTGTTGGTAAGCTGTCAAGATTACGGTGGTAAACAAAAGTTTTCTGAACTTACACTTTTTGCTTGAAAGCTAAAATATATCACTATTAAGAAATGCTGATATTTTTGCTTGAAAGTTGTGGGCTCACATTCTTCATTTTCAAGAAAATGTCTACCAAATGTCTGAGTCTGAAAACCATGTTGTTTCTCAGTCAGTCTTTCAAGTAAAAATGCTTTTCCATGAAAAAAAGTTGGCTCATCTCGGAACTCAAGCGACCACCTATATTTTCCTTAAGACAACTGTATTAGTTTGTTTTTATATTGCTATAAAGAACTTCCCAAGACTGGGTAATTTATCAAAGAAAGAGGTTTAATTGACTCACAGTTCCTCATGGCTGCTGAGGCCTCAGGAAACTTACAATCATGGTGGAAGGAAAAGAGGAAGCAAGACACCTTCTTCACAAGGTGGCAGGAAGAGAATGAATGCAGGAGGAACTATCAAACAATTATAAAACCATCAGATCTCGTGAGAACTCACTCACTATCATGAGAACAGCATGGGGGAACCGCCCCTTGGTCCAATTACCTCCACCTGGTCCTCCTTTGACATGTGGGGATTGTGGGAATTATAATTCAAGATGAGATTTGGGTGAAGACACAAAGCCTAACCATATCAACAACTATCAGACTTCACACTAGAGCAGAAGTGCTTTCTTAGTACTTCCTATTTGATCACCTGGAATACTCAAAATACATGCACTCCCATGTTAATATTTTGCTACATTAATAATTTTCACTGCTTCATCAAGGAAATCCTCAAGCAAAACTAGGTTGTTCTGTTGGGATTTTTTTTGTTGTTTTTTCCTATTGTGAGTGTGTGTCAGTGAAGAATAAATACAGTGACCACCATTAGAGTTTGGTGTCACTACCTTGATTTGTAGTAAGGCACCAGCAGTTTCACCTTCCTTTGCTTCTGCACCATTAGTCACAACGTCAGCACAGTGTAGAAAAGGAAGTTACATCTTATTGTTACTAGGAAAAATAAGTTTGACCTTGAGACCCTGCTGAAAGTGTTCAAGGGTGCCCAGGAGTCCTCCACAGTTTAAGAATCACAGCTATAGACCATAGTTTGGTATAACAGATATAATTCCAGCAGTATTTCAGATCAAGGGAAAATAGGAAATGTTGCCAAAACACTCTACTTTTCAAAAGCACTGAGCCATTAAGAAAGAATGTGGCAGAGGCCAGGTGCAGTGGCTCACGCCTGTAATCCTAGCACTTTGGGAGTCCAAGTGGGCAGATCACTTGAGGTCAGGAGTTTGAGACCAGCCTGGCCAACATGCTGAAACCCCTTCTCTAATAAAAATACAGAAATTAGCTGGGCACGATGGCAGGCGCCTGTAATCCCAGCTACTTGGGAGCCTGAGGAAGGAGGATAGCTTGAACCCAGGAGGATGAGATTTCAGTGAGCCAAGATCACACCACTGCACTCCAGCCTGGGTGACAGAGTGAAACTGTCTCAAAAAAAAAAAGAAAAAAGAAAAAGAAAAGAAAAAGAACATGGCAGAGTTGAAAAGTGTATACTTGGCATCAGATAGATCCTCAACCCCTTACTTATGTCATGATCTAGCAAATGTCAATTTTCTCATCTATGAACCTACAGTTTGCTGGTTGAGATTAAATAAGAGGTATATAAAGCACCTGGAATAAAGTCTTAATGAACAGTGCTTATTTTCTAGCTATTAATCAAATGCTACCTTGGGGCATATCCTACATGGTCACCTTATATTACTTAAATTGCATTTATGCCTTCTCTTTCCAGTGAGATTGTAACATCTTTGAAGAAGGAAGCATATCCATGTCCTATGCTTCCCTATATTCCCAAAAAGATCCTTCTCAGGGCAAGTCATGATTTAAGCACAGCAGGCCTGTGATTTTTGTTTAGGTTCAAGTACAAGCAACACACTCAGATTCCTCTCTGGATTCCATTTCTCTATCAAAAGTGCCTGCCCTTATCCAGTGTCTTCATGATCTTTCAAAATGCTCTAGCAGTGCTTGTTGAATACCTGAACTAACTGGTAGATGACAGGAAGACCGTCCTCAAATTGCTTAATGCATTTGACATTCTCTGTCCTTATAACATGTGGCCTTTCAGAAATAATCAATACTATAAACAATATATCCTCCTTCCTCAAATATACCCTCTTTAAGCTTTTTATAAAATCTCTTCTTTCTCTTTTTCCAATCACTTTGTTATTTTTTATTCTCCTTTGTCCTCTTTTGCCTGACCTTTAAACACTAAGCATCTTTAAACTTCAGGTCTACAGATTCTTCTCTTCTCACCTTACATTCTTTCCCTATATAAATTCATCGGTACCATGACTTTAATTACCATCAACATGCTAACTATTAATCGCAAATCTCCAGCCTATATCTCCTCTGAGTTCCAGATACATAGATGTCTCCCTACCACCTCAAAGAGTCCAGGATCTTCTCCTTCAACACTGCTTCTCCTCTGGAGTTTCTACCTCAGAGTCGGACATCACTACCCACTCAGCTGCACAGCTATGATCTCTCGGAAGGAATGTTTCTCAACCCTGTCTTGCTGGATGGATGTGCTGAAACCTAAACAGGAAATCCAAGCAGCTGTTGTATAATGAACTGCAAGATTTTAGAACAGAAAAGTAATTCAAAATGCTTATAATGACTCAAGAAACTGTCCAGAACACCACAACACAGCAAGCAAATGCTACTTAGAGGATAGTTTGACATAATTTTGTTTTGGTTTCTTTCCCCCCAAGAAGTAGTTCCTTTGTACTAAAGACCTGAAACCAAACTCTACTCTCAAAAGCAAACTTAAAAAGAAAAAAAGAAAGTTTCCGTGGAGAGTCAACCAGTACTTATTTCCTTAGAGTGGAAAAAAAAAAAAAAGACTGTTCATGTCACATTAAACTTTTCAGCAAAATATAGACATTACAGCATTGTTGAAGTATTTTTAAACTTAACTGTGTGCCACATGTTATAAAAAAGATTTAAGGTGCTTACAAAAGATGAATAGAATACAAAAAGCTAAGACTGGAAGAAGATAAGAAAGAGATACTGTATCCACTGAAGATACAGTTAATGGCAAGATCACATTTATAATTGCAAAGAAAATTACTGAATATCTAAACATAGAATTAACAAGAAATGTGCAAGTCCTAAATTTACTATTGAATATAAAAGAAAATTGTGATAAATGAGGAGACACATTTCTGGATGAGAAAACCCAATGCTGTAAAGATGTCAAATTTATGAAGTTAATGTAATTATAATGATTTTACTTTTTGAAATGTGAAAATTTACTCTACCAGATATTACAGTGAACTATAAAAAAAAAAGTGTGGTTTTGATACAAAATTAGATCAGCATAATCATCAATTTTGATCATCTATACATCAAAATTTAAAAATAAAATGAAGGTAATATTTCAAGTTAATAGAGAAAGAAGGTATTGTTCAATAAATGATGTGATAATATTTCAAATTAATAGAGAAAGAATGTATTACTCAATAAATGATATAATAGTTAGATTTTTTGAAAACTTAATAAAATAGATTTCTGCCACATACAATGTACAAAAATATTCCAGGTTGATTACAAATTTTAATACTAAAAATAAAATATAAAACATTCTAGATAATACAATGTATTTGTCTCTTAGTGTCTGTAATCACCTTTGTAAGTACCTGAAATACAATAGCTATAAAAGAAAAAATTGACCAATTTGTCTAAAATAAGTTGTAAGCTTCTGTACGATACAAGATGCCACAAAGTTAAAGGCAAATAGTAATCAGCAAAGTTTGAACCATAAACACAAAGCTTTAAGAACTTAATATAAAGAACTCCAAAAATGATTTTTAAAAAGAAAATTGGACAAAAGTCAGGAGCAGTCAATTTACAAAGACAGAAAATGATCAATAAACCAAAACAAAAAGTCCCTAACTTCATTATTAAGAAAAAATACAAAACAGAATAGACATAAGTTTTACCCATCAAATTAGCAAAGATCACAAAGACTGATAACATTCAACACAAGCAGCTTGAAGACACAGGCACTCTAACGTGTCAGGTGGCTCCTTTCAAGTCATGATCGCATCTTCAGGGGGATGAGGCTGATCTTAGCTATTCCTTGATGCATTTTCCATTATTTGGCTATATACAAATATTTTATTAAAGTAAGAGAAGCCAGGCATGGTGGCTCATGCCTGTAATTCCAGCACTTTGGGAGGCCGAGGCAGACAGATCACTTGAGGCCAGGAGTCCAAGACAAGCCTGGCCAACATGGTAAAACCCTGTCTGTACTAAAAATGGAAAAAATTAGCCAGGTGTGGTGGCATGCCTATAATCCCAGCAACTTGGGAAGCTGAGGCACGAGAATCGTTTGAACCCAGGAGGCAGACGTTGAATGAGCTGAGATTGTGCCATTACACTCCAGCCTAGGCAAAAATAAAGAAATAAATAAATAAATTTAAATTTAAAAAGTAAGAGAAAAATAAGAAAATAGAAAAAATGATAGGGATCTACATTTTTTCTTTTTCATTTTGTTAGAGTCTGAGTCTTGCTCTGTTATCCAGGCTGCAGTGCAGTGGTACAGTCAACACTCACTGTAGCCTCGAACTCCTGGGGACCCATGCCATTCTCCTGCTGCATCTTCTTGAGTAGCCAGGACTACAGGCACATGCCGCTATGCCCAGCTAATTTTTTAATTTTTTGTAGAAACAAGATTTCACTATGTTTCTCAGGCTGGTCTTCAACTCCTGGGCTCAAGCCATCCTCCTGCCTCAGCCTCTCAAAGTGCTGGGATTAAAGGCATGCACCACCATGCCCAGTTGATCAGCATTATCAGAATATAAATCCTTGAAGATCAAGATCACTACAAAGCTATTTGAAAATTCAAGAAAGATACATACTTTAAACATACAAAGTCTGTATCAGTGCAAGATGCCATTATCATCAAGGGAGTGTTTCATTCTGTACTATAATTTTAGATTTTTTGCATTATATATGAGGATATTTAATATGTGCTATTAATTATTGAGGAAATAAATGCTTGCATAAATAAATGATGTACACAATGAATAAGCCATATAATAATAATCTGTAACTCAGAGAAAGGTTGGAAAGAATTAGTACCTGGCAGTACACAGAGTATGATCTAATACTCCAAGGAAATACATTTTTAACATTTTAGCAGATAAGTTAACAAAAGTCTGCTTTCTTTATTCACTATTTGTTTGTAATAAAGTAAAAAGTTCAAAGTCTTTAAGCTGACTACTAAAAATTCTTTGGGATGCTGTACAAATGGATCTAGAAAATAAAGTACAAAATTTAAACATGTACATTTGACTGCTTCACTGTGACAAAACCTCTAGGCCAGGGATCCCCCCACCCCACTGGGCCCTGGACCAGTACCAGTCTGTGGCCTGTTAGAACCCGGGCCACACAGCAGGAGGTGAGTGGCGGGCGAGCGAGCATTACCGCCTGAGCTCGTTCAGCCTCCTATCAGATCAGCAGCAGCATTAGACTTCCATAGCAGCACGAACCCTATTGTGAACTGTGAATACAGGGATCCAGGTTGCACACTCTTCATGTGAATCTAACTAATGCCTGATGATCTCAGGTGGAACAGTTTCATCCTGAAACCATCCCCCTGGTCTGTGGAAAAATTGTCTTCCACGAAACCAGTCCCCGGTGCCAAAAACGTTGTGGAACTTTGATCTAGGCAATATGTTCACCCCTCTCATGATTAGTGAGCTCCAATATGAGCAAAAGGCTGTGATATGTATCATGAAGAATAAAAACAGAAAACAAAGAGTCTGGAAGCAGTGGCTCACGCCTATAATCCCAGCACTTTCGGAGGCCAAGGCAGGTGCATCACTTGAGGTCAGGAGTTCGAGACCAGCCTGGCCAACATGGTAAAACCACATATCTACTTAAAATACTAAAATTAGTTGGGTATAATGGCACATGGCTGTAATCTCAGCTACTCAGGAGACAGAGGCAGAGGTTGCAGTAAGCCAAGATTGTGCCACTGTATTCCAGCCTGGGTAACAGAGCAAAACTGTGTCTCAAAAATAAAAATTAAAAATTAAAATAAACAAAGATGCTGCCAGAAATACATGCTTTTCTTCAGTGATTGTTTCCCATAGTATCTTAATAATCTTGATTTTCCCTTGATTGTGCATTATTCAACAAATCTAATTCCCAAAACACTTAGGTGAGAAGCTTCTATTCCTCAAATTCTTTAATACATTAAAAGGGCATGCTTCAAATGATACTAGTATTCTTTACTTAGATTATATATTCAATCAACAGAAATTCTTAAAGTGCTTAGAATGTTAACTAGATTAGTTAATGTTGACTTAATTCGTTCTTCTGGTCAAAGAACTATGGACTTCACACAATAAATGAAATACAAAAATTGTCACAACTGAGTCAGCTGAAAAATACATAGTCAACACCCACTCTTCCCAAAGCAAAGAGCTTATGAATTAATAAATGTGACCAAGATGAAAAGGAATGTCCCATGTTTGGTTAGCCATGTTACTGGCACGTACATTTAGCCTTTGGGAATGTAGGGAGAGGGATAATTCAGTAGATAGCAGCAAGACAATGCCCCTGACCTATACGTTATTCAAAAGAAAGTGGGAGGGTGAAAATTAGAGGATTGGGAGGCAAAACAAAACTGCTCTATATGCAGAAGGGATAAAGTTAGCACGTGAATGATTCAGTGGAATGATTTTTTCCTATCTGATAATGCTGTTATTGAAACACCTACCTGCTATTCAGTAGTATCCTGGAAA
This sequence comes from Trachypithecus francoisi, assembly GCF_009764315.1. Taxonomy (NCBI): domain Eukaryota; kingdom Metazoa; phylum Chordata; class Mammalia; order Primates; family Cercopithecidae; genus Trachypithecus; species Trachypithecus francoisi. The sequence continues at coordinate 13,008,675 of NW_022681458.1, forward strand.
CTTGCATATGATTTGGCTCACCAAAGATTGGAATTCAGAAATTAAATGTCAAGCATGCTAAGTAATATGACCTCATTATGAGATAAGCATTAAGGCAATAATGGCAAGCATGAGTCAAGAGAATTACGTGAGCCTAAGATCTCTACAAGAATCCTAGGCTTGGCTGGGCGCGTTGGCTCATGCCTGTAATCCCAGCACTTTGGGAGGCCAAGGTGGGCAGATCATGAGGTCAGGAGATCCAGACTATCCTGGCTAACACGGTGAAACCTCGTCTCTACTAAAAATACAAAAAAAAAAAAAAAAATTAGCCGGGCGTAGTGGTGGGCGCCTGTAGTCCCAGCTACTCGGGAGGCTGAGGCAGGAGAATGGCATGAACCCAAGAGCTTGCAGTGAGCCGAGATCAGCCACTGCACTCCGGTCTGGGTGACAGAGCTAGACTCCATCTCAAAAAAAAAAAAAAGAAAAAAAGAAAAGAATCCTAGGCTTTTAGAGCTGAAGTAGATCAAACATAACTTATCTGGCCCTTTCACATTTCAGGAAGAGTTTGAGGCATTCTGTTTAACACACATCATCTCATTAAACTCCCTTATTCAACAAAAACATTAATGTCATTTTATGCACCAGATTCTCCTCTGGGTGCCAGAGATAAGGAGTAAACAAAATAGACAAAGTTTCTACCTTCATCAATCTTTTATTCTCAATAAGCAAAATAAATGAGTAAAATAATGAGTTGGAAAAAGATAGTCCCAAGGAGAAAAGACAAACCAGGGAAAGGGGGTGTGAAATATCATGAGAAGAAGATAGAAATGCTCAGAAAGGAGTCATCTAAGTCTTCACTTTACACACTTTTGAGGAAAGAGTTTAAAAAGATGGGGCACTAGCGATACAAATGTACAAGGGTAGGTTATTCAAGGCAGAAAGAACAGCAACTGCAGACCCTAGGTGGGAACACCTCTGCCCCATCCAAGGAACACCAAGGAGAGGAGTGTTGCTGGAGGGAAAAGTCGAAAGTGGTGAGGTCAGGGAAGCAACAGGGGGTGAGATTTTGGAGGGCCTTGGGGATCATGGCCCTTTTACTTTAAGCGAGCTGCGAAGCCATTGGAGGGCTGGAGCAGAAGAGTGACATGGTCATATTTATGCTCTAACAGAACCACCCCATTGCCATATAGACTGAAGAGGGGCAAAGCTGGAAGGAAGCTTTCACGCTAAAAAGAATGGTACCAATCAGGTAGGAGAAATTGTTGAATTCTGCATATATTTTGAGGGCAGGACCAGCAGGATCTGTTAGTGGATGTGGAGATGAGAGAGAGGAGACAAGGAAGAGTCTAAAATATCTGACATGAGCAAGTGGGAAAATGGAGCTGCAATTTGCTGAGATGGGGGAGACCATGGGAGACCCCCATCTGAGATGCAATTCTCCTGCCTCAGCCTCCTGAGTTGCTGGGATTACAGACCCGCACCAGCACACCTGGCTAATTGTTTTGTATTTTTAGTAGAGATGGGGTTTCACCATGTTGGGCAGGCTGGTCTCAAACTCCTGACCTCAGGTGATCCGCCAACCTCAGCCTCCCAAAATGCTGGGATTACAGACGTGAGCCACTGCGCCCAGCTTCAGGATAGTTTTTAAGCCTTGAGAATGGATGAGATTGGCTAGTGTATGAGCGTAGATAGAAAAAGGAAATCCAAGTTTGGGGCTCTGGGGCTCTCCAACATTAAATAATCAAAAAGAAGAAGAGGAACCAACAAGATGGACACAGAAGAAGTGACAGTGAGACAGGAAGGAAAGTAGAATATGTGTCCTGGAAGCCAAAGGAAAGCAGAGCGGTCAGATGGGTCGAATGCTGCTGTCAGGTCAAGGCAGGCAAGGACTGTGGCTTGACCAGTGGATTAGCAATGTGAATGTCACTGGAGATCTTGAAGTGGGCAGTTCCAGTGCGGCAATGAGAGTGAAAGCATGATAGGAAGGGAGGACAGCACTTGGGGAGAATATTCTTCCAAAAAGGTTTCTTTACTCTGAAGAGAAAGAATCAAATAAAATAAGCAGCTGGAAGGGTCTAGTAGACCTGTGAAGTGGTGCTGTTGTCACCATGCACCCATGCTTTGATAGAATAAAACAAATTGCCCAAGTTTTTATTATTATTATTATTGTATATGTTGAGAATCAGTTCTTCTGAACCCAGAGCCCACATTCTTAACCTACACTCCACAACAAAGGGATAAAAGCAAGAACTTCATTTATTGGTACACCTATGGGAACCAGCACAGGCCTATGGGCAAAAAGAGCCAAAAGAAAATTATGGAATACTTAAAGGAAACAAACTATTAGTCTTAATTTTTAATTTTCTATATACTATATACCTATGCCTAATTTAAATTTCGTAGATACTCTCAGCCTGGTGCAGTGGGTCACACCTGTAATCCCAGCACTTTGGGAGGCCAAGACAGGTAGATAACTTGAGGTCAGGAATTCAAGACCAGCCTGGCCAACATGGTGAAACCCCATCTCTACTAAAAATACAAAAATTAGCTGGGCATGGTGGTGCACACCTGTGATTTCAGCTACCTGGGAGGCTGAGGGATGAGAATCGTTTGAATCCAGGAGGTGGCGGTTACAGTGAGCCAAGATTGTGCCACTGCACTCCAACCTAGCACAGAGCAAGACTCTGTCTCAAAAATTAAATAAATTAATTAATTACATAAAATAAATTTCTCTAGACACTCTCATATATATAACTTTCTCATGTTATTTTAACTGGAATTCTATGACAGAGAAAATGAGTGTCTTTTCTACAAATGTCAACTTCCCATTGGAGAAAGTAGCTGTCCAGGATTGGTCTTTCAGGGAGGCAGAAGCAGCATCCCTTAAGATTTTCAGGATTTATTCTCAGTAATTTCCACACCTGATCTCTCATCAAACACATCCATTTACCCATACATTCATTCAACAAACATTCCTGATCTCCTATGTCTCCAAATCTCTTCTAGGAGCTGGGCATGCTACAATGATCAAAAAACACTAAGATCTTAGTTCTCACGAAGTTTACATTAAATGGGAAAGTGGCAGACATTTGAAACATAACAAGTAGAGTTTTGGATGCTGACAAATATAATTTTTAAGCACTTTGTGGCATAGAGTAAAATCAGCACCAGCTACTTCGAATAGGTGGGAAAGTCTCTCCAGGTGGCTGACATTGATCGAACCTGAAGAAAAGGAAGCAGCTTTACCTAGCTCTAGGGAAAGCTGGGTCCACAAAACAAATGAGGAAAAGACCCTCTCTTAAGTCTTAGAAGAACAAGCTAAAGAAGTCGGAAGTACAGTGAGGCTACACAAGTGAAGTTTTAGAAGTTAACGGTGCAGGATAAGCCAAATCCCACAGGGTGCAGATGGTATTCTCAGCATGGTAGGAAACTATTGGAGATCTTGAATTCAGATTCCACTGGCTCCTAGTGGCAGATGGATTGTAGGAGATGAGTGAGAAAACCAGGAATCCAGTTGAAAAGCCACTGGAATGGCCCAGCCAGAGGGAATGGTGGCTGGAATGGAGGGTTGGACTAGGCTGGCAGCTGGAAGGGATGTTAGACCAAGAAATCTGTGCTGTGGAAAGAGGGATAATCTGATGGATTCCCAGAATATTTTGGACTTAGAGCTGGCAGAATGGATAAAGCAATGCGGGGGTGGGGGTGGGGTGGAATTAATGATCACAAGAGAGAAACAAAAAGTGACCACCTAGGTTTCTGGCAAAAAACAGGCAGGGTGACGATGCCTTCTACTGGCAGGGCACAGTCTGAGGAAGCAGGAGGATTGGGATGGGACTGGAAAAAAGAAATCATGAGCTCTCTGTGTGATACCTCATCAGAGATGTTGGATATGTTGCTGGGAAAAGTGAGACATTCAACCTTAAATTCAAGTCCCATCCCTCATAAAGCTATTCTAAACCAAACAAGTCCAAAGTATCTTACCCTCCTTTGAAATCTTTATGACACTTCCTATCCAAACTTCACTGGGCTAGTGTATTTGGTTATCTTCTGCCTGGAGTGGCATGTTTTGCAGATTTTTTTGTTTGTTTGTTTGCAGATGTTTCTAATTCAGAATATGAGTTCTGAATTAGAACCCAAGAATTCCACTTCTATTTCTGTCCCTAACAAGCTGAGTGATCAATGGGTGTCACTTATTCTTTAAAGGTGACCATGTCCTCACCTAAAATTAGAGTTAGGCAAGGATTAGGTAATTAATGTATTGCTTATGTTACTAAGTAATAGTTAAGTAATTTATTCCATAGTTACTTCACTCATTGAAATCAAGGACTATGAACTTCGTTAAAGTTTCATAGCACAGAGCACAAAGCGTGTACGCAGTAGGCACTCAATAAATTCAGACGGACTGATATGCACAGTCAAGCTAAACTCTTTAAATTCCTAAAAGAGTAATTGTTAATGTTTTGAGGACGAGTCCAGCATCTGAAGGAATGAGGGGCACAGGTTGGGAAGTGCCCGACTTCCAGTCCCACCTGGGAACCCCGCCGCCCCTCAGTCCCCGTGCCCTCCTCTGCCCCAAACCCTCCCAGTCTGGGAGCCCAGGGTCCTACGTGGGGCTGACCGGCCGGGCTGGCGCTTACCTGGCGGATAATACCGGAGCAGGAAACTCTTGAGCTTCATTTTCTTGCTCTCCTATTCCCGGCCGACGGGCTTCGTAGCCATGGAAACGGCTAAACAGCAGAGGAACGCGGATGCGCATGCGCAGGTTTCACCAAGCGGTCCTGGGGCTTCCGGGTGATCCCGCTACGCTGGCTGCTGGGGGTGTCCCGCGGCTCCAGTGCGCGGGAGGCGAGTGTTCTGGAGGTGTCTAGAGTGAACGGGGTGGGGGCACCTCGTATTCTCACTAAGGGCGACCTCAGAGGAGCTAAGCATGGCCGGGAACCGACGGCCTAGGCCAGAGCCTGGGCTGCATGCGCTATTTTAGCACATTCGTTTCCCAAAAGGAAGGGCAGGAGGAAAAGCCTGCTGCTGGTTACCACTCGGAGCCCCAGCCCGTGCCCTGTCCTTGTCCTCCCAAAAGAAAAATGACCTCAACTTAATATCCTGCGTTTCTTGACTCTGTGCCATACGTTGCACTAAACGGTGTATGCACACATACTCATATAATCCGAACAAGGTGTGAGTTATGTACCACTTCTTAAGGATGAAGTAACTGAGAATTAGAGAAAGTGGAGAACTACCACTAGAGGTCACAGCCTAAATGGATAGTAGAGGCAGAAATTGAAGGCAGGTGCGTCGGAACCTACACCAGAAAGCCTGCACCTGTACTCTCAACCTGGGCTTAAAACTCTCCAGGCCTTCATGCGGCCTGTCCTATTTCTTGCCAGCATCGTTGTTTGCCTGCCACATTTCCATCAGGAAGTCTGTGGAGAGAAAGAGTCAGCCAGCCAGCTTATCAATTTCCTTTAAGAAATTTGGCCTAAATCGGAATTTCCCAAACTTAAGTAACTACTGTGTTATCTGCACAACTATGAGCCATATCTCTCCTTACCTCTTCCAGAGATCCATACCTAAGTTTTCTTTAAGTTCTTAAAATGTCTCTAGATTGACTCACTTATTTTACTTAACTTTGTAAAATGTAATTTTAAAAATTACCTTTACTTTTACAGTTACTGGCTGTTTACTGAAAATTATACAGAATTTAATTCCACCTGTGAAGTTTTCATTTCTAAATTTAAAATTATATGAAATGTTCAGTAAACAGCCAGTAACTGTAAAAGTAAAGGCAATTTTTAAAGGTGTTGAATTGGTCGTTAAGGGCTGGGCCATCAGGAACTTGTGCATCTCTCTCAGGGAGATCTGGCCTTCAGAGATGACAGCATTTGGCCCCAGGAGGAGCCTGCAATCTGTCCTCCGTCTTCCCAGCTTGTGCCCCCCATGGGGATACAGGATAGTAAGGAGCTAAACAGAACCTGCTGCCTGAATGGGGGAACCTGCATGCTGGGGTCCTTTTGTGCCTGCCCTTTCTATGCCTTTTTGTGCCTCCTTCTATGGATGGAACTGTGAGCATGACATATGCAAAGAGAACTGTGGGTCTGTGCCCCATGACACCCAGCTGCCCAAGAAGTGTTCCATGTGTAAATGCTGGCACGGCCAGCTCCACTGCTTTCTTCAGGCATTTTTACCTGGCTGTGCTGGCCTTGTGATGGATGAGCACCTCACGGCTTCCAGGACTCCAGAACTACCACCGCCTGCATGTACCACTTTTATGCTAGCTGGCATCTGCCTTTCTATACAAAGTTACTCTTAATTGCTGTTGACCTATTTCCAGAAATACAATTTTAGGTATCATGCAAATTTCATGACCAGTAAAGGCTGCTGCTACAACGTCCTAACTGAAAGATGATCATTTGTTAGTTGCCTTAAAATAATGAATACATTTCCAAAATGGTCTCTAACATTTCCTTATAATGCCAATTACTTCTTACCTCTTTGCCCTGCCCTCCCCACAAAAACTACTTCTTTTGTCAAAAGAAAGTCAGCCATAATCTCCACTGTGCCTAAGTCCAGTGTTTCTTGATACATATAATTCTACCAAGGTCTTCTTAAAATGTTATTTTAAACAATTGAATTATATCTTCAGATTATTAAAGACTATGTGGACCTTAGGATACAGTTTTGAGTAGAGTTGATAAAAATCCATTAAAATAGTCTCTTTAAAAGGAAAGAAAGCCTCTTTAAGGGGAGGAAATAGAGGGTTGAAGGAATGGAAGTTCATCTGCGTGTATGCAGGGAGACTGGGTAGGAAAGAGGAAGCACATGGGAGAGAGAAGTTGGAAAACATAAAATGGGTTACTTGATGGTGATTAGGTGGGTGTAGAGAAGCAAATTAAAAGGCTAAATGGAAGGCCAAATTTCCATTGTCTGTAGAAAGCTATATGAGACAAGGACTCCCATTTTTTCCCCAAAGGTGTTGTAAAAAGAATGAAGTCTCCTTATAAAAATAAAATTATACCTCAATGTCCCCAACAAGATTGCTTAATAAATTATGTCTCCTCCAAGCTATGCAATTATTTTAACTGTTGTAGAAAATGTTTACAATATATTTAGTTGTAAACCAAGTGATAAAACTACATATTGTAAAGCCAATTTTTAAAATACATTGTATATATGTGTATGCACAGTAAAAATAGAAAATATATTGATCTAAAGGCATTGAATTACTATATACTACAATATATTACTATATTACTATATACTAATTACTACATACTGCCACAAAGACTCTGAACCCAAAACCATTCCTTTCTTTGTAAAGGAAGGAAGGAGGAAGGAAGGAAGGAAGGAAGGAAGGAGGGAGGGAGGGAGGGAGGGAGGGAGGGAGGGAGGGAAATTAGCAACTGTTTGAGATTGTTAAGACAGGCTACAAGATGGAATAGCATTCAACTGAGCCTTCCTACTTGATGTGTTCAGAAGATTGAAAAGATCATTGAGATGGCAAAGCCTTTGCTACTAAGTGACACAATTTAGCCTAATATAAACATGCAACACATTTTTTTTTTTAAATCATCTTTTTCTCACCAGTAGTAAGCATCCCATACTTGGAAAACAGCGAACCATGTGAAATCCAAGCTCTCTTCCAGCTCAAACTTTCTCCTAGCCATTAAGACACTCCGGAAGGACTTATGGAGGGAGGGGCAAAGAGTTTGTTCTATAGAAATGAGAAAGTCTTTGGTAGATTTTGGTCACCTATGTTATTGCTTGTGCTCATGCCATTTAAAATGCCATCTTTGGGCAGGGCATGGTGGCTCTTACCTATAATCCCAACACTTTGGGAGGCCAAGTTAGGAGGATTGCTTGAACCCAGGAGTTCAAGACTAGCCTGGGCAACAAGGCAAGATCTAGTCTCTACAAAAAAAGTAATTAGCTGGGTGTGGTGTGTGCCCCTACAGTCCCGGCTACTCAGGAGGCTGAGGTGAGAGGACCACTTGAGTCAGGGATGACATCACCAATAGTGGGATGAACTGACATATATTACCTTATATTACAATGCATTGAACACAGCAAGGCCGGGCGCGGTGGCTCACGCCTATAATCGCAGCACTTTGGGAGGCCAAGGTGGGCGGATCACGAGGTCAGGAGATCCAGACCATCCTGGCCAACATGGTGAAATCCCATCTCTACTAAAAATACAAAAATTAGCTGGACGTGGTGGCACGTGCCTGTAATCTCAGCTACTGGGGAGGTTGAGGCAGGAGAATCGCTCATACCAGGGAGTCACAGGTTGCAATGGGCCGAGATCATGCCACTGCACTCCAGCCTGGTGACAGAGCAAGACTGAAGAAAAAAAAAAGCAGCAATTCTCTGGAATTCCTGCCCAAAATGAATTACTTGACTCAAATCATAAGTAAACATCAGAGTAAACCAAATTGAATAAATTGTACAAAATAATCGTTGACAGTCAAGGAAAGAAAAGTCTGAAGAAATATTTGAGATTAAATAAATCTAAAGAGAATGACTAAATGCACTGAGTGATGATAGATCCTGAACCAGAATAATAAGTACTTACAAAAGACATCATTGAGACAATGGATGAACTCTGAATATGGATTGTGGTTTAGATAATCGTGTTATATCAATGTTAAGTTTCTTGACTTTGATCATTGTACTGGTTATGTAAGAGAATGTCCTTGTTCTTAGGGAAAGCATACTGATTTATTTCAAAGTAAAGGGGCATGCTAGCACCCTGATCTCAGACTTCCAGTCTCCAGAACTGTGAGGAAGAAGTTTCTGTGGTTTGTGAGTCACCCAGTCCATGGTACTTGTTACAGAAGCCTGAACTAAGACGTTCCCACCAGCACCTGCCTTGAACAACCAGAAACTAAATAATGAATAGCAGTAATTTTAATCTGCTAAGCCAATCCAGTCTAATACAGTGAAGTCACTCTGGGTTTCAGTTATCCAAGTATGGTCCCCAAACCAGCAAGGTCAGTATCACCTAGGAATTCATTAGCAATATACACTCTCACGTCCACCGAGTTCCAACCTACTGGATCAGAAACACTGATGAGGTCCAACAACACGTGTTTAAATGTGCTTTCCTGGTGATTCTAATGAATGATGAAGCTTGAGAGCCACTGTGCCAGCTTAATAGGTTACACTGGCTTGGACAGAATGAAGCAAGTGAAATTGTGCTTCGTCTCCCATGATCAAGTATTTCTGTGTATTCCAGGCAGTCTTCCCTGATTATCAGGAACAGTAAACTGGTTGTTCAGTCACACGCTCGAATGTAAATGAGACCCAGAAACAACATGGGAAGAAGCTGGAATTATCTACATAATTGGGTTTCAGATGCTCCAATGTACTGAGAGAGGACAGTGGACATCAGGCTGAGGGAGGAATCCGAAGGTACCTGGGAGGGTGGGAGTTGGGGAGGGAGGTAGTCTCTAAAATCAAAATATGTATAGTGGGCGTGGCGGCTGACGCCTGAAATCACAGCGCTTTGGGAGGCCAAGGCAGGAAGATTGCCTGAGCTCAGGAGTTTGAGACCAGCGTGGGCAACAGGGCAAAACCTCGTCTCTACAAAAACTACAAAAATTAGCCCAGTGTGGTGGCACTTATCTGTAGTCCCAGCTACTCAGGAGGCTGAGGTGGGAGGATGGCTTGAGCCTAAGAGGTGGTGGTTACAGTGAGTTGAGATCACACCACTGCACTATATGGATGTAGTATATCTATACATACATATTTATATGTACGGATGTAGTATATCTCTACATACATATATTTATATTTACAGAGAGAGAGAGAAGGAGGAGGAGGAGAGAGGGAGGAAGGAGTCAGTCTGGGGGATCCAGCGTCTATATTTTTGAGGCTGGGCAAGGTAAGGGAGGAAGAGTTCCAGCTGCAGCTAGGCTTGGTGGATTCCATTTGGCTCAGCTTCTCCTGGAAAAAGCTGACATCAATGAGATGACTGCATCACTGCTGTTGGGGCCTCACCAAGAGCAGCAGATAAAAAGAGAGATGCAATCTTCTCCAAGAAAAAAAAGACACAGATGCTCAGAGCCAGGCAGGAGCAGTCTGCTGTGCACAGAGTTTAAAGGTGGCCTGGTCACAGCAGGCCCCAGAGCAGAGGAACTGCATCAGGGTGGAGGCATATGGACCAGACATCGCCATTTACCCTCTTCCTCTGCCTGCCTCCATCCCCACAGCAGGACTCAAAAGCATCTGATCTTACCTGGAACTTGAAAACTGACAGGGCCAGGGCCACTAATTGTATCATTCAATACGTATGTTTAAGGACCTGCTAGTACCAGGCATGCTGCTCTTATAGATCTAATTCTGAAAAATATTGCAAGGGAGTTATTCACAGAAAGAATCAGACTTTGGGTGAGTTTGAAATGATTGTAGGTTGCCAGGCGCAGTGGCTCATGCCTGTAATCCCAGCACTTTGAGAGGCCGAGGCAATGGATCATCTGAGGTCAGGAGTTCGAGACCAGCCTGACCTACATGGTGGAACCTTGTCTCTACTAAAAATACAAAATAAGCTGGGTGTGATGGTATGTGCCTGTAATCTCAGCTACTTGGGAGGTTGAGGCAGGAGAATCGTTTGAATCCAGGAGGTGGAGGTTAGAGTAAGCTGAGATCACGCCATTGCACTCCAGCATGGGTGACAAGAGTGAAACTCCATCTAAAAAAAAAAAAGAAAGAAAGGAAGGAAGAAATGATTGTAGGTCAATGGGAGACAGACCTCCAGATGTGACCAAATTTACATTCACTGATGGGTCAATGCCAGTACATGGCAGGCTGATAAACAGCCAGCACAGCTGATAAAACAGCTTTACCACTGAGGCATTAGAGCAGAATGCCTGACTTGAAGCCTACCGTTTTCTAGATGTGGGATCTTGGCCAAGGTCCGTCACCTCTCTGGGCGTTAGTTTCCTCATCAAAAAGCTAGAAATGATCATGGTATCCAATTCATAGAGTTGTCACTATGAGCTGATTCACTTGAAACATTCTGTAAGAATTAGGGACGGTGATGATAATAATAAATAAGCCTTATTATGCTAAATTTGTTTGAAACTGAGGAAAGGGTATGTACATATCATTTGCATTTCAGTTGATAATCTAGGTCAACAATTGCTCCAATTGCAATTTGGAATCTTTTGTGTGATCCTTGACAGGTATACCTTGCTAATTATGTCAATTAGTGTTAGTATACTTGGCTTAAATATTAAAATTAGCTTACATTTTTAAAAACATAACTACTTTCTCTTTGGACCTATATAGATTTACCTTCTTAAATAAATGGCCTAGAGGATCTAGAAGCGAAGAATGGATTCTATACCTTACCAAGCTAGAGATAGTCCAGAGAAGAACGATACAGGTGGAGAAAGACCAGGGATATCTGGAACATGAACCAGAGACCCTGGGGTGGGCATAATGCCACCCTTTGTGCCTGGCACACCATAGGTCCTTAATTAGTGAATGATTTTCGTTATGATCTGGAAGAGGAAGTCACTGATTATGTGTGAAACTACAGGGCAGGGCTAAGAGAGTTAGATTCATGGAGGCAGATGTTGGCTCCCTATAAAGAGCTCCGTGCCAGTTTGTCCAGTAATGAATGAATAGACCAAGCTGTGTCCAAAAGTATGAGAATTTCCCAGCACTGAAAGTGTTCTAGCTGAGGCAATTTGACCGGTTGCCAAGATGATTTTAAAACACGATTCTAAGTTGGCTGAGAGACAAGACCAGATAAAATTTTCCTTTCATTTCTGTGGTTCCATGATCTTGTGCTCTCTGTATGTCTGTGTGTTTTCACAAAAAGATAAACATGGAAAGGTATGAAACAGCAGGTTGCTTTTTGGAAGACAGAAGTTCCAATCCTACCCTTTCATCAGTGAAGTTTAAGCAAATCATTTGCCCTTCTAATCCTCAGTTACTCAACTGCAAATGATTTTCGCTCATTCCATTCAGCACTCACACACCACGACCCACTTATTCCTGCTCTGGCTCTGATTCTTGTCGTTCCTGCCACCCAGTGAGCCTCCCACATCAGCTGTTCTAAAGCCTCACGCAGCGAGAATCACCTTGCACACATGCTCAATTCGATTTTCTGCAACAGTGTGTGCTGGGTGTGGAGTTCACATCACACACTCCAAAACGTCCGTACCATACGATGCCTGCCTCCAATCCCTATGCCAACAACTGCATCTGGCCACTTTCAAGTAAACTCATGGGACCCTAGTGATGGTTCTTTCATTTTGTGTTGAAAACTCCATTCTATTCGGTGTGGTTTATTTGATTTTTCTTCCTCTTACAGGGTTTATTCTAAACTCCTGAAGGATCTGATACAATAGCCCTTTGCAGAATTATGGAGAAAAGGTCTGAAATGATCAGCCTTGGTTGTCATTGGTTCTATGCTCCCACTTGCATTATAATGCCTTCCTCAGCTTGTCAGGGTGCCTCCTACCACCTCACTGCAGCAACTTGCTGAAATGTCACTGCACCCTGTTTCAGTCCCCTGAGGACAGTCTGCTGTGTGCCACTTCTGGAGTCTCTCCTCTTGGTCCTGGATGCCTTAAAGAACCTATAGTTCTTGGTGACTTCCATGTCCCACTCTGGGGTCCAGTGAACTTTTAAATACCTAAACTTGCCAGTTTGACAGATAAATTAGTCGTCTCTCTCCAGCCTGCATCAGGCCGCCATTTCCACTCAATGCCCACCCCTTTCTGCAATGCATGAAAGCTGCCTTGTGAGGCTTGCTGGATTTCCAGGATCACCTCAAAGAAGTTTGCCATCATTTATCTCTCTTCTCGGATCCCAACATTCCAAAGAAGTTCTCTTCTGCCCTCCTACCTCCAACTGTGACTAACTGTCTCCCTCCTTCTCCCTTCTACCCAGTTAAATGAGTCATTCTCTACATATGCTGGTGGCAGTGGCACTGGGGATTGACTCGAATCAGATCACTGGTGCCCTCTGCCTTGCCTGAGAAAAAGGCCCTGGTTAGGCTTGTGAATTTCATGCAGACAGGTAAAGACATCCTGCCATGCTTTTTATGGTGCCACCGCTAGCACAAGCCATGCCTTTGGGCACATTGTGGAAAGGCATCAGCTCTGCGTTGGAGGGTGTTCCTTCACACTGCCAGGACCTCCAGGGCTAATGCGGGCATTCCCGAGGCCAGGAGACCCAAGCTGAGCAAGGGCCAGGCTTTGCCCCACTCACTGGCAGGGCTTCGAGAGCTACTCAGACTGCCCAGTGGGCCACCCAGTCCTGCACACGTGCCCAGGGAGCAGCTGATCCTTGCAAACCCCTGCTAGACTAGCCCTGCTCACAAAACACCTTCACCTCTCCACACTCCCTCATGAGCTTATACTCTCCTCTAGTGTCCTTGCCTGCAAGTTGTTTTTCAATGAAAAGGAAGTGGGGGAAAGATGGTGTAATGCGTAATTACATCAGACCTGCCAAGAATCAGACTTCTGATGTTGCTAATGACTTCGTCCTCTTTAGGGAGGCCTGATGGCCTAGAAAGGACACAAATGTGAGTCAGAGGATCCTGACGTTTGAATGCCAGTTCTGCCACTTACTAGCAGAGTCCCTTTTAGAACCTCGATTCGCTTAAATCAAAAGGGGCATAATAATACTATCTGCCTCATGGGGCTATTTTATAAAACAAATGATGTAAAACACACAGTGTGCTGTATACCCAATTTCTAGGCACCTAAAATCTTTTTTCTTTGAACATTATCATAACGAAATTAACCACATCTATAACTAAATTGTTTGACTCTGGAATACATGTTGATATGCAAAATATATCTAACCGTCTATTTCAAATAAAATATCACATCGAGGGACTGTTGCAATTCGGTCAAGGTTACTTATCTGCTACATAGATCACTGCCAGTAGGGGGCAGCAGTGTACACCTGGTTTATAAGCGCGTTTACATTCTTTCCGCAGGGTGACTACAGTCAATAATAACGTAATTGTATATTTTAAAATAACTTAAATAATGTAATTGGGTTGTTTGTAACTCAAAAGATAAATGCTTGAGGGGATGGATAACTCACTCTCCATGATGTGCTTTTTTTCCCAATCCTCAGAGACATCTGAAATGTGCTTATTTCACATTGCATGCTGTCAAAATATCTCATGTACCCTATAAATATATATACCTACTATGTACCCACAAAATTTTACAAATAATAAAAATAAAACTTTTTATAATAAAATAAGCAATAAATAAAAGAAAATACTCAGAAAAGAAAGAGGAAGGAAGGAAGGAAGGAAGGAAGGAAGGAAGGAAGAGAGGGAGGGAGGGAGGGAAGGAGGGAGCGAGGCCAGAGCCTATGCCAGACAAAAGAGCCTACGTATCGAGCAAACTCCTTCCTTTTAGCTACCGCAAAGTTATCCTGGAAATAACTTGGCCAGGCGCGGTAGCTCACGCCTGTACCTCCAGCATTTTGGGAGGCAGAGGCAGGCAGATCACTTAAGGTCAGGAGTTTGAGATCAGCCTGGGCAACATGAGTGAAACACTGTGTCTACTAAAAATACAAAAATTAGCTGGGTGTGGCGGTGGGCGCCTATAATCCCAGCTACTTGGGAGACTGAGGCAGGAGCATCGCTTGAACCCAGGAGGCAGAGGTTGCAGTAAGCCAAAATTACACTGCACTGTACTCCAGCCTGGGCAACAGAGTGAGACTCCAAGAAAGAAAAGAAAGAAAGGAAAGGAAGAAAGAGAGAAAGAGAGAGAGGGGGGAAGGAAGGAAGGAAGGAGGGAGGGAGGGAGAGAGGGAAGGAAGGAAGGAAGGAAGGAAGGAAGGAAGGAAGGGGAGAAAGAAAGAAAGAAAGAAAGAAAGCAAGAAAGAGAGAGAAAGAAAGAAAGAAAAAGAAAGAAAGAAAGAAAGGCTCCTTACCATGACACACAAACATGCTAGCAATGGTAACAATGATAATAATTAACATTTATTGAATGCGTACTGTGTACCAGGCTCTGGGTTAATTGTATCACCCAAATCATCTGCTTTAGTCTTCACAAAAACTCTACCCAGTTAGGACCATTGTTCCTGTTTTACAGATGACAAACTGAGGCTTTGAGAGAAGAGCACAGCTTGATATGCCCTCTCTGTTTATGGCCATTTTGAAATAGTTCTTTATTTAGCCAACTTTACTTGCCTTGGTCTAAATTTTTTACTTTTTAAATTATTTTCTTATTGCCTTTTGCTAATACAGAACTGTTTATACCACTGCTTCTCCGAGGTGTGTCTGTGCTGACTCAACACCACACGGTCCTTGCAGGACTTCCTGTAACGTCTAACAAACTCCAAGATGATAATATCTTGAATGCCTCTCAGCCAGGATTTTGACTGTGTGTGTGTCAACTGAACTGAATATGTGCTTGCTGAAAAGTGACATTTTAAAGCAGAAAGGGAAAGATCAGCTTGTCCTTATTTCTTGTTTTCAATGGAAATATATACAGGAAATACTTACAACGATAAAAACTTTTGAAACCTATGGTTTTATGCTTGTTACTGCCACTGTTATCTTTGTTCCCAGGACGTAAATCTCACAGACTGCCCAGCATCTCCAAAGAGCAGCAGTAGTAGTAGGTAACGAGGAGGTGTAGCTGCGCAAACCTTGGCTACTCTCCCAAAGGGGGATTCCAGATCCTCTCCACCTCCTCTTTCTTTCTCGGACTCTGTTGGCACTCCCTTTTGTCTTGAAGCTCCTTTCACTTTTTCCTGCCTTTCTGTCTTTTTTTTTTTTCTCTCTCTCTCTTATGTTTTAGTTCCACATTTCTGTCTCCACCTCCACACATGTAGCAGTTTCTTTTCCTAAACCAGCTCTTTCTTCTTCAAAGCCCTCCTGAACATCCCTTTCCCTTTTCCTCACATTTAATCAGCTAAGTCCTTTTATTTCCAAAACTCTGACATGGCCACATTGGCAGATTTGGTGGGTTGGCTCACTCAGTTCTGTTTCCTTCCCCTGCCAGTAGGCCTAGTGCCTGCTGGAGCCCGCAGACAGCTCCACAGCCCAGGTTCCACGTGGGGCCTGATTCCCATCAAGCAGGCGACACCCAGGTGATGCCCGTGCCATCTGGAAGCAGAAGCAATGTTGGCAGGTAGAGTCAGAGCTGCTGCAGGCAAGCTCGGCCCGGTCATCATGGGGGTAGTCTGTTTCCTTCTGCAGCAGCTCTAACAGAGCTCTCCACAGCTAGGCTCTAGCATCATGGATGGTGACAAGCCGCGTGCAGGCCATTCAGAATGCCAGCGAGATTGTGGTCCCCTAGCCGTCAGCTGTGTGCTGGCGTCCCAGTTCCCTGCTCCCTGATCACAGCAGAGTCGGCCACAGACCTAGTTGAACAGTTCTGCAGTGTTGTTTTGGCGGGCCTACCTGAAAATTCCGCTCAGAATCTGTTCTCATCCACTAATGATTTGGAAAATGTACTTCCTGTTTCAATCACTTCAGTTAAAACTACCACTGAGTCCTACCCAATCATTAATTAGTAGAAGAAGTGATTAGAGACTGGGATCGGTGGGTCACCTCTGTAATCCCAGCACTTTAGGAAGCCAAGGCAGGTGGATCACCTGAGGTCAGGAGTGCAAGACCAGCCTGGCCAACATGCCGAAACCCTGTCTCTACTGAAAATGCAAAAATTAGCCAGGCATGGTGGCGTGTGCCTGTAATCAAGCTGCTCAGAAGGCTGAGGCAGGAGAATCGCTCGAACCCAGGAGGCAGCGGCTGCAGTGAGCTGAGATAGTGCCACTGCAATCCAGCCTGAGTGACAGAATGAGACCCTGTCTCAAAAAGAAAACAAAATCCACACTGGCTGTCAGTCAGCCTCCTCCCCAGCAACCCCAGTTTATGCTCAATGGGCTCATGAATAAAGTGGTGTAAGAGGCAGGGATAAAGGTCAGGCATGGCCCATAGAGGATTCCTTGTCACCAAGGCTGGCCTATCTATTGCCGCTGGGCTGGCTTGCCAATTGCTCTGCTACGTATCCAAATTGCCTGCAGCAGCAATCAACCTTGCAGCCCATTCTTTTACCATCCCTGGAGAACCAGGCTGACACCCAGCAGAAGGTTGATCATGTTGGAACTGCTCATCACTAAGGGGACAGAAGATTGCCCACAGTGAAAAAGACTTATACTAGATAAGAATTTTCCATGTCTGGCCAGGCGCGGTGGTTCACACCTATAATCCCAGCACTTTGGGAGGCCGAGGTGGGCAGATCATGAGGTCAGGAGATCGAGACCATCCTGGCTAAAACGGTGAAACCCCATCTCTACTAAAATTATAAAAAATTAGCTGGACGCGGTGGCAGGCGCCTGTAGTCCCAGCTACTCAGGAGGCTGAGGCAGGAGAATGGCGTGAACCCAGGAGGCAGAGCTTGCAGTGAGCCAAGATCGCGTCACTGCACTCCAGCCTGGGCGACAGAGCGAGACACCATCTCAAAAAAAAAAAAAAAGAATTTTCTATATCTGCCTACTGTGCTCCCTCCCGCAACACAATCTGCCTTGTCCATCATCCTGATATCCAAACAATATTATTTCTCACAAAAATCAAGGCAGTCAAATGGTTCTCTTCTCTTACACATACCTTGCCTGAGCAACTGGCCTACAGAACACTCAGCTCCAGGGCCAAGTGGAAAAGCAACACTTGGCCGGGTGTGGTGGCTCATACCTGTAATCCCAGCACCTTGGGAGGCTGAAGCAGGTGGATCACTTGAGGTCAGGAGTTCAAGACCAGCCTGATCAACATTGCAAAACCCCATCTCTACAAAAACACAAAAATTAGCTGAGCACGGTGGTGCACATCTGTAATCCCAGCTACTCTGGAGGCTGAGGCAGGAGAATTGCATGAACCCAGGAGGTGGAGGTTGCAGTGAGCTGAGGCCGTGCCACTGCACTCCAGCCTGGGCGACAGAACCGAGACTCCATCTCAAAAAAAAAAAAAAAAGAAAGAAAAGAAAAGCAACATTTGTTAGGTTGGGGTGTGTTGTTCTTGATGTGGTTTTTTGGTTCTGAACCAGCACCCGATCATCTTGGGTGCTGTCTCTCCTATGGTCAGAACACATTGTTCTGGATGGCCAGGGTGGGGATGTGAGTGGCATCTCTTCACATTCCACCCAGTGATTTACTCAAAAAAGTTTGATCGTGATCTATTTGACTGCTTGTTTAGACGTCTGAGATCGCAAGAACAAAATTGTTCCACCATTAGACACACCCGTGTTCCTGTAACTGAAAACTACCCTTTGGCCATTTCAGATTCCTTTTGTCCCTGAATAAACAGGCCAAAAAAAAGGGGCAGGGAGAGGAGGAAGGATTTACCACATTGGCTGAGAAGAGTAGACTGATTATCAAGGGGAAATTGAGTTCCTGTTAAATTACGCAGTTGATGGGAGAATATTCCTCAAACCCAATAATCTTGTCATGTCAGGTGGTAAAAGTCAATGGAAGACCATGGGAACCAACATGACAAGGACCTTCCTAGGGTTCATGCCGTTCACAAAGGAAGGTTTGGATGACCCCCCTAAATAAAGACTCTAGCCTGCTCAAGGCAAAGAGAACACAGAATTGGCAGCGGAGTAAGAAATGGACACAATAAATACCAAGTAAACCTCATGGTCAGTTGTGGAAATGAACACTGTTCATTGTTATAGCAAACTTATTTCTTCTTTCCACACTGTCATATTTTTCTCTCTCTCCCATTTTTCTACCATTGAGACAGCCAGGTGGGAGGGAGTCCAACCTCTCCAACCAGCCTGCATGCTGGGAGGAGCCACACAAGTTCATGCCATTTGCAGCAGGGAGGAGCCTGGCCCCTCCTCCTCCTGTGTGGAACCTGGGATTGGAATGGCTGGTCAGGAAGTGCTCTAACAGGGACCCTGGCCTAGCTGAGAGTTCCTGTTTCCATATTTTCTAACTTTTTTACCCACTAAAACCCTGGGTTTTTGGTTTTTTTTTTTTTTTTTTTGAGATGGAGTCTTGCTCTGTCGCCCAGTCTGGAGTGTAATGGCTTGATCTTGGCTCACGGCAACCTCCGCCTCCCAAGTAACTGGGATTGCAGGCACCTGCCCTCATGTCCAGCTAATTTTTGTATTGTTAGTAGAGATACAGATAGTCTGTTGGCCAGGCTGGTCTTGAACTCCTGTGTCCTCAAGTGATCTGCCCGCCTCAGCCTCCCAAAGTAATGGGATTACAGGGGTGAGCCACTGCGCTGGCCACAAAACTCTTGTCTTACTCACCATTCAAATTGTCTGCGAGCCTACATTTTCATGGCCGTGGGAGGAAGAACCCCATCTTTAGCTGAACTAAGGAAAAGTCCTGCAACACAATTTTACATAAGGCTCTTTGGTGAGTGTTAACTTCATAATTTTGTCCATAGGTTATAGTGAAACCATACAGGACTGTGGTTAAACAAAAGAAAGAAGGACTAACCCCCAGAGATGAACCCTGCAACTGATGACATTTGCGGTCCTGCTTTGGGAAAAAAGTATTCTCATTTGCATGAGGAATGGTTTTATTGCCATCATGAGAGCATTTTTTGTTGCTGTTGTGGTTTGAAAATTTAAGTGTGGGAAGATGGGGACACATGAGTGTCAAGTGGTCAAAGGTTTGGTCTATGGCAAGAATTGGACTTTGGCTTCATCAGCTCCATCCCAACCCCCTTGGACTTGGCTCCACTGCAAGCTGGAGGCTGAGAAACCAAAGACTACATTTCTGAGGCATCCTTCCAGCTCAATTTTTTTATGTGACCTTGCCACCCAAGCCCTCTCTGAGCTGTGAGAAAGGATGGGAGCAGGGTGTTTAAACCCAAATCTGGGCCATGTTCTTAGCCATGATGAAAAGTTCAAGAGTGTTAGGAGGCCGGGAGTGGTGGCTCACTCCTGTAATCCCAGCACTCTGGGAGGCCAAGGCAAGTGGATCACTTGAGGTCAGGAATTTGAGATCAGCCTGGCCAACATGGTGAAACCCCATGTCTACCAAAAAAAAAAAAAAAAAAGGGAGGGATTAGGGTCAGAAAGGTGGGAGTTCGATCCCTACTCTGCTACCTAATCCCTATGAGAATGTGGGCAATTTACTGACCTTCTCAGAGCCAAGCCTCGGTATCTCATGTGTCAAATGTTTATCTGTACCTAGTAGAATTATCCCAAGAAATAAATATAACCACCTTGTAAAGTACCTGGCACAAACCATGAAATGTCATTTCCCTATCCCTTAACAATTGATGATCTCTTTGGCAGTCAGACAACTGGCCATATCTTTTTCAGCGATACAATGAGCAAAAAGTGTGCAACATTACAGGAATGATAAGAAAAAAATTTCTATTATCTAGTAGGGCATAAAGCCAGGGAAAATCTTACCCTAACTGGGGTCTGATTTATTTTTGGAGGTAGAAAGTTATCTGGGCAAAAGCCTCCTTTAGAATACAGGGCCAATATCATATTAAAACTTCTGGACTATATCACTGTTTAAACATATGGTTAAACGTACCTACACATAGTTTACAGGTAACAGAACTGTGTTCATATGCAGCCTTCTGCTTCTACTACTATCTTGATTTATTTCTCTCTTGAAACAGAAAGTGCTATTGCCTACAGGGATTTTATTTTTATTTTTATTTTTATTTTTTTAGTATTCTTCAAGTTAATGCTAATGTTCCTAAAATATGTTGTTACATGCTCTCTACTTTCACGGTAAAGCAGAACTATATTGAAATGCTTATTATCAAAAGTCACGCATGATTTAACCTATAGATATGAAAATAATAAAACTTCAAATCATTTCTTCACAGTGGAAACCCCCACTTTTTAAACAATGAAGTGTCAGCGTTGGCTGTCCTACTGAGGCTACTGTTCTAGAAATGTTTGGCACCTGATAAGCCTAGGCAGAACAAGAAAGCTATTCATTATCCAGTAACAAAATATACAGTGTTAGATATCATTTCTGGTGTAAACTTCTCAGTACTTCCCATGACATAGGTGGAGGAAAGAAGTTCCCCTTTCAGAGAACAGGTTTGGAGGAGAGAAGGGATTATTTTCTCTTTTACTGAAATATGTCATGGGTTTGATGAAAGCTATGTGTGATGCTTAAATATTTGAAGACTATACTAATTTGATTTTTCTATTGTAACCAGGAATATAGAAACAATGAGCAGATATTTAGATATATAGGATAGAGTACACTCACATATTAATGGTACTAGGAATGGAGTAAGTGAAAGAATAGGAAATACAAGAAAAAACAACTAAGAGACAGATGGCTACAGAAGAGGAAAAGAAGATATTAAATGTAAAGAAAGAGGGACACAAAAATAAAAGAGAGAGAGCGAGAACTCTAAAATATAAATAGAAGGCTGGGCACAGTGGCTCATGCCTGTAATTCCAGCACTTTGGGAGGCCAAGGAGGGAGGATTGCTTGAACCCAGGTGCTTAAGACCAGCCTGGGGAACATGGAAAAAACACATGTCTACAAAAAATACAAAAATTAACTGAGTGTGGTGGTGCACGTCTGTGGTCCCAGCTACTTGGAAGGCTGAGGTGGAAGGATCGTTTGAGCCCAGGAGGCAGGGTTTCAGTGGCCAAGATGGTGCCATTGCACTCCAGCCTGGGTGACAGAGCCAGATCCTGTCTCAAAAAATAAAATAAAATGTAAATAGGAAACACAGTGCTAAAGAATCTGAACTCAACACCTAGGTCTTGGAATAAGTATAGGAATGGCGTTGTTTATTTCTCTGTCTCCTTTACTTGCCAAGTCAACGAATTCACCACTGCATCACTCAAGTTCAGCACAACGCCAATAAACTCTTGTTCCGTAACTGAGTGAGGTTGAGGAATCATCACAGAACTACTGAATGTTAGTTACAAAGACCTTGAAAGATGCACTCTCTTTGTAGCTATTGTTCACCATATCTTGGTTCTTTCTGGTAACAAACAATACTCTTCTCAAGACAGCTGGAGATAGATAGCTTTCTTCTAATAGGATAAAACCTCTTGCCTCTGCCTACCAGTTTAGCCCTTGGAACTGTATCTGGCACATCTAACTTCTCTTCTATAGGACAGCCCAGCGGAAGCCAGATTTACATGGCCTTCAAGATCACCTCGAAACTCCACTGGTTACTCACACCACAGTTTCCAGTGCTCTCATCTTTATGACTCCATCCTCTAAGAGCATTTTCCTGATCTTCTTTCCTCCTTTCAAAGCATGGCTGCTTCTCTTGATGTGGTTGGAACAATACAAAGGAAAGGGGCCATGACTGCCTTCATTCTAGAGACTGCAGGTATAATACTATACCTTCCATTCAAATTACTTTTCTTTGAGCGGTCACAGGGTAATAAGAAGAGCTCACCACTGAAGGGCACTTTACAGTTTACATGCCTCATACCTCACACTGAAAAACAATCTTCATCCTCTCCTCTGGGTACAAAGCTCTGGGAAATGTTTGAAATAGGACAAGGAAGTTTGTCTTTGATCAAACAAACTTCATGCACCAACTCTCCTTCCCGCCCAGGGATGTTCCCAAGTGCCTTTCCTTCAGCTTCTGCACTTAGCAAAGCTGACTCACACTTACTTGCCAACATACTGGCTTGCCAGCCTGCTGGGAGCTTCTTGGTTAACTTCCCTTCTCAACAATCCCCTCCAAATCCTTTCCCAGCCAAGCTCTTCTTCCTCCTGCCCATGATTCTGGTTAAGGGAACAAGTGCTGAGCCAGGTTACATCATTACTCAGGGGCATGAATCCAGACAATTGATTTGACCTTCATTCCCTCTCCTGTAAAATGAGGATAATAAAAATGCTGACCTTCTTGAGTGCCTGAGAGATATAGCAATAAGTGGAAACCTCTCAAATGGGGCCAGGGACCCAGAAAGTCCTCCGGAAGCATTAGTTAGTATCACAGTGCTTGTCCTGGGTCTGCCTCCTAAGGAAGCCCTGTGATTTATTCAGTCACACGAAAGACTGGCTTCAAACTGTCATGTGCAGGGTTCCTTACACTGAGCTCCTGAAACTGTATGCACAGTTATGTGAATCCAAACGTATTTCCCCTGAAATTCTTTACCCCAGGTGCAAAGTAGAGTCACGTGGGGAGCTTTTAGAAACCACTGATGTCCAGCCCCATCATCCCCAACCAGATATTCCGATGCTAAGCATTCCTAAGTAAGGCCCAGGCACTTCTCCCAGTAAACGTAACAGGCAGCCAGGGGTGAGAACCACTGATGCATGGCAAGATTCTTAACAAAGGTGAGCATCAGGTCACTTGTGTGGTCTAAGAAAAATAAACTACCCATGCCAAACCTCCCAGAAACTCAGACCCTATAGGTCTGAGTTAGGATCAAGTAACTGTTTTAAAAGCAATACAGGTGATTTGGATAGAGGCAGGAGGCAGATAAATTCTAGGCAGACAGGGGCAGGACCCCACTGAAACTCCATCTTCAAGTCAAAAAGCCTGAAACCCATGGCCCAAAGTGAGAACTTCTATCCCTTTTTGCCTGCTCTCTCCCAATTGGTTCTTTCTGAATAATGTCTTTTTACCAATCAAATATTGCCCTTTCCAAAACTACCTGGAGCCTGTCCCACCCCCGATCCTGTGCCTATAAAGACCCCAAACTCAGTCGGTAGAAAAAGAGAAGTGACTTGACTGGAGAGAGGTTACTTGGCTTCAGAGGGACAGCTGGACTTCAGAGGAGAGATGGCTTAACTTTGGACTTCAGGAGATTATTGGTCTGTCCTGCCCCATCTCCAGCTTCCCTCTCTGCTGAGACCCATTTTCATCGCTAAATAAAATTCTCCACTTTCACCATCCTTCAGGTGTCCATGCGACCTCATTCTCCTTGGATGCCAGACGAGAGCTTGGGACCCACCTAGTGCAGGAAACCAAAAAAGGCCATCACAGTGGCCCTTTGCTGTCACTGATGGAGCGATGAGAGCATTGTAACATGCCCTCTGGGGCTTTAGGGTTGCAGGAACACCCACCTGGCTACCACTGCAGGGCCCACATGAAGTCTGCTCCTTCCAGCGCCCAAAGTGGCCAGCCAGATCCTCCACTCACTCGCTCATGTGCTTCCTCCCACGAGAGGTTGAGCACGACAGGCCAAATAAATGGATCACCCCTGTTGCAAGTCTGAAGGGGCTGGGAAAAACCCTGCTTCAATTCTGATGTGTGCCAGAGAACCACTGGCTGGCAAGTTTTCATCACATTTTCCAAACATAATAAAAAAATTTTTAAAAAAGTGGTTCCCTAACAGAAGTCAATGGTGTGGTATCTACCTAGGATGAGGTTTCTTCTGCCAGACTTCTCTTTTCTGGCCTCAGATGTTCAGCCCTAAGCTCCCTGGGGCCAGCCCTGGCTGTTCTCCCTGCTAATCAGACAGATCACCAACCAGAGCAGCTTTCATCTTTACTGAGAATGAGGAAAAGCAGGAGAAATGGCTGAAACCATGGGGTTCCTTCTTCATCTGTAGTCACAATATTTTAGATTGAATGAAATAGCTTTAAGAAAGTTGTTTCTATTTCTGTCAACATATGCATGTGGGAACAGGTTTTTAACAATAACTGATAAAAATGAAATCCAGGAAGAAGTAGGATATTGTCACTTCATGTCACACGGCACCAAATATATATGTGCAAATTGACAAGCTTGTATAAAGAAACAAAAAATAAGCCCAAGTAAGGTAAAATATCTGAACTCCTTAATACAGTCTCTTTAAAAATTTATATATCAACATAAGTTTACCTCCTGGGCTTTCTTAAGATAAGTTTTTCATTATAGCAAAATTGTTCTTCCCATATTTATGGTGTTAAAATGTCCTTTCTTTAGTGAAATGGTGGCACATTTGCCTTTTCATTGGTTTGTAATGACTTTGCTCTGATAAAGAACTGGAAACTGTATGTTGGTAAACACCCCTCTGCTGTGCATCCCCCACAACTTTTTAAAAACCAATCTGTGAAATCCCAGAGTCTTGCAAACAGGTGGTCTCTGCATATCACTTTTCAAAATACTTAACCAATGTACAAACACCTGAACCCCACGCAGCCCTACAAAATGATTATCTCCCAAATACTGGCTTTTAAACAAGTGCCCCAGACCCATGCTGAAATTTGACACCCATACTGGAGGTATTGCATTTTTTTTGTTGTTGCCTGTTTGTTTGTTTGAAATGGAGTCCCACTCTGCCACCAGGCTGGAGTGCACTGGCACAATCTTGGATCACTGCAACCTCCGCCTTCTGGGTTCAAGCGATTCTCCTGCCTCAGTCTCTCAAGTAGCTGGGACTACAGGTGCATACCACCACGCCCAGGTAATTTTTGTATTTTTAGTAGAGAAGAGGTTTCACCATGATGGCCAGGTTGGTCTTGATCTCTTGACCTTGTGTTCCTCTCGCCGCAGCCTCCCAAAGTGCTGGGATTACAGGTGTGAGCCACTGCACCTGGCCAGTATTGCATTTTTAAAAGGAAAGTTTCTTTACTCAAATGGATCTATAACTAGTGACACAACATAATGAAAGGAAGGATGAAGGATAAAATGTGTCAAGTATTTTGGGAAAGTGGATATAAGTGAACTTGAAAAGTACTCTTTTACATGAAATATGAAAACAAAGCATGGAAGAGGATGTTGGATGGATGGATGAATGGATGGATGAATGGATGGATGGATGGATGATGATGGCTGGGTAATTGATAGAGAAAAGAAAAGCAATGGAAACAGGAATAGAAAGAATTGGGAAGAGGGAGAGAATTAGATGAAGAGGAAGAGAAATATAAGAAAGTGTGTAGATAGCATCAAGGAAAGAATGCTGAGAATTACTCTACAAATGAAAATACTGATTATGTCCTCAGTTTTCTTTTCTGAAAATGAACAATAAGGTTCTGTTTTCCAAGTGTAGCATTGTCTCTATCTATGGGGTAGACAAAGAAACAGAAAAAGGAAAAAATGTGTTAGATTATGTGTTAGTTTCCTATTGTCACTGTACCACACTACCACATTTTAGTGGCTTAAAAAACAAATGTATTCTTTTATAGTTTTGGAAGTCAGAAGTCCTAACATCTAGGCAGCCTTCCTGTGCACTTCTCTTGCAGCTCTGAGATCCAGCAACATCTTTGGGTTCTACTTTCTCATGACTGCCAAGATTGCCCTGGGGATAGAGTTGCCAGATTTAGCAAATTGAATACAGGACACCCCAGCAGCTTTGAATTTCAGCTAGACAGCACATGGGTTTTTTTGTTGTTGTTGTTGTTTGTTTGTTTGTTTGTTTGTTTGTTTTTAAGTGGGCTCCAAATATTGCCTGGGACATAATAGCACCAAAAAAAAATATGTTGTTTATCTGAAATTTGAAGTTAATGAGGCATCGTCTATTTTATTTTATCTGGCATGTTTCCTTAGGGATTATACCTATTCCAACCAGCCAGATGGGGAAAAGATCATGAGTAATCATGCTCTAGGGAATATTTATGGTCCTGGCTGGGATGCATTCACTCATCAAGAATCAATTCGCTTCCCACTCTGGCCAGGTTTCTCTTACATCCCTCCACCAGCCACGTGTTTCTTCTAATCAGCTTTAATCATATTGCCCCTCTCTATCAGCCTCCCAAACTCCTCAATGTGTCCTGGAAGTTCCTGCCCCTAACCCAATTGGGCAGCTTCATTTATTCCTCATTCCTCTCTTCCCCAACTCCTGACACCTTTCTTCCATGCCTCATAGAAATTGCTGAGGAAAAGAGGCAAACTCTAAAATATCTGAAGAGATTTACTCTGAGCCAAATATGAGGGACCAATGGTCTGTGACATGGCCCTCAGGAGATCTTGAGAACCTGTGCCCAAGGTGGTCGAGGCACAGCCTGGTTTTATAGATTCAAGAGAGACAGGAGACATTAATCCAATACATGTAAGATGTACATTGATTCAGTCTGGAAAGCCAGGATAACTCGAAGCAGTGGGGCTTCGAGGTTATAGGTAGATTTAAAATTTTTCTGATTGACAATTGGTTGAAAGAGTTACTGTCTAAAGACCTGGAATCAATAGAAACGAGTGTCTGGTTTAGGACAATAAGGGGTTGTGAAGATCAAAGTTTTATCATACAGATGAAGCCTCCAAGTAGCAGTCTTCCAAGAGAATAGACTGTAAGTGTTTCTTACCAGACTTTAAGGTCTGTGTCGATGTTAATGCTGATTGGCTCCCCAAAGGGAGGAGGGTGTAATGAGGCATGTCCAATCCTCCCTTCCCATCATGGGCTGAACCAACTTTGGAACGTCCTTGTCCAAGAATAGGGATCCATTCAGATGGTGGGAGGGGCCTTGCAATTTTATTTTTGGTTTACAAACTCTGAGCCAAAATGGAGTTCATCTGTGCCTCAATAATTGCTCAGAGAGGGAGGAAAGTCATGACTGAAATGGGCTGATTGTCACTTAAATAAACACCCAGGGCCCCACCAGGAGAAAATCTGAAACAAGTCTTCCAACTTCCCTGTGAAATCCCTGATTCCTTTTCCTCTGTCTATGGATTCTGAGTCCAGGGTCTTTAACTGGCTTGAGTAATTTTTGTTAGCATCTCCAAAAAGGTAAAAGAGAAACTGAATATAGAAAATAGTGCAAAAATAGAAATTCATTTAAGGTAGGGTGGTTTTTAGGCTTCCGTTCAAGAAAAATAGTCTGACCCAGTTTTCAACTAGGTCAAGATGTGGTAAACTGAGTTAAATCGTGAAAGGCTCACATTACCCTAGAGCAGAGGAAGATTTTTATGAAGTCACTTCCTTGCTGCTTCATTTGCTGGAGCGAAACTTGCCATTCCAGCCTAGTGAGTATGGTACCCTGAGGGGGTGAGGGAAAATGAACTCATAACTTCAGCAACCCTCTTCTTGCGTTTTCCCATCCTCCTCCCACCTTTTACCAGGCTCACCATTCCCTTCTGCAATAGTTGGTTTTTCCCTGTTTTAATGAGTTGGAATGACCCAAAAGGGGTGGCTTTGTGGTGCTTTTCATCTCTTCTTTCCGCCTTTTCTTTTACTCTTAGCAGAGTAAGAGGGAGAGAGACTTGCAAGTTAGAAAACCTAACAGTGTTTATCTTTTTTCTTCTTCCTTATTTTCTCTGGCATCATAACTCTTACATAGTTTTTGGTTCTTTCGCTTGAGTATTTACCTTAGCCTCTTTAAATTATCAAACTATTAAGATTCCTCTTATGCCATTCTTGTTTCTCTTAACAAAGGTTTTTCCCATCACTTGGTTCTGTTGATCTTTGAAATTTGAGCCCTTTTGATTTCCTGCAAATGTTTGCTCTTTTAAGAAAGAGAAATAAAAATAAGCCACATTTTATTTTTGCCTCATGAACTTCTAATTTTCATGTTTCTATTAAACATTTCTGATCATTTCTCTTTTTTTCTGCTAAAACTTTTTTACTTTTCTCTCATTTATCTCTCCCCTTTTTCATCTAAGAGAGATCTTAAGAACGCAGCTTCCAATGTCTTCTTTGTTTATTTCTTCCCTTTTGCACTGCAATGCTTCCCTATACTTTTATCTTCTTATATCTTTAATCTCTTTTCTCTATTTCCCACCTGACTCATTCCCTTCTCTCTCTTCCCCTTTGTATCTGTGCCTGAATTTTCTCAAGTTTTCCTTAGTTTTCTCTTCTTTTCTTTACATATTCCTTGGTTTTTCCATTGGTTTGTATTTCCTTGTTTTAAGGGAGAAGGAGGGATATCTTAGATATTCCTTTTTACTTCATAACAAAAATGTTCTTGCTTCCAAAAAGTCTCTAGTAAATCTAAACATGAACAGGACATATTCTGGCCTCTGACCTGCCTTGGGGGCCCCATTTCTTAAACCCTCACACTCACCTGGAGTGCCAGACTAGAGGGAAGAATTGCAGTGCCAAAGGGGTGAAACAGGCAAAGAAGACTTTAGCGTGAGTCTTGCCTCTGCCTAGAAAGCTCTTTCCTTCTCTGCTAATTTCCTTCTTTCCCTCCAAGACTGATCCTCAGAGTGAGGACTTATTCTCACCTTCCTAGCCCTGCTGGCCAAATCTCATTTAACCTCATTATCACTCTAAATTCAAAGTGGGATTGTAAATTTGATCTTTTAAAAAATTTTTCAGTTATAGCAACATATGGAAGAATGCATGAAATAAATATACAGTATATTGAATCATTACGTTTTGAAAATCTGTGAACCTGCATGCAAATCAGCACTCCCTGAAACCTCGTGTGTTTTGTTTCTGCCATACCCTGCTCACATGCTCCTGGAAATAACTACGGTCCTTGCCCTTCTGATAATCACTTCTTCACTTTTCTTTATCGTTTCACTACCTTTGTATGTACGCTTAAAAGTAAAGTGTAATTATTCATGGTGTTGAATTTTAAAGAAATAGCGTCATCTTGTGAGTGTTCTCTCTTGTCGTCTTCTTCTCACTAGACACCATGTTTAAGATTCCAGGATGTTATTGCATTCAGCTGCAGTTTATTTTCTCTTCTGTCTAGATTTCCATTGCTTGTGATGTCCCACAATTTATTTATTCTTTCTAAAGTTGATGGCCCAGTTTGGAGCTACAATAAACAATGCTTCTGAAACCATTCTTTTACAAGAATCCTGGCACATGTATACATGCATTACTCACAGGCATGTATGAGAAAGAACTGCTGACTCAAAGAGTATACATGTGTTCAGCTTTAGTAGAAAATGCCACACTGGGCCAGGCACAGTGGCTCACACCTGTAATCCCAGCACTTTGGGAAGCCAAAATGAGAGGATTGCTTCAGCCCAGGAGTTCGAGACCAGCCTGGCCATCATAGTAAGATCCTGTCTCTAAAATAATAAAAATAAAAAAATTAGCCAGGCGTGGTGGCCTGTGCCTATAGTCCCAGCTACTTGGGAGGCTAAGGTAGAAGGATCACTTGAGCCCAGGAGTTTGAGGCTTTAGTGAGCTATGATCACACTGCTGGACTCCAGCTTGGGAACAAAGTGAGACTGTGTCTTGAAAAAAAATTTTTAAGACAAACTCTTTTCCAGTGGGGTTACCACAGTTTTCTTTCTCAGCAGCAGTGTATGGGAATTCCTTTTGCTCCATAGCCTTGCCAAAACCCTTGCTCAATGGAAGGGCAGAGACGGTATCCTCCGTCTCTATACACCCGAACCTACCAGATTGACTGGCATGTAGAAGATGCTCTCATTCGTTATTTTATAAAATTCCCTTGTGTTTATGAATCATTATAGACTTAGTCCAAGTCTAAAATTTTCCAAGGATCCATCTTAGGGGGATTACTGGTCAGGAGAATGTGAACAACATCAACTCTGGAAATTTTTTTTTGAGATGGAGTTTCACTCTTGTCGCCCAAGCTGGAGTGCAGTGGCATGATCTCGGCTCACTGCAACCTCTGCCTCCGGATTCAAGTGATTCTCCTGCCTCAGCCTCCCAAGCACCTAGAATTCCATGCACTTGCCACCATGCCCAGCTACTTTTTTGTATTTTTAGTAGAAACAAGATTTCACCATATTGGCCAGGCTGGTCTCGAACTCCTGACCTCAGTTGATCCACCCACCTCAGCCTCCCAAAGTGCTGTGATTACAGGTGTCAGTCACTATGCCTGGCCTATATTGCTATGTTTCTCACAGAACATAACCTTAAACCCTCACCTCTAATAAGTAAATAGATGCCTAGTAAATGTTGTAAAATTACAAGTCATTATGTGTGGATTTTTATTAAAAGATGTCAAAGAAGACACATTTGGCCACACCTAGCACTGTGTCTTCATACTTTTCCGGAGATCATTTACTAGGAATGACATGATTCATGCACAGAAAGCTGAAACTTATAAACACATGTTCCAGGATTTTTTCTTAAATGTCAGTGAAGTTTTGCTAATAAAAATTTCCCCACCTAGAAGTAAATGTTTCCCTTAATTCAGATGTTAATTGAGTGTACGAGGTAATGCTCTACTTTTTTCTTAATGCCATTTGGTTAGGGTCTCTGTGATAAGGTGGCTTAAAATTCTCATCTTTAAATCTCTTTGACCTTTAAAACTTTTTCCTTAAAACAATGTACATTTGAAAATGTTCTTCAAATAGAACACAAGTCTATGAGACAAATTATTTCCCTTTACAAAGAACTTTTAACAAGTTGATAAGAAAAGAGAATATTAGTCATTAGAAAATTTGTGTAAATTGTTGTTACACTTCAAAAAATAATGTTTGAGACACAGAAAGGAAAGAACCTCCCGGGGCTTCATCTTACCCAATTATCAGTCCCTACCAACTTCATCAAGTCATTTCCTAAATGATGGAAAAATCCTTATTAGAGCGTTACAGTCATCAATCAATAGAACAAAAAAAAGATTAAAACTTTATTCAAAATGATTGTATTTTAGGGCCGGGCACAGTAGCTCACCCCTGTAATCTCAGCACTTTGGGAGGCTGAGGCAGGTAGATCTCTTGAGGTCAGGAGTTCAAGACCAGCCCGGCCAACATGGTGAAAACTTGTCTCTACTAAAAATACAGAAAAACTAGCTGGGCATGGGCATGGTGGCATGCACCTGTAGTCCCAGCTACTCAGGAGGCTGAGGCAGGAGAATTGCTTGAACCTGGGAGGCAGAGGTTGCAGTGAGTTGAGATCATGCCACTGCACTCCATCCTGGGTGACAGAGCAAGACTCCATCTCAAAAAAAAAAAAAAAAAAATCTCATTTGATTTGGCAGAGTGACTCACACCTGTAATCCTAGCATTTTGAGAGGCTGAGGCAAGAGGATTGCTTGAGGCCAAGAGTTCAAGAGAAGCCTGGACAACATAGAGAGATACTGTATCTACAAAAAATAGAAAAGTTAACCACCAGGGGTGGTGGTGTATGGCTTTGTTCCCAGCTATTCAGGAGGCTGAGGTAGGAGGATTACTTGAGCCCAGGTGGTCAAGGATGCAGTGAGCCATGATCACACTACCACACCACCAGCCTGGGTGACAGCACAAGACCCTGATTCAAAAAAAAAATCACATTTGCCCCCCGGTCAGCCATATTGTTTCTTTGAAGTCAGAAATAAAGGACTTTTTGCAGAAAGAGGTTGTCATCAGCAAAGGGGGAAAACACATCATCAAATGACAGGGACTTTGCTGAGTAGAAAGAGCAGTGAGCTGGGGCTAAGAGGTTTCCCATGCTGTAGGCTTCTTGGTGTATACTTGAAAAGCTCCCTGAGCATCAATTTCTTCACTTGTAAAATTAGATAAATTAGATAATATCCAAAATCACATGCAGGCTTTAGTTTATGTGATTGAGTGATTGATACTAAGGCCCAGAAATAATGAGAAAGTAAAACTTTTATTTTAATCAGAGAAAGATCACAATGTAACCACCTCATGGGTTCTTCTTGCCCAGATAGAATCAATTTATCAAGACAAGAGAATTGCAGTAGAGAGTTTAATACACACAGAGCCGGCTAAACAGGAGACCAGAGTTTTATTATTACTGAGTTCAGCCTCCTGAAAATTCAGAGGCCAGGTTTTTTTATTTTTTATTGTTTTTTGTTTTGTTTTGTTTTCCAGACAGGGTCTTGCTCTGTCTCCCAAACTGGAGTCCAGTGGCATGATCACGGCTCACTGCAACCTCAACCTCTTGGGCTCAAGCAATCCTCCCACTCCAGCCTCCCAAGTAGCTGGGACTACAGATGCATGCCACCACGCCTGGCTAATTTTTGTATTTTTTGTAGACATGGGGTTTCACCATGTTTCCCAGGCTTGTCTCAAACTCCTGAGCTCAAGTGATCCACCCCTCTTTGGCCTCCCAAAGTGTTAGGATGGCAGGCATGCTCCACCACACATGGAATAGAGGCTAGGAAGTTTTTAAAGATAGTTTGGCAAACAGAGGCTAAGGAATGGGGAATGCTGATTGGTTGGGCCAGGGATGAAATCATAGAAAGCCATCCTCTTGCTTTGAGTCAGTTCCTGGGTTGGAGGCACAAGACCAGATGAGCCAGTTTACCATTCTGGGTAGCAGCAGCTGGTTCAACAGAATGCAGTCATAAAAATACTTTGAACATCAATCGTCTTAGGTCTTACAATAGTAATGTTATCTATAGGAGCAATTGATGAGGTTAGGAATCTGGTGGCCTCTGGCTGCATGACTCCTGGGCCATAATTTCTAAACTTGTGGCTAATTTATTAGTTTTACAAAGGCAGTCTTTTCCCCAAGCAAGAAAGGGCTTTGTTTTGGGGAAGGACTATTACCATCTTTGTTTTAAAGTTAAACTATAAACTAA
The DNA here is from genome assembly GCF_009764315.1 of Trachypithecus francoisi. Taxonomy (NCBI): domain Eukaryota; kingdom Metazoa; phylum Chordata; class Mammalia; order Primates; family Cercopithecidae; genus Trachypithecus; species Trachypithecus francoisi. The sequence continues at coordinate 13,041,873 of NW_022681458.1, forward strand.
ATTCCTCCTATAGTTAGCTCAGCCTATGCCCAGGAATGAACAAGGGCAGCTTTGAGGTTAAAGGTAAGATAGGGTCAGTTAGGTCAGACCTCTTTCACTGTCATAATTGTCCTACGTCATATTTTTCTCATTGTCATAATTTTTACAAACATGGTTTCAATGATGTTTTACATACTCTAGAAATTAAACAAAAAATCCACTACACATTTACCAAAATGGCTTTAAAACATTTAAAAACAACAGCACTAAATGTTGACAAGTGCGTGGAGTAACTGGAACACCTATGTATGGTTGGTGGGAATTTGAAACGTTATAACCATTTAGGAAAAAGATCCATCACTTTCTTATAAAACTAAACATATATTTACCCCCAACCCAGCAATTCCACCTCTAATGTACCCAAGAGAAATAAAAATATATGTCTACAAAAATATTTGTACAAGTGTGTTCATAACAGTGTGAAACAAAAATGAAATTCTAAGCCTCCCATCTGACTAAATGGACCCTCTCTCCTGATTGGCCAAGGGGATCCTAAAGAAAACCTAAACACTATTTTAGGCTATGAGGGGAAGGGAGGTCAAACATGCCTCGTTATACCCCATCTTGTTGAAGTTTAAGCAAAATTGACCACCATTAATATTAAAACAGAGATCCTAAGACTGACAAAACAAACTCTTTGTAGCAATGAGATACTGTACTCCAACCTACGCCTGATATAACATCACATGAAGTATAGCAGGCCTTGAAGGAAATCAAAGTATTTCATCCCAAAATATATTTATTTGACATGTATTGAAATGGCCCTGCAAAGTCATCTTTTATGGGGAAAGTTTGCATTTTGTAGAGAATTCCCTTCCCTTTCCAGGTCTTTTCCTTATTCAGGAGAGACTTAACTAAGAGACTGACATCTTTTAAGGTCTAATAAGAGACAGTTATCATCTATTCTCTCTGAAGCCTGCTACCTGGAGGCTTCATCTACATAACAAGAACCTTGGCTTCCCCCTTATCTTAACTCAATCATTTCTTTCTGCTAACTTCAACTCTTTAGGCAAAGCTTAACCTTTTCAACCAATTGTCACTCAGAAAATCATTGACTCCACCTATGACCCATGGCTACCCTCTTCAAGATATCCCACCTTTCTGGGCCAAATCAATGTATATCTTACATGTATTGATTTACATCTTTGCCTGTAACTTCTGTCTCCCTAAAAGGTATAAAACCAAGTGGTAACCCAACACCTTGCGCTCATGTTCTCAGGACCTCTTGAGGCTGTGTTCTGAGCCATGGTCTTATATATTTGGCTCAGAATAAACTTCTTCAAATATTTTACAAAGTTCAGCTTTTTATTGGTCAACAACAGCTTTATTCATAATAATCCAAAACTGAAAATAGCGTGGCTGTCCATCAACAGGTGAATGAAAGAACAAACTGTGGTATATCTATACAATGAACCACTACTCAACAATAAAATAGGAAATACACTATTCATTTAGCAGCATTGCTAAAAAAAGAAATAAACAAAATGGGCTATTAATACATGTTACAACACAGATGAATCTAAAAATCACGCCAAGTGAAAGAAATCACATACTGTATGTTTTAGTTGGTTCTTGCATTGATATAAAGAAATACTTGAGATTGAGTAATTTATAAATAAAAGAGGCTTACTTGGCTTGTAGTTCCACAGGCTATATAGGAACCATGATGTTGACATCTGCTCAGCTTCTGAGGAGGCTTCAGGAAGCTTGCAGTCATGGCAGAAGGCGAAGAGGGGAAAGGCATGTCTTATATGGCAGGAGCAGGAACAAGAGAGCAAGGCAGGAGGTGCTGCACGTGTTTTAACAACCAGATCTCAGGAGAATTCACTCACTATTATGAGAATGACACCTAGAAGATGGTGCTAAACCACTCATGAGAAATCCACCCCCATAATTCAACCACCTCCCACCAGGCCTCACCTCCAACATTGGGGATTACAATTTGACATGAGATTTGGTGGGGACACAGATCCAAACCATATCACTGTGTGATTCCATTTAAATCAAGTTTTAGAACTAATCTACAGTGGAAAAATTAATAACAATGTTTGCCTTTGGGATAGTTGTTAACTATTGATGAAAAAAGGTGTGAGAGAACTTTCTAGGGTGACGATAACACCATATATTTTTGGGGTTTGGATTTTCACTTTGACAAGTGTAGGCATTTGTCAAAATTGATGGAATGGTACACTTAAGATTTGTGCATTGCATTTTAGGTTAATTACCTTAAGCATGATAAACAAATATTGAACCATAATTAATGATAAGTAGTTTGAAATAGAGAAAGGTAGAGAACACTATGTCTGCAACTTATTTTGAACTTTTTCAAAAACTATGTTGGGTTGATGATGGATAGAATTAGGAGATGAAGCAAATTGGGATTACATATATTAATCACAGTGTCGGGTTAGTGGGGGGATGTGTTCACTGTACAACTGTTTCAATATTTCTATATGTTTTATGTTTTAAAATTTGTACAATAAAATGTTAGGAACAAATCAAAAATTAAAGTGAAAAGGAAAGAACTGAACCTGATTATTTGTCAAGATGATACTATACCATAGAGAAAAAAAGTTATTTAAAGTCATTTTTTTAACACAATGTTTTGTAATAACTTAGTGGGACAGGGTGGAAGATGGCCAAATAGGAACAGCTCTGGTCTGCAGCTCCCAGTGAGATCAACACAGAAGATGGGTGATTTCTGCATTTCCAACTAAGGCACCCAGTTAATCTCATTGGGACTTACTAGACAGTGGGTATAGCCCACAGAGGGCAAGCCAAAGCAGGGTGGGGCATTGCCTCACCCAGGAAGTGCAAGGGGTCAGGGAACTCCCTCTCCTTGCCAAAGGATGCCCTGAGGGACTGTGCTGTGAGAAATGGTGCATTCTGCCCCGATACTAAGCTTTTCCCATAGTCTTCACAACCTGCAGACCAGGATATTTCCTTGTATGCCTACACCACCAGGGCCCTGGGTTTCAATTGCATAATTGGGTGGTCCTTTGGGCAGACACCAAGCTAGCTGTAGGGGCTTGTTTTCATACCCCAGTTGTGCCTGGAATGCCAGCGAGACAGAATCATTTACTCCCCTGGAGAGGGAGCTGAAGCCAGGGAACCCAGTGGTCTCGCTCAGTGGATCCCAGCACCACAGAGCCCAGCAAGCTAAGATCCACTGGCTTGAAACTCTTGCTGCCAGCACAGCAGTCTGAGGTCAACCTGGGTCACTTGAGCTTGGTGGGGGGAGGGGCGTCCATCACTACTGAGACTTGAGTAGGCAGTTTTCCCCTCACAGTGAAAACAAAGCCTCCGGGAAGTTCAGACTGTGCAGAGCCCACCACAGCTCCGCAAAGCCTCTGTAGCCAGACTGCCTCTCTAGATTCCTCCTCTCTGGTAGGGTATCTCTGAAAGAAAGGCAGCAGCCCCAGTCAGGGGCTTATAGATAAAATTCCTGTCTCCCAGGGACAGAGAAGCTGTGGGCACAGCTTCAGCAGACTTAAACATTCCTGCCTGCTGGCTCTGAAGAGAGCAGTGGATCTCCCAGCACAGTGTTTGAGCTCTGATAAGGGATAGACTGTCTCCTCAAGTGGGTCCCTGACCCACGTGCCTCCTGACTGGGAGACAGCTCCCAGCAGAGGTCAACAGACAACTCATATAAGAGAGCTCCAGCTGGCATCTGATAGGTGCCATTCTGGGAAGAAGTTTCCAGAGGAAGGAACAGACAGCAATCTTTGCTGTTCTGCAGCCTCCACTGGTGATACCTAGGCAAACAGGGTCTGGAGTGGACCTCCAGCAAACTCCAACAGACCTGCAGCAGAGGGGCCTGACTGTTAGAAGGAAAACTAACAAACAGAAAGGAATAGCATCAACACCAACAAAAAGGACATCCACTCAAAATCCCCATCTAAAGATCATCAAGATCAAAGACCAAAGGTAGATAAATCCACGAAGATGAGGAAAAACCAGTGCAAAAAGGCTGAAAATTCCAAAAACCCAGAATGCCTCTTCTTCTCCAAAGAATCACAACTCCTTGCCAGCAAGGGAACAAAATTGGACAGAGAATGAGACTGATGAATTGACAGAAGTAGGCTTCAGAAGGTGAGTAATAACAAACTCCTCTGAGCTAAAGGAGCATGTTCTATCACAATGCAAGGAAGCTAAGAACCTTGAAAAAAGGTAAGACGAATTGCTAACTAGAAAAACCAGTTTAGAGAAGTACATAAATGACCTGATCGAGCTGAAAAACACAGCACGAGAACTTCGTGAAGCATATACAAGTATCGAAAGCTGAATCGATCAAGCAAAATAAAGGATATCAGAGACTGAAGATCAACTTAATGAAATAAAGCATGAAGACAAGATTAGAGAAAAAAGAATGAAAAGGAACGAACAAAGCTTCCAAGAAATATGGGACTATGTGAAAAGACCAAACCTACGTTTGATTGGTATACCTGACAGAGACGGGGAGAATGGAACCCAGCTGGAAAATACTCTTCAGGATATTATCCATGAGAATTTCCTCAGCCTAGCAAAACAGGCCAACATTCAAATTCAGGAAATACAGAGAACACCACAGAGATACTCCTTGAGAAGAGCAACTCCAAGACACATAATTGTCAGATTCACCAAAGCTGAAGTGAAGGAAAAAATGTTAAGGGCACCCAGAGAGAAAGGTCAGGTTACCCACAAAGGGAAGCCCATCAGACTAACAGTGGATCTCTCTGGAGAAATCCTACAAGCCAGAAGAGAGTGGGGCGGGGGGCAATATTCAACACTCTTAAAGAAAAGAATTTCCAACCCAGAATTTCATATCCAGCCAAACTAAGCTTCATAAGCAAAGGAGAAATAAAATCATTTACAGACAAGCAAATGCTGAGAGATTTTTGTCACCACCAGGCCTGCCTTACAAGAGCTCCTTAAGGAAGCACTAAACATAGAAAGGAAAAACCAGCACCAGCCACTGCAAAAACATACCAAATTGTAAAGACCATCATGACTATGAAGAAACTGCATCAACTAACAGGCAAAATAATCAGCTAGAACCATAATGACAGGATCAAATTCCCACATAACAATATTAACCTTAAATGTAAATAGGCTAAATGCCCCAATTAAAAGACATGGACTGGCAAACTGGATAAAGAGTCAAGACCCATCAATGTGCTGTATTCAGGAGACCCATCTCACGTGCAAAGACACACATAGGCTCAAAATAAGGGGATGGAGGAATATTTACCAAGCAAATGCAAAGCAAAAAAAAGCAGGAATTGCAATCCTAGTCTCTGATAAAACAGACTTTAAACCAACAAAGATCAAAACAGATAAAGAAGGGCATTACATAATGATAAAGGGATCAATGAAACAAATAGAGCTAACTATCATAATGTATATATGTACCCAATACAGGAGCACCCAGATTCATAAAGCAAGTTCTTAGAGACCTACAAAGAGACTTAGACTCCCACACAATAAAAGTGGGAGACTTTAACACCCCACTGTCAATATTAGACAGATCAATGAGCCAGAACACTAACAAAGATATTCAGGACTTGAACTCAGCTCTGGACCAAGCAGACGTAATAGACATCTATAGAACTCTACACCCCAAATCAACAGAATATAAATTTTTCTTGGCAACACATTGCACTTATTCTAAAATTGACCACCTAATGGGAAGTAAAACACTCCTCAGCAAATGCAAAAGAACAGAAATCACAACAAACAGTCTCTCAGACCACAGTGCAATCAAACTAGAACTCAGGATTAAGAAACTCAAAACCACACAACGACATGGAAACTGAACAACCTGCTTCTGAATAACTACTGGATAAATAACGAAATTAAGGCAGAAATAAATAAGTTCTTTGAAACCAATTAGAACAAAGACACAATGTACAAGAATCTCTGGTACACAGCTAAAGCAGTGTTTAGAGGGAAATTTATAGCACTAAATGCCCACAGGAGAAAGCGTGAAAGATCTAAAATCAACACCCTAATGTTACAATTAAAAGAACTAGAGAAGCATGATCAAACAAATTCAAAAGCTAGCAGAAGACAAGAAATAACTAAGATCAGAGCAGGACTGAAGGAGATAGAAACATGGAAAACCCTTTGAAAAAATCGATGAATTCAGGAGCTGATTTTTTGAAAGATTGACAAAATAGATAGACCACTACTAGCCAGACTAATAAAGAAGAAAAGAGAAGAGAATCAAATAGACACAATAAATAACGATAAAGGGGATATCACCACTGATCCCACACCAATACCAGCTACCATCAGATAATACTATAAACACTTCTACACAAATAAACTAGAAAATCTAGAAGAAATGGATAAATTCCTGGACACATACACTCTCCCAAGACTAAACCGGGAAGAAGTCAAATCCCTGATTAGACCAATAACAAGGACTGAAATTGAGGCAGTAATTAACAGTAAACCAACAAAAATTGCCTAGGACCAGATGGATTCACAGCCAAATTCTATCAGAGGTACAAAGAGGAGCTGGTACCATTCCTTCTGAAACTATTCCAAATAATAGAAAAAGAGGGACTCCCCCCTAACTCTTTTTATGAGGCCAGCATCATCCTGATACTGAAACTTGGCAGAGATACAACAAAAAAGAGAATTTCTGGCCAATATCCATGACAAACATCAATGCAGAAACCCTCAATAAAATACTGGCAAACCAAATCCAGCAGCACATCCAAAAGCTTATCTACCATGGTCAAGTCTGCTTCATCCCTGGGATGCAAGGCTGGTTCAACATATGCAAGTCAATAAATGTAAAACTAAAATCCAAGAAATTAAGTAAAAACTCTGTAACATTAAATGTTATTGGAAATACCAATATAAACTAACACATTTTCCAATATATTTCCTAGTTCTTCCCTTATGGATAATATTAGGAGTCATAACACCTATTTACAACAAGTACCTTAGAATTTAGATTTTGATTTCTATATGCCATCACCCGCCACCCACAACATAACTATGGCTTCTTGGAGAAATAGTTGATTCCAGGTCTGAGGTACAGAAGGCCAAAGGCAAGCCTGAGACATCTTGCTACAGAAAGCCAGGAATGCTCAAAGACTAGTGGGCACATGTCAAAAGGGCACAAGAGCTACATTTGGGTTAACATGGGCTCCACGAACCCTAACCCTAACCCTAACTCCAGCACTAATCCTAACCCTAACTTACGTTTCAGTCTTTAATCCATCTGGAGTTAATTTTTCTATAAGGTGTAAGGCAGGGGGAGGTAAGGTGTGAGTGACATGGGTTAACATGGGCTCCACAACAGTAAGTGATTGCAAAACCTTGAATAAATACAAACCCATACCATATAGAAAGAGGAAGGGAAACATACATTTGCTGTCACATCAAATGCTTACTCTAAAAAATTGTTACATTTTTCTAACTCTATCCTCAGGGACTGAGGAAAAGCTCTTTTTTACAGAGGAATTTTAGCTAATCAATGCAGAAGGAATAAGAGATCTTTTTAAACCACCAAAGAAGTAATTGATTCAGGCAAGGATCATCCATGGATTTAAAAAATTACTATTCAAAACCATAATGGGAAACAGGATATTGACATATATCAAAATGTCACCCTGTGGATTATTTACTATTTGCATAGGGAAGTCCCTCCCTTATAATGGAGAGATCTGGCTGGCATCCTGTGATGATCACCAAGTGATGAAATTAGCTTCACTAATTATGCAACAAACTACCATTATTTGCCTTGTGAAGTGAGGCATGTAATCCAAACGTCACCTATAAAATTATGTCAATTTTACCTAAATTTCCTCAGCTTTTAGACTTAACTTTCAGTTTGAAGAAAACGTAGAGGTCAGAGAAAATATTAAATTAAAAGAAGCAACCACCAAATGCAGAATGTAAAATGTAACAAATAATTCTTTGTTTTAATTTTTTTTTTTTTTTTTTTTTGTAGAGACAGGAATCTCACTATGTTGCCCAGGCTGGTCTTGAACGAGCTTCAAGCAATCCTCCTGCTTTCACCTCTTAAAGTACAGGGATTACAGGCGTGAACCACCATACCTGACCCACATATCTCTTCAAAAAGTCAACATGGGCTGCGCACGGTGGCTCGTGCCTGTGAGTTCCAGCACTTTGGGAGGCCAAGGGAGGCGAATCACTTGAGGTCAGGAGTTCGAGACCATCCTGGCCGACATGGTGAAACCCCATCTCTACCAAAAATACCGAGGCATGGTGGTGCTCACCTGTAATCCCAGCTACTTGGGAGGCTGAGGCAGGAGAATGGCTTGTACCCCCAAGACAGAGACTGCAGTGAGCTGAGATCATGCCACTGGCCCACAGAGCTCAACTTGGTCTCAAAAAAAAAAAAAAAGTTGACTTTTTTTTTTATTTTTTAAGATAACTAGAGAAACCTGGTGAAATTTCTAGAAAGAGGTGTAACTGGCCAGGCACGGTGGCTCACACCTGTAATCCCAGCACTTTGGGAGGCAGAGGAGGAAGGATTGCTTGAGCCCAGGAGTTCGAGACCAGCGTGGGTAACATGACAAAACCGCATCTCTACAGAAAAAACAAAAAAAATTCATTAAATTAAAAAATATTTAACTAGCAAGGCGTAAACCTTTATTAGAATCTAATTTGGAAGGGAGAAAGAACAGCTGAAAAAGACATGTGGAACACAATTGTAATGTGGATTGGACAGTAGATGTATTAGAGAATGATTGGTAACCTTATGAGGTGTGATATTGACATTAATGATGGATGACAATTTCTTTAGGATACCAATGCTAAATTCTTAGAGGTGAGATTACATTGTGTCTGCAACTTACTTGGAATACTTCAGCTAAAAATTTCAGACAGAGAGAGACTGAGCAAGAACGAGAGAACAATATAGTAAACAAGTGTTGAAACTAGTGGGTGTGTGCCTGGTGCTCATCGTACCAGCCTTTCAATTTATTTGTACGTCTGAAAATCTTTCATAATAAAATGTTTTAACAAAAAGGAGAGCAATGAGTAAGATCATCTTTTATAAGCTCATAACGGAGAGTGTGTTTTGAAAATAGGACAGTATCAAATCAAAATGAATTTAAAATAAAATTATCAAATATTCGAATAAAGTAAACAAAACCAGGGTTCTGTTCACCACGAGTAACACCAGGGTATCTGGCTTCCAGTGCTGATCTTTTCTAATGTATCCTATGACTTGCTGCCAAAATTCATTTTCAAAAAAAAGATCTGATCATGTCGTTCTTCTTTGATGGTTTGGGAGCAAATCCTAACTTCTTTCGAAAGACTCCTGACATGCTCCTATTCCCATTCTCCACAACAGCCAAAAAATGACTTGCTCTTCTTCATAAACCACCCCCTTTTTTTTTTTTTTTTTTTTTGAGACAGAGTCTTGCTCTGTTGCCCAGGCTGGAGTGCAGTGGCACAATCTCGGCTCACTGCAACCTCCACCTCCTGGATTTAAGCAATTCTCCTGCATCAGCCTCCCGAGTAGCTGGGATTACAGGTGCCCACCACCACATCCAGCTAATTTTTGTGTTTTTAGTAGAAATGGGGTTTCACCATGTTGGCCAGGCTTGTCTCGAACTCCTGACCTCAAGTGATCCACCAACCTTGGTCTCCCCAAGTGCTAGGATTACAGGCATGAGCCACCATGCCTGACCCATAAAAACGCCTTTTGTACCAAAGCTTTCTTTGTTCTCTCAGTGTGGTGGATATCATAGATTGGCTCACTCAACTTCCAGTCAGTCTTTTTTTCTAACTGGAAAGGTCAGAAAGTTAAAAGCAACGTTTTTGAAAACTGCCTTTCCGCTACAGTGCTGGATGTGGATGGGGTCTGCCTATTAGATGAACTAGTAAAAGATTTGGAATGCAGAAATGAGGAAGGGTCTTGTTTGAGAGAGGATCTTGCTCTGTCACCCAGGCTAGAGTGCAATGATATGACCATGGCTCATTGCAGCCTCAACCTTCCAAGCTCAAGCGATCCTCCCATCTCAGTCTCTCAAGAAGCTGTGACCATAGGCATGCACCGCCGCGCCTGGCTAATTGTTTTCTAATTTTTTGAGACAGGGTCTTGCTCTGTCACCCAGGCTGGAGTACAGTGACACCATCTCAGCTCACTGCAACCTCCACCTCCTGGGCTCAAGCGATCCTCCCATCTCAGCCTCCCAAGTAGCCGGGACTACAGGTGTGCACCACCACACCCAGCTAATTTTTGTATTTTATGTAGAGATGGGGTTTCACCACGTTATCCAGGCTGGTCTCAAACTCCTGAGCTCAAGCGATCCACTTGCCTTGGTTTCTCAAAGTGTTGGGGTTACAGGCATGAGCCACTGCACCCAGCCTAATTTTTTAATTTTTTTGTAGAGACAGGGTCTTCCTATGTTTTCCAGGCTGGTCTGGAACTCCTGGCCTCGAGCAATCTCCCTGCCTCACCCTCTCAAAGTGCTAGCATTACAGGCATGAGCCACTATGCCAGGCTAGGATCATCTTTACATCTTTTTTTCCTAGTCTTTGCAGATCATGAAGTGTTTCTGCAAGCATTCCATATCCTTCACCAACTTCAAGGGTAATGAGCTGTCAGAGCTTCTTGATGAGGCTTTCTAATCCCTGGATTGTAGCTGTGGGGGGTCCAGCCTCTAGTTTCTTCGTAGTCTAGGTGTGGGTGAAGTAGGGTCACATTGCCGGCACAGCAGTTGGTGACTCCAATCAATATTCTTAATTCCAGCATAGCTCCCATGGTGGGTCACTTCTTTCTGTTTCTAGAATTATTCATAGAAGACCAATTATGAACCAATCCTTTCAGCCTTTCCAGTAATTTTCTATGGCCAGATTTCCTGTATTAAATCCCTTCTTGATTAAATTACTTGCAGTGATTTTCATTTTCCGCTCTGAACTCTGATAAAGCTCTATGAATCTAAGAAATAAATATCTTTAAAAAAAATAATATTTTGTGCCAGGCATGGAGGCTCATGCCTGTAATCCCAGAACTTTGGGAGGCCAAGGCAGGCAGATCACCTGAAGTCAGGAGCTCAACACAGGCCTGGCCAACATGATGAAAACCCATCGCTACTGAAACCACAATAATTAGCCAGGCGTGGTGATGGGTGCCTGTAATCTCAGCTACTTGGGAGGCTGAGGCAGAAGAATCTCTTGAACCAGGGAGACAGAGGTTGCAGCGAGCTCAGCGAGCTGAGATCGTGCCATTGCGCTTCAACCAGAGCAACAAGAGTGAAACTCCATCTCAAAATAACAATAATAACAATAATAATAATATTTTGAAATGACAGGTACTTACACTTGGGCAAGGATTCCAAAACCTGGAATATCAAACCACCTTTAGACACTTGGGAAAAAAATAGATTTCCTGACTCCACCCCAGACCTATAGGATAAGATCCTCTCAAGGTGGAGTCTGGAATACATTTTTAAATCCCCAGGTGATAATGATGCAACCTGCCTAGCATGGAAGTGCATGGACTCATATGTAAGACTTAAAGATGTCAGGTCTCGTAGACGTCATGAAACCCAATCTGATGCAAGACTCTCAAGGCTAACATTTTGTTATTTCCCAACGTTCCTCTCCTACAGATTACAAATTATTATCTGTAGTAATTTATTAGCCTGGCAGGGACAGTCTTCTAAGGAAAGCCACCTTTGCAGAAAAAAAATGAAATCACTTCTTTCAAAACTACATAACAAAATAAATTCACAGACTAAACTGTGACTTAAAAATCCACATTTTACTTTACAAAATATATAATGAACTTACAGTAGTATGTGATATACAACTAAGCTCTTTAAAGATATTTTTAACAGCTCAAAACACAGTCCAGATTTTACTAATATACTAAAACAAGATCTCAAAATAGTATATCACAGAAACATGATATTACAAGATTAGAAGCAACCTTCAAGATAATTATTCACAACAGGAACTTATAGTAGAAGGCATAGTCCAAAAATAAAGACATTGGGCCAGGTGCGGTGGCTCAAGCCTGTAATTCCAGCACTTTGGGAGGCCAAGGTGGGCAGATTGCCTGAGGTCAGGAGCTCAAGACCAGCCTGGTCAACATGGTGAAACCCCATCTCTACTAAGAATATAAAAATCAACTGGGTGTGATGGTGGGCACCTGTAATACTATCTGGGAGGCAGAGGGAGGAATCGCTTGAACCCGGGAGACAGAGGTTGCAGTGAGCTAAGATCGTGCCAGTGCACTCCAGCCTGGGTGACAGAGCAAGACTATGCCAAAAAAAAAAGAGAGAGAGAGAAAAGAAAAGAAAAGAAAAGAAAGAAAAGAAGGAAGGAAGGAAGGAAGGAAGGAAGGAAGGAAGGAAGGAAGAAAGAAAGAAAGAAAGAAAGAAAGAAAGAAAGAAAGAAAGAAAGAAAGGGAAAGAAGAAAAGAAAAGAAAATGAAAATAAGTGAATTCAGAGGCCCTTCACCTTGATCTTTTACTGAGTCGCTAGTTGAACGACAAACACAGTGTTTAATGGGGCATATAGGACGCTTTTCAAATAAATGCCAAACTGTGTTCACTACTCTACTTAATCATTTTTAAATTTTTCCTGAAATCTTGAGGTGTTTCCTAACCTAACCCCTTCTGTTGATCCTGCACTAATGTGCAAACAGTTGGAGAGTTGATCAAAGATGAACAAGAAAAGCAAAGTAATAAAAAAAAGTAACAAAAATCTGTAATATTGAAAGAGGCAAGTGATTGTGGAAATGTGTTCAAGGTACTTGAGTCAGAAAATGAAGGCAGAGGGGCAAAGTTTTCCTCCAACATCACCTTTAAAAGCCTGAGAAATAATCGAGAATAAATACCCATCCACTTCTAATATTCTGAGTCTGACAAGAGCGCTGAGGGACTGCTGCTTTCTGTTGGTTGCAGAAGTGGACCACAGCTATGCCCGGATTGCTTTCAATTCCTCACCTCTCTTCTGGGTATCAGTTACATTGAGTTCTTTGAAAATTGTAAGACTGAATGGCTAACTGTTAATTCAATATCAGAAATATTCTGACCTGATTTTCAAGGTGGAGAATTGACATTAGTAAATAAATACACATGAGATACATTTTGAAACCCATCTGGGCCTGTTCAGAAGCAAGTTCATGATTAGTAATTTCATATAGACTCTGCATTTGATAAGCAGAGTATCGGGATCTCAGAGTCTAGGGTAAAAGGTGGACCCGATGCTACCAATTCTCACTAGTCCTTATTTGCAGTGATTGCCAATAAGCTCATAGAAGAAAAGAAAAACTTAATTTAGCGACTTGAAATACATAAAGAAAATCAAACATATTTATTGTGTTGTATTTGGGCAAGTGACCTCAAGATCATTAACTTGTCAGGTATTTACAGAGTTTCTAGCATGTGACAGACACTCTGTCCAGCCTGGGATAGAGTAGTGAGCAGGGTCTCTGTATCAGGGAGCTTACATTCTGGGCACGTTCCACTGTACCTGGAATGCTACCCATGGTCCGATGATCTACTTCTGCTCAGAATTCTTAAGGCATGGACTTTACAGCCAAGTTGACCTGGACTTGGACCTGGACCTCACCTGTTGCTGAACATGTAAGCCTGGGTGCTTGTTCCACCTACTCTCTCTCCTGTCCTCCTGGTCCCCAGGGTTTACATGTCCATCAACACAGCACCATGTTGGAATGGGAAATGACCTGGTCCCGTGGTGTAGAGAGAGAAAGCACACCCATGTCCTTCAGATGAGGAAGGCCAGTTCTTGGAGGAAGCAAACAACATTTTCCCTGCAAACTCCCTCTTAATCAACTTTCCAGCTTCAAGGATCCATCCAGAGAGGACTTCTTCAGGCTGATCCTTACCTTCACAGAGATAAGCAGGCCTGTTTTCTCTCTCATGAACTTTGACCAGAAAGCAAACTCACCTAACCATGAGAATCAGCCTGGCACTTGTAGAAGTACAGATTCTTAGACTCTAGGCCTACTAAGTCAGAATCTCCAGAAATTTCTATTTTTAACAAGCAATACGGAGAAACACTATTTCAGGATCATAGCCCTGGACAAAATCTAATTAAGAGATGAAGCCAGGTGGCTTGCTAAACATAGGAGAAACTTTTCTCCCAAGGGGCTATTAGAAATGGTAGTCATCTAATTTCTTTTAACGCCACCACAATAAGCCTAAATTTTTTTTAAATTAAAGGATATGAAGAAAGAGAGATGGCATGTGGTACCTTGTTAAAACTGTCCCTGGTGCTTCAGTTTTTGCTGAGATTGAAACATTCCTGTCCTTTAGATTCAAAAATATTTCTTTAGGCATCCTAGAATTTTACTAAGTCTAGACATTACATCAAAAATTTAGATAGTACTATTTTATTTTATGTATGTGTGTATGTATATATGTATTATTTATTTATTCATTTATTTATTTTGAGACAGAGCTTTGCTCTTGTCACCAAAGCTCGAGCACAATGGTGTGATCTTGGCTCACTGCAACCTCCACCTCCCAGGTTCAAGCGATTCTCCTGCCTCAGCCTCCTGAGTAACTGGGATTACAGGCTCCCACCACCATACCTGGCTAATTTTTGTATTTTTAGTAGAAACAGGGTTTCACCATGTTGGCCAGGCTGGCCTCGAACTCCTGACCTCAGGTGATCCACCCACCTTGGCCTCCCACAGTGCTGGGATTACAGGCGTGAGCCACCACACCCAGCCCTGTTATGAGCATCTTTATCCACACATATTTATGCTCTTATGCAGTTATTTCCTTAGAATAAATTCACAGGAAATAGAAATACTGTACTGTGAAATAGATACATATTTTTAAGGCTTTTGATGCATCCTGAAAATGTGTCTTTAGAAAATTTCTACTGAATTTTACTTCTACCAATTGTGTATTAGAGCGCTGGTTTCCCCTGGGAATTATCAGGTAGTTTTTCTAGCCATTCCAAGTCATCCCAAAAGCACATTTTAGCTGCAAGGCTTCGTGTTAGCCACTGCAGGAAATGCAAAGAGGTAGAAGCTATGCAACGTTCCTCACCCAAAGAAAACCACAGCATTGTGGAGTGAAAGCTCATGGAGGAAGAACAGTGCATGGGAGAACAAGGCACAAGCTCCATCAGTGGGAGAAATGCAACATGCTACGGACGCTGAGAGGAATGAGGGAGAAGCTTTGGCTGATCTGGGAGTAGTCCATGTAGGAGCACAACCACTCAAGCTGGACCTTAATCTAGATGGAGATTTGGCAGCATTCTTGGTGAAGTTCTGTATGAAGATGTGTGGACAGAAAATGGCGAAGTATGCCCACGCCATGGTAAAGAAGCCAGTGTGCCTGGAGTATGTGAAACACATAAATTAAGAGGCAGGATGAGAACTGGATCATGGAAGGCCCTGCAGCCCAAGCTGAGGACCTGATAAGTAATGGATACCCAGAAGTGATTTAGAATCCTGAGAATGATAAAATCAATATTGTGGCATAGATTTGGCAAAATACGTTCAAATAAGAAGAGATAAAGGGCTAGAAAACCTCTTCAGAGGTGAAAGCCACAGAAAGATGAGGGCAGTGAGAATGGAAACAAAGAGTAGGGAGGAAAACTGTTGCCAACCATAACCAGCCAGGTGAGTGCCTGGCTAGTGGTGGGGGTGGAAGACTAAGGGTGAGGAAGGAGCCAGACGACTTTGTGGTTTTGAACCTAAATGATTGGTAAGTGGAGACAGACAGACGGACTGGTAGACAATAGACAGAGAGAGAGACAGACAGAGAGAAGTCTCAACCTCAGGGAGAGGTTTAGGGAGGAAATACTCATAGTTTGTCCAGAGAGAGAGAGGGAGAAGGAAGGGAGGGAGAGTGAGAGGAAGGGGATAAAAAAAGAAGAGAAAAGGAAAGGAGAGGAAAGGAAAGGAAGGGAAGGGAAGCGAAGGGAAGGGAAAGGAAAGGAAGGGAGAAAGGAGAAAGAAAGAAAAGAAAGAAAGAGAAAGAAAGAAAGAAAGAAGAAATAAAAGGGAGAAAGAGGGAGGAAGAGAAGGAAGGAAGGACGGAAGGAAGGAAGGAAGGCAGGGAGGGAGGGAGGGAGGAAGGAAGGAAAAGAACGAAAGAGCGAGCAAGCCATGTAATGAAAAATATTGAAGAAAAAACAAAGAAAGGGTAATTTTTGGAGCAAGGTAATGAGAAGGATGAAAAGGAGTTGGAACCCAGCTGGAGAGGACAGCATGGCCTTGGGCTAAAGGGAGAAGCCCCTCCAGCATTCAGGAAGATCTAAGCGGGCGCTGCTTGGAAGTCAAGAGAGAAGCCCGAGGACACCTGTCCATGACCTCTGTGCTCCTTGAGAAGCAGGAAGTGAGGCCCCCTAACAAGACAGCTCTGTAAGGAGCTGTGTGTGGGGGCAGCATGGCAGCTCCAAACGAGTCCAGCCTGGAGTAGACACCAGGAGAAGCTGCTAAGTTCAGCTAAAAGACGACTAAGGTCAGGGGGACTTACTGCTCCCCTCATCTTGACCAACTTTAGAAAGGCTTCTTCCTGCCTCTACACCTGGCCTCCCTTTCCTTAGAGCATCTATTAATACTTTAGAAAACTTGTCTTTGTGAATCATTTCTCTATGCCTTTGAGATGTATATTTTTGGAAAAGCCTCTTGTCCATTTTATAGCACACGAATGTCTTTCTCAAGGACTTGAGGGCCATCTATTTGAAATGTAGATACTGCCCTATCTCCCAGCTCTGCAGTAGTGTGACAACCTAACCTCTGTGGGCAGCCGCCTGGCTCTGAGCTGTAAAACTAACTCCATCACGAAGATATGATACAGTGTACTTTTCCTTTGGTAAAGCCAATCAGCAAACGCAGAGGGCCGACCATACCTTACCCCAGCTCTGAAAAACCCTTCTGTCCTCTGTTTCAATGGAATTGAGTCCAGACAACAGTACTGGCCTTTCTACCCTATTGTAAGATCCTTGCCTGTCTGACTTTGTCCGGTGCGATTTTTGTTTACTTACAGGCATACGGGAAGCCCAGCTGATTTGGAACATCATGAATTTGCAACTGACCAGACCATAAAAAGCGGAGTTCTGCCCCAGTGCTGAGCCAAAAGTAAATCAAGAGGATGAAGGGTGGCACAGCAGCATGTGTGTGGCACAAGGGGACAAAGAGACCAGGATTTTGACAGGAGAATTGTTTCGGTGTCACATCCTGGGATTTAGGCTGGCTGGGGAAAGAACCAAAGCCTGCGGATAAACTGAAAGAAAAGGGAGGAATCAAGAAACTAGAGAACTGCATAAGATTAAAAACTAAAGCGAAGCAGAAATCAAGAAATGAAATTAACTACCAAGAAGAGAGGAAGCCGTCCTCAGAGAGGAGTCAGCCAGTTCAGTTCCTGTCATCCTCCACTTGAGTTCCTTCTTGAGCTCTCCCGATCTCCTCAAGGTGGCAGCTGCCTCTTCCACCCTCATCTCCAGCCCCTTTTGCGGCCTGTGCGCCTACACACATACTCACTAGTGCATACACACATGTGCACACACGAGCTTCTGTGCACATGCCTCAATTTCCCCACCTGACAACTCCCAAGGCATCCTTACACCCTCAGCTCCTGGAGGCCTCCTGCCAGCCCCAGGTAGAACTCATGGCCTTTCCCTTAACTCCTATAGCATTCCTACTACAGACAGTGCATACAATACAGAATTTAGGTTTTGTGTTGTTTCTTTTTTGTTTTTAGTTGGAGAAGATTTTTACCCCTTTTGCGGCAAAACGGAAAACAGGTTGCACCAAACTGAGTAAGTGCGGCTGATTCTTAGGGTAGGGCAGGGAGGAGGGGCAAGTCAAGTCAGGCCTAGACAAGTCAGCTCTGCCAAGCTGAGCAGAGTGGTGGTGGCAGGAAGAGGCAAGTGGCGAGGGCAAGGCCTGCCCCGGGAGCCCTAGGGGTGGAAACTTAGGAAATGGAATCATTTCAACAAGTGAAACAGCAATTCGGGCCAAATGGGACCGCACCCAACATGCCAAACCCAGGAAGCCAAGGAACGAGGCTGCGTTGCAGGAGACAGACACCATGTGTCCTTTCTACTTGCATTTGACAGAATGCCCAGGGAAGGCCACGAAACTGCTGCAAAACAGGACAAAGAGCCTCTGCTGTTACAGAGGGTGGTGCAGGGGGATGCAGGGATGCCCTGTGTGATTTTCAGGGAGAAAGACCTATGTCACCCTTTGGCTTGAGATGTGAAGCAATTGCTGCCAAATAATTCAGGTGGATGGGATGTTCATTAATTCGGAAGTTTTTCCAGGACTACGCCACTTGATAAACAGTTCTACCCCCAAAATGGGGCTAAGATTGATGTGGGAGAATTCCTGGAGTAATTCACATAAGAAAAGAGAGGAATGTGTGAAAACATGGTTTTGGTGAAAAATATTAGAAATAAATTGGTCCGGCGAGGTGGCCCATAGCCATAATCCCACCACTTTGGGAGACCAAGGCAGGTGGATCCCTTGAGGTCGGGAATTCAAGACCAGTCTGGCCAACATGACAAAACCCTGTCTGTTCTTTTTTTTTTTTTTTTTTTTTTTTTTTGAGGCGGAGTCTCGCTCTGCCACCCAGGCTGGAGTGCAGTGGCCGGATCTCAGCTCACTGCAAGCTCCGCCTCCCGGGTTTACGCCATTCTCCTGCCTCAGCCTCCTGAGTAGCTGGGACTACAGGCGCCCGCCACCTCGCCCGGCTAGTTTTTGTATTTTTTTTAGTAGAGACGGGGTTTCACCGTGTTAGCCAGGATGGTCTCGATCTCCTGACCTCGTGATCCGCCCGTCTCGGCCTCCCAAAGTGCTGGGATTACAGGCTGGAGCCACCGCGCCCGGCCTGTCTGTTCTTAAAATACAAAAATTAGCCGGGCAGGGTGGCACATGCCTGTAATCCCAGCTACTTGGGAGGCTGAGGCAAGAGAATCGCTTGAACCTGGGAGGCAGAAGTTGCAGTGAGCTGAAATCGTGCCACCGCACTCCAGCCTGGGCAGCAGAGGGAGATTCTATCTCCAACAAAAAAACAAAAAGTGTATGAATACATGCAATAAATCCCAAAGGACCCAGCATTAGCCCCCATTTGCTCTTCTTGGCTCCTTAGTCTTTAGGTCCTTTACATACATGGATCTGCTTCTAAATTTCAACTCTCAGTAATAAGCAGGTCTTTCTTCCCTGGATTTAAGCCTCCGAAGCATTAAGCTCATTATGGCCTGAGTCTGAATGAATCTACATTCAATACTTTCCTCATCACCTGGAATTTAGGTGATGAGGAAATTAGGTGAATTTCTTCAAATTAAGAATTTAAACTTTAATTCACCTAAATGTAAGATTTTAGATTATTGAATTGTAACAATCTCTTAAAATCATTGTTTTTCAGGTGAAGGGAGAGGGAACCAGAAACAAGAAAAATGAAAAAAAAAAAAAATACACACTAGCTTTTCAAACTTGTGAACATTTCCTGCTAGAAGTGCCTTGATGTCAACAACAAAAGGAATACAAATTGTGTTGTACCATTCTGGAGAACAGGCAGCACTTTCTGTAACCACATTGTTGTATGGTATTTATTCCTAGACATTGTTTGTTTTAACTGAGCCAGAGCCACAGAAAGAACACAAATTCGAAGAATCACCAGACTCGAGGAATGTCAGTGCTGCTGAGTGCTAATGCAATCCCCAAATCACAGTTTGAATGCATATTCAAGTTTTCCTAACTTGAGTTGGCCCCAGCTGGAGACTTGACACTTGGTAAGCTCAGTGAAGAAAATTGTATAATCTTAGGAGTTCTAACCTATGAGCTACCCTTTTAGTCAGAGTAAAGCAAGGCCTAGTGCAACAGTCTTCCATGTACCTATGTTATCTCCAAAAACTAAGACTGCACTCTTGGGCCAGGCACGGTGGCACACGCCTATAATTCCAGCACTTTGGGAAGCCAAGGCAGATGGATCACTTGAGGTCAGGAGTTCGAGATCAGCCTGGCCAACATGGTGAAATCCCATTTCTACTAAAAATACAAAAATTAGCCAGACACGGTGGTGCGTGCCTGTAATCTCAGCTACTGGGAGGCCGAGGCAGGAGAATCTTTTGAACCTGGTAGGTGGAGGTTGCAGTGAGCAAAGATGGCACCACTGCACTCCAGCCTGGGTGACAGAGGGAGACTCCGTCTCAACTAAAAAAATAAATAAATAAATTGTAAAACACCATGGTACTGATGAATTTCTACAGGGAAAGAATGTAAGGTGAGAGGAGAAGAATCTTTAGGCTTGAAGTCTAAATATGCTTGGTGTCTAAAGGTCAGGCAAAAGAGGACAAATCAGTAAAGGAGAATGAAAAAATAACAAAGTGATCAGAAACTGCACTCCAGCCTGGCTGATGGAAGCAAGACTCTATCTCAAAAAAAAAAAAAAAAAAAAAAAAAAGACTACACTCTTGGACAGGTTTAATCAGACCTGTCTTCCTTGCCCTATCCAGGGTCCTTTCTAAGCCAAGGGGAAGATGGAGGCTTTGTTTCTGTGAGAAAGGCAGGAAATTGTGTCAGGCTCTACACAGATATGAAGTTCTCCATCCCCACCCTCTCTCCCTTTTCCCAACCTTATTGTCCTCATATTTCATACATTTATTTGGTGATACGTGTTGTATGTCCCCTCTTCTAAACAGCTCTTCTAGAACAGCAGAGCAAACAGATGTACAAGAAGATTGCAAATAAGCAGCCCCAAGGCTGAGCATCAGGCACCGGAAGTACTGCTGTCTCCTTGAGACAAAAACACCTTATGCCAGAGGCCAGAAGGGAGGCACAGGAAAGCAGCAAGGTTATCCTGTTTATCCCCAGTGACCACCTCAGCACCTGGCACATAGTAAGTGTTCAATAAACATCTCTCGGTTGAAGGAACACATGAGTGAATGAGTGGAAAACATTATTTTTATCCAACAAACTGTGAAGAGATGTAGCAAGAAAGAAAAGTACAACAGTGTGATATATGTCTGGCACTGCTAGGGAAGACGGTGTCCACATCACAACTGAAGCTTACTCCTTGGAGAAACAAACTTTTTATTTAGAAGCCTTTTTGATCCCCCCCAAAAATCTAAAGTGCTCTAATACTTTGATGGTATCTTCTAGAACAGCAGAGCAAACAGATGTACAAGAAGATTGCAAATAAGCAGCCCCAAGGCTGAGAGCATCAGGCACCGGAAGTACTGCTGTCTCCTTGAGACAAAAACACCTTATGCCAGAGGCCAGAAGGGAGCCCTGAGAACAACTCTAGACTCCACTGTATCTTTAAAGACTGTGTGACCTTCAGTAAGGTTCTTAATTCTCCTCACCCTGGGTTTCTTTATCCAAGAACAGGCATAAAATTAGAGTTCAGAGCTCGTATTCCAATAAAGTACATTGGCAATCTTAGCAAGTGATATTAACATACAAATGCTTAAATACTCTAGATATTATTAATGACATGATTATCACCCAAATTTTTGCATTCATCTTTTCTTTCTCATACTGCTCGTGCTTCCATCCCAATTCTCCATTGTGCCTCCAACTCAACTCCACAATGTCCCCCATGACCTTCAATGGAAACTTTTTTCTATTGTAAAGCAAATTCCCTGTCCTTCCGTCTTCTACTTCTTCATCTCCTGGCTTCATCTGAAATCTGAGTTTATGGCAAGAACACTACTTCTCCCTGGGATCTTCTCAAGATGAAGGGGCTCCTCTCCCACTCCTCTCCCACCACAGGGCCAGGAGTGGGTAGAGACCAGCATTCTTGTGCTTCCATGACGGCACTTCCTCATTCCTACATACCTTTCCCATCATCTTCTTTGAAGCATATGGATGTCATTAGACCATCCACTTCCCCTCCCTCTGGCTGTCAGTTAATGGCCTCGATCAGTTCTTCAGCTCAGTGTTCCCTTTCATTCCTGTTGATGACATCAGTGTGGACAACTTTATAACCGTGTGGCACAATGCTACTTATTCAGTAGCCTTATCCCCTTGCATAGTAAACTCCAATCCAATCCAGCCTCTATTTCTAAGCAGGGTCGAAGAACATGCTAAGTAACACCACGGGAATACAATTAACAAAACCCACAAGGTGGGAAACCACAGAACAAATGTCTTGGTTTCTCCGAAGCATAAATTGCAAAGGAAAAGGAAGGAGATGGGGCTGGTGGTGAGGAGCTCTCAGATTAAAAGCAAAAAAAAAAAAAAAAAAAAAAAACAAGCCAAAACAAATGAAGTGTGTGGACCTCTTTTGGATCTTCATTTACACCTTCATCTACATCTTTAAATCTTCATTTAAAGAAAAGATGGATGCAAATAATGTTTTTTAAAGCAACTTTATTTTTTTAAAGCAAGCAGAGAAATTTGAACCCTGACTAGACATTGGATGATATTAGAGAATTAGTGTTGATTTTTAAATCCATGTGAGTGAAATTGTATGTTTTTAAAAGTTCATATATATATATATATATATATATAGAGAGAGAGAGAGAGAGAGAGAAATACTTATAAACAAAATAACTTAATGTCTAGAAATTGCTTCAAAGTAATCCAGGGGGGATAGATGGGAAGAAGTGAGTTGGGTGATGTACATGTAACAAGATTGGCCATTAGTCAGTTGAATCCAGATGATAGATACATGGGGGCTTTTTATATGATTCTCTCCACTTTTGTATTTTCCTTAATAAAAAGTGGAAGGAAGCAGGGCTTGGTGGCTCACGCTTGTAATCCCAGCTCTTTGGGAGGCCAAGGCGGGAGGATGCTTGAGACCAGGTGTTTAAGACCAGCCTGGGCAACATAGTGAGACCCCATCTCTCTTTTTTTTTTTTTTAAGGAAAAATTAGAGGAAAAATCAGTGGGAATGACTCATCCATCCTGGTAGCCTTCCAATCATCACCCTGCTACCCCACCACTTGAGTTGCACACCCACAGTCACACGCTTGGACTTTGGCTCCTGGAGCTGCTCCAGCCCCTCCGGCCCTCCCATTCTCCTGCTCTTTGACCACACTGAGGCTTTTTATCTGAGGCCTCCCCATACTCTCCCAGTGTCTCAGATACCTTTGGACTTCATCTCCTGTCTCTGGTCTAAACTGCATAGTTCAGCACTTTGACCCCTCTCTGTACCCTTATCATTGACTCTCTCGCCCTCTTGTCCTTGCGCTGTGCCTAGATGCAAAGCCTGAGCCTACACTAGTCCAATTAGTCACCACTGTCTATTCTTACACCCAAACTGCAGCAGGCCACCTAGTGCATGCCAATGGAAATCACAGCGGCTTAGTTATTTCCAACCTCAGTGAACCCCAACACTGTGGAACAACCTTGAGTGTACCCCTGTGTCCTCTACTGACTATCTCAAAGCATCTCCTTTCATGTCAAAAGTCACTCATCACTCTCAAAAGGTGACTAGTCTTTCACCAAGAAAAGCAAGACCACCAAATTCAAAGTCTGTTAACTTCCTCCATCACAAATTGTAAAACTCTCCCCACCTACTCCTGAGTGAATTTTGTTCCAAAAGAAGAGATGACTCAACTGAACTGTGTTCTGGAAACCACTTCTGCTTTTTGAGAGAAGTTGAGGTACCATTTGTTACTCTTTTAGAATCTTCACCTCTTTATAATATATTCAATCTCTCTCTCATTCTCTCTCTCTCCTCTCCCTAACTCTTTCAATACTTTTCCATCTAAAGATAAAAGGCTCTCTTTCTAGCTTTTATTTCCTCTTACCTTCATTGCCAAACTACTTGTTACCATTCATTCTTCAACCCGCTATCATTGGGATTCTCTCTCCTACACTACCTCACTGAATACTCCTATAGTTACCAATGACCTACAGATTGCCAGGGGCGAGATATTATTCCATCATTATCTTACTCACCTCTTAAGATGACACTAATGGAAGGAACTAGGGAGGCACCAAAGAACTTGGAGACTACTCTGAGAACACAGCAAGTGAAATCCACTTATAGGGCCTATGGCTATGGCCAGGCATCAGCAGTCTTACACAAGAGACTTTTGGAAAGTATATGAGCAAAAACTCAGAATCATTCAGATCGTTAGAGTGTATTTAGGAGACAGAAGTAGACTGTTGCATAAACTAGCAGTGGTTCTCAAGAAGACTGTACAAACAGAAAGAGCTACTTAGCCCAGGGGAGAGCAAAGGCATCCTGTGGTGTCACCTCAGAGAGTCAAGGGGCTGGATGAAAGTTGAAAGGAGACCTTCACCGTATCACTATTGCCTGAATCTAAGAATGAGAGTGAATTCATGTACTATACATGTCATTAAAAATAAGTTCAGAGACTGAAGATTCTAGTAAAAGAAGTCAAAAACCAAAGAGTACATGCTGGATAGTTCCACATATACAAAATCAAGAAAAGGCAAATTAATCTATTGTGAAACAGGCCAGAACAGCTGTTACCCTTAGGTCGTACAAATGGAAATGAACCTGAGAGCGCCTTCCTCTGCTGTGTTGTGGCAGGGTTCTTTCACAGGTAGACGCATATGCAAACATTTATTAAGCTGCACAGTTAGGATTTGTGTATCTGGGCCAGGTGTGGAGACTCACACCTGTAGTCCCAACACTTTGGGAGGCTGAGGTGGGCAGATCATGGAGTCAGGACTTCGAGACCAGCCTGACCAACATGGAGAAACCCTGTCTCTACTAAAAATACAAAAGTTAGCCGGGCCTGGTGGTGGACGCCTGTAATCCCAGGTACTCAGGAGGCTGAGGCAGGAGAATTGCTTAAACCTGGGAGGTAGAAGTTGCAGTGCAGTGAGCCGAGATCATGTCACTGCACTTCAGCCTGGATCACTCCAGAGCAAAACTCCATCTCAAAAAAAAAAAAATTGTGTATCTTACTGCGTGTAAATTATGCTTAAATTAAAAAGTAAATAGGAAAGCTTTTTTCCAAAATGGGAAAAAAAAAGAGAGAGAGAAAGAGAGAGAGAGAGAGAGCTGTGAATTGGGAGTGGCATCCCTAATCCAAGATCATATTTAATCCAGTGAAAACTAGAGCATTAAATATTCAAATTACATAGCTAAGGCCCTGCTCTCTGATCCCAGGCTTAATAAACCAGCTTTGTGATTCCAGTTTGACTGATCAGGTAGCTTGCTCCCCTAATTTAGCCGTGTGCTTATGTCCACATACTTGACCCTTGGATGCTTTCATTGTTGATTAGTAAATTGGCATTCTAGCCTGGAGCTTTCAGTCTTCAGAAACTCACTTAATATTTATTAGTGGTCCTGGCCTCAAAAGATTCAGACAGCTTCAGAGTGCTAACAAGCTTTGCTCCTTTCCTGACTCCACAAGCCTTACCTGCTGAGGCCTTCTGGCAGTGAGACAAATGTGCTGCCTCCTGACAATGCCTAGCTTTGGCTGTGCTGTTCCAACAGTGACTGATCGGGAGGAGGGGAGGGGTGTCTGGGATGAGTCCCAGGCTTCGCAATCCCACCTCTTCTGCACTTTTTTTTTTTTTTTGGCCGTGGCTCTGACTGAGATTTCACCGTTTCTCAGCCTCCTCATTGCAGCTGTCTCTGGTACCTCTGCTTTCCATCCACCCCACCTCGCTTTCCTCTGCCACACAGAGACAACGTCTATTTTGACCTTTACAGTGGTTTCCCAGTGCTGCATGGTCAAGCCCAAACCACGACACTTAGTTGAGATAACAGTTTTACTTAACCTGAAGCTACTCCACCCCTGTCCCCACTCACATATACTCCTCTTCATCCAGTATTGCTCAATGGTGGCGTCACTGGCGTTTGGGGTGGCACAGTTCTTCACTGTGCAGAACCATCCGGTGCATTCCAGTGGGTTTAACATCCCTGGTTCCTGCCCACTGCATGCTTGTTGTACCCACCCTCAGACATTGTGACAACTACACATGCCCCCAGATATTTCCAAACACTCCCTGCTGTCCCTTTTCCAACTGGCTACTTCCTACTGATTCTTCATACCACAAGCATTGGCCTGAATCTTGTGACATTGCCATCTTCTCAGGTCAAGAACATCAAATATTGGCTATTTACTATGATTCAACTGCATAGTACTTCTTCTGGAAACCCTCAGGAACGATGCCCAGTGACTTTCCTTGTTAAAGTGCTGGCCACCCAGTGTTGTAAGAGCTGCTTTACTCGTTCCTGCCTCTCGCCACATTGCTCAACCTTAATTATCTAGCAGTAAGTTACTAAGTTTTAAGTCACTTCATTTCTGTAGCACTTGGCACAGTGCCCAGCACATACCAAACGTATGTGTGATGAATCAGCACACAGGATGTTGAGCATACTTTCCCTGATGATTCAGTGTTGCTGTTCCTGAGGATGCAGATGCCCTCGGGGACAATTGAGCCACTTACTCTTTTTTGGCTCCACGTCAAATGACCCACCACTGCCCTATTTTATGGATTTCTGTGTCTTGATTTTGCATGATATCATCAGTGTGCCTGCCTCCAGTGACCCCGTGTGTTCTTTGGAATCTGAGGCATTCTGTGAACCTTGGTGCATGAATGTACCATAGTTAACTACTGGTTTGGAGTCTTTTCATCGTATTTCTGGGCTCTTACCAGGTTTCACACGTTTGGGGGCTCCCCTCTGGTTAGCAAGGCAGTCACTAAGAACTCTCTGAATAGTCACTTTCCTTTCAGAAACTGCTTAAAGATGACTCGGGAGGACTTTTAAAGGGAGAAATGTTCGTATGCTGAGATCCTGGCTGGTGACGGAAGGATGGAAGAAGTGATCCCTGAAGGTATATTATTCTAAATGGTTGTTGTGTCCCTATAGTCAAAAGGTGTGTGGGCATGGTTTCCTTATTTTAAACAGTTTTTTTAAAAATCAACAAACATTGGGTTATGAATTTCAGATATAGGATCTTTTTCAACTTTTAGTCTGGATGACTTGGAATTAAAGAAAAAAATAGAACAAACTGTTCCATTATAATTCACGTAAAATCAAACCCAGGGTCATGAGGGGCCGAGGTCAAGGGAACAACTAGAAGTAAGTGGCGCATGTAATTTCTCAGACAATTCTTATGTTTTCTGTGCCTGGAAATGGTTTCAATACA
Organism: Trachypithecus francoisi; assembly: GCF_009764315.1. Taxonomy (NCBI): domain Eukaryota; kingdom Metazoa; phylum Chordata; class Mammalia; order Primates; family Cercopithecidae; genus Trachypithecus; species Trachypithecus francoisi. The sequence continues at coordinate 13,068,909 of NW_022681458.1, forward strand.
CATCATAAAAATGATATATAACTCAATCAGCAAAATAACTTTTTGTTTCTTTCTTTATTTTCAATATTTGTCTTATGAACATTTTTCTTATTTTATGATGTAATTACAACAATTTAGGAGACAGAACAATATAAACAAAAGAATGTTAGTTTTTTTAAAAAAATAGCTTGTTGCTCGCAAGAAAGTCCATATAATCTTATTCCCCCCCAAACATAATTTTGTACTTTGCACTAAACCAAAATAGCTTATGGAAAATTAGTATTAAATAGCCAAACACAGAAAACCTACAGTTATAAATAACATAAAATACAGTTTAACTTGAATGTGATGCTTAAACAAAGCAAACTATGATGCAATATGAATCAACTTCATTAATTGGACAAGTCCCAATGAGGCGCAAATTAGATAAGCACTAAAGCCTCCATCATGTGCAAGTGAAACCTCCAGCCCCAGCAAGGCTCTTTCTGTTCTTGGGCTAAGTCCAATTCCATTCCAGAAAAGCCACAGTTTCTACATCTTGTTGATTTTTTTGCTGTAAAATGAAAAAGAAGAAAAGTGTAAGTAATGACAAGGTGACTGCATGGGAGGAACGACTTTGGTACCTAAAGGTTGCTCCATCTGCCCTTAATCTCAACTCAGTGTGTCAAGCAGCTCAGAGTTCAGATGAGGAAATTGGGATTTAGAGAGGATGGCCCTTGCCCAACCTAACTCAGCTCATTAATGACAGAAACAGGGTATGTACACATTTCTTGTGTCTCCAAGTTCAGTGGCTATGGCACACTGGTGTTAGGTGCCTTCCGTCCCTTGATAAAGTATTACTGTCTATTATTGTCAGTGTAAATCAGAACCATTGATCTCTGTTTAACTAATGTTTATTTTTCAGTTTTTAACAAACAACCAAATGCTGGATTGCCTTTACATTATATAAATAGGAGGCATCTTTGCAACAAGAATCAGGCAGCTAGTAACTATCAAATGCATAGAGAAATCTAATACATCTTTTAAGAAATCAATAAATTAAAATAATAATAACAACGATGATCTGGAAGTGGAAAAATGCATTCTTTGTTTTTGTGGTCCAACTCAAATTTTCCCTTTAAAAATTCCACAATAGTTAGACTAAAGAATCTCAGAAACCTACAGCCCACCCCTTTGAATACTCTTCTTTCCTCAAACCTTTGCAGAGGCTAGATGTCAGTGTAACATACCTGAGGTGACGTACAATAATTTCACCCAGGTCTGCTTTGGATTTGCGCACACAGACAACCCTTTCCTTGTGTGAAAGCTGAAAAATCAGAAAATTTGATTTGTGTTGAATGAGCTTTTAAATGGGTTTTTCATAGAACGTACAATGGAGATTTTATATTCCAGTTCATTACACACTAAACACTTCAGTTGACGAGGTAAAATAAAATGCCAAAAAAACAAACAAAAAAAATGCTTCTGATGAAGATTGCTGCAAAATGAAAGTGATTCTCCCTTTCTCTGCAATGTAACAAATAATAGTACAATGGCAGAAGATAAAGTCCCAGAATTGTCATATAATTTTGCTATTGGTGGTTACGTAGAATATGTATGTATGTGATCAATAATTTCTATAATTCCAAAATATAATATCCTATATAAATCAAGAAAATTGTATGTGATAGTATAATTAGTCTGAGATTTTACTTTTGGTCTCAAACATTTTCTGGTAGAAGATGCTCATGTCAAAATATGTATCTTCCGTATTTTCCTAACATATCACTTTAATAGCCTTAGAAAGTGATTTTTGCCCTATACTAGTTCCTTTTGACCAATTTTTTAAAAAGCAAGTTTTTGCCTTATTCCAGTCCTGTTTAAAGTGAACTTTGAAGTAGATATGTACTAAGACAAAGCTATCTTTGCCACATCATTTGTTTCTTTTTAAGATAAGATCCCATGTTCAAAACATCAGTAATTTCTGAACGAAACTCTAAAAAGGCAAACATTTTTAAAACTGAAGTTTCTAGGTATTCCTGATACAAATGAATTAAAATCAATTCATAACTTACATGACAGCATTGATGTCGCAGGTTTCATTAGCCAGCTGCTGTGTGAAGCCCACAATAAATTTAGGATGAAGGATACGGTCTGTATATCGAAGACAGCAGTCAAAGTTGCTTGCTGCTAAAAAAAAAAAAAGTGAAAGGTATTGGGTCCACATGAACAAACTTATCCTGTGACTGGTATTATAAAACTACCTTAAGTTGTGAAAAATCTAGTGAATCTCATGTATATGATGAATAAACCACTAGTGGAAGAGTTTCAATGTCTTCGAAACTTTTGTAAGGTCGTTGAGAACCAATTTAACACAGTTTACAGTTCTTTGAAACAACAGTTCGTGTGCTGAGAAGTTTTGGTTCGATAATACAATTGAGAAACACACGACTTCTCGTAAGTGGGATATCTTGAGTAAGAAGCACAAAATGACAATATTTCATTTCAATTCACTATAATCATTCAAGAATATGAGCACCCCCTTCCCTACTGCTTGAAGGAACCCTTGTGTAGATAAACTTCCAAAAGCAGAAAATGAATAAATTGGCAGATCTTAATTTATTATCTGGCTACTAAGTATTGAGAAATAGAGCTACAAAGGGAAATACGATTTATAGGAGTGAAAACGCTTTGAAATTGTCATGTTAGCTAATAGGAATGTTTAATTTTGTTCATAAAAGTTCAACACGTGGTTGGGCATGGTGGCTCACGCCTGTAATCCCAGCACTTTCGGAGGCCAAGGAGGAAGGACTGCTTGCCTCCAGGAGTTCGAGACCAGCCTGGGCAACATAGTGAAACCCTGTCTCTACAAAATAATGTAAAAAAATTAGCCGGGTGTGTGGCACACGGCCGTGGTCCCTGTTATTCAAGAGGCTGAGACCGGAGGTTCACTTGACTCCAGGAGGTTGAGGCTGCAGTGAGCAGTAATCATGCCACTGCACTCCAGCCTGGGTGATGAAGTGAGATCCTGCCTCAAAAAAAAAAAAAAAAAATCGATGTGCATTTTCAGGAATGCACCTGTTGCTAAAAGTGATGTGTGACTATTGAGCAACAAAGCAATACTTGGACATTCCCCTGAGTCAGACAACAACATGCTGTCAGGTAAGGGATTAATGTTATTTCAAAGTTGGCAAGCAAAGTCCCCCGGGCCTTGTGGGGATGTTGATGTCAGGTATTATAATCTACTCCTTAAGGATGAGTTTTGAACTTTACCAAAACTATTAAGTTGGGAGGTAAGAAAGTTGGGGATGTGGGAGTATTCTCTACATTTCAAAACGGCCCCATCTACTGGTAACATTACACACTTTGTATCACTCCCAGAAACAGCACTTTGGCTTTGTCCTGAAGTTTAGGGGTCTCTAAGAGCCCACCACTCCCCAAATCTGCTGAGACTGACAGCAAAGAGGAAAGCCTGATCCACAGCAGTTAACTCTTCTCTCCTCCACTCCACAATGGGCTGAAAACTTCCATCACTCCCTCTTGTATACTTTCAAACAGTTTTCCACCCCATAGGGACCCCCAGTTTAGCTCAAGGCTTAAAGGAAAATGAAAATAGTCTTTCTCCTGTGCTGGCAGAAAGAGCGACACTTACCTTCTGATTTGCTGCAGAGGTGGAGTAGCAGCACTGACATCAAAGCAGCCAGGAGCAAACTCTTGCTACAGCACATCGTTTTTTAGCTCAAAAAACAGATCTGCTCAGTGCTGGGTACCCAGTGCTTTGGGAGTGCTCTTGTGTTCTGACAGCAGCCTGGGATGGCTCTATTTATAGCAAATATTGGGAATGTACACAGAAGGTGTGTTGCCACATGGGGTTTTCCCCATTGATCAACCAGCCCCATCATGTCATCATAAAAAAAAAAAAAAACCCGCAAGGAAAACTTCCTTCTTTTTCCTCATATTGGGAAGATGCAAAGGTCAGGGTAAGGGACAGGAATTTGAGAAAGGGAGAAATCCTGTTAAATTATTTGGACTTGCAAAGAGCAAAAGCAGCTCAGCCTTGTGGCCCAGAAAAGACTTTCATCCAGTTTTAACTTAATCTTTTTTTGCATCTGAAAGTAGAGGAATAACAGCGATACAAAGGTCAGCCCCACACAGGAACATTCCAGCACTCCTATTGTTACACCCTATTTGCTTTCCAGAGTCAGTCAAGGAGGAGGGGGAGGAGGAGGAGGTGAGATGCCAGGCATACTCTGGTATGCATATACCATCGCATGGTTGATGTTCAGCTGTCATGAAGAAGACCCTGAATTGCTAGACTAACATTCAGAGCAGGTACTATAACAGTGCTACAGTACTGTCCGCAGTTAGAGCAGAAAATGTCAGTCTTTAAGTAAGGCTGAAACCTCATCTTCACCTTGATTTAATGTCAACTCTTCTAAGAATCTTATACATTCACATGACTTTAATCAATATTGCAGTTCAGGAAATAATCCTTACCTGCCTTTAGCTCTTCATGATGATGTACTAATAAAACTCAATATAGAGCCTCAGAATGGTTGAAGAAAAACCTACCAGCAGTAGCTAGTCAGCAAAACAAATGTCAAATAATGGTACTAATGATGATAATGTAATATGACTCCCTAACCTAAGGCAGTAGAAGAGTTCTCCACTAGACCCAAATAGGTTGAAAGTAAAAGGATAAAGAAAGATGTACCAAACAGTAAACAAAAGAGAACTGGAGTTGGTGATGCCTATATCAGACAACATAGATTTTTTTAAATGTTACTAGAAATAAAGAGGGACTTTCATGGTGACACAAAATTAACCCACTGGGAAGATATAAAACCCATAACCATACATATACCTAACAGTAGCACCCCAAACTACAGAAAGTAAAAACTGACAGAATTGAAGGGAAGAATAGGAAATTTTATTTTATTTTATTTGAGACAGAATTTTGCTCTTGTTGCCCAGGCTGGAGTGCAGTGGCACCATTCTCAGCTCACTACAACCTCCGCCTCCCAGGTTCAAGCGATTCTCCTGCCTCAGCCTCCTGAGTAGCTGGCACTACAGTCACGCGCCACCACGCCCAGATAAGTTTTGTATTTGGTAAACACAGGGTTTCACCATGTTGGCCAGGCTGAACTCCTGACCTCATTACAGGCGTGAGCCACCGTGCCCAGCAGAATGGGAAATTTAACAATAAAAAAATTGACAGCTTTGATACCACGTTTTCACTAAATAATAAAATTTAGGCAGAAGAGCCACAAGAAAATAGAAGACTTGAACAACACTATAAGCCAAATAGACTTAGCAGGCATCTAAGGACTACTCCATCCAACATCAACAGAATAGTTGCACATGGAACGTTCTCTAGGATAAAGCATATGGTAGGTTATGGAACAAGTCTCGATAAATGTAAAAGGACTGAAATCACATAAAGTATACATTCAAACCACAATGGAATTAAATTAGAAATCAGTAACAGACAGAAAGGAAACCATATATTCCTAAATAACCAATGTGTCTGGCCGGGAGTGGTGGCTCATGCCTGTAATCCTAGCATTTCGGGAGGCTGAGGTGGGTGGATTGCCCGAGGTCAGGAGTTCGAGACCAGACTGGCCAACATAGAGAAACCCTGTTTCTACTAAAAATGCCAAAATGAGCTGGGTATGGTGGCACATGCCTTCTAATGACAAAAACACTCAACTAACTAGGAATAGTTGAGAACTTTCTCAACCTGATAAAAGTCATCTATGACCACATCACAGCTAATATGAACAGAGATGAAAGACACTAATAATTGACCCTGATTAAAGAAGAAAATAGAAAATTTGGGATGGGCGCGGGGGCTCACGCCTGTAATCCCAGCACTTTGGGAGGCCGAGGTGGGAGGATCACAGGTCAGGAGATCGAGATCATCCTGGCTAATAAGGTGAAACCCCGTCTCTACTAAAAATACAAAAAAATAACCAGGCATGGTGGCGGGCGCCTGTAGTCCCAGCTACTCTGGAGGCTGAGGCAGGAGAATGGCGCGAACCCAGGAGGCGGAGCTTGCAGTGAGTAAAGATTGCGCCACTCCAGCCTGGGTGGCAGAGCGAGACTCATCTCAAAAAAAGAAAAAAGAAAATGATTCCTTTATAATTATTGAGGAATTCAACCTGTTAGCAAATAAAACATTTGTTTACTAAAAATACGTTTTATTTGAATAACAGCTTTTTTTTTTTTTTTTTTTGAAACGGAGTCTAGCTCTGTCGCCCAGGCTGGAGTGCAGTGGCACGACCTCGGCTCACTGCAACCTACGCCTCCCAAGTTCAAGCAATTCTGCTGCCTCAGCATCCTGAGTAGCTGGGATTACAGGCGCCAGCCACCACGCCCGGCTAATTTTTTGTATCTTTAGTAGAGACAGGGTTTCACTGTGTTAGCCAGGATAGTCTCAATCTCCTGACCTCGTGATCTGCCAACCTCGGTCTCCCAAAGTGCTGGGATTGCAGGTTTGAGCCACTTTATTCTTCATGACATGAACAGGCTCTAACATAAATTAGGTGCATTCCAGCCTGGCCTACGTGGTGAAACCCCGTCTCTACTAAAAATACAAAAATTAGCCCATGTAGTGGGCACCTGTAATCCCAGTTCCTCAGGAGGCTGAGGCAGGAGAATCGCTTGAACCTGGGAGGTGGAAGTTGCAGTGAGCGAGATCACACCATTGCACTCCAGCCTGGGCAACAGAGCGAGATACCATCAAAAAAAAAAAAAAAAAAAATTAGGTGCACAATAGATCTTTATTGAATGAATGAGTGAATTTCTATCCTTCCTCTTCAGTGAACAGTAGGGTTCATGTAAATGAGTCATTATTTGAGTGATAATAATTCATGTCCTTTTTCCTCCCTGACCATAGCTTGTCCTTTGTGTGTGTATATTTGTGTGTGAATGTGTGCATGTAAATGTTCTAACATTGAAGACTAAGCAGAGATTATTTTCCATAGCAGAAAAGAAGTGGCCTTAGAAGTTTCATAAATCAGAATCCAATTTAGGGTTCTACGTGGAAGGTTAATTTCACCCCATGGCAGCACAATGGAAAAAAACAATCTCTACATGTCTGCAAAAAACATTTTTATTTTCCCAAGATCAAAAACAAGCACTGACAGGCTGGGTGCTGTGGCTCACACCTGTAATGCCCTCACTTTCGGAGGCTGAGGCAGGAGGATTGCTTGAAGCCAGGAGATGAAGACCAGCTTGGCCAACGCAGTCAGACCCCATCGCTTAAAAACAACAACAACAACAAGAAACCAGCGCTAATGGTCTACCTGCTGGGCCCTCCAAAAACTTAGGGACATTATCTGATGTACCTGTGTGAAGTTTTCATAATATTTACTATTAAATGAAGGTGAAGAGTTGCTTCTAGTTGGTTAAAAAACAGTTGAGAAGGAGATATTGAAGGTTGTCAGTGGGTGATAAAACCTGGTTTTAATGCTATCCTGGGACCCTCTGGTGGAAGCAAGGAAGGATTCCTGTGGCCTCTCTGGTGATGTTTTGCTAAATGAAACCCTCCAACCTGCCAGCTTCAAAAGTATCTCAAGACGGTGCAATGGCTCATGCCTGGAATCCTAACACTTTGGGAGGCCGAGGCCGGTGGATTGCTTGAAGCTGGGGGTTCAATACCAGCCTGGGCAATACAGTGAAACCCCATCTCTACTAAAAATGCAAAAATTAGCCAGGGGTGGTGGTGTGTGCCCGTAGTCCCAGCTACTGGGGAGGCTGAGGTACAGGAATCACTTGCACCCAAGAGGCGGAGGTTGCAGTGGGCCAAGATCACACCACTGCACTTCAGCCTGGGCGACAGATTGAGACACTATCTCAAAAAAAAAAAAAAAAAAGGTGTCTCAGATGTCTCAGATGGTATGGCAATGGGTAAGGAAAAAATTTTCAGCGGCCCTTTGGCTGTCAACAAGCATAAACAGTCAGGCACAAAAAACAAACAAAAACAAAACCCAGAAAACAAAAATAAAAAACACACATTAACAAAACCATTCAAGAGGTGGCCTTCAGCAAAATTAGCAAACTCCAAGGTAGGAAACCAGGTCATTTGGGGTGTGTCTGGAGAAGAAAGAAGCCCAGCATTGCAGTGGAGGTGATGAGAGCTGTAACTGTTCTGTTTCTGGATGAGCCCGCCACTGGCTTAGATGTTAGCACATCAAATGCACTTTTCCTGAAGATGACAAGGCAAAGAAGGCCCATCCTCTTCTCCATTCCTTAGCCTTGTTAGGCCATCTTCAAACCTTTTGATAGCCTTAGCTTGCTGGCTTCTGGAAGGGTGATGTTCCATGGTCGTGTATAGAAAACTTTGACATATTTTGCGTTTGCGAGTTACCAGCATGAGTCCTATAAAAACTCTGCTGATTTATTTGTTCCATATCGTTAATAGAGGCTCCTCTGCTGTGCCCTTAAATAGGAACCAAGGAGGCAAGAAACCTGGGAACTCGAAAAGCCTCCCAATCAGGAAAAACAATGAATAGAGGAATTAGCTGAATTTTATGTCAATTCTTCTTTCTACAGGGAAACTAAATATGAATGTAATGAAATCTTAGTAGGTGAAAAAAGGAGTGAACTTTCTTTGATCATCAACTCAGTTGGGGTCCAGATGTTTATTCAAAAATTTGCTTGGTGAGCCTCAAGGCTCCATTCCTGAAATAAGAGCCCCAGTTATCAGACAGGGCATCCAGGTTCTTTACTGTGGTTTAAACAATAGCCCTGCAGGAATTTATCGTAGAAGTGGCTTCCTGTTCTACTTGTCCCGCAGCCAATGCCTGAACAGTCTCAGTGGTATTTCTTCTGGTCCTTGAAAAAAAGTAGCCTATGCATGAGTTTATCAGTGGCTATTTTAGAGTATCATCATATTTCTTTGGAAAGCTGATATCTGACCTACTCCCTGTGAGAATTTTATAAAGTATGACATAATGAGTGCATTGCATCTTTTGTTAAGACCAAAGCTGAAGGTGGAATCTTTTTTTTTTTTTTTTGGAGACAGAGTCTCTCTCTGTCACCCAGGCTGGAGTGCAGTGGCGCCATCTCGGCTCACTGCAAGCTCCGCCTCCCAGCTTCACGCCATTCTCCTGCCTCAGCCTCCTGAGTAGCTGGGACTACAGGCGCCCACCACCATGCCTGGCTAATTTTTTATCTTTTTAGCGCCCAGTAGAATAAAGTATGACATATCTACAGAAAATATAAACCACAAAAAGTAACACAGGAGATGATATGCTATCCTACAGAAAGCATACATAGATATAAAACATACAGATAGATATAAAACACAGAATTTCTCCTACACATGGGAAAGTAAGCCACGTTATTTCACAGCACTTTTGAATGCAACTTCATCTTTATTTTGATTTTCAGGCTCAATGCATTTGTGATCAAAAAGTTTGTTGTTATTAGATAGTGTAAAATAAAGCAGATCATTTCTGATTATTGCAGATGATTGCTTCCATTATTGGACAAGGAAGTGAGGACCTGGCTGCTTTCCAAGGAACCTTTCGCCATGGTAAAGGCAATTCTATTTATCAATGTACATGAGGGCCCAAAGGTCTTACTAGGAATTTCCCTTTTAACTTTTGAGGCCAGTGAGTCTTCCTTACCACTTCAGAATAATTTGCATAACCAAGCCTATCAACTTTCCATGATTAAATTGTCCTTACAACAAAGAATCAACTCCATTGAAACAACTTTACAGGTCCACATGAGTGATTTCTTAAATCTTCAAGTCTTTTAGGAAATATGAGCTTTTTACATTTTAGTATTATCAAACCAACTTTGCCTTTCTTTGCTCAGCTGGTGGTAGAATGCCTTAAGCCCTGTTGGCTCAACCAAGATCTGTGCCTTGAAATCCAGGTTGAAGGAGGATTAAAATGCTAAACAAAACATCAAGAAATTAAAACTCCCCTAAGAAACAAGGTAAATGCTATAGGACATACCAAAATACTCAGTGTTCATGCTGAATGTCTGTGTATGTGTGCATGGTGTCACCATGAGAAGATACCTGGGTGTACTCTGTAACACATGTACACTGATTTATTGTGCTTTAAAATAGTATTGATTTAGGCTGGACACAGTGGCTCGCGTAATCCCAGCATTTTGGGAGGCCGAGGCAGGCAGATCTCTTGAGGGATATGAGTTCGAGACCAGCCTGGCCAACATGGTGAAACTCCATCTCTACTAAAAAGACAAAAATTAGCCAGGCATGGTGGCATGTGCCTGTTGGGAGACTGAGGTGGAGAATCCTTTGAATGTAGGAGGCAAAGGTTGCAGTGCGCCGAGATCGCACCACTGCACTCCAGCCTGGGCAACAGAGCGAGACTTTGTCTCAAAAAAAAAAAAAAAAAATTATTGATTTTCTGTATTTCCAGCATGTTATATAGAATTCTCCACAATAAAATAAATTGTGCTTTTTTGTTTAAATATTCTAACACATTCATAGCATTTTTCTTAAAGGGAAATGCTATGCTTCTTGGTTTAGAAGAATTTTTTTATAACAATATTTCATGAAAAATGCAACAAATACTCTTTACCAGTTTCCTTTCTTCTTTTTTTTTTTTCTGAAACAGAGTCTCACTCTGTCACCCAGGCTGGAGTGCAGTGACATAATCTTGGCTCACTGCAACCTCCGCCTCTCCTGCCTCAGCCTCCCTAGTAGCTGGGATTATAGGTGCGTGCCACCATACCTGGCTAATTTTTGTATTTTTAGTAGAGATGGGGTTTCACCATTTTGGCCAGGCTGGTCTCGAACTCCTGACCTCAGGTGATCTGCCCACCTCGGCCTCCCAAAGTGCTGGGATTACAGGCGTGAGTCTCCGCTCCCGGCCTTTCTTTACCAGATTTCTAATTGATTTTAGTATGACAATTTCCTGAGATAGCAAATGGATGCCAATCTTTGATGAAAGGTATTGGTTGGGATTCTGAGGCTAACTGCACTACATTGAGGAGAGTGGGATGACTGTTTTGAGATGGGGAGATGATGTCATGAAGGCAGTATATTTGTAATTCTAGAATCATATCTGCTCCCAATTTTTTGTAACGGTTTTAATGTAACATTTGCTGTTTAGTCTTTTCCTTGCAAGGAGACTTTATCACAAAGAAAAAATGTGCATGTCAAAGTACATAAATCTTCTAATGTTTTATCTTCTCTTGAAGGTGGAAGAAAGTCTTTGAGGCACAGTACAGAAAGAATAGAGTTTTAAATCTCTTTCTGTGCTTCAAAATATATTACCATAATACATACTCTGTTGAAAAAATAAAATACATAAATAAGTTAAAAGAGGAACGCAAAGATTAGTCATAGACTCAGCATCTAGAGAATCACAGTGCTAAGTTTTTAATAGCTTCCAGATTCACTTCTGTTCATATATTTAACATAAATTGAATCTTAGAGTACATTTTTTTGACCTAGCCTTTTCATTGAAGGATATGAATACAGTCATCTGTTCATTTTTTTAAAAATGACTTTGTATGCCGTCATTTAAAACAGTTGTACAATTTTCAATTGTATGGTTATTCATGATTGAATTCTCCAGGTTGTTTCTAATTTTTCAATTATTATAAATAGTACTATGAAGAACAGTATGGATGAATCTTTGTACATATTCTTAATTACTTTCTTAAGATAACTTCAAGAAATGAAACATTGGGGTCAAAAACTATGCATATATTTAACAGTTTTGAGATTGTAGGCCAGATGTGGTGGCCCACGGCTGTAATCCCAGCACTTTGGGAGGCTAAGGCAGGCAGATCACCTGAGATCAGAAGTTCAAGACCAGTCTGGCCAATATGGTGAAACTCCGTCTCTACTAAAAATGCAAAAATTAGCCTGGCGTGGTGGTGCGTGCCTGTAATCCCAGCTACTAGGGAAGCTGAGGCAGCAGAATAGCTTAAACTTGGGAGGCCGAGGTTGCAGTGAGCCAAGATCGCACCATTGCACTCCAGCCTAGGTGACAGAGTGAGACTCTGTCTCCAAAAAAGAGAGAGAGAGATTGCAAAACAACCTTCCAGAACTCCCTGATCAAGTAAACCCATTTCTCTGCACCTTTCACGAAGATCAGATGGAGATAAATTTACTTAGGATATTGCAGAAGCAACTACGTCTTCTTCTCATAAATATGAGTATAAAATGTGACAAGAGCCTCAGCACCATCAGCTATTGTGATTATGTCCTCACCTCTACTTCATTAACCACAAGGGACTTTTTTTTTTTCCTGGCACAAACAGCACATGCCCTTGTAAAGTGAGTATGCCACACCCTGAACTCTTAAAGTCAATATTTTGCCAGGGAAATCGAAGAACCGGAAGAAGAGAACCAATGGAAATGGGGAGGGCAGTCCCTACCACTCCCGTACTTTCCAAAGGAGCCTCTGCGTGCCGAGCATATTTACTTAACAGACCAAAGGTTTTTAATATGTATGAGAGTTGTGACACTGATGATGAAATATTGGTAGCTCTCTATCGTAAATCTGAAAATTCCCCTGCATGTGTCTCATAAGAAGGCAGCTACAGTAATCATCCGACTAGGCAGAGAACAGTTTACTAAGGAATGCTGATCAGTTAAGGTACAAACAGGGACTGAGGCCTGCATTCCTTCATAGCATGTAGCTTCAGGTTAGAGCCAAGAATTTCCAAGTGGTCGTTATGAATGGCGTTAATAGGCTAGCATGTTGGCATATTCCAAGTTCTAACGTGTGATGTGTAAATACTCCAATTTGATGTGGGTTTAAGTCTATTACAGTTCTGTAGAAAAAGGTTCAGCTATCCATTTGTATATGGCTCCAGAGTTATTCCAGGAAAATCTAAGCCTAACCATTTGTTTAAGACAATGTATATTTACTATGAACATAATCAGAAATGTGTGCAAAAATTCCGTACAAAACTATTCACTGCATCACAATTAAAATAGGAAAGGAAACGAAAAATACACAAATACTCAGTAAGAGAATAGTGATTAAAATCATTCTTGAATATCCACAAAGTTCAATATTATAGTATGTTGCCGTAATCTGCAAAGCATTTTATGCAAGGGCTAAATGCTAATGACATAATGACAGTGAAACTAGTAGGACACAAAATCATAAATGGTGTGTTAACTCATTATGGGAAGTTGTATATTTCTTATAATTGTGTATTTCCTATATTTATGCATCTTTTAAAAAGACTAGAAGGAAATTCACCAGAATGAAAATACAAATGATCTCTGGTAGTGGGAGGCGCTCCCCTTTGATTTTCACATTTTTTCTATATTTATCGATATCTATTTATTTATTTATCCATTTATTTATTTATTTATTTATTTTGAGAGGGTCTTGCTCTGTCACCCAGGCTAGAATGCAGTGGAACAATCACAGCTCACTACAGTCTCAAACGCCTCTGCTCAAAGGCATCCTCCTGCCTCAGCCTTCTGAGTAGCTGGGACTACAAGCACATGCCACTGCACCTGGATATTTATCCTTTTTTTTTTAAAACAATAAACACATATTACTTATAATCAGAACAGAACAAGCTATTTTCAAGACCACATGTGAAACGAACTACAGTTCCTAGTATATGAAGCAAAATAAACTTAGAAATATAGTCGGGCACCATGGCTCATGCCTGTAATCCCATCACTTTGGAAGCCCAAGGAGGGCGGATCACTTTAGGTCAGGAGTTCAAGACCAGCCTGGCCTACATGGTGAAGCACTGTCTTTACTAATAATATAAAAAAGTAGCTGGGCGAGGTGGTGGGCGTCTGTCATCCTAGCTACTGGGGAGGCTGAGGTACGAGAATTGCTTGAACCTGGGAGATGGAGGTTGCAGTGAGACAAGATCATGCCACTGCACTCCAGCCTGAGCAACAGAGTGAGACTCTGTCAAAAAAGAAGAAGGAAGGAAGGAAGGAAGGAAGGAAGGAAGGAAGGAAGGAAGGAAGGAGGAAGGAAGGAAGAAAGAAAGAAAGGAGGAAGGAAGGAAGGAAGGAAGGAAGGAAGGAAGGAAGGAGAGAAAGAAAGAGAGAAAAAGAGAAAGAAAGAGAAAGAAAGAGAGAAAGAAAGAGAGAGAAAGAAGGAAGGAAAGAAAGAAAGAAAGAAAGAAAGAAAGAAAGAAAAAAGAAAGAAAGAAAGAAAGAAAGAAGGAAAGAAGGAAAGAAAGAAAGAAGAAAGAAAGAGAAAGAAAGAGAAAGAAAGAAAGAAGGAAGGAAAGAAAGAAAGCGTTAGGCTGGGCTCCATGGCTCACGCCTGTAATCCCAGCACTTTGGGAGGCCAAGGTAGCCAGATGACTTGAGCCAAGGAGTTTGAGAACAACCTGGCCACCATGGCAAGACTCCATCTCTACAAAAAATGCAAAAGTAGTAACCAGGCATGGTGGCAAGTGCTGTTAGTCCCAACAACTCCGGAGGCTGAGATAGGAAGATGGCTTGAACCTGGGAGGCAGAGGTTGCAGTGAGCCAAGATCATGCTACTTCACTCCAGGATTCCAACATGGGCAACAAAAGTGAGACCCTGTCTCAAAGAAAATAAGAAAAAGAAAAAGAAAAAATATATAATTGTACAGAGTTACTTTTATTTATAGCTTTAATACTTTATAGTAAAAATTGCCACTGGAAGAGGAATAAAGACCTTATTTCTTTTTTTTTTTTTTTTTAGACGGAGTCTCTCTCTTGTTGACCAGGCTGTAGTGCAATGGGGTGATCTCGGCTCATCGCAACCTCCGCCTCCTGGGTTCAAGAGATTCTCCTTCCTCAGCCTCCCGAGTAGCTGGGATTACAGGCATGTACCACCACGCCCAGCTAATTTTGTATTTGTAGTAGAGATGGGGTTTCTCCATGTTGGTCAGGCTGGTCCCGAACTCCTGACCTCAGTTGATCCTCCTGCCTTGGCCTCCCAAAGTGCTGGGATTACAGGCATGAGTCACCATGCCTGGCCAAGAAAGACATTATTTCTTAGAATACTTCATACCAGGCTCTCATGAAAATATTACAGTAAGCCTTACAAAATTTTCACTGCCCTCCTAACTGTGTAGATGGCCCTAGAAGAAACATAACTCTGCCAGGAAGACATCAATAATATATTATATCTTGTGTTGGGATTTACAGGATAAAATAGATGAAAGCTAACTGGAAACAATTTACGTAGTAAATAAGCTTTTAAGCTTTTAGAGAATTTAATTGTGAAGTTGTTTTATTAGGTTACAAAAAATATGTCCATAAAACTGTTTGAGAAATACAAATTAATTCATCTCATGAAGGCTAAAAAATGACTAATTAACCATACCAATAACTCACTGTGTTGGTTGGGCAAGTTATTGCGTTCTCTGGGCCTTGGTATCTCCATTAGACAATTAGAAGTGTGCAGTTAGTTATTCCCCGAACTCTTTTTTGGAAGTAATATTATATGATTCAATGCTATAAAAATAACATTGGAAAGTAATATCATATGATTCAATGTTATAAAAGAATTCTTTTACAGATCTTACTAATTAGCAGCTTCATCTCCACTCAATGAGAAGAAATGACTATAACCTCTTACAGTATTCTAGCCTGATGATTTTAATCAGTTTATAACAAGCCAATTTAGCCAGTGGTTTTTTAAACGCTTTATTGCCTTTCGCGATGGTCTGACCGTAAACAAGCATCCATTTTGAACCTTGCTCTGTTTCATGAATGCATTACATCATGCCATCTTAGCCTTTCTTCTCACAGCGAAGTTAGGCAAACCCTAAGCTATCGTGTCACTTCCAGCTACATACATTACCATTTATGGCTTATTTCTTTAGAGTTCAGAGGTGCCTATTAGGAGTGAACCCAACCCTAGAAAACAGATGAGCAACTGGAATGCTCCATCATGCCTGCCAGCCCAGGTCAAGAGCCATCAATCTGCTTGGAGTCTATACGGCACATCAGAAAGAGGAAAGGAATCATTGGCTTGATGCAAACGATGTTTCAACCGCTGCAGAGATAGGTAGGGTGACGTAGTAGCTGACCAGGGAATGACGCTAATAAGCCCAAAGCTTCGGATCCATTACCCAATTGACTTATTGATTTGCCTCTGTCACTCGGATCTTTCCAAGCTGGCCACATGTAAGGGAGCTTGAGTGAGTGATGGCAGATGAATAAGAATAAAATGTGGTTTCTACTGGTACAAACATCAGCATAGTGTCTCCAGAAAAAGTCTGAAATTTTTATGAAAGCCAGTGAATAGGATACACCCTGCATGATGATTGAGTGTAAGCGTCTTCTGAGAGGCTCCTGCCCTTTCGGAGGAACACTGATTCCCCGTCAACCCCTTTTAAACATCTGTGTCATACAGAGTAAGCCTTCCAGGAAAGAACCTTCTCCCAGAGATGAGTCAAGTGCAGGTGATAATTTTTACCTAAGCTGAGGGATGAATAGGACCACTGAGGGATGAACAGGACCACTGAAGGAAAAAAAGTTAAGGCTTGGTGCAGTGGCTCACATCTGTAACCCCAGTATTTTAGGAGGCCAAAGCAGGATCACTATAGCCCAGTAGTTTGAGATCAGCCTGGGCAACATAAGAAGACTCCACCTCTACAAAAAAAAAGTTAAAATAGGCTGGGTACGGTGGCTCACGCCTACAATCCTACCTCTTTGGGAGGCTGAGGTGGGAGAATCACCTGAGGTCAGGAATTTGAGACCAGGATGGCCAACATGGTGAAGCTGCATCTCTACTAAAAGTACAAAAATTAACCAGGTATGATGGCACACACCTGTAATCCCAGCTACTTGGGTGACTGAGGCAGAAGAATCACTTGAACCCAGGAATCAAGGGTTGCAGTGAGCCAAGATCATGTCACTGCACTCCAGCCTGAGCAACAGAGTGAGACTCCATCTCAAAAATAAATAAATAAAAATAAAAATTTAGCTGGGCATGGTGACACATATGTGTAGTCCCAACTATTCAAAAAGTTGAGGCAGGAGGAATTCTTGAGCCCAGAATTTCGAGGCTGCAGTGAGTTAGGATTAGAATACTCCAACCTGGGTGGCAGAGTGATACCCCATCTCTGATAAATAAAATGAATAAATAAATAAATATTAAGGAAAGCTATGACTCTAGGAAATCGGGTATCTTGCCATGAAAGTCACTAGAGACTTTTCCACCCTAAAACTATGTGTTACTCTGGAATAGAGATTCAGAATCACTTTTTTTTTTTTTTTTTTTTGGACGGAGTCTTGTTCTGTCGCCCAGGCTAGAATGCAGTGGTGTGATCTTGGTTCACTACAACTTCTGCCTCCCAGGTTCCAGCCATTCTCCCACCTCAGCCTCCTGAGTAGCTGGGACTACAGGTGCGCACCATCACACCCGGCTAATTTTTGTATTTTCAATAGAGAAGTGGTTTCACCATGTTGACCAGGCTGTTCTCAAACTCTTGGCCTCAGGTGATCCTCCCACTTTGGCCTCCCAAAGTGCTGGGATTACAGCGTGAGCCACCACACCCGGCCCAGAATCACTTTTAAAAAGATGATTTCAGTAATGAAAGCAGTTAACTCACAACACCTTGGAGCCTGAGTAGCACATGAAGCACCTTTATATAGTTATCCTTTGTTCATTTCTCTTACTATGAATTTATTTCATTTTAATATCACTTCTGCTTTCTTTGGGGATTTAAGCCTATTTTTTCCTCGCCTTCCTCCTCCCTCTTTTCTCTCTATCTTCTCTCCCATCCCACCTGCTTTTCTTATTCCTTTTCAATAGGCCATTAGTTTTGACATATAAAATATAGTATATAAGATTTTCCCCCTCTTTCTGCTTCTGTTTTTCCTCCTTCCTTGCTTTCTGTGCCAAATATTAGTGTACATGAATAGAGTTTTACTTAAGCTCTAGAAAAATGTTGACCCTTTTACTTTCTGATAAAAATGTATGTGTTTACTTTCAAACTGTACCTCTAATAGAAAAGACATTAGCAAGTTCTTCCACAGACTTTTGGGAGTTTAGAAGTAGGTAGCATGAACACATAACGGCTAAAATGCCATTACAAATGAGAAAGCTTCTGTTTCAGCATGAAGGCAGCTAAGAAAATCATCCAGACACAAGGTTCTTCATCCCTCCAACTCCTAAGAAGTCCAGCCTCCACAATAAATAATAGAAGTAAGAGACTAGGGCCAGGTGCAGTGGCTCATGCCTGTAATTCCGGCCCTTTGAGAGGCCGAGATAAGAGGATCACTTGAGGTCAGGAGTTCAAGACCAGCCGGGCCAATATAGTGAAATCCCATCTCTACTAAAAATACAAAAATTGGTTGGGCATGGTGGTGCATGCCTGTAGTTCCTACACAGGGGGCTGAGGCAGGAGAGTCACTTGAACCCAGGAGGCAGAGGTTGTAATGAGCCGAGATCGCACCACTGCACTCTAGCCTGGGTGACAGAGTGACACCGAGACCCTGTCAAAAAAAAAAAAAGAAGAAGAAGAACAAGTAAGAGACTAAGTACAGGAATGCAGGGAATTATTTTAAGAAACTGGGAAGCTAAAACTAATGAGAACTTTCAGTGAAGGAGGGAAGAAAGGAGGAAGAGACTGATGTGATGTTTCCTATAATTTATAGCAATAAAGCACATTAGAAGGACAGGAATCTCTTATTTCAGGAATTTTAACTATACCAAAATATATAAATAAGAAATGATCACTGAAAGTTACCGTGCCAAATTCCTCTATAGAATGTGAAAGGCGCATCTTAGAGAAACACATGAACACACAGAAGCATTTGTTGAACATCTGCCATGCGGTCAGGTTGCCCGGAAGAAATAACACAGGCCAGAAACCAGAAAAACTAAGTTCTAAGGTCATCTGGGTCACACACTAGCCATGTGGCCCTGATCAAACAAAAGTTTAGCCTCAGTTTCTCATTTAAAACGTGGGAATAAGCATATATCCAAGTATGATTGAGAGGATTGGTGAGGTGATCTAAGTGAAAGTAGCCTGTACAATGTAAAGTATGACTCAAGCGCAAACTGTTATTGATGATACCGTTTCTACTGCATTAAGCAATGTGGTCAAGACACAGACATAAAAGAAGTAGTCTTGTGATTGAGCAGCTTGTGATTTAGTTGGAAAGACAAAACAAAAATTCATAAGAAAGTCATTACAAGGGCAAGCATTTATATAGCAACTTACTGGCAGGCACTTTTATATGTGTGTTATGTATATTAATTTGTTTAATTATTACAATAATAATATAAGTATCATCATATATAGTCTCTATTGTATATATCATAATGACTATTATAATTCCCATTTAACAAGTGAGGAATCTGCTACAAAGTAAAATGAAGTAACTTGCTCAGAGTCACAGGATGTAAGTGACAGAAATGAGATCTGAACTCAGTAGTAGAGAGAGAGAGAAAGAGAAAGAGGAGGAGGAGGAGAACAAGGAAGGGGAGGAGAAGAATAAGGAGAAGAAAAATAAATAGAAAGAGGAAAATACGGTTCTAAATTCTGTGTTCCACATTTTATGTTATTAAAAGGAGACATTATTCAGGTAACCAACAACCTAGTGGTGAACACTCACTCTGATGAATATTCTCAGAGAAACAATATATTAAAAACTATTCTCTTCCTTAAAGGAGTTGGTGAATTATGAAGACACTACAGATAAAGTGTTAGAGTATGGGAATTTGACACAGGACATTTTACACAAAAGAAGAAATGAAGTTGTTCTCTTTTTTCCTTCTATTCTTTCAAGACTTGTCTGAATCATAAACAGCAATTAGGGTTTCTTTGACTAAGGAGAGAAAATATATTCTAGAAATGGAAGGGGGAGAACAATGTCATAAGTAAATAAATAAACACACAAAAACTTCCTAGATATGATAAGATCATCTCCTGGCACCTGTAGACATTTCTTGTATGTGATGCCAAAAAAAAAAAAAAAACACCCTGCTTCTATTTCATCATTCAAAAAAAAATTGCAATCCACCCACAATGTGCGTGCCAGCATCCTACAAAAGTTTACCTGGCACGTGTGCCATTTGGCCTGGAGTTCTGGCAAGGACTACTCCAGCTCCCTCGTCACCCTCAACTCTTGCAGTTTGATGATTGCTGACTTCTTAGTCTTAATTTTTGTCGTGACCTATTTATCATTTCCTGTACATCAGTAAGAGACTTGACGTTAGAGTAGAAAGCAGTCTGTCAGCATTAAGTCGCACTGAATAAACTTGAACCAAATCCAGTTCCCGGGAGCGACTAACAGGAGTCTAGCATGATCACACATGAGCCATCTGATCCCTGTCACCAAGCCCATGAGTGTGATGCAAACAGAGAAACTCAAACAGGGGTTCAAGAAGAGTTTTTTAAAACCAACATCCACCAGAGATAAGATTAGGATGCGGGGGGAAAGTTAGCATGATTCCCAAATGAGGATTTGGAAAATTCGGAGGGTAGAAAGACATTGTTTGGGAACGTGAATGCTAAACACATATCAGCCTCAGACAGAAGACAAAGCCAAGAGTAGAGGCGAAAGGAACTGATTGTGTGTCTGTCTCTGGGGACACGCAAGGCCTTCTTTGAGCCAGGCCTTCTTAGATCTGGGCCTTCAGACCCTGACCATTGTTAAGGTGACTAGCCTAGGGGACATTTAGCATACACATCTGCAGGCTTGGGGAAGCCCCTCAGAACATGAGAGGGAACTCACTTGGTGGAATTCTATCCACGCTTCTCCTGTGCAATTCCATCATTCCAAGAAGTCCTGGGAAAATACAAAAACTCTTCTGGTCTTATCTCTCACTTAACATAATAAACCTATCTAAAAGTCTTTCCCCAATGGGTCTTCACTTGCCCCTGGAGGAGCTAAAACCATCACTGTTGTTAGGTGGTCAGATTCTACATGTCATTCAATGTCTAATTCAAAGGCTACTTTTTCAAGGAAGTTCCCATAATTGGATGAAATAGTTCTCTGCTTTGAACTCCCATCAGGCTTTGTTTTTCATGCCACATAGTCACCTGTATTGTCCTGCCCTTGCCCGTTTAGCACCTTACAGAGGGTGCTCAGAAGTTCAAGGATGTGTGGAAGATGGATCAACCATGTGAAGTCACCTTTGATTACTCCTACCCTCATTTGCCCTATCTGTCACTAATTCTTTTTATTTCTTTTTTTTAATACTTTAATTTCTAGGGTACATGTGCACAACGTGCAGGTTTGTTACATATATATACATGTGCCATGTTGGTGTGCTGAACCCATTAACTCATCATTTACATTAGGTATATCTCCTAATGCCATCCTTCCCCCCACCCCCTCCCCACAATAGGCCCCAGTGTGTGATGTTCCCCTTCCTGTGTCCAAGTGTTCTCATTGTTCAATTCCCACCTATGAGTGAGAACATGCAGTATTTAGTTTTCTGTTCTTGCAATAGTTTGCTGAGAATGATGGTTTCCAGCCGCATCCATGTCCCTACAAAGGACACAAACTCATCCTTTTTCATGGCTGCATAGTATTCCATGGTGTATATGTGCCACATTTTCTTAATCCAGTCTGTCACTGATGGACATTTGAGTTGATTCCAAGTCTTTGCTATTGTGAATAGTGCTGCAATAAACATACGTGTGCATGTGTCTTTATAGCAGCATGACTTACAATCCTTTGGGTATATCCCCAGTAATGGGATGGCTGGGTCAAATGGTATTTCTAGTTCTAGATCCTTGAGGAATCACCACACTGTTTTCCACAATGGTTGAACTAGTTTACAGTCCCACCAATAGTGTAAAAGTGTTCCTATGTCTCCACATCCTCTCCAGCACCTGTTGTTTCCTGATTTTTTAATGATTGCCATTCTAATTGGTGTGAGATGGTATCTCATTGTGGTTTTGATTTGCATTTCTCTGATAGTGAGTGATGATGAGCATTTTTTCATGTGTCTGTTGGCTGCATAAATGTCTTCTTTTGGGAAGTGTCTATTCATATCCTTTGCCCACTTTTTGATGGGGTTGTTTTTTTCTTGTAAATTTGATTGAGTTCTTTATAGGTTCTGGATATTATTAGCTGTTTGTCAGATGAGTAGATTGCAAAAATTTTCTCCCATTCTTAGGTTGCCTGTTCACTCTGATGGTAGTTTCTTTTGTTGTGCAGAAGCTCTTTAGTTTAATTAGATCCCATTTGTCAATTTCGGCTTTTGTTGCCGTTGCTTTTGGTGTTTTAGACATGAAGTCCTTGCCCATGCCTATGTCCTGAATGGTATTACCTAGGTTTTCTTCTAATGTCACTAATTCTTTTTACACTTTGCCTCCAACTCATTTCCTTCTCTCCCACCTTGGCTGTCCTGGTCTCAGGTCTCAGAGCTCAAAGTCTGTATTAATATAGTAGTTTTCCAAAGCAGTGTCCTCAGCCCAGCCACAGAATCAAAGAATAGTAGGATGATAACATCCCAAATTTGTTCTCCATTGTTCTAATTGGTTGGTCCCCAGAAGAGAAAAAGAGGTTGACAGACCAGTCCAACTTCCCCAGGGGGCTGTTTTTGACACAGGCAAGATCCTTTTATAGGAACTAGACCCGAGGAGAAGAAGTAAATAGGGAAAAAGAGTAATGATGGGAAAATTACATGAACAGAGTGAGTTGATGAGATTTTTTTTTTTGGTGGGGGGGGAGTGGCGGGCAGTAACCATGAGTTTGAAATTTTAAAGAAAGGAAAAATGTCTACAGGGAATACTTTGAAATTTTTTGCTAAATGATGCTCTGTGGAAAAAACTTGTAGAGGATTTCTTACCTCTACAAGAAATCCTACAGTAAGTTGAAGTTTATTTTTGAGAACTTTGTGCTTAGACTACTAGATTGCTCGATGTCATGTTGAACAAGACTAAATTATACCAGGCTTGGTGGCTCACACTTGTAATCCCACATCTTTGGAAGGCTGAGGCGGGAGGATTGCTTGAGGCCAGGAGTTCAAGACCAGCCTGGGCAATATAGTAAGACCCCCCACCTCTACAGAAAATGTATAAATAATTTTTTTTAAAAACTAGATCATAGAATATCTCAGCCTTATTCTGGCTACAATAGAACCTCAAGATCATAGAAAGGAAGTTATCTCCTTAAATATATCAGAAAACTGCATTCCACAAAACTTAAGTGACCTATGCAAAGGTATATCATTAATCATTGGCAGAGTCTAGCAACCCAGAAATTACCCTGCCCAAGCAATTATTCTTGCTGCTGTAATATCCAAAGAATCCCATAAAATGCAGACCATGCCTATTATTTCCATTCTTAACCCATTACCTATCAAAAGAAATTTTAACATCTTAAGCAGGAAGCCACATAGGAAGACACACAAAAATATTAAATGAGTAAAATTTACCCCAAAATGGACAGAGCTTAATAGCTTTTTGATATTTATAATTTGGCATTAATTTCTTCATAGATCTGTCACTTTCTCCCAAAATGTACCTTCTACTGAAGTTAAATAAGCCTCCTTTGTCATAATAAAGCCTATTTATTATTGAAAGTTCTCTCTATAACACATTATTTATGTTCTCATCATTATTTATGTACTTATTAGTCTTTGGATACCTATTTCTATACCTATCTTAGAGATAAGAGACTTGGAAAATTGAATAACTTGCCTGAGGTCACCTGACTTATAATGTCAGAGCTGAGATTTGAAACCAGATAAATCCAGACACACATTCCACACTGCTTCTGTTCCATCACCTGCTTCTTCCATACTGGCCATAAAAGGAGAAAGCTGACAGCTCCCCAGGAATCACTGGATTCCAAACCTGGGTAAGCACCCTTGCCTAGGTTCACGTGGCTAGACTCTAGTGGAATCAGAAATTCAACACTGAACTACCTTCTTCCAAAACCCAAGCTGCTTCTACCGTGTTTTCCTTTGACTTCCAGTCCTGTGACCTTGCTTCTGTCTGTTGCACTATAACTTTTCCAGGACTTCCATGGCATTGCTAGAGGTAACTCTGTCTTCCATGAAGCATTCCCTTATACTCCTTGCTTCATAGTTACTTATCACTTATAGCAGTTTGCTACAATACTTCAAACTGAAGGATTGTTAACTTCAAATTGCTTGGATCCCTAGGCACTGCCATGGCTGGTCTCCAAGATGTTTACCCAGCCCCAGAAATTGTGTTTGGCTCCGTATGTATAGGTATATTTTTCTTGAGAAGTAGGCCATAGTTTTCATCCAAGCCCTCAAGGAGTCCACAACTCCAAAAAGTTGAAGAATGGCTACCTCGGAGCACTTCTGCAAATCCTTAGATTTGCTCTAAAAACAAACAAACAAACAAAATACAAACAAACCAAAAAAACTGTGTTTCTTCTTTTCCATTTATTTCCCTGAGTCTACTATGCAAAGGAATTTCAACAGCCCAGGATCTTTTTGGTCACAAAAGAGGCTCCAAATTTCCCTCAGTGCTTTCCTATGGTCAGAATTCCAGGATCCTGGTTATTTGAGCACCACAGCTAATTTCCCAGCTGTGGCACTTCCCCACTTCTTTCCTTTATCCTTGTTCAGACAATTACGCTGCGCTTTTCCTACACTACTTGATTACTCCTCCTTTGAAAGTCTGACTGATAAACTGTTCCCAGGCCCTTTATCTCAAGCCTTTCGTTCTCTGCCTGACTGAGCAGGTAGTTTCCTGATACTGGGCCCAGAGCCAATCAGTTCTCTTTTGAAAAAAAATTCCCAAAAGGAAAACCAAAACTATTGAGAAATATGAAAAATGTAGAACCATTTTATTGCTGTCATCTATGTTTATCAATTCAGGGCTTCAAGTTAGAAATGCAAAATGATTCGGGGAAACGGCAGTGAAATGTTTGAATCCACAGTCAGATTTCAGTGCTATAAGTGAACTCATCCAGTTCAACAAACAAGTTGACCAAACACCCACAAATTTCATCCAAGCCTTAGTTTTAAGAGGGTTTTTTCCTCCAAATCATTCTCTATCACCAACTCCAAGACATACACATATTCTTTTCTTACTTGAGTCCGTATTTTTCTTTCTTTTTTTTTTTTTTTTTGACGCTATCCCTCCCCCAGCCCCCCACCCTCCGACAGGCCCCAGTGTGTGAGGTTCCCCTTCCTGTGTCCAAGTGATCTCACTGTTCAATTCCTACCTATGAGTGAGAACATGTGGTGTTTGGTTTTCTGCCCTTGTGATAGTTTGCTGAGAATGATACTTTCCAGCTTCATCCATGTCCCTGCAAAGGACATGAACTCATCCTTTTTATGGCTGCATAGTATTCCATGGTATATATGTGCCACATTTTCTTAATCCAGTCTATCACTGATGGACATTTGGGTTGGTTCCAAGTCTTTGCTATTGAGAGCATTTTTCTAATTCTATATACCAAAGCTTCTTAGCCACAAACACAGGAACATGTCAACTCACCTTGCATGGCAGCAATTTTCCTGACTTTGGGCCCAAACTGGATAATGCAAATCATATATACAAACTTAACTGTGTAGCACCCAATCTAAAAATACGTATAGTTATACAAAAGAAAGAAGTAAATAAAAATCAAAGTCATGGTCACATCTAACCAGCACAAAACTAAAGATCTGCCAACTGGCTTCGTGATGCAAGATTTAGTAACTGACTATATCCTGGGCTCAGCAGTAGGACCTAGCCCCTCACTAAAGTATTAAATCCGCAAAGACAGCTCTAGGCAGCAGGCTGGCAGTAGCTTCTGCCCATGATGAGGGTCAGCAGCCCTGCAAAGGCAAGGCAGAGACTCTTTGTTCAGCAACTTCCTACCCTCATTTTCTTTCCAGTAGGAGAAAAGCCACCCCAAAGTTCCCATCAACTCTGCCAAACCTCTCCGCTTCCCAACTTCAGCTTTACCAGAAGAGATAAAAAGGAGAAATTGCTTTTACTCTTTGGACACAATCGTGGAGTTCATGTTCAGGAAAAAGTGGACACAGTGAGATCACACTTCTCCCTAGGTATCGGGGGTTCTCTCTCACTGGTGTTATATGGATCTGGGAAAGTGAAATAGGGGACAAAAGATGAGATAACGGAAAAGGTCTCGATGCTGGGATTAAAGTTGAGTGGATAGGCCGGGTACAGTGGCTCACGTCTGTAATCCCAGCACGTTGGGAGGCTGAGATGGGTGGATCACTTGAAGTCAAAAGTTCAAGACTAGCCTGGCCAACAGGGTGAAACCCCATCTCTACTAAAAATACCAAAATTAGCTGGATATGGCAGCAGGCACCTGTAATCCCAGCTACTGGGGAAGCTGAGGTAGGAAAATCGCTTGAACATCGGAGGTTGCCGTGAGCCGAGATCATACCACTGCACTCCAGCCTGGGCAACAGAGAGAGACTCTGTCTCAAAAAAAAAGAAAAAAAATTTGAGTGGACAAGGAGGATATTCTAGTAAGACAGGCAGGGATCTTCAAGAAAGCGCTTGCTTATTCTGAGTGGGTGGGAGAGAATCACTACACGGTTTGAGAAGCAGAACTGTGCTTGATATCCATTTAGTTTTTCCTTCCTTTCAGTGAGAGAATTTCTTGAAAAGTGCGATGAAGTTTCACTTCTCAGCTAGCACAGTGACCACCTCTTCCACGCTGTTTGAAGTTCTGGCTGTCTTGTGGGGTCCATTGTTACCACAGTAGAACCCAACCAAAGTGGGCATTGCCCCCAACTCCCGGTGTGACTAGCAACCCCACATAAATGGTTTTTCCCATTTCTTCACTTTGAAACCTCAGTCAATAACTCAAGATCCTTACTATCTAGAAGGAAGAAGAAAGGGAACTTCCTTTTTTAAACAACATTTACATAACACAAACATGCCTTTTATTGCAAACCTTTTTGTAAGTGATTTTCAAATATTAACTCATAAAGTAAAAAAATCCCATGCTAGGGACTTTTGAATCTATTGTTTACTCCTGTGTCTCTCAGAATGGTATTTGGAAACTACTCATACCAGAATCACATGAGTCTTGTGAACAGTGAAGGTGTCTAAACCTTCTAAATCAATCCATAAAACAACTGGGAGAGGTAAGTGTATTCACACCCACTTTTCTTTACAGATGAAGAAACTGAAACTCAGAAAACTTTACGTCCCACCATAGGCCACATAGCTAGTAAGTCCCAGAGCCCAGATGGAAACATGAGTCTGCCTGGCACTAGAGCTCATGCTCCATCAGCAACAACATGGTACAGAATGAAATAATGTAGGAGAGGCTAGGCACGGTGGCTCACGCCCGTAATCCCGCACTTTGGGAGGCCGAGGCAGGTAGATCATGTGAGGTCTGGAGTTTGAGACCAGCCTGACCAACATGGTGAAACCCCCTCTCTACTAAAAATACAAAAATTAGCCAGGCATGGTGGCACTTGCCTATAATCCCAGCTACTCAGGAGGCTGAGGCAGGAGAATCACTTGAACCCAGGAGGTGGAGGTTGCGGTGAGCCGAGACTGCAACATTGCACTCCAGCCTGGGCAACAAGAGCGAAGCTCTGTCTCAAAAACTAAAATAAAATAAAGAAACAATGTGGGAGGACGAACACATTGACGCTGCCTGCTACAACTTCAGCAGCAGAGCCTTGGACATCTACCTTGTGCAATACACTCCTGAGTGGCACTGCTGTGTCTCACACACAGCACTTTGACCTCGGTAGACAACCGTGGGACAAGGAAGACTGGGGACTGAGTAAGACCTAAGGTGAGACAGGAATGGAGTGGACAACAGCTACAGAAGGTGGGAGCTGTACGAGTTCAGCTGTGGATCATCCAGGCAAAAGAACACGATGTCAGGACGCTCAAGATTTAAGAAACTGGAGTGTCCCCAGAGATGACAAGCAATCTATGAAGAGACCTGTTCAACAAAGTGGGTAGGGCTGCAGTGAACAGCAGAGAAATGAACAGAAAGTAACAGACCCCATCACTGTGCCCAGTTTTCAAGACAGGCTGCGGTCCCTGGGATGAGAGCAAAGCGGCTTTGAGAATAAGGCACGGCCGTCTCTGGAATTGAGACCTGGCCTTGGCCCCAGCAATAGGGCAGAAGCCCAGAAATCACAGCTGGATGCATGGTCAGGTTGGGCCAGTGGCGAGGGGGCAAAGTCCTAGCACATTGTCTGGAAGGAGG
This sequence comes from Trachypithecus francoisi, assembly GCF_009764315.1. NCBI lineage: Eukaryota > Metazoa > Chordata > Mammalia > Primates > Cercopithecidae > Trachypithecus > Trachypithecus francoisi. Next base: position 13,096,921 of record NW_022681458.1, read on the forward strand.
CATTTTCCACTCTTCTGTGGACCACCATGGTCGCTGGAGAGGGTAAAGGGAATCTTGGGTGGCTCTAGGCTTAGCAAAGCTCACCAAATACTTTGATGTTTTTGCCGAGGCATTTGTATACTCAGATTAATTTTGATATCTCCAAAAAGGGGCCATAAGTCATTTCCCAAACATATTTGATCACAGTGTTATTGGCGGAGAATCCTCATGTGTCTGCAGCAACCTCAATTCTCGCCTCCTCAGAAGGAAAAGTTCTACTAAGGGCCATAAGACTGAGGGAGAGATTGAGGCAAGTTTTAGAGCAGGACTGGAAGTTTATTTAAAAGCTTTAGAGCAGGAATAAAAGGAAGTAAACTACACTTGGAAGAGGGTCAAGCAGTCGACCTGAAAGACAAGTGCATTCTTTGACCTTTGACTTGGGATTGTATACGTTGGCATGCTTCTGGGGTCTTGGCATCTGTCCCTTTTCCCCAGATTCTTCCCTTGGGGTGGGCTGTTCGCATACACAGAGGCCGTCCAGCACTTGGGAGGGGCCCCACGTGCAGTGTATTTACTGAAGTTGTATGCATACTCACTTGAGCTATTCTTCCCTTTCCAGCCGAGTGTTTCTATAAGGTCATACACCAATTAAACTCTGCCATTTCACCGCTTAGTGTGCATGCTGGAGCCTACTCACCCAACTCCTGAGATCTTATCGGCAAGCTGCTGATCACCAGTTTCAGATTTTTTTCTGTCTACTGGGAGACTGCCTTTCCCTGGCACTGGCTGTGACCAATTATTATTTTAGAAAGGCAGTTTAACAACCACCTGACCATCACTAGATGGTCAGATGGTTGCCTGATATTCCTGGTGGGAAGTCGGGGGGCCTCTCCTGCCCTGTTCACGTCTGACTAGCTACCTACCATAACAACAGCATTCCTTTTGTGTTCTTTAACAGGTCATCTATGATTATCTTCCAGAATATCAAAATAACATTTAAAAAACAATGAGGTTGTAAGCTTCGGGTCTGTTAATAAAAAAATAGATAACAAGGTAGCGTTTTTTTTTTAAGTTCACTCTTCACACTCAATGTTGAAAATATGTCCTTAAAATGGGGCAATGCCGGGCCAGCAGGTGGGGGTCCAGGAGTCCTAGCCACACAGAGGGGACTACAGGGCTGGAGACCAGACAGGGCCAGACAGGCACAAGGAGAATAATACATAGAAATGTGGTTCCTGGGGCAGGTGCAGTGGCTCATGCCTGTAATCCTAGCACTTTGGGAGGCCAACACAAGCAGATCAATTGGGGTCAGGAGTTCGAGACCAGCCTGGCCAACATGGTGAAACCCCATCTCTATTAAAAATACAAAATATATATATATATATATGAGTCAGGTATGATGGTGGGTGCCTGTAATTCTAGCTGCTTGGGAGGCTGAGGCCGGAGAATTCCTTGAACCTGGAAGGTGGAGGCTGCAGTGAGATGAGATTATGCCATTGCACTCCAACCTTGGTGACAGAGCAAGACTTCATCTTGAAAAATAAAATAATAAAAAAAAAAAATGCGGTTCCTGCTGTCCGATGTTTAGATGTTTACACTCCATAGCAATCAAGTCTTTTCAAAAAGGCAGCTGTAACTTCTCTTTCACTTTATCCAGGCTATAGCCATCATTCATATGACAGCTCTGCTGGTTTTCTCCTCCCCTTTTCATGGAGTCAGTCATTAATAATAAAATGTGGTATGTCCAGATGGTAGAATATTGATCAGCAAAGAAAACTCACAAAGCACTGATACATGCTACACACAGATGAACCTCAAAAACTTCATGCTGAGTGAAAGAAGTCAGGCACAAAAGGCCACATACTGCATCATTCCCCTTTATATAAAATGTTCAGAATAGGCAAATTCATAGAAATAGAAGTGACATGGATGGATGCAGGAGCTGGAGGTGGGAAAGGAATGGGGAATGACTATGAATGCACGTGTTTTCTTCTGGGCGTGTGAAAAAGCTCTAAAATTAGATTGTGGTGACAGCTGCACAACCCTGTGAATATAATAAAAAACATTCCATTGTATACCTTACGTGGTATGTGAACTTATCTTGATAAAGCTATTTTTAAAACGGTTACTGAAGGCTGGGCACAGTGGCTCACTCCTGTAATCCCAGCACTTTGGAAGGCCAAGGCAGGTGGATCACATGAGGTCAGGAGCTCGAGACCGGACTGGCCAATATGGCAAAACCCCATCTCCACTAAAAATACAAAAATTAGCTGGACGTGGTGGCAGGCGCCTGTAATCCCAGCTACTCAGGAGGCTGAGGCAGGAGAATCACTTGAACCCAGGAGGTGGAGGTTGCGGTGAGCCAAGATCACGCCACTGCACTCCAGCCTGCATGACAGAGACTCTGTCCCAAAACAAATAAAATAAAATAAAATTAAATTAAATTAAAAAGGTTACTGGGTAATTCCCCTACACCCAGCTCGCTGAGAGAGAGGTGCATCAGGCCTCCATCCCTGGGGCAAGGAGGCAAGGAAAGCCCTTCCTTTCTTTTCTTTTCTTTCTTTTTTTTTTTTTTTTTTTAGACAGAGTCTCGCTCTGTCATCCATGCTGAAGTGCAATGGCATGATCTCAGCTCACTGCAACCTCTGCCAGGTTCAAGCAATTCTTGTTCCTCAGCCTCCCAAGTACCTGGGATTACAGGCTTGTACAACCATGCCTGGCTAATTTTTTGTATATTTAGTAGAGACAGCGTTTTGCCATGTTGGCCGGGCTGATCTTGAACTCCTAAGCTCAGGTGATCCAGCCACTTCGGCCTTCTGAAGTGCTGGGATTACACTCATGAGCCACTGCATCCAGCCTAGAGCCCTTCTTTTCCTTCCTGCAATCCATCATCTCTTTTTCTCCTGGTGGCAAAACTCCCCTGTGGAAAGCACACCTTTTTCTGCCACCTACTTCTCTCTTGCCACATGTACAGCCCCTCGGTTACTTCTAAGAAGAAAACAGCTTTCTCAGAATGGGATTCTCAGACATCCCTGAGTCTTCTAGCCCAGGTTTTGAAGAAATTGACACCCCTTTTTTGCCAAATCGCCAAAACTCTGAATGGGGAAAGCCAGCCCCCTTTTGGCTCTTTGCTTGTTAACACTTAACTGTGCTCAAATCAAGTGATTGGCACTGGGTGTGGTGGCTCACACCTGTAATCCCGACACTTTGGGAGGCTAAGGCAGGAGGATTGCTTGAGGTCAGGAGTTTGAGGCCAGCCTGGGCAACATAGGGAGATCCCATCTCCTAAGAAGAAAGAGAGCGATTCCGTTCCAAGGCATCTGTGAGCCTGTGGAATAGACACCATGAGCAAAGCTCACCCTCTCGAGTTGAAAAAACTTATGGACAAGAAGTTATCATTGAAGTTAAATGGTGGCAGACATGTTCAAGGAATATTGCAGAGATTTGAGTCCTTTGTGAATCTTGTGGTAGATGGCTGCATGGAGATGGCAACTAGTGGGCACCAGAACAATATTGGAAAGGTGGTAATACCAGGAAATAGTATCATCATGTTAGAAGCCTTGGCCAGGCGCGGTGGCTCACACCTGTAATCCCAGCACTTTGGGAGGCTGAGGCGGGTGGATAACTGGTGGTCAAGAGTTCTAGACCAGCACGCCCAACATGGTGAAACCTCATCTCTACTAATAACACAAAAATTAGATGGGTATGGTGGTGGGTACCTGTAATCCCAGCTACTCGGGAGGCTGAGGCAGGAGAATTGCTTGAATCCAGGAGGCAGAGGTTGCAGTGAGCCAAGATCGTGCCACTGCACTCCAGTCTGGGTGACAGAGTGAAACTCTGTCTCAAAAATAAATAAATGAATGTTAGAAGCCTTGGAATCAGTATAAATAATGGCTGTTCAGCAGAGAAACCCATGTCCTCTCTCCAAAGGGCACATTTTACTGTGAAGTAAGAATTAGGTCATGCACATTTTCATGTTAGACTTTTTGTTAAAAAACTTGTGTAATAGAAAGAAAGAAAAAGAGAGAGAGGGAGGGGAGGGAGGGAAAGAAAGAAGGGAGGAAGGAAGGGAGGAAGGAAACGAGGGAGGAAGGGAGGGGAGGGAGGGAGGAAGGAAGGAAAGAAGGAAGGAAGAAAGGAAGGAGAGTAGGAGGCAGGCAGGGAAGGAAGGAAGGAAAGGAGGGAGGGAGGGAGGGAAGGAGGGAAGGAAGAAAGGAAAGAAGGAAGGAAAGAAGGAAAAAAGGGAAGGAAGGAAGGAACAAAATAAAGTGGAATGATTCCCCTTTACATAAAATGTCCAGAATACGCAAGACTATTTATTTATTTATTTAGAGATGGAGTCTCACTCTGTCGCCTAGGCTGGAGTGCAATGGGACTATATTGGCTCATGCAACCTCTGCCTTGCAAGTTCAAGCAATTCTCTGCCTCAGCCTCCCAAGTAGCTGGGATTATGGGTGCATGCCACCACACCCGGTTGATTTTTGTATGTATATATTTTTAAGTAGAGATGGGGTTTCACCATGTTGTCTGGGCTGGTCTCAAACTTCTGACCTCAGGTGATCCACACACCTTGGCCTCCCAAAATGCTGGGATTACAGGCCTGAACCACTGCACACGGCCACAAGCCTATTTATTGAGGAGGTTGGGAGACAAGAATAGGCAAGCCTATTTTATATACAGGGGAATCTTGCAGTATGTGACCTTTTGTGCCTGACGTCTTTCACTTAGCATGAAATTTTTGAGTTTCATCTGTGTTGTAGCGTGTATTGGTGCTTTGTGAGGATTTTTTGCCGATCAATATTCTACTGAGTGGACATACATTTTGGGACACATCCTCCATAGAAGCCAGCTGTCTTCTCTGAGGGACATCCTGCCATGTTTATGTTGGCCAAAGAGGTAGCATCACAACAACTAATAATGAATACTGCCACTAGAAATTCACTGGGTCATCTAAAAAAAAAAAATCCAGGCATATGGCTCATACCTGTAATTCCAGGACTTTGGGAAGCTGAGGTGGGCAGATTGCTGGAGCCCAGGAGTATGAGACCATCCAGGACTACATGGCAAAACCTTGTCAGAAAGAAGAAAGAAAGAAAGAAAGAAAGAAAGAAGAAAGAAAGAAAGAAAGAAAGAAAGAAAGAAGAAGAAAGAAAGAAAGAAGGAAGGAAGGAAGGAAGGAAGGAAGGAAGGAAGGAAGGAAGGAAGGAAGGAAGGAAGGGAAAAGAAAGAAAAATCACTTTTCATAAAAATAATAATTAAATAATAAAATGTAAGCAATTAAAAATATTTGACTCCTCAATATCAAGGTCACCAAAACCAAGGAAAAACTCAGTCACTGTCACAGTCCAAGGAGCACTGAAGACACGTGACAACTAAATGGAATGTGGTCTCTTGGAGGGATCCTCAAAACGAGAAAACACATTAGTGGAAAACTAGTGAAACCCAAATAAGGTCAGGAGTTTAGTTAACAGGAATGCGCCAATGTGATCTTCTGTTTTCATCAATGCAATGTGGCTATGTAAGTTGCCCACAGTAGAGGTAGCCAGGTGAAGGGCACACGAGAATTCTCCCTACTATCTTTGTAACTTTCCTGTACACCCAAAATTTTTCCACAATAAAAGAGCAAAATCGAAAATTGAAAAAAATGTCTATGCACAAGCATGAGTCTAGTCCAAGCAGACTGTTATTATTTTTTTAGCCGAATCGTGTCCTTTCTCCTGCTTTTCATGGATTAATTTAGTTTTCATAATGCCTTCTCCACAATCAGATGCAAGAAGTTCTTCCCACTGGTTCCTAATGCCCCACCAAAACCTCTCTGCAGCCATGCCCTGCTCTTTTACTTTCTACTGCATGAAAGAAGATTCCTTTTTGTTTGTTTGTTTTCCTTTTCCTACAGATTCTTCCCTGAGGCTGGGCTTGGTTGCTCACGCCTGTAATCCCAGAACTCTGGGAGGCCCAAGGCTGCCTGACCAAGGATCACCTGAGGTCAGGAGTTTGACACAAGCCTGGTCAACATGGAGAAATGGCATCTGTACTAAAAATACAAAAATTAGCAGGTCTTGGTGGTGGGCACCCGTAATCCCAGCTACTCGGGAGACTGAGGCAGGAGAATTGCTGGAACCCGGGAGGTGAAGGTGGCAGTGAGCCGAGATCACACAGCTGCACTCCAGGCTGGGCGACAGAACGAGACTCTGTCTCAAAAAAATTAATGAATTAAATTAAATTTTTTTTTTTAAAAAATTGTTCTTCTCTGAAAGCATCCAGAGAAGATTGAGACAATGTGGGACTATGGGCTTTAGTTTTCCTTTGAGTCAGGATCTCTTTCCAGGGGTGACTTCTACTCACTTCTGACTCTACCGCTTACATACACACACACACACACACACACACACACACACACCTTTCAGCTTCAATTATATGCTACTGTAAACATTATATAATCCCATCTGCATTTTACCAGGCTTGTCTTAAAGGTCAAACCGCCCCCTAGCAACCTAAACTACAAGCAGAAACCATGAACTTATAGTGACATATTCTTGTACCTTTTTCTTTTTAAGCAAATGGCTCATTTAAAGTGATACAAAGTAAAGAACAACAAGCAGAAAATGAATCATGTGGATTGAGACTGCACCTGTCAACACACAGAGAGGAAGAAAAAGTTGAAGCCAAATGTGTAAATGTCAGCATATGTCTTTTCATTAAAAGAAAGAACTTTACTGTTAGCATCACTTTTCACACCAGTTTTCAAAGTGTGGGAGACAATATTTTCCAGTTTACATCAGAGCAGGCAAAGCACCACAACTCTAAAGATAAAATGTCAACATCAATATTTCCTGGAAATTGGTATTGATGGCATTCACACAGTTTTGCCAGACCATCAGAAAGGTTAAGAACATAGAAAACGCCTGTAATGCTGGGTGGAATCAAAATGAAAGGTTGTCAATCAATGAGAGACGAAGATGAGAGGCCCAGCGTGCTTTTCATGATTAATGGAAATTCTGATAGATAATATCAGGACTTTGGTTTTTAAAATTAAGAAATGGAAAGCAGCAAACTCCTCATCATTTCCTCTTCTGTATTCTTTGTCTGTTTTAAAACTGGCTTACCTAGATTTGAAAGAGTCTTCCTACTAGCAATTTAAATGTAGAAAAGTATACTACCAAAAAATGGCCTACTTAGAGTTCGGTGATATTTTAACAGATACCGCAGAGGCCATCTCCACAACCATTTGAGTTTCAGATGATGAAATGGGGCCGCAGGTCTGTTGAATGACTTTTCCAGGGTGACTTATCTACTGAGTTGTTGGGATTCCCTCAGGATGGTGGCAGAAATATTAAAGGGAAATATTAGGGAAAGTTATAAGGAATAGTCACAAACCTTTTTGGAAGGTCGAAAGGTTACATAGCTTGTAGTGATTGAACAGGCTGAAGGCAGCCACTTCTTACCTTAGAGCATTAGAATACTAGGGACGATAGAGGTTTCCCCGGTTAAGTCTATTTTCCCTACCTTAGGTAACGTTACCTAACTAACCTTTGAGCCAGAAGGCCCTCTCGCGGGGAGGTGGACCAGGAATATTGCCCCCAATGGTATTTCCTTTAAACCGCGGTACCTGAGCTTTAATCATTTGTAGAACTACTCTCTTAACCATATTAATTATCCACAAGACTCAGAGCTTCTGTTGTGAATTGTATAGTAAATAAATGCCTGGAGTGCGAGCTGCTCAGGGCCGGCCGGAGTGACAAACCTGTCTTGGTGTGTAGGCGTTCAGACACTCAGCGGGACTGGCAAAACAGAATATCTGTGTGTAAGAGTACATTTTATTCATCCGTTGTTTGGGTCAGGGTCTTGTAGGCAGACCCCCGTAGCTAATGCCCACTTGTGAGGAGCAGTACTTCAGTGAGTGGAGAATCAGGACCCCAATCCAGGTCTTCTCAAGATCTTCATGTAACCCACAAACTCTGTTTTGCTTATATCACTTTGGATGAAAAAGGCAAAATGTTAGAATATGGAAAAAGGGTATAGTAATTCACTATTATTTTCAAAGAAGAGGCATTCATAAACACAAGAAGATGGCCAAAGGAGAAACTGGAGATAATAGTTATCTGTCACTGAAAAATTAACTCTTCACTTATTATAAGGTGTTTATTTTGACCTATTTGGCACAGAGGAAAAAAGGAGCCATGCTTTCAAAGCAAGATTGCATTTATGTTAGAACCCAAGATCTTCTTCCCCTTAGCAACACTTCTCTCCCCATCTCTTTAGTATTATAGGTGAACTAAGTATGCAGAGAGTAAATATTTCATAATCTTAATGCTTGCTGCCAAAAATACTTGGAGAGGAAACTATTTTCATATGAAAAAACATGTCATAATAAGTGATTAAGATCACCATGAGCAAGGACAGGGAAACAAAAGAGAATGTTGCAGTGCTTTGCATTGTAAAACAACAGAAACTTGGGTATGATGGGGGAGCGGAAGGAGAAACTGATGACCATATAAATGCATACAAGCTAGGTGTGTCCCTGACACTCAGAACCCTTGGGGAAGAAAGACAGTGGGCCTAGTAGAGCCCCCTTTAGCACACTGAGTGAGAGCCTAAGGCCCAAAGCAATCCCCAGCACACACCATATACACATTCATTATGGCAAGTGGTGAGTGAAAGATGGTTCCACGTTCAGCCAGTGGGAAGAATTGTGTGGTTTACACCAGCAGTCCTCAACCTTTTTGGCACTAGAGACTGATTTTGCGGAAGATGATTTTTCCACAGACCAGTGATGGGTTGGTGGAGGATGGTTTCAGGACGACTCAAGTGCATTACATTTATTATGCACTTTATTTCTATTATTATTATGTTGTAATATAATGAAATAATTCTACAACTCACCATATTGTAGAATCACTGGAAGCCCTGAGCTTGTTTTCCTGCAATTAGATGGTTTCACCTGGGGGTAATGGGAGACAGTGACAGATCCTGGGTATTAGATTCTCATAAGGAGCGTGCAACCTAGGTCCTCACATGCGTGGTTCACAATAGGGTTTGTGCTCTTATGAGACTCTAATGCCGCAGCTGATCTGACAAGAGGCAGAGCTCAGGCGGTTACGTGACCAACAGGGAATGAAGCGTCACTCACTCAACTGCTGTTCACCTCCTGTTGTGTGGCCTGGTTCCTAGCAGGCCACGGACTGGTGCTGGCCCACAGCCCAGGGGTTGGAGACCCCTGGTTTACACGACTTGGCCAGGTGACTGAGAAGTACAAACTTCATCACACCATATGACCTGGCCCCTTTGTCACATGGAACAAGGAGCAAATAAATATGACTCCTGCAGTTTCAAATTCCTTCTCTTCCTTTGTGTTCTGGTTTTGTTTGTTTGCTTTGCACTTTGAGTGTTATTGTGATTCTGGAGAGCTCAAGGAGAAAACTGCCTAGAACGGTCTCAATAGGCTGGGTGCGGTGGCTCGTGTCTGTAATCCCAGCACTTTGGGAGGCTGAGGCAGGTGGATCATGAGGTCAGGAGTTCAAGACCAGCCTGACCAACATGGTCATGTAGAGAAACCCCATCTCTACAAAAAAAAAAAAAGAGAGAGAGTGAGAGAGAAGGCCTCAGTAATGACCCAGAAGACCTTCACCAATTTTTTTTGAGACAGACTTTCACTCTTGTTGCCCAGGCTGGAGTGCAATGGGGCAATCTCATCTCACTGTCACCTCTGCCTCCCGGGTTCAAGCGATTCTCCTGCCTCAACCTCCCAAGTAATTGGGATTACAGGGGCACCACCACACCCGGCTAATTTTGTATTTTTAGTAGAGATGAAGTTTCACCATATTGGTCAGACTAGTCTCGAACTCCTGACCTCAGGTGATCCATCTGCCTTGGTCTCCCAAAATGCTGGAATTACAGACATGAGCCACTGCGCCTGGCTAGTGGAGAAACTTTTAAGAGTAAACTTAACTTATAAGAATGTCGGCATGGGAGAAAAAGGAGGGAAGCTACGGATACAACCTAGCAAAATCCTTCACTTCATAATGAAGAACCAGAGGCTGAAGACAGCAAGCGTTTGGCCTCAGAGAAGTTAGCTGGTTAGCATTTGAGCAGATCTCCTGCAATTCATGTCACTGCTGAAGAAAACTAGATTTACCCATTTTAAAACATGCCTCTGCCTGCATGAGGCCGTCAACCACATTCTCCAGGGCATTAACTGTTTCCAGCAAGGAGGAGGTAAAATACTCCTCCAGAACCCAGCAGTCTTTTTCCTCGGCAGAATCGTGTTCCCTGTGGAACTCTTTCTTGTAGGCAGAACAGAACTTTGACCCAGCCCAAAGCTCAATGATCATGATCAGTTAAACAAGGAGAAAGAAGGAAATCTCAGACCCGAGGAAACTCTAGGGAAAACACCTGTAACACAATACCGAGGAAAACTAGCAGAAGTCATCATGACAATGTAAATTCTTATTACCGTTGTTATCTGAAACGGGGTTTTGCTCTGTCGCCCAGACTGGAATGCAGTGACATGATCTCAGCTCGCTGCAACCTCCACCTCCTGAGTTCAAGTGATTCTCCTGCCTCAGCCTCCCAGGTAGCTGGGATTACAGACACATGCCACCATGCCAGGCTAATTTTTGTATTTTTAGTAGAGATGAAGTTTCACCATGTTGGCCAGGCTGGTCTCAAACTCCTGACCTCAAGTGATCCACCTGCCTCAACCTCCCCAAGTGCTGGGATTACAGGTGTGAGCCACTGCTCCTGGCCTATTCTTAAAACACATAAAATTAAAATATGAATTATAATCAAAAGCTGCTATTCAAGGTCGAGCCCGGTGGCTCATGCCTGTAATCCCAGCACTTTGGGAGGCCGAAGAGGGCAGATCACGAGGTCAGGAGTTCAAGACCAGCCTGGCCAACATGATGAAACCTGTCTCTACTAAAGATACAAAAAATTTGCTGGGCATGGTGGAGTATGCCTGTAATCCCAGCTACTTGGGAGGCTGAGGCAGGAGAACTGCTTGAACCTGGGAGGCGGAGGTTGCAGCGAGCCAAGGTCGTGCCATTGCACGTTAGCCTGGGTGACAGGGCTAGACTGGGTCTCAAAAAAAAAAAAAAGCTGCTATTCAAATAAAAACTATTTTTAGCAAACAAATGTTTTATTTGCTAACAAGTTGAATTCCTCAATAATTTAAAGGAATCATTTTCTTTGACCAAATAACACTTCCTACAGCCAAAACATTTGCTTTGAGGGAAGTTATATCAGCTTTGTAGTTTGCAAATATTTTCCGATTCTATGAGGTTTTGCCCCAGACTCAACACGATCCTCTGAGTCATCTAATTTGTGTTAAAGGAGAATGTGCTGTGGTTGGCTGAATAAAGGACCCTAAAGATATCTAGGTTCTAATCTCTGGAACCTATGAATGTTACCTTCCATAAACGGACTTTGCAGATGTGATTAAGGTTGTTTTTTGTTGTTTGTTTTTTTGTTTTTTGACTAGAGTCTGGCTCTGTCACCAGGCTAGAGTGCAGGGGTGTGATCTCGGCTCACTACAACCTCTGCCTCCTGGATTCAAGTGATTCTCCTGCCTGAGCCTCCTGAGTAGCTGGGACTATGGACATGTGCCACCAGACCCGGCTAATTTTTTTGTATTTTTAGTAGAGATGGGATTTCACCATGTTGCCCAGGCTGGTCCTGAACTCCTGGCTTCAAGTGATCTGTCCACCTCCCAAAGTGCTGGGATTACAGGCATGAGCCACTGAGCCCAGACTGATTAAGGATGTTAATGGAAAGAGTATTCTGGATTATCAGGGTGGGACTCAAATGTAATCTGAAGTGGCCTCATAGGATAGAAACGGATCAAGATTTGACTACAGAGGAGGAAATAGATGTCACAATGGAAGCAAAGGTTGGAACGATTTGAGGAAGGGGTTTTAAGTCAAGGAGTGCACAAAGCCTCCAGTAGCCAAAAAAGGCAAGGAGGCGGTGGACTCTCCCTTGAACCTCCAAAGGGAACCAGCCCTGTGAACAGCTTGACTTTAGCCCAGTGAGCCTGGTTCTGAACTTCTGGCCTTTGGAATTGTAAGATAATCAATGTGCTGTTTTAGGCCACTAAGTCTGTGTTTATTTGATACAGCACAAAAGGAAAGTAATTCAGGTGGTAAATGCGATTAATTTCCACATGGTGAGCCCCAATGCATTTTCATTTAAAGACAAAAGAATGAAGACAAACTTTTGTCAAGTCGAAAGCGTCAGAGTGGGTACAGAGCACGGGGCAAGCCCCTCCCCTCCAGTTTGGTCCCTGAAGCCTCACTCAGACTCTGTTTGCACTTTATTCAGAGTATATGCTTCTGAGGCCTAAAGAATTTTCACATTAATAAATGAGCCTAGGACCGGGCACGGTGGCTCATGCCTGTAATCCTAGCACTTTGTGAGGCCGAAGCAGGTGGATCACTTGAAGCTGGGAGGTTGAGACCAGCCTGGTCAACCTGGTAAAACCCCAACTCTACTGAAAATACAAAAATTATCCAGGTGTAGTGACGTGCGCCTATAGTCCCAGTTACTCGGAAGGCTGAGGCATGAGAATCTCTTGAACTCGGGAGACGGAGGTTGCAGTGAGCCGAGATGATGTCACTGCATTGCAGTTTGGGTGACAGAGTGAGACCGCATCTCAAAAAATAAATAAATAAATGAGCCTAGAGTATAATAATGTTATTGATAAACAACAAATCTCATAGGAACAATTTCCAGCAATTTTTTGTACACTCTTTTATATATTGTTTTATTTATTTTTAATTGACAAGTAAAGATGATATGTATAACATGTTTTGCTATATGCATACATTGTGAAATGCCTAAATCAGCTATTAAACATATAGCATTACCTCGCATACTTATCATTTTTGTGTTGAGGACACTTGAAATCTACTCTTAGCAATTTTCAAGTATACAATATATTGTGATGAACTCTTGTCACTATGATATGCAATAGACCGCGTGAATGTATTCCTCCTGTCTAAATGAAATTTTGTGCTTACCTTTAACCAACATAGATACTCAATCAGAAGCAAATTTAAAAAATCAGCATCATGCCTATAATCCCAGCACTTTGGGAGGCCAAGGCGGGCGGATCACGAGGTCAGCAGATGGAGGCTAGCATAGTGAAACCCCGTCTCTACTAAAAATACAAAAAAAATAGCCGGACGTCGTGGCGGGCGACAGTAGTCCCAGCTACTCGGGAGGCTGAGGCAGGAGATTCGTTTGAACCCGGGAGGCGGAGCTTGCAGTGCGCGGAGATCGCACCACCTTACTCCAGCCTGGGGGACAGAGCAAGACTCCGTCTCAATAAAATAAAATAATAAACAGAATCCAGCAATACCAATTTTTCTCATGAACTTTTTTTTTTTTTTTTTTTTTGACGATGTCTCACCCTGTCACCCAGGCTGGAGTGCAGCAGCGCGATCTCGACTCAGGTACAGACCCGGAAACCATCCTGCTGGGGGCACGCATGTAAAGCTGCAGTCCAGGAAGCCTAGAGGCCCTGCAGCTCCTGTAAAGGAGACTCTGGGGAAGGAGGCACGCCCCGTGCCCTTGAATAAACTAAGGCCTACTTGAAGGGAATCACACTGCCTTTAGCCTGCAACTGTATCCAGTGGCTTCCCGGCAGTAAGACGGTAACCTTGTCTGGGCCACAGAATGCAGTTTTCAGCGCTCAGGAGCCTGGACGGGGAATTGGGGCACGGGAACCCTGGGAGGAACGCGACGCCATGGAGGGCAAGGGGTCTGTGGGAGACCCCCCAGATATCTGCCCCGAGCTCCAGGGCTTGTTTCTGCAAAAGCACACTCCGTGGGCCAGGGCCTCCTCTGTTTCCTGCCTCGTGGAGCTGGGGCCGCCAGAGGGGACTCAGTCAGCCGCGCCCCGAGCCCAGGATTCTCGTCCCGTGGGGCCTGCCCTGTGCACCGAGGGGGTTTAGCAGGGTCCTCTAGCACCGCCACCCCGGCCCCTTGCTGTGACCAGCAAAACTGTCCCAGACACAGCTGGATGCCTCCTGGGGGGCGGAATGGCCCCTGGTTGAGGATCCCGCTATAAGGCTCCCAACAGCCAAGGAGCGATTGGAGCCATGTCTTTTTCCTGTTGTCTGTAGCCTGCTTCTTCCACTCTGTCCATTTCACATCACGTTCATTGCCAAGTGCTGACAACTTTGCCTCCTAAATATTTCTTGAACCTGTGCTCTCCCGGCTCTGTCATCGCTGGGATTCTGGTGACTGGGGAACTCACAGCTCCTTCTTGGCGGCTCTGCATTGGCCTCTCCTGGGCCTTGTCCCCCACATCCCATTTTCCTCATAGTCACCTGGGACTTTATACAAAATGCAACTCTCCCCAGGCCACTGCCGTGACTGACTGATTATGACTGATTGATTTTTTTTTTTTTTTTGACAGAGTCTCGCTCTGTTGCCCAGGCTGAAGTGCAGTGGCACAATCTCGGCTCACTGAAACCTCTGTCTCCCAGGTTCAAGTGATTCTCCTGCCTCAGCCTCCCAAGTAGTTAGGACTGCAGGCATGTGCCACCATGACCAGCTAATTTTTGTATTTTCAGTAGAGACGGGGTTTCACTATGTTGGCCAGGCGGGTCTCGAACTCCTGACCTGAGGTGATCCGACTGCCTCAGCCTCCCAAAGTGCTGGGATTACAGGCATGAGCCACCATGCCCGGCTGACTGATCGATTTTACATACAAGGTCTGGCCCTGTCTCCCAGGCTGGAGCCCAAGGCTCACTGCAACCTCAATCTCCTGGGTTCAAGCAATCCTCCCACCTCAGCCTCCTAAGTAGCTGGGACCACAGGCATGCTACCACACCCGGCTAGGGTGTGTGTGTGTGTGTGTGTGTGTGTGGTGTTTCATTTTTGTAGAGACGGGAGTCTCATTATGTTGCCTAGGCTGGTCTAGAACTCCTGGCCTCAAGCCTCATACTCCCCTGCCTCATACTCCCAAAGTGTTGGGATTGCAGGTGTGTGCCATCACGCCCGGCCAACTGCCATGATTAAAAGCTCTTCAGTGGCTTCCCATCAGCCTCAGATTAAAGTCCAAGCCCCTTACTAGGAGCTCTCCCATCATCTGGTCCCAGCTGACCTCTCCACTCAATCTCCTAATGTAGCAGGACAAGCCGCAGACAAAACTCCTCAGACACCGGATTAAAGAAGGAAGAGGTTTTTTATTCGACTGGGAGCATCGGCAGACTCACGTCTTAAGAGCTGAGCTCCCTGAAGAAGAACTACTTGGCCTTTTTAAAGGCTTACAACTTTAAGAGATCCATATAAAAGGGTCATGATAAATCAAGCAAGCATGGAAAACGTGACAGGGGGCTACATGCATCAGCTAACAGAACAAAAAGTTTTACAGTGCTTTCTCATACAACATCTGGAATTTACAGGTAACACTAGTAGTTTTGGTCAGGGGTTAATAATATTATTATTATTTTAACCACCAGGGCCAGGTGGTGGCGCCAAGGTCGTCTAGCTATTTATCTTCTGTTTCCTTCCAACTTTTTGCTTTCTCCCCCTTCTCCTGTCTTATAAACTAGGGAAAAGGGGAGATGGGGAAAAGCTGGGAAGGACAGCAGGAGAAGTGGTGGTCTCATTCCATACTAACACATCCTTCTTTGCTCTTTAAAAAAAAAAAATTGTTATTTTTTACTCCTCTTGCTATGATTCTCAGTTGTCTCTTGTCACTCATGCATGGAAGGATAACTGCTGTTTTTGCACCTTGGCGAGTGCTGCTCTCTCTACCTGGAATGTCTTTGCTGATTTCTGCTTCCAGCTCCTGGCTGGCCTGGGCTCACCTCCATTGTTGCGCGTATCGCTTTTGACCACCAGGTGGTAGCACAAGGCAGTGTTTAAGCGCTCGGGCACAGGCGCCCAGCTGCCCGACCCCAAATGCCAGCTCTGCCAAGGACTGAATTACCCTGGACAAAACACAGAATGCCTCTGTGTTATAATGGAGATAATAGCTATCTACTTCATAAAGTTGTTGCGTGGGTTATATGAGCTAATACGTGAAAAGTGCTCAGAAAGTCTCC
Source organism: Trachypithecus francoisi (assembly GCF_009764315.1). Lineage (NCBI taxonomy): Eukaryota > Metazoa > Chordata > Mammalia > Primates > Cercopithecidae > Trachypithecus > Trachypithecus francoisi. The sequence continues at coordinate 13,112,955 of NW_022681458.1, forward strand.
TGGTGAAAGCTCCATACAAGCTACTTGTTATATTTTTCTGTGTGTCAGTCTCTTCCAGAAGACTGATTAATCTTCCATATTTTAAACATGAATAACAGAAATCTCACTTTAAAGCAGTCTCTTAACACTATCCTGGGAGTTTCACGTTTTCCAGGTTATTTGAGAAGTTTCCTGGCCATTTGTACTACCCCATCTGTGAATTACTTGTTCACACCATTTGCTTTTTAATTCTCCCAACAGAGGGGACTGTTTTAGAGCTCAGTTTTGATCTCTGGCCTCTCTCCCTCTCCTCATGATCTCAAGCCTTTCCTCTTCCTGTGACGGTGTGAACTGTGTTTCAGGACCATTGTTCTTTTCTACATTTTACTATTTAAGGTAAGCATGTTGTCTGTTACTTGAAGTAGATAAATCAGCACCTATGTGCTTTTTCCAGCCAATAAGAGAAATCGCATATTAAGTAGGGAACAGATAATGATGTTATTTCATGCATATTGTTTAATTTTCTCCACTCAAATTCCAATTATGAAAGAAGAGGGAATTACTAAGATAACTTAAAACCATATGCTGCAGATTTTGAGGTTACTTAATGACACAGAAACCTCCAGAGCCACATGATACTGGGGTAGTGCTTTCACTGACAAACACCACAAAAAGACAAATCTTTTCTTTAAGGGTAGTTTCTGGTAGAGTCTACACCTCTATATGTTCAAGGATGCTCATTGCAGCATTGTTTACAATATGAAAAAATTAGACACAACATAAATGCCCATTATTGGTGACATAAATAAATTGTGGGAGCCAGGCACAATGACATGCAACTGTAGCCCCAGCTACTTGGGATGCCCAGGCAGGAGGATCACTTGAGCCCAAGAGTTCAAGTCCAGTTTAGGCCATATTAGCAAGACCCCACCTTAAAAAAAAAAAATTGTGAGCTGGGCACGGTGGCTCACTCCAGTAATCCCAGCACTTTGGGAGGCCGAGGCAGGCAGATCACTGGAGGTCAGGAGTTCGAGACCAGCCTGGCCAACATGGTGAAACCCTGTCTCTACTAAAAATACAAAAATTAGCTGGGTGCAGCAGCACATGCCTATAATCCCAGCTACTTGGGAGGGTGAAGTAGGAGGATCACTTGAACCTGGGAGGCAGAGGTTGCAGTGGGCCAAGTGGTGCCACTGCACTCCAGCCCGGGTGACAGAGTGAGACTCCGTCTCAAAAAAAAAAAAAAAAAATGTGGTAAATCTATAAGATGGAAAACTTTGCAAAAATTGTTAAAAGGTGCTTATAGACAACAGAAAAGACATGCAGTACTGTAATAATAAGTAAGAAAAGCAAGGCTGGGTGTGGTGGCTCTCGCCTGTAATCCCATAACTTTGGGAGGCCGAAGCGGGTGGATTGCCTGAGCTCAGGAGTTCGAGACCAGCCTGGGCAGTACAGTGAAACCCTGTCTCTACTAAAATATAAAAAATTAGCCAGGCATAGTGGCATGCACCTGTAATCCCAGCTACTCAGGAGGCTGAGGCAGAAGAATCACTTGAACCCAGGAAGCAGAGGTGGCAGTGAGCCAAGATCACACCACTGCACTCCAGCCTGGGCGACAGAGCAAGACTTCGTCTCAAACAAAAAAATAAAGAAAAAAGAAAAGAAAAGCAAGTTGCACAAAAAATATATAGCATATAGAACATAAGTCTCACTTTGCAAATAGTAACTTTTATTTGTACATGCTTAGGAAAAACCTAAAAGCATAGCCACCAAATGCAAAAGTGGTTACCTTTAGGTGATGAGATTCACTGTGATTGTCTGCTTTCTACTTTATCTAGTTCCAGAGAATAAATTTCTCCATCATCATAATCTATTTGTGCAATATAAAATTAATGTAAGTTTAGGCCAGGCACTGTGGCTTACGCCTGTAATCCCAACACTTTGGGGAACCGAGGCAGGTGGATCACCTAAGGTTAGGAATTCAATACCAGCCTGGCCAACATGGTGAAATCCTGTCTCTACTAAATATATAAAAATTAGCCAGATGTGGTGGCACGTGCCTGTAACCCCAGCTACTCAGGAGGCTAAGGCAAGAGAATTGCTTGAACCTGGGAGGCGGAGGTTGCAGTCAGCCGAGATCGTCGTGCCACTGCACTCCAGCCTCGGCAACACAGCCGGACTCTGTCTCAGTAAATAAATAAATAAATAAATAGTCTAGACAGAGTGGCAGAGAGATGGGTGTGTGCAGTCTCTGTAAAACTGTGCTACCTTGCTGTCTATCTCAGTACAAAATCATAGTTTTATTCCTTGTTTCATGATTTTCTAGGAAAAAAGCAAAAAGAAACAAAGTCAGTTAACTAAGAAAATAACCGGAATCTTCACTGCACTCTCTTAGCAAAGTTCAAAATGGGCAGCAAATTATAGGAGCCAGAGAAAAGCATTATCAACATACTCATCCCTTGGTCTCAGTGTGCCTCTCTGTCAGAGCATGGCAGGGTCCTCATCTCTCCCCAGGCTCCTAAAACTCTCCCCAGATTCCCAAAGAACTCAGTCTTGGCTTTCTTCTCTTAGGATCTCACCATCTCCCCGCCCCCGCCCAATCTAATCCTTCCTTGATTTTCCAATATAAATTGAATTTTTTTTTTTCAATTGACAGAGTCAATTGAAAAATTGTCACTCCAGCCTGGGTGACAGAGTCTCGCTCTATCACCCAGGCTGGAGTGCAATGGCATGGTCTCGGCTCACTGCAACTTCCACCTCCCAGGTTCAAGGGATTCTTTTTTTTTTTTTTTTTTTTTTTTTTTGAGATGAAGTCTCACTCTGTCACCCAGGCTGGAGTGCAGTGGCGTGATCTCAGCTCACTGCAAGCTCTGCCTCCTGAGTTCATGCCATTCTCCCGCCTCAGCCTCCCGAGCAGCTGGGACTACAGGTGCCCCCCACCACGCCCGGCTAGTTTTTTGTATTTTTTTTTTTTTTTTTTTTTTTGAGACGGAGTCTCGCTGTGTCGCCCAGGCTGGAGTGCAGTGGCGCGATCTCGGCTCACTGCAAGCTCCGCCTCCCGGGTTCCCGCCATTCTCCCGCCTCAGCCTCCGAGTAGCTGGGACTACAGGCGCCCGCCACTGCGCCCGGCTAGTTTTTTGTATTTTTTAATAGAGACGGGGTTTCACCGTGTTAGCCAGGATGGTCTCGATCTCCTGACCTCGTGATCCGCCCGTCTCGGCCTCCCACAGTGCTGGGATTACAGGCGTGAGCCACTGCACCCAGCCTCAAGGGATTCTCTTGCCTCAGCCTCCCGAGTAGCTGGGATTACAGGCGCTCGCCACCATGCCCGGCTGATTTTTGTATTTTTAGTAGAGATGAGGTTTCACCATGTTGACCAGGCTGGTCTCGAACTGACCATGTGATCCGCCCAACTTGGCCTCCCAAAGTGCTGGGATTACAGGCATGAGCCACCGCACCTGGCCTAAATTGCTTTTGTCTTTCTGGGCTTCCTTCAGTCCTCCACTCTGAGAGCTGATAGGTAAACCCAAAATCTATGGGATGGAGGGGAAGATAGGCATATTTTTGTGTGAATACCATTTATTTGCATAACATGTGTTATATCTTATGTAAGACACTATATAGTCTATGGCCGTAACACCCTGAACATACCCGATATCATCTGACTGAGGAAGCTAAGCAGGGTCAGGCCTGGTTAGAATTCAGACAGGAGGTACTGTATACCTACATGTACATGCCAGGAGAAAGATCCCCATTCGGTAGTTTTCCTTAGAAATGAGCAAGATGTAGCGGGGCCCGGTGGCTCATGCCTGTAATCCCAGCACTTTGGGAGGCCAAGGAGGGTGGATCACCTGAGGTCAGGAGTTCGATACCAGCCTGGCCAACATGGTAAAACCTCGTCTCTACTAAAAATAGAAAAAAATTAGCTGGGCATGGTGGTGGGCGCTTATAATCCCAGCTACTCAGGAGGCTGAGGCAGGAGAATCGCTTGAACCTGGGAGGCGGAGGTTGCAGTGAGCCAAGATTGTGCCAGTGCGCTCCAGCCTGGGCAACAGAGTGAGACTCTGTCAAGAAAGAAAGAAGGAAAGAAAGAAAGAAAGAGGGAAAGGAGGAAAGGAGAAAAGGAGGAAAGGAGGGAAGGAAGGAAGGAAGAAAGGGAGAAAGAGAGAAAGAGAGAGAGAAAGAGGGATGGAAAGAGAGAGAGAAGAGAAAGAAGAGAAAGAAGGAGAGAGAGAGAAAGAGAGAAAGAAGAAAGAAAGAGAGAAAAAGAAAGAAAGAAAGAAAGAAAGAAAGAAAGAAAGAAGTGAGATGCAAAAGGCTAAGTGCAAAACAAGAAAACAAGGGACTTTCTGTGTTATTTGTTAATGCTTGACTTAAGATACAAACACAAACACACATACGCACATTTCCACGAAATACCATATGCTTCTTCAAAGACAAAGAGCAGTAGCTATCAACTGTGTTAGTCATTTAAGAAGCCATTATCCTCACTATAAAAATAGAGTCTGGAGATGTAGCAATAAAGTTGTATTTATAGCCAGTTATTAAACTTCGCCCTTTAGTCTGGGGAAATGGCTATAAAGTTGTATTTATAGCTAATTATTGAACTTTGCCTTTTCCTGGATCTGGCATACTTCACTCTCTTGTGCTATGTGCAAGAGTCAGTACAGAAATGTTGGATGATTATCTAGTGGGCCCTGAACCCTGATTTTGCGTAATTGTTACTCAAGTGAATTGGGATTCTTCATGCTATCCATGCAGCCGGTTTTCTTCTCTAGACCAAGACTTAGGCAGAACATCACAAAAACGCTCCAGCCCCAACTAGGAGCTGTGCCTGACATTCCTTCAAAGGCAAACAATTCCCAGTTGAGAGTAAAATGTTAAATGAAAATGTGTCTGGCACCTGTCATCTTTAGTACATTTGCACAGCTTTTAATAACTGACTTCTGCTATCAAGACTTTTCCTGCAGTAGCTTTTGAAAAAGAAAAGGAACACACGAGCCAGTGAACCCAGAGGAAGAAGGCCTGAGCCTTCCCCCACGCACCAACGTAAGCTGTAGAACAAGGACAATGGCAAGGACATCAAGGACACCTTGATCTTCTTCATCAGCTGCTTCAGGCTCACCCAGCAAGGCCCCTTTTTTGGACTCTCGCCAACTCATAAAATAGCATCATGAGGTTGCACAGCATCCACATGGAGATGTCAACTACACACATGGAAAGGTCAGCATCCCACGTGCTGAAAGGTGGCCTGGGGGTAGCAGAAAGTGTATTCCAAGTAGGAAACAAACAGTCTAACCAGCAGAGATGGTGGATGAAAGAGTACGGGTTGATGTAAACATGGCTCGAATGAAGGGGAATTTTAGACATTGAGTTTAGAAAAAGAGCTGGCATAAGATTTGGGAAGGCCTTGAAGGCCACACCAGGCCCTCAGTATCTGCGTGTTTGGGAACTAGGACTGCTGATCCCATTTCTGCAGACATTAGGTCACTCTTGTTCTGTTTTTCATTCTACTAATTTGTACTGATTAGCATAGGCTAGTCCCAGCCCTAGGGATATAGCACTAAACCAGACAGACTTCCACGATATTTGCACCAAATGTGGAGGACAACAGATCATAAATGGCACATATATATAATGTCAATGTGTAAGGAATGCAATGATGACAATAATGGGGCAGAGGACTCTGTGAGACCTGACAGAGGGATAAGGAGCCAGAAGTGCAAAATGGGAGTAAAGTGCGTTCTAAACTGACGAGACAGTAGGTGCAAAGGCCCTGAGGCAAGGAAGATTGAGAAGAGATGAGCTGCAGTCCAGCACAGAGGGGTGCACCGAAAGCTGGTAGTTGAGGACTAGATTACATCAGAGTTTGTAGGCTGTGGTAAAGAGAAGCACAGGGCTAGGCGTGGTGGCTCATGCCTATAATCTCAGCACTGTGGGAGGCCGAGGCAGGCAGACTGCTTGAGCTCAGGAGTTCGAAACCAGCTTGGGTAACATGCGAAAACCCATCTCTATTTAAAAAAAAAAGAGAGAGCCGGGTGCAGTGGCTCACTCCTGTAATCCCAGCACTTTAGGAGGCTGAGGCAGGTGGATCACTTGAGGTCAGGAGTTGGAGACCAGCCTGGCCAACATGGTGAAACACTGTCTCTACTAAAAATACAAAAATTAGCCAGGCATGCTGGTGGGCCCCTGTAGTCCCAGCTACTAGGGAGACTGAGGCAGGAGACTCGCTTGAACCTGGAGGCAGAGTTTGCAGTGAGCTGAGATCTTGCCACTGCACTTCAGCCTGGGTGACAGAGTGAGATTTTGTCTCAAAAAAAAAAAAAAAAAAGGCTGGGCACAGTGGCTCATGCCTGTAATCCCAGCACTTTGGGAGGCGAAGGCAGGCAGATCATTTGAGGTCAGGGGTTCGAGACCAGCCTGACCAACGTGCTGAAATCCTGTCTCTACTAAAAATACAAAAATTGTAGGATGAGGTGGCCAAGTGGTTAAGATGACAGACCGCTAAAAATACAAAAATTAGCCAGGCATGGTGGTGGGTGCCTGTAATCCTAGCTATTTGGGAGCCTGAGGCAGGAGAATCTCTTGAACCTGGGAGGCAGAGATTGCTGTGAGCCGAGATTGCACCACTGTACTCCAGCCTGGGCAATAGAATGAGACTCAGTCTCAAAAAGAGAGAGAGAGAGAGAGAAAGCACAGAAGCCTTCAAATGACCATGAATTCCAAAGGAGAAATGCTGATATCCATATGAAAACCGTTGACCCACTCCTCGTGTCACAGTTAAAGAGGCATGGAACAAAAGCAGACTGAAAATGCACCCAGCAAAGCTGATGGGTGGGTACCCGGCTGGGACCTTATGATGACTGCCCCTTGGAAGAGCTGCATCTGGCTGAGGTCCGTGTAGGAATTTAGCGTGGTTAGAGGGAGGCCCAGAGGCATTCAGGCCTGAAACAGTGGCTAAGGCTACCAAGCCCAAACAAGGCCAGAAGTTGTTGTGCACGCGTGTAATTGAAGAGACACCCTGCGTCTCATTGAAGAGACAGGCTAAGCGTGAGCAAAAAGGCTGTCTGTTCACTCAGGTGCGAGCAGGCTGAGTCCAAAAAGAGCGTCAGTGGAGGATGGTGGCATTGCAGTTAGTTTTACAGGTAAGGGGAAAGTAGTGGAAAGTTACAGTTAGGGACAGTGTTTTTGGGCAGGGGAAGAATGTCACAAGGTGCATAGTAACGAGGTGGGGGAAGGTCACAAGGTACAATATCACAAGGCGGATTGATTAGTTAGGGTTGGGCAGGAACAATGGTGGAATGTTGCAAGGTCGGTTAATCAGTTAAGGCAGGAACTAGCTGTTCCTTCTTCTTTAGTGGCTCTCCTATTGCTGCAGGCTTTGGGACTCCAGGAGGCCTGTATGTGTGGGTCACAGGGGTCACAATGGCTCGACCATAGTGTAGCCCGTTCAGAGGACCTTACAGAAGTGATCAACTTTTTTTTCTTTAACTCCCAAAGCAAGCCAACTCTTAAATCCTCTGACAAGCGTATCCTCTTAAAAGCAATTGCTTAATTATTTACTTAATTAAAATAAACTCTACTTTCTGAAAGACCTAGCAATTATGAAAGCTTTCCCTGGCTTGGCACGGTGGCTCACACCTGTAATCGCAGCACTTTGGGAGGACGAGGCAAGCAGATCACCTGAGGTCAGGAGTTCAAGACCGGCCTGACCAACATGGTGAAACCTCATCTCTACTAAAAATACAAAAATTAGCCAGGTGTGGTGGCAGGCACCTGTAATCCCAGCTACTCGGGAGGCTGAGGAAAGAATCACTTGAACCCGGGAGGTGGAGGTCGCAGTGAGCTGAGATCTCACCACTGCACACCATCCTGGGGGACAAGAGTGAGACTTCGTCTCAAAAAAAAAAAAGAAAAGAAAAGAAAGCATTCCTTGGTCAGCACTGGATTAGAAGAAATAGAATTTGAACAACCTTAACATCTACGAGGATTGAGCCGGATGGGTTCGGATTTATCGCAGAGACCAACCTGGCAAAAAGATCACAGAGTGGAGGCCACATGTGGGTGTGATGGGATCCTGCCGCTTGTCGTCCCTCAAACTCTGCTCTCGGCCAACGCCAGGCAGGCCATCCCTCCAATTAATCAGCACATAGTAGGCTGGACTCGGTGGCTTACGCCTATAATCCCAGCACTTTGAGGGGACGGAGGCAGGCAGATCACGAAGTCAGGAGAAACCCCGTCTCTACTAAAAATACAAAAAGTTAGTCAGGCAAGGTGGCGGGTGCCTGTAGTCCCAGCTATTTGAGAGGCTGAGGCAGGAGAATGGCGTGAACCCGGGAGGTGGAGCTTGCGGTGAACCGAGATCACACCACTGCACTCCAGCTTGGGTGACAGAGCGAGTCCGTCTCAGAAAAAAAAAAAAAAAAAAAAAATCAGCACATAATAATCACAGGAGTTTTCAACAGCACTAGCACCACCATGCACAGAGTACATCGAACATCCCCTGGGCCTGGGCCAGGCACCTCTCAAAGCTCTCTGCGAGTGACATACACAATTTTCTCTCCAGAACGTTGTTGGAAGATATTACTGTCCCCATTTTACAGATGAGGAAAGTAACAGAGGTTCGTTAACTTTGCTTAACACATATGAACAAGCAATTGCCAGAAAAAGGAGCAGTGATGCAGAACTTACATGAGGAAATGAGCCTGGGATCCCTGACACTCAAGGAAGTGCCTCACGCTCCTTCCAGATTTCACAAGAGAAATAAATACCGAGCATTAACAAGAGTGAGAAATAGGCCATTCAGATGCCATTAGCACGCGTTCAAATTGTAGCAACTTAGGTGAGCCTATCAGAATTCAAATTTCAACCTGGGATACCCATTTTTAGCGTCTATCATAGAGAAATATTCAGGACTCTAAAGCAGAAATCCTTTAACTTCTTTATTTCTTGACCTGGTCCTCTTAGCTCTCAGATCTCATCTCTGGCCATTTGCCACCCTGTCTCTACTAAAGCACCTCTCTGCTTCTTATAGAAGGCAGCGTCATAAAACGTGTAGTTGGGGTTTGTTCCTCGTTTCTGACACAGAACTCCTAAAACCTCTAAAATTTGCTGAGTGACAAAAGTGTCTTTTGTGCCTAGGCGAGATGGCTCAGGCTTGTAATCCCAGCACTTTGGGAGCGCAAGGCAGGCAAATCTCAAAAAAAAAAAAAAAAGTGTGTTTTGTTCTTTATAAGAGGCTCCTTTCAATCCTACCTGAGTTTATACTAATGAGGTTACTTAGCGCAGAGCCCTAGATGGCCTCGGGATGGGGCTGACCACCAGCAAGACTAAGTGATTAGAGGGTGGGAACTTTTTATTTTTTTATTTATTTATCTTTTTCTTGAGACAGAGTCTCGCTCTGTTGCCCAGGCTGCAGTGTAGTGGTGCTGTCTCAGCTCACTGCAACCTCCACCTCCCAGGTTCCAGTGATTCTCCTGCCTCAGTCTCCTGGGTAGCTGGGATTACAGGCGTGTGCAACCATGCCTGGCTAATTTTTGTATTTTTAGTAGAGACGGGGTTTCACCGTGTTGGCCAGGTTGGCCTTGAACTACTAACCTCAGGTGATCCGCCCTCCTCAGCCTCCCAAAATGCTGGGATTACAGGTGTGAGCCACTGCGCCCAGCCACAGTGTCTTATGTAAAGTGCTGATTTACTGAGGACAAGACAAATGCATGATTGACTATTTCCTTACCTGCTCCTTTTCTCTTGCAACATGTGGATTACCGTACCCTCCCTTTTTTCCCTCCAGCTCACTTTTTCCCTTTAAATATTGGAACTCTCAAATTTATCATTGGAGAAAGACACAGGCCATAGGCTGCTTCTGTGATTCCATGATTTTTTCTTCCGGGCATGTCCTTACTATTGGCAAAATACACTTTTAAACTGATTGAGGTCCGTATCAGATACCTTTTAGTTAACACTACAAAACACAAGACAGTCTCCTACAACAAAGAATTATCCAGCCCACAAAGTCAGTCAAGCCAAGATTGAGAAACCCCGACATAAAAAGAGAGAGCTGGCTGGGCACGATGGCTCACGCCTGTAATCCCAACACTTTGAGAGGCCGAGGCAGGAGGATCACTTGAGATCAGAAGCCAGAGACCAGTTTGGACAACATGGTGAAACTCTGTCTCTACTAAAAATAGAAAAATTAGCTGGGTGTGGTGGCAGAAACCTGTAATACCAGCTACTTGGGAGGCTGAGGCATGAGAATCACCCAGGAGACAGAGGTTGCAGTGAGCTGAGATTGTGCCACTGCACTCCAGCCTGGGCAACAGAGCAAGACTCTGTCTCAAAAAAAGAACAAAGCATAAGGTAGATCTACACAAACTGGCCTGGAAAGAGCTCTAAAGCATAATGCTAATTGAAAAAGAATCAACTTTCTGAAAAATAAATACATCTTGATTCCACTGCTATATTTAAAAAACAAAAACAAAAAAAAACAGTAAGATATGTTTCTAAACATGCAAGTATCTGTATGTGCAGGAGTTTTTGTCCCTGGGTAGTTGGGGCATTCACCAACCCAGAAGCTCTCAGAATCTTTTTGTTCAAAAGTTGGATAGAGCTCCATCTCCAGTCCTGGTCCCCTCCCTGGAGGTCAGTGGGCGGAGCTGAAAGTTCCCACTCTCTAATCACTTAGTCTGGCTGGTGGCCAGCCCCATCCTGTCATGACTATGACTATAGGAGCAGAAATGAGATTGGCGGTGAGATGAAGACACATCCTGCTTTACATTCCGCACACTTTTTTATTATTTGAATTTGCCATGCACGCATCCATATATTACCTGTGTCATTAAAAAAAGGTTTGGACCAGGTACAGTCGCTCACCCCTGTAATCCCAGCACTTTGGGAGGCCAAGGCAGGTGGATCACTTGAAGTCAGGAGTTCTAGACCAGCCTGACCAACATGGTGAAACCCCATCTCTACTAAAAATACAAAAATTAGCCTGGCATGGTGGCGGGCGCCTATAATCCTAGCTACTCAGGAGGCTGAGACAGGAGAATCACTTGAACCCAGGAGGTGGAAGTTGCAGTGAGTCGAGATCATGCCATTGCACTCCAGTCTGAGCAACAAGAGTGAAACTCCATCTCAAAAAAATAAAAAAGAAAAAGAAAAAGAAAAAGATATTCTATACATATACAGATCCCTGTAATAACTGAGTATACCATTCTATTTCTTACCTCGATTTTCTCATCAATAAAATAAAATAAAAATAATACATAGGCAGCTGGCTCCTTCTCATTTGTTACTATATTTTATTTCTTTTCACACATGTACCAAACTTAACTAAGTCTTCCTTCGTTGGGTCATTAGGTAGTTTCAAACCCTTTTCTTCTATAAACAATACAATAAATATTCTCGCTCACAGGTATCGAGCCCATGTAGGAGTAGGTACAGGATGTACACATCATATGTCAACTTCCCCACTTCTATTCTTAGAGATTAATTAGTCTGGGGCTCCCCTAATTCTACGTGTTTTGTTCAAACTACTCCACCTTTGTGGATTTACAATAATGATATGTGCTATGGACTGAAGTGGGACCCCTGCCTCCCACCAAAATTCATATGTTGAAGCCCTAACCCCCTAATGTGACTGTATTTGGAGATGGGGCCTCTTAGGAGGTAATTCAGTTCAATAAGGCCCTTAAGTTGGGACCCTAATTCAATATGGCCAGTGTTCCCATGAGAAGAAAAAGGCAGGCCAGGCATGGTGGCTCACACCTGTAGTCCCAGCACTTTGGGAGGCCAAGGCGGGCAGATCAGGAGGTCAGGTGTTCAAGACCAGCCTGGTCAACATGGTGAAACTCCATCTCTACTAAAAATACAAAAATTAGCTGGGCATGGTGGTGGGTGCCTGTAATCCCAGTTACTCAGGAGGCTGAGGCAGAAGAATTGTTTGAACCTGGGAGGTGGAGGTTGCATTGAGCTGAGATCATACCACTGCACTCCAGCCTGGGCGACAGGGCAAGACTCTGTCAAAAAAAAAAAGGAGGAAGGAAGGAAGAAATGAAGGAAGGAAGGAAAGAGAGAGAGAGAGAAAGAAAGAGAGAGAGAGAGAAGGAAGGAAGGAAGGAAGAAAGGAAGGAATGAGGGAGGGAGGGAAGGAAGGAAGGAAGGAAGAAGGGAAGGGAAGGAAGGAAAAGAAGGAAGGAAGGAAGGAAGGAAGAAAGAAAGGAGGCACCAGAGATGAGTGGACACAGAGAAAATGCCATACGTCGACATGGCAGGAGGGTCATCTGCAAGCCAAGAAGAGAAGATTCAGAAAAGACCAACCCTGCTGGTATAACCACCCAATGGGTTTACCTTGCCTGCTGCCTAAACAGAGCCAATTTATCAAGACAGGGGAATTGCAGTGGAGCAAGTAATTTATGCAGAGCCGGCTGTGTGGGAAACCAGAGTTTTATTACTACCCAAATCATTCTCCCAGAGCATTCAAGCATTCAGAGATCAGAGCTTTTAAAGATAATTTGGCAGGTAGGGGCTTGGGAAGTGGGGAGTTCTGATTGGTCAGGTTGGAGATGGAATCATAGGGGGTCGAAGTGAGTTTTTCCTGTTTTTTTGTTTGTTTTTTTGTTTTTTGAGGTGGAGTTTCCCTCTTGTTGCCCACGTGGGAGTGCAATGGTACAGTCTCAGTTCACTGCAACCTCCGCCTCCCAGGTTTAAGCGATTCTCCTGCCTCAACCTCCCAAGTAGCTGAGATTACAAGCTCGCAACACCACACCTGCCTAATATTGTATTTTTATTAGAGACAGGGTTTTGCTGTGTTGGTCAGGCTGGTCTTGAACTCCTGACCTCAAGTGATCCGCCCACCTTGGCCTCCCAAAGTGCTGGGATTACAGATGTGAGCCACCGCGCCTGGCCCGAAGTGAATTTTTCTTGCTGTTCTCTGTTCCTGGGTGGGAAGGCAGAACTGGCTGAGCCAGGTTACCGGTCTGGATGGTATCAGCAAATCCATCCAGTGCAGGGTCTGCAAAATATCACAAGCACTCATCTTAGGTTTACAATAGTGATATTATCCCCAAGAACAATTAGGGGAGGTTCGGACTCTTGGAGCCAGAGGCTGCATGACCCCTTATCTGTAATTTCTAATCTTGTAGCTAATTTGTTGGTCTTGCAAAGGCAGACTGGTCCCCAGGCAAGAAGGGGGTCTTTTAGGGAAAGAGTTATTACCAATTTTATTTCAGAGTCAAACCATGAACTGAATTCCTTCCCAAAGTTAGTTCTGCCTATGCCCAGCAATGAACAAGGACGGCTTAAAGGTTAGAAGCAAGATGGAGTCGGCTTTCACTGCCATAATTTACTCAATTGTAATTTTACAAAGGTGGTTTCACTGGCATCTTGATCTTATACTTCCAGCCTCCAGACTGTGAGAAAATACATTTCTATTGTTTAAGCCTCCCCAGCCTGTGTGTTTTCTTATGGCAGCCCTAGCAGACAAATACAATATGCTACTGTTGGTAGATAATGTGCTTACAAAAAGTTAATTAAGAAATTGTTTACTATGTTATACTGTATTTCTGAGTAATTGACCTTTGGTTTTTTGGGGTTTGGTTTTTTATTTTTGAGATGGCGTTTCACTCCGTCGCCCAGGCTGGAGTGCAGTGGTGTGATCTCCGCTCATGGCAACCTCTCTGCCTCCTCCAGCCACTTCTTCTTCTCTGTGTACTCCATTTGCATAGAATTATAACTTTGTAACTTCACCCTAACCAACCAGTTGGTGCAAAAAAGCAACCAATCAGAGGTTTACACAGAAGTGTGACCTTCGTAACTTCACTTCAGCCTCTGATTGGCTGCTGTCCAATCAGACTGGTTGCGGGCTACCACTTCATTTACATGAGGTGAGTATGAAGTGGCCAGTGGGAAACTTCTAGGCAGTATTTGAACCCAAAAAGATTCTGTATCTGGGCCCTTGAGGCACTGCTGGGCCAGAACCCACACTATGGAGTGTACTTTCATATTCAATCAATTCCTGCTTTCATTCTTTTTTTGCTTCATTCTCTTTTTTTATTTTCTTTTTTTTTTTCTTTGCTGGGCAGTTGGTCCGGTTCTTTTTTCAAAATGACAAGAACCTGGACAACTTGCAGTCATGACCCTCTACTGGTGACAAAATCAACCGTCATTTCTCCATGTGCACCTTCTTACACCATACACTCACCCTTTTCACAAACAACTCACTAGCCAGCCAGCACAAACACACAATTCAAGGATTTTTTTTATATTTGAGACAGAGTCTTGCTCTGTTGCCCAGGCTGGAGTGCAGTGGCGTGAACTTGGCTCGGCTGATGGCAACCTCTGCCTCCTGGGTTCAAGCAATGATCTCTTGCCTCAGCCTCCTGAGTAGCTGGGGTTACAGGCCCCCACCACCACACACAGTCATTTTTGTAATTTTAGTAAGGACAGGGCTTCACCATGTTGCCCACGCTGGTCTCGAACTCCTGACCTCAAGTGATCCGCCCACTTAGGCCTCCCAAATTGCTGGGACTATAGGTGTGAGCCAATGGACATTCTTCATATAAGTACATATAGAAGATCTTGATGCCTTTGCTTTGTCTGGATTGAAGTGCCTAAAGGACTTTTGGATGGTAATACTCTGACCTGTGAGAACCTCTGGTAGAAGCCGCAGAGCATAAAGTAAACACAAGGGGGAAGTCCCTGCCATCACAGTTGACACAAAGATCAGAAAGCAACAGGCACAGTGAGGTGGAGGCAAGCCTTAACAATGGAAACAATGTATTCGAGAACGTACGTTCTGAAAATTACTAGATTTTACAAAAATCATGTGTTAAGTCACAAAGTTTAAACTCTGAGAACATATATGTGTTATACATACACACATATGTATATACATATAACATATGGATGTGTAAAAATTTGTAACATATATAATCTGAGGTATATATATCTGTTATATATAAGTAACATGTATAACATACATATGAATTTCACATATAACATAAGTATACTATGGTGAACACAAGTAACATATACAAACACATATATAATCTATATATTATATATATCATATATATGGTTTTATTTTATTTTATTTTATTTTATTGAGATAGAGTCTTGCTCTGTTCCCAGGCTGGAGTGCAGTGGCATAATCTCGGCTCACTGCAACCTCTGCCTCCGGGTGTTCAAGCGATTCTCCTGTCTCAGCCTTCCAAGTAGCTGGGATTACAGGCACATTCCACCATGTTGAGCTACTTTTTGTATTTTTAGTAGAGATGGAGTTTCACCCTGTTGGCCAGGCTGGCCTCAAACTCCTGACCTCAAGTGATCCGCCTGCCTCAGCCTCCCGAAGTGCTGGGATTACAAGTGTGAGGCACCACGCCTGACCTATATGTAGATATATTATATATATAACATTTGCTCATTCTAACAATATTTAGTGGCAAACTATACATGTGCCAAGTCCTGTGATCCCTCTATGTGTGTTATTAGTCTACAACCTGCATCCAAACATTCTTAAAATGAATGCAAAAGATCAACATTCAATAAGTAGGAGGTGGCTCACACCTGTAATTACAGCAATTTGGGAGGATAAGGTAGGAAAATTGTTTGAGGCCATGATGTTGAGACCAGCCTGGACAACAGAGCAGGACCCTGTCTCGACAAAAAAAAAAAATTAAATTAGGCAGGTGTGGTGGTGCATGCCTGTA
This sequence comes from Trachypithecus francoisi, assembly GCF_009764315.1. NCBI lineage: Eukaryota > Metazoa > Chordata > Mammalia > Primates > Cercopithecidae > Trachypithecus > Trachypithecus francoisi. The sequence goes on from NW_022681458.1 coordinate 13,128,638, forward strand.
GTTCCAGCTACTTGAGAGACTAAAGCAAGAGGATTGCTTAAGCCTAGGAGGTCAAGGTTGCACTCCAGCCTGGGTGACAGTGAGACCCTGTCTTGAAAGGAAAGAAAGAAGGAAAAAAAAGAAAAGAAAAGCTTAGGAAGAAAGGAAGGAAGGAGGGAGGCGGGGGGAGGGAAGGAAGGAAGGAAGGAAGGAAGGAAGGAAGGAAGGAAAGAAGGAAGGATTCATTTAAGTAGACTGAAAAAGCAATTTTTGGCTGGCTGTGGTGGCTCATGCCTGTAATCCCAGCACTTTGGGAGGCCAAGACGAGTGGATCACTTGAGGTCAGGAGCTCGAGACCAGCCTGGCCAATATGGTAAAACCTCATCTCTACTAAAAATACAAAAATTAGCCAGATATGGTAGCACATAACTAGTCTCAGCTACTTGGGAGGCTGAGGTGAGAGAATCGCCTAAACCTGGGAGGTGGAGGTTGCAGTGAGCTGAGATCCCATCACTGCATTCCAGCCTGAGCAAAAGAGGAAGACCTCGTCTCAAAAAATAAATTAAAAATAAATAAATAAATAAAATAAAAAAGCAGGCCAGGCATGGTGGCTCGTGCCTGTAATCCCAGCACTTTGGGAGGCTGAGGCAGGCAGATCATTTGAGGTCAGGAGTTCGAGACCAGCCTGGCCAACATGGTGAAACTCCCACCTCTACTAAAAATATAAAAATTAGCCAGGTGTGGTGGCGCATGCCTGTAATCCCAGCTACTCAGGTGGCTGAGACAGGAGAACTGCTTGAGCCCAGGAGGCAGAGGTTGCAGTGAGCAGAGATTGCGCCATTGCACTTCAGCCTGGGTGACAGCACAAGACTCCGTCTCAAAAAAAAAAAGAAAGGCAATTTTTTTCAAGCCTAGATATTTTCAGATCAGCCCAATGTAGTCAGTCAAGCAGATCTGCCTTTTCTCCAAAAAATGATTTCACACTGCATCTGCAATAGAATAAACACACCAAGATCAGGATCAGTGATATATAAGGGAGTTGTCATGCACATTTATTAGACAGCATTTTTAGATTATCAACTCCCTTTCCTGCTACATCTTAACAGAGCGAAACAAACAACTTTAAAGGAAATGGCCAGTTTCTGACCTAATTGATCATATTTGATAAGAATTTTAAAATGGGGCCAGGCACAGCGGCACACACCTGTAATCCAAGCATCTTAGGAAGATCACTTGAGCCCAGCTGTTTGAGACCAGCCTGGGCAACACAGCAAGACCTCAATTCTATCACAAAATGTGAAAAGTGTGGTAGCATGCACCTGTGATCTCAACTACTCAGGAGGCCGAGGTGGGAGGATCGCTTGAGCCCAGGAGGTTGAGGCTTTAGTCGGCCATGATGGTGCCACTGCACTCCAACTTGGGCAACACAGCAAGAACTTGTTGAAAAAATAAGATAAAATAAAATAAAAATAACAAATAAACTGGGATACCTTGTACAATTTCTCAAATCTCTAATAACAGAGTAGAAGTCCCAGTGCATTGTTAAATCACCATTGTCATCTTGCCTATTTTGTCATCGCAGAAGTTCCCCTCATTTGTTGGGTTTTGTGTTATGCCTTAACTCCACACAAATACTCTTGCCATTCCTACTCTCCTGTTGTCTTGGGCCCTCATTGCTTTGCCCAGGATCGCTGACACAGCTCCATTCTCCCCGTGAACCAATTAATTCTGCGCATTGCTGTCCAGGTAAGTGTCCCCTCTCAAAAGCCTTCCCCAGCCCATAGCATTGCTGTGTGTGCAGCGCCCCTGGCAGCAGTTATGTACTTTGAGCAAGTTTCTTAACTTCTCTGTGCCATTTCCCTCTCTGTGCAACATGATAGATGTATGTGCTTAGAAGAATGCCTGTCCCCTTTTCACTCTATCACCCAGGCTGGAGTACAGTGGCACTATCATGGCTACTGCAGCCTCCATCTCCCAGGCTCAAGTGATCCTCCCACCCCAGCCTTTCAAATAGCTGGGGCTAAAGCTGCATGGCATCATGCCCAGTTTATTTCTGTATTTTTTGTAGAGACTGGGTCCCGCTATGTTGCCCAGACTGGTCTTGAACTCCTGGGCTCAAGTGATCCTCCCAGCACTTTGGGAGACTGAGGCGGGCGGGTCACTGGAGGCCAAGAGTTCAAGACCACTCTGGCCAACACAGCGAAACCCTGTCTTTACTAAAAATACAAAAATTAGTCAGGCGTGGTGGCGCAGGCCTGTGATCCCAGCTGCTCCGGAGGCTGAGGCATGAGAATCACTTGAACCCAGGAGGCGGAGGTTGCAGTGAGCCAAGATCATGCCACTGTACTCCAGCCTGGGTGAGAGATTGAGACTCTGTCTAAAACACAAAACAAAACAAAACACAAACCAAAGTGCTGAGATTACAGGCATGAGTCACCACGCCTGGCCAGAATACCTGGCTTTTAAAGGCAACGTGAATGCCAGTTATTGTTGCTGTTGTTCTTGCTGTTATTCTTAACCCCGCAGCCTTCCAAATCGTAGGACAGCCTTCCTGTCATTGTGGACTTGTAACTATTTATATTAGCCTACTGTAGGCCAGAGTCATGATTTGTCCCATTTATGTCTTGAACTTTTCCATTCTCGCATTTTTGCCCTTCTCAAAACATCTGCCCCAACCACCTCCACCTGTCAAAACCTTACTAATTCTTCAAAACACACTCCCAAATGTCCCTTCCTTCTTGAAGTGATCCAAGTTCCTTTGAATTACACCCATTCCCCATCCAGCAATGTGGAGTTGTTCCTGCCCGTGATGTGCACATCAACATAGAACTTTTAACATGTTCGTTATTATTCTACCTCATGTTTGTGGTTATCTGTGTATAAATGGAATGTAAACCACACAAGGGTATAATGATGTGTGTATCCTTGATGGCCTCCAGCCCGTAGGAAATCATAATTAATGGTAGTTTAATGGAAAATATCTATAAGAATAAAACTAAGGGAAACCGTTCAGAGTTCACTTTTGCATTTTATTATGAAATTTTTCATAAAGAATGGTTGATTAATGAATATAAAAATACAGTTAGAAGAAACAACATCTAGTGTGCAATAAATCAGTAGAGGGAATGTAGCAAACAATAATCTATTACCCATTTCAAAACAGCTAGCAGAGAATAATTTGAATGTTCCCACCATAAAAGAAAAAGATTTAAGGTGATTAATATCCCAATTACCCTGATTTGATTATTACACATTATGTAAATATATTAAAATATTACATGTACCTCCCCCCAAATATCTACATCTATTATCTATCAATTTTTTTCAAGTAAAAAAATATAGATGGGTTACTACAAAAGGGAAAAAAGATTTTTTGATGATGTAATCAAAATTATAGCAGTAAAATAAAGACCATGAAGTAGCAAAATTTAAAAACAACAAAAAGGAAATTTTTAGAACACCTAGAAAAGACTCTATGGCCACAGAAAAGACAGAGCATATGTGGAACACACAAGAAGACCTAATGCCTAGAGAGAAAAGAGTTCAAAGAAGAAAGCACGGTCAAAATCATGATTCCGCTTTGCTGAGCTCAAAACTCAAAATGTCCTGCATCTTTGTGCTTGAATGACATTGTAACCAGACGCCAATGTGACTACCTTAACAATAGAAAGAATTCCTTAAACTACAGAGATGAGAACCAAGCAGAAAAGTACCATGAAGTCCAGGTGATGGGGAGACAGCAGGGAGCACACAGGATGGGATGGAGGAAAGCCACAGCAAGGGGAGCAAGCTGCCTCCCTGTGGCACCTGCAGACCCGCAGTCTTATCAACAGCATGAGTGCTTGCAGCCCCTGCCCAGAGGCTGGGTTCCCATCTAGCAGCAGCATTGCTTCTGGCAGCAGCCCTTCTGCTGGCAACAGCCCTTCCCACAGCCGCAGCCACACGAGCTGCAGGTGCGGCGGCAGCAGCAGATCACGGGCGTGCTACAGCAGCCCCCACAGCAGCCGCCGCAGCAGGGGCAGCAGCTGGAGCAGCAGCCCACCCGGTAGCACCTGCAGGTGGTGCAGCTGCCACAGCCACCACAGCCACCACCACAGCCACCACAGCCACCACCGCAGCCACCACCACAGCCACCACAGCCACCACCGCAGCCACCACAACTTCCACAACCACAGCAACCCATGGTGTCAGTAGAGAGGACTGAGAAGAAGCAAAGATAGAAGACTCAGGAGAGATGAAGAGGTCTGATGCCACCTTCTGTCCGGGGAAGCCCTTATATAGCAACTCTAGCAAGCCAAGGCCAATATGTGGCCCATTTCTTGTTGTTGTTTATCCCATCTCTTGTTGTTGTTTATGAGATCTCATAAAAGATCTCATGAGTTGTCTTATGCCCTACCTCGTGAACATCTTAACAAGCTAATAATGCTAAATTTAACTTTTACTCATCTCTCAAACCTCTGTTTGGATGAGAACACACCTCTAAGACGTTTGTGTTCGTAAGAACTTAAATGTGTGTACAGTTTTTGCTCCAGGGCTTAAAATAGTGCCCGACACATTGTAAGTATTCAATAGGTATCTTTTGAATTAAATAAATGCCTAGAACATTTAAGAATAATCTCCATTTCTTTATAACCATGAGAGTCTGAATCCAAAGCCCAGTAAAAGTCTTGTGTTTCTGTTGATACTTCTCAGTTGTCATAGGTTAGATAAAACATTGTTTTTCTCTCTATCGGAATTCATCACACAGTCTTATGATCTATAAAAAAAAAAAAAAAAAAACTTCTCGGCTGGGCGCAGTGGCTCACTCCTGTAATCCCAGCACTTTGGGAGACCGAGGCGGGCAGATCACCTGAGGTCGGGAGTTCGAGACCAGCTTGACCAACATGGAGAAACCCCGTCTCTACTAAAAATACAAAATTAGCCAGGCATGGTGACACATGCCTGTAATCCTAGCTACTTGGGAGGATGAGGCAGGAGAATCGCTTGAACCTGGGAGGCGGAGGTTGCGGTGAGCCAAGATCGCTCCATTGCACTCCAGCCTCGGCAACAAGAGGGAAACTCCGTCTCAAAAAACAAAACAACACAACACAAAACAAAACAAAACAACAACAACAAAAAGAAAACCTTCTTGAAAGAATTAGTGAAAATCAGAATCAAAAGAAACAAGGCCAGGCGTGGTGGTTCACGCCTGTAATCCCAGCACTTTGGGAGGCCAAGGTAGGCAGATCACCTGAGGTCAGGAGTTTGAGACAAACCCGGCCAACATGGTGAAACCCTATCTCTACCAAAAAATACAAAAATTGGCTGGATGTGGTGGCGCACGCCTGCAGTTGCAGCTACTCAGGAGGTTGAGGCGGGAGAATCCCTTGAACCCAGAAGGCGGAGACTGCAGTGAGCCAAGATCGTGCCACTGCACTCCAGCCTCAGTGCAGTGACAGAGGGAGACTGTTTAAAAAAAAAAAAAAAATAGACCAGCTACTCGGGAAGCTGAGACAGGAGAATCACTTGAACCCGGGAGGCAGAGGTTACAGTGAGCCAAGATTGTGTCGTTGTACTCCAGCCTGAGTGAGAGTGAAACTCCATCTCAGAAAAAAAGAAAGAAACAGAGTAGGCATTTCTGAATGTATTATCTTGCACATTATATCTCACCTTAAAACACAAATATTCTCTTTTCTAGCTCCTTGGAATTTTTCATTCACCAGAAGAATGGCTTGATCATTAAACATTCCAAAAACAAATATTGTGCTATGTGAAATCCTAAAAATACAATTATTTAGGGCCTACTCCTAAGTCATCTGCCAAGGGTGAGGTTTCTGTTTGTTGTTTATCTGTTAAATAATTGGGAAAAGCAACAAAGTTTACATTTGGTGGCTGTCCTTCTCTCGTGCCTCTCTCACATTTAAGACCCATGGAGAGGCTCCAGGCTTAGGCCTGCCCACATACTAATGGAATGTTTATTTGGAATCATCCCATTCAGTCCAACTGACTCTACCTGTCAGGCCTCCATTTCCTGCCCCAGGTAGCCCGTAGGTGTGAGTAAGTCAGTAGGGTAAGGTTCTTGCCTGACTATCTCCAGAGTTTAAGGTCTGCCTGGCTAATCTCTGTTCTCCAGACAACTCACAGAAGAGGCCCACGCTATGGGGACCCTGCAGTCCCTCTTGGAACTTATACTGCAGGTTCTGATCAACAATGACCAGGCTCTGCAGCGGCTGCATGTCCCCCAGGATGTCACTGTCCATGGTTTTACAACTGGCACCTCTTTCATAAGCTGACTTTTTGAAAGCAGAAGAAAGGCTTAAGACATCCTCCCTTGATACACCTCTCACAGGTGTGGGGCTACGAGGATTCCTCCTGCTCTCCGTTTCGGCTGCCCAGCGCCCTACTTGAGATGTTCATGTAATGTCTATGATGCCCACGTTAGAGACAATAAGGACCAGACTCCCTCAGTTGGTTCCTGCTCCTTCCAGTCCTGTCTGCCCTGCTGTATGAGACGGCTGTCCTTTTTGTTTGATTTTGTTTCTTAACTTTTTGACACAGGGTCCTGCTCAGCCACCCAGACTAGAGTGCAGTGGTGCAATCATAGTTCACTGCAACCTCAAGCTTCTTGGGTTCAAGTGCTTCTCCATCCTCAGCCTCCCAATAGCTGGGACTGTAGGTCCATGCCACTAGGTTCAGCTACAGACGGCTGACTCTGGACTCTGTTTGGGGACCTTGTTTTTGTGCTCTTCTGTCTTTTTTTTTTTTAGACGGAGTTTCGCTCTGTCGCCCAGGCTGAAGTGCAGTGGCACAATCTTGGCTTACTACAACCTCTGCCTCCCAGGTTCAAGCAATTCTCATGCCTCAGCCTCCCAAGTAGCTGGGATTACAGGCGTGCACCACCACACTTGGCTAATTTGTGTATTTTTAGCAGAGACAGGGTTTCACCATGTTGGCCAGGCTGGTCTTGAATTCCCGACATCAGATGATCCACCCGCCTCAGCCTTCCAAAGTGTTGGGAGTGTAGGCATGAGCCACCATGCCCAGCCTGTAGTGTGCTTTTGACATCACAGCTAAGAAGTATTAATGACCTCAGTAACCCCCAACCAGGTAGAGCAGTGCTCCTAATTCTTCTACTTTCCTGGACCCATGTGTCCTCCAACACACACACAGTAGCTTTGGGGCTGGGCTGGGGGATGTCAGGCAAAAACAGCAGCAGTGACAGCACACAATGGCTGCCCTCCGCTCTCTGTGGAATGCAGTTGTCTGATTTTTCAATTGGCCAAAACCCTCAATGTCTCAGGATTCCTGTAGGCTGAAAGTGAAGTAATTTGGGGGAAATATCAGGGGATTCTTGGGCTCAAGTTTGCTCAGGCCATAGGTTTCAGTAAGTAATTCACCCTGATCTTATTCTCTGCAATTATTCAGCATTTATTTTTATTATCATTAATTATTATTATTTTCAGACAGAGTATCACTCTGTTGCCCAGGCTGGAGTGCAGTGGCACGATTTCTGCTCACTGTAACCTCCACCTCCCAGATTCAAGTGATTCTTTTGCCTCAATCTCCTGAGTAGCTGGGACCACAGACACGCAATACCACACCTGGTTAATTTTTGTGTTTTTTTAGTAGAGACACGGTTTCACTATGTTGGCCAGGCTGGTCTCGAACTCCTGATCGCAGATAATCCACCCACCGTGTCCTCCCAAAGTGCTGGGATGACAGGTGTGAGCCACCTCACCTAGCACGTCTTCAGAATTCTTATAGGTCATGCCCAGAACATCTTTGCTCAGGGAATTAGACCACACCTACAACCATTGCTTAGATTCCCAGGGAAACACAACCTAGATGGGACATCTACCTCAAAACACGTTCACAACAGAGTTGAGAGTTGTTCCAGAATGCACACTGTGGATAGTAACAGCACTTTCCCAAACACCTCAGTAGGTGCCACATCTAGACATCAGCAGTTGCCTCTGCCTCTTTCCCGAGTCCACTTGTTGTCATGTCAGGTTATGGAAATTGACATAGAACATTGAAAAAGAAAAATGTGGAAAATGGAGTGGTTTTTCTCTCCTCTAAGTTTTTTTTCTGAATTTAGAATAATAAATGTAAGTTCATTACAAACAATTTTAAAATACAGAAAATCATGAACGAGAAAATTAATAGTGCCCGTAATAACCTCTTTTACCATTTTGTCGCATTTTCTTCCATCATTTTCCTATGCCTTTTAAAAATGAAGATGGGGTCTTGCTATGTTGTCCAGGTTGGTTTTCAACTCCTGGGCTCAAGCAATCCTCCTGTCTTGGCCTCCCAAAATGCTGAGATTACAGGCATGAGCCACTTCACATTGCCCCATCATTTTTCTATGTTTTGTTTTTTCCCAATATTTTTATTTTGGAGAATCTTAAACCCACAGAAAATGTGCAAGAATATTACAGTAAAATCCTATATACCATTTACTTAAGTTAACCAGTAGTTAACATTTTGCCATACATTTCATTTTAGTTCTCTCTCTTTAATGTAATTTAATTTTGTATTTTTGTAGATATGAGGTCTGGCTATGTTGCCCACACCGGTCTCGAACTCCTGGCCTCAAACAATCCATCCACTTCAGCCCCCCAAAGGATTGAGATTACAGGAGTGGGCCACTGCACCCAGCCTTCTCTCTCCCATTTGAATGAAAGTAAGTTGAAGAAGTGGCATTTTACCCCTACAAATTTCAGGAAGTGTCTCCCAAAAGGGAGATTTTTCTGTAGAACTACAATACTATTATCACACTAAATTTCCCTAATTATCCCAAGAATGTCCTATAATTCGGAATTGCATTTTTAATAATTTTTCATGTTAGATCCAATCAAATATATATTTTTATTGAACTTTAATCTAGAATGGTTTTCCAGCATTTTATTTTTGTCCTGGAGAGTTGTTTTGCAAAATAACCCTCAATAGACTTTCTAGTCTTTGATGGAATGTCAGGTTCTACCTGAGTCCAATTTGGACCACCTAATTTGAAACTGAAATCCCATCCACTCTTCCTTCAATCCCAATCTCTCATACTGTGCTCTATTTTTTTTTTCTTCATAACAGTTACCACATTTTAACATATACTATTTTTTAAGGGGCACAGGAAGCAATGGTTTGTGTGCCCTTTTGGTTCATAGAACACTTTAAACATAGCCTTCTTTATTTAATTTGTTAATTATTTTAATGATGTTACAGTTCAGGACCTTGACAGTATGATGTAACATAAGGCTCCTCACTGCCCAACCTGTCCTCCTGCCCTCCTACAGCCAAGGTAGTCCTTGCCCTAAAGCTTGTGTTTGGCTAGGAGTGGTGGCTCACACCTGTAATCCCAACACTCTGGGAGGCAGAGGCAGGAGGATTGCTTGAGCACAGGAATTTGAGATTGGGAAACATAGCAAGAACTAGTCTCTATTAAACTTAAAAGTTAGCCAGGTGTGGTGGAGCGTGCTTGTAGTTTCAGCTACTCAGGAGACTGAGGCAGGAGGATCACTTGAACTCAGGAGATCAAGGCTACAGTGAGCCATAATCGTGACACGACACTACAGCCTGGGCAACAGAATAAGACCCTGTCTCAAAACAAAAACAGGAAAAGCTTGTGTTTGTTATTCTTTTGCATTTCTTTGGACATGGTTTTACTACATCTACTTGCATTCCATTTCTGTTCATTTACTCTCCAGATGATAGGAAGTCCCGTTGTTTCCAGATTTTTGCTATTTTTGACAGTGCTACTGTGAGCATTCTTGTATGTATCTATAGAATTTACACACACTTAGGATGAAATTTCTGAGTCTTGTGGAAATAAATGACAACCCACCAAATGAGTCCAGGTAAAAGCTATTTAATTATGCTTGCCATAACAAAGTGATGGTTTGCCACAGCATCACTTGTGTTTTCGTGGACACTCGAAAGCAGGCAGAGGAGTGGGAAAGCTTCATACCGGAAGAAGGGAAGGTTTCAGGTATGCCCAGATGAGAGGCTTTTGGTATAGAACATTGTAGACAGACTAACTAGAAGTGGGGCATCTTATGTGATTCGTTAGGAGTGCATATTCGACTCTCTCTAATTGGTCCTAAATTGGAAAAAGGGAATAACAATTAGGGAAACTGCCAGTTATTAATTAAGTCCTGGCCATTTGGGGCTGATTGCCCTCATTTGGCTTGCTGGACTGTTTTTAAGAGATAGTGGTCTGACTTCCTACAAGTCTGATTGTAGCGAGTAGGCTGGATGCATGGACTGGTTAGGACAGATAATTGGTTGGTTTCCTGGGATGTTTGCTGCAGTTTACAGGTGACAGATCTATTTCTATGTATGATCTGGCCACTGTTCATTTGTATGTTCTGTCTCTCCATCTCTAACATGCCATATAATATACTTATTTATGATGTGTGTTGTCTACCTCCCATAACTAGGTTACTAGTTCCATGAGGACAGATTTTTTTTTAATACTTTTTTTTCTGAGACAAGATCTCGCTCTGTGGTCCAGGCTGGAGTGCAGTGGTGCAATCTTGGCTCACAGAAGCCTCAACCTCCCAGGCTCAAGTGATCCCCACCTCAACCTCCTCAGTAGCTGGGACCACAGGCATGTACCACCATGCCTGATTACTTATTATTATTATTATTACTATAGAGATGGGTTTCACCATGTTACCCAGGCTGGTCTTGAACTCCTGAGCTCAAGCAATCGGCCCTCCTCAGCCTCCCAAAATGCTGAGATTACAGGCGTGAGCCACTGTGCCTGGCCCATGAGAGCAGACATTTGTATCCGTTTTGTTCATTAAAGCATTCTTGATTCCTAGAAAAGTGCCTAGTGCATCATAGATACTCAATAAATATTTGTTAAATGAGTGAATATCATGTATCTATAAAAATATTATGCTACTGATGCATATTTTTGGTTTTGCTGTTATCCTTGCACTAAAGACTGTATCACTCGGATCCAATCCCCCCCACTAGTGCAGATGTGGTCCCAGCCCTGTCTCATTTTCGTGTGTCTTATTTTGCCCACCACAGTGTCTGATGCAAAGTTTGTGATTGCCAGATATATGCTGAAGCAAATTCATCTACTTTATATTATTACCTGGTTCTTTTGATCCACATATTGATGCTGAAGCTGACAGGCAATAACAAGAAATAACTGCCGAGTCAGCACTGTAGCTCCTCATCTTTTAGGTCCATATGGAAACACACTTGAGTCAGGCAAGAAGTGCCCATTTTCCCTTGAGCCTTGTGAAACCCTCGTAACAGACTCTCTTTGGAAGCATCCGTGGTGTTACTATTTACTGTGGACTTTGAACTTGCCCCTGGACTAGCATCTTCTACCGTTCTTTTCACTCTAGCATTTCTCAAGTATCTACTTTCTGTGAGTGCCTCCAAGAATGGAAGAGAAAGAGAAGAGACCTCTGTGGTCCAGAAGCAAGAAGCAGTAAATCACCTTTCTCAGGCCCAGGGTGGCTGCCAACCCCACGGAAAAGTCTTCTGCCCCTTTCTCCATCTCTTGCTTTCAGCAGGGAACAGAGTTAAGCTCAAAATTATAATGGAAATCTCATTTTAAAAAGCCCACTACATTCTGAAGATGGGTTTTTCAACATACACCATATGTGGTTTCACTTTCAGGGGACTCACAGATGTGGTCTGAAAGCCGCCCCTTGTGAACTCTGTATTTTTTTGTTCTTATAATATTCTTACTTACTTGTGATAGAATATAATTAAAGTGGGGCTGAGCGCAGTAGCTCACGCCTGTAATCCTAACACTTTGGGAACCCAAGGCCAACTCACCTGAGGTCGGGAGTTCGAGACCAGCCTGGCCAACATGGTGAAATCCCATCTCTACTAAACTTACAAAAATTAGCCAGGTGTGGTAGTGGGCGCTGGTAATCCCACCTACTCGGGAGGCTGAGGCAGATAATTGCTTGAACCCAGGAGGCAGAGGTGGCAGTCAGCCGAGACTGTGCCACTGCACTCCAGCCTGGGCAAACAGAGTGAGACTCCATCTCAAAAAAAAAAAATATATATATATATATATATATGTGTGTGTGTGTGTGTGTGTGTGTGTATTTAAAGTGGATATAGTGTTTTAGTAGGTCACAACTTTTATGAATAGATTTATTCAAATATGACCACATTAGTATTTTGTGACCATAATCTGCCAGAAAGACAATTAACCAGTACTGATGATAATTTTTTTAAATTTCATTGAGCTGTAATTAAATTTTAGTCTGTTAATAGAACTGAAACCAAAATAACCAAGACCTAAATAGCTTGAGGTGTTGAATGTCATCTGCCTATAGATGCCGAGGTTAAAATCTGTTAGAAAAGTTGAATCTAAGGGTAGAGAGAAAGTGATGAAATAAAATCTTGCTGATACAGTTTTCTGAATGTTTTTTCTAATTCAGATAAGAGGATAATAGAAGCCAACAAACTTTTACCCCTGTGTGAAAACCTGTTAGGAACAGATTGTTCATGATTTCTTTTCTTTTTTTATTTTTTATTTTTTATTTTTTTTAGACAGAGTCTCACTCTGTTGCCCAGGCTGGAGTGCAGTGGCATGATCTCAGCTCACTGCAATCACTGCCTCCCAGGTTCAAAGTGATTCTCCTGCCTCGGTCTCCCAAGCAGCGGGGACCACAGGTGCCCACCACCACACCCAGCTAATTTTTTGTATTTTTAGTAGAGACGGGGTTTCACCATGTTGACCAGGCTGGTCTCGAAGTCCTGGCCTTAACCTCAGCCTCCCAAAGTGCTGGGATTACAGGTATAAGCCACTGCACCTGGTTTATTAGTGATTATTCTTTTTGTTTTTTTTTTTTTTGAGATGGAGTCTCACTCTGTCGCACAGGCTGGAGTGCAGTGGTGACATCTTGGCTCACTGCAACCTCCTCCTCCCGGGTTCAAGTGATTCTCCTGCCTCAGTCTCTCAAGTAGCTGGGACTACAGGCACCTGCCACCACACCCAGCTAATTTTTGTATTTTTAGTAGAGATGGGGTTTCAACATATTGGCCAGGCTGGTCTCGAACTCCTGACCTCGAACTCCTGAACTCCGCTTGCCTCGGCCTCCTAAAGTGCTTTGAATACAGGCGTGAGCCACCGCGCCCAGTCTATTAGTGATTATTCTAAATCCATCACAAACAAACATAGGGAGTGTTAGTTTTCTAGATTTAATTGCATCTTTCCTTTAAACACATTAGAATAACAAAAGGAAGAAGGAGATGTCCATGAGCCTTTAATGCCAATTTTATGTGGTTTATTGGGAAAATATTGTCTCAGGTTTACAGAAACAGAAAGCAGGAGCAGACATGCAGGATACAGAAACTACAGAATGAAGGAAAAAGGAATAGAAGCAAACATTTCAATAGTAAAATTTCAAGAAAACATAGCATGAAAAATATCCCTCTGTTTTGTTGGACTCATACTTTGATTGGTGATTGATAGAGAAGGTTTGTATTGGTGGTTTTCATGTGCAGGCAGGATCTCAAGAGACCAGGGAATGTGGATAAAACTTCCTGTGACTTTCAAATCAGAGAAGACTGGCAGGAGGGAGAGAACATTTTACCAACGGGACAGTTAGTTACCTGCAGCATCTTCCCAGAGGCCGGGGACCCGCCTAGCAGCAGCATTGCTTCTGGCAGCAGCCCTTCTGCTGGCAACAGCCCTTCCCACAGCCGCAGCCACATGAGCTGCAGGTGCGGCGGTAGCAGCAGATCACGGGCGTGCTACAGCAGCCCCCACAGCAGCCGCGGCAGCAGGGGCAGCAACTGGAGCAGCAGCCCACCCGGTAGCACCTGCAGGTGGTGCAGCTGCCACAGCCACCACAGCCACCACCACAGCCACCACCGCAGCCACCACAGCCACCACTGCAGCCACCACAGCCACCACAACTTCCACAACCACAGCAACCCATGGTGTCAGTAGAGAGGCCTCAGGTGAAGTGAGGAAGGAGGACTTGAGAGGTGAGCAGGTCTGATGCCTCCTTCTGCTGGGGGAGGCCCTTATGTACCAACTCTGGGGAGAGGAGAGGGAAGACACATGACCACTTCCTTATTATGGTTTGGGTCAATTGTCATGGGAGAATCTCATAATATATTATTTACTGCCCTTTGGAATGGGAGCTAGGTTTATGAGATTACTTGTTTTGTTTGTTTTCTGAGTCGAATGTCCTAAAAATTCCAGTAAGACCTCCTGAGAGTCATGGGAAAGGGGGTATTATCAACAGCCTTGGGCACACTCAGAAAGCCCATATAGTACAACAGCAATGCTTGAATGGATGGTCCAACATTCCAACAACGAATAAACATTATCAGGAGGCTATTCCTGTATAGTGCCCAGAAATTATCTTACCAAAGTCTGGAGAAATGACAGGTGTCTCGGGCACAAATGTCATTGCCAACTGCAGAAGCAGCCAGATACTCTCACTGGAGATTGTCCACCTGAGAATGGAAGATTTGGTCCCCACCACACAGTTTTAAAGCCTGGCTCTATGTTTCATTATTCAATATATTTAACATTGTGTTGGCCAGGTGTGGTGGCTCACGCCTGTAATCCCAGCACTTTGGGAGACCAAGGCGAGTGGATCACCTGAGGTTGGGAGTTCGAGACCAGCCTGGCCAACATAGTGAAACCCCATCTCTACTAGAAAAAACACAAAAAGTTAGCCGGGCATGGTGGTGCCCTGACCCCCTCAGCCTTAGTTCCTGCTCTAACTCACAGGCCAAATCATGGCTGAAAATGTTCTGCTACAGAAACTTCCCACACAGCACAGACTTCTTTTTTATTTTTTTGACACAGTGCCTCACTCTGTCACACAGATTGGAGTGCAGTGACATGATCATGGCTCACTGCAGCCTCAACCTCTTGGGCTTCAGTGATCCTCCCACCTCAGCCTCCCAAGTAGGTAGGACTAGAGGTGCATGCCACCACACCTGGCTAATTTTTTATTTTTTGTAGAGATAAGGGTGCCGCTATGTTGCCCAGGTTCATCTCAAATTCCTGGACTCACATGATCCTCCTGCGTCAGTCTCCCAAAAGTGCTGGGATTACAGGCATAATCACCATGCCTGGCCCCAGCCCAGAATATTTTACCTGACATGGGCATGATGCATCTTTGTTAACTAATTGAAGAATAATTTTTTAAGGTAAATCTCAGGCAATAATATTGTTTCAAAATAATGGAGGCAAAAATGCTTTAGAAAGGGAAAACACTAAATACGACAAGATTTGTCAACTTTGGCACTACCGACATTTTCAGCTGGACAATTCCTTGTGTGAGGACTGTCCTGCACAATGTAGAATGTTGAGCAGCATCTCTGGCCTCAAGTCACTAGTTATGACAACGTCTCTGCCAGTTATAACAAGCAAAAATGTCAGGCCAGGCACAATGACTCATGCCTGTAATCCCAGTAATCCCAGCACTTTGGGAGGCCAAGGTGGGAGGATCACGAGGTCAGGAGATCGAGATCATCCTGGCTAACACGGTGAAACCCCATCTCTACTAAAAATACAAAAAATTAGCCAAGCACGGTGGCAGGCGCTTGTATCCCAGCTACTTGGGAGGCTGAGGCAGGAGAATGGCGTGAACCCAGGAGGCAGAGCTTGCAGTGAGCTGAGATGGCGCCACTGCATTCCAGCCTGGGTGACAGAGCGAGACTCTGTCTCAAAACAACAAAACAAAACAAAACAAAACAAAAAGAAGTAAAAATGTCTTCAGATGTTGCTAAGTATCTCCTGGGGGTAAAATTGCCCCTCATTGAGATCCACTGCTCTACAGAAATATAAGGGAGAATACCCCACATCATAGCACTCCGGAAAAGGATGCCAATTTAGGAATAGCCTTTGAAGGCTGCAAAAGGGCTTTACATGAAGTTCTTCTTTTCTTTTAATTTTTTGGAGACAATTTCTAGGACATACGATTCTTTTTTTCTTCTTTGAGACCAAGTCTCACTCTGTTGCCCAGGCTGTTGAACCTCTGCCTCTCGTATTCAAGTCATTCTCACGCCTCAGCCTTCCGCATAGCTGGGACTACAGGCATGAGCCACCACCCAGTTAATTTTTGTATTCTTAGTAGAGACAGGGTTTCACCATGTTAGCCAGGCTGGTCTCAAACTCCTGACCTCAGGTGATCTGCCTGCCTCAGCCTCCCAAAGTGCTGGGATTACAGGCATGAGCCACCATGCCCGGCGGGACATATGATTCTGAAGGGGTTAAGTACCTGGGGTGGTGAAAGAAGGCAAGAGTGAGCCTTGATGAAAGCTGTGGACTTTGGATGATTATGATGTCTCACTGTAGGTTCACCAGTTGTAACAAATGTACCACCCTGGCATGGGATGTCAGTAGTGAAGGAGGCTGTGTTGGGGAGGACAGGGGGTATAAGGGAACTCTGTACTTTTGGCTCAATTATTATTATTTTTTTTTTTTTTTTTGAGACAGAGTCTCACTCTGTCACCCAGGCTGGAGTGCAGTGGCTCGATCTTGGCTCACTGTAAGCTCCATCTGCCAGGTTCAAGCAATTCTCTTGCCTCAGTCTCCCAAGTAGCTGGGACTACAGGTGCCCAATACCACTCCCAGCTAATTTTTGTATTTTTTAGTAGAGACAGGGGTTGACCGGGCTGGTCTGGAACTCCTGACCTCAAGTGATCCGCCTGCCTCAGCCTCCCAAAGTGCTGGGATTACAGGCGTGAACCACCGCACCCGGCCCTCAGCTCAATTTTGATGTGAAGCAAAAATTGCTCTAAAAAATAAGGTATTTTAAAAGAGTATACATTATTTACCCTAAGCTAAGGAAACTGGGTCACATAGGGACCATGGCTTTTTAAGGGACATGAAACCTGCTGGTGGCAGAGGCTCTTGGCTACCTCATCCACTACTCCATGTGTATAGGACAAGAGGGAAACATGAGCCAGTGTGGGAAGCTTACTTTGAAATACACCATGACTATCCACCCAAGATGGATATCTTTCCCATATTTTGACTTGTGAATCAACAGCAAAAGTAAGTCTGAAAACAGGTGAGAAAGTCTTCTGAGATGTTAGCCAAGGGACCTTATGACACGTGAAGCTTTGAGTGTTTGCTTCTCCATGTGGGATCTCACCTTCTCTTGCATTCTGCAGACAGCACCTGAAAACAGAAAAGGCTTCCTTTAGAGGAGGGGGAAACCAAGGGAAATATCCTCTCGGGACCAGGGAATTCTGATGCATGGAATGTAGGAGATGGGCTTTCATCCAATGAGACTCATAGATTACACTTGAAAACTGCTAGGTTAAAACAAGACTAAATATTTAAGAAACATGTTGTTTTCATTAGAAGCATAACTTGAGGAAGAAGTAAATGTGAACATAAGCAATTCTTTGACGTCAGAGGTGTTCAATGAGGAAATACACTCAGGGTCTTGTGAAATTCCTCCAGGGAAGCTGGAGGAAACAAGGAAGTGGCCGCCTGCCGCACGTTAGGCCTGGAAGGGGTATTTAAGGGCCCCTGTAGCAAAGAACATCAGACCCCTTCACCCCTGCTGAGTCCTCCCTCCTCACTTCACCTGAGTCTTCTCTACTGACACCATGGGTTGCTGTGGTTGTGGAAGTTGTGGTGGCTGCGGTGGTGGCTGTGGTGGTGGCTGTGGTGGCTGCGGTGGTGGCTGTGGTGGCTGTGGTGGTGGCTGTGGTGGTGGCTGTGGCAGCTGCACCACCTGCAGGTGCTACCGGGTGGGCTGCTGCTCCAGCTGCTGCCCCTGCTGCCGCGGCTGCTGTGGGGGCTGCTGTAGCACGCCCCTGATCTGTTGCTGCCGCCGCACCTGCAGCTCGTGTGGCTGTGGCTCTGGGAAGGGCTGTTACCAGCAGAAGGGCTGCTGCCAGCAAAAGTGCTGCTGCAAGAAGCAATGCTGCTGCTAGGCGGGCCAGCCTGGCTCTGCCTCTAGCCTAAGAAACGCTGAGGCTTTGCTCACAGAATTTGGTGCAACTTTCCTCCACCCTTCCTTTCTGCTTCTGTCCTGCCTCATCTACCTGTATGTATTAGAACTGCTCATTGCTGTCCCTTGCAGTCTGAAGTCTCAGGTTGCTTTTCTTCCTTTGTGGTGGTATGACTACTTCAATTTCTTCTCCCTGTATCTTCCAAGACTTAGCATTATGCTATTATGCTGTTGTGCTATTATGCTATTATTCTCTGTTGTTTTTGTGATCTTGTTTTCACTTGGAAAAAAAGATAAAAGATTAGCATGTATTATCAACATAAGGGGTGGAAGCACAGCCACTCATGTCAAAAATCTGTTTGTATTCTGAGCTTAACAAAATAAAATCATGAAAACTAATATTTTATTCTTTTGAAAAATATTTCTTATGATGGATTTATTGTTTCATATTGTACATTCACTAACTTCTTTCCTGTTTCTGTGACCCTGTTAAAAAAAAAAAAAAGGCTACTCTTCCTTAATAAAAATAACAATCTCTTCATATTCTCAGGCGTCTCTCTGTTCTGTAAGATGTGCACTTTGCATTGGTGAGGCCAACAAAGCAAAAGACGATGGGTGATATGTAAACGTTTGAGGTGGGTTTCAGTCAGTGGATGCCAGGTCCCATACTATCCTGTAGCAGATTTTACAATAAAGATAAAAATTGGAGAGTAAATTCCAACCTTTGGTCATCAGCGTCACTGACAGAAATTCTTGTGCTCGTCCACACATCCTTCCATGATGTGGGTCCGTGTTGGGGTCAATGCAGTTTCCCCTTCACCCTCCAAAGGTTCACCGAAAACCAACTCACAAAAAAGGTAAATATGGCCGGGCATGGTGGCTCACGCCTGTAATCCCAGCACTTTGGGAAGCTGAGGCGGACAGATCACGAGGTCAGAAAATCGAGACCATCCTAGCTAAACATGGTGAAACCCCATCTCTACTAAAAATACAAAAAAAAAAAAAAAAGAAAGAAAGAAAATTAGCCGGGCAAGGTGGCGGGCACCTGTAGTCCCGGCTACTCAGGAGGCTGAGGCAGGAGAATGGTGTGAACCCGGGAGGCAGAGCTTGCAGTGAGCGGAGATCACGCCACTGCACTCCAGCCTGGGTGACAGAGCGAGACTCCGTCTCAAAAAAAAAAAAGAGTAAATTCATTAGAGAAAAGGCACACACCCAGAACTTTGGGAGGCTGAGGCTGGCGGATCACTTGAGGCCAGGAGTTCAAAACCATCCTGGCCAACAAGGTGAAACCCCATCTCTACTAAAAAGACAAAAATTAGCTGGGTGGGTGTGGTGGCACATGTCTGTAATCCTAGCTACTTGGGAGACTGAGGCACAAGAATTGCTTGAACCCGGGAGGCGGAGGTTGCAGTGAGCTGAGATGGCATCACTGTACTCCACCCTGGATGATTAAAAAAAAGGTAAAGGCACAGAAATATATTAATATTTGCACAGGGAGAACCACACAGTGTATCCACCTCCCAGTAGGGTTCAGAAGCTTATATACTGTGGGAGAAAGAAAGATCAGACTGTTACTGCGTCTATGTAGAAAAAGGAAGACATAAGAAACTCCATTTTGTTCTGTACTAAGAAAAATTCTTCTGCCTTGAGATGCTGTTAATCTGTAACCCTAGCCCCAACCCTGTGCTCCCAGAAACATGTGCTGTATTGACTCAAGGTTTAATGGATTTAAGGCTGTGCAGGATGTGCTCCGGTAAGAATGTGTTTGCAGGCAGCAAGCTTGGTAAAAGTCATCGCTATTCTCCAGTCACAAATATTCAGGGACACAGTGCACTGCGGAAGGCCGCAGGGACCTCTGCCCAAGAAAGCCTGGGTATTGTCCAAGGTTTCTCCCCACTGAGACAGCCTGAGATACGGCCTCGGTGGGAAGGGAAAGACCTGACCATCCCCCAGCCCGACACCCGTAAGGGGTTTATGCTGAGGAAGGCCTCTTTGCAGTTGAGAGAAGAGAAAGGCATCCCTCTCCTGCTCGTTCCTGGGAATGGAATGTCTCGATGTACCACTCAATCGTACATTCTATTTACTGAGATAGGAGAAAACCACCTTGTGGCTGGAGGTGAGACATGCTGGCGGCAATACTGCTCTTTACTGCACTGAGATGTTCGTGTAAGTCAAACATAAATCTGGCTTACGTGCACATCGAGGCACAGCACCTTTCCTTAAACTTATTTACGATGCACAGTCCTTGGCTCACATGTTTTCCTGCTGATCCACTCCCCACCATTACCCTGTAGTCCTGCCACATCCTCCTCGCCGAGACGGTAAAGACAGTGATCAATACATACTGAGGGAACTCAGAGACCAGTGCCCGCACGGGTCCTCCGTATGCTGAGCGCCGGTCCTCTGGGCCCACTGTTCTTTCTCTATACTTGTCTCTGTGTCTTATTTCTTTTCTCAGTCTTTCGTCCCACCTGACGAGAAATACCCACAGGCATGGAAGGGCTGGCCCCCTTCAATATACCAGCCTGGCTAAACAGGTTATGGGAGGAGGAAGAAGAGGAACTCCGCTGAAGGACAATAAAGAATCAGGAACTGAGATTAATTTGTAAGTAGTTATCTTTGACTGTGAGAGGGTCTATTCAAGTGTGTTTATATTCTTACTCTTACAAGGAGGGAAGAAAAAACAATAGTTCCCCTTGGTGGGTCTAGATCTTAGGCAGACAAAAGACTTCAACTTCTTCGGAAGAGACCTTGTGGGGGAGATCAGAGAGATCTTTCGGCTTCTGCAGTTCGGTATCCCAAGGCACTGTATTTTGCCGTATCGGTTTATAAGCTCCAACATCTGCAACTGAATTCTGTTGGGATGGTCCCAGCATGGCAGGTCACAGCTTCACTCCAACTCTCCATGCGTTCTTCGCTCATTCACTCAGCAAATATGTAACTACTCTATTAGGCCAGGTATCCAGCCAAGAAAGAAATCTAAAGATAAGACCAGGTGCAGCAGCTCACATCTGTAATCCCAGCACTTTGGGAGGTCGAGCGGGGGTGGATCACCTGAGGTCAGGAGTTCAAGACTAGCCTGACTAACATGGTGAAACCTTGTCTCTACTAAAAACACAAAAATTAGCTGGGCGTAGTGGCAGGTGCCTGTAATCCCAGCTACTCAGGAGGCTGAGGCAGGAGAATCCCTTGAACTCAGGAGGCGGAGGTTGCAATGAGCCAAGATCACTCCATTGCACTCCAGCCTGGGCAATAGAGTGAGACTCCATCTCAAAAAAAAAAAAAAAAAAAAACTAAAGATAAATCTTTGCCTTCAAAGAGTTAACATTTAAGAGTGAAACAGCTACATTAGCATACTTACAGTAATCCTAATGTGAGATTTTCTTTGCCTGGCCTCCTTTTCTCCACTCCTATATCAACTATTCAAATAGCTTTTTTTTTTTTGAGACAATGTCTTGCTCTGTCGCCCAGGCTGGAGTGCAGTGGTGCCATCTCGGCTCACTGCAAGCTCTGCCTCCCGGGTTCAAGCTATTCTTCTGCCTCAGCCTCCCAAGTAGCTGGGATTACAGCGGTGCACCGCCATGCCTGGCTAATTTTTGAATTTTTAGTAGAGGCGGGGTTCACCTCTACTAAATGTTCACCATGTTGGCCAGGCTGGTCTTGAACTCCTGGCCTCGGGTGATCTGCCCACCTCGACCTCTCAACGTGCGGGGATTACAGGTGTGAGTCACCATGCCTGGCCTTGTATAGATTTTCATGGACATAATTGCAGTCACATTTTTGAGTAATAAGGAAGTATAATAGGGAGGTACACAGTGCTGAGCAACTCCCTAATACACTGTGGCTCCCTCTCCTACTGTTCTCATTCAGCCTCCCTGTAGGTTCTTTCCCAAGTTGGAGCCCCAAGCCTCAGGCTTAGTCCCCTTGTCTATCCTCTTCTCAATGGAATCCACAGCACTTATCACTTTCTAACACACTATAAAATTCACTAACTCATCATGTTTACTATTTACGTTCCTTCTACATACCCCATTCCAAGCTAGAATATAAGTTACAAGGCAGAGATTTTTAACTTTGTTCACGAATGCATCCCAAGCACCTAGGACAGTGTCTGGCACATAGTAGTTACTCAATAAATAAATTATTAATGAACAAATGATTTTTTTTCTTTTTTGTGTGTAGGTTTATTTGAGACAGGGTCTGGCTCTGTCACCCAGGCTGGAGTGCAATGGCGTGATCTCAGTTCATTGCAATCTCCACCTCTTTAAGCTCAAGCCAATCTCCCACTTCAGCCTCCCAAGTAACTGGGACTACAGATGCAGGCTACCATGCCTGGGTAATTTTTGTATTTTTGTAGAGACAGAGTCTCACTATGTTGCCCAGGCTGACCTTGAACTCCTGGACTCAAGCGATCCACCCACCTCGGCTTCCCAAAGTGCTGTATTACAGGCATTAGCCACTGTCCCCAGTCAGAATAAATGATTTTAAAACTATTTTGTATTATGGAAAACAACAAACATATACAAAAGTGGAACACAGTACAATCCATTTCTAAGAACTACCACCCAAGTTAACAATAATCAACACATGGCCAATATTTTGTCATCTATGACCCCATCCACACCCTTCTCCCCACACGATCATATGGGATCAAACTCAAATGTCATGTCATGTAATCTGCAAATGTGTCATTTATGTTTCTATGCATGAATGAATTCAATATCTCTCTCTGACTTAGACTATGGCTATGAGATATTAGAGAATCAGAGTAAACTTCTCAAGATCCAATTTGAACTCATCTTCTTCAAGAGGTGTGGAGAAAATCATGGCACCTTCAGCCTTTAAGAAAATTTCACAAAATTCTCTGGAAGAACCCAGCAATTTGCAAGGTTGCACAATGAGCAGGGCACTCCTACACCTAAGGTTCAGCTCGGGACTTTCCACAAATCAGGAAGATGAAAATAGAAAACCCAGAGCCACAGGACAGAGAACCAAGACATCTTGGGGTCTTTTAATCCATTTCACTTCTGCTGGTAGCCCTTAGAAGCCATGCAGTGTTCATCTTTAGGGAGAGTTTTTCAGTTCTACCAGGAGATGAACAAAAATAAAATTTTTTTCCATTTTAACCAATAAGAACCTTGTAATGCTTTTTAAAAAAATATTCTGTTTAATAAGAAATTTCACTTTAATATATAAACTCTTTGTAGGTTGAGCATAGTGGCTCACGCCTGTAATCTCAACACTTTGGGAGGCCAAGGCAGGAGGATCCTTTGAGGCCAGGAGTTCAAGACCAGCCTGGGCAAGATAGTGAGACTCTGTCTCTACAAAATAATAATAATAATAATAATGTGATGTGGTGGCACCCATCTGCAAGTTCAGCTGCTTGGGAGGCTGAGGCAGGAGGATCACTGAGCCTGGGAGATCGAGGTTGCAGTGAGCTGGGGTTGCACCACTGCACTCCAGCCTGGGAGACAAAGTGAGACACTGTCAAAAAAAAAAAAAAAGAAAGAAAGAAAAGAAAAGAAAAGAGGCCAGGTGGCCAGGTGCTGTGACTCAAGCCTGCAATCCCAGCACTTTGGGAGGCTGAGGCAGGTAGATCGCCTGAGGTCAGGAGTTTGAGACCAGCCTGTACAACATGGTGAAAGCCCATCTCTACTAAAAATACAAAAATTAGCCGGGCGTGGTGACGGGCGCCTGTAACCCCAGCTACTCGGGAGGCTGAGGCAGGAGAGTTGCTGGAACCCGGGATGTGGAGGTTGCAGTGAGCCAAGATCATGCCGTTGCACTCCAGCCCGGGGCCAGCAACAGAGAGGCTCCATCCAAAAAGAAACAAACAAAGAAAGAAAAAAGGCCAGGCGCAGTGGCTCATGCCTGTAATCCCAGCACTTTGAGAAGGCGAGGCAGGCGGATCACGAGGTTAGGAGTTCGAGATGAGCCTGGCCAATATGGTGAAACCCGTGTCTACTAAAAATACAAAAAATTAACTGGGTGTGGTGTCGCGCACCTGTAGTCCTAGCTACTCTGGAGGCTGAGGCAGCAGAATGGCTTGAACCCGGAAGGCGGAGCTTGCAGTGAGCCGAGATCGCGCCACTGCACTCCAGCCAGCCTGGGCAACAGAGCCAGATTCCGTCTCAAAAAAAAAAAAGAAAGAAAAGAAAAAATAGTTTGTATCAGAAGATTTTCAAAGTGCCAGGAAACCATCCCACTCCACCTCCTTTAAAAAAAAAAAATAATGCAGCGTCATTACAAACACTGGCTCTGGAGCCAGAAGCCCCAACTAAAACCCAGGCTTCTCTATTTACTAGGCCTGCTTTCTTCCTCCTCACTTTCTTCTTGTGTAGAGTAGGGGTCACAGCCAGCCAGCCTTCTCTCCTAAGCTTTTGGGGATAAATAAATGGATTCATAAGAAAGGACGTATTTGTAAATAAAGCAAACGATCGACGTCGAATTCAGGCCCTTAGCTTCATTATGCTAAATGCCAGTGTACTACTTAAGTTGCTCCTTTCAGGGGAGTTCACTGTTTCTGCCCAGAAAACCGGCCCTGGCCCGGGAAAACCTGGGCTTCCACACTGGGATGAAAGGTATGGACGCGCGGATTCACATATGCAAAACGTGGGGGCGTGGCCCTGGGCTCCCGGCCAGGCAGGCTCCGCCCCCTTCCCATCGAGAGCGTTTGGATCCACCTGGCAGCCGCGGGGGAGTGGTCGTCCGGCAAGTGAGCGATTTGGTGAACAGACACCTCCTTCTGTAGGTAAGAACATCTCGGGGGGCGAATTAATGGAAACAGCACTGTCATCCCTCGGTCTCAGCAGTGTCGCCTCTCTCTTCCCGGGTTTGGAGAGCTGGGGGCGGGTTCCTGGCTCCGCGGACCTGGGCTACACTCCGAGCCGCGTGAGGAGCTCTCCTGCCACGCCGCAGCCCGCGTGCTGGGACTCACCCAAGTGGGTTTGTCTGGAATTCCCATTTGCAGCCTTCTGGAAAAGCAGATTAAATAAAATCACGATTCTCGTAAAGTGCCAGCACCTCCTATGGTTACACCCCGCGTTCCCAGATTTTAACTGCAAAGGCGTTTTAGCACAGAATCCCAAATTCCAGGGAGAAAAGGTCCTTCCTAGTGAGAAAAAGGAAGGTGAGTTTGAATTTAAGAGAACAGGGGCTTTTTTGGGAACCACTTGAAATTTTGGTAATTGAAACTAAAAGAAAACACAACTACGCTTTACAAAAACACTGCTAGAAAGAATACCTAAGTCATCAAATAATAAATAAATAGTGTGACATCTATTTACCAAATCAATGTCGCCGCTGGAAGTGTGCAAAAGGTTGGTACTTTCCGAGTGCTTCAAGTTTGAAAAGGGTAAAGATATAATGTTTTCTAAAAGTACTCTCAGGTGGGGGTTGGTGGCTCACACCTGTAATCCCAGCACTTTGGGAGGCTGAGCGGGGTGGATCACTTGAGGTCAGGAGTTGGAGACCAGCCCGGCCCTGTCTCTACTAAAAAAGGCAAAAATTAGCCTGGCAAGGTGGCAGGCGCCTGTAATCCCAGCTACTTGGGAGGCTGAGGCTGAAAAATGTCTTGAATTTGGGAGGTGAAGGTTGCAGTGAGCCAGGATTGTGCCACTGCACTCCAACCTGGGCGACAGGGCAAGACTCTGCCTCAAAAAAAAAAAGGACTCTCATGTGTTTTGCTCCTATCAATATTGAAACATTGGTGTCTCCTGTGGCAAAAGGTGTTTTTCATCGAGGCATATATATTAAATAGACCAAAACATAACTTCCCAAATATCTTATAAGATTATCCTAGTAGTAGCTGAAATGGACAAAAATACCAATTTCCTTCAGTCATTATTGGTAAAAAAAAAAAAAAAAAAAAAACCAACAAGACTCATAAGGTTGTATAATGGTAAATGCATACACATTTATTTAACAGGCACACAGGGAGACTCAGAGTGATTGATTACCCACCCTGCAGCATGTCTCGGAAGCTTATAGACTACCCTGGCAAATAAGGTTATGGGAGGGAGGAGAAAAGTGGTTCTGTTGAGGGGCCTGCTAGGGAGAATGAATGGGCCAGGGGAGAGAATAAGATATAGTATCTTGTGAAAGGGTCTGTTCAGGTGTGGGGTATATTCTTGGCCTTATAGGGAGGGGAAAAGAAACAATTGTTCCTTTTGGTGGGTCTGGATCTTAGGCAGATAAAGGCTTTGTTGAGCTGGGAGCAGGGAAGGTCAGAGAGACCTTCCTCTAGCATGTCAAAGCCCCATATTTTGGGGTATCGGCTTCTGAGTCCCACCACTTAATAGTGATGAAAGTGGTGAGTCTGTAACAGCCAGATCAAAGAAGAATCCAAAGAATGGGTATGTTTGTAGATCAGCAATATTGAATAATGAAATACACGGAGATCAGGAATATTGAAACTGGTTTTCCATGGGGGAAAGGAAGACTGTGGTCCTTCATGGGATAAACCTTATTTGCATGTCTAGAGACAATAATTATTTAACATTGCCGTCAGTTGTTAAAATTTACAGAGTTGTAAAATAGCTCCAATGACCTCTAATTTTTCTTTAATTCGATTTTTTCCCTACAATCCCACCTTCTCTCAGTGCATTTAATCAGATATTTCCACTGCATCTCAATGACTAGATGGTCAGTTGACTTTCCTTTTTTGTTTTGTTTGGGGTTTTCGAAGTTTGTGTGTGTGTGTGTGTGTGTGTGTGTGTGTTTTTTGAGATGGAGTCTTGCTCTTCTTGCCCAGGCTGGAGTGCAGTGGCTGGGATCTCGGCTCACCGCAGCCTAGACCTTTCCAGTTCAAGCGATCCTCCCACCTCAATCTCCCAAGTACCTGGCACTACAGGCACACGCCACCACGCCTGGCTAATTTTTGTATTTTTTTTGTAGAGATGAGGTCTTGCTACTTTGCCCAGGCTGGGGTCAGTTGACTTTCTAAGCTGCTCCCATCAGTTTCATGGTTTTCTTAGGCATATTCCTTCTGCTCTACCTATGACTAGATTGATCTGAACATAGACGTAACAGAATAAACAGAATTTGGAAGGGAATGATTAATTTACCAGCAAATACCTCATGCAAATTAAAAGGAATGGTACCATATATGATAAAATAAAATCTGAAGCATCTTAAAGATCACTTGGGCTGGGCATAGTGGCTCACACCTGTAATCCCAACACTTTGGGAGGCCAAGGCAGGCTAATTGCTTGAGGCCAGGAGTTCAAGAGCAGCCTGGCCAACATGGGAAAGCCCCGTCTTTACTAAAAATAAAATTTTTAAAATATCACGTTTCTGCTCTTACAAAAATAAACAACAGAACTATTCTGGCCCACATATTGAATATCTGGGTCTAGTTCATGTCTTTGGAAGTTGTGTGGAGTGCTTTATTTCAGCAAAGATTTTTTTTTTTTTGGCGGGGAGTGTGGGGTTTGACATAAAGGATTATAAATGGATGATAAGGCTGCTTTGTAGTTTTTTAAGAGTCTGGGTCACTTAGCACAAAATTCTATAGAAGCTAAATTAGGTGACTTTAGTAAGAATAGTCAGGGCAAGGCCGGGTATGGTGGCTCACACCTGTAGTCCCAGCACTTGGGGAGGCTGAGGTGGGCGAAGCACTTGAGGTCAGGAGTTCAAGACCAGCCTGAGCAACATGGCAAAACCTTGTCTCTACTAAAAATCCAAAAATAGCCAGGCCTGGTGACAGGTGCCTGTGGTCTCAGCTACTCAGGAGGCTGAGGTGGGAGAATCTCTTGAACCCAGGAGGCAGAGGTTGCGGTGAGCAGAGATTGTACCACTACACTCCAGACTCCAGACTCCAGCCGGGGCGACAGAGGGAGACTCCATCTCAAAAAAAAAAAAAAAAGAATAGTCAGGGAAAGGCGTTATTCATTTGTCATTTGTTTATCTCTCTAGTAACTTGTGTTTCAGAAAGATCTGAATCTGGGTGTCTGTTTTGTTTTTGTTTTTGAATGGGATTTCAAATGGCATTGGCTGCAGAAGAGGGTGGGCCCCGGTACATAAAGCCACCAGAAGCGGATGGGCTTCTGTTGCTCTTGGCAGCTCTGTCTGAAGGAGGAGGACAAGAGGCTCCAGGGAGAGGACAGGCATTTTCATAGTGGCGGGCAGCAGAAGGAGCAGAAGTTGGATCTGAAGGCAGGAAGCCAGCTTGGTTCTAGAAAGAAAGAAACTGTGACACAGAAAAAACAGGTAACTCAAGGGATCCTCCTGCCTCGGCTTCTCAGATTCAGATTCCGTTTGTATTAATTGAAGAATGTTCTATGTGGCCAGACTTACAAGGTTTATTGGCCTGTCCTAGTTTTGCTTTACAGGCACTGTTTTCATCAGCAATTTTCTGGGACAGACTCATTTTCAAAGAACCTGTTCGGTTTTCCTATTATATGGAGGCCTTGCCCTGATGTGGAATTTAAATTTAAAATAGTCATTGCACCACTAGAAAAAGTCCAGAGCTACAGAGAGTTGTGCACAGTAAAATGCTTTGAAGGACGGAGAGTAGGATGCATTTCTTTAAATTGAGGTATAATCTACATACAAAGATTTTAAGTTACAGTGTTCATAATTGTATACACCCGTGTAACTATATTCCATCAAGATATAGGATATTTCATCAACCCAGAAAGTTGCCTCCTGCCCTTTTACCGTCAATTCTCCAAGATGACCGCAATTGTGATTTCTATCAGCATGAAGTGGTTTTGCCTGTTTTGGACCTGGAGTGAATGAAATCTTCATGGTACGTCCTTTTTGTGTCTGGATTCTTGTACACAGGATAATGTTTGAGATTGGTTTATTTTCTTCCGTGCATCAGTGATTTGTTTTTGTTTTTGTTTTTTCAAATTTCAAATCATCTTTATGAAGTGCATCTTTTTCTTTTAATCTGTTTTCTGTTGCTTATAACAATACCTGAACGTGGGAAATTTAGAAATAAAAGAGCTTTATTTCTTACGGTTACGGAGGCTGGGAAGTCCAAGGTTTAAGGGGCACTTCTTTCTCTTATAGACTCTAAAGAATCCCAAGGGGGCACAGGTATCACATGGTCAGAGGGCTAAGGCTGCTAGCTCAGAGCTTACTCTTAGAAAACCACCAGTTCCCCTCCCATGATGACCCATTAATACATTAACCTTTGACTCCATTAATTCATGAATGAGCTAATTCATTCATGAGCACAGAGCCCTTATGATCTAATCACTTCTGAAAAACCCCACCCACCCCCACCTTTTTTTACAACAGGGTCTTACTCTGCAGCCCAACCTGGAATGCAGTGGTGCAGTCATGGCTCACTGCAACCTTGATATCCTGGGCTCAAGGGATCCGCCTGCTTCAGCTTCTCAGTAGCTTGGACCACAGGCATGTACCACCATGCCCAGCCAATTTACTTACTTTTTTTGTAGAATCATGTTCTTGCTATCTTGACCAATCTGATCTTGAACCCCTGACCTCAAGCAATCCTGCCTCGGCCTCTCAAAGTGCTGGGATTATAGGTGTGAGCCACTGCACCCGGCCTGGGATTAAGATTTAACATGAGTTTTGAAGAGGACAGATATACAAACCCTAGCAGTATGGTTTACAAATAAGAAAATGTGTATTGTAAGTGTATAGTATTAATACATGAGTTTGGACAAATGTTTGTAATCATCACCACAATCAAGGTATAGAGTGTTTGGTCACCCCAGAAAGTCCCCCTGTGCTCTGTTGCAGTCACTCTCTTCCCTAACTCCCACCCCAGGCAAACCCCAATCCAATTTCCATCACTACAGGTAAGTTTTGCTTGTTTTAGGACTTTATATGTTAATGGAATCATATATTTTTGTGTCTGGATTCCTTGACACAGCAAATTTTTTTTTATATTCATTCAAGTATTTGCAATAGTTCACTCCTTTTTATTGCTAATTAGTATTGGTTGCCAAAATTTATCATTGTTTATTCATTCCCCATTTAATGGACATTTACTTGCTTCTCGTTTTTTCACTAATATGAATATATGAACATTCTTCGATAGACTGCCAAATGATTTTCCAAAGGGTTGCTACCATTTTACATTCGTGCAAGCAATGTATATGGATTCACTTGCTCTAAATCTTTGCCAACATTTGGTGTGCTGGTCTCTGTAGCCATTCCGGTGCTAGTTTTCTCTCCTAGTTTTAACTTAGGATTTCTGATTACTTACGTTGAGTATCTTTGCATTTTCTCTTGGCCTGCCACATCTTTTGCAAAGTATTTCAATCTTTTGTTCATCTATTCTTATTGAGTTGTAGGCGTTCTTTATTTTGGAGACAACTCCTTTATCAGATATTGCTTTTATAACTATTTTCTCTTAAGTCTGTGGCTTCCCTTTCTAATTTATTTGCGTGTGTGTGTGTGTGTGTGTGTGTGTGGTATTTTTTTGTACAGACGATAAAAGAAAATGTTGTCCAGGCTGGTCTTGAACTCCCAGGCTCGAGTGACCCTCCTGCTTCAGCTTCCCAAAGTGCTGGGATTACAGTCGTGAGCCACTGCACCTGGTCTCTCTCCAGTTTCTTTTTTTTTTTTTTTTTTTTTTTTTGAGACGGAGTCTCACTCTGTCGCAGGGGCTGGAGTGCAGTGGCCGGATCTCAGCTCACTGCAAGCTCCGCCTCCCGGGTTCACGCCATTCTCCTGCCTCAGCCTCCCGAGTAGCTGGGACTACAGGCGCCTGCCACCTCGCCCGGCTAGTTTTTTGTATTTTTTAGTAGAGACGGGGTTTCACAGTGTTAGCCAGGATGGTCTCGATCTCCTGACCTGGTGATCCGCCCGTCCCGGCCTCCCAAAGTGCTGGGATTACAGGCTTGAGCCACCGCGCCCGGCCTCTCCAGTTTCTTAACAGTACCTCTTTAGAAGCAGATGTGGCTTTTTTTTTTTTTTTTTTTGAGACAGAATTTCATTCTGTCGCCCAGGCTGGAGTGCCATAGCGCGATCTTGGCTCAATGCAGCCTCTACCTCCTGGGTTCAAATGATTCTTCTACCTCAGCCTCCTGAGTAGCTGGGATTACAGGTTTGCGCCACCATGCCTGGGTAATTTTTGTATTTTTTAATAGAGACAGGGTTTCGCCATGTTGGCCAGGGTGGTCTCAAACTCCTGACCTTAAGTAATCCACCTACCTTGACCTCCCAAAGTGCTCGGACTATAGGCATGAGCCACGGCGCCCAGCCTCCTTTCCATTCAGTTTCTTAACAGTACCTCTTGATAAGCAGATGTGGCTTTTTGATGAAATCCAATTTATCATTTTTTTCTTTTAAGATTCTTTTTATCATTTCAAATATGTGCCAGTCCCTAGGTAACAAGATCTGTTTCCTTCTGGATGGCATGCTGTGGTATTAGTATTTGTTATGTCAAATTAGTTTTTGTGTATGGAGTGAGGCAGTGATCAGTAAGATGCATTTCAAGTAAGATGAAGTTACAGCCAGAATACAATAACTCCCTAGAAGTTGGTGGAAGCACCTTCCAATTTTTTTTTTTTTTTTTTTGAGACAGAGTCTCGCTCTGTCACCCAGGCTGGAGTGCAGTGGCACGATCTTGGCTTACTGCAGCCTCCACCTCTGGGTGAAAGAGATTCTTGTGCCTCAGCCTCCCAAGTAGCTGGGATTATAGGAACCCGCCACCACGCCCAGCTAATTCTTTTGTATTTTTATTAGAGATGGGTTTTCACCATGTTGGCCAAAGTCAAAGGTGCTGGCTGAATCAGCGCCTCTGTGTATCCCCACAGTGTCCATGGCCATTTTCTTCAGGCCTCGTGTGGTGTGCTGCAACAGGGTTGGGGGCAGGTGCACTCTGGTTTGCTGTGCCGGTGGAGCAGGGAGACCTGCCCAGGGTCACTGTGGCTCCGGAGTGGAGCAAAGGCCAAAGCTCAGGGTTCACCTCCTCAATCTGCTGTTGTAACTAACACTGTGCCTCTGCAAACTCTCTCCTGTGCGTCCAAGTCCACCAAGGTAAGGCCTGTTGTGGATTTAGCTGCCCTGAGTCTCTGCTAAAAGGAGCAGCTGATGAATTGACTCTTTCTTTCTACTTTCAGCATCTTCACTGCATGTTTCAAATCATGAGAGCCTGATAGGCTGAGTTTTGTTTGGGGAATGTGCCTTTTTTTCCTGTTGTTGTTATTAATACAGTCATTCTCTGTTGTCCAGGTTGGGGTACAGTGGCGTGATCTCCACTCACCACAACCTCCACCTCCTGGGTTCAAGTGATTCTCCTGCCTCAGCCACCCAAGTAGCTGGGATTACAGGCACCCACCACCACAACTGACTAATTTTTGTGTTATTAGTAGAGATGGGGTTTCACTATGTTGGCCAGACTAGTCTTGAACTCCTGACCTCAGATGATCCACCTGCCTTAGCAAAGCGCTGGGATTACAGGCATGAGCTACTACACCCAGCCTTTAAAAAAAATTTTTAATCTACTGTTTACACAGTGTTCTTGTACGTTTTTAAAAAGTGATGGAGCTTATAGTAATGGGCGAGGATTACTGCTACAGCAGCAACTTTTAAAAGGACTATCTTGTGATTTGGAATGCACAGAAAATGAAGGGGAAAGGTAAACATCTGGCTTTCACAGGTATGAACTCAGAAGATCAAGTCAATTCATGTCCTCACCTTAGAAGCAGTGGAAGCAAAGGGACGTTTAGAGCGCTTTTTAGAGGCCGATAATATTACGAGGTCAAAATGGAATGATAAATGGAAAAAGCATAAAAGAACAGTCTATTCCGGAATAGTACTTTCTTGTGGAGGATGTGATCCTCTGAGACAGCACAGGTGGTTACTGCGTTTATAAGGGACATGTGTTCATATTTAGTCCATTTTTTTCTCTGCCTTTTTTTTTTTTTTTTCCAGATAGGATCTCACTCTGTCGCCCAGACTGGAGTGCAGCGGCATGATTACTGCTCACTGCAGCCTCGAACTCCTGGGCTAAAGTGATCCTCTCACCTCAGCCTCCCAAGTAGCTAGGATTATAGGCATGCTCCACCACACCAGGCTATATCCTTTTTGTTTGTTTTTTTCATCACCTTTATTTTAAGTTCCAGGGTACATGTGCATGATGTGCAGGTTTGTAACATAGGTAAACGTTTGCCATGGTGGTTTGCTGCACAAATCAACCCATCACCTCTGTACAAGCCAAGCATCCATTAGCCATTCTTAACTCCCCCTGTCTCCTCGTTCCCCTGGTAGACCCCAGGGCGTGCTGTTCGCCCCCATGTGTCCATGTGTTCTCATTGTTCCGTTCCCACTGGCCAGGTTGCCGAGAAGAAGAAATGCTTTTACATTGTTGGTGGGAATGTAAATGAGTTCAACCACTGTGGAAGACGGTGTGACAATTTCTCAAAGATTTAGAAGCAGAAATACCATTTGACCCATCATTCCTGTTACTGGGTATATACCCCAAGAAATAGAAATCATTGTATTATGAAGATACATGAACGTGTATATCTTTTTTTTTTTTTTTTAAGAGATTGGGCCTCACTATGTTGTCCAGGCTGGTCTCAAACACCTGACCTCAAGCAATCATCCTGCCCTGGCCTCCCAAAGTGTTGAGATTACAGGCATGAGCCACTGAGCCCAGTCTTCCTCTACAACTTCTAACTTAGTACCATGCCCCATAGTAAGGTAGTGTACATTATGATTATGTATTTGTATTTATATATTGTTGACCTAAACAGAAGTTTCAGAAAAAAAGCTTAGCCTTTCTCTGCAATGCATTCTGATAGTTAACATTTTTTGTACCATTAAAAAAATCCCAACACTTTGGGAGGCTGAGGTGGGGGGATCACGCGAGGTTAGGAGTTTGAGACCAGCCTGGTCAACATGGCGAAACCCCATCTCTACTAAAAACACGAAACTTAGCCGGGCATGGTGGGTGCCTTTAGTCCCAGCTACTCTGGAGGCTGAGGAAGGGGGATCACTTGCACCTGGGAGGAGCAGGTTGCAGTGAGCTGAAATCATGCCACTGTGCTACAGCCTGGGCAAAAGAGTGAAACTCCATCTCAAATAATAATAATAATCTTGTTTGCAACCCCATACTAAATTTCCTTGACGCCACAATATGAAAATCACTGTTTTAAAATAAACTGAAATTGGATTTTTATTTTTATTTTTAAGACAAGATCTCACTCTTGCCCAGACTAGAGTGCAGTGGTGTGATCACCACTCACTAACACCTTGATCTCCTGGCCTCAAGTGACCCTCCAGCCTCAGCCTCCCAAAGTGCTGGGTACTATGCTCAGCTTAAAATGGGGATTTTGAAGATATAGCCAGGCTCTCTCAAACAGAAGGTAAGAGGAAAGATAGCTGAACTTGGAATTAGGAAACTGAGGCCAAGTCCAGGCTCTGATGTTTGTTAAAGGTGAAAATCAGCACAAATCTTACCACCTCTAGCCCTCCATTCCCCCATCTATCCGGTAACAACCATCCCGCCTCCATGTGCCTCACGGAATGCTCAAGGAAAAATTAAATCCTTTTCAAAATGTAAAAATTATTTTAAAAGATTGCATAAGTAATTCAATTATCATAGTCCTAGTCATACATGGTAAAGCACTTGTAGAGCTGAGGACCTTTCTGTCCTTTAAGGGATGCAGCTAGGAAGTGAGATGCACTCAGGAAAACCAGGCAGCACTTGAATTTATTCTCAGTGGTGAGGTGTGACTCATGCCCTTCCCTCTGTAGACTGCCTTCCCTAAATCCTGGATTCTTGCCTGTTCCTGACACTTCTTTTCACCCTTACCCTTCTTCAGGTAGGCTGTAGTTGTTTGTTTATTCAGTTCATTCAGCATCTTCCTGGAGTGCTATGTATTAGGTGCTAAGTTAGGCACTTAAGACAGAGCGGTGAACCAGGCAATATGCCCTGCTCTCCTGGACTTGCGCTTTAGTAGGGCATGTATTATATAGGTTTTTTTTCTGCTTGACTGTCCCAACTAAATCGATTTGGACAGCAGTATTAGAACGCTAAAGAGACAAAAAGATAGATAATCCAGCAGGCTTTTAGCAGCCTGTGGATCACTGTAGCAAAGTCATAGGTCTCAGATGCATGGAGAAGATGATAACCTGGATTTAGTGAACAAATCCATGGTCAGCAAAGGTGGAGAGGAGGCTCTGGATATACAGGCAGCAGATGCCACCCCAGCAAGACCACTCTTCAGAAGATGACCAAGCCTCAGTGATTACCCGTCCAGGATAGCCATTTCTATAAGATCATTAACAACAAAGAAAGAAAGCACCAGCAAACTCAGCAGCATTCCAGGAAGAAGAGAAAGCCCTGTTTTTGGGACTAAGGGAGTAGGTGAACAGTCACTCTAATTTGCCTTTGGCAAAATTTTCACATCGTCAGCGTTGCTCACTGATGCTGTAATGGTAGTTTCAAAATCTGACCTCCCTTTTCTCTCCACTGCTTACTCAAGAGCTTTGTTGACATAAACAGCATTTACCCTATTAAACTTAAGAGAGGAATTATGCAGCTGTCTGGGGTCACCTTGGGAAAGGGTAGGGTGAGTGGCAAGCCGTAATGATGTAACCTAGTAGGTCCTTCCTACCTCCCCAACCCCTAGTAAAGCTCCCCACCCACTGGATACCTGGAATTCCACCCAGGTGACTTGCTATTCTGGAATGAGAATGCTTTTCCTTCTCTCTAGCCTGCTTTCAAACTTTAATTGACCCTAAAATCTCTGTATATGAAACCATAATCTTTAGTATGAATGTGTTTATAAATACACATTTTTCTCCTCACTGTGGTTGTCATTAGGTTAATACCAGCAGCTGAGGGGGCCTCCGGAATGTGGGAGAGTGGAATGGGTGAAAGGTTCCTGATGGGAGTAGGAAGACCTGGATTCAGATCTTGATCATGTGGTTTGAAGCCAGTGTTTAGGCATCTTCCATATGCTACTCTGGGAATGTGGGGAAATGATATCTATTTTACAGTTATCATGTAGATTTAAGGAGATAGTATGCAGAAAAGCATCATACAACAAATTAGGTTCCTTCCTATAAATTTATCTCAGAGGAGTTAACCACATACAGGACCGTAAAAAATCTATAAAAGAGTTATAACAAAGCAACGCTTGAGCTAAAATGTGGAGGAATTAGTGAATTTCCCTGTGCACATGATAATTCACATGAGACAGCAAGATGTTTTCAAATATAGCCACCATACAATGACTGTTTTTTGTTTTTTCTGTGCAGTGACAAATGAGATCCTCTGTTGGGCTTTATGTCTAAAGCTTGAATTTCAAGCAATTTCCTCACTTGAGATCAGGAGTTCAAGACCAGCCTGGCCAACACAGTGAAACCCCATCTCTACTAAAAATATAAAATTATCCAGTCATGGTGGCGGGCACCTGTAATCCCAGCTACTTGGGAGGCTGAAGCAGGAGAATCACTTGAGCCGGGAGGCGCAGGTTGCAATGGGCTGAGATCATGCCACTGCACTTCAGCCTGGGCAACAGAGCAAGGCTCCACCTCAAAAAAAAAATCAGGTTTTCGTCACATCGAAGATGCTAAAAAGAATAAGCATCACTTAATTTTCTCTTTGTTTCCATTTGATCAGCCATGGATTGTTACAGAACTTCACCAAGCAGTTCCTGGATTTACCCCACTGTGATCCTCTGCATATTTGGTTTTTTCTCCATGATGAGACCCTCAGAACCATTCCTTATCCCATATTTATCTGGACCAGATAAAAACCTGACCAGTGCAGAGGTAAGTTAACATACATACGTATCTTAATGTGGTTTTTTAAATTTTACAGGACTTGAACAAGGATACAGGGCTTCCCTCAACTTGAAATAAGATGAACACATTAAATTCAGTGAGCCCAATTTTCATAATATGTGTCGCATATAGAACTTTTCAAACTACTTCCTCCTCATACTTGCAGAAAACTGCAGCCAAAACACATTACATGTGTTAACAAATTTTTAATTTGCATAGAGTGCTAACATTTGTGTTAATGATAGGAGCCTTTCAGGCCTCCATTGCTTCTATTATACTAATCCTAAAACAGCATCACTGGCAGGCGCAGGATCTAAATCTAAATAAACTCTCAGGCTGCTGAGGGATAAGCAGGATCTCATAAAGAATTGTGGTATTTCTGTATGACACTGTTTATCAGCAGGTGAGCCATTAACAGCTTTATCTCCCAGCCCTTGCCTCCTTCTCTGAAATGCCAGATTCTCTTACTTAAAAGAGCAACGTCTTTCTTTTTTGGTGTTGTTTGAGATGGGGTCTCACTCTGTCGTGCAGGCTGGAGTGCAGTGGTGTGATTTGGGCTCACTGCAACCTATGCCTCCCAGGTTCAAACAATTCTCCTGCCTCAGCCTCCTGAGTAGCTGGGACTACAGGCATGAGCCACCACGCCTGGCTAATTTTTGTATTTTTAGTAGA
This sequence comes from Trachypithecus francoisi, assembly GCF_009764315.1. Classification (NCBI taxonomy): domain Eukaryota; kingdom Metazoa; phylum Chordata; class Mammalia; order Primates; family Cercopithecidae; genus Trachypithecus; species Trachypithecus francoisi. Next base: position 13,165,906 of record NW_022681458.1, read on the forward strand.
GACGGGGTTTCACCATGTTGGCCAGGCTGGTCTCGAACTTCTGGCCTCAAGAGATTCACCCTCCTGGGCCTCCCAAAGTGCTGGGATTACAGGCATGAGCCACTGCCCCCGGCCTCGCATTTCTTTATAAGAAGTACAACAAGAAAATGCACTGACCTAACTGCAAAATTACCCTGGGCTGATTTTACAATCTCAGCCTCAGCCTCGAAAACACTATGTAAAGTGTGTGGCTTCACCTGCAAGGTTAATTGGTGCCTCGGGTGGTGAGGTGGCAAGGACAGAAAGGCAAGCTTGTTCTGTAGTATCAGATCACTTAGGGACAACCGTGTTTCCGAGTTGCTCAGGTTGAAGCATGCCACAATTAAGACAACAAAGGACAGATGCAGGGTCAGAAGCAACTCAATGAGTCCACTGAGGTCTGCTTCTGCAGCCACTATGGACCAGTTAATAGATCCTCCCTCCAAGGAGCAGCTCAGTTGTGTGGTCTTTGCTCTGTGGTCTCCTGCCTTCTCCAGCAACCTCAGTGATGCAGGTGTCAAGGTGAGTAAGTTCAGTGATTTGAGAGGTTGTGGCACTCACCCATCATGCCCCACAGATCAGCAACTCCAGTCCTTCCTATTATGAAAATGGATATCCTATGCATTTCTGACTAAATCCGTGAGATGATCCGTATTAAATGGAGGCATAGACAAATCAGCAGAATTGTTAGGGGGAGACGAGGGATGGTTGGGAACCTAGCAAATTTGCCCAGGAAGGAAAATGAGATGCATTACTTGCTTCCACTCTATAATGTGGCAAAGTTATTTACTCTTTCCCTATCTTCCCATATCTTTCCAGATGTTGGAAGGACTGAAATATTTGACGTAGTGATAGATCACATGAAAATAAAGGCTGCTGGATTCTTTTTGTTGTTGCTGCTGAGATGGAGTCTGCTCTGTTGCCCAGGCTGGAGTGCAATGGCATGATCTTGGCTCTCTGCAACCTCTGTCTCCCAGGTTCAACCGATTCTCCTGCCTCAGCCTCCCGAGCAGCAGGGATTACAGGTGCCCGCCACCATGCCTGCCTTATTTTTGTATTTTTAGTAGAGACAGGGTTTCATCCTGTTGGCCAGGCTGGTCTTGAACTCCTGACATCGTGATTCACCTGCCTCCACCTCCCAAAGTGCTGGGGTTACAGGCTTGAGCCACCACGCCTAGCCTAGATTCTTTTAACATTATAGTCTACTTGTCTAATGTTAATATTTGAACAAGAAGGAAATGATATTTTTTAAGAATCTTGGGCTGGGCTTGGTGGCTCACGCCTGTAATCCTAGCACTTTGGGAGGCTGAGGCGGGTGGATCACCTGAGGTCAGGAGTTCAAGACCAACCTGATCAACATGGTGAAAACCCGTTTCTTCTAAAATACAAAAATTAGCCGGGCATGATGGCAGGTGCCTGTAATCCCAGCTACTCAGGAGGCTGAAACGGGAGAATGGCCTGAACCTGGGAGACGGTGGTTGCAGTGAGCCAAGATCAGGCCACTGCACTCCAGCCTGGGTGATTGAGCAAGACTCCATCTCAAAAAAAAGAAAAGAATCTGAAAAACTTAGAAGTGTCCAAACGCTTTTTAACTCATCTACTCAACTGTACATACTATTTAAACTTAATATATAATTCAGATTGCACAATAAGCCAATATATTCTTCTACTGGGGTTTATCTAAGTGTATAAGTTGGTTAGTTTTTACCAATGGGAAAGGAGACTACCTTTTCTTAGTGATTTCCTTGAAAATGAGTTTTCTCATTATGTTTCTCCGTAACGCGAATAATTTCCAATTGGATGCAGAATTTGAGGTACAAACCACAGGTACCTTAGTAAAGTACTGGTGCTTCACGGTCATGCAATTGACCAACTTTGCAGATAACAAATGAGATCTTCCCCGTTTGGACATATTCCTACCTGGTGCTGCTGCTGCCTGTGTTTGTCCTCACCGATTACGTCCGCTACAAGCCGGTCATCGTCTTGCAAGGTATTAGTTTCATCATTACCTGGCTGCTGCTCTTGTTTGGCCAAGGAGTGAAGACCATGCAGGTTGTAGAGTTCTTCTATGGGATGGTGACCGCCACCGAGGTGGCCTACTATGCCTACATATACAGCGTGGTCAGCCCCGAGCACTACCAGAGAGTGAGCGGCTACTGCAGGAGCATCACGCTGGCCGCCTACACAGCAGGGTCCGTGCTGGCCCAACTCTTGGTATCCCTGGCGAACCTGTCGTACTTTTACCTCAACGTCATATCCTTGGCCTCTGTCTCCGTGGCCTTCCTTTTCTCACTTTTCCTACCAATGCCCAAGAAAAGCATGTTTTTTCATGCAAAACCCAGCAGAGAGATAAAGAAGTCATCGAGTGTGAATCCAGTATTAAAGGAAACTCACGAAGATGAAGCACCAGACTGTGAAAAGCAGAAACCCACATCAGAAATACCCAGCACTTCAGGGAAGCTGAATCAGGGCCAGCTGAACAGCCTGAAACCAAGGAATGTGACTGTGGAAGTTTTTGTGCAGTGGTTCCAAGATCTGAAGGAGTGCTACTCCTCAAAACGCCTTTTCTACTGGTCTCTATGGTGGGCTTTTGCCACAGCAGGTTTTAACCAGATTTTGAACTATGTTCAAATCCTGTGGGATTACAAGGCACCTTCCCAAGATTCTTCCATCTATAATGGGGCCGTAGAAGCTACTGCAACCTTTGGAGGTAAGCAAATGTCACTTAATCTTCCTTTGTTGTCTTTTCCCCCTTAAGACCGTTTCTCCAGGTACCGAACTTCGTGGCAGCGAATTAGCTCTGTTCAGAAGGCAGCATAATTTTTTTTCAATCAAGAATGAAAGTCACTGGAAAAACAAGAATACCATGATTTTCTACCGTATTGTAGTTCCAACAAGTAACTTTTTTTTTTTTTGAGACAGAGTGTCACTCTGTCACCAGGCTGGAGTACAGTGGTGCGATCTCAACTCACTGCAACCTCCACCTCCCAGGTTCAAGCTATTCTCCTGCCTCAGCCTCCCAAGTAGCTGGGACTACAGGTGTGTGCCACCACGCCCAGCTAAGTTTTTTTATATTTTTGGTAGATATGGGGTTTCACCATGTTGCCCAGGATGGTCTCGATCTCTTGACCCCATGATCTGCCCGCCTCAGCCTCCCAAAGTACTGGGATTACAGGTGTGAGCCACCGCACTCAGCCACAACAAGTAACTCTTAGGAGCTCAGGGCTTAGCACCAAGCAATGAAATTCTAGTTGAATCCCTAAGATTCCAATTCATCATTAGCACAAAGGTTAATAACATGCCCTGTTCTTTTAGGATTATTTTTAATATCAAAATATATACATATATGTGTGTATGTTTTTATTATTTTAGAAAATAAATTAAGGATTCCAAATTCTCACTGAGGGTTTTGTTAATACAGGTTTTGAACTAACTAGCATGCACCTATAATAGTTCTAGGCTATACACCAACAACTTTCAAAAGCAGCTTTCTCATGATATTTAAATAAGGGGTGGAAGAGATGTGAAAGTCAGAATTTTAATATCAGAGGGAAATCTGTCTTTGAAGTTTAATCTACAATAAATGTTTATTTCCTAATAACTGGAAGCTTAAATGTCAAATGAGACTTTGAAGATATTTTTTAGGAAGTGAGATTTTGCCCCACCCTCATTTACAAAAAGTTTTAGAAAACCCATGTGACCTCTATTTCATTATTATCTCCCTTTTGGAAAGCTTCAGTTTAACTCCTGGAAACCAGGACTGTGCCAGAATTGCTTCACTGAAATTGTTGCTCCTATATTCCAAATCCATGGGGGGAAAATAGCTATTTTTTTTTTCCTCTGTAGTCATGATCATATGTGGGATAGTTAGTCATATGTCTGTGTAGTACTTTGAAATCTAAATACCTTTTGTTTATTTATTTATTTTAGACAGAGTCTTACTCTGTTACCCAGACTGGATTGCAGTGGCATGATTTCAACTCATTGCAACCTCTGCCTCCCGGGTTCAAGCGATTCTCCTGCCTCAGCCTCCTGAGTAGCTGGGATTGCAGGCGCCCGCCACCATGCTGGCTAATTATTGTATTTTTAGTAGAGACGGGGTTTCACCATGTTGGCCAGGCTGGTCTCTAACTCCTGACCTCAAGTGATCCACGCCCTTCGGCCTCCCAAAGTGCTGGGATTATAGGAGTATGCCACTGTCCCCAGCCCTAAATACCTTTTACTTTTGTTGAAGAGAACCACACACAAGTACTAACCCTAATTACTGTCAATTATTCAATTTCTTGAACTCTGTCAGTCTATACAGATGTTTTCACCCAAAGCTTCTCAAGTAAATTATGTCAGATGTTGAAGACTTTAGAGTGGAGATTGGAAACAAGACTAAGATTACTAAAGATTCATAATAAAGACTAACACTGGGTGGGGCAAGAAAAAAGACTAAAGCTATCCATGTAACACATCTGATACTCATCACTGAAAAAGACTTACAGCAAAAACTGAGAAAAGAAAGGCAAATAGAGAGGCCAGATGTGTTCCCAGAGAATTTATTTCATCCTTTTCCATCCCTGCATGTTGTGTTGAGTGACTAGGTTAATATCATTTCTCCTTACACTGCTGTGGTTAGGAACCTTTCTGGCCCCTCTGGAGAGTACAATGCCTGGTATATAGTTGATACTAATTAAAAGTGTGATGACCAGGCCGGGCGCGGTGGCTCATGCCTGTAATCCCAGCACTTTGGGAGGCCGAGGCGGGCGGATCACGAGGTCAGGAGACCGAGACCATCCTGGCTAACACGGTGAAACCCCATCTCTACTAAAAAATACAAAAAAATCTAGCCGGGCGAGGTGGCAGGCGCCTGTAGTCCCAGCTACTCGGGAGGCTGAGGCAGGAGAATGGCGTGAACCCGGGAGGCGGAGCTTGCAGTGAGCCGAGATCCGGCCACCGCACTCCAGTCCGGGCGACAGAGCGGGACTCCATCTCAAAAAAAAAAAAAAAAAAGTGTGATGACTAAGTGACCAAAAGAATAGCAAGTGAAAAGAAAAGCCAAAAGAAGACATAGTTGAAAAAAGGATAGATCCACATTCAGGTCGATCACACAATTTTGTGAGAGCAATATATTTATCTTTCAAAATTACCCGAGACCTGGGTTTTTAAGAGAGGGCATTGATATTTTCTTGCATGCAAAGTCATTGTGTTTGATTGCCTTCAATGTTTTGTTTTCAGGGGCTGTGGCTGCCTTTGCAGTGGGTTATGTGAAAGTCAACTGGGACCTTCTGGGAGAGCTGGCTCTGGCGGTCTTCTCAGTTGTCAATGCAGGTTCCCTATTTCTCATGCATTACGCAGCCAACATCTGGGCGTGCTATGCTGGCTATTTGATATTCAAGTCCAGCTATATGCTTCTTATAACCATAGCAGTGTAAGTTTTACCAACCACTCCTAAAACTGAACTGTATTACTCTCTCTTCTGTCTTCCTAAGCTTTCTCTAAGAACTTCAGAAGGATTTTAGTCAATGGCAATATTAAATGTTGACTACTTTATATTAAATTAGACACAACTAAGCCAACTTTTCATTTAATTATTTGCTCTCTGAATATTGCTACACTATACCTTTAGTCATCAAGGGAAAAAAACTCTGCAGGTTTATAAACCAAAAGCAATGATAGATACATTGTCAGGATTTTCTTTTTGTTTTGTTTTGTTTGAGAGATGGTCTGGCTCTCTTGCCCAGGCTGGAGTGTAGTGGTGGGGTCATGATCACGGCTCAATGCAGCCTTGACTTCCCAGGCTCAGGTGAGTCTCCAACCTCAACCTCCTGAGTAGTTGGGACGACAAGCATGTGGTACCATACCTAGCTAATTTTTCACATTTTGTAAAGATAGGGTTTCACCGTGTTGCTCAGGCTGGTCTCAAACTCCTGGGCTCTAGCGATCCACCTACCTTGGCCTCCCAACGTGCTGAAATTACAGGTGCGAGCCACTACATCTAGCTCCATTGTCAGGTTTTGATTTGTTTATTTCCAGCAACTTTCCACATAAGGGGTGATGTGATCTGCTTTTAAATGGTTACGTTTAGATTTCATTCCTACTTTCATTTGGTTGCTTGAGAAATTCTAGGCACATACTTTTGTGACACAAAAGATTCTCAGGAAAGTTATTAAAAAGTTGGAGACTAAAAAAAATAGATACACAGACAACAAGAAACCTTTAGCTGCAGTCACATATGGAACCAAGTAGTTTTTCTTTTCTTTCTTTCTTTTTGAGACAGGGTCTCACCCGGGCAGGAGTGCAGTAGTGCAAACATAGCACACCACAACCTTGATCTCCTGGGCTCAAGCAGTCCTCCCAACTCAGCCTCCTGAGTAGCTGAAACCACTGGTGCACACTACCATGCCTGGCTAAATTTTTGATTTTCATTTTTGTAGAGACAGAGTGTCGCTATGTTCCCCAGGCTGGTCTTGAACCCCCGGGCTCAAGTAATCCTCTGGCCTTAGCGTCCCAAAATGGTAGGATTACAGCTGTGACCCACCTTGCCAGGTCTAGTTCTTAATCATTTTCTAAAAATGATTTCTGGGATTTAGAGTTTCCTATCATTTTTGCTTCTACTTTTTCTCAGAGATCTCTTTAAGAAAATGATTAAAAAACCATTTGGTTTCATATATAAGTACAGCTAAAGCCGACTGCAGAAAATATGCTTTGCTATTAACCAAAAGAGATGAGAAACATTTAAATTTCAAATTGCATGAAAGAAGTGGAGACAACAGCTTCATCGAGTTTTGGTTTTAATTTGTGAAAAAAAATGTTTTATAAACAATTTACCACACAGAAGTATGAGCACTCCGGGAAAAAAATCATCAAAAGAAAAAAAAATTAGTTGGTATGTTTATTTTCTTCATGGAAAGGTCTTAGTTTAATCAGAATCATGCATCTTAGGTTGCTTTTTATTTTTAATGTGAGGATTTTGTTAAAGTAGGATTATATCATTTCTTTGCATTAAAAAAGAAATATTCATGGCTGGGCACAATGGCTCACATCTGTAATCCCAGCACTTTGGGAGGCCAAAGCAGGTAGATCACCTGAGGTCAGGAGTTCGAGACCAGCCTGGCCAATATGGTTAAACCCCGTATCTACTAAAAACACAAAAATTAGCTGGGCATGGTGGTGAGCACCTGTAATCCCTGCTAATGGGGAGGCTGAGGCAGGAGAATCACTTGAACCTGGGAGGCAGAGGTTGCACATTCTCATCAGCATTTATTGCTTGTCTTTTGGATAATTCTAATTGAAGTGAGATAATATCTCATTGTAGTTTTGATTTCCATTTCTCTGATCAATGATGTCGAGCACCTTTTCATATATCTGTTTGCCATTTGCATGTCTTTAAAGAAACGTCTATTCAGATTTTTGCCCATTTTTCATCTGATTATTAGACTTTTTTTCCCTATAGAGTTGTTTGAACTCCTTCTATAGTCTGGTTTTTAACCCCTTGTCTTGTGGGTAGTTTGTAGATTTGTTTTTCCATTCTGTGGGTTGCCTCTTTCCTTGGCTGTGCAGGAACTTTTTAACTTGATGTGATCCCATTTGTCCATTTTTGCTTGGGTTGCCTGTGTTTGTGGGGTACTCAAGAAATCTTTGCCCACTCCAATGTCCCAGAGAATTTCCCCAATGTTTTCTTGTAGTTGTTTCATAATTTGAGGTCTTAGATTTAAGTCATTAATCCATTTTGACTTGATTTTGTATATGGTGAGAAATAGGGGTTTACTTCCATTCATTCTTCTGCATATGGACATTCCGTTTTCCCAGCACCATATATTGAAGAGACTGTCTTTTCCCCAATGTATGTTCCTGGCATCTTTGTTGAAAATGAGTTTACTGTAGGTGTGTGGGTTCACTATTGGGTTTCTGGGTTCACTCTTCTGTTCCATTGGTCTACATGTCTGCTTTTATGTCAGAACTATGCTGTTTTGGTTACTATAGCTCTATAGTATAGTTCAAAGTCAGGTAATGTGATTCCTCCAGTTTTGTTGTTGTTGTTGTTGTTGTTTCATTTTGTTTTGTTTTGTTTTGCTTAGGATAGCTCTGACTATTCTGGGTCTTCTGTGGTTTCACATAAATTTTAGAATTGTTTTTTCTATTTCTGTGAAGAATATCCTTGGCATTTTTATAGGGATTGCACTGAATCTGTAGATTGCTTTGGATAGTATGGGCATTTTAACAATACTGATTCCCCCAGTCCACAAATATGGAATATCATTCCATTTTGTGTGTGTGTGTCCTCTTCAATTTCTTGTATCAGTGTTTTATAGTTTTCATTGCAAAGATATATTTCACTTCTTTAGTTAATTCTTAGATATTTTATCTGTAGCTATTATAAATAGGATTACTTTTTTGATTTCTTTTTCAGATTGTTCTCTGTTTGCATATAGAAATGTTATGGAGTTTTGTATGTTGATTTTATGTCCTGCAAATATATTGAACTTATTTATCAGCTCTAATAGTTTATTGGTAAGAGTCTAAGTTTTCCTAAATGTTAAGATCATATCATCTGCAAGCAAGGATAATTTGACTTGATCCTTTCCAATGTGGATGCCCCTTATTTCTTTCTCTTGTCTGATTGCTCTAGATAGGACTTCCAGTGCTCTGTTGAATAGTGGTGGTAAAAGTAGGCATCCTTGTCAGTTTTTTCCCATTCAGTCTGATACTAGCTGTATGTCTGTCATATATGGCTTTTATTATGTTGAGTATGTTCCTTCTATACCCAATTTTTTAAGGGTGTTTATCAGGAAGGGATGCTGAATTGTATCACATGCTTTATTTAGCATCAATTGAATGATCATAGTTTTTGTCCTTCATTCTGTTGATGTGACTTATCACATTGATTGATTTACATATGTTAAATGATCCTTGCATCCCTGGAATAAATCCCACTTAGTCATGATAGATTATCTTTCTAATGTATTGTTGAATTCAGTTTGCTAGTATTTTGTTGAGAATTTTTGCATTGATATTCATCAGAGATTGGCCTGTAGTTGTTTTTCGTTTTTAATTTGCCTTTGTCTGGTTTTGCTGTTAGGGTAATACTGGCCTGGTAGAATGAGTTTGGAAGTATTCCCTCCTCTGTTTTTTAGAATAATTTGGATAGGACTGGAATTAGTTCTTTTATAGAATTCAGAAGTGAAGCCATTGGGTCCTGGGCTTTTCTTTAGTGGGAGGCTTTTTATTGTGTCTTCAATCTCATTACTTGTTATTGGTCTGCTCAGGTTTTGGATTTCTTCATGGTTCAATCTGGGTAGGTTGTTTGTATCTAGGAATTTATCCATTTCTTCTAGATTTTCCAATTTATTGGCATATACTTGATCACAGTAGCCACTGATGATTCTTTGAATTTCTGCAGTATTGGTTGTAATGTCTCCTTTTACATCTCTAGTTTTATTTACTTGGGCCTTCTCTCTTTTTCTTAATCTGGCTAAAGGTTTGTCAATTTTATCTTTTCTAAAACCCAACTTTTTGTTTCATTGACCTTTTGGATTGTTTTCTTCATTTCAATTTCATTTCTTTCTGCTCTGATGTTTATTATTTCTTTTCTTCTACTAATTTTGGGTTAGGTTTACTCTTGCTTTTCTAGTTCTTTAAGATGCATCATTAGGTTATTTATTTGAGGTGTCTCTTCTTCTTCTTCTTCTTTTTTTTTTAAGAGACAGGGTCTTACTGTGTTGCCCAGGCTGGAGTACACTGGCATGATCATCTCTACTCACTGCAACCTCTGCCTCCTGGGCTCAAGTAATCCTCCTGCCTCAGACTCCTGAGAAGCTGGGACCACAAACGTGCACCACCACACCTGGCTAATTTTTTGTATTTTTGATGGAGACGGGGTTTCACCATATTGACCAGGCTGGTCTAGAACTCTGGAGCTCAAGTGATTCATCTGCCTCAGCCTTGCAGAATGCTGGAATTACACACATGGGCCACCACACCCGGCCTCTCTTCTTTTTTTATGTAGGCACTTGTAACTATAAACTTCCCTCTTAGTACTGTTTTCACTGTGTCCTATAGGTTTTGGCATGTTGTGTTTCCATTATCATTTGTTTCAAGAAATTTTTCAATTTCTCTCAATTTCTTCATTGACCGACTGGTCATTCAGGGGCATATTGTTTAATTTCCAAGTGTTTCTATAGTTTCCAAAATCCCTCTTGTTGATTTCTAGTTTTATTCTATTGTGGTCAGAGACAATGTTTGATATTAATTATTTCAAATTTTTGAATATGTTTTAAGAGTTGTTTTGTGACCTAACATGGTTTATCCTTGACAATGATCCATATGCTGAGGACAGTATGTATTCTGTGGCCAATGAAAAGTTCTATAAATATCTATTAGGTCCATTTTTTCTATAGTACAGATTAAGTCTGACGTTTCTTTATTGATTTTCTGTCTGGAAAATCTATCTAGTGCTGAAAGTGGGGTTTTAAAGTCTGTAGCTATTATTGTATTGCATTCTCTTATCTCTTTCTAGCTCTAATATTTGCTTTATATATGGGTGCTCCAGTGTTGGGTGCACATATATTTACAATTTTTATATCCTCTTGCTGAATTGACCCTTTTATCATTGTATAATGACCTTTGTCTCTAGTTTCTGTCTTGAAATCTATTCTCTCTGCTATAGAGAGAGAATGGCTACAAATCCTTTTTTTTGTTTGTTTCCATTGGCATGTTATACCTTTGTCCATCACTTCATTTTTAGTCTATGTATGTCTTTATAGATAAAACGTATTTCTTGTAGGCAACAGATCATTGGGTCTTTCTAAAAATCCATTGAACCACTCTTTTGAAGAGTTTAGACTGATATGTAAGGACTTACTCCTGTTATTTTGTTATTTCTTTTCTGGTTTTGTGGCCTTTTTCCTTTTCTTTCTTCCTTTTAGTGAAGGTGATTTTCTCTGGTGATATAATTTCTTTTTTACTTTTTGGATATCCATTGTATGTTTTTCAATTTGAGATTACCATGAGGCTTGCAAATACTATCTTATAACCCATGATTTTAAGCTGGTAACAACTTAGGACTATTTGCATAAACAAACAAGCAAAAAGAAAACTAATAAAAACTCTACAGTATAACTTTGTCCTCCTGCTTTTTAACTTTTTGTTGTTTCTCTTTATATCTTATTGTACTGTCTTGAAAATTTGTAGTTGCTATTTTTGATTGGTTCATCTTTTAGTCTTTCTATTTACAAGAGTAGTTTATACACCTGTTACAGTGTGATAATATTCTGTGTTGTTCTATGTGCTTATTATCACAAGTGAGTTTTGTGCCTTTACATGTTTTCTTATTGCTCATGAACGTCCTTTTCTTAGAGATGGAAGTACTCCCTTTAGCATTTCTTGTAGGACAGGTCTGGTGTTGATGAAATCCCTCAGCTTCTATTTTGTTTGGGATGGTCTTTATTTCTCCTTCAGGTTTGATATTTTCACTGGATATACCATTCTAGGGTAAAGGTTTTTTGCCTTCAGCACTTTAAATATGTCATGCCACTCCCTGGTTCTAAGTCTTTTCTAAGACTGAAAAGTGTGCTGCCAGATGGGGGGGCTCTATTGTATGTTATTTATTTCCTTTCTCTTGCTCCTTTTAAAATCCTCTTTTTTTTTTTTTCTTTTGAGAAGGAGTCTCACTCTGCAATCCCGGCTCACTGCAAACTCCACCTCCTGGGTTCAAGCGATTCTCCTGCCTCAGCCTCCTGAGTAGCTGAGATTACAGGCACACACCACCACGCCTGGCTAATTTTTGTATTTTTAGTAGTGATGAGGTTTCACCATGTTGGCCAGGATGGTCTTGATCTCCTGATCTTGTGATCCACCTGCCTTGGCCTCCCAAAGTGCTAGGATTACAGGTGTGAGCCACAATGCCCAGCCTAGAATCCTTTCTTTATCCTTAACCTCTAGGAGTTTGATATTAAACGCATTTAAGTAGTCTTCTTTGGGTTAAATTTGCTTGGTGGTCTGTAACCTTGTCCTTGGATATTGATATCTTTCTCTAGTTTTGGGAAGTTCTCTGATACCCCTTTGAATTAACTTTCTACCTCATCTGTTTCTTTACCTCCTCTTTAAGGCCAATAACTTAGATTTTCCCTTTTGAGGCTATTTTCTAGATATTGTAGGTGTGCCTCATTCTTCTTTTTTCTGTTGTCTCCTGACTGTATTTTTAAATAGCTTGTCTTCAAGCTTGCTAATTATTTCTTCTGCTTGATCAGTTCTGCTGGTATGAGATTCTGATGTGTTCTTCAGTATGTCAATTGCATTTTTCAACTCCAGCATTTCTGCTTGATTCTTTTTAATTATTTCAATCTCTTTATTCAGTTTATCTGACAGAATTCTGAATTCCTTGTTTGTGTTATCTTGAATTTCTTTGAGTTTTCTTAACACAGCTATTTTGAATTCTGTGTCTGAAAGGTCGTATATCAGTTTCTCCAGGATTGGCCCCTGGTGCCTTATTTAGTTTGTTTAGTGAGAACATGTTTCCTGGATGATCTTGATGCTTATGGATGTCCATCAGTGTCAGGGTATTGAAGAGTTGTATTTATTGTAGTCTTTGCTGTCTGGGATTTTTTGCACCTGTCCTCCTTGGGAAGGCTTTCTAGGTATTCAGAAGGTTTTGGGTGTTATGATCTAAACTTTATCTACATTAGGGAGCACCCCAAGCCCAGTAACACTGTGGTTCTAGCAGACTCTTAGAGATACTGCTTTGGTGATCTTGGATAAGATCCAGAAGAATTTTCTGGATTACCAGACAGAGACGCTTGTTATTTTCTCTTACTTTCTCCTAGACAGTCTCTCTGTTTCTCTTTGCTGGACTACCTGGAGCTGGAGGTGGGTGACATAGGTACCCCTGTGGGCACTCATTTCTATCTGTTGAAGACTTCCCCCATGTTATGGTTAAAATGCTTATTTATGTTTAATGATAGATTTCAGATTGCAGTTAATCTGAGTGTGGAACGCTATGCCCTGGTATTTGGAATCAACACCTTTATTGCCTTGGTGATTCAGACCATCATAACTGTGATTGTAGTAGATCAGAGAGGGCTCAACTTGCCAATCAGCATTCAGGTAAGCTGTAATACTTTTGTTTTCAACTAGGTAACCTCAAAGGTTTCTCAACCTTGCAACAAGCAATATTTAAATTTCTTGAGTTCCTTGGTTAAGCAAATTTTAAAATATACAACTCCTTAATTATCATACTGTAGCACACCAAGTACGTTTTGAGCAATAATTGCAACTAGGACAACATTAACCTGGATAATGCAGGTAAGAAGTAACCTCAGTGCTTAAATTTATTCTTGGAGACATTGAATGTAACATTGCACCAGCCTCCAAACAAAGACATAGAGACAAATCAATGAGTTTTAGTGATTTTTTGTTTTGTTTTGTTTTTTACTATTGATGATAGTAGCTATGATTTTAACCCAAGCAACCTGCTCTGAAGCCAAGACTCTTAGTCACTGTATTGCTTACATCTTCTTACTTGATCTTGATTTCTTACTTGATTTTGATTTCTTACTTGATAGGAGAGTATTGTTCAACCTAAATGACCCACATTAAAAACCTGGGTCTCAGTTACCCCATAATCCAAGCAAACCAACAGTATTATGTTGTATTATCATTGACATAGATGGTCATATTTTATATGTGGCTAATTATTTGGTTTTCTCCAGTTTTTAGTTTATGGGAGCTATTTTGCAGTAATTGCTGGAATTTTCCTAATGAGAAGCATGTATATTATCTACTCAACCAAATCCCAGAAGGATGTACAGAGCCCTGCTCCAAGCGAGAATCCAGATATGTCTCACCCAGAGGAAGAGAGTAATGTCATCATGTCAACAAAACTCTAACCTCATTGCAACAACTGCAGCAGTGGCTTTCAAAGCTATGCAATAATAAGGAAGGATTTTGAGATGGGTGGCATATGTTTTGCCATAACTTGACATGCTTTGTGCAAATCGGGATTCCAATGGACCTTTCAAAACCACAACAAAACCTCAGTTGTAGACGAGTTCTCTATCTGCCCAATTTTACTGGATGCAATTGACAGAACCCATCATCATAATTAAGCAACCCATATTGGGGACCCCCCTGTGACTAGTAGCAGCTGGAAAATTCTGGTTTCTCTCACTTGTAAGGACACGCAGATGGTGTGGAACCAAACCATGAGAAAACTCCAGACATCCTGGAGTTGGTATTCATCATTTGTGGGGAGAAATACTAACTGGACGGACCCTATTGCTTGGCTTAAATACTTGTTTGATCTTACCAAAGAAGTCAACGCATGGGACCTTTTTGTCACATGAGCCATTTTCTTTCTTCTTCTAATAAGTGTATTTCTGTTTAAGTTACAGTTCTCCAAGAGAATTACAAGGTTTATCCCATTTCTAAGGGCTTGTCTTCAACTCTGATAACAGCATTATTCACAAGTTATGATTTGATAGTATTATTATTTAATTTTTTATGATTATTTTCCATGTTGTGCTCTGAGTTTTGCTGTTGAAAGTCTACCTCAAGAATAGCTCCAGATCCTCTTGTGTATTTGCAGAATGACACTGAGGTCATTTCCTAGTGGCCGGGAGAGGCAGGGAGTCTTCTCTCCACCACCATATAGAGGTGTTAATGCATCTATGGGCCAGGTGCAGTGGCTCACTCCTGTAATCCCAGCAATTTGGGAGGCCAAGGTGGGAGTTTTGCTTGAGGCCAGAGGTTCAAGACCAGCCTGGGCAACACAGTGAGACCTGACTCTACTAAAAAATTAAAAAATTAGCTGGGCAGCATGGTGTGTGCCTGTAGTCTCAGCTACTTGGGAGGCCATCGGGGGAGGATGGGTTGAGCACAGGAGTCAGAGGCCGCAGTGAGCTATAATTGCACCACTGCACTCCAGCCTGGGCAACAGAGTAAGACTGTCATCCCCCTCTCCCACAAAACAGCACCTGTGTGATGTCTGTCTAAAATAGGAAAACTTAAAGGAGGTTTCTAGAAGTATTAGAAATAAGAAAACACTGATGGAGGGAGTGGAATGAAACACCTGTTTTTTGTTTGTTTGTTTGTTTGTTTGTTTGTTTTGAGACGGAGTCTCGCTCTCTCACCCAGCCTGGAATGCAGTGGCGTGATCTTGGCTCACTGCAAACTCCGCCTCCTGGGTTCAAGCCATTCTCCTGCCTCAGCCTCCTGAGTAGGTGGGACTATGGGTGTGCACCACCATGCCTGGTTAATTTTTATATTTTTAGTAGAGACGGGGTTTCACCATATTGGCCAGGCTGGTCTCAAATTCTTGACTTCAGGTGATCTGCCTGCCTCGGCCTCCCAAAGAGCTGAGATTACAAGTGTGAACCATCATGCCGACCAAAACACCTAATTTTTAAATGGCAGCAATTGTGCTACATAAAATGTGTCAAAATTTTAAAGAGTTTTAAACATTTTTTTGATGAATTCTGCTGAAAATTATCTGAACATACCTGTTTTTCGAAACTTCAAGAAGGGATGCATTGAGCAGTCTGACAGTGAGAATAAAGAATGCTGAGTCAAGATTTATATTAGGGCTGGCAGCTGTGGCTCACACCTGTCACCCCAGCAATTTGGGAGGCTGAGGTGAGAGGATAATTTGAGGGTCGGAGTATGAGACCATCTTGGCCAACATAGCAAGACCCTGTCTCTAAAACAAATCAAAAAAAATCTTTAATTGCATTTTGATATGGTTTGGATCTGTGTCCCCACCAAATCTCATGTTGAAGTGTAATCCCCAGTGTTAGAGGTGGGGCCAGCTGGGAGGTGACTGGATCATGGGAGTGAATCCTTCATGAATGGTTTAGCACCATCCCCTCAGTGCTGTTCTCATGACAGCGAGATATCCTAAGATCTGGTTGTTTAAAAATGGGTAGCACCTCCTCGCTCTCTCTTTCTCCTGCTTTGGCCATGTGAAGATGCCTGCTCCCACTTTGCCTTCTGCCATGAGTAAAAGCTCCCTGAGGACTCCCAGAAGCAGATGCTGCCATGCTTCCTATATAGCCCGTGAGCCAATTAAACGCCTTTTCTTACAAATTACCTAGTCTCGGGTGTTTCTTCATAGCAATGTGATACTGGACTAATATGTTTCTCAAGTACACTTCTCTCCAAATCCCCAAATTCATTCACTGGACTAAGATCCAGCCCAAGAACCAATGCACTCACTTAGTGGAGAAAACGAGTAACATTCCTACTTACATTGAAGGCAAGGAAGGAATGGCTGCTATTCTTCTTTTTTTTGATAGAATCTTGCTCTGTCACCCAGGCTGGGGTGCAATGATACAATCTCAGCTCACTGCAACCTCTGCCTCCCGGGTTCAAGCAATTCTCCTGCCTCAGCCTCCTGAGTAGCTGGGATTATAGGCGCCTGCCACCCTGCCCAGCTAATTTTTGTATGTTTAGTAGAGATGGGGTTTCACCATGTTGGTCAGGCTGGTCTCGAACTCCTGGTCTCAGGTCATCTGCCTGTCTCAGCCTCCCAAAGTGTTGGGATTACAGGCGTGAACCACCTCGCACTCAGTCCATTATCCTTCTTTTTTAACGTATTATACTGGAGGTGTTAGGCATCACAATTAGACAAACAAGAAAAATCAGAAGTCAAAAATTGGAAAGGAGGCCAGGTGCAGTGGTTCACGCCTGTAATCCCAACATTTTGGGAGGCTGAGGCGGACAGATCACATGAGGCCAGGAATTGTAGGCAAGCCTGGGAAACATGGTGAAACCCTGTATGTACTAAAACCAACAAAATTAGCTGAGTGTGGTGCATGCCTGTAATCCCAGTTACTCGGTGGCTGAAGCATAAGAATCACTTAAACCCAGGAGGCAGAGGTTGCAGTGAGTTGAGATTGTGCCACTGCACTCCAGCCTGAGCGACAGAGTGAGACTCAAAGGGGACAAAAAAATGCATTATGATTCATTCACATATTCACCTATAACAAAATTAACTGCTAAAAAATGAGGAAGATCTTTAGTGACACAGAACCCTGAGAGCTCTATTATCAAGTGGAAAAAAGTCAAGCACCAAAGTAATAATGAATGCAGCAACTCAGCATTTGTACAAAAAGGAGAAAAACATCTGTATTGGCTTACATATGCATATAACTTTTCTAAAAAGACAAATGAGGCCAGGCACGGTGGCTCATGCCTGTAATCCTAGCACTTTGGGAGGCTGAGGCAGGTGGATTGCTTGAGTTCAGGAATTCGAGACCAGTCTGGGCAACATGGTAAAACCCTGTCTCTACAAAAAATACAAAAATTAGCTGGGTATGGTGGCTTGCACCTGTACTCCCAGCTACTTGAGGGGGATGAGAAAGGAGGATCGCTTGAGCCTGGAGGTGGAGGTTGCAGTGAGTTGAGGTCGCGCCACTGCACTCCAGCCTGGGTGACAGAGTGAGACCCTGTCTAGAACGAACGAACCAACAATCAAACAAATAAATAAATAAACAAATGAAATTCATACCAATGATTGCCCGTTGTGGAGTAATGGGAAATGGGAGGGAGACCTCACATTCTCACGGCATTTGATGCTTGCACCAAATGAATAACCCACCAGTAAATTAAAATACTACTTTTACAAAAAAGCATTTAACCTCTTCAAAAATAAATTTGCATTGAAGAATAAGGAGCTGGAGATTTGCTATGCAACCATTATGATGGTTTTATATTTTTGGTAATGTGAATGAATTACTAAATGTGCATTTATAATTAAAAGGGACAAACAACAGAAGAAAAAAATAAGTAGGCCTGGTCAGGCACCATGGCTTATGCCTGAAATCCCGGCACTTTGGGAGGCTAAGGTGGGAGGATCACTTGAGCTCAGGAGTTCAAGACCACCCTGGGCAACATAGTGAGACTCCATCTCAAAAAATTAATAATAATAATAAGTAGATCTGATACTGAAAAATAAAATTAAAATTCTTTATTTGGTATCTCATTAATGAAAAGAAATTTTTTAAATAACGACCCCTCATATAAGTAGCAGCCACTTTGGGGTGTCATTTGATGATCAATCCGAACTGTGATTCCTCAGTCAGGAAAGAGGCTCATAGGCGTATGAAACTGGTTCAAAGTCAAGCACGCAGGAAAGAGTGAAGGTGCAATTTGAATTCAGGTATGTCTGACCACTGTGGTCTTTCTATGATACCATCCTGCTCTATACTCAACACAGGAGAGTATTGTACCCACTCATGAAAGATAAAATCCAGAGCGGGGTCCCTATTTCCCCGGTCCATGGACTGGTACTGGTCGGTGGCCTGTTAGGAACTGGGCCACACAGCAGGAGGTGAGTGGCAGGTGAGTGAGCAAAGCTTCATCTGTATTTACAGCTGCTCCCCATCGCTCACATTACCACTTGAGCTCTGCCTCCTGTCAGATCAGCGGAGGCATTAGATTCTCATAGGAGTGGGAACCCTACTGCGAGCAGTGCGTGCTAGAGATCTAGGTTGCATGCTCCTTATGAGAATCTAATATCTGATGTCTGTCACTGTCTCCTATCACTCCCAGATGGCACCATTTAGTTGCAGGAAAACAAGCTCAGGGCTCCACCAGTTCTACATTATGGTGAGTTGCATAATTATTTCATTATGTATTACAATGAAATAGTAATAGAAATACAGTGCCCAAGGCCAGGCACAGTGGCTTACGCCTGTAATCCCAGCACTTTGGGAGGCCGAGGCAGACAGATCACTTGAGGTCAGGAGTTCGAGACCAGCCTGCCCAATTGGTGAAACGCCATCTCTACTAAAAATACAAAAATTAACCTAGCATGGTGGCGGGCACCTGTAATCCCAGCTACTCAGGAGGCTGAGGTAGGAGAATTGCTTGAACCTGGGAGGCAGAGGTTGCAGTGAGCCAAGATCGTGCCACTGCACTCCAGCCTGGGTGACAGAGTGAGACTCTGTCTAAAAAAAAAAAAAGAAAGAAAGAAAAGAAATACAGTGCACATTAAATGCAATGTGCTTGAATCATCCTGAAACCATCCCCTCTACCCAGTCTGTGGAAAAATTGTCCTCCACAAAACCAGTCCCTGGTGCCAAAAAGTTTGGGGACCACTAACCAGCAAAATGTCAACTTATAGGATTGCAGGGAAATTAAGTGTTGTGAATTTTAAAGTATATTTTAGAATAACTCAGGAGTAGTTAGAAAACATTTTGATCTAAAGAATTTTTATATTTCAAAAGTTTCTTACATAACTGCCCTTTACCGGGCACCATAAAATCAGTGACGGTTGGCGAGGTGTGGTGGCTCATGCCTGCAATCCCAGCACTTTGAGAGGCGAAGGCAGTAGGGTTGCTTGAGGCCAGGAGGTCAAGATCAGCCTGGACAACATAGTGAGACCACATCTCTACAAAAAACTTTTTAAAATTTTTGCTGGGTGTGGTGGTGTGAGTCTGTAGTCTTGACTACTCAGGAGGCTGAGGCAGGAGGACCATTTGAGCCCAGGAGTTTGAGGCTGCAGTGACATATGATTTTGCCACTGCTCTTTAGCCTGGGTGACAGAGACCCCATATTCTAAAGAAAAAAAAAATCAATGAATTTAAAGTAAAAAAGATGGCATGGTCCCTCTTTTAAGGACTAGCAGACTAGCAGTAAGATAAATAGGATTAGCAGCCAAACACATGCTCTTCCAGAGAGAGGTTAAGGCCAAAAGAGCAGATTCCCAGATGCATGCTAGGAGGGCCGATCAACTCCACCTGCTCAGGGCAAGGAACTCATGACAAAAAGAAACTACTGATCACTGAGCTGAGTCCTGAGTGTGAGCTGTTGAGAACTTTTAGAACATTTAAGATTATCTGTGTACCTGTATTTTTTCAGATGCAGTAGGTTTTATACATTGTTCCTATGTGATTTATAACTCTGAACAGCAACCCTTCCCTTTTAGTATTTAAATTATAAATAGGGATGGTTTTTACTTTATTATTTTTTTTAAGGATGTGATGCTTGGCTCTGTGTCCCCACCCAAATCTCACCTTGAATTGTAATCCCCATAATCCTCATGTGTCAAGGGCAGGACCAGGTGGAAGTTGTTGAATCATGGCGGTGATTTCCCCCATGCTATTCTCATGGAAGTGATTGAGTTCTCATGAGATCTGATGGTTTTATAAGCATATGGCATTTCCGCTGCTTGCAGTCACTCTGTCCTGCCACCTTGTGAAGAAGATGCTTAGCCTTCTGCCATGATTGCAAGTTTCCTGAGGCCTCCCAAGCCATGCTGAACTGTGAGTCGATTAAACCTCTTTCCTTTATAAATTACCCAGTCTCAAGTATTTCTTCATAGCAGTGTGAGAACAGACCAATACAGGTTGGTTTTTAAATGGAGATATATTTTGAACCTAAGGAAAAAAGTTAATTTTCAATTATTTCCTTCTCGATATGGCCTTTTGTGGTTGCTATGCTTCTTTTCTAAAATTAAAACAATGATTATCTGAATAAAAAACTATTCCAAGTAAGAGACATGGCCGAGCACAGTAGTTCATGCCTGTAATCCTAGCACTTTGGGAAGCCGAGGTGGATAGATCACCTGAGGTCAGGAGTTCGAGACCAGCCTGACCAACATGGAGAAACTCTGTCTCTACTAAAACTACAAAATTAAACAGGTGTGGTGGTGCATAGCTGTAATCGGGAGACTGAGGCAGGAGAATCGCTGGAACCCAAGAGGCAGAGGCTAAGGTGAGCTGAGATCGTGCCATTGCACTCCAGCCTGGGTGACAGAGTGAGACTCCATCTCAAAAACACAAACAAAACATAATCCTATGACCAGGCACGGTGGCTCACGCCTGTAATCTCAGCACATTGGGAGGCCAAGACGGGTGAATCACAAGGTCAGGAGTTCGAGACCAGTCTGGCCAACATAGTAAAACCCTGTCTCTACTAAAAATACAACAATTAGCCAGGTGTGGTGGCATGCACCTGTAGTCCCAGCTACTCAGGAGGCTGAGGCAGGAGAATCGCTTAAACCCGGGAGGCAAAGGTTGCAGTGAGCTGAGATCACACCATTGCACTCCAGGCTGGGTGACAGAGTGAGACTCCATCTCAAAAAAAAAAAAAAAAAAGAGAGACACAATCTTGTGGATCCTGTGGTCCACCTATATTCACTTTAACTGTAATGCTCTAGAAGAAACTTTTTGCCAGGTATCTTTTTCTTTTTTTTTTTTAAATATTGAGTCTCACTTTGTTGCCCAGACTAGAGTGCAGTGGTGTGATCTCGGCCTCACTGCCACCTTCTTCTGGGTTCATGCAATTCTCCTGCCTCAGCCTCTTGAATAGCCAGGAATTCAGGTGTTTGCCACCACACCCTGCTAATTTTTTGTATTTTTAATAGGGACAGGGTTTCACCATGTTGGCCAGACTGGTCTCAAACTCCTGACCTCAAGTGATCTGCCTGCCTCAATCTCCCAAAGTGCTGGGATTATAGGTGTGAGCCACCATGCCTAGCCTATCATGTCTGTATCTATTATCTTTTTCTCCACCAGTAATTTGACCAACCTTAAAACACATTTTAAAGAACGTGTATATCTGAATACCTGTTTTCAATTTATCAATAGCTACAGACTATGTGTACATTTTACTGACAAGAATGGAGAGTCTCCTTCAGGGTTTACACTTAAGAGACCTCATGACTACTAGCTTCCTTCCCTTCCTAGCAAAATTCCGTGGACTCTAGTTTGTCGTTTTCATTCCCCACTAGGAGACTGTCACGGATGCACCATGCAAAACATTATCCTGGAGTGATTATTTATTAGTGATCCCTCCGTTTCACTTGTAGGTCGACAAAACTTAATCTTGACCTATAAACTGTTTCAAAATAATCATTAATTTTTTCATGAAGAAAAAGACACACAAAGAGTTACCAGTCAGATTAGTACTATGCAAAATCAACCTGAAACCATGATCTAAACTAGGAAAGAGTTTGGAAAGGTAATTCCAGTTTTATCAAATACACTCAGTTTAGTTGTGGTTTTTTTTTTTTTTTTTGAGATGGAGTCTTGCTCTGTTGCCCAGGCTGGAGGGCAGTGGTGCAATCTTGGCTCACTGCAAGCTCTGCCTCCCGGGTTCATGCCATTCTCCTGCCTCAGCCTCCTGAGTAGCTGGGACTACAGGCGCCCGCCACCACACCTGTCTAATTTTTTTTTTTCTGTATTTTTAGTCCAGATGGGGTTTCGCCATGTTAGCCAGGATGGTCTCAATCTCCTGACCTTGTGATCCACCAGCCTCGGCCTCCCAAAGTGCTGGGATTACAGGTGTGAGCCACTGTGCCTGGCCCGCTCAGTTCAGTTTTTAGTAAGGATATTCCAGTGGCCAATCTGCTTACCTGCTTTTGACTTTGTTTCAGTCATGGATCACCGCCAAAATTTATTGAGC
Source organism: Trachypithecus francoisi (assembly GCF_009764315.1). Classification (NCBI taxonomy): domain Eukaryota; kingdom Metazoa; phylum Chordata; class Mammalia; order Primates; family Cercopithecidae; genus Trachypithecus; species Trachypithecus francoisi. The sequence goes on from NW_022681458.1 coordinate 13,188,313, forward strand.
CAATCTGGGGTTGTTCCTACAGTAATCATCTGTGTGTATAGATTTTTCTCTCCACAGAGCAGCCAGAAGAGTTTTTCTTCTCTCATACCAGAATTAGAGAGAAATGTGGCCTCAAAGAAGAATACATGCTTAGTTTAAGTTTACACTCACAGACAGACATTTATGATTCTTGGATAATAAATAACAAAGATTCACATTTTTGTATTCACCTTAACCGGGATTCATTTCAGTGAAGCTTACTTAGTGTCATCTGTTTGCTTTTACACACACACAAAAGTAGTGGAGGATGGCTGGGATTCAGAACACTCAAATGCTTTATTTATACAGTATCTCAAATTGTAAATTCTGACCAGATGATCCTAATGCGCTGGACCTAAAATTAAAGTCTTACAAGGTAAAGGAAGACTTGGACAAATATTTCTCCAAAGGGAGTATTTATTCTTCTATGAGGTCATCTCACCATTTTTTTAAGCAATCCTAGAAGGTACATCATCTGCTCCCAGGATTTATCCCAATATATCTGCAGATCATGGAAATACAAGTAAGAGAAGATAAGAGGCTGCAGCATTTCACTTGCTTTGGGATAGAAATGTCACTTAAATCAGAAATTTACTCTTTTTCCAAGAACCATTTTCCTCCCCGCAATCACCTTCCCTCATGTAAACAATCCACCACTTGTCCTTGTTAAAACAAAATGAGAAATTTTGTCTGTCCTAAATGAAGACTTGAACCATTGGGCTAGTTTTAGATTCTCCAAGTAAAGCCAAGGAAAGAGTGCATGGAGAATGATACTGATTGGAAGCCTAAATACCACTACTTTTCGTGGCTAGACTAAAGGCAAAATGGGGGAGGAATGCAGTTTGCCTCAGAAATAGAAACAGGACAGATACAGTCACATCTCAGACAGCTCTAGGGTGAGAATGATCAAGTCAAAACAAAAGACAAGCTCTACATCCATGTATCTACGTTATTTAGCCCTTTCTTATAAGTGAGAACATGCCATATTTGTCTTTCTGTATCTGAAATATTTCACTTAAGATAATGGCTTCCAGTTCCATCCATCTTGTTGCAAAAGACATGATTTCATTCTTTATTATGCCTGAATTGCATTTCAGGAAGGGTGGAGGTCCTGGGAGGGGTGGATTATAAGAAATTACTTAAGATGTATAATGTATATCATTCTTGTGATGGATACACTAAAAGCTTTGACTTCACCACTGGACTATATATTCATGTAACAAAATGACACCGTGTCCCATAAATTTACACACACACACACAGGGGAATAACAAGCACAGCCCAAATTCAGTCTAGAAGATCCTCTGGAGCATCAATTCAACTACTCTTTTTTTTAATTTTATATTAGTCAATAGAGATGGAGGTCTCCCTGAGTTGCCCAGACTGGCCTTGAACTCCTGGGCTCAAGTGATCCTCCTACCTAGGCCTTTCAAAGTGCTGGAATTATGGGCGTCAGCCACTGTGCCCAGCCAGTTCACCCGCTCTTAAAGGAAGACATTGGTAGACTATTGCCAGTAGCTCCTTCACTGCTCTGCCTTCTCTGTGGCTCTGCATGTGGCTTCTATTTCCCCAAGTTCAGATGGAAGGAAAGGAGCAGCAATTTGGGATGGACATCTGCACTTTCCTCTATGCCTTCTTCTATCCATTACCTTTCTCTTTCCTAGAAATTGAGATTCAGAGAACCAAAGCTCTTCTGAGTCTCTTAGGCAATCCATGTTATATTGTGACCAGAGTTGACTGAAACCAGAACAGTATTATGTGGGGGAAAAGAGGGGATGTTCCCTTTGTATGTACCCAGCATATTATAATTCAAGTTTTATGGAATCATAAGACATCATCGTATAATTCTCACGTATATAACAAGGCAAGAGAAGCTATTGAAGTGTAAGATGTTTTTACTTTACCATGTCAAAGTAAATATTCTTTAAGTCAGTTTCACAAAATGGCTGTGCTATCTGTGCACATTCAGAGATCACTGTCAAGAACACTTTTTTTTTTTTTTTTGAGATGGAGTCTTGCTTTGTCGCCCAGGCTGGAGTCAGTGGCACGATCTCAGGTCATTGCAACCTCCACCCCCTGGGTTCAAGCGATTCTCCTGCCTCAGCCTCCTGAGTAGCTGGAATTACAGGCATGTGCCACCATGCCCAGCTAATTTTTAAATTTTAGTAGAGATGGGTTTCATCATGTTGGCCAGGCTGGTCTGGAACTCCTGACCTCAGGTGATCCACCCACCTCGGCCTCCCAAAGTGCTGGGATTACAGGCATGAGCCACTGTGCCCAACCAAGAATACTTCTTACTAAGAAAGGAGTGATTAGAAAGCAGGGAACCCAACAATTCTACTTTTGTTATATACTTTATTAAGGGACCATGTGATTAAACCTTAATTGAATGGACTGATTCTCAATCATATTCTATTCCTTACAAAGTGTGTAAGTTATATAATACTCTTTGAGGCTCCATTTAATCAGTGTAAAATTAGGAGATACCATCTATTCTATATGTCCTGTTTATGTTTTATGTTTGTTTGTTTAAGACAGGGTCTCACTCCCATCACCCAGGCTGTAGTGCAGTGGCATAATCTCTGCTCACTGCAGCCTCTGCCTCTGGGGCTCAAGCAATTCTCCCACCTCAGCCTTCCAAGTGGCTGGGACTACAGGTGTACGCTACCATGCCTGGCTGATTTTTGTATTTTTTTTGTAGTGATGAGGTTTCTCCATGTTGCCCAGGCTGGTCTCAAACTCCTGGGCTCAAGCAGTCCAACTGCCTCAGTCTCCTCAAGTGCTGAGAATATAGGCATGAGCCACTGTGCCGGGCATCAGAATGTATTACTTTTTAACAAACACCATTTGATTATCGAGATGACAGTAGAGAAAAAGATGAATACAGAGAAAGAAAATGAAAAGGTTGAATTGATGGTGGCAATGTGGTCTTAGCCAGCATTGGGACCTGGAGAAACTGCAGAAGGAAGTTCTAAAGAATGGTGGCCGGGGGCAGTGGCTCATGCCTGTAATCTCAGCACTTTGGGAGGCCAAGTCGGGTGGATCACCTGAGGTCAGGAGTTTGAGACCAGCCTGGGCAACATGACGAAATCCCGTCTCTACTAAAACTATAAAAATTAGCCGGGTGTGTGGCTGCTGCCTGTAATACCAGCTGCTTCTGAGGCTGAGGCAGGAGAATCACTTGAACCTGGGAGGCGGAGGTTACAGTGAGCCAAGATCCTACCATTGCACTCCAGCCTGAGCAACAGAGTGAGACTCAGTCTCAAAACAAACACACAAAAACAAGAATGGATGTGAGGGTCTCCAATTTTCATCATAGTTTCCCCAGTGGGGGGCTTCCTTCCTGCCCGTTGTATCCTCCCTCTCAGCTGAAGAGTTAAAATAGAAGCATGAGGTTGACAGGATCCTGGTCACAGTCTTGCCTGTTCCTCCTGAGGCAGCTTGTGACCGTTCTCACATTTCCTTCAGAGGGCAGAGGGAAGCACATGGTAAGAGTCCGAGGTTAATCCAACTATCTGCATTTAGTTTCTGATAATTCTGTTTTTGAAGACATTTTCTAAGCAACTGGAGTGTTCTACACTCATGTTTGTTGACATTTTGCAAGAAAAGCTTGCGCTTACTTTCTCATTGCCTCCTGCTTGTGAAATTCCAGTCTAGCTCTAGAATCTGGCATTACTCTGGGATTTTTGTTGTTGTTGTTGTTCCTACATGCAAGTTTGAAATAGGAGGTAAATATTTATTTTTATCCTTTTTTTTTTTTTTTTTTTTTTTTTTGAGATAGAGTCTCGCTCTGTGGCCAGGCTGGAGTGCAGCGGCTGGATCTCAGCTCACTGCAAGCTCCGCCTCCTGGGTTCACGCCATTCTCCTGCCTCAGCCTCCCGAGTAGCTGGAACTACAGGCACCCGCCACCTCGCCCAGCTAGTTTTTTTTTGTATTTTTTTAGTAGACACGGGTTTCACCGTGTTAGCCAGGATGGTCTCGATCTCCTGACCTCGTGATCTGCCCGTCTCGGCCTCCCAAAGTGCTGGGATTCCAGGCTTGAGCCACCGCAACCGGCCATTTTTTTTCTTTTTAAGTTTATTTATTTATTATTCTTTAAATGTATTTCATGTCATTCTCAATTTATTTTATTTTTTAATTTTTTTGAGACAGAGTCTCACTGTGTTGCACAGGCTGGTCTCGAACTCCTGACCTCAAACAATCCTCCCACATTAGCCTTCCAAAGTGCTGGAATTACAGGTATGAGCCACTGCACCCAGACTTTTTTTTTTAATGTACCATTTTAGCTATTTTATGTTTATTTATTTATGTTTTTAGAGACAAGGTCTCAGTCTGTTGCCCCGGCTAGAGAGCAATGGTGCGGTCACGACTCACTGCAGCTCTGATCTGGGCTCAAGTGATCCTCCTGCCTCAGCTTCCCAAGTCTCTGGGACTACAGTGCGTGCCACCACACCTGTTGTATTAGTTTGTTCTCACACTGTTACAAAGACATACCCGAGTCTGGGTAATTTATAAAGAAAAGAGGCTTAATTGGCTCACGATTCTGCAGCCTGTACAGGAAGCATGGCTAGGGAGGCCTCAGGAAACTTACAATCATGGCAGAAGGCGAAGGGGAAAGGGGCACGACTTACACGGTGGGAGCAGAAGGAATAGAGCCAAGGGGAAAGTGCTACACGCTTTTCAACAACCACATCTCGTGAGAATACACTCACTATCATAAGTAAAGTCCGCCCCATGATTCAATCACCTCCCACCCGGCCCCTCCTCCAACAGTGGGAATTACAATTTGACATGAGATTTGGGTGGGGACACAGAGTCAAACCATATCACCCAGGTAATTTATTTTATTTTATTTTATTTTATTTTAGGAGACAGAGTCTCACTCCATCACCCAGGTTGGAGTGCAGTGGCACAGTCTCAGCTCACTGCAGCCTCCACCTCTCGGGTTCAAGTGATTCTTGTGCCTCAGCCTCCCGAGTAGCTGGGATTACAGGCACACCTGGTTAATTTTTATATTTTTAGTAGAGGCGGGGGTTTCACCATGTTGGCCAGGTTGATCTTGAACTCCTGGCCTCAAGTGATCTGCCTGCCTCAACCTCCCACAGTGCTGGGATTACAGGCATGAGCCACTGTGCCCAGCCTTATTTTTAGTTTTGGAGACAGTGTCTTTCTATATTGCCCACGTTGGTCTTGAACTCCTGGCCTCACATCATCTCTCACCTCTTTCTTCCAAAGCACTGGGATTACAGATGTAAGCCACAGTGCTCAGAAAATCAGTTTTTATTTTAAACACAAATACATTCTCACCACATTAAAAAAAAAAAAAGCCCTAATTGTAGTAAATTGTAGTAAATGTCTTTATTAAATCAATTTAGAGAATAGATATGTGGTTTTAGCACTTCTAGTAAGTTAAAGCAGACCTACAAGGAATTGGGCTGAGGACCAATAAGCAAAGTCAAGTGTGACTGCTGTGTCATAGACACAGGCTTCCTCAGGAACTTAGGCCATTGAGGACCTGGCTACGTGTTCTCTGCCAGGCTGTGTCCTTCTGCTGGAGCTTGAAGTGCGCAGATCAAGAAGTGAGGACAGAAACATGGGTATAAGGGGAGGAGAGGAAGAACTAGCTGAGGCTCACCATTATGAGCTGGGGCCCAGGAGGACAGACAGCCTCCTTTGTCAATTCTTGCTGCCCGTGACCTTGGCGGCATGGGTGTCCTGCAGGAAGAGGATCCCTTTGTTATGGAGCTAACCATGTACGTGGCTGACCAAAAGGTCGCAGAAGCCGAAAGAAGATCCAGGAGAATACAGAGCCATTGCAGGCCTTGGCTGCTGCCTCACGCCAATGAATTAAGGAAAAGGAGAAGAAAAAAAGAAGTAAAGGAAAAGGTTATTAACATCTGGTAGAGCTGAATCAAGTTCCTTTTCTTTCTTTTCTTTTTTCTTTTTTTTTTTTCTGTCAGACTTGTCTCTGACACAAGGTTGCTTTTCATCAAACCAAAATTCAAGCAAAAAAATCTGTGTTTTGCTGTAGTATGGGTATTGACAACAATGGATGTAGCCATTTCACACACTGGCTAGCAAGATACAGGTGTGTTTATTCTTCCCTTTCAGGGGACACGACTATATCTTCACAGTGGGCCACATGGAAGTCCACAGGGATCTTCTGGGGGAGTGGGCTTTGGGGAATCTTACCAGCTGTTACCCCCAGAAGTGGGCAAGCTTTGTTGGTTATTTAATATTCATTCAGGTTACAGTTACATATGCATCATCATCCATTTAGTTACAGCCCCTAATTATACCATATTATTTTATCTTAGTAATTTCAGTTCCAAGAATAGCATTTGATAAGATATTTATGGTACTGTATTAAATACTTCATGCTAGATACCATACTGCTTCTGAATATTGCTAGATACCATAATGCTGTCTGAATATAAGAATAGGAAACTTATATTGATGCTTATGATCAGTGAGCAGTGATACCGTCTCCAGTTTTAATATATCTTTTTGTTTACCATCACACCCAGTTTTTCTTATCTACTTTAGTAATTCCTGCACAACTATTTCTTTGAAAAACAAATTACAACATGTTCTCAGGGAAGATACAAAAAAACAAAAACAAAAACCAAAAAAACTTAAATGCAAAGATTACAAGAAATGCTAAATTCCGTGAAAGTTTACAAAGTTCAAAAGAACACTTATACCCACAAAGTAAAGATAAAGTTAAGTCTGAGTTAGGTAAGTAAGCTGAAGAATTAAGAGGCCCTTAGGCCACTTGGAAAGCACATGAAAGCAAAGAAGTGCCCCTTTTCTGTTAGATCATATATTCTTAGATTAATGATCAAGCTGATTAGTAATAAAGCAACATATCTGGAAAAGTATCCTCAGTCTAACACTACAGGACCCAATCATATAGTCATGATCTGGTTCCTTTAGTTAGGAAATGAGTCAGATATTTATTGAACCCTACAACAAATCTAGTGCTGTGTGCAGAAAGCTCAATTATTTTAATCAGCTTATTTTAATTCTGCAGCAGTAAGTGAGGGAGAAAACTCTTAAATCATCTGATTTCTTTAGAAAGTACTATAAAGACACATGCACACGTATGTTTATTGCAGCACTATTCACAATAGCAAAGACTTGGAACCAACCCAAATGTCCATCAATGATAGACTGGATTAGGAAAATGTGGCACATATACACCGTGGAATACTATGCAGCCATAAAGAAGGATGAGTTCATGTTCTTTGCAGGGACATGGATGCAGCTGGAAACCATCATTCTCAGCAAACTATCGCAAGAACAGGAAACCAAACACCGTGTGTTCTCACTCATAGGTGGGAACTGAACAATGAGAACACTTGGACACAGGAAGGGGAACATCACACACCAGGGCCTGTCATGGGGAGGGGAAAGTGGGGAGGGATAGCATTAGGAGATATATCTAATGTAAATGACGAGTTAATGGGTGCAGCACACCAACATGGCACATGTATACATATGTAACAAACCTGCACGTTGTGCACATGTACCCTAGAACTTAAAGTATAATAAAAATTAAAAAAAAAAAAAGAATACTCCCCTAGCTTTTTGGGTTCCAGTTTTTTATTAGCCTTCACCCCTCCTTATTGCCAACCTAGTTGTTTCCTATCACATAAATATTCCTACCATGTAAACCTAGGGTCCTATAATCTGGATCAACTCAAGCACTTCTCCTACCTCATCAGGTTATGGAAAGTAACAACTTTCATTCAAGTGTTTAATACAAAGATTTAATGATGATTGGCTGATGCTGCATTTTAAGAACTTCTTGCCTATCATAAAATATGCCTTCAGTCTGAAACAGGCATCACATATTTCACTTGACACCTTATCAGTGCCATGCTGTGAATTGTATCAAAAAGAACTTCTGAAGCTGAGAGTACTACATAGGACTTCACAGTGAAATTAGATTTCTGCTGTACTAGAAGTTTCTTTAAATGTCATCATAGGTTCAAAAATTTTATTTTAGTGATATTAGTAAAGTAATATATGCTGGAGATATAAACATTTTATTCTTTCCCTTATTGTCTCAGTTTCTTTATTTACTTTAAATTTTATGTAAATATCTTTTCTTCTTTCTTTCTTTTTTTTGAGACTAAGTTTCACTTTTGTCCCCCAGGCTGGAGTGCAATGGTACGATCTCGGCTCACTGCAACCTCCGCCTCCTGGGTTCAAGAGATTCTCTTGCCTCAGCCTCCCGAGTAGCTGGGATTACAGGCACCCGCCACCACACCTGGCTAATTTTTGTATTTTTAGTAGAGACGGGATTTCACCATATTGGTCAGGCTGGTCTTGAACTCCTAACCTCAGGTGATCCACCCACCTCGGCCTCCCAAAGTGCTGGGATTACAGGCACGAGCCACTGTGCCAGCCGTATAAATATCTTATAAAAGATTCAAGTGAGTGAAACAACTTTCTATGTAAATCTAGAACTAACTCCAGCTCCCTCTAGGATTACTTAAATCTCTCCTGTTTTTAAAGAAAACTTTTACTTATTTGATTTTTAACATTTGCTGTTGTATATTTGGTTGCCTCTTAGTAACTTGATCAGAGCTTAGGAGGAAGAAAGTTAAGAAATAAAGTGAAAGTCTTTTTTTTTTTTTTTTTTGAGATGGAGTCTCACTCTGTTGCCCAGGCTGGAGTGCAGTAGTGCAATCTCGACTCACTGCAACCTCAGCCTCCCAGATTCAAGGGATTCTCCTGCCTCAGCCTCTGAAGCAGCTGGGATTACAGGCACACACCACCACGCCCAGCCAATTTTTGTATTTTTAGTGGAGATGGGGTTTCACCATGTTGGGCAGGCTGGTCTCAAACTCCTGACCTCAAGTGATCCACCGCCTAAACCTCCCAAAGTGCTGGGATTATAGGCGTGAGCCACTGCACCTGGCTGTGAAAATCATATCTACCCGTTTTGGTATTAAGTGGAACCATTTTATGAAAAAGTAGAAACTAATATTTAAAGTGGAGTGTGATTTCCCTGACTTTCGCTTTAGCTTTGCCCTTAACCACACTTAACCACAGAGTTAAAATGGCCTTCTTCATTCCTCAGCGTTTGCAGTGGAAACCCTTAAAATCAGCTGTCATTTCTACGGCATTCTGACCCTGAGCCAAGTCAACACCTTTGTTCCTGATGAGTGAACAAAGAAACAACTAGAAATGTTTATGCCAGAATGTTAGATCACTTCTGATATAAAAATACATACCGAGGTTCGATGTGGGAAGATGGCCGAATAGGAACAGCTCCAGTCTCCAACTCCCAGCGCGAGCGACACAGAAGACCGGTGATTTCTGCATTTTCAACTGAGGTACTGGGGTCATCTCTCTAGGGAGTGCCGGACAATCGGTGCTGGTCAGCTGCTGCAGCCTGACCAGCGTGAGCTGAAGCAGGGCGAGGCATAGCCTCACCTGGAAGCGCAAGGGGGAAGGAAATCCGTTTTCCTAACCAGGGGAACTGAGACACACAACACCTGGAAAATCGGGTAACTCCCACCCCAATACTGCGCTTTCAGCAATCAGGCACATCAGGAGAATATATCCCACACCTGGCTGGGAGGGTCCCATGCCCACGGAGCCTCCCTCACTGCTAACACAGCAGTCTGCGGCCATCGATCCACAAGGCAGCAGCGAGGCTGGGGGAGGGGCGCCCGCCATTGCTGAGGCTTAAGTAGGTAAACAAAGCCGCTGGGAAGCTCGACCTGGGTGGAGCTCACAGCAGCTCAAGGAAGCCTGCCTGTCTCTGTAGACTTTACCTCTGCGGACAGCGCACAGCTGCAGTCCAATAAGGGAAGCAGCGGGGGCCGGTGCAGACGCGAATGACTCTGTCTGACAGCTTTGGGGAGAGCCGTGGATCTCCTAACGCGGAGGTTGAGATCTGAGAACGGACAGACTGCCTGCTCAGGTGGGTCCCTGACCCCTGAGTAGCCTAGCTGGGAGACATCCCCCACTAGGGGCAGTCTGACACCCCACACCTCACAGGGTGGAGTACACCCCTGAGAGGAAGCTTCCAAAGGAAGAATCAGACAGGTACACTCGCTGTTCAGCAATATTCTGTCTTCGGCAACCTCTGCTGCTGATACCCAGGCAAACAGGGTCTGGAGTGGACCTCAAGCAATCTCCAACAGACCAACAGACAGTCCTTCTGACTGTCAGACGGAAAACTATCAAACAGGAAGGACACCTATACCAAAACCCCATCAGTACGTCACCATCATCAAAGACCAGAGACAGATAAAACCACAAAGATGGGGAAGAAGCAGGGCAGAAAAGCTGGAAATTCAAAAAATAAGAGCGCATCTCCCCCTGCAAAGGAGCGTAGCCCATCGCCAGCAACAGATCAAAGCTGGTCAGAGAATGACTTTGACGAGATGAGAGAAGAAGGCTTCAGTCCATCAAACCTCTCAGAGCTAAAGGAGGAATTACGTACCCAGCGCAAAGAAACTAAAAATCTTGAAAAAAGAGTGGAAGAATTGACAGCTAGACTAATTAATGCAGAGAAGATCATAAACGAAATGACAGAGATGAAAACCATGACACGAGAAATACGTGACAAATGCACAAGCTTCAGTAACCGACTCGATCAACTGGAAGAAAGAGTATCAGCGATTGAGGATCAAATGAATGAAATGAAGCGAGAAGAGAAACCAAAAGAAAAAAAAAGAAAAAGAAATGAACAAAGCCTGCAAGAAGTATGGGATTATGTAAAAAGACCAAATCTACGTCTGATTGGGGTGCCTGAAAGTGAGGGGGAATATGGAACCAAGTTGGAAAACACTCTTCAGGATATCATCCAGGAGAACTTCCCCAACCTAGTAGGGCAGGCCAACATTCAAATTCAGGAAATACAGAGAACGCCACAAAGATACTCCTCCAGAAGAGCAACTCCAAGGCACATAATTGCCAGATTCACCAAAGTTGAAATGAAGGAAAAAATCTTCAGGGCAGCCAGAGAGAAAGGTCGGGTTACCCACAAAGGGAAGCCCATCAGACTAACAGCAGATCTCTCGGCAGAAACTCTACAAGCCAGAAGAGAGTGGGGGCCAATATTCAACGTTCTTAAAGAAAAGAATTTTCAACCCAGAATTTCATATCCAGCCAAACTAAGTTTCATCAGTGAAGGAGAAATAAAATCCTTACAGATAAGCAAATGCTTAGAGATTTTGTCACCACCAGGCCTGCCTTACAAGAGACCCTGAAGGAAGCCCTAAACATGGAAAGGAACAACCGGTACCAGCCATTGCAAAAACATGCCAAAATGTAAAGACCATCGAGGCTAGGAAGAAACTGCATCAACTAACGAGCAAAATAACCAGTTAATATCATAATGACAGGATCAAGTTCACACATAACAATATTAACCTTAAATGTAAATGGACTGAATGCTCCAATTAAAAGACACAGACTGGCAAACTGGATAAAGAGTCAAGACCCATCAGTCTGCTGTATTCAGGAGACCCATCTCACATGCAGAGACATACATAGGCTCAAATAAGGGATGGAGGAAGATCTACCAAGCAAATGGACAACAAAAAAAAGCAGGGGTTGCAATCCTAGTCTCTGATAAAACAGACTTTAAACCATCAAAGATCAAAAGAGACAAAGAAGGCCATTACATCATGGTAAAGGGATCAATTCAACAGGAAGAGCTAACTCTCCTAAATATATATGCACCCAATACAGGAGCACCCAGATTCATAAAGCAAGTCCTTAGAGACCTACAAAGAGACTTAGACTCCCATACAATAATAATGGGAGACTTCAACACTCCACTGTCAACATTAGACAGATCAACGAGACAGAAAGTTAACAAGGATATCCAGGAATTGAACTCATCTCTGCACCAAGCGGACCTAATAGACATCTATAGAACTCTCCACCCCAAATCAACAGAATATACATTCTTCTCAGCACCACATCGCACTTATTCCAAAATTGACCACATAATTGGAAGTAAAGCACTCCTCAGCAAATGTACAAGAACAGAAATTATAACAAACTGTCTCTCAGACCACAGTGCAATCAAACTAGAACTCAGGACTAAGAAACTCAATCAAAACCGCTCAACTACATGGAAACTGAACACCTGCTCCTGAATGACTACTGGGTACATAACGAAATGAAAGCAGAAATAAAGATGTTCTTTGAAACCAATGAGAACAAAGATACAACATACCAGAATCTCTGGGACACATTTAAAGCAGTGTGTAGAGGGAAATTTATAGCACTAAATGCCCACAAGAGAAAGCAGGAAAGATCTAAAATTGACACTCTAACATCACAATTAAAAGAACTAGAGAGGCAAGAGCAAACACATTCAAAAGCTAGCAGAAGGCAAGAAATAACTAAGATCAGAGCAGAACTGAAGGAGATAGAGACACAAAAAACCCTCCAAAAAATCAATGAATCAGGAGTTGGTTTTTTGAAAAGATCAACAAAATTGACAGACCACTAGCTAGACTAATAAAGAAGAAAAGAGAGAGGAATCAAATAGACGCAATAAAAAATGATAAAGGGGATTATCACCACCGACCCCACAGAAATACAAACAACCATCAGAGAATACTATAAATGCCTCTACGCAAATCAACTAGAAAATCTAGAAGAAATGGATAATTTCCTAGACACTTACACTCTTCCAAGACTAAACCAGGAAGAAGTTGAATCCCTGAATAGACCAATAGCAGGCTCTGAAATTGAGGCAACAATTAATAGCCTACCCACCAAAAAAAGTCCAGGACCAGATGGATTCACAGCTGAATTCTACCAGAGGTACAAGGAGGAGCTGGTACCATTCCTGCTGAAACTATTCCAATCAATAGAAAAAGAGGGAATCCTCCCTAACTCATTTTATGAGGCCAACATCATCCTGATACCAAAGCCTGGCAGAGACACAACAAAAAAAGAGAATTTTAGAGAAATATCCCTGATGAACATCGATGCAAAAATTCTCAATAAAATACTGGCAAACCGGATTCAGCAGCACATCAAAAAGCTTATCCACCATGATCAAGTGGACTTCATCCCTGGGATGCAAGGCTGGTTCAACATTCGCAAATCAATACACGTAATCCAGCATATAAACAGAACCAAAGACAAGAACCACATGATTATCTCAATAGATGCAGAAAAGGCTTTTGACAAAATTCAACAGCCCTTTATGCTAAAAACGCTCAATAAATTTGGTATTGATGGAACGTACCTCAAAATAATAAGAGCTATTTATGACAAACCCACAGCCAATATCATACTGAATGGGCAAAAACTGGAAAAATTCCCTTTGAAAACTGGCACAAGACAGGGATGCCCTCTCTCACCACTCCTATTCAACATAGTGTTGGAAGTTCTGGCTAGGGCAATCAGGCAAGAGAAAGAAATCAAGGGTATCCAGTTAGGAAAAGAAGAAGTCAAATTGTCCTGTTTGCAGATGACATGATGGTATATTTAGAAAACCCCATCGTCTCAGCCCAAAATCTCCTTAAGCTGATAAGCAACTTCAGCAAAGTCTCAGGATACAAAATTAATGTGCAAAAATCACAAGCATTCTTATACACCAGTAACAGACAAGCAGAGAGCCAAATCAGGAATGAACTTCCATTCACAATTGCTTCAAAGAGAATAAAATACCTAGGAAACCAGCTTACAAGGGATGTAAAGGACCTCTTCAAGGAGAACTACAAACCACTGCTCAGTGAAATAAAAGAGGACACAAACAAATGGAAGAACATACCAGGCTCATGGATAGGAAGAATCAATATCGTGAAAATGGCCATACTGCCCAAGGTGATTTATAGATTCAATGCCATCCCCATCAAGCTACCAATGACTTTCTTCACAGAATTGGAAAAAACTGCTTTAAAGTTCATATGGAACCAAAAAAGAGCCCGCATTGCCAAGACAATCCTAAGGCAAAAGGACAAAGCTGGAGGCGTCACGCTACCTGACTTCAAACTATACTACAAGGCTACAGTAACCAAAACAGCATGGTACTGGTACCAAAACAGAGATATAGACCAATGGAACAGAACAGAGTCCTCAGAAATAATACCACACATCTACAGCCATCTGATCTTTGACAAACCTGAGAGAAACAAGAAATGGGGAAAGGATTCCCTATTTAATAAATGGTGCTGGGAAAATTGGCTAGCCATAAGTAGAAAGCTGAAACTGGATCCTTTCCTTACTCCTTATACGAAGATTAATTCAAGATGGATTAGAGACTTAAATGTTAGACCTAATACCATAAAAACCCTAGAAGAAAATCTAGGTAGTACCATTCAGGACATAGGCTAGGGCAAGGACTTCATGTCTAAAACACCAAAAGCAACGGGAGCAAAAGCCAAAATTGACAAATGGGATCTAATTAAACTAAAGAGCTTCTGCACAGCAAAAGAAACTACCATCAGAGTGAACAGGCAACCTACAGAATGGAGAAAATTTTTGCAACCTACTCATCTGACAAAGGGCTAATATCCAGAATCTACAAAGAACTCAAACAAATATACAAGAAAAAAACAAACAACCCCATCAAAAAGTGGGGAAAGGATATGAACAGACATTTCTCAAAAGAAGACATCCATACAGCCAACAGACACATGCAAAAATGCTCATCATCACTCGCCATCAGAGAAATGCAAATCAAAACCACAATGAGATACCATCTCACACCAGTTAGAATGGCAATCATTAAGAAGTCAGGAAACAACAGGTGTTGGAGAGGATGTGGAGAAATAGGAACACTTTTACACTGTTGGTGGGATTGTAAACTAGTTCAACCATTATGGAAAACAGTATGGCAATTCCTCAAGGATCTAGAACTAGATGTACCATATGACCCAGCCATCCCACTACTGGGTATATACCCAAAGGATTATAAATTACTCTACTACAAAGACACATGCACACGTATGTTTATTGCGGCACTGTTCACAATAGCAAAGACTTGGAATCAACCCAAATGTCCATCTGTGACAGACTGGATTAAGAAAATGTGGCACATATACACCATGGAATACTATGCAGCCATAAAAAGGATGAGTTTGCGTCCTTTGTAGGGACATGGATGCAGCTGGAAACCATCATTCTTAGCAAACTATCACAAGAAGAGAAACCAAACACCGCATGTTCTCACTCATAGGTGGGAACTGAACAATGAGATCACTTGGACTCGGGAAGGGGAACATCACACACTGGGGCCTATCATGGGGAGAGGGGAGGAGGGAGGGATTGCATTGGGGAGTTATACATGATATAAACGTTATGCACATGTACCCTAGAACTTAAAGTATAATAAAAAAAGAAAAAAAAAAGGAGATTACAACTGAAAAAAAAAAAAATACATACCATGCTCAGAATGTATGCACTTTCATACATACACATATTCAGGAGGTGCAGAGCTAGGCCGTAATTTGTAATCAGATACAGTGATTGTAAGTCAGTAGGATTTTACTAGAAACCCTGCTGCTCATTTCAGTCAGATGATGAGTCCAAGATGCAGTTACATTTAAAATATATCAGTCTCTATTGCCACCAATGTGAGTGTGCATAAATGAAAAATTAAAAAATAAAATAAATCAGTCAAAATGTAGCTCCTTTGAAAATCAGTAAGAGAGCAGATTTTAAGTGTTCTCATCACAAAAAATAAGTATAAAAGGTAATGCATATGTTAAATAGACCGATTTAGACCTTCCACAATGTATACATATTTCTTTTCTCTTTTCTTGTTTTGGTTGTTGATTTTTTGTTTTTTTGTTTTTTTTGAGACTGAGTTTTGCTCTTGTCACCCACGCCGGAGTGCAACGGCACTATCTCAGCTCACTGCAACCTCTGCCTCCCAGGTTCAAGCAATTCTCCTGCCTCAGCCTCCCGAGTAGCTGGGATTACAGGTGCCCGCCACCACGCCCAGCTATTTTATATATTTTTTAGTAGAAACAGGGTTTCAACATGTTGGCCGGGCTGGTCTTGACTCCTGACCTCAGGTGATCCTCCCATCTCGGCCTCCCAAAGTGTTGGGATTACAGGTGTGAGCCACTGAGCCTGGCTGATTTGTTGGTATTTTTGTATTCAATTGTCTCACTTCTGTAAGTGGAAACACCTAAAAACCTAAAACATACATAATGTGCCCTTTTATGAGAGGAAGTTAAATAATTTCACACTAACCTATTCTCACATATGGAAAGTCCTAGTTTATTTTATTTTATTATTTTATTTTATTTATTTATTTATTTTTTTGAGATAGAGTCTCACTCTGTCACCCAGGCTGGAGTGCAGTGCCGTGATCTTGGCTCACTGCAACCTCAGTTTCCTGGTTTCAAGTGCTTCTTGTGCCTCAGCCTCCCAAGTAGCTGGGATTACAGGTGCACACCACCACACCTGGCTAATATTTGTATTTTAGTAGAGATTGGATCTCACCATGTTGCCCAGGATGGTCTCGAACTCCTGACCTCAGGTGATCCGTCTGCCTCGGCCTCCCAAAGTGCTGGGATTACAGGTGTAAGCCACCGTACCCGGCCTACAGCCACTAGTTTAAATAAGGAGGTAATGATTCCAAAGTTTCCGTGTATATTTATGCTAGTAAAGCATAGGGTCCTAGAAAATTGGCTAATGGGGCTCACAATTCTTAACAGTGACACTGAACATGTTGTTCATATTAATTATTTGCCCTTAGAGGTCATGTAGGTGCTCCTGGTTTCTGTATTCATATTTGTTAACCAACTATACAACATAACAAAGGTTGCTTTGTTGTTAATATAATAATAGTCACAAATGCTTTGGTCAACTCACTTAGTATTCAAAGTCAATGTAAGTAAAAGATTGAGTAGTCAACCTTGATCACTCCCAGTAAAAGATGCCTCATATCACATCTTGGTTTAATTTACTAAATAAACTGATTGTAGTTCCTTTCCTCTTTGGAATACACCAGTAGAGGGAAACATGCCTTTGAAAAAGCACTAAAAATATTCTTTGTTCCATTGGCTACAAGTTTTTAGGCCTTTGCAGTTCTATCACTTTTAATAAAGTTAGAAGATACTGGGCACTGTGGCTCAAGCTTGCAATCACAGCACTTTGGGAGGCTGAGGCAGGAGGATCACTTGAGCCCAGGAGTTCAAGACTAGCCTCGGCAACATAGTAAGGCCTGTGTCTGCAAAAAATCAGAAGAAATTGGCCAAGCCTGGTGGCGTGCACCTGTAGTCCCAGCTATTTGGGAGGCTGAGGAGGGAGGATGACTTGAGCCCACAAGTTCAAGCCTGCAGTGAGCCATGATCACAACACTGCACTCCAGCCTGGGTGACGGAGTGAGACTCAGTCTCAAAAATAAATAAAGAAAAGAAAAGAAAAATATAGTTAGAAATAAAAAATAAGGTAAAAAAACATGAGAATGTAGGTTTGCTTTGTAAGAGATAGCAGTTTTGTGGCTCATAGGAATACCCTATGGAGAAACTTTTTAAGGACTTTAGTTTGTACACAGAACAACTCAGGGACAACAATCATAAACACAAGAGTTCACAGACAAAGAACAGAAATAAGGGAACAGAAAAGGCAAGAGAATAACTATCCTTAGAAAAAATGACAGGCCATTTTTCTAGTTTGTTTAGACCTGCCTTTTGTTTACAGTTCGACGTGGACTTACGTGAAGTATTTAGATTTGTTTTGAGGAAGTTGCATCTGGAGAGGTGCATGGTTACTTTTTGACAAGTAAGCTGGGTCTTGGGGTCTTTAGAAGAACAGGGGCATGTGGCAGCAGGTATGAAATACCTGAGGGAAGTGCCGATCTCAGGAGATGGAGAAAGGGTAGGTGGCAGGGAGGCCAGGTCCCAAGGCCTGGTGGTGGCCTCCCCAGCAGCCCTGTGCTGGCACTGTGGTCCAGTCATGGTGCATCTGTCACTCAACTTGTTCAAGGAGATAGAAATCTCTTTTTATTTATTTGTTTGTTTGTTTATTTATTTATTTTTTGAGATGGAGTCTCACTCTTTTTGCTCAGGCTGTAGTGCAGTGGTGCTATCTCGACTCACTGCAACTTCTGCCTCCTGGGTTCAATCAATTCTCCTGCCTCAGCCTCCCAGTTAGCTGGAACTACAGGCGCGCATCATCACATCTGGCTAATTTTTGTACTTGTAGTAGAGACGGAGTTTCACCATGTTGGCCAGGCTGATCTTGAACTCCTGACCTCAAGTGATCCACCCGCCTCAGCCTCCCAAAGTGCTGGGATTACAGGTGTGAGCCACCACACCCAGCAAGATAGAAATATCTTATGTTCTCTCTGTTGACATGGCAGACTAAACACAGAAGCACTCAGGGTTGTTGACATTGTTTTATTTGGGAAATAAGCAGTAGCTATGTGGTGACTGGAAACAAAGCTCACAGAAAAGGTGGGAAACAGTGCCCGTACAGGTGTAGAGAAGTAGAAACACAAAGGTGGAGACCACCTGAATACCCAGGAAACAGAACACTTGGGATCACGACCCTCTTGGCTGGGCTCAGCAAGGCAGACTGATCTTTAAGGATGAGTCTGGGGTTGTATTTTGGTAATGGCCATTTCCTATCTGGATTTTTTTTTTTAGTAAAAAGATGTTAAACCACTCCATTCAAAGAGGGGGTTATAGAATCCAAAGGAGCAAGTCCCTGGACACCCAGGTGATACCAGATGGGGAGGTCTGGGAGAGAAGCAGGCAGGGGTATGGGGGAAAGTCTCATTACCTGGAGAAAGCAGGACCCAGCATCTCAGTCTAGAAGCAGAGCCAGGCCGGCCGCCTAGCAGCAGCATTGCTTCTGGCAGCAGCCCTTCTGCTGGCAACAGCCCTTCCCACAGCCGCAGCCACAGGAGCGGCAGGTGCGGCGGCAGCAGCAGATCACGGGCGTACTACAGCAGCCCCCACAGCAGCCGCGGCAGCAGGGGCAGCAGCTGGAGCAGCAGCCCACCCGGTAGCACCTGCAGGTGGTGCAGCTGCCACAGCCACCACAGCCACCACCGCAGCCACCACAGCCACCACCACAGCCACCACTGCAGCCGCCACAGCCACCACCGCAGCCACCACAACTTCCGCAACCACAGCAACCCATGGTGTCAGTAGAGAGGACTCGAGTAAAGTGAGGAGGGAGGACTTAGGAGAGGTGAGCAGGTCTGATGCCTCCTTCTGCTGGGGGAGGCCCTTATATACCATCCTGAGGAGGATGGTGATGGAGTGACCCAAGGCACATGACAAATAGCTACTTCCTTGTTACTATTTATCCCAGTATGTGTAAAGGAAATGAATAAAGGAATCTAGAGTTCTTTCCCATCTATATCCACTCTGGAAACATTTGGCTTTAAAAAAGAGTTACAGTTTAGAAGAAATTTTTCTAAAATTTTAAAGCTCCTGTTTACATATTAAGAACCAGGCTTCAAAGATTAAAACAGAAAAAAAATCAGAAGGTGTGATATACAAGGAAGGGGGATATGAATCCCTTCTGACTCAGTAGGATATGGGGACAAGAAGAGAAAGAAAAATAGAGGTAGAAGAAATATGTTGATGTGTATCTTATCTTCTTCCTGGGATGATCTGCTCAACTTCAGAGAGTGACCCCCAAGCCTGCCCCATGTGGCAGATCCCATGTGGAATGGAAGAGACCCAGAACATCTCCTTGCACAATGGAACAGAGAGGACAGCCAAGGAAGCTGGCAGATGAGGTGCCAGGATGTCACCATGGCAGGATTGAAATGATCAAGGAACCAAGAGCCTCAGGGCAGCCAGGCAGGACTAGGATCAATGGAGAATGCAGCCCGTCTTCCAGGCTATTGGCAGCACCAGAGAGAACCAGATGGAGACTGTGTTCCCAAGGAAGGACCACAAGGTCTTGACTGGGGCCAGAGAAGAGATTCTACTGCTCTGTGGGCCACTTAGCTATATTCCATTATCATATCCACAGATTGTACCTAAACATCCCTGTTGTCTTCTGTGCCATTATTTGGCAGATTGACTGGATAGGGAAATGTGTATTACTCAAAGCAAATGATCACCACCTTTAGACACAGTTGAAAGTACATGTCCTTCTGACTGTGAGTAACATGGAAACATTCATTACACATTATATAATGCATACCTGAGGTATTAACTTGCAAAGAAAAAGATGGTTCCATGGACAGATAAAATAGAACTCTAGAAATTACAGAAAAAACTTATGTAATTGAAATACATTATGTGGCATACCAATTAGATTTTCCTTTGAATTTTGAATTCTGTTAGAGTTACCATCCATTATGGACTGAATTGTGTCCTTCCAAAACTCATATGTGAACGTCCCAATTCCCAATGTGATTGTATTTGGAGACAGGGCCCTTAAGGACATAATTAAGGTTAAATAAGGTCATAAGGGTGATGCGCTAGTCCTATAGGACTGATGTTCCTATAAAAAGAGGAAAAGCTTCCAGAGCTCTTTCTGTCTGACAGAGAAAGGATAAGGTGAAGACACAGTAAGAAGGCAGCTGTCTACCAGACTGGAAGAGAAGTCTCACCAGAACTGAATCCTGATGGCACTTTGATCTCAGACTTCCAGTTTCCAGAACTTGAGGAAAATCAATTTCTTTTGGTGTTTAAGCCACCCAATCTGTTGTATTTTGTTAGAGCAGTGCAAGCTAATATGCTGTCTCCCTGGATTCTCCCACTATAGTCCTAAAGCGTAAGCCTTGATTCAGATTACAGGGAAATCTCAAGAAAAAGTCCTAGATCTTTAATCAGTTTCTGAAGATGGACAAGACTTTGTCTGTGCCCTCAAGGTATTGAATGAAAAGAAAAACATATTACTCTACAGCAGGAGACTATAGGAACACTTGTCTGTTAAAAAGAGATCCTGGTATCTTTCTCAGTGACACATAGGAGTGAAGTTTCTTTTTCTTTCTTTTTTTTTTTTTTCTATTGCCCAGGCTGGAGTGCAATGGTGTGATCTCACCTCCCTGCAACCTCTGACTCCCAGGTTCAAGTGATTCTCCTGCCTCAGCCTCCTGAGTAGCTGAGATTACAGGCACGCACCACCATGCCCGGCTAATTTTTTTTTTTTTGTATTTTTAATAGAGATGGGGGTTTCACCATGTTGGCCAGGCTGGTCTCGAACTCCTGACCTCGTGATCCGCTTGCCTTGACCTCCCAAAGTGCTAGGATTATAGGCGTGAGCCACTGCACCTGGCCTACGAAGTTTCTTATATAGTCAACGACATACTGAGTTCAAAGAAATAAAAGAAGATAATGTAAATGTGGCAAAGGAACACAAGACTATCAATGGTGACCAAACAAATCTGCAAAGGGACCAAATTTCCCTAATTTGAAGAAATAAAACATGAAACAATTGAAGGTAAAAACTCAAAGGCCAGGTTAAACAGGTTATTAGACACAGCTGAACAGAAATTTGGTGATGGAAAACAGCTTAATAAGCTACTCAGAATTCAGCACAGAGAGGCAAAGAGATTTAAAAATATGAAAGGTAAAAAAACAGTTGAAAAAGGGAAGATTTCTCAGAGTGGTTCTCAAGCAGAGGTGTTGCTCCTTATCTTAGGGGGCATTTGGAAAAGTATGAAGTCACTTTCATCTGAATGACATTTAGTATCTGGGAACCAGGAATATAAAATGTCCTGTAATGCAAGAAATAGTCTCAACAATAAAGAATTTTCCCACTGAAATGTGCAAGAGCGCTTCTGTGGAGGAACGTTAACCAATGTCTAACTGAAACTACAGAAGACGATAATACAATGGAGAAGACGTAATATTCAAAGATAATGATCAGTAATTTTTCGAAGTGATGTAAGATACCAATATTCAAATTCAAGTGTCTCAAAAAAATCAAGTTGCATAAAAATCAAAGAAATTCAAACCACACACCTTCTGGTAAAACTAAAGAACAACAATAACAATAAGAAAAATCTACAACTAGCCAGAAGGAAAAGGAAGACTACCTACAAAGGAATGAGCATTAAACCAAAAGTAGATGTCTCAGCCCAGTGGAAGTCAGAAGACAGCAGGACATAAATGTCAACCTAGAATTGCATCCAAAAGAAAGTCTCTTTGGAAGTTTTTGGGGAAATGAAAATGTTTTCAGACAAAAAAAATGGAGCATTTACCACTAACAGACCTTCTCTGAAAGAATTTGCATCAAAAGATGTACTTCAGGAAGAAGGAAACGATTCCAGAGGAAAGGTCTGAGACCTTGAGAAGGACGGTATTGAACAAACTAACTAGTAAACCTGGTGATCTAGAAAGTCAAATGACCACAAAACAACAGCAATTTCTCATCCATGGGGTAAAGAAAAAATAGCACTAAAATACAGGACAACCACTGCATTTCAGTTAGAAAGGCAGTCGCCTGAGATAAAGCATACTAAGATGTTTGAATTATTTGGGAGGAGAATAAGCACACTGACTAACTTCAGACTTTAATAGTTAAACTTGCCTGGCCATTGGCTCACACCTGTAATCCCAGCACTTCAGGAGGCTGAGGCAGGAGGATCGCTTGAAACTAAGGTTTGAGACCAGCCTGAGAGACATAGCGAGATCCCAACTCTACAAAAAATTTAAAAAATAACTTAATGAAATTGACAGGAAGAAACAGAAAGCATGAATCGTTGTGTAACTATTACAGAAATCACATCAGAAGCTTAAAATCTTTTCACACACACATGCAAAAGACAAGAAAAATGGACCTGGAAAGGAATAAAAACAAGCAGTAATGAGAAAGGATAGTTTGTTCAATTTACCAGCCTCCTGATCTCTTCACTGACTGAAGAGGGAATGGGACGGTTTGACACGGTATTTTGTTGGAGCTACAGGTGGATGTTTTGTCTGTGCCACTTATTTAAGAGGTACGGACTAGTGGCTCAGACTCTCCTGTCAGCCTTTCCAGCTTCAAATCCCTGCACCATGCATGACTTTCCCTGCCTGACCTCGGGAAAGTAACTTAACATCATTTTACCTCAATTTTCTGGCCTATAAAACGGGTGGTCCTACTTCCCAGAACTGTTGTGAAGATTAAGAGTATCTAAAAGAATACCCAGCACAAGGCCAGGTACAGTGTCTCACTCCTGTAATCCCAGCACTTTGGGAGGCCGAGATGGGCAGATCACTAGAGGCCAGGAGTTCGAGACCAACCTGGCCAACATGGTGAAACCCCAACTCTACTAAAAATACAAAAATTATCTAGGTGTGGTGGCATGTGCCCGTAGTCCCAGTTACTCAGGAGGCTGAGGCAGGACAATCACTTGAACCCGGGAGGTGGAAGTTGCAGTGAGCCGAGATAGTGCCACTGCACTCCAGCCTGGGTGACAGAGTGAGACTCCATCTCAAAAAAAAAAAAAACAAAAAGAAGTGAGTATCATATAGATGGTTAATGAAGCCAGAACAGTGATGAAAACCACCTAGAAAGAAGGTATAAAGTGAAATAAAGAGAGGAGAGAACCAAGGATTATTATTATTATTATTTGAGATGGAGTCTCACTGTGTCACCCAAGCTAGAGTCCAGTGGTGCGATCTCAGCTCACTGCAACTTCTGCCTCCTGGGTTCAAGAGATTCTCCTGCCTCAGCCTCCCAAGTAGCTGGGACTGCAGGTGCCCGCCACCACACTCAGTTAATTTTTGTATTTTTAGTGGAGATGGGGTTTCACCATGTTGGCCAGGCTGGTCTCGAACTCCTGACCTCAGGTAATCCACCTGCCTCGGCCTCCCAAAGTGTGAGATTATAGGTGTGAGCCACCGTGCACAGCTCAAGGACAGACTTTTGAAGAAATACAATTATTTAGAGAAGAATGAGCATGCACGGTGGTCTAAGGAGAGGAGAGGGGGGAAAAGCAGGAAAACAGAAAGGGTTTGGCTGCTCAGGGAAGAGAATGTTTGAAGCAGGAAGAAGTGATCAGTAGTGGCCAATGAAAATGAGAAATCAAGTAGCAGGCTGCTGGAATGTTTTCATTGCAGTTGCAAACATGGAAGTTATTTTTGACCTCAGCAAGAGATGTTTCTATTTAGGAGACAGGATACCTTCAGGTGAGTTTTAAAATGAGAAGGAGGAGAGCAGATAGAGACAGTCAACAAACTGCACTTTTGACCTCCCAAAGTGCTAGGATTGCAGGTATGAGCCACTGTGCCTGGTCAGATAATTGCACTTTAAAACCCAGAAGTGCAAGTGGAAATTTTTCTGTAAATGTATATAATGTTCAGATTATCTGGGTACTGTTAGAACCATTTAATAAAAGATACCAATTTTTACCATTTTAACATATTTAACATTATATATATGTATAATGTGTTATGTATACTTATATATCAATATGCTGGTTCCATTTCTCTGGAGAACTCTGGCTAATAGAATAACCAATTATATATCAATATGCTGGTTCCATTTCTCTGGAGAACTCTGGCTGATAGAATAACCAATCTTACGGTATATACTTTGAAAATATTAATTCATCCAGTTTATGTTCATTGAGCACCTACAAAGTACTAGGAATATAGCAGGCACTAAGCTGGATAAAGTCCCTTCTGCTCTAGCTCTATTTTAGAGAGAAGCAGCAAACAAAAAAATCATTAAGCATATAACAGGCAGTGACAAAGCAAGGTACAAAAATAGACAGTGACCCAAGGAGGCCCATTTTGGAGAGTGGTCTGGGAGGTCCTCTTTGATAAGGTGGCATTTGAGCACTCCGCGTGCAGTGAGGCGGCAAGGCTGCAGGTGCCTGGAGTAAGAGCGTTCTAACAGGTGGAATAGGTAGACCCAAGGCCTGAAGACGGAGTGCACTTGACTGGCCTGGGGATTGTCATTGCACATACAACCGCAGGTAATAATATTTTGGTCCTACGGAAAGTACCTTGAGCTACAGTCCAGAGAAAGTTCCTGTCACTACATAGCAGTCATTTTTCTCTTCCGGTTTTTAATTCCTTAAGGAAAAGATGAAGAATCAGGACCAGGTAGGTGTTTCCTATCCAAAATACCCAGAAGGCATTCCTCCCACAGCAGTCCTGCCTTCCGCATCCTCCTCCCAGTGGTTTCTAATGTACAAATACAGGTTCTAAGAACATTTTAATAAAGGAGTCTGTGTAACTTTAACTCAGTGTTTCCAGCTTTATTTGGTCTCAGACCCTATTTCTACTATGAACAAAACTGGAGTCACTGAAAACACGTTTAGAAAGAGTGAGCTCAAAGAGCAAATTTATCTCTAATGTTCTCTGAATAATGGAAAATAAAATTGTACACCTCAACAGCCTCAGCTCTCCAGCTAATGAATATATATGATGGTATATATATTCCCCTTTGCCCCAAAATTCATGTCCTTCCCACGTGCAAATTCAAATTAGGTGCACCAGAATCTGTGTCGGCTTCCTAGGGTGGCTTTAACGAAGTACCATAAATACTGGTTGGATTAAAACAACATAAGTTTATTGTCTCACAGTTTTGGAGGCTAGAATGATGTTAAAATAAAAAGGCTGGACATGGTGGCTCACGCTTGTAACCCCAGCACTTAGGGAGGTTGAGGCAGGCGGATCATCTGAGGTCAGGAGATCGAGACCAGCCTAGCCAACATGGTGAAACCCCATCTCTACCAAAAATATGAAATTAGCCAAGAGTGGTGGTGCATTCCTGTAATCCCCGCTACTCGGGAGGCTGAGGCAAGAGAATCTCTTGAACCCAGGAGGCAGAGGTTGCAGTGAGCCGTGATCGTGCCATTGCACTCCAGCCTGGGCAAAAAGAGCGAAACTGCATCTCAAAAAAATAAGTAAATAAAATAAAAAGACAGGAGAGAGAAAGAGAAAACTTTTAACTTGTTTTTAGCAGCAGAACCTTTTCTGCCTACATGAAACATCCGTAAACAAAATTAAAAACCTCGGTCTGGATTCAGCGTGAAGTCAATCCGCTCTCCATCGCAGTAGCTGTAATCACACTGCCCTCTAGTGTAACCCTCAGGGGAATTACAGCTAAAATGACTACAGAAATCTCTTTCAAACTTTCAGCCTGAGAGCTGGCCAAGACGGCTGTGAGCTACGCAGTGGTTCTCAAGGTGAGGTCCACAACCAGCAGCAGCAGCAGCGGCGACACCTGGGAATTTGTTAGAAATAAAAAATTTTGGTTTCACACCCTCCTAACACGTCCTACTGAGTCAATAACTGGGGATGGGCTTAGCCAAGCAGTCCTTAATCCCGCCAAATGAGAAACAAAATTATGGCTCTGCCCAGCACCCACAGGTAATTTTTTTTTCTTTTTTCTTTTTTCTTTTTTTCAGACGGAGTCTCACTCTGTCTCCCAGGCTGGAGTGCAGTGGCACAATCTCAGCTCACTACAACCTCCGCCTCCCAGGTTCAAGTGATTCTCCTGCCTCAGCCTCCTGAGTAGCTGGGACTACAGGCGTGCGCTACTATGCCTGGCTAATTTTTGTATTTTTTAGTAGAGATAGGGTTTCACTGTGTTAGCCAGGCTGGTCTCGAAGTCCTGACCTTGTGATCCGCCCGCCTCGGCCTCCCAGAGTGCTGGGATTATAGGCGTGAGCCACTGCGCCCGGCCAGGGGTAGTAATTTTTTGTACCATGTTGTATTCAATTAAGAACAAAAAAGCAGACTCAGGGCAGCCTATTGAAAACCAAAAAGTTCATAAAGAGAAGAGTTTCTATGCTTAGCATTTGTTCAGCAGTTTTCACTTGATGCTGTGCTTTCAGATTCAATAGGAGTTACATCCACCCCAACAATAAATCCCACTAGACCCAATTTCATTGTAGCACTGCCAGGAAGTGTAACAACAGGTTCTAGAATAGACTGAGTCATCTTTGCTTTGAAAATTTCTGCGGATGGAGGTAATGCTAGTTATGAAAAACAGGTTTTGTATTGAGAAGTCGAGGTGAAAATTCTGTAAAACTAACCTGTGTCGAACATATATATAGGTTGGTATTTCCAGCTCAAGTGTTCGTTCTGGCCAGCCGTGCAGCAATTAGGCTCTGTTCATGACCGGGCAGGCTGAATAAAAGTGTGGATCGGTGCAATTTCCCCACAACTGCAAAAAAAAAAAAAAAAAAAGTAACTTTCTTCCTTCCAATCATCCTTCTTCCTTCTCCAAATGCTGCCTGAGCACTTAGGGTAGATGAAGCCTGTGTTAGCTGAAAGCATGGATCCCACCCAAGGTTCCCTTGGAGCATCACCCTCCCGGGCAAGAGACATCTTCATTTCTATCATGTTACACTTGCTCCCAAATATGATAACTTGATAAAGAAGAGAGACCTGTAAAAAAGACAGCAATGGTTACAAACATTTGAATCTCAGAGGGGAAAATCCATATAAAATAAATTACAAATCGAGTAATGACTAAACTATTTTAAAATGTATACATTTGTATATGAAAATTGCCATTTTCTTAAAAAGGCAGGTCATCTAAAAGGGTTAAGCACTCCTTTATCATGTCAGCATTTCATATAGTATCTAGTTTTAAAAAATAACACTGTAGGTCAGGCGTGGTAGCTCATGCCCGTAATCCCAGCACTTTGGGAGGTCAAGATAGGAGGTCAGGAGTTCAAGACCAGCCTGGTCAACATAGTGAAACCCCGCCTCTACTAAAAATACAAAAATTAGCCAGGCGTGGTGGCATACACCTGTAATCAACACCTCTTTTTTTTTTTTTTTTTGGAGATAGGATCTCGCTCTGTTGCCCAAGCTGGAGTACCATGGTACAATCATGGCTCACTGCAGCCTCAATCTCTCAGACTTAAGCAATCCTTCGGTCTGTCTTAGCCTCCTGAGTAGCTGAAACTATAGGCGTGTGCCACCACGCCTGGCTAATTTTCTATTTTTTGTAGAGACAGGGTCTCACTATGTTACCCAGGCTGGTCTCAAACTCCTGGGCCCAAGCAATCCCCCCACCTTGGCCTCCCAAAGTGCTAGAATTATATTCATGAGCCACTGCGCCCTGTCAAAAATATAAACTCTTTATGGTGGAAAACAGCCTTGCCTAATCTTTCAGTTGTGCAAAAACAATACTCCAGGACTTCAATGCATATTATCATTAACCTAAAATGAAGCCATCCCCACTAAAGAGTGTAAGTCTGGCTGGGTGCGGTGGCCCACGCCTGTAATCCCAGCAATTTGGGAGGCCGAGGTGGGCAGATAGCCTGAGGTCAAGAGTTCAAGACCAGCCTGGCAACATGGTGAAATCCCACCTCTACTGAAAATACAAAAATTAGCTGGGCATGGTGGCCAGCACCTGTAGTCCCAGCTACTCAGGAGGCTGAGGCAGGAGAATCACTTGAACTCGCAAGGCAGAGGTTTCAGTGAGCCAAGATCGCACCATTGCACTCCAGCCTGGGCAACAGAACAAGACTCCATCTCAAATAAATAAATAGATAGATAGATAAATAAATAAATAGTGTAAGTCTTAGAGGATAAAATGAAATTTTGTGGTGAGGGTGGCGCAGGAGAAAAGTTACTGACAACCATGTGAAAAATCCTCGCAAGATTTTCCCCTCTTTATTTATAAATATTAAGGCTGTTTTTAACTTTTACTGCAGTCACAGGAATAAAAGTCCTAAGAAGCCTCTAAGCCAGTGCTTCTCAAAGTGTTGTCTCTGAACCAGCATATCAGCATCATCTGGAAATTTGTTGGAAACGTAAATACTCAGACCTCGCCCCAGACTTATTGAACCTGAATGTCTGTTTGTGGTGGTGGTGGTGGTGGTGGTGGTGGTGTTTGAGACAGAGTTTCGCTTTTGTTGCCCAGGCTGCAGTGCAATGGCACGATCATAGCTCACTGCAGCCTGGAACTCCTGGACTCAAGCAATCCTCCTGCCTCAGCCTCCCAAGCTGCTAAGACTACAGGTGCCAGGCTAATATTTACTTTTTTATTTTTTTGGAAAGAGAGGGTGTCACTGTGTTGTCCAGGCTGGTCTGGAACTCCCAGACTCAAGCAATCCTCCCACCTCGGCCTTTCAAAGTGCTGGGATTACAGGCACGAGCAATTGCACCCAACAATTTTATCTTATTTTGCCTCTCTTTCCTAGCCACCATCTACGTTCACCCACCTCACACCAAGTAGATTTTGCCTTCTAAACCAATCCACCTTTTTTCTTCACAATAAACACCAGTACATCCCATTAGGTACAAACTGGTTTAGCTGGAAGCTATGACTGGGCTGGATTCAAACACCAGAGATTGTCACAAAAAGCATATCTGGCATACAGCTTTTCCCATGTTGGTGACTATACCCAAAAGCCAAAAACAGCAAGAATAAAGTTCTACCAAACTTCAAGAGTGCTTGGGTAAAAGTCTACCTGGGAACCCAAAGCGTAAGGACACAGATTAGGTCATAGCAAAGGGCATTCTCGGGCTCAGTAAATCTATGGGTTTATTTCGGTTGTCTAGAAATTCAGAGGACAGGGATTTGAGAAGGTCTACCCCAACCACCTTTACGTCATCCTCCACCCACTGTACATTCCCCTTAGAGAAAATAAAATAATCACTTACTACAGATGGGCTCAGATAATTGGCCAATGCCACCAGTTCCAAGAGAAACTGGGGCCAAAACTGACTTGAACGAGAGAGCTACTAAGTAGTTTCTTATGATTCCTCCAGGGCAGCCCAAAAAAGTAAAGCGAAGAAAACGGGAAGAGTAGAAAATAAACTCACACATACCTCTTTCTCTGACATTCAGTCTCAAACTGGTCATTTGTTCCATATTTTCCTGATCACCGAGATGGTATCGCAATGGGCTCCTCATTTTTGTACTGATGGGTATGAAAGGGAAAGAAGGTGGTCAGGTTCTTCCAGTACTGAAACACCCTTTTTGACCTTTTGGTTCTGACTGTGAAGAAGAATAAACTACGCTGTTACATGCTAGTAAGCAACAGTGTCTGAGCAGCCCTAGCTTGTTCTGGAAATCCTGTCAAGTGTAAAAAGATTAATTTATCCATTACGGCCTCTTTTCCTAGCCTCCATAGCTTATTGCAGATCAAATTACATTTATAAAGTTTAAAAGGTAGATAACTAAGATAATAGCTGCTGTGGTTTTTACACCGGGAAGTATAAATTCACACCTTATGAATATCTGTCATTCAATTTTTTCCCCTGAATTTCAGTTTCCCATTGCTTTCCAATGTATTGTTAGAAATTAATGTAAACCATGAAACTAGATCCACTTTGGCAAAGGCCAAGCAGTGCATCCTGGGGTTGATACATGTCATCTTGATAATGGTAAGAGTCAGAGCACCAGGGTATACATCACATCCTGATTTTTTTTTGTCTCTGTACTCTCCCCACTTAATCTTGCAGATGACAGATGAGATCTTCCCCATTTGGACGTACTGCTACCTGGTGCTGCTGCTGCTTGTGTTTGTCCTCACTGATTATGTCTGCTACAAGCCGCTCATCATCTTGCAAGGTATCAGTTTCATCATTACCTGGCTGCTGCTCTCGTTTGGCCAAGGAGTGAAGACCATGCAGGCTGTAGAGTTCCTCTACGGGATGGTGACCGCCACCGAGGTGGCCTACTATGCCTACATATACAGCGTGGTCAGCCCCGAGCACTACCAGAGAGTGAGCGGCTACTGCAGGAGCATCACGCTGGCCGCCTACACGGCAGGGTCCGTGCTGGCCCAACTCTTGGTATCCCTGGCGAACCTGTCGTACTTTTACCTCAACGTCATATCCTTGGCCTCTGTCTCCGTGGCCTTCCTTTTCTCACTTTTTCAACCAATGCCCAAGAAGAGCATGTTTTTTCCATGCAAAACGCAAAACAGAAACTCCTCAGAAGGCACCGGGAGAGGATGCCATCTTAGAGGGATCTCACAAGGATTACAAAGCAGTTCACGGAATTATCCACTGTTTCCGGGGACCTGGATGCCAGCAGTGGGGCACCCCAAAGCCAAGCAATGTGGCTTTGAGAGATTTGGTGCAGTGGTCCGCGGATTTGCACGAGTGCTACGCCTCAAAGCGTCTTTTTTAATGGCCCCTGTGGTGGGCTTTTTCCGCAGCAGGTTTTAACCAGATGTTAAACTATGTTCAAATCCTGTGGGATTACAAGGCACCATCTCAGAGTTTCACAATACATGTATTAGTCAATTTTCATGCTGCTGATAAAGACATACCCAAGACTGGGTAATTTATAAAGGAAAGAGGTTTAACGGACTCACAGTTCAGCACGGCTGGGGAGGCTTCACAATCATGGCGGAAGGCAAAGGAGGAGCAAAGTCACTGCTTTCCTGGCAAGAGAGAATGAGAGCCAAGCAAAAGGGGAAACCCCTTATAAAACTGTCAGATCTCGTGAGAGTTATTTACTACCATGAGAACAGTATGGGGGAAACTGCCCCCGTGATTCAATTATCTCCGACCAGGCCACTCCCACAACACGTGGGAATTATGGGAGCTGCAATTTAAGAAGAGATTTGGATGGGCATACAGTCAAACCCTATAAATATATAATGGAGCAGTAGAAGCCCTTGAAACCTTTGGGTCTAGGTATATAAGACTTTATCTAATTAATGTGCAGAAAATGTGCTGCTCCATGTTTTTAAGATACTCCACGGTAAAAAAAAAAAAATTAGGCCTGTTTGGAAGTAACTCCAATCAATGCATTTCAGTGCAATAGAGCCCTGAAAAAAGTAAGATAGTAAGAACTGATATTACAAGACCTAAGCTATGTCAACTATACAACATATATTTGACATTTTTGCTGTTTATAATGAAGCTAGTGAGTATATTTAAAACACACACACACACACACACACACACACACACACACACACTGGGCTCAATCTTTATTTATTTATTTATTTATTTATTTATTTATTTATTTATTTTGAGAAGGAGTCTCACTCTGTCGCCCAGGAGGGAGTGCAGTGGCACCATCTCAGCTCACTGCAACCTCTGCCTCCCGGGTTCACACAATTCTCCTGCCTCAGACTCCTAAGTAGCTGGGATTACAGGTGCACATTACCACGCGTGGCTAATTTTTTGTATTTTTAGTAGAGACGGGGTTTCACTATGTTGGCCAGACTGGTCTCGAACTCCTGACCTCGTGATCCACCCACCTCAGCCTCCCAAAGTGCTGGGATTACAGGCGTGAGACACCATGCTCGGCCCCTGGGCTCAATTTTTTATCTATGTTCTATCATTTGCCAAGTAGGCAAATCAATGAAAATTCTAGCAGTCTGTGTTCTCTTCTCTTTTTGAAGGCCAGAACAATATCTACTAGTTTATTTCACAGGATTGCTTTTTTTTTTTTTGGAACGGGGTCTTGCTCTGTCACCAGGCTGCAGTGTGCAGTGGCTCACTGCAGCCTCTAACTCCCTGGTTCAAGCGATTCTCCTGCCTCAGCCTCCTGGGTAACTGTACAAGATTGCTTTTAAAGATCAAAAGATATCATGCATTGGGAAGTATTTGTGTACTGTAGTATCTTAGGTAAAAATTAGTTGTTTTTATTTAATTTTCCTGAATGTAAAATAAATAATACAACTTTCAAATTTGTATTATTCAATAATCCTGTTGTAGTGATTTCAACACCAACTACCAAATGGTTTGAAAAAGAAGAGTTTTGTCACAAATTTAAAAGAGGCAACTTATGTAATAAAACTTTGAAAAAGATATACGTGGAACATAAAGTTACACTCATCCCTAAAAACAGGAGCTACAAACTGATGTCCTACTGGTCAAATATGGTTGGACCATGCAGAGTTAGATGGTTTAAGGTTAAACTATCAAAACTCTTTTCAGGCAGGCATGGTGGCTCATGCCTATAATCCCAGAGTTTTGGGAGGCTAAGGTGGGGAGGCCAGGAGACCAGCCCAGCCAACATAGTGAGACCCTGTCTCAATACATTTTCTTTTTTTTTTTTTTAGTTAGCTGGGCATGGTGGTGTGTGCATGTAGTCCTAGCAACTGGGGAAGCTGAAGGTAGGAGGGTCACTTGGGCCCAGGAGTTCTAGGCTTCAGCAAGCTATGATTGTGCCACTGCTCTCCAGCCTAGGTGACAGAGTGAGACTGTCTCATAAAACAAACAGACTGGGCAAGGTGGTTCATGCCTGTAATCCTAGCACTTTGGGAAGCCAAGGTGGGTGGAGCACGAGGTCAGGAGTTCAAGACTAGCCTGGCCAACATGGTGAAACCCCATCTCTACTAAAAATGCAAAAATTAGCCAGGCATGCTGGCATGCACCTGTAATCTCAGCTACTCAGGAGGCACAAGAATTGCTTGAACTTGGGAGGCGGAGGTTGCAGTGAGCCAAGATCTCGCCACTGCACTCCAGCCTGGGCAACAGAGCAAGACTCTGTCTCGGAAAAAAAAAAAAAAAAAAATAGAAAAAAAGCCTTTTTTCTTTCTGGAGTCTTTCAATAACTCTAGTCTTTAAAATGTGGTTTGAAAGGCCAGGTGTGGTGGCTCATGCCTTTAATCCTAACACTTTGGGAGGCCGGGGCAGGTGGTCCAGCCTGGACAATATGATAAAACCCCATCTCTACAAAAAATGCAAAAAAATTAGCTGGGTGTGGTGGTGTTTGCCTGTAGTCCCAGCTACTCGGGAGAATGAGGCAAGAGAATCACTTGAGCCCAGGAGGTCAAGGCTGCAGAGAGCTGTGATTGCACCACTGCACTTCATCCTGGATGACAAAGTGAGACCCTGTCTCAAAAAATAATAATAATAAAATGTGGTTTGCAGACCACATTACCATGAGGTGGGCACACTCAGGTAATGGTCTGCAGACCTGATATGCATAAACTGACCTAAGCCATCGGTGACCGCAGCTCATAGTTTTACCTTTTTAAGGGATTGTAGAAAAAAAAATGCAACAAGAGTTGTAAAAAAGGATATGTGGCTCATAAGCTGTAAATATTCACTATCTGGCCCTTTAGAAATTGTGGATCTTGAACTCAATATAGTGGGTTGCTGACCAGCATTTTTAAAACAGAGTAGACTAGTCTAATATAGAATAGGGAGCATATCAGCTCGTAAGGATACATTTTGTTTTGCAAGAATTCTGTTCACACACATATATATGCACTAATTAATATATAAAATATATTTTCCTCAGGCTATGGTTAAAGAAGTTTGAAAGCTTCTGCTCTTGGAGCTATCTTATACATATCATAGTTCCCAGCAAGACAAATAACATATTTGCATATTTCCTTAACTGTACATACGGGGATTTGCCAAAGCTTGTTGCCCTCTGATTTAAGACTGTTCTCTACACCCAGCTTCCTCATTCTCTACCATATCCAGATATTTATTTGCTCAAACAACAATTAACCCCAGAATGAATTCTTTTTGTTTGTTTGTTTGTTTTTTGTTTTTTGAGACGGAGTCTTGCTCTGTCGCCCAGGCTGGAGTGCAGTGGCATGATCTTGGCTCACTGCAACCTCCACCTCCTGGGTTCAAGCCATTCTCCTGCCTCAGCCTCCTGAGTAGCTAGGACTACAGGTGCCTGCCACCACGCCTGGCTAATTTTTTGTTTTGTTTTGTTTTTAGTAGAGACGGGGTTTCACCGTGTTAGCCAGGATGGTCTCAATCTCCTGACCTCGTCATCCACCCACCTCAGCCTCTCAAAGTGCTGGGATTACAGGCGTGAGCCACCGCACGCCCGGCCCAGAATGAATTCTTATAACTGCTCATTCTATCTTCTTTCCACAACCAAGTTATTGTATTATCCTGTATAATTTTCTGTTTGGCCTTGTATGCATATTATGTTTTTATTCCATTGTCTTTAATAAAAACCTCAGACACAGCACCCCTTAACAAGTAGTAATCCTCAATTATGGTGATAATGACAGCAGGAAACAAGTGCCCTATGAGAAAGGCAAGGTGGGGGGTGGTGGATGAGGCTGGCCCTCCCAGTGGGTGTGTGTGCCTGAGCATCATTGCTGTCCCTTGAGTTGGCTGGTGTCTCCTTCCTCCTTATCTAAAGATGAATTTCTGGTACTGTGTGTTGTCTGACAGGAAAAAGGCAGGAAGACTGAGCAACAAAGAGAAATCTTGGGCTGGTCTCTGGGGGATTGAGGATTTTCAGCTTCCACTACTGGGTTCACCCTTCAAGCCCCCTCCTGGGCCTTCTGCTTGGGCAAAACCTTCCTCCTGGCTCAGAAGCTACAGTAGTTTGGAGAGTTTTAGATAATTGTCCAGGCACTCCTCGTCTCTCACAGAATATACTTTGTGAGGTTTAAAACACTCTTCCAAAGAGAATGTGGTGCAAGGAGGGAGAGGTGGGCTGACACCGACATTAATACTCCCGGGGACAAAGGGCAGGCCCCAGAGCCATCTTTGAAGTCAGCCCAACAATCTGCATGTACTTTCCTGACAAAACAAAGTTTTCACATCAAATGAGACTTTGAAGCTATTTATTCTAAAGCTAAGTTGTTCCACACCCACCTGTTTATTGAACAAAGCGGGCCCCATTGTTGAGCTCACATTCTTCTCACTTCCCTCCCTGAAAATTCCTAACGTTTGATTGGTTAGGTCAGGGCTCCGATTGGTGTTTCATCCTCTGCACTGCTGGCCTCTTGGGCTGGGCAATTCTTTGTCGAGGGGGACTGTTCTGAGCTCTGTAGGATGTTCAGCCACATCGTATGCCTCTAAGCCACTAGCTGCCAGGATGCACCCCATTGTGATAACCAAAAATGTCTTCAGATATTGCCACCTGTCCACTAGAAGGCAAAAATACCCCTGGTTGACAACCACTAGATAAGATTTGGATTAGGGTCAGAGCTTTTCTTTGGGGGGGAAGTGGGGAGGGATTGGAGGGGGACGGAATCTCGCTTTGTCACCCAGGCTGGAGTGCAATGGCGTGATCTCAGTTCACTACAACCTCCACCTCCCAGGTTCAAGCAATTCTCCTGCCTCAGTCCCCCTAATTTTTGTATTTTTAGTATAGATGGGGTTTCACCATGTTGGTCAGGCTGGTCTCAAACTCCTGACCTCAGGTGATCCACCTGCCTCGGCCTCCCAACAGAGCTCTTTTATAATCCTTATCACACTGTATTTTTTTATTTATTTATTAACTTAAATTTATTTATCTAATTTCCCCACTAGGCTCTATTGTTTTCAAAGCAAGGACCCAAAGTTTACCACTGTATTGTTCCACAGAGAAGCTCAAAAGTACTTGCTGGTTTAACAAATGAAGGAAAGAAGGAAGGCAGAAAAGAAGGAAGGAAGGAAGAAATAAAGAAGGGCATGATCAGGCCAGGCATAGTGGCTCACATCTGTAATCCTAATATCTGGGAGGCCCAGATGGGAAGATTGCTTGAGGCCAGGAGTTTGAGACCAGCCTGGTCAATATAGCGAGACCCCATCTCTACAAATAAATATATATATTTATAGATTTATAGATATAAATATATAGATAGATAGATAGATATAAATATATATAGAGAGAGAGAGAAATATATATATAGAAAAGTTTGGCATCTGTCAGGCATCTTGAGGAAATTTTTTTTTTTTTTCTTTTTGAGATGGAGTCTCGCTCTGTCGCCCAGGCTGGAGTGCAGTGGCTGGATCTCGGCTCACTGCAAGCTCCGCCTCCCGAGTTCGCGCCATTCTCCTGCCTCAGCCTCCCGAGCAGCTGGGACTACAGGCGCCCGCCACCTCGCCCGGCTAGTTTTTTGAATTTTTTAGTAGAGACGGGGTTTCACCGTGTTAGCCAGGATGGTCTCGATCTCCTGACCTCGTGATCCGCCCGTCTCGGCCTCCCAAAGTGCTGGGATTACAGGCTTGAGCCACTGCGCCCGGCCGAGGAAATTTTTTTAAATGGTGTTGCAGAAAGGAAAGAGAAAACAGAGACAAGGGCAAAGAGAGAGAGGCCATCCTTCCTAAGGCATTGGTAATAGGCTCAGAGAAAGGGCGTGGGAGAAAAGAGCGGCACCACACATTAGGAAACTTTAGACTGCAGACCTTGTGCACCTCAGTCCAATGACCGGGCATTCACAGTTCCCCATTTCTTACCCTCTGTTTGTCTTGACCAGACTTTATTCAAGCTCCTGGCTTTCCTACAGGCCCCTAAATGTTGCTTACTCCAAACCCTGAGCAAACACAAAAAAATGTGGAATGTGTCCCCCTTATCAGCTCCAAACGGGAATTGGCTGACCACAGTGGGATACTTTCCTGTCAAACTCCACTGACCATTTCCCCCTGTGAATCCAGCTTCCTTTACAGAGATTCTGCTTATCTCTGCTTGTACCCTCTTTACCCTATAAAAGAAAATCCTTTTTCTGTTTGATCTTTTTTGAATCATGCAGATTTCTGCAATCAGAGAGTTCTTTTTATTGCAATAGCCTTTCTTCTAAATAAAACCTCTCCTATCTAAGTCACATTTTTTTTTTTAATTTGACACCAGGTTTCTAAGCCTGAGTTTTAACATCTGCAAAGGGAAGAGGAAAGAAAAAAATGGCCCTCTCCATGGGTCCTCTCCAGTCTATGATTTATGGAAGCCTAAATTCGGCTGGTCTATTTCAACCCTTAAGAGAAAATGATATGTACAGTTCACAGAGGTGGATCAAGCAATTTTTCATTCAAAGTATACAATAAGTCAGCATTTTTTTTTTTTTACTGTATTCTGAAAATGCTTCAGTGCTTCTGTAACTGTGGATTTTAACAAAACTGTGTGCTATTTTACTATACATGGATTAACAAGATGTAGTTTATCTTATTTTTTAATTTTAATTTTATTTTAGGGGCCATGGCAGCCTTCACAGTGGCCACATCAAAGTCGACTGGGATCTTCTGGGTGAGTTATCCTTGGTGATCTTCTCAGGAGCAGATGCAGATGCTCTATTTCTCATGCATTTCACAACATATTTGGGTGTGCTATGCTGGTCTCTTGATATTCAAGTCAAGTGTTATGTTCCTTACAACCATAGCTGTGTAAGTATTTGCCATCTATTTATTTTAACTACTTAAACTACTTAAAGCAACAAAACATGTTTATTTATTCTTCCAGCTCCTCTGAATAGCATTTTGCAATGTTATACCTAAGGCTTCCTACAAGAGACAATGAAACGATATTCCCACTTGAATCAACTTTCTCTTACGACTTGACTAAGATTCCTAATCAGGAGGATAAATGAAGTTCTTACAATTCATAAGCAGTAATATGTTGTTAGGCTTTGATTTTGTCTGATTTAGCAACATAGTATAAGATACGATTCTAATTTTGAGTAAGTTTAGTTTTCACTCCCATTTTTCCTGCTTGAATAGTCAG
Organism: Trachypithecus francoisi; assembly: GCF_009764315.1. Taxonomy (NCBI): domain Eukaryota; kingdom Metazoa; phylum Chordata; class Mammalia; order Primates; family Cercopithecidae; genus Trachypithecus; species Trachypithecus francoisi. The sequence goes on from NW_022681458.1 coordinate 13,226,524, forward strand.
AGCGTATCTATTTCTTTTTGAAACAACTTATCAGATATTCTCAGGGCTGTTATAGAAGTGAAGCTGTTCTATTAACCTACATATAAATACTGTATCACACAGTAGTTTAAAAATATGAAGTATTTGATTTAGATGAATCATAAAGTAAAGAAAATGAGCTAAGGAGGTGGTAGATACTGGTCGGAGAACACTTCAAGGAATTCAATGCTACTTCTCATTTCCTGTGTAACAATGTATTTCATTCTATACACCAAGTTAATCAGAAATAAACATCGGAAAATATTTTCATTGGCTAAACACTACCGGCAGCATTACTGCTCTGTGGCCTTAAAATTTTCTAGTCTATTTGTCTATAAAATGAAGATGAGATGCATTTCTTTCTAAGGAGTATTAGTAATAATGACATCTGAATTTTCCACAGAAATACTGGAAGCCAGAAAACAATGAAACAACATTTTAATTTTTGTTTCTATTTTTTTATTTATTTATTTATTTATTTTGAGACGGAGTCTCACTCCGTTGTCCAGGCTAGAGTGCAGTGCACGATCTCAGCTCACGGCAACCTCTGCCTCCCAGGTTCAACTGATTCTTTGCCTCAGACTCCTAAGTAGCTGGGACTACAGGTGCACGCCACCATGCCTGGATAATTTTTGTATTTTTAGTAGAAATGGGGTTTCACCATGTTGGCCAGGCTGGTCTCGAACTCCTGACCTCGTGATCCGCCCACCTTGGCTTCCCAAAGTGCTGGGATTACAGGTGTGAGCCACCACACCCAGCCTATTATTTTTATCTTTTAAAAATAATTGCACCTTTTAGTTTAGATTCAGGGTGTACATGTGCAGGTTTGTTACGTGGGTATATTGCATGATGCTGAGGTTTGGGATACAATTGATCCCATCACTCAGCTAGTGAGTTAGTACCCAATTGGTAGTTTTTCAACTTTTGCCCTCTGCCCAAGAACATTTTTAAAGTGTGAAAACTAAAAAGCTGCTAGCCTAGAATTTTATACTCGGCAAAAATATTCATCAAAAATTAAGTCAAAATAATGATATTTTTAAGACAAAAGTTAAGCAAAATTATTGTGGTTTACACTAAAAAAATATAAAGGGAATTCTTTAGGCAGAATGAAAATGATCACCATTAGTATTGCAATAATATAGGAAAAATAATACTGGAAAAAATAAATATGTAACTAAATCTAAGCAAATCTTGGTTTTTGAGACAGAGTCACACAGGCTGGAGTGAAAGGGTGCAATCTCAGCTCACTGCAACCTCTGCCTCCCAGGTTCAAGCAATTCTGGAGTCTCAGTCACCCAAGTAGCTGGGATGACAGGTGTGCACCACCATACCCGGCTAATTTTTTTATATTTTTTGTAGAGAAGGAGTTTCACCATGTTGGTCAGGCTGGTCTCCAACTCCCGGCCTCAAGTGATCCACCTGCCTCAGCCTCCCAAAGTGCTGGGATTACAGATGTGAGCCACCACACCTAGTCTAACATTTCTAGTTTTAAAAATATATGTAGAGGCCAGGCCTGGTGGTTCATATCTGTAATCCTAGCACTTTGGGAGGCCAAGGTGAGTGGATCACTTGAGGTCAGGAGTTCGAGACCAACCTGGCCAACATGGTGAAACCCTGTCTCTACTAAAATACAAAAATTAGCTGGGTGTGGTGGCAGGTACCTGTAATCCCAGCTACTTGAGAGGCTGAGGCAGGGAATCGCTCGAGCCCAGGAGGTGGAGATTGCAGTGAGCCGAGATCCCACTATTGCACTCCAGCTTGGGCGACAGAACAAGACTCCATCTCAAAAATAAAAATAAAAATATATGTAGAGTTAAAATTTATGATGGTAATAGCACAAAAGGAAGGGGAAATAATAGATTTAAAATATTGCAAAATCCTTTTATTGTCAAAGAAGTGGTGAAAATACTATTTTAGGGTAGATTCTGCTAGGTCAAAAATTCATGCTGTAACATATATGGTAACTACTAAAAGAATAATACAGTAAGATAGTACTAACAAGCTAATGAAGGGAGGGAAAGTGTTTTTAAACTTAATTAATGTAACAAAAGACAAGAAACAGATCAAGGAACATAAATCAGGCAGGACAAATAAATGGTAAATTTAAAACCCCGTATAGCAGCAAAATCATTAAAATGTGCCTGAACTAATTACTCCAATTATAAGATAAAAGCCAGCTGAATGGATTTTAAAACTCAAAACCTAATTATGTTTCTTTCAAGACACACTTCTTGAAAATAAGGGCTCCAAAGGTTGAAAGTTAAAAAATGGGAAAAAATATACTGTAGAAACGCTAATACAAGGAAAGCTAATTTAGTTATCCCAGTATCAGATGAAACAAGCAACAACACCAGAGTGATTTGTCTTTTCGTTATAAGTTTCATAGTCATTTCATAATGATAAAAGTGTTAATTAACAACCAGGTAAATAAAGCTGTTCTTTTTTTTTTTTTTTTTTCTGAGATGGAGTCTTGTTTTGTCACCCAGGCTAGAGTGCAGTGGCATGATCTCAGCTCACTGCAACCTCCATTTCCTGGGTTCAAGCAATTCTCCTGCTGTGGCCTCCTGATTAGCTGAGATTACAGGCGTGTGCCAACACACCCGACTAATTTTTGTATTTTTAGAAGAGACGGGGTTTTGCCATGTTGGCCAGGCTGGTCTCAAACTCCTGACTTCAAGTGATCCCACCCACCTCGGCCTCCCAAAGTTCTGGGATTACAGGCGTGAGCCACCATGCCTGGCCAATAAAGCTATTCTGAATTTGTATGCACAAAAATCATAGCCTCAGAATGTATTAAGCAAAACGCCAAAAACATTTTAGAGAAATAAAAAAGTCCACCCTCACAGTTGCAAACATGAACACAGCTTTCTCAATAACAAGCAGACGAAAAACATCAGTGAGGATTAGGAAGATTCAAACTACATGTCGAATAAAGTCGCAATGATGGATATGTGGCAACTGTACACACTGCAGGATAAAGACTATTTTCAAGTTAACATAGAAGAGTGACCAAAAACAGGTTTGGACTGGTCCAAAAAGTAGCCCTCAATAAATATCAAAAGATTGAAATCATACGGAAAAAGTATTCTGACAACCATAATTAAGCTAAAATCATTAGCAAAATTATAATTTAAAAATACCCAAATGTTTTATAATTAAAGAAAGAACATGGTCAAAAAATTATACTTGGAGTTAGAAAATAATTTGAACTGAATGACAATGAAAATATGAAAAATCACAGCTTACAGGATACAGTTAAGCAGTGCAGGGAGAGAAACATACAGTCTCTAATGCATTTATTTTTTTAAAAGAGAAAGGACAAAAATTAAGTTACTTAAACATTCATCTTCAGAAGCTAGAAGAGAACAGCAAATGAAACTCAAAGAAAAGAAGAAAATGTTAGAGATAACAAAAAATAAAATCAATGGAATAGAAAATAGTACAAAAGGAGAAATTACCAAAGCCAAATTAGTCATTTGAAAAGTCTAATAAATGTGAGAATGCTCATGCATAGAAGGGAAAAACTACAAGTTATCAATATCAGAAATGATAAAGGGGAGATGATTACGTATCTTTCTCAATTCACTGCAACTTCTGCCCCCAGAGGTCAAGTGATTCTCTCCCCTCAGCCTCCCAAATGGCTAGGACCACAGGTGCGTGCCACCACACCCAGCTGATCTTTTATATTTTGTAGAGACAGGGTTTCATCATGTTGCCCAGGCAGGTCTTGAACTCCTGAGCTCAAGCAAGCTGCCTGCCTCAGCTTCCCAAAGTGCTGGAATTACAGGTGGGAGCCACCATGCCTGGCCTCTTTTGCCCACTTTTTAATCGGGTTCTTTGATTTTGGCTCATTAATTTGTGTAAGTTCCTTATAGATTCTGGATATTAGATTTTTGTTGGATGCATAGTTTGCAAATATTTTCTCCCATTTTGTAGGTTGCCTGTTTACTCCGTTGATAGTTTCTTTTGCTGTACAGAAGCTCTCTAGTTTAATTAGGTCCCATTTGTCAATTTTTGTTTTTGTTGCAATTGCTTTTATTTTAATTTTAATTTTTATTATTTTTATTTTTATTTTTATTTCGAGACAGAGTCTCACCCTGTCGCTGGAATTGGAGTGCAGGGGTGCGATCTCGGCTCACGGCAACCTCCACCTCCTGGGTTCAAGCGATTCTCCTGCCTCAGCCTCCCATGTTAACTGGGATTACAGGCACCCGCCACTATGCCCAGCTAAGTTTTTGTATTTTTAGTAGAGATGGGGTTTCACCATGTTGGCCAGGCTGGTCTCGAGCTCCTGACCTCGTGATTTGCCCGTCTCGGCCTCCCAAAGTGCTGGGATTACAGGAGTGAGCCACCATGCCCGGCCTATTTATTTATTTTTTTGAGACCCAGTCTCACTCTGTCTCCCAGACTGGAGTGCAGTGGCACAATCTCGGCTCACTGCAACCTCTGCCTCTCAGGTTCAAGCTATGCTCCTGCCTCAGCCTCCCGAGTAGCTGGGACTACAGGTGCGAGACACCACACGGTCTCCCCAAGTGTTGGGATTACAGGTGTGAGCCACTGTACCCAGCCTGCAATTGCTTTTAGATTTTCTGTTTTTATTTGATTTTCACCAGTTTATGCCTATTTTTTCTTTATGGAAAAATATGATTTTTAGCTTACCTTGCTCTTTACTTAGTGTAACAGGAAGTAAATCTCTATCTTCCCCCAATATTCATGCTAAATATTTTGTTTTCTCTTAGCAATCTCTTGATTAGGAAAAAATAATTCTAGCCAAACCTAAGTCAGTTTCGTTTCATGGTCAATGGCTATACTTAGGAAGGAGAACCTGAAAGTTAGTAAAAATAATAATAATGATTTTCAGTCATTTTTACTATTCCTGACTATAACTTCCACGTTGTTAAAAGATAAATATATATTAGTATTTCAGAACATATTGGTTCACAGCCATATTGCATTTCTACTGCATGTTAACCTCATTCTACCGATGGATGCAAGTTAACATCATTCTACTGAGGAAACAAGTAGGGAAATTAGAAAAATATTAAAAACTAACTGTCAGGATGTGAGATATTTAGAAAAAACAAAATTCTTTAATGAATTAAGAAATGCTCAGAATGTTTTGTTATGGACATGAAAGCAGGGAAAGTTTAAGCCACATGAATAGTGAGAATCCTGAGATTCTAAGAGGCCGTCAAATGAGACTCGTTGTCTAACTGTTAGGGTTCTCCCAGAGAAAATGTTCAGAGTTTTCTACCAAAGGTCTGCACAGCCATCTTTTATCTAATTTGTCAATTTGGTCAGATAGTCAGTAAGTTTAGTGAAGAGAAAAATCATGTCAGACATAATTAATTTGGGATACATTTTTTAAAGTAATTACTGGGCAAGGATTGAATAAACCTAGTATTTTAGTGTCTGGAGACATACTCAGTAGAGGAACAAAAGGAACTTGACCAAATAGATGTGTGAACTTTGGCACTAAATAAAATGATCATTTACATATCTAACTCAACATACTGACAAAATATCATTTTCTACATATGTGAATTCAATCTCTGTAAGTTCATTTACATCTAATTACTGCTCCAACTTCTAGGCAACTTATAAATTTAGCAAGTGTAGAATAAATTTATCTCATGCAAAGGGTTAGTATTCAGGTTTAGAAGAAAGTCTAAGACTGTTGGCCATCCATGATTTCAATCATTATGTGATAGAAGTTTACATAAAATAATTTGTGATTTCTTTATTTTTATTTATTTATTTATTTATTTTGGAGTCTGGCTCCATCATCCAAGCTGGAGTGCAGTGGTGTGATTTCAGCTCACTGCAACCTCCAACTCCTGGGTTCAAGTGATTCTTGTGCCTCAGCCTCATGAATAGCTGGGATTACAGGCATGCGCCACCACGCCTGGCTAATTTTGTATTTTTAGTAGAGATGGGGTTTCGCCATGTTGCTTTCGCCATGTTGGTCAGGCTGGTCTCAAACGCCTGACCTCAAGTGAGCCGCCCGCCTCTGCCTTCTTAGCTGCTGGGATTACAGGCGTGAGCCACTGCGCCTGACCTAATTTGTGATTCTTATATAAAAAGATACTTACTTCGCATTTTTTTCATGACATAAAAACTGATCAATTTAATTAAAAATTAATCAAAGCAGTTATCTGGTACTAATTTATTCCCTGATGGGGTGCAAGCTCCATGGGTGCCTCATTGTCTGGCTTGTTCCCTGTTATGGCTCTGGTGTTTCCTCTAGTTCTCGCTTTATGTAGGCACTTGGTTAGTATTTCCTCCAAAAAAAACAAAAATACATACATACAATATGAAAATAAAACTTTGAGCTATTGAAATTTTTTCTGTGTGTGTGGTGGAGTCTCTCTCTGTTACCAGGTTGGAGTGCAGTGGCATGATCTCGGCTCACTGCAACCTCCGCCTCCCGGGCTCAAGCCATTCTCCTGCCTCAGCCTCCCTAGTAGGTGGGACTATAGGCATGTGCCACCACGCCCAGCTAATTTTTGTGTTTTAAGTAGAGACGGGGTTTCACCATGTTGGACAGAATGATCTTGATCTCTTGACCTCGTAATCTGCCCGCCTCAGCCTCCCAAAGTGCTGGGATTACAGGTATTAGCCACCGAACCCAGCCTGAAATTTTTTTAATTTAACCATTTCATTGTCATACAGGCACAAACTAATTTTTTTATGCTTTAGCATATGTTCCTATTACTTTCCTTTAAGTTATAGAGTAAATTGGGAAATGCTAATCTCCCACTTATATAATACACAATATATAAATGATTGAATACAGCTTCAAGGTAGTTCCATTTTTAAAATTACAGACAATACTCCAGAGACTCATCTGTACTTAGTGCCAAATACCCAATGGAAGAACATAAATACAGCAATTATTTTCTAAGAACTTGCTAGTCCTAGGCAATGTTCTCTGCATGGTAGCTCAGTGTCTCCACAGCAACCAAGTGGAGGCCACTGTGAAATAACCCAGCCGGAGCTTCAAGATAAGGTTTTAGATAGTATGATTACATGCAATTTCAGGTATCTTGGAAATAATTTGGGGGTTTGGACTAAAAATCTTAGGATTCAAAGCCACTCTGAACCCACCCTCAGAACTGTGTTTTTCTCTAATCCATCACATGTAGAGGTCTTATCCAAAACCAAATAAATCACTGTCAAGCTGCTTAGGCATCTGAACAGATTAAATCAAGATTCCAACATGAAATAATTTGCATACTAAAAGGAGGAAATCTGCCATTTGATTTCATCTAAGTTTTAAAAGCGTCAATGTAGTTCCACATTTGTTCAAGCGAAAAATTGTTAGCTGAACAAGAAAGACCTGAAGTTACAAGTCCCATTTGGACCACCTGTCATATTCACTGTGTGGGACCTCGGGTCATTTATGGGTTCTGCTGTGTTTAGTTGGTAGTATCTTGCAGGGAAATAATGCCTTTTCATTAAATTACATAGTTTTAAAATGCTTCTATTTGTGTTTTTATGTAAAGAATTTTGGAAGGGACACAAAAATAGTTCACATTTTTCATTTGGTTCATTTTGTAAATAGATTCACATTACAAATGTTTTAGCTAAATTGCATGGAAGAACTTTAACTATGTATGTCAATCTTGACGGACTAAATTTAACATCCCAGTACAATTATTTAAAATGAATTAATTACCAGATTGAATAAACTATGAAAGGAAATAATTTGTGGATTTTGTGGAGAAATAGTCACTAATTAGACTCTGAAATTGCTAACTCAGACCATCAATAATCCAGTGATTAAATCTTTAAAAAAGTAAAAAAATTCATCATGCTGACCTGTTTTCACATATTGATAAGCTTAATCTTTTTTTTTTTTTTTTTTTAACAGAGTCTTCCTCTGTCTCCCAGGCTGGAGTGCAGTGGCACGATCTCAGCTCACTGCAACCTCCGCCTCCCGGGTTCAAGGGCTTCTCCCGCCTTAGCCTCCTGGGTAGCTGGGACTACAGACATGCCCCACCACACCCAGCCAATTTTTGTATTTTTTGGTAGAGACAGGGTTTCACCATGTTGGCCAGGCTGGTTTCAAACTCCTGACTTCAAGTGATCCGCCTGCCTCGGCCTCACAAAGTGCTGGGATTAAAGGCACGAGCCACCGTGCCCGGCCTGATACGTCTAATTTTACAAGTGACTTGCTAAGTCATATTTATCTCAAATAACGTTCAATGTTTTCTAGTTGCAGAGTATTTTGAAAATATGGTTTAATTTTAGATTTGGTTAACTAGTTTTAAATTCTTAGCATACTATGTCCCATCCCACGGAACGTTAAAATACATTGCACCATCCCATTTGTCTATTTCTTCAGGGTATCTCTGCTGAAAGAGCTTTTAGAAAGAAACTGTCAATAGAAACCTGGGCTTCCTCAGCAGAGCAAAGCCTTGAGAAGAACACAATTTGCTGTTTTGTATTTGAATGCGCATGTGTGCGTCCTTTTAAAACTCTTTCCATCTGTACAATGACAGATTTCAGATTGGAGTTAATCTGAGCATGGAAGACTACGCCCTGGCATTTGGAATTAAACCCTTCATTGCCTTGATGATTCAACCCATCATGACTATGACTGTGGTTGACAACAAAGGACTGGGGCTTCCCTTTGACATTCAGGTAAGTTCATGGCCACTGTGCTCTCATGGACAAAGAGGCATTTTTTTTTTTTTTTTTTTGAGACGGAGCCTTGCTCTGTCGCCCAGGCTGGAGTGCAGTGGCCGGATCTCAGCTCACTGCAAGCTCCGCCTCCCAGGTTTACGCCATTCTCCTGCCTCAGCCTCCCGAGTAGCTGGGACTACAGGCGCCCGCCACCTCGCCTGGCTAGTTTTTTGTATTTTTTAGTAGAGACGGCGTTTCACCGTGTTAGCCAGGATGGTCTCGATCTCCTGACCTCATGATCCGCCCGTCTCGGCCTCCCAAAGTGCTGGGATTACAGGCTTGAGCCACCGCGCCCGGCCATATTTTCAAAACTATGTATCTATATCTATTTATCTTTATACTTTTAAAAATCAGATTTATTGATAAATAATATATGTGCAGTAACTTCACACTTTTTATGTACAGTTCTGTGAATTTGGGCAAATGTACAGCTGTGTGACCACCACCACCATGAAGATAAAGCAGAATTCCATCAGCCCAAACAGTGCCCTTGTTTCTCTGCCACCAATCCCCTGTCCCCACTCCTCGTCCCTGGCAACCACTGATTGGTTTTCTACCCATATAGTTTGTCATTGGTTTTCTATCCATATAGTTTGTCATTATAGAATGCCAAATCAATGGAATTATTTTTTATATAGCCTTTTGTTTCTGATTTCTTTCCTTTAGGACGATGTCTTCAATAGAATAATTTTGTATTGAGAAATGGAAATATGATGTAGTTAAGGTTCTATTTCTTAAGAAACATTTTCATTAAACAGGTGACCTTTTCACTAAACAGGTGAAGGAATGAAAGACCTGTGTAAAATTAAAGCCATGAAGTCATTCCAGTGGAAGTGGTTCTCATTAGCTACAGCTAAAGGTTTTTCCTTGCCCTAGCTAAAGTTCAATCTTATTAAAGCTTAGTTCACAAATTCTGTAAATCTACTCTGTCTCATGGAAAAAAATCGTCATTCTTACCTATCTATAAATAGATAAGAATTCCCACAAAATATTTAGAAGCTATCTTCTTTAAAAGCAAAAAGGCAAAAAGAAATCATTTCAGAATACAAAAAATGAAGTAATGCCAGGACATTTTTTAAAAATCTATTTTGTAGTCACACTTGTTCAACAGAGGAAAGGATTGCTTCCATTTAATAAATGTTAGCACTAAGATTCATGTAGATTCAGTACTACACACTTGTTCAATACAATATGCTTGTTTGAGGCTGTTCAATGTGCAAGCATTACTTTCTAAAATAAAATTTAAATTCCTCATTTACTATCTGGTTGGCAAATTGCTCTTCAGTTTTTCAGAAATTATTCTCTGTATCATATGTTAGCAAGAGAACAAGCTTGAAATCAGCAAAATCTGGTTTTGAATCTTGATGTTTATAGTGATGTGTTAAAAACTTTTCATTTTGGAAAACTTCAAATACATACAACATTTTGAAAAAATAGTATAATGAAACCTCATTTTCTCCTTACTCAACTTTAACAAGTATCAATTTGTGGTCAATCTTGTTTCATCTGTACCCCACTCCCCATGAAATTTCTCACCCTTGCTTCTAGATTATTTTAAAGTAAACCCTAAAGATGTAATCTTTTCTTAATATCTCAATTTTCTTATGAATAAAATGACTATAAGAATAGAAATGAATATAAGACTTACTGCATGAGTTCTTACATAGGTTAAGCGCCGGCCTCTAAACCACACTATTCCTGGCCTTTAGTGTTGTCAATATACAAACATCTCTCTCTCTTTTCCTAATTGAAAAAATAACATCTATTTACATTAATCAACATGGTTAGGAGGCACTTACCTTTTCGAAGGATTTTACGTTAATCAGCTCCAGATATTTCCTTTACTTTTCGACAAATGCATTATATCCTAAGTTGAAATGAATGCATTCCTATAACTGAATTAGTTAAAATACGACTAGAAATAAAAATGACCCATCAATCCTTCTATTCTCTTTTCTGCCACTATTTTGTGTATCCTAATTTAAAATTTAAGTGTCTTCTTTGTTGGCAAATCAATACCTTTTGCTCTTTCTTCAAAAGGCAGGGGGCCACACAAGCATTAAAACCTGAAAACAAGTCTAAAATTTGGCAGAAAAATGCAAGTTTTACGTTTTGTATCCCCTGATACTTCAATATTTCTGAATCCTTTTATCTTCTTGACCAAGAGGAATATATTTAAGTCACTCCTTTAAAATATTTGTATTGCCACCAGATCTTCTCTGCTAGTCTCTGCTGACATCCTCAATGCTGGAACAACTTTCAGATCGGTTCTTCCATGGAAAGCTATTTTTAAGCTCAGTTGCTAAAGAAGAGGCCAGTTTACCCAGGTACAGAGCAGGATGAGCAAAAATATACAGCTCAAAGGTGTAACAGAAGACAAACCCTATTCCTATATACAAAGAAGAAAAGATGCTATTATGAATGGCTGGTCTTGAAAACTGTGCTTCTTAAAAATTGATTTTTGGGGGGCCGGGCACGGTGGCTCAAGCCTGTAATCCCAGCACTTTGGGAGGCCGAGACGGGCGGATCACGAGGTCAGGAGATCGAGACCATCCTGGCTAATATGGTGAAACCCTGTCTCTACTTAAAAATACAAAAAACTGGCCGGCGACGAGGCGGGCGCCTATAGTCCCAGCTACTCGGGAGGCTGAGGCAGGAGAATGGCGTAAACACGGGAGGCGGAGCTTGCAGTGAGCTGAGATCCGGCCACTGCACTCCAGCCTGGGTGGCAGAGCAAGACTCCGTCTCAAAAAAAAAAAAAAAAATTGATTTTTGGTAGGAATCTAATTAAATATGCTTTCAGTAAGTTTTTAAGAGCCAGTAATATGGAAGTACGTTGATTAGTAATTCCCAGATCTCAATCATAATTGTCCATTTATCATTGACTCTATCTGCACTCATGATATTCCACTAATAGGATGCCAAATGCCATTTTTAAAAATTGGGATATAAAAGGTAGAAAGTGCAAACTGAATCAGCATTTTTCTCTGACACAGAGATTCAGCAAAGAGTAGGATGCAGCAAGACTTCCAGAAGCGATTCCTTCATTTTCCCAGCGTCTCTCAAACTGCTATCACAACATGGAACTATTTATGGATTTTAAAAGATCTTAATGGATTTATGAAGATCTTAAAAAGAGGTTTTAAGACACATCTTTGAAGATGACTGAAAGACTAGAGGAAGAGGCCCATGAGAAAAGCTAAAAGAAGCATTTTTATCTCAACTAGAAAAAGCTGAAGAGTAATTTAGTAATAATCACCAAGCCAGTTATGGACAGAGTGGTAGAGATAATCATCTTTACTGAGGGCGTAAGAATATACTGTGGTTGACTAATGATATAAAATGATTTTCTGGCAGAATCTTATTTCCAAAAATAGATGAAATTCACAAGTTTGAATATAAGAGGGATTTGGAGGGGATGGGTAAATAACCATACAACATCTTGAATAAGGTTAATTTTTTAAAATAAGCCTTTAATTAGGTAAACAAAGCAATAACAACCCACAAGTTTTACACCAGAACACCCACCTCTTGGTTACCTGTTACCAGAACTCTTCATCCCTCTCATCAGCCCCCACTTCCCCACTTTCACCCCCCAGTTTGCAGAGATAACTTTTGGAATGAGAAACAGAATGAGTAAGCGCCATTTCTTCTTGATCAAGGGAGTTGAAAGTAAGACCCCTCCGTCATTCACTAATTTCTTTGCCTTCACCCTTCTCCTCCCCGGATGGTCTTGAGGCTTAAGACATGAAAAGCAACTCTTATCACCAAGTTTGGGGAGTATACACAAAAAAGAAAAGGGAAAGGCCAGTGGCCCCAAGTGCCCCCTTGATATCACAGAAACCACAGCTGCTGTGCTGCTCTGCCTTCATTTTCCTCACTGGGAAATACACAGAGACCCTGCCCAGTGCTCACAGCCAGCAGCCGTTGCACTCAGCCACTCTGGGACCAGCTGATGGCCTCTGATTGCACCCTCCATTAGATTAACCAGCTACAATAACTGGTACTTTAATCTACCTTTAATTAAATAAAAGTTAGAATCATGAAAATGCATTTTTAGTTGCAACCCCAAAGGGATTAGTAAGGAGAGGGGCACTCTGCGTAGAAAGATGACCTCCCAAAAAGTCAAATACAGCGATGACATTATTTTAAGTGCATGAAATGGGGATTCGTCTGGATTTGGAATAGGCTCACATATATCAAAATGGATATTGTTCAGTGTGTGTGGAATATGTGGTATTTGACAGTCCAGATAGTCCAGATGAGTGTTCTCACTTCATAGTCATGGACTCAAATGCAGGATGTGTGTGGCCCATCAGCCTTAGGTTCCACTATTTCATAAGCTATTTTTTGGTGTCTTAACTCAAAGGACAGCTGAAGTCAAAGGCCAGATTTTCTTTCTTTTCTTTTCTTTTTTGAAACAGTCTTGCTTTGTCGCCTAGGCTGGAGTGCAATCTCGGCTCACTGCCACCTCAGCCTCCCGAGTAGCTGGAATTGCAGGCACACACAACCACACCCGGCTAATTTTTGTATTTTTAGTAGAGGCGAGGTTTCTCCATGTTGGCCAGCCTGGTCTCGAACCCCTGACCTCAGGTGATCCACCCCCACCTCAGCCTCCCAAAGTGTTGCGATTACAGGCCTGAGCCACCATACCTGGCTCACATTATCATTATTAAACAAAATAAACTCCTTAAATGGATTTTCAGTGAGTTTGGGTCCTGATCATTTAGACATTGCCTTGTTTTCTTACTTTTCTATCCTGATGGAGATGGTCTCCATGCAATTACCTTAGGGGGAATGGGATTGAGGGGTTGAGCTTAAAGGAGAAAGGGGTGCCATGGCTGGAATACGACACCAAATCTCATGCTGAGGCTTGGTCCCTAATGTGGCAGTGTTGAGAAGTGGTGTCTTTAAGAGGTCACTAGGTCATTCAAGAGGGATCAATGCCTTTCTCCTGAAAGTAAGCTCTTGCTCGCTTGGGAATGGATTAGTTCCACTCGAGTGAGTTGTTATAAGCAAGGCTGCCTCCCATGTTTGGTCTCTGCACATGCGCTTCTCCTTCCTTAATGGATTTACCTGCTGTGTTATGACACAGCACAAAGCAAGGCCCTCACCAAAAGCCAGCCAGATGCTGCCCCCTGATCTTGGACCTCCCAGCTTCCAGAACTGTGAGCTAAATAAGCGTCATTTTTTAACAAATGTTTTAGTCTCAGGTATTCTCAGTCAACAGAAAATGGACTAAGAGGGGACTTTAGGGTTGTTTGAAGTTTAAACAAATTTCAGTAAATGTTTTTAAATTTTTTTATTAAGAAAAGCTTATTTATTAAAGGCAATAAGCTTTTTAAAAAATGTTAAAGTAAGAAAGGCTTACTTGCATTAGGCAACAACAGACTGGATATCAGAAAAATCTTTACACCACAAAACCCTTGGATTTCATGGATATACATTTAATTTAAAAAAAAATAAATGGCTGAACTGGTAAGAAACTAAAAAAAATCCTCAGATGCCAAAGCAAGAACAGGAAGCCAGATAGCTAAGGAAGCATTGACTCTGCTGTGTGCTCAAGGCATCTGCTGGTTCCCCCAGAACCTAAAGTTTTGGTTCTAGTGGCAACCCCAAAGGGCCACATCATCAGTGAATGATGAATCAGAACAAAATACAAAATGACAGGGGGAAAATCCCCTAAGGAAGAAGACTAATCTGGCTAGAGTCTGGAAAATATACGCTCAGCATTTGTCTGTATAAACCAGCACTCACATGATTCTGGAGTCCTATTCCTACAGGCTAAACTTTTTTCTTTCAAGCTGAAAATTTAGTTTAAAGTGGTCCTGATTGGCAATGTCTCCAGGCACCTATATGTAACAAAGACAAATGATTTCTGAAAGAATGTACCTCAATACAGGAATCAAAATATTGCCACAAATAAAATTCCATCGAATATGAGATTATGATTTTTAAAAATTCAGAATCATACAAGGATATAAAGTTTCAGGAACAAGCCAACTGAAGTAATAGCAAAATCAAACTAACAACGATTTGACATAGAAGAACTACCAGTATTCGAATATAAAATGTTTAATATGTTTACACAAGGAGGAAAATAACACCATAAGAATAGAACAAGATACATAAATAGAACATCCTAAGAATAGAACAAAATAATCATGAATTTGGGGAAAAATAGAACTACAATCATGGGAAGCGTAAGTATGTTTTGGTTAATGATGGACCATGTGTATCAGCAGTCCCCACCCTTTTTGACACCAGGGACTGGTTTCGTGGAAAACAATTTTTCCACAAACCAGGGTGGGGGAATGATTTCAGAATTTCAAATGCATTATATTTTTGTACATTTTATTTCTATTATTATTGCATTGTAACATATAATGAAGTAATTATACAACTCACCATAATGTAGAATCGGTGGGAGCCCTGAGTTTGTTTTCCTGGGAGACAGTGACAGATCATAAGGCATTAGATTCTCATAAGGAGTGCACAACCTAGATCCCTCACATGCAAAGTTCACAATAGGGTTCACGCTCCCATGAGAATTTCATGCCGCCACTGATCTGACAGGAAGCAGAAGTTCACAATAGGGTTCACGCTCCCATGAGAATTTCATGCCGCTGCTGATCTGACAGGAAGCAGAAGTTCACAATAGGGTTCACACTCCCATGAGAATTTCATGCCGCTGCTGATCTGACAGGAAGCAGAGCTCAGGCAGCAATGTGAGCAATGGGGAGTGGCTGTAAATACAGATGTAGCTTCTCTTGCTCACCCGCCACTCACCTCCTGCTGGCGGCTGGTTCCTAACAGGCCAGGGACTGGTACAGGCCCTTGGACTGGAGGCTGAGAACCCCTGGCATATATGACAGTGGTCCCAGAAGATCGCAGTGGAACTGAAAAATTCCTATCACTGGCCGGGCGCGGTGGCTCACGCCTGTAATCCCAGCACTTTGGGAGGCCGAGACGGGTGGATCACGAGGTCAGGAGATCGAGACCATCCTGGCTAACACAGTGAAACCCCGTCTCTACTAAAAATACATTAAAAAAAATTAGCCAGGCGTGGTGGCGGGTGCCTGTGGTCCCAGCTACACAGGAGGCTGAGGCAGGAGAATGGCGTGAACTCGGGAGGCAGAGCTTGCAGTGAGCTGAGATCTGGCCACTGCACTCCAGCCTGGGTGACACAGCGAGACTCCGTCTCAAAAAAAAAAAAAATTCCTATCACCTAGTGACGTCGTAGCCATCATGATGTTGTATAGCAAAGCATTACTCATGTGTTTGTAGTGATGCCAATGTAAACAAAACTACTGCACTGCAAGTCTTCTAAAAGTCTAGCACATGCAGTTATGTACAGCATATAACACTTGATAATTATAATAAGTGGCCAGGCACGGTGGCTCACGCCTGTAATCTCAACACTTTGGGAGGCCAAGGTGGGCAGGGCAGATCACCCGAGGTCAGGAGTTAGAGACCAGCGTGGCCAACACGGTGAAACCCCGTCACTACTAAAAATACAAAACTAGCCAGCCATGGTGGCAGGTGCCTGTAATCCCAGCTACTCGGAGACTGAGGCAGGAGAATCGCCTGAACCTGGGAGGTGGAGGTTGCAGTGAACCGAGATTGTGCCACTGTGCTCCAGCCTGGGTGACAGAGCAAGACCTAAAAGAGCAACTTCCAGCCCTGGAGTTCCATTCATGTAAGTGCCCTATACGGGTGTACCATGTTTTATCTCTTATATGTATTTTTACCGTATCTTTTCTATGTGTAAATACGTTTAGATACACAAATGCTTACCATTGTGTTATAATTGTCTACAGCGTTCAGTACAGTAACATGCTGTACAAGTTTACAGCCTAGGAACAATAGGCTATGCCATTTAGCCTAAGTATGTAGTAGGCTATGCCATCTAGGTTTGTATAAGTCTACCATATGATGTTTGCACAATGACACAATCACCTGGCAATGCGTTTCTCAAGAAATATCCCTGTTATTAAGGATGCATGACTGTAGTCAAGAATAGAAGCTTAATAAACAAGAGCTATGTAGAAGTTAAGAGCAATAAAGAAGAAAATATTAAACTGGAAGAGCTCATTTAGAATACAGCACAGAGATGAAAGTGAAAAAATCATTAACACGTATGGAGATTAGAGTGAGAAAATTCCACAAACGTCTATTTGAAGTTCCTTGGGGAGATAATAAGATAGAAATGACAGACAGACAAAGAAATATCCATGGAGAATTTTGCAGACGAGATGAAAGGCATGAATTAGATTTAGGAAGCCTAACAGCTCTCCAAAAGAGTAAATGAAAAGAAATTCAAATCTAAACACACCGTAATGAAACTGCAGAATACCAAAGAAAAAGAAATCTTATAAACAGTCAGAAGAATAAAAAGAGCATCGCCTACAGAAAAATGATAATTAGATTGACAAATGACTTCTCAATGGCACACAATGGAAGCCAGAAAGGTAGTGGAATAATGCCTTCAAAGTGCTGGAGAAAATAATTGCCAGCTTAGGGTTGTATACAAAAAGAAACACGTTTCAAAAAATGAGAGTAAAATAAAGACACTTTCAGACAAACAGAGATGGAGTGAGTGACACATACTCACTCAGTAAGACTGTAACAGACCCTTCCAAAAGCAGCTGCTAAAGGATGCACTCGAAGAAGAAGGAAAATTACCCCAAAAGGAAGGCATATGATGCAAGAGGGAGTGTGAAACAGAAAACACGTGAGTAAATCTCAACACTGGCCATGTCAAACAGTAGTTAACGTTTTATATCTTGAAGAGTTTTCAAAAACATAAGACTAACATTCTGGACAATAATAAATTAGAAATTAGAAGAATGTTCAAAACCAAATATTTTTGTACTGTTCTGGAAAAGGTAAAGGTTATTAATTAGACACTGCCAGGGTGGCATGCCAAGCCGGGAGGGGAGCAGCCCACCTGGTCGGGAGCATACTTTATCACCATCATTATTTAGAATTGCTGGTACATGGCAACAGTAAAATGCAGACAGACCCTTCATCAGTTTTACTATTGCTTTTAAATTCTCTACAAGTAGTTCTCCTCCTTACTGCCTGTACCTAGGGAAGACCACTTCATCACCACCACTATAGTCCTAGCTAGATGGGAGGTTGAGACAGGAGGCTCACTTGAGCCTAGGAGTTCAAGGTTGCAATGAGCTATGGTTGTCATAGGAGTGCACAACCTAGATCTGTCACACACACAGTTCGCTATAGGGTTCACGCAGCCTGGGCAACAGAGCAAGACCCTGTTTCTAAAATATATGTATATCTGTGTTTATACACATACACATATATAAAACTATTTTATATGACTATAGTTGGACATTCTTACATAGATTGTTTTGCTTAACATTATGTTTGTGAGATTAAGTCATCTCTTTGCTTCCCTTTAAGGCAAAAATTTATGGAAGTGTTGTCTATTTCCTGTCTCTCAATTCCTCTCCTCACACTTTTTCTTTAAACCCATTCATATCCATCTTTTGTCTTCAATGCTTCGCCAAAACCATTCCTGTCCAGATCACTGGTATCGATCCAGCAGTCATTCGCCAGTGCTCACCTCACTTCACACATCTCGCTTCACCCATTGGTAACACTGTCACCATTATCACTCTCTGCCCCTTGAAACAGTTCCATACTCCCAGGACACCATGCATTCTTAATTTTACTCTTTCTTCACTGGGTGCTCCTTTCTGTCTCCTTTGCTGGCGTCTCCTCTTTTTTCAGAGGTGTTAACCCTAGAGCTCCTAAAGTTAAGTGCTTAGAAACTCTTTTCTCTATACAGTCTTTGCAATCTCTATATTTGTATACTAATGATGCCAAAAATGATAGCTCAGACCTTGACTTTTCCCCTTGAACTTCAGACCACTGTATTCAGCTGCCTACTACTCAGCATTTCCATTGGGATGTCTAGTGGACATCTGCAATTCAGCCTGCTCTAGATGGAATCCTCATCTTGCTCAAAACGGTGCTATCTACCATTTTCCCCCATCTTTCAAGTTGCTTAGGCCCAAAACCATGAAGTCATTTTTGACTCCTCCTAGTCTCTCTCATCTCAAATGTAATGTGTCAGAAAATATTCTTTTCTTTATTTTCAAACTAAATCTAGGAGATAGTTACTTCTCACCACCTCCATGGCTACCGCTCTGGTCTGAGTTGTCACTATCTCATCCACATGGTTTATTGCAAGACCTTCTAACTCATCTCTTCTTTAATCCTTTGCCCTCCTCAACCTAGCCTCAGAATAGCAGTCAGAGCTCTCTTTATACAATATACATGAGATCATGTCACTTTTCTGCTCTGAACTCTCCAATGGCTTTCCGGTTCATACACAGTAAAGAACTACAGGCCTGAGGGTAATCTGCAAACCCCACCTGGTCTTCCTTCCCTCCCCTTTACCTATCTGGTCTCATTTTCTACTATTCTTCCTCTCACTCAGTTCAGCTACCCTGGGCTCCTTGAGCGTCTTTAAATATTTCAGAAACCATCTTTGGACTTTAGCTTCCTTTCCCTGGAATACTCTTTCCCCCAGATATCCACATGGCTTGCTCTGTGACTCACTTCCTTTAAGTCTTTGTTCAAATGTCTCCTTTTCAATGAGGCCTGCCATGATGATCGGATTTAAATTTACATCGCTTCCCACCTTGCTATACACTCTTTCTGAATCTTTATTTCTACATTCTGGATCCTTATTTTTAAAAATACAAACGGAAATACTTATTAAATATTAAACATTAAATTAAAAAATATTGTTAAGTTATATGATACAGGATTCAAATTAACCCATGGGGGGAAGGGTAAATGGTTGGGGCATGGATGAAACAAGATTGGCCATGAGTTGATAATTGATGAAACTGGGTGCCTTGAAAGACTGGACCATCATGAGCCCCTTCAAGACCACATCCATTGGCCAGTGAACTGGGTACCACCAAATTATTTAATTGAACAGATTGAAGCAAACCATCTACATGGCCTCAGTGAGCAACTGAAACCCAAAATGCTGTTTCAACACATTCAAGTCCACCCCCAGAACAACAAGGAAACCAAGAGTGGGACCATGTAACAGCACGAACCTCGGCGTTACTGTGAAGCATTTTACAGATGTGATTAAAGTCTGTAATCAGTTGATTTTCAATACAATCCTGGCTGGGTATGGTGGCTCACGCCTGTAATCCCAGCACTTTGGGAGGCCGAGGCGGGCGGATCACGAGGTCAGGAGATCAAGACCATCCTGGCTAACATGGTGAAACCCCGTCTCTACTAAAAATACAAAAAAAATTAGCTGGGCATGGTGGCGGGCACCTGTAGTCCCAGCTACTCGGGAGGCTGAGGCAGGAGAATGGCGTGAACCCAGGAAGCGGAGCTTGCAGTGAGCCAAGATTGCGCCACTGCACTCCAACCTGGGCAACAGAGCGAGACTCTGTCTCAAAAAAAAAAAAAAAAAATACAATCCTAGAGGAACTGATTCAATAATCCAGGTAGACCCGATTCAATCAGGGGAAAGGCCTTACCAGCAGTGCTGAGGTTCCTCTGGAGAGGGAGATTCAGTCTGTGTTCAGGAGCTTCAGCCTATGCCTGTGAGTCCTAGCCCACCCCTTCTGATGGCCTGTCCTGTGGAGTTTGGACTGCCTTATCAGCCTCCAACACCATGGAAGCCAACTTTTTAAAATTAATTTCTTAATTTATATCTCCTATTTGTTCTGTCTCTCAGGTTGAACCCTGACTGATGCAGATTTAAACAAGTAATGTACTTTTTTTTGCTTAGTTTGTAGTACTGCTTTTGTTGAATAACCCATCAGGTTTGGGAACTTAGGTAGCCAGCAGCAGTGGATATGTTCCACTATCACAGCTCAGATTCTTAGCTGTAGGAGGCCGTACCCCCTCAGGTCACAGTGATGGTCTGTGCCACAAGCAGCCTATGTTAGTGCTTATAATACACTAAGTGGTAGGAACCGTGGTCTCCAGCACCCAAAATGGCCTGAGGACGCCACCTGGAAACAGATAAGCACCACAGGTCACCACGTTTGTCCTCAAACCTCCCAATGTCACCAGGTTAATTTTTCCCCTAAGGGGACCTGGAAATTTGCCATATGGATTCCAGTAGCCAAGAACCCCAGAAACATCTGAATTCCCCTTCTTTCCCTTTCTGTATGGACAGGAGTATAGCGCCACTGACCTCCAGTGGAGACCCAGAGACCTCGGCCTCAATCCAACCACGCCGTTCGGCCTGAGACATTGGGTCTGCAACGTCTTTTTATCAAACAAACACACCAACCAGGCCACATAAGGCATCTCTGAACCATTTCCATACCTGTCCTTTAGCTAGAGAGTCTCCCCTTCTGTGGCAGCCTGCACTGCATGGTTGGTTCCTGCTCAGATGCCTCAGGACCTGAGTACCTCTTTCCTCATCCTTCTCAGGTGCCTCAGGGTCCATCAGAGCATTCTCTTCCTGAGCTCTCCAGCCCCAGGAATGAATGATCACGTCAGTGCCCAACAATCAGGGGTCTGTGCGCCACGATCTCGTTTCCACATTCCTTCCCGGCAGCCTTAGTCCATGACCAGTTCACTCACATCCAGGAGTCCCACATATAACCCCTCCTGACCCATAAGATGTCCAGCAGTACCGTCCAGCTCTTGTGCCCCCAGGCTGACATCTCCACCTTCAACCAGGTACTGGGAGGTTTTGCCCCTTGCTTCACCAATAAGCCATGATTCTGTCAGACTGGACCCTGCCTGCTGTGTCAGTTTTGGGGAGCAGATTCACTGTGCACTGATTACCAATTTGTCTGAGTCTAGGGAGGCTCACACCCACACACACAACGAATGACATGAAGCAGGTTGATTCCTTACAGGTAGGCAGCGAGGGGCATCAGAAGCCTGAGATTCATCATGATCAAGAAGCCGGGCTCAGGAAGCCATGCGGGGCCGATGAAGTCTGTCAGTGTCATAATTTTCAGTGCAAGGCATTTTTGTTTCCATTGCTCTCACTTTCTCTCCTCATCCCACTCACACACACACCCCGATCCAGCACCACCTGCCTCTACCTGTCTAGCAGTTTTGCGGTTGTCTTTTCCTGTCCCATCCCCAGGCCCCATCCCGTAGTGCCAATGGGGATAATAATAGGTTATTCTCAAGCCTGCAGAGGATTTAGGTCAATCTGTAGTCTAAAGACTGTCTCTGGGCTCGGCATGTTGGCTCATGTTTGTAACTCCAACACTTTGGGACGCCAAGGCAGGCAGGTGACCAGAGATCAGGAGTTTGAGACCAGCCTGTCCAACATGGTGAAACCCTGTCTCTACTAAAAATACGAAAAAAAAAAAAAAGTTAGCCAGGTGTGGTGGCAGGAACCTATAATTTTACCCCAGCTACTCAGGAGACTGAGACAGGAGAATCGCTTGAACCCGGGAAGCAGAGGATACAGTGAGCTGAGATCCCACCACTGCACTCCAGCCTGGGTGACAGAGTGAGACTCTGTCTCAAAAAATAAAAAATAAAAAGACTGTCTGTATCCTGCAGTCTCTCTAAGGCAGTGGTCCCCAACTTTTTGGCACCAAGGACTGGTTCTGTAGAAGACAATTTTTCAATGGGAAGTGGGGAGATGGTTTCAGGATGATTCAGGCACATTACACTTACAATGCGTTTTATTTCTATTATTATTACACTGTAATATATCATGAAATAATTGTACAACTCATAATTGTAGAATTAGTGGGAGCCCTGAGCTTGTTTTCCTGCAAATAGATGGTCCCATCTGAGGGTGATGAGAGACAGTGACAGATCAACAAGCATTAGAGTCTCATAAAGTATGTGCAACCTAGATCCCTCAAGTGTGGAGTTCACAATAAGGTTTGTGCTCCTACAAGAAGCTAATGCTGTGGCTGCTGATCTGACAGGAGGCGGAGCTTGGGTGGTAATGTGAGCGACGGGGAGCGGCTGTAAATACAAATGAAGCTTCGCACGCTTGCCCACCGCTCACCTCCTGCTGAGGGGCATCAGAAGCCTGAGATTCATCATGATCAAGAAGCCAGGCTCAGAAAGCCATGTGGGGCCGATGAAGTCCGTCAGTGTCATAATTTTCAGTGCAAGGCATTTTTGTTTCCATTGCTCTCACTTTCTCTCCTCATCCCACTCACACACACCCCGATCCAGCACCACCTGCCTCTACCTGTCTAGCAGTTTTGTGGTGTCTTTTCCTCTCCCATCCCCAGGCCCCATCCCGTAGTGCTAATGGGGATAATAATAGGTTATTCTCAAGCCTGCAGAGGATTTAGGTCAATCTGTAGTCTAAAGACTGTGTCTGGGCTGGGCATGTTGGCTCATGTTTGTAATTCCAACACTTTGGGAGGCCAAGGCAGGTGAGTCCTGGTCCGTGGTCTGGTGTTTGGGGACACCTGGTATAAGCGGTTAGCAGTTCAGAAGCCACAGCCCTGGGCAGCAAAGAACAGCAGGTTTATTCCAAGATGAAGGGGGCCCCACTCTGACACGTATCTTCAAAAGCAAGACTGGCTCTGATCCCCACTCTCATGGGGTATCTGGCCTCTCTTGTATCCTACGCACGTCATATCTGTGACCCAGAACCCAGCAAGCCCACAGTTTCAGCCCCGCATTTTACATTTTCAGTCTGTGGTCCATAGAGATAGATGTCTTGTTTTTGAGTTCAGCTATGTTGTTATTTTATTTTTGTATGTTATATACACATATCTATCCTGTGTATATAACACAAAAACAAGCTTTCTTTTTCCTGTTTTGAACAGAGAGGCCACATCAATGTGTGAAAACATGAAACCATCTTGATCCCAAATCTCCTCAGCCTAAAGTCTACAGCAAACAAGACCATAGAATCTCAACAGTCAGAAAAAGTGTGGAAGCTGGAGAAAATAATCAACAAGAAAAAAAGAAGGGAAAGGAAAGAGCAACATGCTCTTCATTAAATTAAAGCAGTTGAAGAAAAAACTTCCTCCTTCAAAGAAGCTTGAAAATCCCCTTCCCACAGGTTTTCTTTTATTAGGCCCTTGATTTCATTTCTTACTTTTACTAAAGATAGTAGAGAAGATGGTGTCACTGGGAGAGTTTTTTCACAGTCGAATGTATTTGGTTCTAAAATGTTTCAATAAATATTAGCCAGGTATGGGGGTGGGCACCTGTAATCCCAACTACTCAGGAGGCTGAGGCAAAAGAATCGCTTGACCCTGGGAGGTAGAGGTTGCAGTGAACCGAGATCACGCCATTGCACTCCAACCTGAGTGACAGAGCAAGACCCTGTCTCAAAAATAAATAAATAAATAAAATGTTTCAAATGTCTTCCACGAAATGTTGCAGTGTATGGAAAAAAAAAGGAAAAGAAGCCTCACACACAGGAGAAAGTGAGGATGAAGAAAGAAGAATATGAAATATATGAATGAAAGAAACCCATCGAAACTCAGTTGAGCTTACCCCACCGTTAAATTCCATATTTGTTCTTGATTGGAACGCCTGAGTTTGGTATGTGGGTCTGTCGCTGAAGGACTGTGTCATCTTACATCAATAAAACAGAGGCCCCAGGCAGGCTCCTGTGGCTCACGCCTATAATCCCAGCACTTTGGGAGGCTGAGGCGGGTGGATCACTTGAGGTCAGTAGTTTGAGACCAGCCCGGCCAACATGGCGAAACCCTGTCTCTACTAAAAATACAAAAATCAGGTGGGTATGGTGGCTCACACTTGTAATCCCAGCTACTTGGGAGGCTGAGGCAGGAGAATGGCGTGAACCCAGGAAGCAGAGGTTGCAGTGAGCCGAGACAGTGCCACTGCACTCCAGCCTGAGGAACAGAGTGAGACTCTATCTCAAACAAAAACAGGACCCCAGATCTCCAAGGAGGAAGACACACTTCAGGGCAATGTGATGTGTCTCTGAGCAGGGCTGGTCCCCAGAGGCCTGGCCGCAGCTTCTTACATGATCCTTTGCTGCATTGCTGCCATAGCAAGTGTTTCTCATTTTTTTTGCCTTTTTTTGTTGTTGTTGGTTATTGTTTTGTGTGTGTGTGTGTGTGTGTGTGTGTGTGTGTGTGTGTGTCAGGGTCTTGCTGGGTCACCCAGACTGGAGTGCAGTGGCGTGATCTCGGCTCACTGCAGCCTCAACCTCCTAGGCTCAAGTGATCTTCCTGCCCCGGCCTCCCGAGTAGCTGAGACTACAGGCACGCACCACCACACCCGGCTAATTTTTGTATTTTTTGTAGAGACGGGGGTCTCACCATGTTGCCCAAGTTGCTCTTGAACTCCTGGACCCTCCTGCCTTGGCCTCCCAAAGTGATGGGATTACAGGCGTGAGCCAGGGCACAAGTGTTTCAAAGGCTTTGTTCAAAGATAAAAAAGATAAAATATCTCTCCAGTTTCTGAACAGACAAACCAGAATTCAGTGTGATTAAATGGAAGAAAGGCAAAAAAGAGAACTTTTTATGGGCACTTAGTTTATTTTATTAGGAAATTTGGACAAGGTTACATGATAACTAAGAACACAAAAGCAAAAAACAAAGAAGCATCGCATGCCGATGGGAAGAGTGGAACTAAGATGGAGCTGCATAGCCATGAGTATGTCCGTCAGACCAAACACGAGGCGTTGTGATTTCATTTTCCTAAGGTCAGTTACTTGGACAGTTACACAGGTGCTGCGCTGCTCTCATATTTTTCCATGAGATGGTTCCTATTAGTTTGGTAGCTTTTCAGATGGAAAGACATGAAACACCAAACAAAAACAGCAACAGAGTTCAGGACCATAGAGGAGGGAGAGACCAGACAGGATGGGAAGGATGGGAGTCTTACCTACAGGACAGAGGCAGGTGCCCCGCCTAGCAGCAGCATTGCTTCTGGCAGCAGCCCTTCTGCTGGCAACAGCCCTTCCCACAGCCACAGCCACACGAGCTGCAGGTGCGGCGGCAGCAGCAGATCACGGGCGTGCTACAGCAGCCCCCACAGCAGCCGCGGCAGCAGGGGCAGCAACTGGAGCAGCAGCCCACCCGGTAGCACCTGCAGGTGGTGCAGCTGCCACAGCCACCACAGCCACCACCGCAACCACCGCAGCCACCACCGCAGCCACCACCACAGCCGCCACAGCCACCACCGCAGCCACCACAACTTCCACAACCACAGCAACCCATGGTGTCAGTAGAGAGCACTCAGGTGAAGTGAGCGGAGAGGACTCAGGAGAGGTGAGAAGGTCTGATGCCTCCTCCTTCTACTAGGGGAGGCCCTTATGTACCATCTTGGGAAAAGGAAGAGGGAGTGACCCAGGACACATGACCAGTGGCCACTTCCTTGTTGTTGCTACTGCAGTTTCCATGATAAGGTTATCTAGGACTATTCCTTGTTTACATCCTTATGGGCTATATTTGACCCAAAACGTTTGCTAATTTTCACTTGTCTCTGTTAAAACCAGATTAAAAGCAAAGCCAAGAGATGCTAACATGTAGGAGAGAATCTTCATTTTCTCAGAAACCAGCGGAATCGTTGAGACTTCGGGTTAAGCCGGAACCCAAGGTTGCTGCCGGCTGCTTTTCCATCTCTCTGCAATGGTTCCTCTCCAGGAAATCACCCTGGTTTCTTGGAAACTCCCGAGATGCAAAAGAGTAAATAAGAGCATCCAAATAAAACATGTTGTTTTTGCAAAAGTGCTCACTTCCCAGCTATATTTCTGAAGGGATCTTTGTAGTAAATGACTTTTTCTTTTTTGTTTTCCTCACAATTGTCTATGATAAGGCTTGAAGCAACACTCCCTTCTCTTCTCGCTCTGTCCTCCCTCCCGGAGCGTTCACATTCACACCCACGGTGTAGATTTCCACATGTGTATTCCCTGGTTAGTTTCTCCAGGGAGAGCCTCCAGCTCAGACTCTCCTGCAGACTACAAAATCCATCAATAGCCACTCTCCATTCCGTCTTCTCCCCTTGGGGTTTCAGAGACATCTCCAGTGTCACATGCTCCAGACTCAAGTCATAATTCTCCCTGCCTGATCACCAACTATCTACCAGAAAAAAAAAAAAAAACTGCTTTTTTCCTGCACTGCTCCGTATCCATCAAGGTACGAAACCATGTTAAAAATTATCTTTGAATCTTTCTTTTCTCTTAGTTCCATTTCTGGTCTTTCACCAAATTCTGTTGCTTCTGCCTTGTTAATAACTTCAAACCTATTCACGTATCTCTAGCTCCACTGTCCCTGCGATCCCAGTTCAAGCAACTCCCTGACAAGTTGAAAATGCTCTGTTTACTCCAAATACCACAGAGACAGCTTGGAGTCATTAATAAACAACTCTAATCAGCCATAGGGACGTGGCAGCACTTTCTCTTGCTCAAATTTCTGAAGAACAATTTTACCAAGTTGGGAAAACAGGCTTTGGGCAGTGAGCCTGTTACAAAATGAACTGGAGGATGATCTCGTCTGCAGCAGAGATGCGGACTGCTGTCTGCTGAGCACTGACTGATTGCCAGAAGCCTCTACCTCAGCACGCATGGAGAAGACCCTGCTTGCACTCACATTTTTCTTGCCTTTTTTACAGACTTTTTGTTGGTCACAAACTCTCATGAGGTTTGTGATCCACAAACCATGTCCACAGACACAGGCTTCTCCTTGGAGCCATAAACTCCTTTCCTTCCCAGGCTGGGCCTTCATTCAGCTCAGCAAGCTTCTCTGACCTCTGGACCATGCATCCCTCGATGTTCCCACTCTGTGCTCTCTAAATAGCCCAAGAGCCTATTCTCTAGGGAGCCCAGGCCAGGCTGTTTAGCACAGACTTGTTTCTCTTAGTCATCAGTTGACATCACCTAATCAAGGACAAAAATGAATTCCTGGCGGGGCACAGTGGCTCACGTCTGTAATCCCAACACTTTGGGAGGCCGAGACAGGAGGATTGCTTGAACTCAGGAGTTCGAGACCAGCCTGGCCAACATGATGAAACTCTGTCTCTATTAAAAATACAAAAATCAGCCAGGTATCGTGGCACATGACTGTAATCCCAGCTACTCAGGAGGCTGAGGCAGGAGAATCGCTTGAACCTGGGAGGCAGAGGTTACAGTGAACCAGACCAAGAATTACATCACCAAAATGCAGACTCCTAAGAGGATTGATTTCTGCTTTTGAAATAAGCATTAAGACCTCGTGTGCAGAAGACAAATCACAATGATTTGCTTCAAATGAGGAGGGAAGGAGCAGCATCAGTTCCTTCACTGGTCAATAAATGGGACGATGGCATCTAACTTTGGCAGTGACCTTTGAATCTGCTGCCATTTACACCTCCCAGCTAGCGGGGTTACTTACTGTTGCAAGCCCGTTGAAGTCAGGGACTGTGCCTTCAATATCACTGCACCTGTCGCTGAGAAGCTCTGGGATTGTTTGGTCCAGGGGCTGCCTGGTGCTCTGTGGGGTTTGTAAGCCCCGCTAACAACTCATGGACCTATGCACATGGCACATAATCCCAGGGCATGTTAGGAAGAAGGAGAAGGCTGTCATTGCTAAGGACAGCCTCACCACACCTCAGCTCGCAGAACGCTTCCCTAGAACTTTTAGGCCTTTTTAACTTATACTGGAATATAGTTTTATGAAAAAAATAAACAATACCGAAAATGCAGTGAAGACAAAGACGTCTGAAAGTAAAGTCAATATGAGATGGAGAGATTTCTCCATGTACATCAAGTCAAATGACAACAAGGAAGTTGTCATGTGTCTTCCCTCTCCTGTCTCCAGAGTTGGTACATAAGGGCCTACCCCAGCAGAAGGAGGCATCAGACCTCCTCACCTCTCCTGAGTCCTCCTTCCTCACTTCATCTACATCCTCTCTACTGACACCATGGGCTGCTGTGGTTGTGGAAGTTGTGGTGGTTGTGGTGGCTGTGGTGGTGGCTGCGGTGGTGGCTGTGGTGGCTGTGGCAGCTGCACCACCTGCAGGTGCTACCGGGTGGGCTGCTGCTCCAGTTGCTGCCCCTGCTGCCGTGGCTGCTGTGGGGGCTGCTGTAGCACGCCCGTGATCTGCTGCTACCGTCGCACCTGCAGCTCGTGTGGCTGTGGCTGTGGGAAGGGCTGTTGCCAGCAGAAGGGCTGCTGCCAGAAGCAATGCTGCTGCTAGGTGGGTCCCCAGCTTCTGGCAGCTGCTGCAGGTAACTGCTGTAGGTAAGCTCTCCCCTTCTGTCTGCCACTGACTAATAGGACACAAGCATGACCTGAACCTGTCACCTGCCTGTGAGTATTTTACATTCCTACAGTTTGTTTGTGATTCTGCCTGCATTTAATCATCACCAACAAAAATAATAACCATGCAGCCTTCTATGTTGAATACAACTCAAGTCATGACCTCAACGAAATGGAGTCAAAATAGTTAGACCTTCTTGAAATGCCTCTAAGGTTGCCTTCATTTTCGTGCTGTTTTTACCACTGCCTGGGTATATTTGTATACACAAAGCAACACTTATCTTAATAAATTATACTAAATCATTCTCAAAGAGCTATCTCTTTTGTTCTTTCCAGTCTCTGAACTGTCTGTCCATGGGGAAAAATGAGTTTTATCCCAAAAGATAAATCAAAGAATAAAAAACTAGATGAATTCTTTACAACAGACACAGATTCATGGATGATTAATCCATTGTGGGTTTGTAAAGAAGGAAGGGTCTTGGGGGCACATCCTCAGCCTGACACTTCATTATCATAAACCAAAACTTTCCCCAAATCTCTCTCTTGATAGAGTCTTAGAAACAGATGTCTGGAGTCATAAATACCTCTTCAGACTGCAAATGGTCATATGGTCATTCAGGTGCCTGGTCACCTTTGGGCAAAGATGAAATTTGGCTCTTAGCCATGTCAGGTATCATGGAAGTCCGTGGTATCAACCACTTCAAACTACAAAATTAACTTTCATTGTAATGTGAGAGTATCAGCATTAGAATCAAAATAATCATACACCCTACTGAGAGTGTCTTCATGCATAATAAAAAATGTCCCCGAACACCCCTTCTGCTAATTTTTCATAGAGATTCCCTGATTCTTTTCTTTGCAGACTCCAGATTCTTGATTTATTGTGGCTGGTAGAGCAGCAAAGTGAGAAGGGAACGAGGTAGAGAGTGGGGAATCCCAGCTTAGGCGAGCAGTGGGGTGGGGGCCAAGGGAAGCCAGGCTCCTTGGGTGTGTCTCCAGGAGAAGCTGGTTCTTGCTCCAACCCCACCAGGGCCACTTAGGGTTTTTCCTTGTTACTCTAAGCAGAGCTTGGCACTGGATAGAAGCTTAAACAGGTTGAACTGACCACATGAATGTTATAAACAAAGGGAACATGGGTCAAATAACCATGTCAAATAAGATTTCCAAAGAGGGGACGATGCTGTCACAGAAAGACAGTTTTCCTTCCACCCTGAAATTCAGAAGAGAGGATTCGGAGGCGGGTGCAAGATGAGCCTCCCAATGTCTAAATTGACAAGATGGTTTTGGGCACTCATCTGGCTCTGTCTCTATTCCCTTTCCAGCTCCAAGAGCCCTGTGCCTCTAGGACCCTCAGGTTACCCAAAGCCCCTTAGTTACTCTCAGCCTTTAGGATTTGCCTCTAGGGTCCCACCCTCTCACTCATTCTTCCTTCCCAGTCTTCACCCGTAGAACTGCCCCCTCCCTTGTGATGGTTCTCAGCTGGAAGAGTGGGGTCAGGAGAGAAGCATCAGTTCATCCATCTTACACGAAGGCAAGGGGCATCTGCTTTTCCTCATGAGGGAGGACCCCTCAAGTCGCTTTTCCCACACAGTAATGTTGACCAACCCAACGGGCAGGATTCTGGGACATGTGGCTTTTCCAGACACCAAGACCCAACACTTCTTAGGCACTTGCTCCTCCTGTCCCACTCATTGAAAATGTGAATTTGTTTCCAGTCAGCATAAACAGTGGCTGTCTGCCAGAATTTGCTGGGTGTCATTACTCATGTTGACATAGATTCCTGAAAAAAGAGCCCAGGTGGCCTGGTGTAAGGTTTGTGTTTTGTGTGTGTGTATACATACACACACACACACACACACACACACATATTATGAGATAGTCAGATGGTCCGTCAGGCACAGCCACAAGAAGAGGCAAAGGAGGCTGGGCGCGGTAGCTCATGCCTGTAATTGTAGCACTTTGTGAGGCCGAGGCGGGCGGATCACCTGAGGTCAGAAGTTTAAGACCAGCCTGACCAATATGGTGAAACCCCAATTCAACTAAAAAAAAATACACAAAAATTAGCTGGGCGTGGTGGCATGTGCCAGTAGTCCCAACTACCGGGGAAGCTGGGATAGGAGAATCACTTGAACCCATGAGGCAGAGCTTCCAGTGAGCCAAGATCGTGCCACTGCACTCCAGCCTGGGCAACAGAGCGAGACTCCATCTCAAAAATTTAAAAAATAAATAAATAAATAAAAAGAAGAGACAAAGGAGAGGTTCAGGAAAACAGTGTATTCCAATCACAGGTCCTAAGGAGATGGAGTCACTGCGTGCCAAGAGGGGGTCACATAGGAGGCGGCACCGGGGGAGTGGTCTCAGCCAGGCAGACAGGGAGAGAGGGCCCACGGGCTCGCTCACGGGTGTCAGGGTGGAATATATGAGCAAGAGGTGCAGGGGTGCCCATCAGTGCATCTGAACGTTCCTGGGGCTCAGTCAGGGGGGGACAGGGAGGGGAACCTGTGGCAGGGGCTAAACATGCCACGCTGGGGCCCACCTGGGAGAGACGGGCAAAACTCACAATGCAGTGCAGGGGGGCACCTGTCTGCATCTCACCTCAGCAGAGGAGTAGCTGAAGGCACCTCCCTGTAATCCAGTTGTGAATTTGAGTCTTGGTTTAGGTTGTCTGAATAAATAGCACACATGTTGTCACCTATCCCTTACTGTGGGGGAATTTATAGGCAGGGCTTATAGGGATTTGCGAATCAAGTGAGAATACTAATAGATTGAAAAATGAAAACAGTTTGTTAGGAACAATTGAACTACAGAAATATCTTCTTTAAATTCTGACCCATCTTTTTTTTTTCTTTTTTTAGTATTAAGTCCATCTGAGAAACTAGAGCCTTGGGACCCAGGGATGAGGAAACTTACGGTACAGACATGCGGGCTGACCTTCGCCCTGCGGGCCACGGCCTCTGCCATGCAACTGCACAAGCTTCAGCCTGAAACTCTCTCTGGCATCGCCCTAAACAGACCAAGCGTGAGGGAGGGAACATGTAATGAAAAGTCCACAGAGAACAAGAAGCCACAAGATTCAGTGCTCTGAAGCCATTCTAGATGGTTTCAGGGAAACTAGCTTCCCACCTCTGATGGGGATACCATGGCAAATACCACACTTTGCTTAGGATGATCATTCTCCGTGCACAACGCATCCCATCCCAAAGACAGTCCACAGCAGGACTTGCTCCATCTCTGAACTGGTCTCACCCCCTTAAACCTGCCTTTATATCTAGGAGTTTCTTTATTTTATTTTATTTTTTTGAGACAGAGTCTCGCTCCATTGCCCAGGCTGGAATGTAATGGCGCTATCTCAGCTCACTGCAACCTCCACCTCCTGGGTTCAAGCGATTCTTGTGCCTCAGCCTCCCAAGTAGCTGGGATTAAAGGCATGTGCCACCATGCCTGGCTAATTTTTGTATTTTTAGTAGAGATGAGGTTTCACTATGTTGGCCAGGCTAGTCTCAAACTCTTGACCTCAAGTGATCTGCCCGCTTCAGCCTCCCAAAGTGCTGGGATCACAGGTGTGAGCCAGCAGGCCCAGCCTACATC
The DNA here is from genome assembly GCF_009764315.1 of Trachypithecus francoisi. Lineage (NCBI taxonomy): Eukaryota > Metazoa > Chordata > Mammalia > Primates > Cercopithecidae > Trachypithecus > Trachypithecus francoisi. The sequence continues at coordinate 13,258,995 of NW_022681458.1, forward strand.
TAGGAGTCTCTTGATAAGTGTTGGTCAACAGAAAGAAGAAGTCTCTTCTAAAAATTGTTAATGCTTTTATAGACTACTCATGGTCTGAGTCATAAAACGTCATTTGCCTTTCAATTTATACCTTCCAAGTGAATGATGATTATTGAGGATTATCTAATTATTATCTACTTTTCTCTCTGGGTATAAAAAACACCACAGATCCTACACACACAAAAATGGTTTTTCTATCAGAAATGGATTCACTTGTCTGACAAAAAGACACAGATTAGATTATTCTAATCTCAAGTCCCCTTAGGCTTATGAATTCAAAAAAAAAAAAAGAAGAAGAAATGAATGAAAACATAAATCACAGATTAAGTTATTAAGTAATATCTGAAATGAATTAGGAAGAAACCATAAGCCTTAACAATACTCCAATCACGGTTAAATTAATTTAGAAAGAAAAGCTAATAGCAACTGACTTGAAAATAAGAAGTGGGGCCCAAGATGGGTACAAGAAAGCCAGGAGGGCTAAGATAAAGCCCAAATCCAATGTTCATCAATGTCTACACAGTCAGTAAAACCTGATGGCATTAATTTTGTGGTTAGGGAAATGTGAAAGCTAACTCGATAATACCACAGTTCTAAATGTGCACTGTTGGCTGAATTTATGGTGTGGTGGGGGGTGGTAAAAATTAGGCTTCTAAGAAAGGATGGAACTCTGCCCTCCAGGCAAGGAGTAAATGGCCTCGGTAGATGGAAATCTAAAGCAAATGTAGTCACCCGCATTTTGCAAAGAGGTGTGTTTCTGAAAAATTGTTCAAATCAGTTCTTTGTGAATAAAACGGGATTTTGAATGCATTCAGGAAGCTTGTCTTTTTTTTGAGACAGAATCTCGCTCTGTCGCCCAGGCTGGAGTGCAGTAACACGATCTCGGCTCACTGCAACCTCTGTCTCCCGAGTTCAAGTGATTCTTCTGCCTCAGCCTCCTGAGTAGCTGGGATTACAGGTGTGCATCACCATGCCTGGATAATTTTTTTGTATTTTTAGTAGAGATGGGGTTGCACCGTGTTGGCCAGGCTGGTTTCGAACTCCCAACCTCAGGTGATCTGCCCGCCTCGACCTCCCAAAGTGCTGGGATTATAGATGTGAGCCACCGCGCCTGGCCCAACTTATCTCTTTTTAAAGGAACCTCCCATCTCAAAATTGAATACAAACTGTAGAGAAATGCTGGACATTCAAGTATTCTGTTTGGTAACTGGAGGGCACAAACAACAGAGGCAGGAAGCTACTCTCAGGGTCTCTGACTTGCTCCACTTCACTGCCCATCCATGAAAGGCTTTCTAAGAGAGCCTTAGAATTTTCTAGAATGTGAGATATGTTCAAACCAAAATAAAGGCAAAGATAAACTTTTAATGATATGTTTTTATTAGGAGATTCAGAAAGTAGCTATTGACAAATAGGAATACAAGACAGAAAGGAAGCAGAGAAAAGCACGCACATGGAAATGAAATGATCATATACATCAAAAAGTCTGTTGGGAATCATAATCCTCATTGAGCTCAGTGATGTGGACTCTTCCTGAAGAGGTAGGTTGTCCTCGCGTCTTTGTTTTGGCTGCTTGGTATTAGAGAGGAAACTTTTCATGTAGGAAGACTGGGAACACCCAAAGCAGAAAATACAGGAACCCAGAATTCAGGAGCAAAGTCACAGTCCAAGAGCATAAGTGCTAGGATACCCAGAGGACAGGTAAGGCAGGTGAATGGGGTGAAGGAAAGTCCCCAGCATATCCTGCCACAGAACAGAGGCCAGGCCAGCCCACCTAGCAGCAGCATTGCTTCTGGCAGCAGCCCTTCTGCTGGCAACAGCCCTTCCCACAGCCACAGCCACACGAGCTGCAGGTGCGGCGGCAGCAGCAGATCACGGGCGTGCTACAGCAGCCCCCACAGCAGCCGCGGCAGCAGGGGCAGCAGCTGGAGCAGCAGCCCACCCGGTAGCACCTGCAGGTGGTGCAGCTGCCACAGCCACCACAGCCACCACCGCAGCCACCACAGCCACCACCACAGCCACCACCACAGCCACCACAGCCACCACCACAGCCACCACAACTTCCACAACCATAGCAACCCATGGTGTCAGTAGAGAGGACTCAGGAGAAGTGAGAAGAGAGGACTCAGGAGAGGTGAGGAGGTCTGATGCCTCCTTCTGCTGGGGGTGGAGCTTATATACTAACTCTGGGGAAGAATGTTGACCTAAGACTCAGTGCTCCTTCCCTGTTGTTTATGCAAATATCTAAAGCAGAATCTCACATGGCCTTTTGTACACTTCCTTAATGGGTCCTTCTGACTTCAAAAACTTGCTAAATTTAGGTTTCACTTGTTTTTTTAAAGCCATCTATAATATACAACAGTAAACATCTAACAACTCCCTTTTCTTTTTTGGTAATTGTAAAAGTCACAGTGGGATTACAATTTCCCTAGCCATTGTACATTTCTCCATTGGATCAGCCCAGGGCAAAGATCTTTCATGCCTACATTATTTGTAACTATTTATTAATTTGCAAAACATCTCTTTAGATGGAGGAGAGCACTTCGAATACGGAAAAGGAAAGAGTGGTCTCAGGTGATGTTATTTTGTCTCCCTAGGCAGAGCTCCTCGCCTATTTGCTAACCCTGTACCATTAGCCAGGACTCTCTGATTCAGAGAAGAAGGGATCCTGCATTATCACGGGTTATGACAGGGCATCCTTCGTTTTGTGCAGATGATAAAAGCACATCCTGAGCAGAACGTTGCCAAGTCACTTGCCAAACTCAATGAGGCTTCTATTATCATCAGCCTGTTAAGGAAGGACGATAATGCTGAAGGCATGTTTCTGGTAGTCCCCTGGTGCCTGGTTGATCCTGGACCAGTCCTCCATGGAATGCTTACTCGAAATGATTAGTTCCAGTTGGCTATCCCTATGCAAACTACTCTTTCCTGTCAAAGAAAAAATGAAAATGAAAAACAGAATAGTGAAGGCCATCAATGAAATCTACATTTCATTGTGAAGTATAGAATAGTGAAGGCTAGAATCTACAGGTTCTAGCCCTGTGTGTCTGTTCTCAGAATATAGTGCTCTTATCAGTCACCCCAGGCCGTGCCAATGAGCACAAGACAAGGAGAACCCAAGAGTCCTCTCAGGTCCCCGCAGGACCCAGAGTTGGAGGAACTATGGTTCCCCCGCATGATGGCAAATTTTGTGTGTCAACTTGACTGGGTTAAGGAATGTCCTGATAGCTGGTCTCTGGATATGTCTGGGAGGGTTTTTAGAAGAGATTAGCTTTTGACTAATGCTGTGTACTGAGTAAAGATCACCTTCACCAACATGGGTGGGCATTGCTATGGTCTGAACGTGTTCCCCGAAAGTCAGGTGTTGGAAACAATCCCAATGCAACAGTGTTGGAAGGTGGGGCTTAATGGGAGGTATTCAGATCGTGAGGACTCTGCCTTCATGAAGGAATTAATACCACTATAAAAAGGGCCTGTGAGGCCATGTGCTCAAGACCGTAATCCTAACACTTTGGGAGGCCGAGGTGGGTGGATCACTTTACGACAGGAGTTCAAGACCAGCCTCGCCAACATGATGAAACCCCATCTCTACTAAAAGTACAAAAATTAGCCAGGCATGGTGGTGGACGCCAGCAATCTCAGCTACTCAGGAGGCTGAGTCAGGAGAATCGCTTGAACCTGGGAGGTGGAGGTTGCAGTGCGCTGAGATTGCACTCCAGCCTGGGTGACAGAGCCAGACTCCATCTCAAAAAAAAAAAAAAGACAAGGGCCTGTGAGAGTGAGTTCAGCCTGTTCTGCTCTTCTGCCAAGTGAGGACACATAGTTTATCTCTCTCTTGCCCTTTTGCCTTCTACCGTGTGAAGATGCGGAAAGGCCTCACCAGATGCCAGTGCTTTAATCTTGGACTTCCCAGCCTCCAGAACTGTAAGAGAATAAATTTCTGTTCTTTGTAAATTACCCAGTCTCAGGGATTCCATTATAGCAACAAAAAATGGACTACGACAGGTATCATCCAGTCCATTAAGGGCCCAAATAGAACAAAAAGATAGAGTGAGGGGAATTCTCTCTCCCTCCTCTTAAGCTAGAACATCCATCACCTGCTCTCAGACATCAGCACCCTGGTTCTCGAGTCTCAGTCGGACTCTGATTGGGACCTACACCATTGGCTGCCGTGTTCTCAGCCCCTCTGACTTGAACTGAATTTCACCACTGGATTTCCTAGCAGAGAGTGGATCATGGGACTTCTTGGCATCCATAATCACATGAGCCAATTCCCATAATAAATCTATCTATTCATGTTTCCTACTGGTTCTGTTTCTCAGAACCCTGATTAATATACCCTGGAATAATATTATGATCTGGATCTTTTTTTGTTTGTTTAAGTTGGAGTCTTGCTCTGTCGCCCGGACTGGAGTGCAGTGATGTGATCTTGGCTCACTGCAATCTCCGCCTCCCATGTTCAACAATTCTCATGCCTCAGTCTCCCAAGTAGCTGGAACTACAGGCGCCCACCACCAAACCTGGCTAATTTTTTGTATTTTAGTAGAGATGGGGTTTCACCATTTGCCCAGGCTGGTCTTGAACTCCTGAGCTCAGACAATCTGCCCACCTCCCAAAGTGCTAGGATTACAGGCATGAGCCACCACACCCAGCCATATGAGCTAGATCTTCTTTAACACTGGCCTTTCTTGAGATTAATTTTTAGATACTGTACAAGAAGTCTTAAAATTGACTTTTTTGAGAGCTCAACTGTGTACTACTTTTCAAACCAGAAAGATAATGAAGTGGTTCAGCACTGTGGTTCTGTTGTACAGTCCTCTAAGGCCTGCCTACACTTAGTTGGCTTCAGGTACCATGTTTCAACGATGAGACCCTGTGTAAAATAGTCAGTTTTTGGTTGATATTTTTCCCGCAGATTTTGGAATGTAATAATTTCCTGCCAATGTTTGGTAATTTTTTTCAATATTCCAGATTAAAGACAGAACAGTTAACTTGCTTCAATAACTATATTGTAAAACACACATTGAACAGGCATTTCTTCCGTGCCTTCACCTGGTATACATTTCTTTCCAACTCTCTAATCTCCAGGATTGTCTGTTTTTACTTAAAGAGGCCCATGAACCTCTACTTTGATGTACCATAATACTTTCCCATCATATAAACTTGCAGGGAACAGTGTACTCAATTTAACAGTTGTTGGATTTGTCCTCCTCTTAATAGAAAGTGGCTCTGCAGGGCACTGTGAGAACCTAACAAGATGAATCCACAAGCTCCCAGTCTGATAAGAAATGCATGAAAAGAAATTCCAGTAAAAGCACCTGCAACAAGAACCCTACCGATTGACTTTCTTAGATGTATGGGGAAAAATGAATCAAATCTGAGTGTCTATGGGAGAAGGGGAATTGGAAGGACTCTGACAGGGACTGTCTATCACAGGAAAGGGCTTCAGTAAAGATTGGAGACAGGGGCCGGGCGCGGCGGCTCACGCCTATACTCCCAGCACTTTGGGAGGGCAAGGCGGGCGGATCACCTGTGGTCAGGGTTTGAGACCAGCCTGGCCAACACGGCAAAACCCCGTCTCTACTAAAAATACAAAAAATAGCCAAGCATGGTGGCAGATGCTTGTAACCCCAGTTACTTGGGAAGCTGAGGCAGGAGAATCAGTTGAACCCAGGAGGCAGAGGTTGCAGTGAGCCAAGATCGCACCATTGCACTCCAGCCTAGGCAAAATTCCATCTCAAAAAAAAAAAAAAAAAAGATTGAAGACAGGGAAATATGAGGAGTAGTCAGGAATCACCTACTTGCCGTTGCTCACTGTTCTCCTACCAATCCTCCATACAATTAGGTCAAAATGTAAATTTCTACGTGCAGTGAATGTGCTAAAAAGTGTATTTATTACAAGTCAAGTATGGAGAATTGCTTCATTAGGTTTCCCCACCCCTACAGCCAACTTTCAAACCAGGTGTTCAGGTAATTAATGGGGTATGAACAAGTATCACAGTAATGTGGAAATTGCCATTCGGAGGCTGTGCTCTTGATTGAATTGATATCGAATGGATTAACAACAATTAAAAGTTTCTTGTCTCTAAACAAAGTTGAATTATTTGTTTGTATCTTTAAAATTGTAACTCTGTACTTTTTCTATATTTTGTAAGTAGTGGGAGCATGCTTATTTAAAAAAAAAAGTAATCTGCTTCTCTTTCCTTCTTATAGGAAAGGAAAGAAGGTTTCTGTACACTGCTACACTGCCCTAGAGGAAAAATAGACATCAATGGACATGGCGAAAGGTGTCCATTAAAGACACTTCACAGAGCCAAAGAGATGATGGATTGGATGGGTTAAAGTTGAGAAAAGGTAGACAGAGGTTGAAGGAATCTGGACTCAGGGCACTCCAACCTTCTGGTGAATCCTGGACCACCACGTGTATATATAATATACATTATATGTTATATAAATGGGTGTGTGTGTGTGTATATATATATATATATACACACACACTTTTTTTTTTTTTTTTAAGACAGAGTTTTGCTCTTGTTGCCCAGGCTGGAGTGCAACGGCACAATCTCGGCTCACTGCAACCTCTGCCTCCCAGGTTCAAGCAATTCTCCTGCCTCAGCCCCATGCATATATGTTTGATTTTAGATGCAGGGGGTACATGTGTAGGTTTGTTGCATGGATATATTGCCCACCACCATATTAATACTAACAACAATGCCTTCCATTGTAAGAGGAATCCAAAGACTAATGACCCAAAGACTAGACCAGACTCCCACACAGATCACACATACCATCTAATAGGTTCTTTGCTTTTCTTGAACTTTTAAACCAAAACTAGAAGAAAAAAAAAATGATATTGGGCAGTGACTAGAACTCATTCAAAGTGTACCTGCTTTCAGATTCACCAACATATAGGCAGGCAGCTCAGCTCGGCTTCATGGGGATACACAGCGGTCCCAAGTCCCAATCAGCCAACCTGTAAAATCCAGGTCATTGGAAACCACAGGGGATTCACATATGTGACCTATTAGTCAGTAGCATAAGTTCCTACATAAAGCGTGGCTCAAGTGCATAAGCAAGCCAGTTAAATACAATCAGGTGTTGCCGTCCTAAAGAGAGGAGGCTATTCAGTGCCGCTATCCATTAACTTCCTGCTTGTAATCCTATTGTGAAAGATAAACATTTGAGCAAAATCAAACCTAATCAACAAGCATTTGCTGAACCCTTGCGTGCAAGGCAATACAGGTGATACAAAGATATATATGTCTAAATTACTTCAAATTAATAAGAGCAATGATAGCGGGCACAGTGGCTCACGCATGTAATCCCAGCACTTTGGGAGGCCGATGGGGGTGGATCACCTGAGGTCAGGAGTTCAAGACCAGTCTGGCCAACATGATGAAACCTCATCTCTACTAAAAATACAAGTGGGAGCCTGTAATCCCAGCTACTCGGGAGGCTGAGGCAGGAGAATGGCTTGAACCAGGGAGGCAGATGTTGCAGTGAGCTGAGATCATGCTATTGCATTACAGCCTGGGTGGCAAGAGTAAAACTCCATTGCACTCCAGCCTGGGCAACAAGAGTGAAACTTTGTCTCACATAAATACATAAATAAGAGATATGAGAAGAAATAATTGGGAAAAGTAAGGAAGAAAAAAGAATTAACTAGTAGCCCAATAAGAGTTGCCTCAAAGTAGTGGCTGGTGAATATTAAGACTTAACAAGAGAACAGACAAACTACTTCCAATTGGACAGTGAAGAAAGGGAGGTTTTATGAAGAAGACAGAGCCTTCTTCAATGGAAAACTGGACTTGAAAAGGTGGAGAGGAAGGAGAAGCAGAGGGTAGAGGGTGTGGTGCAGTACAGTCTGGGATCATCCTGTGTAAACTGATCCTCTGCCTCTAGAAAGATGTGATCTGATCTTTTTATACCTGAATTCCATGATGGAAAAATAATATCTATATCATAGGGTTATTATGAAATGTAAATGTGATAACACATATAAAGCACACAGAATAGGGCTTGGGACATAGTAAGCACTCAATAAATGCTAGTTATTTTTAGAATTTTAAGGTAGGTTACATGTTGTTAAGGGAAAATAGAAGACTTATTCAGGAAACAGGAAGGAAAGCAATTTACCTACAGTGGAAAGTTTATCCCAATGGAGTTAGTAGATATTTAAGCTGGAAATAAAATTTGAGAGTAGTTATGAACTTTAGACTGTGAAGACTTTGATATTTCTTTTGCAAGTGAATTATATAGCACAATAAAAAATGGCTTTTCAGGAAGATACATCTGACAGCAGCTTGTAGGATCAAATGAAAAAAGAAAACCTAGAGATGGGTCAGTTAGATGGTTTGAGAGAACTTCATTCCCATTAAAAATTCTCAAATGCCAACAGTCTTCTCGAAATTCTTGTTCATCGTACTCTATTACACTAATGAATACAACAAAGATAATTCCCCAAAGCCATTACAGTCAACAACAGAAACACGAGCTGAACATGTGCCCTGTTATTCTTAGCGACAGAACAATCACACCGTACTGCACACTTCTTTGCCAGGTGTTGTGCTGGGTGCTGGGCATGGGTGGGAATGAGAGGGATGATCTACAAAGGTGACTGAGAGCCTCACGACGGCACATGTGTGCATGAACTCGGGACGATCAAGATGGGAGATGAGGAAACGGAAAAAGGAAATGGTTCTCATAGGCTCAGGGCAGAATGAGAGGTTCCTACTCCAATGTCAAAAAGTTTTGTTAGAGATATCTGAGGGGCCCATGGGTCACTGGGAGAGCAGTCGCAGGGCCTGTCTATGGAGGGAGATGAGATCTGAGCTGAACCCTGAGGAATGAGAGAAGAACCCACTCCCTGAAGGAGCTCTGGCGCCCCACGTGGTCCTGCTAAGATCAGGGTCTACCAGGACATTGGAGCACAAAGAATGTGTTCTCCTAGTTGCTAAGAAAGTCAAATCTATGTTACGAGTATTTCCATAATGCTCAGACCTTTCTGGTTCTCTCTGGAAATCTTTTTGAACTCTTCTAATGTTGTGGGCACAATTCTAGGTATTTTACATGTATCATTTGATTTAATTCTTGAAATAACTTTGCAAAGCATATACTGTTGATACCCTCATTTTACAGATTAAAAACAAAAACAAAAACAAAAAACATTGTCCAAGATCACAAGGAAATTGGAGAGCTGGAAACAGGTCCAGGCAGGCTGACCTCAGAGTCAGTCCTCTTAACCACTGTGCAACATTGCACTTACCTTTGCCGTCAGTGTCGAGACCGGGGGTCAACAAACTGATGCCCACTTTTGCCCTGCCACCTGCTTTTGTACACAGTATTTTCTTGGAACACAGTCACTTACACACTTAATTGTTGTCAGTGGCTGTTTTAAAGGCAGAATGGCTGAGTTGACAAGTTGCAACAAATCATGTGGCCTGCAAAGTTGAAAATATTTACATCTGATACTTTACAGAAAAAAATTGCCACAGCGTACTCTAGATCATGAAGAACGTTTAGTCAAAAAAAGATTTTTGAGTGCAAGCAAATTGCCTTGGGCCTAATACACTGTGGTGAGCTGCAATCCAATGCGAGTTTGGCAAATTTGTTCTTTCTACCACCTTGAATGAGCATGACACTTCTCTAAGCTTTTGTAGCCCACCTCCCTCCTAAGTGGAAGCTGTTTCGTTGCCATAACCAGTGTTAGGATGACTTTCCTATTTATTTATTTATTTATTTAGAGACAGGGTTTCACTCTGTTGCTCAAGCTGACTGCTGTGGAGTGATCACGGCTCATATAGCCTCGATTTCCTGGGCTCAAGCAATTCTCCTGCCTCAGCCTCCCAGGTTGCTGGGAGTACAGGCATGCACCACTATGCCCAGCTAATTTTTGATTATTTTTAAAGACAGGGTCTCACTCTATTGCCCAGGCTGGTCTCAAACTCCTGGACTCAAGTGATTGTCCCAGCTCAGCCTCCCCAAGTGCTGGGATTCCAGGCTTGAGCCACCACACCCAGCCCCAGCTTTCTTATTTATTCACAAGTCTTTATGACTACTGATGCCTCGTAGTGGTCTCAGAGGCCATGCCAAGGGCACTAGCAAGGACGTGAGCTACATGGAACCACCCCACCCCCCACAGTGCTCAACCTCCTTGTCCTAGCAAACACTTTCCAGTCATTTCAGAAACCACTGAGCACAGCAAGGCAGAGGCTACATCTGTTCCCCCTTCCTTTGGGGCTCATTTTTCATTTCCTAGATAATTTTTCTTTTTAGATAGTGTCTCACTCTGTCACCCAGGCTGGAGTGCAGTGATGTTGTCACAGCTCATTGCAGCCTCCGCCTCCTGAGATCAAGTGATCCTCCTGCCTCAGCCTCCTGAGTAGCTGAGACCATAGGAGCACTTCACCATACCCAGCTAACACTTTGTTTTTTTGCAGTGATGAGGTCTCCTGTATTGCCCAGGCTGGTCCTGAACAACTGCTCCCAAGGGATCCACCCATCTTGGGCTCCCAAAGTGCTGGGACTACAGACGTGAGCCACCACACCTGGTCTCCTGGATACATCTCAAAGAGAAACAGAAACACATCACCACCATCAACTCACACCACCCTCATCCCACCCTAGAAAATCCTTAGGAGAATCCGAGTACACAGACCCCACAGGTAAGACATCATGTCAGGGCAGCACTGTGTGCCTCTCTGATTAACAGCTACAGGTTCAGGGGCTGGGCCCATGGCCAGCTTCAGGAGGGTGCAGGAGTGGGAGGGCCAGAATGGAACTCACAGCACAGGACAGATGAGCCGACGAAGGAACTGATAAAAAAAAAAAAAAAAAAAAAGACGAATGAAGAGATTTTTGTGACACACCAAGTCATTTTATTGGGAAATTTTAAAGAGCCAGTATAGACAAAAGCAATGGAAAAGATTGCACACACGCAGTGAACAGAAAAATGGTGAAATCCAGGACTGACCATTTAGGAAAGCTTATACATTACAAAATAAGAAAACACTAGGTTTCCTGGTTGGCTCTGACTTTCTCCAGTTATCACTGGTGGCTTGGTTGCCCGTTTGTTTCACATTGTGTGATCTGGGCAAGTCTGTGCAGAGTGTGGGCAAAGGAAAATCCCAGAAGGGCAAAGCACAAGGCACATGAAGCAGAAGCCAAGGAGATCTGCTGGTGACAGATAGGTTAGAAAAAGGATTAGACAGAATGGGGTTAAGCAGAGCCTTACCAGCGGGAGACAGCGAGGGTTACCACAGCTCCTGGGCAGGGGTGGAGCCAGGCCGGCCGCCTAGCAGCAGCATTGCTTCTGGCAGCAGCCCTTCTGCTGGCAACAGCCCTTCCCACAGCCGCAGCCACACGAGCGGCAGGTGCGGCGGTAGCAGCAGATCACGGGCGTGCTACAGCAGCCCCCACAGCAGCCGCGGCAGCAGGGGCAGCAACTGGAGCAGCAGCCCACCCGGTAGCACCTGCAGGTGGTGCAGCCACCACAGCCACCACCGCAACCACCGCAGCCACCACCGCAGCCACCACAGCCACCACTGCAGCCGCCACAGCCACCACCGCAGCCACCACAACTTCCACAACCACAGCAACCCATGGTGTCAGTAGAGAGGACTCAGGTGAAGTGAGGAAGGAGGACTTAAGAGGTGAGCAGGTCTGATGCCTCCTTCTGCTTAGGGGAGGCCCTTATGTACCAACTCTGGGGAGAGGAGAGGGAAGACACCTGACCACTTCCTTGTTATTGTTTATTCCAGTTTCCGCAGGGAAACCTCCTATTTATGTCCCTATTAGGTACCTTTCATCTCATTAAGGCACTTATCTTCAATTTAGCTAAATTAACCTATGTTCCATCCAGTGGGAATATTCAGCCAAAGACCTATCCCTATTTTCAAATACAGCCAGTCTTGAATAGATGAGCCAGAGAGACTATCTGTCATTGATGGTTTCCTTGCTCACTAATCTTTTCCCAGGAGAATCACATATTTCCCTGGACATCGCTCCAGAAAAAAATTCCTAGGGTTTACTTGATTAGGAGAAGGAGAACACAGAATTTCACATAAAGGAAGTTCCCCATCTTTGCTATTTTCTATCTGGTCTGGAAGTCACAATTCAAAGAGGCCACCTGCATCTGGGTGAGTGGCTATGTCTGATTCTTCTACCTGGGAGAGCCCTCAGCACACACAGTGAGCTCATTTAGGGAATTATCAAGATCAGCCTCACTAGGGAAGCCCACAGCCCTCAGATCCAGCTTCAGTACCTTCTGGTCCTCGGGTTTCTGCCTCCTAATGAATTCTTCTCACACGAGTCACATTTTGTAGGTCCTACCTTAATGACAGAGCTGGCAGCAAGGCAACTCCGAGGTAAGGGTCCAGAGGCCCCAGGAAGCTCCACTGCCCCAAAGACAGCCTGATCTGGACTTGCAATGTTGCTCAGAACTCAGGAAGAAGGGGACTAAGCAGTGGCAGGCTTCCCAAAACATGTTTGCTAGAAGATTCATTTCACAGGATATTAAAAGGCAACACACAAAAAAGATTTGACTATTTTTGAGAAATAATGAATTTAAATAAAGCCCAACAGACTTTTTGACTCTGTTCTTCTCAGTGGCTTGCCTTTGTCACGTGCTCTGTGACTCTCTAAGTGGGAGGCGGAGTACCCCGCACCCCGCACCCCGCCCCGAACTTCCTTTCAGTCTGGAAAGCAAGGCTTTCATTTACTTCTCAGGCGTGGAGTCCCAGGACGTCCCACGTTCAGATTTTGATGGTGGATTTTGAAAAGCACATTCACACATTGTCCAAAGAGCAGAGAAATGGTAGAGCAGCAGTTCTCAAACGTATTACTCTCTGGATCCCTATGCTCCTAAAATGTATTGAGAACTCCAAATTGTCCTTGTTATATGGCTTATATCTATAGATATTTAATGCATTCTAAGTTAACACTGAGACTTTTAAAAAGTTTATTAATTCATTTTAAAATAACAATATAAGCCCGTTACGTGATCACCTATATAATACATTTTGGAAAAAAAACACTGCATTTTCCAAAATAAAAAATAATGAGTACAGTGGCCATTATTTTATATTTTTGCCAATCTCTCTTTTTTTTTTTTTTTTTTTGAGACAGAGTCTCACTCTGTCGCCCAGGCTGGAGTGCAGTGGCCGGATCTCAGCTCACTGCAAGCTCCGCCTCCCGGGTTCACGCCATTCTCCTGCCTCAGCCTCCCGAGTAGCTGGGACTACAGGCGCCCGCCACCTCGCCCGGCTAGTTTTTTTGTATTTTTTAGTAGAGACGGGGTTTCACCGTATTAGTCAGGATGGTCTCGATCTCCGGACCTCGTGATCTGCCCGCCTCGGCCTCCCAAAGTACTGGGATTACAGGCTTGAGCCACCGTGCCCGGCCTGCCAATCTCTTTAATGTCTGTCTTGATCAAAGACAGCTGGATTCTCATTCTCCTTCTGTGATGAATCCATTATCCTACAGTGTTTTGGTTGGAGTAAAAATCCAGCCTGACACAGATATGCAGTTGGAAAAAGGAGGAGTATCTTAATAAGCTCAGGGCCTCCAGAGGTCCTTAGATCACACTTTGAAGACTGCTAGAGCAGAGACTTGGAAAACTTTGGTCCTTGAGGAAACAAACTACTTTAAAATAGTCCCTTTTGTTGATTATGACCTCATGAAGTATAAATCCTTATACATGGTCAGTATATGGTATAATGATGTTAACACAATTTTATGAAATTTTTGTGCTTCTGTATTTTAAAAGCTATCTTGTGCTACTCTTTATTCTAATGTTCAACATTTCTTTCCTACTCAACAATTCAGACTCACTAGTATGGCATTAAAATGCCCTCAAAAATCCAACTTCAGGCCAGGCGCGGTGGTTCACACCTGTGATCCTAGCACTTTGGGAGGCCGAGGCAGGCGGATCACTTAAGGTCAGGAGTTCGAGACCAGCTTGGCCAACATGGTGAAACCCCGTCTCTACCAAAAATACAAAAATTAGCCCTGTGTGGTGGTGCAGGCCTGTAGTCCCAGCTACTTGGGAGGCTAAGGCAGGAGAATCACTTGAACCCGGGAGGCGGAGGTTGCAGTGAGCCAAGATTGCGCCATTGTGCTCTAGCCTGGGTGACAGAGTGAGACTCCATCTCAAATAATAATAATAATAAACAATCTAGCTTCAATTTATCTTTGCAGCTTAATCTCCTGTCTGGGGCTCCTCGGGCTCTAGAGTAGCCAAAGGCTACATGAGAAGGGCGAGTTTGTAATTAACATCATGACTACTAGTAAAAGTTAGTATTTATGGTGCAGGTACCACGTGTTCAACACTGTATTATACTCTTAGAAATGAAACAGAGACAAGAACAATGAAGGGGGCAAGATTCACCAAAGGACAGGCCATTGGCCAGGAAGGAAACCAACAAAGCAAAGGACACTTGGGAGGAACGGGGCAAATGCAGGGCAAGCACCAGGTTGCTCCTCTGACACAGACCTTTTGATTTCATACAGGAAACACGCCAGCCACATCATCGTAACTTGAACCTGCCTCCTCCCCCACCTCCCTTGTGGCTGTGCCTTCGTTTAAAGGGCCTTCCTCCAGCAGGGACGTCCCCCGCATCCTCAAAGACACAGTTCAAATGTCACCTATCCCCAGTCACCCCAACTGAAACTTATCTGTCTCTTTTATTCCCCCTTCTGTTGTGGTCATATCTCCATTAAATTATAACAAAGGAAGGGAGAGCAAGAGTAGGAAAATGAGGAGGCAATGGTGTGGGGGTAGTAGAATAAGGAGGAGGCTGTGGTCTGTCATCACCACCACAGATGGCAGCAGCAGAGGGAGCTGGCCTTCCACCTGCCCTCCTCCAGGCTCTCCCCTTCTCCCATCAGCTGGCCTGCCCTCTTCCTACAATGACTACTTCCTGTCTTCTCCCCTTTCTTCAGATGTTGGATGCCTTCTCTGACCCCGTCACTCCAAGAAGGCACTTCCTACCATAATGTGCAAAAAACTGCTGGAATCCAGTCGGCCCTCCTCTTCTTGGGTAACCATGGAGGAGGAGGTGGGTGTGGGTCCCGCTCTCACAATCCAAGACTGGGCCCTGCCCCTGTGCACTTGAAATCCACTCCATCTGGCTTTCTAAATCTCCTTTCTCAGGCATCTCTTCCTCTCATTCCCTCACTCCACGGGTACATGCTGAGCACCTAGGAAGTGCCGCCCATCCTAGACACTGCAAACACAGCAATGAACACTCCCCCAACCTTTCAGACTCTTCCATCCACATCAAAACCTTGAAAATGGCATTTCTCCTACCTTCAAGCAAAAAAAGCACACTGTTGAGCCCAGTCCCCCTCCAGCTACTGCTTTTGTGTCTCCTCCCCTTGACAGCCACACTTCAGAAAGCATTGTCCAAAAAAACCCAAGAAAACAACAACAAAAAACCTCCCTCTAGATGATAGGCATGAGAACAGTGACACTAAAAAATAGGTGTTGGGTGAGGAAGCAGGAATGTGGGATGAGGAGTCAGCAAAGTATGCATAGGATTATATACAACGGCCTGGTGCAATGGCTCACGCCTGTAATCCCAACACTTTGGGAGGCCAAGGTGGGCAGATCACTTGAGGCCAGGAGTTCGAGACCAGCCTGGCCAACATGGTAAAACTCCGTCTCTACCAAAAATACAAAAATTAGTCAGGCATGGTGGCACACACCCCCAGCTACTTGGGAGGCTGAGGCAGGAGAATGGCTTGAACCTGGAAGGTGGAGGTTGCAGTAAGCCGAGATTGCACCACTGCACTCCAGCCTGGGCAACAGAGCACAGCTCCATCTCAAAATGAAAAGATTATCCACAAAAAGCCACGCACAGTGGAGCAGGTCTACAGTGCCAGCTATTCAAAAGGCTGAGTTTGGAGAATCCCTTTGGCCCAGGAATTTTAGGCCAGTCTGGGCAACATAGAAAGACTCCTTCTCTTAGAACAAATTTTAAAAAAATTTTTTAAAGATTATACATAATAAAATGTGTTGGCATGTCTTTTAAAATATAAAAAAAGAAGCAGCACAATATTACCTATAATTCTATTTAAGTATAATTAGTGATAATATTTTTCCACTATGAAAGTTATATATGCTCATTGTAGAAAATTGGAAAAATACACAGAAATATGAAGAAAAAAATTATCCACAATCACATATCCACATATGGAAATAACCAGTCTTCACTTTTTAATTTTCTTCCAGAATTTTATGTCCACCCATCTGCTCTACTTAAAAACAAAATTGGGGATTATGGTACATATATTGAGAGTTATTGTTTGTTCACTTACTATAAAAAAATAAGAATCTTCACCAAAAATCCTCCAAAACTTCCCCACTTCTCTCTAGACAACTCCTGCGTGTGAAATGCTCAAATCCCTGGTGGCCTCCACTGTGACGGAGTCCACAGTATGCTCTTTGCTCTTCGACAATGTCACAAGATGACTTCTCAGACTATGCGACTGACAAATCTTTCTTAACACATTCTCACCTCTTGACTTTTATGAGACAGAATTCCTTGTTTTTCTCCTACTACTTCTGTTAATCTTCTTCAGTCTACTTTGCAAAAAATGACTCTGGGAGGTTTGAGACTTGGTAAAGAAGTCTTCCTTGTTGTGTCTTTGGGAGAATTTCACTTTCTTTAGATTTCATTGACTTCTTTGTCGAATACTTTAGACTTTATTACATGGATCTACCTTTCTAAAATTCTGATTTTTCAGAAGGCCTTCAGTCTCAAATATTTTCAATTATGTCTTCCTAAATGTAGGACCATTTTTTCTTTTTGTAAGAACAGGAGGCAGGGCATCACCGGGTCTTCCTACAATGATCTGAATAATAAGGGAGCTATAATTCTCCATCCTCTTGGATCTGGACTAGAGCTGCCCAGTTGGACTTTTTGGGAAGATGGAAATGTTCTGTTCTGAGCTGACCAATATGGTAACCACTTACCACATGTGTCTATCAAGTACTTAAAATGTAGCTAACGAAGCTAAAGAACAAAATTTTTTACTTTATTTAAATTTGATGAATTTGAACTTAATTAGCCTACATTGTGAGTGGCTGCCATATTGGACAGAACAACTCTGGTATCAATTTATGCAAAGTTTAATAATTGTCTACTGTTACACATTTCAGACTCTGTGTAGCACTTGGTGGAGTAAGATAAACAAGAGATAAAACTGGCCCTAAAGAAGCATGTAAGGTCCATCAAATAAGATAGACACAAAAGCAGGCCGGGCGCGGTGGCTCAAGCCTGTAATCCCAGCGCTTTGGGAGGCCGAGACGGGCGGATCACGAGGTCAGGAGATCGAGACCATCCTGGTTAACACGGTGAAACCCCGTCTCTACTAAAAAATACAAAAACACTAGCCGGGCGAGGTGGCAGGCGCCTGTAGTCCCAGCTACTCGGGAGGCTGAGGCAGGAGAATGGCGTGAACCCGGGAGGCGGAGCTTGCAGTGAGCTGAGATCCGGTCACTGCACTCCAGCCCGGGCTACAGAGCGCCAGACTCCGTCTCAAAAAAAAATAAATAAATAAAATAAAATAAAGACAGACACAAAAGCAAACCATAAGAATTGAATATGAAAAGCCCTGAAACAGAAGGCCAAATGGAAAACATACAGGGAATCAATTACTCAAATTCCCAATGCCTAGCACAGTTCCTTATAATAGTCAGTTCTGGTGTAACACTTGTTTTTGAAAATGTAAATGTGTTCCAAGGAGGCTAATGTATTGGGAAACAACTGGAACATAATGCAAATTTTGCATTTGCTTATATGTGATTTTGTCCAAGAGAAATACCGAGCAGATACAGAAAACTGCACCCAGCTAAAATGCACACATGCATACTTCAAACAACTACCTACTGGCTACCTGTTCACGGATGTGCTGTGGGTGAAATCCATCCAACATACAGCTACACCTTTCTGTTTCATTTCAGATACCACTCCCTTCCTATCACTTGACAATACCACAAGCTACAACCCTTCTTATGCCCACTTCCATAAGCAAACTTCAGGTAAAGTGCCACATTTATTACAAGATATATGTATATCCTGTAATATACACACATACACATATATACACAGGTGTAATGTATAGAACTGTGTACCCTTTTTATTAAGTTCTCCATCTTTTCTTTAATGAGTCACTGTCAAAGTTTTTTGAGTGCTGTTCCCAAAGCTGAGCATTAGCCATGAGTCCTATGATTTTTTTGCACAATTTTGTACAATCTCATGATTGTTAGGAGCACATATGTTGTGTTACAGAAGAACTGACTGTAGGTGCAGAAAAAAAATCTTAGCAATGAGTGCAGTTAGTACCCAGATCTTGGATTCTAAGTATCATTATCCAATAAAAGGAACCAGAATCCTTGGAGAACAGGCTGATTCCAGATCTGGGACAGGAAAAGGATGAAATGTGACCTTGAACATGTTGTGTCAGAATATAAGTTAGTACTTCAAAAATTATGGAGATATTTTTTAAAACCACAGACCAGCTTGAAGGTGCTACCAATGGCAAAATTTGGGACAATTTAAGTATCAAAATAATGGCAGTAACATATTTATAACTCAATGAATAGAATAGGGTTCGATCAACCAATATTGATGTAAATGATTAAACGGGAGAATGCCTATCTTTGACCTAGCCAGACATTGCTTAATTGCTCTCAGAATTGGTTATAGCAATTTACAATCCCACCCAACAAAGTATGAGAATTCTAATGGTTTGACATTCTCACCAATATTTGGTATTGTCAGATTTGAACATTTTGATAATCAGATGGGTATAACCTGATAATCAGGTGGGTATAAACCACACTGTGGTTTTAATTGGCACTTTTCTGATTACCAGTGAGGTTGAGCATCTTTTCGTGTTGAGTTTTGTTTTCCGTAACCCCCTCAATTCATATTCTTCATTCATTTTTCTATTAAGTTGTTTGCTTTTAAAAATTAATTTGTTCTTTAGACTAGAGTTTATTTTAATTTTTATTTTCCGCATTTTTTGTTGTTGTTGTTTTTTGTGTTTGATTTTTTTTGAGACGGAGTTTTGCTCTTGTTTGCCGGGTTGGAGTGCAATGGTATGATCTTGGCTAACTGCAACCTCCGCCTCCCGGGTTCAAGTGATTCTCCTGCCTCAGATGCCCGAGTAGCTGGGATTACAGGTATGCACCACCACACCCTGCTAATTTTTTGTATTTTTAGTAGAAATGGGGTTTCAACAAGTTAGTCAGGCTGGTCTCGAACTCCTGACCTCAGGTGATCTGCCCACCTCAGCCTCCCAAAGTGCTGGGATTACAGGTGTGAGCCACTGTGTCCGGCCAATTTTCAGCATGTCTTTATGTGAAAATGTTTTCTTCTCTTTCATTTGAAGTATTTTCTACTTAATTCATATTTTTCTTTATTGTTTGGATTTCTCTATTCTAAGAAATAATATGTCCTTGATGAACACACATGCAGAAATGCTCAACAAAATCCTGCAAACCGAATCCCACAGCACATCAAAAAGCTTATCCACCATGATCAAGTAGGCTTTCTCCCTGGGATAAAAGGTTGGTTCAACACATGCAAATCAATAAATGGGATTCATCACATAAACAAAACTAAAGACAAAAACCCCATGATTATCCCAATAGATGCAGAAAAGGCTATTAATAAAATTCAACATACTTTCACGTTAAAAACTCTCAATAAACTAGGTATTGAAGAAACATATCTCAAAATAATAAGAGCTATCTAAGACAAACACAGCCAATATTATACTGAAGGGGCAAAAGCTGGAAGTATTCCCCTTCAAAACTGGCAAAAGACAAGGATGCCCTCTCTCACCATTCCTATTCAACATAGTATTGCAAGTTCTGGACAGAGCGATCAGGCAAGAGAAATAAATAAAGGCAACCCAGCACTTTGGGAGGCCTAGGTGGGCGGATCACCTGAGGTCAGGAATTCGAGAACAGCCTGACTAACACGGAGAAACCCCATCTCTACTAAAAATACAAAATTAGCCAGGTGTGGTGGTGCATGCCTGTAATCCCAGCTACTCGGGAGGCTGAGGCAGGAGAATCACTTGAACCTGGGAGGCGGATGCAGTGAGCCGAGATCACGCCATTGCACTCCAGCCTGGGCAACAAGAGTGAAACTACGTCTCAAAAAAATAATAATAATAAAATAAATAAAGGGCATCAAAATAGAAAGAGAGGAAGTCAAACTATCCCTGCTTGCAGACAACATAATCTTACATCTAGAAAACCCCACAGTCTCTGCCCCAAAGCTCCTTAAGCTAATAAACAATTTCAGCAAAGCTTTAGGATACAAAAATCAATGAACAAAAATCAGCAGCATTCCTATACACCAACAACAGTCAAGCTGAAAGCCAAGTCAGGAATGCAATCCCATTCACCATTGCAACACAAAGAATAAAATACTTAGGAATACAGTTAACCAGGGAGGTGAAAGAGCTCTACAATGAGAATTACAAAGCACTCCTCAAAGAAATCAGAGTTGACACAAACAAATGGGAAAATATCCTATGCTCATGGATAGGAAGAATCAATATCATTAAAATGGCCATACTGTCCAAAGCAATTTACAGATTCAACTCTATTCCTATCAAACTACCAATGACATTCTTTACAGAACTAGAAAAAAACTATTTTAAAATTCACGTAGAACCAAAAAAGAGTCTGAACAGCCAAAGTTATCCTAAGTAAAAAGAAAGTATCTGGAAGCAATATGTTACCCAACTTCAAACTGTACTGCAAGGCTACAGTAACAAAAACAGAATGGCACTGGCACAAAAACAGACACATAGATAATAATGTGCTCACCTACAACCATCTGATCTTTGACAAAGCTGACAAAAACAAGCAACAGAGAAAGGACTCCCTATTCAATAAATAGTGCTGGGATAACTGGCTAGCCATATGCAGAAGATTGAAACTGGACCCCTTCCTTACACCACATAAAAAAATCAACTCAAGATGGATTAAAGACTTAAATATAAAACCCAAAACTACAAAAACCCTAGAAGAAAATCTAGGCAATACCATTATGGACATTGGCATGGGCAAAGACTCCATGCCAAAGATGCCAAAAGCAATTGCAACAAAAGCAAAAATTGACAAATGGAATCTAATTAAACTAAAGAGCTTCCATGCAACAAAACAAACTATCAACAGAGTAAACAGAAATCCTACAGAATGAGAGAAATTATTTGCAAACTTTTCATCTAACAAAGGTCTAATATCTGGCATCTATAAGGAACTTGAACAAATGTACAAGCAAAAATCAACATCATTAAAAAGTGGGCAAAGGAAATGAATGGACACTTTCAAAAGAAGTCATATATGCAGCCAACAAGCATATGAAGAAAAGCTCAGTATCACTAATCATTAGAAAAATGCAAATCAAAATTACAATGAGATACTGTCTCACGAGTCAGAATGGCTATTATCAAAAAGTCGAAACATAACAGACTCTGGTGAGGTTGCAGAGGACAGGAAATGCTTATATACTGTTGGTTGGAGTGTAAATTAGTTCAACCATTGTGGAAAGTAGTCTGGTGATTCCTCAACGAGCTAAAAACAAAACTACCATTTGACCCAGCAATTCCATTACTGGGTATATACCCAAAGGAATATAAATCATTCTATCATAAAAATACACACACACATGTTCATTGCAGCACAATTCACTATAGCAAAGACATGGAATCAACCTAAATGTCCATCAGTGGTAGACTGGATAATGAAATTTATCCATTTAGAAATTTCTTTATCCAGTCTACTATTATGGAATATTTTGCAGCCATAAAAAAGAACGAGATCATGTAAGGACATGGATGGAGATGGAGGTGATTATCCTTAGCAAACTAATGCAGGAACAGAACACCAAATACTGCGTTTTCTCACTTATAAGGGAGAGCTAAATTATGAGAACACAAGGTTGCGAAGAGGAGAACAGCAGACACTGGCGTCTACTTGAGGGTGGAAGTTGGGAGGAGAGAGGGGATCAGAAAAAATAACTATTGGGTACTAAGTTTAGCACCCAGGTAATGAAATAATCTGTAAACCAAACCCTCATGACATGAGTTTACCTGTAACAAACCTGCACTTGTACCCCTGAACCTAAAAGTTAAAAAAAAGAAAAAAAATAATTTATTGTGTCTTAAAATATTAAGCTTTGCTTTTCATTTTTAGATCTCAAAATCATCTGGAACTTTCTTTTTTGTACGGTGTGAAGAAGGATGCTAGTGTTATTTTTATCCATATGGATAACCTGTTATTTCAGTTCTAATATTGAATAGTCAATATTTTCTTCTGATTTTAACAGTTCCGCCATACACCAAATTCCAAAATCTATGTGATTCCATTTCTGGGCTCTCTATTCCCCTCCATTAGTCTGTCTGTCTCTCTCAGCAACAAAATTTCTCACTGTTTTAATGGCCATGGCCTTAGAATGAGTCCTGACATCTGATAGGACACACTTTGCTTCTCATTCCTCTTAAACCATGGATTGGATATTATTGACTTTTGTTTTGTCAAGTGTATTTTAGGGGCAGCTGTCAAGTTAAATTAAAACAAGAAAAGTTTTTACACCTCTTCGTGTTTTTAACAGAATTGCAATCCATGTATTTATTTGGGAAGGATCGACGTCTTTTAGATGTCAGTGGAGACTTTCCATGCACAAACGTCTATTTCTTTCTTCTTGTATGTCCCTCAGTAGAATTTAATCATTTTTTCCATCAAGATCCTGCATGTCATTAGATTCATATATTATTATATTTTAATTTTAATTTTGTTGCTATTTTAAATGGATTCTCTAAATCCTTGTTTTGAGTAAACCCATTCAAAAAGTAATTTTTTAAATTACATTTTCCCACTATTTGATATTGAAATCTCTTTACGTTGAATACTGGTTTTTAAGACCTCCTTTTCCTCCAGGACTTCCTATTACATTTAATATATTAATGTGAATTTCCCAAATGGAGACAATATGCAACATTTCCTGGGCTTCTCTGATGATAACACTCATTTTAATAAAGACTCTATATACCTAATGTGTTGGGGTTTTTTTAAAGGATGATTAAGGATAATACATATAAAATGTATATACTTAGAGTAAAAGACAGCTACATTTCGAATGAGGACTCTTTCCTCTGGGCAGCTATTACTAATTTGCAAAAGAGGAGGAATGGCTGAATCTCTTTGGCTTAGACCATCAACTACCATCAACATAATGTTACCCTCAGGTAGACAGATTGAAACAATGCAGTGTTTTCTGAAAAAATATCAGTCAATTCTGATTCCATTTTTGAAATAGAAGTGAATTTATCTAAAATTGAAATTTAAAAATCAAGGTGTGTACACCCCTGAGGAAGTAACAAACAGAAAACAAAAGTTTGCCACAGAAAGTGGCCAAAACAACAAGGAAGTGACTACAGTCATGTGCCAAGCCCCAGCAGGAGTATTTAAGGCTCCCTTGCAGAGGCAAACAGCAGACCTCATCACCTCTCACATTCTCCCTCCTCACTTTACCTGTGTCTTCTCTATTGACACCATGGGTTGCTGTGGTTGTGGAAGTTGTGGTGGCTGCGGTGGTGGCTGTGGTGGTGGCTGCGGTGGTGGCTGTGGTGGTTGTGGTGGTGGCTGTGGTGGCTGTGGCAGCTGCACCACCTGCAGGTGCTACCGGGTGGGCTGCTGCTCCAGCTGCTGCCCCTGCTGCCGCGGCTGCTGTGGGGGCTGCTGTAGCACGCCCGTGATCTGCTGCTGCCGCCGCACCTGCAGTTCGTGTGGTTGCGGCTGTGGGAAGGGCTTTTGCCAGCAGAAGGGCTGCTGCCAGAAGCAATGCTGCTGCTAGGAGGGGCACCTGCCTCTGGATGAGTTTGATGGATCTTGCTTGCCCATTGTAAACCTTCCCCCAACTCGCCCCGGTTCTCTTTCCATCGCTGGGAGTCACGCATGTGCACTCAAGGGCTGCAGATTTGATACCCTCCTCTCTGTCACATCACAAATCTATAAGTTCAAAATATTGAGTGATATTGACGTGAACAATGAAAACTATGAAAGCAAGGGACAGCCCAGCTCCTGCAAACAATTCACGTGCTGAATAAATGGAAAATGAAATCATAGTTACTAACTTTTGTGTTTTTCTGAAATTCCTTAACACAAACTTCAGTGCCTGCCCTTCTCTTCATTGTGCTGTAAATTACATACTATTTCTATGCTAGTCTCATATCCAGCAGTTCTGTACTGCTAAAAACTAAATGCATAGAATAATGTACCATATATTGATGGCTAAACATCTCTTTTACGTTTACTTATTGGCTTGCTGTAAGAGGACTTTTCGTGCTTTATAAATTCATGCAAGTTAAATAAAGAAATCCTGTTGGAAAGAATTTCCTCTACTGTCAGATTCATTTCTTTTATGATCAAACTTGTGCTAAGATCCATCACGGGCTCAATATCCAGGGCAGAAACATTTCACATGTGGAGCAGGTCTCAGGGAAGCCTTATTCCCCCAGCTTCAATGTCCCTATCTCACTGTTTGTGACACTCATTTCTTTGGAGTCAATGTTAATGTAATTTACTCCCAAATTGCCTACATCTCACTTCCATTCATTGGGTCAAGTCAAAGGAGCATGAATCCAATTTGGGTTGTGGACACGCCAAAAGAATAGCAGGTGCTTTACCCCAAATCAGCCTAACCCATCCGTGAAAATGATAACCTTAAAACAAATGTAATACATTTTCAAATCTGTCTTAAATCTTTCCTTTTCTAATCCCAATTAGAAGTATATGACCTTAGGGCTGGGCACAGTGGCTCACGCCTGTAATCCCAACACTTTGGGAGGCCGAGGTGAGTGAATCACCTGAAGTCAGGAGTTTGAGACCAGCCCGGCCAACATGGTGAAATCACATCTCTACTAAAAATAGAAAAATTAGGTGGGCCTGGTGGCAGTTGTCTGTAATCCCAGCTACTCAGGAGGCTGAGATGGGATAATTGCTTGAACCTAGGAGCTGAAGGTTGCAGTAAGCCAAGATTGCACCACTGCACTGCAGCCTGGGTGACAGAGCAAAACTGACTCAAAAAAAAAAAAGGAAGTATATGACCTTGGATACAAAATACTTATCACAGAGAAGGGTTTTCAGAAGAGGCCACAACCAGGTCAGGCCAGCAGATATCTGCCTCATGCAGAATTGGCTCTGTGCTGGGATGGGTTGAGACGTATCGGGAGCAGATGTGATGCAGGTACTGACAAAGTCTAATGAGCCCAGGTTAGGCCCACCCTGAAGATGTAGAGGTTTCAATCTTTTTGTTTTTACTCTAGCATTAATCTTAGAAACGATGATAATGGTTTAATTTTATATTTGCTGGTTTCTAACAGCGATTCTTCACCTCATTCCCATGAGGAGAACAAACAAAGCAAAAGTACAAAATGGATCTAAGATGCTGATCAAGGATTCACCACACTATTTACATGCATTCATGTGTAAGGGCATGAAGATTTTTTAAAGTCCCTCTGCAACATGCAAACAAAAACCGAAATTACACTTAGCCAATCCAAACTAAGAATATAACGTAAGTACCTGATTGTTCATGTCCCAGGAAGTTGCTCCTCATGTGTAACTAACAGAATATAAGTTAAACAGAGGCCGGGCACAGTGGCTCACTCCTGTAATCCCAGCACTTTGGGAGGCTGAGGCGGGTGGATCGCTTGAGCTCAAAAGTTCAAGACCAGCCTGGGCAACATGGTGAAACCCCATCTCTACTAAAAGTACAAAAATTAGCCAGGTGTGGTGGTGCACACCTGTAATCCTAGCTACTTGGGTGACGAGAGTTGCTTGAACCCGGGGAGGTAAGGTTGCAGTGAGCTGAGAACGTGCCTCTGCACTCCAGCCTAGGTGACAGAGTGAGACTCTGTCTCAAAAATAGAAAAATAAACAGTAAGTTTGAAAAGTTAAACAGAAAGAAAACATCTACATACTTGAAGAATTCAATGGCAACACCTAGCAGACTTAGAAATTGGAAAGAATTAATCTACACTGATTTTGTGATATATCTTACATTTTAATAACTTAACCATTTACCTTTAGACAGGAGAATTTCTAAAAAATTCAGGATAAAGAGTGACTTGTTCTCTTTAGGAGTCCAGGTATAGAAAATCCATGCCCTCTATTGCTAGCCCATTTCAATGTACTATTATCCTCCACTTAAAAGTCTTCCATACACATTATTGAAATCTTCCCTGCTTTTGTGTTTCCTCTTGTCCTCTGTAGACCAAAGAGCAACATCTAAAGATCTGCTCAACAAAACCCTTTATGGACCTGGGACAGTCTCGTTTTCTTGACAACTAGATCTCCTGTGAACTCATGACTATAGGGAAGGCACCAAGCCATTCATGAGGGATCTGCCTCCATGAGCCAGACACGTCCCACTAGGCCCCCCTCCAACACTGGAGGTCACACTTCAACATGAGATTTGGAGGGAACGAATATGCAAACCATATCATTCTGCCCTTGGCCTCCTAAATCTCATGTCCTTCTCACAATGCAAAATACAATCATCCCTCCCCAAGAGTCCCCAAAAGTGTTAACTCATTCTAGCATCAGTTCAAAATTCCAAAGTCTCATCTGAGACTTAAAGTAAGTTCCTTCCTCCTATGAGCCTGTAAGACGAAAAGCAAATTATTTACTTCCAAGACACAATGGCGGTACAGGCATTGGGTAAACATCCACATTCCAAAAGGGAGAAAAATGGCAAAAAGAAAGGGGTAACGGGCCAGACACAAATTCAAAACACAGCAGGGCAGGCATTCAACCTTAAAGCTCCAAAATAATGTTTGACCCCAGGTCTCCTCATATCCTGGGCACACTGGAGCGAGGGGTGGGCTCCCAAGACTTGGGCAGCTCCCCCGTGGCTTTGCAGAGTGCAGCTCCCATGGCTGTTCTCACGGGTCGTAATGGACTCTGTGGCTTTTCTAGGCTCAGGGTGTAAGCTGCTGGTGGCACTACCATTTTGGGGTCTGGAGGGTGGTGGCCCCCTTCCCACAGCTCCACTAGGCAGTGCTCTGCCAGGGACTCTGTGTGGAGGCTTGATGTGTTTTAGATATTTGTTCCACCCAAATCTCATGTTGAAATGTAATCTGCAATGTTGGAGGTGGGGCATTGTGGGAGGTGATTGGATCATGAGAGCAGATCCTTCACGGCTTGGTGCTGTCCTTGCGACAGTGAGTGAGTTCTTGTGAGATCTAGTTGTTTAGATGTGTATGGCACCTCCACCTCCAACTCTGCCTCTTGCTCCTGGTTTTTGCAATGTGATATGCCTGCTCCCACTTTGCCTACTGCCATGGGAAGCTTTCTGAGGACTCCCCAGAAGCCACACAGATGCCAGTGCCATGCTTGTACAGCCTGCAGAACTATGAGCCAGTTAAACTACTTTCCTTTATAAATTACCCAGTCTCAGGTTTTCTTGATAGCAATGCAAGAATAGCCTAAACAGGGCTCCAACCCTGTAATTCCCATCAGCACTGCCCTAGTAGAGCCTCTCTGTGAGGGCTCTGCCCCTGCAGCAGGCTTCTGCCTGGGGACTTAGGCTTTTTCATACATCCTCTGAAATCTAGGTGGGAGCTGCCAAACCTCTGCATTCTGCATGCCTGTGGGCTTAACACCACGTGAAAAACACTAAGGCTTATAGCTTGTGCCATTTGGAGTGGTGGCCAGAGCTGTATCAGTTACCCTTTGAGTTGAGGCTGGATCCAGAGCCGCCAGGATTCTGTAAGCACTGTCCCAAGGCTAAACAGGGCAGTGGAGCCCCAGGACTGACCCCTGAAACCATTCTTTCCTCCTAGCCTCTGGGCCTATGATGGGAGGAGCTGCCTCAAAGACTTCTGAAATGTTTTCAAGGCCTTTTTCTCATTGTCTTGGCTATTAGCACCTGGCTACCATGAAAATCTAGCAAGTGGTTGCTCCATAGTCCACCTGCATTCCTCTCCTGAAAATCTGAAAATAATTTTTCCTTTTTTACCACACAGCTAGGCTGCAAATTTTCCAAAATTTTACACTCTGCTTCTCTTTTAGTTGTAAGTTCCAACTTTAAGTCATTCCTTTGTTTCCACATCTGATCATAGGTTGTTAGAAGAACCCAGGCCACCTCTTGAGTGCTCTGCTGCTTAAAAATTAATTCCATCAGATACCCTATGCTATCACACCTAAGTTCAACCTCCCACGAATCATTAGGGCATGGATACAATGCAGCCAAGTGCTTTGCTAAGACATAACAAGGGTGATCTTTACTCCAGTCCCTAATGAATTCCTCATTTCCACCTGAGACCTCATCAGCATGGTCTTCACTATCCATATTTCCATCAGCATTTTGGTCACAACCACTTAACCAGTCTCTAAGAAGTTTCAAACTTTTCCTCATTTTCCTGCCTTTTTCTAAGCCCGCTAAATTCTTCCAAACTCTGCCCATTACCAGTTCCAAAGCTTCTTGCACACCTTTAGGTAACTTTATTGCAACACCCCACTCTTGGTATCAATTTTCTGTGTTAGTCCATTTTGCATTGCTATAATAGAATACCTGAGACTGGGTAATTTATAAACAAAAGATTTGGCTCACAGTTCTCTAGGCTGTACAAGCATGGCACCATCATCTGCTTCTCTTTTGGTGAGGTCTCAGCAAGTTTTACCCATGGTAGAAGGCACAGGGGGAGCAGTCCTGTCATATGGTGAGAGAGACAGCAAGAGAGAGAGGGAGGGCCCAGTCTCTCTCTCTCTCTCTCTTTTTTTAACAATTAGATCCCATCTGAACTCATTACCATGGGGAGGGCACCAAGCCGTTTATGAGGGATCAGCCCCCACATTCCAAACACCTCCCACTAGGCCCCATCTCCAACATTGGAGGTCACACTTCAACATGAGATTTGGAGAGGACAAATACCAAAACCATATCAGTTTGACAACCCCAATTTTTTTTAGCTTTCAGTGGAGTTAGGAAAGGACTATAGGCTCATATCTGAACACATAACATATATGCAATTTTAATATGAACAAATTTTCTCAACTATAATGCCCAATTTGGGGTTTGGAACTATGATTACTCTAACAATGCCAGGCATTGAACACTCTTCTAATGATGTCAGTCAATTATACAATAAGAAATGCAAGAACAATTCTTGGCTTCACAGCTGGTGGTGAATTGCGCACTGGTCCTATCCTCAATGATCAGTGTTGATAACCCCAAAATTACTTATCTTGTCATCAGTTCTTAAATTAATAAGTAAAAAAAAGTAAAGCATGTTCTTACAGTAAGTACATTTAGTATATTTTTTACAGAGAATGTAAAAAAGCTTAGAAAGATATATAGCTTGCATGAAAGTTCTTTTAGGCCAGCTGTCTCACTCTAGACACATCAGAAGAGCCAAAAATACCTAACTCAGAGAGTAGTGTGGCTGCCTGAAAAACAATAAAATCTCTTTCTCTAGAAACCATGGTCCCTCTTCCCCAACACACACAAACTCACAACGAACCACAACCAAATATCACAGGTTCCCATGGATGCAGAGGCATTCTAATCCTTACCCAGATGAAGATTCCACAAATTTAGGATTTGAATCATGTTTGAAAAATCACAATTTTGGGACTAGCAATTCTCTTAGTATTTTACATCCATAAAATTGTACAATCTTCCACCCAAGGAAAGGTTGAAAAAAAAAAAAAAGGAGAACTAAAAATGAACTACATACTAACAACAAACACACAGAAGCAAATTTAAACTGATAATATTTACAATTGCTCCAAAATAATGAAATACTCAAGTGTAAATCTAAGAAAACAAGAACATAATCTGTATCCTAAAAATCATAAAACACAGAAGAAATAAATCAAAGAAGACCTCAATAAATGCAGAGTTGTATCACATTAATAGGTTGGGGAAGACTCAACATAGTGAAGACATCAGTCCTTCCCAGATGGATCTACAGGTTTAATGCAACTCCCAATTTCTAGCAAGAGTTTTTGTAGACACAGACAAGTTTATTCTAAAACTTGTATGGGAAGGCACAGGATCTATAATAGCTAAAACAACTTTTGAAAAACAAATAATAAAGTGAGAAGAGTCACTCCACCTTAGTTCAGGATTATTATTCACATATAGTGATCAAGACAGCATGGATAAGAAGAGGGACAGGCACAGAGATCAATGGAACAGAATAAAGGCTCTAGAAACAGACCAACATAAATGTGCCCAGATAATTTTTTTTTTAACAAAGGAACCAAAACAATTCAATAGAGGAAGGATTGTCTTTTCAACAGACAATGTTGGAGCAATTGGACATCCATAGGCAAAAAAACGAAACTCAACTTAAGTCTCACACTTATACAAAAATTAACTTAAAAATTGATCATGGATTTAAATATCAAACTATAAAATATCTAGAAAAAAAAAACAAAGAAGAAAATATTTGGGATCTAGGGAGTGGTTCTTAGACTTAACACCAAAAGCAGGAACCACAACAGGAAAAATTGATAGAATGGATCTTACCCAAATTAAACATGTTTATTTTGTGAAAGACTCTGTTGAGGGGATGAGAAGACAAACTACAGACTGTGACAAAATGATTACAAAGAGGACATATGGCTGGCAAATAAGCACATGAAAAGTTGTTCGACATCATTAGATGTTAGGGAAATGCAAAGTAAAACCACAATGAGATACCACCACACAGCTATCAGAAAGGCTAAAATTTAAAACATAGTGACCACACCAAATTCTGGTGAGGATGCAGACAAACTGGGTCGATCACTCATACATTGTTAGTAGGAATGTAAAATGGTGTAGCTAATTTTCCTGCCACATTGACACTGTAACACACATGCCTATTTATAAGACCTTGAAGTTCTTGAGGGCAGAAACCACGTGTTTTTTTTGGTTTTGAATTCCCAGGTCCTTTCACAGTATATGGCATCAATAAATATTTGATGAGTGAATGACTTCACCCTCTTTCCAGAGGATGACACCAGATGGTCACATCACCAAGAATCCATTTAAAGCCATTTACAAGGCCAGCGATGATGGGTATCGAACGGTGTATTATGTAAGGTATATGGGCCAGAGACAGAAGACCTAACACTTCCCTTCTGATTAAAGCATAAAATTCAGCTGTGTCACTAAGTTTATGGCCTAAGATATTCTACACAGAAAACTCACAAAACGAAGCAGCAAAGCTGCAAACCAAAAGCACAATTGAATCTTACAGGAATACTTTGAGTTAAAACTTTTTTTAAAAAGGCACAACGTCGGCCGGGCGCGGTGGCTCAAGCCTGTAATCCCAGCACTTTGGGAGGCCGAGACGGGCGGATCACGAGGTCAGGAGATCGAGACCATCCTGGCTAATACGGTGAAACCCCGTCTCTACTTAAAAAAATACAAAAAACTAGCCGGGCGAGGTGGCGGGCGCCTGTAGTCCCAGCTACTTGGGAGGCTGAGGCAGGAGAATGGCGGGAACCCGGGAGGCGGAGCTTGCAGTGAGCTGAGATCCGGCCACTGTACTCCAGCCTGGGCGACAGAGCGAGACTCGTCTCAAAAAAAAAAAGGCACAACGTCTAAAACATCAGAGAAAAGCAGGCCTCATAATAAGAATACAATGAATTTCATTCAAAATAAAATCAATGGTTTTCAAAAAGGATGTCTAAATGACCTCTGGGAGTCTACCAAGTTTCCAGTAGGTCAAAAGAACAGGTGATGGAAACTCAAATCATAAAGTCATCTTAAAAGCAGATACTCCTTCTTGTAATTCCTGTGACTTCCCAATTCATTTAGAGTATTTGTTGTTATTGTGATTTTTATTGCTTGTTACCCAAAAAAAACTTTAATTAGAT
This sequence comes from Trachypithecus francoisi, assembly GCF_009764315.1. Lineage (NCBI taxonomy): Eukaryota > Metazoa > Chordata > Mammalia > Primates > Cercopithecidae > Trachypithecus > Trachypithecus francoisi. The sequence goes on from NW_022681458.1 coordinate 13,290,925, forward strand.
ACAAGCAAAACTGAGTTACAAAACCAAACAGAAACCAGGCCAAATATGTGGGCAATGAAAAGAAAACCTTTGCAATGAAGTGCCTAAAATGTCTAATCTACTTCATAACTCCCTCCGCTTAACCGCCTCAATAGTCTTCAATAGTCTGGAAACTCAGCCTCCAGAGAGACTTGCCCACCAGTTGCCTCCCACCAAGCCAGCAGTGGCAAATGATGCCCATCCTGGGACCAGCCTGGAGCTCCTCTGTTCAGTTCAACTACCAGCCTCTTGATCCTGGTAAAAATGTTTTACCAGCAAGACCAAAGCAAGAACAAAGAGACACAGCTCTTTCCTGGGACCCAAGGTCTTCAAAATGGCTTTTGACTATTTTTCAAAGAAGACATTAATGGATATTCTTTTCTCTTTGAGTTATTCTGACACAAAATGGAATAAAGAATTAGAAACTAAGAGCCATTTAAGGGAACATAAGATACAGGTGTCTGGGCAACACTGCCAATCCACTGGGAGCCAGCACGTGGTACCAAAATCTTCATCAAACATTTCTCAGTGCGAGCCATGGGATATGGGGCTGAGCACTTTTGCCCAGAAATAACCAGCTCTGTAATTGTTCATAAGACTGTGGGAACACTGTGTGGGAGGCTATAATTACCACCGGAAGCTCTAAGAAGCCTTTTGAACTTGAGGTCAGAAAAGAGCCTGGGTGTTGTAAGGCCAATGAACCAGGATGGATCAGAAAGATATGAGATAGGTGATGTGTACTCGAGTGTGCAGAGAGGGCATTGAAGGGTCACATAATATAGAGCCTTAAGGGCAAGTGACCTGTTTCACTATTTGTCTTTTTCTTAATATGGAGTTAGTGCCTTGGAATGAACATGGAATGGGAGTGGGAGGCAGTATGCTCTGGTTTTGTCCATATCACTGTGCAGCTATCTTCTTATCAATAAGTCACTAAATCTCCATTTCTAATAAGTCTGAGCCTCCATTTCTTCCCTTGTAAACACTGGAGGTCAGACTCTCCCAAGGGTTCTTTCTAGTTCTCAAATTCTTAAGTGAGTTCAATAATAATACAGAATGATCCATTTTAACTAAAAAGTATTCCCTGGTTATATGCTTATTAAGATTTGTCTAAAGAGGGTAGAAGGGATTATTTTTACTTGATCTGGATTGAAATTTTCATTTTTATGCCCTTGATACATACAACTGATGTACAAAGTGGTTTTAGTCAAATTTCTTTTCATGGTGAGAGCTTAAACAGAAAATGCTAGAATTATAATGTCAATTAATATAAGCATATAGGCCCTAATCTTACTCTTAAAAGTTAGTCTAGACCTAAAAGAACTTTAGACTCTGAACTTGAAAATAAAGCCTATGTTGACAGGTGCGAATAGTTAAATGGTTAATAATTGAATAATAGTTAACATTTATGGAGGGTATACATACATCAATCTAATTTAACTCTGATGACAATCATGAAATATCATTATCATGATCCAAATTTTACAAATAGAAAAACTGAAATTCAGAGAAACTAAACAAGCTGCCAAAAGTACAAGTCTTCAGAGGTAGGGAGCTGGAATTTGAGTCAAGATTTGAGAGATTTTACAGCTCACAGTCTTTGTTCCTGTACTTTGTTCCTGGTGTGGTAAACACCAGCAGAGTCACAGAAACAGTGGGTTCCTGGATAAACAAGGGCAAATGACAGGGTGGGGACGACTAGGCACCTGTGGATATTTTAGCAGTAACTACTAGCATTGTTCATTCTTTTTGGATAAGGAGAATCAACTTGATTTGAGCTGTGTCAGCTTACTATTACATAAAAAGTAGCGGAGAAACAGACACCAGGTTCTAAACTAGGGGAGGATGATTTTCTATTTGTACCTTGGCTAGTCTTCGCCCCCTTTCTTTTCTCACTGCCGTTTGTATCTTCTCTTCCTCCCCCGACCTGTGATATAAGAAGTTGGATTCTTTCATGACAAAAACATTTCATCTGGTTTCTTGGTCCATGTTATCCTGCTGTTCTATATGAAATCCTAGAATAATCATCAACAAAGTGCTGGAACATTATCCATGATGACGAGGCTGCTCACATCACTTGAACAAGTGGATCATACTGGGTAAGTGGCTGATGGCAAAAGCCATTTCAGGAAGGAAAGCAGTAGAACCACCAGCAGGGAGAGCAGACATCAGCGCTGGGAAATGAGTCATAGGGACCCAATTTTATGATCCCTGGGAAGAGAGTCAAAGGAATTTTATTTAAGATATCTGCATTTAGTTCACTCATTCATTCACTTGTTAAATTGCTAAAAATAAGAAATAAAAAGAAAAGAAAAGAAAGGAGCGAGAGAGTGCCTACGGCCTGCTGGCTTTGTGCCAGAAGTTTAGATGAACCTGCATTGTTCAGTAAAGGAGAATAAGTATTTGAATATTTTTATCCACACATACGGTTCTTTAGTGTACAATTCAATGGTTTTTCATACATTTGCAAAATTCACTATTTAATTTCAGAATATTTCTACCATCCCATAAAGAAACCTTGTTCCCATTAGTAGTCATCTCCTATTCCTCCATCCCCACAGGCCCTGGAAACCACTGCTCTACATTTTGTCTGTTTGGGTTTGCCTATTCGGAACACTTTGTATAAATGGAAACATACATAAGTGGCCATTTGCATTTGGCTTCATTCATTCACTTGTTTTCAAGGTTCACCCATGGTGCAGCATCAGTTATAGGCTGAATGATATTCCATTGTGTGCCTACACCGTGTATCCCTGGATGGACATTTGGGTTGTTCCCACTTTTTGGCTCCTGTAAATGCAGCTAGGAACACTTGTACACACAAGTTTCTGTATCAACATGTTTTTATTCCTCTTGGATATATACCTAACAGTGCAATTGCTGGGTCATATGGCAGCTCTGTAACTTTTTGAGGAGCTGCCAGGCCATTCTCTAAAGCTGCTGCCTCATCTTGCATCCTCATCAGCAAGGTATGAGGACTCCAGTTTCTCCACATCCTTGTTAATGCTTGTTGCCATCATCTTTTTGATGAGAGCCATCCCAGTTGGTGTGAAGTGGTATCTCGTTTTTGACTTGTACTTCACTAATGACTCATGATGCTGAATATTTCATCATGGGCTTATTGGCCGTTTGTATATGTTTTTCAGGGAAATGTCTATTCATATCCTTTCCTCATTTTTTTTTTAAGTTTGGTTGTCTTTTTATTGTTAAGTGGTAGAAGTGGCTCCATACAAAGGTATAAGAAGGAATATATTACACATTATATTAACCCAAGTTTCAAATACAGACTTAAAACTAATATATAAGCATAACATCCTTGTCTTACAATTTGGATAATTTATAAATTGGTATTTAGGAAATCGGGCACCATTCACAGTTATTATAAAAAAGAGAGACATAAGAAGTGCTAAAATCTCAGGCCAGGCACAGTGGCTCATGGCTGTAATCCCAGCATTTTGGGAGATTGAGGTGGGCGGATCACTTGAAGTCAGGAGTTCGAGACCAGTCTGACCAACATGGTGAAACCCTGTCTCTACTAAAAATACAAAAATTAGCCAGGTGTGGTGGCACACACCTGTAATCCCAGCTACTCGGGAGGCTGAGGCAGGAGAATTGCTTGAACCCAGGAGGTAGATGTTGCAGTGAGCTGAGATTGCGCCACTGTACTCCAGCCTAGGTGACAGAGCAAGACTCTGTCTCAAAAAAAAAGAAGTGCTAAAATCTCAACAAATAAAAAACAAGATAGATAGTAAAAAAAAAAGTGACAAATATATGTAGATTTCAATACAGGAGAATAAGCAATTTCTCAACAGTCATGACATTGAGTTATCTATTAAGCTCTTTGTAGACTGTCCACATAACTTTTCCAGTGATAAGCAATTAGATGTTCAGCAGTCATCAATACCTGATTAATGAGCCTTCATATAATTTGATCACAAATCTTTGTCTAGTCAATTTCAATAATCCTATTTTCTCAAGATGCCAAGACAAATGCTATATGTGTTTATTACAATAGCTCATCAGGAAGGTAAACTATTTCATTTTTAAGATGGAACATCTTCCAGTATAGTCTTCAATCTTTGACATATTGAGCTATCTTGGAGTATTAGCAGAAATGATTTCAAAGTTTTAAAACGGTAGTTTTTCTCAATCATCTCAAATGGATTTTTATATTTAACCCTATAGATAATTCTTAATTACTCCAAATGATTGGGTGTTTCTGCATCATATATACTCTCCAGGTCTTGGCTCCCAAGTGAGGCCAGAACAGGTAAGACAGGGACTGCTCACTAGGATGAACAGGGACATTCATTGCAGGGCCTTGTCAGAGTGAGACGAGAGTCACCCCAAGAGTTCTTGAGAATGCACTAAACCAAGGACAACACGGCTAGATGGAGGCCAAGATCAAAGCCAAGAGAAACTAACTCGTGTGCTAAACTAAAGGCCATGGTGAAGATAATAGCGGATGGAAAACCCCTCCCTCACTAAGACTAAGTTCCATAAAGGTAAGGGTCTTGCTTTTTGTCTTCACTGTTGTTTATCCTAGCCTGTGGCACAATATACCATGAAGAAATACATTGTATATCTTCAGCAAATATTCATTGAGTGAATAAATAAATGTAAAGTTGGAAGCCTGAAATGGGGTGGGGGCCAAGCTGAAAGAACAGAGCATTCTTACCTATGTGTACGGAGGGTCCTGGGGAGAAGTGGCCAAGAGCCCAGTCCCTGTGTGCTGGAACTCATGCAAGTAGAACCCTTGGTAACATGTGGGAGCAGAATTCACCACTGAGCACACAAATCTACATTTGAAAGAGCAACTACCAATTATCCTACCACTGACATATAAACATGACTTCTCACTATACGGTAGTGCAGCCATAACTGACACAGCCTAAAAGTTGTTTGTATAAACACATTTTTATGTTAGTTTATGTGTTCTTTTTTATTTCTTGTGAAAAACAAGAGGAAGAAGTAGGGTTGTTAGATTTAGCAAATAAAAATACAGGATGCCCAGTTAAATTCGAATTTCAAATAAACAATAAAGAAATTTTTGGTATAAGCATGTCCAGAATACTGTATGGAACATAATTCTGTTTATTGTTTTTCTGAAATTCAAAGTAAACTGGGTATTCCATATTTTATCATAAATTTGCCCAAAAGGAAAAGAAGGCTCTAGCCATGTATCGGCCCCTACCTCCTGGCAAGCAGCAGCTACTAGGCTGTGCTTAGGATCTAGATGAGCTACAAACACCTAGAAGCGGGCTTGGGGCTGTTAGGGCAGAGACCCCTGGGTTCCTGGTTGCCTGGGGTGTGGTCTACAAGAAACACAAGCCAGGGAGCGGGTGATTTCATGGATTCCTTCCCCAATGTGGGCACATGAATTGAAGAAGAGGGTCAGAATTAAGCCCCTTAAAGCTCAGGACACATGGCAAGAGTCCCTCTCGCCAAAATCTGTGGGTTCTCTGCATGCAAACTAGGCCTTCTTTGGAAATGCAATCAATTTGGTCTTAGAGGAAAGGTCCTATCCTCTCCTGCCCCACCTGCCCCTTCCTGCTGGGACTCATTCTTTGGGAAATGTGGCCAGTTTCAACTATACCTCACAACACTGGATGAAAACTTCTCAAGTTATTCCACCTGTAATATTCTTATCTCCTTACTGTTCCAAGTGCTCCCTCCCAGACCTAACCTTGCACCACTTCTCTTTTGTTAAACCTTTATTGCTGACCTGTAGAATCTGCTTTCCAGGCTCAAGTTCAGTACATGCTCAGGGACTTCAGGGATGCTCCCAGTCTATACATCAATATTCCATCTTCACACTGCCCTCCACCCACAACCCTCTGCAGGGTTCAAGTGAAATCTGACCCTACTGTCTTCTCCAGTGGAAAATGATCATGTCCTCACACTGCATATACTCCAGGATGGGTGCTCCTTTCCCCATTGCCCCTGCCAGATTTTATTCCTCATATAAAATTTCTACCTTTTCTCTCTTGTCATCTATTAACCTCTGGTAATCCTCCAATTCAATGGTGATTATCACCTCCCACCACCACCACCATCACTGAGGCTGATGAGCAGTAGATCCCCTATATCTTTGCATAAAATCCATCAGGCACCCTAACCTTACTTCCTTAATATCCTTAACAGACCACACCTCCACTGAATTTTAGCTACCTAATTATCAAGGTCAGATCTTAAATTTGTCATCACTTAGAATTACATTACAATTTCAAGTCCAAACATACTCCTCCAGACAACTTTTATCCTTTTAAATACTTCCATTCAGATATTTATCTGTTCTTTAATACCATTAGAAGAGCTCCTATCCATTTGAGCCTTCTATTTTTGGCTCAGTGCATCCCTTTAGTTCTTTATTCTTTCCTCATTCATCTTTCATTCCTAGGACAATCATTTCCTTTCCAATATCCTCAGCTATCCATTTCTTGCACATACCCAGCAAAACTCCAAACCTAGATTAATCCAAGTTCTTGTCTTTTCTGCATGTACTATCAGAGAAAAATTACACTCAAGGACTTAGTAGTGCTATACTTTATGGCCTTAAGTCTTAATTGCATAGGAATCTGTCCATCATTTTTTTTGTATCATACTCTATGTTTATAATACTTTTCCACTGTACAATTGCTTGTTGTATCAAAAGACTAGAAAATAACCTGTGCCCTCGATTCATCCTTTTCCCCCAGGTAACTCCTGGCAACCACTGATCCTTTTCTTCTTTTTGGGATTCTGAGTCTTTTTGGACTCTATAGCTTTCAGGAGAGCAAATTTTAGCCATTATTTCATCAAATAGCTTTTCTTTTCTCATCCCACTCTTTTTTCTTCCTAGAACTTAATCACATATAAATGAGATCTTTTGGTATTATTTCATGGGTAACTCAGGCTTTTTGTTTTAAATCTTTTTCCTTTCATGGATCATTTCTATTGATCTATCTTCAAGGTCTTTGTTATCTCAAATCTACTGTTAAATCCATCAAGTAGTGTTGTGTGTGTGTTTTTTGTTGTTGTTGTTGTTGTTTGTAATTTCAGAGACTATTTTTCAGCTTAATCATTCCCATTTACCTCTCTGGTAGTTTCTCTAAAATTTCTTTTCTTTTTTTTTTTCTTGAGACTGAGTCTCACTCTGTCACCCAGGCTGGAGTGCAGTGGCGCGATCTCGGCTCACTGCAAGCTCCGCCTCCCGGTTTCACTCCATTCTCCTGCCTCAGCCTCCTGAGTAGCTAGGACTACAGGCGCCCACCACCACCCCTGGCTAATTTTTTGTATTTTTAGTAGAGACGGGGTTTCACCGTGTTAGCCAGGATGGTCTCAATCTCCTGACGTCATGATCCGCCCGCCTTGGCCTCCCCCTATCCTTTTATTCATTGTTTATATTTCCTTTACATGCTTAAACATAGTTATGTTTACTGCTTTAAAATCCTTGTCTGGGTTATTTCTGTGTTGGTCTCTATTCATTACCTTGTCTCTTGAGTATGGCTCAAATTTGCCTATTTCTTCCTATACTTGAGGAGTTGGCAAACTGACCTGCTGGCCAAATCCAGTAATGTGGCTCATTTTAATAAAGTTTTATTGGGACACAGTCATGCCCATTTGTTTACATATTATACATGGCTGCATTTATTCTACAATGGCAGAGGTGAGCAATTGCACCAGAGGCCTAAAATACTTGTTAACATCTAAAATACTTATCTGAACTTTGAGTGCAGCGATGGGCCTCTGGTACACCTAGTAGTTTTTTACTGAATCGTGAACATTGTGTTAATTTGTTGCCAAGACTCTGGATTCTATTATATTCCTCTGAAAACTATTGTTTTGTTTTACCAAGCAGTTAACTTTGCTGGACTCAAAGTCCAAACTCTATCATTCCTGAGATTAACATCAGGAGAAATCTGTGTTTATTTCTTTCAGCCTTGGCTGGGCTGCTTGGAGTATGCCTTGTGTATACTAAATTCAAATATACAAGTAGAGTTCAACTACAGTTCTTTTTTGTCAAGCTTTAGTTGTTTCATGTGAAGTTAACTGGGGCCTGTGCTCAGGCAACAAGCTATAAAAACAGAACACTCGGTGCTCTTCCCTTTTTCCAGTGTCAAATCTCCCTCCAGTTTCTGCCTGTTATTGGTTGCTCTCCAGTGCTTTTCAGTATTTTTCCAGAATTGAGAATGGGTTATGGGAGGCCTGGTCAGAAAGGAATTACTTCTCCATTTCCTGAAGCTGGAAGTTCTTCTATAAACTGTCTCCTTGCCTCCAGTCTTATTCCTGCAGCAAATCCATTCTCCATTCTGCAGCAAGTCCAAAGTCATATTTCTAAGTTGCATATCTGATCATATTCAACTGCTTCAACACTTCAGTGCTTAATCACTCTTTTCCTTCACTCTGCTCTAAAACAAGTCAAAACTCCTAAAAAGAAACAGCAGCCTTTCAAGACCTAGCTTCTATCTGTGCAGCCTGGTCTCTTTGCCCCCAGTTTCCTTCCATTCTTCCCTCCTTTGAAATTCTTCTAAAGCCTCATTTCCTACAAGCCCTAGATTTTTGCACTAGGTGATTTCAATAATTCTTCCTCATTTTTCTAGCCTTAACTCTATTTCCTTTTATAGCAAACCTCTCTCAATGCTGTAGTTTGGGTTAAATGCCTCTCCTATGTGTATTCACAACGCCTGAGCTTCTATCAGTTATTTTATTGAGCACTTGTTTCCTCTCTCACTACACCATAATTTATAATTTCACGTTTTCCACTAGAACTTGGGACAGGCACTGTGTATTATTTACTGTTAAATCCCAGGACCTAACCTGGTTCTTGGTTCATAGTATATACTTGATGTGCTGAAAATAACATTTTCAAAAGGTATGAAGTGATAACTCTTTACAGGACTGTTATATTACCAGTGCCAACTCTTATCTTGCCATGGGTTGATCCAAAAGCCATTCATTCATTCAACCTACATCTATTGAGTGTTTAGCACATGCCTAGCTAGCCCAGTGGTGGTCACGGTAATCCAGAGCCACTGCCATAGAAGACTTCACGGCCTGGTTTGGAAGCAAATGAATAAATGAATCATAAATATCATACTAAAGCAGAGGCATGAATAAGTAATTAGAAATAACAGTTGACGGTAATAAAATTACATTTGGAATTAACATTGGGGAATGAATAGTTTCCAAGCAGAAAAAATGTTGCATTTACACAAGCAATTAAATGTGCTCAGGACATAAATAGGCAAATCCAAAAAGTGGAACTAGAACAAGCAAATTAACATTTGGGGCCGGGCGCGGTGGCTCAAGCCTGTAATCCCAGCACTTTGGGAGGCCGAGACGGGTGGATCACGAGGTCAGGAGATCGAGACCATCCTGGCTAACACGGTGAAACCCCGTCTCTACTAAAAAAATACAAAAAATTAGCCGGGCGAGATGGCGGGCGCCTGTAGTCCCAGCTACTCGGAGGCTGAGGCAGGAGAATGGCGTAAACCCGGGAGGCGGAGCTTGCAGTGAGCCGAGATCGCGCCACTGCACTCCAGCCTGGGTGACAGAGCGAGACTCCGTCTCAAAAGAAAAAAAAAAAAAAAAAAAAAATTTGGAAAAATAGCTTCTCTAGCAATTTAATGACAATGAGACACAGTTTTTGCTTAAAGTAATGCCTAAGGCTACTTAAAAAATTCATAACTGTAAAAATTGAGGAAAATGAACATTCATATTCTAATGGTGGGAGTATAAACTTAGTAAAATGTCTTTGGAGGGCAATTTGACATAAGGTAAAAAATCTTGAAAATATTAATTCTAGCAAGTCCACACCTGAAAACCTTTCACAAAAAGCAACACTATATATACACATATGTATACACACACATTTATGCAGAACGGTATTTAATAAAATATGTGTACTAGTGCAGACTGGAAACGGTAATGTTTAAATTACTGCATATCCGTTATACTATTCAGGCATTAAAAATCTTGTTTTCCCAATATTTAATGACACAGTGTGGTTAAAAATGTATATATAACCATATAAACCATTTTACATTTTGGTGCGTAAGATATACATACATAAGCTAACCAAAAGTGAAATTATGGACAATTTAAAATTTTTATACTTTCTGCATTTGCCTAATTATCTAAAGCAGAGGTCAGCAAAGTTTCTCTGTAAAGGCATACTTTAGATTTCGTGAGACATAGGTCTCCATCACAACTACACCTCTTGTTGTAAGGCAACAGCAACATAGACAATATGAGAAATGAGCGTGCCTATGTTCCAATAAAACTTTGTTAGGTGGCTAGCCAGATTTAGCCAGCAGACAGTACACTAGTTTACTGACCTCTGATCCAGCATGAAAGTGTATTAGTTTTACAATAAAATATGTCATTATTCCTTTTAATGATTCCAGAATACTAGGAAAATGGGGAAAAAATGGAACTTATTTTTAATTATCCCTCCATGTGACGGGGTTTTACCATGTTGGCCAGGATGGTCTTGAACTCCTGACTTCAAGTGATCTGCCCGCCTCAGCCTCCCAAAGTGCTGGGATTACAGGCGTGAGTCACTGCACCTAGCATGTGTTATTCTTTTAAAACAAGTCATAATCTCCTTTTGGACAGGCCCTTTATGCTTCTCTTTATCCCTTATGAGTTGTCTATTCTCAGGAAGTATTTGCTGCCTTTAAAAAATAAATAACTTTCTTAAGAACCTATGGTGAATCCAGGATCAAACCCTTGTAGCTAAGACACGACACCATGCATGGGATTGTAACACATTTTGAGGATTTTCTGAAGCAATCAAATGGGCAACTCTTTCTGGCTCTTTAAAACTTCCCACTAAACCATCAAGCTCATCCAGTGAATTAGCATTTTAATCCCTGCAGTTACCTCACATAGATGACTAAATTTCAGATGAGCAATAACAAAGTGCTTCTCCAGGAGAGGCTGCTTGGACAGTATAAGCATTCTAGAATACTGGCATTTTTGGTGTCTTGTCTGCCCACCAGGCTACTGCCCAACAAGCTACTCTTGGACTATGCCTTCCCCCTTCCCCCCTACCCAGTCTCCTATCTTCCACCCATCCTACTACCTCTATCACCACCTCATTATAAGAGCTCCCCCTGTCCCTTTTAAAATACATACATCCATCTAACTTTCTTCTAGTTGTCCTTTATGTCTTTTGTGAACTTTTGAAACTCTGAAGCTGAAATCATTCTATGTGGCAAGAGATCATACACCACTGTTTAGCACCCCCAACTTTTTTTTTTAAGACAGGGTCTCTCTCTGTCACCCAGGCTGCAGTGCAGTGACGTGATCTCAGCTCACTGCAACCTCAGCCTCCTGGGCTCAAGAGACCCTCCCATCTCAGCCTCTCAAGTAGTTGGGACTACAGGTGTGTGCCACCATGCCCAGCCTGTTTAGGCTTTTGATATAAGCTTCATATCCCTGACTTCTAAATTTCCATGAGAAATGTGTATTATCCAATAAACACTGGACTTTCTCTCTAGTATTACTCCTAATAACTTTCCCCCAAAGTTAAAAAATTGTATCAACCTCCAATATTTACACAAAAACTAAACCTGAGAAATACTATGACAACACACAGGTTTCTATTTTCGTAACAGTGGTTTAGTAAAGGGTTTCTCAAGCATGAATTCCAAGTTGCAAATTACAGAAAAGATTGCCTTTGGTACCAAAAAAATGAAAAAAAATTACAGAAAAGATGGACAGATGTGACTGCACAAATATAAAATTCATGTAAAAATAAATCAGAAAATTGAAATATGCAAAATATACAACGTGGTTTTCCTACAAAAAGGTCTAAAAACAATTTTTAAAACATGAGTATACGAGGGAAGAGTAAATCTCATGAAAAGGTAATTCACAAAGCATGAAAAGATGACCAACCTCACTAGAAACGCAAGCAACATGAAATACTCGATAACACCTTCAACCTATCAAGTTGACAATTAAAAATAACCAGTGTTATCAATATTCCAGAAGAATACACATCCTCAAAAACTTACAAGAACCCAAAGTTGGAAAAACTTTCTAGAGGACTATATGAATTAAAAAGAAACACCCACTGTAGGGATTTATTTATGTGGAAACTAGTGTTGGGCAAAGATGCTAAAAGAATGGCTCATGACCAGAAACCACCTAAAGGTTCCATTAGACAGAGGAGGACAAACTATGACCTGCAGGCCTGGTTTTGTAAGAAAAATTTCACTGGGACAAAGCTGAGCTCACTTACATTTTACTTATGGCTGCGGCTGCTTTTGTTCTAACAAAACAGAATCCAGTAGTTAGGAGAGAGACCATATCACCTGCAAAGTCTGAAAATATATACTAGCTAGCCACTTAAAAAGTTCGCAGACCCCTGTACAGGACTAGTGAAGAGATGTATGCTCTGACCAGAGACAGTCATATACTGCAGTTACTACACATGCTCTTGCACACTATTTAATGATAGAAAAAGGTACTATTAAACTTTTAAAGCAGATAATAGTTACACAAATTGTACACAAGAAAGCAATTATATAGAATGTATATACACACAAAAAATAGGGGAAAAATATACACCAAATATTTTGATACCAGTGATCTCAGGGTGATGAGGTCAAGCATATTTTGGTGGCAGAGGGCTCTCTCTTTAAAGTTTTGTAAAAATGCAAAACAGATGTGCAGTGAATGCTTTAAAATTTCAAAGGTAAACAGGGTATAAGAAAAACAGCTTTAAACACCATTTCTTTAGTATCAGGAACCACTGCCACTCTTCAGCCAGTTTCCAACATCCGGGCCACACCTTGGCCAGCAGGGTGTTATGATACATGTATCCTCCTCCTCAGTGCTGCCACTCCTCTGAGCTACTGCTCAAATGTCGACCAGCACCAAAAAGTATTTCAGGTGTCCTCAGGTGCTTCTGTCATCTGCAGAGCCTCCTTCCTCTTCCAGTGACCGACTTCATGGTGATAGTGAAACCTGTGCTCTTTCCATGTTCCTCTATTCAGTTTCTTCTAGAGGAAGTCTACTGCCTTTGCATTTATCTTCATTGCACGGCACTGCCTAATGACTTCACGTGTGTGAGGTTTACAGCAGCCTATTTCTCTACTACTTTTTAAATAAAACACTCTGCATAAACTCCTGACTCCTGGCAACACATCTATAAAACTGAACACACACAAGGAACTTAATTCAAATGTACTTTCACAGAATTTTTTTCTCAATCTCCTTTTTAAGATTTTGCAGATTGGTTTTAGTATAACAAATTAATAGCCATATACAAAAATGATTTGCCTAACACAGAACCTAAATCAGTGCCTCTTGTTCTTGAATTTGCATACAAATCACCTAGGGATTTTGTTAAAATGCAAATTCTGGTTTATTACCCTGGGATGGGGCCTGAGATTCTGCATGATTAACAAGCTTCCAGGTGACTACATCCAGGCTGTAGGTCCTCAGACCACATTTGGAGTAGCAAATGACTTTAATCATCTTTAATGCCTTAGGTGAAATAATATACACTATACAGAATTCCAATCTAATACTACTTCACACTAATTTTAAACACAACTATTATTAACTCTTATACCTTTTTCCATGTTCTTCAAGCCAGAGATCTGCAAAGTAAGTATTTTGTATTAAGTACTTACACCAACAGACACACAAACACACACACACACATCCCCACACCCACCATCCTTTAATCAAATGCCCTGAGGAGAAAACCTGTCCAATGTATTTTGATACCTGCTTGTCCACCGATACAGCAAAACCCCAATATACAGGCCTCTTTTCTTCTTGCTTCCTTCTCACTCTTCCCCCTTAGTCTTCTGTCTACTGCTCCTTCATAAATCTGTATTAGGTCGGATTGAGATGTCTTTACTCTCCCCCAGCCCCACTTCCCTGCCCTTGGTGTGGACTTACATATACATCACACCCCTCTTCTAGACGACCAGTTCCTTCAAGGCACTGTGGTGGAGTGGTTCTGCATACCTACTCTCCAGCTGGATTCAAAGCTCAGGTCTGCCACTTACTTTACACTTCAGCAAGTAAACTATCATTTCTAAGCCTGTTTTGTCTGGTAAAAAAGAAATCGTACCTACATATAAGATTGTGAAAATTACAGGAAATACTATTTAAAAATCACTTAGCAAAGTAGCACCAAATATAACACCTACTAAATGGAAGCTACTACGACAATGACATACAGCATTTAGTGATTTACATGAGCAGTTCTCAAACATCACTGAAGTCAAAAATGTTCTGCATTTTCAAGTATTATTTCGTAATAAGAAAAAAAAAATTTAGTATCTCTGGCCTGCTAGAATTTGCAAGTTTCTCTAACATTTCTTAGTTTAGAATACTAGAAATCTTATCTGGAAGGCCTGGAAATTCCCCTCTTCTCTCCTTATTTGGGAGACCTACCTGTCAGGCCTCTGAGCCCGAGAAGAGCCATCGCATCCCCTGTGACTTGCACGTATACGCCCAGCTGGCCTGAAGTAACTGAAGAATCACAAAAGTGCAAATGCCCTGCCTTGCCTTAACCGATGACATTACACCACAAAAGAAGTGAAAATGGCCGGTCCTTGCCTTAAGCGATGATATTATCTTTGAAACTCCTTTTCCTGGCTCAAAAAGCTCCCTCACTGAGCACCTTGTGACCCCCACTCCTGCCCGCCAGAGAACAACCCCCCCTTTGACTGTAATTTTCCTTTACCTACCCAAACCCTATAAAACGGCCCCACCCTTATCTCCCTTCGCTGACTCTTTTCGGACTCAGCCTGTCTGCACCCAGGTGAAATAAACAGCCATGTTGCTCACACAAAGCCTGTTTGGTGGTCTCTTCACATGGACACGCATGACACTACCCATATACAGTAAGCAACTAAAATAGAAAGGCTGAAAGAAACAGTACTGTTCTAAAATCACGTGTTCTAAATTTATATTCTTCTCTGATAACTTTATAGAAATTTAGTCTGAATTGATACTGATAACTGTAAACATTTTAAATGTTTAAAATCCTTCAAGGATTCCAAATAATTTTACTTAGTTCTTTCTTCAAAACATTTATAAACCTTAAAAGTTAATGCAGAAAATAGGGCAAATAATACTTGAATACAGGATGGTTGAGAAACTTGCAGAGCTGGCAGCAACACACACACACACACCCCCACACCCCCACACACCCAATACAGATTCAAGCATATCAAATCCCATGCAAAACACAAAAACAAAACATCCACATTCAGACACATCACAGTGAAACACACCGAAAAAAAAACAAACAAAAAAATACAACAGTCATTTCTGTGTTTTACATACAGTGTAGGGTGAAGAAACAAGCTTTTAAGTCTGAATAACAACCAGTTCAACCGGATAATCTGAGTAAGTTATCCTTCACTGATTTGTAAAAAAAATATGCAACTAGAAGGAAGTTTAGGAGTTATCTAGATTTTTTGATCTCTAGATTACAGATTAAGTTATTCAGCCTAAAAGTTAAATGACATCATTAGCAATAGAAATTCCAGTTTGTGCCTCTGTAATCCCAAAACAATGAGATATAATGAATAAAAATGCAAATTTAGTTAATCCAATGCCTTAAAATAAACTTTTAAGACAATTTACAAATGAGAAAATGCAAGTAGAAACTCACGAAAAAATCAAACTCACCAGTAATCAAAAAAAAAAAAAAGAAAAAAATAATCCCCTGAAATTAGCAGTCATTAAAAAGAACTGGAGTGGCCGGGCGCGGTGGCTCAAGCCTGTAATCCCAGCACTTTGGGAGGCCGAGACGGGCGGATCACGAGGTCAGGAGATCGAGACCATCCTGGCTAACACGGTGAAACCCCGTCTCTACTAAAACATGCAAAAACTAGCCGGGCGAGGTGGCGGGCGCCTGTAGTCCCAGCTACTCGGGAGGCTGAGGCAGGAGAATGGCGTAAACCCGGGAGGCGGAGCTTGCAGTGAGCTGAGATCTGGCCACTGTACTCCAGCCTGGGCAGCAGAGCGAGACTCTGTCTCAAAAAAAAAAAAAAAAGGCAGGGCGCGGTGGCTCAAGCCTGTAATCCCAGCACTTTGGGAGGCCGAGAGGGCGGATCACGAGGTCAGGAGATCGAGACCATCTGGCTAACACAGTGAAACCCCGTCTCTACTAAAATACAAAAACTAGCCGGGCGAGGTGGCGGGCGCCTGTAGTCCCAGCTACTCGGAGGCTGAGGCAGGAGAATGGAGAATGGCGTAAACCCGGGAGGCGGAGCTTGCAGTGAGCTGAGATCGGCCACTGCACTCCAGTCCGGGCGACAGAGCGAGACTCCGCCTCAAAAAAAAAAAAAAAAAAAAAAAGAACTGGAGTAAAAATGGCCCAAGTGCTCTTTTTGGTATTCCATAAATTAAAACAATCTCTTTAAATAGTAAGTTGAGAAAATGTTAATTCTTACAAGCCAATAGTGTAATTTACAAATATTTAATTTCAAGACATAATCCAAATGAAAAGTTAAAGTGAGATATTCAATTAACATTATGAAAAATGACAAATGGCCATAAAATCTACGTTCCAGTACAGGAGACATATCAATGTCCTTAAGATGTATACTGTTCACTCAGCAATTCAATTTCTAAGAAAACATGACTCCAAATCGTGTGTACGGGTAAAATAAAAATAAACACACAGGTAAAATTCCTAATGTTGAAAATTGGAAATATCAACATCTGTCATGGAGATTAATTATGAGAACTCCATACAATGAAACTTCATTGGAAGAGAATCTACGTCTATATTTGACACTGAAAGAAAACCATGATGTATTGAGGAAAAGGTTACAAAATAGTAAGCATAATATGCCATTCTGTAAGAAGTCTTTATACTTATCCATAAAACACAATCCAGACATACTTATACCTACATAAGATTATTAACTTTTCTTTATTTTCAAATTCCTTACAATAAGTATGTATTTTCACCATCAGAAAAAATAATAAATGAAAATGTATTTTGTTTGGAAGAAAACTGGTATGCAGGAAAAATTCAATATTAATCCATTTATGCCGGAAGCTGCAAAATTCTTTTTGTGAAAAATTAGACCTTGGCAATGACCTTGAGCAGTAGGATATATATAACTCCCACAAGCTTAGCGTTCCAATAATGGAACACTAGGCATAAATGGGTTAAACATTAACTGGTTATGATTACAACAAAATATTTCACATTGGCAAGAAGCAAATGTGGAAGGAAAAAACCCCAAAGTTGGAACATTTGGTGTAGGAAGGCTGTGAGTAGTCCTTACAGTTTCCAATAGTGCTTGTGAAACAGGTGTTTTTTAAAAAAAATATCCATACTCATTAAAACTGCTAGAATGAGGAGCTTCAAAGTAGGAATACAATATTGACGGGAAGATTAATTTTAAAGTCAGAATTTTACTCCTGCCACTTAGTAATTAGCTATGCAATCCAGGCCAAGCGAACACTTGTGTCTTCTTCTGACAAATACTGCCTTAAAAGGTTTTTGTATCCATTAAATGGGATCAATTATATGAGATAAATGGCACAAGTTGGTGATTTAAGAATCGTCAAAGTTGCTGACACTTGGCAATTTTTATCTACAAAAACGTTTCATATGTTCAATCTAACAGCTATTATTTTTTAATTATTTTTTTTTGAGACAGAATCTCACTCTTGCTGCCCAGGCTGGAAGTGCAGTGGCGCAATCTCAGCTTACTGCAACCTCCACCTCCCTGGTTCAAGCGATTCTCCTGCCTCAGCCTCCCAAGTAGCTGGGACAACGGGCACCCGCCAACCATGCCTAATTTTTGTATTTTTAATAGAGATGGGGTTTTAACATGTTGGCCAGGCTGGTCTCAAACTCCTGACCTCAGGTGATCCACCCGCCTCGGCCTCCCAAAGTATTGGGATTACAGGCATGAGCCACTGAGCCCGGTCTAACAGCTATTATTCTGAAATCTTTAATTCCAATTTCCAAAGCATTACTAATTTAAACACATATTCCAAATGGCTGTGGAGAATCTTGTTTTGAAAGAGATCTCATTTTAAAGTTGGAAAAGTGGAATTATCTGAATTTCCCAACCCAAAGCCAGTTAACAGCAGAAAAGAACAGGGGCAATTTGACTCTGGTATAGTACTTTTCACAGAGCCCCAAATCTGTGAAAAAAATACGAAGAAAAATAATTTGAGTATGAGGCTAAAACAAACATTAGTTCTCTCCTTCTTGTCCCCCACCCTCGGGTGGTGGAAATACTCATTGATTCTAAGGAAACAAAATTTTCTTCTGTGTTCTGGTGATGGTTAGTGAAAATAATTTAAACAAGATGTACAGAATAACCAAGATGGACTCAGAACAAATAATAGTTAGTGACCACTACAGGGAAATAAGATTAGGGATGTGATAAACACAGTTCAGTATTTACCTTCTAAATTTCAACAGTGGTAAGGTAAGTAAAATCCCATTACAATGTTTTCTTAAAACCAACTTGTATCAATGTGCACTCAAGAAAAAAAAAATAAAAATCCACCTTTGAAGAAAAAAATATTGCAAATTAAGTAACAAATAGATCCTGCTTTTTAAAAAGGAAGACTTTTTAATTAAAAAAACAAAAAATGCAAAAGTTATTAATTAATGGAAAACAGGTTAAGCTGGAAGTAAATGCATGAGCTGCTTTACAGGAATGCATAATGTGAGTGATGAAAGGAAAAAATATTATTTCAATTTTCCAGATTTGACACTCATTTAAATGAAAGAGGCTATTTCCAAATGGTACACAAATTCAGAAGTCTTTATTTTGAAAAAAATTCTTCCAACAGTATTTCACAATGAACAAGAACTTAACCAAATTTATCTATCATACTAAAGTATTTCAGAAATGAATATTGAAATCAGCCTGTAAGTTTTCATCCAATATTTAAAACCACCTCCTGAACTAAAATTGGTCTTCAAAAATCATGGTGTATTAACATTTTCTAAACATGCCCTGCTGACTAGAAGGTCCTGTTACTCTTTCTTTTGAACTTCTCAGTAAGTTTCCTTGTTCGCTATTCCTAGGATTTAAAGTGCAAAGGTACTGTCTATCAGCTATTAGGACAAGTATTCTTCATTGAAAATAAACTTCTGCAGGAAACAAATCCTGTGCTTGACTAACAGCAAAGACATGTTAAGATATTTCTGGGCTCTAAACCATGAGGAATCAGAATCAGAACTTTCCGAGTAATAACTCACATTTTTTCTAAAGCATAGGACGCTAATTTTGAATAATGAACAAACGTGGTTGTGCCAAAACAGATTTTGCCATAGTTAATTTCCACTTTCTCTTCTTAAAAATAAGGTATAGTCTAAGCTAATATAGATAAGGAAAGGCACATACCAACAAACCGCAAAACAAAATATAGCCCCAAGCCATGCACTTTATTAAGAGTCATGAGTAGGGACAATGAAAAAATTAAGGTGCAAAATAGATGTGAACTTGCACAATCTTTCAATGAACTGACTGCCTTAATCATTTAATTTAAAAGCATAGGATTTTTCATATATCTTCAGATAGTCAATTAGAGAGTTTTTTTTCTTCTTTAAATGGAAGAATTTCTTAAATGGAAGCACAAGATCATACCTACCTACACAGCTGGTAAGCCTCAAAATAGAATGATGTCCACTTTATTAATAAAGTTTCCAGTCAGGCAGAATCAAGAGTAATCTTCACATATGCAAAAGGATATTATCATTGTAACAATATATTTAGTAGAAAAGTCTATAAACAAATGTTCTCCCGAAGGGACATCCATATAATGGAATCCTGGAGACATTAAAATAATGAGAGCTGGATGTGGCAATATGGAAAGACAACCAAGTTAAATAAGAACCAAGTCACAAAATTGAACATTTAAAATAAGGAAGAACAGGAAGAAGCATATATATAGGGAACCATATAGAAAATGAATAACATTTCTGAAAGACTATACAAGAATACAAGAAATTATATACCTCTGGGGTGTGAGAATAAGTCACAGAGGGAGACATACTTTTTGACTTTATGCCCTTTGTGTATACTGCATAATTTTTAGAAATCATAAGCATATAACATACAAAAAACCTTTAAAGTCTTTAAAAAACCTGATTGTAACCAAAGCATTCTATGAAACATTGACTATATAAGATTAGTTTACAACCCCTTGCTGCCTTTAGTTAATGATCATATAGTCAAAATTAGAAGGCTCCTTGGCATTTGCTTCCTCTGTCTCTCCACTCAAGATTGAGGGAAGATGCTGAGAATTTAGAATTCAAATTTTACGCTCATTGCTTAAATTGTAACTTGGATAACATTTCGAGATTTCAGAGAACCAATAAAAAATTAATCTATGGGCATTTTAATCACCATCTAAAATATTTTATCCAGGATCACTGTATCTTTTTTTTAAAAAAAGCTCAAATCACAATACTCTCTTTTCATCAGCCCCTACAGCCCTGTGTTGGACAAGCACAGATTTCAAAAATACACTTAAATATACACTGAATTTTTATCCACTAGAATAAAATAAGCAGAATGATATGCATTCTTGGCAATAGTCTTCACTGGAAAATACCACTGTCAGCCCAACCTTATACAACTGACTTCAAAATCAGACTAAGATGTGGCATAACAAGAGCCATTTCCTACCTTCACTATATATTCAGGATTTGCCAACTCAAAGGCCTTGAAAAGCATGTGAATGTTTGAGACTAAGAAAAACTGGGAGTGGTAAGCTAGTGGTCACCTTAAGAGCACATGCCCCATTTTAAAAAGTTGGATTCGGAATGCAACATTTTAAAACACTGTGCTGGTCACACAAAATAGAACTGCAGACAGAATTCAGTGTAAGCCTTGAATGTGCAACCCCTATAAGAGCACAATAATTGGACTTTTTAAAACCAAGGTTCACAAAACTTGGGTCTTTGCAGATTAAATACCTCAGTGCCCAGTATATCTCTAAAAATAAACAAGTGTCCAAATGCTTGCCAAATGAATTAACAATATAAAAGCTCTTCAAATACTGGATATAATCATCAAATGACCAACACATTTAATTAATGAGTTGTGAAATTTTATGTCCTTTGCTGTGCTGAAACTGGTTTGCAAAGGCTTGAGAGAGCCACTGGTTTGCTATCTCTTTCATCAAACTGCATTTAATGACATCAGATTGGCAGGAAAAATCACCATGAAGACAGCATTTATACTACAAATATTAGTAAACACTACAAAACAGGGCCTTTTTTCTTTCATGAAAGATGGTTGTTAAACATTCAGCAGCAGCACAACACTGGATTACATCGTGGTTATATATTCATTTGTTCACAACCAACCACATGAAAAGTTTAATGTCACCAAGTTTTAAAATATAAAAAGAAAAATTTAACTACTAATGAGGATGAATACAACAGGTTAATTTAATACAAAATTTAATACCACTTTTTAAAAACTGAATTTTAAAAGTGTGTAGGCCACAAACTGTATCAATAAAGGTGGAATGCTTTACAAAATCGGAGTCTGTGATACTTCAGATGAGTCTTCAATTTAAAGCACGTTCCACTAGTTACCATATTAATCTACTTTTAAAGTTAAAAAAAAAAAAGAATAAACTGTACTGATTTCATCAAATTATGAAAGGAATTCAAGTGATTAAAGTTTGTTTTAGATATACAAGATATAGAACATAACTTGTTCAGAATTTCAAAATATTAAGAATGCATTTGTATATAAATGTGACAGCATTTGAATCCAAATCTGTTCCCTAGAGTAAAAGCTGCCACTAGCTTAACCTCTCTATGCTTTGCTTCTTTCATCCTAAAAGTACGGGTCCACTTCAGGGATTGTAAGAGATGAAATATGAAAATCGTTTTGCAAATAACTATCTCATACACACCCCATAATACCACTGCTATTATTACCTTGAAGTAGCGTTAAAAAGTCTGCAATTTCAGTTTTTCTCACTAGCAAACAAACAAAAAAACCCAGGGAGTAGTATGTTTGCCCTACAAGTAAATATTGTTCTAGAAATACACAAATTTAAAGTATAGTGGTTATCATCAAAGAGTCTGGAGACCCTTAAGGGCCCCTACAACACTTTCTTTGAAAGGGTGTGAAAGGTCAAACTATTTTCATTGTACTACTGAGACATTATATAGTTTTCATTCTCATGATCTCACAAGTGCACAGTGGAGGAGGGTGTGTATGCTGTGTAATTTTTAATTTAGAATGCAAAAGCAATATGAAAATTTCACTGCTTTTATTAAGCCAGATTTTTTTAAATGCATAAAATGTAAAACAATGTTCCTGTTCTCATTAGTTTGTGTTCTGGAAAAGTCATTTTTATCAAAAATGTTATTTATGTTAGCAAGTTATTAGTTTATTACTGTTATATTAAAACAAATATGTTTTTAAAATATCTCAGTATTAATTTTAATACAGTAAATTCTCAGAGATATAAGCTACATCACCAAAGCTGTTTGGGGATCTTCATAAGCGTTACGGTCCTGAAACTAAGATGCTCCAGATATGTTGGTACCGTGGTAAAGCAGCAGCCAGGTCCCCCTCTCCATGCTGCCAATTGACAGGAACTGTACTTAAGTGGGTGTGTGTGCAGGGGGCAGGGAATCTCACAGGTAAAGCATGAAATGTGCTTTTACAAATTAACAGAAGGAATTATTTTAAGGAAGAAAGTGATAACCAAAACTCTATTTTCACAAAAATAGTAAAATATTCTCTATTTCAAAAAAATGAGGAAAAAATGTCTTTACATTATGTCAGAAGATTGCCATCCTGAAAAAAGATCTTTGCTGAACAGGGATACCTGCAGATACCTGAACAGGAAAAACGATCTGACTAAACCAGTAAGCCAGGAAATCTGAAGGTCTTCAGCCTTGTTACCTTCCAGGATTTTTTCTCCTTTTCAGTACTCAACATAATTTTGATGGTCTATATAAAACTAGAATAAATCTGAATGTAAAAGTCTAACGAAAGCTGATTTTCTTTAATAATAAACAGTGAATATCACGAGAAAAACCACTTTAAAGCTACCTCTCTTCTTTTTATTTTTTAGAGATAGGATCTCACTCTATCACCCAGGCTGGTGTGCAGTGGTGTGACCGTAGCTCACTGCAGCCTCCAACTCCTGGGCTCAAGTGATGTTCCCACCTCACCTCCAGGGTAGCCAGGAGTCACAGGCTCTTACACCAACATATCCAAGGTGGGTCTCTTCTTAAACTAAACATTTCTATTTCATAAGCGATAAAGTCAGTAAGAGCTCCCATTTCATTATAAACTTCAATAGTTACCCAGAAAAAGAAATAGTCTTTAAAATTATTTTGATAACAACTGTTTAATTTACTACTCAGGTGGAAAGCCTGGTAGGTTATTCGGGTAATAGCCTGTAATTAGGTAGCATAACTTTGTACACATGAATCACCTGGGACCCGATACAATCTAAAACAGAAATTCAAATATATTTTCCCTCAATGAAAAGGGCTGAGGAAGTCCTCCAAAATGTAGAGACATTTCAGGTCTACATCAACACACACCTGGACCTGGGCAGCATTCATTTAATTCTAAAAGAAGAGGCATACCGCTCAGAAAAGGGGCAGAGATTTCCCAGTCATCCTGCTTATTAAAACGGTTCAGATAAACCACACTTTCAGCTAGATGTACACTAGACAGCAATGTTTTAACAAGTCTAAAACACTATACAGGTTTAAAAATACTGTAACAACTCATTCATCATTGCAAAAAGGCATTCAACATGAATAAAATGTTTGAGGAAACTGATGTTTACTTCTTTTAATACCAAAGCTTTAAAAAAAGTTTTAATCAATTTAAGATAAAACTTTTAAAATATGTACTATATATCTGTGTATGCAATTTCACCTTTACTTAATTACCTAGACGCATAATAAAGAACGATCATCAGATGATGTAGTATAGTGATGTCCTCTAGGCCTGCGAGTGGTGCTTACACTAAGGGCCTTGGACAGTGTATGCTCCTCAGAGATTTTTTCAGTCTCCTTCCTTTCAAGCCATCCCTTCTAAACTGCCAACAGTCTGGACAAGCAAATAATCAAATTTATTAAAATCTCTCATATAAACAAATGCATAAGCTCTAACACACAGACTTTGTGACTTATATGGGTTGCTCAGAGGCATTTTTTTAAAAAGCGATTCCAAGTTTCTGAGTTGTGTTCAGTTTTCACGAGACTGCCAGATTACCTCTAGATGAAAGAGGCATTACTGTACACAGATACTTAAACAAGTTCATTTGAATATTAACAAAAAAAATAACTAAACTTATTATCTCTTCCTTTAAAACAAAGTATTCCATCACTTTTTTTTTTTTTTGAGATGGAGTCTCGCTCTGTCGCCCAGGCTGGAGTGCAGTGGCCGGATCTCAGCTCACTGCAAGCTCCGCCTCCTGGGTTTACGCCATTCTCCTGCCTCAGCCTCCCGAGTAGGTGGGACTACAGGCGCCCGCCACATCGCCCGGCTAGTTTTTTGTATTTTTTAGTAGAGACGGGGTTTCACCGTGTTAGCCAGGATGGTCTCGATCTCCTGACCTCGTGATCCGCCCGTCTCGGCCTCCCAAAGTGCTGGGATTACAGGCTTGAGCCACCGCGCCCGGCCCAGTATTCCATCACTTTAAGGTAACACTGAGTTCCAGTTTCTTTCCCCTAAAAAACAAACATAAACAAATATCCTACAGATAATATCAGTTTGCCCAAAAAAAGAAAGAAAAAAAACTGAGGTGCAATAATGTCACAGTTAATGCATGTCAACTTCCAATACATTCAAAGACAAGATTTTTTTTTTTTTTAAAAATCAATAGTCAAAATAGGCCTTCTGCAGTCTGAGAATTCAAGATACTTAGAAAAATTTGTAAATACACATACATGCAAATTCTTCATATATACAAATTTCACAAAATTAATAAGCTGCAAAGAAATTAGAAGGATTATGGTAAATCTGACAAGCTACATTTAAATGCTTTACCACTGGCATATTCCTGAATGTAGCAGTCATAGTAGTTTTAATAAATTTTCTACATGGCCTTTTTATAAAAAGTCACTAAGAAGTCTTTTAAGAATTCAAGATGTTCTCAATTCACTACTCATATTTAAGGCCACTTTGGTAAAGGCATTGCAGCAAGAACACAAAAACAATAGCATATTTTATAATATTTATTTTTTTCACCTGCAAACTGTAGCAAAACATGATCAGCTTTATTATGCAGACAGGTATCCCTCTACATTTTAAAAGAATTTAGGCATGTATAAATAGAAGAGCTCTTTAGAAAGGAAAAATTCAAGAATGAATAAAACCTTCCAATTTTGACTCTGTAACTTTCCAGTAGCAATGGTTAAAATGATTTTAGGTCATTCATTCCAAGATATATGACAGCACCTTAAAAGTGGCTGATCTATTTCCCCAGTAACATTTCTCACATAACAATGTGTTAAAGTTACAAATACTGATATGCACAAATAGCTAATTTCTAAGAAAAATATATACAGTACTGCAGCATAATGAATGTGGTATCTGCAATAACTTAATATTAGCCAATTTTAATATACATGATACCGCTACCCTTTTCTGCCAATTCACAGGTTAAAAGGTGTTACTGGAGCCCTCGGTTTTGCACATATTACCTGGTGTTTAATACACAATGCAGGCTTTTTAAAGACTTCTCTTGTGTTTAAAGCTAAGATCAGTGAAACAAGACAACAGTGCAAGAGGTGGAGAGATGTAATGTGACCACATAAAAGTTCGTTCCAGTAAATTGTCTATATAAGGCTATAAGAAAGGATTGGTTGATGAGCTTCCTGTTGGAAATTGTCCTGTTGGTGCACCAGTCTAAAGGAAAACATAAGACAAATAAATAAAGAGACAAAACTGGTGCATGTACAAAATACAAAAACATTAAACTGAACTTAATTTTATTTAATTAGACTTTCTGGTTAAGAATTATTTTTTAAATTATTGGCAACAATATTTGTTATTGACAATATGCTATATCAAACTACTATGTGTCTTTCATATCCATTATTTCATACAGTTCTTGTAATAGATTCTAAAAAGAACGTTAGAATGGTCTTAGAAAAGCACTTGTGATTCAAACAAAACTTCTGACTCTTAAGGCCTCTTTTTTATGTTCACTAATTCCTAGGGCCTTTCATAAAGTGTTATTTTGACAAGAAAGCAGGTAAGTTTCATATTATAAAATAGTTGATCTACTGTCAATGCTTTGATTTGCAACTAATTTTTTTAAAAGGTCAGAAAAGGATCACACATAATGGCTCTGTGTCAATTTGTACAATCTTATGATGTCACTCATATCAATAGAACACCAAATACCATCTAAAAGTATTAATATTCTGCTATTCCTTTTTTTATTTTTTTATTTTTTTAGAGACAGAGTCTCGCTCTGTTGCCCAGGCTGGAGTGCAGTGGTGCAATCTCAGCTCACTGCAAGCTCCACCTCCTGGGTTCATACCATTCTCCTGCCTCAGCCTCCCAAGTAGGTAGGACTACAGGCACCCGCCACTGTGCTCGGCTAATTTTCTGTATTTTTAGTAGAGACAGGGTTTCATCGTGTTAGCCAGGATGGTCTCAATCTCCTGACCTTGTGATCTGCCCGCCTCGGCCTCCCAAAGTGCTACGATTACAGGCGTAAGCCACCATGCCCGGCCTTACATCCTGCTATTCCTTATTTGAAAATAAGATTTAACAACTTATAAAGTACTTAATTTTAAGTTTTGCTTACCATAAAAGGATTACTAGATACTCCAGCAGCTGCAACTTGACCAAAAGGGGTTACCACTGGCTTTGTTTGTCCAAATGCTGCAAAACCTGCACCTTGTTAAAACAGAACCATCAATTACAACCTACATCTTCAAGAGACAATCTGATGCTTATAAAGCCTCATAATAACTTTCAGAGAAATTCCTACCAGAGCAGCAAAAATAAAACGTCAAAGTTAAGTTGTTAGGCCTCAAGCTCTTTCAGATACCAAAGACAAACTTACTACAGCATGTCTTAAAATAACTTTTTTCTTTTTTTTTGAGACAGGATCTCACTCTGCTGCCCAGGCCAGAGTCCAGTGGCACGATCATGGCTCACTGCAGCCTCAACCTCCAGAGCTCAGGTGATCCTTCCACCTCAGTCTCTTGAGTAGCTGGAACTACAGGCACATGCCACCATGCCCAGCTAATTTTTGTATTTTTTGTAGAGACAGGGTTTCACTATGCTGTCCAGGCTGGTCTCAATCTCCCGGACTCAAGCGATCCACCTGTGTTGGCCTCCCAAAGTGATGGGATTACAGACGTGAGCCACCACACTCGCCAACAGAACTTTCATTCAGCTCTTCCATTCTAACTTGTCTCAATAACTAAAATGTATAGGATTTTGTTACTAGACGAGCTTGTGACTATTTGGGACAGGCCGTGCAGACAACACAATGATTTCTACGTAAATATCACAGTATTTGTAGGAAATATTTTTATTACTTATGGCTCTTCCACAGTCCATATTTCAGAACCTTTTCTTTTTTTGGGACGGAGTTTTGCTCTTTTTGCTCAGGATGGAGTGCAATGGCGGTCTCAGCTCACCGCAACCTCCGCCTCCTGGGTTCAAGCGATTCTCCTACCTCCTGAATAGCTGGGATTACAGGCATGCACCACCACGCCCGGCTAATTTTGTATTTTTAGTAGAGACGGGATTTCTCTATGTTGGTCAGGCTAGTCTCGAATTCCCGAGCTCAGATCTACCTGCCTCGGCCTCCCAAAGTGCTGGGATTACAGGCGTAAGCCACCACGCCTGGCCCATATTTCAGATTTTTAAATAACCACTTACTTTAAAAAAAAAAAAAAAAAAAAGAAAACATGTAGTTGTGATTCAAGAATCCTCAAATCTATGCACTTCAAACTTGAGCAAATGACAGAAATAGGTAAAAATGGTTGAGTTAATCCTCGTCTCTTCCTAAAATCAAATAACAAACTCTAACTACAGTATAGTTATCAAATTAGAAAAGTAGTCTATTTCATACACAAAAAGGTACACATTTCTGTGAAGAAAGGAAAAAAAAAACCAACATTCTAGCTCTATAAATTCTCCTTTTAAAATCAACAGGCTTGTAAGACAAATTAATCAGAAAAAGGCAATAGAAATTCTGAGAATGACAGGATACTCTTTACATAGTCACTGATTTCCCATAAATTGTAACCTGCTCACAAAAACTTATAAAATCACTTAGCTTTCTGAGGTTCAAATCACCAAAAGCTTTTATTTTTGTGTAGTAAAACTCAGTAGATAATAGTATAGTATTCTTTAGAAAAGTCTTTCTGCCCAAGCACACAACATTATGATATAAAAAGGATACATAAAATGAACTTACAGCTCGCCAAATATTAGATCTTACCATTGGGCTGTTGAGAAAAAGCTGTCTGTTGAGGGAAAGCTGCTTGGGCTGGAAAGGCAGGCTGCTGGAAGCTGCCACTAAAGCTGGTGGGAAGACTGTAGGGAGCAGGAGTGCCGAATCCCGTGGGCATGCTCATGGATGCAGTGCCAAAGGTCGCCGCTGACAGAAGAGAAGGGCTGATCAGTTACATACAACAGGACATATTCAGTTTCTCACAACATTGTAAAAAAGACATCATTCACCTTGAAAAATACTAAGATGTACATTAAAGGCAGGGTTAATTCCAAAATTCCAACAAAGTTAACAACGAGTTTTAGCACTACACAGTTTAACATAACCTGTAGAAATTTTATTCTTCTAAAACACAATGACCAGAATGAAACTAACTACCAAAGCTGTTGTTTGAAATCCCAAGAAAATTTCTCAAATTATAAATTCAAATCTAAACAGTAGTCTGTTTTTTAAAGATTATGCAATTAATATGTAAACTAGTATACATTTTTGTTCTTAGTTTTGTTTTGCTATATGCAGTAAAATAACAGCCAAAATTTTATCTACTGAAGTATCTGCCACAAAGTAATATGTGTTCCCGGAAAAAAATTTTAAAACCGCTGAAAAATAGTTCACTAAAAAGAACAGGACTTATAGGACAAACAGGGTTAGTTAGAGGCAGACCACTCAGAACCTATGCAGCTTTGTAACTACAGCCAGAGAAGGAGAGATATTCTCTTAACAACACTAACGCAATTAAAAGGACATGTTCCTATTAAATCAATTCCATATATATATACACACACACATGGATTCCCACCCACTTCT
Organism: Trachypithecus francoisi; assembly: GCF_009764315.1. NCBI lineage: Eukaryota > Metazoa > Chordata > Mammalia > Primates > Cercopithecidae > Trachypithecus > Trachypithecus francoisi. The sequence goes on from NW_022681458.1 coordinate 13,320,178, forward strand.
GGAAGGTAAATGAAGACAGCTTTGGAAGACTGAAGGAAGGTTAGGGCAACTGAGCTATCGAAATTAGTGTGAAATCCGCAGATTAGAAATGAAATAAGCATTCTTAGAAAGAATGCAGAATAAATGGCCATAGTATTCACTACTACTGTATTCTTCCTTGGCTTGCCATGCCTAGCTGGTATTACTTGGTGGACAGAGTATTATCACGTTGGGGAAATGTGTGTGAACACCTGCTACATATGTGGAATGCTGCTATCATTTCCCTACTTACTATTCACTTACAGTATGTTATTTATTACTAGTGAATATTAAAAACAGAATCTCCAACTATGTGTTCTAGGAAGGGTCTCAGTAAAATAAGAGCCAATAATGTTGCTTTAAATATAGACTACCAGTAATTACATAATGAAATATTCTAAGGATGATGCAATGAAAATACCATGAAAATTCACTAAATTTCCTGATTTTAAAAATTTACCAATTTGTTCATTGATTTAAGGCACAGAAATTAAACACTAAAAAATGTTACATGGAATGCCTTTTATTTTTAAAAAGCTGAAAATCAAGTTACAGATGTTGCCCAAAGTAATCCCTGTAGTTATAATGTTTGTAACAATGCAATTCTGCTCAATGAACCTAATTAGAATATTAAAAAACTACTTTTTTATTATTGATGTGAAAAAAAGGAAAAACAGGCCATTGGGAAGCAGGTGAATTAAATAATAATAAGCACACTGCAAGGGTAATGGGAGGGCTTCATAACAGACAACAATGCACTGACATAACTTTGACAAATCACTTTAAGAGAGCACTAAAAAGCAAAACTTGGATACAGTTAAGCAAAACCAAACTCCATGGAATAATGCAGTAAAATGGTTTGGTATATCAAAAAGGCATCACTCAAAGTACCATGAATTCAAACTCAAGAAAAAGAATCAAAACGGCTATTAACATTCTAATATGACCATGTAGGTAAGCAGTAATGCTTTTCAGCATTTACACATAAATCACTAAAAAAATTTCCATGTAATTTTAAATACAATGTAATCCCAATGCCACACATCCATGCCCACTCTATTTTAAAACATGGAAAAAAACTTAATTCCACATGCAGGGATCCAGAACACTAGCAGAAGCTTCCACAAGCAGGTAGACAAATTGCCACACAAATCTAGATATTAATTGTGGCCACCTACCAAAATGAGCGTGAGGAAACACTTGAGAATGCATTGCTCCAGAAAGGCCTTATGGAAAGCCATAAAGAGACCAACGTCAATTAATGTATGGATAACTATTGTTAAAATAAAAGTATATTTGTTTCATTAAGAAGTTGTAAAATTCGAGCGTACTGTTGCTAAGGGGGTAGCATAATACATAACAAAAACACATTCACAAAATAAGCCTTTTAATTTCAACTATATTCATGACACTGTAATATTTATACTGTTTGAAATAAAGGGGAGATTAGAATAATAAATAAATTAAGAAACAGTGATGACATTTTTTAAACAAATAAGCATCAACTTTTTCATAGTCATTAAAAAACACTTTGTAGGCATCATAAGCTACATCCAAATACACTATTCATAGCATCATATGAGACTATCCAGCATCTACATTTAGGATCAAAACCAAGTCTTGGGGGAGAGCGCATGAACAATGCTAGATTGTTTTATTTACAAATCAGCACATTAACTAGAAATACACAAATAACTCAAATGAACTAATTAAGTATTACAAGGGAAAAATTATTAAATATTCTAGTTCAAGAGAAAGGTAAGCAGTATTTACAGGTTAAAATACAATGGCTGAAAAGGAGAGAGAGAAAAAAGAAAAATGCATCTTGTACAGATCTTACTCACCTGGTATGTTGAGAACAGACAGGTTATATATAAATTAACACAAAGTAAACTTAAATTGTTAAATAATAGAATCTTTTGTTTGTTCGTTTTAACAATCTGAAGTAAGATTGTACCGACAATGTATTTCCATTGATTTAAAAGTAGAATACTTTTAAAACTGGCATAAGAACAATTAAAAAACTGAATGGTTCTGAGTTGTGGTTCTGTCATTTTCTGGTTGCATGATGTTACTTTATTTTATAAGCTTCAGTTTCCTCATTTGCAAATGAGGTGGAGGAATAGAGATAATAGTATCTATACTTCACAAAGCTGCTGTGAATAAATGTAGCGACAAATTAAAGTGCTTTGCAATAAATACTCAATGAATGTAACTTTCTTGCTAACTTAAAGTGTCACTGTGTTCCAAATACAAAAAAAGGTTAACTGAGAGAGAAGGGCCTGTGAAAGATAAATGTGGCCCGTATATTTATCTACTTTCTTTTTTTCTTTTTGAGACGGAGTCTCGCTCTGTCACCCAGACTGGAGTGCAGTGACGCAATCTCAGCTCACTGCAAGCTCCACCTCCTAGGTTCACGCCATTCTCCTGCCTCAGCCTCCAGAGTAGCTGGGACTATAGGCGCCGGACATCATGCCCAGCTACCTTTTTTGTATGTTTAGTAGAGACAGGGTTTCACCGTGTTAGCCAGGATGGTCTCGATCTCCTGATCTCAGGATTTGCCTGCCTCGGCCTCCCAAAGTGCTGGGATTACAGGCGTGAGCCACTGCGCCAGGTCTTATCTACTTTCTTAAAGCACTTTACAGGCTTGCAGCAGTACTGCATTAATGACATTAAATTGTGTTTATTCCAGCATTTCTCATATGTGTTTAGACACAGAACACTTGTCCATAGAATTTTGCTAACAATGTTACAGGAGACATGTTTCACAAAATGCACTGGCAAAAACTGACTTTTAGCCAATAGTGACTGTTAACCAGTATTAATCACTATACCTCAGCCTGCAACAAAGATGCCCCCCCAAGCTCTGGTCCTGAACTGCTCTAAACTTTTTTAAGACTTTTTACAGCTTTCTGAAATATAATTCACATACTACACACAACTCATTCACTTAAAGTATAGAATTCAATGTTTCTTTAAATATATTCACAGACTTGTACAACCACCATCACAATCTAATTTTAGAATATTTTCATGCCCCTCAAAAGAAACATGATACCTATCAGCTGTCACTTCCCATGCTGCCCCACCACTAAAACCCAGCCCTCGTCAATCATTGATCTACTTTTTCTTTCCAATTCTGGACATTTCATACAAATGGCACCACAAATATGTGGCCTTTTGTGACGAGTTTCTTTTGCTCAGCAGAATGTTTTCAAGGTCCATCCATATTGTAGTATCCATCAATGCTTCATCACTTTTTATTATCAAATACTTTGTCATAGTATGACTATTCAACATTTGGCTTCATCAGCTGACGGGCACTTAGGTTGTTTCTACTTCTTAGCGATGATAAACATTGATGCTATGAACATTTGTGTACAAATTTTTGTGCAGATATATGTTTTCATTCCTCGCTGGTATATTCCTAATAGTGGCACTCTGCTAGGTTATATGGTGACTCCATGATGACCATTTTGAGGAACTGCCAAAATGTTTTCCAAGGGGTTGTACCATTTTATATTCCCACAAGCAATATATGAGGTTTCCATTTTCTCACCTCCTTACATTGTTCATCGTTGTCTTTTCTTTTATTGACCATCTGTATGTCTTCTTAGGGAAATATCTATTCAAATATTTTGTTCACTTTTTAATTTGGTTGTCTTTTTATTTTTATTATTTAGCTGTTATGAGTTCTTTATATATTCTGAATACAAGTCCTTTATCAGATGTAGGATTTACAAATATTTCCTCCAGACTGCTATCAAATTTAATATTTCTATTGTGTTAATTTTTACAACTTTCCTGTCTTTCTTGTTTTAATTACCAAATTGGTAATTTTCATTTCTGGTTCCTTTTTAAAATACCAATTGTAGATTATTAAATATTAGAGATGTCCAAATATTAAGAGTAAACTGAGAGGCTGAAAGCACAGGGAGAGCAAATCAGCAGCAATTCTACAAACAAAATATGTCCTTCACAGCCCAAGGTAACTTTCTACTTAGGGTTTTTTCTTTGCTTTTGCTCAGCTACCTCCAACCCTTTTTTGTATTAATCCTCACTTCCAGAATATGCTAGGCAAGTGAAGTGAGCCTTCTAAGTATTCAGATACAAGGAATAGTACATAATATTAATTTGGTATGTTTCATCCATGTGAAACTAAAGTATAAATATGGAGGCAATTGTACTGGAACAAAAATAGTGTTGGTTCAGAAGCATTCTGGGTATTAATTTAAGATCAGCCACTACGGAATTATGAAACTTTAAGGCAAATTCATTAATCTTAGCAAACTGGTTTCCACCTAGCTAATAAAACAAAGATATGAGGGCCAGATGCCATCCAACAAGCTCTGCATTTCGGTAAGTACCTTTCCTTGGGGAAAAAAATCTTTGAAACCATTCATTCATTAAAATAAATGCTAGGAAATAATAACTATTCATTCAGTGACAAAGGAGAGACCTAAGAGTTATAAAAATTTCCTACTATTTAAAAATTATTTTACCTCTATTAATTAGATTTAAGGGCTCTGGGGGGAAAAAAACTAAATACCATAGAATCGGAAAATTAAGCCATAACAGGCTAATCTCCTAATGAGAGTTACTATGCAATATTACAGTTTTGTAAAAAGCTAAAGCCCCAGAAGGGAGTTCCAAAATGACCGAATAGGAACAGCTCCAGTCAACGGCTCCCAGCTTGAGCGACTCAGAAGACAGGTGGTTTCTGCATTTCCAACTGAGGTACTGGGCTCATCTCATTGGCACTGGTTGGACAGTGAGTGTAGCCCACAGAGTGTGAGCTGAAGCAGGGCAGGGCATCCCCTTATCCGGGAAGTGCAAGGCGTCAGGGAATTCCCTTTCCTAGCCAAGGGAAGTTGTGACAGACAGTACCTGGAAAATCGGGACACTCCTGCCCTAATACTACGCTTTTCCAATGGTCTTAGCAAACGGCACACCAGAAGATTATATCCCATGCCTGGCTCGGCAAGTCCCACGCCCATGGAGCCTTGCGCACTACTAGCACAGCAGTCCTAGATAGAACTGGGAGGCGGCAACAAGGCTGTGGGAGGGGCGTCCGCTATTACTGAGGCTTGACTTGGTAAACAAAGCAGCCAGGAAGCTTGAACTGGGCGGAGCCCACCGCAGCTCAATGAGGCCTGCCTGCCTCTATAGACTCCACCTCTAAGGACAGGGCATAGCTGAACAAAACGCAGCAGAAACTTCTGTAGACCTAAACGTCTCTGTCTGACAGCTTTGAAGAGAGCAGTGGTTCTCCCAGCATGGAGTCTGAGATCTGAGAATGGACAGACTGCCTCCTCAAGAGGGTCCTTGATCCCCTAATAGCCTAACTGGTACACAACTCCCAGTAGGAGCCGACTGACACCTCATACAGCCTGGTGCCCCTCTGAGACAAAGCTTCCAGAGGAAGGATCAGGCAGCAATATTTGCTATTTTGCAATATTTGCTATTCTGTAGCCTCTGCTAGTGATACCGAGGCAAACAGGGTCTGGAGTAGACCTCCAGCAAACTCCAACAGACCTGCAGCTGAGGGTCCTGACTGTTAGAAGGAAAAGTAACAAACAGAAAGGCATAGCATCAACATTAACAAAAAGGACATCCACACCAAAACCCCATCTGTAGATCACCATCATCAAAGACCAAAGGTAGATAAAACCACAAAGATGGGGAGAAACCAGAGCAGAAAAGCTGTAAATTCTAAAAACCAGAGTGCCTCTTCTCCTCCAAAGCATCACATCTCCTCGCCAGCAATGAAACAAAGCAGGATGGAGAATGACTTTGACGAGCTGACTGAAATAGGCTTCAGAAGATCGGTAATAACAAACTTCTCCGAGCTAAAGGAGGATGTTCGAACCCATCACAAGGAAGCTAAAAACCTTGAAAAAAGATTAGACGAATGGCAAACCAGAATAAACAGCATAGGGAAGATCTTAAATGACCTGATGGAGCTGAAAACCATAGCACGAGAACTACATGACACATGCACAAGCTTCAGTAGCTGATTCAATCAAGTGGAAGAACGGGTATCAGTGACTGAAGATCAAATGAATGAAATGAAGAGAGAAGAGAAGTTTAGAGAAAAAAGAGTAAAAAGAAACAAAGCCTCCAAGAAATACAGGACTATGTGAAAAGACCAAAACTACATCTCATTGGTATATCAGAAAGTGACAGGGAGAATGGAACCAAGCTGGAAAACACTCTTCAGGATAGTATCCAGGAGAACTTCCTCAACCTAGCAAGTCAGGCCAACATTCAAATTCGAGAAATACAGAGAATGCCACAAAGATAATCCTCAAGAGGAGCAATGCCAAGATACATAATTGTCAGCTTTACCAAGCTTGAAATGAAGGAAAAAATGTTAAGGGCACCCAGAGAGAAAGGTTGGGCTACCCACAAAGGGAAGCCCATTAGATTAACAGCGGATCTCTCAGTAGAAACTCTACAAGCCAGAAGAGGGTGGGGGCCAATATTTAACATTCTTAAAGAAAAGAATTTTCAAACCACAATTTCATATCCATCCAAACTAAGCTTCATTCCAAACTAAGCTTCATAAGTGAAGGAGAAATAAAATCTTTTACAGACAAGCAAATGCTGAGAGTTTTTGTCACCACCAGGCCTGCTTTACAAGAGCTCCTGAAGGAAGCACTAAACATGGAAAGGAACAACCAGTACCAGTCACTGCAAAAACATGTCAAATTGTAAAGACCATCGATGCTAGGAAGAAACTGCATCAACTAACGAGCAAAATAACCAGCTAACATCATAATGACAGGATCAAATTCACACGTAAGAATATTAACCTTAAATGTAAATGGGCTAAATGCCCCAATTAAAAGAGACAGACTGACTTTGGGAGGCCGAGGCGGGCAGATCACGAAGTCAGGAGATCAACACCATCCTAGCTAACATGGTGAAACCCCGTTTCTACTAAAAATACAAAAAAATTAGCTGGGCATGGTGGTGGGCGCCTGCAGTCCCAGTTACTCGGGAGGCTGAGGCAGGAGAATGGTGTGAACCCAGGAGGCGGAGCCTGCAGTGAGCCAAGATCGCACCACAGCACTCCAGCCTGGGTGACAAAGTGAGACTCTGTCTCCAAAAAAAAAAAAAAAAAAAAAAAACCAAAAAAACACAGACTGGCAAATTCGATAGAGTCAAGACCCATCAGTGTGCTGTATTCAGGAGACCCATCTCACATACAGAGACATACATAGGCTCAAAATAAAGGGATGGAGGAAGATCTACTAAGCAAATGGAAAACAAACAAAAAAAAAAGCAGGGGTTCAATCCTAGTCTCTGATAAAACAGACTTTAAACCAACAAAGATCAAAAGAGACAAAGAAGGCCATTACATAATGCTAAAGGGATCAATTCAACAAGAAGAGCTAACGATCCTAAATATATATGCACCCAATACAGGAGCACCCAGATTCAAAAAGTAAGTCCACAAAGAGACTTAGACTCCCACACAATAATAATGGGCGACTTTAACACCCCATTGTCAACATTAGACAGATCAATGAGACAGAAAGTTAACAAGGATATCGACAGAAAGGTAACAAGGATATCCAGGACTTGAACTCAGCTCTGCACCAAGAGGACCTAATAGACATCTACAGAACTCTCCACCCCAAATCAACAGAATATACATTCCTCTTAGCACCACACTGCACTTACTCCAAAACTGACCACACAATTGGAAGTAAATCACTCCTCAGCAAATGTAAAAGAACAGAAACTGTAACAAACTGTCTCTCAGACCACAGTGCAATCAAATTAAAACTCAGGATTAAGAAACTCACACAAACCAAACAACTACATGGAAACTGAACAACCTGCTACTGAATGACTACTGGGTACATAACGAAATGAAGGCAGAAATAAAGATGTTCTTTGAAACCAATGAGAACAAAGACATAACATACCAGAATCTCTGGGACACATTTAAAGCAGTGTGTAGAGGGAAATTTATAGCACTAAATGCCCATAAGAGAAAGCAGGAAAGATCTAAAGTTGACACCTTAACATCACAATTAAAAGAACTAGAGAAGCAAGAGCAAACACATTCAAAAGCTAGCAGAAGGCAAGAAATAACTAAGATCACAGCAGAACTGAAGGAGATAGAGACACAAAACAAACCCTTCAAAAAAAAATCAATGAATCCAGGAGCTGGTTTTTTGAAAAGATCAACAAAATTGATAGACCACTAGGCAAGACTAATAAAGAAGAAAAGAGAAAAGAATCAAACAGACACAATAAAAAATGATAAAGGGGATATCACCACTGATCCCACAGAAATACAAACTACCATCAGAGAATACTATAAACACTTCTACGCAAATAAACTAGAAAACTTGGAAGAAATTGATAAATTCCTGGACATATACACTCTCCCAAGACTAAACCAGGAAGAAGTTGAATCCCTGAATAGACCAATAACAGGCTCTGAAATTGATAATAGCCTACCAACCAAAAAAAAGTCCAGGACCAGACAGATTCACAGCCGAATTCTACCAGAGGTACAAAGAGGAGCTGGTACTATTCCTTCTGAAACTATTCCAATCAATAGAAAAAGAGGGAATCCTCATCCTGATACCAAAGCCTGGCAGAGACACAACATACAAAGAGAATTTCAGACCAATATCCTTGATGAACATCGATGCAAACATCCTCAATAAAATACTGGCAAACCAAATCCAGCAGCACATCAAGAAGCTTATCCACCACGATCAAGTTGGCTTCATCCCTGGAATGCAAGGCTGGTTCAACATACAAAAATCAATAAATGTAATCCAGCATATAAACAGAAACAAAGGCAAAAACCACATGATTATCTCAATAGATGCAGAAAAGGCCTTTGACAAAATTCAACAGCCCTTCAACCTAAAAACTCTCAATAAACTAGGTATTCATGGAATGTAGCTCAAAATGATAAGAGCTATTTATGACAAACCCACAGCCAATATCATACTGAATGGGCAAAAACTGGAAGTATTCCCTTTGAAAACTGGCATAAGACAGGGATGCCCTCACTCACCACTCCTATTCAACATAGTGTTGAAAGTTCTGGCCAGGGCAACCAGGCAGGAGAAAGAAATAAAGGCTATTCAATTAGGAAAAGAGGAACTCAAATTGTCCCTGTTTGCAGATGACATGACTGTATATTTAGAAAACCCCATCGTCTCAGCCCAAAGCCTCAGGATACAAAATCAATGTGCTAAAATCACAAACATTCCTATACACCAATAGTAGACAGAGCGCCAAATCATGAGTGAACTCCCATTCACAACTGCTTCAAAGAGAATAAAATACCTAGGAATCCAACTTACAAGGACCTCTTCAAGGAGAACTACAAACCACTGCTCAATGAAATAAAAGAGGACACAAACAAATGGAAGAACATTCCATGCTCATGGATAGGAAGAATCAGTATCGTGAAAATGGCCATACTGCCCAAGGTAATTTACAGATTGAATGCCATCCCCGACAAGCTACCAATGACTTTCTTCACAGACCTGGTAAAAACTACTTTAAAGTTCATATGGAACCAAAAAAGAGCCCGCATTGCCAAGACAATCCTAAGCAAAAAGAACAAAGCTGGAGGCATCACGCTACCTGACTTTATACTACAAGGCTACAGTAATCAAAACAGCATGGTACTGGTACCAAAACAGAACAGAGCCCTTAGAAATAATACCACACATCTACGACCATTTGATCTTTGACAAACCTGACAAAAACAAGAAATGGGAAAAGGATTCCCTATTTAATAAATGGTGCTGGGAAAACTGGCTAGCCATATGTAGAACGCTGAAACTGGATCCCTTCCTTACAGCTTGTATAAAAATTAATTCAAGATGGATTAAAGACTTAAATGTTAGACCTAAAACCATAAAAACGCTAGAAGAAAACCTAGCCAATAACATTCAGGATGTAGGATTGGGCAAGGACTTCATGACTAAAACACCAAAAGCAATGGCCACAAAAGCCAAAATAGACAGATGGGATCTAATTAAACTAAAGAGCTTCTGCACAGCAAAAGAAACTACCATCAGAGTGAACAGGCAACCTACAGAATGGGAGAAAATTTCTTCAATCTACTCATCTGACAAAGGGCTAATATCCAGAATCTACAAGGAACTTAAACAAATTCACAAGAAAAAAATCAAACAACCCTATCAAAAAGTGGGCAAAGGATATGAACAGACAGACACTTCTCAAAAGACAACATTTATTGCAGCCAACAGACACATGAAAAAATGCTCATTATCACCGGCCATCAGAGAAATGTAAATCAAAACTACAATGAGATACTATCTCACACCAGTTAGAATGGCAATCATTAAAAAGTCAGGAAATAGGTGCTGGAGAGAATGTGGAGAAATAGGAACACTTTTACACTGTTGGTGGGAATGTAAACTAGTTCAACCAGGCCGGGTGCGGTGGCTCAAGCCTGTAATCCCAGCACTTTGGGAGGCCGAGACGGGCGGATCATGAGGTCAGGAGATCGAGACCATCCTGGCTAACACGGTGAAACCCCGTCTCTACTAAAAAATACAAAAAACTAGCCGGGCGGTGTGGTGGGCGCTTGTAGTCCAGCTACTTGGGAGGCTGAGGCAGGAGAATGGCGTGAACCCGGGAGGCGGAGCTTCCAGTGAGCTGAGATCCGGCCACTGTACTCCAGCCTGGGCGACAGAGCGAGACTCCATCTCAAAAAAAAAAAAAACTTTCATACTCTAAATAAAACAAGCAAAAAAAGGCCCCTTAACTCTAATGACAGAACCAACTCAGAGGTATAGTCATGAAAGGAAAATAACAGGTCTGATTTACGGAGCATATGCTGTAATGTGAAGACCATACAGGGTAAATGTGCATCATCTAATTTTACAACAAACCTGCCAGCAAGAGAATACTGTTCACATTCTATAGAGAGGGACAACATGAAGGCTCAAAGAAGTTAGGTCAACACGATTAGGCTCAGCCAAAGCGTAATTTGAGTTTCCATTCATCAGTTCTTAAATGAAGTTATAATATCTATAAATATCTCAATAGCATCTTGTGAGCAAGTTTATCACAATAAATGTTTGAACATTCCCCTATCATTCTTACCCCATTCAGTAAAAGAGCAAAATTCAAAAGGCTTTCTTATGGTCAACCAGAAGTAACTATAAATCAGAATTCGAACACGAGTTTGGCTGGCTGTACTCAAAATATGTCCAATTAACTTTTCTGGGCCTGTTCCCTCAGCTGTCACACAATTAAAATATTTATTTAATACAGCTGAGTGGATTAAATGAGGCAATATACAAAAACCCATTGTATCATGAGACATTTTACAAACTCAGTCCACAAAATGAAAACAGTTTGCTAAGAAACAGAAACACTGCTCATATCACACACCTAATGAAGAAATTGTACAAATGGAAATTTAAAACAATCATTTAATTCATTTGAATTAAAACAAACTATTTTTTAAAGTTAAATTTTGTGTGAAATTCAAATACTTGTTATCAAATATCTATTATGTTAGTTATCAACAGTGAAGACATTTATGTGAAAAGAAAATAGTTACAGCTCAAATTTCTAATACTGTGATTCTTAATCTTGTCAATGACAAAGAGATTTACTAAAAACTAGTAATTCTTAATGGTTTGATTTGATTTCAATGTTACAAGTACCTAATCTCTCAAGATTTCATATCAACATTGGCTGTAACTGGAATTTAGGCTTTAGTTCTAAATTACTGTGACATACACACAAAAAGCATACAAACTCTAGATTTAATGGATACCCAGCCATACGAAATGTATCCTGCTGACATTCTAAGATACTGGCAAATATCTCTGGTGTTTAAGGTAATATGACAAAAATCAGAGGTATGATGTGAGAAAAATGTGACTGGCTTACAGTATGAATCAAAAAGAAAAAAATGGAGAAAATAAAGAGAATTAAGGGAAAAAATTATCAAGAGAAAATATTCAGTACTATACCCACAAGTGAATCAAGTTTCCACAACTTAAAAAATATACACACTTGAAAGAGATATTCACTAGAAAAAGACCTAATAATTAAGAATTCACATAATAAAGTCACCAGATACAATCTCATAGGGAAAATAAAAACTTCTCGTAAAATGGTTCCATTAAGACTGCATGAGTTACAACCAGTAATTCTGAAACTAGACCACCAAATATGTCTAAATTGCTCTGTTCAAGTCCCTTCTCTGTCATAAACGTTCTGTGGAGTCTCATCTCCATGTCTGGGCTTCCCTACCTGAAAAATGAAAGCTTTAACTAGAAAGGGCAGACACTAGATAATTTCTAAGGTCCCTCTGAACTGTTAAATGCTAGGATTTTATGAACTTTCAGCTAGAATTTGTCTTTATGGACAAACTCCTCTATCCATCTGCCATTCACTTCACTAAGAAAGAGGCCCCATTTTCTGGTGTTCTTCACATGGTATCTTTGTTGATAAACACCTTCCCCAAAGCGTACTGTTCTACTGACTGTCTCTTTTTCTTACCTGTTGCTCCTCTGGCATTGGTCTGAAATGGATTTGTAGAAGATGCCACAGAAGGACCAGCAGCAGCAACAAATGGATTTGTGGAAGGCGTCGCTTTAAAAAAGTATAAAATACACTATAAAATCCTAATACATTTTATATTTAAGATTTAAATTATTTGTTCACTATATTTATCAAGATAGAAAACTCAAGGATTCTGGTAACAAATCATTGCTTTGACTCCTAAGAAAATGCTACACAATATATACTTGGGTTCTTTATTAAAAAAACAGTATATATGCCAGAAGCACATACCTCCAAATGGAGCAGGCACACTTGATGAAGCAGGCTGTGTCTGTGCAGAAGCACCCACTGGCACTGTTCCAAAAACATTGCTGAGAACAAATATTGAAAGAGTTCATTTTTTTTTTCTTAAAAAAAAAGAGAAAGTAAGGATAATCGATCTACAGGGTAGCCATAAAATAATGAACATATCATGTATCATAGCATCAGTTATCAACACAAAGAAAAATTAAGACATTTAAGTGTAAAGATGTAATAAAATAAACAATTGTTACTGCTTCATTAAGAATTGTCATAAAAAAATAAAAAATACAAGTAAAACTGAATGCATAGTGGGGAGGAATATGATTACTGCAACGACTAGTACAGTTTGGTGCCACTATCTTAATATTCATGTTAAGACATCAGCAAAAACCATTATTCTAAGCAAACTATCACAAGGACAGAAAACCAAACACTGCACGTTCTCACTCATAGGTGGGAGTTGAACAACAAGAACACATGGACACACGGTGGGAAACATCACACATGGGGGCCTGTTGGGGGTAGGGGGGCTGGGGGAGGGATAGCATTAGGAGAAATACCTAATGTAAATGATGAGTTGATGAGTGCAGCAAGCCAACATGGCACATGTATACCTACGTAACAAACCCGCATGTTGTGTACATGTACCCTAGAACTTAAAGTACCAAAAAAAAAAAAAAAAAAGACACCAGCAATATCAAGTTTTACTTGCCATTGTTTTTGCACCATTAATGCAAATATCAATTAATGAAAAGGTAAACAATCTCTCAGAATTATTATAAAGAAAGTTTTAACCTCACAGACCCCATGAAAGGGTCTCAGGCACCCCAAACATTCCATGGATCACACTTTGTGAATCCCTGATGTACTGTAGTACTGTAATATCAATAAATCATGTATTATATATCACGTATGTTTCCAGACTTTATGTTTCTAGAAGTGTTACAACCCTAAGGAAAATAAGCTACTAGGATAACAAAAGAAAGTAGTAAATACAATCCACAGGAATGGAAAACAGAGAAAAATAAAACACTGTTATAAGTAAATCTCTTGTATTTCTGAGACTATTTTCGCAACTCTAAAATAAAGACTAGAAGAGTTTTTTACAAGTATAATGTCCTTAAAATGTGTTAGGCTTCCTACTGCCAAGAATTCTAACAGATATATATGAACATAATAGCAGATGTGCTTATTTATAAATACAAGAATGACACTAAAGAGATATAGAATTGATTTTGGGCTTTGGTGCAAACACTTCTAAAAATCTGTATTTACGACTAAGCCTATAATATGGTACTTTCACTGTGTAATCTTCATGACTAAAAACTGTATTTTTAAAGTATATTATTTGACTACTAAATGGATTCTCCGCTGAGTACAATCTGTAAATAACTGTCCATTTTGAGATGTGTACATGCTCTCAAATACGGTTTAGTGTTCAAAGACAGAACATAACAAAATGTCTGATTCAATGAAAAGATAAAATTATGCCAATTATTCAAGGATTATATTTTAATTAGCAAATTAAATTCAAATTCCTCAAATTTACAGAAGTATTCAAGAACTTTAAAATTATACCTTGAAACAGTCATTTTTTAACTTGATTATTCAAAGTTGGAAAAAAAAGATAAAACACAAAGCAGGAGGGGCTAGCTAAGACAAGGTACCTGCTAGCATTACTTGTGGAAGTATATGCATTACTGGAGGTGGCTGCGGAACTGAAAACGCTGTCTAGTTCTGCCAGGGCTGCATACTTGTCTGAAGACGCACTTGACTGACTGGGAACTGAAACCACAGAACCAACAGGAGCTTTACCTGTGGTCCCAAAGCCACTTCCCTGATCACCACCTGGGAATGAACAAAATCACGTTACACCAAAGATTTAGTTACACTTTCAACTTATCAACCACATTTGCCATGAAACACCGGTAAACTTAAAATGGATTTAGAGTTAAGCAGGATTCCAAATCATTAATCTAATAAATAACCTGGACCATACAGGACAGGATTAGTTGTTATACATACCACTGTGGTAAAGACAGAATATGTCTTTTAACAAAAATTAAGACTCTGTACCAAAAAAATTTGTCTACATTATGCATAAGCAAGAAAGTCTCACAAGTGGATCTTGTTCACGTGACCATATAAATTCATATAATGCTGGACCTAATGTGAACAGTCTATCAATAGCATCATTTCCCTCAGTACTCTCCATGAAAAAATTAGAGACAGTAATAACGGGAAACATTTATTGAGCACTTATTATGTGCTAGGCACCGTTCTAAATGCCTTACATGCAATAATACTTAGAACACAACTCCATGAGTTTAATGCTTAGAATTATCCATTCTGGAGAGGAGAACAGGCCCAGAGATCAGAATGGAGAATTCCATTTAGCAACACACACCTGCTATTCACCACTGCCATATGCATTTTTAGAGGCTACTAGCCTTAAGATAAAACTGGATACAAGACTATACTATAAAATTCATGAATTTCTCAAAAAAAAATATAAAACCCACCAAGATGTTAACGGAAAATTGTTCAAAGTAAATACATCACAGAAACCACCAAATAAGCCTCCATTCAGCTCTGCCAATGGGGTTTCTTGGCTCCTTATTGCCAAAGAAAAGTAAAGCATGCCTTCTAGGACAAAATAAAATTTTTCTCAACTAGTAAGACTGAAAGTTTACAAATCAGTTCCTATGTCTTCGGTTTTGTAGTTGATATTTCAGGTACAAAATGTGCCAAGTGAACATTTTACTCAAAATGACAGTGCAGACAAAATTTCTATACAACAACTGAGAAAAGTGTAACATGTTCAGATTTTAATAAATACAACCAAATTAAGAGCACAAATTTGTATTTGTTTTGCTTAAAGCTTGATACCTTGCCCAGCACTGAAGATATTGTCTAAATTAGCAAGTGCTGCATATTTGTCTGCTGTCTGTAAACCAGCTTTGTTCGTTGAAACTTTACTAACAGTTGATGCTGTTTGATGACTCTGGGAAGTATTGAAGGTTCCAAAATCAGCACTGGAGGATTTGGGGAAGTTATCAAAATGAGCAAAATTAGCATTTACTGATGCAGCACTTCCACCTGTAACAGAATAAACAGAGCACTTGAAATTTCTAAGCTTTTCCTAATACCCTCTCATAGACTGTATGATCATTTCTTCCTAAATTAAATGTCCTATAAGCAATCTTACAACATTAAAATCAATGACTGGCAATGGCTTTCAACTGCAAGTGATGTTTTCTAATTTGTAAAAGTAGAATTTTCAAAGGCCTTGGCAACATGTAAAATAACATGTTTCTGTTTATTACCTACCCTGGAATGAAGAATGTAATTCATGGAGGAGGTAACTCCACACTACCTGGTTTGAGATTCAGTTACTTTCTCATCCAAATATACTATGGCCTTTTACTAGTTCTCCCTAAACAGACTACAAACAAGATGCAAAGTATCTTACTCGGAGGATTTCAAACTTTTGTGGCTCCATGGTGAAACAGTTTAAACAAATCCCAGTGGTAGCAATTAACAATATGTAAAATGTGTTAAGGTGATCCAGAATTTCTTAAAAGATGGTTATTGACATTTACACTTACTTCACTTGAAGAGCTACTATTTAATTCCATATAATAGTTAAATGTGTATACAATATCATGATGTCCACCA
Organism: Trachypithecus francoisi; assembly: GCF_009764315.1. Lineage (NCBI taxonomy): Eukaryota > Metazoa > Chordata > Mammalia > Primates > Cercopithecidae > Trachypithecus > Trachypithecus francoisi. The sequence continues at coordinate 13,336,714 of NW_022681458.1, forward strand.
TAAAATCATGCTGTACCATGTAGTTCAAGGCATTAAAACTACAGTACATAATACATTATAGCAATTTTTGACGTTATAAACCACAATTCACCTAATGGTCACTATTGTATATATCCTGTTAAATCTTTAAAATATGTTCTCTATTATAAAGATCTCCTTAAAGTACTATCAAAAGACTAAAACCAGTATATTTCATTCTATGCTTTTGATCCTACACTTTTGGGATATTAGTTCTTTATTTCTAAACTTTAGTTTCAGAAATCAAAATAGTATATATATACAGTTATATATTAAAGTGATAGAAAAGACAACTACAGATAGATAATTTTAAAACAGAATGTATGAACCTCTATTAAAAAAACACGAACACTTTCTATCAAGCAGGTTTTTATACATTCTAAAAGAAATATATACTGATCAAATTTCTTTCAGGAGTTAAACCATGGTGTTTTCAATTAAAGGTAAGTAATACATGTTTGTATGTAAAAGACTGTGATCTGTTACAAGGAGTTGGCAAACAAAGTGCATACTAAACTTTCAAAATTTATATAAGAATATTATTTCAAATTATTATTAAACCAAGTAACTCTTTGTCTACTATTGTGTTCTCTAACTCTGAGTTTAATAAATAGAGTTGGAAGAGATTTTTATGAAGGATTATCACTAAAGAATTATCAACGATCTATAATTGGAAAAACCCTTGAAGTACAGCAAAAATATGCAAATTAGTATAAGATGCCTATTTGACAACAGAACTTACTGTGGGTAGCCTGAAGAGGAAAAGCTGAAGTAAATTCACCAAAACTGCAGCTAGATGAAAGCATTCTAAATGCTGGACAGCCAGAAATTATGTAAATGATGAAAGTTAAAGGGAAAAAAAAAAAAGAAAGAAAACTGAAAGAAAAGGCTTTAAGACAATACAGAGTTAAAAGTTGAAAGAAAACTAATCAGCCAAAAATCTAAATAAGGGTTCAATGAGTTTCCGGAAACAGCACAATTTATGGAAAGAGTATTCAATGTTTAAACACCAATTCCTGCACAGAAAACTATTTCCAAGTTTGACTGAAGTGATCATTAACGTACTCTTGTCTAATAAACATATAAACATTTTTCTCAGGCTTCTTGCTCTGAAAATTACTTACATTTTTAGTTCTACAGAAGCAATCAGCTTCCTTTATTAAGAGGTATAATGTCAGCCTAAATCAATGGATTCTATGAACCTTAAAAAACTTACAGTACTGGCTGGGCACAGTGGCTCACATCTGTAATCCCAGCACTCTGGGAGGCCAAGGCAGGAGGATAACGTGAGGCCAGGAGTTCAAGACCAGCCTGGGCAACACAGTGACACCCAGTTGCTACCCCTACCCCCAAAAAAAATTTCAGCTGGGAGTGGTGACATGTGCCTGTATTCTATCCTGAGGCAGGCGCATTGCCAAAAAACAAACAAACACAAAAAAAAAGAGAGACAGAAAGAGAAATACTTATAGTAGTTGTCATGCCTCTGTCCTCTGTGCATGGTAGATCTAAGGAAGATTCATGTGCAGGAAAAGGAGGAGAATGGATGTTGTCAAACAGACAATACACCAAATAATGCAGAAAAACAAATGAATATATAAAAAAATAAGAGTTCAGGTTTCCCCAGAGCTTTTTAAGATAGAACCATTTTAAAGTCAGGTAATTACAGAATTTAAGTTTAGACTAATTTTTCAAAACTACACTTAAGAGAGTTTTGTTTCGTGAAGTAAACATTTAAGCACAATGCTGGAGAAGCTCTACCTGTAGTTTGGGGCTGAAAAGGAGAGTGACTTGCTGTGGGGAAACCTCCAAAATTACTCGAACCACTAGACTGTCCAAATGCATCAAAGTTTGCAAAATCTGCATTTGCAGAATTCTGAGCTGTAAATGGTAAGGAACAACATATGTTAATGAATATGAAAACTATAAATGAAAATACATGACAAATGAGTTTAAGAATTATATGGAAAAGTTTCTATGTATCCAAACTCACTTTACAGAGAATTCACTTAGAAATCAGATTTTTTTTTTTTTTTTTTTTTTTTTTTTTTTTTTTTTTGAGGCGGAGTCTCGCTCTGTCGCCCGGACTGGAGTGCAGTGGCCGGATCTCAGCTCACTGCAAGCTCCGCCTCCGGGTTCACGCCATTCTCCTGCCTCAGCCTCCCGAGTAGCTGGGACTACAGGCGCCCGCCACTTCACCCGGCTAGTTTTTGTATTTTTAGTAGAGACGGGGTTCACCGTGTTAGCCAGGATGGTCTCGATCTCCTGACCTCGTGATCCGCCCGTCTCGGCCTCCCAAAGTGCTGGGATTACAGGCTCGAGCCACCGCGCCCGGCCTAGAAATCAGATTTTAAACCCTACCAGCATTTAACCCAATTACAGGTAATTTACTAAGTAGTATACCAGGAATTTCCAAAAACACTTCGTGCAATGATAAATTTGGACACAATACTCTGTATATGACCTCAAGCACAGTACTAAAAAAGTGACTCCATTAACAAAGGAAACTATTTCAGAGTACTGAGTTATAGTACCGAGTTACAGGAAAGCAGACAAAGATGTAGAAAACATTCTGGAAAAATTCACTGATTAAAAATGGTAATCAACTATGTGAATCTGAACAATAATTGAAATACTTAAAATAATAACACAAAGATGGTTTAATTAAGAAATAAAACTTTTTTAAAGTTTACAAATGTCTCACCACAGTCATATAAAAATCTTAAAAAAGCACAAGATCACCAAATAAATGGAAGATATTCATATTCTATTAGAAGCCTGCAATTTTAAACTCATTAAAATTTAAGGAACAATGAATGCTAGTATAGAAATTACAGCATATAATTCAGAGCCTCAAACATTAATCGAATACCTATTAAATATGGCAAGATAGGACTTTGTAGTACTTGTATCCATTTTTACGTCTAGGTACTGATCTATTCACTATCTTCAACAATCGATTATAAATGCTGCAGAATAAAACTTTGGAAGACAAAACTTCGCAAATTCAACACTAAAATACAAAAATTACTATCTGGACACTCAAGCAATCTCTATACAAAGAAATCCAAGCTAAGCAGAATGTAACACAATGGTAAAGCTGTTTCTTAAATAATCGTATTTCAAGAAGTCAACTTAGTGTGGAACTTAAGACCCCAAACTAATGAGCCTGAGTCTTGCTAAGAGTTGTCATTCCTCTTCAAATAAAAACACATATTCATGAGACAGCAAGACAGAGAGATCACAGGATGCAAACTATCAGCCCTCAGCAAATTCATCTGACAGATAAGCTTTGTTTCATCTGTACAGTACCTAATGTTAAAAAAGAGGGCATTTCACAATAAACAAAAAGACTTCTAGCTTCTCTTATTTAAAAAAAAAAAATCAATATATCTAGTATCCTAAACCCCTATTTCCATGTGGTAACAGATTAGAACATCCCCTTTAAAAAGGGCACCATAGGTCCTTAAACACACATGATACTACTCATTTGTGTTACCTGAGTTGCAAGGCAGTTGTTGGGTTTAGATCCTACAGCATAGAATGTGACAAAAATCAATTACAGTTTATAGTGCACAGGTTTTGTGATATGATGGTTATCATCAGGCAAAATAACTACTAAATTCAGTAGGTGAATTTTATTTCTAGCTTCATGCATATTTCCATAGAAGATGACTTTTACTGAACCCAATAATGACCCCACCCAGCAACACATATCCACAAATACTATACCTCAGCCTGAATGCTCACATGAAGAGTAAAGGCTTCCGGCTTTTAAGTCACTAAACTACCTACAAAAGAAAAAGTTTCCCTACAAAACAATGCTAATGAACCAGATTGGCATGTGTGAATAGTTATCATTTGCCATTAAAGGTTCCATCAGTCGTATCAAACTGTTCAGGATAAAATTTTCACCTAATATTTTTTAAAAATTAACAAGAATATCAGGATGAGAAGAAATTGGCAATCAATGACTTTATTTGTAAACTATATATGGAAAAATAAAGATTCTGAATGCCTGGAAAGGCTCTGGAAAAAGACATTTCAGTTAAATCATGACCTAATTTTTACACCTAAAAACTACTCCAAGGCAAAATGTCAAAAGATGTTATCAACCATACATATTAGAAGGAAAAATAAATGAGTAACTCAGTAGTTTCTTCTTGTAACAGGCATATATATTTTATTCTCCTGTAATGAAACCAAAAGTCAAATAAAGTAAAGAAAAAAAAAAGGTAATCTGAGCCGTCATTTGTAAGTAAGAACTTCAGACTAAAAAGCAACTCCTCTCAGGCAGCCTGACTTGCAGCCTACAGGAGCTATTTCATTCTTTCTTCGCACAAGAAACAGAACAGTTAAGATTAACTACTTTCTATCAATCTGATCAAAATATAAGATTCTTTTCCTTTACTGCATATCCTACGATTAAATGATGGCTATTGTTTTCAAAGTGCAATTTAAAGAAGTTGTTGAAAGTATTAGTGCAGCCATGGTACAAATTAGTCTGTAGAGTTGCAGTCTAACCATTTTTGGCTAACAGGGCTACAAAGAAAAGTCCAACATTACCTGTGAAGACTCACAAATTGCATTTCAAGAGAGAAAAACAAAGGGAACAAATAAGTTGCAAATTTACAGAAGAATTTGGTGGTTATCAGTAATTTCGCATTGTATTTCAATAATCCTAAAATGGAGATAAAACCAGAATATATTCACAAATTACACAAGTTTTACTCTATTTACTGGTTCTCCCACCAACTCTTTTTACCAGCATTCAAATGCAAGAGGTGAAAAAAGAGAGTTGGGGTTCTTTTTGGTCAGAAGGGGAAATGGCTTCTTATCTGGAGGGTTATGGGGAAAGAGGTTCTCCATGTTTTCTGGGATTTTGCAGCTCAGGTTAACACAGGAGAAGGGAAATCTACCACAACTCCAACAACTTAAGCAAAAGAAAACCAAAATTTCTTATCTTTCTCAGTATAACCTTTCCTGAAAAAAGAGATCTATGTCATCCTCTCCTTTTCAAAGCAAATACACACGAGACATATAAAAATTACACCACAATTCCCTTCTAAAGCATGTCCTTAGAAAATGTTTTTATTAATATTTAAAATGAAAGGTTCCCTTATTGCTTGCTAGAAAGAAATGTGGCTGGAGAGAAGTTTTTCTACAAAATTTCAAACTATCCCAAACAGCACACTTTGGAGTGTGATTATGTATAAAATGCTTCATGTCATCATTATCCAAAAAGAAGCCAGGTCATCAAATTGAAAGAAAATGAAAAACCATCACAATCTCACAGGTTAAGTAAAATAAGGCAAAGTAAGTTCCAAAATACAAATATGAAATCAGTTCTATCAGCACTGGTTTCTGTTATGCTCATAAAATTGTGAAATACATCTTTTAGAAACATACAGTCTTGAGTTTTTCTTCTCCATAACTGAACCTATAGAAATCTATGAAAAAGAGTAAGCTTTAGCCAATACCTCATACACACATGCCAAAATAATATAAAGCAAAGTTTCAAATTATCAAAATAAAACTATAAAATGACTTAATTCCTAAATTAATGTTCTACATTTGGTTTGATATTTATTTAATCACTCAAAATGCAGACCGATAAACTTTAAACATCACAGCTTACTGACATCCAAAATAGATTCCATACATATTTCCAACACAAATACTATGTATGCTTTTACACTGTTTAAGCATAAAGAAGCAACTGTAAAGACTCAAGAAATTACCAAGCTGTTAGGAAATGAATCTAAACCATTTGTGGAATCTTAACAAAGATGGAAAGATTAAAACAGCACAAAAACTTGCCATAAAGTACGATCCTTTTTCTTAAATGCATGTAAACACACAAACTACATACATAAGTGTGTATGTGTATACATAGGTACATATATATGAAGTGTGTGTAAAAGAGAAAAGAAAAACAATATTTATTGTACCTTTTAGATGGTAAACCACTTAAATGCATCATCTCACTTGAACCTTGCCACTTATCAAAGTCAATTTACAGAATAGAAAGTTTAGAAATGTTAGGTAATTTGCCCAAAGTTACACACCATAATAAGTAAGCCAGCCAGCATCTGAACCCAGGCTGTCCCAACTCCAAAGTCCAGGTTCTTTTCACTACATTATGCCACTTCCCTATCAGACTATTGCTATTACAATTAAGGAGAGATACAAGTGACCAAATCTATACTTCAATAATAAATTTTTAAATATTACCTAAGTACCTCTTCAAGGCTTGCATATTTGTTAACAAAATAAAACTCCATAAATCCCAATTTCTGGTGACATGCATTAAACTGTAACAAATATGTTAAATCTGAGAATAAGCAGGGGAGAAAAGGCCATTCAAAGACCACAAGAGTTCTATCAAAAAAGTATCTTTAGGGCTGGGTGCAGTGGCTCACACCTGTAATCCCAGTACTTTGGGAGGCCGAGGTGGGTGGATCACTTAAGGTCAGGAGTTCGAGACCAGCCTGGCCAACAAGGTGAAATCCCATCTCTACTAAAAATAAAAAAATTAGTATTTTTGTATTACTAAAATACAAACTTTTACATTTGTATATAATTTCAGGTGTTGTGGCGCACACTTGTAATCCCAGCTACCTGGGAGGCTCAGGTGGGAGAACAGCTTGAACCCGGGAGGTAAAGGTTGCAGTGAGATTGTACCACTGCACTCTAGCCTGGGTGAGAGAGCGAGACTCCACCTCAAATAAATGAATGAATGAGTTGTATCTGTAGGAACCAACCTGAAAATGTTCCTACTCCTAAGGTGGGCTAATTTGAGCACTACTAAGGATAATGACAGCAAACTGAGAAGCAGCAAATGTTTAACTCTATGAAGTCATAATGATACTAAAGAAAAAAGTCACCATTATAAAATGCTAGGAAATCAACTCATTATTCTGATATCTGATGGAAAAGAATCATGTATTCTGACTTTCCTAAACAAATCATGATAGATTTTTTAAAAAGTATTTCAGCTAATAAGTGAAGGAATAAATTCAGAACATCATTATTTTTACACAGTGGACTCGGTTATTGAGCATCAACAGGTAACATTATAAAAACACAATCCAAAATTAAAAGCCTCTTAAATCCCAAGCAGTAAGCATATCCCCAGCCACCCATCCTCCTAATAGGAAGAACCTGTAACTGATTAAGTCTCTGGATCCAACAACCTGATACAAGAAATAGAACATAGGAACTTGTTACAGGGCACCATAGTGGTGCAATCAACTAATTCAGACTACTGAAAACTGTATAGGACAAATGAGCAAATTTCTTTCACAAATTATAGAGGAGGAAAAAGAAGGAATAGAGGAAAAATCTTATGAACTAAGAAACCTAAGAGACATATCCCACAACTGTAGTCTGTAGACCTTGCTGGAAATCTGATTCAAACAAACTGTATGTATGCATGTACGTATGTACGTATGTATGTATGTGTATGGAAAAATCTGAACTATAATGAACATTTGAATACTGATTAATGAATTATTACTCCTACTATTATTTAGGGAGTGATGCTACTAATGTGGTTATATCTAACAAAAAAAGTATGCTTTATAGATTGAAATTTAAGGATATTTAAGGATAAACATTTAAGGATAAACTATGTCTAAAATTTGCTTCAAAATAATATGACAGTGACAGTGGAATGACAAATGAAACAAGATTAGCCATGGGTGATTAGCACATAAAGGTTATAGTATCCAATTACTTTTGAATATTTGCAATTTTCATAAAGAATAAAAAACAGACATTATATCCTTTCCCCATTTTTCCACAGAAAGAGGTCATGTCAACCAACTGATATTAAATATAATCTCTTCAGTGATTAAAAAGCAACACAATTATATGATTACATATTACAGCTCAACAGTTACGAGTAACAAAACATTCTCAACAAAAAATGTTTACTGATCCTCAAAGTGTGATGAAGAATTGATGTTTCTTGGTGTTTTATATGCACCCCCAGCAAAAGCTGTCGGGAAAAAACACTTACCTGCATGACTGTTGAAATGTGCAAAGTTAGCAAAATTGGCTGTAGCTGTTGACTGAGGAGCTGGAGCAGCAAAGATGTCTGAGCCAAGATCACTTAAAAGGTCAAATTGCTTCTTCTCCTGCTGCTGCCCTTGAGAACGACCTACAACTGGGGACTATAAACCACATATTAACTATAAAGATATTCCAGTCAGATCTGCGAAATCTTTATACAAAACTATCTCCAAACTTAAAACACAGTTATACTTAAGAAGAGTTACAGTATGCTGAGTTAACCTTTCTCATTTTTCACTCAACCTTTTGTGAAAACAGAGAAATTTATCCAAGTGTCTTAGTATGTGTTACCAAAAAGGGCAGGATTTAAACCATAGTACTATGCCTCTGAACTATTCTTGTATAGGATAGAGACTGCAATGCCACACAGTAACAGATCTGTCACAGCCCCATCAACTATAATAAAGTGTAGAAGACAAACTTTAGGTAGCAACTTTGAAACGATTTCATTTTGTTCATTTCTAAGAATAAGATATAATGCAAAGTCCCTTGTGTTTCAATGACCAACATGCTTCAAAACCACACATGTGGGAAAACTCTACTACTAAAGAAATCCCGCCAGGCGCGGTGGCTCAAGCCTGTAATCCCAGCACTTTGGGAGGCCGAGACGGGTGGATCACGAGGTCAGGAGATCGAGACCATCCTGGCTAACACGGTGAAACCCCGTCTCTACTAAAAAAATACAAAAAAACTAGCCGGGCAATGTGGCAGGCGCCTGTAGTCCCAGTTACTCGGGAGGCTGAGGCAGGAGAATGGTGTAAACCCGGGAGGCGGAGCTTGCAGTGAGCTGAGATCCGGCCACTGCACTCCAGCCCGGGCTACAGAGCCAGACTCCGTTTCAAAAAAAAAAGAAATCCCTTCCTAGAAAAGTATATCAAAGAGACTGTATGTTCTAACTCTGATGGTCACCATAGATTCATGTTTTACTAATTGTATAACACATGATATATACATATATACATGTATACACACACACACATATATAGCTATAGCAACATTCCTGTATAACTTGCCTTTACAAAGTTGCAGAGAAGTCAAAGAAACTCCTATTAGCAACAGCAAAAAGAACAAATACATATATATTTCAACCACTTAACAATTTCTTAATGTATAATAAACCACTGGAACACAATGCTACTGGCATACAAGGTTATGCTGCTGTCTTAAAGAATTCTCAAATTCTTGATACTCAAGCCCTCTTTAAGTCGAAGCTTCCTACAAAGATTCAAAGACTACTCACCTGACTAGGTGTGCCCTTATTTAAGTGCAGTGTTGGTGCAGAATCCCCTAAAAGAGATTTCAGTGGTTTGACCTCAGGTGTGCTGCTTGTGCTACTGGCAGAGGACCCGGAAATAGATGCATGAACTGATGCCACGACTTTGGCTTGTTCTGGCGGGACATACCTAAAACACATAAAAACCAGTTAACTAAAAAAAAAAAGTAGGTACTTCTATACCAAAAAATAAGCTTAATTCTAACTTCGTACAAGACTGTTTCACCATTAATCTTATCTGAAAACCCTCTCATACAGAACACCTTTGCATATTTTTTTAAAAAGGAACGATAGCTTAAGACTACACCCATTAAATACTTGAAATACTCAGAGAAAGAGAAGACTAACCACAAAACTTGTTTCAATTACTTATTTATGGTTTTTCTAAGATATTAGGTACAACACAAGAAATAACTGCTTTTTTTAAACAGAGGACCTACAATTAATCATCACGATGAATAGTTCATTATCTTAAGATCTAAATAACCTCTGAAGACAAATGAGGTAGAAAAACATTTGTAACATTACAGTTAACGGCCTAAAATATAAAGGCTTATTACAACTGTAAGAATAAGATCATCCCATTTTAAATGAACAAAAGAAGCAATTCACAGAAGACAGGAGACATAGAAATGAAAACACTTTTAACCTAACAAAAATGCAAATTAAGGTTTTATTCACCTATAAGCTAAGTGTGAACTTTGCAATTTTTTTATTGCTACCTACTAAAATATATGAATAGGTGTGCTTTGTGCACCAGAAGTACCACTTCTAGAAACATCCTTAAGAATTGGTAAGTGTATACAGATGCATGTACACAGGAATGTTAATCACAGTCCACTCTTTATAATTTCAAAAAAACTGGGAAACAAACCCAACATCAAGAAAAAAATATTTACAATAATACAATACTCATAGCTACTCTGCTTTGATGTGGAAAGATAAAACCTCACAGATCCTTCAGATTTGATTCCAGTCATGTAAATACACGATTTATGTGAGGAGGCGAGTTGAGAAAGGAGAGGCAGCAAAGATATAATAATGTCCAAACACTGGCAATCCTAACCTCTAGGTGTGGGATTATGTGAGAGCTTTTAATCTTTGTAATTCTGGGTTTTGTCCTACCCTCCTTCTTATTCCCCATATGAAGTAGGTGAGGAAAGAAGGAAAACTATGCTTAAGAGCACCTGTTCCAGAGACAAGAGTTCAAATCCCATCTCTATCACCAAATGGCTGTGAAACCTTGGGCAAACTATTAATACTTCAACTCTTTGTGCTTCTATTTTTTTCATTTATAAAATGGAGAGACAGAGTTGCCTAGGTTTAAACAAGTTAACATTTGTAAAGCACTGAGAACAATTCCTGGTGTAGATATTAACTACATAAGTGTTCATTACCACCAAACCACTTAATAATCACAAACAATACAACCGGCTTTTTAAAAGTAAATGAGAGAGACAAAAGATATATGAGAATGAATACAAGAACTTGTACTTTCCCATAATTTAGCATACTACTAATACAAATTCTTGAGTATAGCCAAGTCTTATCAAAGGATAAAATCAAATGATAGTTACTGGTTCAAAAGACTTGCCTGACAAAGTAAAGAAACTAATCTTGTATAACACAGGAAGTGATTTTGAGAACTGGTCAAAAGAACAATTTCAAAATCCCTTTGGATAACAACAGCATCACTGTTTTAAGTATAGTTACAGTGAGTATTTTTAGGGAGGCTGCATCTGGATAGTGCTTATTCCATGTTAGAAACCAACTTCACTGCTCTCTAGCTATATGTTACAGGTATGAGGGAGTGTGGATTAAAAACATACTGTTCCTGGCCCTCTTAATGATGGTCACCTGTCCCACCACTTGAAGTCTCTATTTTTTTTTTTTTTTTTTTTTTTTGAGGCGGAGTCTCACTCTGTCGCCCGGACTGGAGTGCAGTGGCCAGATCTCAGCTCACTGCAAGCTCCGCCTCCCGGTTTACGCCATTCTCCTGCCTCAGCCTCCTGAGTAGCTGGGACTACAGGCGCCCGCCACCTCGCCCGGCTAGTTTTTGTATTTTTAGTAGAGACGGGGTTTCACCGTGTTAGCCAGGATGGTCTCGATCTCCTGACCTCGTGATCCACCCGTCTCGGCCTCCCAAAGTGCTGGGATTACAGGCTTGAGCCACCGCGCCCGGCCGAAGTCTCTATTTTTATAACTCTTATTATCCTGTTTCTCAGGAAAAAAAAAAAAAAACACAAATTGTAATTATTTGAGGTTTCTAGGTATTTGTGTTACAGTTTGAATGAATAATACATTACTGTTATAAATGTGGAGGTAAGGATCAATGATTTTAATTCTACCATTACTCACACTCACTTTTCTCTTGATAGCTAGAGCTGACCACAAGCTAATCCCTAACCAAACTCTCTTTCTGAATTGGTAAAAGTAACACAGCTGAGAGAAAAAAAACTAGGTTAGGGCTACATAAGGAGAACAGTCTTTCCTACAGAGTAGAATGTCTAGGAAATTCAGAATCAAAAAGATAAAAGGATAATTATACCTTTCGTTTTAAAAGAATCATTTATGCTACCATATTTTTACTATCAACCCACCTTCTAATATTTTCTTCTTTCCTGAGCTTAAATTTTACTGGTGTGTTTTAATCTATTTTCATACCTGATGTCTTCTAGTATAGCTGAATATAGCCCTGATTAATCTTGCCTTGCAAAAAGGAGTCTATTTTAGGCAGGGTGCGGTGGCTCACACCTGTAATCCCAGCACTATGGGAGGCTGAGGCGGGTGGATCACCTGAGGTCAGGAGTTCGAGACCAGCCTGGCCAACATGGCAAAATCGCGTCTCTACTAAAAATACAAAAAATTAGCCAGGCGTGGTGGTGGGTGCCTGTAATCCCAGCTACTTGGGAGGCTGAGGCATGAGAATCGCTTGAACCCAGGAGGTGGAGGTTGCAGTGAGCCGAGATCGCGCCACTGCACTCCAGCCTAGGCGACAAAAGCAAAACTCAGTCTCCAAAAAGAAAAAGAAAAAATGTAGTCTATTTTGGAAAGTAGTAAGAATACAAATTTTGATATAGCATGCAAGTCAGAGCTAACATGCTCCTGAATGAAGGTAAAGACCTCTGCTGTAAGCCACAGCAAATGTTCCCTCAGGACCAAAACAGGCTCTGAACATTCTCTTGGGTTGAAACACAGCTCCTCAAGCAAACAAGAAGCTCATTACTTCCCCATTATTTATTGTCTCTATTTTGATTCTCTGTCCCATCTTTCTAACCTCCCAAGATGAAAATATCCACTATTCAATACTATTAAAGAAACAACCAAAAGAGTTCATAGTTAATGAGTCTTAGTAACTATACTTAAATTGTGCTCATATAGCTAAAAATGCAGAGCCCTCAGTAGCTGAACACTAGCTTTATGGATATAGTCCCTATTCCACTGGAAGGGGCTTACTAGCTATATGTACAACCTGTTGGTATTAATTTTTAAAAATTAACATCTGATAGATTTAGTTAGGCAAAAGTAAATGCTCCCTTCTTAACCAGAAAGTAAACTGATTTCTTAGGTGGAAAGAAAAAATATTTTGAGCAAAGGCTACAACAGACAATTAGGTGGATGGACTACCACACCAGAGCTTTATTTAGCATAGTGCCTAGTATATAGAAGATGTTACTCAATAAATTAAAAAAAGATACGACTCAGTAAATACTTGCTAAATTAATGATTTTTAAGAATAGAAGCTTTGTAGGGCAAAACATATTTAAAGAAGTTAACAGCGATAGGGAATGATGAGAAGGAAGAATCCCTAACTTTCCTGGTAATTATTATAACAAAAAGGTTGCTGCCAGGAACAGATGAGTTAAGATAAAGTAGAAGTAAAGGTTTTCGGAAACCAAACCAACAAAAAGCCAAGGGATAATGAATTATATACCTATCTAAGCTCTCACTGTCTGTCTTTTATCCTTCATTGTGTCAGACTAACCTTACCCATAGTTAACATGTGATTTGGGGAGGCTTTAGTCTACATACAACTCTTCACTCACCATCTTTTCTTTTCATATTTTTCTTGTAGAAACTCTTTCACTTTTTGTGGATCCCTGAAGTCTGGAATTGCTGAAGATCTATCATCAAATAATCCTAGCCAAATCTGTTTACAGACCTTTGGAAAGAATCAAAAAAAATATGTTAAATTCAACATCTTCACTTAATGAAATTTTAAGGGGATATTGTGATTCTTTCAGGAAGCTAATCTACATAATAATTGTAATAATATGCTTTCAATGAGGATACTAATAAACAGAAATAAAGGAACTAAATTTCTTTTTAATATGTTGTAGTATGCAGTAAAATTTTAGCAACAAAATCATTAAAAAGGGGAAATGAACAGTGAAATGGGATTTGAGAGGACCTGGGGTCTTTTCAGTCTTGGCATAATCATAAACTTCACCATTAGCGAAGTCATGTAACCTGTGTAATTCTCAATTCCCTTACTCACAAAACAAAGGAACGAACCAACAGTAATTTTACAGGCCCTTTAGCAAGTCTAAAAAACCAAAAAGAACAAGCAAAAATACTAGAATCATAAACAATTTACTGTAAAACTGTAACAATAAACACAAACATAAGGCAAACACACTATTAGCTTTATAGTTGTCTCCTAGCATTTTTTGTCTGATAGCTAAAAAATGAGAATCTGAGAAATTTAACTTTCAGAAAAACCAAAAGAGAAACGAAATAAAACAGCACAAAAAGAACTATAAAGAGAAAAACTGATAAAGTAGACTTCATCAAAATAAAAAACTATTCTTCAAAAAACTTAAACACAAAAATCAAGATAACTGATAAAAAGTTTTGCAAAATGTATAAGAACTTGAAACTGGAATATATAAAGAACTCCCATAACTCAATTATAAAAGACAGATAACCCAACGCTTGTTTCGGTTTTTGTTTTTGAGAAAAGGTCTGTCTCTATAGCACAGAATGGAGTGTAGTGGTGCAATCTCAGCTTATTGCAACCTCCACCTCCCAGGCTCAAGCCATCCTCCCACCTCAGCCTCCTGAGTAAGCTGGGACTACAGGAGTGCAGCACCACAGGTGACTAATTTTTTGTATTTTTTGAAGAGACAGTGTTTCACCATGTTGCCCACGCTGCTCTCGAATTCAGGAGCTCAAGCGATCCACCCGTCTCAGCCTCCCAAAGTGCTGGGTTTACAGGAGTGAGCCACCACGCCCAGCCAACACTTGTTTAAAGAGGGGGCAAAAGGTCTGAACAAACACTTCAGCAAAGGTATCAGCAGCCCACTATCATCAGTCATGTATAAAATGCAAATTAAAATGACACTGAGGCCGGGTGTGGTGGCTCACACCTGTAATCCCAGAACTTTGGGAGGCTGAGGCAGGCGAATCACCTGAGGTCAGGAGTTCGGGACTAGCCTGGCCAAAATGGTGAAACCCCATCTCTACTAAAAATACAAAAAAATTAGCCAGGCCACTAAGTAGTGGCACATGCCTGTAATCCCAGCTACTTGGTAGGCTGAGTCAGTAGAATCACTTGAACCCAGGATGGGGAGGTTGCAGTGAGTGGAGATCACCTCACTGCACTCTGGCCTGGGCGACAAGAACAAAACTCCATCTTAAAAAAAAAAAAAAAGACACTGAGACTCCACAAGATAGACATGCATAGATACTACTAGAAAAGCTGAAAACAAAGTGTGACCACACCATGTGTTGGTAACAATGTGGAACAACCAGAACGCTTTAGAATGTAAAATAGTATAAGCACTTTGGAAAACATTTGGCAGTTTCTCAAGAGTTAAACACAGACCTGGCATATGACGTAGCCATTCTACTTTTAGGTATTTATTCAAGAAAAATAAAAGCACTTTTCCACACTCAAACTGTACATAAATATTTATAGCAGCTTTACTAATAACCCCAAACTGGAAACAATCCAATTGTCCATAAACAAGTGAATAAACAAACAAATGGGAGAATAGCCAAAGAAGAATATTATTCCGCAATTAAAAGGAGAAAACCATTAATAAGAGAAACACAAATAACCTCGCGATGATGCTGAAAGTAACCTGTGCACGACCCCCACCGAGACGTATATACTGCATATTTCCATTCATTTAAATTTTCAATGCAAACCAGTCTACAGCGAAGAAAAGCAGACCAGTGGATTCATCGCAAAGGGTTGCACAATGAAAATATATACTATCTTGTTATTGTGGTAGTGGTTTCACAGTATATACAAACGTCAAAACTCATCAAATTGTACACTTTAAGTATGTACACGTTATCAATTTAAATATCCAAAAGTTATCAATTATTCCTCAGCAAAATTATCAAGAACAAGTCAACGAGTTTCCAAAATTACGTTATTTTAAAGAATAAGCAATTACGACACTATGAAAAGAACATGGTATCTGGTTTCAAAAACGCTGACAAATATTTAAGAAATCAGCGAAGGAAGAGCATACTTCTCAATCTTACCTGCTCACTGAACTGGGTACGGAATAAATAAGGATAGGAAAAAGGGCTTGCCCTTCTCCTCTCCTATCATGTCCCCAAGTGTGTTTCAAAATATTTTTGTAGGCTAGGCGTGGTGGCTCACGCCTATAATCCCAGCACTATGGGAGGCCAAGGCGGGCGGATCATGAGGTCAGGAGATCGAGACCATCCTGGCCAACATGCTGAAACCCCATCTCTACTAAATATTTTTTTTTTTTTTTTTTTTTTTTGAGACGGAGTCTTGCTCTGTCGCCCGGGCTGGAGTGCAGTGGCCGGACCTCAGCTCACTGCAAGCTCCGCCTCCCGGGTTTACGCCATTCTCCTGCCTCAGTCTCCCGAGTAGCTGGGACTACAGGCGCCAGCCACCTCGCCCGGCTAGCTTTTTGTATTTTTTAGTAGAGACGGGGTTTCACCATGTTAGCCAGGATGGTCTCAAACTCCTGACCTCGTGATCCGCCCGTCTCGGCCTCCCAAAGTGCTGGGATTACAGGCTTGAGCCACCGCGCCCGGCCTCTACTAAATATTTTTAAAAAACAAAAAAATTAGCTGGGCATGGCGGCACGTGCCTATAATCCCAGAGGCTGAAGCAGGAGAATCGCTTGAACCCGGGAGTCAGAAGTTGCAGTGAGCCGAGATCGCACCACTGCATTCCAGACTGGCGACAGAGCGAGACTCCGTGTCTGTCTGTCTATACAAATATTTCTTGTGGTTCCTTCCTATTCCAGGCTCAGTACAGATAGTATAAAGTCATTTAGGAAGTGACAGTTGACAAGAGTGAGGACCAGAATGAGGCACAATCCATTACGAAAACATTTCACTGGCAACGCCTGAGACGTACAGACACCCAGGAATAGTAGTGCAACTTACTGCCAGAAATACTACAAACCTTTAAGAGACCCAGCTTGTCCAATAATATTTAGCCAGTTAAAAAGAACTACATGGGACTCTCCTCAGGCAGAAACCTAACTAATGATTCTCCCAAAATGTAATTCTTTAAGATTTTTAAAGATTTATCAGTTACATTCATAAAGGGAGGCCTGGAAGTTTTTCTTTTAAAATAGAAGATTTTAAAATAGAGGATTTTAAAACTTCCCAAATGAGAAAACAAGAGACAGGGTAGTTATTTACCCAAAGCCATGAAACTATTGACTGTACTTGATGGACACTTTATTCTCTACATTCTAAAACCTCTGCCATATATAACTTTTTAAAATTAAAATCAATAAATGAATAAATAATAAGCATACAAATAAAATGAAGCAGATGAGCTAAGGGCAGACAGATCATAGAGCTGCCATCTTGGCACTCATAATGGTAATGCAAAGCAAAGATGGAGTGCTTGATGATAAAATATTTGACATAAGCAGCCTGTAGAATTCCCTCAAAATTGTATATACTAACTGCTGTGGTTCTGTTCCTGCTCTCTGAAAGGTCACATTGCTGGAGAAAAAGTCATTAAAAAGAGTTGCTTGAGTCCCCTACAAATTCAAACCATCTCACTGTCAAAGTCCCTCAAAGTTATTAATCAGCTCTAATTTCCCACTATATTGTCCCACAGCAGCTATTTCCTATATTTATAGATCAAAATCCTAACCATTCTTGACACTCTTGGCAGTTGAATTCTTACTCAAATGAAGTAACTCTCAATATACAATTCCCAATTCTGTAAATCAGCAAGCAGCATCAGTGTCAACTAAGAACTTGATGGAAATGCAAGTTTTCAGGAGCCACTCAAGACATGTGAAATCAGTCCCTCTAGGTAGAATCCAGCAATCTGTTTTATCAAGTCCTCCAGGTTATTCTGAAGTGGGTGAAAGTTTGAAAACCAATGCTTTAGTAACATCTAAGCCAGCAGATGGAAACTTACTTTCTACCTGTAATTTTATTCATCTTTCCTCGCTTCTGTATCAGCACATCAGAGAGAGAGGGAAACAGAAATTCAAACTATACATAGCTTTCAGCATTTCCCAAATATAGCCAGTAAACCTATTATGGGGCAAGATTCATTTAACACAGACAGCGTTTCAGTGACACACCTGGGAAAACATCAATCTCTAACTCCTTATGACCTACTCATAGTTCAGTCCCTGAAAGGCTGCCTTCTGCTCCTAACATTGCTATTTCAGGCATCTAGACTTGCTGATAAAGTCTCTTTTCTGCTTGTTTTGGTTTTTTAGTAAAATAAACACCATCAACGGAAAAAAGGGGATCTCAAGGTTGGGAAAAAAGGGAGAGAATGAATTGACTAGGAAGCACTGAAGACTTGTGGCCATCAATATCTAAAGTGAAACTAGTTCTGGCTGTGTTTTTCTCCAGCTTTATCTGGCTCTTTAGGTAAAAGTAGGTAGAATATTGGTTTAATCGAGCAGAATAGGACAGATGGTGGAAAAAGATGATTATATCAACAGAATCTAAGCTAAGAAAAATAAAGACATCATGAGGAAGATAGATAACAAAGGGATTTAGTGAAATGAAGGAATAGAAGTGCTGATGACTGTCCCAAAATTGCTGTGGCTCCAGTACTAGAGGGAGTAAGCCGGAAAGAGAGAATCAGTGGTGGTCAGAGAACTGGATGCTTGAAACTGAAATCTGGAAGGTGATACAGTTAACAATCAATAAAAGGTCTAAAGTAGTATAGAGGATCACTGGAGGTCAAGGAATTCAGGAGGCCATGTAGATATCTATGTGGATACTGGAACTGCAAAAATGATTAACACTAGTGGGAATAAAAACAATATTTAAAATGAATGAGGGGGCTGGGTACGATGGCTCACGCCTGTAATCCCAGCACTTTGGGAGGCCAAAACGGATGGACTGCTTGAGCCCAGGAGTTCAAGACCAGCCTGAGCAACATGGCAAAACTCAGTCTCTACAAAAAATACAAAAATTTGCTGAGCATGGTGGTGCACGTGTAGTCCCAGCTACTAGGGAGGCTGAGGTGAGAGAATCACCTGAGCCTGGCAAGTCACCCTTGATCACCCTTGATCATACCACTCTACTCCATTCTGGGTGTCAGAGTGAGATCCTGTCTCTAAATAAATAAATAAATACTGAATAAGGAAGACTGACTGGTATGATTGCAACAAGAAGATGCAGCAAGTGATAATATCTATTGACATGAAAAGTGGGGGTGAGGGACTAAAAACAGCACTGAGGAGCAAGAATGACACCTAAAAAAAGGAATTATATGGAACAATGGAATTACTTTTGATGGTCCCTTTTTGGGGAGGTGAATAATCAATTCTAATTATAGAATAATGTGGTGTTTATGGTAGTTAATGAGCTTGGACAAGGGAATCAGACTGCATGAGTTTGAATTCCAACTGTTTGCTACTATTTGACTTGAGCAAATTAACTTTTCTTTATTTGTAAAATGCAAATAATAATAGAACCTATTTCATAAGGAGGTTTAGAGAGTTAAATAAATTAATATATGTTTTGTACTGAGAACAGGTATATAAACTTTAAATAGTTTGGCCAGGCGCAGTGGCTCACACCTATAATCCCAGCGCTTTGGGGGGTCAGTAGGTAAAGACTAGCCTGGCCAAAATGGTGAAACCCCGTCTCTACTAAGAACACACACAAAAAATTAGCCGGGCATGGTGGCATGCACCTGTAATTCCAGCTACTCAGGAGGCTGAGGCAGAAGAACTGCTTGAACCTGGGAGACAGAAGCTGCAGTGAGCTGAGATCATGCCATTGTACTCCAGCCTGGGTGACAGAACAAGACTGCCTCAAAAAAAGAAATCATATTAGTTATATTACTTTTGGGCCTAGCCTCTTTAAGTGGTTTGCAGTGACAGACTATGGAGTGATGAGATAAGCAACGACTGGGAAGGGTGGTCTTACCAGGAAAATACAGGAAATTGTAGATCTCCCTTCATTCCTGCCGCAGACACACCGTCTTGACAGAGTAACCTCCCTCCTCTGAACTTCTAGCATTTTGTAGCTCTCACAGGAAACTCATTCCAAACTGCCTACTAGTAGAATCATGGAGCATGTGTCTCATTTACTTTTGGATTCCCCATAATGCTTCAAACAATGGGCTGTGCCATATTAAGTGTTCAATAAACTGGTAATACTCAAAGCCAGATCTTATGGAAGAACTAAAAATAAAATCACACCAGACAACAGAATAAATTCATAAAATTGTTAATTTTTTCCCTTAATAGTCCTAATCCACTCTATAATTGGAATCATAATAGCCACTGACAGAATCTAAAATATGTTAAAGCATATTTTATCAGTCAGTTACCACAGAAACAGACGGCACGGTCAATTTGGATAATTTGAAGAAAGTTTCATAAGGAGACTATTACGAAGCATAGGTGGGTTGTAAGGAAATCACAAGGGAGAGTGTTATATCCCAGGGTTAGTAACAGCAGGGCCTACCACTACCCATTGGCATAAAGCAGGAGAGGAAAGAAAAATGTCAGCTGCCTGACAGGAACTATCAGCCCTGATAGGAACTGCAAACTTTAATGGAAGGATGTAGCCAGGCTGCAGAAATCCCACAGGAAGACGTCAGAAAAATAAAATGTTCCCCACCAGCTGAACCCAACTAGAAACCAGGGAAAAGAAGCCGATTTGTATATCCAGACAGAACAGCTGCTTGGAGCCAGAGCAAGGAAAAGACCAGAGTGAGAAGTGCAGATAGCAGGTATCCAGCACAGCAGCCAAATCGTGATAATAAATATATACAGGGCTAGCAATTTAACAAA
This sequence comes from Trachypithecus francoisi, assembly GCF_009764315.1. Classification (NCBI taxonomy): domain Eukaryota; kingdom Metazoa; phylum Chordata; class Mammalia; order Primates; family Cercopithecidae; genus Trachypithecus; species Trachypithecus francoisi. Next base: position 13,357,315 of record NW_022681458.1, read on the forward strand.
CTCAGTTATGAATACCAGAAATAGGAAACCTTCATACTCATTCCCAATTACTCATATATAAAAGGAAAGGTAAGAAACAGTGTTATATCAGTAATCCTTGAGGGGGACAGCAAATTGGAGTGGAAACTTGTTGAAATGGATATTCACCTTTATTTGGAGAAAAACTTATTTTCACAAAAGATAAAAAGAGTAAACCACATGGCATGACTCTGCTTGTAACCTCTATATAGAAAGATACAAGAATAAGGAAAGGAAGGCCGGGCGCGGTGGCTCAAGCCTGTAATCCCAGCACTTTGGGAGGCCGAGGCGGGTGGATCACGAGGTCAGGAGATTGAGACCCTCCTGGCTAACACGGTGAAACCCCGTCTCTACTAAAAATACAAAAAACTAGCCGGGCGCAGTGGCGGGCGCCTGTAGTCCCAGTTACTCGGAGGCTGAGGCAGGAGAATGGCGGGAACCCGGGAGGCGGAGCTTGCAGTGAGCCGAGATAGCGCCACTGCACTCCAGCCTGGGCGACACAGCGAGACTCCGTCTCAAAAAAAAAAAAAAAAAAAAGAATAAGGAAAGGACAGAGGATCTGAAATTAAAGAATCTTTTTTCACTCAGCCAATCTACATACATCCAACAAGATTTCATACTTTCTTTTTTGTCCTTTCTCTACTTAGTAGAGATGGAGCAATCCTCTAAGTACTCCTGCCTCCTTCTGGATATAAGATATAATCACAGCACTTAATAATACCACCCATAAAACACAGGAACAAATAACAGAATAGTTTAACAACTGAAAATTTGATGAACAAGTAATCAATATCTACTTTTTGGAAGCGGGCAGAAAAACTGAACAAAAATAAATATTAACAAACAGAAAATACCATTAGAAGCTCTCTAGACAGGTACCATGGACCTATACAAAATTCTATCACCAACATATTATTTTGCCCTAAAAGGAAGAAACGAGGGAGAAAAGGTCCATACTCAGAGAAATAATCTCAAATATATGCCATGACTCAAGTAAAATACTGGAAAAACAAGTACATTATTAATGTTAAGTATATTATTAACATTTCCTACACTGAACCAGCCTACATTACTTTATTTCTAGACCACCAGCTGATTTGTATTTCTCAATGACATATCTCTAAAAAATACATAAACTAAATGATGCCTACACAAACAAAAACACTATCCGCATGTGCTTTATGCAAGAGAAACTGATGGTTTTGCATTTACATATACCTTTTTTAGGAACTTTATGGTATATCCTATCTTAACATTTGGTTTTATAAAATGTGCTGGCAAGAATTAGAACTTATGCAGCAACTGAGTAACTAACTAAAAATAGGCGCACACAAGCTATATGTGAGATCTCGGAGACAAAGTGCCTTTGTAAACCAGCCACATAAATTGACAGGTAAGGGAGTATCGATCGGACTTATGAGATATCAAATCCAACTTGTTTCTTTTGTCCTAGGGTTTCTTTAAAAATAATTTATTTAAGCACAAACTACCTGATAACAGCTTCCTTAACGTAAAATTCAAATTCTTCATCATAGCCTATTAGGCTCAACAGAATGTGACCCCTGATTAGCCCTCCAAACTAATTTTAAACTCTTTCCAGCCCACTGGCTTCCTCAGAAAGTCTTCCCTAACCACCCAATCCAAAGGGACAATAATCCCCGTACCAAATCACAGATACACACTCTCACATTATTTTCACAACCTTTATCTCATAATTTTGAAATGCAAATTTCATAAGGCAGGAACCTCCTCTCTGATTCAACACTATCTGTATGCTCGGTACCTGACACACAGTAAGCACTTAATACCTGGTATATGAGTGAAAGCAACTTCCTTAACAGTCCTCAAATATATGCACAATAGAAATTATCTTTTTTCTTTTGTTCCATGTAAAATATACACGCTGACCTAGAACAGTTAGCTCCCCAACTTATTTAGGTAGAAATAATAAATTCACTGATCCAAATTCTCACGTCATATATAGCCAGGGATCAGCAAACTGGGCTAAATCTGGGGCCTATTTGTATAGATAAAAACCTTCTTAGAACACAGTCACACCCACTTGCTTACCTTTTGTCTATGACTACTTACAGCTACAACATCAGCATTAATTGCAACAAAGACCTTATGGCACCCATAAAGCCTAAAGTATTTACTATCTGACTCTTCAAAGAAAAAGTCTGGCAACCCCGAACATACCTGTAACCATGGACTATGCTACCATCCCAGCATCCAAGACTAGTAACAATTTAAATAGGATAATAAAAACCTGTTTCAGAGACAGGTATTAGAATGTGCACAGGGAATAACATAGAGAGGTGGGCAAAAATTTTTCCCTGGAGGAAGAACTTCCCAACAGCAAGGACTATCTAAGAGCCAATTTATTATACATACTGATTCACTTGACAATACAGGAGAAAAAGTACCAGAATAAGTTTTGGTGGAAGATTAATAGGTATTTAATACTTGTTTTCTAAATAACTACTAAGTACAAAGAAACAGAAATGATAAAACACTTGGAAAGGGATTAGGAAATCTCACAAAGGAAAGAAAGAAGCAAATATTTAGAATACTAGAGAGAAATAAAATGCAATGGATAGTAAGAAAACTTACTTGCAAGTATCTGCATTGTGAAGGAGAGCAACAACTCTAATTCAGACATCTACTGTAAGGACTTAGTAAAGGGCAGCACACACAACTCACAAACCCATACCTTATTTCACTTAAGGTCTCTAACATCAGAACTGTGTTCAGATAGGATGAAAAGAAGCAAAACCCAGCTATACTAGCTTAGAGAAAAACAGACTTACAGACAGCATACACCAAAGCACTCCACCAAAATAAAACAAATACTTCATGAGAACCAGGAATGCAAACAGGAAACCATCTGGGACCTGGGCAGTCTGAGTGCCTATCTCCTAAGCCCTCTCTCAACCGACCCCTCCACCAAGACAGAGTTTATCATTTTGCTTCACATACTATGTCTTGTCCCCACTCTTGCTTCTCTAAGTACAACTTTTTGTTTGTTTACTTGTTAGCCTGCACAGAGCCCACTACATACAATTTTTCAGTTCAGATGACTAATTGTTTGAATACAGCCCTGTGAACCTTAATTCAATTTCTGAAGAAACAGGACCTGATAAGTCACTAGCCTCAGGGTTAGGTGTCCATCCCTGGTACAATCAGGGGTGTGGATGTGTGTGTGTGGATGTGTGGTGCTGTGTTTCGTAATTTTCTCATGGCAATAAGCCTTTTCTTCTTTCAGTAAGGAACATGAGTATGGTAAGCACCCCTCCCTACCCCCTCAACACACAGGTTATTTATGAATGTGCTTTGTAAATTACAAAGAGATTTATAAATTTAAGACTTATAATTAGTCAAGTATTAGTAGTTTCAAGGAAGATTATCATCTACCCAACTCTCTCAAACTAAGATAACATAAGTAAATTACCCTGTATGGTATGGTGCCTGGCACAGAACAATGGCTCTGCCTTTTAATTTTATTTACTCTGCCTTTCACGAGTTTCCTTGTTTTATCTAGTTAAATGTATCAGTTTTTACTTTGTGACTTCTTCCATTGCTTTCAGTCTATAAAGTCCTTCTGCATTCAAATGCTAAATATGTAGTTGCCTATTTGGCTGTATTTTCTATAGTAATCACTCTTAGTGTTTTACTATTACCCACGCCCCCACCATGTATACATCCTTAAACATTACAATTTAGTTTTGCTTGTTTTTTTAATTACAAAATAATTTATTTTACAGAAAATCTGATAATAGAAACACATCCCACATACCCTTTACCAAGTCTCCAATGGTTAACATTTGCTTTACCATTCTGAGAAAAAGAATTTTTGTAACCATTTAAATTGGTGACATAACAAGCCTTTTACCCCTAAATGTGTATTTCCTAAAAATAAGTATATTCTTTTACATAACCATAGCACAATGATCAAAGCCAAGACATTAATATTTTATATTATCTGATCTACAGATTAGTCAATAATCTTAATAATGGCCTTTATAGTAAAAAGAAAAGGTTTTCCTTGTCCAGAATCCATTAACTGTCTTGTCTCTTTTAATCTGGAACATTCTTTACTCTGTCTTTCATGGCTATGACATCTTTGAAGAGTACAGGCCAGCTGTTTGGTGGAATGACCCTTACTTTGGGCTTCCTCATGATTAAACTAATGTTATGTATTTTGGGGAAGATACTACATAAATGACATGTCCTTCCCAGTTCATCATTATCAAGAAAGACACACAACATCAATTTGTCCCAGTACTGGTGTATACTTGGATTATTTGGTTATAATGTATCTTTATCCATTTTAAAGTCACTGTTTGTCTCCCTTGGGATTAATAAACATTTTGCAGGTAGATCTTTTGAGACTATTTTCTACATGTTTATGGCTTCCTTTATGACTTAAATTTTAATGCTAAAATTTTTCTGAAATTTTGGTGTATCATGTCAGGTAACATTCCAGTTAATTTTCCATTTATTAAATAACCAACTTCCACAAGGAATGCTGAAATTCATTTGTTTTACAAGATCATTCACATTTATAATTATAAGAAGGTTATAGTATATCTCAGTATCTAATATACAGATCTGTGCCTATCCTTCCACTAGTTTCAGGTTGCTGTAATTATTGCAAGTTTATATCACAAATTACTGTGTACATAAAAGACAGAGATAAACTTAGTATTTAATAGGACAAATCCTATTTACTGTTTGTTTTATATTTACATTGTCTATTTACTGTTTTACAAACAGTAAATAATTATTCCCAACTAATTTTACTTTTTTGTTCTTTTGGATGAGCATTAGAATTATTTCCTAAAAAGAAAAAAAAATCCCAACAGTGTTTCCATTCCAATTGTTCTAAACTTATTTTGTGACGCCACTTAAAGCAAAGCATTCTCACTCCCAAAGATACTATGAATCTGATAAGCAAAGTTGCAGAGGAAAAATTAACCAAAGGTGTGTTCTTGCCTTCCTCCCTCATATATAGATGTACACACAGAATAAGCTTTACATATTTTTACATTTTCCAGAATACACCTGGAACAAACAAGGAGTTTAGCAAGGGAGTAGCAGAAGAGGGCTAGCTTGTTTGGTCATTTAACCTTCAGAAATGATTAAGAACACAACTTTATATTTTATTTTGTCCTGATATAAAGAACTGTTTGTGGATTATCCATGGTTTAAGGATATCATTAATACTAGCCACCTCTTAACACAAATATACTCATCTATTATTTAGTTCAATCGAGGACTCAATGATAATGACCTATTTGTACTGACACTCTATTGTCTTGTTGTCCTGGTGACTGGAGGCATGCATCTGTAAGGCAGCTGACCCAGGTTTGGAATGTAGTCATTGGCCAAGGAACAGAAAGAAGCTCGCCCAAATTCAAAGCAAGCCTCTGAAGTAAATCGCATTTGTACCATATTCTATGTAAATAAAACAAGAGGTGGGGAAGAAACAGTTTTCTTTCAACATTTCTGAACATACTGGTGGCTCACGGGTTTTTTTTTTTTTTAAAAAAAGGAACATTCAGGCAAAGCTCTTCTAGGTAAAAACAAGATTTGCAGAAGTTTTAAATTGGTTTCAAAAACAGATTATCTCATTGAACAAAGGGGAAAATTTGGGCATCGGTAAGAATAACTGAATTTGAGTGAAACATATCAAATAAATAAATTCATAGTAATTTAAAAAAACCTAATTGGTAGATGTTGGAAATGTTATGAAACTATTTTAAAGAGTTCAATATTGAAGACCACAAATGGTGGTGCACCATATCTACTGATATTTATAAATAGTTGTAATGTTCTTAAAGAAGAATAAGACTATTGCATCTTAATGTAAGTAACTTATTTATAAAAACGGCTATTTTTTCCCAAAACAAAAAAATTAGTGAAAAGGTACTGTTTTTATTTATTTATTTTTTTTTTTGAGATGGAGTCTCGCTCTGTCGTTCAGGCTGGAGTACAGTGACGCAATCTCAGCTCACTGCAAGCTCCACCTCCTGGGTTCACACCATTCTCCTGCCTTGGCCTCTGAAGTAGCTGGGACTACAGGGCGTGCCACCACGCCTGGCTAATTTGTTTGTATTTTTAGTAGAGACGGGGTTTCACCGTGTTAGCCAGGATGGTCTCGATCTCCTGACCTTGTGGATCCACCCGCCTCGGCCTCCCAAAGTGCTGGGATTACCGTTGTAATTTTTGTAAACTTCATTAATGCCTTGTTAGGTAGCAGCTGATTTCTCATCTGCTTCTGCATTTTTATGTTATGTAGCTTCTGGCAAACTCTGTATACCCATGAAAACAGAAGTAAAAAAACAGCAAACTGAGTCTCAGTACTATTAAACTTTTTTTTTTTTTAAACTTTAAAGAACTTCTGAAAAGGTCTCAAGGATCCCCTACAAGTCTCAAACTGTACTTGGAAAACTACTGAGTTAGAATATCACCATTTTACAATTCCTAATTAATGGATGTAGGCACTGAGCATTAGCTGCTAACATGACCAAAAATGAAAACTTTTAAAGTGGTTCTTGAAAAAAGAACACACCACACAACCTATGAAAGAGTGGATCTTTCCCATTCCTGAAATTAAGCCCTGAATCTTAAACTACAACAGCCAACCACTGGTTTACAGGTAACTGGGAGAACAGAGGAACACTAACACTATGTGGATGGCATTAGCAAAATCCAGTAGGTGGAATAAGTGACTTCGTTAGCAGGAGGGCAGAGAATAAGAATGAGTGACTGGAGAGGAAACTTAGAGGATGAAAAAAGACTTAAAGGGCGAGCAGTGTAGATTCCTTCCAGTAGTTACAAAAAGGCTCATGTTAAAACCCCAACTCTCCAGCAGATAACAACTATAAACTCTGGACAAGGTTTATAAAGACACTAAAGGGCAACCACAAACAAGCTGAAGAGGAAAGAAACAGCGCTAGGTATGTGCTTATATGCTTTTTTTTTTTTTTTTTTTAAAGGATCATCACTTGAAAGCAGTCATGCAGGGCTGCTAAAACTCAAACAGAAATACACAAGTCTTAAAGCTTAAAGTACAAGAAGACAAGAGTTTCACCACAGCCACAGCAACTGGAAAGCGAGGGGTAAATCCCAGAAGAGAGATGGCTAGAGAAAGAAAATAGGTACCACAAAACTTGTGTATCAACTCTTCCCAAGTCTCTGGCTCACTCCTGACCTATGTGTGCAGGTGGCTGACTTCAAACAGTTCAAATAAAGAACTGAGCAGAGATTTCAGCTGGCACTCACCATGGGAGAAGCAGAATTTGCTGAAGTAAAAAACAAAACAATTTAACAAATCCAACAGTTTTTGAAGGAACAAAACAGAATCCAGAGGCACTACATATACAAAGAAACAGGAAATTATGACCCATAATCAAAAGAAAAATCAATCAGCAACAGATTCTGCAATGATAAAGATTTTAGAATAAGCAGGCAATGACTTAAAATAGCTAGTACACTTATATTCAAAAACATATTACAGGCTGGATGCAGTGGCTCACGCGAGTAATCCCAGCACTTTGGAAGGCCAAGGCAGGTGGATCATGAGGTCAGTTCAAGATCAGCCTGGCCAAGGTGGTGAAACTGAAACTCTGTCTCCACTAAAAATACAAAAATTAGCTGGGCATGGTGGTGGGCGCCTGTAATCCCAGTTACTCAGGAGGCTGAGGCAGAGAATCGCTTGAACCTGGGAGGCGGAGGTTGCACTGAGCCAAGATTGTGCCACTGCACTCCAGCCTGGATGACAGAATAAGACTCCGTCTCAAAAAAATAAATAAATAAAAGATCATATTAAAAGAGAAAACATCCTTACAATAATTAAAAATGAACAAAATCTGAGCAGAGAAATGGAAACTCTAGAAATAACAGAAAAAATGTAAATACTAGAGATGGAAAATACAGTATCTAAAGTTAAAAATCAGAGCTTAAAGATAACAGAAGAGTAAGTTGAGGATAAGGGAGAAATTGTCCAATCTGTAAAGTAAAAAGATGGAGGAGAAAAAATTAAGAGAGCCTCTGGAAACTGCAGAACAGTATCAAAATGCCTAACATCCATGGAATTGGAATCTCAGAAGGAGAGCTGAGAGAGAATGAGGCAGAAAAAATATCTGGTGGGAAAATGTTGAAATTTTCCCAATTTGGTAAATGAAAAATGTATAGATTCAAGAGCATCATCAACCAGAAGTAGGATAAATACATACATATACATAAAGCATATCCAGGTGCATCACAGTCACATTCTGAAAACAAAAAGTGTTTCACAACAACCCATCACTACAAAGAAAAAACAATATGAGATAAAGTAAATTTCAAAAAAGAGTATTATCAAACATAAAAAAAGATATTACATAACGATGGTGTAATCAAGATGACATAATAATTATATACCAGCACCAATTATAAAGTTTCAAAATACATGCAGCAAAAAATTATAGAAAAAAATAGGTAAATACACACCAGCTGTGAAAATTGTTCTATCTGCAGTTACTTAACTAGACTAAAATCAGTAAGGTGGATCTACATCATCTAAACACCACCATCAATCACAGAGCTATAATTGTCATTTATAGAACACTACACCCAACAACTTCAGAAAACACACTCCTTTCAAGTACATATTGTACACTCACCAAGAGAGAACATGTGCTGGACCATAAAAGAGGTCTCAATAAAAAGGAAAGCAGTGAAAATATATTAAAAATGTTCACTGATGATATAGAATTAACTCAACAATCAACTAGTAAAGGACCTAGGAAAATCCCAAATATGCAAAAATTAAACCACTACTAAATAAATCAATGGGTCAAAGAAGGCCCACAAGGGCAATCAGAAAACATTTTGAACCAAATGATAAAATACATCAACATTTGTATAACACAGTTAAAGTAGAGCTTAAAGGGAAAATGATCACATTAAAAAGTTAATAGTTGGCAATATGAGTTTGAAGTGTGCATGTCCGCTTGAGTTTGAAGTGTGCATGTCCGCTTAAACACAAATTTTTTTCAACAAAAGTTACACCGAGTTGGCTGGGCACAGTGGCTCAAGCCCATAACCCCAGCACTTTGGGAGGCCAAGGCGGACGGATCCTTTGGGCCCAGAAGTTAGAGACCAGCCTGGGCAACACAGTGAGGCTCTGTCTCTACTAAAAATACAAAAATGAGCCAGGCATGGTGGCGTATGCCTGTGGTCACAGGTGCTTGGGAGGCTGAGGTGGGAGAATCACCTGAGCCCAGGATGTCAAGGCTGCAGTAAGCCATGATCCAGCCACTGCATTCCAGCCTGGGAGTGAGGGAACTTGTGACCCTGTCTCAAAAAACAAAAAACAAAAAATTTACACCAAGTGTCCCTGCCTCTTCGGCCTCCCCTCCACCTCTCCTGTCTCTGTTACCTCCAAGACAGCAAGACCAGTCCCTCCACCTCTTCCTCCTCCTCAGCCTACTGAACGCGAGGATGAGAATGAAGACCTTTATGACAATCTACTTCCATTTAATAAATAGTAAATAAATTTTCCCTTCTTTATTAATGTCTTAATAACATTATCTTTCCTCTAACTTTGTATTCAAAGAGCAAGCTGTAGAATCAATGACCTCAGGTCCCACCTTTAGTAAGGTAAAAATGAGGAAATAACCCAGAGTAAACAGAAGGAAATAATAAAAGAGCAAAATAATTATAGATCCCATACACATTAAGAGAGCAAGACTATTATGAATAACTTTATGTCAATAAATATGACAACTTAGATGAAATGGGCAAATTCCCTGAAAAGTACAATTTATGAAAACCAGTATGACAAAAAGATAATCTGCACTGTGGTCATTTTCACTCTCTACCGCAGTGACATCCAGATCCCGATGTGCCTTTCCAAATTCCCAAAGAGCCCAGCATCTCAATCTGGGCAACTGGTCAAAGGTGACTAAGTCATCAACTCCCAGATTCCACCATTTGGTGCCCAAAGATGCCAACAATGGAGGAAGAAATGACGAAGGAAGGGCGAGAAAACCCAGCTTGGTCTCCATGTCTCACAATGGTAGCTCAATCAGGTAGACCATATAAAAACAGGCAACAGGCCAAATTTCGCCCACAGGCTTTAGTCGGTCAACCCCTGACCCTGAATATCTAACGCAATGTTTAAAACAGAAAACTGAAGGATTTGTACTACCTGACTTCAAGACTTACTAGAAAGGCAGAGTAACCAAAAGACAGTGTTGTATGGCATAAGGGTTAACAAATAAATAAATGACACTAAATAGAGAACATATAACCCATAATTACGTGGTCTTTTCTTTTCTTTTTTTTTTTTTTGAGAAACAACATCTCATTCTGACGTCCAGGCTGGAGTGCAGTGGTGCAATCACAGCTCACTGCAGCCTAAAATCTCCCCAAGCTCAAGTGATCCTCCCACCTCGGCCTCCCAAACTAACTGGGAAGACAGATGCACACCACCACGCCAGGCTAATTTTTGTATTTTTTGTAGAGGCAGGGTCTCACCATGTTGCCCAGGTTGGTCTTGAACTCCTGGGCTCAAGCCATCTGCCCAACTCTGCCACCCAAAGTGCCAGGATTACAGTCGTGAACCACCATGCCCGGCCTGGTCATTTCATTTTTGACAAAGACTCCAAAGCAACACTGAGGAAAGAAAAGTGTTTTCAACAATAGAGCTAGAAGTGTATATATTCATGTAAAAATACGAACCTCAATCCCTATCACACCATCCACTAAAATTAATTTGAGATGGATCACAGATGTAAATGTAAAGCTTCTAAAATATATCAGATTATCCTCATGATTTAAGAGGAAGCAGATTTTTTAAGACAGGGAAGAAAAAAGGAAGAAGGGTTATTTTTAAAATCACACTTTAACTTACTTTATATGAATGTGAATAAAAAAAAACAAAACAGTGCCTCAGGAGTAGGCTCCGTCTCCACTAAAAAAAAAAACAAACAAAAAATGAGCCAGGCATGGAGGCATATGCCTGTGGACCCAGCTGCTTGGGAGGCTGAGGTGGGAGAATCACCTGAGCCCAGGAAGTCAAGGCTGCAGTAGGCTGTGACCCAGCCACTGCACTTCAGCCTGGGAGGGACAGAAGTTGAGACCCTGTCTCAAAAAATTCAGGGAAGGACTGAATAGGAAGAAGTGTCCAGTGACTGTCTGTAATGATGCTTATGTGCTATATTTGTACAGGTCTTTAGGTTACCAAATTGGAAGCAATGATCAAAACTCATCCAAAAGTACACTTAAGATTCTTAAGCTCCACTGTATGTAAATTATACCTAAAAAAATTGAATGAATACTGAATTCTAATTAATGATAGATATACTGGGCTAGGCGCAATGGCTCAAGCCTATAATCCCAACACTTTAGGAAGCCAAGGTGGATGGATCACCTGAGGTCAGGAGTTCAAGACCATCCTGGTCAACATGGCAAAACCCCATCTCTACTAAAGATACAAAAACTAGCCCAGCGAGGTGGTGGGCACCTGTAGCACCAAATCCTCCAGAGACTGAAGCAGGACAATCTCTTGAACCCAGGAGGTGGAAGCTGCAGTTAGCCAAGATCACACCACTCTAGCCTGAGCGACAAGAGCAGGACGCCGCCTAAAAAAAAAAAATTAGGCCAGGCACGGTGGCTCACACCTGTAATCCCAGCACTTTGGGAGGCTGAAGCAGGTGGATCACCTGAGGTCAGGAGTTCACGATCGATCAGCCTGGCCAATATGATGAAACCCCGTCTCTACTAAAAATACAAAAAATTAGCTGGGCATGGTGGCAATCACCTGTAATCCCAGCTACTCAGGAGGCTACGGCAAGAGAATCACGTGAACCTGGGAGGCGGTGGTTGCAGTGAGCCACGATCATGCCACTGTACTCCAGTCTGGGCAACAAGAGCGAAACTCTGTCTCCAAAAAAAAATTTTTTTAAATTTAATTTAAAAATAAAAGATATACTGCAGTTTATAGAAGTGATGTGAACTAATGTTTTGAACTTACTTTGAAATATAAGATGGACTGATGAACGAGTATAGATATCTGCTGAGGCAAATACAGCACAATGTTTATTTTACCTGTATAATTTTTCAACTTTTATATGTATTTGGAATTTTTCACAATAACGTTGGAGGAGGGGAGGAAAACAGGTAGATCTGGCCATTGTGCTATGGCTCTGAGCATTCTCTGCCCAAGTCCAGAGTCTTGCTGTAGCTATCTAGGAGAGCAGGTTCTGAGAGACAATGTAGCAGATAGCCAAACCAGGCTCCCTGCAGGCAGAGCAGCTCACCTGCCGTAAGACCTACGACACTATGCTGCCATTAGATGGCACAAAGCAGGACAAGTTCTATCAAAACATAACTGCTCATAGCCACTCCATCCTTGGAAAGAACCTAGGATCACAGGCCAGTATGAGACTGTCCTTGGGGAAGTGGTGGGAAACATGGTCCAGTAGGAGACTGACCAAAAAATATCACCCAAATCAACAAGAAGTTATTGCAGGCATGGCCTTTGGCTACTACTACCCAAACCTTAAACATCATTACCAATTCCTCAAAAACCTATGAGGCTTGAGGGCCTGTTTATTTTCTTCTTACCAGCTCATAACATACCCCATAATCAGATGGCATACTCTGTTGCCAAAATGAATGTCAGTTGCTGTCCTGACAAACAAACAGGCCTCTTTTTCCTGCAGTAAGAACCCAGTATCAATTTTAAGGAGACTGAGTAGTAGCTGATGTCAGAGCAATGGAAAAGACACAGGAAAAGGACTACAACTCAGATGTGTACCAGGTAGCACTCATGCTGCGTGAGTGTCTCACAAGGCACTGGAAGTCACCTGAGCTGCTATGTTTCCCAGGGACTTCAAGCTGGCAGGGGCCGCAGGTTACAGACTATCCAGCCCCAGAATAACTACCTGGCCCGAGGCCCCCACTGTCTTAACACAAACTTCAGGGTGAATCTATGCCACATACCACTAGCACACACCCGTTACAGTCCAATCTTTGCAGATGTCACTGTGAACCATTTAGCCTCCAATCCTTCTTCTTTTTTTTTTTTTTTGTGAGACAGAGTCTCACTCTGTCACCCAGGCTGGAGTACAGTGGTGCCATCTTGGCAGACTGCAACCTCTGCCTGCTGGGTTCAAGCGATTCTTGTGCCTCGGCCTCCAGAGTAGCTGGGATTACAGGCACACGCCACCACACCCAGCAAATTTTTGCATTTTTAGTAGAGATGGGGTTTTGTCACATTGCCCAAGCTAGTCTCAAACTCCTGGCCTCAAGTGATCCACCTGCCTCAGCCTCCCAAAGTGCTGGGATTACAAGCATGAGGCATGGTGCCCAGCCAAGCCTCCCATCCTTTACAAGCAGTACAAAGTTTTAACGCCCATTTTAACCACTCAATGTGTGGATCTTGCCTGGATCCTCATTCAAACAGACCATTAAGAAAAAAAAGAAAAGTAGGATACTTATGAACAACAGAAAACTTAAACACTGACCAGATGACTAGATCACTGTTAATTGTCATAGGGACAAAAATAACACTGTTGCTATATATATTTTAAAGCCCTTGAAGTTTACAGATAACATGAGAGCTGAGTTTACGGATGAAATTTTATGTCTCACATTTGCTTAAAAATAATAAAAAGACAGCCATGTGTTGATGGAAGTTTGTTATATTATCTACTTGTGTAAATGCATTAATACCTCCACAAAAAAAAGTCTTTTTTTTTTTTTTTTTTTTTTTTTTGAGGCAGAGTCTCGCTCTGTCGCCCAGGCTGGAGTGCAGTGGCGCGATCTCGGCTCACTGCAAGCTCCGCCTCCCGGGTTCACACCATTCTCCTGCCTCAGCCTCCTGAGTAGCTGGGACTACAGGCGCCCGCCACCACGCCCGGCTAATTTTTTGTATTTTTGGTAGAGACGGGGTTTCACCATGGTCTCGATCTCCTGACCTTGTGATCCGCCCGCCTCGGCCTCCCAAAGTGCTGGGATTACAGGCTTGAGCCACCGCGCCCGGCCAAAAAAAAGTCTTTTAAAAAGAAACAAAAACGTTTAATGATTTATATTGTTTTAATTAGAGTCAAGTAAGATTTTTTAGAAGATAACACACAATGGCAAGAAAAAAACAAGGTAAGAGATTACAGGAAGCTAGAATGGTAAGGCAAACAGTTAGAAAGAAATAAACACAGTAACCTGGAATATGTAATGTAAAAAAAAATTAAACTCTCAGAGTAGTTACAAACTAACAACATAACATCTAGCTTCTTCTATAAAGCTTTGGGTTTTCTGTCATCATTCAAAAAGACCCACAGGTTATGATATGTTCAAAATAAAGACATGTCTACATTTTCTACATTTTTGTTAATTAGTATATTTCTCTGAAAGCCAACAGTTAATTATCAAAGAATACACTCTAAATATTTTCAACTTTACTAAGTTACTACTGACTAGATTCAGCTAATATTTAGAAGAGCTATGGTGCCATACCTTTCTTTCAAAATGCTTAAGAGGCCAGACATGTGCATAAATACGCAGACACTAAATAAATATCCCTTAAATAATACAATAGTGTGCTTTAATATTTTAATTGGATGGTTTTAAAACTCAAATATCCCTCTAGGAAGCTATTCCCTCAATTAATTAATTTTGTAGTTTAAAATGTTTTCCAATGTATTATTAGTGAATGTTTTCATTTATTGATACCATCATACTGACTGAAATTCTGCAAAAATTTATCTCCACCCTAAATTCAATTCAAAGCATGCCATGTTCCTACGTCATACTTATTTTCTGCGTTTAGGAATCAACTGGAAAAGTATCTTTGCCCATAAAAGCACGATCTTGGGCAAGTAACTAAACCTGGGGGAAAAATTTTTTTTTAATTTTAAAAAATAAAATAAAACCATGATCTTACATCTATATAACACATCAATTTTCAAAATGTTTTCCTATATACTACCTTCAAATCAAGCTCATGAAATAGGCAAAACAGATACTTCTCACAGATTACAAAGGAAAATGAAGCTCAGGGAAGTGGTTTGCCCAAGGTGACAAGGTTCATAAATTGGTGGTAATCAAACTAAACCATGGAGTTTTTTGAGTCCTAGTAAATTAGCCAGGCATGGTGTTACATGCCTGTAATCCCAGCTACCTGGGAGGCTGAGGCAGGAGAATCACTTGAACCCGGGAGGTGGAGGTTGCAGTGAGCCAAGATGGCACCACTACACTCCAGCCTAGGCAACAGAGTAAGACGCCATCCCCCCGCTCCCCCAAAAAAAGAAACTCACTTGGATATATATGCTTGTGCATTTTCACTGCTTTAGGTATAATTAAGAAATATGCAAGATTATACCACAGAGATGTCTATAACGTCTCGAGGTCAGTAAGACCAATACAGAAGAAACTAAGAGCAATAACAAAAAAAAAATTTTTTTTTTGTAAATCTTTTAGTGCATGCTATTTTTTTAAACAGTTAAAAATACTTACGGGGGTGTTAGAATCTGAGGGATAAAAACTCCTGAAAGACTGATAGGATTAGAAAAGAAAAGTCAAGCAAAAATAAAAGCCAGCATTGGTAAAATGGTAAAAAATTAGAATACAGATAGCACATATGGGAAACAAAACAAAGATCATTGTAGTTAAAACATTTCTGCTGGCAATAAGGTTAAGAAGCCAGGTCATAAAAAGATTTACATTGCACGCTGAAAAATAAGAGTTCTATACATCTTCAATCAACAGATCTTCAATGTGCAGACCAAACTGGGTCATCACTGGCTTGTTTTTATATTGCCTTAATCTAAAGATGGTTTTTACACTAAATAATTGTGTGTGTGTTAGGGAGGAGAAGTGGATTTCAAACAAAGTTATGCAACAGAGAATACAGGTGGCCCACAAAGCCTACAATATTTACTATCTGGCCATTAGAAACAGTTTGCCAACCCCAGATGTGAGCAACAGAATAATTGTAAATCCTGAATTATTGAGTATGTAACTTAACTCTGCCACTCTACAATGACAACATATTGTTACTAAAATAACTATCAATTTTCATTATTATTAAACTCAGCAGAAAATTGAAGTTAAAATGCTCCAAGAGTTTAAACACATAACCCGAATATTAATGTAAATGACATGACAGTATGCTATGAAAACTGACAAATTCCCCTAAAGAAACCATCCAAACCAAGAATGAAAATGAAAACTGATAATTCTTCTTATAACTTCTACCACTTTAGATTCAGATTCAATAAATAAATACTATCTGAAAAGAAATATGCTGGGAATTTTCACAAGCTGGCCTAATTTTAAAAATCCTAGCATTTTTATACACAGGTATTCTATTTACTACTAATAGAAAGTAAGGCTCAGAAGCTTCTTGCCCAAGGTTCATAACCTGCATAGTCCAAATCTGAGCTTTCAGCACAAGACCACTGTACTTTTATTATGTCTCGGCCCTAAAAGACTGCAAGGGGAGGGCAGGAATCATCTCAGTTTTTGTATCCCTAGGGCCTAAGGGCAGTTCCTGGCACACAGCAGGCAATTTATTTTTTTATTTTTATTTTTATTTTATTTTACTTTTTTGAGACGGAGTCTCACTCTGTCGCCCAGGCTGGAGTGCAGTGGCACGATCTTGGCTCACTGCAAGCTCCGCCTCCCGGGTTCACGCCATTCTTCCACGGCAGGTAATTTATTAGTAAATTTCCGCTTCAAAAATGAATCAATCATGAACGTTAATGGGAAAAGTGTACGTTATTGCATGGGTTTTCAAAGCAATCATTTTGTTTTGTTTTTAATCTAGTAAAAGATAATCAAATACTGGCATGCAATGCGTGATTTTACTCCTACACATAGACCATGCCTGTGGAGCATCAATGCTTTTTCTTTTTTAGAGACAGTCTCGCTCTGTTGCCCAGGATGGAGTGCAGTGGCACAATCTCACTGTAACCTCCACCTCCCAGGTTCAAGTGATTCTCCCATCTCAGCCTCCCAAGTACCTGAGATTACAGGTGCACACCACCAAGGCTGGCTATTTTTTTTTTTTCAAATACATACATATTTTTAGTAGAGACAGAGTTTCGTCATGTTGGCCAGGCTGGTCTTGAACTCCTGGCCTCAACTGATCGGTTCGCCTCAGCCTCTCAAACTGCTGGGATTACAAGCATGAGCCACCACACTTGGCCAGTAGTAATGTTTTTACTTTTAGTCTTCAAACATAATTAGGAAGGTTAACTTACTACTAGAAAACATAAACTATACATATTTCAAAATAAAATTATTTCTACATTTTCTTTTCTATTGAATTATCTATCCGTAGCAGCGTTCACCAGTCCACCTTCCATTAACTTTATAATCAGAAGTTAATCCACCTTCCTTTAACTGGAAAACCATGATTTGCCCATGACATCACAAATGAGGATATACAGAAAATCACTACAGAATTTCTTTTTTTTTGAGACAGTATCTCTCTTGGTCACCCAGGCTGGTGTGCAGTCAGTCATATGATCATGACTCACTGCAGCCTTGAACTCCAGGGCTCAAGCAATGCTCCCACCACAGCCTCCTGGGTACCTGGGACTACAGATATATATCACCATGCCTGGCTAATTTTTGAATTTTTGTAGAGATGGGATCTCGCTTTGTTGCCCAGGTTGGTCTCAAATTCCTGGTCTCAAGGAATCCTCTCACCTCCACTTCCCAAAGTGCTGGGATTATAGCGGAGCTACAGTGCCAAGATCACTACAGGTTTTTTGTTTTGTTTTGTTTTTAAAGTTTGATACAAAAGAAAGCATTACAAAAGAAATACATAGAAACTTTTTGTGAAATATTTTGGTTCTGAAAAAAATGACAAAAATTACTGCAGCAAATAAATACAAAGTGCTCCAATGCAAAATATTTTACTAGCATCTGGCATATTATGTTCTGTAACTTAACAATGTACATATCTGCTCCACCAAACACACTGTAGAAGTCTATAAACACTAAAGTAATAGTCAAGAAATTTGTAAACCACATCTGTAGAAACTAATGATACACTCTGTAAAAAGTATGGTCTCTATGCATATCTATAAACAGTAATAACATTATTTGCTTACCACAGCTACTAATACAGACCAATACAGATATACTTTATTGATGACTAAAATATAATTAGTATTGCCATCAGTTGTGCGATTGTATGCATGCCCTTTGCCCTGTAACTTGGTAGCCCACCTCACTCTGATTCTGGGCTTGGAGCACGACTTTCTTTGGTAATAGGATGTTTAACTATAATGCAAGTATTAAAACAGAATTAAATTATATATGCAGAAGACCATACACAGATGTTTCCCACATATAAATGTCTGGAGGAACATTCATAGCATATGGCACGCAGGTTAATTCTGTTCAACACATTACAAGTCATTCACCATTCATGGTGCTTGCCTGCTTAAGCCAGCAACATCCTCCAATAGTGACAACAACCAAACATGCCCTCCAGCACACTAAAACTCCCTGGTAGGGATCAAAGATCCAAGGCTGCTGCCGAAGCCAATAAACTTTCTGATCTTTTAATTTTGGAAATATTCATCTTCAGGCATGAACTCATTCACGCACAAGATGTATGATAGAGCCTTTTTAATCCAAAACTTAATGTGACTGAATATGGTCCTTTCCAAACTATTAAAAGGTGACAAGAGAAACATGGCAACTTATTTTGAAATGTAAACTCACGTTCTGGTACTATTCCCTATGCAAGTGATACTTATGATTTAAAGGTTTAAAAAAGATGAACGGATAATAAAATACTTGCACTTGAAATCCATAAATATTTGGTTATAAAGCTGTACCAACTGTCCCACATTTCGTATCTTCACCCTCTACACACCTCTCAAAATTTTAAGATACTGTTAATACTGCAAAGAACCAAACACACCTGTCCATTATTTTTGTTCTAAGATGTTCTTTGGTACACTATGAGAAGATATGTGTGTCTTTCTTAACAAGCATTTACAAGGTTAGTATATTTCCTAGCAACCTATTGCAAGTTTCCCTTCTTTTTTTTTCTACTGTTTGCTCCATCTTCAGTGACTTTCACTACCAGCTTAGGTTCTAGTTACCCTCAAAACCCAATAAATGTGTTACCTGTTCTGTGGGGTCTTCCCAATCCTCTCCTTCCCACCAGAATACTGGGTCCCTTTTTCATACTACTGCTGATACTTCTTATTCTTATCATTATTTATCTAACACCATGTTGCAATTATCTGTTATGTATCTGTTGCACCAACTGTGAGCCCTTTGTCCACTAAGCCAGTGTAACACATCTATAACCACATCCATAATACCCAGCATAGTGACAGTGATTGTCATGGTTAAGTACTTCGAGTGGTCTACCAACTTGCATACCTCTTTGTAGGATTTAAGATTCATGAATACGTTTCAGTCACTTCTAACATTTACATTTTGCTTCTACTTTTTGATACAGTGAGTTCCTCAAAATCAACTAATTTTTATATACTCTAAATTTACCTTAATGCTACAGCGTTAAAAAATATTCCTTCAGAAATCCTGCCATACATGACAATAAGGATGAATCTTGAGGATATTACACGAAGTGAAATATGCCAGTCACAGAAGGACAAATATTGTATAATTCAATTTATATGAAGTATCTAAAATAGTCAAACCCAGAGAAGCAGAGAGTACAATCAGGGGTACCAGGGGCAGAAGATAAAATGAGGAGCTGTAGTTCAACTGGTATAAAGTTAAATGATTAATTTCTAGAGATCTGCTATACAATGCTATGTCTGTAATTAACCATACAATATTGCACACCTAAAAATTTGTTAAGAGAGTAGATCAATGTTCCCACCACATTTAAAAAAATGTATACGCCTTCAATCTTGATTTTTTTGGACCAGTCTCCACCTAATTGTATCTCACATGTTGTTAAATGGACTGCTGTTATCACAGTTTTGTTACTCTGGTTTTACCTACTGTCATATTTTTAATCTAAAGATAGAATAATATTTATTTCTGATTCCATTCTAATTTCCAAAATTTTGCACACGAAGCCAACATCCTAAGAAAGTAACTTCAAGTGTGCACTGTTAATCCCACTTGTAAACTTTACACAAATAGTTCAAATTGTATTTTAATCAACATATATATTATTCTTTTTTTTTTTTTTTTTTGAGATGGAGTCTCGCTCTGTCGCCCAGGCTGGAGTGCAGTGGCTGGATCTCAGCTCACTGCAAGCTCCGCCTCCCGGGTTTACGCCATTCTCCTGCCTCAGCCTCCCGAGTAGCTGGGACTACAGGCGCCCACCACCTCACCCAATTAGTTTTTTTGTTTTGTTTTGTTTTGTTTTTTGTATTTTTTAGTAGAGACGGGGTTTCACCATGTTAGCCAGGATGGTCTCGATCTCCTGACCTCGTGATCCGCCCGTCTCGGCCTCCCAAAGTGCTGGGATTACAGGCTTGAGCCACCGCGCCCGGCCCATATATATTATTCTATGCTTACTGTCATTAAAAGCCTTCTACCCTTTCATCCAACTTTACATGTTCTTATAATATAGTCACATTAGTCTGGAATCTGAATACTCAAAATAATTTGTCATTGGCAAAATTTTGAGACTTCAAAATGTGCTCTCTTCTTTAAATCATGTATTTAAAAATATTTCATAGCTGTGAATTTATATTTCCTCACTATTTTAGAACCAAAAGCACATGGACATCACAAGCAGGCAAACAATTTTAAGATATTACTTTCAAAATATTAGGAAGGCAGAGTGTAAAACGCTTGCATATATTTTCTAAGGGTCAAAGAGAAGATTAAAACTAATAAAATCTTAATATTTAACTTATGTTTATTAAGGATATCAAAGATGCAACCAGAAGAGTACCACTAAAGTACTACTTATCCTTTCTAGAAAATGAGACTTTTCTGTCAAATAATAATAGCTATTATTAATCAACTTGGGTTAACTGGTTCATCCTTACCCCAGGATTATAAAAAATGCCCACTCTCTTTAATTTTATTAATTTTAAAAATATTAGAAAAATTTAAAACCTTTTACTAATAGCAAAACATAGAGCTAAAAGCAAACAAGCAAACAGAATGGAATTACTGGAAGCCCATTAAAGGCAAGAAGAAAAAAAGCTTCCATCCAAATATACCATCTGACTCCCAAAGACACTAGGCTGCCACTGAGAACTACTAACCTCCTCCCTACTGAACACTTGCTAAACATTACACATCACATACACATCCAAAGTTAAAAATTTAGGAAAAATAGAGGACTTCAACCCCTAACAAGTTTAACATAACATCACAAAATGAACTCTCTTCCTCTTTTTTGACTTTTAAAGCAAAGACTAACAGTAACTGCAATAATGGGTGTCCTCCGAAACACCTTTTATATTCAAGACTGATGACTTTTAAATACACACATGTCAACCTCAGATTTACAGTAAAGTGTTTATGTAGTAAACAATTCCAAATACATTGTTGAGTAATTTTAAAATATCCAAATATAAAATCCAAAAATAACTTTTTTAGACTGCGAAATTCAACATTTTAAATAACTTATTAAATCTTATTAAAATGACTGCCAACAAAAAAGTTGAAAATTGCAAAAAAAAAAAAAAAAAAAAACCACTTACTTCATTTCCATGTTTTTGTAAGAATTCAATCTCCTGTTGTGTGAATGTTGTCATGGAGATAGATTTCACCCTGTGTGGTGGATTTAATCCTCGTCTGAAAGATAAAATATTTCACAAAATTTACTAGTACATACCACATGTTTAAAATGACACATCTAGTGATTCAAAACATTTTAACCAATGTATAAACTTGAAACAGTGTTTTCATTCCATAAACTCAAAGTATTTTTAAATTATTTTAAACTATTAAACTTCATAACAGATGTTCAAGTTTGGTTAGACTCATTAAATAATAGACCTAACAATAAATTCAAGTAACTACCTAGTTAAAAACACAAAGTAACTGTGACACATGAGTTTCTAGGAACTGCAAATAGTGCTTTAGTGTGTCTCTGATGAAAAGGCTATACATGTGAAGAGCTCTATGGTAAAGAATTTTAATTCTTTAAATATTTCACATCTCCTAAGAAACAATGATATAAGACCGGAGCCATACAAATATCCTTATCAAACAGTTGTTACCTTTAAATAAGTTTAAGACTAATTTAGAAAACTATATTAAAAGTAATGTCATGAATTGAGGTAATAAGCCAATTAGTAAAGTCCTATCTTGCCATCAATTCAAGTAAGAATTTATAATAAAGAACATTTTCAGTCACCTCAGAAGGCAGTGAGTGTAAAAGAGGAAACCGCAAGGACACATGGAAGAGATTCAAAAAATTGCTGGATGCATGATTAAACAATTTTTAAGGTCCTTTACAACCCTGAAGCCTTTTCTGTATGGATGGCCTTAAAAGGACTTTATCTTGATGTTTGAACACGCACATGAAAAACTGAGTGGAACAGATTTAATAATTATTTACATGTTGTCCAACTATCTTGTGGGCAGGTCCACCCACAAGAATAATGGCCAAATAATCTATGCAAAGCAACAAGTAACCTATGCAAAGTTCCATAAAACTACTTTGGGCTCATGCTCTCTGACAAATGTCTCATTTGAATGCTCGGTTCTACAGCAATTACTGTAGTAATATTTTTAAAGAATTTGTCAATTTGTAATCATTCACACTAATTAAATAGGATATTTAACAATGACGTAAAATAATAAATGCACCCAAAAAAAGTGTTTAAAAAATATTTGAGAACATTTTGAATAATTAAATATAGTGCGTAACATTCTAAAAATTCACCGTATTTTGGGGCCGGTTGCTGTGGCTCACATCTGTAACCCCAGCACTTTGGGAGGCCGAGACGAGGAGCTCACTTGAGGTCAGGAGTTCAAGACCAGCCTGGCCAGCATGGCAAAACCCTGTCTCTATTAAAAATACAAAAATAAGCAGGGAGTGGTGGCATGCACCTGTAATCTCAGCTACTCGGGAGGCTGAGACATGAAAATTGCTTGAACCCAGAAGGCAGAGGTTGCAGTGAGCCAAGATCGCGCCACTGCACTCCAGCCTGCATGACAGAGCAAGATTCTGTCTCAAAAACTAATAATAAAATTTAAAAACTAATAAAAACAGTATTTTTGTCAAAACACAAAGGAAAAGCTCCTCAACTGACTGCTTCTTTTTCTCCCTCTTGTCACAGATAAATGTCATCTTTCAGATCATGATCTGAATGAAGACAAGTTACACTTCATTTGTTTCAAATTTCAAGGTAAGGAAAAGTTAACTTGGGTTTGGCTGTTGTTTTGTTTTGCTTTGTTTACATTTTATACTAATTTTTTCCTTCTGTTGTCATAAAATAGGGAAATAATGACTGAACAAGAAGAACTAAGTAACCGAAATTTTATTCTGGTAAACTCTCAAACTTGGCCAGGCGCGGTGGCTCACACCTGTAATCTCAGCACTTTGGGAGGCCACGATGGGCGTATCACTTGAGGTCAGAAGTTCGAGACCAGCCTGGCCAACATGGTGAAACTCCATCTCTACTAAAAATACAAAAATTAGGCAGCGTGGTGGCACTTGCCAGCTACGCAAGACCATCTCTACTAAGAATACAAACATTAGGTGGGCGTGGTGGCGCTTGCCAACTACACAGGAGGCTGAGGCAGGAGAATCGCTTGAACCTGGGAGGCGGAGGTTGCAGTGAGCCGAGATCGCACCACTGCATTCCATCCTGGGCAGCAGACTGAGAACCTGTCTCCAAAAAAAAAAACTCTCAAACTTGATTCTGAAGAAACAACCTCAGTAGTAACTTGCAAGTACCTTTACAGCTTGCAATCACAAAATAAGGCTCTAAAGACTAGTTCCAAATTTCTAAAAGTGGCCAGGAGTGGTGGCTCATGCCTGTAATCCCAGTGCTTTGGGAGGCCAAGGTGGGAGGATCACTCAAGGTCAAGAGTTCGAGACCCGCCTGGCCAACATGATGAAACCCTGTCTCTACTAAAAACTACAAAAATTATCTGGGTGTGGTGTCACACACCTGTAGTCCCAGCTACTCCCGAGGCTGAGGCAGGAGAATTGCCTGAACCCGGGAGGTAGAGGTTGCAGTGAGCCGAGATTGTGCCACTGCACTCCAGCCTGGGCAACATAGCGAGACTCCATCTCAAACAAACAAATAAATTAATTAATTAATTAATTTCCAAAAGTGAAAATTTAGAAAAGTCATTATTACTTAGGGCACAACACTTTGATTCCAACTCATCCTCCATGAGAACAACACTTAATTCACCCCTTTCAGGGAGATTTAATCATTTATGATATAATACTTCCATTCTACCTTGCCCCAAAACAATATAAAAAGGAATTAACATATTATTGTTCTCTCAAATGCCTCTTACTCCCTCCTTACCTTGCAACTTTGTCTCTCCTTATTCTGTAATATCTCCTCGTTGTTTCAGACAAGCCTTTACCTTTCTACCTACTGGCAATATCTCCTTTTTAAAAATGGAAAAGGCAAAGGAGTAACTTTCTGATGACGAAATATCAAGCACTATTAAAAGGATGTATGTTTCGGAAATTTTGGAGCGAACAACTGTACCTGTATACTTCTCAAATTGTTCAATGAGGAAATAACAATTCATAAAGCTAACCCTAAATCTTTAAGTTACATCACACATATGTAATCTCACAAATGCAGTACAGTGTGTAAATATAGCCCAGGCCCCACCATATCACAAGGTCTACTAACGCGCAAAGAAGGTATTCATATTAGCTAAATAAGTGAACAAAATTTTAAACTTATGAAACAAGTACAACCAGAATGTACTCACAACCAAATGAGGAAAGGACATTTTTTCCAAGTGAAATCTGTTACAGGATTTGTTACCCGTTACAGGATTTACTCAAATGAACTTTCTCAGTACACTCACAATAGTATTCAATTTACAAAATGGCAGACAATTTTACAAGGCTACACTTATTACATAAATTGAGTAACCAAGAGGAAATTTTATGCGTTCATGTTGCTTTCTCTAATTGCTCTTTTATATTCCATTTATTCAGGGATATTAACTATATTCTCAATGCAAGGCTGTACACGGATTTTTCATTTTTTTAGCCTTCAAAAGCTTTGTACATGGATTTTATATGTTTATATAAGAGTCTGAAAAAAAGCTGAAGACTGATTCCATCAATGTCTTAATCTCGGAGTGATGAGCTGCAACAAAAATGAGTAGTCTCGCCCCCACACCACCCACACCCCACCCTACCCACCCCTACGCCAAAAAATGAGTAGTCTCAAACACTGATAGTGGGATAAACTCACCAATTTTTATTAAGAACCTCATTATTCCCATTTGACCCAGCTATGCCACTTTTAGGAATCAATTCTAAAAAAAGAATTGGATATACAGCTGACCACCTATGTACAAGATGTTCACCAAACATTATCCATAATAGGAAAACATCGGAAACATTTCACACCAAAAAGGAAATGGTTAAATAAGTGACAATTTTAAAAAGTATGACATTATGCACTTACAATTGTGCTTTAACTTTTTAAGATAAAAATTATATAGTATTCTCAGAACTAATTTTTTTAAATCAGCAAAAAAAAAGACAAACCAAATACTCCAAAATGTTAACAGTTCTTGTACATGTGATGAGATCGAATCAATTTTTCTCTATTCATAAATTTCTATTCTCTCCAAATTTTCTATAATAAATACTACTTATTCTGCAGTAGGAAAAAAGGGGTGAGAAATAATGGAAAGTCCAATTGACTAGTAGCAGTACTCAAAAAATTTAGATTTTTAGTCTTGGCTTTATGAATGTGAACGTCTATGCTGAAGAATTAGAAAAAGCAATTAAGAGAAGGAGGGAACGGTTTTCCAATCTAAGACTTTCTTCCAATTGTTCTAAAACCTGGAAAACCTTTCCTCGCAAATCCTATGATACCCACCAACATTAACACCTTATCTTCATTTCTCTAAATCAAGGCTTCTTAACTTTGGCATTATTGACATTTTGGGTTGGATAATTCTTTATTGTGGAGGGGTGTCCTATGCATTGTAGGATGTTGAGCAGCATCTGCATTCCTAGCTCTACTCACTAAATGTCAGTAGCACCCTTCATCAGATACTGACAATCAAAACTGTTTCCAGACATTGCCAAATATCCCCCACGGGGTAAAACCCCTTCAGTTGAGAACCACTGCTCTAAATATAATAAATACGTAAATTACCAAGCAAAAGAAATTAATGGAATTTCTTTGGCTCTCTATTAAGATATAAACTCTACCAAGGTTCAATTATCTTGCATAACTTTCTTTTCAGAGTAACAGAAAACAGAATAAATATTTCTCTCTCTGAAACAATAAACAACAAAGTAAACATACATGTTTAAGATTCATATAGAAAATATATTAAAATTTAAATTAGAAAACAGACTAAGGAAAGTGTCCACAACAAATAACCAAGAATAAACTATACCATATAAAGCACTCTTATATGAACTGGTCGGCAAAATGTAACTTAATAAGGTAGAAGGAAATTAATATATATACAGTATCTAGACTGGCACGTTACATATTTAATCTCATTAATTTCTACTTCCAACAGTACGGCAAAATGAAAAGCCTCCTCTACTACAATATGATAGTCCATAAATAACCCCCCAAAAACCCTATGACTATTAACATACTATTGAACTTTTTAGAAAGGGAAATCTCTAAGGATCCCCCACCCCACAGAAAAGAAAGACACAAAATTAAAAATTAAGCTGAAACCAGAAATGTGCCCCACATTATGCACAAGATGCAATGTTGCTCAGAAGGCAAGTGCCAACAATAGCCAAGGCGAGATGAGAGAGCTCAACCTCAGATATCTCTGTGAAGTTAAACCTAAGACCCTGGATGGAAAATAAAATACCTTCAGGTTACACAGGATCCTAGGATCCCATGAACATGCAAATTCTCTCTAAAGGAATGCATTTTCAATTTAAGCTATCAAGATTTCCAAATATTAAGTTCAATACAATATGAGGCTGCAATAAAAATTATCACACAAAAATGAAACAAACCAATGTGCTTGAGTCAGTAAATGCAAAAGATTAACAGCACCTCCCTCCAAGACTTTAGTTATCAGAATTACCAGTTGCAAAATATAGTATATAGGGAACATTAAAATAAATGAAAGATGGAGTAAAAATGAACAGGAAATATGTAATTGTCAGAACGAGGCAAATTTAAAAATCAGAATTTTCAGAAATGAAAAACTATAAATGTGGAAATCAAAAATTCACCAAATAAGAAAGCAGACTAGACATACCTAAAGAGACAATTAATGAACTGGAAGGTAACACTGAAGTGATAATGACTGAGATTTTTCAGATCCAATAAAAGTCATGCATCTACAGATATAAAAAGCCCATCAAAATATAGATAAATAAAATCCAATTTGAAAACAATTCGGGCTGGGTGCAATGGCTCACACCTGTAATCCCAGTACTCTGGGAGGCCAAGGCAGGTGGATCACCTGAGGTCAGGAGTTCCAGATCAGCCTGGCTAACCTAGTGAAACCCCATCTCTACTGGAAAAAAAAAAAAAAAAATTAGCTGGGCGTGATACCTGATTACAGGTACCTGTAATCCTAGCTACTCAGGAGGCTGAGGCAGGAGAATCACTTGAACCTGGCAGGCGAAGGTTGCAGTGAGCCAAGATCACGCCATTGCACTCTAGCCTGGGCGAAAGAGCAAGACTCCGTCTCAAAAAAAAAAAAAGGAACAATTCAGTGAAACTTCAAAGACAGAGAAGATCTTAAAAGCAACTGGAAAGAAAATATAGGGAACAAAATTTGGCTAGCAGTAGACTTCTCAATGGAAAGGAGAAGACCATGGAATATTATCTTCAAGTGGTAAGAAAAAATAACTTGTGAATCCAGCAAAGCTGTATTTGAAGTATAAGATCAAAATAACAGTATCTTCGGATAAAACAAACAAACAAACAAAAAAAAAAACCACTAGGCCAGGCACGGTGGCTTATGTGTGTAATCCCAGCACTTCAGGAGGCCAAGGTGGGCAGATCACTTGAGTTCAGGAGTTTGAGACCAGCCTGGCACATGGTGAAATCCCACCTCAATTAACAACAACGACGAAAAAATACAAAAATTAACTGGGCATGGTGGTGCACACTTATAATCCCAGCTACTGGGGAGGCTGAGGCAGGAAGATCACTTGAATCCAGGAGACAGAGGTTACAGTGAGCCAAGCTCATGCCACTGCACTCCAGCCTGGCTAACAGAGTGAGACTCCATCTCAAAAACAAAACAAAACTAAGAGATCTTCGTTAAAGAAGCTTATACTGTATATACTTTAAGAAGAAAAATGACCCAAGAAAGTCTAGAGATGCAAAAGGATAAGCAAAGAAAACTGTAACTGGCAAATCTAAACAAATATCTTATTACAGTAACATCCAATTTACAGAAGGAAAAAAGGGACAAATAATATGTTTACCAACAATAACACTTAAATGAGCCAGGCACAGTGGCTCACGCCTGTAATCCCAGCAGGCAGGTGGATCACCTGTGGTCAGGAGTTCGCCACAGCCTGGCCAACATGGTTAAAACCCCATCTCTACTAAAAATACAAAAATTAGCTGGTGTG
The DNA here is from genome assembly GCF_009764315.1 of Trachypithecus francoisi. Taxonomy (NCBI): domain Eukaryota; kingdom Metazoa; phylum Chordata; class Mammalia; order Primates; family Cercopithecidae; genus Trachypithecus; species Trachypithecus francoisi. Next base: position 13,386,038 of record NW_022681458.1, read on the forward strand.
GTGGCAATCCTCAATCCCAGCTACTCAGGAGTCTGAGGCAGAAGAATCACTTGAACCTGGGAGGTGGAGGTTGCAGTAAGCCGAGATCATGCCACTGTGCCTGGGCCACAGAGTAAAACTCCATCTCAAAAAACAAAAAAACCCACTTAAATGAAACTACTTTGTATTTTTAAAGAACTTGTATTAATAGAAGACTAAAATACTGATTAACTCTGGAATGTTAATATCAATAATACAATTTCAATTGTGACCATAAAAGAAAATGGAATTCCACAAGTAAAAGGGAAAATCAAAACAATGCCAAAAAAACTGTCAATTTTTAATAAAATTAAACATGCATGTGCCATACAACCTAGCCCTAGATATTTACCCAAGTGAAATGAAAACTTATGTTCACCCAAAAACCTGTGCATAAACATTTACAGCATTTCCATTTATATATATCAAAAACTAGAAACTCCTCAAATGAAGAATGGAAAAACAAACAAGCAATGGAATACTACTTAGCAACAAGGAGGAACAAACTATTAAGATAAACAACAACAAACTTGGATTAATCTTAAAGATATTATGCTGAGTGAAAAAAGGCAATCTAGAAAAGTTATGAGTCCATTTACACAACATTCTTGGAAAGACAAACCTGCAGTGTTGGAGAACACATCAGTAATCGCCAGGAGTACAGTAAAAACAAGGGCTGAAAGTTTTTTGGGGTGATGGAAAACTTGCATGTTCTAATTTTAGTGGTGGCTATATGAATCTATACATATGTTAAGATTCACAGAACTGTGCATCAAAAAATAATATATGTTAAGAAATTTAAAAAACTGTAGTCCTGATTTCATGTTACTACCTATAGTAACCACAATTTTTAGACTAATTAAAATAAATATATCATTAGCAGACTATCTTCACCTACTAAATTTGATCATTTAAGTGAATAAAATCCTGTAGTGAATCAAAACAAGTATTTTTAAGATGTATTCCTGGAACCTGGTGTCACCTCCCTTCTTTGCCAAAGTTCTTCTAGCTGCAGGGTGAATTCAGTGTTTATAAAACACCTTTCTGTGATGATATTAGTCATAACTATTGGATCAAAGTGTTGGGTAAGTAAACCACATTACTTTTATAGGGCCAATACTGAAGTATCACCCATTCCAGATCCTCAAATACACATTTTAAGTCCTCAGTTTTGTGCAAAAAAAAAAAAAAGACTGACTTAATAACTGCAGTTTTCATATCTTGAAAACATGTTTCCAAGTTAATTGGTTTCAAGAAGTTCAAAGTAGCCCACTGGAGCAGCCCAATACATCTTTGTAGTATAATTAAGCCATTTGCAGATCCCCAGGAGATTTAGTTTTAATGACCACCACCCAGGTACGACTGTAACCAGATGGTGTGACTCATTCCATATGTCCATCAGTACGGTGCACTTAACTAGGCCGCAAACCATCTTGCAAATAGCCATTTGTTCAATTCAAATAACAATCTGTGCTGGATGAGTAAGTAGGAAAGCTTAGTTAGTTTTATTCATTGTTTTTATCCTGCTGGGGTAGAAGCTGGTTAAAATATTTTTAATAACCTGTGTAAGTTTATGTAGTTGCTAATAATATTGGCAGACAGTAATAAAGTTGACATTTAGATCTAGCCCATCCTAGTTATTTACTAAAAATATTATATATGTTTCATAGTATAAAATTATACATTTAAAATATAGAACAGATTGAAGGTGCCTTTAGCAGGTTATCAAATCTACAAACTATTGATGCCAAGACATCATATAGGTTGACTAGTCCAAAATATTCATCTATCCAGAGTCCAATATTAAAAAACTGAATATATTTAGCTTTCCATACAATAATAAGTGTGATATAAATCCTAATTGTTATTCCGAGTTTCTGGGAAAGCCACAAATACTACACCATAAGGTCCTTGTAACACTTAGAGGAAGCATCTAAAAAATAATACTCAAGTTATGATTTAAACCTAATTAAGGCATTCTAGTTAATAGTAGCGGACAAAATCTCAATGTCTTCACATCCCCAAACCCCCAATGAAACGACAGTAAAGGAATAAGAAGGTATTAACCCACAAGAGACAGAGGGTTACCATGATGTGTTTATCTCACACTGAATGCCTACATCAAAATATCTTGTGTACCTCATACATACACCTACTATGTGCCCACAAAAATTAAAATAACTAGACAGAGGGTCAGAGAACAAGAGAGGAGCCCAAGAGCACACGACAGTTCTCTAAACAACAAAATTTGGAAGATTTAAAAACAAAATACCAGCAGTAACTGACTTTATGGAGAAAGCCAAAACAAAAGCTTCTGCAAAGGTGGGAGAAGCCAACTGGAAACTTCATAGCCACAGGACCTATGAAGATTTACTGAAGGAACTGGATACAGGTGAAGCTTAAAGTAGGGTCAGAAATCATTAGACTCTCCAGCTCCTCAACAGCCAAAAGCATACTCCCACCAGCCCTAGGCAGAAGTCTGAAGGAAAGTTTTAAATTAAAGATGTTATACCACAGAGACTTCAAACTCAGACACTGCTGAAGATTCTTGTTAGGCACCATGTTAAAAACTGGAGGATTATCTAAGATCGTACATACAGAATAACAGTCACCTCCCTCAACTTGGCTCCCAGAACAGTGGCATCGCAGGCTTTTATATTCCCCAAAAAAGAAGACTGGAGAAAATATGTCTCAACTATAAAAAGCGTGAGTTTCCAAACAGAGTCAAAAAAAAAAAAAAAAAAAAGCCTAAAACACTGCACAAAAGACCTACACCAAAATACTTCAATATGAGGTTCTGAACAGCAGGAAGAAAAGAAGATCTCTTATCTGCCAAAGAGGGAAGAAAAAAAGTGGGTCAGAAAGACTCAGTAATAAGAACAGCATCAGACTTCTCAACAGTAACACTGTAGGTTTGAAGACAACTAAGCAATATATTAAAAGTTTCAAGGGTAAAGTATTTTCACCTTTATGAATGTAGACAAACTAATTTTTAAAATGAGGGCAGAATAAAACATTTTCAGCTTTGTGCCTTTCAAAAATGACCTCTCATTCACCTTTCATCAGGAGGCTAATGGAAATGTGGGGGTCCTGGAAAGAGAGCATTTAACATAGGTTACAGGTAAAAGGAATTTCCAGAATGAAGTACAGAAGAAAAGTTCCGGTATGAGAGGCGCACAGCAGGCCTAGACAGCAGCATTTCCAGAGCAGAAGATTACAAAAGTACCCAGAAACGGTGAAAAAATAAAAATAAAAAAAAAAGGTAGCTGATGCGTCTGATCACAATGAAGGAAGTTCATTACAGCTCATGCCTGTAATCCCAGCTACCAGGGAGGCTGAGGCAGGAGAATCACTTGAACCTGAGAGATGAAGGCTGCAGTGAGCTGAGATGGCGCCACTGCACTCCAGCCTGGGAGATGGAGTGAGTCTCCGTCTCAAAAATAAAATAAAATAAAATAAAATAAGAAATACGGAAAGACAAGAATTTTTGGAATCTGACACTTACAAGGAAAATTCCTCTTTCCTTTTCTAAACACATACTGTTGCTCCGTAACTTACAAACGCTGGTGTTGCATCTCCCCCTAGAGTCATAAAAACAAATCTATTACCTCTCCCAATGCCTTAAATTACCCAATGACAGTGATCATGTGTACAGCTCCTAATATTTTCTTCTTTAAGCTAGTAGCATTTTTGGTTCCTGCAAATGTTCCTCTAATACATAGTTTCAAACTTCCTCACCATCTTGATCAGATTCCTTGGAGCATGCTCCAGTTTGTTAACATTCCTCTTAAAATAAACAACCAGAATAAAAGCAAGGTATAATTATGACCTCTACAAAACATGTATGGTGTCAATCAAAAAGATTGCTATCTTAGTCAGAAGTCTTTGAGCAAAGTATGTTCTAACTCAAACAAAAATTAATTCTCTGCATTTCAGATAATTCAAATAAGTCTCCTGTCCCCACTGTATAGTTCATGATTTTATTCTAATGTTCAATCAGGTGTCTTTAGCAATGGTTCTCATGTGTAAGGTTGTAAAAGATGTCACAAGGAACATGCTATTAATCTAAGTACTCAAAGTTATAAATGATGTAAAACCGTTTTTTACATACATTAAAAGTATCCAAGTTGTATTTCCCTAGACAATCATCACTTTGATTTGAATTAGAAAACACATTACGGAGTGGGGGAAAAAATGAGGGGGGTAATAACACCTAGTCCTGAATATTTTCATAGGAGTTTCTCACAAATGTGAACATCATGTATGCTGCATAGAAAAGAAGGAAAATATCAAATAAGGAGATCTGCCTGTTTTCCAAAGAATGCTACCGGAACAGATACAGAGGTTTCTAAAGAGACAATAATTTTCAAATTGAGATCCAGAGGTCACCAAGTTCTTTTAAAACAAAGTCTTAATTCTTTTCATTTACAATGCACTATTATAATATTTAATATAAATTTAATCTAAATTGTATTTTATCCACTTTGAAACTAAAAGCCAGTGTTTAAAAATCACATGCCAAAAACGATGGATGAATGAATAAGGAACAGAAAAAGGCTTAACAAGGCAATGATACCTTTATACGCGGTTATGGTCAAATGATGTCACCACACCCTGAACGCTGGACTTTTCCCAGTAATAAAAGGTACCCCACAGCACCATCAAGAAGAGTCCTTCTTATCCAATTTGCTGGCTCCTTCCCTCTGAAAAACCTAAAGTTAATGCCTACTGCACAATGAACGTTCATGGCTAAAAGGCCACTCTCTCCTGCTCCTCTCTCAGGAGTGAGTGAGTTTTATGCTTATCAAAATTTGTCTGGTATAGTACTTGGTAATACAGTTGGTATGGTACTTGGTAAGTATGTAGTTTAAGTGAATGTCACGTAAAACAATGGCAGGAGTGAGAAGAATTATTTCCATGTAAACTAAGTATTTTTAGAGACTAAAACAAGTCACTAGGATAAGCTGTTATTTGACCACGGAAAAGAACTGTAAAAGACTGAGAGAAAAATCATAAAAATCTAGAAGAATTCAGCATTCAAACTGTTTTATAAGTACATTAAAATGCTAAAAATCATAAATAGCATATTAGTGGACAATAATATATAACTGGACATAAATTATATATAAGTGGACATAAATTATATTAGTGGACAAAGAATCTAACCAGTGGACCCATATTCAAAGTCTTATGTGCCAGGAAATGAACAGTTGTATGTTAAAATTTAAAAACCTAAGCTTGAGGCAGGGCATGATAACTCACGCTTATAATCCCCACAACTTGGAAGACTAAGGTGGGAGGATTGCTTGAGCCAGGAGTTGGAGACCAGCCTGGACAACATGGCGAAACCCCATCTCTACAAAAATCAGCTGGGCATGGTAGCACACACCTGTAGTCTCAGGTACCTGGGAAGCTGAGGTCGGAGGATCACCTAAGCCCGGGGAGCTCAGGGCTGCAGTGAACCATGATAATGTTACTGCACTCCAGCCTGACCGACAGAGACCCTGTCTCAAAATAACAACAAAACCCAAAAAAAATAAAAAAACCTATGCTTGCTAATATATATTATATATGTATATACAATAGATACACATATATGTATGTGTGCATGTATGTATTTTTTCTTTTTTTTTTTTTTTTTTACTGATTGCTTACTTTAACTGAATTTTTTGATAAACTTATCCACTAGCAATCCTGACTGCACAGAATGAGGGGCTCTAATTAGAATTCAAATATAAAAAAATAGCACGAGAATTACAGCACATGGTAGTATGGACATGCCAAATTCAAAAGAATTGCTGCTGGAATGGCACCATCTTTCCCATTGAATTCAGAATACACAACAGTATTTTCTCAATAAAACTCAAAGATAAGAACACACATTTTGGAGCTAAAAAGTTCCTTAAAAATAATAAAAAGCATGACACAGCCATAAACAAACATTTATGATGCATCATAAAATATCTATTCTGGGCTAGGCATGGTGGCTCATGCTTGTAAACCCAGCACTTTGGGAGGTTGAGGGAGGTGGATCACCTGAGGTCCAGAAGTTCAAGACCAGCTGGTGAAACCCCGTCCCTAAATTTTTAATACAAAAAAATTTAGCTGGGCATGGTGGTGCATGCCTGTAATCCCAGCTGCTTGGGAGGCTGAGGCAGGAGAGTTGCTTGAACCTGGGAGGCAGAGGTTGCAGTGAGCTGAGATCACGCCACTGCACTCCAGCCTGGGCAATGAGCGAAACTCCATCTCAAAAAAAAAAAAAAAAGTAAGTCTATTCTGCCATTTAAAACACAATGAAGTAAAATCTACCATTTAAATCCCCAAAATATAGAATTCACAACAATTTATGGTAACCATGGTAACCATACATTCTTCAGTGGCGGAATCAGCATCAGTTCCAGATCCCAACTTCCAGCAGGTTGTAATAGCGAAACACTGAGAGTGTGCACTAATTTTACAACTTAAAGTTGAGCGGGGATAATAGTACCTTCCTCATATCACTGTTACTAGAATGTCTGTCACACAGCTAGCACTCGATGGTTTTTATTTTTTTCAATAAATATTTTCACTGTTATATCTCCAGCACATGGGCTAGTATCTGGCACTTAATAAATATTTGCTTAAAATAAAAAATCTGTCCTTCACAAATGAAAAAGTATGTAGACCAGGCGAGGTGGCTCATGCCTGTAATTCCAGCACTTGGAGAGGCCAAGGCGGCGGATCAACTGAGGTCAGGAGTTCAAGACCAGCCAGGTCAACATGGTGAAACCCTGTCTCTACTAAAAATACAAAAACTAGCCAGGCATGGTGATGGGTGCCTGTAATCCCAGCTACTAGGGAGGCTGAGGCAGGAGAATGGCTCGAACCCGGGAGGCAGAGGTTGCAGTGAGCCGAGATCGCAGACTCCATCTCAAAAAAATACAAAGAAAAAGTGTAAAATATTTTGGCCACTTACTCTAAATACTTAACTGAATGTGGCCATATCAGAGTATCCAAAAAAAGTAAAAAAGGAATTAAGAATATAAATCCCTGCTCACTGTGACCTCATAAGGTCCTGAATATTATACAGAGCTCCAAAAGAGCATCTGATTTGCAATCCATCCTAATGTACTAATTGTATAAAAACATTAAACACCTCTTTTCATCTGTCATCTAAAAAAAATTAAAATTTTTGTAATATTCATCTCAAGAGTCAAAATGTACACAGACTCAATGGAATATAAGTTACTATCCAGCTACATTTATTACCTGTGAAATTTCAAGCTTAAATGCACTGTCTACATAAAATAGATGGTATTAAGAGCAGTAACCCCTTTCTCAAATGTTATTATTTTATCTAAACCCTCACTGAAAAATGTATGGATCACTTTTTAAGGACAGGACAATCTTTTATACTACATATCAATTACACTAATATTTATAGTATTTATAAAACAAATAATTTAATCTAAAACTAGTCTTTAAATCAACTAGAAGTTCTTTAACATAAAAGCCAATTTTACTGTTGGCTATACTCTAAATGTTTGAAGTGTCCATTGATAATTTTAGGGATTTCCATAAATACAATCAGAAAGATAATAAAAGATACTGGCCGGGCGCAGTGGCTCAAGCCTGTAATTCCAGCACTTTGGGAGGCTGAGGTGGGCGGATCACGAGGTCAGGAGATCGAGACCATCCTGACTAACACGGTGAAACCCTGTCTCTACTAAAAAACACAAAAAACTAGCCGGGTGAGGTGGCGGGCGCCTGTAGTCCCAGCTACTCGGGAGGCTGAGGCAGGAGAATGGTGTGAACCCGGGAGGCGGAGCTTGCAGCGAGCTGAGATCCAGCCACTGCACTCCAGCCTGGGCCACAGAGCGAGACTGCATCTCAAAAATAAAATAAAATAAAATAAAATAAAAATAAAAAAATAAAAGATAGTGACAAACCAATCAGGATGCCTTCATCATTCTGCCTCAGTAACAAATAGTTAAACTGCATCTAACTCTGAAGTTCATTTTAAAGTTTCACAATCTAAATTCAGTTATATACTCTAAATGAACATCATTCAAGCATATACGACAGTCATCTGGAAAACAAGAAACAGGAAAGATTAGCTCCAACTCTAGTAACATTAACAAGATGCTAGTTCAATTTATTTTAAAAAAAAGTATTAGTATAAACTATAGAAGGTATGTCACTATCCTAAAATTTAGAATTCATGATAGTGGATAGTATTTGCTACGTATCATATTTTCCAGGTAAATGAAGGAATGGCAGCTAGCATGCCTTATTTCAATATTTGTACCTCCAGTGCTTAGCCCTATCCTCAAATACAGTATGTGCTCAATAAGTAAATACAGTAAGTATGTGTATCATTGAATCCTCTTAACAACCCTGAGCTATATGTTATCTTCTTATCACAAATAAAGAAACTGAGGCTAAGAGGGTGGATCTGGGCCAACCTGCATGTAGTGGCCTAGTTTAATACCTAGACCTAAGCCACGAAGCACTGTCAAAATCTGACTTCAAATTCATACTTTCAATTATACCATGTCATCTAAACAGCAAACACATAATTATTAAACCCGAGTTATATTATTCTTCCTAAACTATTTTCCTGCACTATTGCTTGTCAAAGAAAAAAATCTTCAGAAGCTATTGTCCCTCCAACGTTCTGCAGTAGACATCTGATGGTTGCCACTCCAGTCTTCATTCCCTACATCCCAGGAATTCTAGATTTCAGATTTGGGAACTCTGTTTGGGGATCCTTGTGACAATGAAGTCAGGGTAGAACATGTGTCCAGTTGTGGCATGATCTAAGCTAACCCAATTAGAGGGAAATGCAGAACTTTTGCAAGTATTGGACCAACGACATAATTAAGGCAGTACACCCAGGAGCTGGGGACAACCATACTTGAATGAGGAAAATCTAGGCAATATTATTAAGCCACTGGATAGTTTTACTTTAAAATCAATCAATAAACCCTTCATATTTTTCAACCAATTTGATTCCGGTTTTGAGTTACAACCATAAAATCCAAAGTGACAGATTTTTATTAGGATACTTCTTATTTAGTATCTTTCATATACAGTATTGTTCCCTTACTCATGGAATAGGACGTCCTCTCCCTTGACGCTTCTCGTCTTTGGGGCACTTGCTATATATCAGGCAATACATAAGATGTTTAACATACATTATTTTTAATACTGAAAACAAATCTACATCCAAAACCTACAAGGGAAATCTTATCCTCACTGTTTCATATATGAGAAAACTCAAGCTCAAATAGATTGAGTGGCATTCTCAATACTGCATAACTAATACCTGGAGTCAGGATTCAAAGCTATGTGTACCTAGCTCATAAGTACTTGATCTTTCAACTATATAAAGCAGAATTTGTCCTTAAAGGTCTTTGCTCAGGTATCAATTCCCAGAGAAGCTACATCATTTACATATTTCATGGCTATCTCATTCACAGAGAGGAAATACTACAATATATTGTAACTCTATGTTTACATACTTACAAGGCACGCTCCACAGAACAGTTAAGATCCAAGTAACTTATGACACAGGACAAGTGGGCAATAAATATTTGTGGAATGACTCAACAGAGAAATGAAGTCCTATCTGCCACAGATTAAATTCCATTAAGATAAATAATTGTCATTATGCTGAGACATCCTTTTACATAAGAATGTTTCCGAAATATGTTATCTTGGAAGAAATTTGAAAATATTTCCTTGATATTACATATTTGCTGCTGTACTTACAAGGACTACACAGAAATGTCAGAAATCCGGAAGTGTAAATATATGGATTTTTTTTAAACCGAATACTTCACACGGATTAAAGGACCTGTGTTTAGTAAAAGCAGGACATACATCTTAACCATGTAATAAAAATCAAATACAATTACAATTGTTCTATTGGCTTCATTTTGGAACCAATATTGTCCAACGTAAGTAACAACTTTCCAGCTTTACTCCTTTTTCTGTAAATGAAATGCATGAACCAGGCTACCTACCTGATATCACCTAGCTCTGTGATTCTGTAGTAATTCAAGAATATCATTAACTGGCAACTTCTCAGAGTGTTTCCCTGGTTACACAGCCTAAAAGTAACCGTGAGGACTTTCATATCAAACAATTTTAAAGTTCAGCATAGTACTTACCCATGACATTTTTCTTACTTTGCATCCCCACTAGACTGTAAGAACCAAGAGAACAAGACTTCGCTATATTTATTAGCATACCCCAGGGCCTTTACACAACCTACTAGGCACCAAAAAAAAGTCTGCTGAAGAAGTAACTCATGTAACACTGATAATGCCTCTTTGCCCAACTTTAAAAAGCAAATAGTACATTACTAGACATGTTCTGTATTTTCTAAGTTTTAAAAAAGCAATTTTCCCACATAAAGTATTATGTGCTTTGTCTCAGTATTAATCTCACAAGCAAAGGTTTTAAGAATACTTAGTAACCGCTACGTTGTTAGTAACTTTAAATACAAGATAATAATATAAAAGCATTTTATCAATTCCAAAACCACCTGCACATCTTCCATATGAAATCACACGGCAATAAAAATCTTTATCAAAATAAAGCTTAATGAAGCAAAGAACAACAAACACAAATCATCCCAGTAACTCAGGAAGGTAGTGTCTTTCTGAAATCATGCTGACTTGCTAGCTCTCCTCATTTCTGTGTACAGCCAGGGCACTCGGGTATTGATAACGAGATACAGGTAAGTTTCACAAACAACTCCATCATATTTAGAACCACAGAGCTCCTAGTCGGTACTTCACTGCCATTAAAACTTTCCCCAAACTCCTCTCTTTGGACCACAACACTCTCTTTGGACCATAAAACTAAAATCCCACAGCTTCAAATATGCTCCTCTGCCTCCCTCTCCCGCAATTAATCCTTTCGAACTTTTCCCTGGTGATTCACATCTGCCACCAAGATGCTTTCATCCTGCTACTATTCCTAAGTGCCTGCTTTCTCCCAGTTACCTAGGTACTCTCGACCCAGGAAAAAAGGCACCGGCGAGGCAGGCGTCCCTCCTCCCTCCCCCCCAGCTTCTCCCCGACCCCCCGCACAGGCGCCCAGCAGGTGCCTCGCTCCGCACCGCCGCGCCCGGGCCGCTGAAAGGCGGGGCACACAAAGGACCCGCATGGACCTCCCCGGCCTCCTAGCGTCTTCCCCCGCGCCACAGCCCGGCGCCCCGGGGAGCTGGAGAGCAAGGGCGGCGGCCGCAGGCTCGGCAGAGACTAGGGAGGCTCGCCCCGGCCGCCCCCTCCTGGACCCCAACCCCGCCCACGTCCCACCCACGAAGGCAGCCCAGAACGTAAACCCTCACCCGGCAAAACCGAAAGCGCATCCCCAGCCCGGCTGCTCCAGCCCGGCTGCTCCGACCCAGCGCATCCAGCCCGCAGCCTCCCACGCCGCGCCCGCCAGCCGGCGCCCAACGGCCGCCTCCGACAGCCACCCACGCCGCCCAGCGTTTCCCCGGCCCCGGCAGGGTCCTGGTCTCGCCGCCCGCTCCCCCACCTCCCGGGAAGGGCCCGACACCAGCCCGGCCGCCCCGCACTCACAGGCTGCCGGAGCAGGAGGTACACACGAAGGAGCCGACCGTCATGTTCACGTAGGTGGGGCCACGCTGGTCGCAGTCGAAGCACTTTCGGTTGTGCGGGAGGCCGGTCATGTCCCGCAGCATCTTCAGGTGCTTCTCCTCCTGCTTCCGCTTCGCGCTGGCCGCCATGGCCGCGGCGCCAAGGGAGGAGGCCGGCAGGGCCGGGAGCCGGGCGGCGCTGCGCCGGGGGCCCGCGGTCCCACGGGCCGCCCTGGCCGCGGCCGCCGCCCTCCGTCAGCGCGCGCCGCCGGCGCCGGACCCGGCCGCAGCGGCTCGGCTCTACTGGGCTCGACGCGGCGCGGGCGCTGCGGTACGCGGGCTGACGGGAGACACCAACCGGCGCGGCCGGGACAACCGCCGCCGCCGCCGCCACCTTCCCGACTTCTCCTGAGGGGAAAAGACGAGGAAGGGGACGGCAAGAGGAGGCCCGCCCCAGGCGGCCGGTAGCCAAGTGTCGGCTGGCGCCCTCTGCTGGCCAGGAGGAGTCACTGCGGCTGCGCTGAGGCATGGGCTGGGTCTGGAGCAGAGTAGGGAAGACACAATGATGGTAACAGTATTAATAATAGACAGTATTTATTAAGCGCTTATATATACAAAGCGTTTCATATGGGTTACCTTCCCCTTCTGTTTAAAACTGTTCAAGGGTTTTCCACTGCTTTGAGGATAATTCCAAATTTCTCACCGTAGCCTGAAAAGTGCTCCATAGTCTAGCCCAGTCTACCTCATTCTTCATCGTCCTTGCTCATCCACACTGGATTTTGAGTTTTCTGAACACAGCAAGCTCTTTTCTGACTCTTGCAGGACCCTTGCCTTTGCTCTTCTCTCTTTATCTTTTGGACCAGCTAATTTGGGGGCCTTAGGGTGTCCTGTCTGTAGGATACTGGACGGCATTCCTAGCCTATACCCACTAGATGATACCAGAACAAACTCCCAATCCCCAGTGGTGGCAACCAAAAATCCCCAGACATTGCTGAAAGTGGAGGGAGGTTTAGGGCGGTGCAGTCACCTGGCTTGAGAATCACTGCTGCGTATGGAAACCCGGATCATCCATAGCTGATGTCCTCTAAGTCAGGTGGGGCTCAGATGTCACCTCTGCCAGGCTGTCCCAGATCAGCCTAGTTAATGTTGCAGCTCACCTTTCTCGAAGTTGCTCTCCATCAAATTGCTGCGTTGTATTTTCGTCTCAGTTCTAGCTATTTGAAATACTGCATCTTATTTCGTGTTTACCATGGGTTCTCTGGGATCTCCCTTTAGGCGCTAAACAGACTGGCACCTGTATTTTCTTTGCCACTCCATCCCATTCCCCTCCCAGAGCTGGAGACTAGGTGTTCAATGTTGATGGAATGAATGCACAAAATCATTTATGTAATCTTCACAACAACACTTCGAGGTCAGTGTTATTTACATTTTACAAAACAGGAAGATGAAACCCTGAGGGATAAAGTAAATTTACCCAAGGGTACCTATGGGGAAGCTCAATTCCAACCCAGACAGTCAGACTGCAGGACTCAAATCTCTTAGTCACTGCAGCAGTCAACTTCGTCTCTGATTTTCCGAAGGAGTACAGAGAGACCCAGAAAGCTGAAGTTCCCAAATCACTGGGCTGGTGAATGGATTAGAATCTACGTTCCCTAACAGCCAAGGCCAACCTCCACATCTCTTATGAAAAGGACTGGGTGAATCAACGAAGTGAGACTTCATATTAATATAATACTACTAATAATAATGTTTTTAATATTAAAAGAAATGAACAGATACATTGGCCAATGAATGTTTTTAAACTTTTCTGTTATGGAAAATATCAAACTACTATGAGCCCATGGACCACTTTCAACAATTGTTAGCTCATGGCTAATCTTGCTTTATGAATACCTCAACCCATCCCTCCATCCGCTCTTCTATTATTTTAAAGCAAATTCTAGATTTCTTACCATTCATCTAATGGTACATAGTTCCATTTGTATCCCTAAAAAAGAAAAACTTTCTCTTTCAAACTTAGCCATGATACCGTTAGCATATCTAAAAAGTTAACAATAGGCCGGGCACGATGGCTCACACCTGTAATCCCAGCACTGTAGGAGGCCAAGGCAGGTGGATTACCTGAGGTCAGGAGTTCAAGACCAGCCTGGCCTACATGGCAAACTCGGTCTCTACTAAAAATACAAAAATTAGCCAGGCATGGTGACACGCACTTGTAGTCCCAGCTACTCGGGAAGCTGAGGCAGGAGACTCACTTGAACTTGGGAGGCGGAGGTGGCAGTGAGCCAAGATTGTGCCACTGCACTCCAGCCTGGGCAACAGAGTGAGACTCCACCTCGAAAAAAATAAAAATAAAGTTAATAATTCCTAAAGATCATCAAATATCACACTAGTGTTTAAGTTGGCAATTATCAATATTTTAATAAGATTGTTACAGTTTGTTTGAACCCACTCCTTGCAACTGGGTAATATGTCTCATAAAGTTTCTTTGGGTTTCTCCACCATCTCTTTTTTTTAATTGCAATTCATTTGTTTTAGTAATTGGACACTTTATTCTGTAGAATTTCTCATAATCTGTATCATTTAACATGTTCCTCGGTTCTATTTGCTAAAAATTGGTAGTTACATATAGTTCACTTGTATCCAGTTCAGTTTTTTTGCAGGGCAGGCATGCATTTCATTGTGTTCTTCCATCAGGAGGCACATAATTGAGGAGAGGGTATCTTTTTCATGATGTTGGTAACCATTGATGATTAATGTCTAGATCCATTAATTCACTAATGATTAAAAGAAAATAGCGATATTCTAATTCTGTCATTCTGGTGGGGCGCGGTGGCTCACGCCTATAATCCCAGCACTTTGGGAGGCTGGGGCAGGAGGATCATCCGAGGTCAGGAGTTCAAGACCAGCCTGGCCAACGTGGCGAAACCTCGTCTCTACTAAAAATACAAAAATTATCTGAGCGTGGTGGCGGACATCTGTAATCCCAGCTACTCAGGAGGCGGTGGCAGGAGAATCGCTTGAACCCAGGAGGTGGAGGTTGCAGTGAGCCGAGATCCCACCACTGCACTCCAGCCTGGGCATGAGAATGAAGACTCTGTCTCAAAAAAATAAAAAATAAAAATAAATAAATAAATAAAACTAATTCCACCATTCCTTCATTTATCAGCTCAAATTTTCTATAAAGAAAAAATTTCCACTCATCTACCGTTTTATTTGGTATACTACATGTCAGAAAGGCAGGATAAATATTTGATTCCTTTCCTTTATTCACAAATTTTCAAAATAATGTATTGGTTTCATTTCACCTTCCAATGGTGATCAATATATATAGACAGAGATATATAGATATATCTATATCTACATTTTGGAGACAGAGTCTCACTCAGTCACCCAGGCTAGAATACAACGGTACAATCAAAGCTCACTACAGCCTCGAACTCCTGGGCTCAAGTGATCCTCCTGCCTCAGCACACCCCCTCAAGAAGCTAGGACCACCGCACCCAGCTAACTTTTGTATTTGTTGTAGAGACAAGTTGTCGCTATGTGCCCAGGCTAGGTGATGAATATTTTTAAAGTGTTATTACAAACTCAAGGATTTAAATGTATTTTATATATTTTATGTCCCCGATGCTTACATTGTCTCATCATTGGCCAGTGGGAACCACTGAAAGCTGGCTCTTGAGTATTTTGACAAGACCCTTGACTTACGGTCAACTGAAGTTTTTGTTGTTGTTGAGATGGAGTCTCGCTGTGTTGCCCAAGCTGGAGTGCAGTGGCGCCATCTCAGCCCTGTCTCCTGGGTTCAAGTGATTCTCCTGCCTCAGCCTCCCAAGCAGCTGGGATTACAGGTACCCGACACCACACCCGGCTAATTTTTGTATTTTTAGTAGAGATGAGGTTTCAGCATGTTGGCCAGGCTGGTCTCCAACTTTTGGCCTCAAGTGATCCACCAGCCTCGGCCTCCCAAAGTGCTGGGATTACAGGCAGGAGCCGCTGCAACTGGCCCTGGAGTTATATTCTGACAGGGCCCCGGGCCATTCAACAGATGAAAGCAATGTTGAATTCTTGACTGATCCAAACAGAAGGCTTACGGACCAGCCCCACGCTGGCTAAATATGACACCCAGCAGTGTCTTATTCATAACCAACAAGTGCCCTCATGCCACAGCCAGTGACTTACTTGTTTCTATATTTGCAGTGCTCTTTTGTCATTTGTTTGTTCTCTGGTTGCTCATCTCTCCATGGTCTATCATCTGATAAATTCCAAAATCCCAAGGCATGGCTGTAGCACCTAATACAAACAGTTAAATGAGTGCTTGGTTGATTATTGTGTTTTTGTTGTTTTAAAGCGACAGGAGTAAGGCTGGGCACAGTGGCTCCTGCCTGTAATCCCAGCACTTTGGGAGGCCAAGGCAGGAGGATCGCTTGAGCGCAGGAGTTTAAGACCAGCCTGGGCAACATAGTAAGACCTTGCCTCCACAAAAAAAAAAAAAAAAAAAAATTGATTAGCTGAGTATGGTGGCGTGTACCTATAGTTCCAGCTACTCAGGTGGCTAAAGCCAGAGGATTGCCTGAGCCCAGCAGGTTGAGGCTGCTGTGAGCTGTGATCGTGCTACTGCACTGCAGGCTGAGTGACAGAGCAAGACCCTGTCTCAAAAAAAAAAAAAAGAGAGAGCGAGAGATAAGAGTAGGTGCAGTATTTCCAAACTATGGACCTGTAGGAAGGTGAAGTTTAGGTCCAACATGTTTTCCTCAAGCTGAAAGTTTATACATCCCTTTTGGATGTTAGCTGTTTTATGCCATACATAGTATCAAAGTCAGTTTCTACTTTAAAATATCCCAAGGAGAGTTTGCTATGTATCAAGCAAGACTATTTATTTGCTTTAATTTCCCTAACTCTCACAACAATGCAGAAAGAGGCATTATTACCGCTATTTTATATATGAGGAAACTAAGGCTCTGAAAGGCTGGCCTGCCCAAGTCCATGTCAGAAGTGAGGCATGAAGCCAGGATTCAAACCCAGATCTGGCTGCAAGGCCCCAGCTTCTGCTTCCAGTGACTGAAGACTGGTCCTGCTTATTGGACTTGCAAAGCAGAAATTACCTTTAGAGATGTTAACACTGCAGCCAGAGTAATCTTTTCAAAATCCAAATGTGATTCAGATGTCCCCAGTCCCCCTCCCCCTACTTAAGCTTTTGCTTTGCTCTTAGGATGAAAGAAAACCTCTTAGGCTCAGAAGCCCTGCACGGACAGCCTCTTTCCTACCCACGCTAGGTCTCTCCCAGCCTGGCCCAGCACAACCCCAGCAGCACATACACCCCTGCCCCCCGCCGCACCCTGGCCTCTGCCCCATGCCCCAATGCCTTGGGCACCATCCTAAGTCCCCACCACTCTGCTCCAGCCCTACTTCGTCTCAGTTTTTTTACATTCTCCTGGCTCCCACCACAGGGCCTTTGCACACACTATTTTTGTTGGTTAAAAAATGGTCTTCCATCTCCTCTTTCCTTTCTCAACCATAACAGATCCAGCTTAATATCCGTTTTTCAGAGATCCTTTCCTGACATGCCTAACCATGTCAGACCTCATTATATGTACTCATAGCCCCACGTGCCTCTCCTTTATAGCATTTGCTGCTGTGGCTACTTACATTGCTCTGTGATTTTCAATTAGGGTCCCTCTTCCTTCCCCCAGCCCCACACACTGCAGACCTCCTCCGGGAAGGGACCAAGTCTGTGTTTGCCCGCTATTATTTCTCCAGCACTCACTGTGAGACTTGGCACTTAGAAAGGGCTCGGTAAATATTGGTTGAATGAATAAATAGATGCAGCAATGAGGAGGCAGAGATGAAGCTTCCCTCACTTTCATGCAGCAGGTTCAGCATTCCGTGTATTGTTGTCTCTGCTGTTTTGGCTCCCAGGATGACTACAGTTCTGTCAAAGCTACAACAGTTTTGTTAAGGAACTTGCAAATTCTGGAATCAGACTTCCAGTGGTAAGAATCTAAAACCTCCCTGAATGCTGTCTGACTTGCTTAAAGGTTCTTGGCCTGTCTTATCACTACTGGTGAGTCAGAGAATATATCCCCGACAAACCCTGGTGTTTGAAGAGGCCCCAGGGAGCCAGCAGCAAGCTGCCAGCTCATCTTAGGCTGCTCCACCCTCCATGCCTGCAGGCAAGGCCCCAAGAGGAGGCCCCCTGTTTACTTGAGAACAAAGCAGGACTAGCAGTAAGAAACACCATGGGATGGCCAGTGCTGGTTTTGTCCCTGGAGGGCTTTCCATTCATAAAGGTCATCAGTTTAGACTTTTTTTTTTTTTTTTTTGAGACAGAGTCTTGCTCTGTTGCCCAGGCTGGAGTGCAGTGGCACGATCTTGCCTTGCTACAACCTCCGCCTCCTGGGTTCAAGTGATTCTCCTGCCTCAGCCTCCCAAGTAACTGGGATTACAGGTGTGAGTCACCATGCCTGGCTAATTGTTTTTTTAGTAGAGACGGGGTTTCGCCATGTTGGCCAGGCTGGTCTCGAACTCCTAACCTCCAGTGATCCTGTCACCTCAGTCTCCCAAAGTGCTGGGATTACAGGCATGAGCTGCCACGCTTGACTTAGGTTTAGACTCTTGACAATATCTCTGAGTTACTGCAGTGTCAGAAAGATCCATTGACAGAATAGAAAAAAAGATGTTTCCAGTCATGTCCCACATCGTTCTTGCCACCTGCAGTGCACTCATACTTTTAGTAAGTCTTGGATCTACATTGTGAATAGTATGATTGCTGTATTTTCTTTGTTTACCTCTATATTAAGTTTAATGTTGTCTTAATAAACTTACTATTTAATATTAATGAAATTAATATTTAATATGTAATTAATATTAAACAATATATTGGTTAAGTTTAATTATTTTAGAATATGCCACAGTTTTGGGAGGCCCTGTTTCTGGGACCCTCAAAAAAATTGAGCTGGTCACAAAGCAAGCTACCTTCTTCCCCAAGCCCCCACATTTCTGATCGACTTTCCCTGGCCCCAAGTCTTAGAGCACAGAGCCTCTCTCAGAAGCCCCCAAATCCTCTCTTAAACACCCAGTTTCAGTCAGGTAGCTCTGGGTAGCTGGGGACCCTCAATATTGTTTTGTGTTGTTGTTTGTTTGTTTGTTTGAGACAAGATCTCGCTATGTCACCCCGGCTGGAGTACAGTACAGCAGCCTAATCATGGCTCATTGCAGCCTCCAACTCCTGAGCTCAAGTGGTCCTCCAGAGTAGCTAGAACTACAGGCATGCATCAACACGCCCAGCTAATTACTGTTTTTAATATTTTTTGCAGAGACCGGGGTCTCGCCATGTTGCCCAGGCTGATCTTGAACTCCTGGCCTCAAGCGATCTTGTTGCCTTGGCTTCCCAAAGTGCTGCAATTACAGGTGTGAGCCACTGTGTCTGGCTTCAATATTGTCCATACTTAGGGTTTTCACATCTTCCTTTCCTCTGCTCCTGTGGTGCCCGGAGCTGCTTTGGATTACAGAGGAGTTACCTGATAGCAATAAGCATTTACAATGTAGGAAAACTAGAGCTGTAGGTTTTACATTTTGATTAACATTCTTCCCTCCCCATGACGTGACATTTTCTACTTTTGGCCATGGAGCCAGTGCTCATTTTTACGGCCCACGTAAGTAATGCAAAAGAAAAGTAACATTGGCCCCATTAACTCCCCCAGTCTCCGCCGGGTTTCACAGAGTGAATAATCACAGCGCCTCAAGTATAAAGCACTGTGGAATAAAAGTCCACTCAGTTTTTTCCCTCGTTTCTTCTTTTGAAGGTACCTTCCTTTAGCTGTGGCTTGATTATTTTTAACCTTGCTTCCTGACTTCTTTTTAATTTGTAAGAGGCAGCATGACAGAAAAGAAAGAAGGGGCAAACCCTACAGGGAACAGCACTTGGTGTATACTTCCTGGAAATATTAGTGTAGTTTCTGGGTATACACTACACAGAGCACCAGGGATGCAGAAGCTAGACACCTGTAGGGCAAGTATCCCTTACCACCAGTGGC
Organism: Trachypithecus francoisi; assembly: GCF_009764315.1. NCBI lineage: Eukaryota > Metazoa > Chordata > Mammalia > Primates > Cercopithecidae > Trachypithecus > Trachypithecus francoisi. Next base: position 13,405,685 of record NW_022681458.1, read on the forward strand.
TGTGGCACTGACAGGTGGGTACCTGGCTTCTCTTTCCTTAGAGATGCCAGGGAAAACAGAGAAGCTGCAGACCTGCCCTCCAGCTGTCCGTGGTGTTGGAGACCTTTTCTTTTACCTCAGTTCATTTTCCACAGTCATTTGTGAGCTTTGTCTCACCAGCTGAATTTTGTGCACTCAGCAGGGACCAAGTCATATCCTTCTGTGTCCCTACTTTGCTGGGCCATAAAAGATCTCCCATAAATTGTGCCAGTTGACTGATCCAAACTCAGGCCATTCTAAAAGCCCAAAACCATTGCAACCTGACTTTGGTTATCCATTTATCAGAAAGACTTTTTTTTTTTTGGATTTTAGAGGGAAACCAGAAGTAGCTTTCAGCCTGCCTTCATTCATTCAATGAATATTTACTGAGCATCTACTCTTTTTTTTTTTTTTTTTTTTTTTTTGAGACGGAGTCTTGCTCTGCCGCCCAGGCTGGAGTGCAGTGGCCGGGTCTCAGCTCACTGCAAGCTCCGCCTCCTGGGTTTACGCCATTCTCCTGCCTCAGCCTCCCAAGCAGCTGAGACTACAGGCGCCCGCCATGTCGCCTGGCTAGTTTTTTGTATTTTTTAGTAGAGACGGGGTTTCACCATGTTAGTCAGGATAGTCTCGATCTCCTGACCTCGTGATCCGCCCGTCTCAGCCTCCCAAAGTGCTGGGATTACAGGCTTGAGCCACCGCGCCCGGCCGCATCTACTCTTTACCAGGCACTGTGCCAGACACTGGGGATTCGGTAATGAACAAGACAACATCTACTTTCCTGGAGTTTATGTTCCACTGGGAGGGAGAACAGACAAACACGTTAATATAATGGACCAGGTGATGCTAAGTGCTCCAGTGGAAAGTGAAGCAGGGTATGGTAATAGCATGTGAAAGGAGAGGATGCTACTGGGTGGTTAGGGGAGGCCCAGAGTAGGTGAAGCAGGGGAAATTCTCGGGGTTGCACCTATCAGAAGTCACAGGTAAAATGACCCGGCACGGAGGCTCTGCAACCAAGCAGCCTCCCTCTCTTGGTCAGTTCGTGCTAGAATCAGGATTCCTGGGCTGCTCTAATCGCCTGTAGAGGGCTTGAATCATAATCTTCAGAAGCCAAGGGGGAGAGAAAAGGTCCCTGCCTCTGCAGTGCGAAGAGAGTCCAGGGTAAGAAATGCTCCATTCACGTTGTCAATGGAACTTTGTTCTTGCCCATTACTGAAAAGAGAAAGGGGATCTTCCCTTCTGGTTCAGGGGAAAGAAAGGGGCCCCTGTGGGGACAGAAACCTGCTTTAGTTATCAGAAAAGAAACACCAGGGGAGCTTGCTGGGCCTACAGAAAAGGAAAATGGACCCTACCCATCGGCCCTCCATTTTGAAGGGGTCAGATGGGGGTATTTTAAAAGTGGGTCTCCAAAAAAACCTCCTCTCCTTCTTTTTGTATTTCTCAACAAATGCTGGCAGATAGGCAATGTCTCATTAGACAGCATGTGGTGAACTGAGCACAAAGTAACTCTCTTGAGCCCAGTTGACTGATGTCACCATCATACCCCATCCCCCGAGAAGGGAATCGATGACATAGAGCTCCACTGTTGATCCCCCAATAGCAATGACTAAAGTTACCTGGTTGACTAAGCTCCCAGTTAATACTCACAGCAGCCTTTGGACATAAATTTTATTGTTATATCCATTTTACAGATGAAGAAACTAAGCCTCCTAAGTTGAGCTTGCCAAGGTCACATAGCTGGGAAGTGATGGAGCTGGGACTGGAAGGCCAGTGGTTGGACTTTGGAGGCCACAATTTAACCGGTACAGTCAGCACTGTACTCTGTTGCATCCTCTTCTTGTGAATCCAAACCAAGGCCACAGGAGAACAGGAAAACCTAGGAGGCACTTCCTAGTCTTGAGCTGGGGTCTAGGAATACAAACATCCCAGGGCATAACTGGGCTCTGTTAGCCTGAGGCTTCTGCTTCATAAGGATGCTATGCCAGCCCCAGGGCTCCAGGATGTGCACTTGAAGGACCTGTTTTCATTCAAAAAGTTATTCAAATGAGGGAAATTACCTGAAAATTTACGCACACCAAGTTCCCAGAGTGAAAACAGCCTGAATATTCATTTAGGTAACTGATGCTACACAGAGGTGTCCCTGTTGAATGTGCATAAAACTTACAGCGAAAAATCCAAGTCTGCTTCTGAGTGGGGAAGTCCCTGGAGCAACTTTACAGGAACAAGGCCGTGGCCATTTTTACCTTAAGGGTACCCTTATCAGTTTATCATTAGTCACCACCACACCTCTGTCTAGGGCATTAATGATTCAGAAAGTTACAGGAAGTACAGAGTAAGAAAATATACTCAGCGCAGCACCTAGCATAAATGTAAGCAGCGCTCTCATTATTCTCATCGTTTCAGATATGGCATACCAATTCCTTCTCCATTCAGTGTGTGCTGTTTGTAAGTTGCCAAGTCAACCGGAACTGCAGTTTAGCTGCAATTTGCCAGAAGCTGCCGTAAATGAACCACCTTGTGTGTGGCTACCCTTTGCCCAAAGCGTTGCTGCACTTTGACTGGTTGAAATCCGTTGTGCTCTAAGTGATCTGAACAGCAGTCAGTGATATGCAGGAACAACTATTTTTTACTCAGTTCACGGAAGTTTTTATTTCTTCTAAGTAAATACCAGACAATGTCCAGTTCAGAAGATTCTGCAGATAAAATTCTCCAAACACTTCTAACCACAGAAACAACGTTCATTTATAGATGCTTTATTTGGGGAGAAAAAGGAGAGTGTGTGTGTTTAGGAAGTGATGTCAAATTTTCTTGACTCAGACCTGTATCGCCTATGTGTGCCCATACATGAAGGACAGTACAGCATGGTGGTTACCAGCAAAGTTTCTGAATCAGACTGTCCAATCCTGGATCTCCACTGGCAGCTTGAACAAGCAACTTAACTTTTCTGTGCCTCAGTTTCTTCACCTATAAAATAGAAATGATCGTACCACCTACTTCATAAGGTTCCTATGAGGATTAAGTGATTTAATATATGAAAAGCACTTAAAACAATGTCTGGCAGATAGTAATCATTCTACAAGTGTTAGCAATCATTGTATTTCCCTCTTTTCCCATCAACAACCTCCTCTACAACTGAGACAGAATAAGCAAGTGTGTACATGTATAATTTAGCTTCCCATAGTACCCTTTTCTTGTTTCATTTTGTTGTTTAATATCCTAAGTAGGGCCGGGCACGGTGGCTCATGCCTGTAATCTCAACACTTTGGGAGGCTGAAGCGGGCAGATCACCTGAGGTCGGGAGTTCGAGACCAGCCCGACTAACATGGAGAAACCTCATCTCTACTAAAAATACAAAATTAGCCAGGCATGGTGGCGCATGCCTGTAATCCCAGCTACTCGGGAGGCTGAGGCTGGAGAATCGCTTGAACCAGGGAGGCGGAGGTGGCGGTGAGCCGAGATCGTGCCATTGCACTCCAGCCTGGGCGACAGAGTGAAACTCTGTCTTAAAAGCAATAAAATACCCTAAGTAATACATGAATATAATCTCGTTTTAAAAAGAAAGCAAAACAAAACAAAACAATGCTGGTATAGTGAGTTGAAGCATCTCCTAAAACTTCACATTCAACCAGAACCTCAGGATGTGACCTTATTTAGAAATAAGACCTTTGAAGATGTGATTTATTGGAGAACTCAAGATGAAATCATTCTAATTTAGAGTGGGCCCTAAATCCAATGACTAGGGTCTCTATAAGAAAAAGAGAGGACACACACAGACATACGGGGAGGAAGGCCATGTGATGATGGAGGCAGAGGTGAGAGTCATGCTGCCACTAGCCGAGGAACACCTAAGATCACCAGAAACTGGAAGAGGCAAGGAAGGATTCTTCCCTGGAGCCTTTGGAGGGAGCATGGACCTACTGATTCCTCGACTGCTCACCTGTAGCTTACAGAATTGTGAGCATAAATCCCTGTCGTTTTCAACCACCTAGCTTGTGACAGTTTGTTCCAGAAGCCAACACAGCCAATAAAGCCAAAAGTTTCCCTGCCCACAGCTCAGACTTTCCCATTCACATCCCCTTGTCCAGCAGTAGCGGCACATCGTTACCTTTCCAGACCTTTTTTCTGTGCTTTTTAACCTATCCAATACTGTGGATTGGCTAAGTAATATTTGGAATGCTATTACTATCCAAGTACATAGAATGCTTACCATCTCCCAGACACTGTTTTCAGTGCTTTTCGTATATTTAAATCACTTAATCCTCAGGGGAACTTTATGAAGTAGGTGATCTGATTATTTCTATTTTACAGGTGAAGAAACTGAAGCACAGAAAAATTAAGTTGCTTGCTCAGGCTCCCAGGGGAGATCCAGGATTGGACAGTCTGATTCAGAAACTGTGCTCATAACCACCATCCTATACTTTATCTAGTTGACAATAACCACATTTGACAAATGTGGCAAAACCACAGAATAGCAACCCAGCGTTCTGCAGCCTTGGTTGCAGCCAGTCGCCGTGGACCACAGCCAGGACAAGGGTGCTGCTGCCGCCGCCCCCAGGAGACCCGGGGAGCGTGGCCTTATCTCCCATGAGCATTGCTTCTGATTTACAGCCCTTAAAAGGCAGAAAACCCTCTAGAATAATGACTCATTTTTATTACACATGGGCTTTCAGGGAAATTTTAACAACCCCTATTTCTCCTTTCTTATACAGGTTACATTTTGGGACTATTTTAAACATCTTAAATCTGATAAATATGGGTCCGTTCTCCATAAGATCTGGAAGTTGCCATTTGAAGAATATTTTGCTACATCTTCCAGCTGTGAGCATGATACCTAGGGTATATGATTGCGTGAAAAGGGATCTTCTTTTTTTTGTTTGTTTTTTTCTTGAGATGGAGTCTCACTCTACCGCCCAGGCTGGAGTGCAGTGGTGCGATCGCAGCTCACTGTGGCCTCTGCTTCCTGGGTTCAAGCTATCCTCCCACCTCAGCCTCCTGAGTAGCTGGGATTACAGGCATGCACCACCACACCCAGCTAATTTTTGTATTTTTAGTAGAGACTGGGTTTCACCCTGTTGGTCAGGCTGGTCTCAAACTCCTAACCTCAAGTGACCCACCTGCCTCGGCCTCCCAAAGTGCTGGGATTACAGGCGTGAGCCATGGTGCCCAGTGAAAACGGATCTTCGCATACAAAGTTTCAAATTGAAAGAATGTTAGAAATCACTGAGACCAATGACTCAACAGGTTTGGGGTTAGAGCCCCTTTTGAGAATCAGATAGACGATACCACCTCCCCTTTCTTAACTATGCACCAGACATGTAAAATATCATCTCAGGCTGATCCCGTGCCCAAGGTTAAAATCTCCCTCATTCTACTGAGGAAAACAAGGGATCTGATGGCAGGAACCCAGATTCTCCTCAATGCCTCATCTCCCTGAGGTTCCCTCTGTCTGAATCTGAAGTCCCCAGTTTGTCTACAGGGACAAAAAAGGTTGGGGGGTGGGGAACAGAGGGAGGGGAACCCTGGATTTAAGTAGGAGGATGGGCCAGAGGAAGGAGAGTGTCTAATATCTAGACTAAGCTTGTCCGACCCACCGCCTATAGGCCACACGTGGCACAGGACAGCTTTAAACGCGGCCCAACACAAATTCGTAAACTTTCTTTAAACACTATGAGGTTTTCTGCTATTTTTTTTTTGTTGTTAGCTCATCAACTATCGTTAGTGTCAGTGTATTTTATGTGTGGCCCAAGACAATTCTTCTTCCAGTGTGACCCAGGGAAGTCAAAATATTGGACCCCCTCCCCCAATCTAGACCAAAGACACAGATGGATTCCTGGACATGGCACTCTTCCATTCTCCACAAAGGCCAGGACAACAAAAACCAGCTGTCTGTTAAAGCAGTCCCACCTCCGGTAAAACAAGAAGAACTCATTTTAAGAATTCTTTTTTGGCCGGGCGCGGTGGCTCAAGCCTTTAATCCCAGCACTTTGGGAGGCCGAGACGGGCGGATCACTAGGTCAGGAGATCGAGACCATCCTGGCTAACATGGTGAAACCCCGTCTCTACTAAAAAATACAAAAAACTAGCCAGGCGAGGTGGCGGGCCCCTGTAGTCCCAGCTACTTGGGAGGCTGAGGCAGGAGAATGGCATAAACTCGGGAGGTGGAGCTTGCAGTGAGCTGAGATCCGGCCACTGCACTCCAGCCTGGGCGACAGAGCGGGACTCCGTCTCAAAAAAAAAAAAAAAGAATTTTAAGAATTCATTTTAATCTTTGCATTTCTGAAAGGATAATATATCATGTCCTCTTCAGACTTCTTCTTGTTGTTGTTTGAGACAGTGTCTCACTCTGTTGCCCAGGCTGGCCTGCAGTGGTGTGATCTTGGCTCACTACAACCTCCTCCTCCTGGATTCAAATGATTCTTCTGCCTTGGCCTCCCAGGTAGCTGGGAATACAGGCATGCACCACCACACCTGGCTGATTTTTGTATTTTTAATAGGGACACGGTTTTCCCATGTTGGCCAGGCTGGTCTCGAAATCCTGACCTCAGGTGATCTGTCCACCTTGGCCTCCCAAAGTGTTGGGATTACAGGCCATGAGCCTCCGTGCCCGGCCAAAGCTTCTTAAAAATAGCATTAGTATCTCATCTTTCTAAGATGGTCTGAATGTAGACAGATAAGAAGGCAAGAGAACCGACCCATCAGGAATGTTAACTATGTGGTCTCTGTACGCCACTCCTGCCTCTTTAGCAGGGAGCAGGCATCACTCATGCTCATTACACCATTTCTTTTTTTTTTTTTTTTTTTTTTTTTTGAGGCGGAGTCTCGCTCTGTCTCCCGGACTGGAGTGCAGTGGCCGGATCTCAGCTCACTGCAAGCTCCGCCTCCCGGGTTTACGCCATTCTCCTGCCTCAGCCTCCCGAGTAGCTGGGACTACAGGCGCCCACCACCTCGCCCAGCTAGTTTTTGTATTTTTTTTTTTAGTAGAGACGGGGTTTCACCGTGTTAGCCAGGATGGTCTCGATCTCCTGACCTCGTGATCCACCCGTCTCGGCCTCCCAAAGTGCTGGGATTACAGGCTTGAGCCACCGCGCCCGGCCTCATTACACCATTTCTAGCCAATACCACGTGTAGCCTTGGAATCCCTTGCAGCTAACTCTCTGCTCAGAAGATACTGCTAATGATCCCAGTTGCTGTGAGATCTGCACACTGTTTGCCACTCTGTGGCTAGATGACCTTCCCGCATTGCTTCCAGTCCCTTGTGATATTTCCCTGTAGTCTCATTTAAACTTTCTGATGGCTTTACTTGGTTCAGCAGAGGCCCAGAGACCTCTCTTTCTAGGGCAGTAATCTCTCCTAGGATTTCTTCTAATAGCTGTGCTCCTACATTCTCAGTCATGTGAAATAATTAAGAGGGCCCCAAGTATTCTTGCTTCTAACTTATGTTTACACAGACTATGAAGACAGGTCCTCAGAAGCATGAAGTTCAATCTCATTTTTGCCCTTCGATCTTGGGTCTCAATTTTGTGATGCCCTTTTATGTATCAGTGATTGTTCTCTTACTGGACTATATCCCTAATATTAGACTTCGGAAAAGGGGAAAAAAAGGCCAGGCATGGTGGCTCAGTCCTGTAATCTTAGCAGTTTGGTAGGCCAAGGGTGGGCAGATCACTTGAGGTCAGGAGTTCAAGACCAGCCTGGCCAACATAGTGAAACCTCATCTTACTAAAATATAGATATATACATATATATATATACACACACGCACACACACACACACAAATGAGCCAGGTGTGGTGGCTCACTCCTGTCATCCCACCTACTCGGGAGGCTGAGGCAGGAGAATCGCTTGAACCTGGGAAGCAGAGGTTGTTGCAGTGAATGGAGATCGCACCACTCACTGCTCTCAAGCCTACACAACAGAGCAAGACTCCATCTCAAAAAAAAAAAGAAAAGAAAAGAAAATAGACTGATACAAGTCTAAGATGCATCATGACAGTTCAAAAGCAAAAACAGTGAGGTAAGGTGTGCTATTTTGCATCTTGTTACTCTAAATATCAAAGAACATGCACTCTGTATCTGTAGCGTCAGTGAGACACAGTGAGGATAGAGCACCTGCTGGCCCCCTTCCCTGATTCCGTTCCTGGCTTGCATCACCAAGCAAGCATTCCGGAACTACTTCTGGAACTTCCCACCCTTGTGTTTGCCTCAGTGCCCCTTGACTTGATGATGGTCTTCTGTGATGTAATTGCAGCGCCCCCACAGGGCACTACCAAGTTAGCTTAAGCGGATCTAATGCTCCTCCAGCGCAGAAAAGCCAGGGGGCTAAGAATGCTGTACCTTCCTCCAGGAGGGTGCTGAAGTTTCTATGCAAGCGTTGTAGTCCAAGAAGGTGACTGAACAGAGGGGTTTTTTGTTTGTTTGTTTGTTTCTAGTTCTAAGTCTGGTTTACAACAATGTAAACCAAAAAGGGTTTTTAATATTTTCTAATGTGACTGTAGAATATAGTAATTTGGTTTTCCTGCTTCCACACTGAGCCCCCTCCACTGTCCATTCTCAACCCTGTGCTAGCGGGATCCTTTATTTGTTTGTTTGTTTGTTTGTTTGTTTATGTAGAGACAGGGGTCTTACTGTGTTGCCTGGGCTGGTCTCAATTCCTGGGCTCAAGCAATCCTCCTACCTTGGCCTCCCCAAAGTGCTGGGATTACAGGCATGAGCCACCATGCCCTAAAAGGCCCTAAAGGGGAATCCTTTTAAACACTGAGTCAGATCATGTTGCTACTCAAACTCCTGCAGTGTCCACCCTGTGCCCCAGCACCCCTGACCTCCTGTCCCACAGAGCTCTTTCTTCTCTCCCATTCATTCCAGCCGCTCTGACTTTATTGCCACATTGGGAACATGCCAAGCTCCTGCCTGGGGCCTTTCCTCTAGCTGTTACCTTTGCTTTAAGCCAGGTACTGGCTTGGTTAACTCCTTCACTTCTCTCCATCTCTATTTCTCAACCAGGCCCGTCCGTGATTACCCTATTACATATGGCAGTCTGTCCCTTCCTCCCTGCTGCATATACCAGTTCTCCACTCCGCTGGTGCCATTTTTTAATTTTTTCCAGATCACTTGTGAACTTTCAATATACTCTATAGTTCTTGTATTTGTTATGTTTATTATTTATTATCTAACTATCCCTTATGAGACTTTAAGCCCCAGGAGAACAGGAATCTCTTCTGCTTTTTCGCTAATGTATTCCAAGTGCCTTGAATAGTGCTAGGCATGTAATAGGTGCTCAATTAGTATTTGATGAATAAATGGTTGAATGAATAAATAAAGCCATTGTTCTGGTTAACTGCTGATTAGTAGCAAGAACATCACCTCTAGAGGGTTTCTGAAGTAAGGAAATGGGAGGGGGGCCGGGCGCGGTGGCTCAAGCCTGTAATCCCAGCACTTTGGGAGGCCGAGATGGGCGGATCATGAGGTCAGGAGATCAAGACCATCCTGGCTAACACGGTGAAACCCCGTCTCTACTAAAAAATACAAAAAAACTAGCCGGGCGAGGTGGCGGGCGCCTGTAGTCCCAGTTACTCGGGAGGCTGAGGTAGGAGAATGGCGTGAACCCGGGAGGCGGAGCTTGCAGTGAGCTGAGATCCGGCCACTGCACTCCAGCCTGGGTGACAGAGCGAGACTCCGTCTCAAAAAAAAAAAAAAAAAAAAAAAAAGTAAATGGGAGGGAAACAGACTAGAAAGTGTGAACACATAATAGATGTCATTTAACTCTCTCAGTATAAATTCATGGATGTCATGTACCCATTTTAATGGGAGAAAAATGGACAAAACCACAAGCAGAGTTTACACAGTAATTTATTTTCAGAGTAGTAATTTTTTAAATACAAAAAAATTTTAAGAAAAGAAGATTATAGCAGTTCCTTGGGTCTTCCTAGCAACAGAACAAACAGTTGCCTAGATTATTATTAGGTTTTGCTTCATTGGATAACGAGTATAAGAAGCAAAACTGCATGTACGAGGAAGTTACTTAAAAGTCAGAAACATTTTGCCAAAAGAAAGATGCTTTTGTGGTTGAGTGATAAGGTAATTTATGCTAACTACCTTTGAGGGACTCATTTTGCATGCAGAGGTGACCTCATGTGTTTAGGAGCCAAAAAGCCTTAGTGAGGCATGCTCTCTGGACTGTTAATGAAATGACAGGCTCAGGGGTCACACTAAGACAGTGTAATGTATTATCATTGAATAACCATCATCCCATCCAATTAACTTTTGCAGAGGAAGTAACCTTGAATCTAAATGCTAACAATATTTGGCCATATAAAGACATCATGATTCCATCGAAGAGAAAGTCTGACACTTCTGGCCTGATGAAATTGTCTATAAAACTCTGAATTTGAGAGAGAGGAGGAAATTTCATGCAACATAACATGCAAACTTGGCATCCATTGAGTCTTCATGATTCTTAAGGAAAGTGTTCATTTTTGTTGCAGTTTGTGTTTTAAAGACTGAAGGATGTTTATTATTTTCTTCAAGGTGCTTTGCAGACTTGCTTTTCACAGTCTAGATGCCAGCTTGATTAATTAAACATGCACACAATGACATTCTACTGTGTGAGCTTGAAAAATTGCTAGTCTAACCTTTTTTTTTTTTTTTTTTTTTTTTTTTTTGAGACGGAGTCTTGCTCTTTCGCCCGGGCTGGAGTGCAGTGGCCGGATCTCAGCTCACTGCAAGCTCCGCCTCCCGGGTTTTTACGCCATTCTCCTGCCTCAGCCTCCGGAGTAGCTGGGATTACAGGCGCCCGCCACCTCGCCCGGCTAGTTTTTTGTATTTTTAGTAGAGACGGGGTTTCACCCTGTTAGCCAGGATGGTCTCGATCTCCTGACCTCGTGATCCGCCCGTCTCGGCCTCCCAAAGTGCTGGGATTACATAACCTTTTTAAGAAATATACGTAATTGCCAGGACCTGGTGAGAGGTGACACCAGATGAAAGCTTTTCTGGCAAAAGTCAAAGGTCAGCAGCCTTTTTTTTTTTTTGAGATGGAGTCTCGCTCTGCCGCCGGGGCTGGAGTGCAGTGGCCGGATCTCAGCTCACTTCAGCTCACTGCAAGCTCCGCCTCCCGGGTTCACGCCATTCTCCTGCCTCAGCCTCCCGAGTAGCTGGGACTACAGGCGCCCGCCACTACGCCCGGCTAGTTTTTTGTATTTTTTTTTTTTTTTTAAGTAGAGACGGGGTTTCACCGTGTTAGCCAGGATAGTCTCGATCTCCTGACCTCGTGATCCACCCGTCTCGGCCTCCCAAAGTGCTGGGATTACAGGCTTGAGCCACCGCGCCTGGCCAAAGGTCAGCAGCATTTTGTGGACAGAGGAGGGGATTACCTTGCCCTCTTAGACCAGGTAGCCTCCTAAGAAAGCACAGGCCCTATGTTTAAATCTGGCCTGGACTTGCAAAATCTGGAACTCTCCTTCTTGCTGCCTTCATAATCAATAGATACGAACTGGGCTCAATGGTGAGGCCACCTCTCTGCAACTCAGTGACAACACTCTCCCTCTGGCCTTTTGTCTCCCCAGTTTTCCCATCACACGGGGCTCCTTTCTCACTGTGCCTCTGACCTGTTCACACTGCTTTCTCTTATAAGAGGAAGACCCTAGGTTTTTCATTCATCATCTCTGTGCCTGCAGTGCTTTTTGTTGCCTGTCTCCCCCATCCCTCTCACCCTCCAGCTCCCTGTTCCATTCTGTTTGTTTATTTTTACTTTTTTGTAGACAGAGTCTTGCTCTGTCGCCCAAGCTGGAATGCAGGGGTGCCATCATAGCTCACTGTAGCCTTGATCTCCTGGGCATAAGCCATCCTCTCACCTCCGTCTCCCTAGTAGCTAGGACTAAAGGCTCACACCCTCACACCCAGCTATTTTTTTTTTTTTTTTTTTTTTAAAAATGGAGTCTTGCTATGTTGCCCAGGCTGGTCTTGAATTCCTGGGCTCAAGCAGTTCTCCTGCCTCCACCTCCCAAAGTGCTGGGATTATAGGCATGAGTCACTGCACTGGCCCCCACTGCCCCTCCTAAGTAGTGGTTATGAGCTGAGGCTTAGGAACCAGACTGCTTGGGTCTAGTCCTTGCTCTGCTCCAAACCATCTGTGAGACTGTGGGTTAGTCTCTTCAACTCTGGTACCTCAGTCTTCTCATTTGCAAAACGGGGATGAAAATACCAGCTGTGTTTTGGTATTAAATGAGTTAATACATGTAAAGTGATTTGAACAGTGTGTGGCAAACATTGGCCATTGCTGCTATTATCTTCAAATGCAGAAATCTGTTTGTACTTTGAGCCTCTGCTCAGATTCTAAATCTTCTATAAAGCCTTTCCAGACTTTTCCAACTAAATATAATGGTTCTTACTTGTTCATTTGAACCCTTATAATACTAGGTGGGCACTTTTCTTTTTCTTTGGAAAGGTACCATTTACTGAGAAACTAGATGTGACAGGTACTATGCCAATGCTTCATGTGTATTACCTCCTTTGTTCTTGAAAAATGGCTATTACTACTTCCATTTTACAGATGAGGAAACCAATACTCACAAAAGATAAGCCACTTTTTCAGATTCACAAAGCAAACAAAATTAAACTAATTTTTAAACATAACTTAAAAGGCCGGGTGCAGTGGCTCACACCTGTAATCCCAGCACTTTGGGAAGCCAAGGCTGGCAGATCACTTGAGGTCAGGAGTTCAAGACCAACCTGGCCAACGTGGTGAAACCTCGTCTCTACTAAAAATACAAAAATTAGCCGGGCATGATGGCATGTGCCTGTAATCCCAGCTGCTTGGGAGGCTGAGGCAGGAGAATCACTTGAATCCCAGGAGCAGAGGTTGCAGTAAGCTGAGATTGCACCACTGCACTCCAGCCTGGGCGACACATGACACAGTGAGTCTCTGTCTGGAAAAAAAAAAAAAGGAAGGAAGGAAGGAAAGAAGGAAACTTAAAGGTTAAGGCCTGGTGTGGTGGCTCATGCCTGTAATCCCAGCATTTTGGGAGGCTGAGGCAGGTGGATCACTTGAGGTCAAGAGTTCAAGACCAGCCTGGCCAACATGGTAAAACCCTGTTTCTACTAAATATGGAAAAATTAGCCGGGCATAGTGGCAGGTGCCTGTAATCCCAGCTACTCAGGAGGCTGAGGCAGGAGAATCACTTGAGCCGGGGAGGCAGAGTTTGCAGTGAGCCAAGACTGCACCATTGCACTCCATGCACTCCAACCTAGGTGACAGAGCAAGACTCCATCTCAAAAAAAAAAAAAAAAAAAAAAAAAGGTTAAATACTCTGCAAAGGCAAAGGCAAGGTCAGCATCTCTTTACTTTCCGTCCTCTGCATCTCATATGGAGAAGATGTTCATAAACACCAAGTGCTGATTTGAAAGAATGTGGCAGAGTCTGGTGATACAGGAAGAAGCGTTGGTATTTGTATAGTATTGTATACGATGCATTTTCTCATGCATTAGCTCATTAAAATCTCACAAAAATTCTGAGAAATATGTATTGTTATTGTCTCCATTTTTCAGATAGACTGAGAGGCGAAGATTTGGCTTTCCCCAAACCAAACTGCCAGTAGTTGCATAGCCCAAACTCAAATGCCATCTTCTTCCACATGCTGTCCAGTGGACCACCATTGCCTTTACCCCTATACCAGCTGAGACTCAAAAATTGGCATACGGTCTTGGTGACAAAATAAATTTCATATAAGATTCAAATCCTGCAAGAAGACAACTACCACAAATTAGCAGAAAATATGACATTGTTTTGCCAGAGTTTCAGATCTTCAAAAAAAGGAAGACAGAGAAACCCTAAGCCAGGCCAAGTTAAAGAAATCTAATTCCCATTCTGTGGGAGAAAATATTCAGTTCAAATAGTTCCTTTAATCAAAAATCATATTTACATAAAATAACAAACCAATAGGGGTTTCTTTAAAACAAAACAAAACAAAAAAACTCTGAATGTTGGCCAGGCACAGCGGCTCACGCCTGTAATCCCAGTACTTTGGGTGGCCAAGGCAGGTGGATTGCCTGAGATCAAGAGTTCAAGACCAGCCTGGCCAACATGGTGAAACCCCATCTCTACTAAAAATACAAAAAATTAGCTGGGCATGGTGGCAGGCACCTGTAATCCCAGCTGCTCAGGAGGCTGAGGCAGGACAATTGCTTGAACCTGGGAGGCGGAGGTTGCAGTGAGCCAAGATCACGCCATTGCACTCAAGCCTGGGCGAGACAGAGCAAGACTCCAAAAAAAAAAAAAAATCTCCAAATGTTGTCCATCCTCATTTGCAAGAATTTACTTCTGGAGCATTATCCTTTTCAGAAAGGTCAGGTGTAGTGTCATTTTAACATCTCTCTGGCAGTGATCCCTACAAAGGGATTGGACTTACATAATGTAATCATTTTTGTATTTCTGAACGTGCAAGTGGAGGTTGGTGTGTCATACAGCAGAGAAGGGGGATAAAAAGAATGCTGTATAGTATTTAGTAACATGCTCCATTTCAATAAGCAGCCAGTGTTTCTTAGGGAGTTTGTTCTCTGCAGATATGTAGAAAGATATGGAAGCAGAAATGCTGACACATGTTTGCAAAGAGAATGATTGCAACATTAGTTCAGGGAGTTGATCTACAACAGGCCTTTGCCTCTCTTCACCTAGGACTGCTGATGGGGTTGGAGAGGAGCTGAACTACGTTATCTCACCGTCCAGATGGACTCACTCTGGGTAGAACAAATATCAGACACCAACAGGATATCTAATGGGTCATTCATTTAAATTGTTATCTGCTAAACAGTGTACAAAGTCCCAAGCCATGTGGTGGGGGGAATGGAACAAGGAACCTGAGGCAGGTCCTTTCCACAAAGAGCTTTTTATGTGAAAAAAAAGCAAACACAAAAGATCTTAAAACAAGGCAGAAAGTGAAGTGTCACAAGAATGGTGAGATAATCCACTAAGGCAGTTCATAGGAAGGCATGAGTCCCTTGGTCTTGAAGGATAAGGGAAGGGAGACTTCTTGGAGGAAGTAGCAGTTAAGCTGGGCAGGAGTTGGAGGGCACATGGCTCTGGGAGGAAAGAACATCTCAGGCAGAGGAAGCAACCTGGGCTAGAGCTGGTAGTGGAAAATGCGGTAGCCAGAAAATAGAGAGTTCAGTTTATAGTAGAGCATGCTTGAAGGTCAGATTATTACTAGTTTTTAACTTTTAACACTAATTTATGTTAATGGGGTTTAGAAAGCACTAATAAGGGTGTCTTTCAATAAGGTGAAATCCTTACAAATTAGCCACTCATTGGTCTGACCCCCTCTTAACTCTCCTTGTAGAAGATGTTTTCTGACCTGTAAAGCCACGTGGGCAGTGCAGCCAGGGAGCCAAAGTCACCTACTAGGAAGCCGTCCATGGAATAATGTTTAGCTTTTACAAGTGAAGACCTGACCTTCGTTGGTACAATCTGAATTTTTTTCCAAGCTATGGAGAAGCTAGTAAAATCTACACTCTCTTCTTTATAGCACTTGCTAAGTCAACCTTTTGATTTCCAATGTTTAATTAAACATTAACAGTATGCAATACTTGTACTGTCTGTCCACACCTTATGCTCTATTTCACAATCCAGATGTGTCGAATCAACTTTTCTTCTATGTGTGAACGCTGTCAGAAAAAAAAGGAAGGGAAGAAGAAAGGAAACGGGGGTTGGGGGGAGGGAGAAAAAATAGTATACTTTTTATACCCATCTCGATTTCTGCATTTCATAGTTCAGTTGAATCTAGGAAGGATAGTGTGGTATTTTTCCCAAACAGGAAATAAGTAACGTGTTTTACTGCCAAGTTGACCGTATAGATTCAGCTGTGATTATTAAGCCACCTGGCAGCATATTTCAAGCTTTCTCCTTTTGTCACTATATCTTAACTCCATCCATGTATGGATGTATACTGGACTTGAATACAATAAAAAGAATGATTTTTACTTCTCCTTGGATCACTGGAGTTTTCTGCCTTATGAAAAAAATACACTGCAGTGTTATGTCTGGTCCATGCTACTAAAAAAGAATCTTTCTTCAGGAGGATTTGACCCTGTTCCCACTGTTTTCTCAGCATGTTTTCAGCATCAGCACATTGATTATGCTGCCATTATCCAGAATACTAAGATAGAAAAAAAGATCTATTAGATCATCAAAGTTCACTCCTGGAGCAGGCCCAGGTCTCCAGGGAGAGCCTGTGACATGCTGTCTTAGGCAAATGACCAAGGAAAATTTAGAGCCACGTAAAATTTTACTCTGTCCCAGTTTTTAATTTTTGAAAGTCTCTGAAATAAATCTCAGAGAGACACTGTTCATAAAACAGTTTCACTGCTGAATTTAGGTTAGTAGTTCTCAACTGGGGGCAATTTTGACCCCCTGGGGATATTTGGCAATATCTGGAGACTTTTTTTGGTTGTCACATATCAAAGAAAGGGGTTGCTACTGCCTGGGTAGAGGCCAGCAAGACTGCTAAACCTCCTACAGTTCACAGTACAACCGCACAACAAAGAGTTATCCAGCCTGAAACGTCAATGGTGCCAAGGTTAAAAAAACCCCAATTTAGGTCTTTTCCTAAGCTTGCTTTTTTTTTCCCCTGCTGCTTATCTATTCACTGCCCCAAACAAAGCAGATTACTTGACTGATTAAATGACTCTGAAGAGCACACACTATTTTGAAATAAGCCATATGAAACAAAGTTTTTACTAATTCTATTTCTTTCTTTCTTTCTTTTTTTTTTGAGATGGAGTCTCACTCTGTTGCTCAGACTAGAGTACAGTGGCACGATCTTGGCTCACTGCAACCTCCACCTCCCAGGTTCAAGCAATTCTTCTGCCTCAGCCTCCTAAGTAGCTGGGACTACAGGCATGTGCCACCACCATGCACGGCTAATTTTTGTATTTTTAGTTGAGACATGTTTTCACCACGTTGGCCAGGCTGGTCTCAAACTTCTGACCTCAGGTGATCCACCCACCTCAGCCTCCCAAAGTGCTGGGATTACAGGCGTGAGCCACCGTGTCCAGCCTATTAATTATATTTCTTTTCTTTTTTTTTTTTTTTTTGAGATGGAGTTTCGCTCTTTTTGCCCAGGCTGGAGTGCAATGGCACAATCTCGGCTCACCGCAACCCACCTCCCGGGTTCAAGCGATTCTCCTGCCTCAGCCTCCCGAGTAGCTGAGATTACAGGCACGCAACACCATGCCTGGCTAATTTTGTATTTTTAGTAGAGACGGGGTTTCTCCATGTTGGTCAGGCTGGTCTTGAACTCCCGACCTCAGGTGATCCACCCGCCTCAGCCTCCGAAAGTGCTGGGATTACAGGTGTGAGCCACCACGCCTGGCAATTATATTTCTTAGTCCCAAGATAAGCAAGCATTAGCAATCACACGGAGAAACAAAATTACATTTTCTAGTTATTCTAAAATTAGGATTGTGTTGAGTTTAGTAAGACTCCAGATTAACCAAATCACTTGAGAAACCCAAGGAGAAAAGCCATTAAATGTAGAAGGGAAAAAAAAAACCCTTGCCTCAATCATTAGGGCCTTATTGTTAATCAGAAGCTTGTATTCTTGTTTCTACATATTCAAGTTTATATAGGCAGAGCAGAGTCAAGCAAAGTCAAAGACTTAAAAGTGAAAAACTTTTCATAGCAAACAAATATCTCAAGAATATTCAGCCGGGCATGGTGGCTCACGCCTGTAATCCCAGCACTTTGGGAGGCTGAGGCAGGCAGATCACGAGGTCAGGAGATCGAGACCACCCTGGCTAACACGGTGAAACCCCATCTCTACTAAAAATACAAGAAATTAGCCAGGTGTGGTGGCGTGCGCCTGTGGTCCCAGCTACTCGGGAGGCTGAGGCAGGAGAATGGTGTGAACCCAGATGGCGGACCTTGCAGTGAGCCGAGATTGTGCCACTGTACTCCAGCCTGGCCAACAGAGCAAGACTCTGTCTCAAAAAAAAAAAAAAAAGAAAAGAATATTAAAGAGGTACCCCCCCAAAATTATATTCTCCATTCATTTTTTAAAAGGGAGAATTCAGTTTCTTAAGAATATAAGGTGAATGTAGTGATACAATAAGGGAAGGGAAAAGAAAAAAGGAAGGGGAGGGAGAAAGAAAGGGAAGGGAGGAGGGGAAAGGAAGGGAAGAGAATAGGGAAGGCTAGGACACTTTTTTTTTTTTTTTTTCCTGCAGGTTTGGAAGGACTTTAGCTAACAGAAGCTTCCTGATTGTTTGTTCCATCCCCAACTTTTTGTGGAATTTGGCACTGGTTTTTGTGTCATCTATAATACAGATTTCAATGCTAAATGTCAGGAGGAAAATGAATAAGGCAGTGTGCTTTATGAAATGTTACCAAAATACTAGGATCAAAAAAGCAAGTAGCAATTACAAACAATAGGCTTAAGTTTATCACGTCATCATATTTTTGCTTGCTTCAAGTTTCTGGTTTTGTGAATCTCACCTAAATTAATATTTTCAAAGACCAAAAGAGTTGTTACCAATTCCAGGTTAGAGCAGACATTTTGAAAGTATGGGAAGCAAGCCGGATCCGCTGATAGTCCTTGTTAAATATGGTTTTTTAATAATGTGTTGATATCATTATAGGAATAATGCTTGTATACTTGAAACATTAAATACATTTACTCTTTAGCCTGTTGGAGAGTTATCCCTTCCCTGAAATCTGGCCTTGATTATGACATTTTTTTGTTTCTGCTCCCTACCCACCCCCGACAGAATCAAGATTGGACTATTCTGCACTGTTGAGCTAATTTGAATTAAAATCTGTCACTTGTGTTCAGTCACAACTCCGTTACATTTCCTAATGAGCCATGTCTGATCTTTGGGCATTTCTCGGGGTATTTATGAGAAGGGTGCAGCTAAACTTAGTGGAGACTCCGTGGTGATATTTAGTATGTGAAGCATCCGTACAAAGCATACAGTTGAGAATGTTCGTCGTTTATTGTTGTTAAACTCAGTCACTCACATTCCTTCCCTACTGAGTGAGGCTTCCAAGGACACCTCAGACACGAATTCATCCCAGGGAAGACAGTTGCACTGAACATTAGCAGAACTAAGAATCGATGCATCAGGTACTAACTGGAGATATAGTTAATACACTTTTTCCTTAATCTTGTTTTACTTGTAAAGATTACACTAGTCTGCCGGGCACAGTGGTGAACACCTGTAATCCCAGCAATTTGGGAGGCTGAGGTGGGCAGATCGCCTGAGGTCAGAAGTTCGAGACCAGCCTAACATGGTGAAATCCCATCTCTACTAAATATAAGAAATTAGCTGGGGGTCGTGGTACATGCCTGTAATCCCAGCTACTTGGGAGGCTGAGGCAGGAGAATCGCTTGAACCCGGGAAGTGGAGGTTGTAGTGAGCCAAGATCCCAAGATCGCAGCATTGCACCCCAGCCTGGGCAACAAGAGCGAAACCCCATCTAAAAAAAAAAAAAAAATTACAATAGTTATATGAGCTCATGATGTATGAAAAAAATGCCTACCACACAGACTAGTGGTACAAATAAGACTTCCTTTCCCTACCTGTTCAACCCAAAGTCCCATTGCTCAGAAGTAGGCACTATTAATAGTTCCTCATGTGTTCTCCTAGAATTTTTCAGAAAGGGGAATAGAGGAAAATTATTTTTTTCTGTGCTCCAATTTCTTTTTTTTCCCTCTCTCTCCCCAGAGCTCACAGTACTATCATCACTAAATCTTTACCAGGCCAGACCCAGAAATATCTCAAAAATGATTCCAAATAAGTGAGAGGGATGATTAGAGAAAGAAATTGTGATTACCACTAGTGGCAGATTTTAAATAACGTTTTTCCCCGACTTCAGTGGTTTCTTTTTATGTTTATGTGCTTTTAATCCAAGTTCTTGAGTTCATTTTGAATTTTGAGGCTTTTTTTTAATTAAAAAAAAATAGCCTTCATTTACTGAAATTAACTGGGGGCTTAAACTAACATTGATCCTGTAAATCCACGGAAGCTGTAGGACTAGCATATTCATTAGTGGACCACAGAGCTGAATGTGGTGGTCCTGTATCCTTGAATACCTTGTTGCTTCAAGGTACCGTACCCTCACTATTCCCTCTAAATCCCAAAATGGAATGGAGCAGCCCCCCGGCCTGTCTTCCTGGCTCGTCTCCTGTTCTTCCTAGACATATCTTTAGTCTTTGTTTTTTAAACACATACTGGGAACACACTTCTGTATCTGGGTGTGCCCCCCAGGTTCTCTGTGGGTTTATTCTGGCCTTCAGTCTTCTTTTAGGGAGACCTACCACATCACCCAAGCCACTGAGGGGCCTGGCAACAGGCCCCCATCATCCTGTCACCTACTGGGCACTGTCTGTCTTTCCATCCACCTGGACTTAGAGATCCGCCTGGGTCATCTCTCCCCAGGCGTGTACATCTCTCCTTGTAACATAAGCCCAGGATTTTTTTTTAATAAGTCACATTCCCCACCTGGCTCTGGCCTGAGGCCTTATAGCATATATTATTATCATGGACAGAAAACATGTGGAAGAAAGTTTCTCTTTTCTCTCTGTCTTTGTCTGTTTGTTTTTGAGACAGGGTCTTGTTCTGTTGCCCAGGCTAGAGTGCAGTGGTGCTGTCTTGGCTCACTGCAACCTCCACTTCCGGGGCTCAAGCGATCCTCCCATCTCAGCTTCCGGAGTAGCTGGGACTACAGACATGGGCCATCCTGCTGGCTAAGTTTCTCTGTTCAAGTCAGCCAGGAATATTAAACCCCAGTACCACCTGATTCACAGAAACAAAGCCAAACAAATTTGCAGAAAGAGACATGAATAAAAGCCATAGCTTGACCTAGGGCTGACAGGGAGATTAGGATGGACTTTCTTGTTAGGCTCTGTCACCCCTCCAGAACCCCAAGCCTGTTTCTCAGAGGCGTTCAAACCAGAGCAACCCCATTTTGAGTGAGGGCTGGAAAATGAGGCTGGGACCTGCTGGGCTGCATTCCCAGATATTTAAGCATTCCGGGCCTCTGTGATGTTTACGATTAAGGGAACAAATTAATAACGTTTACTCACCAGACCCAGACTTGGGAGTATCCAGATATCCCAATAGCTGGAGAACAAAGGCATTCCTAATTTTGCTTTAAAGATAATATCAATTCTTGCAAAATATAATAATTAAGAAAATTAATCCCTTATCAGAAACCCTCATAGTAGAGCCCATCTCCCCAAGATCTTTTTTTACCCTGTATATAAACAAGCATTGTACCTAGGGTGGGCACTTTCCTCCTCTTACTTTCGGGAACGTCCTACTCTGTCTATGGAGTAGCTATGCTTTCACTGCTTTACTTTCTTAATAAACTTGCTCTCACTTTGCACTGAGGACTCGCCCTGAATTCTTTCTTGCGCGAGATCCAAGAACCCTCTCTTGGGGTCTGGATCGGGACCCCTTTCCTGTAACATGTTCAGATAACCACCCTTCTCCCAGACAGCCCTCAGGTCCTCCAGGGCATGGAGCCTTCAGGATGGGCAAGAGGCCTGGCTGGTCTGGGGCGATTCCATCCTCACTGCCAGCAACTGGCTCAGCAGTGGGCATGTGAGCCAATGCGAGGAGAAGTTTCCTGGGGCACCCTGGGGGCGTCTCCTCAGGCTAAGGAGAAAGCAGGATGAAGAGAGCGTCTTTCTCTTCCTCTGGATATCATCATGTGAGGATATGAGGCCTAGAACTTGCCAATATTAGGCCACAAATGAAATCAGCCCACAGGGGAATGCAAAGCCCCAGGAAGTGGAACTGGAGCCTCTGGATTCTGATGACCCTGATCATGCCCTATCAACACTCTCGCCCTCTGAGAGCCAAGACAGTTACTCAGCGTTTCAGCCAGCGAAGTTCAATGTCTGTTACTCGAAACCAAAAGCATTCGGAACAACACAAAGATAGAGAAGTGGGCATCAAAGGAACTAAAACAAAATTTCCACTCCACAAAAGACATTTTGTCCCCTTGGGCAAAAGACCTGCTTTGGAAAACAGCACACTGTGGGTCCTTTTCAATACCCTTCCTTATGATTTCTTTGAATTGCTGTAACTTATGATGCATTTATTTTGGCTGGATGTTTTCTTTGTGGAATGAAGACTCAAATTGTATGGGCTTTTTTGGTTTCTTTCTAATTTAGATCCCTTAGACACAGCTAAATGCACAAAAATAATGGTGTATCAGTAAGAATAACCATTGCATTCAAGGCACTGCATTAAATATGGGGAGTTACGGGAAGTGGTGTAAAGAAAGACAAATGACAAGATGCTCTTATTCTGATTTTACCCCCATGGAATCATGGACGAAGAGCAGCTAATGTCATTCTATCTGACAACAGCCTTGAGTGGAGGAGACATTTGACCTAAGTCTTGAAGTATTTAAAAATTTTTTTTTAATTTTTAGTTTTTCGTTTTTTAAGATGGATTCTCACTTTGTTGCCCAGGCTGGAGTGCAGTGGCATGATCTCAGCTCACTGCAACCTCCATCTCCCAGGTTCAAGCGATTCTCCTGCCTCAGCCTCCCGAGTAACTGGGATTACAGGCACCATGCTCGGCTAATTTTTGTATTTTTAGTAGAGACAAGGTTTTGCCATGTTAGTCAGACTGGTCTCAAACTTCTGACCTCAGGTGATCTGCCTGATTCTGCCTCCCAAAGTTCTGGGATTATAAGCATAAGCCACCAAGCCTGGCCAAGGTTTTTTTTTTTTTTTTTTAATAAAATAACTTCTAAACATAAAAAGTACAGAAAATTATATAATACACACTAATGTACCCACCAACTGCTTTTATAAATACTAGCATTTTTGTTTCAGTTCCATTTTTAAATTGAACTTTTCATTTTGAAATAACTGTAGATTAACATGTATTGTAAGTGTTAAAAGATGAACTGAAGCACATTAAAATTTTAAAGTGTATTTGAGCAGACTGTGATACAGGAATTGGGCAATGGTGGGGTTCCACCAAGGGGACCAAGGGGAAAACTTCTATAAGGTAGTCTTGGGAGCAAGACAAAATACAGCCATGCGTCACTTAACAACAGGAGTATATTCTGAGAAATGCATGGTTAGGTGATTTCGTCGTTGTGTGACCATGATAGAGTGCTTTTACACAAACCTAGATGTTGCAGTCTACTACACACCTAGGCTAAACAGTATAGCCTATTGTTCATAAGCTACAAACCTATGCAGTATGTTACTGCACAGAATAACTGTAGGCAATTGTAACACAATGGTACGTGTTTGTGCACCTAAACATAGAAAAGATACAGTAAAAATACAGTATTATACTCTTTGGGACCACTATCATATATGCGGTCTGTTGTTGACCAAAATGTTGTTACGCAGTACATGACTGTATTTGGCTGGTTAAAGTGAAACAGTAGCTTTAATGTCCCTGTTCTGGCCAGGTTCAGTGGCTCACACCTGTAATCCCAGCACCTTGGGAAGCAGAGGCGGGTGGGTCTCTTGAGCCCAGGAGTTTGAGACCAGCCTGGCCAACATGGGGAAACCCTGTCTCTACTAAAAAAGACAAAAATTTGCCAGGCGTGGTGGCACATGCCTGTAGTCCCAGCTACTTGGGAGACTGAAGCAAGAGGATCGTTTGAGCCCAGGATGTGCAGGTTGCAGTGAGTCAAGACCCTGTCTCGAAAAAAGAAAAAATACGTGGCCTTATGCTTTACAGTTATGTCCATGATTCAATTTGGGTTAATGTTTTTGTAAGACTTGTGACTTAGGTTAGGACCCATATTTTCACCAATGGATGGTTGTTGCACACTCTAGTGCCATTTGTTAAAAAGGCTATATGTACCCATGGGTTCCTTATGCTTACACTCAGCTGACTATATATATAAAAAAATACAGTATTTGTGGGATGCAAAATTCATGGATACACTTCGAGCGCAGTGGCTCACTCCTGTAATTGCAGCACATTGGGAGGCAGAGGCGGGCAAATCACCTGAGGTCGGGAGTTCAAGACCAGCCTGGCCAACATGGTAAAACCCTGCCTCTACTAAAAATACAAAAATTAGTCGTGTGTGGTAGCACACACCAATAGTCTCAGCTACTTGGGAGGCTGAGGCAGGAGAATCACTTGAATCCAGGAGGTGGAGGTTGCAGTGAGCTGAGATCGTGCCACTGTACTCCAGCCTGGGTGACAGAGTAAGACTCTGTCTCAGAAAAACAAAACAAGCCAAAAAAAAACTGGTAGATACCGAAGGCCAACTTTTTGCACCCGTGGAATCCTCAGGGCCTGCTGTGGGACTTGAGCATCACGGATTTTGGTATCTCCAGGGTTCCTGGAACCAGTCCCCTGCCAGTACCTGCAGATGACTATATTTTCTCCATCGCACTGTTTTTGCACCTTTGTCAAAAATTAGTTAGGGATATTTGTGTGGTTCTATTCCAGAGTTCTCTATTCTGTTATATTGATCTATGTTTCTATCCCTCCACCAATACCACACAGTCATGGCTATAGAATAAGTCTTGAAATCAGGCAGACTGATTCCTTCCACTTGATTCTTCTCTTTCAAAATTGTTTTGGCTATTCTAGTTCCTTTCCCTTTCCATAGAAATTTTAGAATAATCTTGCCTACATCTAAAAAATCTTGCACGGGTTTTATTTTATTTTATTTTATTTTTCTGAGACAGAGCCTAGCTCTCTCACCCAGGCTGGAGTGCAGTGGTGCAATCTCAGCTCACTGCAAGCTCCGCCTCCTGGGTTCACACCATTCTCCTGCCTCAGCCTCCCAAGTAGCTGGGATTACAGGCACCCGCCACCATGCCCAGCTAATTTTTTGTATTTTTAGTAGAGATGGGGTTTCACCGTGTTAGCCAGGATGGTCTCGATCTCCCGACCTCATGATCCACCCACCTCAGCCTCCCAAAGTGCGGGGATTACAGGCATGAGACACCCCACCTGGCCCTTGCATGGGTTTTGATAAAAATTGTGTTAAAATTGTATTTAAATTTGGCAAGTATTGACATCATCATTACATTGAGTATTCCAATCCATGAACATAACGTGTCTCTCAATTTATTTAGATTGTCTTTGATTCTTTTAATTAGCATGGTACAGCTTTCAACATACAAGTCCTATATATATTTTGTTAGATTTACATCTAAAGATTTTATTTTTAAAGCAACTGTGAATAGTATTCTATGCTAAATCTCAGTGTTTGTTCATTGCTAGTATATGGAAATATAAATGATTGCTGTTAAGTTTATTATGTATCCTATGACTTCACTGAACTCACTTATTCCAGAAATTTTTTTGTTGCTGTTGTTTCTTCCTTGCTATTTTTTATGTAGACAATTGTGCCATGGTCATGGGAACACATTTTAATATGTTATATCTTCATTTTAATTAATCTCAATGCATTTTTAATTTATTTCCTCTGATTCATCCTCTTTGACCCATGGATTATTTAAAAGTGTGTTACTTGGTTTCCAAGTGTTTGGAGATTTCTGTATTATCTTTTTATTTTTGATTTCTAACTTTATTCCATTGTGGTCAGAAAATACACTCTATGACTTCAACTATTTTACATTTTTTGAGGCCTCTTTTGTGGCTTAGAATGCAATCTATTTTGGCA
This sequence comes from Trachypithecus francoisi, assembly GCF_009764315.1. NCBI lineage: Eukaryota > Metazoa > Chordata > Mammalia > Primates > Cercopithecidae > Trachypithecus > Trachypithecus francoisi. The sequence goes on from NW_022681458.1 coordinate 13,431,312, forward strand.
TATATTCCATGGGCACTCAGAAAGAATGTGTATTCTAACGTTCTTAAGTGGGGTATTCTCTAAATGATTAGATCCTGTTGGTTATCAGTGCTGTTTAGTTCTCCATCTGCTGATTTTCATATTATGTTATGAGACTCTGGATATTTATTGAAACCTTCTTTTTCTGGCTGGGTGCAGTGGCTCACACCTGTAATCCCAGCACTTTGGGAGGCCAAAGAGGGTGGATCACCTGAGGTCAGGAATTCAAGACCAGCATGGCCAACATGGTGAAATCCCATCCCTACTAAAAATACAAAACTTAGCTAGGCGTGGTGGCAGGTGCCTGTAATCCCAGCTACTTAGGAGGCTGAGGCAGGAAAATTGCTTGAACCCGGGAGGCAGATGTTCAGTGAGTCAATATGGTGCCATTGCACTCCATCCTTGGTGACAAAAGCCAAACTCTGTCTCAAAAAAAAAAAAACCTTTTTCAGCTGGCTGGCTGTGTAAGGGGAAGGTGCTGCCTCATTACTGCCAGGTAATAGTAGCAGTCCAGGTTCCCAACATTGCCTAAGCTGACACCTGAAGAGGTGATTCCTTGTTACTGCTGGTCAAGGGTGGGAGTTCTGGCTCCTCATGGGGTCTCCAATGACACATCACAGGATGGGGGCCTATTACCAACTGCCTGGTATGCAAGTCCTGGCTCCTTGCTTGGCCTTCTCTTGACACCATTGCAGTGGGGTGCTGACACACATTGTTACAGTCTCACAAGAGTAGAAGTCTCAGCTCCCAACTTGTCTTAGCCCATTCAGGCTGCCATAACACAAATACCGTGAACTGGGCTGAGTGGCTTATAAACAGCAAACATTTATTTCTCACAGTTCTGGAGGCTGGAAAGTCCAAATTAAAGCACTATGGGATTCAGTGTCAGAGAAGGACCTCTTCCTCATAGATGGCTTCTCCTCACCATGTCCTCACCTAGTGGAAGAGGGAAGACAGCTGTCTGAGGTCTCTTTCATAAGGGCACTAATCCCATCCACGAAGAGTCTGCACTCATGATTTAATCATCTCATAAAGGCCCCCACCTCTTAATATCATCACCTTGGGATTTCAACATATGAATTTTAAGGGGCCACAAACATTCAGACCGAAGTACTATTGAATCTTTGCTGACATGGGTGAAGTTGGGGGCTACTTTTTTTTTTTTTCTGTGGATTTTGACTGGAGTATAGCAGGTATTGTCTGTAAGTATTTTGTCTTACTACACTGCCTCCTTCCTCATCCTTTGGCTGGAGTGAGAAGGCTTGTCAAGGATTTTTTCCATATGCATCATTTGGAGTTTCTGGGCTACCAGCTTCCTCAATTCCAAGTCTGGAATATACATGAGACAGAAAGAAGACCCAGGGAACTCACCATTGTGTCATTCCTTAGGCCCCTAAATCCCTAGTTAATATGCCTTTTTCTCTCCACCTCTCTCAGAGTTTATGTCTTACATATAATATCCAGGCTTTTTAGTTGTACTTAGCAAAAAGAATAGAAGATATTACTTGTATATCATCTTCCCATAACTCTAAGATTGATTATTTTAAAGGGAATAAAATGTTATCGTTGCTGTTGAAGACTTCTTGGTCAATTTTACCCAAACTCATGGGTACTCTCTCCCACCCCGTGTATCCATCGTCCATGTTTGTTTTAAATTTAATTGCACACATACATGACTGTACGTTATATATAGTGATTTTTGTGGCTTCAAATTGGCATATCACATCTTATGCAAAAATTAATCCAAAATGGACCATTAGCCTAAACGTAAAACATAAAACTGTAAAATTTTTATTTTGAGACAGTGTCTCACTCTGTTACCCAGGCTGGAGTGCAGTGGTGTGATCTCGGCTCACTGCAACCTCCATCTCCCAGGTTCAAGCGATTCTCCCACCTCAGCCTCCTCAGTAGCTGGGACTACAGGCATGCAACACCACACCCGGCTAATTTTTGAATTTTTTGGTAGAGACAGGGTTTCACCATGTTGGCCAGGTTGGTCTCGAACTCCTGACCTCAAATGATCCAACTTCCTTGGCCTCCCAAAGTGCTGGGACAGGCGTGAGCCACCATGCCCAGCCAAAGCTCTAAATCTTTAAAAGAAACATTGTCAGTCAAGGTGTTCTCAGATTCGATATAAATAGCAATGCTTCATATAAGAAAAAATTGACAAATTAGACTTTGTCAATACTAAAAATTTTTGCTCTGTGAAAGACACCTTTAAGAAATTCACAAGAAAGAGAAAAAAGAGAAAGTATTTGCAAATCACATATCTGACAAGGGACGTCTAGATAGACTATACAAAGAACTCTCAAAATTCGGCCGGGCGCGGTGGCTCAAGCCTGTAATCCCAGCACTTTGGGAGGCCGAGACGGGCGGATCACGAGGTCAGGAGATCGAGACCATCCTGGCTAACACGGTGAAACCCCGTCTCTACTAAAAAGTGCAAAAAACTAGCCGGGCGAGGTGACCGACGCCTGTAGTCCCAGCTACTCGGGAGGCTGAGGCAGGAGAATGGCGTAAATCTGGGAGGCGGAGCTTGCAGTGAGCCGAGATCCGGCCACTGCACTCCAGCCTGGGCGACAGAGCAAGACTCCGTCTCAAAAAACAAAAAACAAAACAAAACAAAACAAAAAAACAAAGAACTCTCAAAATTCAATGGTAAGAAAACAGTATTTTTAAAATGGGAAAAATATTTGAGCAAGTGCTTCACCACAGAAGATACACACATGGCAAATAATCATATGAAAAGATCTTCAAATTATTCACAATTAGGAAAATTCTAGTTAAACTACAATGAGGCCGGGCATGGTGGCTCATGCCTGTAATCCCAGCATTTTGGGAGGCTGAGGCGGGAGGATCACTTGAGGTCAGCAGTTCAAGATCAGCCTGGCCAACATGGTGAAACCCCGTCTCTACTAAAAATACAAAAATTAGCCAGGCATGGTGGCCCGGCTTAGGAGGCTGAGACAGGAGAATCACTTGAATTCAGGAGGCAGAGGTTGCAGTGAGTCGAGATCATGCCACTGCACTCCAGCCTGGGTGACAAGAGTGAGACTCCATCTCAAAATAAATAAATAAATAAATAAATAAATAAAGTAAAACTACAATGAAATACCACCGTGTACCATTTAAAATGGCTAAAAATAGAATAAAAACCTGGCAATGCCATGTACTGGCGAGGATGTGGAGCAATTGGAACTCTCATTCAGTCACTATGGGAAAAGCCTGGCAGTTTCTTATAAACAACACTTAACCTACAACTTAGTGATCGTACTTCTACATTTTTACCCAAGTGAAATGAAAATCTATGTTTATACCAAAACTTGTATGCAAATGTTTATAGCAACTTGATTCATAATTGTAAAAAACTGAACACAGTCTCTCAACAAACTGTGGTCTATGGCAAAATTTAATATTTCTTAAGAATAAAAACAGAACTATTGATTTATCTAACAACTTGGATGGATCTCAAGAACATTATATTAAGTAAAAAAAAAAAAAAATCAGTGTAAAATGGTAGCATCCCATATGATTCCATTTATATGACATTTTGGAAAAGGGTATAGTAACATCTTACAGATCAGTGATTGCCAGAGAGAAGAGGGGTCTGAAAGAAGGGTGAACTTTGACTATAAAGACACAGCACAAGGAAATTTGAGGCTGTATGTGATGCAACTGTTCTGTGTGTTGATTGCAGTGGTAGTTACACAACCGTATGCATTTCTCAAAACTCACAGAACTGTACACCAAATTTACTGTGTATGACTAAAAAGTGGAGAAAAAAATGTACATGAATGTGGCCATACTATATTCATCTTTCTGCAACTTTTTTATTCACTCAACATTTTTTGAATTCCCAGATCCATTTATGTCTTTAACATTTTTAATAAAAATATGCATTCTAAGTGGAGAGACTATTAGGAACAAGAGTTTAGAAGTGATATGACCTTAGCGTCATCTAGGCAATGGATTCCAGAATGAAAAATGTCATTAAATGGAGCAGGTTCCAGTTAATCCTCTGGGAACATTGCTTTGATATAAAGGTTGACAGAGGTTATCCATCACTAGCCATTGACTCTGATCTTCAAGGCTGTTACTCCCAAAGTGAATTCTTTCAGAGACATCAGCTACGTTAACAGTAAGTAAAGAACAAGGGGGAAATTAGACACTACATTCTGTCTAATTTGTTTGTTGTTGTTGTTGTTGTTGTTGTTGTTTTGTTTTTGAGACGGAGTCTCCCTCTGTCACCCAGGCTGGAGTGCAGTGGCACCATCTCGGCTTACTGCAACCTCCGTCTCCTGGGTTCAAGCAATTCTCCCTCCTCAGCCTCCCAAGTAGCTGGGACTACATGTGTACACCACCATGCCTGCCTCATTTTTGTATGTTTAGTAGAGATGAGGTTTCACCATGTTGGCCAGGCTGCTCTTGAACTCCTGACCTCAGGTGATCCGCCAACCTCAGTCTCCCAAATTGCTGAGATTACAGGCATGAGCCACCGCTCCTGGACACATTTGTTTTTGTCCAGTCCTGTAAAAATCAAAAATTTTTAAATACATGCTGCCGTGAAAAAAGAACCAGGTAATTTTCAGTCCTGTTCTATCAACTAAATAGTGGGTGACATTGACCAGGTGTTTAACCACTCAGAGTTGCTTTCCTCTTCCATAAAAAGTCGTGTTATTTTAGATCATTTTAAGTCTCTTTCTAGCTATAAAATATTATATGATATTAATCAAACCTCTGAAGCATTTCATTGTCCATTCAACCACCTAACAGGTCTCAGGAACTCATCTAGGTGCCCTGGATACAAATATGTATAGGAAAGAGTCCCAGGTTCAGTGGGAGCAACAGCACAGCCATATTCAATGGTATGATCAATGGGGGATGATCCAGAAGAGAGCAACTCATGACCAACGTGGGAGTCGGGGAAGGACACAAAGGATGAGACGCCAAATAAACATCCAGATACACCCAACCTCCAAAATTTACTGTTGCTTCTCTGTTCTCCACATCTTATTTTGTTTGAAAAAGACAACAGGAAGTCTTTCCTGTTTCCACTGGTCTATCAGTGCACGTAAATTAACAGGAAGCAAGACTCTCAGTCATATTTAATATTCAAATATATGTCCCCCAAAGTCTAAATTTCTTATTTAATAAAACATAAAATGAAGGCATCTGATAGCAGAGGGCCTTGTGCTTCAGTAAATGTAAAGATGTAAAAGCTTTTCCAGCAATGAGTAAGCATGCATTTAGAATCTGACCTTTGTTTTTAAGTGGTAACAGCCTAGTTTTGAGAAATGTGTATAGCACATTTTCCCACACTTCTTCTAAAGAAACAACAAAAGAAATAAATATTCTAGAAGATGATTTTAGAGAATGAACATAATTCCTCCCCATTAATTACCAGATGATTTGAAGCCAGGAATGTTCATTTAAAAACAGCCCAGAAGGTTAAATGACAAGGGAAATTATTGTGGTAAAGAGTTCATCAATGTAATGTCCCAGTGTGTGGAAAGGCATAAAATATTAAATATGGAATAAAACACACCCAGTCAATATTGATAGAAACAAACAATGTTGCATTTGTTAGAAATATATTTGTCAAAGATGGAATAGGATTTCCTTATGTGCTAGAAAACTTCAACTAATCCGAAAGCATTTATTCAAGTGTAAATAGGAAATGGGGAAATTTATTTTAGCACTTTACCATCAGTTGTTGAAACTCTTTCTAAAATACATAAGCTTTTCTGATTTAGATATTTATAAATTTATATATTTGTCATATAAATTTATATCTGACTTCTTCACTGAAGAATCATCACAGTTGAGTTAACCCTTAAGAATGAGGTATCTAAACGTCTAGTGATAACAGGCAACTACAATAGATGCCAGCATTGTAAACCATTATTCAGAACTTCAGGTGGACCCTACAAAGTTCTTTTAGCGAGATAAATGCCTGATGTGAGCTCTAAAACATGTTTTAAGTTCTTTCCTTTCACCAGGTTGTAGGGGGCAACAAAAAGTTTAGCAAAAGACAACTTCTACTTAATTGATTCTGGCCAATTGAGATTCTCTCATCTTACAAGAAAAATGTTCATGAGTATAAGTGTTGAAGAATATAGTGGATCTCAATGAATATTACTAGAAATATTATTTAATTATTGATATGGTTTGGGTATTTTTTGTCCCCTCCAAATCTCATGTTGAAATGTGATCCCAGCGGGTGTGATGGCTCACGCCTATAATCCCAGCACTTTGGGAGGCTGAGGCGGGCGGATCACTTGAGGTCAAGAGTTCGAGACCAACCTGACCAACATGGTGAAACCCTGTCTTTACTAAATACAAAAAATTAGCCAGGCATTGTGATGCATGCCTGTAATACCACATACTTAGGAGGCTGAGGCAGGAGGATCACCCGAACCTCGGAGGCGGAGGTTGCAGTGAGCCGAGATTGTGCCATTGCACTCTAGCCTGGGCAACAAGAGTGAAACTCCATCTCAAAAGAAAAAAAAAAAACAGAGGAGGCAGAGCTTGCAGTAAGCCCAGATCATGCCACTGCGCTCCAGCCTGGATGACAGAGCGAGACCCCATCTCAAAAGAAAAAAAAAGAAAAAAAAAGAAATGTGATCCCAAATGTTGAAGGTGGGGCCTGGTGGGAGGTGTTTGGGTCATGAAGATGGATTCCTCATGAGTGGCTCAATGCACTCCCCATGGTAATGAATGAGTTCTTGCTTTGTTAGCTCACATGAGAGCTGGTTGTTTAAAAAAGTCTGGAACACGCCCCGCTCCACCCACCTTCTTGCTTTCTCTGTCACCATGTGACATGCCTGCTCCCTCTTTGGCATCCACCATGGGTAAAAGCTTCCTGAGGCCTCACCAAAAGCGAAACAGATGCTGGTGCCATGCTTGTACAGCCTGCACAACCATGAGCTAAATAACCTCTTTTTAAAATAAACTACCTTGTCTTGGGTATTCCTTTATAGCAACACAAAATGGAGTAATACAGAAAATGGTACCAGGAGTGGGGTGTTTGTTGCTATAAAGTTACCTGAACATTATATTACCCAGTTCCAAAGAGTTTGGAAGACTCAGAAGAAGACAGGAAAATAAGGGAAAGTTTCGAACTTCTCAGAGACTGGTTAAATGAATGTGACCAAAATGTGGATACAAATATGGATAGTGAAGGCCAGGCTAATGAGGACTCAGATGGAAATGAGAAATTTGTTGGGAACTGGAGTAAAAATCATATGTGTTATGCCTTAGCAAAGAGCTTGGCTGCAATGTGTCCATGCCCTAGGCATTTATGGAAGGTTGTATTTAAGAGTGATGATGTAGGTTATCTGACAAAAGAAATTTCTAAGCAGCAAGGTGTTTAAGAAGTGATGTGACTGTTTTTAATAACCTGTGATCGATGTGGGAGCAAAGCAATGACATAAAGTTGGAACTTATAATGAAAAGCAGAACATAAAAATTTAGATAATCTGCATCTGCCATGTGGTAGAAAAGGAAAGAGCGTTTTCAGGAGAGGAATTGAGGTGGGCTGCAAAGCAGCCACTTGCTAGAGTAATTTGCATGACTAAAAGGGAGTCAAGTACTTTTCAGAAGGCATTCAGAAGTTTTCAGGACAGTCCCTTCCATTACAGACTCAAAGGCCTAGGAGAAAAGAATGGTTAGGCCGGGCGCGGTGGCTCAAGCCTGTAATCCCAGCACTTTGGGAGGCCGAGACGGGCGATCACGAGGTCAGAGATCGCAGACCATCCTCTAACACGGTGAAACCCGTCTCTACTAAAAAAATACAAAAAACAGCCGTCGCGGTGGTGGGCGCCTGTAGTCCCAGCTACTCGGAGGCTCAGGCAGGAGAATGGCGTAAACCCGGAGGCGAGCTTGTAGTGAGCTGAGATCCAGCCACTGCACTCCAGCCCGGGCAATAGAGCGAGACTCCGTCTCAAAAAAAAAAAAGAAAGAATGGTTATGGGGATCAGGCTCAGGGCCCCACTTCCCTGTGTCACCAGGAGAGGCTGCTGCCCACGTCCTGGCTGCTCCAGCCCCAGGTCCAGCATGGCTCAAAGGACCCTAGGCATTGAACTGGCTGCTGCTTTGGAGAGCACAAGCCTTAAGCCTTGGCAGTCTCTATGTGGTGGCAAGTCTGCAGGCACACATAATGCAAGAGTAAAAGAGGCTTGGCAGCTTCCCCTTAGGTTTTAGAGGATCTCTGGGAAAGCTTGGGTGTCCAGGCAGAAGCCTGCCTCATGGGTAGAGCAGAAAGCCTCTACTAGGTCAATGCGAGGGAAATGTGTAATTGGAGTCCCCACACAAGAGTCCTCACTGGGGCACTTTCTAGTGCAGTTGTGGGAAGGGGGCTGCTGTCTGCCACACTCAAGAATGGTAGAGCCACCAGCGGCTTGCACCCTAAGCCTGGAAGGCTGCAGGCATTCAACTCTGACCCATGAGAGAAACCCCCTCTGCTGTAGGGGGCTGCACCCTACAAAGCCACAGGAGCGGAGCTAGCCAAGGCATTGGGAGCCCACTCCTCACACCAGTGTACCCTGGTTGTGGGACATGGAGTCAAGGATTATTCTGGAGCTTTAAAGTTTAATGTCTTCCCTGCTGGGCTTTGGACTTGTGTGGGGTCTATTGTCCCTTTCTTTTGGCCAATTTCCCTTTTGGAATGGGAATGTTTACCCAATGCCTGTACCGCCATTGTATCTCGAAACTTGTTTTTTATTTTAGAGGCTCATAGGTAGAAGAAGAAACTTTTCTTGATTGAGTCGATGCTGGAACTAGTTAAGACTTTTGATTGAGTTGATGCTGGAACTAGTTAAGACTTTTGATTGAGTTGATGCTGGAACTAGTTAAGACTTTTGAGTTGATGCTGGAACTAGTTAAGACTTTTGATTGAGTTGATGCTGGAACTAGTTAAGACTTTTGATTGAGGTGATGCTGGAACTAGTTAAGACTTTTGATTGAGTTGATGCTGGAACTAGTTAAGACTTTTGATTGAGGTGATGCTGGAACTAGTTAAGACTTTTGATTGAGTTGATGCTGGAACTAGTTAAGACTTTTGATTGAGGTGATGCTGGAACTAGTTAAGACTTTTGATTGAGTTGATGCCGGAACTAGTTAAGACTTTTGGGGACTATTAAGAAGGGATGACTGTATTTTGAAACATGAGAAGAACATAATATTTGAAGGACCAAGGGTAGAATGATATGATTTGGATGTTTCATCCCCTCCAAATATGTTGAAATGTGATCCCTAATGTTGGATTTGGGGCCTGGTAGGAGTGTTTGGGTCATGGGAGTGGATTCCTTAATGAATGGCTTCATGATGTCCTCAACAGTAATGAGTGAGTTCTCACTCTATTAGTTCACATGAGAGCTGGTTGTTTAAAAGAGCCTGGAACCTCCTCCTCTCTCTCTTACTTCCTCTCTCACCATGACATGCCTGCTCCTCCATGCCTTCTGCCATGAGTAAAACCCTCTTAAGGCCTCACCAGAAGCTGAGCAGATGCTGATGCCATGTTTGTACAGCCTGTAGAACTGTGGGCCAAATAATCCTTTTTTCTTTATAAATTACCCAGTCTCAGGTATTCCTTTATGGCAATGCAAAATGGACTAATACAATTATGAAGGGGAAAATAGCAATTTTAAGGTGGGGAAAGATGGCAGGTACTACCTTAACCGAATGATCAAAGGTACTCTTACAGCAACGTGACTAGTAAACAGCATGTAACTCCTGATAAGATTCACGGAGAAGAATGCAGCACTACTCCTCTAGTATTCCTGCCAAAAGTTCATAACCTGAACATGGTCATGAGGAAACACCCACAAGCCTGAGTTAATTGAAGAACAATCTACAAAATAACTGTCCTGTACTCTTCAAAAATGTCAATGTCATGAGAAAGAAAAATAGCGTCAGAAAATTATTCCATATCCCAGGAGACTAAAGAGACAGATGACTGAATTCAAATTTTAGATTGTTTTTGCTATGAAAGACATTGTTGAGACAGCTGGAAAAATCTTTTTTTTTTTTTTTTTTTTGAGACGGAGTCTCGCTCTGTCGTCCGGGCTGGAGTGCGGTGGCCGGATCTCAGCTCACTGCAAACTCCGCCTCCCCGGTTTACGCCATTCTCCTGCCTCAGCCTCCCGAGTAGCTGGGACTACAGGCGCCCGCCACCTCGCCCGGCTAGCTTTTTGTATTTTTTTAGTAGAGACGGGGTTTCACCGTGGTAGCCAGGATGGTCTTGATCTCCTGACCTCGTGATCCGCCCGTCTCGGCCTCCCAAAGTGCTGGGATTACAGGCTTGAGCCACCGCGCCCGGCCAAAATAAGGTCTATAGATTAGACAGTAGCATTGTTTCAGAGTTAATTTCTTTCTTTCTTTTTTTTTTTTGAGATGGAGTTTTGCTCTTGTTGCCCAGGTGGGAGTGCAATGGTGCAATCTCAACTCACTGCAACCTCCACCTCCCAGGTTCAAGTGATTCTCTTGCCTCAGCCTCCCAAGTAGCTGAGATTACAGGCACCTGCCACCACGCCTGGCTAATTTTTTTGTATTTTTAGTAGTAATGGGTTTCACCATGTTGGTCAGGCTGGTCTCAAGCTCCTGACCTCAAGTGATCCTCGCTCCTCAGCCTCCCAAAGTGCTGGGATTACAGGTGTGAATCACTGCACCCGGCCTCAGTTATTGATTTTGTTAATTGTCCTGTGGTCACATAAGAGAATTCATGGTATTAGGAAGTATAATATGAAATAGTTAGGGAGTAAAAGGTCATCATATCTACGGTTTACTCATAGATGAGCACGAGATAACTTTTAGGCTGAAACTGTTCTGTGTCTTCCTTGTGGTGGTGGTTACAATGGTTGCATGAGTGCAACATGTATCAAAGGCCACTGAACTTAAATGCATAAATTTTATTGTTTGTAACCATGCATGGATACATAAAGCTGACTTTTAGAAAATGTTATTCATTTTGACATTGTGTAATATTGTTTTGTGAAGTGGCTACTCAAGTAATAAGTCAAAGGAAGTAACTGTATGGTTTTTATGTGTATGGTTTTATATTTTTTGTTGATTAATTACCTAAACTGATGCATGAAATTAAGTAGATTGTCAATGGACTATAACAAGCTCACTCTCTCCATTACATATCATTTTATCTCATCTATTTTAAGTAGTCTGCAACCAAGCTTGTAGGTTTCTATGCAAATCTTAAAAAGATATAAAATCTTTTTTAAAGAGCTGCAAATATTTTCTATCGAAAACCCCTTTTCTTGCCAATAAAAGAACTCTCCTACATAAAATCATCCCTATATTTTGTATTATATAAAAAGAAAAAAGAAGAAAAGTATGTTGGCTGCTTCAAAGGAAATGAAAAACTAGGACCACAGCCATTTCTGATCTTAAATAATAGGATTCCAGTTGTTCTGCATCTCACTGTAGCTTAGATATTAACTCAACTCAAGAGAGGTATTGTAAAGTGGACTGTTTCGTGTGGTGAAGAGATTCTGATGCCTTTACAATGCATTACCAGAGCACTGAAGAAAGGTGAGCAGCAAGGGTCAGCAAATACCAGAGAAATTGGCTCTCAGACCTCAGCAGTGAAAGGTTATGCGTACAAGTAGAGGCAATTGTGACCAACACACGCATTTAGACCCACCCACATTAGCAAGGCAGGGTGAGGCTGCAGGCTGCCTCCAGGGGCCAGAGCTTAACAGATAAAAACATTGAAAATGCGGCAAGTTTCATTCATTCTGGCCTTACCAAATTAATTAGATGTCATTGCACAAGTCCCTTTTCAACGGCTCTGTTGCCTCATCTGCAAGATGAAAAGGTGTACTAAGTGGCCTTTAAACTGCCTACCATCCTATGATTCTGAATCCTAGGATCTTTGGCATGGAACACAGAGGTCTTTTCCATCCCCTGAATTTCTGCCATTTCCTTCCCCTTGGCTTCTCAAATCTGGCGATATTGTCATTCATTGTCTGTATTGCTATGTGGGACATTCTTTGTATAAGAGGAAATATTTAGATAATTTCCATTGTGGTTTCTGCTTCTGGGAAATAGAAAATGTTTTTGTTGTTTACCCCCCACTCCCACCCACTACATTCCTGGGAGTATCCTTAAAACTTTCCACAGCATGTATAATAATAGGGTACAGATATAGCTAATAGATGAAAATATTCTATGTTTGCTTAATTTTTTTTTTTTTTTTTTTTTTTGAGACGGAGTCTCGCTCTGTTGCCCAGGCTGGAGTGCAGTGGTGCGATCTCCGCTCACTACAAGCTCTGCCTCCTGGGTTCACTCCATTCTCCTGCCTCAGCCTCTGGAGTAACTGGGACTACAGGCGCCTGCCACCACACCTGGTTAATTTTTTGTATTTTTAGTAGAGACGGGGTTTCACCGTGTTAGCCAGGATGGTCTTGATCTCCTGACCTCATGATCCCCCCCACCTCAGCCTCCCAAAGTGCTGAGATTGCAGGCGTGAGCCACCACGCCTGGCCTCTGTTTGCTTAACTTACATGCCCCAGGAATTTCTAAGTAATGGAATGACAAGTGGATAGTCATAGCATCTGTGGAAATAAGGTTGTTGATTCTCTTATCACCATTTACCAATTAGCAGATTCTGGATTTAATGACTTGCTTAACGTGGGAACATCCTTTTCTTAGAATATAATCAAGAAACGTGGCCAGGTGCGGTGGCTCATGCCTGTCATCCCAGCACTTTGCGAAGCCGAGGCAGGCAGATCACCTGAGGTCAGGAGTTCGAGACCAGCCTGGCCAACATGGCAAAACCTTGCCTCTACCAAAAATATAAAAATTAGCCGGGTGTTGTGGCAGGTGTCTGTAATCCCAGCTACTTGGGAGGCTGAGGCATGAGAATTGCTTCATTCCAGGAGGTGGAGGTTGCATTCAGCTGAGACCACACCATTGCACTCCAGCCTGGGCAATAAGAGCCAAACTCTGTCGAAGGAAAGAAAGAAAGAGAGAAAGAAAGAGAAAGAAGGAAAGAAAGAGAGAGAGGAAGGAAGGAAAGAAGGAAGGAAGGGGCCGGGCGCGGTGGCTCAAGCCTGTAATCCCAGCACTTTGGGAGGTCGAGACGGGCGGATCACGAGGTCAGGAAATCGAGACCATCCTGGCTAACATGGTGAAACCCCGTCTCTACTAAAAAATACAAAAAACTAGCCAGGCGATGTGGCGGGCGCCTGTAGTCCCAGCTACTCGGAAGGCTGAGGCAGGAGAATGGCGTGCACCCGGGAGGCGAAGCTTTCAGTGAGCTGAGATCCGGCCACTGCACTCTAGCCTGGGCGACAGAGTGAGACTCCGTCTCAAAAAAAAAAAAAAAAAAGAAGGAAGGAAGGAAAGAAGAAAGGGGAAAGGAAGAAGAAAGAATGAAAGAAAAGAAAAAGAAAGAAAGAAAAAGAAAGAAAGAGAGAAAGAAAGAAAGAAAGAGAAAGAAAGAAAAAGAAAGAGAGGGAGGAGGGAGGGAGGAAGAAAAGAAGGAAGGAAGGGAGGAAGGAAGGAAGGAGAAAGGAAGAAGAAAAAGAAAGAAAGAGAGAGGGAGGGAGGGAGGAAGGAAGGAAGGAAGGGAAGAAGGAAGGAAGGGAGGAAGGAAGGAAGGAAGGAAGGAAGGGAGTGTGGGGAAAAGAAAGATCAGACTGTTACTGTGTCTATACAGAAAAAAGCAGACATAAGAGACTCCATTTTGTTCTGTATTTGAGATGCTGTTAATCTATGACCCTACCCCCAATCTTGTCCTTGCAAGAGACATGTGCTGTAGTGACTCAACGTTTAACAGATTTTGGGCTGTGCAGGGTGTGCTTTGTTAAATAAGTGCCTGAAGGCAGTATACTTGTGAAAAGTCCTCACCATTCTCTTAATCTCAAGTACCCAGGGACACGTACACTGCCAAAGTTCGCAGGGACCTCTGCCTAGGAAAGCTAGGTATTGTCCAAGGTTTCTCCCCATGTGACAGTCTGAAATATGGCCTCATGGGAAGGGAAAGACCTGATCATCCCCCTGCCTGACACCCGTGAAGGGTCTGTGCTGAGGAGGACTAGTACAAGAGGAAAGAAGGCCTCTTGGCAGTTGAGATCGAGAAAAGCATGTGTCTCCTGCCCGTCCCCGGCAATGGAACATCTTGGTGTAAAACCCGATTGTACGATTGTACGTTCTGTTTACTGAGAAAGGAGAAAACTGCCTTAGGGCAAAAGGTGGGACTTGCTAGCGCAATGCTGCTCTTTATGCACTAAAAAGGTTTATGGAAATGTTTGCAAATGCATATCAAGGCACAGCACTTTTCCTTAAACTTATGTCACAGAGATCTTTATTCATATGTCTTACTGCTGACCTTCTCCCTACGATGATCCTATTATCCTGTCACTTCCCTTTTTCTAAGATGGTAAAGATAGTGATCAATAAATACTGAGGGAACTCAGAGACCGGTGCTGGCGTGGGTCCTCTATATGCTGAGCGCCGGTCCCCTGGGCCCACTTTTTTTTTCTCTATACTTTGTCTCTGTGTCTCATTTCTTTTCTCAAGTCTCTCGATCCACCTAACGAGAAACGCCCACAGGTGTGGAAGGGCAGGCCACCCCTTCAAGAGAGAGAGAAAGAGAGAGAAAACAGAAAGAAAGAACACATAGAAAAACCACTCCATCCAAAATATAAGGCCAGTTCAAGCTCTAGCCTCAAATCACATATGGCTTTATCCTGTGTTAAAAAAGGGCTAGTTTAAACCCAACCTGGGTTCTGAAGCTGGAAAGTGCTCAACTTGAGCTAAAACATTGGAATACACGTTTTTGCCTTGAAGAAGAGAGATGTGCCCAGACTGATGGAAGAAATCACTTTTCCTCCCTGATGTTGCCAGCTTTTGGGATGGCCCCAGGGTTCTGTTTGTCAAACTGTCTTCCAGAGAGCAACAGTGTTTTATCTGTTTTGTGCAGCTATAGCAGAATACCACAGACTGGGTAATTTATAATGAACCGAAATGTATTGGCTTACCGTTCTCCAGGCTGGGAAGTAGAATATCAAGGTGCCAGCATCTTGCCTTGGCATGTCTCCTGCACTGTAGCACCACAAGAGCATCATATGGCAACAGAGCAAAGAGTGAGAGACAGAGAAAAGGGGGCCAAACCCTCCCTTTTATAACAAACCCACTCCCACAATTGATGGCATTAGTTCATTAGTGAGGGCAAAGCTCTCATGGCCTAATTCATCTTTAAAAGTCCTACCTCTTAACACTGTGACAATAGCAGTTACATTTCAACATCAGTTTTGGAGGGGACAAACATTCAATCCATAACAAGTGGTCATGAAAGACACATACAGAAAAAGAGATTCTGAGATCATGTAGGTAGAGAAATGCTACAGGTTCTAACCCCTTTAGGAGAGTCACAATCTACACTGGCCCATTCAAGATTCCACAATGTTCTGCCATCATTAAAATATATTTAACTTTATCAGTAACTTTACTTAACTTGGAATATTTTGAATCTAAGTGACATCAGAACACTTTTTCCACATAAGCCCTTCTTATTCTGCAGAATGCACTTTGGTAAACCCAGTGTCAGAGTCAATTTTACTGAGTCCAGAATAGATCCAGGTCCCAGCTGAGCCTGCTGTCTCTGCAGGTTATTCCAACAACTCACAGTTTTGCTTGGCACAGCAGGGTCTTCCTCAGGGCCCAGGACATAGCGTGGCAGTCACCCTGGGAGCACCACCCAGGGCTAGCAGAAGAAAATTTGAGCAGGCAACTTGGATGCTTGTAAGTAGGAAACAGTTGTGGGGTTGAATGAGGCAGTGAAGAAGGGGAAGAGAATGGTCCCCAATCTTTGTTAGAACTAACCTCAAACCGAGGGTCAGAGCTAGAGTTTCTATCTGGAAATCTTACCTGGGAGGCAATATACTTTCACAATGGAGCTCCCAAACTCCAGGGCCCAAACTGGCCCATTGTAACTCTACACTTAAAATGGTTAAGAGGGTAAGTTTTATTTATTTATTTATTTATTTATTAGATGGAGTTTCACTCTTGTTGCCCAGGCTGGAGAGCAATGGCATGATCTTGGCTCACTGCAACCTCCGTCTACCCTGTTCAAACAATTCTCC
Organism: Trachypithecus francoisi; assembly: GCF_009764315.1. NCBI lineage: Eukaryota > Metazoa > Chordata > Mammalia > Primates > Cercopithecidae > Trachypithecus > Trachypithecus francoisi. Next base: position 13,447,430 of record NW_022681458.1, read on the forward strand.
TGCCTCAGCCTACTGAGTAGCTAGGATTACAGGCATGCGCCACTATGCCTGGCTGATTTTGTGTTTTTAGTAGAGATGGGGTTTCGCCATGTTGGCCAGGCTGGTCTCAAACTCCTGACCTCAAGTGATCCGTCCGCCTCAGCCTCCCAAAGTGCTGGGATTACAGGTGCGAGCAGCTGCGCCCGGTCAACAGGCCAAGTTTTATGTGTTTTTCACCATGATTGAAAGAGGTTGGGGTAGAGAGAGGGAGAAGAGCTAGATCTTTACCTTGCTTTCATATGGACTACAGTGTGGATGACACCTTCAGAGTTGGGAGTGAACAGCTTTACACAATGGGCTGCTTATTTTAATAGGGGAAGAGGATATGGGTGGACACTTAATGGCTTTAGAAAATCTTTTGATTTCATTCAAGATCTGGTAAGAAACTAGGGTTGCTCACGGGATGTGGGGTTGGGCCCTAAGTGATCCCCTTTTCAATGTAACATATTACAATTGGGGAACGTGTCCAAAACTGACCCCAAATTTTTTTGCAAAGCTGCTTCTCCTGTTTCCCACCCCGCCCCCATTCACCTTCTCATCTAAATCAGAAACCTGAGCAATGGTGTGCTGATAAATGTGTAACAATCAGCAAAACAGAAAACAAAAAGTTTATCTATATGCATATAAATGTATTTAAAATTTTACTGATATAAATTTATGTTTGGCACACAATTTATAAATAATAATCAAACAGCAATAAGACAACAATGTGTATTGTAAATTCCATGTAGCCAATTGATTCTCACAGAAGACTTGTTGTTTTCTGCTGAACTTTTCTAACTCTAACCATTCTGTAGGGCAACTGGTAAATGAGTGGTTTCAACATGAATATTGGTGCTATTTTTGTTTACAATAATAAATGTGAAGGAAGGAAGATGTACGTTGGAACTTTTCTCATTCATCCGTGATGTGAGCAACTTCTTAGCAGAATCAGATAATAGATTTTTGAACATTGAAAGAATATTTTTTCAATTTTTTGTGCTAGTCACAATGTAATGGCTACAGACAAGAAACACTTTAAATTTTCATTTATATTATTAACATATTCTCCATCATTTTCTTTTTTTTTTTTTTTTTTGAGACGGAGTCTCGCTCTGTCGCCCAGGCTGGAGTGCAGTGGCCGGATCTCAGCTCACTGCAAGCTCCGCCTCCTGGGTTCCCGCCATTCTCCTGCCTCAGCCTCCCGAGTAGCTGGGACTACAGGCGCCCACCACCTCGCCCGGCTAGTTTTTTGTATTTTTTAGTAGAGACGGGGTTTCACCGTATTAGCCAGGATGGTCTCGATCTCCTGACCTCGTGATCCGCCCGTCTCGGCCTCCCAAAGTGCTGGGATTACAGGCTTGAGCCACCGCGCCCGGCCATTTTCTCAATTCTAAACCAGGAATTGACAAACTATGGCTGGTAGACATAATAATGGTAATACGTATTTTAAAATAATAATAATATTGAAAACAATTTACACAAATTAAAATTTCTACTGAGATTTGGAATATGACTGAAGAAAAAAGTAAAAAGCAAAGGGTAGAAACAAAATAAATTTAAAAAAAGAAAAAACACATTACAATTTTATTGGAACACAACCACACTTATTTGTCTACATATTATCATTGGCTGCTTTTTGCTACAATGGCATGGTTAAATAGTCAGCAGAATATGGCCCAGAAAGCCCTAGATATTAACTGTCTGTCCTTTATAGTACAAGTTTGCCGACTCCTGATCTAGAAAATCAACAAAAATCAACAAAACAACAAATTAAGCTCTGCTTTGTTGCATTTGCTGATTATCATGGTGTAAATATTCCCACTCTGGCAGATTTCGTTGTTACTGTGACGTCACTGATTGTGGAGTTAGGAAGAGAGATGGAGAATCACGCCACTGTACGGTGTTTCTACCAAACAGACACAGTAAATAAAAGTAACCCCTACAACTTGGATAATAGTAAAATAATTAGGAAGTGATGAGTTTTGAGAATTCATTACCTTTGTTTTAAATATAATTTTATTAAATTATATTAATACAATATAAATATAAAATATTTGTTTTTAATTAATTCTATTTTATTACAGTGTATATAATTTAAATTTTTACCTCTCCAGTCCATGCTCTGCACCAGTGCTTCTTAAACTATACAGTACATCTGAATTCCCTGGGATTCTTCTTAAAATGCAGATCCTGATTCAGTAGTTCTGGGAGGGGCCCAAGAGTCTGTATTTCTAACAAGCTCCCACGTGGTGCTGATGCTATTAGTCCTTGGACCACACTCTAAGTAGCAAGGCTAGACTGTTGCTAACCACCTTTTCAAAATGTGAATCTGACCAGTTACTCCCTTGTATCACACTGTTTATGGTTCCACAATATTTCATACTTCTGTGCTTTTTAAATATTTCCCCTACTGTTGGAGATCACTCTGCTCCCTCCTGTATCTGCCTGGGAAACATTTTTTTCTCTTTCAAAGCACAGCTGGGTGGCAGCCTCTTCCATGAAGCCTCTTCTGACATCCACAGCAAGAAATGAGCACCCGCCTCTTGTCAGCACATCCATCTCATGACCCTCTGCTGCACTTATCTGTTTATATGACTTTCTCGTTCATTACACTCTGCCAACCAAAATTCCCTAAGCCATATTCTGACCTCAACGCAAATGTCATTTTCTCAGAGTTTCCCTGACCTCTCCAAGAAGCCCTCCCACCCCTGCCTGCCATTCTCTATTACCCTATCCTGTCTGTTTCTTTCAGAATGCCCTTCACAACCAGTGATTATCTGATTTTACTTTTTGGTAGAAGCCATCTTATTTAACTCAATTGAGACCGGTAGTTGGTAAGTCAGTTAAAAATTAGATGACAAAATTAGGGAATCATAACAAGCGATATATACTATGTACATTAAGTATTTTTGTAAAAATATAAATAACTGCTCATTCTTTTTGCCTGTGTTTTAACCTGTGTTTAGGCCATCATCCTGAATATGTTAATTGGAATTCAGCATCATCTTTCCTGCAGAAACTATAGTCATAAAGCATCATCTGCAATTTCTGGTTTCATTTTCTTTAAAGTGGAGCATGAACGTAAGGAGATGTGTAAAGCAAAATTTCAAAACTTGTTCTTATCATTTACAATTAGGTCGTGCCCATGCCTAATTTAACAGCATTGTTTAAAAGCAATCCACTGTTATCAAATCTTCCGAGGCATGTAATTTAGCTGTTTTTTTTAAAAACAAACATTTCATTTTGCGGTAATTTTAGATTTACAGATAAATTGCAAAGATAGTACGGAGAGTCCCTGAACACCCTTCACCCAATCCTCCCAGTTATTAACATCTACATTACTCTGGTGTATTTGTCAAAACTAAGAAACCAACAATGGCACATTATTATTAACTAGACTCTACACTTCATTAGTATTTTACCACCTTTTTTTTTCCTTCTCTTTTTTATCTTTTTCTGAGATGGAATCTCAGTCTGTTGCCAGGCTGGAGTGCAGTAGTGTGATCTCGGCTCACTGTAACTTCTGCCTCCCTGGTTCCAGTGATTCTCCTGCCTCAGCCTCCTGAGTAGCTGGGATTACAGGTGCCCACCACCACGCTCAGCTAATTTTTGTATTTTTAGTAGAGATGGGGTTTCACCATGTTGACCGGGCTGGTCTCACACTCCTGACCTCAGGTGATCTGCCTGTCTCGGCCTCCTAAAGTGCTGGGACCACAGGCGTGAGCCATCGTGCCCAGTCTTTGCCACCTTTGTCATTGTTGTCTGTCTGCCTCAGGATCCAATCCAAGGTTTCTCCCTGCATGTAGTTGTCATATCTGCCCAGTCTCCTCTGGTCTGTGACAGTTTCTCAGTCTTTCCTTGTTTTTCATGACCTTGACAGTCTTGAGACATACTGGCCAGGTATCCGTAGACTGTCTCCAATATAGGTTTATCCGAAATTTTTTCCGGATTAGACTGGAGTTATGGGCTTGGGGACAGAATACAATATAGGTGAAGTGCCCTTCTCAGCCACCTAGTATCTACTTGCATTACTGTTGATAGGAACCTTCCTGTAATTTTTTATAAAAAATAATGTTCATCCTTTTATCACTCACATTTTATTGGTTTACATACTATTTCATTGAATAATGCAATCAGAAATATAAATACAAATGCCATACACAGGACTGGGGACAAACACAACTGACTCTTGGTCAGTGTGAGTCTCACCTTGGTGAGGGGCTCCATAGGAGCATCCATCACTGGGTTTTATGATGGAATGGGAAGCACTGGCTACTTCAATACTATAAGTTCGTTAAGAAGTGAAATGAGGGCCGGGCGCGGTGGCTCAAGCCTGTAATCCCAGCACTTTGGGAGGCCGAGACGGGCGGATCACGAGGTCAGAAGATCAAGACCATCCTGGCTAACATGGTGAAACCCCGTCTCTACTAAAAATACAAAAAAACTAGCCGGGCGACGTGGCGGGCGCCTGTAGTCCCAGCTACTCGGGAGGCTGAGGCAGGAGAATGGCGTGAACCTGGGAGGCGGAGCTTGCAGTGAGCTGAGATCCGGCCACTGCACTCCAGCCTGGGCGGCAGAGCGAGACTCCGTCTCAAAAAAAAAAAAAAAAAAAAAGAAGTGAAATGAGGCCAGGCACAGTGGGTCACGCCTGTAATCCCAGCAGTTTGGGAGTCTGAGGCGGGCGGATCATCTGAGGTCGGCGGATCACCTGAGGTCAGGAGTTCGAGAGCAGCCTGGCCAACATGGTGAACCGTCATCTCTACTAAAAATACAAAAATTGGCTGGACGTGGTGGCAGGCGCCTGCAATCCCAGCTACTTGGGAGGCTGAAGCAGGAGAATCACTTGAAGCCGGGAGGCGGAGGTTGCAGTGAGCCGAGATCGCGCTATTGCACTCCAGCCTGGTTGACAAGATCGAAACTCCGTCTTTAAAAAAAAAAACGCCAAATGAGCATTAACCATTTATATTACAGATTTTACAGAGTGAGAGTTTGTTTATTTATTTATTTATTTTTGAGATGGAGTCTCGCTCTGTCTCCCAGGTGGGAGTACAATGGCACTATCTCGGCTCACAGCAACCTCTGCCTCTCGGGTTCAAGTGATTCTCATGCCTCAGCCTCTCAAGCAGCTGGGATTACAGGCGCCTGCCACCAAGTCCAGCTAAATTTTGTACTTTTAGTGGAGACGGGGTTTTGTCATGTTGGCCAGGCTTGTCTCGAACTCCTGACCTCAGGTGATCTGCCCGCCTTGGCCTCCCAAAGTGCTGGGATCACAGGCATGAACCACTGCGCCTGGCCCACAAATTTTTAAAATATAATATTTTGCAAAATTTTTTGAGGAGATTTTTCTTCATGGGCGGGAATAATTGAGGCTTCCTAAAACATTAGTCCAGTAGAGGTTAGACTGAATATACCTTCCTTTCCTGGTAAAACTCAGCAAATATAGATGTTCTTCATTGCAGCAAGGACTTTCAAATTGAACTAGAAATTAAGATAGGCTTTCTCAAAGAAAAGAAAAAAAAAAGATACTGCAATGCATCAAGCACCAAAGCTTCCAAATGGTTTGGATGGCAAATGCTGAGAGAAGAGATGGGAGGAGAATAGTAGTTCCAGGATAACATCACTCATTTCTTGCTAGGTATTTCATCAAGGTTAACTGCCTTAATGCTATTTGCTAATCTTAATTTTGGGGGGGGGTGGAATCTTCTATGTCCCTATATTAGCATCTGTAGCTTACCCCCAAACTCTGACATGATAATAACCAGCTCATTCCTATAGAGATCAAATCATTCATTGTCTAGGATATAAACATTTTACTGAGGCTGTTCTTAAGCATTTCAAAGTGAAAAAAATAATCCAAATAGGGAAGGCACAGAAGATTTTTAGGGCAGTGAAACTATTCTGTATGATACTGTAATCGTGGATACATGTCATTATACATTTGTCCAAATCTTTAGAATATACAACATCAAGAGTGAACCCTCATGTAAACTATGGACTTTGGGTGACATTGTGTCAATGTAGGTTCATTGATTGTAAACAATATATCCTCTGGTGTGGGATTTTCATAGTGAGGTAGGCTGTGTACAGTGGCAAGGGGAATACAGAAACTCTCTTTACCCTCCTCAAAATTTTGCCATGAGGGAACTAAGCTATGAGGACCCAAAGGCATAAGAACAATACAACAGACTTTGAGGACTCAGGGGAAAGGGTGGGAGGCAGGTAAGGGATAGAAGACTACACTTTGGGTATGGTGTGTGCTGCTCGGGTGATGGATGCACCAAAATCTCAGAAATCACCACTCAAGAACTTGTTCATGTACAAAAATAAATAAATGAAAAAAAATATTCTGTGAACCTAAAACTGCTCTAAAATATAATAAAGCCCATTAAGAAAAAGAAACTTTAGTAATGCCTTTGCTAAAATTATTGCTTGGTTTAAAGGAATCTACCATGATGATTTTTTTTTTGGTCCTAGAGAACTCCATGGTATCCCTTTCAATTTAGTATTTATTGTTCACTTCCACTCTTTCAAGCCAAATTCACCATACCTAGGAGGGGGTGGTGAGGGTTATGTATGTGGGAGTGGTGGTCACCGGACATACATGGGCCTCAGTTCTGGATCATCCAGGAACCTACATGTCTTAGTCCCTTCAGGCTTGTACAACAAAAATATCATCAATGGGGTGGCTTAAACAACAAACATGTATTTCACACAGTTCTGGAGGCTGGGAGGTCCAAGATCAAAGTGCTAGTAGGTTTGGCATCTGGTGAGGGCCCATTTCTGGTTCATAGATGGCCTCTTTCTCCCCATGCCCTCACGTGGCAGAAAGAGAACAACAGAGCTCTCTGGAATCTCTTTCATAAGGCACTAATACCATTAATAAGGGTTAGGCCCTTGTGATCTAATCACCTCCCAAAGTCCCCACCTCTTAATACCATCACCTTGGGGGTTAGGATGTCAACATATGGATTTGAGGAGGACGCAAACGTTCACTCACCATAGACATAGGCCCTTCACTGGCAGGAACCGAGTCTGATTTGCCTTGGCCCTCCCAGCACCTAAGGTGGTACTTGGCACACATTATTTGCTTCATAAATGTTTACTGAGTGAATAAATGATTGAACAAATGAGAAAAACAAATAGAGATTCAAGAGGGGAGGCATATTTATGGAGAAAAGATTTGAAGAAAAAAGAACAGAGAGATGGCAAAGCTTATATTTTTAGTATCCCTTCATCTGTTCCTTGGCAACTCCTATGTGAAGAGTGGCAGAGATAGAGTCAGGAAGCCTCACTCCAGGTTTAGAAAACATTGTCAGGGTGGCAGAAAAATCTAGTCCATTCCTTCCTGCTGACCCAACTCAGCCAGCAGTTCCTTGCTTGGGAACATGAGGTTCAGATGCTGACATTTTAAAACAGCCATGGCTTAAATAACCTCAAGAATCTCAGTATCCAGAAATAAAGGGAAGAGAAAAACTGGGTATGAGACTGGGTAAGTCAGATACAGCCACAGAAATGCATGGGGGAAGACCACACATGGAAGCGGGATTTTGCCATGTGGAGCGATGAACACCGGTGAGTTCAGACTAATTTCGACCTTCACTCTTCCCGTTCACCGCGGCCATGGAGTCTCACCAGAGCAGGAGTCATTAAGAGGGGTCATATGGTGGGGTCCAACCCACAGGCAAAAAAAAAAAAAAAAAAATCTGTGTTTTTATTTAAATTAGTTGCCAAGATTTAGAAATTAGGAAATTTCACATCAAATCTGGATTTCCGGCTTCTTGCGAAAAAGCAGAAGATTTGGAAACAGCTGGCCTGTGTTTCCTCATAACCACAACGAGCTAGGGGCGGTGGGGCAGACGAAGGTGTTTTCTCTGTCTAACTGGCTTCTTCCTTAGCCCACGCTTCTGGACCTACAGACACTGGTATTGGCAACCCCTGTGGCTCTGGGCACTACCTTGAAGAGGCCTTCAAGGGAATGAAGCTGACGATGACGGCTGACTTCTGCAATATATTTCTGGGAGGATAAAATTACACTAATGAGCCATTCTGTTTAGTAGAAATCAAAGCTTCCTGGAGCTTCCCAATGATAAGCTCAAACAGTGAATGTCACAATACTCTAATTGTCGTGGGTGATGTAAAGATACAAGGGTCAGTTATACATAAGACCAATTGTTCCTCTCTGCTCTGATCTGTTTGGCCTATTCTATATCATGTATATATCTGGGTCACATGTCCAAATGAAGGTACGTTGTATCCACATTTATGAATGATTATGAGTTTACCAAAACTCAAGTTAAGAAAATGTTGCTGTGAGAAATGGTCTAAAAAATTGGCTGAATTATGAATTTGTACTTATTTGAAATACCATTTCCTACTGACATTTCCCTTCCGGCTGCCTTGGCATTAATGTAAGAATTATTTATGACTCAGCATTTCCCCACAACAGCTGCCCACAGGACAGAGCATGAACTGAAGAAAAGAAAAGAACCATGCTGACTTTACTCTTTGAGCTCCAGCCCTCCTGGCTGAGGGGAGGCAGCCTGCTCCCAGGGGGTAGGGCAGGGAACAGGAGTCACTGGTGCTGACTGGGGTTCAAATCCTGACTCTGGGATGTGCCAGGTATATGACCTTGAAACAATTGTCTGTATCAGGGATTGGCAAATAATTTCTTTTTATTTTTTTCTTTCTTTTTTTGAGACAGGGTCTCATTCTGTAGCCCAGGCTGGAGTGCAGTGGCATGATCATGGCTCACTGGAGTCTCAGTCTCCTGGGCTCAAGTGATCCTCCTGCCTCAGTCCCCTAAGTAGCTGGGACTACAGGTGCATGCCAGCATGCCTAATCTTTTTTTTTGTGGGGGGGTGGGTATTTTTTGTACAGATGGGGTTTTACCATGTTGCTCAGGCTGATCTCAAACTCCTGGGCTCAAACGATCCACCAGCCTTGACCTCTGAAAGTGCTGGGATTACAGGTGAGCTATCATGCCTAACCTTGGCAAACAATGTCTATGAAGAGCCAGCTACTGAATATTTTTGGCCTTGCTCACCATGTAGCCTCAGAGTTGTAACTACTCAACTCTGCAACTGTTGTAGTGCAAAAATAGCCATTGGGCTGCCAGGGCTGCCATAACAGAGAACCACAGACTGGGTGCCATAAGCAATATAAATGTATTTCCTCACAGTTCTGGAGGCTGGAAGTCCGAGAACGAGGTATTGGTAAGGTTGATTTCTCCTAAGGCCTCTCTCCTTGGCTTGCAGATGGTCATCTTCTCCCTGTGTCTTCACATGGCCTGCCTTCTGTGTGTGTCTGTCCTAATCTCCCTCTCTTTATCAGGGTGAGGGCCCTTAAGGACCACATTTTAACTTATTCACCTCTCTAAAGACCCTGTCTCTGTCTCCAGATACAGTCACATTCTAAGGCACTGGAGTTAGGACTTCAGCATATTAGTTTGGGAGAGACACTATGGTTAATAATAATATTGTATTGTGGCCGGGCACAGTGGCTCACACCTATAATCCTAGCACTTTGGGAGGCTGAGGCAGGAGGATTGCTTGAAGCCAGAAGTTCGAGACCAGCCTAGGCAACATATAGAGATTCCCGTCTCTACAAAAGATACAACATAAATTTAAAAAGAAATTAGCCAGGTGTGGTGGCACATACCTGTAGTCCTGGCTACTCAGGACACTGAGGTTGGAGGATCGCTAGAGGCCAGGAGTTTCAAGGGGCAGTGTGAGCCATGACTGTCATTGCACTCCAGCCTGGGCAACAGAGTGAAACCCTGTCTCTAATAATAATAACGTATTGTATACTGGAAATTTGCTAAGAGAGCAGTTGTTAGGTACTTCTACCACACACAGAAAGGTAGCTACATGAGATGAGGAAATGTGTTCATTTGTTTGACTGTAGGAATCATTTCACTATAGGAACATTTATTCTTTTTTCTCTCTCTTTTGGCCTGATTAAAATTTTTAAAAAAGGAAATCATTTTCCTATGTCTGTGTATATCAAAACAACATGTTATATACCTTAAATATACACAATTTAAAAAATTGAGTGTCGAGGAGGAGGATAAAATTCAGCCCATCATATGTATGTAAGTGAATGAGTGTGGCTGGTTTCCAGTGAAATCTCCTTTACAAAAACAGGCCCTTGCAAAATAAATAAATACGTCATAAATAATTAAATAGGCCTCCAGCCAGATTTGGTGTGTGGGTCCTGGTTTGCAGACCACTGGGTGATACCATCTCCATTCCCTCCCTTCCCACCCTTTCTCATCTGCCTGTCATCAGACTCTTGCTCATATCATGCCACCTAAGGACCTTTCCCCAGGGTCACCTATGGCCTCCTTGTCACCTGTTCATCTCTGCGTCCCCCTGTCTCCGGCCCCCCTAGCAGTGGTGGCTCTGCACACGTGATTCCTTTGAGAACCTTTCTCCCCTGGGTTTCACGTGGCCACAATTCCTGCATTCCCTCCTGCCTCTCTGGCCTGCTCCTTCCCGGGCATCTTGGCTGGCAACTCCTCCCCTTCCCAGCCACTACATGTTAGACTTCCTTAAAACTCAGTGCTGGACTCCCTTCTTTTCTTGCTGTATAATTTTTTCCAAGATGATCTCATCGACACCTACAATTTCAATTACCCTCTGTAAGCCAATGACTTCCAAATATATAGTTCCAGCCCATACCTCTCCTCTGAGCTCCTGCTCATGAATCGAATCGCCTCCTTCCCGTTTCCTCTTGTCAGCGTCTGTAACGTCTGTGTTGTGTGTCCTGGCTGTTTATGATTTGCTTTTCTTCGACAACTATAATCTCCAGGGTAAGTTTAGTTCTATTCTAAAACCATTTCCTCAGGCCAGTCTTCCCTGACCTGCCCTCCCTGCCCCACAGTCTATGCCAGACCCTCTTTCACTTGCTCTCCAAGCACACTGAATATTTCTTCTGTATTCTTCAGAAATCCTGGTCTCTTACACCTCTTGGGTTCATTGTTCTCAGGTGGACAGTAGATCCAACAGGGCTAAGTCTCCCGCCTTTCTCTTAGTATTGGAGCACTTAGCCCAGAGCCTGGCACATACGAGGGCCTCAGTAAATGCACATGGGATGATTGAAAAAGTTTAAGTAAACTAATCAAATCTTCTGAGATACTGAGAATTGTCGTTTGATTTTAGTTCAGAGTATTTTGTATTGGGCTGTGCTTGTTTGAGTTGTAACCCTCAAGAAGGTTTTCTCTGTGTCTGTATGTGTATGTGCGTGTGTGTGTGTGTGTGTGTGTGTATATGTATGTATATATTTGCCATCCCTTCTGTTTTCCTAAATTCTACCTAGGTAGAAAACTGAGGCCGGGCGCGGTAGCTCAAGCCTGTAATCCCAGCACTTTGGGAGGCGGAGGCGGGCGGATCACGAGATCAGGAGTTTGAGACCCTCCTGGCTAACACGGTGAAACCCCGTCTCTACTAAAAATACAAAAAAACTAGCCGGGCGAGGTGGCGGGCGCCTGTAGTCCCAGCTACTCCGGAGGCTGAGGCGGGAGAATGGCGTGAACCTGGGAGGCGGAGCTTGCAGTGAGCTGAGATCCGGCCACTGCACTCCAGCCCGGGCGACAGAGCAAGACTCCGTCTCAAAAAATAAAAAATAAAAAAAATAAAAAAAAAGAAAACTGAGATGGTTTTAAGAGTGAAACGCACTCTACCCTCCATTTCTTTAGCTCTTGCATTTGACAAAAGGGATTGAGTTCGAGAGGGTAGACCTTCTAGAGGCAGTAAATGCTGAGCTATTTACTAAGTGTGTGACCTTGAGGAAGTTACGTGACCTCCTTGTGACCTCCCTTCTTACTCCCTGGGTTCTTCATCTGTAGAATGATGTCACTAACACCTACCTGTGTCACATGTATAGTGTATGCACAGGGTCTGACACTGCGCCTGGCAATAGTAGAGGTCCCCTATTTGTTTAACAAATATTTTTTTTTGTGCACTCAGAAATGGGACAGGTACTGTTTTGGGCACTGAGGATACAGCAGTAAATGAATCAGACAGATCCAGTGCCCAGTGGGCTCACATTCTAGGGGCAGGGGGAGGTAAGTGTTGGTGGGGGAAAAGACAGGAAAGATAAAGCCAGATAAGAGCATAAAGATGAATGGGGTAGAAGTGATGGTGTGTTAGCTGTGGGGATCAGAGAAGACGCCCACAAGGTGAATAGGAGTAGGAGTCAAAGATATTCATTCCTCTATTCCTTTGCTCCTCTGCAGGGAGAAATCCTACTTCCCATGGTTACTAAGGAGAATGCCTCACTCTAACTCATTTCTGTCTGGGTGGGAGCAGTGCCAACAGAAATAAGAGGTGGGTTTCAAGGGGCGCTGGCCTTGATAGGCATATGTCATTCCCCCCGGGGAGTCCAGTGCAAGGTCTTGATGGGTTCTTTATTCCCTAATAGTTGATATGCAAACTAGACTAGGCACTGAGAAATGCTTCTGTGTGGCCGGGCATGGTGGCTCATGCCTGTAATCCCAGCACTTTGGGAGGCTGAGGCGGGCAGATCGCTTGAAGTCAGGAGTTGGAGACCAGACTGGCCAACATGGTGAAACCCCGTCTCTACTAAAAAAAAAAACATTTGCTGGGTGTGGTGGCACACACCTGTAATCCCAGCTACTCGAGAGGATGAGGTATGAGAGTCTCTTGAACCCGGAAGGCAGATGTTGCAGTGAGCCAAGATGGTGCCACTGTGTGACAGCCTGGGTGACAGAGTAAGACTCTGTCTCAAAAAAAAAAAAAGAAGAAAGAAATGCTTCTGTGTAATGGAACGTCTGCTTGGGGAGCAATAGGTAAAAATAAAACCCTAGGAAATCCCCAGGTCTCTCTCAATGGGTTTGAGGTAAGAGTTGGCAGGTTGGTTTCACCTCTGCTTGCCTGTGGGCAGAAAACCAAATGAATCAAAAGCAGCCAGAATGGAATAACTAGCACCTTAAGATGACACCAGGAAACTTTGAGGGTTACGCAGGCCCTCAGGATCTAAGGAGACAATATGACTAATTTGTGCCCTAGACTTAGCTGCCTGTCTTCCCACACTTGTGGCTTCTCCTGAAAGAGCAGGAATGGCTGTGTTGAGTTGTTGCCCTGCAAGGTTGGACTGAATAAAATTCAAAACGCTCCATATCTTTGGGACTTAATAATTTTTCTGAAGTAAGCTCCATACACTTTCTCCTGTATAGTCAGTGGGAGGGAATGAGGAAGAAATAGACATGTCTCCCTCCAAGAACCCAGACACATTGCATAGCATTAATAGACCCAGACAAAAGGATTCCCCTTCTTTCTCCAGAATTCCTCTTCAGCTGCACAGCTTGCAGCCAAGAGAAGGTGGGTCTCTGCTGTGGAGAGAGAAACATTTGGCTGACTAGGGGTACCAAAAATTGCCAACCTATAAATAAAGCATTCAGTCAGAAATGGTTAAACTGAGCAAAGCAGCTGAGAAATTAGTAAAGGTGTTACTAGGTTAAGATTTAAAGAGCTGGCCAGGCACGGTGGCTCACACCTGTAATCCCAGCACTTTGGGAGGCCAAGGGGGGTGGATCACCTAAGGTCAGAGTTCGAGACCAGCCTGCCCAACTTGGTGAATCCCCCTCTCTGCTAAAAATACAAAAATTAGCCAAGCATGGTGGCACATGCCTGTAATCCCAACAATTCGGGAGGCTGAGGCAGGAGAATCGCTTGAACCTGGGAAGCAGAGGTTGCAGTGAGCTGAGATTGTGCCACTGCACTCTAGCCTGAGTGACAGAGGAAAAGTCCATCTCAGAAAAAAAAGAAAAAAAAAATTAAAGATCAAAATAAGGTATGGTGACCTGTGCCTATAGTGCCAGCTACTCTGGAGGCTGACATGGGAGGATGGTTTGAGCCCAAGAGTTTGAGACCAGCCTGGGCAATATAGCAAGACCCCATCTCTAAAACAAAATTAAATTTTAATTTTAAAATATTTATGGAGCTGAGGGTTTTTACAAGCATTTTACCAACTTACAGGTTCTTACAGTTTAGTAGCTCCAACACAGGCAGAGGGCAGATGCACAAGAATCGCTGCCTCTCACAAGGCTGCGGAGAATTTCAACACTGGGTGCATCTGTTCCTGAGGCCAATCCCTTAGCAAGGAAATCATACACTTCTTTCAGATGCCTAAAAGTATCAAACATAAATATTTATGCATCCAGGTATTAAAATTCATCAAAGGACCTTTCGAGTCGTTATAGCAGCTGCTGTTGTTCTGTTCTACTCCAAGTTTCAGGAGCATAACCAGTATGTCCCGGACCCAGCCAATTCCCTAGACCATCCAATGTACCCCCCATAGCCAAATGTCCACTCTTGGGGTGTGGCCAGTGAGATTCTCAACTTACTTTTCTCCTATGTCTTAACACAAGACCTTCTATTCCTCCTTTTTTTTTTGAGATGGATCTCACTCTGTCACCCAGGCTGGAGTGCAGTGGTGCGATCTCAGCTGACTGCAACCTCTGCCTCCCAGGTTCAAGCCAGTCTCCTGCCTCAGCCTCCCGAGTAGCTGGGATTACAGATGTGTGCCACCATGCCGGCTAATATTTGTATTTTTAGTAGAGATGGGGTTTCACTATGTTGGCCAGAATGGTCTTGAACTCCTGACCTCAGGTTATTTGCCTGCCGAAGTGCTGGGATTACAGGTGTGAGCCACCATGCCCGGTTGTATTCTTCCATTTTTAAGATTTGGGGCCCTTCTCTTAATTTCAAAGGGAAATGACTAAGAGGTATAACTCAGGAAAGATGAGCTGAACGTTAAGGGATAAGAAACATCAGACTCCCAAGTATCCACAATGCTTCCAAACTGATTATAAGTCCAGTCACATTTCTGCTAGCATGATCTAACAGAAAGCCAACAAATTATCTAGTCTAGAATCAGGGCTTCAATTGGACAGACCATTCAATACATTGAATATATGTGTGTATATATGTATATACTTTCTTTCTCTTTTTTTTTTTTTTTTTGAGACAGAGTCTCACTCTGTCACCCAGGATGGAGTGCAATGGCACAATCTCAGCTCACTGCAACCTCCACCTCCAGGTTCAAGCAATTCTCCTGCCTCAGCCTCCCAAATTACAGGCATGCGCCAGCACATCCGGCTCATTGCCTGGCTAATTTTGTATTTTTAATAGGGACAGGGTTTTGCCACGTTGGCCAGGCTTGTCTTAAACTCCTGACCACAAGTCATCCTCCCACCTCAAAATCCCAATGTGCTGAGATTACAGGGGTGAGCCACCATGCCCGGTCACATTGAGTATATTTTAATTTATATTTAATATGTTGCTTTTTTGAACCAACCTAGATTTAGAAATTTTAAAAAGATGCTCTCAAAAGGCATATGAAGACTATCTCTGCTAATTTATACAGAGACAGTCTCTAGAAAGAGGTAAACCCCTAGTACCCAAGGTTGCCTCTGTGGAGTGCAGCTGGGTGCCTGGGGAATGGAGGGGAAGAGAGTATGGAGTTTTTTTCCATTTGTATGAACCTTTTGACTTTTGTACTGTGTGTATGTATTACCTACTCAAAATTAAGTTTTTTTTTTGTTTTGTTTTGAGATGAAGTCTTGCTCTGTTGCCCAGGCTGGAGTGCAGTGGCGTGATCTTGGCTCACTGCAACCTCCACCTTCCGGGTTAAAGGGATTCTCCTACCTCAGCCTCGCAAGTAGCTGGGATTACAGGAGTGCACCACCACCATGCCCAGCTAAGTTTGTATTTTTAGTACAGACGGGGTTTCATGTTAGCCAGACTGGTCTTGAACTCCTGACCTCTGGTCATCCACCTGCCTCGGCCTCCCAAAGTGCTGGGATTACAGGTTTGAACCACTGTGCCTGGCAAAAATAGGCAATTTTTAAATGATATGTGAAGAAAAATCTGTAAATGTTTTTGTCATAACCCCCACCCCCAACCCACCACCACCATTTTTTCCTGTAAAAATTTTTTCTAGGCCCGAGGAAAATGATGAATTAAACTTTTCCTGACAGGAAAGACAACATCTGAAAATTCTGCCTGACGGATAGAGAGAAGCATCCTGGTAAGAGATACGGAGCTGACGGACAAAGAGATGCACGCCTGACAGAATTGGGACTGTTCACCCAAAGTCAGCCAAAGCGAAAGGCCAAGCACCTTGAGAATCTCTTCCTTCTTACTATCAACGGATTCACCTAATCAAAGCACCTTTTAGTCACTGCAACCAATTTCCATCCTCATCCAACACATAGTGGGGTCTTTTTGTCGCTTCTTCTGAGTTGACACACACAAAACCCAAGAGTCCCACTTTTGGCAAGGAACATGTTGCTGTCAGGTTGCATTTTTTTACCGCACATTGGTTCCCCGTGTCCCAGTAATGACCCCCTGTAAAGGCCACTGGGCCAGAGAATTGCAAGATCGAGTGAGGCGACGAGCGAGGCGACAGGAATTACAGGAAAGGATTAACAGCAGAACAGCCTGTTGCGACAGCGGAAAAACAGCCCGAGGACAGGGGCGTGCTCCCATCTGACAGACGGAAGTGGGCTGGGGTTTATGTATTAGGTCACAGCAAGAAAGCTATTTGTGCTGTGCTCTCTGACCTTCTGTAGAAGGTGAGCCTCAAGATGCCTATGATACATCCCAGACTTTTGCAGGCTGCTCTGACTCAAGAGGGAAGAGCAGATGCTGACTAGTGCAGAGTCCTGTAGAGTTTGGAATCCATCATTCCCAGCAGGACGAAAGGACTTTCATGGGTGTTGCCAACCACTGGGTACGTGTGTTGGCAGCGGGGAGTCATTTACTAAGCAGATGCAGCCTTTCTGTTCCTCCTTCCTCAAACTCCAATTTTAAAAATAGCTAGTCCGGGCACAGTGGCTCATGTCTGTAATCTCAGCACTTCGGGAGGCCAAAATGGGAGGATCTCTTGAGCTCAGGAATTTGAGACCAGCCTGGGCAACATCATGAAATCCTGTGTCTACAAAAAATACAAAGATAAGTTGGGTGTGGTTGTGAGAACCTGTAGTCCCAGCTACTTGGGGGACTGAGGTGGAAGGATCACTTGAACCCAAGAGGTTGAGGCTGCAGTGAGCTGTGACTGCACCATGGCTCTCCAGCCTGGGCAACGGAGTGAGACCTTGTCTCAAAAAAAAAAAAAAAAGAAAAAGCTAATGGCCAAGTAGGCTTTAGAGTCCTGAAAAGCTGGCAATGAAAGGAAGCATGGTGCTATTGGCAGAGAAGTAGCCAATGGTCTCCACAAAAGTGCTGTGATATATGGTGACTTTGAGGAGTCACAGTGTAACCTTGGCTAAAGAGATTAGGAAAGAGTCCATGGAAGAGAGGCTGAGCATTGTTCAATTTGTCGAGTAAACCCAAAAAGCAGTGCACTGAGATCAGGCCAAGTTAGAGCTATCTCTGTGGCAAACACTAAACACTTCTATCACTCCCTTACATTTGGTAGAAGATTGTTGGAATCACCACTCTCCACAAACAGTCAGAAAAACTGGAACCAGATGGTATCTCTAAAAAAATGTGGCCCACAGCCATGAATGTGTGACTTGCATTCTCTTTCAGAATAAGAATAGATGATGTAGACGCTGCTGGTTTGGACTGGCTCAGAGAGAAAAGAAACAGAGAGATGAGAGTACGTACCAAGGGTCACTGATGCTTCCAGAGGTCAGTGGCCTCGGCTGTCTTACTCGGAGCTGAATTCTCAGCCCCTACAAGACTCATGTCTGGCATGTAACAAGTGCACAGCCAGTTTTCCTCCAGTGAATGAGGGGCTTTCTCAGAACAAGGTTTTGTAATCAGAGACCAAGACAGCCACTGATTCTCTGCAGCCTTGAAGTCTGTCTTTTCTGAATGTCCAAACAGAGGACAAGTCTTGATTGTAATGATCATTAGCCTAGAGTACTGCCTAGTTCTGAACCCAAGGATAAGAATGCCCTCCAAGGTCCTGCCAGGCTGTCCCCACACTCTGACATCACATCCTGCCTCTTTCATTAGGTTTCAGAGTGAATTTTGCCCCTCCCAAACACACTTTGTTAATCTTTTTTAGGTCTGGGAATTCAGCCCAAAATTCCTGAAGGATGAATTCCTTTTCCTCAGCCAGGTTGACGTTTGAGCGCACATCGCCCTCTTGTGTCTATGACACATTTGGCAAGGTAGTTTCCAGCAGTTGCTAATGCACACAGCAAATTGAAGGCTTGTAACATCCCTTAAGCCTGCAGACCTCAGTACAAGACAGATGGAGAACAAACACACCAATTTTCCCAGAATAGTCAAGAACATCCAGAAGAATCCAGAATTTGTGAAGATGGTACTGATAACTACCCAACCCAGAGTTTTGAAAGTTAAAAAATGTATAAGGCACCATAAAATTCATATTCAAGAGCTCACAGAAAATGTTTACCTTCTAAAAGAGCTGGACATTTTCCATAAACTGAAAGTTGTACTATTCTGTAGATACATGAAGATGTCCTCCTAGCATTTTCATATTCGACCTGTTAACTTTTGAATCACCTTTCATATCCTCTTCGATGTTGCCCATCCACACACCCACACCCACACCCACACAAGCCATGTGTGCAAATATGCCCACCTGCAGGGTCTTCTGTTCTCAATTACAATTTCAGACTGCTCTGCTTGCTCCTACACCTTCTTATGGAGATACAATAACTTTGGATCTCTGGCCCCCATCAGTCCTCACTCCTCCATCCCTGTAAACAGGTGCAAGGCGTGTTTCTGGCACACCAAACAGATTCCACCAAACACCTGAATCTGAAGCTCTCACAGTCACTGACCCGAGTGTTGCCTGGATGAGACTGGTGGCCCAAGCTCCTATTATACTGTTTTGTTGTTGTTGTTGTTTGTTCGTTTGTTTGTTTTGAGATGGAGTCTTACTCTGTTACCCAGGCTGGAGGCCAGTGGCGCAATCTCGGCTTGCTGCAGCCTCTGCCTCCAGCGTTCAAGCAGTTCTCCTGCCTCAGCCTCCCTAGTAGCTGGGACTACAGGCACGCGCCACCACACTCGGCCAATTTTTGTACTTTTTGTAGAGACAGGGTTTCACCATGTTGGCCAGGATGGTCTTGATCTCCTGACCTCATGATCCGCCCGCCTTGGCCTCCCAAAGTGCTGGGATTTCAGGCATGAGCCACCATGCCCAGCCTTATACTTGTTTTTAAAGCAAAGGCACTAGAATAAAAGATACTTTCACATTGACACTATAAAAATCATCCTTTGAACACTTAGTTATGTATTGTTCTGGGTTAGGTAGTATAGATAAAGACATACTTTGCCCAGTAGGAAGGGACTCCCTTCATCTACATACATTTTATGCCTCTATCTCTCATACAGGTGGACCTTACCTTCCGAAAACTGCCATCAGGGCCTCTGCAGGAGGCCCTGGCTGTGATAAATGTGCATCTGTAGAGTGCACAACCTGAACATCCTTACCAAGCAGCCCTGACCAGTATCTTCCTGCCTAAAGAGTGCTAATGCTCAGAGTATGCCTTTAAAACCCCATTTTGGCCATTTCTCAAGAAGTGAGACTTGTACTTCCCTACCTCCCCTTAAGGATCCCCAGTGCATTAGTGGTAAAGCGCTCCCTAAGGATTTCGTGTGCCTCTCCATCCTCTGTTCTTCTAGGTGCATCCTGTTTTTAATGGGGCATGATCCCCTACCTCAAAAGAGCAAAGCTCCACTGGCAAACCTCTAGACCACGTTAGTGATCAGCAAGTAAGGGGGACATTTCATTTGGTGTAGCATCACATTTCTGGCATCCCTTCATGCTTTTTATGTCTGACTCTGTCATTTCTGCTAAAAGAGGCCTCTCTTTTTATTTCCTTTTTTTCTTCTAATTAATTACTTTTTTTTTTTTTGTAGACAGGGCCTAGGGGTCTTCCCAGGCTGGTCTCAAACTTCTGGACTCAAGGGATCTTCCCACCTCAGCCTCCCAAACTGTTGGGATTACAGGCGTGAGCCACTGGGCACGGTCCTCTGTTTATTTTTTTTTTTTTTGAGACGGAGTCTGGCTCTGTTGCCCAGGCTGGAGTGTGGTGGTGCCATCTCGGCTCACTGCAAGCTCCACCTCCCGGATTCACACAATTCTCTTGTCTCAGCCTCCTGAGTAGCTGGGACCTCAGGCTCCCGCCACCAGGCCTGGCTAATTTTTTTTTTTTTTTTTTTTTTTTTTTGAGATGGAGTCTTGCTCTGTCGCCCAGGCTGGAGTGCAGTGGCACCATCTCAGCTCATTGCAACCTCTGCCTCCTGGGTTCAGGCCATTCTCCTGCCTCAGCCTCCTGAGTAGCTGGGACTACAGGTGCCGCCACCACGCCCGGCTAGTTTTTTGTATTTTTTAGTAGAGACGGGGTTTCACAATGTTAGCCAGGATGGTCTCGATCTCCTGACCTTATGATCCGCCCGTCTCAGCCTCCCAAAGTGCTAGGATTACAGGCTTGAGCCACCGCGCCTGGCAATTTTTTGTATTTTTAGTGGAGACGGGGTTTCACCATGTTAGTCAAGATGGTCTCGATCTGCTGACCTCATGATCCGCCCGCCTCAGCCTCCCAAAGTGCTGGGATTACAGGAGTGAGCCACCGCGCCCGGCCCCAGCCCTCTGTTTTCTTCTCATATTCCGATATCACACACCAAGGAACACTCGGTTCAGCAGCAGGAAATAAATCTGACCTTTGCCTCTAAGGTCTTTCTTTGATTGCAGCAGTGTTCATATTTGTCTAACTGTAGCGTAGGAGGAATATGATTTGCTCTGACCTAAATTATTTTCATAAATGTTTTTCTGATTTCCTATTAGCGTACATTGAGGCTAAGGGTAACGGTCAGGGCTCCCTTGGTTTCTTGGTTTTGGATTGCAAAAGAGATTAGATTAAAAACATAAAATCTCAACAAAAAAGACTGTTTGTACAGAGATCTGCAGTTTATAAAAGCAGTGAAGCAAAGAAATGCTTTTGTTATATACAAACAGAACAAAAAGGGAAAATACTGCCTTGATCCTTTCATTAAAGGTTAAAAAAAAGGAAAAAAAAAAAACCATAAAATCTCTGTCGGGTGCAGTGACTCACGCCTGTAATCCCAGCACTTTGGGAGACTGAGGTGGGTGGATCACGAGGTCAGGAGTTCGAGACCATCCTGGCTCACACGGTGAAACCCCGTCTCTACTAAAAATACAAAAAAATACACAAATTAGCCGGGCATGGTGGCGGGCACCTGTAGTCCCAGCTACTCAGGAGGCTGAGGCAGGAGAATGGAGTGAACCCGGGAGGCAGAGCCTGTAGTGAGCCGAGATCGAGCCTGCAGTGAGCTGAGATCGTGCCACTGCACTCCAGCCTGGGCGACAGAGTGAGACTCTTTCTCAAAAAAAAAAAAAAGAAAAAGAAAAAAACACAAAATCTCGCTCAGTTGTCTCCAGGCTAGTTCCCACACTGTGAAGCACCCAACTGGATCAGTATGATTGGTGTTTCCAAGTGATTCCGAAGACGCTTCCCTTTGTCTGGGGCATGAGAATGGGCTCTTCTTGGGTGGAGAGAGAAGTCTAAACATAACCGGACATCACTTGCTTCCACTCTAGTCTGGATCCTATCACAACATCAAAACTAAATCTAGTCCAACCTGACCTGCCCTCCACACGCTTCCTGGGTTTCCTCCCACTACTCTGGCTCACCTCTTGGGACTCCAGAGGAGGCTTCTCCTCCTTGTCCCTTTTCTGGGTCCCAGGGCCAACCTTCCAACAGCCTATTTGACATCTCCATGTAGATGACTCCCAGGTACTTTCAATTCAACCTGACTGAACCTTTTCAACAGCATACTTATTTCTTTATTTTTAGATGGAGTTTTGCTCTTGTCGTCCAGGCTGGAGTACAGTGGCATGGTCTCAGCTCACCGCAACTTTTGCCTCCCAGGTTCAAGTGATTCTCCTGCCTCATCCTCCCAAGTAGCTGGGATTACAGGTGCCCGCCACCATGCCTGGTTAATTTTTGTAATTTTAGTAGAGATGGGATTTCACCATGTTGACCAACCTGGTCTCGAACTCCTGACCTCAAGTGATTCGCCTGCCTCAGCCTCCCAAGTAGCTGGGATTACAGATGTGAGCCACCACGCCCGGCCGACCTGATTGAATCTTGAAGTTACAACCTTGCTTCAACCCAAACAACCCTCCAACCACCTGGTCACTCAGACCAGAGCCTGGAGCAATTTTTGATTGTTCCCCTCCCTCACCTTCCTCATCCAATCAATCATTAAATCCTTTCTAAATATATGTCAAATCCATCCCTTCTTTCTGAAACCACCTATGCAAAATTAAGATTGAGACAGTGAAAGAGATCTAACTTAACCAGCTCCATCTTGCTTCCAACCTCCAAGCTGTCCCTGTTCATTCCTGGGCATAGGCTGAACTAACTTTGGGAGAAATTTAGTTTATAGTTTACAGCTTCAACAAAGATGGTAACAGCCCTTTCCCAAAACAGACCTCTTTCTTGACCGGGAACTAGACTGCCTTTCTAGGACTAACATTAGCCGCAAGATTAGAAATTATGGTTTAGGAGTCATGAAGCTGGTGGATCAGTGCTTGAAATATTTTGCAGACCTGCACTTGAAGGATCAGCTGGCACCATCCAGATCAATAAACTGGCTCATCTGATCTTGGCCCCTCACCTAAGAACTGACTCAGCGCAAGAAGACAGCTTCGACTCTCTTGATTTCATCATAGAGTATGGCCAGTCAGTACTCCTGGCTCACTGGCTTCCTCCCACCCACCAAGTTAGCCTTAAAAATTCTGCTTCCCGAATGCTAGGGGAGACTGGTTTGAGTAATAATAAAACTCTAATCTCCTGCTCAGCCGGCTTTGCGTGAATTACTCTTTATCTATTGCAATTCACCTGTCTTGATGAATTAGCTCTATCTAGGCAGCGGCCAAAGTAAACCCTGCGGGTGGTTTACATTTCCACCTCCATTGCTACATCTAGATCCAGCATACCACCCCTCTGCCTGTTACAGCAGCTTCCTCCCTCGCCTCCCCATCTTCATATTCATCCTTTTCCAACCCCCTTCCACACTGCAGCAAAGGAAACCCCCACTCTCCCACTTAAAGCAGAGTCACTCAATCCAGGGGAAAGTCCAAAGTTACTTGCAAGTCCTACATTGCTGGGCAAGACCTGCCTCCCTCACTCCCAAAGCCTCCTTGTAAGCAATTCCCCCTTCTGTCTTCACAGCCCACATCCTCTGGCTCTCTTTCGATTCTTGGAATTCTAGGATGCCTTCCTTCCTCAGCACCACTGCACTTGTTCTAGGCTTTCCCTGGAATGTTCTTGTTCCCCTACTTTCATGGCCAGCTCCTATTCAGACTTCAACTCTTAGTCATATTCTCTGAGCACACCTTCCCCACGCCACACACTAGGTCAAGACCCCTCTGCTATAAGCTTCTCCCTCACAATGCCTCCGACCATTATAACCAGGATATAGGTTTTGTTCTTCATTACCACAACTGCCTTCCAAGAAGGGTGAAATCTATACAGTTTTTGATTTTTTTTTTTTTGAAACAGAATCTGGCTGTGTCGCCCAGGCTGGAGTACAGTGGCACGATCTCTGCTCACTGCAACCTCTGCCTCCCAGGTTCAAGCGATTCTCGTGCCTCAGCCTCCTAAGCAGCTGGGACTACAGGCGTGTGCCACCACGCCTGGCTAATTTTTGTATTTTTAGTAGAGATGGGGTTTCACCGTGTTGGCCAGACTGGTCTCAAACTCCTGACCTCAAGTGATCCATCTGCCTCAGCCTATCAAAGTGCTGGGATTACAGGTGTTAGCTACCGTGCCTGGCCTGAAACCTATACAATTGAAGGAACTTTTGGCTGCTCAACATCTTCAGGAGGCTCATTGTGAAAAGTTATGGGAAAACTAAAATGTTCTAGCAAATACAGCAGCAGGAAAACAACAACAGCAACAACAATACTGGAGTTCTTGGAGCAATCCCAGAATCAGGAGTGAAGTGGGGAGGTGGGCTGAGTGCTGAGGGATTGAAGGCTATAGAGAGGTCTCGAGTGAGATGACTGGGAAGGACTTTGGAAGAACAGAGTTAACATTTAAAATAGAGAGTTCGGGCTGGGCACGGTGGCTTGCGCCTATAATCGCAGCACTTCTGGAGGCCGAGGCAGGCGGATCACCTGAGGTCAGGAGTTTGAGACCAGCCTGGCCAACATGGCGAAGCCCCATGTCTACTAAAAATATAAAAATCATCTGGGTGTGGTGGCGCGTGCCTATAATCCCAGCTACTTGGGAGGCTGAGGCAGGAGAATCGCTTACTTGAACTGGGAGGCAGAGGTTTCAATGAGCTAAGATCATGCCCCAGAGCTCCAGCCTGGGTGACAGAGTGAGACTCTGTCAATAATAATAATATTAGTAGTAGTAGTAATAGTAATAAAATGGAGAACTTTATTTACCCAGGACTCTGTAAAAGATCCACTTGTCTATATGAAAGACTTATTACTGGCTAAGTCAACTCATTAAACTTGAGGCCATGAAGAATTTTTCTTCTAAGGAACACGAACATATTTGGCAAGAGAAACGTCTGTGGCAGCTGACAAGTTCGAGACAGAATCTGGAGTGGTGGGTCCACTCTATCGGACTGCCCCACCTGCAAGGGTCCACCACAGCAGATATGGGGGCAAAGTGGAGCACCCAACAAGAAGTGAGAGAAAGAGCTGGGGGGATGATGAGGAAGGGGCCAGGATGAAGAGGGAAGGCAGGCTGGGCTCCTGCCTGTGCTCCTCTTTCCTCAGAAAGAGCTGAACCCCAGGGTCAGAGCAAAAGCTGTGGGTAGAACTTTGGAAATTCCCCGAAGTCAATCATTAGCTGAAAATCCATACGATATTCCCAAAGAGGTGCAATTAAAAGATATTTATAGGCCAGGCGTGGTGGCTATTTATAGGCCAGAACTTTGAGAGGCCAAGGCGGGTGGATCACCTGAAGTCAGGAGTTCCAGACCAGCCTGGCCAACGTGGTGAAATCCCATCTCTACTAAAAACACAAAAAAATTAGCCAGGTGTGTTGGCAGGTGCCTGTAATCCCAGCTACTTGGAGGTTGAGGCAGGAGAATTACTTAAGCTCGGGAGGCAGAAGTTGCACTGAGCCGAGATCATGCCACTGCACTCCAGTCTGGGAGACAGAGCAGGACTCCATCTCAAAAAAAAAAAAAAAAAAAGGGCATTTATAGCTGTTCAGCATCTTCCCAGGCGCACCCAATGGGATAAACTCTAGACCCATGACGAGATGAATGACAGCGTCGTTGAAGTGAGGCCCTCAAGGCTGGCAGCTGCTCCACTGGCTTCTGGATCCCTGTTTTCATCAGCTTTTGGAAATCTTCCCTGAATGATAACAGTAAATATTTGTTTAATTAATAAATAAAATGTTCATTCTAATCAATCAAGTAAGCCACAAAACAGTTTAAAGGAAGTTAAGCCTGCAAAGCTGAGTTACAAACTTTTCCTGTAAAGGGTCAGGTTATAAATCTCGGACTTGGCAGCCATCTACCCGCTATCTCTGACACATATTTTTCCTTTTCTTTCTCCTCTTTTTTTCTCCTCCCTTCCTTCCTCCCTCCCTCCTTTCTTCCCTCCCTCCCTCCCTCCTTCTCTCTCTCTCTCTTTCTTTCTCTCTCTCTCTTTTTTCTTTCTTCCTTTTTTCTTTTCTTTTTTTTTTTTTTGCCCAGCTCTTTAACAACATCAAAACCATTCTGAGCTCAGGAACAGGTAAAAGACAGATTGACCTGTGGGCTGTAGTTCACTGACCCCTGCTTTAGAATACAGAGAAATAGTGATATTAAGATGAGCTCACACTTTTTGAGTTCTTGTTATATGCCCTGCTCTTAATTTCTGTGGCTACCAAAAATTTATAATACTCTCTCTACAGAAATGTATAATAGCAGGCCTTGAAAGATAATCCTGTGGGTCTCTTAGGACCACCATAAGTGTACGTGAAAGTTCCATTTGCGGACCACCATCGAAAAAAGTCTCCTGAGAACACACAAGGAGGAACGCAAAATTCACTCTTCTGACGGTGGGTCTATTATGCTTTGTCTATCACTGAAATTCACTTGTAAATATTTTTATTGCCTGTAGAAGTCAGAACAAACTCTCCTAGACCTGGGGGTTGAGAGGACATGATCTTTGTTGTGTTTCTAATATGGGCCAGGCCCTGTTCTGAGGGCAGAGAGCAAAGCTGTGAGTGCAGCAACTGCAGGTGTTGGTTCAAGAGCGCATGTGTGAGTGCAGGGACCACCATTGTTGGTTCAGGAGTGCGTCCGTGAATTCAGAGACCGGAGCTGTTGGGCCAGGAATGCATCTGTGAAAGCAGGGACCACAGCTGTTGGTACGCGGGTGCTTCTATGTGTGTAATGTCTACAAATGTGAGTGCAGGGACCACCGTTGTGAGTGCAGAGTCTACAGCTGTGAGAGCAGGGACTACAGATGTGAGGGGTTTGCTATCACTGCAATTATATATAGTAAGATAAAACAGAAAATAAGCAAATGAATACATATGCTTATTTCAGGTACTAACAAATGGTCAGAGATGATACAGTCTTAGTGAGTATCTGGACAAGGCGAAGGAGGATGGGATTGAAGACCTCTGGAAAGAATGGATATGATGATAAGGGAAGAGCCTCTGGAAGGTGTGTGGCAAGAGCACTGAGGTGAAAAGAACAGTTTTGTGTATTGGTCTACTCCCCCCATCCCCTTCCACCTCTCCCCTGCACCAGGAGCTAGAATTCTACCCCAGGGCCGAGAATCCTGGAATCTGAGTTTCTGACACCCCAGTGCCCTGGAGGCAGGGCACATTCTGCTCCTGAGACGTGAAGGTGTCTTAGGCAAGCAGGTATAGTGCAGATGAGTGTGTGGGCTTTGGCAAAGGCATGACTTGGCGTTTCCTGTGCTGGCCGTGTGGTTTCTCTGCTCATCGGCAGAAAGTTCCTCCACTTTCCTGGTGCTCTTGATTCCCTGGTGAGGCTGACAGCAACCATCGGTTCCAATCCTTTCATGTGTTTGCATCACAGTCTCCAAATTAAATTCTTTTCTTCAAAAACAGTCTCTAGAGGGGCATTTTTTTTTTTCTATTCCAATCCTGACTGATACAACAAGTGCAAAGTCCTAAGGTGGGAATACTTTTTTTTTTTTTTTGAGACAGGGTCTTCTTCTGTCTCACAGGCTGGAATGCAGAGGCACAATCATAGCTCACTGCAGCCTCCAACTCCTGGGCTCAAGCGATCCTCCCATCTCAGCCTCCCGAGTAGTTGGGACTATAGGTGACTGTAGCCACCATGCCTGGCTAATATTTTTTATTTTTGTAGAGACAAGGTCTCACTATGTTGCCCAGGCTGGTCTCAAACTCCTGGCTTCAAGTAATCCTTCCACCGTGGCCTCCCAAAGAGCTGGGATTACAGGTGTGAACCCCCCATTGCTGGCATGCCATACATTTATTGGAGCATGAGAAGGCTGGCCATGCTGGAGCAGGAAGAAAATGGTGAGGGAGTGGGAAAATTGAAACCAGAGGTCAACGAAAGCCACAACTCCACCCATGGCTGATGAAGGGCCACATAAGTCATCCTAAGGGGTTTGGATTTTCTTCTGGAGGTTCTGGAAATGCACCAGGGGCTGAAGGTGGGGGAGGGAATTGAACAGGAAAGGGGAGAAATGAGCAAGACTGGAAAGATGAAGCAGAACTAAGGAAGTATAAATAATTTATAATAAGGCCGGGGTGGTGGCTCACGCCTGTAATCCCAGCACTTTGAGAGGCCGAGGCATGTGGATCACTTGAGGTCAGAAGTTCAAGACCAGCCTGGCCAACATGGTGAAACTCCATTTCTACTAAAAGTACAAAAATTAGCTGGACATGGTGGTACACACCTGTAATCCAGCTACTTGGGAGACTGAGGCAGGAAAGTCGCTTGAACCCAGGAGGTAGAGGTTGCAGTGAGTCGAGAGCGCACCACTGCACTCCAGACTGGGTGACAGAGCAAGACTCCATCTCAAAATAATAATAATACATAATAATAAAAATAATAAAGCTTACAATAACATGTTCTGGAAAAGAAAATAATGGCTAAAAGGTGACTTGATAACCATCAGCCAACACTTGAAGGGCTATTTGATTTCTTATGTTTACTAGATGTTTTCTATCAAATCTGAAGATAAAGGAGGACCAGCTTCAACCTATAGAAGCATTCAGCTTAGTTACGTAGAAAAAAAAACATTCCTCACTGCAGAAAGAGGTTCAATAATTCCTTCTCTTGAGACCCTGTCACCCAGCCTGGAGTGCAGTAGTACAATCATGGCTCACTGAAGCTTTGAATTCCCGGGCTCAAGCAATCCTCCCACCTCACTTTCGTGAGTAGCTGGGACTCCAGAAGCACATCGCCACACCCAGCTAATTTTTTAATCTTTTGTAAAGACAGGGTCTCGCTCTGTCGCCCAGGCTGTTGAACTCCTGCCTTCAAGCAATCCTTTTGCTTCAGTTCTTGAGAATTTAAGGATAAGACAGACAACTGTCGAGTGTTCCTAGCATTTGGATACACATGATTATGGATAATTCGGTCTCATTTCTATATTCACTGTATGATAAATTGACCTTGATTATAATGCTATATGTTGATTACCCTCTATGAGTTCAGAAAGTCTAGTTTCCTCAAAACACACACAGAATATGCAGTCTTCATGTTAAGAAAATATAAGGTTTGGAAATTATATACCTTATAACTTTGTCATAAGTACACTACGAACTGCATTAACAATGATGAGGTTATTCATCTATCTCCAGTAATAGAGTATTAAATAATCATTTACTGAACATGTGATACACCTGTGGCAGGAATGTGGGCAATGGAATCCATAGGCAGGAAATGATAAAGGGAACCAGGCAGCCACAGCAGGCTGTAACAGCAACCCCGCCCACTGACTCAGGTACTAAGCTGGCCAGGTCCAGGTATCAGCCTCAAGATAATCACAGTGATGTCACAGAAGAAGCAGGATATGGGACATAATCTCCAGTGCCCCTCATCTTTCAGCTGTGGGTCTAATATGGTTTGAGTCTGTGTCCCCAAATTTCCTGCTGAATTGTAATCCCTAATTTTGGAGGCGGGGCCTGGTAGGAGGTGATTGGCTCATGGGAGCAGTTTCTCATGAATGGTTTAGTGCCATCCCACTAGTGCTGTTCTTGTGACAGAGTTCTCAGGAGACCTGGCTGTTTAAAAGTCTCTCTTCCTTCTTCTCTGGCCACCTAAGATGAGCCTACTTACCCTTTGCCTTCTGCCATAATGGTAAGTTTCCTGAGGCCTCCCCAGAAGCCAAGCAGATGCCAGAATCACAGTTTCTATATAACCTGCAGAACTGTGAGAAAATTAAAACTCTCTTCTTTGTAAATTACCCAGTGTCTGGTATTTTTGTTTTTTCCTTTAGTTTTTAAAGTTTTATTTTATTTTATTTTATTTTGAGATGGTATCTCACTCTGTCATCTAGGCTGGAGTGCAGTGGCACAATCTTGGCTCACTGCAACCTCGTCCTCCTAGGTTCAAGTGATTCTCCTGCATCAGCCTCCCAAGTAGCTGGGATTACAGGTGCATGCCACCACACCCAGCTAATTTTTGTATTTTTAGTAGAGTCAGGGTTTCACCATTTTGGCCAGCTGATCTGGCACTCCTGCTCTCAGGTGATCCTCGTACCTCGGCTTCCCAAAGTGCTGGGATTATAGGCATAAGCCACCACACCTGGCCTTTTTAAAAAAATAATAGGCAAGGAAGGCAGGCATCTCTTTGCAGCAGTGTGAGAATGGAATAATACATGGTCTCTCACCTGGAGTTGTGAAGGGTGGAACCTGAGGAAGAGATAGAGGATGTTTGCCTTTGGAGTGGAAGCCTACAAAGCAAACTCAAAACTGGACCTCAGGTCCTGTGACCCAATAAAGCAAGAGGCCAAGGTACAGGAGAGAGGGCTGAGAGACAAAAAGTAGAACAAGCAAAATAGAAAGTGGGCTGGCACAATGCCACAGGTACAGGCGATGCCTTCTCTGGCTTCATGCAGGGGATGGACAGAGCCCGCTCCTGGGGTCACGAAGACCTGGCCTAAAATCTCAGCTCTAAGTCACCACTTGGGAAGCCTTGAGAAAAGCATTCAAACTCTTTGAGTCTCAGTATCTTCATTTTCAAGAAGGAATACTGGAAGTCTTCATTATTCAGGGATCATTGGTACAGGTTTAAAAAAAAAGAAAAACTTGAAGTGACTCTGAAGAGGAACTACAGTTTGAGATCAAATAATTTAGGAGTGTTTGGTTACAATCCTAGCTTTAAAAATGAAACTCGCAATTATAAATAAAAATTATTTTGTTTCATAGTTGAGAAAAACATAGGTTATAATTACAACAATGTGCTGATTTTTAGAACAAAGAATGACTCAGATTTATTTGCAGAGCACTGGCATATTTTTCCTGACAGCATTCTCATGCTGGAGGGCTTCATCCATTTTCCTAAGGGTCTCTCCTAATGCTTTCACATGCAAAGAATTCTCTTTCCATGATGTGGCATCCTGGTGTCAATACATTTCATACAAGAACAGACAGGGAATGAACAATTTCAATTTTAGTTTACTTTTAACTTTACATAGGTTTTTAAAAATTGCAGAAATCATTTTTATTCCTGGCAATATGGTAGACTAGATATCTTAAAAAGCCTTCCCTCTCCACAAAACATTTAGGAATTCGAGATAAAATAGAACAAACACCCCTTTAAGTGCAGAGCTGGCTCAGAATAAAGGCGGCTCCCAGAAGAAATGGATAAGGGCCATAAACTAGATGCTGCAGCTGCCTTGGGCCGGGCAAGGGCAGAGCTGCAGCAGAGACATCTGCAGAAAGTGCCAAGCTGCAAAAGCCCCCGGAGCTTCAAGGAGGGCTTGGAAAAAAATCCACC
This sequence comes from Trachypithecus francoisi, assembly GCF_009764315.1. Taxonomy (NCBI): domain Eukaryota; kingdom Metazoa; phylum Chordata; class Mammalia; order Primates; family Cercopithecidae; genus Trachypithecus; species Trachypithecus francoisi. The sequence continues at coordinate 13,478,389 of NW_022681458.1, forward strand.
ATGACAAAATGAAATATTCAGTATGTCTGCTGCAGCTTGTGGTGGTGGGTACATGGTAAATAAGTGTGAGATTTGCAGAAGAATGGTTTGGTGTGTATCTTTTCAGATACACACACACACAGCCATATGTGTTTATATGGTTCTACAACATTTTTCCTTTTCCTTTGTCTTTGAGATCTTTTGCACTATATGCATTTGTCTCATTTTTTAAAAATTTGTGTAACAACATGTATTATGGACATGATTTCATTTGAAATTACAAAAAAAAATGCTTTATACTTTCAATTTTCCTTACTTTGCTGACATTTATGGGTGAGTTTCTGTTTCCTGCAATGAGCGTGGAAGCTTCAAGGGGGAGAGATTTGTGTTGAGTTTTTTCACTGAGCTATCCCATATGCTTAGAAAAGTGCTTATCATCTGGGCACAGTGGCTCATGCCTGTGATTCCCAGCACTTTGGGAGGCCGAGGTGGGTGGATCATTTGAGGTCAGGAGTTCAAGAGCAGCCTGGCCAACATGGTGAAACCCGGTCTCTACTACAAATACAAAAATTAGCCAGGCATGGTGGCCTGTGCCTGGAGTCCCAGCTACTCTCCTTGGGAGGCTGAGGCAGGAGAACTGCTTGAACCTGGGAAGCAGAGGTTGCAGTAAGCCGAGATCACACCACTGCACTCCAGCATGGGCAACAGAGTGAGACTGTCTCCAAAAAAAGAAAGGAAAGTGCTTATCACATAGTAGACGCTCAGTAAATATTTGCTGAATGAATTGAATGAATAAGCTATACTTGAACCCAGGCCCCAAATAACTTCTAAGTTTGTATGACTCTAAACAACATGGCAAACATTGTCATGCACTGCCACATGCACAAAACTGCAGTCAAACATCCAAGTCTACACAATGGTGGCCACTAGATGAAAAGCTGTGTGGAAAATAACTTCTGCTGAGAAACAAGCAAGACAATTTACTACTCTGCTCATGGTGATTTATTGCAGATATGTAATACATGACTATTGGAATTGCTACTCAGATGTCTTCCAGGAAGTTTTAATATTGCTCTGCTGCCGAGAGGGCCTGGGACTCCAAAACAGCCCCACATTCCCTGTCCTTTTGCTGTCGCCCTAATTCATGTTCTTCCCACAGAAGCATATTCCTTTTTCCTGTGGGATAAAGAAGGTAGAGAGGCCAGGAGCAGTGGCTCACACCTGTAATCCCAGAACTTTGGGAGGCAGAGGCAGGTGGATCACTTGAGGTCAGGAGTTTGAGACCAGCTTGGCCAACAGGGTGAAACCCCGTCTCTACTAAAAATTCAAAAATTAGCTGGGCCTGGTGGCGGGCGCCTGTAATTCCACCTACTCGGGAGGCTGAGGCAGGAGATTCGCTTGAACACAGGAGGCGGAGGTTGCAGTGAGCCGAGATCGTGCCACTGCATTCCAACCTGGGCGCAGAGAGGCTCCGTCTCAAAAAAAAAAAAAAAAAAAAAAAAAGAGAAAGTAAGCTCTTGGCTACTTCCCTTTTACTGCTTGAAGTTGAGCCTATGGGCAGAGCTGAGCATTTTGAAGAGATGGGAAATAATAAATGCCAAGATTCATGCAAAATTCAGATGGAAGTCAGCATCCCATAAATTTAAATAAATGTTTATTTTCAGTCAGGCAATGAAATGTGGAGTGTGACATCAGATCAAAAGAATGACCACATAACGGAGATACAAGACCTGAAGGAGCTTTTGTTTGTTTGTTTTTTGTAAGCCATGAAGTGAGAGGGACCTGCACAAGCCAAATACCTGGAGAGGCTGCTTTGCACCCGCTGTGCATTTTCCTAATTCACCATGACTTCCCTTCCAATTTCACATTCAAGAACATTTCCCCAACAGTGTCCTACCTATGGCATCCCACGAACAATAAGAAGGAATGACCAGATATCTCATTTTAAAGAATATGTTCTCTTTTATCTTAATATTGTTCTTCCTCAGGTGATTTGGGGAAGGAAAATAATCAGTTCCCCACACCACACAACCCCCCCCCCCCCGCTTTTTTTTTTGAGACAGTCTTGCTCTGTCGCCCAGGCTGGAGCGCAGTGGCATCATCATCCCAGCTCACTGGAACCCCGGGCTCCCTGGAATCCCCGCCTCCCGAGTTCAAGCAATTCTCATGCCTCAGCCTCCCAAGTAGCTGGGATTACAGGCGCCTGCCATCACGCCTGGCTAAGTTTTATATTTTTAGTAGAGACGGGGTTTCACCATGTTGGCCAGCCTGGTCTTGAACTCCTGGCCTCAAAGATCCACCCTGCTCGGCCTCCCAAAGTTCTGCGATTATAGGCTTGAAACACCACCCCTAGCCTGTTCCCTTTTTCTAAGTGCAGTGGCACCTCCTTACAAAAGTTAGATTTGAAATGGTCCTACCCGAACCCTACCGCCTATCCAATGCCTGAAGGGAAATAGCATCTCGGGGTTCCCTCCAGGAAGGTGTAGTTTTTGAGCATCGTAACTGACTTCCCTGCAGGAAGAACAGTTCCCCTGCTCCTTGGGCTATTGGGATTTCCTGTCCCCTGCCTAAGCCTTCAGCGATGCCAGTCCCCCAACACAAACATCTGAGAGCAGCTTTTGAGCCGCCTTCCTAACTGGCCTCATGTATCACAGGGCTCCTCCCTCCCCTCTGTGCTCCGATGCCCTCCATTTTTGTTAGAACGTAGGCATAGCCCTGTCATTTGCAGGACTGAGGTTTGAGTACAAAGGGAAGCCTACAGACGATATGTTCAAATATTTAAAAGTGATAGATCATGTTAACAACTTTTAAATAAAATGTACTCTATCCTTGCGCCTTGTCAAATACAACTTCATAACAACTAAACGAAAAACAATGTGTAGGCCGGGCATGGTGGTTCATGCCTGTAATCCTATCACAGGCACTCGAACCAGAGCGACTCCATTCTGAGTGAGGGCTGGAGAATGAGGCTGGGACTTGCTGGGCTGCATTCCCAGAAAGTTAGGCATTCTGGGCCTCTAGATGTTTACGGTTAAGGGAACAAATTAGTAACCTTTACTCAACAGACTCAGACTTAGGAGTGTCCAGATATTCCAATATCTGGAGAACAAAGGCATTCCTAATTTTGCTTTAAAGATAATATTATAGATTCTTGCAAAATGTAGTAATTAAGAAAATTAGTTCTTTATCACAAACTCTTAGAGCAGAGCACATCTCCCCATATACATGAGTATTGTACCTAGGGTGGACGCGTTCCTCCTCTTACTTTCAGGAACGTCCTACTCTGTCTATGGGAGTAGCTGTTCTTTCACCACTTTACTCTCCTAATAAACTTGTTTTTACATTGCGTTGCGGACTCGTCCTGAATTCTTTCTTGCGGGAGATCCAAGAATCTTCTCTTGGGGTCTGGATCGGGACCCCTTTCCTATAACAATCCCACACTTTGGGGAGCCAAGGTGGGTGGATCACTTGAGGTCAGGAGCTCGAGACCAGCCTGGCCAACGTGGCAAAAAACCGTCTCTACTAAAAATATGAAAGTTAGCCAGGCGTGGTGGTGGGCGCCTGTAATTCCAGCTACTCGGGAGGCTGAGACAAGATACTCCTTTGAACTCGGAAGGTGGAGGTTGCAGTGAACCAAGATGGCGCCATTGCACTCCAACCTGGGTGACAGAGCAAGACTCCGTCTCAAAAAAAAAAAAAAAAAAAAAAAAGGAATGAAAAGAAAAAGAAAAGCAGTGTGTAAATCTGTGATTTTGGGCAAAATATCAAAGACAGCTGAATTTAATCACTATTGTATTATGGCTAGATGTTCTGCTAATGGAGCAGGATGTTCAGACGAGTAATAAAATAGAAATATCCATAATTCATAAATCGTTTGTTTCAGAATATTTTTCTTACCTTCATTTCAGCAAAATTCTTAAATATTTATAAAGAATTTAAAATAATCTGTATTCTATTGACAGTTATTTAAAAGATTAAAAACAAAATGTAACAATATTCTAACTATAAAATTTGAATGTATTCCATCCCTGTTTGAGACATCAGCGTATATAGATAACGTTCACTAAGTGTTTAGCATGTGGTAGGCACATGCTAAAGTGTTTTCCTTGCATTAGTGTATCTAATCTTCATAATTATGAAACAGGTGCCATTGTTATCTCCATCTTATAGATGAGGCAACTGAGGTTCAGGGATAAAGTCATAAAATTGCCTGTGGTCACCTCCCAAAAGATCTGAATATATTTTTATTAAGGGAACAAAATAAAGGAAGTTAAAAGTAACAAAATTAAAAGTATTTTTCACATCCTTAGGAGTTAACTTTCTTTAAAAAGAGTCTTCAAAAAAATTTTAAAATTCTTGAAATTTAAAGACATAATTAAAAAGCAAAATTCAAACTATAAAAAATGAACATCCAAATTTTAAATAAAGTTATTTAAAGTGAACTGCAATATTTATTGACTCTTTAAACATGTAAGTGCATTTAAGAAAGTATATTATGAAAGTAAAATTATTCACAAGTCTAGTGTTTCATGTCCATTTATTGCCAACGTAAAGCATCAGCCTATTTCATGCATGCTATATTTAGACCTACATGTAAACAAACCTAAGAAAAATACGAATTGTTTCATGGTGCAAACATTGCTGAGTGATGGCGTTCAATTTTTGTAAGCATCATACTAGCCCGTCAGTACCTCCAACAACGGGCAGAACACCATGAGCAAGAAACTGGATTCTTGCCACTACTTACTGGAAATATTTTATTACACAAGAATATTGTTTAGTCATGCTGAGAAGAAGGATTTGACAAGTTAACCCATCTTTTCTCTTACTTAGGTGTTTTCCAACAAACTCTCGTCACACTTTGAAGGAATCAATCCACAAACCTCTATGGCACGGAGAAGCTGGCAGCCCCTGTTTTGAGGACATGGGGCAAGAGACATGAAGAAGCAGGTCCCTGAGTGGTACGAGTCCCAGCTGCACATATTTAGGCTTCTGGGCTAAGCTCTGGGTCCTAAGTGGCAGGGTTGGGTCAGGGCTTGCATTTTTTACATAGATTTATTTTTTTGTACTCTTATGATATGTGGGATCCTAAAATGCAGGGCCCAGGGCTGGGCCTAGATCTTCCTTAGATCTGAGGTTGGTACTGGGTGCATGGAAAACTCCTGTGATCATGATTATTATTCTATTTGAGACAACGTCTCACTGTGTCGCCCAGGCTGGAGTGCAGTGGTGCGATCTCGGCTCACTGCAGCCTCCGCCTCCTGGGTTCAAGCGATTCTCCTGCCTCAGCCTCCTGAGTAGCTGGGACTACAGGCACACGCCACCACGCCCAGCTAATTTTTTGTATTTTTAGTAGAGACAGGGTTTCACCATGTTAGCCAGGATGGTCTCGATCTCCTGACCTCATGATCCACCCACCTTGGTCTCCCAAAGTGCTGGGATCACAGGCGTGAGCCACCGTGTCTGGCCACTCCTGTGACTGTTGAAGTATCACCGCCCGTGGAGGCCTCCCCTGTGAAGGGGGCTGACAGCTCTAAGATAGGGCTCAACGCATGACATTGAAACTACTTGTTCCTCCTACTTGATTTTACTTGATGACCCTATCTGAAATTCCTGATGCTTTTACTCAAATGCAGTCTCCTTGAGGACCTCCAGCTTACAAACAAGATTTACCTGTATTTCACTCTCTGTCATATTTCAAAGGTAATACATGCTTCATTCAAAAGCGTGATGTTGAATAGGTTTTTCTGACTCCTCCTGCCATCCTGTTTATGTGCCGCAATGGAAAGCCACTATGCTACAGGGAGGGACGGGGGTTCCCATGACTGTGAGATGCACAGGCCGAAGGGCAGGCCGGTCTTGGCACACTCATTTATGCATGGAGATTCTCACAGGGCTTGCAGTGCACCGACTGCTTCAGGTCTCACCCCTGTGACCCAAAGTCTTCAATTCTGAAGATCCTTTGCCAATTTTTAAGCTGACTCTCACTCTACCTCTTCTTTGCAAAATCTGAGGATTAACCAGGGACAACAGGGAGCCTAAAGCAGGAAGGGAAACGCCCCACAGACCCTTCTCCTTGAATCTGGCAAATGGAGGATTTTGGAAATGTTGTTTTGGGGCCTCTAATGGGTAGACACATCCGCTTCCGAAGGTATTTCTGTGCACCATCTCTTAAAGGGTAAGTAATGACATTGAATAAACATGGGAAAGGGTAGAGGTCGCAATTCCAATAATGATTACAATTCACGTCAAGGCTTCAGAGCTGGACTTTTATTGGTTGTGCAGGAAGTAAATATGACAGCAAAGTATCTCATATTCTTATACGTTCATTGTAAATGTCTTTTTTTTTTTTTTTTTTTTTGAGACGGAGTCTTACTGTGTGGCCCAGGCTGGAGTGCAGTGGGGCGATCTCGGCTCACGGCAAGCTCCGCCTCCTGGGTTCACGCCATTCTCCTGCCTCAGCCTCCCGAGTAGCTGGGACTATAGGCGTCCGCCACCACACCCGGCTAAGTTTTTTTTTTTTTGTATTTTTAGTAGAGACGGGGTTTCACTGTGTTAGCCAGGATGGTCTCGATCTTCTGACCTCGTGATCCGCCCGCCTCCGCCTCCCAAAGTGCTGGGATTACAGGCGTGAGCCACAGCACCCGGCCATTGTAAATGTCTTTAAAGCAAATGAAATCAGAACAAAAATAAGCTATTTATGAGGTCAAAAGTGCCTCAGAACGAAGTTAAGCACAGGTGTTATAAAATTCTCCCGAGGGAACTGAGATAACCAGCAAGGAAGTAGCTACGTGCTTGGGTCAAGTCCAAGCCAGAGATGGTAATATAAAGGCTTCCCCAGCAGAAGGAGGCATCAGACTCCCCTCAAGTCTCCTGAGTCCTCCCTCCTCACTTCACTGGAATCCTCTCTACTGACACCATGGGTTGCTGTGGTTGTAGTGGCTGCGGTGGTGGCTGTGGTGGCTGTGGCAGCTGCACCACCTGCAGGTGCTACCGGGTGGGCTGCTGCCTCTGCTGCTGTGGCTGCTGTAGCACGCCCGTGATCTGCTGCTGGCGCTGCACTTGCAGCTCGTTTGGCTGTGGCTATGGCTGTGGGAAGGGCTGTTGCCAGCAGATGGGCTGTTGCCAGAAGCAATGCTGCTGCTAGGCGGGCCCCCGGCCTCTGGGCAGGTGCTCATTGTGCTTGGATTTGTAGACTTTGTGTGCTTTCATCTCCTCTGGTTCACCTAAATATTGAGTTGTGTTGGCCGGGCGCGGTGGCTCACACCTGTAATCCCAGCACTTTGAGAGACTGAAGTGGATGGATCACTTGAGGTCAGAAGTTCAAGACTAGCCTGGCCAAAATGGTGAAACCCCATCTCTACTAAAAGTACTAAAATTGGCTGGGCATGATGGTGAGTGCCTGTAGTCCCAGCTACTTGGGAGGCTGAGGCAGAAGAATCGCTTAAACCCGGGAAGCGGAGGTTGCAATGAGCTGAGATCTCGCCATTGCACTCCATCCTGGGCAACAAGAGTGAAACTCCATCTCAAAGAAAAAAAAAAAAAAAAAAAAAATATATATATATATCACATGGCTCTCTCTAGAGAGAGCGAGAGAGTGAGAGTGAGACAACCATGTGATTTAACATAAATACACCTGATTAGAAGTCAGAAGCCCAAATTCAAGTCCATGCTCTGCCACAGCGGTCAGCCACACACAAGTCAGTCAGCCTCCTCCCAGAGTCTTGCTTATTCACCTATAAAATAGTAAGTTTGAACTAAGAATGAGTAAGGAACTTTTCAGTTTTAACCACATGTGAATCTACTGAGATCTACTGAGTTCACAGAACTAAATTCACAGGCTCTCCAGCCCCACACTCTGAAGATTTCTCTTATATATCTGATGCTTTTAAATAGATATACCTTTGCTATAGTGGGCATTAACATTTGTTAACACAAAAAACAATCACCTTTAATCTAATATGATTCATCAGTTATAATCCACACTGCAACAAAAACAGGCCATAGCTTACCTGATGAAAGTTCAACAGTTTACATTAATGAGCTCAGCGGAATGAAATAATGATTACTAATCTATTCCGTTCTTTTGAAACATTTACTCTCTGTGGAAATTCTGTACTTATATACCTGCTTCTATTCGTTGTATACTATACATTGGTTACAGCTTCCAGTGTTCCCTTATCTTCCTAAATATGATTTAATGAAACACTAGAAAAATCTTGTATTTCACAGTGTTTGTTTTGATTTGTTTTTGTCGTTTTTGAAGGAAGGGTGAGTGTGATGAAGCTGATGTTTGGTAACACATGTTGCAAACTTTCGAAGGTTGTAAGATGAAAGAGAAGGGATACTCTGAATTTATTGGGGTAATGTTAGCTACAGCAAAGCTTTTCTTATTGATGTCAACTGATCCTGAGCAGTTTTAGGTGGGCAGGAGGAGGGGATGAGGATTCGGGAAGCTATTCTTCATTCAGTCATTTAGGGATCTAGGTTAAAGAAAGCACTGACATTTTCAAGATATGGCTTCTAAGATGGCTTAGTGGTCCTCAGTTTATAGGTAGAAAAGAATAGATAGCCCATCGCTTCTTAAGCGCTGTGGCTTGACAGTGACACAGCTTGTCATTGATGGGAAGTAACCACATGGTCCTGGCCAGAGTCGGTGGCTCGCGCCTGTAATCCCAGCACAAGGGAGGCCGAGGCGGGTGGATCACCTGAGATCAGGAGTTTGAGCCCAGCTTGGCCAACATGGAGAAACCCCATCTCTACTAAAAAATGAAAAGAAATTAGCTAGGCATGGTGGCACATGCCTGCAACCCCAGCTACTCAGGAGGCTGAGGCAGGAGAACCGCTTGAACCTGGGAAGCAGAGGTTGAGATTGTGCAGTGAGTCCAGATTGTGCCACTGCACTCCAGCCTGGGCAACAGAGTGAGACTCTGTCTCAAAAAAAAAAAAAGGAAGTAATCACATGGTCCTATCCAGTCCATAGCTAGACTGACATTTCCCAGCAACAACCTTGTCATATGAAAGGGAAAGCATACATTTCTCATGGACAGTTAGCTGTGTCTACCATATAAAGCTCATGTTCTAGTAAAACTCCTAGCTGATTTGACTGCAGTGTGTTTAGAAGGGGATACCCTGAGGTAACCAGTGGGTGTTTAATTCCCATTTGTATCACATGAGTTTCCCCTGGAGTAGTGAAACTGGTCCCTGCAGCAGATCATTCTTCAAAGAAAAGTTTTTCTTTTGTTTTTTCCTTTTTGAGATGGCGTCTCACTCTGTGACCCAGGTTGAAGTGCAGTAGTGTGATTACGGCTCACTGCAACCTCCGCTTCCCAGGCTCAAGCAATTCTCCCACCTCAGCCTCTCGAGTAGCTGGGACCACAGGTGTATGCTACCATGCTTGGCTAATGTTTTGTATTTTTTTTGTAGAAACAGGGTCTCACCACATTGCCCAGGCTGGCCTCGAACTTCTGGGCTCAAGCGATTCACCTGCCTGGGCCTCCCAAAGTGCTGGGATTACAGGCGTGAGCCACCGTGCCAAGCACAAGTTTTTCTAATACTGTTAACACTGTTCTCATTTGAATCAATCAGATAGTTTTAATTTGTTTTTTAAAATGTTACATGTCATTCTAGAGTTATAAGCACAAACATCATTCAGATTATTTAAAAAGGATCTAGATATTCTAGAGAAAGTTTTCTCCATACCATTTAAATGAGATCATAGTGATGGCTATGGTGAGCTCTCTTTCTTGGTCAACAGCTATTTCTATGTCCCTTTAGTATTTGCTGTTTTTCTGTACAGCAGAGGCTGAGATGATTAGAAATTACATTGCACAGAATCCTCTGCATCTGGGATCTGGATATTGCAAGAATTAGATCAACCTCTGAGGGGTATAAAAGGCAGAAACAAGGTGAAGGTCATTTTCCTCCACCTTCTATCTGTTGCTGCTGATAAGGAAGAGTAGTGTGGAAGAGTTGAGTTTTCTACACTGCAGCAGTGTTCCTGGGTCCAGATAGTGTCATACAAGTTAATAACCAGTTACAGAGGCAACTGTAGTCAGCTGGGCACCCACCACTCCTCCCGGCTAATTTTTGTATTAGCTGGGCGTGGTGGCGGGTTCCTATAATCCCAGCTACTCAGGAGGCTAAGGCAGGAGAATCGCTTGAGCCCAGGAGGTGGATATAAATTGAGTGTTGTAGCATTCAATCACTAACCCCGGGGTGTGCAGAGTGGTGATGACAACAGAGGCAATGGTTCCTTGGTTCCTCGACTACAGCCATAGTGGGGTGTTCTTGAACTTAATCGTTCCAGAGGTGGCTTCTTGATATCCCTGCTTTTTTTTTTTTTTTTTTTTTTTTAACAGAGTCTCACTCTTATTGCCCAGACTGGAGTGCAGTGGCATGATCTTGGCTCACTGCAACCTCCGCCTCCCAGGTTCAAGTGACTCTCCTGCCTCAGCCTCCCAAGTAGCTGAGATTACAGGCATCTGCCACCACGCCTGGCCAATTGTTGTATTTTTAGTAGAGATGGGGTTTCACCATGTTGGCCAGGCTGGTCTCAAACTCCTAACCTCATGATCCACCCACCTCAGCCTCCCCAAAATTCTGGGATTACAGGCATGAGCCGCCGTGCCCAGCCTTCCCTGCCTTTTTGGCTACTGCAGAGACAGTGGCATCTCCCAGGGCCAGTTCAGCAGTCATGACCCAGGAAGCATTTCTGCAGATAAGTCTAGAGCCTGCTTTTCTAGCCCTTCCAGCAATTTTGTACACATGATTCTCCCACGACATCTCTTCCCAATTTCATAGCTAGAATTTCAGTTTTCTGCAACTAACTGACACTAGTCTATGAAACGCCCTTCTATCTTTTTATACCAAATTCTAGCCATGCTCCAAAGCTGTGTGGAATCCTGGCTCCCAGCCCTTCTTGATGGAATCTTCCTTTTTCTGAACTCCGAGGCTTTTGCTGTTTTGGCATGCCATGTGACAAGTTATTTGCATACTTTTCTATCCTTGGTTTTAGCAACTTTTAGTTTTAGCTCTTTTGGTTGCAGAAAAATAAAAACCCACTAAAAACAATATAAAAGGATAATAATATAGGAGCATCTCACAGAAAACAGAGTCTGCAGTCAGTTTTCATAGGGTAGAAATTAAGATGTAAAATACCATTGAGAAACCAAACAGTTACCCTTTCTCTGCCACCCTCTAAAGCTGTGTGGTCTCCTACCTCCTCTTCCTGCATATTTCTCCTCTCTGTCTCTCCTCCTCCTTCTTTTTGTACAGATTGGTTTCTCTGTCTCTCCCAGCAGAGTTCATGAATTCATTGTATTGTATTATATTTGTATTATTTGTATTTATTTTTCTTTGTCTAGAGAAGGCTCTCAGTCTGTTGTTCAGGCTGGAGTGCAGTGACATGATCATAGCTCACTACAACCTCCAACATCTGGGTTCAAGCAATCCTTCCGCCTCAGCCTCTTGAGTAGGTGGAAATTTAGGCGTATGCCACTATACCTGGCTAAATATTTTTGTGGACATGGGGTCTCCAGGCTGGTCTCAAATTCCTCACCTCAGATGATTCTCTCACCTCAGCCTCCCAAATCACTGCCATTACAGGCATAAGCCACCGTGCCTGGCTGTTATTTTTATTTTTTGTAGGGATGGGGTCTTGCTATGTTGCCCTGGCTGGTCTTGAACTCCTGGCCTCAAACACTCCTCCCACCTCAGCCTCCCAAGTAGCTGGGATTATAGGTGTGAGCCACCATGCCTGGTTAAGCTCATGAATTTAAATATGGTAGAGACTTCTAGTTGTCTACCCAATACCCTTGGTCTCGTTCTTCTCCCCAGTTTTAACTGGGCACAGATCACTTGGAATAAATACTACCTTTCCCATGCTGCTACATGGTTATATTCTAGGCAATGAGATGGCTCTTTAAAAGAAAGAGGGTGAGCCTTTCTCCTCCTTTATCCTTCTTGTTTTATTTATTTTTTCTTCTCTTCCTTTATCCTTCTGAGTGGAGAGCAGATATAATCATTGGAGCTATGATTGCCACATTTTGAACATGAGAATAAAGAGATCAAAGAGACAGTGGATCCATGCACTGAAAGGCTCTCTGAGGAAGTGGAGCTCCCACTCCAACTCTTGAGTGCTGTGTTAGTCTGTTCCCATACTGCTAATAAAGACATACCTGAGACTGGGTAATTTGTAAAGGAAAGAGGTTTAATCAACTCACAGTTCAGCATGGCTGGGGAGGCCTCAGGAAACTTTCAGTCATGGTGGAAGAGGAAGCAAACACATTCTTCTTCACATGGCAGCAGCAAGGAGAAGAATGAGCAAAAGGGGGAAAGCCCCTTAAAAAAACCATCAGATCTCGTGAGAACTCAGTCACTACCAGGAGAACAGCAGCATAAGGGTAACCACCCCCATTCAATTACCTCCCACCAGGTCCCTCCCATGACACATGGGGATCATGGGAACTATAATTCAAGATGAAATTTGGGTGGGGACACAGCCAGACCACCCGACTTTGTGTACTTACCTCCCGACTTTGTGAATAACTTTCTATCTTAAGTCATTTTTATTTTAAGTTCCTTTTTGTGTGCAACTAAGCTTAATTTTAACAGATACACGTGCCCTTCCATTTCATTCATACTAGGGAATAAGTTGTTTCTCTTGGTTTCAATTCCAAGCTCCTAGAGAGATTGAAAGAGCTTAGCTTCTGTATCTACTGGTATTCCAATCAACAATGACCAGGGGAGCAAAATTCCATAACACAAATGGGATACAGAGGATCTATGCATGTAAGTTATGGGGGGGTTGTTTTTACAGAAACAGGTGTGTGTGTTGGGCAGATACTAAAATGTTGTCATCATTCTCCTCTTCCGTTATCAGCTGAAGCTTTATACTGAAATATCTTCCCCTTCATAACAGCTTTATACTGTATCTTTATACATAACAGCTTTATACTATATCTTTTCAGCTTTATACTGAAATAGCTTCCCCTTCATAACATACAGATTACATTTCTACATTTTTACAGAAGTCTTCAGATACTTCCTTTTAGTCACAAATGTAAGGAGTTCCAATCCCAAGTGGAAATGTTATGCCCACTAGCAAAAGCATGCAACTTACTCAGTTTTGGTCAAATGGCAAAGACGCTGGATGTCAGACACTTGATTCTCATAGTCAGGTGGAGTCCAACCGATCCAGTTCCCTACACATAAAATGGTTACCGAAACAGTTCTTCAATTCAACAGCTTATGAAGACAGCAAAAAGATTTGAAATGGCACAACCCACATTCTAAGATAAGTAACTACCACCTCCCACTCATTCAAGTCAGTAATAAATATATCATTTGTTTATTATATAGTTATAGAATGATATAATTTATATGACTTAGTGGGAGGGTACATTTTAGTTGTTAATTTTTATAAAATAAAAAATATGGTTGGGCGCGGTGGCTCAAGCCTGTAATCCCAGCACTTTGGGAGGCCGAGACGGGCGGATCACGAGGTCAGGAGATCGAGACCATCCTGGCTAACACGGTGAAACCCCGTCTCTACTAAAAAATACAAAAAACTAGCCGGGTGACGTGGCGGGCGCCTGTAGTCCCAGCTACTTGGGAGGCTGAGGTAGGAGAATGGCGTAAACCCAGGAGGCGGGGCTTGCAGTGAGCTGAGATCCGGCCACTGCACTCCAGCCTGGGCGGCAGAGCGAGACTCCATCTCAAAAAAAAAAAAAATATATATATATATATATTTTTATATATATATATTTTAAATATATATATATATATTTTTAGAATGTTATATAATTATAGTAGAAATCTCAACCATGCAGAACTACATAAACCATACAATGGAAGTGTCTTCTGTCTCTAACCCAGTTGTATTCTTTCAGTTATTCTCGGTGTTTTGCGTGTTGTGTTGATAGGTGGGTGTTTTTTGTTTTTGTTTTGAGATGGAGCCTCACTCTGTTGCCCAGGCTGGAGTTCAGTGGTGCAATCTCGGCTCACTGCAACCACTGCCTTCTGGGTTCAAGCGATTCTCCTGCCTCAGTCTCCCGAGTAGCTGGGATTACAGGCACCTGCCACCATACCCAGCTAATTTTTTTGTATTTTTAGTAGAGACAGGGTTTCATCATATTGGCCAGGCTGGTCTCGAACTCCTGGGCTCAAGTGATCCTCCCACCTCGCCCTCTCAAAGTGCTGGGATTACAGGGGTGAGCCACCATGCCCGGCCCATAGGTGAGCTACTCTTAATCCTTTCATACAAATCCTTTCATACAAAGGATTTCACATTTCACTGGGGTCCAGTAACTGGATCCCAGTCTGGAGCTAATGTTTTGGTGTCCATTACCAGGCATGCCCCTTGTACCAGGCTGTGTGCCCCCCTGCTGCTGCAGAGTGGAGCGCTGCTCCCCAAGCCTACTACGCCTGAGCTTTTGGCCCACACTGACTGCACCACTGCATGCACTATCTCACCATTCCCAACAGTACTCACTGAATCTATGCTCTGGGCTGAGCGGGGGATTACACAGAAGCAGAAGGAAGGCATTGTAGAGATTAGAACTGCCTAACATCCCAATCTTTTCTCCTAGACATATTGGCTTGTATTTACACCAACTTGAACTCATCCATAACTGAGTGACTTTTTTGGCCAATGAAATGTGAACAGAAGTGATGTGGGTCGCTTCTGGGCAGAAACATATAGATCCAGTATGCAGCTCACCACATTTTTGTACCCTGCCCCGTAACTGTGGAAGCCTGGATCAAGATGCTGCCTCTGCCAGTCTAGGTCTTTCAGGAACTACCAGGAGCACGGACCCCATTTAGATCAGGATGGTGAGTTAGCATAAGCAAGAACTTTTGTATTGTTTCTGTTTTTTGAGACGGAGTCTCACTCTGTCGCCCAGGCTGGAGTGCAGTCTTGGCTCATGGCAACCTCCACCTCCCAGGTTCAAGTGATTCTCCTGCCTCAGCCTCCCAAGTAGCTGGGATCACAGGTGTGTGCCACCACGCTTGGCTACTTTTTGTTTTTTTAGTACAGATGGGGGTTTTGCCATGTTGGCCAGACTGGCCTCCAACTCTTGACTTCGGGTGATCCTCTCGTCTTGGCCTCCCAAAGTGGTGGGATTACAGGCGTGAGCCACTGCAGCTGGCCAGAAATTTTGTATTTTAAAGCCTATCCCAACTGATAGTCTTTTCTTGAGGAGCTCACAAGCTAGTAGAGAGGCAATGTGGAACCACGGTCTGGAGATGTAGTACTGTACATGGCCAAGTAAGTGTTCAAAGGCTTAAATAAAATATGATAACCTCCTCATCCAATCTCTCTCCTATTGCTATCTTTCAGTCTGGCAGCATTAGCCAAAACTCTCACATGTCTTAGGTGGGCTATCACCAAATGGATTAGTCTGCAACACTAGAATAATATGACATAAACATTTTATTTTGTGTATGTGAGCATACAGCTTGAAATAAACTCTAATATTTGCAGCAGAAAAAATACTTTTCTCCGCATCTCATATGTGTTCATTTTCTTGTTGAACGATTTCAAAGAAAGAAACTTCCATAGCTAGTAATAATATCAATAGGACAGGAAAATATAGTTTAGCTGGATATTTCTGTTTTTACTTTTTACAAGCCATACTAATAAAGGAGTATATTAAAGGAGCTTATCGTAAGCCTATCTTCTTGCATAAATTTATCTCATAGATTTTCTTTTTCTGCTTTCCTTCCTTCACCCCATCATAATATAGAATTATTTTCTCATTTCCCATCATAGTCATCATAATAATGTCCTACCCTATTGGACTCTGAACTACTTTCCACTATTCATTTTTTATTAGCGTTAAATTTTAACCAGAATATTGGGATAAAAGGCAACACAGTACCATGCAAGCATAGCCACTTTGACAACGTTTCTAACTCAGCCGGGGTGACCATGACCTGCTGCGAGGGATGGACATCCTGCAATGGATTCAGCCTGCTGGTTCTACTGCTGTTAGGAGTAGTTCTCAATGCGATACCGCTAATTGTCAGCTTAATTGAGGAAGACCAATCTTCTCAAAACCCCATCTCTTGCTTTGAGTGGTGGTTTCCAGGAATATAGGAGCAGGTCTGATGGTGAGTAATAGTCATATGAGTTGATGTGAAGAAGCGCCTGCCTATTTCACCACAATCCTAAAAGCTATCTTTCAGTCTTGCAGTTACCTATGTCTTGGCTTATGATACAATTTGGAGCAGTGGTATGGCATTAACTTATATTGGTCATCAGTGAAGAATGGTAATTTAAATAAAGTACACTATGTGGTATAGGATAGAGAACTGGGCAAAAAAATAAAAAAATTGATAGAAGTTGGCTGGGTTATTATCTCTCACATTTCTGCACAGGTAGGGCTGCTCTTCCAAGCTTTATGGTTAGAATTAGGGACTTTCTGAATTAGTTCCTTCAACTTTCCATTGCTTCATACCAGTCTCTAAGTATTTACAGAAAATGCAATAGGAGCGAGAGGTTGCTTAATAGGAATGAGCAGAAACATTCCCATGTATGATGACTGGCCTGGGTGATGGTAATTACGAGCCATGAATGTTGCATTGCCTGTACCTGAAGGGAGTTGGGCTAAGAGACATGGATTTAAATTCCTGGGTCTCTGGTCTCAAGGACTTTTTGACTCAGCTATTATATAGATCCTAGGACATCGAGCTTGTTGAATAGTTTGATGATTGTTACTAGGTCTACCTTTGTTGAAATCTGCAGCAGAGCAGTGCAGTATGGAACTCCTGAATGTAACTGACATGAGTCACCTGAGGCACTTGCAATAGTTAGATTTACGGATTTTCTCCTGAGAATTCTGGTGCAGTAGGCCTGGGTAGGACCCATTTGTATAGGGAAAACTGCTTTCAAATCTGGCAGAATACCTCAGCTATGCTTCTGCCTCCAATATATCACTGCAAGCAAATCATTTATCCTATGGTTTTGTTTCTATATGTGTAAAATGGGGATGTGGATGTTGAAGTTGATAATTCAGCATCCAAGCGGCATGTTTTTGTTTGTTATGCCACTATGGGGTTTAGTTAGTGCCAGATAAATGAGTGTATGTGTGTGTGTGTAAGACAGACAGAGAGAGAGAGAGAGAGAGCAAGCTGTAAGGACTGACATTATCAGCGTTTTAGAGATAATGAAACACAGAGGTGACTTTAGTTTAACTTTTTTTTAACTTTTAAGTTCAGAGGCACATGTGCAGGTTGTTACACAGGTAAACGTGTGTCCTGGGGGCTTGTGGTACAGATGATTTCATCACCCAGGTATTAAGCCCAGTACCCATTGTTTATTTTGCCTGATCCTCTCCCTCCTCCCACCCTCCACCCTCCACCCTCCGCCCTCCAACAGGCCCCAGTGTGTGTTGTTCCCTTTTATGTGCTCATGTGTTCTCATCATTTACCTCCCACTTATGAGTCAGAACATGCAGTTTTTGGTTTTCTGTTCATGCATTAGTTTGTTAAGGATAATGGCCTCCAGCTCCATCCACGTCCCTGCAAAGGACATGATCTCATTCCTTTTTTGTGGCTGTGGAGGTGATTTTTTAAAAAATTCAGAACATAGTTTTCTACTTGAATCACTTATTCTTAATTATGATCAGTTACTGCTGCTGGTCTTATCCCCAGATTTACAAAAACCCTCTTCCTTTACCATCACAAGGAATCTGCTCCTCTGCTTTAGGTAGGAAGATCTAATTAAAGCAAAAGCTTTTGGAAAGTTTTGGGCTATTTCTTCACACTGCCACGAATGCTCTCTTCCAGGCTGAGAGACAGAAAACACATTGCAACTCAACAGCGTGAAGCAACCAGACATCCGTGTGTCTGTTTTCTCCCCTGTAGAAGGCGTCTCTCTATTTGAGTAGTAGAAGCCTCTTTTGCATTTGCTTACACCAGAAGCCAGGAGCAGCTGGCTGAGCATAACTTAACGATAGCAATTTCCATGAAGCTCCTAAAAGTTCCCGAGTTAAGACAATCCACTTAGAATAACTCATGCAGCATTAGATATAAATTGGCTCTGCCACAAATCCCATGAGATAAAAAAAAAAAAAGTATTAGCATTAAAGGAGTCTGAGGTGGTGATGACACATACCTACATCTCCTGTATTCTTCATTTTAGGATGGTGGCGGGTGTGGCAGGGAGAGAAGAGACAGAGAAAAACAGAGAAGGACAGAAGTCTTCATTTATTGGCCATCTGCCAAGGGCCATCTACTGGGTTCATTCATTACCCTGTTATCTCATTTAGTCGCTATAATAATGTGTGTATTTATTATCACTTGTATTTTACAGGCCAGCACACAGAAAGTTAGGAATGTTAACAAGGTCACCTAATGGATGTGAAACCCAGTTCCAGATACATCTGATGTCAAAACTGTTTTTCCACCAGTGCTAGTATCATAGTCCTCAACACCTGTCTCAGGGCTGCCAGAGGTGAAAGACATAATCTATAAATTAATCCATAAAGTTAAGTGACCAGGAAACTGAATCACAGAAAGATTACAGAAACTTGTGGAACAGTTTCAGAGAATCTGAACTTCCTTGTTCTACAGCTAACTTTACTTTATCACTCTCAGCAAGTATTATCGAAGATATCCACATCAGACTATCTCTATTATTCAGTATTATAGAATGTCATTGAAGCATCAGACAACTCTTTGAAAAGTCCAATATGAACTTTAGACAGAGGCTAAGCCCACAGGCGAACAGGTGGGTGGTAAAAAGAGTTCAGACTACAGGTATATTTTCATGATCCTCAGATAGATACAGAATGTGGAAGAAAGTCTTTTTCAAAGGGACTTATTAATATGTCCTTTAAAACATCCATGAAAATACCCACTAGTTCAAAATATTGAGCTTTCAATATACTTGTAACCACACAAAAAAGTTATTAGAGAAGAAATCACAGCCCGTGATAAGCACTTTGGTCATAGTTCTTGAAATCTTTCCAAGATTACTGTAGTGTTTCAAATTAGTATTGTTACCAAAAATGGGATTTTGCAGGAAGTAGATGATTATACAAACTATGGAATTCATTATTGATTACATCATGAAATATATTCATTTTATGGCTTCATGACTTACTTAAAACGGAGGTGAACTTTTCATCTTCTAAAACCATGACTAAGTAAAAATGTGATGTACTTAACTTTAAATGGAAAAACCGATACAAATGTTATTTACTTTTAAAAAGACCTCAAAAGGTTTCCTTGAAAACATATAAACAGAAAGGCCATTTTATTTTATATAAGGTTAATTATGAGCCTGATCTTAATCATGCTTATTCATTGAGTTCACTTATTAGATAAGAGCAACTCATCAAAATCAGTTATTGCAGTCTTAATAGAGAACAAATTGTTGAAAGTTGGCTGGGCCCGGTGGCTCATGTCTGTAATCCCAGCACTTTGGGAGGCTGAGGCGGGCAGATCACCAGGTCAGGAGACCAAGATCATCCTGGCTAACATGGTGAAACCCCATCTCTACTAAAAATACAAAAAATTAGCCAGGCGTGGTGGCAGGCACCTGTAGTCCCAGCTACTCGGGAGGCTGAGGCAGGGGAATGGCGTGAACCCGGGAGGTGGAGCTTGCAGTGAGCTGAGATCACGCCACTGCACTCCAGCCTGGGCAACAGAGCGAGACTCCATCTCAAAAAAAAAAATTGTTGAAAGTTAAACAGATGAGAAGATTTTACGCACGACAAACATTTGTAAAACATACTTTTGTGGGTTTTTTTTTTTGGGGTCATTGTTTTTGAGACAAGGTCATGCTCTGTCACCCAGGCTAGAATGCAGTGCTGTGAGCACAGCTCACTGGAGCCTCAACCTCCTGGGATCAAGTGATCCTCCCCCTTCAGCCTCCTAAGTAGCTGGGACTATAGGCATGCACCACAATGCCCAGCTTATCTTAAAAACCTTTTTTGGCCAGGTGTGGTAGCTTGTGCCTGTAATCCCAGCACCTTGAGACGCTGAGGTGAGTGGATCACCTGAGGTCAGGAGTTCGAGACCAGCCTGGCCAACATAGAGAAACCCGTTTCTACCAAAAAATACAAAAATTAGCCGGGCATGGTGGTGCATGCCTCTAATCCCAGCTACTCGGGAAGCTCAGGCAGGAGAATCACTTGAACCCGGAGGTGGAAGTTGCATAGAGCCAAGATTGTGCCACTGCATTCCAGTCTAGGTGACAGGGCGAGACTCTGTCTCAATTTTTTTTTTTTTTTGTAGATAGGGTCTCACTATATTGCCCAGGTTGGGGTCACACTCCTGGGTTCAAGCAATCCTTCTGTCTTGGCCTCCCAAAGTGCCAGAATTAAAGGCATGAGCCACCATGACTGGCTGCAAAATATAGTTTTGATATTTGTAATGAGCTATGACTTTGTGTGTTATTGTCATGTTCAATTTCTTAGAGGACTCCCAAAAGTCTGAATTTCATCACAGAATTTTTAATGGTCTAAAGTTTTTCTGTACTTCATTTGTAAAATCATATAACTTCTTTTTTTTTGGGACGGAGTCTCGCTCTGTCACCCAGGCTGGAGTGCAGTGGCCGGATCTCAGCTCACTGCAAGCTCCGCCTCCCGGGTTCACGCCATTCTCCTGCCTCAGGCTCCTGAGTAGCTGGGACTACAGGCGCTGCCACCTCGCCCGGCTAGTTTTTTGTATTTTTAGTAGAGACGGGGTTTCACCATGTTAGCCAGGATGGTCTCGATCTCCTGACCTTGTGATCCGCCCGTCTCGGCCTCCCAAAGTGCTGGGATTACAGGCTTGAGCCACCGCGCCCGGCCAAATCATATAACTTCTAAAACTAAATACAATTACAGGTTTCTGTAAGAAAAAATGAACAATATTACTTTTCTTTTTAAAAACAAGACTAGCAAGACATTTAATTTTACAAAAACTCAGGCATTCAAAATATGCTTAGGAAATGAGAAAGCGCGTTCTCATAATTATTCATTTTGGCAGGAGATTATCTGGAAAATTTATATATAATTCAGACATACACACACACCATTCACAGTTTTAGCGTCTGTCCTCTAAAGAACCCCTCCAATTTCCAGAGCTCTGAATGGGAAAGCGGTTGAAACCACAGTGAGTTGTCAAATTACCAGTAACAGCATTACAAAGATGTGTTAACACGCCTTGAAGTCAGTGGGGTGGTGACTAATACACTGTAAGTAATTGTCCCTTTACAAAACCCCTTTGTAAGCGAGTCATGAAAGTAAATATTTAGCAACTCTGAAATAAACTTATCTTCATGAAAGTTAGCAGAGTTCAGTTTGCATCAACGAGGAAAACAGAACAATTTATCCGTTTAAGTTGCAATGTCAATCCACATTTTTTTTTTTTTTTTTTAAGACAGGGTCTCGCTTTGTCATCCTAGGCTGGAGTACACTGGCACTTTCTTTTGAAAGAATCATTATTTTTCTAAATCTGTGGCTGGCAAACTGTAAATATTCATTGAATATTTTAGGTTTACAAACCAGCCTCTTCCACACAATTTTTTTTTTTTTTTTTTGAGATGGAGTCTTGCTCTGTCACCAGGCTGGAGTGCAGTGGTGCGATCTTGGCTCACTGCAACCTCTGTCTCTCGGGTTGAAGTGATTCCTCTGCCTCAGGCTCCCCGGTAGCTGGGACTACAGGCACCCACCACCAAGCCCGACTAATTTTTTGTATTTTAGTAGAGACAGGGTTTCATCATGTTGGCCAGGATGGTCTTGATCTCCCGACCTTGTGATATGCCTACCTTGGCCTCCCAAAGTGCTGGGATTACAGGCATGAGCCACTGCGCCCAGCCTCTTCCACACAATTTAACTCTACTGTTGGTGCACAAAAGTAGCCATAGACAGTATGTAAATAAATGGATGTGACTGTGTTCCAATAAAACTTTATTTACAAGAAAGAGGTGGTGGGCCATAGTTTGCCAATTCCTGTTATAAATGATTTGTCCTGTAAGCCCAAAAGGCAGTATAGCTTATGTGTACAACAAAAGATGTTTAGTGCATGAATACTGACACCTGTTTGGGAGCTAGAATTTCTTTTCCCTTTTCTTCTGGGCTTTCAGCTATGCTCCAAGGTGGCTGGGCAGCCATATACACATGTGGCCTCTAAATAAGAAGTGTGGGGTGTTCAAGGCAATGTGTAAGCAAGCTTGATAACAATACAAAGTGACATGGAGGCAATACATCATCAGATGGAGAGAGGTTTGTTAGGAAAGCTGCCTTGTAAAGAGGCATAAACTTTAAACCTGTGCTGAAAGAAGAAAGGCAGATGTGGCCTTGAATAAATGAATCAGAGAGGGAGTAACTGGAAGGACAATGAGATGGGCAAGGGTGAAGGCAGCAGGGAAGATGAGAATGAACAACCTCTAGGTAGGAATAGGGGAGAATGGTAAGACTTGAGTCAGTGTGGAACAGGGATTAAGAGTCCCGGCTGTGGCCGGGCGCGGTGGCTCAAGCCTGTAATCCCAGCACTTTGGGAGGTCGAGACGGGCGGATCACGAGGTCAGGAGATCAAGACTATCCTGGCTAACATGGTGAAACCCCGTCTCTACTAAAAAATACAAAAAAACTAGCAGGGCGAGGTGGCGGGCGCCTGTAGTCCCAGCTACTCGGGAGGCTGAGGCAGGAGAATGGCGTAAACCCGGGAGGTGGAGCTTGCAGTGAGCTGAGATCCGGCCACTGTACTCCAGCCTGGGCGACAGAGCCAGACTCCGTCTCAAAAAAAAAAAAAAAAAAAAAAAAAAAAAAAAAAAGAGTCCCGGCTGAGTACAGAGGCTCACCTGTAATCTCAACACTTTAGGAGGCCGAGGCAATCACTTGAGCCCAGGAGTTTGAGACCAGCCTGGGCAACATGGCAAAACCCCCATCTCTACAAAAAATGCCCCTCAAAATAAATGAAAAATAATGGGGCATGATGGCATGCACTTGTAGTCCCAACAACTCAGGAGGCTGAGGTAGGAGGATCTCTTGAGCCCCGGATGCTGAGGCTGCAGTGAACCGTGATCATGCCATTGCACTTCAGCCTGGGTGACAGAGTGAGACCCTGTCTCAAAAAAACAAAACAAAAAACCGTCTGGGTTCTGCACCCCAAATGACTAGGGTTTTTTTGTTGTTGTTTTCAGACGGAGTCTCGCTCTGTCGCCAGGTTGGAGTGCAACGGCGTGATTTCAGCTAACTGCAACCTCTGTCTCCCAGGTTCAAGTGATTCTCCTGCCTCAGCCTCCTGAGTAGCCGGGGCTACAGGTGTGCACCACCACGTCCAGCTAATTTTTGTGTTTTTAGTAGAGACAGGGGTTTTCTCATGTTGGCCAGGATGGTCTCGATCTCCTGACCTCGTGATCCACCCACCTTGGCCTCCCGAAGTGCTGGGATTACAGACTTGAGCCACCGCGCCCGGCCAAATGACTAGTTTTGAATCCCAACCCTTCTACTAAGAAAGTAGAAGGACAATTTGAGTCGTTTGTCTAAGAAAGACAAATTATTCTAACTTTCTATGCCGCAGTCTTCTCATTGGTAAAATGGGAATAATAATAGTACCTACCTCTTAGGATTATGATGAGGATGGAATAAACTAAGGCACATAAAGCGCCTGTAAGAGTGCCTGGCACGTAGTCAGAGCTCGGGAAAATGTCAGAGAACGGGAGTAGAAGGAGAGAGAAAAACCACTGAAGGGCAGCTGTGCTGAGATGGCAAAAAACCGATGCCTAAAATTTCTCAACTGGAAGGAAATAATTTACATTCCACCCTTCAATGATACCAAACTCCTTCCAGTAAGAATTTCTAGTCATAGCTGCTGCCTAGATATGACTAAAAATTGCAACCCAAGTCCTGAGAATATGATGTTCTTTCTTACAGCTTTCCTTGGCAACATGTATTTCCCTGAAGACAGAATGCGATCTATAGATTTCTGAGCATCAATGTATAAAGTGAGATCATTACATATCATGGATATAGGAAGAGAAAGGAGAACGTGGAACCAAAAATAATTCTCAAATATAAGTTTGGGGAAACCAGCAAGATAGCTGGGATCTTGGGAAAAGAAAGGCTAGTGGGAGTAGGTGGTGACAGAATGATCCGTTCCCCACTGCCAGGCAAACAAAACCTCAACTTCTTTTCTGCAGGTTTGCCAGAATAATTCATACAATTTCTTGAAAATTGGGTCAGGTGTGATAGCTCACATCTTTCGTCCAAGCACTTTAGGGGCACAAGGCAGGAGGTTTTCTTGAGGCCAGGAGTTCAGGACCAGTCTGGGCAACAGAGTGAGATCTTGCCTCTACAAAAATATTTTTAAAATTAGCCAGGTGTGGTGGCCTATACCTGTGGTTCTAGCTACTCAGGAGGCGAAGGCAGGAGGATTATTTGAGCTCAGAAGTTTAAGGCTACAGTGAGCTATGCTCGTATCACTGCACTCCAGCCTGGGTAACAGAATGAGGCCCCTACTCTTTAAACAAACAAACAAACAACTAACAGAGTTTGGATGATGCAGCCAATTCTTTCAGAAACATTTCTTCCAAAAATAATATATAAATAAGTCATCCTAATCTATTCAAAATCTAGTTCTCTGCAGATGACTCAGAGTGAACCAAGAATGTAGATAGAAGACTTCAAAACGGCTGTCTTGAATTCCCCCGTTCCCGCTACCACTTTTAATCTTCCTGGTTGAAACTGGGATGACAAGGTTCACAAAACCACGGATATTGCCAAATTCCCTTTTTGTCCTTTGAGGCTTGATTTCCCACAACTGGTGGTAAACGGAAGGTGAAGATTACGATTTTTTCTTCCGATAGAAGTAATAATACTCATCTTTCCTGTTGATGTCCTTTCCAGGCCATTCCAGCAACAACAATGTCCTTGACAGCAAGAAAAAGAGCATGCTGCAACAACAGAGCTGGGGTAAGTATGGAGCAGTCGGCATGGAAGCAGAAGTGCAGAAACAGTTACTGCCATCTAAGCAAAGCCACACTGAGTCGCTTACATCCACCGAATCACAGTGGGGCTCCGTTGACAGAACCACAGCCTTAGAAACATGCTATTTTTATTTAT
Organism: Trachypithecus francoisi; assembly: GCF_009764315.1. NCBI lineage: Eukaryota > Metazoa > Chordata > Mammalia > Primates > Cercopithecidae > Trachypithecus > Trachypithecus francoisi. The sequence continues at coordinate 13,503,429 of NW_022681458.1, forward strand.
TTATTTAGAGACAGGGTCTCGTTCTGTTGCTGAGACTGGACTGCAGTGGTGCAATCTCGGTTCACTGCAACCTCTGCTTCCCGGGATCAAGCGATTCTCCTGCCTCAACCTCCTGAATAGCTGGGACTATGGGTGCGCACCACCACGCCCCAGCTAATTTTTGTATTTTTAGTAGAGATGGGGTTTCAACATGTTGGTCAGGCTGGTCTCAAACTCCTGACCTCACGTGATCTGCCCACCTCAGCCTACCAAAGTGCTGGGATTACAGGTTTGAGCCACTGCGCCTGGCCTGAAACATGCTATTTCGGATGATGATATAGAAATAGAAAAAGTGAGAAGGGTTTTTTTGTCCCACAGAGTCGGCCTTCTGCCCCTTCCTCAGTCTTCAGTGGATTGTCCTTTCCTCAATCTAGAGGTTTGCAAAGAAAGGAGATTTATAAGTCACACCCACAGCTGCAATCAGTTTCATAATACTCAGGTGTGATATTTTTGTGGCGTATATAAAATACTCAGGGGAAATGTACTCAGTTCTCTCATGCAATGACAGACTGGTTTGCTGGGATTAGAATGACAACTGCTCTTACCCAGTTAAATCAAAGGAGCTGCCAGGTTTTTTCCCCCCAAAACATTTAATACCTATCCACTATGTATAAAGTCGTAATGAAGTTAAAAGTAAATTAAGATTCATTACCCTGAGTGTCACTCTGCTCAGAACACCTTCAGATATGCTCTCACAAAACCCTTAAGTAGGAAAAAGTAAGATGTGTGTTTTATTCATGAAGGAACAGATGCTCAGAGAAAGTAAATAATTTGCCAGTGTAGCACACTAGTAAGTGGATTGTTATCCAAAACCACTGGAGCACCCCACAATTCACAATCTTTATGCCCTGAACATGGCTATTAAGCAACATAAGGGCTCTCATAGTTCCCTGTGGAAGAGGTAGATTGAAAGCAAGCAGTCACAGTAAATCTGCTTGGCTGAGCTTGAGCTTTCAAAGCAATGGTTCTCAGATGGATGGGAACATTAGGCCGGGCACGGTGGCTCACAGCACTTTGGGAGGCTGAGGTGGGAGGATCACTTGAGGTCAGGAATTTGAGACCAGCCTGGCCAACATGGTGAAACCCCGTCTCTACTATAAATACAAAAATTAGCTGGGTGTGGTGGCCCATGCCTGTAATCCCAGATACTCAGGAGGCTGACGCAGGAGAATCGCTTGAACCCAGGAGGCCAAGGTTGCAGTGAGCCAAGATCGCACCATTGCACTTCAGCCTGGGCAACAGATGAGTAAGACTCTGTAAAAAAAAAAAAAAAAAAAAAAAGACAGGGATGGGGATGTTAGAATCATCTAAAGAGATTTAAAAAATACCAATGTCTGGGTGGCCTCCGGAGATTCTGCATCAGTATTTTTCAAAAGCACTCAAGATAATTCGGCCAGGGGTTAGAACCACTGCTTAAAAAAAAAAAAGCCAGATATTTCTATCTATAATGGAAGACTCATGTTTTAAAAAATTACCCTTTTTTCTGACATTTGATATTTATCTAGGATTACAATAATTATGCTAATTAGTTCTAGTCTATTTTTGTTCTGAATACATTTTAGGTATTCAATAAACACTAATTTTCAGTTTCCCTTCCCTGTCACTTTTCTTTGTAAATGATAACAATTTGGAATTTGACTTTGTATCTTTTCTATATGGTGCTCACAACATTCTCGACATCCTGAGACATTTCTGAATTCCTGAAATCAAAAATATCAAAACACTTACATAGGCTTTTCCTATGGGTGTATCCTCTAAGAAGTGGTGTTTAAGTGGCACCTGGTGTCTTTGAAGCCTAGATAAGACCAAAACATGAGACAAGTGGCAGAGGCTACATATTGGGAGGAAGGGAAAGAGCTGACCAAGGCTTGTCCCCTGTTTTAACTGTTCCTTGCTTCTTCCCTTTTTCCAGTTCTTAATTTTGCTTCTGAATACAAAATGGTTTTGCTGAATCATTTAAGTGAATCCCCTTTAGGAGAAATACAGATGCCTGGAATCACTTTCTAAAGCCAGGCCTTTTGTCAAGTGATGAGAACTCAGAGATAACACGACCAGGCGCGGTGGCTCACGCCTGTAATCCCAGCACTCTGGGTGGCTGAGGAGGGCGGATCACTTGAGGTCAGGAGTTTGAAACCAGCCTGGCCAACATGGTGAAACCCTGTCTCTACTAAAAATACAAAAATAAAAAATAAAAATAAAAATTAGCCAGGTGTGGTGGCAGGCACCTGTAATCCCAGCTACTTGGGAGGCTGAGGCAGGAGAATTTCTTGAACCCGGGAGGCAGAGGTTACAGTGAGCCCAGAGAGCGCCATTGCACTCTAGCCTGGGAAACAAAGAAAGGCTCCATCTCAAAAAAAAACCAAACATATATATAATATATATAATTATGTATATACATTATATATAAATATACAATTGTATATAGAATGTATATACTTATGTATAAATATATAATTGTATATATAATTATATATTATTTATCTTACATATTTATATAACATATATTTATTTATATAGTATATATTTATATAATATATATTTATATAATATATATTATATATTATATATATATATATATAATAGATGGCTAAAAATAAACACCATGGCACTTCTTGATGAGTAAATTTAAGTAACTGCACAAGTCACAGTAGCATGGAAGAATCAGGATTTACAGTAGACTCCAAATCCATCATCGTGAACTTTTGGCTGCAAGAAGTATAGTGATTAAAGTGCTTCCCAGCTGTGAGAGCCTGACAAATTTCGTCCAACTCCATGATACACAATTTTCTCATCCATAAAATGGAAATAATAATAGTATCTATCTCTTGGGGTTGTGAAAAGAATTAAATAATATATGTAAAGTACAACATCCCTCGACACAACTCTATAGGTAGTCACCTTATTCTGCACTCATAAAAGGCAGGTCTCAAGAATACAACACATAAATCCTGTGGGAGTTGCATTATTCCCGCAAAGGAAAAGAAAAAGCATTCCCTCACTTCATTTCTGCTGATTTTGAAATAATCATCAGTGACTAACAACTTCACTGAAACAATACAAAAGTTTCCTTTTTTAAATTTTTCTTTTAGAGATGGGGTCTCAATATGTTGTCCAGGCTGGTCTTGAAGTCCTGGGCTCCAGCAATCTGCCCCGCTTGGCCTCCCAAAGTGCTGGGATTACAGGCACGAGCCACCGTGCCTGGCCTAAGAGCTTATTTTTTGAAAAACAAACACTAACTTTCATTCCATTTCCTATGCCAAATTCCATGCCTTCTTCTGTTCTCATGACTGACTCATGAAATAAAGATGTGTACGATCTTTGTAACACAGTGGTTCTCAACCGGCGGGTTATTTTACCCACCCACCTCCACCCCAAGAGGATATTTGGCAATGTCCGGAGACAATTTTGGTTGTCAGAACTGGGCTGGAGGTGGCAGGGGTGTGTGTGGGGGGGTGATATTGGCATCTATGAGGTAGAAAGCAGGGATGCTGCTAAATATACTATACTGCACAGGAAAGGCCCCACAGCAAAGTGTGCAAATGTCACTGGTGCTGAGGTTGGGAAGTCCTGTTCTAACTCTATGCTGATGACTGATCGATCACTGCAGGATGCTGGCCACTGGCCACTTAAAGCATCAGGGTCAAATTCACTTAAAGCATCAGGGCTAAACACTTGGGAGCCAAGAGACCAGGCATGAAGATAAAGGTAGTTAAGATCCAGTCAAGGTCGGGCGTGGTGGCTCAAACCTGTAATCCCAGCACTTTGGGAGGCTGAGACGGGTGGATCATGAGGTCAGCAGATCGAGACCATCCTGGCTAACACAGTGAAACTCCGTCTCTACTAAAAAATACAAAAAACTAGCTGGGCGAGGTGGCGGGCGCCTGTAGTCCCAGCTACTCAGGAGGCTGAGGCAGGAGAATGGCGTGAACCCGGGAGGTGGAGCTTGCAGTGAGCCGAGATCCAGCCACTGCACTCCAGCCTGGGCGACAGAGTGAGACTCCGTCTCAACAACAAAAAAAAAAAAAAAAAAAAAAAAGAAAAAAAGATCCAGTCAAGATTTTATGAAGTAGGAAGTACACAAAACAGGGAGGAACTAGATCTCAGTGATCAGAAGAAACAGATGAGGCTCAGGAACATGAAAGTTGAGATTTTTCAGAGACAGTGACAGGCCAAAGCATGTTTTTTTGTTTTTTTTTTTGACAGTCTTGTTCTGTCACCCACCCAGGCTGGAGTGCAATGGCGCAATCTCCGATCACTGCCTCCCGGGTTCAAGTGATTTTCCTGCCTCAGCCTCCCAAGCAGCTGGGCACCCGCCACTAAGCCCGGCTAATTTTTTTGTATTTTTAGTAGAGAGGGGGTTTTGCCCTGTTGGCCAAGATGGTCTTGAACTCCTGACCTCAGGGGATCCACCCACTTTGGCCTCCCAAAATGTTGGGATTACAGGTATGAGCCACCACGCCCAGCCCCAACCATCTTTTAGTGAGTGTAATCAAATAGCAGAGACTTTGCCCTCTGCCTTCTTGTATCATTCACACCTAATCAAACTGTGATCTTAAGATCCAGGATTTTAGGGTAACTGGATTAAAAAAAGACTGCATATGCTCCTGAAACTTGAAACAGATCAGGAACATGTAATAATGTGTGCAAATGGCTCTATTTTATTTTTCAGATGTTTCTTTCATCACTTTTCAGTGTAATCACAGTCATTGGTGCTCTGTATTGCATGCTGATATCCATTCAGGCTCTCTTAAAAGGTCCTCTCATGTGTAATTCTCAAGGCAACAGTACTGCCAATTGTGAATTTTTATTGAAAAACATCAGGTAAGTAACTTGATTTTCACAGGCTTACTGTCTTACACAGTTGAACTAGTTTGATTAGACTAATGCAGTACTGAAACAATGCCATGTTTTTATTTGATGCAACTGCTGGGACAGATTCTTAGGAATTTAGTACATTAACGCCAGTTAGCATAACCCCACATAAAAATGGAGGAATCATTAGATTTATAATGTTCTAAAAGGACTTTTAGATATTGTCTAAAAGGACTAGCTGATCTCAAATGGCTTATGCTTCTCTTTCAAAAATCTACAGTTACATATGTGTATGTATATTAAAAAATTATGCAAATATACACCAGAAACTTAACTTTCATCCATGGAGAATGGAAATCGGGGACTCCTCGGAGAGTAAAGAGAACATTTACTTTCTACACTTCTGAATTAAATTTGTAAACCATAAGCAAATATTACATTTACAATTTAAAAAACTTAATAAAAACACAATAAATAAAATGCAGAGCCTTGCCTGTAGGCCTAAATGGAACAGAGCAACCAATGGATTCATACAGACATGCTATAAATATACTGTATGCATGGGAATGAATCCAAAATTTAAGTCATGTAATAACAAATAATACTGGAGAGTTACATGTACTTAGTAAGTGGCTCATTTTAGTCTTTTGAGATCACTCTGTGACTGAATCTAGACACAATTTGTAAAAACTGGAAGAAAAAAACTAATCCATTAGCTATCTGTATAGGCTGCTCAGTTTAGGAAATAACCAGAATTTACTTTTGTAGTTACATAAAAAAAAATTTTTTTCTTCCTTTTCCCTTACCTTGCTACATTACAAAAGAAAAGCCCCTCAAATTTTGTGTAGCATATTTGTTTTGAATCAAAACCCAAGGAAGGCCAGGCACAGTGGCTCATGCCTATAATCCCAGAACTTTGGGAGGCCAAGGCGCGTGGATCGCTTGAGGTCAGGAGTTTGAGACCAGCCTGGCCAACATGGTGAAACCGCATCACTACTAAAAATACAAAAATTAGCCAGGTGTGGTGGTGTGTGCCTCTAGTCCCAGCTACTCAGGAGGCTGAGGCGGGAGAATTGCTGGAACCCAGGAGGCGGAGGTTGCAGTAAGCCGAGATCAAGCCACTGCACTCCAGTTTGGATGACAGAGGGAGACGCTGTCTCAAAAACAAAGCCAAGGAAAGTCTCCTTACTAAAATACTTGAAGTAGAGGGTTAAAGATTTCTACCACAGATGCTATGCACATTAAATCCCCAAGGAACGACAGCAGCCCACAGTGTACCAGGCACCAGGCTGAGCTCTGCAGGTAGCACCACTCAGATATTCCCAGCCTAGTTGGGGAGATGGGTTAGGCTAGCAAAGTGACAAGAGAGTGATCCTTGGCTTACTACACATTTCACAAAACACTCACATTTCATGTGCTGAAAATACTGTTGTTTTCCCAGGGTGAATGTCAGTTGCTTGTATCCAGCAATGCAAACTCCCTAAGAACATTCAATTTTACTCTACAATAGACAAAACAAAAAATTATCTTGGGATAGATGTGTTAGGGCTAAAAGTTTCTCATTTTCCATAGCCCTGTTAAGAACAGGCACATATCACTTTAATCAGACATATTTAATCAGTAAAAACTGCACATCTGGTTGAAGAGCGGACGCCAGGTGCAGTTCTGCACTAAGAACTGAGCTCATTTAAAGGGTGGCAGGGGAGGCTCCTTAGTTTTTATATCTAGCAAGTAGAAGAGTACCTGAATAAATAAAATAAATAGGTTGAACCACGAAAAACTGTTGACATTCAACTATTTCTGACATCCCAGAACAGCAATTTCATTCCGTTCAACCTAAGAGATGTACTGTAGAGATCTTGTTAAATGATGGGCTATATAATAGAAGTTTTGTAACTAGTAGAGTATATGGACACATGATCAGACATCCTGATCTGTTATTTCTGGGCACAGTATTTCAAAAGTACATTCTGTTTCACTAGTTCTTTTACGGGCACAATGCTACATTCCTTTGGTCAGTGATTTTCTAAATACCTGATTTGTATCTTTTGCTTTTCAGTGACATTCATCCAGAAGCCTTCAACTTGCAGTGGTTTTTCAATGACTCTTGTGCACCTCCTACTGGTTTCAAAAACCCCACCAGCAACGACGTCATGGCCAGTGACTGGAGAGCATCTAGTTTGCACTTCAATTCTGAAGAAAACAAACACAGGCTTATCCACTTCTCAGTATTTTTAGGTCTATTGCTTGTTGGAATTCTGGAGCTCCTGTTTGGGATCAGTCAGATAGTCATTGGTTTCCTTGGCTGTCTGTGTGGAGTCTCTAAGCGAAGAAGTCAAATTGTGTAGTTTAATGGGAATAATATGTAAGTATCAGTAGTTTGAATAATTTGAGAAGTACACTTGTTTTCCAAGTCATCTTTGAGATGATTTAAAAAATCAACCTTTCACACAGAAAGCATGTTGTGAAATTATAGAAAGCAAAGAAATGCATAACACTCTCATATCGTGGTTGATTTGGGAAAGGTGGAGAGAATTTTCCATTAGTTTTGTATCATGCTATTCAAATTTTTTACCTCTTCATTGTGTGTAGAGAAAGGAGAAGGGAGGGAGGATGAGAAGGAACAAAAGTCATCCTGAAAATAAAAGTACAGGACTTTTTTTTTTTTGTTGAGGGTCTCAAAAAAGGCCAGAGTACAGTGGTGCTGTCTCAGCTCACTGCAGCCTCAACTTCCTGGGCTCAGGTGATTCTCCCGCCTCAGCCTCCCTAGTAGCTGGGACTATAGGCACGTGCCACTATGCCAAGCTAAATTTTTGTATTTTTAGTAGAGATGGGGTGTTGCCATGTTGCCCAGGCTGGTCTCGAACTCCTGGACTCAAGTGACCTGCCTGCCTCAGCCTCCTAAAGTGCTGCGATTACAGGCGTAAGCCATCGCACCCGAAGTACAGGACCTTTTTATTGTATGTCTTTAAAGAATAAATATATAACCTGAATGTAATCAAGTCTTTAGATCTAATTATTCTCAGCTTGCAGGGAACACTAGGACAAATCCAAAAAGTGGGTCAGTAGGCAGAGAATGGCCCCTTTCCAACAAGAAAACATTATAAAAATATTTTTGAGGAAACTGTTCTAGATTAAGAGAATAGAGGCATATTTCAGCTAAACACATGTAAACTTTGTCAAGAGATAACTGGGGGGAATATGTAGAAGAATTGGATCAGATGATATTAAGGAATTATTGTTAATTTTGGTAGGTCTGATAATGGTTTTATAGTATAAAGGCTGAGTATCCCTTATCCAAAATGATTAAGATCAGAAGTCTTTTGGCTTTCAAATTTTTTTGGAGTTTGGAATTTTGCCTATAATAAGGAGACATCTTGGGGATGGGATGCAAGTCTAACCACAAAATTCATTTATGTCTCATACATACTTTATACACCTGGCCTGAAGGTAATTTCACACAATATTTTAAATAACTTTGTGCATGAAACAAAATTTTGACTGCATTTTTACTGCAACTCATCATGAGGTCAGGTGTGGAATTTTCCACTTGTGGTGTTATGTTAGTGGCTCAAAAAGTTTTACATCTCGCAGCATTTTGGATTTTGAATTTTTGGATTAGTGATTCTCAACCTGTATACAGAAATGTCCTCATTTTTTAAAAAAAGAAATGTATATTTATATGTTTGGTGAGAAAATATGTTTTAAAAATACTTCAATGAAAAGCAATGGGAAGATGTTTACTATCATACTTAGATGATAGGTATATGGCAGTTCATTATACTCTTCTATTTTCCTATGTTTACATTTTTCATTAAAAAACCATACCTAGAAAAGCCCAAGTCTTTCAAAAGCTATTTTCTATATGTGCCAATCTTTAAAAAAACAGGGTAACAAGTGTATTTATCACATTAAAATGTTGTCAAAGCTAAAAATCTAAAATTTTCTGAATGTTATTTCTATATTTTATTTCAATTGTTTATGTTCATTGGGCTTACGGTTCTATAAATAATTTGCAGTACCTATATTATAGCTGCCTAAATAGATTTAGTAACATCAAGAGCTTATAAGCCTTTTTTTCCGAACATTTACTATATAAAAACATTCGCCCTACACCCCTACAAATACTTACTTGTCCTTAAGGCCTAGTTTAAATACCTCCTACTTGAGGAAGCCTTCCCAGTGCTCATGATCCGATAAACCAAGTTAGCACTTACCCAAGGCTCTATTATCATTCCTGTCATAATGTAACATACATGTGTTTGTACGTCCATCACTAAAGCATTTAGGAGCACAGGAACCACGTTCATCAGCCCTCTCCTCTTCAAGTCCTTAGCAAGGCTCCTTGTTTCCCCACTCCCAAACCCATTCCTACCCCCACCTGCCTTATCTCTGGCAGCACTCTTTATCCTTGACTTCAGCACAGATACCACTTTTTTCTGAGAGGCTATTTCTAACCGTCTAATGAAAACTAGGTTTCCCTTTACTCTTTTACCATGCTTTCATTTACAGCATCTATCACAATGATGACTGCATTTTCATTTGAGCTTGCTTCTTAAATTTCACTGTCCCCCATTAGACTATAAGCTCCAGGGGTACAGGAACATGTTTATTCCTTCCTGGTATAAACAGTACTTAGTACAGTGCCTGGTACAAAGCAGAAACATTGTATTTAGTTGAATGAATTAATGAATCCTATCTTCAATACCCAGCTTTTAGTGAAGACTCGATACTTATTCAATGAATTGTCAAACTGCTAATAGTCATGAAATTAAAACAAAAATAAGACAGCTCACTGTACTCTAGTGAACAAGGATCAGCAACGATGCTTACAAATTTTCTCATCACCCCCCCAAAATATTTATGCCATGTACTTTCCCCCAAATGTGACTTCATTAATTCAGCCAGTGACCAAGGTATCCTCAGATCAATGAGTAGATATAAAAACTTTATTGGAACAGCATGTTAGCAGCAGTGAACAGAGGAATGGCTGCGGAAGGTTTCCAAAACAAGTTGATCGTGAAGGATGCCATATGCTGTTGCCAACGCCTAGAACACAGTGACTAAAGACACGGGTGTAAATGCCCAGCACACCCTCTGGCCTGCAACTATGTTCAGTGATGATGATAAACAAGGTGGTGACTTGGAAGGAATCCCTATGTCAAGTGAGAAAAAAAATGATGTCTGACCTCCTTGTCTATGCAAAAAATATACCTTTAGAGTCTGTCAGTAAGCTGGAAGAAGTGGATGTTGAAGTTTTTCACATCGATAATGGGTCTCCAGTTGCTGATCAACCCATGGTGAAACAGCCGAACGGTTCTGAATCAAAGGTGATCATAATAGTGACATTCACATTGCAGAAAAAGTGCCTACCGATGACAGGGTGAAAATACGTGACGGGCTTGAAGGACTAGAGCAGTGTGGATTCAAAACAGAACAAGAAATCACGTCAGTTTAGAAAATCAAAGAGCGGTTTCTCAGACAAAAACATTGTTCATGAGGTAGATGACTCTGGAAGAAATATTTTAAAAAGCCACCTAGGAGAACGCCTCGTCTCTACAGGATCCACTTCGTAGCCTCTCAACTGCTTCTCATGTTTCTTCTCACCGAAAAAAATAGTGTCCAGTCATCTTGACTCCAACAGCACCGCCGGTGGGGACAGGAAACCTCCTGTGGCTGTTGCTGGTTGTAGCTGTTGTCTAACAGCTGGTGCAGGTAAAATTGTTTTATTTTTTATTTTTTGAGATGGAGTTTGGCTCTGTCGCTCAGGCTGGAGTGCAGTGGCATGATCTCAGCTTACTGCAACCTCTGCCTTCCGGGTTCAAGTGATTCTCCTGCCTCAGCCTCCCGAGTAGCTGGGACAGCTATTGCCACCATGTCTGCCACCACACCTGGCTAATTTTTGTATTTTTGGTAGAGATGGGGTTTCACTGTATTGGCCAGGCTGGGCTCGAACTCCTGACTTCAAGTGATCCGCCCGCCTAGGCCTCCCAAACTGTTGGGATTACGGGTGTGAGCCACCACACCCAGTCTTGAGATTTAAATTCACCAGTATATATATATATATAATTAGCAAATAAATACCACAATGAAAAAAGTATATACAACTCTGGCTGGGCACGGTGGCTGTAATCTCCGCTCTTTGGGAGGCTGAGGCAGGTGGATCACCTGAGGTCAGGAGTTCGAGATCAGCCTGGCCAACATGGCAAAACCCCGTATCTACTAAAAATACAAAAATTAGTTGGGTGTGGTGGCCAGCGCCTGTAATCCCAGCTACTCGGGAGGCTGAGGCAGAAGAATCACTTGAACCTGGGAGGTGGAGGTTCTAGTGAGCCAAGATCACGCCACTGGACTCCAGCATCAGCAACAGAGCAAGACTCCATCTCAAAAAAAAAAAAGTATACACAACTCAAGGTATTTAAACCTGAACCACTTTATAGATATTATAAATTAGAAAACCACCTACAATGCAACCAACAGCCACCAATACCAGGATGAAGGTCTGAAAGGAAGCATAGTAGGTTCTTGTGACCTACCATGTCATTAATTGTATTACTTGCTCCTGAGACAGGAAGACTCATACAAGGTAAAACGATACAAAATGTAGCTGATCGCACAAATGATGAAATAAAATCCTCCAATAGACAAATACTGCTTTGCTTGACAGTTTATTAAATACACTACATTTGTACCTTATTCTGTAGTTTTTTAAATTGTTCACACATGAACTGAGTAAAAACGTACTTTATAGAAAACCAAGTGCAAAACTAAAATGAAAGAATGCACATATTGCACACATATTAAACTGCTGAAATGTCAGAACTTAATCTGTACAAGTACCTAATGAAGAAGGTTATGAAATATTAGGTGGTTCGAGTTTCTCAAATCTGGCAACAGACCATGACTTTGAAAGTGTTAATGTTGAAGTGTTGATGCAAAAATGTCTATTAACAAAACTGCTTAACAGTGTTTGAGAAACAGGACAAAAAAATTGTTTTTCTTTCACAGACACTTATCTAAATCAATTCTCTACAGACTCTCTGCCATTCAGAATCACTTGTGTGGACTGATGAGGCAAAAAATAAATTCCTTTTAAAAAACAAAACTGGAGCCTATTTACAAAACATGCAAAGGGAGAATTTTAAGCAGGTGTTACTGCAGAACTGCTCAAACGTGAATACAGCTAAGTGACAGAATATACCTTTACTTCTACAAATATAGGTCCTTCCTCCAGACTTTCTGGAAGAAATACATTTTCAGGGTGTGGACTATAAAATGGCATATAACGCAGAGACAGAAACAAAGAGGTTTGCAAATCTTTTATATTTCCAGTTGTTGAGACAATATTTTTGAGAGCTGATGTTACCTCTAGCGGCGAAACCACAGCCAGCTATTAAGCAGCCAGAAAGCTACAGTAATTGAATACATGATCATTTCTCTTTTAGCACGTTCTTTGTTCTCCTCTTCCAGAAGTTGTAGACGTCTATTTAGTTTGATTATCTAAGTGAAAAACAAACACACAAAAAATACAATATAGAGGCTTTAATGAATAGAGCAATGAGATTCTTATAAAGTAGTATAATAATTTGTCAACAAAAGTATTATTACAAACATGGAAAGTTTCATCTGGAGCAAAATAAACACAACTACATATAGAAAAACATGTCATTCATGACAGCTCAAATTCACTTAAACATCCTTTCCCTTTCCCTTCTTCAGATTTCTGAGTTAGGAAGGGTATATTTCCTTCCTAACTTGATTACAAAGTGAGGTGAGGAAGCTGTTACCTACTGTTATTGTGGCAGAAAAGACTCAGTATGCATTTTGGCAGGCTTACCACAGCACAAAGAATACGGGACTCCTTTCCCTTCCTATGTCTCTCCTATGAACTTCTCGTCACTCAACCTCAGTTGTTCATCTTTAACCTGGCGTAACTGCCTGCTCTGTCCACCTCTGAATTACCGACCCAATCCAAGGAAATAACCTACTGTAGTGGGCCTTGGGATATGGCATCCAAACCCTTCAGGCCTGAAGGCTGATTCCCCAGCTGCTGGAAATGCTGCTGGCCGACAGTACAGTACCACCCTTGCTGTTAGCCCTTACTGTGAAAAGCCCGGGGCTGAATAACCAACTGCCTGCTTAAGCTCATGTTCTCCTACTGATCTTCACCTAAAAACATCTTATTTAATTCAATTTCCCTCTACATCTATTTGGCATAGACACAATGAGAAAACCAACTATGTCTTCTTCACATGTGTGTATGTCTCCCACAGCTATACTCGAGGCTGTGGGAGTACATATTAAAAAATACACATGTGCAACTGCAGTTCTAAGAAAGGATTTATTCCAGAATACAAGAAATACATATGCAGAGACGCTGTGCAAGCTGCAAGGAGCAGTGTCCAAAATGGAGTTATTAAACACAGTAACAAAGGTTCCAAAGTGATTGTTCCACATTTCAAAAGCCAAACAAGCAACTTATGGCTGTAATGGTTTGCTAAAGACTCTTTGTTACCGGCCAGAATTACATTCATCTATCTTGGTAATACTGTTTCATGGTGACCACAACATGTAAATGGTAGTTTAATATATCTTTAATCAAAATGAGACAATCAATTATGGCTTACTAGCTTGACAGATAAAATAGTTCAATTCATGGGTCCCACAGGAGAGAAAATGATAAAATGTTGAGAACCATCACTGTAAAATACTGTATGAATTTAACTGAGAAAGCTATCTTATTTGGTACACTAAATACCTGCCGTCTTAGCGAAGCTGCATCTACAACAGTCAGGTCATCTGACGTTCCTTCAATTGTTGTATCTAGATTTGAAATGCCGTACCTGCAGCTAAGAGACAGAAAGACAAATGAATATTAAAGTAGAACTCAGAGTAACTGGCACGCCATGTCATGCTCTGTGTAATGCTCAAAGTAGTATTCAGAAAACTGGTACTAATAACATGAATTACTAAAATATTTTACCACCTGAATTTGTACTAATAAAGGAAAGGAAAAAGCTTAAAACGACAACTGTCTACAATATTGAATAGGGGCACTAAAAACTGGAGAATGAGAAAAAATCCTGACTAAAGATACAAATAGAAAATTCTCAAGCCAAAAGGATTGGCGAGGCTAAAAAAGGGTCCCTGGCTGAAAAGGTCTGAGAGCTGCCACTTAGGATAGAACAAAATATAATTCTTACACAAGCTAATATCCATATGTAAGCCCATAGGCACAGACTCACTGGCAGGGAACACAAAGTAGACTAACTCTAACTAAAACTAAAAAAAGAAAGACTCATCACCTCTTCTCATTGCCTCTTGTCTTACCATTTTTATTCTTTACTTCTTTTTTTTTTTTTTTTTGAGACAGAGTTTCACTTTTGTTGCCCAGGCTGGAGTGCAATGGCACAATCTTGGCTCACTGCAACTTCCACCTCTGGGGTTCCAGTGATTCTCCTGCCTCAGTCTCCCAAGTAGCTGGGATTACAGGCACCCACCACCATGGCCGGCTAATTTTTGTACTTTTAGTAGAGACGGGGTTTCACCATTTTGGCCAGGCTGGTCTCAAACTCACGACCTCAGGTGATCCACCCGTCTCAGCCTCCCAAAGTGCTGGGATTACAGGTCTGAGCAACCACGCCCAGCCTATTCTTCTTATTTCTAATTACTTATGCTCTACTGTGTTCTCCCGCAGAAACAATGATGAAATCTCCTGAATACATCTTGCCACTACATTTAGCTCCAGAATTGGCCCAATAATGAATAACAGGCTGTGTACAAAATAATACTGAAAAACCACTAAGACAAAATCCAGAGAAAGCATAATACAAAAGTACTTTTTGTTCCAATGCAGTTACTTCTAAAGGGGAACTACTTTTTAGGTGAATGACACTAAACTTCTGAAAAACAAAGACAACTCCTTTGCCTGGATTTCCACATTTTAAAATTTAATTAATAGCTTCATTAAGCTACAACTTATATAATAACCACACAATTCACCTCCCACATATTTTATATCCTCACTGGTTATTTTAGTAAAATGGCACAGTACATTTTCTAAATGAGCAGAACATAAACAAACTGAATTAAAAGTTACTCCTGTGCAGTACACAGAATCAGCACATGGATTATCTACTCTAACATCTAGCTCAGCAAGTCCCCAGACAAAAAGCACATACCCACAACAAAGGATGTGAAGCGGAATCACACGTTTCATCCAGACATGTTAAAGACAAGTCTATTCGGAAAATCCTTTTGTTTTAAATATTGTTAAAAGTAATAATTTAACAAAGTATGCAAAAAACCTTAAACAATAGATGGCGTGTACTGACCCTTGATAATCTACAACCATCTCCAAATGTTCCCTCTATGGCTAAATTGTCTTGTTTTCTCATTAACTGTCCCCTTGTTTCCTGAGAACACAGTAAACAACCTGGGGCACTGAGGGTAATTTTACCAGTTAGAGAAGTAAACTTCTAAGTTAGTAGATGCTGGAACTATGGGTTTACAAATGATTAGTGGAAAAAATAAAGGTTGAAGGTTCCCTTTTCCTTCACTTAATCCTCAAAATAAAACTCTTCTCTTTCTCTGAGGCCACATAACAGATGAATAACTAGAAAAAAAATCCAACAGAAGCAATTGTTAAAGGGATCTGAACTGAACATAGAGAATGAAGTACAAATCAAAGCGATTACTCACAATTTATATCCTGAATTAACTAAGGTTTAGATATCTGAAAAGGAAATTTCCATTTGCAAAGAAAAATAAGGATATGACCAAAGATTTTACCTATATAATTCAATTTAAAACAAAAATGTTACTTTACATTGTGTTTTAAACAAAAACCTGCATTTATTAGAACTAAAAAACTCTAATGCTAAGTTAGACCACTGGCTGAAAATACTCTGACAGGAAGATAAAAGGATCACAAACTTAGAGAAAAATGTAAGGGAAAACAACAATGAACTGAACTAAGATTGTAAACAGAACAAGTCAGCAGAGTGGTGAGGGATTACCACAGTCACGCTTTCCAATTCCTCCAACATGAATTCAGTTTTAATGAGCAGCTAATGTTTCCCTTTTCTCTTGCTTCGATGAATGCACCAACTTCTTCTAAGCACAGAAATGATGCTGCCAGTTTTAAATCTACTGCTACAGATAATACATTTCTGCTTGAATAAAACCGACTGAAAAAGTTATACAGTAGTAGCGTCTGTGGATACCAACGAGCTTTTGTTTTTCCAGACTATGGGAAAGCTAAATGGGGATTCTGGCACTTGAGAATTGTATGTGTTTGTATGTGCCATTCTGCCAGCCCCTGTGCATATCAGGAAGAAAGGAACACTCAGCCTACACATGTCTGTAAGTGTGAAAGGGGCAAAAATAAGAGAGAAGGCCTTAAATCAACAGATGATAAAAACGCTTAAAACTCAATTTCCTTTCTAAGTAAGTGTCTTCCCAAACTGTGGAGCTGTTAATACTGATTCCTCCCAGTTTAAGATGATGCCTTACAAACAAAGAGGTTTGTTCACACACCAGAAGTGACATTCCAGATAATTCACAACTTAAAAGGAAATGCTGGGCACAATTCAGGCAACCATTAAAATGATGTACATAAGATAAGATTTAAGACGTTTTTTCTGTTTTAGCATGTCAATTATTACAAACCACCTATAAACTATTAACACTACACTTAAATAAAATAGCTGTTCACATCGTACCATAATTATTAAACATTTTCCCTCATACTAATTAGCCAAATGTCATGACTGATTATTCATTGTTCTTAGAGAGAAGCAAGATGTACTCATCGAGGAAAGCTGTAGAAAGAAGTTCAGCTACAAACACAGGCGTGGTTACGACATGCATCATGCCCTGCAACACACAAATTCCACCAACCATTTACCCTGGTAATTACAAAGTCTCAAAATTTACCTGACGTTGTCATGATGAGGATTAGAAGTGGCGGCAGCAGACCCACCACGCAACACAGGTCTAAGGCAGGTTTTTGCGGGAGAAGGCACAAGACAGAATCAGGAAACAGAGAAGTAATAAAATAAAAGCAAAAACAAGACAAATAAATGTCAAATAGGATTATATTGTATATTTCAATACAATATAATATCTCTCAACCACTTTAAAAAATCCTTGTCTCATGTGTCCTCCATTTTATCATTTTCATAAACTCAACATTACTATCAATCAAAGAAACAAAAGGAATCTATATTTATATGACAAAATAGCACCAACATATAAAATAATTTTCTTGGTGCTTTACATTATGAAATTTAAGACAGAAGACAACTCTGTTTAAAAAGTATAATTCCTTTCTTCTAGTTGGAAAAAAAAATCACTAGCACCTTTAAAAGCATATCAGGACCTGGTTAGCTGCACCGGTATGACCATGGTTGCTCATCTGACATCAACAGCTCCATCTCAAAAACTGTATTCATAAATTTCAAGAAACTCCATTTCCCACAGTTCCTTCCCTCCCACCTTATTAATTCTGAGTAGTGCCTGATGTCTCATTGCGGCTGTGTGTCATTCAAACTCTCAGTTCTCCAGAGTGAAAATGCAAGCCTCCACTCTGAAGCTGAGAAGATCAGGAGATGTGCTGGAGCACATTACAGGAAGCGCAATCCACAATTTGAGTCTGATCTTGAGACAACCAGGAGTGACATACAGGGCCGCTGGCAATGAAGACTAAGGTGCACTGGGAAACCTGGTGGGCATTTCCACCCATTCTCAGTATACACTTTGGCGCTAGAGGAGTTAGCTTTCTACCTTGATAAGCAGTAAGCTTTCCAGTGAGTTTTATATTTTAAAATCAGAAAACAAAAGCTTCTACCTGTTCACTGGTCAATTCCCCCTAAAACAGTCAGCAATATTTACTAAGCAGAGAAAGGAGACTGGAGTATTGGATCCATATAAAGATTCGAAGAATTATTAAATCCTATTTTGGATATCTAATTCTCTAAGTAACTGATCTGGTTTTGCTTGAATTTAAGTATCAAGACAACACTGAATTATATAATGGTAAATGTTTAATACCAAATGCACTAATTTTTTCTGTAAGTTGGCACAGCTGTGGAATTTTGACTACAATACAAATCATTATTTTCTGATAATTCAATTTATGTAAGAAAATTCTAATGTTTAACTTCTACATGTCTTAAAGGTACTACCAGTGCTTAAATAAATTTCTGGAGCCTAGATGACAAGGGATTCAAAGAATTTTTGGGGAAACACGTTTGACTTTTATTTTACTGGCTAAAAAACATGGAGAAATCATATACGCTTCAGACAGGTCTTTAACTCATCTCATCTTACTAACATATTTACTCTGTGGTATTAGGAAACCTGTTATTTAACTACAATCTTAAATTACACTAACATGAAAATGGTTAATTAGATGAAGCCATCGCTGTGTGCTTCTTAAAGCTTTTTAAACTGCACACAGCGTGTTCAAATGGATCTGTCATATTCAACATATTCCACCACAGAGATTTCCCTTTTATAATGCAGAGCCAGAAAATAATACAGTTACCTTTCACAACGTATTTCATTTTGTCTTCTCACACCGGCAATTGACACATATAATATAAAAGTAAATTAGACAGGAATTTGGCAAAATTAGAAACTACATTCAAGTACCATTTTCTATGATAAGTATGATTTAATACATAAAATCTTTTCAACAGTATGTTTTGTAGAGTGGTAAAAGGAAAGAAATCCAAGGCTACCACCAAGCTCCACCATTAACTTGTGTACTGACGTTTTTTGAGTAAATATGCTCTGACATAACAGAGTATGTGTTTCTTTGCTATAAAAATGTAATCTGCTATAGAAAATAAACAGTTTAATTGGGAATCAGGAATTATACTTTTTTTTAAAAGAGAAAAATTATAAATAACAAATATTGTATCCACTGCAACTCTGGATTTCTAGGTCTTCCAAGCTGTATATTTATAGGGATACTTGCCGAAAATATAAATTATTCACACATTGGTTTCTTATTCTATTCACTCAAAGCTGGTACAGTCTGTTAAGGAAAAAGTGTATAAAAATAATCAAGCCCCTTCTAAAAATAAGAGCTAAGCATGACTCATCTATCAATATTCAAATAATGTTCTTACACAGGAACTAAATTTCTTTTTTAAGATGTTAATATTTTACATTGTAAAATGAGGTACATAGCTCTAACAGATGTAGGGAGAGACGGGCATTTTCTAACCAGGTAAGGACCAAATCATAACAGTATTTTAATTTCTGCTGCACCTGAGCAAATAACACACCTGGTGTTTTGGTAAATTTTCAAGATACCGGTTTTCCAAATGCGTAACACTGACCTGTGTAAATAAAGTTTTCTAACATGTACATAGGATTTAACTTGGTTTTCATGTTGAGCTTGGTTTAAATCATCTACATGCTTGTAAGAAAAAAATATATAGTACATAAACCTTTTGACAGCGTCCTTTAAAATGTAAACTGAAAATAGTTCTTAAGTCAAGGAATTGTGAATCTGCATTATTTCACAGTGATAAAGCAAGCAGAAAGCGTTTTTCTTTTTCTACCAAATAGTTCTAGCTTAAATTAACCATACCTAATGTGATGGCATATGACGAAAGATAAAGTATTGCATTAGCATAATAGCCAAGAGTAATAAAATAGAAAGGAAAAAATGATGTACAGAGCAAAGAACACAGAAGCACTTAAAATTTTATAAGCAGTATTATTTTATAATCATGCAAGTAGAACATTATCCAAATTTCACATTCCTATTTCTTATATCTGAAAAGTCATGCCGGATACTTCTCACAGAGGAAACAAAAACTGATTTGGCACTTATAATTCTGACAAAATCTTGCTCAACACTGAGATCCTAAGTGAATACAACTTAAAAAAATCCTTTCAATGCTGAAAGCATCAATTAGACTGATGAGAATCTAACCCTCCAGGCTCCAAGGTAACAACTACTGCTACAGACCTAGGAGCAAAGCATTATTAATATAACTCCTTCATGAACTTCCAAAAACTTACTGAAATGAATGAGAAAAGAGAACTCCTTCCCAGAAAAGGGATTTTAGAGTTATCAATTCATCACAATGTAAAAAAGTGAAATAAAATTTCGCTTAAAGTCCAAATATTTTTCATTATTAAAAAAATACAAAGTTTATACTAATACGATTTTTGATTTTATACATTTGACTCTGAGGCACAATGTTTTTCCATTATGGAGGAAAAAATCCATTCTTTTTATAAGTTCCACATGACTGTGATGAACTGTGTATATGCTGACCGTGGGGGTTGAGACGAATAATTTCTTTTTTCTTTTTTTACTTTTTGGGACACATAATTTTAATGTACTGTGACTTTGCCATCTAGCTATTATTACTTTTTATACAAGATTTGGAAATATCTTTCTCATTCAGATATTTTAAATGTAATAGCATTTGATATGACATATTCGTACCTAATAATCTGGTCTCCACTAAGGACTTACTGTAATTAAAAAGTTAAACAAGTTAGCTGATGGACAATAAATGTGTTTTAAGGAGGGAAAACAGACCCTTGTAAATATTAGTTCTTAAGTGCCAGCTACTTTATATTCAATATCATTTGAAAGATCTCCTACCACACTAAATAAAGAATTGGAGGCCATTATCCCATTATAATTAAAGGTGGGGGAGGGGAGAAGATCCTCACAAGAATTCAGAAAGCGAGATATTATTATCCTTCCTCTCTAGTTTTCAACAGATGAGAAAAATGAGGCCAAAAGAAGCTAAGCAATTTGTTCAAGGCCATTATGCAGTTATGCACTGGGGTGGATCCGGGTTAATTCTGACTGACTCCCTGAATCCATGCTTTTTGTTCTGAACCTTGCTGCTTCTTACAGCTTCCCAATAGTCCAATAATGTCTTTGAAGCTTCAAAAAGCACAAAAGGGAGTCTAAACCCTTGGGGAAAAACAAACAGACAAAACACATCTATACATACACGTGTATATATAATTCCCCTCCCCACACCCTCATGCCATGAGCTTTCTTTTTAAGCTCTTTTCAGTGCAGCTTTCAGTCCTTGGGCCCAAATGCATAGCACTAGGTCAACTCTGGGAAGGCCCTGAAAGGCCCTGGATTCAACAAGGAAAAGTAGCATGGACAAGTGCTTGTGAAGTATGGTGACATACCCAGGGCCTGTGTGAGGACTACAAGCACTCAACAAGAAAGAGGTTGTTCAGTGCAAGCCAGAAGTCATATTCGTTCCTAAGGTAAGAAACAGGATTTATTAGAAGGGCCAGCTTAATTTATTGTGAAACCTTCAAAATGCAAAAAGTAACAAGGAAATAATCATGAAAATTCAAACCCTGACTACCAGAAGCCACTAGATAAATGTTCAGAGTCGAAATGAAATTGACTCTATCTTTCCCACAGTATGCCAAAAAAGCTCCCTGAATTTCCTTTAAAATATTACGTAGTAATAAAGCGAGGACAAAAAGTACTTGAAATAACTGCAAAAAAAATTACTTCTATGAATAAGTCTAAGTTTACTACTGATGATTTTACTTGGAGATGTTCTAAAGTGAGATAAATTATCAACACTGAAAAATATCAGTATTATCAAAAAGATGGTAGCACCTGGAATTTTCAAAACAAGCTTAGAAATCCATAGTTGGGAGGAAAGGAAAAAAGTGTCCTGGCAGCTGCACTGACATCACCTCCTCAGATGTGCTTTATTAATCCAATCATGTAAGTAGTATAAATGATTACAACAAGATTAATTAAAGAGGACTAGTAAGCTTCAGTGCAACACTCAATCCAATGGGACCCCTTGGCATATCCCCAAGTGGAAACAAGTACTTAGAACAGGCTAGAAAAGCCTTTGAAAAAAATCACTACACTTTCTACGTATACTCTCCCTGACAGAAGGAAAGGTAATGTAATCTTACGAAATGTGAATTTTGGACAATAATTTCAAATTAAAAGAAAGTAAAGCAAGCTGTTTCAAATCATTGCATCTTAGAAAGAGGCTAGAAGGTAAAAACAGAAAAGAAAGACACCACAGTCCACTAAACAAGAGGCCAAAAACTATGCAACAAAGCTGGCAAGAGTCACGGATGGCCAATCACCTGCGATTTTCATCCAGCACATCCAAGATCTGCTGGTATGCCCTACGGGTAGAAGACTGGATAAGCGACAAAATGCCACGAGCAGAGGAAAGATTAGCTCCATCTTCAGGTAACATATGGGGAGGACAGACCCGAGCCTGTTGTGGCGATGGTGTCACACTGTTTACACAAGCACAGCAAATGAAGAGAAAAACACTCAAGTCAGATTTTTATAAAACTTCTGCTGAGCAGTCTTTATCTTAATTTTCTTAGTGTTCTTGCCCCGCTTTCCCACCCTTCACTCTCCCCCCAAGAAAACAGTAAAAAAATAAACATTTTGAATTGTTTTCAAAAACGAGCTATAAGGGAACAATGATAACTTTGTAACCCTAAACATCAAAATAAATAAACTGAATATGAAAGAACTGTAGAGAGGGAAGGGAACTACAGCAATGAATGTGTTCAACTCCTCCCATTGGAGAAGCAGCGTTCTTTACTTCGTGTTTATATTCCAATTCAATAAACCAAACTTCTAAGAAACAACACTGCCGTCAACTTATGGATGATTAGAAGAGTAGGACAGGGAATTCTCACATGCAGATGTCAAAGTTTAAACACATGAATCAAAAGTGATTCCATAAAAACACCATTTCAAATACTTCATAAAGCCAATGAAACAAGTTGAAGTTTATGGCAAGTAAATGACACTGATTTAAGGATGAATTCGTCTTAGAAAATGGTAACAAAGCATTTTGATTGTTTAGTTATAGAAAGCATATGTTTTCTAGTTAAATGACTAAAGCATAAAAATATTACCAAATCTGTGAATAGAGTGAAAGAAGGCAAGGACACTTCTTAAATTATCAATGGCTGGTAACCATTTCTGGGTTTCCTAATGACAATAATCTTAATCGTTCTTTCATGTGTGGGCTGAGATTCATAATTTCATTTGGCTCCTCTGCCAGTGCTTTCTGAAAGCTGAATGAACCAGTTCTTGTGGTTCTAACCTAAACTCTTAAGATCTGTGTCAGTATTTTCAGGGAGCCATTTAATGTTACAGCATGATTCTGTGAGGTATTTAACTTAACT
This sequence comes from Trachypithecus francoisi, assembly GCF_009764315.1. Taxonomy (NCBI): domain Eukaryota; kingdom Metazoa; phylum Chordata; class Mammalia; order Primates; family Cercopithecidae; genus Trachypithecus; species Trachypithecus francoisi. Next base: position 13,526,475 of record NW_022681458.1, read on the forward strand.
GACATACGGACTTGGCAGATAGTTTGTTACAATAAGAGGACTATGACAGTGGGATGAGGGTTCAACATTCTCAACGTCAAGGCAAAACTAACATCAGGCTAAACGTCATCCAACGTGTATTACGTCTAAAAGAATAAAAACAAAGCAGATGGTAAACAATTGAAAAAAGAAAATCTCTTATTTTGACTATGTAATCTTTTCTAATAGCATGTATTTGTTTGGAAACTACAAAATAACTGGGATAATTTTTGACAGGATAGTTACAGTCATCTAATATTATTCCCAGAGTCCCAGAAAATTAAAAAACAAAATCTCCTCCACAATTTTATGAATAACTCTGAACGGCTTGGCGATCCAAAGAGAGAAGTACCATAATATGAAAACCATGTTTTTCAAAAACTGCTTAGAAGATCTAAGCCAAATCTTAACATACAAAGTAACTAATCTATCAAGCCTGATTCACCATTAGGATTTAGGCCTAATGGTGTCAAGATAAACTCAAATTTTCTGATGCAATCTCATGACTAGTGACCTTAAATGTCCATCCAGAGACTGGTAATCTCTGGGAATCCATATAAACCAACATTATCTACTGATCCATGGTAACTGGCAAAACCCATACCGGGCATTCCAGAAGGGTAAAAACAAACAAAAAAACCCATCCTATCTGTGAAACAAAACTATATGTTAGTCTTACACTCAGAATTCTCTTTAGGCAGCAGCACTGTGAAAACCTGAAGCTCTTACTGCTTGTGAGAATTAAAAATGGCCAGTTCTGCACCAACATAAACAAACAATTCATCTGACACTCTTCTTGATAGAGCAGTCAGCGTTTAACTGCCTAAATTCACTTAAGCAAGTTTTAAAGGACCAATCGGTACTTTGCCTCTGCATTTGGGGGTTTAAATTGAACACTTTGTGTATCATTCTGTATTGATAAATAAACTAGCTACATATTAACATATTAAAGGCTAATCAATATTTGGAATTACAATCTTGGGGCAACAGCATGAATGAACGAAACTCAAATCCATGAAAAAAACTTAATGGATTTTGGTCCATTAAAAATTAAAATAGAAGTGTTACTTCTCTAAGAGAAATCCTTTTGCTGGAAACAAACAACAATGAATTGTTTACTTAAACTGTAAAAGTACAAGTATTTTCTGTCCATACATAGGAAATGAGGATGTCATCTTATAAAACAGTCAAACATAAACTTACTTCAGATTAACTGCAAAGAGTTCCTAAGATGGAATGCGGAAGGGTAGATTCTAAAACAATCTATAAGATCTCTCTCAATTCTACGATTTTACGATCACATGAAATTGGAATATAATGGGAAAAAACCTTACACGATCCTCAGTTGTAATTTAATATGAAAAATACTTATGTAGAAAGATAAAAGATGAAATTAAGTTTTTATCAATCCTAGTAAAGATATTTATTTCATCAAAAACCAGCATCAAAAACATAACTTGAGGTTCTAGTTGTTTCTCAAAAGAAATTAACATTTCGAAGATTAGTAAAAAATTTAGCTTTACATTCATGTGTATGGCAATCCTCCATAAACAGCAAAAACAAAATCGGGAGTATTCTTTTTTTAATTGATGACTACTTTTGCCAGTGTATGTATAGATTAAATGTCCTTGTTTGATAACACATAATTCCATCTATAGACGAAATGAATCACCATAAGATTGCCAAAACTACATTAGTAATTAGAGGCAATAAATAATTTAGCAATTCTCTTTCCTTTTTAAAACTTTAAGCAGTCTTGTTGGTCTTTTTTACAAATAAATGTAAAAATAAAAAAGAATAAGCTACATTTTAGCAATCAGTTTGACAGGAGCGAAAATGTACTACACAGGTATCAACTGTGGAGGGAACCAGTGCTTTAACGTCCGTCCGCTCTTGGACCCAACCAAGGTTTAGTGACTTTCTGTTTCTGCTGTTTTGACAAGTGAACTATCGTGAAAAATAAAAAAGTAAACATACTGCAAAGGCTCTGAGAAGATCAAGTAAATGGCATTATATATATTAGTAATTTAATAAAAATGTTCTTTGATAAACTGATTCCAGTGAGATTATAAAACAGCAAAGTCCCAACATTACCTTTTTAAAAGAAAAGATTAGAAAGATTTGAAGAAAGCACTGATGTTCACCATGCTTCATTAGTAATAGCTCTACCTCATGCTTACATGAAATCTTATTACATAAGAGTTAAGTAAACAACATCAGGGCTGGGCACAGTGGCTCACGCCTATAATCCCAGCACTTTGGGAGGCCAAGGTGGGCAGATCACTTGAGGTCAGGAGTTCTAGACCAGCCTGGCCAATATGGTGAAACCCTGTCTCTACTAAAAATACAAAAATTAGTCAGGCATGGTGGTGTGTGCCTGTAGTCTCCGCTACTTGGGAGACTGGGGCAGGACAATCGCTTGAACCCAGGAGGCCGGAGGCTGCCGTGAGCCGAGATCACGCCACTGCACTCCAGTCTGGAAGTCACAGTGAGACTCCGTCTCAAAAAAACAAACAAAATAAAACAGCAAAAAAAAAAAAAAAAAAATCAGCCAATGCCAGAACTAAAATTGAAATAAAAATTTACTTGGCATAACTATGTCATTATTAAAAGTAAGTTCAAAGTCAGGTACCTCTTTCTCTGAGTTTTCACAGGAATAATGTTTCTCAAACTGTGACTTTAACCTCTTCAGTGAGGTATCAGACTCTTCCAAAAAATAGGGTAAAATAATAAAGAGAAAAAATTTTCATCAAAACACAAATATATTAATTTCTCTTGGAATTTTAAATAGAGAGGAAATTTTAATATATTGCCACTATCTACGGCAACTGAATAGTTCCGCGAAGCATAATAATAGAACCAGAGTAAGAGGAAAACTGTTGGCTATCGGTGTGGTTTCTTCTGCTGCTTACTCACGCCTGTAATCCCAGCACTTTGGGAAGCCGAGGCGGGTGGATCACAAGGTCAGGAGATCGAGACCACAGTGAAACCCCGTCTCTACTAAAAATACAAAAAATTAGCCGGGCGCGGTGGCGGGCGCCTGTAGTCCCAGCTACTCGGGAGGCTGAGGCAGGAGAATGGCGTGAACCCAGGAGGCAGAGTTTGCAGTGAGCTGAGATCCGGCCACTGCACTCCAGCCTGGGCGACAGAGCGAGACTCTGTCTCAAAAAAAAAAAAAAAAAGAATGCTATTAGCTATTGATTCTTATATTATACACCAAAATGTTCTGCTCTATGAGTGAGTCATTCCCATACCTTATTTTGTCACACGGAAAAACGGTGGGTTTAATAATAGCAAAAAATGCTTCCAAGCATCATTTTAATCTATGGGATTATAAAATAAATGACAAACCACACTTATTCTCCATTCTCCTTCAGGGACAAGATAGAATAAGGACAGTGTGCTGAAATTAAAAAAAAAAAAAAAAAAATTGGGATCACTGAACCAGGTGAAGTTGAATCTGTCGAGAACTATTATGCCAACCAAAGCAAAATAAACAAAAAAGGGAGCTTGGTCCTTATGTGCATATTATATTCCATGTTCCTTTCACCAATACATGCAAAATCATATACAACTTCCTTTAGTTGGCCTAGTTATTTTTTTCCTTAATAAAGTATATAATGACAGTTTGAGAAATCCTGAAACAGAGGTACTAAAAAGCCAAACAGGAAGATAATTAGGATAGCATAAGTCAATTACCTGGTCAATAGATTAGTATTAACATAATCCTTCAAAATCAAAACAACTACTTGTGAAAAGCAGAGCAGATAAAATCTTACGTGTACTCCGGTGCAGAAATCGGTGCCTGGAACCTTGAAATTTTATTTCTTGGGGCAGAATCTGATCTGTGCCACCTTAAATAATAATTATGCTTCTTTTACATATTCAGCTTTTATAACACAAAGAAAAAGCTACATCTGATTTTACTGTTCAGAATTCACTTTTGTGCTAATAGCTGACGATAATCTTATTGCCTCTTCAAAGTAATTAAGAAAACAAAGGCTAGTGCTCCTGCTCTCATACCCATTCGCACTTTTATTCTCAAAGCCACAGAATAAAATAAAGTGGAGACAGGCAAAGTTTCATGCACTCTGATGCACAACAATTTCACGTTACAAAGAAAACACTAAAGTAGGTAAAGATAGTAAGAGTTTAATAATTACTGTAATAGAGGTATTATATCAATTGTTTTTTCCTTACTACATTAATGACACTGAATAATATGTTCGTTACACACAATTCTAAAGTTAGTAAGATGGAGATTCTTAAAGATAAATTGTAAAGTATAAAATTAACAACAGTAGGGAAAGAAAGGACAAAGTTACATTATTAACAAATTACATCTATAACATGGTAACAACCATAACGAAAAATATGGTTAAGCAATGTTAAGTGTTTCACTGTGAAAATGTATAAAGATTCATTACTTTTACTACCAAAAATGAGGTTCTCAGATTTATTAAAGACTGAAATGGCATTTTAGAAAATGTCATTAAAGCAACTTAAAAAAAAAGAAAATCAAGTATTAGTTAATACTGTAAATCTTTTCTGTTACGAGGAATTGATGTTATCGGGTAAACGCAAAAATATCTATATCATCTACTCTAAATCATACTTCACTGGACTGGTTTTCATACCAATAAAGGGGTTTCCTTTCTCTTCAGTTGAATGCAGCTATCAATAATATATACTTCGGGAGAAAAAATAAAAGTGGTGCTATATTACAATAATCTTGTTTTTATTTTATTAAATAAAATGTCAAAGTAGCTAAGAACCTAAAGAGTAAGCCACATCTTTATAAAGTGGAAAAGCTTACTAGAAATCTTTGTTGCCTTGGGATAATGTTACAAAAAGAAAATAATTAAAGCTCTTGAGTGTATGTTTAATCACTCTGTAAAGTAGATCAAGAAGCCACCTTAGCCATAAATGATACAGCCTCTTTACTGTTTGTGTAATACATTTGGAAATAGTCTAGAAAAAATGGATCTTGTGGACCTGCTGACATCACTGCCAACCAGATACCTCTAGGGAAACACAATCATAAAAAATGTTTTATTACTAATGGCTGAATCTTGCAGCAAGCATTCCCTGAAGGAGATATATATTCATTTTAACTCACTGTCTTCCTACACAGTCTTACAGAATAATTTTAACTACCTTAGGAGATATTTCAATATTCTCCAAGAAATCAGAGCAGTTTTAGTTCTCCTTTCACCTAACACAAGAGAATGGAATTTCCATAAGGCAAGCAAATAAATTATATAGAAGTTAGAACTTCTTTGCTCTTTCAAAGCAAGGATAAAAATATTTGAAAAAAGAATCCTCTATCTTGAATATCAATGACCCTATCCCATCAAAACTCCTTCTGTATCCCTATACTCTAGAGAGGTCCAAACTGGAGATTAATATGCTATAATATAAATCACTGTATTGTTCTCTAGTTATTTTGTCAATAAAATTAAATGTTTTGCTTCTATCTAGATTTGCAAGCTCTCAGAAGAGATGTATCATCTCCTGATTCTTTCAGCTTCTGCAGAAGCTAACATGATGCTTGCCATCACATGTGGTTCATGAGTTCATGAAAATTGGCCAAAACATTAATGAGGAAGAAATATTAATTTATATAATCTATTTAAAAAGCCACTACTGACAATGACTTTCTGATTAAAATTCTGACCAGTTTTCAAGGAACATTTTGTTTGTAAAAACCCATTAATTTTAATAAAAAAGTAAAAAAGCACTAACATTAATAGATCTTGTGGTAGCTTTAAGATCAGAATTTGATAATACAACCAAATGAGAAAGAAAGGTTTAAACAACTAGTCTTTTAAACAACACACTTGTATTTTTTGAAAATGAAAAGGACCAAAAAATTCAATGAATCACAAAGGAGAAAGCTAAAAAATACTTTTGGAAAGAAAAAAATTCGACCTGTCTTGCTACACTGTTTAACACAGCTCATTAGAAACAAAGCTGGAAAGGACCAGTTCACCATCTTATGATAACTTAATTAACACATCATACGACACAGGAAAGGATAAGGTTACTGAAAAATTCTCAGGACCCACAAAATGGCCAGATTTTAAGACTACAAAAAGTATTACAAAAATGTAAACTTGATGTAAAACAAATTTTAAAAACTACAGGAAGTAATTATTTAGAAAAATACGGGTACACAAAATATCCTGAGAAAACTTACAAAGGAGATATAATGCTAGTGCTTCTACTCACAGAGAATCATTTCTGACCAGCTGTCCATTTTGGCGAACAGCATTTTCACTCATAGACCGCTCTCTTTTTAGTCTGCCAACTGCACGGATCTGTTAAGGCACAAAGAAAGGGAAGGAAATAGAAATATTCTTAGTAGCCTAGTAGCTGCTTAGCATCAAAAGAACCTCGATACAAGGCTACTCAAAAAATTTACAACGAACTAAGAAAAGGCAACCAAGAATTGCTGCCAGGCAGTGTATTACTGACAGACTTGCTTTTAAAAAAAACAACACATACCCTTACTATAATGCAGATAAACAGGAATGTCTATTTACTTTAAGAATGCTACTCTAGTTTCTAAGTATCAATATTACTTGGTACGATTATTATTATTTGTTTAATCTTATGCTGTATACTTATAAGAACAATTTATAAAAATGTTTACAGGCACATATAGGAAATGGAGAGTATCTGTATTATAAATAAACATTCCTGGCTTCTAGGGTTATAACAAATTAAGATTTGGTTGAATATTTGAAAACTAGACTAAAAAAGTATCTAGCTTAATGGTTTTGGCATGGCAGAATGGCTGCAATCTCTAATCCCACATGCTCTTCTTACAAAATGTATCTTTGACCTTCTTTCATTAAGAGACAGGATCTGTTTCTTTCCCTTGAAATTCAGACGGCTGGTGACTCCTACAGAATGATGCAAAGTGACTTCTAAGGATAGGTCATAACAGTACAGCTTCTGCCTTTCTTTCCCCAGGTTGTTCATATTTCGAAGAATGGCACCATGATACAAGGAAGGCCAAATAGCCACACAGTGAGGCCATGTCTAAGTGCACCTGCCCACAACCCTAATGGATGTCCCAGACAACAGCTAGCACCAAGTGACATGTGAGTGAACAAACCTTCAGATAACTGCAGCTCCAGCTGTTGAGTTATCCTTAGCCTTTGAGACTTTGTACCTTAGGCTCCAGACATTGAAGAACAGAAACAAGCTTTTCCCTTTATGGCAACTGCAAATTCCTAACCTACAGTATGCATGAGCAAAACATAGGCTTGTTTGTTTTAAGCCACTAAGTTTAAGATGATTTGTTACATAGAAATGGATAACTAGAACAGTGGTAATCATTAACTTTTCTGCTTATTTAAAAATACTTTTTTTTTTTTTTTTTGAGATAGGATCTTGCTCTGTCACCCAGGCTGGAGTGCAGTGGCACACTCATGGCTTGTTGCAGCCTCAGCCTCCTGGCCTCAAGTGATCCTTCCACTTCAGCCTCCCAAGTAGCTGGGACTACAGGCACACATCACCACACCTGGATAATTTTTGTATTTTGTAGAGATGGGGGTTTTGCCATGTTGCCCAGGCTGATCTCAAACTCCTGAGCTCAAGTGTTCTGCCCATCTTGGCCTCCCAAAGTGTTGGGATTACAGGTGTGAGCTACTGCGCCCAACAAAAATACTTAAAAAAACAAAACAAACAAAAACCCCCCAACTAAAATAGCCATGGCAACATTATGGTTTTATTTTGTGGGGTTTTTTTTTTTTTTTTTTTGAGATAGGGTCTTGTTCCGTCGCCCAGGCTGCAGTGCAGTGGCACAATCTTGGCTTACTGCTAACTCTGCCTCCCGGGATCAAGCAATTCTCCTGCCTCGGCCTCCAGAGTAGCTGGGGGTGTGCGCCACCATGCCTGGCTCATTTTTGTATTTTCAGTAGAGACGGGGTTTCACCATGTTGGCAGGCTCATCTCAAACTCCTGATCTCATGATCCGCCTGCCTCAGCCTCCCAAAGTGCTGGGATTACAGGTGGGAGCCACTGCACTTGACTGACATTATGGTTTAAAAAAAATTAAACTTTATAGTAAAAAACAAATAGTATGTGAATTAAAGGACTTGAATATTAAGATTTTCAAAATATCAATCAATATTTATTGATGTTTTTGGTCGGGCATGGTGGCTCACACCTGTAATCCCAAGTGGATGTTTTTCTTCTTTTTTTTTTTTTTTTTTTGAGACAGTGTCACTCTTTTCCCTAGGGTGGAGTGCAATGGTGCTATTTCAGCTCACTGCAACCTCCACCTCCCGGGTTCAAGCGATTCTCACGCCTCAGCCTCCCGAGTAGCTGGGATTACAGGTGCATGCCATCTCGTCCAGATAATTTTTGCATTTTTAGTAGAAACGGGGTTTCACCACATTGGCCAGGCTGGTCTTAAACTCCCAACCTCACGTGATCCATCCACCTTGGCCTCCCAAAGTAGTGGGATTACAGGTGTGAGTCACCATGCCTGGCTTGGACGTTTATTTTGTTTCATTCTGAGATTTTTTTTTTTTTTTTTAGACAGGGTCTCACTGTGTTGCCCAGGATGGAGTGAAGTGGCATGATCTTGGCTTACTGCAATCTCTGCCTCCTGGGTTCAAGAGACTTTCATGCCTCAGCCTCCTGAGTAGCTGAGATTACATGTACACACCACCATGACCGGCTAATTTTTGTATTTTTTGGTAGAGATAGGGTTTCACCATGTTGGCCAGGCTGGTCTTAAACTCTTGACCTCAAAAGATCCACCCACTTTGGCCTTCCAAAGTGCTGGGATTACAAGTGTGAGTCACTGCGCCTGGCCTCAATGCAAAATTTTAAAATGTCTTTCAGAATCATCTTTCATTGATTATGCACTTACTTTTATTCATCCCTGAGGCTGAGAAAGAGTTTCCTAGGTTCAAGCAGCTTTCTGGAAGTTGGGTCACAGGGTCTAATGCTACATAGTTATATAACATATAGCACTAGACACTCTGCATGCATGCATACAATTCTCCTTTAATATGCTTATACCCCAAGTTAAATTTGATTGTTCAAGTAAATGTCCTCTAGGTTTTTTGATGGCCGATTCTCTCAATCTGTTCAAAGCCCACCTCTTCTTCAGGAATCTACTCAGAGCCTTAGTGGTTTTCCTCTATACTCATCCCCATTTTCTGTGAGACTTTTATGCAGAAAGGGGACAGGTACAAATGAACAATGTAGACTGAACTGATGGGATAAATATCTTCCCTCCCCAACATGTTCAGTGTCCAAAATTTAACATCATGAATCACAGGGAGAACAGTTACGCCAGTGACTGTGGGTTTTGGGAAGGACACATGGCCCAATTTGTCAGGAGTGACGAGACCATGCTTGTGGTAAGAGGGCCATGAAACTGTATCTGTACAAAGACTGTGAGTGCACATCTCTGAATTTTCCATGCAGGAATGTGCATACATATATACAATTCAGCTTTTCCTTTTCTCTCCAGACTTTTGCTCCATTCGGCTCATTGCAGTCCCAGCTCCTCTTTCCAGAAGTAACGAGGAAGGAAAAAGAGCTCAAGAAACCATCACCAAACTGTGATCAGACCCATATTCATGAAGTTCTTGATTTTCCAAGCTCCCGCAGGACCCTTTTAAAATATTCACTGAGTCCCTGGGAGCCCTTCTGCATTTGTTTTAGGATATGCCATTTAGCTATGGTTTTTTGCTTCACATCCTTAGCCAACGTTGTCATACCAACTGAACCAGGCACCAATAACCATCTGCTACTTCTTTACAGTAGAATCACAGGTCTAGGGCCTTCTGCTAGACATTCATGGCTTTTGTGTTATCCTTCAGATTCTAAGATTGCTGCTTTCTAAGTATAATCTGTGTTAAGGGTGAATCTAGCTGGATATTTCTTCTACTCCTTGAGCTCTGGCTGTACATTTGGGACATAACTGTTGTAGAATTTGGCATCCTGTGGATGCCATTTGATGGCTTCTGAATAAACCTGGCATGGCTTGGAGATAGTTCCATTTCTGAAACCACTCAATGCCTTTACTCTTCCAAAATCAGGTCAGGGTTTATATATGCCAATTGACTTTGCTCCTTCCAGATTAATTCCTAACTATTGACAGTTCTTGTACATCTGTGGTTCAGTGCTCTTCCAAAGGTTTATTATAGAAATGAATAGTATTCTCATACTTCTCCTCTTTGAAGTAAGAGATGCCAACTTGGGCAAAAGCTTTTACTCTCTATCTTTAGTCTAGTCTGTTTTTTCCTCCAACTTCAATGGACTTCTCACAAAGTTTTTAGGGTTTATTGTAGCTGATTTTTTCAAAGCACATCATGGCTTGATTGATAGGATGTAATGGCAGAGTGCACATCTTTGACTTGGTCACATTGTTCAAGGCTGCATCAAATCTTCTTACAGGCAGCATTTCCAACTCTTTCTGTATAGTTCTTCCTTCTTGTTCTCTGGAAGATCCTTCCCCACTGGCTCCCATTTGGATTCCTTGATGAGAAGAGTTGGTAATGTCAGTGTCACAGCTTCTTTCTCCTCATTCACACGGCCCAGTCTCTTTGACACTAAAAACTGTCATGACTTGGGCATTTTGTATTTCACGCCCAGATCACACACAGTTGCTTTGTTAGTTGATTTCCAAATATTGGTGGAGATCAGGCATATTGGAAGGGTTTGTCAACTTCCTCTCTTCCAGCCAAGCCTCCAGATTTTTAAACCCTCTTTAAGCTAAGCGATTATTTGTGTTATATTTTAAGCCCTCCTCAAGAGCTCACCCGGATTCTTTAAGCCAGTTTAAGAACTCAAGTACAATTGCTTTCTACAAATTTACCCCTTACATCAATCAGGCTTTCAGACAATTTTATAGGCTTCCTCATAAGCCTTCTCCTGGTAGTCTCCTTTCTTGAGATAGGTCAGTGGTTTTCAGTAGGGGGTGATCTTGCCCTGTAGAGAACATCTGGCAATGTCTGGAGGTATTTTCTTTTTTATTGTGGTAAAACACACATAACATATACAATTTTAACCATTTTGAAGTATACAATTCAGTGGCATTTAGTACACTCACAATGTTGTGTAATCATTACCACTATCTAGTTCCAGAATAGTTTCATCAGCCCAAAGGAAACCCCATACTGATTAAGCAGTCACTCTCAATTCCCCTTTCCTCTAACCCCCTGGCAACTACTGATCTGTATCCTGTCTTCATTCATTTGGCCCCTGTGGACATTTCATGTAAGTGGAAAAATGCAATATATGGCCTTTGCTGTCTGGCTTCCTAAACTTTACATGTTTTCAAGGTTCATCCAAGTTGTGGCATGTATCGGTACCTTTTTTTTTTTTTTTTTTGGAGACAGAGTCTGGCTCTGTTGCCCAGGCTGGAGTGCAGTGGTGCAATCTCAGCTCACTGCTACCTCCGTCTCCCGGGTTCAAGTGATTCTCCTGCCTCTGCCTCCGGAGTAGCTGGGATTACAGGCGTCCACACCACCATGCTCGGCTAATTTCTATAGTTTTAGTAGGGTCTCACCATGTTGGCCAGGCTGGTCTTAAACTCCTGACCTCAAATGATCTGCCTGCCTCAGCCTCCCAAAGTGCTGGGATTGCAGGCATCGGCCACCGCACCCGGCCAGTACCTCATTTTTTTAATGGCTGAATAAGAGTTACTATATGGCTAGATCATGTTTTGCTTATCCATTCATCAGCTGATGGACATTTTAGTTGCTTCCACCTTTTTGTTATTACAAACATTTTTGGATATCATGACTTGGAAGATGGTAATGCCATCTTGTAGATAGATACCACAAATGTTGCAAACATTCTACAGTGAAAAAAGATGGCTCTCACCACAAGGAATTTTCCAGTCCAAAATGCCAATAGTGCTGAAGTAAAGAAACCCTGGCAACTACTGCAGAATGATTACTACAGAGCAAATGTTCTGGGGATCTCACTTTATAGACTCTGAGCAACACCTGAATGGATCATCAATGTTATCAGCACTCAGGGTCTTATTGCTTCTCTATTTCAGTCAATTTCTAGAAGCTACTAGAACCTTGGCTCCCTTACCCCTTCCGCCCTTGCTCACGGTAGTTGAATGCTTGTTGAAGGCTACTGGACCCTTCTATAAGCTTGTATAAACTTAAGTTCAAACCATCATCTTTGCTTTCAATAGGCAGATGGTATTAATCTCAAAAACTCCTCTTTCATTTCAGGATCTGGCTCCTGCCACAGGATTTTAACTCTTTCCTAACAATAACATTTATACATATTGAGCTTTTAACATGAATTAGAACATGTCCTTACACGCATTATTACATTTAATTCTCACAATAATCTTATGCACTTGGCATTATTTTTATCTTTATTTCAGAGATAAGCCCTAGAACTGTTAAATAACTTGCCAAAAGTTATGTGGTTAGTAAATGGCGAAGTAGGTCTTCCAAGTTAGGTCTAATTCTCACACAAACTTTTTTACCCCAGTGTTATACACTCTGGGCATCTATCACATTTGACTAAATATCACAATTAATGCAGGAATGAACCCTGTACAGTCTTAAAAGCCTGGGTCTACTGAGGGAAATCCCGGCAAACTTTCTTCACTCACTCTTAAAATAATCACTCAAGGAATTGCTTGGGTTGCTTTCAATTAGTTAGGAGCAGCAGAAAGATCAAAAGAAAAACCCAAAGAATACAATAAAGAACATTTCTTTCCTGGCAAAAACCTCACTGGAAGACAATTATTTTCACAAGTATAATTCCCAAGGAACTCTGGGGAGTTAGAAAGCTGGGCCTCAAACTGAGAGCACACTGGATACTTTTGTTTTATGTAACCATCTTGGTAACTTTCATTATTTTCTGCTATTAAAGAATTTTACATCTTCTGTGTGTGTTGATGTCTTTTCCTCACTCATATTACTGTCCTGCTGAAACCAGACAGACAGCAAACTTTTTGAATGCAGGAACTACGTCTCATTAATTCTTATACTGCATATAGTATCTCAGAGATAAAAGTTAAAAAATGTTTGTTAAATAATACAATTCTCCAAGCGTCTTAGTGCCTTTCTGTCATGTAAAGTCTCAGATTATTGCTTTTCACCAAACAAATACCTAGAATATCCAAACTGTGTGCATATTACCTCAATTATCTCAGCAGAAACTTACAACCTAAGAACCTAGTCCTAGCAAATTGCATTGCCCTAGACAGTATGCGGGCTTTACCCTCTTTGGAAAGGACTACATGCAAAATGAAACCGGACACCAGCAATACCATCATTAATAAAAACATATGTTTGTACATTGTCTTATACTAGCTTCATGACAACATGTTAGCAGTTCAGAAGGTATATGAAAAAGATGCAACTCCAGAAATCATCACAGCAAAGAAGCTTCAAAGCTTAGCTGTAAGTCAATGGCAAAGGCAGGATTTGAACTCTGCTACTAACACCTTGTTAGTCTACACTGCTACCTTTAGGTCAACTGGCATATTAATGTAATGCAGTATAGGAGCTAACTCAGTAGAAACTTTTAATCAAGAAGCGAGAATGGGTAGTGTCAAGGGAAAAAGGGCTTTCTTTGCCATGTTTGCTAGACTGATTTTATAACAAAGTGATACATTTACTTTTTATTGCTAAACTCCCAACTTTTTCTTATTATTTAACAAGTAACACCTACCCATAAAGGCTCTTTCTTCAAACCACAGGAACTTAATAATACTTTCCACAAAATTTACATTTTCCTAAAACATAACATTCAGATTTAAAAAATAGCATAATAACTTATTTGGTACATTTGTAAATTAGAATTATTAGTAATGTTCCATATGGAAAGCTTTCACGACATATTGCTAAGAATATGATAAAGCCTCTTCACTCTTCTCTTTTACCTTTGTTTACATTATTTCAAATTCTGGTGATATTAAAGTTCTACTTACTTCTTCATTTTGAGGGGTTGTAGGAGGTCTTTCTAAATCCAGAAAATCTAGTGGTCTTTCACTTAGCGTAAGTACACGAGGTGGTGTTTTTAGTGCCAGGGGTTTAAAGGGAGTTGACTGAATAAGGTCAAGGTCTGCTGGTCTTGAAAATGAAACATCTTCATTATTTCCTAGGAGTTAAGAAAATAGACAAAGAAGAGAAAAGCGGGAGGTTTTTTAAAAAGACAGTGTTTTTTGTTAAAATGTATTTACTTCTTCTGCTTTTGAATTATACCTCCCAACGAGCATTAGTTTCTTTCAAAATATGCTTCCAGCGTACTGACATCTCACTAATATTTATCACTGTGGTACAGAAATAAGAAATTATGCAATGCATGATATATAACCAAAAAAACTGATATTCAGAATATATAAAACTCTTACAACACCCAATTTTTTAAACTGACAAAACATGTGAATAGACACTTCACAACGAATATATATAAATGGCCAAAAAGCACATGAGCAGATGTTCAAAATTATTAATAATCAGGGAAATAGAATTAAAATCACGAGATGGCACTGCACACCCACTCAAACAGCTAAAATTAAAAAGACTGACAATACAAAATGTTGGCAAGGACGTGGAGCAACTAAAACTCATACATCACTAATGGAATGCAACACCGTACTAGAATTTGGAAAATAGTTTAGCAGTCTTTCAAAGTTTAAAATAACTTGTAGTACATAAACCAGCAATTTCACTCCTAAAGATATGAAAACATATGTCCTCACAAAGACTTGAACCTGAATATTCACAGTGGCTTTAATCCTAACAGCTTCAAAAAAAAAAGCAATCAATGAATGAAGATGAATGGATAAACAAATTATGGTGTATCCAAACTGAAATATTACTCAGTAATAAAATGGAATGAACAACTGATATATGCAACAACAGAAAGAATCTCAAAAACATTACACTGAACAAAAGAAGCCAGATAAGAGTATATACTCTATGATTCCATTTACATGAAAGTCTGGGAAAGACAAATCTAGTCTCTGGCTATAGAAAGGAGACTATGGTTGCCTAGAGTTGAGGGGAAGGGACTGAGTGAGAAAGAGACACAAGGGAACCCTGTCGAGTAACAAAAATGGTCTCCATTTGGACTGTGGTGGTGGTTACATGGGTGTTTACTTTTGTCAAAACTCATCAAGTACACATTTAGAAATGTATACATTTTATGTGTGTAAAACCTCAATAATTAGTTGAATTACTAAAAAATACTGTGTGAAATTCAGACTATAATAATGAATGGAAATTTCAAAAGCATAAAGTTGCATTTTCCAACTCCTTTTCTAAATAACATTTAGAAAAACTCAAGTTTTCATAGAAACATACAAAACAAAGATTTAACAGGCAACCTTCTAAGTAAAGGTGAAATACCTGCCACAACAATCCTCTCCGGCACTTGCATTATCACACTAGCATTTGGAACTCCTTCTTGGAATCCTTGTTCCAGGTCAGCATTTGGTGGTGCTACTTTTAACTTTTCTGGGACCCTCATTCGCTGACTAATGCCTTCGGTATATTCCATTTCGTATTGAATTCGACTAATTTCTGCCATCTCAGCAGCAGTAGGAGAAGGAAATGTTGCCCCACTCACCCTGTGGGAGAAAAATTTAAAGACAGGGCTGACTGTTAAAATATCAGTCTCCTCTAAGTAGAGTAGCGAAGTTAGAAGACAATACCTTATAGAAAGAGAGAAAGGAAACTTCTCATTTGCAAGTACTGAACACATACAAAGCAAAAATAAAAGATGAAAGAAAATGATTTCCTCAACAAAATGCCTTCTTACTTATCAGCTGAAACTGTACCTTGAGGAAAGGAAACTTCTCATTTGCAAGTACTGAACACATACAAAGCAAAAATAAAGGATGAAAGAAAATGATTTCCTCAACAAAACGCCTTCTTACTTATCAGCTGAAATTGTACCTTGATATTGCTTAGGAGTAAATTTTTAAAATTATTATAGAATTACAACACAAATGTGTACATACAGATACATACACACACTCTCTCTGCATGAATAAATACGCATGATGCTTGTAACTGAAAAAATGCCTGCAATAAAATTTAAACTTAAATTTCCTCACCAATTTGAGGGAAAGCTGCTTGGACTTTAAAAATATAAAATTAAAAATTACTGTCATGCATGAAAACATAAAACCTTTAAACGACAAATGCATCAGTTATTCAAAACCTTTAAATGATAGATGCATAAAATTAACTCTGAATTTACTAAAAAACAATATGCAACTCCCTGAAAATCACATCATACAAATTAAAACTTCTCTTAATGACTGAGATGCAATGAATACCAAATTTAGAATTTGTAATAATAAATCCTCATGTTTGTATTCATTTTTGGAGGAATTGAAAGTTTTACACTATTAATTTGTATTTAATATCATATTTACATGTGTATTTTTTTTAATGCAGTAGAAAGAACGTTTCCGCCAATACAAACGCTGATAAATATGTAAAAGAGCATGGTTAGCCTACAGCAGTAAGCTTTGAAGCCATTGTCTCTCAAACCTGTAATACCAGCTCAACTGAATAAAATTTCACTGACCTTCCTAGCGGTGTGTCACTGCTTGTTCTTTTAATCATTTTAATACAGTATATACACGTCTATAATAGCTATTAAAATACTGCTACCCTGTAGTTCAGTTTACACAACAATTCCCCTACACATCTAAACTTTTTTTGGAGGTGTACATAACATGGACACTGTTTTTCCAGCTGTAAAAAAGAAAGAATAAAAATCAGTATTTCAACAATTCATTTCGTAGGAAAACTATGAAAAAAGTAAATATCTACTTAAAATGACTTTTGGATTTGAACATGGCTTAGGGCTTGATTTGAGAAACCAATTTTCAAATCTATCCTAAGAAGAGTTTTTCTATACCTCAAAAACCATAAGACAGTTTTAAGCACAGCCACTGTCTTATGATTCTGCAAACAGGATACACAGAAAGTATATCAAATATATATACAAATGTGAAGTCAGACTAGAAAAAAAAAATACTGCCATAAAACTCCTCTAATCATCATACACCAAAGGGGAAAAATCCTTTTTTAAGACTAAGCTCAAATGAAGAAATCATGAAGGGAATACAAAGGGTAAAAAGTAAATGTAACTGAGGTAGCCTACAAATGTGACATCTAATGGTTTCTTTAAATAGAAATACACTTCAAAATTTAGTGTAAACTTCAAATGGAAATTACACTCAATTTTTCGCAAAGACATTGTATATAAATAAAGGGCATAAAAAGTTAAACACAGTATACACGACTTTACCATGGCTAAGGTACTTCCTAAACTCCATGCTGGAGATGTAGCCCCACCCTAAGCCCTCGCCTCACTGAGATGCCTAGGAGAGTTCTTACAGGTTCTCAGGACATTCAGCCCCAGCAACTGGTTTAACTATGACTGCTAACTCACATCTTTTACTCTTTAACAAAAAGTCTCTGGGGACATAGATCTTTAAGGATTTGGCATGCAGACGATTTAAAGACTAAGAAAGTAAGCCAAAAGGGACAAATTTTACTCACAAATGTGTACCAACTACTGCTTGCTATTTGGCACTATCTGCTTCTGTGCTTCATATTAAATCCTTTAACTTGCTTCAATGTGCGTGTGCTGGATTGAGAGCCACTTTTGTCCCTGGGGAAGAAAAACAGGGGCTAATTGAGAAACTAGATGATACCACTACCAGGGATTCATTATTGGAAATTCTCCAAATGGTAACAGTCACACAGATGTACAACCTGACATCAAGAGACCAGTAAGAGAAGAAAGAAAGAAAAAAATGAAGCTTACCACCAATCTTAGTTCCACAGATGGGGTCCCATGACTATTCATTAGTTAACGCAACATAAAAGACTAGCTCTGGCATTATTTCTGATTTATGTTTAGAAATGCGGCAGATGAAAAATACGTAAGTTTAAATGAAGCTAATACTTATGTGTATATATGCATATAGGTACACATATATGTTAAAGAGGAACAAATGCATTGTAAATTTTTTTTTGTCACCCAGGCTAGATTGCAATGGAGCAATCACTGCTCACTGAAGCCTTGATCTCAGGGGCTCACATGATCTTCCTACCTCAGCCTCCTGAATAGCTGGGACTAGAGGCATATGCCACCACACCCAGCCAATTTTTGTATTTTTTATAGAGGCACAGTCTTACTATGTTGCTCAGGCTGATCTCAAACTTCTAGGCTCAAGAAATCCTCCCGTCTTGGTCTCCCAAAGTGCTGGGATTACAGGTGTGAGCCACCGTGCCCAACCCGTTTAAATTTTCATTCACTTACAATGTTAAAATTTTGAACCAGTAACTCATGTACTCGGTACAAAGTACACAAGCTATACAGAGAAAAGGAAGTGTCCCACTTCCAATCCTATCTTTAACCACCCAGGTTCCCACAGGCAACCTTTATAATCAATTTTTGTGCATCATTCTAGATGAAATGCTCTTCTAATACTTGTGTGTATCTCAAGCATAGCAAAAGCTCATATTCAGAACTAACACTGAAAAGAGCTACCTCGAAAAGATTATAGCCTTTGGTCATTATAAACTGAAGTTTTATAATAACAAACGAGAAGCAAGTAGCTAGAACCTCAGTATCTCCTTGAAACGTGCTTTCTCTGCAGTCCATTCATTGCATTTCAGTCTTATGAACTTTCTAGTAGTACGTCTCATAGGTCTCACTAGTATATTTCGTTCTGTACCAGCATCTTTTCTTACGACAATCTCCAAGTTTGTGAAAAACTATTGACTTAGAAAAAAAAGGTGGATACTGAAATGCCAACTTCTGGAAAGAGCCAAATTCTCCTGTAGCTGAACTACTTAAATGTAAAAAGTAACTGGAACTTTTCTACTAAAATTTAACACTGCACTATCCTAATTATTGGGTTTTCTGCTTAAAAACCAATCAAAACCTAATTTTTTCTGCCTCGTTAGACTGTGGCATTTCTGATAATATCTTTTGGCAATAAATAAACTTCTCATCATTTGGTGTTGATATGTTAATTCCAGAAGTTTTGTAACTTAGAATCCAGTAGGCAACCAGTACGTGATTCTGTTATATAACATAACAAAGAAGGCAAAATCTCTCTTAGAATCACAGATGATTTCAGATTTCTACTTTCTAAGCCCAGTGGTTCCCAAATACCAATAACTAACTAGACAAATTTCATGGTTTTTTTCTTTTTCCCATATTCACAGAGTACATAAACTTTTTGCTACAGTTAATTTTTTAACTCGACTTTTTAAAATCAAAAAAGTATTGTAAAAGAAAATTTTCTATCACTACCTTAAACCATGGCTGTACATATATAAATACAGATTGCAAAGACATCCTGTTACCAAAAAATCCTCATCTACATACCACGTAGAGTCAAGACACATGTCACTAGTGGGAAGTGTACCAACTTTGGCACACAGTGATTCTAGCCCAACTTTCTCATTTTCTGTATTAGAACACTGGAACCCAGAAAGCCTAGGAAGTAAATGAAACAAGTTGAGTCAAACTGACTGTGGTTGCAAATGTTTATACACTTCTCAAAGACAAACACACAAACAAACAAAAACAAAAACGAAAACACCCCTCCAGTTCTTCACCACCTGCTGTGTGGCCCTAGTTCACATAGACGGGCCACTCTGCACACCCTGTTTCAGTTCTCTTTCAAAGAAACTACATTTAAAAAGTCACTGCAAACTTGGAAAACTATATATTAATGAATTTTAAAATAAGGTGATGAATCCACAGAAAAGTTTCAACACCAGAAGAGAGGAGAGCGAGGACTAAACTTTGTAATTCTGAAAGGAGGCAGGTCTATCAGACAGGAAGGGAGAGAACACCATTTCCTTTCGGAAAGAACAGCAAAACCAATATACAAGCCTTTGAAACCAAAAGATAGCAGGTCCCCCAAGCAATTTAATTGCATGGGAAGACTACTAAGTATAACCAAATCGTCCTAATTTTTCTAAGGGTTTTTCTTTTGGGAATCTCATTAGCCAACGGAATTGAGGCAGAAAAAATGTTTTTCACGCAGGGAGAGAAAACATTAGTGATCATTCTAAGTCTCGGTGGATGAGAGGCCTGAATACAAATGGTTCCATATTTGGGCAGAAGGGCCAGAAAGCATTTTTTTTCCCCCTTTAATCTTCTCCAATGAAAACATGTCACTTTTGAAAGGGTGCTCTTCCCTCGAGAATGCCCTTTGCTTCTAACTCTGTGGGACGTAGGGGTGTTCTTTTACGATAATAATAATAATAATAATAGCACACGTCCTGCAGAGGAAGGTCAGAAGCCTGGCGGAACATGAACCGCAGCTTTCCTCCGGCTTCCCAGCTCCAGGAAGGAAACCCGAGAGCAACCGCCTGCAGCCACATCTGCGAGCAAAGATGCTCAGAGCCGGGCAGGGTGGCCCACAGCCACCCGCGATGCCACAACCTGGGCTTCCAACAAGGCCCTTCTTTTCCAACATGTACTTGCCACAAAACAACACAAAAACCTCCTTTTAAATAGGGCAGATTTAAGGTCATCCTGTAAGGTGTCAGGGACTTGGCAGGGAAGGATGAGTGAAGATTTACAAAGCCCGGCGTTCACGCTCACGGGACTCCCGCTGCTTCCCAAACCCCTATTTTCTAGTCGGAAAAGGCCGATTAATCCACATAAGGAGACGCCGAACCACACAGGGTGAAGAGGTTCGCCCAAAAACACCTGCAGAAGGCGCTTCTCTCCCTCGCTCTCCTCGGGGACTCAAGGTCCCGGGGAGGAGGAAAGACCAAGGTTGAAGGCAAGAAGCCCGGGGACGGGACTCGGGTCAGGGAGACACTACCGGGGGTGCCGGGCCACCGCGGATCCCTCTGTTGGCCGGAGGGTCTCGGCGGCGGCGCTAGGCCTAGCAGCCAGCTCGGGCGGCGGGTCGCGAAGAGGTCAGCACTCACCCCTGGGCCCACAGGAGGGTCCCGGCGAGGACCGCCGCCCTCCGGCTCCCGGGGCGCTCGAGTGGGCGCTCTCAGAGGCGGTTGGCCGAGAGCACGGAGGCGCCCGGGAACAGCACCGGCGGAGCTGCCCGCAAAGGGCCAGGACAGAAGCGCGAAAGGCCAAGGCTGGCCCCTTCAAGGAGCCGTAGCGGAAGAGTGTTCGTGGTCATGTGACGCGGAAAAGGGCGGACGTGCGGCCCACGCACTGGAACGGGTCCACGGTAAGCGATGCGCAGACATCTTTGTTGTGGGCTGACAGCCGGTGACGCCTCTTGCGGTTAAGTTTAATTCACACTTCGGCTTTATTAGATTTTGTAATCTTTAAGAACCTGGTGTTTGCAAGGTAAACCTTCGGTAGCCAATTAAAATAACTATTTCAGGACCATCAGCATCAAAATTTCTGTGCTGTGAGGCTTAGGAATTCTCATATGTAAATCAGCTGCGGGGGTGATTCCATGCATTCGAATTTGATACTTCTTAAGCCCTCAGATGATCAGACCTGGTCTTCCATGAGAATTCCGGGAGAGGGGAAGTTAGGTTTCACAGTAGTTGGCAGCGTCCTTTAGCTTTGGGAGAGCGCTCTCTGCTTCTGAACACCCAACCACAGACTTTCCCCCCAGGAAGCCCTTGCTTAGAGCAGGGAAGAGTGGTACCGTGCTTGTCAGCATGGGAACGCACTGAAGCCAAATAATGGAATATTTTATATGCCTTAGTTTTCACAAACACCTAAAGGTGTGCACATGACTTATGTACTCCTCTGCGATCTAATTGATACTTTAGAGATGTTACCGTTCTTCAGAATGATTTGGGAAGCCCTCTGAGTTGCGTTCTTGGGCTACTTAACACTGGTGTAGGGAAAGTGAAATATTTCCTCTTCCCTCTTGGGGTCTTGACTGGGCCTAAGAATTAAACTGATGAGGAAAAGAGTCAAACTCTGTAAAATATTTGAAGAGATTATTTGAAAATATTCTGAGCCAAATGTGTGTGACCATGGCCCGTGACAGAGCCCTCAGGAGGTCCTGAGAACATATGCCCAAGGTGGTTGGGGAACAGCTTGGTTTTATATGTTTTAGGGAGGCATGAGACATCAATCAAATAAATTTAAGAAATACATTGGTTTGGTTCAGAAAGTCGGGACAACTCAAAGCAGGGGCTTCCAGGCTGTAGGTAAATTTAAACATTTTCTGGTTGGCATTTGAAGACCTAGGATCCATAGAAAGGAAATGTTGAGGTTAAAATAAGAGATTGTGGAGACCAAGGTACTTTTGAAGTCTTATAGTGGCTGCCCTTAGAGACAATGAATGACAAATTTTCCTATTCAGATCTTTAGAAGGTGCTAGACTCTTACGTAATCTCTTTAGGATTGGGAGGACCTGGAAGAAAATGATCTAGCTATGTTAATAGAAATTCTATGTAGATGCAGATTTTCCCCCAACAAAGGACAGCTTTGCAGAGCCATTTCAAGATATGTCAAAAACTAAAAAACAAAATTGTCTGGACGGAGGGAGGGAGGGAACAAAAAGAACAAAGGGACTAAAATGGCACATTTCCGGGTTCTTCATTGTTAACTTTCCCCAGCCTGGGAAAGACAGGGGTCCACTGTCCAGGCGCAACCTGACCTCCGACGTAGAAAAACCGGAACCCGCCTAGCCACGCCTACTGCCCGCCCCAACCCGCCTATGTCCCGCCCACTGTCCTCCCACTCCCGGGCCCAGGACATAAAAGCCGCTCCTGGCGGGCCGCGGTGTGAACTTCCTTGGCACCTGCTTCTGTGCGGAGCTAGGAACCTCGCCTGAGAAGGCGGGAGCAACTTCATCGGCCTCCACTGCCGGAGACCGGTGAACCTCGCCCCTCCTTCACATTGGCTTGTAAATAAAGTTTTCTTTTACTTTGCCTACTTGCCTATTCTCTGGCATTTACTCTGGTGGTCGTTTGGAGCAAATCAAAAATGTTTTGGGATAAAATGTTTTGATTTTGTTTCTTGTCACATTATGCCAGTGTCAGATTGGAAAGCAAGTCACAATATATAGGGTTAAATAAAAGCCATCTGATGAGAATTTATGGATTGTAGGGCATGACTTCCTAGACCCCTTAGACAGGAATTTGAGCAAGATAAAAAAAAAAAATCAGAGCTTAGTCTCCACTGATGTAAAATAGAGACATAGAACAACAGGACGAAAGCATACAACTTTTATTTAGTAATTTTTATATTGACATTGGAGCCTTCCCTAGAAAAATGGAGACCCAAATTAACAGTTGGACCCTAAGTGCATTTTGGGTCTCTGTTTTTCTAGGGAAAGCTAAAAAGAATAGTAAATTGTGAAAATGTGAGAAAACAAGCAAATTTGGGTTAGTGCAGTTAATACAGAAGTGACTAAGAAGATATAGGTTGTTGTAACAAAGTGAAAATAAAAATCTGTAAGTTTGTGCAGATACAGCTCAGCTTTGACTCCCTGTCTCTGGTGTTGAGAACATCTCCCTTCTTCCTTGTACAGGCAGGGCCCCTTTCATGCAGAATTTTTATCTCCTGCTTTCAGGAAGGAGAAAGGAAAGCCACAATGCTCTTTTTGCATTTGCTTTTTTTTTTTCAAGTACCTTTGACTCGAAAATAATCTTTATGCCAAAGTGCCATATTTTGGGTTGACATATCCTACTATTGACAGAGCAGAAGCACTGCCGTTTTAAAGTGTCGCTTGATCAAAAACCACCTAAATCCAACCCAAAGGGTATCAGCCTAATGGCTAATGTCAGCATGACCATAAACCACAAATGACACATCCAACCAGAAACATTCCAACCCTAAGATAAACCCCTCTCCCACCAGACACATGCCCGCCGGAAGATAACCTTCCCTCTGACCGAAGCAATGTCAGCCCCAAGGTAACCCTTCCCCTCCAACCAGAGACATTCCAACCCCGTAATAAACTTCTCCACGCGGAAACAATCCAAGCCTATGATAAGCTCTCTCACTCTAAACCCTTGAATACTCTTAGTCTGTAAGAGAGAATGTTCCTGACTGAAATCGGCCAGAAGTCCCACTCAGGTTTATTCTCCAAAATAAACCTATCTGTGACTGTTGAGCCACTTTTTGTGTTTCTCTCTTCTTTCTTTAACTCTTACAACTACCCTACAGAGACAAATAAGCCTTTAAGAATAGATTGATTTTAGGAATAATCAGTCATTCTGAGTCAATCTTTTGTGGGAAGATAGAGATCAAGTTGGGAGATCACGTATTAGGTTGGTTCTGAGGACTAAGCTCCGATTTTTTTTATCTTGCCCAAATTCCTATCCAAGGGCCATTGGGGGGTCATGCCCTCCAAACCATAAATTCACATCAGATGGGTTTTATTTAACCTTGTCTAGCGTGACTTACTTTCCAATCTGACTCTGGCATAACAAGGAAGAAAATCAAAATATTTTACCCCAAAATATATTTCCTTGCCATACCTTGAAATTGTCCTGCAAAGTCTCTTGTGGGAAAAATCCACATTCTGTAGAGAATCCCCTTTCCCCCTTGTTTTCCTTCCTTCCTTTCCAGATCTAGGAGATAATCAGCTAAGAGCCAGGTACCCTTTTAGTTCTGATAAGAAATATTTTACAACCTACTCTCTCTCTAAAGTCTGCTGAGAGCTTCCTCTGAACAATAAAACTGGGTCTCCACAGTCCTTTTTCTTAACCTGAACATTTCCTTTCTGTGGATCCCAGGTCTTCAGATAAACTCAACCAACTGTCAACCAGAAAATGTTTAAATTTACCTATAGCCTGGAAGCCCCCGCTTTGAGTTGTCCCGCCTTTCTGAACCAAAGCAATATATTTCTTAAATGTATTTGATTGATGTCTCATGCCTCCCTAAAATATGTAAAGCCAAACTGCACCCTGACTACCTTGGGCACATGTTCTCAGGACCTCCTGAAGGCTGTGTCATGGGCCATGGTCACTCATATTTGGCTCAGAATAAATCTCTAAAAGTGTTTTACAGAGTTTGACTTTTTTCATCAACAGTGCAAAGGTAATTGCAGTTTGCCATTACTATCAATGGCAAAAACCATAATTACTTTTGCACCAACGTATGAAATCATAACTTTTAAAACTTTAGAAATGATGTTCCTCCTGCTTCCACTAACCTTTCCACTTCTTAATTACTTACAATTTGGCTTTTGATCCTGTACTCCCCTCAAAGAAAAACATTTTGAAATAACTTTCAAATGAAGATTGTGATCCAATTACCAAACCCGATGTCTTCTCCCATAAACCTCATTGTCCTTTATCTCCTTGCATCGTTTGGTTTCTGTTAAAATAAATGAGACAGTATTGTGCTCAAAGTACCTAACTGTCTAGTAGACGATTCTCAGAGAAAAGGCTTTTTCTCTTCCTTGTATAGGAACTCTACTCCCTCATTTTATGTAACATTTATTTATATTTAGCATATATATTAGTATATTTTTATATATATAAAATATGTATTCCTTTTTTTCACCATTAATGTGGACATTCTTGTCTTATGTTTTAATCCATCATTGGCTATTTTTGCAACCATGGTTTCCTCAAATGTTTTGTGGGAAAGGGTGGTATATAAGTTATCTCATCCATCTAGTCTTTCCCTGTTGTACTGGTTCTAGCCAATTCTACTTAAGTGTGCCATTGGAGCTTTGATCCCAGCAGGGTTTCCAACTCAAATTTTTTCCATTCTTCTCACTCTAGATACCATCTTCTGAATTCCTTTTTTTTTTTTTTTTCAGTTAATGGCCAGGTTATTTTTCCAGTCATCAGGGTTCAAAGTACTGAAGTTATCTTTCACTGTCACCCAAGTCCCATGTGATGGTTAATTTTAGGTGTCAACTTGACTGTATTAGAGGATACCCAGATAGCTGGTAAAGCTTTATTTCTGGGTATGTCTGTGAGAGTGTTGCTGGAAGAGATTGACATTTTAGTGAGGGGATTCAGTAAGGAAGATCTGCTCTTACCAGTGTGGGTAGGCACCATTCAATCAGCTGAGGGCCCATATAGAACAAAAAGGCAGAGGCAAGACAAATTTGCCCTCTCTCTTCTGGAGTTGGGACACTTCTCTTGCCCTTGAACATGAGATCTACAGATTCTCCAGTCTTTGAACTCCAGAACTTGCACAAGTGGTGCCCACATTCTCAGGCCTTCAAACTTGAACTCAGCCATGCTACCAGTTTTCCTGGTTCTCCGGATTGTGAATAGCATATTGTGGGATTTTTCAGCCTCCAGAATTGCATGAGCCAGTTTTCACAATAAATCTTTTTTTTTTTTTTTTTTTTTTGAGACGGAGTCTCGTTCTGATGCCCAGGCTGGAATGCAGTGGTCGGATCTCAGCTCACTGCAAGCTCCGCCTCCCGGGTTTACGCCATTCTCCTGCCTCAGCCTCCCCAGTAGCTGGGACTACAGGCGCCCGCCACCTCGCCCGGCTAGTTTTTTGTATTTTTTAGTAGAGACGGGGTTTCACCGTGTTAGCCAGGATGGTCTCGATCTCCTGACCTCGTGATCCGCCCGCCTCGGCCTCCCAAAGTGCTGGGATTACAGGCTTGAGCCACCGCGCCCGGCCTCACAATAAATCTTATCTCATAGATCTATCTATCTTTCTTTCCAAATACGCCTTTTTTTTTTTGAGACAGAGTTTCACTTTTGTCGCCCAGGCTGGAGTGCAACAGAGGGATCTCGGCTCACTGCAACCTCTGCCTCTGGGTTCAAGCAATTCTCCTGCCTCAGCCTCCTGAGTAGCTGGGATTACAGACACCCACCACCACACCCAGCTAATTTTGTGTGTGTGTGTATTTTTAGTAGAGATGGGGTTTCACCATGTTGGCCAGGCTGGTCTCAGACTCCTGACCTCAGGTGATCCACCCGCATCGGCCTCCCAAAGTGTTGGGATCACAGGCATGAGCCACCGCACCTGGCCACACCATCCTTTTTTTTTTTTTTTTTTAATTCAACTTCTATTTTAGATTCAAGGGGTAAATGTGCAGGTTTGTTATATGGGTATATTGTGTGATGCTGAGGTTTAGGATTATGAACGTTCTTGTCACTCAGATAGTGAGCATAGTACCCACTAGGTAATTTCTCATCCCTTGCCCCCATCCCTCTCGCCCACGTCTAGTAGGTCCTAATGTCTATTGTTGCCATCTTGATGTCCATGTGTACCCAATGCTTAGCTCCCACTTCTAAGTGAGAACATGTGGTGTTCGGTTTTCTGCATCTGTGTTAATTCACTTAGGATAATGGTCCACCTGCATCCATGTTGATGCAAAGGACATCATTTCTTCCTTTTTTATGGTTGTGTAGTATTCCATGGTGTGTATGTACCACAAAATTTCTTTAATCCACCGTGGATAGGCACCTTGGTTGATTCCCTGTCTTTGCCATTGTGAATAGTGCCGTGATGAACATATGTCTTTTTGGTAAAATGGTTTATTTTCCCTAGTATCCTTCATCCTTTAGATTCTCCCTTTTCAATGCTAACTTTCTGCTTTATCTGTTCTGTTCCTAATCCTAGATGATCACCCATCATCTGGGCTGTTATCCTTTTAACTGGCCTCCTCATACCCAATATTTTTCTTTCTCCAATTCTTGTTAGACATTGGGTCTACGTAGGACCTATGTTTCCAAATTGTGGCATCTCAAATATGAAGCCCCATTTTCAAAGGAAATTAATGATTTATAGCTATCTTCCAATTCAAAAGTTCATCACAGCAATCCAGTAATTTTTAAAAAACATTTGAAACTATGAACTAGCCTAGCAAGTACCATATATTAAATATTGGATCTCCCAGGTTATTGTTTATATGGTAATTCCACTCTTTGGCTCAAAATCTTCACTGAATCTCTAGTAGCAATCAATGAAGTACAAGTTCAACCTGGTATTCTAAACCCTGCCCAACATGGTCTTAACCTCCTGCCGTGCCGCTTTATTTACCACTGTGTATGTATATAAATATCTGTCATATATTCTTGACCATTAATTGTTCCTTGAGCTTGCCTCATCTCTTCCTAACTACTTAGCTTCATTCGTGCTATTTCTGCCACATGGAATGCCACCGTGCTTCTGACCATCTTCTGCTTCTTGAAATCCTGACTGCCCTTAAAGGACCACTGAAAATATCCCCTCTTTTTATGAATTCTTTCCTGAGGCCTCCAACTTTTGAACCAGTATTTGTTGTCCCTTAGAGCACTTAATCATGTTCTGTCTAGTATTAAAGTTATCCATGTATTTGTCTTATTTTTCCCTACCAGATTGTAAACTCTACGCTCGAGACCAAGGTCTGTGTCTCACTCATCTAAGTGTATGCTGTGGAGCCAAACGTATTAAGCATGTTGTAGGTCTTGGATATAAAATAATGAGACCCAGCTCCTTGTTTGGCTCAAAAATTGGAATTGAAGATACTACAATTCCAAAGCAATCATTCTAAAAAGGTTTTGAGCAGTCAGCATTTTTAGAAAAAACATGGAGCCTGCAAAATCCTAGGAAGGATCATATTTATCTAAATATTTAAGTTTAGCCTGGTTATTAAAAACCAATTTACATTTTCCTCTGTGTTTGCTTATCTGTTCATTTCTAATAGGTAGAACTGGGATTAGGGTGAGATGAGTTAGATGCCAATGGCACCAATTGAAGGAGGCAATCACTTTTTCGTCAGTCTCCTGCCAATAGATTACTAAGAATCCATTAGGGCATAATCAAAATTTTTCTTTCCAAACGAGCTTATAAATAGAGAATGTGCTTAAACACAGCATTCCTTTTTGACTTACTCGAAGTAAAAGTAAGTTCATTGAAATGGATTAGTACTTTTTTACTCGAAGTGTTTTCAAATTAGATTTTTTTGGCCCACCTATGACAATAGGTGACAGTGTTTCTGAAGTATTTATGTGAGCAACAATTTTCTTGATCTTCTTAGAATTATTACCCAGGATCACTGTTCATTCCATTTCTTCCCTTGATTATATCATTATTGCCATTTAATGCAGCCTGAAAGTTCTCTATGATATTTCATATTTTGCATGTATATGTATTTTAAGACAGAGTTGTTGTCCAGGCTGGAGTGCAGTGGCGCAACCTCGGCTCACTGCAACCTTTGCCTCCCAGGTTCAAGCGATTCCTCTGCCTCAGCCTCCCAAGTAGCTGGGATTACAGTATCTGCCACCACGCCCAGCTAATTTTTGTAATTTTAGTAGAGATGGGGTTTCACCATGTTGGCCAGGCTGGTCTCGAACTCATGACCTCAAGTGATCCACCCACCTAGGCCTCCCAAAGTGCTGGGATTACAGCCATGAGCCACCATGCCCAGCCTATATTTTGCATATTAAAAACCTTTTTTTTCCCACCAGCTCTCTACATTTGAAATTTTATGAATTGTTTTCCTTGAATAAGGAGTATTTGTACTATAAATGGGAAACAAGTATCAAAATATATGACCCATGATTTCTGTAATCTGTACGCTTTTCTTACTGATTTGTAAAGACTCCTTAAATACCTCAATAGAAAAATGAGCAAAGATGTGATTAGGTCCTTCACAGGAAAACAGGCAGTCATCAAAATACTTCTTTAATTTAAAGAAAAAAAACCACTAATTAAAAGTGACAAATATTCTGCCTCACTGCAATGAGATAGGCAAAGATGTAAAAGAACAGCAATATTCAATATTGGTAAATTAATAGGGAAATGAGTGTTTTCATTATATGGTTGATGCAGCTGAAAATTCTAGCAGCCTTTCTGGAGAGCATTTTTGTATATATTTCAAAAGCCTAAGATTGTGTGAGACCTTTGACTCTACAGTGTTCCTTCTAGAGATTTATCTTGAAGAAATAATTGGACAAACTTGTGGTGACATAGGTACAATATGTCTATAATATACCTAAATTGAATGTCTGTCAATTGGGGATTGATTGTCTTAGGTTATAAACCCATACAATGAACTGTGGTGCAAGTGATGATTAGTTCTTGTCTGTTGGTATGAAAATGTGCCCACTATGTATTAAGTTTTTAAAAACCTGGTGACAAAAAAGGCCGGGCACTGTGGCTCATGCCTGTAATCAGCACTTTGGGAGGCCGAGGCGGGTGGATCACAAGGTCAGGAGATCGGGAAGTCAGCAACCCCGAATGGAGGGACTGGCTGAAGCCATGTTTTACATCTTTGCCTATCTCATTGCAGGGAGGCAGAATATTTGTCACTTTTTTTTTTTTTTTTTTTTTTTTTTTTTTTGAGACGGAGTCTCGCTCTGTCACCCAGGCTGGAGTGCAGTGGCGCGATCTCGGCTCACTGCAAGCTCCGCCTCCCGGGTTTACGCCAT
Source organism: Trachypithecus francoisi (assembly GCF_009764315.1). Taxonomy (NCBI): domain Eukaryota; kingdom Metazoa; phylum Chordata; class Mammalia; order Primates; family Cercopithecidae; genus Trachypithecus; species Trachypithecus francoisi. The sequence goes on from NW_022681458.1 coordinate 13,556,783, forward strand.
TCTCCTGCCTCAGCCTCCCGAGTAGCTGGGACTACAGGCGCCCGCCATCTCGCCCGGCTAATTTTTTGTAGTTTTTTAGTAGAGACGGGGTTTCACCGTGTTAGCCAGGATGGTCTCGATCTCCTGACCTCGTGATCCACCCGTCTCGGCCTCCCAAAGTGCTGGGATTACAGGCTTGAGCCACCGCGCCCGGCCTATTTGTCACTTTTAATTAGTGTTTTGTTTTTTTTAAATTAAAGAAGTATTTTGATGATTGCCTGTTTTCCTCTGAAGGGCCTAATTACATCTTTGCTCATTTTTCTATTGAGGTATTTTAAGAGAAGCATATAGATTACAGAAATCATGGGTCATATATTTTGATACTTGTTTCCCATTTATAATACAAATACTCCTTATTCAAGGAAAACAGTTCATAAAATTTCAAATGTAGAGAGCTGGTGAAAAAAAAAGGTTTTTAATATGCAAAATATAGACATATTAATATAGGCATTATATGCAAAATATTATGCATAATATGGGCATGGTGGCTCGTGGCTGTAATCCCAGCACTTTGGGAGGTCTAGGTGGGTGGATCACTTGAGGTCATGAGTTCGAGACCAGCCTGGCCAACACAGTGAAACCCCATCTCTACTAAAAATAAAAAAAGTTAGCCAGGCATAGTGGTGGGCGCCTACTACTCCCGAGTAGTCCCAGCTGCTTGGGAGGCTGAGGCAGGAGAATAGCGTGAACCCAGGAGGCGGAGCTTGCAGTGAGCTGAGATTACACCACTGCTCTCCAGCCTGGGCGACAGAGCAAGACTCCATTTCAAAAAAAAAAAAAAAATAGCATACTTTTATCTCATTTCTGTTTAAAAATAGATTTATCACTTATCTTGGATGGGAGTGAGGATTAGATCATTGTTGTGGGAAGTCAGGGACCCTGAATGGAAGGACTGACTAAAGCCATGGCAGGAGAACATAAGTTGTGAAGAATTCATGAACATTTATTAGTTCCCCAAATTAATACTTTTATAATTTCTTACACCTGTCTTTACTGCAATCTCTGAACTCTAAATTGTGAAGATTTCATGGACACTTCTCACTTTGCCAGTCAATACTCTTGTGATTTCCTATGCCTGTCTTTGCGTTAATCTCTTAATCCTGTCATCTTCGTAAGCTGAGGATGAATGTCACCTCAGGACCTTGTGATGATTGCGTTAACTGCACAAATTGTTTAAACAATATGAAATCTGGGCACCTTTTAAAAAGAATAGGATAACAGCAATGTTCAGGGAACAAGGGAGATAACCTTAAAGTCTGGCTGCCTGTGGGCCGGGTGGAACAGAGCCATATTTCTCTTCTTTCAAAAGCAAATAGGAGAAATATTGCTGAATTCTTTTTCTCAGCAAGGAACGTCCCTGAGAAAGAGAATGTGTTCCTAAGGGGAGGCCTCTGAAACGGCCGCTTTGGGAATGTCTGTCTTTTACGGTTGTAGATAAGGGATGAAATAAGCCCCGGTCTCCCGTAGCACTCCCAGGCTTATTAGGACGAGGAAATTCCCACCTAATAAATTCTAGTCAGACCGGTTCTCTGCTCTTGAACCTTGTTTATCAATGACAATGCGTGCACAACGAGACATGGAAGTTCATTAGTGATTCTAGTTTCGCCCTGACCTTGTGATCTCGCCCTGACCTCCTGCGTTGTGATCTTTTGTCGCCCTTGAAGCATGTAATCTCTGTGACCCACACCCTATTCATGCACTCCCTACCCTTTGAAAATTGCTAATAAAAACTTGCTAGTTTTATGGCTCGGGGGGCATCATGGAACCTGCCAACATGTGATGTCTCCTCTGGACACCCAGCTTTAAAATTTCTCTCTTTTGTACTCTTTCCCTTTTTTCCTCAGACCAGCTGACACTTAGGGAAAATAGAAGAGGACCCACGTTGAATATCGGGGGTGGGTTTCCCCTGATAGATCTTAGCCATTTTTGTATTCTTCTTCATAACTTCTGTATTGTCTATTCTTTTTACAGTGAACATCTGTTATTCTTACAATCCAAAAAAAATTTATTTCCATTTTGTAAAAAAAGGACCAGCTTCAATTTAAAAAATGTTTATTCTTAGGCAATACAATAAAATAATATTTTAGATATAATTACAGAAATATTAGTACATTAAAATATTATAATCTTGTCAGTATATAACAATATAAAATATTCAATATATTTTAAATATATTTCATTTGGTTATAGAGTAAATATTAAATTAAGTTTAGTAGCAGTAAGTTACATTTGATACATGAAAATCTTTGTAAGTTAGCCATCAAATTCAAATGTAAGCATTATTTTAATACTTTCATAAATAAGTTACTTAATAACATTTATCTTGCTGAAAGACTTCTGAGAAATCGGTTATTTTAGCACACTGTGAAATTCCAAAGTTGAAGCCCCAATTTTATTTTATTTTATTTTTATTTTATTTTTTTATTTTTTTGAGACGGAGTCTTGCTCTGCCACCCAGGCTGGAGTGCAGTGGCCGGATCTCAGCTCACTGCAAGCTCCGCCTCCCGGGTTTAAGCCATTCTCCTGCCTCAGCCTCCCGAGTAGCTGGGACTACAGGCGCCCGCCTCGTCGCCCGGCTAGTTTTTTGTATTTTTAAGTAGAGACGGGGTTTCACCATGTTAGCCAGGATGGTCTCGATCTCCTGACCTCGTGATCCGCCCGTCTCGGCCTCCCAAAGTGCTGGGATTACAGGCTTGAGCCACCGCGCCCGGCCCCGAAGCCCCAATTTTAAAGAAACAGTTTACATTTTATCTGTAATATTAAATCTTCATAATTATATAAGCTACTCATAAGCTAAGTTACCTGGAAAATAATGCACATGAGCTATAACTTAGTGCCGAAGTACTTCTAAGTAAAGTCTTAGAAGTACGACTGAATAGCTGTTCATATGGCTTCATTGGAATTTCAGGTCTTAGCATCACTTGTCTTCCTCAGAAGTTAAATACTGATAAGAGGGCATGAGAAGATGGAGGCCTGAGTGGAGGCCAGTGGTTTGACATTAGCACCAGTCTAGGGCTTTTACTTATGAGTCAAAGTAGATGACCTTAGAGTCACCTGTGAGTTTGAACTTTAAATAGAGACATGGATGGAGCAGCTGTAGCCAGCTGTACTGGGTAACTGCCTGTAGAGTTGTTGCTTGGGTATTTGTCTAGAACAATATTTCTAGAAATACTTGAAAACCTTGAAAAACAAGGTTTTCTCAGTCTTTAGAGTACATCAGAATCATGTGGTGGGCTTGGTAAAACATAGATATTTTGGGCCCTCCCCCAAGAGTTTCTGATTCTGTAGGTCTGGAGTGGTCCCTAGAATCTGCATCTGTGACAAGTTCCCAGATGATGCTGATGCTGCTCTTCCAGGGACCGCCCTTTGAGAACTACTGGCCTATGGTGGGTTTGTAGAGATTAGCTAGCTCTATATGCCGCTATAGTACACTTGGGATAATGGGACGTTTTTAAAGCAGAAAAATTTATTCGTTAAGTGAATCTAAATAAGTGAAATGCCGCCCATCTTAGTTGAGATGTAAAAATGGCTTGACAGCAAACACATGAGCAGTGAAGGATGGAAACCATGTGAGCCATGGCCATAGTCTGTGCTGTCCTCTGGGTCACGTTTTTCACTTACAAAGCAATTGAGATTGAAGCAGTAGCCTGAATTTAAATATCAGCACCACCAACTCCACCTCGGTAGATCAAGAAGCATCTTCAAAGCTTTGTCTCTTGGTGTCTGGACTCTTAAGACTCATCAAATAGTGTTATCATCAAGTATAACACTAGTTTAATGTTTTGTAGATCTTGGTTTTTCTGCTGTTATTCAGACCTTATCTTCTCTTGGCTTTTCTAAGAGAAACTAGAAGCCCTCGGTTTCTCTAGGCATAGACCTTATTTTTAACCTTTACTTGGGCCTGCTGAATTATCATAATGAAGTATAACAGCAGTGAAAAGGAAGAAAAAACGAGAGGGGAGGGAAGCTACTTGTATATGTGAGATTCTTAACAGAGCAATGAGTTACTTTTTCTGGGATATTAGATCAGAAACAAGTCTCTTTTTTTCTCTTAGCATCTCTGTAGGTTAGTATAGTATCTGGGACATGCTTGGTGCTGAATAACATGATTGTTAAGTTGAATTAAGTAACCTTGGGAATGTATCAACACCTTGAAAAGCGGGTTTTAAGACATACAGCAGCCAAATTATACAGTTTGATACATTAAGATTTTTAAACAATGGACTCTTTCAATATGGTTTGTAAGAATATATAACATAAAAAGTGTTGCTTTTTTTTTTAAACAAAGGAAGAATTAGAGAAGTAACAAAGGAATAAATCTGTAAAACCTAGAGTGATGACATATTCAGAGCAATGAAAAAATAGATTCTGAGTCTGATAAACCAACAAATGGCTTAAGTCCGTTCGTGGATTATTGAACTGCTCCTTTACATAAGATATGCACCAACATTTATGGGATGAGGATAAAGTACACATTTCATAAGTAGTATTCTTGTTATTTGTGTGGGTATGCTGGTAAAAGAGAAGTTAAAGTTATACATATTTCATAGTATGTATATAACAATATCCTTTTAAAACTAATTCACTAAGGGGGAAAATTGTATATGCTTTGAATACAAGCAGATTTTAGAGCTACAGTGAAATGAATTTAATAAACAAAAAAATCTTTAAAAATCAACAAAACAAAACCATACAGTATTTCCAACAGTGTTATGGTTCCATCAGGGAATCCCCCTTTTGCGCTTAGCAGTGGGCATGTTTGAAACATTCCTAGAAAATCCATGAACCTCAGTTCAGTTCTGTGTTCCATCAGGCCTTATGGTCCTCAGCAGGTCTGAAAGTCCAGTTCTATACACAATGCTCCAGGATCCCATATGCCCCCTTCTCTTCCCATACCCAGGGTCTGAAGTTTCATGAAGGTGTGGTGGGGCAATCAAACACTGATTTAGCCTCCCTGAGTCTTAAAGACAGGAGGAGGACAAATGTGGGAATACAGTGGGCCAAATATTTCATAACTTGTAGCGTTCAAACTTCATACAATCACCATACTGACAGTGCCTTGGATGTAAGTGGAATAGATTTTTGGTGTTATTTTGTGAATAGTTGCTGCTTTGCCACAGGGAACTTTGAAATAGCACAGATTAGAGACCCAGATCACAGAACTGACTTGAAAGAACTGCTTTGTTCTGTGGGGAAACAAATGGAAACTTTGTACTGAGTCACCATGGAGCAATATTGTTTGGTTAAAGAAAAATACCTAAATAAAAGCATGCTCTGTCATTACTTTGTTCTTTAGGATGAAAAATAGCAGTTCTGCTGTCTCTTTTAGCTTTAGTGTCCTTTCTTCATGCACACCTGACAGCGACTTATTATTTTTTCTAATTCTCCAGCTTTCACAGTTGATGGAATAGGCTTTCTGAAATAAAAACAAACCAAAAAAAAAAAACAAACAAACTGATTTATGCATAAAAGGGAATTTTTGCTGAGTTTGAGTTTTATGAATGAATATTGTCGCTATTTTGAAATTTATTACAGGGTCGGCGTGGTGGCTCACGCCTGTAATCCTAGCACTTTGGGAGGCTGAGGTGGGAGGATCACTTGAGGTCAGGAGTTTGAGACCAGCCTGGCTAACATGGTGAAACCCCATCTCTACTAAAAACAACAAAAATTAGACAGGTATCATGGCATATGCCTTCTATAATCCCAGCTACTCAGGAGGCTGAGGCAGGAGAATCACTTAAACCTGGGAAGTGGAGGTTCCAGTGAGCCCAGGTCATCAGATTGTGCCACTGCACTCCAGCCTGGGCAACAGAGCAAGACTGTCTCAAAAAAAAAAAAAAAAGAAAGAAAGAAATTTATTATAGGACTATTTATCGTTATGGAAGAAGTATATTTCTGAAAAGGCATATATGGTGGCATTTTATAATTTTAGTCATATTTCAGCAGCATTAAAGAAACATAAGCCTTGATGAAAACTTACAGATCATCTTTTTTGTAATACAAACTACTCCCACCCTTTAAATAATCCACATTATTCGCAAGTCTTTCAATATAGTAAATTCAGATGAGAGATCATTTAGTGTGATTGCATCAAGTAATTTACTATAAATATATATACAAATGTTAAATGTGTTGAGTAATGACAAAACACTGATTTTTGTCTTTATTGGCACAGTAGTACAAAATCATGGCCACTCCGTGACCCGAGAACACAGGCAACTTTCAACAGTTCTGCAATTGAGTCATCAGATTCAGCTTGATGGTGAGTAGTTACCTGAACATTCTTTCTGGGTTTAATGAAGCCAGCCAGAAACTGTAGGAATTTGAATAGTAGTTGCACGTTCCTCTTCCATGACATTCTAGAAATGGGCTGGCTCGGAATTCTTCCAGGCAGGAGCCAGGGGAGGCCAGTGCTTGCCCGCTGCCCTCAGAACCTGCACTTGTGAACTACCACAATTTAAAAAATCTGAGTAAACACTCTGTCCACTGGGATTCAAATTTTCAAATCTCTACTTTTTTTTTTTTTTTTTTTAATGAATGGGCAACTGTGAGTAAAGAAGGGGGAGGAATGATCATAAGTGATGCTACAGATTAGAAATAACCACCTATGTGGCCAGGCGCAGTGACTCATGCCTGGAATCCCAGCTCTCATGCCTATAATCCCAGCTCGCTCTTTGGGAGGCCTAGGTGGGCAGATCACTTGAGGTCAGGAGTTTGAGGCCAGCCTGGCTGACATAGTGAAACTATGTCTGTACTAAAAATACAAAAATTAGCTGGCATGGTGGCGTGTGCCTGTAGTCCAAGCTACTCAGGAGGCTGAGGCAAGAGAATTGCTTGAACCCTGGAGGCAGAGATTGCAGTGAGCCAGGAGGTGGAGATTGCAGTGAGCCAAGATTGCACCACTGCACTCCAGCCTGGGCAACAGAGGGAGATTCTGTCTCAAGAAAAAAAGAAAAAGAAAAAAGAAAGAACCACCTGTGTGCAGCTATGACAGTCATCACAGTCACACATGGCCATTCCAGAGACTTCTTCACTAGCATTGACATCTGACAGCTTTTTCTTTAAAAGACTTTCTTTGCTTTTATCTCTGTATGAATGTGAAAGGGGCACAGATTTTGGAGCAGACAGACCTGGGTTCAGATCCTAGCTATTCCACTAAATAGTTGTAAGACCTTGGGGAAAGTACTTCATTCTTGTTTGTAAAACTGTAGATGATAGAAATGACCTATCAGAGTTTTCATAAAAATTACAGAGAATGTATATAAAGCAGTTATCTTATTAAAAATAGGCATTCCAGGCTGGGTGCAGTGACTCATGCCTGTAATCCCAGCACTTTGGGAGGCTGAGTTGGGTAGATCACTGGAGGTCAGGAGTTTGAGACCAGCCTAGGCAATATAGTGAAACCCTGTCTCTACTAAAAAAACAAAACAAACAACCAAAAATACAAAAATTAGCTGGGCGTGGTGGCACACACCTGTAATCTCAGCTACTCAGCAGGCCGAGGCAGGAGAATCACTTGAACCTGGGAGGCAGAGGTTACAGTGAGCCAAAATCATTCCATTGCACTCCAGCCTGGGTGACAGAGTGAGACTCTGTCTCAAAAGATAAAAATAATAAAAAAAGAGGGATTCCGTTATCAATAAATGGCAGCTACTATTCACCTAAATTTCATAATAGAATTTGTAGGTAATCTCCTTCTGAGAAGTCTTTTTTTAATACTCCATTATTTACCAGAAGTAAAAAAAAAAGTGTATTTATAGATTTTCAAGGAAATGTCTATGGCATGTTGCACCCACTGACATCAGGCAGCATCGACCCTGGGAACCACATTTTACCCAGCACAATGTAACATTCTACGGGTAGTCTTTACTATAAAACTCCTGTTCCTTTTCTCCTCACCATGATGAATGAAAATCCTTTCCAGAGAGAAATCCAGCCATGAGGACATGGAGGAATGTCAGTGGTTTGGCTGTGAACGGCTATGGCGATCGCAGGACCTTCACAAACAGTGCATCTGTAACATGAAACAAAGACACTGTGGCAGCATTGCCACTTTCTGCACTGTGATGTGCTGCCTTACATTCCATTACAAGGGAAGTGATTCACTTGGTCCCATTGTAAAACTAGGGGATTGGATTTTTACCTGCTTATGTAAGGCTCAAGGGCCCTGCCAGTAATGGGAGCCATGTTCATTGGCATCAGAGCTGGTGTGGACAGCCAGTATGAATAATCATTTCGAGATGCGAAATTACATACATCATTGACATTGCAGAATAAGAATGGCATTGTGGTAAATCGCTGCAGGCAGCTGCCCAGAGTTCCTAATGAAATATCAGACTGAGAATCACTTTCAGTAAATTAAAGTTATTTTCGGCATTGCTACTAGAGAGAAGCTAATTAAAACGTAACCTGTAGCAAAAGCTGGACAAAGACAACACAAAAGAGTTATCTGCAAAGTGTAGTATTGAAAAGTTTTCATACTGATAGAAATCAAAGATCCAATAGGCAAACAAATCTTCTTTCTCCCACCTTTAATACTTCCTGCGGCTCTTTCTTTCTTTCTTTTTTTTTTTGAGATGGAGTCTCACTCTGTCACCCAGGCTGGAGTGCAGTGGCCGGATCTCGGCTCACTGCAAGCTCCGCCTCCCGGGTTTATGCCATTCTCCTGCCTCAGCCTCCCGAGTAGCTGGGACTACAGGCACCCACCACCTCGCCCGGCTAGTTTTTTTTGTATTTTTTTTAGTAGAGACAGAGTTTCTGCTAAACCAGGATGGTCTCGAACTCCTGACCTTGTGATCCGCCCGTCTCGGCCTCCCAAAGTGCTGGGATTACAGGCTTGAGCCACCGTGCCCGGCCCCCTGTGGCTCTTTCTAATTGATCTAGAACATGGGGGCTAGCATAGGTCAGCTGGGATAGTGTTTTTGCTTCAAAGTATTCCCACTTATTCATATGTACATAATAGCTAATTACCAGATAAAGGTTTAGAAAAACTATTATTTGTGAAATTAAAAAGCAAACGGGTAGGCTGGGCATGGTGGCTCACACCTGTAATCCCAGCACTTTGGGAGGCTGAGGAGGGAGGATTGCTTGAGCTCAAGAGTTTGAGACAAACCTTGACAATATAGCCAGACCTCGTCTCTATTGAAAATCAAAAAAATTAGCTGGATATAGTGGCATGTGCCTGTAGTCCCAGCCATTCAGGAGTCTGAGGTGGGAGAATTGCTTGAGCCTGGGGTGTTGATGCTGCAGTGAGCCGTGTTGCACCACTGCACTCCAGCCTGGGTGATGAAAGTGAGACCCTGTCTAAAAAAAAAAAAAAAGAGAAAAAGAAAAACACCAAAAAGATAAACGCAGATAGGTGGTTTAGGGGGTTTTAGGGGCAAATTGTTTGCACTGAATGGGAGGAGCTGGGCTGGCATTCCTGAGCTAGGCTCCTTCCAGCATTTTACATTCCAGAATGAAAATTAGGCCAGTGTTGTTTTATTTGCTCTCTTTAAAATGTGCCAGGAGATACTCAAGGTTGTTTACACTTAACTTCAGAGGGAAGCATCCTAGGCTGTAAAGATTTACAATCTGCATGTGGAACAATACAACTGGCAAATGGGACTGGGACATTACCGAGGTCTTGTCCATGGGCTCGTTCATTCCCTTGTACAAAAAGAAAAGAAAACCCACTGTAGAGTGGCGCTGTCCCCTCTGGACATGAAGGGATTGCTGTGGTTTGACTGTGTCGGGTGAAGACAAAGCCTCTCGTTGTCCAGGTTGCAGGTGATCCACTGTCTCCACGTTTTCCTTTCAAACCTGGCAATCCATCTGATCCAGGTGGTCCTTCAAAAAACACATTCTAAATGTTGCAACAGACAGAAAATCTTAAACTTGTTTTTTCAAAGTACTAATTTAAATATATGTGTATATATATGTTGAGCCCCATATATTGAAAGAAATCCTGGAGAAGAGTGGCTTATAAAAATGGCCAAACGGTATTATTAAATGTTAAGCAGTTTATCACACAGTGCCTCTTCTTATCAATCTTTGTGTGAAAATCTGATGAGTTTTTTGAGATCAGGTCTTTATCTTTGAATGCCTCTGTGAGGCCTGGCACAGTGGCCTGCCTGCATCTGGTAGGTCTTATGTATGTTTTTTATGAATAAATGAATGAATCCTCCTACAATGTGATGGGAGAAAAATCCAATATCTACAACTTAAAGTCTATTCAAGTAGATAATAATAAATTACTTATGGTTTTGATAAATTCACAAATTATTGCAACATTGTCTACAATAAACAATTGCAGAAAACACTGAAAGCTCTTTTTAAAAGTTCAAACTTCAAGAAAGTTTTGATCAATTTGTAAGGAAAGTAAGACGAGAAGGTTTTTTTTTTTTTTTTTTTTTAACTGTAATAAGGGTTAATTTATTTTATTTATATGAGTTAAAAACAAAGTAAATGCTTTCTGTACATTTTTCTCCCTGTGTAGAAAAACTTTCTATACTTTGGAGTGCGGAGTTGGACAAGGCTAATCCACCCTTGTCATGTTCTAGATGAGGACCAGTGAGCTGTCCTCTCTTCCATTCCTCTTGAACTTCCTTCTCCTTTCTTTCATTGAACAGCTATTGTTTACGGTATTGGCATTGGCTTCCACCTCCTCACCCCCATCCATTTGTGCAGCCACTGTACCCAGACTCCCTCCCCAACCAGATTTGGGCCATGGTTCTTTAGGGTCCTAAGGAAGCACAGAGAAAACAGAGGCGGTTAGACTTTGGGCTACATCATCACAGGAATTCGTTTTGTTGGCCACAAACATCCATGCCCCTGGGAGTCAGGCATTGTCACAGTTTAGTCCTGACTCAGAAGTCAGGACTTCCCACAAAAATTTGTAAAAGCCCCAATATTATATATTTTTTCAATTTTCTCTGAATTCTGCCCACTCTTGTCTCCTCCAGGGACCTTGAGTGGTTTTTTGAAATTAAAAATAGGCCACATCCAAATTCTCCAGTCTGATATCTTACTTGAAAAATCCAAGTTGCCATGGTTTTAATATATTGGGGAGACACATTTTTCTCTTTTCCTAACCCCTGCCCTCATTCAGAGGGGGTATAATTGACCCCAAACAAAAGATGCCTCCTGATCTCTACACAGGAATTGGAAAGTGATTAGCTGAGCAGGGCAGGAACTGGAAGTGAGCTTTTGTACAGATGTGTGATATCCAAGGCATTTCCGTATCTCCAAGAAGGGGGCCAGGGCTGTCAGTTTATGCCAGTGCAGTTTGACTCTTAGATCCCTTTGTCATTCTTAGATCCCTTTGTCATTCTCCAATGCTATGGAGATAGCATTCAGTTCAATGCTGTGGAGATAGCATTCAGTTCAATGCTGTGGAGATAGCATTGAACTGTCTACTTGCTAATTAATTCTCAACAAAAGTTGTATTGCAGTGCCCTTGCTCTTGCTGTTGCCCCATTCTTAGGGCATTAAAGCCTTGGTCATTAAAATTTTTAAATTAATAGAATTATTAATAAAAGTGTTTTGTCACTTCAGAAACCACACTTTAAGGAAAGTTGAATGATTAATAGTACTCCACTGTGCACCCATGGCAACACTAAATCATATGTAATTATGCAATTAGTATTATAATATTAACGTCATATTTGAATTTTTAAAAATGTAAGTCTACAGTCTTTACCATTTTAATATAGTAGATCTGAGCATAATATATGCCAGTAAATTCAGAAATCACATTTAGAATTTTTCTTGCTTTAACAAAGTCAGCAATCCTAAAAAATAGAAGATTTGGACATCAAGGTAGTTTCCAGAAAAGTGCTTTGAAACATTTGCAGAAGGTAGATGTTGATCCAAGTGTCAAACTGACACATACAGCATATATTCAGAATAAAACACTATATGTAAGAGGCCCCTTTTCATGACACACATGAATTGTTGAATTCTATTCAAGAATAGCTTTTTGTTTTTTGAGATGGAGTCTCACTCTGTCACCCAGGTTGGACTGCAGTGGTGTGATCTTGGCTCACTGCAACCTCCACCTCCCAAGTTCAAGCAATTCTCCTGCCTCAGCCTCCCAAGTAGCTGGGATTACAGGCACCTGCCACCATGAAGAATGGCATTTTTGAAAGATGGCTTTCTTAAAAAAGGATACTAAGTTGCTCTTCTATGCATACCAAGGTAATATTTTTCTAGCTACGTACTTACGTACCGCTCCTATAAATAATAATTATTAACTAATTACTCCTGTAAGTTATTAAAAACAGGTATTGGCCTTTTTGAAAGAAGAACACCCATAGGACTTATTAGTTCTATTTGTCCTCGGGCTAAACTGTGCATCAGTTTGGAGCCCATCTGACCAGCGAAGAGGTCGGAAAAATAGTGTGTTCCAATAATTCTTGATTCTCATCTTCCAAATTAACATTTGATCCTTGGCCTTTGGTCTGATCTGAATAACATAAACTCAAAGGCCTAGATAACTCATAGTCACCCACTCAAACAAGACCTCTTTATGTCTAAATAACACTTCTTCAGTGAGGAAACAAGCTGGGTGTTTACCTGGCTCTCCTTTAGAACCTTTGTTGCCTTTTTCTCCAGCTGGTCCAGGACTTCCTGGTTTTCCATCCTTGCCTGGCTTACCTCTTGGCCCACAGGGTCCTAGGCAAAAACCAACACTGCATTGCATTTTATCATATAGGATGAAAGATAAGGTGACCAACCATCCCGTTAACCCAGGACTTTCTCAGTTTCAGGAATGAAAGTCCTGCATCCTGGGAAGGTCCTCGGTCCTGAGCAAGCTAGGATGATTAGTCACCTAACTTGTTAGCCCCACTTCCCAAAAAACAAGGCTCTCGAAAATGAACTATGAGGATACTTAATGCAGTAGTTTAAAATTGTGCTGCAATTTTGATTTATGTTCTTCCAGAATTCACTATGTCCCTGAATTGATCAAACTAATAAGTAATATCTTTATCTCCTAGGAGATTCAGACACACTTAAGGCGTGATCATTCCATTCAGAAGCCTATTACAATACGCTCTGCTTGTGTAGAGGGGTTAGTTCAGTTTCCAAACACCAGTATTTTGAGAAGATTCCTAAATCATTATTTTTTCTAATACTTTGCTGTACAAAGTGTTAGAAAAGTATAAATTCACAGAACTCAGGTATATTCAGACAATCATTTAGAAATAGAACCCCAAGACTGACAGTTGTCAGAGGAGATAGACATACCTTTACCTTAATAAAAAATAAAAAAACAAAAATATGCTCCCCTAAAGTGTATTTGTTCAAGTTATACTATGTACAACAGCTTTCAATAGATTCCAAGGTCTTTTATTTGCTGGTCAAGGGTAAAATGAGCTCAATCCTAAGACTGTGAAAACCACTATCATGTTCAACATTTTCTGTGAAGTTGTATCAGCTGTTTCCAAAGCAGTTTACAGGTATTTTGGTTCAACCACTTCCTAGTGATCCAAGTCAATGCTGCCAGTCTCACACCTAGGTTTCCAGGTGGCCCTGGTGGCCCAGGTTCGCCCTGCATCCCTGGTTCTCCAGGTGTGCCAGGTGGCCCTGGGCTTCCTGGAAGGGAGATAATCTTAAGTGTGCCAGGGTCTCCACGTATACCTGTTGACATAAACATAAGAAGAAGATGATGGCTTCACGGATGCGTTACCTTTCTTCATTGAGATCAATAGTAAGGAAATTTATTTACCAGGTGGTCCTATTGGCCCAATTGGTCCTGGAGGTCCAATGGATCCTAGAAATCCAGGATTACCCTTTTCTCCTAAAAACAAACAAACAAAAACACAATGTGATTCCACTTAGATCAATGAGTCTCCTACTTCTTCAGGTTGATGATTGACTCTAAGGACAAATACTAGAAGTGTGCCTGGAGGCTCTGTCCTGTGGGTTCTGTCACAAGGGCTGCAATTTCATTTTTGTTCACATAGGTTTTGGCATGTCACTGGGACCCAGTAGGTCATGCTTAATGAGTCTGTAAAGAAATATATTCCAGAAGCAGGCATGAAGAACTTGTATTTTAACACTGAAGGGGAAGGGTCCTTAAGAGTCCAATTTTTGAGTTCAGAAACCAATTTGATATTTAAGGTAAGATACAAAGTCACATTAAAACCTATTTTACCATCTGGTGAATTATATTGCTTTGTTGTCATAGTTATCTACTTTCTCAGCTTATTACTCTAGCTTTACTCGTAGCCTAGAGTTAGTTACATCAGGAGTTCTCTTGAGCACATAGAGAATATTTGCTTTGTGCCATATTGTTGTTTTAGTATTGGATTCAACTGGATATTCTGTGTCCTAAATGGAGTAGCCTGGTACTGCCAGCATGAACTAATCAAGTGGTAAGATTTCTCTTGCAAGCACAGTCTTTTACACAAATAAAACAAGGTTACTGAGAGCCGTTCATCTGGAGAAATACTCTATTTTAAAGAATCTTGAAATAGTATAGTGGAGCCTTCCTACTTCACTCATATCGAGGTCCTATTTGTACTAACCCCAGCTGTCTGTACTTCAACAAACACTTGTGTGCCCTAAAATATAAATTGAGGTTATCGTATTTGCATATAAAGAGCAATGCACAAAAACAGTACCTTTCACGCCCGGAAACCCCTGGAATCCAGGATCACCTCTGAGTCCTGGAAGACCTGGAGTACCTGGTGCTCCCTATATTTCAAAAAAAGGGAGTAGAACCAAAACAAATCTTTTAAAATTACTAAATTCACAGCAGTTTTTAAAAAATGCAAATAGGATATAATATTATGTTGGATGAGAATAAGCTGAAGTTAGCAGACATCATTTTTTCAATCAAGGCTATAACTCCTTTGGCCACTTAGAACCTTTCCTTAGGACTATCATTTTAAAAGTAAAATAAAAGCTTCCCTTAAGCCCAAGAGCAAACATACCTTCTAATGTTGTTGTATGTTGTTTTAGTATTGGATTCAACTGGATATTCTGTGTCCTAAATGGAGTAGCCCAGTACTGCCAGCATGATTTTTTATTTTTTTCATTTTTTTGAGACAGAGTCTCGTTTTGTCATCCAGACTGGAGTGCAGTGGCATAATCTTGGCTTGCTGCAACCTCTGCCTCCCACATTCAAGTAATTCTCATGCCTCAGCCTCCTGAGTAGCTGGGATTACAGGCATGCACCACCACACCTGGCTAATTTTTGTATTTTGAGTAGAAACAGGGTTTCACCATGTTGGCCAAGCTGGTCTCGAACTCCTGACCTCAAATGATCTGCCCACCTCAGCTTCCCAAAGTGCTGGGATTATAGTAGTGAGCTACCATGCCTGGCCCAGAATGAAAATTATACTCATCTGTATTTATAATTGTTGCAAAGACAACAAAACCATTGTTGAGTTATAGCACCCAAGCATCATTCTAACTAAGCTAGCAGAGCCATAAATTACTCTTGACCATGATGATAGGAGAAGTAATGTCCAGGGATGGGAGTGTATAGGAGTTGTCAAGAGAGAGTATTTGACAGGCATATTTGACAAGGATGCAATAATCTAAGCGGGAAGGAGGTGCTCTCTTCTTGTGAGGCTCACATGAACTGGTCTTATAGCCAGAAGATGCTCAAGCAAAGCCATAGAAGGAGGGAGGAGGGAGCAGGGCTTCTGAAAAGAGCTGTTTGTCAAAATGTATGCTAAATCTACTTTCATACTGTCCATATGATTTGAGATAATGCTATTACCTGAGAATAATGGGCTTTGAAGGTCATGAAAAGTGCCAAGAATAAAACTGGCCTTGAACCAGCTATCTTTGGAGCAAGAAGACCAAAGAAGGAACCATCTGATTGCTTGGATAAAGCGTTGTTAAAAAAAGAAGAGAGAGAAAACAGAACCATCTGATCAAGGACTTGCTGGCTTCTCATTTCTGCCTGTTCCTCTTGAGGCTAAGGTAACTATGAAAAAGAGCATGTTGCCAGGGTTATCCCTGGTAGCAGGAGGGAGCTGTTAAAGGCCGCAAGCCAGTTGAGACATCCATCAATAATTGTCTTTCAACTGTACGTATAGAAGCCTATGAATGACCATGAAATCACCAGAGGAGTTAAGTAAGATCATGTTTCCAAACCAAGCTTTATACATCCCAGTGTCCTTGGAAGGTCTTTAGATGTAACTGTGGATCAAATTGGCAACTTTCAAAGAATCATGGAGAACACAAGAGACACTTACAGACTGAAGATGGGCAAATATGTCATTTTTCAAAAAAAAAAAAAAAGAAAAACATTTAAAAGTAGATTCTGGAAATCAAATACCAAGACAGCTTAAGAGTGATTCCTAACAATGAGCTATGGCAAAGTACCTCATTATGCATCACTGATGAGGTTAGTAGAGGACAAAATGAGTTATACCGTACATGTTCTGTACATTGACCATTTACATGGTAGAGAGAGCTGTGCCACGTGCCATGGTAGCTCTCTCTACCATGTTTTTGTGGCCAAAATGGCTGCTGCATAGAGGAACAAGGATAGATTTAAAGCTTGGTGAATGGCCACGTCGAAAGGCAGTTCATTAAGGGATTAATTCCAGCTTGTAGAGAGAGAACTCTGGGCACAAAGAGCTGCTTTGTAAGTGTTTCTTGGATCAGCAAGTGATGTCCTCCCTCTTCTTAGTCTAGAAAATCAGACCTCCATTACCTGACTCCTGCTTAGCCCTCCAGACTTCTCTCAAGGTGTCCTCATTCCCACCTCAGGTCCAGTAATAGAGTTGTGTGTTTGTCACTCACACACACCCATTGTCATTTTGCTCAGAAAGCTCCCTTCCTCCACCCCACCCATACCCCTGCTTTTCTTATTTTCTTGGATAACTCCTATGCGTCTGTCAAGACTCAGACCAGGCATCAGTCTCCTCGGGGAGGGATCTTTCCTGAGCGTCTTCCCTCTACAGTCTGGATTAAATACCCTTCCTCTGTGTCCCCGTAGCCTCCTGCATTCTTCCTACCACACGGTGTGAAAATGGCCTGTCTCTGTGCCTATCACCCTCACTTTGTTGTGGGCTGCTCTAGGGCAAAGGACTGTAGCTTTTTGTTTTTCTATCCATTGGTACAGAGTAGACACTCAGTTAGGATCCCTGAGTCACATTCATCTATTCAACATCTGTCTCCAAGGATTTGATGTAGACAGAGGGATCAGCTCATCTAATATGCTGCTAAGAGAAAGCTAGGGATGACGGCTGTGGCGTTGAGAGACAGAATATGAATTGAGAGATCGCAGGCTGGGCGCACAGGCCTAAATGAATAAGACAGTGTCTAAGATTGATAAATGTAAAAGTTCTACACTTAAGTCCCAAATAAACATCAATAACAACAAGGTAGGCAAGAAATAATAGAGAAAACTTAGTAGCAGTTCATGAGGAAAAGGCCCATGGCCTTTAGTTGATTACAAGCGCAATGTGGAGACAAGCAGGTCAGCCCAGTGGCCCAAGTGGAATTTTAGGTCTGATTCCTAAAATGACTCGTCTGTCCTTTTGCCACTCACTGGGGTATTGACTTCTAACTTCTGGAGGGCATTCATTCCAGAGGCTATATTTTTTAGGGCAATAATGAGAAACTAGGGTGTATTCAGTACAGAGGCAAAGCTGATAAATGGTTAAACTGAATTTGAAAGAACCAAGTATTTATCCAGGAATAAAATAATTGGAAAGAAATGACAGTTAGCTAGAAACATTAGCAGGCATTTGGGGGGCAGAAAATAAATAGGCATTTACAGGGGAAAGCAGAAAACTTCAGAAGCATATAAGTAGAGGAAAAAGTGACAGTGTCATTTAGAAGGATTCTGAACTCCCAGCTGCTTTTTGAAGATTCCATCACTGGACTTGTTCAGAGTCTAAATAAGCAAGGGTCTGGAATGCTGTAGAGGTGAGTCCCTTACAGACCAAAGTTTTGGAGGCCTCTTAGAGGCCAAATCATTCCAACTCTGAAGATTTTTTGATTTTCAGAAACTTTTGGACTGTGTTCCCTTAGGCATACTGCACAGATGCATCAAAAATTGTAAATGTTTGCTGCTTCCAGGCCCATCTGATCTGGCAATTAATTTATAAGAGTATAATAGCACTCTTGTACTAACAGTAAGTCAATGTTAATGATATGGTTTGGCTGTGTCCCCACCCAAATCTCATCTTGAATTGTAGTTCCTATAATCCCCACATGTCCTGGGAGGGATCTAGTGGGAGGTAATTGAATCATGGGGGTGGTTCCCCCATGCCATTCTCATGATAGTGAGTGAGTTCTCATTAGATCTGATGGTTTTATAAGAGGCTACCCCCTTCACTTGGCACTCATTCTGTCTCCTGTTGCGGTGTGAAGAGGTGCCTTCTGCCACGATTGTAAGTTTCTTGAGGTCTCCCCAGCCATGCAGAATTATGAGTCAATTAAACTTCTTTTCCTTATAAATTACCCAGTCTTGGGTATGTCTTTATTAGCAGCATGAGAATGGACTAATACAGTTAACAATATCAACAATATATGATATAATAATAAGTGGATATTGAATTGATAATGAGTCAAAATAATTATCCATACTCACCAGATGACCTGGTGGTCCCATGTCTCCTACAGTTCCAGGTGGACCTTTTGGGCCAGGGTGGCCCATAGACCCTTTGTCTCCTTTTATGCCTATTACGTGACTCCCTGGAGGTCCAGGGGGACCAGGCTCACCTGAATTCATGAAAAGTCTGTCAGTATTGCCAGCCGGGGAGCTTCGAAGGTTCTACCTATCAGTGATTGTTTCTAATGAAGTATAAACCCTTCACTTAGCATTACCACAAACATTCTTTCCCCTGGGGCATGCGATGGGATTGTGGTAAAGATAGGATGAGATGGTGCCAGTGAAGCACCTGGCACCCACCAGCAGGATCTGCTTCTCCCCAGTGAGGGTCTGTTACAGCAGAGTCTGTGCCTGCTTCCCTAGAGCCTAGCCCAGCTCTAGGGATTCAACAAATAGAGTTGAATGAATGCATCACTGTCTTTTAGGCTAATTAATTATTATTAGTATTTGAGACAGTTTGGTTCTGTTGCCCAGGCCAGAGTGCAGTGGTGCAATCTCAGCTCACTGCAGCCTCTGCCTCCCAGGTTTAAGCGGTTCTCCCATCTCAGCCTCCTGAGTAGCTGGGATTACAGGCACGTACCACCAAGCAAGACTGGCTAATTTTTGTATTTTTTAGTAGAGACAGGGTTTCACCATGTTGGCCAGGCTAGTCTTAAACTCCTGACCTCAAGTGATCCACCCGCCTTGGCCTACCAAAGTGCTGGGATTATAGGCATGAGCCACTGTGTCCAGCCAGGCTCATTGATTTACTGACTACGCATCCCTCAAACAGGCTACCTTGCCTTGACAGTTGCTGGGTGTGGGAACCATGGGTAGATGGGGAATGGAGATGACCACAGGGAAAGAAGAAGCAACAAGGTAACGTGAGGAGGAGGTTGAAAACTTTTGAGGTCAAACATGATTTTTGTTCTTTTATGCTATTTAAAAGTAAACCCTCTACCTGGGCTTCCTCTTAAGCCTGGTGGACCATGATTTCCTTTCTGGCCAGGGATAATTGCACCGGGCAGACCTGGTGGCCCTGGGAATCCTTCTATGCCTGTGGGCCCTCGAGGCCCAGCATCTCCCATGGCCCCTTTTCTGCCAGGGAGGCCAGGAAAACCTGGGGATCCCCTGTCTCCTTTAGCTCCTGCAAAGAAGAAGGCTTAATAAGTTTCTTTAATGGCCATATGGTTGGGTTAGAGTTCTTGGCTATCTTTAATAATGTAAGTACTTTGCTTAAAAGTGTTCAGATTCAGAATATATATTTCTAAAATATATATTTTATAATATATTGCTGGCAAATGCAATATAGAGCTGCAAAAACTGAGTTGAGACTCAGTGTGTCTCCAACTAGCTGTCCGATCTTGGCAAATTCACTTCAGATTTACTTACTATTACAAATTTTGATTTTCTGATTTTAAAAATGGAGGTAATACCTGTTCTAGCTAATTATTTCAGATCAAGTGAGATAACATACAAACATAAAAGCATGGCATAAGCTCTAAAGTGTTATATAAACGTAAGCCACAGTTACTGTCAGCTGATGAACTAATTCATGTTGACATTGTTGAGTCACTGATAATCCGTTAGAGCATAAGAAGCTAAATGGCATAGCACTGATGTGTGCATTTGAAGTATTATCCCGCTAAACCCAGACAAAGGAGCAACAAAATTGCAGTCTTTATTCTGTCCTTTTGCTAACTTCCCCACACATCCCCCATAATAGGAATAGTAGTGGCAGGAGGTTTGGATTTACCAAACACCCCCCAAAATGCCACAAGTTAATACTAATATTTTTCATCTTAGAAAACCTTCAAGAAATTGTGCTTTGACATTCATGAATGAAAAATATTGTAGGAATTGAAAATAATGTCTCCCTCTTCTCTCCCATCTCTGTGTTATTCTAGAAGCAGTAAATGGCATGAAAACAGGAGATAGATATACAGAAGGAGAGGGAGAAAGAAAGGGAGGCTAATAGCTCAGGGGAGGGCTGGGGGAGTTGTTATATAGTAAAGACTTACAATGAAAATAAAATTGATGAATATTGACTGTCTAGCCCTGTGTCTGTTCACATCCTTTAGCTTTTTAATACCTGTAATTTATGCTTTTAAAAGAAAGTGCTTAGATGACTTCAGTTCACTCCAAGCTTTGTAATACTATATTTGCATGGCAATGACCTGAAGCACCAAGATGGCTTGGATTATATATTTCATGTTCATTAAAATGATTACATGCTCTGCAATATGATTTCATTTTAGGATTTTGGAGAATAAACTAATTAAAAGGATTCATACCTTCCAAGTCTCAATGAACTCTTCTCCATATTTAGTTATCCTAGAGGGATTGAGGTGCATAATCATTCACTTACATAATTAGGCTATTGGTTAGTTTTAAGGCTTTTAAACCTAAGGTATGACCGTTTTACACCAAATTTTATTTCCACTTAAAAGCTAGTGTTCTCATTCCAAATGATTAAACTGTGAGTTAGCCTGGGAACATGAAGAGCAACTCTCCTTTTGACCACAATTCTAAAGCTACACTGTGGAACAGGAAAAGCCTTCATGCTCATTGGGAAAGGAGAGGTCTGAGAGATGTGGGAAGACTGAGCTCAACCAAAAGAACAATCAAACCAGTAAGAAACAAATGGGAGAGAACAGCTCTTGTCTACTTTTACACTTTAACTGTTTTGTCAAAGGTGGTTCCTGCCCGACTGAGTTTCTCATTGGCATTGAGCTATTCTTTGCTGGTTCGCATGAGCATCAATAACTAGGACCTTTCCGTGTGCTAGGCCTCTTTGCTAATGAAATGCTCCCATTCATAGGACCCGTGGCTGAGATGGGTCAATGAAATGTGCAAACGATCTGATGTTTATCCTGGAAGGTTTGACTAGAAAATGGAAAAGAGTTAAAAGAAGCTGTTTATCTTGTAAAGCACTGATGTGAGAAATCCAGACTTGCGACCTGCCAAACAAAAAACTTGTAAATACTCTGAATGACATGTTCAGTAAACTGCCATGTCTGAGATGTTGAGAGACTCTCTGGGTAGCCTTTAATAAACAATAGCATGGACCGCAAGCTGGATCTGGGAGTTGGAATCAGATCTAAGAAGATATAGGTGGGAAAGGATTTGGATTACTCCTGTGCCTCAGAACAGCAGGGACAGATGCTCACTGAGAACCCATCAGTTCCACCTTCACCTTTTAGGAGGTGGTACCTTTAAACCATGCTAACAACAGCAAGACATATACAGAAGAATCCTTTTTACTTTTCAAGACTTTCTTAGTAGGAAATTCCAAAATTGAATCAGAGTTTCTCATTCATTCCATTTGTTGTGATGGTAATAAGTAAACATTTAAAATTGAAGACCAAGATGATAAATATCCTTCTATATTGCCATTGGAACATCTTTAATTTGCTAGGTTAAGCTTATTTATATTTCAAGCATGTTCAACTGCTTTCTCTCCTTGAAAATGTGTACATTAGGACAGGGAAGAAGTACTGCTTACCTTGAGCACCCGGGTTCCCTCTTGGGCCTGGAGGGGCCCTCGATAAACCTGAAAGATATAATCTTGGCATGTTAATATTTGGTCAATTTCATTATATTATATGTCTATGACAGAAGTTTAGTACACACCAAAAACATGTTAAAGATAATCAGTTCTATCGGAGAAAAATCTTTAGAGCAGCAAAGGATTACACTATTACTAATGATTCTATCCAAAATAAAACTAGTGGATCAAAGATAATGAGCAAGTTGTACCCGTTTCTCCCTTTTCTCCGGCTGGACCAGGAATTCCATCACGTCCTTGGTCACCTCTTACACCCATTGGTCCAGGAGACCCTGGGAATCCTGGAAGACCTGAAAAAAAAAAAAAAAAGCCTAAAACTATGATATACATAAAGACGATTTATTTCTTGCCAATGGCCTAATGGGAATACCAGGGAGATGTGTGGAATTGTGTTAAAGAGGCTGTTTTTCAGAACTGTAGCTATGTGAAGCTATGTTCCTAGGGAAAACCACGTACAGATTACTATTATCATGAGGATTATCAGTTTGGAATAGGTTGCCAAATATTTGAATTAAATAGATAGAAATATCTAACCTCATTTTTTTTGCATTTTTGTCTGGATACTGAGTAACTAGGAGCTGCCTTCTATAGAGTAGTAGGTTTACAGAAATCCAAACCTCAGGAGACAGTGTGCCTCCCACATGAAAAGGAAAGAGAGAAAGTACAAAAATGAAACCTGGAGGGCCTTTGATTCCTGGAGGGCCCGGGAAGCCTTTGATTCCTTTAAAACCCAAATCACCATGAGGACCTGGCTTTCCTAGAAATGAAGAGAGGGGAAGGAAGAAAAAAGATCACCAAAAGCTAAATGATGACAACAGTGACCGAAACGGTCTGTTTTTATAGTCAACCATGCTCAGGCTGGCCTTAAGGCAGCTCTCTTGTTGCAAGGTCACCCCATGGTTTTGTCCAGGCTGCTATTTTCCCAGAGAACCACATGCAGAGATATGGCAAATCACTTTCAAAGATGTGTGTACGCCAACCACAAGCACCACTCAATATGCAATTTTATTTTAATTGTGAGTTAAATGCAAATTTATTGAAACTTTCTGTATTTGAACAGGTAGTTTATTGTATTTAAGTAAGACCTGAATCTGCAACCTAATAGTTTCACAGTTGTTTTTAATAAAACAAAACCCTAAACCTGAATTGTAAGCTAATAAGCAAGAAAGCCAAAATTCAATCCAGAAATGGGTTCGCAAAAGAGTCACAGCACAGTGTTGTAGTTTGAATTCTGTTGTTCCCAGATTCATATGTTGAAGTCCTAACCTTCAGTACTTTGGAACGTGACTCTGTATTTGGGGATAGGGCTGGTAAAGAGGTAACTAAATTAAAATGAGGCCAGTAGGGTGGACCCTAATCCAATATCGTGTGGTGTCTTTATAAGAAAAGAAGATTAAGACACTTGGAAAACACAGGAAGAAGATAGCCATCTACAAGCCAAGAACAGGGGCCCTAGAAGAAACCAACGCTGCTGACAGCTTGATCACAGACTTGGAGCTGCTGGAACTGTGAGAAAATAAACGTCAGTAGTTTAAGCCACCTCATCACTTCTCAGCCTTCTGGCTGACATCAAGTGTAGTTTAAGCCACCTAGTCTGTGGTATTCACTATGGAAGACTGAAGAAACTAATACAAACATTACGATTGTACAGTGGCTAACATTTTGTATCCTTGGGCTGAATTTGTTGGGACAGTTCTTCAAAAGTGTTGTTTATAGGAACATATTTTTATATTTCAGTCCACCAAATGGGCTGATTAGTAAAATTGGGCTCTCTTAATGAATTCCCTGTTTCTTAGTGTGTTAGAATTTGAAGTTCAAAGTTGAATAAAAGCAACTGCAGCATAAAAGTATACATAGCTTTCTGTTTACCGCAGTGATTTCAGGAGGGCTATACTCTGAGTAATGCTTCCAGCTTTTAGAATTGTAAACCCAAACCTTACCTGGGAGGCCAGGACTTCCAGGACTTCCATGGGCTCCCTCAGGTCCAGCAGGCCCTGAATGTCCAGGTGGGCCAGGTTGCCCCATTTCTCCTTTCTTTCCCATTTCACCCGGCAGTCCTGGATCCCCCTTAAATGTAGTCAAATACCTTTAAAATTCTCATATAAGCAGGATATGTGGTTAGAATTCAGCGTAAACTTTATTCACTAATTCTTTCATTCATTCATCAATTCATATTTAGTATCTGCTATCTGCGAGCACTGTGATAGGTGCTGGGAATAAGATGGCCACATGGTTTATGGGGCCCAGTGCAAAATGAAAATGCAGCTTCTCTTAAAACTTAAAGCGAATTTCAAGACAGCAACAGCACAGCATCAGACCAAGTGTGGAGGCCCTTCTTAGCACAGGACCTCTGTGACTGCACTGGTAGCAAACCCAGGAAGCTGGCTTTTACCAGGATATAATGGTAACCTATATAGGTTTATGGCTTACACAGTCCCTGCCTTCATGGAGCTTCAGAGACCAGTAAGTAGATAGATATTAAATAATCATACAAATATATAATTGCAAATTGTGATGAGTAGCTGGGAGTAAGAAACAAATAGACTAAATAAAGATGTATCCTACAAATACTGTGCATGCAAATATGTCAATCACATGTTTTAAAAACCTTCCAATGATTTAATGTTCATTAAATCTTCACTTAAGTTTTAAGACCAACCAGAACATACAGATTTGGTAAAGATTTACAAAATTTCTATGGTAGCCAATTAAAATATACTACTCTGTTACTCTCATTTTGCTGACATGATAAAACCAGCTCATTTTGTGTTCAATGCACAGTTCTAAAAATTTATTCTGGTGGTTACCTGGTGAAAACTTTAAATCTAAATGAAACTATCAATTAACTGAGTGTGAAGTCAAATAGGATTTCTCATTGAGCAAATATCTCAGTGGAAGCAATCACAGGTTTTCTGAGGACTTAATCTAAATATAAAGAACAAAGACATTTGTCTGTGCTCCAAGTGAAAAAACAGTTGCTTTCTTGGGTCTGTGTAGTGTCTAAATTTTTTTCTTGTTTTAGCAATTACTACTGGAGACTATAGCTGGTGGAAATATTTAGGAAAGGTGATATTTTATTGTCTCCAAAAAGAGGGAGAAGGTTCCCTAAGTAATAATTTTTATATGTTGGAGTCATATACTGTTGAAAATCTAAAAATCTAAATCTGAAAAATAGACTCTCCCCTACAAAAACATTTTCAAACATGTCGCATTTAGCTTCAAGAGGTTGCTGGGCTTCTTGGGATCCCGTAGATTTTCCCACTGGTCCATGGAATCCCATGTTAGTAACCTCTGCTTATAGGAACTTCTATTAATCATTCTCTTGTGGTCTATGTCTGGCTTTTAATGTGAGAGCTGTACTCAGAAAATTGGGAAGAGAATAAACCTAAGAAAGCCACTGAGCCCTATTGAAACATTTGGTTGCTGCTTTGTATAACACTGTAGTAAAATAAGGGCTTTAACATCCAACCTCAATTTGACAGAGCACGAACACTGAAAACATTGAAACAAGATTGAGTATTTCCATTCCATTACACAGAAAAAGTTCTAAAACAAGAAAGATAAATGTATGTATCTTAGGATTTTGTTCACTTTCTAATGATGTTGTAAAGTTATTTTGTTTTGTATCTTTTGTTAGTCTTAGTAAGACAAGTGTTTTTTATTAGAAGGTTTGGAAATTTATTTTTCTAAGTCTGCATGAGATGAGTACAGCAGAAATGGGCCACTTTGTGTCACAAGAAAAAAATCCACTGTCCCATCTGATTTTATGGGCCTGTAATCACTGCCTTCTTCTGGCAGCACACCTAAATTGCAGGGACAGTGTGGAAATTCCTTGGTGACTGAAAGAGGCTTTCAGAAGTTGACAGCTCTGTGACAGACAAGCATCCTCAGTTGTGGAGACGGGATTTTAAAAATCCAAATAACTGTCTGAAAGTATAGTAATAGTTTCAATTTTCTCTGCCCACACTGAATCTGGGTACTTGTTGGTATTTTTCAAGGCACTCACTCCACCACCAAAATGTAAATATTTCAGTGGCCTATATACCGTTGGTCCCGGAGGTCCTGGCCTTGTACCTTCTGAATAACCTGGCTCTCCTTTATCTCCCTGGAGACCGTGAATACCTGGGAGGCCTGGTCTTCCTGCTCGACCTGGGAATCCCAAAGTTCCCCTTTTTCCTTTAGAACCTGAAATTAGGGGGAAAACATCGAGTAAAATAGATAAACATGAGGATCTTGAAGTTTTCTACTTTTCACTCTTGCATAAGTTTTCTCCCAAGAATGGCTTTTTCAGAATTGCAAATGCATCAGGTAGTTAACAATGGATGATTATTATATAACATCAATATTTATTTTGTTCTCACCCATATTCTAATTGCATACTGTGCATTTGTCTAATAGCAAATCTAGTTTTGTTGTTGTCGTTGGTTTTTATTGAGATGGAGTCTCACTCTGTCGCCCATGCTGGAGTACAGTGGCGTGACCTCAGCTCACTACAACCTCCACCTCTTGGGTTCAAGCGATTCTCCTGCCTCAGCCTCCCATGTAGCTGGGACTACAGGTGTGCACCACCACGCCCAGCTAATTTTTTTATATTTTTAGTAGAGATGGGGTTTCGCCATGTTGGCCAGGCTGCTCTCAAACTCCTGACCTCAGGTGATCTGCCTGTCTCAGCCTCCCACAGTGCTGGGATTACAGGCATGAGCCACTGCACTTGGCCCCGCAAATCTAGTTTTTCAATATAAGTTTTCTACCAAGTGGAAAACCAAAACAGTACACAACACAGAAAATCTGGAATCCTCACCCATCATGAGCTTGTGGGCTCGTAACAGGACCTTATGCATTACCTGGCATGCCCATGTTCCCCATGCTTCCTGGTATACCACGTAGTCCTGGTTCTCCAGGATTCCCAATGCTGCCCAAATCTCCTCTGGGGCCTTCAGAACAAATAAATAGTTATTGCCCTGAACAGTTTCTGGTCATAGTATGTGTTTAATAAATACTTGTTGCTTGCATGCATGAATGAATCCAGAATAGCCAGACCAGCTGGTTTAGGCATTGTCTAGCTGTCCTTTTCCTTCAAATAAGGAGGGAACTAGGGACCCAGAACATGTAAAACTAAAGAGAGTTAGATTCTTGTCAGCAGGCTTCGGTTTCAAACACTAAAATCATCCCAGGACCAACACCAGCAGGAAAAAGTGGGCTCCTGCAACCATATGGTAATATATTTCCAACTGCATCCTGAAGTGTTATTGCCATGTAATATATTTTGTTACTGAGGTGGTTATGGGAATGGTCGGATACTTTAATTATTTAAAAATTATTTTGTAAACTCAGTTACTTGCTTTAAAAAAGAAAGATGCAAACCTGAAAACTTCTAAGGCATTCTCTAATTTTCATCTCTGATATGTGATACGGTGATGAATTATAATTTATAATACATATCAGCAATTTCAGAATGAAATTTTGAGGACAAAATGGAACTATTTGTAGGTTAATATAAGTTAACTACACACCAACTATCAACACCTTCTTGTTAATTTAGTAGCAAATTTTGCTGGAACACTATCAGAACAGAACTGATATTTAAACCCAATAAGTCTAGAAACAACGTTTATTACTTTAGATGTAGAAAAGTGTAAAATGTGATATTTTTCTATTTGAGAATCAGCTGTACCTGGTGGTCCTGCTGGTCCAGGTAGTCCTTTGAGGCCTTTTAAACCTGGCATCCCTGGAACACCTCTGTTTCCTTTCTCACCTGGATTTCCTGCGAATCCTAAAGTTAGAAACCAGGTATTAACAAGAAAATTAGCCAGGTGTGGTGGCAGGTGCCTGTAATCCCAGTTACATGGGAGGCTGAGGCAGGAGAATCACTTCAACCTAGGAGATGGAGTTTGCAGTGAGCCGAGATTGTGTCATCACACTCCAGCTGGGGTGATAGAGCAAGACTCCGTCTCAAAATAAATAAATAAATAGTCACTGGATCTATTACCTACAGAGTAAATTGCAAACTCCTTCGACAGCATGAAGCATTCTACAATCTGTCTATGGCCTGCCTTTCTGCTTTTTCTCAAGCAGATTCACTTCCCTTGGCTCTTTCCCTGCATATGTACTTATTCATTCACATATGGATGGAGCATCTAATTAATAAATAGGTCTTGTGCTGAGCACCGGAGAGATAAATCATCATGTTCTCTTCCCCCAAATTTTTAGTGTTTAACTGGGGAGACAGCCAAGTAAACAAATAATTATCATCCAGGCAGATAAACTCTGTACTAGAGTTGGGCACAATATGCTACAGGGAAGAATTTCTGGAAGAGGTAGTATTTTTTAGCTCAGTCTTGAAGGCCAAATGAAAACTAATTGGGTGAAGAAGGTCTGGAGTGAGACAGGATTCCCAGACAGTAAAATAGCATGTAGAAAGGAGTGATGAGTATCAGGGAGTTAGATTGTTTTGTTTTACAACCTTCGTTTTTTCCTTTTATGTTGTTGATTGCAATCTGAAAAGATATATACTGTTTAGTCTGTTTGTTTACTTCAGTTTTTTAGGGGTTGGCAAAATACAGCTTTCAGGCTGAATCTGGCTTGGTTTTGTATGGCTTGCGAGTTAAGACGGGTTTTACTTTTTTTTTTTTTTTTTTTTTTTTGAGATGGAGTCTCGCTTTGTCGCCAGGCTGGAGTGCAGTGGCATAATCTCGGCTCACTGCAACCTCTGCCTCCTGGGTTCAAGTGATTCTCCTACCTCAGCCTCCTGAATAGTTGGGATTACAGGTGTGTGCCACCATGCCTGGCTAATTTTTGTATTTTTATTAGAGTCGGGGTTTCACTATGTTGGCCAGGATGGTCTCAATCTCTTGCCCTCATGATCCACCCGCCTCAGCCTCCCAAAGTGCTGGGATTTACATGAGCCACCATGCCCGGTGGTTTTTACATTTTTAAAAGGTTGTTAAAAACAAAAGCAAAGACAAATATGCAACAGGGACCATATGTGATCCACAAAGCCTAAGATACTTACTCCCTAGCCTAAATGGAAAATGTTTATGGACCCATTATGTCTCTTCCCCCTACTAAACTGTAACTTTCATCATGACTAGGGAACTAAAGTCTGCTTTGTTCACCTCTGTATAATCAAGACATAGCAAAATGCCTAGTCCATAGGCATTATTAAGTAAAAAGTAATTATTGAGTACATAAATGTCACGTGGCTGGAGAGACAGGCCAAGTGCAAGTGGTGAATAAACTTGTATGTCAGTCTAAGAAGTTTCAATTCTCAGAGCACAGGGAGCCTTGGAAAGATTTTCAGCCAAGAATTTTATTTGTTCATCTGAATTTTGTTTGACATTTAAATCCTCTTTCACGGAGGTTTCACTGACTATCCTAGTTGCTGTATTTTCTGCTTCCCTCTACTCCTATGGAGCTCTGGCAGCACAGTGAGGAGGCCAAGTATGAGGCCCATCTCTGCCATTTCTTATCAGAGTGACATTGGGCAAGTAACTTCACCTCCCTATTTCCCCATATGTAAAATGGGATGATTGCAATAGCAGTACCTACTTCTAGAGTTATGTATTTATTTATTTTTTGAGACAGAGTCTTACTCTGTTGCCAAGACTGGAGTGCAGTGGCACAATCTCAGCTCATTGCAATCTTCACCTCCCAGGTTCAAGCGATACTCTTGCCTCAGCCTCCTGAGTAGCTGGGATTACAGGCGCTTGCCACCACACCCAGCTTATTTTTGTATTTTTAGCAGAGACGGGGTTTTGCCAGGTTGGCCAGGCTGGTCTTGAACGCCTGACCTCAGGTGATCCACCCGCCTTGGCCTCCCAAAATACTGGGATTAGAGCTGTGAGCCACCGTGCCCAGCCTACTCGTAGGGTTATTGTGAGGATTAAATGAGTCAATAGTTGTAAAACTTGGAACAGTACTTGCACATGGTAAATGTTCCTTAGGTCGTTGTTAAATAATATAGTATACTAATTTGCCCCTTGCGTTCTTTATTATCTTTTTCTACATATGCCTAAGCCTCTCACGCACACTCCTTGTGGAGAGGATAGTGACTTGTTATTTTGCTTCTCTATATATTCAATATCTCTTCCACATGTGAAGTGAATAGCTTTAAGTCAGAAATTCAGATTTAGGAAAAAAAATGGATCGTATTGAAATTAGGGAGGCCTAGATACAGGTTCTTTTTTGTTGTTGTTGTTATTCTTCAATCTGTGTCCCTTGGTTATGCATTTGAAAAGCCTGAAGAAAACATACAGAACAGCCCGGATGCATACTCTACTTTGGGTGAGTAAAAGAGTTTTGTTGGAAGCATAGAAATAGCCCCATAGCATGTGTCCTTCTGTACTTCACAAAAGGAATTCTTCAATTGCAAATTAGTACTCACAGCACATTTATACTGTGAGAGCCAAATTTCTGCTTATGTAGGCAGAGATATGCTATTCATACTTTTTCCAGAATGCTTCTAACACTACTTAAATAATCTAAAATAGTCTAGTGAAGTGGTGTCTATGCAGACAGTTTATGAGGACTGGAGATTGGTGCCAGTATTTTTTTTTTTTTTTTCATATCTTGGCTTAGACTAGTCCTAACAGAGTTTTATGAAAGTCACATTACTTTCTTTTTCATTGCTAAAAATGAAATGCAATATTCTTTTTGTACCAGAACTAAACTGTCTCTTCGACACCAGGTTAGATGGGGACTACCCAGAAGGCCTTTACTTCCTAACTTGCCAGTCAGCCTTTATATTGTGGTCTATAGCACCCTGTGCAGAATTTTTTTTGTTTTTTTTTTTTTTTAGGTTTGACAGTACATGTGAAGGTTTGTTACATCCTTATGTGCCACACATATAAATATTTGTTGAATACAGTCTCATTTCTCAAAAGTCATTTCAAATGTCTCAAAATTTAACATGGTTTTGCAACTGCAAACATATTTTTCTTTTATTGTGCTCTTGCTATGACACTTTTTTCTTTTATTCCTTTCCTGCTATGAGAATCTGATCTGCAAATGTAGTATTTTGCCCCACAGTTCTCTGTTTTTCTAAAGTTGCTTGGGATTACATTTGGTCAAGAAGACCATAAGGGAAGGCTTCTGAAAGTTTAGTTTTATACTGGCTGTATTGATCATATCACAAAAACTACCAAAAAGCACCCAAATAACTTGAAATTATGTGAATGTATTTGAATTTTAGCTTAAGAACCACATCTAACAACAGTCTTTCAAAGGGTTACATTTTCATTGGAGCATTTCTTTTTAATAATTATTCTCCAAAGGATTTTGAACAGGAGAAGAAGTTTTTAGATGGAATCAGAAAATATTCTCCTGGTAGTCTTCAGAATAAAGTTGAATTTGAGAAGGAGATTTCAACATCAGCCTGAAAAGTTTTATAATGTGGAATTTTTTTAAGGGTGTAATTTTCCCCATACTTGGCAAAGAGGGAGTTTTGAGGCTTATAATTTAAAAACTGACTGCTGATGATTTAAATATAGCAAATCAAAATGCAGAATTAACCTAGAAATAAAAATGTTATGCATCGAGGAGGCAACATGTCGTGGAAGGTGACTCAGTTCTAGTGCCTGCTCAGCCACCAACCGGCTGTGTGACGGGCAGGTAACTAAACACTGGTCCTCACTGTCCTTATTTGTCAATTAAAGGGATTTGCCTGGATAATTTATTAGCCCAAGAATCAGCTCTGATGTCCTGATTCCAAACAAGCAATTCTTTACCTTTGAGACCTGGTTCTCCTTTGTCCCCTATTACGTGGGATATCTGAGAAGGCCCGGGGTTTCCTTTATCTCCTTGTTCCCCCTTGGCTCCTGGGGTTCCTCTCTGGCCCTTTACTCCTGGAATTCCAAGGCTCCCTAACAGACAGGAGTAACAACATCAGGTCCTTAATTCTTCAAGTAGTTCATAGGGATTAAAAAGTTGGCAGTGCTTACGATAAAACAGAATAAATCAAACAAAAAAGGCTAACAATGCTGAGAACTTGATAAATAGTTTCCCCATGCAGGCAGCCTCATAAGGGTAGTGGTATAAGCCTGCAGGGAGAAAACAGGATTCCATTCAAATGGAAAAAAGGAACACAGAAAACAGCAAAATCAAATACTGCTGCTCTCTCAAAACTATTTTTCCCTCCAAAGAAACATAACTTTTTTTGCTGCAAAATAAATGAACATTGTTTATGCTCCCTGCTATTTAGAAAGACATTCCATCACTTACCCCTCTGCCCTGGCATGCCTGGGTTCCCAGGGGGCCCCGGAGGGCCAGTGGCTCCAGGAAAACCCATCATCCCAACCACTCCATCTTCACCTATGGAAACAAATTAGCACAAAGCAGCACAGGTTGTACAGAGTGAGAAAAGCAAAATATTCCATATACTAAAATAAATTATACTTAGAAGTAGAGATTGGGAGTTGAAAAAAATCGCCTCTGTACATAGTAAAATTACTGTATTAGTCTAGGAGATGGATCAGTAAGTGGTCTTTTAAACTCATCTGTGTAGAAGTGATTGGTAGCAAATCATATGCATGGATGAGGATAGAATATATGGAAGTTTTGGAGCATTCCATCCTCCCAGCCCCTGACCAGTCACTTTCTATTATATCCCTTCACTTTATTTTCTCCATAACACTTGTCTCAAATTGAACTTAGATTTTAAATATTTCTATTATTGCTCCTCTACTGTGAGAAAGGGAGACTTGTCTACCGACTCATGTGTCTCTAGGGCCTAGAAGAATGCTGGCATGTGATAGTAGCCCAACAAGATGAATGAAAAGATAATGTGTCGATTAAGTTATTTTAGCCTCTTTTCCGGAGGGGAAATCAGTGAGGTCCTTATGCCATGAGGGAACAGAATATTCTCCCCAAACATATAAACAATAAACATAGCCATGAAATTAAAACAACTATACAGAAATATGATTAACAACTCTATGGCAACAAATCAGATAACTTAGACAAAATGGGCAAGTTTCTAGAGAAACAGAATACCAAAACTGATTCCAGAAGAAATAGAAAACCTGAATATACCTATAAGAAATGAAGAGATTGAATTAGTCATTTAGAGACTTCCCACAAAGAAATGCCCAGACCCAGATAACTTCACTGGTGAATTCTACCAAATGTTTATAGAGCATCAATTCTTCACAAACTGTTCCAGAAAATACAAGAGGAGGAAACACTTCCCAGCTTGTTCTATCAGACCAGCATTACTCTGACACCAAAACCGAAGGTATCACAAGAACACTACAGACCAATATCCCTTCTCAATATAAATGCAAACATTCTCAACAAAATACTAGCAAACATATTATAGTAGTCGTATATAAAAAGGATTACACAGCAAAAATAGCCACATTCTGGGTAATTGTGAAATGTGTTCATCTAGCCACCACCGTTTCCCTGCAACATGGCTCCTGGTTTCTTACAAATAATTTAGAAGGAAAACCTTATATTAAGTAGAATCGTAGCATCAAAAGCATATGCCTATGTACAGTTGACAGAGCCACCTTAAGAGGAAGAGGAAATAAGAAGAAAAATAGAAACACAGAAAAGGATACCTGGTGGCCCTAAAATTCCTGGATTTCCTGGATATCCTTTTTGACCTGGTGGTCCCATCTCGCCTTGATGACCTGACATTCCTGGTGATCCAGTTTCTCCAGGAAATCCTGATCTATCCAAGCCTGGAATTCCTGGGTCTCCCTTTGGCCCCATTTTACCTCTTCTGCCTGTGTATGAATAAATGAATTAATTAATTAATTAACCCACAAATGCTTTCCCCTCCTAACTTCAGAAATATATATATATATATTCTTAAGATGGAGTCTCCCTCTGTCTTCCAGACTGGATTGCAGTGGTGCGATCTCGGCTCACTGCAACCTCCGCCTCCCTGGTTCAAGTGATTCCCCTGCCTCAGCCTCCCAAGTAGCTGGGACTACAGGCATGCGCCATAATGCGTGGCTAATTTTTGTCTTTTTAGTAGAGATGGGGTTTTGCCACGCAGGCCAGGCTGGTCTCGAACTCCTGACCTCAAGTGATCTGCCCACCTCGGCCTCCCAAAGTGCTGGGATTACAGGCATGAGCCACAGAGCCCGGCCACTTCAGAAATATTTTATGGCTATAAATATTTAGCTTTGTGATTTGGGGTAACTGTACACTTAGGCCTGCACGTGTCTGTGTGTGTGTGTGTGTGTGTGTGCGCGCGTGCGCGTGTATGTATTTAATGTCCCCTCTGTAAAATTTCTGAGCTCCCTTCTGGTTCTAACATTCTCTGCTCCAATGACTCATGCAGTAATACAAGTGTAGTCTTTATATCTATTTTCTAGTCCTGCAGACACATTCTGGGACTGCACCTTATGAGTGCCGCTCACTCTGTGTCCTGCAGAAGACATACAGAGCCGTTCACTTAGAGGTAAGTCACTGGATGCCTCTGGAAACAATAATAATGCCACTGTAACAGTTAAGATCTTGGTCAAAAATTTATTTGTGAACATATAAGCAATACGATAGACCACAGACATTAACTGATTCCTAGGTAAAATTTTCCAGGAACAGTTCATCAGATCTGATTGAGAGGATCCAAAAACATAAAGTAAGTTTTCCATCATCTGGAACATGTAGCCTGCATCATTTAGATTTATTTTCATGTTTCTTCTTCTATATTGTGTGTATAACAATCAACTACATATTTTAGTTTATAAGTTTTTAAACTGGTATCATTGCATACATTTACCACATTTTAATAATAAGGATAAATTTACCACTTTAATATACTTATGAAAGTATTAAAGGTAAAATGTTTTCTGAGAATTTACATGTATCTAAATACATGTAAACACACACCAATCTCTCTCTGTCTTCAGCATTCATGTTTTTCTTGCATAAAATACACAAAGCAACTCACTAAATTATTAACTTCAGGTTTCTTCCTTTATAGGTGGTACACACTACTGTGTGCAACAAACCCTGACAGCAAGGTTTACACTTCTGAAGTATTTCTCATTGAACAGTGGTCAGGACTTGTTGCTGGACAGTTCCCACGTTAAGCAGCAAAGCACAGAGCAGGAGTCTCATGTCTCCTACCCATCTGGTGGCCAGTTTTGAGGCCCTCCTCCTACCTTGTTGCCCTTTCAATCCATTTAAGCCTGGAAGTCCTTGGGCTCCCCTAGGACCCTCTATGCACCTTCCTGGGGGTCCTTGTTCTCCAGGTGGTCCAGGCTGCCCTGGATCTCCTGCAAAAGAAAGCACACGTATATACCCAGATGCTAGAACTTAAGGTCTTGGTATTGCTATAGCAATCATTCTTCTGTTAACTTTTTTTCCACCTAAATCAGACCTATATTTACTACCATTAATATACCTTTTGTAGAGGGCACTCATTTAAAAAGAAGGAAGGAAGAAGGAAAGAAGGAAGAAAGGTAGGGCAGGAACATTGGATGGGAAAATAATTAGGCTCCACAGATTCTATTTCTCGAACTAGAAATTTTATTTGAGAATTCTTCATTTCTAGAACACCTACACATTCAGTTTGCTGCCTTTTAGCAGAGCTCACAGTGGAGAAAAGTAATGACACTTGCTATTGTACCTCGTGGTCCATCAAGCCCTTCATTTCCTGGAGTTCCAGGGAGACCCGGAAGTCCAGGGAGTCCAATTTCTCCATGTTCCCCAGAATTGCCTCTTTCTCCTGGAAAACCTGGTGTTCCTGGTCCTCCAGGCATGGCTACTGCTGGTTCTCCCTATAGCACAGAAATTATGTTATTACTATATAGTCCTTCCAAATCCTCGCTGATACTGACTAGTCTCTGTTACGGAGGCTGTAAGTCCCTGTTGCACAGCAACCACCATGCCATCAACTTTCCTTTTTGAGCTCTAGTTGCTGACTTTTCTATAAGATTATATTTAATAACACTTCAGGATATGTAGCCTCCACTTTTTCAGAAGACTGTGGGATTGTCTGTAAAGAGAAAAATCTAGATGTTTTTACTTTTGATAGTTTTTCTCGTAACTAACCACATTTCTTTCTAGTGTTGTTCCATTTTAAATACTCCGAGTGTTTATGAAATGATTAAAGATGCTGTCAGGATGAAATCTGCATTCTGACACCTTATGTTTTCCTTTCTAAAATGGAAGATGATCCAGAGAAACGTTTAAATAATTTAACATCTTCATCATCTACAAATATATTGATAATTTCTACATCTAGAGTGTTCTGCCAGGTAGGTGCATACAAACTGGCCAATTAATGGTCACCCGCCCTCTCTTCTGTGACAGTTTGAGTTTGAATTTTTGCATACCTTGGCTCCTGGGACGCCTGGCTTTCCAGGTAACCCAGGCTCTCCTATTTTTCCAGGACAACCCAGTGATCCCTTTGTACCCGGAAAACCTTGGTCTCCTACAGAGAAAAAACAGTAAACATTGTTGTAGGATTAGTCTTATTGAAAGATTCTGAACAGTAACTCTCTTATCTCTCAACCAGCCAGAGATGCTTTTATAAAAGTTTAAGTGATAATAAAACCAACTGATAAATTAGCAATTTTTTAAAAGTTCCAAATCAAATTACATTGGTTCCCGTTTTAAAAATTAACTTTCTCTATTTGGTTGTTTAGTATGGCTATGATTTTGATTCAGCAATTCTTCAAACCACTGATGCTGGTTGACCATTTGACTTTGTTTTTGAAGTATTTTTTACATACAGTGTACAGGTAAGTGGATTTTTATATGCAGATATATTCATGTAAGCATGACCTAGATTAAGATACAGAGCTTTTGGCCGGGCACGATGGCTCACACCTGTAATCCCAGAACTTTGGGAGGCCAAGGTGGGTGGATCACCTGAGGTCGGGAGTTTGAGACCAGCCTGACCAACATGGAGAAACCCCGTCTCTACTAAAAATACACACACACACACCACACACACACACACACAAAATAGCCAGGCATGGTGACGCATGCCTGTAATCCCAGCTACTCAGGAGGGTGAGGCAGGAGAATTGCTTGAACCCAGGAGGCGGAGGTTGCAGTGAGCCGAGATAGTGCCAGTCACACTCCAGCCTGGGCAACAAAAGCGAAACTCCATCTCAAAAAAAAAAAAAAAGATATAGAGCTTTTTCAGCTCCCCAGGTAGCCTTTCCCA
Organism: Trachypithecus francoisi; assembly: GCF_009764315.1. Classification (NCBI taxonomy): domain Eukaryota; kingdom Metazoa; phylum Chordata; class Mammalia; order Primates; family Cercopithecidae; genus Trachypithecus; species Trachypithecus francoisi. The sequence continues at coordinate 13,594,064 of NW_022681458.1, forward strand.
ACAGGGTTGCTTAAGAGAAGTAAGTCCTAATACCCTATAGCATCCATTGCACGTAAGGGATTAACTTCTTATGCCTTTATAGTAGGCGAACTGAGAAAGGGATCAACACATTTTCTGTGTTCTCTGGTTCAGAAGAGGAAGCCACGGTGAAGCAAGGCTACATTCAGAGTGTTCCTTCATACCCTCATTTGACCAATATTTAATTTGCAGTTAGTTCATGGGATTCGTTAGATTCAATTGTGAAACTGTAAATCTCCACTTTCTTTTTTTTTTTTTTTTTTTTGAGACGGAGTCTCGTCTGTCGCCCAGGCTGGAGTGCAGTGGCGCAATCTCCGCTCACTGCAAGCTCCGCCTCCCGGGTTCACGCCATTCTCCTGCCTCAGCCTCCTGTGGAGCTGGGACTACAGGCGTCCGCCACCCGCCCGGCTAATTTTTTGTATTTTTAGTAGAGACGGGGTTTCACCGTGTTAGCCAGGATGGTCTCGATCTCCTGACCTCGTGATCCGCCCGTCTCGGCCTCCCAAAGTGCTGGGATTACAGGCGTGAGCCACCGCGCCCGGCGTAAAATCTCCACTTTCAAGGAGCTCTTGGGTTAGTTCTGTTTCCCATAGTCAACAGTCTTCTTCCAGAGAGTCAATACCTAGAGTTACAAAGTAGGGATGTAATTTATTAATGCAGGGTCCAAGAAGAATGAAGTACAGATGTGAGCCAGGCTCCCTTACTTCACAGATCATTAGGAAGAAAACCAAGAAATTGGACTCAAAGCCATTCTTGAGACTCCATGAGAAATGTGATTATGTTTTCCATTTCAAATACTCATAAATCGAAATCAATATTCTCATATTTGGGCAAAATTAATGTATAATAAACACTGATGACATACTAATCCAGGAGCTGAAACACCAAAACATGGATGCTATTTTTGACAAACATTTTAAATAATATTGTAACAAACATGAAATTGTCATAAAACTTGCAGTTCTGTGTGAGAATCCAGGGACTCAGGTTATTCATATGTCATCCTGGACAGGACTTTCATGTACTTGTCAGTGGGCAGGTTTATGTCATTGTGTGAGTTCTCAGCATCTAGATTTTTTTTGGAGTGTTTCCTCTTTAAGGGGAAACAGCATTGTTTTTCCTAAAGGAAAATAAATTCTGTAATTTATTTTGGAGTGTATGGGGAAATCAGCTATTTTGTGATTTAATAGTTCCTTTCTTATTAAAAAAAAAAAGAAATGTATACATGTAAAAGATGCAGGCATTGATAGAGAAGTATCAAAAATGTTTTTGAAATCCAACAAATCAAGGTTCACTATTACCATTTTGGTGAATTTCCTTCTAGTTGTTTTCTATGTGTTTTAAAAAATACAACTGAAATGAAATTGCATAAATCAATGTAAATTCTGCCTTTTCACCTAACGTATTATTATAAGATTTTTTTCCATTTATGGCTCTTAGAAAACATTTTTTTTTTTTTTGAGGCAAATCTTGCACCTCAGCCTCCTGAGTAGCTGAGATTACAAGCACGTGGCACCACACCAGGCTAATGTTTGTATTTGTAATAGAGTCTGGGTTTCACCATGTTGGTCAGGCTGGTCTCGAACTCCTGACCTCAAGTGATCTGCCCACCTCAGTCTCCCAAGGTGTGGGATTACAGGCGTGAGCCATTGTGTCTGGCCAGAAAACATTTTAAAGAGTATTATGGATATTTCCTATTTTACTCATTTTTATATCTTATATCCTCTATATCTTTATATTGTATTTTACTCATTTTACTTATACATATATACCTCTTCTAAATATCCACAACGAACTTTATGTTTGAAAAAATTTTAAATTTACCCTTAGGTCCAGGACGCCCAGGAAATCCAATTCCCGGAATTCCTGGTTCACCGTCAGGTCCTGGAAGACCAGGATCTCCACATTTCCCCATAGATCCAGGCATACCTTAAAAACAAATATACATATGCATCTCCACATCAGCAACTTTCCTTAATCTTGTTATAAAAGAAAATGTCTAAGTTCTTTGTGTCATCCTATCCCTTTTGCACATTACGTTTTTTTTTTTTTGAGATGGAGTCTCGCTCTGTCGCCCAGGCTGGAGTGCGGTGGCATGATCTTGGCTCACTGCAAGTTCCGCCTCCTGGGTTCACGCCATTCTTCTGCCTCAGCCTCCCGAGTAGCTGGGACTACAGGTGCTCACCACCATGCCCAGCTAATTTTTTTTGTATTTTTAGTAGAGATGGGGTTTTACCAGGTTAGCCAGGATAGTCTCGATCTCCTGACCTCATGATCTGCCTGCCTCGGCCTCCCAAAGTGCTGGGATTATAGGCGGGAGCCACCACGCCCAGCCAAGAAAAATGTTTTAACACAACCCCAATCATATGCTCCCCTTCCCTCTCCCTATCCAATGGACTAATCTTTAGGAATTGCAAAGAATTTTGTCAATGTAATTTAATTCCTAATGGGAAATATTCTAGATGTCTTGAACTATGTAAGTCTCCCTCCATGCATGCAAAACTCAATTTTACATCACGTTGGCAAAGAAATTCAGTTTTCAAATGAAGATGCTATGGAAAATATCCTAACAAGTTACCAGTGGGCAAACATCACTTGCTGCTCTAAAATCCCTCTTAAGTAGTTACATCGGTTCTCCTCTGGAACCTTTATATTAGAAGCACCAGTTAGTTAGAATAATTTGGATAACCTCAGAGAACTACAGCAAGTCCCCAGCCTGCTTGCTTATCAGATAAGACACTGCCCTGTGCTCTCTTTTGGAGCCAATGAATACATTTTTTTCCTTATAATGGGGACAGTATTTTTCCAAGAGAGTCAGGGTGTTGTCTGATGCCATGCACCAGATTTGGCAGAGGGTACTTACCAGGTGGACCTTGGGGGCCAGGATGGCCAGGGGGCCCTGGAGGTCCTGGTGGGCCTGGAACTGGTGTTGAAACACTGAGTTCTCCCCTAGGACCTTAAGGAAAGTTGTGGTCATAAGATTGGGGTATATACTGAAGCTTGTCTTAGATGATAGGGGAAAATACGATTATAAAGGGTTTATAAACATATCCCAAAGAAAATAAAAAATAACGTCTGTTTTCACAGGCTTCAAAACTAGCTTAAGGACGACCAGCCCATAGAAACTTTCGTATTGAATCAACAAATATTTATAAGTTTAGACAATTGTCTAATTGTTTTAACCCGTTTCCTGTTTACTCTGAGATAACTCACAGATGACAGTCCTAACTTGACCCCCTTATATTAGGATTAGAGACAAGTTCTGTTTAGAAATAACTCCAAGAACAGTTGTTGTATTTTATTTCACATTGAAAATCAGATTTGCTTCAGCCTCAAAGAACGTGTTTATGTAAAATTAAATGAGCGCTGGCAGCGAGCTGCACTTCTATTTTTTTTCTAAAAGGGAAATTAATAGCCTAACATGCTGGTCTATTGAAAACAGCCTATTCCAAATAATTGATAATATGGAATTAAGTTTAAACGTTGGTGAATACTGATAGGATACTTATTTATTGGGTGACTAGTTTCCACAGGAAGCCTATTGAATGAAATAGTAAGTTTTGATATGGGCAAGGCTGATGTGGGTTTATGAACTTGGACACTTTTCTTAACCTGTCTGGTAAGTTCTCTGTCATAAGGGAAAGAATGCCTACTCAGCAGATAAGGACATGACATAACATTCTGACCACAGTGGCAAACATTAAAAATATGTTTAGTGATAAGTGTTGTCCATATAGTCATTTATTTATAGAAAAAGTAGGTTTACAGTATGTGATGAGACAATTTTGATAATAATATATTTTATGACAATGGAGTCCTTTAGTAAAGATTCACACTTAGAAATAACAGAAGAGGCCGGGCGTGGTGGTTCACACCTGTAATCTCAGCACTTTGGGAGGCCTAGGTGGGTGGATCACTTGAGGTCAGGAGTTCAAGACCCAGCCTGGCCAACATAGTAAACCCTGTCTCTACTAAAAATACAAAAATTAACCAGGTGTGGTGGTGTGTGCCTGTAATCCCAACTACTCGGGAGGCTGAGGCACGAGAATCCCTTGAATCTAGGAGATGTAGGTTGCAGTGAGCCGAGATCACACCACTGTACTCCAGCCTGGGTGGCAGAGCAAGACTCCATCTCAAAAAACAACAACAAAAACAGCAACAACAATAGAGCATTTGGTGATGGATTAGAACAGGGCTAAATAAACTTTTGCTGTAAAGGACCAGATAGTAAGAAATTTAGGCTTCGTGATTCAAATCTACTCAGCTACTCAGTTCCGCCATTGTAGCATAAAAGCAGCCAGAGACAGTACATACAGGAGTGTGGCTGTGTTCCAAGAAACTTTATTTATGGATACTCTAATTTGAATTTCATATAATTTTCATGTATCACAAAATATCATTAAATATTTTTTCGATCATTTGAAAATGTGAAAACCATTCTTAGCTTGATACAAAATCTTAGCCTGATAGAAAATCAGGCAGTGGGCTGGACTTGGACAGTGGTCCACCACCGTTTGCTAGTACCTGGATTAGAACAGCAGCCTCCTTCAGCCAGGCATAGTGGCTCATACCTGTAATCCTAGCACTTTAGGAGGCCGAGGCAGGTAGATCACCTGAGGTCGGGAGTTCAAGACCAGCCTGGCCAACATGGTGAAATCCCATCTCCACTAAAAATACAAAAATTAGCCTGGCATGGTGGCAGGTGCCTGTAATCCCAGCTACTCGGGAGGATGAGACAGGAGAATCTCTTGAACCCAGGAGGCGGAGGTTGCAGTGAGCCAAGATTGCAACATTACACTCCAGCCTGGGCGACAGAGCAAGACTCCATCTCAGAAAAAAAAAAAAAAAAAAAAAAAAGAAAAAAAGAATAACAGCCTCCAAAGTAAGGTGCGGATAAACATAAATATTTATTTATTTAATATATAGAGAAAGTCGTAAGATTTAAGATTTACATGCATGTGTGGACAGAAATGATGCATACATTTATAACACATAATGTAAGGTTGTGTACTCTAAAAGTTTTACCAATGAGGGAAGATACTATAAAATGGTTTAGAGACCATGGGTTTACTGGGTCTCACCCTTTAAAGTGATTTTATTTTATTTTATCTATCTATCTATCTATCTATCTATCTATCTATCTACCTACCTACCTATATATCTATTTATTTATTTTTGAGACATTGTCTCATTCTGTTGCCCAGGCTGGAGTGCAGTAGCATGATCTCGGCTCACTGCAACCTCCACCTTCCAGGTTCAAGTGATTCTCCTACCTCAGCCTTCCAAGTAGCTGGAACTGTGGGTATGTGCCACCATGCTCAGCTGATTTTTGTATTTTTAGTAGAGAGAGGGATTCGCCATGTTGACCAGGCTGGTCTTGAACTTCTGACCTCAAGTGATCTGCCCATCTTGGCCTTCCAAAAGGCTGGGATTATAGGTGTGAGTCACTGTGCCCAGCCTAAAGTGATTTTAGAAGTAAAACATGACCATGGTGGCATTATTTGCTTAAAACTGTCAGTAGCATGCTATTCTGACCTTCAGCCAACTCCTGAATTCAGAACTATGGCCAGTATATGTATATCCCAAAAGTTACCTGGACTTTTAAACTATTATCAGACCATTTCCTTCATTTGTCTTAGATATTTTAAACTTTTATTTGTAACCTGCCTATTGAGTTACGGATCAAAATCAACAAATTTGTGGCTGGGCACAGTGGCTCACACCTGTAATCCTAGCACTTTGGGAGGCTGAAGCAAGGATTGTTTGGGCTTGGGAGATGGAGATCAGCCTGGACAAACAGCAAGATCCTGTCTCTACACAAAATAAAAATAAAATGTAAGTTAGCTGGTCGTGGTGACACACGCCTATAGCCCCAGTTACTCAGGAGACCAGGTGGGAGGATCTATTAAGCCCAGAAGTTTGAGGATGCAGTAAACTATAATTATGCCACTGCACTCCAGTCTGGCAACAGAGTGAGACCCTGTCTCTAAAAACACACACACAAAAAACAAATTTGCAATAACGCTTAGCATCTATTCATTTCATATATTTATATAAGTAATAGATATGGAATATCCTAGGAAATTTCAGTTGAATTGCCCAGTAATGGAGAAAAGATGAGTTTTCTCTAACATACCCTACATATTCTTTCCTGGCATCTGTGAGATGACATATTCTATTCATTAAAAGCAAGTTTCTATATTTTCCTTAGTCTTCAAGAAGCTTCGTTAGCTCTAGAAACAATCAACCCACTCCATCGGAAAACAGGACTGGAAAGAAAACTAACCAACCGGCTTCTCCGGGTGGTCCAGGGGCTCCAGGAACTCCTTGCATGCCCTGGGGACCAGGTTCTCCTTGGGGTCCGTAGCCAGGTGGTCCAGCTGGTCCTGCAGGTCCTGCGGACCCAGGGGAGCCAGGATCCCCTGGAGGACCTTGGTCCCCCTTCTCACCACTCAGAGCCTGTGACAACACGAATGTGTTTGAATCGTGCTTCATTCTGGTATCTTCTTACGACAGGTTAATCGTCCTCCAGATATGAATACCAGTTAGGCTGTCATTGAGATCTTGAATTAAAAGCATTTGGCATTTGATGAGAATTATTACTAAAATAAGAGCACTGCAGGTTTCTGCCATTTTGTGTCCTTTGGAGTTTAGCAACATTTTTTGAACTTGGAACTGTCTTGAGTCCCACTTGAGATATCTTACAATGACAGATCTCTCATATAATAATAGCCACTAGAACTAAGTTCAAATTGACAGTAGTTCAAATGACTTTAGCAGTGATTTTTATGATAATGTTATATTTCTGAAATAAAGTGAGTACAGCAAACCTTTACTTGTGTTTTCACCAGGTATTTTCATGACAAAGGGGATTTCCCACTTCCATTTTCTCTCATAAACTGTCTAGTTTTAAATCTTCATATGCTATAACCTTGAAAATGATTTGTAGATTTAAAAGAAGTTGAATTTGACAAAATAATTTAAGCCCTCTTCCTTCCCAACATGGCCCTCTGAAATAAATTTGACTCAATTTTTCATTGTTCAATATCATCAGATGGCTAAGTGGTCTGTCTCCTTTTTTAATGACAGGATGTAAGCCTCCACAAATCACCACCTTGATTTTTCTCTCATTTACTTTATGGAATATCTTTACCAGAACTTATAAAGAAAGTGAGATGCAAGTAGGGACATCATACAAATTCTCTTAATACTAGACCAACAGAATTCTGGCACTGTCGCTTTATAAGCATAACTACCACAAAGTGAACAGCCTGGGACTTGGCCAAGGCAGGGTCTGAGAACTGCTGGCCCTGTAGATGCTGCCAGCCAAAAAGGATTTTGTAGTCAGAAGCATTTAGGAAAGACCAGATAGCTTACCTTCATGTGGAAGACTCACAGGTCATGTTCTGACATTAAAGGGTCTGTAAATGAATCTTTAAATTTGTTTACCAAGTTTCTCCAAACCTGTTTGAGGTAAAATCTGTTTTATTGGATAACACAGGTTAGTCCCAGGAGAAACTGGTATTTCATAGTTTGGGCAGCATCCCTTGCAAACCTCTTGTAAATACGTTATGATGACAGGTGCTCACCCTCTCACTCTATGACATTTTAAAACAAATCTTAGGGCTGGGTGCGTTGACTTACACCTGTAATCCCAGCACTTTGGGAGGCTGAGGTGGGCAGATCACCTGAGGTCAGGAGTTCGAGACCACCCTGGCCAACATGGTAAAACCCCATCTTTACTAAAAATACAAAATTAGCTGGGTGTGGTGGCACATGCCTGTGATCCCAGCTACTCAGGAGGCTAAGGTGGGAGAATCGCTTGAACCCGGGAGATGGAGGTTGCAGTGAGCTGAGAGTGCACCATTGCACTCAGCCTGGGCAACACTGCCCGCCCCGCCAAAAAAAAAAAAAAAAAAGGAAAAAAAAAAAAAGATCTTGATAGATGTTACCTCAATTAAACGTGAGAAATTCTTTCATGAAAAGTGATTAAATTTACATAAACTTAAATATCTTAAATGACAAAACAGTCTCTTTATTTGACTATGATATCTCTGAATATGCTGTCTTCTAATGCATTTATTTTTACTTTAAAGTATGGACATAGACCCCAAAATATTTATTAAACTTTCCACTATATATCATTTTCTGAACCTTTCCATGGACTCATTTGATACAAATATGGAACTGTAATTTGTGTATGAGATAGGGTTGTTATCAATATAGAATTTTATTTGGTTGAAATCACTGAATGCTACCTATTTATTTTATCAAAATACTATAACTATTTGCTTGGGTTATTCCTGCTAATTTGAAGATGCTTCATTCTGCAGTTAGAGCGACGAACTGTGCTGAGCGGCCATTTTTGGAAAAGAAATCACTTTTATCTCTAAACTTCAGAGTACTTCATTCATAGGGAGGGTAAAGTTGCTAAATACCAACCAGTTCGCCTTTAGGTCCTGGTAATCCTTTCACTCCCGGAGTTCCAGGAATTCCCTCGAAGCCCTTTCTCCCAGGTTGACCTCTGAGCCCCGGGTCCCCTGGGGCACCAACTTGTCCCTCAGGCTGAAGTGTTTCACCTTTTTCTCCTTTAAGTCCTCGGTCACCCTTGGCACCTGGGAAACCCTAGGGTAGTACAGAAATGAATCTGCATTATATTTTGTTAGAATTCTTCTTGTGTCAATCTTAAAAACAGTGTGGACAAGAACTTTTGAATTTTAACATGAATTTTTTCAACACACTTTCTTTGGTCCACAAGTATTATTTCAAGCATTTTGTTTGTTTTGCTTTGTTGTTAACTTCCAAAACTGAAAAATAATTCAGTTAGGTAGTATAATTCAAAACAATACACACAATAATCTAATTCAATACCATAGAACAATCACCATAATTCAGGTTATGTTCGAATATTGGTAAATTTTAACAAGCCTCTCTGAATAATTCGATCTAAATATATTTATCTATAACTTTTTGGTTCACTATGACAATCAAGATTCTAATTATACCACAGACTTACTGTGGTATAATTTACATACCATAAAATTTCTCCTTTATAAGAGTACAATTCAGTGATTTTTAGTAAATTCATAGAATCGTGCCACAATCACCACAATCATGTTTAAACATCTCCATCACGCTCCCAAATTCCCTCAAACCCATTTGCAATGAACCTCTGTTCCCACCCTCAGCCCTAGGCAACCACTAATCTGTTTTCTGTTTCTGATACCATTTCAAACTGTTTATAAATTCATTGACTCATTCACTTAATCAGTCACAGATTTATTCATTTAATCAACAGGTATCTATTAAGTGCCTACTGTTTGCAAGGCACCAAACTAACAAGTGTGTTGCAACCGTATTTCTAGAGTGTGCACTTTTTCAAATCGAAGCTAAAGATTTAAAAACATGAAATCTTACTGGAATTCCTGGAAGACCTGTATTTCCTGGGGACCCTGGGCTTCCTTTCAAGCCAGTTGCACCTTGTCTTCCTGCAAATCAACGAATTATTAACTAACTCCTCATTGAACGCCAACTCTGAGTAGACAGGGTAATACAATGTATGAAGAAAATAGAGTGTTTTCTTATGGGGAAAGAAAGACAGCTTCTGTCATAAAACATAAATGCAGTAAGAGAATGGGAGTAAATAACAGAACAAAAGATCATGGAAAAAGTAACTCAGATCTTAGCTTCTTAAAATTTAATCTTCATAATTTTAAGATTATATCTTTATTTTTTCTGAGTATATATTACTTTTAAAAGTAATATATGCTCATTATAAGAAAATTATGCAGAAAGAAGAGACTAAAAATCACCTATAAATCTACTACCAGAAGATAATATTTGCTAAAGTTTAACGTATATTAATGATAAATTTTTATATCCATAAGTGCATAGGACTCATATACACACTATTTTGGAATTATAGTATACACATGTCAATAAGTATGAATTTATAGCTTCGTTTTAAATGGCTGCATGCTGCCTATTGTGTTGGTGAGCCATCATTTATTTAGCTAAATGCTGTTTTTAGACATTTAGACGTTAGCTAGACATTTTTCAACTTTTGACTGTTGTAAACAATGCTTTGAAAAATGTCTCTGGGTATTTAGCTTCCAGATTTATCCAATTATTTCCTTTATAATAAATTTTTAAAAGTATAATGGCAGAGGCAAATGGTCACAAACTTTTCTAAGGTTTTGAATGTCTCTTGACAAATTGCATTTTATTGTACAATTTTATATTTCCCATAGATATTTAAATATCTGTAAAGATGATCCCTTTAAATGACTTTCTGGGTGGGTCTTTGGTCAGTTAATCAACACATATTTATTCGGATTCTATTTTTTTTGCAAGCTATTGAGCTGGGGTGTATATTTTTATAGGGATCCAAACCATTTTACTGCTTACATATCTTCTTTGAGCTGCACCTGGATAGGCCAAATGTAGAGAAACTATGAAAAATACAACAATGCAATGAGTGGACAACATCAGTGAGCTGCTCACTTGCTCACCTTGAGCCAAGGAGGAGACTCGAGGAGAGTCTAGGAAAATAATGATTTTTTATCTTTTATTGTTTTTCCTCCTTATTTCCCTCCTTCATTTTCTTCCTTTTGGTTTTTGTTTTAATAGAACACTTCCCTTGGATATTTGGATACTGAACAGGAGTGACATGAGGAACAGTCCCTACCTCTCCACTCCTCCTTCCTGCACAAGCCTGTGAGCCAGGGCAGGGGCAGCCACTGAAAGTAGCAGAGGCCTTCATAAAGGAGAAGTGAGTGGGACCTGAGGGGACAAAGGATCCCTGCCCAAGTGCATGTCATCCAGTGGCTGGACCACAGCTGCCGCCATTAGTCTTTCTTCTTTGGATTGAGACCCAGTCTCCCAGAAGACCCTATGCCAATGCAAATGGCTACTGGATGGAGATAACATATCATATTCCCTATCCAGGTTGCCAGGTAGACCTTTGGATTAACTCCCCAAAAGCAGCCCCCTAGGAGACAGGCGACAGCACTGCGGTCAGGGGATGCAGGCGTGGAGGGCAAGAGCACGCCTCTGGATTTAAGTTCAGTCTCTACCACATTATCAGCTGTGCCACCTGATGCCTCAGCTTCCTCATCTGTCAAATGGGGTTAATTACAGCACCAACCTCTAGGGTTGATGTGAGAAATAAAGGAATGGAGGCACATAAGACACTTAAAACAGTGCCCAACACACAGACCAAGGGCTCTGTAACTTCAACTCTTACTGGTTAATGATACATAATTTGATGACACTGTCTGAAGACCAAGGTGCTGGTGGCAGAGTCAGGACTGTGGGTGGTAGCAAGGGAGAGAGAGGCCCTGTGTAGACAGGGGAGTGGCACAAGGGGCAGAGGAACGCAGTCAATAAACAGAGATGTTTTGTACTTCAAAGTTTTACCCATAGGCAGTTCTGTGACTGAAGACGGGGAGGTCAAAAGCAGAGGTGGTGACAGCCATGAGTAACCATGTGGGACAGAGAGTCCTGGCCTGGTACAGAGTTGTCAAGAGGAGACTTGTGAATCATCCTTTATTTAAGCCTCAGGACACTGACTATAAAATGTTTTGTTTTTTTTCCCCCCTTTCAAAATTTGACTTAGTGGCTAATATTTTTTTTAAAAAACACCATGAGATTTAAATAAAAATTCCAATTCCTTTCTTCTGATGAAAACTTGGAAAATTTATTAATGCAGGGCCTAACATGTTGCACAGTAACAATGGGCTGGAAGCAAGTGCCTGCTGGCCCGTTCAAATGTGCCCTCAGTTTGTTTACTGTAGTTCTGCAACTCTCTTGTCCCCAGCACTGAGGATGTTGCAATTTTTTAAAATAGCATTTGCATCCTTAAGAAGAAAGTGAAATACCGCACATTCCTGTGACTCTTAAAAGTAGGAACATGAAAAAATGGACTGAGTAGGGTTGTGTCTTTTGAGAAAAAAGGGAGAGAGCATGTTTCTTTATGGAAGAGAAAGAGGGTATGTGTTTCATGCAGCTGCTTCACTGCCTTTAGTTAACTGCTGTTCTCTTGTAGGACTCTGTGTTGACAATTCCTGCCTAACACAATACTTTGCTAGGGGTCAGCAACTAAAATGGAACAGGGAAAAATACCAGCTTTTCTTGGCTGACTTTATGTTAATAAAATATATGTTTTTGAAACTCTCCCTCCAAGTTCACATAAACCACGTCATGACATCCACCTATCAAATGCTTTTATTTTCTTCCAGTGTATTGACCCTTTTGTGCTTGCAAAAACACTTGCATGCAAATTGTTTGTACCTGGGATTCCTTTTACACCATGTAACCCTGGCAATCCTGGGAGACCGGGGGGCCCTGGGATATAAGGGCACTGTGTACACAGCAGGCCTGGTTCTCCTACAACGAGAGTACACTAGGATTACTTATAAAGGTACACCCCATCCTCAGAAAAAAACAAGTATTTTCCAACCACACTATCATTTATTACATTTAAACATTTTTATGTAGTGAAAATTATCTAGGACATTATACATATTAATTTAAAAATTCATCTATTATAGATCTGCTTACTTTAATGTTCTGAGCTATACAGTTCTTCTGAAAGGGGAAATTCCAAGACTCTAACGTAAAACATCTATTTCAGTGATTCTTTCCTTGCATGCAGGCGAAAACTCACATTTTAGGGATATCCAACAATTTATTGCATAGGTGCCAAATAAATTATTGATTTACAGATAAACAAAATCATCACTGACTGGTAGCTATTTGGGATCATTGTTATCTCAGGGGGAAAATCAATTATAATAATGATGATGAAAAAGACTTATCCTAATACAACATTATTGATTGAACCAACCTTTGGGCCCATCAATGCCTGGGATTCCTGAAGACCCTAGATAGCCTGGCAGTCCGCGATCTCCAGGTGGACCCTTGCGAAAAATGATGTCACCTATAAAAATACAGCACCAAAGGCAATTTTTTATTTATGTTTTTTTTTTCAATGTAGTGAGTGTTGTAATATATGTATTATTTAAAGTGCATCTCTCTCATGTTTGTATTGGAAGCCTAGTCTTAAAAGTTTATCTGCAACTGAGAAGACATGGTGACCAGCTCTTCCCTTCATATTACATAGATGTGGCATTTTTAAGGTAGTTGGTCTTCGAAAGCTCATTATAAATTTTTTTTTTTTTTTTGTCACAGAATCAACCTATTTTATCTTAGTTGTTTCCAGTTATTCCAAGTTGATATGGTTTGGCTGTATCCGCACCCAAATCTCATCTTGAATTGTAGTACTTCTATAATCCCCATGTGTCTTGAAACGAACCTGGTGGGAGGTAATTTAATCATGGGGGTGGTTACCCTCATGCTGTTCTTGTGATAATGAATGAGTGCTTATGAGATCTGATGGTTTTGTAAGGGGCTTTTCCCCATTTTGCTCAGCACTTCTCCTTGTTGCCATCATGTGAAGAAGGACATGTTTGCTTCCCCTTCTACCATGAGTGTAAGTTTCCTGAGGCCTCCCCAACCATGCTGAACTGTGAGTCAATTAAACCTCTTTCCTTTATAAATTACCCAGTCTCAGGTATGTCTTTATTAGCAGCCTGAGAACGGACTAATACACAGACAATCCCTTTAGCATCTTGGGGCAAAGGATCAAATCTTATTCTGGATATTTTTTGATACATTGTATTTTCCTGATATACTGTAGATGCATAATATATGTTGAGAAAAAGAAAAATAGATTCTGACTCAGGGTATCATCTGTTTTCTCTTTGTTGTTTGTCCATATCAATTGAGTCGTCATTCTTAAGGCAGGTCTCTAAGGAAGCTCTTTTCAGCTTCCACATTTTCTGCTACTGTAATGTTACAATGAACAGCTAATTCTCTTAAACTGGTTAATTGTGTACAGTAATCTAATGGTTGGCTCTGTCATTTCAATTACAGGTTGAAGGCAATGGTGATTAAAGTAAATATTTAAAAACAGTCCCATAGCTGTCCCAAATTTCAGAAAAACAAGGTACCACTAGAAACATTTAACTTCATTGGAACACAGAAGAATGACCATTTTGTGATCAGTTTTCTGCATCTTTAAAATACCTGGAAGGTCATCTTTAAATGGTACAATCTGATAAAAGTTTAATACTTAGTGTAGACTTATATGAATACTACATTCATACATTTTTGTATACTTACACATTTTCATACTCAATTAATGCTTAATTAAAAAAATACTCGAGTACCTGCAGTGTTCCCCATTCTACATACTGGGCTTAAACAGTTAAAAAGATATAGTCTTTGACCTCAAAATACTTTGATTCTTGTAAGAAAAACCGACAAAGACAAAGATAAGGCAATGTGAAAACTTCTACAGTTGGGATAACCTTGGCAGTTACAGGATGTGGACTCACTGAAAGCTTTCTGCTGGACTTGAACTTGAAACTGCAGTCTGAAGGACAGATGGGTGTTGCTTAGAGAAGGGATGGTAGGAAGTAAAGACCCCTGGACAGAGTGTAGCAGGCACTGAGGGAGCATGACACCTCCGGGAGGGAGCCACGAGCACCTGGGCCCAGATCCCAGCTTTAGCTTCATTAGTCCTGTGAACTCTGTATGTCAGCCTTGACATAGAAAAAAAGAGGATACTAAATCTCCATCTTAAAAGAGACTTGGAAGAAGCTGGGATTATAGGCACACCACCACACCTGGCCCCAGAAAAGCTACGTTAAAATATGTTCGTGAGGACCTCTTGTACCTATGAGCCAACACAGAATGCTAGGGGGCTCTGTAGAGGAATGCGAAGGAGAGGATGCCTGTGTCAGGACCTCTGAGCACCACTTCAAGTCCATTGGGCTACAGCTCTGTCATCTCTGACTCCTTCACCTCATAGCATGTTGCCTTACATCCATGCGGCACACCTCTGGCCTACTGTCCTGGGGCTTCCCTGCTGATGGCAAGGAATAGGACTTCCTGGGAACCATGCAGACACAGCCTGGAAGTGGGAGGATGGGAGGTGGGGGACTGCTCCTCTCTTGGGGGGAAATCTTTGACCCATGGGAACTAGGAGCAAATGGATACACTCTTGCCTCTTTCTCCCCGACACAGGCTTCTTAGAAGATAGTCTCTGGGGCTGAACAGGTAGTTGCATTTGGTCAAGGCCAACTTGATAGCCACCCATGCTTCCCCGCATCACCCTCTTTGTCCCTGCCTCCTGCTCTGCTCTCTGGGAAACTCTGGCTAAGACTTGGCTGCATTTGTTAAGTAGTCATTGCATCAATTTCTTTCACAGAGAGTTAGTGAAATGAAGACCATCGGAAAGATAACTCATAAAAACCACAGAGACTGGTGGCTAAGCTGTGAGGAGGGTTTGTCGCCCCTGGTTTGCACACATCTGTCATTTGGTGCTGTACACAAAAGGGATCCCCTTCCACATCTTTACCTGGTGGTCCTGGAGGTCCCGGTGATCCTGGAGGGCCTGGTGAACCAGGACAACCTGGGGACCCAGGAGTCCCCATGGCATCCTTTCCTGGGTGGCCTCGTTCCCCTTTACTTCCTTTCAAGCCTGGCCATCCAGGGGCTCCTCTGAGGCCAGGCCTTGAGGATCCTTGGAGAAAATAATCATTTCTTGTATTTTATATTTTTTCCTGATTAATACAAATTTATTTTTTAATTGCAAGAGTAATATAATTTTATTTATAAAAATTGCACAATGGCGAGGTACATAACACATTTAAATAAAAAAGTGAATATCCTTGCTTTTTTCATCTGTAGCCTTGTTAAATAACCACAGTACAGCAAAGTGCAGAACATTCCATTCCCACGAGAAAATTTGTCTAATTTATTACGAGAAACTGAAACAGAGTTTGGAATGCACTGTATCTTTTTATTTAAAAGGAAGTGAGGAATATTTCCATATATGCTACTTTGTAAATATTTTTTTTTATTAGAGACTAGAGGATGCCTCCAGTGTCCAAAATGAGAAAGAGAGAAAGTTGTGAAGTGGACTTTATTCCTGCCACTGTCTTAGACATAAAAGGGTATGATGAGGGATGGTCACCTCCTGGGAAAGGAGCTGTGCCTGGTGGCACAACCCCCACCCTAATCTTAAAATGGTGAGAATGTGAGGAGCGGATAGTCTCAAAGGAGGCCTTCTTTAATGTCAGAGCTCTAAAATATCTTTTTGCCCCATTCTAACTGTAAGAGATATCTACTATTAACAGTGTGAGATATATCTTTCCATGCATATGCAGGTACATATAATATTTATCCATTTCTGTATCTATTTTTTTAATAGTGGAATTATAGTACACTTATAGTTCTGCAGTCTGCTTAATTTTGAGTAATTTTCAAAATTATGAAGTAGTATAATATACATTATACAGAGAAAAATATGATCAGTGGCAGGGCACCTGCCCAATAGTTTATCAAATTTTGCTCTTTTTTCTTAGTTTTGTTTTCATTAAAAAGAACACGCTACAGTTCTACTTGATGAGTCCCTGTGGACCATCCCTGATCCAACTCTTTTTCCGCTCTCAAAAGGTAAACACTCTAATCAGTCACAGATGAAAGTTTAGAACTTTACAGAAAAAGTGTAATGTAGGCATCCTTATGCAACTCATGATATGTTATGAAAACTACCATTTTCAACCAACCACCTTACCATGACATTGTTTTCTATTTCTGTACCTCCTCTGAGTTTCAAGGCCCCTGCTCATACCCCAAAGTCACTGTAAAAATTCCTGACAATAAGGCGTTTACACTTAGTTAAAACTGCTGAGAAGTGAAAAAGAGCATTTCTATATCAGTTTGTATCAGCTCCACTCCTTCTTCCACTATAAATTGCAAATATGACAATTTAAGAAGCTGGAAACACTATTTTATTTTATTTTATTTTGAGATGGAGTCTCACTCTGTTGCCCAGGCTGGAGTGCAGTGGCACCATCTCAGCTCACTGCAACCTCTGCTTCCCAAGTTCAAGCGATTCTCCTGCCTCAGCCTCCTGACTAGCTGGAATTACAGATTACAGGTGTGCGCTACCATGCCCAGCTGATTTTTTTTTTTTTTTTGTATTTTTAGTAGAGACAGGGTTTCACCATGTTGGCCAGGCTGGTCTCGAACTCCTGACCTCAGGTGATCCACCCGCCTTAGCCTCCCAAAGTACTGGGATTACAGGCATGAGCCATTGCACCCAGCCTGGAAACACTTTTAGATCAGTTAGTGAAACATTTGTCTTATGTAAATAATGCAAAATTAATAAAGGACAGTGTATTTTCCTTTGTAATAGCATTTCTACTTGTATCCTAAGAAACATGGACATACCAGGACTTCCAGGAACTCCGGGGGGACCACTGGGACCTGGGAATATATAACATTAATTAATTGCTTAGAAAGATGTAAATGCTATCCCATCCACTTTTGAAATCTTGGGTGACAATATAATGATAGTTAATAATACAGAGTTTTCGTATTTGTTCCTACTCTCACCTAGACAAACGTTAGAAATTTTCTCTTATTTAGACAAGAGAAAACTAACCTTAGAAATTTAACACTCAAAAGTAAATCATGCCGCCGTAATTCAACAGAGATTTACTAAGAGCCTGTTGTGTGTTCAGCACTTTGCTGGAAGTGCAGATGCCAGAAAATCAAACAGTGCTGGAACATCCAGGATCTGCAGTTTGTCTTGGTGTTCCATCTTAGATTGCTTCCACCTGTAATATCCTGGGGGTTATAATTCTTTTATATATACATGTGAGTGATGTATAAGTAAGTGAACCAGATTTTTAAGAAAATCTATATCAATGTCTGTATTCATCTGTCCTTTTATTTAAAGACACTGGGAAATTGTATTCTTTTAAGTAAAATTTTCCTTTGAAATCTTCTTCATATCAATAATTTGATCAGATCAGTGGCTCCCAATCCTGGCTGCATGCTGGACTAGTCCAGGGAGTTTTTACCATCTACCAGTGTCCAGAGCCCTCCTCCAGACAATGAAATCAGAATGACAGGGTGGGACCTTGGCGAGGCCATTACAGAAGTTCCCAGGGATTCCAATATGTAGCCAGAGATGAGAGGGATTGGCCCAGAACTTTTGGGTTTCTCCAAAGAGATACAGTATAAGTACATGTGACAATAATTCATGGCATCAAGGACAGATCATTGTTCCAAGAGCCGGGAAACCAGAGTTTCAGTTCCCCCTTGCAAATCTCTGTGAGTTTGTTCAGGGTCTCCATTTTTCCCTTCATAATCCCATTGAGATTGCCAATGCCTTGTACTCCCTCCTCCTGCCCTCCAGCAAGTGTTTCCATGACAGATTTGAACTTTATGCTTTGCTACATAAAGATACTTTAATTACCTTCTCGGTATACCAACCTATGAAATAAAAATATGAAGAGTAGGAGACATCAAAAAATAACAGCCCTATGAAAATGAAGAGATCTCCCTTCCCTTTCCTCACCCATGTCAACTCTATAAGCACATGCTATTTATTACCTTGAAAGAAAACCAGAAATATGTTCAGCAAATGCTCTGGGAAGAAATTTATTCTTACCTTGTGGGCCACGAACTCCTTTGGGCCCTGGTGGGCCTGGAATGCCTTCCTCTCCCTTTTCCTGGTATGTGTCATAATATTCTGTCTTAGAGGAGAAAGAAATGAATACAGAGAAATGATAGCTATTTATGGACTGCTCACCAAGCATAATTACTTCAGTTTCTTCATTTTGGCCCAAAGATGGCTTCCTTCTTTTCCTGAATTCATAGGTTTACATGTTAGCAGGTATATGACAGTCATGTAAATGCAGGTGGAAAAATTTAAATAAGTAGACCTTTGTGGTATCACAGTATCAGATATTTTATGGGCTTTCAATTAGAAATACATTTTATGATGTGACTCAGGTTACACACCCACATTTATATGTACACATTCATACATACCTATGTATGTGTGCATATGTATAGAAAAATGAAAGTTTCACAAAATAATGACTTATTCTTACAACATATGATCAACCCCGATACTTTTTATTCTATTCTATTTTACTTTTCAAAAATGCTGGTCCTGGTGGACTGAACTTATTTCCATTTTGGAAGTGTATGGAACCCACACATCAACAAATACTGTATTTATTGTTTCTTTAAATTCCAGGGAACCTGTGGCCTGCAAGAATCGAGGAATATTGTTTCTGACATGCTCAGTGGACCTATTGCCGGTGTTCTTAACCGTTTCCTTCCTAAGTTGAACTTCTTTTGAGGTTAGTAGAAGCTGCAAACAGAGTTATATGGAATCGAATATAAGAAAATACACAGAGAGAAGTGCTAAGAATTCCTCTGAAATGTAATGAAAACATAGATTTCATTTAACATTCAGTACATTTCTCTTGAAGGAAGCAAGGTGGAAATATCAAAGGTTTTAAAAAAACCTCTTTGTATTTTCATATGCTAGATGGATCAATTACTTTGTTGACTTATTTAAGATAAAGTAACAAGAGCCTTGTAGTTAAGCAGTATGTATAAAATCACAAAAGTATTATATTAATAATATAACAATAATGTCCACCATGAAATCTGTAATGATATGTGTGCACCTACCAAATGTTGGGCACAGTGCTAAGTGATTTCACAAAATAACTCATTTAATCTTCCTGGGAACTCCACCAAAGTATTTTGGGACTGTTATAGTTTGAGTGTGCCCCCTCCAATATTCAGGTGTTATCAATGTGATAGAAGTATGAGGTAGGGCCTTTAGGAGGTAATTAGGCCATAAGGGTTTCTCCCTCATTAATGGGATTAAGGCCCTATTAAAAGAGGCTTCGAGCAGCCTCAGGCCAGCTTGCCCTTCTGCTTTCTGCCATGTGAGGATGCAGCCAAGAAAGCCCTCACTAGACCAAGGGCCAGCATCTTGATTTTGGACTTCCTAGCCTCTAGAACTGTGAAAGTAAATTTCTGTTATTTATAAATTACTCAGTCTCAGGTGTTCTGTTGTAGCAACACAGAACAGATTAAGACAGGGGCTCTATGCATCCAAATCATTTGCTTTCAGGGTAAAGATGCAGATTTCCAGGCCCCACTCCAATTCCTGAGTTACATTACTGAGCATGGGGGTCTGAGAACTGCATTTTTAACAGGACACTTTTTCCCCTCATGACCCTTTTGCCACAACGTGCCATTTTGTTTAACCTGCATGATCATTCATGGCAGCCTTGCTTGGCACACTGAATGTGAGAACCACTGTGTTTTGAGGTAGATGAACGGACGCCAGCACTCAGAGTCTGGGTCCCCTTTCTTCTCTTCTTCAGCTGCAGAGTCACGGAATATAGAATGTGGCTGTTCTGCAGTTAGGAGCTGACATCAAATACATGTCTGCTGGGAAGGGGAGCACTGCCTGCTACACAGAGCTTGGGCTGGAATGATTGCTTTTCGCTGACCATGTATTAAACCCGTAGTTTAGTGTCTGCTGCCTAAAAGCTCAGGACCCAGGCCCAGGTGCCGGGGAGGAGAAGTTGACTTCTTCATCCCTTGTTGCCTCACTGTCCTCCTCTACCCTGAAGATGCAGGATCACCTTGGGCCTGGGCTGCTTAGACAAAGCTTTTCGTCTCTTCCATAGCCCAGCATGGGCATCACTAGTACCTTCCAGGGATCAAATAGAAATATTTACGCATGGTCAAAGGGACAAATAGTGACCAGCTATTTTCTGCCCTGGTTTGATAACGAGGTAAATGTTACAATCTCTCTCACACAGGTAATGAGAGACACTGATTCAAAATTTCCTTGCTACTTTAAAGAACTTGATCAAAGATAGCATGGATATTGTCTTTAATCACACTTACTGGACCACGAAATCCTGGAGGGCCAGTGTCCCCTTTCTGTCCCTACAGTGAAAGACAATTACAAATTGTGAATATGGTCACCCAAAGTATTTACATATAAAAAGCAAGATGTATAGTTAAAATGAACAGTATATTGATGTTTAGATGTCATGTACAAACCAAATGAAAGTTAAAGGGACACTGACTTTAAACTATTTTCCTGGAGAACCCGTATCTGGGGAAGGAATCCTATCTACAAGGTTGTACAGAAGTTGCTATTGCCCTGGTGGTTCTCCAGGTTTCTTTCACAACACCATCTTCAGTGCTCGTTCATGTACATTTCTCATTCCTGTGTTCTCACCCTGGTTAGAGGCACAGAAATATCAGACTGTGGGTTGTACGCATTTCCAAGTGTCTCAGCTGTAACCAACCCCCTTTCCTTCAAGAAGGCATTTCAGAATTCTACTGGAAGTGATATGGTTAAAGGGTAAATCTTAAATCTGCACATATACCTACATATATAGCCATGTGCCACATAACAATGTTTGGGTCAATGATGGACTGTGTATACGATAGTGGTCTCATCAGATTATAATACCATATTTTTAGTACTCAATTTCTATGTTTAGATACACAAACACCCACCACTGTGTTACAATTGCCTACGTTATTCAGTACAGTAACATGATATGCAGGTTTGTAGCCTAGAGTAACAATCTCTGCCATCTAGGTTTGTGTGAGTACACTCTATGATGTTCGCACAATGACAAAATCACCTAATGATGCATTTCTCAGGACATATCCCTATCTTTAAGTAACACATGACTACACATGACTTGAAAATGTTTGTAACATACTGTCAGAAGTGCAGAATACAGTTCACAACTAATTGACCACAAGCTTTCAATGTATCATGACTCAGATTGAGACTCATGAAGTCTAGCCTATGCTTGATCTCAAATAACCACAAACTTCCTACAATTGTAGGTCTTTTTCTACCTCTTCCTCATGGGAAGCTGGAATCTCACTGGCCCTAAGTCAGACAGCTTCAAGTACACAGCACAAGTTTAATATCTTTTCCTCAAGAACACCCTTCAAATGTTTAAGTAAAGTTGCCACATCTCTCTTTTCTTCTTAACAGACCTAGTAGCGTATTTGAATGAAGCCTGTTATTGTAATCCCTTGTACTTAGGTCCACGACGTAGGTAAAAGTAAAAGCATAGGCAAAACCCAACCTATTAAAAATAGGGTATTAGGGAGAGGGTTACCTTAATGCCATCTTCACCTGCTAACCCAGGGAAACCCCTGTTGCCCTTGACTCCCTAAAGAAAAGAACAAAAGGAATGGGTCAGAAGACACAGGAGCCAACTGCTTCTGGGGGGGAACAGGTGCAATTTGAACTCCTCTGAAACAAAGGAATGTGCTCAGATGATCTCTCTTCACAGTGGAGATGTAAAACTATGATTCCCAAGTGCAATTTTTAAAACCTGTAAGCTTTTTGTTTGTTTATAACTATTTAGTGACTTTTAAAATTCCTTCTTCAGCTAGTAGGACTGACATTTTTACTACCTCCATGGGCCAAATCAAGTCTATACCTCACTTCCAGGGAAGCCAGGAACGCCGTCTTTACCGGGTTTTCCCTACAGCAAAAACAAATAAAAAACATGAAGTTTAATAAATATGGCTAACTTTACAAATATGGAAATCTTAAGTGATATGATCATCTCCTCTTGACTTCAGGCATGAAAAGTCTGAGTAAAGATCCTCACCCAGGTGTTAGAAGGAAAAACTATTAACCACAGAATACACAACAGCCCTCTCTTTCCAGGGAAGGCAGAAGCCAGTCAGAATGGGAAACTAGAGAAAGTCAGAGAAGGAAGGAAGGACATTAACAGCCAAACTTAAATTAGACCTGATGCTGTTCATCCTGAGCTTGGAAGGAAAATAAAAATCACACTGGGCAGAGAAGTAAATAAGGAAGCCTAGAAAAGGGAAGGTGTTCACAGTCCGTTTATTCATTTATTTGAAATATTGGCAATTCCTCGGATCCAGGTGTGCCTGTATTTAAATACATGTATAAAAGGTATAGTATGGTATCTCAACCAGCAGCGTTGATTGACTTATGGTATTTGCATTTCCTGATAAAATTTAAAAATCATGTTCATTGAATATTTTTTTCCTGAGGCAAAAAAAAATGTTTTTTGCTTACGTATAATGTTTATAGATTTTACTTTTCCAAAAGTATAACTTATAGAAATTTAACACAATAGATGGATTTAAATCTTTCCCAAATGGATCTGGGTAGGGTTGTGGGCCCTGCTGCTTCCGTTTTTCCAGCCACCCACTTCTGGTCACAGATTGCCCTATATCCTTTGTGGGGGCTGCCCTTCCCTCACTCTGGGTGGTTCTGATGGCACTGTCCATCTGAGTAGTCCACTGCCCCACTGGCCTGGCCAATCATAGTACCCTTTTCTCTTGGTCACAGCCTTTTTTCCAGAGTGAGAACAGATACGACCAAGCTGGGCCAATGAGATGAATTCCCTGAGATTTTATAAATGGACACAGGGAGAGAGAGGCTCTCTTTCTCCTCTAATGCCATCAGCCTGAAGTTGTCTGCTCAAGGGTAACTCTTTCTCCCCATCTCCCCTGACATGGAAGATCATCTGCCAGAGGAAAGAATGAGGCTGATATGCAGAGAGAAGCAGAAGTGAGATGGACAGGGAGTCATGCCCTCATTTTTCCAGGCTCTGAAGTCCTTGAACCCTGTTTTAGCCTTGAACATCTTAGATACTTGAGCAGGTAAATCCTGCCTCCCAAATCTTAAAGAACAAAAATTTTTAACTGGAGCTAATTTGAGTTGGGCATCTGGTTCCTGTAACCTAAAGAGTCCCAAGTCCTGACTAATCAAAACTGCACATGACACCGAATTTCCAAATTTACCTGCGGGCCGGGGTCTCCAGGAGCACCCTTTTCAGATCCATATGATTCTCCAGGCAGTCCCTGTATTAAGCAGAGCTATGTCAAGTTTTATGAATTACTGATTTTTTTACTTACATTGATTTTTATTAATTTGTCCCTTTTGGTTATTCTGCCATTTAAAAACATGTTTAAGTGCTGAGTCATCTAAGAGAGAAATCTTATTGATGAATAGTAATTAAAAAACAGATGCTAAAAAAGCTGATGCTGAAGATAAGTCATAAGATGGGCGGCATTGGGGCCGGGCACGGTGGCTCAAGCCTGTAATGGGCGGCATTGGGGCCGGGCGCGGTGGCTCAAGCCTGTAATCCCAGCACTTTGGGAGGCCGAGACGGGCGGATCACGAGGTCAGGAGATCAAGACCATCCTGGCTAACACGGTGAAACCCCGTCTCTACTAAAAAATACAAAAAACTAGCTGGGCGAGGTGGCGGGCGCCTGTAGTCCCAGCTACTCGGGAGGCTGAGGCAGGAGAATGGCGTGAATCTGGGGGGCGGAGCTTGCAGTGAGCTGAGATCCGGCCACTGCACTCTCAGCCCGGGCGACAGAGCGAGACTCCATCTCAAAAAAAAAAAAAAAAAAAAAGATGGGCGGCATTGGATGCATGTACAACAGTGCAAGGATTTCAGCAAGGAATGGCTGTAAAATAACTCTAGTGTATTCATGATCTCTGCAGTCAAATGTTATTGTATTTTAGCCAATATTAAGACTTAAAAGCAATAGCTGCTCTGCCTGTGGAGTAGCCATTCTTTTATTCCTTTACTTTCTTGAAAAAAAAAAGAAAATTTAAGACAAAACACACATCAAACTAAATACTAGGGCTCTACTTTGTGTGTTATGGGGACAATATAACTTTAAATAACCTACTGAGGGTCCAGGAGGTCCAGGCTCGCCGATGGCTCCCTTGTCTCCCTTTTCCCCCTTGAGGTCCTGCCAAAGAAACAGTTCAACATTGTTATAAATGGATGAAATGAGATTTCACTGATTCAACAGTGAGACAAATCCTCTATCTGTTCAATAAATTGGGTTTACAAACTATGAATGTGCCTTATGTTAATACAACCCAATACACCTTCCATTTCTCACATTTCAAATTTTATACCTGTGAACTCACTGAAGCTACCTGCAAACTTTTTTTTTAAGTATCTTCTTTTTTTTTAAATAAAGCCTCACTCTGTTGTCCAAGCTGAGCCTCAGATCCCTGTGTAATGTTTCCAAGATTTATGAGTAAAGGACAGGAAGGAATAAATCCTGGAGGTTCTGGCTGGCTGAGGAAGCTGGGCTGAACTGGGCTTAGATAACAAGATATTGTAAAAGAGGTACAGGGTCACGAAGACTTCGTCCTAGACACGGGAAGGCACAACCCTGATCATAAAACTGAAGAATTACCGTTCTGTTATCTGGGCCAGTTAGGGTCACAATAACTGTTCCTGGTGGTCCCGGGGGTCCTGTTAACCCTTTCACACCCTAAAGACAAAAACACTTAGGAGTGAGAAAATAAACAACAGCATCACCATTTCAATGTTACTACATTTGAAAGGTCTGCTTTTCCCCTTTAGTGCTTATACGAGAAGATAGAACAAATGAAGGCCCATCCATTTCCACTTGACCAGTAAGTAAACGGTATAGGCTGATATGCTCTGGGACATACAATATCTTGCTTGCTAATAAGACATAGTATTTAAATTACCCGCTCTCCTTTTTGTCCTATCACTCTTTCACCCATGTGACCCTGTAAGAAAACACAAAATCAAATTATTTTCTAAAAATAAATATGAATAAATAGTCTAAACTCATCAAAGTTCCAATATTTGTAACTGAGCATTTATATTTTAACTTTCATTTTAGAATGATAAATTAGTTTAGCTATTTCTTAGAGAAGAGCATTGATATGTTTCTTTTAGAGGAGGAACTCTTGAGGTGCAGAAAGCTTAAGGGATTAAACAGAAAGCGAACATGGCAAATGCTGACACGCAGTGGTGTGGGGGAGGGAAAGGAACCCAGCTCAGAGCATATTTTTCTGGCTCTGCAGTAGCTAGTTTTGATCCCACTGGCCGCTACTTAACTTCCTGATGCCCTTGTTTTCTTGTTTTAAAAATAAGAATGGGTAGCTGCATTTCAGGATTCTGAAATTCAATACTTAATAGAGAATCTAAGAATAGAATTCCAGCTACCCGACTTCACTGGTAGTTTAGTGACATGAGTCTAATGCAAATAGTTTCCTCACTAATGATGGCTGATTCGTCATTTCAACTAATACCTGCTTGCTTTTTCACCCATGAGTACTCAGATCTTCCCCTTGTTAGACCAAAGCTGAGGGGAATCAAAACACTTTAAACCTCAGCTCTGCCATGTACTATTAGACAATTCACTTAACCAGAACCTATCCATCTCTCAGGGTGCATGCGTGTGTGTGTGTGTGTGTGTGTGTGTGTGTGTGTGTGTGTATTTGTGTGTACCAATAAGATACTAAATATGAAAGTATCTTAGAAAATACCTCATATAAAAGGCTACCCGAGCCAGGCGCAGTGGTTCACGCCTGTAATTCCAGCACTTTGGGGGGCTGAAGCGGGTGGATCACCTGGGGTCGGGAGTTCGAGACCAGCCTGGCCACCATGGTAAGACCCCGTCTCTACTAAAAATACAAAAAAAATTAGCCAGTAGTGGTGCTATACGCCTGTGATTCCACTTAGTCGGGAGGCTGAGGCAGGAGAATTGCTTGAACCCGGGAGATGGAGGTTGCAGTGAGCCAAGATCACACCACTGCACTCCAGCCTGGGCAACAGAGTGAGACTCCATCTCAAAAAAAAGAAAAATAATAATGAAAGAAAAGGCTACCTGATAGTAGGAGATACTGTGCTTAGGACTAATTTCCTGTTGGGGCTCAGCCTCACTCAACATTTTTATAATTAAACTAACAATTGCACTTCTGTTTTTTGTTTGTTTTTGTTTTTTGTTTATTTGTTTCTGTTTGTTTGTTTTAGATGGAGCCTCTTTCTGTCACCCAAGCTGGAGTGCAGTGGTGCTATCTTGGCTCACTGCAAACTCCAACTCCCGGGTTCAAGCTATTTTCCTGCCTCAGTCCCCTGAGTAGCTGGGATTACAGGCGTGTGTCACCATTCCTGGCTAATTTTTGTATTTTTAGTAGAGACAGGATTTCATCACGTTGGCCAGCCTGGCCTCGAACTCCTGACCTCAAGTGATCCACCCGCCTCTGCCTCCCAAAGTGCTGGGATTACAGGCGTGAGCCAATGCGCCTAGCCTTGTCTTAACAGAAACGCATGCAAGACCCTGTGTAATGAGCACACAAATAGTCATCTTTTACTTACTAGCGTAAGACCCGGTTGGCTTTGTGAAGCAGCATACTACAAAAACTCAGAGGATAATGTGCTGTGTGAGATGATCAGAAATGGAAAACCTGTGGATTAAGAATCCTTGCATTTTTCCTGATAAGTAGCTTCTTATAAATTGAATTAAGACTCTTTGTATCAGGGATCAAGTTACTGAAATGCAAGGAGAAGAGAGGTGAGAGCAGCTAGCCATGCTCTTCCCTGCTAGGAATCCTTGTGAGTTCCAGAGAGGTACCTAACAGTGACCCACATGAAGAAGCAGGCCAGGTTTGACTTTGAGATTGAGTAGGGTGTGCTAGCTGTTACATCATATGAACGGTAGTCTACCTTAGGTCCTCTAGGTCCCATGGCTCCTGGAAAGCCCTAGAAAAATCCACAAATGAAAATCACAGCAGGAAATGCATCCAACCAGAAAAATTCTTTTAATAACTTGTTAATAATAAATAATGAATCTATTAGTTGACAGAGTCTGTAGCAAGGATGACTTGATACTCACAAAGAATCCCGGAGGACCAGGTGGGCCAACAGGCCCAGGAAAACCTGGAGGGCCTGGCAAACCCTTGAAATTGAGAGAAGAATAAGAGTGAGTTTAACTTTACTTCTCACTTAATAACAATGTCCATTAATTAAATGCATTAAAATAATAAAATCAGGAGAGCCTAACACCTCCCTTTTCAGTGACTGCAGTTAATGACAACAAATATCAGAAAGTGTGTTGCCATGTGTAACAGGCTGGCAGGACCATCTGGACGATACCGTTTCTAAAATGACCAGAGTAGTTAGTTTACTTCAGATGTTTCAAAATTTTGCTTTTGTCTTTCTTCCCACCTCCTTTCTCCTCCCTTTTCCTTTCTCTGTCTCTCCTTTTGGCCAAGCATGCTCCTGCGTTAGGGCCTGCCACCTGCTCTCCCTCTGCCTAGAATCCCCTTTTCCCAGGTATCTGTATGACTCACTCCCTTTTCCTTTTCTTGTCTTTATGTAATTGTCGTCCTTTCCGTAAAGCCTTCCTGCTTATCCAAAGTTCTAACCCACCTTCCAACCCAGACACTGCCTATCCTGCTTTCCTGTATTATTTTTATTTTTAGCATTTATTACTCACACACCATAGAGTTACTCATTTACACTTTTTTTGTTTCCCCCATGAGAATGTAAGCTCTATAAAGGCAATATATATACATTTTAAGAGACTCGGTCTCCTATGTTGCCCAGGCTGGTCTATAACTCCTAGGTCAAGAGACCTTCCCGTCTCAGCTTTCCCAAGTAGCTGGGACTATAGGCACATGCCACCATGCCTGGTTCATCAAATTTTTAAATATCTATCTATCTATCTATCTTCTATCTATCTATCTATCTATTTTTTTTTTTTTTTTTTGAGACAGAGTCTCATTCTGTCCTTGGGCTGGAGTGCAGTGGTATGATCTCTGCTCACTGCAGCCTCTGGTTCCCAGGTTCAAGTGATTCTCCTGCCTCAGCCTCCCAAGTAGCTGGGACTACAGGTGCATGTCACCACACCTGGCTAATTTTTGTATCTTTAGTAGAGATGGAGTTTGACCATTTTAGCCAGGCTGGTCTCAAACTCCTGACCTCCAGTGATCCTCCTGCCTCGGCCTCCCAAAGTGCTGGGATTACAAGTGTGAGCCACCGTGCCCAGCCTTAAATCTACATTTTGGCTGATTTGTGCCCTGCTGTATTCCTAGAGCCTAGAAATAGCCCCTTGCACATAGTTGGCAGGTAAAAAATATTTCTTTTTTTTTTTTTTGAGACGGAGTCTCGCTCTGTCGCCCAGGCTGGAGTGCAGTGGCCGGATCTCAGCTCACGGCAAGCTCCGCCTCCCGGGTTTACGCCATTCTCCTGCCTCAGCCTCCCGAGTAGCTGGGACTACAGGCGCCAGCCACCTCGCCCGGCTAGCTTTTTTTTTTGTATTTTTTAGTAGAGACGGGGTTTCACCGTGTTAGCCAGGATGGTCTCGAACTCCTGACCTCGTGATCCGCCCGTCTCGGCCTCCCAAAGTGCTGGGATTACAGGCTTGAGCCACCGCGCCCGGCCAAAAAATATTTCTTGTATAATCGAATGTACCATCATTATATCTTCAACGTCATCACAATGACTAATACATAGATGATAATCAATACACACTTAAAGAATGTATCAATATCTTGGATTACTATTATCTCTTCTTCCTGGATCCCCTGCCTTCAGCATCTGGACTCTTAAATGTTTTCTAAGCAAAAAAAGCGAGAGCCACTATATCTTGCATCTCTTCTCAGAAGCCTATAATGGCTCCTAACTGCATCATTCTGCATTTTTTGCAGCTCCTAATCTAACTTCACATCCTCAGTTGGGATGGCTTACCACACAGGAGTTCAACAGCCTCAACTCAAACTCACTTAGGCAAATATCCCATCTCTACCCAGGAATTTCTACATATAATTCTGAACTAAGTTAAAAGAATTCCAGTTAATTGGCTGGGTGTGTTGGCTCACGCCTGTAATCCCAGCACTTTGGGAGGCTGAAGTTGGTGGATCACCTGAGGTCAGGAGATCCAGACCAGCCTGGCCAACATGGTGAAACCCCATCTCTACGAAAAATACAAAAATTAGCCGGGCATGGTGCCCCGTGCCTGTAGTCCCAGCTACTCAGGAGGCTGAGGCAGGAGAATTGCTTGAATCCGGGAGGCGGAGGTTGCAGTGACCCAAGATTGCGCCACTGCACTCCAGCCTGGGTGATAGAGCCAGACTCCTTCTCAAAAAAAAAAAAAAAAAAAAAAAAAAAAAAATATATATATATATATATATATATAAAAAACACATATATGTAAATATATAACACACACACACACACACATATATATATATAACTAGTTAGTTTTGGTTATATATAATTATAACCTGAAAGTTAGCACTTGAGGTTTACGTCTATGAAAGGGTCGTTTTGAATCACAAAGTAAAGCGCACACAGACCCAAAGGCAGTTGTGACTCTTTGTATCCCTTTTGGATCATACTCAGGCTACATACATATAAATCAGAAAAGCAAACACTTCACCTGGAGAGCATTGCATTTAAATAAAAAAAAACTTTATTTTCTTTATTATCTCAACTTCAACTGGAGAGAGTTGCATTTAAATAAAAACCTTTTATCATTATGCAAATTTTAAAATAGGGCTGTTATTTAAAATTACAGTTTTAAATAATATTCAATGTGTGATACAAATCTATCCTTATTTTCAACAAATACAAATTAAGTGGAACATAACTATTCCTGTTAGATTCAGGCCAGCTTGGTGACTGAGAATGAAGAAGAGGATGAAAAACATACGCAGATCATCTTTGCATATCAGCATCATGTAGTTTTCCAGAACAGAGTGAAAGCTTTAGAATGAAATGAGGCCAGATACGTAAACAGAATAAATAGGAATTTCTATTTAAAATCTTCTTAAGAGAGTGAGAGGAACCTATGGGGAAAAAGAGAGATGGAGGAAAGAGAGGTGAAAAGAGAGAGAAAGAGAGAGTGAAGAACTGAGAATAATAGGGACCTTCTCTGAAGTGCTGTACCTGGGGTCCTGGAGCCCCTGGCAGCCCGGGGTCGCCTTTTGCATCAAGTTCTGTATCTTCTCCTTTAGCAGGAGCACCCTTGAAAATGAAGAAGTTCATCAAACATCATCAGTGTTATATTTTTAAAACCCCTCCAAGTGCTTATTCAAAGTTATACTTCTTCAAAGATAAAAGTGCTTTTCAAGATAGATACTCAGAGAAATGATTTATGATTTTGTAATTATTCCATTATGAAGATTTCAAAGCAATTTCCTATTTTCTAAAATCAAAAATTTACAGTAGGCCCAGTACAGTGGCACATGCCTGTAATCCCAGCACTATGGGAGATCAAAACAGGCAAATCACGTGAGGTCAGGAGTTCAAGACCAGCCTGGCCAACATGGCAAAACCCCATTTCTACTAAAAACACAAGAATTAGCTGGGCGTGGTGATGTGCACCTGTAATCCCAGTTACTTGGGAGGCTGAGACAGAAGAAACGCTTGAACCCAGGAGGTGGAGGTTGCAGTGAGCTGAGATCATGCCACTGCACTCCAGCCTGGGCAATAGAGCAAGACTCTGTCTCAAAAAAAAAAAAAAAAAAAAAAACAGTGGAAAGAAGAAAGATGCAGGGGTAATAAGTCATTTCCCAAGACACCAAAAATAGCAATGTGGGGCCCTGAGCATGAGGTCAGTTTTCTTCTCCAAGACCCTGTTTCCTTAAACAATGATACAAAACCTGTAAGACTCTTTATGACAAGAGCCAGAAGGAGCTATTTAATAGGAATAAATATCATGTCCCAATTATTATTGTTTCTGAATGATTAAGGTCTGGATTATGAAATCTTATTTGTAATGACTTAAGTCTCATTATTTAATAGAAGTCTTTTTCATATGTACAATTAGAGGTTTTCAGCGACAGCATTCCACCAATGACTTACCTTTTGTCCTTTCAAACCAGGAGCACCCTAGGAAAAAAGCAGCCTATGAACAACTAGAGGAAAATCAAACGCACACACTCCTACTCAGTCTGCTCTGCCCTCTCTCCTGTTTTGCAGCCTCTCCCCATCATACACCTCCCACAGGCTTACAAAGCAAAGTCTTCCCTTAATCTTTTACCTCCCACCATATTGTCCTGTCTTTCCTTCGTCTCACCTGGGAACTTCCCATTTCCTTCATTTCCCACTCTTTCCTCAGTTCCAAATCTGCCCCCTGCTCCATCCTGCCATGGAATTGTCCCTTGCTATGGTCAGACATGATATTGATGTTGCTAAAACCAATGCCAACATGTCAGTCCTCCTCTGATTGGACTTTGCAGCAGCATCCAGCAGCTGTCTGCCACTCCCTTCTACTACAGTAGGTCTTTCCTGGACCTCCATAATACACCCCTGCTGGTTTTCTTTCTCCCACCAGAGCTGCTCCTCCTTTACAGGCTCATTCTCCTTGATCTCAACATCACCGCTGGAGCTAAGTCTCAGTTCTAAGCCCCTGTTCTCCTCACTGTGACTCCTTGAGTCACCACCAGCTGGAACCTCTTCTCTGAGTGAATCCAAGTACCTCTCATGCATCTCCACTTGGATGTCTCAAAAGCAAAACAAAGTCTCCACTTCTAACCCAACGTTCATAATGCATGTATTCATCCATTCCCTAACTATTAGTTGAATGTCTACTATGGCTACCCCAGACTTCCCTAAAGTCATGACGGATTTGTGTATATGGCCGTATGGAGTAGACCACTTTTATTTATGCTTTATGTCTTTGATGGGGATTAGAAATGCAAACCTACCGGGATCCCTCGGTAGCCCATTGTCCCTGGGAGTCCTGGAAACCCCTGCTCACCCTAAAAGACATACAAAGTTTGTTATTATTCTTAGTTGTTCTAGAATAGCCTATTCAGATATTTTTCCTGTTTCTCGCTTCCAACTTTGCAATGGTAAATCTAGACAAAGTAATCCAAATTCCTTATGGCTACTGGGTCATGAGGCTGAAGACCAAAAAACCATTATCTTAATTAAAAACAGGATTAGAATACTGTTTCTCAAATTGTGCATAAATGGCAAAGTCTAATTGCGCCAAGAACTTTTTAATTGCTGTTTCCTTCAAACTTGAGTAATTAGTTCATTCATGGCCACCATTCTGGAGAAAAGGAGAGCTCAGTTCGAAAACAAAAGGAGGTGAGTGAACACTGAAAAGCTCAGTCATTCCTTCTCTAAAACTAATTCTGCACTCAAAGCTTTGATTTCTGATTTATATACACAGCCTCAGATGAAAACAACCAGTTGAGCTCCAAGTTTTCCTTCTGTGGGAGAACTTTCCTTAAAAGACAATTAGAAAGCAAGCAATGCGAAGAAAGAAAATAGGAAGTTTCCTGGCTCCAAATTGTACTGTTGGTTCTGGTCTAAAGCAATGTTTCAAGGGAAGCCTGTCTTCCTTTCATTGCCACTTCACCTTGATTTAGTCATTCAGCAAAACATTTATTAATCATCTTCTGTGTGAAAAGTACTTACCTTAGAACCATTGCATCCTGGTACACCGACAAGTCCATAAGGCCCAGTATTGCCTGGGGTGCCCTGGAAGAAGAACAAGTCTCAGTGAGGAGGGTCATCCCAAGAAACAGTACTGAACTCAAGGGAAAAGAGGGATTTAAATAACTCTTGAAATATAAATGATTATTTAAATGGTTAAGTAGGAAATGTACATTGTGGTTTTATGTATAATTCCAGTAACAGCAAACTAAACAGGCTGACTAAAATGAAGACTTATCAAGTTAGGTGCAGGTATTTAAGATAAAGCAAAAGCCTTTTATCCATAAAATAAAAAAGTCCCTTAACACGCTGTTTTAAGCTGGGGAGAAAGGAAGGGAAAAAGAGGAGGAAAGTGTGCACAGATGAAACTATTTTATTATTCTATGCTATTAAATACAATCATTTCATTCTATCCTATGCTATTCTATCAGCTTGTAACATATAGTTTCCTTCAGTACCTGTGGGGGTTTAGTTCTAGGACCTCCATGAATACAAAAATCCACAGATACTCAAGTCTCTTATATAAAATAGTATAGTATTTGCACATAACCTATACATATCCTCCTGTATACTTAAAGTCATCTTTAGATTACTTATAATACCTAATACGATGTGAATGCTATGTCAATAGTTGTTATACTGTAATGGTTTTTAAGTTTGTACAATTTTTATTTTTATTTTTATTTTTAATTTTTTTTTTTGAGGCGGAGTCTTGCTCTGTCGCCCAGGCTGGAGTGCAGTGGCCGGATCTCAGCTCACTGCAAGCTCCACCTCCTGGGTTCCCGCCATTCTCCTGCCTCAGCCTCCCGAGTAGCTGGGACTACAGGCGCCCGCCACCTCGCCCGGCTAGTTTTTTTGTATTTTTTTAGTAGAGACGGGGTTTCACCATGTTAGCCAGGATGGTCTCGATCTCCTGACCTCGTGATCCGCACGTCTCGGCCTCCCAAAGTGCTGGGATTACAGGCTTGAGCCACTGCGCCCGGCCAATTTTTATTATTTTTAAAAAATATTTTTGATCTACAGTTGGTTGGTTGAATTCATGGATGTGGAATTGATGGATATGGAGGGCTCACTTACTATATAATTTACTAATTATCCTACCCTAGCCTATCCTGTCCTGCTTGTATTTCAGGAAGTACAATTTGACTCATATGACATAAAAATCCACACACTAATATAATATACCATCCTAAGGTGCTATTTCTTCATGTAGGGAATGCATCAGAACACATTTTCTCACATGACCGTTTTAACATCTTTATTAAAATGAGCTTATTTTTAAATTTTCTAGCTATGGATTTTTCCCATTACTTACTGGAAGTCCAGGAGAACCAGAAAATCCTGGCAATCCAGTTACTCCCTGAAGACATAGAAAAAAGGAGGGGGTGACAAAAAAAACTTTTAAAATGTTCAATATATAAACATAAATTTATTTACCATTGCAATAATCTTTTTCTGCAACTATAACTGGGAATGGCTCGAAACGATTGGGAAAACAAACACCAAAGCTTTAACAAACTTTTGTAAATCTCACATTTATGTCACTCTTAAAAAGATATCATTAAGATTAGTTTTGGCTGTTTTGGATAGATTTCTAAGGTACAATTTGCATACAATTAAGTGCTCCAAGTCTTTTGAGAACAGCTTAACTGAACAGCTTAACGAATGTTGACCTGCGTGCAGTTTTATATACCATCATCCCATCAGACACAGAGCATCTGTGTCACTCCAGAGGTTCCTTCATGGCCTTTCTTTGTCAGTTTAACACTTGCCTCTAATGTGGTAACCACTTCTTTGACATCTACCATTACAGATTAGTTTTACCTGTTCTTGAACTTCATCTATGGAACCATACACAGTGTATTCCTTTCTGATATTTGTGTAAATCTTACAGTCAAAAGCTGATCTTTCAAAAAGAATGAGTTCATCAACGATCAGGATGGACTGGTTGGACTACTAACCCTTACACCTTTGGGACCCGTGAGTCCTGGAAGTCCTGGAGAGCCCTAGATTCAAGTGAAAAAAGAAAAAGTAAACACTCTGAAAATTATTTGGCGCTAAGAAACCCGTACATGAAACCCAGTCTTAGTCACATGCCAAGCTGTTTTGCCCTTCTGATGATTTCATTGTTAATAAGATTCAATTGCTTGCTTATTTCATTGGAGCTAAATTGTTTATCAGAAAAGACAAAAATTCATCCAAACCCTTGCTACTCGAAGTGGGGTTTGGGGCCCGCAACATTAGCATTACCTAGAAGCTTATTAGAAATGTAGAATCTTAGATCTGCCTCACCTCCCAGACTATTGACCCAGAATCTGCATTTTTAACATGATTCCTTAGTGATTCTTGGGCACTTTAAAATCTGTGAAGAGCTGCTGCAAAAGTCCTAATTAGCCTCACAGCTGCTGAGGTCTGATAAAAATGAATGACACAACTACAATGTGGATGAGAATGGCAGCCAGTGTTTCTGTGCACAAGAAACGCTCTATTAACAAAATGTGCCTGACATGCACAAGGAAATAAACAGCCAAGTAAGGACTGCCTGAACCAGAGAGAAACTTGCTTTGGGCATGTAATGCATTCAGTTCGACGTCCTGTTTCTTGGAGAATAACCTTAAATGGTGACTGTTTCAGCTAGGCCACGTAGTGTGAAAGTTTCATTGTCCAAAAGCCATTTTCATCATTCCAGAGAGTTTCAGTTTGTTTTGATTTTTAATTTTATTGTTATTATTTGAGAAAAGGGTTGTTACAGAATCCTCTGAGATTGCCCTGTCCAGGCCAAAGTCAGTCTCTCCCATCTATGGTGGAATTCCGGGGTGCATGGCTGTGTTCAAGGCCAAGGACATTCCTCTTCCCTACAGAATTCTATTCTTATGATACAGAAAGCAGAAGGTTTTACTTGCAGGTTTTACTTTCTCATTGTAAACTTTTTTCATGCAGAAAATATTTAAAATTAAGATAGAAATCTTGTAAATCTAAAACATCTTTTTGGTCAGGTTTTAATATTCTCTAATTATCTGTCTTTGTATTATCTTTTGTAGCTATTAATATTTATCTATAAGCCTTATATGCTTTAAAATATGAGTCTATGACAACATGGCACTCAGGTTTCCTGGATTAATTTTCTGGAATGCCTGCACTCATATAACCCATACTAAGTGCCATGTGTTTTTGACTATTTTAACGAATTTCAGCACCTCTAAAGAAATGCTGAAGAGAATGAAACAGAGTAGGCTATAGATTAGGCTATAGATAACATTTTTTTAAAAACAAGGAATTGGCATTAGGCTGATCTAAGTCCAGGGCTGAAGTGGCAAACTCGTTCTACCAATAGAAATGGAAGGAAACCTGGGTCCATGCCCTAGAGGAAGTCAATGTTCAGTTTCTGCCCAGAATCTGAATGACTTTTTCAAAATTAGGATCAGAAGTAGAAATGGACAAAAAGAACACATACATGGATATGGTAGACAGGGAAATGGCAGAGTTACTGGGAACAGCAAGCTTTTGCTTTTGCTTTTGCTTTTGCTTTTGCTTTTTTTTTTTTTTTTTTTTTTTTTTTTTTTGAGACGGAGTCTTGCTCTGTCTCCCGGGCTGGAGTGCAGTGGCCGGATCTCAGCTCACTGCAAGCTCCGCCTCCCGGGTTTTACGCCATTCTCCCGCCTCAGCCTCCCGAGTAGCTGGGACTACAGGCGCCCGCCACCTCGCCCGGCTAGTTTTTTTGTATTTTTTTAGTAGAGACGGGGTTTCACCGTGTTAGCCAGGATGGTCTTGATCTCCTGACCTCGTGATCCGCCCGTCTCGGCCTCCCAAAGTGCTGGGATTACAGGCTTGAGCCACCGCGCCCGGCCAAGCTTTTGCATTTTACATGTAAGCTGTGGGTGTGGTTTCAAGAGTTTGATTCTGGCATCATATATGTGACATAAGAAATACATATTTGTTCTATGCCTTTGGTTCCTGACACAGAGCTCCTAAAAACCCTTCTAATATTCTGAATGATAGGGGAATAAAGATCATCGTTTGTTCTAATATTTGGTGTTTGACCTCACTTGGAATATCCTGGGTGATAGAAGTGTCTTTTGTTCTAAGGAGGCAATTCTTGGTGGGCTTCCAGGTGGGACTGGTCATCAGAAAGACCAAGCCATGATTAGAAGCTTGAAACTTTCAGCTCCAGCTGCACCCTTCAGTGAGGAAAGCAGAGCTAGAGATTGAGTTTATAATTGACCCTGCCCTCATTATGACACCTCCATAAGAATCCCTGAGCATGATGTTCAGAGAGCTTCTGGGTGGGTGAACATTCAGCTTCCAGGAGGGTAATGCACCTCAACTCCATGGCGACAGAAGCTACTGCACTTGGGACCCTTCTGGGCCTCCTCCGATGTATCTCTTCATCTCTCGTTCATATCCTTTATAATAAACTGGTAAATATTCCCATGAGTTCTATGAGGCTGTTTAGCAAATTATCAAACCGGAGGAGGGGGTCATGGGAACCCCTGATTTATTTGCAGCCAAGTTGGATGGAATTATGGGTAACTGAGGACCCACTACTTATGACTAGTCCTGAAGCAGGGACAGTCTTGTAGGACTGAGTCCTTACCCGATGGGGTCTGCACTAACCCCAGGTATTTAATGTCATAACTGAATTGTTGGGTACCCAGTTGGCATCCAGAGAGTTGGAGAATTGTTTGGTGTGAGGAAAACCCCCCACACAATGTCAAACCACGTTTGAACTCTGATTTTGTTCCCTGTGATCTCCATGACCCAGGAAAAATTACTCAAGTGCTCTGTGTCCGTTTTCTCATCCACGAATTACCTCCACGTAGTGGAGGTAATTAAGTCACCATAGTCATGATTTGTGGGATCAATGTGAGGAGTAAATGAGATCCAGGGAGAAATAAATTGCCCAATGCCTGGCACAGAGTACATATGCAGTAGGATGGCTTTGATTTTGATTATCATTTACATGTTCCATACATTAATACATATATATGTATGGTTTAAAAAAGATTTTTTTTTGACAGGGTCTCACTCTGTTACCCAGGCTGGAGTGCAGTAGCATGATCATGGCTCACTGCAGCCTCCGCCTCTGGGGCTCAAGCAATCCTCCCACCTCAGCCTCCTGAGTAGCTGAGACCACAGGCATATGCCACCACACCTGGCTAATTTTTGTATTTTTGGTAGAAACTGGGTCTCCTTATGTTGCCCAGGTTGGCCTCAAACTTGTGGGCTCAAGTGATCCTCCTGCCTCAGCCTCCCAGAGCGATGGGATTACAGGCATGAGCCACTGTGTCCAGCCTGTAATACATATTCTAATATATTATGAAATTTTTAAAAGACCCTGTATAGATCAACTGTAATTATTTTTCATAGCTCATTCGTTGGTTTATAGCCTGCTGGAGGTCAGTAGTCAGGGGAATGAATGTGTGGGTGCGTGAGAAGCCAGGCTTAAGTCTAGCTAATGTCCACAGCAGGAAAGAGTACTCAGCAAATCCAGTGGTTGTGCAGTTATTTAGTAAATCCTCTAGGGTATTTATTTAAACAAAGGCCTTTGCTGTATCACAGACTTTAGGATAAGAATGTGTGATGAATGTGAAGGGTCGTAGACTCTGGATATTTAAGCGACCAGAAGGAAAAGAGAAACCCACGAAGGAAGGGAAAGATGGAGAGACAGGAGAAATACAGACAAGGAAGGGAAGGATGGAGAGACAGGGGAAATACAGAAACAAAGACAGACCAGGAAGAGAAGGATGGAGAGACAGGGGAAATACAGAAACAAGACAGACCAGGAAGAGAAGGATGGAGAGACAGGGGAAATACAGAAACAAAGACAGACCAGGAAGAGAAGGATGGAGAGACAGGGGAAATACAGAAACAAAGACAGACCAGGAAGAGAAGGATGGAGAGACAGGGGAAATACAGAAACAAAGACAGACCAGGAAGAGAAGGATGGAGAGACAGGAGAAACACAGAAACAAAGACAGACAAGGAAGGGAAGGATGAAGAGACAGGAGAAATAGAGAAACAAAGACAGACAAGTGTTTCAAGGAGAGGAGAGCGATCCACATAATTTGAAACTAAGCAGAGGGGTTCAGGTCAGATTAAGACACAAAAGTATGTATTGGCATTGGTCACTTGAAGGCCATTGGTGATCTTTGCTGGAGTGTTTTCAGAGGAGAGGTGGTAGCAGGCAAATTATTACTAAGGATTGACTAGTAGATGAACTACAGGCAGCATGTTTGACTATTCTTTTAAGAAGTTTGACAGAGAAAGGAAAGTCAGGGAAAAGACAGCAATCATTTGGGCACAAGACCTAAAAGATGAAGAGGAAGTTTTGTATTATGATGGGAAAATAGTTGCATATTTAAGAACTGAAAGAGAAAAGCAAATAACAAAAGAAAAGCTGGAATGTCTGTAGAGAGGGGAGGCACCTCGTGGAACAAGGAATTCCAAGGATGGGGGCACAGGTGGTTGGACAGGTCTTGAATAGAAGCGAAAAGAGCTCTCATTTTTCACTGTAGGAGGAATAGAGGTAGGAACAGATGCAGATGTAGACACTGTGTAGATTAGGGAGGGAGATGGAGATGAATTTGAGCCACAGACTTGAAGCTAATGATGATCATTTGCAATAGTCTCAGAACAGGTTGCGGTTCTATGTGGCCAGCTAATACTGGGGACCAGGAGTTCGCCATGCACCTAGCAGTTGGCTAAGATGTGGAATTCTCTCCAGGTTTGCAACAGCCCAGGGGGTAGGCATGAAGAGGGTTAGGTGGGTTGGGGATTTTCCAAGCTTGCAGGATGACATACCTTGGGTCCCTGTGGTCCAAGCAAGCCTTCAGGACCTGTGAATCCTTTCTGGCCAGGAGAACCAGGGGGTCCAGGAAAGCCTCTCTCCCCCTGTTAAAACCAAAACAAGGTGAGAAACACACAGAACAGCAACTATCCAACAATAAACACACCAATAACCATTATGTTCTCTTGTTTATGACTTCATGATGACTCTTTGCATATTTTTTCCTTGGATTAAAAAATTCGTAATAGCACTCAGGAGTGACTGCATAGGTAACCAGAAAGCTACCAGTTGTTAGTATTTGTCTATAGGCTTGAAAGTGGTGGCTCTTGGTCTTGTAGAAACTTGACTTTCCCCCACGGTAGGGCTATGTAGAGCAGAGCTTAACTGAGAAGGAATAAAAAATGAAAGGGAGGCCGGGCCTGGTGGCTCAAGCCTGTAATCCCAGCACTTTGGGAGGCCGAGACGGGCGGATCACGAGGTCAGGAGCTCGAGACCATCCTGGCTAACACGGTGAAACCCCGTCTCTACTAAAAATACAAAAATTAGCCGGGCGAGGTGGCGGGCGCCTGTAGTCCCAGCTACTCGGGAGGCTGAGGCAGGAGAATGGCGTAAACCCGGGAGGCGGAGCTTGCAGTGAGCTGAGATCCGGCCACTGCACTCCAGCCTGGGCAACAGAGCGAGACTCCGCCTCAAAAAAAAAAAAAAACCAAAACCAAAACAAACAAACAAACAAAAAAAAAAATGAAAGGGAAAGCCCAGGAAGAAGCTTCAAGGTTAGTGGAGTGTTTGTTGTGGGATGGAGAGACAGTGAGGCTCAGGTGCAAGAAGGTGTTTGGGGAGTGTGCATAATTACTATGTAGCTTGAAAGAACGCCACCAGGCAGGTTATGAGTCTCAGCCCTTTAATACACAGGCATTAGTAATCTGCTATTTGTGTGGGAGATGCAGGAGAGGTAGCAAGGGTGGCATAACCAAAAAGGTGTGAGCTCAGTAATGTTTTAGAAGGAGTCGGATAATATTAGGGGAAAGTACCTAGTAAAAGTGAGTGAAAAGTATTTTAAGCCCAAGGCTTGACAGGGTTCTACCAACAAATAATCTTCCCATGGATGTATATCTTGGAATTACGTTTATCCCTCAGTGTCGGTGGGGCATTGGTTCCACGACCTCCCCTCCACACGAAAACCTGTAGATCCTTAAGTCTCTTACACAAAATGGCATAGTATTTGCATATAACCTAGAACATCCTTCCATATACTTTGAATCTCTAGGTGACTTATAATACCTAATACAATGCAGATGCTTTGCAAATAGTTGTTATACTGCATTTTTTCATTTGTATTATCTTTTATTGTTGTACTGTTATTTTTTATTATCCCCCCCACAAGTATTTTTAATATGACATTGGTTGAATCTGACGATTCAGAGTGCCTGGTTAAGGAGGGCCGACTGTACTCTTCAAAAGTAAAGGCCACCGGCTGATTTGGTTAATTGGGTCAATTTAGTTACACAATTGGCAAATTAAAACAAAAAAGAACAAGTCAGCTATTTTACATTGTGTGTGTGCACACACACTCAATAAGAAGAGAAATAAAAGAATGTACTAGACCCCTCTCGCTACTCGGTTACTTTTATACACCCTAGAATAGCATCTTGCAAATAGTAGAAACTCAATAAATGCTTCTTGAATGCAAGGAGAATCACAGAGAAAGTGCTTCTCAATGGGAAACTGAATTTTAATACATTCACATATTCAAGAAAAAACCTAAATCCAACTACATGTGAATTATGAAATAATTTAAAATAAGTATAATTATTATAATTAGCATACACATTATATAGAAATTAAAGAGCTTTAAATATGTTCTTAAAATATTTTAAAATAGTCATCCTTCAATATTGTTAAACAATTAATTAGTGTCTCTGAGGAAAGGGTTTGGTAAACAAAGAAAAAAACTTTAGTTCTGCCTCTATCTTAATTATCACAAATTGCAAGTTAATGGAGCGAATTAATGAGATTTCACGGCATTCCTTTTTTTCTTGAATTCTGCAATGGAGCTACTTCCCTCTGCTGAAGTTTTGCCTCAACCACGTGCTGCTGTGGGATTTCTCCACCAGGGGGCGAACTTGAACCAATGCTGCAGGACAGAAATCTGTGGATTTCAATGTTTATTTTCTGTCAAAGTGAATGAATCAATTTGTTTTCAGTTCTTCTCTTGTGTTTAGCAACATTGTAAATAGTGTATACATATGGAGACTTGTCATAAATTTTGTTTTTCTCTCGCATTTGCTACTTATTCTTTACAGACCAAGAGAGTTGTAATTTAATTGCCGTTGTATATACAAGGTATCTGAAGCTTCCTAGATGACATTTTTTTTCTTTTTTTTTAGGTTAATGTTTACATACAATTACTTTAACATTGGATTTGGGAAATGTAACAACATACTGCTGATCTTTCTGCTACAGATGAAAGAAGAAGGTGAGTTTTACCTTGTAGAGCTTTACAGTGTAAACAAGCAGTATTAGGTTTTGTTTTTACCTTCTCCCCTTTGGCCCCGTCACAGAAGCACTGGCCTTTGTCTTTACAGACACAGCCCTAGGAAGAGGGAAAGAGAAAGTGTTTTGTTTAGAAACAGCTGAATAAATCCCAACGGGCAGGGTAAAAGCAAATGCATTTCTCTGTTCTTTGAGTATTGGACACTATCCGTTAGGAGCCAGGTGA
This sequence comes from Trachypithecus francoisi, assembly GCF_009764315.1. Classification (NCBI taxonomy): domain Eukaryota; kingdom Metazoa; phylum Chordata; class Mammalia; order Primates; family Cercopithecidae; genus Trachypithecus; species Trachypithecus francoisi. The sequence goes on from NW_022681458.1 coordinate 13,636,754, forward strand.
CCTGGTAGCAATATATCCATATATTAATAGAAACACATCAATATATCAATAGAAATAAAGCAGAAAACTGAGAACATGTTGCATAAGGGAGAAATGTCAGATAAGAATACATCATTTGTATTGTACTTGGGAATTTTAAGTATTAAAGTAATGGCAGTTTTTGTCATCACTTTTAATTACCTTTGTATCAACCTAATAATTTATATATGGAAATGACAAAGTCAGCTATCCTTTTTTTTCAGGACACTATCTAATTGAATCATAAGAAATTGCAGCTGTCATAGGTAGAAAGTGGTCAGATACTGGCAAATTCTTAGGTTCCACATAATGTTCATATATGCATATGTGTATATGTGTATAATGTATATATACCTCTTATGTAAAACACAGGGTATTTGGTTGGTTCCATTACTTGGACGATTTTTTTTTTGTCATTACGTTCAATGGCAAAAGCCACAATAACTTTTGCACCAACCTTACATATATTTGCGTAGATTAATATGCAATATATTATATAGGTGATATTAAGGTTTTCTTTGACTTAAATAATGTTTAAGACTGAGAAGAGGATCAGTACCCATTATGCATCTTTAAGGAGAACAACTAGTATCAGAATGTTCTTTCTTTTTTTTATTCTCAAATGTTTTGAACAACAGAATGTTCTTTCTTTTTTTTTTTTTTTTTTTTTTTGAGACGGAGTCTCGCTCTGTCACCCAGGCTGGAGTGCTGTGGCCGGATCTCAGCTCACTGCAAGCTCCGCCTCCTGGGTTTACGCCATTCTCCTGCCTCAGCCTCCCGAGTAGCTGGGACTACAGGCGCCGCCACGTCGCCTGGCTAGTTTTTTGTAGTTTTTAGTAGAGATGGGGTTTCACCGTGTTAGCCAGGATGGTCTCGATCTCCTGACCTCATGATCCGCCCGTCTCGGCCTCCCAAAGTGCTGGGATTACAGGCTTGAGCCACCGCGCCCGGCCTGTTCTTTCTTATAAAACCAAAACCAAAACAAAAAATTCAGCCGTGAGTTAGACATACCTTATCCTACCTAAGTAGTCACTGTGACATACTTACCCCCAAGCCCTCACACCTATGCATGTACTAGCTACAGTGGACGTCAAATTTGTAAAACATTTATCTGCCAGCAGAGGAATAAATAAAGAAATAGTTTCAAATAATAGACTTAAAATGTGTTTTGGCTGGGCACAGTGGCTCATGCCTGTAATCCCAGCACTTTGGGAGGCCAAGGCAGGCAGGTCATTTGAGGTCAGGAGTTTGAGACCAACCTGGCCAACCTGGTGAAACCCCATTTCTACTAAAAAATATAAAAATTAGCCGTGTGTGGTGGTGGGCTCCTGTAATTCCAGCTACCCCAGAGGCTGAGGCAGGAGAATGGCTTGAACCCAGGAGGTGGATGTTGCAGTGAGCTGAGATCATTCCACTGCACTCCAGTCAGGGTGACAGAGGGAAACTCTGTTCCAAAAAAGAAAAAAAAATGTGTTTTGACATACATGCTACATATTATATGGTTATACATTAATCCTTTGCTTTATTATTTTTTCTTCAGGTTAATATTAACTGAAAATTAATTTGCTTTCTCCAGAAAATATGTTGATAGCAGAGGCCAGGCACATCTAGGAGATATACCAGGTGGTTAGTAGGGAAAATAAAAAAAATGTGCTAGATATTCCTAAGGTGGAGAATTATATTTATACAACCAAAACAACAACAACAAAAAACCCACACAAACAAACAAGAGTATCTTTAACTGAGTATCTTTCCTTAGTCTTGGGCAGTAGGTCTTGCTGTCATTCCAGGAAGGGAGCACATAGTAATTTTGAGACATTCATCATTTGACACTCATCATGTTTATATACATTGTAATTTATAGGAATGGAAAGTACTGGGTATCTACCCAGAGGAAAATAAGTCATTATACGAAAAAGACACTTGCACACTCATATTTATAACAGGACTATTCGCAATTGCAAACATCTGGAACCAGCCCAGATGCCCATCAATCAATGAGTGGATAAAGACAATGTGGTATATATACCATGGAATACTACTCAGCCATAAAAAGGAATGGAATAGTCTGGGCACGGTGGCTCATGCCTGCAATCCCAGCACTTTGGGAGGCCCAGGCGGGCAGATCACCTGAGGTCAGGAGTTCGAGACCAGCCTGGCCAACATGGCAAAACCCCCTTCTCTACTAAAAATACAAAAATTAGCCAGGCATGGTGGTGGGCATCTGTAATCCCAGCTACTTGGGAATCTGAGGCAGGAGAATCGCTTGAACCTGGGAGGCGGAGATTGCAGTGAGCCGAGATCGCACCATTGCACTCAAACCTGGGTGACAAGAGCGAAACTCTGTAAAGAAAAAAAAAAAAGAAAGAAAGAAAAAAATGAATGAAATAATGGCATTTGCGGCAACCTGGATGGAATTGGAGACCATTATTCTAAGTGATGTAACTCAGGAATGGAAAACCAAACATCACATATTCTCACTTAGAAGTGAGAGCTAAGCTAAGCTATGAGTACACAAAGGCATAAGAATGATACAATGGATTTGGGGGATTGGGGGGAGGGTAAAAGCGGGGTGAGGAATTTAAGACTACACATTGGGAACAGTGTACACTGCTCGGGTGATGGGTGCATCAAAATCTCAGAAATCACCACTGAAGAACTTATCCATGTAACCAAACACCACCTGTTCCCCCATAAGCTATTGAAATTAAAAAAGAGAAAGTAACTGACTGAGAAGGAAATTCTATAGTCTCCTCAAAGTTGCATATTTGGTATTTCTAGAAGACTAACTCATTGCAATTTTCCTCCCAAATATTTGGGATCATGAAGTCATGTCTTAACTAAATGATTTTAATCTTATCTTTCTGGACTTTTAAACTTTAATGCTCATTTCAATCACATCTTTCAAATATACTCTACTAAAACTCAGAGTGTGGATTCCCAGACAGCAGCATCACCTGGAGACTTGTCAGAAATGCAAGTTCTTGGAAATGCAAGTCTTCAGAACCCCCTCCCACACCCCAACATGCTACTCCCCCACTGCATCTGAAAGAGTCAGCAGGGCCTCCAAAAGGAAAGCCTGAGTCCTACACCCAAGGGTACCTGATACTGGGTAAGGAAGCTCAATCTGGGCATGGACCTTGGGCTCAAGTGTGCACGGAGGTAGCTGGCCACTGTTTTCAAATGGACAGTGATCACCTCTGGTTCTTCTGCCTCCCAGATGCCACAAAACATCTGGATTCTGAGCCTCTAGGACTAGAGGGAAGAAGAGCATGTTGGCAATTCTCTAACCCGTGAGAAGGTGTAGGGGCCTTGAGACAGGCTTAATTTTATTTCTTGGAGTAGGAGTCACATTCACCATATGCTACTAAAAATCTTTCGGTCTTGGCTTAAGCAAATAAGTGTTGATCTTCTCCAGATTAGACTGGCCCCCTTTGCCTATACACTCCCATTGAACCTTTGCAGTTAGAAATTCAATGTCTATTTTTTCTGATGATTGTTTGTCCCAGGAGAGAAGGAATTGTGCAGTCATATTCACACTGGTATTTTTGGCATATAACATGTCCTCAACAAATGTTTGTGGATTGACTGGATGAATCAATGAGTGGATGGACAGCTGGTTTATTTGCATCCAATTTGAAGGCATGTGAATTGCATTGCTATTTGATAGGGTGCCATGATGAAGATATTTTCTGTATGTATGAATTATGAACAACTATGATCAAAATGGCAAAAAAATGGAACCAGAGACTTTGGCTATTTTAACACGTTAAAATTAACACAAGGCTAATTATTTGTTAGTTGCTTGGATTAAAAGAAATGCTTTTGGAAAAAGTACAAACCCAACCCTCAGAAGAGTTGACAAACAGTACCGTGAACACTGGTATCTCCTCCCATCGAAGTTCACCAACTGTTTTGTTGTCCCACCTACTCCATCTCTCTGTCTCTCCTCTCTTTCTCTCTCTCCACACACACATACACCACTTTCCCCCCAAATCATTCAAAAGTAGACTACATGCAAGATGACACTGTACCCCAGATACTTGTGTATGCCTCTCCCCCATCTAATTACAACCCTTATCCCCAAAACTAAGAAATCGATGTTGATACAATACCTTCAGGATACCAGTTTTTAAATTAGATCTTCAGCCTTATACAAGGTCCTCAATGATCATAGAAAATGAAAAACTGTTTGATTTTTAGCACATCTATCATTTTAGGCCAGAGCTTTTGTCAGTGCTTTCACCCGCAATCGACACCTGAGGCCAGATGTCAACAAGTGGCTCTCATGGTTGCAAGAATCCTTAGGACCCACCCGGGTGCTCAGCAGTCAGGTGTGGGGCTCTGATGTGAGCGTGCTGTTCCCATGAGTCCTCCCTGCCTGGCGTCTGCCTTCCCATCACCACCTGCCGCCATGAGGCATCTCCTTTATTGTCATCAAAATCACAGTTCTTGATTTTTTCTTTTTGTTATTATCCCTCAGTTTGAGTCTTGAACTTTTAGTGGTAAAATATTTAGTTTTTGTTGTATTTGGTTTGTTTGCACATTAAGGTAGAATTTCTATTTAATAGTTGAGTACCAGCTTATTCGTCATTTGAAAAAGTTAAAGTGAAGGGTCAAAAACAAAAAACAGAAACATGAACACGGGTCAACTTAAAATATATAAATGCTCACAAATTCTGTAATCTTGTGAGATAGGGTCCAGGTTGTTCCTTTGGGAATGGGGGTGCTGTTTAGAGTTCAATGGCACCATTCTTGCTAAATCACTCCCACAGTGCACCATCAACAAATTCCGGCTTTAGAATTTTTTAAACATTTTTTTTTAAAGGCCAAGTGCTTGTGGGGGCCGGGCATGGTGGCTCACTCCTGTAATCCCAGCACATTGGGAGGCAGTGGCTGGTGGATCACTGGAGGTCAGGAGTTTGAGCCCAGCCTGGCCAACAATGTGAAACCCCATCTCTACTAAAAATACAAAAATTAGTAGGGTTTGGTGGTGCATGCCTGTAACCTTGACTACTCAGGAGGCTGAGGCATGAGAATTGCTTGAACCCAGGAGGCTGAGGTTGCAGTTAGCCGAGATTGTGCCACTGCACTCCAGCCTGGGTGACAGAGCTAGATTCTGTCTCAAAAAAATAAAAAGTAAATAAATAAAATAAAAAAGATGCTTGTGGAGCAATCTGACTGTAGAGTTCTTCTGGATATTAATCCATATTTTTCTCTAACTCTTTAAGTGCTAGCTCAGCCACATGTAATTGAATAATAGTTTTTCTCTCAATTTCATTTTATCAAATCTTTCAACCTTGTTTTTACATAAGCAAATGTGTTTTTATGTATTCATATTTAATCACTTAGTTATTTAGTATTTAATTACTTCATTAAAATAGTAAGTTCAACCATCAGGAATTGGAGTGAAATAGCTAATCTTAAAACCATCTGGTCAAAAAATGGGCAAAAGATTTGAATAGACATTTCTCAAAAGAAGACATACAGAGAGCAAACAGGCATATGAAAAGGTGCTCAACATCATTGATCATCAGAGAAATGCAAATCAAAGCTACACGGAGATATCATCTCACCCCAGTTAAAATGGCTTATATCCAAATGACAGTCAATAACAAATGCTAGAAAGGAAGTGGAGAAAAGGCAACCCTAGTACACTGCTTGTGGGAATGTAAATTAGTATAACCACCATGGAGAACAGTGTGGAGGTTCCTCAAAAAACTAAAAATTGCACTACCATATGATCCAGCAATCCCACTGTTGGGTATCTATCCAAAAGAAAGGAAATCAGTGTATCGAAGAGATATCTGCACTCCCATGTTTGTTGTAGCACTGTTTACAATAGCTAAGATTTGGTAAAAGGTGAAAGATTTATACGATCTGAAGAGAAACCAGAGTATACAATAGCTAAGATTTGGAAGCAATCTAAGTGTCCATCAACAGATGAATGGATAAAGGAAATGTGGTATATATACACAGTGGAGTACTATGCAGCCATAAAAAAGAATGAGATCCAGTCATTTGCAACAACATGGATGGAACTGGGGATCACTGTGTTAAATAAAGTAAGCCAGACACAGAAAGACAAACATTGTATATTCTCACTGATGTGTGGGATCTAAAAATCAAATCAACTGAACTCATGGACATAGAGAGTAGAAGAATGGTTACCAGAGGCTAAGAGGGGTAGTGAGGGGTTGGACGGGAGGTGGGATGATTAATGTGTACAAAAAAAATAGAATGAATAAGACTATTTGGTAGCACAGTAGGGTGATTATAGTCAATAATAACTTAATTGTGTATTTTAAAACAAAGAATGCAGCCAGGCACGAGGGTTCATGCCTGTAATCCCAGCACACTGGGAGGCCAAGGCAGGTGGATCACCTGAGATCAGGAGTTCAAGACCAGCCTGGGCAACGTGGAAAAACCCCATCTCTACAAAGAAACAAAAACAAAAACAAAATTTAGCTGGACATGGTGGTGCACACCTGTAGTCTCAGCTACTCAGAGGGCTGAGATGGGAGGATTGCTTGAACCCAGGAAGCAGAGATTGTAGTGAGCCAAGATCAGGCCATTGCACTCCAGCCTGGGCAACAGAGTGAGACCCTGTCTCAGAAAAAAAAATAAATAATTGGATTCCTTGTAACTCAAGGGATAAAGTGCTTGAGGGGATGGATGCCCCATTCTCCATGATGTGTTTATTTCACATTGCATGCCAGTATCAAAACATCTTAGTACCCCATAAATATATATATGCCTACTATGTAGCCACAAAAATATTTTAAATAATATAAAAAGTAAAAGAAAACTGATTGGTGTAGCAGACATGTATACTAGGTATACTAGGGAGATGCCTCCAGCTCTGGGCTGCTATTGCACAGAGGTATGGAGAATTCTGGTCCATCCAGCAGTCGGTTAAATGAAGAACCATTGTGAGAGGGTTGACTGTACTCTCCAGTTATACATGTCTGCCATATCATCTATGTGCATGTGGTCTGCCCTGCAGATGAGGCTCCAGAGCCAGGTCTAGAGCTGTGTTTCTGTGCCCCAGTTAGTGGAACTGCTCCAAACTCATTCCAGCTTTAATTCTCAGTTAAATTGGCAAGGCGTGGTTTGCCCATGCAGCTGCATAATTAAGCTGACTAGGACTTCAGAGTATGTGACAATGTTGCTGACGTGTAGATGCTGCACCTGATTGTGTGAACTCAAAATTATAGTCAGCGCAGCTCTCTGGCTGCTGTTCAGCTGCTGTTCTAGAAACAAGCCCTGCCTGTGTGATGTTCCAGAGACCCCAGAACAGGGACGCTTGAATACTTTTGGATGGTGATGACAGTAACTCAAGAGTCAAGATATTGATTTCTCTCACTAATGCTGTTTTTTCTTAAATATATTTTCATATTGCAAATGTTTCAATAATTCAAAAATTCAAACGGATTATTTAATTTAAAAGATATAGGGTCCATATTTTTATTCTTATTGATTTTAATCCATCTACATTGTTGGACCCAGTTTTTTGAAACACTATGGTTACTTTAATAGTAATAACCCATTCATTACTATTCAACTGTTAAATCACTTAAAAAACCAGGATGGCCAAAGGCTAACTATTAAGGAAGCATAACTAATGGATATTTCTTAAGCAACATTTTTATGATTTTTCTCCTTCCAACAATAAATTACCCCATAGTTTCCTCATATCTTAATGGAATACAAAATCATTTGTTATGAACAGAAAGCTCTTAATAATAATATTATGGCTATTAAACCCCCTCCCACCATCAGAAAATGACCCGAGATTACATGATGTTTTAGCACTTTTGAATATGAAGTAGTTAAACTTGTGGAAATCATTTTTTCACAGTTGCATTTATGTTTTACAGCCTTACCTAAAATGCAAAATAAACTTTCATTGTAGAGAATCAAAAAGGTTTGGAATTCCAGAAATCACAGGCCATGTATGTATGGACCTACTGAATATATATGGACCCATCTCTGTAGAGTCTACTCCCAGCATTGTAGCTACAAACTGGAGCTTTGGGAAATTTCTTCATCCTTCCAAGTTGCTCATCTGTCAAGGGAGATATTAGGATGTATCTTGCAGTGCTTTTGTGAGAAAGAATTGAGATGCTATCACTAGCATGCCTGGTACCCTGCACTCAATAAGGACTCAGTCACTGGGGGCCTCCCTTCTGTCCTTTTTGGCTACAAGATCCCAAGCCAAAGGACATCCACCACTATTGTTTGATCCTTTCTTCCATCAGTCTGCACTAGCCACCTTCCTCCCTGACATTTCCTCTTGAAGTCCCTTGTCCAGTGCCAAAGAACTGGTGTTGAATCTAAGGGCAAGGGTGAGAGACTGCTGTTATCTATCTCTAACAAACAAGTGAATTAACTTGTATTTGTTAATACTATTATTAGAGTACATTGATTATATTGGTTGATTAACCAAATATCATTTGCCGAAGAGCACAGACACATTACAGTGTTTTATTTACAAAATATTGGTTAGAGACCCCGGTGGTATTTGATGCTTATCCAAGAAAGGTGCCAGATCAAATATATTATACAAAGGCAACAAGCCTTCCAGCAGTGCAGATCAGTTGGGTCTCACACTCTTCTCTTGATCTCCATTCTCACAGTGCCCGTGTGCCACCCATGTCTCCCCTGCACATCACTTTCTCTTACGAGGCAAAGTGGTACAGGCTGCAGGGCACCAGTTCCGGAGACAGACTTCCTGGGTCTAAATCCCAGCTCTGCCACCTCACCTCTGTGAGTCTATGCAGTCTCAGGTGTCTCGGTTTCCACATCTGTGAAATGGGGTCAGATTGGTTAGCACAGGGAAGCCCTTAGAAGAGTTCATAGGATACACAGAGCTGTTACTGTAGGCTGTTACTGACTCATCGACTTGATACCGATTGTTAGGTGCTCCAGAGTTAAGGGTTTATCACTTTCCCACTGCAGGTGGGAACTGTGTCTCACAATTCCTTATATCCCCCACGCACTGTAAACAATTATCTTTTTACCCTTGAAACTCATGAAGGATCTCATTAAACACATCCATTTTTATTGTTCATTAAATACACATGCATTTTTATTAATAGACCAGAACATAATTTCCAAATAATCTTGACTATTTCCTCTTTCTACTGTCAATAGCCAGCATGCTCGTTCCTGTGCATGCTGGTGAAACAGACATGGCCTGCCCTACCTTTCTCCAATCTCTCTCCCGGAGCCCAGCCCAGCCCAGCCTGGTTTAATAGCAGGGGGAGTTGGCACCGTTCACAGCTGGTTAACACCCTACTGAGCAGGTCTGTTGATTTTGCATTATGATTACTGACCCTGCCAGTCCCTCTGCCCAGCCAATAGCCTGAGGGGAAAGTTTTTGTGTGTGAAAAGAAGAGCTGACCAAGTATAGCCAAACTATGCCAGACAGACGCCACGAGCTGTCCTCTGCAGGGCCGCCTCTGCCCGTGTCTGCCTTAAGCAACCAACCATGTGCCCTGGCACCATGCCCTCCAGTGAAGGAGAATGACACCCATGGACTGCTTTGCACGGTACCCCTGCCTGTCCCGCCCTGAAGCTGCTGTCACCACACTTGGACATCACAGAAATCTTACTGCAGCTGCCACTTCCTATCCCTCAACTCCTGTCCAGAGACACATCACTAGTCTAGACATCTAAACCAGCCACCCGTTTTTGATTTTCTGGATGACAGCAAGCATACAGATTACTAACTCTGACAAAGACGGTGCAATGAGAGCTCTCTGGTACATTTGAGAATAAACAATATGGTAAGGAAATTTTGCCCATCTTATGCAATGCAGAGAATGGTAGGTATACCTATAATCATTAACTCCAGGTTCCTTTTTTTTTGTTTCTTTTTCCCCCCTAAAAGGTTTTGAATGCAGAAAGACCGAGAAACCTTCGCCATTCGTGTAAGAAAAATAGACTGCACAGGATCCCTTAATCAGGATGGTGTAGAGGAAATGAACTTCCGTCAGCACTGTAATGATCTCAGTATGTTTTGAGCACTTTCAGTGCTGGTGGTCTCATATTATCTCATTATATCTTACAACAATTCTGTAAGGGAGGTACTATTATAAGCTCCATCTGATCGATGAGAAAACTCGAATTTTGAGAGGCTAAGGATAGTAAGGAACACTGGGAGCGGGTATCTGAATTCAGGTGAGACAGTCTGACCCAGGGCCATATTCTCAGGTGCAGTGTTGCATTTCTTCTTCTCCTTTTTTGGGGGATGGGGGTGGGGATGGGGGATGGAGTCTCACTCTGTTGCCCAGGCTGGAGTGCAGTGGTACAATCTAGGCTCACTGCAACCTCCACCTCCCAGGTTCAAGCGATTCTCCAGTATAGATGGGGTTTCACCATGTTGACCAGACTGGTCTTGAACTTTTGAACTCAGGTGATCCGCCCGCCTCGGCCTCATAAAGTGCTGGGATTACAGGCATGAGCCACCACGCCCGGCCTGTATTTCATTATTGATGGGCGCTGCTGGCCACAAGGCACTGGGGGAGGAGGGGTACGTTTCTCTCCACCTCACCCTATCACTGTGGCCCTCATGATGGGATGTAAAATCCTAGAGATAAACATAACATAGTAGCTCATGAAATTAGCTGTATAATGCAGGAATTGGCAGACAGCAGCTTGCAGGCCAAATCTGCCCTCTGCCTGTTTCCAGCTGGCCTATGAGCTAAGACTGGTTTTCATATTTTTTCACGGTTGAAACAAAATCAAGAGAGAAATAACATTTTGTAATGTGAAAATTATATAAACTTCAAATCTCAGTGTCCATAAATTAAGTTTGCATTTCATCAATACAAATTTTGTGGATATTTATTTTCTCTCTTGTTATATAGGTATCTGCATAGTAGCCTTCATTTTGCCTCTTGGCTTGCAAAGCCTGAAATATTTACTACCTGGCTCTTTATGGGAAAAACTTGGTGATTCCTGGTGCAAATTATCTTCATTACATTTTTTCTGTGGCAATATAAAACTTGCATTAAAAAATTAAGATACAGGCCAGGCACAGTGGCTCATGCCTGTAATCTCAGCACTTTGGGAGGCCAAGGTGGGTAGATCACCTGAGGTCAGGAGTTCAAGACCAGCCTGGCCAACTGGGTGAAACTCTGTCTCTACTAAAAATACAAAAATTAGTTTGGTGTGGTGTTGAGCGCCTGTAATCCCAGCTACTTGGGTGGCTGAGGCAGGAGAATTGCTTGAACCTGGGAGGCGAAGGTTGTAGTGGGCAGAGATCACACCACTATACTCCAGCCTGGGCAACAGAGCGAGAGTCCGTCTCAAAAAAAAAAAAAGTTAAGGTAGAAACTTAAAGAAGAGATCAGCTGTGAGCTCCAGTGCGAGATGGGCTTCTACCTTGGAATGGCAGACGGGGACCTCTCTCTTCCTTCTGTCCTCCTCATGTGCCTCCCCTTCTCCCACTGTGCTTCTGTCCAAGGCTTGGGGGACACAAGGAAAATAATTTGGGGACTGGAAGAACCCAGCAGATCCTCTAGTCTGAAAGTTCTTCATGTTTTGAACTTCACAGAGTAGTAAAATAAATATGTCTTAAAAGGAAGACAAACAGAGGATTGTCTTAGTTATATTTTTCAATATAAGGGCAATGGCCACCTCCAAACACGAACAAACCAATGCAATCTCCCAGCCCCCAACCCACAGCAGACCTCTCATCTACTGTCCTCATATTCCAGAGGAAAATTAAGATACCATAAAGCAAGTAAATGCCCACAGAATAAAAGACGTTCCCAGGCATGGCTCATGCCTGTAATCCCAGCACTTTGGGAGGCCAAGGTGGGTGGATCACTTGAGCTCAAGAGTTCAAGACCAGTCTGGCCAACATGGTAAAACCCCATCTCTACTAAAACTACAAAAGTTAGTCAGGCATGGTGGTCTGTGCCTGTAGTCCCAGCTACTCGGGAGGCTAAGGCAAAAAAATCGCTTGAACCTGGGAGGTGGAGGTTGAAGTGAGCTGAGATTACACCATTACACTCCAGTCTGGGAGACAGGGCGAGATCTGTCTCAAAAAACAACAACAACAACAACAACAAAAAACCCATGATATTCTCTTAAAATGGGAACTTGATTTAAAAAAAAGCTCCGATTTTACTTGATAAAAAAAATCTCTACCTGGTTCTTCTTTTCCTCATTTGTTTTGGGCTGGGGCATCCCTGCACTGGGAAGCACTAAATTAGCCACAACCACCTCCACTCTCTCCTGTGGGTCACTCTTTGCTTTGTCACCTGCTGCTGCAGGGCCTTCTGTCTGAGAGGCCAAAGTAAGCTAATCTTATCGAGAGACATGATGCTAATGGTTAACTTTTAAAAATCTGCCTGGAAACTGTCACATTTTTTCAGAAAACATTACCTCTTCAAACAAACAAACAAACAAGACAGAAAGCTGCCACCAGTGCCGCAAGTGATGGAAAGTTTGAGCTGCAGGCTGGCAGGTGGAGACACACATTAGGGCGGATGGGACTTGCTGGGTCATGTGCCTGGTTTGTCAAGGACCATTTAAAAAAAAAGTCTTTGAAAATGTTATTTACAAAACCAAAGTTTAGGCCAGGTGGCTCACACCTATTATCCTAGCATTTTGGGAGGCCAAGATGGGAGGATTACTTGAGCCCAGGAGTTGGAGACCAGCTGGGGCAACATAGTGGGACGCTGTCTCTACAAAAAAATTAGCCGGTCATGGTGGCGCAAGCCTGTAGTTCCATCTATGCGGGACGCTGAGGTGGGAGGATCGCTTGAGCCCAGGAGGTGGAGGCCACAGTGAGCCATAATCGCACCACAGCACTCCAGCCTGGGTGACAGAGTGAAACCCTGTCAAAAACAAAAACAAAAACAAAACAAAACAAAACTAGATTACTTTTTCTAAAAATTAACAATAAAAAAGAATTCATTCAGAGCAATAAAAAAGACAGTTCATCTCAAAAATAGAAATTTAAAGTCCTATAATTTATTTATTGTTTTCTCAAACTATAAGCATTCATCTTTTTTTTTTTTTTTTCCTTTGAGATGGAGTTTCACTCTTGTTGCCCAGGCTGGAGTGCTGTGGTGTGATCTCGGCTGACTGCAACCTCCACCTCCCAGGTTCAAGCGATTCTCCTGCCTCAGCCTCCTGAGTAGCTGGGATTACAGGTACCTGCCACCACACCTGGCTACTTTTTTATATTTTTAGTAGAGACAGGGTTTCACCATGTTGGACAGGCTGGTCTTGAACTCCTGACCTCAGGTGATCCACCTGCCTCGGCCTCCCGAAGTGCTGGGATTACAGGCGTGAGCCATCATGCCCAGCAGCATTCATTTTAAGTAATTTTTTTGTTTGTTTGTTTTTTCATTATGGAAAGCTACTAACTTAGTTTTTACTTCCTGGTAGAAAAAAATAAAGCCAGAATAAACATAGGAAAATTTTAAACAATGGTTGAGACATTTGATGAAGAAAGCTTAGAGCTGACAGTTATCTGCAGACACAGTGAAACCCCAGAGGTCACCTGCGCTTCCACTGGCTGAGGTGGGTGAGCTACACTCTCCATTGTTATAAGTAATAGAATATTAAGATCGTAAAAGGCCTTAAAGTTCATTGGTCTCATACTCATTACTCCAAGGTCAGTCCAGATCTTATTTGGAATGTGGAAGTTCTGATTTTCCCTTGGGCAGATGAGCTGACTGCTTTTGGGGCGATTGTGTGCAAACTTCAAAGCACAGAGGCTCTGCTGCATGTTAGCTTTTCTGCCCAGCAGTCTGGCCTGCTTGGAGTATCAGAGCCCACACCTAAGGGCATTGTCTTGGAGGAGCTCACCATGGAGAAGAGTAACTCCTTAGAGCTGAATTCATTCCTGGCTTAGTTGCTCACTGCTATGCAAAACATCTTCTCCCTATAAGTGGAGGACAATAGACACTATCTAATTAATGCTTTGATTGGGGCTGGATATAAGTGAGATAAATCATGACTGTAACTCCCTGTAAAGGTTAAGGAGACAATCTGATACTGGAATTTGCTTTATTTATTTGAGACAGAGTCTCATTCTGTTGCCCAAGTTGGAGTGCAGTGGCATGATCTCGGCTCACTGGAACCTCCATCTTCCAGGTTCAGGAGATTCTTCTGCCACGGTTTCCCAAGTAGCTGGGATTACAACCACACCCAGCTAATTTTTATTTTGTATTTTTAGTAGAGTCGGGGGTCTCACCATGTTGGTCAGACTGGTCTTGAACTCCTGACCTCAGGTGATCCGCCTGCCTTGGCCTCCCAAAGTGCTGGGATTACAGGCGTGAGCCACCATGCCCGGCCTGAATTTGCCTTCTAAAATATATGATGTAAATGTCTGGGATATTTTTGCCCCATTTGTTATGAGTAACATACTTCCTTGATAGCATCAGCTCATATCAAATTGTGATTAAGAAAACTGTCTCTGTATAGTTTCATGATATTTCAACAGAACCTTAGGACAGTGGTTCTCAACTTTTCGTGTATGTGAATTATTTGAAGTCTTTAGTAACCTTACTTTCTCCCTCGAGATCCCATCCTCAGTGAGCAGGTCTGAGGCCTGGAATCATTGCTTAAAACAAGCAACCTGGCGGGCTCAGTTTCAGGGGTTCCCCAGACCACACTCTAACTTCCTTAGCATATCAAGCATTAAAAAAGAACTAAGATTCATCTCCAAAACTTTTATACCAATCTCTTTGATATTTATGAAATAGAATAGCAGTTATTTGTAAAAATATAGGATAGTTGAGATTAATGATCAATTCTGAACAAATTCCCCAAATGAAATGATGTCACTTGGTTGATTAAAAGTATTTAGACCTGGCCATCAGTGCTGAGTTTGAACTCCTGAGCACAGTGTAGGGGGCTGTCTGTATTCCGTGTCCCCTATATCCCTAGCAGAGAGGCCATTGGCCCCCATGGGGCTGCCGGTGCGATTCCTGCCCACTGAGACCCTCTGCTTTCTTTCACATTCCTGTGCTTTTCCACATGGTTTTTCGGCCTGGCATGCCCACTTCTCACTACCTCTGACCTTGCTTGGCTAAGTTTTGCTGATTGCAGAGCAGTTCAAAGGTTACCTCTCTTGGAAAACTACCTCCCTCAACCCTCACAGTGGTTAGTTGCTCCCTCACTTGTTTTGTGCATAACTGACTTACAACACGTTTCTAATTGCACTGTAATTATTTGTTTACATGCCTCTCTCCACCACCCCACAAAGTTTCTCATAGGAAGCCACATCTTACTCATCTCTACATTCCTAGGAGGTAGGACTAGTTCACAGTGTTGGGGAGATGGGAGCCATGCTCCCAGAGAGGAAAGTGTCCTCTTAGCTGCCTCCCATGACTTCATGGGCCCGTTTGATGATAACAGGAGACCCTCTGGAAAAAGCCTGCAGGGGGGTGCTGACCTGAGAACAGGCCAAGAAATGTATAACTTGCACCACATATAAAATGAACATGAATCATGCAGAACAGAAACAGTGCCAGAAAAGGAAAATGTACAAGGAAGCTTGAAAGATAGCAAGCTCAGGGGCAGGGGGCTGAAGGACTGCAGGAGCAAGATTGAGCACTGTGTGTCAAGGGTGCTTAAGGAGTCTTTTGTTGTTGTTGTTATTATTATTATTTGAGACAGTGTCTCCCTATGTTGCCCAGGCTGGTCTCAAACTCCTGGGCTCAAACAGTCCTCCCACCTCAGCCTCCTAAGTAGGTGGGACTACAAGCTACTTAGGTGCACCACTGCACCTGGCTTAAGGAGCCTTTTAAAGACAAGGATGCTGAGTTAAATGATCTACTGTGCTCAGTAGATCTCACCCTCAAAGCCATTTTCCCTCCATCGCTTTTTTTTTCCTAATGTCCAACTTCAAATTTATATTCAAATCTAAAAGTGGTATCATCTATTCATTCATTCAAAAAACATTTATTATGTTCTGTGCACCAGGCACTATTCTAGATACAGGGGACACAGTAGCTTATGTTCTAACGGGGGAAGAAAACAATAGATAACATAAATATATAACATATATATAATACACACATGTTGACTAATTATAATTGCCAAGAAAAAATAATGCAGGAAAGGAAGAAATGAAATGTCAGGGGTGGGTTGTAAATGTTTACATAATGTGGTCATGAAAGAGCCTACCTGAGAAGGTGACTTTTGGAATCAAGACTTGAAGGAAGGAGGGGAGGCAGCGACTGGGCTGCATAGACACCATGGGATTTAAGCAGATTTGTATTTTTTCCAGATGGATTTTATCAAGCAAGAGAGCTGAGAAAAGGTCATCAATGAGGGAAGACGGGAGACTCCAGGAGCACAGAGACAGTGACAAAGCAATGGATAAAGGAATTGTGGGTACCAGTGAGGTGGCAGGATTATGGGATTTGGAGTTCTAGGGACAAAGATGGAAAGACTGGAGGGTGCTTGGAGAGGAACTGTGATTGGTAATGTCAAGATCAAGAGTATTGTCTTGCAGGGGAACCAGTGACAGAGGTCAGGAAGATGAGACCACTGCAATGATAATTTTATGATATGCACAGGTGTTGATAATTCCTTTGTGCTGGACAAGGTAAAAGAGGAGTGATGACTTTGAAATGTGCTTAAGAAAAAATTCCAGCAATAACATCTGTCTACAACTCATTGGACAAAAGCATCCAGTTCCTCAGAACATCTGATATCTTTTCTGATAACATGAAGATAAAATCATTATTCATTCTGAGTTATAGGACTCTCCACTGACACATAAAAATTTTAAACTATTCTCCATATATATGGAAAGGTATCAAGAATAATGTAACAAATACCCCTGCAGCTACCACCCAGCTCAGAAATAGCATATTATCAATGTAGTTGAAATTTCCTGTGTCATCTCTGAATCTTCAATACAGTTTGTCATATAAAACTGCCTTATGGCCAGGCGTAGTGGCTTATGCCTATAATCCCAGCACTTTGGGAGGCTGAGGTAGGGATCACTTGAGGCCAGGAATTTGAGTCCAGCCTGTGCAACATAGTGAGACCCTGTCTCTACAAAAAAATTAAATAAAATAGCCATGCATGGTGGTGAGTGCCTGTAGTTCCAGCTACTCCAGAGGCTGAGGTGGGAGGATTGCTGAAGTCCAGGAGTTGGAGGCTGCAGTTGGCTCCACCACTGCCCTCCAGCCTGGGCAAGGGAGCAAGACTCTGTCTCTAGTTGGGCACGGTGACTCATGCCTGTAATCCCAGCACTTTGGGAGGCCAAGGCGGGTGGATCACTTGAGGTCAGTAGTTTGAGACCAGCCTGGCCAACATGGAGAAACCCGGTCTCTAATAAAATTACAAAAATTAGCCGGGCGTGGTGGCGGGCACCTGTAATCCCAGCTACTTGGGAGGTTGAGGCAGGAGAATCATGTGAACCTGGGAGGCAGAGGCTGAAATGAGCCAAGATCGCGCCACTGCACTCCAGCCTGGGTGACAGAGCGAGACTCCATCTCAAAAAACAAAGACTGTCTCTGAAACAAACAGACACGTGTGCGCACGCACACACACACACACGTACACACTCACACACACACACACAAAACTGCCTTATTAAACAAGAAGCTCTGGCCCATTAATGGAAGAATCGTTGTGGAAATTGAGATGTGGGTAAGATTCAATCTTCAGCAAGTACAGGAAATCAGAAGGAGAAGCTACTAAGAAAATGCAGGCCCCAGTGAAGGTGAAGAAACCTTGGGGCAGAATTTGGACTTCCTACAAATCCAGATGGTATTGAAGGAATTTCATGTAGTTTTAAACCTCAAAGGACAGGATACCTCTAGACAGCACTGGGGTTACAACTGCAAACAGAAGATGCTCAATACATACTGACTATGTGACAAAGTAAATCCCAGAGTACTAAATACATAACATAGGTCATAGGTGTAAATTATTTAACTATATAAAATATATAACCGCGGTAAAAACAAGAAAAGAAGATTAAAAATTAAACCGAGAAAATGTCAAGGATACAAGAGTGCTTCACAGCACTAAAAACAGACTACGGGGAGATAAGCATGTAAATATAATGACAGCTGGAGTGAGACGTCATACAAAAATAAATAAGAAAATGTAAGCTACATCTCTGGGAAAACAAATGTTTGGATATTTTAGACATTTTGATGATTGACTGAGTTTTTCTTCTCATCCAGATGACTAATGCCAAGTAAATAAAATCTTAGAAGCAGATAGACAAGAAAGCCAAGGGGGAATTAACAAAAGTCCTTAGGATTGGCTCTGCAAAAATAACCTCCCCGCTGGCACAGTGTGTAGTGTTATAAGTGGGAAGAGCTCTAAGAGAAGGGTGAGCGCGGGAGCCAGGTAGCAGAGCAACTGGAAAAGGCAAAGATGGGATAGAAGTAATGGGACTAAGCAGCCCGGCACGGTGGTTCATGCCTGTAATCCCAGCACTTTGGGAGGCTGAGGCTGACAGATCACCTGAGTTCGGGAGTTCAAGACCAGCCTGACCAACATGGAAAAACCTCTGTCTCTACTTAAAAAAAAAAAAAAATTAGCTGGGCATGGTGGTACATGCCTGTAATCCCAGCTACTTGGGAGGCCGAGGCAGGACAATTGCTTGAACCTGGGAGGTGGGGTGGCAGTGAGTTGTGATTGTGCCATTGCACTCCAGCCTGGGGGACAGAGCGAGACTGTCTAAAAAAAAAAAAAAGAAATAATGGGACTGAGGATAGAGACTTCATGTTAGGCTATTTTATTGTAGATTGGAAGATGACAAATTCCACACAATGGCAACATCTGTTTTGTAGAAATACAAAAGGATATGAAAAAAATTTTTTTTATTAATTCTGCTTTTTAGAACCAAAATACACACAGACAAATATAAAATGATTTAGAATGCAAAGCAATTGAAATTCAGGTCACAAGATTTCTAAACATTAAGCATCAGATACCTTTTATATGTCTCCAAGATAATTCTATTTCCACCTTTCCTAATACGTGGTTTACTTTTCTTTTAATATTAAAAATATTGTTTTCTTGTTGCTAAAGTAGAGTTTGATTGTTCAAGTTGGATCAACAGAGCAGGCATCTTGATAGCTTGCTTCACTGTTAGTTTTGGAAGGAAGACTACAGAAACAACAACGAAGTGCATTGAAATTACTTTTCCTAAGACAGAGATGGAATCATTATCATATCCTAATAAAAAATGCAGTATTTTCACACATTTTTTCTTTTCTTTTCGTTTTTTTTTTTTTTTGAGACAGAGTCTAGCTCTGTCGCCCAGGCTGGAGTGCAGTGGCCGGATCTCAGCTCACTGCAAGCTCCGCCTCCCGGGTTTACGCCATTCTCCTGCCTCAGCCTCCCGAGTAGCTGGGACTACAGGCGCCCGCCACCTCGCCCGGCTAGTTTTTTTTGTATTTTTTAGTAGAGACGGGGTTTCACCGTGTTAGCCAGGATGGTCTCGATCTCCTGACCTCGTGATCCGCCCGTCTCGGCCTCCCAAAGTGCTGGGATTACAGGCTTGAGCCACCGCGCCCGGCCCGTTTTTTTTTTTTTTTTTTTTTTGAGACGGAGTCTCACTCTGTCGCCCAGGCTGGAGTGCAGTGGCGCAATCTCGGCTCACTGCAAGCTCCGCCTCCCGGGTTCATGCCATTCTCGTGCCTCAGTCTCCTGAGTAGCTGGGACTACAGGCGCCCGCCACCATGCCTGGCTGATTTTTTGTATTATTTTTAGTAGAGACGGGGTTTCACCGTGTTAGCCAGGATGGTCTCGATCTCCTGACGTCATGATCCGCCCGCCTCGGCCTCCCAAAGTGCTGGGATGAGAGGCGTGAGCCACTGTGACCGGCCCGCACGACATTTTTTCAAATGAGCAGTCGCATTTGGAAAATCTTAAAAAGGGGTTTAGCTATTAAGGCAAATTAAAAATAACTATATATATAACTATAGTTATATATATAAAGTTATATATATAGTTATTTTATATATAGTTATATATAGTGTTATATATATGTGTGTGTATATATATACACATATATATGTATATATATGTGTGTGTTTATGTGTGTGTGTGTGTATATATATATGCAGACTTTAAAATGGTGCAGCTGTCCTTCAACAAGACTTTGGCAGCCAGTGTCTATGAGACCCACAGTGTTGTGAACTGTGCTATCGTCATTATATGATGTTAATATGCAGGCATATTCCAGTATATCAAGTTATATTAACTCATGGAGTTTGAATGTGTATTTTAATGGATGAATCTGACTCTTAAAGCAATGCTGAGAGTATCTTCTGCCCTTGAGCCAGCACTGTCTTGTTTGCAGAAGCATTTTGTACAACAGAACAAGCAAAACCAGTAATGTCCAGAATAATGTTTGACTGTAAGCCTCCAAATTTCATTACTTTTTCTCCAAAGAAAAATATTTAAACCCCATCACAGGTGATGGTAACCAATAATTCTGTATGAGCACATTTTTCTTGAACAGTTATCATTGCTATTGAATTCAGTTGCTGAAACCACACATTTTACTTCCAAATTTTCACATGATAAATAAACTGCTAGATGGCATACTGATAATTTTGCAATTTACAGCTTCCCTGGAGAAAGGGAGAGAGATTTTAACAAACTCACTATCCTATAATGATGGTACATCATACATTATTTTGTTCTGTTCAATATCAGCTTTTTCTACAGCCCAAATCTATAAACTGTGGCTATTGGTAAAAACACTCAAATAAAACAGGACTACAGTCAGGATAACATTGTGGCTACAATACGTCTTTGTTAACAAGCACATACTGTTCTTGGTGAAGAATGTGCTTACAAATTGCTTGCTTACAAAAGGAGCAAGGTGGTACAAGTCCGTGAAGATAGGTAGGGTCGCTGATATGGTTTGGCTGTCTCCCCACCCAAATCTCATCTTGAATTGTAGCTCCCATAATTCCCACATGTTGTGGGAGGGAGTCAGTGGGAGATAATTGAATCATGGGGCAGTTTCCCCCATACTGTTCTCATGGTAGTCAATAAGTCTCACGAGATCTGATGGTTTTGTAAGGGGAAACCCCTTTCGGATGGTCCTCATTCTCTCTTGTCTGCCACCATGTAAGACATGCCTTTCACCATCTGCCATGATTGTGAGGCCTCCCCAGCCATGTGGAACTGTGAGTCCATAAAACTTCTTTTTCTTTATAAATTACCCAGTCTTGTGTATATCTTTATCAGCAGTGTGACCACAGATGAATACAGTCACTAAATCATATACAATTATTAAACAGGATACCATTTGGACACAGGATTTGGGGAAACGTGAGAGTCTATAGAAGTACAATTTCTAGATAACTGAAGTTTACCATTAAAACCCAAACTCTGACCATCTGTGATTGTATTACAGGCTCTCCTGCCCTGTAAACAGAAAGTGACATAATCCTCCTTTCCTGAACAATATTGCTGTCACTGTGAACACTTTGGGGCCCTAATGGATTCCTGGTACATAACTGATACATAAGAAATATTTGTTGAGTGATGCGATTGCATACATAGAGATAATTGTTTGCTTGTATATCATTTAATTGCTGGATGGTATATGGTTTTGATTGTTAAGTATGCTTTTTTTTGGAGGAAGATTCTTTTTGCGGTATTAGGCTTTCTGCCTTTCTTTCTTTCTACTGCTGTTTCCTTACCTATAGCTCTCTGATACCTCTTCTGTATTTCTAATTGTTTAATCTATGCTACTAATGAAGAAATCAGTAACTAAAGCTTGATTGAATTACTTATAAATTCAGAATAAAGAGATGTGGTAAGGTCTGAGGGCAGTACAAACTACAAACGTAGTGCAGAATCTTTGTAGTATTGTCCTGATTTTTGTTTATCGTCTAGATGACTGAAATTGATAGGCAAGGGTGGTGTTTATATACCCAGTCAGTACATTTTACAATAAAATATATACAGTCATATTTTAAACATCCTCCGATTTTAAAAATTTAATCGTGGTAGAATGCAACTTGCCCAATTCACCTTCTTAACCATTTTTTTAGTGTGCAGGTCATTGTTGTTAAGTACATTCACATTGGTGCATAATTAATCTCCAGAATTCTTTTTATCTTGGAAAACTGAAACTTGATACCTGTTAAGCAACAATCTCTCATTCTCTTCTCCCTTCAGTCCCTGACAAACATGACTCTGTATTCTGTCTCTATGAATTTGGCTACTGTAGGTACTAAATACAAATGGAATCATGCAGTATTTATTTGTCTTTTTGTGACTTGCTTCTTTCACTTAGCATAAGGGACTCAAGGTTCATCTATGTTGTAGCATGTAAACACCCTCTTATTTGTTTTATCATAAGGAAAATTTTTAATATCAAAAGAGTAGTACAGACATCTATTAATGAAAGCTAAGGTTATAATACTCTGCCTGTACCTTTGATGCTAGGGAAAACCGAGGGAGGGTAAATCTGCACATAAAACAAGCACATAGGCCTGGAGCAGTGGCTCACACCTGTAATCCCAACACTATGGGAGGCCGAGGCAGGTAGATCACCTGAGGTCAGGAGTTCGAGACCAGCCTGGCCAACATGGTGAAACCCTGCCTCTACTAAAAATACAAAAATTAGTTTGGGATGGTGGTGGGCACCTGTAATCCTAGCTACTTGGGAGGCTGAGGGAAGAGAATTGCTTGAACCCAGGAGGCGGAGGTTGCAGTGAGCCAAGATCATGCTACCAAACTGGGCAACAAAGCGAGACTCCATCTCAAACAAAACAAAACAAAACCAAGCACATGTGGAGGTGGTTATACACATTGTGCCATATCGATACAGTGGAATATTATGGCAACTCATAAAAACATGAGGCAAATTTATATGATCACGTTTTTGTAAGAAACCTATATATATGCATAGAAATTCTGGAAGTAAATGCATAGAATGATTAAAAATGGTTACTCTGGGGATTATGGTGACTTTCCTATTTGACTTTATACTTTTTTGAATTGCTTAAAAATTTTGGTTGTATATTATTTCATGAGGGTAAAACAATAATGACTTTTCATAAAAAAAAAAAAAAAAGAAAGAAATGATGAGACTGGTAGGCTCTTGACCTGTCCACAAAAATAAAAAATAAAAATACATTGCTAGAAAAGTCTACGTTTTAGGTTTAGTTGATGTTAATTTCTCATTTTAATCCCACATTCTAAGCCAAATAAACAAACCAAAAAATATCCAATATATGTTTCAGACATTCAAGAATGAGTCAGTCTGAAGACAAATATTTTCAGAAACACTTTTCATTTTTGTGGAGTTGGTAAGTAGCGCCCTTTGCAGCCCTTAGGTAATAATGAGATAAGAAAGTTCTTAAACCAGACACCCAGACTGTCAAGCCCTAGGAGTTTATGAGAAGGCTCTTCAAAATATGGAACACAAAATAAATGACAAGGAGGCTAACAATATCCAGCTGACCATATTTCAAAGGACTGGGTAGCAGTTCTCAAGTTCTCCACACACAAATCTTTGAAATTGTTTTCGTTTGACATAGCTAGTGCCTATAATTCACAATGGACAGGTATTTGAAGAATGGAAAACCAGTAATATGTCCAGAGATAGCAATAGGACCCATGAAGTGTTTTAATAGGCTCTGGGTTGATGAATAAAAACACGTAAAAAGATACATCTGTAGGGAACACTCTGTAGTCATTTGGATTTAGAGCAAAAAATAGACAAAAGGTTATGATGCTAAAGCTGTTATGAAAATGCAACGTCATTTGGGATGTTTAAGATACAAACAACACACCTCAATCAGAGAATATACAAAGGATAAAATTCACATCAAAGAAGGCTTCTCTGTATAGAACACTGGAAAAATTAATGGTGCGTCTGATATACTCACAGTTACAGTATACTTGGGTTTGAACGCTCTCTAAGAATAACTCAACAATGACTTTTAATCTTTTTTTTTTTTTTTGAGACGGAGTCTCGCTCTGTCGCCCAGGCTGGAGTGCAGTGGCCGGGTCTCAGCTCACTGCAAGCTCCGCCTCCCGGGTTCACGCCATTCTCCTGCCTCAGCCTCCCGAGTAGCTGGGACTACAAGCGCCCGCCACCTCGCCCGGCTAGTTTTTTGTATTTTTTAGTAGAGACGGGGTTTCACCGTGTTAGCCAGGATGGTCTCGATCTCCTGACCTCGTGATCCGCCCGTCTCAGCCTCCCAAAGTGCTGGGATTACAGGCTTGAGCCACCGCGCCCGGCCTTAATCTTTAAATGAAGAAAAAGTATAATATATATTAATAACCCTGTTTCCTCAGAATTTATATTTAGACTGTACACAGACATTGTATTTTATCAAATTACTGAGAATTTTCATATCAATGATCATTCTTAAATGTTGTGATTTAGTACCAAGGAGTTCCTGAGGCATCATAGACTTTTCAATATGTGGAGGATAAAATGAAGTGGACTCCAATTTACTTAAGCTATCTTCAGAACCAATCCTCAAATGCATAGCATATAGCATTAGTTCATTCCTGGGAACACAATTTCACCTCTACTTTTTCCTAATATGCATTGTAATATTTGATCTGTAATTTTATTTATATGTATGGTGGGTGTTTTTTTTTTTTTTGAGACAGAGTTTTGCTCTGTCGCCCAGGCTGGTGTGCAGTGGCGTGATCTCTGCTCACTGCAAGCTCCACCTTCTGGGTTCACACCATTCTCCTGCCTCAGCCTCCCAAGTAGCTGGGATTACAGGTGCTTGCCAACACGCCTGGCTAATTTTTCATATTTTGAGTAGAGACGAGATTTCACCATGTTGACCAAGCTAGTCTTGATCTCCTGACCTCGTGATCTGCCCACCTAGGCCTCCCAAAGTGCCGGGGTTACAGGCGTGAGCCACTGTGCCTGGCCATTTATATGTATGTTTTTAATCATCAAAAAAGCAAAAACAAAAATATATACCTCTTACGTATGGTTTAGAGCCTGGGTTGAAAACTACAGCCTCCAGGGAAATCTAGTCCACTCCCCCTGTTTTTGCAGGACCCTTGAGCTAATAATGGCTTTATATTTTTAGATATAAAAGGACTATTGGTCTTTCCAGGGGAACGGTTGCTGGAAGAATTGAGGACCTTGCCTCTTAGCCCACAAAACCTAAGATATTTACTCTCTTACTCTCCAAAGAAAGTCATCCAGCACCTAGTATAGAATAGAAAAAATTGGAACAGAGAGCAAAGAGACTTGAGTTTTTCAGACTGTGTGACCTTGGGCTGGTTAAGTACCCTCTCTGAATCTCCACACTCTTATACATGTGGTCTCTTTTAATTTAATTCCAGTTTGTTTCAGCCTACGCTTCAGCTATTTAAGGCATCTTAAGAAACTTCATTTTCACTGTACCCTAAAATAGCACTGTGACCTTGATTTGCTTTGGAGGAAGCCAAGTTGGGTCAGGATGAAAGGAAGTAGTTATTATGTTTACAAGGTTTTAAATGTCAAACCAAAAAGTTTGACCAAAACAGGTCTGTTTATGACGGCAAAGGCTATTCTTACTGAGTCCAGAGCCATGTTTAGTGCAAGGGTCTTTAGTCTGACTTTAAGCAGGTTTATAGTCTCCAATTAGTCAAGAAAGGCAATGTTGTTGTCTTGACTTTGAAACCTCTCAACTGCTTTCATTAAATCACGGCTGTTCACCCTACATCATGGCCTCAGAGTAAGAGCTAAGGATGTTCTTTTTGCTGTAAGACAAGAGCAATAATGTGCACTGGGGATGTCCAAGAGTCATAAAAAAATGTAAAGCACCATTCTAAAACGTATATGGAAGTGCAATGGGAGGGGCCCAGGAGGGAGCTTGCCCTTCTAGATTCCAACACTTACAGTATAAAATTACAGTAATTAAGATACTGTGGTGTTGGTGTACAGATGGACAAATGTACCAATGGAACAGCATAAAGAACCCAAAAATGGATCTTCCATATATAGAAACCTCATATATGGCAGACCTGGCACTACAGATTTCCTGGGGAAAGGACAGATAAAGAGGCTGAGTGCATTGGTCATTCATATAGAAAACAATGCAAAGTTTCTCTAGCTCATGAAAGTTCAATGTCAAATGGACTAAGGACTCAAATGGAAAAAGGCAAAATTTTAAAAGCTTTAGGGGGAAGCTTCAGAGGGTATCTTTATGATCCTTGGGGTAGGGAAAGATATCATTAAACAGATGCAAAAACATAAACTATAAAGGAAAAGATGGATAAATTCTACTACATTAAAATTTAAGAATTTGTTTCTCAAAAGATATCATAAGTCACAAACTGTGATATATTTGCAACATCTATAACCAACAAAGAATTAGTGCCCAAGAATCAATAAGAAAAAGACAAAAAACTAGAAAAGATATGTGCAGTCATTTTTCAGAAGATGATACACAATCTATAAACATATAAACGCATGCTCAGTGTCACGAGTCATCAGAAAAACTGCACATTTAATCCAAACTCAGGCATGCCTTCACACACATCATATTGGCAAAAGCTAAAAGTGGGTTCCAGACTGGCAAAAATCAAGTCTGGCTGGGCACAGTGGTTCATGCCTGTAATCCTAGCACTTTGGGAGGCCAAGGCAGGCAGATCACCTGAGGTTAGGAGTTCAAGACCAGTCTGGTCAACGTGGTGAAACCCCATCTCTACTAAAGATACAAAAATTAACTGGGCATGGTGGTGCACCCCTGTAGTCACAGTAACTTGGGAGGCTGAGGCAGGAGAATTGCTTGAACCTGGGAGGTGGAGGTTGCAGTGAGCCAAGACCGCACCACTGCACTCCAGCCTGGGCAGCAGAGCAAGACTCTGTCTCAAAATAAATAAATAAATAAATAAAATAAAAAATCAAGTCTGATAGCACCAAATGTTGGTGAAGGCGAGGAGATACCAGAATGCCTACGTCCTCCAGGTAAGATTGTAAATTGATTTCCAGCATGAACGTAGGACTTCCGAATAAAGATAAACGTATATGCATCCCAACCCCACAGCAATTCCACCCTGGTATCTTCCCTGGAGAAACCCTGACATACTTGCACCAGGACAAACGTGCAAACGTGTTCACAGTGGCTTTGTGATAGTCAAAACTGAGAAACCCCATGCATGCCCCAGTGTTAGAATGGAAAAACAAGTTGTGTTACATTCATAGGATGGGATGTTATACAGCAGTGAAAATGAATACACTACAGCTTTACGGGACCGGGCGCAGTGGCACAGACCTATAATCCCTGCACTCTGGGAGGCCGAGATGGGTGGATCATGAGGTCAAGAGATCGAGACCATCTTAGCCAACATGGTGAAACCCAGTCTCTACTAAAAATACACAACTTAGCAGGGCATGGTGGCAGGTGCCTGTAGTCCCAGCTACTCAGGAGGCTGAGGTAGGAGAATCGCTTGAATCCGGAAGGCAGAGGTTGCAGTGAGCCGATATCGCACCACTGCACTCCAGCCTGGCGACAGAGTGAGGCTGTCTCAAACAAAAATGAAAACAAAAACAAAAAAACTACAGCTTTATAACTAACATAGAAAATGAAAACAAACACACGTACACTGAAAAAGTAAGCCACAACAAACACGTGCAGTATGATTCCATTTATATAGAGTTCCCCCCAATAGGTGAAACTAACATATGTATATTTTTTTTGTTTGTTTGGGAATAAGTATTCATGGGGAGACACTACAAAGAAAAATAAGAAAATAGGTAACGTAAAATTCTGGATTGTATTTGATGGTGGGGCGGCTGTGAGAAGGGAATGCAGTTGTGGAGATTACACTAGAGTTTTACTGCTTATGTTCTCTATCTTAACGCATGTTTGTGCACCTGCGTGCATGTGTGCATGTGTACATGTGTACTTGGGTGTTTGTTTGTTTTTTTTTTTTGAGACGGAGTCTCGCTCTGTTGCCCAGGCTGGGGTGTAGTGGTTTGATGTCGGCTCTCTGCAACCTCTGCCTCCTGGGTTCAAACGATTCTCTTGTGTCAGCCTCCTGAGTAGCTGGGACTACAGGCGCATGCTACCACATTGGCTAATTTTTTATTTTTAGTAGAGATGGGGTTTCACCACATTGGCCAGGCTGGTCTTGAACTCCTGACCTCAGGTGATCTGCCTGCCTCGGCCTCCCAAAGTGCTGGGATTACAGGTGTGAGCCACCACACCCAGCCTATTTTGTATTCTTTACACTGTGCACAGACAGTATGTACATCATTTCATATGGATGTTGCACTTTATAATGTAGGATAGCTTTGCAATGCTTGTTAAAGAGACCTACAAAGATACTTTGGAGCTTCTGTCCTGTTTCTGCAACAGTATTTAACATCAGTTAAGGTTTGGTTCAGCAATGTCCCGAAGGTGGTTAGACTCATAAATAACACAGATAGCTTTTACTACATGCCTGGCACTATATCAAGCACTTTACTTACAGGAACTCATTAGATCTTTACAATCTTATAAGTGTGTTGTATTATTATTCCCAATTTATAGACAAGAAAGCTAAGCAAAACAAACAAACAAACAGAAAAACTTAATAACTTGCCTAACATCTCAATCACCCAGTTCACTTCATCATGCATTTGAGAGTTGGTCAGAACATATTCATATAAAAGCAAACTGAACAGGACAGAGTAAAGGTCCCATCTTTTTTTGTTTGTCTGTTTGTTTTTGAGACGGAGTTTTGCTCTTATTGCCCAGGCTGGAGTCCAATGGCACGATCTGGGCTCACTGCAACCTCTGCCTCCCAGGTGCAAGTGATTCTCCTGCATCAACCTCCAGAGTTGCTGGGATTACAGGCACCTACCACCACACGCAGCTAATTTTTTGTATTTTTAGTAGAGATGGGATTTCACCATATTGGCCAGGCTGGTCTCGAACTCCTGATTTCAGGTGATCTACTCACCTCAGCCTCCCAAAGGGCTGAGATTACAGGTGTGAGTCACCGCGCCTGGCCTGGGTCCCATCTTTTTATGTTCTAACATGGAGGAGGTGGAGTTCCCAGAAGACTGGGACAAAGAGGCTTCACAGAAGAGATGCAGCTAGAACTGCGTGACAGAGATAGCAGGATTCAAAACAAGGAATCCGTTGGGGAAGATATACCAGGCAGGGAGGATGATAAGCAAAGTCCAGAAGTAAAAGGTTCAGGCCTGCTAAGGACCTAAGGCGGCTGGGCCAGTCTCGCTGGAGTGAAGGGAACAAGAACAGACATTCTAGGTGGTCCACTGAAAAAGCAGATGCATCTGAATTGGACCATCTAGAGCCAGCTGGACACAACATAGGCCACATACTCTTAGGGAATCCCCAAGATTATCCTGGCATGACCTTCCAAGTACCCCTGTTTTAACAGGGACTAACATTGTGCTGGTGATGTATGACCATGCTTGGCAGAGCCACTTTTTCTCAAGTCATGTTTTGTGTCATTCAAAAACATTTGGCTTAGCCAAACAATGAGGTTCCAAAAGTTTGCTTGTAATGCTTCCTTTTCCTTCTGTTTTCTCTTGGAATTCCTCAACTGGTATTGTCTTTCCTTCTTCCTTCCTTCTCTTGCCATTTAAGATAAAAATTCCATGAAAACTTTAGGAAATTTTTAATATATTTGAAATATTTGCACACAGCATTAAGTTCTTTTGTTTCTCTCCCTCCTCTACTTTTTGTTTTTTGCTCCTCTTTCTAGAACTTTGTACTTATCTCCTTCTATACATGCGTGTGTGTGCGTGTGTGTATGCATGTGTGTATGCGTGTGTGTATGTGTGTAACCGCCCAATGGGTTCACCTTGCTCGCTGCCTAGAGGGAACTGATTTATTCAGACAGGGGAATTTCAATGGAGAAAGAGTAATTCACTCAGAGCCAGCTGTGCGGGAGACGGGAGATTTATTATTACTCAACTCAGTCTCCCTGAGCATGTGGGGATCAGAATTTTTGAAGATAGTTTGGCAGGTAGGGGCTTGGGAAGTGGGGAGAGCTGACTGGTCAGGTTGGAGATGGAATCGTGAGGGGTCAGAGTTAGGTTTTCTTAATGTCTTCTGTTCGTGAGTGCATTAGCACAACTGGGTTGGGCCAGATTACAGGTCTGGGTGATGTTAGCTGATCCATCAAGTGTGGGGTCTACAAAATATCCCACGCACTGTTCTTAGGTTTTACAATAATGATGTTACCCCCAGGAGCAATTTGGGGAGGTTTGGACTCTTTGGAGCCAGAGGCTGCATGACCCTGAAACTGTAATTTCTAATCTTGTAGTTAATTTGTTAATCCTGCAAAGGAAGATTGGTCCCCAGGCAAGAAGGGGGTCTTTTTGGGAAAGGGTTGTTGTCCATTTTGTTTCAGAGTCAAACCATGAACTAAATTCCTTCCCAAAGTTATTTCGGCCTATGCCTATGAACAAGGACAGCTTAAGGGTTAGAAGAAAAATAGAGTTAGTTAGGTTTGATTTCTTTCACTGTCATAATTTCCTCAGTTATCATTTTGCAAAGGCGGTTTCATGTGTGTGTGTGCATGAGGGGGAGAGACAGAGAGAGAGAGACGGACCAATACTCCAATTTTTCTAAGAGAATCCATCACTATTTTTTAATATTTTTTCTTCTCTTTTCTTCATTTCTCCCTATTCCCCACTTCCTACTTTACCCCTTCAATTATAGCC
Source organism: Trachypithecus francoisi (assembly GCF_009764315.1). Classification (NCBI taxonomy): domain Eukaryota; kingdom Metazoa; phylum Chordata; class Mammalia; order Primates; family Cercopithecidae; genus Trachypithecus; species Trachypithecus francoisi. The sequence continues at coordinate 13,667,394 of NW_022681458.1, forward strand.
CTTTACCTCCCTTTCACCAAACACTCCCTACAGAGAGGGTTTATCCAACTATGGGCTTAGAAGCTCTGGAGCAGAACTCTCCCCCACCAGGGGATTGCTTTGAGAGATAACACTCAATTTACAACCCAAAGTATGCCTGCTGTGAAACTCTGTCTCACCTGGAGAGTTTTTGGCCACATTTGCAACCTGTTCCTGCCCATGAAGACAGCAGCTCCAATGCCCGTAGATAAGGCACCAAAGTGTGTATGTGGACCCCTAACTAGTCACTTCTGCCCCTGCAAACCCCCTTGCCCTTTAAAAGCACCTGCTTTCAGCTCCAAAAGCAAAGCGGTACCCTTAAGGCGGGAAGCCTGTACTGTACTCCTTCCCGTAAGCTAGGTTTGGAATAAAAAGTCACTTTAATTATATCAAACCACACTCTTGTTAACTGGACTCTGCAAGCAGTGGGCCACTGAACCTGTGTTTTGGCTATGAGAGACAGGAGGGAGAATGTAGGGAGATAAACAAGAAGTGAAGAAGAGATAAGTATTTGGAAGATATATTTATTTTTATGTTATACTAAAATGCATTTTTTTTAGTGTGTGTTTTATTTTTAGTTTGGTGACGAGGTATTCCATTTCTGTGGGGTTATTATCTTTCTTGGTTGTTTCCCTAGAACTCTTTTTCTTTTCTTTTTTTTTTTTCTGAGGCGGAGTCTTGCTCAGTCACCCAGGCTGGAGTACAGTGGTGCGATCTCGGCTCACTGCAAGCTCCGCCTCCTGGGTTCACTCTATTCTCCGGCCTCAGCCTCCCGAGTAGCTGGGACTACAGGTGCCCACCACCACGCCCAGCTAATTTTTTTGTATTTTTTGTGGAGACGGGGTTTCACCGTGTTAGCCAGGATGGTCTCGATCTCCTGACCTCGTGATCCACCTGCCTCAGCCTCCCAAAGTGCTGGGATCTAGAACTCTTTTTCTAAGGCACCAAGAAGTTCTCTTAGTTTAGAAACCTGGAATGAAAGGCAAGAGATGATAAATGGAAAGGGTTAGGGGTGCCTTTTCTGGGCTCTGGTTTGGAGGGTAGGATAGGGCCCCCTCCCCCGCCCCGCCCAATTCACAGGCCTACTCTTTCTGGCCCAGGACTCAGGATTTCCTCTGGAGTATGTATCAGAGCCCTCCTCTCCATTCCAGGGTGTCTCCTGGGCTTCCTCCTAACCACAAAAGTGGTGACATAGTACAAGAATGCAGTGCAAGTGCTTTGTCGTAGTTAGGGGTCTGAGTTTGAATCTCTGTTCCATTACTTTCTAGATGAGCAAACAAACCCGAGTTTCAGTGTCTTCATCTAGAAAATGGGATGATGATAAAGAATACTTCCTTATGGGTTGGTAGGAGGCTTAGCTAAGACATGTAAACCTGCATACGAGTGTGTAAGTGTCAGTGATTTTCGTCTTTATTGTTACCCTGTGATCAAGGCCAAGCTTCTCAAACCTCCACGTGCACAGACATCATCCATGAGTCTTTTTAAAACACAGATTTGGACTCACTAGGTCTGGGGCAGGACCTGAGAGCCTGCATTTCTGACAAGTTCTCAGGTGATACATATCTCTTGGTGTGAGGTCATGGGCCACATTTGGAAGGATCCAGCCATTTCCTCCTACTCTTTGGTGTTCCCAGAGGAACTCACTTTTTTCTGCTCAGCTGGCTCTCTTCCTGCCGTCCTTCCTTCCCTCTCCTCAGTTCCCATCTGAGCCTATCAAAATCTCATTCGATCTTCAGAACCAAAGTCTAAGATGATTTTTCAATTTTTCTGAGAACTTGCTTGCACATTAGAATCACCTGAGGGGGCAGGGCACAGTGGCTCAGGCCTGTAATCCCAGCACTATGGGAGACCAAGGCAGGTGGATCACTTGAGGTCAGGAGTTCGAGACTCGCCTGGCCAACATGGTGAAACCCTGTCTCTACTAAAAATACAAAAATTAGCCGGGTGTGGTGGCAGGTGCCTGTAACCCCAGCTACTCGGGAGGCTGAGGGAGGAGAGTCGCTTGAACTTGGTTGGTGGAGGCTGCAGTGAGCTGAGATCACACCACTGCACTTCAGCCTGGGCAACAGAGTGAGACTCCATCTCAAAAAAAATCACCTGGGGGAACTCTTAAAAACCCTAATGCCCAGGCTACACCCCAGACGTGTTAAATCAAAACCCCAGTCATCAGTATTTTTGCAAGTTTCCCAGATGTTTTTCCTTGTAGAGTCCAGGGTGAGAACCATTGCACTAAAGCCTCAGCTAAGCTGCTCTTGATCTCCCCAGATAGGATGCATCAACTTGCCAAGACACTGCTCTTATGACATTTGGCATCATGCTGCTTTATTTAGTGGCATGGGTCCTTGTCTTTTTATACCTAAGAAAACAGAAGTTCCTTGAATGTGGAGACTGTCTTAATAATATTTAAAGCTCATGAAATGTTTAAGAGAGTATTTTGAACTTAGTAGATTTCAAAAAAAAATTTGTTGAATTAAGTTATATAGTCATATGGGTTTTAAGCATTGTGAGAAGGAATGTAATACTATTATTGATAAATGTATGTAATAAATTATTATTGATTTTCAAATTCTATCCCCAGATTTGCCTCAGCCACACTTTAGCTCTTAAGCCATTCATGCCTAGCTTCCATATTTAGTCAGGGAGACCTAAAATGTTGTATGTAATATATTATTATTGATAAATGAATGTAATGCTATTATTGAAGTTATTTACTTGTTTCTATGTTAATGTAATTAATAATAATTTTAGCTATAAATAAGTATTATCAAGAAAATGTTTACATGTCTGGGATCATGTACAATGATAAAAATAATTTCTAATATAAAATATTCATTCTATAACTATGAGATATTATAAAAGCATTGTATGCCTCAAGGCATTGAAAGCAAATCCTCCTATGTTATGAACATATCATGTTTGTGCCTTGCAGAGACTGGCAATCTAGAACAATATACTCTTATTATTGATCTTTTTTCAAAAGTTAATTTATTTTTATTTGATAGAACATCGTATATACAGTAGTTCATATATAATCTAATATTTTGAAATTTGTATACATTATGGGGTAGCCAAAATGAGCTGAATAACATATGCATAACTTCATATTACCTCATAACTTTTTTTGTAGTATTTATTTTTAATGTACAGATAAGATTATTTTAAACTATGAAATAAAAGAATATATCAGCTCTTGGAATTTCAAGATTGCATATGGAAGTATGCTAATTTTTTGTAAAATAACCACATTTACATTTCTCTCTGAAGAAACTTCTGCTCCTTATTTGCAATATAATCAAATGTTTCCATAATTTTCACTTACTCATTGTAAAAGCTGAACCAAAAGTACATGTGAATCCTGTTTTGCATCACTGCTGTTGCACCTGCACATAATTTCATGTACTATATATGTGCCCATGCATATGACCAGTCATTAGTCATGTACATTGGAAACATTAAACATTTGCAGGATTGTGATTATGTGTGTACACATATTCACAAACACTCTTGCCATTACAGGTTTTGTTCTGAGGATCCAGATACACAGTAAAGGAACATTTCAGGTCTCTCTGACTAAATATGGAGGCTATGCATGAACGGCTTAAGAGCTAAAGTGTGGCTGAGGCAAATCTGGGGATAGAATTTGAAAATCCCTGGCTACTTGGTACTTGTGTCCAGCTAGGCAATTGTTGGTTAATAGGATTAAGCTAAGACAGAGGCATTCAGAAGGAAAATGGCAACAAGCAATTCTGTTAGCCTGTCTTTAGAATCCCAGACAATCTGTCCTGCTTGAGCCATCATTTGCACCGGTCCCTTCATATATGGTGGAGTCTAACCCCGAGCATCATCGGAAAGATTAAGCAATGTTTCTGAGAGTCCCTGGCAGAGGTATAGTAAAGGAGAAGAATGAAGCCTAAAAAGAGAAGAAAAAATAGTGAGAACATAAGATGGAGAAAGAGAAAAAGATAGAAGGAAATTAAGAAAAGAGAGCAATAGAAGCAGTACCAGGAGGCAGCTAAAAGTAGTAGCTTAGATTTATTGAATACTCACGTGACAGACATTGTTCCAAGTACATTATTTCTAATAACTCATTTAATTCTTATTGCATATTACAAATGAGAAAACTGAGGCACAGAAAGACTAGGTAATTTTCTTAAAGTCACCCAGCTAGTAAATGCTGGATCTTGGATTCTTGGAGTTGAATCCAGGTAACTTAGGCCTACTGTGAATTATTTTTTATTTTTTTTTTATTTTTTATTTTTTTTGAGACGGAGTCTTGCTCTGTCGCCCAGGCTGGAGTGCAGTGGCCGGATCTCGGCTCACTGCAAGCTCCGCCTCCCGGGTTTACGCCATTCTCCTGCCTCAGCCTCCCGAGTAGCTGGGACTACAGGCGCCCGCCACCTCTCCCGGCTAGTTTTTTTGTATTTTTTAGTAGAGACGGGGTTTCACCGTGTTAGCCAGGATGGTCTCGATCTCCTGAACTCGTGATCTGCCCGTCTCGGCCTCCCAAAGTGCTGGGATTACAGGCTTGAGCCACCGCGCCCGGCCTACTGTGAATTATTAAGATGCCACTCAATGTTAGTGCTATTAATTGAATGTAAACTCCATACTGTAAATGTTCTTATCATTTTTTCCACTTCCACATCCCCAGATTCTATCTAGGCTGAATGTCAGTCAGTGAATATTTATTAAGCCCTGGTACTGGTCTGGGAGCTGGGAATCCAGCAATTAACATTAGACAAAATTCTAATGCTCAAGAGCCTTATATCTTAGGGGAATGGGTTTGATATGTGGTAAATATTTGTGGAATATTATTGCTGAAAATAAAACTAACTAGGAGATAATAAATGACTTGCTACTGTAGCATTAATACTTTTTTTTTTTTTAACCCAGTATACCAGCATTATCAGTTCACTATAGGTAGAAAACTTTGGATACCAAAATAAGATAGCCATGATTATTTAGGGCTTCAAGAAATACCTATGGTTGGAAATGGTAACATTTGATAGGAAGAACAATGAAACATGAAAAAAAGCATGGGAACAGTCACAAGATAAATATAGACAAGTGTAAATTACACAGCTCTCTGAATACAGATGAATTGCATACCACAAGCAAGCTAGAACTCTTATGCTCTAATATAGCCACCCTACAGTGTTACAACACATTCAAAACATCAAGTTCTAATGAACCCATACTTAATAGCATACAATAGCAAGAATAATTCTGGAAGGGAATTCTGCACCTGGATTTTTGTGTTGCTAACCAACCTTGAAATCAAACTGCTAAATAGGGCTTAGTGTACTGGAAAATCATTTGAAGTCCTTTTACCAGCATTCAGGTTAATGGTTAAAGGTTGGTATTTAAAGTGTACTATAGTTTCCATTTAATACTTTAGTTAATAATACATCATTCCATGGTGTTTGAAAAATACATCAAAACAAGTAATAGCAAACTAGACCAATGCTTCATTTGGGATCAGGAGGTGCTTAGGACAAAATAAATCTGGCTATCCATTTCTAATAGACAAGAGTAATTAATTTCAATAGGAGAAACACATACAACTGAAATACTTGAGTCCCACAGATGGTTTTAAATCTCTCGTTCCATTCAGAATCCTTTCTGTTTTGCAGTTGAAAAGGATTTGGTAGTTTCTGATTGGTGTCTATAGTGACATTAGGTATTTCTCAGTTTTTAGAATGAACTACTTGTTTCTCTAAACACACGACCCCACACCTTGGATTTCACAGTCTATTGAAATCAAGGTCAACTGGAAACGAATACATTGCTACCATTCTTCTTTCTGTGCCTTCAGACTTTAATAAAAACCATTGACTGAGAGGACAGTGGCAAATACAATGTAAGCCTGGTATGTGACAAATTTGCCTTTTCTACCCAAAATGTGTTGGGCTTTTGCATTTTGCTTTTTGATTCTACCTATGTCAACTCCTACTAAACTACTGTTAAAATTTTACCAACAGAGGAAATTTTTTTCCTTCTTAGTAAAAAGTTTCGTGTCCTAAAACTATTCATGAACTTGTAAATAAGTGCGTTTTTCTCATAGAAAATCTCTTGCTTTTTACACAGATGCTAAGTAAATACTGTTCAGCTTTTACTATCTTGATTCTTCCTTCTTGAGCTGATTGGCTCTAAAAAGAGAGTCATTAAGGTAACACAATCTAATAAGAATAAATGTATTTGTTAAAACAAAACTTTTTAAAGATACTTAAGGCACTTCATTATTACATTAAAATTAAATGTGAATAATATAATTTCTAATCTAAACTTAAGAAGAACCCTTCTTCCCATTTTCCTGTTTAAACATTTTCATAATAACATTTTGGAATAAATGCAAAGCAAAACCAAACAAAACATAAGCAGAAAGTTGAGGAGATCTGACATTTGTAATTGAACATTTAATTGTAATTGAACATGTAATTGTTCAATTGTAATTGTACATGTAATTGAACATGTAAATGAAACCGTAAACTCTAACATAAATTCATATCATGTTACTCATGACAGAAATGAGTTTACAAGTACAAATCACAGAGAACTAAGATGCTTGCTTTTGGAGTCTGTACATAAGTTTCTAGAATTTGCAACTGAGACCCAAAGCATTTTACCCCTGCTTGTACTGCTGGACAGTCAGCTATGAATGGCTTTGTGAGTCTGGGCAGATTTTTGAGTCCTGCCTCCAATGTACACTAGAAACATGCCCCAGCGCCGTCCTTGTTTTCTAAAATAGGGCAACTTTTAAATCTACATGTATCTTTAGGCATTGACTATGTACTATAGCTGTGCTTAGGACAATGGAAAATTTGTGTAGACTGGACTTATGCAGAATAGAAGTGAGACGAGAGCCAATAATTGAACAATCAAGGGTTGAAACTCTGCGTAGAACCAGCATGACGTGGGACGATGGGGAAGAGTGTGGTGCTTTGGGTTGCTGGCACCCAGGAAAGACTTTGTGAATGAAGTGGATGTTCAAGAATGTTCTAATGGAAAGTCAGTGTAGATTAAAGGAAAAAAGCCCCTTTCTTTGAGCTGTATCTACATATACACACTATGCAAAGATACAAACGTCGTTCCTGTTCTTTCTTTTCCATTTACATCCAGATCACAAAAAGAAATATCATAAGATGGTGAGGTGACAGTCAGGCTCTGCCAGCATTCAGCTGTGTGCACCTGGGAAAAGCTTCAGTCTTTCTGGTCTTCAGCTTTCTTAGATTGGGCAAAGCTATCTCTATGTTTTTTTCTACTTCTAGCTTTCTGTGACGAGGTCAAACCATACATGTCTACAGAATATGGTACCTTCTAGACTGTGAGTAAACATGCAATATAATTTATGAGTTAACATATATAAAGATAAGCTCTTGCTGCAGCCTTCCTATTAACAGCATGGGATGCATGATTCATCCTTCAGACTAGTTTTTTGTTTGTTTGTTTTTGTTCTTGTTTTTTACATTTTTATATGCACAAGAACTATGCATGTTAAAAGCACAAACCCTTCTGAACTTGCCCTGCTCCCAACAACCTGTCTTCATTCTGATTCATTGAATTGGGGCTGGGGCCGCAGATACGAATGTTTAGTCTGGACTGGGCCCAAGAATCTCAACATTTAAGATCTCAGGTGATTCTGATGCCTATGGGTTGTGGATGACAATGCAGAAACACTGAAGTAAGGGATTAATCCTGACCTTGGGTCATTTCTCAAGCTGAAGCCTTTCAGGGACTTTAGGAAAATTTCAAATCAATCTCTTTGGAATGCTTCAGATTAGAGACAAATCCCTTATGTCTGTTTGATCCAGTCATAGTTGCAGACTGAACGAGCCAAAGTGAACTACAACAGGGCATTGATTACCTGGTTATATTTAAATCTCTGAAATACTTATTTTCTAGGACGATAGTATGCCAGGGGCAAGAATTTTCAGAGGTAAAGATTGCCAAGTAGTATCAAAGATAGAAACAACCGAATCCTGGGGGAGGAATGGGGGTGAAATAGACAAGGAAATTCATAACTAACTCTGCTGTAAAACCACTGAGGTTGCAATTACACAGGTAAATCCTCCGGAAGAAAGTGGAATTTTTCTTGTAATAAACATCTTACTCAAATGCCCCTTGCCATGCTTACCAACCTTCACTTACTAGTAATATGTTCCTCTGAGCCTAACGTGAATTTTTTCATTCTTCAATTCAGTTTGCTCCTAATCTGTCCTTAGGAGCGAAAACAGCTGTTACTCTGCACTGGAAAATAAACCAACAAAAAGAAAAAAAACATTTTATATACTTGGAAAATATTAAGATATAACCTTCAGCAAGGCCATTTTATTATCAAGTGTTATATGCACTATTTTGAGTCTTCTGTGAACGTTCTTATATTTGTAGAGAGGGATATCTCCTGCTCAAGGTCATATCCTTACTCTCGACCAGTTTGGATGCAATGATGGGGTGATGGCAGTTAGGGTATTAAGTCTCACGTCCCCTGCCCTAATTCCTGTAACTCAGCAGGGCCATCTCAGTTGCTGCCATTTCTAATCCATTCACCTCCCTTTCCAGCCATCCTTCACTTCATCCTGCCTCTAAAAGGAGCTTCTTAAGCACAAATCTCTGTTGATTCCCTGCTAAAAACCCTATACTGCTTCCCCATTGCCTTCCATACAAAATTGAAATGACTTTTAACTGTTAAAATTTAAGTAAATAAAAGAGTGGTTTCATAAATATGGAATATGTCTTCCTTTCTCTACAGGCTCTTCTCTGTCAACTTGTAAAAATGTATCTCACTGTAACAGACACACAACTGGCTTTGAAACTTTTAAAACAGACCACCATGATGGGAGTTCCTTGAGGTCACGGAATTCCTTTCCCACTCATTTTCTTTTCTTTTTTTTTTTGAGACGGAGTCTCGCTCTGTCGCCCAGGCTGGAGTGCAGTGGCCGGATCTCAGCTCACTGCAAGCTCCGCCTCCCGGGTTTACGCCATTCTCGTGCCTCAGCCTCCGGAGTAGCTGGGACTACAGGCGCTGTCACCACGCCCGGCTAGTTTTTTGTATTTTTTAGTAGAGATGGGTTTCACCGTGTTAGCCAGGATGGTCTCGATCTCCTGACCTCGTGATCCGCCCGCCTCGGCCTCCCAAAGCGCTGGGATTACAGGCTTGAGCCACGGCGCCCGGCACCCACTCATTTTCATTTCTCCAGCAGTAGTACACGGTGTGGAGTGTTTGTTAAACGAATACATTTTTTTAAAAAAATGGATGAATAAAGACATTTTTAACATGATTATCTAAAAACATGTCTAACCACGCTTCATTTGAATGATAACATACATAAGGTATTTATAACAATATATTCAACTTAATTTTGTTCATTTGACACATAGCTTTATTGACAGAATGGTTTATGTTCTTCATAGACCATATAATGTATTTGAATTTTTAAATAAGTATTGCTACAATTTGGAAAATCAGCATTTGAGGTCAAGAACCTGGTTGTAATCAGACTCTGATGGCCATTCACAAATCCAAGCCTGATTAAATCTTGATACAGAAACAAGTATCTTGGCTCCAGTCTTTGGTTTCAATGGCACGAGTGGTTACAGTCATGAAGTTAGCTGCCTCCACTATCGCTTACAGAAGATGGCCCACATAGATAGCTGAGAACTGAATTAAGTCTATTCCAACCAAGAGAAAAATGCAACAGTCCTTAGAGCAACAAGCCGGCAAGAGAGGCCTCGCTAAGAGGGAAGAGTCAAACAGTGGCCACTTCCAAGGGATTTGGCACTTTGACTGTTCTTCACCTCTGCATAAACACGATTTCCACAACTTACAGAGAAGGCAGGAGAAGCAATATATTGAAGGGGTCACCCCAGAGTTCTAGAGCGAGACAGCCAGGCTGACTTCCCAGTTCTACCACTCACCAACCTTGAGACACACCTTAGAGATTACTTCTCCCCTCTGCCATGTCCTCGTTAGTGAAATGAGATAATTGTTGTAACCTGCCTCATGCAGGTGTGCCGGAACCCTCACCACCATGCCTGGCACAGAATAGTGGGTTCAGCGAGTATTCACTACTATGCTTATCCTCCTGTTTCCATTTCTACTTTTCCAAGATCGGTGTGTATGTGTTGTGAGAAATGACTGGAAGTTTTCCCAAATGCTTTCTGATAACCTTAGGGATAAGGCTATGTCTTTCTCTTCTGACACAAACATGGTCAATTTTATAAATGCAAGTGTTAAACAACTTTGCATTTCTGGAATAATGCTACTTGAGGTTAGTGATTTTTTTTTCTTTTTAGTATACAGTTATGTGTTACTTAAAATGAGGATATGTTCTGAGAAACATGTCATTAGACAATTTTGTCATTGTGCAAACATCATAGATTGTACTTATAGAAACCTAGATGTGTAGCCTGCTGTATTAGTCTGTTTTCAGGCTGCTGATAAAGACATACTCAGTATGGTATGGTATGGTATGGTGCAGTATGGTATGGTACGGTATGTGTGATGGTACACACCTGTAATCCCAACTATTTCGGATGTCAAGGCAGGAGAATTGCTTAAACCCAGGGAGGTGGAGGTGGGGGTTGCAGTGAGGTGAGATGGTGCCACTGCACTCCAGCCTGGGTGACAGAGCGAGACTCCATCTCACAAAAAAAAAAAAAAAAAAAAAAAAAAAGACGTACCCGAGACTGGGTAATTTATAAAGCAAAAGAGGTTTAATGGACCAACAGTTCCAGGTGGCTGGGGAGGCCTCACAATCATGGTGGAGGGCAAAAGACACAGTCTTATATGGCAGCAGGCAAAAGAAAGCTTGTGTAGGGAAACTCCCCTTTCTAAAACCATCAGATCTCATGAGACTCATTCACTACCATGAGAACACCACGATAAATACCCACCCCCCATGATTCAATCACCTTCCACCAGGTCCCTCTCACAACATGTGGGAATTATGGGAGCTAGAATTCAAGATGAGATTTGGTAGGGACACATTCAAACCACATCACCTACCATACACTTAGGCTATATAGTATACCTGCAGTCTGAAACAAACACAGAGATAGATAACTGTGTTTTATTTGTTACCTAAAACCATATATAGGTTTATTGGTTCAGATCAAAAGTATATAACAGATGTGATTCCTGGGCTATCAACCTGTATATTGTAGGCAATTGTTTAACACAATGGTATTTGTATATCTCAACACAGAAAAAATACGATAAAAATACAATATAAAAGATAAAAACATGGTACACCTACATAGGGCATTTTCCATGAATGAAGCTTGCAGGACTGGAAGTTGCTCTGGGTGAGCCTGTGAGTGAGTGGTGAGTGAATGTGAAGGCCCAGGACACTACTGTACGCTGCTGTAGACTTTATACACACTATACACTTAGGCTACCCCACATTTATAAAAACTAATTTTCTTCCTTCAATAATAAATTAACCTGAGCTCCCTATAACTTTTTTACTTTATACATTTTAATTTTTAAAACATTTTGATTCTTCTGTAATAACAGCCTAAACCACAAACACATGGTACAGCTGTACAGAAATATTTTCTTTCCCTTTATCCTTATTCTATAAGCTTTTTTCTATTTTTAAATTATTTATTGTTTAACTTTTTAAGCTTTTTTTGTTAAGAACACAGACACAAACACACACATTAGCCTAGGCCTATACAGGGTCAAGATCATCAATGTTATTGTCTTCTACCTCTACCTCTTGTTCCACTGGAAGGTCTTTAGGGCAATAATGCATGGAGCTTTCATCTCCTATGATAAAAATGCCTTCTTCTGGATACCTCCTGAAGGACCTGCCTGAGGCTGTTCTCCAGCATATACACACACACACATACACACACACACACATATATATATGGCATAGACTCTAATAATAAAAAGTATATTATGGTAAACAAACTAGTAGAGTATTTATTGTCATTATCAAGTATTATGTGCTATACCTAACTGCACATGCTAGACTTTTATACGACTGGCAGTGCAGTAGCTTTGTTTACACTAGCATTACCATAAACAGGAGTAATGCATTGCACTGTGGCATTGGGACTGGTATACATCACTAGTCCATAGGAGTTTTCAGCTTCATTATAATCTTATGGGCCACCATTGTACACGTGGGGTGTATCTTCTTTTGAAACATCATTGTTATTCAATGCATGATTACACTGAGTTTTTATTTTATTGCTTTATGTTATTTTGCTATTTTTTTTTCAAGATTTTCTTGTCAGGATACCTACATGATTTGGGATTATGATTTTATTTTTCTGCCTTATTTTGCTCAAGTTCAAAATCTATTTATAATGATTTGTAAAATAACAAAAATGGAAACAAAATGTTAGGACCCCATCATTTTTCTCTATGCACCAGAACTGTTGAATAGCCTAACAGTCATTTCTGGACATAATGAAAAAAATTCACTTATAACAACTTTAGGGTAGGAATTCCCTCAAAAGATAATTAATAGAAAATTTTCCTTTTCCCCCCAAGATTATTGGTTTATTTAGATTTTCTATCTCTTAATTTTGGTAGTATATACTCTAACAGGAAATCATTTAAGTTCATTCATGTTTTCAAATTCATTAGCATGGCAGGTGCAAATTATTTTTACTTTTGCCTGTGTCTTTTCCATATTCTCGTTTTGTGTATCACTGGTTTTTCTATTTTTCTTTGATTAGAAGAGCTAGTATTTTTCTATTTTCAAATATTTTCCACACACTTAGCCACAATATTTATGAATTTACAGCATTTCTACTTTCTTTTGTGCTCACTTCTTTTTACTTTTTAAATTTCCCCCTTTAATATTTTTATATTTGAATTTAAGAAAACTTTTTGAGTTGATTGTGTACTGCATTTACCTTCTTTATTTTATTAAGAATGTGCTCACAGCAGTACCAGATAACTTTCACTTCTCCTTCCAGGCCTGCTCCTTGTCTTAGGGGGCTGACCATGAGGACCACAGAGGGGGCTCCCACAACAAGGGGGTCATGAGCTCTCAGGCTTCTGGCAAAAGATCACAGAGAGGGAAGGAGCAGAGTGAGGTCAGGGCCTCTACTTTCCTGGCTTCCTCCCTGCAGGGTAACCTTGAGCACCTGGTCCCTCCCTTACAGCCCCTCACCCTTCAGGACAGTGGCCAACTCAATACTACTCTCTTTCTTGGATTCAGGAAAGGGAACAGTGGTGGAAACAATTTGATTGTTGAACTATCTCTGATGGTTTACCCTAACCTCACCTTTCTAAACAGTGTCTCTATAAAAAAGTTCTTCTCAAATTATCCAATTGTGAGTGTGTCATGGATTTCTTATTGGGATGCTGATGATACAACAGGTATGCATTTTCCTCAGAAGACTCTTTGGAACATAACTGATAGGATCCTCCCTTCCTCCCTCCCTCCCTCCCTCCCTTTTTTCCTTCCTTCCTTCCTTCCTCCCTCCCTCCCTTCCTCCCTCCCTTACTTCTGTCCTTTCTTCCTCCCTCCCTCCCTCCCTCCCTCTTGTCTGTCTGTCTGTCTCTCTGTCGCCAGGCTGGAATGCACTGGCACGATCTTGGCTCACTGCAACTTCAGTCTCCCTGATTCAAGAGATTCTCCTGCCTCAGCCTCCCAAGTAGCTGGAATTACAGGCACGCACAACCATGCCTGGCTAATTTTTGTATTTTTAGTAGAGACGAGGTTTCATCATGTTGTCCAGGATGGTCTCCATTTCCTGACCTTGTGATCTGCCTGCCTTGGCCTCCCAAAGTGCTGGGATTATAGGTGCGAGCTGCCGTGCCCAGCCAGGATTTTATTTCTAATCTTTGCATCCTCAATATTTATTTAAACATCCCGCCATTGTGACATTGAGTCCTTCCTTAAACTAAGAGTTATTTAGGAAAAAGATTTAAAATGCATAGGTAGGCTTTTTGTTGTTGTCTTAAATTTTATTGCAATGTAAACAGATTTTGATTCTTCATCCAATTCCAAAGTTTATCTAATTTGTAGAATTCCTTCATTGTTTCTTTGTGGTCAAATTATGGTCCATTTTTATAAATAGAATATGAGCACTGGGAAGGAAGATGTATCGTTGTAAGGAGGAGATGCGCTTAGTCATATCAGGTGAAGCTTACTAATTGCATTATTCAGTTTCTCTAAACTAGTGCACCTCAAAGCATGGGTCTCAGTTTCTTACCTATAAGAAGGTAAATATAGAAATTGAAAGTAAGCATTTAGAAAGCTTACAGTGATTTGATAGAGCAATTTTATGCTGATTAAAATAAAATATTTGGGTTTATATTTTATATCTTTTAATTTTATTTTCTTTTAATTTATTTATTCTGATATTTTAAGAAAGTATTGGCTCACAATATAATGGAAATGTAAAAACCAAAACAAAACTTCCTTCACTATAGAAAGTTTGAGAAATGCTGTTCCAAACTCTTATTTGGGTTGACTCGATTTGTCAAGGATTGTTCATGATTCACTCTCACTCCCCAGGGGACAGCGAAACCTCTCCCCCTGCCCTCCAGGCCACCCCTAACCTTTTCCCCACCCTTCACTACAACAACTACCACAAGCACACACTGAGCAAAGTCCCAAGGGACACTGACAGAGATTGAGGACTTGGGGCACCTGAGAGCATCGAGTGATCTCCATACAACCACCATTGATTGTGGTGGGGTTTGAAGACTTTCAAAGTCCCAATACCAAGGGTGGGACAGGGGATCACATTTATTTATACAGCATCATTTGATTCCACGATTAGCTGAGATGAAAAGACGGTAGATGAGGAAACTGAGACCTGAGGTTGGTTTTCATCCTGCCCTGGTCAGGTTCCGGGGAAAATTAAATGAGCAAGTCAAATATGATAGTATATGGTGAACCACATCTAACATTTCAAAGCATTATGTGCACATGAAGAAATTAAATATTTAATAAAATGGTAGGGGAGAAAGACAACAACCAGACGCAAACTTAGCCTTCTTCACAATTCTATAACTAGGTTTAGACAAGCTGTTCAAGGCAAAACAGGTAGTCAGCACCTGGAGTAATAATTGTTTGGGATTAATTTACCATCTGTTTTTCAATGACATTTTGCATCTGAATGGTATAATTACCATTTATACTCTGTGCCAAAAGCAAAGAGAGATAAAAATAAATGCTTGAATTTGGAGCAAATTCTTCCTTTTAAAAGTTTTGCTTTAGAGATGAAGAAATTCACTGTACACATTCACAGAGAAATTTAAGGAAAAATGAATTTCTTTCCTTCAATAATTTTTTTCCCTTTCCACAATTCTCAAGTGTCTGTTTTTGATAAGGGCACTGCTCTTGAAGAAATTGCCAAATTTATTCCAATATCTTTGTGTTTTGTAAGAGAATCTGTGATATTCTAAGTTCTTCTTATTATTAGTGTTCCAGAAACTAATTATGAACAAAATCTTTATTTTTAGCCTTAATAATTACCAAAATAAGAAAATGATTTCCATGTAGGGTAACCTGAGATATTCCCAGTAGTTGTAAACACAGTTGTCTTTTATTAGAATAAAGTTTCTTGCAGGCCATAATGTAAAATTTCAGCTACATCTGTCTCCAAGATGAGTTATTTGGCCAACTTTGAAATCTGATCATTCTGATTTGCTGAGTCACTGTAATCTTCCATTGCAGCCCCTTGGCACGTTCTTTGAATCCTTGATGCCCAGCATGGCCAACAGGGGAGCTCCATAAATGCACTGTGGATGGAGCCATTGAACATTTGTGTGTGGCTGGTGAAGAGTGATTTTGTGAACTGCTTTTCAAAACACTTCTTAGCTTTCTTTATTGTACCTCCTGCCCCCCTCACCCACTTAAATTTTTTGTTTTTCCATAAAGTCTGAATTCAGAAAATAGGTCTTTTGTATATGCCAACAGTCTTAAACTTTTGCATCCTTTAAAAAAAAAAATCCATTTCTGAGAATGTGTACAAGGAATGTACTTCGAAATCAAGCAGAGTGTCATCGGCATGATCATAGCAGTATTACTTATAATAATAAACATTTTGTTATTCCCCAAGTATCCAATAAGAGTAAAGTGGTTGAGAAAATTTGAATGTTAAAATTGTTTCCATGGCCATATACATATTATTTATGTAGTCTATTTTTAAGAGAAAAAAGACATAAAATTTCATATACACCTTTACATCTATATTTTTAAAAATTCTATACATAATAGAAGTGCTAGAAGATACTAAAAACATTAATGATATTGTCCCTAAGTAGTGAAACTATGATTTGCTTTCTTCCTTTTAACTTTTCAGAATTTTGCACATTTTTATTAATTATGACATATTACTATCTTTTTTCAGACAGCATATTGTGCTGTTACCCAGTCTGGAGTGCAGTGGTATGGTCTTGGCTCACTGAAACCTCCACCTCTTGGTCTCAAGCGATCCTCCCACATCAGCCTTCTGAGTAGCTGGGACTACAGGCATGTGCCACCAGGCCTAATTTTTTAATTTTTTGTAGACACGGAGTTTCACCATGTTGGGCAGGCTGCTCTCAAACTCCTGAGCTCAAGCAATCTGCCTGCCTCGGCCTCCCAAAGTGCTGGGATTAGAGTCACGATGCCCAGACTACCTATTACTTTTATAGTAGAAAATCATTAATACAGTTTGTTTTAATTAGTGATACATTTCAACCTCAAAGAATACACAAAGTCCTTCTTCCGTTACATATTTTGATCTGAAATAATAAATTGATATGTATATATTCCTAGATAATATAAAACAGATGTATCTATTTATGTGTTTGTTTTAGACTGTAAAAGTGTTTCCATTTTAGTTTCTTAGGAATGGATACAGACTGTTGTGAGAAGCATCATGTATGTTCATATTTTAAAAGGGAGTCAGGATCTGCAAGAAATGGAATTCAAGGCATGTTTGCAGAGCCAGCAGAGGAAATAAAGTATCGTGGAGCAGACAGGCCAAGATGGCAGTAAGGGAGAAGCATCACTCTCTTGAGTTACCTCCAGCTCTTGAGGGACCTGCATGTGCCTTGCATTTAAAAAACGAAAATTTATCTCGATATATTCTTGTTTGATGAATTTTTCAACTAATTGATGAATAGTGACGGCAGCTAAGATGCACCAGGGAATGTAGTGAATGGAGGGGATGTTTGCTATTTCCTGTTCTTTTTTTTCCCACCTGACATTCTTCTTCCTTCCTCTTGGTAGAAGCACATCCATCTCCCTAGCCACTTTGATGGCTTTAGAGCATGCAGCTCCAAAGTTTTTCTCTGATGATTTCTGGGAAAGGAAACTTCCTGATTTGGGAGGAATAATTACCGGTAGAAATGGCTTGTCTTCGTAGTCAACATAACACAGAGAAGTATATGGCTGAGACCACGAGAGAAAGCAATCTTAGGACGAAGCAGACATCATAGGAAGACAAGGGGCGGAAGGAAACTTGGTCTTTGATGATATCTTTGAAATGCTAGGTCCAGCCTCACCTGAAACCTCCATGACTTCTAAATTTTTAAATTATGGAAGCAAATAAATATATGTAAAATTTTTTACTCTATTTTGAATGGAGAGTTTTAGGTTACTTACAATTTCAAGCCTGCAAATTAGAACTCTGGGTTATTTAGGTCTTACTTGATAAAAGAAACGCATACTAATATAGTGAAATGGACAGGCTTTTTACTGATACCAACTTGTAATACGAATGTAGCACAAGTCTCTGGGTGAGAGCAGTTCTTTGATGCTAAATTTGGGAGCATGCAGAGTCATCTGTCAGTCATCACCACATCACGTTGATTAGACCAAAAAACTCACAGATCTGCTTGCTTCTTTCCACCCTCTTGATCATTGTATTCCTGTTGGCCACCTCCTTGTCTCACTGGGATCACCACCACACCTTGCCTGTGCTTCTCCGTGTTCTCCCCACCTCCTGTCTTGCTCACCTCTAGTCCATTTCCCACACCACAGCCAGGGTCCTCTTTCCAAACCACAAATCTGATGATGTTTCTGATCTGCTCAAGATTTTTCTGTGCTCCTCATTCCTCTAAGGATCAGGTCAAACTCCTTCTGATGACCCTGCAGGATGGAGCCCTGCCTGCCTCCCCAGCTCCCTTTTCCTTCCTCCCCTGGCCTCTCTCCCTCCAGATGCTCACTTTCTCTCTGGTGCTCAAACAGAATCCCAAGCCAACATGGGCTGTTTTCTTTATATGGAAGATTCTCTCCTCCCATCCTTCCTGGCTGGATTTCAGTCTCAGTGTGGACATCATTTTCTCCGGGAAGGGTTTTCTGACACCCTTCTATATGCTTCTTTGGCAGGCATTCTCTGTCACTGCATTCCTGTCCTATCATGTAACATTACAATTGCCCATTTCTTGTTCCATAACTCTTACTAGACTGGAAGCTCTGTGAGGACAGGTCCATCATGCTCACTCTCATGTCTTCAACCATAACACAGCACCTAGCACACAGTAAGTGCCTTATAAATATTTTTTGAATGAGTTAATGAATTAGGAAATGATATGGCAACACATAAAACCATACACATATCAGTGCAAAAGTTACATTCTGCTTGCATAGATGTGTGTCTAATCCAGAAAGTTATTTATTTGGTAGTGTAGCGCATTTAAGTGAAAATGGTTCCAGTTTTAAACAAGTTAAAAACATTTCATTTGGGTTTTGATTCCATGAGTCACAGAACCTGAGCCAGTTTTCTAAGCGAACTGCTGTAACTCTGTTACGTGAGATGGAGTGGGGGAGAAGTGCTTTAAAAATAGCTGACCTGACCGGATATCCCTCTCGGTGGCCTGGGTTATGTAAAAGTATTTTGTGTTAAGCCAGTGACTCACAATGGCTCGCTGAGTTTTGAAAAGACTATTTGGGGTCCTTTTTCAGTGTTAAATACCTGCTTATAAACGGATCAGACTAAAACTCTCCTAGATAAAAGGATACAATGTCCAAATGTTACCACTTTCTAACTGCAGATACTTAAAAAGAATTATGATGTTGATACTAAAAGTGATTTTTTTTTTTTTTTTTTTACAAAGTCCTTTAAAAATTTAGTGAAGAAGCCGGGATTCCTCTAAAGAAGAGCTGCTAGATTTGGATTTAACATACTTTTCTATTGGAGTAGAACAATCAGATAATATCTGGAGTTACCAACATTTATTTTAAGTTTTTAAAAGTAGTAGTTTGGGGATTTTTTCTTCTAGCCCTCATAAAAGCAAAACAGTGGGGGCTGCTGTTTATCTGTTATGAACTACATTCTCGGGTACAGCTGACTGGACCAAAGCAGGCGAGTCCACTGTGCCGTAACATGTCCTGACTCAACAGCTCTATCAAGACAGTGATCAGCTGGACCAATCCTATTCTCTCTGGAGATATGGGCATTAGATGCTTGGTAGTGGGAAGGGAAGCTGAGATAAACAGAGAGAAGGTAGAAGGCAGACACTCTGGAAGGAAAAGACATGAATGAATAGAAACCATGAAGTGGAAGCTGAGTAGGCAGACACCATGAGCTAGGACACACATGGGTTGGTTGTCTGGCGCAGGAATGGTAGAACTTCTACTGCACTGCTTTAATTCCCACTGTTGAAGGGACAATGGGCTAATGAGGTCAATAAGCCTTCATATTCCTAAAATAACTTCCAATATCTATGAGATCTGCCTCAAGAACTAAATTCCTATTTATCCTATTGTTAAGGGTGTATACTTACAGAAAACTCAATTTCTTGGGTCTTTGCCCCAACCTTCCTCCCCTACAAGAAACCCCATCCAGATATATATGTGCAAACCAGCTTGCAGAGCCATTTGAATCATACACAGCTCATCCCTGCTGCTGTACTTCTCCCCTGCCGTGACCAGGCCATCAAAGTCAATTTCTACTCAAAGGCATCCCTGGAGCAACCATTCTCCTCTTAGTTCGAAGTGTGTGATTATCAGCATCTCCCCACCCTCACCCTCCTCCTCCCTCCAATTTTCTGTTTGCAGAAGACCCAGTCCAGCAACTTGGTAAGTCAATATCCGAAAGGTTGCTGGAATCCAGATTCATGAAGGAGATGGAAAAATTACTCTATTATCCTGAGTAAGGTGCTTTAAACTCTTAAAGACAGTGTGTCTTCCTGCATACAAAGATAGAAGAAATGAATTATTGTTCATCATGTGTACTAAAAATACCTGGAAAATCTCTAATGAGTGAGGAGAATACCATCGAAAGGAGCTGTTTCAACTAACTCTTTTCTAACTGAATGTTCCAGGAAGCAGATCAGTGCCCTTATTAAAGATTCCCAAGGAAGCTTGCTCACTCCTTCCACCACGTGAGGACACAATGAGAAAGTGCTATCTATGAACCAGGAAACAGGCCCTCACCTGACACCAAATCTGCTGGTGCCTTGATATTGTACTTCCCAGCCTCCAGAATTGTGAGGAATAAATGTCTGTTATTTATAAGGCACCCAATTTATGATGTTTTACTAGAGCAGTTTGAACAGACTAAGACCTTTTCTATTCTTCACCTGTCCTGAAACAAGAACATTGAATGTGATAGAATACCCCCTCAAAAACAGATGACCTACACTCTCCCTCATGCCATCCCAATCCTATTAACATCTACAGATGGTGGAACCTGCTTACCCCCTCAATAAAACCAAACTCAGGATCCTCCAAGGTTGGCCTAAGGGAAGAATTTCCTTGTGAAAAGGACACTGGCTAAACTTTGTAACTCTCATTTCAGGTCAACCAAATTCAAACTTTTTGCTGCTCTATTAGCTGCTCCCCACACTAGCCTGGCCTGGGGAGAGCAGAGATGGTGATGCCACTGTCAACACTGGCCTTGTGCATCAAGGGTGACAGCAGAATCTCCCCTTAATTCCCAGTGGGACACCAAAGACAATGATGTCATCATAAGCCTCATTATTGGACAGTCATCATCAACCACACCATCACAACAGCTGTTTGATTTTTATTTTCTTGGTTTCTTTGACTTCTCATTACATAATGCGCCTTATCTTATTCAACAGTGCTGTGATAGAGGGCATAATAGAAGCTTGAACGTATATGAAAAATCAAACCAAATCAAATAATCTCCTGTTCTCCAACCACCACCCCAAGGATGGGGGGCAAATCTTTAGAAACAGAAGGAGTGACTAACACACAACCAGCTATTCTGGTTAACAAATTACAGTCCACTCCCGTGCGTTGAGTTCTCCTTCCCTGTAGGAGATGCTGACTCCTTCATTATCTGGACACTTCCAGTAGCCCACGGGTCTGGAATTTCAGGTCCAAGAGGGACCTGGAGGTCAGTCGGAGGTGTTTCCACATGAGAGTTCCAGGGGCCATTTGCATCAGAATGAACTGAGATGTTACAACTGCAGATTTCCAGGCCATACCAGACACTTACTGAGCCGGAATCCCTGGGGATTTTGCCAGGAAATCTGTATTTTCAAATAAGCTCCCTCTCATGCACACTAAAGTTTGAAAACCAGTAGTCTAAGGCTTTCCTTCTGAATTTCAGTTCTCTTTTTACTTCTTCCGTATTGACAAGGAATGTTTACTCTCTTCTGTAGGGATTACAATTACACCAAATAGTTACATGGTGATGGGAGTAGGAGAAAATCAGTGGACTATATAATAAATTAAATAGATATTCTCTTTACATCTGAAGATGAACACACTATCTTTAACCTACATTTGCCATTGCTTTTTTAGTAGTAATGACTAACTTACCTATATTCAAGAACAAGAACAATGTGTACAATTGCCCTTCTTCTCCTACAGCTAAAAGGTAACTGGTCCATATAGAGATTTTATCTGATCTTGGCATGTCTAGCAGCACTGTGCACTCACACTTGGAGTAACTGCCAAAAGCCCTGTGTCGAAGCACCTCAAACCCCCCATCCTTTGTTTGATCAGACCTTGCACTTGGCCAGAAACTTTTTGCTTTTAACAATTTCGCTGACTGAATCCACTACTAAGAAAAGAATTGCAGCCTAATGTCAAAAGTCCAGTGAGGCAGCCATGCAAAGGAGGAGTCAAGAATGTGTACACAAGTTTAGAGAGAATTTTTCTAAAATGCACATAATGAAAAAAAGATGAGTCTTTCTGTATACTTAAAATGCTCTATTTGGTTTATCTGGTTCGGGTATGAACTTTAAGGATAATTAAATTTTGTTGTTGTGTTTTATTAACTTGATACCTCACTATTTTATACTTTGAGTAATTTGAAACAGTAAAGTAACATTTTAAGTTATTGCTGGTAGAAAAGGAAACATGATCCCCCAAAAGTAAAAGGATATATTAATAAAGACTTGGAAATGAATACCAAAATGTAGTAGCATAGCAAAAATATTGACCAGGCCTTTCTTGGTAAAAAAAAAAAAAAAAAAAGTAAGGATTATCACTTTTTGAGGGGCATCAATGAGCAAGGCAGAAGCTGAAATCAAGCTGGCACTCAAGGTCACCTAAGAAGGACTGATATTTCAATAGTTACCATTTCTTTTAGAGACTGATTGAGTCAATCTTAATTTTACTAGGGCTGACACTCATATGTCTGCAAAAGTTGAAGTGCCTCGCAGTTTGCTGATAAGCAATAATTAACCAGCAACTCAGTCCTCACATTCCCTTGTCCATCTTGGGTAACTGCCAGATGAGCTTCCTAGCCAGGGTTCACCCAAGTGCACTTGCTGGTCTGCGTTTGTTGATCCTGAGGGTACTTCTCTCCTCACTTGTTCATATAAGAGGCTTCTTGGCTGAGGTAGAAGGTTGCTGACCCACCAGTTCTTCTGGCCAGACTATTGTCTGGATTCCTGATATCTTGCCAGGGTTTTTGAGGTGGCAAGCAACAGAAATGATTTAGGCTAACACAGTGATCAAAAAGGAATTTGTTGGAATGACATGGGGGCAGCACATAGAAATTGAAGAAAAGTTAAATAAACACAATTCAGAAAAGAACAGCCCCAGGGCTATTGTGAGAATCAAGGTACAAGAACTGACAGAAAGTTTTTGCAAGGCACTGTTGTCAGGATGAATAACCTCCTTACACTCCCAGTTGAAAATTTAAATTCCTGGGAAAGGGCACTTGACTGGCTTGACTTAGGTCCTGTGCCGGATCTATTGACTAAAGGACTGACAAGCAAGGAGGAGAGGGTAGGTCTCTCAAGTGAAATTGACACGCTACCACCAGAAGAGGAAAGAATAATTGTCAGGGGAAAGCAGCAGACATCCATGTCACTCTGTTTTCTGCTGTCCGTGGCTTCCATAGGCCTGCCTGTTGGCTTTGGACATACGATCTCATCTTGGTTTGGAGTCCTTTTGGCCAAGTTTGGTAACTCCACCAAGTTTGAGTCAATCTTCTACCTGTGCGCCCCCTAATGCCCAGTCTGACCTAAAGTCTTTTTTTTTTTTTTTTTTTTTTTTGAGACGGAGCCTCACTGCAAGCTCCGCCTCCCGGGTTCCTGCCATTCTCCCGCCTCAGCCTCCGAGTAGCTGGGACTACAGGCGCTCGCCACCGCGCCCGGCTAGTTTTTTTTTTTTGTATTTTTTTAGTAGAGACGGGGTTTCACCGTGTTAGCCAGGATGGTCTCGATCTCCTGACCTCGTGATCCGCCCGTCTCGGCCTCCCAAAGTGCTGGGATTACAGGCTTGAGCCACCGCGCCTGGCCTGACCTAAAGTCTTAAGTCAAATGTAATTCCAGTGAGCCCTCTGACTTATATTTTCCTCCTTTCCATCCACCACCTTGCTCTGGTCTCTGGTTCTGGTCCGCACTGTTCCTTGGGACTTTTACATATCCCTGAGCACCATTTCTTTTCTTTTTCTAATTTACTTTTCAAAACGGGAATGAATCATCCCTTAATTTTATTCTAATTCATAGCTTGTTCCTCCTTCTCCCAGAGGCCCCAGAGTGGCAGTGTGGGAGGTCATCTCTTATGGGACATGGTTTGCTATGGCGGCCATGAAGAACGTAATCATTTTCAATTTGCTTATAGAATGAGGAGCTACCATTCTGATTTTAGAAACAAAAAGTACTGTCCTTCTTGACTTTGAATAAACAGGAAAATTAGAGGTCAAAAAGAGCTTATAACAACATAGAGCAGCCCACTCTATTTAGATCAATTCAATGATTTATCCAACTGAAAAAGCATAGCAGTTTCATATGTAAAAACAAGTCTGACTGTGGGGAAGCTTCTCTAACTGCTGAAGGTGAACTTTATTAGAGCTCCTAAGTAAATCATTTACAGTATGTTAGTAGATGTTCGAGTAGTTGGTATTAGTCTTCTAGTTTCATATCAGAACATATTAAACACATTGCAAATGTTAATTTGTGTAAATAAATAATTCTTGAATTGGATATAGGTGTGATAGCTCAAGAGGGGTTTGATTTATATTTTGTTTCAATAGAGGCAGATTAAAATTGTTAACACATTTTTCCCCAATACAAAATTGTGGGTGTTAAGGCTTTTATTGCCGGTCTGTTTTTTTGTTTGTTTGTTTGTTTGTTTTCTTTGCATTATATTTGCTTCTGAGATAATAATATAGCTATTATATAATCTATTTCTGAGATTATAATGCACTATATTGTTTATCAAGCTACTGCTCAACTTGATATAAGGAAGTCAATTTAGTTTTAATTTTGATGCATGGTTTAAGCCAGATCAGCCTTTAGGAAACCTAGAAAAAGTCTAATAGATTTTATGCACAAACATCCCCTGCTGGGAGATCATTAAAAATGAACGAGTGAATCAGGAGGGGATGGGATGAATAGAGTGGTCTAGAAAAAGAGGACAATATTCTTTGATGCACTGACTCAAAATTCTCTTCCAGTGAGTGAATGATCTAGAGCCAATTTGCGTGTTCTATGGTGTTCGTGAATGGGAGGTCTCTGAACCCACCTCATTCCAGATTCACAGCTGTCGTGAGTGGGTGGAGGGGCACAGAAGGGGTGAGCTGATTGAGGCCGGAGTCTTTAAATCTGTCAAACATTTGGCTGACTCCTGAGCTATCACAAGGAAAATAACCGGTAAAGTCCATATTTATTTGTGGCCAAGATATTCCTTTGGTTCATTTTTGGTAAGAGCTGAGACAAATCAATGGGGAATCAGTAGGTTATTGTAAAAGTAATGGTGGGAAAATTGGCTATTTGGGGGAAATTTTAAAAATTTATGTCTTCAATTTATGGGAAATCATATTTTAGATTAAATAAGATAGATAAATATCAAAATGCTAATTCTAGTTATATTTACAAGATAGAATTTAGGGTGGTTTTATTTATGTTTTTGATCATTAGTATTAAAACTGTGTCTGTTATTTCAAAAGGAGAACTTTCAGTATAAAAAAATTATACCCATTGCTCTAATTAATAATTCTACTATATATCCATTATTTAAAAATCAGGTATGTAGGCAAAAATCATCATAGCCTTGTTAAATATATAAAAACTTTAGGTTAAATGATGATATATAAACACCATAGGATATTATGCATTCATTTTTAAGGGATGCTTACTGATGTGAGAAAATACAATATAATGTCAAAAAAGCCAGATACATAATACCATATGCCATATGATCTCACTTTAATACAAATATATCAAAATATTCTCACTGGTTATCGCCAGGTTCTAACATGAGGAGTTATTTTTGTTTTATAGGTTTGTTTTTACTTTTATCTACATATCTCAAATATTCACAAATGACATGCATTACATGAATAGTTAGGGAAAAAAAGATCTGTGTATAAAGAATAGTTATGTTCAATCTAATAATTAGTTGTAATGGCTTCATTTTGAAACTTCACAAAGATTCATCCTCTGAGGGATATTTCAAGAGTTTCTGTAAAAGAGTGCATACCACATAAGTGATCAGTAAATATGCACAAAATGAATTTACACTGCTGATCCCGATGTAGCCAAAAGCACATTAATGGAATTTGAGGGAGGCTGTGTACCAAAGCTGGTTCCATGCCTTCTCTTTAAGATACATGTCAAAGAGTTCTATATTTTAAAGACCAGAAAGGCAGAAATTATTACTATTAAATGTTACCAGAAATATCTCTATACCAGGTATTTTATCTCTGTTAACAGGTATTTTCATGGGGGTATCTGGTAAAATCATCATAAAAGTGATGAAATCACTGGCTGAGTTTTAGCGTCAGTATTTACACAGGATGGTGTAAGGTAAATACTCTGTTCATTTTTTAATCGGGATAGTCCTAAGGGAGGATGCCATTTCTGCTGATGTTTCAAATAATGTTATTAGAAAATACCAGTAGCAAAGAATGCACTGAATAATATTTTCAAAAACAAGGAACTCCTTAATACATTCCAGGAAGTTGATACTAGGTCACAAAATAAAAGGAGAATGAAATGAGTATAAAAAACATTTGGACTATTGCTTTTCTGATATTGAATCTCATTCCTGTCTCAGTAATACTTGGCATTTGTGGAATGCTTGACTGTGTGCAAAATGTGCGATTGTATTATTTTGGGAGATAGGAGGGAAGATTTTATGTGCCACATTTTGTGATTCAGGAAACAGAACCTGAATTTGAATTTGAGTGGCCTTGGAATTTTAGTGACTTGCCCAAAACTGTCACAACAGTGTCTTTCTTCTGGACCACGATGAAGGGTTCTTACTGCTGCCGGGCACTGCCTCTTTTAGATCCCAGGGTGCCTCAGAGGTCCTTGCCTGCATGACTGCCCCTGTAGGGTGTGGGGATGCCGCTCATTCAGGTCACATGGGCTCTGAATGTTCCGTCTCTGAAAGGCCTGAGCAGGTCACAGCGAGTAGAAGCTCTGAACGGTTTCATGGGCACAGTCCCAGGCACAGACAGTACTCAATAAATCCACATCTCAGTCTTCTGCCTTTCTGCAACAATTAGAGAGCACTGGCACCTGCGTGGGACACGCAGTCTTGCTTCCAATCAGCTGGAACCTCATCTCATAAGATTTCAAGGGCTGCCCTGTTCTCAGTTTTTATTGCTTTTTGGAAAGGATTGCTGATCTGCTTTTGCGTAAGATGGCAAAATAAGAATCTAGTCCATGACTGTAAACCTTGAAGCACTGCTACTAATCGCTGACAAGGGCTTGATCTGGGGCATAAACTAGAAGACAGTAAAAGCACCGCCCAGTAACTCTACTTGTTGCTTTCTGAATTCATTACCAACATTTTTAAGCACTTTACTTTGATGAGAAACTATGTTTTCAAGCCACTGAAATCTTACTATAATACTTCCTGGCTCTGTTGCACTTACACATTTGCTTAATATAATGCCTGCAAGTTCATCGTTCACTACATTTATCAATCTTATTCCTCCTCTCAACTCCTGTCAAAGTTTGCTTTTCCATATTTACCTTGTTATAGCATGCATAATTTTACTATTATTCTCTGCATCTAAGCCCCTCACTTGATTGCATACTCCATGAGGACAGAAGGGACCACATGAGTTTTATCTCCCTTTGTTCCCAGCGTGTAGCACTGTAACCATCACATAGTAAGATATGCAAAAGTATTTCCTGCATTGTTGAATGAATGAAACATTCAATATTTTGTCCCAAAAATAACGTTTTATTCTTCTGTCAAAGGATTAAAGAACTACTAATTCTTTGTTGACTTTTTAGTTTTGGTATCTAATAAAATACCAAGTGTGGTGTTAAGAGCTGGAACCACAAAGATGGATGAGATGTGAAAACTGTCTTCAAGGAGTTGAGTAAGGGAAGCAACATGGAAATAGGTTAAACTATTTTTAGATTGCAGAGTCAAGTAATATTTCAGTAAATAAAAGTAATTAATTGATGCTTTTTTCAAGTCTCATGAGGCATTCATCGTTGATAACCAAAGCATTTTAAAACTCAAATTTATCTCATATATTACTTAAGTACCTAAATGGTAAATAGAGTGGCATCTGACAGTCATTTTTAATTATCTGGGAAGTTTTTGGTTGGAAAGGGCTGTGACCAGGCATGATGTCTCATGCCTGTAAACCCAGCCCTTTGAGAGGCTGAGGCCAGCCTATCACTTGAGCCCAGGAGTTCAAGACTAGCCTGGGAAAAATAGAGAAACCCCTAGTCTACAGAAAATACAAAAATTAGCCAGGTGTGGTGGCAAGCATCTGTAGTCCCAGCTACCTGGAAGGCTGAGGAGGGAGGATTGCTTGAGCCTGGGAGGTCGAGGCTGCAGTGACCCCAGGTTGCACCACTGCACTCTAGCCTGGGCCTCAGAGTGAGGCCCTGTCTCAAAATAATAATAATAATGATAATTTTTTTTAAAAGGAAAAGGCTCTACCAAATATCCTTATAACCAGAAATCCGAATTATAAGCCCACTTTCTCCACTAACTTGATGAACATCATTGGATCAGTCTCTCACCTATAAGTCAAGAATGACACCCAGCACTTTGGGAGGCTGAGGTGGGTGGGTCACCTGAGGTTGGGAGTTCGACACTAGCCTGGCCAACATAGTGAAACCCTGTCTCTACTAAAAATACAAAA
This sequence comes from Trachypithecus francoisi, assembly GCF_009764315.1. Taxonomy (NCBI): domain Eukaryota; kingdom Metazoa; phylum Chordata; class Mammalia; order Primates; family Cercopithecidae; genus Trachypithecus; species Trachypithecus francoisi. The sequence continues at coordinate 13,695,867 of NW_022681458.1, forward strand.
AAAAAAGTAGCTGGGTGTGGTGATGTGTGCCTGTAATCCCAGCTACTCGGGAGGCTGAGGCATGAGGATTGCTTGTACCTGGGAGACAAAAGTTGCAATGAGCCGAGATGGTACCACTGCACTCTAGCCTGGGCGACAGAGTGACTGTGCTTCAAAAAAAAAAAAAAAAAGAAAGACATTACCTCATCATGTAAATCAGACTTTTGATAAGAAAGCATCTGCATACATAATCATTTAAAATATGAGTATAATGAACGTCAGATAGTATGGAACCCTATATATAGTATACACAAATTTCTTTCTTTTTTCTTTCTTGTTTTTTTGTTTTTGAGACAGGCTGTCACTCTGTTGCCCAGGCTGGAGCCTCCACTCTGCAGGGCTCAAGCGATCCTCCTATCTCAGCCTCCCGAGTAGCTGGGACTACAGGCATGTGCCACCATGCCCGGCTAATTTTTAAATTTTTGGTAGAGAGAGGTCTTATTATATTACTCAGGCTGATCTTGAACTCCTGGGCCTGGGTAACAGAGTGAACTTTTTGCGCCGGCCTCCCAAAGTGCTGAGATTCCGGGTGTGAGTCAGCATGCCCAGCCTGATTTTTTTGCCCTTCTTCACAATTTTATGAATAGAAGATTTGTTCTTATTGTGTATCTCAGCAACCTCAGCATACAATTTTTTTCCTTTCCTTATTAAGTTAAGAACTTCCACTTTCTCAAGTAAAGGATGCACTTTACTGCTTTTCTTTGGCATATCCCAATGGTCAACATTACAAGTCTTGTGCTTGGCACCATCGTTAAGTAAAATAAGAGCCATTTGAACACAAGCATTGTGATACTGTGACAGTCACCGTGATAACCCAGAGGGTACTCAGTGACTTGCGGGCAAGGAGCATAGACTGTGGATCTGCTGGAAAAAGGGATGATTCACGTCCCGGTGGGACACAGCAGAATGGTATGAGATTTCATCATGCTACTCAGAACGGCGTACAATTTAAAACTTGTGAATCGTTTGTTTCTGAAATTTTCTACTGAATATTTTGGAACCCATCGACCACAGGTAACTAAAACCTCAAATAGCAAAATAGCAGATAAGGGAGGACTACTGTATTTCTAAACACATAATTGGAAATGACCAAAATGTTCAATAAGAGGGCATTAATTAAATAACTTATGGTACCAATTCTACAATAAAGTTCTCTATAGACATTTAAAAATTGTATTTAGAAAAATAGGCTGGGCGCGGTGGCTCAAGCCTGTCATCCCAGCACTTTGGGAGGCCAAGGCGGGCGGATCACGAGTTCAGGAGATAGAGATCATCCTGGCTAACATGGTGAAATCCCGCCTCTCCTAAAAATACAAAAAAAATTAGCCGGGCGTGGTGGCGGGTGCCTGTAGTCCCCAGCTACTCAGGAGGCTGAGGCAGGAGAATGGTGTGAACCCAGGAGGCGGAGCTTGCAGTGAGCTGAGATCGCGCCACTGCACTTCAGCCTGGGCGACAGAGCGAGACTCCATCTCAAAAAATAAAATGAAATAAAATTTTCACCAGTCTGTTGTTAGGAGGAAAAAGCAGAGTGGGTAAAAAAAGTATCTGGAAGGAAATAGATCAACATGTTAGCAGTAATCCTCTTTGGGTAATATGATTATAAATAGTTTTAATTTTTATGTTTCTTTTCATACTTGCAGGCATTTTCCAAATTTTGTACAACACATTTAATTGTTTTTAAAAAGCCAGCATGCAAATTCTTTAGCTTTCCCAATATCAGCATAAACAAACAGCATAAAATTATCCTATCATCCTGGTTCAACAAAGAAAATAAATATCTGGCCTTGTTGCCTTGGGTCTCTCCAGACAAACTTCGTCATTTGATACAGAGAAAGAAGATTGCAGATTTTTCAACTTCCCACTTGTGGAACTTTTTTCCTTGAGAAGTTCATGTAACAACAAAAATATCCTGGTGGGAAAAAAAATCCAAGGACCTGTTTTGTCTACGTAACGACAAATCTCTCGAAGTTTCTAAATACACTTGAACTCATTTTTAAACACTGGGATCACTTCTCTAAGAAACCAGTTTGGAGAGACAATCTAATTAACAAGCATGGATCTTAAAGATTACAAATGGAAAACTCTTAACTTACCCTAAAACTACTACTAGAAAAAGATTTTTATATGGCTGTGTTTCAAATAGCTCTGAAGGTTACAAGTTTTAAAGTCATGATCTCACTGCAATAATTAATACCAAAATGCTGAGAATATAAAATATTTAAATATACATGTGTGTGCAAATTTATATGTACACACTCATATCACACATATACAATACCAACCATGGCATGTGGCAATATTTATTTTTATACCCTAGAAAAATTCAAGAAACATTTTTGATAGTCTGATATTGTATGTACTAAGCACTAGAAGTAGGGTGGATTTTTAACCTTTCATATGTACTTAAATGATTATCAAATTAATGGCACCAAATCAATTAACCGGGACAGACTGAGCAATTGCCATGTTGATGTAGACTGGTTCTCTTCCGCTCCTCTTCTTCTGAGGAGCTTCTCACTACTTCCAGGTCCTGAACTGGGTTTCATCTTTCTTTGTGCTAAAGTCCTCTCTGGCCTGGTCCTGTGTCAGCTGGGATAAGGGCTCTTGGGCCCAATTTGGCATTCTTGCTCTGGACTAAGGTCTCCTCTGGCCTGGTCCTGTGTCGGGTGGAATAAGGGCTCTTCGGCCTAGCTTGGCATTCTTGCTCTGGGCTAAGGTCCTCTCTGGCCTGGTCCTGTGTCAGCTGGGATAAGGGCTCTTGGGCCTAGCATGGCATTCTTGCTCTGGGCTAAGGTCCCCTCTGGCCTGGTCCTGTGTCAGGTGGGATAAGAGCTCTTGGGCCTAGCTTGGCATTCTTCCTCTGGGCTGCACAGCCACATTTGGCAAATTCACACCCATCCCAATGAGACTGAGGAGAGACGGGCAGAGATATGTCAACAGGAATGAAAGAAGAATGTTTCCATTGCACCATTTTATATGTGGGCTCATTCCCAAACCACACTGTGATTTCATTACTAATGCAAATATCTTGGGAATAGCATAAAAACACTGCATTATATCTCCTTTGCTAAAATTTTGATTTGTTAAAGGTAAACATTACAATTATACCACAGACAGCCACGTAGAGGCCTGTGGACTTACTGCACCCTATTCATCCAGCAATGCTCAATCCTCAATTAGCATAACCACAACAGACCCACCTCCTTTGTTGTACCCTAACTCCCTGTGTCCCATCCTCCACCTCACCTGTAGCAAAATACTCAGCATATTCCTTCAGGGCCAGGAGTTCCCTTTGTGGTCAGTAATATGCTTAGCTTTTAAAATTTCATGTTATTTCTTTATTTCAAAAGCTCTGCTGGTCTTGGTTTATTTTATTTTATTTTATATTTTATTTTATTTTATTTTTTGAGACAGAGTCTCGCTCTGTCGCCCAGGCTGGAGTGCAGTGGCGCAATCTTGGCTCACTGCAAAATCCGCCTCCCAGGTTCAAGTGATTCTCCTGCCTCAGCCTCCTAAGTAGCTGGGGTTACAGGCGCCCACCACTACGCTCGGCTAATTTTGTATTTTTAGTAGAGATGGGGTGTCACCATTTTGGCCCAGCTAGTTTCGAACTCCTGACCTCAGGTGATCCACCAACCTTGGCCTCCCAAAGTGCTGGGATTACAGCGGTGAGCCACTGTGCCTGGCCTGGTTTTATTCTTTGACAACACAGGAGTGGTAAAATTGGAAGTGTCTGGCCTCTCTCCACCTCTGAGAGGCCCTGTCCTGGACCACATCCCTCAGTGCTTCACAAGGTTGTCACCATGTCCAGCCTCAGTCTGCTTCCCTGACCACCTCTACCTAATGTTAAAAAGTCTCCTTCTTCATCACCACATCCCATCCTCTCCCGCAGCACCACAATCTGATGTTACACATTTGTCTGTTCACTGGGCTGCTGCCATCTAACTCCATCATGGCTGGGGATTCAGACTGGTTTGTTCACCAATGAGTCCCAGTACCTAGCCCAGTGCCTATGTCTTCTATCCTAGGGTCTGGCATTGAAGAGTAATGATAAGAACATAATAGTCGCTAGGCCAGGTGCAGGGGCTCACGCCTGTAATCCCAGCACTTCGGAAGGCCAAGGCAGGCAGATCACTTTGGGTCAGGAGTTCAAGACCAGCCTGGCCAACATGATGAGACCCCTTCTCTTCTAAAAATACAAAAATTAGCCAGGCGTAATGGTAGGTGCCTGTAATCCCAGCTACTTGGGAGGCTGAGGCAGGAGGATCGCTTGAACCTGGGAGGTGGAGGTTGCAGTGAGCCGAGATTGTGCCACTGCACTCCAACCTGGGTGACAGAACAAGACTCCATCTCAAAATAATAATAATAATCGCTAGACTAAAAACGCTGGATACACATTCTGTATCAGGCGCTATATGGAGCACTTTCGTCTGCTATAACTACGTTGTCATCATTTTCAGATAAGAGAAACAGAGACCTTTTCGGAACTTACTTGGCCAGTGTAATACTAAACCTCTTACCCTGTCTGGATGCTAAAGATAATTTGATTTCCAGTTTAAAATGAAAGGCAAGGTGTGGTGTGTTGGTTTTCAATATATTTCCCTTGCCCCATTCCTTTTTCCAATTGTTTTCTGTTTTGTGATGTGTTTTCAAGTTTTCCTGTACATAACTTACAAAATTACAATGCTCATCAAATTACAATGCTAATTTGTATAGCTTTAAACATTGCAGCCAAGGCCAACTATCTTAATTTTCTGGAGAAAAAGATGCACAGATATTTAGGCACAACTCAGCCTGATTTTTTGCCTTCAATTAAAGTGTTTCATTTTGACAAGTATTTATTTCTTATGGGAAATAACCAGATAAAGTCTATTCTCTCCACAGAATGACATGATGGACTGGATCACCTCCTCTCCTCTGGATGCCACTTACATAGACCCATGCTGTCCAGGACAGTGGCTACATATGGCTATAGATGCTTGAAAATGTGGCTCATTTGAATTGAGATGTTCTGTAAGTAAGTACAAAATACACACCAGACCTTGAAGACTTAATAGGAAAAAAAAGTTTGTAAAATATCTCATTAATGTTTACAATAGTGATTACATATTAAAATGATAATATGACAGATGTGTATTGGTATAAATAAAACACTAAAATTAGTTTCACCCATCTCTATTTTTTAATGTGGCTACTAGAAAATATTAAATTTAAAATGACATATGAGGCTTGTAGTCATGGCTCACATTATATATCTATTGTATAGCATGGACACAGATATTTACCCAAAGTTTTGTAGGTGTGTGGAAAACTGTTGCACTAATATAATTTAATTTAGTCTCCGTTAGGAAACGGACCTGAAACCGGAGGCCCTAATTAGCATTTACATGAGGAACACCTGGAAGAATGGAAAGGCTGACATGGCTACTTTGAGAAAACCACAGCCAGGGACTACATTTTGGGAGATCAACTTGGAACCTGGAGTAAGGTGCTTTCTTACTAGACTTGTACTTATTTCGTCACCATAAAGTGAAGCTTCTGTCTAATCTTTTTTGCTAAGAAGAGCAAAGAGTTTTCTGTTGTATTGAAAGGTTTTTATTAATAGTTCCTAATTCCCACTGATGTCTAACACTGAGAATTTTTATTATAGAAATGATATTAAAACTAACATTTTAAACTGTGATTGTCACAGGTTAAGTTTACCCACAGAGCTTCCTTTACTTCATTTAGTAGCTTTGCTTGAACTCATTTTTTTCAGTTAAAGAGCTTTAAAAGCTTCTTTATGTTTGTAATAAATCTTGAGACAATGGGCAGAATGTTATGGACTAAAAGTTTCTGTCCCTCTAAATTCCTAGGTTGAAGCTGAAGCCTAGGGTAATGGTCTTTGGAAGTGAGGCCTCTGAAGGTAATCAGTTTAGATGAAGTCATGAGGGTGAGGTCTTCATGATGGGATTTGTGCCCTTATCAGAAGAAACCAGGCCAGGTGCCGTGCCTCACGCCTGTAATCCCAGCCCTTTGGGAGGCAGAGGCGGGTGGATTACTTGAGGTCAGGAGTTTAAGCCCAGCCTGGTCAACATGGTGAAACCCCATCTCTACTAAAAATACAAAACTTAGCTGGGTGTGGTGGCCTGTGCCTGAAGTCCCAGCTACTGGAAAGGCTGAGGCAGGAGAATTGCTTGAATCCAGGAGGCAGAGGTTGCAGTGAGCCAAGATAGTGCCACTGCACTTTAGCCTGGGCAACAGAGCAAGACTCCATCAACGAAGAGGAAGAAGGAAGAAGAAGAAAGAAGAAAAAAGAAGAAGAAAGAAGAAGAAGAAGAAAAGAGAAGAAAGAAGAAAGGAGAAGGAGAAAAAGAAAGAAGGAACCAGAGCAGTAACTCTCTCTCTCTCTCTTTCTCCCTACCCACCCACCCCAACTACCAAGTGAGGATACAAGGAGAAGTCAGCAGTCCGCAAGCCAGAAAAAGGGCCCTTACCAGCACCCAGACATTTTGTTACCGTAGGTAGCTAGTCAGGCATGAGCAGAGCAGGAGAGGGCCCCTGCCTCATCAGGAATGTCAGGCAACTATCATATGATGGTCAGGCGGTTGTTGAACAGGCTTTGTAAAATAATAATTGGTTGCAGCCAGTGCCAGGGAAAGGCAGTCTCCCAAGAAATGAAAACACCTGAAGGTGGTGAGCAGCATCTTCCCGATAAGATCTCAGGAACTGGGAAAGTGGGCTCAAGCATGCACATTAAGAGGCAAAGTGGCGGAGTTTAACTGGTATACAACCTTCCAGGGACATTCCACAGGTAAAGGAAGAACGCCTCAAGTGAACAGGCATACAACGCCAGTGAACACACTGCGCATGCTCCCCTCTGAAGTGCTGGCAGGTCACTGCGCATGCGGACAGCCCATCCCAAGGGAAGAATCACGAGCGAAGGGACCCTAGACCCCAGAAGTATGCCAATATATAAAACCCTAAGTTAAAGGTGAAACGAGGCACTTGCCTTTCAAGTTGCCTGCTTGGCCCTCTTCCAAATGTACTTTGCTTCCTTTCATTCCTGCTTTAAAGCTTTCTAATAAACTTTCACACCTGCTCTAAAACTTGCCCTGGTTTGTCATGGGCTCCCAAGTGCCTAGGCCATGCATTACGACTGCTGCCCTTACCATTTGTCATATGATGACATTTGACTACATACGGCTTTAGAAATAAAATAACCCTCATAACTACCAAAAAAAAAAAAAAAAAAGAAGAAGAAGAAAAGAAAAGAAAAGAAACTTGCCCTGGTCTCTCCTTCTGCCTTCTGCCCCTCAGTTGAATTCTTTCTTCTGAGGAGGCAAGAATTGAAGTTTCTGGAGACCCACACGGATTCACCCCCAGTAACAATTTGGGACCCTGATCTTGGACTTTCCAGCCTCCAGAACTGTGAGAAATAAGTGCCTGTTTAAGCCACTCAGTCTATGGTATTTTGTGATGGCAGCCCAAGCTGACTAAGACAGATGCCAACAGCTTCATTCCAGAAAACAACGCACATGAGGATTTTGCTACGTCATACACATCGGTTATTTAAGATCTCAACTTTCCTGTTTAGAGGTGTCAGTAAACATATGGCCATAGTGTACATGTCTTAGGTGGACTCTCACAGGGGCCCACTCCTGGGTTAGCTACATTTATACCCTGAGCATGGCATAGGAATTTACGTACGCTATCTCAAAGTGTGTGCATCTACATACATAAAGTTCAGAACAGGCAGAACCAAAATATAGCACTTGGAATAAGTATTTCGATGATAAAGGCATTTTAAAAAGCAAGGAAATGATTATTAGAAGTCAGATTCTAGTTTCAGGGAAAAGAAAGAGGACTGTGGCTGAGACAGATGCAAGGGTGACTTCTGGGTGCTAGCAGTGTGCTGTTCCTTGACCCGAATGGTCTTTATGTGGGTATTCAGCTAAAAAGCCATTAAATGCTACATTTGTTAATTCACTGTTCCATATTTGTTCCATATTTAATAATAGTATACAATTTAAGAAGAGCCATTTTGACTAGATTTTATCCCACAGCAATACAAGGATGGTTAAATATTTTTAAAATAAATTAATTTGCTCCCTTGACTGACTAAACAGTATATGATTTTTCTTAAAATAGATACAGATGAAATAAATGATAACATTAACATCCAGTCATTAAGTAGAACAATGACAGTAATATTAGGGAGTGAAACTCCCTAAACTGATGAGAATTATTAAAACTCTATAGAAAAATTCTTAATAAAAATATTAAAAATATTTCCTTTAACTTCAGTAATGAGACAAAAATATATAGTATTATTGCTTTTATTTAGCATTGCCCTGAAGTGCTGGTGATATGGCTTGGCTGTGTCCCCACCCAAATCTCATCTTGAATTGTAGCTCCCATAATTCCCATGTGTTGTGGGAGGGACTCGGTGGGAGATAGTTGAATCATGGGGACGGTTTCTTGTGATAGTGAATAAGCCTCATGAGATCTGATGTTTTTATAAGGGGTTTTCCCTTTCACTTGGCTCTCCTTCCCTCTTGCCTGCCATCATGTAAGATGTCCCTTGTTCTTTTGCCATGATTGTGAGACCTCCCCAGCCACGTGGAACTGTGAGTCCATTAAATCTCTTTTTCTTCATAAATTACCGAGTCTCGGGTGTGTCATTATCAGCAGCATGAAAACAGACTAATACAGCTGGTCAGCACAGTAATACAAGGGAAAAAAGGCAGAAAGATTAGAAAGGAAGAAAAACTAATTATTCACTGACAATGTGATTAGTTACATAAAAAAACTAAGAGTATCTACAAACTGTTAGAAATAATAAGAAAATTCAATAAGATTGCTTGATCCAACATCAAAAATTAAAAAAATCAGTAGCATTTCTGTGCACCATCCATGTGTTTATACTTCAACAAGCAGTCATCCTACCTATATGTTCAGTGCAATACCAATTAACATCCCACAGGAATCTTTGATGGATATTTGATGTGCAGATGCTAAAACTCAGCCAGAAGAGCAAAGAGAAAAGAATATCTGTCATAAATTTAAAGAATAATAATAACAGGGATAGCGGTTCTATCTTCTACTTGTCCTACCAGATATAGATTTAATATAAACATAGTGATCAAAAACAATGTGGTATTGAAGGGCCAAAAAAAATCGAACCAATGGAATAGAGAGTTTACAGATAGACCCACATATAAATGGTATACATGTTTGCAGCTATAACACTGCAAAACTTTGAAGGAAAGAATATACTATTTGATTTAAAATGCTAGGACAATTTGTCATCTACATGGAAAAAGATAAAAGTAGATCTCATAAGCAGAAAATAATTCCAGGATTAAGAGATCTAACTGGAAAAGAGTTAAACTATGAAACTTTTTTAAATGTAGGAGAACATTCCTATAATCCCAGGAAAAGAAAAAAATTTTTTGACAAGGTACAAAAGACCAAATGTCAAAAAAAATCAGTTTGAGATTATAGCGGAAACAGTATTATACATGAAAGCACCAGTAACTCAAAGATAAACCAAAGATTGGAATAAAATATTTGCTATACACTTTAATGACAAAAATTTTGTATCCAAATATATAAATAACTTCTAATTAATTAGCAATAAAAAGGCGAAGTTCACAATAGATAAACAGGCAGAAAGTTGTACTATGCAGTTCACTCTGAGGGAAATATAAATGGCCAAGTAAAATACGAAAAACTTTACAAACTTACTAGTCAAAACAAGATCTCATTTCACACCACTAACATCTAAGCACACCAAGCTTTGCTGAACATACAGGGAAACAAGCTTTGCTGAAGATATAGGGAAACAGGCACTCTGGTACATTGTTGGCACAACCCTTTTGCAGATGAATTTGTCAATTCCTAATATATTTAAATTTGTTTTCTCTATGAACCACTTAGGAATTCAAATTCTAGTTGTCACAATGGTGCATATACCAAAATATGCCTTGCAACTTTATAAAATGAAAATATAAAAACAAGCTTACTATGTTTAGGAAGATGGAAAAATAAACCATACTTTATATAGCTGGATACTAAATGCTACAAATACATTGTATCTATATGTACCAACATGGATAAAATTCAAAAACATCATATGGAGTGATAAAAAATAAGCTCCAATAGATATGTATAATGTGATACTATTTATTACATCTGAAAGACCACAAAACAGTAATTATTTTTTATGGAAAACACACACACACACACAAAACACAAAACTGTGCAGGGAAATTACATACATAAACTTTTTGGGATAAAAGAGGGAGTAAATCATGTGTGTATGACTTTCTGTATTCAGATTTTTTTTTTCTTAAAGGTAGAAATCTGAGAACAAACAAGTCAAAGTATATTAATACTTGCTTAATCTCAGGGATAGATAAATTGATGTCTGTTGCATTACTTTTTGCTTTCTAATTTAACTGAAAGTGCTTAAATTTGAAAATGAAGTCCGGTGAGAAAGCATCCTCCCCAAGTGCAGGTGTTTTTCAACTTTTGATATTTGCTTCTCACATTGCTGCCCTGTCTGGAATGCTAAGGCAAGAAGAAGGATAAACCATGATATCTTAATGTGTGAACATCACCTTATCCAGAAGTCAAAGACGGGGCTTTCTATACCTCCACTCCCAGGTCTGTTGCCTGAGACAACAACAAGGTGACTCCCTGTCTCCAGTGGGTGAGCTGGGTCCTGACAGATATAAAACCTGGGGATGCGCTGGGCAGCCAGCCTGGAACTGGATGCCTGTGCAAAGCAGCAGAGGTATTTCATTCTGGGCACATCAGTACAAATTGTGTGGGTGGACAGTTCCACCCCGTCTAAACAAACTTAGCATGTAGAGTCAACACCACTGCTATTTCCCTGTTTTGAGAAACGCTAAAGCAAAACAAGAAATTTAGAGCGAAACACATCCTTAACTAGAGTAGAACAAAAATAATAAAATATAATGGCTCCAAAGTTACATTTAGCTCTCACTTATACATTGTTTGGCCCATGCTATGTTTTTGTAAAGTTTTGGCTTATTGCTAATATTTAGAATTTGGGAAGTTTCTAATAAACACTGGATTCCCAACTTCTCTCTTGAAGTGATTCTGGCACAATTGGGCTTGACTTCTAGCATGCTAACAACTAGGCTCTAAAGATTATCTCTTACACCATTGCCTTGCTCTTTACTTCACCTGCTGGCCCCATTGGGGTTTCAACTCTCTCATTTTACAGATGAGAAAACTGAGGCTCAAAGTGGTCAACAGCCTTGCCCAACAGCAGAGTTTCTCTGTGAAGGGAGCCATGTTGGTGCATATTGCCCGATTATCAGTGAATGCTGTGATTCCTTTTTCTACAAGATGAAGGCACATTTCATTATTTTACTCGCATATTTTCTCTCTAACCCAGCAGGTACACTGGAAATGATAATCCTGAAAACTTTTTAATGAAAGACTTACTTCAAGTGATGAGAAAAACAATACAAATGGATTAATTTCAGCAAGAAGTCACCAAGATGTGGCCAAACTCAAAACAGTAAAGTTTACATGTAAAAATAATAAAGGAATATAACAACAGAATTGAAAAATGGTGTAATTAGAGTTTGCATGGTCTCCAAGCATTACTTTTTCAGACTGATCCTTACACAAGTACAATTCTTCCATCCTTTCCCGATCTCATTCCTCTTCTTCTAAATTCAGAAACATGTGCAAACCCTGCTCTGGATCACTTCTCCAGGCTTCCCCACAACATACATTTCCTTTAGGATTTTGCTTTTTTGGATTTATTTGTCCTGGTTCAAGCTGGTAGATAATCCTCACTGACTTGCATGAGTTTTATCTATCGTGCCCAGCAGCATTTAAATACCTGGGCTGGGAATTCCTAATCTATGCAACGTGCATTTTTGTTAGAACCAGCTACATAAAGAGATTACATGGATCACAAATATCCTTTAGAATGTGAAATAGTGAATAACCTAAATGTAAAATGATAGGGAAATGGTTCAATTAACTTTGGCATATTGTGAAAAACTATGCAACAAAGCAAAAAGAAAAACAAGAAGGTCTTAAACACTGACATGGACTGGTCTACAGGTTGCAAAGGAATACAGCACAGTATCATTTGTGTTAAAAAGCCAACAAAACATATAGTTTGTGGGTTCATATATGTGTGTGTAAATGCATGGAAAGTGTTTGGAAAACAACATGAAAGTGGTGAAAGTCGATACCTCTTGGAAGACAGGGAAATGGGGAGAGGCATGGGGGTGTCAGAGAGGGCTTGAGTTTCACCTGGACTGTCTGCAATGTCTTCATTTAATTTAAATAGGAAAAACTTGGATTATATGTGACCATAGGTTCTAAAATCTTTGCATGTAACATATATAAATATTTCTGTGACCGTTAATTTCCAATCATTATCTCAATGATAACATTTGTAAAAACATCTGCTCATCCTTGGAAATGAAATTTCCTATGCCACGTTATCACCCAAATCAACTTTTTAAAGTGTAAAAATAACACAAAGCATCTGAAAAGTTAAAGTTTACTTTCACAAGGTAAAATCAAATGCACACATGGATGGTGCACAGAAATGCTACTGATTTTTTTAATGTTTGATGTTGGATCAAGGAATCTTATTGAATTTTCTTATTATTTCTAACAGTTTGTAGATACTCTTAGTTTTATGTAACTAATCACATTGTCAGTGAATAATTAGTTTTTCTTCCTTTCTAATCAAGTAAAGTTTACTTTCACAAGGTAAAATCAACGATCTGCTCTAGGAGGCACAATCGTTTCCAGGACAATCAATTTCTCTTTAATGGCAAAGAATAAGTAATATGTGGCGGATTTAAATAAATCCGGTTTCACTCAAATTCCAAGTCAAAAATCAAATCAAAGTGAGAGATTGCTTAATTGATTCTAACCTGAGTTCGATTTCTAAGGTGCTCTTAATTTTTCAGTGATAGCGTTTGTTTTTCCCAACAATAGCAAAGGAAAACTGAAGGGCAAGTTTTGCAAGGAGGAAACTGAGCCTCAGAGAGGTCAGGGTTTAGCGCGAGGTCCCGGCTAGGAAGAGGCGGCTGAAACTCCCTGCAGGTGTCTCCTGCCAGCCCTCTGTGCGCTCGGCCAAGCTGCTTGATTTGATTCACCAGCGTGACACCGTGCATCTCCACATCCTGTGTTCTCACGTATCACCCCTGGCGATTACCTATGCGTCTATTTTTTAATTTACTGACCTCTGGAGGTCTGTCCCCGCCATCTCTGACTCCTAGGCACTAGACAAACCCCCTCCTCGCCTCTTCCCCCAGCTCTGCGCATTCCACCTGTTCCGGGGCATCCCCGCTTGCTTGCTCCCTTCCGCACGCTGCCTGTCCCGGGACCTGCGTGAAGCCCGCAGCCCCGCCACTACTCCGGCAGCCGCTACACTACCGCGCCGCTGCGGGTGGGGCCAGCGTGTCCCCCGGACGCGGGGAGGGGGGATGAAAGTGCGGGGGTGGGGGTCGCGCAGCCCCCACTCACCTTGCTGGCCGTGGGCTGCGCGGCCAGGAGCACCAGCAGGAGCTGCAGCAGGAGCACCTGCGATCTGGGCGCCGTCCGGGGACTCATGGTGGGCGCGCGCTCAGAGCCCGGGCGAGTTCGGGGACTCGCAGGCTCTCAGGCCACCGCGTCTCCTGCGCAGCGCGGCTCGGGGAGCCCGGCTGGAAAGCTCGCCTCGCCACTCGGCCGGGGCGGGTTTTGTAGGGCTCGGTCGCGCGGTTCGTCCCTCCCCACCCAGGCTTTTTGGTTGTGGCTCCAAGGGAGGGAAGAAGTGGCTCAGGTCCCGCCCTCGTACCCCCCTCCCTCCCAACTTACCAGGCAGTGTCCCTTCCACCCGGGCATCGTGCCCAGGAGGCGAGAAAGGGCTGGGCGCCTGCGGGGCAGGTGGGCGCGGATCCAGGGTAAGGGGTTAAGGAGGTGATGCTCCTAAGGTCCGGGGACCCAGGCGGGGAAGTGGGGTGCGGGTCCGAGGTGGGGAGTTTGGGGGTGTGCGGTGGGGAGGTGGCTGCGCAGGGTGGAGGGAGTGGCCAGCGGCCCTGCCCAGATTAAGCCGGAGGCGCGCCCGGCGTCTGCACTCAGGAGGCCCTGCTTGCTCCCCGCGCCCGCGGCGGTCCGCGTTCCCCGCCTCCAGCCCGCCTCCAACTTGCAGCCGCCGGGCTTGGCTGCGAGAGTGCCGCGAAGAGGCAGCTGGGCGCGGGTGGATTGGGGCTGGAGGTGCGCGTCCCGTGGGCGGGCAAGGCGGCAGCTCCCGGCGCTACGGGCGTCCCCACAGGTAAGGCTCCCATAGTTGGGGCAAACGCTGTCCCGAGGCCCCTGAACCTGCCTGGGAGGGGCAGTGGAGGGAGCGTGGCATTCAAGGGGTGGTGGCGGGCCCGGCTGGGGAGTTGTGGCCCGGGGGTCACCAGAGGAGAGCTAGTCTGGCTCCTGGGCTTGTCTGCCTGGGCTTTAAACTGGGTGCTGTGTGTTTTGATTAATTTGGAGGCTCGAGTTACCGGCCTGGCAGTCGGGGCACTCCAAAATGCCAAGAGAAAGAGGCAGCTGAGGAGAAAGAGAAAGCCCATCTTATTCTGCGCTGAGTTGAACTGCTTTTCAGGCCAAATCTTATCTGCGGAAATGCAGGGCAAAACAAGACCCAGCTCTGGTCAGGGTGCGCTCTTCCTGGGGGTGGCCTGGGATGCAAATGTGCCAGGGCACCGTCCTCCAGCAGGCTCTCGCCGTTTCCTGTGCTACGGACCACACTGGCTCTGATAAAGCAATTAGACTCCTTCTCTGAAGAATGCTGTGAAATGCATAAAATACAATTAAATCAGAATCAGTTTTATTGAAATGCAATTATGGAAGCCCTCAAGTCATGATATAGTAACTAACATAGGTGCATCATCATTATTGCATTAAATAGCTAGATTTAACAGCAGGCCAATTAAGCAACTGTAATATCAAAGTAGTGATGACCGCAAATGGTATTTTGAGATAATAGCCCAAACTGAAATGTGACATGAAAATACCAGTGGGTGGAAACTATCAAGAACCGCCAATACTACTGTGGTCTGTTGCCTATGCTCATAAGGGAGGACATGTTGAACTTCTGTGACATGTTACTAAAAATAAAGATGCAACTTATTTTCCTATGTAAGTTTCCTATACAGATCACCTGAATTCCATCCTCAGGTTAAGAATCTTTGCTTTGGAACAGTGTTGCTGATATTTGCTGCAGTTGGTTTCAGACAGCAAGTATGATCTATGCAGTTGGTCACCGATTGTAGGGAACAACTTTCTTGCAGTTAAACTTGGGGTCTATTGGTATCTAAAACCTTGTAGCCATGCAAGTAGGCAAAAGCTTAACAGTGAATGAAGACACTCCTCCTGTTCCTTTTATTTTGACTATAGTGTGAATCTTACTGTCTTCTTTCTGTCTTTTATGCCAGTGATTCTCAACTATGGTTGAGCATTAGAATCTTTGGGAGGATCAAAAAATGTTGATACCCAGACCATTCCAAGCCAATTTTAGCAGACTCTCTAGCTGTTTTAAAATTTCCTGTACATTGCCATGCACAATCAAGTTTGAGAGCTCCTGTTTTCACAAACATGTTGAATTAGGATATATTCTTAATAGAATAATAAAAAGCACATATATTAAACTCTTCATTACAACTTGGGAACACTGCGGAATTTATGATCATATCGCAGATGTTGCAGTGTGGTATGCAGTAGCTTCTTTCCATTGGTAGGGAAGGTTCTGGAAACTTCTGCCACTCTTGTGGAATGAAACAGCAGGTGTTCTGTTGATGAAGTGACAATGTCCAAGAGTTCTGAGAGTCACATGATTATCTTTCACAAACTGACAATATTTATTTTAAAAAGTACAAACAAAAATGTCTCAATGCTAATGTTAAATACTTCTTCTCTTTGCCAAATTCCAGAAGATTCCTCAATTTGAATTTTAATTGCCTTTTCCTGAAACCAGGTCATTTTGTTGGAGGACTAGAGTTGGTTTTGTCAACTTTGGGACAGGAGGTAGCAGTCAACTGCAAGTCATTTCTGATGCAGATACAGAGCCGGAAAGAAACTTGTGATGTAAATACAGCAAGAAAGAGGCAATGCTGGAGAGCTTGACCTCTGGAGTAGACTGGAGTTCTGAGTCTTTTCCATACTTACTAGTGTGACCTAACCTCTCTGGGCTGGAGTCTTCCCTTCTATAAAATAGACATACTCACCGTACCTACCTCAAGGAGTTGTTGGAGTCTAATAAGCTAGCAAAAACCTTTGTGCGGGATCTTCACACAATAGTCACATAGTGAAAATTGATTTTTTTTTTTTTTGTACAAAGGAAAATAGGTGGCCCTGATGAGAAATGGTGGCACGTGGTAGAGATGCTCTTCTGAACTCAGTACTAAAACAGCAGGAGGCAAGCATAGCCCATGAACTCCCTTGAGGTTAATACACTTCCAAGGCCTCTAGAACCTTGCCTTGGCATCCCTTGGGGCCAGCAGCATTGGCATCCCTGGGAGCTTGTTGGAAATGTAGAGTCTTAGGTCTCACTCTGGATCCACTGAATCAGATCCCACATTCACCAAGATCTGCAGGCAATTCATATGCACCTGGTACTTGAAATGCTGAGAAGCTGCTTATCTAAAAGCCATATTTAACCACTCATTCCCCACCTGCTACCTTTAGAACACTGTTTGACTGGCTCACCAGGTGGTTAATTAACTAGAAGTCTTGATTGTTAAGCAATTGTCTTTGGGTCAGAAGAGTTGATTTTTCAGTTGGTTCTTTAAATGTAAAACAGAGGAAAGGAGGATGGTTCTTTTTGTACATTCAAAGGACATAGAGGTCTCTATTTTTTACTTTGATGCCATGTAGGAGTTTTAAACAAAATGAGTGGTTATTGTCTTTGACAAGTCCTGTATAATTTGTAATCACAGTATCATGTCCGTTTTCTGCACAATGTTTAAATAGTTGTGTCTGCTTCACTTCATTTCAATGTAAGCCCCATTAGGACGGGGGCTATTTTTGTATTCTTTACTGATGTTGATGAATGAGTGAGGCTGCTACTGTTTGCTGAATGAATTAATGAATGCACAAATGAAGTTGAATGACTTGTCAAATTCACCCAGCATTCACACTTAGCCTGTTTTCTTCCTAAGTTCATGATCTACCTCTAGCCTTCATTGTAGAGGGACGTGCCTCTGCTTTTGATGAGATACAAGATACACCTCTTATGCTGCCCACAGCTGCTTCGTTAATCTTGTTTTACTTCATTTCCCCTCTTAGCCATCCTTTCTCTTTCAAGAACTTTCTCTTTTCAACACCTCTGAAACAATTAGGCTCTTAGGTGCTTTTAGAATCTGAGTGATTACCAACTCATGTCAGTTATTGCCATTGCATCTCTGGACTCCTTCTCTGCTTCTCTAAGTTCATGGCTCCTGCCTTGCACTATCATCTGTGGATTATGGTAGCCATCTAGCTAGTTTTCTGTCCTGCAGTCTTTCTACTCTGGAACTCATCTTCTATGTAATTATCAGAGTTACCAATTAAACTTGCACATTATGCTAGCAAGGACAGGTGACTTTAGGGACAGTTACAAACAATTCCCCCAATCCAGAGGCTTATCATTATGGAAGTTTTCTCATTGTTTATACTACATATTCATCGCAGGACGTGGAGAAGTGGGAGTGGGGTGGGGGTGCTCTGTTTATTGCAGTCACTCAGGGACCTCCTGGAAATTCCCTCTCAACATCTTCTCTAATCACCTCAGAAGGGGAAGAGAATGTGCTAAACTAAAACTACCCTACAAGCTTCCTCCTGGATGTGACACAGGCTACTTCTACTCACATTTCATTGACCAAATGGATCACGTGATCATGCTGTATTCTATAAGGGGCAGAGAAATGAAGTCTATCACATGTCTGGAAAGAATGGGAAACAGGTGGCAAATGTCAGTAATACCCATCACACACATCATGCCCCTTGTTTGTTTAAAAGCTTCCAAAAGTTCCCCTTTGCCTTCAAAACTGATTTCACATTTCTTGGAATAGAATAGTGTGGTCTCAAGTCAGCTTTTTTGTTTTATCTCTTGTGTCATCCCAAGCTTTTTATGATTTCTCTGGTTCACTATACACACTTCCTTACCTCACATCCTTGTACTTACTATTCCCTCTGCTCGCAGGGACCTCCTCCTTAGTCTGTGTTCTACAACTACCTGTGCTTTAAGACCTAGGTCAAGGATTAAAGAGCATGGTTCCTGTGAACACCTTTGTCCAGAACTTTATTATATAGCACAGAAATAGTGTGTGGTGATTTATTGTTCTGCATTACAAAGCTTTTGAGGGCAGGTACAGAGATTATTTGTTAAGTGTATTAGTCTGTTCTCATATTGCTATGAAGAATTACCTGAGACTGGGTAATTTATAAAGAAAAGAGGCTTAATTGATTCACAATTCTGCATGGCTGGGGAGGCCTCAGGAAACTTACAATCATGGTGGAAGGCACCTCTTCACAGGGCAGCAGGAGAGAGAATGAATGCTGAGCGAAGAGGGAAGCCCCTTTTAAAACCATCAGATCTCATGAGAACTCACTCAGTGTCATGAGGACAGTATGGGGGAAACCACCCCCATGATTCAATTACCTCCCGCTGGGTCCCTCTCATGACACATGGGGATTATGAGATTACAATTCAAGATGAGATTTAGGTGGGGACACAAAGTCAAACCATGTCATTAGGGAATTTAAAAAGTACATTTCTTGAGGTATAATCTATGTTCAATAAATTGCATCCACTTAAAGCATGGAATTGAAGAAGTTTTGCTGATGCATTCACCCTGTGAAACCACCACCGCCCATCAAGCTGTAGTATTTTTCTGTCACTCCCAGAAGTTTCTTTCTGCCTCTTTGCTATCCATCCTTCTTTACACATCCCATCCTCAGACCACTACTGATCTGCTTTCTGTCACTGTAGATTTCATTTTAGGTGGCATTTTCTAGAATTTTGTGTTGATGGAATTACACCATGTGTACTGTCTTGTATCTGGCTTCTCTGACTCTATATAGCAATATTCAGATTCATCCATGTTGTGTGGATTAGGAGTATGTTCTTTTCTATTGCTGAGTAGTATCCCATTGTGTGGAGATTACACTTGGAAAAAAAATCCATGTACCTATTTTTGGGCATTTGGATTGTTTCTAGTATGGGGCTACTACAAATCTAGCTACTATGGATATTTTTCTACAAGCCTTTGTGTATTTTCACTTATCTCAAGTAAATACTTAGGAATGAAAGGTCTGGGTCATATGGTAGATGTACATTTAATTATAAAAGAAATGGTTTTCCAAAGTGATTTTATTCTGTCTTCTCAGTGCAAGGTACAATACAATGCATAGGAGTTCCAGTTGCTCCATATATTTATTTTGCTGTTAATTTTTAAATTTTAGTCATCCTAATGTTTATACAGAGGTATCCCAGAGTGGTTTGTATTTCTCCAATAACTAATGATGTTGAACATCTTTTTAATGTACTTATTGAACATTCATAAAGCTTCTTTTGTGAAGTGCCTATTCAAATCTTTTTTCCACTTAAAATTTGTCTTTTTATCTTCTTATTGTTGAATTGTTATTTGTATATTGAGGATACAAGATCAATGTTAAATACAAGTATTGTGAGAGTTTTCTCCCATTCTGAGAATTGTCTTTTCATTTTCTTGTGATTTTTTAAGATGCAAAAGTTTTTATTTTGATGGAATATAATTTATAATTTTTTTCTTTTGTGATTTGTGCTTTTCTTGTCACCTGAGAACTCTATACCTATGCCAAAGTTGCAGAAATTTTCTCCTACGTTTTCTTCTTTGGTACTATTGTTACTTTTACCTCAATGATCTCTTTCAAGTTAATTTCTGGGTATGGTAGGAAATAAGGATTCATTAAATTACTTTTTCCATGTGAATATCCAGTTGTTGTAACACCAGTTGTTGAAAAGACTGTTTCCCCCACTAAATTGCCATGGCACCTTTGTAAAAAATCAACTGATCATCATGTGTGAGTCTTTTTATTCCATTTATCTACATGTCTATTTGTTTACCATCATTCTTACAACTGTAGTTTTTTAGCAAGACTAGTGTAATTCCTTCAACTTTGTTGCTTTTTATAAAAATTGCTTAGGCTATTCTTGGTCATTTGCATTTACATATATGTGGATTTTATTTGTTAGTATTATGTTAAGGAGAGTCGTGTTTATATTCACAAGATATATTGATCTGTAGTTTTCCTGTAATATCTTTGTCAGTTTTGGTATTTAAATAATGCTAGCCTCCTAAAATAAGTTGGCCAGCATTCTCTTTTTTTCTATATTCAGAAAGAGTATATAAAAAAAACTGTTATTATTTCTTCATTAAATGTTTGATAGAATTCACTAGTAAAGCCAATTAGCCCTGAAGTTTTCTTTGGGGAAGGTTTTTACTTACAAAATTCATTAATTATAAATTTAATTGCTATAGGCCATTTAAATTTTCTATTGTTTCTTGTGTCAGTTTTGATAATTGATGTCTTTCCCAATATTATTTATTTCCTCTACATTGTTAAATTTATTGGCATATAATTATAAGAAGATTCTCCAATTATCTTTTTAATCTCCTTTGTCATTTGATACCATCATATTATCATTTTTGATATTCCCAAGTTTTCAGGCTTATCAATTGTATACAGAACCAAACTACCAACGTTGGGTTTCACTGATTTTTCTCTACTGTTTGAATGCCTTCTCCTTTGTTAATTTCCTCTTTAGTATTTATTATTTCTTTCATTTTGCTTCAGGTTTATTTTGTTCTTTTCCTAGTTTTCTAAGAAAGAAGCTTAGGTAATTGAGTTTTGATTTTTTTTCTTTTTTAATAGAAACTTTTATACCTAGAAGATCCTTTTCTGCACTGGGTTAGTTGCATCCTATAAATTTTGATATATTGTGTTTTTATTATCATACATCTCAAAATATTTTCTGATTTCTTCCTTGACTCATGGGTTATTTGGAAGTGTGCTGTTTAATTTCCAAATATTTGGGACTTTCCTAGATGGCTTGCCATTGAATTCTAGTGTAATTCTCTGCAAGATTTCAGTCTTTTGCAATGTGTTGAAACTTGTTTTATGATCCAGCATATAATCTATCTTGGTGGACATGCCATGTCCACTTGAAAAGAATATATACCATGATTGCTTGGTATAATGAGCTAGTATGTATTAAATTAAGTAAAGATGGTTGATAGTGTTATTCAGATCTTCTATGTCTTAACTGATATTGTACTTTGTTCTATCAATAACCAAGAGAAGATATATTAGTTCCCAACTGTATTTTAGGATTTGTCTATTTTTTCCTTCAATTTTGCAGTTTTTCTTCATCTAATTTGAATTTCTGTTGTTAAGCACATATATTACTATTTATAGCTTCCTGCAATATTAATTTTAAATCATTATCAAGGGTCACTGCCTATCCTGAAGTCCATTTTATGTGCCGTTCACATATCCATTATAGGTTTCCTGTGCTGACTGTTTGTGTGGTATATCTTTTTCCAGTCTTTTATTCTCAGAATGAATGTATGCTAACTGTGATTCTACCTAGAATTGTCCTTCTGTATATCTCCTTCTAACTAACTGAAAAATTTATCCCTTGTGATTTTTCTCTCCTGATGTTTAAAAGGTACTTCATAAGGTACTGTCATAGTTTGTTCCTTTTTCCTTTTTCATTTCCCCAGATCTTCCTTCCTTCCTAAATCAAGTCTTGCCTGCTTCCTGGGGTCTGCCCGGTGTTCCCTGGTTTTCACTTTTTTTTTTATTTTTTATTTTTTAGACA
Organism: Trachypithecus francoisi; assembly: GCF_009764315.1. Taxonomy (NCBI): domain Eukaryota; kingdom Metazoa; phylum Chordata; class Mammalia; order Primates; family Cercopithecidae; genus Trachypithecus; species Trachypithecus francoisi. The sequence goes on from NW_022681458.1 coordinate 13,717,774, forward strand.
GGGTTTCACTCTGTCACCTAGGTTGGCTGCAGGGGTGCAATCTCCACTCACAGCAACCTCCGCCTCCTGGGCTCAAGTGATTCTCCCACCTCAGCCTCCCACGCAGCTGAGACTACAGGCATGTGCAAGCCAGCTGGCTCATTTTTTTGTGTGTATTTTTTGTAGAGATGTGATTTCACCATGTTGCCCAGGCTGGTCTCCAACTGCTGGCCTCAAGCGATCCATCCGCCTTGGCATCCCAAAGTGCTGGGATTGCAGGTGTGAGCTACCACGCCCAGCCAGGTTTTTATGTTTATGGCTTTTCCCCAATATATGGTGAGCTCTTTTTTTTTTTTTTTCTCCATGGCAGATTAGAAAGGAAAGAAAGAAACATTTATTGAGCTGCTCCTACATGCCAGGCATTGCAGTAGGCACCAAGTCCTACTCATTTAAGTCCGTTAGGTATTAATTTTACACACTGAGAAATCAAGTGCTCACAGGGGCTACAAACTTGCTAAGGATTACACGGCAAAGTGTAATTTTTAGTTGCATAATTAATTAATTACTTATATGATTGGCATCATCAAGATCTGAACACAAATCTTAACTTCAAAGCTGTACTTTCATCCATTAACCATGAGCACACAGATAGCAATGGAGGGAGGCAGATGGTTTCCATGGAGGGGAAGTGGCGGCAGAGGTGAGAAGTCATCGAAGGCAAATGTTAGCCTCACATTGTAGTTGTGAGTGGGCTTTGCCCAGTGGAATTGTTGAGTGTTATTGTTGGAGTTCACCCCCAAGGCAATTCCGGGAGGTCTGAAAGGTCCAGAGAATTCAGATAGAGTCTCAGTCCTCCTTAGGGGGATAATCATACAGCAAGACATATGTGGGGGATTAGTGGTTTTGGCAAGAGACTTGACAATAGTCTGAATTAAGATGTCATTCCTCACTTGGAGGCAAAGGGCTTCTCTGATTTGGAAAGTCAGTTGTATATTTTTGGAACATGTATCACCTTCGTGTGGTTCCGAGAAGTGACATTATTATGGTTGCTGTCAAATTTTCTGTTGATATTGGGAGGAGATCTCAGGGGAAAATGATAATAAAAGCCTATATTGCCAGATGGTGGGTGAACTGAGATCTAGTCCAATTGCACTAGCAAACTCAACTCCAATGTCAACTGAGGACTCTGCAGCAGTCTCAAACAGTTCAGCTGAATCTGGAGGGAAGGAAAGGTGGGGTTGGGCTTGGCCATAGTCCAGCACATTCTGATCAAATTGGAACTCCAAGTCATTCTCAAGAATTTACTTGAGTAATTGTCCAGTTTTCCTTGTTGCTTCTCAGAGAACATGAAGCTCCATCCACATTCCAGTGGTCCATGGACCACACAGACTCATGACCCACTTTGAAAACCTTGGGATGTGGGATGAGAGTGACTGTTTTTGCTAAAGAACTCAAACCAACATAAATTCTTTGACGGTCTGAAGGTAGGGTCAACCCCAAAAAGTGGGATTTTAGAAAGAGCAAAACCAAGTAACCAGCTTGAATGTTGGGAAATGGTTGACTCTGAACAGAAAAAAATGTAGCACTCCAAAGGAGGTGTCCAGGTGGATGGAGGTGAATAGGACATGTCATTCTTTTTCAGGGAACACTTTCATGACCTCTGAGATCCTCTGCTTATTTCTCTACAAAACCTGAGTATTTGAGAATTCTAGTTTAGAAAGAGAAATGTATATAGAAACAGGTGTTCAAGCAATCACAAAAATTATTTTGGAAAGAGAGTATTCAGATGGCTCAGTGTCAAAAGGCCAAAAAGGAAAGTATGTGCAGTCATTAAGTTAGTAGTAAATCATTTTACTGAACCAATAAAAAATTATCATTAAACAGAAATCAAAGATTTAATGTTACTTTGGAGGAGGAGAAAACGTTTTTATGCTTCTGTTACCTTTCTGTGACTGGAAACATCCAATACTCAGTGTTCTGTGGGTGTATTTGTTTTCAAGATTGGGTTGCTGAGAAAATAAATTCCCTGTGGTAGAGATAATGATTTGGAAGATCTCAGATCTTGTTCCCAAACCTGTCATTTTGAAAGCATTGGGCAGAGACGCATAAGGAGTCCCAGGGGAATTGGAGTCCAGGAATTTTCATAATGGAGTGAAGGGGGGAAACAAAAAGCTCATGGAGTTAGAGGAGGATAACAAAATGGCATTTGCTGAATATACATGCTGGAAATTACTGCTGCTGGGAAAGAGGTTGTGGATCTTACTTGGGTTGGTGAGCAAGGTGGATGTCAAAGGCCCAGGGTGCTTATGTTCCATTTCTCTCTTGGAAGAGAGGAGGAGGAGGAAGTGAGCTGTTTCTTGTGGTGGTGGAGCCTTAGACCCAGCTACGAAGGGTGGGGCCATGCCTTCTGTCCAACTGGGCTGCAGAGGTCAGTTTGCTCAAGTCAACTGATTGTAAGACTTTATGTCAGGAATGAGGCAGCTCTCAGGAGTAAGCTGATCATTTATCCTTTAATGAAACCATCTGTCCTTCTCTTTTTGCATTTTCCTCTTTTGAAACAGGTTTTCATGCTTACTCAGTGTGTCCGTTTTCTCTGTATTTAGTTTTGCCTTTCACTTTGGCCTGCCTCAGCCATCTGATGCCCAATTCTACATCAGGGTATCTCTTGATGCATCTTTTTTTCTGCATCTCTCTCTTTCTTGCTTCTCTCGGTTTCCTAATTTCAGCTCTCCTAGAGGAGTGATCCACATTCTGTCTATACCATCCTCATCCCAGAGTCAGTTCTGTGTCTGTCACTCAGTCAAGCTCTGGGTTGGGCTGCTTTGGGTCAGTGGCTTACCTCGAGGCTTTCCGTGTGGCTGGGGAGACAAAATCAGATGATAGGAAACCTGGTCATGCCTCCACATAGCTGAGCTGAAGGTGGGGCTCTGACACAACTGTAGAGAATGCTCCCTCCTTGAGAATAACAGTTAGCAAAATCATGCCCTTTAAAAGGCACAGGACCTCTGCAGAAGTTTCCTGTAGAGGCAATCTTCTAAAACTGTTGTCTGCAATGTTAGTGCTATAACACTTTGGCTTGTTGCAGTTATGATATGGTTTGGCTGTGTCTCCACCCAAATCTCATTTTGAATTGTAGCTCCCATAATTCCCAAGTCTCCTGAGAGGGACCCAGTGGGAGATAATAGAATCAATGGGGTGATTTCCCCCATACTGTTCTTGCAGTGGTGAATAAGTCTCATGAGAGCTGGTGATTTTATAAGGGATTTCCCCCTTTCTATTGGCTCTCATTCTGTCTTGCCTGCCACCATGTAAGATACGACTTTGCTTCTCATTCACCTTCCATCATAATTGTGAGGCCTCCCCAGCCATGTGGAAGTGTGAGTCAGTTAACCCCTTTCCTTTACAAAATACCCAGTCTTGGGTGTGTATTTATTAGCAGAGTGAGAACAGAGTAAATACAAGTTACGTTTTTTTTTGTGATGGTGATAGACTCGAACAGAAACTCACTGCTTCATCTATTCCCACAAGATGACACCTATTCATTCGTGAGAAGGCAGATGAATGGGATGTTCTGCTGAGTGGTGGGGTATTTTTGTTTGGTGCAGTCAAAAGCTTGGTTGAAATAAAATATTTTGTGCTCTTAAGACAGATGGTTGCAACAAAGAAAACCCTCTTAGATGGTTGTGGATAACATGTGGCTGCACTTTGTGAACTGCAAAGCGCCAGGCACACTGCTGTTTACAGTGTCAGGTCAACAGCAAGATGGGAGCTCTGCTCAGCTGTGGCCTAGCAGTTGCATCTTAGGCAGGAGAACAGTCATAAAACTCTCTGCAACTCCTTTGTGGCTTGTTAGGTCCTCTAAGGCCTGCTTCTGGTGAAACAGTGAAAAGGGCAGTTTTTAACCTTAAGCAGCTCATTCAAGATAGAGATCTTCAAACTGAAGTACATGGACCCCTGGGAGACAAAACGATTCTCAGGAGTTATGCAAGCTACTTGGAACATTCACTAAAGGATTCCGTTTCCAGATTCTCAATGGTCATGTATATACTTTTGTAGAATTGCTCTCTCCGAAAATGGGTGTTTCGTCAGTTTTCACTTCCTCTTTCACGGTTGCCCTGCTTTTCGAAAGAAAGGCAACCTCTCGACCACCGTTTTCCCCGATATTACTACCCTGCTTTGTCCCAGGGTGTAAGAACTGTCTGGGGGCTGAATGAGGGGCAGCACATTTGCTGGCGTCAAGAACAGGAATCTACCAGCTCCACATCTCCTGGTCAGGGTGCTTTCATCATAATGGAGGGAGGACTTGTCTGCCTGGAAATCATTCAAGTTAATTCTAGATGATAAATTAATATCTTGCTTTTGGCATATATGTTAGTTCATTCAGGCTGCTACAACGAAATACCTAAGACTGGGTAATTTATGAATAATAGGTTTATTGCTCACAGTGCTGGAGGCTGGCAAGTGCAATGCCAAGGCACCAGCAGATTCAGTGTCTTGTGTGGGCTGCTTTCTGCTTTACAGGTGGTGCCTTCTTGCTGCATCCTCACATGGTGGAAGGAAGGGGCAAACAAGCTCTCTCAGGTGTCTTCTGTTAGGGCACTCACCTCATTCTGGAGGGCTCAATCCTCATGACCTAATAGCGTCCCAGATGCCTCACCTCTTAATACCAACACATTGGGAGTTAAGTTGCAACATACAAATTGGGGGTGTGGGACACAAACATTCAGACCATGGCAGTTTACTCCTCAAGAGAGGTTAAAAGAATTGAGCGGCCGGGCGCGGTGGCTCAAGCCTGTAATCCCAGCACTTTGGGAGGCCGAGACGGGCGGATCACGAGGTCAAGAGACCGAGACCATCCTGGCTAATATGGTGAAACCCCGTCTCTACTAAAAACTACAAAAAACTAGCCGGGCGAGGTGGCGGGTGCCTGTAGTCCCAGCTACTCGGGAGGCTGAGGCAGGAGAATGGCGTGAACCCGGGAGGCGGAGCTTGCAGTGAGCTGAGATCCGGCCACTGCACTCCAGCCCGGGCCACAGAGCGAGACTCCGTCTCAAAAAAAAAAAAAAGAAAAAAGAACTGAGTGACATTTGCGTAGCACATTTTTTTCATTCACAACTTCTTGTTTATGTTGAATAAATTTTATTAGAACCTACAGTTTTGGAAACTAAAATGGAAATAGGATTGTTGCTGAACCTGTCTCATTTCAGTAGAAAGGATCACTGATCTTGAGCTAAATAAGCTAATAAGAAATAAAAAGGCCCAGTTCATTCACTAACAACTACATTTCCCACAAAATTTTACTTTTGGTATTTGATAATTGTTTATCAAGATTAAAATTTGTGTTTTTGATGAATTATATACTACCAATAATTATAATGAAAGCCAATTTTGGAAAAATGTTAAGAATTAGAGATTATAATCATAAGTATTTTGTTGCAGAGAAACATAACAGGGTGATCAATATATTATTTTCAAGTATGGAAATACATTGCATTAGGATATATGGGGGGAATGGAATGGAAATACGAATTTTAAAAATAGCAATGTAAAATTCCTGTTAAAGAGCTTGTGTGCCTATATTTTAAGCTGATGGTGGTAAAAATCAGACTGCTGTGACATTTTGATTTATTGGATGCATCTAAAATAATGCTGTAGTAGATTTATTTTAAAGGTCATCATTTATTATACTCCAGGAATTATATTCTTTGTAGCTATTAAAAGAGAAGATGAAAGTTTTAAGACTTTTTTTTTTTTTTTTTTTAAAGGAGGGCTCATATGGTTTGGCTCTGTGTCCCCACCCAAATTTCACCTTAAATTGTAATAATCCCCATGTGTCAAGCGAGGGACCAGGTGGAGATAATTGAATCATGGGAGTTGTTTCCCCTATGCCATTTCTGACAGTGAGTGAGTTCTCAGGAGATTTATGGTTATATAAGGGGTTTCCCCCTTTGCTCAGTACTCATTCTGTCTCCTGCTGCCCTGTGAAGAGGTGCCTTCTGCTATGGTTGTAAGTTTCCTGAGGCCTCCCCAACCATGTGGAAATGCGAATCAATTAATCTCCGCTTTTCTTTATAAATTACCCAGTCTCAGGTATTTCTTCATAGCAGCATGAGAATGGACTAATACAAAAGTGTATAGTTTAAAATTTTTTATTATAAGATAATTCTTATAATAAGAGAATTCTTAGTAAAAGAGCAGAGAAGTCCAAAGGTAGCTAAGCTGGAGTGTCACTAGGGAGAAGTGACACAAATAGTGTCAACAAATCTGGTTCTGCCACTTAGTAGCCTTGTGATTTTGCACAATTACTTAAACTGAATTCACTTTTTTTTCCCTGCACAATGAAAATAATAATTTCCTTACTAAGTCATGGTGAGAATTAAGTGACTTGATATCCTACATGTGATCAAAGTGTTGGTTTCTCTCCACTTTTCCCAAGGCCAGTTATCCCTCTCTCATTCTTCCTTCCTCCACGCCCTCACTTATAGTCAAAGTTAGCCTCCTTTCTTATCCCCTATTAAATATACTTGATTTACATTCAAAAGGTCCCAAAGTCTCTTCTATATGCTCATTTACCCAACCAATATATATTGAGAACTTAATACACTCCAGGCACTATGATGGCACTGGGGATACATCTGTGAATAAAAAAAGACAAAATCACTATTATAGAGTTTATATGGTAACCAAGGGCATGTGATGAGAATGCATTGACTACTCCCAGTGTCCTTTCATTGTTTTGGCTAGTGAGACAGCAGTTATGTTTCTGCAAATTGGCCCATCCATCCGTCGGTCTATCTGTCTGTCCGTCCGTCCGTCCATCCATCCATCCATCCATCCATCCATCCATTCATCCATTCATCCGATGAAAATGTACTGAGAAACTCCCAGGTGTTAGAACCACAAACAGGCCTTCCTCCTCTGGAACATGACCACAACAACACTCTATTTTAATAAAATTCTCCTCTGTACAACCTTTATCGCAATACATGTGAATTTTATTTATATCATATATTTTGGGATTAAAATGTAAATATCTCGGGTTTTTCTCTTATTTTTGACTGTATTTCCTATTTGTTAAAAAACATCAAATGCAATTTGAGTAATTCAAACAATTTGTATTTTATTGAGATGTGCTTTAGACAAGCTTGTCCAACCTGCCTTATTTTGTTGTTGTTCTCTTTTGTTTTGTTTTAGGCTTTTAGCAGCCTGAAACCATGGTTTTTAGTTTCTGTCTCTAGTGATAAGCAGAAAAGAGAGATGAGGAAGGGGCTTTACTGACCCAACCAGAAACAGAAACTAGGAACCTATGACTGAATTCTCTCCCTTGGGCACCCCTGAGTTTATAACTAAAACAAATTTAAAATTATAGATTTAGGGATAGGAAAAGATCTGGGTATTCAAAGTGAATTGGTTTCTGCTTGATATCGAAACTTTATTGTAGAATGTTGTTCTACCACTTACTTGGGAAACAAGCCTTCCATTTGTACAGCATTGAATTAATTTACTCAGATTTTACCTAGAAATTTAAAAATAGTTGATAATGGCCAGGTGCGGTGGCTCAGGCCTGTAATCTCAGTACTTTGGGAGGCTGAGGCGGGCAGATCACCTGAGGTCAGGAGTTAGAGACTAGCCTGGCCAACATGGCTTAACCCCGTCTCTACAGGAAAAAAAAAAATTAGCTGGGTCTGGTGGCACACCAGCTACTCGGGAGGCTGAGGCAGGAGAATCGCTTGAACCTGGGAGGCAGAGGCGGCAGTGAGCTGAGATCGTGCCATTGTACTCCAGCCTGGGCAATAAGAGCAAAACCCCATCTCAGAAAAAAAAAAAAAAGTTGGTAACGTTGAATACTCCTGGTTTCCTTCTCTCTACCTAATTCTCATAGAGACAGGTCTTTTAAAGAAACCAAAATTTTCTAAATGATACATTTCAATTATTTGAGCCAAATATATCTTTTATCAAAGTGAAGAGTTCTTTGAGTCAAGTTTAAAAATAGTTTTCTATTTTATATTGATAAAATTAAATTTTATCTCAATAAAAATATAATTCACAAGATAAAATTCACCATTTTAACTTTTCTGAAGTTTATAATTCAGTGGTTTTTAGTATATTCAAAATGTTGTACAGTCATAACCACTGCAATTACATCATCCCAAAAAGAAACTCTGTACCTCCCAATTCTTTCCTCTCCCAAACCCTGACAACTATCAATCAATTTTCTATGTGTGTGGATTTCCTGCTCTGGACTTTTTATATACATGGAATCATAAAATATGTAGCTTCCTTCACTTGGCATAATGTTTTCGAGATTCATTCATTCTGTAGCACCTATCAGTACTTCATTCCTTTTTATGGCTGAATAATACTCCATTGTATGGGTGTACCACATTTTTCTTATTGATCACCCATTGATGGACATGTGGGTTGTGTTGACTCTCTGGCTGTTATGAATAATGCTTCCATGAATATTCATATACAAGTTTATGTGTGAATATGTGTTTTCAATTATTTTGGGCATATACCCAGGAGTAGAATTGCTAGATCATATAGTAACTCTATGTTTAACTTTTTGAGGAACTGCCAAAATATTTTTCACAGTAGTTGTATCATTTTACATAAAAACACTTTTATATGTATTTGCTGTATGTGTACAAATATACAAAAATGTATATTTGTATACTAGAAGTTTCTTTTTCTAGTTTCATAAAGTAAAAGAAGTATTTGAGTGAATTTTAACTTGGATGTTCAAGGGAAAGAATTAAACAGAAGAAAATTCCACATAGCAAAATGAAACAATTATTTATACACATATAAAATATATATTTTAAAAATATATATATACGTAATTTTTCCATTTATCAAAAGTATATGATGTAGAATGGGTTTGAAGATTTTTTATTTCTGAAGATAAAAACTGATATTTATTCAGTTTCACCATCACTAAGGAAAGATTGTTATATCTAAAATTTATTGAAGTTACCCTTTAGAAAATAATTCCATAACTATAAAAAATGAAAGTAATTATTTTCAACATTATAATGCATGCTGTGTTTTAAGTGATATATTTACATCTAACAGGAACAGACTTTGACCCAGAACACAGAACCTCACTTGTCAACAAGAACCTTTGGAAGAGAAGACTGGCAGAATTTTTTTTTTTTTTTTTTTTTTAGGCAGAGTCTCGCTCTGTCGCCCAGACTGGAGTGCAGTGGCCAGATCTCAGCTCACTACAAGCTCCGCCTCCCGGGTTCACACCATTCTTCTGCCTCAGCCTCCCGAGTAGCTGGGACTACAGGCGCCCGCCACCTCGCCCAGCTAGTTTTGTATTTTTTAGTAGAGACGGGGTTTCACCATGTTAGCCAGGATGGTCTCGATCTCCTGACCTTGTGATCCACCCGTCTCGGCCTCCCAAAGTGCTGGGATTACAGGCTTGAGCCACAGCGCCCGGCCAGAATATTTTTTAAGTACTAAGACTTGCCTGTGATGTCGTCTCTGCATGTAGTACTAATGAGGGGCTCCTTCAGATTGACCAAGTCATTGGCCACAGGTCCCTGGTGAGTATCCTCAGTGTGATTGCCTGCTTTTATTTGTAGTTTCTACTCAATGTTTGTTCTATGGATATAAATCATCTGAATGCTTAATATGTCAAAAAATCAAATCATTCCAGAAAGCTAAGGGTATGTCTGCCATTTCATGACTCATTTTTATTATTGAACACCAACCCTCTTAATTTTCCCTGAAATGCACCTACATAATCATCAAATGGGAAGTTGCACAAGGAAAGGCCCCAGATTCTTGCTCTCTTACTCCCCAGGTTTGAATAGCAAAAGACGTACATGCCCAAAGTGTCAGGGTCCCTATAACTAGTAGAGTTAGGACAGACCACTTCACAAGTACAGATTAATAACACCCCCAGCTCCCCACAGATGTCCACATCTTAATCTCTGGAATCTGTGAATATGTTATGTTACATAGCAAGATGACAAGGGGTAATTAAAGCTACAGATAGAATTATGGTTGCTGATCAGCTGACATTGAGATGGGGAGTTGACCTGAGCCTGACTATCTGGATGGGCCCAATATAATGATAAGGATCCTCGGAAGTGAAGGGGAGAAGCAGGAGAACAGTCAGAGAAAGAGCTTTGACCACAAAAGCAGAGCCCAGCGGGATGCAGCAGGAGAGATGCCACTGGCCACTGCTGGCTTTGAAGGTTGAAGGGGACCAGGAGCCAAGGAATGTGGGCAGCCTCTAGAATCTGCACAAGGTAAGGAATCAGATTCTCCCTGGGGACCTTCGGAAGGAATACAGCTCTGCCAACACCTTGGTTCTTGGCAGTGAGACCCATTTCAGACTTCTGACTTCCAGAACTGTAAGATGATATATATGCATTGTTTTAAGCATCTGAGTACGTGGTAACGTGTGACAGCAGCAATAGGAAAACAGGAAACCAACATGAGATTGTTCGACGAGACTCCAAAAGACATTGGGAGTTAACACAGGGAAATGTTAAATAGTGAAAAAAACACAAAAAGTTCTGAGGATGATGAACAAGAAATTATGGGGAGTGAAAGAAGCGAAAGTGGTGGGAAGGAATATGGTCCAGTCTTAACTGATTTGGAGTGGATGTAGAAGAAATGGAAAGGAATCTTAATTGTGCATTTTTTTAAAGAAAAAAAAAAGGAATGATCTTATTTTTTAATATCTGCAGTGGCAGAAAGAACAAGTCCAGTGCAGGATAAAGGTACTATGAAGGAGCTTCAGACCTGACCCGAGCTGGCCCCCTCCGGGCCATTCTGTCTGCACTCTTTGGAGCATATTGTCCAACTTTTCTAAGTCTGCTCTTCTATAAAAGGTTTAAGAAACATGCTGTGCCTACAATCCTTAATGAGATTATAGAGAGAGAAGCTACAATTGCTATAAAATGCAACATATCCTGTTTAAAAATGTCCAGTGATAACTCATTTAAGAAGCAAGAGTTGTAAATACACATTCAACCTAATTTAAAGCAGTTGATTCCCAGTGTTTAACACCTCCTTCATATTTTTCTCTTTATTTACTTGGTTACTACAATGAAAAGCCAACCTGGCTTGTACTGGAATTATCATGAAAACAGCTGGAGAGAGAGGGAATTTCGTGTGGGAGCCATTAAGTATGGACTGGACCTAGTTACTCATCTCCTAGTCAGGGTCTCATCTAGATCCAGAGCTCTGTAAACATCTGTAGTGTTTGTCAGCATCTCAGCACAAGAGGAAGAAATAGAGGGTGGAGAACAAAGCCTCACTTAGGACATGAGGTTTTAGAGAGGAGAAGGCTCTACAGAGAATGAAAGAACAAGGATGGCAGATAAATCACGGCCCAGGACTGAGCCCCAGTTCTCCTAGTATCCTTTGGAATGGTGTGATCTCCACAAGCTCTTTTAAGTATTACATGAGATGATGGATCCAGAAGCTGTTTGACAAATATAAGGTCTAGAAAATATACGTAAATGTTTAATGGGTATTTTGTTTTGTTTTGAGACAGAGCCTCACTCTGTTGCCCAGGCTGGAGTGCAGTGGCACGATCTCAGCTCACTGCAATCTCTGTCTCCCAGGTTCAAGCGATTCTCCTACCTCAGCCTCCGGAGTAGCTGGCATTACAGGCGTGCGCCACCATGCCCAGTTAATTTTTGTATTTTAGTAGAGATGGGATTTTGCCATGTTGGCCAGGCTGATCTCAAACTCCTGACCTCAGGTGATCCGCCCACCTTAGCCTCCCAAAGTTCTGGGATTACAGGCGTGAGCCACTGCGCTTGGCCTTTTAGTGGTCTTCTAAAATTGCATATTTCCTCTGTTAAAATTTGTTCGTAATAATGAAGTTACCCCAGTCAGATTTCTGCCTCACTTATAAACCCTGAACTACATAACTTTTCCCTAAATCTTCCATATTATTTCCCTTTTTCTCCAAACCATCATCCCAGTCCAGTTAGGTTTCCTTCCACATTCTCTCCTAGTTGCTTCCACTAAATGGCATTTGGGATACACTGTCTCAGCAGTGTGTGTCTCCGAACAAAGCTGCCTCCTTCCCTCTCTACTGCAGTTTGCAGTCTGAGAATCATCTTCTTTCACTCGTGTATCCCTCCAGGTCTCACCTTCAGAGTGTCCTCACGGTCCCCAGCACAATGAGGACCACACAAGGGGTTCAACACATACTTCTTGGCTGATTAAAAAGAGGAAAGGCAATGATGGCAGCCAGAGAGAGGAAAGCGAGGATCTTGTCACTGATGATAAGTCGGCTAGTCGGAGCAGCCTGTTAGAAATAAAAAGTAGCTTTCTGGAATTAATTCCTTTCCTCTTTTTCTTTTTAATTTGTTTCATATGAAAAGAAACTGTTTAAATTAATCTGCATTTTTGTTTTTCTGTAGGTCACTTATACTCATTCTCTTTTCTGTACAATATGTATATGGGGTAAGTACATTCACTAGCTCTGGTTGCGTTGTGAAAATTCACTTTATCAAATGCATAATTTTTATTGTACTTTCAAAGAAATCGCCCTCTGGGACTCAGTTTTCTTACCTGTAAAATTGAGAATAGGACTAAATAAACACTAAGATTTATTTTATATTGTATAGTCAAAACTGCTTACTGAATTGCCTAGGTATTGGGGATTTCTTTATTTTAATACGAACATAACCCTTTTTTTTTAAGTTTTTTTTTTTTTGGAGACAGGCAGGAGGCAGCTGGGTCATTTCAAGATTAAATCAAGAAGTATAAGAATAATTTGAACATTTTAGCTCAGAAGAAAAATAAGTCCAGAACATTCTGTAATAAGCTATCTTTCTTCTGCCTCCTCACTGAAGAATCTCAGCCATTAAACTCACCCTCAGATGTGTCTGGGAAATCCCATTGTGGTCTGCCTGCAACTCAGGTTGATCTTGAGACACCTGACTTGGTTTAAACCACTCTAGTGAACACATCCTTATCTGTTCATACTCTCCATCTTGGATCCACCCAATGAAACTTCAGTGAGTCAAGTTATTGTAGGTATTTTCAAAGCAAATCAAAATGCAAAATTACCTTCTGTTCTCCTTTTCCCACAAGTTGGGAGCAGAAAACACCTGGGTTAAAGAATGAGGAGCCAGTGGTTCTTGACTCTGCCAATGATTCATTTCTTAACTTATGTAAGACTCAGTTATCTCCTGTATTGAGTAGGGATGATAAGACTTGCCCAACTTTGTTGACATGCATTTGAGAGCATCACCTGAAATAATGAGTGGAAACAATACTGTGATATATACATGTGTACTTTTTATATTTCTCTTATCTGATTTTTAAAAGTTTGTTTGTGTTATATTCTTTTTTATGTTATAAAAGTCTGCAGAGTCCTAGATTTTGCCTTTTTAAAATATCGCATATGAGTAAATATAATTTCTGAACCAAAGATTTTTCTATCCCAGGCCTTCTACCAGCTTGTGGTGTGCGGAGATTCTAGAGATTTCACACAGGGAGGGGCCATACTATTGTTGGGTTTTAAAGGTAGCGATACAAATTGTTATGCAATGTCTGTGGGAAGCAATTTGGTATTACCCATCCGGATTTCGAATGCACGTACCTATTGACACAGAATGTGTCTTTTTGGAATTTGTCATACTTGTTTATTCTGATTCACGCATACAGATAAATATGCCCAAGAATACTAATTTCAGGATAGTGTTCAGTACAGACAGAAGGGAGCCCCCTAAATTTCCTTCAACAACTGGTTAAATAAGGTATGGTACATGGTCTGACAGATAGGCATATGTATTACTTCGGAATGATTTTGAAGACTTTCAATTATGTGAAAACAGCAAAATGTAGAGCAATCCACCATTTGGATAAAAGTAAAACAAGTCAAAAATTACCAAAAGTGTGTTTTTACACATCTGTGCGTTTGTGCCCATGTGCTCATCTGCGTGTGTGTGTGTGTGTGTGTGTGTGAATGAGGTCATTGTATGAATATGCTTATTAATGCCCAGACACCCATTTGAAAAAAGTTATCCTATATAGGAGGGAACTTGGGGCCATTGTTGAAAGAGGATGTTTCTTTTCCTGTTATACTCTTTTGCACCATTTGAATTTTTAAAATTATGTGCCTATATTATTTGTTTTTCAAAGAAAGAAGATGGAATTACAAGTATAAGACATTAATAACTTGTTTGAAGTTTTTTTTTTTTTTTTTTTTTTTTTTTGGTCTCACTCTGTCGCCCAAGCTGGAGTACAGTGGCATGATCTCAGCTAACTGCCACCTCCACCTCCCAGTTCAAGTGATTCTCCCTCCTCAGCCTCCCGAATAGCTGGGATTCCAGGCATGTGCCATCACACCTGGCTAATTTTTTTGTTATTTTTAGTAGAGACGGGGTTTCACCATGTTGGCCAGGCTGGTCTCGAACTCCTGGCTTCAAGTGATCTGCCAGCCTTGCCCTCCCAAAGTGCGGGGATTACAGGCATGAGCCGCCACAGCCAGCCTTTGAACTTTTCTATGTGACAAATATATGTTTAATAATATCTGAGATAAGGCAGATAGTGACTTTCCCTTTTCTCTCTTTGAAGAAGAGTAACATTAGTTTCCGAGAGTATGAATGTATTCCCAGTGAATGTGGTTCATACTTTGAATGTTTAATTGTCTGAAATATTGTGTTTATCTTTTAAAATGAATTTATACAATCTATTTTTGAGGTGCAGACCTCTATAAATTTACCCTCCTCTTTGAAATGTTTATTGGAGTATGCTTAGGTAGAAGAACTTTGCCGCGGATAAAATCACCTCTTGCTTTTTCCTTTTACTGATATAAGTCAAAGCTTGATATGTGACTATTCCGTTTTTTTTTTTTTTTTTTTTTTTTAGAATCTGCTAATTTTAAACTGATTCTTTCCTGAAACATAGTTTTGCTGCAAACATCTTAGTGATGTTTGGCAAAAATAAGCAAAGAAATAATAATAACAAATTTGCCCTTATTATCAAGCCATCTAATCAACTGACCTTATTTTTTTCCTCTAGTTGTTTTGATATTTCGGTGAACACATAGTAATGAAGCCCAACCTTAAATGAACCCAAGTATTCAGTCTAGTTACTTTAAGTGCTTTCATGCTGTCCTGACCTGGGCCCGGGCATTTAATTTTTTTTTAACCTTATCAGGGTGTTGAACTTAATATTTCTGCATTTATAGATAACAATGTTACTCAAAACTCAAGAGGCATATATTTCTGAAACTTCAAATACATTTTTAAACTTAAATTATCTAATCGCGTGGCTCTTGTCAAGCTTCAAATTCTTGTACGCTTGTAATGATCCATGAGAATATTGTTTACAAAGATGTCTTTTTAAAATCAATGCTTAAAGATATTTTCTTTTGGATTGTGTCTGAGCATATTTTTCTTCAAAAAGTAAGCCTAAATTGTGTGATTGAAAAGAAAAATAATATATGCTGATTAGACTCTTTTTCCTCCCATACACATATACCTGTTCATATATATGTATACATACATGTATATTCACATACACGCATATATATTCATAGGCATTCACACACACATATGTATATATGTCTTCCATGGGAACTATAAATATTAGTTTTATTGTTTTATGTTTTCCCATCATACACTGGTCTAAAGGCTTGAGTTTACAGCCTTAAGTTTAAAAAGGTTGATCAATCATAAAATTGTATGGGCAATGTATAAATGTTGCAATGACAGCTAGGTCAGATCATGAGCCAGGCAAAACTTACCTCTGATGCTTTCTTGATATTCCTGTCCATGCCCTCAGGTCCCAGCATCTACAGGTACTTTGTCCACTACATAGGGGCCTAAACCACCACTGCCTCCTCACTGGCAGGCCCAGCCTGGGGATGTGCGCTCAGTGCTCATGTTCGTTGCAGGGGCATCATGGTGATTGCTGTTAAGGGATCTGCTTATGGAAATAGTACTTGGGACTATGCTTTTGTATGGAAGTGGATGATGACTCTGGATATAGGTGATTAGGATTCATGAGAACAAGGAGCTGATTCTTCCCAAAGGTGTGTGTGTGTGTGTGTGTGTGTGTGTGTGTGTGTGTTGCTCTAAAGAGAGTGTTGGAAAGTTTGCTAAAAGTGGGGAAACGGTCCAAATTATTCAAGTTCAGGAGTTTCTGTTTGAGAAACACATTAGAGAAACCATCTTGGAGTCTCAGCAATTGTAGGAAGAACAATTTTAATTTTAAGCCCAAGGATGTGACAGGAGAAGTGTCCTATGAAGGACAATTTGATGAGGGAGGAGACACACCACAGCTGATCTTGAAGATAAAGCAAAACGGGCCTGAAAAAAAGCCAAGCTTTTCATTTAAACTAGACTCCATTGTCTTCGTATGGATTGCATAACCACATAGTTTACACTCTAAGACTGTTCGCAACTTAATAAATTCAGTCTTACTGACAGGGAGAAATTGCAGAAGATTCCAGTTAAAGCCAAATGACTTTAGAAGGAGACTTATTTTCCTTCAGCGTCCTTAGTTTTGGAAGCTTCTTGTTCATATAATCAACTCTCCTTATTATTAAGCTACTGTGTAAGTTCTTCATCTTTTTATATGTCATGATTAGTTTTTTCTTCTCATGGAGTCAAAGGTAAACCAAGAGTGCTTGTTATAATGTATGTGTTATGCACCCAGTTAAACAATGAGTACTGGTATACTAAATAAGATGCTTCACTTTCCAGAGTGGAAAGAAATACGTTGGTCCTTGTGGAGGAAGAGATTGCTCTGTTTGCCACTGCGTTCCTGAAAAGGGGTCTCGGGTAAGTGATGTAAAAACCGACATGGGCAGCATTCCTGAATTTTGAAACCTTGTGCATATTTAATGCTAAGTAGTCTCAGAGTCTTGGCCAATTTTAGTCCTTGATAATGTTTATGTATTTCACAGCCAATGTTTTTCACATTCTAATAGCAATCTCAATTATATTAGACAGTCTGGGCTTTGAAGACAGTCTAGGAAGCTGCGATTCACCCATTATTTTATATGAATTGCCCTATGGAGGAAGGGTCCTGGTGTGAAATGGTACCTACTGGGTCACCATCCTGAAATATGGCATTTCAAAGGCTCTGAGAAGTACTGAAGTTGGTCGAAAAAAATCCAAGTTTGTTTGGTCTTTCCAGACAGTTGACTATAGGACTCTTTCTTGGATTGTCCCTATTGAAACAAGTGGTACAGTGTTCTAATGAAGTGATAGCTATATTTTTTGCATGCTTATTATGTGCCAGGCACTGTTCTATGAGTTCAAAATGCTTCTGCTCATTGACTTCTCATAAGAATCTTCTTAGGATACCACGTTTGCAGGGCAACAGACCAAAGCCCAGGAAAGTTAGTGTCTTGCTCAAGTCCACCCAGAACGGTGGCATTGATGACCATGTTAGAGTCTGTGTTCTGCAAAGCCAAGAACCTCTTTGGTTACTGTCTGTCAGGTCTCTTGAACATTTATTAACATCTCCCCCATGTTCTGACAGCAGCCCATTAATTCATTTGTGATAAAGTATTAGATCAAACAATTCTTTAATTATAATTACTCCCACAATCTCACAAGAAAGGAGTGTGTTATAGAAGTTTGGGACAATTTTTGAGTCAGATCAACGATTCTTTTCAAATGTGTCCTCATCCATTCTCGCTGCTGTAATAGAATACTATAGACTGGGTGGCTTACAAGAAATTGATTTCTCACAGTCCAGGAGGGTGGGAACCCCAAGAGCAAGGTGCCAGCAGATCCAGCGTCTTGCTGAAGGCTTGCTTTCTGGTGTGCAGATGTTGTCTTCTCATTGTATCCTCATATGGTGGAGAGAAAGCCCTCTGGGGTCCCATTTATAGGGGCATTCAATTCACAATGACTCTGCTCTGATTAATTACCTCCCAGAGACCCCATCTCCTCCTACTATCACCTTGGGGGTTAGAATTTCAACATATGAATTTTGGGGGCTACAGATATTCAGTCTGTAACAGTGTTCAAGTCAATCGTAGGGGGCTGTGCATGACATTCAAAAAGCACAGTAGAGTAAGGAGGAGTCTACAAGGACACAAAACACTACCTTCCTGAGAGAAGGGACCACATATTTCTCTCATGGTATTGCTTCAACTTTACACAGCAGGTGTGCAATGGGTTCCTTTGTTGGCCTATTTTACTGGGAGCAGCTACCTTATTGAGCATAAGTTACGACAAATCCCCTGATGCTTAAACTGCTTTGTTCCTTCTTCAGTACATCAAAAATTTTGTTCATCAGAATTTATCTTGAGCTTTCTTTCTTTTTCTTCTTTCTTTCTTTTTCTTCTTTCTTTCTTTCTTTCTTTCTTTCTTTCTTCTTTCTTTCTTTCTTCTTTCTTTCTTTCTTCTTTCTTTCTTTCTTTCTTTCTTCTTTCTTTCTTTCTCTTTCTTTCTTTCTTCTTTCTTTCTTTCTTTCTTTCTTTCTTTCTTTCTTTCTTTCTTTTCCTCGCTCCCTCCCTCCCTCCCTTCATCCCTCCCTTGAGACAGAATCTCACTCTGTCACCCAGGCTGGAGTGCGGTGGCATGATCCCAGCTCACTGCAAGCAGCTCCTCCTCCCGGGTTCACGCCATTCTTCTGCCTCAGCCTCCCAAGTAGCTGGGACTACAGGCGCCCACCATCATGCCCGGCTAATTTTTTGTATTTTTAGTAGAGATGGGGTTTCACCGTGTTAGTCAGGATGGTCTCCATCTCCTGATCTCGCCATCTGCCTGCCTCAGCCTCCCAAAGTGCTGGGATTACAGGCGTGAGCCACCGCGCCCAGCCAGAGCTTTTTCTTTTCTATTCTTTTTCTTTTTTGGACAGGGTCTCACTCTGTCACCCAGGCTGGAGTGCAGTGGCATGATCTTGGCTCACTGTAGCCTCAAACTCTTGGGCTCAAGTGAGCCTCCCACCTCTGCCTCCCAAGTGGCTGGGCCTACAGGCACATGCCACTACATTAGGCTAATTATTTTTTTGATTATTGTTATTATTATTTTGTAGAGGTGAAGTCTTGCTACATTTCCCAGGCTGGTCTCAAACTCCTGGCCTCAAGTGATCCTCCCTCCTTGACTTCTCAAAGTCCTGGGATTACAGGCATGATCCACTATGTCCAGCCAGTCTTCAGCCACTTTGATAATATAATTTTAAGAGCTAAGGACTTCAAGAAAACAAAGTCCTTAGCTTTTTTGTGTAAATGTGCACATTATATAGGAAAAAAAAGCCTGACTTTTTTTGTGAGGTTATTAATATAAATATATCAAGATGGTACAAATGTAAAAAGAAAAACAACCTCAGTACCTCTAAATTTTATGACTTTGAGCTTCAGGACCAAGATAAATAGATCTGATCCCAAGAAAGGGACGAGCAGACTACAGAACGAAGAGGACCAGTTGCTTTGATAAAGGCACTTCAGTGGGCGCCCAATGTGAAGGAGGCTGAGAATTGCTTTAGCAGAAAGGGAGATGCTACTGGTTTTCAGCTAGTAAAGGCCAGAGTGTTGTTCAGCATCTTCCAATGCACGGGACAGTCCTCACACCGAAGAATTTTCCATCCCAAATGCCAACTGTGCCAAGACTGAGAAACCCTGTTCTAACCTCACCTCTGCTCTGTGATGCAAGTATTCTTATTTCCACTCTTTAGAGCAAGGAAACTAAATTCCCAACAGTTCTAAATAACCTGCTAGGCTGTGCAAGAGCCAGGAATCACACCCAGGTGTCTGGCTTCAGCCCCAGCACTTGCTCCACGATCGTGGAAAGATGATTACACGAAGGTGCCAACTGCTGGGTTGCAGCATCACTTTGTAAACTCAGGTTGCCACTTGATCTGACCAAGCCTGGGTTTCCTTGCATGTACCCCCATTGGTCCTCCTCTTCCATGTCCTTGTGGTTTGGCATCTCCACTGAGCCCCTTTGAGAAGAACAGGAAAGACAGAGGCAGAGTGCAAATGGGAAGGCATTCAGAAACGGGCAGAGAAGTGGAAATATTCAGATTGTCTTCAAGAGTGAATGAGTGGCTGTTCTGTTATTTAGAACTGTTGGGAATTTAGTTTCCTTGCTCTAAAGAGTGGAAATAAGAACACTTGCATCACAGAGCAGAGGTGAGATTACAACAGGGCATCTCAGTCTTAGCACAGTTGGCATTTGGGATGGATAATTCTTTGGTGTGGGGACTGTCCCGTGCATTGGAAGATGTTGAACAGCACTCTGGCCTTTACTTGCTGTTAACCTTGTGCTGTTAAACAAGGCGTTGCATGTGTAGATGGTGCACTTTTCCTCTGAGCAGTCTCTGGGTGATGAAGGCTTCTGGTCCTGAGCAGCACTCTGCTGTGTGTGTCTCTGTGTCTGTGTGTTCCAGGAGAGCTGTGTGCGCCACACCAGAGAGCCTCCGGTCTTCCTGAGATGCATGGGTTTTCCGTGGGAAGGCTGCAAGTCGCTGGGACATCTTCCAGCTGAGGATTTGGGGGTGTGGCTTGTGCATAACGGAAGGTGCTTTGGGAAAGCAACACGCTCAAACCCTCAGCAGCCGGCCAACCTTCTGAGCTGCAGTGGCGGCTCAGAATAGGAAAACACCCAATTCCTGAGGCTTGAGGGATCTGCCTGAGGCTGCACAGCCCTCAAGTGGTGTAACAGGGTATTCCTAAGAAGGAAAGTGTTCCTCTCTTACAGGTTAATGCCCGGAGTAGGAGCAGGTAGTAGTTTCATCAAACCCCACATCAAAACTGCTATGTCTAAAGCGATTGTTGACAGACAAGTCTGGTTCTGTGCTGAGGAATGGCCATGGTTCACAATTTAACTGGAGAGGAGAGCTAGAGTTAGAGGTGGAGATGGAACGATCTAAGGTGGAGAACTAAGGGGGGCCTCCTTTGATGTCTACAGAATAAAGTCCAGCCCGATCACTGTACCGCTGGAGGCCCACAGTCTAGCCCCAGCATGAGTCTCATCCGTAATCCCCGTTACTGCCCCCTTGACCCTTTCCAGCTGCAACAGTTGAGCCACTCACTCACTCTTGAAGATAATCTGAATATTTCCACTTCTCTACCCGTTTCTGAATGCCTTCCCATTTGCACTCTGCCTCTGTCTTTCCTGTTCTCCCCAGAGGAGCTCAGTGGAGATGCCAAACCACAAGGCCTTTCTGCTCATCACAGCCGGTGTCAGTGTCTGCCTGCCAGAGCCTCCCAGCAGCCTGCCTACCTGCTTCTCTTTCGCTGTACTTGTCCTGCCCTGCCCTGTAGCTCTGGCTGGATTTGAGTGTGAATGTGCCTGACTTTATGGATTAGACGGCAAGCATACACTTCCTGAAGGTGGTCATGAGAACACATGTAAAACGCTGATCCCGACTCCTGAGCCACTGTGGACACCCTTGAAATATAGTTTACCTACCTTCACTTCTCCCCTTTTTAAACTGGGGGTCATTTTTTTGTACTTTGAGATTATCACAGTAGATAGCACACAACAGGCGGTGAGTACATATAAATTAAGAAACTAAAATTCAGGGGCCGGGTGCAGTGGCTCACGCTTGTAATCCCAGCACCCTGGGAGACTGAGGTGGGCAGATTACCTGAGGTCAGGAGTTCAAGACCAGCCTGGCCAACATGGTGAAACCCCATCTCTACTAAAAAAAATTAGCCAGACGTGGTGGTGGGTGCCTATAATCCCAGCTACCTGGAAGGCTGAGGCAGGAGAATTGCTTGAACCCATGAGGTGGAGGTTGCAGTGAGCTGAGATTTTGCCATGGCACTCCAGCCTGGGCGACAAGAGCAAAACTGTCTGAAAAGGAAAAAAAATTAGATTCCAGCCTGGACAGGATTTGGGAGCTGAGCTGGTGGTCAGGCCAGCATGCAGGGGCTCTGGAGGGGGATCTCCCATACCCAAGAGAAGAGGGGGACACAATTAGTGGGGAGTCTCTTCCCCAACCCTAGACTTTCTCTGCTCACACTGGCATTTAAGCCTGTTATGAAATGAATAATCTCACATCGTTCAAATTCCCTTGAGAATGTCAGGTAGGGTCAGAAATAAGCACTTTGAGCAGCAGCAACAAATAAGAGGGTTGCAGCTCTTGGACCTGTTAAGGTGCAGTGGCACCCTGGGAAGAGCTCCAGGCTGAGGGGAGGAGACCAGAGCTTACCTCCTTGATCTTTTTCAGGTTCAGAGCCCTCACCTGGGACATGAGAACTTGTCCTAGAGGGGGCTAATTGGTCCCTCTCGGCTCTAGCAGCCCGTGGTTCTGTGATGTGGGGCGTGGGTTTTCACATATGACAGCTATTTACTTGGTTTCCCAAATGACTTGTGATGAGGCCCTAACATTTCCCTGAACCTCATTATGGCCTGTCTTTAAGGGTGTGAATGGGGTGTATCAGGCAGGATTTTCTATTATTCCTTATCAATTTCAAGGGAGGAAGCTCTCTGTGTTTAATGGTGCGCTCCTTGCAGGGAAAATTACATGTCCTTACAAATTAGAATGGGGACATTGTATAAGTTATACTTTAGTAACAAGGATGATAATAGAGACACTGTCCAGTTTTTCCCCATGTTTTCTATTCAAGGGAGTATAACAACTGTGAAATTAACAAAATCTTACAATGTGGTGGGTTTACAAACACAGAGGTCAAATGGCTTAAAGGTCAAGAATTGTCTTAGTTTTTTTGGTTTGAAAACCAAAATCAAACATGAGTGAGTCATTCTTTCTTCTGAGAATTTCAATCGCTAAAAAAAGCAAGTATTTTCCCTGTGATCTCATTCACTCATCCCTTATACTCCTAAGAGCTTGCATTCCGTGATAAAAATGGAATTTACTTGGGAAATTTTAATTACCATTAACATTTTTCATTTCATTGAATTACTTGCACTCGAAGTTTGAGAACTCAGTCTCATCACCCACACAGCTGTGTTTTAGGACATTTTCCACCTGCAGCCTGATACATCGTTCAGAACAATAATTTTTATGTCCCCAAAGTTCACTTAAGTCAATTGTGTTCCATTTTAATGTGAACAAGTTCCAGTGACAATTGGAAGTAGGCAAAGGTGGTCTTTTTTTCAAGCCCAGAACTTGTTGGGTTTGCTTTTTTGTTCTTCTTGCTGTACCTTCCTCCTCCAAGAACTCTCTGGCTCATTTGTCACTACTGGAGAATTCCCTGGTAAATGAAGTCCCTGTCAGAGGTGGCAGACTCAGATGCCCTTGGGGAACAGCTGGTGACCTGAATGTGGCAATGGGGAGAGGAGGTGCTCAGGACGGGGCTACTAGGAGCTGGACAGTGCATTTGTCATTTAAAGGCATCGGAATTCAGAATTTTTTAAAAGCCTAGAGACTAGCAATTAAACACACTCCCCAGTAAAATTCAGCCCACCAGCTTCCAGCTTATAATTTGGGCTTAGCTTGTTCAAGTGTTCCCCCACGTCAAGAACAGGAACCTTGATTTCTGAAGAATAGAAAACTTGCAAAAGTTAGAGGCTGAATCTTCAGCTATAGGATGATCTGTGTAGGCGCTTGAGTAAGGATTTCTTTTTCTTTTTCTTTTTTTTTTTTTTTTGAGATGGAGGTTCTCTCATCCACGCTGGAGTGTCGTGGTGCTATCTCAGCTCACTGCAAATTCCGCCTCCTGGCTTCCAGCAATTCTCCTGCCTCAGCCTCCAGAGTAGCTGGGATTACAGGCACCCCCACCACGCTTGGCTAATTTTTGTATTTTTAGTAGAGATGGGATTTTGCCATGTTGTCCAGGCTGGTCTCAAACTCCGGACCTCAGGTGATCGGCCTGCCTTAGCCTCCCAAAGTGCTGGAATTACAGGTGTGAGCCACCATGCCTGGCCTTGAGTAAGGATTTCTGAACAGAGTTTGGGAGGCCTAGAGAGTAAAGGAAGGATCCCTGCCTATCATTTAATACTATTTGGCCTATTAATAAATTATAGTGGTAGAAATAGCGGCAGCAGCTGATGTCTACACGGGAAAGTAACTCCAACTAACATCATTTCAGTAGGCTGAGAAATATCTTTAAATCCAGCATCCATGCATGAGAAAAGAGAGAAAAGAAGCTTTTATCTGCCTACTACACTGTGGAATGTATTACCTGTTTTCCAAACAGACCAAGTCTATGTGTAGAGCTGACGTATCAACTCTCCCCTGGGAATCCTAGTTACGGTTTGGGTCTGAAGGCAGGTTTGGGCACATCTGCCCTGGTCAGTCACCTCATTAACTTGTCAGTGATTTGCAACAGGGCCTTTGGTCCTCATGTGGAGTTCAATTCCATAGCAACAACTGCCACACTGTGTGCCCCAGCATGACCCGGGCCAGGCTGGGTGCAGAGCTCAGCAAATGCGGGGCCGCGCTGAACTTGTTATTGGCAAGAAATAACGGCTAGCGATACAGGTGCACTCAAAAGCAGGGCACAGTTTGGGGGAAATATTCCATTATTTAGGAAAATAGCACTGAGTATAAGGATACCTCTTTAGTGCAAATGTAACATCCGACTAATTAGCTAAGATGAGGAATTATAAAGGTTTTAGGAAATAAAAGCAAATTTCTCCTTTCAAACAACCATATTCAGTAATTTGCCAAGAAACCCACAAACAGCTGTCTCCAAGGTGCTTATTTCTCTATAACACAATCTTTTGTTTTTTTTTGGATGGAGTCTGGCTCTGTTGCCAGGCTGGAGTGCAGTGACACAATCTTGGCTCACTGCAACCTCCACCTCCCGGGTTCAAGCAATTCTTCTGCCTCAGCCTCCCAAGTAGCTGGGACTACAGGTGCCAGCCACCATGCCCGGCTGATTTTTGTAGTTTTAGTAGAGACAGGGTTTCACTATGTTTACTAGGCTCGTCTTGAATTCCTGGCCTCAAGAGATCTGCCTATCTCGGCCTTCCAAAGTGCTGGGATTACAGACGTGAGCCGCTGCACTTGGCCTCTGTCACACAATCTTAACTGCAACGAATTATAATGCCAATAATAATACCTTTCCATTCATTTGGCAAGTAACCATTGAGCATTTACCACATGCCAGGCATTCACCCAGGCCATGAAGGCCTCAGTCATAAAGAAGAAAGTCCCTGCAGCCTGGAGCTCAGAGCCGAGCCGAGAGACAGACAAGATTCTCCTCCGACCACTATTTCTGGCTGCCTGATGAGCGCCAGGCACTGTTCGAGGTACTCAAGTCACATCAGGGAAAAGACGAGACAAATATCCTTGCTCCCTCCCCAGGTGGACAATGTGGTACCCTGGCTTGCTTTGCATGGGAGCATATGGGGGTCAGGGCACAGGGAGCTGTGGGTTAGCACTTGAGCTTGAACTGGGTGGAATTAGAACTCCCCTAGCCACAGCCCAGAGGAGGAGCCTTCCATCAGTTGCTATGGCTGTGTAACAAATGACCATATACATGGTGGCTTAATACAACAGAAATGTATTCTCTAGAGGCCTGAAGTCCAAAAGCAAGCTGCTGGCACTGCCAGGCTCCCTCCGCGGCTCTGGGGGAGAACCTGCTCCTCGCCTCCTTTCACTCCTTGTGGCATCAGCAGTCCTTGGCATTCCTTGGTTCCCGGTGGCCTCACTCTGGTCTCTGCCTGTCTTCATGTCGCCTGCTCCTCTGTGTGTCCGCATCAATCTCCCTCTGCGTCCGCCTTATAAAGGTGCGTGTAGTAGCATTTAGGGCCCACCTAAATCACCTGGGAGAAAGTCTTTTGCTCAAGATCCTTTACTTTATCAGGTCTTTCGCCGTCTAAGGCAATAGTCACAGGCTATAGGCTTAAGACATGTCGTATCTTTTTTTGTGGCGCCAGTCAGCTTCTTACAAGTGTTCAGACAAGGGGAACAGCTGCTCGGGTCCTGAAGTGGGACGGAGACAGGCTGGCATGTTTGAGGGACTGAAACGTGACTAGAGAGAGGTTTGACCGCAGTGGGTAAGGAAGCCGGCAGCAGGCAATGCTGCTTAAGAAGCAGACGGGGGCCAGGCATGGTGGCTCACGCCTGTAATCCCAGCATTCTGGGAGGCCAAGGTGGGTGGATCATGAGGTCAGGAGTTCAAGACCAGACTGGCCAACATGGCGAAACCCTGTCTCTACTAAAAAACATACAAGAATTAGCCAGGCATGGTGGCAGGTGCCTGTAATCCCAGCTACTCGGGAGGCTGAGGCAGAGAATGGCTTGAACCTGGGAGACGAAGGTTGCAGGGAGCTGAGATCACACCACTTCACTCCAGCCTGGGTGACAGAGTGAGACTCCATCTTAAAAAAAAAAAAAAAAAAAAGAAGAAGAAAGAAAAAGAAAAATAAGCAGACAGGTTTTCCTGCGTAATAAGAAATTGATGAAAGATTTTAAGAAGGGAAGAAGCAGATTGGATTTATGTTATAAGAAGATGATCTGGTGCTGTTTGGAGAATGTGGCTGGTGGCAGGTAATGTAGTATTAGGGAAAACCTGTTCTGAGGCTGCTACAGTCACGCAGGTGGGAAGTCCTGGTGGCTTAGTGAGGGGGAGTGTGGACAGTAGGGAAGTGGATGGGAGGTGGAGATATTTGGGAGGCAGACTGGATAGGAATGAGGAGACTCACCTGGGGCAGTTGAGTCAGGCAGTTAAGAGGCATGTGGGACTCCTAGGAGAGGTGTAAGCTGCTGTGTGGACAGCGGTGTGTGCTCAGGAAGCACATTTCAGGGGCGATCATGAGTCCAGGCTTGGACTTGCAGGCTTGAGGTCAGTTGGGTATGTGACTGGTGCTCAGAAAGAAAGGGCTGGGCTAGTGAGGGACACGGAGGGATTGTCTGACTGTGGGTGAAATTGACCCCTTGGAAATGGATGCTTTGGCTGGAGAGAAAGTGACAAGAAGCCAGGGCAGCCCTAAAGAGCTCTGGAGGAGACTCCAACCAGGAGGAAGAGGGCCAGCACACAAATCAAGGCAAGGCCAAGGGGCAGGGACGCTGGAGAACAGGGCAGGCAAGAGGGAGGGAGAGTCAAATGGGTTAGAGCTCCTCAGGGAGCTCACTAGGAGCCCTTAGCCTTGTTTAGGCCCCACAGCAGATGCAGATGCCTTGTGTTAAAATGGGAAAACCCTTCTCCAGTGGCCTGGAGTAAGGGGCGACCTTGTTGTTCCGTGGCAAAGCCACGTCTCCTGGTTCTCCGTGCAGGGTTCTTCCCACTGCACCATGCTGCCTCTTAAAATCTCGAATGAGTGTTACTCCAGGCTAAATCCCTCGGTTTACCCCTATTTCATTGTGAACAAGTGCGGTTACTTTAAGGTACAAGAAAACAGTCTGCCACTGCAGTCCAGTCTCTGGATTGTCTCCTGTTGATGACACCTTTTGTTATTTATTTTGCTAACTCTTCCTTATTGATAACCAAAGGGCCTTTTAACTGCAATAGGGGAGACCCCGGGAGGCATTGCCACAGGATTTGTGAGTGATGTTGTAGTGCCACCCAGTGGCTGACTGCTTAAATTACAACCAAGCCTTAAAAATGAGGGACGCATTAAAAAAGAAGGGAATGATAATAATGGATTAAGAATAATAAAACCCATAAAAGGATGAATATATTTAAAAGAATATTTGTTAATTTTAATTGTGGAAGTTTTAATTGATCATGTAATCCATGAATATATGTTTAGAATTTATACTGTGCAAGACAGTGGCCAAGATGCTGGGATGGAAATAAAAACGTACATGAATCCCTAGCTACAAAAAGTGTACCAGAGGCCAGGCGCAGTGGCTCATGCCTGTACTTTGGGAGGCTGATGGGGGTGGATCACTTGAGGTCAGGAGTTTGAGACCAGCCTGGCCAACATGGCAAAACTCCATCTCTGCTAAAAATACAAAAATTAGCCAGGTGTGGTGGTGTGCGCCTGTAATCCCAGCTACTTGGGAGGCTGAGGCAGGAGAATTGCTTGAACCGGGAGACAGAGGCTGCAGTGAGCTGAGATTGAGCCACTGTACTCCAGCCTGGGTGACAGAGTGAGACTCCGTCTCAAAAAATATATACTGGAAGACATCACCCCAAGCAGATATTAAGCAAAGTAGCATGCACAAGGCAATAATGAAAAATAGGTGATGACGTTATTTACTCATTAATTATTTGGGGGTAGATGTGGTAGTTTGGAGGGGAGTGAAATTGATGAGGACTGCGGTGAAATGGAAGCAGAAACCTTGAAGTGAGAACCGAACAGCCTCAGGTCCTCTGTCTCATGTCTTTGAGCCTCAGCTTCCTCCTTTGGGAATGAGGTCGTAGGTACAGGGATGACTTTCTGCTTCACAGGGTGGCAAGGATTCCATGAGAAGAATGTATTAACACACTGTTGTGTTGAGGCTAGATTCATACATGGTGGCAGTTATTACTGCTACTGTTATGATTATGATATTGTTGGTGGAGGGATAGCAGAATTGGAGCTACGGTAAAGACTACTCTGACCTCATGGAAGCACGCGTGATTGGGACAGAGGGTGTGGGTGTGGAAACTGCAGGGAATAAGATTGGCCCGTGTGTGGAAGGGAGATTGTCCCCATTGTAGGTGTTGGTGAAAGCAATGGCACCAGGAAAGGGGAGACTGAAGAAGACTCATTGACGGTTGCATGAGGCAGTGGGGAGAAGATCAGGGTTAAGGAGACGAGGGAGATTGGCGCTTGGAACCCATGCAAGAGATAACAAGACCATGGGCCAGGTGCTTGGCAGTGGGAGGAAGGTAAGACGGGAGCATGAGATTTGGGTTTTGGTCCAAAGCGAGATGTGATCGACTTGGTCATGAGAAGGACATGGAGAATGAAGGAAAGAGGGTGACAAGGCTGGCAGCTGGATGGTGAGCTTAGAACGATGCAAGAAACAGAGTCACTCTCTTCAGTGACAGGGAAGGAGGAGGCAGAGGGCTGAGCTCAGCTTTGACCCAATGTGTGAGATGAATTAACAGGGCAAGAGGATGCAAGAAAGTTTCTAGAAAACAGTTGGGGATATAGGATAAGACCAGAAAGTTAAATTTGGGAACCACAAAAAATAGAGGTCTTTGATTAATTCAATTAATAACATTGTGTCCTAAAGAAACTTTATAAAAGAACATCGGGTATATCTGGATAGATTGTTTTTAAGTGTAAAAATAAGAAGAGGCTTGAAGGGATTGAAATGTCACCCCAGGCATGGCATGAGCACAGTTTATTGGGTGGACCCTCCGTTGTGCTAGGCTCAGGCTCAGGCTCAGGCTCAGGTAGGGGGAAGAGGAGAGGTTTGGGAGAGAGACTCACTGGTCCAGGCGTGAATTTGAGCTTGCTAGATGTGAGGGCCTGAATAAGTTACACCTTCCTTCATCTATATGGGAATCATAGCCTACATTTTTCAGTGTTACTGGTTGCATTAAATAAGGTAAGGTATGCAGCATGGCAGCCACAAAATCCATAACCAAGCCTAATAAATACATTCCTTCCCCTTCCTGTGACATTTTTGATGATCAACGTCATGGTCTTAGAGTTCAAGGGTGATTTGGAAAATCTGTATAATTAGTATAACAAAAGCCTCTTTCTTGTTTGTTCAGTTATTCATTTATTTACACTTTGCACTGATTTAACTTCTGGCTGAGAAGGAGTGGGAAGTCATGGCAGAAAAAGTGTGGCTGTACATATATTTGTAGGTGCTTCTCCTAGTGCTCCTACTGATAAAATGACAAGCAATTTCTTAGATTTTTGTCATTCCCCATAGGTTTTGGTCCCTGGGGCAACCAGATCATTGCCAGCCAAAAAGGCTGATTTGAAGATTTTGGTTTTTGAAAAGCACAATACATGTCCTCTTATCTTTTGGTCTCTTTTACTAAGTTGTTATGAAATAAAAGTAATTTTATCTTAGCCCTGTTCAAGAGACATTCTAGACTTAGGCAACCGACAAGGGACAAAATCCTAAAGGAATGCCCTGGCCTCAGAAGACAGGGAGGCCGGCGATTCCGTGTCCGCTTTCATCTCCTTCATCCTTTATTTGTACAGCTGGCCGGAGAGCCTCCTGCTGCTCTAGGGAGGCGCAAATAACAGGTTTGATGACACGGTGTCAATCTGGCCTTTGAACCAAAAGAGAGAAAGAAAGGAAGAGATGATCTAGTGGCTTCACATGGCATGTCCGACTTTCCTCAGCTGTCAAGCTGATTGTCATTTCTGGATTCAGCGGCTCTGCCTTCTGACTTCACCGTCTCACACTGAAATTCAGAAGCTACAGAGGCAGTTGCGTGCACACGGTAGCCAAAAAACCCAGGGGTGCTGTGCGTCTGAAAGACAGCCATTCCACTGGGTGGTTTTTCTCTTTTTGCTCGACTGAATCTGGCACAGCAGCCTGTTTTATAGCAGGTTATCGTCGGTGGTGGAGAGTGCGGGGTTAGGACTGGGTGAAATATTTCTTTAAAGATTTTTTTTAAATGATGCAAAATTCCTGTGATTATTTAATGATTCTCTAGTTATAAAAAAGTCTTTTATGGGCCTATTACTTATGTCTATTTGTCCTGAAGTGAATTCTCTTATAATCTTATGAAAAAGTAAGCCTGCGTATTTATTCGTAAGCACAAGTTCTTTCACTGACCCATCCTTTTACATGAAACAATTTAAAGAAAATAGAATTATTCTCTGTATGCTGTGAATAAACTATTTACTCAAATTAGGTGACCTAACAAATGACTATTTCAAAGATTGGTATTTGGGAAATTTTGGTGAGCAGCTTTCTGACAGATTTTGTGCTGTTATTCAAGGTTTAATGTATTTCCTTTAAAAATTTATCATGTAGCGGAATACTTATTAATATGAAAAAGCCGCACTAAATACAAAATCACAAAGTCTTCAAAAAAGGAGACATTTATGTGTGTTTTTCCACCTGCAAAGTAGGAGTAGTATTTGCCATTTCATACGGTTGAAAGAAAGGCATAACAACACCTACATTATAGCTCAACAGCAGAAAGCACCAACATCCCTGTTATTCAGAGTCATTGCTCGTGGTGTGAAGTCATACTCTGCACACTGCTGTGGAATCATTGCCATTTTGCATAGCTGCTTTTTTTTTTTTTTTTTTTTTTTTTGATACGGAATCTGGCTCTGTCACCCAGGCTGCAGTGCAGTGGCCGGATCTCAGCTCACTGCAAGCTCCGTCTCCCGGGTTTACGCCATTCTCCTGCCTCAGCCTCCCGAGTAGCTGGGACTACAGGCGCCCGCCACCTCGCCCGGCTAGTTTTTTGTATTTTTTAGTAGAGACGGGGTTTCACAGTGTTAGCCAGGATGGTCTCAATCTCCTGACCTCGTGATCCGCCCGACTCGGCCTCCCAAAGTGCTGGGATTACAGGCTTGAGCCACCGCGCCCGGCCTGCATAGGTGCTTTTAACCAATGTTCTAGGAATGACAATTTAGAGACATAAGAAAGCATTTACACTTATCCCTTTGCATCCTTGGGGAATTGGTTCCAGTTCCCCTGTAGATACCAAAGTCCATGGACACTCACGTCCCTGATACGAAATTGCATAGTATCTGCATATAACCTATGCACTTCCTCCCAAATACTATAAATCATTTCTAGGTTATTTAGAATTCTATGTAAATGCTATGTACAGTATATAGTTGTTATACTGTATTTTAAAATTTTTAATTTTTGTTGTGTTGTTCTTTTCTGTTTGTTGATTTTTAAACATTTTCCATCTGGATCGATTGAGTCCTCAGACTGGGAGCCTGGGATATGGAGGGCCGCTCGTCTTGCCTTGTGCCTGCTCTAGGGGGGGCGGTGGTAGAGGTGGGCTACCTTATGGTACCTTGCCTTGTGGTAGAGGTGGGCTACCTTATCATTTTGTGAAGTGTTTGTTGTTCTCTGCCTTTCTTACCATCATGACCTTGGGCACTTAGACTCAGCCCTCCAGGAGCAGAGGTTGGGTGGCTGTGAGTTTGGGAGAGACAGACAAGTAAAGAGAGGATGATAGTCACAGGTGAGAGTGTTACTGCAGAGGCATCTTGGAGAGGCATCTCCTTCTCCAGAACAGGGGCAGGAGATCAGGGGAATCTTTCCACTGGAGCCTTGAGAGATGAATCAGCCAGAGGCAGAGAGGGGGCGCTCCCGGGACAGGACAGCCTGCGCGAACGCTGTGAAAGAACTGAGCTTGTTTAGAAATCTGGTGCAGGGAGGTCAGGGTGGCAGGCTGGGAGGAGGGAGGAGATGGGAAGACAGAGAGAGGGGCTAGCATCCTTCAATAATGCAAATAACCATTCCCTGCCTTACTTTTTTTTTTCCCCAAAGTATTTTGTAGGGGCAGGGTGCAGTGGCACACACCTGTAATCCCAGCACTTTGGGAGGCCAAGGCAGGAAGATCACTTGAGGTCAGGAGTTCTTTCTCTCTCTCTCTCTCTCTCTCTCTCTCTCTTTTCTTTCTTTCTTCTTTCTTTCTCTCTCTCTCTCTCTTCTTTCTTTCTTCTTCTTTTTTTTTTTGAGACAGAGTCTCGCTCTGTAGCCCAGGCTGGAGTGCAGTGGCGTGATCTTGGCTCACTGCAACCTCTGCCTCCCTCCTGGGTTCCTACCATTCTCCTGCCTCAGCCTCCTGAGTAGCTGGGACTACAGGCGCCCGCCACAACACCCGGCTAAGTTTTTGTGTTTTTTGTAGACATAGGGTTTCACCGTGTTAGCCAGGATGGTCTCCATCTTCTGACTTTGTGATCTGCCTGCCTCGGCCTCCCAAAGTGCTGAGATTACAGGCGTGAGCCCTGCACCCAGCTGAGGTCAGTGGCTCAAGACCAGCCTGGCCAACATAGTGAAACCCCGTCTGTACTAAAAATACAAAAATTAGATGCGTGTAGTGGCACACGCCTGTGGTCGCAGCTACTGGGGAGGCTGCGGCAGTAGAATCACTTGAATCCGGTAGGTAGAGGTTGCAGTGAGCTGAGATCACACCACTGCATTCCAGCCTGGGAGAAGGAGTGAGACTCCGTCTCAAGAAAAAAAACCCCAAAAAACAAATTATTTTATATGGCATTTTCTCAAATCAGCACACATTTCTATACCTAATGAAGTTTTATTATTCTTGCCGTGGTGTTAAACATTTCCACTCCCTTTTTTCCCCTCTGCAAACTTCCCATTAGCTCACTGGATTCGGTATTACATGCCTAAAATGAAACACATTAAAGAGATTTATAGTCAGTTAATTGGCTGTCTATTTGTCAGTTACCCTTTTATATTCAAGCGTGCATTTTGGTATGTATCTAAATAATACATTACTGTAAAGTACTGCATTCACAAAAGATAATTTGGGGGAGTTTATGCATATAAATTGCATGCAAGATGAAAAGATCGTTCCCAAACTTAATGAAAAAGCATTTATTTCCTGAATTTTATGTTTAGAAAACATGGGAGCTTTTAAATTATGTTAATTAATCTTATTTCTAACAACAGGTTAGACAGAAAGGTGCTCTGAAGTGGTTATTTTTACTTTTAGATTGTAGTTTAGAATTTGTGCAGTTATCTATTTTAAGTTGATAAGCCCTCACAATGCCCCAAATGGTTTGTGCTTGTGTAATTACACTTCATATTTTATTGTTGTCTTTTTCGTAATACATATTTATGTATCTAAGTTTCCTTTAAAATTCTAAGCTTTTAGCATTCATAGGGATATCAATAAATAGTAGCTATTTAACAATGATGAATGAGCATGAAGAAACGGGAGAATACATATAAAATATAGTTTTGATTTGTAAAATTTAGGCAGATGTTAAAGGTTGTCGATCATGTTTGTTGAGTTAATGACTTAATGGTGAACAAGAAGTGGTAATTAATTTTTATTATAAAGTCACTTCTGCTGATGGTAAGATGTACACAAAGTATGAGGTTGGTGAAAAAGTAATTGTGGTCTTTGCTGTTGCTTTTAAAAGGCAAAAACCACAATTACTTTTGCACCAACCTAATACAATGTAAAATTGCCCTGGCTTGTGTTTTCATTTCTGAGACATGCAGTTTCTTTTATGCCCTAGCAATGTTCATTTATAAATGTCTATTTAGGGAAAGTGTTTGTTCTTTTGTTTCTCTACTAGTGGGATTATATGACATACTATTCTGTGGCTTGTTTTTCTCGTTTAACAATTATCCGTTTATAACAATAATATATAATAACAATAGTTAGCATTTGTTATGCCAGGCACTATGCTAAACACCATTACATGCATTATTCTTTTTATGCTCATAAGCCATTAACAGATAAAGATGTGGAGGAACAGAGAGGTTAAGAAACATACCTAAGGTTACACAGCAAGTCAGTGTGGTCCTGGACTTCAAACCCAGGAGGCTGACACATAACCTGGGTGCTCAGTCACTCTGTTTCTCCCTCATGAGCTTGGGGAGAATGTTCTATATTGGCCTGGCAGATGGACTTTGTTGGCGGCTTGCACGTGCTACTGGGGTCCCACACATCTTCCTCAGACCTGTTGTTTCTGTGCTCGGGCTCTGGGGGACTTCAGCTGCTGGCATCTGCGTCTGTCAGGGCTTTTTTCAAAGCCGCAGAGGCACAGTTGGCAGGCACTCCATGCCCATCACTAGGGCCCTCAGCCAGGGAGATAAATACCCCCACTCCCTTCCCCTAGGGCAGGATAACACTGAGATGTGGGCTCCCCTCAGAGTTAAGTCCCAGGTGTCCACAGCGTAACTGACCTGAAATTGCCCCTTTCTTGGCTGCCCTCACTTCCCTGGGTCTCACTCGGTTCCTGACCTGCACCTCATTCACTTCTCAAATGGAGAAGTTGGTCTCATTGACTTCTTGTCCTCTCTGTTGCTCCTGGAGCACCCCGATGAAGTCAGGCTGTGAGGGGTTTCGCTGTTTGAAGGCACCCTAATATATTCAGAGTCACAGGTTGGTGCCTTTCCCCTGGATTTCCAGTTTCTTTTGCTGTTGCATATAACACTGTGGTGAACGTTCTTGCACTATTCTTATGGGGTTCCTGCCCATCTCCCTTCTGGTGTCTGGGCCTGGCCAAGGCCAGCAGCACTATCTAAAGTGACATCCCAGCCAGGCACGGTGGCTTATACCTGTAATTCCAGCACTTTGGGAAGCTGAGGCAAGCATATCACCTGAGATCAGGAGTTCAAGACCAGCGTGGCCAACATGGTGAAACCCAGTCTCTACTAAAAATACAAAACTTAGCTGGGTATGGTGGCATGCAACTGTAATCCAGCTACTCGGGAGGCTGAGGTGGGAGGATCCCTGGAACTCAGGAGGTGGAGGCTGCAGTGAGTCAAGATCACACCACTGCACTCCAGCCTGGGAAACAGTGAGATCCTGTCTCAGAAAATAATAATACTAAATAAAAGTTAAAAAGAGTGACACCCCAAGTGTAGATCAGGACCAGGTGTGTCTTGGTTACTGTTTCTTCCCATCAGGGTGCTCTCTGACCTTCTACCCAATGTGGGGTTGGCCACATCAGGAGCTCTGGCCTGCAGGCTATGGGATTGTCTGGGGCCCTGTGGCTGAGCCCTGGTTTCGGAGGGTGGCTGCCTAGCAGAACACTTCCACTTGCCCATGAAGTGTTTCTTTCATGGGATTGCATCACATTGGGTTGCCAGAGCAGGGCTGGCATGCTGATTTCGGGTGACTCAAGTTTTTATGTAGATGGGACTCCGCAACACATATTTTGCTCAGGGCCCTGCACTCCCAAGGGGCAACCCTATATTAGCCCTGGAGACCTAAGACATCTGATCTGAGCAGATATCTCCTAAACCCTGCCAAGCTTTTCCGTCCATGCATCAAGATTTACTTGCTTATTGAATGCAGTAATCCATGCTGTTTTGTGAGGCACGAAGTTATCAAATATTTTTTCTTAAATCTTTGCAAACATTTTGAGAGGTCTGAAAAATTGCAGGTCGAACTCTTGACCTCAGGTGATCCGCCCGCCGCGGCCTCCCAAAGTGCTGGGATGACAGGTATGAGTCACCGCACCTGGTCGGGATGTCACTTTAGATGGTGCTGCTGGCCTTGGCCAGGCCCAGACCCCAGAAGGGAGATGGGATGGGGCCCTGGGGCATGGGTTCTGAGGTAGGAGGCCCCGTAAAGCTTCTTCACTTAAAACAAGAGGTGGTCTTTTCATTCATGGAAAGTTGGATTACATAAATTTAATGTGACATGGAGACTAATTCCAAAATATGACTAAGAAATTAGATAAAAGCAGCGCAAAAAGAAATGTTGCCCTTCGAAAGGGCAGGCAAATCGTTAGTTATTTGAAGTAAATAAAAGATCTGGCAGTTTCTCTTACTCTATTTGTGTCACGAACATAAAGGTAAATACAACTTTAATGTTTTAGTTTCTTGCTTCATTAAAAAGCCTAAGATCTCTAAATTTGATTGACAGAATGAAAATAGTAAGATAACTATAATCAGTTGATATATGTGTTTCTGTGTACACACATACTGCACACATACATACATACATGAATACATGTGCAGTACTTGAAATGTATCATATAGCTTAATACAGATTGAACAGGGCAATGCCACTATTATGTTTTAATTAAATCAATCATTTTCTTTTCTTGTCTTTCTTTTCATTTCCTTTTCCTTTTCTCTTTTCTTGTCTTTCTTTTCTTTTTTATGAGATGGAGTCTGTCTCTGTCACCCAGGCTGGAGTGCAGTGGTGCGATCAGCTCACTGTAACCTCTGCTTCCCAGGCTCAAGTGATTCTCCACTTCAGCCTCCCGAATAGCTGGGACTAGAGGTGCATACCACCATGCCCAGCTAATTTTTGTATTTTCTGTAGAGATGGGGGGTCTCACTTTGTTGCCCAGGCTGGTCTTGAATTCCTGAGCTCAAGTGAACCTCGTGTCTCGGCCTTCCAAAGTGCTGAGATTATAGGCATGAGCCACCATTTCCAGCCATTTGTTTCTATTATCAGAGTTTGTGCATATCTAATTTCCAAGTCTTCTGTAGGCCTGAATGACTATATGTTTGTATTAGAAGACAGTAATTAAGAATTGCACCCCCATTTCTTTTTAATCTTTCTTCTCAGGGTCCACCAGGACCACCAGGGCCACAGGGTCCAATTGGGCCCCTGGGAGCCCCAGGACCCACTGGGCTTTCAGGAGAGAAAGGAATGAGAGGGGACCGTGGCCCTCCTGGAACAGCAGGGGACAAAGGAGATAAAGTAAGCCACATCTTATATGCAGATTCACATGAACCACTCACCAGCAGTACTGTACCGGTTTTTGTTTTTGTTTTTTTAAGACAGTTTTGCTCTGTTGCTCAGGCTAGAATGCAGTGGTGGGATCTCAGCTCACTGCAGACTTTGCCTCCCGGGTTCAAGCAATCCTCCCACCTCAGCCTCCTAAGTAGCTGGGATTACAGGCGCATGCCACCATGTCCAGCTAATTTTTGTATTTTTAGTAGAGATGGGGTTTCACCATATTGGCCAAGCTGGTCTCGAACTCCTGACCTCCAGTGATCCACCTGCCTCAGCCTCCCAAAGTGCTGTAATTACAGGCGTGAGCCACTGTGCCTGGCCAGCACTGGAGTTTTACGACCATGAGTAGTATATACTTGAACCTTATAATAAATGAAGTCCCTGAACTCCTCTGCAAGAATCCATCCTCATTCTTGGCCCCTTTCCAGAGGAGCATGCTCTTCTGTGCCTTTAAATACATGTGTGTACCCAGTGAGAAGTTACACTGTTTCATGGCTTTTTATAAAACCTACATGGCATTACCTATATGCATCACATGGAGGCTTTCTCTTTTCACTCAGCAAGATGTCTTAGAGATCATTCCTTATCAGGTTACGTAGATTGAACTTATTCCTGAAAAAACATTTTATAATATGCCATAGTATGAATAAAACTATAGTTTATTCCCTGTTGATGAGCACTTGAGATTCTACCCCAACTTTGGGTAGTGCAGGTGTGCAAAAATAATCCTATAAATTGCCTGTGTTCACATTGAAGGGTTACTCCAGGATCGAGATTCTGAGCAGTTAGATTTCTGTTCACAGCATGTCGAATGATTTATTTAAATCAGTACTGCTGGTTGTTTTCCCAAGTACAAAAAAAAGCGCAAGAGTTCATTCTTAAATGTTGGCTTTTAGACTCTTATATGTAAAAAATAGGTGGCAATGACTGCTCCGCATGTTTAAATCTGAGTAATTAATTGTTAATGTTTTCGAGGAAATCAGCTTATTAATTTAGTAATTTTTATAACTTTGTTTTATTTTCTGGGATTTTAGGGCCCAACTGGTGTTCCTGGATTTCCAGGTTTAGATGGCATACCTGTAAGTATCCCTAAAATTTCTCCACTTTTTTAAAAAAGGCAGAAGTACTCATCAAAATCCTTAAAACCGCATGTATATATGCATAAAATATATATTTATATAAACCATAAGATATGTATAGCAAATATTTGCTATATATACTACAAGCACAATAGTATATATATATTTTTTCACCATAATATATATCTACATATATAAAAGATATATATTAGATAGACAAGATATAGAATGCATTAGGTTGGTGCAAAAGTAATTGTGGTTTTTGCTGTTACTTTCAATGGCAAAACCCACAATTACTTTTGTACCAAATATGTATATAAGATATATATAGTATGTACACTATACAATATGTCTTATATTTTACATAAACTATAGTATATACTATATATCATATCTTACATATAGTTTATATATTATATATCTTATATCTTACATATAGTTTATGTATTATATCTGTTAATTATATATTATATAACATATAAAACATGGTACAAGATATATTAATATAATATATATTATGGTGCATGGTATGTATATATATATCAAATTCTTTTTATATTTTCTCATTTTAGTGCATGAAAGGGTGTTTACATTTAAATTTGGTACAATAACTCCCAGAGCAAAACACTTTACTTGGAAAG
The DNA here is from genome assembly GCF_009764315.1 of Trachypithecus francoisi. Classification (NCBI taxonomy): domain Eukaryota; kingdom Metazoa; phylum Chordata; class Mammalia; order Primates; family Cercopithecidae; genus Trachypithecus; species Trachypithecus francoisi. The sequence goes on from NW_022681458.1 coordinate 13,756,563, forward strand.
CAACATTTTCAAACAGGTTAGAGAAAAAATTCCAAAATATGAACTAGGCATACTTGTTATGTCAAGTAGAATGTTCTTGAAATAAATACATACTCATAAGAAATGTTTTTATTTGCGGATGAGTCCTAATATTTGTAGTGAGCTTAATACTCTGATTTCTCATATGAAAATGAAATGGAAATAAAAAGAGGTAAGTGGGAGCTTTATAATTCTTTATAGTATTTCTAAGGATTTTAAGGAAGGTCCCCTCCTCAATTTCCCAGAGTACCGCAAGCTAAATTAGTTCAAATTTGTTATCTTAAAGATATTTTAGGTTTTATTTTCACATGCTACATAGCCTTTTGGGGTAGAGAGAAAGTTTCACAAAACGAAACAGTAAATGTGTGAATCACAACTGCCATAATTTGAGTATTCATATTATGCATAATCTTTGTGTTATGATATTTTTGCAAAAATGCTTCACTTATAATGTTGTTTTCTGCAGGGGCACCCAGGGCCTCCTGGACCCAGAGGCAAACCTGGTAAGTGTGGCTACAATGGTTCAAGAGGTGACCCAGGGTTTCCAGGAGGAAGAGGAGCTCTTGGTCCAGGAGGCCCCCCAGTAAGACACCCACAGCTCATCTTAACAGGAATCTTAAGTGAAAAGGCCCTATGGTGGCACAGGCTTGATGTATTCAAGAAGCAGAGTTAATACAAGTGTGTCTGGGGCATTGTCAACAAATGGGGGTGGCTGGGGGATAAGGACAGAGAGATAGGCAGGACTTAGAACATGCAGCGCTTTGTGGATGATGGAAGGAGCCTAGATTTTCTCATCCATGTTAGGTAAAGGCACTGGATGGTTTTAAGGAAGGAAGCAACATGATCTGATTGATGTTTCATTAAGACGTCTCTGGCTGCTGTGAAGAGACTAGATAGAAGGGAAAACAGCAGAGAGACCAGATAGCAAAATGTCAGTTGTTTATCATTCAGGGTTAATTGCAGAAACATAAACCCCACTAGGTATTTTGAACAGAAAGGAATCTGATACAGGGAGTCTGGCACTTATTATAATAGTTGGAAGAGTAAAACTTAGGACCACACGAGACCACTGATGTCAAAGGTTCACAGCTAGCTGAGATCCAGAGTCAGGAAGCTGTAACTGCACTGTGACCACGGCCTCTCACCCCACATCTAGACACTAGCAAACAGAACACTCAAGTTTTTGCTTTCCTGCTTGGTGGCAGCAACAGACCAGGAAGAGAATCTCTTCCAAACTTCTGCCTTCCACATCTCCTAGGTGGAACCTAATTCACATGCATCTATAAAGGAGTCTGGGCAATGAAGTTTGTATCTTTCTAGTCCCTGTAATGCAAGAAAAGCCATTCGAAAAGCTTTGGAATGGATGTCCAACAACAGTTGATAGTATCCAGCACTGGAGGGAAACCTTACGGCTCTCAGCATTTTTTTCTTCAGAATTTTGGACTTTCATTTAAACACAACTAGAGCAAGAGCTAATGCCCATATTCCTTTTCTCTCTCTCTTTTTCTTCACTTAAAGATCAGAGATCATGTGACCTTTCAAAATTGTTTTTCTGTGATTTTTTAAAAAAGTATTTCTCCCTTCCTTAATCAAATATCATTTCACAGGTTTCTTTCTAGAAAGTTTTCTTAGCATGACCACCATAATCATTCATTCTGCTGTCACTCGTGAGTCTCCCTTTTGCTCCAGATCCTAGAGGAACTGATCTGAACACTAAACTTAAAAAGAATTTCCATACTGACATTTTTCTTCTGGTATCAAATAAGAACAACCACCACCTTTCATTGTTAAGTTTTTCAACCATCCTTTACTTTCAAACTCAGCCATTTGAAAACTCAAGTGCAGTCTGGCGAATGCACATTTATTAAGCTCCTCAAATCAGGCCAAACCTCATTCTACAGATTCATGAGCATTCAAGAGAGCAAGGGTTCTCGGTTTTAACTTTAACATAGCATGCAGTACCGACCACAATCCTGAAGTTTGTCGTAATGGTCTCTGTGCAAAACAACCAACTTCCCCTTGACTCATTTACTGTACAGACACCCCTCACTTTGCACAGTAATGTTAAGAATGACCAGGCAAACTAAAAACCACACAAAGAAACCTTATCAACTGATGAGAAAATTACTATTGTCCCATGACCTATAAAAAGTTTTGTTAAAACATTAGAAACTTTGTCAGTTATAAATATATAAGGAAACGAAAAAACTAAATATTTATTTAATATACTGTAATTTGAAACATTGAGAACCAAAGTGTTTTATTTCTTTGTAAAAACTTATCAAGAGTAGTTTCAACAGTACTTGCCTTTTTCTCATCATATAACTTGCAATACTAAAGGAATATGTCTTTTATGTTTTGATGAAGTATGATACTCCTTTCTAAGTTTGGATCTGTTTCCAGTGTTGTGAAGTATCTCTAAGGGTTCCTTTAATGTGAAGTTTTCATCGGTGTCACTTTACGTAGGACACTGTCATCCTTTTCATCACAACCGCTTTCCTGGTTTATCTTTACTAAATTTTCTGGCTGCAAATACAGTCTCTCAAATGACAACAATATCGTTATTCCCATGATGAGCTATTTCTTCTATAACTCCACTTATGTTTTACTTGAATTTCATTTCCAGCATTACCGTTTTCATTTCTTTGCTTCATTTTCATCATTATTGGCCAATTTCCTCTTCCAACTATCCATTTTTGTAAAATGTTATTTGGGTTTATTGCTGGGAGATAAGGAAGCAAGCCAGCTACAAGCTTTGCTGTCTGTGTCTGTGTGTGCTCTGAATAATACGTGTGCAGGGGCCAATCACAGACAGACTTTGACAGAAATCATCGAAACTGACCCAATAGTCCCGTAGATGTTCTTTGGATCAACGTAGAAATGGATCCTTCTGATCTTAAAGTTTGAAACCTCTGTGTTTTATCTGAGTTCCTTCCTCAGGAGAGGACCCCTAGGCCTCTCAAAAAGTATCAAAGAACTGAAACTCACCAGATCATGTCATCCAGACAATGAGATGCCAAACCCCTGACTGTGTTTCCTTACCTAGGTCCTGTTTTCCAACATATTGTTACATTTCTTCCCTGCTATGTGCACCCCTGATTTTAGTCAGTCTAGGAGATGGACTTGAGACTGATCTCCCATCTGTTGAGCTGCAGCACCCAATTAAAGCCTTCTTCCTTGGCAGTAGTTGTCCTCTCAGTCATTGGCTTTCTGTGCAACATGTTTTGGTAACATCATGTGATCATGCAGTAATCACAATTCACATCTGTTATTTATATAGTGATTTGTGGGCTGAGGGGCTAGCAATGAAGTTTGTACGTTATGCAAGTACTCAGTTAATATACAATGGTAACTGAAATTTGAACCATGGTTTTGGAGAACTGGTGTTGTTTAACTTAACTATGAAACTGAAATTCATTCAGACTGGAACTGTGCAAAACCAAAACTGCAGATACTAGCAAATCTGATTTCTCAAATAAATTGTTGATGTAATTTAACCTTAAACTGTTAAATATCTCCCATCAGAAGCCAAGTCAAGCAATCCTCTAAGAGAGATTAACTTTGAAATGTATATATCTTTCATATAAGCTTGATGTATAAAGATGGTAGGATTTTTATGTGGTAACCAAGAGAAGTTATATTAAGAATTGAAGTAGGATATTAAGATGTTAAGTAGGGAAACCATGGGGAGGGGGATTGATACACTGAGGTATTTCATTAACTTTAAGAAACTAGCAACTATATACAAAAACCTTCCGAAAGGAATATGTTATGTTTTTTTAAAAGAATACTTAGGCCTGTTTTGAATACAAGTACTGAAATGGATAAAATCTCTCTCACTATATATGTATATATATTACTGTTTCTAAGTCATAAATTAACAATTGCGGCCGGGCGCGGTGGCTCAAGCCTGTAATCCCAGCACTTTGGGAGGCCGAGACAGGCGGATCACGAGGTCAGGAGATCGAGACCATCCTGGCTAATACGGTGAAACCCCGTCTCTACTAAAAAAAAAAAAAATACAAAAACTAGCCGGGCGAGGTGGCGGGCGCCTGTAGTCCCAGCTACTTGGGAGGCTGAGGCAGGAGAATGGCGGAAACCCAGGAGGCGGAGCTTGCAGTGAGCTGAGATCTGGCCACTGCACTCCAGTCCGGGCGGCAGAGCGAGACTCCGCCTCAAAAAAAAAAAAAAAAAAAAAATTAACAATTGCAAAATTAGTTATTTGTAGGAACAATGCATGTGTTTTATATTGTGAGGAAATTGAAAATTTTCTGCTAAATAGCTATATATAAGTAGATATTCTGTCTTAGAAGATTCCTTAACAGATCTTACCTGAATATGGAGTAAATATATGTGAGAACCTTAGGGTGATAATAATATGGAAGAGGATAAAGAAATGTCTGCTTGTTAATCATGTCAATAATTGACAATCATGTCAATAATTTTAACTGACGAGTAATATTTTATATAGAAAAGAAAATACTGAAATGGTAATACGCTATTTTCCTCTTAAGTGCATAAATATTTTATTTTCAGGGCCATCCTGGGGAAAAGGGAGAAAAAGGAAATTCAGTGTTCATTTTAGGTGCCATTAAAGGTATTCAGGTAAGTATTATGATCATGATGGATTAAAAGATTTTTTTTTTCCAAATAGGTAAGCCCATGCAGGATAAATAGACAGGATTTTTCTTCAAAATGTCCCTGAATACACCAATTTTTGTTATTACCCTGACCCTCAGGGATGGCACCATACTTTTGTGTGAAGGCATTGGCTTTAGTCATCAGTAAAATTCCAGCACTGCAAAATTCCGGTACCTCTGAACTAGTCAGAACTTCAAGGGATGTATTTATTTCAAGGTTTCTCAACTCCTGACATTTTGGGCCATATATTTACTTGGTGTGGAGCTGACTTGTGCATTATAGGATATTGAGCAGCATCCCTGGTCTCTGGCCTGTACTCATTAGATGCCAGTAGCATCCCCGACCTGTGAACTCCCCAAAGCGTATATCCAGACATTACCAAATGTCCCCTGGGGGGAAGTCACCCCAGTGGAGGACCACTTATTTATTTGTAATTAAAACATTGTAATATTAATACTTGCCATCCAGTACAGTAAAAGTCATGATTATTGAACTTGAAAATGGTGTAAACCTTATAGCACTTTGCTTGATACATTTAATGGTGTTGTGTTTTTAGCAGGGAGTGACGCACAGATGTTCAGAAATAAACTGTTGAGTGACCACCTCATCTCTCAGATGAGAAGCCATGGATGAGTGATGGGGATCAGTGGAAATTATGCCTTAACAGGAAAATACAGCCCATTTTCAAGATGTGTGGTCATTTCTCTTAAGGAAGAATATTCTGCAGCAATTAGATAGCACTTGTCCTAGATGGCTTCTATGAGACCCTAGGTTCTGTGCCACCCAGAATGGACACACCTGAGCAGTGATCCCTTTAGTGAGCTCACCGTTTATGTGTGTAGCCTCTGTGCCTGTTTGTCCTTCTTAAACAGCAAGAACGATGGATTTGTTTATAGCTTAAATGGTATAGTAATAAAGTAAATGTCAACAGCAGGGTCAGAACCAGTATGGTGTATTGGAAGGAGAGAACTGAAGCTTACTCTCCACTGTGACTTTAAGCAACTCCCTTAGCCTCCTCAGCCTCATGTTTGTTATTTGTGAAAGAAGATTCAAATAATATTTACCCTGCCTCTTTCTTAGTGTTGTTAAGACTGTTATAATAATTTATATTGCAGCACACTGTAAATGGTAATGTCCCATATCATATTATTTATAGTGAGCATTTTTTGTAATTGTGGTAATAGAGGACATGTGATATACAAATATAGAAGGGGGATAAATATAGAGAATTCCTTATCTTAAGGGGAAACAGAAGATCCCTAATAAAAATGATCTGTAAATCAATAACCCTTAGAGGCAATGCTCTTAAGAGTCTATATCCACTTTATACCCATTCTAATGGCTATGATAAAAAAAATCTAGCAATTGTTGGCAACTAATGGAGAGTTGGAGCCTTGTGCATTACTGATGGGAATGGACAATGGTGCAACCACTATGGAAGATAATATGGTAATTCCTCAGTAAATTAAACATAGAATTACTATATGACCCAGCAATTCTACTTCTGGATATATACCCCAAAGAACTGAAAGCAAGGACTTGAATGGATATTTGTACCTGCATGTTCATAGGAGCTTTATTCACAGTAGCCAAAAGGTGGAAGTAAAAGTGTCCATCAGCAGATGAATGGATAAACAAAATGTGGTGTATTCATCCAATGGAAGATTGTAAAAGCTTTAAAAAGGAAAGATGTTCTGACACATACAACAACATGGATGAACCTTGAAGATATAATATTATGCTAAGTGAAATAAACCAGTCAGATATTGTATGATTTCACTTATATGAAGTTTTAAAAATAGTCAAATTCATAAAGATGGAAAATGGAACGGTGGTTGCCAGTGGCTGGGGGGAAGAGGGATGGGGAGTTAGTGTTTAATGGGAACAGAGTTTCCATTGGAGGAGACGTAAGAGTTTTGGAGATGGATGGTGGTCATGGGTGAATAACAATGTGAATGTACTTAATGCCACAGAACTATCTGTACACTTAAAAATGGTTGAAAAGGGCTGGGCACAATGGCTCACGCCTGTAATCCCAGCACTTTGGAAGGCTGAGGCGGGTGGATTACCTGAGGTCAGTAGTTCGAGACCAGCCTGGCAAACATGGTGAAACCCCATCTCTACTAAAAATACAAAAAAATTAGCCAGGCATGGCAGCACATGCTTGTAGTCCCAGCTATTTGGGAGGCTGAGGCAGGAGAATCACTTGAACCAGGGAGGCGGAGGTTGCAGTGAACCGAGATGGCACCATTACATTCCAGCCTGGGCAACAACAGCCAGGCTCCGTCTCAAAAAAAAAGGTTGAAATGTTAAATTTGAACTTACATATATTTTACATTTTTTAAAAAGAGCCTTCATTCAAGATAATATATAGGCTTTGATCTTTTAAAATAGGTTGAGTCTCAGCGCAGAGTCACAAAGCGAGAGAGGTAGACAGAGGCTGGTGTGAGGCAATTTCCACCTGAGTTTCTTTTCTGTCCTCTCTAGGGTAGTCAAGGGGGTCAAGCTGTTTAGAAAGCATAGCAGGGTGTGGAACCAGACCAGCAACAGGTAAACTGTGAGGAAATGGGACCACTGGATTGAGAATTTAGAACAATTGAAATAAAGACAAAAATCTCATTATGATTCCCTGTCATTACTCCAGCGATCTTTCTCTGTTGGGTAGAAGGAGAATTCAGAACTTAAGGAGAAAGAAAATCACCTCCACATATCCCTTCCTCAATTTTAGTCAACACCCAAAAAATTGAACAAACTGCACAATTAGATGAGTCCAGATAATTTTTGTATGTATTTCTGTTTTTACATGATCTGTGTTTTAGGAATTTTGTGTGGACTTATAAAGCAATGCATTCTTATTTTTGCAGGGAGACAGAGGCGACCCAGGACTGCCTGGCTTACCAGTAAGTCTCCTGAGCAGGCTCTATGCTTCTATTTCCTCCTCAAATAGCCTATGATCCACGTTTTAATCCCAGCAAAGCCAGCGACATAATTTGTGTGGCTTACCTAGTGCAAAATGAAAATGTGGATTCCCCATTCAAAAATTATTAAGAATTTCAAGATGGCAACAGCAGAACATTAACTCAAGCTTGGGGCCCTGTGTAACTGCACCAGTCTCATGCCCATGAAGCTGTACTTGAAGCTCAGCAGGCTCCCTCCTGCCTTCCTCTTCTGTCTTCTAATGATCTTTTGGCATTACTCAGGTATATGCAGCTACTTCATATTTAGGAAAGTGAGTCCACTTAGCAACTACGTATAAAATATATACCAGGTAGAATAATCTTGCATTGCTTCTTGCTACCATTTTGCCTGGTGAATCAGTATTTATATATTATATTTAATATTTTACCTATCTTCATCTCTCCGAAATCTGCAATTCAATGATCATATTAGTCTTTCCAGTTTTTCAATATTTACAAGATTAAAATTGAGAGCAGTTTTGCCAACCAGGCGTGGTGGCTCATGCCTGTAATCCCAGCACTTTGGGAGGCCGAGGTGGGTGGATCACCTGAGGTTAGGAGTTTGAGACCAGCCTGGCCAACATGGTGAAACCCTCTCTCATAACACAAAATTAGCCAGGCGTGGTGGCATGTGCCTATAATCCCAGCTACTCAGGAGGCTGAAGCAGGGGAATCACTTGAACCCGGGAGGCGGAGCTTGCAGTGAGCCCAGATGGTGCCATTGCACTCTAGCTTGGGCAACAAGAGTGACATTCCATCGAAAAAGAAAAAGCAAAAAGGCTGGGTGAGTTGGCTCAAGCCTGTAATCCTAGCAGTTTGGGAGGCTGAGGCGGGTGGATCACAAGGTCAGGAGTTCAAGACAAACTTGGCCAAGATGGTGAAATCCCGTCTCTACTGAAAATACAAAAATTAGCCAGATGTGGTGCTATGTGCCTGTAATCCCAGCTACTTGGGAGGCTGAGTCAGAAAACTGCTTAAACCCGGGAGGCAGAAGTTGCAGTGAGCTGAGATTGCACCACTGCACTCCAGCCTGGGTGACAGAGCGAGACTCCGTTTTGCCTTCCAATAGTTAACCTATAATTTTGCCTTGTAACTTCTGGCTAGTGATGGAACTACTTTTCTGGATTGGTTTCCTTAGTATGATTGAAGCTCAGGTCCATGTAATAAATGTGATACCTCAATGTTGTTGTTAAAATAAATATCAGTTCATCCTCCTAAACAGAGCAATTTCATTACACACTCCCCAATCATTTGACTTGGGCAGAGTCAGCAGGAGCCTGGGGAACATCTCTCCACACTTCCAGGATTGCCTGTACCTTTTCTTGACAATTTGTGTATAATTGTGTTACAACTTACATGTTGTAGAAAATTTTGTATGGCTGACTCATCTTGATCTCAAATTAGGAACTATATTTCCCCAATTTGAGATCTTGCAGACCATGTTTTGAAAATATGCTAAGAAGAATAAATACATTAATATGTAATGTTAATTAATAATAATACTTTAAAAGCATCCTGATGTGTATCAAAATTGTAACACAGAATTTAGGAGTAGGTGGTAATGCATTTTCTTTGTTCTCCACTTTTGTTATTACAGGATGTATTTGTAAATAGGAAGATTGATCTCTGGGTCCTAAATTTGTAAATAGGAAGATTGATCTCTGGACCCTCAATGAAGGACTTTATTACAACTACCAGAATGCTACTACCTTTAGCTTGGTGCCTCTTTTTTTTTTTTTTGTGACAGAGTCTTGCTCTATCACCAGGCTGGAGTGCAGTGGCGTGATCTCGGTTCACTGCAACCTCCAACTCCCTGGTTCAAGTGATTCTCCTGTCTCAGCTGGGACAATCCCGAGTAGCTGGGACTACAGGCATCCGCCACCACGCCCAGCTAATTTTTGTATTTTTAGTAGAGACGGGGTTTCACCATGTAGGCCAGGATGGTCTCGATCTCCTGACCTTGCGATCCGCCCCACTTGGCCTTTCAAAGTACTGGGAATACAGGCATGAGCCACTGCGCCCGGCCTGCTTGGGGCCCTCTTAGGGCTGCATCAAACCTGCTGTTGAAAATGTCCTAGCAGGGCAGATACTGGGGGCTGTGATTTCTTTAGAGGTTTTTATTCACATGGGATCACACGTAACTCTTTCTGTGAAAGATGGTTACAATTTTGGTAACAGACGCACTGATTTTTCTCATGTTTAGGGATCTTGGGGTGCAGGAGGACCGGCAGGCCCCACAGGATATCCTGGAGAGCCAGGGTTAGTGGTAAGTACACCACTGCTGATGTAATCCCTTTGAAAACCAGATTCTGTATGAAAATAAAGAAGCAAAGTTGCCATTTTGGGTCAGACACAGGTGGGCCGTTTGAGAGATTATCATCGATGAATCAGTGAAAACCCACCAGTATCAGTGGGATTCCATCTTGAAGCACAGGTCCCCTGGGGAGGAGCCACTGACATCATCTTCACCGAAAACAACAGCCCATCCACGATAGAAACTCCATCATTGCATGTTTTAAAATTAAGGGTTTCCTAAATAGGACCTTGGAGCAACAAAAGAAGACATTCTGATTTCTACGTCTGAAGATTGATTTGTGTTTTTTTTTTTTTTTTTTTTTTTTGCCCTTGATTTAGGGACCTCCGGGCCAACCAGGGCTTCCAGGTTTGAAGGTAGGCAGTCATGAGCAAGATACATAAATAGAGCCCTGAACAATGAAATAATTGACCACTGTGTTTGTCAGAATTATGGCTTTCCTCTTATCAGATTTCCCAAAGTATTCAGTAAACTAAATTGTGTCGCCAGAAGCCTTAATAACTTTTAATTACTTTTTTAAAATGCAAAAGCAATTAGATTCTTTTTCTTTTCTTTCTCAGGGAAATCCCGGTGTGGGAGTAAAGGGGCAAATGGGAGACCCGGTAAGAATCCCCTCTTGTTCAGAGGAGCAGATGGCAAAGTGTGTGTGCTGCTCAGGGGTGGAGGCTGTTCTGATGATTTGAACTTGTATTCATTATCTAGTCACTGCCCAATTTTATGGCTGAGAACTTTTCTTTGCCGAATTATGATGGCACCATTACCCTTGACTGTAAAATGAAAGATCTGACAAAATTTAACACCACATTCAGGTTAATCTGTGTAACACATTTCACCCTAGCAAACAGAGATCGAACGTTTTTGACAATATATTCTGTCCAGAGTAACAATTTTGTCAAATCACGGATTTGTTTTGCTTAATTTCACATAAATCCTAAGTTCCACCCATAAATATGCATATAAATGCAAATGTAAATGACTGGAACCAAGAGCCCTGAGCAATACACGATCTCCAACCCACTCCTTTTCTACACCCCTCCTCCCCGTCTCTGCCCGCCACTCACACCCACTGTCCTTTTGGCCGAAGCATAAAACTTAGTAAGAATAAGCTTTAGAAAAGTGATTTAAGGGCTGGGCAAGGTGGCTCACGCCTGTAATTCCAGCACTTTGGGAGGCCGAGGTGGGCGGATCACGAGGTCAAGAGATTGAGACCATCCTGGCCAGTGGTGAAACCCCGTCTCTACTAAAAATACAGAAATCAGCTGGGCGTGGTGGTGCGTGGCTGTAGTCCCAGCTGCTTGGGAGGCTGAGGCAGGAGAGTCGCTTGAACCTGGGAGGCAGAAGTTGCGGTGAGCCGAGATCGCGCCACTGCACTCCAGCCTGGCGACAAAGTGAGACTCCGTCTCAAAAAAGAAAAGTGATTTAAGAAGGCAACTCACCTAGGGAACAATCTGAACGTCCAGCAGTAGGTGTGTGGCTCTTTCAACAACTTAGGGCAAGTCAATAGTAAGCATCTGCTTCATGTCAAGCCAGAACTGACACTGGGTGTGGGGATTTCGCAAGACAGACCTGATCCCTGCTCTCATGGAGTTCCAGCGTGATTGAATAAGTCATGGTATAGACATTTAACAGAACAGCACAAGAGTCAAAAGTATATATGAAGACTTCATGATGTGGGGAGGTGCCTGTGATATAATGCTGAACAGAAAGTACAGGTTACAAAAATATAAACAACTTTGTAAAAGCAACATCAACAAGAAAGACATTAAAACATACACAGAGAGGGATTTCTCAACCTCAGGCTGCTGCTATTTCATTGTTGTGGGGGCTATCCTGTGTATTACAGGATATTTAGCCACATCCCTGGCCTCTCCCCACTAGATGTCAGTAGCATCCTGTCCCTCCAATTGTGACAACTTAAAATGTATCTATACATTGTCAAATGTCCCTGCGGGAAGGGGTTGCCTAACTATCCCCTATCCCCCATCTTGAGAATCTCTGGCTTATAGAAATGACTGATTGAAAATATACCAAAACAATGTTTTTCAAGTTCGGGAAGCCATGGAGCTCTGGAATATGTTCATCAAAGCTACAGGAGCCCATACGCCACTGCAGAGTCCAGCAAGCATTGGCATCTTAGTCACTTTCCACGCCAGTCCAATCAGACACATTTGTAAACTCAGACTGTGGAATAACTTGGAAGTATTTGGCTATGAGATGGCCTTTCAAATGATCTCAAATGTGCTTACATTAATTCTTTTAGGTTGTCAGGTGAATGAACACATAATTTTATGATTTTGGGCTAGGCCCAGTGGCTCACGCCTATAATCCCAGCACTTTGGGAGGCCGAGGCAGGCGGATCACCTGAGGTCAGGAGTTCGAGACCAGCCTGGCCACCATGGCGAAGCCTCGTCTCTGCTAAAAATACAAAAATTAGCCGGGCATGGTGGCCCGTGCCTGTAGTCCCAGCTACTTGGGAGGCTGAGGCAGGAGAATTGCTTGAACCTGGGAGGCAGCAGTTGCAGCGAGCCAAGATTGTGCCATTGCAATCCAGCCTGGGTAACAGTCTCAAAAAATATAAAAAAATAAAAAATAAAATATTGATGCAGAATTCCCAGATGTTCTAGAACGTGTTTGCCCACTTCATTTTAAGAAACAGTGCCCTCATGTATACATATGAAACAAAGCTGCACGTTGTGCACATGTACCCTAGAACATAAAGTATAATTTAAAAAAAAGTAAAAAGAAACAGTGCCCTAAATGGGTGCTTCTAATTATGCCTACGTGATATAATTATGGGCCTTTTACATTTTAATTCTTCATAGTTTTCCTTCTTTGTACCTTTGACTATACTGAGCATATGGCAGTTTTACAATATGAAAAAAAAGCAATATGACCAATATTTTGAAGAAGGTGCCTGCTTGTCACCCTTTAAGAGTTTTGTTCAGGTTTATCTCAATTACAAGAATAAGAGTGGCTATCTTCACCAATACCTACTATGCATTTACTCATGTTCTGTTAATGTGTTTGTTCAATGGTTTATTCATGCAGCAGATATCTTTAGGGCAGGTGCTACACCAACACTGTGTTAAGTGCATAGATAAACCAAGTAAAAAAAAAAAAACAAAGCAGACAATGTTTCTAATCTGGCTTTTCTGCAATTTCCCAGGTTTAGGTAGAAATTGAACTCTTGTGGGTTTTTTTTTTTTTTTTTCATTTAAACTTGATGTTCTTCTAAAAATCCCAACTATCAAAAGCATTAGTAGTTTTTGTAATTATATATTAGGGAATTTACTGTTACCCTCAACACAGGAAGCCTTTTATGTATATTATCTATTCAATAGAAGAATAGTTTGAGGTAGGTAATATTACAATCTCCATTTCACAGAGAAGAAAAATGAGGTTTCAAGGAAGTAAGGAAATGTGGACTGAGAGAAGTTTTAAGGAACTTGCCCCGAGTGACAGAGTCGCTAAGGGCCTGGTTTGCAAATATGGGTGACCTATAGCCTGTTCTTAACTATGACAAAGAGGAAAGATCATAGTAAGTGTAGAATAATAGTAATACCCAGAAAAGCACAAAATATTTATCTTCTAATTAATGGTGAGAATTTATGATTGTGGCAAAATTCATTCAAGAAACATTCTTCAGTAGAAAAACATCTATCATGGCATAAATAAAAATTCTGGCTATTATTTTACAGTTTTAAAATATTGAAAAAAAATGAAATAATCTAATCTAACCAGAGTAGGATGGCTTAATACATCACAGTACATTCTTATGATAGATTATCGTATTGGCATTAAAAACCAAGATCATTACATGAGGCCAGGAGTTTGAGACCAGCCTGGCCAACATGGTGAAATCCCATCTCTACTAAAAATACAAAAATTGGCTGGGCATGATGGTGCATTATCTGTAATCCCAGGTACTCAGAAGGCTGAGGCACAAGAATCGCTTGAGCCCAGGAGGCAGAGGTTGCAGTGAGCTGAGATTACGCCATTGCACTCCAGCCTGAGTAACAGGAACACTCTGTCTCAAAAAAAAAAAAAAAAAGGATCAGGATTCTGAAGAGCTTTTAGTATGATAGGAAAAGGCTCACAAAATATTGTTATAAGAAAAATACAAAATTATTTAAAAATTTAATAAAATATGCTGTATATTTTAAATTATGTTTATTATATAGTATTCTGATTATATTTTCAAATACATAAAACAAGTTATTCACCTATATACATATATATGTACATATACACATATACACACACACACCGCAAAAAAACTATATCAAAGTTTTAATAGAGATTACTTCTGGATAATAGGATTAAGAATCATTTTCATTTTTTAAATTTATTTTTAACAATAATGTGTATTAAATTTTTATAAGAAAAACAGTAAATATCCTTTTATATTCTGTGAGGTACTTGCCACGACTTGTATTTTAAATCCATGACACATAGGATGGGAAGCATTATACCATAATATATGGGTGAAAATCTTCAAAACAGAAATTAATATGAAATTTTTATTATCTTGCTTTTTTTTTTAAGGGTGAGGTTGGTCAGCAAGGTTCTCCTGGACCCACCTTGTTGGTAGAGCCACCTGACTTTTGTCTCTATAAAGGAGAAAAGGTAATTCCCAAATCCATATGTCACCTAGGAAAGTAGCAATAGAAAGCATTTTTTGAACTGTATCTGTGGCAGAAAGTACAGAGGTGTTTCCATGCATCACTGCACTAGTCACAAACCTACTTGAATAGATTGGTACTGCTATAGGCCCCATCGTGCAGAATTGAAAATGAAGCTTGGAAGGTTCCCAGTGTTCTCAAGTTTACCCAGCTGCTGAGTGGCAGACCTAGCTCAAGCTGCTAAATTATGACATGTGCTTGTGAACGTTGTTTTGATATGTGGATTGAAAAGACCACTGGAGGCCCAGTTGTCCTTTAGATGTTACAGATGAGTTTGATGTCTTGATAATTGAGAAGGTAACAAATGCATAGAACTGGGCCATAATAGACTCTTGGCAAATATTAATTCCTCTGTCAGTTTCCAGTGCTAATATTACTGGTGCCACATGCAGATTCTGTCATTGCTTTTCAATTGCTGCGTTAAATTTCTCTACTTTGCTCAAAATGAGCCACTTTTTCAATGACTACATTCCCAAATTGTATCTGCTGCCTGGCTCCATGGTGGCCCACCATGGAGTCCCATATACTTCTCACACAGAGAACTGGCTCAAATAGAGTCCGGTTTACAAGTGTGCTTAGATCTTAGTGCTAATTAGAACAGGTGAAAAGTAATCTCTCAAGGTTTTTTTTTTTTTAAGGTGAAACATTGTAAAAAGATGATTTCTCAAGGAGATGGAATTCAGTATGTTAAATAATAAGAATAGACCAAATAATATTCATTGTAATTTTTAGGGTATAAAAGGAATTCCTGGAATGATTGGACTGCCAGGACCACCAGGACGCAAGGTAGTTTATTTAAGTACTTTGTGTGTGTGTGTGTGTGTGTGTGAGATGTGCTATCTTAACTTAAAATGTTATTTCTCATGGTCTTTATCATTGCTTTAAGTGCTAATATATATTACCAGAATTTTTCACTATCTTATCATAATCCTATAGAGCCTCTATTCTAAAGTAGTTGTTTTCTTTAAGCTGCTGACCATGATTTTTGTTTCTCATTTTATTTTTGCTTTCCCTATTGCTGAACTATTGTTGCTTGAACCCCTCTAAATGTTGTCATCTCTTAAAGGGAGAATCTGGTATTGGGGCAAAAGGAGAGAAAGGCATTCCTGGATTTCCAGGGCCTTGGGTAAGCATCATTTGCTATTAACATCAGTGAATTTGGAGGTACTTCTCTTTCACGTTTTTATAAAAACAGGTCAGTAGTCCCACAAGCTCAAAAGTGAAGAATATCTCATGTAAGAACAAAACATTTTGGACAAGAATTATGGAATAGCTAAATATCCCAGAGCATCCTTCTGTTGACATCATTGAGATAAAATAGGCAAGCAAAAGATAGAACAATTTGGGAAAAGTAACAGGATTGTGACATCTCTTGTCTGGCACCTCAGTGTCAATATGAAAGTAGCTTGGAATAATTAATTTAAGTCTATTTGATAAAACAACATGGTGATCTAGGGGCAGTAGCTAGAAAAAAATACAATATTAAGCTCCAAACATCACCACGTGTCACTGATAGAAAGCCCATTCATAGAGTCACCATGGAGGCCAGACCGCAGCTGGCATAGACATTGAGTTTATTTGGTTCTAGATTTAGTACTGAATGGGGCAATATTGGTTTCCATGGTCATTTTTATTGCTAACGATGCACAGAGCAACTATTAATTTCCAGGCAAATTATATTGTAGGGATTTTAAAGATATTTGGCCCAGTGCAAGCACTACGTTAAATAAATTAAAATTGGGAAAGTGACGACAACAAAAATACATTCTTAATTAAAACACTGGCAATGACATGAATTTTTTGAATAAGAATAAAAGTCACTTCAAGTAGCAAATGTTATAAAGAAATGGAACCTATTTTATATTTATTTCCTTTTATTCAGCTAGCTTTGCAAACAAGACCAAATATCCATGGAACAATTTGACAAGGTGAAAAATGATGCATTGAGCTGGTTAATGCATTTTGATTTAATTCTGTTTATCCTGACTTTTGTGAATTTTATTAGGGGGATCCTGGTTCCTATGGATCTCCAGGTTTCCCAGGATTAAAGGTAAATGTACCTCATTATAGAGATAATAAATACATTTTCACTAGTAAATGCAATTTAGTATAATTCAGAAGTTGTACTGTTGCGTGCAAACACAGTAATTAGGAAGGCAGACACATTTATTTTATGGATTGCAGGATTTAGCTGTGGGTGTAAAAATTGAAGCACAAGATTGTCTGATGCAACCGATGAACAGTGTTAAGACTTTGCATGGTCTCAGTGGGCAATGTGTTGCTTAAATTAAATGAGAATGAGATAATTTGTCACCCAGTCACTTTTTTTTTTTTTTTTTTTAAAGGCATGTTTGTGCTTGTTTATAGGGAGAACTAGGACTGGTTGGAGATCCCGGTTTATTTGGATTTCTTGGCCCAAAGGTAAAAAGTGAGCCTATTTGAATATATTCTGATAAAAGTTTATATCCTTAATGTTATCTAATTTATTTTTAAAAGTATTGCCAGGAATCATTCAATAATGTAATTTTTAGAAGAGACACAGTTAATATTTTATTCAATTGTTACATTAGTCTGTGTTTCATGCTGTTGATAAAGACATATCCAAGACTGGGCAATTTACAAAAGAAAGAGGTTTAATGGACTTACAGTTACACGTGGCTGGGGAGGCCTCACAATCATGGCAGAACGCAAGAAGGAGCAAGTCACATCTTACATGGATGGCAGCAGCCAAAAAGAGAGCTTGTACAGGGAAACTCCTATTTTTTAAAACCATTATCTTGTGAGACTCATTCATATCACAGGAATAGTACAGGAAAGGCTGGGCGCAGTCGCTCATGCCTGTAATCCCAGCACTTTGGGAGGCCAAGGTGGGCGGATAACAAGGTCGGGAGATCGAGACTCTCCTGGCTAACACGGTGAAACCCTGTCTCTACTAAAAACACAAAAACAAAATTAGCTGGATGTGGTGGCAGGCACCTGTTGTCCCAGCTACTGGGGAGGCTGAGGCAGGAGAATGGTGTGAATCCAGGAGGCGGGGCTTGCAGGGAGCTGAGATCCGGTCACTGCGCTTGAGCCTGGGCCACGGATCGAGAGTCCATCTCAAAAAAAAAAAAGAATAGCGCAGGAAAGATCCACCCCATAATTTAATCACCTCCCACTGGGTTTGTTCCACGATGGATGGGAATTGTAGGAGTTACAATTCAATATAAGATTTGACTGGGGACACAGCCAAACCATATCAGTTGTCCCTCGTTATCTGTGGGAGATTAGTTTCAGAACCCCCAGGCTACCAAAATCCTCAGATGCTCAAGTCCCTGATATAAAACAATGTAGTATTTGCATAATACTTACACACGCCCTACCTTGTATTTAAATAATCTCTAGATTACTTATAATCTCTAATACAATGTAAATGCTGCGCAAACAGTTGTCATATTCTGTTGTTTTATTATTTTTATCGTTGGATTGTTATTGTTTTTAAAATATTTTGCATGAGAGTGCTGACTGTATATTACTTTAATGCCTGCTGTGTGTTATTATGCATGATTATCATATTATCATATCAGTGTCATATTAAGCATTATTATGTTCTACTTTTGAGAAGTGATCTTTTTGGAGGGGAATAATCATGAAAGTTTAAAAAATGCATGGGCTCACATAATATTAAGATTAGAAACAGAGGACATTTTAGAGAGTTTTCTGCTTTTAATACCATTGCAGTTTTTCTTTCCTTTTTAACCTCTGTGATCTCACATCTGGCACTTGCTCAGTATGTGCAAGGGAATTGTGTTCCCTTAAAGCCATGGTGGCATTAAAGGAACACGATTTAGGGGGACACTATTTGCTGCTAAAATAAAATGTAGATTCGGACCTTGTTAGGTGAATAAACTATTAGTCATCGATGCCATGTTAGACCTTAATGCTCATAGTATATTTAAGAAACTTGGTGACATCAGAGGTATCCAATTTATAGGCATAGAATAATTTCATTGGAGTTAAATTTCTTTTCTTTTGTGGAAGCTTTGTGACTTGCTATTTACTTCCACTACTTGTTGGTAAGAGAGTAGATGCATCTTTGCTGCTCCTAAAACTCCATGGATGCTTCATTTCTCTAGTCAGCCTATAATCTCTGCTTCTTATATGAATGTGCACATGGTCATTCTAATATTGGTTTGATGCCAGGCAACATGAGTAAAATTAATATTCCTTTAAAAAGTGAATGAATGAATGATTTCAGGGGGATCCTGGAGACCGAGGGCACCCAGGACCACCAGGTGTTTTGGTGACTCCACCTCTTCCACTCAAAGGTTTGTGTTCCCATTCAGTTCCTCCATAAATTATGCAGAAATAGGAGTTGAGTGGCCAGGACAGAAGAGTCTGGCCCAGTATTTCCATAGCTTGCACACTAGGCAGGCTGAATGTACAAACGTTAGCATGAGTGTAAAATTATACATGTGCCTGAGGTTTTTTCAGTACATAAACTGTATGCTGGGACTTTTATTATGTCATCTTTCAGAAAGTCATTTTTTAATCGCTAAAAATAGTATGAAACCATTTTATTGGCTGGTTTCAGTGGCTCATGCCTGTAATCCTAGTACTTTGGAAGGCTGAGGCGGGCAGATCACTTGAGGTCAGGAGTTCGAGACCAGCCTGACCAACATGGTGAAACCCCCATCTCTACTAATAATACAAAAATTAGCCTGGTGTGGTGCCACATGCCTGTAATCCCAGCTACTTGGGAGGCTGAGGCACGAGAATCACTTGAACCTGGGAGCTGGAGGTTGCAGTGAGCTGAGATCATGCCCTCCAGCCTGGGTGACAGAGCAAGACTCCATCCCAAAAAATAACAAAAACAAAAACAAAACTATTTGACTGACACCTATCAAGACGCTGCCGCCAAAAAGAATAGCCTAAATCAAAGACAAAAAGCCCCACTCAATATTTACATGTCTGAGGAAGAGGCAGAGCCAAAGGGGTTCACATTTCAGATATTTCATTTTAAATGTAATGAGAAACTGCAAAAACGTCTCCTATTTATACTTTACTGAGTCTCACAAAAAGTAATTGTTGTCTGAATTTTAAAATGTACATGTCATTTGTTTGTTCTCATGTGCCATTTTTTGGCAGGCCCACCAGGGGACCCAGGATTCCCTGGCCGCTATGGAGAAACAGGGGAAGTTGGACCACCTGGTCCCCCAGGTCTCTTGGGCACACCAGGGGAAGCCTGTGCAGGTACGGATGCCCTGATGCCCTGGCTTTACAGGTCAGATTTCCTGCATCATCATTGGCACCAGTGGCTTTCAACTGTAACTGATACTGGAATCACCTTAGGATTGTGTAAAATAATACCGATGCCTGTGCACACCCCAGACCAAGACTGTTGGACTCTTGGGAGATGGGCCTGGGGATCTGATACTGTAGAAGTGCTCCCGTATTTGTAATATATCGCCAGGGTTAAGAATCACTGAACTCAAACCAATTAATCACTTACTTGGGAGGAATACAGGTTTCTCAGCTGCACCCCAGAACATTCAATCAGTATCACAGGGGTGTTGTAAGGAACATGTATATATAACAACAGGCCTGCCACAAAATTATCACATGCATATAAGACTTGGAAACCACTGCTAGGGTTAGTGTTCCCCCATGTTTTCCCAACCTTCTGGAAGGCTCTCCCTGTTGACGTCTACTTGTACAATTTAGTACGCTCACCTAATCCCTTGCTTAAATCTCCTGCATGAAAGGTGGAAGTAAAAATTATGATTAAAAAAACTTTCATTCATAATTACTTTAAAAAAGGCTTCTTCCCTCCCCTCAAAATAAAAACAAAAATAAGAAAATGATGGGTCACAGTGGCATTTGGTAAAAAGCCTAGGAAAGGGTCCTCTTGGCATAAGGACTTTGAACTCCTTCAGGTGCTGCACTGGTTAATATTCCTAGTAAGATTAGGAATTAAAGTTTAGAGGGTATTTGCAGTCTGTGAATCCAGGAGAACTGATTAAACCCGTGAGGAGAAGTCTTGAATAAACGAAGTTTTACCCAGTTTTATGTCTCTTGTTATATTTACCGAGAAGAAGTGAGAAGTTTTCTGAGATATTCAACTGCTAACTACAAAACTCTTGTTTAATCTTCCATGGATCTAGCTTTCAGTTTGCAGGATTCGATAACCACAAAGGTGGAAAAGCTTTGTCTAGTTCACTTAATCTTTAGATAGCACAGCCTTAGCCTAACTGACCCAGGAGTATATAAATCATATAGAGTATTCCGTTGGTCAGAAAGCACTGGACTCTGGTCTTAGAATTCTCCATTCAGGCTTGTTTGTAATAAAATAGCGTCTCCAGCAGATTAAAATGAAAATCTGATAGTAAGTAACAAGTGTCTCTAGTGGATTCAAATCCAGGAAATCCCTTAATTCACAGGGTTTTAAAAAATAAATCAACCCAATAGCTTTCAAATCTTGACTATGGCCCATAGTAAGAAATGCATTTGATTTTACATTACATTTATATGCAAAACATACATTTACATTACACGAACATGTATGTATCCATATGTACAGGTGACTGATGCAAAAACACACAAACGTATACATGTGACGCACTCTTCTATCCCATTCATTTCTTTTATAATAAAAAAAAGTTAATGCTGTCAACAACTGACTCTATTGACTTCATGCTCTACAGTTGGGTGGACAAGACTGCAATATACCACACACCATAGCCCATTCTCCCTGTTGGCAAGTGGTTAAACATTCTTCTTGGCAATGGGACAAGGCAGCAGGCAGCACCCAGGTTCGTCCAATGACTGATTGTATAGAGTCCACATCAGGTCTTAGAAATGCCATGAAGACAAGATGACAGCCAAATCCACAGGGGCTCATTTTCATTTTGTTCTAAGCACAGGAGTGTATCTAGTCCTATTATATACTAGGATATATAATTTATAGATAATTATAGCTATTATTGGTGATATCTATAGTATTTACTATATATACAATGTATACAATATCTTGTAGATAATTTGGTAATTATCTACAGTATTTACCATGAGATAAGCACAATTTTAGAGTCAGACACTTGTAATCAAATCCCACCTTAGCATTTCGTGAAAGCCGTATAGTATAATGTGGTACAGTGACATACTTAAGCATTTGCACTATGAACTAGAAAAGTTCCAGTTTCTCCTACTTGCAAGCTGTGTGGTCTTGGACATTTATTAAACCTGTCGGCACATCAGTTTTCTTATATGTAAAACAAGGTCTTGGGGTGAAAAATAATATGTATACAGCCTTTAGACTGCAGTCTAGTGTATAGTAAAGATTCAATATGTTAGCTATTATTACTACAGGTATTTGGCCTAAACTTTCTGTGCCTTATCTATAAGGTATAAACTTTGCAGGGTTGTTCAAGGAGTAAATATGTTTGTAAGTCTACGGAAGCCCAGCACATATGGACACAATAATGACAGCCATTAATGTAATAAACATGCTACATTACTGATTACTGACAGGGTTTCAGTTATCTCTTGCTGAAAACATTTCCTAAAACCTCGTGGTTTGAAACAATAGCAACCAGTATAGTACCTGTCACTCTTCCTGCAGTTTAAGAGTTCAGGAAGGGCTGGGCCTGGCTGGACACCTCTCTCTGATTTCTCTTGTATAGTCTCAGGAGCCTCCCTGGGTGGGCTGTGTGCTAAGACTTCCTTACAATATGGTAGTTTCTTATCATTGCTTATATGGTAGCTCAGAACTCCAGCCACAAGTGTTTTGGCTCACAAGGCAGAAGCTGAATCATCTTTTCTAATGGCCTCATTCAAAGGGAGGAAACACGCCACCTTTTGATAGAGAAATGTCAAAGTTCCACCAGAGGATGTGGGACAGAGCTCCCATGATGGGCGTCAGTGAAAAATGCAGTCTTCCACAGAGAGGATCTGGAACCAGACACACTGAGGAAAAAGAAGCTGTGAAAGGTGGCCACTCTCACAGAGGCTTCTAGCTATCTTTTTTGTTGTTGTTTTTGAGATGGAGCTTCGCTTTTGTTGCCCGGGCTGGAGTGCAAGAGAGCAACAACAAGATCACGGCTCACTGCAACCTCTGCCTCTCAGGTTCAAGCGATTCTCCTGCCTCAGCCTCCCAAATAGCTGGGATTATAGGCACCTGCCACCATGCCCAGGTAATTTTTAGTAGAGATGGGGTTTCACCATTTTGGCCAGGCTAGTCTCGAACTCCTGACCTCAGGTGATCCACCTGCCTCAGCCTCCCAAAGTACTGGGATTACAGGCATGAGCCACCGGGTCTGGCCAGCTTTCAGCTATCTTTAAGCCAAAGACAGCAGCAAGGGGAGTAGGATGTCAAGGGGAAGCAGGATTTCCTGCTGTTGCATTATTTGTTCTGACCTCATCTGAACACACTGAACATCTGAACATTCACTGAGGATGTGCTCTTGCTGGATATTACACTAAGCTTCTTACATGGATTATTTTCTTTAATCCTCATAACAAGCCTCTGGAGGTATATACAGACTATTCAATAAGTTGGATAACCTGCTTAAGGTCCCCTGGCTAGAGAGAGAGAGGCCAAGTTCAAATCAGGCACCTCCATCCTTCCCCATCAACCTGGGCAGCTGTGATAGGTGCAATATTTTATGTTCTATGTAGTTGATTATGTGGGTCTAAATTTTTACCTACTAAGTATGCTAATATGTTTATTTGAATTATTTTTACCAAGTTATCAAGGTAGAAAGATTGAAAAATTAGTCATTTTAATTAAATCAAATATGTTTCTTCCCCAATAACCCTAAAGAATGGGGAAAAGGTAAGAAAATCTGATTCTCTAAACCCATTTCTTTCCACCGTGTGCTTATTTCAAAGGAGGCAAGACATTTTAATGACTGGTATATTGTCTTCATTTTTGAGCTACGTTTTTTTCTTTTAATGCAGTTTATTCAAATTAGTATAACTCCTGCTTTATGACTAGTAATCTGTTCTGTGGAAAAGTAAACTTTATACATCACTTATTTTTTTTCTACTTCTGAAAGCCGTCATCTAGAGCATTAAAAAATAGCTTTATGGAGATATCACCAACATACAAAAATTGTTTATATTTAAGATACACAGCTTGATCTTTTGATATATGTATACATTGTACAATGATCACCACATTCCAGCTAATTAACCTATTTGTCACGTCTACATAATTATCATTTATGGGGGGTGGTGAGAAGATTTATTTTAGATCTAGCCTCTTAGCAAATTTCAAATGTAAGATACAGTATTGTTAACTATCATTTTCATGCAGTACATTAGATCTCCGGAACTTATTCACCTTGTATGACTAAGGCTTTGTACCCTTTGACCAACATCACTCCGTTCCTCTCTTTCCCCAGCCCCTGGCAACCACCATCCTACTCTCTGCTTTTATGAGTTTGACTATTTTAGATTCCACCTGTAAGTGAGATCATGTAGTATTTCTTTCTGTGTCTCGCTTATTTCACTTAGCATAATGGCCTCCAACTCCATCTCTTTCCCTTTAAAACATTCGATAACCTAAGCAAGCGTGTATGATGTTGATTTCTTGTACAGAGATGTTTACTCTGAGCGTATATGTAATTTTCATTCTTGATTTATCTTGCAGGCATGATGGGACCCCCTGGGCCACAAGGATTTCCTGGTCTTCCTGGGCTTCCAGGAGAAGCTGGTATTCCTGGGAGACCTGATTCTGCTCCAGGAAAACCAGGGAAGCCAGGATCACCTGGCTTGCCTGGAGCACCAGGCCTGCAGGGCCTCCCAGGATCAAGTGGTAAAGTACTCCTTATTCATATTCATTAGCATTCATACTGCTTTTGTCATTCAGAAAGTGTAGCTTTTAAATATTTTAAAAGTTATATGATGTTTTGTGAGCTAAGTTGGTAGTCTTTTACAAACAAATAAACAGAAGTTGGACTTTCACATCAATGAAAGTATGTACAATCATTTGGTTAGGAGTTTCAGTGTAAATGATAGAACTTTGTAAAATCATACCAATTTTTATTTTTTAAATGTAGTTTTAATTTTCATCAGAGTTATATACAGGCTTGGTTTGTAACTGCCCGGTGGCTTATTTTGCCCACTGCCCAGAGAGAACCGATTTGTCAAGACAGGGGAATTACCATAGAGAAAGCGTTTAACATACATAGAGCTCGCTAAATGGAAGACCGGAGTTTTATTATTACTAAAATCAGCCTCTCTGAAGATTTGGAGACTAGGGTTTTGTAAATATAGTTTGGCAGGCAGGGGGCTGGGGATGAAATCATGGGGGTGTGCAAAATGGTCCTTATGTGCTGAATCCACTTCTAGGCGGGGGCCATGGGACCCTTGAGTCATGAGTCTTGGGTCTAGGTGGAGCCATCCAGTCATCAGAAACGCAAAAGTCTGAAAAGACATCTCAAAAGGCCCATCTTAGGCTTTATAATAGTGATATTATTTATGGGGATAATTGGGGAAGTTGCAAATCTTGAGACCTCTGGAATAATAATGCTGCTAATCATTTAAGTATACCTACATCTTAGCAGAATACAGGCCCTTCTTGTTTTGTTTAGTTTACCTGGTGGCCTTTTATTAACATTATAAAGGCAGTTTAGTTTTGGGAAGGGCTATTATTATTTAAACTATACTAAATTCTTTCAAAGTTAGCTTGGCCCATGCTCAGAAATGGCCAAGGGCAGTTTAGAGGCTAAAGACAAGATGAAGTTATTTAGGTGGTATCTCTTTCACTGTCACAATTTTTTCACTGTGAGAATTTTTGCAAGGGTAGTTTCAGGTTTAAGAGTCAAACTGTTCTACAAGGCGTGGTATGGACAACTGAAGGTCCCCCACAACTCCTTCTCCTAATCCTTCCTCACCAAGGACGATCATTTCAACACATGTGCCTGGATCTTTTGTTATTCGCCTCTATACTGACATTTGATGTACTTGTATTGCTATTTCTCAATTTTTCCAATTCAGCATTATCTTTTGACTTTCCTCTACAGAAGATGAATTTAGCTTTCTTTCACCAACCCCCCCACCCGACACGTGCACATTTTCTACTCCCACAAACTACAATTATTGTCATAATTTTGGTTACATAAATATTCAGAGTTTACACTGAATAGCTGGTTATATAAGGGCTATTCACCAACTGAGCCATATAATAGTATAAATTATTGCTTTTCCAGAACATCTTGTCAGTTGTCTTGTTTCCTTTGTCTGTCTGCTTGGTTTTCAATATACTTATAATTTAACCTCAGACTGCCCAGAATTATCTAACTTTCATCATTATACACTCTAACTCATGAACTATTCCATTAGTATTAGCTCTTTGAATAAATCTCTCTGGCAGCTTTTTGAGTTGTTCAGATTAGGTCAGATTACATTTTTTAATTTGTTGCCAGAATACCATCTTGAGATCTTCCTTTACCAATATTCTGAGTCTTTCCTCCATCCTCTCTCTTTCTCTGGGGCCCTCTATTTCCCATATATTTTTTAATGCTTTACTACCTCATTATATTTCCTGGGAAAAAGTATAAATAAAAGGGAAAAGTTGAGAGACCTTGCTCGTCTGAAAATGCCTTTATTCTGCTGTGGACTTTGATTGCTAGTTTGGCTGAGTATAAAATTTTAGGTAGGAAATCTTTCTTCCTCAGGATTTTGAGGGCATTTTCTATTGTTTCCTAGCTTCCAGTGTTGGCTACCGAGAACTCACAACATTTAGATACTTGATTTTTGGGGTTTGAAATCCGTTTTCCTTTCTGGATAGGAGCTCTTTTTTGTTTGTTTTCAGGGTCTTAAATTCCACTTGATTAGCCTTAGTGTGTGTACATTTCTACTGGCTTGCACATAGTCAATGGGCAGTTTTAATCCAGCACATGGCCTTCATGTCTTTTCTTTCTCCTCTCCTCTCCTCTCCTGTCCCCTGCCCTCTCCTCCCCTCCCCTCCCTCTCCTCCTCTCCTCTCATTCTTTTTTCTGAGACAGGCTGGAATGCAGTGATGCAGTCTTGGTTCACTGCAACCTCCGCCTCCTTGGTTCAAGCGATTTTCCTACCTTAGCCTTCTGAGTAGCTGGGATGACAGGCACATGCCATCACACCCAGCTAATTTTTTACATTTTTTAATAGAGACAGGGTTTCACTATGTTGGCCAGACTGGTCTCAAACTCCTGACCCCAGGTGATCTGCCAGCCTCAGCCTCCCAAAGTGCTGGGATTATAGCTGTGAGCCACCATGCCTGGCCCTACATCCTTCATTTCTGAAAAATTTTCTTCAAGTGTTTCTTTGCATTTGATCTTAGCCAAAAGGCTGAGAAGAGATCAAGTGTCCTTTGAAAACATTGTCTCCTCCATTTTTTTCCTCTTTTTTTCTCTTTCTGGACTCTATCTATCTGTCAGGAAATCAATCCTACATGTCTTTTTTAAAAAAAATCTTTACTCTATTACTCTCCACCTATTTATTTTTCTGAAACACTTTCTGGGAGATTTCCTCAATTCTACATTACAACCCTCCACCTGAATTTTTAAATTTCTGCTATCATGATCTATATCTATATCTATATCTATATCTATATCTATATCTGTATCTGTCTATATCTATTTCAATTTCAAGGATTTTCAGTTGCTGTTGTTCTCTTTTAATGTTTCCTTTTGTAGCAGGCTGTTCGTGTTTCAGGGATACAATACTCTCCCTCATCTGTTTTAATTATAAAATAAATTAAAATAGCTTGCTGTGATGCATGTTTCTTCTAGGTTTTTTTGGTGGGGGTAGCAGGGAGTCTTTTATTTTCCTGCTGCCAGTTGCAGGAAGGGGATCTTTTGGTCTGTTTTTTTTAAACAAATCATCCTGTTTTGGACCTCACTGTTGTTCTTATTCCAGAGGTACAGATTCCCGAAATTTAGGAGACATTTCTGGGGTAAATCAGGTTCTTTCTCAGCTTTCTAAGCTTCCTGCTTTAAATTCAGCTTTTTTTTTTTTTCCAAGGATCTGCCAAGTTCTTTTACTTGTTGTTGTTGGTTCCTCTCCTTTTTTCCTTGTCCTGTAGGTTTATGCTTATTTTTATTTATTTATTTACTTTCTTATTTACTTATTTATTTATTTTGAGACGGAGTCTCATTCTGTCACCCAGGCTGGAGTAGAGTGGTGTGGTCTCAGCTCACTGCAACCTCTGCCTGCCAGATTCAAGCTATTCTCCTGCCTTGGCCTCTCAAGTAGCTGGGATTACAGGCACACACCTCCGCGGCTGGCTAATTTTTGTGATTTTAGCAGAGACGGGGTTTTACCATGTTGGCCAGGCTGGTCTCGAACTCCTGACCTTCTCAAGCAATCCACCCACCTCAGCCTCCCAAAGCACTGGGATTACAGGTGTGAGCCACCGCACCAGGCAGGTTTATGCTTTTTTATAATATTCTTTTACTCTACTGGGATTTGGGGAGGAGGCCAAACTGTTTGCATTTTATCTGTCGTCTTTAACTGACATCTCTGAAATTTTGTTTTTACAAGCTCTGCTTTTACATTTTCTTCATTAGCTAAGAATTGATCACTGAGTGGGGAATGTCTTTTTCACACACTGACTCCATTTTTTTATTTGTTTTGTTTTGTCGTCCATTATCTTGTTTTGCAACCCATTAATTTAGGGTAGGGCTGAAATTAGGGTTGGCTTTATCAAGGGTTATGGTAGCAAAAGCATGGCATAACCACTGCATCATCTATGTGTGTATATTCTTATTTCAGACAGAAAGAATCCTAGGAAAACAAGGGAGCAAAGAATGGGGTTGGGACAGGAAACACGTGGGGGAGGATGTGAGTGCAAAAGTCACTTGTTCTATAGAAGACACTCAGAAAAATTATGTGATTCTCTCTGCCCATCCCCTTACCCCCTTGACAGTGACATACTGTAGTGTTGGGAACCCTGGACCACAAGGAATAAAAGGCAAAGTGGGTCCCCCAGGAGGAAGAGGCTCAAAAGGAGAAAAAGGCAAGTAGGCACCAAGTGTAGAATTTCTAGAAGACAACTGTACATGGACGATTGGGGGTATTTCTGAGACATGTAATGTGACATTTCATTCAGATTTGTTACTTACCTTAGTCGCCCACTAGAGTACTCCATTAAGCGCTATGAGATTACAAATCACTGAAAAGTCAAAGCCTCGTGTCTTAGAATATAAAGGAAACATTTGCCTGCCATGAATTTTGCCTGCAAATGGTGACTTTGCTCACGAGGTCCTCTTGATTCCTTGAGAGTGGCTGTGATAGGAGAGTATTGATGTTTGATTTTTGTGGGACCTATATTTCCCAGACTCATCAATTGCCTGTCTCTCTGTTTCTCCACTCTAAATTGTTTGGAGCCATTTTGGGCAGCTGAGTCAGGTGGGTGTGACAGCATCAACACAGATGAGGAGTCTGACTACCCTGAAGACATTTGTTTAAGACAAAAAGTCCTGATAATTGGAAAATGCGTTGTGGTGAATTATCAATTATAATATTCAATGCAGTCAAAATCTTCCTCCACATATTATTTTGTCTCCTTAATTGTTTAGGGTTTGTGCACACACCAATTAATTTTTTCAGTTTTTTTTTTTTTTCAGGAGGAACCAAAGGACAGGCTTTTAAACTTTTGAAAATAAAAAAGTTGTATCATTTTTAATGTTTCTTCAGTAGAATTGGATATCAGCCTTTCTCTAGAATTTGTCAGGATGAATTTATTAAGGAACAAAAGCCTCCATTTGTTTAGAAATGGTATGCCCACCTTACATCCCGTGGCTAGGCACCCCACACAGTGCCCCATGCTACACCCAGCCCCCACAGCACGTGCTCGCAATTGTCTGCAATAAGTGCATATCGGACTCTTTGTTGTTCATTTATGCTATTGGTTTTGTACAGTAAAGCCCTTATTGGGGGTTTTATTCAGGAAATATGACAAATCTGCCATTGATCCTCTGTCTAGGAAATGAAGGACTCTGTGCCTGTGAGCCTGGTCCCATGGGCCCCCCTGGACTTCCAGGACTTCCCGGGAGGCAGGGGAGTAAGGGAGACTTGGGGCTCCCTGGCTGGCTTGGAACAAAAGGTGACCCAGGACCTCCTGGTGCTGAAGGACCTCCAGGGCTACCAGTGAGTACCTCTTATCAGTCATCTTTCCAGTTAAAAGAGACACTGTATCAGTCTGTTTTTACACCACCATAAAGATACTACGCAAGACTAGGTGATTTATGAAGGAAAGAGGTTTCACTGACTCACCGTTCTGCATGGGTGGGGAGGCCTCAGGAAACTTACAATCATGGCAGAAGGGGAAGCAGGCATGTCTTACACGACAGCAGGTGACAGCATGAACGGGGAAGAGCCCCTTGTAAAACCATCAGATCTCATGAGAACTCACTCACTATTGTGAGAACAGCATGGGGGAAACCCTCCCCATGATCCAGTCACCTCCCACCTGGTCCCTCCCTCGACACATGGGGATTATGGCGATTACAATTCGAGATGAGATTTGGGTGGGGTCACAAAGCCAAACCATACCAGACATGTAGACATAAAAATCGAGATGCCTCTTTCTAATTTATAGTGTGATATCTGCTTTATGTTTTGAACCTATAAACATTATGTTAACGACTACAAAAACAGTATATTTATTCATCCATTCATCCTTTGTTTACTTATTCAACTAATTAGTATTATTGAGTGCCTACTATGTTCCAGGCCTTGTTTCAGGTGCTGGGGATACAGCAGGGATCAGAGCCCAGTCTCTGCCCTCCTAGAGCTTCAGAGAGGACACAGACCATCTAACAGATCATCAAGTAAATATCCAGCATATCTTGTGGTGATAAGCGCCATCACCATCTATTGTAGCTGGAGAGAAGAGAGAGAGTGCCAGAGCAGGAGATGAAGTCAGGGAACTGGCTGGAGGTTCAGAAGGGCCGCAGAGCACAGGGCTTTACAGATGAGTCAGGTCTGAGCCTTTACTCTAGACTACCTGGAACAGCCAGGGGAGAGTTTTAAGAAGAGCGAGACAATAGTTTTAAATGGATCACTCACTCCGGTTGCTCTGTGGAGCATAGACCATATGGACAAGGGACATTGGCTGGGAGATGAACTGGGAGGCTGCTGTGTAATTCTGGTGAGATACCACAGCCAATGCCTTAATGTGGTGGTACTGGGTATGGTGCAAGGTGGTCAGATTCTGGATATATTTTGAAGATAGAGCCAACAGGTTGGCTGTTAGATTGGACATAGGATATAAGGAAAAGAAAAGTAAGGGACAGAACCAAGGTTTTTTTGTTTGAGCTACTGGAGGAAGGCAGTTGCCATGTACTGAGATGGGAAGGCGATGGAAAGAGTAGCCATTGGCTGAAGAAAGAAAGCAGTACTACTTGAGACATTTCAAGTTTGAAGTGCCTGTTAGACAATCAAGTCAAGAAGTCAAGTAGGCAGTAGGATGATATTCAACTTAAGGATTCAGATGAGAAGTTCGGGCCCAGGATATAAATACTGGCTTTGTCAGAGTTTATGTGATATTGTGCCAGAGAGTAGATGAGATTTATCTCAAGATGGTTCTCATTTGGTGAAAGTTACAGATAACCCATGTTGAGGCAAAGCCTCTTAGCTGTCTGATTGCTCAGAATAAAAGCACTGCCCACTGGGGTACTCCCCTGGAGAATGGAGAGAGCCCTCTATCCCCTCCTTATTAACAAGGTTCAATCCTGGGATGGCCTGAAACTTGACCATCAAGCCCCAAAGGACTTTTTTCCATTTTCGCCAGAAAATCTCATGAAAATAAGGTTCCAACCTGAGGGCCTTAAGTAAAGTTAATGATTAAGGTGTCCCAGCAGCACCCTTCTCACATGTACAAAGCACACTGGCCACATGTACAAAGCACACTGGCTTCACTAGGAAGCTAGGTCCTCAATGCATGTATGTACATGAGCATGGTTGCAATTGTTAAGTAATTTGCATTTTATTGTCTCCTTTTTAAATTCAATATTTTACTATAGTCATTTTTGTGTGTGGTTGTTACTTAATCTTAGTGAAGCTTTTAATGGCTCTAAAATATTTTTGTGGCTTCCTGTTGAGTTGCTACTTAGGGCTAACATCTTTGAGTGAGGACTGCTTGTTTATCTAGGGTTATCATGGCTAAGGTGTACTTAATTCAATTGCTCCATAGGGCTTTCCTTTGTAGGCTGGCCACGTTTCTGATGTCTATTGTGTATATGATTCTGTCCATATAGCTTCTCTGCATTAAATTCATTACACTGTGGTCATAGTCAGGGACCAGGGTCATACCATGGGGCACTAGGAAAGGAAAGGGTAGAGAAGGGAGGAGAGGAGGAGAAGAAGAGGAAGGGAGAGAAGAAAAGGAAGGGAAAGAAAGAAAGAAAGGAAGGAGGGAAGTAAAGAAAGGAGGAAAGGAAGGACAGACAGAAGAGACAGCATGAAAGACAGTGCAGACTATGGGGTGCCCTCGCTCTTGGAGGTCTTTCCATCCTCCCTACATCTCCTCACTCTGGAGATGGTCTGCTGGTCTCTGGCCCTAGCAGCCACAGATTGGTAGAAAAGTAGAAAACAGAAAAGTAGGCTTAAGTTCTTTGCAATTGTTTGTATAATTGGACCAAGTTTCTGCATTCATTGCCTTAGTCTGACAGCGTTCCCTAGGATGGGATTTCCGGCCAGCATGCTCTAGTGCAAGGCACTAGGGCCTAGGAGCAAGTGGACCAGCTTCAGATCCCATCTCCGACATTTGGGAGCTCTGCAGTCTTCTGAGTTTTACTTGCAGCATTTATAAAATGGATATGAGAACACCATCTTAGAGGCTTGTTGGTAAGAATTCGATTGAGTCATGTGTTTTGCACACTGTATAAGGTACACACCAGTGAATTAAAGTCCAGGAGGCTGCAGAGCAAGCGAAAGGTCGCAAACTGTCACAGGCTGATAAAGTTTGGATGTGTGCCCCCTCCAAATCTCATGTTGAAATGTAATCCCCAGTGTTTGAGGTGGGGCCTGGTGGGAGGTGTTTGAGTCATGGGGGCGGATCCCTCATGAATGGCTCAGCTCCATCCCTTTGGTGATGAGTGAGTTCTTGCTCAGTTCACAGGAGATCTGATTGTGTAAAAGAGTCTGGAACCTCCACTTTCCTCTCTTGCTCCCTCTTCACCATGTGATACACTGGCTTCCCGCTTCACCTTCCGCCATGATTGGAAACTTCCTGAGGCCTTACCAGAAGCTGAGCAGACGCTGGTGCCAGGCTTGTACAAACTGCAGAACTATGAGCTCCTTTTCTTTATCAATTACCCGGCCTCAGGTATTTCTTTATAGCGACACAAAAATGGACTAATATATGGGCTATCTCTGACCTGCTGGAATGTTTGTTTGTGTCCTCGTGGTGTTTGTTTTTAAATTATTAATGTGAGGTTTATGGCTTCTCCTGAGACATTAGAAGTTTATGAGCACAAGGTTATTGTGTTCCCACTGCTGCTGTGGGCTGACTCCCCACATGCCCACCCACCTGTTCCCCTTGGACTGGACAGGCGCTGCCCCTGTGGGCATCTGCAGTTGATGTCCCTTATCTAGACTGAACAACTAGGACATGCCTGGCAGAGAGGAGGTGTTTTTTGTTTTTTTTTTTTTTGAGACGGAGTCTTGCTCAATCGCCCAGGCTGGAGTGCAGTGGCACGATCTCGGCTCACTGCAAGCTCCGCCTCCCGGGTTCACGCCATTCTCCTGCCTCAGCCTCCCAAGTAGCTGGGACCACAGGCGCCCGCTGCCACGCCCGGCTAATTTTTTGCATTTTTAGTAGAGACGGGGTTTCACCGTGTTAGCCAGGCTGGTCTCTATCTCCCGACCTCGTGATCTGCCCGCCTCGGCCTCCCAAAGTGCTGGGATTACAGGCGTGAGCCACTGTGCCCGGCCAAGGAGGTGTTTTTTTGTTTTTTTCTTTTGGTGGAATTTCACTCTTGTCACCCAGGCTGGAATGCAGTGGCGTAATCTCGGCTCATTGCAACATCTGCCTCTTGGGTTCAGGTGATTCTGCTGCCTCAGCCGTTCAAGTAGCTGGGACTACAGGCATGTGCTACCACACCCCGCTAATTTTGTATTTTTAGTAGAGACAGGGTTTCACCTTTTTGGTCAGGCTGGTCTCGAACTCCCGACCTCAGGTGATCCTCCCACTTCAGCCTCCCAAAGTGCTGGGATTACAGGCATGAGCCACTGCACCCGGCCCAGAGAGGAGTTTTTGTTGCTACTGGGCTTCCGTCGTTAGAGTAACACAAGTGTTTGGTGATCTCAGGTCTTAAGATCGTAAAAGTAGCTCACTATCTGAAGCTGCTGAGAAACTTTGCCCTAGGAATCTCTTAGATTACACGTTTATTTCACTAGTTAACTGCTGTATTCTCAGTACTCAGAGTAATGCCTGGGTCTCTGTAGTTTTCAAAGAAAACTACAGTCATGGTTTTAGTAATGTTTAGTAACATTTACTAAGCCATTTAGTAATGGTTTGGTAATGGTTCAGTCATGTTTTCAGTAAATGTTTCTTTAATGAAATCCAAAAACAGCACTGATAATTTTTTCCTTACTAGCTCAAATAAGTCTATGATCTACTCTAGTACTTAAAATTCAACACCTACAGAGCATTAGAGCAATTCATCATACATTTGAAGTCTCCAATGTGCTGAGTAATAAACTACTCAGACTTCTGGGAGTGGGTTCATTCTTCCAAAGTACCAAAGTCTTATTTATTAAACATTCCACTTTGTTCTCTTTCTGGAAAGAAATCGGTCCAAATGCTATGTGAACGGTATTCTGTCCTGATAATTTATTCATCAGAAGGCCATTTTGCTACAAACAGGATGCTATACTGGAGTGATATCAGAGATGTTGAGTTATGTGTGGACATTGTTTTTTTCTCTGCATGAAATGGCTCCCAACCCTTTTGTCCATTTGAGTTTTTGTGGCTGTTATGTGCATTTTTGGCTCCCTCTTCACTGTTGCTGCCTGATGATTGCTGATGCCAGTGTGCTCATCTCTACTGGTACTCTCCTCCCCTCTATAGCTCTCAGCTTATAAATTAGTAGGGCCAGTTAAAAAAAAAGATAGTTAAGCTTGTTTGAATACATTGTTAGATTGTGTGAAAATAAGACAAGACCAGGTGTGGTGGCTCACTCCTGTAGTCTCAACACTTTCAGAGGCAGCAGGATCCCTTAAGGCTAGGCGTTTGAGACCAGCCGGGGCAACACAGCAAGACCCCATCTCTACACACAAAAAAGTAAAATCCAATTAGCCAGTCATGGTGGCACTGCAGTCTTGCTACCTGAGAGGCTGAGGCAGGAGGATCGCTTGAGCTCAGGAGTTTAAGGCCGCAGTGAGTTATGATCGTGCCACTGCACTGCAGCCTGGGGGGTGAAGTGAGATACTGTCTCAAAAAAAGAAAAAAAAAGAAAAAAAATACGACAAGGTAGTGGCATCTGTGTGAGCAAAGGAACTGGCCTGCTCAGTCATTTTTACCTCCCTCCTATTTCTTTGCTGTGGTTTTTTGGTTATTGATATCACTAGGTAAGTAATCTTGGGCTCTGTATGGTGTTTCTATAATGGTATTTGATATGGTGCTTGGCCACCCTAATATACTGACAATAGATTCATTATATATGTGTTTATATATCCATATATGTGTTTATATATACATACATATATGTCTATGTATACATATGTTTATATATACATACATATATGTCTATATATACATATATGTTTATATATACATATATATGTATAATATACGCTGTCAAAAAATATATATGTGTGTGTATATATATGTGTATATATATATTTTTTTTGACAGAGTCTTGCTCTGTCACCCAGGTTGGAGTACAGTGGCACGATCTCAGCTCACTGCAACCTCCATCTCCTGGGTTCAAGTGATTCTTATGCCTCAGCCTCCCAAGTAGCTATGACTACAGGTGTGCACCATCACGTCCAGCTAATTTTTATATTTTTAGTAGGGACGGGGTTTCGCCATGTTGGTTAGGCTAGTCTCGAACTCTTGGCCTCAAGTGATCCACCTTCCTCGGCCTCTCAAAGTGCTGGGATTAGAGATGTGAGCCACTGCGCCCAGCCAGGTTCCCATATTTTTGACATGGTTTGATATTCAGTAATATGTAACACTTAAAAAGCATGACTCAAATTATTTAGTTGTGAGTAATGTTGTGGTGAAGAGATCACAAGCCTGTCAGCCAAAATTAGCTATTTATCTGTTATACATAATAAATATATGAGCTTCAGAAAAGGTTCTTATTTCCTCTTCCCCTGCTCATCAACTTTCCTTAGCAGCACATCACTTCCACGCCTTTTCATCACAAACTTATCCCTAAACCTCTACCTTCAGCTCTAGTGGCAACTCTTGTGGTTATCCCACTCTCTTCTTTCCTCTCCATTTCACATTACAAAGCCCATGATAATGACAAAAATTAATTATACATTTTAATTTGAGGCAGTTGATTCACAAGAGGTTGCACAGTCATAAAGTTCCCATGTATGCTTCCACTAGCTTCCTCCATGATACATATGCCTAACCATATTTGCATAACCACAGTACACTGTCAAAACCAGGGAACTGTCCTCTTAACTCAGGTGCAGACCTTATTCAGGTTTCACCAGCTTTTGCATTCTACATGCAGTTTAAGAGCCTCAATTTGGCAAGATAGGACTACCTTGGAAGGCAGGGAAGGGGGTAAGAACAAGAATGCCAAGCTGGAATCTTTAACAAGAGATTTAGGAGGGAGGAAGAGAGAGATTCAATATGTACAGACGGAACTGTTGACCCATCACAATTAATCTAATTTGTTGCTCTTATTTTTCACCAAGGGAAAGCCTGGTGCCTCCGGACCACCCGGCAACAAAGGGGCGAAGGGTGACGTGGTCATATCAAGAGTTAAAGGTGAGCATAATCCATCACTTTAATGATGTATGGACCCTCCTCTTGCAGTAATTTCCCCTGTGACCATAGATCAATTCTATACAATTTAGGATGGTTGAGATTACTTACAAAAATACTTCTGCCCTTCATAAGGTTGTATGAATGTTGAGCCAAATCCCCTGTCTCTTATTTGAAAATGTAAATATTCCTTCAGCCACACATTCACATCTTCATCTTAGTGAACTTGGGTTTGACTCAAGCCCTCCTTTGGCTTGGCTGGTGTTTATTCACCGCATTCCAGTGTTCTATATTAGTCTATAATATTTTAGTTGTAAATGAAAGAAGCCCAGCTTGAAATAGTTTTTTTTTTTTTAAGTAATGTATTGACCTAAACAAAATGTGAAAGATTAAAAGGTAAGGTTTTTTATCAGTAAGAGTTCTCCAGGGACAGAACTAATAGGATATACGTATATACAAAAAGGAGTTTATTAAGGAGAATTGACTCATATGATCGCAAGGTGAAACCCCACTAGAGGCTGTCTGCAAGCTGAGGAGCAAGGGAGCCAGAAGTGGCTCAGCCCTAAAAGTAGTGGTTTTCCTACTTTTGAGACCAAAACCCTCAAACGTAGAGAAGCCAACAGTGTGGCCCTCAGTCTGTGGTTGAAGGCACAAGAGCCCTGGCAAACTACTGGTGTAAATTCAAGAGTCCAAAAGCCGAAGAACCTGGAGACTGATGACCAAGGGCAGGAAGCATTCTGCACAGGAGAAAGATGAAAGCCAGAAGACTCAACAAGCCAGCCTCTCCCACCTTCTTCCACCTGCTTTGCTCCAGTTGTGCTGGCAGCTAATTGGATGGTGCCCACCCACACGGGGAATAGGACTTCCTGTCGCAGTCCACTGACTCAAATATTCATCTTCTCTGGCAACACCCTCACAGACACACCCAGCAACAACCCTTTACCAGCTGTGTAGGCATCCTTCTTTCCAATCAAGTTGACACTTAATATTAACCATCACAGGTTTGCATTGGGACAGCCAGATCCAGACCTCCAGTGGCATCAAGAGGCTCTCCCTGCATCTTTCATCTCACATTCCACCATCTATATTTTCTCCCATCAGACCGATTTTCATACCCCCAGGCAGCTCTAAGTTCTTACATCCAGAGATGGAGAGAGCCCTGCTTTGTCAGGTCCAAATAGAAAAATAATTTCAGAAAGGATTGATTAGCTTAGGGCAAGTACCCAACGGCAGACCATTCCCCCTTTCCCATGGCCAGGGATAGAGTGCTGTGCTTGGCATCACACAGGTAGGGGAGAATTCTGTGATTGACACCTTTACACACCAGCTCCTTGTTGGAATGGGAAAAGGGAAAAGGAGCTTTTCCCAACTAAAGAGATTCATGGTTCTAGCAGTTGTCATTCTCCCCTCTGGCTTTGGCATGTTTTATGTGACTTGGGCAATTGAGATACATAGGAAACTGTACCAACCCAGGATCAAGGTCATTTTCTTTATTTTTTGTCCTCTCTATCCTACTTTACCCCCGGCTGATAAGAACTTGAATATCTTTTGACCTCTATTCCCAGGGCACAAAGGAGAAAGAGGTCCTGATGGGCCCCCAGGATTTCCAGGGCAGCCAGGATCACATGGTCTGGATGGACATGCTGGAGAAAAAGGGGATCCAGGACTTCCAGTATGTAGAATTCTTCTCTTGCTATAGAATTTCACTTTCTTATATGGTCATACAAGCAACTGTTTCCCCCTTCTCTATTTGCCAAGCTGAAATTCAGTAAAATATCAACATGCCATAAATCAGAGTCACCTTTGGCACCCTGACACGGAAAGATGATTGTTATAAAAGGTAAAGCATCATTGGAGACGGTCTAAAATCCTCAATGGCAGTTCAGTCCTAGCAAGACTTTTGGTCCTCAGTCTTTATATCATTCTCATGGTGTTTATTTTCTTCAGAGAAACTTATATCTTAGAAGGGCCCCACTGATTTTAGGTGTGTTCAGTTGACTCTGTGGGGTGGAGGATGGAGCTCAGGTCCCAATGTTCAGCATCAATTCTGTTTCCTGGAGAAGATGCATACAGGGGAAGTAGTGAGCGTGAAAGGGTGAACTAGTGCAAACCCACAGAGTCAAGACATTGGCTGATGGAAAATCTCACTGATAAAGGATGTTGCTGCATTTTTCAGACATGCTTTGGGTGGATACCATGTGTATGTGATTAAGGTCATAAAAGACGAGGATGAGATGGTCCAATGCTTAGGAACTTAAAATATCTTAAATATATGCAGTATTTCCGAATGCTTACAATATCACAGAAACCAGGCTAGATGGTTTCCACATAACAGCAGTCTTCTGAAAAGCAATACCTTTCCAATTTTACAGTAAGAAAATGGAGGCTTAGCATCTGATATTCAAGACCACCCATCTGTCAAATAGACAAAATAGGATTGAAACTTTGTCTTATTTCAAAGTTCATGCTATTTCCACCAACCTGTGCTGCCTGCCATATATAATGGGAAGCCATTGAGAGTGTTGCAACAGGGAAAGACCATGTCCTGATTCTACAGGAAACCCTTCAGGCAGAATCCAAGTGAATAAGAGAGAGAAGCCTGGAAATTGGCTTAGATGGTGTTTATAGCTTTCTGACCTTTCTCCTGGTCACAAGTATGTGAATGATCTCTGCTTTAGGCTTGGTAATCTCTGCTTAATTCATTCTTCCCCTTAAGGAACAACTTAGAAATCATTGTCACTGAGTGGACATTGTCATAAAGTACTCATCTAATTGTGAAAAAGCTGTGTCTATATAGATCAGATTGGAAGAAGAATTTCAACATTTGCTGAGGTCTTCCTAGATTCATTGAAACATTCCAGATCCATAAGACTGTTGTAGACCACATCTGAGACCAGGCCATGTAGAAGGATAAAAGATCACTCAAAATGCCAGCAGGACAGTGTCAGATATTCCTTGCATTTGAAAGTCCTTGCAGCTGTTCAGTCCAGTGGTGAAAGAAGGGATGAGGCCCACATATGGTGGACATGGAGGCAGCCCTGACTTGAAAGCCTCATTCCCCATGGGAGCTGTTATCCGCTGCACAGCTTTTGAGGACCCCCACCAGGGATTGCCAGTGAGGGAACCCTTGATGCAGCTTTCCCACAGTTCTTCCAGACCAGATGCAAATTTTGCAGCTGGGGATTGATTTTACTATAAGCAATAGTGCCTAGGAATGTAGTTGACAATCTAATTTTTATGAGAGGAACAGAACCAGACAGTGAACCAAAAGTCAAATTCTCATGCAGGAGGGGAAAGGACTTGTTAGGCTTTTACCCACAGGGGTGGAGGATGATGGAGTCTATCTATGCATCTTCTCAAGGTAATGCGTAAGAATGTATTTGATTTGTAATCCCACCACCTCCCTTGATCTACGGATTTCTATATTCTATGACATATGATGTTAAAAAATGGTTTGACATAAAATCTCTTATTCTGTATTTAAGGTGTATCACACACATTGTTTCCAGTATTTGAGACATAACACACATGCTTATATTATATATATGTATATATAAAATATATATGTATATATAATATATGTATATATAAAATATATATGTATATATATGTATATATAGAATATATATGTGTATATAAAGATGTAAAATATGTATTTTGACCAGGCGCAGTAGCTGACGCCTGTAATCTCAGTACTTCGGGAGGCCAAGGCACGTGGATCACTTGAGGTCAGGGGTTCGAGACCAGCCTGGCCAACATGGTGAAACTCAGTCTCTACTAACAATACAAAAAATTAGCCAGGTGAGCTGGTGGGTGCCTGTAATCCCAGTTACTCAGGAGGCTCAGGCAGGAGAATCACTTGAACCTGCAAGGTGGAGGCTGCAGTGAGCCAAGATAGCACCACTGCACACCAGCCTGAGTTGCAGAGAGAATCTCTCTCTCTCTCTCTCTCTCTCTATATATATACACACACACACACACACACACACACACACATATATACCTCCTATATTTATATATCTATATATATCTCTCTCTATATATCCTAGATATATATCTCTCTCTAGATATATATGCTAGACATATATATATATATATCTCCTAGATTCATTGAAACAATCCAGATCCGTAAGACTGTGGTAGACCACATTTGAGACCAGGCCATGTAGAAGGATAAAATATTTAATATATATAAAATATATATTTAAAATATTAAGAAGTATCTAAGTTATTTATTTTAAAATTACATTTGCTTAAGAGTAACTATCTCCTGAAATTATGGACTTTTGCATGTGTTTCTATAACCTACAATGACTGCTTTGAGTTCATGGACTTTCAGTGGTTGGTAATTGATTTGTGACATAACATTCCCAGGGGGATCATGAAGATGCGATTCCAGGTGATAAAGGATTTCCTGGACC
Organism: Trachypithecus francoisi; assembly: GCF_009764315.1. Taxonomy (NCBI): domain Eukaryota; kingdom Metazoa; phylum Chordata; class Mammalia; order Primates; family Cercopithecidae; genus Trachypithecus; species Trachypithecus francoisi. The sequence continues at coordinate 13,797,515 of NW_022681458.1, forward strand.
TCTGGGTCCCCCGGGCAAAGCAGGACCTGTGGGCCCCCCGGGACTGGGATTTCCTGGTCCACCAGGAGAGCGAGGCCACCCAGGAGTTCCAGGCCGCCCAGGTGTGAGGGGCCCTGATGGCTTGAAGGGTCAGAAAGGTAATTTAAAAAATTTTTTAATTTATTTCAATAGCTTTGGGGTACAAGTGTTTTTTTTTTTCTTATGTGGAAGAATTATATAGTAGTGAATTCTGAGATTTTAGTGTACCCATCACCCAAGTAGTGTACATTTTACCTAATGTGTAGTTTTTTTGTGTCCCTAGACACCCTTCCTCTCTCCCCCTTCTTTGTTTTCAGTATTCAAGTGTCTTTCCTTCCTTCCTTCCTTCCTTCCTTCCTTCTTCCTTCCTTCCTTCCTTTCTTTCTTTTTTTAATTTTACTTTAAATTCTGGGATACATATGCAGAATGAGCAGGTTTGTTACATAGGTATACATGTGCCATGGTGGTTTGCTGCATCTATTAACCCATCATCTAGGTTTTAAGCCCCACATGCATTAAGGTATTTGTCCTAATGCTCTCCCTCCTCTTACCCCCGACCCCGTGACAGGTCTTGGTATGTGATTTTCCCCTCCTTGTGTCCATGTGTTCTCATTGTTCAACTCCCACTTATGAGCAAGAACATGTGGTGTTTGGTTTTCTGTTCCTGAGTTAGTGTGCTGAGAATGATGGTTTCCAGCTTCATCCATGTCCCTGCAAAAGAAAATGTTCTCATTCTTTTTTATGTCTGCATAGTATTCCATGGTGTATATGTGCCACATTTTCTTTTTCCAGTCTATCATTGATGGGCATTTGGGTTGGTTCCAAGTCTTTGCTATTGTGAATAGTGTTGCAATAAACATAGGTTTATATGTGTCTTTATAGTAGAATGATTTATAATCCTTTGGTTATATACCTAGTAATGGGATTGCTAGGTCAAATGATATTTCTGGTTTTAGATCCTTAAGGAATCACCACATTGTCTTCCACAATAGTTGAACTAATTTACACTCCCACCAACAGTATAAAAGCGTTCCTATTTCTCCACATCCTCTCCAGCATTTGTTGTTTCCTGACTTTTTAATAATCTCTATTCTAACTGCCTTAGGATGGTATCTCATTGTGGTTTTCATTTGCATTTCTCCAATGACCAGTGATGATGAGCTTTTTTTCATGTTTGTTGGCCACATAAATGTCTTCTTTTGAGGAGTGTCTGTTCATATCCTTCACCCAGTTTTTGAAGGGGTTGGTTTTTTCTTGTGAATTTGTTTAAGTTCCTTGTATATTCTGGATATTAGATCTTTGTCAGATGGGTAGATTGAATAATTTTTCTCCCATTCTGTAGGTTGCCTGTTCACTCTGATGATAGTTTCTTTTGCTGCGCAAAAGCTTTTTAGTTTGATTAGATCCAATTGGTCAGTTTGGCTTCTGTTGCAATTGCTTTTGGTGTTTTAGTCATGAAGTCTTTGCCCATGCCTATATCCTGAATGATATTGCCTACGTTTTCTTTTTTTTTTTTTTTTTTTGAGGCGGAGTCTCGCTCTGTCGCCCGGACTGGAGTGCAGTGGCCGGATCTCAGCTCACTGCAAGCTCCGCCTCCCGGGTTTACGCCATTCTCCTGCCTCAGCCTCCCGAGGAGCTGGGACTACAGGCGCCCGCCACCTCGCCCGGCTAGTTTTTGTATTTTTTTTAAGTAGAGACGGGGTTTCACCGTGTTAGCCAGGATGGTCTCGATCTCCTGACCTCGTGATCCGCCCGTCTCGGCCTCCCAAAGTGCTGGGATTACAGGCTTGAGCCACCGCGCCCGGCCTACCTACGTTTTCTTCTAGGGTTTTTATGGTTTTGGGTTTTACATTTGCATACTCATTACTTACCTCCCACTCATAAGTGAGAACATGCAGTTTTTGTTTTCCACTCCTGTGTTACTTCACTTAGAATTATGGCCTCCAGCTCCATGTAAGTTGCTGCAAAAGGCATTGTTTTGTTCCTTTTAATGGCTGGGTAGTATTCCACGTTTTTTGTAAAACACATTTTCTTTATCCACTCATTAGTCAATAGGCACTTAGATTGGTGCCACATCTTTGCAATTGTGAATTGTGCTGCTATAAATATACACGTGCAAGTGTCTTTTTCATATAATGACTTCTCTTCCTTTGGGTAGATATCCAGTAGTGGGATTGCTGGGTTACATGTTGGATCTACTTTTATCTCTTTAGGGAATCTGCACACTTGTTTTCTACAGAGGTTGTACTAATTTACATTTCCACCAGCGTTGTATAAGTGTTCCCTTTTCTCCACATCCATGCCAATATCTATTGTTTCTTGCCTTTAAATAATGGCCATTTTTTGCAGGAGTAAGGTGATATCTCATTGCAGTTTTAATTGGCATTTCCCTAATGAGTAGTGATGTTAGGCATTTTTTCATATGTTTGTTGCCCATTTGTGTATCTTCCTTTGAGGAATGTCTATTCATGTCCTTTTCCCACTTTTTAATGGGATTATTTGTTTTTTTCTTGGTAATTTGTTTGAGTTCTTTGTAGATTCCGGATACTGGCCCTTTGTTGGATGCATAGTTTGCAAATAGTTTCTCCCATTCTGTGGGTTTCTGTTTGCTCCATTTATTTATTTCTTTTGCTGTGCAGAGGCCTTTTAGTTTAATTGGGTCCCATTTATTTATTTAGTTTTTGTTGCATTTGCTTTTGGGGTCATATTCATGAATTCTTTGCCTAGGCCAATATCTATATGAGTTTTTCCAATGTTGTCTTACAGAATTTTTATAGTTTCAGGTCTTATATTTAAGTCTTTGAATCATCTTCAGTTGATTTTTGTATAAAGTGAGAGATAGGAATCCAGTTTTATTCTGCTAATACATGTAGCTTGCCAATTTTCCCAGCATCATTTATTAAATAGGGTGTCTATCCCCCAATTTTTTGTTTTTGTATGCTTTGTTGAAGATCAGTTAGCTGTATGTATTTGGCTTTGTTTCCGGATTCTCTGTGCTGTTCCATTGGTCTATGTGCCTACTTTTGCACCAGTACCATGCTGTTTTGGTAACTATAGCCTTATAGTGTAATTTGAAGTTCAGTAATGTGATGTCTCCAGATTTGTTCTTTTTGCTTAGGATTGCTTTGTCTAGTCAGGCTCTTTTTTGGTTCAAAACAAAATTCAGGATGGTTTTTTCTAATTCTGTGAAAAATGATGTTCATATTTTGATGGAAATTCTATTGAATCTGTAGATTACTTTTGGCAGTATGGTCATTTTCACAATATCGATTATCCCAGTCCATAAACATTGGATGCATTTCCATTTGTTTGTGTCATCTATGATTTCTTTCAACAGTGTTCTGTAGTTCTCCTTTTTGAGAACTTTCACCTCCTTGGTTAAGTATATTTTTAGTTATTTTATTTTTTGCAGCTGTTGTAAGAGGAATTGAGTTCTTAATTTGATTCTCAACTTGATTGTTGTTGATGTATAGCAATGCTACTGGTTTATGTATAATGATTATGTAACCTGAGACTTTACTGAATTTGTTTATCATATCTAAATATTTTTTAAGAGTCCTTAGAATTTTGTAGGTGTACAATCATATTATCAGCAAACAGTGGTAGTTTGACTTCCTGTTTTCTAATTTTGATGCTGTTTATTTATTTCTCTTGCCTAATTGCTCTGCCTAGTACTTCCAGAACTATGTTGAATAGGAGTGGTGAAAGTGGGCATCCTTGTCTTCTTCCCATACTCAGGGGGAATGCTTTCAACTTTTTTCCATTCAGTATGATGTTATCTGTGGGTTTGTCATATATAGTTTTTATTATTTTGAGATAGGTCCCTTCTATGCCTAGTTCGTTGACAGTTTTTCTCATAAAGGAATGCTGGATTTTGTCGAATGCTTTTTCTGCCTCTATTGATCATATGGTTTTTGTTTTTAATTATGTTTACGTGATGAATCACATTTATTGACTTGCATATATTAAACCATCCCTGCATCCCTAGGATGAAACCCACTTGATCATGATGAATTTTCTTTTTGATATGCTGTTCAATTCATTTATCTAGTATTTTGTTAAGGATTTTTGTATCTATATTCATCAAGGAAATTGGTTTGTAGTTTGTGTGTGTATGTGTGTGTGCGTGTCTTTTCCTGTTTTGGTATCAGAATGATACTAGCTTAATAGAATGATTTTGGGAGGATGCCTTCTTTATCAATCTTTTGGAATAGTTTCAGTAGGATTTTTACCAATTCTTTTCTTTCAATGTCTAGATAGAATTTAGCTGTGAATCCATCTGATCCTGGGGTTTTTTTTTGTTGGGAATTTAAAAATTACTGATTCAGTCTCACTGCTTGCTATTGGTTTGTACGAGGTTTCTATTTCTTCCTGATATAATCTAGTAGGATTGTATGTTTCCAGGAATTTGTTCATTTCCTCTAGATTTCCTAGTTTGTGTGCTTAAAGTTATCCATAGCAGTCTTGAATGGTCTTTTGTATTTCTGTGGTGTTGGTTGTAATGACCCCAGTTTCAGTTCTAATTGAACTTATTTGGATCTTCTCTCTTCTTGTTTAATCTAGCTAATGGTCTATTGATTTTGTTTAGTTTTTCAAGGAACCAGCTTTTTAACCAGCTTTTTATTCATTAATATTTCATATGTTTTTGGTTTGCATTTCATTTGGTTCACTTTAATCTTTGTTATTTCTTTTATTCTTCTAGCTTTAAGTTTAGTATGCTTTTGTTTTTCTAGTTCCTTGAGATGTGACTTTAGGTTGTCAATTTGTGCTTTTTCAGACTTTCTGATATAGGCATTTAGCATTATAAACTTTCCTCTTAGCACTGCTTTTGCTGTATTCCAGAGGTTTTGATAACTTGTGTCGATATTATCATTCAATTCAAATAATTTTTATATTCCCATCCTGATTTCATTGTTAACCCACATATCATTGAGGAGCAGATTATCTAATTTCCGTGTATTTGTATAATTTTGAGGGTTCCTTTTGGAGTTGATTTCTAGTTTTATTCCACTGTGGTCTGAGAAGAGACTTGATATGATTTCAATTTTAAAAAAATTATTGAGACTTATTTTGTGGCCTATCATATGGTCTATCTTGGAGAATGTTCCATGCTTCTGAGAAGAATGTATATTCTGCAGATCTTGGGAAGAATGTTCTGTAAATGTCTGTTAAGTAAATTTGCTCTAGTGTATCACTTACATCCATTGTTTCTCTGTTGACTTTCTGTCATGAAGATCTGTCTAGTGCTGTCAGTGGTGTATTGAAATCTCCCACTATTATTGTTTTGCTGTCTATCTCATTTCTTAGGTCTAGCAGTAATTGTTTTATGAATCTAAAAGCTCCAGTGTTTGGTGCATATATATTTAGGATTGTAGTATCTTCTTGTTGAATTGATCGTTTTATCATTATATAGTGACTATCTTTGTCTTTTTGTTTTTACTGTTGTTATTTTGAAGTCTGTTTTCTTCTGATGGAAGAATAGCTATGCCCACTGGCTTTTGGTTTCTATTTGCATGGAATACATTTTCCTACCCCTTTACTTTGAGTTTATATGAATACTTTTGTGTTAGGTGAGCCTCTTAAAGGCAGCAGATTATTTGGATTGTGATGTTTTCGTCCATTTTGCCATCCTGTATCTTTTTTTTTTTTTTTTTTTTTTTTTTTTTTTTTTTTTGAGACGGAGTCTCGCTCTGCTGCCCAGGCTGGAGTGCTGTGGCTGGATCTCAGCTCACTGCAAGCTCCGCCTCCCGGGTTCACACCATTCTCCTGCCTCAGCCTTCCGAGTAGCTGGGACTACAGGCGACCGCCACCTCGCCCAGCTAATTTTTTGTATTTTTTAGTAGAGACGGGGTTTCACCGTGTTAGCCAGGATGGTCTCGATCTCCTGACCTCGTGATCTGCCCATCTCAGCCTCCCAAAGTGCTGGGATTACAGGCTTGAGCCATGGTGCCCGGCCACCATCCTGTATCTTTTAAGTGGAGCATTTACTCTCAACATGAATATTGAGATGTGAGGTATTGTTCTCTTCATCATGTTAATTTTTACCCAGATAGTTTTCTTTTTATTTTGTTACTGTGTTATAGGCCCTGTGAGTTCTAAACTTTCAAAAGGTTCTATTTTGGTGCATATCAGGCTTTTATTTCAAGGTTTAGAATTTCTTTTAGCATTTCTTGTAGTGTTATGTTTGGTAATGACAAATTTCCTTAGCACTTGCTTGTCTGAAAATGACTTTATTTCTCCTGCATTTATGAAATTTAGTTTTGTGGGATACGAAATTCTTGGCTGACAGTTGTTCTGTTTAAGGAGGTTGAAGATAGGACGCCAATCCCTTTTGGCTTGTGAGGTTTCTGTGAGAAGTCTGCCGTAAGGCTGGTAGGTTTTCATCTATAAGTTACCTGATGCATTTGTCTCACTGCTCTTAGAATTCTTGCCTTCATTTTGACTTTAGATAGTCTGATAACTACATGGCTCGGTGAAGATCTTTTTGCAAAGAATTTCCCGGGAGTTCTTTAAGCTTCTTGGCTTTGGATATCGAAATCTGTAGCCAGGCCTTGGAAGTTGTCCTCAATTACTCCCTCAAATTAGTTCTTTTTTCTGCTCCCTCAGGAACACTATTTATTCTTAGGTTTGGCTATTTTACTAATACCATATGTCTTAGAGACTTTGTTCATTTATTTTTTTCTTTATTTTTGTCTGATTGGGTTAATTCAAAAGCCTTGTCTTTGAACTCTGAAATTCTTTCTTCTACTTGTTCTAGTCTATTAAAACTTTCCACTGCATTTTGTAATTCCCTCAGTATGTCTTTCATTTGTCGAAGTTCTGATTGGTTTTTCTTGATTATATCTGTCTGTCTAGAGATTTTTTTTGTTCATATCCTGAATTGCTTTTTAAATTTATTTCTGATGTTTTCACCCAGAAAGGTAATTGTGAATATTTTTGTGGCAGAATGTCACATGAAATCATGGAAGCTAAAATAAGTCTCTTCTGGGCAAAGTTATTATAGCTATGGCATCACAGCTAAATAAAATTTCATCCAGGCACTGTTCAAACCTTGTACCTTGTTAAACAAATAAAAACATTACAATACAATCAATATTTAAAGTAAATCCTTAAGATACTAAAATATCTTTGTTGTTTTATTTATTTGACATACCAAAATTGCTTTTCCTTCATTTCTCAGTATGAACTCACACAATCTGACTATATTAAAATTACATATATGTATATATATTATATACACATAAAGTATAGAATTATTTTTTATAGTCTTTTGAGATAATACCATATATTTTAATTTTTAAAAACTACTATATCATTTAAACTGTCATTGTCCATGAAAAACCATTTGCTGGCATTCTAGTGAGAAAAAAGAAGGTATTTTAAATATATTTTACAGTTATGTGAATTTCAAACAATAAAATGACTTTCAGGATTATAGCTGAAAACTCTTAAGTAGGTGGCAAAAAGGTTTAAGTTTTTTTCTTTTATAATATGTATATATATATATATATATCTTGAGCTACATTGCTAATTGTGAAATTTTAGAACAAAGTAATATCCTTAGTTCTTGTTTTGATAATATAGAAAGGCAAACAAGTATCTTGGTATTTGATAAGGTATAAATTCATGCTCTAAAACCCAATAAAATCTGATGTCATTTTTATTCATCTCATATATCTTTGATCTGACAGCATATAAAGAAATGTATTATGAGATATTATTCCTATTATAAAAGAGAAACATTCCATTTTAGGAGATAGGAACTGACAGGCTCAAACTTTGCTGTCTTATTGATGATAACTATCTCTCTAGAAAATTTTTTGGCCAGGCGCGGTGGCTCAAGCCTGTAATCCCAGCACTTTGGGAGGCTGAGACGGGTGGATCACGAGGTCAGGAGATCGAGACCATCTTGGCTAACACGGTGAAACCCCGTCTCTACTAAAAAAAAAAAAAAAAAAAAAAAAAAAAAAAAAAAAAAGAAAGAAAATTTTTCATTCATACCCTGAACTGCTTATTAACTTTCTTCAAACATTTCTTTAACATGGGGGATGATGCTACTAGATTGCGAAAGTCATTAGGAAAAACGAGACAATATAGTTGAAGCACCTGACCCTCAATAAATGGTAGCTATTCACATCCAGCCCGGGCTCTTCATGTGCACAATTTCCCCCATGTTCATAGTAAGAGACAGATTTTCTGAACTCAGCATTGGACACCTGCTGCTATTTCATGATTTATCAAAACTTCTCATTGTATTGTGTTAGATATGCATGTAATACATCTCCGTTACATTATTATTATTATCTACTACCCGTGTAGTTCATCTCCATTACATTTTTATCATCTACATTGTTTTTCTAGATTACTGAAACTTATACTTTTTAGAATCAATATCTTTCTTTTCTTCATTATGTTTATAACTCTTCTGACGGTTGAAATTCAGATTTCAGGAAAAATCTAAAAATTCTGTATGAAAGCAGCTCAAGTGATCTAATGATACTTGGGAGTCTGTTACTTTGACTTCTACATGTACTATACAGAAACATATCCTGAGCAAATTGTGGCTGAGACAGCCTCCCATTCCACTGGGCTATCAGTTATGTGAAGGTTGCTTTTCTTTTCTCATTCCAGGTGACACAATTTCTTGCAACGTAACCTATCCTGGGAGGCAAGGCCCTCCAGGTTTTGATGGACCTCCAGGTATTAGCAATGAGAAGTTACTGTCTTATATACTTCCCAGAGTAAAAGAACCAGCAAGACAGATAAACCAATAGTGAGTCCTCTGACTAGTTAGGACATTTCCAAAATTATTTCCAAAGTTTTGAGGGACCGTGGATAGGGGAAAATGGCATTTGTAGTAATTTGTAGTTGGGCCTCCAGTCTGTTGGTTTGAGAACACTCCAGATGGGCTTTTCAAATCTTTGTGCAACAAAATTTACCTTGATTTGCTCACATATCGGTTAAAATGTCTGTCCCTTGCAATTTTTTTTTTCTTTTTTTTTTTTTTTTTTTTTGAGACGGAGTCTCACTCTGTCTCCCAGGCTGGAGCACAGTGGTGTGATCTTGACTCACTGCAACCTCCGCCTCCTGGGTTCAAGCGATTCTCCTGCCTCAGTCTCCCAAGTAGCTGGGACTGCAGATGCCCGTCACCACACCTAGCTAATTTTTGTATTTTTAGTAGAGACAGGGTGTCACCATATTGGTTAGGCTGGTCTCAAACTCCTGACCTTGTGATCCACCCACCTTGGCCTCCCAAAGTGCTGGGATTACAGGTGTGAGCCACCACGCCTGGCCTGAAAGTTTTAAAACTGTATCTTCTTTCCTTTCCTGTGCCTCAAGAGTGAAAAATGATCATTTGTTTATTGATTGTAAGTTTTACTTTGTTTTACTTTCCAAAAGAACCAATATTTGATCAGAAACATTTGAAAAAAATGCTCAAATATCTCTGTCCTTGTTTGCACATTCATGCCACAGCTTCGTTTGAATCAATCACTTAGGTTTAGATGAATTAAGTCCAAAATCTATCTAAGATATTTTGCCTGACTCTTCTTTCTTTAGAGTTCCCTACCCATTCATTACTAGTATGAATAATGACTGACTGTTACTCTCTCTACCATCAAATTTCATGACAATAATGTGTAAATAATCTCAAAATCTCAGTGTGCTACAACAACAAACACTTATTTTCTATCTTATGGGTCTGCAGGTTGGTTGGGTTTAGCTGATCTAAGATGGTCTCTGTTGGCTTAGAGTAGAGCTCCAAGTTAGGTTTGGGGTTGCAATATGCATCTCATTGCAAGGCCAGGCTTTTCTCATGTGATTGCAGAAATGCAAGAGGGCCGGCTCAGTTCATGGGCTCCCTCCACACCTCTGATTGGATCATGGTCATTCATTTGCTATTGCCCAAAACAAGTCACATGACGAAGCCCTGGGTAAAAGGGCAGGTAATTACACTCCGCCCACCACAAGGCAATGGCAAGAGTGTGTGGAAATATAATTCCATATCAGCGGAGTTGAGAATTGCAGGTTGACGGATTGAACATTCATTTTTACTTTTACTGGACATGAGTGGATTAAAAAAAAGTTTGATTACTTTCAGCAGCTTTTAACTTCGAGAGAAGTGATTACTCAAATTTTAATTTGACAGTTGTGCCTCCATTGAAGTTTATGATTAATAAGTTATTTTAGCTGAGATAACTCCTTGTAGAAAATCACAGAAGGTTTAAAATAAATTCTCTAGGCCGGGCACAGTGGCTCATGCCTGTAAACTCAGCACTTTGGGAGGCCGAGGTGGGTGGATCACGAGGTCAGGAGATCGAGACCATCCTGGCTAACACGGTGAAACCCTGTCACTACTAAAAATATAAAAAATTAGCCGGGCATGGTGGCGGGTTCCTGTAGTCCCAGCTACTTGGGAGGCTGAGGCAGGAGAATGGCGTGAACCCGTGAGACGGAGCTTGCAGTGAGCCAAGATCGTGCCACTGCACTCCAGCCTGGGTGACAGAGCGAGACTCTGTCTCAAAAAAAAAAAAAAAAAAAAAGATTCTCTATTACGTTTTGCAAGTGCTTTTTGCCTATACTTTATTTAAGGGCAAATTCAGTAAGATGCAAGGAAATAGATTTTGGTCTTTAATCTGATCCTTTCTTATCACGATAGACACTAGCCACCACCTCTTCACCCCTACAAGGGCAGATGACGGTTGCATAGTTGTGTTTCAGACCTAGCATAGGAAGATTCCAAAAAACGTCATCTGAATGGTGGTGCAAGTTCCAAAGGCTTTCAGGAAGAATCCTTCACAGGATGGCTTCTGAGAAAGCGCCTTAAGAAAATCACTCCTAGAAAACATTCATTTGGATCATATGACTTACAACATAATTCTGTAAATCAGGATAGGCAACATCCTTACTTCCATAAAGTAGAAATATTCTAAAAGAACTTAATATAGACTTAAAAAAAATCTCATTTTGTTCACATTAGATTTTGTTTTATTGAGTCTGTGTTTTGTTGTTGTAATTGTTTAGGTCCAAAGGGATTTCCAGGTCCCCAAGGTGCCCCTGGGCTGAGCGGTTCAGATGGGCATAAAGGCAGACCTGGCACACCAGGAACATCGGAAATACCAGGTCCCCCTGGTCAGTGAAGTTTTTTATGTTTGTTTTTCTTCTGCTTTGGGAGTATCTATCAGGAACTTTTTAACATTTCTACCGATGGATGATTTTACTGAGGAAATGGTCCAGGGATCCCTAGATAATAGGGAAATGCTGTTTCTTGATAGACTCTTAGCTATATTGTGATAACTTCAGATTATAATTTTATAAGTTGCCAAGCCTCCTTCCACTTTGAAGCATAAGTTATGGGCTATTATTTGTCTATTATGTTGTTGAAACTACTCAGTCCAGCCAGAATGTTTGCCAGAGAAGGAAAGCAATTACAGAAACACCACTGGCTTATAGGAAACACAAAGTTGCAGTTTATCTCTCTACAAAAGGTGGCAAAACAACATTACCTGTTCAACTGCTCTTAATTGTAGTAAATACCCCTGTGTTTTTAAGAAACATTTTTATCAAAGTAGTCTTATATGTATTTGTTCTATACTTGCACGTGTTATCATTAATTTTGTTGTTGTTGTTAAATAGGTTTCCGTGGTGACATAGGAGATCCGGGTTTTGGAGGTGAAAAGGGGTCCTCCCCTGTTGGGCCCCCAGGCCCCCCTGGGTCACCAGGAGTGAATGGTCAGAAAGGAATCCCGGGAGACCCTGCATTTGGTCACCTGGGACCTCCGGGAAGGAGGGGTCTTTCAGGAGTGCCAGGGATAAAAGGACCCAGAGGTGATCCGGGATATCCAGGGGCTGAAGGTATGAGGGCTTTGCTGTCCTTTCGGTGCATAGAGCGGGCTCAGTTTTGGACCAGGTCACTGAAGAATGTTTAGATTATTTTGCTTTAGCCATGTAGAATATAAACAGTTTACCCAAGTGTTTTCCCTCACATGGGGTGCTGGTTACATTTCAAATAACCTGAATCTCCAGCCTTGTCCTTGCATTTGATTGGTTGTTTTCAAATGCAGGGCAGCTCACTGTTGTTCATTCAACTCAATTTGGTTCCGCAGCTAGTATGTTGGTGCTGCAAAGGCCAAGAGCAGGGACTGTGTAACCTGTCTGGGGCTGTTGCCAGGTGGAAGGTAGGCAGGCCTGATTGTAAGAGGCAGAGTAGCTTAGAGGCTGGAGCTGTAGACTGGCATCTGGGAACACTCTGTGGGGGAGCTGGGCATGAGCTGAGCCTAGAGGACAAGCTGTCTTCAGATGGGAGACAGGGTAGAGGGACTTTCATTCCGTCTGGGGTGGCAGGCAGGGCATCAAGCACAAAAGAGGAAGATGGCCCGGACACTGATTCATATCCTTTTCTAAAATCTGTAAGGATCCTTCATGATCCCCAGTGGAGTTTTTCAGGTTTTAATGTACTTAAAAATAACCAAGTAGGGGTGGGGCAGCTCATGAAAATTATTGTCTTCAGGACCCCAGTCTGAGGAATTCTGATTCATTATTTCTGGGGTGGGGCCCCACATCTGAACTTCAGTGGGCCTGTTGGGTGATGGTGATCAAGATGTGGACTACAGACCAGATGTTTACAAACAACATTCTAGTTCTTTTCTAAACGTGGGTGGGCCAATGTTTGTTAGGCATGCAGTAGAGTACATTAGCACAGGACATGTGGAGGGGAGGAGGAGAATTAGCACCCTCAAGGAGCTTGTATGGAAGTTTGTAAATAAAAATATTCATATTCAAATAAGCAATTCATTGGAAAGTAACAGTGAAACATGATGTAAGTCAGTAAAAATAATGACCCAGTAATTTGACTATCTCACTTGTGAAAATGTATCTAAGGGAAGTGTTCAATGGAAGAAAGTTATAGATATGAAAATGCTCTTGTAGTATTATCCACAGCAGAGGAATAATTGGGACGAGCAAAGACAGACACACACATACACGCACTCTCTCTCTCAAAGAAATATCATCCAGTCACTAGCAATTAAAATCATATTTGTAAAGACTGCAACAAAATGGAAAACATTTACAGATTAATATGCAATCTGAAGTGCTCCAACAACTGAGTTTGCACTGTGATTACTATTTTTAAATGTAAACATGTGAACCAAAATGCAAAGAAAACAGGAAAAAAAAGTAGATTTTTGGGTTAGGGTGTGGAATTATGGGGGATGTTCTTTCCTGAAGAGTATGACACTGTCTTTCCAGTAAGTAGAAATTTGAGAGTGCAGGTGATGAAATGGCTCATAAAATGCAAATTCATACAGTGCAAACTGGGTTTGTAAATATTGTAGAGATTTGGTGTGAAGCTTGATGCAAAGTTAGAGGTTAATTAAAATTAGGAAGAACCAAATGGTTTCTTATTTGCATTGGCAACTTTGCAGTTCACATAACCTTATCAAGTAACTCACTTAGCAATGCATTCTCTATTCATAAGGAACTCATTACATCTATGATAAGAAATCCATTTAAAGACTTAACCCATTTGAGCACTGATTCAGGATGAAAATGTTCACCTCCAGTACTGATATGCCTGAACAATTCATCATGGGCCATCTGTATAGTTTTATGTCACCAATGTCATGGATGCATTGTATCATTTCAGGGCCCGCTGGCATTCCTGGATTCCCAGGTCTCAAAGGTCTCAAAGGCAGAGAGGGACATGCTGGGTTTCCAGGTGTCCCAGGTCCACCTGGCCATTCCTGTGAAAGAGGTGCTCCAGGAATACCAGGGCAACCGGGACTCCCTGGGGATCCAGGTAGCCCAGGTAAGTGTCAAGAACTGTGAAGGGTCTGGGGCTTACCCTACTTACAACTAAATAAGCTCCCCGCTTTCTTTTTTATGGGTGCCGCCAGAAGCAAGAGTCCTGAGTCAGAGACAAAGGATTTCGTTATTCCTGAGTTTCATGTTGGTTTGCATCATTTCCCTGTGTCACCCAAGTCTCATGGGGCAACATAGTGGGCTAGCAGACCACTCACACAGTGGGTTCCTTTATATGAGAGGAGCCCTGAGCCAAGGAACCACTGCTTTATAGCAGCCTGTGAGAAAGCCTGCTTTTCCTATTGAGGAAAGTGCTATATCATCTATCAGGGGTGCTTGCTGCAAACACAAGCTTGAAAAGTTTCCCAGGGAAAGAGCATCAGGATCTTGCATTCTTGGCATATCCATCAAGATGTAGGAACACAAGAGACCCCCGGAGTGTCTCCTAATACAAGGTGCAGGGAGGCTGTCTTAGTCCATTTGCACTGCTCTACCAAATATCTTAAGCTAGGCAATTTATAAACAACAGAAATTTATTTCTTATGGCTCAGGAGGCTGGGAAGTCCAAGATCAAGCTGCCAGCAGATCTGGTGTGCCTTCCTTGTGTCCTCACAAGTGGACAAGGCAAACAGCTCTTTTGCACCTCTTTAATAAGGTCACCAATATTATTCATGAGGGCTCTGCCCTAATGACTTAATCACCTCCCCAGGTCTTCACCTCTTAATACTATCACATTGGTGATTAACTTTCAACATATGAATTTTGGAGAGACACATTCAGAACATAGCATGAGCTGTTTTCAATATGATCTTCATTTCACTATTTACTCTGTTGTTTAAATCCCATTGCTTTTATCCAAATGCAGTAATATATACACTTGAAAAATTAAAACAAGATTGAGGCAAAACTTTCCACTACAGCGGTATTTCTAGCACCAACAACGCTAGACATCAGCTCTGACTTCTGACTGAAGTTCACTCGGCTGTAGAGCTTCAGGAAAAACCTGGAAAGTTTTCTTCTATTAGTTTCCCTCCACCAAGAGGAAATACAAATACAATGTTTGCTTTTTCTTTCTGTTTTCCATTAAAAATACTTTTATAATCTTCATTCATCCCTGCTGGGAAACATTTACTCAAGTGATCTGCCCTTCTATTTATATCATCTAGAAAAATATATTCTTAGATTGATGGAAAGTTGCTACTATTATTTTAGCCAACAAATATTGTTTTACTGCTGTTTAATGCATTGTTTAAGCTACTGTATGTTTTTCCTGCTGTGTGTGAAGCCGGTGTTCAGCCTTCACACACTGTGGTCACTGTGGTTTGTCTTAGGTGCTCCAGGTGGGAAAGGACAGCCAGGAGATGTGGGGCCTCCTGGGCCAGCTGGAATGAAAGGTCTCCCTGGACTCCCAGGACGGCCTGGGGCACATGGTCCCCCGGGCCTCCCAGGAATCCCAGGTCCCTTTGGGGATGATGGGCTACCTGGTCCTCCAGGTCCAAAAGGTAGGTAGTGCTTTTCCATGATGTCCCCCCATCTTAGAAACCTGAAATCCACTGCCAAGTGGATTTCATGACCACATGAAAAGAGTTAACTGTTAGTCTGGCTTTGTCCTTCCCTTAACAATGCCTCCCTTGCTCTTGTCCTCTGTATCTTTATTTCCAGTGGCAGAATGTTTCTGTGCTGGTCAATGGGAAAAGGGGTTTGAAGGTGTTAGGGCCACAGAATTCATGAGGACTGGGTAGCACGGTAAAGTCCTAGGGTCGGGGAAGGTGCATTTTCATTTTGGATGGGGTCCCCACTCTCATCCCTACCCCCAGTTGGGGGATTAGGACTCAGACACATCAGGGCCCACACTTCAGGTCTGTAGGTAGGAAACTGAGGACAGGGCAGCGGAGCAAGGATTTTTTTCTTTTTTTCTTTTCTTTTTGTTTTGAGACAGAGGCTTGCTCTGTAGCCCAGGCTAGACGGCAGTGGCAGGATCATAGGTCACTGCAGCCTTGAACTCCTGGGCTCAAGTGATCCTCCCACCTCAGCCTCCTGTGAGTCTAGAACTACAGGCATGTGCCACCACACCTGGCTAAATTTTTTTTTTCTTTTTTAGGAGACAGGATCTTGCTGTTTTACCCCGGCTGATCTTGAAATCCTGGCCTCAGGGATCCTCCTGTCTTGGTCTCCATAGTGCTAGGATTACAGGTCTGAGCCACCGTGCCCAACCGAGCCCAGCTATTAAGCGCAGTGAGGTTGACAATTGTTGTTTACTTTGAATACAAACTCAGCGTTAGGCAGGAGTTTGCATCTGTAGATGAACTACAGGAACACAATATATAAGAATCATACTAGTCTTTAAAATGTTTTCCTAGGGCCGGGCACAGTGGCTCACACCTATAATCCCAGCACTTTGGGAGGCTGAGGCGGGTGGATCACTTGAGGCCAGGAGTTTGAGACCAGCCTGGCCAACATGGTGAAACTCCGTCTGTACTAAAAATATGAAAATTAGTCAAATGCGGTGGCTCACGCCTGTAATCCCAGCTACTCGGGAAGCCGAGGGAGGAGAATCACTTGAACTTGGGAGGCAGAGGTGGCAACGAGCCGAGATGGTGCCACTGCACTTCAGCCTGGGTGACGGATGAGACTCTGTCCGCCTCCCCCCATTGAAAAACTAAATAAATAATAAAATATTTTCCTAAAACTTTATGCTCTCATTTCACCAGGCCCCCGGGGGCTGCCTGGTTTCCCAGGTTTTCCCGGAGAAAGAGGAAAGCCTGGTGCAGAGGGATGTCCTGGCACAAAGGGAGAACCCGGAGAGAAGGGCACATCTGGCTTTCCCGGAGACCGGGGAGTGAGAGGGGCCAAAGGTAAATAAAATACAGCCATGCAACATGCATTTGTTTCTGGTATTTGATCCAAACCTAGAAATGTGATCTCTGAAATATAAAACAGGACCTTTCTGAAGCTTGGATTCCTCTTCCTTTTAGTTGTATGGTATTTGTTTTAGATTTTTAAACAACATTCATTTTCTTTACCTTTTAATCTTATTACATATACATGGCAAATGAATTGCTCCATTTATTGAAAAATAATTAACAAGTGGTTCTTTTTTCTTTTTTTTTTTGAGATGGAGTCTCGCTCTGTCGCCTAGGCTGGAGAGCCGTGGTGCAATCTCGGCTCACTGCAAGCTCCGCCTCCTGGGTTCACACCATTCTCCTGCCTCAGCCTCCCGAGTAGCTGGTACTACAGGTGCCCGCCACCATGCCCAGCTAATTTTTTGTAGTTTTAGTAGAGACAGAGTTTCACCGTGTTAGCCAGGATAGTCTCGATCTCCTGACTTTGTGGTCTGCCTGCCCCGGCCTCCCAAAGTGTTGGGATTACAGGCGTGAGCCACCGTCCCTGGCCTAACAAGTAGTTCTTAATGCACTGATTTATAGCTTCTAGGTTTCAGAGAACTTTCTCACCTTTGGGAAGGGGGCCTCTTGTTCTCCAACCTCTGTTTCAGTTAGAACAGAGGCTAGTAAGCTCTTCCTGTAAAAAGCACGATAATAACAATTTCAGGCTTTGCAGGCCTTCTGGTCTCTGTCACAGTGACTCAAGTCTGCTTTTGTAGCATGAAAGCAGACATAGACAACACAGAAACAAACATAAAATAAAATTTTCAATAAGATGGTATTTATGGATACTAAAGTTTGAATTTCATATAATTTTCACACAATGAAATATTACCTTGCTTTTGAGTTTTACCCCTCAACCATTTCACAGTGTAAAAACCATTCGCATCTCATGTGCTGACAGAAACTGGTAGCAGGAGGGATTTGGCCCATGGGCTGCAGTTTGCCAACCTTGAACTACCATGAGTCCACTTGCATCTGGGCCACGAGTAGAGTTTCCCCAAGTTTCATTTGAAAAAAATGTTTTCTGGCCAGATGCGGTGGCTCACGCCTGTAATCCCAACACTTTGGGAGGCCAAGGCGGACGGATCACAAGGTTAGGAGATCCAGACCATCCTGGCTAACATGGTGAAACCCTGTCTCTACTAAAACTACAAAAAATTAGCCAGGCATGCGGGCGGGTGCCTGTAGTCCCAGCTACTCAGGAGGCTGAGGCAGGAGAATGGTGTGAACCTGGGAGGCCGAGGTTGCAGTGAGCCGAGATTGCGCCACTGCACTCCAGCCTGGGTGACAGAGCGAGACTCCGTCTCCAAAAAAAAAAAAAAAAAAAGTTTTCTTTACTATGAAAAATAAGTTTTTGAGACCAATGGTTTAAATATTATGTCCTCATCGCTGTTAAGTGTTTACTCCCACTTCTTAGTTCTGGGGCACTAATGGGTGAAGGTAATATTCCCTTCCAGTGTTGAGAAAAAATGCTTGACAATTTTCAGACCCAGGGATTTTTGCCCTTAAGGCCTTTTGGGCAAGTAGCCTCATATTGAATTAAAATTACCTTTTCTTCTTAGTTGATTGATTCTACCACAATTTTTTGTTTTACTAGCTTGTATATTATGTAGAATCAAGGAACCAAAGAGTCACTCTTTGCTAGCTTAGATAAGTGATGCTTGCTGTGCTATTATGCTACTATACAATTATCCCACTGAAAATTAAAATTTGGACTAATGCCAGTGATGGGCTAATAAACTAGTTCTTTGAAATTAAAAAAAAAAAAAAGGCACTGTGGTTTATAGTGTTTGCTGAGTGCCACGCTGTAATACTCCCGCCATGACTGATTTAAAGTTAGCAATGGTTTAACAACTGGCTTGCAGGATTCTTGAATTGTGGTAATTGGCAGTCGTCAAGCTGATAGGAGCCCATGCCTGCACACTGCTACAGCTGGGCAGTGTTTACAAAATCAGGCAGAAGTACACTATGTCCTTCCTACCTTTCGGAAGTCACTGTGAGGAGTGCCACATTGAGATAAGTGTCTGTTCTTTCAATACAAGGAAAGTAAGAGAGGATGGCTAGGAGGAGACATGGAACTGAAAATATGAGATGGGCAAATTCAACTTTATAGCACAAAGCGACATTTTTTTGTAGACTGGAACTTTTCAAATCTGTCTTAACCTCAGTGAAGACCCAGACCAGTTTGGCTGAATTTGGCAAACATTGAGCGAGCACTCCCGGTACACCAGACTCTGTGACTGGACAAGTGGGGTCAGGAATGTAAAAGATGACTGACCTTCCTTTAGGAAATCAGCCAACGATGGTGACATTTTGTGATCTACATAAATACAGCTTCGTAGGTTAAGTGGGAATTTGTGATTTGGGAGTGAAATGTGGTAACAGATGAATTATGTGTGCGATGTTCTGGTTCGTTTTGTTCTTGCATAATTAATATCTATAGGAGCCATAGGACCTCCCGGAGATGAAGGAGAAATGGCTATCATTTCCAAAAAGGGAAAACCCGGGGAACCTGGACCTCCTGGAGATGATGGATTCCCAGGAGAAAGAGGTAAACACTTAGAGTTTTTAACCATATCAAATAAGTTGACATCCTTACAGATCACATGTGTAGGCAACTTTCCCCAATAACAGAGATTAGAAAAGGACTTTTTTTTTGAGATGGAGTTTTGCTCTTGTCGCCCAGGCTGGAGTGCAGTGGCACCATCTCAGCTCATTGCAACCTCTGCCTCCTGGGTTCAAGCGATTTGCCTGCCTCAGCCTCCCGAGTAGCTGGAATTACAGGTGCATGCCACCACACCTGGCTAATTTTTGTATTTTTAGTAGAGACGTGGGTTTTACCATGTTGGCTAGGCTGGTCTCAAACTCCTGACCTCAGGTGATCCACCCGCCTTGGCCTCCCAAAGTGCTGGATTACAGGTGTGAGCCACCGTGAGAAAAGGCCATTTTTTGGATACAAATAAACATAAATAAACCTTGTGGTACATTTTTTGCTTCTCCATGCTAAAACTTAGCCGAAGTTCCTGTGTATTCCTAGATTTGGATATTCTAAACTAGGATCAACCTGAGCTATACAAAAACTACTGATTTCAGGTTTGGTAATTGATTTTAAAGTGAATAGCACAATGACTGTTCAAGTCATTATGACCAGTGCCTCTCAAACTTCAGTGCACATTAATCACCTGGAGAGCTTGTTAAAATGCAGATTCTGATTCAGCAGCTCTGGAGCAGCCAGAGATCCTGCCTTTCTAACAGACGCCCCAGTGCCCGTGCTAACGGTCCACAGAAACATTGCAGAGCGAGGATTTTTGACAACCCCATTTGTGTGCTCCTCCAAGGTCAGACTTAATCTGCATGAGGTGCTCATCTCTCAGCTAGTTGTTAGAGGGCAAATATTTTAACTTTTCTGGGTAAGTGCTTCTTCATTTGTAAAATAAGCAGTCGAAGCAAATAATCCCGTGTGCTCCCTACCACCTCTGATAGTCCTTAGATGGTCTCAGGCAGCTTCTTTCATCAGTGAAGTCACTGAAACCAGAAATGATCAGGAAGCGGCTTGGGGCGGGAATCAGAATCCTCAATAACCTTTGGCTTTATCTCCTAAAAGTAGGATGAAGTCCCTCAGCCTAACTATTACCTAGCTCAAAATTTCAGCAGAGACCTGTAACACTTCCAACTTCATCAGGTGATAAAGGAACTCCTGGGATGCAAGGGAGAAGAGGAGAGCCGGGAAGATATGGACCACCAGGATTTCACAGAGGGGAACCTGGTGAGAAAGGTCAGCCAGGGCCTCCTGGACACCCAGGCCCTCCAGGCTCAACTGGTCTAAGAGGGTTCATTGGTTTTCCAGGACTTCCGGGTGACCAGGTAAGGGGCTAGTGCTTTGTGGGGGGACAGATAATAAAACCTTTCCACTCTTAGGATGTCCGTAAGGGGCTATAATTTGCCAGCATATATACCATTGCCCTTTCACTGGCTTTCAGAATGTAAGGTGTAGCCCAAGGAGTAAACAGAGAGAAGGCCACGATGAAATTTCTGACCAGTGCACCTGCCTGGTTCCCCTAAAATAGAGGACCAAGGCACGTAATCGCTATCCCTCAGCCAGGTTTAAACCACCCACGAAGACTTGCCTCATGACCACTGGTTTACTGGAATGAAAGTCGTCCTGAAAAATCACCCAAATACTCTCTTTAAAGTCTTCCAGTTTCAGATATCGCAGATTTTGCTTTAAATATATTTAGTCTTCACAACCATGAGTGAAATACCCTTTGAGAATCCAGGAGGTACAATATGTGTAGTAGCCAACATTATACTTCTGGAAAATGCATAACTCACTATCCATCTTTTGGAATGAAATGGATTTTTAAAGTCTTTCATCTGCTATGACTTATAATACTATTTTATTTAGTATCAACTTATTTATTTGTAATTTAAAATTCAAATTAGTAACACAATTACTGTTTCACAACCAAGTGTAGAGAATGGGATGCTACCAGTTGCTATTGAGAACTCTAATTCTGGAGGAGCTATATCAACTTTGAAAAACTAGATACATGTAGTGGGAGACTTGCAATGCATTTCAACTTTCATTACCACTGCAAATTACAAAAAACAAATTAGTTACAGAAAATTACAACTGGATCGTGTCATGCATGTGCCATTTGTATTTGAAATCTGATTAAGGCCTTTTGTTTCATTAAACTGTCAGGGTGAGCCAGGTTCTCCAGGTCCCCCTGGATTTTCAGGAATCGATGGAGCAACAGGACCTAAAGGTATGGTTTGGAGATACAGAAGCCACCTGTCAAATGCATAGTCCTGAGTGTTTCTATCATTATAAACAAGTGTCTTTTACATGATAAGCAAAGTGTATCAAAGAAACTGCAGCACCCAAGGGGCTCTTCTTAGACAGTCAAACACTCAAGATCCAAATGTTCTACAGTTGTCACTCAGATCCAAGGGTATCAGATAGAAAACAGCGTGCCTGCAGGCTCTTCATGTCTTCCTCCTCCGTGAGAGTCCCAGCAGCAGTCCGCGGAGTGACTGCAGCCCCTCAAGTAACAGCTCAGTTGCAAGGATAACAGATCCACATCAGTGGGCAGTGCCCGCAGGGATAACAGATCCACATCAGTGGGCAGTGCCCACCTTGGCTTAGAAACCCTATGTCCCACAGGAGTCAGTATCTTTTCTAAGGACTCCATAAGTACAGCTTTTAGAGTCCCAGTTAGGACATAGAGGCTAAAGCCATGACTTTCCAGCAGGTGCTAAGAGTTCACTTGAGAAGTTCCAGGATAGATGTAATTTACAATTGGGGTTTTTTTTTGTTTTGTTTTTTGTTCGTTTGTTTGTTTGTTTTTTCACTATAAGTCAAGGTCAGCAAAATATTTTTTCCTAAAGGGCCAGATAATAATGATTTTCAGCTTGTTGGGCTATATGGTCTCAGTTACAACTATTCAACTGTGTTGTTATAGTGTGAAAGCAGCCATAGACTATATGTAAACAAAGGAGTGTGGCTGTTTTCCAATAGAATTTTATCTGCAAAATTGGCTGCAGGCTACGTTTGGCCCCACGGGCCTTAGTTTACCTTGTGTCAAAAACAATGTTGCATTGTAACACACCTAACATTCTAGTGAAAGAGAGGCTTCATTAACCCTTTATTCAGACAAACAAGTAAACAAACAAAGAGCAGGATATCTTTGTTGCAATGTTTGCATGAAACCTTTAATAGTTTTACTATCTTGGTATACCATTGGGTTGATGTTTTTCTTTAAATCTACTTTGAAATGATTCACCTTTTTAACCTTAGCCTTAGCCTAACTAGCTGTAAATTCATAAGTTAACATGCAATTATCCTTTATTTTGATATAAGTTAAAATAAATTTAAAATATAAAATACTAGTTAATGAACCACCTACAATCCTCTGTCTTACTACTTTGAGAGACACTCTATAAATAATATGCTAAGTGCTGTAAGAAACATGACCTGTGTGAGCTTATTTCTTCAGAAAGAATATAATCTAGATCCCTTCTTGGGAAATGGTTACAAATAGAAAAAATTTTATATTTGATTTTGATATTTTATAACTTCAGGGTTCAGAAGTCACTCCTTTTCCACTTACCTATACATTTATTATAGTCTCTTTACCTTTCTTTCACAGTAAAAACCTACCTCTTCTCACTTCCTTCATACTTGTATTGGGCCATGCTTACAAGAAATTGAAATGCACTCAAGATACCTGGAGTCAAAGATGTCTTATGGATCCCACAGATAGGAGACATAGTTCTGCCAAGGCTAAAGGGACCCTAGCCCTTAAGCAATCCATGGTTTCTCACTTTTTCCCATGGTATATTTTTTTACTTAACTGTCTACCAACTGGCTTCATCTCTCTCTACACAGTATCTTTTCTGGATATTTCTGGATATGTTGGGTTGCACTCTAATATGTTCTACATCAGGACAACTCATGATAATGCTCTTGGTTTCTGGCCCAATAGCCAAGGACTTCAAATTCTCACTTTCTTATTCCATCTTCTCAAGGAAAGACTTGTTTGACCTGGAATGGGCCAGAATTCCACCCCTCAAGCAATTGGCCACGATTATGAGTAGAGTCAGATAGGAGAAAGGCTTCCACAAGGTGCTGGTGGGACCCCTTTAGAAAGGGATGTAAATGGGCAATTACTGTAAGATACACCTGACTTACCTCTCTAATTCTCTTGAAACCCCATCTATTTTCTTGCCTTTCCTCCCACTCCATTTTGAGTCCTCCACTTCAAACTGGCTCCCAACCATAATGTAGGTCCTTGTGTCTGGAAGCATTATGGAGTGTCCAGTAGCTTTGTGGGACTGTGGGAGTCATGGCCTACAGTGACTTTTGAATGTGCCATCTGTTGTCATCAATGCAGTATGCCTTTGTGATTTTCTTTTTCTAGGACACTGAGTTGAGCTGCCTTATAAAAGAGCTTGAAATATGATTGCAGCAGCCAAAACAGTGACAAGTTTTGCTTTTTGTTTCAAAAACATAAGGATATAGTCACTCAATGCCAAATAATTTCTTAAATAGAAAGTTAAATTTGAAAATTTTTTCAGGACTTAAAAACTCAAACTTATCAAGACCTGGAGATTCTTATGATTGTGATGAACTCTAAAACTGTGTGTGTGTGGTATGTAAAATGCATCTTGACATTTTATATTTCTATTCTTGTTTAGAAAAGAAATATTTAAAAATACTCTCCTAAAATATCTGAAGATAAGCTATATAGACAAATACCATAAATGTTATTGTCACCTGTATGAGACCAAATTAAATTGTCTAAAATAATGTAACATGCATTTTATCCCTTTCAGGAAACAAAGGTGACCCTGCCAGTCACTTTGGTCCACCTGGTCCAAAGGGTGAGCCAGGTAGCTCTGGATGTCCAGGTATAGCTGCATATTTTTCTTAGTAAAACAACAACAACAAAAAAATAGTTTAGTTTGAAAAGCAGAACAGTTACTTCTAGCTGGCAATGATCATATCAATATTTTCTTCCCCCTTTGTGCATTAAGGTACAGATAAAATGGATTATATCTAAACACTTCCATAGCATTCCTGGCCTAGAAGAACACCAGGGTTATACACTAAGGATTCGCAATCATTTTTCCATCATGGCTCATGTGATCGATGATGCTGACACAACAGTAAACTCCCCAGGCATGCCCATATTTTGGCAAACTCAAAAATGAATATTGCAAACAATTAAAATCTGGACCATTTTGCACCCTCTATCATTTAAAATGATGCATTCGCAATAACCACTCACACTGACTACAGCTGCAGGTTGTCATTCCAGCTCTTTCTTTCTGCTGAGAAAAGCACATGCCAGTGTAAGTGAGGTGCACCATTGTTGAGCTATCATTGAATCTGTTTTAATTTACTAAAAATCAAACCAAATCAAGCAAACACAAGCCTCATCACCAACAAGAAATCTAAGTCATTTAAAACAGTATTTTGCTTCTCAACAACAATTAACATGGAATCCTTCAGAATGGATTGTGATGCACCATTGAGTTCTTGTGACAGTTGAGGCCACAACTGGCTACATTAGATGACCCACAGCAGAAGGAAGGTGCCAGTGCTATGCACAGCTCCATGCTTTACAGGGAAAGGGAAACCATTTGAGTTCAAGCCAACGGAATAGGACCCCTAGAGGAGAAAGCAGCCTTAGAACAGAATGCTCTATTGGTTTGCACTCACATATGTTTACATTTCAGAAAATGTTGTAGACATTAATTGGTCCTCCCTTTCTGGACCCTATAGAAATGCATCAATATTTAAAATATGCATATCCCTTGACTTAGGAATTCTCCTAGCAATTTATCGGGAGTCAATAATCAGACAAGTGTACAAAGATGCATGCCCAGGAATGTGCATTGTTTGGATGGAACAAATGTCCATCCACAGATGCCTGGTTAAATAAGTTATACCCCAGGGCATTCAGCCAATAGTGGTCAGGTTAGAAACCAGGTTTGTGTTTAGCTGGGTCCCTTGTAAATTAAAACACCTCATATTAATAAATGTGTGCATTACCTTAAAATTCCCTCTGGCAATAGCTGTGTTTCATTTCATATAACAGAAAGAATATTAGATATTTTGTGAGCAGAACTATATGAGAAGTTTTATTTTCTTTGTTTTTATATTATAAGATTGTTAAAATGGAAGTTAACAAAAACAAGTTAGTACAGTGACAAAAATGACCTTTCCCACCTTCTTCCCACTCTTTCTTATGGGTCTTTCACCTCTGACATGAACAAATACATTTAGATAGTGTATATATGTATGTGTGTGTGTGTGTGTGTTTGTGTGTGTGTGTGTGTGTGTGTTTTAGATGGAGTCTTGCTCTTTCGCCCAGGCTGGAGTGCAGTGGCACGATCTTGGCTCACTGCAACCTCCACCTTCTGGGTTCAAGCAATTCTCCCACCTTAGCCTCCCAAGTAGCTGGGACTACAGGTGTGCTCTACCACAGCTAGTATTTTTGGTAGAGACAGAGTTTCACCCCGTTGGCTAGGCTGGTCTCAAACTACTGGCCTCAAGTGATCTGCCTGCCTCAGCTTCCCAAAGTGCTGGGATTACAGGTGTGATCCACTGTGCCCGGCCTAGGCTATAGTATAATATTTTAACTGAACTGTATAACTGAAGTGTACATTTGATGGTGGAAATAGTTTTGAGGTCAGCATTATGGGAGTTCATGACAAATATCAAAGTGAGAAGCCTCAGAAGGGAAAAATCTGTGGCTCACCATTATTACTTCACCTGTGATCTTGGATAAGTTGAGTATTTTCTCTGAGTGTAGTTTCCTCGCCTATAAACTGGCCCTATGCATATTACAGGATTGTCCTGAGCATCAAATGAAAGAACCTGAAACTGAAAATGATTATGTAAATGTAAAGTGCAATGATCATCATTGTCATCGTTATCATCATCAGTCAGCAAAACCTGAAGACATTTTCCTATACTTATTGGTATTTTTATGTAAACCCCAAAGATAAGATTTTATAAGCTCAGAGTAGTCCAAAATGGGGGCCTGTGATGTTACCTAGTATTTTAAGTTAAAAATCATAAATCTGAGTGATTTTACACTTAGGCTAACTTTTTCAGAAAGTTTGCCTTGGCAGAATTTGCCTGTTCTCATGTGGTTACCACCATTTAAATTGGCCCCTTTCGCCGGGCACGGTGGCTCACGCCTGTAATCCCAGCTCTCAGGGAGGCAGAGGCGGGAGGATAGCTTGAGCCCAGGAGTTCAAGACCTGCCTGGGTAATACAGCGAGACCCCGTTCTCCACAAAAAGGAAAAAAAAAAAAAATAGATAAATTGGCCCCTTTCCCATATGCCACGGCCTCAGCTTAGAAATTTTAAATTATATTATATGTTATTCACCAGTGTAGAGTTTACTTAATACACTATTTCCATTGACTGGAGAAAGCCGCATTGAATTTGAATGAGCATCGTGAGAAGGCATAGATTTGCAGCTGGTTTTGGGATTATATGTGATTATCCTGGGTTCAGTCCTACCCACTCTGCACTCTATTCAGAGAGAAAATATAGTACAAATTAACTCAGAAGTTCTGTTCTTAACACAAACCCACAAAATTCAGGAGACAAGGTTTTTCTGTTTTTTTAGTATTTCAGTGTTTTCATTTGTGGATAAGAATACTGCTGCTTTACCTTTACTGTAGGAATGTTTTCAGGATAAATAATATAGAGTGAGACTAATAAATGGTAAATGTGATCAGGGAACAGGTATAGATGAACGAAAGCTTGTTTCATGTGTGCTGTAATAAATGATGACGATAGCACCCACCATGGTTTGTAAATACAGAGACATATATTTTATGTGCAGATTCAACCAGTGATTTTCAGCACACACTCTTGATTTATCCCATAAACATGCATTAAACTTATACATTGTAAATAAACCCATGGGGAAATAGTTATCCTCTTTAGTAATCAAAGAAATGTAATTTCAAGTGTCTAAAATATCATTTTATCCTTAGTAAATTAGCAAGAAAAGAAGTCAGCAAACTAAAATGTCCTCAGTAAGAACATGGCATGCTCTTGGAGCTGTGGGGGTGGGGTGGGGTTCCACATAGTGGTATGAGTCAGTGCAGTACTTACTCTAAAGTACTGGCAACCTGTATCAAGAACCAAAGGTTGAATGGTCTGTTGTAGAAA
Organism: Trachypithecus francoisi; assembly: GCF_009764315.1. NCBI lineage: Eukaryota > Metazoa > Chordata > Mammalia > Primates > Cercopithecidae > Trachypithecus > Trachypithecus francoisi. The sequence goes on from NW_022681458.1 coordinate 13,824,920, forward strand.
ACTAGAGAAGAACTGAATTGTGCCCTGCGGCAAGTCACTGTCATGAGAAAAGGATCGTTTTAAATTGTGAAAAATTGAAAAGACCTATCCATTAGATGTTATGGGTGATTCTAGGATGAAACATGGTGTGAACAAACCAACTGTGAAGGACATTAAGGGGAGAATTGGGGGCATTCAAGTATGGGGATGAGTGTTTGATGGTATTAAGAATTGCTATTAATTTTCTTGGCTGTGAAAATGTTATTTTGGCAATGGAGAAAAACGTTCCTATTTTTCAGACTTTTTACCTCCTGAAGTATTTAGGGATGGTTTTACACTATGGTGTGATGTACTTTAAAATACTTCAGCATTTAAAATGCATTTGAAAATACCAAAATATCATGCTATTTATCCAGAAATTCTACTCCTAGGAATTTTTCCTAAGGAAATAATTTAATAGGAGAAAAAAAAATTGATGAGAGACATATAAAGAGCATTATGAATAACAGCAGAGTTAGAGATAACTTAAATGGCCAATAGTAAAAGAAAATTGAATTAGTTAATGTAATTAAGATTGACTCAAAAAGCTAATGGCCATTCACTTAAAAATGATAATTGGGAAAACCAATATAAACTTGGAAAATTACTTATGCTACAACACTAGTTTTAAAAGTCAGAATATAAAATTGTGGATATCATCTGTACGTGTATGCAAATATGGAGAATTGTGTTAAGCTGGTGGGATTATGGGCATTTTGTTATCAATATCTCATTAATGTTATTTTCCTTTCCAATAGAAACTATTTAAAAATAAAGAAGTAAGGATAGGAAAGAATAGGGTGGGCTGAAGTTGGTGATTTTACAGAGTCACTGTCTCAAACAGCAACTCCAATGTTTGATTTTTCCTTCTTTAGGGCATTTTGGAGCATCCGGAGACCAGGGCTTGCCTGGCGTTCAAGGGCCCAGAGGATCACCCGGAAGGCCAGGACCACCTGGCTCCTCTGGACCATCAGGGTGCCCAGGTACCTTGAAAGGAAATCTGGAGACTTCCTGAGCACTCTTGTGTCTCAGAGTGTTTCAGAAACAACCAGTCTTTAATTAGACCTAAATTCAGATATGGCTCTGCCGTTTCCCAGACCTGTGACTTCGGATAGGTCACTTAAGCTCACCTATGCCTCACCTATAAGCTAGCGGGTTTCACCGAGTGACTTGGAGTAGATTAAGACAGCACCTGTAAAGTGCCTAGCATGGCACCAGACACAAAGGAATGGTTGGACAGATAGCAACTCCTTTCTTTTTAGTTTTTGTTTTTTAGAGAGAGAGGGCCTCACTCTATTAACAAGGCTGGAGTATGGTGGCATAATCACAGCTCACTATAGCCTCGAACTCCGGGCCTCAGGGAGGCAGTCGCAGTCTCCCAAAGCGCCGGGATTACAGGCATGAGCCACTGTGCCTGGTCCAGATAGCAGCTCCTTTCTAGCCCTTTGCATTTCCCCTGCCATTCAGGATTCTTTTTTTCCCCCCCTCTAGACCTAAGGCAGATGTCACACTTACAGCACAGTATTTTAATGGATACTTTTCCTGCCAATTCAGAAAAAAGAAAGTTTAAAACTATAATTGGCAACTTCATTCATTTGGAAGTGTATTTTCTCCTTCTGAATTTAAAAGTATTTTTCTCCCTAGAGTTCAGATATATGGGAAGAAAAAGTAATGAGACAACGTTCTCTGTTAGCCATTCATTAAGAACATAGATGACTTTTGCAGTGAATGTAACTCATTTATTATCTGGGCATCTGCAAAACTTCCCTGTCATCCTCAGGTGATCAGGGGATGCCTGGGCTGAGGGGACAGCCAGGAGAAATGGGAGACCCTGGGCCAAGAGGCCTCCAGGGGGATCCAGGGATACCAGGTCCTCCAGGAATAAAAGGTAAGTCAAAAGGAAGTCCATCTCACCAGAAAAATGCAGCCCAATGAGGGCAAATTAATGGTGTTTTTTCCTGTACCAGTGAGTGACCATGCTCTTGGTCATCCCACTCTTTTCTCTAGGTGCTGTTAGCATCTTCCTATTCTTCCTTAGCCAGGGCTGTAGTGCCCATCCAGCCAGCTGACCTGCCTTCTACCAGGGAGATGGTAGTGCTACCATGCTACCATTTGCTTTTCTTTTCTTTTCTTTTTTTTTTTGAGACGGTGTCTTGCTCCGTCGCCCAGGCTGGAGTGCGGTGGCGCGATCTCAGCTCACTCCACCTCCCAGGTTCAAGCGATTCTCCTGCCTCAGCCTTTCAAGTAGCTAGGATTACAGGCACACACCACCATGCCCGGCTAATTTTTGTATTTTTTAGTGGAGACGGGGTTTCACCACATTGCCCAGGCTGGTCTCGACCTCCTGACCTCAAATGATCCACCCGCCTCGGCCTCTCAAAATGCTAGGATGTGAGTGCCCGGCTGCTGCCATCTTATTTCTGAAGGCATTTAGCCAAATGATTTTTATGATGGTTAGGCCCATTATTTACGTATTCTCTTCACCTATGGTTAAGCTCCTGCTATGTCCTAGATTCTGTGCTAAATGCTGGGTGTACAGTTTTGAAGAAGATAGACCTGCTTCCTGCCCTCATGGAGCTGACAGTATGGCAGGAGAGAAAGACATTAATAATACATGTGGAAATGAATATATGTTTACTGATCATGATAAGTGGAAGAGAAAATAATAAGGTGCTACAGAGATAGAGTAATTAGTGTTCACCATCTTTGTTTGATCAAGGATAATTTTTTCTGGGTTGAATTTCTTGGTCTGTAAAGGCAATAGTGGACTGGTTAGAAAAGTCTGGTTATAATATAATAATATAATACAATACAATATACTATAACATACTTGTATTTAACAATTCTTTATGCCCTCACATTCATCCATGGTATCAATCCCTCTTCAGTCCATTTCTTCCACTTTAGAAAAAGTACTTTTTTGGCCGGGAGTGGTGGCTTATGCCTGTAATCCCAGCATTTTGGGAGGCTGAGGTGGGCAGATCACTTGAGGTCAGTAATTTGAGACCAGCCTGGCCAACATGGTGAAACTCCATCTCGACTAAAAATAAAATTAGCTGTGTGGTAGTGCATGCCTGTCATCCCATCTATTTGAGAGGCTGAGGCAGGAGAATTGCTTGAATCCAGGAGGTGGAGGTTGCAGTAAGCCAAGATTGTGCCATTGCACTCCAGCCTAGGCTCAAAAAAAAAAAAAAAAAAAAAGAAAGAAAGAAAAGAAAAAATACTTTTTCTATGGGTATTTTTGGGCATATCTTTAGCATTACACTTACATTGTATCGCATTTGTTTGGAGGTTTTTCTCATCAAAAAGAACGTGATTTTTTAAAAAGCAAGGACCTTTCATATATCCTTGGGACCCAGTCACTACCCAGTAAGTATATTGGTTGGTGGTATGAATGGATGGACAAACAGGAGAATGAATATCTGAGCTGGTAGCCATGAGGTTGCAGTCCTTACCTGAACCAACAGCTGATGGTTCCGGCTTACTTGGTAGAGTCTTTTAACCAGGTTTCCTCTATTTCTTCTTCCTTCCCTTCTCCTTCCAACTGCCTTTGCTCATTGACTCATACATATACAAAATCCTGGTAAAATAAAAAGTACCTTCTTTCAGAAGGTACTGAGTTGGAAACCCCTTCTTCTGGGATTAATCCTTTTATTGTTTTGAAAATTCAAATATGATTTTCTGACACTTTGCCCTCTTCACTCATTGGATAGCTTTGAAATAATTGTAATTTTCCAGAAGTTGTAGTGTGGTAGGTATTACTTGGTGTGATTCTGTGGAGACAGGAGCCATTTATGTTGAAGAGTTGGTATACTCATGTATTTTCATGCATTCACATAACTTGATAGGAAAAGTTCCCTTCACAAGACATCTTTGTACTGTTCTCCATCTTCATTGACACTTTTAGTAATGTGAATTACAGCAATTCATGATAAATTTAGGATTTCAGGCAAAATGATCATTCTGTTATTTTGAAAGTTTCTCTGGTGATTGTGACCATTTCCTGTCTCTGACCATCTCTACAGCCTTCATGGCATATTCTTTGACACTCTTTTGTGTCTGGAAGACAGTTGGTAAAGAACCAAAAGAAAACATTTGTTATCATTAACTACTCCCACTGCATTTCCACTTCTTCTTACCCTCCCAGTTTAGTAACACAGCAAGGATTTTTAAGTGTCTTGGTGGCTTAACAACATGCACCCAATTTGGTCAAAATGACAGGGCTCATGTCACTGTTGTTGATCCTTCTTTCCCTTGAATTTGTTTGCATTTATCACACAACTTCAGTATGGCATGCTATTACAAAACTAATAGCTGGCCGGCATGGTGGCTAATGCCCGTAATCACAGCACTGTGGGAGGCTGAGGTGGGTGGATCAGCTGAGGTCAGGAGTTCGAGACCAGCCTGGCCAACATATAGTGAAACCCCGTCTCTACTAAAAAAATACAAAAATTAGGTGGGCGTGGTGACGGGTGCCTGTAGTCCCAGCTACTCGGGAAGCTGAGGCAGGAGAATCGCTAGAACCCAGGAGGCGGAGGTAGCAGTGAACTGAGATTGCGTCACTGAACTCCAGCCTGGGTGACAGAGCAAGACTCCGTTTCAAAAAAACAAAACAAATAGCTAGTAAATTTGATCCAGAAGAAAATCACCCCAAAATTAATCTCCAATCACATTATAATTCTGTGCTATGAAATAGTGTGTTAAAAAGAGAAGGTGAGGAAATGAACATATTACTTCACTTGTTTATACCACCTACAGACAGATGTTGCAGTGGTGCTCCATCCCCATACAGTGACGCTGTTTCACTTCAGACAGCTCAGAGAACGACCGGTCTTTAAAAACCATAACACAAAACAAAACAGTGAAATGTATTCCTAAAAGTTAAAACATCTACAGTATAAATTTATTGTTGCAGCTTGTCATGTTGATATAAAAATGAACCGCACTCCAGCAGAAACACTTTGAACTGAGAAACTAAATATTTGAAGTATGTTCTAACTAAGTCAAGGGGACTGATTATCTTGTTTGAACAAACCAGCTGCTGAACTCAAAGTTGTTTGCTCTGCTAGAACAGGCCATATGGATTTTGCATCCTGCTTGTGTTCAATCAGATTTAAACTTTAACTTAAACATATGCTAAAAATGGCTTGATTCCAGCCACCGTTGACTTTCTTCACAAAATTACAAAAAACTACTTTAAATTTCATATGGAACCAAAAAAGAGCCTATAGCCAAGACAATCCTAAACAAAAAGAACAAAGCTGGAGGCATCAGGCTACCTGACTTGAAACTATACTACAAGGCTACAGTAATCTAAACAGCATGGTACCAGTACCAAAACAGATATATCAACCAATGGAACAAAACAGAGGCCTCAGAAATAACTCTACACATCTACAACCATCTGATCTTCCACAAACCTGACAAAAACAAGCAATGGGGAAAGGATTCCCTATTTAATAAATGGTGTTGGGAAAACTGGCTAGCCATATGTGGAAAACTGAAACTGGACCCCTTCCTTACAGCTTATACAAAAATTAACTCAAGAGGGGTTAAAGACTTAAACATAAGTCCTAAAACTATAAAAACCCTAGAAGAAAACCTAGACAGTACCATTCAGAATGTAGGCATGGGCAAAGACTTCATGACTAAACCACCAAAAGCAGTGACAACAGAAGTCAAAATAGACAGAGGGGATCTAATTAAACTAAAGAGCTTCTGCACAGCAAAAGAAACTATCATTAGAGTGAACAGGCAACCTACAGAATGGGAGAAAATTTTTGCAATGTATCCATCTGTCAATCTACAAAGAATTCAAACAAACTTACAAGAAAGAACCCCTATCAAAAAGTGGGGATATAAACACTTCTCAAAAAAAAAAAAAAAAAAAAAACGACATTTATGCGGCCAAGAAACGTATGAAAGAAAAAGCTCATCATCAGTGGTCATTAGAGAAATGCAAATCAAAACCACAATGAGGTACCATCTCATGTCAGTTAGAATGGCAATCATTAAAAAGTCAGGAAACAACAGATGCTGGAGAGGATGTGGAGAAATAGGAATGCTTTTACACTGTTGGTGGGAGTGTAAATTAGTTCAACCATTGTGGAAGACAGTGTGGTGATTCCTCAAGGATCTAGAACCAGAAATACCATTTGACCCAGCAATCCCATTACTGGGTATATACCCAAAGGATTATAAATCATTCTGCTATAAAGACCTATGAAATGTATGTTTATTGCAGCACTATTCACAGTAGCAAAGGCTTGGAACCAACCCAAATGCCCATCAATGATAGACTGAATAAAGAAAATGTGGCACATAGGCACCATGGAATACCATTCAACCATAAAAAAAAGAATGAGTTCATGTCCTTTTCAGGGACATGGATGAAGCTGGAAACCATCATTCTCAGCAAATTAACACAGGAACAGAAAACCAAACACCACATGTTCTCACTCATAAGTGGGACCTAAACAGTGAGAACACATGGGCACAGGGAGAGGAACATCACACACTGGGGCCTGTCAGTGGGTGAGAGGCTAGGGCAGGGACAGCATTAGGAGAAATACCTAATGTAGATGATGGGTTGATGGGTGCAGCAAACCACCATGGCACATGTATACCTATGTAAAAAACCTGCATATTCTGTGCATGTATCCCAGAACTTAAAGTGTAATAATAATAATAAAATGGCTTGATTCCTAGACTTAAAATTTTAAGTACATATGCCTTTTAAAAGGAAGACACCCAATTCCTAGTTGGGAAGTAATATAAGATTGAAATAATGAAAACCTAAAGAATGTTATCTGTAGCATAGCAAGAACTGGAAAGAATGTGGATTTCATATCTTGGCTGGTGGCAAGTAAAACGTTTCATAAGAAAGAAGAATCTGGAAATGGCTTTCCTCAGAAAAGAAATGCCATGTCCCTTAGAGCTATGAACATCATGGAAATATTCACCCCCCCACCCCGCTTTTTTTTACTAGATGACTTCCCTCCTGCCCTTCCCCCTCAGCACTTACCACACAGGATGTAATTGCCCATTTGTTCCATTACATCAGGGACAGACTTGTCCCGCATTGTCTTGACAGCACCTGCCAGGAGGTACATTTGGGGCAGACTCTCTGTGCATTAGGGAAACACATCTTACGCCCATAGTAGGCACTCACATATTTGCTGATATAAAAAATATTTAAATCTTATTTCAGAATCTTTGTTGATAAGAATCTTCCAGGTTTTTCAACCGTTACTTACAATCACAAAGATCTCTCTTCCCATCAGCTTTAAAGTTAGGGTGAGCCGCTGTCCTGTTTTGCCTGGGCCTGAGTGGGTATTTCAGGATGTAGACATTTCAGTGCTAAAACCAGGAAAAAGTCCCAGGCAAACAGGGACACACTGGTCACCCTCTCTATTAAAAGTATGAACCCGTATCAAGGCTCTTGGGTGTGTAGAGGAATGTTTTCAGGCTTTATACAGCCTGTATTTCAGGCAAAATACAGCCTGAGAGTGGGAATCCAGTCGTAAAGAGTTCACTGGCTAACAAAGAGGGGAGCCACAATTCCAGCTGGATTGGAGGTTAGATTCACTGACTGGAGAAAGAGCACCCGGCCTGAAAGTACAGTGTGCTGCAGCCTTAAAGACTGAAATAATGAAATGATGGTTGTTTAGCAGGAGGACGACCAGAGAGGTGAATAAAAATTCCTCATTACCCAGAAATGTGCTTTGTTAGCCTAATTGCCTCTCATCTGCACTGTATATATTTTATGCATGAACAACTTTCTGATTTAGAGATGGGATTGATAAAAAGCTTTCAGTAAGAAGGAAAAATTACCCTTACAACCCTACTCAGATGTAGCTGCATTCAATTTAGAACGATAACAATGGGTCAGATAAGGGTCGGCCAGTTCAACAATGGCGAGAGGCTGGGGCTGTGACAATCTAGGATCTGGATGTATTGACGTGACAACGGGGAGCTGGCAGGAGCAGAGACATTCCACCCCAGCCAAGTCCCCAAGCCATCAATCTTGGTGACTAAAGCTGGAGATCAAAACGTGGAAATAGCGAAGTGGTCCCCCCAAAAATTTATTATCATTTCAGATAGACTGTAATAAATATCCAGATTTGGCAGATAAAGAAGGTCTGTGTGTTCTTTTGGTGCAAACTTGAAACGTTGGCTCTTAAAATAGGAAAGAGGATTGGAGAATAAACTAAGCCAGAACTGTAAAATGTGGTTAGGAATAAGAGATTTAGGGAAAATAAAGATGCACTCCCATTTTTTTCAAGAGAATGTAGCTCATTTAAACCAATCTAAAGCTTAGATCTTAAAAGAATAACAACTATCTGTTTCAAGTACTGATGATAAATAGAACGGAAGCAACTAACTGTACCACCTTCTAATAAGAATCTATAGAGGACTTGCTTAAAATGAATAGATAATAATTAATAAATAATAAAATGAATAGATAATAATTAGCACTTGAATTATTTATATGCAAACTAATACCTCTAACTTCTGTAAATTATATTTGTCCTATAAATCTATTAAAGAAAGATATGGTATACAAATAAAAATTCTACCCTACTCCTTTTGTAGCTTTCTCCCTCATCCACCTTGTTCCATATTTTCTCATTCACTCACTCAACAAACATTTATTGAACACATCCATAGGACCTAGTCCTGAACTCTGATTTACCCTTGAGCAGGGAATATAGTCACCCAAAGACATGATTGTTGCACAGTGTGGGGTGGACATCAACAATCAAGGGGGTCCTATATCATGGGGGTAGGTGGGGGGCACCTTCTGTGTTCAACCTTATAAGCTGATGGTATTTTTATCCCCAATTTGAGAGATGTGACCCTAAACTAAGTAAACAGGCTGGCTGTGCACCAAGAGGCTCTTGTCTTGGATAAGAAAGAACAGCTACTGGGTGGAAGATCTACTGATGAGACAGGAAGTTTTCCAGGCTTGGCCAGAGGCTGGGGAGAAGCTGCAGCGCTCATAGCCATCAGTGGGACAGGACTTGTGAGAAGGCACCCAGCAGATGGCTCAGTGCCCAGGAGATGCTCGATAAATTTTCCTTACCTGCTTTCTTCCCTCCCTCTCCTCCTCCAACTTTACTAAGGGCCATCAGGAAGTGTCATTTGAAAAGGCTCTCGTTCAGACAACTTCAACACAACTCAACATACCTTGACGAAAAACCTTAAGAAAAATTTTCCGCTGGAAGTGTTTAGTGACAACTTCAGTCAAGCCAGGCTGGTGGATGGCTCTTTGGAGAACTAAACAGAAGGTTCTGAGAGAAGGAACAGGCATCAGCGGGGTAATGTCTATTTACAGAGACGGGAGTTTTCAGTGATCATCGCAATATAAACTTAGGTTCTGCAGAAAGGCATCAGAATGGTTGTGAAAGAAGTGACTGCAAGAAAGTAGCTGGAGCCACAATCGCCATGCAGGCCTGAGCATCGCAGGGCCAGCATTTGCCATCATGCCACAGGTGCCACGCATCCTCTCATCTGACTGCATCTCCATGAGTAGATCCTGAAGAAACTAGAGCCTGCAGCCCCTGGGAGGGTGCAGTGACCCCAAGCAGGTGTGAGGCCTGGATTTGCCTCCATCCCATCCGTTTCCTCATCTAGGGTGATTTTACTGTCATAAAATCAAAGGTCACTTTCTACGCCAAGATTCAGTCATTCTAGGCCGTATCTGGTCATGATAGGATCAGAAACCAACAGCAGTACTTTAAAACCAAAGAAATGTTTGTGTTAAGCTGTCTTGGCAGAAAATCTTTATCGGACGAATGTGTTAAATAGTACTGGGCCTGGGTTTCCACCGTGATGACGAAGTCCGGACGCTCAGAGCTGTCTGCTGGCCCCAGCAGCGTGCCCTCTGCTGGGCAGTGCCTGCGGTTGTAGCTGGAGTGAGGACCGGTGGCTGGTCTTCCCTTCCGGTCACAGGCCTGTGGTATGTTTCAGGTCCCTCCGGATCACCTGGCCTGAACGGCTTACATGGATTGAAGGGTCAGAAAGGAACCAAAGGTGCTTCAGGTAAGCACCTAATCATTTGTAACAGACTGAGCTTCAGTCAATGGTTCATGAGAGAAAGTGATACCCTCCCCTGGTATTTCTGTACTTCATGAGATTTGGAGGCAATACTAAAAAAACTGGCTTAGGTTAGAGACATGCTATTGGAGCTATTTTTAGTGCTGAAAATGACATATGAAAAGGACATTTGAGAAAACCCTATTTAAGAAGGAATGGTTGGTTAACAGTGTCTTTGTTGGTATTGCTTGGAATTTTCTGTCTACCAAAAGTGCTCTGAACAATTGCTTTAATGGAGCCACATTTCAAAATGTTATCCTAACAAGTAAATAGTTGGGGATTTTAGGATTTTTGTATTGTTTTAAGTATAGTAATGCTATGTTTGACCACATAGGTCAAAATAGTACTAATAGCATCCTTTTATGGCCACTGCTAAAACAAATTACCTCCACAATTTGCTACTATTTTCATACCATAAATAGGTTAATCTTTGACAAGTGTACTTTTTCTTGTTCTGTTTAGTATAATCAATATTTGTTGTGTTACTTTCCCAGAAAAACCGCCTATGATCAGATAAAGTAGCTGAAACCTAACATGCAAAGTTGAGTGACCCTGAGGAACAGGAATGGTGCTGCTAGGTTTGAATTTATTGTTGGAGAGAGGTGAAATCTTTATAGTTTGGAAGATCCAGTAATATGGTCACTAAGATTCATTTAGTAGCTCCTCCAAATAGCCAGATTAAATGTGTGTTCCTTCCAAGAACACACTGATGTCCTTCCTTCCCAGTGTGAAATTCCTCAATAGTTCTAATTATGCCAGTCTCCACCTCAAATTTCAAAAGAACTTATGTATAATTACTTATTGTATCTCATTTGTTTTTACTCTATCCATTGTAGAGGTCGGAGTGTTGGTATTGCCTCCAAATTGTTGTTTTCTAAAAGCTGGAAAATAACTATAAAAGAAATAAAACTTATGGCTGGCCAGTGTGGTGGGTCCTAAGAGAGAAATAGTGTAGACATTTGGATCACCATTGCAACCAGTGGTTCGTGTCTGCAGAACCAGCCACTTCTCTGCTGCTCTTGGGAAGTGATTCCTTTCCAGGCACTATAACAGGGACAACCAAAGAGAAGATATAGTATTAATTCTGTTTTCCCCATGAAGGTTTGCATGATGTGGGGCCACCTGGTCCAGTGGGAATGCCTGGGCTAAAAGGGGAGAGAGGAGATCTTGGGAGCCCAGGAATCTCTCCTCCAGGTCCTTGTGGAGAAAAAGGTCTCCCAGGTCCCCCAGGTAAGCTGCAGCATGCTTTGCCCTTCTTTCACTAACTAAACCAAAACCTTCCGAATGCAATGAAGCTAATGTGTGAACATGTCTCTTCTTAGGGAGATCAGGACCACCTGGTCCTGCAGGTGCCACAGGAAGAGCGCCTAAGGACATTCCTGACCCGGGTCCATCTGGAGATCAGGGACCTCCTGGTCCCGATGGCCCAAGAGGTATGAGAGAATCATGACAAAGGATGGCAGTGCTCCCTTTGTTAGATGCTGCCAGCTCTGGAGGAGTGTGGGACCAGAGAGTGGCAGAATAGAAGCACTGAAGCAGCCCCCGATCAGCTTGGCAGGTGGATAAGTGAGACACAGTTAGGGTGGGACTGTGGGTAGTGGTGGGCTCTCAGGACCGTATCCAGGACTAGGACTTGGCCATGTCACTCTTCTATTTCAGCTGTGTTAGGCCCTCGCCTATTCAGGGTAGAAACTGACAAGCAAGCGTTTCTGTCACCAGCTTGATGCTGACCAAAAGTCTTCAGAAGTGGGTGGCAAGTGGGAATCGCACCCTCCTTGTTGGTCTCTAGCAACTGTCACATAAACCACTGGCACTAGCCCAGAGTGACAGGATGCAGGCCTGCTGCACACAAGAAACAGTCTCTTCATGTGCTGTTGACAGTACATGTTGTTTCTTTCATCACTTCACAGGGGGAAACTTTGGTAAGGAAAGATGTTAGAAGTCGTTACTAAGCTGACCAAGTGGGTTTAGGCTAGAGCTGGGCTGGGAATTGGGAGGAGTGTGGCTCCGTGTGATATCTTGCTAAATGCAGGCAATTGCATTCATACAAGCTCTTAGAACTCTTCCTTAAAGACACATGCCCATCATCTTTGAATCTTTAGGATATTAGAGATTGTACACTGAAAATAATAAAGCTCTCAAAAGTGTGCTAAGAAGTACAGAAGCTAAGTAGGAATATAATTGGGGTCAATTTATTCCTATTTGTGGAAAGTTGTTTTCCATTAGGATTATAAATTTAATCGAGTGAACATTCCTTTCCCACCAGACATATTTCCTCAAATGCCTGTCTATCTGTCCATCCATCCATCCATCCATTCATTCATTTACCAATCCATCTATCTATCCCTTCATCTGTTTGTCTGGTACTCTATTCATCTATCCATCCATCCATCCATCCATCCATCCATCCATCCATCCATCCAACCATCTATCCACCTATCCATCTTATTAAAGCAGTAAACAAAAACCCAAAATGATATTTTCAACAGGAATGACTTTGAAAGGAAGGAAGGTTTTGCTCGGGTTCATTTTGTCTAACAGCTACCAACCCATTATCTACACCATTTCTCAACTTGGTATTACGATCCATTCTATTTCATTTCTGTTATCATTGACTTCCTTATTCTTCTAATTCTCTTTATTCCTTGCTTGCAAATCATTAAATTGTTTTTCTTCAGAAGCTGTCAAGCAGCCAGTATACACATTTGTCTTTGACTAAAAGAGTATTTTTTGTCTCTTCTCTGTGGTTAGGAGCACCTGGGCCTCCAGGCCTCCCTGGGAGTGTTGACCTCCTGAGAGGGGAGCCAGGTGACTGTGGTCTACCAGGGCCACCAGGTCTCCCCGGCCCACCAGGCCCTCCAGGATACAAAGGCTTCCCAGGATGTGATGGAAAAGATGGCCAGAAAGGTATGAATGTTGTTCCGTTAACTAGTATGTGAACACCTTGGTTATCTTACTCTTGAGGGTCTGGGGTACTGTGCCACCATTTCTATTTCCTATGCAAACAAAGTGACTCCTTTCCAAAATGTCCTTATTTCCCCAAAGAGTCCTGAAGTTTGGGTCAAAGTTGAACAAGTAAAAGGAAGAAACACAAGTTCATCTTTAGGCCCTAATAATATTCTTGGTAATCTTCCAGGCCAGAACTGAACAGTAGAAATGTGATGCAAGCCACATGTGCAATTTAAAAATATAGTAGTCACATGTTAACAAGTAAAAACAAGTGAACTTTCATACTTTATGTGATTTAACATAATATATTTAAATATTATTTTAACATATAATTAATATACATTTATTAATGAAATAATTGAGCTGATTGTGCAAACCTAGTTCCTTTTGCAAATAAGCCACTCCTTCTTCCTGCCTTTGAAATCCCATGTGTGTTCCATGCTAACAGCACAGCTCAGGTCGGACTGGCTACATTTCAAGTGCTAACTAGCCGTGTATGGTTAATATCTTCTGTATTGGACAGCTTAGTTTTAGACTGCTGACTTTGCTTTTTTATATTCATGCAAAGATCCCCAATCACTGAATTTTCCCACTCTTTGAGGTTAAAATATTTATTTTAATTATTTTTTATCCAACTGCTAATATTTGGGGAGATCAGTTTTTGGTCGCCAGAATTTCAGATAATTTTTAGGTTCAAAGAAGCTTTTTGTTGAAAAAACATGACTAATGAGTATCCATTTTAACTCCCCCATTTCATAAATAAGGAAGCTGGATATCAGAAAAAGAGCAGTTGAAATTTGCAAAAGGAGCCCAATAACTAGCACCTTGCCTGGGTTCTGAACCAAGTGTGAAATAAGGCAAAAGATTAGATCACAGATAAAAATCACTGTGAGGCTGCCATGACTATAGTGCAAATGGCATCTGTGGAATTGTGCAGTGCACACCTGTACAACAGTATGGAGCAAGCCTGTTCATCTATATTAGCAATGAAATCAATTTTAGAGAATGTGGCTCAAATCTACAGGTAAGTAGGCTTCCAATTATTGAACTTCAGAATTGGACTGACATGCTAACACTCTAGTCACCAACAGAAAGGAGGAAGGGGCTGGCTAACACTCTTTCTCCTTAGTTACTCTAGGGAATAAATCTCTGGACATAAAATTCAGGACTGAGGAAATAACACACCATATGAATACGAGTGATCTACACAAGAATACACAGGGAGTTAGAAATATTGGTGGAACTACTAATCATGCTTCTTGACTCCTAGTCCAGAGAATATAATGGCCAAACAGTGCTTTACTATAAAGAGAGTGAGTTTCCTCAGTTTACCTTTTATGACTTACACAGTGAGAAATATTAGGCACCTGCAGGAATATAGTAGTGAACAAATTTAAGTAGAGTCTCTAATCTTATAAGGACAGAGTTTCTGCCTGGCTTAGTGGTTCACACCTGTAATCCCAACACTTTGGGAGGCCAAGGTGTGAGGATCCCTGGAGGCCAGTATAGTTCAAGACCAGCCTGGGCAACACAGTGAGACCCCCTCTCTACAAAAAAATTAAAAAATTATATGGGCATGGTGGTGTGTGCCTGTAGTCCCAGCTACTCGGGAGGCTGGGGTGAGAGGATCACCGGAACCCAAGAGTTGGAGGCTGCAGTGAGCAATGATTGTACCACTACACTCCAGCCTGGGGAATGGAGCTAATAATAATAAAGTTTCTTTTATAAAAAGCGTAGTTTCATGGAAGACAGACATGCACGCTAAGGGATATGTCAATTTAAATCCAGTTAAGTGTCCTGAATGAAGAGGTTATCAAAAAGCAACTAAACTTCAGTTGGGATTCCAGGGAAGGCTTCCCTGAGAAAGTGAGACTTGGTCTTAACTCTAAAAAATGAGGAAGACACCATGGATATGGAAGTAAAGGAACATCACATATGAGGAACTGAACCGTTGTGCCTAAAACTGAGAGAGTGAGGAGGAGAGTGGTTTGAACTCGGCTGGGGAGGCACATTGTTCTCGGATATTGAAAGGTCTTCCCCCCTCCCCATGATAGGCCCCAGTGTGTGATGTTCCCCTTCCCGAGGGGGGGAGGGATTGCATTGGGAGTTATACCTGATATAAATGACGAATTGATGGGTGCTGACGAATTGATGGGTGCAGCACACCAACATGGCACAAGTATACGTATGTAACAAACCTGCACATTATGCACATGTACCCTAGAACTTAAAGTATAAAAAAAAAAAAAAGTCCTTAATTTTGATATGATGTTGATATACAGCCCTTTGTAATTGTTAATCAGTAAAACATTTATCCAGCTATCATTGTAACTTCAAGCTTTGTTGGAAATTCAGGGAGTTTGAAGGGCAGAGAATAATGCAAGATGTAATCTGATGACCCTGAAAAAAATTACTATTGTATCCCCTTAGAAAAGTGTTTGATTTCTATATTATTGTAAATATCATCTTGCATTTTACTTAGACATCAAATCTTTTTAGCAGAAAGTTTTGCTAAAAAAATTATTATTGTATCACCTTAGAACAGTTGGTCTCATTTCTATATTTTTGTAAATATTGTCTTGCATTTCACCCAGATATCAAATCTTTTTAGAAAAAAGTTTTGCTAATTAATTGTCATTCATTGCTAATTAAGTGTGGCAAGTTAATCTTTATGAGAATCATAAAATCTCTACCAATAAAATTGTGCTCAATGTATTATTTTGAATTTACCAATTCTCATTTTGTAAAACTTTTGTTCATTGTTCAAAATTTAAAAACAGATAAAGTTAAAGCAAGATTACTGAATATGAACAATTTAGAAAAATCTTAGGTCATGTTAATACACAATACTACTGGTAATATGTTAATAAAATGTAATACCAACAGCTCTGGGGTTTGGGCATTGTTACTCATTTTTAAAAAATAGCATATAATAATGCATATTCACATGATGTTCTATTAAAAAGGTGTAAATGTATATGTAAAAAAAAAAAAAAAAAAAAAAAGCTCTTTCCTGATTTTCCCTTCAGTTCCAGTCCGTTGTCTCCAGAGAAAGTTCACGGTTATAGGACTTCTTTTCATTGTAATTTAGTCTTGTCTTGATCTTGGAACCATTTCCTTAGTTCTTTTGGTCAATCATGTGTTTCCTTCAGAGGCAACCGTCTAAGTCTGACAGAGGAAAGCGAGGCTCATCTTGACTCTCAGGCTAGCTGTGCCCTGCATTATGTTGGAGTGAATTTCTGAATTCAGTCTATCAAACTGTCATTGTTTTTATCTTGTCTCATTCCAGTGCCCTCATTTTTATGTTTTGGTTTTTTAAAGGACCAATGGGATTCCCAGGGCCGCAGGGACCACATGGATTTCCTGGGCCACCTGGAGAGAAGGGTTTACCTGGACCTCCAGGGAGAAAAGGGCCCACTGGTCTTCCAGGTGAGCTTCCAACCTACGTAGAGCGTTTTGTTTAAACATTTACTAAAATGGTCATCGTTCAGAAAGTAGTTAATATTTTGAATTGCTAGCACATTTTTATTACTTAAGCCCTTTCTTTTATTGAGTATATTTCTCTCAGGCTGCACTACAAAGTCTCATGTTTGGTAAAGTAATAATTTGTTGCCAGAATAAGTAAGTTTGAAAATTAGGAATTGATTTTATATACACTTTTTTTTTTTTTTTTTTGAGACTGTCTCGCTCTGTCACCCAGGCTGGAGTGCAGTGGTGTGATCTCAGCTCACTGCAGCCTCCGCCTCCTGGGTTCAAGTGATCCATCTGACTCAAACTCAGGTAGCTAGGATTACAGGTGTGTGCCACTGTGCCTAACTAATTTTTGTATTTTAATAGAGACAGAGTTTCACCATGTTGGCAAGGCTGTAAGTCTCAAACTCCTGACCTCAGGTGATCAGCCCACCTCAGCCTCCCAAAGTGCTGGGATTACAAGCGTGAGCCACTGTGCCTGGCCCACATAGACTATTTCTAAGGGAAACAAATATGTGTTCCTTTATGCAAGAGGCAAAGACTGATTTGATTATTGTTTGTTAGGATCGTATATTCAGTTCTGATCCCTGAATTTTCATTGATTTTCCTAGATGTTTTATTTAATATTTTTCTGTAAAGTCCATTTGTTCCTAGGAAGGGAAAAAGCTATTCAGTTTAACTCTATAGGCAACAGTTTTTAACCATAGGGTCAAATTATGACAAGGAAGAGTTGGGGAGAGAAGGGGCAAACAGACATGTGTATTTGAGATGGGCAGAAGTAATATCTTTCAAGATCCTAAATCAATATTATGGTAATGTGGCGTCAGTTCAGAATATTTCGCAATGTCCTAAGTTAGCACTCTAGTTCAAAGAATAAATAAATCACACTGCTTTATGATGTATCATAGTACAGGAGGAACAAGGGCTTATATATTGATTTTTTTTTTTTTGAGACGGAGTCTCGCTTTGTCACCCAGGCTGGAGTGCAGTGCAGTGATCTTGGCTCACTGCAAGCTCTGCCTTCCGGGTTCACCCCATTCTCCTGCCTCAGCCTCCTTAGTAGCTGGGACTACAGGCACCTGCCACCACACCCAGCTAATTTTTTTGTATTTTAAGTAGAAATGGGGTTTCACTGTGTTAGCCAGGATGGTCTCGATCTCCTGACCTCGTGATCCACCCGCCTCGGCCTCCTAAAGTGCTGGGATTACAGGCGTGAGCCATCGCACCCTATATGTTGATTCTTTTCACATTTGCTTTCTATGCATACCCTATACTTGGCAAATTAAGATGAAATTTTCAGAAGCTTTTAAATGGATTGAATTCCTGTATGCATTAAATGAGGGGATATTTGCAATTAGAAATCAACTAGAGTTTTCTGTTGCTCAAGAGAGTTTCATTTCAAGTCATTCTACAGATGCAAACTCCATTACTAAATCATAGCTGCTCCTGTCAGTCACACTGATGTGGACTTTTTATGTAAAGAGATGCTGCCATTCTGCTTGTCATTGATGCTGCCTCGAATTATGATGTATGTTCTCAATCTATTTCATTTTTGTCCTAATCCACAAATTTGCAATCTCTTTGCACCCTGTGAAAATCATGGCCTGGCCTTGTTTGTTGTCTTCGGATTCCTCCAGGTCCCAGAGGTAAGCTTTGCTATAGAATTGGTAATTTCCCCTCACTCTGGTTTCTAGTCATTTCTGTACTTGTTCTTTTTCCTCTGTATGGGTGAGCTAAACTTTGTTACATTTTTATAGATGGGGTGCTCTAAGGATATTAGGCTGCAGTGCTTTGCTTCCTCGTTACAGATACAGTAACCTCATATTAGAGCATCCTAATACTTAGCCTCATTGATAGGTTGTCAAGGCAGTGTAGATCCTTAGCCTACATAGTTTCAATTGGGGCATGAAGTATGTGGGCTTTCTCTGTCAAAGGCTGTAGTACATACCAATGTAAGTTCCTTTTTTAAATTCTACAATATAAATACATAGAGCATCTGTAAAATAAATGGTATACACAACATTAAAAAATGGGGCCTTACCTCCCAATAAGGGGCTGTGACAAGCCTTTCCTATTACACCCTCAAGTCCATTTTTAAGGAGCACATTTCTTCATGTGTTAAAAGGAAAATGTTCACTTAATGCTCTGCAATGCAAAAACAACATGTTATTTTGTGCCTGGCATTTTCAAAGAAAATAAAAAGCATTTCTCAAAAGAGAAAAAGAAAAATTGTGAGTGTTTTCATTTGTTCTTTCCAGGCCTCTGTTATTAGCCCTAATGAAAATTGCTCTGAATACAGACACCATGTATTACTTTTAAGGTCTTTAGAAAAGAGGCCTCAGCCCCCCAACCCGTTTTTTTTTTTTTTTTTTTTTTGAGACAGAGTTTCGCTGTGTCACCCAGGGTGGAGTGCAGTGACACGATCTCAGCTCACTGTGAGCTCCGTCTCCCGGGTTCACACCATTCTCCTGCCTCCCAAGTAGCTGGGACTGCAGACGCCCGCCACCACACCCAGCTAATTTTTTGTATTTTTAGTAGAGACGGGGTTTTACTGTGGTCTCGATCTCCTGACCTTGTGATCCGCCTGCCTCAGCCTCCCAAAGTGCTGAGATTACAGGCGTGAGCCATCGCACCTGCCCCACTCCTGCTTTTTATTTTTCAGCTTCTGACTTATTAGAAAGTAAAGAAAAGCAAAATCAAAAATTTAAAAAGTCCTGGTATTTTCAATGCTTATATTTAAAAATTAAACTCTATTTGATGTTTTCATTTCAATCCTATCTCTCTGTGATTGTAGGTATAAAGTCATTTCAAGAGAACATCAAAATTCTAAATAGGAAGCACCAACCACTTTCTCAACTCCCACTTTCTCACACTTTCTCCCTCTTTCTCAACTCCGTTGCCACTGGGAAGGGCCAGACATTACTCAGGGAAAATAGGAGATGCCTCTATGCAACTCTCTCAAGTCACCACCGGTAGTAGAAAAGCCACGTTTTACATTAAACTGTACTTATTATAGAAATACATTTGGCCCTGTGTTGCTTGTGGTTTTATACCATATTTTACATGGGGTTAAATTCCAAATAGCTCATAAGAATTCCAAGTCATTTTACACAGGCCCAGTAAGTATTAGGAGGCTAAAACTTTGTTGTTATGCCCCATTTTGTTAAGGATTTTCTTACTGCCTTATGATTGATGTTCTTGAAATTATTTCACACTTTTGCATACATTTGAAAAACACCATGGCTAATCAGATGATATCTTTTATTTTTATTTTATTTTTTTTGGAGACAGAGTCTTGCTCTGGTGCCCAGACTGGAGATCCCACCACTGCACTCCCAGGTTCAAGCAGTTTTCCTACCTCAGCCTCCCAAGTAGCTGGGATCACAGGCATGTGTCACCACACCTGGCTGATTTCTTGCAATTTTAGTAGAGATGGGGCTTCACCCTGTTGCCCAGGCTGCTCTTGAACTCTCAAACTCAGGCAGTCCACCCGCCTCAGCCTCCTAAAGTACTGGGATTACAAGCGTGAAACACTATGTCTGGCCAGATACCTTTTAAAATAAGTTTCACTTCTGAGAATTTGTTACCCAGATATTGAGATCCTGATGCAGTCTGATGAGGTGGTTAAGAACATGGGTTTGGAGCTAGAATGCCCTGTATTGTAATCCAGACTCTGCCATGTGTAAGCTGTGTCACCACAGAAGTGTCACTTATTTGCCTGAGCCTGCATGTTCTTTTTTTTTTTCTAAGACAGAGTCTTGCTCTGTCACCAGGCTGGAGTGCAGTGGTGTGATCTCGGCTCACTTCAGTCTCTGCCTCCCGGGTTCAAGCTCTCCGCCTCCCGGGTTCAAGTGATTCTCCTCCCTCAGCCTCCCAAGTAGCTGGGACTAAAGGTGCACACCACCACGCCCGGCTAATTTTTGTATTTGTAGTAGAGATGGGGTTTCACCATGTTGGCCAGGCTGGTCTCGATCTCTTGACCTGATGATCTGCCTGCCTTGGCCTCCCAAAGTGCTGGGATGACAGGTGTGAGCCAC
Source organism: Trachypithecus francoisi (assembly GCF_009764315.1). Taxonomy (NCBI): domain Eukaryota; kingdom Metazoa; phylum Chordata; class Mammalia; order Primates; family Cercopithecidae; genus Trachypithecus; species Trachypithecus francoisi. The sequence continues at coordinate 13,845,493 of NW_022681458.1, forward strand.
CGCACCTGGCCAAGCCTGAGTGTTCTCATCCATAACCTTCTCATAACAGTAGCACATACACAGTCTTGTTGGGAGGATTTAATAGTAAAAGCATTCAGCACAGGGCCTGATTTATGATAAAGCATTCAGTGAGTCTTAGCTGTTATCATTATTTTTCAGTGTTATTATTTCTTATCCCTGTGTGATGTTTGCAGGATGACTGAATGAAGCTTTATTAAACATGTCCTAAAGATGTGAAGGTAAAAGAAAGTCACATCTTTAGTAGAGTGGTTTTCTTTTTTCTTTTTTTCATTTCTTTTCTTTTTTTTTTTTTTTTTTTTGAGACAGAATCTTGCTCTGTCACCCAGGCTGGAGTGCAGTGGCACAATCTCGGCTCATGCAACCTCTGTCTCCTGGGTTCCAGTGATTCTCCTGCCTTAGCCTCCTGAGTAGCTGGAACTACAGGCACTTGCCACTACACCCAGCTATTTTTTTCTTTTCTTTCTTTTTTTTTTTTTTAAGTAGAGATGGGGTTTCACCATGTTGGCCAGGCTGTTCTCAAACTCCTGATCTCAAGTGATCCACCCGCCTCGGCTTCCCAAAGTGCTAGGATTACAGGTGTGAGTCACCGTGCCCAGCCTGTGTTTTTCAAAGTGAGATTCGCAGATCAATGCCATCAGCCTCCCTGGGAACATGTTAGAAATGTACATGGCCCCCACTTCAGACCTCCTGACTCAGGAACTCTGGTTTCTAACAAACTAGTGACATGATTCTGAGGTGCTACAGTCAGAGTTATAGCTTTACAACGGTGCTTTTCAGCCCTAATGGACCCTGGAATCACCAGGGGAGTTAAACAAACAAACAAAAAACTACTGACACTCAGGTCCCACCCCCCGAAATTCCTATATAATTAGTCTAGATGCGGCCCCAATGTTAATAAGTACATTTGAAAAGCTCACCAGCTGAGTTTATTATGCAGCCAATGATGAGGACACTGCTCAGGCCACATCCTATTATCAAGTAAACCAGTATTTCTGGGAGTGGGACCCAGGCATCGGTATATTTCCTCGACTCCCCTGGATAAGTCCAACGTTCACTCAGGGTTGAAAGTCACTGCTTCTGAGCCTCTAGCAATCCTGAAATTCTATGTGAGTGACGGACACTATGGAAACCCATTGTGGTGCTGCAGTGTAGGGTAAGGACTCAGGGACACATGAAGCTGAGCTTTAGGAACCCACCAGTCCCTCTTGCAATGCCACCTGTGGCTGCTACTCCACTAGAACATGGCCCAGAGACTGGGTAATCCTGTGAGGGTCATCACATTGCTGCATCATCCGACCTTCACTGTTTCATCCTTCTGCTTCCTCTGATACTCCATTCACTCATTCGGTCAGTCCGACATTCTGGAAGTTTTTCATGCACCCTCCAGGAAACAAGACAAATTCCTGCCTTCTTGGAACTTATACTGGATTGTTGAACCTTTACAAACATTTATACTGAAATTTATACTAAATGTGAACTGAATTTCAGCATAGTGTCAGAAGTCCAAGTTTAACCAGAGACTGTAGAAAGAGCTTGTTCATAAGCCTGTGTGCATCCATTACACAAGCAGTAATTCCAATTTCAGGTGAACCGGGGCCACTTGCAGATGCGGATGACTGTCCCCGAATCCCAGGGCTTCCTGGGGTGCCAGGCCTGAGAGGACCAGAAGGAGCCATGGGACTCCCTGGAATGAGAGGCCCCCCAGGACCAGGTATGAGCCGCATGCTGATTGTTCCTTATTTTCACTGTATATTGCTGAAATGAAATTCTAGATGTTTTATTTTGTAGCTTTTGATATGGAGATTAATAACTAGTGAGAAGAAAACATGTCTTTCCCTTTGTAATTTGTTTCTACCTTGATCCAAAGTACATCAATCATAGGCTAACTGGATCCACATATCCCTTCTATTTTTTTATTTTATTTTATTTTTGAGGTGCAGTCTCACTCTTTTGCCCAGGCTGGAGTGCAGTGGTGCCATCTCGCCTCACTGCAAGATCCGCCTCCCGGGTTCTCGCCATTCTCCTGCCTCAGCCTCCCGAGTAGCTGGGACTACAGGCACCTGCCACCGCACCCGGCTAATTTTTTGTATTTTTAGTGGAGATGGGGTTTCACCGTGTTAGCCAGAAGGGTCTCCATCTCCTGACCTTGCGATCCTTCTGCCTTGGCCTCCCAAAGGAAGGGCTGGGATTACAGGAACCAGGGTGTTCTCTTTCCTTTCACCCCCCACGGCCCCACTGTGATTTGGGCTCTTTTTGGTTCAGGGACACAGGAATTGGAGTCAGAGCTGAATCTTGCACCATTTGTTTTTCTTCTGGTTCCTCAAAACCAAGAAGTTAAGTGCTCAAGAGATGTCCCTCTCAACAGGAGTCAGACTGGTTCTTAGGTGGTGGCCAAAACAGCCCTGGAGCCTTCCTCAAATTAATGTGGGGTTTTCGTTGTGTGTGTTTGTTGCATTGCATCTGTGTTTGTGCACCAGGTTATTTGGGTGTTGGTTGCAGCAACTTCTTTTAATGGCCCGTGAGAACTGGGAATTGGGCCAGTCGTTACATAACTCATCTTTCTTGATACTCCTTGCATGGATAAAGTTCTGTCAGTCGGTATTACTGGTCACTCAACCTCGTTTTAAAACCAAGCTGCCTTGTTATGTACATATTTGCAATATCCAGAGCTGGATCCCTCCAACTTATAAAAATAACTTCCAGGTCAAAGATGTGACCTGTAACTGGGTTCTGCAAATTCAATTCAGTAAGTACTTCCAGACTCCCTCTAGTCTTTGTAAAGTATGCTACTAGGTGGTGTGAGTGATACACAGATGAATAAGATGTGTTTTCCCCCTCCAGGGTCTCATAATCCCATGAAAGAAATAGCAGAATATAAATAACTTAAAGTAATGGTAGATTATTACACAATTCATGTTAAAAAGGAGATGCAGGCCGGGCGCGGTGGCTCATGCCTGTAATCCCAGCACTTTGGGAGGTCAAGGTGGGTGGATCACCTGAGGTCAGGAGTTTGAGACTAGTCTGGCCAACATGGTGAAACCCTGTCTCTACTTAAAATACAAAATTAGCCGGGCGTGGTGGCAGGTGCCTGTAATCCCAGCTACTTGGGAGGCTGAGGCAGGAAAATTGCTTGAACCCAGGAGGCAGAAGTTGCCGTAAGCTGAGATTGCACCACTGAACTCCAGCCTGGGCAACAAGAGCAAAACTCCATCTAAAACAAAACAAACAAAAAAAAGAGTTGCAAGTTGAGGAGCCAGAATTGTTCAACAGGGAGATGGCGGGAGCACAGGCCAGGCTGACTGGCCTAATAACCAGGCATCTAGGAGTCAGCAACATCTTTGTTACTGTAACTGTGGTCCTGGTTCAGGAACCAGCAGCAACTCGGGTCGGCCCCAGACCTACAGAATCAGAATCTGCATTTTAACAAGGTCCCCCAAATAGTGGCGTACATATTCGAATTTGAGACGCCCTGACTATTATATGAATGCACTCCTTAAAGATTCAGCTAAGAGTAGAACCTTTTTAGCAAGACAATACTAGCTGCAGGTTAAAATCACCTGGAGGATCTTGAAAGATTATTGGCACCTGGGTCTCATCTCAGACTAATAGAATGTGGAAGGTGGCAAAGCCTGAATGTCAGCATTTTTCAATGCCCCCCAAGTGACTATAGCAGGTTGAAACGCGTTGCTCCACCTCAACATCAAAACTGAGGTGAGAGGGGTGGCTGGGGTCACCCACTGTGGTGGCTTAGCAAAATAACCAAAGAAAGTAACTGGGAAGAGAAAAATATGTGAGCGGGTCAGTTCTTTACCCTTGAACATGATAGTTATCTCTGACATGAACAAGAACAAGATTCTCTCTCCATAGACTATGAGCTTCTGAAAGAGGGTCTAGTGCTTATGTGGCCCAGGTGTGCTCGCCTGTGATGTCTAATTCCTCCTGACTTAGGGTTGCATGGGCTCATCAGCTGCACGTGGCCACAGGAGGGCCTTCCCTGGGTTCCTGTGCCCTCTCTTCATTGGAGCCACTGACCCTGCCTGCTGGAAGTGGGGACACTCCAAGGCCACCTCTCTGCCATCTACATGATTATGATGTTTTTTACAAAGTGCCCCGTCGTTCTGGTGAAGCATTGCCTTCTCTTCCTATGTTCTCACTATGTGGCCCAGCTTCCCTGGGGCTCCTTTTTGTCCTGTGCACCCACTCCCAAGCCCTTACTTTCTTCTGGGTCCCCTCTTCTCTGATAGGAGCCTCTGGGTTCCTGTTACAAAGGACCTCTCTTCCCCGCCATGTATTCCTCGGCCTTGTCTATGGCCCATTGGCCACACTGGCTGTATTGGCCATCCTGTCAAGTTACTGAAGAGTGATAGGTCCATTCTAAGGGCCTAATGGCCAGCCCTGGCTGACCTGGGCCATCTGCAGGCCATGTTGCTCATTCTCCAGCGTTTCCTGAAGGCATTTTTTCAGCAGGGTGTGAGGGGCCATATATACCACTCCAGCCTGGGCAACAAGAGCGAAACTCCGTCTAAAACAAAAACAAAACAAAGCCAAAAAAAAGAGTTGCAAGTCAAAGGTATTGGGAGAATGGGATGGGTAGAGGTTAATTCCAGTGTGGAGAACTGCAGGACTGCTAGGACTCCAGCAAGAGCTGGTTTTTGAGCATAGCCTTAAGGAAAGGTAGGGCTTATATACCACCACCATATATACCACCCTCAAGATCGAGTGCCATGAAGAAACGGCTGCCACTAGAAAGAACAATGTTCACTTAAAATGACATTGTTGGTATCTTCCTGTTTTCCCTTCCAAATCTTCTCTTTTCTGCTCCTCTCCCTCCTCCTCCCTGCCACCCTCAAGTAGACAAAAAAGGTAACTACTGAGTACTGGGCTTAATTCCTGGGTGATGAAATAATCTGTATAACAAACCTCCATGACATGAGTTTTCCTATGTAGCAAACCTTCACATGTACCCCTGAACCTAAAATCAAAGGTAAAAAAAAAATTAAAAAGTCTTTTCTTTCGTCACTTAACTGATTTTGTAACCATGTGCTGCAGCTGAGACTTACATAAAAATGAACAAACTTCTGGCTCTTTCCTCCCCAGTGTGTGTGGATGACAGCCACCACGAAGTGGGTCCATTAGGAGTTCTCCACCACGGGAGGCCTAACGCTCTTCTACACACTGATCTCTTTGATCTACACCTTTTCCTTCCAGGGCGGCCCTCAAAGGCTGAAGCTTCCTTCAGTGAACTCAAAAGTGTTATCCATTTTGTTTTGAACTGTTCCTGCCTAATGGACGTTCCCACACCCTGTTAGGGTTGTGTTTCTCTTCAAGGCAACACTTGCCCTCTCAGGAGGTCATCCATCTAACACTGGAGGGTTTTTTTGATGTTTAGTTTTATTCTCTAAAACTAGTTCCAAGTAGGGAGCAAGTCCATAATGTAGAAAGCTCTGAACATAGAACTCGGGTTAACAAGAGCCTTCCTTCCTGTTTCTCGGGAAATGTCTTCCGCCTGACAATTTCTCTCTACCTCACCCTAAAAGGAGTAAAGCCCACATGATAACATCTGGTGTCAGGATTCTTTTTCCCAGATCCTCAGTGATCTCACCATGAGTCTGTACATCAGGAGGAATGCCTGCTGCTGCCTGTTCAGTGGAAGGGGGAACTCCTCACCCATACGCACTAGGGCAGCCCTTTCTTCAATATATTGCACGTTGGAATCATCTTATCGGGTGGGACAGAGAAAGGAATGCTCTGAGCTCGCTGTTTGGGCCCCGTGTTCCTTCCAAGATAACTGATACTCTCTTGGAAGGTGGTGGAGTTCCAGATGCCACCAGCAGTGCCACCCCGGGAAGAGGAGGTTTCTGCCCAGTCACCAGGAAGGCCAGGGCTCCTCTCACCCAGATGGAGAGGAGGGGATGTGTCCTTTCTCACCTACTGAATGGTAACCACATTCAGCATGCAGTCCAGGACACTAGGGAATAATTCGTTTCTAATCCTGGGAGTACAAAAGCATAACAGGAGCATATCGGACGCTGAGATGTCTACACTGAGTGTAGCTCAACCAGCACAGGGCATGGAAGGGAGAGACCAGCTGGTCATAGGGGTGGAAGAAGAAGGGGACACTCTCAGGCAGGCAATCTGAGGACACAATTTTACAAGCAGTGGGGCATGTGGAACCACGGGCAGGGAAGTGAGACCTCTACCTCATCACCCGAGCACTTCAGTCCCCTGCTTCGGCTTTGGAGTCAGATGATCTTTGCTGCGACCCCTCAACCTTGTTGCTGCAGCATAGCGGTAGATAACACGTAAATGAATGCATGTGTTCCACTGTAACTGGGGTTACTAAAATGGGCAGTAAATGGCCCACAGGCTGTAATTTGCCAACCACCGTTCTAGAGACCATAAGAAGCTTGAGGGCAGGATATTGTTTTATTCAGTGTGATAACCACACACAGGCCTGGGTCATGGAGGGTGTTTGGTAAACATTTGGTGAATGAATACATGACTCTTGGATGTAGCCTACTGTGTGGAGCGGTTTCTCAACCTCAGTGCTACTGACATTTGGGGCCCTATGATTCTTGATCCTGGAGGGCTGTTTGGTGGATTCTAGGATGTCGAGCAGCATCTCTCGCCCCTAGCCTACTAGATGCCAGTAATGACCTCTTCCTCCATTTGAGGATCAAAAGTGCCTCCAGATATTGCCAAGTGTCTGCTGGCGGGTGGGGGGCGGCGGTGCAGAACCACCCAATGTTGAAGACCATTTACGTAGGGAGGGATGTGGCAGGAGATGGGAGATGCACCTTTAGCCTGTAGGGGAGGCATTTGGTGAAGGGGGGAAAAAAAAACTTTATTACAAAAGAAAAAAAAAGGTAACTTAAAACTAAACACACTTTGGCCGGGCATGATGGTTCATGCCTGTAATCCCAGCACTTTGGGCGGCCGAGGTGGAGGTGGATCACGAGGTCAGGAGATGGAGACCATCCTGGCTAACACAGTGAAACTCCGTCTCTACTAAAAATACAAAAAATTAGCCGGGCGTGGTGGTGGGCGCCTGTAGTCCCAGCTACTCAGGAGGCTGAGGCAGGAGAATGGCGTGAACCCGGGAGGCGGAGCTTGCGGTGAACCGAGATCGTGCCACTGCACTCCAGCTGGGTGACAGAGCGAGACTCTGTCTCAAAAAAACAAAACAAAACAACAAAAAAACCCTAAACACACTTTTAAAAGACACAATTGCCTGGGTATTTTTCTAGTTTTATTGCCGCATGATCATCCTAGGCAGACTCTTTGGCAAACTGTTCTTAACCTTACTTCTATGTCATTACATATTTTCCTACAATATTATCTGTAGTAGCTGAGGAACATTGCCATATCTGATTGTGCCACAATTTATTTAACCACTACCTTCACCAATTATTGATTGGTTTGCTGCTAGCTGCTCTGCTAGAAATAAGTTAATCCAGCAAGGCCCTGCTTTTTGGAGCCACAGGCTAGCAGAAAATGAAGACATGGAGCGAGTCAGTTCGGAAGTGTTGAGTGTTAACAAGGGGTAATGTGGGAATTTCTAAAAGGGGAGCTGAACCTGGGGGTACAGAGGGGGCGTCACAAGGAATATTTAAGGCTTTGGTTCTCGAGCTTCACGGACCATCAGAATCCCTGAAGAGCTTGTTGAAACGCAGCTCGCTGGGGCCCACCCTAGACCTGATTTGTTAGGTAAGGAGAGGGCTCTGAGAGTCTTTATTTCTAGCACGTTCCCAGGTGCTGCCACTGCTGCTGCTAGTCCAGTAACTACTCTGATTTAAGGAGTTTCCACTTTCTCACTACAATAAGCAACTGGTAATGATATCTTACGTATGTGCATCCCTGATTATCATGAAGAAATAGTGTAATGGATAAGAACAGAGGTTCTGGAAATAAGGGCCGGGTGTGGTGGCTCACGCCTATAATCCCAGTACTATGGGAGGCTGAGGCGGGCAGATCACCTGAGGTCAGGAGTTCGAGACCAGCCTGGCCAACATGGTGAAACCCAATCTCTACTAAAATCACAAAAAAATTAGCTGGGTGTGGTGGCGTGCACCTGTAGTCCCAGCTCTGAGGCAGGAGAATCGCTTGAACCCAAGAGGCGGAGGTTGCAGTGAGCTGAGGTTATGCCACCGCACTCCAGCATGGCCAATAGAGTGAGACTCCATCTCAAAAAAAAAAAAAAAAAAAAATTAGCCAGGCATGGTGGCGCATGCCTGTAGTCCAGCTACTCGGGAGGCTGTACCTTTAGCCTTTTGGGGAGGCAGGAGAATCGCTTGAATCCGGAAGGCAGAGGCTGCAGTGAGCTGAGATACTGCCACTCTACTCTAGCCAGGGCGATAGAGCGAGACTCCATCTGGAAAAAAAAAAAAAAAAGAGTAGAGATTCTGGAAATAGATGACATGTGTTCATAACTCTGGCTCTACCACATAACCCATGACTCAGTTTCCTGATCTGTAAGAAGGGCTGATTGTGAGGATTATGTGGATTCACTAACATAAAAAGCACTTAGAACACGACCTGACACAGAATAAACAGTACATGTGTTTGCTATTATTGTTGTTTCTTTAAACTAAATTCCCTGAGTAGAATTTCTGGTTTCAAGAATAGGCAGAAATGTAGGATTTTCAAAATATGCCACTAAGGTCATCACCGGAAAGAGTTTTAAAGTTAAATCATCTACAGCATTTGTTCTCGAAGTGTGGTTCCTGGGACTGGCAGCATCAGCATCACCTGGAGACTTCTAGAAATGCAGATTCTAAGGCCCCACCCCAGACCTACCAAGGCAGATACTGATTGCTACCAAAGTGTGAGCCAGTGTTGCAGAATGTCTTTGGGCTTCTGTTCTCAGGAGCAGTAGTGACTGTGTCATTGTGCTGTTTAGTCCTGTGTTTCCTATTGATGTTGCTCAGGTGGATTGGAGGAGGAAGATTAGAGTCCAGGGTTGCTCTAGGCAAGTTAGCTACTCTACTATGTGTGGATGCACAGTCAGGGCCTCACCTGGGGCCACTGAGGGACAGGGAGGGGCCTGCGTGGGAAATCTTTGATTCCTGGTAGCTTGCAACACCAAGTCAAACCTCAACCCTCCATGCATCCTTTTCATGACAGGGTTGCTGCTTTAAGGGCAGAGGGTTTCGGTCAGTGTCTGTGTGAACAGACTCATTTAATGGTTATCAGGCAAGGCTGGTCCCTTAGTAGGATAGGGGAGGGAGGCTCCATGAATTCCTCAGTTGACTGGCATCCTCAGGTTTGTCATCATCCCCCAGTCACTGGAGGGCGGAGGCGAGAGTGCAAGCCATGTAAGCAAGCCCCTTTGACTTAATGTTGGATTTTAGGCTACGTGTTGTCTGCTTGGGCTGCCACAACAAAGTATCACTGACATGGCGGCTTAAACAACAGGCAGCTCTAGATGCAGAAATCCAAGATCAAGGAGCCACGACAGGGCTGGTTTCTCCCAAGGCCTCCCTCCGTGGCTTGCGGATGCCGCCATCTTCCTGTGTCCTCACATGGCCTCTCCTCTGTGCCATTCCAGGGACATGGATCCCCGGGGTCCCTTTCCCTGTCCAAATTTTCTCCTTGCATAAGGAGACTAGTCAGCCTGGATTAGGGCCCAGCCTAACAGCCTCATTGAACAGAATCGCCTCCTTAAAGGTACTATCTCCAAATACAGTCACATTCTGAGATATGGGGGCTAGGACTTCAACATATGAAATTTGGGGGTACACAGATCAGCCCATACCAGGCTACTCTGTAGTAGAGAGAGAGAGAGAATAGAATAGAATAATAAGTAGAGATTGGAAATCTGGAGAAGGCTAGTAATTCAGGAAATTAGGTGTAATAGCAATAGACTTGCCCAAAGACAATTATTGTGTGTGCGCTCCCCTGACTGAAGGGAGATGGTGGCTAATGAATTGAGGCCTTGACAAAAAAGTAACTGCATACTTAGAGAACCCCTCAAGGATTACCCCAACTGCGGCCGAGTCCCCCAGGTTATATCCAGAGCTCTGCAGCTTGTCAGGGGCAGGGTCTGGTGCTTGATGGCCATTTGCACTTCACCCTCTTGGACCCAAGTTTCCTCTCCACATGTGACTGGCTCTGTGACCTTTATGAGCCCCAGTCTCTTCACTGGTACCACCGGCACGTACGAGTACCTAGTCATATGGCTGCTGGCAAGACTGAACCGGACAATCCACATACAGGGATGAGCATCATACCTAGCACATTGTAAACACTCAGTAAAAAGCTGTTTTTAAAAATTGCTGCACCTATCATGCTCCAGATTTAACGTGACCTCAAATGAAACCAATTAAATTTCATTCATTTCTCCATCTAGGCTTTTAAACAATCATTATTAAGGAACATATTTATTATAAATGCCATACATGTTCAGTAGTTTTTTTTTTTAAGTCAAATATACAAGACTATGAAGAAAATGTGAAAACCTGTCTCTCAGTATCTCCCTGGTCTGGCTTCAAATCCTGGCCCAGCCCTTAAGCAAATTATTTGACCTCTCAGAGCCTCAGTTACCCCAACTGCAAGCGGCGATAGTAAAATGCCAACTTCATATCATCGCAAAGACTGAACGAGCTGATGCATGCAGCCAAAGTGGGAAGGAAGCCTGGGGCGGGCACATGGTATAGGCACGGTAAATGCTAGCAGGTGTCATGGTTGCTTTCACCACCAGCATCATAAACTTTTGTGCAGGGTGCAAAGGAGAGCCTGGGCTGGACGGCAGGAGGGGTATGGATGGCATTCCTGGGTCTCCTGGGCCTCCCGGACGTAAAGGTGACACAGGAGAAGACGGCTATCCCGGAGGACCAGGTAGAGTTTCAGTCTCTCCTCTTTTCTCTGACACTGTAAATCTTAGAGTTGTATACAAAATCTCTGACCTCTCAAGTGGCTTTCCAAACGGGATCCTATTCAGATCATTTGCCTTAGATGCTGACTCACCAGGTATCAGAGACAGAAGCAATGAGAACAGAGTGGGATGCATCTCCTATGATCTAACTGATGCTAAACCATCATAAAACCTAGACAAGGCCCTGCATCCTATTCAGTATTTTCCCAAACTGCTATACATCATCATCGAAGTATTGGCCATTTCTGCGGTTCACTTTCCAAGGTCATGAAGGGACTGTCAGCCTGGTGGCCGTGGGGTCACCCCTGAGAGGCTGTGATGAAGACCTTAGGGATGATGTGTGTGTTCTCACCCTCTGTAAGTGGCCGAATTGCCTGGTTTCCTGAGTTCACATCATCTTATCATATAACTATTAGTACACTGATGTAGGAAACAGGGCTCTTTCTTAAAAAAAAAAAGGAGGGGGGGGAAGTGGTGTTGGGAAAGGGGAGCTAGGACTCTTCAGAATAGAAGTGTGAAACAATGCACCAGGAAGCTCGTTAGGCACATGGATCCAAAGAGCCCAAGACACAATCCCATCCCCAGAGAGTACCTGGCCAGGGGTGCAAACTCCTGTACCAGGTTAGTAGTGGGTAGAAATGAATGAGGAGGGCTGGGTGGGGTCTGTAGCAGAATGGAGCTTTGGCTAAAAGCTGCAGCTCAGCTCCAGCCAATTATAGTCTACAGAAATGTGGGCCTACACTCTGCTCTTTTCAAGTTCAAAATATCAACTTGTAAAATCCTGACAGGTCAAAACACATGAGCAGGCCTGATTCGGTCCACAGGGTACCGCTTTGTCATCTCTGGTTGACAGTGTAGACGGGGAGAACCTGCCAGTCTTGCAGAACCAAGAGTAGAACACAAAAACAAAATACCTTTTGGTTTCAATGTCTAACTTCACCTTTTGCTCTTGGTAATTAGAAACAGCTCCTGGCCTTCTTCAATAGTTCAGTGCCTTAGAGGTGCTGGAGGATACAGACCCTGCTCACGTTCTCTAGAACTGTTGATTTCCCATCTGCCAACAACAATGCTAGAATGAGGCCTTCCTTCCATTTCCCTCTCTTCTCAAAGAAGAGAGCCACACTTGTAGATGTGGATCCCAAGCCTTTGCCCTTCTCAGAATGAAGCTGCAATATGCTGGAACCAGGGAAGAGGTCTGGGAGGTGTAAGAAAGACCGACTTTGGGAAGCACCTGCTCTGCAGTTCAGTCTGGGGAGTCCACACTTGCGGTGTGTCATTACACTGTCCTCGTTCTTTTCTTCCTAGCGTATTTCATAACTTACCTTTTTGTTGTGCTTATTGTTTCTTATTTCTCTTCCTCAAGTGTAATGCAAGATCTAGGAGGGCAGGGATTTTTCTCTGTTTTTTGTCTTTATGCTAATGTAGCCCAGGCACCTAGGAGTTGCTTGGAACAAATACTTGCTGACTGAGTTGTGTGTACCTTGGCTGTGCAGCTGTGTACATTCCAGAAGGCGGGGAGGGGCTGAGTCATGCTCCCCTCTGCTCCGAGTGCTTAGCACAGTGCCAGAACAGAGGTGCTTAATGTATTTGTTAAACCGAACCCCCTAACCTGCCTTCGTTTTTTTTTCTTTGTTCCTCCAGGGCCTCCTGGTCCCACTGGGGATCCTGGGCCCAAAGGGTTTGGCGCTGGATACCTCAGTGGCTTCCTACTGGTTCTCCACAGTCAGACAGACCAGGAGCCCACCTGCCCCCTGGGCATGCCCAGGCTCTGGACTGGGTATAGTCTGTTATACCTGGAAGGGCAAGAGAAAGCTCACAATCAAGACCTTGGTATGGATACAGGATCACCCATGTCCATTGCCTGAAGAGTAAAATTTGGGATTAATTTTACTGATTCATCAACACCTTAAATGATCACTAATCTTATATGGGATTATTCTGACTTTTAAAAAAAACACTGGCATGCTCATTCTTAGCTAATCCTTTAAAATTATGATCCTATGAAGTGTCAAAGAAGCTCATTCTGGCTATAATTATTATCTGGCTATAATAAGTATATTATCTGGCTAATAAGTATATTATTAGTGTTATAAAAATGATTCTTCCTCAGTAAGTTAAATGTAACTCTGTTATCAAATGTACTTTTTGCTTCTAAATGTAAATTAACCAGAATGTGGTCAGTTCCTGTACTTATATGTAAAATGGTGCAGCCACAGCACCCTGATGGTTATGTTATAGCACTTGCCAGCATCAACTCCCTACCCTACTACACTTTATTCTTAAATTACAGAAGTTTATTTTGAGGGTCATCTCTTGGTGCTCTTTGTCAATTTTCTTTTCCTTTCTTTTCTTTTTGAGATGGAGCCTTGCTCTGTTGCCCAGGCGGGAGTGAGTGCAGTGGCACGATCTTGGCTCACTGCAACCTCCGCCTCCAGGGTTCAAGCGATTCTCCTGCCTCAGCCTCCTGAGTAGCTGAGACTACAGGCTTGTGCCACTATGCCTGGGTAATTTTTGTATTTCTTTGCCATGTTGGCTAGGTTGGTCTCGAATACCTGACCTCAGGTGATCTGCCCGCCTTGGCCTCCCATAGTGCTGGGATTACAGGTGTGAGCCACCGCACCCAGCCCTTGTCAATTTTCAATAGTAAATTTGCAAGCTGCAGGGACTGATTTTACGTCAAAGGCTTAAGTACCTGGCTGCTGGGAAACACTGTCTTTCCAAGAAAATCATGGTTAGAATGGAAGGTGCAGGAAGGATATGCTGACGGGGACAGTTGACGGTGAGGTGCTTGCCATTACTCTCACTAGGCAGTGACCCCAGCTGTTAATGAGGGTGGTCAAAGACTGCAAACCTGGTGTGGCAACTACTTATACATCCCCTGCATTTCTCCCTTGGGTTTGGCATGGCCTTTCCCATCACAAGGGGCCAGTTTCTTGGAGCACAGGATAAAGGAGGAAGTGATGTTTAATATCCTGAATCAGTTTCCTTCTCTCATCCTCTCCCTCTGCCATCAATTTCTTTCCTGCCTGGTGTTTGTATCATCAGTCTTGCTTCTCCCCCCTTGGTCTAACCAGAGCACACATCTTAAAACTCTGCAGAACTCTTGGGATAAAGTCCAAACTCCTTAACGAGATTGACAAAGGTCACATCCAATGGTCTGATTTATCACTGGACACCCCTGAGACAGACAGACAATACAGACACCCTCTCCTCACATTCCCTGCACTGAACATGTCTGAGTTCTCTGAGCTCCACGCTCCCCTATCTCCGGCCCCCTCTGACGCTGTATCTCTCTCTTGAGTAGTCACTACCACCATCTCCAAGCCTGGCTAAATCCTTTTCATATTTCAAGTCCTAACTTAAAATCACATATTCCAGTTATCCTTCCTTGAGGTCCCAGAACCCTACACTTCTCATTCTTAGGGCTTGTTGTGCTATATTTTCATTGCTTGTTTGCTCATCCAGTTCCCCGCTAGGCCATGAGCTTCCTGAACACAGAGATGTGCTCGGCGCTCACCTCCAGCACCTGCCCTCCTGCTTGGCTCATGAGTGAGGGATGAGGGGATGAGGGCTGGCCCACAGGACCAGGGAGGTGTCAGAAATGGCTTCCCCACCACAAAAGTAGGCTTTGGCGAGGGCCTCCAGATTCCAGAACACGTATCCGCAAAGGCCAGATGGAGGAAGGAAGGGTTTGGGAACACCTGCATGGGGTGCTTGGACACCAGCTGTCTCTTCTTCCTTCCCAAGGTCTGGCAGGGTCTTGCCTTCCCGTGTTTAGCACGCTGCCCTTTGCCTACTGCAACATCCACCAGGTGTGCCACTATGCCCAGAGAAACGACAGATCCTACTGGCTGGCCAGCGCTGCACCCCTCCCCATGATGCCACTCTCTGAAGAGGCGATCCGCCCCTATGTCAGCCGCTGTGCGGTATGCGAGGCCCCGGCCCAGGCGGTGGCGGTGCACAGCCAGGACCAGTCCATCCCCGCATGTCCACAGACCTGGAGGAGCCTCTGGATCGGGTATTCATTCCTGATGGTGAGTCCCGTGCTCTTGAACCCTGGCACATTCACCATTTCCTAACACCTTCTCCCGTCCTTTCTGTCTGGATTGGACAGTAATTCGGAGCACTCTGCACTTAGGACATAAGGTCACAGAGGCTGTTGCAAACCATAGCCTGTTGGGATGCAGGGCCATTATCTTTTAAAAACACTGGGATTGATTTTGATCACATGGGTAGAATTTAGAAGATGAATTTGCGTCAGCCGTCGGTGAAACCGGAGCCAATTTGTGTGCATACTCACCACGCTGACTACGGCTCCTTTTCAGCAGCTTGTATTTTGTTCTTTATAGAATAATCTAAGGAAAAAATGTTCAGATCAGACCCAAACCTGGGTGTGTCCCTGATCGGGTCTGGGGTTGTCTGTGTGTGTCTGAGCCCTAATTCTCTCTTGTTTTCTGGGTAGCACACAGGAGCTGGGGACCAAGGAGGAGGGCAGGCCCTCATGTCACCCGGCAGCTGCCTGGAAGATTTCAGAGCAGCACCATTCCTTGAATGCCAAGGCCGGCAGGGAACTTGCCACTTTTTTGCAAATGAGTATAGCTTCTGGCTGACAACAGTGAAAGCAGACTTGCAGTTTTCCCCTGCTCCAGCACCAGACACCTTAAAAGAAAGCCAGGCCCAACGCCAGAAAATCAGCCGGTGCCAGGTCTGTGTGAAGTATAGCTAGAGAATGCGAAATTCACCAACACATGGCCAAGAGAAACTTCCTAGGGGGCTAAGACTTCCTAGACTGTGCTAAGAGACGTCATGGTGCTCATTTTGGACTCTCTTTCAGTAGTTCCTTCTGTTTTGTCGTGGTTATTCCCAGAGTCCTCTGGTTCCTTTACACATTAAGCAAATGCTGCACGGATGGATCTGTTTGGACCTCCCAGTCTAGATGGAACCTAGATACTCTTATTTTACTGAGGATGACCGAAGAACTGGCTTTATTTAAACATATGCTAATTCTCAGAAAGGCAAGTAGATGATAAAGGCCAGATTACAAATTACATTACTGAAAACTTCATTTGTGGGTGAACAGTGTCTCAAACAATAGAAGTCAATTACTGTATAATACAGTGGGCTTCTGGATGGATTTTACAGGAAAAAATAAACAGGTCAATGAATGAAACTAGAAAGCAGAGATTTTCAACATTTCAGAATGATTTCCTCTGTAATCTATTTTTCCATATACTTTAAATAATGGTAAAACCACGACCCAAAGTGATTTTCTTTTTTTTAAAGAGGAAAAAAAAAAGAAAAATTCACACTGCCAGCATTAACAGTTCGTTTCAAAGGAGAATGAATCATGATGCCAGAAAGGCCCACAGTCGCCGTATTCCAGAGATGCGACATTAGCATAAACACATCACAGATGAATATAAAACATTATGTTCTCTTCTGCATTTTTCAGAGAATAGAAATGCCTACTTTGGCAACCCTTTTGAAAAGTAGCAATTATGGAAAAAAATATATTCAATAAGAGATCAGGAGCCTAAAAGCTATTAGTGAATATTAAGGTAGTTATTCACAAAAATTGACTCCCCATTGCAGGGAACTTCCAGACAGACCACTTTTCCCCAGTCGGGGTCCGGCGTGTCACCGGTGTGTGCGTGCTAATGGGACTGGCGCTACATGGGGCTTACTCAGGCAGGCACACGCTTCATACAAAGCATCTCACTCCCCTCCCCAGGAGAGCCTGCACAGCTTCTTGGACTCACAACGGACACTTTTCTCCACACACATAATGGCAGCTCACTCGGGGACGTGACAGAGCTATCATTATGCACTTGGGAGAAAATTAAGGGCCGACTTAATTAAACTTAGGTAAGAAGATTCATTTAAGTCAGGGTTACCCCACCAGGAGGACATGGCATTATCTTTAAACGAAACAAAGATGATTTATAATTTGAATTTTATGCTCCCGTGGTTGGCTGTTACAGGAGCATCCCATTTTGCCAATTTTAAAGACATTCTTGTATTTTATATCAGTCTCATACCAAGGCAACAGTTTGATATTTGGCATTAGTATTTTCTATAAAAGTTTAGAATGTGTGTCAATTTACACTGAGTATTTTTTCTGTAAAGCAAAAGATCCCTTTTTCTATTTTGCTAGGAATTTGGTGATCTAATCCTAAATTTAAAAGATTTGTTGGGAAAAAATTTTTAGGAAATTCACCTTCCTCATCTAAAAGAAAAAGGCATTTTAGAAAAAACTAAAGAAATGTCTCATGAGCACAACATTCATTTTAGTGCTTAGTTTCCATGCACTTAAAAATCTTAATTGAGAAGAAAAACTCAATTAAAAATTTGTTTATAAGAAATGTTTTCCTTGCCAAACTTTGATTTGGAACGAGCTCTTATGTGCAGAACAAATTTCAAATGAGGTTTGCTATGGGCTGTCCTCAGGGTGGCAATTCATTTTAAGAGTATTTTCTGGTAAAAAGAAAAATGTGTATTTTAAGATGAAATATTTTCTTGATGTAGCAAAATATTTCCTAGTTCATTTGGCCCATTTAATATTTTTTAAACCATGCTCTGGCATGTTGAATATTTTTGTGCACCTAAAATTTGAGCCAATTTCAATCTTATTTATACTTACCTTTCTCCTTCCAAAAAAGCCATATCTATTACCAAAAGTCAACTCTCCTAAAAGTTCAACTTGTTCATCTTGTTGACCTGAGAACATTTTCTGGGAAGAGGTAAGGGTGACAAATGGAACATCAAAAACGTATCTTGCTTGTTTAATTATTTTAAACACTTTAATGTTGGCATTAGAATATTATCTTCATAAGTTAATAAATAAGTTAAAAAAAAAAAAGAACCCACACAAACACAGCCTAAATTATGTAGACAGTTTACTCCAAGTGAGCTTGGGAAGGTATCAGACTGTTCAAATGTTAGTATTACAAGAGCTGTCTCTAAATGCAGCATTCACGCTGCCCTCTAATTTTGTAAAAGAATTTTAAAGGATCAGAAGGGCAGAAAAATAGGAAAAATAACTTACTGGAATAGAAGATCCTATTATCTTAAACCATTATTTTCTTCACCTGGTTATATATCAATGTGCCCTCAATTAGTCTTTCTCTGTGGAGGTGATGGACAAAGCTTTTAAGTTGTTCTCCTAACCCATTATTGGAGATGATCCTTATCAAACCCTCCTCTCCCTGTCCCCCACCAACCTTGTAGACTGGAACATGTCTCGATTGCCCTAATGGGAACTGTTCTGTGCCCGTGCTGGAAATCTGGGATGCTTACTTCTGGGTTCTGATTCTCCGTGAGTGGAGCCCATTCATCCAGGCAGGTTTCCATGCTGTGTGTGGCCCTTTCGTTCTGCTCTCACGCTCCCCACACTGAAAGCTGAATCACGGCTACTTTGGATGGCTACCTCCTCTTGAGCCCCACGCCTGTCTCATACAGCCTTTGTCTTCCACCTCCACCCTTTTAGTAGGCATCTCCCACCTGGTGCTTTAGTTTCAAATCCCAGTTGCCATCTAAGATCCACCCAAACTTGATTTTGTCACCCTCTGGATTCGAATCCTTCTATGACTCCACTGCCCATGAAGTCCAAATGACTTCCTATGGGGTGAAAGGTGCACCGGGGACTGTTCGAGGGTTCCCTCTAGGAGTATTTCCTGTCATGATGAACTGTGTGCAGCTCTACAGACACTCCCAGCACCTCTTCGACTTGGCTCCTGCTTCACCAGTGGTGTCCTCCCTGGGGTCAGTTTGCCCTGTGTGGGAGGTGAATTCCCTGGGGGAAATTTGGGCTCCCTTCTGCTGCTCTTGTGCAGTGCACGTGGCTGTCCTCATTTTCTCCGTTCCCCATTGCTTCTTTAGCATCTCAGTGCACTTCCTTCATTCCATTGCCAAAATGCAAGCCCCTTGAGGGCAGGGACCATGCTTGACTCGTTTTGATATGCCCAATGCGTGGCACAAAGTTGAACACACTGCTGCCAATTCTTTTTTTCAATGACAATTCCTTAAACTCATTAGGCATTAGGTGTTCAGCTCTGCATATAAGGCCTTCATCAGTAAGATGGTTACAAGTATAAACCATTCCCTACTTCAGAATATTTTAATGTTCAACTTATCTGTATACCCACATTCTCTTGTTACAATTATTGCCAGAAAGCCAATTGATAAGCTTTCAATGGGCTTATCACACCCCTCCAAAAATATATTTTTGTTTTTCCTATAAACGGAAATTTCAGACATGAGATTTGAGAGATCTGACTGAGAAGACCCCACAGTAAAATGTGACATGACTTACCTTATGCTGTAATTTGTATTTCCTCAGGATTTAAGAGCTTCCTAGCATAAAATCTTTGCTAAACGTCTGTATACATGTTATTGGTGCTCCGAAAAATAGTCAATGGAATGGTGTACTACAACTGGGCCTTATCATCTTATTCTGAACGTCGTGTAGATTATAGTAAAGCAAACCATTCAGTGTGTTCCAGGAAATTATATTAGATCTGTGTTTCTATCAGTTCACTGGAATAATCTGATAATTGTTACTTTTACTTGGTATGGCTGCAAGAACAGTGGAAAGAGGAGGACTTGAGAGTTGGTCGAACCCAGGTTTGAAATCTGGCTTAGTCATTTTTCAGCTGTTACCCTGGGTGAGTTTTGCCAACTTTCTTAGCTTCATTTCCCTCATTAATGCGGTGGGACATAACAGCTACTCTTGCATTGAAAATTAAGTTAGATTACCTGTCTAGCATACCCGTCATCATACACTTAATGATGGTCACATTTTGTATTTAAAATAAACTAATACGAAAAATATTTCTTGTTTTTATTTTACACAGAATTATCATTCTCACAGGGTATATAAATTACTGATTAGAATTATTTATATGTGGCCAATTCTTAATGTCATTGGGAATGCTGTTTCATTTCAATCCTCAAAGTTACTGTAGCACAGAAAATATCACAATTTCCTGCAGGGATATTATCAGTAAGTCCTGCAGGGAACAAACAATTGACATTAAAAATCAGTACTCTGCAATTGTCACTGTTATTATCTGCCAGAAACTCTGCATAATGCATTTTAAACCACCAAGGCTGGCTGCCACATCCATGTGAAATGCTTGAATTTTATGGTGCTTAAATATTTAATGATTCATGGGAAAAATGTGAAACGTGTCTAATAAATTGCATCCCTTTCTCTAACCTCTGGTTGTAAAGCTAAAGACTTTTAGCATGTAACTTTTGCAAGATGCCTGGTCTACCATTGGCACTTAAATCTTTGTTGTATTATGATTTATAACATGGTTCATTATATATAAAATTCTGTGATGACTTCCAAAAACAACTGTGTTTTATCTGGTGCATTTATTTTCTTTCAAGCCAACGTGGGTTTACTTTTTTTTGTTTTGTTTTCTAGCTTACATTGTAATGTGGCTCACACTTGTGGAAGTGTGAACTGCAGAAGGGAAGAGTGTAGGCTGGAAAGGATGGGATTCGGAGGCTCTTGGCAACACTGTTCTATGCACAGTGATGGGGCGCAGAAGAGGAATGAAAGCAGGCCTCATAGGGAAGGTCTGTATCAACCCCAGGGGAGGTGCTTGGGCAGTGGCCAGTGGGCATGGGGCTTACACCCTCTTGGCCTCAGCTGTCTTATTAGCTGAGTGAGAGAGAATAAGACCATCTGCTTCACAGCACTGTTTGGGGGATTCAAGGTGTGAACGTCAACTACAAAGAGATTTATGAAACCAAAGACATTGTTGGTTTTAACCACAGTGACTTGAAGTCAGGAGTTAGGTATTGATTACATTTCTCTTTACAGCCAGACATGGGGATAGGTGGAGTGTAGATATTTAATAACTGTTTTGTGGACTTTTTTTTTTTTTTTTAAGAGGCATGATCTTACTCTATTGCCCAGGCTGAGTGCAGTGGTACAATCATGGCTCACTGGAGCCTTGACCTCACAGGCTCGAGTGATCCTTCTGCCTCAGCCTCCCCAGTAGCTGGGCTACAAGCATGTGCTACTGTGGCTAATTTTTAATTTTTGTAGAAGCAGGGTCCTGCTCTGTTGCCCAGGCTAGTCTTAAACTCTTGGCTTCAAATCATCCTCCTGCCTCAGCCTGCCAAAGCACTGGGATTACAGGCATGAGCCGCTGCACCCAGCCTTGGACTTACTTTTAAGTAGGAAGGAACTTCATTGGTATTTGGGTCAACCTTTTACCTGATAAGAGAAATAAGGATACTCAACTAACATTTCCTGACCATCTACTATGTGACAGGAACAGTACTGGCTCTGCTATATATGCTTCCTGTCAACCCTACAGCTGTCCCATTTTGCAGACAAGGAAACTGAGCTTTTGAGAGAATAAGTAACTTCTTTAAGGTCATACGGTCACCACCTAGTAGAATCCAAACCCTCGTCTGTCTGTTCTTAAAGATAATGCTTTTATCCTTTACTCCATTACCTCCCAGGGGCTTTCCCCATTTGTGAATTGGTTAGAAAATAGAGGGTCTCACATAGAGGTGTCCTGGATTGCTCCTGTCACTGCAAAGCCCCTTGTTTTACGGGTTCTAAGGTAGCCCATCCAGCTCAGCTTGGAGACTCTCTCAAGCTGTTCTGGAGGGAAGGGGTGAGGAACCCATGAGGACAGAGCTCTTTTGGGGGATCCCAGAGGCCTATATCTCAGGCCATGTCTCCTGTATTCGTTCATTTTCATGCTGCTGATAAAGACATACCCAAGACTGGGCAATTTACAAAAGAAAGAGGTTTATTGGACTTACAATTCCACGGGCCTGGGGAGGCCTCACAATCATGGCAGAAGGTGAAAGGCACGTCTCACATGGCGGCTGACAAGAGAAGAGAGCTTGTGCAGGGAAACTCCCCTTTTCAAAACCATCAGATCTCGTGAGACATATTCACTATCAATCACCAGAACAGCACGGGAAAGACCTGCCCCCATGATTCCATGACCTCCCACCGAGTCCCTCCCATGACATGTGGGAATTCAAGATGAGATATGGGTGGGGACACAGCCAAACCATATCACCTCTGGAGCCCCTAGAAACTCAAGGTCAGTCATTTAGGGCAACTGCCGTGAGCTGGAGAAAGGAGGATCTGAAGGCCCTTACTTGATGCTCAGTCTCTCTGCAGCACCAGCCAGCTTAGTCATTTTTGTTCTCCCATTTGCCAGCAAGGCAATTCCTTCATACATTATTTCTAGGGGGTAGCTTGCATCCTCAGTGATTATATACTTAGTGGTTATAATTTTATCAGCCAAAGATGAAATTCTCAACCTGTAATCATTATTATGTTTGATAAAAGTAGGGAAAATTGTATAATGAGGAGTAAAATGTTCTTCTGGTCCCCAAGCAGTTCGCTTTACATGCAATAAATGGTGTTAAAAGCACTTGTGTGCACTGAAATTTGAGAAGTACTTTGGTACCTATAAACCACAGGGGACTTGCTAAAATGTAGATTCTGATCATTTGGTCTGTGGAGCAGCAGTCTGAATTTGTAGAAGCTCCCAGGTGCTGTGGGCCCTGGGTGCACACCCTGAAGAGCAGAGAGGTTGGCCTTGTGCTCCTCTATAACGAGAGTCTGAAGACCTTGTTCAATTGTGTTAATAATTATCTGATACTAAGGATATGCAAGATAGATTTAAATTGCTGAGGGAGAGGATCTTGTAAAGAGACAGTATCTCAAGGTCAGAGGCAGGCAATAACTTGCAAGCATCTCAAATAAATATCATGAATCTCTTAAGTTACAAACGAACTTTCATTTGATTTTCGTTTTTAGAATTTCCATCCAGGCACTAAACAAGTTATCTAAGGGGGAAATAGAGTGAGAGAAAGAAACAGTAATTTCACAACTTCCTGGCAGAAACCCTCACTGGAGGTGGCTGAGCAGTGTTTTTCAAAATACTTAGAGAAGGGATCCAGTTTCGCATCCAGAGAGCCACATAGCAGAAGTGTTTTTTCTAGGGTTTTGCTTGTGTATGTCTCTTTAAGCCACATGATACCATTGATTTTATGCCACTACTCTCTTCCTAAGCAGCAATATGTATTATGACCAAATTTAATTATTTCTATATTAGCAACATTTTAGTTTTTCTAAAGTATAAATCATATATCTAAATCTGCCAATTCATCTGTCATCTGATCAAGATGTCAAGATCATTCTCTCTCTGCCCCTAAATATCACGGAAGAAAAAAAATGTTAGCACAGACACATCCCACGCAGACCTATAAAAAGCACATGGCCAGATGTGGTACTATTCACAGGGACTCCTTGGTGACACTTCTTTGTTGTGTGGGAATCTTGGGCTTTGTGTACCAGGTCACAGCATTCGATGCAGTGGGACATGTCTTCAGACTGACAAAGGCCCCGAAGTCTCTATCTCTACCAGCAAATGCTTTCCATCATTCTTTCCTTGATGTGATTCAAGGGGAAAAAAAAGACTACAATAGCATCAATAAGCAGCAGGCACTAGTGTCTATGTGCACCACTGGTGACAGTATAAATGAGCTTCTCTTTCTGTTTCAATCCACAAGTATTTATTGGTTCTGACATTCCAGACAAAGCACTTCTAAAGGCACTGTGAGGAGAGAGAGAAACAGATGGTTCCTGCCCTCATGAAGCTTACAATCTAAAGACAAAATCATTCTCTCATTGCAGCATAACCAGCAATTCCAAGTGGTATGTGGAAACTGTGTTGATGTGGTTGTGTCTGTTATAGGATTCAGATGGGGGCTGGATGAGGAGGATCTGGATGGGCCAAGAGAAAGGAAAGAGCTGTTCCATGTAAAAGCACAGCACAGAATGTCACAAGATAAGGAACACTCACAGCCTGAGCAGTGAGACTAGTTACCAGCCTCTGTGATGGATAAATGGGGCTGAGGTCCAACGGTTGGTTGGAGCTCACTGTCGAGGCTAATGACTTTGACCCTTATCCTTTGGCAGCAGAGAGCCAATGAAAGGTATTTGAGATACTGAGTGGCTTCATGAAAGTGAATCTTAGAAGACTAAGCTGGAGTTATGTAGAATTGAGTGAGGAAGTATTATTATGAGTATTGAACAGAGCAAATAATTGAGATATTGAGATTCTCTAAGCTGAGCATCTGTGATTCTAAAATACAATACTAGCACCCATGAAAAAAAAAAAAGAGAGAAAGAAGAAACTTAGGGAATGACTGCAATGATTCATGGGAAGGGAAAGGAAGTTTAATATATATATATATATAAATATATATATATAGATGGGCAGAGCAAGATGGCCGAATAGGAACAGCTCCAGTCTCCAACTCCCAGCACGAGCGACACAGAAGAACGGTGATTTCTGCATTTTCAACTGAGGTACTGGGGTCATTTCACTGGGGAGTACCGGACAATCGGTGCTGGTCAGCTGCTGCAGCCCGACCAGCGAGAGCTGAAGCAGGGCGAGGCATCGCCTCACCTGGGAAGCGCAAGCGGGAAGGGAATCCCTTTTCCTAGCCAGGGGAACTGAGACACACAACACCTGGAAAATCGGGTAATTCCCACCCCAATACTGCGCTTTAAGCAAATGGGCACACCAGGAGATTATATCCCACACCTGGCCAGGAAGGTCCCACGGCCACGGAGCCTCCCTCATTGCTAGCACAGCAGTCTGCGATCCAACCGCAAGGCAGCAGCGAGGCTGGGGGAGGGGCGCCCGCCATTGCTGAGGCTTAAGTAGGTAAACAAAGCCGCTGGGAAGCTCAAACTGGGTGGAGCTCACAGCAGCTCAAGGAAACCTGCCTGTCTCTGTAGACTCCACCTCTGGGGACAGGGAACAGCTAAACAACAACAACAACAAAAAAGCAGCAGAAACCTCTGCAGACGCAAACGACTCTGTCTGACAGCCTTGAAGGGAGCAGTGGATCTCCCCACACGGAGGTTGAGATCTGAGAAGGGACAGACTGCCTGCTCAAGTGGGTCCCTGACCCCTGAGTAGCCTAACTGGGAGACATCCCCCACTAGGGGCAGTCTGACACCCCACACCTCACAGGGTGGAGTACACCCCTGAGAGGAAGCTTCCAAAGGAAGAATCAGACAGGTACACTCGCTGTTCAGCAATATTCTATCTTCTGCAACCTCTGCTGCTGATACCCAGGCAAACAGGGTGTGGAGTGGACCTCAAGTAATCTCCAACAGACCTGCAGCTGAGGGTCCTGACTGTTAGAAGGAAAGCTATCAAACAGGAAGGATACCTATACCAAAACCCCATCAGTACGTCACTATCATCAAAGACCAGAGGCAGATAAAACCACAAAGATGGGGAAAAAGCAGGGCACAAAAGCTGGAAATTCAAAAAATAAGAGCGCATCTCCCCCTGCAAAGGAGCGCAGCTCATCGCCAGCAACGGATCGAAGCTGGTCAGAGAATGACTTTGACGAGATGAGAGAAGAAGGCATCAGTCCATCAAACTTCTCAGAGCTAAAGGAGGAATTACGTACCCAGTGCAAAGAAACTAAAAATCTTGAAAAAAGAGTGGAAGAATTGACAGCTAGACTAATTAATGCAGAGAAGGTCATAAACGAAATGACAGAGATGAAAACCATGACACGAGAATACGTGACAAATGCACAAGCTTCAGTAACCGACTCCATCAACTGGAAGAAAGAGTATCAGCGATTGAGGATCAATGAATGAAACGAAGTGAGAAGAGAAACCAAAAGAAAAAAGAAGAAAAAGAAATGAACAAAGCCTGCAAGAAGTATGGGATTATGTAAAAAGACCAAATCTATGTCTGATAGGGGTGCCTGAAAGTGAGGGGGAAAATGGAACCAAGTTGGAAAACACCCTTCAGGATATCATCCAGGAGAACTTCCCCAACCTAGTAGGGCAGGCCAACATTCAAATTCAGGAAATACAGAGAACGCCACAAAGATACTCCTCCAGAGAGCAACTCCAAGACACATAATTGCCAGATTCACCAAAGTTGAAATGAAGGAAAAAATCTTAAGGGCAGCCAGAGAGAAAGGTCGGGTTACCCACAAAGGGAAGCCCATCAGACTAACAGCAGATCCCTCGGCAGAAACTCTACAAGCCAGAAGAGAGTGGGGGCCAATATTCAACGTTCTTAAAGAAAAGAATTTTAAACCCAGAATTTCATATCCAGCCCAACTAAGTTTCATAAGTGAAGGAGAAATAAAATCCTTTACAGATAAGCAAATGCTTAGAGATTTTGTCACCACCAGCCTGCCTTACAAGAGACCCTGAAGGAAGCCCTAAACATGGAAAGGAACAACCGGTACCAGCCATTGCAAAAACATGCCAAAATGTAAAGACCATCGAGCTAGGAAAGAAACTGCATCAATAATGAGCAAAATAACCAGTTAATATCATAATGGCAGGATCAAGTTCACACATAACAATATTAACCTTAAATGTAAATGGACTAAATGCTCCAATTAAAAGACACAGACTGGCAAACTGGATAAAGAGTCAAGACCCATCAGTCTGCTGTATTCAGGAGACCCATCTCACATGCAGAGACATACATAGGCTCAAAATAAAGAGATGGAGGAAGATCTACCAAGCAAATGGAAAACAAAAAAAAAGCAGGGGTTGCAATACTAGTCTCTGATAAAACAGACTTTAAACCATCAAAGATCAAAAGAGACAAAGAAAGCCATTACATAATGGTAAAGGGATCAATTCAACAGGAAGAGCTAACTATCCTAAACATATATGCACCCAATACAGGAGCACCCAGATTCATAAAGCAAGTCCTTAGAGACTTTACAGAGACTTAGACTCCCATACAATAATACTGGGAGACTTCAACATTCCACTGTCAACATTAGACAGATCACGAGACAGAAAGTTAACAAGGATATCCAGGAATTGAACTCATCTCTGCACCAAGCAGACCTAATAGACATCTATAGAACTCTCCACCCCAAATCAACAGAATATACATTCTTCTCAGCACCACATTGCACTTATTCCAAAATTGACCACATAATTGGAAGTAAAGCACTTCTCAGCAAATGTAAAAGAACAGAAATTATAACAAACTGTCTCTCAGACCACAGTGCAATCAAACTAGAACTCAGGACTAAGAAACTCAATCAAAACCGCTCAACTACATGGAAACTGAACAGCCTGCTCCTGAATGACCACTGGGTACATAACGAAATGAAGGCAGAAATAAAGATGTTCTTTGAAACCAATGAGAACAAAGATACAACATACCAGAATCTCTGGGACACATTTAAAGCAGTGTGTAGAGGGAAATTTATAGCACTAAATGCCCACAAGAGAAAGCTGGAAAGATCTAAAATTGACACTCTAACATCACAATTAAAAGAACTGGAGAAACAAGAGGAAACACATTCAAAAGCTAGCAGAAGGCAAGAAATAACTAAGATCAGAGCAGAACTGAAGGAGATAGAGACACAGAAACCCCTCCAAAAAAATCAATGAATCCAGGAGTTGGTTTTTTGAAAAGATCAACAAAATTGACAGACCGCTAGCAAGACTAATAAAGAAGAAAAGAGAGAGGAATCAAATAGACGCAATAAAAAATGATAAAGGGGATATCACCACCGACCCCACAGAAATACAAACTACCATCAGAGAATACTATAACACCCTACGCAAATCAACTAGAAAATCTAGAAGAAATGGATAATTTCCTGGACACTTACACTCTTCCAAGACTAAACCAGAAGAAGTTGAATCCCTGAATAGACCAATAGCAGGCTCTGAAATTGAGGCAATAATTAATATCCTACCAAAAAAAAGTCCAGGACCAGATGGATTCACAGCTGAATTCTACCAGAAGTACAAGGAGGAGCTGGTACTATTCCTTCTGAAACTATTCCAATCAATAGAAAAAGAGGGAATCCTCCCTAACTCATTTTATGAGGCCAACATCATCCTGATACCAAAGCCTGGCAGAGACACAACAAAAAAAGAGAATTTTAGACCAATATCCCTGATGAACATCGATGCAAAAATCCTCAATAAAATACTGGCAAACTGGATTCAGCAGCACATCAAAAAGCTTATCCACCATGATCAAGTGGGCTTCATCCCTGGGATGCAAGGCTGGTTCAACATTTGCAAATCAATAAACATAATCCAGCATATAAACAGAACCAAAGACAAGAACCACATGATTATCTCAATAGATGCAGAAAAGGCTTTTGACAAAATTCAACAGCCCTTCATACTAAAAACGCTCAATAAATTCGGTATTGATGGAACGTACCTTAAAATAATAAGAGCTATTTATGACAAACCCACAGCCAATATCATACTGAATGGGCAAAAACTGGAAAAATTCCCTCTGAAAACTGGCACAAGACAGGGATGCCCTCTCTCACCACTCCTATTCAACATAGTGTTGGAAGTTCTGGCTAGGGCAATCAGGCAAGAGAAAGAAATAAAGGGTATATAGTTAGGAAAAGAAGAAGTCAAATTGTCCCTGTTTGCAGACGACATGATTGTATATTTGGAAAACCCCATTGTCTCAGCCCAAAATCTCCTTAAGCTGATAAGCAACTTCAGCAAAGTCTCAGGATACAAAATTAATGTGCAAAAATCACAGGCATTCTTATACACCAGTAACAGACAAACAGAGAGCCAAATCATGAATCAACTTCCATTCACAATTGCTTCAAAGAGAATAAAATACCTAGGAATCCAACTTACAAGGGATGTAAAGGACCTCTTCAAGGAGAACTACAAACCAATGATCAGTGAAATCAAAGAGGACACAAACAAATGGAAGAACATACCATGCTCATGAATAGGAAGAATCAGTATCGTGAAAATGGCCATACTGCCCAAGGTTATTTATAGATTCAATGCCATCCCCATCAAGCTACCAATGACTTTCTTCACAGAATTGGAAAAAACTGCTTTAAAGTTCATATGGAACCAAAAAAGAGCCCGCATTGCCAAGACAATCCTAAGTCAAAAGGACAAAGCTGGAGGCGTCACGCTACCTGACTTCAAACTATACTACAAGGCTACAGTAACCAAAACAGCATGGTACTGGTACCAAAACAGAGATATAGACCAATGGAACAGAACAGAGTCCTCAGAAAGAATACCACACATCTACAGCCATCTGATCTTTGACAAACCTGAGAGAAACAAGAAATGGGGAAAGGATTCCCTATTTAATAAATGGTGCTGGGAAAACTGGCTAGCCATAAGTAGAAAGCTGAAACTGGATCCTTTCCTTACTCCTTATATGAAAATAATTCAAGATGGATTAGAGACTTAAATGTTAGACCTAATACCATAAAAACCCTAGAAGAAAACCTAGGTAGTACCATTCAGGACATAGGCATGGCAAGGACTTCATGTCTAAAACACCAAAAGCAACGGCAACAAAAGCCAAAATTGACAAATGGGATCTAATTAAACTAAAGAGCTCCTGCACAGCAAGAGAAACTACCATCAGAGTGAACAGGCAACCTACAGAATGGGAGAAAATTTTTGCTATCTACTCATCTGACAAAGGGCTGATATCCAGAACCTACAAAGAACTCAAACAAATTTACAAGAAAAAAACAAACAACCCCATCAAAAAGTGGGCAAAGGATATGAACAGACATTTCTCAAAAGAAGACATTCATACAGCCAACAGACACACGAAAAAATGCTCATCATCACTCGTCATCAGAGAAATGCAAATCAAAACCACAATGAGATACCATCTCACACCAGTTAGAATGGCAATCATTCAAAAGTCAGGAAACAACAGATGCTGGAGAGGATGTGGAGAAATAGGAACACTTTTACACTGTTGGTGGGATTGTAAACTAGTTCAACCATTATGGAAAACAGTATGGCAATTCCTCAAGGATCTAGAACTAGATGTACCATATGACCCAGCCATCCCATTACTCAGTATATACCCAAAGGATTATAAATCATGCTGCTACAAAGACACATGCACACGTATGTTTGTTGCAGCACTATTCACAATAGCAAAGACTTGGAATCAACCCAAATGTCCATCTGTGACAGACTGGATTAAGAAAATGTGGCACATATACACCATGGAATACTATGCAGCCATAAAAAAGGATGAGTTTGCATCCTTTGTAGGGACATGGCTGCAGCTGAAAACCATCATTCTTACAAACTATCACAAGAACAGAAAACCAAACACCGCATGTTCTCACTCATAGGTGGGAACTGAACAATGAGACCACTTGGACTCGGGAAGGGGAACATCACACACCGGGGCCTATCATGGGGAGGGGGGAGGGATTGCATTGGGAGTTATACCTGATATAAATGACGAATTGATGGGTGCTGACGAGTTGATGGGTGCAGCACACCAACATGGCACAAGTATACATATGTAACAAACCTGCACGTTATGCACACGTACCCTAGAACTTAAAGTATAATAATTAAAAAAAAAAATATATATATATATATATTTCAATTTGACTACTATTCTTTACTGAATACTGAATCTCTCAAGAAAAACTAAGACTGGGAACAAGGAGGCCAGGTCTGCCAGCTTCCCCATTCTTGCTCTGCCTTGCAGTGCCATTTGCAGGGTAGGGGGAGGTGGTCTTTCTCATCCCTTTAGCTTGCTTACTCTCCAGGCAGCAGGACCTGTGTCAAATAGGTAGACAGGCTCTAGTTCTACTCAAACTAGTTATTTACTGCAGCAGGCAATTTGGAAGGATGGAGGAGGTCTGAACAATCATGTGCAACTTTGGAATCACAGGCAATACATTCAGAGTCATTAAAAGGAAGCAATTTTAACTACTCCCTCCTCTTCAGAACCAAGTCAAGATCCTGCATTAAGAGGTCTCTTAAGTTCACTGACCACACCAAACTGTGGGAACCAGGGGCTTAACAATCAGGGAACTACTATTAAATAAACCAAATTAAAAAATTAGCTCCAAGTGCTTATTCCCTACTAGAGATAATTAGTCTAATACACTTGCTCACTTGCTTTTGTCTTTCTCAATCCAGTTCCAGTTTGTTGGCATAACTTTAGGGATTCCTTATTGTAGAGGAAAATAAAATAAAATGGACATTCCAAACAATAAGCACTTGTTACAGGCAAGTCTATTAACTAAAATAATTATAATAATTTCCAGAACATCTTTATTGTTGTGCTAAAATAACTGGCTTACATTTATAACTAAATGACCTTTCTCACATCACTAAGATGTTCCACTCCACAAACAGCCCCGCGTATCACAATTTTACCACCCAAAATCTAATCCTATGTCTTCGTATCTGACAAGTCAAACAGAGCAAAGAAGTACTATTAGTGGTCTCAAGTGATATAAAAAAATAAAAAATAAAATACGTCCATATACAGTGAGTGGAATCTTAATACAACTGAAAAAAAACTTTGTTGAAACACTGACATTTAATGAACCTTTGGGGTTGGAAAGGGGAGACAGGGAGTGAGTGGAAAGATAACTAAGACTCAGGCCTCATTACAGAGTCATTCACAATCCATGTTCCCAGGTAGAAGGCACACCTTTGTGTAGCTGTGCACAGATAATAATAGGGGCAAGATATAAGTGTTATAGCAGAATTACCAAATGCTATAAAAGTGGCACACAAGAAAGAAGTTACTTCTACTTGGGGCAACGGGAGTCAAACTTACAGAATTTGGGAGAGAGAAGTAACATTTAGCTTGAATATTTTAATTTTAACACATTTAAAGCTTCTAGACTCACAGGTACAATTTATATTCACACACACACGTAAACACATCTTCCAACACAGTAATATAAAACTATAAAAATGAAGAGAGCAAAATCCCATGGACTCCACTCCCAAAGATGACTCCTGCTAACATTTGGGTATATTTCTTTCCACATGTTTGCTTTATGCATATGGAAGGCATATCTTTTATGTGCATAATCAGAAAACTATATAAATTGTAGATCAAAAAAGGAAGATCTTTTCCTACTTCTCTATGTTAAAATATCTCGGTGACAGTAAGACATCAGTGATCTTCTGACTTTTGTCCTTTTATTCATGGAACACAAGCACCAGGAAATGCCTTAAATGACTCAGACAGACAATCTGTGGATTGTAACATTGTGGGGCCCAAGGGCGTGTTTTGGACATTTGGCTAGGACAAGTGGCTGGTACAATGGCCAATTAAGAGGCACTTTTATGAGGAAAAACATACTTTCTGCAAGATAAATCTCTAGTGACCGATCCACCAAATGCCTTTGCTCTACTCTGTATGTTGCATCTGCTGTTACTTTGCTGGTTTGTTAAATGATGTCCTATCTCCTGGGCACACAAGCTGCCACTGGGAAGTGGCTGGGAACCTACACTGCTGGTGTCACTGATACTAACGGTGTGTGTAGGAGTCTTCCCCACCTTAGGTCTTTCTTACACTTCTTCAATAAGACCTTCTATAAAGGCAGAGCAATACCAGAGCAAAGCAAAAGCCCTGCAAACACCAGCCAGATGCAGGGGCCCGAAGTGCCGAGGCGCCGGGGTTGGGGAGAGTAGGACAACATTCGGCTGAGGCAACCACATCCTGTTCCTGGACAGCCGCAGTGGCAATGCGCCAGGAGGACGCGGGGATGGCTCCACACCCACTGCCAAGTCAAACACGCGGCTCTCCAGGCAGAATGAGGGACTAATCTTCCTGACTGGTGAAAGGAAAACCTCCTGGTGAAGGTCACAGTCTTCAAAAGCAGACCAAAGCAGAGGCATTGCTGAGTCAGCAGTGAGAGGAGGGAGTGTGGAAACTGGTCCCTTCGTGGAGGAAGTGACCTGTTAATGAGCAAGAACAAGGCCAGGAGAAGGCCCACTCCCAGCAAGCTGTGAGTTGACTCATAGGGGCCATTGGGAGGACTGTCCCAGGTGATGTGAGCGGTCTGGAGCAATACCGGTGTACTCTGCTTTTGTTTAAAAGGAATTAAAATGAATTAGGGGCTTCGGGAATGAGCCAAATGGGCAATAATTACATGAAAAGACCATGTCTTCCCAAGACGCCACCTCACTGGTTATCGAATCTGTGAAGCCGCTGTCTCCTCATTTCTTCTTCTGGTGAGAGACGAAACCCGTAGGGTGGGGGGCTATTTCTGGTATTTCCTGTAGTGAGAAAGCCAAAGGAAAAATCAATCGTTCCAACATTACAAGGCGTGTGTACCCTACGACTCCAAGGGAACAAAATGATAGCTTGAGTGTCATCTTTATTTTAACACAAAACAAATATAACAAAGATTTTTCAACTTCAGCTGTCAGTACTAAATTTCAACATCAAGTAAATATTTTTAGAGTGGTTCAGCCATGAACCTGATTTGACTCATTTTGAGGCTTCTTGATAATCTTCCCACTTGTATTTTTCCTTCCACCGTGCTCCATAATTTGCATCATTCAGGCTTACATAGTGTCTCAAGGGCTTATTGTCTTTTTTTTAAATACCCATATATAATTTGTTGCCACCTTTACTAACTTCCCCCACCAACTAGGCTGGTTTGGCTTCTTCTGGTCAGCCTTTGGGTGCTCCTTTTCTTCCTTCTAACGTGCTGCCTCCTGCACCAATGTGGCTAATCAGAATCATGCGTGATTGAAACACACAACCACTGGAGCAGAGTTACTATACTGATCAATATCTGGGCACGCAAACAAAAATGCAGGCATCATATTTCAAGATCATATGAAGGACTGTGGAAATCGTTACTGAAAAGAGTTTCTCAGGGATGCAAACTTACCAAAAACACAGTTTGTCATTATACAAGAATTTCAATCACTACGTAAGAAAACATTCTCCCAGGCGTCATGAGTAGTAATAAGGGGAGAAAAATACATAGTCCTTGATCTCAAGGAACCAGCAACCTAAAGCTGATGAAAGAGCTTCAATATTCCCTATAAGGCAACCGGGAAGACGCATCACTGATAGATACGGGTAAGTAGAGGTTTACTTCTAAGCATGAGGACCGAAAAGGCTGTACCTTTTCATTACTATAGCTCTGCTAACCCTGGTAATTTGCCCTGAAAGGCTCTCTCCCATCACCTACATCAACCACAAGTCTTACTCACTCTTGTAATGCTAGGCCTCCCCCGATGGAACCAACAGAAGAACTCTCCCAATTCCAACTCTTCAGCTTTCAGCACCTTCCGTTTTGTTGTCTTCTTTCAATCATCACCACATCCTGCCAGATGTGTAGGCATTTCTGGACCACTCTTCTCTCTCCTAACAGGATCATAAGCTCTAAAATGGTGGGGGATCTCTCTGACATGTCTCCCTCTCCCCAGCGTCGGGGACAGTTCTGAACACACAGTAGCTGTTCAATAAGTGTATGGACTTGACTCAACAGCACCTGCTTACGACTTCCAACGCTGCCCAGGGAGGTTCTGAAACAACTCATTCGGGACCAAATGTTCTGGCAGCACTGGCCTGGCTGGGAAGGGAGGGTGGGCAAAGCACAGTTAAGCCAGGAGGGAAAGCAAGGGAACAAACGGTCGATCCCTCTTGCTTATTGCCCAAGAGTGGCACCTTTTCAAAGATGTGTCCATTTATGTATAAGCTGACATGGCAACTGTTAAAACCATGTGAAAAGATGTTAGAGAAAGCAGTGGGAAACGGAGTCCGTCTTTTCAATCCACAGCTGAAGTTTCCGTTGTCAAAGAGAAATTCAAAAAAGTAGTCAAAGCCAACCCCTTTTTTATATTTTTGCTTCTCTACTGATGAAGATCCCAATGCTTCCCCAGAACTGATTCTCATTTCCTGTTGAGAGCATGGGAGAATTATACCTCCCCAACCCCTTGTACCCTTCCTGACTAGAACACCCCAAAACAAACAGGGCAGGCCTAGCCCCCACACTCACTTCTGCTGGATAAATCCCTACTTCAAGGCATTTTGATACAGTGAAAAATAGACCAATTTGTTAACTTTCATTAAAGATGATACTCAAACATATAGGCTTATAACACTTTTACCATAAAGATTTTATAAATACTGTAAGATTAAAAGTTAAAAACCCGGATACTGTTTTTGCCATATGTATTTGTAAAGGAATCTCTCTTTGTTCAAAATGGTAAATGCTTTGAAATTACAAATTCATGAATCAAATCACCATTAGTTGATTGCTTAAAACTGTTTTATGGCCAGGCGCGGTGGCTCAAGCCTGTAATCCCAGCACTTTGGGAGGCCGAGACGGGTGGATCACGAGGTCAGGAGATCGAGACCATCCTGGCTAACATGGTGAAACCCCGTCTCTACTGAAAAAATACAAAAAAACTAGCCGGGCGATGTGGCGGGCGCCTGTAATCCCAGTTACTCAGGAGGCTGAGGCAGGAGAATGGCGTAAACCCGGGAGGCGGAGCTTGCAGTGAGCTGAGATCCGGCCACTGCACTCCAGCCCGGGCTACAGAGCGAGACTCCGTCTCAAAAAAAAAAAAAAAAAAAAAACTGTTTTATATGATGAGCTCCAAATATTCCTTTTCCTTTAACAGTTGTTTTTAAAAAGACTGGTCTTAATTGCACTTGTGAGTGCAGGCCAGGACTTGACACCTCATTCCAGATGGACTGGGAACTCTGTTAGAACTAGCTGCGGGCAGAGTCAGAAGCAAGCTCGACGTGGCACCCTGACTCCGGGCCACAGGGCAGAAACCCATGGAGGCTGAAAGACTGCTTAGACTCCCAGAGGGAAACACAGAGTCCTCTGGTGTTTTCTTTAGCATTTCTTCAAAAGAAAAAGCCTGCGGATTAATAATTTCCATGAAGGGAACTGCATGGAGGAATTAGAAGAGGCAGACTGGGAAGGTGCCCGAGGTCCAGCTCTCAAAAGGAGCAGCCAGCACACAGCCTTGGACCCATTTGCAGGGCATTCGAGGAGAACCAGGGCTGAGCCAACCAAAGAAATGCCACATGCTGAAGTAGAAAACTCATGTCAGGAGAAGAACAATCATCACACTCTTCTTTATAAAGCCCTTTCAAGGTGCCCTTTTCCACTTAGCTTTTACTCCCAATAGAATCATCTCAGTTTTGCAGATGAGGAAACAGGCTCAGAAGGTGTTAGGGACACATCTGAGGTCACTAAGCTAGCATGAAGAACAGCAAACCTTCTGAGTCTCTTCCCACTTTCCCACGTGGCCACTGGTTTTCACACCGAAAGTGTTCAGGGTTGCACCTCTCACCATCCCCGCCCTTCCTGCCCAAACCCAGTGTCCTTTTTCTTCACGGATATGGGCATGTGGGAAGCTCACTGCTATTTGAAAACAGAAAAATAAGAAGGTCCAGTCTAAGTTTTCAATTCTGTGGGACTCTGCTGATATCAAAGATGTGAATCTAAAGTTCCCATGTGGGTCTCCTTAAATTCCACTGGCTGCTAGCACGGTTTGGCTTTCTAGAAGAACCAAGAAGGCATTGGGTATAACAATACAACAACCCAAACCACAATAAAGCCCGATTTGTAATCATGCCAGCTCTTAAGGTATTTTAAATCCTTCCAACTCAGTGTTTTTGATATAAAAGCCATCTTACTCTCTGAAGAATGGCTGAATTGCTGTTTCCAGTTCTGAAAACTACACTGTTCTGAATATGAGTTGATCTGGGGGGAATGTTTTTAAGCATAAAAACTTATTTCGAAGACAATCACAAAGTTGATGTCAGCCACTAGCGTGCACCGACTACTGTGGGTGTGCTTTGAGTTGGAATCACACTCGGCACAAGACTACCTGGCTGTCCACTCAGTCTCAGGTATGCTCTGTTTTCTACTTCCCCACCTTTGCATTTATGTGTCAAACTATTTCTATAGTTTCCACTTGTGTCATATGATCTATTACCTGTCTTCTTAACCTCCAGCATTCTCTGCAGGCTTTCTCGAAGGGTCTTACCTTTGTGTTTCTGAGCCTCCTTGGGGTGGTAGAAGGAGGCGTCCCCATAAATGTAAAGGAAAAAGTGTTAGTAGGGAATTAGGAGACAGTTTCCCAGCTCTGCCTGGGAATCGTGGAGACACCCTTCACAAGGTGCTTTATTTCAGCAGTCTCCAGTTGAATCCTATGCTTCATTTCAGTAGTCTCCTAGTTGAATCCTATGCTTCATTTCAGTAGTCTCCAGTTGAATCCTATGCTTCATTTCAGCAGTCTCCAGTTGAATCCTATGCTTCTTTTCAGAGGTCTCCAGTTGAATCCTATGCTTCATTTCAGCAGTCTCCAGTTGAATCCTATGCTTATTTCAGCAGTCTCCAGGTGAATCCTATGCTTCATTTCAGCAGTCTCCAGTTGAATCCTATGCTTATTTCAGCAGTCTCCAGGTGAATCCTATGCTTCATTTCAGCAGTCTCCAGTTGAATCCTATGCTTCTTTTCAGTGGTCTCCAGTTGAATCCTACACTTCATTTCAGCAGTCTCCAGTTGAATCATATGTGAGAGGAGGCTACTGAAAAAGGGGACTTCCAGGGTCCTTTCCATGACTCTGAAGTTTGACAACCTGTGATTAAATCCCAGCTCCTCCACTTTTTAGCTACACATCCTTGAGCAAGTAGGTAACCTTCTTGCTCTTGGTCTTGGTTTCCTTATCTATAAAATGGGAATACTGAGTAGTTCCTTTGGTTGGTTGTTGAAGGATTAGAAGAGATAATGCACATAAAATGATTAGCTGGGTGCCACATGACAGTAAATGCCGGCTGAACATTGGATGGTATGATTGTTCATCTCTAACATCATCAAGAATCATGTGCTAAATGTCTACTTGTTCCTATCATTAACTCTGTATACGAGATATACAAAATGGGCTCGGCGTGGTGGCTCATGCCTCTAATCCCAGCACTTTGGGAGGCCGAAGCGGGCCGTTCACAAGGTCAGGAGATTGAGACCATCCTGGCCAACATGGTGAAACCCCAACTCTACTAAAAATACAAAAATTAGCTGGGTGTGGTGACACGGGCCTGTAATCCCAGCTACTTGGGAGGCTGGGGAAGGTGAATGGCTTGAACCTGGAAGGCAGAGATTGCAGTGAGCCCAGATCTTGCCCCTGCACTCCAGCCAGGCAACAGAGAGAGACTCTGTCTTTAAAAAAAAAAAAAAAAAAAAAAAAAAAGATATACAAAATGACAAAACCTGTGACTTCTTAAAATACAGAGCTCAATTATGTTTGCAAACCCTTTGGCAGTGCTTTGTACAGTGTTGGGTTGCTAGTTACTAAATATCTGTCTTCTAAGAAATAGATATAAAAAGGTAATTAATGACTTCCATTAAGTAGCATGCTTTAGTCACATGAAGGAGCCTTTGGGTGACTGACAGAGCTGGAGTGTCCAGCCAAGATCTTCTTTTCTCTGCTTAGTTAAATCATACATTGGACATTTACAGGCCTGCGTGAAATGGCCCTGCTCCAAAGAACTTGGTATAGAATATGAGTATTTATGAGCCTTGCCTCCGTGTTCTTGTCAATGGAGGTCAGCCCTCAATTTTACTCAAAGCAGCAGTGAACATGCTTCAAAGAACCTCAGGAACACTGCTCGTGTTAAGATGATTTACCTCAATTACAGCACCAGTAGTAAGATCATAAAATTTATTGATTTGTGGTTCTTTATGAAAAAATGTTCAGTCCTCTACCCTTATGTAAAATGCAGTAGCCTCTGCATTTTACATCTAAGGGAAGAGAAGCAATTTTGTCCAGATAAGAATTGCTAAAAGGAGCACCATGAGTTTATGGCCATTTTCCCTACTGTTCGCCATCCGTGTAAATCTAGACGTTTAATTTGCTGGTATTCATAGATCCTGCCCATGATCTGATGAACACACTATGCCATGCAGTGAAATTATACTGAAGTCGCAGGATAGCATAACATCTCTCCCTTAAATTAGGGAGCTAAAGAGGCAATCACTTTTTTTTCTAAACCAGGAAACCTCTAAATAAATCACCAGTGTTCTCTGGGATTTCTATTGTCAGATGAGGGCAACAGCATGGGACCCATGTTCTCTCTTTCAAGAATGTTACTTTATTAGCATTCCATGAGCTGCAAAGCTTCCAAAATGCCTCCTGAAAGGATGGTTGTTAAGTCATTTACCGTCAAAGACCAAAAAGGCCTGGAAGGAACCCCAGGTCTAACAATTTAGCAAGACATTCTTTGAAAAGGGGAGATGCTTAAAGGCAGTAACCACACTTTACGTTTTGACTCGCTAATTATAATATTCTCTCTCTCTTTTTATAAGCATATTATAGGCTTATAACACTTTTACCATAAAGATTTTATAAATACTGTAAGATTAAAAGTTAAAAACCTGGATACTGTTTTTGCCATGTGTATTTGTAAAGGAATCTCTCTTTGTTCAAAATGGTAAATGCTTTGAAATTACAAATTCATGAATCAAATCACCATTAGTTGATTGCTTAAAACTGTTTTATGGCCAGGCGCGGTGGCTCAAGCCTGTAATCCCAGCACTTTGGGAGGCCGAGACGAGTGGATCACGAGGTCAGGAGATCGAGACCATCCTGGCTAACACGGTGAAACCCCGTCTCTACTGAAAAAATACAAAAAAACTAGCCGGGCGATGTGGCGGGCGCCTGTAGTCCCAGTTACTTGGGAGGCTGAGGCAGGAGAATGGCGTAAACCCGGGAGGCGGAGCTTGCAGTGAGCTGAGATCCGGCCACTGCACTCCAGCCCGGGCTACAGAGCGAGACTCCGTCTCAAAAAAAAAAAAAAAAAAAAAAAAAACTGTTTTATATGATGAGCTCCAAATATTCCTTTTCCTTTAACAGTTGTTAATATTCTCTCTCTCTTAAATAACTCTTTAAGTTAATTTCTCTTTAAGTGAAATTAACTTAAAATGGATGTATAACTTTCATACAAATGGAAATTACAGTATGGTTTATGAGAAAGGCAATATTTAGATGTGACTTTAGAGAGAAAACA
Source organism: Trachypithecus francoisi (assembly GCF_009764315.1). Classification (NCBI taxonomy): domain Eukaryota; kingdom Metazoa; phylum Chordata; class Mammalia; order Primates; family Cercopithecidae; genus Trachypithecus; species Trachypithecus francoisi. The sequence continues at coordinate 13,885,249 of NW_022681458.1, forward strand.
TTCACGTTTCTATTTCTTCAATCAATCAAGACTGCAACAGTGGAGATTCCCTAATTCTGAAATAATATCTGGAATCTGAAAAGAAGCCTTGAAAGGGAGATCTCTGCGATTTACAGTGGTTAGCACTCTGCATTGTGAAACAGAGATCAGCTCAGCCCCTGGTTTACCACTTTACCGGTTGTACTTTTCTCTCCCTCCAGCTGGTTAATTTTGGAGACCGTTAATGAACACAAATGACTTAAAATCAACAGGCTATAATCCAGGTAACAATCTGAGTAACCTATGACATCAGGTCCACTATGTCAGGTCAGTGTTTCCTGCAATATAGACAAGATATGGTCTGACTTCTAGAATTCCCCCACCTCCCAAAAAAAGAAAGAAAAGTCAAAGGGAGACAAAGAATATTTGTGGGACAACTGCTACATGCTCACTCTATTTACTGTCCCACCCCCCACTACACCTTGAAGTGTATAACTTGATTCATTTTCACAAACTGGACGTGTGAGACCAATATCCAGGTCAAGATACGAGGTTATTTCTGAAAATACCAGAATATTTCCCGCACTCATAAGCCACCACATGCCCCCTTCCAGTTACTATACCTCGATACCCAACAGTACCCATGATCCTGATTTCTAACTATAGATTTTTTCCCTATTTCTGTCCATAAGTGGATCCATACAATATGTACGCTTTGTGAGTGGCTTAATTTTACATCATGCTTGTGAGATTCATCCATGTTGTTATAAGTGGTTTCTATCCTACTTATCCTTCCAAGTAGAATTTTCTTGTCTATTTTATAGGTGAGGAATTGAGGCTTAAAGATTTTAAGCAACTTGGCAAAGCCAAATAGCTGGACAGTGGCTGAGTCAGGAGCTCAAACCTAGATTCCCATCTATTCTCCTTCAGACATGTTGTCTTCCTCAGCCCCTACATCAGCCTATGTAAACCTCCAGAAGGTATTATTGCCTTAATTAGGACTTGGAGACAGGGTCTGTTTAAAAGACAGCAGAAACAATGCATCTTCTGCCTTAAGTAAGGCTCACTGCGAATAGTAAGGCTTTATTTTGGATAACTGGATGCATCTAGAATTAGGATCTCCTTTGACAAGGAGTAAGGTTTGGCAACAGATAGGTCCAGCTGCAAAAATCAGCCTTGGTAGTTAACTCTCAAGTATTTTCTAAAATAGAGAACAGTTTAGAACTTCTTACAGGAATGATTCTCCATGTTCATTCTATCTCTTTATATATCTATATCTATGTATATGAGGTCTGTAAAATGATACAGAAAGTATGAAAACCCTTTGGAATATTAAAATCCCACCTTCCTCTCAGAAGCTCCAGGGCCAATGTGTCTGCTCAGAGGGGCAGCTTGAGCCCCCGACCTCTTCTGATGTTTCTGATGCAGATTCCACACCAGTCCGCAGAGAGGGCCAGCCCGGCTCAGTGTGGGCAGCTGCTCTCCACCTCGCATGGCCTGAGTCTTTGCTCAACTCCACTACAGTGACTCTGCAGCCTCAAAGGATTCCTTAGGTCCAAACTGCGGCCTGCTTCAGGCTTCCCAGGCATCTGGGTCCTTAGTCTGTTCTGACCTTTATCTTGGGGTCCAGGAGACTTGCCATTGTCTCTTTCTGGCCTGGTTTTCCTGAAGATGTTCAGATGGGGCATAGTGGCAGGGAAGGCCAGAGGAAGAGACTTACAGTGGTCTCCTCAGGGCCCTGGTATGAGTCCCACTCCCAACCTCTTGCTTCTTGATCTTGAGATTGTCTTTGGGTAAGTTTTAACTTCACTATTTTAAAAAGAGAAGAGTAGCGAGGGCAACAGTGTTTAAACGATAATACACTGAGCGCAAAATAGAATAAAATATTGCCCCTCCTGAAACACACTGGGTCCTGGCCCTGCTGCTTGCCACCTACTATGACTTTCATCCTAAGAGAATGGCAGCGGCTGGATTCTCCCATTCTTAGCTTTGAGCAGCCCTGGCCCTATGCATAGAAGTTTCCATCAAACAGCAACTGTTGCCCAGTTTGCTGCAGTGGTCCTTAATCTGAACCGTGCACAGAAATGAAGAACCTGTTCAAAATGCAGATTACTGGATCCCCTCCACCCCCTCACCACAGATTCTGATGCAGTAAGTGGTGGCTGGAGCCCAGGAACTTCATTTTCATGAGCACCCAGATGACTCTGTTGCAGATAATGTATCAAGTCACTGAGAAATGCTGTGGCAAATGAATTCACTTCAACCAGATGTGGGTTCCTATCGGGGCTCCACCAGGATCCGGCACAGGTCACTTCCCTCCCTGGGCCTCAGGCCCCTCATCTGTACCCAGAGGGGCCTGGACCTCTGACTCCCACACAGAGGTTCGAGTGTCCATGACTGTTTGGTTCCCAGTGAAACACAGGGTTCGGGTGGCAGACAGATGGGAGTGCACATGTGTCACAGCAGCAACCCACCTCACTGGCCAGCTGTTCTGGGCAGCTTCTCTGGAGACTGTCGCCTGTCCTACCAGCTAGCTGCTCATGACTTTTGGCAGCTGGTAGAGAAGCAGCCACGCCATGCTCCTTGGCAATGTCCTCCAACACATTCTGTCTCTCTTCAGTGCCATCCTCCCATCCCAATGTTTAAACTTTTCTTTTATTATACTTTAAGTTCTGGGATATGTGTGCAGAACGTGCAGGTTTGTTACAGAGGTATACATGTGCCATGGTGGTTTGCAGCACCCATCAACCTGTCGATCTAGGTTATAAGCCCTGGATGCATTGGGTATTTCTCCTAATGCTATGCCTCCCCTTGCCCCCACCCGCTGACAGGCCCTGGTGTGTGATTTTCCCCTCCCTGTGTCCATGTGTTCTCATTGTTCAACTCCCACTTATAAGCAAGAACATGCAGTGTTTGGTCTTCTGTTCCTGTGTTACTGTGCTGAGAATGATGGTTTCCAGATTCATCCACGTCCCTGCAAAGGATATGAACTCATTCTTTTTTATGGCTGCATAGTATTCCATGGTATATATGTGCCACATTTTCTTTATCCAGTCTATCATTGATGGGCATTTGGGTTGGTCCCAAGTCTGCTATTGTGAATAGTGCTGCAATAAGCATACATGGTGCATGTGTCTTTACAGTAGAATGATTTATAATTCTTTGGGTATATACCCAATAATGGGATTGCTGAGTCAAATGGTATTTCTGGTTCTAGATCCTTGAGGAATCACCACACTGTCTTCCACAATGGTTGAACTAATTTACACTCCCACCAACAGCGTAAAAGCGTTCCCATTTTCCACATCCTCTCCAGCATCTGTTGTTTCCTGACTTTTTAATGATCGCTATTCAAACTGGCATGAGATGATATCTCATTGTGGTTTTGATTTGCATTTCTCTAATGACCAGTGATGATGAGCTTTTTTTCATATGCTTCTTGGCTACATGAATGTGTTCTTTTGAGAAGTGTCTGTTCATATCCTTTACCCGCTTTTTGATGGGGTTATTTTTTTTTGTAACTTTTTAAAATAAACTTTTTATTTTGGAATAATTTTAAATTTACGTAAAAGTTGCAAAGATACTACAGACAAGTCAATTCCTTAAATGTTAGCATCTTACAGTACATTTGTCAAAACTAAGAAACCAACATTGATACATTCCGTTGAACTAAATTCCAGACATTTAGATTTCCCCAGTTTTTTCACTAATTTTCTTTTTCTGTTTGGGGTCCAATCCTGGAGACCATAGGGCATTGTGTTATCAAGTCTCCTTAGTCTCTTTTGGTCTGTGGCTCTGAGTCCTTTCTTGACCCCCATGACCTTCACAGTCTTGAGTGGTAGTGGCCAGATATCGTGAAGAATGTCATTCGGTCTGGTTTGTCTGCTGTTTGTCCTCATGGTTAGACTGGGGTTATGGGTTTTGGTGAAGAATACCACAGAGGTGAAATGCCCTCATCACATATCAATGTGCTGTCAACATGACTTATCACTGGTGATGTTAACCTTGAGCACTTAGATAAGTAGTGCTTTCACCAGGTTTCTCCACTTTGAATTGTTTCTTTTTTAAATGAGTTCCAAGGGAATAAAGCTTTGGCCTTTGCCACTAAGAGTTACCTGGATAAACTGGAAGAGGTGGGGGTGGGTATCTAAAGGTGGCTTTGTCACTCTGTCACCCCCTGCTTGGCCATGAGTAGGATACAGTGGTTTGGAATCATCCCTAACCTTGCTGGGTTCTGCACCCCTCATTCCAGAGGAAGTGGGGTCTGCTAACGTTGGTATGGGTGTGTGAATCACCAGAGGGGCTGTTGAAGAAACAGCTGCTGATTGGGTGGGCTTGCCACAGAGCCCAGGCTGCTGTAGTTTTAATGAGCTCCCGGGTGACTCCGATGTACATCAGCCTTTGAGAACCACTGAGCTACAGCTCAGATTTTTCTTGCAACTGAAAATATCCACGCGAGTTTCATTCTGGTATTTATATCTGCCAGCAGGTGGAACCAGAGGCCTATAACATTAAATCCACTGAAGAAAACTAGGACAAATTCCAGTCAACAAAGCATTCCGCATTGTAAGCAGAATTAGGGTTATTTTGAAACAGATGGGCGCTACAGAGGCTGCTGCACTGAATATTATGGAGTTGTTTATTGTCTAGATGGCCTGAAACCCAGGAATTATTTGCCAGCATCTAGCAGTTTCTATGTCATATCAGAATTCTTCCAGAGCAGAGGAGACTGACAAGGCACTGGGAGAGATATAGATACAGATACGGATATGAATGCAGATAGTTTAACTATTTCTAATTCTGAATTTCCTCCTGCTATGGTGCATGCTGCCTTGTGTCAGTGAGTGCTTTGCAGGAATGATCCGGAGCCTCCTTAATATACTAACTCCAAATCAGAGGAGATAAACAGACACAATCTATGGTAATAAGACAATCAATCCTGGATGCAGTAATACTCAAAATGATCTATGTTAGGCCTAACCAGGTGGTACTGGTTACTGGCTCACATTTTCACTCAAACCCTCCCCCCCACTTGTACTTGTCCCCAATCCTCCTCTTTGCTTCTGCCCTTCCTCCTCAGCCCCCACCCCAACCCCAGGAGAGCATCAGAAGGGCAGAAGTGAGATAAAAGGCCCATCTAGCTCCCATTCTGACTGTGCCTGATGCCTGGTTCAGAGTGCACACTGCTGTCTAAGGACACTCAGAACTTGGTTTGACTTGGGGGTTTTTCTGGCCTAGCACTGAGTGAAGGTATAAGACCAGGGCTTATCAAGTGAGTATTCCATGAGTTCTAGGAATCTGCAAAAGTCTCCAGCACCAGTGGTTCCTTTCAGGAGAATATTTCTAACTCCTTAGCCGATGACCCCAGGGAGTTAGCTGTGGCTGTTCTGCCTGGTATGCCTACGCTCAGAGAGGTCACGAGGGCTGTCATGGACTCAACGTTGGTGTTCCCTCAAAATTCATACTTTGAAGTCCTAACCCTCAATGTGATGGTATGTGGAGGTGGGGCCTGTGGGAGGTAATTAGGTTTACATGAGACATGAGGGTGGAGCCCCCGTGGTGGTACTGGTACTCTTGTCAGGGAATGAAGAGGCCAGAGCTTGCACTCTCTGCCATGTGAGGTCACCGTGAGAAGACGGCCATCTATAATCCAGGAAGAGGGACCCCACTAGAACCTGATCATATTAGTACCTGGAACTTCTAGCCTCCAGAACTGTGAGAAATAAATTTTTGTTGTTTAAGACACCCAGTCCATGGCAGTATTTTGTTAAGGCGGCCTAAACTCACTAAGACAGCATCTTTGAAGTTGGCAGCTTGGCAACTGGTAGTTCAGCAGGTGCTGGCTGTCACAGCTGCTGGGCAGGCCCCCAGTGATCAGAGGGGTGAACAGATGTGCTTTCTGGTGGAGAAGAAAGCACATCTTTCTTGGGACCCTGTCCTAAGTGGTGGTTTCATAATTGCCTGGGACAGCAGCTCCCTCCCTCCAAGGGACACAATGCCAGCTGCATGGCTCACCCTCCTACACGAGCAGGGGCAGTTCCTCCATTCACAAATGACAAGGTCCCCCACACCATTGCATTTTGCCAAGGCGCTCAAATCTCCTGTTCAAATAAAGGTATAAAGAAGCATTTTTGATAACATTTAGACCTGTTTTGTTTTTTTCTCACTCCTTTCCACTTGAGTTTCAAACCAGAGAGATGGCCCAATTTCCAGTCCTTCAAACCAAGGGTCAAGGGAATGTTTTCATTGACTTTTGAAATCAAAGACCATTTGAAATTAGCCAACATTTCCTTCAGAAACCTCAATCTTCTTAAAACACTCTTTAACCTTTGTACATGAAAAAAAGTACAAGTAAACATCGTTCCAAGCATTCAAGGAATAAGGAAAAAAAAAAAAAAAAGACAAGCCAGTGGGAAAAGAACTTTGAAAAGGGACAAAAAGTTGGCAACTTCTGCTGAGAACAACCATCCCCGAGTGGTCAAGTTTAGGTCACACTGGACAACTACAGCAGATAACCATGTGTCTAATAAAACAAGGCTGTTGGGCCTGGGAAAGGAAGTGGATTGAGGTGGCTGGCCCCTAGGGTAGGTGGCCTGACTGACTAGCAGCAAGTAAAGTGAACCACGTAAGTGGCCCCAGGTCTCACACCTACCCAATACTTCTATGCCACATTCCCGCAGAAAACACAGCATTCTTTGAAGGGCTAAAGACTAGATGCTGGATCTAGAACAGTGATTCTCAAACCCACGTCGGGGAGCTTGGTGAGAGGCAGATTCTAGGGTTCTAATGGGAGATTCCAGATCAATGTTTGTTGGGGGACCCAGAAATGTGCATTTTTTAACATGCACCTCAAGTGAGCTGGATGTCCACATGCCCCACTTTGAGAAACTTTGATCACAGGAATGCCATACTGTGTTCTGTGGTTATGTTTGTCTTTGACCATTTGCACCAGCATGGCATTTGGTTTTGTATAAATAGGTTTTTGGTGACATTTACTATGAGTCAAAGACTCTGGTAGTTTCCTAGGTCATGCTATGCTCCACCTTGGATGATGTAGATTTTAAAAGATATCAGTGCAACCCAGCTATCTTGAAAAGCACAGCAAATACAATTGTTAGCTAAAATTCTATTAGTGATGACATTAGAGTAGAAGAAACTGGCCCAATGTTGCTCTCCCAGTCCTAGGAACAAAGGAATTCACCTCTGGATCCCTGATGCCTGGTACATAGTGGGTGCATCATAAATGCTTGAGGAATGAATGAAAGAACAAGCTAACATACCATGAGGGCAAACTTCCATTTCTGGCCTCAGCCACTAAATAGCTCTCAAATCCTGAGACACAAATAGTGAGGAACAGGTGAGTGGGGACTATAAGCCCACAGACTTTGGAACACAATTCAGTCGATTTGTTTTCTCTATGAAATTCACAAGATTTGCCTGGGCTCTGGGGTTCTGGACACATCAAAGAACATTCAGTAGCTAGAAATAGGCTGAGACATGAGATGTATTACATCTATTTATGCTGAATGCTGTCTTAAATGTTTTAAAAAGTTCAAATTATCTTTACTTTTCAAATACCATAAGCCTGATTGTGCATAACTACAGGTCCAGAAATACCAATATCAATGCATAATTAGAAAAACAATCCCTGACCTAGGAAATTGTCCCTGAGATTATTTGTGGTCTAGGAGAACACAGAGGTCCAAAGCCCTTATTAAAGCTGACAGCCACCTGGCATCCATCTTTTGCAGGTGGAACTAGAGGAAGACAAACTGCTCTGAGAAAAACCTGCAATTAGAGTGAGTCATGGCTGGTATCAAAGGTATCCAAATCATCAGGGGCAGGGCTGAGGGAATCACTGGGAACCTCCCAGCCCAACCCTACCACATGTAAGGCCTGTGGCTAGATGTGTGCTTGCTGGGCAAGAAAAGAAAAGAGGGCAGGGGGAAGTTGAAAATATGTGAAAGAGGAACGATATACTCATCAAAAGTATGATAGCCATGAATTTTGAGAGGTAGCAGCTTGTGGTTTAGGAAACCAGGGTGGGCTTCTCCACAAAGGTCTAGATAACTTGGACCATGAGGACGATGCAACCTTTATCCGTTTGGAGTGGATAAGCTCCATGAGATACGTGGCAGTGAGAAGCCATCTGGAGAAAGGCACAAACAAGCAGGAGCCTTGCTTTCTGGACCCCAGAGCTGAGAAATTCTTATGTGGGTCAGAGTTAGCCTAGAATTGTGATGGCTGGGAGGCCAGTTTCTGCGATGTGAAAAACTGTCTGAGAAGTACGATGGTCATTTTAAAACCATGCTTGTTTCTGTATTTGATGGCATTTAACCCTGAGTCTAATTAACCACTTTTTGTGTGTTCTTTTAGGTCTGATTAATTCATTATCCCTCTCCCAAATCCTAATCTTGTGCCCCATTAGAGATAGCGTGTGTGTGTGTGCATGTGCATGAGTGCATGGATTTGTGTGCCTGCATGTGTCTGCATGAGTGTGTGCTTATGTGTGTGTGCTAGTAACCTATAGAGGCAGGGGGCAATTCTGTGACTGAAACCTAACATCTCTCTCTCTCTTTTTTTTTTTTTTGAAGTTCAATGAGCTCCTTTATTTACTTATTTATTTATTATTATACTTTAAGTTCTAGGGTACATGTGCACAATGTGTGGTCTCGTTACATAGGTATACACGTGCCATGCTGGCCCGCTGCACCCATCAACTCATTGTTTACATTAGGTATTTCTCCCAATGCCATCCCTTCCCACACCCCCCACCCCATGACAGGCCCGGTGTATGATGTTCCCCACCCTGTGTCTAAGTGTTCTCACTGTTCAATTCCCACCTATGAATGAGAACATGCGGTGTTTGGTTTTCTGTCCTTGTGACAGTTTGCTCAGAATGATGGAAACCTAACATCTCTTACAATCAAGCCCATCCAGTCTCAGGAAGGCCAAGGAGTGTCTCAGACTGGTTTTACATCATTGAAATGGCCTGCCTCCGTCTCATACTGAACATAATTAAACTCGGAAATTATTTTAAAATGGTCTCTGCTACGGAGAGATATTCAATAACAACAAAAAATAAGTTACTTTACATGTCTATTAATAGACATTATTAATAAATTCTAGTAAAATAAAACTTATTTTATGAACAGAAAAAGAAAACCCCAGAACGAAATTTTTAAAATTTCAATCCCAAGTTAGGAACCTAGAATTAGGCTCATCTTGGATAACTGAAGATTTAGATAAGGGAAGAGGAATATATTGCTCTCTGAACTTCATTGGAAGTATCTAAGTATGTGCTTTGGCCAGATAAAAAGCTAGCAGAGAAACGGCTATATGGTTGTAAGACAAGTGTCCTAAAGATTTAATCAAATGTGGACAGGAGACTGTGTATGAGATGCATCCAGGATGACATCATAAAAATCATGCATTTCCAGAACATGAGGGGTGTCTTCAGGATGGTAGATCTGACTTGCTCATGTCAGAGATGGGAAATGGAAGTCCAGAGAAGGTAAATGGTTTTGCTAAGAGCTAAGAGGCACAGAACCACACCCCAAATCTCCTGTTTTCTCTTCCAAGCATTTCATTCTGCTTAAAACCTCACTTACCAAATCTGGAGTGGACATCGATGTCTTACAAAGCTGACCTTCTGCTACCTGGTTCTGGTGGGGAACGGATTCTGAACCAGAAAGAGCTGAGGCTGAATACTGGCTTTGCCTCTTATTTTGTGCCCTAGGAGGAGTTACTTTACTCAATGATCCTCACTTTTCTTATCTGTAAAATCTAGCTTATGGGTGTGTTCTGAGGACCAAATGAATTAAAGGATGTGAGCACCTGGGTCAAAGCAATGAAAGGTAAGTGGTGCCGACTGTTACACTAATGACCCCGTTTCTAGGCTGCCCTTCTCAGAAATGCCCCCACGATCCCTCCGGTTAGTCACACAAGCCCAGACCCTAGAGTCTTCCTTGACACCTTCCTCTTCCACTCATCCTGCCCCCAAATTCAATCCGTCGAAACTTGTCATTTTAACCTGAACATTCCCAAATGTGTCCATTCTTCTCTATCTGCCCTGTCACTAGCTCTGTTTGAGTCACCTGTATTGTGGGCCTAGACCAGTGCCTGAACCGCTGTGATGGTTAAGATAGGTGTGAACTAGACTGGCTTGAGGGATGCCTAGATGGCTGGTGAAGCAGTGCTCCTGGGTGTTTCTGAAAGTTGCCAGAGGAGACTGACTGACATTCAAGTCAGGAGACTGGGAGAGGAAGACGTGCCTCAATGTGGGTGGGCACATCCAACAGACAGCCAGTGTGGCTAGAATAGGGCAGACGGTAGAAGGGTACGCAGCCTGCTGAGTCTTCTTGCTTTTCCTATCTCCCCCTGTGTGGGATGGTTGCTTCCTGTCCTCCTGCCTTTGAATATGATGGGCCAGCCAAGTAAAAAGGGCTCCCAGAGAATCTCTAACTGACCTGTGCAATGGGAAGATGGGGTGGGGCCTCGGGAAGTTCGAGCCATTTGCGGGGGGAGGAGCCTGGCCCCTCCTGTTCCTGGGTGGTGACCTGGGATTCAGTTGGTGAGATGGGGGCCTGTTAACAGGAACTGCTCTTGCTTTGCTGAGTGTTTTCCTTTTCTCACTCAATAAATTCTGCTTTTCTCACCCTTCTATGTGTCCAGGAGCCTTATCTTTCCTGGTTGTGTGACAAGAATCCAGTTTTTAGCTGAACTGAGGAGAAAGTCCTACAACAATGAGACTGCAGTTTCTTCAGCCTTTGGACACTGGGACTTTCAGCAGTGGCCTCGTGGGCGCTCTTGGGCCTTGGGCCTCAGACTGAGGGCTGCGCTGTAGGTTTCCTTGGTTTTGAGGCTTTTGGACTGGGCTGAGTCACACTAATGGCTTCTCTCTTTCCCCAGCCTGATAGGCAGATGGCCTATCACAGGACTTTGCCTGTAATCACTTAGCTGATTCTTCATAATAAACTCTGTTTTATACATACCTGTATCCTATTTGGTTCTATTCCTCTGAAGAACTCTAACACAACCCTAACCCATTTCCCCACACTTGCTCCTGTCTTCCTACCAGCCATTCTTCACAGAGTAGCCGGGAGAGCTTTTCAAAAACAAACATCTCATCCACTTTACTCTTGGCTTTTATTTTACAGCAAAAATAAAAAATCTTACTCTGCCCAGTAAGTGCAGGGCGTGGCCACGAGCTGCCTCTCCAGCTCCCTTGGGTCCCACTCTCCCTTCACCTCCACTTGCCCCACCCCGCTTCTCCTTTCTTCATGTCCTCCGGCTCTTGGCTCAAACACAACTTCTCCAGGAAAGTGACTGTGTCCTCCGATCACCCCCAATGAGGTTCTTTGCCTGAAGCTCTCATAGGATCCCCTCTCTTCAAAGCACATGATGCCATGGTGAGTGATTATCGTGAATCTAATCATTTTGACAGTGTGCATTCTCACTGGGTTGTGAGCTCCATGGGGGCAAGGACAGTGAGGGTTTGTGTCCACATTCTAGCCCTGGGGATGAATGAATAAATGAACAAATGCAGGAATGGAAGGAGGTGTTGAGTGCTAAGTACTGCCTTCATTATACAGATGTAAAGACTGAGGCTCGAGGTAGGTGGGCAGTTTCTTGAGGTCTCACGCCAGAAAATGGTATGGTCCATATGTTCAGGGGTCAGACGTAAGCCCAGTGCTCTTCGTATACCACCAGTTTGCTTTGGACACCAGTACACACATCTTTCCCTGTACCACCCAACCTTTCTTTACTCCAACTGGTGGCTTAGCAAAAAATTAGAGATTTTTAATGGGGAACCAGCAGGCTATAGGAAGGGTTGTAATTGGTACATGGGGAAAAAAGAGTGCAAATTGAACATTTGAATTAAAAAAAAAAGATGACCATGAAAAGGCACAAAGTGCGTTGCTGTTTAGACCAAGTGTAACAGTGTTCTAGAATTGTTTCTATGGATCTGAAGACAGATTAAGGGCAAGTGACTTGGCAAAAGGCCTAGACCTGTTTTCAGATAATTATTTCAGCGTAGAAAAAATAAGGGCAGTGAGGACACTACACCAACATGATGGATCTAAATGGAACACACTTCTATGAGTCATTTATAGCTTTAAATACTATAGAGAAAATAATGCATAAAACATGTCCAAACAGCCTCTTTTTCATGTGGTGAACTCTTTTAAAACCGCATTGTTCAAATTTATGTTAAAATGCAAACTCCTCATGTTGACAATGGTACTATTGGAGGAACTCAATATAAAAGTACAACTGTTAAATTTCAAAGACAAGACTTATAACCTTAGAACAACAGGGCAATTCCCAGTGTGAACTTATGAGCTGCTAAACCTCAAAAGATTTCTTCAACTAGCAATGAAGACTCTTGACATACTTGCAGCCTGATATAGGAGCTGCTCTTTATATAATTTGGGGTGTATCAGAACTTTTCCTTACTTTTATTTACCTCGGATGACAACTATTATGCTTCTCCCTGTGCAGCGTTGGATCCTGCTAATTACGCTACAGGGCCAGCATGGTGTTTCACCGTTCACCATCGCTCCTGGGGCAGGCTACAAATTATACATAATGCACTGCATTGTAATTGCTGCATTGTGAACTTCGCTCGCCTTTCCAACACAAAATACCAACATCTAAGTTGTTTTATTATAAAAAACCATAAGGGATTCTTTTGGATTATAAACATCTGAAGACATAACATTCTCATGAATTCCAGCCGGCTATTTTGGACACTCAGTGGGGCAGACAAGGCTGAAAAGCAAAGCAAATACACTTCATCTTCGTGTTTACAGAAAAAAGGGAGGTGGCAGTCATGAAGGCAAGACTGTGTTACATGCAAAACTAAAGGGAGGGGTAGCTTGCTGAAGGGGAGACACAAACTGAACTGGGAAACCAGAGATGCCAGACATCCAGTGATGCTCCTTGACTTCTCTGGGCCTCAAGTTCCTCATTTCCAAAACAAAGGCATAGAAACAAATGACCACAAAGATCCCTTTTTACATGAAGACAGGCACTCAGGAGAGCAGTGGCTTGTTTCTGAGTCCCATTTGTGGGGCTAGCCTTATCCCTGCCTGAAGGGTAAACCAGGAACCCGAGTCTTGTGCCACACAAGAGGCCTCTGCCATCTACCCTGTTTGTTTGGGGTCTCTAAGAAAAAGATCATGGCTCTTTCAATGGGAAGAGGGGATCAAAATAAATGAAGCCTCAGTTTTATATATAAAATGCTGCCAAGTGGGGAAAAATATCAGAGCAGTATGGTGGTCACTGAAATTTATCACTGCCCTTGTGCCCTAGGGCCAAGAGGCCTCACTCCAGACACCTACCCGATAGGCCCAAGTCATAGTACCTTGTGCCTACAGCACTTACAAGCCATACCCAGGCCCCCGGTAAGGTACTCCTAATCCTCCCTTCTCTCCTCCTCTCAAAATAAGACAATAGCCTGATGTGTTAAGTCAGACTGGGGTCTCTTCTCTTCCTCTAGACAAGCTTAAGGTAGCGGCAGCATTGCACAGAACTGTGTGCGTTCTTCATCAGTGTACGGTGGTGAGTCTCCTACACATTGAAGATGGGATGGTCAAAGAAGAGGAAAAGGCAGGGACAGGTTTCGAGGTAAGGAGGTGTGGGTAAAGCTCACACATTTTGATAATTTACAATAAATCGTTACTATATCGGGATACTGGGATACTGCTCCTTTGATGTTGCTGCATGTCAAAGCAGCTGAAGCAGACGTCTCATCTTGGACTTGGGAAGTCATTGACTAGGCATCCTCATTTCTCTTTGTCTAGTGGTGTCTCCGGAGGGTGGGCATATCCAAGATCTAGTATGACCAGAGGACACGGACAAGGTGACAGAGGACATAAGTGACAATGGACAACAGCTCCACATCTGGACTGCCCCAGAAGCCCTGCTTGGCTGCTAAGTTCGGGTTGGCCTTGAGGGAAGAGCAGGCTGTGCTCTCATACCTTCCAAGTGTCCCTGGTACCCAAAACTTGGGGCTTTGCACCTCTGCTCCAATCCATACTGCACATAGTCTCCAAACCAAACAGTCAGGACTTGTGACCAGACAGGCCCTGTTATGCTAATGGAGGCAGGAGACCTATTTTCAACTGGAACCATAAGTGTGACTGTCCCCCAGATCTAGATATAGAACACAACACCCTGGGGCCACTTATATTACTCCTGCAGCCAAATGCACTCAATCAGATCCCTCAGAGGGACAAGGTAACCTTGCTTGCTATCTATTGGCGACAATGAAATCTTGCTTTTGTGTATTATCTCTTTTCAAATATTTCCCAAATAATACGTAGTTCCTAAGCATCATCATAACTTTTAATATGTCAGTACACAAGGCAATACTTAAGGAGTTTATGTATAGATCATTGTCGAAAATTCCAAGCCTAACAGATTTTAAAGAGTTCCTTCTTCATGTAGAAATAAATGCATTTCCCGGCATTGGACAATAGTTTGACACCATCTTTAAATCCAAGCAGATTCCCCTGTTCTGTACCAAACTCCCCCTTTCATTAGGAGGACTGACAAGGTTTTCTATCATCTGAATAGGACTGCTTCTGGGTGGCCGCGGCGGGGAAATGAGAAAGAATGAGGAAAATCAAGAAGTTGCTCCCTCTAGGAGCCGGGCCCTCCCTCACCCCATGGCCATTCTGAGGAAAGCAAACTGTCATTGAGTTCAGACCTCCCTCACCTCCAACTTTATTGAGGTCTAATTGACAAATAAAATTGTGTAAGTTTAAGGTATACAATGTGATGATTTTATAGATGTATTTATAGATGTGTGTGTGTGTGTGTGTCTGTGTGTGTGTGTAGTGAAATGAGTACCACAATCAAGTTAGTTACCTAATCGATTCCAGTTTTCTACATGGTCCTGTTATGAAGAGTTTCTCTTTATTCTCATTTATCATTCTGGGGCACCATATTAAATCTTGGGAGGCCCTAGGAGAGCTCAGATCTGAAAGATTTTATGTTAGAAATGGAAATGCCAACTAAATGGAAGGAGGAGCTGGTGGTTTTAAAAACATAATCTTCTTGCTACCCATTAAGAGTCCCAGTTCTCTCCACGTACCAAGGAATCACTGCTGCAGGCTCACGTGTGGCCATCAGAGCAGTGGAACTAGGTCTTTGTCTGTGCCACAGGAGCACAGCCTGGAAGGGATACATGGCCTGAAAATGGTAATGGGAGCACCAAGATCTCCAGGATGTGCCTGAGCCATGCACTGGCGAGGTACCTGAAAAGAGTGATCTCCAATTACACAATGACACCATGAGCACTGTACGGTTCACAACTCTCAGACTGCAGTGGGTATCCACCCTGCTCTTGGGTGCGGGACACTAAAGAGGATCCTGGTGCCTGGAAATCTATGCAAATCACTTCCACAGGTACATTTCCATTCATTTTACAGCCAAACCAGAAGAATCTAATAACTAGATGTCTCTTTTGTACATCCTTGTTCAATGAAAAAGTGACTCTAAAGAAGTTAATACCTTGACACTCAGGACTCAAAAGGGCAACACCCATACAATACTCTGGGCTCAAGTCCCTCTTCAGCAGAACCTCCCCACATTCTATGCACAGGGCAGAGAAGACTCAGAATGCTAATTATTTCCTTGAAGTGTTACACCAAGTGCTATGTAAAAAGGAATCGCAGGTGAGACAAATGCTGGCCATCTGTCAAGGCCTGTGAACCTGGGTAAGGAGGCAAGCATGTGGAAAGGCGGTGAGGGGCTCTGGGCCTCTTCCCCACAAAACCCTCAAGCTCATTGCAGAGAGGCAGCCACTCTGCAACCAAAGAGCCCAAGTGAACGAAAAGGAGACTCTCAGGGGTGGGCAGCTAGGAGGGTGAACAGGCAGAATGATCATTCTAACAGAGTAGCCTTATTCATGGGCTCTGGGGTTGCTCTAACACTCACAGGAATGCTGCAAGAAAGATATGATCTACCTCACTTCTGCTAGTGAAGGAGGCAGATCAAGGCCCCTCTCATCTGGTTTTCACTTGCTCAGACAATAACAATGATAACAAAATGCTTGCTGCTTCCAAGAATGAACATCTCCGTCTGTTTACTCTTGATCTAACTTACCTTTGTCTCTGGAAGAAAACAATTCAAACATAAAATGTTAGAGAGGTCCTTGCTGAAGGGGACTAGCCAGGGAAGAGAGTGAATATTACATCTAGGAATCATTTTATGAACTACCCCTAAGGCATAGAGCTTTGCTCTTGATCAGTAAGCACCAGTCTTAGAATGGGGGCACTTGGGTAAATGGCAAAGCAAATGAGGAAGCAGAGTGGAAAGGGGAATAGTCAAATACTCACTTCCCAACTTTCTCAGACAATGAGGCCAGACATGTCCCCCAGGTACCCATTTCGTGGTCACCAACATCTCTAGCACAGGAAAATGTCTTACACAATTTTTTTGAGTAATTATTTCCTGGACTTGATGCCAGGCAATTCTCAATCTTTCTCTGGGGAGGATATACTTTGGGATTCCTGCTACAAATTAAATGGTTTGGATGAGTTTAGAAGAAGATCATTTAAGGACAATCAACACTATAGAGTTTTGTGCACACACACACACACACACACACACACATACACACACAAACTGCAAAAAAGAAATACCGGAAGTGAACAAGAACCCCGAGGCTGAAGTCCAGGGAGGAACTTTTGTGAGGAAGGATGGCAGCCAGAGGGCACAACCCAAACTCAGGTAGGGGTCTGAATCTCTACTCTGAAATCCAGGCCTACCAATAGATTAAAACGTAAATACAGAAAATCATATAGCAATGGGGGGAACGTAAAGGTTTGCATGCTTAATTTTTTTTTTTTGCTACAGGCTTCTTTCCTTTCTTTAACTTTAGTTGATAAATGGAGGGATTTGGTCTTCTGAATACACATGGTAACTTGTGAACCTACCTATAACCCAACCAAAAACTGACAAAAACCAAAACATTTCAAACAGACTTCATGAAAGGCACCCTCGAAGAGCAAGAGCCTGGCCAAGTGTGAGCAGAGAGTCCCTGGACTCAAGAGATAGTCTGTGCTGCTCACTGTCAGGTCACTATCACAGGTGTCCAGTCATTATTTGCTGAATGACTGACTCAAAAACTCCATAGATGGAGGGCAAGTTCCACCATTTCCAGCTCCTGCCTTGACCCAGAAACTCGGCCCATGAAGTAGCACTGCAGGGTTTTGAATGTGGCCCACATCTGCCCTGGTGCCATCTAGTGACCCTGGGAGTCCAGATGAACTGGGTGGAGCAACCTTCCCAGGCCCTCTCATAGGGGAAGATCCCTTTTTCCAGGCAGCGTAGCAGGGCTGAGAAAGAAGACGATGGTTTTGCTCTTTAGGTAATTCCCATCTCTCTCTTCCCTCCTCTCATTTAGCACCTTTGTGTTTCTTTGTCAGGAAGTGGGCTTTTTCCATCAATGATTGACTGGATAAAGAAAATGTGGCACATATACACAATGGAATACTATGCAGCCATAAAAAAGAATGAGATCATGTCCTTTGCAGGAACATAGACGAAGCTGGAAGCCATCATCCTCAGCAAACTAACACAGGAACAGAAAATCAAACACCACATGTTCTCACTCGTAAGTGGGAATTGAACAACGAGAACACATGGACACAGGGAGGGGAAGAGCACACACCAGGGATTGTTGGGTGTTAGGGGGCAGGAGGATGGAGAGCATTAGGACAAAGACCTAATGCACGTGGGGCTTAAAACCTAGATGACAGGCTGACAGGTGCAGCAAACCACCACGGCACATGTGTACCTATGTAACAAACTTGTATGTTCTGCACATGTATCCAAGAACTTAAAAGTAAAATTAAAAAAAAAAAAAAAAAAAGGAGGGGGCTTTCGCTTTCTCTCTAGTTTTCTGTCATGTTCAATAAGTTCCTTTCCACCAAATTTTAGAGCTTTGAAGAAAGGCTACAAAAATTCACCTTTGGATTTAAAAAAAAAATCGTATCTCACCAAAACACACAAATCACATGACAGATAACTTAGAGCAAACGTCTAGTATTCTAAAGAAAACAAACCAAAAGAAACAACAGGCAAAAAAACACCTCTCTGGTTTTGTCAAGAAACTTGTCTGAATATTTGAATATTAGTAGCCACATTTATCCCATATTTGCAAGGCAAAAAACTAAACTATAGCAACTAAACAGAGAGAAAAGAATGGAGTATGATCTGAAAGTGGCTACTGCTGCTTCATGAAGCTATCAGAAGTCAAATATCCTGGTAGTCTATTCTTTCTCATGCCTTAGCTGTAACAGAGAAGAACACTGGCTTGGAACAAAACAATGAGAAATGAGGAGGAACACACTTTGACACACAGCTTGAAGATGCTCGTTCTGCTTCACTGTGATGGCACGGCAAAGAAAATGAGCCCGCAGAGGGTTCAGATGTCCTTCGACACCAGACTTCGCCACTTACTTGTACTTCACTTATTTGTTACTTCTTCTATTCCTTCTCTCACTCACTTGCACATTCACCAACAAGTATTTATTAAGCACCTGCCTCGGTTCTGCCACAGGTGTGAGGAGGAGAACAGGAGTGAATGAGAACAAAAGGCGGCTTCAGCCACTGTAGGGACAGCACTCAGGGAGGGTGAGGTTTTTAAAGGCCCATGAAAATGTTCCAGACCTCAAAATAATTAGTTGGCTCCAAAATGAAAAAAGAAACTATAAAATTAGAAGTAATATACATTTAATTAAGTGTCTATGAAATATACCATCTCAACTATTTACAACTCAACTCACATATATGATGATATATATTATACACGGGATCTGTGGGACAGATATGAGATTGCATATATTTTAATACACTTGAAATGACATGGGGCAGAGCTTTCAAAAGTCCACGAAGGTCCTCAAATGTCCCCACATGATGGGCAGGACATCCCTCCTCTCCGAGGCACACTCCAGCTCCCAAGATCGCCTTGTGAAATCCTGAAGAAAGTCGCATCCCTGAGTCTCAGTTTCCTTATGGAAACAAAATAAAACCATGGTCCTCCGGGCAGTTTTGAGAACCAAATTAAAAAAGTACACTGGAAAGTATTTCATGGGCTGGCAGAGATGAAAAGAAAAAGTGTGAACTCCTTACATCTTTATTCCTCCAGGTGGTGAATGCCTCTCGCTATGTTTGATGCTACATACCTGCTGCCCGAGCAGGCACTCGGAAGGGAAACAGATCTCTACACTGCCTAAAAATAAGGCTGCTTCCGTGCCCTCTGGCAGCCAACAGATGTTCACGATGGACAAATTCACACACAAACCAGGATGCTTCGTGTACAGATAAAACTTGGTCCATATCATGAGACTCCAAACAGACAAAGGTTAAAAGGGGGTGTTGGCGGAAAGCTTATTTTAGTAAAAAATGAAACCGTTTTTCAATTCGTTTCAGTTCTAAGCAGACACCATCTTCTATTTGCCCTAAAAATGAGAAGCTAGAGACTGCTCCTCAATTCAGTTTTATTTCTCTCTTTTGTTGACACTTTGAGAAACACCTTAATTCTCCCGGCTAGCAACAACAGTAGGTAAAAGGGGAAAATACATTCAATTCTGGAAAGAAAGGATCACACAGCATAGCACAGAAATATATCCTAGGAGGCCATGTGATTTTATTCTTTGTCACTTTTCTCTTTTCCCTTTTCATCTCATGGACAACCATTTGGGGAATAGGGTAGGAGAGGGCTGGGGTGATGATGTGACCAGGTTAAAAGTGGCCCAGGACATAAAATAAAAAAATGAAGGAGGGGGAACAGTTACAAACTTCTGAAAATAGAAACTGACTGCCTCAAATGTGTTACTCCGGTACACCAGACCCTCCTTCTGAGTTCAAGATTCCCTTTGTGTCTCACCACAGGATGTGTTAAGATGATATACAGTGTGTTTAAATAAAACAAGAAAACAAACCAAGAAAAATTTAGCATTATGAAGAATGAGCGTCTACTAAAAATACTCTAAAATGACTTCAAACATGAAATCACATTTAAAAAATAACTTTTTAATGACAGGCATAAGTGACTCAGGAACATATGGATTAAATTTCCTTCAAAATGCATATGGCTTTAACAATTGGGGGAGACTTGTTTGGTTTGTAGGACAGCACTCTGAAAAGGAAAGAAGTCTGTCAAACGGTACTCACGTTAGCATCATTTTCTGGTGCTTTCTTTGGTGACGGAGTCAATTGGCCATAATGGCCATTACCTAAGAAACTTGGAACAGCTTCCTTGGACTTAGTTTAACTCCCTTTCCCTATTTAGGCAAAGTATTCAACACGTTTATAATAAATGACTCTCCCTCACCCCTAATATCTCAAGCATCAAAAACAGGTCTACTTCAGTTTAAAAAAAAAAAAAAAAAAAAAAAAAAAAAAAGGCTGAGCCGTGTTAGCCCAGAGCAAATGGCTATTGCCTCTTTGTGACAGTTGGGCACAGACTTATATACAGGGATGTTTTTCATTCTTTTAGCCCATTAGGAACTAAGGTCAAGAGACTGTCACTTTTTTTTCTTAAAAACACAAATTTTAGACAAAACCTGCAACAATCAGGCTCTGTGTTACCCGCCGAGCCTTGGTTTTTATCACACCAACCTCACACTCTCACCAATGCTACTGTCGCCACCACCGTGACTATAAAACACCTCAGGGTTCTGATGTGGGAAGAGTAGCTTCTAGTTGGTGGTGCCCATCTCACATCAGCCAGAGACAAAGCAACCCCTTGTTTATCCCTGCTTGACTTTTGGCCTGTGCCTATGCCTGGTCCATGCCTTGGACACATGGATGGTTAAAGAAAGAAAGAAAGAAAAAAAATCCCTTAGCAATCATAGTGCTTACTGTTTCCAAAAGGCACCCTCAAATATCATTTCCTTCCATCTTGGAGAACAGTTATGACAAGTACTGAACCCACTTCTTAGATGAGGAAATTGAGATCTGAGGTTCAGGGAAAAGCCACATAGCAACAACTAGCCATTCTGCAAACACTGATTATACTTTCATGCCTTGGCTTCTTTTATTGTTTCCGTTGGTTAATTTTTAATAGTCACCCCCTCAAGAAGGCCAACTACCCCACTTAAAAATGTCCTGTTTTCAAGGGTCAGAACAAATGCCACGTTTCAGAGAAAGTGCTCCAACATTCAACCTCCAAGTGCGATGCTCTTTTTTGTGTGTCAAGGGGGCTAGGTTACCATCTCAGGTTATTCAGTTAAACACTAATCAGAGTGCTGCTGTGAAGGTATCTGGCAGATGTGATTAAAGTCCATAATCAGCTGACTTTAAGGGAGATTATTTTAGATAATGTGGATGAGCCTGATTCAATTGGTCAAAAGGCTTTAAGAGCAGAGCTGAAACTTCCCTGAAGAAGAAGAAATTCTGCCTGTGGACTGCAGCTTCAGCCATGCGCCTGAGAGTTCCTGCTCACTCTTCTTGATGGCCTGCCCTACAGATTTTGGACTTGCCTGCTCAGCCTCCACAATCGCGTAAGCACTTCCTTGCAATAATAGCTCTTAATATATGTCCACTGGTTTTGTCTCTTGGTTGAACCTTAACTGATAAACCAGGTAATATCCCCTCTGTGTTCCTACAGTTTATACAACTCTTACATCATTTCCAGCTTATTGCTGGTACTGTAACTTCTTTGTAGGTAGGCTCATGTCTCCTATCTTTGTAAACCACAGAGCACTAAATATGTGCTGCAAGAATTAAATTATGTTATGCAAGAGCCCAACAGAGGGCGCTTCACCTTCCTATGAGATAAGTCAAACTCATACAAAATGCTCATGAAGAGATATAAGTAGCAAAAGAGCCTCATGGCCTTAGAAGTAATTTTACTGAAGAAATATTACTGTCACCTACCAACAGGTTACAGAGTTTCCCTTCATTGTACAGGACAGTCCTGTGCATGCAGGGTATTTAACATTCCTGGGTCCCTGGCACTGAATGAAAATTATATCCCCTTTATCCTGACTCCTATCATTTCAACAACCCAAAAGCCCTCTCACACACACGTTTGCAAATGCCTGTTGAGGGTATGGACACACTACGCCCTTCTCTAGCTAAGAATTATCTTCTTTCCACTATAACAATTAAAATGTATCAAGCTACAGAGAGAAAAATTACTACAACAATGACTTCTACAACGAGTTGTAGAATTACAGATCAGAAAAGTGGAATTCCACTAACAGATTATCATGAAGGCCAAAAGGCCCTCACATGCATAAAGTTAGAGGTGGGATAAGAATTCTCAACTTCAGATATTTTATTCAGGCTAATTTATATAATCTCTTTATTAATTCAACAAGTACTTAACAGCCCTCATATGAGCCAGACATAGTTTGTTACCAGATCATGGGAAAAAAGCTAGGAAGATTTTCATCAAGTATGGAGGGTACACTTGGGATATCCTAACTTGAAATATTTGTTATGTGGGATTTATGCAATTTACTCTTGGGAACTGAAGCCACCTCACAAAGAGTTGGTCCATCTTCTATAATAGATCTCAGATGATCCAGATCTGCACCACAGCATCATCAGGGACTCTATTAGAAAAACAAATTCTCAGACCCAATCCCAGGACAACTAAATCAGGAATTCTGAGAGTGGGATCCAGCAATGGTTCTCAAATTTTAGTGTACAACAGAATCATACCTGCAGAGCTTATTAAAACACAGAATCCTGCATCTCATACCCAAAGCTTCTGGTGCAGTAGATCTCCCATGCTCCACAACCCACCCCACTCCCATTTCTACCAAAAAAAAAAAAAAAAAATTAAAAAGGATGTGGTGGCCTATGCCTGTAGTCTCGGCTGACTATCCACAAGGTTGAGGTGGGAGGATTGCTTGAGCCCAGGAGTTTGAGGCCACTGTCCAAAAATGTGCATTTCTAACAAGCTTCCAGGCAACACTTTTAGAACTAGTGCTCTAGATCTGCACTGATACAATGGCCACCAGGCACACATAGCTACTTAAATTTATATGAATTAAAATTATGTATAGCTGAAAACTCAATTCCTCAGTTGCACTAAGTTGTACTTATTTCTACATCCTCACCTCCTATTATCCATTTGTAAATACATTCCACATGCTCAGCACTTGTGGCTAGTGGCTACCATATTGGACAATGAAAACACAGAGCACGTCCGTTACTGCAGATACTTCTAGTGAACAGTGTTGCTTTTGGGCTACTGAGGAGGCCCCTAGAAGAATCCCTTCTATCTAGTTAGGTACCATAGGCAGAGAAAACTGATACCAAGGATGAGCCTTACGGTGAAGAGTGCAAGGACAGATGGCCCAAATTGCAGGCATTGCTTGTGATTGACCTGATTCTCACCTGGGGAACTCTCCATAGCTCCAAGATGAGTAGCATCAAGGATCTATTTATTTAACACTAGTTAACTACTCTCCTAAATAATGCTGGAAAAGCTAGCAATTTACTGAGACAATCATATGGTTTTTGTTTTATGTGGCGAATCACATTTATTGATTTGCGTATGTTGAACCAACCTTATATCCCAGGAATGATGCCTCCTTGATCATGGTAAATTAACTTTTTGATGTGCTGCTATATTAGCTTTGCTAGTATTTTGTTGAGGATTTTTGTGTCTATGTTCATCAGTGATATTGGCCCGTGGTTTTTTTCCATTGTGTCTTTGCTATAAACTTTGTGCTTTTTCAAGCAGTTGCGGTTCTCCTGTCTAGCCCGCTGCCTCTAGACTATGCTGTAAGTCCTCTCAATAAACTCTATGTCTTGTTCACTGGCTCTGGGTCTCTTCTGTAGCCTGTCAAACATGATGCCATCCCTAAAAGTCAACAGGGGTCCAGGATGATGGCACCTGGAGCTCTACTAAGTCTCTCAATTTATACGACTCCGAGACTGAACTCTAACTCCTGTAAACCTGTACTACTTCCAACTTTCCAGCGGTTTTGGCCAAAAACCTTAGTCATTCTTCACTTCTCTCTCTCACAATTGCAAGCATTCTGTCCAAAAATCCTTTTATTTTACCTGCAAAATATGTCCAGAAGCTGACCTCTTTATATCTCCTTCACAGCTACTACCTAAGTGCAGCCGCAGTCCTCTCTTGCCTGGATTACTGCAGTGGACTCCTAACTGGTCTTCCGCTTTTACCCTTGCTGCTTCTATCAGTTTCCTAGGGTTGCTATAACAAATTATCGCAAACTGAGTTCCTTAAAACAACAGAACTTTATTCTCTTGCAGTTTGGGAAGCCAGAAGTCTGACATCAAGGTTGTTGGCAGGGTTGGTTCCTTCTGGAGGCTCTGCAGGAGAACCCATTCCATGCCTCTAGCCTTGGGTGGTGCTGACCATCCTTGGTGTTCCCTGGCTTGTGACTGCTCTCCAATCTGTCTTCACATGGCTCATTCATCTGTGTCTGCTTTCTCCATTTCTGTCTCTTATCAGGACACCTGTCCCTAACCCAGGATGGTCTCATCTTGAGATCCTTCCCTTATTTACCTGCAAAGAGCCTTATTTCAAATGAGGTCATACTTGGAGGTTCTGGGTTGTCATATCTTTCGGAGGATAGCATTTAGCCCACTGATGCTGCTCTATAAATTATTCTCAATACAGCAGCCACAGTGATCTTTCTAAGTTAAATTAGATTATGTTACTCCTTTGTGCAAAACCCTCTAATGGGTCCATCTCATTCAGGGAAAAATCAGAGTCCTAGGTGGCCTACAAGGCCCTGTGTGACCTGGTTCTTATTTCTACATCCTCACCTTCTACTATCTGTTTGTAAAGAACAGTGGCTCTCACTAGTGGATGTAAAAAGAAGTGAAAGGTTTTGAGATGTATCTTGAGTTACCATCAAGAAGGCTTGGTTACTCACTACGTCCAAAAGGCCACACTTGGAAAGGAATGAGCTGCAAAGGTATAAAAGAATTATAAATTCAGTTTGTACATGATGCATCTGAGATGTCCTTGAGTACATTTATATGTAATTTTAGAAGCTCAGAAAGAAAACTGGGCTGAAGAGATAAATTCGGAAGTTGCCAGCATATAAATAGCAACTAAAGCCTTGGGAGAAGAAATGAAGACCTAGAATTAAGTCATTAGGGAGGCTGATATTCAAAGGTAAAGTGGAGGTGGGTGGGCCTGCAAAGAAGACCCAGGAAAGAGACCAGACCATAGCGGGAAAGCCAGGAAAGTGTGACACTGGGAAAATAAGAAAGAAAAAAAGGAATGGTTTCAAGGAAGGAGTAGTTAACTATGTTAAGTAAATTTGGGGAAGCAAAGTGACTCCAGGCCTTAGCGACATAGAAGATGCAGGGGAACTTAGCTAGAACTGTTTCATTGGAATAATGGGAGTAGCAACATGATTGTAGTAGTAGAGGCAAGATTCAAAGTCGAAGAGGACAATATGAATGGAAATGGAAAGGCAAGGGATGGTTACTGAAAGGCTGCTGTGGGTTATTGCATACTCACTTGCTCTCTTCCTCTCTCTCTCAAGATAGGAGAGGACAGAGACTAAGAATATGTTTCAGTGTTGATGGAAGGGATCCAGTAGAGACTGAGAGGCTGAAGACACAAGGGAAAAGGGAATAATCAATGACAAAATATTTTTCTGAGAAGTTGCGGTAGGTGGGTGAAGGATTAGCTTTTGATAAGGGAAGAAGACTTCCCTGCCCAGGTGTCAGGAAGGAACAAGTTAAGTAGGGGGTGGTGAGTACAGAATAGGTACATTTGTAGTTTTCATGATGGGAGGTTGGGGGCATTACCTAGGGGTGGATTCCAGTTTCTTAGGGAAGGTCTAGGATAGTTGACAGGTTAATGTGCATGTGTAATAGGCTCAGTCTGCTCTGCTGAGTCATGTTCTCTAATAAGGCTTAGCTGCCAGATCCACGTTCCAAGAAGCCTAGTGGCCAGGCTCACTCAAGTCTGGGATTTTTCCAGGTAAGTGGAAGAAAGGCTGAGAAGCAAGGACATGGAAGGTATTTATAAGAACCAGAAATCTAAGCAGTGGAGGGAGGAAAGCAAGACCACAAAGTAAGGAATCAATGAACTGGAAAGGAAGACAAAGAACACTGGGAGTTGACTACTCAGAACACTGGAGTCACCTGCGAGTAATCAGAACTTCAAATGTTAAATCCATCAATGTGGAGAGCCCAGTGTATCTATTAACCAAAAGAAAAGTAAAGGGGTTTTAGATAAGCTACTTTACTACCAAGCACAAGTTTACTTTCTATCTAAGAGGACCAGAGGGAGCTTAATGCTGGAAAAGTAGGAAGGAGGTATTGTAATTCAAGGAATATCATTCCAAATCTGGATTCTGTACTATGATGCCTGGTAAATGATTCTAAGAAAAGGTGCTTTACTGATTTTGCTACAGCTGCTATAAGTGTTCTATATAGAAGTTTTACTGGATTATTTTACTCTCAAGCACAGTGGTTCTCAACCAGGGGTGATTTTGCTCCCCAGGAGACAAGTGGCAATGTCTGGGGACACTTTTGAGGGTCAGAACTAGGGGAGAGGTGCACTTGCATCTAGTGGATAGAGGCCAGGGATGCTACTTAACACCGCACAATACACAGGACAGTCACACTCACCTCCACAAGGAATCATCCAGCCCAAAGTTCCAATAGTGCCAAGGCTGAGAACCCCTGCTCGAGAACAAAAGCACTTGAAAAAGCAGGCTATTTACATCCAAGAGAAGAGGGCTCAAGTCGGGATCAAAGTAACCAACCATCTTCAAATTTTCTGTACCATAAACCTACCAGTGGCCTAAATAAGACTATCTTCATTTTCAGAAAAGGCATCAAAATAGGCAGAAAGGTACAAGCTTTACATGTGAGAAAGCATATGGTAGGTACCTAATGCCTTCCTCCTCCCTTGTCTGCCTTTTCTCATTTTCTTGTTTCTTTCTGGAAAGATAATCTGTGTTCTTCACTAGTTCCTGCATACTGGAACATTAAATTGCAACCACAAATTAATTTCAATAAAATCTTCTTACAAGAAGTAAATATAAAAGTCTGAAGAATTTAGTAAGATGGCCTTTTGCCCATATACAGAAATGATTAAAGACTAGACTGCGATTACATTCTGAGCAGAGTAACATAATTAGCAAATTTATGAATGGGTCTCCTTTTCACAGTTCTGTCAGGGCTAATTACTTGTATTAATTAGAACTGTCAACACATGAATATGCTTGTTGAAGCCACTTCCTATGGTAAAATATGAGACTTGTAAATATCAAGGCACTTGGAAAGACGCAAAGACTTTCATTTATTAGCAACTCTAAATGATGCAGAACCACTGACTGCACAATGAGCCTTGGGAATTGACTGTAAATAGATTCCTAGTTAATGAATTTGCTATTTTTTCTTTCTCGCTTAGGCATTAGTCTCAGTTTAGCCTTTGGATGAAATGTCCAATATATCACCACTTTAGACTGCAGCAAGGATAAGGAAAGAATTCCACAGGTTACTGGAAAGAGTAGCTGGGATGTCTAAGCTAAGCAGGAGGGAGTTCGCATCTCTTCTCTGATTGGTCTGAAATGGGTGTAAAATGAATTTTAAGAAATGATGAAGTGACAGGGGAAAGACACCCGAGGCATTAAGAATGACAGACTGAACATCAATTATAAGTCTATTTGAACCTGAGTAAGTGGGCAAGTTACTTAGCCTCTCTGCACCTTGGTTGCCTCACCTGAAAAATGGGGATCGCAAAAACAGGGACAGCAACAGAACCTGTAATGGGTTACCGCGAGCCTTATACAAGTTAATGTGTGGAAAGCAGGCAGACCAGTGGTCAGTACAAGGTATGTACCAGCTGTTACTGTTTTCATATTATCATCATCTGGATGGGGGTGGAAACACAGAGAACGGAGCATTCCTAAAATTAGATATACGGGCAATATACAGAGTGGTTAAGAGCTCTAGAGTCAGATAGGGCTGGGTTCACACCTGACTCCATCACTCACTCAGTTTCCTCTCTGCCTTAATTGTACCTTACTTCATGAGTTCTTGTGAAAAGTAAATGAAAAAAATGCATGAAATGTACTTGATATTCCTGGTACATAAAAGGGACTTGCTAAATGTTACTGCTTAAGTATTCATTACCTTTATTATCTTTTTGGAGAAATCTCCAAAATTGATTGAAATGGAAGTAAAAAGAACGATTTCTGTAAGTGACCTAAGATAGGTGAGGAGAGAAAACACGTGGAAGAGGAGAAAGAGAAAGAGGTAAGAAAAGGAAACAGACCCAGTGCCTTCCTGGTGCCAGTGCCCTCCATCTCCTGTCTCAGGTAAGCATCCCACTCAGCTGCCCCACGAGGAGGGTATAATATAACTCCCTACCCACAAAAATACCCATAATCCCTTAGGACCCCATTCACGGAGAAGGAAAGACAGAGCTGGGATTCCAACTGAGATGTGACTGACTGCAAAGCCCATGCCATGTTGAGGTTGTGAAAGCAAGGCTTGCAAAGGGCTGCCTTCATCACAGACTGAGGGGAATGGAGATTCTAGGGTCTTTCTGCCTACTCCTGCACCCCTTTTTTTTTTTTTTTTTTTTTTTGAGACGGAGTCTCGCTCTGTCACCCAGGCTGGAGTGCAGTGGCCGGATCTCAGCTCACTGCAAGCTCCGCCTCCCGGGTTCACGCCATTCTCCTGTCTCAGCCTCCCGGGTAGCTGGGACTACAGGCGCCGCCACGTCGCCCGGCTAGTTTTTTGTAGTTTTTAGTAGAGACGGGGTTTCACCGTGTTAGCCAGGATGGTCTCGATCTCCTGACCTCGTGATCCGCCCATCTCGGCCTCCCAAAGTGCTGGGATTACAGGCTTGAGCCACCGCGCCCGGCCTCCTGCACCCCTTTTTATGCTTTACATAAATTAAGTAACACAGCAATGAACCTCTTAATGGGCAGTGCTCGTTCTGGCTGGCTGGCTAAATCTCAACTGATAACCACCATCAAATAACTCCCATAAAACAATTGCAAATTAAGATCAGTTAGCAACAATCTACAAAAGCAGAATTCTTCTTGTTCTATGTTTATTGTACAAGGTCTTTCCAGATATTCAAATCTCTGACAGTGGAAAAAGATGAACCCCCTTAAGAGTGCTGCAGGGAGCATGAAGAGAATGGCTGAGGAGAGTGTCTGCTAAGGTCCCTCCCAACTCAAACATCTTATTTCTGAATATAGCGAGATGTCAATATTAGAGCTTATTTCAACTGGAAATCCACTTCTGTATATATATTAATTTATAGAATTAGACAGCTAATAAAATAAGTTGATAACCCCTAATTTTGTCTTGAAGTCAGGTAACACCTTACAAATCAATTTGGTCAAAATTTTAGAGCATCGAAATAACCTAACACATACAAAGAAAATTTAGTTGGAGGATGTTCTGGAACCTTTCACAAACATGCCCAGTTAAATATAAAGTAACAGAAAATCCACTGGTGTTCTTAATGACATGTTGGTCAGCCTTCCAATGCAATCAGCTAAAAGAGTGAAATTCCCTTATGCACAGAATAGGCTGGACATGAAGTGATGCCAAAATAACAGACTTATCAACACAAGAAAAGATGTTCAATGTAATTATTCATGAGGGAAACACACATGAAAATCACAACAAGATGGCACTGACTGGGTTAAGTTAAAAAGACTGACCATAGCAAGTGTTGGGGAGGGTAGGGAGGACCTTGAACTCTCAAACACTGGTGGAGAGAATGTAAAATAGACCCAGCACTTTGGAAAACAGTTTGACAGTTTACTAAAACATAAACGTGGCCAGGCACGGTAGCTCATGCCTGTAATCCCAGCATTTAGGGAGGCCAAGGTGGGTGGATCACAAGGTCAGGAGTTTGAGACCATTCTGGCTAACACGGTGAAACCCCATCACTACTAAAAGTACAAAAATTAGCCAGGTATGGTGGCGGGCACCTGTAGTCCCAGCTATTCAGAAGGCTGAGGCAGAAGAATCACTTGAACCCGGGAGGCAGAGGTTGCAGTGAGCTGAGATTGTGCCACTGCACTCCAGCCTGGGCAACAGGGCGAGACTCCATCTCAAAAACAAACAAACAAAAAAAACAACAACAGAAAAACGTAAACATACACTTTCCACACGACCCAATGATTCTACTCCTAGGTATGTACCTAACAGTAATGAAAGCATATGTCCTTAAAATTACTTGTAAATGAATGTTCACAGCTGCTTTATTTGCCATAGCCAAAAACGGGAAATCCAAATGTTTATCAGCAGGTGAATAGATAAACAAATTATGGTATATCTGTACAATGGACTACTACTTGGCAATGAAAAGGGATGAACTATTAACACACCTAGTGATATGGATAAACCCCAAAGTAGCTACGCTGAATAAATTAAGTCAGACAACAAAAATATATGTGGTATGTTTCTGTTTATAAAAATTTTACAAAATACAAACTAAACCACAGAGACAGAAGACCAGTGTCTTGTAGGGATAAGGATGGAGGAGGGTAGGAATAAATTACCAAGAAGCAGAGGAATCTGTTGGGTGTGACAGCTATGTTAATTATCTTGATTATGGGTTATATGTCAATAAAATGATAAAAATTAATCTTTACAAATTATTTGAGAAAAGAACAGACTTCACTTCATATCCAAATTAATAACTGTATAGCTCTCTACATGTTATACGGTGCCTTCTTAAACACCATCTCATTTGATCCTTACAAAAGAAGGTATTATTATTCCTAGAACAATTTTTGTACTACAACCCAAATTTCAGTTAAGAAATCGAGACTCAGTAGGCCCCACAATTCGCCACTGCTTTAATGAGATTTATGGGTTATCTGTTTGGCTCCTGAAGACATTTAGATTTGCTGAGGCTGCTCTATGCTAAAAAGAATTATTACCAATAGGATAAGGTGGCTCCGGGCATATATATTATGATCCTTAAGGTTTATCATGTTAACCATAGTATGGTTTTATAAAATCTTAAAATCCTTTAAGAGATCTCAAAAGATCAGAAAGGGGAAGAAAAAAAGCCTTATGTCTAGCTTTAACTGAATCAAGGGAATGAACTCAAAGAGGGATTAGGGACTGGGTATCCAACTCATGGAGTCTGTGAAAAAGAAATGGCCCAAGAATCTGGCATCTTGAAAATTTCAATATCCCAGCTTTACACACACACACACACAGAAAAATCCTTCATCCTAAACTCAAACTGCTCAATTTGGAATACCACACAGTAAGCCTCAGTTTTTTTCCTCTATTATTAGGATGATACACCTACTTTAAGAAAAAATAATTGCTTCATTGAGATTTTACTCAATAGCTTAATTGAGATTTCATTTCTATACTACACAATTCGCCTATTTAGAGTGGACAATTCAATGCCTTTTATGATATTCACAGAGGTGTATAATCATTACCACAATCAATTTTAGAACATCTTTATCACCCCCAAAGAGAAACTCTATGCCAATTAGCAATCACCCCCTATTTCTTCTCTCACTGCCCACCTGCTACCTTTAGCCCTTGGCCCCACCAATCCACTCTCTGTCTTCATGGATTGCCTATTATGGCCACTTCATATTGATCGAATCATATAAAGTGGCCATGTGTCACTGGCTTCTTTCACTTAGCATAATACTTTCAGGTTCATCCACATTGTAGCCTGTACGAGCACTTCATTACTTTTTAGGGCCATATAATATTCCATTGTATGCATACACATTTTATTTATCAATCTGATCAGCATTTGGGTTGTTTCTACTTTTTGGCTATTATGAATAATATTATAATAAATGTTCATATACAAGTTTTTGTGTAGGTATATGTTTTCATTTCTCTTAAAAACCAATGATGAATATATTCAGGTTAAACTGTATGTTTAACCTTCTGAGGAACTGCCAGACTATTGTCCGAAGCAGCTATACAATTTTACAATCCTATCAGTTTTGGGTGAGGGTTCTAATTTCTCTTTATCCTTGCTAGCCTAAGGTTGCCTTTAAAAATAATTATTATAGCCTTCCTAGGGGATGTGAAGTGGTATCTCATTGTGGCTTTGATCAGAATTTCCTTGATGGCTAATGGCATAGAGCTTATTTTCATGTGCTTGTGGGACTTCTGTATAGCTTCTTTGGAGAAACGTCTGTTCAGATCATTTGCCCATTTCTGAGTGGGCTGTCTTTTGGTTATTGAATTGTAAGAATTCCTTATATAGACTTGATAAAAGTCCCTTATCAGATACATGGTTTGCAAATATTTCCTCCCAATCTGTGATGATCTTTTCACTACTTTTTTTTCCTTCTTCTTTTTTTTGGGGGTGGGTAAAGAGTGGGTCTGGAGACTCAAGCTGGTCTTGAACTTCTGGCTTCAAGCAATTCTCATGTCTTAGCCTTCCAAAGTGCTGACATTGTAGGCATCACGAGCCACTGTGCCTGGCCTCTTTTCACTTTTTGATAGTACCCTTTGTAGCACAAACATTTTTTAGTTTTGATAAAGTTCAATTTATCTATTTTTCTTTTGTTGTTATTCTCTTGGTGCCTAATCCAAGGTCATGGAGATGTCCATCTGTATTTTCTTCTAAGACTTCTCCAGTGTTAGCTCTTACATTTAGATTACTGAGCTGGTTCCACACCTGATCCTGCATGTTACCCACTGTCAGTAGTAGCAAACCATATCAAGTGATTGATGTGCCTTCACATCGGGCCCTTTTGGTTATTTGTGCTTAAAACAATACTGGAATCTGGGGTGAATTTCATCCTCCCTTTCTGCCTCCATGGGCAGTATCACTAAAATGAATAAAGAATCGATTTTTGCTAAGATCTATTACAGATGGGAAATCCCATAAACGTCAAAGATACCACATTGAGACCACCAATCAAGAAATATTCTTATCTTTTTCAACCTTGAAGTAGTAAGTAAACAAGAGCACAGAAGCAGGTGTGGAGGACACACATAAGCTAGAAGGACAGAGGAACACAATAAGGGGTGATTTGGCCCTGGAACATCACATTGCCAAAGAGCTGGTCTAACTGCCAGAAGCCACGCAGGTCAATGACACCACGATCCCTCTGTCTCTGTGTCATGCTTAGGATTCCTGCAGCTCACTGCTTCTGGCTAGTGTCCTTTCCTATATCACTTGCTGCAGCTTCTGTCATTTGTCCTAACGTTTCTGAGCACGGGGGAGGCAGATCTTTCTGTTAGCAGTTCTGGGGAAGAGGAAACCTAATAATTAGAAGATTCTGGGCTCCAAGTCATTTCTCTACTTGGAATTCTAACAAAGATGTCAGAGTACAAAAGATATAGCCCAAACATAGATGAACACTGACAACAACAACAACAACAAATTTTATCTTCCCAGCAGAATGTGTGACCTACACCCTGAAATCATGAGCAGGAGACCTTGGGGACTGGTGATAATAGGTAACACATGATAACACCAGGCTTGCGTGTCTTCTGGGGAATGAATCAAATATGGAACCTACTACTGCAGCTATTACTAAAGACACAAGGGCATGGGCGTGTCTGGAGAGGCCAGAAGACTGGCTAGCAGAGGGGACCACATCAATGCTAAAATGTGAGTCTGGGGAGAAGGCTGAATGGGACTGTGCGCCTCAGGATAGAGACAGGCACGGCTTAGTGGGGCGTGGGAGCAAGCAGAGCAAGTCCCACTTACTCACAGTGGGACTCCCAGAGGGGACGCCAAGAGATTGAGAAACAGTGTGAGGTTCCGATGGTACTTTGATAGCACAGAATTTGAATTCCACTGACTAATCATACAATCTGTGTAACTCATTTCATCTTTCTGTGTATCAGTTTCCAAATCTCTGAAATGGCACTTCGTAGGGCTGTCATGGGGATTGCAATATGTGAATCCAAGTAAAGCACTAACCCTAGCATCTGCATGTGCTAAGCACTCGGTAGATAATCGTTACTTGTTAGGGATTAAATTATGTCCTCCCCCACCAATTCATTTATGGAAACCCTAACCCCCAATGTGACTGTATTTGGAGATTCGGCCCTGAAGAGGCAATTAAGGTTAAATGCGGTGATGGGGTGGAGCCCTAATCCAACAGGACTGATGTCCTTATAAGCAGAGGGAGAGGCTCCAGGGATGTGTGTGCACAGAGAAAAGGCCAAGTGAGGACACAGTGAGAAGACAGCCACCTGCAAGCCAAGGGGCAAGGCCTCAGGAGAAACCAAGCCTGCTGGTACCTTGATCCTGGACTCCTAACCTCCAGAATTGTGAGAAATAAGCTTCTGTTGTGTAAGCCACTCGGTCTTTGGTATTTTGTTATGGCATCCCTAGCATGCAGATATATTACTGTGAACAGCAAAACCAGTACGGGAGGACACAGCTGGGCTGACATGACACTGTGGTCCCATTCTGAAAGATCAGTGACCCTAGGTGCTAAAAAGCTGCATATTGTACAACAAAGAGTAACATCAAAACAACATTCAGAAAAGCTGTATGTGCCCCTGGGGCAAGGTGAGAGTGCTTAACCTGCTCTAACAACTTTCAACAAGCTTTAATGCAAAACATCGCAACCTTAACTGTGGCTTTCTAATTAATGACTTGCTACCTTACGTGGTTCCAAGATCTTGCAAAACAAGCACATGGATCCCTTGACTGAGGTTTGGGTAGGGTGTGCAAACAGGGCTCCTGTCTCCCACCTTCTGACACTACCAACTGCATCTCCCTGATGACATCATCAAGGTCTCAGGCAGAGCCAGGCAGGGCATCCAAAAGAAGAGCTCACTCCCCCTCAGCCAAGCGACTCTCCCTGAGCCCTCAAGGTCCTGTGAATTCTTGGCCCCAGTCTACTGCCTGACTCACTGCTTGGCAACTTCTCCTGCTTTCAGTGCCCTCAAGCATACCAATCTCTCCCCCACCTTGATACTGCTGGAAGGCAAGTCCCTCTGGGTGAACGCTCCCCACTGCGCCTGCTCCCACCCCTAACACATCCCGTCATACATGTATGAACATGTGTTATATGAACATACTCTCTCCTCCCTAACCACTGCCCCCCTTCACTCCTTCTCATCTTTTAGGCCTCAACCTAAATGTTAATTATCATCTCCTTAGAAAGGTCTTTGGTGACCCTTTGCCCCACTAGTTTCCTCTCCCAATCCCATTACTTTTTCAACCATACCGATCTATTTTCTTCATAGCTCTGCCTCCAAATTTAACTACCTTTATCAGTCCATCTGCCTATCTATCCCTCTGTCCATCTCTTCATCCTCTCTCCTGTCTCTTTCTCTCTCTTTATTTTTGGTTGGGGGGCGGGGTGGGCAATGATATTTAATACCAGATGAAAAGTTGAAAGAACAAAGCAACTTATTTGCTAGTGACTAGAAATCATTATTTTCTTCTAATATTTTTATTGTCACTAAAGTCTAGTTGTATCACAGGAAAGCTAAAAACTATTACCTTGTTATAAAATAATAAAAACAAAACAAGGGATTATTAAATCATGGGTTCTTAAATCTATAAGCACATTCTCTTGATCATGGTAGGTACTCCACAAATTTTTGTTGATAAAAATGAACCTATGGTCTAAGAAATATCGATATTCCGAATTTAAAAAAATCAATCACCCTCACTATTAATAATTAATCTTCTATTAGGAAGAAACAAATCAGGCCTTAGACTTCCTTAAAGTCTCAAGTTTTACACATACATTTTAGCTAACTTCTTTCCCCCAAGGGAAATTATAGATGAGAAAAACTTATCTATGTATCTCTGTCTCTCTCTTCCCCCTCCCTGTCTTCTTTACTGTCCAGTTTCTCCACTCAGGGTTTGGGTGCTGTCTGTTTTATTTACCATCCTCTCAGCACAGCACCGGAAACACAGTAGGTATTTGATCAACAGTCATTAAATGAACGCAAGCTATGAGCGCCTAGGAAGAAGAGCAGCTGACTTCCATTTAATCTCATCCTGTGCTTCAGAGGACGTGGTGGGAGGAGGATGGTGCAATGCCACCCACCCTCTTCCCACATGTGAGAGCAGCCAAAATAACCAGGTAACTAACATTAAACGTAAAATGGCAGAGATGTCCTGCTACAGTCTTCCAATACCTGTTAGGTTGTCAGCTTTCATAATTTTGGTCTTAAGAACACATCACCAAAATGATCGCTGGAACTCGTTAAAACTTAAAATAAGTTTTAAAATAATGATCTTCCCACCTCTCTGTAGTTGTTCCCAAGATGCTTCTCAAAGTGAATGTAGGTACCAGAGGATTTTACCGACAATCCTCTAAGATGGCTGGAGAATAGCTCATGATGGTCAGAATGTGCATTATTGCTTCCTGAAGAATTTAACTTTTTTGACTGTATATTATAGTTAAAACAAACTTAGGTGATAAGGTAGAAACAGCTTTGAATGAGGAGTGTAATGATGTAGATTCCAAGATAAGCCTAGGGATTGATAGGCCATGTGGCTCTGAGTTCATAACAACCTCTCTTTCTAAGGTGCAGAGTGCCAAGGCAGTCTGGACCTGGCCATTTCTAAGGCCTTAGAATAACTATATTACTGAGGACTCTGTGTAATTCTTATAGGACCAAATCGCTGCCATTTGGCTCTCAAACTAACACTTTTCCACAGTTTCAAAAAGTGTCAGCTGAGCTGTCCTTAAATGCCGCACCATGCCATCAGGTTATAATCGTCTCTAATTGGTGCTCATGTGAATTGCAACTTTCCTAACCACTAAAGACCTGAAAAAAAATTTCATTCCTCTCTAATAAGAAACATGTCAAAAGGCAGTTTTTTGAAAGGACCACAAGCAATGACGATTAAAATTCACTGTATTAACATTCCTCATAAGTAAAGACTCAAGCCTAAAGAATACACACACAAAAAAACCCACGGTATTATACATTTTCTTAATTGCATCAATTCCAATAAGAATTGGAATGTGATGAAAGTTGGTCTTAATGGCTTCTTTTTTCATCATGGAGACAAATTAGGAAAATATTACCACTTTCCTTTCATCCATCCATCCACCCGTCCCATCCCACCCCATTCCTAAACATTCCCAATCATCTGCTGTCCTTCTCTTTGGTTAGCATTCGTTTATAGGTAGTAGCTATTTTTGTTGATGCCTTACTAGTTCCCTCCACCCAACCTCCCTCCCTCCCTCCCTCCCTGTCTCTCTCTTCCAGTTGACCACATTCCCTGAGGGCAGATAATTTGGTTCTTATCTTTCTTTACATGGGGTGGGTGTTGGGGTGGGGGAGAAGCTATCTTGCTCATACCTGGCACGATATACATTTTCTATATGTTTTAAATTATGTATAAAACATGGAGGGCATTCAGCAGATGATACTATGTGTATCTTCAACTTAAAAAAAAAAAAAAAAGTCAGGCCGGGCATGGTGGCGCATGCCAGCACTTTGAGAGGCCAAGGCAGGCAGATCACATGAGGCCAGGAGTTCGAGACCAGCCTGGCCAACATGGTGAAACTGAGTCTCTACTAAAAATACAAAAATTAGCTGGGCGTGGTGGCATGTGCCTGTAATCCCAGCTATTTGGGAGGCTGAGGCATGAGAATCACTTGAACCTGGGAGGCAGAGGTTGTACTGAGCTGAGATAGTGCCATTGCACTCCAGCCTGGTTGACACAGCCAGACTATAAAAAAAAAAAAAAAAAAAAAAAAAAAAAAAAAAAGGAAGCACCCACTACCTCACTAGCTTCTGCTACAGCTTCTTGGGAGATACAAAAATAAATAACGGCCTCTCACTTGGATTCTCAAGGAACTCGTCTCCTAAGAGGAGATAAAGACCTGTTAGCATCACCTGAGGAGCTTATAGAGCAATTCCAGTGCTTGGGCTGCACGCTACCATCTCTGTGCATGCTCCTTCACCCAGGCCCACGAGCTACAGATTCTGATTTGTTCTGGGGCCAGAGCACTGGTAACATTTCAAAGCTCCCCAAATGATTCTACTAGGTAGCCGGGGTTGAGAAAAACCAAAATTTCTGAGAGAAACATCTCCTCTAGTTATTTAAAATTATTAGCAAAGTATATCTTTGGTCTTTCTTGAATTGTAGTCCTCGGATACATGCACAATCTCCATTAATTCACTGAAACATGCTGGACAACAAAGGTTATTCTCTTTCGTTTAGAAATCACCTGAAGACATTGCAACTATGAATATATTTAGTTCTTGATGTGAGTTGTATCTTACATAAAAGTTCACTCTCCTTTATTTATTCTTAACATCATCTTTAAATTCTACCTTTCCATTGAATTGGAAGATTATATAGACAGCTGTTAACTGTGGGTTGGAAAACATTTGGGATTTCATATTCCCTGGCCTTTCCCAGATATCCACTGAAGACCCTGAAAATATTTAATCATGAAATCTACATTAGAAATTCCCATAGGAAGCTTAAAGTTTGACCAGTAAATCATTAATAGCCAACACTTATAAAAATCAATTTGAAATGTTTTCATGAATGTTTTACAAACAAAACTCTAATTTGCTAAATTTTCTAATTTCACTTCAATAGGAATGAGTATGAGAACAAAAAATATGAGTTAATGAAACAAAGTATTGGTAGCATTTAGCAGAATACTAATATTAATAATAGTATTATTATGTTATTGTTATTGGCTGAATTGTATATTCTCAGAATTCACATGTGGCAGCCCTAAACCCCAGTACTACAGAAAGTGACTGTAATTGGAGACAGAGCCTTTAAAGATGTGATGGAGTTAAATGGAGGCCATTAGGATACCCACAGGCAGAAGGGCGATATTCCCCTACTAGAAGAAAATGGAGGGGAAGAGCTCCATCACGTTGGTCTGGGCAATAATTTTTTAGATATGACCCTGAAAGCATGGTGGACAAAAGCAAAAATAGACAGACAACATTACATAAAACGAAAAAGCTTCTGCACCGCAAAGGAAACCATCAACAAAGTGAAGAGACAACTGATGGAATGGGAAAAATTTCATGTCTGCAAACCATACATCTGATAATGCATTAATATAAAAAACATATACGAAACTCAACTCAACTCAAAGGCAAGAAAACAACCCAATTTTTAAAATGGACAAAGGACCTGAACAGACATCTCTCAAAGGATGACATAGGAATGGCCAATAGGTATGTGAAAAATGCTCACTAAACATCAGGGAAATGCTAATTGAAACCACAGTGAGGTATCACCTCACACTTGTTAGAATGGCTATTATCGAAAAGATGAAAGATAAGCGTTGGAGAGGATGTGGAGAAAGGGGAACCCTTGCACACTGCTGGTGGGAATGTAAGTTGGTACAGCCATTCTGGAAAACAGCATGGAGGTTCCTCTAAAAGAACTGAAGTCAGCAGGTTGAAGAGATATCTGCACTCCCATGTTCACTGAGGCATTATTCACAATAGCAAGTAACAAACCTAAGTGTCCATCAACAGGTGGATGAATAAATAAAACGTGGTAACACATACACGATGAATACTATGCAGCCTTAAAACAGAAAGAAATCCTCCATGTTGTTGGAAATGACAACATGGAGGAACCTGGAGGACAGTACATTAAATAAAATAAGCCAGGCACAGAAAGACAAATACTGTGGGATCTCACTTATATATGGAATCTTAAAAAGCTGAACTCACAGAAGCAGAGAACAGAAGGGTGGCTACGGGGCTGGAAGTTGGGGAGACCTGGGTAAAAGGGTATAAAATTTCAGTTAGATAGAGATCTATCTATGATACAGTGACTGTACAACACAGTGATTGTACAACACAGTGACTACAGTTGATAACAATGTATTGTATTCTTAAAAATCATTAGGAGTAGATTTTTAGGGCTCCTATCACAAAAACTAAGGATGTGAGGTAACTTATGTTAATTAGGTTGTTTAGCCATTCCACAATGGATTTACATTTCAAAACACTGTGGACTACGTGAAAAATAAATACAATTTTCATCAACTAAAATAATTAATTTTTACAAATAAGGCCATTAGAGTGACCCTTAATCCAATCTGACTAGTATCCTTATAAGAGATGGAAATGTGGATGCAAAAAGGGACACTAAGGACACATGCACAGAGGAAACAGCATGGGAGGACATGGGGGAAAGGCCATCTGCAAGCCGAGGAGAGCAGCCTCAGGAGAAGCCAAACCTGTCAGCACCTTGATCTTGAACTTCCTGCCTCTGGAGATGTGAGAAAATACATTTATGTGTTTAAACTACCCAGACTGTAGTATTTAGTTATGACGGTCCTAGCAAACTAATATAATTATTAATCAGATTATTAATACAAATATCACTATTATTATATCCTACCAATACAACATGAAAGGCAAAACAATGTAACAATAAAGTACATACACTGTGAAATGAAACTGACTGGGTTCCATCCAATCTCAGCCCTACCCTTTATTAGCTATGGGACCTATGTCAGCCTCCCAGCCATGTGCACATGCATGTACACACACACACACACACACACACACGTCACTTACAATGCTGCTGGTATATACGCTATGACTCACTTAAATTCCTTGCCCCCAACTTCCCCTAACCTAACAGAGTGGTCTTAAAACCCAGATTTTTACTTAGGATTGTCTTGGCTATATGGGCTCTTTTGTGGTTCCATATGAAATTTAAAGTAGTTTTTCTAAGTATGTGAAGAAAGTCAATGGTAGCTTGATGGGAGCAGCATTAAATCTATAAATTACTTTGGGCAGTACAGCCATTTTCATGATATTGATTCTTCCTATCCATGAGCATGGAATGTTTTTCCATTTGTTTGTGTCCTTTATTTCCTTAGCATTCATTTGTAGTTCTCCTTGAAGAGGTCCTTCACATCCCTTGTAAGTTGTATTCCTATTTTATTCTCTTTGTAGCAACTGTGAATGGGAGCTCACTCATGATTTGGCTATTATTGGTGTACAGGAATGAGTGATTTTTGCACATTGATTTTTGTATCCTGAGACTTGGCTGAAGTTGCTTATCAGCTTAAGAAGCTTTTGAGCTGAGACGATGGGGTTTTCTGGATGTAGGATCATGTCATCTGAAAACAGAGACGATTTGACTTCATCTCTATTTGAATGCTCTTTATTTCTTTCTCTTGCCTGACTGCCCTAGGCAGAATTTACAGTACTATGTTGAATAGGAGTGGTGAGAGAGGGCATCCTTGTCTTGTGCTGGTTTTCAAAGGGAAGGCTTCCAGCTTTTGCCCTTTAAGTATGATATTGGCTGTGGGTTTGTCATATATGACTCTTATTATTTGGAGGTATGTTTCTTCAGTACTCAGTTTATTGAGAGTTGTTAACATGAAGGGATGTTGAACTTTATTGAAAGCCTTTTCTGCATCTATTGAGATAATCATGTGGTTTTTGTCGTTGCTTCTGTTTATGTGATGAATTATGTTTATTGATTCCTGTATGTTGAACCACCCTTGCTTCCGGGATGAAGCCAACTTGATTGCGATGAATAAGCTTTTGATGTGCTGCTGGATACATACACTTCAGAACTTGTTATTGGTCTATTCAGGGATTTGAATTCTTCCTGATTTAGTCTTGGGAGGGTGTATGTGTCCAGGAATTTATCCATTTCTTCTAGATTCTCTAGTTTATTTGTGTGGAAGTGTTTCTAGTATTCTCTGATAGTAGTTTGTATATCTGTGGGATCAGTGGTGGTATCCCCTTTATCATTTTTTATTGTGTCTATTTGATTCTTCTCTCTTTTCTTCTTTATTAGTCTGGCTAGCAGTCCATTTTGTTAATCTTTTCAAAACACCAGCTCCTAAATTCATTAATTTTTTGAAGGGTTTTCATGTCTCTATCTCCTTCAGTTCTGCTCTGATCTGTTATTTCTTGTCTTCTGACTTCAAACTATACTACAAGACTACAGTAACCAAAACAGCATGGTACTGATACCAAAACAGATATATAGACAAATGGAACAGAACAGAGAACTCAGAAATAATGCCACACATCTACAACCATCTGATCTTTGACAAACCTGACAAAAACAAGCAATGGGGAAAGGATTCCCTATTCAATAAATGATGTTGAGAAAACTGGCCAGCCATATGCAGAAAACTGAAACTGGTCCCCTTCCTTACATCTTACACAAAAATTAACTCAAGATGGATTAAAGACTTAAATGTAAGACCTAAAACCATAACAACCCTAGAAGAAAATCTAGGCAATACTCTTCAGGATATAGGCATGGGCAAAGACTTCATGACTAAAACACCAAAAGCAATGGCAACAAAAGCCACAATTGACAAATGGGATCTAATTAAACTAAAGACCTTCTGCACAGCAAAAAGAAACTATCATCAGAGTGAACAGGCAACCTACAGAATGGGAAAACATTTTTGCAATGTATCCATCTGACAAAGGGCTAATATCCAGAGGCACTTAAACAAATTTACAAGAAAAAACAACCCCATCGAAAAGTGGGCGAAGGACATGAACAGACACTTCTTGAAAGAAGACATTTATGCAGCCAACAAACATACGAATAAAAACTTACCATCACTTGTCATTAGAGAAATGCAAATCAAAACCACAATGAGATACCATCTCATGCCAGTTAGAATGGTGATCATCAAAATGTCAGGAAAAAAACAGATGCTGGAGAGGATGTGGAGAAATAGGAACATTTTACACTGTTGGTGGGAGTGTAAGTTAGTTCAACCATTGTGGAAGATAGTGTGGCGATTCCCCTAGGATCTAGAACCAGAAATACCATTTGACTCAGCAATCCCATTACTGGGTATATACCCAAAGGATTATAAATCATTCTACTGTAAAGACACATGCAAATGTATGTTTACCGGGGCACTACTCACAATAGCAAAGACTTGGAACCAACCCAGATGCCCATCAATGATAGACTGGATAAAGAAAATGTGGCACATATACACCATGGAATACTATGTAGCCATAAAAAAGGATGAGTTCACGTCTGTTGCGGGGACATGGATGAAGCTGGAAACCATCATTTTCAGCAAATTAACATGGGAACAGAAAACCAAACACCCCATGTTCTCACTCACAAGTGGGAGTTGAACAAAGAGAACACATGAATATAGGGAGGGGAACATCAAACACTGGGGTCTGTCAGGGGGTGGGAGGTTAAGGGAGGGATAGCATTAGGAGAAATACCTAATGTAGGTGACAGGTTGATGGGTGCAGCAAACCACCATGGCATATGTATACTTATGTAACAAACCTGCACATTCTGCACATGCATCCCAGAAGTTTAGTAACAATAATTTTTAAAAACCAGATTTGATCTGGTTTCCACTGTCCTCAGGATTAAACACAAAACCTTTAAACATATCATACTGAGCTCTTCACAACTTGATTCCTACTTATCTTTGCACTCTGATAAATTGCAATCCTGCCCCACAAATCTCCCCATGAATAATACATTGCAGCCACAACCAACTTAATTCCTCCAACAGATTATAAGACTGTATCTCCCTATTCCTGGGCTTTTATCTGTTTTCTTTGCTCCCCTCACTCCTCTATGAAAATCCTTTACTAGGGTCTCATTACATTCAAGGCGAAACCAAAATCCAAGATAGGCCATGGCCAGGACCTTACTAATTCAAATTTGCCATCAATACCCAGATTGTCCAAAACTTAGACTTTAGACATTGATTTACATGACAAAGGATGTTCACTACCTAATTATTCTGTCAATCTTTAAGCCAAATAAGGTGACAGAATATATTATAATATCACTACAGCCACTCAGAAGGAAAATCCATGAATTCTAAGTTTAGAGTGAATGATATCCCATTTGTATACCTCTCTTTTCTATTTGTTGTAGGTATAATTTTCAGTGATTTTTTTTTTTTTTTTAGTGTTAAGTAGTCGTCTACTCGTGTAACTGCAAACAGCAGAGAAAGACATGCTTTTCAGAAAACACAAGTCTTGGCATTTTTAAGGAGAGTGCTCCTGCGGTCTCATTATTCTGCCTGTTAATTGACAGGAAAGAACGTCCTAATTGCTTATTAACTCTGACAGTGTCCCCCTAGCCTGGTGGCAAGGTCTAAGAGATACAGAGTGCACAGCAATTGTACAATTGCTGCTCCTCCAGGGGCACAGAGCCTCAGGTTCAAGCAGCTACAGAACAGCAGATGTTTTTATTTTGGTTTTAAAAACTCCTATCTACAATAGAGTAGAATTTGGTGATAGATTATTTTCTCCTCACAGTAATAAGATGAACCACGCTGCTGATTAAATATTATTTTCTTGGGCCAAAACGTCCTTCACAGCCATTGCATATGGAAGTCATCCTTGGTTAGACTGAATCTGCCAAAATGACAACTGATTTAAGAGGCACCCAGTGCTCTTTCACTTCCACCCACCCCTGTTGCAACCACCAGCAAGACTATACTGAGCAAAGGCATAAGAGAAACAAGCCATCAACACAGGCCAGTGCCCTGTCAACAATGACCACTTGGATCCCTTCCTCAGAGCACACAGGGAAATCCAGAAGTCCACTGCACAGGTGCGCCTACAGACCAAGAAGCACTGTTTATGTGCTTTTGTAATATATAAAACTTTAACATAACAATGAGCAAATAACGAAGGCTGCCAACGGGGGAGGAAATGCGGCATAACCTGACAAATGTCACAATCTCAAAGTTAAACTCAAAATAGGCTTTACTGGGCCTGCGTTATGTAAGTCAAGGACTTATTTCCCTCCTCTCCAAAAAGCATGCTCTACACAATAGTAAATTACTTGAGGTTTAAAATTTATTTTTGTCATAGCACAGTGTGCCAAAAGAAGGCCCTTACTAACCCCCAGAGACCCAGCTTATTTAAAGACATAATGAAGAGAGTAGGTGCTGTAT
The DNA here is from genome assembly GCF_009764315.1 of Trachypithecus francoisi. NCBI lineage: Eukaryota > Metazoa > Chordata > Mammalia > Primates > Cercopithecidae > Trachypithecus > Trachypithecus francoisi. Next base: position 13,930,050 of record NW_022681458.1, read on the forward strand.
ATCGATGTCACTTCTAGAGTACACTTATTCAACACTATCTCCTGTAATGTCCATATGCTAGCTACATTTTATTTTAGCATCACGCTAGTCAGAAGCAAGTCGTTCCCTTTTAGACTCATTGAGCTGAAAATTAAAAACTACTGGGCTTTGGGTTGTTCTGGTTTGATCTGTAAAGAATCCCGAATGCAATGATTCAAGAGTCAACTCATATCATGATTTATTTCACCTGCCTCCTATGACTGCACACTTAGGCCATCTGCAATTTTTCCAAAGCCAATACTTACAGTATAATCAGTTTAATATTTATAGTAATCTTTATAACTTTGCACAATTTGGGCCAGGTATCTATCATAAGGAGATCTTCAGTCCTCTGATTGAGATTCGTGAAGATACACAAATACATGACTCTCACATCTGGCTCTCCATAACTAAGTAAAACAGGATTATAGTTTTGAATCACTGGAGAACTGCCATGTGATGACACTAGACCACTTTGAGAGCTATTTGTGACTGTATAATAAATGGAAACCAACATATGACTCTTGGGTTTTCTCACCAGCAACACAACACAATATAATGGATGGGAGAATGTGTATAACTGTGAGTAAGATTGTTTAAGAGAGGCAGAGCAGACAACAGTGGAAATTCTCATGTGAATAATTACCACTAATAAGTAACTGGAGTAATGGGCAATAGTTCAACATAAAATTGTGATGTCTTAAGGCACACTTAATGCAAGCACATTTATTCTTTTCTATTACGAATCATTTCTTTTCTAAAAGAAAAACTATTAAAGACAAATTAAGTTCTATTTAAATTAACAATGCAAATATTCTTAATTCAATATTTATATTAAAAACAAATCTTTTCAAACTTGTATATGCTACAATTTTGGTAGAAACCAATGGCAGCCCAGCAGATTACTTCTGACTGTCTGTAGTAAGCATTTTTTGGGGGTACATGTCCTGTGAGTACCCAAGAGGCAGGCTTCTTGTGTAAGGAGGGTGTTCTTTCCCATGCAAATGATTTGTTTAACAATTTAAAATATTTTTTTCCTTAAAAAAATCCAAACCAACCAACCAAACAAAAAAACTTATCAAAACATATATGAACAGGTAAAGATAAAAGTAAGATAATTGTCATTGTTATCTCTATAAATGCAGTCTTTTTAATTTAGCAAAGAATTATCAAAGGTGGCCAAACATACCTCTGAGTTTTCAGTTTTCTGAATTCAAGACGATCACAACGGCCAGGCATGGTGGCTTCCGCCTATAATCCCAGCACTTTGGGAGGCCTAGGCAGGTGGATCACAAGGTCAGGAGATAGAGACTGTCTCGGCTAACATGGTGAAACCCTGTCTCTACTAAAAATACAAAATATTAGCCAGGCGTGGTGGCGGGCGCCTGTAGTCCTAGTTACTCGGGAGGCTGAGGCAGGAGAATGGCGTGAACCACAGGAAGTGGAGCTTGCAGTGAGCCGAGATCGTGTCACTGCACTGCAGCCTGGGCGACAGAGTGAGACAACGTCTCAAAAAAAAAAAAAAAAAGATGATCACAACAGCAATCTAACTCCAAGAATACAAGCATCCTCCAGCTAAGTGACATGGGCCAATTACATGGTGGGCTATAGACTTACAAGAAAACCATGTTAATCTCTACTTTAACTGACAGTTCAGTAGCAGCCTAGATTTACTTTTTCTGAAGAGGCTATAATATTGTATAATGTAAAAAGTGTCCCAACTAGGAACACAGACATCTGGCCCTCTAATCTGGTATCTACCACTTAGAATGTGACCCTGAAAAAGTCATTAAATTTCTCTGTGCCTCTGCCTCACAATCTAAAACAATGAAAATAATTTAAAATGTTTTATAGGGTTCTGTGTGGGTATGTGAATCTTCCCAGCATAGTCATTACCACCTAATACTCATTAACTTGGAAGGAATTTCACCAGAACTTTGAATACTATGTTGAAGAGGAGGGGTGAGACAGGGCTTCCTTGTCTTGTGCCAGTTTTCAAAGGGAATGCTTCCAGCTTTTGCTCATTCAGTATGATATTGGCTGTGGGTTTGTCATATACAGCTTCTATTATTTGGAGGTATGTCTCTTCAATACCTAGTTTTTTGAGAGTTTTTAACATTAAGCGATGTTGAATTTTATTGAAAGCCTTTACGCAGAAAAAATCATGTGATTTTTGTCTTTAGTTCTGTTTATGTGATGAATTACATTTATTGATTTGTGAATGTTGAACCAGCCTTGCATCCCCAGATGAAGCCTACTTGATCCCGATGCATAAGCTTTTTGATGTGCTGCTGGATTCGGTTTGCCAGTATTTTGTTCGGGATTTTTGCACTGATGTTCATCAAAGATACTGGCCTGAAGTTTTCCTTTTTTTGTTGTTATCTCTGCCAGGTTTTGGTATCAGGATGATGCTGGACTCATAGAATGAGTTAGCAAGGAGTCCTTTTTTTTTTTTTTTCTTTCTTTTTTTTGTAATAGTTTCAACAGGAATGGTACCAGCTCTTCTTTGTACCTCTGATAGAAATCAGCTGTGAATCTTTCTGGTCCTGGGCTTATTATGGTTGGTAGGCTATTTATTACTGCTTCAATTTCAGAACTTGTTATTGGTCTCTTCAGGGATTCAATTTCTTCCTGCTTCTGTCTTGGAAGGGAGTATGTCCGTGAATTTATCAATTTCTCCTAGATTTTCTAATTTATGTGCATAGAGGTGTTTATAATACTCTCTGATTGTCGTTTGTACTTCTGTGGGGTCAGTGGCAATATTCCCCTCATCATTTCTGATTCTGCACAGCAAAAGAAACTATCAACAAAGTAAACCAACTACAGAATTGGAGAAAAGTTTTACAAACTATGTATCTGATAAAGGTCTAATATCCAGCATCTATAAGGAACTTAAACAACTTTACTAGAAAAACCCCATTGAAAAGTGGGCAAAGGACATGAAAAGACACTTTTTGAAAGAAGAAATACACGTGGCAAAAAATCTATGAAAAAAAGCTCAACAGAGCTGATCATTAGAGAAATGCAAATCAAAACCACGAGATACTATCTCACATCGGTCAGAATAGCCTACTAAAAAGTAAAAAAATAACAGATGCTGTGAGATTGTGGAGAAAAAGGAATGCTTTTACACTGTTGGTGGGAATGTAAATTAGTTCAGCCATTGTGGAAGACATTGTGGCAATTCCTCAAAGACCTAGAAACAGAAATACCACTTGACCCAGCATCCCATTACTGGGTATACACCCATAGGAATATAAATTACCCTATGATAAAAACACATGCATGTGTATCTTTACTGCAGCACTATTCACAATAGCAAAGACATGGTATCAACCCAAATGCCCATCAGTGATAGACTGGATACAGAAAATGTGGTACATATACACCATGGGATACTATGCAGCCACAAAAAAACCAAAATCATGTCTTTTGCAAGGACCTGAGTGAAGCTGGAGGCCATTATTCTTAGCAAACGAATGCAGGAACAGAAAACTTAATACCACATGTTCTCACTTAAAAGTGAGAGATAAATGATGAGAACACATGGACACATGGAGATGAATAACACACAATGGGGCCTATTGGAGGGTGGAGGGCAAGAGGAGGAAGAGGATCGGGAAAAATAACGATCGAATTACTAGGCTTAATACCTGGCTGGTGAAATAATCTGTACAACAAACCTCCAGGACACACGTTGACCTATTTAACAAACCTGCATTTCCTGCACATGTACCCCTGAACTTAAAAGTTAAAAAAAGGAATTAGAAAAGCTCAAATTAAAAGAGAACAAAATTTTATTCACTGAAAATATCAACTATTGAGTTTATAAAACAAAGTCTGGTGTCTGCAGCTCAGAAAAGCGGGTACTGTTTTATTTTTTAGTACAGATACATAGTATAAAAACTTGTTCACACCCTCAATTTTTGTTGAATGAGAACATAAGATTGCAATTTTAAAGCTACTGTCTGATGTATCTTTTCCAAATTAATACATTTTTATGAAAATGACAAGAGTTTGTGAATCAGGCCTAAAAAGTAAGTTTTCTTCAATTATATGTGATCTCATTAAATACAGAACATACACATCAAAAACTTCTGAGGCTAAAAATTATATGAATAACTTGAGTATCTAAATCGCTGTATTATAATCAACTTCATTTTCTGTAAATTCTTTCATAATAGGGAATCATGGTTGCTGAAGTAGAGAATGTCACATATTGATAAGTAAAGCAATTACCTCACTTGAAGTCAAAAGTTACTATATCTCTTTCCGAAACCTAATATATTGCTTAGCTTAACTGAAATAGATCGTTTAAATTGCTTGTCGTTTGGCAGAAAGAAGAATATTTTTACCTTGATAGTGATGAACAAGATTTATTCATTTCTATAGCCTACAGTGCTTAGCTGCCTATAATGCTGATACATATGAAGGGCTCAAATAAGGTTCTGTTGAGAAGCAGAATGAATGATGATACTGAGCAATATCATGAGTGTGCAAAGAAATATTTCTGAAATCATTAAGATTTGGTAGCCCCAAACGTAGTCTCCATCAGTTGTGGGGGATATGGGTAGAATTAATTCACTACAGTTTTGTTTATGCTTTTATTGTTAAATCTTCTCATCAGCATCCAAATAATGACTTTCAATAAATGATTATTATGGGGGGTAGGTGGCAGAGAAAAGATTACATATAAATTAATTCACAGATAACTATTAATGTCAGTTTCCCAAACATTTAAATTCCATGTATCTCTCTCTTTTTTAAAGCAATGGCTGAGCTTTAGTTAATATTTTAAATTATGGAACCTAATTTCATAGATTTGAACAAGTACAGGTAGATATGAGCACAATCTAAGTACAATCTTATAGCACTGTAAATGCAGATATAAGCACAATCTGTTGTAAAATTTTGCATCTAGACACATTCTCAAATATCAAACTTTTATTCACTGAAATGAAAACCTTCAATACACAGAGCAGCAAGTAAGAATCAGTAATCTAAAGCAAGTGGTTTTTTTGCATTGAAATTGCTTTTAGACAATCTGGCAGATGGTACTTTTTTATTACATAGGAAGTTTTCCTGGGGGAGAACACACCAAATTACTTTAAAAAAAAAAAAAAAAGAAGTGGTCACACAGAATTAGTCGTACATCTCTGTCCTGGCTGTAATGCTTCTGCTATGCCAAGCAAGGCAGCAGTGAAAATCTGCATACATTAAAAATTGCCAATTGCATTATGCCTGCACTGGGCCAATAAAGGCTCATATAATCACGCAACTGAATAAGGTACTACCAACTAATACATGTGTTTATCAAGTTAGATCTGCTTTGTATAGCTGTTTGAATGTATCTTTCAGAGATCTTTCATCTGTAAGCCCTGAGACTTATATGTCAAAAACTCACCAATATTCCTGACATCTCCCCAAATTCCCATCTCTTTTTAGCTATGTTCTCCTCAGAATAATGGAACTGGAAGAGACTTTGAAGCATACCCAACTCAATTCCTTCATTATAAAAAACATAAAAATAAAACTGAGATCTGATCAGATTCAGTGACTCACAGCACAAATAAAGCTAGTTAATGGTTATGCTAGGAATGAAACTCAGGTCACTGAAATTCCCATCATTTTTTCTTTGTAACACACCATAAAAGATAAAAAGAACATGAACATAATTTATCCAATTTTTCACAAAAATTTCCATACAATAAGACAAACGTTAATTTTACATACCTTGATGTTGCATCAGAAAAAAGAAAAATGTACAACTTAATTAAATAAATTATCTCCCTTTTTTTTTTTTTAACTTAAAGTGTATCTCAATTGGTTCCTATGAATAGATGATGCTTATAAACAGGATTCAAACGGATCATTGAATGTTCTCTTAACAAAGCACTACATATTAATTTGAAATCTAAATTTTTTTTCTAATATGGCTTTCCCAATTTTTACATCTAGAGACTAAGAAACAAAGCAGCAATCAGTTTCATTCTCTAGCCAAGACTTTTGTAGTATATGCCACCATAGTTTCAAATATGCTATGCAGCAACCCCAACTGTGTAGTGCAGGGTTGGGGGTGACAATTCTGCTTGATTTTTTCACAAGACAGCCAAAGTGTGATTGTTGCCATTTGCCTTTCAGAAGAATCTAAAAAAAGAAGCACAAGTTACTCCACATGTCAGTAAGGATTTCCAGCTTCAACTGGTACCCATGCTGCACGCTGGCAGGCAGAAATTGAAAAGGACAGAGCTTTGTACCTAGCACCAGGTTAACCTGGTGGCAGGCTATTTAAAAAAAAAAAAAAGAAAGAAAAAGGCACAAATTATACATGGAGGAATGTGGGGGAGGGGGAGAAAAAAATGCAATGAGCTAATGTTCCTAGTTGGCATCTGCCTTTTGACTCAAAGAAAAAGATGGCTCCTTTCCAAAATTTTTCTATTATTGTGGTATCAGCTGCCTCTTGGACTCATTTATAAAAGCTGAGACTGCCAACAGAACAAGATAAGATTTCTGTTAGTAGTAGTAAACGTTCAAGCCCCAAGAAATAATAGAAATTTCGATGTTTTTTCTACAAAGGCAACTTAGGCATGATTATTCCTGGCATGATCTTTAGGACTTGTAATTATGGCCAGATACTATTATGACATACGATAATAGCAAATCCTGAGGTTAGTTGCTACCTTGATTTTTTAATTTACCCTTACAATTTATTTAACTAAGAGAAAAGTTTGAGAGGACAGTCATGCATCACTTAATCACAGGAATATGTTCTGAAAAATGTATCATTAGGCCATTTTGCCATTGCGCGGTCATTATTAAGTGTAGTTACACAAACCTACCTACAGGGCACATGTAGGCTACACGGTATAGCCTATTACTCCTAGGCTACAAACCTCTATAGCATGTTTCTGTGGTGAATACCATAAGCAAGTGTAATGCAATGGTATTTGTGTATCTGAACATAGCAAAGGTACAGTGAAAATATAGTTTTATAATGTTATGGGACCACTGTCACATATGTGGTCTGTTGCTGGGCGAAACATTATGTAATGCATGACTATAAAGAGTACTGGATGTGTCTCTGGGGTACTGGCATTCTTTCTACCAAATGAGCTTGTTAGTGGGTCTTTTCAAAACTCAGTATTATTGCTAACTATTACATTAACTCCTTAGTCTAAAACCTTGGAATCCAAGAGAGAGTTATTTACCCAGACTTTTAAAAAGAAACTATAGTTCTATCTATTTCACGATGGAAAAATCCTCTTTATGTAAGAAAACAAAATCTGGTAAACAGTATGCAAGGAATAATGATTCAAACCCCAATGAAGAATAAGGAATGCTTCTAGCTTCCTCTTGGGATGTAGAAAGCTGGAAAGGGCATCACTCTCATCCTTACAAAAAACATAAATGCTATATAATCCACAAATTAACTTTTTTAAAAAATTGGGCAGCCTCCCAAGCCAGAGTAGACTCAGAGAGACTACCTAATAACTTTTCTTGAACCCATCAAAGACCTGAGGTTGTAGACCAACCAACTAAACAAATGTAAATCTAAAATGATACATGAGCACTTGCTCACCTAGGACAGACTGCTGGTCACCAGTGAAAAAAATTTTGGCCAAATTGTGAGATTGGTAAAGGCTGACTGTAAGCAAGCAAGGGAACCCAGAATCCCCAGGGGGCTATGATATAAAGAAATTCACACCCACTTTCTATTCAGGCTCTTCTCAGAACCTCATCTGATCTCACAAGAAAGACTGGTGAGAGTCCAGAGAAAGGATCCTTTGTCATTATGGTACAGTGGGAAAAGAACAGCACACACTCCAGGAAATGTATGAAAGGCTGCCCAGATCCTTCTCCCCTAGAGACCCTATGGAATAATGCCTTAAATAAGAGCAAAAACCACTGATAGGGTTTGGATGTGTCCCCACCCAAATCTCATCTTGAATTGTAATCCCCCTAATCCCCACGTGGAGGTAATTAGATCACAGGGGCGGTTTCCTCCATGCTGTTCTCGTGACAGTGGGTTCTCACGAGATCTGATGGTTTTATAAGCCTCTGGCATTTCCCCTGCTTGCACTTACTCCGTCCTGCCACCCTGCAAAGAAGGTGCCTGCTTCTCCTTTGCCTTCCACCATGATTGTAAGCTTCTTGAGGCCTCCCCACCAATGTGGAACTGTGAGTCAATAAAACCTCTTTCCTTTATAAATTACTCTGTCTCAGGTATTTCTTCATAGCAGTGTGAGAACGGACTAGTAGAATCACCATTTCCCTTAGGGAGCTAGTGAAAACATATGGCAACTTTAAGAAGGGAAAAGGAAGAAAAACAAAACATATCCTCTAAATCTGGGGGAGGGGCAAGAACACTGAGGAGGCCATACTGCCACACCCAGGGGCACATCTAAGGCTTAATCAGGACACACCCATAATTTGCCTCTCATCACCAGACTACAAAACATGGAGCAACAAGGAATTGCAGTATACCACCGGGAGAGGGACAAGGGAGTGGAAGGAGAACGTATCCGAGTCACAGCACAAAAGGAGGACCTGAAACTAAAGTTCAAGCAGGCACCAAGAAAAACCCTCTGATAAATCAGGCCCATCCTAAAAATAAGGTAATGGTAAAGGAATTTGAAGTCTTTGATGTGTCCAGAGTAACTATTGCAACAACAGGTATTCAAAGTATTCAATATTACTCATAATTATCCCATGTAATTCAAAATACTCTCAGTATTCAATAAAACAAGTAGACAATCAGTAGGGATATAGAAGACCTGGAAAAAACTATCAGCTAAGTTCATCTAAATAACACTTAAATAGAACATTCTATCCAACAGCAGCAGAATACACATTCTTTTCAGGTGCACATGGCATTTTAACCAGGATGAAGTGTAATACAGCACAACCAGGTGAGAGTTATCCTGGGAATGCAAACCTGCTTCGACTTTGAAAATCAAAGTAATACAGTATGCTAATAAAAAAGAAAAAGTATATAATCATCTCAACAGATAGAGAAAATATTTTTAAAACAGTAAACCTCATCCTACAAAAAAAATTCAAATACTTAGGTATAAATCTAAGAAAACATATGGAGGAGCTGTATGTTCAAAACTATAAAACACTGGTCAAAGAAATCAAAGAAGACTTAAGTACACGGAGAAATATACCATATTCATGGATTGAAAAACTCATTGTTGTTAAGATGTTAATTTTCCCCAAACTGATCTATAAAGTCAAAATCTTGGTAGGATTTTTTTCAGTAGATATCAACAAGCTTCTTCTGAAATTCATGCAGAAAGGCAAAAGATCTAGAATACCCAAAGCAATTTTGAAAAAGAACTAAGAGGATCCATGGTATCTGATTCCAGGACTGATTATACAGCAAAAGAAATCAAACCATGTAGTACTGGTGAAGGATAGATTTCTACACAGATCAATGAAAAAAAAAAACCCAAAGAGTCCAGAAATAGATTTTCATTTTTTTTTTATTTCAATAGCTTTAGGGGTACAGGTAATTTTTAGTTACATGGATGAACTGTATAGTGGTGAAGTCTGAGATTTTACTGCACTCATCACCTGAGTAGTATACATTGTATCCAATATGTAGGCTTTTTAATCTCTCACCGTTTCCCCTTCTGAGTCTCAAAAGTCTGTTATACAACTCTGTATGTCTTTGCATACTCATAGTTTAGCTCCCACTTATAAGTGAGAACATATGGTATTTGGTTTTCTATTCCTGAGTTATTAGTACTTAGAATATTGGCCTCCAGCAGCTCCATCCAAGTTGCTGCAAAAGATATTATTTCATTCTTTTTATGGCTGAGTAGCATTCTGTGGTGTATATATATATATCACATTTTCTTTACTCATTGGTTGATGGACACTTGTTTCCATATCTTTGCAACTGTTAACTATGCTGCAATAAACAAACACATGCAGGTGTGCATAATGACTTCTTTTGATATAATAACTTCTTTTCCTTTGAGTAGATAATTAGTAGTGGGATTGCTGAATCAAATGGAAGATCTACATTTAGTTCTTTGAAAAATCTCCATACTGTTTTCCATAGAGGTAACTACTTTACATTCCTACCATCCGTGTATAAGCATTCCTTTTCCCCACATCCACGCCAACACTTATTGTTTTTTGACTTTTTAGTAATGGTCACTCCAGTTGGGGTAAGGTAGACTCTCATATTGTGGTTTGAATTTGCATTTCCCTGAAGATTACTGATGTTAAGCGTTTTTTTTCATATGTTTCTTGGTCACTTGTATATATTCTTTTGAGGAATGTCTTATTCATGTCACTTGCCCAGTTTTTGATGGGCTTTTTTTTTTTCTTGTTGATTTGTTTGAATTCATTGTAGATTCTGAATATTAGTCCTTTGTCAGATACATAATTTGCAAATATTTCCTCCCATTCTGTGGGTTGTATGTTTACTCTGATAATTATTTCTTTTGCCATGCAGAAACTTCTTAATTTAACTGGCTCCCACTTATTTATTTTTGTTTTTGTTGCATTTGCTTTGGGGGTCTTAGTCATAAATTCTTTGCCTAGGCCAATGTCCAGAAGAGTTTTTCCTAGGTTTTCTCCTAGAATTTTTATGATTTCAGTCTTAAAGTCTCTAATTCATCTTAATTTTTTATATGGTGAGAGACAGGGATACAGTTTCATTCCTCTGCATGTGGCTAAGTTTTCCCAGCTCCATTTATTTAACAGGGTGTCCATTCTCCAATTAATGTTTTAAGTTTTGTTGAAGATCAGCTGGTTTTAAGTATTTGGTTTCATTTCTGGGTTCTCTATTCTGTTCCACTGGTCTTTGTATATACTTTTATATCAGTACCATGCTGTTTTGGTTACTACAGCCTTGTAGTGTAATTTTAAGTCAAGTAATGTGATGCCTCCGGATTTGTTTTTTTTTTTTTTGCTTAGGATTGCTTTGGCTGTTCAGGCTCATTTTTCGTTCCATATGAATTTTAGGGTTATTTTTTCCATTTCTGTGAAAAACAGTGTTAGTATCTTGATAGGAATTGCACTGAATATGTAGATTGCTTTAGGTATTATGGTCATTTTCATGATATTGATTCTTCCAATACTTGAACATGGGACATACATTTGTTTGTTTGTATCATCTATGATTTCTTTGAGCAGTATTTTATAGTTTTCCTTGTAGAGATCTTTCACCTCCTTTGGTAAGTTTATTCCCAGTTTTTGTTTTGTTTTGTTGTTTGTTTGTTTGTTTGTTTGCAGCTATCATAAAAGGGGATGAGTTCTTGATTTGATTCTCAGCTTAGTGGCTGTTGGTGTACAGCAGTGCTACTGATTTGTATATATTAGTTTTGTAACCTGAGACTTTACTGAATTCATTTATAAAATCTAGGAAGTCTTTTGGAGTCATCTTTTGGGTTTTCTAAGTATACAATCATATCATCAGCAGAGACATTTTGACTCTCTTCCAATTTGAATGTCCTTTCTTTCTCTTGCCTGACTGCTCTAGCTAGGACTTCCACTAATGTGTTGAATAGAGTGGTGAAAGCGGGCATCCTTGTCTTGTTCCAGTTCTTAGAGGGAATTCTCTTCACCTTGTCTCCCATTCAGTATGATGCTGGCTGTAAGTCTGTCATAGACAGCTTTTATTTTGTGGAGGTATGCTCCTTTAATTCCTAGTTTGTTGACATTTTTTATCATAAAGGGATGCTGGACTTTAGCAAATGTTTTTTATGCATCTATTGAGATGTTCATATGGTTGTTTTTAATTCTGTTTGTGTGATGAATCACATTTATTGACTTGTGTATGCTGAACCAGCCCTGCAACCCAGGGATGACACTCATTTATTCATGGTAAATTATTGTTTGGATGTGCTGTTAGGTTCAGTTTGCTAATATTTTGTTGCGAGTTTTTGCATCTACATTCATCAGAGATATTTGTCTGCATTTTTCTTCTTTTGTTATGTCATTTCCTGGCTTTGGTATCATGGTGATACTGGCTTCATAGAATGAGTTAGGGAGGATTACCTCTTTCTCAGTCTTTTGGAATAGTTTCAGTAGGACTGCTACCAATTCTTTGAAAGTCTGGTAGAATTTGGCTGTGAATCTGTCTGGCAATGGGCTTTTTTGTTGGCAATTTTAAAAATTATGGATTCAATCTCACTGGTTGTTATTGGTCTGTTCAGGATTTCTATTTCTTGCTGATTAAAGCTAAGAGGGTTGTCTGCTTCCAGGGATTTATCCATTTCCTCCAGATTTTCTAGTTTGTATGCATAGAGGTGTTCACAGTAATCACAAATGGTTTTCTGTATTTCTGTGATGATGGCTGTAATGTCTCCATTTTAATTTCTAATTCAGCTTATTTGAATCGTCTCTCTTCTTTTCATGGTTAAGATAGCCAGTGGTCTATGATTTTGTTTATCTTTTCAAAGAGCCAACTTTTTGTTTCATTGATCTTTTTGTTGTTGTTGTTGTTGCAATTTCTTTAAATTCTGCTCTGATCTTTGTTATTTCTTTTCTTCTTCTAGCTTTAGGTTTAGTTGGTTCTCATTTCTCTACTTCCCTGAGGTGTGACATTAGGTTGTCAATTTGTGATCTTTCAGACTTTCTGATGTAGGCATTTAGCCCTATAAAGTTTCCTCTTAGCACTGCTTTTGCTGTATCCCAGAGGTTTTGATATCTTGTGTCACTATTATCATTCATCTTGAAGAATTATTTAATTTCCATCTTGATATCATTGTTAACCTAAAAATCATAAAGGAGCAGATTTGCTTAATTTCCATGTATTTATACGGTTGTGAGGATTCCTTTGAGATTTGATTTCTAGTTTTATTCTCCAATAGTCTGAGAAGATATCTGATTTCAATTTTTTTACATTTTCAGAAATAGATAGACATAAACATATTCAATTGTTGCTTGAAAAAAGTACAAAGGCAATTCACTGGAGAACTGATAGTCGTTTTGACAAATGGTGCTGAAATATTTAGAAGTTCACAAGCAAGAAATGAACTTTGGCTCATACCTCACATCTTATATAAAACTCACTCAAAATGGGCTATATATCTAAATGTAAATTTTAAGACCATGGAACTCCCAAAAGAAAATGTAGCAGAAAATGTCCATCAGTGACAGACTGGATTAAGAAAATGTGGCACATATACACCATGGAATACTATGCAGCCGTAAAAAAGGATGAGTTTGTGTGCCTTGTAGGGACATGGATGCAACTGGAAACCATCATTCTCAGCAAACTATTGCAAGAACAGAAAACCAAACACTGCATGTTCTCAGTCATAGGTGGGAATTGAACAATGAGATCACTTGTACACAGGAAGGGGAACATCACACAATGAGTCCTATTGTGGGGAGGAGGGGGAGGGATAGCACTAGGAGATATACCTAATGTAAATGACGAGTTAATGGGTGTAGCACACCAACATGGCACATGTATACATACGTAACAAACCTGCACGTTGTGCACATGTACCCTAGAACTTAAAGTATAAAAAAAAAAAAAAAAGAAAATGTAGCAGAAAATCACGGTCTTGGGTTAGGTCAAAAGATTCTTAGATACAACACTAAAAGCTTGACACATTGATAAATTTGCTTCATCAAAATTACAAACTTTTGTGCCATGAAAGATACTTTTAAGAGAATGGTGGGAAAAAGCCACAGACTCAGGAAAAATATTTGCAAATCACATATCTTATGAAGCACTTTTATTCAGAATATATAAAGAATTCCCAAAATTCAATCATAAGAAAACAAACAATCCAATTAAAAGTACACAAAATAATGGAACAGAAACTTCAGCAAAGAAGATACACAGGTAGCCGATAAACAGAAACATCATTAGTCATTAAAGCAATATAAATGAAAACTACAATCTGACACCTATTAGAACGGCTAAGAGAAAAACAACTGAAAATACCAAATGCTGGGAGAACCAAGAGCAACTGGAACTCTCATATATTGCCCGCAGGAATGAAAATTGGTACAAACACCTAGGAACACAGGCAGATTCTTATAAAGTTAAACATAAATTTACCATATATAATCCAGCAACCCTACTCCTAGGTGACATGAAAACTTATATTCACACAAATTCCTGTATGTAAATTTTTATAGCAGCTTTATTCATAAATGTCAAACCTGGAATCAACCCAAATGTCTCCAATTGGTGAAAGGATTAAAAGAAAAACAAACAAACAAAAAAAACAAACTTCTGGTATATCTATACACTAGAGTATGATTCAATCATAAAAGAGAAAAAAAATTATCAATATAGTTAAAGGGATGAATCACAAATAAACTTTGCTAAGTGAAAGAAGTCTGACCCCTCAAAGCTAAATATTGTGTGATTTCATTTATATGACATGCTGGAAAAAGCAAAGTTAAGGAGATGGAGAAGAGAACAGTGCTTGTTGAGGATCAAGGGTCAGGGGAGGTTGATTGCAAAGGGAGAGCGATGGGTAATTTTCTGGAGTGATACAACTGTGCTGTATCTAGATTGTTATGATAAACCACTCTATGCTTCCGACAAAGCTCACATAAGTGTACACCACAAGGAGTAAATTTTACTATAAATTTTAAAGAAATAAAAATATTAACAAGGAACCCAAAGAAATAACTGATAGGTGATCAGTTATTATACAGAAGTGCATAATACATGACTAATATTTAGTCTTGTAAAAAAATCACCAAAGACTACAAAAACCATTACCTGAAAGGTTTTCAAGTAATTTTTAGGAAACAGGATATTCATATGGCGACATAGTATCGCCTCATGTGGAACACGCAAAGAGCAAAGGGAAAAATTTACCTTTGCAACAGAGAGATTTGTCAGTCACTAGTAACCAAGTATTAGTGGGATGCCTTGACACTGTGTATCTCCTGACCTGATGCAATCTGAAGAACACAGCATTACCTATGACATTTTCTTGCTAAAAATGTGTAACCCAAATTCAATTAATCAAGTCCTCAAACGTAAGTGCCAATATACAGAAATGCAGAGAACTATTTAAATACACCATGAATAAATAAGAAACACGTACCATTCAATGAGACTGGTGTCCTGAAAAATTAAATCATACAAAGGGCATGGTATGGTTTTTATATCAAAAAGAAACAATCAAATGCAACATCAGAACCTTGAAAACCTGATTATAAAAGATACTCTTTGAGAAAATTAGAAAATTTCATATTTGGACTAAATGTTAGGTGTTATTAGGAGATTCCTGCTAATATTCTTTGATGTGGCCATGATGTTTAGATAAGTAGCACAACTGCCCTTATTTTTAAAAGATACACATTGAAGGATTTAGAGACAAAGTAACAGGATGTCTCCAAACCTGTCAGAGGGTTCAGCCCAAACAATTCTGGTTTCTTTCTTCTATCCTCCCTCCCTCTCCTCCTCTTCCCTTTCCCCTCTCAAACACATATGCACATAAACACACAAACTCTACATTCAAATAAATTTGAGAAATACTGCAAACCATACTTCCTTGAATATCCACAGTGACACTGGTATACTATTTATGATTCTAATTAGCTCTGCAATTAAGAAACCAATTAATTACATATTTTCCAAGCTTATTTGACCACAGAATTTTATTTTGAATGAATGTTTTGAACAGCACATGAAACTAGTTTCAAGGAAACAGACCTAAAAAGACTCCTTAAGTGAATTATGCAGTAACTGACAATGGCAAAGGAAGCAGCTTTATAAAAATTTATATTAATTTGAGTTTTATTTTCCTTTGAAACCATTGTAATTGTCTAAGTGTAAGAATCAAGTAGACATTTGTCAAAGGCCTTTTTCATTTTTTTTCCTATGGAAAAATATTTGGTTTGAATTGGCTTATTTCATAAATTTCTGGCCATATGGTACATACTATTTTGTGCCTTACTTTTTTTCATCCAGCAATTACGTTGTAATCATATTTTCATGCCACTAAATTTTTCAAAAATGTTTTTAATAGATGCCTAATGTTTCCATTTTACAATGAAACCATACTGATTTCACCCTTGCACACAAAGGTGTGCAAATTTCAATGTATTTAAGTGTTTGTTTTTAAATTTAATTAGGGAATAAGTAACTTACAAACAAATATTGGACCATCTCTCTATTATTTCCTCAGGCTAGTTTCTTAGTCAAGAAATCACTGAAGGTAAGCCTCTTGATTATACATTTCCAATATGTTTTCCAGAAAGGTTACACCAATTTGCATTCATATCAGCAGCATAGAGAAATGTCTGTTATCACCACCAACATTAAATGTGGTGAGATGGAGGGAGGTGGAGCAAGATGGTCAAATAGAAACCTTCACAGATCGTCCTTCTCAGAGAACACCAAACTGAAGAACTATCTGCAGAAATAATCACCTTCATAAGAACCAAAGATCATGTGAGTGATCACAGTACCTGGTTTTAACTTCACAACACTGAAAGAGGCACTGAAGGGAGAAGGAAAGACAGTCTTGAATTGCTATGCCACTCCTCATCCATCCCCTGTAGCACAGACAGAGAATCTGTGTACTTGGGGGAGGCAGAGCACAGTGATTGTGGATATTCCACTAGAACTCAGCACTGCCAGAAAGCAATACTGAGTAGAACTTAGCCAGCATCCAGAGAGCGCGCATTTACACCAGCCCAGGCCAGAGGGGAATTGCCCATCCCAGTGGTCAGAACCTGAGTTCCATCAGGCCCTGACATCATGGGCAAAAGTGCTCTGGGGTCCTAAATAAACTTGAAAGGCAGTCTGAGCCACAAGGACTGCAATTCTTGGGTAAGCTCTGGTGCTGTGCTGGGCTCAGAGCCAGGACTTGGGGGACATGCCTTCCAGTGAGGCATCAGCCGGGACAGCCAAGCCAGTGGTTGTTTACCCCTCTCCCAACCTTAGGCACTGCAACTCGCAGCTCTGGAAGAGACTATTTTCCAGTGCTTGAGGAGAGGAAATGGAAGAGTAAAGAAAGATGTGTTTTGCGACTTGGATACCAGCTCAGCCACAGTAGGATAGGGTATCGAGCAGAGTCCTGAGGCCCCTATTCCAGGCTCTAGTTACCAGGCATCATTTCTAGACACACCCTGGGTCAGAAGAAAACCTTCTGCCTTGAAGAGAAAGACTCAATCCTAGCAGGATTCATCACCTGCTGACTAAAGGGCTCTAGGGACCTGAATAGGCCACCGTGGTACACAGGTAGTACTCACCCCCCGGTATCTGGGTGAGACTCAGGGACATGCTGGCTTCAGATGTGACCCAAGCACATTCCCAATATGGTGGCTATGGGGAGAGACTCCTTCTGCTTGAGGAAAGAAGTGAGGAAAGTAAAGGGAACTTTGTCTTGCAGCTTAGGTACCAACTTGGCCACAGCAGGCTAGAGCATCAAGCAGGCTCTTGGGGTACCTGATTCCAGGCCTTGGTTCTGGGAAAGCATTTCTGGACCTGTCCTGGGCCAGAGGGGATCCCACTTATCTGAAAGGAGAGATTCCTATCAGATAAATTTAACAAAGAGATTGAAATAATTAAAACGAATCCAGAAGAAATTCTGGAGTTGAAAAATGTAATAGACATACTCAAGAATGCATCACAATTGACCAAGCAGAAGAAAGAATTAATGACCCTGAAGACAGGCTATTTAAAAACACACAGTGAGGGGAGACAAAAGGAATGAAGTACACCTTCATTATCTAGAAAACAGCCCTAAAAGTGCAAATCAAAGTGTTATTGGCCTTAAAGAGGATGGAGAGAGAGAGGGATAGAGGTAGAAAATTTATTCAAAAGGATAATAACAGAACTTTCCAAACCTAGAGAAAGATGTCAGTATTCAAGTACAAGACAGTTACAGAACATCAAACAGATTTGATCCAGATAAGACTACCTCAAGACATTTAATAATGAAACTCCAAAAGGTTAAGGAAAAAGAAAGGATCCTAAAAACAGCAAGAGCAAAGAAACAAATAACATACAATGGAGTTCCAGTAGTTCTGACGGCAGACTTCAGTGGAAACCTTACAGGCAAGGAGAGAATGGCATGATATATTTAAAGTGCTGAAGGGGAAAAAAACCAAAAAACTTTTATCCTAGAATAGTATATCCAGCGAAAATATCCTTCAAACATGAAGGCAAAATAAAAAATTTCCCAAGAAAAGCTGAGAGATTTCATCAATGCCAGACATGTCCTACAAGAAATGCTAAAGGGAGTTCTTCAGTCTGAAAGAAAAGGATGTTAAAGAGCAATAAAAAATCATCTGAAGGTACAAAACTCACTGGTAATAGCAAGCACACAGAAAAACGAATAAAAAGACACACCGTAATTGTGGTGTGTAAACTATTCATATCTTGAGTAGAAAGACTAAAAGATGAACCAAACAAAAACAATAACTACAACAATTTTCCAAACATAAACAGTATAATAAAATGTAAGTAGAAACAAAAGCTAACAACTAGGGGGACAAAGTTAAAGTGTAGAATTTTTATTGATTTTCTCTTTGCTTGCTTGCCTGTTTCTTTATGCAATCAGTGTTAAGTTGTTATCAGTTTAAAATAATAGGTCAGGCCGGGTGCGGTGGCTCAAGCCTGTAATCCCAGCACTTTGGGAGTCCGAGATGGGTGGATCACGAGGTCAGGAGATCGAGACCATCCTGGCTAACCCAATGAAACCCCGTCTCTACTAAAAAATAAAAAAAAATTAGCCGGGCGAGGTGGCGGGCGCCTGTAGTCCCAGCTACTCAGGAGGCTGAGGCAGGAGAATGGCGTGAACCCGGGAGGCGGAGCTTGCAGTGAGCTGAGGTCCGGCCACTGTACTCCAGCCTGGGCGACAGAGCGAGACTCCGTCTCAAAAAAAAAAAAAAAAAAGGTCATATTAATTTCAAGCCTTATGGTAATCAGAAATCAAAAAATATACAACAGATACACAAAAAATAAAAAGCAAGAAATTAAAACATATCTCCAGAGAACATCACTCACTACAAGGAAGACAGGAAGGAAGGGAAGAGGAAAGAGAAGACCACAAAACAACCAGAAAATAAATAGCAAAATGGTAGGAGTAAATCCTTACTAAACACTAATAGCATTAAATGAAAAAAGACTAAATGATGCAGAACAGAATGAATGCATTAAAAAACAAGGTCCAGTAATCTGTTGCCTACAAGAAACAGACTTCACCTATAGAGAATGAAAATGCATATAGAGGCCGGGCGCAGTGGCTCAAGCCTATAATCCCAGCACTTTGGGAGGCCGAGGCGGGCGGATAATGAGGTCAGGAGATCGAGACCATCCTGGCTAACACAGTGAAACCCCGTCTCTACTAAAAATACAAAAAATTAGCTGGGCATGGTGGCACGCACCTGTAGTCCCAGCTACTTGGGAGGCTGAGGCAGGAGAATGGTGTAAACCTGGGAGATGGAGCTTGCAGTGAGCCCAGGTCACACCACTGCACTCTAGCCTGGGCAACAGAGTGAGACTCTGTCTCAAAAGAAAGAAAGAAAGAAAGAAAATTCATAATATAGACTGAAAATAAAGAAATGGAAAAAGATATTTCATTCCAGTGGAAACCAGTAAAGAACAGGAGCAGCTATGCTTATATCAGACAAAACAGATTTGAAGATAAAAACTATAAAAAGAGACAATGTAATTATATTATGATAAAGGGGCCAGTCAATTCAGTAAGAGGATACATCAATTATAAATATATATGCATCTAACACTGGGGCACCCAGATATATAAAGCAAATATTATTAGAGCTTAAGAGAGAGATTGATCCCAATACAATAATAGCTGGAGCCTTCAACACCCCACTTAAAGCAATGGAAAAGTGTTCCAGAAAGATACTCGACAAAGAAAAGTAACACTTAATCTGCCCTATAGACCAAACGGACCTAACAGATATTTACAGAACATTTCATCCAACAGCTGCGGAACACACGTTATTTTCCTCAGCACATGAATCCTTCTCAAGGGCAGACCATATGTGAGGCCACAAAAAAGTCTTTTAAAAAGTTGAGAAAAACTGAAATTATATCAAGTATCATCTCTGACCACCATGGAATAAGATTAGAAATCACTAAAAAGAGGAATTTGTGAAACTACACAAATACATGGAAATTGAACAATATGTTCCTAAATGACCAGTGGGTTAATGAGGAAATTAAGAAGGAAATTCAAAAATTTCTTGAAACAAATTATAATACAAACACAACATACTGAAACCTATGGGGTACAGTGAAAGCAGGACTAAGAGGGAAGTTTATAGCAATAGGTGCCTATATCTAAAAGGTAGAAAAACTTCAAATAACATAATGATTCATTTTAAACCACTGGAAAAGCAAAAGCAAACAAAACAAAAAAATAGTAGAAGAAAAGTAATAAAGTTAAGAGTAGAACTAAATGAAACGAAAAAAATACAAAAGATTAATGAAACAAAAAGTTGTTCTTTTGAAAACATAAACAAAATCAACACACCTTTAGCCAGGCTAAGAAAAAAGAAGACCCAAATGAAAATGAGATTAAAACTATAGACATTAAGGCCGGGCGCGGTGGCTCAAGCCTGTAATCCCAGCACTTTGGGAGGCCGAGACGGGCGGATCACGAGGTCAGGAGATCGAGACCATCCTGGCTAATACGGTGAAACCCCGTCTCTACTAAAAAAATACAAAAAAAAACTAGCCGGGCGACGAGGCGGGCGCCTGTAGTCCCAGCTACTCGGGAGGCTGAGACAGGAGAATGGCGTGAACCCGGGAGGTGGAGCTTGCAGTGAGCTGAGATCCGGCCACTGCACTCCAGCCTGGGCGACAGAGTGAGACTCCGTCTCAAAAAAAAAAAAAAAAAAACTATAGACATTAAAACCTATTCTACAGAAATTCAAAGGCTTGTTAAAGGCTACTATGAGCAACTGTATGCCAATAAATTGGAAAACCTAGAAGAAATGAATAAATTCCTAGACACACACAACTTACCAAGATGAAACCATGAAGAAACCCAAAACCTAAATAAACCAATACAAAGTAATGAGATTGGTGCCGTAATAAAAAGTTTCCTAGCAAAGAAAAGCCCAGGACCCAATGGCTTCACTGCTATATTTTACCAAATGTTTAAAAAGGAATGAATACCAATCCAACACAAACTATCTTTAAAAACAGAGGCAGAGGGAATACTTCCACACTAATTCTATGAGGCCAGTATTATCCTGATACCAAAACCAGACAAAGATATCAAAGAAAACTACAGGCCAATATCCCT
This sequence comes from Trachypithecus francoisi, assembly GCF_009764315.1. Classification (NCBI taxonomy): domain Eukaryota; kingdom Metazoa; phylum Chordata; class Mammalia; order Primates; family Cercopithecidae; genus Trachypithecus; species Trachypithecus francoisi. The sequence continues at coordinate 13,951,295 of NW_022681458.1, forward strand.
GATGAACATTGATGCAAAGATAATAGCAAATTGAATTCAACATAATAAAAAGATAATTCATTATGACCACTGGATTTATCCCAGTGATGCAAGGACAGTTTAACATAAGCACATCAATCAATGTGATACACGATATCAACAGAATGAAGGACAAAAATCATATGGTCATTTCCATTGATGTGGAAAAAGCATTTAATAAAATTCAACATCCCTTCATGACAAAAAACCCTAAAAAATGAGTATAGAAGGAATATTCCTCAACACAATAAAAGCCAAATACAACAGACCAACAGCTAGTATCATGTTGAAAGGGGAAAAACTGAAAGCCTTTCCTCTAAGCTCTGGAACACAACAAAGATGCACACTTTCACCACTGTTTTTCAACACAGTACTGGAAGTCCTAGCTAGAGCAATCAGACAAGACAAACAAATAAAGGGAATCCAAATTGGAAAGGAAGAAGCCAAATTATCTTTGTTTGCAGGAGGTATGGATCTTATACTTGGAAAACCCCCAAAATTCCACCAAAAAACTATTAAAACTGATAAATTCAGGAAAGTTGCAGGATACAAAATCAACATACAAAAGTCAGCAGCAGTTCAATATACTAACAGTGAACAATCTGAAAAACCAAGAAAGTAATCCCATTTAAAATAGCTACAAGTAAAATAAAATACCTAGGAATTAACTTTATCAAAGAAGTCAAAGATCTCTACAATGAAAACTATAAAATATTGATGAAAACACTGAAGCAGACACAAAAAGTGGAAAGATATTCCATGTTCATGGATTGGAAGACTCAATATTGTTAAAATGTCCATACCAACTAAAGCAAACTACAGATTCAATGCAACCCCTATCAAAATACCAATGACATTCATCACAGAAATAGAAAAAGTAATGGTAATATTTACGTGGAACCACAGAAGACCAAAAATAGCCAAAACTATCCTAAGCAGAAAGAAGCAAACTGGAAGGATCACATTACGCCACTTTGAATTATACTACAAAGCTATAATAACCAAAAGACCATGGTACTGGCATAAAACCAGACACACAGATCGGTGGAAGAGAACAGAGAATCCAGAAACAAATCCATACATTTATGGTGATCTCATTTTCAACAAAGGTGCCAAGAGAATACATTGGGGGAAAGGACAGTCTCTTCAACAAATACTTTTGGGGAAACTGGATATCCATACACAGAAGAATGAAACTAGACCCCCATCTCTCACCATATACAAAAATCAATTTCAAATGGATTAAATACTTAAATCTAAGACCTCAAACTATGAGTCTACTAAAAGAAAATGTTGGGGAATCTCTCTAGGACATTGGATTAGGCAAAGATTTATTGAGTAATACTCCATAAGACATAGGTCAAAAAACAAAAATCAGCAAATGGGATCACATCATGTTAAAAACCTTCTTTACAGGAAAGGAAACAATCAACAAAGTGAAGAGACAACGCACAGAATGGGCGAAAAATATGTGCAAACTATCCATCTGACAAGAGGTTAATAACCAGAATACATAAGGAGTTCAAACAGCTGCTTATATATAGGATAAAACCTAATAATCTAATTTTTAAACCATGCAAAAGATCTGAATAGACATTTCTCAAAAGAAGGCATACAAATAACAAAAAGGCATATGAAAAGGTTCTCAATATCATTGATCCTCAGAGAAATGCAAATCAAAACTACAATGAAACATCATTTCACTCCAGTTAAAATGGCTTTTATCCAAGAGACAGGCAATAACAAATGCTGGCAAGGATATGGAGAAAAGGGAATCCTTATACAGTTTTGGTGTGAATGTAAATTAGTACAACCACTATGGAGAACAGCTTGGAGGTTCCACAGAAAACTAAATGTAGAGCTACCATATGATCCAGCAATTCTACTCCTAGGTATATGCCCAAAAGAAAGGAAATAATTATATCAAAGAAATATCTATATTCCCATGTTTACTGTAGCACTATTCACAGTAGTCAAGATTTGGGAGCAACCTAAGTATCCATCAACAGATGAGTGGATAAAGAAACTGTGGTACTTGTACACAATAGAATACTATTCATCCATAAAACAAAATGAAATCCTGTCATTTGCAACAACGTAGATGGAACTGGAGGTCACTGTGTTAAGTGAAATAAGCCAGGCACAGAAAGACAAACTTGGCATGCTCTTATTTATTTGTGGGAGCTATAAAATTAAAATGAACTCATGGAGATAGAGATGAAATGACGGTTACCAGATGCTGGGGTGGAGGATAAGCAGAAATGAAGATGGTTAATGGGTACAAAAAATAATTAGAATGAGTAAGATCTAGTATTTAATAGCACAACAGGGTGACTACAGTCAACAATTTTTTTTGTACATTTAAAAATAACTAAAAGAGTAGAACTGGATTGTTTGTAACACAAAGAAAGGACAAATGCTTGAGGTGATGGATACTCCATTTACCCTGACGTATTATACATTGCATGCCTGTATCAAAATTCTCATGTACCCCATAAATACATACACCTGCTACGTACCCACAAAAATTAAAAATAAAAATAAAAAATAAATGTGGTGAGACAAACAAACTAAGTAACTCTCTGCTAATATACACCAAATTATTTTTAGATGCACACTGGTCACTTAGAAGTCTTTGGGTTATATGTTAAAATTGTTTTCAATTTTCCTAATAGGAGTTAGTATTAATTACTTCATTGCATGAGTTCTTTACATACTGATTATATTAATTCTTTGTTACAGTTTTTATTGATCTTTCACAATTTTTTCATTACTTTTCTGCTTAGAAAGTCCTATATTCAAAAATCATCAATTATTAAATTTCATGATTTTCTTTTTAAAATTATTTATTTTTATATTTCATTCACTGTAATTCAAAATGCTAAACAGGCCACTCTGTTTCAGATGTACTAAGTGGCCGTTTGAGAGACAAACAAGTTCTATGTACTTGTATGATTTTTCATGAATGGAAAGAAGAGACTGCTTTAAATTCTGAAAACACATGTGTAGGAGGAAGGGAAAAAAAGGGGGAAAAAACCTATGACTTTGTTAAAATAAAAGGTCAGATAGCAAAAATAATCCAGCACAAACTCTGGATCATTTAGTCCTAACAGTCTTATACTGTGAGGAGTTTTAGAACTTAATTCCATACTCACAAAGTAGAAACTAGATTTTTTCAGATCAAGCAACTAGTTAGAGGTAGAAATAAAACCTTTGGCTTCAACATAATCCCAGAAATACTCTTCTCACCAAGCAAGTCTTATAGCATCTGATGTGTAAAAACCTTTTTTTTTTAAGTAAAAATGATTAATTTCTTATATAAAAATAATAACTTCACTGAAATGTTTTAAGGATAAGAAAAAACAAAATAATTTAAAATAGGGGTAGTAAAAATTTTATGTTGTTTCTATTTCTGTTCAGTACACTCTCTTGAGTTATTTTTACAAGACGTTTTTTAAGAATGAGATTTAAATTTATGAAAAATCAACACTACTATCAGATGACTTTCTGAAATCTGTCAAGGTAGCCTGTTTTTTTTTTTTTTGGTTTTTTTTTTTTTTTTTTGCCTGTTAGTATATATTTCAATACCATTTATTGTTAAGAAGGAAAAAATTAATATTAATGACTTATATTAATTTAATAATATACACATTCTTTTCTAAGGAAACATCTCAAAAATCTACTCCAACTTCCTTCTGACTCCCAAAATGTAAGACCCTTCCTTTGTACCTAGATTCAAGTCTCTAAAATTGCTCTAAAATCATCAAGATCATCAGAGGATGCTTTCCTATTTCCTCTACAGATCAAGGTCATCAGAGGATGCTTTCCTATTTCCTCTACAGATCTTCCATGCTCATGTCTCTCAGCCCAAATTATTGAAGGAAGTCATTATTTTCTCTCTCTTTCTAAAAAAAACACCCGTACTACTAGTACTAACTTCCTGTATAGTTACTTATGGGGGCATATAGCAACGCTTTAGAAATAAAACCACAAAAAGTAAGCTTGCCCTCTTGCGTTTCCTTTCTCTTACTACATTTAACACGGGAGGTTTTCTATGTCTCACATTCAAATATTCTCACCCGGGCTACCTAATTTTTCCCTCTGATTTTTCATCACTCTTTATGAAGGTTTGCTACTTTAGAATACACATTTTCTTAGCCGAAGGTAATAATCAGACGATGTCCCCCAAATATAAGTCCAAATCTTTCCTTTAATGCTGTGTTCTTTGGCTCTTGGGACTTTATCTGAAGTCAGCCTAGATGGGGATAGAGACAGGCTGTATGAAGTCCACGCTGAGAAGTTTTGCCCTGCCCTACGTGTCCCGTAGTATTTCATGGATAGCCCAGTGGTGATTAAACCTCTGTGTGCACAGGAATAACCATTAGAATTTGTTAAAATACAGACTGTGGGCCCTTACCCCGGATTTCAGGATTCCATGGCTAAGGCATGCTTTTGAATGATTGTGATACTGGCAGTTCACTGACTACATGTGATACAGTGATTACAAAAATGGCTACAGTTCTCCACCTCTCCCTCTATCCGTAACCATTGCACGTGACTTTGCTGTTCCTCCAAGAGGTGGAGACTATCTCCCTATCCCATGAATCTGAGCTAGTCTTGTTACCTGCTTCAGCAACTGTATACAGAATACAGTGGAACTGACACTGTGCCAGCATAAGACTTGTTGATTTCTGCACTCTCCTGTAAACCTTATGCTGTGGCCTGGTGAATGAGCCCAGGCTAGCCTGCTGGATGAGGAATGAGGCGTGGCATACCACCACCATCAGTCAGGCAGGCATGTAGAGGAAGCCACCCTAGAGCAGCCAGACCCCAGCAGACCACTGCAGACACCTTAGCTCGCTAGCCAAAATCGGCTAAGCCTGGCCCAGCTGCTTCACATACTCACAAGCAAGAATAAATGTTTACTGTTTAAATCCATGAGTCTCAGGGTGATTCTTTACACAGTGATAGATTACTGATATATCATCACAGTTCTGAAACTCTTCACCTGAGAAACACAGATTTATGCCTTCCTCTCCACTTCCCCTGCCACCTTCGTAATTTAGGCTTTCCTTTCTTGTCCAGGTTACTGCAATATAGTCTTCCAACTTGTCTCCCTGCTTGTTGTCATTCCCCACCTCCACGCACACTGTTGCTGCTAAGACTGTGTTCCCTAAAGTCAGAAATTATATTGTTATAATTTATGTACTTTCATCATCTAGCATAATGCTTGGTACCCGACGGGTGCTCAATCTTGTTTGCAGAATGACTGCTACTACCAGATTCTTATAACAGAGCTCTGACCACATCAGTCTCCATGTAGACCTCTATTGGCATTTATACCACATACTAAATCCACTTTCCATTTGGCCTATTTAATCCCAGAACCCCTGTGATCCAGCCCCAGCCTAGCTTCCCAATCTTCTACCCTTTCTTCTCTTATTGTCCATTCAAAAGTGAGGGCTGGCGGAACATGACCCTAACTTCTATGCTGATACTCAGACTTCTACAGAGAATGCCTGTCCACCGCTCTTCAAGTTCTACACATCCTTGAAGGTCCAACTCAAACGCTATCTCCTCTGTGAAAATCTGATATTTCTAGGTATGACAAAGCTCACCATCTTCTCCCTACCTCTAGCACTTAGCTTGAGCCTCTCTTAGTCACCTGATACTAGGGTTACCTGTGTGGTATCACATCTAGTAGGCATATGCCCAAACACAGATGGTTAACTTTTTGAGGGTAGGTTCCACCTTTTACCACAGTGTTTCCTATTGTACCTACCACTGTACATGAAACATAAAACTTTAACAAATGCCCTTTAAATGAATAGCTGATTTTTAGTCACTACTCAAACAATAAAAACAGTAATTCCCAAACTCATAATCCAAACCTAGAACAAAGACGGCAGAATAAATACAGCGTTTTTTCAGATATCGATTTGTAAAAGAAACTCCTGGAAAGCCTGTTCAAAATACAAATTTCTAGGCTCTACCCTCAGACAGATTGGTTCAGCAGAAGTCAAACCTGAGCTTGAATTCTCAGCCCACGTGATGTTGAAGGAGATTTGTGGAAGGTTTATGGGCAATATTTTGATACTTAGTGACATTGAGCCTTCTTTACACATATGAATTCCAAAGAAAATCTTTTTTAATCATGCATCTAAGAATTTTAAGTTTCTTGACTTTAATGCCAAAGCATCGAGTGCAGCAGGCCTATAAAAAGAACCACTTTAACAATACATACCCAGTCTGGCACCTTACTAGCTTAGGTTGCTGGGAATATGGCATCACACCCCATTCTTTGTAATCACAATCTGCACACATTTTTCATCTACGTATCCTTTTTCTGAACTATTTAAAATTTAATTTGCTACAAATAGCCCTTTTTCAGGCTACCTTACCACAAGAGGTATGCTTTAAAATAACTGAAGGGCACAAGACTCCTACCTCGGTCCCAGAGGCTGGCTCGCAAAGCTCTCTCAAGCTGTTCTTCTTCACTCAGTCCTGCTGTGTACGTGTCATAGTTCCCGGGTGCTTCTTCATAGTGACCCGGCCTGCCATGCGGGTAATAATCCTGATATCCGGAGCTGCCTACAGGCACAAGGAAAAGGTTCTAGAACACAGCTATGGACTGTTGTTTTATACTTCCTGTTTTGTATAAGCAAAGACAAGCAAGTAAGGCACAACATTATTTTAGGTATAATAATTATCCTCAAAATCAGAAAAGATGCCAAATGGTGATCGTCTTGTCACTGTATCCTCAGTGCCCACCATGGGGCTGGACACGAATGAGTCCTTATGTGCTAAAGAGGAAAGGAGATATTAATTCAGAGGGTAGTCAGAAGTCCTGGGGAAGAGACTGGAATGAGCTATTGATATATGGAGTGGATTCTTTCAGCTTAGAGCTATTCAATACTTGGAGAGTTTGCAGTGAACTCCTGGCTTGAGTCAAGAGAATGGTGGAAACAACAGTTAATAAAGTCTTAATGTCTTGTTGCTCTGTACAATGAGGGGCAGATCAATGTTTCATACAGATCCCACAGAATACTTCAGACAATAACAACACTAAGATGCAGCCAGTTTCTCTGCAATTGTAATTCTACGTCAGAGATTATAGTTCCCCCCAAAAAAGGGTTTCTAGATAAAACAAGAAAGAAAATACAACTTCAAAGAAAAATAGTTGCTAGATAAAACAAGAGAGAAGAGACAACTTGGTCATTAAATAATGCTTTAGGTACCAAACTTAGGTACTCCATTAATAAAGGTCAATAACAGAGAAAAGTTCCTTTTTGCAAGATATTTCCATTGATCTTTTCAGTTTGAGTTTACTCCTTACATTTTCTTTAACTGCCAATAGTTAGAGAATTTGTTTGGAAGAGATTTTTGTTCCCCACAGAAGGTTACCAATCTCATTCTGGCATAAAGAGAGAGAAGTAAAACAGTCTGTTTGATTTTTTTCTCTTCTTTCCTGCCATTATTATATTCTTTGAAATTGATGCTTCAAATATTTAAATAATGTGGTTTGGATTGCTGATGAAGATTCCTAACCTTTACTATGAGTCTTGTGACAGAGCTCCATATTATCCCACAGTACAGCAGTACAGGCCTGAGTTAGAGCTTTAATAAGGCTACAGAAAAAATCACAATCCAGTCAAAAGAGGAACATTGAATGGCAGAATCTCACTAATTGAGATTTCATGCTCAGAATTTTTGATAGTTGGTCCTGAGAATTTTTGATAGTTGGTCCTGAGGCTATTTAAAATTTACTGTTGTATTGTTTATGAATATTTACCTAATATGCAAGATTAAAAGGGAAACTGTTAATCGGCACTCTAGTAGACTTCATTTTCATATAAACAACAAATGACAAAACACACTAGTTTCAGCTGACAGCCTAATATAATTATGTTTATATAAATATTGGTCATGAAAAGTAGTTGTGTCTATTGATGTTTTTAGAACAGCTTTATTGCGATATAATTGACATCCATACAATTGATCAATTTAAAGTATACAACTCAGTGGTTTTTAGTATATTTTAGAGTTGCACCATCATTACCACAATCAATTTTGGGCATTTTCATCACCCCAAAAAGAAATCTGTACTCTTTAGCTAACAATCCTCACCTGCCCATCCCTTCTCCAGCTCTAAGTAAGCACTAATCTACTTTCTGTCTCTACAGAATATGCCTATTTCGGATAACTCATATAAACAAAATAATGTAATATGTGGCATTTTGTGTCTAGCTTATTTCACTTAGTACATTTTCCAGGTTCATCAATTTTGTTATATTTATCGGTACTTCATTCTTTTGTATGGGCAAATAATATTCCACTGTATAGCTTATACCACATTTTGTTTATCCATGTGTCAACTGATAGACATTTGTATTATTTCTACCTTTTGACTATTATGAATAATGCTGCTACAAACATTTGTGAGCAAGTTTTTATGTGGACATACGCTTTCATTTCTTTTGAGTATATACCTAGAAGTGGAACTGCTGCATCACATGGCAATTCTGTTTAAATATTTGAGGAATCACCAGAATGTTGTCCAAAGTAACTGTACCATTTTCTATTCCTACAAGCAGTGTATGTGGGTTCCAATTTCTCCACATCCTCACTAACACTTGCTATTATTTGCCATTTTATTCACAAACATCCTAGGGCATATGAAGTGGTATCTCACTGTGGTTTTGATGACTAATAATGTTGAGTGTCATTTTATGTGCTTATTGGCCATGTGTATATCTTCTTGGAGAAATGTCTACCTAGATCTTTTGTCCATTCTTAGTGATTGTGATAAAACTCTTCTAACTTGATTCCATTTTACTGAATGTCCTTGAAAGTAAAAGAAAAAGGAATGATTTAAATAAACATTAAATCAAATTGTTTAGGATTTTGGAGACTAATTCTGAAAAGCCTTGCCCCAGTGCAGTAAACATTAATGAGGATTTACTAAATACCTCTAACAACCCAACTTTCATATTTTCTCTCACCTGTTTCCCATGTCAAAATATTAACATTATTGATATTTAAAACAGGAAAAGGAGACAAGTACATTTTCCAAATCCTCACAATGGCTTAAAACTGAACTTGGATCTTACCATTTTAAATATGAACACTTATTCTTAAACTGGTCTCTATCCAATAGAATCAGAAAAATTCAGCCCCCACTGCTGCGTTGGGGAACACCCAGCCAGCAAGTTTCAGACCTTGAGAGTAAAGGAAACCGTGGTAGTGTTTTTACAAATCTTATTTTTCATTCCTTATCAAAAAAAAAAAAAAAAAAAGACCTTTCACGCGAGGACAAATGGTAAAAACACAATTAATATATCTTCTTCACAAAGAATCAAAGAAAGTGGCACCCATTCTGCAACACTAATAGAATATTTAGAGACACGTCACTGAATAGCATGGGATGCTCCAGCAATCCCTGCATAGAGAAATGGCCCAATTCCCTAAGAGTGCCAATTATTTTACTGGAATACAAAAAGTATATTGGGTAATTTCCCACACGGCTCATTATCACTTTCAAACCCCTGTGGAAAGCCATTCTGTTATGTAAGATCTAAGCAGCATTTCTACCTATCTACCCCCCAAAATGCTCAGTTAATTCAAAAGTCAAAATAACCCAAGGTCTCTGAATATTTGCTCACCATGTAGAAATTCTATATCTACACAGAGTTTTAATTGCCAGATACACATGTGATGATTTGAGGCAACATTTTCTTGATGTAGAAAAACATTTTTCTTCATGCTATTTCTTATTTTAAAATAATCTAGCAGTTCTTCAATGAAATAAAGTCAACAACTCTAAACATCTGAATACTATAAAAACACATTTGGTACTTGTCAGACAAAACATGGGGAAAGAAAATGGGAACGCTTTGGTGCCTTAAATCAGAAAGACCAGTATGGTTAAACGTTCTGTATCATCGATCATAAATCATCAACAGGACTCAAAATCTCATCAATATCTATTATCATGAAAACAGGTCTCCTCCCATAGGACCCAAAATTTTCTATGGCTGTTTCACTGGCCCAATGAGACGTTTTAAAATCTTCATAATAAACATTCCTGGAAAAACCTAGCAATCAAACAAATAAGATAAATAAATTTAAATTATGTCCTGAGAGGAATACTAATTTTTTTTTTTTTTAGTTGCATACTTAGGCTCTGTAGTAAAAGAAAATCTGGTTATCATTATTCTATTAACTACTCCATCTGTTCCTTATACACATACCAGGATTTCATGGCAAAGGAGATCAAGAAACACCAGCAAGATTAGAAAAATTGGTAACAGCTTTTTAAACATTCATGAGGTTCTTCGACCTATAAAGACTTTCCAGCTAAGGACAGCCATATTAAGAATAAATCATTACTTGTAAGATATACATATGCTCTCATAAAAGTTCCCTAGATGATCATTAGCATAGCCACCTGGCCTTATGTAGCTCTGCCTTTGAAGAAATCCAATCACTTCAGAGAAAGGCATATAACTATGGTAATCTTACAGAGGTTAAAAGAGGTAAAAAGGGCTTTTTATTTTCACCCTTCATTCTCTGGTCTCTGTGACTGTGCTCCTTCCATATAAGAAGGAAAGAAGCTGTTCTCTTCAGTTCTCTTTTTTAAAAAATAGAAAATAAATGGAGTGCAAAGGAGAGAGAGAAAAGACAGTAAGTAGAAGTGCCCTATTTTGTAAGGTTAAACTGACAGAGTGTCAATCTTGTATCCTCACACAGTAGAAAAGGCAGGAGCTAGCAATAAGCTTCTATTGGAACACCCCCCTACCCACTTGTTTACACATTGTCTATGGCAGCCTTCATGCTACCAGGACAGGTTAACTAGTTGCAGCAGAGACTATATGGCCAATAAAGCCCTTATTGCCTACAATATTAGCTGTTCGGTCCTTTAAAGAAACCGCTGCTAGTCTCAGCTTTAAGCTATAGTGGTCCTCAATTAATATAAACAAAAACATATATGCTATAACAAACAGCCATAGACTGGCTGGCTTAAGCAACAGAAATTTCTCACAATCTGGAGGCTGGAAGTTTATGACGCCAGCATGGTCAGTTCTGGTGAGGACCCTCTTCCAGGTTGCAGACTGCTGACTTCTTATATCCTCGTGTGGCAGTGAGGAGGCTAGAGAGCTCTCTGGGGTCACTTTTACAAGGACATTAATCCCACTCATGAGGGCCCTACCCTCATGACCTAATTTTTTCCCCAAATCCCTACCCTACTAAAATCATCACATTAGGGGTTAGGATTTCGACATATCAATTTGGGGAGGGGCACAATCAGTTCATTGCATTAAGACATGAGTGTCCCAATGGCCATGGCTACCACCCGGCTGCCGGGCCTGATCTAAGATACTACCATGTAGCCATCCCAGACTGGAATGCAAAGGCTTTAGCCTAAAATAGGTCTTATGCTTTTAACAGCAGGTCCTTTCTATCTATTTACACAGACACTTAGAAAAATACATTCTTCCTCATTAAGTGACATGGCATTTATTAGAGGCATGCCTATTTTAGCATCTTAGGGTATGCAAGGGCTTCCTGAATATACATGGGATGGGCTGTGGAGAACTATATACCTAAAACCAACTCCTAACACTTTCCCAGCAATTGAGTCTCAGACTGAGATTCGAAGCACCAAGGTCTAATATGAATCTTATCACACATGAGAGACCTCCTATCAATCATACCATGTTTTCACGTCTGAGTTACCTCCTTCCCTGGCCTTCCCTACCAACCCCACAAATATGCTCCCTAGGTTACCCCTCCAACTAGCTTCCAGGCATGTTAGAGGCACAGTTACATAACATGTGAATGACTCCACCACAGCATCAACTAGTAGTATCCTAAAGTACTCTGTAGAGCTGAACACTATAATTTTAAAAATAAGTTAAAATTTATTAAACGAAATAAAGTGCTTACCTGAACTATTAAAGTAGTATTGCTGTCCTGGGTAACCAGCATTGGAGGAAAAACCACCTAAACATAAAAGAAATAAATATTTTAATGGCAGCCATAAAGTTTTAAATGCTAATTGTTCCAGTAATTAGGAACTTCTCTGGGACAAAGCCCAAGGTCATTTCAAATGATTTCTAAACACTTATTAAAATAAACTCCCTTTTGTTTGGGGGTCAGCTCGACAGGGAAAAGAATATGTGTGTGTGTGTGTGTGTGTGTTTGGGGGTGGGGAGTGGAAAATGAAACCCTAATTTACACTCACTGAAGTTCCTTATTCTTTGCCTGCCAAAGTACCAAGGCTCAGCTTCGATGCCTCTGTATAAGCAGAGATGCTCTGGCTAAATGGAGAACCTTCCTCAAACAAGGGTGTTAGGAGAGCCACGTTCCTTCCCCTTCCTAGGGGACTTTACCCTTTCTTGTCCCTACAGAAGGCAGTAGGACTGTCTACTCGGTCAATTTGGCACGGCTGAATGAAATGAGGGAGGGAGGGCCAAGGACCACACCCTCAGGGCGACCCTCCTCTTCCAGGAGGCATCAGATGGCAGCTTCCACATGCTGGGTCATTCTCCATGGGGTTCCTGTGTGCTTCAATTCTCAGCTCGCAGAAAAAAGGCCGAGTGTGCAGGCTATTTGCAAATTGCACTGAGTGTTCTAATTTTCCCATTTAATTTTCTATCGTATTTATTACTTTGAAAATAGAGTGGTGTAAAAACAAGTCTCTATTCATTTTTTAAGGCTTTTAAAACTAAGAGTTTAAATGTTATAATTATGGGGAAAATCCTGTTTAAAAATTAAAGTACTTGCTTAAATTTCGTAACATGTCTGCAAAAAGCTTTACTAACCACTTCATCATGAGACACAGAAAAAAGAAACAGGACATTAAACTTCCGAGAATCATCTCTTTTATCAGTACTAATGAGTATTAAATTATATTGAAAATATAATAAAACTAGACATTTTCAATAAATGAAGTTCCCACTGCCTCCTCTAAGTACATACAGTGGAAGCACATTAATAAGCCAATGCGGGAAAATGAGAATCTGCTTAGATGCAACACAGCCTGTAAAAACCAACCAAAAGTGAATACGACCTGCTAATAAAGGTGCCAGGGCAGTGCCTGGAAAGCTTTCTAATATCATGAATATTATATGGTTCTCAAGAAAACCAGTCATCAGCACAAACTGTGAAAAAATTATTTACGGTTCAAGAAAAGGTAAAATAGTCTCAGAAGCTCTCCCATGAATAAAAGATGAAATAGTGGAACTCACTCTATAAAGCAAGTGTTTGCAAACCAGTTTTCTTACAAGTCAAAATGAGAATCGCATTTAAAATTAAGAGGTCTAAAAAATACAAGTATTTCTAAATGAAATATTTTCACTGAGTATCAATTTGAAGGGAGAAACAACATTTTAAAAAGCAGGAGCTAAGCTTCAAGCAGTAACACACTTGGTTTGGCCATGCATGAATGTATGGCTCATCCACCGAGGACCTGGTCATCAGTCTGAATTCTTTAAAATACTGGCCATGCACTTCAGTCCAGGCTTCGTTTTCTTTTTCAACTTTGCCTTGCACATATATTAATTCATGGACTATTACAGAAGAATGCATTCTTTTAAACGCACTTTAGTTCTCTGCATTCTTTAGGAAATCATGGTTTTCTGCGGGTAGCATTAAGGTTGAGGGTATAAATGCATCCTGATATTTGTCCCCTAAGAAAGTATCAGATTGAAAATTTAAGTGTGCAGCCTCTTTTGTGGAGCAATGTAAGGAATTGCACTGGTTGTTTTACCTTTTGGTTTAAAAAGAAAAACAGGCATATTAGGGAATTCCTGAGCTGAACCACAGGGAAACTTGGGGTTGCTCCTGTTCACATTAAAATGAAGATGAAAGTCCAGCTTGTTGTCATGCCAAAGGTGTTTTATTCTGTACCTGCAAGTGCTTCCATCATTTTCTTCAGAGGCCCTTGAGTGTACATTAGTCCAACAAGAATCCCAGCCAGATGCCCAGCGAAGGAAGTCCTAAGAGGGAAGGAGACCCTTTGTGAGTGTTTGTTCTGCTGCTGATCAGAGACATTCTGTCTCCTCATTAGCCCAGTGCATGTCAAGTAGTCACAGTCCGCAGGCTTTGTTCCACATCACGTCTTTTATGCTAAGCTGCATTTAACTCAGTCCAAAGAACAATTATTTCCCACCTTAAAAAAAAAAAGCACAGGCCGGGCGCGGTGGCTCAAGCCTGTAATCCCAGCACTTTGGGAGGCCGAGACGGGCGGATCACGAGGTCAGGAGATCGAGACCATCCTGGCTAATACGGTGAAACCCCGTCTCTACTAAAAAAATACAAAAAACTAGCCGGGCGTGGTGGCGGGCGCCTGTAGTCCCAGCTACTCGGGAGGCTGAGGCAGGAGAATGGCAGGAACCCGGGAGGCGGAGCTTGCAGTGAGCTGAGATCCGGCCACTGCACTCCAGCCTGGGCGACAGAGCGAGACTCCGTCTCAAAAAAAAAGCACAATGAGTAACCACCACCACGTTTCAAATGCAACACCCCTCCTTAAACAGGGGAAGTGGATTGGCTCCTGCAGAACAGCGGAAGCATTTTGTCAAGACAAGTCATTACACTGCTTTCTGTTTTTCTCTGTACCTCTTATCACAAAACATAAATGGAATCAGTTTTCTCTGTTTGGCATTAAATCTGGAATTATCCAGCCATTGTGAGGGATGATGTCTATCTGTGTTACAGCAGGGCAGACTGCTGCAGTTTTCTACACCATAGATGAGTGAAGCAGAGAGCAAGTGAAACTCAGCAAAAGGAACTGAGATGCCCACCTGCATCCACCAAAGTTGTCTTCATATTTATCTTCCAGTCACTCAGAACAAAGAAACACAGATTTAAATTTCAAACTTGAAAGATGAGTTAGGGCATGAAAGTGGTTTAACTCTTCTTAAACTGTCATCTAAAAGTGGCAATCACTTATAAAATCTATTTTCAGAGGTCTACTTTGACCCAAGTGGCAACACTCTTTGTGGAGTTCCCTGGCTGAATGATCTCCCACCCAGCCTGAGTTTAAGAAATTACTGGGGATTCTCAAAAACCTCTGCATGTTACCACAAAAGCGGAGTTGGTGGGGGGGGGGATCCCTACACAATGAGCTGTTCTTTATGCACTTGACCTCCATTTCCAGCTGCCCGCCGCCCTCTAGATACCCCCGCGCACACATGCACACATCCACTGACACCTTAAACTAGGCTTTTCTGGTGTGCCACTCCCACTTCCCCTTTGTAATGCCTCTCATACTCCTCCCAGCCTTCCCATTCCTACTGCCACAACCACGCTTACTGCCATCTGAACTATTTGGAAATGCCCAGTATTGGGCACAGAGTGAACCCCAGATGAATGTGTGTTGAATGAGTAAAATAAATGAAAGAGAATCATCCAGCTGGTCTCCCTGAGAGCCGGCTCTTGCTCTCCAGTGCATCCAACACACAGCCATCAGTTATCCGCCTAAGGCAGAAGGCAAGTGGCGTCACTGCCATCCTCTGAAATCCACTGGCTCTCACAGAATACTCCAGTGTGTGTTCAAGCCCTTCCAACACTTGGCCTTGCTCATCTCTGCAGAGTCAGAGGGTGGAGACCCTCCTCGTCTACTACATCCATTCCCACACGCTCCACTGTCACATCCCCCAAGCACTCTCTGGCCACAGGCTAAGCCAAACGGCACCTCTGTCAAAAAATCCCACCCCAGTTGAAGAGTCGCTCTTTCCTTCTCCTCCCTCCCCTCAGAGTCGCTGCTCCTAATTTATTATGGCACGAAGCCAGTCTGCTGGTGGCAAAGTGCTTACACGTCTGCCTGCCCGTCTGTCTCTCTCTGTCACACATAAACTCCCTGAGGGCAGCAATGGTATCTCATTCATACATGACACAAAATTAGAAGCTTAAAAAAAAAAAAAAAAAAAAAAGTCAAGCAAATGAATGCATTCCCACAGCCTGGAATAGTGACCTCTCATTCCAGAAGGTGGGAAACTGAAAGTTATGAAAGAGCCCGATGGAGACTCCAAGAGCATAGCCTTTATGTGGCTTTCACGCTTGTATTCCAAACACCCAGGACAGTGCCAGGCACATGAGAGGCACTCAAGGATATGTTGAGTAAATGGCTCAAGTGTGCCAGGACCATTTCAGTAAGACCATCAGGAGGTAAGTTAAAACCACTAGATCTTCAGCTCAGGGTACTTGCTGAGCCATGGCAGTCACAGAGCTAAGAGTCCACCATTTGGTAACCTACATGAGACTCAGAGTCAAAACCAACACATTTCGCCAACTATGGCAGCAGCCTAGGGGAGAGTTCCTGAAACACCACAAGCAAGATGGTTCTGAGTAATTTTCATTGTCTCCAAGCTATGAAAAGACTGGTTGGCTCTCAGGAAAAGACAATGCAATGAAGAACACTTAGACACACAGGAGTCTTGTAAAGAGAACAGCATCGATTCTTGTTCCCATTAGCTGATTAAATGACACTATTGCCCAAACAAGCCCTCATATACATGCACACGTGCTAAAAGTCATGGCATATACACGTGCGTGCACACACACACATGCGTGCACACATACACACCACATAAACGATCATTCCCTCAGGAGGGCATTATTTTCATCAAATATATCTACTGAAACAGGAGTTCCCTGACCCCCCCTTGCAGGATGTGCCACAGGGGTGTGACTTGTTTGGCGGCCGTGCCTGCTTAAACCCCTTACGGGAAAGGGAGCACACTGATGGACAGGTGCAGGGGCTGGGATGAGTGCTCCTAGGCTTCAGCCCCATGGCAATATCCAGGGGTGTGTATCTGCGACTCCTGAAGCCCAAGTGGGTGTGTGTTACAGCGTACTCTTTTAGCTTTGCCGTCCACAGTCGGCTTATGTGTTAGACAGCTCAGTGGACCCTCTGCCTTTTCACAAAGGATGAATGTGAAGCTTTTATTGGGTGATGGAGGTGGCTCAGTGGGACTGATGGGGAGCTGGAAGTGGGATTGATGGGGAGGTGGAAGAGGGATGGAGTGGGGAGATGGTCTTCCCCTGGAATTTGGCTGTCCAGTGACGTATCTCCTCTCCCATCGTCCCCAGGTAAACTCCTCTCGGCATTCCGATGCTCCTCTTCACTCTGTTGCGCCATTCTCCTGTTCTTCTGCTCTTCTGTTCATCTCTTTGTCTCCTTCTGGAGCCTGGGGTCTCAGGTTTATATGGGTAGAGGAGAGCGGGGCATGGTGGGCCAAAAGGCAGCTATCGGGTGCAAAAACAGGAATGCCTGTTGCCATTTAGGGCTATGGGTTTCCAGGCTTGATGGTGGGGCCTTTGCTGGGAACTGCCTTCTTCTACCCACTGTTTCTGTCTCCTGTCCATGTCACTACTTCATATATAATAAAAATATGGGATTAAACATTTTTTCCCCATTTTCTGGCAAAAATAGTAGGAACTATACTTTTAGCTCCCCAACCGTGCTAAAAAAAATTGTATAGTAGTCCCCCATTATCTGCAGACCCCCAACTGGATGGCTGAAACCATGGATAGTACTGAACCTTATATATACTATGCTTTTCCGGTCTCATAATCATAACAGCTACTAACTGACTCACGTGTGGGTAGCACAGACAGCATGGACACACAGGGCAAAGAGATGATTCATGTCCTGGGTGAGACAGGGTGAGATTTCACCACGCTATGCAGAGCAGTGTGAAATTTAAAACTTATAAATGGTTTATTTCTGGAATTTTCCACTTAATGTTTTTGGATCAAGGTTGCCTGGGGCTAACTAAAAACGCAGAAGGCAAAAATCACAGATAAGGGGGACCACTGTACTTATTTTATTCTATGCTCAGGCTCAGTACAATCTGCCACCTATTAATAGCTCTAAAAATGACAAAGAAAGTGGCAGTCTGAGAGATACAAAGAAGTGGCCAGGACCAGTTAAAAATATAATAATAACTTCAATTTAGATGAAAAGAATATAATAATATCAGTATTTCTGAAACTCTGGTTTCAAATCAACCTTCATGGTGAAGCATATATGATAGAAAATAACATAGAAGGAAATTTCAATTTAAAACTTCAACCTATTAGACAATTAATCTTGAATCTCATTTACAATATTGAGTACAATACAGTGAAATGAATTTCTTATCTATCTCTAAATGGTTTTCAGAAGTTTGAGTTATAATCTAATTGCCCTAATATAATTTCAAATACCTAGGGAAGGGAGGCTGGCAGTCAAGAGAACTCACTGCATCACACTCCAACATTCAGCATTTTCCACCTATGTTCCATCTCAAAACATTTAACTGGTCTTGTTTCATTTAAGCTCTATGAAAGTGTTGAATTTTAAAATAAAAATGAGATTATGATCTCATTCAATCAAAACTGAGAATCTCTCAACATTACACACACACACACACACACACACACACACACACAAAACAGGAGAACGAATTTCACCAGTGTAAAAGGAATATAAAACTCATTTTAAGAGGTAAATTAACTTTCTCCATGCTCTTGGTAACCATTTGACAAATCACTTCCCTTCACCCTCTAAGAGATACCCACATGCTGAGTGAAAAGACAGATGGACCTGCACACGGGGAGAAAACTGAACTGGGAAGGTGGGTCCACCAGTCCTAGGGTTAGGGAATTTACCCCTGAGCTGGGGGTGCTGTGGAGACCGAAAGAAGCCCTGGGCTTTGGAGGAAGATGATCCATCTGAATGCGTTGATCAGTGGCTGGGATCTACCTTCAAACGTAACAGCATCAAAACCAGACTGGGTTGTTACAACCATAATTAGACATGCTAACCAGAAGTTGTGAAGCTTGTGGTCTCTGAATAAGCCTGTGGCTTCATTCTGTTCTTAGCTACACGTGGAAGTTGCCATCTGAAGCAGCATGCAGGGACAACCCTGCCACTAGGAACAACTTCCTCTTGACCTTACCAGGTCTTAGACTAGGACTGGGGATTTGGTTATGACCTACTACCCTCTATCCTGTTCAGAGTAATTCCCTCTGGGACAGGACCACCACCAACTCTACATCCATGACCACAGCCTCTACAGTAAACAGCCTGACACTAACACTCAGTACATAACTACCAGATGAGAGGAAGAGTAGAATTTAAATTACACATAAAATACATGTATCTAAAATACACTGTATTAAAAAAATCTCATTACATTTGTATGTCTTTTTTAGAAAAATGTCTAGTCAAGTGCTTTACTCATTTTTCAATTGGGTCATTTGTTTTACTGCCATTGAGTTATAGTTCTTTACATATTTTGCATATTAGTCCCCTATTGGACATATGATTTGCAAATATAGTCTCCATTCTGCAGGATGCCTTTTCATTTTGCTATTTCCTTTGATATGAATGGGCAACAGGTACATGAAAAGCTGCTCAACATCACTAATCATCAGGGAAATACAAGTCAAAAACCACAACAAGATATCGCCTCACATGTGTGAGCATGATTGTTATAAAAAATCAAATGATATAACAAGTGTGGGCAAGGATGTAAAGGGAACCCCGATACACTGTTGGTGGGAATGCAAACTGGTACAGCCATTATAGAAAACAATACAGAGGTTCTTACAAAATCTAAAAATAGAAAGACCATATGATCCAGCAATTCTACTTCTGGGTGTATTCCCAAAGGAACTGAAATTAGTATTTCAAAGCGATATCTGCACTCCCATGTTCATTATATCATTATTCACAATAGCCAAGATAAAAAAAAACCTAAGTGTCCATCAACCGATAAAGAAAATGTGGTATGTATATACACATGCATCCACATGCAATGGAAACTTTATTATTCATACTTAAAAAATAAGGAAATCCTGCCATTTAAGACAAAATGGACAAATCCAGATGGCATTTTCCTAAGTGAAATAAGCCAGATACAGAAAGACAGATACTGTATGATCTCACTCATATGTGGAATCTAAAGAAGTCAAACTCATAGAAACAGAGTAGAACAGTGGTTGCCAGGGATTAGGGATGGGAGAAATAGGGGGATGCTGATCAAAGGCCACGAATTGTCAGTTATAAGATGAATAAGTAAGAGAGCTAATATACAGCATGGTGAGTAGAGTTAATAAAAATACATTACATTGTACACTTGAAATTTCCTAGCAGAGTACATCTTAAGTGTTCTTACCACACACGTGAAAATGCTAACTACTTGAAGTAATAGATATATTAATTAGCTTGGTCATGGTAATCACTCTACAATGTATATGTCATCAAAACATCACATTATATACCTTAAATATATACAACATTTATTTGTCAGTGATGCCTCAATAAAGCTGGGGGGAAAATACAAGCTGTACATGGTCACCAGTTAATACTTATTTTAGCAGGAAATCTCACGGTATAGATAATGACTGAACGCAGCCTCCCGCTGTCCACCCCATTACATACACTTGGACAATGTATTACACAAAATATCTGTTCAATTAACAAAAAATAAATAAATCTATTATTATATCTTAAAATTGGTAACTTAAAAGCTTTATTTCTTCTGTTAGCCTAATAGCGACTCTCTTTAGAAAAATCGAAACTATAATCCAATACTGACTGTGATACTGAGATACAGTCACACCGGCCAGGCACACCACTGCTGCCTTTAGCCACACAGGTCATACAATGCACATTCAGATTACAATGAGAAGAAAAATAATTTTTCCAGAGTCACAATGATTCTGCAAGGTAACCAATAACGTTACTATTCAAATTCAGATCATGTATCTCAACTTGAGAGCCAGGTAAGTATCGATGTAATTTCACTTTAATAAGGAACAGTAACTTAATCCAGTAGTTCTTAAACTAGTTCAAATTCTAAGCACCTTTAAGGGTCTGATGAGAAGAGTCAACAAGACTGTCTTCAGAAGAACTATGTAAACACAAAGTGTGTCACCTGTAATTTTAGGAAGTCCATAGATACCCTGAACTCCATCCATGGACCCCTTCTTAAAAACCTTGACTGAGGTGAATAACTCATCACAAACAAGAATTTCAGACATCAGCACCAAACCAAAGTAGTCCTATATTTAACTGGAAAACATCTTGTTATACTCAAATCATAGCACAGAGGAAGCCATTTATTCTGATTACTCAAGTTCATTAACTTATTGTCCAAATTCCTTGTCGTGTCATTGTTTCTGTAATGGTGCAACCTATTTCTGGGTTCAGTTTCCTCCCTGCCAAAATACAGTATTTCACACTTCTTTCAGTTAATATTTGAGGGTAAAAAATTATCCTAGTCTCTGTATGTCTTAAAAGGTCTTTATTTCAGCATCCTATTTTGATGACAGGTATAGGATCTACTGCTGCTGATAATGAATGTACTGTCAGTTGGAAAGTCATTCCTCTGTAGGCAATCTGTCTTTTCTTTCAGCTTTCAAAGATTTTCTCTTTATTTTGGACATAGCATCTTTATACCACAATCATTGTAGCTAGTTGTAGATTTATTTAACCTGCTAAGATGTGCTGTGTTTTTCAACATGAGGTCTCATGTGCTTTTACAATTCTGAAAATCCTCACTCATTACTTTTGTCCAGTGGACCTCTAGATATGCAGCACTTGTGTATTTCCTGATGCAGAGGGGGTGCTCAATATATGTTTATAGAAAAAAAATTTCAATAAAATATGAAAAGGTTACAATCAAATCAGTGTTGCTATACATTATGTATATGGGATAGTGATAGTAGAAAGGCAATTTTGGAGCAAAACTGAGATATTATTGTGGATTTAAATTATGCAAACTAAATACGAATATTATTAACACCAACAGACAGTGTTCTTTCCTATCAAGCCAGCTTAAGCTGCTCCTCATCCATTTAAGAGGCTATTGTAAGGCTGAGTTAAGTGGTTATGCAAAATGTTCCTGCTCTCATGTGCCACTGTGACAGAATCAAAAACTAGAGCTGTGACTGAAAGCTGTGACAAGCTATGAAGGCCCTCCTCTATTAAACGGCAAATTCTTTCCACAGTTGAAGAGGTTGTCCTCTCAAGCAAAGCTCAGAAAGCAGAAAATGTATTACTCTAAGACATAATCTCACTATGTATGCAGAGCGAATGACCTCATTAAGGATACAACTTGGAGACGCGATGTTGGACAAGGTAAGGGAACGAGGTAGGGTAAGAGGCAGTCAGCTAGAAGTGGCCTATTGTACTCTCCACAATTTCCTCCTGTAAAAGCAGTTAATAGCAGGAAGGGGCTGCACTGATCAGAAGCTCTGGGGTGTGGGGATCTTAATAAATGGTCCCGGATTTGCAGTACTAGCAATGAGACGTAATACAAATTTTTCAGGTTTTTGAACGCTAACGCCACTAGGAAAGATTTTGACAGGATTAGCTTCTTCTCAAGAGAAACTGTTTTTAAACCTCTTGTTTTCTGTCCTTGATGCCTCCTTCAACCATGACACCAGCATGACTGAATGACCTGGTCTACATGCTCTCTACCGTGCATCCCTTGCTCCCTGCACCTTGGTCCTCAGAAGTAAAACCTAGCCATCTTCCAATATTATGTCCCCCAAAGGCAGCTATACTGACAGTGCACCCTCTACAATCCATGATGATTTAGTAAGCATGGCACCAACTGCAGATACAGGGATGGAAGCTGACCACTGACATTTACTTGAGGCCCAGATAAACAGAATCTGGACAAAAACAAGGGTATTGGAAAGGTAGCAGAAACCTCTTTTACAAAAGAGTTTCCAAGGTAACAGACAATGTTTAGTAATTCCTGGGCTCTCAATTCCATGTCCCTATGCCTGATAATAAGACAATTCCCTGAGCTGGTTCAAGTAGGTACATTCCGCCATGGCTTCGATGCTTGTCCCTCCAAAACTCATGTTGAAATTTAATCCTCGTTGTAGGAGTATAGGGAGGTAGGGCCTAATGGGAGGTGACTGAGTCATGAGGGCAGATCTCCCATGAATAGATTAATATCCTCCCTTGCGGGTGAATGAGATCTCACTTTTAATAGTTTCCGCCAGAGCTGGTTTGGTGTTGTTGTGTTTTGTTTTTTGAGACGGAGTTTTGCTCTTGTTGCCCAGGCTGGAGTACAATGGTGCAATCTCGATTCATTGCAACCTCCGCCTCCTGGGTTCAAGCGATTTTCCTGCCTCAGCCTCCTGAGTAACTGAGATTGCAGGTGCATGCCACCATGCCCAGCTAATTTTCGTTTGTTTGTTTTTTTAGTAGAGACAGGGTTTCACCATGTTGGTCAAGCTGGTCTGGAACTCCTGACCTCAGTGACCCACCCAACTCAGCTTCCCACAGTGCTGGGATTACAGGTGTGAGCCACGGTGCCTGGCCCAGAGCTGGTTCTTAAAGAAAGCATAGCACTGCCTGTCTTACTTCTTCCTCTCTCCCCATGTGGTCTTTGCACAAGCTGGTTCTCCTTCACCTTCCACCATGAGTGGAAAGAGCCTGAGGCCCTCAGCAGAGGCTCAGTTTTGAACTCCAGCTGGTAGAACTGTGAGCTAAATAAACCTCCTCTCTTTATAAATTACCCAGACTCAGGTATTCCTTTGTAGCAACACTAAATGGAATAAGACATATTCATTCATTCACTCATCAAATATTTAGTGACTGTAATATAAACAAGACAAACATGGTCCTTGCCTCCTGGCGTTTAAAATCTAGAGTGGAGGAGACATGGATAGACAGACAGACAGACAGACACACACACACACACACACACACACACACACACACACACACACCCCAAACTGTGTTAAGTGTAAGAAAGCAAGTCTACTTTACTTAGAACTGTCTGGGATGGCTTCTCAAGGGGTGTCATTTAAGTGGAGCTAGCATGCTCAGAGGTGGGAATGGAAGCTTCAGGCAGGGACAAGCACATATGTAGCAGCTTGAGGCAGGAAGAATTTGGTATTTTAAAACATTGAGATGGTCAGGTACGATGGTTCATGCCTGTAAACCTAGCATTTGCGAGGCCGAGGCAGGTGGATTACCTGAGGTCAGGAGTTCAAGACCAGCCTGGTCAACATGACGAAACCCCGTCTCTACTGAAAATACAAAAATTAGCTAGGCGTGGTGGCATGTGCCTGTTGTCCCAGCTACTTGGGAGGCTAAGGCAGGAGAATCGCTTGAACCCCAGGGCAGAGGTTGTAGTGAGCCAAGATTGTACCACTACACTCCAGCCTAAGTGTTAGTGGGGACTCTCCCTCAAAAAAAAAAAAAAAAAAAAAAATTGAGATGACTAATAGTAAGCAAGAAATATGGGCGTGCACAGGGTACTGCATAAATTTAGAAACTCACAGTACATAAGGCCTGTGTGCCATGTGCCTTATGTGCCATAGTAATGAACTTGAGTTGTTTTCCAAGTACAATGGAAGGCCACTGGAGGATTTCAAACAGGAGCATTTTTAGGAGTGATCTATTCTGCCTGCTGAGAGAACAGACCCTAGAGAAGTAAGAATGGTCAAATTAAGCAGAAGACAGGTAAGGAGGATAATGTAGTCCTGGTAAAAGATTATGGCAGCTTGGAAGAAAGTGGTAGCAGTGGACTACAGAAATATTAATACTAATAGAACAGATCTTGATAGGACTGCTTCTATCCCAGGAAGGGTAACGGATGGATCTGGGATGTATTTTAGAGGAGAGATAAAAGGACTTGCTGATGGACTCAGTGTAGAGGGTGAGGGAAAGGAAGAAATCTAGGCTTCTGGCTTGTACAACTAAATGGATAGTGGAACCATTTACTGAGATGCAGAAGATTGGAAAAAGGAAAAGTCAGGGTGAGAGACAATGCAAGAGCTCAGTTGTTTTCTTCGCTTTGAGAGGCCTGTGAGACAACAAAATAGAGACATCTAATTAGAAGGTAGCTAGGTTGCAAGTTGGAAGTTGAGAGGGAAGAATGATTCAAAATGTGCTCCCGTATTTCATGTGTTGATTCCTAGATTATATACAATTATAATGTTACATATTTATACATATTATACACATGCACAAATATACATAAATGTAGCTAAAAACAAGATGTAAAGGAAATACATAAAAAATATTAATAGGTAATATGTGGGGAACGTAACATCTCCCTTATTTTCCAAACTTCTTAAATTTCATTAATTTAATGTTTTAATTTAATGTGTTTCAGTAATTTCATTTATTTTTAAATGCAAAGGGAAAAGACACCGAGCAAGGCTCTCATTTTAAGAACAGTACTTCTCTCGTCAATGTGGTGGATAAACTTAAATAGTTTTGCTATTGCTGGGGTGAGTTGTTAAGAACACCTTCCTCCATTTGGCATGGGCAAGTGTTTCTAAATAACGCTCTGGATGAAAGTCATAATCATTAGCTTTGCAGTATTACAAAGTTTCTTTAGGATCTGTGTTGTTATTTAAATCTCCTTCAAAACAAAATGACAGGTTGTACTAAGTTAAATAAAAGCAAAGGTAAGTGAAATCACACAAAATAACTGGACAAGAATCTCCCCCGATTCCTTTAATTGGCCACAGAGGCTAAACAGTCAGTGAGATTCTGTGAGGCTAGTGTTCTTTTCCTCAGACACTTCATGTAACCAGACACATCCTAGAGTTCCCTACCCTGTATCTTCCATATTCCATGCTGAATAGCTCCCACTGACCACAATCCTCTCCATCTTCTCTGCACCACCCCTTCCCACCCATACCCCAACCTCTTAGAAAAGTAGTCAAGAGCATAGTTGCTGGGTGAGACTGCAGGGCTGACTGCTGCTAGGCAGCAGGAGAGCTCAGAAAGGTTCACATGGCCTGCAAAAGTGTTAGCCCAGCAGTCTACATGGTTGCCTAGCTCAGACTTCACCCTGGCTCATGTAACCAT
The DNA here is from genome assembly GCF_009764315.1 of Trachypithecus francoisi. Taxonomy (NCBI): domain Eukaryota; kingdom Metazoa; phylum Chordata; class Mammalia; order Primates; family Cercopithecidae; genus Trachypithecus; species Trachypithecus francoisi. The sequence continues at coordinate 13,977,156 of NW_022681458.1, forward strand.
GCCCTCATCTAGCCCATTTTCACCACTGTGACAAGTGTGTCTGTCTAACCAGCAAACCTGATCCTAGCCCAGAAGCCCTTTGGTAGCTCCCCAGTGTCTCTAGAATAAAATGCAAGCAAGGCTTGTTAGGCTCTTCATGGACTTCTGTCTGCCTCTCCAGCCTTCTCTCTCCCCTCTGCCAGGGCTCAGCCCTACCACACCAGGGGCTCTAGCCACTCACCAACGTAAGCATCCACCCTTCAGGACTTTGTATGTGCCATTCCTTTTGCCCTCCATGTCCCCCAGCTCCTGATCATGCCGGGCCAGTGGGACCACACTCCCTCAGGACTTGGCAGAGGCTGCTCCTCCGGATCCTGCAGTGGCGCCTGTGCTCCTCTAGCATGCTGAAGTTTCCCTGTCTGTTGATTTGTCTGATATCACCCTGCTATTTAATTCAGTGACTTTCAATCCAATCACACCAAATACCCCCCTATAACCCAAATATTTTGTAATGCTCCTTCTTGAAATAAAATTTATGAATAACACATCTTACACACTTACTTTTTAAAGCACAGATACATATACAAACACATAATCACAAGTCAACATAATATCCTAGCTATAAAAATAAGAATAAAAAGTAATAAAATAAAATATTATGAATTATAGGCTGGGCACAGTGGCTCACGCCTGCAATCCAAGCACTTTGGGAGGTCGAGGGGGGCGGATCACTTGACATCAGGAGTTCAAGACTAGCCTGGCCAACGTGGTAAAACCCCACCTCTACTAAAAATACAAAAATTTGCCATGTGTAGTGGTGCACGCCTGTAAATCTCAGCTACTTGGGAGGCTGAGGCAGGAGAATCACTTGAGCCCAAGAGGCAGAGGTTGCAGTGAGCCAAGATGGTCTCAATGTACTCCAACCTTGGCAACACTGCAAGACTCTGTCTTGAAATAAATAAATAAATAAATAAAAATAGTATGAATTACAATTGCTCAGGCAAACCACCAGCAGGAGACATATAAAGTAGCCCTGTGCTTGCACCTATGTATGGAATCCTCATAAATATGGGAATAACGAATGCAGGTGGTTACAGATGCAGGCTTTTTGTGACTCAAGTACCACATTCAAGGTTCCACGGGTCATGTGAGTTTACGTGAGGTTAAAAAACTCTTGATTCCAAATAAAGCAAAGTACAACTTTCCCTCACTTTACATTTACAATGTATTAATATAATTTTCCTGGAAAAGTCACTGTATATTAAATCCATGTCCCCCAAAAAACTGCTCTTTATATGAAAAGCACACTTAGGTTTTAGGCTCAGATAATCATAAACAGGTTTTTCATTTACATGAATGCCCTTTCGATAGACCAGGTGTGGGTAGTGCTGTGTGTAGAGGATGGTTTTTATTGTGGAGGTCTGTCCTGTAAGCTGCGAGACAGCTAGTACCTTTGGCTCCTGTACCCCAAATGCCAGTAGCACCCCCCGCTAATCATTAGGATTACTAAGAACAACCCTGCAAATTTCCAAAATCCCTCCTGGGGACAAAGCCACCCATCCCAGTGGAAAACCACTGGCTTAGCACACAAAATATGCTTATTAAATGTTCACTGAATTGATGACTTTTAATCATGAGGCTTCGAAACTATTTCTTTTCAAAGTACTTCTCATGTGACTATACTATGCACAAATTCCAAGGATTCCAAGTCAATCTACAACATATTGAACTGATATGCAAGAAAAGTTCCCACCACAACTGAAATGCACATGGGGAGTTGAATATTTGAAAGAGGCCATGATCACTTCCACATTGCACTGTGGTAGAACAAATGTGACTTGGCACAGGAAAAATGCTCTGCCATCTGCTATTACTATAGACAAAAATATTTCTGGATACCACATGAATGATTATTTGCACATTACCTCCAGAAAGTAAATATAAAATGAAAGAGAAGTTGGACTGTTTATAGCCTGATTTTAACATGTGCTACTGGTATGAAGCAAATAGATAACCCTGTGAGTTCAGTCTTTTGGAGGTATTTTTACAAGCAATGCCATAGCTAGAAATTCCATGGCCCTATGGTAGATGGACTCTCTAAGGTTGCTCTAAGTCTAAAGACTGACTTATTGATCTTTGTTAAAGGAAGTTCATCATACAGATACATGAAGAAGAAAGAATGGCAGGAAACAGTCTCAAATAGAACTGTGGAAATGCTGTCTAGTGTATTTCCTTGTATGTATCATAATATGAATGAACGCACTGCCCTTCCCAGTTCTAGTCATGATCTGCTGGTTCTCAATCCTGGCTGCACTTTAGAATCCCTTAAAGAAGTTTTACAATTTACTGCTCCTTGGGCCCCACTCCCAGAAATTATACAACGTTGGTCTGGGGTAGAGTCCTGACATTGTTGTTGTTGTTGTTTTTCCGTTTTGTTATTTTTTTGAAATGTTGTTTTTAATTCCCCAGGAAATTCCAATGTGTTCAGGCTGAGATTCATTGACCTTAACTCAAAATTTAAGTTCTAATGGTGAGATTTCAGTTGCCATATTGGGCCAATAAGAAAAACATTTCGAGAGTAGGCAAGATTGCACCTCACAAACTATCCCATAGAAGTGGCATCTGTTTCCCTTCTTGGTAAGTTGGTCTTACTTATTCTATTCTACTGTAATGCTGCATAAGAATTAAATTTAGCTTTGAAAATGCATGCAAGGAAACATGAACTTATTTCAAAAGATTCACAAGTTCTTTGTACTTATAAAAACCTGATACCTCAAGTCAGTGTACTCACATGTACAAAAAGTCATATGCACATGGCCAAAGATGATGAAAGTAAAAAGTTAAGATAACCCCGGAATTCCTAGAGCCAACACCAAGATTAGGACAAAAACTGCATTGTAAAGTTAGCCCATAATTTCAGAAAAAGTAAATTCTGCTTGTGGTTAAATCTGGTATGAATAAAAATTCTGACTATGAAAAACAGACATGCCCCATCTACTACATGACTCAGAGACCTGAATGTGCCATCAACATCACATACTGCTCTGTAGCAGCTTTCTGGTATGTCTGTAAGGCACAGTTAATGTTAAACAAAGAGCATAGAACCACTAGCTAGAAAGTTCTAAAAGCTGCCCATTTGAGCTGAATCTGCTTATGCAATGCAAGCTGCTAGGCTGAACATTTAAAAGTGATCCTAATTAAGCCAGGTGACGCCATGGGCTCATCTCAGAGTAGCGTCACAATCAAAGAAACACAGCCCCACCTCCAGTGGAGGCTTAAGAGGTGCAGATAGTCCGTCATCTTTCTGGCAGCCAGAGCACAGGCATGTGACCTGCACTGGCCAATCAGATACCCTTTGTATCTAATACTGAGAGTCTAGTGATGACGGTCTAATGAAGCACTGACCAATGGCAACAAGCATCCTGCCAGTTCTTACAGGTTCTTCCAGTCCAGGTCTTCAGTATTCTCAAAAATTCTAGAAGCTGCCTGATATCCTTCCAGTAAGGCTTTTTATGGTTCAGTTTGCCAAAGTTTATTTCTAGGGTTTCCAACCAAGAATTCTACTGGTAGGGTACAGATACTTATACAAATGCCAAGGAGACAGTGGCTGCATTTTCTCCAAGATTGCCAGCATTAGGATGTAGGAGCTGCTGGTATCAGCGCTGTCACCATGCGGAGAGAACTCTTCTGAGAATGAAACTGGGCAGACAGACTTTAAGATGACCCCTGCTGATCCCTGATTCCTGGGTACTCACGCCTTGGATAGACCCTTTGCCATGAGCACAGGTGGAACCCGTGACTTGTTTCTAATCAACAGAATACAAGTCACTTCTATGATTATGCTATTAATATTACATAAGACTGTAATTTCTGCCTCACAAGCAGACTCTTCTTTGCTGAAGGAAGATACCACATTGTAAGCTGCCCTAGGGAGACAGTCAAGTGGCAATGAACGGAGGGCAGCCTCCAGCCAACAGTGAGGCTCTTAGTCCAGCAACACAGAAGGAATTGAATTCTTCCCACAACCACAGGAGTTGGCATTGGATCCTTCCCCAGTCAAGCCTTCAGATAAGATTTCTGTACTGACACCTTTGTTGCAGTCTTGAGAGAGCCTGAAACCAAGGACCCAGATAAACCATACCTAGACTCCTGACCTATTAAACACTGTGAGATAGTAAATGTGGTTGTTTTAAGCCACTAGATTTGAGATCATTTATTACATAGCAATAGATAACTAACACAAAAGCCAAAACAGGGGTTGGGAGTGGGCGGTTAGTGAGATAGAGACAGGAGGGAGAAACAGAATCCTAATGACAGTAAGACCCTGAGTTTCATCATATCTGAAGTTCCTGGAACCTTAAAGTACACCACTGGAAATTTTAATAGTGTCCTTTTCTTTGATCACATTTGCTTGAGTTGGGTTTTTTACTTTTCAAAAAAATTTTATTTTAAATGTTTATGGGTACATAATAGGAGTATATATTTATGGAGTATATGAAATATTTGGGTATGGGTACACAATGCTTAATAATCACATCAGGGTAAATGGGGGTATCATTCACCCCAAGCATTTTAAAATAACTAAAAGCGCATAATTGGACTGTATGTAACACAAAGAACTGGGTTTCTTTAAATTGTAACCAAAAGACTCCTAGCCAAGGTGCCAAAAGATGACAGAGGCATTATAGAATCCAGCAGGCCTCAATCTCTCAAAGAGAATTTGGCTAAACACTCTATTTCAGCTCCAGGGTAGGCAGACCACAGGTGGAATGGAGGACCTGATGATTCTAGTAAGAGTCAAGAATGTTACCACACTGAAGAAATGCTAATGCAGATGTTCATCACTGAATGAATTCCCAGAACCTTATAACAGATACAGCTCCATTCCTCATGTGCAGGAGATAATAAAAATATTGTAAGAATTAAAAGAGAAAATACATACAAAAGAATCCTGTAGAATGGCTGACACATTGCAAGTAAATGAAATGTGAGTCAAAACTCAAACATCTCACTGTTTTAAAAACAGACGCACTATTTTTAAGTACTCATTTATTATGTCTTTTAAAGGGCTCTCTAAAATTTGTAGTTATGTTATTCAATAAGTTGTTAGCAAACACTTTCAAGGGGATTCCACGATTTACATAGTTCTGGAAGACGTGGACATGCCCTGACTGGCCTGAGCTTTAGCAACTCTCTCCTTGCACCTGCAGGTGATGGGTCAGGGACATGGAAACGGCAGCAGCCTGCCCATCAGCCAGACACAGACTTCAGCATTCGTCTTGTGCAATCTTTTAATTCTTCCAACAAGTCCATGACATGGGTACTATTACCGGTCTCATCTTACAGATGAGGGACTGATACCTAGAAAAGGAACTGAATCAAGGGCCTAGGACTATGAAGTACAGAGCTAGGAGGAAGAGGGAGTGGCACTCAAAAAAGGTGTGCTGAAAGGAGAATTCAGTAAGAAAGCCATCCCCAGTACTTCATCCCTGACGGATATACCTTCAGCTGGCCTTTGCTCAGCATCTATGTCTGGAAAGGTATAATTAGGGTTTATAATCTGTCATGGAGAACGTGAGAACAAGCGACAGTCTGACTAGAAGCCATATAACTGTTTACGTAAACACAAGTCTAACAATGTGTTTTGACCCACAAAACACTTTGAGAAAATGAAATCTATTGATTTCTAATTTGTATTCCTCAACAAAACTTTTCCAAAAACACTACACGCCTTCGAGTCTGCTGAAAGGTTTGCTTCACCAGATAGTTTTAATCTCCTTTATTATTTTCTGAGATCTTTTGTTGTCCCTTTCCCCTCTAACCCCTATTTTACTGTTGGTTCTTAGCTGAACGTTCAGAAAACTCAATCGCAACTAACATGTGAAAATGTAAAAAACCCAGATCAAAGGCGGACCTCAAGCCATTGTTAAAAATAAAGATCTCTGAAGAGGACCTTGAAATAATGCAGAGCACATAAAGAACACCTCTCTCATTACTTGGGCAGTTCACCTCTAGCCGAATGGGTGACAACAGCTCTGACGAGTCCTTTCAGACTGAAGAAGCAGAACAAGCCAGTCTGGCAGCATGGGAAATACCAAGACAAACCATGTGTGTTAAACAGTACACAATCAGCATGCTCAAGACCCTGGGTAGCAATCACAGGCAGTGCACTCAGAGACGCTGGAGTGGAATTTATGAATTTTAAATGAACTTTTACAGTTTCTTGGGGGCAAATCTTCAAAATTACTGCTGCAAGGTAAAAAGCTTGGAACTTAATGTTCCCAGACATGTTTTCACCCTTTCTGTATCTAACTACAATCCTCTCTGTGGCTGTAACTTCAGCCATTTCCCAATTCCTGCAAATACACCTTAAATCACTTGCCATGGAAGTCGTTTAATTCCTAAAGTGCAGATTCTCAGACCAGAGATTTGATAACTCCTGATCACGACTAACACAACTGTTATTCATGTAAAACACCTGATTGAGGAAAACAAAACCAAATTGTAGTCACAACAATAATGATAAAAAGGAAAATGTCTCTCCCTTTAGAAAAACCAGAGTTCTTCACTGCCCTTTGGCAAAGAAAGAAATGTACATGTACTATACCTTACACATAGCCTTTTCACAAACACAAGTTTCTCCCTTGCTACACCTTAAAAAGAACAAAAACAAGACAGAAAGCTCAGGGTAAAGATGAGAATTAGGAAAAATGAGTCAACGAAAAATGTGGTAAGATTCATAATAGTCTGGTCCTTAGGTTTCCACTCCCAATTAGAATCTAGACCTTTTTTACAGGAGTCACTGGTGGTTTGGATTTTTAAGTTTTTAGCTAATATTAAAACTGAATTTTTGAAAAGAAAATGTCACTGAGAGTTCATGATCCAAACAGTATTTAATATATAATTTTTTAAAGTCTGAGTTTCTGATGTGTTCTAACTGGTGTAACACTATTGCATCTGAAGTCGCAGATTTTATTCAGTAAGTTCTTACCCAGGGAACACTCAATTATAGCATCAGTTTGTCGAGGGCTTAGGATCCTGTAACTTCTGAGGGAGAATTCCTCAGTGTAATTAGGGAGGGAACTTAAACTATTCCACCAATACTGCTCACCAAATACGTGGCTGGATGGGCAGGCACTAAGGAATCCAACACTTACTCACTTGAAGTAAACTATCTTCCATGTCTAATGTGTCCTCACCTCCAATTCAGCAGCTCATAGTAGGGAAGAAAAGGGAAGGAGGCCACCCTGAGTCGGCCATCGAGCGATATAAACCAGACAGGAGTTCTATTAGAAGCCTACTTCACCATCTTTGTACATGTTGTATCGCTGAAATGACTTTAAGGTTACTCTTTAATGGAAAAATACCAAACATTAGTAAACAGTAAACTTCCATCAACACTACATTGGTTATTAGTAAAAAGATGGATCGGATAGTATTCATTTTTAATTCATAGACTCTACTTGTACATTCAATACAAAAGAGCATTGCAAGTTTATAAAGTCATTTTTCTGCTGCCTGCATAGTACTGAATTATTTAAAACTCATTTGAAAAACACACACACACCCCTGACAGTTTTTAAAATACTGTTTGACAAGAGCATTTTCAACATCTATAAAAATATGTGCTAGAAAAGCAGATTCTGTACACACTGTCTTTCATTAGCAAGTCCTAAAGTATTTTTACCTACTTTTGCATCACACTTCACAAAACTGCCTGAAAGAAGAGGATCCTCTGTTTAGAGTTCAAATTACTTGGTATATATCATGCAGTGAATTTATACCACCCTTTAAGTAAAATTAACTGGTTCGTCAAAATCTGTTCAATGTCAGTTACACTGAGGAATTCTCCCTCAAAAATTACAGGATCATAAGCCCTCAACAAACTGACACTATAATTGAATGTTCTCTGGGTAAGAACTCATTGAATGAAATCTACAACTACAGATGCAATTAGAACACATCAGAGAAACTCAGACATTTTAATAATTATATAATAAATACTGACTGGATCATATCTCAGTGAGGCTTTCTTTTAAAAAGAAAAGCTGTATAATATTAGTCAACAACTTTTAAAAACTCCAAAACAACAGTGACTCTTAAAACAGTCTTAAAACAGAAAAAGTTATCCTCTCCCAAAATACACATCATCCTCAAAGTTGACCTGGCTTCCTCCATATCTGTGGCTACATCTTTTTCAAATCTACTGTTTTAAGTATTCTTTCTAATTTTCTTAATTAAGCCTGCCACTGACTTGTCTACTTGTTTTTTCAAAGATATAGTTCTTCATGTATTAATTCTATCATTTTTTCCTTTTAGTTTATTAAAATTTGCCTTTATCATGATCAGTTCCATGTTCCTCTATTTATTTGTTCCTTTTCTAGCTCGTTAAAGACTAGTTACTTAGTCTTTAAAATTTTTTGGTATATAATAAAAAGCATTTAAAAGTTTGCCAAAGTCCACAGGTTTGATATGTAGTATTCTCAATATTTATGTCTGAAGTCTTTTTTAAAAAAAATTCCCCTTAATTAGGGAGTTAGTTCTCAAGTGATTATGACTATTGTTTTGCCTTTTCTTCATGTTCAGTTTTTAAAGTCATTATTACCTTGTGATGAGAATATGCCCTATACAGTTCTGTATTTTTAGAGAAGATTGAAGTTGCCTTTGTAGTCTAATCTTGTCATCTTTGTGTGAGACGAGGCAGGGCCATGCCCTGCACAACACTTGCAGGCGGAGCTTCCACCGTCCTAGTCCAGCTGCTCAGCTGCATTTTCAAGTCTTCTGCATGCTCCGTTTTCCCTTTTCTTGTTTGAAGCCCACACTCTGCCTTCTAGCTATGTGCTGAGATTTTGGATCTGACATCTTTCCTTGCTGCCCACTCCAAACTTCGGGACTTGGGTCCCTAACTCAGCTATTTTTACACTTTGCTATTTATCTTTAGCTGGGCCAGACACCCTAAACACTGGCTTTATTCAACAAATATTTATTGAGTAACTACAATGTACCAAGCCCTATTTTAGTCACTGAGGATAAGCAGAGAACAAGACTAATAGAGAATATCCTTGCCCTCTAGAACTTGGAAGAGACAAACAAGGGTGCAAAAATAGGGTGGTATGGTAGTCCCCACTTATCTGCTGTTTCACTTTCCACGGTTTCAGTTACCCATGGTCAACATTGGTCTGAAAATATTAAATGGAAAATTCTATAAATAAACACGTCTTATATCACACGCTGTTCTGAGTACTGTGATGAAATCTCACGCTGTCTTGCTCCATCCCACGTGGGACACAAATCATCCCTTTGTCCAGTGGATCCACGCTGCATACACTACCTGCCCATTGGTCACTTAACAGCCATCTCAGTTATTGGATTAAAAAAACACAGCATATATATTGTTCTGTACTATCTGTGGTGGTTTCTGGCATCCACTGGGAGTCTTCAACAGTATCTCCTGAAGATAATGGGGGAACTGCCATATATATGTATGTTTTAAGAACTAAATTTTTCCACGATAAATGATGCATGCTCCCTGTAGAAAATTTGGGGGGGAAAGGTTTAAAGGAAAAACTATAAATAATACCAATAATTCCACAACCTTGAGTTAACCACTATTAATATTTGATGTGTTTCTCTCTGGTCCTTTTTGTATGAGTATTTTTACTTTGAAAAAAATTGAAACCACTTTATATGTAATACTTTGTATTCTTCTTTCTACCCTTATTTTATCGTGTTTTCTAAGCCAACTAATATAATCTCTGACAATACCATTTTAATGACTGTACAATATTGTATCATGATGTATGACATGATTTATTGAGTCATGTACTACTGGATGTTTAGGGGGTTCCCCATTTTCTGATACATCATGACAATACATATGCTGGTATCAATCTTTTCATGTATTTCTGGCCATTTATACTTTAGATAGATTCTTAGAAAGGTAATTATTGAATCAAAGGGTATATTTGTAACCTTTTTACAAATCTTGATATACATGCTCAAATTACTCTCCAGAATGTTTATACCAATGCACAGCCCCAACAAAAGTTGATGTAAATTCCCATTTAACCCAAACCTCAACAGTAACAATTTTAAAATAATTTAATTTTCCATTATTTAACTAATAATGAGCTTTTTGGTTACCCAGTGTTATACAGAAAAGAAAACAAACAAACAAAACTAAGCTTTTATGTTAGACATTTATTGGTCACTGATAGATTTTTTCTATAAATTGCTTATTGATAGCTTTTGCCAATCTGCCTGTCAGTGTTTTTCTTGTAGTTAGTATTGTTCATCCTAAAGATGTAATTTATTTTTTTCTCATTTATTTCTGATTTTTGCCCTTTATTTTATCAAAAACAGCATATTATTTTTGTCTTCGTTTAAAATTATGTTCACTGTTTTTATACTTAGAAATTAAAATTTTCCTCACACATTCTTAGATATTTTTCAGATCTGGCTTATTACACATTCTAAACATCAGCAATTTGTTTTAGAGTCTAGTGAGGCAAAACTCTAACTTTAGTTTCTTCCAAATGGTTAAAAAATTCTTTAAGCAACATTGTTTAAAAACTCTTTTCTCTACTGATTTTTCACGTTATCTTTATCACATTTGTGGCCAATTATGTCATAAAAAGATGTGTGTCTTAGAATCAAGAAACTATGGCAATATAAATTACCGAAGTGACATATATTGCTAGAAATAAAACTTGTTATTTATTTGACCTGTGTGTTATAAATGACTACGAAATTAAAATGTTCTCCTCTTGAATTCAGAGGGGAACAATGTCCATTTAAAGAGAGATAAATTAGAATCAAATTATTTTATCTCTCATATAAGCTAATGAGAAGCCAACTTTAAATGGAGGGAACATTTATGCAGGCTGCAGCCTGTTCTCAGCTGGTTATCACAGAATAATTGATGTACTAATGATTTCAACTCATAGCACCAACTGTCTTCATTTTACTAATTTGAACCAAACCTGAATGTAAATGGAAACAGTCCTCATGCCTATTTAACTCCCATGACTTTTAACTAAAAATCACTTAATACTGCAGAAGCAGAAGAGGACACGGAAATTAGCAAATAAAAAACTCTCTATTTTAAAACATTCCTCCTTATACTGAAATGGGAAGAATTAAGTAAACACATTAGAAATCTCCAGAGATGTGATTTATCATCTTATTAGTTGAGAATGAATATTTAATTGTATAACATTTATCTCCAATAGTGTCTTCTAAAAAAATTCCAAACAGGCCAAAGTGCACATTCTAAATACTCCAAAGGGAAATACATTGCTTTAGCGGCTTCATGATTTTTGTAATGGAAAAATATTAGTCAGAAAAAAAAAAATCAAGTCAAAATAATTGCTACATTTGTAATTAACTTCTCATATTAAAAACACCCTTTTCCTGTAAAATACAGTTAACAGAGCTCATCAATTGAATTAGATCCATTTATTGATTATCACCTACTAACCCATGACATAGGCCTTTTCTTTAATTTTTAAAAATTTTACCGTTTTAAAATAACCTCCAGTCATCATTATCTGGGACATCCAACATAGTACTCAAGTCTCGCACCTGTCACCAAGTCACCAAAATTGATCATTAACAAGCCTAGTTAGTTAAGTACAGATTAGGTAGGTGTTATCATCCACACACCCACAATTATATCCCAGCATGATAGCCAATTAGTTTCAACCTGGGTAGTGAACCTTAGTCCGGATAACTGTTCAACTAGAAAAACAGCTGCTTCCTTGTTTCTACCTACCACTCTTCTCTGTTCTTCTGAGCAAGCGAATTGAGTAAAACAGACCCTAAACAAGGTCCGACTAATGTACAGACAGCAGGAGTCCTCCATGGCTAGCCCCTTCTGGTTGGTATAAAAATGTCTCATATCCCTGTGGTTTAATTCCACCTCTGTGTATGATGTGTACATTTTTAAATGGAACCACAGCAGGCCTGTCTAATTACAGAAGACAGTATGTGTTCATGCACCTAAATTTAAAACTTGCTTAGAAATCACGCCATGTGGCTAATTGAACACTGTTTCTGAAACACATGAGGGTCAATGAGAGTTAATGTTCACACATGCAGATGCTCAGGAATGATTTTATAACTCTTCATTAGAAATAAATAAAAATAAGTGTCACAGCCAAGAGGAACTCTTATGGACCGAACTGTGTCCTCTCAAAATTAATATGTTGAAGCTCTAACTCCCAGTGTGATGCTATTTAGAGATGGGGTCTTTGGGAGATATTTAGATTTAGATGAGGTTAGGAGGGTGGGGCCTTCGTGAAGGGATTAGTGACTTTATAAGAAGGGACATAAGACAGCTTGCTTTCTCGCTCTCTCCTTGCCACATGAGGACACCGTGAGAATGTAGCCTAGAAGAGAGGCCTCAACAAGAACCAACCATGATGGCAACCTGACCTCAGACTTCCAGCCTCCAGAAGTGTGAGAAATAAATTCCTGTTGTGTAAGCCACACAGTCTATGGTATTTGTTATGGCAGCCCAAGCTGACTAGGACAGGAATCTAAGACACACGGACTATTACCCAGTCATTAAAAGGATCATTACCCAGTCATTAAAAGGATATCCCAGATGGGTTCCTGGGATAGATAAAGGACATTAGGTAAAACTTAGGAAAACCTGAATAAGGTATGGACTTCAGTTAATAATGGTATGTCAATACTGGTTCATTAACTGTAAAAAAAAAAAAAAAAACAAAAGTATGCTAATGTTAAGACATTGATAATAGGTAAAACTGGGTGTGGGGTTTGGGGGAGCTTTCTATACATCTTGGCAATTTTTCTGTAAATCTAAATCCACTTTAAAAAATAGAATTTACTTAAAATACAGAAGTAAATAATAAAGCCTATATCTTCCATCTCCCACAAAACACAACCCATCGTATCATTGCTTTTTCTTTCTTTTTTTTTTTTTTTTGAGACGAAGTCTCACTCTTGTCACCCAGGCTGGACTGCAATGGCACGATCTCAGCTCACTACAACCTCCACCTCCCGGGTTCAAGCGATTTTCCTGTCTCAGCCTCCCGAGTAGCTGGGATTACAGGTGCCTGCCACCACGCCCAGCTAATTTTTGTATTTTTAGTAGAGACAGGGCTTCATCATGTTGGCCAGGCTGGTCTTGAACTCCTGACCTCAGGTGATCCACCTGCCTCAGCCTCCCAAAGTGCTGGGATTACAGGCGTGAGCCACTGCACCGGGCCCATATCATTTCTTTATTTTCAGTATAAAACACTTTCTGTTCTTAGCTATGATGTATGATAAATCTGTATCCATTAATGTCAACAAAAAAGAGATTCTCCATAAGCATCATCTATGCTATTACTTATAGAACCTAAAATCGTACTGTGTAGTTAAGGTCTATTACTATATATAATCTAATAAGAACCACTTGGTATTTGTGATCCCCACTTATTGAGACTGAACAATCACAGCTTCTTGAAAATACATAAAGGACAGAAACAGACAAATCACAGACAAGAAAACAGAACTGACTAAAAAGGAAATGTTAAAAGCGTCCCATTTCACTAATAAAGAACTGTAAGCAACAGCAGTGGAATAATTTTTGTTATTAATACATATCGAACTCCCAGAAAACGTTCAGACTGGCCAGGATGGGAAAGCCAGCACTTTCATGTGGTGCTGATGACCTATAAACTAGAACAAACATATAGAAAGCAAGTGACAGTGTGCATAAAGACACATGAAAATAGTTTCAGCACTTCACCTTGTTCTGGGAATCTACTCCAAGGACATACTCAGACCTGGGAGCCAAGACCTACAAATAATGCTGTGACAGACATCCTCATTTATAATCTGAATGATGAGGTAGTAAAATTAGTGTGTAAAATTAGTGAATCAGAAAATAAGCTAAGGAACTATAGGAGAAATCATTACCCAGTCATTAAAAAGGAGGCTCCTCTATCTGTGCTTATAGCACGTTAAACGAAAAAATTGAAAATACAGTTGAATACAAGGGTAGGGGTATGTAAGAGAATAATGCTAATAATTTTCTCTGGGTGGGAGATTGGGCAGTGATATGGTTAGGCTTTGTGTCCCCATCCAAATCTCATCTTGAATTGTAATGCTCATAATCCCCAAGTGTCAAGTGAGAGACCAGGTGGAGGCAATTGAATCATGGGGGTGGTTCCCCCCATGCTGTTCTCCTGTTACTGAGTGAGTTCTCACGAGATCTGGTGGTTTTATAAGGGACTCCTCTCCCTTCTCTTGGCACTTCTCCTTCCTGTCACACCGTGAAGACGGTGCCTTGCTTCCCCTTCATCTTCCATCATGATTGTAAGTTTCCTGAGGCCTCCCCAGCCATGTGGAACTGTGAGCCAATCAAACCTCTTTCCTTTATAAATTACCCAGTCTTGAGCAGTTCTTTACAGCAGTATGAAAATGAACTAATACAGGCAGTTTGGTTTCTTCATCATATATTTGTATGTCTGCAACTTTTCTACAAGGAATATGTTGTTCTTTCAATCAGAGGTTCAGAAATAAGGTTACCTTTTCACTTAGCCACTACTTTCTTCTCAGCTTATTTATGTATTTCAACCAGTATTTAAAAGAAGTTGTTGTACTAAATCTCTTTGAAAAGAACACCTAAAGAAAACTCAGTAGTCAGATGAAACTGTCTTTTCTGTTCTCAACGCGTCCCCAGTTGTGCTCTAAGTTCTTCCCACGGTGGGTCAGGGAATGGGAAGATCATTGTCCAGCTGTTCAGGACAGGGCTGGGGCTTCTCTCTCTCCCCACAGAATTGGACTTCAGAGGCAGAAATGATTAATACACCTCCGTTCTCTCAAGGAGTTCCAATTGTAGTGGGAGGGAAAGTCCCTTGCCTCAAAATTTCTCCTTCTCATCTCATAAAATCTAACTCAAGGGAATCATTGTTTTGGGTTAAATATTGCTCTCACCTTGAGTTCTGCTCAACTGTAAACCCTGCTGGGAGGTAGGACAAATTAACTCTTTCATATGACTCAAATAACTTTCCTTTGTGGGAGTCTGTAAAGAGGAAAGGGAGGAATTACACATAAACGAACATTCAAGAAATGCAGAAGAAAAAATTCCCCTACTTCACCAATCTGCTTGGGACAGTCCTGGAATGTTGACTGAAACTGAACTCTAGCAAACTAGGAAAACATGTTTCCGTGAAATGAAACAGGGTATCATTCTATATACACTTGCCATCCAAGCTTATTAGAAAAATGCAACAATCCAAGTAGATACAAAGACAAAAGATGCAATCCTACAATATAAACAGAAAACCATGCTTCAGAAAATGCTCATCCTTGACAACAAACAAATGTGTGTTTATAAACACATGGACATGCACACACAGGCCAATCTGTGCTCAACTTGACCAAAATAACACAATAAATTGACATAACTTCTTGAAAAATAACCTAAACCTTCCTTTAGAAACCTAAATCTGAGACAGCTGCCCTTCTCCCCTCTCAAAGAGCTGCCACAGACACAAACCCAACTCTGAGAAGACGAAAATTCCTTCTGGAGTCCTCATCCATCAGGTTATTTTTGATGAAGGAGGTTTCTCTTCCAAGAATGATTAATTTTGGTATTGCTGAATTTCTATGTTTGTCACTTGCTTATTTATATGAACTCCCAATGTATCTTTTGACCCTATATCCACTGGTTTTTATTTTCTACTAAGCTGTCAGAAATACTTTTACATTTCAAACAATTTAGAAAGGAATGTTATACTTTCATTTGGGAAAATGTATTAAATTTTATACCTCATTTTCTCCTTTGCTCTAGATAACCCTTTCTTTTTGCATTTTTAAAGGGTTTTATTAATAACTTTGTGTATAACTGGACAACTGTTATTAGCATTTCTGGCTCAGGTGAAGTCTAAATCCGTAAGCACACATTTCTGTATACGGACAACTATCTTGAGAGCTGGCACACTCATTAGTAAGCCTCGTGAACAAACAGTACTTGTTCTAACAAAAGACAATAAATTAGCAGAAATCTATGATCATGGCCTGTTCTTCTCATTGCCACCAGAGTCCTGGCAATCTAATTCCCTCTTCCACTGAAGGCAATAAATGATGCTCATCCCACACACATATTTAAATCTAGCTTAAGCAACTAGTAGATGGTTTAAAGCAGCATGTCTCAAAATTTGTGTACTGTGTTCCACATAAAAACTTATTTTAGACTTCACCCGGCACATATACAAACACAGCTGAAATCAGAGGTCCTTGAAATAATACTTACCCTTTCTATATGTAACACTAATATTTCTACGTCTGGTTTTTTTTTTTTTTTTTTGAATGCCAGTTGTGACACACTATATTGATTTCACATCCTAACAAACCCAAAAGTGCTTTTCTTTTTCCACAAGCATCTTTCTTTGCTATACAGCTGAAGTGCTTTATGTGTATTTCACATTTCATCACACAGTGTATTAAAAAGATGTGGACTAATTTTGGTGTTTAATAAAATTAGGAATTTTACCACTTTGCCAAAGATATTCCTAAAAACTTGTCCTAACAAGTTCTAACTGTGAGTTAGAACCCACAGTTGAAAACCATTGATATAAAACTCCGTTACTTGATGGGTGATGTTGTTAGGACTCACAGTAGCACAGCAGCTCAGTACGGATCTGTCCCCAAGACTCTTTCACTCTCTTCTCTTCACTCTGCTCTCCCCGACTCCTCAACCCTGTCCTTTGCACACTTTTCATTCTACTTTTCCTATATTCATTCAACTCATGGTTGCCATTATCACTTCTACAGAACAAGTCTCCCCAAATCTAGTGGGACCAAGAAACGTTTTCTTGGACTCACAGATTCTGTGAGTCAGGAATTCAAAAGAAGCATACGGGGTGGTTGGTCTCTGCTCCATGATGTCAGCAGCCTCAGCAGAGAAAACTGGAGGTAACTTGTGGGCTCTATCAAAGGCCACATACTCACATGTCTGGCTTTGATGCCACTGATGGCCGGGCCTCTTCCTCACAGCCTGGTGACATCAGGAAACCTGCAGGCTTTTGATATGGGCTCCAGAGACAAGCGTTTCAGCTCACAAGGCAAGAAAATTCTTGTTTCAGAAGCAATGTGATACTTAACACTGGATTCTATTGGTTACAGCAAGACACAAATCCACCCAACTAGCAGACAGGTGAACTGGACTCCACCTCTTAATGGCTGAGTGGGAAAGTGTGAAAAGAACATGGGGGGCTGAAGCTATTGTTACAGTTATCTTCTAAATTGCTAGCAGCCATTCTTCTTTATACAAAGAGTTAACAGTTCAAGTCCACAGATCTTAACTGGCAACTTCAGTGATTATATATAATTTTACATACTCTACTGCTTCCCTCTCCCTCCCATCCCTAACTACATGAAGCTCCCTTGGAAGCTCCCAGGTTGCAAATAACCATCTCTCCTTTCATACAAGCTAAACAGTCCTCCTGTGACTAGAGAGGTAGCATCAGCGTTTAAAGCAGCAATTCTCAAAATGTGCTCTATGAATCACGAGAAGGCCCTAAGACCCCTCCAGAGGTTCACAAAGTCAAAACTATTTTCACAGCAACATTAAGACATGATCTGCCCTTTAAAAAAAAAAACATGTTGACATTTACATTAATGGCACAAAAGCAAGAAGACAGTTGCTGATGCCTTAGCACGAGTCCAGTGAATCAAGGCAGTGGCCCCAAACAATACCAATAGTCATTGTACTCTTTACAGACACATATTCATGGTTTTCAGGAATATCTTTGACAAAGTGGTAAAATTCCTAATTTTATTAAACACCAAAGATTAGTCCACATCTTTTTAATACACTGTGTGATGAAATGTGAAATACACATAAAGCACTTCAGCTGTATAGCAAAGAAAGATGCTTGTGGGAAAAGAAAAGCGCTTTTGGGTTTGTTTGAGCTGTGAGATGAACGAGCCATTGTTTTCATGGGCCCTCCCCACTTTCCCCTGCCATGTTTACTTAAAAGAAAAACTAATGAACTAAGGTTTAAATAAAATGGAAAATGGCTCACATTTTCTAAAAAATAAAGCAAGACTTTAAGGAAAATGACGAATGAATTTGTTGTCAATGATAAGATCTGAGCACTGAAGTGAAAATTAGAATTTTGGAAAACTTCTATCTGGCACTGTAAGCTTGATAACTTCCCAATACTTAAAGAGTTTTCTGATGAGATCAGTGGTGACATAAACAAATGTGATATTTTGATATTGTATAATTAAGTCAATATTTACAAAGTCTACATCATCAGTAAACCACTATTTCCAAATAATCAATGCATAATATTAGAAAATCATAGATGGGGAAAAGATCTATTCAAACTTCACGACAGATCAACAGGTTTTAATGTTACAGAATGTGGTCAGGTTCACGGATATGGTTTCAGGTTCCACCTTGGAACTAACCTAACCTTCAAGAAACTACCACATGCCAACTTTTGATGTAGTGCAAAGAGGAATACCCACGATTATCTGAAAAAGCTGCTAAAACAATCCCTCTTACCCTTCCCAAGTACATACCTGTGTGAGGCCAAACTGACACTCAACCAAAATGATACAGCTCTAGGAGTTAACACAGAAGCAAATATGGAAAAGATATTTTTTTTTTTTACTAAGCCAAACATTAAAAGTTTTGCAAAAATATTGTCATTCATCTCATTTTGTTTGAAAACTATCTTAATTTTTCATAAACATATTTATGTGAACACATATTGTGCTTACTACTGATATTTATTTATTTTTTTAATATATTTAAAAACAAAACCAACCTCCCCCCAAGTAACCCCCAAACAAACAAAAAACCAGAGTAAATAAAATTTACAGTGAATATACCCAGCAAACATCTGTATGTGCAATTAAATACTGTGTCTGTTACTGCGGCACGAACCTCAAACAATATACAAGTGTTCTGGGGGGGCCAGGGGAGTCCCAAGTTTTAACTCTGTGGGGTCTAGGAAGACAACATGGGGAAGTGAGAGAATGGGGAACTCAATTTTGTTTATCTTAATTATGTCCATATAAATATATTCATAAAGACCAAAAAAGGAAAGGAAGCTTGGGATGTTAAGGTAATAGGAGGAGAGTGTGGGACTTTCCCAATTCTACCTGACCAAAATTATGAGAGAAATTAATTTTATGATGGGAGAAGAGATTTAAAAAATGATAGAAGAGGATGGGGGCCGGGCACAGTGGCTCACACCTGTCATCCCAGCACTTTGGGAGGCCAAGGTGGGTGGATCACCTGAGGTCAGGAGATTGAGACCAGCCTGGCCAATATGGTGAAACTCCGTCTCTACTAAAAACACAAAAATTAGCCAGGCATAGTGGCACATGTCTGTAGTGCCAGCTACTTGGGAGACTGAGGCAGAAGAATCACTTGAACCCAGAAGCTGGAGGCTGCAGTGAGCCAAGATCGTGCCACTGCACTCCAGCTTGGGCAACAAGAGCGAAACTCCGTCTCAAAAAAAAAAAAAAAAAAGAAGAGGACAGGATGGGAAGAAGAGTGATGCAAGGGTGAGGGTCAACCAGGGAAAAAGAGGGGACCCATGGCAGGGGAGCAAGAAGGAGTCCAATGCCAGTGTGGGTATTTGTCTATTTCCATCTTCATCACTGTCTTAGGCTCCAGTTTAACATCAGTCTCCTTACTTGCCTCTGTCCATGGTCTGTCAGGATCCTTCAACCCCCTCCACCCTGCCCTTGCTCCTTCTGTGGCAGTCCCTTTCCCCTCCTCCATTTATTGGGAGCTGGCTCGCTCCAGGATCCTCAGGTCATAGTTCTTTTTGGCCATTCGAAGTTTGAAGCGACTCACGGGGTTGTTGAGACGAAGGGAGGCATTTTGGGCAGCCAGGGGGCTGGGGAACACAGCCACAATGGTGTACAAGGCAGCGAGGTCCGAGTGGCGGCCATTCTCAGCAGTCCCACTGTTGTCCCCCCCACCCCCTCCAGGCAGCCCCTGAGCATCCTTGAGCCACTGGATCTTGGCGCCGGACATGGCAAGCTGCGTGAAGAGTTTGTCCGCCTCGGTACGGGTGATGCCCTCAGGGAGATCTGTCACCTCCAGCACCTGCCCCAGGACAACATCTGCTGTCCCCAGGTCAGTGGAGGCAGATTTGAGTGCTTGTCTCTTGCCCCGGTTTCCATGCTTCAATCCACTCTGTCCCTGGTGCACCGTGTAAGTTGACTGGCCATGGAACAAGGGAGGGCAGATGGACAGATTGTACTGTAATGGCTGGCCCAAAACGGAGTAGCGCCCATCACCCTGTGCTGGACCCCCAGGCCGGGGGAACTGTGTGAGGACAGGCAGGGGACTGAGTCCTGTGCAGACGCTGCTGAGGCTGGTGACAGGAGAGGGTGCTGGAGACTGGGTAGGAGATGTGACAGGGCTGCTGCTCATTTGTGTGTTGGCCTGGGGGCTGCTGTCAGGACTGTACAGGTCTCCAGGCTTCTGCCCCCGCTGGTCCATGCTGTAGTATTTACAATGACTCCACTGGACCATGGATGGGTTCTGAGGGGGCTGAGGTCCATTAGGGACATTCAGCTGCATGACCACCACACCTGGTCCAGAAGGTGACACTCCTGAGTACTGCTGTGGCATCTGTGGTGGACTGCAGGGAGAGGGAGACTGAGGCATCTGGTACTGCTCAGAGCCAGGGGGTTGCAGAAACCCTACAGAAGGGCTCGTACCATTCTGCTGAGCAGGTGGGATCATGCTATAGTACACTGGTTAACTTCCTGTGCTTCAGTTTCTTCATCTCTTCAGTGGTAGAAATAATAATTTCTTCTTCACAAAGTAGGTGTAAGAATGATATGAGATAATAGATGTAAAGAGTTTAAATGGTTTTTGGCATGTAGGAAGTTCCCAATACACCAGTCATTCCTATTATGGTCCATGAACTGTCACTGGGCCTTGGAAATGCCTCTCCTGTGAGGCTGCTCTTTTTGATTCTCTCAGTCACTGCACTAGTTCTAGCCTTCAGTTTCTTCTCTTATCTATGTCAACAGTGTAAACGGACACCTGCCACCAATTCTGCAAATCTTTATACTATTCCTGGCCTCCTGTCCTAAACCACATATTAATTCATGGCTTTTCCTTCTCAGAAACCAAAGCCGTGTGTGTCCATTCTGACTACAAGCCCCGTCTAAATTTATTAACCCGCCATCCAAAGCCCTTTATGATTTAGTCTCTTCTCTATGGTTTTGCTTCTTCCCAACTTGGAGTTTATAAAATGTACCATGAAGAACATTTGTTCTGTAGATTGCTTCACGCTAGTGCTAAAACAAAACGGTGCTATCGTCAAACAAATTTGGGAAACTAATTGGCAAATCCGATTTCCATCTTGCAGTCTTTTCAGAATCCTTCACATGTTCATGTGCACTGTGCCTTTGCAGGAACACAGAACATCACATGAGCTGAAGTTTACTGACCAGGAAGCCCTGTTTCAGGATACATCTCAAGGAACTAGTGGTCAAAAGGACACATCTGAAGGAACACCACTAGCTTTATGTCCCAGCATTTGTGGAGAGATTGTGATTTCATAATTTTGCCGTGCTTCCTAGTATTTGTTCTTTCTCTTCTCCTTTCAAAGAGCAGTCTGTCTCACCATCTGCCCTATTATTTCCAAACACTCAATATACATACCCTCTCCTCTGCAAAGCCTCCTAATTTCTCAAATCAGAGTTACTTTCCTTTTCTGTTCCTCTACTTTTATTGAACTAACATTCCCACCTTCTGTTTTGGTTTGGTGGGTAGTTAGTGTTTCTTTTGCTAAACTGTGAAGTCTCTATGGGTAGGGAAATAGTGTATTGATTTAGGTCAACATTTAACAAGGATCTCAAAAGCACAGGCACATGAGGGAATAAACATTCTTTTTTACTAAAGATTTAATTCAACATTGTTCAAGATTGCTACCTCCTTACATTTGAGTGAGATACCAAGTTCTAAAACAACGAGATATCACTCCACCTTATAATGGAAAGAATAAAGTTAAAATACCTGAGAGAGGTCATAAAACAATCTCGCAAGCCATTTCAAGCCAAACAGCAACCATGGAAACAACTGATGCTCTTTAACTTATGTCCATTTAACAACAAATATTTACTAAGTGCCTAGTTTGGGTCAGGCAGATGGTTAAGATACAAAGGTAAATTAGAAACAGTCCCTAAAGAAGCTCATAGCCTAGAAAGAAAGTGAAAAACACAGAAAAATTATGATGGAGGAAGTGCTTATGGTAGATAAATCTACAAACACTATAGAAGCAAAGACAAAGAAGTAATTAACACTGCCTGGAGGAATCAGGGAAAGTAGCACACAATAGATATTGTGTGATTTGGGTTTTGAATAACCAGGAATTCACAAGGAGAGAATAAAAGGCATGCCAGGGAGAGGGAAGAGAGGCACGCACACACACAGGCCGAGACACATGTGATTGGCATTGAGTTTGAATTTCCACCGCTTCCTATTTTTTGTTTATGCTGTAGTAGGCTGAATAATGGTTCCCCAAAGACATCTACATCTAAATCCCTGGAACTGATGAATGTAACCATATATGGCAAGGATTCAGCAAGTGTGATTAAGTTAAGGATCTTGAGGTGCAGAGATCATCCAGGATTACCAGGGTGACTCCTAAATGCCATCACATGTGTCCTGATGAGAAAGAGACAGAGGGATATTTGACACAGATAGAAAAGGAGAAGCCCACGTGACCTGGGACACAGAGATGGAGGGATGCAGCCCCAAGCCAAGGAATGCCAGCAGCCACCAGGAGCTGGAAGGAGTAAGGAATAGTTTCTCCCCTACGAACTGCTCTAGAGTCTAGGGGGAACTCCACCTGACAACACCAACCGTAGAAGGAATTTATGTTATTTTAAACCCCCAAGTTTGTGGTACTTTGTTACAGCAACAATAAGAAACTAATAAAGATGCTGTCTACTATCTGCCTCTAATAGCATTTCCTGACATCCACAGAGAACACTGGAGTAGCCTCACACGCTTTGTCCCCGAAGCCTACCTCCTATAGTCATCCTAGGTAATGTCACTATCCATGCAGATAATCTTCCCGATATGACTTGGCTCTGTGTCCCCACCCAAACCTCATCTTGAATCATAATCTGAATATACTCCTCATGTGTCAAGGGGGTCCTGGTGGGAGGTGAGTGGAACATGGGTGCAGTTTCCCCCATGCTGTTCTCATGATAGTGAGTTATCAGGAGATCTGCTTGTTTGATAAGTGTCTGGTACTTCCCCTGTGCTCTCTCTCATACCTGCCACCATGTAGGACGACCTTGAATCACCTCCAGCTTTTGCCATAATTGTAAGTTTCCTGAGGCCTCCTCAGCCATGGGGAGCTGTGAGTTAATTAAACCTCTTCGGTGTATAAATTATCCAGTCTCAGATATTCTTTACAGCAGTGTGAAAACAGACCCACCCAACATCTTAAATTCACAACCCCTTGAACACCTCCTTGACTCCCACAACCTTTTCTTCTCCCATGTCTCAATTTCATACCACCATAGACATGCTCAGGGCCATGTCACCAGCAAAACCAACTCCAGCATCCTCTCCTCTGACTACCAGTTCCTATTCTCACAGCTTTCTCAGTTTTCAAACTTGACAAAACCTCCTATCTCTTAATTCCTCCATTATCCTGCAGTCTACAAGGTTCTTCAGCTCCATGACTTTCCCTTCCCCAGAGTCATCACTGCACCAACCCCCTCTCAACAGAAACATGCAGATTTGGCAAGAAGCTCATGAGGCATCAGGTCCCTCACTTGCCTGGGCTCCTTCAGGGCTATGGGAGGGGTCCCAGCAACATGTTCACATGGTCATATTTCTTTTATACTTGTGAAAGTGAGATATCTTAACCACAACCTACTAAAACTGCTGTCTCTTTCCACTCTACCTCCCCCTCTGTCACACTTCCTCCCATATCAGTTGTCACTGGAGTAGCCGTAGGCATTTTTGGGATTCAGCTAAAGGGACGTTGAGTTGAGGATACATTTGGTTTGGGTTCAGCATGGTAAATGTATGTGGTTTGTGGTCATTTCTGTGCATAGCTGAGTCACTGCCAGTCTTTACAGTGCAAAAATGGCTTCCAGAAATACTCTTAATGCCCACTGTGCATTTGTGACCCAGATGATAACAGGATATGCAGGAGCAGCGGTCTTAATGCCCACTGTGCATCTGTAACCCAGATGATAACAGGATATGCAGAAGCAGCGGTCTTAATGCCCACTGTGCATCTGTAACCCAGATGATAACAGGATATGCAAGAGCAGCGGTCCGAGAGCACTCTCAAGTGTCCTATGGCAGCCGGCACTTGCAGTAAAGTCATCATGCTGGAATCAGGATCCAGTGTCGGGAAAAATCTTCCAATCACCAAGCATGTAAAACTGTAAGAAGAGGATTCACTTCTCATTCACATAGTCAAAACTGAAACTAGAGGCTCTCCCACATCAGGAACATCTATGATAATGCAGTATATGCAATTATAAATGTACCATGTTCCTTTCCTTTTTGGAGAAACCTGCAAACTAACTTTATCAGAATTCCTAGGTTTATAATTCTGAAACAAAATTATATGCAAATCACATCAAAAAGTATAAACAAATAATCAGTAGGACTTTGGCTTTCTGACAATTAATGAAGAGGAATGCATCACAAGAACATTAATAAAGTACTTAAATTACTTGCTGATTGAAGAACAAAGTATATCAATGAAGAAAACTAAAACCTGCACTTTGCCACTAAAGGTCAATGACAACATTCAATTCAATTCAAAAAACATTTGATATTGATCACTTTACAAAAAAAAAAACTTGAAAAGTACTGAAATTTTACAGCTTGATTGTAAAAAGAACCTTGATGGAGGCTTTCCAAAGTTGGACAGTGATTCTAAAAATTTACATGATGAGCTATGAAGAAAGCTCTTCTAAACTCTTAATAATAGAAAACTAATTTTGAGCCACCATGATGTTCTCTCTATGGAAATACTATTGCCAGATTATTTTCATATGAAAAAAGAGATCAAAAAGCATGCAGCAAAACCTGTGGGGGAAAATATTACAGAGGTATGTCAGGGAATTAATATTATATTATTTTTATGGATTTCATGCTTATAATATTTGTCAGCTCTTAAAATTTTATGAATGGTCTTTCCCTTTCTCCTTTAAAATTTTTACTTTTTTGTGCAGTTTTGTACCTTTTTCCTAAGGAGAACCCACAAAACCAAACAAGCTTGAAGTCTGTAAAACTAAGATCAGCCTTTGTCAAACATTCATCTTCCTCAATTCCTTGCCTTGGGGTCTTAACCCTCAACTCCGAATTAATCTCATCAAACAAGTGTAAAAAGAATAACCAATGAGAAAGTCATCCTTTATAAGTCTCCCTAAAATAAACAATCCAGACAAGGATAACCACTGATCTATACAAAAACCATAAGACAAAAAGTTACTGGAAACAAGTTATCTGCATGGTGTCCAAGTGTCACCTCATATAGTACTTGCTAATTCCAAAGGGATAAATGTGCCCTTATAATGGAGACTACCTTAACCAAGTAATTAAACTTACAATTCCTAACAGAGGAGCCACCTAGCATGTATGTCCTTCCTGATGTAATGAAACATGTATCATCCCTATGGAGTATTATTGCCAAAAAAGAGCCAGTTTAATCTGAATCTAATTAAGCCTTTAGACTTAACTTTCAGTTTCCAGAAATGCAAGGGATAGAGGGACAAGTTAAACAAGCCCCAAAGGAAACAAGGAGACGAGTCTAGAGTGTGGGATATTCTAGAAAACAAGAGATCTGATATCTTTAAAATGTCAATTTCATGGAAAAATAAAAAGGTGGGAAGACCGTCTTAGAATACAAGAATAAATAAATATAATAATCAAAGGTAATACGTGAATTTTGGATCCTGGTTCTCCTTGGGCCACAACAACAGTTATGAAAGACATTTTGAACACTGGGAGAATCTGAACATGAACCAATTACTAAACAACATTAAAGAATTACTGTTAATTTTCCTTTGCATGACAACAGTAATGTGGTTTTGCAAAATTATATTTTTATGTTTAAGAGATGCCTGATGAAGTTTTTAGGGGTGAAGTTACTATGTTTACAACTTACTGTCATATGGTGCATCAACTTTTCTTTATGTTTGAAAATTTATAAATTTATAAATATTTTTGAAAATAAAAAATTGAAACAAGTAGAAAAATAAATTGAAAATAAAATTTAAATTGAAAAATAAGTAAATTGAAAATCTGTATAATAAAAAATGGAAACAAGTAAAAAAATATATATTTTTTTATCTCATTTGAACAATCTAGCCAAAGAGTTTTTAGTTGGGTCAAAGTAATTTTATTCTTGTCAAATATTAGCAATGAAACAGTATCTAAAGCCTAGGGGGTAATGCTTTCAGCTGCCATATTTTACCAAATACAGTGGATCCTTGAACAACATGGGTGTGAACTATGCAGGTCCACTTACATGAGGATTTTCTTCCACCTCTGCTACCCATGAGACAATAAGACCAACTCCTTCTCCTCTTCCTCCTCCTCCTCTATGTGAAGATGATGAGGATAAAGACCTTTATAATGATCCACTTCCACTTAACAAATAGTGCATACATTTTCTCTTCCTTATGATGATCTTAAAAACATTTTATTTTCTCTAGCTGACTGTAACAATACAGTATATGATACATATAACATACAAAATGTGTGTATGTTATCGGTAAAGCCTTGCCAGTTTTTGGGTAGGTTGACTTACCAGTCAACAGTAGGTTATTGACAGTTAAGTCTCTGGAGTGTCAAAAATCATCCACGAATTAATCAGCTACATGGGGGCTCAGCACTCCTAACCCCCACGTTGCTCAAGGGTCAACTGTAATACCCCAGGGTCCAAACGCAGCCAAGGCTTGCTTGTTAGTGTTTCAGAGTGGCTTGTGGGCATTTTTAGACTTTAGTGTTTCAGAGTGGCTTGTGGGCATTTTTAGACTGCTGTCATTAAGGATGAACAAAGTCAGCTAGGAGCAAAGGAAAGCAGGGAGTGGAAGTCAAACAAACAAAAGTACATAACAGCTGATGTATTAATTTTAGAAAGAAAAAGAAATTAGGTATGATTCTATTTAGGAACAGTGTACACATCCAGAGATTTACTTCGTAATAAAAGGGCTGAGTACTTCTTAATTGTGTATAAAGAGGTCATTCACATATGACTCCTTAAAACTGACTTACTAAACAGAGAAGGTAAGTAACATCCCATTTCACAGGTGAGGAAAATGAGGCTCGGAAAGGCTATGTACCTTGCCCGAGATCCCACGGCCAGGAGGTGGGCCTGGCCCCCTCACATTCAACTGCTCTCCTCTAGCACAGTTGCTGAGTGCTTCTTTTACTCTGGGTGATGTTCATGATTCTCCACTTTGGTTTTCTGTCTAGATGGCCTAAGGCTCAGGTGAGAACACACAGAGGTCCATAATCTGGCTAGAAGGTAAAACCAGGCAACACATCCCCCTTCTTTCCATCAACAGAATCTTGGGGGTAGGAGGTAGGAAGGGACAGGAGCCCGGTCTAGGAAGGAGGCACCAGAGGTGGACTGCACATCTCCCTCCTTGG
Organism: Trachypithecus francoisi; assembly: GCF_009764315.1. Taxonomy (NCBI): domain Eukaryota; kingdom Metazoa; phylum Chordata; class Mammalia; order Primates; family Cercopithecidae; genus Trachypithecus; species Trachypithecus francoisi. Next base: position 14,004,778 of record NW_022681458.1, read on the forward strand.
ACGCCTCTTCAGACACTATCACCTATCAGGGTCCCAGGACATGAAGGAAAATGGAAAGCCACGTGTGAAGCAGAGCAACCTCTGAAGTAAGCACACACAGAGACTGTGAGAAGCAAAAGCACCACGTGAATGAGTGAGATTGCTTCACTCTGGCATCAAGTCCACACCCCTCATACTCCTCACAATGCCTATTTGGAGTGGCTTTCCTTCATGAAACTCTGTAACTGTAACCACGGAAATTACTAATTCCGTGGCTTTCATAAAACACAGAGGTCCACCAAATGTTTGCTTTGGCAGATTTTTTTTTTCCTCCCAAAGGGCAGCCCATACAGTCCTGCAATAAAGCAAGCTTTGTTGTAAAGATTTACAGTGTTTTCCCAATGAAAATTCTAATTGACAACCATCAGGCAAATAACAATGCATTGCAAAGAGAGCTCCAGTTTCACCCATTCTTCCAAGATCCGTCTCAAAGAAGTATTCACTGCTTAGGTTTCCTGGACCGGTGTTTAGTGTAGTCTTTATCTGGATACATGCATAAGTAGATGCTTGTATATTAGAAGTTTATCATTCACAGCAGTCAAATCTTAACAATCAAAAGACTTCAAATTCAAAGACAGGAAATTTCATTTACTTCCCAAGCTCAGAATTACCGGTCCCTCCACACAGAATATGCATATGACACAAAAACACAACCATGCCTTTTCCATGTAAGTTGGGGGGAACCCTAAAAAGTGAAATGCATAAAAAGCTCTTCAGAAATAGTTGCATAAGAATATCAAATGCACTGTTATTCAATGGATTCATCACAGGATAAAAGTTCAAATAGCAGAGGGAGTGATTTTCATATGAATGCTGGGTGTTGCCAGTCACATACAAGAGCCTACCATTGACACAGAGAACCAAGTCACATCAAGCAAGTCAGAGGAGCAGTGAGTGACAAGGTATAGAGAGGGCTGTTCAGATAAGGGACAGACATTACTGGATGCTTTTTCAAAGAAAACTTTGAAGATTTTGTTAGACTTTCTTCGTGGAACTGTCAAAAGTAGCAGTGCAATTGTAAATGAGTGGTACTCAGGGGCCATATCACTGCCATTTATAGGCCAGCTGCCAGGGGCTGCCCGTGATGGGAAATTAGCATTAAAGAAGGACCTGGAGTTACCGGGCTGACACACAGCCCAATGAGAATACTCTCGCATAAGGTAAGACACCCAGCACAGTCACACAAATCAAAACCAAAATAAAAACTGTCTGTAAAGAACAGTAGCAAACAGAAATCTTCCTTCTTTCTGAACCTTCCTGAATCTCACCCTTCGCCAACGTCCAGTCCCACAGTAAAAACAAACATCATGTATTTCCAGTTGTACAAGACAGATTAAGGAAAGTGAAGCTGGTGGAACAGGCGGACAAATAACACAACTTATCCTCCTTTTTCTAAACAAAAAGCAGAGAAAGGAACCAAAGGAAGAAAGTGCAGCATGAATAGGCAGGAGCCCCAGACAGGAGTCGGGGGCCTGAATCCTCATGAGGCTGGTGTCTACCACAAACTGTTTGTTGACAAATCTCTTAACCTTCCGAATTTCCAAGTCCTTCTCTGTAAGGGAAAAAATTCATCTAGATCAGCAGTTCTGAAACTGCACTTCCTGGAGCTCTAGGGTTTGGTGGAGGTGCCTCCTCTGAGGAAGCCACAGCAACATGGGAGTACGGTGAAAGGGGCCCCATGCCACCTCTCAACCCAAAAGACTTCAGAGCTGATCCATTTCACATTTTGAGTGTCAAGTAAAGCCTTTTGTTTAAAAAGTTCTATTACCAAGACAATTGACAGCTAAAATGGCTTAAAAGCATTAGATCTGCCGGGCGCGGTGGCTCATGCCTGTAATCTCAGCACTTTGGGAGGCCAAGGTGGGCGGATCACGAGGTCAAGAGATGGAGACCATCCTGGCCAACATGGTGAAACCCTGTCTCTACTAAAAATACAAAAATTAACTGGGCGTGGTGGCGGGAGCTGTAATCCCAGCTACTTGGGAGGCTGAGGCGGGATAATTGCTTGAACCGGGGAGGTGGAGGTTGCAGTGAGCTGAGATCACGCCACTGCACTCCAACCTGGGTAACAGAGTGAGACTCCGTCTCAGAAACAGACAGACAAAAAAAAAAAAAAGCATTAAAAAGCATTAGATCAACATACCGTATAGCTTTTTAATCTTTATAGTTATATGGTTTCTATGTGCTTCTTTGGAATATTGCTTTCAGAATTAACCAGCTGATTGGCCAGTTAATATTGATCCTCAAATCTGTATAACAGTTTCTCCTAGTCAAAAAACGAGGAATCTGCAACTCAGTTAGGACAAGTAACCCACAATTATACAGCTCAATAGTTAACAAGATTTAAACCCAGAAATGTCTGACATTAAAACCATTAAGCTTGATTCTGTCCTAATAGATAAAGAATAAACCTCACTGTGGAAAACAAGTGGTTTCCTTGTTATTATTGCAAATTTTTTCCTCCATGGAACATCAGGTTCTTCAACTGTATTCCCTAAAAGAAAACACTTACCCTGGTGAGAATAAATGAATAGCCGCAAGTTCCACCCAACAAGCAAATCTGTTCGGTACAGGAAAGCCCAAAATGTTGACAAAGCCTCCAGGGCAATAATGGTTGTTAAGAACTTTCAAAGCAAACAAAACTCCTAAAAGAGAATGAAGAACATGCAAATATTAACAATCCAAAAGTAGGAGTATCAATGTTTACAAAGAAAGCCAATTAAAAGTGAAAATGATTATTCGATTACATCCAACTTTGTGCTTTAAAACATATCCTATTCCTTAAAGTCCTGCGTTTGGTAAAAAGACAACGTTAAAGGCAGTCACGCCTTTGATGTTTCTAAATACAGAAGTTCATATTGGTGTTCAGTATGCTACTAAATACATAATACCTAACGTGAATACAATACTATCATTGGTATTAAATGCCAGTGAACTGTACACTATAAAATAGCTATGCTATATAAATTTTAACTCAATAAAAAATACCAGTAATTTGTATTTTTCTAACCTCTATGGAAAAACATGTTGAAGGCAGGGCATATATTCTTTCTTCTCCCACAATTAGATGCATAAGGATACATCTTGGAAGGAAAGGGGAAGGATGTCAGGAAAAGCAGAAGGAAGGATTAGATTTCCTTGTTTCAGGACTACTTCTCTCCTCCCCTTCACATTCTAGTATTTAGAACACCTAATTTAAATCCTGCTGGAAATTTTGGTCCCATGAAATATCTGTAAAAAGGAACTAGTGACGAAGAAGGTGAGAGACAATGCATCATACAGCTAATATGCAGACTGGGTTCAAATCCCAGCTCCATCGCTTCCTAGCTGGGTAATCTTGTGCTAGTGACTTCACTTCTCTGGGTCTTGGCTTCCTCATCTATAAAATCAGGACAATCCCTCAACAGTCTGCAGGTGATCAGAAAAAAAAATTAAAAATAAAAAAAGTAAAATAAAATCAAGGCCAGGCACAGTGGCTCACGCCTATAATCCCAGCACTCTGGGAGGCCAAGGTGGGTGGATCACAAGGTCAAGAGATAGAGACCATCCTGGCCAGCATGGTGAAATCCCGTCTCTACTAAAAATACAAAAATTTGCTGGGCATGGTGACACGTGCCTTGTAGTCCCACCTACTCGGGAGGCTGAGGCAGGAGAATCACTTGAACCTGGGAGGCGGAGCTTGCAGTGAGCCGAGATCACGCCACTGCCCTCCAGCCTGGCGCCAGAGCGAGACTCCGTCTCAAAAAAATTAATAAATAATAAAATAAAATCAAGACAATCCCATCTCCACATGGATCTGCTGTATAAATTAAACTGGTTAGGTTATGCAGAGTGACTATCATGACTCCTAAAACAGGGCCAGCATGCCATACCAGGGTGTGGTGCATTTATTAACAAAATCATCCAGAGGCATATGCAGGACAGTTCTCCAGGTGGACTTGGACCTATGTAGTTCTCCCCCTCCTTTCTCGCTTATGGTTCTCAAGAATAACTGTGGAAATATGCTGGAAATTCAACACCCTGAGATAAACGGGGGCTGGCTGAAACAGCCTAATCCTCTCCCGGAATACGATGTCTTTCAAAGCTTTGCCCAGTGATTCATGTGATTCCCAGGTTTGTACCTGGCTGCCTCTTCGGGGTTCCTTCTCTGCATGAAAGGAGCACACACAGTCAAGACTCCAACAGCCCTGGGCAGCTTTTTGAGCCTTGAAGGACGGGCTCACAATGAATCCTAGGCTCCTGTTGTCCCTTGCTGCCTAACTGTAAATACTAAATCTGCCTCATGTAACTTGTTGCAGATGAGCGTGCTCTGTCTAACCAGGTGCAGACAAGTTGGTAACCAGAGACAGCACACTGAGCCTACTTCCCAAGCACAGTCACCTTTTTTGAGACCTCCCTATTACAAATACATCTGTGGGTCTTTCTGTGACCCTACCATATGGAGCTGGGGCATATTTCCAATACTATGTCTTCTACAAAACCACCTCCCAGCAGGTCCTAGTGCAGACTGTCTAGAAGTGAATGATGCAGCATAATGTAAAATGGCAAAAACTAGTCCCTGCATGCTCCAGCCTCCTCTTCAAGATGCAAAGCATCAGCAGCCATTAACCACTCAGAATTTGGTTCCTCTCACCAACTAGGGACCCACACTTCATAAAATGACAGCAGCCACACCTCCCTTGCTTCCTTTATGCATGCAACCTCAAAATTTTGTCTCCCTTACCTGAGAAACCTACAGCACAGCTCCTTTTGAAGTCAGGTTCATCCATAAATTCGGCAACAGCAAATTGCAAGAGCAGGTATACCACTCCAGTAAGTACAGAAAATGTGGTGATAACATAAGCAAACCATCTACTTCCCAGTCTTCTTTCTAGATGTATTCCTTTCCAGAGCATGGATGCCATATTGAAATACAAATGCCAATCATCAGCATGGTGAAGGGGAGAGAGCAGTAAACGCTGCCAGTCTTTTTGCTGGCAACACTTCTCCACACTAAGGCAGGAACTGTACAGTGGCTTCTGAGGGTTCAAGAAGAACCAGATGTTGAGGGCCAAAGTTGCTAGGGTGACAGGTGGAATATTGTTGATCCCAACATTGAAGATTTGAGAAAAGAGTAGAATAAGCCCAGTATTTATCCCTCTTGATCTTCGTTGCATGGCCAGATATCAGGGAAATAGCTCAGCAATGGGAAAACGTGGTCAGGTAGTCAGTTTTAGGCATCTAGGGAGATATACAGACAGCTGAACCTAAAACACAAAATGCATGTGAAAAACCATCAATTAAGAATTAGTACACATATAAGACATACTCACTTCAAGACAAACTCCCATGAGGTAAATGCTACTACTCATTCTAACAGAAATATTTATGTTCAACATCTTCTAGAGTAATATCTAGGATGCTGACTGACACCCTTCCTTCATTTTACATTCTAGAATAGAAATTTTATCCCAAATCCCAATGCATCAGTTAATGGACAGTTTTTCTCTGACAAACACGTCACGAAATTAACTTGACTTCCTTATAAACAAACATGTAACCTCATGAAAAACCTACAAAGATAGTGTGCAAGCATTAAATGATTTCTACTCAGAATCCTAGCCAGGATTCTTTACCCCCTCCATTTTTTTCAAAGAAATATTTGATTTTGATATGTTAGAATGAGTTTGCTCCAAAGTTTTTAAACATCAAGAAGCAAGTTTGAAGACACAAGCATACATTGTCTTGAATCTCAATTTCCATGCTGCCAGATACCAATGGTCTGACGTCTACTTTCACAACAACTTCAGCTTTTCGTTACCTCCTCTACAAGCCAAATCCTGGGTTGATACACAGTCCTTGGTTTTAAGAGGCTCACTTTCCACCGAGAAATAAACCAACAGTGGCCACATGATGTTCTAACTGCAGTGAGAGAGGGAACCCAGAGCACAGGCACAAACACAGCCTGAGGTGGTCATCTAACTATAAGAACTATGAGATCTAACATTAACCCCAAATCAAGGGTGATATTGTTGATCCCAACAATATGATTTGGGGTTAATGACAATGAGAAGTTCCATGGCTTACTAGCCCGCTTCTCCACCCCGCTGGACCTGGGCTGGCATTGTGACATGCTTTGGCTAACAGAATGTGGAGGAAGGGATACTACATGAACTCCCAGCCTACACCTCAAGATGATTTATAGGCTTCTCTCTTGAAACCCTCTCAAGCAACCATGTGAACGTTAGGCCAGTGTGCTGAGTAATGAAAGAAAGGTACAGACTGCAGTCACCCTGAAGGTCCTTGCCACTGGTCAGCTACTACTCCAAAGGTGAAGCTGTCTAACTGACCACAGATATACAAGCGAGTCCAGTTGAGCCCAGCCTAATTTGCTGACCCACAAAACAGTGAGCTAAATAAATGGTACTTGGTTTACTTCACTGAGCTTTGGAGTGGTTTGTTATGCAACAATTACAACTAATACAGAAGGTACTGCCTTTGGGGAGTGCTATGGTTTAGGTGTTTGTCCCTCCAAAACCTCATGTTGAATGAATGAACGAATGAGTGTATTTATTTGTTTAGAGCCCGAATCTCACTCTGTAGTCCAGGCTGAAGTGCAATGGCATGATCTTGGCTCACTGCAACCTCCACCTCCCGGGTTCAAATGATTCTTATGCCTTAGCCTCCCGAGTAGCTGAGATTACAGGCATGTGCCACCATGCCCGGCTATTTTTAGTAGAGACTGGGTGTCACCATGTTGGTCAGGCTGGTCTTGAGCTCCTGACCTCAGGTGATATGTCTGCCTCAGCCTCCCAAAGTGCTGGGATTATAGGCAAGGAGCCACTACGCCCGGCCTCATGTTGAAATCCGATCCCCAGTATTGGAGTAGAACCTAATGGGAGGTTTGAGTGGGTCATGGGGGAGTATCCCTCATGAAAAGATGAATGCCCTCCCTGGAGTAAGAGTTCTCACTCTTATTAGTTCCTGCCAGCGCTGATTGTTAAAAGAGACTGGCACCTCCCCGCTCCCTTGCTTCCTCTCTCACCACATGATCTCTGCACATGCTAGCTCCCCTTCACCTTTCACCGCAAACGGAAGTGGCCTGAGGCCCCCACCAGATGCTCAATCTTGAACTTTAAGCCAGAAGAACTGTGAGCTAAATAGACCTCTTTTCTTTCTTTTTTTTTTTGTTTCTAATAACGTAGATTTTATTATTATTATTTTTTTTTATTTTATTATACTTTAAGTTCTAGGGTACATGTGCATAACGTGCAGGTTTGTTACATATGTATACTTATGCCATGTTGGTGTGCTGCACCATCAACTCGTCAGCACCCATCAATTCATGATTTATATCATGTATACCTCCCCAATGCAATCCCTCCCTCCTCCCCCCTCCCCATGATAGGCCCCAGTGTGTGATGTTCCCCTTCCCGAGTCCGAGTGATCTCATTGTTCAGTTCCCACCTATGAGTGAGAACATGCGGTGTTTGGTTTTCTCTTCTTGTACCTCTTTTCTTTATACATTACTCAGACTCAGGTATTCATAGCAACCCTAAACAGACTAAGACAGGGAGAAATTGGTTTATGCTCATGGAAGAAGCTAGTAAGGGACGAGGTGCAGGCAGAGACACAGATAAAAAAAAAGGATGAAGTGCTTGGAGGCAAGAGCCTTTTCCTCTTAACAGAAAGAAAAATAGGTGTAGCTATGGATATTAAATAGATTAGGTGCAAAATGTTGAAAAAGTTCTCATCTAATGGTTTCTGTTTTCTCTATGGAGATTAATTGGCCCCCAACCAAACAGGTAACTCACTCTTATACCCTAAGGACTCTAAACTGCACACTGGATAATGCATGAGTTTTAGAGTAAAAAAAAAAAAAAAAAAAAGGCAGGATTCTCCTATCTTCCAGATCTGTGACTTGGGGCAAATCATTTAAACTTTCTGAACTTCAATTTCTTCACTTTAAGAATCATAAAACCTCCTTCCCAGGATTACTGTAACATGCCTGGAACAAAAAAGCTGCAGAATAAACAGTAGCTACTACTTTCATTTCTTTTTTTTTTTTTTTTTTTTTTTTGAGACGGAGTCTCGCTCTGTCGCCCAGGCTGGAGTGCAGTGGCCGGATCTCAGCTCACTGCAAGCTCCGCCTCCTGGGTTCACGCCATTCTCCTGCCTCAGCCTCCGGAGTAGCTGGGACTACAGGCGCCCGCCACCGCGCCCGGCTAGTTTTTTGTATTTTTTTAGTAGAGACGGGGTTTCACCGTGTTAGCCAGGATGGTCTCGATCTCCTGACCTCGTGATCTGCCCGTCTCGGCCTCCCAAGTGCTGGGATTATAGGCAAGGAGCCACTACGCCCGGCCTCATGTTGAAATCCGATCCCCAGTATTGGAGTAGAACCTAATGGGAGGTTTGAGTGGGTCATGGGGGAGTATCCCTCATGAAAAGATGAATGCCCTCCCTGGAGTAAGAGTTCTCACTCTTATTAGTTCCTGCCAGCGCTGATTGTTAAAAGAGACTGGCACCTCCCCACTCCCTTGCTTCCTCTCTCACCACATGATCTCTGCACATGCTAGCTCCCCTTCACCTTTCACCGCAAACGGAAGTGGCCTGAGGCCCCCACCAGATGCTCAATCTTGAACTTTAAGCCAGAAGAACTGTGAGCTAAATAGACCTCTTTTCTTTTTTTTTTTTTGTTTCTAATAACGTAGATTTTATTATTATTATTTTTTATTTTATTATACTTTAAGTTCTAGGGTACATGTGCATAACGTGCAGGTTTGTTACATATGTATACTTATGCCATGTTGGTGTGCTGCACCCATCAACTCGTCAGCACCCATCAATTCATGATTTATATCATGTATACCTCCCCAATGCAATCCCTCCCTCCTCCCCCCTCCCCATGATAGGCCCCAGTGTGTGATGTTCCCCTTCCCGAGTCCGAGTGATCTCATTGTTCAGTTCCCACCTATGAGTGAGAACATGCGGTGTTTGGTTTTCTCTTCTTGTACCTCTTTTCTTTATACATTACTCAGACTCAGGTATTCATAGCAACCCTAAACAGACTAAGACAGGGAGAAATTGGTTTATGCTCATGGGAAGAAGCTAGTAAGGGACGAGGTGCAGGCAGAGACACAGATAAAAAAAAAGGATGAAGTGCTTGGAGGCAAGAGCCTTTTCCTCTTAACAGAAAGAAAAATAGGTGTAGCTATGGATATTAAATAGATTAGGTGCAAAATGTTGAAAAAGTTCTCATCTAATGGTTTCTGTTTTCTCTATGGAGATTAATTGGCCCCCAACCAAACAGGTAACTCACTCTTATACCCTAAGGACTCTAAACTGCACACTGGATAATGCATGAGTTTTAGAGTAAAAAAAAAAAAAAAAAAAAAAAAGGCAGGATTCTCCTATCTTCCAGATCTGTGACTTGGGGCAAATCATTTAAACTTTCTGAACTTCAATTTCTTCACTTTAAGAATCATAAAACCTCCTTCCCAGGATTACTGTAACATGCCTGGAACAAAAAAGCTGCAGAATAAACAGTAGCTACTACTTTCATTTCTTTTTTTTTTTTTTTTTTTTTTGAGACGGAGTCTCGCTCTGTCGCCCAGGCTGGAGTGCAGTGGCCGGATCTCAGCTCACTGCAAGCTCCGCCTCCTGGGTTCACGCCATTCTCCTGCCTCAGCCTCCGGAGTAGCTGGGACTACAGGCGCCCGCCACCGCGCCCGGCTAGTTTTTTGTATTTTTTTAGTAGAGACGGGGTTTCACCGTGTTAGCCAGGATGGTCTCGATCTCCTGACCTCGTGATCTGCCCGTCTCGGCCTCCCAAAGTGCTGGGATTACAGGCTTGAGCCACCGCGCCCGGCCTACTTTCATTTCTATAAAGTAAACTTACTTACGTGAGAATTAATTCCTTTGCAAATGGTAACATCCCAAAAAGACTCAAATGTGTGTGTGCACACACACACACATACAATTAGCCATATACCTACACATGCATGCACACACACATTATTGGCACAACCCCATGTATTAGCACAACCCAAGTTTCTATATTGTTATTATTGTAGCTCTGTAGCATTCTTATGAACTAGAGAATTTAATGAAATTTAAACTGAAATGCTCCCAAATAACTCTACATAAATGACCTATATTTTTCACATTAGAACTCAAGTCAATTTTCAAATATTTTCCTACTGTGACTTTTTTGTAATTCTCCTAAATTTATCAACATGTGTGTACACGTGTGCACACATACACATAAATATGTATATTATATCAAACATTATTACCTTTAATAGGAACAATGAAAAAACTGGCCTTGATCATTGATCAGTAAATAATCAGCTTACAAGAAATGACAAAATAAACCCTTCAATATCATTGCCAAGAGTGTCTTATGATGCTGGGCTTTATGTAGCAGAAAATCAAAACTAATTACATCTTTGCTCAAGAAAAACTTGCCCCTCAATTACAATCATTAGTAATGAAGAATATAGATAAAAGGACAGAATTCCCAGTTTTACTTTACACTGTGTTCCAGGCTCTGATTGCACTTTCCTAAGTTACTTCTGGCCAGATGAAAAGGTGTCTTTGTGTCTGCATCCCTTCACACCTCCCAGCTCTCCACTGTTGAGTGCTCCTGCTTCCATGGGACACCTTGCTTTCCTGAGGCTTCACTCCTCCTTCCAACCTGTTTCTCTGCTGTTCGCTTCTCCTCTATCCCTACTGTCTCCTGCACACACTAAAGGGCTTCTTCCACTTTCATGATTTTTGTAATTCTTTTTATCAGGATGATGCCCAAATTTCTATTTTTCAGCTTTGATTTCTCAGCAGGTTCCAGGGACATAATCTTAGAGGAAAATATAGTTTGCTTGCTGTCTTGGTTTCTGAAAACTGAATTATCCTTTCTCACAGAACAATGATTCAGCCATTCCTTCTTTCACTCATGTATTTAATAAATATTTATCAAGTGCCATATGCATGCCAGTCCCTGTGCCAGGCACTGGAGGTACAGCAAATAACAAAACACTTATCTTCCCAGCCTTTAAATGGCCTACTTATACTTGCTGAAGGAATAAAAATATTGTCCACAGGAAATCAAAAGAGAAGTAAAATTGTGTGGCTTTACTTCTCCATAAATGCATACTTAATGCCAAAGGAGAGATAACCATAGCCAATGTGAGAAGTGCGTATCTCTTGGGCTCCACCTTTGCAAACAAAGGCCATTAGAGTCCCAGTGTAGGTAGAACATACATTTTGAGTCTTAAGTAGTAGGAAAGACAAATCAGTCCTAGTTTGTAACAACTGTAGAGCAGTTTCCTTCCTAATGTTACCAAGTCAGCCATCTAAGGTGAGGGATGCAGCCTATCAAAAGACAACTTAGAAAATCCAACTTAACCATGTAAAGATCAAATCTGTAACCTGACCTTGTAGGACAGAGAGGCACGGTTCTAGGAACACCAAGGAAGACAGATCACAGTAAGTGAGCACTGACTATAAAATGAATATTGTTAATGTTTTGACTATCAAATACATAGAAATTTTTAGAGTGCTGCGCTATCTGAAAGATCACAGAGGCATCATCAGTTATAGCAACTTATCTGTGAACTGAAAACCTGTAAAATCTGTTGGGTTTTAGAAACGGTTTATGTATTATAACTTGTATCCAGACCACAAGCCAGTTACCAGAGTTCAAGAAAGGACAGTCCCTGTGCTCTCGTACCTTACAAACACACCCTCCCCACCAGACTCTACATACCCCAAGCTGAACACTGGACTGCCCCTTCCAAATCAGCTCCTCCTCTCATGCTCTCCACCTCAAAACACGGGATTTCCACCTATCCAGTTGTTCAAGCCAAAGATGTAGAAAGGTCCTTGACATGTCCTTTGACCTTAACCTTATTACCCTGCTACCCCCAAATCCTATCCATCAAGTTTTATTAATTCTTCTAAACAGTTTTTTATCAATCTACTTCTTTCTAGCTCTAGGGCCACTACTTTAGTCTGGGTCACCATCCTAGCTTGCCTGATTACCATAAAATCCAACCAACTGAATCCTCTGCTTCTCCTCTGATACCTACTATTTTCCACCACTGCTTAGCATAATCTTGTATAAAACTGAAGTTGGACTCCCCAGTGGTAAGCCTTTGATGGGTTGTCATCACAGCAAGAATAAGTCCAAACTCTTTCCCATAACTATATGCTTATATCACCAGTTCCCTGCCCACCACCCAGGTGGTCTCATCTCAAGCTGGTCTCTGCATCAGTCACTATGCTCCAGTTGCATGGGTGCTACCAAATCAGTAGCTCCAGGATTACAGTATAAACAGCCAAGGGCAGGAGTATAAACAACCAAGGGCAGGAATAATCTTATCCATTTTGATCACCAACGGTACTCAGAGCCACCATAGGATCACCACAAATACACAGTGACAGGCATATGGTCCATGCTTAGTAAATGCACTTGTCCCTGGGTATCCATGGAAGATTGGTTCCAGGACCTCCAACAGATACCAAAAATCGATGGATGCTCAAGTCCCTTACATAAAACAGTGTAGTATTTGCATATAACCTATGCACACTCTCCCATATACTTTGAATAATCTCTAGGTAACTTATAATACCTAATACAACATAAATGCTTTGCAAATAGTTGTTTTATTGTATTGTTAGGGAATAATGACAAGAAAAAAAAAGTCTGTACATGTTCAGCACCGATGCAATCATCCATTTCCCACCCTACACCTGCCAAAAATTTTCAATCTGTAGTTGGTTGAATCCATGAATACATGATCCACGGATATGGAGGGCCAACTGTATTTCTCAAATGACTCAAGATTAGTGTATTTTTTTAATGTGTCTACATTATATGATAAATGAAACTGATTAAGAAGGTCTGAATACCTATGATACGTCCATCTTTAAGTATGTTTCCTGCAATTTTAACAACTTTTCCCAGAGCATTGTACATATTATTCCACTTAGCATTTTTAGGTCCATGACAGTATTTATAACGTTAATCTCAACATTACAGAAATAAATCTCTGATCCATTTAAAATGTATTGATAAGTTGCTTTGCCAGAACTATTTGACCAAAAAAAAGCATTTTAATTATGTAATAATACAGACTAGACAGTACTATGTCAAGGTTGTAGCAGAGAGAAATGGAAGGTTTCTTGAAATATTGATAGGAAAATTAGCCATATTTACTTTTAATGAGAAATTAAAAATTAAACAGGCATGTAATAAGAAAGACTAAGCAGCTAGAACAAACAAAAGAAACTGAATTCATAACTTGGGAAACCAATGTGTCTCAAGGGGGAGAGAAAGGAGTAAAAAGGGAAAAGAAACTAATTACAGTGATTTTCAATTCTACTTACAAAGCAGAAAATATTTCATCATTATCATTTACTAAGGCAGTATATATCTCAATTTCCAGATTTAAATGTTCAATAAGAATTGAGACCATTAAATTGCAAGAATATATACCAGTTATAAATTCTATTCCCAATTTGGTGTCTGCTACCAACAAAATTAATTTCACAAGAAAGACAGGAACTACAGAGTCTTAATGGGAGTAATCAAATGCTGTTCTGAAGATTGAGACTTCCATATTACTAAAAGTATAACAAATTCCAAAATTATTCACCAAAATATTCTTAAATTGTATTTTTTTCCCCCTTTAAGATTCAAGAAAAGTCTATCACTATATAATTGAGATATATTAATGCTATATCATTAGCACTACTTTCATGCCTTTGGTAAGTTTCTTTTAACAGTTTTGAATATTTGAAGTACATGCTCTAAGAAACAGGGAAAAATTTAGGTTTGTTCAAGTCATTTGGCAAGAGTCCTCTTATCACTCAAACTCAGTACTTTGCTAATACCTGACCTTCCAGATGCTTAACCCATTTATGCTGGAGGTTGCAATTTTTTGTGTGTGAAAAACTAGACGCTGGTGATGACCTTGAACAGTAGGATATAAATAACTCCCATAAGCTTAGCATTCCAATAATGGAAGACTAGGCATAACTGGGATTTAGCATTCATCTTTAAAAGCTGAAATATAACTCGCATACCATAAAATTCAATCTTAAAGAGCACAATTCAGTGTGTGTTTTTTTTAGTATATTCACGAGGTTGTGTATATCTAGTTCTAGAATTTTCATGACTTCAAAGAGAGACCCCATACCCATTAGCAGTCACTCACTCACTTCCCACCTAGTGCCTGGCAACAATTAATCTTTAATACGTTATGTCCCTATGAATTTGCCCATTCTGGACATTTCATATAAATGAAGTCACACAACATATGGCCTTTTGTATTTGGCTTCTTTCCCTTAGCATAATGACTTCATAGTTCATCCATGTTGTAGCAAGTATCAATACTTTGTTTCTTTTTATAGTCAAATAGTATTTCATTGTATGATTATACCACATTTTGTTCATCCATTCATCAGCAGATAGACATTTGTTTCCACTTTTTGGCTCTAATGAATAACGCTGCTATAAACATTCATGTACAATTTTTATGAACATATGTTTTCGGTTCTCTGGGGTATATACCTAAGAGTGAAATTGCTGGCTCATATGGTGACTATATGTTTAACTTTCTGAGTAACTGCAAAATTGTTTTCCAAATTTCTATACCATTTACATTCCCTTCAGCACTGTACAAGGGTTCCAGTTTCACCACATCCTCAACAATGCTTGTATTTATCCATCTTTTTTTACTGTAGCCATCCTGGTGGATGTGAAGTAATACTGATTTTCATTTCCCTAATGACTCATGATACTGAGAAAATGCTTAGATTGTCATTGCTTAAAATACAATACAAACACACACATGTTCACAGGCACACACACAAGCACACATGTACCCAAACACACATACACATACACACTCACTCACACTTTCTACAGAAAATTATTTAACGAGCTCAGGTCAAGAGAAATCTTCAGAAAGAAAGGTGAAACCACAAAGAAACTGTCCTGGTTAAACTGCAAAGACTGCAGCTCTACCATTGCCCTGTGATATAGTATGTTGGAAGGGAATGCGAATGTACTCCAATGGCAAGATATTGCTTAGGCCAACATATTTGACTACAAATTCTGTGCAATTATTTAGAAAAAAAAAAAAAAGGTTAGTGTGTTTTAATAATGCAAACAAAGCAAAAATGCTATGAAAATAGCAAATTATTTATACTAAACATAAAAACTTCCTCTGCTTTTTTCATTACAAGAGCTAGACAGCAAATTTGTGCATCACAAATAGTGCATTAATGTGGTCAAAATATACACAAACACTAGATGCATTTTTTCTCTCTTATTTTGTTTCATTACAGTCATCTTTCTCTGTGAATAAACTGAACTGGAGCTTTTCTTCCAACCCTTGTAACTCTCTCAGGAATCTTATTCATTCACGGCTTTTCTAGTCCAAACTTATGAAATTGTTTGCTCCACTTGTTACTGTTACTATAGAGCCAATGGATGAGAACATTTTAGTCTAAGATAATAACAATAAAATTATTTGTTCTTCCAATAAAACTACTTAGCATAATTTTATTTTTCTTAAAAGCTTTAGTTTCCTTAGGTTCCAAGAGAATCCAGTTACAAAATGCAGATTTTCAAGATAGTTTTGAAAATAAGAAAATGGTATAATATATATTTGCATTTAGTGAAAAACAAGAATTTATTAACTGAATACTCACAAAGTAATCTGTTTTCTCTTTTCAAATACATGAATGCATTTTGAAAAGCTCTGCTATATGCAAAACATAGTTGTTTGAATAACATGTAAATTGTGCTTTTAAAATGTAATATTTAAATATTTAACATAAGAGCAGATGGTATGGCTTCACATCATTACACCATGTTCAATTTACCAGAATGCATATTCTACCTGAGTTGATTAGTAAATAGGGAGTCCTGGGGGTATAGTATGGAACCTTAGTTAGACAGCATAATTACTTGATGACTAGTTGCACATAAATGACATTTTTTTTTCCAGCTATCTAATCTGTTAAATGGCTTCCAGAGCTACATTAATGATAAAATCAGAGGGAATTAGAGTAGGGACCTCTGTTTCCTTCCTTCACATTAATGGCAGAGATACAAATAAATGAAGACAATCAAATGAATGAAAACTGACTTCATGAATAAAAAACAAAAACTAGAATCAAATTACATTAGGGAATCTCGTCTTTATGACTACTGTGACACTCTCTCAATAATTATATTCCAGTATCTATTCATGGAAATATCTACAACTTAGACTCCATTCCAGAAGCAATTGGGAACCGCGAGCATTTCCTCCTTTTGAAGCCTACTGAGATCTTTAATATGATGGTTCTCCAACTTCACACCCTCCATTGTTTCATATTAAGAAACCATCTCACCCAGCTGGACACAACCATTCGACTCTCTCTCTAATGACAGTTGCCTATATCTTTCTGACTTTAATTTATCAAACCTAGAGGGTTTTTTTGCTTTTTAGGGACAGGGTCTCATTCTGCTGCCAGGCTAGAGTGCAGTGGTGCAATCATAGCTCACAGCAGCCTTGAATTCCTAGGCTCAAGTGGTCCTCCCACAGCAGCCTCCCGAGCTGGGACTACAGGCAAGTGTCACCACACCCAGCTATTTTTTTATATGTATTTTTTGTAGAGATGGGGTCTTGCTGTATTGCCCAGGCTGCTCTTGAGCTCCTTGCTTCAAGCAATCCTCCCACTTTGGCCTCCCAAAGTATTGAAATTACAGGTGTGAGCCACCACACCCAAGCTCAAACCTAGAGTTCTTAAGACATAAAAGCTCCTCCTTCCTTTTTTCCTTCATACACCATCTGCCCAGATGAACACGAATACAAAATTTCTGATCCCTTAGTGGGATAATGTTCAGAGGTGCTTTATAATAGCCTGCCTTTAGTAGCAATGCCACCCATGTGGAAGGCATGTATAGGTAAAATATGTAACCTCTGAGGAGCTGGGATTTAAGACCACTAAATGGACATATGAAGAATGTTCTAGACAGATAAGCCATTAATAAGAACGTATGTTATATGCTCAAAGATCTCAACAGAAATCAGGCCTTTATCATCTTACACTCTTCCCCTAGTCTATTTACACAGTACCTGACTCAACTTGCTTAAAATCCAATTTCACCATGTTGTACCCCCACCTCAATCCACCCAATGGCTTTCTATATTCATGGTTAAAACACTGCACAGTGTCTCAGGTAGTGATACTCTTTATGGAAAAAATATCTTTAAGCAGATTTTAAAAAAACGATGAATAGTGTCATAATGGAATGGACTCGAGTCAAATGATTTAGTTTCAAATCCTGCTTAATTGCTTGGGAGCTACATGACATTACGTAAGTGTTTTTTTTTTTTTTTTGAAACAGAGTCTCACTCTGTCACCCAGATTGGTGTGCAGTGGTGCGATCTTGGCTCACTGCAATCTTCGCCTCCCAGGTTTAAGCAATTATCCTGCCTCAGCCTCCTGAGTAGCTGGGATTACAGGTGCACGCCAGCACACTCAGCTAATTTTTGTATTTTTTAGTAGAGACAGGGTTTTGCCATGTTGGCCAGTCTGGTTTTGAACTCCTAACCTTGGGTGATCCACCCGCCTCAGCCTCCTAAAGTGCTGGGATTACAGGTGTGAGCCACCACACCCGGCCCTTAGGTTAAGTTCTTAATCAATCTCTACCTCAGTCTCCTCATTTATAAAACAGATATTAAGTAATAATAAGGAACATCTCATAGAGTTGTTGATGAGTAACATAGGTAAAACACTTAGAATAATGCCTGAAACATAAGTACTACATAAGTATTAGTAGACATTAAATATTTATCAACATTATCTGATCAACTTCAAGCTATTCATCCCAGAAATCAAGGTCTTATAATATTTACATACCTCCCAATAACTTTTATGCAATTATAGTTTAAAAGTAATTATTTTGCTTCATTTCACTTAATTCTCACAATCCTGTGCAGGCGAAATTAGTTCCACCTTATCTACTAGCTGGTCTACCCACCGCCTGCCAAGAAAAATCACTTAACTGTCCAGCTGCCCATTCTAAAACATGCTCCGCAGAGTTGCCCACGTGAGATGTACATCCATGGAGCTTCAGCCCTT
This sequence comes from Trachypithecus francoisi, assembly GCF_009764315.1. NCBI lineage: Eukaryota > Metazoa > Chordata > Mammalia > Primates > Cercopithecidae > Trachypithecus > Trachypithecus francoisi. Next base: position 14,022,937 of record NW_022681458.1, read on the forward strand.
CAGACTTTTTGGGGATGTTGAAATTTCAGTCCTTCACTTTCTCTGTCCAAGGTGCTTAATAAGCAAGGCCATTCCCACAGATGGGCAGTCACATGGACTCTCTCGCCACAAGAGGTGACGAAAGCGAATTTCTCATGCCTCCCACAGATTACATCTTGTGCTCAATTTAGTGAAAGTCCTTCCAGCGGTTTTGGTGTGAAACCACGAAAGACAGAAAGAAACTCTACTTTTTTATTACACAGATAAAGAAACCAAGGTGATGGTGCCCAGAAGCCGGAGTGTAAGGACTCTAACTCAGCTCTTCCCACCAGACAGTGCTGCTCCACCGTGAAGCCCTGCAGGTTCCTGACTCCCAGCTGTGACCCTTTTGGGGGCCCCTATGCCTGTGAGCAGCACCAGCATGCTGGCCTGCCTCAAGAAAGCCAAGTTCCACATTCTGCACTTCCACAGCATGTAGCAGATGCCTTAAATAGCTATAAGTAGTTAAAGAAAAATCTTATAAAATTCTAGACTGTGATCTAGAGGCATGCCAGGAAATAGTTCAATGTTCTGCTTTATGGCCAATATTTTTAAACTTAAGCCACTAGACCAGGAACCTTTAGAAGAGATGTCAGTGACTTTTCTTTCACATCAATGCTTCCTGGAGGATAAGCTGAAGTTTGAATGTTTTAAAAGTACTAAATGGGCCAAGCGCGGTGGCTCATGCCTGTAATCCCAGCACTTTGGGAGGCAGAGGCGGGTGGATCACGAGGTCAGGGGTTCGAGACCACTCTGGTCAATGTGGTGAAACTCCATCTTTACTAAAAATAAATACAAAAATTAGCCGGGTGTGGTGACACGAGCCTGTTGTCCCACCTACTTGCGAGGCTGAGGCAGGAGAATGGCATGAACCCAGGAGGCGGAGCTTGCAGTGAGCGGAGATCACACCACTGCACTCCAGCCTGGGTGACAGAGCGAGACTCCATCTCAAAAAAAAAAAAAAAAAAGTACTACATGGGACCAAAACAATGCTTCATTTTACCTCAACCTCCATCTGTAATATGCAGTGTAAAATTTAATTAGAAGTGAATAATGAGAAAAGAAAATCTGCAGGCTTGGCTCAGTGGCTCTCGCCTATAATCCCAGCATTTTGTAAGGCCAATTTAGGAGGATTGCTTGGGGCCAGGAATTCAAGACCAGTCTGGGAAACATAGCAAGACCTCATCTCTACAAAATAAAATAAAATAAAATAAAATAACAAAAAATTAGCCAGGTACAGTGGCACACACCTATAATCCTAGGTACTTAGGAGGCTGAGGCAGGAGGATCACTCGAGCCTAGGACTTTGAGGCTGTGGTGAGCTATCATAGTGGGCAACAGAGTGAGACCCTGTCTCTAAAAATAAGATTAATTAAATTTAAAAAATAAGATCTTAAAGAGACAAGGTAGAACAATAAATTTTAAGTTAGATATTGTTTCTGGCAATTGTCTTAGTTCAGGCTGCTATAACTAAGTCCCATAGACAGGAGGATTATAAACAACAGAAATTTACTTCTCACAGTTCTGCCGGCTGCAAGTGTGACATCAGGGTACAAGAATGGTTAGGTTCTGTTGAGGGCCCTCTTACGGGTTGTGAACTGTTTTTCTGTTATATACTCACATGGTAGAAAGAGAGCAAGAGAGCTCTCTGGCGTCCCTTTCATAAGGACTCTAATTCAATTCATGAGGGGTCCACCTTCATGACCTAATAACTTGCCAAAGGCTCCACCATATCCTTGTACCATCACTTTACGTATTCTAGAGTCACCAGAATTTCTGGAGCCATTGCACACAGACATTTTTACAAAATTTATTTTTGTAAACACAAAAATCACTGTGGCAAAACTAAGGTGGCAGCTATAAAAATGGAAGTTTAAATTAACTATGGGAAAGTGATTTCAAATGATACTGTCATCTATTCTAAGCCACAGAAATGCAGGTCCAAGGCAATAAATAGAATCACCAAAAGAAACTGGCAAGTCAGGTCTTGATAATAAGTTCTATCCTAGGGATTCCACAAAATTCAAGGGGCAGTAAGATTGATTCAGACTGTTTATGGAAAGGTGAGATCAATTTCACTGAAGAGGAAATATGCAGTGTAGAAAGTATATATGGCTAAACTGAAGACTTCAGCAACTGTGCTGGCCTTGCCACTGAGGAGGAGGATAGAACAGCTGAAGAACTACAAGATAAAAGAAGCCAACAAAAAGCCACCACCACCACCACAACAAACACCAAGCTTTACCACAATGAAGACTGGCTGTTGAGGGTAAAATATCCAAAGGAACTACATGCGTGTTGGTTTCAAGTAAAGGCAAAAGGCTGAGGAAGGGATCTGCAGATTTAGGAAATGCTCTAAACTACTTTCAACAACAATAGCAACAACAACAAAAAGGCTCATCTGTCGGTTTAACTAAATTACACAGAGCGAAGGTATAGGATTCACAATTCATTCATTCCAAGGGACTACAGACTTTTGCCAAAGTGAGAGGAAAAGATGAGGCCTTGGTAGTGCTGAGCGAGGTGCAGGGGATCCCCAGGCAATTTGGAAACTTGAGGTTAAAAAAAGCAAAGACGATAAAAAATAACTGGAGGGACTATTTCCCAGAGAGGTGACGCTTCCACCTCTACTTCTGCCAGCTGTCCTGGTTCTGCCCATCCTGACTTGGCTCCTAGTTGTGTGGTCCTGGATATCCAAGGTCATCAACCTCCTGAACAACTGGTTTCTTTAGGCTCAGTTGGATCATCAAGTTGCTCTGCTGCACACAGAGCTCAGGAAGTTCAATTCTAGTCTTAAGACTGAAAATCTTTCTCCATCTATTGTCTCTGCATTTGGGGGGAATGTGTTTGGAACCCACACACACCCTCGAATGCAGAGACATATATGCAGAAAAAGACATGGAAACACACAGAGAGAAATGGAGAGGAATTTATCCATTCTCCTTGATGGAAAAAAGTTTAGCTTCTTCCTTCCTGGAAGAGGCTAAATGTTAACAAGGTCATCAACGGGACTCAAAACAAATAACATACTGACCATCTTCCACAGGTGAGGCAGAGTTATTAGGCTCAGAGAAAAAGAAAAAAAAAAAAAAAAAAGGCATAGGGCACATTTATTGTTCCTTGTTTCAAAGGAGTTAAGTTGCTTTATTTCCTGAATGTAATCAGACAGGAGACTCAATGCTTCAACTCCCTAGCGTGACTAAGGATGTAGATTTAGAAAAACACATGTAATAGAGTCATACGGAACTACCCCAGCTTTCCTTTTCTCGTGATCACCAAAGAAGTCTCACAGAAGATTCTGCAAATAGGAGTCCTTTCATGCATACAAACACTTTTATTCATTTACTGTTGCCCATTTGCTGGGTGGATTTCACGCAATCTCAGTGGAATCTACAAGGGACCTCAGAAAATCATACATGTGCACAGAGCCTCTTAAAAATCACTCTGTCTTAGATTTCCTATGGATTAGAACTTCTGGAAAGGGGGACAGTGTAAGGTCATCTTCCCTACAGACACCACCTAGAATCCTGCATATCCACGTTTGAGACCAAGATGGCACCATCTTAGGAGGGCAGCTAGGTTTTGCTCCTCTCTGTACTTTCCTAACTGGGAAAAACAAGTTCAAAACTCCAGATTAACTGGGGTCACTCTGATGCCATAAATCCAACCCAAACAGTTTTAAAAGAATGAAAAAAAAAAAAGAAAAAAAGAATGAAACCCTTTGTGCATTCTTGTAATGGCAGGATACAGGACCCTTGCTAAAAGACCTCTCTGAAACCACAGAAATTTAACTTAAAACACTGAGTATTTAACTTTATTTTCTATTACACTCCTACGACTGGTTTCCCAATCAGATCATGTTTGCTTTTAGGTGTTTGCTCAGTGCCAAGAGGTGGGTAAGATGGCTGACTAGCATCAAGCCACTCAAGACCACTAGGCCAGTCTATTCATTGTGTTAGCTACCTTGAGCAAATTATCTCATCAACCCCGTTTATTTCCCAATCTGTAAGACAGGTCAGTAAAGATTCAGTTAGCACACTCTTAACAAATGAAGCTCTTTGTTGTTATTATTATTGTGCATTACTGTTTTAGTCTGGGCTTCCTCAAAAAGCAGACTCTAAGACAAGGGTCCCTGTGGAAGTCACTTATTTGGGAGGTGACCAATACACTGACTGGGGAGTAGGGAAGCATGACAGGAATGGCAAGATGTAAAAAATAAATAAATACCTATATATATATATACATAGAAAGACAGAAAATATATATATATTCTCAAAAGAGCTATCACTGTGAATGACTGCAGCTTAATCTCACTGGGGAACTCTGAGAGCTAGAATATAGATATAGAAATAGATACAGACATATATATAGATATAGATATAGATATATAGGTATGGCTCAGTGTTATGCCCACAGGGCAAAGGAGCCTGCCTTGACTCTCTGTCATTGCCACGTTACCACAGAAGGCAAAAAGGATATCTGGGGCCAGAGAAAGCACTTGATCAAAGAAATGTAGGGTCTGGAGGCTAGAAGCCTGCTGGAATGTCCCCTAAGGGCAAGGGGATGTGGGCGGAGCCTGAGGGCAATGCTACCATGGCACCTTAGCTTGAGACACACACCTGCCTCCACCAACCCATGCAATTCCTTCCCAATCCTCAAAGCCAGCTCCCAACCTGATTCCCTCCTGACAGGCTCCCTGCCCATGCCAGTGCTCACTAACCTCCTAAATGCTTCCTGCACATATGCTCGCTCCACTGGTGCCAGCAGGATTCACCAGGGAACCTTCATCATCTCTTCCAAATGGTGTATTTTCCTTATACATTGGAGCTTAAGAGCATACAATCTGGAACCTAAATTGGTCCTACTGACTGGCTTTAGCTTTAAGAGCTATGTGACCTTGCCGACATCACTTAATCTATGTCTCAGTTTCCCACCATGTAAGATGGAGTAGTAATAATAGCTAAACCTGATTCTAAAGTTCTTATACAAACTAAATGACCTAAAACATTGAGATTCTTAGATAATGCCGGGCATACAGTAATCACTCAATAAATCACAGCTACTTTTTAATGACTGAAAAAGAAATCCCATTTTGCGACTGATTGATAGTTATTCTAAAATACAAAAAGTCAAACCACCAGCCAAAGTGACATACAACCACATTACTAGTTAATCTGTAGAACTGCTCTCAAACTTTACGTGATTACCCTATGCAATCCTCTAAACTTTATAAAGTAGGTATTATTATTAACCATTTTATAGATGAGCAAGGATTTTAATCAAAATAATCTAGCTCCCAAGGCTCTGTCCTTAAAATGAAATTGTGGTCCAGTTTGTCTGCAGAAAAGAGTTCTTAATTCTCAAGCTAGTCTACACTCAGCAACTCACCAAAATTACCGTTTAAGCATCCCTACTGGTTACTGCCTTTAGTGGCTTCCAGTAAGTTGATCTTGGCTGATTCTTTAAATGAGCCTTTCAGATTTTGGGGTGGTGATTTGACTTGTGACCTCAATTATCTGAGGGACCTAAGGAAAGTATTTGATTTTTCAGTTTGTCCAGCTTTTTTTATTGTGACGATGATGACTTCTAGTATCTTTATGCGTCAGAGCTGAGACCAGAAGTTACCCCCAATTGTCTACTAGTAAGATATGACACTTTGACTACCAAAAAATTAGGGAGGACATCATCTCGGCATAAGGAATAGTTTTTCCCAAGAAAGGTATCTGGTGACTTCCATTACACATTAAAATATTCATGCATTTTTAAAACATTTCAAATATAGAAAATCTCACTATGTAAAACTTATATTCTACATCAATTGTAACTGTTTTCTTGAGAACAAGTCAATTTGTAGATCTATACAGCATAGAATACTATAGAGAATAGTACCAAGTAATGTTCAAATACCCAACTTATTTTGGTAATTGTTATCACAGTCACAGCTGAAAAAAAAAAAAGAAAAGAAAAAAATCAGTTTTAAAAATCAAGTTTTTTAAAAAAAGTAACAATAATCCAAATTTCATTTTTCTCATCTTAGAATGTATTCTATGTAAATAGAAAAGCACCCACACCTTCTCCAACTTTATCCTACCAGGGCCAGCTATCTGGCTGGCTAGGATTCTGGTTGGGAGGACTTCAGGGGGTCGGGGAGTTGCAAGGCATTCCATCTTGGCTTTCCTTCACCCCCAGGCCCTACCCTGCAAAGCAAGGATTACTCTGAGAGAGAAGTCACAGAGAGGCAAAAACTGCTTTTCTACCTTTTAAGAATTACTAGTATAAAGGATCACTGTCCCTGTGTTTTGCCAGATCACTGAAAGCTGCATGGTCAGTTCATATCATGTTGTCTTTGTAGAATGACGTTTGCGGAGATATAATCTAATATTAGAGGCCTTGACATAGGTCTCACCCAAAGAATCATCTTTATATTGTTGTGAAGCACCATTCTGACAATGTTTCTCATGCAAAATCTCATCAGAGCTAGAAAAAGCTTAAGTCTGCCTAGTAAATGAATATGCTTCTCTCTGCTGAAAGCCACTCAACCATTTGGGTTGGCTGTTTTCTTTCTTTACTACAAGCTTGTGTCTTATGTCACCTAAAACAGATACTTTTTGGAAATGGGCAAATAATGTAAAAATACACGTCAATATTGAAAATGTTAAGTCAATCTAATTCAGAGAAAACCTTAGGGAAGTTTCCTCACCCCAGTCAGGCTTTGAAAGATAAAAAGTGGATGAAAGAAAGGTATTTTAAAGAAAGAAAATAGCGCCGGGCGCGGTGGCTCAAGCCTGTAATCCCAGCACTTTGGGAGGCTGAGACGGGCGGATCACGAGGTCAGGAGATCGAGACCATCCTGGCGAACACTGTGAAACCCCGTCTCTACTAAAAATACAAAAACTAGCCGGGCGAGGTGGCGGGCGCCTGTAGTCCCAGCTACTCGGAGGCTGAGGCAGGAGAATGGCGTAAACCCGGGAGGCGGGGCTTGCAGTGAGCTGAGATCCGGCCACTGCACTCCAGCCTGGGCTACAGAGCGAGACTCCGCCTCAAAAAAAAAAAAAAAAAAAAAAAAAAAAAAAAGAAAATAGCATGTATGTGCTGTTACCGTAGAGACATAAAATACAATAATGTTTAGGATGTAGAAGTAATTAGTATGCTCCATTCTGCTCTGCTATAATGCTTGTTTTGAAATGAAAAAATTTGCTCAAATGCAACTTGTATATTAGGGAATAATTTGAGCAAAAGCACAAATTTCACTTTTGATGCATGCAGAAAACTGCACCCTGCTGAGTCAAACTGCGCAGAAATTGACAAAGTGAACAATTTTATACATTTCAAACATCTATCAGTTACCCCAGTTCAGAGTACATTATAAGCTATACCTATCCACATGTGCAGTTAACAACTTTCCATCCGCTACTTGACAAAACCCTCCTTCCACCACTTGACAATAATTCCTAAGATGCAATCCTGACAACTACTTCCACAAGCAAAGGTCAGGACTTTTGAACGTAAAATGCCATATTTACTTACATTCATAGTACTTACGTATTTTTTAACCATTTAATAATGGCTGGTTGTCAGTCATTATTATCCCACTTCTACTGCATGTTCTCCATGTTTTACTCTTACACTTCCATTCCCTTTTTTTTTGAGATGGCGTTTCACTCTTGTTGCCCAGGCTGGAGTGCAATGGCACAATCTCAGCTTACTGCAACCACCACATCTCAGGTTCAAGCAATTCTCCTGCCTCAGCCTCCTGAGTAGCTGGGACTACAGGTGCTCGCCACCACGCCTGGTTAATTTTTGCAGTTTTAGTAGAGAAAAGGTTTCACCATGTTGACCAGGCTGGTCTTGAACTCCTGACCGGAGGTCATCCACCCGCCTCGGCCTCCCAAAGTGCTAGGATTACAGGTGTGAGCCACCGCACCCGGCCTACACTGTCATTCTTTAAGCAAACCTACAAAAGTTAGAAGTTCTCCTTACTCAAATATTCAATATACCACATGCTTTTAATTTTCTCAGACAAATCAGAATTAGAGGGGATAAATTCTCTATCAAATATGCCCCTATTTTTCCTTTTCTGATTTCTCTATCAAAAGTTGTGTTACTATCCTTCATACAAACTTTAAAAATGAGATTCATTTAATTTTGGCATTTGTTTACTTGACTGTATGTCCTAAATGTGCCAAGGTTTCATGTCTGATTATAGTTATTCAAGGACACAAACAACATTTGCATTTGGCCAGATGCTTTCAGTAAGATAAATAAGTATAATATTCACTGTGAGTATATAATCCTGACCACCAATTTCAGCAAAGAAGTAATGGAAAAATAAAAACAAGAACCCAAGATCAGATGTTCTGACAACACATGCAGCTCAATGAACAAACTGCATTTACATTCATTGCACATGTTTCACTTCCAGATAGCACACAAGGTCAAACTACTAACTGTCAGTTACAATAAGCTTCTAAACTGCTGGTCAATTACCTGGTTAATAACAAAAGACAAGGCTATGACATCATTACAGTTATAATTAATTTACACAGATCAGTTTCCTGTTAATCAAATCTATCTTTAAAAGCATTTAATTATTTTTCACCTAGAAAGCAACATTCAGCTTTGTTAAATGAAAAGCAATCTTGCTGAATTCAACACGAAAGGCTGTCAGGCTGCTCTAAGACGTAAAGAACAAACGGCTTCACGGGGCACACTGCTGCAATACAGGAGCTGTTGCCACATTCACAGCAAACAGAAGCACAAGATGATGGATAATACAACACATTTTAACAGTTTCAGAATATAAAGAAGTTGTCAGGAAACTGAAAGAGATGGGCTTTGGGAAAAGAAATGTCCCAGTGCTTTTTGCCAAAATTATATACAGGGGTAGCAATATTAACATATGCAGTATAGGACAGCAGTTAAGGGCATGGTCCTTGGCTCTGCGATATAACAGCCACGTGCCCTTAGGAAAGTTAACCTTCAGAATTTCACTTGTAAAAGAAGATAACATAGGCTCATTTGGTTTCACAAGGATTAAATGGGATTATGTATATATATTTATTACACAAAATCACAAATTGTGACGTGATAGTGGTTTTGCCCCATAAACAAATAAGACTTAAAATAGTTTTAAAATGTTTCTGACAACATAGTAACTAATTAACATTTTCCATGACTTTCTGTGACCCTACATTTTAAAACTGCATAATGTGATTAAATTACACATACATTTTTTAAAAAGTGTAACAAATACAGAGAAGCAACCTGAAAGCAGAAATTATGTTTTCATTTAAATAAGCTTTATGTAAAACCTCAAACCAGGATCTCTGTCAAGATTATCTGATGATTTGAGAATTTAATGAGCCTCCATTTTAGGAGGAAAAAAAAAAGTCAGCGTCAGCTGGCAAAATTCTTTCTCCACCTTTTAGAAGTGTTACATAGCATAAACGAAAATGATTAGACCATATTTATACATAAAAAATAATGGCTAAAAAATGAAACTACCAGATTTTGTATATAATCTTACATTTCTCTCTACTGCTAGGTAAATTAGTGCCAACTCCAATTCTGACCCATCGCCATTTATGATTTCCAGTATCAATCATAAGCCAGTTTCGTCTCTCAGAGACCACAAGGTTTAGTGTAATGAGGGCTCATTAAAGTTCTCCAACTGACAGCCCTTCAGACCTAGGTTTTTAAACCAGGAGGCACACAGGGAACAGCAATGCCAGCATCCCATGATCGCTGCTTCAATAGGATTTAAGTAGTTCCATTCTCAGGTTTACTCTGCACCAGATTTCTTTGTCTACCTAAAGTCAATGAAAAAATGAGAGCTACCACCGCTCCCTGCTCCCATTTAAATTAATCTGTGTAAGAAATGTTTGTGAATTATTTATGTAACTGAAGTGTTCCCTGCACAACAACTAGTGAAAAAAGGGAAAAAGCATGCCACGCTTCAAATATATGTTATACTACCACAAACCACAGGGGATGTCCACAAATTATTAAGTGATAGGGAACAGCTTAGGGCTTTTTGCCTGCATAGCATCAATACTTCATTCTTTCAGTAACAGGAATCTGTCTCTCACTCTCGTGGGATGTGGTCTTCGGTGGGGGGCAGGGGCAGGGGGGCAGCTATCAATCAAGGGTGCCATTTCTAATACTGGTCCAAGGTGATAGTGACCAAAGCTGGAATAATAACTATTTCCCTGGAATTTAAAACTTGTGCTGAGAAACTATGTGATCAACAACTTTTGGAGCTGGTTCTCAGAGCGTTAATTTGAAGAGTTTTCCAGATCTACCAAGTCTCCCCAAACCTCAAGAGCTCACTTAGCTGCTGACCTTTATGCACATAAACTAGAAAATCCAGAGGAAATGGCTAAATTCCTGGACTCATACACCCTCTCAAGACTGAACTAGGAAGAAATTGAATCCCTGAATAGACTAACAATGAGTTCTGAAATTGAAACAGTAACAAATAGCCTACCAACCAAAAAAAGCCCAGGACCAGATGGATTCATAGCTGAATTCTACCAGGGTACAAAGAAGAGTAGGTACTATTCCTGCTGAAACTATTCCAAACAATAGAAAAGGAAGGACTCCTCCCTAACTTCTTCTATGAAGCCAGCATTATGCTGATACCAAAACCTGGCAGAGATACAACAACCAAAAAGAAAACTTCAGGCCAATATCCTTGATGAACATCAATGCAAAAATCCTTAACAAAATACGGGCAAACTGCATCCACCAGCACATCAAAAAGCTTATCTACCTCAATCAAGTTGGCTTCATCCCGAGATGCCAGGTTGGTTCAACATACACAAATCAATAAGTGTGATTTATCACATAAACAGAACTAAAGACAGAAACCACATGACTATCTCAATTGATGCAGAAAAGGCCTTCGATAAAATTCAACATCCCTTCATATTAAAAACTCTCAAAAAACTAGGGATTAAAGGCACTTACCTCAAAATAATAGGAGCCATATATGACACAGGCACATACCTCAAAATAACAGCCATATATGACAAAGGCACATACCTCAAAATAACAAGAGCCATATATGACAAACCCACAGCCAATATCATACTGAATGGGCAAAAGTTAGAAGCATTCCCCCTGAAAACCAGCACAAGACAAGGATGCCCACTCTCACCACTCCTATTCAGCATAGTATTGGAAGTTCTGGCCAGCACAATCAGGCAAGAGAAAGAAATAAAGGGTATTCAAAAAGAAGAGAGGAAGTGAAATTACCTTTGTTTGCAGATGACATGATCCTATACCTAGACAACCCCATCGTCTCAGCCCAAAAGCTTCTTAAGCTGATAAACAACTTCAACAAAGTCTCAGGATACAAAAATCAATGTGCAAAAATTGCTAGTATTCCTATACACCAACACCAGGAAATTAGAGAGCCAAATCATAAATGAACTCCCATTCACAATTGCTATAAAAATAAAATACCTAGGAATACAGCCAACAAGGAAGTGAAAGACCTCTTCAAGCAGAACTACAAACCACTGCTCAAAGAAATCAGAGAGGACACAAACAAATGGAAAAACATTCCATGCTCATGAACAGAAAGAATCAATATCATGAAAATGGCCATACTGCCCAAAGTAATTTATAGATTTAATGCTATTCCCACTAAACTTCCATTGACATTCTTCACAGATTTAGATAAAACTATTTTATGAAATCAAAAAGAGCCCAAGTAGCCAAGACAATTCTAAGCAAAAAGAACAAAGCTGGAGGCATCATACTACCAGACTTCAAACTATACTAAAAGGCTACAGTAACCAAAACAGCCATGGTACTGGTACAAGAACAGATACATAGACAGATGGAACAAATTAGAGAACTCAGAAATGAGACCACACACCTACAACCATCTGATCTTTGACAAACCTGGCAAAACAGCAAATAGAGAAAGGATTCCCTATTTAATAAATGGTGCTGGGAGAAATGGGTAGCCATATGCAGAAAACTGAAACTAGACCCCTTATATATCACACACAAAAATTAACTCATGTTGAAGTAAAGACTTAAATGTCAAACTCAAAACTATAAAAACCCAGAAGAAAATCTAGGCAATACGATTCAGGACATAGGTATGGGCAAAGATTTCATGATGAAAACACCAAAAGCAATTGTAACAGAAGCAAAAATAGATGGGACCTGATTAAACTAAAGAGTTTAATCAGCAAAAGAAACTATCATCAGAATGAACAGACAACCTACAGAATGGGAAAAAATTTTTACAATCTATCCATCTGACAAAGGTTTAATATCCAGAGTCTACAAAGAACTTAAATTTAGGAGAAAAAAACAATCCCATTAAAAAGTAGGCAAAGGACATGAACAGACACTTCTCAAAAGAAAACATACAAGCAGCCATGAAACATATGAAAAAAAGCTGAATGTCACTGATCATTAGAGAAATGCAAATCAAAACCACAGTGGGATACTATCTCATGCCAGCCAGAATAGGTATTATTAAAAAGTCAAAAAACAACAGATGCTGGAGAGGTTGCAGAGAAAACAGAATGCTACTACAGTGTTGGTGGAAAAATAAGTTAGTTCAACCATTGCGTAAGACAGACTGGCGATTCCTAAAGACCTAGAGGTAGAAATACCATTTGACCCAGCATTCCCATTACTGGGTATATACCCAAAGGAATAGAAGTCATTCCATTATAAAGATACGTGCATGCATATGTTCAATTCGGCACTATTCACAATAGCAAAAACATGGAATTGACCTAAATGCCCATCAATGACAGATGGATAAAGAAGATGTTGCACATATGGAATATTACGCAGCCATACAAAGGAATGAAAGCACGTCCTTTGCAGGGACATGGATAAAGCTAGAAGTCATTATCCTCAGCACACTAACATGGCAAGAAAAGCAAACACTGCATGTTCTTACTTATAACTGGGAGCTGGATGATGAGAACACAAGGATACATGGCAGGGGACCACCACACACTGGGGCCTGTCAGGGAGGTGTGGTAGGCAGGGAGAAACAATAGCTAATAGATGTGGGGCTTAATACCTCGGTGACTGGATGACTTATGCAGCAAACCACCATGGCACATATTTACCTATGTAACAAACCTGCACATCCTACACATGTACCCTTGAACTTAAAAGCTGAAGAAAAAAAATTAGCTGGATGTAGTGGCACATGTCTGTAGTCCCAGCTACTTGGGAGGCTCAGGTGGGAGGATCAACTGAGCCCAAGAGGTCCCGGCTGCAGTGAGTCAAGACCACACCACTGCACTCCAACCTGGGTAACAGAGTGAGACTCTATCTCAAAAAAATAAATAAATGAATGAAAAATGAATATGCCTTGAAAGAAAAAAAAGAAATTTCCTTCAGTATGTTAGGATAAGGGGACTACATGGGCAGTGTGCACAAAACTCATTCCTCGACTTGTTCAAATTTAGAATCATAACTGATTCATTGCAACACACATAATTGCAATATTGCTGGTATCAGTAATATATTTTTTAAAAAAAGGTAGTGAAATTTTTTTCACAGTATTGCCCAAGAGACTTTTTACTCAAGGAAAAAAACCCAAATTATATGTAGTGGCCAAAACACACATATACACACACAAGTCCACACACACACACACACCCCTATTTATTATTTATAAAACTGAAGTCATTATAAGTAACATTTATATTTATTTCATTCATTACTATCCTGATATTGTGACTCTGCATTAAAAATGCATAAGCAAGTTAACACCTGGAGAAACAGCTGTTGGTGTAATGACAACACTCCTGGAGCTAATGTCAGAAGATCTGAGGTCAAATATGGATGCCATCGTATACTAGTATGTGGCCTTGGGCAAATCACATAATCGGTACTGTAGAGCTTCTGTGTCTTTATCCATAGATGGAAAAAAATTCCACTTACATCCTAGAATCACCATCAAGAATAGATGAAATAGGGTATTATATTAAAGCGTGTAGCACATCACTAAAATTTTTCACTCTCCTTTCCTCTCCTTAATCAGCCTTTCCTGCCCTTAGAACTAGATTCTATTGCTGTGTAATTATGAGGTGCATGTAACAATGTCCAAGAAACTAGATGGTAAGTAACTCCAACATGCAAACCTGAATGCACACATTGTTAGTTGGCCATCACCTAGATCTCAAAGGGCTCTTGCCCACTATCTGTTGCTTCCCAGAAATTTGATAGATTTTCTTCCCTGAATACAGCCAAAATTATCTATGGGCTTTCCAATATCACCATCATGATACTGCCACAAAGCAGCTGGTTGACTGAAAGTAACTCCCCCTCCCCCAAGCTCCAGCTGTCACCAGGAAACCCTCTTCGATGTGTGAATAAGACAATGTAATATCACTATCACTGTTAATAACAATCTAACAAATACTTAAAATTTGAAATTGTTTTTCTTATGAAGGCTCATTAACTGAAAATTAACTCTCTAAAAAAAAAAAAAACACTTTACCATATAAATATAGAGAAGTTGCTTCCATACAACAAAAAAATGACAGGGCTATAAACACAAGTAATACATTTCCTTTGACTCCCTGTTTCTTTTTCCCTGAGTCATTTGTAATCCTAAACAACAGTCAGTTAAAATGCCAAATAACTTTTAATAGTGATACAGCTGTCACAACTTGGAGGGATTTTTTTAAAAGCTAATTCCTCAAAAAAGAGCACAGATTCCTACTTTGTAAAATATGGGTCAGGTGGATTCTTTTTTCTCAATAATCACTCACTCCCCTGCATGAGAAGCCATCCATATGGTGACATGGCTGACAACCTTGGAAACTGTCTTTAGAACAAGTTTGTGAATCCCACTTACCAGAATTCTTAATACCATTACTTTTTAGGTATAGCTCATGCCCTGAGGATTTCTGTTCCACCACAGAGCTTCACGTCCAGCTCCCCACAATCCTAGGTTCCCTAGGCACACCTCCTAGCATCGCTACCAAGGACCGAGAGCCTGTGCCCTTCAACCTTACTGCTCTTAAAGCTTCTCGGCTCCTGAGTTTTACAGATAAGATTCTGTAAAAGAGGCTCCCTGTTGAAAAAAGATATGAGGACCACTGCTTACATGGCTGTAAAAGAATCGCTTGTTTTTAATAGATTTTTTAAACAACGTTTACATATACATGTATGTATCTAATTTTCCATAAATGTATAATTTCCTTTTATACTTGGTCCCCACCCCCATATTCCAATATACTGACAAATAAACATTATGACCTAGTGTGAGTCCTTTCAAGTATTTTCTGCACTCATACATTCATATGCAATATATACACACAAAAATACATGTAAGAATTTAGTTATCCCTTATTAAAAATGGAATGTAAAACTTTTCACTTTGCTATTAAGAACTTGTGTTTTTAAAAAGTATTAGCAATTTCAGGGCTAACAGCATTTTCTCATCCTTTGATGCATACCTTCAGTGAGGTCTCATTTCCTGTGACAGTGTCCCCTTCTCTAGCTGACTGTCCCCATTAACTAACTGAAGATACTTTATTACTCATCCCCTGACCTTTGGATGTTTACCTTCCTGTAAACATCCAAAACAATTTCTAGAAGTTGCTGTTACAGTGATAAAACTGAAGATGGTGTTTTTCCATGTTAAAGTTTCAACTTTTTTCAAGTGTTTTTTCTCATTCACAATAACGTGAAAGCTTTGACTCCATTTCAGCATTTTATGGTTAAAAAGAAAAGCAGTGCAGTTAGGTAATAAAATTACCTCATTTATAAAAATATTACAAAATGAATGGCATAAAGTTAGGTTTGAGGTGACAAATACCTTTTTTCCCTTTGTCCGACACATATTTACTGAGCCTCTGTGCCTAAAACATGTTTTATGCGTTATTTCATTTAATTCAATGGCCTGCAGTAGCACATCCTATGACTCCTACTTTACAGAAATTCAGGTGGGGAGGATGTTAATTTGCCTAAGGGACTCAATCACTAAGTAGCAGACGCAAGATTCAGAGCAGAAAGACTTGTCTCATCCAAAACCACGGATAGCGATCTGCCTTTCCGATAGGGAGAACAACAACAACAAAAAAAATTTGATGCCTTTGAAAAATAAACATTTCATGATGGGGCAGTGCCAATTTGGCGGCAGAGCTAACGAAATTATTTCCAGAATAATCCATCCAAAGTGACTCATGTTTCACCTGAAAACTCTCAATATCCAGGAGCCATGGTGTAGCCTTGGGAGCAGTGTGCTCTAATCAAAACGACATGTGCAGGCCACGGTTTGGCACTGACCTTCTCAACATTGCAGTGAACGTAGCCTTTAGAGCAGCTGCTTTAAATCTTGAATATTTCTTTTTCCCCCTACAATGGGCCCCTGAAGGAATTAAAGTTGTAAGAAAACACTGCATCTAAAAAACACAGCAGGTTGAGGGCACTCCTGTGATCCTTCCTGAAAAGGGAGGTATCTAAAGTCGACATGAGATCTTTGCTACCGTGCAGCTGTATGACATACGGGAAACAAAGATAAGGATAGAAACATCTTCAGCCTTAGATTTTGCTTGCAAGTCACTATGTTACAATACTTCTCAACTCCAAAACTAGTGCTTACCTCTGGTCTCTACCAAATTCTGGGTCAAACAAGGTATAACTAAACTGAAGACGAGGCAGGTGTATCACCTGAGGTCAGGAGTTCGAGACCACTTGGCAAACACCTCTACTAAAAATGCAAAAATTAGCTGGGAGTGGTGGCAGACACCTGTAATCCCAGCTACTTGGGAGGCTGAGGCAGGAGAATCGCTTAAATCCGGGAGGCAGAAGTTATAGTGAGCCCAGATCGCACCACTGCACTCCAGCCTGGCCGGCAGAAAGAGACTCTGTCTCCAAATAAACAAATAAAACTGAAGAGCTCAGAAGGTCAAAGAATTAAAAACTACTCTTCAACATAAATACGTTATTCTTAAAAATCCCACAACCACAATAGCATTAGTATGTACTGCTTCAACTTTTAACTGAACATCCTGCATCCAACAACCTTGACTACACAGAATTGAGAATCCCGAGGTAAACAAAATACCCTCTAAGCAGTGGTCCCAATATCCACGCACTACAACTCGTATCTACCCCGCTGAAGAATCCTTCCAGCACAAACTATGTACTTACTTTATGCAGTTCTAGTAAGTTATTTAATAACATCTTTGGGGGTTTCCTATGTGTTTGGTGTTAAACATTTTTCTTGCATCTTCATATTCCTGCCCTGTGAGGTAACATGTCCAAGTTTCTCCATCTAGGAATTACTTCAATTCAAATTCCATTATATGTGACTCCACAATGGGTGTTATCACTACGCCAGTAATTCTCAAACTTTAGCATCCAAGTGCACTGGTATCAATTGGAAGGCTTGTTAAAACATATTTCTGATTCAGTAAGTTTGGGGTAAGATCCCAAAATGTGCATTTCCAAAAAGCTCCCAAGTGATGCTGATGCTAGTGTCCTATCGGGACTATTTAGAAACCAACGCACTTCTATTGTCCTTTGAAAGAATACTTCCTTTCCACAGCGATGGCAGGCCCGCAGCAAATCAGGAGCCTTTTAAGTTTATTAGAACCACCTCAAAAGGACACACAAATGTGAGAAATTAAAGCCTTCTAACAAGCAATTTCAAAGAGAGGAAAAAAAAAAGTCTGGGAGTCACTGAGTGTACTGCAAGGAGACCTAAACACCTCGATAACTGAATCATAAGCAAGCAGGCAATCATTCATTTTGACAGTAACGCTGAGTCTTCAAAAGAGTTTATGCTCAGTTTAGAAAAACAAATAAGGCTGTGATCCGTTTCCTGCAAACGTTTATCCAAAGGTTTTTAGGTTTGGGCAGAAAGGGTTTTACTTTGGTGAATTTTTTGTCCCCTAATAAAAGTTATTACTGCGGTGAGGGTTAGGCTTGTTCTGAGAAGCTGAAAGCTGTCCCGAGAGCACCTGAAACTGCATGCTCTGCTGCTGACGCAACTTCACTTCAAACTTCCTGCTTTCAAAAGGAACCCTTTAAACTCGCTCAGCCCTTTAAAACTCGAGAACCCTTTAAACTCGCCCTTCCTCCGAGTGTGGGCACGTCGTTCCCGTGCGGTCCGGCGGAGAAGGGGCAACGTCGACAGGACCCCGGCGGAGTGGCCCCAGGAAACGCCCTCCCCGCTCTCGAACTTGCCCCGGACGGGGAGGCTGTGCCTCCAACCCTGCCATGCTTCCCTCGCCCTAGCCCCCTGGGAGGCGCCGACCTCCGCCCAGCAGCCCCTGCCCGGCGGCCAGCGCCCGCAGCCCGGGAAAACAGCGAGAGACGCCTCTCAGCACCGACGACAGGAGCCGGACCAAACAGACGCGGAAACTCACGCTCTCTACGACCCGCCTGCGTCCACACGTCTTCGCACGCACGTGCGTCATCACGCACGTTCCCGATTCCCGGGCGCTCCCGGTTCCTCGGGGCCGGTATGGGAGGGGAGGGCCCTAAAGCGGACGGCTTGGCCATGGCGCATGCCCAGTTGTGCGCGCCCGCGCTCTGCCGTCTGCGGGCAGCGTGCGGCTGCACTGGCCCCGAGGGGGCTGCGAGGGCACGGCGGGGCAGGACCATTGCAGAACGCAGTAAGGAGAGTGTGCACTCTAGCCCTGTCTTCCAAGCTCCACGTGAAGTGTGGATAATAATACTCCTTATTGCCATAAATAGCCACTGGCTGCTCACAACGAGTAAAGCAAACAAGCGACCTGCGTTCAAGGGACCCGACGACGACGGGAGAAGCAGCGAGTGGGTCCCGGCCGCCTACCCCAGCGGGAGCCTCTGCCCAGATTCTCTGCCGGGAAGCTTGGTCCTTCTGGGCCCCAGCGCAGCCGCAGGCTGGGTAGCTGCTGCCTGGAAGGGTCAGATACCGCCTGTTAGGCGGAGGGTGGGAAAGAACACTCTCCCGCTTCAGGAGCTATCTGCAGACGGCGAGAGGGCGGTTTATCGCGGAGTCCCAGAGCCAGCGAGAAGGTTGCGGGTGCACCTTTCACTCCCAGAAGCTTGGGTCTGGGACTGCACCACGCAGCGTTTGCCCATTTTGAGGGCTTTAGGTGTTTCGTATTTCAGTTAATAGAATTTCGATTACTAGATCATTTGATACCATTTTAATTGTTTGCTATCGGGAGCAAGTTTTACGTTCAGCTGTAGGAGTCAGGCTAAATTAAATATTGCAATGCTATGTCTATTTAATATGATATGAAAAAACTCTTACAGCCGGACACGGTAACACTCCTGTAATCCCCGCACTTTGGGAGGTCGAGGCAGGAGGATCGCTTGAGCTCCGGAGTTTGAGACCAGCCTGGACAACGTAGTGAGACCTTGTCTCTATTTAAAAAACAACAACAGGCCTGGCGCGGTGGCTCACGCCTGTAGTCCCAGCACTTTGGGAGGCTGAAGCGGGCGGATCACCTGAGGTCAGGAGTTCAAAACCAGCCTGGCCAACATGGTGAAACCCCGTGTCTACTAAAAATACAACAATTAGCCAGGCATAGTTGCGGGCGCCTGTAATGCCAGCTATTCGGGAGGCTGAGGCAGGAGAATCCTTGAACCCGGGAGGCAGAGGTTGCAGTAAGCTGAGATCTCGCCCCTGCACTCCAGCCTAGGCGACAGAGCAAGACTCCGTCTCAAAAAAAAAAAAAAAAAAAAAAAAACAACACTTATTATTTGGTATGGAATTTTCTGTTAGCTAGGGTAAAGATGCTCTTTTTCCAAGAAGGAATCCGAATATCCGAATACAGGTGGTTTAGTGTTGCTCTTTGTTTATTGGAAGTTGTAGCAGCTGTGTTTAGATAGTCTGCTAAAACAAAAACTGCCTAAACCAGAAGAGTTTATCTTTTGCCATTGTGTATTAAAACTCTTCATAGGAATATTTATTTTGGAGTTTGAAATTTAAGTGAAAATGTGGCTCATGTATAGGTGTGGGTTTACATATGACTTTTAAGTGACAAAGAAAATTTTTAGCAAATTGTATGTGTTAAGACTTGTAAGTTACCCGTTTCCTAGAAAAACAATATACTCCTCCTAAAGCTCAGCTGACAATGAGAAACTGCATTTCTGGAAATGAAAAGTCAAATGAATGCGGGGAAAGTTGCCTATAGAGGTATTTTGAATGCGGGGTAAGTTGCCTATAGAGGTATTTTCTGTATTTCCCTAGAGGGGGAAATGTGTAATTTCTCAAAAGGAAGAAGTCCTCATTTATCCTTCTGATCCACTATCATATGAATCCATTCAATTAATATTAATCCTATCTTCTGTTTTCCATCACGCTATACACCTTTCTATAATTGCATTATTTTCTTGTCCTTATAATACATCAAATGCAGAGGTGATTTTAAGGGAGCCACAAATCGAGAAGTCTCAATTCAATAATTTCATTAAAATGTAGCAATATATAGGGACAGGAATATTCTTAGGTAATTATGTTATGTTTCAAATATCAGTGAAAATTGTCATAGACATTTAAGAGGTAAAAGACATTTAATAGGTAGAAAAAAATACCTACCTTTTTAAAAATGACCTTCTCTTTTGCCCTATGTGATTTGTTGAGCAGACTGGGTTTTTTAAACGTTTTTATTGAAATGAGCATGTTGTAACATGCTCATATCCCATTTAAATTGACAAACCACTTGGATAATAGTTGTATATCTTAAATATTAACATATGAAGCAATCAGCAGCAGCATCCTTTCACTGAGCAAGGCTTAAAAATACCAAAAGAATCAATGCCAGAATAAATTCTTTAACTTAAAATATATGTAATCACGACATTACCATATAAAACAATGATTTCTAAATGCTGAAAAGTATGTATCTTAATGATGAGACAAGGCAACACTGTGCACATTATGCATAATATGTGAGACACTGAATAGTATAAAATAAATTTTAACTTTTATCTAAGGCTTACAGGAAAAGCAGCAATACCTATGATTAAGCCACCTGACTTAAATGAGTGTTTCTAAGATGTGGTACTTGCACATAAGCAGAGGAGTGGTGGTAACAACCCTTGTACAGTTCATAAATCCAGGATTGGAACTGGCAGGAAGGTAGACAAGTGTCATTCTCAGATTTCAGAACCCAGCCTGAAAGTGAGACAACGTCAGGCAACAATACCATGCAACAACACCATGCAACAAATACACAACTGGATCATCTTTTTAAGGGAGAAGCTTGTTTAGGTTTCTAATTGCTTTTAATGAACCAAGTATTGATTACTGTTTTACCCAAAACTGTACCAAAATATGTATAAAGCTGATCAAAGAATTTATAACTTTCTTGTTATAGAAAACCTTGCAAATTAAATAATTCAGATCTCAATTTAAGAACTGTAAAAGTGAGAAACTGGTTCATGTACCATAATGATAGTAATACCAATAATACTTAACAGTAGACTATGCAGACACGAACCATAAGAGATTTGTAGTGGCTATACTAATATCAGATGAAATAGACTTTAAGAACGAATATTTTTTCTTTTTTTTTTTTTTTTTTGAAGTGCAATGGCATAATTTCGGCTCACTTCAGCCTCCACCTCCCAGGTTCAAGCAATTCTCCTGCCTCAGCTTCCCGAGTAGCTGGGATTACAGGTGCCCGCCACCACGCCTGGCTAATTTTTTGTATTTTTTTTTAGTAGAGATGGGGTTTTACCATGTTGGCCAGCCCAGTCTCGAACTCCTGACCTCAGGTGATCCAGCCTTCTCGGCCTCCCAAATGGGATTACAGTCCAGCGTGCCTGGCCAACAAGAAATATTTCTAGAGACAGAAATTCTATACTGATAAGTGGGTCAATACATTGGGAAGATATAACAGTTATAAATGTATATGCACCCAGTAACAGAACCGTAAATTCATGAAGCAAAAATGATTGAATTGAATAGAGAAATATACAAACAACAGTAATTTGATATTTCAGTACCCTACTCCCAATAATGTATAGAACAACCAGGCAGAAAATCACTAAGTATGTAGAAGCCTTGAACAGGACTCTCAACCTAACTGATATGTACAGAACACTGTACTTAATGACAGCAGAATTGATGTTCTTTTTAAAAAGTATACTGAGCCAGGTGCGGTGGCTCACGCCTGTAATCCCAGCACTTTGGGAGGCCGAGGTGGGCAGATCACAAGGTCAGGAGATCGAGACCATCCTGGCTAACATGGTGAAACCCCGTCTCTACTAAAAAATACAGAAAAATTAGTCGGGCATGTCTATACTAAAAAATACAAAAAAATTAGCCGGGTGTGGTGGCAGGAGCCTGTAATCACAGCTACTCAGGAGGCTGAGGCAGGAGAATGGTGTGAACCCAGGAGGCAGAGCTTGCAGTGAGCCGAGATTGCGCCACTGCATTCCAGCCTGGGCAACAGACAGAGACACCATCTAAAAAAAAAAAAAAAAGTATACTCTCCAGGATAGCCCTGTGGTAGGCCACATAAATAAGTCTCAGTAAATTTAAAAGAATTGGGATCATACAAACTATTTTCTCTAGTTACAATGGAATTAAATTAGGGATTAACAATAGAAAGAAATTTGGAAAATCCCCAAATGTTTGGAAATTACTCATGGGCCAAGGAAGAAGTACTAAAGGAAGTTAGAAAGTATTTTGAAATGAATGAAAGTGAAAACATTGAAGTCACGCACTGCAGCTAAAACAGTGATCAAAAGGGTATTTAGTCCTTTAAACACCAAGAAAAAGAGTCTCAAATCTACACTTCCACCTTGAAAACTAGAAAGGAGGAACGTAAACCTTTAGCAAAGGGAGGAAATAATTATCATATTGCAAATCAATGAAATAAGTAACAAAAATAGAGAAAATGAAAATCAAAAGTTTGTTTTTTGGGAAAAAAACAGTAAAATTAATGAGCCAATATTAAACTGGCCAAAAAATTAAAAAGACCAAAATTAGGAATCAAAGCAGGTACGTCACTACCAACCCAAATTAAAAGGATTGTAAGAGACTAAATAACCTTGTGCCAATGAATTAGACAATGCAGATGAATTGGACAAATTCCTAGACAGACACAAATTGCCAAAACTGACTCGATAGAAAATTCAAAAAGACTTCCTTTTATATGGTTGTTGTTAGTATTACAAACTAGGTGGCGTAAGACAACAGAAATTTATTATCTCACAGTTCTAGAGACATGAAGCTCAAGATCAAAGTGTTGGCAGGGGTGTGCTCCCTCTGAAACCTAGAGGAGAGAATTCTTATCTGTTTCCCACTGCTGGTGTTTTCGGCAACCTTGGCCTTTCTTGGTGCTCCTTGGCTTTGCAGCTGCAGCACTTCAGTCTCTGCCTCCATCTCCACAGGTGCTGTTGCCTCAACGTGCCTGTCTCCTAGAGGTTGAAGTGCCCAGCCTACTCCAGTGTGACCTCATCTTAACGAATTACATCTGCAATGACCCTCTTTTGAAATAACATATTCTAGGGTACTGGGGGTTAGGACTTCAACACATCTTTTTGGATGACACAGTTCAAGCCATAACAGACATGTAACAAGTACAGAAAGGTAATACTGTCCACAAAGAAAATCTTCCCACAAAGAGAAGCCCAGGTCTAGATGGATTAACTGATATCAATCCGTCAAATATTTAAGGAAGACATGATACCATCATACACAAACTGTTTCTGAAAATAGAACAGTTCTCCACTTATTCTGCAAGGATGTTATTACCCCGATACCAAATTCAGACAAATATTACAAGATCAGCATCCGTTGTGAACATACAAAAATTCCCAATAAAGTATTAGCAAACCAAATATGGCAATATGTATGAAGGATAGATCATATACCATGAATGCAAGTTTGACTTTACATCAAAAAAGGCCAGGTGCAGTGGCTTACATCCATAATCCCAGCACTTTGGGAGGCCAAGGTGGGAGAGTCCTTGAGCCCAGGAATTTGAGACCATCTTGGGTAAGATGGTGAGATTCTGTCTATACAAAAAATTAAATTAGCCAGGCACAGTGGCACACACCTATAGTCCCAGCTACTCAGGAGGCTGAGGTAAGGGGATCACTTGAGCTCAGTAGTTCAAGGAGCAGCAAGCTGTGATTGTGCCACTGCAGTCCAGCCTGAGTAAAGGAGATCCCACCTCTTAAAAATTCATATCTGGACACTGTGGTATGCACCTGTAGGTTCAGCTACTTAGGATGCTGAAGCAGGAGAATCACATGAGCCCAAGAATTTGAGGCTCTAGTGGGCTATGATTGCATCTTTGAGTAGCCACTGCACTCCAGACTGGGCAAAATAGCAAGACCCTCTTAGCAAAATATTAATATAAAACACTATAGTAATAGGCTAGAGGACAAAAACCACATGATCATCTTAATCTATTTGAGCTGCTATAACAAACATTCCATAAATTGAGTGACTTATAAACAACAGAAATCTATGTCTCAGTTCTGGAGGCTGGAAAGTTGACAAACGAAGCATCATGGGCAGTTTGTGTCTGATGAGTGCCCGCTTCCTCATAGACAGCGCCCTCTTGGCCTCTTGCTGTGTCCTTACATGCTGGAAAGGAGAACTAGCTCTCTGGGGTCTCTTATAAGGGCACAGTCTCATTCATGAGAGTTTTGTCCTTATGACCTAATCCCCTCCCAAAGGCTCCACATCCTAATAACATCACCTTGGAGATTAGAATTTGAACATACAAATTTTGGGGCAACACAAACATTCAGACCATAGCATCATCTCCATAGATGTAGAAAAGCAGTGTTCTAAATCCAACACGTATTTATGATAAAAGCTCTCCAGGAAGTAGGAATGACAGGATACTCCCTCAATCTAGTAATAATAAAGGGCATCTATTTAAAAAACCTACAGTCAATATCATACATACCATAAAACACCAAAAGCTTTCCCCCTGAGATTAGAAACAAGACAAAAATGTCTGCTCTCACCACTTCTATTGAACACTGTACTGGAGGTTTCAGCTAGTGTAATAAAGGAAACGAAAGAAAAGGCATCAAATTGAATAGGAAAAAGTGAAACTCTTCATTCACAGATACCTGATCTTATATGTAGAATTTTTTTTTTTTTTTTTTTTTTTTGAGACGGAGTCTCGCTCTGCCGCCCAGGCTGGAGTGCTGTGGCCGGATCTCAGCTCACTGCAAGCTCCGCCTCCTGGGTTTAAGCCATTCTCCTGCCTCAGCCTCCCGAGTTGCTGGGACTACAGGCGCCCGTCACTGCGCCCGGCTTGTTTTTTTGTTTTTTAGTAGAGACGGGGTTTCACCATGTTAACCAGGATGGTCTCGATCTCCTGACCTCGTGATCCGCCCGTCTCGGCCTCCCAAAGTGCTGGGATTACAGGCTTGAGCCACCGCGCCCGGCCTTTTTTTTTTTTTTTTTTGAGACGGAGTCTCACTGTGTCGCCCAGGCTGGAGTGCAGTGGCCGGATCTCAGCTCACTGCAAGCTCCGCCTCCCGGGTTTACGCCATTCTCCTGCCTCAGCCTCCCGAGTAGCTGGGACTACAGGCGCCCGCCACTTCGCCCGGCTAGTTTTTTGTATTTTTTTAGTAGAGACAGGGTTTCACCGTGTTAGCCAGGATGGTCTCAATCTCCTGACTCGTGATCTGCCCGTCTCGGCCTCCCAAAGTGCTGGGATTACAGGCTTGAGCCACCGCGCCCCGCCTAAAAATCTTAAGGAAAATACACACACACACACACACACACACACACACACACACACACACAGATAAAAACTAAAATTAATAAGTTTAAAAGTCTCAGGATACAAAATTTTTTTAAAAAACATATTTCTATATACTACAAATTAGCAGTTTGCAAATAAAATCGAGAAACCAATTTCATTCCAGGTAGCATCAAAAGAATAAAATACTTAGGAATATTCAAAACAAATGTAATAAAAGAAGTGTAAGGCTTGTACACTGAAAAATACTTAACAGGGCTGAGATAAATTGACACGTCACCTTCATGGAATGGAAGCCTCAATATTGTTAAAATGACACTCTTTCTTAAACTAATGTATAAATTCAATACACAATCCCTCTCAAAATTTCAGCAGGCTATTTTGGGGTACAGACTTGATAAGCTGATCCCTATAATCTAGAATAAAAGACCTAGAATAGCCAAAACAATTTTGAAAAAGAATAAAGTTGGAGGAATTATACTACTTAATTTCAAAGTGTATTATAAAGTTATAGTAATCATGACAGTGTGCTATTGGTGTAAGAATAGGCATAGAGATCAACAGAACAGAACTGAAATGACGCCCTATGTGGACAGTTGATTTTCAACAAAATTGCTAAGGCAATTTAATGGGGAAAGGATAGTCTTTTCAACAAAGAATGCTGGCAGTGTTGGATGTCTTTTTGAAAAAAACCTATGAACTTGGGCCCACACAATACCCAAATATTAACTCCAAATGGATCATAGGCCTAAATGTAACAGCTAAAACTCTAAAATTTCTAGAAGAAATCACAAAAGAAAATCTGTGTCATCTTAGATTAGGCAAATACTTCTACATATGATAGGAAAAGTGCAATCCACAAAAGAAAAAAAAATTGATAAATTGGACCTTCTCAAAATTAAAAAGTATTTAAAAGACATTATTTAGAAAATGAAAATCACATTAGAGATTGGAAGAAAATATTTGCAAATATCTAATAGAGGATTTTCCTCTGGAATATTTAAAGTACTCTTACCAATCAGGTAGAAAACAATTCAGTTAAAAAGTGGGCAAAAGATTTGAATATATTCTTCACCAAAGAAGATGTATGAGTTATAAACATGTGAAAATATTCTCAACATCATTAGTCATTAGGAAAATGCAAATTAAAACCACAATGAGAAACCACTCCACATTCCCTTAAGTTACTATAATAAAAAAGATGGAATTATGGCAAGAATGTGGAGAAACTGTGATACTCATACATTGCTGATGGGATTATAAAGTGGTGTGGCCACTTTGAAAAATAGTTATGCAGTATTTTGGAAGGTTAAACATACATTTACTATACAACACAGCAATTTCACTCTTAGGAGTCTACCCAAGAGAAATGAAACATATGTCCACAAAAGACTTGCATGCTAATTTTATGACAGCCTTATTCATAATAGACAAAACTATAAACAATCCAAATGCTCAACAACTGTTAATGATTAAGCAACGAAAAACAAACTACTGATTCATCCTATAACACGAATGAGCCTCAAAAACATTATGTTACTTGAGAGAAATCAAACCCAAAGTCTACATATAGTGTGATTCCATTTATATGAAATGTTAGGAAAAGACAAATCTACAGAAACAGAAAACAGATCTTTGCTCCCAGGAGTGGGAGCAGGTTAGCTGTAAATGAGCATGAGAAAACTTTTTGGAATGATGGAAGTGTTCTAAAACTGGATGGTGATGATGGTTGCCTATAAATTTATTAACACTATACATTTATTAAAAATCACAAACTGTACACAAATAACGCATGAATTTTTTGCTATGTAAATTCCACCTTAACAAAGCTATTTAAAGAAGATAACCAGTCTGTACACGTATGGTCACTTATGTCCAAGGCCTGGTAAAGACTGACCATGGAAGTTCTACCCATGCCCTACCCATCCACATGCTATGCTCAAGAAATTATTCTTATGATGAAGGATAACTATCACAAGTGGATCTCATACTCTTAAAGCTTCTAGCCTTGTAAAGAAACCAAGGGATCTACATTACTATCAATGAAACCAGATAGAAAGAGCTACCTACTTTAAGTGAAGTTGAAATTAACTTGGGAGTTTATGGGATGAAGACATTGACTAGAGCTGGAGAGATGGGAGAATACTTTGTAGAGCTGGCATTTCAATACTTAATGTTTAAATGGGTGGGATTGGACTTACTGAGTTAAATGGAAGAGCATTCCAGGCCAAATCAAAACAAAACAAAACAAAAAGGTGACGAGCAAACAATATTTTGAGGAATCATTATGGTAATGTATGTTTTATGTAGTATTTTAGCAGGGTATCATTTTGATCAACAGTAAGGAATAAGAGGGATAAGTATGCCATCATGTGCAATATTCTTGGTGCGTGAGCATTCCTATGTGGACATTGGACTACATGGATTAGATAATTTATTTGGGATAATGGAAAGGTTATCTGTAGATTATGGATATGAAATATGGAGAATATTAAATCTTACTTTTAAAAACACCATTAGGCTGAGCGCAGTGGCTCATGCCTGTCATCTCAGCACTTTGGGAGGCCAAGGCAGGTGGATCATTTTGAGCGCAGGAGTTTGAGACCAGCCTGGAAAATATGGCAAAACCTGGTCTCTACAAAAAAAAAAAATACAAAAATTAACCTGGCATGGTAGTATGCACCTGTGGTCCCAGCTACTCAAGAGGCTGAGGTGGGAGAATTTCTTGAGCCCAGGAGGTTGAGGCCACAGTGAGCCATGATCACTCCACTGCACTCCATCCTGGGTAATAGTGGCACTTTCTTAAGAAATAATAATAAAAAAATTAAAAATGCAATCTATTAACGTGTCTTAGAAATTCTTACAATGATCTTTTATTTGAGTCTTTATACAGAAATTCGTGCTTTAGAACTCAAATGGTTTTTCACTGGTGTAAAAGAAGGATGTACAATTAAGAATCTATCAGGCCAGGTGCAGTGGCTCACACCTGTAATCCCAGCACTTTGGGAGGCTGAGGCAGGCAGATCATGAGGTCAGGAGATTGAGATCATCCTGGCTAACACAGTGAAACCCCCATCTCTACTAAAAGTGCAAAAAATTAGCTGGGTGTGGTGGCACCCGCCTGTAGTCCCAACTACTTGGGAGGCTGAGGCAGGAGAATTGCTTGAACCCAGGAGGTGGAGGTTGCAGTGAGCCGAGATTGTGCCAGTGCACCCCAGCCTGGGCAACAGAGGGAGACTCTGTCTAAAAAAAAAAATAACTATCATGATTGTTCTATAGCCAGGAGAATCCTGTCAGTAATAAGTTGTTACCAAAACTACAAATAGAAACAATGCATTTGCAAGTAGACATGCCAAGGTTAATTATCCTGACATATTTATGGCCATTACTATAATTGCATATCAATTTTCACTAATCAACTCTCAGTTAATCTCATGGAACTGAGAAGAGCTGAGATAACAATAAAATAATTTGTGTTACACTGCAAGTGTTTTAATACTTACAATGTTAATGCTTAAATTCCTGCCTCTAAATCAGCCATTCCCTGATTTCCGATCTCACCATAAATAGATCATTTTATTTCCTATTTGGGGGTGTTAAACCAATAAAACCTCATTCTCTACTCATGCATCATCTGCATGTTTTCCTAAGAAGTAGATAAATAAGCCAGATCGTCTTTTGTTACAACTCATTATTATTTTAGATTTTAAAATTTTATCACTCCTCTATCTAACATCCTGTAAGAGTTCACTGTTAACCAGCAGTGTAACCCCTACTAACTAAAAAAGATAATCCATTTAGAGCTTTTATCAAAGTGCCTGGCACACAATAAACTCTCCATGCCCGATAACTGTTATTTTAGCTAATAATATTAGTTACCATTTTTTGAGTGTCTGCTGCATGTGAGGCACTTCGTCTCCATTTTACAAATGAGGAGACAGAGCATCAGAAAGTCTAAGTAATTTGCCAAAGCTCGTGTAGCTAGTGGGCAAAGGGATTAATGATTCCATCTTTCTTTCGAATATATTATTTCTACTTCTGAATATTAAATGTCTAGTACTGGGTGTCATTGAATGCATCATTGGTCCATATAAAAGCCAATTTTGTTTTATTCATGCATGTTTGCATTAAGTTTCCATTGTTTTATTAATTATCTAAACTATCAAAATGAAAATAACCATTTACTATCTATTTCAGAATTATTTTGAATGATGTGTTTCTTTCCAATTTTCTACATTTTTCTATTTTAAGGAATATTTATCTATTGAGTGTTTTAGATAAATCTTAATCTTATTTTGACTCATTATGAGTATTTTCTAAAAATTAAATTTGGTTACAGCTGTCCAATTGTCACAGGATATGGTCCTGTGGTCACAGGATAATAGTAGAATATTGTTTGAGAGCTCTTGTTTCCTTCAAATAGTAAATCTTAAATAAGCAGTTTATTTTAATAAACATTCCTTTAAATTTTTTTTACATCTGCAACTGCCACTTCTGTTTTTTTAATCAACTAAAATTCTGATGCTTCCATGATTATAATGAAAAATTTTGCCGCAGCTTCCAAATCACATTCTCTGTGTGCCATTGGAGACCTCATAGGAGACTTTCTAAACCACCCCTCCTAAATTCTGGCAAAATATTTCATGAATACTGTATATGTGCTTGATGAAAAACTAATGTAGATAATGAACTGTTAGAAAAGGAGAAGCTATGAATGTTCTGCTAGGAAATAAATGTCCAAAAAGGAACTTGCATCAAAACGTGGGAAATCAGTCTGTGATAATAACAGCAGCAGATGACTCTTAGGCATTTTGGCTTAGCTTGCCAGTGTGCTTGTAGTCTGAAAGTGATTTTAGGACCTCCTTTGTGCATATGTTTGCACATCCATAACCTCATAAACACAGCTGTATCTCTGCCACTGCTTACTAATGATTAAAAATCCCTTCAAAAAGGTCTTTACATCCACAATTAGACATATCATGTATACAAGGAAGGATGAATTTCAATTAAAGGTCAATCTGTTCAGCCCTGGATGGTGACCGAAGGGAGTGGGAGGCAGAAGATCTTGAGTGAAGGGAGCCTGGGACAAAAGACACAGTTGAAAAATTTGCAGAAGTATTGCTAAGATTCTAGCCAAATTACTACCACAGGGCTTAGAAAATAGAAGCCATGGAGTGAAGCAAGGAGTGGGGGCAATTTTTGCCATCCCGTACAATCACAGATAGCTCCACTTGACATAATTTAGATTTCTTCCTTTTCTGTTTTAATTTAACATGCCTGACTTAACTCAATCCTTTCTTTTCCAGGGAATTTGTTCTTTGAGAGCTAATTAAGTAAAAGCTGTCTCTTATCTGAGAATGTTAAATATACATAAGTGGAAAAGATTTTTTACAATTTCATTTATTTTTCTTAAGTTTTGAGGATGCGAGTCTTTAAGTGGATGTCCAATCATACAAGTTTTAATGCTGCCGATTGTTTCTTCAAATTTACTTAGAAATAAATGCAGATGTATAGAAAAGTTGCAAAAATTGTACAGAGAATTCCTGTGTATTCTTCAAATGTCCTAAATGTTAACATTTGCTATATCATATTCTCTCTCATATACGTGTATACATAGTGTATATAAAATGTTTATGTAGTTTATATGTATATAATGTGTGTATATGTGTGTGTGTATATATATATAGAGAGAGAGAGGAAAAAGTGTGTGTGTAGGTGTATCAGTTATAATTCTGTTAAGTATTACTGTGGTTTGTATGTGTTCCCCAAAGGTCATGTGTTGGAACCTTAATCCCCAATGCAACAGTGTTGGGAGGTGGGGCCTACTGGGGTGTGATTTAATCATGAGGGGCTGTCTGCTTTCATGAATAGATTAATGTGGTTATTGTGGGAATGGGTTTGTTATAGAATCAAGCTCGGCCCCATCTTGCCGTCTCTTGCCCATGTGATGCCTTCCACGATTTATGATCCAGTACGAAGGCTATCAGAAGATTTAGCCCCTTGATCTTGGACTTCCCAGCCTCCAGAACCTTGAGTCAAATAAATGTCAGTTCATTATAAATTACCCAAATATCTGTTGATCATAAATTACCTAGTATGTGGTATTCTGTTGTAGCAGCATAAATTGGACTCAGATAGATATATCTATCCACATTTTTTTCTGAATCATTTTCATGCACATTGTAGATAAGATGCCCCTTTGCTGCAGTAGGCATTTCATTATTAAAACAAGGACTTCTTTTAAGAAAAATATATTATTCATAAATTTCCAGGGTAAGTCTAGTGCACCATTTTACCCATTTTAAGTTGGCAGTATTCAAGTGCCATGGGACTCAGTTATGAGGAAATGCTGACAGCTACTCGACTATACATCCAAATATTAAGCAGAATACAAACTAGATTTTTAAGAAACAGAATGCAGATTGACTGTGTCTTAATCCATTTGGACTTCTATAACAAAATGCATTAGACTAGGTGGTTTATAAACAACAGAAATTGATTGCTCATGGTACTGACAGATTTGGTATCTGGCGAGGGCTCTCTGCAGTATAGATGGTGACTTCTTCCTGCATCCTCATGTAGCAGAAGGGCAAAAAGGGGCAAACATCCTCCCTCAGGGCTCTTTTGAGATGGAATCTCGCTGTCACCCAGGCTGGAGTGCAGTGGTGCAGTCTTCTTGGCTCGCTGCAACCTCTGCCTCCTGGGTTCTAGCGATTCTCCTTCCTCAGCCTTCTGAGTAGCTGGGACGACAGGCGCACACCACCATGCCCAGCTAATTTTTGTATTTTTAGTAGCTACGGCGTTTTGCCATGTTGACCAGGCTGTTCTCAAACTCTTGATCTCAAGTGATCTCCCCCTACAACCTCCCAAAATGCTGGAATTATAGATGTGAGCCACCACGCCTGGCCCCTTAGGCCTCTTTAAAAGGGCACTAAACTCATTCACAAGTCTCCATCCTCATGTCTTAGTCACCTCCCTAAGGTCTCATCTCTTAAAAACAACACACTGGGGATTAAATTTCAACATATGAATTTTGGAGGGACACCATAAACATTGTCACTCTTTGAATTGAACTGCCAACATGACTCAAACATTTCTTTCTTTTTTTTTTTTTTTGAGACAAAGTCTTACTCTGTCACCCAAGCTGGAGTGCAGTGGCACGATCTCAGCTCACTGCAACCTCAGTCCCCCAGGTTCAACCGATTCTCGTGCCTCAGCCTCGTGAGTAGCTAGGATTACAGGTGCCCACCACTACACCCGGCTAATTTTTGTATTTTTAGTAGAGACAGGGTTTTACCATGTTGGCCAGGCTGGTCTCAAACTCCTGACCTCAGGTGATCCACCCGCCTTAGCCTCCCAAAGTGCTGGGATTACAGGCGTAACCCACCGTGCCTGGCCACATTTCTTTCTTAATGTATGCAAAAGAGCAAGCATCCCAACAAAATTAAATTCGTTTGACTAAATAATAGCCCAGAGCTTTAAAATTAATTGCTTGAATGAATATAATATTCGTCCAAAAGAAACAAGCTATTACAGAGTGGGACCAAAAGAGTCAGGGGAGGTATATGTCTAACAGGCTATGGTAAAAATTGTTACATAAAGCTATAAAGCTATTTGCGGGCCTAACAGAAGTTTTTTTTTTTTTTTCTTTTTTTTCCTAATACCTTTGACTTACAATGAGAAAGAAAGCATAGAAAATTGGAAAGTTCACAGAATATGATTTTCAGCTCTACCACTAGCTATGTGGCCTTGAGTAGGTCATTCAAACCCCCGAAACTTAGTTTTCTCAACTATAAGATGACATAATAACATGAAATTTTTTCTAAGAAGGATCTCTTCCAGATTATTTTAAGATTCTAAGATCTAGAGTAAAAAGTAAATAGCATATTAGAAAAAAATCAAAGATGACAAAAATATTAAAATATTACTAGAAGTAAGAGTTGCTGAGCCAAAGAAGAGGTAAAATTTTGAGATACAAATAAATAAGAATCACCATAATTTTTCATATTTAAAACATTCATATCGATTTTGTTAAAAGTTTTATAGTATAGAAAATGAAAGGAATGAAATATACACCTTTGCTATATTTTGGAATGAAGAAACAGAACCAAGAAATAGTCAGTAGCTAAATACAACTCACAATTACTTAATAAATATATCTCATGTTATGATGTCTATAAGAGGTAATGACAGCTCTGAACAAATAAAACTCCTAAATTCTAGAATAATAAATAATTATTAAAATAAAAAAACTAGGGCAAAACTTAAACACATTTCCAGCTATTGAGAGCCAGTAAGTCATGGGGCGTGGGGGCAGGGAAGAAAAAAATACAACAAAGTCAATGACTGTGGACACTAACTCAAGCAAAGAACAAATTAGTTATTCTTAATTTAATATGACAAATATTAAAAGTTCATCCACTGCTAAAAAAAAAAAAAACAAAACACAGTACCCGTCACTACTGCATTTAGAAGTAGCTTGAAATCAGATAAACCCAAGCTTCAGCCCCAGCTCTAGCCTAAGGACTGGATGGTATGACCAACTTCTGAAATGGGGCAATAGCTCTTCTCTTTGTGGCTTTTTGTTAAGATTAATTAAGGTGAATAAAGCATACGGCTCAGTGACTGGAACATAGTAGGGGGCTCAAAAAATGTTAACTATAATATCAACCTTGCCATCATTCACATTCAATTTTCTGCTTTGGGTGGAAAAAAGGAAGAGCCTGGGTGGCAGACATAGGAGAGGATGGGGGTACCAGAAGCCTGGAGGAACAGAGGGAAGGTCTGACTGATGCCAGGGATGCTGTTTGCTCACCTTCCTGGTCCAGTTACAGGCTCCTTTTCTTCATCATTATTCTTTGACACACCAGCTAACTTTCTGGCAACCCCTTTTTGATCGGTGTTAATGGCTTTTCTGATACTACTTTCAAAAGTAAAAATCAACTTTTAAATTTTTTTAGTGACAGGGTCTTGTTCTGTCTCTCAGGTTGGAGTGCAGTGATGCCAACTCCTGGGCTCAAGCAATCCTACCCCTTGAGTAGCTGGGACTACAGGTGCATGCCACCGTGGCCGGCTAATTCCTTTTTCTTTTTCTTTTTGTCTTTTTTTTTTTTTTTTTTTTTGTGGAGATGGAGTCTCACTGTGTTGCCCAAGCTGGTCTTGAACTCCTGGCCTCAAGAGATCCTCCCGCCTTGGCCTCCCAAAGTGTTGGGATTACAGGCATGAGATTACCTGGCCAGTAAAAGTTAATTTTTAAAAGAAAGTTACTTCTCTGTGGAATTCTTTGGAGTTTTTACCTGAGAAATATAAGAGTGAGCAGGATGGAGTCTTAGGCAGGAGTTATAACTGGCTATTAGCCTAAACAATGTTGTCATGGAAAATAAATTCACTTACCTTTCCTTTTGTGGGTGAATAAAGCTGCTTAAAAGAAAAGTCGAAAAAAGGGTTTACGACTTCCTTTTTAAAGCACTTTTCTTAGGTCCTGTGGAAATACTGTTTGGTCAGTACAGAAAGAAATTCATTGTCACTAATTAAAATAAGGGCTACCATTTATTGAGTGTGTGCCATGTACTTTATTCATCAAACTACTTGTGTCCTTTTAATGAGTCTATGAGGTAGGATTATTATCTCATTTTACAGAAACAAAGTAACTAGTTCAAATTCACAGTGCCAAAACGGGAGAAACTTGAAACTCAAACCTAAATTACCATGAATTCACCCACAGATTTTTAGCTGCCCTAGCTAAAAGAGAGACTTGAATTTCAGCAAAACAAACAAACAAACAAACAAATCAATATGTAGTTTTCACATTTAAACCTGAACTTAATATTTTACCAACAGGTTTTTATCTTGGATTTTCTTGAGACGTGTTTTTAGTGCACATAATCAAGGGAGTGAAAGTAATGAGGGGAAAGGCTTATTTTGCAATGCTATGTCATATTTGATCCAGGAAAAAAGATAGCATGTTCACTTTTCAAGGTTCTACTGAGAAATAATGTGAAATATTTTAAAGTATATTTTTTATGAAGTAGTAAAAACGTAGGGAATGTTGACCGTTGAATATTCTTGGGCTGTTAAGCACCTGAAAAAAATTTCAGATGAAATTTTTTTGAGACTTTTTAAAAAAGAGCAGTTTTAGGTTCACAGCAAAATTAAACAGAAAGTACAGAGATTTCCCATACACCCCCTGCATAGCCTCCTACCTTATGAGCTTTCCCATCAGAGGGTATATTTGTTACCATTGATGAACCTACATTGACACATCAGAATTGCACAAGGATGAGTATTTTAGAGTGGTTTTTAAAACGGTTAAATTTTTGTAAACGACTATAAACGGCCATGTTTTCTGTAAAACAACAGCCTCTTAAGCAGTATCTTTCCATTTGCTGTAGAAAATAGAAAATAAAATATGTACATCAATTAGACATGGCAAATTGTGTAGTCTTCTAGAAAGACTTGAGTTAGATTGGACTTTCTTTTGATTAATGAGCATTCTTTAAATGAATTAGCCCAGATTCTGCCCAGGAGCATAGTATGTGGATCCCAGGGGAATGCACCAGAGTAAGTCTGAATGTGGAATATCTGTCTTCATCATCAAATACTGTTCAAAAGCAATTGGTTTTGAAGTACCCTTAAGACAGGGGTCATAAACTCAAGTGCCTAGAGAATATAGGCAGGTGATATAAATGAGTCAAGTGGGCCAGATGAAAGAGAGCATCTGAAGCACCGTGGTGACAAATGGTGCCTGACATTTGGCCACGGTGTCAGGGAAATGATCTGGAGTCATGGGAACTATGGAAAACTACCCATTGAAAAGGCAGCTGCTTTTCAATTCTAGCTGACTGAGGTCTTGTAGAAATCAGGGCTCAGTACTCTCAGGTCATCTGTTTTTATTTGTTTATTTGTTTGTTTTTTGAGATGGATTCTCACTCTTGTTGCCCAGGCTGGAGTGCGATGGCGCGATCTGGTCTCACTGCAAGCTCCACCTCCTGGGTTCAAGCAATTCTCCTGCCTCAGCCTCCTGAGTAGCTGGGATTACAGGTGCCCGCCACCATGCCTGGCTAACTTTTGTATTTTCAGTAGAGATGGGGTTTCATCATGTTGGCCAGGCTGGTTTCAAACTCCCGACCTTCTGATCCGCCTGCCTCAGCCTCCCAAAGTGCTGGGATTACAGGTGTGAGCCACTGCACCCGGCCAGGTCATCTGATTTTTAAAGAGAAACTAGAATTTCAGATTTTGGTGTATCATCTTCTAATGTTTAATGTTGGCAAATAATGTAAAAAATACTGGACCGGCCGTGGTGGCTCATGCCTGTAATCCCAGCACTTTGGGAGGCCAAGGCGGGTGGATCATGAGGTCAGAAGATCGAGACCATCCTGGCTAACACAGTGAAACCCCGTCTCTACTAAAAATACAAAAAATTAGCCAGGCCTGGTGGCGGGCGCCTGTAGTCCCAGTTGCTCAGGAGGCTGAGGCAGGAGAATGGTGTGAACCCGGGAGGCGGAGCTTACAGTGAGCAGAGACTGCACCACAGCACTCCAGCCTGGGCAACAGAGCAAGACTCCATCTCAAAAAATAAATAAATAAATACTGTTTGGACCACTTAAAAGACTATCCATGGACCAACCACATCTGGCCAGAAGTTTGCAACTCCTGATTCAAACAAGTAATAGGAGAAAGAATGCCCTCCAAATTATCATGTCATTCTGAATTCTTATACCTCTAAACTAGCTTTTGTATAACTTTAACAATGCAGTTAAGTTAGACTTTACCAATACAAACAGGAAAGACCTAGGGATCTATGTGAAACCATAAAGAGTATCTCTCAACATGTGAACTGTAAACCACTGACTGCGGAATTCACTGAAGAGCTTGTTAAAAAGGTGCATGCTGGATTTTTTATTTATTTGGTCTCATGTGGATCCTAGGAATCTTAACTTTGTGTGAGCACCCCAATCCCCAAATGATTCACATATAAACATGAGTGGAGTTTCTCCCTTTGAGAATATACTGGCTACAATGTCATTTAACTGCCAGCCTTAACTGCTGTTGTCTTCCCCATTCTTCCACGCAGAGACAGCTCCATTTAAACAGGGCAAATTTGGGATCCTTTGGATTCCTGCTTGGTTGGGTGATTCGGAACTCATCTGTGCATTTGGATTGTTCAATTACATAGTTTCAGGTTGATACATGCATAATGACAAATGTCTACCTCATTAGCTTCCAGTTTATGGTTGCTCTTCATTTAGCTAATGCCTTAGTGGGTTATTTCCTCTTGGCTCCCTGCTGAGTATCAGTGTAATGTACCTGATCGGTGCCCAGTAATTTTTGATTGACTACTATAAGGCATTAATTAGAACACCATCAACTAGGCCTACCAGATCAACTGTCTGTGACTGAGCTGAACAATCATTTACTGTAACACTCTAGGCATTTTAGTTAAGCCAATAACTGGACCAATTTTTAGCTCTCAGAAAAGTTATTTGATGACATTGACCAATGAACTCATCCCCAAAGAATTAGTGTAACTTCTGACCTTGCCTGCTCTTAAACACAAGGAATAAACATATTACTAGGAGTACATAGCTCATTATGCACTCCTACACGGGACAAAAATAGTATAATGAAAGTGGTATAGATGATGTCACACCACTTCAGACACTGGAAGCATTAGCTGTAGAAAATGCCAATAGACTGGTGTGTTCAAGAGCTATACATTTTCGTATGTTTAAGGAAAACCACCATTTAAATATAAATTGTTATTTTGCTTCAGTGAGAAATGAACTAAACTGCAAGCTGTCCCTCAGAAAAAGGTATTAGACTTGTGTGTGTGTGTGTGTGTGTGTGTGTGTGTGTGGTTTTTTTGAGATGGAGTCTTGTGCTGTCACCTAGGCTGGTGCAGTGGTGCGATTTTGGCCCACTGCAACCTTTGCCTCCTGGACTCAAACGATTCTCCTGCCTCAGCCTCCCGAGTAGCTGGAATTACAGGTGCCTGCCACCATGCCCAGCTAATTTTTGTATTTTTAGTAGAGACAGGGTCTTACCATGTTGGTCAGGCTGGTCTCGAACACCTAACCTCAGATGATCCACCCACCTTGGCCTTCCAAAGTGCTGGGATAATAGGCTTGAGCCACTGTGCCTGGCCTAGACCTGTGTTTTATATTTTCTTTGTATAACCTGTAAACAACAGAGTATTGGATATGGGGCATAGTTTAAGAGATTATTCATTTCTTAACTTTGACCATACGTAGCTGTTTCTTAAACCATTCCAGGGATCCTTAGACAGAAGAAATTGATGACCTTCAAAGTAACCTTCTCCAGAAAGTAAACTGATAATTTATTGCACAGCTTATTTTTTTTTTTCACCATTCCCATACCATTCTTGTTAATGCAACCAGGTTTGCAGTTCAGAATATTCAAATATGCTATTGGGTTTCTGGGCATGGTGATGAATCTTGAATTCCCCCTAGCAGAGGTGAAGTAACATTAAATTTGTCACTGCCTAGCCTAAGTCAGCACGATGCCACTGTATAATATCCTTAGAAATACTAAGTTAAGAAGTTCATAGGGAAAGAAGGTGAAAAGAACATCAGCTCCTGACATCAAATCTGGTGCTAGATGTGATGACCTTAGTCACAGGCTTTGTAACCTGCAAGTCAGCTTAATGTTGTTGAACCCAGCTTCTAGCTGAAGGCAGCGTCACCTACACACTAATAGACATGCTATCAGCATCATGTCACAAACTAGAGACAGAGCAGGGGGCAATTGATAAGAAAACCTAAAGCTATAAATAGATTCTGTTATTTTCTACTCTTCCACCCCACCTTTACTTTAATGTCTAAAGAATCCATGAATATGTTGTAACAGAGAAAGAAAATTTAACCTTTAGTAGCAAGTCCTAAAAATCGTACTTTGAAGAACTGGAAATTTTCATCTTCCATTTGTTGAGGAACTGGAATTTTAAAACTTTAGTTTAGCTAGAAACAAATATAGTGGCCACTCTTCAAATAACATTTTTTTTCTCCAAAGTACACACTTACCAGAAATAGCTTAAGCTAGAATTAATGGACTGGAATAGAAATGGCAAGTTCCTTTTTTTTTTTTTTTTTTTGAGGCGGAGTCTCGCTCTGTTGCCCAGACTGGAGTGCAGTGGCCAGATCTCAGCTCACTGCAAGCTCCGCCCCCCGGGTTTACGCCATTCTCCTGCCTCAGCCTCCCGAGTAGCTGGGACTACAGGCGCCCGCCACCTCGCCCGGCTAGTTTTTGTATTTTTAGTAGAGACGGGGTTTCACTGTGTTAGCCAGGATGGTCTCGATCTCCTGACCTCGTGATCCACCCGTCTCGGCCTCCCAAAGTGCTGGGATTACAGGCTTGAGCCACCGCGCCCGGCCAGAAATGGCAAGTTCTAATCTTTAATTTTGCCTCCTCTTATGTGGGTTAAGTTCACTGTCTTTAGAAATCAATCAACTTTGATATGCTTCAATTAATACAATATAAAACTGTCTAAAATACTTTTATATTACCTAGAGGAATTAAGAAGTAAAATATTCAATTTTTTAAATAGTTTGGATGAAATATATAATAACTTTATTATCTTACATGCTAATCTCTATTTCAGAAAAATGAATCTCCAAACCACATAAAAAGTGGGATTCCGGAAGGAAGATTCTAAGAAAGTATTCATGACAAAATATTATAAGATAGAAAAATAATTTCAGCTGTACTTATTACAGAAATTAACTTGTCATGTCATTAGTGGTAAGAAATTAAGATGACCAATGCTCTCAAAGTTACCAACAATTAGAGTTCATGAGTAAGGAGCATGGAAAGAAAAAAATTACTTAGGTTAGCTTTTGGTAAAGAAAAGAAAATAAATTCAGGCCATTTATAGTTGGAAAGTGATCAGAAGTGTGCACTTTAAAAGAATGGTGTTGGAAGGAGCATCCACCATGGGATAGAAACAGTCTGAAAATTCTTGCTGAGTGGCCAGATTGCAGGCAGCTCCATCTCCAAACACTGAGCAGCTTCTGTAGCCGGTCACAGAGGCAACCCAGAAGGTCAAGGTGCCCACATTTCGCCACTTGCTGGGGCGCCTCCATGGCCCTGGGCTCCTCTTCCGTGCTGTAATCTAATGTGTGCAGCACCTGTCTTGGCCACCTGCATCACCAATGTGGACTTGCAGGGTTAAGGAACTGACGTAAACATGCTGACTTCTGGCTAATTATTTTTCTGTGAGTAATTAACTTATTGAGGAAGGAGATGGGGAGAGTGGTTAGATGTCTCACTAGCCTACCAGTTGCTCAGGATTAAAATCTCAGTCATCTTTGACTTTTCTCTTGCCATTGTCCCAAATATCCAATTTGTTTCAACAGCCCATTGTTTCCTCCTCTGATTTTTTTCTGCACCTGCTTTCTCCTCTTTATTTCCACCACCACAAGACTAACTGAACCCCTCATGCTCTCCATTTCCTTTGGTCTATTGAAACAGACTCCTAACTAATCTACCTTTGCTCAAGATTTCCATTTTGCTCTATATGTCAGTTCTGCTTATGTTACTTCTGTTGATCATACCAAAGGCTCCTCATTACTGACAAGATAAGTCCAAACTTTTGATCTGTATTCAAAGTCATCCATGTGGGCCCTCAAAGTTATTTAATCCCATTCTATTCTTTAATTGAATACCAAGTGCCTGCTATATCCCAAGTATGGTACTAGACGCTCTGAATGCTTCTCAAGGGAAGAGGACACTTTCCTTTCCCTCTAAAAGCTCAAACTCTCTTCTTGGAATGACTTTTGTGATGGTTACAGGATACTGAATGCTTTAAATGCATGATCCCTCTTATAGACAAGACATCATGTTCACTTTACTCCAGTTCGCATGGAACGCCATCTTTCCTTCATGACTTTTCTCCATTGTTCATACAGTCCCACTCACGGAATGCTTCCTTCACCCCCTTTATTGAACTCATATTTATCACTATCCCGAAGACAGCAGGCAACAAATCAGACAAATTACATACTCTCAGAGAACAAATAAATAGAAAGTATATCTGGTGATATTGTAATATTTAAGAAAAATAAAATAGGTTAAGTAAGAGTCAAACTGGCCAACTCTTGCCCCTTCTTTACATATGAAATTTCTGTAACGATTTTGTAATCCCCACCACTATATGCTAAGCCTTGTTGTGCAAAGGAGTCAGGTATTAATGTCTAGGGGACATGAGGAGCGGTGTGACTAATCCTATTTAAAATACATGGTTGAGGACAACAACAAGGAGGACGACAGCTGATATTTATTGAGCACTGATAACACAAGTATCAACTGTTTAAAACTCCACAATAATTCAATGTGAAACTATTACTATTCCTACAGTATTGATACTTGAAGCATGAAAGGCACTAAGTCATTTGCTTTTACAATGATGGCCAGTGGCAGAGCTGAGTGAAGGAAGGCAGTCCAGACCTAAGCCTAATCTAAGTGGCATTCTATTAAATGACTGGTGATATTGTGTAGAGTACCCCTGGCAAAAGATGGACAAAGTGAATGCTGGATGGACACTCTACAAATCTGCATGACAATAGCCTATCTGCCTCCAATCTCCTTTCTTGTAATTCCATCCCTCAAAACTATAAGAGTGATCTAATGTGAAAGCCCAACTGTGTGGCATTGTCCTGATTCCGTGGCTCCCACTGCTGGAGAGAGAAACCACTGTTATATACTTGCTCTCTGATGAAATATATGAGGTGGTGTTTACCTTGACAGTCAATTTAAGAAAATCACTACACCTAATCTAAGTACCTGGTACAAAAGGAAAAGTTTTTCTTGTGTTTGTGGTTTGTATTGCTAGCCATTATTCAGTCTTTATTGGATATCACCAATAGACTGCCTGCAAGGAAATCTAGTTTTTACACGGAAATTCTTCCTTATGGATATTATAGCAAACTCACTTTAGCACAGGGATGCAAAAGGGAGAACAGTTAAACACAAGGGCTTTGGAGCCAGAGGATGGACTCATGGCATCATTACCCTTTAAGCTTCATCAACCTCATCTGCAATTTGAGGAGAACACCTCCCTCCTAGAGTTGCTCCAAGGATTGAACGAGATAATATATGTAGAGGGCTTAAAATAGTACCTACCTAGAAATTCCTAAGCAAGTGATATTTATGCATACATCTCTAAGGTTTTTATTGTTCTATATTTTAATCATATTTAGTTACAGCTTACCCCAAGTAGGAATACACGGATGCATTTAACAAAACAAAACAAGTAATATGGGAGAATTTTTTAAATGAGTCCCCTCCCAGAAAAAAGCTATTGCAAAGATATCTTGTTTGCCATTCTAGATTTTTTCTGTGTATATAAAAGCATATGTGTGCTTTCCAAAAAAGAAAAAAAGAAAAAAGAGAACATCTATGATACAATTCTGTACCTTATTCTTTTTTCCCCCCATGGGGATTGTTCCATAATGGGACATATAGATCTACTAAATTCTCTTCCACGGCTATGCAATATTTCAATATGTAAAGGTAGTATTAATCATTTAGCAAGTTCTCTATTGATGGACACGTATGTTGTTTTGACATTTTCTATGAGAAAATAACA
This sequence comes from Trachypithecus francoisi, assembly GCF_009764315.1. Taxonomy (NCBI): domain Eukaryota; kingdom Metazoa; phylum Chordata; class Mammalia; order Primates; family Cercopithecidae; genus Trachypithecus; species Trachypithecus francoisi. The sequence goes on from NW_022681458.1 coordinate 14,066,242, forward strand.
TTTCAATGAATATTTTTTATGATTACTACTGTAGAATTTATTTATAGAGGTGGAATTGTTAGGTCAAATGCTATCAGCATTCAAAATTTTTATAGTTCTTGTTCAACTGCCCTCAGAAGAAGCTGAAATAATTTATACTCCTACCCCATTGCCATATAGAGAAGCTGTATAAACTTTTTAGAAATCATTTCATTTTTTAAAGTCAGTTTTCTCACTGCCCCAGGAAATCCCAAGCTATGTTCCTGTCTCCTTGCCTGTAATCTTGTACTCCTAGCCTAGAATTCCCCTTCTCAATGGAATCTACCTGCATTAGTAGGGCTCATTCAGTTGCAAGTGACAAAACTCAAATGAAACTAGCTCGAGGAAATTTAAAAGGTGGATGTTGAGGGATAATTCTTGAGAGGATTCTGGGTAGTTGACAAAATTGACAGATGAGCTGCAGGTTCTAGGACCGTCCTGGAGACTTTAGGGACTGCAGCCTGCACACTCCTCTTCTCATCCATTCTAAACCCTGCTGTCTCTGCATGACTTAATTCTCTTCTATGCTGAACTGGTGCACCCCATAACTGTCAAAACTGTAAAACTTTACATAAATGGTAGCAATCAATAAATGCAAACTTCAAAAGACATTTGGCACTAGTGACTTATGGCTACTCCTACTTTCAGTGTCCTCTCATCTTTCATTAGATAGAATTCAGTGGAGAAGTTTAGAAAGCACTGGCCGAATGTCTAGAAAAGTCATTCTCCTCAAATTTCAAGGAGCCAGAATTCACTGTTACTCCTTACAATAATGTCTTTTAAATAAAAATTGTCCAGCAACAATTCCAGGTTCGGCCGGGCGTGGTGGCTCACGCCTGTAATCCCAGCACTTTGGGAGACCGAGGCGGGTGGATCACTGGAGGTCAGGGATTCGAGACCAGCCTGGCCAACATGGCAAAACCCTGTCTCTACTAAAACTACAAAAAATTAGCTGGGCATGGTGGTGCACACCTGTAATCCCAGCTACTCAGGAGGCTGAGGCGTGAGAATCTCTTGGACCCGGGAGGCTGAGGTTGCAGTGAGCCGAGATGGTGCTACTGCACTCCAGCCTGGGTAACAGAGCGAGACTCCCTCTCAAAAAAATAAAAAAATAAAAACAATTTCAGGATCATCTCTTTCCCCACCTGCATGACTAAAACGCTTTGGTAGTTCCCCTTCCGTGCGCTCTCCGTGGTCCTGAACCATCTTGAGCTCTGTTTTAGACTCCCTTGAAATGTAATAGGAGGGGAAACAGGGAATAGAGAAAATGAGGCTATTCGAGGAGAAAAGAAATGGTTTTTGTTTTGGCAATTTTTAAATACTCTCAGTTATCAACAAATAGACCACAACCAACCACGGACAGAATGAAAGAGAGCAAGCAATTTTGTGGGAAACGTTAATCTGAGCAAATATCCACATGTAGGAGCAAGGTCACCTGGGGGAGTGGGGCGAGTCACCATGTGGCAAAGGTGAGATGAGTCCTCTGCCATTCTCAGTTGACCTATAATAAATTGCACATGGATTAGCTTTACTTTTGCTTTTATATCATGATGGAAAATTGCAAAATGAAAACAACAGTAACATTAGTTTTACAACCCCCAGAGATGTGTTAAGTATACAGCTGGCCCTTGAACAGCAGGGGTTTGAATGGCATGGGTCCATTTATCCACGATTTTCTTCTGCCTCTGCCACCACTGAGACAGCAAGACCAAGCCCTCTTCTTCTTCCCCCTCCTCAGCCTACTCAATCTGAAGATGATGAAGATGAAGATCTTTAGGATGCTCCACTTTCACTTAAGGAGTAGTATATATATATATTTTTTTCCTTGGGATTCTCTTAACATTCACTTTTTGTGTGTGTGTGTGAGACAGAGTCTTGCTCTTTTGCCCAGGCTGGAGTGAAGTGGTGTGATCTCGGCTCACTGCAACTTCTGCCCCACTGGGTTCAAGCGATTCTCCTGCCTCAGCCTCACAAGTAGCTGAGATTATAGGCTCCCGCCACCACACCCAGCTAATTTTTGTATTTGTAGTAGAGACGGGGTTTCGTCATGTTAGCCAGGCTGATCTCGAACTCCTGACCTCAGGTGATCCATTCACCTCAGTCTTCCAAAGCACTAGGATTAGAGGCATGAGCCACCATGCCCGGTCAACATTCACTTTTCTCTAGCTTACTTTATTTTAAAAATACAGTATATAATGTAGATACAAAATAGGTGCTAAGCAACTGCATTATCAGTAAAGTTTCTGCTCAATGGTGGGTTATTAGAAGTTAAGTTTTTGGAGAGTCTGAAGTTATATGCAGGTTTTCAACTTTGTGGAGTTGCCACACCTAATGCCTGCATTGTTCAAGCATCAACTATATTTTGTAGTTCTATAAAGATTCCAAGAGTTATGTTATGGTTTTTACACCTTAGTAAATTGTGTGTCCCGCCAATGACATGGTGATTTTATGTTACATTATTATTATATTGTTGGGTATTTATGTATTTTACATAAGATTTTATTTCACATTTTCCAACTTAAAACTAGGTGTTGGTATTGGTATTTGTCTTTTGCACTAAATTACCTTACATTAATCTTTTAAAATAATTTTTTAAAAGGTGAAAGCTATTATTTGTTATTTTGTAAGTTTTAAATCAGTAAAGACTCATAAATCCAGCAGTATATTCCTAGATATAAACATTTGTCTAAAAGATTTTAAAATATTTGGTTTAAAAATTAGGACATATCTTGGTAATTTTCCTATTAATATGAATATCTCTCTCCCTCTCTTTCTCAAAATCTTAAGAATGTTTAGAAGTCTAATCTTAGAGACAAGAAGACTAAATTGCATAATGAGACTAAATATAGCATCCACTGTACTTTAGTATCTCTATCCTCATAGGAATTTTTCAAGTTAAAGTTATTTAGGAAATATGAAGTACGTTGCCATAATTGTTTCTACAAACTCTACTAACCTACTGTACACATCTGAGTATGTTGAACTTTTGTGATTCTACTATTCAGTCAGATCATAAACATTGTGTGCATCTGCGATCAATGTTAATATCTTACACATAACACAAACATGATGCTAGATCTTATGTCAATTCCAAGTCTTCTGACTTGATCATCAGCAGCAATTGACTCAGTTGTTCATTCTTTTTTCCTGATACAGTGTCTTCCTTTTGCCTAAAAGAGAGCAACTTTACTGGTTGTTCTTCTGTCTCCCTTGCTGGCCTCTTTGTCCTATTCTTTTCTCTATCTACTTTCTCTCTCTTGATGATTTTATCCAGTATTATGAGCTTTAAATCCCACTCATAGGTTGACAACCTTTACATTTATACCTTGAGCCCAGACTCATCTTTTCAACTCTAGTCTCATGTATACAAATGCCTACTTGATATCTCCACTTGGAGGATCAATAAGCACCTGAAACTCAACATGTCTAGAACCAAACTCCTGATCTTCCCCCATCTTCCCCATTCCTGTTTAGCCACAGTCTTTCAATCTGTAGTTTAAAACAATGACTATAAGTGTTTTTGTTGTTGTTGTTGTTTGTTTGTTTTTTTGACACTACTTCCATCAAGAACTGTGGTCTAGGTTTCTTGCCCTTTTATCTGGGTGGGCTCATGTCTACTTTGATCAATAGGATACATACAGTAGAAATGAAGCTCTGACTTCTGAGATAAGATCACAAAAGGCTACACAACTTCTCTCTGATTCTCTTGGAACATCTCCTCTCTAGAAGCTCCCTCTTGGCATGTTAACTCTTGAGATGGTCTCTCTTCAGACACTCACCTTTGAAATCCAGCCTCCACGCTGTGAAAAGTCCAAGTCACATGGAGAGACCAGATGTAAGTACTCTAGTTGATGTAGCCTTCAGTCATTCTAACCCAGGTGCCAAACACATAAGTGAACAATGTTTCAAATGATTCCAGGCTCCTGCCTTTCAGGTCAAATAGTTCCACAACCATTTGAGCCATCCCAACCGGGACACAGACAAGCCATCCACACAGTGCCCTGTCTGAATTCCTGGCCCACAGAATCCTAGAGTATAATAAAAGAGTTGATGTTTCATAATTATTTCTTTTTTTTTTTTTTTTTTGAGATGGAGTCTCGCTCTGTCGCCCAGGCTGGAGCGCAGTGGCGCAGTCTCGCCTCACTGCAAGCTCCGCTTCCCGGGTTCATGCCATTCTCCTGCCTCAGCCTCCCAAGTAGCTGGGACTATAGACGCCGGCTGCCACACCTGGCTAATTTTGTCTATTTAGTAGAGACGGGGTTTCACCGTGTTAGCCGGGATGGTTTTGATCTCCTGACCTTGTGATCCGCCCACCTCGGCCTCCCAAAGTGCTGGGATTACAGGCGTGAGCCACCGCGCCCGGCCTCATAATTATTTCTTTAGAGTAGTTTCTTAACCCAACCATAGAAAACTGATATACTGTCTCAGTTGATGGGGAATTTTTTTTTTTTTTTTTTTTTGAGATGGAGTCTCGCTCTGTCGCCCAGGCTGGAGCGCAGTGGCGCAGTCTCGCCTCACTGCAAGCTCCGCTTCCCGGGTTCATGCCATTCTCCTGCCTCAGCCTCCCAAGTAGCTGGGACTATAGACGCCGGCTGCCACACCTGGCTAATTTTGTCTATTTAGTAGAGACGGGGTTTCACCGTGTTAGCCGGGATGGTTTTGATCTCCTGACCTTGTGATCCGCCCACCTCGGCCTCCCAAAGTGCTGGGATTACAGGCGTGAGCCACCGCGCCCGGCCTCATAATTATTTCTTTAGAGTAGTTTCTTAACCCAACCATAGAAAACTGATATACTGTCTCAGTTGATGGGGAATTTTTTTTTTTTTTTTTTTTTGAGATGGAGTCTCGCTCTGTCGCCCAGGCTGGAGCGCAGTGGCGCAGTCTCGCCTCACTGCAAGCTCCGCTTCCCGGGTTCATGCCATTCTCCTGCCTCAGCCTCCCAAGTAGCTGGGACTATAGACGCCGGCTGCCACACCTGGCTAATTTTGTCTATTTAGTAGAGACGGGGTTTCACCGTGTTAGCCGGGATGGTTTTGATCTCCTGACCTTGTGATCCGCCCACCTCGGCCTCCCAAAGTGCTGGGATTACAGGCGTGAGCCACCGCGCCCGGCCTCATAATTATTTCTTTAGAGTAGTTTCTTAACCCAACCATAGAAAACTGATATACTGTCTCAGTTGATGGGGAATTTTTTTTTTTTTTGAGACGGAGTCTCGCTCTGTCCACCAGGCTGGAGTGCAGTGGTGCTATCTCGGCTCACTGCAAGCTCCGCTTCCCGGGTTCCCGCCATTCTCCTGCCTCAGCCTCCCGAGTAGCTGGGACTACAGGCGCCCGCCACGGCGCCCGGCTTTTTTTTTTTGTATTTTTAGTAGAGACGGGGTTTCACTGTGGTCTCGATCTCCTGACCTTGTGATCCGCCCGCCTCGGCCTCCCAAAGTGCTGGGATTACAGGCGTGAGCCACTGCGCCCGGCCGATGGGGATTTTATCTTTTCAGTTGTATAAGTAAAAAACATCTTGGAGTCATCCTACATTCTTTTTCTTCCATGTCACATCCAAACCACCTGCAAATCCTGCTGATGCTGCCCTCAAAATATATTCAGAACTTTACTACTTCTCACCATCTTTACTAATGATCATAATCTCTTGACCATATTTCTGCAGTAGCCTTTTATGAGGTCTGCTTCTGCCATTATCCCTGTCCTCCTCCCAACAGTCTACTCCAAGGGAGCTTCCAGAGTGTCTTTTTTTTTTTTTTTGACAGAGTCTCGCTCTGTTACCCAGGCTAGAGTGCAGTGGCGCGATCTCGGCTCACTGCAATTTCTGCCTGCCTGGTTCATGCGATTCTACTGACTCAGACCCCCAGAGTAGCTGGGACTACAGGTGCCTGCCACCATGCCTGCCTCGGCTTCCCAAAGTGCTGGGATTACAGGCCTGAGCCATGGCGCCCGGCCCAGAGTGTCTTTAAAATATGTCAGATTACATCACTGCTCTATTATACACCCTCCGGTGGTTTCCCCTCACAGAGTAAAAACCAAAGTCCTTACAAAGGCCAACATGATCCCTTATGATTGTGTCCACTGTTACCTCACTAAGCGTGCTTCCTCCTATTCTCCCCTTCCTCAGTCTGCTCCCACCGCACTTACCTCCTCACTCTCCTAGAATGTGCCACATGTCCTCCAGTCAGGAGCTCTTTGCATTGGCCATTTCCTCTGCATGGAACATTTCTTCATCATAGTAAACATTTGTTGAATGAATTAAGGGGAATTAGCCCTTAAAATTTTAATTTCCTAGGAATCAATGATATTTGTTTGGTAAATTAAGAAACACAAAATAGGAGCATTTTATCTAGTTTTTATGAAACTAATGTTGTTAATAAAACTAATAATTTAAATTCCTAGTAAGCAGTTTTTGAAAATTTGTCTTCTTTATAAAGGGAAACAGCTATTTTCTCCTTTAACCCCAATCCAAAACTGATGCAAATATAAAATACAAATTTACAAGAATATATTTTAAATATATTTATAATCTCTAGCTTCTTTTCCTCCAATACTTTATATAGCAAACAACATTAGCTCAATTATTACAATGAAATAATATTGGGAAGTGAGGATAAATGTCTATTTTTAAAAACAGTAACTGAATCACATTCAATGTTCTTAATTTGCCTTTTGCCTGTCTTCAGATTTCCACTGTATGAAAACTGTAAGTGCATCAGATCTCATTGCTTAGAAGGAACAGACTGGTGCCCAACCACTTAAGAAAAAAAGCAGTAAAAAACCATTCTTGGTTAGTACCAAAAATAATGTTAAGTAAACTTGAATCCATTGGAAGCATTGTGAATTTCCTCCTTAGGTGTTGTATGGGTGGTGCATCCAAGGATCTAGAGATGATCATTGTTCTGTTGTTTTTGAATTCAGAAATATTCAGATAGAAAGTTGGTGTTTTCAAACTGTAGGTCATGACACCTTAGTGTGCTGGGAAATGAATTTAGTGGGTCTTAGAAAGCATTAAAAGAAAAAAAGAAAGTGTGAGATTGAGAGAAAGAGAGAGAAAAAGAGAGGGTAGAAAGATCTGAGTGCATTGCAGGTAGTAAGGCTAAGTTGTATTTAGTCATGAGTGAGTCTGACTGTGTGTGTATGCACTGATGTACAATGTGTTTATAAATGTATCTTTACTGCAGGTCATGGTCAAAAGTTTTAAAGTCACTGCAGTAAAATATTTCAGAAAAACTACTGACCAAAGTTGTGACAGTTGCTGGAGGTCAATATTGCATACATTTCCTAATATCTTCATTTGTAATCTAGGATTTTAGAGATAGGCCAATCAGTGGGTTTCAAATCTTAGCATACATAAAACTCACGGAGGTGGGAATGGGAAATGGTCACACACATGTAGGTCACACATTGACCTACAGAGGATCTGATTTAGAAGGGTCAGAGGTGGGATGCAGGAAGCTTTGATCTGAACAATTCCACAGGCGATTCTGATATGGGTAACCCTCTGCCCACTTGTAGAGTCAGACCAGACAACACCACAGGTAGTGATGTAATTACAAATCTCTTAAGTTCAAATTAACTTGTATCTTCCCAATCCACACAAAGCTAATGTCCTTAAGCTTCTAGTCAGTTTTTTTTTTTCCTTTCTTCAAATGAACCCTGGAATGATGAGATCCAGTAAAAAGAAGAAGGAGGAGGAGGAGGAGGAGGAGGAGGGGGCAGGGGAGAAAGGGAGAGAGATGGTCGTTAACCTTGCAGTTGAGGAGGGGATGTGGGAAGAATGAGGGGAACATGGTGACTCAGCAACTCTTTGTTAGTGAAACCAACTAGTTCTACCACCGACACTGCCAAGTGAATAGAGAGCATGGGACATCCATCATTACTGAGAAAAAGAGATGATTATTCGCCTTGCAATTGAGGAGGGGATGTGAGAAGAATGAGGGGGACATGGTGACCCAGCAATTCTTTGTTAGTACAACCACAGTAAAACCAACTAGCTCTACCTCTAGATCCTGCCCACTGAATAGAGGACATGAGACATTCTTCATTACTGAAATTCACATTAAAAAATAAACAAATGTAGTTGAGGGATTACTGTGAAGACATTTTTGGGCTATCAAACTTTAGACTTTAAATATAAATATAAATTTAGAAAGTTTAGAGGGCACTGCACCAAAAAGACAAATTTAAGATAAAGAAGGGGGCAAAACCAGCAAAAGGTGTTGTAAAGTCTGCAAATCTTTCTAAGCATGTGCTTCTCTAGATGTAACACTTGGCTCTTCAAATATAAGAAACAGTGGCTGGGCATCATGGCTCGCACCTGTAATCCCAGCACTTTGGGAGGCCAAGACGGGTGGGTTACCTGAGGTCAGGAGTTCAAGACCAGCCAGGCCAACATGGTGAAACCGCGTATCTACTAAACATACAAAATTTAGCTGGGTGTGGTGACGCATGCCTGTAATCCCAGCTACTCAGGAGACTGAGGCAGGAGAATTGCCTCAACCTGGGAGGCGGAGGTTGCAGTGAGCCGAGATGGTGCCACAGAACCCCAGCCTGGGTGACAGAGTGAGACGTGAGACTCTGCCTCAAAAAAAAATGAAAGAAAGAAAGAGAGAGAGAGAGAGAGAAAGAAAGAAAGAAAGAAAGAAAGAAAGAAAGAAAGAAAGAAAGAGAAAGAAAGAAAGAAAGAAAGAAAGAAAGAAGGGAGGGAGGGAGGGAGGGAGGGAGGGAGGGAGGAAGAAAGGGAAAGCTGGAGGTTCTTTCTCTGGATTAAATGACCAAAAACATTACTAGCATTGTCTAAGATAACAAATTGGCAGACCCCTGATTCTTATCAAACAAGACTGTAAAAGAAAATGAAAATATAATAGTTAAGGAAATCAAGAAAATTAAAAAAGGAAAAGCTAGTCGTCTTTTTATTTATATTTAGAGACAAAGTCTCACTGTGTCACCCAGGCTAGAGTGCAGTGGCATGATCATAGCTCACAGCAACCTTGAACTCCTGGGCTCAAGGTTCTTTCTCCCTCTGCCTCCCAAATTGCTGGGATGACAAGCATGAGCTACCATGCCTGGACCAGAACCAAGTTTTTTAGACAAATATCACTTATGGATTCTCCCCACCGCCCCCAAAATCACCAATTAATCACTAGAATTTCTGAAGTGAAAGAATTAAACAGTGGCATTGAGTTTTCACCTCCCTCCTTTCCTCCAACCCCATCCATCTGTTTATTTCATGCTTTATTTGCTCCCCAAACAGCAAATGTTTTGAAATCATCTGCTGAGGGCATTACTGTCTTTCCGAAATCCCATGTTAGTTCTTGGTGCATTTATTTTCCCTCAGTTCTCTAGAATAGACGAGGGATGAAATCAAGATGAGAGCAAGACTGGATTCTCACTAGCTGATTGCCAGTAATTGATTTTCTTCAAAGGAAAATCAATTCATATTGGGAGATTCATGCAGGTTTGGGTCATTGCCTGCTCCACTCAGCTGTAGTAAACAGTTCACAGGTGAAGATCTTTGTTGACTGGTTAAGGCTATGCATTTGCCAATTCTGGAAGTATATAATTACAATATTTTTCTTTGTATTTAAGCCAATGATTCTTAAATTTTAATGTAAATAATAATCTCTTGTAATGCTGCTTAAACTGTGAATGCAGGGGGGCCCATATATCGCTAAGAGATTTTGGTTCAGTAGGACTGGGATGAGGTAAGAAATCTCTATTTTTAATTACACCTTGGAAAACACTTAACACAACTGTTTGATAATAACTCTCCATGCTTACCAGAAAGATTTGATACCTGTTATTGAAAAGAGAGAAGCCCAAACACAATGATGCCTCAGTTAAGTAGAATTTTTCTTGCTATTGTTCTCTTTGTACATGTATGTAATACTAAAGTATAAGTGCCTTGCTTGCATATCGCAGTACCAAATTATTGTGTCTTTCAATTAAGCATCAGTCGCTGGAACTATGCTACTTACCCAGCAGAATCAGCACCACCTAGAGTATGCTAAAAATGCAATGCCTCAGCCTGCCCTTGACCTTCTGCATTTAACCAGACTCTGCATTTTAACAAGATCCTAGGGTTTGAGAAACCCTGATCTAGCCGTTTACAAGCCAAGTGTGACTTTTCAGCTCACTTTTAATTGGCCTATTTTATATTTTTTAAATAAAAGAGATGAAAGATTTTAATTACATGAGAAAACAAAGTTTTTAAGGGAAGAGGCACCTTTCAGACTCCCAAATTGTACTGTCTGTGACTAATAATGTTTATGTCAGAAGGCAATTGGTTGTTATGTGATCTCATTTGCCCTGTGCCTATTTTTTGCACAAAAGAGATCATAGTGCTCTGTACTTGTGTTCATCTGCCATTTTCAATGTAAGTTTCCTGTGGGCAGCACGTCTTTGATATCTAAATCCTCAGTGTCCAGCCTAGTGCCTAACGCAAGTAGGTGTTCCAAAATACTTGAGTGGGAAAAAAAGTGCCATGTATCTGAGTTATAGCCCATTTCAAGTTCAAGCTTAAGGCTCCTCTCTTCTGTAAAAATTTAGTTAGTTATTTCTTCCATCATGAAAGTAAATACCAATTGTTTGTTATCTGACATCTCTCGCTCTCACACACACACACATTTTAGTCATCAATTATTATTTTGTACTCTCTTATTCCATCAAAGCTGTAAGAAGCTGTCTTTTTATGTATTTCATATTGCCTTGCAGAGTAGGCATTCAAATGCTTGTTACTATTGAGCCATCTTAAAATAAAAATACATCTTAAAGTGAGAAAATCCACATTCAGTTGTCCTTCAAGCCGTGTTCTAAATTGCCAAAATTAATTCTAAGAGATGCCAGTATTTAAATAGCTCCTCCAGTTATGACCCATACATCTTAAGGAAAACATATGTTTTGATACAAGCAGTGTTTTATAATTTTGAAATGTTTAGTTTTACATCTACCCAACTCAAGCCCTTTACAGATATATGTACTAATCTATAAATTTTGCATTATTTTCCTGGTAGTATCATACATAAACCAATAATTCAATTTTAAAGCTAGTTGTAGAGGTATTGCCCCAAAGTGCATCCATAGCATGTAAACTCTTAACTCCTTTAATTAGTATTGTATTAGTGACATCAACATAGCTGTTGCAATGTTGTGATGAATCACTATTTTAGCCCTCTTTTAAAATGCACCTTAGCATATTACGCATATCGGCTCTAACTCTCCTATAGATGGCAGCATCGAGCAACAGATTTTGGTAACAGCTTGTTCTGTTCCGTGAATTTTCAGTGAGGAGTAAATTTTCCATACAGTGTATTTCATTACAATACACCAAAAGACTAATTTAGCTTAGGTGACAGAATAATATTCATACCTGCTCAGCATCACTTCAGTGAGTTGCCATAAACGCGTCTCTTTCTATTCTATATATTACATGAACCAAATGCAAATGCATTTCCAGTTAGCCCATTAATTTAAAAAAATGTAGAGAACAATTGAATTTACTGTAGTATAATTATAACAAATATTAACTACCTTTAAATTGGTAGTAAAACATCAGCAAGTAGAAAAATGGCACTAATATCCTATGATCAGTGATTATCTTCCATAGGAAACCCCATGGGTCTGAACATAATTTGTCACAGCAGTGCGGTTTATTTTATAATTTTATCGAATATTTAGCAACTGAAATTGTGTTTTTTAAAGCAGAAATGCTTTAACACTGAGAGATATATTTTTTAAAAGGTTTATTATCATAATTAGCTTTTTATGATCAAAATCCTTCCTATGAAGATAATTGTAAAATACATACAAATAAATTTTCCAACCCTCCTCTCCTTCCAGAAAAGAGTATTTTTTCCCCCATAGAGGTACAGTACCTTTATTTAGCTTTTTTTTGGTTGGTTGTGGGGAGGGGTTTGGAGGGACGAAGGTAGGGATCGGGCCCATTTGAAAAGTAAATGTGTATGGATTTGATTTGTTGTCTTACAAAACGTTAAATACTCCACTACCCCCATCGCAGCGCTAAACATCAAACCTGTAAAAAGCCCTTTGGCCTTATCTGGATTACATTTTTACTAGTAAACAACCCTTTTATCATCTCTCTTTTTTCTTGTCTAGGGTAAAAGCAGGCACACAGTTACACTTTTCCACCAACTTCAGGTGTCTTTATTCTGCACCTCCCTGCCCCACCCTCCGTAAGGCACTCTATACCCCCAGAATTTCGGTCACTGTGAGTGCCGCCTCGTTTCCATTTCCAAATATCTGCTATTAATAGCCTTGCTATAGTGGGCACGTGTGCCCACATCACCAAGCTGTCAGAGGAAAAGGAGGGAGGGCTTTCAATTCAACATGTGTACTCAAATTATAGATTAACCAGGTTTAGATGAGGCTGCAGGACGACCGGGAACAGGAAGGGGAGAGGAGAAACGAGAGGCTCCCAGGCTTGGGTAGGGAGGAGCCCCTCTGCAGATGCCCAATCCCCCTAATTTACGTAACGCACGCCTCTGAATGGCGCTTATGGTTCTTTTTCTCCTTCATCATCATCTTCTTCTTTTTCTTTTTCTTTTTTTACTACGCTTTGCAACCTACCTTGGTACCCTCAACCCTTCTCCCCCACCTTCCCTCTGCAGTGCAAGGCTTGAAAAACAGGCCATCCCACCAATCAGCAGGCCGCCCAGGGAAACTCGCCCCGCCCCTCAGCCCGCATTGGGCCGAGGCGCGCTCCCCCGCGGCCCGGTGGGTCCGGGCCACTGAGCATGCCCAGCGCCTAGACTGCTGAGTGCCCCGCCGGCATCCTGCAGTGCCTGGGAGCCCGAGGCCGAGGAGGGTCCCGGCGTAGTAAAGGGGCGGCAACCCCAAACGGGCCGGGCATCAAAATGAGACAGCATTAAACCGAGTGACATCTCTGTGGGTCCTTAGTGCCAGGGGAGCAAGCAGGGACAAACTGCTTGTTTACAGGTCAGCTTAAAAAATAAAAAAACTTTGGGGAACATTTGCTTGTGGGGAGACTGATACCGCAAGGTGACCCTGAAAGGAGCGCTTCAAGTAGACCCAGGCTGCTGATCTGGTCCATTCATGAAGTACCCATTTTCCTGTACAGTTGAGCTGGCACCATCCTTGTTTTCTCCCTATTATCCTTGAGGTCAAGGTTAAAAATTTATAGGGTGGTTCAATGGGTGTGGGAGCTGTGTGTGAAAAAAACATTTCAGCCAATATTTGCACAGTAGGGTTTTGGCCTTATGAACCCTCTGAAGGTCCCTAACAGTTTTTTAAAGTCACAGATAGACTTCGGAATATGATAAGGGACCTCTCATTTCCCCTCCCCCATGCCCTCAGCCTTATGTGTGAATCCCCCCCTCACTCGGATGGGCAAGGGGAGCAGAAGAAAAGGTGATATTTACATTTTCTCCCTAATTGATCAGCAGCTAATCCCAAGCGCCGGATGTGAGACACTTCCTGGGGATCCCTGTTCTCCTTTTGCAGTGACCATAACTGCCCCGAGTCACTGCCCTTCGGCGTTCCTCTGTGCCTTCCAGGTACCTCACGGCAGCAAATCTGGGGATCCCAAGGTGGAGGGCTGGCCCAGAAGTCCTTTAGAAAACCTTACAAAAATACAGATCCCCTCACCACGGCCTATCGCCCTGAAGCCGAAATGTAGCTTTTTAATTTCCTGGGAGAAACAGCCTTGACTAGAAACCTCCCTCCCGTGGGTAAGTCTTACCTGCTAGGTAAGAGGCAGCCCAGCTCCCGCGCCCCCGCCTTCCCCCGGTCTCCCACTCGGGGCTCTGTAGCCGCAGTGCCCCCCCCCGCGTTGCCCCCCACCCTCACTCCTGCGTCTTCTCGAGCTCGCCCCCTCCCGTTTTCCCAGACTCCCCTCGTGCTTTCGGGTAGCCACCCAAACACCCCCGCCCGCGCCCACCGCGGGGATTCCTGCGGGCCGGGGGCGCCCTGGGTGGCGCGCGGTGAGGGAGGCGCTGCGCCGGGGCTGGCGGCCGCGCAGGGGCGCTGTCCTAGCGCTGCGCCGGGGCTCGGTGCGGGCGCCGCTGCAGTACGGCTGGGGGGCGGAGAGGGGCGGGCGCGGGGCGGGTTCGGCCCGGAATGTAGAGACCCGGGCGGGAGCCTCCCGGCGGCGGCGGCTGCCCGGCTGCCGAGCGCGGAGGCTCCGTCACGTGTTTTTCTCCTCCGAGTGAGACGGCGGCGCGGTCGGAGGGGGCCGGCGCGCAGAGCCAGACGCCGCCGCTTGTTTTGGTTGGGGCTCTCGGCAACTCTCCGAGGAGGAGGAGGAGGAGGAGGGAGGAGGGGAGAAGTAACTGCAGCGGCAGCGCCTCCCTAGGAACAGGCGTCTTCCCCGAACCCTTCAAAACCTCCCCCATCGCCTCTCGCCCTTGTCCCCTCCTCTCCTCCCCTGCCTACTGGGGCGAGGGGCAGGGATGAGCCTGTCCCTCCGGTCGGTCCCCAGCTGCACTGGCTGCCCGGTAGCGTTTCGCATGGAAAAGCCACTTTCTCCGCCCGCCGAGATGGGCCCGAATGGGGGCTGCAGAGGACGCGCCCGCGGGCGGCGGCAGCAGCAGCAGCAGCAGCAGCAACAGCCGCAGCGCCGCGGTCTCTGCGATTGAGCTGGTATTTGGGCGGCTGGTGGCGGCTGGGACGGTTGGGGGGTGGGAGGAGGCGAAGGAGGAGGAGGGAGAACCCCGTGCAACGTTGGGACTTGGCAACCCGCCTCCCCCTGCCCAAGGATATTTAATTTGCCTCGGGAATCGCTACTTCCAGAGGGGAACTCAGGAGGGAAGGCGCGCGCGCGCTCCTGGAGGGGCACCGCAGAGACCCCCGACTGTCGCCTCCCCGCGCCGGACTCCAGCTGGGGCCACGAGAGATGCATCTTCGCTCTTTCCTGGTGGCGGCGGCGGCTGAGAGGAGACTTGGCTCTCGGAGAATCGGGGCTGCCCTCACCCCGGACGCACTGCCTCCCCGCCGGGCGTGAAGCGCCCGAAAACTCCGGTCGGGCTCTCTCCTTGGCTCAGCAGCTGCGTCCTCCTTCAGCAGCCCTTCCCCGGCACGGGTGGCGGCGTGGATTTCGGAGTCGGGGTTTCTGCTGGCTCCAGCCCTGTTTGCATGTGCGGGGCCGCAGCGAGGAGCCTCCGCCCCCCACCCGGTTGTTTTTCGGCGCCTCCCTCTGCTCAGCGGCGGTGGTGGCGGCAGCAGCATGGCGAGCCCTCCGGAGAGCGATGGCTTCTCGGACGTGCGCAAGGTGGGCTACCTGCGCAAACCCAAGAGCATGCACAAACGCTTCTTCGTACTGCGCGCGGCCAGCGAGGCTGGGGGCCCGGCGCGCCTCGAGTACTACGAGAACGAGAAGAAGTGGCGGCACAAGTCGAGCGCCCCCAAACGCTCGATCCCCCTTGAGAGCTGCTTCAACATCAACAAGCGGGCTGACTCCAAGAACAAGCACCTGGTGGCTCTCTACACCCGGGACGAGCACTTTGCCATTGCGGCGGACAGCGAGGCGGAGCAAGACAGCTGGTACCAGGCTCTCCTACAGCTACACAACCGTGCCAAGGGTCACCACGACGGAGCTGCGGCCCTCGGGGCGGGAGGTGGTGGGGGCAGCTGCAGCGGCAGCTCCGGCCTTGGTGAGGCCGGGGAGGACTTGAGCTACGGTGACGTGCCCCCAGGACCCGCGTTCAAAGAGGTCTGGCAGGTGATCCTGAAGCCCAAGGGCCTGGGTCAGACAAAGAACCTGATTGGTATCTACCGCCTCTGCCTGACCAGCAAGACCATCAGCTTCGTGAAGCTGAACTCGGAGGCAGCCGCCGTGGTGCTGCAGCTAATGAACATCAGGCGCTGCGGCCACTCGGAGAACTTCTTCTTCATCGAGGTGGGCCGTTCTGCCGTGACGGGGCCCGGGGAGTTCTGGATGCAGGTGGATGACTCCGTAGTGGCCCAGAACATGCACGAGACCATCCTGGAGGCCATGCGGGCTATGAGCGATGAGTTCCGCCCTCGCAGCAAGAGCCAGTCCTCATCCAACTGCTCCAACCCCATCAGCGTCCCCCTGCGCCGGCACCATCTCAACAACCCCCCGCCCAGCCAGGTGGGGCTGACCCGCCGATCTCGCACTGAGAGCATCACCGCCACCTCCCCGGCCAGCATGGTGGGCGGGAAGCCAGGCTCCTTCCGCGTCCGCGCCTCCAGTGACGGCGAAGGCACCATGTCCCGCCCAGCCTCGGTGGATGGCAGCCCTGTGAGTCCGAGCACCAACAGAACCCACGCCCACCGGCATCGGGGCAGCGCCCGGCTGCACCCCCCGCTCAACCACAGCCGCTCCATCCCCATGCCAGCTTCCCGCTGCTCGCCTTCGGCCACCAGCCCCGTCAGTCTGTCGTCCAGCAGCACCAGTGGCCATGGCTCCACCTCGGATTGTCTCTTCCCACGGCGATCTAGTGCTTCGGTGTCTGGTTCCCCCAGCGATGGCGGTTTCATCTCCTCAGATGAGTATGGCTCCAGTCCCTGCGATTTCCGGAGTTCCTTCCGCAGTGTCACTCCGGATTCCCTGGGCCACACCCCACCAGCCCGCGGTGAGGAGGAGCTAAGCAACTATATCTGCATGGGCGGCAAGGGGCCCTCCACCCTGACCGCCCCCAACGGTCACTACATTTTGTCTCGGGGTGGCAATGGCCACCGCCACACCCCAGGAACAGGCTTGGGCACGAGTCCAGCCTTGGCTGGGGATGAAGCATCCAGTGCTGCGGATCTGGATAATCGCTTCCGAAAGAGAACTCACTCTGCAGGCACATCCCCTACCATTACCCACCAGAAGACCCCGTCCCAGTCCTCAGTGGCTTCCATTGAGGAGTATACAGAGATGATGCCTGCCTACCCACCAGGAGGTGGCAGTGGAGGCCGACTGCCGGGACACAGGCACTCTGCCTTCGTGCCCACCCACTCCTACCCAGAGGAGGGTCTGGAAATGCACCCCTTGGAGCGTCGGGGGGGCCACCACCGCCCAGACAGCTCTACCCTCCACACTGATGATGGCTACATGCCCATGTCCCCAGGGGTGGCCCCAGTGCCCAGCAGCCGAAAGGGCAGTGGAGACTATATGCCCATGAGCCCCAAGAGCGTGTCTGCCCCACAGCAGATCATCAATCCCATCAGACGCCATCCCCAGAGAGTGGACCCCAATGGCTACATGATGATGTCCCCCAGCGGTGGCTGCTCTCCTGACATTGGAGGTGGCCCCAGCAGCAGCAGCAGCAGTGCCATCCCTTCCGGGAGCAGCTATGGAAAGCTGTGGACAAACGGGGTAGGGGGCCACCACTCTCATGCCTTGCCTCACCCCAAACCCCCAGTGGAGAGCAGCGGTGGCAAGCTCTTACCTTGCACAGGTGACTACATGAACATGTCACCAGTGGGGGACTCCAACACCAGCAGCCCCTCCGACTGCTACTGTGGCCCTGAGGACCCCCAGCACAAGCCAGTCCTCTCGTACTACTCATTGCCAAGATCCTTTAAGCACACCCAGCGCCCCGGGGAGCTGGAGGAGGGTGCCCGGCATCAGCACCTCGCCTTTCCACTAGCTCTGGTCGCCTTCTCTATGCTGCAGCAGCGGATGATTCTTCCTCCTCCACCAGCAGCGACAGCCTGGGTGGTGGATACTGTGGGGCTAGGCTGGAGCCCAGCCTTCCACATCCCCACCATCAGGTTCTGCAGCCCCATCTGCCTCGAAAGGTGGACACATCTGCTCAGACCAATAGCCGCCTGGCCCGGCCTACAAGGCTGTCCCTGGGGGATCCCAAGGCCAGCACCTTACCTCGGGCCCGAGAGCAGCAGCAGCAGCAGCAACAGCAGCCCCTGCTGCACCCTCCGGAGCCCAAGAGCCCAGGGGAATATGTGAATATTGAATTTGGGAGTGATCAGCCTGGCTACTTGTCTGGCCCGGTGGCTTCCCGTAGCTCACCTTCTGTCAGGTGTCCATCCCAGCTCCAGCCAGCTCCCAGAGAGGAAGAGACTGGCACTGAGGAGTACATGAAGATGGACCTGGGGCCGGGCCGGAGGGCAGCCTGGCAGGAGAGCACTGGGGTCGAGATGGGCAGACTGGGCCCCGCACCTCCCGGGGCTGCTAGCATTTGCAGGCCTACCCGGGCAGTGCCCAGCAGCCGGGGTGACTATATGACCATGCAGATGAGTTGTCCCCGCCAGAGCTATGTGGACACCTCGCCAATTGCCCCTGTAAGCTATGCTGACATGCGGACAGGCATTGCTGCAGAGGAGGTGAGCCTGCCCAGGGCCACCATGGCTGCTGCCTCCTCATCCTCAGCAGCCTCTGCTTCCCCCACTGGGCCTCAAGGGGCAGCAGAGCTGGCTGCCCACTCATCCCTGCTGGGGGGCCCACAAGGACCTGGGGGCATGAGCGCCTTCACCCGGGTGAACCTCAGTCCTAACCGCAACCAGAGTGCCAAAGTGATCCGTGCAGACCCACAAGGGTGCCGGAGGAGGCATAGCTCTGAGACCTTCTCCTCAACACCCAGTGCCACCCGGGTGGGCAACACAGTGCCCTTTGGAGCCGGGACAGCAATAGGGGGCGGTGGCGGCAGCAGCAGCAGCGAGGATGTGAAACGCCACAGCTCTGCTTCCTTTGAGAATGTGTGGCTGAGGCCTGGGGAACTTGGGGGAGCCCCCAAGGAGCCAGCCCAACTGTGTGGGGCTGCTGGGGGTTTGGAGAATGGTCTTAACTACATAGATCTGGATTTGGTCAAGGATTTCAAACAGCGCCCTCAGGAGTGCACCCCTCAACCGCAGCCTCCCCCACCCCCACCTCCTCATCAACCCCTGGGTAGCAGTGAGAGCAGCTCCACCCGCCGCCGCTCAAGTGAGGATTTAAGCGCCTATGCCAGCATCAGTTTCCAGAAGCAGCCAGAGGACCTTCAGTAGCTCAACTGGACATCATAGCAGGTGCGTTTCATGGTGACAAAGTCAGAAGACAAAACTGTTTTTAACCTTGTGCTTCAATTCTGTTCTTCGCCTCTGCCCCTTCCTGTTCTTTCCCACTGCTTCCTCAGGGAGAATGCGCTTACATTCTCAGGGTACACAAGATGCTCACCCCACACTGACATCTGGCAGAGAGTCAAACAAACATGTAGGAGCAGCCACAGGAGGGCTTTTTCGTTTGAGAATTTCCAAGTGAAGGAGTTACTGCCATATTTTTAAAACGTATATCCTATGCCAGTTCTGAGGTTTGTAAAGTTCCTACATAAGAAGCTTGATTGGTTTGTTGAAGTTGTCTTTTCACTATATATTTAAGTCAGCCCCTACAGGGACCGTTCTACAGAAAATATTAACTATTCTTTAAGATAGTTTCTGGGCTAAACCCTTCCTTTAAGATAGTTTCTGGGAGCCCTTAAGGGTGATCTTATCGAGTTGTTCTCTGTACTTTCGTTCTGTGATTTCATAATACCAAGGCAACATAAACAGCAGCGGGAAACATTGATTTCTATTCATCCTGCCCTAAAAAGATAAGGAGTAAGAGCTTTTTAGAAATACGTGTTTAGAGAGAAGTGCTTATCTATTTTTATGATCTCTCAAAGTAATTACGGGTTACGTTGTCCTTTTGTTCCTGTACCAGGATTTGTGAAATATTATTCACATACCAACCCACCATCCCACGGGCCTGGCCTCTCTCATACAGGATATGCAGGAAACTCTGCATGTGTCTGGGACCCATGATTATGAGTTATGGGAGTTCATCCTAGGATGTCTGCCTTACAGTTACCTCTTCTTGCACTGAGACATTACAGATATCATTTGGGGGCTACTATACATCTTCTGTAAAATAACTTTTATTTGTTGAGAAGAATGCATACTAAGTCAGGAACATGCCTTAATATGTTTTGTTTTGTTTTGCATTGAATAGAAGGGCTAAACTGTATACCCTCCACTTTTAGGGTATTTGTTGTGTGCCTTTAAGTTCAAGAGTAGATACCACAGTAAATGCTGAAAGTTGGCTTTAGGTCTTCTGTGGCTAATGCCATATTGAAAATGAAAAACATTTGTAATAGGAAATTAGCCTGCCCTTCATTCTGTTGATCCTGTTTTCTGGTGGTCATGATTGTGGGTAGAAGAGAGGAGTACAGTTTGCAAATAATGTGATGAGTTGGCAATACAGAAGTTTCCAGCATTTGGAAACATTTTACTCTGACAAACTGATTGTCTTGTGAATTTTATCTATGCTCCACAGAATAAGCTTTTCAAAGCATTGATTTTTCTTAATTTGTGTCAATTCATAAGAAATTAATCTGTGTGCTGGTTTCCTATTGATAGGTATTTGTTTATCATGTGTTCATAGTCTTCTTAATTCTGTTTCCAATATTCGATCCATATCATTCTCTATTTTGTAGAACAAGAAAAAAGTATATGAACACTGAAATGAAGATTTTAGGTGATATGTTATAAAAAGCATTTATTTTAGCAGTATTTATTTCAACATTTATTTTCATCATTCACTAGAAGATTTAATTGTGTATGTGAATGTCAACAGTACAAATCTTGTTATATCAAATGATGTTTTTGGGAGTCAAAATCCCTCAACACTTTAAGCATTTGTATTATAAAGTGCCTCATTGGTAAAATAATGAGAATTTGAAGGAAACAAGCCCAGCAGAACTAAAATTTTGGTTTTAAAGGAGATGAAGAGAGTAAGTTTTTCTTACTTGTCATCTTAATTTGTTTAGGTTTCTTTTTATAGAGTAGAATAAATAATGTTTGCTCTGAAGAAAATTGATGTCCAACTAGAATTTTCATTTTTAAAAAGGGCTTTACAATAAAATTCTCCTATGTGTTGGATGCATTAAAAAAAAAAAAAAAAAAAAAAACTCTACCACCTTCTATCCTTAACCTTCTTTGGGAAAATAAAATATTCTGGAAAAATCAATCATATAATCCTTTTTCTAGTAATTCTGGAGTAACAATAGACCATGCTTTGCACCGTACCAGGAAAATTCTATAATGCATATTTGAGATGTTTGTGTTGGTGTCTAAAGTGAGGCACCAAATGCTATCTGGCACATTCACATCCTGATTTCTGCTTGCTTGCCTGTGCCCTGTTGAGTCCAAAGATGTTATTCCATAGTTATCTGAAACAGACAGAAGTCAGACCTGTGAGTGGCAAACAGCTTCTGCTCCGAATGAGTATGTGTGTGCAAACATTATTTTCCTCACTTCCTCAGCAATTGCTGTCTTTGCTTTTTGTCCTCATTTCTCAGGTAAAACCTGAGACTCGGTGAAAGGAATAGAGGTATGATGAGGGGTGTGCTCTGTTGAAACATCTCGGCTTGTTTAACATGTTTCATTGTGTTAGAGGAGAACACTTGTGAAGCACTGAGCTCAGGAGCTCGACTTGTTGGAAGCCTTTCTGCTTTACCTGTAGTCCAGTAACCTTTTCTGCCTGCCCTTTCTCTTGCATCGCCTCTTAGTTCTGGCCTGCTCGTTTTCTAGTACTATCCCCTGCCATCCCTTTGTTTCCACCTCTTATTTCATGTTCCTGACATTGTCCTTTTTTTCTTTTGCTCCTTTTCAGAATTTCGCAGTACTTGTGGCCCACTCTCTGCAGAGAGTAAATTGAGAGCCCAAGAAGCAGGGCAAAAATAGCCTCTCAGACTCGGTCATAGCAGCCCCGCCACCTTTATCCGGCATCAAATTTGTCTTTTAGTTTTGAAACTGCAGCTGACAAAGACACAGACCCCAGCCATGCCTTTTGGGTTCAGGTTTTTGTTTTTGTCATTCTTTGTTATGCCCTCCCCCTTTAAAAGACAAAAAAAAAAAAAAAAAAAACCCAGAAAAAAACAGAAAAAGACTCTTTTCATTTCTTTTTCATTCTGTTTCCTTTTTTGTGATGTCAAGGATTCCGTACCTCCAAGGTTGCCTCCCCTCCCTCCCCTTTCCCCAGCAGTGTGGCCTTTTTGGCTGGCGCAAACCCTCTCAGCCCTGGCACTTTCCCTTTTCCGGGTCACCTCCGCTTCCTGCATTCCTTCTCCTCCCTCCTCCGAGCCCCCTTTCGCCCCGGGTGGGGGAATCTGGAGCCAGGCCGCCCTCGGGTCTCCCGCCCCAGCCCGTCTCGGGTCATCCCGGGCGGCCGGGCCCCTTCCCCGGCCGCGTGGTCTGCGCTGGCTGGCTAGGCCCCGCCCTCGGGCACCGCCGCGCGGCTCCGGGTCCCGGGCGGGCGGGGCGGCTGGGCGCTGATTGGCCCCCACCACAGCCAATCAGCGTGTGAAACGGCTGAGCCGGGACGGGCGCGGGGCGGGGCTTTCCGCAGGTCCCTGGCGGTGGTAGCGGGCGGGCGGCTCTGGGCTGCTTTTTACCACCCCGCCTGACACCTCTTTCCCGCGGGTGCCCGCAGGCTGAGCCACAGGCCCCCTCCGCACCGCGCCCCCGGACTGAGGACGTTGTGCCCTCAGCCGTATTCTTGCATTTGGACCAGAATCCTAAGAATGAAAAAGTCCAACCAGCCCGCGGACGGGGGCCGGAAACACACACTTCCTCTTATTTTTAATTGAGAAAAATCCAGGCCGTAACCATGTGACGAGCCCCATTTTGTTTCCCTCCTCTCTTTACTACGGTTTACTACGAGGCCACGTTCCTTCGTCTTCCTGTCTCGAGATCCGCGAGCAGGAAGGGAGCCCCGCACGTGGCTGCGGGCCTGCGGGCCGGGTGGGGTTGGTCCGCGATTCCTGCCCGCCCCCCGCCACCAAGGGAGGGAGAGAGACCTGCGAGTGCTGCGGCTGCCATCGTTTTTGGTCATTGGGGGAGGGGAAGTTCCTTTGGCTTGAAAGTGCCCTAGGCTCCATAGGCTTTACTGCAAAGCACCTGAGCTAGGTAAGAGCTGGGAAAACGCATCCTCCTGGGCTGTGAGGGAGCTCACAGAGAAATGAAAGACGGGACTGCGGCTTGCAGATCCTGAGAACTCGGTGTGACAAGGGTTTGGGTAGTGTGTTCCTTCAAGGCTTAGAGGATATGCTGTCGCGTTCTCAGACACAGATTCATTTTTCCATCATTGACAGTCCCAGTGACAGCCCGTCAATTTAGGCTAGGCACATCGATTTTGAAAGCTTGCTAGATTTGTGTTGTGCACCCTCCAGTAACCAAAATTATGTGAGATATATTACTACATGGGATGGAAAATGTGTTGAGATTTGGCCTTTCTAAAATAAGGAAAATAAGAAAGAGAAGTGCTATGGGCGTATTTTCTCCTCCTTCCCTCTCAAATAAGCATTTCTCACCAGCCAGCATCCCTCTTGGATCACTGAATCATAAGATCCTAGGGCAGCGCTTTTTCTGAGGGGCCAAGTGAAACATCACAGGTGGAAACGTACCAAGCAGGTGCAAATGCTATGCCCCAAAACTGCTACTGAGCAGTGGGAGAGAGTTTCTCTGTTATTCCAGAAAACTTTGAGCATCTAATAATTTGCTTAACGTTTGCAATTGTTTAGGTAGCTTTTTATATTTAAAAAAAATCCATAAAATGTTGCATATATTGTAGTCATTTCTCTTAGTTTACCCTCAATAAATACTATCTCCAGCATTGCCTTACAGGAAGAGACTTCGGATCCAAAGGGCATGCCACCTTTTTTTTTTTTTTAATCAGAATTCCAGGAAAATAGCTTTGTGCTATCTTAAATGATGCAATGGAAAAAGCAGTTCTTGGGAGCCAGAGATCTTGGGCTCCAACACAGCCTGTGCCCTTCACCGGCTGAGTGACCTTGGGCAAGTCACTTAATTTGTCTGGACCTATTTCTTCATCAGTAACTTGAGGATTTTGTTCTAAATTATTCTAACCTCCTTTGCAGCTCTAAACATAGGAATGTTGTGGAGAAAATGAGTGATACTCTTTAATGGGTCAGTTGCAGTGAGGATTCTGAAGAAGAAGCTGTTGACAGGGTCATCATAAAGCATTAGAATAGCCTGTCCATTTCTAATCTTTGGATCAGACATTCTTTACGACCAGACCGGGCCCTGGAAGGAAAACATCGTTTGATTCAGGCCTGACATTAACCTTTCTTGCTTCAAAGGGGCGTTTTCAAGTTTTAACAGACCCCAAGACAAACCCTCCTGACTAACCAGCCTAAGTTTTTGGAACCATCTCTAGAGTGGATTATGCTCCTCTTCCTTCCGCATTTTTAAAAATAAAATGTGTGTGGGAAGGCAAGGCACCTGCTAGTTCCTACATCCTAAGGTCAGCTCTCAGAAACATCCCACCCCTCCCCACAGTATAGATTAAGCTTTAACCAGTGCACACTGCAGAAATTAACACATGCATCCTGTTGGAAATCAGCTCTTTTTCGGGGGTGGCATATTTGTGGATAATGTTTCGCATTTGTACCGTCAGTGTTCTTCAGTGAGATAGCCATTTAAGTGAATGGAAAGGAAATTGGAGAAGCCAATTGGGGACTATAGGAGGTCTTCCAAAACTTTTTGTTTAGCTTTATTTTTTTCGCTTAGGTGTATGAAACAACTCAGTATTTCTCTTGCTGGCAAAATTAGTGTTGTCCAGATTTTTTTGTGTTTTAGGATTTTTGATTAGTTGAGCCAACACTGCTCTTCCAACCCTGTGTTATCTTGGCTATTGAGTTGCCAGTATATTCAGAAGCTCCTACCTTTTTTGTCCCTCCATGTGCATTTCACAAGTCATTAAAATAGTCTGTTGCCTCTTAAGAAACTCCATGGACTTATTCTCTTCCAATCCTCTCACTATAATCAGATATGTGTCTTAGTTGAATAGTATATAAATCGTTCCTTTTGTTTTGATGGGTTGCTAATTTAGTATATTGGAACATTTCACGGTTTTAAGGTTTTGTTTTGTTTTAAAGAAAGCCATTTCCTCAGTTATTTCCTTATGTTACAAAGTTACTGGAAATTGTATTCAAGGAAAATAGCTTCTTGTGAATCATGCTTGAAGCCAGTGTCACACTGAAGATCCTGTAACTTTTTTTCATACTAGTATTTTTTTGTATGTAAAATAATAGATCCTGCCTCTACCACATTTATAATTATGTAACTGATTTATTCTTTCGTTACCTTATTAGTCCATAACTATGCAGCAGACTTTGAAAGTTCTTTCTAAATGTTGTTGAAACATGTTCAGAAAGTGTAATCATATTGAATTTTAACTTAAAATTACGTTTAAATATTAGTATGATATAATAATTGTATAGTAATTTCAAACTAGTATGACATAGTTACTAAAATTTACTGTAAAGCTTCTTAAGAGGATAGATTAGTAAGTATCATCTATTTGCTCCTATTTTCGTCTTACACTTCGGAAATGGTAGTATCTCTCCCATTCTTAATTCACTGAAAAAGGGAGAAGATGGATTAGATAAGTATAAGGTACTGTCATGTGTGATAAAAGGAACACTTTTCATTTTAATAGTAGTCTTGCAGCAGGCTCTGCTATAATCTATTTGTTGAAATAAATTTGGTTGGATAAGTGTTATTTGTGCTTATTCAGTGAGTCAGTGATCTTTGAATAATAGAGCTTTGAAAAAGATGTGTTTATGTTGAAAAGGCTTTTTGACCCTTTTTCTGTATTTTCCATTGATAATGGCAGTAGAGTTGAACACATGGGTCAGACTGTGATTCTAGTTGCAGTTATCTTAAAGCAAAATGGAGATTTTGTGGTTTTATTACTCTACCAGGAAGGTTTTATTGACTAAGCTGAGTTGGATTGCATTCATTGTATTCCTTTTACCATCCCAAGTTTTTAAAATATTGAATATTACATATGTATCCTTGCACTCTGCTTTTATTGTTGACCAAAGAATACTTTGATGCGTGTTCTCTGATCCTCCCTGACATATTTAGGTCATGTTGCTGAACAGTATCACTTAATCTTGAGAAGTTTTCTCACGTTTGTTGAAATGATCAAAGAGACTTTTTTTTTTTTCAAATATATGTAATGTGGCAAACAAATTATGTTTTCCACAGAAAGTCATGGTTTTTACTTTTAGGAAGGATATGATCTAAGTGAGCTAGCAAAATATTAAAAGCCATTTATAAACATTTAGCAGTTAGTTAAAGGCCACTGGAATATTCAGTAATTGCTATGTAGTCAACTATAATTTATCTAATCTTCCCCAATCGTCATGTCCCTATTCACTTCAAAATTATTTGGAGGGCTCTATGGATATGAAAAATAATTATATTTACTCTTGAGTTTTAGGGCTTATGGGAACAATCAGAAGATCAGAAGCTCTTTCATTGTCTTTAATACTATTCAAGCCCATCAGCCATTTCTCAAGCCTAACATAAATTATCTGCTTTTGGTCAAATAGGCCCTAAGCCATTTTTTGTTGTTCTTCCCCTCTCCTTCCTTTTACTCAGTAAGCACTATTGAGCACCTATCATGTTCCATGTGTACACCTTTTATTGAAAGGGGATGAAGGTAGATTCATGGAAATGGAGGTAAAAAATGGTACTGAGAGGAGATCACCAAAGTAGTTACCAAATTTCTTATGACATAAGTTATCCGGGAGAAACAAATCAAGATTCAGATTGTGTGGTTCACAAAAGTTGGCATTTTTCATAAACCTAAAGGGCAAAAGTGCCCATCTGCCTTAAAGGTTTGTGTTTTTCTGAATCTTTCTAACCGTGTCTTCCTGTCTGACAATACCATCAGCACACTAAATAATCAGGAAGGCTGTTGAAACTCTCATTTGGAAGAATGGCCCATTTTTGGATATTAAGCTTGCAAATGTAATATTGACAAAAAGCAGGAAAAAGATATCTTGGCTTTGGATCTTTAGTCCCAGTGAAAGTAGCCAGAAGAAGAGGCATCCAACTGTTAAATGAAGAGGGGTTGAATGTGGACTTGTTATGGGTGGCCAGTGTTAGGAAACGTGGGGTGAAAGTAGGGGCTACAAAAGAAATTTTAAAGTCTTTTCTTGTTAGCTTTGTTATTCCAGGACTTTTTTCTTTTTTTTCCTTTGGGTGGGTGGTTTTTATTTTTAATAAAGAAAGGCTCCAACACTTTTAACTGTGGTTCCTTGCTTGCTTCTGGCTGGAAGTATAATCACTTTTGAGATTTCTCTCCCTCTGTTTTGATGCTATGCAGTCATATTTATTTTTAAGTTTGTGGTAGTCTCTTACAGAAACATTTTTAAAAAGCTTTTTTTAAGACTACCAAGTTTTATAATAGCTTGCTGGGTCTCTTCACACTATTTTTTCTCTATATTTTTGTATAGGTGATACATGTACATGCTATAAGTTTCAAGTGGTTTTTTTTCTTTTTTAACGTAGAGAGTGAAACATAAAACTTCCTCCCACCTTTGTCCCCGGTTTCTCATAGGCCACCATCACTGCTGGGTTTTGTTTATCTTTCCAGAGATAGACTGCTTATAAATTTTGAAGCTTTGTAATAGAAAGTTGGTTAAATGCCCAACTGCTCCAAGTCTTCTATGGAAGAATATGCTCAGATCCCAAATTTCAGCACTTAAAGGGGCACAGCAGATAATACACGTCGTACAACAGACTTACTTGTTTTTTGTTTGTTTGTTTGTTATTCTTAAAGGGAAAAAAAGGACACACTACTTTCCATGTCTCTTTTCAATCCTGAGGTTCAAAAATTTCTAGAGATTAATCAATCTAGCACAACAGTGAAAGGGGAAAATATAGATTAAAAAATGATCTGGTTTTTCAAGTTTGAAATGTGCAAATTAAGAAATGTGTCTTATTTATTTGTTTATTTATTTTTGTTTGCTTTTTGAGATGGAGTCTCACTCTGTCACCCAGGCTGGAGTGCAGTGACACAATCTTGGCTCCCTGTAACCTTCACCTCCCAGGTTCAAGCCATTCTCTAGCATCAGCCTCCTGAGTAGCTGGGCTTACAGGTGTGTGCCACCACACCTGGCTAATTTTTGTATTTTTAGTACAGACGGGGTTTCACCATGTTGGCCAAGCTGGTCTTGAACTCCTGACCTCAAGTGATCTACCCGCCTCGGCCTCCCAAAGTGCCAGGATTATAGGTGTGGGCCATCACACCTGGCCAGAAAAGTTTTAAGTTTTTAAACACCACCAATTTAAATCTGTATTACTTTATTTTCTTTTCCTGTTTACTTCCATGGTACTTAGGCATTCATTCCCCCAAGACTGGGTGAATAACTACTACTTAATATAGTGTAATGGGATTAAGTATTAAGGTTAAGGATCTTTTTGAAGACTTTCTGGATACCAATGTCTCCTATTTGTCAGTGCTCAAAAGAATTAATGCTTTTTATTGGAATAGTCTTTCAACATTTCAAATTCTGGGAGCAATTTATTTTGTACATAGGACTACATGCAACTAATTAATGAAATTTATTTATACTAGCGATGTCCTCTCACTTATTTTCTCCAAAGTTATTAATACTGGACAGGAATGGAATTTAGAGAATCTACCCTATCTCCTAAGGAAGGTGTGTATTGCTGAGATAATTTCTATTTTGAAGCAAAGAGGAGCTTCTCTAATGGTCAAAAACGTTGATGACTGATACCCTGCTATTCTTGCTAATTGTGGTCCAGGAAGAGAATGAATAGAATGGGGTAGCTCTTGTTACAAAATAGAAACTTTCGAGAATGTGGTAACAGATAACGTTTGAATTAGAGACTGGGCACCGTGGCTCAGGCCTGTAATCCCAGCATTTTGGGAGGCCAAGGTGGGTCGATCACCTGAGGTTAGGAGTTGGAGACCAGCCTGACCATCATGGTGAAACCCTGTCTCTACTAAAAATACAAAAATTAGCTGCACGTGCTCGCAGGTGCCTGTAATCCCAGCTACTCGGGAGACTGAGGCAGGAGAATCACTTGAACCTGAGAGACAGAGATTGCAGTGAGCCAAGATCACACCACTGCACTCTAGACTAAAAGACAAGAGCGATACTCCATCTAAAAAAAAAAAAAAAAAAAAAAAATTGAATTAGAATTGAATTAGAATCATCAGTGTTTGATCGTGTTTTTGGTGACTTACCAATAAGAGTATACTAATAACAGTAGTATCAGTTTTCTTCCAGATTAAAGTAAGGAAGAATGAAATTCATCAATATGAAGGAAAATTTTAAAAAGTTGTTAAAGAATTTTATGTCTAGTTTCTCAGGAGTATATATCATTTGGCTTTCAATATGTAACAAACCACAACCAAATAAAGTGCTTTAAAACATTAGTCGTTTACTAGGTCACAATTCTGTGTGTTGGTAATTTAGGCCGAGTTGCACTGGGCAGTTCTTCTGCTTGTCTCATCAGGCTAAACACATGCGGTTCAGTCAGTTGGAGGATTGGCTGGGGGCTGGTTGTCTAGGATTCTCTTCCTAACATATCTAGTGGATGATGCTGGCTGTCATTTGGTGCTTGCTATTGACTGGTCCACGTGTCCCCAGCAGCCTGACCCAGTCCTCATGTGGTATTGAACCAGTTCCCAGCAGCAAGAGCAGGGAAGCAATGAATGCATAAGTACTTTTCAAGCCTCTGCTTACATCACATTTGCTACTATCCCATTGCCTAAAGCAAGTCACATAGCCACATCCAATATCAAGGGGATAAAATAGAGATACTATTAGAAAATCCGTATTTTCTGACTTACTATGATACCATAGTATACTAAGTGCAGTTATTTTGTTGTCATTAGTAAATGTTTATCAACTGCATTTGAACATTTAGAATCAAATTATTCTTAGATGTTTATAGTGAACAGTTCTACTTTTGGGTGAAATATCAGCGATTTCCTTCATACTAATTTTTTTGGAAACATGAACACGTATATTCTCTTAAATAAATACTCATTGAGTTTATTCTGTGAGCCAGGCAGTGGCGACTAAAATAGATGTGTCCCTGCCTTTGTGGCACTTTACAGGGGGCAAAGAATAGACAAGTAAATAAAGAAATATGCTAGTGCAAAATGTGGCGTGAGGAAGAGGAAGGGCAGAGTGTTATGAAGTCCAATAATGGGCACTACTGTAAATGTAGGGGCAGGAAATGATTTCAGAAAATACATAATGTACTTCTGTTATTCAGGTTTGTAAAGGAGAAACACATATTTTTATATTACAT
This sequence comes from Trachypithecus francoisi, assembly GCF_009764315.1. Taxonomy (NCBI): domain Eukaryota; kingdom Metazoa; phylum Chordata; class Mammalia; order Primates; family Cercopithecidae; genus Trachypithecus; species Trachypithecus francoisi. The sequence goes on from NW_022681458.1 coordinate 14,096,322, forward strand.
GCTCTGTGGGCCAAGTGCGGATTCAGGTCTTGATGGCATCTTTTTAAGAGTTAGATCTCCTTAAGAATACCTCTTATTAGATGAGTGAAGGCTGAAAGCTCACCTCTAAGTAAAACATTTAAAAATGACTATTGAGGTTTCTAGTAGTGGATGTGGTTGTCTCTATTTTTAGTGCCATTGGTGGCTGGTAAAAATATACTATTTGTTCTAGATGTCTAATATGAGCTGGTTAGAGGATTATACTTCTGTTTTGTTTTGTTTTGTTTTGGGACAGAGTCTCACTGTGTTGCCCAGGCTGGAGTGCAGTGGTGCGATCTTGGCTCGCTGTAGCCTCCGCCTCCTGGGTTCCAGCGATTCTCCGACCTCAGCACTTGAGTAGATGGGATTACAGGGGTGCGCCACCACACCGGGCTAATTTTTGTATTTTTAGTAGAGATGGGGTTTCACCGTGTTGGCCAGGCTGGCCATGAACTCCTGACTTCAAGTGATCTGCCCACCTTGGCCTCGCAAAATGCTGGGATTGCAGGCATGAGCCACAGCACCCGACCAAGGATTACACTTTGTAACAGTCTTCAGGAGGCTTACATAGGACTTGAAAACGAATATGGTACTGGAAGGGAACCCAGAGCCAGGGGATATCTTCCCACTGTCCCTTCACCAATGGCAGACTGCTTGTCCCCACTTACACAATAAGCTGAGCCACATGAGAACTGGTGCAGGGCGCTGGACATTTTGCAGGGGAGAGGTGGATAGCAAGGGCCTAAATGGAGTCAGAGACTTTGAAATGGTTTGAAAGGGCTTTTGCTGCCTGAGCAAAAACCTAGATTTGGGTAACACAGAGTTGCTGATTGTTGGAAGGCAAATGCAAATGGTTTGCCATATCCCACTCAAAGCAAAGGCAGTACTTTAGTTAACTCTTCACCCAGCTCTCCCATCAGCTACTATTTACATTTTTCTTTTACCAGAATCTCAAATACCTTAAATGTTCCTGAGGTTACAGAACAAAACAAAACAAGACACTGTATAAAATATGTCATGGAGGGGAGCCAAGTGGGAGAAACTGGAAGTTTAATGTGGTGGTATTTATATTGTTATCTTGGCAGCTCCAGTCCACCCCACTAACCCACCCCTTACTAGCTCCCTCTGCCCCCCTTCCCAATTCCAGCATACTCTTTGAACCACAGCTAAACAATAACTTCCTTTCAAAGCGAATCCCATTCCTTCTGGTTAGGTTAAGGAATATTAATATTACATTTTTAAAGGAATGAGTAATAAATTAATTTCTAAAAATATTTTATTTCCACTTGTAGAGTACCCTGGAAGTTACCAAGAGTATAATTAAAACTCCCTTTTTCCCAAACGTGTGTGTATGTGTGTGTGTGTGTGTGTGTGTGTGTGTGTGTGTGTATTTAGGGGTGAGGAGGAGGACTAGGGAGTGGAAACTGCAGTCCAATAAAAAAGGTTACATTCCTAAAACTTGGTCTTTAAAAATATTTTGCAGCCTGAGCCTTTGGTCCCCCACAAGTCCCTACAAAGGCCGACCTTCAGAAAGTGTGCAGGCTTGTTGTTTTCTTGGGCCTTTGAACTGGGTGAAGAATGTGTCTCAAGATGGAAAAATGAATGGCTGGTGCTTTAGCTTCCAGCTTGAAGCTCGCTGGAGGAATGTTATTGTGTCTTCAAAGCCTGCTTCCCACCACGCTGTATTAGTTAGATGGCCTCATGGAAAACGTCTTTGCATTATCAAGTACACAACAAAAACCCATACCACCCAATTCGATCTAATTCACTGGCTCCTTTTAGGTGGATTTTTAATTAATGTGTCTCTTCTCTATGAATAGAGCCTCATTCCACGGCTCCCTCCTTAGCCTGACTCATAGGATTTACTATTACTCACCAGTTTAGGAAACTTCAGCATTTTTCTTTTCTTTTCCTTTTTTGTGGATGGGAAATACTATTTTAAAAAATAATGGCGGAAGGTATTGAGGAACAACTCTGTTAGCTAAGAAGAGTTCTGAATGGATTTCCAGCAAAAGTAAGTAGAATCACATTTGCAATGTAAAATCAATGCATTTAAATGCATTGAACAAAGAAAATGCCGAAACCTTTTATTAGCTGGGTTCAAGTGTACCTACCATCCTACCTCTCTTTTTAGTTCAGAAAATTGACCCCTTCGTGAAGGATGATGGAAGCGGTAACACCACCTCTCTTTGCTCCAGTTACTGGTTTTATGGCACTCCTTCCTACTAAAAATTGTGAGCTATTTGAGAGTAGGCTCACTCTTCATTTCATGATTCCATCATCCAAGTTGGTGCTCACAAAGCACTTGCCACGTTGAAAACGTATTTATCAACAGTTCAGGGAAGAGTCTTGGATCAAGGGAGAGGGTGGCTTTAGAAAAGTTTCAAACAAGAACAATAATGTGGATATTTTTCGAGTACCTCAAACCGTTTCATTTGTCAAATATTTTAAAAATTCAGATTTAACAATATCAGATATATTAAAAACAGTCGATCAAAATTACAAGAGTTTTTGTAATGTGGTATGACTGGATATAAAAACTTGGATGAAATTAATTGCAACTTCCTAGGTATCTTACGTCGTGGACACTTCCTTGGTTCCCCCAAACCATTCTTTTGAAGATTGACAGGAACTTTGCTTTGTTTTGACAAGATTTATTTTTGTGCTTCCAACAGTAGCTCATCAACTTTTATTCTACTAATATAGTTCTTCTGATGTTAATTGTAGCTTACTGATCTAGGTCATAGCGTAGCATTTTCACTGAGGTTTCAGATATCAAAAGCAATGAGAAAATTATTTGAAAAATAGCATTATATCACAGCTACCTCTAATTTTATTTTATTTTATTTTATTTATTTATTTGAGGCAGAATCTCGCACTATTGCCCGGGCTAGAGTACAGTGGCGCGATCTCAGCTCACTGCAACCTCCGCTTCCCGGGTTCAAGTAACTCTCCTGCCTCAGCCTCCCGAGTAGCTGGGATTATAGACGCCTGGCACCGCGCCCAGCTAATTTTTTGTATTTTTAGTAGAAACAGAGTTTCACCATGTTGGCCAGGCTGTTCTCAAACTCCTGACTTCATGATTCACCTGCCTTAGCCTCCCAAAGTGCTGGGATTACAGGCATGAGCCACCGCGCCCGGCCGCTACCTCTATTTTTAAAAAGAGGCCAGTTAGAAAGTTTATGATTCATAGATTTCCCTCTTGATGTGTCCCATTGCTCCTCCTTTTTGTTCCTGTTGGGAATATTGTTGCTAATTAGTCCCTCTACTAAAATATGGATAAGGTTTAGGAAAAGGAATTATATTTAAATGAGTCCATTTTGCCAGTGTAGCCCTTGGTAGCTCCTCTACTAAAATGTTACCTTGGTCTGGAAAATTGAACCTAATTGCTTTGAGACTTTTCCCCTGCATTCCCTGACTTTTGTTTCCACACTTCATTGAGGCTGAACTGGTGTGATGACCAAAATAATGGAATGTGTATTCTAAACTGGTGTGCCAGCTATTGTAGCAATTGTTCTTAACCATTGTTGGACATTTGAAGTATTGAGCTAAAACTTAGGATCCAAGCACTTTTATAATACTTATAGCAGAACATTTGCCACATTTGGGTATGAAACCCACAACTCCACAAGATCTGTAATATAAATTAGTTCTATTTTATTTTAAATAAGACTTCAGTTTTATTGGCCCTTCACAGTCGTTTAACATTTTTGCTGCTTTCTAAAACTTAAAGATGTGTGTCTTGATAGGTATGTGTCTGGTATTGAGCTAGGCTCTTTCTCTTTTCACCAGCGTGGCTGAATAGATTTGAATGCTCAGTGGAATGAGTCTGGCATTTGGTAGATACTGTTTGTTGTATGTAAGTAATGAATGAATGTTGGACCATAGGGTTTTAAAGCACAATATGGGAAATATACCAGCACCTCATTTATCTGTAGACTAGAATCATATTCTATTCAGGAAAACAAAGTTTTTATTAACGACATTACTACTGCTAACACTTGGTGGGTATTGAATATTTTCTTAGATTTTTCCATTCATTGCAGAAGTAAGCTGTTGTAATTGATGAACCTGAAATTTAACAGAAATCATAACCAGTCGTGAAGATCTTGGTGGGGAGTCGCTGAAGACTCAAATGTTTGTAGACCTGTCCTGAGAGAGCATTCTGGTTAAGTAGTACAATAAGGAGTTAGTGAATTTCTACTGAGTTCCAGGATACTCCTAAGTTCTTGAATTACAACTGTGGAGAAAACAGACAAAAATTCAAGCTTTCTTAGAACTTCCTTTCTTGAGGGCCATGTGAGCGAGAAAGCTGTAGAGGACCAACTTCCCCAGGGCACATTTTTGTGATATAATAGGGCAAATTATAAAAGATAAGGAAGTAAGTGTTGAAGTTGACGTATATGTGCTTCAGAGAGAGTCTTACATGAAAGTCAAGATCTGGAACAGGTGACATATTGTGAGAAGGATGTTAGGAGTATGTGGTACATCTGGGAAGCCCTAGAGAAGACTGAAGCTGGCCACTAGTGTGGCCACCTATGTGTACTGGGCATTGGGTGTTGGAGGGAACAGGGGTGTAATGAACCATAGCTTATGTTGCAGCATTGAATGGTAGTAATTTTCGCTGGGTATTATTAAGAGTTTTCTTTTTAAGACTAGTGTGCAAAAGTGGTAACGTGTGTACTCTAATCTTTCTTTTTCCAAAAGTGTTTTTTGAAAATTCTGTTAGAAAAGTATTTAATGTTTGGGAGGAAAGACTATCTTGAAACTGCTTTTATATAAAAGTTTACTTTGGTATTGCTGTGTATTTTACAAGTAAGGATCTTCAGGCATATTCCTGTTAAATCCATACATCACAAGAAGAAATCCCACAGTTTTGAGGTTGCTTTTTCTAGTGGATAACAGCTTCTGTGGTGAGGAAATTCCTTTATTTCTAACTTAAATCCTTCATTTACGTGTGAGAGAATTTCCCTCATTTTGATTTTAGTAGTAGTGACAAGTGGCCTTTTGAAAAAAAAGAGGCTATAAATTATATTTTTATCAGAAGATTTAAATTATAGAAATATACTGTAAAGTACTATTAAGTTATAAAAACAAATTTAAAATAAAACACGATGACCATATGTAGATATGCAGAAGAATAAATGGAAAAACATAACCTTGGTACTGCATAATCAGTTTGCTAAAAGAGGAAATAAGACAGGAAATGAATTTTCTAAGAAATTCTTAGAAAAGTATTTATAAATAGAAAGTATTTTATAATTGATCAGGCAATTCTAATTAAACTGACTATGACTTTTCTGGGTTTCAAATATAACATATATTTATTTGCTGAAATTTAATAATAGGGTCAGTGTATTAGTCCATTTTCATGCTGCTGATAAAGACATACCCGAGACTGGGCAATTTACATATTAAGGAGGTTTAATTGGACTTACAGTTCCACCTGGCTGGGGAGACCTCACAATCATGGCGGAAGGTAGAGAGGAGCAAGTCATATCTTACGTGGATGGAAGCAGGTAAAAAGAGAGCTTCGGCAGAGAAACCCCGGTTTTTAAAACTATCAGATCTCATGAGACTCATTCACTATCATGAGAACAGCACAGGAAAGACCCGCCCAATGATTCAGTCATCTCCTACCGGGTCCCTCCCACAACACATGGGCATTATGGGAACTACAAGATGATATTTGGGTGGGGACACAGAGCCAAACCATATCAGCCAGTTTCCTCTGAAAGACATTTTGTGTCATCCAACTATTCTCTGAAGAACAATAATTCATCAAATACAGTTTACAATTTGGGGTTCTATAAGTGGTCAGGAACTTTAAATATGTTTGAAAATCCCTTGGAAAACAAAATACTTGAGTGTTTCTATAGTCACCTAAGCTTGTTTTATCTAATATTGTTTTCATTTTTAACTCAATAACATTTTAAAAATACACTTTTTAAATTTCAGGGCAGTTATAGATTTACAGAATTATCGCAAAGACAGAACAGAGGTTTACTATGTACTCCACACCTAGTTTCTGCCTTTATTAACGTCTTGCATTAGTATTATACGTTTGTCACAATGAACTAATGTGATACGTTATTATTAACTGAAGTCCATACTTTATTTAGAGTTCCTCAGTTTTCCCCTAATGTCCTTATTTTTCTGTTCTATGGTCTCATCCAGGATACCACATGGCATTTAGTCATTACATTATGTATCTCCTTAGGCACCTCTTGACTGTGTCAGTTTCCCAGATTTTTCTTGTTTTTTATGACCTTGACAGTTTTGAGGAGTAGAATGTCCCTTAATTGGGATTTGTCTGATGTTTTTCTCATAATTAGACTGGGTAATGTGTTTTGGGGATGAAGACCACAAAGATGAAGTGCCATTTCATCACCGATCAAGTGTACTTGTTATCAACAGGATTTCTCAAGGTCGATGTTGACCTTGATAACTTGGCTGAAGGAGCGTTTTTCAGGTTTTTCTACTATAAAGTTAGCCTTTTCCCCCCTGTCCATATTGTGCTCTTTGGCAGAAAGTCACTATACACAACCCACAATTAAGGAGAGGCCAATTATCTACCCCCCTGCCACACACACACACACATCCACACACACGATTCTTCTGCACAGGAGATTTATTTAGTCAATTATATTTATATTAGTATGGACTCATGGCTGTTTATTTTATACTTCAAGTTATAATCCAGTAACACTTTATTTTGTTGCTCAAATTGTCCCAGCTTTAGCCCTTTCAGTTGGTGCCTGTGCCCCTTTGACATACTCCCATCATTGTGGGTTCTTGCTTTTGTATTATTTTTTAGCATTCCCTTACTTTTTGACACTCCAATATGCTACAGCATCACCTTGTTTATTTCCTGCCCCAGTTCTAAAAATCATCTATTTCTCTAAGGAGCTGCTTCCTTTTATTGGAGAACCTACAGTCTGCCCTCTGTAACCTTGGATTCTGCATTCGTGGATTTCAAGCACAAATCAAAACTATTCAAGAAAAAAAAAGGATAGTTGCATCTTTACTAAGCATATACAGACTTTCTCCTTGTCATTATTCCCTAAACAATACAGTATAGCACTTATACATAGCAGCTACATTGTATTATGTATCATAAGTAATCTAGAGATGATTTAAAGTATACTGGAGGATGTGCATAGGTTATATGCAAACACTACACCATTTCATACAAGGGACTTTAGCATCCATGGATTTTGGTAGGCACAGGAATCCTGAAAGCAATCCCCCACAGAAAATTGAGGGACAATTACATTGGAAACTAAGATCTGGGACCTAGCAGTGTTTGTCACTACTGAGATGTCATCTCTTTTTTGCCTTCTCAGCTGACAGAGCAAGGAAATATATGTGTGTACTAACCCATATATACACGCATATCTATACATATTTCTATATGTAACCATCTGTATCTGTACTAAGCTAAACATGAGTTCACATTGCTGTCTCTAACTCCAGTCCATTTCCACATGGACCATTCTCGCCTCCTTGTTTATCTGTCACCTCCCATCCCAACAGTGGGAAGTCTGGCTGCTACTATCCTTGATCCATTTAATTGTTCAATTTCACTACATATGTATACATAGCAGTTCAGGATTGTTAACTCTAGCCCCATGGGAAACAACTTTATTAACTAGAGTACAATGCTTCTGTCAAGTATCTTTTGCCTTTAGTCTTACAGGTTCCCCTCATTTCCGGAGTTACTTAGGTCAGCACCTTATTCTACCACTTTTACGAAGTCTTTTCATGAATTTGTAACACATTTAGATTATTTTGTCAAATTCTACATTCCATCCTGTGATCAGTGACTTCCTAGGTGTATTTTTTTAATTTACGTACATTAAAGTTTACTGTTTGTGCTATAAATTCTGTGGGTTTTGACAAATGCTTAATTATTTGTATTGATGATTACAGTATCATGCAGAATAGTATCAAGTCCCTAAAAATGCTCTGTGCTTCACTTATTCAACCCTTCCTTTCTCTCCCCAACCCCTGGCAATCTCTGATCTGTTTATTGTGTCTATAGTTTTGCCTTTTCCAGAATGTCATAAAATTGGAATCATTATAGTATGTATTTTTATCAGGCTGGCTTCATTTACTTAGCAATATGCAGTTAAGATTCATCCATTTTGTGGCTTGATAGCTCATTTCTTTTTATTGCTGGTTAATACTCTTGTATGGATGAAACGTAGTTTATTTACCTAGACCACCGACCTTTTATGGAATGTTTCTCTAGATGTGTTTGAAGACATTTGTGAAGTCAGGTCTCAGTTTTCCTTTAGTGCTAATCATTTTTAGGTTTTACTCATCATTCTTATTTTTCAAATCTTCAATTAATTTTGTGGCTCTTTCCCAAACTTTGAATTTTTTTTGTTTGCTTGGTTTTTTTAACATCATTTTCCTCCCCCAAATTGTCCAACATTCTGTAGTACAGTGTTTCAAACCAACTCCAGACTGGACATAGTTAGACATTTGCTTCCTGATTTCCCCATGTTCTCTCCATTTTAATTTGCCCCATGTTAGTGTTTTACTTTTTCAATGACAGAACTTTGTAGATTATGTACCACCTTTGAGCCACTATGATCATCAGAGCCTTTTTAAGCTCTCTTCCTTGAAGGATAGTTATTTGCATTTTAAAAAGCAGATTTATTTGAACCCGTCTAGCAGTATAGTCTTTTTTAAAACGTATTCTGTGATTTTAATTCAGTATAGACATTTATAACGTTTTTATTCTTTCTTACTATAATGGACTCTTAAGTCTCAGGAAATCAAGTTAATGAAGTCCATTGAAGCTTGGCTGTTGTGCTTTCTGGACATCCAGTGGGAATCTGGAACTGCCTGGACTGCCTGGTCTGAGCATCCCTGTCTGGATTTGTGGTGTAGGAACAGGGCTTTCTCTGTTGGACCACAGGGAATTACCTCTGGGATCATAAGGAGGGCCACTCTGCCATGCCTCACTGTCTATCACCTTTATGTGAAAAAAGGCAGCTACTATCCTATTAGCTAAAAGGGTTTGAGGATCATATTTATACAGTCTTTCAACACTCAACAAATATTTTTGAACCTTTACTATGTACAGCATGGAAGGAACTTTAAGACTACTCCCCTGGAGTGGCTACAGTTAACCAAGGCAAAACCCCTTCTCTGCCTTCCTGGGGCAGATGTGTTGGGGAGGGGCTGCTGGGTAAAGGCAGGGGGTGGTGTGGGAAGGAGGTCACAAAAGCACACATGTTTTGTTTAAGGACCAAGATGCAAAAGAAAATAAAATCCCAGGTATGCTCCATAGTCCCATTCTTTTTTTTTTTTTTTTTTTTAACTTGCAAGCTAACAGATTATACAGTCCCATTCTATACAATCTTTTCTTCATTTCTTTTAAAAACAGAGACATTGATTTTTCTTTCTCTCTCACCGAAATTGTCTCAGCTTATTGTATAATTCTGGCAGTAGAATTCCTGACATGCTAGATCATACAGATTACAGCGAGGCTTCTTTTATATTAGTGTGTATGTATGTGTTTTCTCCATATCTTTAGAGTTACATGTATAATATTTCAAACACATTCCCTTATAATCAGTTTTGCTGTCTGTACTCTTTGACCTTGAAGGGTCCCAGAAAAGTTGTTTCAAATAGAGAACCCAGCTGTTTCTATATATACATCCTAGTCACCAAAATGAATCTTTGCAAAACAGTTGAGTTTTTAATTGTTTAAATATTAACTAACTGGAAACAAACCTTATGTTCCTTTATAAACCGATAGTAAAAACTAGGCATATATATCTGCTAATGGCCTTTGTTTCAAAGTTTCCAGAAATAGTCCAGCTAGAGTTACATAGGTCATTAGCTACAGACGGTATTCGCTTCAGAAGGTTCTGTGGCTGTTTGATTTTGCATGTTTCATGTTGTCACCAAAGCCTAAAAGGAATTGGTATTACTGGATTGTATTTGCATTTTAGAGTGTGACCAGTTCTCTGGAGTACATATGCTGGGCTATTTATGAAACAACTTCAGCTGACAGCTGAAGATCAGAAGATGCTATTTTGGGAAGTGTCCTAAATGTGAGGTTCTGTGGTGAAAAAAAATTTAGTGTCTTACAGATAAGATACTTAAAACAGGAAGCAGTGGTAACTTATTGCTTCCTGTGTAAATATCTTTATCAGCGTGATAAGCTTTAGGTTTCAGTTCTGCTTTCCTGATCCCAAGATTTATTTTCTTGTAATCATCTTCTATAAGAGGACTTAGAATTAAAAAAAAAAAAAAAAAGTCCAGATAGGGGGAAGAGAAATAATTTACCAGCATCATTTTTCCTGTCTTGATAAGGTCCTTTCATTTCCTGCCACTCATAGTATTTGCTTGACTAAGAGACAAATTATATGCTACTGTTCACTCATTCATTAGCTGTATCTATTGTGTGTGGATAGTATTGATTTTGTATTTGTTTTAGTGCAAGACTAGGTTGACTATTGTAAGTGAAAGATCAAATGAAAGTATAGAACCATCATGGACAAGAAAAGAGATGTGAATTTTATTCCCGATTCTGCCACCTCCTGGGAACTGTCATTCTTTGACCTGATTTTCTGGTTCACAAAATTGGAGATAGTAATATTGCCCCAGTCTGTCTTATATTGTTGTTTTGTGGATCAAATGAAATAATATATGAAAGTAAATTTGTAAACTATGAATCCCTCTCGTACATAGAGTTTGTCATGGTTTGAGTTATATCCCACCAACGCCCCTTTCACCCTTAGAACACAGGGGTGGTTTTGGTTTTTGTTCCTTCCTTATTGAAAATATTTTCCGAACTCAGTCAGCTTCTTAGATTTCTTGGCTGTAAGAGTATATCATGATTGAGTGCCTGAAAAGATACACCAATGTTGACTGTCTTGTTCAGATATTTATTTTACGAAGTATGAGTATGGTGTACTGTTAAATTCTAGGAAACTGGGTTGCATTTATTAGCTTGGCATAGAAAAAGCAAAGTTCTACTCGTGGGCTAAATTCTGTTATAAGCTGTAAGTATAAATCGGGATCAAAGGCTGAAATATATTTATTAAACTTTAAAGGGAGCTAGGTACATGCATTTTATAGTTCCTGTGGATTTAATTATATATAAAAAATTGAAAATAAAAGTATGACTGGGGAGTGCTGAATGCTTTCTTCTGTAGAATTCTTGTCCCTGCTCTTGAGTCTCAGGACTCTTTGACAGAGAGATCCAGTGCTATGTGCTGTGCTGGGCAGAAGGCATGAGCATCTTAAAGAGATGGGTTTATATATGTATATAAACATATATATAGATGTTTAAATATACATATATAATATATATATTCGAGAGACATATATACAACAATTTACATAATCCATGCTGTAAGGAAAGCAAAATAACAAAACTACTAAAATTCTAACTCCTGGCCTCTGGGTAATTATAAATCAGTAACTAACTGTAGTTCATGGCTCTCTATAAAACTGTCCAGTGAATTTCACCCCTCCTCCAACCTACTCCTTTGTTCCTCTCCTCATTTTTTATTTTCCTTTTCCTTGAGTGGTGGGGTCGAATGCTCTGAAGTAATTTTGGAACACAAATGAGCCTACTGAGCCACCGGACGGCCGACTAATACCATGTGCTTGGGCACAGGAAAGGGGCCCCAGCTATAAACTCCTCAGCAGCCATGCTATGCCCCATCACCATCATCCTTCCTCAACACCTTCTGACCTTGATAAACACAGGCAGGACCAAGAATGAGTTCATATTTACATACACCACTCCCTCCCATAAAAATAGGGTAACCTTTAAAATCATAAACAACACAGCCCACACTACCAACGTTCTTCCGTCACTGACAGTGACAGGATCTAGCTAGTTCTCACTCTCACTCTAGTTATATATATATAACTTTAAAGAGGGAGGGTCTCACTCTGATGCCCAGGCTGGAGTGCTGTGGCATGATCATAGCTTACCCCAAACTCTTGCTCAAGAGATCCTCCCACCTCAGACTTCCAAAGAGTCTTGAGTTTGTTGAGAAAAATATTCAAGTTAAAAGTATCCCTAAAGATAATAAAGCTCAGAATGTTCTCTCTACAGACAAATAGACTCAGTACCAGAGAGTGTAAGTAACTTGGTCAAGATGATACAGCTGTTACATGGTAGAGTTAGCAAAAACAAAAACAAAAACAATATTTTTTTGATGTTCTATTTTGATATTCTATTTCCAGGTTAATGTTTTCTCCCATGCTATACTACATCAGGTTGTGCATGTGTAAAATGCTTTGTCTGTTTTGTATCTATATATACAACATGTTGTACATATATGTTGCATATTCACATATATATGTATCCAAAGACTGTATGTTATAGATGTCATTGCTCATTCATTTGATCCGCAAATATTTGTAAAGCCATTCACTATTTTGGGTGCTGGGAATAGGGCTAGGAATAAGACTTAGTTTCCATGCTTCTAGAGCTTATATTCTAGTGGGAGAAATAGGTACTACACAGATCGAGTTAATTCAGATAGTGGTAAGTACTCTTTGGAAAAATCAGGCAGGGTAGAGGAGTTTATGAACAATGTATCATCCTAAATTTATCAAAGAAGCTAAGTGGACCACACCCCCTATTTAGTTTTATTGTTTTTGAAGTTTCTTTTGAAAAATTCTACTGGGCAAGATGCCATTCAGAGATTCATACATATGTCTGAGGGGAAAAATTATAATTTATTAGAATAATTAAAGGCTTTAAAAGGTAGCTTGTTAAATGAAGTTTTCTTTTTCATATGTAGAGTGTTTGATTGTTAGTCCTACTTGAAAATACTTTCTGAACGCTGGTAATCAATTGCCTGTATCTATGACGTAGTCAACCCTAGTCATAAAGTTTTCAAAATGCATTCATGACTGCTAGGACTTTATTAGTGCTCTGTTTTTCAACCTCCTATTTCCCTTCTGGGAGAGGAGTAGGTTTCCTAGTGCCTCCACTGCTTACCAGACAGGAGAGCAGTGAAACTGGGAGGCTACATTTTGTAAGACTTGAAGGGTCGTACCTTATATGGCAGTAAGGTGATCAATGGCTGATATGTCTCAGCTAAGACGAATATATATTTGTGATCAGTGAGTGGCCTGATACATTCAGAAAAGTTGGAAGACTCCATTCCATTGGCTTATGACACATTTTTATATGTACCTGTTTTTCTGGAGTCATAAATAGAAAGTTTTCTAGAGATAATGACAAGAGTAGTCCTTCCCCATTATCTGCCTCATTCCTACTAAAACAATAGTTTTGTTAAACAACTTTGAGGTATAATGATGAGTTGGTAAGTTGTTGCTTTTCAAGTGAAAGTTAAGTTTCTAAGCCTCCCATGAAATGCATAGGAAGCATAAAATAACATCTGCATGTCTACATCTTCCATCTATGTCTGGTTGGCTGGAAGGACAGCCTCGAAATGGCTCTGTGGTTCCATGGGGTGCTGCAGGCCTGCATTGCCTTGGTCTAGTCTTCCATAGACCTAATTGCTTCCTGAAGACACTCCGGGCAGTCTTGCAGCAGCTTCCATTTCCTTGTCGGTCACTGATTATTTGAACCTGGACTGTCCTGAGTTCAATGTCCATGTGTGCTGCACTGCCAGTGACCATCTTTGGCAGGGCAAGGCTGGTGGCCTTAGTTGTCTTCAGTTTCATCATCTATTCTTAACTCTTTTTTGACTCTGCTTAGTGGATTTTCATCTTTGCCATGTACTCCATGCTTTTAAGAATATATTTATGGTCACAGAGTGATTTGATTATAGTGGGAGTATGGAATTAGGAGAATCCTATTACTAGTTTCTAGGTTCTGATTGTCTCTTCAGTTACATAAACAATATTGCAATATATTGAATATAGTTAAATAAAACATATTGAACATGAGTTGCTATTTTGCAAACAAGTGTTACAACATTGTTGTTAGAGAATGGGTCACCGAAGGCACCATCTCTCTTGTCTCAGTGAGCTCTGGTTACTTTAAAGAAGGATCCGCTGGGTATAGTGGCTCACGCCTGTAATCCCAGCACTGTGGGATGGCGAAATGGGAGGATCACAAGGTCAGGAGTTCGAGACCAGCCTGACCAACATGGTGAAACCCTGTTTCTACTAAAAATACAAAAATTAGCCAGGCGTGGTGGCATGTGCCCGTAGTCGCTGCTACTCCAGAGGCTGAGGCAGAAGAATTGCTTGAGCCCAGGAGGTGGAGGTTGCAGTGAGCCAAGAGTGTGCACTACTTTCCAGCTTTGGGTGACAGAGAGAGACTCCATCTCAAAAAAAAAAAAAAAGGGTCAAGGTTTTGGAGAACTGCTGATGGCATTCAGATTGATTTAGTAACAGCCGGAACCTAGTTTCAAATGGATTTTAAGGTCAGCAGGTACAGAGGAGAGCTCAGGGTGGTTTTACCAAGCCGCTGTTGGTACAATGTTTAGCTCACAAACATTCAAATTTTTGATTAACCCTTTGGCTTTGGTTTGGTTTATTTTAGTCTTATTGATTATTATTTACTTATTATTTTTGTTTAATATTTCGTTACTTTATAACATATATTTGTATCAGTGCAATGAGTATATGTCCACTCATTTGTTCCAAACATCATTCCTTGTTGAGATTTGCTGTGTGCCCAGACACATTTTTGGAAAACAGAGACTATATGGTGAATCAGGCAGACAGTAGGTTTCTGTGTTGGTGGAGTTTATATTATTTCAAGGGAAGAAACAAATGATAACCAATGAAACAGTGTAAAGGGATAGAGAAGAATGGGTAGGGTGGGCCATTTTTGATAGGGGTAGCCAGAAAGGAGGCAGTGACTGAGCAAACACCTTAGTGAGGTGAGGAAGAGACTTATGGGGTGAGGCTGTGTGCTGGTGAAGAGTGTCCCAGTAGAAGCAGCAGATGCAGAATCCTATGCTGGGAACGATCCTATGTTCTGGTGCATCTGGAGCAGCAGGGATGGGGTAGAAGGTGAGATTGGGGTAGTAGGCTAGGGTCTCTCAGGGCTTCATAGGCCATGGGAAGTTGCTTGAATTTCATTCAAAATATGATGAAAGCCCAGGAATGTCAGCGTGTGTGCCTGGACCACTCACCATGCTATTAAGTTCTATTCTAGAGGGACATGGACTTCTTCTGTGTGACCTGTTACTCCTTATGCCTTTAAGTTTGATAGTGCCAACAGCTGAGACCTCTTAGATATGAACTAAAGCCAACTCTACCCTACATTTTCATACATTCATTACCAGCATCACCCAGACATATTTTAGGGGTGGCTCCAAAGGGTTTCCTTTTTAGTCTTGCCACAGCGCCAGGCTGCACTAGCTTCTGAGATACCCTTTGGTCAAACCAGGCACTTTGCATATTGCCACCAGAGTTGATTCCTAGTTCCAGGCCTGTCTGGATGCTTGGCCACCCAGGTTATGATCATTGATGCATTCCTTGCAAGACATGTGTGCTCTGGTTTCTTTAAAGCAGGATCTCAATTCTATAAAGAATGGCTAAGGGCCCTTTTGTTGGGGGTGGGGTGTAAGGTGCTCATTTTAAGCCTCCACCAAACATTCCAGCTATCAAGAATTTATCCCAGTTCTTATGTATCTTGAGTTGGCCTTTTTTTATTTCGGAAACCATGTCACCTGACATGACCCGTTCTCTCACTGGCCCTTATTATGATGACTTGCGTTTATTTCAGCACTCTTTTTATCTTAAGTGGTTTTTAGGTTATGTGATCCAAATTTAGCCTTGCTGATAACACTTGGCTGCCATTTGACTGGCACTGTGTAGAAGTCTGTATGTTTTAGGAAGCAGAGTATTAGTTCATTTTAATCCTTTAATCTTCCTGTAGGCTAGATACTATTCTGCTCTAACACTTACATATCAGGCCTTTTTTTGGTGACATTCAAAACCTGTAGTAGAAACATTTGGCACTAATCAGGTAAATGTGAGTTAGCTTTGACCTTCATTGCCTTTTTTTTTTTTTTTTTTAAGTTGATTTTACTGACTTCCTGGAAAATTATGTTGGCTGAGTAAACTTTTAATGATGTTTTTTATTATGCCATTTGCTTTTAGGTGTTAATTCTGTGACCATTCTTGTTTTGAGCTGCTCTGGACAGCTGGCTCTATGGTTTCATGAAGGCACGCTAGTGGGTTGATGAAACCAAATCCTACCATATGGATGGTGGCAAAAGAGTGATCTTCATTATTTGAGTTCCTGCAATTATAAGGGTTTAGTAGGGAAGTAGGAGATGTAAAAATATTCACAAATGAACTAAGCACTTCTGAACTCTCCCCTTGCTTATTATCTCTTTATATTTAATACCAGTGATCCTTCATCCAATTTTATTCAGTGTGGAAATATACCGTTTGTGAAAGATGCAGCATTTCATAAAGTCAATGAAAGTAATGCTGGAGGATTGCTGGGTTTCACAAGTAGTCAATGACCAGTAAAGATCTAGCAGAATTAGATGAGTCAACTGTTGAAGAAACAAATCAAAGATAATGACTACTTTAGTACTTCTAAAATACATGATAAAAATCGTATAGGATTGGCTGGGCACGGTGGCTCATGCCTATAATCCCAGCATTTTGGGAGGCCAAGGCAAGTGGATCACTTGAGGCCAGGAGTTCAAGACCCGCCTGGACAACATGGCAAAACCCCATCTCTATTAAAAATACGAAAATTAGCTGGGGTTGGTGGCACATGCCTATAATCCCAGCTACTCAGGAGACTGAGGCACAAGAATTGCTTGAACCTTGGAGGCAGAGGTTGCAGTGAGCCGAGATCGTGCCATCACACTCCAGCTTGGGCAACAGAGTAAGACCCTGTCTCAAAAGAAATAATAATAATAAAAAAAAATGGGATTAAGAGAGGGCCTTGGGAAAATTGATGAAACCTTTGAATAGTTCTACAGAAACGATTCTTTTTATGATTGTTCCATGAAGACCAAGCAAGAAGTCCAAGTTGAAACGTGAAGGAAAAGTAATCCAAAAACATGAACACTTGATCCAACTTTGTTCATTATAAGAATTTTCGGCCGGGCGCAGTGGCTCAAGCCTGTAATCCCAGCACTTTGGGAGGCCGAGACGGGCGGATCACGAGGTCAGGAGATCGAGACCATCCTGGCTAACACGGTGAAACCCCGTCTCTACTAAAAATACAAAAACTAGCCGGGCGAGGTGGCGGGCGCCTGTAGTCCCAGCTACTCGGGAGTCTGAGGCAGGAGAATGGCGTAAACCTGGGAGGCGGAGCTTGCAGTGAGCTGAGATCTGGCCACTGCACTCCAGTCCCAGCGACAGAGCGAGACTCCGCCTCAAAAAAAAAAAAAAAAAAGAATTTTCTAGTAGATTCAATTAAAACATTCTTTGTTAAACATGAGGCAAGATAGTTTTTTCATATATTTCAGTTTTATTCCCTAATGTAAAATTTCAGTTAAATCCATTTACAATAAAAATTAGGTCCATGTTTTCAACAGATTTGCTTTTTAAAGTGGCTTCTCTTTGGTTCCGATTATGTTCAGCTGATGAAGACATCCTGCGTAGTTCTTTTATGGAAGTGGCAGAGGAGAAATGTGGGAAGGCCTTTACTGTTCCTGCCCAATTTTTGCGAAGTAGGAACTGGAGTTTTCTCATTGCTCCAAAGCTGTGAGGCCACCTGTTGAGTAGGGAGGTGGAAAAGCTCCATGAATACTTTACTCTTGTGAGTCTAGGAAAGGCCATTAGTGCTCATAGGGTTGTTTTAGAGAACTCAGAGAGCAGTATTAGTCAACTTTGTAGGAAACCCAAATAAGTTGGCAGTTCCCCACAAGGGCGCAATAAAAAGTCTTCCTGGCCCTTGGGTGGACCAGTCCGGGGGTAGGATGCACAGAGTACCCTTCAAAGAAGCTTATATGACAACAATAGTGATTCAGTAAGAGTTTTTGCTACCTTTTAGTCAATAAAAATTTAAAGGCATTATCTTTTGTCTAATTTCCATTTCAGCTCAACTGTGTACTTCCCGAGGGAGGTAAGTCTTAGCAGATTTTTTTCTAAGGAAAGAATATGAATTGGTGAGCTGGGCATAGTGGCACATGCCTATAGCCACAACTACTCGTAAGGCTAAGACCAGAGGATTGGTTGAGCCCAGGAGTTTGAGTCAACCTGGGCAAAATAGCAAGACCCCATCTCAAATGAATGAATGAATGAATGAGTAATATTTATAAAAAGAATATGAATTGGTGAAGCTATAGGGTAAGCTTGGGAAAGTTAAATATATAATTCAAAAGGAGTGACATAGAAGTATAAGTAGATTTTCTTGGCTTTGAGGAAAATTAACAAGAAACAAAGTTTGTGCGATAGACTTCTAAGTACATGATTGACGGCATTTCTGTAACCACTGCTTAGATATACATGTGCACTGTTGTCTTTAAGGAGTAGTTGATTAGTGTCTTGTGGTACATCTTGTAGAACAACAAGCTAGGCAGCTGGTCCATTTCTGATCTGCTCGCATATAGATGAGCGATTAAACCTTGACGACGGCAACCCAAGAGGTGAATTGCGCGAGGATTCACAGAGGTTATGGTGTGGTGCACCATCACTGTGATCTGCTTTCACTCCCTTTTCTAGAACTGGTAATGTCACCCTCTTTAATTCTCTCTCCTTATTCTGGTCTTCACTGAGACTGATGACATATGTTTCAGGCTTTGAGATACTTTTCGTGATAATTTTAAAAGTCTCTCTGTAGGTAAATAGATTTTCTTTTTTTGAAACAGGGTCTTGTTCTGTTGCCCAGGCTGGAATGTGGTAAAGTGATCATGGCTCCTTGCAGCCTTGTACTCCTCGAGTTGAGCGATCCTCTTGCCTCATCCTCCCATGTAGCTGGGACTACGATGAGCACCATCATGTTCAGCTAACTTTTTATGTTTTTTTGGAGAAGGGGTCTTGCCATGTTGCCCAGGCTGGTCTCAAACTTCTGGCCTCCAATGATTCTCCCACCTTGGCCTCCCAATGTACTGGGATTACAGATATGAGCCACTGTTCCTGGCCAAAAAGCTATGTTTTTAGCTCTGATTCTTGCCACATTCCATCAGTGATCCTTTGATATTTCTAAAGCAACGTATCCCTTAGCAGTGCAGTAAAAGCAAAAGGAAAATATTACTTAGGAAATCTGGTATGGGAGTAATCACAAAACTTACTTTCAGACTGAATGGAAATGATTCTTGGAGTGTCTTCTGCTGAAGTTTATCCGTGCTCCATTTTTCATCATTTGGCATGAACTACAGAGTTGTGTATAGGGATTTTCATTTTATTTGGATTTGAAGTTCATTTACTATACAACAGTCATACAAATGAGTTTGGAAGCTCTGATTACTAAGTGATTGGCCCAAAGATTATCATAGGATAGATTAATACCCCGAGATTCATTGTAGTTTTCCACAATGAAGAAAAGAGTAGCTTGGGTATTGCTAAAGAGAAATTTGATTCGAAAGTCAGTTTTTGTTTGTTTGAATGGAAGACTTATATAGGGTCTTTTTTTTTAATGGCAATTAAAGTTGATTGGGAATTACCGGGAGGATAGTGAATAGTTCCAGATGAAATAAAACTTGACTAGTATCACAGAAACCAAGAGAGAAAGGCCAGAAAATGTGGATACCTGGGCCATTGGCGATGGGATTCACTCACCATGATCTAATATTTTGGAGTGTAGGTGCTAGTCAAGGAGAGAACTAATTCTGTGTCTGTGTTGCTTTTGGAAAGCAGATGGCATCTTTTTAAAAATATCCTTGAAATTCAAGCTCCCTGGATTGCTCGTTTCATTTTCATGTTGGCATTCAAAGGGGGTAACCACCAGGATCTGAGATGTGGCATGAATGGCAGTTTTTGTGGATTTCGTTGTAGTATTTTTGTCATGAATGTGGACAGTAGTCTTCCAAGAGAGACTTAATGCAGGACTCTGAGAATCTTGTGTAATTCAAGACTGTAGAAACCACAACATGGTATAAAAAGAAAAACCCCAAAAATGTAGTAATTTGAATAAAAAGAAACCTAAAATAGGATGGTATGAGAAGTGTTTAGGGAATGGTGAATTAAAACTAAGACGACCCTCCAGCAGTACAAGGCCTTCAGCAATGCGTTCTCTTCAGTTTCTTTTTTCCTGAAATCAACCATCTTCCCTTTCTTGCCTTTGGAGGTACCGTCTCATCATTTTTCCCCCTTTATCTTTCTATTCAGAAAGTTACTGTACATTCTTTGTTGTAAAAGCGTTTAAAGGAAGATGATGATATAAATGTTCCCAAATGAGTTTTCCCTTCTGGATGATCACAAGAGTATGATACCATTTTGTAAGAATAACAAATACACGCCCATTAACGCTCTGGCAGACCACTTGTTAGCTAATATTTGTACCTGATTCCTTCCATTGGAAGGTGTTTTATATTTGTAGGCTTGTCACTTTGAGCTGATTTTGTGCTTATGATTAGCCCCTTTTGGATTTTTATTCCTGATTTACAATGAAATATGTATTCGGCTGGTGCAAAAGTAATTACAGGTTTTGTCATTTTAAAAGTAACGGCAAAAACTACAATTACATTTGCACCAACCTATAGTTCTACTGACTTTACAGTAGACCAGGAGCCAGCAAACTAGGGCCAAATCCAGCTGCCACCTGTTTCTGTAGAACTCATTGGAACAACCATTTCTTTATGTATTGTCTGGCTGCTTTTGAGTTACAATGGCAGAGTTGAGTTGTTGCAATAGAGACTATATACATGGTCCACAAAGCCCAAGATATTTGCAATCTGACCCTATTAGAAAGTTTGCCGACGCTTCACTGGTTAAAACTTTTAGTGCAATGAGTAAATTATACAGATGCTTCACTAGTGTTACCTGTGGTAGGTAAAGCTTCGGTTTAGATAAAGATTTGCACTTTTTTTTTTTTTTGGCGTTTTTATGTTCTGATGGCATTTTAGATAGTAATATCTCAGGAGGAATGAGCTATCTGTCTATTAAGTATCAGTGCAAGAAGATATCAATGATAACTTCCCAAAGAATTCTGGCCAGAGATTCCAAGTGAGGATGCCACCCTTGAATGGCGATAGAGCATATTTACAGTCACGAAGGGCAAGATTTTGAATACCTAAATTAATAAACCAAACTCACATCTCCATTTTTCTGGAAAATAATGATTGCCAGTTGTTGGAACAAAATGAACCTTAGGGTGCCTAGTGCTTCTGTAATGAGCAAGGGCCATGTTGTTGCAGGACAACAGCTCAGCCTCTGTACTGCCATTTTAGTTCTCTCTGACTTGCTTTTTGGACAAGCGTAATGCAGTGCCCGTGTAATCCAGTAACCAGGGGTCTTGGCTAAACTAATGAAATACTTTAATTTTTCTGTAGTTTATGATGGAACGTAATGCCACCTGGCAACCTTTGTTGTTCATGTCTGTACTTATGGCTCTGTCATGATTTCCAAACTGCATTCAGGAAACAGTCATTTAAGTTTCAAGATTGACAATATGTAGCTTAATTATGTTATGGAACTCTTCCAAAGTTTTGGATTTGGGGAATTTCGGGTTTATTGAGGTACCTATAAAATTCTAGTTCTGTTCAAATTTTAGTATCTGAATCATCTACAACTTAGGATTCTTTGTGGGAAGAGAAAAGGTCTTTGGAACCTCAACTAGCTTTTATTTGATTTAAAGTTTGATAAGAAACAAAGCTGTCACTATAAGTAACAGTTGACCAGAATGGAGAAGGGGGCCAGAAAGAAATAGAGGAATATAGCAAAATAGGAAAGTATCAGAGATACAGTGGATCTTTTTTTTTCCCCTGGGATAGAGATCTTGGAAGTTGGTATAGAATGTGAATAAAACCGGCAGTCACCTGGGCTGTGTACGGCACAATTCCATGGAACTGTTTTTACGCCCAGAATGGTGTAAATAGTGCCCCCTGTAGTTGTCCTCTCAAAATCTCTGTTACAGCAGCCAAATTTATTACCAAAATGCATTCCAAAGCAATTATGTTGTTGTTTTAGAGAGCTGAATTTTATTGGTCTGCTCTGCTCGTTAAAATAGTTAAGAATTGGAGTTGCCTATATAGTCATATTCCTGCCCACAGCTATTTAGGTGGTGTAGCTCGATATAGAACCCAACTTGATTTCTAAGTTTAGCTTCACATCATGAGCTGGCAGTGAACCCTACAAGTGCTGGTTTTCATGGAAGCAGCATAGAAAACCTCAGCAATTCCTGCATCTCTGCTGAAATGCACATATGTGAATCTGCTGCTCTGAGGAGGACAAAGGTCTAGGGTTAGGTTTCACAATGATTCTTTCACAAGATTGACCTTAGCATTCTGCCTATTTGGTTCCAAGTCTTCTGGTGACAGGCAAAGACAGCACTTTGGATTGCAGACAGCTTTGGTGGCAAGTTTTCAAGCTTTTTTCTTGCAATATCTTTTCAACAAGGAATTGTTTGGTGTCTAATAAAAGTACATAATTCAATTTTTTAAGAAAGCAAATCATATCCTTCCTTGCATCATCTGAAAATGGATAGAAGAGGGTGCTCGAGGGATTAAACATGTAGCCTTGCGTATGCATGCATGCAAGTGGTTGCCCTCATGTGCCCAGATTTCTACCAGCTGTGCACTTGTTCATCTTTTGCAGAGCGGGTTGGGGTTGAGGGTTTTCCTCTGATGCAGAGACATTCCAGATGGACAAGAGTGTAAATGCCAGGTTGCATTTTTAGGGGCTTACTAATGGAGCCACAGCGGATTAAGAGGTTAAAAAAAAAGTATGACTGCATGTATTTGTAGGGAAGTGTGGACCGGACACTGTTGGATTTGCTATCTGTGAGATCCTCTCATATTAACATTTTATAAAGTAATTGGGTATTTTCAACTCTCTCCGAGGAGTAAGAAGGAGATTCTTAATGCCAGCTTTTGTCAAAATAATATTTCAAGGGACATTTTAGTAAAGCCACTTATTGAATTGTAGTTTTAAAATTAATTTTTAATCTTGCAATAAGACAAAATGAAAAAATTTTAATTTGTGCACATAAATTAAATGACTCATTTGGATGGTGGACTTATTCTGTATGCATTACTCTTTTTTTTTTTTTTTTTTTCTGAGACAGGGTCTCAGCCTGGTGTGCAGTAACACAATCATGATTTACTGTAGCCTCAACCTCCTGGGCTTAAGTGATCCTCCAGTCCCAGCCCCTCAAGTAGCTGGGACTACAGGCATGCACCAACACACCTGGCTGTTTTGTACTTTAAAAAATAGAGATGGGGTTTCACCATGTTGGCCAGGCTGGTCTCAAACGCCTGAGCTCAAGCGATCTGCCTGCCTTGGACTCCCAAAATGTTGGGATTACAGGTGTGAGCCACAGCACCCAGCACATAACTCTTCTTTCTCGGCTAAGCCTATGTACAAGTTCCAACAGAGTGCTAGGAGACAAAACGTTCAGTGCATTTTCATGGCTTTGCTTTTCATGGCATATTTGCATTTTATTGTGACTTCTGATTCTCTTGTGTTTTCTCAGCTATAAAGAAACTACGTAGTTTTAAATTATATCAGAAAAGGGTGTTTATTTGTCTTTGCATGAATTTTGAAAAAGTTTCTGTTGTTTACCATTCATTTAAAAATACATCTGAAAATGTATATTTGCTTTAATCATAAAAGCTTTTCTCTGCTCACATGATCTTCATTCAGCTTTAGTGAGAAAATAAATTTGGGCACATACCAACTTTTACTATATGATAGGAAGTGCTACAGAATTGTGGAATGTGACTTGCTTCAGCAGCTGTTTGGTGGCTAATGGTTCAGAGCATTTGTCAGCTGCCATGGTTCTGCCATGGTTCATTGGGGCTGTGTCAAAATCCTTGAAAACTTTAGGCTCAAGAACCCAGAATTTATTTGTCCCTTTATTAAGTGCTGGTACTATATTTAGTAGTTTATTTGCTGCAAACCTCTGTAAACGTTTTCTCTAGACTAAATGTTTTCCTTTGTAGAAAGAATTTTTCAATTTTCTATCATGGCATTATAAAAATCTAGCAACCATATCTCACATTTATATAAGTAAGCATTTGAAATTGTCTTTCAAAGCCACATGGGTGCCTAGTGAATATGACTTGCTAGTTGTGACTTTTATTTGTGTTTTGAGCCTTGTGTAATCCCTTGCACCAGCCCCGGACACAGGCAGTTTTGGATATTAGAGCTGACTTTTTCATTATCCCCCATTGGGCCTCTTTGAGTCATACTCTGGACACAAGTAGAAGTGAATGTATGATTACACAACCACTTACTCCACAGTTACTGGGCAAAATAATTTGTAATGTCCAATGAGCATCTTTGCTAAAGGAATTTACAAGAAGATCTTGAAAGACAATCCCCGTATCTGTCTGTAGAGCATCATCACAAATTTCACTTCTTTGGACATTTTAGGAAGGGTAGATGGGGTGTGTCCTGTCTGGCTAATTTGGAGGTTATTTCCATTTGCATCCAATCATTTAACCTCATCCCTTCACTGACACCTTTTTTTAAAAACTCCCTGCAAACATGATGACTTTTATGTTTCATTTCCACATTTCTAGCAGTATATACTTTAGGCACATAGGGATATCTTAGAAAATATTGTGTGTCATCACAGCCTCTTGGAAACCAAGAAGGGGATCAAAGTAATTGATTCATTATAATTATTTCTGTATTATATCAAAGTTTAACCCTCTAATAAGAGGAGAATTTCCACCCAAGTCTAAATATTTATATGTAGGCATTCAAATTTTGCATATTCCTGATATTCAACTGTATATTGGGAAAGTATTTAGGCTAAAAGGTAATATAACATTCTGCCTAATGTTTTAGAAAATAAAGGTATTTGGTTTCATTTATGGTGTTTTTATGATTTTAGACATACTCATCACGTGTTGGGTTATGGTGGTGATCATGGTAGTAGACTAATGACATAGCTGGTGTTCTAGAAATGTAAAATATTATTTTTATCTCATTCTTCAAGTATTATTTAAAATTGTTTGTGTGATAATAATTTATATAACAGTAATCTACCAACATCATGAAGTAAAAATACAATGACCGTTGTACATGAGTCCTGAAATGTGAAGAATCGCTTTCTGAATTCACATGGAATCTGTGAATAATTAGGGGAAGAAGCTCTCTCTCCACTTTTCAATCCATTTTTTTCTCTCTCTGCCTTTCTCATTTTCTTTTCCTTCAAAATCAGAGAAGGAAAGAATTCTTTTGACATACAAATGTTTTGGCAAATTGTAAATTATTGATATCTTAGTATCTTTCTTATTGACTACAAACCATATTAGAAATTTAGGGCTAAAAACACAAATATGATATTCTTAAATAAAACATTTTGTTGTTAATTTTTAAATCTTTTCTACTCTAAAACGTATTTCTTTTGCTTATGCCTATATATCTTATGTCTAATAGTTTATCAGAATGCTTTGTGAATAGCAAAGTTCAAGGGAAAAGGCTTTTTGAGGGAGAATTTTAATGCAATATTTCTCAAAATGTATTTTAAAGATGTTAGAGTAGTTAGTTAGTACAGACAGCAAATGAAAACTGCGTATTTTCTGGTTATAAGTGTAGGAAACGCATGGTTAAACAAAATGTCAGAGCTCTAATATGAGATGAGAGACGTCAGGACAGAGATATGTCCTAAATGTCTTTGGACACAAGATACTTATTTCTTTCCTTGGCTCACTGCAACCTCCACCTTTCGGGTTCAAGCGATTCTCCTGCCTCAGCCTCCTGAGTAGCTGGGACTACAGGCACACCCCACCATGCCTGGCTAATTTTTGTATTTTTTAGTAGAGACTGGTTTTTGCCATGTTGGCCAGGCTGGTCTCGAACTCCTCACCTCAGGTGATCTGCCTACCTCAGCCTCCCAAAGTGCTGGGATGACAGCCGTGAGCTACTGTGCCATGGCCTCACAAGACTCTGTTTCTCATGGAGCTCATGTTCTGTAGAACATGTTTAGGAGCTGCTGGCCTACTGAATGTCCAGGACCAGGGCTCCAGGAGAGTTCAAACCATACCATCCTCTAGTAGTGAAAGCTTCTTGCTGTGTGTATTATAGGTACCTTCAGATGTTGTATGACTTGCAGTCGTTGTCATAAATTATTAATTGCAGTAGTTTATAAACAGTCAAGTATATCTGTGCTTCTTACGCACGCACTTTGTCATTGGAAGCAAGCACACAAGCAGTTAGGCCTCTCTTTGGCTATATATGGCCTGCTGGGGAAAGCAGCCATTGTATTTATTTATTTATTTGTTTGTTTATTTATGAGACGGAGTCTCGCTCTGTCACCCAGGCTGGAGTGCAGTGGCGTGATCTCGGCTCACTGCAGCCTCCACCTTCCGGGTTCACGTGATTCTCCTGCCTCAGCTTCCCGAGTAGCTGGGACCACAGGCGGGTGCCAGTTAATTTTTGTATTTTTAGTAGAGACAGGGTTTCATCATGTTGGCCAGGATGGTCTTTATATCTTGACCTCGTGATCCACCCACCTCGGCCTCCCAGAGTTCTGGGATTACAGACGTGAGCCACCGCTGTCCGCCCGAGCCATTGTATTTTAAAGGAGACAATTCTGTTCTTGCTTATAACCTATCCCAGTTGTGGATTGAATCCCTGAGCCTTAGATCATGTTGCTATTGTTCTGCATCAATAAGCATATTATAGTTGATCAATAAGTCATCTGATTTAAAAAACCATGTATCCTACTTGTCTTCTATAGGGAAAATATGTTTGTTTGTTTTCTTTTCTTCATCCTCATTAAACCTTGGGCACGTATTAACACCAGAGCCAATTCTTTGGATATCAAGACTTTGACTTGTAGTGGCAGGGCTCGTGATTACCTATAATCCTTGGAGATTTTTGAGAGATGGTGATTCACTGACTCGGGATGTTTCACCACCTTCAAAGGAGCATATATGTTTTGATTCAGTGAGGTCAGCGATACCAGATTTTAGCAACAGAACTTCCTCAGTCAAATGAGTTGGTGATTCACCTTGGCTTGTACCTTAGACATGTGGGTATAAGATAAATATTTTCTTAATGATAATTCAGGGCACCCAAATCTTGTATCTGCCTGAACTTACTAGCCTTCTTACCATTGATACTAATTTGCTGCTTCTGATGGAAGTTGGCCTCTATTATGTTAAAACTTATATCCTTCTCAGGATGAAGTATTTCCCTTTATAAGGATGATTGAAAGTGAGTGCAGAAAGTCTGTGAATGGGCATTGTGTTTTGAAAACTTTCTGCCAACTGCTTATCTCTTGAATATGTTACAAACTAGAATTTTAAAGACGTGGCTCATCCTTGCTTCTCTCCCACATACATGTATGTTTTTGGGAGGAGGAGCTCCATGCTCTTAAGCTTAGCTTTCTGTTGGGTTAGCATTTTAATGCTTGAAGGCAGTAATTTTTAAAGTGGTTATCGGTATGGGGCCACCCAGTTTTTGAAGCCTGAGTGTCAGTAATAAGCTGAGCAGTATTTGTGGGTGGCACTAGTTGAAAGGGGAAAGCTACTGAGGGAAAGGAATAAAAAGTTGTGGGGAGGGGAAGGAGGGGATGAAGAAACAGAGGTCCCCCAATAATTGAACCTAGTTTCATCCAGCTTCAGAGCACCCAAGTTTAACTTGAAAAAGCTTTTTGGATTATTTTGATTTGCTAAACCAGTTGTATTCTATGCTCTATAATAAGGAACATATATATTTTAGATTTTTGTGTAGACAGATAATTAACACACTTAATTATAGCTCTCAGTTTGAGCCATTCAGATGAGTTGCTGCCAACTAGAATGATGTGCATAAACTTAGCTCTGTTTATATGTAAACTGTACAATATTTTAACGTTAACGTCATTGTTTTCCCCTTCTCAAAGTACAGCATGTTTTGATCTACAGAGGGAATATTTTTAAAAAGTGGATGTCTAAGAATGTAAACACTGGGAGGCAAGATGCAGCTGTTTATGATTTAGTTTTTAATCTTCTGTTCTTTCGTGGCTTCTAATGTCAAAGGACTTTTATTTACCTATTACAGCATATGGCTTATGACTTTATAAGTATGCCTTTTCTGGTTTTTATTTTGGCTTTCTAAAAAAGGACGGAAGGACTGAAGGAAAGTTGTTGAATAAAAATATCCCCATGCCTACCAGGTCATGCAGTGTGGCAGGAGAGCTAAAAGGGTTTCTATTTTATGGGATCAATAAATGTCAGGCCTCACACTTTACCTTTTGGCTGTTTGTGTTTGTCAAAATCTATTAGTCACACCCAGTTTGTTGTGTCTACCACTGTCTAGATTGTTCTGGAAATGAGATTTCATATTTAGTGTTTTTATAGGAGGACATATAATAAGAGATAAAAAACATGCTTTTATAATGACAGTCTCTTTTGCAAGCTGTTTTCTAGAAGTGAAGGTATTTCTGATATCCAAGTGCCTATTAAGTGAAATGTTGTTTTAACTGATTTCGTTTAGATTTAACAGAATGGCATTTCAGTATGTAATTTCTCATTACCTTTGTAAACACAAAGCTTACCCTGTTTCCTTTTATAAAAATAACTTTGTATATTCCAGTGAACTCTATTTAGATGAAAGGTTTGACAGTACTTCCACCCATGCTTTTTATAGCATTGTCTATAAATTTTTGGTTAATAACATGAATTTTGAATCCTAATTGCCCTTTTACTAGTTTGAGATCTTGAGGAATTTATTTATTCATCTTTTCTAAACCTCGGTTTTCTTGTGTTTAAAACAGGAATGATAATGCAGTCTCAGGATCATGGTTGGAATGAAATGAAATAATGCATGTTAACGCTGTTCACATAGTGCCTGACATGTAATAAATGATGGCTATATTGTTTTTGCCAATTCTAAATTACTGTGTATGTGTTTGTGGGTTGGGTTAGTTTACATACCCCGCCCCACTCCAGGAATGGTTTACTAAAATATACTGGGAGGGAGGAGGGTACTAGTGTAATTTGAGAACAGTTATCATCAATATTAAAATTGCTTTATTTTCTTGGTAGAGAGATTTAATTTGTGGCATTAAAAGATAGGCTGAGGCCAAGGGTGGTGGCTCGTGCCTGTAATCTTGGCACTTTTGGAAGAGGATCACTTGAGCCCAGGAATTTGAGACCAGCCTAGGCAACATGCTGAGACTCCATCTCTACAAAAAAATAAAAATAGGCAGGCATGGTGGCATGTGCTTGTAGTCCCAGCTACTCAGGAGGCTGAGGTGTGAGGACTGCTTGAGCCCAGGAGGTTTAGGCTGCAGTGAGCCATGATCACACCACTGCATAAGCCTGGGTGACAGAGCAAGATCCTGTCTTAATCAATCAGTCAATCAATCAATCAGTGCTGAGTTTTAAAAACATATTATCAAAAGAAAATAACACTTTCAAAAGGCTAACAAACCCCTTTAAACACTGCCAACTATGAGAATCTAGTCACAAAGACTTCAGAGTTCATTATCTTTGATTTGGCTGAAATTACTTATTTTTAATCAAGTCATATGAATCTTAGACTATATGTATCAGTACCTATGATTTTCTTATAGATCCTTTCTTGGTATACACATTTATTAATTGAGTACCAGTTATATATAAAACACTGTAATGGATCAGGTGGAAAGTTAGAGATAAGAAGCCTCTTAAACTGTTTAGTAAAGGGTTGTAATCAAATGTAAGTGTATTCACAGTCTCAGAAAATTACATTTCATGGCATATTTGGAGTATGGTATGATTCTACTCTGCCTAGACACAATTTTACCTTTCAGCTAATGAAGTGTAATAATGCAGGTTACAAAAGTTTAGGGTGCTTCTGAATTGCCCTTTTAGTTAAGGACAATCCATTTTAAATAATGAGTCAATGATTAAAATTATAAGTTTAAAGCAAAATAGGAAGTACCTTTATACCCAGTGATAAAACAGTGGTAATTTGGTAATATTCCTTATTGAAGGCCTGTGATATCACATGATTCATGTAATTGTCTGGGTTTTCATGGCATGATTTTTTGAGGTTCTTTTCTATGCAAACAGATAGAACTGCAAAGAGGCAGAGCTTCAGTGTCAAGTCCCTTCCATCCCTTTTCAGTTCCTCTTTCTGCCACCCCCTCGGGGCCATTTTGGTTTCTACTGGCTTCTTGCTACTAGATAGAATGAATTGATGGTCCTGTCATTTCTTAGTTGCTAGGATCTGTGCCACGTGCTTTACCGTCACCATCTCATTTAATCCTCACAACAGTGAGTTAGGTAATTTTATCACTGTTTTACCATGAAACCACCGCTCAGTGAAGCTGATCAAGTGCCCGAGGTCACATGTCAGTAAGTGGAGCTGGGGTCTTCCTGCTGTCCAGTGGTCACATGGGTCCAGCAGCGAGTACCTTACAGGTAGGATTATATACTGGATACCGTTTTACAGGTTATATATTACATTCTCATTGCATCCCATATCCCTTGGCAAAATGTATTCTCACTCTGTTCAACTGGTTAGGAAGACAACTTGTGTGAATTACACGATATGTGAATTGCACTGCCCAGCAGTGGTTTGGAAATTAGCTCTTGGGAAGTATCTCTGGCCACCTCATCATTTCCTAAAGCCTTTGGTAGCCTATGTTTGCAGACCAGTGGTAAAGCTTCACCTTGGGGTTAGAGAACAGAGTTAGGCCTGATGAATGAAATTGCCATGTAATAATTAAGGCCTGCTGACTGCCGTAAAACTTCATTGACTGGAAACGAGAATCTTGTGGCTGACTTCCTAATAAGTAGGGCTGACATGTGTGCTGTTGATTCAGGGCCTGTTTGCCTTCCTATAGAAATCGGGGACCAGTTTGCTACTGTCTGCTGGCCTCAGTGGAAGTTATTAGCACACACGAACCATCCTTTCTTTTTTATTTTTTAGTCTTTTCTAAATTTTGGTACCTTTGAGTCATTATGCCTCTGTGCTCCCCCTGATAATACAAAATATGCTGCTTCTGGATCTTTCTCTGCAAGCATCTACGGTTCTGGTAATGAGCTACCTGCACAAGGAGTCCTTCTTGTTCTTAATAAAGATTCTGAGGATGAATTAATACTCAGCAGAACATGGGAGTGAGCATGTCTTAATATCAGTACTTTTGATATTTCAAAGTTGAAGGTGTCATAGACCATGAGAGTCATTTACCTGTATGTCAGTTCTACTCATTTATTTGGGATGAGATCGAGTTGGCAGTTTGGTGACTTTTTATACCTGCAATCCTCTCAAGCAGTAAAGATGTGGAGCTGGGAACTAGCCTCCAATTTGTGCCTTGTGGTTTATTTGGTAAAACGTGGCTGTAGGGCAGGGCGATGTATTTCACCGAGTTTGGGGAATGCCTGTTTCTTTCTTTCTTTTTTTTTTTTTTTTGAGACGGAGTGTTGCTCTGTCGCCCAGGCTGGAGTGCAGTGGCCGGATCTCAGCTCACTGCAAGCTCCGCCTCCCGGGTTTACGCCATTCTCCTGCCTCAGCCTCCCCAGTAGCTGGGACTACAGGCGTCCGCCACCTCGCCCGGCTAGTTTTTTGTATTTTTTAGTAGAGATGGGGTTTCACCGTGTTAGCCAGGATGGTCTGGATCTCCTGACCTCGTGATCTGCCCGTCTCGGCCTCCCAAAGTGCTGGGATTACAGGCTTGAATCACCGCGCCCAGCCGGGAATGCCTGTTTCTTTTTGGTTCTGTCGCTTTTGAGCTAACGTACGTGGCCCTACCTTATTTCCTCCTAACTGAGCCTCTCAGGTGTCAGAGCCACCTGCATTGATTTTGTAAAGAGATAGAAATGTATTGGGTCAGTTTCGATCCCTCTTCCCTCCCCCGTGCATCTGCCTCTGTCACTCGGCCTTCCTTTCTCCTTAGCCTGAACGCTAAGCAGGGTTTTTAAACAAAATACCTGTGTGGAGTCTTTTAAGGAATTCTAACTACTGTAGTTTCCCCCAATGTCCTCTTTGCAGTCATCCAAATCTGTATTGTTCAAGAGCCCTGGGGGCAGAAGTTTCTCATTCTTCTCTAGTTAACTCTTACAAAACCTTATCCACCTGGAAAATTTCCTTCATGTTTTAATTCAAAACTTTTTCTGCAGTCGAAGCCCATTCAACCTATAGACACGGCTTGTAGCCTCCTTATTAGCCCTCAACTAAGCCCTCTTAGTATTCGTTTACAGTAATTAAATAGTAGGTTTCCTGCTTCCTTTTTGGTTCTTTACTACTTTGCCACTGAGAGTGTGGTCCTCAGACCTCCAGCCTTGGGATTACTTATAAGCTGGTTAGAAAGGCAGAATCTTAGATCCCACCCCAAATGTAATGAAGCAGAGTCTGCATTTTTAACAAAACCCCCAGGAGATCCTAAGCACATTTAAGTTAGAGAAGTGCTACTTTATTCCATATCCTTATAATCTGGATATTTTCTCTGTGGTTTTCTTTAGTATGGGTTAACAGTGGACACTAAAGCTAGACATGGTCCTATATTGATGACTTGGACATTACCAACTATAGTGGAAATGTTTTAGCAAGTATTTATGTGCCTCAACTTCCTGTTAATTTAATACCCATGATATTAAAACATTTTGAACTAAATTTGATGTGTATTCTTCCTTTACAATGTATTTGTGGTCACTGACGACATTTTTGGGTCTTTTTTACGGCTATATGTTTACCCCCCTCACCTGTGGAAGTCCCCATATTTTTATTTAGTGATTTGGCAGCTAAGAATCTTCTTTGGCGCTTGTATTGAATATCACCTTGTTTTCTGTCTTTTGTTAGGATCTTTCTGTTTCTCTAAATAGTTATGCTGTTAAGATTTCACTGATTTGGGAGTGAGGAGACTCCTTAGTCTCACCCTAGTGCTACTACTAACAAGTTGCATGAACTCAGATAACTCACTTAATGATTCTTTTTTTTTTTGAGACGGAGTTTCGCTCTTGTTGCCCAGGCTGGAGTGCAATGGCGGGATCTTGGCTCACTGCAACCTCTGCCTCCTGGATTCAAGTGATTCTCCTGCCTTAGCCTCCAAGTAGCTTGGATTATAGGCATGACCGTAACACCCAGCTAATTTTGTATTTTTCGTAGAAACAGGATTTCACCATGTTGATCAGGCTGGTCTTGAACTTCTGACCTCAAGTGATCCACCCGCCTCGGTCTTCCAAAGTTCTGAGATTACAGGCATGAGCCATGATGCCTGGCCACTCATTTAATGATTCTAAGTCAACAATACCATACAATCAAGGAAACCCTCATAATACCAGGCGTGGGACTTTTTGATTGCTCTGTCCATATTAATTAATGAGCTTTTTATGGGGTGACTTGGTCATGTGGTGGATGCTGCCTGTAGAAATGAGAACAGGGCATTTAAAACAAACACTGGAATAACTCATCCAGGTGCCTCTTTTGGTTAGTCATCAGTCCATCTTCCTTCCCACTTTTATAGAACTCTCAGGTGGGAAAAATGGACTAAGTTGAATTTTTGTTCAGTTTTCATTTTATTTCTTGGATCTATCTCTGGAAAAAGTGCAAGTAAACCACTAAATTGTCGAAGGCAGAGGAAAGAGGCCACCATGGAGAAGGGTCCCAGCTTATTGACTTATGGCAAATGGTTCTCAAGTCAACTTCCTATTGACTTTTTCTAACTATGCATTAGAGAGGTGGGAAATTAGCAAGGACTTAGCAATCCTCCCATCTCTGCTCAAGAGTACTTGGAAAGGTCCTTGTTTCTACTAGAAATTCCCACAAAGAGAATGCCAGAAGACATGATGTGGGGCAAGTCAGTGGCTGTGTTTAGGGGCCCTGGTGAGTATTGCTGATGGTTGGGAGTGAAGAGAATTCAGGAAGGAAGAAAACTATCTCTAAAGGGGTAAGGCTTTCCAAGGACATTTGCCTGGCCACAACTCTTCCTTATATTGTTACAGAAGGAAAGCATGGAGAAACCAAATGAACAGGTAGGCCATGGCCGGCTTGTGACATACAATAATTTTATGGGGAAAAAAAGCTTCAGGCAGTTTTTGAGGAGAATAAGCAGATTTCACCATAATGCTGTTAATTAAGTGTTAATTATAGCCTGTTGATGTTTGATAGTAAGGTAAAATTGTGTGGCTCCCTTTTATTTTGAAAGCATTTTGTCAGCGTCTCAGGCTATGGTCTAGGAAGAATAGAAGCTGTTGTTTTCTTGGTGTACTTTTGGACCTGGAGCAGCTCCTGTTGCTGTATTTAAGGAGGATCTGTTCTTCTTACCACTGCCTTAGGGTTCAATCTGAAAACCCTGGTATTTAACCACCTGGAAATCAACTTGTTCTGTTCATTGTCTAATTTTTAGAATCTGGAACCCTGTGTACTCATGGATAATGATATATGTGCCCTGTGTATCCCCCCTTTGCTGTTTTTTGTCAATATTAAATTTGGGGAAAGCAGACCTAAAAGCGTCTTCCTGAGAAGACATTTTAAACCACAGAAACAGCAACTACAATTTGTATCTCAGTCTTGCATTTGACTGTTGGATTTTGTGTGTGTGTGTGTGTTTTGTTTTTTGATCATAAATTATCTTCCGAGGTGGGTGTGGATATTTATCTTATAAAGTAGAGAAAACCTCTATGAAACAGTGTTCTGATTTAGGAACAGCCTCTTAGAGAATAAAGTTAGTGGGTTTATTTTTTAAAGTCTACAAATTCTGGAACAGAGGGAATCTAATAATTCAGGTTTTTTTGTTTCTTTTTGTTTTTTGTTGTTGTTGTTGTTGTTGTTTTGAGACAGAGTCTCACTCTGTTCCCCAGACTAGAGTTCAGTGGCTAGATCTCAGCTTGCTGCAGCCTCCACCTCCTGGGTTCCAGTGATTCTTGCGCCTCAGCCTCCCGAGTAGCTGGGATTACAAATGTGCACCACCACGCCTGGCAAAGTTTTGTATTTTTAATAGATATGGGGTTCCATCATTTGGCCAAGCTGGTCTTAAACTCCTAAGGCCTCATGTGATCTGCCCTCCTTGGCCTCTCAAAGTGCTGGTATTACAGGTGTAAGTCACCACACCTGGCCCTTGAGGATTTTTTTTTTTTTTTTGACTCTCAGAGATTTCAGGGCAATGAGCGTGATGAATGGGTTGTGTAAGTAATGTGTCTCCTTGTTCACTGCAGCCTTACCTGTTATCTCCCTGAACTTTGCAAATGATTGTGAAACCAGGTATTTTCTCCATTTTGTTAAACTGTTAATTTGTTGCAGTAGGCTGTCCACTGTGTTGTAATGTGTCTAGTAGTATTCCAGGCCCTTACGCATTAGAAGCCAGAAGCATCTCTCCCCCGCCACCCCATCCTGGTTGTGACAATCTGCAGACATTGCCAAATGTTCCCTGTGGGGCAAAGTGTTTTCACCCACACAAATGGAGAACCACTACTACCCTAGAGATTTAATGAAGTGCTTGGAGAGTAGAGGGTGTCTGCAAAGAGAAGTCGGTCGAGTCTCACGAGCATGTTTCTGCCAAAGGCCAGATGGATGGCTTCTGTCTGGCCCTTCCATGGGCCTGAAGGTTACCCCATTTATCTCCCTTGGGACTGCAGTCCCCTCAGAGTCTCTGTCTTAGTTTGGGCTGTTATTACAAAATTGAGTTGATGGTGGCTTAAACAACACACATTTATTTCTCACAGTTCTGGAGGTGAGGGAGTCCAAGAATGAGGCACCACAGACCCTGGTTTGGTGTGCCCTCTTCCTGGTTTGTGATGGCCGTCTCCTCATTGTAGCCTCTTGTGATAGAGAGCAGAAAGCAAGCTCTCATGTTTCATCATAAGGGCACTTATCCCACCCATAAGGGCTCCACCCTCATGACTTAATTACCTGCCAAAGGCCCCACCTCCTAATGACCAGCATGTTGAGGGTTAGGATCTCAACATATAAATTGCAAGGAAAGGCACATTTCAGTCCATAACAGTCACTATAAATATTTCTTAATGATGGTTCCTTAGCTAAAAGTTGTCACTACCTGTTTATTAAGAATGCGGCACAACAGTCCACGGGGAGCTGCTTTTAGCTCAGCCAGACAGGCAGCTCAACACTGCAATAATGTGATATGCAGTTTCATTTAAGAATGCTGTTACGGGCTGGGCACGGTGGCTCACACCTGCAATCCCAGCACTTTGGGAGGCGGAGGCGGGTGGATCATTGGAGGTCAGGAGTTTGAGACCAACCTACCCAACATAGTGAAACCCCGTCTCTACTAAAAGTACAAACATTAGCCAGGCGTGGTGGTGCGCACCTGTACTCCCAGCTACTCAGGAGGCTGAGGCAGGAGAATCGCTGCAACCTGGGAGGCAGAGGTTGCAGTAAGCTGAGATCACACCACTGCACTCCAGCCTGGTTGACAGAGCAAGACTGCCTCAAAAAAGAAAAAAAAAAAAAAAAAGAATGCTGTTAGGGAACTTTTAAGCAAGAGGCTTTTTCCACATTAAAAAGAATGAGGCTGAAATGTCAGATAATGGAGAAAATAGAGAGGGGCAGGAACGAAGTGGAAGTAAGACTTGAAAGATGAAAGCAAAGGACCAGGAGCTTTGGGGTCAGGAGGTGAAAGGTCGGCCCCTCTTTGTCAACTGGAAAAATTTTGCCTCTTTACACAAGGCAGTAAAGAAGTGTTTGCAGTCAGTTAGAAATTTGCACCATTGTCTGCCTCAGTGACCTTAGAGCTGCAAGCAGCGGATGCATTATCAATTATTTTAGATTATCTTTCTCAGATTTCCCCCCCCTTCCAGCTGCCAACGATTAGATGTGCATCTGGCAGCAATTTCAGTTTTTCGTCAAGTTACTCAGGCAGGATTGACTGGCTAGATCACACTCCTGTTCAGTTCCTTCAGATGAGAGATTGGGGAAAAGAATTTGGAAACAAAAGCCACCCAATTCCCTGCGCCCACCCCCAACAATTATAAACATGCTTTAGAACCTAGAAATAATGCCTAAGAATCTCACTGAACACCCATTTAAGGATATTCATGTGATTTCTTTGTAAATACTTTCAGTAGTATTAGAAGTCTTTCATTAGCAGACTTAGAAAGAGTAGGGGACTTCAAACTTCTGATTTTTTTCAAGCAATAAAAGTGGCCTTTCTGATATTTCTGTAGACAGCATTCATTTGAGATCTTCCCCATTGTAGGTGACTGCTATTGTCTCGATACTGAATTTGTACTCTTGCCTGTGTAGGTAGACAGGTTCTTGTATAACATTGTATTACAAATCATATCTTTAGCCCTACTACTGCTGTGACTTTTACTTTTTCTTTTTGTTCTGGCATTTTCCCATTCCTCCTTCCTGAAATAACTTTGTCCTCTCTTCGCAAAATGCATCCTCATTTTGGCTTCAGATTCAATCCTTGCCTAGCATTTGGTTGGTGGAGTCATCCATGCTTGCTAGTTCCACCACAGTGTTTTTGGCTGGTGTGTTTTCAGGTATCAGGAAAAGATGTGGGATCCAAGGGTTTCTAGTTCTTCATAACAGTAGTTACACTAAGAGCTAATGATTGAAGGCTTATTATGTGTCAGGCACAAGGATAAGAAAATGTCATGTATTATCTCATTTAATCTCAATGATAACCCTGTGAAATGGGCAATGCTCTCCTGTGTTACAGATGAAAACATTTGGGATTTTGGAGGGTGAGCAACTTGACTGAAATCACAGAGAAAAGAACAGTGAGAGATGGGATAATGGAACTTGTCTTAGTTTCCTTTCAAATTTTAATTCAGAAATAAGTTTTGACTTAAACAAAATTATCAGTCTTTAAAAAGTATGACAGCCATGTAATAGCTCCGTCTTCATTCTGAAAATAACCTTTTTTGGGGTTGAATTCCCTAAAGTACATTTTTTAATTCAAAATCACATGCAGGTTACTCACTTGTCACTCAGAAAGAGGCAACTCCAGGGAAACACACATTTATTGCATTATTGCTTTACTGTAAGCAACAGTTCATAGCTTTCTCTTGAATTCATCAGGCTAATTAATATGGTTCCTGCCTATGTATGGCCTTCTGAAATCTAAGATGAATGGTATGCTTTTCCTTACTCCTTTTACATTGACTTTTGTTTAAGAATTACTATCATAGCCCAGAAATCTTTATGACTTGCATTTCCATAACAAATATTCTTCAGGTAAAGCAAATGAGAATTGTGGGTCAAATACATTTGAAATATGCTGCCATATACTTGTATTATAATCAGTTTCAGTTGGTTTCAGAGAGGGAGTCCTTTTGCAATAGTTAGATCACTTTGTGTTTTTTTTTTTTTTAAAGAACAATTCAATTCAAAGAATCCCAGATCAAATTCTTCTCAACATTTTCCCCCTGATATTTTCCTCAAAGCAAAAAGGAAAACAACGGCTAAACCTTTTTTGCTTCTGTAAGATGATGGCTTCCTGGAGAGGTTCCTTAGATCAGGGGTCTCCAACCTTTTTGGCACCAGGGACAGGTTTCATGGAAGACAGTTTTTCCATGGCTGGTGGTGGGGGGATGAATGGTTTCATCAGGCATTCTTCTCTCATAAGGAGCATATGCAACCTAGATCCCTTGCATACACGGTTCATGATAGAGGTCACAGTCCTGTGAGAATCTAATGCCGCTGCCGATCTGACAGGAAGCAGAGTTCAGGTGGTTTTGCTCATCCACCATTCACCTCTTGCTGTGGAGCCTGGTTCCTACCAGGTCATGGATCTCTACTGGTCCACAGCCTGGGACCTGAGGACCCCTGCCTTAGATGTATGTTGTAGGGAAAACCTACTGAGCTTGAGCTTGCTCCTATTAGGAACTATTGGGAGTGGCATTGTCCTCTGTTAGGCCTGTTTAGGAATCAGAAAAACCTATGGGAAGATCATGGCGCCGCAGCTGAGGTACCTCATGCTTGTTTTGGAAGATGCTTGCTCAATTCAGTAGATTTTTCTTACATGACCAAGTTATTCCATAAAGTCAACCACAACCCATACTATCGGGGACTCCAGCTAAAACTTGCGGTGAGTAGGAAATAAATTAAACACAGGTTTTCCCACCTCTCTAGCTGCCAAAAGTGATGTCAGTGGTGTTAATGATTCTTACCTCAGTTCGCTGCAGACCAGGGATGTCTATGCAAATGCTTGTTCAGTGCCTGATTCCTGCGCTATTATGGAAAAACTGATGATGGTTGAGAAACAATTGGGTAGTCAGACAGTTACTCAAATGTAAAATCAGACGCTTGCTTTCTGGAAGCAAATTGACTCCAGGGAGAGGGCAAAGAATGAGATATCTATTAGTTTTTCACAAAAAGTAAAGGCAGTGAAAATAAGGTCTGTCTGATTCCCTTTTGTCTAATTATAGAAACAGTATTGCACACAATTTTCACCATCCATACGCTCAATGAAGTTGTGATTGTAATGTAAGTCTACTGGTTTGTATCAAAGCCAGACCTATAAAACCTGTATCCTGTAATCTGACCATTACAAACAAAATCCAAAACCCCAACGTGATGTGAAATTACAATAGAAACCTCAGAACTGAAATGCAATTTCTGTGAGTGAAAAGACGCTGCAGAAATAGTGCTCATGAAAGCAGAAGGAAGACATTAGTATGACATTCTCACTTGGTAGGGACTATTCTGCCATATTACCTTTATGTCTTTTCGTAACAGGTTTATTTTGGTTGAACTCTGTTAAAATTAAAGCTTCCTGGCTGGGCGCAGTGGCCCACACCTGTAATCCCAGCACTTTGAGAGGCCGAGGCGGGTGGATCGCCTGAGGTTGGGAGTTCGAGACCAGGCTGGCCAACATGGTGAAACCCGTCTTTACTAAAGATACAAAAATTAGCCACGTGTGGTGGTGTGCACCTGTAATCCCAGCTACTAGGGAGGCTGAGGCAGGAGAATTGCTTGAACCCAGGAGTGGGAGGTTGCAGTGAGCCGAGGTGGCACCATTGCACTCTTGCCTGGGTGACAGAGTGAGACTCTGTCTCAAAAAAAAAAAAAAAAGAAAAGAAAAGAAAAAATTAAATCTTCTTGCCTGAGAGTGCATGTGGTCTGACTTGAAGAGGGACTTTTTTTGTTTTTTGTTTTTTGTTTTTTTTCCTGAGTCCTTTTACCTTGAATCTGTCATGTACATAGGACAAACTATAGTATTGGTAAAAGGGAGATTGGAAACATTTTGATTTATATTTGAGGGAAGGAGCTGTTATGGTCTTAACCTCATTTTCATTATCGGCATGCTTCCTGTTAATAAAAAGAATGGGAAATAACGGAAGTGGATATTCTTTGGCTTAAAAGATGTATTAGTATTTATTCAGATGTCTTTAATATATCATTGACAGACTACTTTTAATTACTGAGAATTAAATGTTGTTTTAGTCTGTCTTCTCCACAAATTCCTAACCATCCTGAAAAGTTTCCAGAATCTCCTTCTGCCTTTGGTAGCTGGGGAAGGAGAAATTCACGGGACTGACAGAATTCAGCCCGGTAACCTCAGCCAGAGCTGACAGACTTGATGGTCGCCTTTTCGTCTTCTTTTTTTTTTTTTTCGTAATGCGTGTGCCTTTCTTCATTGGTGGTCTCCTGAAGTCACCAGCCCTGCCAGAAGCTCTTTCACTGGGACAAAAGGGGAACTGGAGCGAGATGGCCTCTCACATGTTGGCAACTCTCCCTGAATTTTCTTCCTTGGCAACCCTGCACACTGGAAGGTCTGGCCGGCAACCTTGTTATTTTCACCAGCCCTCTCCCATGTGACTTGCACCAGGCAAAAGTGCTATTTAAGCAGCTCCATTAAAGCACTGACTTGGCTGGTTGGCTTACCCTTTGCCATTTAAGACCACAAAACCAAGTCTTTCCAGCTCAATCCTGGCCTATTTTAAAAGAAGTTGGTTTCCTTTCTTTAACTAAAATGGCTTTCTCCTTTCAACATCCAAGTAGCAAACATGTTGGTCTTACCTCTAACTTTAGCTCAATCTTCACTTGATGTGTGTGAGTATGATCTGAAGGCTTTAGAGTTGAGAATTGAGAATTCACGGGTTAGTTTTCTCCTTTTCCAAGCTTCAGCTTGCCCCCATACTTCCCAGCTGTCCCTTGTAAAGAACGGAGAGCTTATCCCATGTCCCAGACTTTAGAGGCTCTCTGGATTTAGCCCTTCTTTATGTATCAGCAATATGACCATAGCTAATAGCGCTAGGCCAAGAGAATGCAGCTTACTCCTATGCTACTAACTCAAATGCTAGAACCAAGGCTTTAAGCTGGGAAATTCCTTTAATAAGTGTTTCACAGTCTATCCATAGGTCAGTGGTCATTTTTATTCATCTGAGATTTTATAGTGGGATTTTATTGAGGTATGAATTTGAATGAGGAACACCCATCTATTACCAGAACTATAAAGGTATTTGAGACTGCTGCTAATATGTGTGTGTGTGTGTGTGTGTGTGTGTGTGTGTGTGTGTTTACTGGGCTCATTTGCCAGATTCAGGTATGCTGAATGTGTGTGTTGTAAGGTGCTTTATTAATATGCATTCTAGAAGACATGATTTGCTTCCAGTTAGTGGTACTGTGAATTAAGTGTATTAGCAGTGAGGTAACTGAAGAAATGAATTGTGGTAGGAGGGAAGGGTATGCAGTTTAATGTAATTGTGTGAAATAAGAAATCAACAGACGGGAGAAGACAGAATAGAGAGAGGTCACAGGC
This sequence comes from Trachypithecus francoisi, assembly GCF_009764315.1. Lineage (NCBI taxonomy): Eukaryota > Metazoa > Chordata > Mammalia > Primates > Cercopithecidae > Trachypithecus > Trachypithecus francoisi. The sequence continues at coordinate 14,137,984 of NW_022681458.1, forward strand.
ATCACTATCAGAATCTTGCAAGGTACAGAGCTACCCACTGACCCCTCTGCTCTTGTGAAGGGAATCTTTTCTAACCTGAGAGGAATCCTTCTGCTCTCCTGGCTCTTCCAAATATTTTGCCTGTGCCATTCCCTTAAATACTGAGGCTTTTGGAAACTAAAGCCATGGAGCCAGAAGATTTTCCTACTTTCAAATTCCTGCTCTCCCCATATTATACAATGCATTGGGATGATGAGAATGGGATGGAATACCAGGAGCCTTTAAAAAGTTGGATAACATTTCAAAAAAATTTCTCATCATGGATTTTTAAGAATGGGAAAGATCGAAGTATGATTAAAACAGTTTTTTCCTCTCCTACTTAGACTTTTTTGGGAGACATTAAATGTAGTATTTTAAAAGTTCAAATCCTTTAAGTGCATTGTGAAATTACCACCACAGCTGAGTAGTGGTTTTCCTGGTGGCGGGGAATATAATTCATGTTTATTCCTTCTTTACATCTTCCTGTATTTTATACATTTTCTGTCTTATATTCAAGATATATTTTTTAAAAAACACAGCTGTTTGTGTTAGCTGAAAGCGAAATATGCTGTTTTGATTCATTTCTTTAAGTGGAGGAATTTAATTTATATGAATTTTCTACCTCCGTCTACAATATAAGATTTCAAACAATGACCTCTATTGAAAAAAAAGTCATCACTACAGTCATTTTTTTAAAGCACAGTTGGATAAGGAAGAGTTATTTTCTAACAATTTAGTTTATGACAGTAGCCAAGAAACTTCGAATATTTTACTCTTATTTCCCTAGTAAAAGTAGAAACGACTAGCAATGCCCCAACTAGATTTTTTATTACTATATTGCACTTGATTTAACATATTGGCAAGAAGTTTCAAAACATATGAATACAGGATAAAAACATTTGTCAATTGTTTTGACCAAGAATGCATTGCTGAAAGTGTACAGACCTTTCCATCATACTTATACCCTCGTGCTGTTTCCAGCTGCTTTCCCAGTAAAATGATCAGTAAGCTGAGACAGTGTAAAAGGAAGCAAAGCCTTTATTTGTTTTTCAGCTATTGTAGGCATAGTTTAAGTCGGTAGAACCCAGAAGATGTAAATTCCTACTAGATGCAATAATGCAATAATCCATAGGTCTCAAGTTGCATTGCTCAAGTGTTGACTTATTTGATAATGCTTTAAAAATTACATTTTTCATTACTGGCAACAGGATTAGGTGGGTTTTATCTTACGAGAATATACACGCAGAGGGGCATAGTAGATACTGATGTGGTGATGAAATTTTGTCAAAATGTAATTTCCTGCTACTAAATCTCATGACAGGTGCATTGTATTTCTGCCTTCAGAAGTTATTCCCCAATGATGTAACCAGAATATATTGTAGGAACATCACCACTTGATATTTGCAGTGTCTTCTCTTAAGGAAATGTTTTGCCTTTTGTTTCCAGTTTCTGCGTGTTACAAATGAATTTTTGCATTTGTAAAACTTTGTAGCAATATTTGCTACCTCTGGTCAGTCAATTTTCTCCTTTCAGTCAATTGAAGTGGTGTAGATATAAAGTGTATTAAACATGTATGGCTATGCGGGCTTTTCCCCTGCTTATTCCAGTCCTTATCATTGTATTTATGCTTTACTGCATTGAATGACAGACTGCAATACCCTCGTATGGGCATTGCTTTTTTTCTTTTTTAAAAATATATTAAGTTACACAAATGTTTGCCTTTTTTGAGTGAGTTGCTTTATTCAAGTTCAGCCTTGCTTGATTGTGAGTGTGTGGAGCTAGGGAGATACAGACAGATGAACTTTAGTCTCATTAAGCTTGTGTTGAGGTCTGTCTCTAAAGGGAGGAGACTTCCTTACCAACAAACTCATCAGAGCAAGTGTTGTGTACAACTCTGCTTTTGGAACTTCAGTCTCGGAGCTCTTTGGCTTTAGATAATACCTCACTGGGAACTATTACCCAGCTTAGTCAGTCCCATTATTCACCATATTTGGCTCTTGAAGCTTTTTGGCTGTCTCCAAAGATCAAACATGTTCTCAGAGGGCTAAGACTGGCTACTATAGAGACTATTCAAAAGAATATGCCCAAGGCTGAGCAGGCATTCCAAAAATGCTGCAAACAGTGGCTACATGACTGGAATAAGTGTGCAGCCCCCAAGGTGGCTGTTGTGAAGGTCAGTTCCCACTGAAGGATGTCCATGTAGCTGAACTTTATGTGCATACACAGATACACACGTCCTGTACAAGGACAAACAGGTGTGAACTTCAGACTTTCCCTTTATGTTTGTCCAGATCTCTACTGCCTGTTCCCATTGCCACCCCCTCGTCAGCATTGCCTCACACTTTTTACCGCTTACTTTCACTTTTTCATAGTCTCTGATGTTGAATGCCACCAACGGGCAGCATTTGTGGCTGAGACAAGTGTTGATCAGGACTTCAGATAAGGGACTTTGAGAAGTAGTGTGCTAATAAGTAAGACTGTGGAAGGAAGGTATCAGTGGACCTGATATGTCCGTTTATTCCCTGCCCTTTGAACATACTTGTGGATAATGACAGGGATCATTTCCAAGTGGCCCAAAGCAGTAGATTTCAGCACCCAGTGAAGCCACGTTTTTTTCCCTCTCCTCAAAGGGCCCCGGGTCTCTGTCCTTATGCATCCATGCAGGTTGGTACGTGTGATGATAAAAGAGGGTACAGTGTGTTCCTGTACAAAGCTCTTCACCCACCCCTTCTGGAGAAGAGCCAGATAGGAAATGAAAAACATACCATATGCCCTTTGCTTTTCCCCCATTTTATATTCGGCAGTTTGATTGTTTGTCACAAGTCCTTTAATAAAGTATGGCCTTCCTGCCTAATTAGAGGCCCCGGAGCTGTGAAGCTCTGTTAAGCACTAATCTAGAAATTCTAGTGGGAACGTTCCTATATGCATTCAGGAGAAGCTTGACAGTAAGAAAGAGATCTGGAGCTTGTTGTGGGGAGTTTCCTAGCATACCAATGGCTTGTGAAGGGATGGGCTTTCCTTTCATTTGTAGACACCACACAGAGTAAATCCTGTTTCTCTGGCAATTAAAGGGGCAAACTTGGAATGCTTTCATTTTTTGTTTGTTTTTACATTGGGATCGTCATGCCAAGTCTTCATTAGTCAGTTAAAAAAATAGTTTGTTTACCTGTCTTTTAGAGGCAGAGTTAATATTTAAAAATAAACAGAAATCTCCTAAAACTAGAGTCCTCATTTGGTAAACTCTCACTTATCAGAAAACCATTGCGTAATGAATGATGACTGATCCCAGCCATGATCATTCCCTTCAAGAGGAGACAGAGGGAAAAAGATATTACGTTGGTCCAAAAGTAATTGTGGGTTTTGTAATTTCTTTTATGGCAAAAACCACAATGACTTTTGCACCAACCTAATATATTGGTCTACACTTATGTCGTGTGTATTTTGGAAGTTGTTGCTATCCTTGTAGGTGATGTGGATTATTATTATTATTATTATTTTTTGAGACGGAGTCTCGCTCTGCCGCCCAGGCTGGAGTGCAGTGGCCGGATCTCAGCTCACTGCAAGCTCCGCCTCCTGGGTTTAGGCCATTCTCCTGCCTCAGCCTCCCGAGTAGCTGGGACTACAGGCACCCGCCACGTCGCCCGGCTAGTTTTTTGTATTTTTTAGTAGAGACGGGGTTTCACGGTGTTAGCCAGGATGGTCTCGATCTCCTGACCTCGTGATCCGCCCGTCTCGGCCTCCCAAAGTGCTGGGATTACAGGCTTGAGCCACCGCGCCCGGCGGTGATGTGGATTATTACTGCTACATCTTGACCATATGTCAATGTAGCATGTCCTTGTTGTCTCTATAATTAGATAAAGACCTCTTAGCTTGTCATTCAAGGTTCTTCACCATCTACCTCAACCTATGTTCGTAGACTTAATTCCTTCTATCCCTCCTTAGAAACCTTGGGGTCCAGTGAAGCCACTTCCTCTACTTGAGCCTGCTCACGGCTGCGATCTCACCCTGTAGGACCTTGTCATATGTTCTCAGTGGGAAGTGTCCTTTTCCTTTTCATGTATTTTACTCCTATTTATTAAGTTCCGCTATGTGGCAAGCCTTATGTTATGTTCTGGGACTGCAACCCTGAAGCAACATAGACACAATCCCTGTTTCCACCTCCCCAAATTATTCTTTTTCTTCCAAAACCAAGCCAGGTGTGTCAGTGAGGAGGTGCTTCCCTTACACCCCCAGCTGGGAGGATTCTTTCTGTCCTCCACATGTCTAGAGCTGCTGTCCCCATGCATGTATCACAGCATGTACTGATGTCTGCTTCACATGCCATGTATTTATGAACAGAACTTGCCTTCCTTTCTGGAATTACTAAAAGGCAGAGTTTCCAACAGAATTCAACTCTCTACAGTTCCTAGTATTTAGTGCAACCATGTACTCATTCAACAAGTATTTCTTATTTACTTTCTGCTAAATACCCTTTGGTGCACGCTATAGATACTGATATTTATAGATAAGTTTTGAATGCATGAAAAATAAGGACCTCTAAAAGACTATGTAATGTAATCTTTGAGTAAAAGATGCTCTACGAGGTTGAAAAAGAGTCTTCACTCTGAAGGGGAATCATGGATAGTGCCCCTTTAAAATTTACCTTCTTGACTTGCGAAGAAGAAATGCTGTGCTTCTGCCTAAATAACTTATTTCTATTAGACGTAAATCTGAATCCTTTTGTTTTCTTATTTAATCATTAAGTAGGTCTATTTTGCTTGGGTCTCCCTTTCCATCTAAAATTCTCGTGTCAAACAATGTTTGTGCACATTAAAAATTGATTTCCGATCCTGTCATGTGAAGCTCTGCAACTCTGCAGCTGACTTTTAACCAGAGGGAGATGGAACACAGACTGACTACAACCCGCTCATACTGGATGGTCATTTTACATAGCAACTATAATGTATGTTTTTGCTTCCATCACAACACCAAAGAATTTTCTATTTTTCCTTTGCTAAACCTCTGAAACATCCAGCTCATGTTGATTTGTTTACAGATTCCACATTGATGACTTTTAGTTAGTGATTTCTTTAGACTCTTGCATTTTGAAATAAATAAAAAGCTAAATACAGTTTGTTGATTGTATTTAGGTGGACAGTACTATTTGTTCCTGTAATTTCAGTTTATACGACACTGCTCCTTGTAAAAGAAAGGTTCTGAAATAGTGATTGTACAGTTTGAGATGCCTGTGGTGATGAATTCTTTCATTTTTCTTTTCAGAATGAAGACCTAAATGACCTCAGCAAATCCTCCTCTAACTCATGGGTACCCAGACTCTAAATATTTCACAATTCACAACTAGGACCTCATGTCTTCCTCATCAGTAGATGGTACGATGCATCCATTTCAGTTTGTTTACTTTATCCAATCCTCAGGATTTTATTGACTGAACTGCACGTTCTATATTGTGCCAAGCAAAAAAAAAAAAAAAAAAAAAAAAAAAAGCACTGTGACACCAGAACAAGGAGTCTGCATAAACTTCATCTTCAACCTTAAGGACTTAGCTGGCTACAATGAGCTGATGTGCCCATCACCATGTCATGAGAGAATGGGTTTACTCTCAATGCATTTACAAGATCCATTTCATCTGCTGCTGAAACTGTGTACGACAAAGCATCATTGTAAATTATTTCATACAAAACTGTTCACGTTGGGTGGAGAGAGTATTAAATATTTAACATAGGTTTTGATTTATATGTGTAATTTTTTTAATGAAAATGTAACTTCTCTTACAGCACATCTTTTTTTTGGATGTGGGACGGAGATATACAATGTTCTGTTGTAAAGAGTGGAGCAAATGCTTAAAACAAGGCTTAAAAGAGTAGAATAGGGTATGATCCTTGTTTTTAAGATTGTAATTCAGAAAAAATAATATAAGAATCATAGTGCCATAGATGGTCCTCAATTGTATAGTTATATTTGCTGATACTATCTCTTGTAATATAAATCTGATGTTGAGCTGAGTTCCTCATAAGAAGTACTCTTAATTTTGTATTTTTTCCTATAAGACAATAGGCCATGTTAATTAAACTGAAGAAGGATATATTTGACTGGGTGTTTTTAAGTGCCAGCTTAAAATTGGCAATTGAATGGAAGCAAAATTATAAGAAGAGGAAATCAAAGTCTTCCATTGTATATATTGTAAAGAGAAGGAGATGGGTGATTCCTTCAAATCAAAAACTGTCTTTGGAATGAACAATGTGGGTGTTTATAAATTCTGGAAATGTCTTTCTATTCATAATAAACTAGATACTGTTGATCTTTTCTTCTCTCCCTCCCCCCACCACTTCTGTAAGTTTCCACTCTATTCCCACCATTTTTTTTCTGTGCACACATTATGATATATTTCATTTCCTGCATTGTCTTGAGAAAGATGATAAGACAAGTGAGGTCTTGCTAACCAGAAATGAAAATTCCAGAAAGTGTTTTGCATTATGACCAGGGCTACGTGTCACTTTCCCTAAGATCCTTACCTTATCTCGTATTTTTTGAGAACTTCCAGTGTTACATTATTTAACTGAATGTAATTGGCCCATTTGCCTTGGTGGGTGCTGGCCTGTTAGTGATTAGTTAATAACACACAGTATACAGAGAGCACATAAAAGCTTAATGATCTGCTACTGAAACATCTAGCCAGCAGTGAAAATGTTAATTCTTTTCTTGTTTGGAAAGTATACACGTCTTGGAATTTTTTCCATGTGAAAAAGAAATGGCAATGAATGCATTTAAAGATATTGCCGACAGATTTTTAAATCTTTTTTACCAGGACACTTCCGAAAGGTTAAATGAATTAATGCACTTATCAGGCTCCTTCTGAGTCTGTGGGAGCCTCTATCTCTCTCTCAGGAATTCCCAGCCCTACTATTGGAAGGAGCAACATTTTCTTTCTCTGAACACCTAAGCTCCCTGGGTGGGAGTGGGGACTACAAAGTAGGGGCCAGGGTTGGAGAGCATTGTGGTGGCTGCTGCCTCCTGATGAACTGTGTGGGGACCCCAGCTCTACTCAAAAGGGAGCAGAGATAAATGGAACCCCTCACACTGCTGAGGCCCGTGTTACTGTTCATTCAACCAGATGGCATGTACCTCACAGACTGTTGTGCAATGTTCATTGTTGCAGATTTTAATCATTTGCATGCTCATCAATTTCTAAGATAAATAGGGTCTAGAGTCATAAGAATCCATTGTTTTCAAGGAACTTGCAGAATTACATCATTTCCTATTAGTAGAGAGGACTACCCATTTTGAAAATCTGATATGAAAGTTGTTTTTTACTCTTTTGTAAAAAAGACTTTCTTAGTCAAACTAACTTTTCATATTTTCAAGCATTCTGATTCATACTCTTGCTAGTGGAAGACGAGAGCAAGCTCCCCTGCTCTTTTCCTTTGAGGACTGAAATAGTTAAAGAGAAATCAATGAAGAAAGTCACTCCCAACCATTTTCCTGTAAAGCTGGTTATTATTTCTCAAGGAACCTACACTTTGAATATGTGTTACCGAGATACCTCTGCATGTGGAATTATCAACATGTTTTGGATGAGAGCAGAAATGAACGGACTGGAAAAATCTATCTCTTGGTTTCTATTTCTCTGACTTTTTGAGTCAAATAGCGTAAAGGTAGAAATTCTTATTTAAGCTGCTTCTAGTGGTACCTGAGCTGGTTTTGATGGTAGCATCAAACTACCAATTTAAAACTGGAAGTTGCTGGTACTCAAACCAAAAACTCATGCTCTGGCAACACAAAGGGTTTCCTTTGAGCAACGTCAGCTGCTAAGTCCTTGTGTTCAGTTCCCATTGAGGAGAGTTGGCTTTTATCCATTTCAAAGGATTTGTAGGCCAGCCAAGGGCTTTCATTATTGAGGCATCTAGTGGCCTCTGGTTAACCTAGAAGTTAGTGGGTTTTTCTTCATGACACCAACCTCTCACAGCGTTCTTCCTTAGAGACTTAGGCAGAGTTTTAAAATCCTCTTTTGTGAAAAGAACAAATATGTTTCATGACTTTGATGATATCTTCATTCTGGGCAAAAGAATGGCCCTAGAACCAGCTAGAAGGGAAGAGAATCCATTAATGATCAACCACCTGAGTCAATAATGACAAATCAGTACTGATGTTACATTTGTGGCTATTTCTTGCTGACTTTCAAAGGTCAAGGACTCTCTTGACTAATCTAGTGACTGCAAAAATGGATCTACTAAAAATCATCTAGCCAGAAGTAGAGATTTTTAACCTTTCCTTCTCTGGCTTTTGTCTTCTAGCTATCATTTAAATTTGAGACATTTGAAGTATTAAGAAACAATTTTTCTGTATGGTAAGAAACAGTATTTTACAATACTGAAGCCCTATTTTATTCAGTCTTGCATCCTGAATGCAATATAACACAAAGTTGGAAACTTTAATTTTATTTACTGCAGATGGTTAAAAAAAGGGCAGGGAGGCAGGTGGTAAGGGTTTCACCATCCACTGACAATGAGAGCCATGAAAAATAGTATCCATGTGCAGTCTTCCAACTGCTGGTGACAGTGATCCTATATTTGATCTCATGCTGCTTTTGCAGAGTGCTCTGTAGGTCAGTCCATCACACAAGGAGGCCCTGAATCCAGACACTGTATGAATCAAGACCTTGACTGGGGAGAGACAGGACCCTTTTGGTAGGAATGGGAAGGAGAATGGGTGGAAGCCAATATGAAATTTCTTCTTTGCAATGACTTGACATGGGAGTTAATGTTCCTAGGATACCGTGAATGATGAATGTTAGTTGGAGGTAATGTTGTATATGTGTGTGTGTGTGTGTGTGTGTGTGTGTGTATGTGACGTGTGTGTGGGGTGTGTGTGTATATAGATACATATACACTAGATATATAGATGTATATATACATCTGTATAGGTATATGTGTGTATAGGCTTGTGAGAAACTTGAGAGGAAGAAGCATGCTCTAGGAATGTGAGGAAATATGACCTTGCCAAGACTAAAACACCTCCAGAATGTGAGCTCAGTTATGGAGAACAAAAACAGCCCCATAGTCAGTAGAACACCGAGGATAAACCGTGGTGCCGTGGGTCATTTCTGAGACAGCACCACAGAAGATCTTCGTAGTCCTTCCAGAGTTCTGTAAGTCTGCCTCCTGAGTATAGGTAGAGAAAGTGTAACCTGTTGTGTGTCTCCCACTGCTTGTAAACAGAGCATCACATGAAGTGCAGAGAGGAGGTGGAATGATATTGGAGGTGCTTAACCCTCCTCGAGGAATTGATTATGAATAAAGAGCTTATAATTAGCTAATATGATCAGAAAACACACGACTTACGTGGAGAGTTATCTTTCTTTTCTAGTTTGTGAATGACTTGCCATTTGTGACGGATACACCAAAAAGATCTGGTGTTTTAGACTTCTGCCATTCACCTGGCATTTAAATCTCTCTTTCCTTATGCTGTTAACCAGTATGCCATAGGATAGGACAAATTCAGTAAACAGGAAAACTTGTCCGTATTTGCATAGACATTTGTAGGTTTTTTTTTTTTTTTCTTTTTAGAACTTCGCCATTGGCTTAAGAATGTAGTTCCCCAAACAAGTTTTTCTTGCAAAGTACTTTCCTTACACCTCTGGGCTACAGGGTGGGCCAAATTAAACACATATGTATTTTCATTTAATGTATGTGTAGTTTGGTTTGTCATCTTAAGATGGTGGTGCTGTCCTCGGTGCTACTTCATCTGTGTACACAAAGACCAATGCATGGTCTGTATTGCTACCAAAACATTTACTGTATATATGTGTATAACATGTATTATGTATATATGTAATGGGTACCAGGCCAGGTATATATTTTTTATTTAGAAGTGTTTCACTTTTCCAGGTTTTCTTTATAGTGTTATGCTTATTTTCAATTTTTTTTTTTCCTGATTCTGTCTGGTACTTAGAATTGTAGTGTCTTTATCATCAATTAAAGAAAACTGTCTAAATGAATTCATGGATGTAAATGTTAGTGGTCCTTAATGTCTTTGATTGCTGGACATGAAACAAACTGCCAATTAAATGTTGCTGGGCTGGGACATTTGATTGGGTAAGAGCAGTGTATGCTATTTAACATACTTTCCTAAATGATTTTGGAGCAGATACGTGGACCTCACCCTACCACTCTTCAGTTGGCTTTCGACTGGCCAAGTGTATAAAGAAAAAACCTCAGTCAAGATTTTAAGCTGCTTTTGATGGTGTGCTGGCAAAGGGAGGGGGGAGAGGGGAGTAAAAATCCATCCTCACGGTGGAAAGGTTTCCTGTTCCCTTGACACGCATACTTGAATCTTAGTGTGCACATAGATCTCTTAAAGAGTTTGTTCGGCTGGGTGCAGTGGCTCACGCCTGTAATCCCAGAACTTTGGGAGACCGAGGTGGGTGGATCGTGAAGTCAGGAGTTCAAGACCAGCCTAGCCAAGATGGTGAAACCCTGTCTCTACTAAAAATACAAAAAAATTACCTGGGCATGGTGGCAGACGCCTGTAATCCCAGCTACTCGGGAAGGTGAGGCAGAGAATTGCTTGAACCTGGGAGGCGGAGGTTACAGTGAGCCGAGATCACACCACCGCACTCCAGCCTGGGTAAAAGAGCGAGACTCCATCTTAGGGAAAAACAAAAAACAAAACAAAACAAAAAACAATGCAGATCGCCATCTCAGGTCCTGGGGCCAGGCCTGAGATCCTGCACTTCTACCCAGCTCCCAGAAGAGACCAGTCCTGCTAGTTCTGATGACACTGAGTACTGAGGCAAAGCAGCTGGTGTTTCTCAGGCCTGGCTGCATATTAGCATGATCTGAGTGGCTTTAGAAAACACATCCATGGCCAGTCCAAGTCAGGAGATGCATACTGACTGAATTGGTCGGAGGTGGGGCCTGGACATCCATTATCATTGTTGTTGCTGCTGCTGTTTTTCATGCTTCCCAGCAGATCCTAGCAAGTGGTCAGTGCTAAGAACCAGTGCTGGAAAGAGTTACCCAAACTTGTCAGATTACCACAGAGCAGCTATTAGAGATCCCGATTCCCTGGAGTGGTCTAGGCATGTGTATTTTTAAGCAGGTGACTCTTCTGCTTGGAAAGTTTGGGAAATCCTGATTTCTGTACAACTGGAGCTTTGTGGGCCATTCACCACTAGAAAGGATAATAACACCTATAATTTTTGAAAATAATAAATTATGTTGCCAATATCGAAGCAGTCAAGCCCTCCCCTGCTTCTCTGAGTTATCTTGCTTAAACAACTTAAAATAGAATGATTGATGTGTCCTATGTTTTAGGGCAAACTCGCGTTAATGGACGCTTTAGTATTTAAGGCTGGGCATGGTGGTTCACACCTATAATCTCAGGAGGTTCACACCTATAATCTGGGAGGCTGAGAAAGGAGGATCACTTGAGGCTAGGAGTTCAGGACCAGCCTGCAGAAAAATGTGAGACCCTATCAGTAAAAGCAATTAAAAAATTCAGCCAGATGTGGTGTGCACCTGTAGTCCCAGATACTTGGGAGGCTGAGGTGGAAAGGTTGCTTGAGCCTCTGAGGTTGAGGCTGCAGCAAACTATGATTACACCACCACACTCCAACCTGGGCCACAGAGCAAGACCCCGTCTCAAAAAATTTTTAATTAAAAAAATGTAATATTATTACAAAAATTTTTATGAGCATGATGCTCCACTGAGAGTATAAAGACTGACTTTTCCACCCTTATTGGGTGCACCAGGCTAGAGGGATCTTCCTTCTGTCTGCCAGTGTAAGTGATTTTTTTATTGTGAGGAAGCAGCACACAACATGATTTAGTAAATACTTAGAAGTCATTATTTGATCTTCACTTTATATGATCTTCCTCCATTTATACTTAAACACTGATTTTTCCCTCCCAGTGATATTGCAAAGCAAACATCACTCTAATCCCTATTGAAATTATATGTAAACATCACTAATTAGTATTAATTTTAGGGAAGTCTACTTGGAATGAATTAACAGTGCAATTTATAGCATAATTGTCTTATTACCTTTATATACATACAGAAACAAAACAGCACGTAAAACGTCAGCGAAAGTCCTTCAAGAATTAATGGTCAAGGAAAATTTGTAATTACTTCACTGATTCTATTACAAACAATGGCAACGTTCATTCTGCATTCATTGTAGGCTAGCCACTAGAATTTATATCAATTATTTTAATTTCCCAGCAACCCAGAGGTAGATAAGGAGTAAGTCTGTGGTCACAGGATGCTAAGAGGAGGAACTGCTTTCCACACTGAGGACTTCCTTTTTTTATTTTTTTTCCTAGACATAGTCTCACTCTGTCGCCCAGGCTGGAGTGCAGTGATGGGATCTCAGCTTGCTGCAAACTCTGCCTCCTGGGTTCAAGAAATTCTCCTGCCTCGGTCTCCCAAGTAGCTGGGATTATAGGTGCATGCCAACATGCCAGCTAATTTTCATATTTTTTATAGACACAGGGTTTCACCGTGTTGGCCAGGCTGGTTTTCAACTGACCTTAAGTAGTCCACTCAAGGACAGGACCCCAGCCTCCCAAAGTGCTGGGATTACAGGCGTGAGCCACTGTGCTGGGCCTGACGACTTCTTGATGGTTTATATTCTCATTGACACCACTGCAAATCTCTGGTTTCCAAGTACTTCAAAAATAATTTTCCATTAATTAAAAACATTGTTACTCCAGCTGCCTTGTGTAGCAAATTCGCTGAGCAAACATCATCTCACATGAGCCTGAAAGTAAAGTTCTGTCCGACTGATAACTTTCACCCTACAAGGTAACAGGGCCTTATTCTATTTATTTCCATTCTTTGTCTTGGTGTCTAGCTTAGATCATTTGTGTCAAAAGTCATTTTCTGGTTCCTATTGATTTTCCCAATAAGTGCACCTCTTTTCAGCAACAGGATTGAAATATCTGGCTTTATTTTAGGAACACACGGGACAGTAGGTTAAACGTGAAAGCCACATGAAATCCTAACAGCTGTGGTTTTAGACATTAGGTTTTATGTATTACCTCCTGTAAACCCTTTTAAATGAGAACGCCTACTATTATCTGTTAGGGATATCAGTGATTAGAAAAATGGCCAAGATTGGCAATGGGAAAAATGTGAAGCAGATGCTTGAGTATCATCTGAATTGGAGAATGAGTCCTGAAGCGAATGAATGATTGAAGCTCTTCTCTGATATACATTCAGTGTTTTTCAGAGCTTGAGCTGCACAACACCTGCATCAGAGTTTCAACAGGGCATAAAACAATACCTTTAACAAGGGTTACAGGAAACTATATCAATAAACGGTTCCCCAATAACACACAGACACACACACACAACCCCTTCTCCCTTCTCTCTGGGGTCGTTCTACACCTGACCTTGGAGAAACACATTATTGGAGTTCATTAGGCAATATCCTATCTGCTTCCATTTCTATGTTAGTTGCCCCAAATCTCAAGGACTAAAGTCCCATAATTGTAAATGTGAGAGAAGAAATCATACAGCTGGAGTTCCTCATTGCTCCTGAAAAGCAAACAACCCATAAAGTAAAAATAGTAAAATGTGTCTAAACTTATGTAGGAAGTAGCATGAAAATAAATGTATTAGGCAAATTTTTATATATACGGGATCATACAGAATTTTCCTAATACTATAAAATAAGCATATATATATATATATGCATATATATACGTAAATAGAAGGCTCTGTTCCAAAATATTAAGAAGTGGTATGTCTGATGGCATTGTGGATAATTTTCTTTTCTATTTTTTTGTAAATGTTTATAATAATCATATCTCTTTATCAGGAGAAAGAAAACAATAAAATATTATTTAAAAATACAAAGGGGGTTGGATGAGAATCTTAGTGAATCCCCACATTTAATCTTGCTACTCCATAGTCTATAAATCAAAGATCAATTCCCTGTTAGGACCCGGAGGCCAAATCCAGCCTGCTGCCTGTTTTTGTAAATAAAGTTTTATTGAAACATAACTGCACTCATTCATTTACACATTGCCCGTAGCACTATGACAGCAGAACTGAGTGGTTGCAACAAAGACTGAATGGCCTGAAAAGCAAAATACTCTTTGGCCCTTCACAGAAAATAGTTGCTGGCCCCTGCCATAGATGTTTGCAAGACAGAAGTGGGATCTGAGGCAAACTTCCTTGCCCTGGGCTTCTGAAATTCTCCTGGACCTGCTGAAAAAGCTATCCTGGAAGATGCTGGAGCTTTGTTGCTGCAATTACAAGTGCTGTTGGACAGAGTTCATGATCCCCTCTGATTCCTTATGCAATTCATTGTCGAAGTGCTAAAAGGACTTCTTAAAAGTGTTTATCTACAAACACCAGAGCATTTACAGCTGGGCAAGTAAATACAGTCGAGCTAAATTAGAGGAGAGCTAGGATGATACTTTTTTGTTGATGCCTCAATTGTTCTAGATAAAAAACAAAAGAGGTAGCAATCAGTTAGAGTGGTCCTTTTCAAATAGACATTGGGTTTCCTCAAGGGTCCACAGGAAGTTCAGAGCCAATTGCGGCACCCAGAGTGACAGGACCTCACCCCATAGGAGGGACAATAAACAGGCAGGTCTTTTCCATTCTCTTTTTCTAACTTAGGGGATCAGCTGCAGTGCTGAGAATAGAGATGAGTTCCAGGAACATGAATTCTGTCCAGGAAGACAGTGCATGGTAACCTATCAGAGGAGGATAAAATATTTGGGGATTACCGGGTTAAAAAAAAAGAACCATTGTTCTAAATTGAGTCATAGATAAACTAGTAAGGCATTTCCTTGGCATTTTGATCATAAAATCCCAATATTCATTCATCATACCCTAAGGTCTAGAAGGGGACTTGTCCAAGGCCACCCAGTTGGAAAGTGGGATTCCAACTTAGTTTCATTAATAATCCAAACGCATGGAAACTGAAAAAGAAATCCATGTCCTTTAAAATCCTGATATACCTTTACGTCACTTGGTTGACAAAAAATGCCGTGGAGAATCTCTTGATTTTCAGTTTTGATGCTCCAGACACAAGTCGTGCCCCTCCCCAGGGCCCACTCTTCAGTCCAACTTCCTTCTCCAGCGCTTCTGAAGGCTTCTGGTTGAGTCAGGATGGAAGCGCTCCTCGACTGTCTCTTATTATCCTCTTAACACACAACTCTTAATTAAAAGTTTTTTCCTACCCTAATGGGGTACACGCTGCTTCTCATTTGCTTTTCACAAAAAACGGAAGCCAAATACACACACACACACACACACACACTCCCTGACCCCACCCACCCACCCATACAGCCAGCCACACACACACAAACACATTCCACCCATACACACACACCAACAAACACACCCCATTCATATACACACACAATTCAAGGAGGAAATGTTAATGATTTGTCTAAAAGGGGCACTTTTGTGTGTTTTTTTGTTTTTTGTTTTTTGTTTTACATCAGCAGAGTGTTTCTGGTTTAAATTCAAATGCTTCATTTAATTATACATCCTCCTCTCCTTCCCACCACACACGAACTATTCCAGTTAGGAGAGTCCCATCCCCCATATGTGAAAAAAAAGATGTAAAGTTGTGAGTCTGGTTTACTTCATCTGTTGAAAAATAAAGTAAGTTTGGCTGAGCTAAACAAACTTCTTCCTGAATAGAGTAACCCTCCCATTTCTGTTTGCCGAAATGTTTGACAGATGGAAATCTGACAGGGAGCATTTCTTTTAATGACCGTGTGAAAACTTCAGATCTTAGTTTTGTCTTGCCACTAACTAACTGTGACTTCAAGCAAAGCACTTCTCTGGCTCTCCAGCTCTTTGTTTATAAAATAGGAGGGATATCTGATCTTAACCTGGGGTTCAGAATTTTCTCAACGCTCTCAAATTGAATGCAGTGTTTTTTGTGGGTGTGGCTGTGTCCATTTTTGCTTCCTGGGGAAAAGGGATTGTGACTTCCAGCGAATTCACCAAGGATGCTGTGATTGCAGAGAAATGGTTTGTAAAAGCATAACATTTCATGATTTTAAACTTTCAGCTATGCTTCCTGAGGGGGTCAGCTGAGACAGCAAGTGAAGAAAGAAGTCATCCTCCTTAGGACAGCAGGCTGTGAGCAAGCATCCCTTCCAACTCCACAGTCAACAGCACCTTACAGGAACAGGCAGAGAGAGGCCACAGGCTCAAGCAGGAGATGTGTTAGTTTAGCCGTTTCTTTAGGTTGTTGATATTAGCTCCTCAGACATGTTTATTAGAGAAAAAAGGCTATGATTGGGTTTTGTAGTTTGTAGTTGCAATAAAATTCTGTGTTTGAGTTTAAAAGAATCATGATTTTTGTGATTCCCTAGCAAATTTTATAGAATTAGGAACTGTCCTAGGACACCCTATTCTTTCTCTCCTCATTGCTACACCTTGGCTGAGAGTGGGTACTCCCCCTTACCAAATGCTTTCATGGGACCCAGAGTCTTTCTGGAATGGAAAATACGTATCTGATAAGCTTATTATTTTTCCCAGAGGTATATGAAATTCATGTAATTAGCTCCTAGGTATTTGCCTCAAAAAGAAAACCTACCCTGAGGGAAGAAAGAAGACACTTTAGCAAAAAGGGACTGCTTGCTAATGGTGGCATCTTAGGTATCCGTGTGGGGACCTATTTTCGGGGGAGAGTTGAGACACATAGCATGTTACAGACAGTGAGCCTTGCAAGCTATGATGGCGAAGTGGCCCTTTTCCCTTCCATGTCATTACAAACAAAACAAACAAACAAACAACAACAACAACGGAACTGTCCTTTGAGCCCGGTTCAGTGGTCACATCTGTAATCCCAACATTTTGGGACGCCAAAGTGGGAGGATTGCTTCAGCCCAGGAGTTCGAGACCAGCTTGGGTCACATAGTGAGACTCCACCTCTACAAAAAGTAAAAAAAGGTAGCCGTGTGTGGTGGTGTGTGCCTGTGGTCCCAGCTACCTGGGAGGCTGAGGTGAGAGGATCACTTGAACCTGGGAGGTCAAAACTGCAGTGAGCTATGATTGCTCCAACCTGGGTGACAGAGTGAGATCCTTGTTTCAAAAATAAATAAATAAATAAATAAATAACTTGACTTTACAAATGGTATAGAACTTGCATGTTTGCTAAATGAAAAAAGCTCCTTTCTAAATTTTTGGAGTAATTTTAATTCTGGATAAATTCACCAGAGATATACTTTTCCTCCCCTTTGTTTTTGGAGAGCGAGGGTCCCTGCTTGACTGGTGCTCTCAAGTCCTGTCTGAGTTCAACACCCGTTTTCTCACATCTCTGAAGTCATCTTCTATAGACGACCCCCGATTCCACCAGTATATCAAGCTGGCTCTGACCTGCCCCAACATGAACCTTGCTTAATTATGTTGGCAGAAAAAGAACTGAAACAGGAAAAGAACTAAAGAATTTCCTTCTGGCTGACAAACAACTCCTTGTTGCTACTAATGGGAAATCTATTTTTACTCTTCCGTACCCCAGCGATGGAGCTCATCTTCATGACACAAAGAAACCCTCAGCCAAAAATTTTTAAAGTACAGGCTGGGTGTGGTGGCTCATGCCTGTAATCCCAGCACTTTGGGAGGCCGAGGTGGGTGTATCACTTGAGATCAGGACTTTGAGACCAGCCTGATCAACATGGTGAAACTCCATCTCTACTAAAAAAATACAAAATTAGCTGGGTATGGTGGGGGTTGCCTGTAATCCCAGCTACTTAGGAGGTTGAGGCAGGAGAATCGCTTGAACCCAGGCGATGGAGGTTGCAGTGAGCTGAGATCGCGCCATTGCACTCCAGCGTGGGTGACAGAGTGAGACTCTGTCTCTGGGGAAAAAAAAAAAAAAAGTACATTACTCATTGGAGATTATGAGCTCAAAATACCTTCTCTAAGAACCTACACTATAGCACGTCAGGTAAGAAGTCTGCGCACCGTGTGCTTGTTCCATAAAAATATTGAACCCCAATGAAGCCATAATCAACCATTAAAGATTTTCACCAGCGATGACCATGCCATTGAAATCTGCCATTTAATTTTTTTTATCAGTTATGGAGAGATGAGTTTATATTCTCAAAATGGGCTTTGGCATTGAAATGAGGCAGCCCTAGGCCAACCTGGAAATTCCACTAACTCACGAAGAGGCCATGGGAAAATTGTTTAACTTCTCCATGCCATAGTTTTACCATCTGCAATGTGGGGATGATGATACTTTGCAGAGGTCTGGGAAGTTATTAAAGGCACCCCGCCGTAGGCAAAGCATTTTGAAAATGCTCATCCATAGCTGGCTCTGAGTACTTTGTAGACATTACATAATAATTTTAATTCTCAACAGCTTTACAACTTTTGGACAAAATCTCTTCCTTCATTCCAGTTTGCTCTACCTTCTTGTAACTGTGAAGTTTAAAAGGACTTAGACAAGAGGAGAAATTCCTTGCTTGTAGTCCTTATCCTATCTTTGTGGTTAAAAAAAAAAAAAAAATGTTCAGGGAAAGTTCAGGATGAAGCCAAGATGGGATTTTTGTGATCATGGCACTACTTCTCAGAACTGCACTCATACAGTTTCTGAGCACCAAACTGGCCCTGATGAGGAAATGGAGGTCAGGAATAAGGAACAAGCCAGCTAGTTCTGCCTTTAATTCTAACTACTGTACTGCTTCCTCCAGACAGGAGTTGCGACCAGAAACTCCCATCAATCCAGGCTCGCTAACCTTTAAGGTGCATTCATGTATGATTCCAGACTCTCTCACTCTCACACTTCTTGCTCATTTAAGTGTTACTGTTCTGTTCTGAACCAGAAGTGTTCTTTTGGAGATGCTGGTCCATTAGAAAAGAACCTCATACACCATTTTGCCACTGGGGTTGGCCAGGTTTGAGTCCAGTTCTTTTTGTATTTCGGATCAAAATGTAAGAAGAAAAATATTTAAGAAGAGCCTGTTGTTTCTCTTTCATTCGTGCATTGGATTCCCCTCACGACAGTGCCTTTAAAAAAGGGAGAAGGGCTGGGAGGGTGTCCTGAGAAACCCTGCCAATCCCGGCTCTGTTACCCAGATGAAGGGAGTACCCTGAGTGTGAGAAAGGAGCCGAGAGCCTTGAGCAGGGCTGCACCCAGCAGGCCTTGCCCTCTGCCTCTTCCTCCTGTCTTGTTTCTTACCTTCCCCCACCGTCTTTCATTTCTGTCTCCCTCCATTTTTAGGCGGGGCCAACCTTTCACAGCAGAATTTTTAATTCTCATATGGGAACATCAACTTGTTTCTCTCCTTGCTTCTTTTTCCCTTTACCAAGGATGCGTGAGATTTTCCTGCTTGTGTGTTCAAGGGTGTTGGGAACACTGCGTGCTTACATTTAACCCCTTATATTTTCCCGAGGTGCTTTGTTCATTGCTCATGAACTTTTAATTCTTTCCAGGCTGTGTGTTTTGTCCAGACTGCAGTTTTCGGGGGTTTGGCCTGCCTCCGTGTTTTGGGGAAGCTTATTGCTTCACAGTGAGACCATCTGACAGTTGTTATCTGTGACCTGTGAGACAGAACTGCCAGCGATGAGTGCCAGAGGCCGTGATGAGTTGTTCCTCTGCAAGACCTCCCAGTTCCCCAGCACCCCCACCGCCATCTGGGACCACCCGAGGAACGAGACCAGTGTGACACCAAATGTTCACAGGAAGATGGAAAATGTCCCCACCCACCAAGACCAGCCTCAGTCTGGACTTGAGTCCCTGACAGTGGGGAGAACCATCAGATTCATCTGCGTGGATGTCTGTCTGCTGTGATATTCCCTACCTCCCTCCTTCCTTGCTCCCTCCAGCTCTCCTCCTTTCTCTGTCTTCTTTTCAGACTTCCTTCCCTCTCTCCACCTCTACCTCTTGCAAAAATCTGTAGGCTGGCTGCTGGGTAGCATCTCTCCAGGAGGTAAGTATGATTCTGAGTATGACCCAGTGAACCATGCTTCAAGGAGATTTCCAGTCACACTGAGGATAAAATCCATGCTCTTTATCAGGGCCAACTGGGTCCTGTAGGGTCTGGCCCTGCCTATATCTCAGTATCCCACACAGCATGTTTTCCTTTGCTTCCTCTGCTGTCCGCTCGTTACCCACTCAGAGGCTCCCCATTTGCTGTGCTGCCCCCACCTCTGGGATGCTCTGGCTTTAGAATTTCTCATAGGTAGATGCTTCCCTTTTATCCTTGTCTCAGCCCACATGCTCCCTTCCTAGGGGCCTTCCCTTATCTCCCCCAGTCTCTCTCACGCTCTGTTGCATATCATGTTTTCTTTCCTTCACAGGACATCTTTATCTGAAATTATCTCTGCATTTATTTGTCTGCCTGTTTGTTTGCTGCCTTTACCCCTAAAACTCTGTCTTTTTTTTCCATGTAGTCAACCAGTGCCTGACACATAGTTTGTCCTCAATAGACACCTGTTGAATGAATGGATAAACAAATACATTAGCAGGGCGCATAAGAAATAACAAGAATAACATCACTAGTAATGATAGCAATAAAAGTGATTGAGTTTTTTCTTTTCTGGTTTGCCAAGCACTGTCCTCAAAACAATTATGAGAGAGAGGATAATTTTACATTTTGCCAAAACAAAAAAATGGAGTCTCCCAAGAGTTGGTATTTTCCTAAGACCACCCACTTAGTGAGGGATGGAGTTGGGACCTGGCCTCAGACAGGTCTGACTCTAAAGCCAGCAGACTTTCTTCCCTCTTGACCATGACATGTACCACACGTAAACAACTATAAGATAAGATAGAAAGAGGTAAGTCTCATGGGAGGTACAGATAAAACATCATGGGAATTCAAAGGAGGAAGAAATGGTCTCTGGGCAAGGGTTCGTGACAAGGTGATTTTCTTTTTCTGAACTATGGTGAGGGGATCTGGACTGTTGGAGGGAGAATGTGAAATCCCAATGCATGTTGATAGAAAAGGCCAGAAGGCTCTCATGTTGTATGTGTCTGTGCGTTATAGTAGAGGATGGTACAGTAGAGAGAAAGACAAAGTGAATTTGAATTCTATTCAAAAGTAGTAGTTGTAGTAGGAAGTATTTTCTTATTGTGTACAGTTCTAACTTGGATTCTTATTTAAAGACAAAAGTGCACCTCTGTATCTGTTAGAGTAAGAGCTTCATATACACATCTATAATCTCACATTTCTGTTCAAGCAACCTTATTATTAATACACAAAAATGCATTTTCCCATTGAGTCACATTTTAATTTCAGATATAGTCTAAATGTTCCTAAGCCTGTCTAGCCTGGGGGCTCCCGTTGACCACTGAAATCCAAGTTTTAGTGATTAAATGTCCCTACCTACGCAGATCAATCATACTTATACCCCCCCCCTTTTTTTTTGGACACAGAGTTTCTCTTTGTCACCCAGGCTGGAGTGCAGTGGGGCAATCTCCTAAGATTCCTTGAGGTCAGGTGTTCAAGACCAGCCTGGCCAACATGGTGAAACCCCGTCTCTACTAATAATAGAAAAATTAACTGGGGGTGGAAATTATCTCCTTTCCTAAGATTTTTATCTTAGGAAAACAAGGAGGGTTTGCCACTGTAAACTTTTTCAATGTAATTTGTTACATTAATAGACTAAAGAAGAAAAATCAGGTGTTTGTCTCAAGAGATGCAAATGAGGCCGGGCGCAGTGGCTCAAGCCTGTAATCCCAGCACTTTGGGAGGCCGAGACGGGCGGATCACGAGGTCAGGAGATCGAGACCATCCTGGCTAACACGGTGAAACCCCGTCTCTACTAAAAATACAAAAAATTAGCCGGGTGCGGTGGCGGGCGCCTGTAGTCCCAGCTACTGGGGAGGCTGAGGCAGGAGAATGGCCTGAACCCAGGAGGCGGAGCTTGCAGTGAGCCGAGATTGTGCCACTGCACTCCAGCCTGGGCGATAGAGCGAGACTCCGTCTCAAAACAAAACAAAACAAAACAAAACAAAAAAAACAAAAACAAAAGAGATGCAAATGAAACTTCCCATATGTGTTAATACCCATTTACTATGTGATATGGTTTGGCTCTGTGTCCCCACCAAAATCTCATGGAGAATTGTAATCCCTACATGTTGGGGGAGAGACCTGGTGGGAGGGGATTAGATCATAGGGACAGTTTCCTCCATGCTGTTCTCATAATAGTGAGGAAGCTCTCACAAAGTCTTGGTGGTTTAAAAGTGGCAGATACCCCTGTGCACTCTGTCTCCTGCCGCCTTGTGAAGAAGGAGCCTCCTTCCCTTTCACCTTCTGCCATGATTGTAAGTTTCTTGTGTCTTCCCAGCCATGTGGAACTGTGAGTCAATTAAACTTCTTTTGTTTATAAGTTACCCAGTCTCAGGTATTCTTTATAGCAGTGTGAAAACGGACTGAAACACTCTGAAAAGAGTAGTAGTCCTACAGGTTTAGAGTTTCTTTTTTTTTTTTTTTTGTATATCTTTTTTTTTTTTTTTTTTTTTTATTATACTTTAAGTTCTAGGGTACATGTGCATGACTTTTATATCATGTATAACTCCCCAATGCAATCCCTCCCTCCTCCCCCCTCCCCATGATAGGCCCCAGTGTGTGATGTTCCCCTTCCCGAGTCCAAGTGATCTCATTGTTCAGTTCCCACCTATGAGTGAGAACATGCGGTGTTTGGTTTTCTCTTCTTGTGATAGTTTGCTAAGAATGATGGTTTCCAGCTGCATCCATGTCCCTACAAAGGATGCAAACTCATCCTTTTTGATGGCTGCATAGTATTCCATGGTGTATATGTGCCACATTTTCTTAATCCAGTCTGTCACAGATGGACATTTGGGTTGATTCCAAGTCTTTGCTATTGTGAATAGTGCCGCAATAAACATACGTGTGCATGTGTCTTTGTAGTAGAGTAATTATAATCCTTTGGGTATATACCCAGTAGTGGGATGGCTGGGTCATATGGTACATCTAGTTCTAGATCCTTGAGGAATCGCCATACTGTTTTCCATAATGGTTGAACTAGTTTACAATCCCACCAACAGTGTAAAAGTGTTCCTATTTCTCCACATCCTCTCCAACACCTGTTGTTTCCTGACTTCTTAATGATTGCCATTCTAACTGGTGTGAGATGGTATCTCATTGTAGTTTTGATTTGCATTTCTCTGATGGCGAGTGATGATGAGCATTTTTTCATGTGTCTGTTGGCTGTATGGATGTCTTCTTTTGAGAAATGTCTGTTCATATCCTTTCCCCACTTTTTGATGGGGTTGTTTGTTTTTTTCTTGTATATTTGTTTGAGTTCTTTGTAGATTCTGGATATTAGCCCTTTGTCAGATGAGTAGGTTGCAAAAATTTTTTCCCATTCTGTAGGTTGCCTGTTCACTCTGATGGTAGTTTCTTTAGCTGTGCAAAAGCTCTTTAGTTTATTAGATCCCATGTGTCAATTTTTGCTTTTGCTGCCGTTGCTTTTGGTGTTTTAGACATGAAGTCCTTGCCCATGCCTATGTCCTGAATGGTACTACCTAGATTTTCTTCTAGGGTTTTTATGGTATTAGGTCTAACATTTAAGTCTCTAATCCATCTTGAATTAATTTTCGTATAAGGGGTAAGGAAAGGATCCAGTTTCAGCTTTCTACTTATGGCTAGCCAATTTTCCCAGCACCATTTATTAAATAGGGAATCCTTTCCCCATTTCTTGTTTCTCTCAGGTTTGTCAAAGATCAGATGGCTGTAGATGTGTGGTATTATTTCTGAGGACTCTGTTCTGTTCCATTGGTCTATATCTCTGTTGTGGTACCAGTACCATGCTGTTTTGGTTACTGTAGCCTTGTAGTATAGTTTGAAGTCAGGTAGCGTGACGCCTCCAGCTTTGTCCTTTTGACTTAGGATTGTCTTGGCAATGCGGGCTCTTTTTTGGTTCCATATGAACTTTAAAGCAGTTTTTTCCAATTCTGTGAAGAAAGTCATTGGTAGCTTGATGGGGATGGCATTGAATCTATAAATCACCTTGGGCAGTATGGCCATTTTCACGATATTGATTCTTCCTATCCATGAGCATGGTATGTTCTTCCATTTGTTTGTGTCCTCTTTGATTTCACTGAGCAGTGGTTTGTAGTTCTCCTTGAAGAGGTCCTTTACATCCCTTGTAAGCTGGATTCCTAGGTATTTTATTCTCTTTGAAGCAATTGTGAATGGAAGTTCATTCCTGATTTGGCTCTCTGCTTGTCTGTTACTGGTGTATAAGAATGCTTGTGATTTTTGCACATTAATTTTGTATCCTGAGACTTTGCTGAAGTTGCTTATCAGCTTAAGGAGATTTTGGGCTGAGACAATGGGGTTTTCTAAATATACAATCATGTCATCTGCAAACAGGGACAATTTGACTTCTTCTTTTCCTAACTGGATACCCTTGATTTCTTTCTCTTGCCTGATTGCCCTAGCCAGAACTTCCAACACTATGTTGAATAGGAGTGGTGAGAGAGGGCATCCCTGTCTTGTGCCAGTTTTCAAAGGGAATTTTTCCAGTTTTTGCCCATTCAGTATGATATTAGCTGTGGGTTTGTCATAAATAGCTCTTATTATTTTGAGGTACGTTCCATCAATACCAAATTTATTGAGCGTTTTTAGCATAAAGGGCTGTTGAATTTTGTCAAAAGCCTTTTCTGCATCTATTGAGATAATTATGTGGTTCTTGTCTTTGGTTCTGTTTATATGCTGGATTACGTTTATTGATTTGCGAATGTTGAACCAGCCTTGCATCCCAGGGATGAAGCCCACTTGATCATGGTGGATAAGCTTTTTGATGTGCTGCTGAATCCGGTTTGCCAGTATTTTATTGAGGATTTTTGCATCGATGTTCATCAGGGATATTGGTCTAAAATTCTCTTTTTTTGTTGTGTCTCTGCCAGGCTTTGGTATCAGGATGATGTTGGCCTCATAAAAAGAGTTAGGGAGGATTCCCTCTTTTTCTATTGATTGAAATAGTTTCAGAAGGAATGGTACCAGCTCCTCCTTGTACCTCTGGTAGAATTCAGCTGTGAATCCATCTGGTCCTGGACTTTTTTTGGTGGGTAGGCTATTAATTGTTGCCTCAATTTCAGAGCCTGCTATTGGTCTATTCAGGGATTCAACTTCTTCCTGGTTTAGTCTTGGGAGAGTGTAAGTGTCCAGGAAATTATCCATTTCTTCTAGATTTTCTAGTTGATTTGCGTAGAGGCATTTATAGTATTCTCTGATGGTTGTTTGTATTTCTGTGGGGTCGGTGGTGATATCCCCTTTATCATTTTTTATTGCGTCTATTTGATTCTTCTCTCTTTTCTTCTTTATTAGTCTAGCTAGCGGTCTGTCAATTTTGTTTATCTTTTCAAAAAACCAACTCCTGGATTCATTGATTTTTTGGAGGGTTTTTTGTGTCTCTATCTCCTTCAGTTCTGCTCTGATCTTAGTTATTTCTTGCCTTCTGCTAGCTTTTGAATGTGTTTGCTCTTGCCTCTCTAGTTCTTTTAATTGTGATGTTAGAGTGTCAATTTTAGATCTCTCCTGCTTTCTCTTGTGGGCATTTAGTGCTATAAATTTCCCTCTACACACTGCTTTAAATGTGTCCCAGAGATTCTGGTATGTTGTATCTTTGTTCTCATTGGTTTCAAAGAACATCTTTATTTCTGCTTTCATTTCGTTATGTACCCAGTAGTCATTCAGGAGCAGGTTGTTCAGTTTCCATGTAGTTGAGCGGTTTGGATTGAGTTTCTTAGTCCTGAGTTCTAGTTTGATTGCACTGTGGTCTGAGAGACAGTTTGTTATAATTTCAGTTCTTGTACATTTGCTGAGGAGTGCTTTACTTCCAATTATGTGGTCAATTTTGGAATAAGTGCGATGTGGTGCTGAGAAGAATGTATATTCTGTTGATTTGGGGTGGAGAGTTCTATAGATGTCTATTAGGTCCGCTTGGTGCAGAGATGAGTTCAATTCCTGGATATCCTTGTTAACTTTCTGTCTCGTTGATCTGTCTAATGTTGACAGTGGAGTGTTGAAGTCTCCCATTATTATTGTATGGGAGTCTAAGTCTCTTTGTAGGTCTCTAAGGACTTGCTTTATGAATCTGGGTGCTCCTGTATTGGGTGCATATATATTTAGGAGAGTTAGCTCTTCCTGTTGAATTGATCCCTTTACCATTATGTAATGGCCTTCTTTGTCTCTTTTGATCTTTGATGGTTTAAAGTCTGTTTTATCAGAGACTAGGATTGCAACCCCTGCTTTTTTTTGTTCTCCATTTGCTTGGTAGATCTTCCTCCATCCCTTTATTTTGAGCCTATGTATGTCTCTGCATGTGAGATGGGTCTCCTGAATACAGCAGACTGATGGGTCTTGACTCTTGATCCAGTTTGCCAGTCTGTGTCTTTTAATTGGAGCATTTAGTCCATTGACATTTAAGGTTAATATTGTTATGTGTGAACTTGATCCTGTCATTATGATATTAACTGGTTATTTTGCTCGTTAGTTGATGCAGTTTCTTCCTAGCCTCGATGGTCTTTACATTTTGGCATGTTTTTGCAATGGCTGGTACCGGTTGTTCCTTTCCATGTTTAGGGCTTCCTTCAGGGTCTCTTGTAAGGCAGGCCTGGTGGTGACAAAATCTCTAAGCATTTGCTTATCTGTAAAGGATTTTATTTCTCCTTCACTGATGAAGCTTAGTTTGGCTGGATATGAAATTCTCGGTTGAAAATTCTTTTCTTTAAGAACGTTGAATATTGGCCCCCACTCTCTTCTGGCTTGTAGAGTTTCTGCCGAGAGGTCTGCTGTTATTCTGATGGGCTTCCCTTTGTGGGTAACCCGACCTTTCTCTCTGGCTGCCCTTAAGATTTTTTCCTTCATTTCAACTTTGGTGAATCTGGCAATTATGTGTCTTGGAGTTGCTCTTCTGGAGGAGTATCTTTGTGGCGTTCTCTGTATTTCCTGAATTTGAATGTTGGCCTGCCCTACTAGGTTAGGGAAGTTCTCCTGGATGATATCCTGAAGAGTGTTTTCCAACTTGGTTCCATTTTCCCCCTCACTTTCAGGCACCCCAATCAGACGTAGATTTGGTCTTTTTACATAATCCCATACTTCTTGCAGGCTTTGTTCATTTCTTTTTCTTCTTTTTTCTTTTGGTTTCTCTTCTCGCTTCATTTCATTCATTTGATCCTCAATCGCTGATACTCTTTCCTCCAGTTGATCGAGTCGGTTACCGAAGCTTGTGCATTTGTCACGTATTTCTCGTGTCATGGTTTTCATCTCTGTCATTTCGTTTATGATCTTCTCTGCATTAATTAGTCTAGCTGTCAATTCTTCCACTTTTTTTTCAAGATTTTTAGTTTCTTTGCGCTGGGTACGTAATTCCTCCTTTAGCTCTGAGAGGTTTGATGGACTGAAGCCTTCTTCTCTCATCTCGTCAAAGTCATTCTCTGACCAGCTTTGATCCGTTGCTGGCGATGGGCTGCGCTCCTTTGCAGGGGGAGATGCGCTCTTATTTTTTGAATTTCCAGCTTTTCTGCCCTGCTTCTTCCCCATCTTTGTGGTTTTTTCTGTCTCTGGACTTTGATGATGGTGACGTACTGATGGGGTTTTGGTATAGGTGTCCTTCCTGTTTGATAGTTTTCCGTCTGACAGTCAGAAGGACTGTCTGTTGGTCTGTTAGAGATTGCTTGAGGTCCACTCCAGACCCTGTTTGCCTGGGTATCAGCAGCAGAGGTTGCTGAAGATAGAATATTGCTGAACAGCGAGTGTACCTGTCTGATTCTTTCTTTGGAAGTTTCCTCTCAGGGGTGACGCCACCCTGTGAGGTGTGGGGTATCAGACTGCCCCTAGTGGGGGATGTCTCCCAGCTAGGCTACTCAGGGGTCAGGGACCCACCTGAGCAGGCAGTCTGTCCGTTCTCAGATCTCAACCTCCGTTAGGAGATCCACGGCTCTCCCCAAAGCCGTCAGACAGAGTCGTTCGGGTCTGCAGCGGCCCGCTCTTTCCCCTAATGGACTGCAGCTGTGCGCTGTCCGCAGAGGTAGAGTCTACAGAGACAGGCAGGCTTCCTTGAGCTGCTGTGAGCTCCACCCAGTTCGAGCTTCCCAGCGGCTTTGTTTACCTACTTAAGCCTCAGCAATGGCGGGCGCCCCTCCCCCAGCCTCGCTGCTGCCTTGCGGATAGATCGCAGCAGACGGCTGTGTTAGCAGTGAGGGAGGCTCCGTGGGCGTGGGACCCTCCCGGCCAGGTGTGGGATATATTCTCCTGGTGTGCCTGTTTCCTTAAAGCGCAGTATTGGGGTGGGAGTTACCCGATTTTCCAGGTGGTGTGTGTCTCAGTTCCCCTGGCTAGGAAAAGGGATTTCCTTCCCCCTTGCACTTCCAGGTGAGGCGATGCCTCGCCCTGCTTCAGCTCACGCTGGTCAGGCTGCAGCAGCTGACCCGCACCGATTGTCCGGCACTCCCTAGAGAGATGACCCCAGTACCTCAGTTGAAAATGCAGAAATCACCGGTCTTCTGTGTCGCTCGCGCTGGGAGTTGGAGACTGGAGCTGTTCCTATTCGGCCATCTTGCTCCGCCCCCCTTAGAGTTTCTTTAAATTGAAGTTCTCACCAGTGCCTTAAGGACCAAAACACAAAACAAAATCAAAGGTGTATACAGTGGAAAAAAAGAGATAAAATTGTGATTATTTGTTGATGGTATGATCACAAATCTGAAAAAATTAAAAATTGGAAAAATTTTTAGAATGAATAAGAGAGTTAAATAAGACTGCTGCATGCAAAATCATTCTCTAAAAAATCAATAGCATTTCACAACAATATCCAACTAGAAAATATAATTAAAAAAAAACACCCCATTCACAATGAGAACAAAAGTTAATAAGGTTTCTAGGAGCTAGCTTAACCAAGAATTCACAAGATCTTTATGGAGAAAATATTAATACAAGACATGAAAGGTATTAAGAAAAGTGGAGAAATACCTAGGCTTTTGGTTGTGACAAATTTCCCTATAATTTCATGGCAAACCTAATCAAAAGTACATTTTTTTTTTTTATTCTATTCTATTCTATTCTATTTTTTTGAGATAGGGTCTCACTCTGTCACCCAGGCTGGAGTGTAGTGGCATGATCTTGGCTCACTGCACTCTCCACCTCCTGGATTCAAGTGACTCTTCTGCCTCAGCCTCCCAAGTAGCTGGGACTACAAGCACACACAACCATGCCCAGCTAAGTTTTGTATT
Organism: Trachypithecus francoisi; assembly: GCF_009764315.1. Classification (NCBI taxonomy): domain Eukaryota; kingdom Metazoa; phylum Chordata; class Mammalia; order Primates; family Cercopithecidae; genus Trachypithecus; species Trachypithecus francoisi. The sequence continues at coordinate 14,167,184 of NW_022681458.1, forward strand.
TTTAATAGAGATGGGGATTCACCATGTTGACCAGGCTGATCTTGAACTCCTGATCTCAAGTAATCTGCCTGCTTTGACCTCCCAAAGTGCTGGGATTACAGGCATACGCCACTACGCCTTGCCATACATTTATATTTTTAAAGGGAAGCTTAATAAACTTATCCTTAAATGTACATAGAGGAATAAAAGTCTATAAATTATTAAGTCAGTTTAAGAAAGGGGACTAGAAGTAAGACTTGTCCTATAAAGTACTATGACATACTACACAGACAGTAATAAAAAAGAAATATTTATACCAATTATACCAATAGAACAATGACACGAATAAAGAACTCAAGTCTGAAGCCTTGAATGTACGGTCCTTAATAAATTATACTTAAAGCTAAAGCTCCTGTATTAGTCAGAGTCCTCTAGAGAAACAGAACCAACAGAATGTGTGTTTATATAGAAAGAGATTTATTTTAAGGAACTGGCTCATGAGATTATGAAGGTTGGTAAACCTAAAATCTGCAGGATGGGACTGCAGGCTGAGGACTCACAGAGGAGTCACCAATACTGCAGCTCAGCTCAAGTCCAAAGTTCATCTGTTGCAGAATTCTCTCTTGCTTATGGGAGGTGATCCTTTTGCTCTATGCAGACCTTCAACTGATTGGATAAGGCCTACCTACATTATGAAGGGCAACCTGTTTTAATCAAGGCCACCAATTTAAATGTTATTCTAATTCAAAACACCGCCACAGAAGTATCCAGAATAATGTTTGATCACATATTTGGAATGAATGGCCCAGCCAAGTTGACGTGTAAATTTAACCTAATATTATAACTACATATCCAGTTAAGGTGGTAGTAAGAAAACTTGGAGAAAAATACAACTGGATCTTTCCCTGATATCTCAAATAAAGGCAGATTCTAAATAGATTTAATTAGAAAATTAAATCTAAGAAAAAACTCTTAAGTTAATAGAAAAAATACAGAAAAATACCTTTGTTACCTAGAGCAGGGAAAGATTTTTAAAATAAAACTTCAAAAACAAGATCATAAACTAAAAACAAAAAAAAAACTGAGAAATTTGATTAAATCCAAATTAAGGATTCCTGTTCAGCAAATATCATTATGACTAAAGTGGATAGAATAATGACAGAATGAGAGAATATCTTTGCAATGTCTAAAGCTAAAGATTAACACCTGGTTTAATCAAGAAACCCTTGAAAATAAAAAGAAAAATACAACAAGTTCATTAGAAAAGTGGGCAAAGGATATGAAAAGATATAATACCTATGAGGATGCCCCCAAAACTAACCAGTAGCTGAAGAAAATTCACAATTAAGTAACAGTGGTACATCAGTGTGCCCCTACTGAACTGACAATAATTAGAAAACTAAATAATCGGTGGATTTGGGGGAATAAAAATCCTTACGTACTGCTGGTGGGAGTGTAGATCAGTCAGATCTTCTGGAGAACAAGCTGGCACTACTTGGTCAGATTAAATAGACACATAGGCTATAATCTAGCAATTCTACCAAATGAATTCTCACATATGTTCCTTAGGAGCCATGGACAGGGGGTCAGATTAAATAGACACATAGGCTATGACCCAGCAGTTCCACCAGATGAAGCCTCACACGGGTTCCTAAGGAGGCATGTGCAGTGGTATTAACTGCATAGCCACTTGTGGCAAGAAGGTCACCCATCACAGGAAGAATAGTGATGTCATATCAAGTGGATCCACTCCTTGGAGTTGACTGTACCAATCAGAAGCTATGGATTAGATATTTACAAAGTGCCATGGATGAATCTTAAACCATAGTGCTTGAGGGAAAAGGTAACAGAATGAGATTTATAACAGTATCATTTGTGTAAATAAAAGAATGCATGCACTTTGCACGTTACAGAGATTTAAAAAAGTATATACATTACACATATTAGAATGGTTGCCTATATAAGAGAAAAAAAGAGAATGGAAGGGAAAAGAGGGTGAAAAAAATACGTGTTTTTAAAAGTAAAAACATAGGGCCTTGTGAAATGAATAGTAATACTGTGTCATGAGTTAAGGGGCATGTATGACAAACCCAACCTTCTGTACCAGAGGCTTAAAAAACAAAACTAAACTAAAATGAAAACAGGCCCAATTCTATAAACAAAATACAAGTTTGTGAAAACGAAACCTTGGAAAGCCCCTGGCCCTGGGTTCATAAAGTTCTCCCAAACCCTCACAGAGCAGATAACTCCAGTGTCACTCAGGTTGTGTTACGGCAGAATAAGGGAACACTCCTAAATGATTTTTTATGAGGCCAGAATAATACTGACCTCAAAACCTGACAGAGCAGAAAGAGAGTGCCATAAACAATATTACATGGCTATCAGTGCAAAAATCCTATATAAAATATTGGCAAATAGGCTCCAGTAACACATAAAAGAATAATTCACCATGATCAAGTGGGGTTTATTTTAGAAACATAAGCATAATTTAAAATCAAGAAGTTTAATATAATTTAGCAACCCAGTAGCTGAAACTATGAAGGTCATTTGTTTCAACATATGCAGAAAATATTTTTGATAATATTCAACATACATTTTTTAAATGAAAAAGATCCTTTAGTAAAAGAGAAATAGGAGCTTACCTCAACACACACACACACACACACACACCATACATGCCCCATACACACACCACCAAACCCACACGCCCCCACACACACCATACACACATCACCATACAACACACACATAACCCACATACACACACCACACACGTGCACACACACCATATACACACATCACACACATACCACACACACCACCACATACACATTCCCATAACCCACCCTCTCACATCCATACACACCACACCCACACACACATACCACCACACACACTTACAAGCCACCCCCCACACCACCACACACACATCCCACATACATACCATGCACCACCACAGACACCACACACACCACCACACACACCACCACACACACACACACGACACACACACCACCACACACACCCACAACCCACTTCCCCTACAACCACACACACCACACTCACACCACCACATACCACACACACACCCTACATACACCACACACCACCACACACACACATCCCACATACACGTACCACACACCACCACACACCACCACACACCACCACACACACACACATCCCACATACACGTACCACACACCACCGCACACACCATGCACACACATAACCCACTCCTTCCATACCCACACACACCACACATGCCACCACACACCACACACACACAGCTCACATACACACACCACACACCACTGCACACACGCCATACACACACATAACCCACTCCTTCCATACCCACACACACCAGACACACCACCACACACAACACACACACACTCCACATACACACACCACACACCACCACACACACCCCACACACACATAACGCACTCCTCTCATACCCACACACACCACACACACCACCACACACCACACACACACACCTCACATACACACACCACACACCACACACACACACTCCACCACATAAACACATATACCACACACACCACCACACACACACACACACATCCCACATACACGTACCACACACCACCACACACCACCACACACACCATGCACACACATAACCCACTCCTTCCATACCCACACACACCAGACACACCACCACACACACACTCCACATACACACACCACACACCACCACACACCACCACACACACCCCCCACACACATAATGCACTCCTCTCATACCCACACACACCACACACACCACCACACACCACACACACACACCTCACATACACACACCACACACACACAGCTCACATACACACACCACACACCACCACACACCACTGCACACACGCCATACACACACATAACCCACTCCTTCCATACCCACACACACCAGACACACCACCACACACAACACACACACACTCCACATACACACACCACACACCACCACACACCACCACACACACCCCCCACACACATAATGCACTCCTCTCATACCCACACACACCACACACACCACCACACACCACACACACACACCTCACATACACCACACACCACACACACACACTCCACCACATAAACACATATACCACACACACACACACACACACACACATCACACACATCACACATCCATACCACACACGCCATCATTATGCCTAGTGGAGAAACACTGGAAGAATTCCAGTAAAGATGAAAAGATATCATTAAATGTTATGTATAAGATTATAACATACATAACAACTATATTACAAGAATCAATAGCCTTTTTATAGATATTCGAAACCAGTATGAAAGTATAATGATAGAAAAGATACCATTTAAAATAGCTTCTGAAAAGATAAACTATCTATGCGTAAATTTAACGAGTAATATGCAAGTCAAATGTGAGAAAAACTTATAAATTCTGAGGAAGAAAACATAAGACTGAAATATATAAAAAGACATGCCACAATTTGGGTCTGGAAGGTCCAACCTCATAACCGTGTTAATCCTCCTTAAATTAACCTGTGCATTTAACATTGTCCCAGTGAAAATACCAATTGTTTTGTTTTCCTATGTAGGAAGTTTTTTTCTAACATTAACATGGAAAAGTATGCAAGTAAAAATAGCCAGAGAATTTCTGTCAGGAATGAATAACGGGGGAAGGGCTAACTATAAAAAACTAAAATACGCTTATGGAAATTTTGTTTATGAATGAAGGGGCATTTCAAATCCATGGGGAATATGTGGTTTACTCTACAAATGATTTTTCACCTATCAGATTAGCAAAAATTTCAAAAGTTAAAAACACAGTGGGCTGGCAATCCTTCCCTGCTGAAGAAAGTGTAAATTGGTATTGTATGAAAAGCAGTTTGGCATTAGGTATCAAAATTACAAATCCACATACCTGTGATTCCACAATCCTGTCTCATGAATTTTATGCAGTAGGTACACTAGCCAATAGGAGTACGCACACGATTCTTCACTGCAGCATTGCATGTAATAAAGAAGGACCGGAAACCAGTCTAGTCATCAGTGGGACTAGTTATATAAATGATGATAAAATACACACGATGAAATATTACATACACACAATGAAATGTTATATCCCTATAAGGATAAGAATGAGGAAAATCTTTGTTATTGATGTGGAAAGATCTCCAAGACGCATCATTTGAAAAAAGCAGGGTGCAGAAGACAGTGCGTTGTATACTATCAGTGTGTAGAAAAGGAGAAAAAAGAGATCCATTGTGTTGCCTTGCACATATAAATTTATAAACAGTGTCCAGAAGGATAGTAAGAAAGTGAAATCACAGCTACTGGTGCGTACGTGTTTTGGGAGTCACCGAGAGATTTGGAACTGGGATGAATGAAGGCTTTTTACGGTATACCCTTTTGTAAGCTTTCTTGTTTGAGTCACATTGATGTATCACCTGTTCAAAAAATCAAACAGATAAAAAGGAAGTTAAAAATTCTGTGCTAATATGATTATATGTATTCTCACTCTAAGTGATAATCTTTAAAATGTTCTTTTCCGGTACAGTGTTGCATTCAATTGAAAATAAATGAATGGTCACAATCATTTTGAACTTGTAACCATAGGACCTTTTGTCTGGAGTTGATTTTAATGATCATCTGATGAAATCCCAAGTAAGTGGTTTGTCTTGCCTATTGTCAGAGTCGGGCTAGAATTCAGGTGTCTTGCTTTTTCCTACTGATTCACTGAATTTATAGGGCTCGTTTTCTGCGTTTTGGCTCCCTCATTTTTACTAAGGTGGTTCTTCCTCAGTGTTCATGGTGTAATAACTACTCCATGGGTCTCCCAAGCTTTTTCCCTGTGTGTAAAATTAGATCTCCAAATTTCATGACAAAAGGCTGGAATGACAATCCAATTTACCTGCATACAGAAACGTTTTGCTTGGGGTCTTATCCTGAAATTATGTATCGTATAATAACTCCAAGGAATTGGAATTTAACTGCTGAATCCAAGAATTTTTGGCAATTTGGAAGCCCTGTGCAAGCCATCTGTTGTTTAAAATAATAATAATTAATAAAGCTAACATTTATTGGGCTCTTTCTATAAGCAAGGGATTGAGCTAGGTGCTCTACATGCATTAACTCATTTAATCTTCAAGCAATCTTACAAGACAGACTACCATAAAATCTATGCTACAGAGGAAGAACCTGAGGCTTGTAGAAGTTAACTTGCTCAAGTTCAGAACTGGACGGTGGTGGAACAGAGTTGCAGACACAGAAAGCCTGACCCCAGAAGCACATTTTTCATTATTTTTCAGTTGTCTCTATCATAAGATTTTTTTCTTACATCTCTGAACACTGCTTTTCCTTCCCCGCTTCCACTCTCACACCTACTGAGTTAGAAAGTTCTTCTTTGTGCTTTCATGAATTTCTGAATGCAGTGAGCTCAGATGGCAGCTTACCACCAGTTCTCTTCCTTGATACTTTATCTAAGACTTCACTTAAGAAGGACTCAGAAGGCTGCAAGGATATTTCTCTTTGCCAAGTACCCAAATTTTAGCAAAAACAATTCTGCGTAAAAATGTTTTTGTTAACACATGCTTAATGTGGGTTATAGTCATAAGACTAATATGTTCATTTGTATGGATATTTTTCCTTAGAGAAATTAGTTATTAAGTATTGGAGTTAACTCAAATGCATTAAAAGTTACACATTATGACTTTTAAAAGAAATATCACTTGTGTTACTTTCAAGTAAAAATAGTAAGTCAAATAGAGGCAATACTCTGTTGCCTTATAAGGACCTTAGATTATCTCTTTCAATACACAGGATGATTTGTAACATACATACAAATAATATTTTAATTTTAGTAACTAATAGCTATTTAAGGTGTTTAAATACTTTTCTTTAGTGGCATATTTTTGCCACCTCTTATTTATCAAAATATAAGTTATGTCCTTATGCAACAGGATGCTGACCTGGAATTTTTAATGCAGTGTCAAGATACAATAAATGCTCACACCGTGTACAAATGTCACTCAAAATTGACCAAATACCTTATTTTAACAGCAAGAATGATAAAGCTCTTTAAATAAGACATAGGTATAAATCTTTATGACGTTATATTAGGCAGTGATTTCTTACATATGACACTTAAAGCACAAACAAAGAAAAAATAGATAAATTAGACAACATCAAAATTTAAAACCTTTGTGCTTCAAAGAATACTACCAATAAAGTGAAAAAACAACCTACAGAAAAAGGTAAAATATTTGTAAATCATATATCTGATTAATCTAGTGTTCAGAATGCGTAAAGAACATTCGAGTCAACTATAAAAAGACAAATTACCCAATTAAAAAATGAGCCGAGAATTTGATTAGACATTTCTCCAAAGAAGATATATGAATGGCCAATAAGGATATGAAAAGATGCTCAACATATTAGTCATCAGAGAAATGCCAAATAAAATCACAAGATTCCACGTCACACCCATGACAATGTCTATAATAAAAAATATATTGATTTTGTATCCTGAGACTTTGCTGAAGTTGCTTAGGTAGGGAAGGAAATCCATTTGCATATTTTCTTTTTCCTCAAAGAAGTTTCAGGAGAGAATCAAATTCTTAAGGCTTTCAAAATAGCAATATAAATGAAGTGATGATATGATTGAATATAGAGAAAGACTTGAGTTTTCGGAGCAAATATGTGGGCTACTACTTAAAAAAAAAGAGAAGGCGATTCCTCAAGGATCTAGAACTAGAAAAATACCATTTGACCCAGCCATCCCATTACTGGGTATATACCCAAAGAATTATAAATCATGCTGCTATAAAGACACATGCACACGTATGTTTATTGTGGCACTATTCACAATAGCAAAGACTTGGAATCAACCCAAATGTCCATCAGTGACAGACTGGATTAAGAAAATGTGGCACATATACACCATGGAATACTATGCAGCCATAAAAAAGGATGAGTTCGTGTCCTTTGTAGGGACATGGATGCAGCTGGAAACCATCATTCTCAGCAATCTATTGCAAGAACAGAAAACCAAATTCCACATATTCTCACTCATAGGTGGGAATTGAACAATGAGATCACTTGGACACAGAAAGGGGATCATCACACACTGAATCCTATTGTGGGGAGGGAGGGGAGGGATAGCATTAGGAGGTATACCTAATGTAAATGATGAGTTAATGGGTGCAGCACACCAACATGGGATATGTATACATATGTAACAAACCTGCACGTTGTGCACATGTACCCTAGAACTTAAAGCACAAAATAAATAAATAAATACATACATAAAAATAAAAAAGACACAATAAGAAGTGTTAGCAAGGATATAGAGAAGTCAGAATCCTCATACCTTGGGACTGTAAAATGGTTGCAGCCATTTAAAAAACAGCCTGGCATTTTCTCAGAATCTCAACATAAAGTTATCATGTCATGCAGCAATTCCATCCTAGGTATATACTTAAGAATTGAAAACATACATACACACAAAAACTCTTATGTATTATTTACAATAAGGCAGGTTCTGGAGGTTACATCCTCAACATATTTAGGGGACCATTATTCAGCCAACCACTGTTTGCAAGATCAAAAGCTTCCTCATGGGTACATCTGAGCCCCTCTTTTAAGGCATGGGTATAATCACTGTGCCAGCAAGCTGTGCTATTCTAGAGGCCCCAAGGAGGAGTTCATCTACTTTTCTGAAGGCCTAATTTATACCCACAGAGGGGCTTGGGAACCAGGTTAGATTTTTATCCGTAACAACTACTACCACTATTTTATGTTCAATCTGCATGACTAACCAGAGTAAGCAGTGTTTGCCTGAGTTTGTGTGGAAATGGAGGGAAAGAAAAGAAAGATGATTGGTGATCCCTTTCTCTTCTCTTGTGCCCTTTATCTTTCCAAATGCAAGTCTAATCACCTTGCAGGAGCGTTGACAAGAAGCCCTGCTGCCTGGGATCCTCCAGAGATCCTGTATGAGGCTGTGGACTTGGCTACTTTCCACTCCACAACATAGAGCCCCATCTATGACACTGAGTAGTACATTCCCTCTCAGACTTCTTGCCATGAGCCCTTAGTGCATGTGACCTACGGTGCTAGGGATGCTATATGGAGGAGTGAGTGAGGCCTATAGTTGGATATTGTGAATTCCAGATGATGTCAGACAAAGAGCCAGCTTAACGCCTAACATGGTTTGGCTGTGTCCCCACCCAAGTCTCATCTTGAATTCCTAGGTGTTGCGGGAGGGACCCAGTGGGAGGTAACTGAATCATGGGGGCAAGTCTTTCCTGTGCTATTCTCAGATACTGAATAAGTCTCATGAGAGCTGATGGTTCTTCAAAGAAGAGTTCCCCTGCACAGGTTTTCTTTTTGCCTGCTGCCATTCATGTAAGACATGACTTACTCCCACGTAAGACATGAGTTGCTCCTCCTTGCCTCCTACCATGATTGTGAGGCCTCCCCAGCCATGTGGAACTGCGAGTTCATTAAACTTCTATCTTTTGTAAATTGCCCAGTCTCTAGTATGTCTTTATCAGCAATGTGAAAACAAACAGATACAAGGCTTAAGCACCCAGTTTCTGGAGTTAGATTGCCTGGGTCTAAATCTGGACTGTATGATCTTGGGCAAGTCGGAAAACCTTGGAATGTCTCAGTTGCCTTATCTATAAAATGGAGACAATTGCAGTTCCTAGTTCTAGGGTTGCTGCAAGGATTGAATGAGATAATCTGAGTCAAGCTTTCAGCATGGTGCCTGGCATCTAGAAGCACTCAACTCATGATGGCTCTTCTGGATAATGTGTCCCCCCTTGGGGACTCTTAGGACATGGATTTGCTGATTGATTCACCAAGGTTATGCTGACAATATGTGTGAGGAGAAATGTACTGAGTCTCATCTTTAGTCTTGTAGATAGAGACTATTTACAGGAGGCAATGCTATGAGGAAGGGAGAAATGTATAAAATTTAGACCCAACCTTCCTGGTACATAGCATCTGAAAGAGATGATAAAATAAATCTAAAAGTTTTTTTTTTTTTTTAAATAATTGTGACAAGGCTAAGGCAGCTGGATCATACTGTAAGAATCGAGAGGAAACCAGAGGGATCTGGGGCTGTGGGAAGGAGGGACAGTTTCCTATAGAATGCAATGCTCCAACAACTTGTATATCTCTGAGCATGCCATTCTTTTGATTCTCTGAATTTGTTTCCTTTTCTGATTAGTGGTGTCCATGTATAGTGAAGCGTGCTACGTGGAAAGACGATTGGGAGCCGATTCCATAAGGACAGAGCTTGCTGACTTGAAGGCCTCACAGGAGAGTGTTCAGTAGGACCCTCAGTCAGAGCAGTTGGCTTCTCCAGAGAAATGTCTTCCCATCTCCTGCCTGAGCCAGCAAGAGGTGGATGTAACAACCTGAAAACTGAGTTCCGAAGCTAAGTAGGAAAAGGAGGCTGATGAAGGTATCTACCTATTCACTTCACCTTCCTGTGTCCAGGAAGTTGCCTTACTCTCTCAAGCTCCTCGGATGTCCTCTTCAAATCAGGGTGACTGTATTAGCTTCCCAGGGCAAAATGCCACAAACTGGGTGGCTTAAAACCCAAACATATTCTCTCACAGTTCTGGAGAACAGAAGTTCCAAATTAAGATTTCAGCAGGGTGGTTTCCTGCTGGAAGGTCTGAAGGAGAGTTCCACGCCTCTCTCCTGGCTTCAAGTGGCTGCTGGCCATCCTTGGTGTTCCTTGGCTGGTGGCAGTACAGTCGCTGGTCTCTGCCTTCATCTTCGCATGGCCTTCTCCCCTGTGTCTCTGTCTGCATCTTTCTTTTTTTTTTTTTTTTTTTTTCTGGAGACAGAGTCTTGCTCTGTTGCCCAGGCTGGAGTGCAGTGGTGCGACCTTGGCTCACTGCAACCTCCGCCTCTGGGTTCAAGCAATTATCTTGCCTCAGCCTCCCTAGTAGCTGGGATTACAGGCATATGCTACCACACCCAGCTAATTTTTGTATTTTTAGTAGAGATGGGGTTTCTCCATGTTGGCCAGGCTGGTCTTGAATTCCTGACCTCAAGCGATCCACCTGCCTTGGCCTCCCAAGCTGGTATTACAGGCATGAGTCACCACACTCAGCCAATCTTTCTGTCTAAGAGCTCTTCTGATTGGATTCCGGCCCATTCTATTTTACAGTGATAGCATCTTGAGATCCCTGCCTTTATAATACCTACCAAGACCCTTATAGTAAGTAAGGTCACATTCTGAGGTTCTAGGTGGATGGATATCTTGCAGGGAACACAATTCAACCCAATACAGTAAACGCATAGTTTTCTTTCAAACTAAGACATGTTTGGAATCTACAAATACTAAACTGGACGGAATGCCACATAGTAAGTATCCTCACCTGGGCACAGTGGGCTGTATGGCCGCCCTCCAGCTAACCATGCTCCCCGCATTTTCCCCTGGGAGGGATGAGGAACAGCTGCAGGCCCTGTGGGTTGAAAAAGTGAATGTGGAGGTTGAACTATTCTTAATACAGACTGTCAGAGGCACTAGTGCCTCTCATTTTTGAGTTTTCCCAACGATCTCTTGCAAAAATTCACTCGCTTTTTGTTGAGTCCTCTCTTTCAAGACCACAGAAGTTGAAACCCAAGTCACTTTCCACTTGTCCATCTGCTTTCCCTCTTCTAAACTTGTAATATTTTTAATTTAAAAAAAATTTTTTTCAGACAGTGTCTCGCTCTGTCGCCCAGGTTGGAGTGCAGTTTTGTGATCTCGGCTCACTGCAACCTCTGCCTCTCGGGTTCAAACAATTCTGCCTCAGCCTCCTGAGTAGCTGGGATTACAGGCAGGCAACACCATGCCTGGCTAACTTTTGTACTTTTAATAGAGATGTTCGTTTCACCATGTTGGTCAGACTGGTCTCAAACTCCTGACCTCAAGTTATTGGCCTGCCTTGGCCTCCCAAAGTACTGGGATTATAGGCATGAGCCACTGCGTCCAGCCTTCTAAACTTTTTTTGATATCCTTTCCTGTTATTCTCCTTTCTTTCCTCTTCATTAACCATTTTACTGTCATATCAGTAGAAAAATGACAGTGAGGAACATGGTACTTCAAGAGTGGGAAAGGAGTGGAGATAAGTCTGTGTGCCCCATCTATTTTCATGTAGAAAGATGTGTGCAATAGAAAATTGCATTTTGATTTTATCTTGCATATTAAAACATAAGACACGAATAAATGTAAGGGAAACTTTAGCAATAAGTTTCAAAATTTCAAAGGAAACTACAATATACTATAATAATTAAATATCACTCCAATAGATTCTTTTTAGAGTGATATTTAATGTTATTGAGGATATGGGAGAATAAGGAGTCTCACACACTGCTGGTGAAATACTAATCAGCAGACTTTTCTAAAGAACAATTTGACATCAGCTTCCAAATGCCTGAAAAATGTGCATAGCCATTTACCCAGTTTCAACTCTAGGAAGTTATCTAGAAGAAAAATAAAAAGAAGATTTGCTAAAGTCTTATACATGAGAATATGTATCACAAAAATTGCATAAGTCAAAATCATTCCAAATATGAGAATGGGAATAGTTACATAAACTAGAGGGTGTCCATATGATATAGCATTCCATGCATCCATCAGGTATCATGTTTTAAAAGAATGTTTAATGATATTGCCAGATACCATGATATTATTTAAAATTTAAAAGGCAGGTTACAAAGCAGTGTGTTCCTATTGACTCCCAATTTTTTAAAAATGTTATGCATTGTTGGCTGAGCGCGGTGGCTCAAGCCTGTAATCCCAGCACTTTGGGAGGCCAAGGCGGGTGGATCACGAGGTCAGGAGATCGAGACCATCCTGGCTAACACAGTGAAATCCCGTCTCTACTAAAAATACAAAAAATTAGCTGGGCGTGGTGGCGGCACCTGTGGTCCCAGGTACTCGGGAGGCTGAGGCAGGAGAATGGCGCGCACCCATGGGGCGGAGCTTGCAGTGAGCTGAGATCACACCACTGCCCTCCAGCCTGGGCGACAGAGCGAGACTCCATTTCAAAAAAATAAATAAAAATAAATAAAAATAAAAATGTTATGCATTGTAAATACAAGGCAGCTTGGGTATATGTCAGAATGTTAAAGTTTAGCATCTCTGAGTGATGAGATTATAAGTAGTATTAATTGCTATTTTTGTGTTGTCCTGCTTCTATATGTCCCATAATAAACATGTATTAATGTGCACTGCTGCTATATTAAGAAACAAACACAACAAGGCAATTTGTATTTGTTAATACAAAAAATGAACCCAGCGACAGGAAAAAAATAATCTGAGTCCTTATCCCTTCCCCTTGTGCAGTGTTCTTTGCACGGTAGAAGGTTAAGCTATTTAGGGAATGGAATCTATACGTACTCCCCGGGGAAGACAGCCCTCTTCCTACCAGCTGTCCCCTCTGAACCAAGGCATCTGCTTTGCAGACTTTCTGACCCCAGAATGCTTCTCTAAGCTTGGCTTGTTCACATGTCAGTAAACTCTTTGGTCCTTGGGGCTGAAAGAGATTGCTTTTCTTTTCACTACTAATTTAGAGAACAATTTTGAACAGTCTTTTGTATTCCCTTTCTTTCCTTCTGTAGTGAGCTCCTTCTACAAGTCACCTAGTTGGGAGGGCAGCAATAAGTGGCGACCACTTATTGTACGGCGATTTCAGTAGTTGTACCTACTGCAATAGGTTGTGACAGGACATTCTTTCTCAAAGTGCGGTCATTAACCTTGTCCCAAAAGGTAATCTTTTGGTTAGATAAATAATCTTGAACTTATTCCGCTTCGGGTATTAATCAAGTATTTGACGCTCCTTTTTCTCTTTAAAGGTATTGATTGAATGGCTCCTAATAATAATAATAATAATAATAATAATAAACCCAGACGCCCAACTCTCCCTTTATCCCATATCTTATCTCCCCTAATCCTATTAACCAGAGCTGAGATGCTATATAATTTCTGATACTTGTATCATTGTGCCTATTCCTTTTTTCACCTAACTTATTATGCTTTCAAGGCACCCTCCTCCTGCTCATCTTAGTTTCTTGCTCAGTTTTTATGTGTGTGTGTGTGTGTGTGTGCATGTATGTGTTTTAAAACACACAGCCAAACAGGCAAATAGTAGAACAATTAGATATGTTTCTGCATACTTGTTAATCTCTTTGGGTTTAAAAAGGTAAGACTCCTTATTCAGGTTATTTCATGAGCATTTCTATATTGCTCTTCTTTTGGTATCCTTAGATTCTGAGACGAAAATTAGGACATGTGGTTTGATAAAGCATTTTTCCCCTGATGTTTAAATATCTATTTGTTCAAAATACAAATAAGAGATACAAATTAAAGAATAATTTAGTTTAGAAGTTACTTGTGTTGATAATAATCAAGTGAGATAACATCTAGACCGTTTTAGGAAATCCGCAGCACCCGGCTATTGGATTGTTACACTTCGTTTGATGAGTGTGTGTGTGTGTGTGTGTCCTGGTGTATTATGTTCAGAGATGCTCAATCTACTTTGTATACAAGTAGCATTATATACATAATTCCATGGATATTATAATATGTAGTATCTCAAATCACAGTTTACATTTGCCTAATCAACTCATTAACTTATCAGCTCCAAACACATTTAACACTGAGCAGCAATTGTCCATGGCAGGCTATTGCTTGCTATTCTCAGCTGCTAGATGAAGGAATGCTAAAAAGAGCCTTTGTAGATTGGGAGACCTATGCTTGAAAAGAAATGACGCTGCCTGCAAGGAACACAGAGCAGGCGTTTTTAGAACAAGAGTTCCAGATTCCTGTGACTCAGGTGAGTATGTTACTCTCCTGCCTGCTCCAATGTTTATCTGATTATGGAAGTTGCTCATTAGAAATAACTTATTTTAAAAAGTGAACTCTAGGAAAACAAAAAGAAAAATAACTCAATTTCAGCACTCAGAGACAGCTTCTGTTGACATTTTGACTTATTATCTTTTAATAATTTTCTGTAGCTATATACAGGTTGTATTGAATATATAATTTTGTATCCCGCTTTTTTTTTTTTTTACTTAACATAAAATGTCAAGCATTTTTCTATTTAAATGCTCTCAAGGATATATTTTTTTTCACTGTGCAAACTCCAAAATGTTAGAGCTGTTTATTTTGCTAACCAGAGTTTATCAGGTGACTAAGGTAGTGCCTGCACACAGTAGGCAATTAATAGAGAGTAACCAAATGTTCATATATATTAATGAATGAGCTTTAATTAGCTTATTTACTCTTTAGTTGTGGACAATATTTTAAAATAAATAATATTGCCATGAACACTTTTGGGCATATTTAAAAATCACCTGCTTTCGGGGTTCTTTCCTGAAAATTGATTTCCTAAAATTATAACTACCAAGTCATACAGCACAAACTTTGTTACGGCCCTTGATGCAAACGGTTTTTCACTTACAGTGCCTAGCTTCAAGAAGACCCGTAGATTATGGATGAAAATAATTTCTATGGATAGAACACAAACAACCAGTTAATAAAATAATCAAACTATGACTTTGCTGAAATAATTTAACCAAGAGAGCTTACTAGTCAGAGATAATAAGAAACAGTTGCCCATGTGTCCACATGTTCATCCTACATTTAACATTAGGAGGATTCATTCATTTATTCAATAAATACATATTGTGTGCTAATAATGAATTATGTACTAAGCCCCGGGAAAAACCACAGTGAGGACTGTCTCTGGCTTTATGAGGCTTATAGCTGAGTTGGGGAGATAGAGGCCTCTGAAGAGGTAGGAGCCATCTGGGAGTATTGAGTCAGAGGGAGACCTCAGGGTTCATTTCTTTGAGTAATTTGGGGAAACCACATGTAATTTGCCTATTTCATAACATTTAGCGGTTCTTCTCTCAGGGAAGGGATATTCAACATCATCAGAATTTGGAGAGGAATGAGAGTTAGTGTAAAGCACATATGAATTCAAATCAACAGTTAGAAACGGAGGTCTGAATAGACTCAGTAGAAAAACTCCAGCAACTGGCTGGGAGCAGTAGTTCACACCTGTGATCCCAGCACTTTGGGAGGCTGGGGAGGGTGGATCACTTGAGGTCAGAAGTTCAAGACCAGCCTGACCAACATGGTTAAACCCTCTCTCTACTAAAAATATGAAAATCACCTGGGCATGGTGGCAGGTGCCTGTAATCCCAGCTACTGGAGAATCACTTGAACCGGGGAGGTGGAGGTTGGAGTGAGCTGAGATTGCACCACTGCACTCCACCTGGGTGACAGAGCGAGCTGCCATCTCAAAAAAAAAAAAAGGAGAAAAACTCCAGCAGCTCTAGCCTGGGCAACAGAGACTCTGTGTCTGAAAAAAGAGAGAAAGAAAGATGGAAAAGCTCCAGCAGAAGTCTTGGTGGTGATCGTTTAACTTCCCAAGGCCTTGGTTTTTCACCTATAAAATAAAGAATTAAAATTTCAAGCCCAGCTCCAACCCTCCTCAAAATCTAAGCTTCAGGGGTCTCTGCCTACTGGTTTAGAGATAACCTCCACGCTGCCTCATAATATTCACTGCTCTCTAAAGGTAGAACTTCAAGGTCATAGACAAATGAGACTTAAGAATCTTCCTGGCCCGGTGCGGTGTCTCACACCTGTAATCCCAGCACTTTGGGAGGCCGAGGCGGGCAGATCACAAGGTCAGGAGATCGAGACCATCCTGGCTAACACGGTGAAACCCCGTCTCTACTAAAAAATACAAAAAATTAGCCGGGCATGGTGGTGGGCACCTGTAGTCCCAGCTACTCGGGAGGCTGAGGCAGGAGAATGGCGTGAACCTGGGAGGCGGGGCTTGCAGTGAGCCGAGATTGCACCACTGCACTCTAGCCTGGGTGACAGAGTGAGACTCCGTCTCAAAAAAAAAAAAATCTTCCTGAGCTACCCCATGATTACCTTCTTCAAAATATTTGTCTTTATAATCAATTGGCAAAATCATGTCCCCATCTACCTTGTGCCCACTCATCTGAACAGCACATCCATTTCTCTCTGGTGTGTTGGCCACACTCAGCCCAGAGCATCCGGGAGCACATAGCTGATTCTCTGTACACTATTCCTCGGCTTAGAGTGTGCCTTAGAATGAAAAAATGGCAGATTTTTACTGTCGTGTAAATATTGATACATAACTTGTTTATTTGTTTGTTTTTGAGACAGAGTCTCACTCTGTTGCTGAGGCTGGAGTGCATGGCGTGATCTTGGCTCACCGCAGCCTCCATCTCCTGGGTTCAAGAGATTCTCAAGCCTCCACCTCTAGAGTAGTTGGGATTTTAGGTGCGTGTCACCATGCCCAGACAATTTTTGTAATTTTTAGTAGAGACAGGATTTCGCCATGTTGGCCAGGCTGGTCACAAACTCCTGACCTCAAGTGATACACCTGCCTCGGACTCCCAAAGTGCTAAGATTACAGTTGTGAGCCACTGTGCAAGCTGATACATTGTATCTCTCTCTCTTTTTTTGATGTAGAGTCATAGAGGATGCTTCATGCATGTCCCCTCCTAGATGAGCAGTAGCCTGGGACACTTGTTGGATGGTACTGAGAGGGTCAGGGATGGCCATCCCATGCCCTTGGTGCTAATGCTTAGTAACTGAAGGAAGTAGCATCTAGGGTAGAACAGAAATAAAATCAGATAAAACCATCTAGCTTCATTTGCCAATCTGAAGGATGCATGCACAGAAAATAGTCCAGCCAATAGGAGGGAAACCAGATGAGTCAAGAGGGTTGAGAGTGGCTGTGGGGGCCTCTGTAGCAGCCTTTTCCAGGCACCTTATCACCACTGGGGATGGCAGAGAGCTACCACTAAGGCAACAACTGGACCCAGCCAACTATTAACTGACTAGAACAGTCCTAGCAGGCAGGATCCTGACTGGCTGGAAGCCAGCAGCAGATTTCCCTGGAACTGTCACACCAGCTCAGAGCCAAGGAGCATACGGGGGAGCCCCTGAGTCATCTGTGTTCTGCTGAAGCGCTTCAAGAGACACTGTGCAATGCTCACAGTTGGGTATTGAGTGACACCAAATGACTTTGTTTGGCCTGCTGTATAAACTATCATTACAATAGATTTTACTTGATTGGAATACACTTCCTTAGGATACTGTGTCACTAGGAAGCTCATTAACAGGGAGTTGATGTCAGCCTTCAGGGCTGCTCAATGGATAACCTTTGTCCAACCATTCTGGACAGATGACCAGGATGACAGACCGCTAGACCGCTCTGGTTTGGAGGTCCTAACAGTCATTAAGGGAACGAATGAAGATGAGTTAAAAGAGAGAAAACGTCTCCTTCATGAGATGTTAGAAGAAACCGGCATTCCTTATATTCCCCTCCCCTCCTCGGGCCCACCCTCCCCACCCACTTAAAAGCCAGCAAGAAAGTGACGCCTCTACACAACCGTGATTATGCCAGGGAGGCTGTACAGTCACCTCACTTGTTCTTGTGTGTTTGGACAACTTGAACTTTTACTCTTTCTTCATGTTAATAACTCTAGGGCTAAATTAGTGCTCTGTACTGGTTTAAAAGTTTCCTGTGGGAACCTGCACCATCTCTTCTTGTACTAGCTGTACTTCCTTTAGTGAATAGTAGCAAATATGCTACCCAGTTTCAAAGCCATATTTGGTGACTTCTCTATGATCCAGTCAGAAGTGACAAAAGAGGTAATGTGGCCAGCTTTATCTGACTTTTGATAAGAAATTTAATTCTTTTTCAAGAAAAGTTTGCCAAATGTTTCCTTTAAAAAATAAATATATCGGCCGGGTGTGGTGGTTCACCCCTGTAATCCCAGCACTTTAAGAGGCCAAGGAGGGTGGATCATGAGGTCAAGAGATCGAGACCATCCTGGCCAACACGGTGAAAACCTGTCTCTACTAAAAATACAAAAATTAGCTGGGTATGGTGGCACGCGCCTACAGTCCCAACTACTCGGAGGATGAGGCAGGAGAATCGCTTGAACCTGGGAGGTGGAAATTGCAGTGAGCCGAGATCGCACCACTGCACTCCAGCCTGCCAACAGAGTGAGATTCTGTCTCAAAATAAATAAATAAATGAATAGCAAATGCCATTTTACCCAAATTAGTATAAGCTCTGTTTTGAATTTAGTGATGAATTGTTTACCTGAATGAAGATTTATTCAATAATCAACAAACATTAATTGATTTCTCACTGCTGGCTTAGAGTTGTGTTAAATCCTATGAGGTTTGTATTGATAAATGAGATAACTCTTGCTTTCAAATAACTCACAGTCTCTTGAGGGAGACATATTATAAAACATTAGTGTCACAGAGTGATTCATATTTGGGTGTAAGTAAGCACAGGGGCATATGGAGTTACCTTGGGGACTCTGGAAAGGGAACATCAGCCTCAGAAGAGAACCCACTGAAACGCCAAGGACTTCTACAACCACTTGTATGAATCCTTGTTTCTTTGAGCATATTGCATGGTCTCTACATGTTATGTGGGTTGATATCCCATTCTCTTCAGGTTTTTCCTCAAATATCACCCTCCTACTGAGGCCTTCCCTGACCACCCTATTTAAAATTGTACCCTCTGCGTGGGCCCCCACTCCATTTTCCCCAATCCTCTTCCATGTCTTTTTCTTTCTACGTAGCACCTGTCACTATCTGACATCATATCTATTTTACTTTTTATTTGTTATTATTATTATTAATCAACTATGTCCCTCTTCCCCTCACTAAAGAGGTAATCTCTAGTCTTTCACAGCAGTATTCTCAGCATCTGGAATCATGGCTGTCATAGAGGAGGTGCCCAATAAATATTTGTTGGCTGAAAGCAAGGATGAAAGTTGTATCATTTGTGCAAAGTCAAGAATATATCCAATGGCCTATGTGTTTTTCTTTTATTTTTTACATATCCAAAAATTTTAAGAAGAAAATATTAGATACAAGTGAGGAGAAAAAGAGTCATCTTGCAGCTGATAAATTAATACATGTTTATTGAGTGTCCACTGCATCCTAGGCATAGTGTTGGATTGTATGGTGAATATAATAAAGCCCAACAGAGATCTTTGCCTTCAAATATTTTACAATTTAATTGGGGAAGAACACATGAAACAATGTATGAAAAGATAAATAACAGGGTTTGAGGACCAATATAGAAAAAGAATATTGAGACATTTCTGGTAGAAAAAGAGAATTAGCTAAAGGAATATTGTCTTAGTCTGGTTTGCTATAACGAAAGTGTTATCGACTGGGTTGCTTATAAACAATAGGAATATATTGTCACAGGTCTGGAGGCTGGAAATTGGAGGCCATGGTGCTAGTAAGTTTGGGTTCTGGTGAGGGTTCTCTTCTAGGCTGCAGATTTCCTACTTCTTATTTTATGCTCATGTGGCGGAAAGAGGGTTACAGAGCTCTCTAGGGACCCTTATGAGGGCACTAATTCCATTCCTGAAGGCTCCACTCTTATGACCTTAATTATCTCCTACAGGCCCCACCTCCTACTACCATCACATTGGTGGTTAGGATTTAAACATATAAATTTGGGGGGACTCAAACATTCAGTCCATAACAAATATCGAATCAACTTTGGCTATGAGTTGACAAAGAGTAGGATTCTTCGTCAGGAAAAGTTTCCTGGAAAATACAAAACTTAACCTTTGGTGCACGATTTAAGGAGAAAGAGATGAGACCAATGGGGCAGGGATGATGGTGGTAGAGGGGTAGTGTGTGTCTGAGGGCACATCAGTTGTGGGGAAGACTGTGCAAAGTTGTGGCACTGGGAAGTGCACCATGGCATGAAACAGTCATTAGGTGTTTACCTGTGGGTTCTTTAGAAATGTTTTCTTGGGAAACTGTAAACTAAAATCTCATCCCAACGATACTATCTTTGCCCCAACCATTCTGAACTTTCTTGCTGCCTAAGAACATACATGATATTTTGAGAAAAGCCAACGGTAGTTGAGGGTCAAGCTGGGTAAATAAAGTGACTGATCAAACCAGGCAATACTGTTCAGGGCCTTACACTCCAGTTCTCATCTATCATTTCTCCAAACTACTTTTGCTAGCCCTTTGCATATGGAAATGTTTCCTCTGCTTCCTTATCTATTGGGATTTACCCCCTTTGAATTTAGATTACTTGTGATGGCAAGAAATTATTCCTGTGACTCAAGAACAACGTAGGACAAAGAACACAAATTCATCTTTTTTTTTTTTTTTTTTTGAGACGGAGTCTCGCTCTGTCGCCCGGGCTGGAGTGCAGTGGCCGGATCTCAGCTCACTGCAAGCTCCGCCTCCCGGGTTTACGCCATTCTCCTGCCTCAGACTCCCGAGTAGCTGGGACTACAGGCGCCCACCACCTCGCCCGGCTAGTTCTTTGTATTTTTTAGTAGAGACGGGGTTTCACCGTGTTAGCCAGGATGGTCTCGATCTCCTGACCTCGTGATCCGCCCGTCTCGGCCTCCCAAAGTGCTGGGATTACAGGCTTGAGCCACCGCGCCCGGCCCAAATTCATCTTTTAACTCCAATTTTTCATAAAATGCCATTGGAATTTTGCAGGTCATTATTTAATTATTAGATGAGCTTCATTGGCTTGGTCAAAGGAGGTATTTAACTTTGACCTTAATCAAAGGGAGCAGTTGGGAGGTGGCTCCATCTTGTGAACAGATTTGAAGACACTCAGTGACCTATTTCACTTCTCCCATCCCCTTATGCCCTGCTATACCCAAGTATACTCATCAGATAGACATTGGCCTCAGGCCTGAGTTCTCAAATACTCATATGACTGTCTATATTGATAGATAATCCCTGAAGTTTGCTTGCCTCTGCTTTCCTGGGAAGATATTATTTCCAAATTCTCCAGCATTTGATTTGTGTGTGTGTGTGTTAGAGGGATTATAATTGCTAAACCATGCCTATTTTACATATAAATGGAAAGGCCGGGCCAGGCATGATAGCTCACACCTGTAATCCCAGCACTTTGGGAGGCCGAGGTGGACAGATCGCCTGAGATCAGGAGTTTGAGACCAGCCTGACCAAAAGGGTGAAACCCTGTCTCTACTAAAAATACAAAAATTAGCTGGGCATGGTGGCAGGCTCCTGTAATCCCAGCTCCTCGGGAGGCTGAGGCAGGAGAATCACTTGAACTTGGGAGGCAGAGGTTGCCGTGAGCTGAGATCATGCCACTGCACTCCAGCCTGGGCACCAAGAGCAAAACTCCGTATCAAAACTACTAGTACTAATAAAATAAATAAATAAAGATCAATAATAGATTAAACATTTAGAATTCATGGAATTTCTTTCCTTTATAGAGACTTGAAGAAAATTTTGACAGGACCAAATACTAATGGATAACATTGAAAAGGCAGACTTGGTTACTGTGACTTTGAAAGTCATTCATCTCCATGTATCTAACCCAGCGTGGACTATCAGGGAGGGGAGAAGTCAGTGTAGATATCAGTTAGGGTAGAGTTTCACTAGCTGCTGACAAACAGGTTCTAAGTGCAAGGGATCACTTGGTAAGAACAGGCCTTGTGAAAGTGACAAGGTCAAGTTTCAGGAATGGCAGTTCAATGGTCACTTCGGCTCTTAACATCTGCAACTTACAGCCTGTAAGGCATGAAGGAGCCCACTAGTTATACAGTCCTGGAATTTATAAGGCATTAAAATAGAAAGGGAGCCAAGGAGGATAATTCATTTTCCCAAATTCACACTTAATTATTCTAGCATTTTTCATTGCTGCCTAATGTGGGATAGACTTGTTTCCAAGGTTGGGTTGTATATTCCTTGAATATAGGACAGCGTATTTGTACTCATTGGGTTTTAGCAAATGTTGCACCCAATGGAAACATTCAAAGATCTGCTGAGTTACTGCAGGGATTGACCATTTGTAATGGGCTATTACTGAGTCTCACAGTATCTGTAGAAACAGACAGAGGGCAGAAAAGAAGGAGGGGGAGAGCAAAGTACATACTGCTACACAAAACAACAAAAGACAAATTATTTTACAGCAGACTTTTCTACCCCACCACAGCTCTCATAGCTGTGCAAGTCATTTGGTTACGTGGTTTTAGTTCTTATTTGTGATTGCTGTCAGATCTATAATTTTAAAGGCAATGTAATAACTGGTGTTTAAACAGGAAAATAGAGACCGCGGTATTTGCAATGAAATGCAGGAAGGACAGGAAAACATGAGCTGGTTGGCATTTTGTAGATCATTATTGCCCTTGCTTAATAATGTAATAGATGCTTCGAAATTGCTTTGAAGTAGTTGCCAACTTCTTCACAGTGCTGTGAAATCTGATACTTCTGCCTTTAAACAGTGTGTGAAAGTGCAAATGGTAGTACTTGTGAATTCATTCAGCAACTTCCAAACTGTAGTCTGGGCAGGGAATGGGAATATGAAGACTGAGAAAGGAGGAGGAAATGGTCTCCGCAAGATTCCATGGTTGGATGTCAGATTTGGCTGACTTAGAGTTATGCAGACTTGAACTTTACAGAGATAAACAGTGGTCTCCCCAAAGGATCTAAAGGAATTAAAAGAAGGAACTTTGATCTTCTTAACAATTTCTATTTAATTTAATAAGCTCATGGTAGAGTTAAGTGAAAGGCAGCTCAACCCACATTTAACAAAAACACTTATTGGGATACCAAATTTAATAGATGGCTTTTAGAAGGTGGAAATTTGTATCCAAATCATAAAGGGAAGTAGGTCAGAAGAATATTTCTTGTGCTTGAACTGAGATGACTACAGCAGAAGACTGGCCCAGTCTTTTGTGGAAATAGTTTTCTGTTATCTGACTTCCCTTCCTGAGCAGGTGGTCCATGTGCTGAAGTTTTCAAAAATGTCAAGAGGCATTTTTATAAGTGTCATAAATGTCATACAGGAAACTAGGGAAGCTTTCTTCGCAGAGCTGTGTTATGACCTTGGCTATACACGTAATCCCTGTTGCATTCAGGGAGAACATGATAACTAGATTTTTGTCCTTGCCCAATTTGCCTGCTAACCAAGTGGGTTAGAACAAAGGTTGACTGCCTGCCTGCTCACTGCCTTCTGCATTGTGTAAGAGAGAAGTCTGAATCTGTGGCTTTATATATTTCTGAAGCAACAAGCTACTAAGTTAGAAGAGCAGAGTGATGGCTTTCTTGTGTCACCAACTGGGACATTCAAAGTAGTCATGTATTAAAATCAAGAAGGCTTTATTTGAATACTGGTGAAGAACAGTAAAGTTTCCTTGCAAGAGTGTATCATATAGGGAGAGTGTAGATCTCCATAAAACTTTCCTCAATAAAGGAAATATTCTATATTTGCATTGTCCAAGCATGGTAGCCACAAGCCACATGTGACTACTGAACCCAAAGAACTGAATGTTTAGTTTTACTTATTTATAATTCACTTAAATTTAAATAGCCCCGTACGTTTGGTGGAGTCTATATTGGACAGCACAGTCCTAGAAAAACAGCAGCAGGAACGTGATCACCTGCTTCATGTACAATTTAAAATTGCGGAGACAATGTTCAGTTTATGTTTTTAACGTATTGGGAGTTTCCATTAATTTTTCTCGTGAAGCTGCAAGGCTGATCATAAAATAAGACATGTTTCTGCAATATAAGACTCTCATTAAAAAAAGAAAAGAAAAGAAAAAAACCCTGAGGTTACAGGTGTTCCTGGAGAAAGACTGATGATTATTTCTTGGCCAACGATTTGCTGTGATGAAAAGTGGTATGTTTCAAGCATTTTACCACTACCAGTCATTTTTGGATGCTGGGTTTCTGCACTTCCGTCAGTGTTGGAGAGCTGTCTAACTCCTTTCCAAGCCACATATTAGGAAAACAATAACAGATAGAGGAAGATGTGCTCAGTGTGAGAAAACGCTGAACAGGGCAGGTCCCAACTTGCTACCAGGTCAGTCCATACGTGACTGTACATCACTTATTTGGAATTTGGAACATGCTGTCTTATGGAAGCACGTTCATAATTTGCTAGTTTCCAAGGCTCATCCATGGTAGTCGATTTTGCCCATGATGGGGCTGAAGAGTGGTATATTTATAATACAAATATCAGAAAATACTTCTGTGGAAGAGAAGTTAATGGAAGCCCACATCAAAATCCAGCAATATTAATTCACTAATACTACTCTCCATAAAGAAATAAACATTACATAGAAACTAGTTTTTGTTTTGTTTTGTTTTTAAGTGTTGACTGCTCAGTGAAAAGCAGATTAAGCTTAGAATTAGAGGGAAACTTCTGGGGACATTCTAAAGAAGACATTTTGAATATTCTGGGCTCATTTTTAAGGGTGTTTGCATTTATTTATCCTAACCCTATATTTTGCTCCAAATATTTCATTTCACAGTTGATGGTTTAGATTTTCATATTTGTAGGCATGTTAATAATGCTGTTCTTAGACTCCCTAAGTAGCCTTATTTTGATTTGTGAGTGGAACAAAGAGAAGGAGAGAAAGAAAAATTGAGAGGAAGAAAGGAACTGATATATAATGGACAGAAGTTGAAAGAAAGAAAAAAGGACAATGTCAAAATTTAGGATGGCTGCTGGAGGTGAAATTCACAGACTTGTGAATAATAATAACCATCCTCCACTGAGAGAGCATGTCCACCCATCACCCGGAGCTGGACTAGATCATTTACATTAATTATTTCATGTAATTCTCATGACAACCATCTGAAGCAGGTAGGTGTTTTCCCTTTATTGCTCAGATGGAGAAACCGAAGTTTAGAGATTAAACAGCTCACTCAAGGTATATCCCACCCCCTCCAGGTAAAAGCAGCCTGGATTTACACCAAGCCTCCTGACTGCCAAAACCTTTGCCCCTTCCATTACGATAGACTTAGTGCTACCCTGTGTGGGGTGAGAGATGGAAAGGTGGGTGACCGTGGGGTGTAGGAGTCTTTTGAGAAGGATTGAAAAGAGGTGCTGAAGGGGAGTGTTAAATTGATTTCTGGTGCCAATCACCAAGTCCCCAAGAGAGCTTAGGAAACGAGTTAAAAGCAGGTGAGGAGTGAGGTGGGATTGATTGCAAGACCATTGGCTGGCAGCAGGTTTCCAAGTTTTAAGGAGCCGGGGTTCCAAATGCAGCGAATGCCTCTTCTGTTGGCGTTAATGAAAGCTCCTTACCACAGAGGAAGCAGCTGAGACAATTTGCAAACGCTGACTGTTAGATCCATTGCTGGGGGTGTGTGGAATAGTTTGTGGTCTTGCAATGCTCACCTTTTTCAGGGAATTTGCTTCAGAGAGTGTTCTCTGTGATCTCAAAGAGTAAACAATACAACATGGTATGTTCATTCAAGCAATCCACCCTTTTTGGGTGTGTGCTACACAGCATGAATTCTTCTACATTCCACAAAGATTTAATGAGCATCTACTATATCCTGGGCTCTCAATATTACCCAGTGGGAACGTCAGCTCCACATACAGGACAATGTCTTCAGAAAGTCAAATTTTAATTTACTTACCCCCTTACTTTAATACAGGCTCCCTCTACTTTTTATACCACAATGCTGTGGTATTAAAATGCTTCTTAAAAGGAAATGAGAGCATTTTCCTTGTAGTGTATTTATAACTTCCTCTAGATTTAGGGCTTGACATAGCTGAGTAGAAAACTAAATATAACCCCTGTTTGTATTTTCCCTCCTAAGCCTATTGGGCATTAAAAAGGAAGGATGAGAATATGAGCTTTGTGAAAAAGGCTTCCAGTGTTAATGAGCAGCTGTATGTATCTCAGGGAAACAGTTTGTTACTAAAAATAGAGTCTATCTAACTATAGCAACTCGAGCATTTAATATCCAGATTCTGCATGGGCAGAAATAAATTCCAAAGGAGTATATGATTAAGAAGTGGTAGTGCTGAAGTTATCAGAACTGTGGCCCCATATCTAAGGTTGCATCAGTCTGCTCATCGGCTTCCGTCAATTGTGCTTACTGCATTCACAGGAGATTTTCCTAGTCTCAGAGACAATTAAAAATTAGTGTGCAACAATAAAGCTAAAAGGAAAAACAGTGCACAGAGGCTATTTTTAGCACCCTGAGCCAAATTGTTAAACTAACAACCCCCCCCTCCACCGCCCCACTCACACACACACACACACACACACAGACAGATACAGGGAGTGAGTAGAAAGAAAGGAAATGTAACTGCTCAAAGAGAAAGATAATGTAAGCTTCTTGGTGTGTAGCCATAGTTTGCTAAAGATGCAATATATGTACAGAAGGACATTCAGGGTCTTAGTTTTAAAATGACCATCTCTGTGTTTTATTAATACTTGTTAAATTAAATTAATATCTATAGAAAGCTGCCTTCTAAGATGAATTAGATCTTTTGACTGTGTTTTTGTTTTTGTTTTTTTTGCTGTTAATCAGTGCTTTGGTCTGAACTGTGTCTACCTTTCAAATTCATATGTTGAAGCCCTAACTTCCAATGTGGTGATGTTTAGAGGTGGGGACTTTGGGAGATAGCTAGCTTTAGATGAGGTCATAAGGTTGAGATCCTCAGGATGACACTAGTGCCCTTATTTATTTATTTATCTTTTGTCAGTTTTATTTATTTGGTGTTTTTTTCTTTCTTTCTTTTTTTTTTTTTTTTTTGAGATGGAGTTTCGCTCTTGTTGCCCTTGCTGGAGTGCAATGGCGTGATCTCAGCTCACTGCAACCTCTGCCTCCCAGGTTCAGGTGATTCTCCTGCCACAACCTTCCTGAGTAGCTGGGATTACAGGCATGTGCCACCATGCCCAGCTAATTTTGTATTTTCAGTAGGGACGGGGTTTCTCCATGTTGGTCAGGCTGGTTTTGAACTCCTGACCTCAGATGATCTGCCCACCTCGGCCTCCCAAAGTGCTGGGATTACAGGCGTGAGCCACTGCTCCTGGCCATTTATTTTGTTTTTAAAATTTTTTATTTCCGTAGGTTTTTGGGGAACAGGTGGTATTTGATTACATGAGTAAGTTCTTTACTGGTGATTTCTGAGATTTGGTATACCCAAGCATTATACACTGAACCCAATTTGTAGTCTTTTTTCCCTCACTCCCGTCCCACCCTTTCCCTCTGAGTCCCCAATATCCTTTGTATCATACTTATGCCTTGGCATCTTCATAGCTTAGCTCTCACTTATAAGTGAGAACACATGATGTTTGATTTTCCATTCCTGAGTTATTTCACTTCAGATAATAGTCTCCAGTTCCATCCAGGTTGCTGCAAATGCCATTAATTTTTTCCTTTATATGGTTGAGTAGTATTCTATCATATATATATATATATATATAAAATCTCAATTTTTATATCCACTCATTGACTGACAGGCATTTGGGGTGATTCTGTATTTTTGCAATTGCAAATTGTGCTGCTATAAACATGCGTGTGCAAGTATCATTTTCGTATAATGACTTCTTTTCCTCTGGGTAGATACCAAGTAGTGGGATTTCTGGATCAAATGGTAGTTTTCGTACTTTAAGGAATCTCCATACTGTTTTCCATAGTGGTTGTATTAGTTTACATTCCCACCAGCAGGGTAGAAGTGTTCCCATTACACTGCATCCATGCCAACATCCATTATTTTTTAATTATGGCCATTCTTGCAGGAGTAATGTGGTATCATATTGTGGTTTTGATTTGCATTTTCCTTATCATTAGTGATGTTGAGCATTTTTTTTCACATGTTTTTTGGACATTTGTGTATCTTCTTTAGAGAATTGTCTATGCATGTCCTCAGCCCACTTTTTGATGGCATTTTTTTTCTTGCTAATTTGTTTGAGTTCATTGTAGATTCTGAATATTAGTCCTTTGTTGGATGTATAGATTGTGAAGATTTTCTCCCACTCTGTGGGTTGTCTGTTTACTCTGCTCACTGTTCCTTTTGCTGTGCAGGAGCTCTTTAGTTTAATTAAGTCCCATCCATTTATCTTTGTTTTTGTTACACTTGCTTTTGGGTTCTTGGTCATGAAGTCTTTGCCCAAGCCAATGTCTAGAAGGGTTTTTCTGATGTTATGATCCAGAATTTTTCCATCATTCTTCACAGAACTAGAAAAGACAATCCTACAATTCATATGGAACCAAAAAAGAGCCTGCATAGCCCAAGCAAGACTAAGCAAAAAGAACAAATCGGGAGGTATCACATTACCTGACTTCAAACTATACTATAAGGCTATAATCACCAAAACAGCATGGTACTGGTATAAAAAATAGGCACATAGACCAATGGAACAGAATAGAGAACCCAGAAAGCAACCCAAATACTTACAGCCGATTGATCTTTGACAAAGCAAACAAAAACATAAAGTGGGAAAAGGACACCCTATTCAACAAATAGTGCTGGGGATAATTGGCAAGCTACATGTAGGAGAATGAAACTGGTCCTCATCTCTCACCTTATACAAAAATCAACTCAAGATGGATCAAGGACTTAAATCTAAGACACTAGTGCTCTTATAAGACAAAGAGAAACCAGAGTCCCCTCTCTTTCTCTCCACATCATGTGAGGACACAGCAAGAAGGCAGATGTCTACAAGCCAGAAAGATGATGTCACCAAGAACCAAATCCACCAGCATCTTGATATCACATTTCTAGCCTCTAGAACTGTGTGAAATAATTGTCTGTTGTTTAAGTTACTCCAACTGTGGTATTTTGTTATATCAACCTGAGCAGACTAATAAAACTTGCATTGCCACTGTTGAGTTGAAAAATTATATGGTTATGGCTCAGTAATCAAGAAATGGCCAATTGAACATTTTGTCCCCTCTCCATATTCTTTTTTCCTCCCTTATCAGAGGTTGAAATCTTTTGGAAATGTCAACTGGTAAAGACATCTCTGAATACATTCTCTGATCCTAATTGGCCTGGACTTGATACAATGTTTAAGGCATTTTCACGACGCATATATTTTAAACGTTTAATTAAAAGGCAAGACCTGAAGTGCTGAGCATTTCTCATTTTATGGCAATTAAGTACTAAAAAGAGGAAGATCTAGACTGCCAATGTTTAAACTACCTATGGCCACATCTTTGTTTTGAAATAACAATTGTTATGATCTTGGCAATGGAGCATGATCTAGTTCCATACATATAGTTAAATACATTAAGGAAGAATTCCAGCATGGTAAAGCTTACTTATAATGTATTTGCCTAATGCCCTTCTTGTAACAACACCAACAACCACCAAATTATCTTGAGAAATTAAAATGTAGTGAAAACTTTAAAAGAATATAATCATTCCTCAACTTCACACATTAAGTCATTTTAAGTTGTATTTTGGGCTAAACTTATAGTGTCAGGCATAATCGCGCCCTTTACTGATGGAGACACTCAATCAGAGAAGTTCAAGTTGAGATAATTTATTCCTCTGTGTTAAATGTTTCCTCAGAAATTTTAAAAGAACAGCTATCCATTTCTGGAGAATTTAATGCTATTATTCTTTTCTTTTCTTTTTTTTCTTTTTCTTTTTTTTTTTTTTGGAGACGGAGGAGTCTCACCCTATGCCCCAGGCTGGAGTGCAGTGGCCGGATCTCAGCTCACTGCAAGCTCCGCCTCCCGGGTTTACGCCATTCTCCTGCCTCAGCCTCCGGAGTAGCTGGGACTACAGGCGCCCGTCACCTCGCCCGCCTAGTTTTTTGTATTTTTAGTAGAGACGGGGTTTCACCGTGTTAACCAGGATGGTCTTGATCTCCTGACTTCGTGATCTGCCCGCCTGGGCCTCCCAAAGTGCTGGGATTACAGGCTTGAGCCACCGCGCCCGGCAACGCAATTATTCTTAAATTCTACTGATGGACTTTTTTGTAGTGTTGAAGTACTCTCCTTGCAATTTCTTCTGAGGAAGAAATTTCACCACTATTCTCAGATGTACCTATCCAAACATGAATGTAAACAAGGAAGCATTTACAACAATGTATATCGTTGCAATCTTTTTAGTTAAAATGGAATGAAATGAAACAATATAAAACCATTTTAAACTGTCTGCTTCCTCCACCTGCAGACCCTTAGGGTAGATGGGGGTAAATTTTGTCAATCTATTTTCCAGATTTAAATGTTTAAATGCAATGTGAATAATATTAAATTAAACCATATGAAATTTCTCTTTTTATGGGTCAGAAATGGTCAAATATTGGCCATTTCTGATGGTCTCACTTAGAATGGTTATTTTTCGGTTTGTATTGCTCAGGGTGATTGCAAAAGGGATCAGTAGTGGCTCAGGTATTATGTTAGGCTGTTATTGCATTGCTATAAATAAATACCTGAGACTGGGTAATTTGTAAAGAAAAGAGATGTAATTGGCTCACAGTTCTGCAGGCTGTACAGGAAGCAGGGTGCTGGCCTTTGTTCGGCTGCTAGGGAGGCCTCAGGAAGCTTTTACCTATGGCGGAAGACCAAGTGGGAACAGGCATATCACATTGTCAGAGCAGGGGAATGGGAAGTGCCACACTTCACAACAAACAGGTCTCGTGACAACCCACTCACTATGGCAAGGACAGCCCCCAACCATAAGGGATGTGCTCCCATGACCCAAACACCTCTCACCCGAGCCCACCTCCAACATTGGAGATTACAACTCAACATGAGATTTGGGCGAGGACAAATATCCAAACTATATCAGACATTTTAACTTTTCTCTATGCCCCACCCCCACCACCTCCACACACCTCTTTACTACTATAGCTATTGACATTGACACAACTACTGACAAAGATTCTTTCCCTGGCCAAACTCTAGCCAGCATCCTCTGAGTCGAGGCCTTAGCCTTGGCCTATAAAGATTTGCACAAGTCGTAACATAGTTTCAAACAGTGCAAGCTGAACCCTAAGATGACCCCAGCACCCCTTGAAGTGTCCAGCTGAGAAACTGAAGGCTGCCAAAATAATCTTTCTTTCTTTCCTTCCTTCCTTCCTTCTTTCTTTCTTTCTTTCTTTTCTTTCTCTCTTTCTTTCTTTCTCTCTCTTTTTCCTTCTTTCTCTTTCTTTCTTTCTCTTTCTTTTCTTTCTTTCTTTCTTTCTCTTTCTCTCTCTTTCTCTCTCCTTCCTTCCTTCCCTCCCTCCCTCCCTCTCTCTCTCTCTTTCCTTCCTTCCTTCCTTTCCTTCCTTCCTTTCTTTCTTTCCTTCATTGTCTTTCTTTCTTCTCTTTCTTCTTTCTTTTCTTTCTTTCTCTCTCTCTTTCTTTCTTTCTCTCTTCTTTCTTTCTTTCTTTCTCTTTCTTTTCTTTCTTTCTTTCTTTCTCTCTCTTCTTTCTTTCTCTTTCTCTCTCCTTCCTTCCTCCCTCCCTCCTCTCTCTCTCTCTTTCCTTCCTTCCTTCCTTCCTTCCTTTCTTTCTTTCCTTCATTGTCTTTCTTTCTTTCTTTTTCTTTCTTTCTCTCTCTCTTTCTTTTCTTTCTCTCTTTTTCCTTCTTTCTTTCTCTTTCTTTTCTTTCTTTCTTTCTCTTCTCTCTCTTTCTTTCTCTCTTTCTCTCTCCTTCCTTCCCTCCCTCCCTCCCTCTCTCTCTCCTTCCTTCCTTCCTTCCTTTCCTTCCTTCCTTCCTTTCTTTCTTTCCTTCATTGTCTTTCTTTCTTTCCTTCTTTCTTTCTTTTTTTTTTTTTTAAGATGGAGTCTCGCTCTTGATGCCCAGGCTGGAGTGCAATGTCACGATCTCCGCACACTGCAACCTCCACCTTACAGGTTCAAGCGACTTTCCTGCCTCAGCCTCCCAAGTAGCTGGGACTACAGGTGCTTGCCACCATGCCCAGCTAATTTTTGTATTTTTAATAGAGACGGGATTTTGCCATGTTAGCCAGGCTGGTTTCGAACCCCTGACCTCAGGTGATCCACCCACCTCAGTCTCCCAAAGTGCTGAGATTACAGGCATGAACCAACGTGCCTGTCCAAGAATTTACTATTTTTTTCCAGTCAACACCTGAAGATAGGGCCCCTGTCTCCCAGCCTCTGTGGGAGGGTAGGAGCCTAACTTTAGTAAATGTCAGTAACCAGATGGTTTCACATGGAATGATGCCTCCCTCCCTGCTTTTTGTAATTTTCACTTCCCTAACTCTTCTGAGTCCTTGGTCACCCTTCTCCTTTTTCCCTCTTTCTCACTTTAAAACACCCAGCTACCGCTGTACAAATCAAGGTGGAGTTCAGTGCAGTAGTGTAGTACTGATTAAAATCTATCCTTACCACTCTGACTAGTGTCCAGCTTTGTTCATCTTTGATACCACATACTTCCTGTATATACTCAGATTTCATTGAAACCCCAAAATGGGAAGGGGGAAATGGAGGAAATAACAGCAATAACAGTTCTTATCATCGCAAGAATTAAGGGTCCGTGGCATAGATAACTTGGGTCTTAGACTACATTTTATTCCTGGTGCAAATGTCCATAGGTTTTTCTTGCATAAAAGGAAGGGTAAGTACAGTTGCCATTGTTATGGGAATAACCTGGAATTGGCTCTGACTTATTAAAGGATCCAATCATTTTCTAATTTCAGTAATGATTTATTTCCAAAATATCTTGTGCTTGACTAATATTCATAGTGTCACAGCCTCAGGATTGAGAACGCCTGGTATTGCCTACCAGACCATGGGAAAAAGGGTATAATTCTAAGACTTTTTGCATGTGCCCTTAGGAGCATGTTGAAAGGGGCTACCCAGGAACTCTCAGGATGTCCATGAGTTCCACATGTAGAGGAGACCTCTTTCAGTTTGGATGCAATCTGGAAATTAATGTCAGTTGCTTTAAAAGTCCTCTGAAATGCTGTAGCCTCTCAGAGGCTGGACAGGACTCCAACGATATAGTGACTCTAGGTGCAGAATAAAGGCAGACTTTGAGTGCCTTGCAAGCTCAATGACCATGTCCATGTTGACAGGTGGCTAGCATTTCAGGAGGCATTGAATGAAAGCAATCATGGTAGGAATAAGATTGCTAAAGACTGTGTACTTAAAATTGCCACTTAAAGCAACTGCAGACTGAGAATCATTTGCAGCCAATATTAAATGGCTTGCTACAAAGAAAGAACACACTGGTGCAAATAGGTTTAGAGCCACTAGAAATAGGTCTTTAGGCAGCAGAATTGAGACCGTGATAGCGAGAGAGGATATGGACAGGCTAAACCAGGGCAGTATCCTTTTCTGGACCTGGCTAAGAATTTTTATCAATTCCTTTGTAAGAAAGGTTGAGAAGTGAATACCAGAACTTTATAGTATGGTAATTGTAATTTGTTTTTTGGGTGTGGTGGCAGCTGTGGCACTGCTGTGACTGGTGTGTGTGTGTGTGTGTGTGTGTACATGCTTATATTAATTAGTAGTCTCCCTCTGAATTTGTATTTTGTCACTTTCAATAGATTCGTTATAAAATCTTGAGTTAAAGAACCCGTTCAGATATTTTTATACACATATCAGTACCAGGTGGAATGCACTGATACATTCATATGAGTTTCAGATCCTCTGAGGAGGCTGACCACATACATAGCTCTCCTCCCAGAGTGTGCCCAGATAAGCTTGCTCCACCCTGGGCACAGTCTATGTTGCATGAGTCAGCAGCACTCTTGCTAGTGGTCCTGCATGAATTGTTTATATTTGGCAGAGATAGGGAAGGAAATCCATTTGCATATTTTCTTTTTCCTCAAAAAAGTTTCAGGAGAGAATCAAATTCTTAAGGCTTTCAAAATAGCAATATAAATGAAGTGATGATATGATTGAATATAGAGAAAGACTTGAGTTTTCGGAGCAAATATGTGGGCTACTACTTAAAAAAAAAGAAGGCGATTCCTCAAGGATCTAGAACTAGAAAAATACCATTTGACCCAGCCATCCCATTACTGGGTATATACCCAAAAGATTATAAATCATGCTGCTATAAAGACACATGCACACGTATGTTTACTGTGGCACTATTCACAATAGCAAAGACTTGGAACCAACCCAAATGTCCATCAATGACAGACTGGATTAAGAAAATGTGGCACATATACACCATGGAATACTATGCAGCTATAAAAAAGGATGAGTTCATGTCCTTTGTAGGGACATGGATGCAGCTGGAAACCATCATTCTCAGCAAACTACTGCAAGAACAGAAAACCAAACATTGCATGTTCTCACTCATAGGTGGGAATTGAACGATGAGATCACTTGGACACAGGAAGGGGAACATCACACACCGGGGCCTGTTGTGGGGAGGGGCGGGAGGAGAGATAGCATTAGGAGATATATCTAATGTAAATGACGAGTTAATGGGTGCAGCACACCGGCATGGCACATGTATACATATCTAACAAACCTGCACGTTGTGCACTTGTACCCTAGAACATAAAGTATAATAAAAAAAATTACCCAATAATTTATTAAACATTTATTACAGGCCGACCTAATTACATAATTACAATGCGTAATTATAAATAAAATAAAATGAATAGAATTAAAAAAAAAGAAACTCCAAAAAGAAGCTAGTAGAAGACCAATAAAATCTAATTGAAGACTTAAGATTAAGTCAGCATTAAATCATCAGGCTGTGTCTCTCTCTTTCTTTTTCTCTCTGAATTTCAATTTCCCAGTCGGACAATGAGAAATTATGTTAACAAAAAGAAAGCATGAACTCCACTTGGTTTTTTCTACTCCAGGCAAAGCTGAGTCTGATCCTTACCAAGACTCCTACAATGAGGTGATCTATCCTCAGGGTGAGACACAAACTCATTTTGGTGAAAACTTTCCTGATGTACACATGTAATCAAACTATTAAAGTGGTATCTAGGACAAGAATTTTGTTTCTATTTTTTGTAAACTAGAAGTGAATCATCCCTCAATGTTGGTGGCAGCAGTTTCTTTGGCATTTTTCTAGGCGGAGCCTCTGCCTTGCCCTGTGCCTGGACTGCAAGCAGAGCTCAAAAGGAAACTCAGGGCAAGGTGCTTGGGCAGCTGTAAGCGGAACAATCACTAGAATCAGTCACACTGCAGCATGATGATCCTAAAAGGCATCATTTAATAATCCCTAAAACTATTTTTGGAACAAGACAGGACATGAATACATAAAACAAAAATAAAAATATACATTTAACACTTATGCACAGTTTAAGCAATTTGTGATGAACAGAAGACAGGATAGAAAGAAAAAAAACTCCAACCTGCTCCTCTAGCATGAGAGACTTCCTTTTAGAGCCCTGTGTTTTAAAGACTCTAACGGAGAGATGTGACCAGATGCATGAAGTAGAGGTAAGAGACATCAAACCTAGAGAAACAAGATTATTTAGTGTAAAAGAAACATCTTTTAGGGCAGAGCAGTGTCGGAGGGGCTCTTGTTTCCAGAGCAAAGGTTTTTACATTTTTTGAGGTCTCTTTGGAAGTCTGGCAGAGCCTATGAATTCCTTCTCAGAATAATATTTTAAAATTATATAAGACAACACATAGAATTATAGAGATTAATTATCCCAGAATGTGATTATCAAAATACTGAAATTTATCATCTAGTAATATATGTATTTCTTTTCTTTTCTTTCTTTCTTTCTTTTTTTTTTTTTAGACAGGGCCTTACTCTGTCACCTAAGCTGGAATGCAGTGGCATGATCTCGACTCACTGCATCCTCCAACTTCTGGGCTCAAGGTATCTTCCCACCACAGCCTCCCAAGTAGCTGAGACCACAGAAACGCACCATCACACCTGGCTAATTTTTGTATTTTTTGTAGAGACAGGGTTTTGCCATGTTGCCCAGGCTGGTCTCAAACTCCTGACCTCAAGTGATGTGCCCACCTTGGCCTCCGAAAATGCTGGAATTACAGGCGTGAGCCGCTGCCCCTGGCTAATATATGTATTTCTTAATAAACTAATAACAAGATTTAGCAGCAGGTCTGAACTTCCAAAATTTTGTAGTCATGAGACTACACAAGGGAGATTCCAGATCTCTGTGCAGTCGTAGCGTAGTATGAAAATGTCTGAGACAGCTGTTGCTGACAGAGTCACAAGCCCTGCTCCTGTAAGTCTGGCTTATAGCTTCCTTTCACCACTGAAGGAAATGCTAAATTTCAGCTACACGTTAGTAGGTCCGATAGAGGTTGAAGAAGCAATTTAACAGATAGACAATAAATAAGCAATTTTTCCCCTCTCCAATTTCATAGGTCAGCCTGAGTTCTCTCCAGGGACCTCTGTTGGCCACCCTTTCCTTATTCCTTTAGACAGTATCTGACTGGTAACTTTAGAAAAAGGAACTCAGCTCAGCTCAGCCTCTTGCAGGGCTCTCTTTCTCTCTCTAGCCTGTCTGCACAATGCTGACTTTCCCATCCACTCTCTGTCCTGCTGGAGCAGCACACCCCCATAAGGGGGACCTGCAGTTGACCCAGTGGCAAATCTGTCTCTTTCAGAGGTGGATGTCTAACGTCTTCCACAGTGGTACTAAGCCCTGTGTTCCAACCTAGCTTTTGTTGGTAATAAATTTGCCATTTTGATCTTCGAATGTCTGCTATGCCCTGCTGCCTCTGTTGACCTCACATTGGATCCCCAGCCAGCTCTAGAGTGCTGCTGAACTGCTGTGATGGTTAATTTTATGTGTCACCTTAACTGAGCGAAGGGATGCCCAGATAGCTGGTAACACATTTCTGGGAGTGTCTGGGAGGATGTTTGCAGAAGAGATTGGCATTTGGATCAGTAGGCTGAGTGAAGATTGCTGTCCCCAGTGTGGGTGGGCACACTCAAACCGTTAACAGCCTGAATAGAACAAAAAGGTGGAGGAAAGGCAGATTGCTCTCTGCTTGCGCTGAGACATCCATCATCTCCTGCCTTCAGACATGGACATAGACACTGGTACTCGTGGTTCTCGGGCCTTCAGACTTGGACCAGAACTACACTATTGGCTTTTCTGGGCCTCCAGTTTGTAGAAAACAGATTGTGGGACTTCTCAGCCTCCATAATCACGTGAGCCAATCCCTGATTTGAAACTTTTTCTATATATGTATGTATTACTGTTGGTTGTGTTTCTCTGCAGAACCCTGAACAATGCAAACGCATGGAGTTTGGAGACAGCTTGGATGCAAAACCAATCTCTACTATCACTCACATTGGACTTTGGAAACTTTATCTTTCTCTCTTAGTTTCTTCCTAAAATGGGGGTGATGATAGAACCCACCATGTAGGGTTGTGTAAGAAGTTAGTAAGTGAACTCGCAGAATGGTTTTAGAAAAATATGGAGAACCTAAGACATGCTCCCAAGAGGTTAACTGCTTCTGCATGGGGTGTGGAGAAATGTATGCCTCCAGTCTCAGTACCTTCTACTTGTGATCTAAAATATCTGCTTGCCTGCATGGATAAGGTAAACTAAATACCTACCAGATTATATTTATTTGTGCTACTTAAATGTAACTCAAGAGTTGAACTTTGCCCATTATTATGGAGATATTATCTCTGCTTCCTTTTTGGCATGTACATACTGATAGGGCTGTGTTGTTATTAACATAGTGAGGTATTAGCCAGAACCCTATGAAATGGACAGTATTATAGGCCCCAAATGGTTAAATCAGTAATAGCGTGTGATTTAACCTAGTACTTCCATACTAATTGTTAAATAGCCACTCACTGCCTCTCAGTCCTCAAGAGACTCTACCTCCTCCCCAGGACTTTCTGAATTTCTCCAACTAAAAGGGTCCGCAGGATCTTGCTGTAGTGCTTAGGTCATTTGGTGTCCTTATTGTTATTAAAGGGAAGGCTCCTGAGAGTCTGTTATGTATTATTTGATGACTTGTGCTAGATTTTGAGACTGTGTAAGGCTCTCAACTTACAGTTTGGACTTCAGTGTTCCTAAGCAATCATTAAAAAAAAAAAAAAAAAAAAGGCCAGACGCAGTGGCTCACGCCTGTAATCCCAGCACTTTGGGAGGACAAGGCAGATGGATCATGAGGTCAGGAGATCAAGACCATCCTGGCTAACACGGTGAAACCCCATCTCTACTAAAAATACAAAAAATTAGCCATGTGGTGGTGGCGGGAGCCTGTAATCCCAGCTACTCGGGAGGCTGAGGCGGGAGAATGGCATGAACCCGGGAGGCGGAGCTTGCAGTGAGCAGAGATCGTGCCATTGCACTCCAGCCTGGGTGACAGAGCAAGACTCTATTCAAAAAAAAAAAAAAAAGGATTCAAAGCCTACTTTAAAGCATCCATGATATTTCTTGAACTCCTGTGTTGTGTCCCTATACGTCTAATTATCTCAGCTCTCAAACGTGTAAGACTTAATGTCTAGTTCTCTTAGGAGAAGAACAGAGTGAGGACTGATTTAGCAGAGGCTCTAAAAGGATTATCAGCAGGCACATGGCTCCAAGAGCCCACCAGCTGAGCACAACCTCCTTAGGTTGTGAAGTCCCTGTGCCTGGTAAAGGGAAACAGAGTGAAGTGGAGGATCGTGTTATAGTGTTACCTCCTGGCACTGTGGTAGGTCATCTCATGCACACAACCCATCTGACAGCTGAGCTCACTCAGGAGAGCAGAACACAGAAGAATTATTTTGACATTTAAGAACCTCTAGAATTTGGCTCTATCTCCTAGTCTCTTCTCCAACAGGTTGTCCCATGCAGGTTTTCACCTTTGCGTTCTCAGTACCTTTTCTTCCTCCTGAAGTGCCTTTCCTTTCCACCATTCACTGCGGAAATGTACAACCCAGCCAAAGTGCCATGTCCTTCTTAAAGCCTTACAGGACAGTATGTGGCCTGATGGTGGCTAGTTCACACAGGCTCCTTTCATTATGGGACACACAGATGAGAACTTCTTTCTTCTAAAGATTGGGACAGTAGAAGGAAGAGGTTTGAGGGAGATGAGACTCTACGATGAATCAAATACTTCTGACAGTTATTGTTTGCTCATTCACAGGGCAAATGTGTATGTGCTAGGCATGTCCTAGGCAGCGGAGACAGAATGGTAGACAGGACACAGTCCCTACCCTCAAAGAGAGACCGTCCCTAAGCTACACTTAAATCTAGATCTTTCTGTTTGTGAAGCATGATGTTTTTTATTTATTTATTTGGATGGAGTCTTGCTCTGTCCCCCAGGCTGGAGTGCAGTGGCACTATTTTGGTTCACTGCAACTTCTGCCGCCTGGGTTTAAGCAAGTCTCCTGCCTCCGCCTCCTGAGTAGCTGAGACTACAGGCATATGCTACCATGCCTGGCTAATTTCTCTTATATTTTAGTACAGATGGGGTTTCACTGTGTTGCCCAAGCTGGTCTCAAACTCCTGAGCTCAGGCAATCCACCCGCTTCGGCCTCCCAAAATGCTACGATTACAGGTGTGAGCCACGGTGCCCGGCGAAGCATGATCTTTAAATTAGGTTGTTTGGTAATTTTTTCTTTTGGAAGACAATGTACACAAATACAAATACATATGGAATAATAACCAAACATATTTGTTCCACCGTAAAATCCCCTCCGCAAAATAGATAACTGTGATGATTATTCTACCCCTACCTCGATATACAGTAATATAAAAGAGAAGTGTCATAGAAACATGCTGAAATAAAAGAGCCCAGGTGGCATGTGCCTACTTTCCTTTATGACTGCAGACCCATTGACTTCTCCAACGTCTCCATGGATTTTTGTGTGTAACACCCATGATAACACCAAGCATGTCAGTGGGCCACGAAGGCAGTGCATATGCCAGCCAGGCCACCTGCGTGGAGAGGCCTGCTTAGTTTACCTGCCAGCATGTGTAGATATGGAGAGGTCCAGACTGAACTCAGCAGTGAGCTCATGCTTAGATAAGCAAGGTCAGGCGTCTCTAGCGGGCATAGACAATTACAAAAAAAAAGGCAGCTCTTTGCAGCCCCACAAATAGGTTGCAATTTGCGCCTTGCCTTCTTTTGGGCATGGGGCCAATGTTATTCAGGGGAGTTATATTGTAATATTTATTTCCCAAAAAACAAAAGGCCTGGGCTTTTTACTAATGTGAACCATTTTGAATTTTACAGCCCTTGAAGGGAAAGGAGATTTTTGCTGTTGTTTGGCTGACTTTTGCAACCATCTTGTGAAGTTGATTTTTGTTTATTCATTTATTTGTTAATTTTTTGAGACGGAGCCTTGCTCTGCCACCCAGGCTGGATAGCAGTGGCACCCTCTCAGCTCACTACAACCTCTGTCTCCTGGGTTCAAGCGATTCTCCTGCCTTAGCCTCCCAAATAGCTGAGATTATAGGCATGCACCACCACATCCAGCTAATTTTGTATTTTTAGTAAAGACGGGTTTTTTTCATCATATTGGCCAGGCTGGTCTCAAACCCCTGACCTCAAGTGATTCGCCCAGCATGAGCCACTGTGCCTGGCGGCGAAGTTGCTATTCCTATATGTGTTCCTCTGTTACAGGTAAGTAAGCAGTTCTTCTATTAGTGAGAGTAACGTAACTGCTATTTATTACTAGGTGAATACATTACATGTGAAGTATTCCGTAGACCTTCATGTCCAAAGATATTTTTGATGGGGGAAGTTTTTCAGAGATGCTCATATGAAGTCAGTGTTTGGATGGGTAGGATAGTTACAAAGAGTAACTTTGGATAGTTACATATTGATGTTGTAATTTCTAATTAGCAAAATGACTTTTAAATAAACAATCTAGCTATGTATCTAAGGAACAATGTCTTTAATTGCCCTGTGATATACTACAAAGGAAATCCACATCAGGGTAACAGAGGGCGGTAGAATCTCTCAGTCAAACAAATACTGCTGTGCCTCCCAGCTCTGCTCACTTTGTGAGAGCCCTGAAGGCACAATCTTAATGGAGAATTATTTGAAAGACATTTAGGCACGCTGCAACACATCTATGCTCATACGATTTGGGAAAGTTCTTTTTTTTTTAATCCTTCAAAGCTAATTACAAAGGAGCAAAGCACATACAAAAATATTTAGGTAAAAAGTTTCCTCCTTTGAAGACTTTTGTGTGTAAAAGCAGAACATTGCCAGGATTACTGGTACTCAGATCAAACATTCACTGTGCCTGTTTCTTATGTATGAACACTGTGTACCAGATAAATGTGATTACCATCTAATTAGGTCAGACTCCACTGGAGGTGAGTAAACACTTTCATCACGGTAATATTCTTGGTCTCTTCTATCATGTTATTATGAAACATTTTATTGTTTTAAATGTGCTGAACTCTTCATCTATTAGGTGATTTTACAATGTTACTCTGATGTGGGTGAGTGGAAATTACCATGATTTTATATTCAAGGTGGGGTACTGAACATATTTAAATGACCTTTCAGGACGTCATGGAGTAAAGATTAAGACCCAGAGAACAGGAGGGACAGTGGTAACTGTGGCCTCTCTCTACCCTACGTGATTTTTCAGGGTCTTTCTGATAGCAGCCCTCTGTTCTCCCTTTGGTGCTAACCCCGTGTGTTCAGCGTGAACTTGGTGGGGCTGAAGGTCACAGTGCCTGTCCTCCCCCGACCACAGCAGTGGGGCAGATGACCCAGAATAGCCCCTATCCATGGCTAGAGTAATCGGTTCATAGAAGGGCACATTGGCTAATTTGAGTCAATCACTGTATTTCCTAAAATTGTTAACTTTCAGTTAACTGCTTTTCTGCTGGAATTGCTACACCGAGACTATGTGGCTGGCAGCCACTGGAGGCCATCTTGGAGAGATTCAGTTTGAAGAATGGAGCCAAGCTAGGTCAAGAGAGATGAGGACCAGAGAAGCCGAGTCCTGAGGATAGTATGTATGTCCCAATACCAGTTGTGCTTGAAGCTAGTGTTCATTCTAGACCTTCCGGAAATAAGCAGTGCCTCTTTTGCAAGTAATAGTTTGAGTTGAATTTCCATCATTTGAAATACAAAGAGTCATGATTAATTCAGAGAGTAACTTGTATGTTAAGCAATCTTGAAAACAGACTTCTCTTGAATAGAAGGACTAAGTGTAATCACTACTTACAAATCCTACCAAAACCGGGTCTATTCTACTACGTGGGAAGATACAGTTTGGAAGATAGTCCTGCTAATTCAACAAAATACATTGATAAAGGTTGTTAGAGACCTCCGAAAACAATTTTTTTTTTCCCGAGATGGAGTCTCCCTCTGTCATCCAGGCTGGTATGCAGTGGGTGCATACAATCTCGGCTCACTGCAAGCTCCGCTTCCCAGGTTCACGCCATTCTCCTGCCTCAGCCTCCTGAGTAGCTGGGACTATAGGCACCTGCCACCATGCCCGGCGAATTCTTTGTATTTTTAGTAGAGACGGGATTTCACCCTGTTAGCCAGGATGGTCTCGATCTCCTGAGCTCGTGATTTGCTCGCCTTGGCCTCCCAAAGTGCTGGGATTACAGGCGTGAGCCACTGCGCCTAGCCTCAAAAAACAATTTTATGTTACATTTCTTTATGATTTCTGCTTCAATTGAACATTGTATATTTACATAGGATATCCTCTTGGTTGAGATAATTCATTTAGTTTGTTGAGTTATGTATACTTACAAGGTAACCTGGAAAGCAATAAAAGCACACTGGAGTCAAAGAAAAGGAGAACATCTTCCTTTTTCCCTTGGTGGTCATAAATATTACCTTGGAGTTGGCCAAGTCTCAGTGACTCCTCTAAGAACATGTTACTACTACCAAGCTTTCCCCAAAAGATCCCACACCCAGCTCTTTCTGATTTAATTTCAAACTTTCTGACCTCACTGGCTGACCCCCAACCTCTGTATTTGGTCAACATTAATTCCTTCATCTTGTCTTCATTTTGCAATTTCTTAGATTTGATCTCATTTCTATGTCCTCCTACCCCAACCCAAGCTATCCTCTCTCCTTTGGGTTGTGCACACCTGAAAACAGTTCTTAAGGTAAAATGCCTCATGGACTGGCCTATGCTCTATGATTTTTTAAAATTAGGTTATTGGATTTATTAAGTAATTTTATTTTAACTTTTAAGTTCATGGGTATCTGTGCAGGTTTGTCATACAGGTAAACTTGTTTCATAGGGATTTCTTGTACAGATTGTTTCATCACCTGGGCACGAAGCCTAGTACCCATTAGTTATTTTTCCTGATCCTCTCCCTCCCCACACCTTCCATCCTCCGTTAAGTCCCACGGTATGTTGTTCCCCTCTATGTGTTCATGTGTCCTCATCATTTAG
This sequence comes from Trachypithecus francoisi, assembly GCF_009764315.1. Lineage (NCBI taxonomy): Eukaryota > Metazoa > Chordata > Mammalia > Primates > Cercopithecidae > Trachypithecus > Trachypithecus francoisi. The sequence goes on from NW_022681458.1 coordinate 14,211,229, forward strand.
CTCCCATTTATAAGTGAGAATGCTTTCTCTCACACTGACTTTGAGAAGTTTTCTTGCCTCCCAAATCCCAACAATCATCTCTAGGATATAATATCAGAGTCATTAAGGGAAACTTTTTAAAATCAGAGTACCGAAATATAACATTTCAGTATTAATTCCTTCATCTTCTTTCTATCTTTGATAGCATGCAGATATATCTGGGAGAAGTGACACAAGAAATCTCATCAACAATGTTTTCCTTTGGTATGTGCTGGGTATTGGGGTTGACTCCACAATCTTCACTCTACTGCTCCCACTGTGGGTAGCAGCTATGGGGACTGGATATTGACCCAACTCCAGGGAGAGAGGGACCCTGATTATTCTTGGCCAAGCATGGTAACCTTCTTCCCTTTGTCAGTAACTGGTTCAAAAACTCAGACAGAGTGTGGTATTCTATGTATGATGGCTCAGGGGTAAGTGACATATGTTGATCCAATCAGACAGAAGAGACAGCTTTGATTCAATGTCTGGGGAAAAGCTGTTTTCTTTTCTTTTCCTTCCTGTTCCTCTCGCCTCTCTCCCCAGTCCCTTGTTGCTCCTTGGACATGAACAATGAAGCATAGACCCCTAACTGATACACATAACAACCCTATAACCACAGGGAAAACAACCTTGGAATGAAGCTGATATTGTGTTTAGCAGAGCAGAGATAGTACCGACCTGAGTGTTACATTGTCCAGCCTCTGGATTGTCCAGCCCTTGTCAAGACTTCCAGATAAGTGAGTCATACATTCTGCCTTGTTGAAAACAATTGGATTAAAAAATCAAATGTAATGAATACAATGGGTTTATTAGTGTTTTTTTTCTGGGATAGGGTTTTGAGTACCAGAGAATAAATAGAGCAATGAAGGAGGGAAAAGAAAAGTATTTCCCAGAGGAGGACTGGATGGAATAGGATATAAGGAAAGGGAGCTAGGAATACCAGAAAATGAACTTTTCATACTTTGAAACATGCCTGAGAGTCAGCACTCTATCCAAGTAGTCTGGAGATGGGATTATTTTTTCCCATTAATCAAGGTTAAAGACTCATTTTTTGAAAATTTCCTTGAAACCCTCCAAATTGCACCAGACTGATGCAGAAACTTGTCCTGTATTTCCAGACAAAGATCATGAGGTTGGGCCATGAGTCCAGCAAATAATAACAAGGGCTAACATTGACATTTATAAATCACTTTCCACTTTGCAAGGGACTGCTACTACCCTAATACCTGATTTCATTTGAGTCTTAGGACAATTCTCTAGAGTAAGTTATGATCTACGTCGTACAGAGGAGGTTAACTAAGACTCAGGGAGATGAAATGATTGGCATGGAGCCGTGTAGCTTGTAATATCACATGCAAGACTCGATGCTGGACTCAGGGGCTTTGCTGCTGCCACCATCTCTCTGCCATTCCACTTGGCCTCCACCCTTCTCTGGCAGGCAGCTGCTTCCTCTGAATTCATAATCAGCTTTCCTTATTGGCATCTCCTTGGGAAGGCCGCCTCAGGGCCTTTCTTATCAGTTTGTGGTTGCTAGATTTCTCTTACCACAAAAAGGGCTTTATTTCTTGACATCTAATCACCTTCCTTATCTACTCTCTCTTCATCATTACCTTACTAGGCTTCCTGTTGGCTTTGAGGTATGAACACCCTGGGTTGACAATTGGAGTCATTTTCTGCATTTGACTCAAAGGAAACTCAAGTGAATGAATTCCACACAATGGTGAACCTAGTGAATCTTAAGTAATTCCCAGGAAATGCTATGAGACTATAGAACAGATATTAGTAATCCTGAATAATATGAGCTAAGAGTGAATTAACTCTTTGGTTTTTAATAACATCTGTGAAACTACTGATGTCTCACCATAAATATGAAAAAAAGAAAAAAGGGAGAAAAAATGAAAAGGGAAGAGGAAATAGGAGAAAAGGGAGAGATGGAAGAAATAAATATATATGCAAATATTGGGAGTCAAAAAGTATACACATGCAATAGTTTTCTGACCTCTAAAGTTTTCCTTCCATCTTTGAGTTAATTTAGGCATTGTTTCGTGAACAAAATTAGTTTTTCTACCAAGGCTCTTGAGTACAACTGAATGTATTACATCAGTCATTTGTGTAATGATGACATTGGGTTAACATCTGACAAAATGGCAGATGAAATCAATAACCTACTGACTCACAAACCCAGTTGATTTGGCCCCAAAACACCTTTGTTTATTTATTGAATCTCATGCAAGGATATTGATAAGTTATAAAATAGCCTTGATTGTTTTCTATAAATTATTTACTTTTCCTCCTCCCCCTAAGCCCTTACAAATTAAAATGGGAAGTAGAAGTTTTGAATTCACAGGTTAAATATAATTTTAATCCTTCATCCTATTGTAGAATTGCATCTTTTTCGAGACAGGGTCTCCCTCTATTACCAAGGCTGAGTGCAATGGTGCAACCAAATCTCACTGTAGCCTTGACCTTCTGGGCTCAAGGGATCCTCCCACCTCAGCCTCCAGAGTAGCTGAGACCACAGGTGGGTGCCACCATGTCTAGCTAATTTTTAAACTTTAAAAAAATAGAGACAGGGTCTCACTATGTTGCCCAGGCTGGTCTCAAACTCCTGGTCTCCAGCGGTCCTCCCACCTCGGCCTCTTAAAGTGCTGGGATTACAGGCATGAGCCACCACACTCACGTCAATTGCATTTTTGATTGTTAAAATCCCTCTCTCTTTGCTTTAGTGAAGATGCAATTGTTTTATATTCTATCCTATAAATATTATAGTTTAGCTGAGGTGATACTTGGAGGAGGGTTAGAACATGTCAACCAGGGACTATTAGGTCAAGAGAACTTTCAATCATATTTGCTCTAGACTTCTGGTTTTTCTCTGTTATTTGTGATGTCTTCAAATCCCCTGACATGGAAGATATTTGAGTGTTCAGGGGTCTATACCCAGGAAAAATGATAGGGTGAGCATCATACACATGTGAACCCCGTCTTTTAGAATCAGGTGGCAGTTGATTTGTTTAAAGCATTGATGAATAAGTGGAACTCTGAGAGAGAATATTTGACTCATCCTTATCTTTTAGGATGTAGAGAATCCTTGCAATCAAGGAACATTAAAATAAACCATGTAATGGTGGGTGCATCTCATTAGTTTCACTAGTAGAACTGTGAGATTTATTGAGAAAAATTAATAGCTGGGTTTGGCACAAATTGCAATTGTTCATAGGCAGAAGGCAATATAAGGATTTCAAATACACCAGAAGAGAGAGTTATGGTGTAGGTAAGCATGGAAAAACATCTTCAAAATCTGAAAATATAACATTCAGTTGTCATACCGTGTATGTAGTAAAAAATGTTCAAATGAACAGACACGATGGCATGCACATTTAAAGTGTTGTTTCTCCAGATTGATCCAGGAGAACTTGTTAACTGGAATAAAGTCATAAATTGTGCAATCATTCAGAATTTGCATTCATGTAAGGAAAGATTTTTAATGTTCTAACTCGCTTTTACTTTTCTTGGACTTTGTCATTCCTATCTCGTTGCCTTGGTGTGCATTCATGTGGCATAGCCCAATGGTACAGGTTCCCTTTCCTGCCCCACCCCACCCGCTTGTTAATATTCTGTCCAATCCAAAGTGAAGCTTAGATGAGGGACGAATAATATTAGCAAGTCACAATTAGGGCAAAGGATATGAACTAGCCATGCTGCTGCCTCATGCTATTTACAGCTTTTCTCTCTTAAGGTTTCTGATCTGCGTGTGTTTGGCAACGCTAAGAGACAAAGGGAGGTCATCTTTCTAGTTCCTGTTTCAAAGAGAAAAACAGTCACAATAGCCACAGCAGTAGTCACCGAAATAGTTACTTAGCACATGATATAAATGCATTTACATCCATTATCTCGTTTAATCCTTTCAACAACCCAGGGAGGAAGGTAATATTATTGCATTTGACAGATGAGAAAAAAGAGATGCAGAAAAAGTTAGGTAATGAGCTCAAAGTTGCACAGCTGGTGAATGGAAGCATTAGGCTTTAAACCCAGATTTGTCTGTCACTAAAGCCCGTGCTTTTGTTACTGTTGTCTACTGCCTTTTTAAAAGCAAAGTTTTGAGAAGGTAGGGATGAGATGGAGGCCACTGGTTGGTTACATGGTCTTTCTATATTTGTCACACTTTCTCTCTGTTGCACTTTCCCCCTGGCTTTTCTATCCGCCACATCCAGGCAAAAAACAGCAAGATGAACCAAGATGCTAGTTGTCACCGATTTTGAAGTAAAAGAAATTAGTCAGCTAAAGTAAATGTGAAAACACTATTCTGCCATGTTCCTACATTTTCTGCTCAGAGGCTCCTCTCTTTTCCATTAAGCAACTACTGAGAGAATCATTTAGATGGGATTTCCTCTGAAACATAACTAAAATAAATCTCATTTCTGAATTTGGGGTACAAAAGACTCATTATCATTTATTTGCATCAATTTTGCTCTGATGGTCTGAACCAGTGGTTCCGAAACTTTGGTGTGAGTAAGACTCATCCAAGGATGAATCCATTGGTGTTTGTTGGTTGTAAGTAACAGAAATCTGCTCTGGATGTTATAAGCAGCCAGGATTTGGGCAGCTTGGGGATTCTGGGTAGAAGGAACTAATTATATTTTCTCTCTATATTCAACTTGGCAATTGCATCTAATCCCAAGGTTGTATATCACTATCTACAGTAGTCAGAATTCTAAGACGGGCCTTAACATTCCTATCCCCTGTGTAATCCCCTCCCTCTGATGGGGGGTGGGAGTATGAATGTGGTGGGACTTCACCTCTGTGATTTGATTACTAATCAGTTGACTGACTTCATCAAAAGAGTGATTATCCTGGGTTTGCCTGGTCTGATCAGCTGAATTCTGAAAAGAGGGACTGGACCCTTGCTGGAGTGAAAGTCTTTATGAGAAAGAGATTCTCTTGGTGGCCTTAAAGAAGAAAATTGTCATGTTGTAGAGAGGCCACAAGGCTTGGAACCGTGCATAGCTCCTGGGACCTGAGAGGGACCCCTGACCAACAGCCAGCAAGAAAATGGAGACCTCAGCCCCACAGTCACAAGGAACCGAACTTGGCCATCAACCATTGAGCTCGGAAGAGGACCAAAGTCTCACTGTAGCCCCAGCTGGCACCTTGATTTCAGCCTGTGAGAGCCTGAGCAGAGAACCCAGCCACGCTGTGTCCAGGCTTCTGACCCACAGAACTGTGAGACAATGGATATTATTTTAAGAAGCTCAGTTTCTGTTGTTTTGTTATGCAGCAATACAAATTAACATACCATCTGCATGTTGATGACTCCAGAATTTATATTTCCAGTCCAGGCCTCTCTCCTGAACTTCAGTCTGATAGCCAACTGCTTATTTGATATCTCTGCTTGGATGTCAAATGCATGTTGCAAACTTAACATGTCCCAGACTAGACTCTCTACATCCCCTTTCCTCTAACTCACTCTTCCTACAGTCCTTTTATCTGAAAAACGACAAATCTATCCTTACAGTTGCCTAACTAAAAAATGTTGAGTCGCGTTTCATGTTCAGTCCATCAGCAAATCCCTTGACTATAGTTTTAAAATATTTCCAAAATTTCCCATTTGTCACTAACTCTTCTGCTATTTCTCTGCTCCATGCCACCACTGTGTTTCTCATGGAGTAACATGATCACTTCTAACTGGCCTCTTGGATTCCACATTAGCTCTCCTACTCTCTATTTTCAACATACTAGCCACACCGATGTTAAACGAAAGTCAGACTAGGTCACTCATCTGCTTAGAACCTTCAGTGGCTCCCCGGTTCTGAGAAGAGTTATCATTCTCCATTCTCCATCCATCCATTTGCCATATGACTTCGCAGTGCTTCCCACTAGAGGTGAAGTCCCGTTAGAGAGTCTCAACAGTGGGGAGGGGGTAATTTCCATAAAGGAGTTGGGAACGTTTTAACTAAACAAGGACCGAGGAGCAAGGCGTGGTCCATTACCTGGGGCTGGAATTTAACCGCCTATCCTTATAGCGTATTCTAGAGCCCCACAGAAGAGTGTCTGCAGCTCACATTTTGAGAAACATCAGATGCAATAAAATAGCTTAGAAAAGTCCTTTGAGAATCTCAAAGAAGGGCAAGGAAACTTGAGGTTGTCTCTTCCGTGTATAAGGGGAAGAGGAAATACCATTAGAAGCCCTTGAAGAAGTTAGCCTGCGGACTTGGGCTAGGTAAACACACAGAATGGGAAGTAGTTCCAGTACTTTCCAAGAGTTTGCAGCCTTTCCTAGCTGCTCTCACTTTGAGTCCCTGATTGAACCCTTCACCATTTCTCTGGCCTTTTCTCCACCAAAGCCACTATCCCAGGCCTCAGAGATCCAGTAGAGTCTTTTCTTCTACTTCCTGGCTAGCAGGTAAGAGGTGAAGGGTAACTTTCACCTGCTTCTAGGGTTGCAGCTTGGCAGATACATTCTTGCTATCCTGGGTTGGAATCCCAGGAGCACTTTCCCATTGTCCACAGTATGTGGGTCATGGTGATTACAGGGCTCTTTTGCTGTATTCTGCCTATAAAAAATATCTGTGGGTTGGCCCTGGACCTGACTACACCATATGAAGGTGGAAAAGAGCATTCTGAGCACCAGACACCAAGTAGCTGACTTGTTTTTAGAACACAGATTGTTTGTGAGTTAGAAATTGCGCTTATTTTTTAATTTTTATTTTGTTTAGAGACAGGATCTCACTCTGTTACCTTGGCTGAAGTGCAGTGGCGCGATCACAGCCTTGAATTCCTGGGCTCCAGGGATGCTCCTGCCTCAGCTTCCTGAGTAGCTGGGACTACAGGTGCGCACCACCATGCCCAGGTAATTTTTAGGACTTTTTTGTACGGACAGAGGTTTCTCCATCTTACCCAGGCTGGTCTCGATCTCCTGGGCTCAAGCAACCTTTTTGCCTCGGCCTCCCAAAGTGCTGGGGTTACAGACCTGAGCCACTATACTCAACCAGAAACTGCACTTTTGGAAAAGGAAATTTGCCATCTTTCTAGGTAAAGCGACTCAGTGTTTAATAGCTTGCAGAAGTTGACTTCCTTTATCAGCAATTTCTCTGCCATTTGGTATAAACATCAACGTGGGATATGTCCATCATGAAATTGGAATATGATCTTTCACTTGTATGATAAGAAACACTAGTCTCTTATGTTCCAGAAACTTGTTACCTGCTTGCCCTTACTATAGCTAGGTCACATAATTCTCCATCTTCAACCTTTTCTCTTCAATGGAAATAAATATACTTCTCATCTGGATAGCTCATTAAAAAATCAATGAAAGATGTGAAGTTCTGTGAATAATTGTGAGCCCTTTAGAGATAGTTGTTATTTAAATTCATTAATTTATTCTGCATTTTGGTAATGTGTTTATGAACTTGTTGGATTCTTGTTATTTCACCTTTGGCGAATGGTTTAGGGAATTTAAAGTTGTACCTATCATTTTAACAACTTAGATATTTCTAGGTCCTGGAAATTAGATCTGAAGGTTTAGAGCTTTGGATAATGAAAATAATAGTAGCAGTAATAATGACAGTAATAATGGTAATCATAATATTCCTAGCAGTAAACATTTTGTAGACTTTATTATGTGCTATATGGACAGTGCTAGGCACATATATTATGTCATTTAACATTTTGGATCTCTGATTTGTCTCATGTCAGTCAAATGGATGTTTACTCATGTAGTGCTGGTTTTGAATTCAGATGAATATGGGTCTGAATCCCACCTGTGCCACCTGATTGGCTGTGTAATGGTAGGCCAGTTACTTAACCTCCCTATAAAGTATGGATAGCAATCCCTACCTTAGGGAATCTTTGTGAAAATCAAGTTAAACACAATAATGTATATAAAAGACTAGGTATGGAATCAAATAGTCATCTCTTAATAGACAATGGCTCTTAATAATAATAAATTTATCTCTCTACTAAAAATACAAAAACTAGCCAGGCGAGGTGGCGGGCGCCTGTAGTCCCAGCTACTCGGGAGGCTGAGGCAGGAGAATGGCGTAAACCCGGGAGGCGGAGCTTGTAGTGAGCTGAGATCTGGCCACTGCACTCCGGTCCCGGCGACAGAGCGAGACTCCGCCTCAAAAAAAAAAAAAAAAAAAAAAAAATAAATTTATCGCATGCTACACATATCAAAGGTCCTAATAGGTGCACATAAACACATAGGAGTTGAAGGAGTAAAAAGAAATTCTACCACCCAAAGCTCAAGGAGACAGCACACACACTTTGATTTTGATTGATAATCACAATTTGCTAACCATTAATACATAGGATTAGGAGAGCTTACAAGGACTCTGCCTTTACACCCACAAATGTAAGATGGGCTGACCATCAATTATTACTTCTAAGCACTTTATTGCTTTCTCACTGAGGTTCCAGTCTTTGGGCTGTGCAAGCACCACCAAGAAAATGCAGAGTTTGTGGGAGGTGGGAGTTGGGAGATAGGAAAGACACTCTTTAAAAAATACTTTGCCCAAGATAATTATAAACACTGAAGAATGATACAGGCAAATCAACATCATAATCTATGGGAGTGGAAGACATGGTGGTGATTTTCCCACAAGAAATACGTCTATTTTGGAATTCTCAGTGGTTTACAACTTTCTCTACCAAGGGAGTCGATACAGTTTTCATTTACTGACTCACTGTCCCTGGAGTCTTTTCCTCTGAATTTTAAACAACAACAAAAAAGAGAAAATAAAGAATGGTAGAAGAGATGCAAAGCAAGGAAGAAAGTAAATGAGGGGAAAAAAGGAAATGAGAGAGAAAGAAGAAAAGGGGAGAAAAAAGGCGAGCAAAGGAAGAAGAGAAAAAAATCAGTGTGCTGTCACAGAGACTGAAAGGATAATATTTCATTTTGTTCTAATTAAGAAAAATAAAAATTGAAAACATTTTGATTTAAACCATCATTGAAAATAGTTCAAAATTTGAGTGTTATTCAACCAGTGAGCCTCCTATTGACCCAATGACAAGTGTTTATTGAGTATTTACTGTGTGTCTAACTTTGTGCCTGCTGCTGTGTGGCAGATTGGGGTTATCAATGGGTCAATGTCTGCTCCTTCAATTGTGAACTGGTTGGAGATGCTAAAAAATTAGAGAATCAGACACCCTATAATGAAGGAGCAAAATCAATAGAGAGGCAGTTTATTTTAGTTCTGTAGGTTCTGGGAAGAACACAAAGGAGTGGCCCAGTCAGATACCTTTGGGAAGTTTTGCCTACTTCTTCTAGGAGGATCACAGCACATATCGGCATATTAAAATTCCTCTCTTTCAGTAGAGCTGCCTGGGTCTCTTCAAAAGCAGAGACTTCCAAACATTGTGTGTGTGAAATTTATTTGCAAGTGTAAATGCAGAGGGCAGGGCAAGAAGCAAAGGAGAGTGAGAAAGGGAAGGAGAAGAGGCCAGTATAAGAATGTGTCACGAGTCAGCTACCATGAAGGGCACCTGGTGCTCAACACTGTGGGGCTTTCTGCCAAATAAAAAGAAAACTGGGAAAGCAGGGCAAAAAGTTCAGAAAGAGGGACTGGAATCTTGGGAACTATTATTTGAGCCTCTGACTAGGGCCTTATCAACTGTGTCTTGGAATTGTCCCAGGAGGAGGCAAAAGGGGAGCACTTACCCATTGGCTCCTGAACCATCTTGGTCAAGAGTGATTCCCATGTGCATTGGCTCCCTGTACCTCTGGGTTGCCCCTCCATGATGGCTGGGCAGTTCCCACGGAAGAACTGGGCTGCAGGGTCAGAGAAGCCCAAGGCAGGAAGAGAGAAGCTCTAGGCATTGGGCCAAAGTGAGGCATTGCCAGCTGGCACCTGGGAGAGCCTGGTCAAAGCCTGGCAGAACTGGACTCTGAAAGAAGTGGCTGGAGGAAGAGGTGGGCCCAAGAGGATGTATAAGTTGTACACAAGCATAGGCCAATCCAGACACCTATTTAAGCTTTAAAATTTCTCATCTGCCATCCTAATTGAATGATTATCCTGCTGAATATGTTTTGGTAAACATAAGAACGCTTTCTTTGAAATGATAAGAGCAGGAATTGGTCCAACATCAGATATGGCCTATCCAGGGGATCGGATAACATTTCTCACATCTTTTATTTATTTATTTTTAATCTCTGCTTTGCTATGTTTTGTTTTCATTTACCAGCAGCTCTTTTTCCACATGGCAGGAAATACGGATCCTGGTAACTCCCTCTGGGTCATTTGTCCTACTCTTTCCTTTTGCTCCTAGGCACACAATTGGACTATTTTTCCCAGCCTTCCTTGCAATTAGGTGGGAGCATAAAATGGTTTCTGATTAATGTGAGGTGGGCAGAAGAGATGCGTGTCCCTCCCTCCCATGAGTCTTCACCTCAGGTCTGTTTCCCCCGGCTGCTGGGAGACTGCAGGGGATTCAATGAGGACTCCATGGCCCAGGGGATACAGGAGGACTCGGTGGAAGGCCACCAGTAAATATCCACATTGGGCCATTAAGTGAGTAAACAAGCCAACAAAAATCAACCTCTACAGTGTTAAGCCACTACAATTTTGGTGTTGTTTGTTACAGCAGTGAGCTTACCCTGGCTAATACACTTCTCGTGATCTGTGTATCAGTATCAATTCTCAAAAAAAAAATCTCATTACTTCAATTTAGGTCACTTGGCTACTCTCTGGACTAATCAGTTTCCAGGAAGTTGGGGGGAGGCAGGGACTTTTAACCCCCAGCAGAAACATGTGGAATGGGAATAGATAGTTTATAAGATGAAGAAAGAAGGGACAGGAGGAAAAAGAAAAGATGATGTGGCAGTTGTTACACGATCAACCCTAGAAGTCAAGGCATCTGCTATGGTTTGAATGTGTCCTGCAAAAGTTTATGTGAATCACAATGCAACAATGTTCAGAGGCGGAACATCTGAGGGGTGATGGGGTCATTATTGGATTAATGGATTAATGGGCAATTGAGGAAGTGGGTTAGTTATCACACAGTGGGTCTGTTAAAAAAAGCCAATTTGGTTATGTGTCATGAAGTCCTTGCTATGTAATGCCCTGTACCACCTGGGTACCCTGCAAAGTCCCCTCCAGCAAGAAAGCCCTCGCCAGATGTAACCCCTCAACCTTGGGTTCCCCAGCCTCCAGAAGTGTAAGAAATAAATTCTTTCTCTTTATAAATTACCCAGTCTCGGTTATTTGGTTATAGCAACAGAAAATCAACTAAGACAGCATTGGAGTCCAGACTCGGCTGTACCATAACTTATGTGTGTGGCCCTAGGCCTGGTACTCACCCATTGTGGGTCTTGCCTCCTTGGTACCATGAGAGAATTGGTTTAGATGGTCTTTAATGCCTCTTTAAACTTTGAGATTATTTGGTCATAAAACGATCAAAAATTAAACTGGACAGATTCTACTCTTTTCTAGGTAGACTGAGTGATACTTCAGAGGTTTCTACTCTTCATTTTCACAAGTGTCATGGGAAACATGGGCCTTTGCCGCCTGTTCTCGGCACTGTCTTCTACTAGGCCAGTGAATCCAAGCTATGGCTGTGGAAGGTGCATGTCCAGAGTATTGCAATCACCCACGTGCAAGGCAGAGGGAAAACACAGGTGGCTCTTCTGCTGCCTCTGTACCTGCAAGGCAGATGATCTCTCATCCCAACTTAATTCTCAGACGGGGTGCTTCGAATGGAGGCAGCAAGGGAGTCCAGGGTCAGAGTTGTTTCCCTTGTGGATGGTTTTCCTGGTGGCCCCATCTCAGAGATCTCCATCTCTCTTCCTGAACAGTGGGTGTGCTGGAGGGAATAGTTATCCTGCCCACTTGATGGATGGATATTTACTTAAGAATGGGATTTATTCCAGATTTAGAAATGGCAGAGGCAGGTCAGTTCCATCGTGGGCAGCCATGTGCAGTGGCCTTGTGGGCAGAACTGAGAACACAGGGACACAGTGAGAGGACATTTCAAGGAGCATGCCATGTTGTCCTGAAAGGGGCCAGGCAGTGAGAAATGACATTTAGATGGATTTATAGGGAAAACAACAAGGTGCTAAAAATAAACAGTAATACTCATGCATGCAATGAGTCACTTTAGAGGCATGTATAAATTCTTCACTGACACCATAAGAACATGGGAGAACTTAACACATAAGGAGACAGTGGGGAATGGAATCGGGGTGGATGGGGGAGACACAGATGACCCGCTAGGTGGTTCTGGCTAGTGACCTTTGCCCCACTTCTGTGAGGAGGCATCTGTAGTCACAGATAGAACGAGTGGTGGTATTTTTAAAGTGAACTGTTTTGATGATATGTGCTTAGCTTTCTCATGTTCATCTCTTTTTGTGGTAAGTCCTTCTAAAGTTATTGATTCATAGCAAGGTTTGCACTTTAAATCTAAGGGATCTCTGCATGTTAGGAAGATTAAGGGGTGGGGAGTAGAGTTCACACATGTTGGCATGAGGGGCCACATTGTGTCTTGGGAGAAGGACGTCATTGAGAAAAAGTCTGGGTACACGTTCTAAGTTCAATAGAAAACAACTCAGCATTCTGGGGGCAGGGTCAGTGTACAGGAATTCCTCTTATGGTAACTTTTGGAAACGGATCCTATAAACACATATTTGAGCTGCTGCTGGTGGTGGTGGTGGTGTGTGTGTGTGTGTGTGTGTTTGGAAATCAAACACATGGGGAGACTGACATTCATTAAAAATGTCTGGCTGTGTGCAGTGGCTCACGCCTGCACTTTGGGAGGCCGAGGTGGGTGGATCACGAGGTCAAGAGATGGAGACCATCTTGGCCAACATGGTGAAATCCTGTCTCTACTAAAAATACAAAAATTATCTGGGCATGGTGGCATGCACCTGTAGTCCCAGTTACTTGGGAAGCTGAGGCAGGAGAATCACTTGAACCCAGGAGGCGGAGGCTGCAGCGAGCTGAGATCGTGCCACTGCACTCCAGCCTGGTGACAGAGTGAGACTCTGTCTCAAAAAAAAAAAAAAAAAAAGGCTACGGCATTCTTTCCTTCCTTAATTTCTTTCCTTCCCTAATTATTTGTTGAGCACCTACTATGTGCCAGGCCTGGCACTTGTCCCTGGAGCACAGTGATAGGTACTCATCCTGCTTATATTTGAGGAGAACAAGATCCAGATGTATGAGGTAAAGCAAGCAAATGTCAACTGGTGATGAAGACATAATCAGGTTAATGAAACTGACAGGGATTAGGGGCATGTGGGGGTGGGATTTCGTGGTGAAACTTGAGAGATGACAAAGAGCCAACCCTGCAAGGAGAGGAGTGTTTCAAGCAGTGAGAATGATGACTGCAAAGGCCCCAAGGAGGGAAGGAATTGGCATGTTCTGTGACCTGAAAGGAGGCCAGAGAGGATGAAGCAATAATGAACAGGGTTAGAGACAGGAAGTGAACTGGTCATTTGGAGCAGGGTTTCTCAGCTGCAATGCTACTATTGGCATTTAGGACTGGAAAATTCTGTTGTTGGGAACCATGCTGTGTATTAGAAGACATTTTGCAACATCCCTGGCCTCTACCCACTAGATGCAAGTCGTTTTCCCCCAGCTGTGACTGCCACAAATGTCCTTTGGAGTTGAGAATGACTGGTTTGGGCTGGAAGCCCACCAAAAGGGAGGTGGGACCCTAAGGAGAGTTACTAAAATGTCAAACACAGAAGGTGATGGATAATTTTATGTGTCTGTTTGTCTGGGACACAGTACCCAGAAATTTAGTTAAACATTTGGATGTTTCGCGAAAATATTTTTTAGATGAGATTAACGTTTAAATGAGTAGGTGCTGAGTAAAGCAAATTGCCCTCCATAATATGGATGGCTCTCATCTACCCAGTAGAAGGCCTTAAAAGAAAAAACAAAGACTGACTTCGCTACAGAAAGCAGAATTCTGCCAGTAGACTGCCTTCGGACTCTGCAGTGTCATCTCTTCCCTGGGTCTCCAACCTGCCGGCCTGCTGTGCAGATTCAGGACTTGCTCAAATTCCCTAAAATTGCACACCGCCCCCCACTCTCTCTACACACACACACACACACACACACACGCTCTCTCTCTCTTCCTCTCTCTCTCGCTATTGGTTCTGTTTCTCTGAAGATACACACACACACATATACATATATATATATAAAATATACACACAGACACACACACTCTCTCTTTCTGTCTCTTTCTCCCTATTGGCTCTGATTCTCTGAATATATATATATACACACATATATATACACACACAGACACACAGACACCCACAGACACAGACACACACATACACACTATTGGTTCTGTTTCTCTGAATATATGTATACACGCACACACTATACATGCACACACACACACACACATTCTCATCTCTGCTTCTTAGCTATTTTCTCTGTTTCTCTGGAGAATCCTGACTACTAGACTACTACAGTCATTATTCTTCACACTTTGGCATTAAATCCAGGGATTCCTGTGATAATTGCGTCGGGTGGTGCCTGGTTGGTGGAGCTGGCAGTGGAAGTGGCTGAAGCCACCACAGAGCTTCAGGACCTCCACAGAGAACACACACTTCGGACGGGAGGGCAATTTTCTTGTTGTGGGGCCCAGAGCAGGGCTGGCAATGAGGCCCCCTCCAAGGCCTCACAGTTCAGAGAGGCCTCATAGAAAGACAGGAGGAGATAGCTGCAGTAAGGACGGGACAGAGGGAATTGGATGGTTCCCAGTGCACCTGAGGTCACCCCGGGAACACTCTTACTAACGAGTAGATAGGACTTTCAGTGGGGCTAGAGATATGTGAGGGGAAGTGACAGTCAAGGAGATGGGGTCACTGCTATTTTGTGGTGTTATTTTAAATCCCAGGCTAGTGTAGGGGAACTGAGGATTCCCTACACCAGGGAGACAGAGAAGAAATATCTCGATGTGAGTGTGACTGAATTATCTGGTGGTCCTCAAATGGTGCACAAGTACAGATTATCTACTTGCAACCTGGCTGCTGGCTAACAAAAAAGAGTGCCTGGAAATAGGTAATATACACACAGATGCCTATTCTCTACACATTTCCTGCTCCTTGGGGACTTAGAGAGTTGCTTACATTGTCACACCAAAAAGCACTTTCTTTTCCTGAATATTCAGAAGTTGTATTCTTTCTCAAGAGAGGCCAAAGTGAAGAGGAAAAGTGGTTTCTTCTCCATTTCCTGTTAGGAAAACACATAGGTTTCATGATTTGGACTGGAGATTCATGAGAAGTTTCTTTTTATAGATGTTGGTTTTGGAGTGAGTTCCAGCAGTCATTACAGGTATCTCTTCAGTTGTCTCAGTAAAGTTGCTGTGACTTGGCCTTAAGAGGAGGTTTGGCGGCCTTAGCTCCTGGGATATGCTGCTGGTCCAACCTGAAATCCTTCTGTAGGTTGAGTCAGCAACATATCCCATGACTTTTGGGTGATAACTTCTTTTATGTAAGACCTGGAAGCAAATGGCCCTTTCTCCATAGTGTTGAATTTCCCAGAGGCTATGACCAGGGATTAGATGGAGGTACAAAAGTCTAAGAGATACTGCTATAAAGCATTGAGTAATACATAACTTGGCTTAGTCAAGCCCTTCAAGTGTTTGTGGAGAGCCAATAAGACCACGGGTAATTGAGAAGAAAATGTGTTTATTTTCACACATGGGGATAGCTCCAGTGGAAATAAATCCCTTTAAACATTTTAATTTCAATGTAATCCATATTATAAGAGATGTACATACACACACTCATACATTTAGTTTTTGGCTTGTATTGGTTTTACTATGACTGTAGTTTTGCAAACCTGATGTTACATAAGCACATAAAAGTTTTTCTTAAAAATGATCCAATTTTATCAAAATGATCTAAATATAAAAATCTCAGAAAAGGCCACGTCAACACATAGTTAACCAAGTAAATACAATTCTCATTGTTCGGGCCTTTATAAAAAATAATCCATGACAGTTGTACGTATTTTGGGGTATACGTGATTTTGGTACATGTGATATTCATCACTCCATTATTTATCTTTTCTTTGTTTTGTTTTTGTTGTGTGATACATGTGTATAATGTGCAATGATCAAATCAGGATAATTGGGATATTCATCACCTCCATTATTTATCTTTTCTTTGTTTTGGCCTTTTGATAATCATTCTAGTTCACTAGTTCCCCACCTTTCTTCCCATGGATGCTGTTCATGGCTAACCTTCCTATTGGTAACAGCCGCTCATACAGAGTTGCTGCATGGATAATTCTGCAATTTCCGGCTCCAAATCCTCTCCTTTCTCATGTGTTGATCTCAGATGCATCAATATTCTGCTGACCGAATATCATGGTTGACAACACTGATCTATCTTAGAAGATGGTCAGTATGATAAAAGCACATTCAAGCACTTCAAATAAACTGGTGACTTCAAACTCTAACATGCAGTTTGGTATTATCCGGGTCTGTTCATTTCAGAGTTTTATTTAAATTAGAGGCATAGTTTTGCCAAACATTGACAAAAATTGATATTCCTTAATGGAGGAGTGTTTGTAGTAGGACAAAAACTTTGTTCTTTATACTCAAGAGACCTTGATTTGTGGTCAAATCCAACAGGCTTTGAGCAGATTACTCAACTTATTCTACATTTCAATTTTCTTATCTCTAAAGTGATGCTAACAATGATTGTCACTAACTCACACACAGCCTTATTGTGGTAGTCACAATCAATAATGAGTGAAAATGATTTGTAAGTTTCAAAGCACCAGGCATATGTAAGATTGCATTCATTAATCAACAATTATTGAGCACTTACTGTGTGTTGACAACCTTAGTTTAATCCAAGTTTAATATACAGATTAGGGTAAAAACAAGGTCCCTACCATCAGGGATTGCACTAGAGAGAAGCCCATGAACCAAGAAGGAACTAAAATTCTTTGGCCCCCACATAAAAAGTAATAAAAATTTAAATTCTGTGAGAGATGAAAGATGAATTCGCGTCACAAAGCTTTAAACGGCATTAATGAATTTTTTTTTTTTTTTTTGCACATTGGGTTCCATTTTGTTTTCGAGCCAAGTTGTAAGGTTAACACATTATTTATTAAAATAGAACTCTTTCTTATTTTATAATTACAATAGATGAACATTTAAATAAAAGGCTACGGGTATGCAAAAAGTAGAAACTACAAGTACTTTGACTGGAACTGACTATGAATCCCAGCATTGCTCTTACTATTAATAGCTATGTGAGTCTGTGAACTGACAGTTTCCTTCTCATCAAAATGGGGTTAATAAACATGAAAATTTTGTGAGAATTAGGAGAAAAGTGATTTAAAATGCCAAGCATAATAATTGGTGGGTATTTAATAAATATTGTATGTTTTCTTCCTATATTTTTAAAGTTAATTTGAGTAGAATTAATTTTTTTTTTATTATACTTTAAGTTCTAGGGTACATGTGCATAATGTGCAGGTTTGTTACATATGTATACTTGTGCCATGTTGGTGTGCTGCACCCATCAACTCGTCAGCATCCATCAATTCATCATTTATATCATGTATAACTCCCAGTGCAATCCCTCCCCCCTCCCCATGATAGGCCCCAGTGTGTGATGTTCCCCTTCCTGAGTCCAAGTGATCTCATTGTTCAGTTCCCACCTATGAGTGAGAACAGGCGGTGTTTGGTTTTCAGTTCTTGTGACAGTTTGCTAAGAATGATGGTTTCCAGCTGCATCCATGTCCCCACAAAGGACGCAAACTCATCCTTTTTTATGGCTGCATAGTATTCCATGGTGTATATGTGCCACATTTTCTTAATCCAGTCTGTCACTGATGGACATTTGGGTTGATTCCAAGTCTTTGCTATTGTGAATAGTGCCGCAATGAACATACGTGTGCATGTGTCTTTGTAGTAGAATAATTTATAATCCTTTGGGTATATACCCAGGAGTGGGATGGCTGGGTCATATGGTACATCTAGTTCTAGATCCTTGAGGAATTGCCATACTGTTTTCCATAATGGTTGAACTAGTTTACAATCCCACCAACAGTGTAAAAGTGTTCCTATTTCTCCACATCCCCTGCAGCACCTGTTGTTTCCTGACTTTTTAATGATTGCCGTTCTAACTGGTGTGAGATGGTATCTCATTGTGGTTTTGATTTGCATTTCTCTGATGGTGAGTGATGATGAGCATTTTTTCGTGTGTCTGTTGGCTGTATGAATGTCTTCTTTTGAGAAATCTCTGTTCATATCATTTGCCCACTTTTTGATGGGGTTGTTTGTTTTTTTCTTGTATATTTGTTTGAATTCTTTGTAGATTCTGGATATTAGCCCTTTGTCAGATGAGTAGATTGCAAAAATTTTCTCCCATTCTGCAGGTTGCCTGTTCACTCTGATGGTAGTTTCTTTTGCTGTGCAGAAGCTCTTTAGTTGAATTAGATCCCATTTGTCAATTTTTGCTTTTGCTGCCATTGCTTTTGGTGTTTTAGACATGAAGTCCTTGCCCATGCCTATTTCCTGAATGGTACTACCTAGATTTTCTTCTAGGGTTTTTATGGTATTAGGTCTAACATTTAAGTCTCTAATCCATCTTGAATTAATCTTCGTATAAGGAGTAAGGAAAGGATCCAGTTTCAGCTTTCTACTTATGGTTAGCCAATTTTCCCAGCACCATTTATTAAATAGGGAATCCTTTCCCCATTTCTTGTTTCTCTCAGGTTTGTCAAAGATCAGATGGCTGTAGATGTGTGGTATGATTTTTGAGGACTCTGTTCTGTTCTATTGGTCTATATCTCTGTTTTGGTACCAGTACCATGCTGTTTTGGTTACTGTAGCCTTGTAGTATAGTTTGAAGTCAGGTAGCGTGACGCCTCCAGCTTTGTCCTTTTGACTTAGGATTGTCTTGGCAATGCGGGCTCTTTTTTGGTTCCATATGAACTTTAAAGCAGTTTTTTCCAATTCTGTGAAGAAAGTCATTGGTAGCTTGATGGGGATGGCATTGAATCTATAAATCACCTTGGGCAGTATGGCCATTTTCACAATATTGATTCTTCCTATCCATGAGCATGGTATGTTCTTCCATTTGTTTGTGTCCTCTTTGATTTCACTGAGCAGTGGTTTGTAGTTCTCCTTGAAGAGGTCCTTTACATCCCTTGTAAGTTGGATTCCTAGGTATTTTATTCCCTTTGAAGCAACTGTGAATGGAAGTTCATTCATGATTTGGCTCTCTGTTTGTCTGTTACTGGTGTATAAGAATGCTTGTGATTTTTGCACATTAATTTTGTATCCTGAGACTTTGCTGAAGTTGCTTATCAGCTTAAGGAGCTTTTGGGCTAAGGCAATGGGGTTTTCTAAATATACAATCATGTCATCTGCAAACATGGACAATTTGACTTCTTCTTTTCCTAACTGAATACCCTTGATTTCTTTCTCTTGCCTGATTGCCCTAGCCAGAACTTCCAACACTATGTTGAATAGGAGTGGTGAGAGAGGGCATCCCTGTCTTGTGCCAGTTTTCAAAGGGAATTTTTCCAGTTTTTGCCCATTCAGTATGATATTTGCTGTGGGTTTGTCATAAAAAGCTCTTAATATTTTGAGGTACGTTCCATCAATACCGAATTTATTGAGCGTTTTTAGCATGAAGGGCTGTTGAATTTTGTCAAAAGCCTTTTCTGCATCTATTGAGATAATCATGTGGTTCTTGTCTTTGGTTCTGTTTATATGCTGGATTACATTTATTGATTTGCGAATGTTGAACCAGCCTTGGATCCCAGGGATGAAGCCCACTTGATCATGGTGGATAAGCTTTTTGATGTGCTGCTGAATCCGATTTGCCAGTATTTTATTGAGGATTTTTGCATCGATGTTCATCAGGGATATTGGTCTAAAATTCTCTTTTTTTGTTGTGTCTCTGCCAGACTTTGGTATCAGGATGATGTTGGCCTCATAAAATGAGTTAGGGAGGATTCCCTCTTTTTCTATTGATTGGAATAGTTTCAGAAGGACTGGTACCAGCTCCTCCTTGTACCTCTGGTAGAATTCAGCTGTGAATCCATCTGGTCCTGGACTTTTTTTGGTGGGTAGGCTATTAATTATTGCCTCAATTTCAGAGCCTGCTATTGGTCTATTCAGGGATTCAACTTCTTCCTGGTTTAGTCTTGGGAGAGTGTAAGTGTCCAGGAAATTATCCATTTCTTCTAGATTTTCTAGTTGATTTGCATAGAGGTGTTTATAGTATTCTCTGATGGTAGTTTGTATTTCTTTGGGGTCGGTGGTGATATCCCCTTTATCATTTTTTATTGCGTCTATTTGATTCCTCTCTCTTTTCTTCTTTATTAGTCTTGCTAGTGGTCTGTCAATTTTGTTGATCTTTTCAAAAAACCAACTCCTGGATTCATTGATTTTTTGGAGTGTTTTTTGTGTCTCTATCTCCTTCAGTTCTGCTCTGATCTTAGTTATTTCTTGCCTTCTGCTAGCTTTTGAATGTGTTTGCTCTTGCTTCTCTAGTTCTTTTAATTGTGATGTTAGAGTGTCAATTTTAGATCTTTCCTGCTTTCTCTTGTGGGCATTTAGTGCTATAAATTTCCCTCTACACACTGCTTTAAATGTGTCCCAGAGATTCTGGTATGTTGTATCTTTGTTCTCATTGGTTTCAAAGAACATCTTTATTTCTGCTTTCATTTCGTTATGTGTCCAGTAGTCATTCAGGAGCAGGTTGTTCAGTTTCCATGTAGTTGAGCGGTTTTGATTGAGTTTCTTAGTCCTGAGTTCTAGTTTGATTGCACTGTGGTCTGAGAGACTGTTATAATTTCTGTTCCTGTACATTTGCTGAGAAGTGCTTTGCTTCCAATTATGTGGTCAATTTTGGAATAAGTGTGATGTGGTGCTGAGAAGAATGTATATTCTGTTGATTTGGGGTGGAGAGTTCTATAGATGTCTATTAGGTCTGCTTGGTGCAGAGATGAGTTCAATTCCTGGATATCCTTGTTAACTTTCTGTCTCATTGATCTGTCTAATGTTGACAGTGGAGTGTTGAAGTTTCCCATTATTATTGTATGGGAGTCTCTTTGTAAGTCTCTAAGGACTTGCTTTATGAATCTGGGTGCTCCTGTATTGGGTGCATATATATTTAGGATAGTTAGCTCTTCCTGTTGAATTGATCCCTTTACCATTATGTAATGGCCTTCTTTATCTCTTTTGATCTTTGATGGTTTAAAGTCTGTTTTATCAGAGACTAGGATTGCAACCCCTGCTTTTTTTTGTTCTCCATTTGCTTGGTAGATCTTCCTCCATCCCTTATTTTGAGCCTATGTATGTCTCTGCATGTGAGATGGGTCTCCTGAATACAGCAGACTGATGGTCTTGACTCTTTATCCAGTTTGCCAGTCTGTGTCTTTTAATTGGAGCATTTAGTCCATTTATATTTAAGGTTAATATTGTTATGTGTGAACTTGATCCTGCCATTATAATATTAACTGGTTATTTTGATCGTTAGTTGATGCAGTTTCTTTCTAGCCTCGATGGTCTTTACATTTTGGCATGTTTTTGCAATGGCTGCTACCGGTTGTTCCTTTCCATGTTTAGTGCTTCCTTCAGGGTCTCTTGTAAGGCAGGCCTGGTGGTGACAAAATCTCTAAGCATTTGCTTATCTGTAAAGGATTTTATTTCTCCTTCACTTATGAAACTTAGTTGGGCTGGATATGAAATTCTGGGTTTAAAATTCTTTTCTTTAAGAACGTTGAATATTGGCCCCCACTCTCTTCTGGCTTGTAGAGTTTCTGCCAAAAGATCTGCTGTTAGTCTGATGGGCTTCCCTTTGTGGGTATCCCGACCTTTCTCTCTGGCTGCCCTTAAGATTTTTTCCTTCATTTCAACTTTGGTGAATCTGGCAATTATGTGTCTTGGAGTTGCTCTTCTGGAGGAGTATCTTTGTGGCGTTCTCTGTATTTCCTGAATTTGAATGTTGGCCTGCCCTACTAGGTTGGGGAAGTTCTCCTGGATGATCCTGAAGAGTGTTTTCCAACTTGGTTCCATTTTCCCCCTCACTTTCAGGCACCCCAATCAGACGTAGATTTGGTCTTTTTACATAATCCCATACTTCTTGTAGGCTTTGTTCATTTCTTTTTCTTCTTCTTTCTTTTGGTTTCTCTTCTCGCTTCATTTCATTCATTTGCTCCTCAATCGCTGATACTCTTTATTCCAGTTGATCGAGTCAGTTACTGAAGCTTGTGCATTTGTCACGTATTTCTCGTGTCATGGTTTTCATCTCTGTCCTTTCGTTTATGACCTTCTCTGCATTAATTAGTCTAGCTGTCAATTCTTCCACTCTTTTTTCAAGATTTTTAGTTTCTTTGCGCTGGGTACGTAATTCCTCCTTTAGCTCTGAGAAGTTTGATGGATTGAAGCCTTCTTCTCTCATTTCGTCAAAGTCATTCTCTGACCAGCTTTGATCCGTTGCTGGCGATGGGCTGCGCTCCTTTGCAGGGGGAGATGCGCTCTTATTTTTTGAATTTCCAGCTTTTGTGCCCTGCTTTTTCCCCATCTTTGTGGTTTTATCTGTCTCTGGTCTTTGATGATGGTGACGTCCTGATGGGGTTTTGGTATAGGTGTCCTTCCTGTTTGATAGTTTTCCTTCTGACAGTCAGGACCCTCAGCTGTAGGTCTGTTGGAGAATGCTTGAGGTCCACTCCAGACTCTGTTTGCCTGGGTATCAGCAGCAGAGGTTGCGGAAGATAGAATATTGCTGAACAGCTAGTGTACCTGTCTGATTCTTACTTTGGATGCTTCCTCTCAGGGGTGTACTCCACTCTGTGAGGTGTGGGGTGTCAGACTGCCCCAGTGCGGGATGTCTCCCAGTTAGGCTACTCAGGGGTCAGGGACCCACTTGAGCAGGCAGTCTGTCCCTTCTCAGATCTCTACCTCCCTGTTGGGAGATTCACTGCTCTATTCAAAGCTGTCAGACAGAGTCGTTTGCGTCTGCAGAGGTTCTGCTGCTTTTTTGTTGTTGTTTTATATCTGTGCCCTGTCCCCAGAGGTGGAGTCTACAGAGACAGGCAGGTTTCCTTGAGCTGCTGTGAGCTCCACCCAGTTTGAGCTTCCCAGCGGCTTTGTTTACCTACTTAAGCCTCAGCAATGGCGGGCACCCCTCCCCCAGCCTCGCTGCTGCCGTTTCGGTTAGATTGCAGACTGCTGTGTTAGCAATGAGGGAGGCTCCGTGGGTGTGGTACCCTCCCGGCCAGGTGTGGGATATATTCTCCTGGTGTGCCCGTTTGCTTAAAGCGCAGTATTGGGGTGGGAGTTACCCAATTTTCCAGGTGTTGTGTGTCTCAGTTCCCCTGGCTAGGAAAAGGGATTCCCTTCCCCCTTGCGCTTCCCAGGTGAGGCGATGCCTCACCTTGCTTCAGCTCTCACTGGTCGGGCTGCAGCAGCTGACCAGCACCAATTGTCCGGCACTCCCTAGTGAGATGACCCCAGTACCTCAGTTGAAAATGCAGAAATCACCGGTCTTCTGTGTCGCTAGTGCTGGGAGTTGGAGACTGGAGCTGTTCCTATTCGGCCATCTTGCTCTCCAGCCACTATCTTGATTTATAATCGAGTAGAATTAATTTTATATGTAATATAGTGATCTGAAAAAATCCTAGTCTCTATGATATATGTTTGCTTACTTCAGGATCTGTTTTTGCATAACAAATGTCGCAAAATCCCCAGTGCCCAGTGGAGGGGACTTCCTGGCCATTTACAAACTAACTGTCTCAAGGACTTTTCAGATAGTTGATCATCAACTCTCAGCAAATGCCTAACCCATAAATTATCCTGGGTGCTTTAAATTTTTGAGGAAAAGGCACATTAATGTTTTTGTTTGTTTTTGCATAACTTTAACTTGTAATCACAATAATTTCCCTGTGGGCGCAAACAATAAAGTGTCTTTTCTGAGTACTTAAAAACCAGGGCAATCAAAATCAGTAAATAATAAAGTTTTGCTTTCATTATTCTTGGAATAGCTTTACTGTAAATTGGGAAAAGAAAATTTGCTGGATATGGTACTGGTACCAAAACAGATATATAGACTAATGGAACAGAACAGAGTCCTCAGAAATAATACCACACATCTACAGCCATCTGATCTTTGACAAACCTGAGAAAAACAAGAAATGGGGAAAGGATTCCCTATTTAATAAATGGTGCTGGGAAAATTGGCTAGCCATAAGTAAAGAGCTGAAACTGGATCCTTTCCTTACTCCTTATACGAAAATTAATTCAAGATGGATTAGAGACTTAAATGTTAGACCTAATACCACAAAAACCCTAGAAGAAAACCTAGCTAATACCATTCAGGACATAGGCATGGGCAAGGACTTCATGTCTAAAACACCAAAAGCAATGGCAGCAAAAGCCAAAATTGACAAATGGGATCTAATTTAACGAAAGAGTTTCTGCACAGCAAAAGAAACTACCATCAGAGTGAACAGGCAACCTGCAGAATGGGAGAAAATTTTTGCAATCTACTCATCTGACAAAGGGCTAATATCCAGAACCTACAAAGAACTCAAACAAATTTACGAGAAAAAAACAACCCCATCAAAAAGTGGGCAAATGATATGAACAGACATTTCTCAAAAGAAGACATTCATAAAGCCAACAGACACATGAAAAAATGCTCGTCATCACTGGCCATCAGAGAAATGCAAATCAACACCACAATGAGATACCATCTCACACCAGTTAGAATGGCAATCATTAAAAAGTCAGGAAACAACAGGTGCTGCAGGGGATGCGGAGAAATAGGAACACTTCTACACTGTTGGTGGGATGTAAACTAGTTCAACCATTATGGAAAACAGTATGGCAATTCCTCAAGGATCTAGAACTAGAAGTACCATATGACCCAGCCATCCCATTACTAGGTATATACCCAAAGGATTATAAATCATGCTGCTATAAAGACACATGCATACGTATGTTCATTGCGGCACTATTCACAATAGCAAAGACTTGGAATCAACCCAAATGTCCATCAGTGACAGACTGGATTAAGAAAATGTGGCACATATACACCATGGAATACTATGCAGCCATAAAAAAGGATGAGTTTGCGTCCTTTGTGGGGACATGGATGCAGCTGGAAACCATCATTCTTAGCAAACTGTCACAAGAACTGAAAACCAAACACCGCATGTTCTCACTCATAGGTGGGAACTGAACAATGAGATCACTTGGATTCGGGAAGGGGAACATCACACACCGGGGCCTATTATGGGGAGGCGGGAGGGGGCAGGGATTGCACTGGGAGTTATACCTGATATAAATGATGAGTTGATGGGTGCTGATGAGTTGATGGGTGCAGCACATCAACATGGCACAAGTATACATACGTAACATACCTGCACGTTATGCACATTTACCCTAGAACTTAAAGTATAATTAAAAAAAAAAAAAGAAAAAAGAAAATTTGCTGGATATAAAAAGGAAAAAATGTTTTTTCTTTTATTGGTTTCTTAAGTGTTGTGACTCAGAGCATATTAGATGAAATAACTTCTTCACTGATTAAAATAGATTATTTGCTCCAGTTAAACTAGTAAATTCCAAAGAGATCCTGAAAGTATGTCTTGAAAGTTTTCTAGGAGTTAGCATGACTATCATGGTGTCACATGCAAAGAAATGTCCTTCTTTTGTGAAGGAGGTTGGCATGGCCACACAGAGCCCGGACTTTGGTGTTGTAAGAACCATTTTCACACTGGACTGCAAATCATATTCTGTGATCCAGGGAAGTTAGCCAGCTACTTAGAACTTCAGTTTTCTCATCTCTCATGTGGGGCAAACACTGTCTGCCTCATGAGAAAGTCTAGAAGACTGCATAGGAGAATATATTCATATTTCCTATACACTGTGGGCATAAGTAAATGTTTATTATTTCACTGCCTCCCCTAACTAAAAATGCTAGGCTAGGTGATCTTAAAACTAAACACCTCTCATTTGTATGGCAGATTACAAAGTGCTTCCACATACGATATCTCCTTTGATTTTTCAAAATAACCCTGGAAAGTTGGTAGGCTTGGATTTAGTATGAATACTATTTTACAAGTAAAAAGACAGTGCTGAGACAGGTTATGAGACTTAGTTGCCCAAAGTCACTTGGCTGGTGAAGAAAGATGCTGGGAGAAGGTGTAGGCCACGTGGCCCCTGAGTCTGTGGTTTCCCCACTATATTTTGTAGGGGCCCATGTTTTTGTGGAAGATCCAAATGGCAAACTTGAATATATTCTTGTTATTTTCAGATGACAATTATATCAGTTAGGGTTCAACCAGAGAAGCAGAACTGGTGTGAGATTTATCTGAACAAATTGGTTTATGCAATTATGGGGACTGGTTATGCAGGTCTGAGGCCCATAGGGAAGATGGTCAGAAGGGAAGTAATGAGCATGCCAGAACCCCAGAAGCATGAGCTGGAATGTGGAATCTTTCAACTCAGGGAAGGTCTAGGCCTTCCTACTGATTAAAGGACTTCCACCTTGATCAACAGGACTTCCCTATTAATTAACTTGAAGTCAACTGAGTAGGACCTTAATTACACCTGCAAGATCCCTTTACACTGGCACCTGGATAAGAGTTTGCTGAATCACTAGGAGAAGGTAGGTACATGCTATAATATGGCTGCCGCCCCCTTTCCATCCTCCTTCCAGGAAAGGATATTCTTTGTAGTTCATGCTAGCCAGAAACAATTCTGGGGATTGTAGTTCAATTGATCCAGGTTGAAAAATCACAAAGCCAACACAATAACAAACCAAAGCCCACCACTGAAATGCCTTTCTCTAGTAATGTCTCTCTCTGGTACCTGTGTAAACTTTCTCATCATTGCAAGAGATACTTGAGCAAACTGGAAAAAATGATTGGTCACCATGAGTTTACTCCTAGCATTTCTGCTATCAGGTTCCAAGGACAGAGCTTCTTTGCACACTGGATCTTGTGGGCTGGATTTCTGGAAGATTCCTAGAGAAGTTCCACATTGGGAGTGTTTGTTGATAGGTGGCACAGGTGCACATCTCACAGTTGAACTTGAGGTGCTTAACCATTTTAGGCAAAAGCAAAACAAACACAAACAGCCAAAACAAACAAAAAGAGCAACTGGAGTGACAACAGTATAACAAGATCAACAGCAACACTAGAGAGTTATTAGTTCAAGGTTTATATTCTTCCCATGATGCCTGGGATTGTTAACAGTGAAAGAAACAAGGGATGGCAAACCTGGGTACAAACCAGTCATTTACCTTTACCAGGCATCAAATATTCATTTGCCCTTTTGCCTGGCACAATATCCCAATAAGTCGTTGTATTAGAGTTCTTCAGGGAAACAGAATCAATAGGATGTTGTGTGTGTGTGTGTGTGTATGTGTGTGTGTTTGTGTATGTTTATTATAAGGAATTGGCTCATGATTATGGAGAATGCCAAATCTCAAGATCTGTAAGTTGGCAAGCAGCCAGAGATCCAGGAGAGCCAATGGTGTGATTCCAGTCTGAAGGCTGGCAGGCTTGAGACCCAGAAAGAGCTGATGCTTGAGTCCAAAGGCAGGAAGTAACCAATGTCCCAGTTCAAAGGCAATCTGGCAAGAGGAGTTCCCTGGTATTTGGGGAAGAGTTAACCTTTTGTTCTATTCAAGTCTTCGATGGATTGGATGAGCCCCATACATGTTAGGGAGGGCACACTGCTTTAGATGTTAAAGTCATCCCAAGACACCCTCACAGATATGCTGAGGAAAATGTTTGACTAGATATCTAGGTATGTCATGGCCCAGTCAGGTTGGCATGTAAAATGAACTATCACAGTAGTTTTAGTTTATATGAAGCATAAAATAAAATCTCAATTTCCCACAGTAGTTTTAGTTTATATGAAGCATAAAATAAAATCTCAATTTCCCAGAGGAGCACGAGTCCTCTTTTATCAGGATCCCCGTGTTTTTCCTCTGGCTCTCTCAGCTCAGGTATTCCAACGGTGCTTTCCTTCATGTCACCACTTCCAGTTATTTGTCCAGAGACGCAAAGCTGAACTTTACTACAAAGTTACTTGGGACATCTGTCTACTACTCTGGGAAGCAGTAGCTATCTACTACTCATGCAAAAAGGATTATCTCCCATCTTGAGAGTACCAAATAGTGGGAAGGCTGCCATGAAGGAACATCAGGCATTCTTGCTGTTGCTCTGATTGTCTTAAACAGAAATGCTGCACTCAGTCAATGCTGACTATGATCTGTCTTGTTGGTTTAGCTAGTGGGACATTAAGGAGCACGTGGGAGAGAGGGTTTTGTTGGATTGCAAAAGTGGCCACAATTTTTTATGCCTGGATTTGACTCTGAAACTCCTCTTATCAATAGGTGGAATTGATTTCCCTACTTCTTGAATCTAGGTTGACTCTGTAACTTGCTTTGGCAATGGAATGTGGTGGAAATGGCAGTGTGCTAGTTTTGAACATAGATTCCAAGAGGCCTTGCACCTTTCTTGTTCCCTTTTGGAACACTGCTCAGATAATTTATGAACAAGCCCTGGCTAACTTTTGGAGGATGAAAGATTTTGTGGAATAAAGACTAGCTATCACAGCTGATACTCTTCTAGAGCAGCCTACAGGCCTAGCAGCCAACCACAGACCTATTTATAAACCGAGCTGAAACCAGAAGAACTGTCCAGATGATCACAGCCCTATTACCAACCTGAAGAACTGTGAGCTAAATAAATGGCTACTGTTTTAAGCCACTGTGTTTTGTAGTGGTTTCTTATATAATAAAAACTAACTGATAAGGAATGCCTAGAGTGGCATTCCTTATATAGGTTCCCTGAGCATTTTTATGGTTCCCTGCTTTGGAGTAAAGAATAGAGTATTTCTTCTGGCGGAATCAATAGGTTTCTTCTCCCTAGCATTTTTTCTGATGTAGCCTAGCTCCTAAATTCTCCTGACTGGCATATGTATGGACTTAGGTTGTTTGATAGAATTTTCAAATTTTGGCACATAATCCTGGATGACAGAAGTCCGTGGGCTTTGAGTATCTGTTTCAGTAGCTCTTCCATGAACCCTGACTTCTCTCTTTTCCTTGTTCAAGGAAACGCAGGTTCTAACTGGCCAACTGGTCAAGCAGTTAATAACTACTCTCATTTCCTACTGCATTCATAATTTACTGTTGAACTTCCTTGACCTCAATGGCGTCACAGATTTGAAGAATTACAGAGCTATTTAGTGGAAGTGAAAGAACAATTTCAGAGGAGATTCATAGATTTTGATGACTATGAATCATATCTTAAGAATTTGTGGCTACCTTTGAAGCACAAACCCACGGGATATGTCTGAGTTACTCAGCATCAACGTTCTTTCTGTGGTTCAGTTTCCCAAAGATCTGACTGAGCTGAAAATGGACCTTGCTCACTAAGACCACTGGTAAAAACTTTGGGTATATTAACCAGAATTATTCTTAAATTTCCGGCCACACTGCCAAAATCTTGCTGAAGTTTGGGTTTTCTTGATTTTGTGGAAATGTTTCTTTCACGGAACTGTTCGGATCAAAGTTGCATCTCTCTTAGGGATGCAGATTGTGGCTGGGAAATGAGATGTGCCTTAACTTAAAGAATGTCTGAGCTTCTTCAGAGTAGCTCAGTTTAAAATGTTTTCTCATTGACTGACGGAGATGTGCAAGAGGCTGCCACCTGACTTGTAAGAATGGATTTTCAAGTGTATTTGTTTTTTAGATTGCTTCATATTGAGTGAAGAGAATACATAGCCTAGAATTTCCTCTAATTATAAGCCTAATCCAGTTAGTGCACAAATCTGGCATGTATTTTAATGTAATACAAATTAGTGTTTTTGTTTGCTTTAACTGATTTCTTTAGTTGAAACTTAAGTGTGTTTTAAATGTGAATTTCTAGTAACTATGTATCAATTTCCATGATCAACAAATTTTTTAGAGAAATCTGATAGCTTTACTCTTCTCTAACCTCGCATGTTTTTGAAATATTTTCTACTATAATTGCAAAATGATACTACTCTTCAACTGAAATCACCTTCATCCTTCATCAAAAACATCTTCCCCTAAGAAGCCTAGTTTTAGTTTGGCAGAAGAGAGAGGCTATACCTTTTTAAGGGGTGATAACATGCTTTTAGCTTGGCCAAACCCGGTTTATTAGACCTTTAATTAAAATAATTAGTTGAATGGCTATTTGATTAGTTTATTAGTGTTTGTAGTAGCAGTGATGGTAGTAGTGGTAGTAGTATTATTAATTACATTTATTGGGCACTGAGTAAGACTCTAAGTAAAATTAGCTACGTAGGTCATCTCATTTAATCCTCATAGCAATTCTGTGAGGTAGACACTATTATTATCCCCATTCTAAGACGAGGAAACTGAGGCACAGTGAAGTCAGATGACTTCTCCAGGTGGTTAATCTAGAAAACAGAACAGTTCAGGCCCAA
Organism: Trachypithecus francoisi; assembly: GCF_009764315.1. Classification (NCBI taxonomy): domain Eukaryota; kingdom Metazoa; phylum Chordata; class Mammalia; order Primates; family Cercopithecidae; genus Trachypithecus; species Trachypithecus francoisi. The sequence goes on from NW_022681458.1 coordinate 14,241,667, forward strand.
ACAGTGTCATTTGACTCCAAACTCACAGTCGTTCCAAAATACTATACAGCATATTGTCTCTTACCTAAATAGATTGTCTCGCTGTATTAAAACATGAATGGCTAGTGGCAACTCTTTTTGAGCAGGCAAAATGGATGCTTAAAACTTAATGTCAATCATTCTAACTCTGGTGTAAGCACCATTGTAGGTGGGGTCCTGAAACAGGGTATGAGGAATGACGTCAAGTCTACCATCTCTACTGGGTTATGCTCTGAAAGATCTTTTAGACTTTAGATTCCATTCATGGCAAAATGAAATACCCTAGAAGTAGGTGAGAGAGGCAAAAAGAAAGGGAGAGAGATTGATAGAAAGGGAAAGGAAAAGCGAGAGAGAGCATGCTCCGTCTTTACCACTACGAAGGAATCACTGACCATCCTACATCTCTCCAGGTCCTTCTCAGTGACCCAGGACATCTCAGTACAACTTAGTATTTCAGTTTCATTGCCTGAAAAATTAAAGGTCAAAACACATTTTAAGGTGTTCTCTCTTTCCTGTCTCATTCTAATCAATTTTGTCCATAGCTGGTTTCATTTGAACTCAATCATTGTCATTTGCCCCTTATGGTCAGCTACAATTAGCCAAGGGCATGTTAGTCACCACAGTTTGTGTACACCACATAATGAAAAGCCCATGAAATTTAGGCATTTCGAATGTTCTAAGAGCAAGCCTCAGTGAGCTTTCCCTTGCAGAACTGGCTTCCCGGCTGGAGGGAAATGTATGGACAATGCCTTTCCCAACCAAAATGTGTTTGTGACATTTCCCTGCGTAAACACTGACTTTGTTGGGGGGGAATCCTGCGGTGCCTGGAGAAATGGGAGAAATGGATTTCGGAAATGAGAACCTAGGGGAGCAATCCGCAGTACTGCAGCCTGCTGGGGCTGTGTTTGTATGCTCCCCACAGCTGCTTCTGAGCGAGCTTATTGACAAAGGCAAAGGAAGCTCTCAGTGCACCAGGATGACTCACTCCACGTCTGCTGGGTGGTTCACACGGCTGCCTGCTTGCCGGAACAGGAAGGCCCTTATTGTGCTCAATTGTTTTCCTGAATGCCTTTCTCAACAACAGCAAAAGGAAACATTACTTTTTGGCTTCCAGCCATCCTGGCCACTTGCTACTTCCAGTACTTAGAATGCAAAAGTTGGGCTCAGCCAAGACATGCAGAGGCACAAGGCTGCAGTTATTTCTGTCTGTGTTTCAGATTAACCGCTGCCTTTTGCAGTAAACAATCCAGGGTGATTTAAGACAACGGGAACTCCCTTTACTAGCAACAGCCCCGACCCGAGTTTGACCGTTTGTTTTATGGACTTGTTTCATGTACAGTAACCCCATGGGGGGCCTTGACACCACCACCCACTGAGTTGCCTGAATAAAACAGAAAAGGCCCTGCCTGTCAGTTACTTCCTCCTTGAATCTGATTGTTCCAGAGAGACTGTGAGGGAGGGGAAAGTGTGGCCTGGGAAAAAGGGAAGGAGGAAACCAGGTTAACAGCGAAAGGAATAGAGTCAGAGTGCCTGGGCTCCCCAGCCTCTGGGTGTAATTATAGGTACAGTAAGGCCTACTGGTGGTGGTTTTATCCTTCCATGCTCCTGCATTTGATATCTTGCCTGTGCTCAGTGACAAGTCTGGATCTGTCTTCCCCTCTGGACACCTTGGCCTGGTCCTTTACTGGTTCTTCAGTGGCTGCTTCCCTCCAGGCCGTTCTTTTTGAGCTTAGGGGCCAAAGTTATGCTGCAGTTTGTAGCCAGAAAATGGGGATGGGGATGAAGTGGCAAAGCAGAGTGTCAGCAGAGTAAACAGACACCTACCAAATGCGGGAAGACATTCACAAAGGTGAAATATGCAAAATTTATAGGGAACTTGAGCAAATCAACAAGATAAAAAACAACTTCATTAAAAATGGGCGAAGGACATGAACAGACACTTCTCAAAAAGGACATACAAGTGGTCAAAAAACATGAAAAATTGCTCAGCATCAGTAATCATCAGAGAAATACAAAGCAAAACCACAGTGAAATACCACCTCATGCCAGTCACCATGACTATCACTTCAAAGTCCAAAAACAACAGATGCTGATGAGACTGCAAAAAGAAGGGAACACTTACACCCTGCTGGTGGGAATGTAAGTTAGTGCAGCCACTCTGGAAAACAGTCTGAAGATTTCTCAACTTAAAACAGAGCTACCATTTGACCCAGCAATCTCATTATTGGGCATATATACTCAAAGGAAAATAAATCATTCCACCTAAAATACACATGCACTTGTATGGTCATTGCTGCACTATTCACAATAGTAAAGACATGGAATCAACCCAGGTGCCCATCAGTGGTAGATTGTATAAAGAAAATGTGGTACATATACATGACAGAATACTAAACCACCATAAAAGGAATGAAATCATGTCTTTTACAGCAACATGGATGCAGTTGGAGGCCATAATCCTAAGTGAATTAACACAGGAACAGAAAACCAAATACCCTATGTTCTCACTTGTAAGTGGGAGCTAAATATTTAGCACACATGGGCATAAATATAGGAACAATAGACATGTGGACTACTGGAGGGAGGAGGAAAAAATGGGATATGGGTGGGTAACTACCTACTGGGTACTATGCTCACTACTTGTATGGTGGGAGCCATACCCATACCTCAGCATCACATAATATTCCCATGTAACAAACCTACACATGTGCCCCCTGTATCTAAAATAAAAGTTGAAATTTAAAAAAAGAATGTTTATCTTTTTAACTCAGTATTGCTCTAGCCCCCAAGTGGCTCCCACTGTGTTCGCAGTCTTACTGCGCCTACCATGCCATGGTTTTCAGAGCTACTCTGAGCTTTCTTTGTCCAGGTGCTCAAGCTAGAGGCCGTGGAAGGTGTGTAGGGAGGGTAGGGGTGGCAGGAGGAGGCAGATCCCACACTGTTCCTTCTGGCCTCTCTGCTCCCTGTTCTCTTCCTCCTTTCAGGTTCTCCTGCACCAACTCCACCCACTTCACCAGCACAAGATCTGGAGCTCACATGCAGATTATTTCAACCCTTCCTAGGCCACCTGTTCTGACCCAAATGAAAGCTTAAATCAGTCTGGGCTCACCCAGAGCATCCTGCAGCATGAGCTCCTTGCAAAGCCCCCAGGACTTTTGCCAGTCTTTATCAACATGGATCCCTATAAAGCAGGTTGTCCAAAAGTGTTCCATGTTCAAAATAGTTTGGGAAACTAGACTAAAGGAAAGCAAGCAGGTTCCTGGCGGCAGGACTCCTCAGATACACTGCTGTGCTGCTGAGTACTGTGGCTCTGCAATGAGGCTCAAGTATGTAGGGTTCCCTTGTGCTTGAGACTGGTTAAGTGCTAATGCCAAAGAGGGAACAAAGCATAGGTACCTTTCCTTCAACTGATTGGGCCTCTCTCAGAATACAGACTCATAAAATAAGAGTAAAAGTGAAGCAAACTTTGTGACTGCCTTTAGCACCCCTACACCTACTGGGGGTAAAGGGCGAGTCCAGCTCTGGAGAGGGGAAGGGTCACTGCTTTCAGACCCTGGGCAGGGTGACATGCATGGTGCTGGCAGGTGGAGCCAGCCACATCTGCATTTAATGTATGATACTTCACCGGGAGTAGAGTGGGGATAGCCAGTATGGTGGCAGGTCCCAGCGGAGCAACAGCAATAGTCGGTTGTGGGTCCTGTTACCTCAGTCCGTTTTTGGGAAGGGACCTGAGGCCTCGTCCTTTGGCAGGACAGACTGGTCGAGTCAGGGCTGCCAGTGAAAACAACCAAGCTCATGCAAGCTAGGGTGCAGAGACTCATCTAGCTCATGATTCGCTCAGGTACATCAAAAAGCAGGCAAACCCAACAACAGCAAAAAAACGAGTCACCGTCTTAAATTCAAACATCACATCTGTACACAAATTATACTGTCAGTGTGTTCTAAGCAGGTGGAATCATCTTGTTCATTCCTTGGGGCTAGAGTGATAATCCCATTTGGTGGCCGGGCACGGTGCCTCACACCTGTAATTCCAGCACTTTGGGAGGCCAAGGCAGGCAGATTGCTTGAGCCCAGGAGTTTAAGACCAGTCTGGGCAGCATGGCAAAACCCCATCTCTGCAAAAACTACAAAAATTAACCAGGCATGGTGGCACACTCCTGTGGTTCCAGATACTCAGGAGGCTGAGGATTGCTGGAGCCCGGGAGATCAAGGCTGCAGTGAGCTGTGATCGTGCCACTGCACTCTAATCTGGGTGACAGAGTGAGACCCTGTCTCAAAAAAAAAGCATTTTCCTAGAAGCCCATGCATAAGAAATATTATCTTCCAACTTCCCTCCCTCTATGATATCCTAAACAAGCTAAGTGAAAGAAGAAAATTCTGTATAGACGGAGAAGAGGCAGGAGGTGCCGAGTTCATGGCCATGTTCTGACTTGGGTAACTAGTAAATGGCAAGCAGAACTCACTGAGAATGGGAACATGGGAAGTGGACATATTCTTTGGAGGAGTAGGCAGATAGCGAGTTCCTTTTGGACAGGCTTTAGAGACTTCTAAGTGGAAATCTCCACTAGGCAGGAAATGTATGAGTCTGGAGTTCAGAGACGTCTGGGCTGGAGGCATAACTTCGGGTCAACAGAGAGTTGAAGCATGAGTGTGCATGAGATCATCGGAGAAGGCAGTTCAATGTGAAAGAGGGCCTTGGCTGGGCTGCAAGAGGAGAATGGACAGAGACCAGGCAGGGAGGCTGCAGAGATGGGAGGAACCCAAGACTCCAAGTGCACTCGCAGTTCTCAGCAGATGCACGTTAGCCTGTTTGGTTCATCATTTAGCAGGACAGTGTGGATTTGCATTAAACAGTGGGCCTCAGTTTTCTTTAAAAATAATACCTTTCATTTGTATACTAGAGTTTTCAAAGTGCACATTCAGTGATTTTGTTTCATTAAAAAATTACATTCTTATAACAAACCAGTGAAGAAGTCCTAGACGGTATTAGGTGCCCTGTTTCAATAAGAACATTCATGCTCATCTGTGGGAGAGAAAGGGAGAGGGGAGTTCGTTGTGACTGGGCACTAGTGTCTTCACGGGCACATGATTTACCTCACTCTTGGTTCATTGCATTGTGACTTCTCTTGTACACACACTGGTTCTGCTTTCCTGCTGGATAGTACAAGTGGGTAGGAATTGTGTCTCAATTCTCCTTCCAACTCCCTTTCTCCATCCAAAACCTTGCTTTGCAACTGCAAACTATCTGATAAATTGAGGGGTGGGGAGTTGAATCAACAACAGGACAGAGGCTTTGAAGCCTTCAGCAGAGCTCAGCAATTCCTGACCCTACTATACAATGATGGCAGCACAGAATAGGGGATTTTGTTCTGATTAGCATTAGGAGAAGAGCAAACAGATGGTAATATATTCCATAGGGGAGTCTTCCTGCGGAATTCAACATGAGGAGCTCAACAAACACTTCTTGGATCACTATGTCTTTTTACACAATCCCCCCATTTTTTCCTTTCTTTCTCTAATCGTACACAACTGCGTGGGAATTTGCTGTTGAAATTGAATGAGGGAAATGTGGTGTAGCAGTCTTCTTTCATTTTTTTTTTTTTTACAGTTCAAAACAAATCTGATTTTAATTTTTTTTTGGTATTACATTTTGTACAATTTTGAATTGATTTCTCCTGAGTATAGACAATTGATGGATTCCTGTTATTGGCCAATTCTGCCCTGGGATATGAAAAATGAAGGCAATTCATGTAGTACAGGGGAGGGAACATAGGCTTTGGCCTCTGTTGTCTGGAGTGGACCCTGGGTGACCTCAGGCCAGTTCCTTCCTTTAAGAGTCTGTTTCTAGGGCTTGTAATGAGAATTAAGTGAGATAAGACATAAAGCTGGTGCGTAGATGTAAAGCTGATAGCATGTGCTTGATAAATGTTTATTTTCTTTCTACTCCTTCTATTCTTAACCCTGACACATATTTCTCATGTAACCTGGAGAGGGATCTTTCAACATCTGCACATAATAGTCTGTACCTGTCATTTAGTACTTCTTTTTTTTTTTTTTTTTTTTTTTGAGACGGAGTCTTGCTCTGTCGCCCAGGCTGGAGTGCAGTGGCCGGATCTCAGCTCACTGCAAGCTCCGCCTCCCAGGTTCACGCCATTCTCCTGCCTCAGCCTCCCGAGTAGCTGGGACTACAGGCGCCCGCCACCATGCCCCGCTAGTTTTTTGCATTTTTTTAGTAGAGACGGGGTTTCACCGTGTTAGCCAGGATGGTCTCAATCTCCTGACCTCGTGATCCGCCCGTCTCGGCCTCCCAAAGTGCTGGGATTACAGGCTTGAGCCACCGCGCCCGGCCCATTTAGTACTTCTTACTTTTTCTTCATTGGCCTGGGCTTTCCCACAATAGGTTCCAAGCACCTTGAGGATAGAACAATATGTTTTATTTTTAGGTGCTTTCATGTCCAATCACCTATAATTATGCTCATCACCAAGTAGTAGGTGGTCAGATGCTTTTTTTTTTTTAATACTTTAAGTTCCAGGGTACATGTGTACAATGTGCAGGTTTGTTACATGTGTATACATGTGCCATGTTGGTGTGCTGCACCCATTAACTCTTCATTTACATTAGGTATATCTCCTAATGCTATCCCTCCCCTCTCCCCTCACTCCACGACAGGACCCGGTATGTGATGTTCCCCATCCTGTGTCCAAGTGTTCTCATTGTTCAACTCCCGCCTATGAGTCAGAACATGCAGTGTTTGCTTTTCTGTCCTTACAATAGTTTGCTCAGAATGATGGTTTCCAGCTTCATCCATGTCCCTACAAAGGATATGAACTCATCTTTTTTTATGGCTGCATAGTATTCCATGGTGTGTATATGTGCCACATTTTCTTAATCTAGTCTATCATTTGTGGACATTTGGGTTGGTTCCAAGTCTTTGCTATTGTGAATAGTGCCGCAATAAACATACGTGTGCATATGTCTTTATAAAAGCATGAGTTATAATCTTTTGGGTATACACCCAGTAATGGGATGGCTGGGTCAAATGGTATTTCTAGCTCTAGATCCTTGAGGAATCGGGTTGTCAGATGCTTTTTAACTAACTTTGCTTGATTTCACCTGTCATGTGGTGATAATGACTGCATTTGCCTCTCTGTAAGAACTTAATGAGAAAAGTTTTTTTAAAAATTCATGTCTCCTCAGGTATTCGTGATGGAGATCTAAGGTGGTGTTATTGTTACTATTGATTTACTCCATGCTTTCTTTAATCTGGAGACACTTGCATCTATACTCATCACTCTTCTCTTTGCATGGCAGGATTCCCAGCATAATTGGCAAATTAAGAAACAGTGATGTTTGTGCAGAAATGAAAGTCACTCAGAAATACAGTGACTATATAATTTGTTGTAATGGGGACACATTTGAAAGTGAGGAGAAGACCTATTAATGGTTGTATTGGCGCGACAGTGGGAACCAGGGCTGTCCAGGGCAAACCAAGGTTTCCTGGTTCTGGCAGATGGGCATCAAGGTTGTTTCTGCCTTGTGACAGTCACCCCAAACTAGCTGCATTGCTACTATGTTGAAGCAATTACAAGAATAATTGAATTTTGTGGTGTCTTTCTTTCTTTCTTTTTTTTTTTAATCTCTCTGTTGCCCAGGCTGGAGTGCAGTGGTGCGATCTTGGCTCACTGCAGCCTCTGCCTCCTGGGTTCAAACAATGCTCCTGCCTCAGCCTCCCAAGTAGGTGGGATTACGCTACCATGCCCAGTTAATGTTTGTATTTTTAGTAGAGATGGGGTTTCAACATGTTGCCCAGGCTGGTCTCGAACTTCTGACCTCAGGTGATCCACTTGCCCTGGCCTCCCAAAGTGCCGGGATTACAGGTGTGAGCCGCTGCACCCGGCCAAGACTAATTCAATTTTGTATGCACGCTGCAGCATTCATTTAATGTGTACATTTCTTTACCTCTGTCTAAATGTGGCACTGTGTTGGCTAAATTAAGTATATTATGTTGAAGAGAAATTCCAGGTATAGCAGGAGAGACATTACATGGTCTCTTCATCATGCAACTCACAATTTAATGAGGGTCTCAGGTGCAGTACTATGGACTTATTTCACCTGTGTTTCTCCCCTAAGCTCCCTGACATTTCTCCAACCCTAGGGCAGCATGTCAGTCCTAAGAATTTTGTCTGAAAGACGACATAATCAGTTTTCCTCTAGAATTCATTTACAATTTAATTGTAGAGTTCGAGAGAAATTTCTTTGCAAACAGAAGATGCACGAATGAACTACCAGAAGTATTAATTCTATACATCTTTTATAAATTGTTTTTCCTCATTTTGTTAGAAGTTGCCTCTCTGAGCACTTACAATGTCTTCAGCGGTATAGTAATAACCATTGGGACAGTAAGTCTGTCTTTCATGAAAGGCAAATAAATCCAGAAAGAATTTGAAATAAAGAAGGGTATTTAAACTGAATCACATATGAGATTGTTGCCTGTTTTCCAGATGGAAATCAGATGCCTTCTGATGAGCAATCACCCTGTGAAAGTCTTTTTCATGAATAAAAATGATGTTTTTGACCAATAAGGTAAGAATCTCTTTTGCCAGTTCCTATTGAGCAATAAAATACTGTGGCCTGAATGAAAGGCCTAACAATCACTTATAACAATGCCTTTCTGGCAAGTTTGGTTCATTAGGATATTGGGAAGGGAATAGAACATAACAGAAAATCAGGTTCAAATCCATTCCTTGTCTTTTACTGTCTGGCTTTAGATTAGTCACTATCACCATGGCCCTCAGTATTCTCACTTATAAAAGTAGTTCTTTTATGGACTCAATGAGATAACATGTGCCCAACATGTGTGTTCCTGTGTGTCTGTGCATCTATATGTGTCGATCTGGATATGTATCCACGTGTGTCTATCTGGGTATAACTCTGGATATGTGCACAAAGAGTTAATTAACCTGGTTGGACACAGTGGCTCATGCCTGTAATCCCAGCACTTTGGGAGGCCGAGGTGGATGGATCACTTGAGAATGTAGAATACTATGCTAAATGAATTGACATTAAAACGATCAATTATCTTCTAGTTAATACCATTTCTTCAGTGAATCAATATTTATTAAATATATAAGTAAGAACGCTAGGGATGTCAAGAAAATGTTTACTCTTGTGTTTTTTTTTTTTTTTTCCATTGTGGTATCTTCTGGGACTTGTATGAGCTGCCTGGTCCTTGGGTGCCCATGGATTGAGATCATCTTATTCTTTTCCTTTTGGGCCTCTTTAAGTCTAATAACTGAGGGACTGTAAGCTGGAATATGGTGATTTCAGCGGGGCTTCCCATGGCCCAGTCACCTGGACACAGCCCACAAAGGCCTGTCCAAGAATGAGAACAGGAGAGGAGGGTGTTTTCATGTGTATGTCCTAGTGTGTGTCCTGGGTGTCCATGGGTATCCGTGTCTGTGCCTATATGCATATGTGTGTCTGTGTATCTGTGTGTGTGTCCATGTGTGTTTGTGTCTCTATATATGTGTCCATGTGTGTATGTGTGTCCATGTCTATCTGTATGTGTGCTCATGTATATATGTCCATGTGTGTCTCTATGTGTGGCTTTCTGTATATGTGTGTGCCATTTGTATAAATATGTTTGTGTGCATGTGCATCTATGTGTCTGTGTGTCTCTAGCTGTATATTTGTGTTTATATACATCTGTGTGCCTGTGTATACATGTCCATGTGTGTTGCTATGACCATACATGTCTCTGTGTGTCTATCTGTATGTGTGTGTGTGTCTGTGTGACCATGTGTGTCTGGGTCTCTGTGACCATGTGTGCCTGTGTGTCTGTGTGGGGAGGCGTTCTTCCTGAGACCCACTCAGGACTTTGCCCGCATCACTTTCTCCCTTATTCTTACCTCAGCTCAGGAAACCTTTTTCTATCTTCAGGGAACTTCTTCCCCCATTGATTTGTTCCATCTTCCCAGAAGCAGCCCCCTGCGATGATGTCCGCGTCAGCGGCACCAACATCAGCGGCACCAGCATGATCTCCGAGGGGCGGAAGTTCCTGGAGCCACACATGCCCTGGAGATTCTGCCACACCAGTTCCTCTGGGGCAAGGGACTCTTGAGCCTACTCTTCGCTTGTGTGAGGGAAAATTACCACGAGATAAAACCAAATACGATAATGCTGCAAAAATATTATTCTGCTACATGAATGGAAGAACAACTAGAGATCAGTCACAAGGTGAGACGTAATCTGGGGCATGACTGTAGAAAGTAGCAGTCATGAATGAGCAAGCCACCGGGGAAGGGAGAGCCCGATGAGGCTCCATCTTTTTTTTTTTTTTTTTTTTTTGGAGACGGAGTCTCGCTGTGTTCCCAGGCTGGAGTGCAGTGGCGCGATCTCGGCTCACTGCAAGCTCCGCCTCCCGGGTTCACGCCATTCTCCTGCCTCAGCCTCCCGAGTAGCTGGGACTACAGGCGCCCGCCGCTACGCCCGGCCAATTTTTTTGTATTTTTTAGTAGAGATGGGGTTTCACTGTGTTAGCCAGGATGGTCTCGATCTCCTGACCTCGTGATCCGCCCGTCTCGGCCTCCCAAAGTGCTGGGATTACAGGCGTGAGCCACCGCGCCCGGGAGGCTCCATCTTTAAGCGGTGAGGGCTGAGCGTCCCTCTGTGCGCCTGTGGGCGTGGCTAGACCTTCGAGGAGGAATTCAAGATACCAGGGCTTCTGTGTGGGGCCCTTGGGGAGCTGATGCCCGCTCCTTGTGTACAGTCTTCACCAAGTTCAAGCTGCTGTCGAAGGTAAGGCAGTGTTGCCCCAGCTGGGGCGAATCTTTCAAGGACTGCCTCGCTGAGCCACTTTTGTGTATTTTATGCTCCCTCAGCAGACTACATGAAGGTTGTTTGGATATTCTGCTATTTCCTGTTCCTTTTCTTTTGCAAGTTTGTTCCAATGGAAAATATACAAAAGGGTGAAAGGCATTAAGTATGGAATTAAGTAAGGTGTTGTTTAGCATATACACAGTCTCTGCTATTCATTCGGCCAACTCTGAACTTCACTTTTCTGCTCTTTTTTTTTTTTTTTTTTTTGATACAGGGTCTTGCTCTGTTGCCCAGGCTGGAGTGCAGTGGTGTGATCATATGAGTTCGAATTTTCAGTGCAGAAAAGTATTTCTTTATACCTTTGTCTGACTCTCTCTGTCTGCCTCTGCCACTTCACCTTGTATGACTATTGAATACTTTCCCAACCTAGTACTTGTGCGAATGGAATATTGAACTGGAAGTATCCTAAGTACTTCTTATGATAGTGGAATACAGTAATAGACCCCAGCATTGGACCTCGCTAAGACTGTATTCCAACAGTGGCATGCAAATAACCGTTCCCTCTTCCCTTCTTCATTCTTTGGGGATGCTGCATTCAGAGTGTCTTTTTCTTATAACTAATTAACTTAAATAGGAAAAGTTTTTCTGACCTGCCTGCATTTCTAGATGAAACAATAAATAGGCACAGGTTGTGGAGGTTGTGGTGATGAGTCTTGTAAGAAATTGTAAACTGATACCAGTTTACAACTTTGCTTGTGTGGGGGAAAATTACCATGAGATAAAACCAAATAAGATAATGCTGCAAAAATATTATTCTGCTACATGAATGGAAGAACAACTAGAGATCAGTCACAAGGTGAGACGTAATCTGGGGCATGTAGAAAGTAGCAGTCATGAATGAGCAAGCCACCGGGGAAGGGAGAGCCCGATGAGGCTCCATCTTTTTTTTTTTTTTTTTTGGAGCGGAGTCTTGCTCTGCTCCCAGGCTGGAGTGCAGTGGCGCGATCTCGGCTCACTGCAAGCTCCGCCTCCCGGGTTCACGCCATTCTCCTGCCTCGCCTCCCGAGTAGCTGGGACTACAGGCGCCGCCGCTACGCCGGCCATTTTTTGTATTTTTTAGTAGAGATGGGGTTTCACTGTGTTAGCCAGGATGGTCTTGATCTCCTGACCTCGTGATCCGCCCGTCTCGGCCTCCCAAAGTGCTGGGATTACAGGCGTGAGCCACCGCGCCCGGGAGGCTCCATCTTTAAGCGGTGAGGGCTGAGCGTCCCTCTGTGCGCCTGTGGGCGTGGCTAGACCTTCGAGGAGGAATTCAAGATACCAGGGCTTCTGTGTGGGGCCCTTGGGGAGCTGATGCCCGCTCCTTGTGTACAGTCTTCACCAAGTTCAAGCTGCTGTCGAAGGTAAGGCAGTGTTGCCCCAGCTGGGGCGAATCTTTCAAGGACTGCCTCGCTGAGCCACTTTTGTGTATTTTATGCTCCCTCAGCAGACTACGTGAAGGTTGTTTGGATATTCTGCTATTTCCCGTTCCTTTTCTTTTGCAAGTTTGTTCCAATGGAAAATATACAAAAGGATGAAAGGCATTAAGTATGGAATTAAGTAAGGTGTTGTTTAGCATATACAGTCTCTGCTATTCATTCGGCCAACTCTGAACTTCACTTTTCTGTTCTTTTTTTTTTTTTTTTTTTGATACAGGGTCTTGCTCTGTTGCCCAGGCTGGAGTGCAGTGTGTGATCATATGAGTTCGAATTTTCAGTGCAGAAAAGTATTTCTTTATACCTTTGTTTGACTCTTTCTGTCTGCCTCTGCCACTTCACCTTGTATGACTATTGAATACTTTCCCAACCTAGTACTTGTGCGAATGGAATATTGAACTGGAAGTATCCTAAGTACTTCTTATGATAGTGGAATACAGTAATAGACCCCAGCATTGGACCTCGCTAAGACTGTATTCCAACAGTGGCATGCAAATAACCGTTCCCTCTTCCTTCTTCATTCTTTGGGGATGCTACATTCAGAGTGTCTTTTTCTTATAACTAATTAACTTAAATAGGAAAAGTTTTTCTGACCTGCCTGCATTTCTAGATGAAACAATAAATAGGCACAGGTTGTGGAGGTTGTGGTGATGAGTCTTGTAAGAAATTGTAAACTGATACCAGTTTACAACTTTGCTTGTGTGGGGGAAAATTACCATGAGATAAAACCAAATAAGATAATGCTGCAAAAATATTATTCTGCTACATGAATGGAAGAACAACTAGAGATCAGTCACAAGGTGAGACATAACCTGGGGCATGACTGTAGAAAGTAGCAGTCATGAATGAGCAAGCCATCGGGGAAGGGAGAGCCCCTCTTATGAGACTCTTATGAGACACATAAGAGTTGCTGTCACGTGGGAGTAACTTTACAGGTTTTGAAGCACTTTTGTATATGTATCTGTAAATACATTCGAGCTTCACAACAATGCACTGAAATTGATAAAGCAGGTTTTTCTTGTTTTATGATAAAGCAGGTTTTTCTTGTTTTATGACTGTGGGCCAGTGACTTGCCCATGGTCATATAAATGGTAAAAGGTAGACTTGGAACTTTAAGTCTTCTGATTCCAAGACCTCTGATGAACAATGTGTGTTAGACTAACATAGGCTTGTTTCCTTTTTTATTTTTTAAATTAAATTTTATTAAAATTAAATATGTTGGCCAGGTTGATCTTGAATTCCTGGCCTCAAGCAATCCTCCTGCCTTGGCCTCCCAAAGTGCTGGGATTATAGGCATGAGTCACTGTGACTGGCACAGTAACATAGGTTTATATCTTCATACAAATTTTAATTGGATAAACATATGTAAGTGGGTTTGCATAATATACTACTTTTGACAAGTTTAATGTCCTTAAATCCTGAGAGATCGGCTCATAAGGTAGCTGGTGGGCACACCCGTTATTTTTGTCTTCTTAGCACGCAGTCCTCTCAACTCCTGATAACAAAACATTGATTTTCCTTTGGGGTCAGATTTTCCCTGTTATTTGCAGATTTGGTAGGACAGTGTCTTGACCCCTTACTGGCCCAAGGCTGGGCAGAATTCTCAATTAGACTGTCTCCCTTGAGAATTTGAATCCTCAGCTGAGTGACTTGATGGAAAATTGTCCCCATTCTGTGACCTGAGACTGCCTACTAGTTTCTGCTACTCAGACCTTTTGAGTTTTCTGGTTCTAATCCTTTCTGAGGTCTGTATGGTCAGATTTTGTTTTTTAATTCTATGAATTTCCCCATACTCTTTTGATGAATTTCTTTGTGATTAGCTTCGCCAGATTTATTTTAGTTGCTTATACTAAAAGGTGCCTAACTTATGTAGGAATTATGAAAGTAAAGTAGAAACAAGAAGGGTGTGTGCATGTGTATGTGAGATTTACCTCTTGTCAGATATATTCCCTCCCTTCTCACTTTCATGAAAGGAGTAAACTTCTCTGAAGTTGGACTTCACCATATGGCTTTCTTTGGCTTCATAGTGGATAGAAAGTATTTCACCACTCCTTGAGTTTGGTCTTAGAATGTGATTTGCTTTGGCTAATGGGATGTTAGCAGTTGTGACTCAACAAAGGCTGAAAATGCTCTTGTATGGTAAGTTCTGGGTTCTTGTACATCCGCTGTTTCCATGAAAGGAACATGACCAGGTTAGTTCGCAGGTTCCAGGAGGGGAATGAGATACATAGTGCTCAGCCACCCAGCCGAGTTGCCCCAGGGTCTGGATAAGCAGACCCTGCCCCAGCCAATCTACAGATACCATGAGCTAAACGTTCGTTGTTGCTGTGTTAGGCCATATTTGCATGGCTAAGCAGACCCTTCCCCAGCCAATGTACGGATAACGTGAGCTAAATAAATGTTTATTGTTGCTGTGTTAGGCCATATTTACATTGCTATAGAGAAATATTTGAGACTGGGTAATTTTTAAGAGAAGACGTTTAATTTGCTCATGGTTCTGCAGGCTGTACAGGAAGCATAGCACTGGCATCTGCTTCTGGGGAGACCTCAGGAAGCTTACAGTCATGGTGGAAAGCACAGCAGGAGCTTGCGCATCACATGACCAGAGCAGGAGCAAGAGAAAGAGAGAGCTGGGGGTAGCTACCACATTTTACAACAACCAGATCTTGAGAGAACTCTCACTATTGTGAAGACAGCACCAAGCCACGAGGGATTTGTCCCCATGACTGAAACACCTCCCTCTAGGTCCTACCTCCAACATTGGGGATTATAATTCAACAGGAGATTTGAAGAGGACATCCAAACTATCCGTTGCATACCACTGAGGTTTTTTAAAGCTGTTTGTTATGCAAGATTTCTGTACCAATTGCAAATGAATATAGAAATTCGTATTAACAAGTGGTGTGCTGGCTATAAGTAAAACCTAAATTATGTGGGACTGGGTGGTGGTATATGTTGGTAAAATACTGAAGAAAACATCATTAGCAGCCTGCAAAAGGGATGGCCCGTGTTCTCTAATTGTGGTAAACTGGAAGGTAGCTATGTAACCAGTGAACTTGTGGACTTGGGAAAGATGGTTTCTATGAGAATGTTGAAGTATTGGCTGGCTTTAATATATAATATTAGCTATATGATATCATGAGCTCAGAAAATAACCAGCTGGCTTGCAAATAGAATTTCAAGGGACTGTAGAAAACCCAGAACTTGCTGGTTCGGAAAAACATGAGTTTCTCAGACCATCTCTCCATTCGGTAGGAGATTCTTAAATGAAGATACAGCCTGATCACAGAGGTCAAGTTTAGGTACCCCAGCAAGACATGGCCTTTCACTCTAACCTTTGCTCCAAGGCTTAAAGACCAAAGCAAAAGTTGGGCTGTTAACAACTTTTAAAAACCTGTGGAAGGAATAAAATGGTGACTAGAATACCCTTTCAGCCAGACAAAATGTATCTTAGAAAACTTATGAATGTCACTGGTCCCACAGCAGCCTCATGCTCCACTGCCAAGAGTGAAGGCCAGAGATAAAGGCATGTCTTAAAAATAATGGTGGGTGTGGCTTTTGGAATGTGAAATAGACAGGAGTAGTTAACAGTATGCAAGTATAGCAGACATTTATTCGTCTAAACATAGTTTTAAAAAATTTAAACAAGGAATTAAAAAAAAAAACTCAAAATGACTAAGCAACTAAAACCTAGATATTCACCATATGAAAATCTGCCCTGAGAAAATGTACAATAAACAAACAGGAATTCTAATATGGTGATATGTAAACCAGAATGATGAAATGTCAGATATTTCCTTTCCAAGCCAGGAATGAGTTGAGATTATTGCAGCTGTTAGTGGACTATAAACACAGAAGGCTTGCATGATAAAAGGCAAGTATCAATGATGCAGGGAAATATTCGCAATGCCTGTGATAAATATCAGGAAATAAAATCAGAGTAAGAAGCCCAGAATTAGAGACCGATTAAATAACAACAGTTCTAATGAGAGCTTTGAAACTGAAGAGAAAATGTTGAAACCCAAGGAAGATGGAAAATTTAAGTTGGCTAGAATGAGTCTATTGTGCCTTGATTTTAGTTTAGTTCTTAACTTTGTATTCCCTAACCACCAGAATTTACAGAGTTAAAAATGGGATTGATATTCTAATATCATAAGCAAAATAATGGTAAGAATGACAAAAGTTGATTTGGCTATCTTTATCTTTCGCCAGTAAAAATTAGAACTAGTTTTCCAAAATCTTTACATGATGTAGTTGAGTGAACTTGGCCCATTTATAGTAGAGATAAAGAATTGTTTTAACCTCTATTTTCTCACACTGTCTTTTCTGTAGTGGGATTTTTTCCTTGTTCATAGCCACGTCTCTAGAAATGTAATGTACAGTATAGTAGCCACTAGCCACATGTGGCCGTTAAAATTTTTTAAAATTAAAAATTCAGTTTCTCATATACACACTGGCCACATTTTAGGCCCTCAGTAATCACATGTGGCTAGTGGCTATCATACTGGGCAGTGCAGATATGGAATGCTTCTACCTAACAGAAATTTCTAGTGAATAACACTCTTTGAGAACCTCATACCATGCTTTTGATATCATAAGTGCCTCATAAATATTTTTCGAGTAAAATTATTACAACTGGTTGCATTTTTCAACATCTCAGAGAAATATGCAGATGATCCTACGCCAAGAGGCTGTCACTACCAAGGGAATGAATGCAGAAAGAGAAGAAAAGAGGGCCAAGAACTGGTCCAGGGACACCCTGACATTAACCAGTTAGAGAGGAGGAAGCAGCCAGGAGGTCTGTGAAAGGGCAAGTGCAGCAGGAGGAAAGATGGAGAGGAGAAGAGTGTGTGCTGAAAGCCTAGAGAGGCCAGATGTCAGGGAAAAAGTTCGCTGACAGGTCAAACAAGGGGAGGACTGGGGATTTACCATTTCTGGTTTCATTTTTTAATAGTTTTTACTGTGACAAAAAGCAATATAGTTATACTTCTCTTTGTTTCATCAAATATATCAGCATTGATTTCTGCTCTTAAAGATAAGGATTTGTCCTATGTATATTCACCTTTTTTGATTTAACCTCTTCTTTATAGGTTCTGTTATTTTTAGTTCATGATAACTCGTGTTACTTTATGCACTTTGCTTATGCTTATATCTCTATTTCTTGATTTTCTTTCTCTTGCTCTTTCTTTTCTTTCTCTTGCTCTTTCTTTTCTTTCTTTCTCTCTCTCTCTCTTTCTTTCTTTCTTTCTTTTTTTTTTCTTTTTTGTCAGAGTCTCGCTCTGTCACCCAGGCTGGAGTATAGTGGTGCAATCTCGGCTCACTGCAACCTCCGCCTCCCAGGTTCATGCGATTCTCCTGCCTCAGCCTCCTGAGTAGCTGGGATTCCAGGCGTGTGCCACAACGCCCGTCTAATTTTTGTGTTTCTAGTAGAGATGGGATTTCACCATGTTGGTCAGGCTGGTCTAGAACTCCTGACCTCATGATCTGCCCACCTAGGCCTCCCAAAGTGCTGGGATTACAGGCATGAGCCACTGTACCCGGCCGATTTTATTTCTTAATTCCTCAATTTGAGGTGGTATTTCTTTGATGCCTAACTACACAGGTGGAGGAAATTAGCCTCCTATACATCAGGTAGCTTGCTTTCTTCTTACTGCTGACTTCTGTCAGTTCTGTCTTTCCATTTATGTTAGTCACCATTTTAGCATTTACATCATGTTCTGTAAATGTAATTAAGTCTCTTGTATTATTCTGTGTCTATAGGTTGACTGTAAAAATGGAAAACAAATATAAATTATGATGTTATAGTAAGTTTTTGCTCAACTAAGACTTGTGATTGTCAATTTCTCTATTTGATGAAAGTAGCACTTTACTTTGGGGAATCATAAAAAATAGTACTTACCTTACACATTTAAATGCACGTTTATTTGCCCGTATTTGAATGTAAGGCCAGGGACCTGTTCTTTGAGCAGATCTAATAATAACTGTGAGAGATTTGGAACATTGGAGTCTCAGTATCTCTCTGAAGCAGGCTGTGCTTAGAACAATATATTTTGAGTGATTATAATGCCAGATTCCATGAATAAATAACACTGTCCTATAATTGACATATAAAATGACATGAAAGGAACGTTTGTCTGAAAAATTCCTTTGGTGTATAATTATAATATTACATTCCTAGAGTAAGCACTGTGTTAATAACATTGATTAAATCAATATCCATAAGTGAACACAGCTATTGCTTTTATGCTACAAAAAAAAAAAAAAAAAAAAAGCCATTTCTTGCCATTAAGCACTGGCAAGTAATAATGAAAATGACAAATAAAACTAAAGCAATAAAAATGCATATCATCTACAAAATAACTGTACCATTTACACATATATGGCAAATTCCTCTGCACATAAAATTTCTTTATTGGCCTTCTGCAGCATTCTTCTTGTAGTTTTAGTCCCCGCACAACCTAAATTCTCATCTTAAAGGTGAAGAAATTGCTTTTCATAAGTGGTGGGTAAAGCTTTTGCTCCTTGCCACTCAGACAGATTTGGAGGTAAATTCCAGGTTTAGCAACTGATGTTTTGAGCAGCTTTCAAGTATTCTCATCTCAGTGTGGTTTATTTTTCATCTCTGGGCTTAGTGTAATATTATTCGATGAGAACTTTTTTTAAGTGCTACTATTAGGACAGAAAATGAATTCATGAATCCTTCTGGAGTCTTGTTATTTATAAGTAATAATTTGGTGCAACCATTAGAGCCCTAAGTCCATTTTTCTGTACAAAAAACACCTGGTTTCCCGATACCCAGAAGAAGACTTTGTTAACATTTTCTCCTGTTTGCCTCTGGTCTTTGTTTTTTTTTTTAATATATAAAAGAAATAAAATGGCCTCAGTTCTTTTTAATAAAATTTTACACATATAAACTAAGAACAAAGAACTGTTTTGACAGTGTGGAGTTCTAAGAAAGGGAAGCCCAGATTAAAGAAGCAGTAAGTGCCACCACATCTATTGCCAAAGGAACAACAGTGCTCGAGTGATATTTTCCAGGCAACCCCACGGCATAAATCTTTAATTCCACTGCCTTTCATGTGACATTTATATATAAAAACTGTTTATAGAGCAATGTAACCTTTTCCTGTGTTCATTCGGGTTTATCAGGGCCGCCAGTGCTTCAGTTCTTATGCTCTGACTGCTCATAATACGTCAGCAAATATGATCAGCACATTTTGCCTTTGCTCTCACCAGAACCAAATAAGGGGCTGATGTACCAGTTACAAAACAAGGTCAGTGGCAAGAAGACGAACCTCACACAGCTGGCCTCGCAGAATCCAGTGCCTGTGCAACAGTCACTGAACTGTTTTGCAGCAGGCCAGAGTGGGAATTTCTCTTCACAGCATCCATAAATTTGGACTTAATTCATCTTTGCAGAAAATTAAGGGGGGATAAATTCAATATCGTTTTAAGCAACATAAAACCGGTCCAGAAATAAATTAGTTGCTCTATTAGAAAATAACCTGCACAAGTTAGGGAATAGAATATTTTTTAGAGTCATAGGTCTGGAAAAAGGCCATTGAGAATGATTTGCCCATTTATTGAGTCAATTAGAAAATTAATTTTATAGGACTATTCAGCCAACTCTGTGAGGCTCTTGATTACAAATGACCAAAACCCAACTCAAACTAGATTTTGTGAAAAAGGGGAGTAGATTGACAGGGATAACTAGGGAGCCAAAGACATATACTTGACCTTAGGCATCCGTGGTTTCAGGCCTCTTGGAGATGCTTTCCTCGGCCTGGCTTGCCTCTCATCCTCTCCCTAAGAAGTAGCACAATGGCCCCCAAGAGTTCCAGATGCATGTGGCTTTCAATGTTCATAATCACAGAGAAAGAGAAACCATCTGTCATGGCAAGAGTGCTGGGAACATTATGATATGGCTCAGTCTGAGGAAGGAACCCTTTCCTGACCTAACCACCATGCCCAGGATGTGGGCTCAGTTCCCTGAATGACCTAGCCTGGGTCATGGCTGCTTCTTCAGCAGGAAGGTGATATCAATTTCACCTGCACAACATGGTCTAAGGAGAGGTCCCTCCCAAAATGGTGGAGGGGTGACTCCCCAAAGGATGGGATGCTGGACAGATCAGAAAAAATACCTGCACACTACAGCTAGTCACTGACAGGGCTACAAATGGAACTCAGGATGTATTAGTCTGTTTTTACACTGCTCCAAAGAAATACCCAATACTCAAGACTGGGTAATTTATAAAGGAAAGAGGCTTAATTGACTCACAGTTCCACAAGGCTGGGGAGGCCTCAGGAAACATACAATCTGGCACAGAAGGTGAAGGGGAAGCAAGGAGCTTTTTAACATGGTGGCAGGAGAGAGAAGAAAGTGAAAAGCCCAGTGGAAACTGCCATTTATAAAGCCATCAGATCTCGTGAGAACTCCTTCACTATCATGAGAACAGCATGGGGGAAACCACCCCCATGATCCAATCACCTCCCTCCCTCCACACGTGGGGATTACAATTCGAGATGACATTTGGGTGTGAACACAGAGCCAAACCATATCACAGGAATACCAACTCCATGTTTATCTGTAATGGTTAATTGGTAGCTTCTACTCTCTGCCTAATTAGCGTGTCCAGTCTATGAAGCAAAAACACCAGAGTTGGTGGGTATGTGTGTATGTGTGTAACTGTCAGCGTACACAGACACATCCATGCTTGGGTTTGGAGTAAAGAAGTAGGTTAATGCCTGGAAGCAGCTGTCTCTTTATAAGAAAGTTCATAAATGCATCACAGACCAAAAAATATTAATAGTTTGTTCTCCAGGAAGGTATGCTGCTATCTCAAGTGTTTACCTTTGAATTACAGTACTATAAGATGCAGCAGTAATCTGGGCTTTAAGGCAATGGCTGATGGGCAAACTAAAAAATGCACACATGTGATAAGGAACCCAATGTCTTGAACCATCTTTACTATCACCTGAGTTTCCCCTCCAAAACTCATGCTGGAATTTAATTGGCA
Source organism: Trachypithecus francoisi (assembly GCF_009764315.1). Lineage (NCBI taxonomy): Eukaryota > Metazoa > Chordata > Mammalia > Primates > Cercopithecidae > Trachypithecus > Trachypithecus francoisi. The sequence goes on from NW_022681458.1 coordinate 14,262,996, forward strand.
TTGTGATGGTTTAAAGAGGTAGGATCAGGTGAGACCTACAAAAGGTGATTGAGTGAAAGAATTCGTGGATTAATGGGTGATCAAAAGAGTGGGTTGGTTATCTCTGAGAATGGCTCTGTTATAAAAGCCAGCACAGTGGCTTCCTTGTCTTACCCTGTGATGCCTTCTGTCATGTTATGACAGCAAGAAGGACCTCCCTAGGTGTGCCCCTCAGCCTTATACTTCTTACCCTCCAGAACTGTGAGACATAAATTTTTTTTATTATAAATTACTCAGTCTATAGTAGTCTATTATAACAACAGAAAATGGATGAATACATTACAAAACAAAGCAAAACAAAAAAGCAAACACTGGTTTGTGTTTTCCTGAGGAAAAAAAAAGATGCCTCATGATATTCACATGTCTTTTACTAATAGTCCCAGCTGGAAGAAAGAAATGTAGCCAGTGAAACTTAACAAGTGAATTTTTATTAGCATTATGGAAACCTGCAAACCTCAAAACAGTTCTGCTGCTATGTGCTCCGTTTTTATTTAGTCAGGTCACTACTTAACTGTCCTGACATTTCAATTGAGTAAAACTGTAAGAACAGACAGCAGTGAGAAGATTCCTAATCTAACATAATAAAGTTAATAAATGAACACATTTCATTTGAGCATGACACCATCACACAGCAATCCATGTGAGCGAATAAAAAAAAGATGTTCTATCGTGGTCATCATATATCGATAGATGTTCTAGTACATGTGTCTTTGCTAGAACTATAGTCCAAAGACTTTAGTGTGCAGACTTTAAGGGAGTTGTTGAACCTCAGATGGCTGGGCCATACCTGCAGAGTGTCTAATTCAGTAGGTCTATGGTGGGCCCAATAATCTGTATTTCTGGTAAGTTCCCAAGAGATGTTGATGTTGCTCATCTGTGACTACACTTGGAGAATCACTCCTCTAGACGAATCCCAATGCTAAGCTCAGATGAGTAATTATAATCTGTAGTTCAGTTGGGAGCTGAGTTGAGGCTGCCCTGGGGACATAGTAGCCAGAGTTTCTAGCAGTGGTGGTGTTCCTAATTATGGCACAGGCAGAATTCCAAGAGGGAGGCATATGGATGAGCATGGGACTCCAGCTCATCTGCAGAGTAAAGTGGCAGTCTTTATATCCTTGGGAAGACACATCAAGCAGTATTTAGGAAGGTTGTTAGGAATTTTGTCAAGTACTCTGGGTTTTAAGAGCAAAGTTTCAGGATTGGCTGGGAATTTCAGTGCCAATAAGGATAGAAGGCTCATTAAAGGGCCTTGCGTATGTATTGGGCTCACAGAAAAGGCTGGAGCTGGAGGCTATGTGGATTCCTAAGAAGGTGACCTTGACTAGGCTTAAGGCAACTAAAGATGGCCCCAAGGATGGAGTTGGTGGGATGGGATGGTGGTAGTGGTGCTAACCAAATACTAAGCCAAGTGAACACAGGATACAGACCCAATTATATCTGAAAGTTGCCTGTTCAAAGCCTGCCATGATCAGGATGAGAGCAGGCAGGGTCTATCTGGAACACTAGTTGTGCTTCTTGAGCCTTTTTTGACCTTGATATATATTAAGAAATGCAAATTACATTGCATCGATAATAGCACAATAGTGTGACTATAGTCAATAATAACTGTACATTTTTAAATAACTTAAAGAGTGTAATAGGATTGTTTGTAATTCAAGGGATAAATGATGGATGGGACGGGCACCCCCTACTCTATGATGTGCTTATTTCACATTGTATGATGGTATCAAAACATCTCACATACCCCATACATATATACATCTACTGTGTGCCCACACATTAAAAAAAAAACAAGTTGTATCATGGTACACAGACAAACACACACACACACATGCACACATAGAGTTTCCCCAAATGATACGTCCTTTACCATGTGGAATGCTCTTTATTCTATTTTAATCTATGTATTCTATCACATTCTATTACTTCATGAAGATAACAGACACCTTTTGCTATGCAGGAATTTATTTTATGACCCACTAATGGGTAGAGACCTGTAGCTGGAAAACATTCACCTAGAACTTGCAGTTGATACCATCTGCCTTGACCTACAGCAGGCAGTCTCATCCTGCATGCAGCAGCTAGCACATAAACACTGGCTGTAGAACATAAAGTCATTTCCAGTTAAAAGGCCCAAGATCTTCTGACTTCACTCAACCTGCACTTCTTGGTCAGCATCCTCCATCACAGAACTCCCTGGTTTCTTGAACTTCATGCTTTGCATAATTTTTGGTTTTGAACTCTTTTGATGATCCTAACAACTTCAGGGAAGAGTCTTTCTCCTCCAGGTTTGACTTTGCAAATCCCTTCACCTAGGCTAATCCTCCTTCCTCCACCACTGAAAGCAGATTAGTGCTAGGCAAAATTATGTATTTGTATTAGTCCGTTCTCATGCTGTTAATAAAGACATACCTGAGACTGAGTAATTTACAAATAAAAAGAGGTTTAATGGACTCACAGTTCCACATGGGTGGGGAGGCCTCACAATCATGGCAGAAGGTGAAGGAGGAGAAAAGCTGTGTCTTACACAGCAGCAGGCAAGAGAACATGTGCAGGGGAATTGCCCTTCGTAAAACCATCAGATCTCCTGAGACTTATTCACTATCAGGAGAACAGCATGGCGAAAACTTACCTTCATGATTCTATTACCTCCCACCAGGTCCCTCCCATGATACATAGGGATTATGGGAGCTACAATAAAATATGAGGTTTGGGTGAAGACACAGCCAAACTATATCAGTATTTTAATTCTGTTTCCCTTCATGTGATACCAACCCAGTCCTTTTTGCTAAAAATCTGTATTTCATTTCTCCTTGTTTAATTTGTCTTTTTCTCAGTAAAATATGTGGAGCAATGATTTAAAAATTGCTTATTTGTGTTAGAAATAATAGATAATTAAGTAACTGCCAATAAATTCCAGTTGATAAGCAAGCAAAGTTACATTAGTGTAAGCAATAAAAGCATGATACTATCCAATAATGAATTATTTCTATTATCTGTGGCACCTGTAATGCAGAAAAGATGTATCTTAAACAATCAACCAACCAACCAGACAAGCAAAATTGCCATCAATCCAAGTTTCTGAAGCAAGCTTTCGTGAAAGTGACCCATAACAGATGAGATGACATGTTGATAAGCCACATTTTCAAAAGGCAAGGTTGTGTGTTTCTACAGCACTCATAAAACAAAGAGATATGCTGGGACAAGGGTAAGATGTCTGTTTCTAAGCCACCAAATTGATCTCTGACCAGAGGTATTTTCTAACATTTTAGTGCTATGAAGAATATTATCACGGTAGCTAAGAAATGTCTTAGAATATGCCCATCTCCTGCCATGCTTTGATTTTCAACCAAATGGAACTTTCTTGAGTAGGATCATTTACTTTTCCCTCCCTTCCTCCTTCCCTCCCTCCCTCTCTCCCTTCCTTCCTTCCTTTCTTTCATTTTTTTTTTGACAAGGTCTTGCTCTCTTGCTCTGTCTCCCAGGCTGGAGTGCAGTGGTGCTATTTTGGCTCAGTGCAACCTCTGCCTCCCCGCTTCAAGTGATCCTTCTGCCTCAGCCTCTCGTGTAACTGTGACTGCAGGCATGCACAACCGTACCTGGATAATTTTGTTTATTTTTTGTAGAGACAAGATCTCACTTGAAGCAAGGTCTTCAAATTCCAAAGGTCAGTAATTCATGCTGTGAGAATACAAGAATAAACAGAAAGAATGGTGACAAGCAAAGACCAAGGGACATCCCTGCCTCCTGACTCCTCCTAAAGTAGCACCTGCCTCTGGTGCATACTGTAGCACACCCCTGCCCCCTCACTGACACAAGCATATTTTATTCACAGAAGTTTCAGAAAACTTCAGAAATCAAAAAAGGAGATCACGAGAGGAAACTGAATTTTATCCTGTGGAATGGAAGACAAATATAAAATTAAACACTTGGTCATTGATATGGTTTGGATATTTGTCCCCTCCTGATATGGTCTGGCTGTGTCCCCACCCAAATCTCATCTTGAATTGTAACTCCCATAATTCCCACATATTGTGGGAGAGACCTGGTGGGAGATAATTGAATCATGGAGGGTGGTTTCTCCCATACTGTTCTCATGGTAATGACTACGTCTCACAAGATCTGATGGTTCTATAAGAGGTTTCGCCTTTAACATGGCTCTCATTCTCTCCTCCCTGCTGCCATGTAAGAAATGGCTTGCACCTTCCACCATGACTGAGAGGCCCCCCCAGCCGTGTGGAACTGTGAGTCCATTAAACCTCTTTTTCTTTATAGATTACCCAGTCTCAAGTATGGCTTTATCAGCAGCATGAAAATGGACTAATGTACCTCCAGATCTGGTGTCTAATTGTAATCCCTGGTGTTGGAGGTGGGGCGTGGTGGGAGGTGTTTGAGTCATGGAGGTGGATCCCTCATGAATGGCTCAGCACCATCGCCTTGGTGATGGAGTGAGTTCTCACTCCCAGTTCGTGTGAAAGCTGGTTATGTAAAAAAGTCTGGCATTTCTTCCTCTCTCTCTCTCGCTCCCTCTCTCACCACGTGACATGCAGGTTCCCCTTTGTCTTCCCCCTTGATTGTAAGCCTCCTGAGGCCTCATCAGTAGCAGATGCTGGCACCATGCTTGCTGTACAGCCTGCAGAACCATGAGCTAAAATAAACCTCACTTCTTTTTTTTTTTTTTTTTGACAGAGTCTTGCTCTGTCATCCAGTCTAGGGTGCAGTGGCAAGATCTCAGCTAACTACAACCTCCACCTCCTGGGTTCAAGCGATTCTCCTGCCTCAGCCTCCTGAGTGGCTGGAATTATAAGCTTGCATCCCAATGCTCCACTAATATTTGTATTTTTAATAGAGATGGGGTTTTGCTACGTTGACCAGGCTGGTCTTGACCTCCTCACTTCAAGTGATCTGCCCGCCTTGGCATCCCAAAGTGCTGGGATTACTTTCTGTATAAACCTCATTTCTTTATAAATCACTCAGCTTCAGGTATTCCTGTAGAGCAATGCAAAATGGACTAACACAGTCATTTCTAGTAGGATATGCTATAAATGGGAAAATCATAGAGCAGTCTTTTAAAAAGTTGTAAAACATACCTAAGGAAGGAAACGTAGTTTGTAAGAACTTGCTGGCTGGTGGTCTGGCTTAGTCTCTACAGCCTGGAATTTACCATCCAGTAAAGTCATGTCATGCCTCTCTGGCCTCTCTTTGTATTTGTGAAGTGGGCACAAAAGGCTGTGTGTCCCTTAAATGATTCACGGGAATTTACATGAAATTATTAGTCTACCTCCTGAAAAATAATTTTTGTGCCTAAGGAATCAATGCTCTTTAAAAACAAAATATTCTTGTGATTCTCTTATGGAAAAGAGAGCCTTTACCGCCAGCTAATCAGTATCTTCATTCAGACAGACACACATGCGCGCGCGCACACACACACACACACACACACACATGCACACACACATGGTGGGGGGATCTTTTTTGGCATGCCATTAAAAGCCACAATAAATATTAGCACCTGACTGAAAAAAAAAAAAAAAGGAAAAGAATTTCACCGAAGCCTCAGAGTGCTTAAATAAAGACTAAAGTGCTCTGCAGATCAAAATGATTTATTCTCAGACAATTCACCTAGAGACATTTTTCTCCAATTACTAAAGGTCTGGTGAGGGAGAATCCTTAATGACATCTTCAACAGACGATATCTTGGCAAATCCTTTTAGTTCCTCTTCGGGATCTAACCAGGGTACATACTTAGAAACTAGGAAACATTTGGCCGGCTCCTCATCAGAAAAAGAGAGGTTTAATCCCATCTAGTATTACATGCAGCTTTGCTCAAAATAAAGCAGCTGCTTGCGAACTGATTTGAGCCTTTTCCCATTTAAGCAAATCCATTTTTTGGTGTGTGTCTTCTTCAGCTGAATCTGACTTGTCAGGCTGAGAACATATGTGTCTGTCATTCCAGAAAGAATGCACATTTATTTTCCTCTCATTTAATGTTTGAACATGATCACAGTCACCAGATGGGTCAGAAAAACAATGACAGCATGGTATAAATCTTCAGAGGGTTTATCAATCTGATTGAATTGAGAAGATAAAGTGGATTTGCTAGAAATCCAATAAACTCTCTCCACTTCGAAGAATAATAAGGGTTTGTGCCAATTTTCTCCTTTATTACCATCTCTGCCCTTTCTCTTTTTATGCTGTTTTCTGTTTCACTTCCTTCGTATTACAAGACTCATTTTATTCTCTAGCGGTGTTAGGTTAGCCTCAGTCCTAGCTTAGTTAGTTGAAGAGATTGGGGGCCAATGGTGGCAGTAGGACTAGTCAGGGACTTAAAGCTGGATGAACCAGAATTTGAATACAGGCTTATCACCCAACTCACTGGGTGGTCCTTCAGCCTCAGTTTCCTCGTATAAAAAATGAGGCAGACCTTTTCATAATGTGACCGTTAGACATTATGAATGTGAAGCATTTAAAGTGATTTCTGGCCCAGTAAAGAGTGCTTATTCTTATCTTGGACACCCAAGTTTAGGTTTGTTAGCCAGAGGTTCATTTTCTCTAAGGAGGCAGGAATTATCACCAAGAGGAGTGAAATACTCTTTACTAAAGACCTTTAACAGTACCATTGAATGGAACCTCTATCTCTGTTCTGTGGCTCTGATGGCAGGAATTGTAAGTCCACATCTGTGATTTTCTCTAAGCATTGAAATTGAAATGTTAAATTTGCTATCACGTACTAATCAGAAAATTGCGATCCATAGTTCAACATGCAGTAACTGGCAAAGTCAAACTCCAGGACTCGATTTTGCCGGGACACGGTGCTTCAGATGTCTGTCGTTTAAAAAATAAATGGCTACGTCTACCAGACAGGTTCTATTGGAACTCAGCAGAGCTCCCAGTGACCTCACCCACCACGGTAACTCCAGCAGAGGGAGATGTGCAAAATTAACCTGCTAAAGACACCTGTGGTCAAAACGCCTTCCTTTTGGCCAGTGAACTGAGCAGTTTCTAAGGTGAAAGATTTCAGCGAGCCCACTGTTCTTTATGTTTATTTTTCACTGGAGAAAATGGACACCATCTTCAGACTGATATATACAACAATAGAGGAAGATTTTAAAATTCAGTAACAAAAGGGTTGTTTTTATAATCACACTTTAAGATTTAACATTAAAAGAACAAAACCTCCTTTTTTGTTTGTTTGTTTTATTTTGTTTTTGAGATGCAGTTTGGCTTTTGTTGCCCAGGCTGGAGTACAAGGGTGTGATCTCGGCTCACCACAACCTCCACCTTCGTGATCAGCTGATTCTCCTGCCTCAGCCTCCTGAGTAGCTGGGAGTACAGGCATGCACTACCACGCCTGGCTAATTTTTGTATGGTTAGTAGAGACCCGGTTTCTCCATATTGGTCAGGCTGGTCTTGAACTCCCTACCTCAGGTGATCTGCCTGCCTCGGCCTCCCAAAGTGCTGGGATTACACCCATGAGCCACCTTGCCCGGCCTAGAACAAAACCTCTTTAAGGAGAGGAAATCCAAGTTGAGCCATGTGAAGAAGCCAACCATGCAAAGACTGGACATGAACATTCTAGGCAGAGTAATCCGAAGGTACATATACCCTGAGATGGGAATGGATTGGTGAGTAAGGAAAAAGAAGCAGGCAGTGTGAGGCTGGGATATAGTGGATAAGCAGGGAGAGGCATGGTGTGACAGGCGTTAGGCACCAGAACACAGGAATAGGTAGGTCCAGGCCAGGTCTTGCAATGGGGCAGCACACTACTGACTGCCTTTAGGCAGGTAATGAAGTGACTACTCTGGCAGACAGTGGATTTAGGGAGCGGCAGCCATAAGAGCAGGGAGATAAGCTAGGAAGCTGTTGAGATGGTACAGGTAAGAGATGGGTGTCCTGGGCTAGGAGGTGGCACACAGATGGAGAGAAGTGAATGATTTCAGGATACATTCTGGAAGTAGCCTTTGAATGGAAGAGTGTGCCAATGGTTTGGTTGTTGGGAGCAGAAGTGATAAGACCAAGAGAGAAAACAAGGATGACTCCTAGGTTTTCGTTTTTTCCAAATAGTGAATAATTGGTACCATTACAGAAACGGGGAGGTGAAGAGAAACAGGTCTGGGGATCAAAACCACATGCATTGTTTTGGCTGTGTTAGTTTCACCCTTCATGATCGTCTCTAGAGTTTAATATAAACACAGCATAGTGAAAGGACAATTTACTGCAAGTTGTAAGTTCACTCTGATTAAAGATCAAGTCACTGAATATCATGTGTAAAGAAAAACCTAAGTTATGAAGAAAACATAGTATAACTCGAAATGTTTTAGTTTTCCTGTCTTCCTTTTCTCCACTTAGATCCATCTTTTGAAGACCTCCCTTCCCTGCTGGGCTTCCTTGCAGCACACCTAGGGCTTGAAATGTGCTCCCTCTTCTCTTTCTCTGCTGGGCTATGCCGTCGTCATCTCCACTAGTTCTTGGTGCTTGGCACAGAGGTGGCAGCCACAGGATGTTTTCTAAATGAAGAAGCAAATCAATGAAGATGTGCCGAGGCACCTACATCTCCACCTCTGGTCAGTCTCGTTGCAGGCTGTAATCGGGAGGTGAGGGAGATTGAACGGAAGGCACCTACTGGCATCAGTTTTGTTCTGACTTGGGTTTCTGCCCTGTTCATGGCACGGAGTCCCCACCACAGACTCTAGTTTTAGTAGATGGCTATCAATTCTCTTGTGCCTAAATTCCTGCCTTGTCAACCTAGCTGCGCTGTTAGGCCCCCCAAGACAAGAGCCCAGCAGGTTCTTGACAGCAGAATTTGTCTTGCCTGTATTTTGTCCACTTTATGCATATATGAGCCCAGATCTGTCATGAGCTATACTCTTTAATCTCAGACACCTTGGCCATTTTTCAGAGTGACTAAATAGTGCCTGCTCCCAAGTCCCTGTTTTCAAGCTCCATGGCCCATCAGGAAAGACCATGATCCCTCCCTGACCTCCCCTGTGATAGCTGTTTGCAATATTTATGGCTGCTGCTTGTCACTGTTTGGCCAGGATGTTCCCTCTACTTAACCATTGCTGCCCCTGGATTCTTTCCTAACCCTTACCCCAATTCATGGGCCACCTCAGGGAACATAGCTAGTTCAACTTCCTGGCATCTTTTAAAAAGTTTCTTGAGATGGAGTCTTGCTGTGTTGCCCAGGCAGATCTCAAAATTCTGTGCTCAAAGGATCCTCCTGTCCCAGCCTCCAGAATAGCTGGGGTTACAGGTGCAGGCCACTGTGCCTGGCTTGCAGGCATCTTCAACCATGCAAGCCCACAGTTATCATTCTTCAATCTGGTCAAGTCATTAGATACAACAAATGTAATCAAACAAAACACATGGAGGAGAAAATAAAATAACTTACTGGTATAAAGAAAAACAGCAGGTTGCGGCTACGTGGCTTCAGAAGAATCTGGTTATAAGGCATGTAGTGGAGTGTGTGTGCGTGTGTGTGTGTGTATGTAACCTGATATGTTTATCTGCAAATACTTTTATTTTTTAGTTGTTCACCTGGCTTTCTAGGAGAAAAACTTAAACTTTGCCACCACCCTGTCATAAGTCAATGAACATTGATTATTGAATATTGATGCTTACTAAGGAGTAAAGCACGTGCTAAGTACTAGGGATAGCAATTTCTATCCTTTCACAGTTGAACTCTTCCTATGTGCCAGGCGGTACACTGGCTCAGGACCCATTCTTGAACATTTTTACCCAAGATTAACACTGGAGGCTCCCTCTTTTCTAGGAACTGAGTGGGAGGGACAGATCAATTCCTTGAAAAGCTCCAGGCAATGAAAAGGTTACCTTGGCCCTTTCCCACCCTAATACAATTCAAACTCAAACAACACTAAACTAAGTGGAAGGAAGTCCAACAAAGTACTGAGTTTTTCCTGTAGTGAGTGATTATTTCAATAATTTTGTTAAAATAAATATCTATCAAAATATTTCTATTTCTTCCTCTTCTTTTTGTTGTTGTTGTTGTTGTTGTGTTGTTGCTGCCTGTCTTTTGCCAAGGGCTCACACACATTTTCCTGGCTGGTAATTTAGCATATGGTTCATGGAAGCAATAAACAAGTAAGCAGATTTAAATAAATAGTTGCAACATAAACAGCCACACCCTATATTAGAAGTATATTCAGAGTGCCCGGGATGTAAACACTGTTCTGTGTGAACACGGCACTTCCTACCCTCCCTCCTCTATTGCCTTCACATTCATATTCAGGGGTAATTGCTTCCAGATTCAGGGGAAAATGGAATGTACATAAATCATAGCTCTCAGGAAAAATAAGGTAACATATGGCCGCTTAGGTTTTTGTGTGAGATGAAGGAATGAACTCAGAAATATCCGCCTGTACTTTTGAAGTTTTGTGGGTCTTGTTATTGCAACCCTAAGGTGTGAAATGTTTGTACTGTGTCTGCAATTAAGAATTAGCATAGCTGCTAACTCAAAAGCTTCCTTTATATGCTGCTTTTTTCTTTCTTACTGAGTTTTAGCTTACACAACTTGTTCAAAGGACAGCATCAAAGGATTGCTTTATCAGTTAGTTTAGGATAATAGACTGGGGTTGAACTCTAGTCAGTCAAAGGAAACTTTTCAGACTTGGAGTTAAAGTTCAATCTGTTATTCTTGGCATATGGCCCAAGAGGGAAATAGAATTTATGGAAGAGACTTGTTTGCTGGACGGCTATATGATCCAACAGTTGCTATGAAGAGATCACAGAATGGAATGATCAAATGAATGTTCACACACTACTGACAGCATGAAAAGATTTCACTTTCCTCGCATGACTTCTTTCTTTAAGCGCCGTTCTTAGTGCTCCTTCAATATAGTGAAATCTCACTCATTGTGAGTGAAAGAATAAATGTCTTCATGTGGGTTCAATTCTGGTGTTCATTAGGTTATAGTGATCAGTAATGTATTTCCACTGGGAACACATGTTTCTGCTTCATGTTGCTGGTGATTACTTGGCACTCATATTGGATTAGTAAAGATTTCTTCCTCTCTGACGTAAAGACAAGAAAGAAGTTGTGTCTGGTGTCACTTGTGGAATGATTGGGAGCAGTGGTCAGCTCAGGTGGTGCTGGATGCTCATCCTGGGCCTCGGGACCTTGACAGTGGTCTTCCTTGCTATGAAGAGTGGTGCTCTCATAATCTTAGTGCCAAAGAGGAGGGAGTAGGAAGAGGGGTAGAAAGAGAGGGGGAGAGAAGAGAAAGAGGGTAATGGGGTATAAAACTTTGTAATGGATGAGCACGCTCCTGCTTCATGATCCATGGGCAGTGTCTGCAGCTGTTGAAAGGAAGTCATCCGTAGACACCACCCCGCTGCTCCTGAGTAGGGCCGTGCTCTCTGTTTCTCAAATGGAGCCCAGCCAGCCTGTGCTTGTGTGAGTGTGCTTGTGTGAGGGTTGGAGGCTGGTTGGTGTCTGCAGAGTGACACCACTCTGACCTCTATAATTTTCTTACATCCAGCCACCTTGTCTGGGATCCCCTGACCTCTCTCACGTTTGTGTCTTCTTATGCCACACTGGAGAAACCTTCTGGTGTCTGGCAGACTCCTGCAACACTTATCCTTCCTAATCTATTATTTAGGTATGGTCATCATTTCAAAAGTATTGTCTTACCACTATCACTTCCTTTCCTCTATCCTTTAGTAGAGCTGATGGAGAAAGACTAACAATAAACGTGGCAGTGCAAACACAAATATATCCAGAGATGATAAACTCTATTCATGGGAAGATAGTTAAAAACTATCAATTGAAAGATAACAAATGTGATTGAAATCCAATTGCTCGAACACGTAAGATTGTAATAACTAACACTCCTAGAGCAATGTTCTGAGAGCTTTGCTTATATTAATGCATTTAATCCTCACAATAACTCTATGAACCTGGTACAATTATTATCTTCATTTTTGTTTTTACAAATGAGAAAACAGAAGCACAGAGATATTAAGCATTTAGCCCAAGGTTATATAGTTGGTAAGTCCTAGACCTGAATTTGAGCCTGGGCATTCTTGCTCCAGAGTCTGTGTACCTAATACATATGGGTATAATATGCACAGATCTAAGCATGAAGAGACTGTGTGTGACAGAAAACTACATAAACTTCAATTTAGAAGGCTCTGCTACAGTTCACATAATTAATTTGAGTCTCAATGTCCTCATTAAACATTAGGGATGACATGCTTGTTCACAAAGTCTGTGTTCAGAGAAAGCTTTCATAAGAAAACACTTAAGTCTAGGCCTGGTACAGAATGTGTGTGCAATAATGTTTTCTTCTTTCCTCTTCTGTCTACACAAGTACCCGATGCATCAAATTCAGTCTTCAGGTATATTGCTGCTCGGCCTAGACAATATTATTAGCATCTGCTGTTAGGTGTTAATTCCTCATTTATTGTGGCACATATATACCATGGAATACTATACAGCCATAAAAGAATGAGGTCATGTCCTTTGCAGGGACATGGATGAAACTGGAAACCATCATTCTCAGGAAACTAACACAGGAACAGAAAACCAAACATCACATGTTCTCACTCATAAGTGGGAGTTGAACAATGAGAACACATGGACACAGGGAAGGGAACATCACACTGGGGACTGTTGGGGGGTGGGGACCAAGGGGAAGGAGAGCATTAGGACAAATACCTAATGCATGCACAGCTTAAAACCTAGATGACAAGTTGACAGGTGCTGCAAACCACCATGGCACATGTATACCTATGTAACAAACCTGCACGTTCTGCACATGCATCCCAGAACTTAAAATAAAATAAAAATTTAAAAAGAAAAAAAAAATTAAGTGCAGCATACAGAATAATGCCCCCTCCAAAGATATTCACGCCATAACCCCTAGAACCTGTGAATATTTTAGCATCATGTGACAAAGGGATATTGTAGATTACTTTAAAATAGGGAGATTATTCTGGATTATTCAATATAATCACATGGACCCTTAAAGGGAAGGGAGAAGCGTCAGAGAGAAATACAGCAGAAGAAGAGGCAAGGGAGAGCCAAGGCACGAGAGGGGCCTCAGTGCATCGATGCTGGCTTTCAAGATGAAGGAGGTCATGAGCCAGATGGCCTCTTTTGCATTAGTCCTCAGTTTACGTCTAGAAAACAAACAGGGACCTTGGTTTTGAAGTCACAAGGAACTGAATTTGATCAACAGCCTGAGTTAACTTGAAAATGGGTCCTTCTCCACAGTTTCCCAAAAGGGACACGGTCCTGCTGACACCTTGACTTCAGCCTATAAGACTCTAAGCTGAGGGCTCTCCCTGAGCCACAATGTATTACACCTGGACCTTGGATTTACAGAATTTGTGAGATAGTAAATGTTTTAAGCTGCCAAATTTGTGGTAATTTGTTACTGTGACAATAGAACACCTTCTATTGCAGGTACCTACCTTGTCCCAGAAACTCTGCCAGTTACTGGGAATATAGCTGGGACCTAGACAGACTGATACCCTGATATCTAGGACACAAGCTCACCCGAATGCGGTGTTCGGCGGAGGCCAGTTCTTTCCTGATCCTGCTTGATGGTAGTTCCTAAAGCAATTTTCTTGCCAGTGTGTGCCTCAATCTCCACAACTGTAAGACAATAGTAATTGCACAGAGCTTGTCTCTGGAATTGAGGTGTAAAGACTTGTGAGCTATTGTCCATTTAGTCCTTGGATGACCTGTGAAAACTTAACTGCCTGCTGATGCTGAAATGCATCTCCCACAAAATGTAGTTGTGTCCCTCTGCTCATAGATGTGGTCTGCAAAGATGCTACCTCTGGCTCAGGCGGGAGCACTTATTTAATCGAATAAATCAGCTGTCCAAATTAGTTTTTGAAAAAAAATTCCCATGCGGGTCTTTTCTTGGTGTGGTCCCTTTTGTAATTCTTTAGACAATGGTAATCATCAGATGAAAAAAAGAATTAAAGTGGAAAAGACAACAGAAGTGTTCTCACTGTACTAACTGCAGACAAATTTGAGATCATCAGACAATTAGTTGCAACAAACCCAGGTCACGTACAAACAAATGCTATTATGTAAAAATATAAAATACTTCCCTCAGCAAACAACCTTAAGAACTGAACAAATATTTAGATTTGCCAGCATCTGTTGAAAATCTGTATAAATCGCCTCCAATAAACTGAACAATGCTTAAGAAACACTTGTGTTAAATAACCTGAAAAGAAATAATTTGTATTTACTGAAGAATTACGTGAACCAAAGCCTCACTTGCCTCAATATAATCTTATATGGAGAATTTACCTCCTGGGATAGACTTTTTCTAGTCATCTTTTCTAATTTATTATACTTGTAAGTCTGTCATCATATGATTTATTTTCTTTAGAGTCCTGAACACTGTCTGACATTTATCTTATTTAAGTATTTTGCTCATTGTCTCTTTATCTTCTAGAACATGAACTCTTTGAGGGCAAGGCCTTGCCTATCGGTGAGATGCTGTTTATGTTCCATCTGGTACCTACCTGAATTTTCCTCTAGAAAATCCTCAGCCTTCTTCTGACCATTTATTCCCAGGGAAGCAGATATCATCTTGAACTTCAGTCTTTTTTATCCATATATCTGCTTTTAAATTTTAAAATATTTAACTGACAAGTAAAGATTGGATATATCCAAGTAGTGCAATGTGATGATTTGATAAATGTACACATGGTGTATAATGATTGCCACAGTCAAAATAAGTAGCACATCCATCATCACCCATGCTGTATATTATATTAGCTCTCCAGAACTTATTCATCTTATAGCTGAAAATGTGTAACCTTGGATCAACATCTCCCCATTTCTCTCACCTCTCATCCTCTGTTCTACTCTGTTTCTATGAGTTTGACTCTTTTAGATTCTGCATACAAATGAGATCATAGAGTATTTGTCTATTTCTAGCTTATTTCACTTAGCATAATGTCCTCTAAGTTCATCTATGTTGCTGCAAATGGCCAAATTTCCTTCTTTTTTATGGCTGAATATTTCATTGTATATATGAACCACAATTTCTTCATTCATTCATTCATTAATAGGCACTTAGTTTCCACGCTGTGGCTATTATGAATAAGGTCCTAATGAGAGTGCACATGGAAATAAAAATATCTCCTCAAGCTACTGATTTCCTTTCCTTCAAATATCTATCCATTGTATGGCAGTTCTATTTTTAGTTTTTTGAGGAAACTCCATAATGGCTGCACCAATTACCTTCCCACCAAAAGTGTAAAAGAGTCCCTTCTTCTCCACATCCTTGCCAACAATTATTAACTCTTGTTTTTTTAAAAAATAGCCACCAGACTTCAGCCTTGAAAGCATTTGCATCCATGGCCCAAAGTAGTCAGCACATTCCATCCCACTGGCTAGGAGGATGGATTTGTTACAGGCACATAACCAAAGTCATACCTATCAGGATGAAAACGATTCAATTTTGGGACTTCTGTTTGAGCTTTTCCACTGGGTCTTAAGCCTGAGAGGAGGTGGGGCTAGAGCTTCTGTTGCTATTTTACCTTTACATTGGCTTTATCAAAATGGTTGAAAGGCTAAGCCCAGAGATAGAGGAAAAGTGAATCTGATGGTGTAATGTAGGCCCTAAATCCTGCCATGTTCATTTCAGCACTGACCATGGGATTTTTACTTATGGGGCAAATATATATTTTTCTCCAAACAAATATCTCCAATTGAATTATAATTGATAATCCAGAGAAAACAGAGAAGCATAAAGTACTATGGAATAATTGCTTTGCTAATCTGGGAACAAAATTTTTATAACTTAATTAAAAAATTGTGTGTGTGGTGTGTGTGTGTGTGTGTGTGGTGTGTGATGTCTATCAGCTGCCCACCATCCTTTGTCTTAGGGTCTAATTCATTTAGAAAACTCAAGACAGGCGAAATGAAATAGTATATTAGCTATTCCCTAAAACAGCAAGTAAAATCTTTGACTTGTGGCTTTGAAAACTGTACATCATTTCTATTGTACCCAAGTTGGCAGCTCTAAACCCATTGGGTAAGAACTTTCTACTCTTCTTATTGAATACCATCAGCCTTAATGCAGATTATTAGTAAGGCAGATTATTTTGAGTTCTTGTGATGTTTCAAATTATGAAATTTGAAACTGTGATATTTCTAATTATGTTCCTATGTGTTTGGGCTACTATTGGATATCCAATGAATGCAATTTATTTAAAAATCCCAACAAAACTGGACCAAAAAGCTCTAAACATAGTTACTTTATCAATATTCTCTTAAGGACGACTGATTGACTGATGTATTGACATGAGAGGATCAAGACAGCTGCACTGCTGGGCATCCTGGTGGCCATGAGGGGCTGCAGTCATTAACTGGTGCTACAGCTCAACCTGTGGACCAGTGAGTTGTTTTTGTTCAAAATTTTAATGTGAAGAAAAAGGAGAAGGAGGAAGAATAGTATATCTAGAGAACTGTCTAGAAGCAAAAAGGCAGACTTGAAAGAAGAAGAGTTTTAAAGCACGAGGATGAAAATTAAGAATTTATCATCAGTCTTGCTCCTGAACATCCACTGGGAACATACTGCTATTTTATTAGTGAAAACGTTTTTTTTGGGTCTGGTCATAGATAGGAGCAAGAGAAATCATTTGAAAGTCCAGGCCTTGGTAACTGTGAAAAATTTATAGAGAGAAAAAAGGCAAAAATATATTACATGGACAGACATTTAGAATATACATCCAATGGATTCAACCAAAACTGAGTGCTTTCATCCTGAAGGCAGTCACAGCAAACACAACTGGAAAGCGTCACAAGTACCTTCAGCAAATGTCTAAAAATAAGTCCAAGATTTTAGACTTGAGATCCATGTAGGATCAAAAAGATCCAGTCTGAGCACAGTGGCGCACGCCTGTAATCCCAGCACTTTGGGAGGCCGAGGTGGGTGTATTGCTTGAGGCTAGGAGTTTGAGACCAGCCTGGTCAACATGGCAAAACCCCGTCTCTACTAAAAATACAAAAATTAGCTGGACGTGGGGGTGCGTGCCTGTAATTCCAGCTGCTCGGGAGGCCGAGGCATGAGAACAGCTTGAACCTGGGAGGCAGAGGTTGCAGTGACCTGAGTTCACCCTACTGCACTGCAGTTGGGCAACAGAGTGAGAGTCTGTCTGTCTCAAAAAAAAAAAAAAAAAAAAGAGATCCCAGAGACAAGGACAGACTGAGGTTTCAGAGGAGGACTGTCCAAACACCCAGCAAGCACTGGAGACCTGGGCCCAAGAAGACCTGTGTTTCTTTTCCCTTCTAAGGAAAAGAACTTGGGTGAAGGAAAAAAAGAAAGAAAGAAAGAAAAGTCATGAATCCAGTTAATCCAAAATTAAAGTATCAAGAATGACTCAACACTGAGCCAGTAAATAACCAACGTAGAATTTTTTCCAGTTCCATACATATAACAGGAGTTAAATGACTCATGTTTCAGAAAAGGAAAGCATAAATGAGGGTCGCTGTGGAAATGTTTCCTTTACCTGTCAGACCCTAGGCTTGGTCAACAGAAGGTAGACAGCTCAAGAAAATCCACTGTGAAGAAACTGCCAACACAAACAATCTGACAAAGTCTGGCAATGAGCAATAAGAGGGAATTTGAATAGGTGGATGGAGTAATTGGGAGTTGGCAATAGGCAAACAGCAGAGGTACAGAGAAGCAGAGGGTCTCAGATAGACAGAATTCAGGACTCCAGAACTGAGAGTTCTGGCTCAAACAAAGCAAGAACACTTTGTCTAAAAAAACCTGGAGTAAGGAATAAGACACTTAGAATAAAAGTCAAATATGAGACAATTGGATAAATATGTGACGTCTAGATCTCAGGCATAAGGCAGGACATTTGTCTGGCCAGGCAGGGATCTCTTGAGCGTTGATTTTGTGCTCTTTTGAACCTAGGGTGAAGTCAGTCTGCTGTGAGAAGCTGTGAAATCCCACATCTGAAGATCAGATGGACATGTGGGCAGAGAATACAGTGAAGCTCATTTCTATCTTTATTCCTCAAAATCTGTCCTTTGTCTTTCTCTCCTAACTCTCCTTGGTTTCAACTTCCTCATGGCCTCAGTATATACTGAGACCTTTTCCAGCTCTCTTTCTGTATGTATATAAAAATACCTATTAAAACCTGTCCTCAGAAGTTCCTGGGATGTGGGCTGTTTGCGGCAGCCACAGCAGAGGACATAATTATGAGACCTCAGGTCATCTAGGAAGCTATCTTCAGGACTATCTTGTAGGAGATTAATGATTCGTGTGATCTCATCATTCATCCATTCAAAGCATATTTATTTAATGGAGCCAGTGAAATCTCTACTTTCCTGGAATTTACAGCCTATAACTACAGTTCCATTCCTTAGTCTCAATCTCAAAGACATTTCAGATTCAGTGTGTTCTGAAGTCACATCATATAATGAGAAAACACAATTTCTTGTGTAGTATGGTGTGTCTGACTTATTGCATGTTTCAATAACTTTTCATTAAACAAACAACTTTTTGATTTCAGTAAATAGCTTAGTAAATAACAGTTTCCATGATCTAGTCACCTGACTTGACTGAATTAAACTGCTCTAACACCTTCCAAACAGTCCACAAATTGGTAATGTACAAGTAAAAAAAAAAAACTGTAAGTGCACAATTTTACATTTCTTACAGCTCTATGTTCCTTATGTAGAATGTAAATAATTAAAAATAATAAAATTTTACTCCCCAGAGATAATCACTGTTAATCACTTATAATTATCTGGCATATAGCTTTCCAGATTCTCACACATATATGTTGATGCTCAGTAACTATTTCATGTTTTGCTTTTTATCTATTATATCATAAATTACCTTTTCATATTAGATGTATTCCTGTAGTATAAATTTGATGGCTACCTACAATCCCATCTTACAGATGTGCTGTAGTTTATAATCTCATATTGCTTGAATATAGCTTGTCACAAGTATTTTCACTGTTACAAATAATGCTACAGCAAACAGCTTATATCTTTGTAAGTATTTATGACTATTTCCTCTAGGACAAATTCTTAAGAGAACTTATAGGTTAAAGGATATGTAAAAATTTCAACATTTTTGCTATTTATGTTGTCAAATTTAACTCCAGCAAAATTTTCCCCCAAAATTACAATCAGGAATCAATTCCTTATTATGTTATGAATCTGGCTACATGAGTTCTTCTGATAAATGATGCAACTAGTTATTAAATCTTCTATTTTCCTTCCATTGCATGAATCCTGCCTTTAACAAATGAAGTACACAATTTCATATTCAGAACTAACACCTGAAATTCTAGAGGTTCGGTCCTATTAATTCATTTATAATCGTGTACTAGATAAAACTATTGCTGAAAATGTATTTAAATGTATCAAGTGGCCTGAGTCCTAATGTCAGGTTAATCTCATGTTGGTTGGACCTTTGGATTGAGGTGGAACATGGAGGATTTTTGAGCTCAAAGGAGCTTTAAGAAGTGCATGTTTTCATAATAGTTCTGGTACAAGAAGCTTTGTTTTCTTAGGCATCTGGAGAGACAGCAGATGACATGGGTGGCTACTCCCTCTCCTTCTATTGTTCTTCCTGAACCCTGTCGAAGCCAGAATTTTATGAAACTTCAGAACGTGGTTTATGGGACCTCTTTTCTTGCTTTTAATTTTAAATTCCATTTGACACATCTTTAAATGGTCTTCCTAACTTCTCAAAGATGACTATGTCCAAAGAGGTTTGATTTCTTCCAATATTGTCTCAGAAATGTCAGTAGTATTCTGTCCTGGAAAGACTCACTGTCTGATGGGGAAAGGTGGTAGATTAAAGAGGCTTATGAATACTTGGCTGCTCCCCCTTCAAGAGGTACATTCTTACTACCTTGTCCCAGGCTTGGATGGCTTTGTGACCTGCTTTGTTCAATAAAAAGTGAAGGTCGTGGTACTATCCAAGTTCTAGGCTCAGCCCTTAAGAAGACTGGCAACTCCCACTTTTTTTCTCTTGTGCAGCTGCTGTGCTGTAAGAAGCCCAAGCTCAATCACTGAGTGATTAACCAGCATGTGGAGAGAGGCCTTAGACGATGAGATGTCATCGTTGATGTTTTGCTCTCAGCATCTGAATGCAGCTACATGAGTGACCTCAACTACTACAACACTTAGCAGAAGAATGGCCCTGCTGAACCTGGTTGGCCCATAAATTCATGAAAACTTTTTAAAAATGCTATTGTTTTAGGCTAGTAAGTTTTGAGATGGTATGTTACACAGTAATACATAACTAAAACAAAGATAGACAAATAAGTGTGCAAGTTTAATTCACTGGCTATAAAATAGACAAGTGAGAGATCATAGGTGGCTGTCTACCCTTATATGGAGGAATCAGAGAAGGCTTCCAAGGAGAAATGGTATTCTACTTGAACTTCGAGAGATGAAAATGTTTCTGGACAGATGAGGGGGAGTCTCTTCTATGGAATGAATATTCCAGAAGATGACTTGGAGACCAGGAATAACATGACATTCTCAAGTGAACTGATAACCTAATATTGACGATGGTTGTAATTTGATGGCTTAGAGAGAAACTGTGTAAAATCAGGAGGAATAATCACAGGAATACCATACTTGTCTTTCTTTTGTATCATGTTACCAGGAGAGAAGACCTTGTAATTGACACATTTCACCTACATACATTCTACAGTGCCAACATTTTCTGAAGGACTAATGAGACAAAAGGAACTGCATTTGTTGAAAGGCAGCGTCTGATCCTCATTTACTATTCTAACTAAATGATTAATTCATTCCAGAAACAAAAACAAAGACATAGTCATATTATAAACATGAATTCCTCAAGAAACCCGTCTATGGACCACCTAGGAGGCACTTGGGAACACCAGTCAGGATCGGTTTGGGCAAGATTATGAAGTGGTTGGAGTTTATCTTGGTGTTCCCAGGCTCTCATTTTTGTGTCTTTCAATCTGCTTCATGTCTCAGTAGCACTAGGCTCTCCACTTTTCTGTGAAAATCTGCTTCTCAGAAAAGATCAGATACACGTGTTCTTACTTAGAAGCATGATCCCCAGAAGAGGGCTATTGTTTCCAAGAAGGATATCCATTTTACTTCTGAGAAGACAAGGTTTTAAGCTACAGGAGTGATTCTGTGATGGCGTATTTTTTTAAAAAGTAATTTAGTGTGAAAGAATTTGCAGACAGGGAAGGGGAGAAAACATGTTGGCTTCTCACTTCCCCTCTAATCACGTCCTGAATTAACAGACTGCTTATTCTTTTAGAGTGAATCCATTGGACGAGTCATTAAAGGGAGTTTGCAATGTTTAAGCCAAAAAGCCAAATGTTGTGGGAGATACAATAGTTATAATAAAACCAGTCCCCACCCTCAAACATCTCACTGTTTAGTAGGAGAGGGAAGAAACAACAACTGATAACAATAAAGTAAGGCAGAATAAATCACAGGTAAAACATATACAAAATACTATATGAGAGCCCCTCAAAAGAAGACAATTCTTTCTAAATGATGAAAGTTATGAAAGTGGACTAGTGGTCAGAGGTGGGTGGGGATAGGGAAGGGCAGGAGGAAATGTGTGGCCGGTATCGTCAACCCTACATAGCATGCATTGGAAATTGGAGGCCCATAAAGGTAAATAACTTCCCAAGGTAAACTAGTTAGTGACTGGCATGGCAGGAACTTAAGGAGAGTGAAGGAGTGTGGAGGGATGTAGTGGAAAGTGGTGTAGGGATCACATTTTAATTCTGTGCTAAGGAATTTAATTTAATATTCTGGGAATAAGGGGAGCTTTTGAAGGTCTTTTGTTTGTTTGTGGGTGGAGTGTGTTGCTGGGTGAAATAGACATGATAGATACGTAAAGATAATTTACTTGATATTGTGAAGGATGAATTAGAAAGAAAAGAGGTTGCACTCAGGGAGACATATTACAGTGACTCATCCACCCATTTATCTACCTTTCAACAAAAATTTAGTCAGAATCGACTGTTTCCCAGGCATTACAAAATATTATGGCAAGAATCCGGTGAAAGAGTGTGAGATAAGAAAGTGAGTGAGCTAGAAAGTTCACAGTAGTGATTTAATGTAGGGCTGGGACCGTCCTTCTTATGTCTGCCACTTGGTGTTTTTCTCAAATGTAGGCATGGTCTTTTCACCACTGTCCAAGTTACCTCTCTGTAAGCCACTGGCTTCCTGGCTTTGTATCATCTTATCTGGGAAAAGACCTCATGGCCACTGGCTTGCTGTAAGAAGGAGGGGTGTGGGTGATGGGGAGGCTCTGGGAGAAGCATCTGGGCTCTGGCAGCCAGTATTGGATGGAAGTGGAGATTCTGAATCCAGAGCATCTTCTCTGAAGCCCAGAGGGAGCAGAGCCTTCGACATATCCTCTCCATCTCACTCACTTTTCCCTCCCCGATAATACCTTGTGATTTTTCTTTGAATGTCTTGTTCCCAGGACTTGCTCTCTCTGCAGATTTATAGGGACCTAGCATTTGGACTGAGGATCAAAGAAATAGTACACAATGAATGTCTAAATACAAAAATGTACCCCAAAACATCTAAATCACACATGCAAATGATGCCAGCTTTTATCAGCTTTGAGGAATGCTCTCTCTTCATTAGTGCTACCTGAAAATGCAGTCAAAGAACCAGGATGGCGTTGATCAAAGGGGCTAGCTCAGCTACAGGGGCTATAGGTCACTAAGGAGAGTGAGGAAGGTGGCTAGTGCGTTGCAGGGTGTGAATTGAAGGGGAAAATGGTGGGGTGAAGCAGTCATCCAAAGATCTTCAGGGCTTTTGCCATATTACCAGTTTGCATTTATTTCTTTCAAATTTGTTGATGCTCTTCGTTCTCTTTTACCATCTGACCTTACTTTTCTACACTTTCTTTAAAATGAATAGTATATCCAAAGTTGTGTCCTTTTTGCATAATTATTGATTCTTCTTTAATCAGATTAATGTCTTTGTTAAAAGATAGACTATTTTTAGAGCATTTTTTTTTTTTTTTTACATTTACAATAAAACTGTGTGGGAAGTAGAGAGATTCCGCATATACCCCTTGCCACTACACACTCGCAGCCTCACCTGCTATTAACACCCTGAATCACATTGGTACATTTGTTACAATGGATGAACCTACATTAACACCTCATTGTCACCCAAAGTCCGTAGTTTACATTAGTGTTAGTGTTTTACATTCTAAGGTTTTAAACAAATATATAATGACATGTATCCACTGTTATAGTGTCATGCAGCATATTTCACTGTCCTAAAATTCCTCTGTGCTCTGCCTATTCATTCTTCTCTATCTCCAATTTCTGGCAGCCAGCGATCTTTTTACTATCTCCACAGTTTTGCCTTTTCCGGAATGTCATAGAGTTGGAATCATACAATATGCAGCCGTTTTAGACTTGCTTTGATTACTGTTTCTTTTAAAGTACAAAGTGATCTTCTGTGTTCTTTTGTCTCTAGTGGAACTATCTTTACTTTGACAATGTAAGCTTAGGAGAAGATTTTTTTTCTGGGCTCAGTTTAACAAACTACAGGAGTATAGGAAGCGATGTCCTTCATAGAAGCATTTTGTTCCATGGTGCCATCAAAAGGGATGCAATTATATTATCATGCTCTAAAGTTAGACTTACCTTGTCAGTTAGGAAACAACATCCTAAGTGGAAGAGTCGCTATGTGTTTGAGATCAGAACTTCATTGGAACTGTCTCTCCCATGGCCAGAAGACATGGATCTTGGGTATGTATTTAGTAGTTTATCTCACTAATAACTGAATCATCATTTTTTTTGCTTTCCATTTGGTTTTGGGTAAATGCTTCCTCGATGGCCCACAACAGGTGTTCCATTGAATTGGAAGATGAGAGACTGCCATCTGGCCAGTCTGGGCTACTCACACCATTGAACCAGCAAATCTAGAAGGGGTTACTCCAGTAGCCAGTGTGAGTGACGCTGAGGAAGTTGGATTGTTACTCACAGTGGGGACAAATAACATGTCTGGAACCTAGGAAGTTCTCTGGGGGTGCCTCTTAGTACTTTCATAGCCAGTGTGAAAAGCTAATGAAGAACTAGAGTAACTATAAAGAGGCTGAACCACTGAGTATTTAGACCCTTCAAGAAGGTTCAGATCACCCACCATGCAAATACTCCCAGTTCGCTGAGGCCCCAGTTAGGGGCAAAGGAAACTTGGAAAGAATAATGAAAGAAGGAAGTGACAAATTCCATTATGGCCTCATGTCCACTTAGGGTCACAGGAAATACACATGTTGTTTCTTTGTTTATTTTGTTTGTATTATCTGTTATCTTCTTCCCTCTTCTTTCTTTCACTATTTTATACAAGTTTTGTTGGAGGCTAACTTCACAAATTAGTATTTGGTTAAAAGTCAATTCAGAAAGGACTTTGGCTGGATTCGAGGAGTAATTGACATAGTACCCAGATGGATACAAAGACTCTCTGGACTTGTGTCTCCTCATTTAAGGAAGAGAATGAGAATTCCTTTATTTGTAGTAAGAATAGTTGCATCTTGTTAGGCTGAAACACAAAGTTGGTTTTATCACTGTACAGAAGTTAAAATAATAGAAGGATATTCACGGATGCTCAGTACCCAAGGGTGTGGACAGTGCCTGCTTCTTCATGTTACCTCTTAGCTCCAGATCTACCCCTTTACACTCAACTGAGTGTTGCTTGGCTAGGACTGTGCAAACCATACTTCTGTTTAGCTAGATGGCTCTTGGTTATGCTCTGCTAATAGGGGACACTAGATGGGGGTCTTAGAGGCTGGAGGAGATAAAGAGAGACTGCTCCTTCCAAGATGCTTCTAGTACCTGTGAAAATGATCCTGGTTATGCTGCTTCAGTTCATAAGTGAGAGAGCCTTCCTGGAGCAGCATGAGAGTCCTGCTTGCAGCATTTGCAACAATTGCAGAGCACTCCTCATCTGCCCCTCAGGGATAAAAGCACCTGATGAACCATGCCTTTTTCTCAGGGGTCTGTGTTTCTTCTGCAGGGCTCCTCTCCAAGATTCTAGAAATTTAAATTCTAATCTTTATTTCTCCCAGCCCTGGGGGTGGTAGCTGCTTCCTGTAACTGCTACCTCTCTGATACTTCAGCGCTCTCCTTCTGGCTTTTCAGTTTTCTAAGTAGATGAGGAGTATCAAGGAGATGATTTGGAAATATAAGTAGAGATTTTCTGTCTGAAAAATGAACTAAAACTAATCTATGGACCTGTTGGTCCTGTCAATCTCCATTTGCTGCAAATATACTAGCTACCTGAGATTACTAATAAGCATCTCTCACTGAGACGGATGAAGCCAATGTTTTCATTGTTTACCTAGTAAAAAATTTTATACTATACCCTTTCTGCTCTCTGCTGACTGGACTCTGACTCTGAAATAGTCATTAATAAGATGGAGCTTGGTATAGAGAGATCCATTTAAAACAGGACATTGTCAATCCCAAATTCGAATCTCACCACCCAGGATGTACTAACCTTTGCATGCACAGATGAGCGATGAGGTGTTTTTGTAAGTTAGAGTCCTCTGAAGGAAACAGGGGGTATGATGTCTGCTCTGGTCCGTTTGTAGGGTTGTGGGGAAAACAGAATACAATCGTGCAGTAAGCAATGTTTGGTCAGTCTTAAAGAGCTGCACACATGTGTGTCAGGGACTGGGATCGCAAAAGCTAAAGACATTCTTCAATGAAGACATTGGCCTCATCTGTCTTGCTGAGAGGTGCTTATTGGTAACCTCAGGTATCTGGCACCCTTGCAGCTAATGGAAATTGAGAGGACCAACAGGTCCATAGATGAGTCTCAGTTCTTTTTTTAGATAGAAAATCTCTACTCATATTTCCAAATGAACCGTACCTCCTCCCAATTGCTACTTCCAAATGTTACCCATGTTCTATTTTAGTCTCTCCCGGTTATGATAAAAATGTCAACATGATTATTGTTGCTATTTTGCTTATATATTTTTGGTTAAACCTGGTCTTCTTATGTCCTAAAGCATGCTGAATTGGCTTACTGTAGGGGCCTGGATTCTAATTCCATTTCTACCTGTAAACTAGTTATTTTACCCTTCCTGGGCTCCATTCCCTCATCTGCAGATTGGAAATAATCAGTCTTGTCCTGTCTGTCTCACGGGGCTTTTATACCCATACAGAAGTGTTTTGCAGATTCAAAGGTGCTCTCAGGGATGTTACTACTATTGTTGGTAGTGTTTATGGTCATGGGAATTTAAGAAAATTTTAAAAAGATCTTGTAAGCAGTGTCTGGAAATAGTACCTTATGGATTAGCATTAAAATTTGCTATTTCAAATCCTTTCCACTGCTGTACATTAAATATATACTAGTAAAATATGTGGTATTAAATTTCAACAAAGCATTAATTTCTGGAACAAGATCAGACTCTTCAGCATATTTCCAGGCAGTTTTGATCCCATGAGTTTGTCCTAATACTGCAACCACTTGCTTGTGTCTGAGAGAGTGATTACATGTAAGAAACATTCATGCCTCAAGGAAGAAAAGACTGACAAATGAACACTCAGAGATTCCAGAACCAGGAACAACTGATTCCAAGGTTTTAAATATCAGAGACTTATATACTAGAGGAGACATGCATGCCAGAGACGCGAAACAGTAGTGTGGAAAATACCACAGCCCAAATTATTTCTTTAATGGTCTCCAAAATAAATGGTTGCCAACCAAACCATACTTGCCATACCTTTTTCTTTTGGCTACTGTTTTGAGCTGCTTCTAGACACAAAAGGGAAAAGGAGAATGAAGTCAATTATCTGCAGAACTCATGCTAACAAGCAGTAAAGGCTTATTACATACTGACTACTTCATAAAAATCAGTTATGTCTGACTTCTTTGTGTTGGCTGTCTATATTGATTAGATTAGATTATATTGATTAGATTTCAACTGCTAAACAGTTGAAAGATGAAAGGATATGGTTCACTTAAGAAACAATGCAGACATTGTTTGTTTGTGTGTATGTGTGCTTGTGTGTGTGTTCTCTTTATTTCCACTGTAGAGCTATTTAGATTTAACAAGACAATAGAAACAACTCCTGCCAAAATAACATACATGACATGGTTAACAAATAGTGAGCCTCAAAGTCACATGCCAAGCTGTCTCTTCATTGAAAAGGCATATATGTTCATGCATAGAAGCAAAAGCAAATTACCACTCTCTCCTGGTGAATTATTGGATGGCTCTCCAGTTGTGAGCCTGTGAAAATCATAAGGAACTAATTTTAGTTTT
The DNA here is from genome assembly GCF_009764315.1 of Trachypithecus francoisi. Classification (NCBI taxonomy): domain Eukaryota; kingdom Metazoa; phylum Chordata; class Mammalia; order Primates; family Cercopithecidae; genus Trachypithecus; species Trachypithecus francoisi. The sequence goes on from NW_022681458.1 coordinate 14,290,307, forward strand.
TTATTAGATTTTTCCCAGCTAGATTACAAATAGTTTATAGATCTCCCTAAATCTTTGCCAAATTATTTTCCACTTTAAAAAGAATATTGTCATTTAAGGCTACTGTCTCAGATGGTGTTTCCTGTCACTCAGAATTGCAGAGTTAGACTTCTCAAAATCATTAAAGTGCCAGTGATTCACCACAAGACTCTTGTTTGTGTCTGCTGATATAAGACTGTTAAAGAACATATGGCTTTTAAGGTATTTTACTTCTTAGCCATACATGGTTTTCTAGTGAGTTAGTTCTTTTTCCATCAGCCTTGATGTGGTCTGGAAATGTGATTTGTAGCATAGCATATAACTTATAACTGAGGACATCTTTTGTACATAGTCTTGTGTCTCAGAGGGTTAAATGAACTCTCCGATGAAGGCATGGTCTCCAGGCATGGAGGCTGTGGTGGGGAAGAGATCCATTCTGACTTCCAGTGTTTGAACTCTCCGATGAAGGCATGGTCTCCAGGCATGGAGGCTGGGGTGGGGAAGAGATCCATTCTGACTTCCAGCATTTGAACTCTCCGATGAAGGCATGGTCTCCGGGCATGGAGGCTGGGATGGGGAAGAGATCCATTCTGACTTCCAGCGTTCCCGCTGGGTCATTGTTAGAATCAGATTGGCCTGAGGTAGGACCCTAGCAAGGTGGTAACTCAATGCTATGGCTCATTAGATCCCTGTTTTGGGTTGTAATCCATTTTAAGAGGGAAAGGCCAATCTTTTATACTAATTAGGTAGCAACAGTTCCTAGCTGAGATGTTTTTTGTGAAACAGTGAATGGAGTTGTTTATCAGTGAATAGTAACACTTTTAATGGACCCTAGTGCTGTTGAGGATACTCTCTGTGTACATCATGCTGGAAAAAATTTCAGATGTAATTTCCAGCAGGCACCTTCACTCCATTTTATCAAATAGCAATGCAAGTCCCAGAGAGATTAACTGACATTGAGCTCATGGCAGAAACAGGTATTTTGACTCTAAGTTCAGGGTTCTGTTCACTATAACCACCACTTATAGACTTCTCCAGCAATAATGAGGTGAGCAAAACAAGATGGCTTTCTCTGTTCTCTGAGATTTCTGACATCAGTGTTCTTCATTCTCTGTAGATGTAAATACATCCGGCTAAACTTAAAGTGACAGCAAATACTTTTCTGGAAGAGCTTTTTATGGAAGAAGGAGGTTATGTATCCTCTATTACTTCATAAGTAAGTTCTATTACTTCATAACTAATTTTCTTACAACTTAACAACTTAAACTAAAACATATTTATTATCTCATGGTTTCTGTGGGTTGAAGTCTGGGAATATCCTATCTGGGTTCTCTGTCTCCAGGCATCTCACAATCAAGGCATTGGCCAGGACTGTGTTCTCATCTAATGGCTCGATTGGGAAACTCTGCTTTTAAGCTCACTCACATGGTTACTGGCAGAATTCAGGACACTGTGGGCTGCTGGCCTGAGAGCCTTCATTCCTCGCTGGCTGTTGGCTGGAGGCCCCCTCAGTTCCTTGTCACATGGGGCTCTTCAACATGACATCTTGCTTTATCAAGGCCAGTGAACAGATGGCAAGGGAGAGAGAATGCTAGCAAGGCACAAGGAACAGTCTTTTCTTATCTAATCCCAGAAGTGACATCCTATCACTTTTGCCATATTTCATATTTACATTCATTAGAAGCAAGTTCCTAGGCTCAGCCCATAGTCAAGGAGAGGGAACCACATGAGGCTGTGAATGCTGGGAAGCAGGGACTCGGGGGAGCCATGTGAGAAGGTCTATCACAGAAACATTGTTCTAGTTGTCACATATTTAACATATATGAAACTTCATTTATTTTGGTTTGCTAGAGTTCATCACAATGCACTGTTTACTTTAGGTCATGTCATCACATGTTTAGCTATAGTTTACGCAATCACCACTAAAACGGCAAGGGAGAGATGAGGATAGAGTGTGGAAAACCCTCTTCCACCTCCTCCATCCTCTTCCATTCCTGTCCCTCCACCCTGAGGCATACAGAGGGAACCTACGCTTACAGGAAGTGCTGCAGGATCCTCAGCATTCTTTTAGATCAAAAGCCTGGAGAGAAAGCCATGAAGTGGTCACATTAGGACTTTGGTATTGGAAGAAGTTGGGTTTAAATGCTGTTTCCACCCCGCGGTAGCCATGGGATCTTGAACAACATTACTCAAACTATTTCGTCATATGTGCAGTGGGGTATTAATTCTTGCATAACAGGTCGTTGGGAGCATTAAGCAAGATAATATATGTAAAGGAGAATAGCCAATCCCTGCCATGGAGGAAGGGTCACAGCAGATGGGCATTTCTGTCTTTCTTCCTTTTCAAATAATGGAATAGTCCATAGAAAGAGTCAGGACAAAATATTGTCTTTGTGGTAGGCCTCTTTGAGTTTGAGAGTTGTGACACAGCTTAGTATCTGGGCGTCATTGACTCTACTTGCTCTTTATAGTTCTATAAATTAGGGTTAAAAGAAGTACCTATCTCATGGGACTTTTTTATTTTGAAGTTTAAGAAAGATAATGCGTGTTAACTGCTTAGCGCAATGGTTTCCCCATAGTACACACTCAATAAATGCTTGCTGTTATAGTTGTGAAGCTTATAGTTTTCTTCGTATAGTACCTTGAAAAATTTATGTAAACTCTCTGTTCCTCATCTAGATAATGGAGAAAATTACGTAGCTACTGGGGTGGTCATTAAGGTTAATGAGTTAAACATATAAAGTACTTAAAACAGTCTTAGCATGTGTGTGGTAAGTGCACAAAGAATGTAAACAAATATTAACATTATTTGTATTAGTGCTTGATCAGCGTTTGTTTCTGTTTTAGATGACTCTTACCTAGTATAAAAGTTTAACAGAAGTTTATATTGTGTTATTCATATAACATATATTATGCTATTATTTTATATATCTATGTCTCGTATGATTATATTATTGAGAGGTTCGACATAAGGATGTTTCAGAGACCCCTAGAGTTCTAGTGTAGAATTTGCTAACTTTTAGTTATCAGGTAAAAATGCTCTCCTATGCATTGTAGAACACATATAGGACCAACTTTTCTAAAGTGGATGTTTGCTTGGGTTTTAAATCACCTGCATTTATATTGCTCTCTTCTGCAGGTGATCACAGCAATTACCCTATGATGCAGGATGAGGTGAGGGATGCCACCATCCAGCTGAGTTTCAGCATATTAGAGGAGAGGGGGTTGACTGAAGTGCTTCTCTTCTCAAAGCTTTTTCTTTCTTTTTCTTTTTTTTTTTAAAGCATTGGCTGACATTTTGAATTGTATCTCAGTGAAAACTGAGGACAATACCTATTAGTAGTGATGCAAATAAATATCTTTTCTTATTTTTATATTTTTAAAAAACCCTGAAAAGTAAAATTGGCAAAGAAAGAAAATCCTAAGGTCACCTACTCACATTCTCCTATCTCTGCTAAAAGGACCAAGAGCTTGATTTAGCCTCTACACACACATGCATGCGCACACACACATGAAGAACCAAGTGGTAGAATCAAATATTAAACAGAACAACTTGTTTTTTTTTTTTGGTCACTGTCCACTCATACATTGCGTGTGTGAAGAGCCTGAGGTCCCCAAAGACTATATGTGAGATGGACATTACAGTATCACATTCAAATGGCCTTTTTTCACAGGTGAATCTTTTTGGTTCCAGATACTCATTCTCTCTGCTTGGTTCACATTCCAGTCACCATCATGAGTGGATACACGTGTTCTTTGTTGTCAGCTTGACTTGCCTTCCCCTTGAATAGTCCCTGCAGAAATTTAGCCCCACTTTAAACATATCAAATGCACCCATTATCTTCAGAGTCTTTCCTGGGAAGAAGTTCTCTTGTAACAAGGGACTCTTGGCAACAATGATGAACGTTAGTGGTTTCAGACATCTAACAAAGGGTATGCAAAGCAATATTTGGTGAGAGAGAGAGACTGAGAACAAGAGAGTGTTCAAGAGAGAGAGAAAGAAAGAGACAGAGGAGAGAGAAAAATCCCTTTATAAAGTCATTGAAATACAACTTCAAATACTCTTGTGTTCCTGGGAAGAAAGCTTGTATGTAGCATCCTTCCATTAAGTTCTAAATTAAGTTAATAAAAACAAGTCTGCTTTCTGGAGGTCATAGTGAGAGTCGGGCAGTGGTGATTGTTTCCATGAGAAAATTAGTTGATTGTGGGAACCTAATGATTTATCTGGATTTAGTTCAGCCTCAGTCATATGGTAAATCAAAGCATCATGTTACTCTTCCTCTGTTGCTTTCTGTCTCTTTAATTTTTCTTAAAATAAATTTCCTTTACCATCTCGAAGTAAAACAAATAAAATCTCCCAGTCTTCATGCTGTTGGGGGCCAAAAAGCCAGTGACGAGATTTGTCACGGGCTGCTCAGTGCTCTTGAATTGGAGCGAAGATGGACCCGCTCAGGTGACTGTAATAGAGATAAGAGGGGGTTGCCTAGCTCAGAAAAGAATCTGTTTTTCTTTGACTGCACCTCAGGAAAGGTCAAATAGGATTAAATTTTTAAAGTTGACCAGAACAAAGATAGATGACTTGATTTTCAGTGCAAATTTGGTTATGTCAAACCAAGTAGCACCAGAAATATGATCGATTAACCTCTGGAGAGTCGATGGCATATTTCATTTCACTCCCTCTGGAGTCGCCATGAACACTGCTGCACTGTCTTTCAGGATGATGGATTTACAGGGATTTCCAAATGTCTATTAATGCCCTTCACCCACTTTGCTGAGATCAGTCATCTGAACAAATGGTTTGAAGATTTTGTGTGAAGATGCTATAAAAAGAGTCATTGGTTTCCCTTGTTCATAGTAGTTATTATGTATGTGGGTAGAGAGGAGGCTACAATTTGAGAATTAATGTCACTGAAAATGAGAGCAATATTTGAGAGCCTTGAAATCTCTGAAGAGTTCAAATAAAGATGTCTATTTTGAAGAGGATCTTTATTTTCTTATTTAATAAAGAAGATCTTAAATTTTTTGTTTTTTCAAAGTACATATTTCTGTGGCTTTTCATATTTCCACATGCTATGCAAGTTATTAAAACCCCAAATTTTCTGTCTCTGATTGCAATGGGGCTGGTAAAAAGGAATGGGTAAGAACAAAAGCAAAATGGAGAGTGTTTAGAGAGCATAACAGAGTCATAATGGAAAACAGTGGTAATTTTTAACCTTGCTGTTCCGAGCTGGAGATTTTGAGAGGACAGCAAGTGCATAGGCTGCTATCATCTTCTATAAAACAGAAATGCGAGTAGACATTTGGCTGAAAACCACATTCGTCATTGTTAATGGAAATAACATTTAAAATGTAACATTTAAGATGTATATGTAAATACTTAATAATATCATTGAGAGATTTCTATATATTAGGGACTGAAATAGTTGATGTGATAATTTTGGACAGTCAACCCTGACTGAACACAATATATGGATGTGTGTCTATGCAAATGATCACACAAATTGTAATACAATGTGATAAAACATAAATGCTAGACAACAATTGTAAACCATGTACTACAGGGAAAATGAAAAGGAATTAATTATATTATGGAGGAAGAAGAGGAAAAAGGGAGGGAAATGAAGAAGGCCTCACAAAGGAGGTGAATGCATGAACTTTGAATCATGAATGAGATTTAAGATTATTATTATTTTTTGACGGAGTCTCACTCTGTTACCCAGGTTGGAGTGCAGTGGCATGACCTCAGCTCACTGCAACCTTACCTCCCGGGTTCAAGCAATTCTCCTGCCTCAGCCTCCCAAGTAGCTGGGATTACAGGCATGCGCCACCACACCTGGCTAATTTTTAATTTTATTTTTAGTAGAGATGGGGTTTCACCATTTTGGCCAGGCTGGTCTTGAACTCCTGACCTCAAATTACTGGCCTATCTTGGCCTCCCAAAGTGTTGAGATTATAGACATGAGCCACCACACCCAACCAAGATTTCAGATTCTTAAGGAAAATGGCAATAAATGAAGGAGATGATTAAGAGAAGGAGGGGAGGATGTGGATGATAATAAACCCATTCATTCAACAAATATGTATTTAGTGCATAACATATGCCAGGCACTGTTTCAGAATATTCTAGCAGTGTTTTGGCATCAGTATGTGTATGTCTCTCAAGAAACCTAGGGGAAGATAACGAATGAGATAAATAATGGTAAATTCTAAGAAGGAAAAATAAAGTAGAGGAGAGTATGAAGTCTTGAGGGAAAGTGAGGTGAGACCCTTGGATGTGTAGACAAGAAAGTTCTCACGGAGAACCAACATTCTGAATGAAAAGCTGAAGGGAGTGAGGAATGAGCCATGTGGTTCCTGGGAAGAGAACATTCTAGACAGAAAGATCAGAAAATACAAAGCCCTCAAGGTGGAAACATGCCTGTGAGCCAAGGGGTTGCTTGAAGGGTGAGAATGAGGGGAGGAGATTTGAGGGGAGATGATTTGGAGTTGAGGTGAGACTTTGGCTTTTACTCTGAGGGAGATGGGAAAACATCAGGGTTTGAACACAGATATGACATGATCCAACAGTGTTTGCAAAGGGGTCTTGACAGCAGTGTTGAGAACTTATATTTTTATATCACTTTGTAGCTTGTAAAGTTCTTTCACATATAATGCTACACAACTCCTCCTTCTCTTGATGAAGGAACTTAAACTCAGAGAAATTAAAACAACTGTCCTGACATTTTGTCACTAATGAGTAGTTGCACCAGAATAAACGACCTGTAGGATCCAAGTTGGAGCTGTTCCCATCGTCCCACTGCCCCCAAGAATATCTGGAACACATAGGGATAGTCAAGAAGAAAGGGGACACTTCAAAATTCCTATTTTTTTCCTCTCTTTTCCTCCTTTCTTTCAACCAAAACTGCTGTATCTTTAACTAAAAATGGCATGTCTTCAAGATTGAAAGTGTGAGAATTATAGATGATGGTGGTCATCAATACATCAACACGTTAGCATTTGTCAACACATAACTTGCCAACACATAAGCATTTAGATGAAGATTTTAGGTTTATGTTTGTGGTCCTTCCTCAGGCTGGAAATAGGTTAGGGACTGGAACTGGTCATGACTTTCAGTCATAGAAAGTTCTTTCTTTGAAGGGAGTAGTCAACAAAATCAAGAGCTGAGCACACTCAGGTTTCTAGTGGTACAAATCTAATCACTAATGTAAGGATAAACTGGGGTGGAGAGGAGTGGGTTTTAGGGCTGTGTATGTGCATGTGTGTGTGTGTGTGTGTGTGTGTGTGTGTGTGTAAACTTTCTTCCCATCAACTTTCTTGCTGGCTGTGTTTGCATTCAAAGGGTAAAGTGCTTGTAGGCAACGGATCATGTTTCCCAATTATCTCTATTCCTAGATTCTAGAAAAAAATTTATTTTAAATTTTCAATTTTTAAAAGAATTTTTACATTTTTTTTGGAAGGCTTTGTGTTGAAATTTCTATCTAGAGATAGCTAGAATGGCCTCATTTTAAACTGTTTAGGTGAAATAGTGGAAGTACAATGAACGCACCTAAATCTTGATGAATATTTACATAATAAAGCTGTGTAGGCACTACTCAGACCAGAATACGAAACTTTTCCAGTACCATAGAAGGTTCCCATTTTCCCTTCCCCAGGAACTGGCCCTATTTTAAAACAAATTTAGCTGTGATCTTGACCATATCTTTGACCTTCCATTTTGGCTTATTTTTTTGCAAAAATTCACTCCCAGTTCAAAATAGAATATGCTGTGATTATTTAGTAATTATTAATGTCTCTTATAAACATCTTTTTTTGATTAAAACATGCAAGAAAACACTACTTACATTTTATTTGGCATCTATATGTTTAAATCACCAAAGAAAGAGGAGCTGGGGTAAAATACCATGAAAATTTTATTAAACACAAAATAGAATAAGTACTTGGAAACAAACTGCCAAATCCCAATTGCCCACTGTCCCTCCATTTATCATAGGTTCTAAGCCCACAGAATTGAGGTACTTAATGAAGCCTTCTGTTGGGGAAAAAATAATCCTCTTCATCACTTTTTTTGTTGATTCGGTATGCAGTACCTAGCCACAGGTAATGTGGGGAAAGCTACTTTCAGCAATTTTCATCTCATTCAAACTGAAGAGAAAATGACTGTGATTCCCAACTGGGAAGACTAATCAATACCCCGTTCCAGTACATTGGTGATAAGTGTAGATGTAGGTCACCAACCCATGAGCATATTTACTGTCTCCTTTTATTGAAATTTTAACATTTATGATAATTTTGTAATGCTATTTAGTTCACACATTACCCTGTTTCTCAGTACATTCATTGTTGAAATATGGGACATGTGTCTAACATAAAATGTGAGTCACACAGGTTGCTTTAGAGAGACCTCTGGCAGGTGCTTTCTAATTAAGAAGCATGTCGTGTTTGCTTCTGTCTTGCATCTCCATTCTCGGGGAAAGCACGGCAGACATGAGTGGAAAGCAGGTTTTATTCTTAATCCCCAGGATGGACTCTTGGTGGACCAATGTGAGTCTCATGCCTGTTTCTTAACCAGTCATATGACCAAGGAAATGAGATAGAGGTACAGGTTACATTGGGAAATGTGCCCATCCCTAGATATGGAGGGTTACAGGAGGGCACTTACTCTACAGAACCACTTTGGACAGTGATGCGGAGAATGGAGTTTCCCATGGGAAAGTCTGCTGCTTCCAGAAACAGGGGTAGTGGAGGCTCAGCATTGGAGTAAGGAGTGGAGAGTGGGGTGGATGTGGTGGGGGAGTCCCAAGGTCAAGGTTCAGAACAGGAAGGGCCAATTATAAAGCTGATATTTTAAGACTCATCTGGTTCTTTGAGTGAATTGTGGGAGGTTGGAAAAGTGATTCCATGTCCCCAAACCTCAAAAAATATAAGCAGACCTGGAAAGCTGTATGGATTTCCTGTGATGTCAATAAGCTGCCTATTCCAGTGCCTTTTGAAAAGAAGTACTTCCCGTTTTCAAAAATGTACTTCTGTTTTCCATTCCCTTTCTCTTATATCTGCTCATTAGCACTCTTGCAAAAGTCCAGCCTTTGAATTTGGTTAGAGATATTATCAAAAGGGAATAGATGGCTATTCTTGGCCAATATTTATTAATTTATTTTTTTCACACTCTTCCAGACCATAATGGAAATTTATCTTATTGAGAATTGTCTGAGCTCTTCTAACTTATTTATAAAAACATATGTTAAAAGTTAATTTCTGAAAGAGGGCAATAGTAAGAATGATTGTTTTGTGCAATTTTTAAAATACTTGGTTTCTGGGAAAGCTAAGATGATCGATTGGAAGCAGCTATGGTCTGCAATGCTCATGGAAATGAATGAAAGGAGCAAGAGAATTTAGCACCTTCAACTTAGATATTTGGGTTCTTACATTGGTTCTAACTAGGCAAACAGCTTGACCCATGGAGGCAAAGAGAAGCAGGGTGGGGTGACACCCACCAAGGAGCAACATAGAGCAAAGGTAACTCCCTCCCCCAACCAAGGGAAGTGGTGAGTGATTGTATGACTCTGCCTGGGAAATCATGCTTCTTTCATGGATCTTTGGATTCCATGAATTAGGAGATCCCTTCGTGAGCCCACACCACGGGGCCTTAGGTCTGATATATGGAGGTGTGTGGAGTCTCAGCAGAGTGGCTGCTCAGGAATGCACAGAAACCCAGGATTTTTGCATACTCTGGCCCTGGGATCCATGACAAAGTGGGAGATCCATCTATACATATCCCTAGGAAGGGGGCTGAGTCCAGGGAGCCAAGATACATCATTCTGTGGCCCCAATTCCAGGCTTCATGGGTTGAGACCCACCGGCTTGAAATTCCAGCTGGCCAGCAGCAGCAGGCTGGAGTTTGCTTGAGTCAGAACTGAATTCCCAGAGGAAGGAGTGGCCACCATCCTTGTGGTTCAGTAGACTCAGTCATTTCAGCCTGCCAGCTTTGAAGACTACAGGTGGACAAGTAAGGGTCCCCCATAGCACAGCACAGCCACTTTGCCAGATTGTGGCCATATTGCTTCTTTAAGTAGAACCCCAATCCATTCCTCCAGGACACTGGGCAAGACCTCCCTGTGGGGGCTTATTCTACAGACAAAGCTCTCATTTCTCCCTGGAATGAAGCTCCCAGGGAAAGGGCAGCTGCCATCTCTGTGGTTTGATAAAAGCTAACATCCCTTCATGTTAAAAACTCTCAATAAACTAGGTATTAAAGGCACATACCTCAATAATAAAAAGCCATATCTGCAGTTTGGTAGACTCAGCCATTCCAGCCTGCCAGATTTGGAGACTACAAAGCGTCCAGATGAGGAAGGGTTCCCCTCAATGCAGTGCACCTGTTCTACCAACAGACAGCCAGTCTGCTTCCTTGGGCAGATCCCTGATCTTGTTCCTCCTGACTCGGTGAGACCTCCCAGCAGAGGTCTCCAGCCACCTCCTACAGGCACATTTGGGCTGGCAACAGGTCAGTGACGCTCCCTGGGACTGAGCTTCCAGAATAAGGAATAAGCTGCCATCTTTGCTGCTTCACAGCCTTCACTGGTGTTACTTCCAGGTATAGGGGAAAACCAAGGCAACTAGGGTCTGGTGTGGACCCCCAACTAACTGCAGCAGCCCTACAGTAGAGGGGTCTGACTATTAAAAGAAAAACAAACAAAAATGACCCCACAAAACCCCATTCAAAGATCAGCAACCTCAAAGATGGAAGGTAGATAAGCCCATAAAGATGAGAAAGAATCAATGCAAAAATGCTGAAAACTCAAAAAGCCAGAGGGTCTTTTCTCCTGATGACCACAACACCTCTCCAGCAAGGGCACAGAGCTTGACTGAGGCTGAGATGACTGAATTGACATAAGTAGGCTTTAGAAGGTGGGTAATAACAAACTTTGCTGAGCTAAAGGAGCATGTTGTAACCCAGTGCAAAGAAGCTAAAGATCATGTTAAAACAATACAGGAGCTGATAGCCAGAATAGCCAGTTTACAAAGGAACGTAGCTGACCTGATGGAGCTGAAAAACACGACAAGAGAACTTCACAATGCAATCATAAGTATCAGTAGCAGAAAAGACCAAGCAGAGGAAAGAATCTCAGAGCTTGAAGACTGTCTTGCTGAAATAAGACATGCAGACAAGAATAGAGAGAAAAATGAAAAGGAATGAACCCCTGAGAAATATGGGATTATGTAAAGAGATTGAACTAATAATGACTGATTGAGGTACCTGAAAGAGATGGGGAGAATGGAGTCAAGTTGGAAAATATACTTCATAATATCATCCAGGAGAACTTCCCCAACCTAGCAAGACAGGCCAACAGTCGAATTCAGGAAATGCAGAGAACCTCAGTAAGATACTCCATGAGAAGATCAACCCCAAGACACATAATCATCAGATTCTCCAAGGTTGAAAGAACAAATGTTAAGGGCAGCCAGAAAGGCCAGGTTTCCTACAAAGGGAAGCCCATCAAACTAACAGTGAACCTCTCAGTGGAAATCCTAAAAGTCAGAAGAGATTAGGGGTTAGTGTTCGACATTCCTAAAGAAAAGAATTTCTGGCCCAGAATTTCGTAACTGGCAAAACTAAGCTTCATAAGTGAAGGAGAAATAAGATCTTACTCAGACAAGCAAATGCTGAGAAAATTCTTCACCACCAGTCTTGCCTTGGAAGAGATCCTAAAGGAAGCACTAAATATGGAAAGGAAAAACCATTACTAGCCACTACAAAAACACATGGAACTACAGACTAGTGACAATATGAAGCAACCACATAAACAAGTCTGCAAAATAACCAGCTAGCATCATGATGACAGGATCAAATTCACACATAACAATACTAACGTTAAATGTAAATGGGCTAAATGCCCCAATTAAAAGACATAGAATGGCAAGCTTGATAAAGAGACAAGACCCATCAGTATGCTGTCTTCAGGAGACCCATCTCATGTGCAAAGACAGACATAGGCTCAATATAAAGGGATGGAGGAGAATATACCAAACAAATAGAAGCAGAAAAAAGCAGGGATTGCAATCCTAGTTTCTGACAAAACAGACTTTAAAACAACAAAGATAAAAAAAAAAAAAGACAAAGAAGAACATTATATAACTGTAAAGGGTTCAATTCAACAAGAAGAGCTAACTATCCTAAATGTAGATATACCCAATACAGGAGCATCCCAATTCATAAGGCAAGTTTTTAGAGACCTACAAAGAGATGTAGACTCCCAAACAATAATAGTGGGAGACTTAAACACCCCACTGTCAATATTAGATCATCAAGACAGAAAATTAACAAAGATATTGAGGACCTGAACTCAGCTCTGGATCAAGTGGACCTCCGAGATATCTACAGAACTTGTCACCCAATAGCAACAGAATATACATTATTCTCATTGCCACATGGCACTTACTGTAAAATTGATCACATAATTGGAAGTAAAAACACTCCTCAGGAAATGCGAAGGAACAGAGATCATAACAAACAGTCTCTCAGACCACCGTGCAATCAAATAAGAACTCAAGAATAAAAAATTCATTCAAAACCACACAACTACATGGAAATTGAACAACCTTCTCCTGAATGACTCTTGGGTAAATAATGAAATTAATTCAGAAATCAAGTTCTTTGAAACTAACAAGAACAAAGAGACAACACACCAGAATCTCTGGGATGCAGCTAAAGCAGTGTTAAGAGGGAAATTTATAGCACTAAAATGCTCACATCAAAGAGCTAGAAATATTTCAAGTTAACGACCTAACAACTTAACTAAAAGAACTAGAAAACCAAAAGCAAACAAACTCCAAAGCTAGTAGAAGACAAAAATAAATAAATAAATAAATAAAACAAGATCACAGCTGAACTGAAGGAGATATACTAAAAACCCTTCAAAAATATCAATGAATCAATGAGCTGATTTTTTGAAAAAATTAATAAAATAGACTGCTAGACAGACTAATAAAGAAGAAAAGAGAGAAGAATTAAATAAATATAATAAATAATGATGAGGGGGATATCACCACTGACCCCACAGAAATACAGACAACCATGAGAGAACACCAAAAGCACCTCTATGGACATACACTAGAACATCTAGAAGAAATAGATAAATTCCTGGGCACATACACCCTCACAAGACTGAACCAGGAAGAAACTGAATCCATGATTAGACCAATAATTAGTTCTGAAATTGAGGCAGTAATAAATAGCCTAGCAACCAAAAAAAAAAAAAAAAATCCCAGGACTAGATGGATTCATAGCTGAATTCCACTAGAGATACAGAGAAGAGCGAGTACAATTTCTGCTAAAACTACTCCAAACAATTTAAAAGGAGGGACTCCTCCCTAACTCATTCTATGAGGCCAGCATCATCCTGATACCAAAATCTGCCAGAGATACAACAAAAAAAAGACAACTTCAGGCCAATATCTTTGATGAACATTGTTGCAAAAATCCTCAATAAAATTATAGCAAACCAAATCCAGCAGCACATCAAAAAGCTTATCTACAATGATCAAGTTGACTTCATTCCCAGGATGCAAGGTTGGTTCAATGTACACAAGTCAATAAATGTGATTCATCACATAAACAGAACTAAAGACAAAAGCCACATGATTATCTCCATTTATGCAGAAAAGGCCTTTGATAAAATCTAACATCCCTTCATGTTAAAAACTCTCAATAAACTAGGTATTAAAGGCACATACCTCAAAATAATAAAGAGCCATATATGACAAACCCACAGCCAATATCATACTGAATGGGCAAAAACTGAAAACATTCCTCTTGAAAACTGCCACAAGACAAGAATGTCACCTGTCACCACTCCTATTCAGCATATAATTGGAAGTTCTGGCCAGGGCAATCAGGCAAGAGAAAGAAATAAAGTGTGTTCAAATAGAAAGACAGGAAGTCAAATTATCTTTGTTTGCAGGTGACATGATCCTATAACTAGAACCCCATTGTCTCAGCCCAAAAGCTTCTTAAGCCGGTAAGCAACTTTAGCAAAGTCTCAGGATACAAAATCAATGTGCAAAAATTGCTACCATTCCAATATACCAATAACAGGCAAGCAGAGAGCCAAATCATGAATGAATTCCCATTCACAATGCTACAGAAAGAATAAAATACCTAGGAATATGGCTAACAAGGGAAGTGAAGGACCTTTTCAAGGAGAACTACAAACCACTGCTCAAAGAAATGAGAGAGGACCCAAGCAAATGGAAAGACATTCCACACTCATGGATAGGAAGAATCGATATTGTGAAAATGGCCGTACTGCCCAAAGTAATTTATAGATTCAATGCTATTTCCATTAAAGCACCATTGACATTCTTCACAGAATTAGAAAAAGCTATTTTAAAATTCATATGGAACCAAAAAAGAGCCCAAATAGCCAAGGCAATTCTAAGCAAAAAGAACAAAGCTGGAGGCATCGTGTTAACTGACTTCAAACTATACTACAAGACTATAGTAATCAAAACAGCATGGTACTGGTATAAGAACAGACACATAGACCAATGGAACAGAATAGAGAAGTCAGAAATAATACCACACACCTACAGTCAACTGATTTTTTTTAAATAAAACTGACAAAAACAAGCAATGGGGAAAGGATTCTCTAATAAATGTTGCTGTGTGAACTGGCTAGTCATATACAGAAAATTGAAACTGAATCCATTCCTTACACCATATACAAAAATTTACTCTAGATGGATTAAAGACTTAAATCTAAAACCCAAAACTAGAAGAAAATCTAGGCAATGCCATTCAGGACATAGGTATGGGCAAAGATTTCATGATGAAAATGCCAAAAGTAATTGCAACAAAAGCAAAAATGGACAAATTGGATCTAATTAAACTAAAGAGCTTCTGCACAGCAAAATAAACTATCATCAGACTGAACAGACAACCTACATAATGGGAGAAAATTTTTGCAATCTATCCATCTGACAAAGGTCTAATATCCAGAGTCTACAAGGAAATTAAATAAATTTATAAATAAAAAAAAAAACAAAACCACACACAATCCCATTAAAAAGTGGGCAAAGGACATGAACAGACACTGCTCAAAAGAAGACATACACACGGCCAACAAACATATGAAAAAAGCTCAGCATCACTGATCATTAGAGAAACGCAAATCAAAACTACAATGAGATACCATCTCATACCTGTCAGAATGACTGTTACTAAAAATTGAAAAAACAACAGATGTGAGCAGGGTTGCGGAGAAAAAAGAATGCCTTTACATGGTTGGTAGGGGTATAAGTTAGTTTAACCATTGTGGAAGATAGTGTGGTGATTCCTCAAAGACCTAGAGGCAGAAAAACCATTTGACCCAGCAATCCCATTACTGGGTATATACCCAAAGGAATATGAATCGTTCTATTATAAAGATGCATGCATGTGTAAGTTCATTGAAGCACTATTCACAATAGCAAAGTCATGGAATCAACGTAAATGCCCATCAATGATAGACTGGATAAAGAAAATGCGGTACATATGGAAATTACTATGTAGCCATAAAAATAAATGAGATCATGTCCTTTGCAGGGACATGTATAAAGTAGGAAGCCACTATCCTCAGCAAACTAGTGCAGGAACAGAGAACCAAACACCTCATGTTCTTAGTTATAAGTTGGAGCTGAATGACAAGAACACATGGACACATGGTGGGAAGAACACACACTGGGGCCTTTTGGAGGTGGGTGTTGGGGAAGGGAGAGCATCAGGAAGAATAGCTAATGGATGCTGGGCTTAACATCTAGGTGATGGGATGATCTGTGCAGCAAACCAACGTGGCACACATCTACCTATGTAACAAACCTGCACATCTGGCACATGTACCCCTGAACTTAAACTAAAAGTTGAAAAAAAGAAATACTTGGTATTTAACTTTGACATTTTACAATATTTTTAAAAAGTTTTTAAAAAAGATTTGAATGTTCTGTTAAGTTCCACTGAACAAAAGAATTATGTTTTCTAGATCAGTTTCTAAATCTACTGGAAATAATCAGATCTGTTTTCACACATTTGTAAGCAAATAAACAAAATCAGAATGATGAAATAACCAGATGTATTAACATATGTATGTTTGGCCCACATGGTCTAGATTCTGTTCTGCAGAACTGTTTTCTCCTTGATCATCTAGTGATTTGTGGTGTAGTGGATTTTTTTTTTCTAACAGATGTGGTATTAATGAACTCAGGAACAATGAGGATTATTTGGATTAAAGCTTATTTATCTTCTTCTCGAATTATATTTTTAGAAGGTGGCATGGGGTCACTAAATGTGTCTTTCCTAATACTACAATATCTCTTTCCTCCAGAGTATCTCCTCAATGTGACTTTTTTTGGGTTGGAGGTGGTGGTGAGGAGGTAGGGCTTGGGGGAAGAGCTCTTACTAAGTGCTTACTTTACTCCTGTATTTTCAATATGTGGGCTACATGCCTCCCTGTGCTCATCCTGCCAAATTCTTTGCAGAGCTCTTTGATCTCTTCTTGCTGCCTTATATGGGTGTGGGAAGGATGAATTAATTAACACTTAGAAAGAGCTTTGAACATGAAAGTGTTTTGTTAGTGCCACCACATTTCTAGGCTTCTCCTCTGTCTCTAGATTTTACTATGTCATGGTCCTCCCTACCTTTCACCCCCAGGCAGACACTGTTTGAACTTGTAGGGATAGTTCACTGGACTTCTAAAGAAAGAGGCCTAGGTTTTGCAATGGAGAATGAAATAGTTCCAACGGAAGCATTCTCATTTTCCTGGATTTGTCAAAATATAGCCAGCCCATTTTAGGTCAAACTTCTTACTTAACTTTAGATATTTTTTTGAGAAGGGGAGCATTGCAGATGTGTAATGGATTTACACTCCAAACCTTTGTATAACCCAGAATGCCTTTTCTACCATGAGAAAATGTTCACGTCAGTCATTTTCAGTAACACCTACTCACTGTCTCCATCCTGGCTGACCAGAACCCTAGCCTCAGTCACTGTCTCCTGAGATCAGCACCTCTTCTCATTGAGGTTCTAGCCACACTTTTCTGTCTCACTGGAATCTCACATTTTTATAATATCTCTGCTCACTTTTTCTTTAAACCACATAGAGAAAATTACTGTGTCAACATTTTTCCAGTTTGAATGCCTATTCTCATACCAATACACTACCCAGACAGTGGATTGATCACTGATGGTCTCTGGAATGTGGATTTGGTTGACACAAAGATGTGGCCATAGACTCCACCAAAGATTGTCATGTTAGCATGGCTCTTCTATGACAGCACTATGAAGTCTCGCTCCTTCCCACTCATGCCTGTAACTGCTGAGACCAGCCTCAAGGCCTTAGTGATCTATCACTGTCCTGATCTGTCACTGCTTTTTTGGATTGACCTGAAATGGCTTTTTGTAAGTGTAAGGATAGAGAATCTTTTGTGAAAATTGCAAAGACAGGTAGAATCCAAACCAAATGGGGGCTATATTTCTTCATTTTCAGAGACAGTGGTGAAGATTTGTAAATAGATGGTGTAGCCAAATAAAGTATTACTTTAGTACATTCCACCTTTATGAAAATGACTCCTTAGTTTGGCATTGCTGAGTGTTGAGATTTGAGATTTTGCCTGTTTTATTTATTCTTAAATTTTGTTCAGAAAGAAACTATTTTTTTACATCTTTACATCATCCCTTATATTTCCTTCTGTTTTCTTCTTTGGTTTAGAAAAATTTTATAGAATTATTACTATGATCATTACTATTTACAGAGCACCTGTAACATGCCAGGCATATACTAGATGCTTTTCTTCCAGTATTTCATTTACTACAGGTATCAGAACTAGATTTGACTAGTTCCATTTTATAAATGGGAAAAATGAAGGCTTAGAAAAGTCACTAATTTGCCCACGGAGCTTGTAAATGGCAAGACTGAGATCTAAACCCAGGCCAGAGTGAATCCAGAGTCCATGCCCAGAGTCCATGCTCCAGCTAATATTCTACCCTCTCAAAGACTATGTTTACTGTAGCAGTAGAAAGTGTATTCTCCTCTGATGCATAAAATGCAGGAAGGACTTTACAATCCACTCCAACGAGTCATCTAGCATGGTGGAAATTCTTCAAGATTTTTCCAGCTGAGTTTCTAGTCTGTTAGGATTACACTGAGTACTGGCTGGGGTGACATTGAAGAAGCTTCTTAACCTCTTTGAGGTTCAATATCTCCACTTCTAAAATGGGGCCAATGATAATACCCAGCACATGGAAATTTGGCTATGTGATTATATACATGCAATACATGGTGGATGGTGAGTTGCTAAGTCAATGTGGTTAGTAAGCAACTGCGTTATTCTTGATGAGAGATCATGAAACTCCGAACTAAAGGCACCTGAAAGGAGGCAACATACGTGAGAGAAATTCCTTGAAAAAAGGATGTGAATGAAAGAGAGGACTTCAACATGAAGCATCACTGGGAGGTAGAGGCAATAACTGAGGCAAGAATCACAGGACAAGGGACAGGCTTGTCGGGGGGAGGGGGATGAAGACTTCAGTTTGGAACATTTGGGTTTGAGGTGATGGGAGAAGTTTTGTTTAGATATGTTTACCAGGACTTTGCCAAATAACACAATTCTCCTCAAATTCTTGCTCCAGTTGGCTGTTGGTGAAACTCAATCCAAAACACCAAGTAACCCAATCAATAGATCTGTCTTGCTCTTGAGTGGATAAGATACACTCAATGTTTCACGTGATATTGGTCTGAGCAGTGTTCATTCACTGGCATTAGTATTTCAACCAGCCTTAAATCATTCCATAGCTGAGAAGAAGTTTGGTCAAAAGGAGAGAAGAGAGAGCTAAAGACGTGGGTTTAGGTGCCAAAAGTAGGAAGAAGATATTTTGAGATATCAAAAGGGCCAGGCGCGGTGGCTCAAGCCTGTAATCCCAGCACTTTGGGAGGCCCAGGCGGGCAGATCACGAGGTCAGGAGATCGAGACCATTCTGGCTAACATGGTGAAACCCCGTCTCTCTTAAAAAATACAAAAAAACTAGCCGGGTGAGGTGGCGGGCGCCTGTAGTCACAGCTACTCGGCAGGCTGAGGCAGGAGAATGGTGTAAACCCGGGAGGCAGAGCTTGCAGTGAGCCGAGATCCGGCCACTGCACTCCAGCCTGGGCGACAGAGCGAGACTCCAGCTCAAAAAAAAAAAAAAAAAAAAAAGAGATATCAAAGTGGATGAGATTGTCAAGGAGGAGAATACAAAGTCAGAAGCAAATTCTAGATAGAGTCTTGTGAAAGCCTACATTTAAAGAACAGGCATTTAAAGGAAATCCAGAGAAGACAAAAGGCAGAGAAAAACTAGGGAATGAATTTCAGAACAAACAAGGGAGAAGAGAGTTTCAAGTAAAAGTTGACATCAGTGTTGAGTTCTGCAGGGATGACGAGGATCAAGGGACTGTGAATTTGCAATTATGAGAGTGTTGGAAACTTCTGAGAAAAGAGTTTCTGAAGAGTAGTTACAGCTGAAGCCGCATTTCAAAGGGCTATAAAATGTTTAAGTATTGAAATGCTAGAGCCAGGGAATGATCTCTACTCAGTCCAATCTCAAGTGAAATCTTGGGCATATCTTATCCATTCAGGAGCAGGAGGGGCCACTTGGTTGGGTTACTTGGTGTCTTGGGTTGAGTCCCACCAAAAGCTGACTCCGGTCAGGATTTGGTGAGGAGTAGTTTATTTGGGGGATGATGCCAGGAAGAACCAAGAGAGGAATGGGGACCTGAGACAGAGAAGGGAAAAAACAATACAGGATGTTAATGATTAAGTTGATATGGGCAATTGGGGCTAATTTCTGCTGGGAACTTCTTGGAGACAATATAAAATATGCCTTGGACATGAGCCCTTTGATCAGTCAGGTAACTGAAAGTGTTTATCCTCCAATTCTTACTTGTATTGACTGAGGGTTGTTCTCAGAGTGTCAACCCTGACCCCTCTGACCTAGCCTGTGTCTGCAGAGTGCAAAAAAGGAAAAAACAAAAAACAAAACGAAATGAAAAAAAAAAAAACACTTCAGATGGGGTTACAAATGCATGCAAAACAAAGCTGTTAGTGCTTATGGTGAGTGCAGAAGGAAGTGGCCAGGGTCTGGCCACTTAATTAGGGATGGAAACAAGGAAGGAGGAGACTAAGGAAAGCAAAGGAGTGAGAGATGAACGTTTACTGAGTGCTGAATATGCGCAGGATACTGCATATGTTAGCGTGTATGTGTGTTTCAGCCTCATGTCATCCTCAACGTTTTCATTTGAAGAAACTGAAATTCAGAGAGATTAAGTAACTTTGTATTGAGCAACAGAGACCCAGTTCTTTCATAGATCATCTAAAGATCAAGCTACTCCACCAATCAGCAAGTAAATGCGGGGTGTTAACGTGGGCATAGTCGAAATAGTGGCCTGTGGTGTGTTTGGACAGATCATCTCATCGGAATGGTGCTCTTTGTTTCTGAATTTGTGCTTTCATTCCTTCCCTCATTTGGAAGGAGTAATTAACAGCTTGGGTTTAAAAAGATCCCCTGCGGGTTTACGGGCTGCATACGGAAATCAAAATAACTAAAAGAATAATGAAATTGTTTTAACAAAGGATATTATTATCTCTTCTAATTATTTATGTTGTTAGAAACTTGAACGTAAGATTTGCTACAATTATCCTGGAATGCTGAAAATAGAAATTACTTGTCGATGTGCTCATCCTGTCCCACTTTGGTGTCCTTCTCTCCCCTTTCCTTGCGTTCTTCCTGGAGCTGCATTCTTCCTGTCTACTACCTGGGCTCCAGATTTCTTTCCCACCCTGCGTCTGCCTTAAGGTTCTGACTGATAACACTGATTAACTTTGTCCTTCCTGGATGAAACCTCCTGTTTCTCTTCCTATTCATCTTTTCACTCCTTTTGCTTAAAATTCTCCTTCTTTATCTTCTCAATTAATCATGCAGTGGAGGCAGTTGTTGTGCTGTTTCTGGCTTTCTTCTCCCTCTTGACACCTCTCTCTTGGGTCCTAACCTTCGGACTCTTGGCACCAACCCCAGCTAATCTGATAAAGATCATTCTGGTGAATGCTCTCCATGGGGAAGACTAGAGCAGCAGGGGGCCCTCCAAGCCCCTCCTTCCCAGGTAGAGTCTTTCTGTAAATTGCTGTTTTTTGTTAATGATTTTCCAGTTTGGGTTTTGTATTTTAAAAATGTAAGATATAAACATAACACCCAAGAAGCTTCTGAAAAAAAGAATAGAAATAAATTCGCTAATCAACTGCACCACCCTGACAATTGCTGGTTTCTTTCTGCTTATTCTTTGCAAGTCTTTATTCTAGTGTGTAGTTCTGATTTCTGCATTTTAAAGTTAATATTATTTCAGGATCACTTACAATCTATTTCCACAAAAACATCAAAATTATCCATTTTAATGACCAGTTAATATTCCATTGTGTTGGTGGTACCAGGTTTAACAATTCTCTTCATAAAAATAAGTTTTTAATTATCTAGGATAAATGCCTAAGAGTGCAATTGTTGGGCTGTATGATAAATCTATTTTTAGTTCTAAAGGAAACTGGCAAACTCTTTTCCAGAGTGGCTGTAGTGTTTTACATTCCCAGTAGCAATGCATGTGTGATCCAGTTGTGTCAGAGGTGTCTGAACCAGCGTGACTCCATCTTGAATAGGGGCTGGGTAAAATAGAGCTAAGCCCTACTGGGCTGCATTCCCAGGAGGTTAGGCATTCTAAGTCATAAGATGAGATAGGAGGTTGGCACAAGATACAGGTCACAAAGAGCTTGCTGAGAAAAAAGCATGCGAAGAAGCCGGCCAGAATCCACCAAAACCAAGGTGGTGACGGAAGCGACCTCTGGTGGTCCTCGCTGCTCGTTATATGCTAATCACAATGCATTAGCATGCTGAAAGACACTCCCACCAGCACCATGACCGTTTACAGATGCTATGGCAACGTCAGGAAGTTACCCTGTATGGTCTAAAAAGGGGAGGAACCCTCAGGTTCAGGAATTGCCCACCTCTTTCCCTGAAAACTCATGAATAATTCACCCCTTGCTTAGCATATAATTAAGAATTAACGATGAGTATCCTTAGTTGAGCAGCCCACGCTGCTGCTTTGCCTGTGGAGTAGCCATTCTTTATTCCTTCACTTTCTTAATAAACTTGCTTTTACTTTATGGATTTGCCTCAAATTCTTTCTTGTGTGAAATCCAAGAGCCCTCTCTTGGGGTCTGGATTGGGACCCCTTTCTGGTAACAATTTCTTCACATTTTCATCAGCATTTGGTATTTGGTCTAATTGCTATTTTTTATTTTATTTACTCTAATGGGCTTGTCTGCAGTAGTCTCAGATGAAACTTGTTGTTTCATTAAAATTATTAATAGTGCTTCTTCCACTCTTAAAGTTGCCAGTTTCCTCAATACAGTATCTGGTTGTCACACTAGAGGACATTATATACATGGCCACCTACTTTGCCGATACCCACTACAGTTATATGTCTTTGTGGTTTTAATGTGCATTTCCCTGATGGCTAATGATGTGGAACATATTTTCATGTGCTTATTTGTCATCTGTGTATCCTCTTCAGTGAACTGTTTTTTTTTTTGCCCACTTTTAAAATTGGATTGTTGTTTTTTTAACGTGGAGTTTTGAGAGTTGTTACAATATAATTTGTCTGTTAGATATGTAATTTGCGAATATTTCTTCCATTCCATAATGTGTCTTAAACATGCTCTTTTGCAGGGCAAAAATTTACCCTTTTTTCTCTTTTATTGGTCATGTTTTTGTTGTCAAACTAAGAACTCCTTTTCTAGTTCTAAATCTGGAAGATTTTCTCCTATTTTTTTCTAAAAGCTTCATAATTTGTATTATACATCTTAGCCTACAATCTATTTGGACTTAATTTTTGTACATGGTATAAGATTTAGGTAAAGATTCATGTAGCTTTTAAAAAACTTAGTGGAATCTCATTTAGAATAGGAGTAGGATTAATAAAGTAGAGGTATACGAGGGTTTTTTAAAATATGGGTTTATTTCTAATTTAAGGGACGACTATGATATTGGGAATCTCAAGTGCTGGGAAATTCAAACTCAGTATGAGGAAAGAGGACAACCTCAGCTCAATAGTAAGTGAAATATTTACAGGGCAGGTGGGAGTCCGTCACACCCCAGAGAGAGTGCAGACAACATAACCTGGAGTGGTCTTGCACAATCCCAGATCACAGTAGTTCCCCTGAAATTATTCATAGTGCCACTTACCCCTTCCCCTGTCAAAGGGTCCTGATTTCTTCAATACAGAATATGGTCATCCAACTGGATCACATTATGTAAGTGGCCACCTGCTTTACCTATGCCTATGTGCTTTTTCCATGTCCCTAACTTAAAGGAAATGCCACAGACCCCCAAATTTTGTATAATTGTCTAAGATATTAATTTGGTGCTTGGTGCTTTAATTTCAGAAAAGTATAGAAATTTCTTGCTGGAAGGGATCGCAGGGATGCTTCAGACAAGCTAACATGTATCTAGCTCTTACTGTGTGTCAGACGCTGTTCTAAGAATTTTATGTGCAATGATCAATTCTCATTGAAACCCTGAAAGGAAGTTTTATCATTTTCATTTCACAGACGAGGCTACTGGGGGAATACAGAGGCTAAGCAACATGCCAAGGTTTGTGGCTGGGGATTAGAAAGTCATGATTCAACCTGGGCAAAATGGCTCCAAGGACTATGCTTAACCACTGTCCCTGTCACTCCCTCTCCATGGTGTCCTGCAAGTGTACCAAGAGAACCCAGCAAGGTTAATAAATTTAAAGTGGTGAAGGAGGACTCATCCCAAGTTCCTATATTGTAACAGAGGTATTCGGCAAGTAAAATGGACTATGGAATAATAAAACCCAAACATTTCTGTGTGTGGAAAACCTGGGGTCTGATAAAGGCTTGGGTTACATAGTCCCAGGTACACAGAAAAAGACCTTGGGCAAGTCACTTAATGGACTTCAATTGCCTCATTAAAGAGGGATAATGAAAATATCTAACTCATATGAAGTGTGAGTATCTAGGGAGGTGATGAATTTGGTGTTGTCTGAGTTACATATCAGAAAAATCATTGACACAGTATTAAAATAGTGAGTAGTACTTTAAAGTATTAATGTAGTATGGTGTCCTGGGCTATGGCTGGCTGGTTGACTGTGTTTACAGCTTGGTTTGAAAAGTCATGGCTCATTCTTTTGTATGTTTTTGTCTGCTCAGAAATGAAGGCAAGAGGAGCTTCCTTCTCATATTTCTCCTTCCATAGGTAAAGATATAATTGGCCCAGCCACAAAAGTCAACAGAATCTGAAATGCCAGATGATATCCACGTCTCAACTTTATTCTGAAACAACTTTGTTCATAGTTTTTATCATATCCCTGAATGCAGTAAACACTTGTGGCTCATTGGTAAGTCTCCTGTTTATAGCACAGAACTAGAGGCTGCATAAGGAGACACCTGGCTCCCACACTATAGAAGAAATTTCCGCAGAGTATATGGGAGGCTGAATGAATGGGCTGTGTTATATGCCATTAACTTTGGAGTGATTTTTATCAGAACAACATATATTTCCTCCTATATAGACAGTGGCAGAGTGTTGCAAGTTATATAACTAGCTGTTCTGGAAGGGTTTGAAGAAAAACAACAGGGGATTCAGTTAATGGTAAAAGAGATTTAACCACTCTTTCTAATCCAGCTCAAAATTAGGAGCAGAGAAAGGTGGACAATGGAAAGAAACATATAAAGGTCATATTTTGATTATATTGATAGTGTGGAAATTGCAAATTTGGGGTATGGGGAGGCATTATGCATAAGCAGGGGTCACGTGATCTGGAACCCACGTACCCATGGTGGTGGAGTAAGAGAAGTTAATGGGTGTGATGCCATTGAGGCCTCCGTGAAATCATCTGGTGTTCTGGGCTGGCATCTGCTCCATTAGGGGCCTGTAGTGACTGCTATAAAGCTCAGTTACATTGATCAGTTGTTCTCAGTGTTGGCTGCACACTGTCATCACCTGGGAGCTTCACAATTACGGTTGCCTGAGCTTTCCTCCTCGCAGAGTGTTTCAGCCGCTCTGAAGGATCTCCCTAACTTCTCTTGGAAGTAACCCCCTGGTTGGGTCCCTCACAGTGGATTTTTGTGAGGGCCGTATAGCTTCTGTTTCAAGACAGAGCAGCCCAAATATACCTTTCAAATTGGAAGATGAGTTATATGTTTTTTCCAGCAGCTGTGGGAGGCAACTGACTCTCTATTTCTTTGCAGTGGCTTACTAATTTTCAGTTGGTTGTAGACATGCTTTCCACATTTGGTGAAGCTCAAACCATCAGTTTCACGTGATGGGGTGACAAACAGAAACTTAATTTTATTATCTAGGTTGACCTTTTATACTCAATAACTGATTCTATGGAAAAATGTCTTAATTTTACCAGTAACGAATTTGAGAGTTTGAGTCAGTTTATACATTTGTACATATATATTTTTCTCTTCATTTAGAACTTACGATTTCTTATCAAACGTGAAGTTACTTTCAGTCCTTTAGTCATGAAAGATTCTCAGTATTCGGGTTCTAGTGTTTTTCAAGTGAAGAGTGCTTTAGAAGAGAGCTATGTTTCTTTCGTGTTATGGGGTGCCTAGCACTTTGCAATACTTAATACAAATAAAACTATAATAGCTTTTTTGTAGTCATCATGCAATAAAGGCACGGCTCATCACTGAACACACTATGCAGTTAATGCTTCGTAATTCCAGTTTCAGTATCTAACAGCTACCAGCCAGAATGTAACCTGACCTGACCTTCTTTGCTGATGTAAAGTGATGCAAACTGATGAGTCCACACAGAAGGCCCTTTTGGTAGATGGCTATTGGCTATTGTCTATTACCCTGGGACAAAGAAAATAGGCTTTTCCTGAAGCAAGAGAACTGGGGGAGCACAGGAACTTGGGATGAGGTGGTATATATGGAGATTATGGGATCCTTTCCCTGGAAGCCCCTTGGTTCTTGATGTGCCCCCATCTGCTCAGGTCTAGATGACCTTGGGGTAGCCCAGTCTCTCGACATTCCTCACTCCTTTTCTAGGGAAACAGGCACACAGATGCATGGCCTGAGGTCGCAGAGTGAGTCAGCATCTACTTGGAGATTCTAATTCCTTCCCCGGAGCTCCAGTCTTAAGGGGTCTGGGTAACCATTAAAACTATGCTTTACTGATTATTGTTTCAAAAACATTCAAAAAAAACAGCTTTGGAAAACACTTTCCCATCACCAACAGTATTGATTTTCCACTATTGATAGATTTTTTTTTTTTTAAAAGGACATTTGTATGTAAATCGAGCACGCAGGCGGATCATCATTTACATTTATATTAGCAGGGTGCTTATTGCCATTAATTATTTATTATTTTTAGTTCTCCTGAAAGGTGGGTTCTCTGGTCTCCATTTTGCAACTGATGCAGGTTTCTAAGGACAGCATGTTGCCAAATCCAAGTCAGGTTGGGCTTCTGTAACTCACCTGAGCGTGGCAGCAGGGCCTTCTCCCACAGGCCAGGTGATCAGCTGCTCACTGAATGAATTTCTACATAGATATTCTTTTGGGAAAATACTCGCCAGCGTTTTGAGATTTCATTCAGTGTTATTATGGAAACCTTTTGGTTCATTTGTTGCTAGCATGTTTGGTTAACTTTTACTATGGAAATTTTCAAACATTCACAGAAGCAGAGAGAACGGTATGGTGAGAACAGGCACCCATGTCCATCTTCAGCAATGAACAGTGCTTTGCCAGTTTCATCCCTTTTACCACCAACCACTGGTTTTCTTTTGGATTTTTGTTTGCTGAAATATTTTAAAGCAAATCATAGATAGCAGGGACATATTACCCGTAAATGCTTCAGAGAGCAGATAAGAACCTTAAAAAATCAGAATCATAACACCATTATCACTCCTAATGAAATGAACACAATTATTTAATCTAATTTAATGCCCTATAATCCCACTCATGATTTTTAAATGTCTAATTATGTTTAGTTTGTCGAATCTGTATCCAATATTTGTGCCTGTTTTATTTCAAACCCTTCAGTCTGGTAAGAATGACTGAGGACCAGTTATGGGCCAGGAGCAGGGGCAACACAGATGGATAGAATCTGGTCCCTAACCTGGATGTGTTCAGAGTCTCACAGAGAAGACAGACACAACAATAAAGTACTCTAATGTTTATGATGCAAGGAAGGCTATAACCAAGCTGTGCATCTCAGGCAGCTGGCACACAGGTGGAGGGAAGTGGAGGAGGCTGCAGGGGTGACCACGGGACATTTTAACTTCTGGTAGCTAACATTTATGAGTAGTTGCTATATGCCAGTATATTAGTCCATTTTCATGTTGTTAATAAAGACATACCAGAGACTGGGTAATTTATAAAGAAAAAGAGGTTTAATGGACTCACAGAGTTCCATGTGGCTGGGAAGGCCTCACAATTATGGCGGAAGGCAAAAGGCACATCTTACATGATGGCAGGCAAAAAAGAATGAGAACCAAGCAAAAGGTATTTCCCCTTATAAAACCATCAGATCTTGTGAGACTTACGCACCACCATGAGAACAGTATGGGGGAAGCTGCCCCCATGATTCAGTTGTCTCCTACTGGGTCCCTCCCACAACACATGGGAATTATGGGAACTACAAGTGAAGATGAGATTTAGGTGGGGACACTGCCAAACCATATCAACCAGGGACTGTTTCAAGTACGTCTTAACACATTAAGTCCCCTCAACAATTGCACGAGGTAGATATGACTATTATAACTAGCCTAGAGATGGAAGTACAGTTTGGTTACATAATGTGATTATTGAAAGGCAGGTAGGAGTTTGACAGGTAGCAAACTGGAACAGGATATTTGGCAGAGGAGATCCCATAAGGAAAGAACACAATGCACAGGTTAACAGTGGCCGATATGTGTCCCAGCCAGAGATGGGGGTGGGGGCAGGGACGTGGGTGGAGGGAACACTAGGAAGATGGGCTGATAGGAGGGTGGGAATGTATAAAGGAGACAAAGGAGTTTGGGCTCTTTTCTTTTAGGAAATGGAATATCACTGAAAGTTTTTAAAAAGACAGTGATAAAACCACATTTGTATTTTGGAAAGAAAAATCTTCTGGCACAGTGAAAAATAAAGCGGGGTAGGGATTGCCTGAGAAATCTCTGGGAAATAGCAGTGGATAAGCCAGGTAAGAAATAAGATCTATTCTACACTGATTATTTTCCTAAGGGTTCTTAGGACATTCTTTTATTACTATAAAAAGCAGTACACACTCATTGTAGAAAATTTGGAAAAGACATATAAAAGAAAAAAAATGTCCTCCCAGAAGATGTATTTGCTAAGATTTTGGTATCTCTCCTTCCAGTTTTATACACACACACACACACACACACACACACACACACACATTTTCTTTTTCTAAAGTTTGGATCCTAAGTATATATTGTTTTGAATCCTGCTTCTTTCACTTAATATAATGTCTTAATATTTTCAGCGTCATTAGATACTAAAAACATGACTTTGAATGAATATATTATTCCATTAACTGGTTAAAGTGGTTACATCACCATCTATTAATTATTCTCCTATTTTTGGACATTCAGTTTCCTTTTTCTTTGCATTTCAGAGGGTAACCTTTGCTTACATTTATACAAAACTTCTACACCCATGTCAGAATTGAAATTCTTGATCACTAAGAGCTTTGACTCATGTAATTACTGAAGTTTTCCACTGAAACCATCCTCTCATGCCCAATTGCAACAAGCTTGTAGCCACAAAGAGAGGAGACACTGAACTTCAAGAAGCTGATGTGTGGTCTGCACTTGCGGCTCCAACCTCCATCCACCATAGTGCATTTTGGATAATAGCTTACTAAGCATATGGGTCGACTTGGCTCTGACCTGGGTTTGTAAGTCAGGTTAACACTCATGCTCTTACTGCTGCCATCAGGAAAACTTTTTTTTCTTTCTGGTTACTGTTCATTTGGTACAATAGCCAGCATTTAAACCTATTAATAGCTATTTCCATAATAAAAATACCTGATTTTTGAGAGCCTACAAAGAAGGGGCATGTTTCTCAGCTGGAGAAAGTAAATGCTATTTAGTGGGAAACGTTCTAAATACTCAAATGTTCACTTGCACGCTACCGAGGAACTCATTATCGTAAGTCCACCTATTGTCCCTATTTTTTACTGGACCTCTATATCAATCATTTAAATTCTTTCAAAGAGTGCCATGGTTAGGCTACTTGGGAATCCAGGTATAAAATGAAATTTGTCTGTGTTTATGTGTAATCGTATCAGACCATATATAATGGAAGGATAGGAATTAGAGGTAATGGATCAAATCAATTATTCACCCTCCTCTAAAGTAATATGATAATCCAGGAACACAGTGTGAAAATACAGGAAATTTAGTTGGTAGTGCTTCTGATTAAAGAGGCAGAAGAAAAAAGGAAAACAATTAATACAACAGAGAAGTGGCCATGTTACCAATAGAATGTTTTTTCAGTAGTTCATTTTGATGTGCACAAATATTGCTGTTTATATTCAATGGATTCTGACTACTGTTACAGTCAGTGGTAGGCTGGGTGTGGTGTTTCACACCTGTAATCCTGGCACTTTGGGGGGCTGAGTCTGGAGGATTGCTTGAGGCCAGGGGTTCGAGACCAGCCTGGGCAACATGATGAAACCCCGTCTCTATAAAATTTTTTAAAAAAATTAGCTGGCATGGTAGCACATGACTGGAGACCCAGTTGCTCAGGAGGCTGAGGGAGGAGGATCTCTTGAGCCCAGGAGTTTGAGGCTGCAGTGAGCTATGATCACACCACTACACTCCAGCCTGGATGACAGAGCAAGCTCCTGTCTCAAAACAAAACAAAATTAAAAGTGAGTGGTTTATTAATTTGTCTACTACAATAAGCAAACACCATGTATCACTTGGAGGCTGGCTGCACCTGAGCAAGGTGTGTGCACCACAAGAATCCATGGCCATCAGCATCCAAGCAGGCCTCTGTGAGATAGAAGTTAGACAGCTTTGCTCAAAGGAGAGCACCACGATCTTGGAAACTTGTCTCAACAGAGGCAGACACGTGTGTTTCTGTCAAGGATATCTGGACACAGCCACGTTTCCTCACCTCCCACAAAGGAATTAAAAGGACTTTATTGCAGGGTTGGATAGGATTTGGTTGAGGACAGTGAGCTGACTCCGAAGACTTCATGTTCCTATTTAGATTTTAAGAAGCATCATTCTCAGGTGCCTACCTTGGAATTCTTTCTCACCTATCTCTGCAGTGATAGGACGTGGGTACATGGTAGGCATTTATGAATTGTCTGTTTTTACTAAAAAAGCAGGAATACAATGTTAAGAAATTATATATATGGATGGTATGAAAAATAGAATATTGAAAAACTGAAACAGATCCCTGAAAGAATTCCCATAATTCCATTATCCAAATAAAGCCTTTATTAATGTCTATTTGTCTTTTTTGGGCTTTGTTACTTTTGATATATATGTACAATATAGTAGTTAAGACTATAATCTCTTTAAAATCAGGTGAATCTCAACTCAAGGACCTGCTCTCCCACTGAGCAACTGTGTGAACACTTAGCCTAGCTGAGTCTCTTTCTCTCTTACATGAAAGGAAGATAAAAATACCTATATTATATGGTAATTGAAAGAATTAAATGAGCTACATGTGAAAAATTATGTTATTATGTTTAGCAGGGTGGCTAATTAACAGGGTGACTATTGTTAGCATTATTAGAGTTGTGATTTCTGCATTCAACATTATAACCGATTTTCTAGATTAGCATACACTTACAATCATTTTTGCCAAGTGCATAATATTCTGTCACATATTTTACTAAATTATTATAATTTAGCATATTTTGTTTCTTTAGAAACATATACGGCCGGGCGCGGTGGCTCAAGCCTGTAATCCCAGCACTTTGGGAGGCCGAGTCGGGTGGATCACGAGGTCAGGAGATCGAGACCATCCTGGCTAACACGGTGAAACCGCGTCTCTACTAAAAAATACAAAAAACTAGCTGGGTGAGGTGGTGGGCGCCTGTAGTCCCAGCTGCTCGGGAGGCTGAGGCAGGAGAATGGCGTGAACCCGGGAGGCGGAGCTTGCAGTGAGCCGAGATCCGGCCACAGCACTCCAGCCTGGGCGACAGAGCGAGACTCCGTCTCAAAAAAAAAAAAAAAATAAAAATAAAATAAAATAAAATAAAATATGCCACAGTTTTTTCAGCTTATTAAATTCCTTTCACCCCTTGAATTTTTATCCATGGAAAATTATTGCAAATTGACAGAATGGCAAGCTGGTTGTGAAGACCTTGTCACAGGGCTGGGGAGAACTCTTGCCAGCAACCAATGCAAAAACAAATACACACTTTCAGAGCGATCTAGCTGGAAGTAGTCAAAACTAACACACCAAATCACTAGGAAGTAATTAAGTGGATAACAGCATTATAGAACGGTCAGAAAATAGATGATTCGAGGTTGGAGTGATTAGATGTTCTGTGGACATAGTATCCAAGTTGAACTTTTAAAAGACAGAATCAGGAATTTTGAGGAGCAGGGGAGCTTTTCTGCTATGGACAAGTGTGGACGAGGGTGAAAATTATATGAGAAAAGGAAGGGGGGTGCACAATGAGTGTGCGTTTGTGTGTATGTGTATGTGTATGTGTATGTGTATATATATATGTTACAATCAAGATACTGGCCTCATTAAAGTGGAAAGTACTTGTGGAGCTGTTTTAGCCCATTCTCATATTGCTGTAAAGAAATACCTGTAACTGGGTAATTTATAAAGAAAAGAGACTTAATTGGCTCACGTTTCTGTAGGCTGTATAGGAAGCATGATGCTGGCACCTGTTTGGCTCCTGCCCAGGCCTCAAGAAACTTACAATCATGGCGGAAGGTGAAGAGGAAGCAAGCAGGTCATGTGGCCA
This sequence comes from Trachypithecus francoisi, assembly GCF_009764315.1. NCBI lineage: Eukaryota > Metazoa > Chordata > Mammalia > Primates > Cercopithecidae > Trachypithecus > Trachypithecus francoisi. The sequence continues at coordinate 14,322,360 of NW_022681458.1, forward strand.
GAGCAGGAGCAAGAGAGAGAGAGAGGGGGGTTCCACACATTTTTAAACAGCCAGATCTTGTGAAAACTCACTCACTATCCTGGGAACAGTACCAGAAGGATGGTGCTAAATCATTCACGAGAAATCCACCCCCATAACCTAATCACCTTCCACCAGGCTCCACCCCCAATATTGGGAAGTACATTGCAACATGAGATTTATGAGACTTGATGGGGACACAGACCCAAACCATAAAAGGAGAAGAGGGAAGTATATAGAGAGCTTGAAAAAGGAGACCTGAGTGCTAGGAAGGGAAGTTGGTTAAAATAGGATTTTAACTTTTTAAGTGACCATGTGGAAGCTAAGAGAAGCCATTGGTGACAATCATCACATAAACTTATGTTCTCCCTGCAGTGAGGAAAACTGTAATATGAGGGATTATATCAGAGAATGAGAGTCCTGAACAGCACACTGCTACGACTTCCTTAGTGGAAACATTATGGCCACTGACTTCCATAAACCTTGGGCTTGAAGCTCCTCCTCTATTGTTGCCCTCAAAGACCAATATGCTCGTTATCCCACCCCATGTCACTCACTTCTGAATCCCATGCTGTGCAAATGCATTTCATTTAGGGAACTTGCATCACAAGGAAGAACTTAGGTCTTTAGCCATAAAGAAGTCAGGGATTGCAAATTTTCTGAACGAATTGTATAGGAAATTACCAGAACATAGAAAGATAGTTCACAAATGTTTTGTACCTGCTAAAGTAACAAATGTCTACTACCAGGTTTTATGTGGGAGGATGGTTTTAGTTAATCATAAGCATCTTTTTTTACTTTTGTTTCTTTTTGAGACAGAGTGTTGCTCTGTCGCCCAGGCTGGAGTGCGGAGACGCGATCTCTGCTCACTGCAAGCTCCGCCTCCGGGGTTCACGCCATTCTCCTGCCTCAACCTCTCGAGTAGCTGGGACTACAGGTGCCCGCCACCACACCTGGCTAATTTTTTCCATTTTTCACGATGTTAGCCAGGATGGTCTCGATCTCCTGACCTCGTGATCCGCCAGCCTCGGCCTCCCAAAGGGCTGGGATTACAGGCGTGAGCCACCGCACCCGGCTTTTTGCTTTCTTACATGAAAGAATCCAATAATGTCACCTCATGAGTTCACAGTGGAGAAAAAAATGTTCTTCCTTCCTTTCTGGTTTCTGTGAAATATCTGGACCTTCGACTATGTGACATCCAGGGTAATGGAGCTTTATATATATCAAAGGACCCCAAATAGAGGAGCTCATGCCATTGTGATGTAATAGATATGTAGTGAGTACCAAAACGTAGGGGAGGGATTGAGATTCCTTTAACCTTCCCAATTTCATACTCTTCATGCTCCTGTTGCCAGCCAACTTTCGACCTCCACGTTAACAAACAACTCCTGTATCTCAGTGACTTTCATTCATACAGGTTGATTTCTTACTCACCATTATGGGATGCAGGCTGAAGGATGGTATGAGGACAAAAGCAAGGAGTTATGGTCTAAGATTGGAAGTTTTTTGTTAGTTTGTTTTTTAGCAGCCATACCACACTATTGCTGCATGTCATGCTTATAGCCATGTGAACCCTCGATTCTTTCCCATTCGCCACATATTCCTGATTCATCCTATGCTGCCTCTCTTCTGTCCTTTGTTATTAGTCCCAGTTTGGATCACATGTCATGTGGTTTCACAGCAAGAACCTTTATAGAGAGAAGCTGTCGCACTGCTTGTGTGATTTCCTCAAAAAGTTCTCTTCTGATAAGATTTTAGTTTTAGCTGACAAATAATAATTATATACATTTATGGGGTAAAATGTGATGTTTTGATATACGTTTGCATTGTGGGATGATTAAAATCAAGTTAATTAACACATCTGTTAACTTATATACTTATGTTTTGTGGTGAGACTGTTTAAAATCTCTTTTAGCAATTTTGAAATATACAATACATTGTTATTAACCCATCAATGTAGTTCAAAATAATTTTTCAGGTTCCTTCTACCCCATCTGTTATGCCCTCTACAAATTTACATGTTGAAGCCCTAACCCCCAGTGGAACTGTTTTTGGGGAAAGCATAATTACCTTTAAAGAGGTAAGGTTACATTAGGTCATAAAGGTGGGGCCTTAGTTCAATAGGACTGGTGTCCTTATAAGAAGAGGAAGAGGCACCAGGCTTCTTCCTTTCTAACACAGAACTTTGTTATCCTCCTTCTTTGTTATTTATTTGCTTATTTTAAAAATAAATATCAGGAACTAATAGAGGGGAGCTCGTCCCATCTGGGAGCACGTTATTCTGTTCCTGATTTTTCCCATTTTCTCACTTTCTCTTTATGTTCTAACCCTCATAATTCCTTAAAATCTCCATATTTCCTCAGATTCTTTTCTCATGGCAGCAGCGGCAACACCCTTTTATGTGTGCTCTGAGTTCAGCAGAGGGAGATGGGATTCAGATGAGGCTATTTATGAGAGTCTACTGTTTATAAGTCCAGGGTTTATAAGTTGTCTTTTCCTGTATATGTATGGTAACTTGAAACATTTAAACTAAAATTTTACCTAGAGCATACAATGCTTGAATTATATCGATTTTTGGTGGGCTCACGAGAGAATTCTTCTCTTGTGCTTGGGCACAAGAAATAATTGTAGACTAATGTCTAAATGTCCATCATTTTCTCTCCACATTAAAAAAATTACACAGGCTGATACCCGTATTCACTCCAAGTCTCTTTTTTTGTGGTATTTTTCTCTTTCTATAACTTAAGACAATTTCCTCTGCATTTCATCATCTTGTATAGCCAAAAAGTAATTCCTTTCAATTGATTCAACCAGAAGGCTGAAAACCGTAATTATATTACCACAGAGATCATTAAAAATACATACAACTGAATAACAACAACGAAAACACCCTTTGGCTGTGTTTTTCTTTGTTCTTTATCCACAGAGGAAATAAATTCCAAGTACCTAATTGTGAAGGGTGAAGTTGACTAGCCTTAGGGTTAAAACTCATGGTAGATATTAAATTTGCTAGAAAGCCAAGCAATTGACTGTGTACTTAAGTTGTAAATTAACATGCTCTTTATATAAAGATAGATTCACAAATCTGTGCCTTCAGTATATTCCCCATACTCTGTGTGTGTGTGTTTGTGTGCATGTGTATAGTGTCTTTGGTTCCAATAAAATCATGAGAAAAAACAAAAGTTTACAAATTTCACGAAAGGTAAATCTACAGGGAATTGTGGGTGTTGTATTAATGACTTTCCTAGATAAATATTGCCTCTTAGGTAGTTGCATTAGCATTAAAATAAGAGTCAGTTTCTTCACTGATGCATTTATTTTACTTTAATTTTCTGTGGTTTTGGTGTACCAGGATGCTTTAGAAAAAAAAAAAAAAAAGGTAGTTAAGTTACGGAAGCTAATAACTTTCTCAGTTTAGTTTTTATTTAAATTCCTTCAAGATCTAATGATTTTCTAGATCCACTCTGGGTTCAAATCTGCCAGAAAAGGAATCTTATTTTGGATTTAACAATGTTATTTTCTAAGAGGAATTTTTTCCAGTAGAAATCTTTCACCTCTATTTATCATAATTGTTTATGTTGTTTGATCTTTGTAATGGGCAAAATCCAAGAAAGGACACTCTTAATCGTCAAAATGTCAAACATCCTTGAGGAAAGTGGTAAAATAGGATTCATGTCTCATAAGCTTTGGGGCAAATGTGAGCTTTTAATGTCTGAATCCAGGGGCTGCTCCTTGTCAGAGGGCTGAACTGTCATTGGTGGGTGGGAGGAGGTGCATGGCAGAGATCTGGACACATGGGAACACTCACCTTTTGGATTATCGTCAGGTGCGCCCACATCCCTAGCTGATAGCTCTCTCTCTCTCATTCCTTCAAGGCTGCATTGTGGATCAGTGTGAGCATTGCACACACCTGGGCGCTGAGTCAGCATCCATGTTGGTGAAAGGGGAGCAACCCAGCGTTAGCATTTGGCTAGAAAAACAAAGTTTAAACATTGTGTCCTGATGCAGTGTAGTAAGAGCAGGAACGTCATGTTATTTACATTTTAGGTTCTACTTATCATGCAGAGTCACAGGTTTGTATAATAGGACTGTGCATGGACTCACTTGTATCTTTAACACAAATACCTCTGTTGAAGCCCTAACCTCCAATGTGACTGTTTTTGGAGATGGGATGTTTAAAGAGGCAATTAAGGTTCGATGGGATCAAAGGGTGGGACCTCGATTTAATGGGAGTAGTGTCCAAAGAAGAAGAAAGAGAAGAAGAGGAAGATAGAGAAGAGAAGAAGGCCTCTACTCACACAGAGAAAAGGCCATGTGAGAACACAGCAAGAAGGTGCCATCTGCAAGCTAAGGAGAGAGGCCTTAGGAGAAGCCAATCCTTGAGCTTCTAGCCTTCAGCGCTATGAGAAATGAATTATTGTGTAAGCCACCCAGTCTGTGATATTTTATGGCAGCCCCAGCAGACCAATATGCTATTCATTAATAATTCCAGAGAAATTGTGTATTGAAAAAGGAGTCCATTATATTTATTTCTACCATTTGCACACTTGGTTGAGTATTGTCAACAAGCTGTCCTCTTATTTATTGAAAATAATGTATCTCAAGGCTTAATGTTTTATTGCCCTGTAATTAAGGAGACTGGAGAAACCTCTAATCTTTTCTGAGAGCATAGTAACCCCGTCACTACTGAAAGATCCAGAGAATTAAGAGTCAACTTAGTTATCAGGCAGTCTTACGAATAAAAGGCCATTGGATTGTGGGCTCATGAAGAGGCTGAAAAACACAACATGCATTGCATTCATCTGTATTTCAGGAAGACCCATCAGCCTTAAATGGGAAAGTCTGAAATGTAAGTGCAAAGCAGGACTGCATGACACACACACTTTGCTGGAACTACCCATTTTTTAGCGCAGGAACAGAAAATCTAATACCACATGGTCTCACTTATAAGTGAGAGCTAAACATTAGGTACTCATGGATATAAAGATGGTAACGATAGACACCAGGGACTACTAGAGGGAAGGTCAGAGTGGAGCAAGAGTTGAAAAAACTATGACTAACTATTGGGTACCATGTTCAGTACTTGGGTGACAGGATCATTTGTACCTCAAACCTCAACGTCATACAATATTCCCAGGTAGCAAACCTGCACACGTGTCCCCTGAATCTAAAATAAATTTGAAAAAAAAAAAAAAAGAACTTACTCATTGTCAGAGGCAGTCACTCTCGTCATTTTATTATGCAGTTGGATGATAGCTTGGGATAATAACCAATAAACATCAAGAGATGCCTCATGAGAATTGTTACAGGAGAATGAAAGAAACAAATCATTGGCGAATTTTTTTTTTTTCTTTTCTTTTCTTTTTTTTGAGATGGAGTCTTGCTCTGTCGCCCAGGCTGGAGTACAGTGACTCGATCTCGGCTCACTGCAACCTCCAATTCCCAGGTTCAACTGATTCTCCTGCTTCAGCCTCCCAAGTAGCTGGGATTACAGGCGTGCACTGCCATGCCCAGTTAATTTTTTTTTGTATTTTAGTACGGGGTTTCATCAGGCTGGTCCCGAACTCCTGAGCTCAGGCTTTTTTAATTTTAATTTTAATTTTTTATTTTAATTATAAAGATGAGTTCCTGCTCTGTTGCCCAGGCTGGAGTGCAGTGGTGTGATCATAGCTCACTCCAGCCCCACATTCCCAGGCTCAAGCAATCCTTCCCACTTCAGCCTCTCCAGTAGCTGGGACTATAGATGCACACTGCTATGGCTGGCTCTCAGTTAGTGTTTTTAAGCTTTAAACGTGAAGATATGCACATACAACACTAATGAAGTGAGAGAGAACAACTTGTCTTCCTCTATTTACCTTGTCTTTTTTAGATAAAGATTCCATCAGCGTGGTAGGAGGAGAGAGTCAAATTTAAGGAAGAAAGTTTAGATTCAGGGAGGCTTTTGAGAAGGGGCCCATAGCTAGTTCAGACAAGGGGTGGGGAAGACACAATTAAAACCTCAGATGAGTTAGATCATCTGAGAGTTGAGGAGAGCTATTTCTTCCTTCCTGGGTATAGCTCATAGACATGACAATTTTCCTAGTATATAAGGCCTTGCCCACGACAGCGGATGCTCTGAGTAGAAGTGTTTAGACATGGGTCAGAAATAGTCTTGAGTAGTTTTTTCACTCCTATTCATAGATTTCTTGTGTGTTCTTGAGAGGCTCAGATATGGACCCAGGGAAGTCTTACAGCTGAGGGGAAGCGACCTCACAGCAAGTGTCTCTGTAACTCAACCACTAAAGAGTTGAGATGCTGCAGATACTTCAGTTGGTGCATGGACAGGTGATGTTCTTGCACTTCTAGGTCTTGGTCTGTGCCTGCCCCCAAGAGCCTAAGGGCCATCTCTTAGGAGGACCCTCAATTGCATAAGATTTCATTTCCGGCTTCCTTGTCCTCACCCAATGCAATGGGCTGTCCAAATGATAAAAAAAAAATAGGTTTGCTGTAACAATGAAAAACATTTATTTCTTATACATCTGAGTTGGAGCCTGAGAGTCAGGGCTGCTACAGCTGCATATAAGCAGTTGCTCTTAACTGGCACACACCTGGGTGCCCAGTCAGAATCTATGTTTTATTTTTTTTTTATTTTTATTTTTTTTTGAGGCGGAGTCTCGCTCTGTCTACCGGACTGGAGTGCAGTGGCCGGATCTCAGCTCACTGCAAGCTCCACCTCCCGGGTTTACGCCATTCTCCTGCCTCAGCCTCCCGAGTAGCTGGGACTACAGGCGCCCGCCACCTCGCCCGGCTAGTTTTTGTATTTTTAGTAGAGACGGGGTTTCACCGTGTTAGCCAGGATGGTCTCGATCTCCTGACCTCGTGATCCGCCCGTCTCGGCCTCCCAAAGTGCTGGGATTACAGGCAATCTATGTTTTATTAATGACTTTCCTAGATAAGCATTTCCAGGCAACCAGTTCCCACCTGCTAGAATGGAAATGTTTGGTGTTAGAGAAGCGGATGTAGAAAGGCAAGGGGTTGCCCAGCAACTTCTTCCCTCAAACCTACCTCCATAATTGGTTAACTTTAAGATGTTGAGAGCTTCTGCTCTAAAGATTGATTGATCTGTGAGGGCTTTGTGGGGAACATTTGCTTCTAGTCCTTTGTGTCTGCTGTTGTTCTAAATCCCTGAAAGAGACTGCTCACAGCCAAACCCTCAACTTGGTACTGAGCACAGATTACAGAAGCTTTGGGGGTGGTTTCAGGTGACCCAAGGCAAGCTAGATTCCTATCACCAACCCAACGAAATGCAATTGCAGATTGACCTTGGAGCCGTGATGACCTTCCTAGAACACTCTAAATTGGGAGGAAGTGGATCAGGGACAGAGGCCTAGGACATAATAGCCTCAGGCTCCAGAACAGCCTAGGACCTGTCTTTCCCCAACCTAGGTTACCTCTTATCAGGCTATCTTAGAACAGAAATGGTCCTCAGGTGACCAGGTCCTCCCCATACTTAGCCCAGTGGGCATTCTTCTGAGTGCTCTGAACAAATATCACTTAACTAAATGATTTCCTGCCAGATTAGGCCACTTTCCATTTTTAGTGGCTTGAAGTTCAGTGAGTCTGTTTCCGTTCTTTGTGTGTCCTCTTATAAAAACCACTGTCACCCCCTTCGTGCTTTGCAAATAGCTCTTTTTGCTAGGTAAATCCCTGAGAGTCTGCACATCCTTCCTGCTAGGGATGGAAGCTCCAACCTCCCCTCTAGGTATTTTTAAAGTGTAACCCACCCAATGTAAATAATCGAGTTTTCTTACTCCATGGTCACCTATTGATACTCTTTAAATGACTTGCTTTTATTGTGCCTTCTGTGACAGAGATGTTTTAGGGAGGCAGGTTGGAACAGGGCATACAGTTTGTCATGTGTGACCTGCAGGAACCCATTTGTCTTAAGAAGAGAGACTGGTGTGCAGCGTGAGAGGGCACTACAGTGAAATTCATGGCCTGAACTGGAAAGGGATAAGAGTACTGGGAAGAGGCGTGAAGATGGGAGTAATAGACCTGAAGCTTTCTTCTAGAAATTGCCAACAGAAAAAATATGTATTTCCCATTAAGAATTGTTGACAGGGAAAGAAAGAAAACAAAGAGAGAAGCCAAGGGAAGAATGTCTGGAGGAATAATGTTGGTTCCCTTGATGTGAAACCTATTTTTGTTTTCCCTGAGAGACTTGTGTCTGCAGTTGAACAGAGGTTATTGGCTACAGTAAGTGCCCTCCACTGCGACACCAGCAAAGGCCGTACTTCCAATCACGAAGAGTCACACGCTGGCTGAGATTGATAAAGTGCCAGTACACAAATGCAGTGAGCACCAAAAACACATCTGAGCAAGGGACACACAAATACGTTAATTCTCTTCAACCAAGAAGAAAGAACTCTGCTTATTTCCAGAGTAAGCACAATTTGGCAAGGGCCCTGAGATGGTGGTTCTCCACCAGGGGTAATTCCCGGTCTCCCTGCTTCCCACAAGGGACATTTGTAAATGTCTAGACACACTTTTGGTCATCACAATTGGTGGTGGGACAGCAGGATTCTACTGGTATCTACTGGATAGGGATGAGGGATGTACAGGACAGTCTCCCATTACAGAGAATTATCTAGCTCATGCTGTTGAGAAACTCATGTCTAATGTTAATTTGTAACGTGTTTCAAGATAAAGTGGACACTCACCACACAATATCTCTTCATCACATTGCTTTTTAGATACCTGCTGCCGATTAGACATAAAAAAAGTGATTCATTGTTCAAATCACTGCAAAAAGCAACTTACAGTTAAAATATACACGAACAGACCTGCTTCTCTCTTTCAAGAAAAAGATTTACAAAGAAATGGTGCTGCTTTTTGGCTTAAAAATTTTTTTTTCCCTAGAAAATATCCTGGCTTTTACATATGTCAATGAATGTGGTCTTTATAGAATTTTCACACACTAAAAAAAATAAATTGTGAGCACTTAAAAGCCAGTTTATTAGACTGTGGGATGGTTACATTACACAGTAGCACACATGAATTTTTTTTTAAAATGTCAGCTCTTGCGAAGAACAAAAATGCTTATCTTAGATGAAAGTGTAAACTCTAGGTGAATATCTGACAGAATAGGCATCTATTTCAGCCTTGAGAAGAAAATTGATCATTCATTATGAGAAAGATTACAACCTGTTCCTATCATATCTAAAACCCGAGTCATTAAAGTTGAAAAGTTTCACAAAGACCTTATACTTTAACTACTTAGAAATTTTCATGGGCTGATATGTCATTGGGGGATGGGGAGATGAGGCAATATTTACTGTGACATTTTTGTATGTAGTTCACCTTTCCCTGGGACCATTCCATTTATACACATTGGGAGATGATCATGGTGTTAAAAGACTCTTAAGTCAATAGAACATGACTTTCCTCTAGGATGTTTCATCAAGCAGTTGGGTTGATAATGAGAAGCGTTTTCAGAGACAGAATCTTAATATAGACCTTTTAAGCTCTTATGAATTCACATCAGTAGAACTAATAAGCTTACTATCACAGGCTAGTGTGTGTCTATTAAATGAAACTAATTTTACTTAATCTTAATTAATTTTCAATTTCTATTTTGTCTCCTCTGTTCCTGCATTATTCTCTTAATTACAGCTTATGCTTAGCTTTGCTGATACGAGAAATCAGTTAAATGAGGAAAGGAAGCCATGTTCAAATCTGCTTAGGTGGTAGGGTCCAGGGGATCAAACTCTTACTTGAATGTAGAGATGGAAGTTTCTCTGAGAAGGCTGTGTGCATATAAGTGCATGCGTGTGCATCTGTGTGTTTGCCTTGTTTCAATGTTCACAGATAATAGCTCCCTTCCCCAAATATTTGAGGCTGGTAGGCCATTTTCTACCTAAAAATACCATATTAAAATAGCCAGAGTCATATTATTGTTAGTACAGTATTTACATGTTATATGAAATTACTAAAAGATCAGCTGTGAACTATAGCAACTATGCTTCTCAAACTGACCTGATTACTTTCATATATACACAGAATGGAAGAATCCTAGAATCTTTGCTGAAAGAAATTATAGATTGCCATAACAAATTACAAAATTGAACAGTTCGTGTCAGTTGATACTTATCACTTAATCACATTTCTAAGTATTTGATCTTGCTTCCTAAATTAATTTTTTATTCTATTATACTGAGTTGAACTTTTATTCTTAACTCCTGTCAAAGATTAAAAAAAAAAAAAAAAAACCCAGTTCTCTCTTAAATATTCTCCTAAAAAGCAGTTGAATTATCCTGGACCAGTGATGAGAAACCATTCCCAGGACACTTCTAAGACAGACGATGCTGGTCTAGATTGGTGAGCAATGTTACCTCTCATTCCTTGTCAGCTCCACGATGTGTTGCTAGAGCATTTCAGTTGTCTGGGTTTTTATCATTCTCCATGACACTCGCAGAGAAGGAATGTGAGTATCTGGTGGCTCTGGCCAATGTATTGCCATGTCCACCTGTCACCAATAATAATGTAATGAGGACAAAGGAAATCTCCTTCTTCAGTATCCACTTCAGAACTTCTGGTTTAAAAATAGCATTTGGTTAGCGCCCCTAAAATAAACATTTACACAGAAAGGTGAAAATTCTGTACTCTGATGGAAACCTGAAACTGACCGTTTACCTATTGCCAGAAGCTAGAACATTGCACTAAATACCGAAGGCTGGTTGAATGAGTCTGAACACTATGGTCAGTAGTCCTGCATGCGGGCGGGCATTACAGCCTTTTCAGCATTTCCCACTGTCTGCCACCAATATAGAACTTAAGGTTTTCATCAGTTAAAACACTCAACAGCCCTTGTGTCATAGGAGCTCCTCAATCACCTTTACTTCTCTTTCCACTTCAACCTAAAACTCCTAGACAGCAACTTGATGAAAAGGAAATGAGGTGGGGGATAGAACAGGATGATAGTCCGTGAAAGCAGAGGTAGGAAGAATCCTGGCTGTATCATGTTTTCTTACATAATCCACTTACTCAGACTCAGAGAGCTAAAGAGTGGGGCTGGGAAGACGCCATCTCATTGAGGACAGTTTTGTTGGTTAGAGTAGAGGAATAAGCCTGGGATCTCTGTGCACATCCACACATAGTTCCAAAAAAGAAATTTGATGAAGACCCAACTGGACAAATGAGAGAGCCAAAGTAAACACATACATCCTGTCTTTTGGATGCTAGGTTTGCCAGATCTCTTATTAAAAGAAAAAGAATATATATGTAAACACCCATGTGACATATATAATAGAACAAAGGGAGTAGTATATCATCCACGTTACAGGTGAGTGCAACTCTCTGGGCCCAGTTTCACGTGGGTGGTTAAAGAATTTACCAAGACAGCTGTAGGTAAAGAAAGGCAGATTTACTACAGAAAGTATGAAAATACGGTGGAAAGGTGCAAGAGGCAGGATGGCAGAGAAGGGGCTGTCTACAAGGGAACAAAGAATTGCTGGGGATTTTCTAGAATAGTGTTTATGCGTATGCTGAAGAGAGCTTTTTGCTGTACTGATAACGCCAAAGTTACAGTGAGCTAGTTTGCAGGTGTCTGGTGATTAGTGGGCACAGGAAGATTGTGAGTTATTTGCGCAGGAGGGCTATGTGTCCTGGACCATGAAGAAAGGCAGACTTAGACCTTATCTGCTTTTTCTTTTTGCTTTCCCTTGGTCCTTCCAGCATGACTCTTTTTTACCTAATTAGGACTCCACAATCCAGAAGACATCAATGAAGAGCAGACCTCTGAAAAAGCATTATTGTAGGAATGAGAAAAAAAAAAAAAAGTAGAAAACTGGTAGCATCTATGGGATATTAAAACAGAAAAAGAAAAAAGAAAAGGACAGGCAGTGTTACAATATAATAAAAATAAGAATTCATATTAGATGAAATTGTAGTTTGGTAACATTAGAAATATATTGTTGAAAAAATAAAGGTGCATAAATACAATTAAAGCAGTACACAGCAGAGTGGAGTTACAAGCAATCAAATAGGTATTATAAGCAATCAAAAATACAAACTTGAGAAATTCTACTAGGACGCAGAGGAAGAAAAAAATCAAGGGTTGAAAATAATGCAAGAAAATGATATGTATGGAGGACAGAGAATGGAGAGCCAACCTGAGAATTATAGGTGTTCTAGAGAAAATAAATAACAAGTAGAACAAGAACAGAAGCAATTATTCCAATATATCATTAAATAAAAGTTTCCTGAGTTGAAAAAGAATGAACCAGCAGATCAAAAGAGTTCACCATGTTCAAAGTAAATTAAATGAAAAGAGAACTTTGTTACATTTGAATTACAGGGATGGAGGGAAAGAGACTATAAGCATTCGTGTAGAAAAAATGGTGAAAAACAAAAAGAACAAAGAGCTAAGCTGGCCTTAGCCTGACTTTTTCTCTGGACACAATGGAGCAACATCTACAGAATTTTGAAAGAAAATAGTTTTACATGACCGTTTTATATTTAGCCCTGTTAAAAAATATCTACTAATATAAAAGTAAGACCTTTACAGATATACTAAAAATATGCCAACCATCTAATTTTTCTGAAAACAAAGTTACCTGATAGTGACATATTTTAATATATGAAATTTAAGAAGAGGTTATCCCAGGTAAAATATGACTGCCAGAGTGCCCAGTGCTTTAAGAGATGGGCAAGAACATAGTTTACTTACCAAGTCTTGTGGCAAACTGTCACCCCAGAAAGTGTGATTAAACTGGCCGCAGTAAGAAAGCTACAAGAATTTAAAGAAATTGCTCCCTTTTTCCACAATGTCATCTAGATGGAGCCTAAAAGTAAATATTTTTATTGTAAATGATTGCTCATTGTTGCGCAGGCATCTTTTGAACTAGCCACAAGTTTATCTGAAAAGGTGTGCTTTAGATGAAATTTGACATTGGATGTGGGTTCTGGAGTCACACTATCTGGATATTACTCCTTGTTCCATCAATTACTCCACATACCACTCCTCGCATCTTCTTGGGCAAATCATCTAATCTCTAGGGGCCTCAGTTTTATTACTTGTAACATGGAAATATTGTAGACTTCCTGGCATACAATTTTTGTGAGGATGAAATAAGTCAACACATATAAGGTACCTAGAACAGTACCCAGAACCTTGTTGCTGATAAAGAGATATCAATATACACCATGTGTAATGTGGTGGAACATGTTATATATACACACACCATATGAGACAGGGGATATACATCAGTAGATTTGTGTTTTCTTTGGATTATGGTGATTTTTTTTCTGTTTCTCTAGTTTATAAGATTTTACTTAGTGAGCTTGCATTACCAGTTGAACAAAGTATAAGCTTAAGGAAAAAATGCTGATTTAAAAATAAAAATAAATTAGAGCTGTTATGTAATTGTAATTTATGTTATTATAATTCCACATTTATTATAGCAATAATGGGTGTACAATCGACACCAGTAATTCAAATTCTAGTACTTGATATTACTTGGATTTGATTTTTTCTTAGTATCTAGGAGGGTGATGACATCATTTCCATTTAAGAGTTTATGGAAATAGACATTGCTTTTACCCTCATCCTAGCTATACTGGTGTTTCTCAGGGCTGTGTTTGGTTTTCATTTTTCACGCCTGTAATCCCAGCACTTTGGGAGGCCAAGGTGGGTGGATCACCTGAGGTTAGGGGTTTGAGACCAGCCTGGCCAACATGGTGAAACCCTGTCTCTACTAAAAATACAAAAATTAGCTGGGCGTGGTGGCGGGCGCCTATAGTCCCAGCTACTCGGGAGGCTGAGGCAGGAGAATCACTTGAACCTGGGAGGCAGAGGTTGCAGTGAGGCAAGATTGAGCCATTGCAGTCCAGCCTGGGTGACAAGAGCTAAACTCTGTCTAAAAAAAAAAATGTCCTGAACAACTAAGAAGGAAGAGAGAGGAGTCAAGTGGTCTGGGGCATCATAATTACTCAGATTTGTCTTATTTTTATCATTCCTATTTCCTCTGTTAACCTGTCCTAACTATGGTAGTGAAGAAATAAACATGTTCAAACTGCTTTTGTGGTGTTCTTGGTAGGGAAACAATTCTCTATAACCTCATATGACCACATTGCACATGACTACCAAATCAAATAGCCATCCTGCTTGACTCAAGTGCGAGAATTAGACAAAATTAATATTTGCCAGATGGCTACATGTTTTTAAGTGATAGAGTCATGTTTGTTGTACTGGTTTTGAGTTTTAATTCTTAAAGTTTTACCCTGAAGCCTTCTCTTTGCTCTTTTGTGCTTTATCTCATGATATGGAATGTGGCACCACGCTTTGAAAACATTCTTTTATGTCTGTGCCATAACGCAAAATCTCCTTCTCACACAAAACCTCCGTGGTTTTAATGGTCAACTCCTGGATGATGGATTCCACGTCAGTCATTGAACATTTCACTTTTGGAGAAAACCAGACATGTAACCATGGTTTGTAAGTATCTCATAAAGCATATTTTGAAATTTTTTTAAGCCAAGTTGTTTGCACATTATCTCATTTCTTCTGAATATCATTTTTTTTTTTTTGTTCAGCGATAAGCAGTGTACTACTTACTTTGAATCAATCTCTCCAGTTGCTTTAAATTTTTCTAAATTAGGATTTTTTTTGGTTAATGTGCGTTCCCTAAGTCTTTTCTACTTAAGGATTTTAATTCAGTATTAGACTGAATGTGGCATTGGTATTAGTATCACTTTTATATCAGTTTCACTGAGATCAACTTTCTAGATATAAGATAATTATAGAAGCAACCCCCCATGGTAACTGTCTGGGGCTCTGGTTTCTAATAATGATGAGCTAAAATTATAAGGAAAGCTTATTGTGTGCCAGGCGCTGAGCTAAGTGCTTTATTTACATGGATTGTCCTAGCAAATTCTTCCAATAACAATTGAAAGAATTGTTATTGCTAAGAAATCAAGCACTGTTTTTAATCACCGTTTTACAAATAGGACGATTGTGGTTTAGAAAGGTTAAATAGTTGCACACATTTATAGAGAAAGGACAAATGTCTAGGTCTGATTATTTCCAAAGCCCATTCTCTTAATATCTGGCTCCTGTGTGTTTCTGCTTGGTTTTGGTAGACTAATGCCATACTGAACAGAACCATGGGAGTATGTCTGGATCTCCACACGAGGTTTTCTCTTTGCAGTTTCTAAGAACAGTTATACAAATCAGAAAAAAAAATTAGAATCTTCAAATATCAGGAGGTTCTAGGAAGTTGGTTTCTGACCAGTGGTAGTAATCTGTTAAGAAGTATACGGAAGCTAAATTAAATGAGTTTTTAACTGTATGAAAGTATTTACAAAATTAGTAGCTCCATGTAAATGGGGTTACTTCTGAGATGTCACAAGGAAGATTTGCAGGAGTCTTACCTTTCACTTGGGTTTGGGCTTCAAATGTGTGGTAATGGAAAAAGCAAAACCTTTTAGCTCCACCTGGCTTATATTCAGAAACCACACCTCTTCTGCATATCACCTGGCCGTATAAAAAATGTGTTTTGCTTTTTATGGTACGTGTCATAAAGAATCAAAACACAGCGAGAAGGCTTAGCATGTCTTTAGTATTCAAAGAAAAAAAAAACAGGGCAGCCCTGCCTCGTCTGAAAAATGTGTAGAATCCACTTGGCTTTGCTTTTCAGGTTCCAGGCAGGCAACTGTACCTGTAGCAACACACCAAACTCATTCATACCCTTACTCACAACAAAAGGTGAGGGGATGCTTGGTGGGAGAGAAATGCTGATGAAACTGGATCCAGAGCTCCATTGGAGAGCAAGAATCCTTCACACACCCTGTACTTTGACAAACCTGTTCTTGCTTTGCTGCCCATGTTCAAGGAAGCAGTTTTTCTAAATAACTATGTTTAGATCAGAACTCGGTCGAACAGAAGTTCTAACATGTTGTACTGATTAAGCAAATTACCATCAAAACAGACAGACAGGAACACAAACAAACAAATATGCATTCTTCTCTGGAATGTTCCATTTCTTAGAAAGCATGCAAAGACCTCCACACATTTTGGAAAATGTTGCTCTAACCTGAGAAAAAAGAGACTTTAGGAAATAGGGAATTGTTATTTATTTGATGGGGTAAGTAAAATGAAGGAATGAAAAATTGAATGCATTTGCTTTGGAGATGAGACCATGTGCCTGAAGCTAAGCGTCTCGCTGTTGGGAGTGGAGCCGTGACCCTGACTTGTCTGCAGGTCACAGCATTTGAGAATCAAGAAACCTTGTCTGAGGATGCATCCTTGCACCAGATCCCTCCAGCCAGTTTGCCAGATGCTGACTCAATTAGGGGAGAGTGGATTATGCCCAAGGAATGGATAAATCTTCTCACCGATAATCAGACATGGATGTTACTTTCTGATTCTTTTACAAAGGCAGATGATCCGACTTAAGCAAGGAAAGTAGAGAGCAGGGAGAAGTGTAAGCTGTCATAATAATCTTTTTATAATCTTTTGGATACATTACCTTATTTTCCATGATATGTGTAGCTTCTCAAAAGCCGTATGCAGTTAGGTTTTTTGCAATTTTCATATTTTTGATGAATGCATCATTTTAAAAAGTCTTTAAAAATGATTTCTTTCAAAAGGAAAGTGGCATCTTCTAATTGAATGATTTAACAGTAAAAAAAGTCTGTGAGTCTGTGATTGGGTTTATCAATACTTAGTGCCCTTGTATAATATAGGGCCAAAGTAAAATATAACAAAGATGATATTTACCAAATAATTATGTAACAATGTTTTTTTCTATATAATTGTAATTACTCAGTAATACAGCCAGTTATTGACGTTTGTTGTCAGCAGTTTCAGGTATGTTGTATTAAAATAAAGGCTTTAAAATTTCTCCTAGAGGTGTGCTCAGGAGTCTCTAGGCTGCTTGGCAGTCCTATTTGCTTGTTCTGAGTCAGAGTAGAATGCTTTCTCTTTTAAGTGGATCAAAGCAATACAGTTTGGAATTTGGAATGCAGGGAGTTAGGGAAGTATGTTTAGAATAACCTTTAAGTTTAAAAGATACGTGTCTGTAACCTTGTAATAAAGATGCTCTTTTGCAATATACCTTGGCTATGTGTTTAATTGTAGGTGCTTGATAAAATGCACTTGTGATTCTTTCCTGACATAATGAATGCCTTCGTATTTAATGCTGGGATAAAATGTGACACATTGGGTGTAGGGAGAGGAGACGGGGCAAGGTAGGAGTCATTTCTGGCCTTTCATCACAGAAGCTAATGCACAACTTTTGGCTGCCAGTTGTCACAGCCTTTTGGACAACCTGACCTTTGACCCTGTTTAGGAACTATCTTCTCCTGCCTCCCTCTGGCTGTGCTTAATTCCTAGCCCTATCTACAGTTGGACACATCCCCGCAGCACTCTCTCCAGCTCTCCTTGCCCCCTGTCCCACAACCACTTACTTCCTCGAGTCTTTGCTGTCAGCTTACTCACAATCGGTCCCCTTAGAAAAGTCTAAGGTCTCAGTAAAGCTGAGAAGATTGAGATCTGACCAGGCAGACCGGAGTCTCCCATTTTGCTTTTTCTGTGCACTCCCCTTTATCTTTTTTCCCACTGAGAAGCTCATTAAGATCAACACTTTTACCTGTGCCCTTGATTTCATCCAGCCCATTCCCTTTTGGAGTTCTTGAATTCAGCTGTATTCAAAAGACAAGTCCTCAAACACACCTGGGGTTCCCTTGTGCCTTGTGACACCACACACATGCTCAGACACACTTCCTTACAGTGCTCCTCCTTTAGCTTCCTGAACTCTCCAGCCTTGTTTGGGAGGGGGAACCTGGACTGGTTTAAACACGAGCCAGCCTCAGGGATGAACCATAGGCTGGCAGAGAAACCTTTACTGAAGATAAGCGGAGGTGGCATTGCTGGGGATTCAGGAGAGTCTCAGGACTGCTGAGGCCCAAATGCCAGAAGAGTTAGGAGCACCGGGCTCCAGAGATCCCAGGGACAGAACGAAGAGAACCAGTGAGCCGAAACCCATTGCCAACAAAACAGTATTTATCAAGGTGGGAAGGTACGCTATTTCCCTGAGAGACTGCTTAAGCAGACAGGTAACATTTCAGGTTTGTTTTTAAGAGCCTCAGAAATGAGTGAGTCGGTTAGCATAGATACTAGTTAGCATGCTATTTTGATTTTTCCTTTGATGATCAAATTTGTTGAATGAATTGACTCTGCCTTTCACTTCTCTGTAATGCCTGCTCTCTTAGCCCCCTGTGGAGGGGCAGTTCTCCTCGGTTTGTTAAAATTAGAGTTAGTTGATACATTCCTGTATGAGTTTGCTATGGCTGCTACCAGAAACGACCACTGACTAGGTAGCTAACACAGTGGGAATGTATTTCTCACAGTTCTGGAAGCTGGAAGTCCGAGATCAAGATGTGGGCCAGTTTGGTTTCCTCTGGGACCCCTGTTTTTGGCTTGCAGGTAGATCCCTGCCTTCTCACTGTATCCTCACAGGGTCTGCTCTCAGGCCAGGTCTGTCCCATGCCTAGGTCTGCTTTGACTTACATTGTGTTGGAAAATTTTCATGAGTGGCCAAGATTAAAAATCAGATCTTGACATTTTGCATGAATGTCTCAATTTCTGGCTTTTCTTCAAATGCTGCAAGACCTGGTTTTAACCCTGTGTGTCTGTTTGCAGCTGGAAGCTTTCCATGTGATGCCATTCAGATACTCCCATGAAATCCATTATCACAAATCACTGCAGGTCAGTTCAATTCTCTCACTTTTTATGTTAGTAGAATATTCTCTATACTTTCATAGGCTCAAGTGCTGGACATGTTGCTGTGACCGCCATCTGTAATGTCTCCCTCCTCCTGTCTTCTCCACCTGCCCAAAGTGTCTTGCCTCTCTGTTATTTTACTCTGGTTTAGGTCTTCACACTATGTCATTCCTGGCTTCTTGCAAAAGCTTCTTAGCTCATCTCTCCTCTTCCAGATTCTACACACTGTCTTCAAATGGTTTTCAACATGTTACTTTCCTGTTTACTCTGTTGCCTAGATGTTTAGCCTTTTATGTCCCTGCTCGTCATTTTCGTTTTCTCTCCTTCTTTTCTGGTCAGTGACTGGCACACTTGTAGGTGTTCATTCACTTCTTGTTGATAAGGGATTGCTTTGTTCAGATCCGCTAAGCATGTCCCTGGGCTTGCTTTGCCTTATGTCATCTACACCCTCCCACCCGTAGCCACCCAAATTCTCCCCATAGTTCCAGATCAAGACCAAATCATCCATGAGCAAAACGTTTGTTTCAAATAGATTCTTTTTCCTCTGAAATCCTCAAGCCCTTAGCATTTGGAGCAAACATTTGTTATTTACTCTTTCATATTATTGATTTTCTTACAATGTTACATAATTTAGTAATCCAGAACACAAGTTCTTTGAAGGTAGAAGCTATATTTCTACCTAATAATAAACAAGTCAGTAACTCAGAACTCAGTTGTAAGTCATGGATAGGACCTCCTGCTCAATATAGAATGTAGATTGTTGGCAATAGCTATGCTGGATGGCCAGTTCCTTAAATGACTCTGGTGCTGGAGAAGAAACATGTTAGAGAGAAAACCATGGATCTTGGAGTCAAATGGACTCAGGTTTCAATAAAAGTTCTGCTACTTGATAGTGCTGTGGCACACGGCAAGCAACTTACTTTCTATGCACTACAGTTTCATGTGCAAAAGTGGAAATAAGAATACTTCTTTACTAGGTTGTTCTGGGTATGAAATGAATTTAAAAACACCTGGCATAGTGCCTGATACAAGTGGGATGCAATAAGTCTAAGTTTTCCTTGTTTTTCTTTTGCTAGGTAGCATCATGACCCCTCAAAGATACCTATGTCCTAATCTCTGAAAGCTTTGAATATGTTGGCTCTGAATTACATGTCAAGAGAGAATTAAGGTTGCAGATGAAATCAAGGTTGTGAATGGCCTGTCTTTGAAATGGAGATGTTATTCTAGATTGTTTGGGTGGGCCCAATGTCTTTAAAAAGTAGGAGAGAGAGGCAGAAGAAGAGTCAAAGTCAGAGACGGGGATGTGATGATCGAAGCAGAAGTCAGAATGATTTGATATGAGAAGGATTCAATCTGCCATTGCTGGCTTTGAAGATGGAAGGGGGCCAGGAGATAAGGAATGCAGGCAATAAAATTCTTTGGAATGAGTCCAATGAAATGGATTCTCCCCTAGAGCCTCCAGAAGGAACTCAGCCCTGCCAACACCTTCATTTTAGTCCAGTGAGACTCATTACAGAAATCTGATCTCCAGATCTGGAAGATGATAAATTTGTATTGTTTTAAGCCACTAAATTTGTGGTAATTTGTTACAGTAGCAATAGGAAACTAATATGTTTTCCTTTCCTCCCCTAAGATTTTGCGCTTAAACTACCCTCCTCATGAAGAAAGTAGAAGAGTGGAGAGCTTTTAATTTATTGTGTCACTCACTTAGTAGGTGCTTGTTGAATAAAGCAATGAATGCGTAGGAAGATTACTGCTTACATAGTGTGTTTCACTGTTCTGATTGGTACAAACTTTCACCTTTTACTGAATCAGAATCAGCTGGTGATTCTTGGCTGATTGAAAGAGTAAATCCCATAATAGCTTCACTGTAATTAAAAACTGTGTATCTGTATCATTAATATTTACTAGAAGTACAAGTAAAAAGAAACCACCAGGTTTGCTGAGATCTAGTCATCTCATAAGAATTAAACTAAGTGCAGAATCAGAGAGCATGGAGACTTCTCTTACGTATGTCAGAAAATTCTAATGAAATCAACAGGTATCAGTGGAATATCAATATGTGCACAGCTCTGGACCACATACACAAGGGAATGTAAAAGTGTGTTTAAGGGCTGGGTACGGTGGCTCATGCCTGTAATCCCAGCACTTTGGGAGGCCAGGTGGGTAGATCACTTAAGATCAGGTGTTCAAGACCAGCCTGGCCAAAATGGTAAAACCCCATCTTTATTAAAGATACAAAAATTAGCTGGGTGTGATGGTGCATGCCTGTAATCCCAGCTACTCTGGAGGCTGAGGCATGAGAATCGCTTGAACTGGGAGATGGAGGTTGCAGTGAGCTAGGATCACGCCACTGCACTCCAGCCAGGGTGATAAAGTGAAACTTTGTATCAAAAAACAAAAAACAAAAAAAGTGTATTTAAGTATATTTAAGGAATTGTCCCTGATTATATTGATAAGACCAAGATACAAAGTAATAGTAGAAGAGCCAGAGGGTAAATGGAAAATGCAGTATATATGCTGTTTAACAAGATGATTAATAAGAGGAGACCATCATTTTAGGGGGCCCCATTCTGGCCTCAAGAGTGTTTTAATCACTGTGAATAAGATTTCTGCTCATGGAGAGCTGGAAGTCTCTTTTGCCAACCCTACAAAGACTTTGAAGACCTTCAAACTAAACTCAGCTGTACATAGGGTTGGCCTAATTTTGGAAGGATAAGAGTTCTATATAAAAGAGGTGGAATGGTTACCCCAGGAAGCCTGAGATTTAAAATGTAAGCACTTTACATTTGGCCAAGAGATTTTCATTTAGGACAATAATACTGGATGCAAAAGTACCCAGGTCCCCAAAATGAAAGTCTCCAATCAACAGTAAAAAAAATCATGACTTACTTGGAGCTTTCCCTGGTACTATGACCAACCTTGCTTGAGTCTTTCCTGCTTTCACAGAACCATTAACCTGGCTAGCATTACCTCCTGTGCTACTAACCTGCTTTATACTCTTCCTAGGCTATGATACTTGTTCTTATAGAACCTTGAATTTTGCTAACATTCTACCCATTGCTGACTCACTGTCCTGCCTGTTCCTCTATCCATTCTAACTGGCCCAGAACAACTCTCCCATACTGAATCCTGCATATCTTTCTTCAGTCAAGTCTCAAAAATTGAACTCACCAGAAAAACAAATAAATAAATAAAACCTAGAATATGACATAGCAAAGTTCACTTTGCAAAATGCAAAAGAGCTATTTAACATAAATATTCAAAGTCTATTTTTATTAATGTAACTCGTTAGATATTTTCCTTTGAGAAATGGTTCAATAGAGTGCTTACTGTTTCTTCCAATTAGTAATCATTAGTGTTCTGTGGCATTTCCTTGAGAAAGAATATTAACGGGCTAGACCAATGTCACCGGGGGCAGAACTTTTAAATTCAGAAGCTACGTCAAAACCAATCATTTTGGGATCAAACATTTAGTTAGTCTCATCACTGGGTACCATGATTCTTAATCTTTATGACAAGGGTTATTAATTTAGATGAGTTCCAAGAGAATCAGTTATTCTTTTGTTCTTTTGATATAGTGCAATGCAGATTTTCTGTGGTACTAAAAGCAAAATAGGCATGAAAAAAGACACCATTTGACTGAAATGTTATTTGAAAGTCAACGATGATCTATCTCCTCAAATTCAATTCCAGAAGCCTTTTCTCAGCTTTTATTCATACTAATATTTTATGTGCATGCCATTTTAGAGTTCACAGACTTGTAAATAAATTATTTGCTAATCCTTCTCTGTGTTCCTGTATAATGATACTCATCTTCCTGTATTTGTTGTTCTCTGAGTTCATTGAGGGCAGGAATCGTTTTTTCCCCCCAGTACTTTATCAAAATTCCCAAGTCATAGCTGTGATTGACTGCTGCTGAATGAGTAAAGGATGAATTTTGTGCCTCTTACTGTTGGCCATTCTTCTCCCTCACAAATGTTTTCCTCCTTTGGGGATATGGTTTTACTGTGCCCCCACTCAAATCTCATCTTGAATTGTAGCTCCTATAATTCCCACATGTTGTGGGAGGGACCTGGTGTGAGGTAATTGGATCATGGGGGTGGATCTTTCCTATGTTGTTCTTGTAATAGTGAATAGATCTCATGAGATCTGACGGTTTTATAAAGAGGGGTTCCCTTGCACAAATTATCTCTTGACCACCACCATGTAAGATGCCCCTTACTCTTTGTTTTCTGCCGTGATTGTGAGGCCTCCCCAGCCATGTAGAACTGGGAGTCCATTAAACCTCTTCTTCTTTATAAATCACCCAGTCTTGGGTATGTCTTTATTAGCAGCATGAGAATGAACTAAAACATTTGGGTTCTGCATAACACACTCCCCCGTTCTCTGGCCTTTTTGTTGACCAAGCTTCCTTTATTGTCCTCACTAGCTTTCCTCTCCTATGACTCTAAAGTTCTATGTTCATTCCTGCTTTCTTGCTATGCTCTGTCCTTTGTTTCATTCACTAGCAATTATCTGTGTGTTAATTCTGGACCTGTAATCCACATTTTATTTCCAACCTTGACTGCTCACCTGATTTCCAGTTCTATACCTCTGAGGTGTTCTTCTGAGAACATGACATGTCAGGAACAATGCCCAAGATTTTATCATTGAATCCATGCCAGATTTCATGACGAGTACTTCTTGATTTCATTAATGCTGTTAATAGTACCTGTCACCCAGTTTCAAAACCATAAATTCATCTTTTATTTTTTTTCTTCTTCCCAACTACATCTAGCCAGCTGGAAATCCTCTCAGCCCTGCTAGTTTGGTGGTTTTCACATTGGAGTGGAGGGTTTTGATCCTTCCATTTTATTTTATTTTAAGATGGAGCCTCACTCTGTTGCCCAGGCTGGAGTGCAGTGGTGCGATCTCCACTCACTGCAACCTCTGCCTCCCTGGCTCAAACGATTCTCCTGCCTCAGCCTCCCAAATAGCTGGGATTACAGGCACCAACCACCATGCCTGGCTAATTTTTGTATTTTTAGTAAAGATGGGGTTTTACCATATTAGGCAGGCTGGTCTCGAACTCCTGACCTCAATAGCCCACTAGCCTTGGCCTCCCAAAGAGCTGTGATTACAGGCATAAGCCACCGTGACTGGCCTGATCCTTTCATTTTAAACCCACAATTTATGAAACTGAATGTAATCACCTGATGAAGTCTTCTTGTCCATTTCCCAGAAAAGCTAATGCACAGAGAACAGCAGATGTTGCAGCAAAGAAAGAGTTTAATAATCACAAGGCCAGTCAAGCAGAAAGATGGGACATGTTATGCAAATCTGCCTCCCAGAGAATGTGGAAACTAGGGTTTTTCAAGGGTGGGTTTGGTGGGCAGGGGTCTAGGGAATGGAGGATGCTTACTGGTTGGGTCAGGGATGAAATCACGGGGGGTTGATTCTGTCCTCTTGTGCTGAGTCAGTTTGAGGGTTACAGGACTGGTTGAGTCAGTTTCTAGGTATGGGTTACTGGTCTTGGTGGTGCCAGCTGGTCCATCAGAATGCAAGGTCTGAAAAATACCTCAAACACCAGTCCTAGGTTTTACAACAGCGATGTTGCCTATAGGAGCAATCTGGGAGGTGACTAATCTTGTGACCTCCAGCTACATGACTCCTGAGTCATCATTCCAAACTTATGGCCAATTCATTAGGTTTTACAAGGGTGGCTTTTGTCCCCAAGCAGGGAAGGGGTTAGTTTTGGAAAGGAACTAGTATCATTTTTGTTTTACAGTTAAACTATAAACAAAAATCTTCCCATAGTTAGTTTGGTCTACACACAGGAATGAGCAAAGGCAGTTCACTTGTGAGGCTAGAAGCCAGATGGAGTTGGCCAGGCTAGACTTCTCTCACTGTCATAGTTTAATTTGTGAAGGTGGCTTCATTTAGATCCCATTGTTCTTGTCTAATCTGTAAGGGATCAAGAACACTGGGACCAAGAACATTATGTTTGAGGGAAAAGGTACCTAGGGACACCTTTGAAATAAGATTTCTGAGCCCTTAAATAATTTTGTCAATTTATCAATGTTGAGATATCTGAAGATTTTTTTTTCTCACAAATCTCTAATGAATTTCCTGCAAAACATAGAAACCATCAGTCTATTATTAGAAATAATGCACATTGCCAGTAGTGTAATTAATGGAACATAAAGCTAGCTATAGCTAAAGGGCAAGTGGTAAACTTTGGTATTTCTAACAAATTGATGGAAAAAACAAATCTTGACACAATTTTTAGATTCTTAAAAATATAACCTGGGTAAATTGGACTTGGTAGACTTACTGCCCACAAAAGAAAAATCACTGTAATGGTTAATTAATTATTTATTTTAAAAGATTTTATAAATCAAATTGCCATGCTAATCTCCTCGGTATTGTTCCAATTTTAGTATACGTGCTGCTCAAGGGAGCACTATAATGGCTAATTTAATGTGGCAAATTGACTGGGTCATGAGATGGCCAGATATCTGGTTAAACATTATTTCTGCATCTGTCTATATATGAGTTTGTTTTCACACTGCTGATAAAGACATACCTGAAACTGGGAACAAAAAGAGGTTTAATTGGACTAACAGTTCCACATGACTGGGGAGGCCTCAGAATCATGGTGGGAGGTGAAAGGCACTTCTTACGTGGTGGCAGCAAGAGAAAATGAACAAGAAGCTAAGGCGGGAACTCCCAATAAATCCATGAGATCTCATGAGATTTATTCACTATCATGAGAATAGCATGGGAAAGACTGGCCTCCATGATTCAATTACCTCCCCCTGGGTCCCTCCCACAACGTGGAAATTCTGGGAGATACAATTCAAGTTGAGATTTGGGTGGGGACGCAGCCAAACCATATCAGTCTGTGAAGGTATTTCCAGAGAGAAATACCAGAAAGGTATTTCTCTCTGGCCATAGTTCTTTACATTTGAACTATGTAAAGCAGATGGCCTATGTGGGTGCACATCATCCAACCCATTGAGGGCTTGTATAGAACAGAAAGGTGGAGGACAGCTGAATTCTTTTTCTGTCTCTGTGTCTGACTGCTTGAGGTAAAACCTCGTTCTTCTCTTGCCTTTGGACTAGAACTTATACCAACCACGGGCACTCCTGATTCTCAGGACTTTGGACTTGGACTGGAATTTATATCACCAGCTTTCCTGGGGTTTCCACCTTGCAGGTGGCAGATTGTGGCATTTCTCAACCTCCATGATAAAGTGAGCCAATTCTTTATAATGCATCTCAGTATCTCTCTCTATATGTCTATCATCATTTAATCTCCTGTTGGTTCTATTTCTCTGACGAACTTATTAATACATTCACATTAATAGAACCTAAAAGAGTAAAAATGTGTTATTTAAAATAAAACAGGCTGGGGGGTGGCTCACACCTGTAATCCTAGCACTCTGGGAGGTGGAGATGGGTGGATCGTTTGAGGCCAGGAACTTGAGATCAGCCTGGGCAACACAGGGTGAACCCATCTCTACAAAACAAACAAATACAATGATTAGCTGAGCGTTGTGTTGTGCACCTGTAGTTTGACTTATTTGGGAAGCAGAGTTTGAAGGATCACCTGAACCCAGGGATGTCAAGGCTGCAGCAAACCGTGATTGTGCCACTGCACTCCAGCCTGGGCAACAGAGCCAGACCCTGTCTCAAAAACCAAAATACAACAAACAAAAAGCTCTCAAATACACTAAAGAAATTTGATTAATAAATCAGATATTGGTTTGTAACTATGTCTATGGAAAAAGAATTTATCTTAAGATAATTTCAGTGAGATAAGAATAAAAATGAAAAAATTAGGAACAGTTTCTTCTGTATAGAAAATTGATCAAGGAATTAAGGTGGCTTAAGGAGTTATGCCCTGGAGAACACTTTCCCCTTTCAAAATCCTCCAGTTGTTGTATATTCTAATAATACACTCAGAATGTCCTCAGGGTGAAAATGCTGATGTGAAAAAAAAAAATACTGTATCAAAATGGCAGAAGAAAGCATTCCTCCATTTTCCCCTCCTCACCAATGCTTGAATTAAAACTTCCTTTATTTCTGAAATGATCTTTGGTTGTTAGTTGTTTCCCTTAAATTTTGGCTTTTCAGTTCTGAAACTTCCCTGACAAGCTGCACTATGCTAACGTTTTCGAGGACAGTTCTCACTCTGTGTTGATGTTTAGGGACGTAGGTTTCACAAGACTCTCATTACTTAGCACACTGTAGGTGCTCAGAAATTGTGATATCCCACCGTATTTGCAAATCCTTCCATGGCCAAACAATTTAACCTGGTTTTGAAGATAATCTGTTTAACTGCTCTCTAAATTACCAGTTTCATTTCTCTTTCTCTCTCTCTTTGTGTCCTCTACCCTCTCCAGTATCTGCGCTATTTATTCCATTTTCCTATTACTCTGCTTTTCTTCAAGCAGTTCCTCAATCCAGATTGCCTCCTTCTCATTTTTGTCAGTCTGAATCTTTTTAGTTTTGTTCTTCTGTGCCTAACTTTAGTGTCACCTCATCAGATAAACCTTGTCTTATCTTCTAAACAAATGTGAGGTGTATCTCCATATAACCAACCTAGCACATTCTTTTCACCATGGTGGGGTTATATGGTTTGGCTGTGTCCCCACCCAAATCTCACCTTGAATTGTAGTAATCACCATTTGTCAAGGGTGGGGTCAGGTAGAGACAAGTGAATCATGGCGGCAGTTTCCCCCATACTGTTCTTGTGGTAGTGAACAAGTCTCATGAGATCTGATGGTTTTATAAATGGGAGTTCCCCTGTACAAGTGCTCTTGCTTGCCACCATGTAAGATGTGACTTTGCTCCCCATTCACCTCCCTCCATGATTGTGAGGCCTCCCCAGCCATGTGGAACTGTGAGTCAATTAAACTTCTTTCCTTTATAAATTACCCAGTCTTGGGTATGTCTTTGTATGTCTTTATTAGGAGCATGAGAACAGACTAATACATGGGACTTTGCACATTTTGTCTTTCTTTCATACTAGAACATCTAAATTCCATAAGGATAAAGGCTATTCTTGAATATATTTGCAATCTGAATAGTGCTGACACAGTTTCTTACAAATGGTAGGTATTCATTAACTATGTACTGCCCAATGATGTGAAGATCAAAAAATGACAAGGTGTTTTTGTAGAGACTAAGCTGATAAAAGGTATTGTCCTTCTGTGGATAAACCTACATATTCAACTCAAGTCACAGTGGTGGAAGAGAGGGGAGAGGTTACTGGCAATGAACTAGAGATTACTAGAATATAAAATATTCTTATAAATACTTCAAAACTACCTATTTTTCTTCTCTTATTTCTCCCCCTAAATCCTTAATAACTGTGCATTTGAAAAAACAAATAATGCATTTTATTCTCGCCTCTCTCTCTATATTTTTTCCTTTCTTTTGGAGTCTTAGATGTTTAGAGAGGGGGAATAGTGATAAGAGAAAGGTCCTTCCTGGGGGAAGGGGTTGACTTTGACCCTGCAGTATAATTGGTTGGCACCTGATTAAAGATAGCAGTGTTTCCAACCACTACACAAGTGTCTGAAGTTCATCTGCTAAAAAAATCCTGACTTTTCTATTAGTCTGATGATTATTTTAAACTTTTAACTTTCATTGAAATGAAATTTCTCTGCTTGGTAGATTAATGTTCAATGCATTTACTTTCTTGCGTATTTGTCCTGCAGTAATCATTGGTCTAAGTTAGTCTCTGCTTCATTCCTGTATCATGAGATTTTTCTGTTCCTCAGCTTCTTATTGATGGTTTAGCATTGTGTCCTCACTAAAATCTCATCTCGAATTGTAATCCCCAGGTGTGGAGGGAGGAACCTGGTGGAAGGTGATTGGATGTTCTTATGATAATGAATCCTCACCAGGTCTGATGGTTTTATAAAGTGTTCCCCCACTTTTGC
Source organism: Trachypithecus francoisi (assembly GCF_009764315.1). Lineage (NCBI taxonomy): Eukaryota > Metazoa > Chordata > Mammalia > Primates > Cercopithecidae > Trachypithecus > Trachypithecus francoisi. The sequence continues at coordinate 14,351,073 of NW_022681458.1, forward strand.
TTTCTCTTTCTTTCCAACCACCATGTGAAGAAGGTCTTTGCTTCCCGTTTGCCTTACGACATGATTGTAAGTTTCCCGAGGCCTCCCAGGCATGTGGTACCATGAATCAATTAAACCTCTTTCCTTTATAAATTACCCAGTCTTGGGTATGTCTTTATAGCAGTGTGAAAATGGACTAAGAAGAAGATTCGACTAGCATTATTATATTCAAGAAGAAAAGCAAACATAATCACACTTTCAGAAAGCCCTGGGACCATTAGCTTGTTCCTGATCCTTTACTAAGAACCTTGATTATGATATGCTTTCAGCTCAAAGTCACAATGTGCTTTAACAAATCCGGTTGTGAGCTAATCAATTACCAGTTACTTTCCTTTAATTGAGAACATAATTTTGTTAATGTCTATCAGTTTAAGAGTAGAGAGCAAGCATATCAAGATTATCTTACTGGCATAACTAATTAGTAAAACAGTGTGAGATACTAAGAATGAAGTCACTTATATGTGTCTGAGCTTGTGCTGAGAAAGGGAGTGGGGTCAGCAGAGGAGGTAACAAAAATAGCTTTATTATTTGGATTTCAGTTCATCGGTCTCAGTCATACGAACCTTTCTGGTCCCTGTGTAGATTTAAATGCAATTGCTGATTCTCTGACAAAGTAAGCATATTTCTAAGCCTGTGAGAAAAATAATATATCAGAGCTTTCTAGATTTGAACACATTCTCAAAATTTCCAACCTGCTTCTAGAAGGCGCAATTTTCTTGAGTTTCAGACTCTTGAACATTTTCTCACCCAGAGTGTAGCCACACTAGTGAAAAAAACATTTTTTTTAAGTACAAACCATCCCACAGATTGAGGTATTAGAGACATTTTGATTATTTTCCCCCTGTTAACGTATGGAAATCAATTAGGTTTGCTCCTGCAATTTTCATTTAGAATAGAGCATTAAATTTAACAGATGATCCATCTCATTACTTTCACTGAGAAGTCTCTTGCTGCTAGTAGCCACTAGCTTCCAAGTATTTTGATATGAAGTATGGCATTTCAGAAATCAGATCCTCACATGATCTGCATCAGAATCACCTGGGAAACTTGTTAAAGATGCATTTTGCTGGTTCCCACTGGATGTCTACTGAGCTGTGGCCAGGGAATATTAACCTTAGTGGCTGATGTTCACCAACAGTGGAGAAATAATAGATTAGTATGTATGCTTTCAGGTAGCTGAGGTGGATTCACATGACAATGAAATATGGTAATACTAATAATCAGTTTCAATATGTACGATTAGCCAAGCATTCTTGTCAAAGCCAAGCATTATTTTAGGTCAAAATACTCTTAATTTTGATAGAGAGTGGAATGATTATTTGACTTGTTACTCTTGAAATGAATTCAGAGAATTCTATCAAGAATGGCAAAATAGCTGCTACAGATAAACACTTAGTTTGCCAATTCAACCTTAAGGCTACCTTTCATTCTGAAGGGCATGATGGTGGAAGGAAAGATTCTGAAGGAAAGATGGTGAAGATAGAAGGAAGTAAGTGCAACAGAAGGTACAGTTTTAAGGAAACAAGAAGTTCAATTGTTAGTGAACACATGTTGCTTCTAATTCAAAGGAAATCACAAGAGTATATTTGCAAATCTCAGGATTACGTTTGGAAAATACTATCCCTCATCTGTTAAAATTGTGCATAAAAACCTGAAAGAGACTATTAAGTAGATTTAAAGTCCTTTTTTGCTTGGTACTCTTTTATTCTTTTAAAATAAGAGATGGAAGTCAGACAATTATAGAACAATATATTTTCAAGGAAGGGAAAATGCAAACAACTATACAATCACAACAAATTATAGATTTAATCCAACTAAAATTATCTGATACCTGTTCTGTGACCAGAACTATCTTAGATAAGAGGAAAGCAAAGATAAAATGCCAGCGACTCTGTGAAGGAAACTTAAATACATATTACTAAGGGAAAGAAGACAATCTGGAAAGGCTACATGCTGTATGATTTAAATTATATGATATTATGGAAAAGGCAAAATTATGAAGATAGGAAAAAGATCAATGTTGTCAGGGGTTGCGGGGGAGGAAGCAAAGCAAAGAGAATGTTTAGGGTAGTGAAACTACTCTGTGTGAACTGTAATGGTGGATACAAGTCATTATAGATTTGTCAACACCTATAGAATACACAATACCAAGAGTAAACACCAGTGTAATCTATGGACTTTGGGTGATGATGTATGATAGGGTTTGGCTGTGTCCCCACTCAAATCTCATCTTGAATTGTAGCTCCCATAATCCCCAGTTGTCATGGGAGGGACCCACTGGGAGGTAATTGAATCATGGAGGTGGGTCTTTTTGGTGGTGTTCTCATGATAGTGAATAAGTCTCATGAGATCTGATGCTTTTATAAAGGGCAGTTTATAAAGGGCAGTTCCCCTACACATACTCTCTTTTGTAAAAGGCAGTTCCCCTGCACATGCTTTCTTGCCTGCCAGCATGTAAGATATGCCTTTGCTCCTCCTTCAACTTCTGCCGTGATTGTGAAGCCTCCCCAGCCATGTGGAACTGTGAGTCCATTAAACCTCTTTTTCTTTATAAAATTACCTGGTCTCAGGTATGTCTTTATTAGCAGCATGAGAACAGACTAGTACCATGTGTAAATGTTAGTTCATCAGTTTAAACAAATGTACCACTCTGGAGTAGGATGCTGGTAGTGGGTTGGCTGTGCATATGCTGAGATAGGGGAGGATATGAGAAATCTCTGTACTTTCTGCTCAATTTTGCTGTGAAATGCAAACAGCTCTAGAAAATAAAGACTATTTAAAAAAAGACTTGGGATTGATGGATGATACACTCAGCAGAGTCAGGGCCATCAAGGCAACAGTGGAAGTAAATACTGAGAAGTGGAACTGAATGGAGGAGGGAGCAATTATCCATGGAGAGTGGGAGGAACCAGGGGAGGCCTTTGAGAAGTGGGGCCACTGAACTGAATTCTGAGAATCAAGACAAACCTGTCAGAGACATTCTAGCAATATGTGTGGTTTGGGGAACTGTAAATTATCTGGTATTGCTGGAGCAAAATGAGAAGCAGTAAGGGAAGAGCAATGGGAAGAAAGACTGAACAAATAGGGTGAGGTCAGGAAAGGTTGACACGTGCACATACACATGCACATATACATACACACACATTCACATTCATGTGAACATGCATACCCACACACATAAGCATATTTTAAAGGACTAAGGCATTTAAACCTGTTGGGGAACCACTGAAAAGCTTTTAGCTGTGAAGTGATGTGACCTGATTTGCATTTTATAAAGAGCCCTGAGGTCATCATGGGGAAGTGCAAGGGGAAAAAAATACAGATGGAAACATCTAGTTACCCGCATGCAGTTAGAAACCTATGGCAATAAAGGAAAGAACAGATTCTCATTCAAGAGAGATACTTAAGGAGTTGAATTAGCTGAATTTGATGAGTGCTTCACCATGGGAAGAGGAGTCAGAACTAACTGTCCTCAAGTTTTGGGCTTAAGAAAGTAGAGAGATATTGGTTAATTCAATCAAGACAGGAAATGTAGAAGGAAGACTAGTTTTAGGGGGTGGCTATTTTCTCAAGATTAGGAGTCTATGTTTGACACATTGAGTGTAACGTGTCTATGGAACGTCAACTCATTCAACTCAGCAAATTTGTATTGAGTCCCTTCAGATGCTCATCCCAAGCTTGATACCGGGGACTCAGCAGCGAACATGACAGGGATAGTCTCTGTCCTTGTGAAGGTACTAGTAGTGATAAAGGAAGGCTTCAAACAATAATTGCAGGTGTGGTGTCTGTTATGAAAGGGGAGGTATAACTTAGATATACAGGAGAAGTCTAGGGTGGAGATTCACTTTACGATCCATCAGCACGTATAGGTTAGAGTTGCCATCACAAAGATGAATGAGACGACTGACAGAGAAGATGACAAGGGAGAAGAGGAGAGAAATGTAGGGCATCTCACTGTTAGACTGAAGAAATGATGAGAGAATCATAGGGAGAGAATCAGGAGAGAGAGGTGCTTGGAATCAAGGAGGAATTTCAGGAAGACTGAAGTGGTCAAGAGATGTCATGAGAAGCCGACATAATATACAGCATCAGAGATGTCTTTTGGGTCTTGCAGTATAGGAGGCTTTTGTGATGTCTCTGTCAGCTGCTCGAGTGTATTGGCAGGGCCAGAAACCTCCTCAGAATGTGTTGAAGATGAAGAAGTCATAAGAGATGAAATCTGAAGGTGACATGTCCTAGATCCTTGATTCTGATGGGAATGAGAGAGGAAAGTCAGTAGGGAGGGACATGAGATAAAAGGCAGGTTCTTGAAAATGAGAGAGATTTGAAGATATTTAGTGACTAAAGAAAGGAGGAGTCAAAAATTAAGTAAAGAAGGGCTAAATTATGGGTCAAGATACCAGACCATGGCAAGAGGGCACAAAGCGAATTCATCTCAAATTAGCTTTAAACAAGTGGAAGGAGAGTTTTCCTTCAAAACTAAATGCAAAAAGGTAAGAGCGTGCCTGGATGTAAGTAGGGGAGGAAGGATAGGGTGGAAGGAACCTAGGGGAAAACAGTAATAAAATAGAAATTTAAAGATGAACAACTGTTTTGATGTCATTAAAAGTATCAGCCCTGATCACTTTAATATTCATCTTCTATAATACATTATCTCATATGCGAACTTCGAGCTTATCAGATAAAAAGTAAAAGAAAAAAAACAAAAAGGGTGGCTTCAATGTGAAATGAATGTCAAACATCAAAACTTAATTTTATTTTGAGAGGTCCTCCCTAGGGTTTTATATTTAAATGAGGCAAAGGCCTCTGAACTCTATAGATCACAACAGAAACACGAGTCCAGGAAATTCCTAGGTCATGTCATTCTTGGACAAAATTGTAACAAACAGAAGCTTTGGTGAGGAGTCCTATAAATATTTATCGGCTGTGACTTTTACCCACTGGAGGTTAAAGATCTCTGAGTTTTGGATGAGAATGCATAGCAGTCTGATTTGACTTGAATTAGCAGCAAAAATAACTCTCCGGATTTAAAACTGCTTACTGCAACCAAATGATATATTTTACAAAACATTACAAGATAATAGGAGGTGTTCTAGTCATTGACAAAACACTCAGTGTAAGTACTGTATTAACTTTTATCATTCTTATCATATTTAATGGATTATATTTTGCTTTCAGATTGGCTTTCCGTCAGAATAAAACCAAATAAGAGATATTCTTAAAATACATAAGATGTTAACTGGGTCAATTTTAATGTTAGAAATTTGTTAACTTTCTTTTTACTTTTCAACTATCTTGAACATTAGGTTTGAGCTGGTTTAAACTGGTCATATAGCATTCCATTTTATTCAGTTTCATCATGTGTTCTTATTAAAATATATCATAATTTGTATCCTACAAGGTTAAAAAATTTTCGGCTTCAAAAGTCATTAACTTCTTGATTTTATTACAAAAGTAGATCATTTATTAACTTAAAAATAGACACGAGTCAATATATTCAATAGGTCATTTAAGAGAAATATGAAGGATAGAAAGGAACATGAATTTCACTATAAATTTCTTTAGAAATATCATATTCATTTGTGATTAGTTTGATCACTTATAAAGTGTTCCATAGTACTTAAAAGGATATTGGTGTGAACTAAATGTGATTTTTCTCTTGATAATTTTATAGAGTTTATCAAGATGTTTTAGTGTGAAGATTGAGAGACAGAGGTTTTCCCAAATGTGACAGTTCAGAAACCTATCTGATATTATAAAAAGCACACCATGAATCTGGAAGGAGTCTTTACAACCTGTCAGTAATAACAAATAAGCTGGACACGGTGGCTCACGCCTATAATTCCAACACTTTGGGTGGCCGAGGTGGGTTGATCACTTGAGGTCAGGAGTTCGAGACCAGCCTGGCCAACATGGCAAAACCCCATCTCTACTGAAACAAAAACAAAAACAAAAATTAGCCTGGCATGGCAGCCCACGCCTGTAATCCCAGCTACTTGGGAGCCTGAAGCAGGAGAATCATTTGAACCCTCGAGGTGGAGGTTGCAGTGAGTCAAGACGGTGCCACTGCAATCCATCCTGGGCAACAGAGCGAGACTACATCTCAACAACAACAACAACAAAAAACTCCCCCCAAAACTCCAAAAACAAATTGAGCCATGCTAGAAGAAAGATTGCCTTTTTTTCTCTTCTCTCCATGAAAAATAGTATCATTTGCATGTGAAGAGCCATGAAAGAGTATGCAACCAAGATGTAGGAAAAAAGTCTACTATAGGCATATCAGGTGTTTGATTAATAAAAATTTAATGCTTTTCCTCAGATTTTGTGATTTTTTTTTACATTTAAAGAACTCTGTGTTCCCCTGTGATTTATTTTCTCATTAAAAATAAACATTCACTTTTAGACTTAATTGTATTTTTGCAATTTTGCATTCTTTTTTTTTAAAGGCTCCACAAAATGTAGACTTACCCTGTGGTAAATGTTGTAATATTCATTGGAACTAGGTTTTCCCAAACATTTTCAAAAATGCCTCAGTATTTGATGTTTTCTGGGGAAGCATCATTTACCTCTGTCCTGGGGTTCCAAGTTTTTTCCTTGCAAGTATATTTTTATTGGAATAAAATCTTATATTTTACAATGTTTACATCTTTCTCAATGTTGAAGTTGTCCTTTTCTGATAATCTATTATATTTTTTTCTTTTTTAGAACTAATAGTTCATATCCCACAAAAGAACAAAACTAACATGTTCATGTTCATAGTAGAATCATAAAATGATATCTAAACAATGATCTTCATGATTTGAAGGTTCTACATAAAAGTATAAAGAGCCGCTAATGTATTGCTGGGAATGTTTGTCCTTCTTTTACACATGCTTTTTACAACTTAAAGCATTTCTAAACATCAGTGCCTACGAAATCCTAAATATAATAGAGTATTTGAGAACTTCTCATTGAAGGGGTACTGATTATTGATGCATGTTTCATTAGCAATAGATTTATTGCCCTGCAATAATATTAATGTTTAGAATCCCTTTGTACTAGTTTGTTTCTATTTCAACAAGACTTCAAAAGTAGTTATATTTAAAGAAAATGTGGTACATATACACCATGGAATACTATGCAGCCATAAAAAATAATGAGATCATGTCCTTTGCAGGGACGTGGATGAATCTGGAAACCATTCTCAGCACACTAACACAGGAACAGAAATCCAAACACCGCATGTTCTCACTTATAAGTGGGAGTTGAACAATGAGAACACATGGACACAGGAGGGGAACAACACACATCAGAGCCTGTAGAGGTGGGTTGGGGGAAGGGAAAGCATCAGGACAAATACCTAATGCATGCAGGGGTTATCACCTAGGTGACAGGTTGATGGGTGCAGCAAACCACCATGGCACATGTACACCTATGTAACACACCTGCATGTTCTGCGTATGTATCCTGGAACTTCAAGTAAAAAACTTTAAAAAATAAGTAGTTATCTTTATATTTATTTCCTAGAGACCAATATCTGAGGAAGTGGATATGTATTTGTATATATCTTGATAGTATATGTTTAGCAATCACCTATGAATTGATTATTGCAGAGTGATTTGTTTTGCTTTTCCTACTATATTGTCATACCTGCCTCAATATTCTTGAACATAGTATAAGGTGTCTGAGCAGGTTCATCAAGGTTCTTCTGAGAAGGTGTCAAGCAGCTTTGCCTCTGTGTATATAACCATTTTTCAAAAGTAAACTTAGTAGAAGACACGAAATATATTGTAATGTCATGTTTTGAATTGTTGATGGGATAGGACAGTGACCCAGAAAATAACTGTTTGCTCTAGTTCTACAGTATCCAGTGACTTATGGATATTGTCTTCAGTGGCTTTCACAAGGTCAAGGTTGTAGGAGGATCCACAAGTCCAGAGCCATGGCCACTGCTTGCACCCCTGTTCCTAGCCCACCATCTTACTGATATGTGCTGATGGTCACAAGACTGAGGACAAGGGGCAAATAGCCTCTTGTTTCTACAAGCACAAATGTATCCCTGCTAATGACAGGTTCATTCATGATCTACCTACTTGGGCCTGGAAAATGGCAAATCTGCAGCATCAGCTCCATAAATGGAGGAGAGTGTGTTATTGTAGACACCAATTAGTGGGAAAAGGAAGAATTGCTAGTTTTGGAAGCAGTTTGTCATTTTGAAAATTAAGCTTGGTAAACAGGGTTACACAAAAAGCAGTCCTGAAATACTACATCACTGTCATGCCCTGGCATGTTTGGAAATATTTCTGCTTTTGTGAAATTGTACATCATGCTAGGTTTACTATACTTATATCTCGTATTCCGCATGACAATTGGCTAAAAGTTAAAAGACTCTGTGTAGTAAAGCCAAAATTCCATATATATATATATTATATATGTATGTATGCCAAATAAAGCATATTTACTTTGAGTTGTATTTTATCATGTGTGACAGCAATGGATTCCAGCTAGACACAGAGTATATTTTTCCCTAGTCCTGATGTTCTTTAATCTTAACACAGCAACAGATTGCAGGATTTATTTCCCCCAGTAGAATCTACTGCAAGTTAGAACCACTTTGTTTTCTTGAATTCCACTTACAGCAGTACTTTGTCTTACGAAACGAAGCTGGAATTGAGTGGGGTTGTGCGGGGTGGGGGAGAGCACATCTTGGTGAACTATATAGTCCTTGGCAAAAGCGGTTTCCACCCAGGGCTGATACAAATCAAGATGGGAGTATGATCCTTCATATCTAATTGATAAAAGATTTCTCAGTGCACCCTATGAGTCATTGGCTCCCATAAATGAAAACAGGGGCTCGTGTGGCATTGCAAGGCAGTGAAGTCTCCGGACTAGCATGAGTAATTACGGAGCAGTTTCATCCATAGGGCAAAGGAGCTCACAAACAATTTAGGAGAAAAAAAATGGTTTGTTACATATTGCCTTTGTCCTTGTAAAAATCTGTTATTTCATACAGGGCATTTTACTACATTCCTAATACGATGACATCATGTAGCTGCATTTTGGGGGTGTGTTTAAAGACCAGTGCTTTTAGCAGCATAAAGTCAACCGGAGCCCATGTAATTCAAACTTTGATTTTAATTCTCTTAGATGTTTGTGTACGTATGCCAAATTTGATGTCATTTTGAAAACTTGCATTTTAACGAGTATTTATTTATTTAAATCGATTATTGGAATCTCAGGTTTTTGACGGTGTTGGTAGTTTTTAGTTTTCAAGCAGATGACAAAGTATTCCGTGAGAAGCCTTCCACCCCTACCCCTACAGCATACAAAAGAACTCCTGTGAATTTGAATTTCATTCACTAATTCATAATAGAGCTCTTATCTATGACAATAAATGTGTTGATTTTTATTATATGTTTAGTGAACACACTTAGCCATGGAAAACTGAAATACGAGCCATGATGGGATGTTCTTTATCATTTCAAATAACAACATTTTGGTCATAAGTAGAATGATCAAGTTGGCCATTTGTGACTATGGGTTTAGCTCACTAGATATTGGCAACAAAGAGAGGTAAAAGTGTTTCACACCGAAGCATGTAAATGACAGGTGTCTTACTTATTTTCACAAAAACAAGCACAACTTTGACAGGCAAGGATTTCTCAATTTAAATTTCAGTTTCCATTTCATTTCCCCCTGTAAAGGATAAGGTTTTTTTATTTTGGCTACCTATGCTTAGGTACTTTTGAAGCTATGAAAATGAATGCTTGGATAGGAAAACACCATCTTTTTAAAAAAGTAATTCAGTCCTCAACATCTACATTGAATTATAGGTGGATCTTGCTTAACTTACACTAAAATGTGGAAGCACCTGTATTATTTGAGATAATTTAATATAGTATAATTAATATAGCGTATCAATATAGTAGTTCATTTACATATGTGTAATTTTCATTACAAGGTTTCATTTGTTCTGTTAAGGATATAAATGTGGAATGAAAAACATTTCTATACAGCGAGGTGAAGGCCATGTGTTTTGCATAAGTGGATAGTCACCAAATAAAGCCGTCTTTGGAAGCATGCTGTTAACATGACGTTTACCACCTCTTCACTTGTAGCTTGAACCTGCTCCTGCCACCACACTGAGCGGAAAAAAGAAGGCAATGAGAAAGGAGAAAAAGCAGAAGTTGTTCTCACCCCTTGCAGAATACCTGCAGTAGCTCTCTTTTTCCTTCTTGCATTTTGGCTTTGAACCCCTTGAGATAACAACAAATGGCCTTAGTCATTATGTTTTGCTCTATTTTGCCTTTGGAAAAACATTGCCATTTTCTGGTGGAAAACACAGTTTGTAACCATCTGTAATAGAAATCAATATGAGTGTTTAGGAATAAAAGCCAAAAAAACCCAGGGCTAGGGCAGGATAGATGACACCTCCAAAGTGGATAAAATTGATACTGATCTGTGTGGTCCCCTCTCCTTGCATTTCATGATAAGAGCTAAAATTAAATATACATAAAGGGTCATGTACCTATAGACCAACTTGAAGTCTACTGATTCGTTGTAATCCTTTGTTGCTTCAATGCCTTTATATCCACTATGGAACAGAAGTATTTGAATATTCAATCAATTTTGTCTGAATAATTCATCCTAAGGACATTTTATTACTAAATAGACCATATTAGGATAAACTCTCACATAAAATGTGATCTCGTGACAGAGGGAAAATGCAAGTGGCACCGTTAGGCTCCCACAAAAGTCATGGTCAGTAGCGTCGTTTGTACACGTGTAGTGAAGTGATATTTGGGAGCTGAACATAATAGCCTTCATCTAGGGTGATATGTTGGCTTTGCCTGCTGCTGCATAGGGAAGAAAACCAAAGCAAGATGGGTGTGGAGCAAGGTTGGAGAAGGTGGCCGTGACAACAGATATGATTCATCCCTTGAGTTAATCCCAAGAGTCCAACTCAATTCAAAATATCAAGTAGCCTCGTCAATGGGTACTGGTGCCTGTTTGAGCCAACAACTAGGAGGGCGAAGGTGAAGATCAAAGTGAATGAAAGGACACCAGAAACTAAAAGTCTACTTCTGGAGAAAGAAAATTTGGAAGGAGTTTATTGAAAAAAGATGACCCTTTTCTACCATTCAACTGACTGGGAGTCAAGAGCGGACTTCTGAACTTGGGGAAAGCTGTAGCGAGCAGTAGGTGCTATCTGTAGTTTAGACAGGGAGGCACCATGTTCTAATTGTGCTTTCTTAAATTCTCTGTCTGTTTAGCATCCATTCATCACAGGGTCAATTCAATTAACTCTATGTTATTATCTTCCTGTATTCTTGATGCTCTGGTATTTGCGGCCCTGCCAACTGGCCAGGACTAGCCAAATTTGAGAGATAGCAGAAGTCTCCCCTGAGCGCCTGCCTTTCAGATGCAAACCAACAAATCCAGAGTTCACACCCCCAACCGTCTTTTTAAATCAAACTCTCACATACTGTGGTGGTTAATACTGAGTGTCAACTTGATAGGATTGAAGGATGCAAAGTATTGATCCTGGGTGTGTCTGTGAGGGTGGTGCCAAAGGAGATTAACATTAGAGTCAGTGGGCTGGGAAAAGCCGATCCACCCTTAATCTGGGTGGGCACCATTTAATCAGCTGCCAGCACAGCTAGGATATAAGCAGGCAGAAAAACATGAAAAGATCAGACTGGCTCAGCCTCTCAGCCTACGTCTTTCTCTCGTGCTGAATGCTTCCTGCCCTTGAACATTGGACTCCAAGTTGTTTAGTTTTGAGACTCGGGCTGGCTTCTTTGCTCCTCAGCTTGCATATGGCCTATCGTGGAACCTTGTGATTGTGTGAATTAATACCCCTTAATAAACTCTCATATATATCCTATTAGTTCTGTCCCTCTAGAGAACCCTAATACACATATCAAGCCAATATTACCCTGGTCTATCAACTCAGGTCCAGGAATCACACAAGCAGGGACAGTTCTTATACCCCAGAGTCCACCAGGATGATTCAAACGACCCATTCCTAAACTGCTTGCCCTGTCCTGTCCTGTCCTGTTCCTATGGAAACTCCCAAAAGGGCTCTGGTCTGGGCTTTCCCCTTGCTCCTTCTGCACCCTGACCCAAACTAGTGCTTCCCCATGTGGTCCTGCAGGGTGCAGCTGCCCTTTCCTCTTGGGAAATACAATAAAATTCTTCTTTCAATCAATGGCATTAGCTTCTCCATGGTGTCACTCAGTCAACTACATCAATTAAAATCCTGTGGGTACATTTTGAGACATATAGGCTTATTTATGTAGTGAGTGGGCAGGGAACAAGAGTACTTCTCTTAGGCTCTATTTACCAGTGGTTGGAGGGCTCCTAAGGATCTCTCTTGGCTCAGCACAGAATGGGCCAAGCTTAGATGTCATCACTATGGGAAGTTGTGGCTGTTTAGAGCAGGCAGAGACAAAGAAATGGCTAAATGGTATCAATATCCAGCAGCAGTCCCTGTTCAGCAAATATAGACAAGGAAACCAAATTTATATAAGGAGACCTGTTTTAAGAATACCTTATCCTTTTTCAAAGTCCAAGTCTACTGTTCGTTAGTTAGTCTTTAGTCTCAATTCCATGGCTTAGTCTATAAACACGTACTTGCCAAGCTAAGCGCTCCGGAGGCTGAAAGCAAAGGCATAGCATACTTTTTACATTCGAAGGCCATACAGTCTAACTAGTAGCAAAACCATTTGTGTTAGTCTGGGTCTCCTAGAAGTAGAGGCCAAGATGGGATGAGATGTGCAAGAAATGTATTGTACATTTCCACACATCTTGCGAGTAGAGACACTGGCTGCTTTTGCGTTAGGCTGTCTGTTCATGCATGCTTACGTAGTGAATACCCTTGGGGAATAAAGATCATGTCTCCTTCCAAAGCAGCATAGGAAAGGTTTTTTACTGTCCAGGGTAATAAAAATAATACCTTTCTTCAAGGTAAAGATTAAGCAGGCTTGATGCTTATTAGAAAAGATTCAGGTTCCCAAGCTTGGGGAACCTCTCCCATAAAAAGAAAAATAACCCTCCCTCCCCTACTGCATGTAGGGGCATCACCTGGCCCTTTTGGGGCTTAGATAAGTATGGCAAATGCTGATACTCTGGCTGCTGGTATTGTGAGCAAAAATATTTTTCTTTGATCCAAGAGATCCTTGTTTTACCAATATCCATGATGTGGATAACTTGCGGGCCGACTTGCAAGCAGAGTAAAAGTGTTGAACTCACCGGAATTTATTTTAAATTTTTAAAATTAATTAATTTTTTTTTTTAGAGATGGGGTCATGCTCTGTTGCCCAGGCTGGAGTGCAGAGGCATAATCATAGCTCACTGCAACCTTAGACTCCTGGGCTCGAGCAATCCTCCCGCCTCAGCTTCCCAACTATCTGAGACTACAAGCACGTGCCACCATGCCAGAATTATTGATAAAATACTTGTGAAAATAGGGAGGACACTGGCATAGCCTGGGACAGCTGTGAGGCCACCATATAGGTCTGTCTCTTGTAAAAGAGAGAGAAAATAAAGGAAGGAATGTTGAGTAGAAGAGTTTTGGACAACGTGTAGTTATAAGAAAGTATTTGGCAAGGCTGACAGTGAACCCTCCAACCAATGTCAGTTCAGAGCTGTCCCACCTCTAGTAAGAGTGGCTTGCCAAGTAGCCCTGTGTCATTCAGTCATTGGCTGGGAGCAGCTTGTGAGAAGCAGGGCTTTGGATCAAAAGTGGTGGTAGATTCTGGACATTGCAGCTGGAGACATCAATCAAGTACTTTCCTTATACTGATAGATTGAGTCACATTTTCATGGCTGCCATGTCAATTAAAAGTCCTCTGATTCCAAAGCTCCATTGTTTAAAATGACGTTGACCTCACCATAATTTCAAGAGTTCAGGAATTTGAGTACTGGGAATGCTTAAAGGATAGGTTGAAGAGTATGTTGGACAGAAGTCTTGATTATAAAAATTTGAAACCCAACTCACAGCACCCCAAGGAAAAGAAAATGTGTTTATGGTCTCATGTATGTAACTGAAGAATCAAAGGTGGTTGTGATATCTTTTCGGGATAGATGGGCTGGGAGGTCAGATGGTGTTTTTCATGCCATCTTCAGCTCTGTTTTCCACTTCATTGGCTTTTCCTCAGATATATTTCACATGCTGTTTCCTAGACATGTTTCCCTTATAGTTATTAACACTAGAGAAGAGAGAAACCCTCCTCTCTGATAGTGCCAGCAAAAGCCCTTGGACGGACACTCTTTGGCTCAGTCTGGATCAAATTCCTTGCCAAAACCAACTGCTTGACTTGAGAACACTATTCTCTGATTGGTTGAATTTAGCCATGTGTTTAGCCTTATGCCAGGAGAGGTGAGTAGAATCAATTCATAAATACCCAGCCAAGTGGAGGAGCAACACTTGTTAAAAAACAAACAAAATGATGCTGGGTAAACAAAGGTGTTCACTAAAGAGGAGGTTTTTCTTCTCAAAGCTTCAGTGATGGTGGTGATTTTTGAGATGGGTTGATTATGGGTGAAAAAGCTAAGAAGTTTGATGGTTGGCTGAGAATACAGTGCTTTAAAAAGATGTTGACTGAGAAAGCAGATGAAATCAGTGGTAGAGTGTTGAATTTGGGGCCCTTTCAGGCAGGTTAAATCCTGTAGATTGCATATCCCCTACATTGCTGTTACTCTTTGCAATACAACTTAGAACATCAAAATATATCTTCAGGCAGCATGCCTTCTAGGAATAGACATTATATGGAACATGAAAACCTAAGTAGATAACAGAATTCTAGAAATTCAGAGAGAGAAGAAATACTATGGGCTTCTCCCTCAGTATATTGCTCTTTGGGGTAGAAATGTTGTAAAATTTGTTTTCCAGAATATTTGAGTTCATAATTAGTAAGTTTGGCTCTGCAGAGTTTATCTTCAAATACTTGAGATTTTATAGTAGTTTTTGGATCCCAAGTAGGCTTGTTCTGTGTTTACCCCCTTTAAAGTTCAAGGTGTCAACTGACTAATCTGACGAATAAAACTCTTGGGCGTTATGCTCATACTGTTCTGGAAAAGAAACTTCTTGGGTGTGTATTTTACCTAGTGTCTTTCCGGAACAAGTCTCAATGTTTCTTTTATAACTAATTTGCAGAGTCAGTCGTGGTACTGAGTAAGACTAGCAGTTGGAATATCTGTGTCCTAGAACATGACTCACTGTTGTGTGTCCTTAGGCAAACCTTTATCTTTTTAAGTAAATGGGGTTAATAATACATTTCTTAAAGAATTAGCCAATCAATTGAGAAAATGCATGGGACGCTGTACCCAGCTAGAAAACGTGAGCATTGTCATCACATTGTTCTCAGGGATGGGAAATTCAGGCCAAAGGTGGTGATATAATGGAATCATCAATTTTCTTTCTTTCAAATTATTACACACAGAATGGAATCTTTTCTGCCTACACCTTGGATGACTTCTGCCCTTTAGCATGCTCCAAATAAGAGCTGGGCTTTTATAATTCAGAATTCAGGCAAACCTCCTCATCCCATGGTGGTTCTATGAAGAGACCCTCTTATACTCACTTCTCTTTGTTTCTGTAATTGTCAGTTTATTTCTTTTGAGAAAGAGTTTATCTCCCCATCAACTCATTAGTGATTTAATATGAAGTAAGCTGATTATAGGCAATCTGACCAGCCAGTGTTCACACTGCAGAGAAATCAAGCTAGTAAATGCCTTTCAAGAATACAGTTGACCTTTGAACAACATGGTAGTTAGGGATGCCAACCACCCTGTGCAATTGAAAATCCACATGTAACATACTTTTGACGTCCCCAAAACTTAACTAGGAATAGTCTGCTGTTGACCAGAAGCCTTCCCAATAACATAAACAGTTGATGAATAGATATTTTGTATGTTATATGTATTATATACTGTATTCTTACAATGAAGTAAACTGGAGAAAAGAAATGTTATTAAAATCATAAGAGATAATACATTTACTGTTCATTAAGTGGACATTATCATCATAAAGGTCTTCATCCTTATAGTCTTCACATTGAGTAGACCATGGAGGAGAAGCAGGCGGGGGTTAGTCTTGCTGTCTCAGTGCGTATAAGTGGAATTGAGATGCTTTAATCCATGGTGTTCAAGGGCCAGCTGTTTTTCTCCTGGACCTATCATTTCAGCTGATCTTGTTAGATGTTACATGTACAGTACTCCTGGGAGCCTGCATGCACTGTGGTCTTTCCAGAAAAAAAGAAAAAAAAAAGAAATCATGAAGCCATTATTTAGAAAGAAAGGAAACCAAATCGTTGATATCTTGCCACTTGGTTCTGAATCTGTTACTTGATTGGAATATCCCAAGATTCAGTCTGAATAAGAATGTGAGATATCATTACCAAAGGGTTCAGGGATTAGTTGGAGAAGGTAACTAAATCGTAAACAAAGAAGATTCACACTGGGTACCCAGTGAAATGAAGGCATTTGAAACCCATCCGAATCCTTTCCTTTTAGTCTGTCTCCAGGAGGCTAAAACATCTGGTGAATCACGTCAAAGATTCAATCAATCATTCCTGTGTTTGGATTTTATGATGCCAGACATCTGGATCAACTGAGTTTCTCCTTTCTTTAATTAAATCAACTGGATGTTTTGGCTTCCTGCAAAGTCAGCTTCAGTCTAAATAATACACATCATAGTCCTATGTCCTATTTGTACTCTGACTCAATTTTGATACATTTTGTTTTGGTTTTAATTTCTTTTAACATAACCCCTAGATTTAAATAGTTTTGCATATTGTATAATACTTTGGGCATTAATATGAAAGTCCTAATAAATAAATCAGAAAAACAAAATCGACTGTTTTACTTTTTTCTGGAAGGCACCCTGGATGTTGGCACTGATAAATGGAAGTTGAGAAGGCTAAAGAACAATGTTAAATAATTACACAGATAGAGCTCAGCAGAGATCAAAATATCCTCTCTGATGTAAAGACAGCTGGCACCGACAGTAATTTTAACTGTGTGTAACAAGAACACACAATTTATATAATTTATGCATTCCTAGGTTTTTGAGTGCATAGGAATTTGGTCTGGTTTTATGTTATTTTCAAATATCCTTTGCTTTCTTATCTGGAAAGGCTTCTGGGCAACTTAATGACTGGAGGAGATTTAAAAAGAGATGAAAAGAAACCATGAACACATACTGGTTTAATGAAATATCATATTTTCTAGGAGAGAAATCAAACCTCAAAATAGACAAAACAATGTTTATCGCTCTAAATATATGACATGGAACAACTGAAGAATTTTGGAATAACGTCTTATACCTTACTCCTTTATGATGTTTTTGTGGGGCCTGCCTAATATACAAGTCAAAAATGGATGCTGCTTTCTCATTTAGGGTGATTCTGTTCTTTGGTTTTAAAGAAATGAAAGACTAATAGAGAATGAAGTAATATCTTTGTACAATTGTAGTTAATTCATTGGTCTTTTGAAAGACCGATTAATTAGGATGTCATGATTCTTATTATAACCATTTGGGCCAAATTGGCTAAATATTTCGTATTTATGTTGTGAGATCTATGCCCAAACACAGATATCTAAAAGTTTTTACTGAAACTAGGCTGTATTCCTGCGAAAAGCTCCCTAATGTTAGATCTTCTTTTGCTAAGGTAAGACTTGGAAGTCCACTTTGATGTTGCTTTGCCAGATGTGAATATTTCTTTATACTTTTTTCTAAAGTTGATTTGTAGAAGTTCCTACTGCATTCAACATCTTGATTAGGACTCTTCAAGGATGCTGTACTCATAAATAGAAGATGCCAGGCACTCTCATGCACATTTTACATATATCATGTTTTAGTTAATCACAGCAAGCCTGTTAGGTAGGTACTATTATTAATTGCATTAAACAGAGGCTGACACTAAAGCTCGGTGAGGTTACTTGCTCAAACTTAAATAATTCAATTTTTGGATTAAGAGTAGTTTTTTAAAGATTGTGTGTATATACATAAACACAGATATTTATTGAAGGAATTTTGGAAAAACTATAATATTAAAAAAAAGAGGTTTAGGAGGGGGGCGGAGCAAGATGGCCGAATAGGAACAGCTCCAGTCTCCAACTCCCAGCACGAGCGACACAGAAGACCGGTGATTTCTGCATTTTCAACTGAGGTACTGGGGTCATCTCTCTAGGGAGTGCCGGACATCGGTGTGGGTCAGCTGCTGCAGCCTGACCAGCGTGAGCTGAAGCAGGGCGAGGTATCGCCTCACCTGGAAGCGCAAGGGGGAAGGAAATCCCTTTTCCTAGCCAGGGGAACTGAGACACACAACACCTGGAAAATCGGGTAACTCCCACCCCAATACTGCGCTTTAAGGAACAGGCACACCAGAGAATATATCCCACACCTGGCCGGGAGGGTCCCACGCCCACGGAGCCTCCCTCACTGCTAACACAGCCGTCTGCGGCGATCTATCCGCAAGGCAGCAGCGAGGCTGGGGGAGGGGCGCCCCATTGCTGAGGCTTAAGTAGGTAAACAAAGCCGCTGGGAAGCTCGAACTGGGTGGAGCTCACAGCAGCTCAAGGAAGCCTGCCTGTCTCTGTAGACTCTACCTCTGCGGACAGCGCACAGCTGCAGTCCATTAGGGGAAAGAGTGGGGCGCTGCAGACCCGAACGACTCTGTCTGACAGCTTTGGGGAGAGCCGTGGATCTCCTAACGTGGAGGTTGAGATCTGAGAACGGACAGACTGCCTGCTCAGGTGGGTCCCTGACCCCTGAGTAGCCTAGCTGGGAGACATCCCCCACTAGGGGCAGTCTGATACCCCACACCTCACAGGGTGGCATCACCCCTGAGAGGAAACTTCCAAAGAAAGAATCAGACAGGTACACTCGCTGTTCAGCAATATTCTATCTTCGGCAACCTCTGCTGCTGATACCAGGCAAACAGGGTCTGGAGTGGACCTCAAGCAATCTCTAACAGACCAACAGACACTCCTTCTGACTGTCAGACGGAAAACTATCAAACAGGAAGGACACCTATACCAAAACCCCATCAGTACGTCACCATCATCAAAGTCCAGAGACAGATAAAACCACAAAGATGGGGAAGAAGCAGGGCAGAAAAGCTGGAAATTCAAAAAATAAGAGCGCATCTCCCCTGCAAAGGAGCGCAGCCCATCGCCAGCAACGGATCAAAGCTGGTCAGAGAATGACTTTCACGAGATGAGAGAAGAAGGCTTCAGTCCATCAAACCTCTCAGAGCTAAAGGAGGAATTACGTACCCAGCGCAAAGAAACTAAAATCTTGAAAAAAAAGTGGAAGAATTGACAGCTAGACTAATTAATGCAGAGAAGATCATAAACGAAATGACAGAGATGAAAACCATGACACGAGAAATACGTGACAAATGCACAAGCTTCGGTAACCGACTCGATCAACTGGAAGAAAGAGTATCAGCGATTGAGGATCAAATGAATGAAATGAAGCGAGAAGAGAAACCAAAAGAAAAAAAAGAAGAAAAAGAAATGAACAAAGCCTGCAAGAAGTATGGGATTATGTAAAAAGACCAAATCTACGTCTGATTGGGGTGCCTGAAAGTGAGGGGGAAAATGGAACCAAGTTGGAAAACACTCTTCAGGATATCATCCAGGAGAACTTCCCCAACCTAGTAGGGCAGGCCAACATTCAAATTCAGGAAATACAGAGAACGCCACGAAGATACTCCTCCAGAAGAGCAACTCCAAGACACATAATTGCCAGATTCACCAAAGTTGAAATGAAGAAAAAAAATCTTAAGGGCAGCCAGAGAGAAAGGTCGGGTTACCCACAAAGGGAAGCCCATCAGAATAACAGCAGACCTCTCGGCAGAAACTCTACAAGCCAGAAGAGAGTGGGGGCCAAATTCAACGTTCTTAAAGAAAAGAATTTTCAACCCAGAATTTCATATCCAGCCAAACTAAGCTTCATCATGAAGGAGAAATAAAATCCTTTACAGATAAGCAAATGCTTAGAGATTTTGTCACCACCAGGCTGCCTTACAAGAGACCCTGAAGGAAGCCCTAAACATGGAAAGGAACAACCGGTACCAGCCATTGCAAAAACATGCCAAAATGTAAAGACCATCGAAGCTAGGAAGAAACTGCATCAACTAACGAGCAAATAACCAGTTAATATCATAATGACAGGATCAAGTTCACACATAACAATATTAACCTTAATGTCAATGGACTAAATGCTCCAATTAAAAGACACAGACTGGCAAACTGGATCAAGAGTCAAGACCCATCAGTCTGCTGTATTCAGGAGACCATCTCACATGCAGAGACATACATAGGCTCAAAATAAAGGGATGGAGGAAGATCTACCAAGCAAATGGAGAACAAAAAAAGCAGGGGTTGCAATCCTAGTCTCTGATAAAACAGACTTTAAACCATCAAAGATCAAAAGAGACAAAGAAGGCCATTACATAATGGTAAAGGGATCAATTCAACAGGAAGAGCTAACTCTCCTAAATATCTATGCACCCAATACAGGGCACCCAGATTCATAAAGCAAGTCCTTAGAGACCTACAAAGAGACTTAGACTCCCATACAATAATAATGGGAGACTTCAACACTCCACTGTCAACATTAGACAGATCAACGAGACAGAAAGTTAACAAGGATATCCAGGAATTGAACTCATCTCTGCACCAAGCGGACCTAATAGACATCTATAGAACTCTCCACCCCAAATCAACAGAATATACATTCTTCTCAGCACCACATCGCACTTATTCCAAAATTGACCACATAATTGGAAGTAAAGCACTCCTCAGCAAATGTACAAGAACTGAAATTATAACAAACTGTCTCTCAGACCACAGTGCAATCAAACTAGAACTCAGGACTAAGAAACTCAATCAAAACCGCTCAACTACATGGAAACTGAACAACCTGCTCCTGAATGACTACTGGGTACATAACGAAATGAAAGCAGAAATAAAGATGTTCTTTGAAACCAATGAGAACAAAGATACAACATACCAGAATCTCTGGGACACATTTAAAGCAGTGTGTAGAGGGAAATTTATAGCACTAAATGCCCACAAGAGAAAGCAGGAGAGATCTAAAATTGACACTCTAACATCACAATTAAAAGAACTAGAGAGGCAAGAGCAAACACATTCAAAAGCTAGCAGAAGGCAAGAAATAACTAAGATCAGAGCAGAACTGAAGGAGATAGAGACACAAAAAACCCTCCAAAAAATCAATGAATCCAGGAGTCGGTTTTTTGAAAAGATAAAAAAATTGACAGACCGCTAGCTAGACTAATAAAGAAGAAAAGAGAGAAGAATCAAATAGACGCAATAAAAAATGATAAAGGGGATATCACCACCGACCCCACAGAAATACAAACAACCATCAGAGAATACTATAAATGCCTCTACGCAAATCAACTAGAAAATCTAGAAGAAATGGATAATTTCCTGGACACTTACACTCTCCCAAGACTAAACCAGGAAGAAGTTGAATCCCTGAATAGACCAATAGCAGGCTCTGAAATTGAGGCAACAATTAATAGCCTACCCACCAAAAAAAGTCCAGGACCAGATGGATTCACAGCTGAATTCTACCAGAGGTACAAGGAGGAGCTGGTACCATTCCTTCTGAAACTATTTCAATCAATAGAAAAAGAGGGAATCCTCCCTAACTCTTTTTATGAGGCCAACATCATCCTGATACCAAAGCCTGGCAGAGACACAACAAAAAAAGAGAATTTTAGACCAATATCCCTGATGAACATCGCTGCAAAAATCCTCAATAAAATACTGGCAAACCGGATTCAGCAGCACATCAAAAAGCTTATCCACCATGATCAAGTGGGCTTCATCCCTGGGATGCAAGGCTGGTTCAACATTCGCAAATCAATAAACGTAATCCAGCATATAAACAGAACCAAAGACAAGAACCACATAATTATCTCAATAGATGCAGAAAAGGCTTTTGACAAAATTCAACAGCCCTTTATGCTAAAAACGCTCAATAAATTTGGTATTGATGGAACGTACCTCAAAATAATAAGAGCTATTTATGACAAACCCACAGCTAATATCATACTGAATGGGCAAAAACTGGAAAAATTCCCTTTGAAAACTGGCACAAGACAGGGATGCCCTCTCTCACCACTCCTATTCAACATAGTGTTGGAAGTTCTGGCTAGGGCAATCAGGCAAGAGAAAGAAATCAAGGGTATCCAGTTAGGAAAAGAAGAGGTCAAATTGTCCCTGTTTGCAGATGACATGATTGTATATTTAGAAAACCCCATCATCTCAGCCCAAAATCTCCTTAAGCTGATAAGCAACTTCAGCAAAGTCTCAGGATACAAAATTAATGTGCAAAAATCACAAGCATTCTTATACACAGTAACAGAGAAGCAGAGAGCCAAATCAGGAATGAACTTCCATTCAAATTGCTTCAAAGAGAATCAAATACCTAGGAATCCAGCTTACAAGGGATGTAAAGGACCTCTTCAAGGAGAACTACAAACCACTGCTCAGTGAAATCAAAGAGGACACAAACAAATGGAAGAACATACCATGCTCATGGATAGGAAGAATCAATATCGTGAAAATGGCCATACTGCCCAAGGTGATTTATAGATTCAATGCCATCCCCATCAAGCTACCAATGACTTTCTTCACAGAATTGGAAAAAACTGCTTTAAAGTTCATATGGAACCAAAAAAGAGCCCGCATTGCCAAGACAATCCTAAGTCAAAAGGACAAAGCTAGAGGCGTCACGCTACCTGACTTCAAACTATACTACAAGGCTACAGTAACCAAAACAGCATGGTACTGGTACCACAACAGAGATATAGACCAATGGAACAGAACAGAGTCCTCAGAAATAATACCACACATCTACAGCCATCTGATCTTTGACAAACCTGAGAGAAACAAGAAATGGGGAAAGGATTCCCTATTTAATAAATGGTGCTGGGAAAATTGGCTAGCCATAAGTAGAAAGCTGAAACTGGATCCTTTCCTTACCCCTTATACGAAAATTAATTCAAGATGGATTAGAGACTTAAATGTTAGACCTAATACCATAAAAACTCTAGAAGAAAATCTAGGTAGTACCATTCAGGACATAGGCATGGGCAAGGACTTCATGTCTAAAACACCAAAAGCAACGGCAGCAAAAGCAAAATTGACACATGGGATCTAATTAAACTAAAGAGCTTTTGCACAGCTAAGGAAACTACCATCAGTGAACAGGCAACCTACAGAATGGGAAAAAATTTTTGCAACCTACTCATCTGACAAAGGGCTAATATCCAGAATCTACAAAGAACTCAAACAAATATACAAGAAAAAAACAAACAACCCCATCAAAACTGGGGAAAGGATATGAACAGACATTTCTCAAAAGAAGACATCCATACAGCCAACAGACACATGAAAAAATGCTCATCATCACTGGCCATCAGAGAAATGCAAATCAAAACCACAATGAGATACCATCTCATACCAGTTAGAATGGCAATCATTAAGAAGTCAGGAAAACAGGTGTTGGAGAGGATGTGGAGAAATAGGAACACTTTTACACTGTTGTGGGATTGTAAACTAGTTCAACCATTATGGAAAACAGTATGGCGATTCCTCAAGGATCTAGAACTAGATGTACCATATGACCCAGCCATCCCACTACTGGGTATATACCCAAAGGATTATAAATTACTCTACTACAAAGACACATGCACACGTTTGTTTATTGCGGCACTATTCACAATAGCAAAGACTTGGAATCAACCCAAATGTCCATCTGTGACAGACTGGATTAAGAAAATGTGGCACATATACACCATGGAATACTATGCAGCCATCAAAAAGATGAGTTTGCGTCCTTTGTAGGGACATGGATGCAGCTGGAAACCATCATTCTTAGCAAACTATCACAAGAAGAGAAAACCAAACACCGCATGTTCTCACTCATAGGTGGGAACTGAACAATGAGATCACTTGGACTCGGGAAGGGGAACATCACACATGGGGCCTATCATGGGGAGGGGGGAGGAGGGAGGGATTGCATTGGGGAGTTATGATGATATAAACGTCATGCACATGTACTAGAACTTAAAGTATAATAAAAAAAAAATAAAAAAAAAAAAAAAAAATAAAAAAAAGAAAAGAAATTACTCAGAATGCTATTTTCCTGAGATAATGTCTGTTAATTTTTGGTGTATGAGCCTATATCCATATTATGTACATATATTAAATAAATACATCTACCTTTAAAACCATGGACTCATACTGAGTACACTATTTATAACTTTCTTTTTTATAATCTTAATTGGGAACTTGTTCCATATCATTTTTATTTTTCTATACCAGGGAGTAGCTGTAAGGATCAGTTGGTAAAAATCTTTATGATTTTGTGGTGAGTATAATCTTCATCACGACTACTTAACTCTGAGAAAGCAGTCAAACACATTGCATAAGTGAAAGGGTATGACTGGGTTTCAACAAAACTTTATTTACAAAATAAGCAGTGGGTCAGATTTAGCTCATGGGCTATAGTATGCTGATGTTTATTTTACAGCATCATTTTCTCAAACGTCACCAAGAGTAGTTTATCCCATGGCTATCTTATATTTAGTTATAGGCCTTATTTAGTTATTTAGTTTGTGTCTGCTTAGTAACAACATTGTGATGAAAATCTTATAATTAAAACTTAGTACACATTCGCTTAGTTTTTCTCAATTTCCCAGAAAAAGAATTTCTGAATCAAATGGAAATTCCTTTTATAAAGTGATTGACATGCATTGCCAGAAGCTGTCCACAGAATTGTAGCTTACGTCCTCACCAATGTTGTCAAGGAGGGTGTCTTTATCCGTACCCTTGCTATTAGGATAGTGCGAAAGTAATTGCAGTTTTTTATCACTTTCAATGGCAAAAACTGGAATTACTTTTGCACCAACCTTAATAACAATGCTTACTAAGGAGTTCTTAAAGTTTTTGTTTTTTTTTTTTTTTTTTTTTTTTTTTACCAATTTGATAGGCATAAAAGTATCCAATTTGGCCGGGTGCGGTGGCTCATGCCTGTAATCTCACCACTTTGGGAGGCCGAGGCGGGTGGATCACGAGGTCAGGAAATCAAGACCATCCTGGCCAACACAGTGAAACCCCGTCTCTACTAAAAATACAAAAATTCGCTGGGCGTGGTGGCAGGCACCTATAGTCCCAGCTACTCAGGAGGCAGAGGCAGAAGAACAGCTTGAACCCAGGAGGCTGAGGGTGCAGTGAGCCTAGATGGTGCCGCTGCACTCCCGCCTGGCGACAGAGGGAGACTCTGACTCAAACAACAGCAACAACAACAGCAACAACAACAACAACAAAATTTGATAGGCAAAAGCACTTTTTCAACTTGCATTTTTTTATTATGATTATTGAACATATTTTCTCTTTTCTTGCATGTTTAATATTTAACCATATATCAGCTGTTTCCTTCAGATGAACATAATTTTATGTATGAGGGAAACATGCAAATTTATTTTGGCATATTAAATGACATATTCATAGTTAGACTGACACATAAAGTGTTAAATTAACACAGAGGTGATATCAAAACTGTCCCAGTAAATCCTTGTTCATTTACTTTAAGGGTGAAATTAACTGTGCTTCTTTTTAAAGCTTGCTTCCTTTGAGTATTGTTCATAGAGTAAGAACCTATCTTTATTGAAGGTTTCTGCTCTTCTTTTCTCCCTCACTGTATCCTCTCCATGGAAGGCACTGTATCTGATTTACTGGAAGGCAACATTCTGATATCCCTTTATTCAGATTCTCTAAGTGATGAGATAAATGTGCTAAAGGTCCTAGTCATTGTTATGAGTGAAACTGTGTCCTCCAAAAAGATATGTTGAAATCCTAACCTCTGGTACTTGTGACTGTGACCTTATTTGGAAATAAGGTCTTTGCAGATGTAATCAAATTAAGATGAGGTCATTTTAAGATGTGGGCTGTAATCCAGTGTGACTGTTCTTGAAAGAAGTGAAGACAGAGACAGAGGGAGACAGCCATGTGATGATGGAGGCAGATATTAGAGTTACATAGTCACCAGTCAAGGAATGCCTAGGGCTACCAGAAGCTGAAAGAGACAAGGAATGATCTTCCCACAGAGGTTTTGGAGAGAGCTCAGCCCTGCTAGCATCTTGATTTCGAACTTCTAGCATCCTGAACTGTGAGATAATACTTTTTTGTTGTTTTAGGCCATGCAGTCTGTGGTACTTTGTCACAGAGACCCCAGGAAGCTAATGCAGGCATCGATGACCATTGACTCTTCGGGAGCTGGACAGTCCCTGGGTTCCACCGACTCTGCTCCCCTTCAAGTGGAGCTCTAATCAGAACAAACACTTTCTCCCTGATGGCTGATCTGCCCGTGACCAGCAGGTTGCTTATTTCAGGAAGGAAGGAGGAGGAAGCTCTTTGGACCTTGTGTCTGAACCTCTTTCTCCAACCTAGTCATGCCCCCATTAAAGCTGATATTTTGATCTCCTGTGCCCTTTCCTCCAGAAATCTTCAAAGGTCATGCCTAGGACAGAAAATCTCCAGAAGACATGGGCATACTGGCATTTGGTATGGAGATGCCTAGCTCTTTGCTTTGACTGGGGTAGCTAGTTTCCAAGTAGGCATGCAGATGATGTAGCTTAGGTTTCAGCAAGCGTGGCTTCCAGGGCCTCTGCAGCTGATGTTGACCAAAGAAGGCATACTTTGGTTACATCTGGTAAGGGAGATTTTTTTCAGTTTCATTGAAGTATAATTGACAAACATATTTAAAGTGTGCATTGTAAAATGAGCAACACAAGCTAATTAACATATCTATCACCTTACAGTTACCATTTTTTGTGTGTGTGTGTGTGTGGTGAGAACACTTAACATCTATTCTCTTAACAAATTTCAAGTAGGCAATACAGTATTAATAACTTCAATTGTGGTCCTTTTGCTACAGTCTCTTTGTTCTTGATTCCCAGAACTTATCTTATAATTGAAAGTTTGTGCCTTTTGATCAACATCTCCCCATTTCTTTCTCCATTCCTACCCCCAATTCCTGGCAATCCTACTCTGATCTCTTCTTCTATGAGTTCGACTTTTTAGATTTCACATATAAGTGAGATCATGGAGTATTTCTCTTTCTGGTGTCTGGGTTATTTCATTTAGCATAATGTCCTCCAGGTTTATCCATGTTGTTGCAAATAACAGGATTTCCTTCTTTTTTATGGCTAAGTAGTATTCCATTATAAGTGTATGTGGGTATATATACATATGTATATCTATCTGTATATCATAGATATAATTTTCTTTATCCATTCATTTGTTGATAGACACTGGTTGTTTCTGTATCTTGGTCATTGTGACTAGTGCTGCAATAAAGGTGGGAGTGCAGATATCTCTGCGATTCTGAATTCACTTCTTTTGAATATATACTCAGAAATGGGATCACTGGATCATATGATAATTCTATTTTTAATTTTTTGAGGAAACTTTATACTCTTTTTCATAATGGCTGCACCAATTTACACTCCCATCAATAGTGTACAAGGGCTTGGAAAAGGAGATTTTTATTTGTAGCTGTCTTTCCTCAAAACAGACAATATGTTGTAAAGGTTAGTCACTCATGGGAAATTTTTTTCTATCTATCTATCTATCTATCTATCTATCTATCTATTTTTAGCCAGGAATTTAAACTGTGAAGGCAGCTAAGTTTCTAATGAACCTCAGCAAACTTGTGCGCAAGCTTTCAACCTTTTAGTTAGTATTTATCATGAGTAGGTAGCACAAGGTGAGCTGCTCCAAATCTAGTTATTTGTGTCTTGTTTTGAACTACTCTGAGGGATGAGAAAGGAGCTATGGAAGGGTTAACCTTGTGAATTCATGAATGCATCAAGAAGAGTGGAGATTCTTATTACACTTCAGAGAAGTAATCTTGAATTGAGGAAGATACTCAGTGATATTATTAGAAACTCGAAAGATTGGAAGGAAATTAAAAAGGCTTATTCCTGGAACACTGTTTTTAGAAAAGCATACCTAGAAATTCCAGGAGGGATGTGATTGCTGTGTGTAACGTGCTTTGGTTTTAATGTCAAAACACAAGTGGGAGGAGAGAGAAACAAAGTAAGTTACACTGATTTAAGAGAGGCAGGTGAGAGACGTTCTTATTAGAAACGTTAACATCTTGGTAGATGGTACAAGGTACAGACTTGACTATTTAGAAAGGTAGCATCAAATGCTCTCAGTGATGAGGTCAAAGGGCCACAGTCTGGCCAGGGGACATGGGAGATGCTTCAGCATCACTGAGAGGTGAACAAAGTCAACCCAACCAGCAAGCATCATAGGCCATGACCAGTCAGCAAGATCCCCAGGGATGGGGCTAGAGGCAGAGCAGCAGGCACCAGGGTAGGGGCTGTTTAGTTCAGCCATTCAATTGCAGAGCCCAGGGATGTACAGGGTGCACTATGTGGATTCTGAGACTCTGTCTCTTCCTGTCTGTCATAGGGTGCTGTGTGTTATGCTCCTGCCTCATGTAGTTGGAGGCAAACTTAGAGAAGAGCAGGGGAGAATAAGAGGAACTGAGAAAGTAGGCATCTGTCTCAAGGAATTAAGTTACTGCTTCAAACCAAGTCAATTGAGTGGACTAAAGCGTAGTTTTTTCTTCCCCTCCTACCCATTAGATGGATGTCACAAATGATCAGATTATAGATTAGATTGTATTTTTCAGTTATAGAGAAAAAAAGTAACATTAAAATTTTTTCCATTTGTGTATAGTGTAAGTAAACTGGGTCTTCTAGTACACAGGGAGATTTTATTATGCAAAATATATATAACTTGGGTTTTTGTCCTCACCCAAATCTGTTGAAATGTCATCTCCAATGTTGGAGGTGGGGCCTGGTGAGAGGCGTGTGAATTACCGGAATGGATCCCTCACCAATGGCTTGGGCCATCCCCTTGGTGATACGTGAGTTCTCCCACAGAATTCACAAGAGATCGGTGAACACACAATAAAACACAAAGTCTGTAGCACCTCTCACCCCCACTCTCTCTCCCTTTGGCTCCTACTCCCCCATGGTCTTCTGCCATGATTAGAAGCTTCCTGGGGCCTCAACAAAAGCTGAGCAGTTGCTGGTGCCAGGCTTGTATAGCCTGCAGAACAGTAAGCCAGTGAAACCTCTTTTCTGTATAAATTACTCAGACTCACGTATTTCTGTATAACAATGCAACAATGGCCTAACACAGGGATTCACATACAAAATGGCACTTAGTAGGCTTCAAGAAGAGGCAACTCTTTTCCTGGCCTGACAGTTCCTAGACTGTATCCTAACACTATATCCTCTCTGTGCTCACCCTTCACTCCTGGACACTTCCAAGTGCTCTTCCTTCTGTTTTTTTTTTTTTTTTTTTTTTTTTTTTTTTTTTTTTGAGACGGAGTCTCGCTCTGTCGCCCAGGCTGGAGTGCAGTGGCCGGATCTCAGCTCACTGCAAGCTCCGCCTCCCGGGTTCACGCCATTCTCCTGCCTCAGCCTCCGAGTAGCTGGGACTACAGGCGCCCGCCACCGCGCCCGGCTAGTTTTTTGTATTTTTTAGTAGAGACGGGGTTTCACCGTGTTAGCCAGGATGGTCTCGATCTCCTGACCTCGTGATCCACCCGTCTCGGCCTCCCAAAGTGCTGGGATTACAGGCTTGAGCCACCGCGCCCGGCCCCAAGTGCTCTTTCCTTCTTAGGCTAATCCAGAAATAGGACAGGAACACATTTTTAGGCTACTACCTTCCCTTCTAACCCTCCCTTTGTCCAGCTTTCAAAAGTCTGGCTGTTAGTGAGGCCACAGGGATATGCCTGAATCTCAAGGAAATGATCTGCTCTGTGCTTAGGATCCTAATTTGTGATGTAGGCCTGGCCTCTGGCTGGAGCTGGTGAGTCTTTGTTCATTTATTCTTTCATTCAATAAATAGACTGTCTGAGCAGTGGTATTGCACTTGGGAAAGAAAACTAGACCACAATTTCCCCTCATGAAGCACCCAGTCTGAAAAATAAACAAGCAGCAACAGCAACAGAAGAAAAATGGGAAATTAAACAGGTATTCTCCACACCCAAACTGTTTTAGAGGTTCAATATAGGAGAAGAGCACTTGGCAAAATATGAAAAAAATGAAATTATTTATTTGGGTTGAACTCTCTATCATTGCTGGGTGAGTGGGGCTTTCTAAATGTCTTTAGCAACAAGATACCACGAAAGAGAGAAAGAACACTTAGCAAAAATGAACTTGTTCAATTTTCTATACCCTTGACTGAACACAAGACTTTCTTATATAAAGAACTACTTTATACAATAACAGTGAACCAAGTAGAGGATGGCATGGAATAACATAAATCTCTCCCTCAATTTGGAAAAAAGAAAAGGATTTTTCCTGTTGGTTTGTGATATGGTTTGGCTCTGTGTCCCTACCCAAATATCTTATTGAATTGTAATCCCCGATGCTGGAGGTGAAGGCTGGTGGGAGGTGATTGGATCATGGGGGTGGTTTCTCATGGTTTAACACCATCCCCATAGTGCTGTTTTATGAAGAGTGCTCACAAGATCTGGCTGTTTAAAAGTGTGTGACACCTCCCCCCACTCTCTTTCACCTGCTCCAGCCATATAAGACGTGCCTGCTTCCCCTTTGCCTTCCATCATGATTGTAAGTTTCCTGGGACCTCCCCAGCCATGCTTCCTGTACAGCCTATGGAACATTGAGCCAATTAAATCTCATTTCTTTATAAATTACCCTGTCTTAGGTAGTTCTTTATAGCAATGCAAGAATGAACTAAAACAGTTTGTGTTGTCATCTTTGACTACCATGGAAAAAACATGTTTATACACAATAGGGAAATGAACTCCAAGTACATCAGAATTCATCCAGGAAATGAGCACAACATGTGGAACTCAAACTTGCCTTCATCTTATTTCCCAGTCCTTTGCTGTTTTGCCATCATTGGCTACCCGGTTTCATCAACATTGGAGGCCCACTCAGGGGATCTTGGTGTCAGCAAGAAAAGATGCAATTTCAGTTAGGCGTAAACATGAAAATTTGTTTTAAATGTGTGAAATCACAGCTAATGGGATTCTGGGCATTTCTCTGTAATATGCGATGGAATTTATAATAAGATGCTTGGACAAAACCATGCTACTGGAACCACTGGGCTCCCAATTTATAAATAAAAATCTAAATTAAATATGAAGATGCTTAATAAGAATGCATGTATACTGTTTCAGAGCTTAAATTTCTATTTAATAATGTACTGTGAATCTGTCACTCTCAGTAAATACATATCTACTTTTTAAAAAAATGTTTTTGAGACAGAGTCTCTCTCTGTCACCCAGGCTGTAGTGCAGTGGTGCAATCTCGGCTCATTGCAACCTCCACCTGCTGGGTTCAAGCAATTCTCTGCCTCAGCTTCCCGAGTAGCTAGGACTATAGGCACCCACCACCATGCCTGGCTAATTTTTGTATTTTTTGTAGAGTTGGGGTTTCACCATGTTGGCTAGACTGGTCTATAACTCCTGACCTCAAGTGATCTGCCCTCCTTGGCCTCCTAAAGTGCTGGCATTATGTGTGTGAGCCACCGTGCCCAGTCATATCTACCTTTTTAATGTAACAGTTGAGTATTACATTTTATGATGTAACTATAGTTTATTCAACAAATCCCTTAATTTTGGATGTTTAAGTTATTCTGATTTTTTGTCAGTATAAGCAACTGTGCAATATCTTTGTGTAGATACATATACATACATGTATGTGTATCTTTGAGAAATTATGTGATTATTTCCTTAGACTAAATTCATAAAATTGCAATTGCTGAATTAACGCATTTAAATATTTTCAATGCTTTTAATCTATGTTAAAAATTTAGTCTCTAAAAATTTTGTGTTAATTTATACATCTACCAGCTGTCCATGCATATGTCTCTATCCCTTACCCTTTCCAACACTGACATTTATTATTTTAATTTTTTTCAACATCTGAGAGTGAAAAAGGATGTCTCAATGTCACTTATATTTGCATTTATTTGATTTCTGTTAAGACTGATGACTTTTTAAAAGGTTTATTTCTTTATTTGGGAATTGCCTGTTCATATCCGTTGCCCATTTTTAAAACTGCTATATGTAGTAGGTCTAGTGGTGGCCCCAAAAAAGGTAACTCTAAGTCCTAGCCCCCAGAACCTGTAAATATGAACTTATTTGGAAAAAGGGCCTCTGTAGTTCTA
Organism: Trachypithecus francoisi; assembly: GCF_009764315.1. Classification (NCBI taxonomy): domain Eukaryota; kingdom Metazoa; phylum Chordata; class Mammalia; order Primates; family Cercopithecidae; genus Trachypithecus; species Trachypithecus francoisi. The sequence continues at coordinate 14,383,371 of NW_022681458.1, forward strand.
CTAAGGATCTGAAGATAAGATCATCCTATATTATTTGGGTGGGTCCAGAATCCAATGACAAGTGTTCTTGTAAGAGACATAAAAGTATAAGACATAGACACAGGGAAGAAGGCCATTAAACGGAGGCAAAGATTGCAGCATTGCAGCCATAAGCCAAAGGACCCCTGGAGCCACACCAGAAGTGGAAAGAGGCAAGGAATCTCTCCCCTAGAGCCTTCTGAGGGAGCAGGGCCCTGCTAATACCTTGATTTGGACTTCTGGTCTCCGGGACTGTGAGAGAATACATTTCTGTTGTTATAAATTGCCTAGTTTATGGTAATTTGTTATGGTGACCTTAGCAAACTAACATAGCATATTTACAGACTTTTTAAAAAACTGACCACAATTTATTTTAAGATTATTAATCATTTTTCTTTTATGTATATGACAAATATTTTGCTCCTAATTTTTTATTTTAAAAATTTTGTTTATATTTGTATTTCTCCATGGAAATTAAAAGGTTTTTTTTTCCTATGGTCTTTTAAAAAATGTGAATAAACTTTGTGTTTCAGAGCAGTTTTAGAGGCACAGCAACATTGAGAGGAATACAGAAAGTTTCCATATATCCTGTGTCCTCACCCATGCCTAACCTCCCCTACTGTCCTCATCCCATACCACAGAGTTCCATTTCTCACAATAGATGAACCTGCACTGGCATGTCATTACCCAAAGCCCATGGTTTATATGAGAGTTTACTCTTGGTGTCATAGATCCCATAAGTTTTGACAAATGCATAATGACAGATGTTCACCATTATGGTATCATACAGAATAGTTTTACTGCCCTAAAAATCCTCTGTGCTCTGCCTAGTCATCCTTCTCTTTTCCACCAATAAACTGATTTTAGTTTACCCATATCTCTCAATCATTTTTGTTAGTGTTTTTGCTTTTGAAGATATTTTTAGAATGTTTACAAATGTACCTTTAATTAAACAATTAATGGTTTTACCTATGACTTTTAAATTGTGGTTAGTTAGAATTTATTTTGGCATAAGGTTTCCTAGAGAGGAGAATACAACCTTCCGCATTTTGTTGTATGTTTTGGTATTTGTTATGTGAAGAAAGTTTATTTTCTTCACATAAACTTGATAGATATATCAAGTGAAACTAAGTCTATTAATGTAGTTATTGCTTGTTGGACTTTGAATTAAATTCCCATCAGTGATAACTATATGTTGAGTATGAAGGAGGCCAAAAGACCATTCAAATGGTTGAGCATGAAGTATGTCCATAAGGGACAGTTCACCTAGAATGGGGAGAGACTGGCCCTATCAGTCATTCCTTTTGGAAAATAGTGATGTTGGGTGCTACCTTGTCATCTCATATCTTTCTTGGATTTTCAGATGAGATACAGGCTGTTCCACATATTACCTCATTTCTAGAAGGCCTTCATTTAGTGTTTTAGTGTACTGCTACTCTACTGTGGTGTTATCTTCCTTACTCTACTGTTTTTGATAATAATATTAAACATAAAACAGTACTGCTCAAAAGTCTGGTTCATGCCTGCCTCATCCATAGCATTTTACTTTGTTTATTCCCAGCATTGATTGTGCCTGGAAGTAGATTCTATCTTTTCGGAAAAATTCCCAGGGGTCCATGTGCAACCTGCCTGTTCTCTGAGAGGTGGAAAGCCTTTCTGTCAAGGAGCCTTTATTCATTCACTATGCCATGTGTTTAAGCCTTGATATGTGTTTCACAATCCAGATCTAACCCCCTTATAATTAATGCCAATTCCTCCTAGATTCTGGTTTTAGGTTGACTATCAATCTTAGTTTTTCTGTGTGTCGTCAATGTATCTTCTTTTGCCCAGTGTTCGTTTGTATTTAATGAGAAGATGGGGGAGGCTATGCTGGGAACTGCTCACCATACATTTTTTTGTACTTGTCTCATGTATGTTTACTCCTAGAGAAACCTGTTTATATTTAACTTATCCTCTTCTAATTTCATAGGTTAAGTTTGGTCAAAACATGTTGGTTATATTTCAAAATCTTGTACTTTGATCTCTTTGAAAAGTTTGCAGGGTCATGCTGAGTCATTCACTAGAGGCTGGAGTTTGTTAATTACAAGTAGTTTAAATAAAATCTCTCCTAGGAATAAATGGTAGGAACAAAGGATAGGACAACAATGGTTAAAAAGGGGGCTAATTCTGAAGGATTTCCAGGTTGCTAAGCTATTTTTCTCCTTTTCAGTACTTACCACTATTGTGATTAAATTATTGTGTAACTAGTTGTTTAATGTCCTAGTGTCTCTTTTAATACAAACTCAATGAGAATAAAGGCTGTATCTGTCTCTTTCATTGCTGGATCTTCAGCATCTAACGTAGAGTCTTGCCCATAGTAAGTGCTCAAATCATATGTATCATATGAATGAATAAAGGTTACCACTGTCTCTATCCACTCCCATGCCACACCCCAAAAGACATTCCTCAGAGGAAACACTACCATTTAGCAGAAACTTTTTTTTTTTTTTTTTTTAAATTCTGACCAGATAAATGAGTCATGACTGACAATAACTTACGTGGCAAAGAGATGCATTTTTTGGACTCACATCCTGGGATGAGAAGTGCTAAGATAGAGATAATCAAGAAAAAAGATCACAATTATTTTAATTAAAAATTGAGGCTACCCTCAAAAATGTTTGTAAAGTTAGTTTAAAAAACTAAAATGTAGCTTAAAACAATGGTATTAGCCACCCATATGTGTTTGTAAAATCTTTTGGATATATAGACTTTTATGCAGTGATGGTCAGAAACATAAAGCCATTGCGTGGTTTTTCCAAACATTCTCAAATTATGGTCTAATGTCTTAAATCATAAGAAGTACCTCAAGTCTCTAAAGTAAGCGTCTCCATTTGGCTTGATGTATGTTTAGTCTATTCCTTCCTGGCAAAAATATTTTAGCCTAAGTGTCCGAGCATAAGGATGACAAAATGTTTTCTTTCCTACTCATTTGTGTGGTCTTGTTTAATCAAAATTATACATAAAAAAACTAAGAATTTGTTCAGGGGGAATATATATATATATATATTCACCATACATTTTTTGGTACCTGCCTCATGAGATCTGATATATATATATTTAGAAAAAATATATATAATATATTCTCCCTGAATATATATATATTGCACACACACACACACACACACACAGTTTACTTAGCATTAAGAATAATTCATGAAAGGAAAGATTTCTAAGTGAGAAAAAACAAGAGACCATTTCTTTTTTTCATTTACTGTTCTAGCTATTTAATACAACTTTGCCTCCTTTCATTTAGAAAAAATGAAAACCTTCCAAGAAAATAATTTTAATTTTTGTGAATGATTTTATATATAATACTTTAGCACTTTATCTCTCACTATTTAATAATACATAGGTGTGGATTCGTTTCCACTCTTTTGAAACTTTTCCACGGTATGCCTATAATATTATTCTTATAATGCTAGTACATAGGTAGATAGGAGGAAAACTGCTTTTAATTCAGAAAGTCTGTACTGAATTCTTCTCATGTGCATAATTTGTTACGGAGTATTCTAAGAATCTTGTAACATAAATACTAAGACAAGATGTATTCATGTGGAATAATTGTATGTCCCCATAAAGCAATGTGTGACAAGCTATTCTAGTGAACAGTTGAGATTTGCTACAGAAGTTTAGAAAAAGGAATATCCCAGGAGACTAGAAGAGATGGAGTTTGCCCTATAGTTTAAACCTAATATGGATCTTGAGAAGAGTAAGTTTAGATACAAGAAATGAAGGGGAAAGGCCATTTCCACTCAGGAAAACAGGATGAGCAAAGATTTTCAGTTGAGAGTGAGTATAGGACAGAAAACTTGAACTATGGTGAGGCTGGCCATGAAGGGTAGGTCAAATTCTGAAAGGTCTTGAGATCCAAGCTCCTGAGTTGGGAATCTAGTTTTTAGACTGTGAAAAGGGAGTTTTGTAAAAAGAAAGAAAATGTTAAAATTTAGTTAAATTTGGAAGCAACATATAGGATAAATGGGAATATAGAAGGAGTAGAGACAGAAAGAGTACATATGGTATATTCTAGAAGTGACAATTCTAGGATTACAGTTGTGGAAGTGGATGGAGACATATGATATGGTTTGGCTGTGTCCCCACCCAAATCTCATCTTGAATTGTAATCCCCATAATCCCCATGTGTTGAAGGAAGGACTCGGTGGGAGGTGATTGGATCATGGGGGCAGGTTCCCCCATGCTGATCTCGTGATAGTGAGTGAGTTCTCATGAGATCTGATGGTTTTTTTTTTTTTTTTAATACTTTAAGTTCTAGGGTACATATGCACAACATGCAGGTTTGTTACATATGTTTACATGTGCCATGTTGGTGTGCTGCACCCGTTAACTCGTCATCTACATTAGGTATATCTCCTAATGCTATCCCTCCCCTCCCCCCACAATAGGACCTGGTGTGTGATGTTCCCCTTCCTGTGTCCAAGTGATCTCATTGTTCAATTTCCACCTATGAGTGAGAACATGTGGTGTTTGGTTTTCTGTTCTTGTGATAGTTTGCTAAGAATGATGGTTTCCAGCTGCATCCATGTCCCTACAGAGGACACAAACTCATCCTTTTTCATGGCTGCATAGTATTCCATGGTGTATATGTGCCACATTTTCTTAATCCAGTCTGTCACTGATGGACATTTGGGTTGATTCCAAGTCTTTGCTATTGTGAATAGTACCACAATAAACATACATGTCCATGTGTCTTTATAGCAGCATGATTTATAATCCTTTGGGTATATCCCCAGTAATGGTATGGCTAGGTCAAATGGTATTTCTAGTTCTAGATCCTTGAGGAATTGCCACACTGTTTTCCACAATGGTTGAACTAGTTTACAGTCCCACCAACAGGGTAAAAGTGTTCCTATTTCTCCACATCCTCTCCAGCACCTGTTGTTTCCTGATTTTTTAATGATTGCCATTCTAACTGGTGTCAGATGGTATCTCATTGTGGCTTTGATTTGCATTTCTCTGATGGCGAGTGATGATGAGCATTTTTTCATGTGTCTGTTGGCTTTATGAATGTCTTCTTTTGAGAAGTGTCTGTTCATATCCTTTGCCCACTTTTTGATGGGGTTGTTTGTTTTTTTTCTTGTAAATCTGATTGAGTTCTTTATAAGTTCTGGATATGCGCCCTTTGTCAGATGAGTAGATTGCAAAAATTTTGTCCCATTCTGTAGGTTGCCTGTTCACTCTGATGGCAGTTTCTTTTGCTGTGCAGAAGCTCTTTAGTTGAATTAGATCCCATTTGTCAATTTTGGCTTTTGTTGCTGTTGATTTTGGTGTTTTAGACATGAAGTACTTGCCCATGCCTATGCCCTGAATGGTATTACCTAGGTTTTCTTCCAGGGTTTTTATGGTTTTAGATCTAACATTTAAGTCTCTAATCCATCTTGAATTAATTTTCATATAAGGAGTAAGGAAAGGATCCAATTTCAGCTTTCTACTTATGGCTAGCCAATTTTCCCAGCACCATTTTTAAAATAGGGAATCCTTTCCCCATTTCTTGTTTTTGTCAGGTTTGTCAAAGATCAGATGGCTGTAGATGTGTGATATGATTTCTGAGGGCTCTGTTCTGTTCCATTGGTCTATATCTCTGTTTTGGCACTAGTACCATGCTGTTTTGGTTATTGTAGCCTTGTAGTGTAGTTTGAAGTCAGGTAGTGTGATGCCTCCAGCTTTGTTCTTTTGGCTTAGGATTGTCTTGGCAATGCAGGGTCTTTTTTGGTTCCATATGAACTTTAAAGCAGTTTTTTCCAATTCTGTGAAGAAAGTCATTGGTAGCTTAATGGGGATGGCATTGAATCTATAAATTACCTTAGGCAGTATGGGCATTTTCACAATATTGATTCTTCCTATCCATGAGCATGGTATGTTCTTCCATTTGTTTATGTCCTCTTTTATTTCACTGAGCAGTGGTTTGTAGTTCTCCTTGAAGAGGTCTGAGATCTGATGGTTTTATAAACATCTGGCATTTCCCCTGCTTATACTCACCACTCAGTCTCTCCTGCTGCCTAGTGAAGAAGGTCCCTGTTTCCCCTTCCACCATGATTGTAAGTTTCCTGAGGCCTCGCCAGCCATGTGGAACAATGAGCCAGTTAAACATCTTTCCTTTATAAATTATCCAGCCTCGGGCAATATTGTTATAGCAGTGTGAGAATAGACTAATATAGTGGCCATTCTCTATTTGGTTGTCCAAATAGAAATGCCTCTGAGATGGTTGGAGATTGAGGCTGAAATTGCTCAAGAAGACAGAATGGAGACATAGATCTGAATGGTCAGCAGGGAAGCAATGATGAAAATGAAGAGGAATTGTAATGATAAAGATCTGATGCTCTAGATAGAGGACTAAAGACAGCTTTGGAGAATTTGCCCAGTCAGTTGCTTGGGGGAGGAGGAAAAAGTGGAAATGAGTGGTGGGAGATGGGAATAAAACTTAACGTCAGTCAAGTACAGTGTCAGCAACAACAGGTGTTCCCTGCCCATGATTTTTAAGTCAAGTCTGAGGACTACGAAAATACTTTGAATCTACCAAAAAGAAAGCGGCTGGACGTGGTGGCTCACACCTGTAATCCCAGCCCTTTGGGAGGCTGAGGTGGGTGAATCACGAAGTCAAGAGATGGAGACCATCCTGGCCAACATGGTGAAACCCATCTCTACTAAAAATACAAAAATTAGCTGGGCATGGTGACTTGCACCTGTAGTCCTAGCTACTCAGGAGGCTGACGCAGGAGAATTGCTTGAACCTGGGAGGCGAAGATTGCAGTGAGCCAAGATTGTGCCACTGCACTCCAGCCTGCTGACAGAGTGAGACTCCATGGAAACAAAGAAAGAGAAAGAGAAAGGGAGAGAGAGAGAGAGAGAGAAAGGAAGGACGGGAGGAAGGGAGGGAGGGAGGGAAGAAGGAAGAAGGAAGGAAGGAAGGAAGGAAGGAAGGAAGGAAGGAAGGAAGGAAGGAAGGAAGGAAAGCTATTTAGCCTTTGTGGGGAGGCACATTTGGGTAGAAGAGTGTGGACAGAAGTAAGATTGCAAGGCACTGGGGAGAGAACTGGAGTAGTAGAGATGAATTAATGATTGCATGATGCTAGTTTAAGAAACATGGGAGGGAAAAGGATAGAGGCATGGGTGTAATGAGGGAAAACGGAAGGGTCAAGCAAAGACATTTTCAAAATGGGTAAATAAGTGAAATGTGCAAAATACAGGAATTTAGAGGAAAAGGAGCTTTTGAAGATGGCTGGGGATGATGGAATGAGTGTAACAACTGTGCACTGACGGGAATTGAGGATGCAGGTGCAGGGTTCGTTACCTTAGAGAAGGATGAAATGTATTTCACAGCATTCAAACACAGGATCTAAAGGAGGTTAGGTGAGGAAACTAAGGGCTTATGCCCTTATAATAATAATTATTATTATTTCAGAACAATAAGGGCAGGAATTTGCTGGCAAGAATAGAGTGGAGGAGTGAGGAATAGAAATATTTACATAGTAAAGTCTCATATATCAATCCCACATTTAATTTATGTGAGTATTACCAAATATGCTTTGGGAAAAAAAAAAAAGGCAAGGTAACACATGCCTTTGGTTTCACATGGATAAATTACTGAACGTGTTCTCCACGTAAAGCATGATTTAAGTTTTTCTTTGGCCATAAAATGAAATCATAGTGTATCTTGTATGGTGGACACTGCAATGTGCACCAAGATTCTCCTTCTGCATTGAAGAACCTATTTCCCCTGCTGCTAGGAATGCTGCCAGAAAACACTCTCACTGTCATTCCATTTTGGAGATTGTCTTGGCTGAAGAAATTTGCCTCACCCAAGGTCATAGCCCTTTCTGGATGGCCCACATCCAGTGAGTGATCCATATAGGGTGTAAAAACCTGACCCTCTCTGTCCAGCAGGGAATGAGTCTGAATGTCCAAGCTCCAGAGCTTCCCACAGGGTTTGCTGAATTCTTTATTAACATTGTATTCTGCTTTCATTCCTTCCTTTTAGCAGGTGCTGAAGAACACTTCCTGAACATCCGTTATGTTAATCTATGTTTGAATGGCTGTTTCTGGGGAAACCATCCTGCAACAGTTGAAAGGCTTATTCCTCCACGTGCAGTAAATGCTACTAGCAGACAGCTGTCAAATGTCAGTCTCCTTTAATTTGTCTCAGCTGAAGAAAACTTTCTTTACCAAGTCAGAGCTCCTTCTAGGGACAGCCCATGTTCAATGACTGATTGATGCAGCATCATCCTCGCTTTACCTTGGAACATTTCTGATAGGCCAATCACATTTAAATCTCTCCAGGGCATTAGCTGAAGCCCTAGCTGAGACTGCATTGAAACCCAGCTTTTCCTTCTGTCCAGTTCTCCTTCAATCCCTTCCCTTCAACAGGTGCGATTCCAAAGGCACTCAGTCAACCTTCTGCATGCTAAGGTCCATCTATGAGTCGGCTTCCTGTGAAAACTATCCTACAGTATCTTGCTATCCCATATTATTTTTTAATATCGATTTTTACCTTAGCAAAGTATTCCAGTAAAGGTTCATTGTTTTATTTGACCCTGGAAATAAATAGTTAAATATATCTTAATGCTTGGCCGGGCGCGGTGGCTCACGCCTGTAATCCCAGCACTTTGGGAGGCCGAGGCGGGCGGATCATGAGGTCAGGAGATCGAGACCATCCTGGCTAACACGGTGAAACCCCGTCTCTACTAAAAATACAAAAAAAAAAATTAGCCGGGCATGGTGGCGGGTGCCTGTAGTCCCAGCTACTTGGGAGACTGAGGCAGGAGAATGGCGTGAACTCGGAAGGTGGAGCTTGCAGTGAGCTGAGATCACTCCACTGCACTCCAGCCTGGGCGACAGAGCGAGACTTGTCTCAAACAAACAAATAAAAAAAAATCTTAATGCTTAATGCTTTCCATAAAGACATTTTCCTCCAGTGCTTACGTTTTTTTTTTTTTTTTTCAGAGCCTTGCTCTGTCCCCAGGCTGGAGCCTGGAGTGCAGTGGAATGATGTTGGCTCACTTCAACCTCCGCCTCCCAGGTTCAAGTGATTCTCCTGCCTCAGCCTCCCGAGTAGCTGGGACTACAGGTGCGCACCACCACACCCAGCTAATTTTTGTATTTTTAGTAGAGAGGAGGTTTTGCCATGCTGGCCAGGATGGTCTCCGTCTTTTGACCTCGTGATCCGCCCACCTCGGCCTTCCAAAGTGCCGGGATTACAGGCGTGAGCCACGGTGCCACCCTGCCCGGCCTCATGGTTTAGTTTTTAAAGGTCTGCTGATAATGCCACCTGGTTTAGGATATTTGTGTATAATATTTTTCTTCATTAATTTCAAAGATCAAAAACTCTTAACTTAAAGTTTATTTGAGCTTCTTTATATTAAATTAAATTTCTCGTTGCCTGATACCTCTACAGGATATTAATCAATACCTGTGCCTGGTTAGTCACAATATATAGAAGATAATTTCTATTATTCTTTTACTAAATACTGAACACAAATTTCTATCACACTGATAACTTTAGCTGAGTGTGGCAGAAATTGCTGGTTTCTCCAGTATCTATTTTCCCTTTATTATTTAGTTACAGATTTTTTTTTTTTTGAAAGGAGAGCATAATGCTACTTTGTTAAATATTACATTTCCCATTTTCTCTTGCAGCTACGTATGGCCATGTGACTAAATTTTGGGCATTTGGAATTTGAGTAGGAATGATGTTGAAATTTCTAGGGAAGAACAACTATCTGTTCTTGGATGTAGTCACAATTAAAGAAGATAGAGGAGTGGGCCATGTTGAGGATGACAGAACAAAACAGATGGAGCCTGGCTTCCAACACAGGCCACCATATTAGCCAAGACTTTTACATAGGAAAAAAATGAAACATCTATCTAAGCCCTTATTACTGTGAGTCTCTCTAATAGGAGCCAAATCAATTCTTTAATCCTTTAAGAATATGCATATCTGCAAGATGCTTCCTAATGTTATATTCATGTAATTAGTTGGTAGTTGCTTGCCAATAGGTTGGGAAATATAAAAATTCTTCTAAAATTATGTTTATTAATATGGGCTATATGTGCTCCTATGGGTAACTGATAGCTTGACAGAGAGTCCAGTTACTTACAGGATCAATATGACAGATAGTCCCCAAGTATTGACTTCACTCAGAGTTTAATAAAAAAAAATTCACAAATTTCCTGAGGTAAATAATTTTAATAGTCATACAGATATATACATTACATATATTTTATATATGACTATAAATATAATTATATAGAGATAGATGTTAAGGTATAACTCAAAATTATCATAATATTTTAGGACAGATACAAAACTTAAAAGACATTTAATGCTTGAGTTGTGCTACTTTCTACTGTGTTTACCATCCAGCCAGTGGGCTCATGTTCCCAATCCCTTTACTTTTATGGTACTTAATGGAGAAATTTTTGAAAAACACTTGCCTCTGCAGATATTCTGTATCAAAGTCAGGAGCTCTCAGGCTGAATCAAAATGATCTTTTCCTTATTTACATCAACGTTTAATTTTGTTCCACATGGGTTATAATACCATTAATTAAATTGATGCTTTGGTATTTTAGAAACATCCTATTTTGGGAATTTTAGAATGAACTTTTGTGATTTTTTTGACTTTATTATTTGAATGCTTCATCTACTCTTATTACCATTTAAAACAGAGGTCTTATTTATTCCAGCTCAGTAGTTATACATGACTGAGTCTGGCTCAGACCAGGGAGGCCAATTTATTGATTTTGGCCGTCCTTTTCCAACTTTGTTATTCAAACCCCTGGGTCTCTACATGCTAGTTTTTGAGTATCTGATAGTGTTTGAGGGATTCCAAGAAGCAGAATGTGAGGTGAGAAGGCTGCTTGGGCTCTAGTGAGTAATATAAATTTTGGTATAAAGTTAAAAATGCAAATATAAGTAGGTTTTCTTCCTGATTAGAATTAGACCTTAATGAAATTAGAGTATTATTTGGAATATTAAATCTAAGAGCTAACAATGGGGATGAAGAGCAGGACAGATAGTTGAAGATGTTTAATATAGTTTTGAACAAGACATGTTGGGGTAGATTTGGAATGCTGAACAGAACCAATGAAGTAGCTAGCACTTACAAAAGCCAGGTAGAACTCCTTTGCTCTGTGCCCTTATGAAATGGGTTTATTTGTGAAGGGGGTGGCAGAGGGGATGGGAGAATGCTTTAGCTCCCATACTTACCATAAGCAAGGGGTCCCTTTTCCTTAGTCCAACGGCTACTGGAATTAAAAAATTGGAAAACAGGAAGCCGTTATTCTATATTTGCACTTTCAGATCAACCTCAGAGCGCAGGCCTTATGCTGAGCAACATGAGTTTAGAGGAGCAAACAAATGGGCGAAGTGGCTTATGAAACAGAACAATGCAAAGCTGCCAGTGCTCAATTGTCAAAGGCCATGGAGGTTCCATTTGGAGCCTGCTGGTCCATTGATCACACTACTTGGGCCAAATCAGCTGCAGCTGAGGAAAAGCCTAGAAAACTGAGGTGCTGTGAAGGCAACCTTGAAGACTCTCCAGTTATGTTTTAGCAACCCAGGAACAAAAGCTATCCCTTAGCTAGAAAAATAGAGTGGAGAAATGACGAGTCATGGGGACCTCATCTGCCACGGAGGAGCTTGAGCAAGTGGCTGGTCTGCTCTGGGTCTGTTTTTTTTTTCCACTGCACGGTGTTTCTTGATGATTCAGCTAGGGTACTTGTCTTACAACCATAGACACCAATTGTGCCTACTTAAGCAGAAAAGCAGTTTACTGGAAATATGTGCCATCGTTTACAGAATCTAGGAGACTACTGAAGGAGCTGGGTGAACTAACATGTCCAAAAGGAAGACAGTTCCCAACATTCCCTCTTCTGGATGAATCCAGTGTTTGTACCTTTTGCTCAAGGATCAACTTTCAGTCAGACGGTTTGATTTGCCTAGTTTGGGTCACTTGGAGAAGGATGGGATGGGCTGTAGGCTTTGCTTGACAGACCCTTCAAACTGTATTCAATGAAGAAGACCCAGAAGGAGAGATGTATATTATCTTTGGTCACTTTCCAGTTAATTTACAGCACCATTCTGGCTTTGAGTGTTGGTAGTTATGTCATCCCGGGGAAATTAATTAAAATCATTTGTACCTCGCTTTCCTCATCTGTAGTGATAGTACTTAATTCAAAGAATTGTTGAGAGTATATATTGATATAATTCTAAATTTTAGGCTGGTGAGTGGAACATAGTAAAAATGTAATAAATGCTTTTTGCTGTCTCTTACTCTTTGGAAGGAAGGATTGCTATATGGTTTAGGAAATATCACGAATACCTGCAATTATGTTCTTCTGTGCATGGGTGGGTGAATGACTCTCTCATATCTCTCTATGCTTGTCGATTTCTGAATGTTTCATTATCAGTAGATGTTTATGAGTATTTCTTTAAGTACATGGTGCTAGAGATACAAAAATGCGTAATATGTTGTTTCTCCTTAAGGGAAATTGTAAACTGCTAAATAAAAATAAGGTAATAAGCACATTAAATATAAAATACATGTAATATTTTCAAGTGCTCTCAAAGGTTAGAGTGGTTATATAATTTTTTCAGAATTTGTTTTTGTTGTTTTTGAGACAGGGTCTCGCTCTGTTTCCTAGGCTGGAGTGCAGTGGTGCAATTGCTGTAGCATTGACCTCCCTGGGTCAAGTTATCCTCCCACCTAAGCCTTCTGAGTAGCTGGAACTAGAGGCATGCACCACTACACCTGGGTAATGTTTGTAGTTTGTGTAGAGAGTTTTGCCATGATGCCACTTGCCATACAAGCCATTTGCTCTATTTTTACATTCCAAAACCTTTCCCCTCAGTGTGGATTGCCTGTGTATTCTCTTAATTAATGGAATTTAATTCGGTATTAAGAAGTTAGTTATTCTTAACTTTAATGTAATACAATTTATCAGTCTTATATGATTATTTTCTGTGTCATATGTAAGATATCTTTGCCTACCTCGCCTTCATAAAGGTATTCATCTATCTTATTTTAAAAAGTTTTATTAGTTTGCTTTTTTATATTTTGATGTACAATCTATCAGATATTGATTTTTGTGTACAGTATTAAATAGGAGTCAAATACATTTGTTCCCGCATGACTATCCATCGATCTAGTACTATTTATTGAGAAGAGCACTTCCCATCTACACTGCAGTGTTACCTTTGTAATAAATAGGTGACTCTATTTATGTAGGTTCTGTTTCTGGACTATATATTTCATTTATTTGTTTATCCTTAGATAGACAAATTGATTGTGTTATCTTGATTGCTGTAGCCTCATAGTAAGTCTTAAAATTAGATAATGTAAGTCCTTTAATTTTGTTCTCTTTCTATCAAGACTATTTTGTCTCCTGTAATTCATTTGCATTTCTGCAGGATTTTGGACTCAGTTTCCATTAAAAACAAGCTACTGTTGGGAATTTGTTTGGGATTTTATTTAAATCAATGCATCAGTCTGAGGAGAATTGATACCTTAATATTAAGTTTTTCAGCCTATGGCATCTTTCTGTTCTATGATGTGGTATAGCTGTGCATTATGTTTAGGTTCCCTTTATTTTTTCTCAGCAATATTTTGTAATTCCTTTTCTTTTAATAGAAAGGGGTCTCGGTATGTTGCCCAGGATGACTTGAACTCCTGGCCTCCAGCTATCCTCTCACCTCAGCCTTCCAGTATTTTGTAATTCTTAGTGTAAAAGCCTGTAACATTTTTCATTAGACTTATTTCTAGGTAAGTGACATTTTTAATACCTCTGTGAATGGTATCCTTTTAAAATTTTTAATTCTGAATTTTTGTTGCTAGTATATAGAAGTTCAAATAACTTTTGAATAGTTACTTTGCATATGTCGTCCTTGTAGATAAACTTATTAATTCAAGTACTTTGTAGATTCTTTTGGATTTTTCACACATAATATTATGTTATCTAAAAATAAGGACAGTATTTTTTCCTCTACCATTCTGAATTTTGTTTCGTTGCCTTGGCTAAAGCACAATGTGGATTATCAAATTATTTTTATCCTTTAACCTGTTCATATGAAAAATTACACAGATGTTTTTATATTGAATTGTTGATTTTTAAATCACTCTTGCATTTCTGGAATGAACTTGATTTAGTGGTAATGTATGCATCTGTTTAATTTTTTATTGTGATATTTTGATCCATAAGTCATTGAAAATTATATTACTTAATGTCTAACATTTGTAATTTTTCTACCTAAATGCTTGCTTCCCATTTCTAGCTTAATTCTACAGTGTTTAGAGAACATATTCTTAATCATTTCAATTTTTTGATCTTAATGAATCTTGCTTTAGGGCCTAGCATATGGTCAATTTTGGTAAGTTTTCTGTATGCACTTGAAAAATAATGTATTCTAGAATTTCTAGGTACAGTTTTCTATATATTTTCAATTTATTCAAATATTCACTAGTTTTACCAATCTTTGGTCTGTGTCTTTTGACTTATCAAGAGAAGTATGTTAAAGATTTTTATTTTGCTTCTGTGTTTGTTGATTTTTTAAAATCATTTTCTGCTTTATATATTTTGAGCTATGCTGCTAGAAGCATACATACTTAAGATTGTTGTATATTCTTTTTTATTGACCTCATTTTCTCTAGGAAATACCATTCTTTTATTTTGTATGATATTAGTATAGCTACACCTGTTTGTTATAGCTACACCTGTTTGCTAATGTTTTTATGTGTTGTTAGTATTGGTACAGTATGTCTTTATCCCCTTAATTTTAACATCTCTGAGTCTTTATCTTTCAGTTGTACCTTGCAAACAGAATATGTTACTATACATATTTTTAATCTCTGAAAATCTTTCTATTTTCAATATTTAACCCATTTAAAATTAATGTAATGAATATATTTGGATTTATATCTACCATCTTATTATTTATACTACTTGCTCTATATTCCCTTTTCTCTCTGTTCTTGCTTTTTTGTTTTTTATTTTTTTATTTTATTTTTTGAGACAGTCTTACTCTGTTGCCCAGGCTGCTGCAGTGTAGGGCAATCTTGACTCACTGCAATCTCTGCCTTCAGGGTAGCTGGGATTCTCGTGACTCAGCTTCCCAGGTAGCTGGGACCACAGGTGTATGGGACCACACCCAGCTAATATTTATTTATTTATTTATTTATTTAGTTTTCAGAGCACATGGGGTTTCATCATGTTGGTCAGGCTGGTCTTGAACTCCTAGTTTCAAGTAATCCACCCACCCAGGCCTCCCAAATTGCTGGGATTACAGGCATGAGACAATGTGCCTGGCCTTTTTTCAATTTTTGTTTTCAAATTCACACATAATAATTGTATATATTTATGGGATAGAGAGTGATATTTCAATAAATTTATACAATGCATAACAATCAAACCAGGATAATGGGCATATCCATCACTTTAAGTATTTATCATTTCTTTGTTTTGGGAATATTGAACATTTTTCTCTTTTAGCTATTTGAAAGTACATGATAAATTATCGTTAACTATAGTCACCCTATAGTGCTATAGAGCAGTAGAACTTATTCTTCCTGTCTCGCTGTAATTTTGTGTCATTTAACCAACCCCTCCTTATCTTCCCCTCCCTCCACTCCTTCCCAGACTCTTATAACCACAATTCTACTCTCTTCTATGAGCTCAACATTTTAAGTTCCCACATATTAGTGAGAACATGCAGAATTTATCTTTCTGGGCCAGACTTACTTCACCTAACATAATGTCCTCCAGGCTTATCCAAATTGCTGTGAATAACAGAATTTCATTCTTTTTTATGGCTGAATAGTATTCTATTGTGTATATACACCACATTTTCTTTTTCCATTCACCTGTTGAAGAACATTTAGGATAATTCTATATTGTGGCTATTGTGAATAGTGCTGCAGTTAACATGTGTGGTACACATATTTTTGATATATTGATTTCCTTTCCTTGAGATAAATACCAAGTGCTGGGGTTGCTAGATTATTTGGTAGTTTTATTTTTAGTTTTGTAGTTCTATTTTTAGTTTTTTGAGGAACCTCCATACTGTTTTTCATAAGGTTGTACTGTATTCCCATCAAAAGTGAATAAGAATTCCCTTTTCTTCTCCTCCTCACCAGCATCTGCTATTTGTTGCCTTTTTGATAATAACCATTCCAGCTGCGTTGAGATGATATCTCACTGTGGTTTTAATTTTGATTTCCCTGATGATTAGTGGTGTTGAGTATTTTTTTTCCATATACGTGTTGGCCATTTGTATGTCTTTTTTTGAAACATGTCTATTCAGATTATTTACTCATTTTAAAATCAAATTATTATTATTTGTTATTGTTGTTGAATTGAGTTCCTTGTACATTCTAGATATCAATCTCTTATCAGGTAAATAACTTGCAAATGTTTTCTCCCATTCTACAGTCTTTGTTTCCTTTCCTGTGCAGAAGTTTTTAGATTGATATAATTCCATCTCTCTACTTTTACTTCTGTTGCCTGTGAAGTCTTTGAAGTCTTATCCATAAAATCCTGTGCCAGACCAATGACCTAAAGCATTTCCCTTCTAATTTTTTCTAGTACTTTTACAGTTTTGGCTCTTATATTTAAGTCTTTAATCCATTTTGAATTGTTTTTTATATGTGGTGAGATGTAAGGGCCTCCTCTTCAGCATGTAGCTATCCAGTTTCTCTAGCACCATTTATTAAAGAGGCTGTCCTGTACTTAGTGTATGTTCTTGGTGCCTTTGTTAAAAACCAGTTGACTATAAATACATTGATTTATTTCTGGGCTCTGTATTCTGTTCCATTGTCCTATGTATCTGTATTTATATCAGTACCAGGCTGCTTTGGTTATAGTAGCTTTGTAGTATATTTTGAAGTCAAATAGTGTGATGCCACCAGCTTTGCTCTTATTGCTCAGGATTACTTTGGCTATTCATGGTCCTTTGTGGTTCCATATGAATTTTAGGATTTTTTTGCTGATTTCTGTGAAGAATGTCATTGATATTTTGATAGGGATTACATTGAACTGCAGATTTCTTTGGGTAGTAAGATTATTTAAATAATATTCATTACTCTAATCCATGAACATGGGATATCTTTTCATTTGTTTGTGTCCTCTTCAATTTATTTCATCAATGTCTTACAGTTTTTCTTGTAGAGATCTTTCACCTTGGTTAAATTTATTTCTAAGAATTTTATTTTTATAGCTGTTATGAATGAGATTTCTTTTTCAACTAGTTTGTTATTGGTGTATAGAAACGCCCCTGATGTTTTCATTTGATTTTTTATCCTGAAATTTTACTAAATCTAGTGGAGTCTTATATACTGTAAATTAATTCAACCATTGTGGAAAGCAGTATGGTGATTCCTCAAAGAGCTAAAAGCAGAACTACCATTCAACACAGCAATCCCATTAAAGGGTGTATACCCAGAGGAAAATAAGTCCTTCTACCATAAAGACACATGCACACAAATGTTCATTGCAGCATTGTTCACACTAGCAAAGACATGGAATCAACCTAAATGTCCATCAATGACAAACTGGATTAAGAAAATGTACATATACATCATGGAATATTATGCAGTCATAAAAAAGAATGAGATTATGTCATTTGCAGGGACATGGATGGAGTTGGAGGCTCTTATTCTCAGTAAACTAATGCAGGAACAGAAAAACAAATACTACATGTTCTCACTTATAAGTGGGAGCTAAATAGTGAGAACACATGGACACATAAAGGGGAACAACACATACTGGGGTCTACTTGAGTGTAGAGGGTAGGAGGAGGAAGAGGAGCAGAAAAGATCACTACTGAGTACTGAGCTTAATACCTGGGTAATGTAATAATATGTACAACAAACCTTGTGACATGTGTTTGTCTATGTAACAAAACTTTACATGTACCCCCAAACCTAAAGTTAAAAATTTAAAAAAATTTTTTTTACCTCATTTGTACCTCATTGGCAAAGAGGTACAACTGAACTTCTTTTCCAATTTGGATGCCCTTTATTTCTATTTCTTGCCTAGTTGCTCTGGCTAGAACTTCCAGTATCATGTTGAATAAGAGTGGTTGAAAGTGAGTATCCTTATTTTGTTCCAGTTCTTATGTCAGTAACATCAATATATTAGCTGTGGTGTTTTCCTAAAAGGCCTTTATGGAGTTAAGGTATGTTTCTAACTTGCTGAGTTTTTACCATGAACGGGTGTTGCATTTTACCAAATGATTTTTGTGTCTATTGAAGTGATCACATAGTTTTTGTCCTCCATTCTGTTGATGTGATATATCACATTTATTGATTTGCATATGTTGAACTATCCTTGCATCACTGGGATAAATTCCACATGATTATGGTGTATAATTTTTTTGATGTGCTGTTGGATTTGGTTTGTCAGTATTTTGTTGAAAACTTTTTCATCTATATTCATCAGGGATATTGGCCTGTACTTGTGTTTTTTTTTTTTCTGTGTCCTTGTCTGGTTTTGGCATCCAGAAAAGGCTGGCTCTAGAATGCATTATGAAGAATTCCTTCCTCTTAATATTGTTTTTGGGATATTTTGAGAAGAACTGGTGTTCTTTAAAAGTTTGATAGAATTTAGCAGTGTTGCCATCTAATTCTAGAATTTTCTTCATTGGGAGACTTTTTATCCAATCTTGTTACCTCTTATTTGTCTGTTCAGGTTTTATGTTTCTTCTTGGTTCAGTCTTGGTTGGTTATATGTGTTTAGGAATTTATTCATTTCCTCTAGGCTTTCTAATTTGTTGGTCTATAGTTGTTCATCGTAGTCTCTAATGATCTTTTGTATTTCTATGGTATCAGTTGTAGTATCTTCTTTTACATCATTTGATTTTATTTATTTGGATTTTCTATTTTTCTTTAGCTAATGATTTGTTGATTTTTAAAAATCTTTACAACAAAACAACTTTTCATTTTTTGTTGATCGAGGCGGCTCGACCACCTGAGGTCAGGATTTGAGACCAGCCTGGCCAACATGGTGAAACCCCGTCTCGACTAAAAATACAAAAAATTAGCTGGCCATGGTGATGGGAGCCTGTAATCTCAGCTACTCAGGAGGCTGAGGAAGGAGAATTGCTTGAACCCGGGAGGCAGAGGTTGTAGTGGGCTGAGATTGCGCCACTGCACTGCAGCCTGGCGACAGAGCGAGACTCTCTCTCTAAAAAAAAAAGAAAAGAAAAGAAAAGAAAGAAAGAACCATAAAGGAGGTATTGATATTACTCATAAGGTTCCACATGTACATTCAGAATTTCGTTCTTACAATTGATAAAGAGAAAATATTAAGACAACCTCTCTCTTATAACAAGGTCTTGGGTTTTTTTTTTTGTTTTTTGTTTTGGTAAAAATCACATTATACATTTGAAGTAAGTTTACCACTTTTCATGAAGAAGAGTTTAAATATAGCAATAAGAGAGTAGATTCCTATGAAAGGCATTGGACTGATTAGAAAGTGGGTGCTAATAGCTGGTTCTGAATCTCATTAAAACAAATGAAAGACTTGGAATGTTTTCTTTTTTTTGGCAGAAATTATACAACCACATTGCAAGTTTAATGATTTTATGCTTGTGATTAAAACTTGAGTACTTTTTTCCTTTGAAGAACATAATAAATGCATGTGGCACCCATAATATTCAGTACTTCTCTGTCATATAGTGGGATTTCTGGGTGCTTAAACATATTAACTTCTTTGCATAATACTGCTGGGGAATAATTTCTGCTTTATAACTCCCATTGTATCAAGGAGAAAATGAAAATAGAAGGATTTTTTGTCAGGTCAGCGGCAGAATCCCAATAAAAAGTAAATCGCCTGTGAAACCCAAACCCAGGGTTAGGTTCCCCTCTGGGGAGCTGAGAACCTTTATTGGATCATCTGGATGACGGGCTCATGGAGTCCGAATCATAGCACCTTGCCTCCCTTTCCTTCTTCCTGTCATTTGGGACTTCTATGGGTGATATTAATTTATAAGAATCTTCATGCGATTCCACTTACATTTAATCTACACAAAATTAAAATCACAAATATTGTTCTCCATGAGCGTCGTAGAATACACTGTTGCTGAATAACTTGTCTCCTTCCTGCTTTCCTGAACATACCAGTTTATTAACTTTGCCGGTCCCTACGTTACATAGAGGCAAAATCAAAGTGAAATCCCTCACAGGAAACCCTCACCTTTTCTCATCAGTGGACCTGCCTCCCCATCCTGGCAGGGATCCTCAGAGCGGGGAGTCTGGTCCTCCGCTGGCCCAGGAGCTGGCCAGGCTCTGGGCAGCTGACATCGAGGATGACCCTGGTTGTCTGTCTCCTGAAGCCACAGAACGTTTGCTTTTGGTTTTGCTCGGTTGCCTGGCCAATCAAATAGATTACTGTTTTAAATAGCTTTTTTTTTTTTTTTTTCAACCTTGGCCTCTGAAGTCTTCCAGAATATTGGAAACCTGTTAAAGCATAAACATATGTCACGCAGAGCGAGAGGTAGTCAAAGAAATCACGATGGCAAAGTCAAAGATGCAAATTAAAACCCAGGAAGAATCAATTAAATAGGCACCAAAGGTCTGTTTAAATGATTAAATGAGACAGAAGTGCATCTTGAGATGAATAAATTACAGCAATGTGTGAGAAAAGTAATGAAGGGCTGGGAGGCTTGGAGGGGAAGGATGAATGAATAGATATGAATGAAGAGATTTAATAGAGGTGATATGCACACAGTGTCAGGTTTTGGTTATTAGATTGATTAAATATGCAAAAATGTTACCATAGCCTCTGGGTAATTGTACAAAACACCAATACAACAGTAAACTCCCACAGCTAGAAGAATAACAAAAGGAAAGCCGTGGCATTCCTCATGGTTCTGCCTAGCACGTGCCTCTCACTGTGTGGCTGTTTGTCTTTGCACCAAATGCAGTGTGTCCTAAAGCTCAGTCACGCTGCACTGAGCCTCCCAGTCCCCTTCCTCCCTCCTGGCTGGGTGCAGAGACTTGGGTTAGGCTACTCTGTAATAATTTCTGTCACTCTGTATGTTTCCCAAAATGCTTTTACATATGTATATCATGTCATCTTTAAAACCAGGTGAGAATGGCAAGTATGCTTGCAATTGTAGCTTTCTCGGGGGAGAAACCAGAAGGTGGAGAAACCTAGGTGCTCAAGATCACCTCAAAGCCAGAGCTGCGTTAGGACTGCACGCCCAGTTGGGCAAGTGGGGCAGGTCTTGCAGCTCTCAGGGTTACTGGCTAAAAGGACAAACAGGCCAAAATGCAAACCTTGTCAGGTTCACCAAACTGTGCAGCTTGTCATGGGGCTTGTTTACCTGGAGGCAGTGGTGTCATTTCCTAGTTTGCAAAGAGAAATTTACAGGTGGCCCCGAAATGAACTTGGGTCTCTTGACACTTCCTGTTTTGGTATCCTGCCCTAAGAGAGTTCTCTTCTTTCTCTTCTCCTACCCAAGTCATAGTCTTCTTTTCACTTCAAACCCACCAGCCTAAAAACACTGAAGTGTTCATTTATCTATCTCTCTTTTTTTAAATTTAAACTTCTTAAAATTTTATTTGTCCGTAAGTTATTGGAGTACAGGTAGTATTTGGTTACATGAGTAAGTTCTTTAGTGGTGATTTGTGAGATTTTGGTGCACCCATCACCTGAGAGTATACACTGCACCCTGTTTGTAGTCTTTTATCCGTCTCCCCAATCCCGCTCTTCCCCCCAGGTTCCCAAAGTCCATTGTATCTTTATTCTGCTTTTGTGTCCTCATAGCTTAGCTCTCACATATCGGTGAGCACATACAATGTTTGGTTTTTCATTCCTGAGTTACTTTTATCCTATGTAACCTGCAGTTCTGGTGACTGATAGTCTATCCCCACTACCTTAGGGTATGCAGTAGAAATAAACAGTAGGGAGGAAAAGCAAGCTGGATGGCACAGATAGTATGAACTATTGGTACTGTCCTACCAGGGAGCCCTGCTGGAGGTAAAGATGCAGGGGGAAAGAAGGGCAATATAGGTGATCGGGGGACAGTCAACAGACAGTCAGCACAAGGGCATTGGGGTAGGAGCTCTGCTGAGAATGCTTTTTATGTGACTACTTGGGCTACTCAATACCTCAGGTGATCTGCCTGCCTCGGCCTCCCAAAGTGCTAGGATTATAGGCGTGAGACACTGTGCCTGGCCAATGCTTTTTATTTCTACATTCAATAGTGTAATGTATGTCTCTCATTTCTGGTTTTAGTAATCTGAGTCTTCTGTCTTTTATCCTTGGTTAGTTAAGATAAAGATTCATTACTTTTATTGATATTTTCAAGAATCAAAAGTGGTTTTGACTTTTCTGCTTTGTATATTCTCTAGTTCAGTTATTGCCACTCTAATTTATATTATTTTCTTTCTGATTGCTTTAGTTTTAGTATGCTTTTCATTTTCTAGTTTCTTAAGGTAGAGGATTAGTTTATTAAGTTGAGATTTTTCTTTTTAAAAAAATATGGGCCTTTACAGTTATAAGTAAGAAGTAAAAAAGAAAATGAACTGGTTTTCTAGGAGGTGGAAGTCTTATGCTAATGAGGCTTGCTTCCTGAGCTCATTCAGCTTTGCATTCCCACTTGCTAGATTCCTGTTGGGGCAAAGGGAGACCAGGGGTGTCTTTCTCGAAAGGCAAGCTCTTCTGCACTAGAAGGGAAACCAAAGTTATTTACTTATGGCCAAAGAGAAGCATCATTGTCACATGTAGGACTGCACCTTATGATTTTCAGATTAACTACTCATGGAATAGCAGTAACCATTTTACCAGTCTTATTAATTTCCCAGCAGAAATCAGGCAGTTTTATTCTTTCTTGACAGTCTGCCTCACTCACTAATGATGCTCACTGTTCATTCCTGTCCTTGGTGCTGCATGTACATCAGAAGAGAAATAACAGGGAGTCTCCTACAGACTAATCTGATGCGGCTATTTGCAGAGGAAGCCACATAGTATTATTTAAACGGTTGGCTTGGCTGAGTAAGGAGGCCAGGCCCCAAGATCTGAGTTTCATAGCACCTTCCCTTCACAGTACTATACTTCCTGGCTGTCTCTATCCCACCTTCCAAGAAATTGGTACTTCAACTTCTTTTTCATCTTTTCATATCTTATCAGTGGAATTATAGGGTAGGCTGGAAGGCCAAGATATGCAGACACCTGGAGTGTTGTGAAGTGAGTACGTGAGAGATTGGGGTTAATGGGTCTTGAACATAACTGACAAAATTATCTATCTCTTTTAATCATTTTCTAGTTTTTTTTTTTCCCCCCAAGATAATCCTTTTCATGGTTCTTCACAGTTTTCTAAGGGCTTCCCCATGCACTGTCATGAAAACAACTGCATGCAGAAACTATTATTACAGAAAAACAGCTGGGAGAGCATTTCTAAGGTCACAGTGCAAATAGGAGGCAGAGCCTGGATTAGAAGCCAGGCGTAGCTCCCTGGATCTGGGCTCTGTCCACCATGCTAAATTGCCTGAAGCCCAGCTTCCCTCCCCATCTCCAGTAACAATCCCTTGTGGCTTCTCTCCAAATACCTGCAGCAATTTTTACCTCCTCCGTGAGTCTAACAGCTTAATCCAAGTAGGCCCAATAACACTCTGTTTCTTCCCTGCTGAAATTTGATGAAATGTCCACTTAGTCTTGGCCCAAGGCAAATAAGACCAATACTTTGGTCTTGGCTTCGATTTCTTTTGTTAACATTCCAATTCAATGCTGATTTTCCCTGGGATCTGTCACTCTACTCTCTTCACACAAGCCTCTGAGGAGGCTAATTGATCCCATCTCCTCGTTTTCCCCCACCAGACTCTGACCCAATTCAGAAATAGTCTCTGAGGGTCAGGAGAGAGTTATAAATTGTATTAATGGGTATAAGAATGATGCAACTAGGACCCAATGCTACAGTGTCATTCTGACCACCTACCTGCCCAGTTGTAGGCTATATAGCTGGGAGCTGGGGGAAGGGAGCCCTTCTCAAGGCAGATGGAGAGACAGAAGGAAGAAAGCACCTATAGGACAGGTTGTTTCCAAGA
Organism: Trachypithecus francoisi; assembly: GCF_009764315.1. Classification (NCBI taxonomy): domain Eukaryota; kingdom Metazoa; phylum Chordata; class Mammalia; order Primates; family Cercopithecidae; genus Trachypithecus; species Trachypithecus francoisi. The sequence goes on from NW_022681458.1 coordinate 14,407,480, forward strand.
GAGATCCACGAGCAAAGATGCGTGGTCCCATCAACTCTCCCAAGAGAGGTTCTTGTCATCTTCCTCTTTACTGTGGATGGGAGAATGGGTAAGGGGGAGAGAAGAAAGATTTCTTCCTGGATCCTTTCTTGGGAAGGCAAAGGAGTAGCAGAAGAGCCAGTTTTATGGGCCAGGGCGGGATTTGATTCATTAGAATAAAAGTTCGCAAGATGACCTTCATGCGAGTCCCTTTACTCAGAACACCTCTAAGCTTTCCCTGCTGTTCCCATAGGAAAGCTGTTCAGAGTGTCCTGCCTCTTCCCCAAGACCGTGCCACTAAGAAAGACTTCTGGAATAAAATGCAGTTCACAGAGCAACCTTCTGCCCACTCTGTGTAATGGGCACCCCCATTCTGTGGGTTCACAGGGTAGGAGGAAAAGTGCTTCATTTTTCTGTGTAAGCTATTGATGGTTTTGCCAGACTATTCTCTGAAGTGGACTTTTATCCTATGTTGTAGCAAAATGATGAATATACCCATTCTGAAATTATTTAGATGTTACATGTTACCGGGTTCCTTCGAAACCAGCAACAGTAGCCAGAGACTTAGGGCTGTTGTTTTGATATTGGCACTAATCATCTGTGGTATGTTGGATATGTCTTTTAAGCACTTTGGATATCAGTTTGTTTTATATATATAACAAAAAGGTAATATCAGGTGGATTGTTCCAGACTCAATGTCTCCCACTTAATGATCTCTGGGATCTTAAAAGCAGTAAGAAAACTCTTGGTTAACTTGGTATCAACTGCTGACTCACTCATCTGCAAAACAATGGTTTTTAGAGAAGTAGGAAGGAGTTGACTTTGACAGAAATGAATGATATATCTCTATGTTTCACTGTCTTAGCAAGCGCAAGACAGCCTTCCTACCTGGTTTACTAGTGGAAATATTTTGTTTGCAAACACTGTTTAATCAGGAAAGACAAAATGCACCACTGAGCAAAGTGGTGGTAACAGGTTCGAAAGACTGCTGGGTAGTATTTCACAGGCAAACTATCTCCATGAATATAATCTTGTTGCTACTAAGAATGGGTTATTTCAAATCTCTGAAGCATTAAGAAAGACATTGATTTCCCACAGATATAAATCAGCAGAGTGCAAATATACATTTTATAGGAAATTCTATATAGGAGGAAATAAGGGAAACATAAATGTGGTAAGGATTAAGTATGTGAAATGCTATATTGTTGTAGACGCTTGCTCTTCCTTTCTCTGGGATAGTAAATGATGGTGGCCCTGTCCACAAGAAAGATCATGTTAATTGGACAGTGTCTCTTTTTAGAGAAATGTTAAATGTTAAGGTAAGGGGAAAAAGTGAGACAGCACTAAGCAGGGTTCCAGGAATATATATGGCAAGGATATTTTTCTTTAAAGTTCAAAACTGGTATTCTGCCCTTTTCTTTTTTTCTTTTAAAGGAAATATTTTGAAAACGGAAACTTGTACTGGGGACTAGTAACCAGTCATACGTCTCTTCTACTCTGGAAACTTGGTTGAGATCCAGTTTGAATAGATTAAGTGTTATTCCTCTTACAGTCCAGCTTGATTTTCATTTTTGGAATTGGGAAGCTTTATACAATTAATTCACATTAACTTCACCTAAAATAAAATATTATACCTTCTGTCAGATTTCTTAATCTTGTTTTCAGCTTATGAATTTTTGTAAGTCTTGACAGAAGTGTATAGCTTATTTTCACTATTAAATCCGCTTAGGATAGTCTGTATATTTTGAGCCTACTAAGTGGACCTTCACCAACTAATAAATTATAACTTATTTAAAATTAAATATGCAATTTTAAAATTAAAGATTCAGAAGTGGAAGTGCCTTGCTTAGGTTCATGTATTTGGTTCCTGACATGTGAAGTACAACCTGTTCTCCTGATTTATGGAAAAGAACTTTGTTTATGGTTGCCACGGTTTTGACATAAATGGATATTTTGGTTACTCTCTCTCTCACACACACGTGCACACACACACACGCAAGCACACACACACTCAAAAGTCTTAATATTAAGTATATGATAATATTGTAGGAAGAAAGGAACAAAATGAATTTCCTAAATACATTTATGGACAAGGTATACATGGCTAAATAATTCATGTATAATTTACAGTTCCTCGAAAGTAGAATGGCAATGGGGGATGTGAATGGCTTGAAGGTAGCTTCCACATTACAAATTCACTGGGAAATCCCAAGTCAGTTGGTTATCTGTTGAGTAGAGGAAGAGGTTTTTTCTGAAAGACCAAATCTAGTTTGAGATATGGATACAGACAGGTATAGATATAGGTATAGAAAGTGTGTGCATCCATAAGCACACATACATAAACACACTACATTTTAAGAGAATGATTCATGTACTGGATCACTTCATTGTCCATCTCCAGGAAGTACCACTTACACTAAGTTCAACATGAATGGCACTCCCTCTGGACTTGTGCAATGTGTAGAGCTGGGTGTTTATATTTGAATATGTTGGAGCTGTCATCACATAAATGTATAATTTCATCAGGCATGTTTTTAAGATTCTTTGAAAACTTCTTAATCATATATGAGTTCTCATGTTTAATTTTTTTATGAGTGAAATAATCTTGCCAAAAAACTAACTGTATTTAGAAAATCAGTCTAATTTGGATGAGGCTGGTGGGTATGACAAGACTTATTTCAGAGGTTGCTACTTTAGTAGAAGTAGATTTAATGCAGATGAAACTCATTCTACTTATTGGCAAGATAAATAGTGGAATCAGGAAGTCCCCAAATAGAGTACAAGCTGACAGTTTCCCCTCTTGCATCTACCATGGTGTGTGAAATTCCTGGTGTTAGTCATTCCTTTGAGTCATGGTGCTGTCTCCAGATTGGCTTCTGCAGGCCCTAAAATTATGACATTCTACCCAAGTGTGGTGCATTTATGTTTTTAGCCATCATTATTAATTCAGCTTATAAGATGTTTATGGCCAGGCACGGTGGCTCATGTCTGTAATCCCAGCACTTTGGGAGGCCAAGGCGCACGGATCACGAGGTCAGTAGATTGAGATCATCCTGGCTAATATGGTGAAACCCCATCTCTACTAAAAATACAAAAAAATTAGCTGGGCATGGTGGCAGGCGCCTGTAGTCCCAGCTACTCGGGAGGCTGAGGCAGGAGAATGGCAAGAACCGAGGAGGCAGACATTGCAGTGAGTCGAGATCGTGCCACAGCACTCCAGCCTGGGTGACAGAGTGAGACTCCGTCTCAAAAAAAAAAAAAACAGACATTTATTAAGGACCTGCTATTTTCTATTTTCCTGACAACAATAATTGGGGTTCATGTATAACACCACTTACTTCCAAAGAGAATGTGAAACAAATTAAGATGCTTTTGCAATAAATTTTGTACTGGAAATATAATCATCTGATAATGATAATCATCTGAAAAGACAGATGATGGGGAAAAATATGTTTGGGTGGGGTGTTTGAGTGTGTTTAATAGTTGTGATTGCAGAATGTTGGTCTTGGTTTACTATTATGTTAGCAAAAGGCATGATCTGCCCTAGAACAAATTCATTAATATGCATTTACAGTCCTTCCTCCTTTCCTACATTTCTGGCACTGAACAGTACTCTCAGAGCCATTGTACATTTTCTGCAGTTGAACAGACAGTCTCTGCAGTAAGAAATTGCCTTGAGAATAGAGCAGGACTGGTAGACAACCACCCAGTGTGTAGTCTGGTTGTTTCCTGCTTCTGCGTATATTCTCCTGTTTAGCTTCAATGTGTTGACAAGGTTGAGGGATGCCGTTTCTCCCAATTTCCCAACCCGTGTTTTATTGAAGAGCGTCAGCATGTATTTTCTTTTCAGAGACCCTTCCTATCAATGGAAGGTCAGCCCCGTGAAGGGGAGCAGATTGCATCATTGAGCTCAGCGGGAGCGATTCTAGAGTTCACATCAGAGAAGACCAAGGTTTCAAGGGACTGCGGAACTCTTTGTTGAAAGTCAACCTCAGATTTAAGAATCAATTATTTAGATCGAGGCTTTGGTTCAAAAACCACACAATAATATCAATATAATATAATATAAATATAAAGCCACAAAAATAACGTATTTTTGCTTTTGTTAATTTCTCATTGACTCTGCATCATACATAAGTGGAATATAAGATTCATGTATATATGATCTCCCTTAGGAGAATGAAATATGTGCAGAAGCTATTTGTTTGAAATACTCAGCATCAGTTGCACTTCCTTCTCTTTGAGGGATCATCTTCTTCTACTCTTTGTCCATCTGGTTCTGGTAGATGGACATCTACCAGATGTCATATTTGACACTAGGAATGAAATCTGTGATTCAAGCTTGGTCATTTAGTGCATCAAAGCCCCTTAACCACAATGATCACTGTAGAGATGGGAAAGACTGAATCCAAGGAAGATGGAAGGGCTCCTGGGAAAAAACACTTTCTGTTCTCTGCTAGACTGAGCATGGGAGAATGAGCCTAGAGCTGACAGGAGTCACAACATGGAGACTGAAAATGAAGTTAACACAATAGGAGGCAGAGTACAGAGATGGAGACATTTTTGTTCAAGTCTTTATTCGAGCCACTGAATCAAACCATACCTGAAACTAGCTCTCCTTTTGACGAGTGTTGCAAGTGTAGGCATTACTAAGTGTGGACAAACTCACACCCTCTAAAAAGGCTCTGGCTAAGTCCAATAGCTACTTAAACATCTGATACACAAGAAAATGCTTAGGTTTTCAGACATAAAGGATATTTAATATCATATTTTTTAAAATTTGAGAACTGTTATGAATTTGACTTTTCATTTTTTAAAAAAACTTTTCATATCTGAAGATTTTAGCTTAAATTAAAAGAAAAACTGTGTCTGAATTCCTTCAAGCAAATATGATCTTTTGTACCTATCTTTCTCTCACGATAATTTGTATACCTTTTGTGGCAAAGGTATTTATATATCTGTCTCATTACCATAACCAATTATAAAGTTCTTTTGAGAAAGGAGAGGCCTATGTATTATAACATAGCACCTAGTCCTCTCTTATACCACACTTGTATACATTCATTAAAGTTACCTGAAGATATGTCTGAAGTCAGGTTGTGGGTGCATAAAATTCAGGAATTGAGCCAAAAATTAGGTAAAGAAACCAACTGTGTAGTCAAGATTTATTGATGCTTAAAAGTAACCACATTTAAGAGTTGACCACTAATGCTTCTGTGGGAACAGACATATGTAGAACCCCCAAACAGTAGTTAATCCCTCTGTGAGATTGGTTATTTCGTTCAAATCTGTTTTAAAAAATTATGCATATCTAAATAAAACACAGTCATTCACAGAAAAGGCTTACTGATGGTGAATATTCTATACTCTGTCATTTGTCTATCTCTTGCACTAGACTGGCAGTTCCTCAACTTATATCCATAAGTAGTGATACACCATATTTGTTGAATAAATGATTACCATATGGAATGAATGAAGGATTTTCCCCTCTTTCGCTTTCATTATCCCTTTGAAGCACTTACTAATAATTTTGTCTACTGCTGTATGGCTGCTTTTGTCTGCCATTTTGATGGCACTTGTCAGGTGTGTTTGTGTGTGTGTGTGTGAATGGCAGCAGTTGTGAGGGGTTGGGTTGGGGGTACTGTGAACTTTGGATCTTTCTAGAGCGTTTTAGTATCAAAAAGTTTCTGCCTCTTTCCTCAGGTCCCTGTTATGACAGGGTTTATATATTGTATTTGCATTTTATTTCAGATCTCAGGTGGAGTATCAACACAAATGACATGTCTTGGATCATCAGTGTTTGGGGTCATTGGCTGGAAAACCTGTGAAGAATCCACTCAGGAGATGTCTTCTGCATTGCTGTAGGGCTGGCCTTGCTGAGTTTGTCTGTGTGAAAGGAATAGCCAGACTGTGAAACAGTTTGCTTGTGTTGGCCCTTTACATTTTTGGAGCTTTCCATAACCCAATCAATTGTGTAGCAATTGGCACTAAACTTGCCCAGAGATACTCAGCTGAATACATTTTCACACTTACACACATGCGCGCCTCATCCTCACTGTGCCTGGCCTGAACATCTGATGGATGAGCCCAAGCTCTCAGCATTCAGAACATGCATGGGCATCATGCAGGAGATAGTAGACATTAACAGCACAAGTTTTGAAGGTGGATTTTCTGACAAGTTTGAGTTCTGTCACCTACCAGTGTGTGGCCTTGAGTATGATATTTAATATTTACCTAACACCTCAGTGCTTCAGTTTCTCCACCTGCTAAATGGGGATATAGCTCTTGGCTCATGGAGTTATTTGGAAGACTGACTGAGATAATCCATGAATCATGCTTAGCTTCATGCCTGCCAAATGGTAACTCTCAATAGTTGTTGGTTTTCATTATTGCTATTGCCATTACTATCACCACGACCATCACATCATTACCATCATCATCAACATCTCCATCATTATCAGCATCAGCATCTCCATCATCTTATGAAGAACAGCTGTTCTGATATTTAAGCTGGAATTTGAGGGTGAGATAAGAGGAGATTTCACATCCGTGCACATGAGCTCTAAAAATTGAGGACCACATGCAAATAAGTTAGTGTTGAAGTCTCAACTCCTGCAGATGTATTTGCTGCTTCTTGATGAATGGCTACCTAGATATAGTCTTCAGGAACAAGACCAAAAGTTAGGTCATGATTTGGTCATTGAAAATCCGTGGTAGTCTTTAGGTAACTTTTTGTGTAATGTTTTGATGGTGAGTCATAAATGTCACCTTTGTGTGAAAAGACATACGCACACAAAAATAGCCACGGGGCGTTAAAAAGGCGAGATGTGGAAGCATTTTTTATATATATATATATATATTTATAAAATATATGTGAAATATTTCAAAGGAGTGAAAAAACACCCGGCAGATGGGGTGACATGGGGAAACATTTGCTTGTGTTGGCCCCTTACATTTTTGGAGCCTTCCATAGCCCAATCAATTGTGTAGGAATTGGCACTGAACTTGCCAGTTGTTTGGGAAGTTTAGATGGGGAAACAAGCAAAATGTTTTCCCATGTCACTCTATCTGCTGGGTGTTTTTTCACTCCTTTGAAATACTTTATATATATATATTATATATATACAAACATATATATGTATTTGTGTGTGTGTGTGTATATATGTTTATACATATATATGTTACAGAGAATGATGTTAAAGGAAATGATCGTTCATAAATTCACTCATGAACTGCAGTTCTGCTGGGTGTTTTTTCACTCCTTTGAAATATTTTATATATATTATATATATGTTACAGGAAAGGGGTCCCGATCCGGACCCCAAGAGAAAGTTCTTGGATCTCACATAAGAAAGAATTCAGGGCGAGTCCACAATGCAAAGCAAAAACAAGTTTACTAAGAGAGTAAAGGAATGAAAGAATGGCTGCTCCATAGACAGAGCAGCCCTGGGGGCCGCTGGCTGCCCACTTTTATGGTCATTTTTTGATGATATGCTAAACAAGGGGTGGATTATTCATGCCTCCCCTTTTTACACCATATAGGGTAACGTCCTGTCATTGCCATGGCATTTGTAAATTGTGATGGCTCTAATGAGAGAGTAGCAGTGAGGACGACCAGAGGTCACTCTTGTGGCCATCTTGGTTTTGGTGGGTTTTAGCCTGCTTCTTTGCTGCAGCCTGTTTTGTCAGCAAGGTCTTTATGACCTGTATCCTGTGCTGACCTCCTATCTCATCCTGTGACTTAGAATGCCTTAACCATCTGGGAATGAAGCCCAATAGGTCAGCCTCATTTCACCCCGCCCCTGTTCAAGATGGAGTAGCTCTGGTTCACACACCTCTGACATATACATTGTTGATCTTCTTCTAGATCTTTCTATCTATCTAATCTACCTATCTATATCTATTTATGTTTTTATTTATCTCCATCTCACACACACACACACACACACACACACACACACACACATAAAAGCAGCTAAGTCTGGTTTCTGATTTCTCTTTTCTAACATAAGATTTGGGGATCTCTACCATATCTATACTTAATTCCTTTCTACTCTAGAAACTCCAGCAAAACAGCTCTTGGGGAAGAATGCATTCCTCTGTGAGTTACCTCATGAATGCATAATATGGGAGAGGTCAGCTATGATATTTGCTGCACAAGGCAGGATTTGAGAAATTCTGGGAGGTGGCTGCTTCTCTTGCCCCAAAGTCTGAAATGGATGGCAGGAACTCATAATAATAAGTTCCGTATCTAAGTGAAATGCTAGAAGTTCATAGTGCCTCTTTGTGACTCTATCAGTTTTTTTTTTTTTTTTAACCTAAATGGGAACCCTAAGCTGCAATGATCTCTGAGGACATCAGCTCCATTATTCGTGCGTCCAGGCTCTCCCGCTTTCCCTTCTGCAAACAACAGCTCTGCCTCAGCCTCATGCTGCTGGGCTGCTTGGAATTCCTGAGATGGTTCTTCTACATTCCTCACCCTGAAGGGATAATAGTCATTTATAGAGGGGCCACCTTCTATTCACCTCCTGAGAAGGAGGGAGGTTTGAAAAAAAAAAAAAAAACCAAAACTACCAAACGAAGAAAAATGTGAGATATGGTGAGAAAAACATGGAAACAGCCAAGACGCTAGAGAGAGATGGGAGAAGCTGATCCACGTGTTCCACCTTTGGGCTTGAAAGGAAATGATCGTTCATAAATTCACTCATGAACTGCAGTCCTGCTGGGTGTTTTTTCACTCCATTGAAATATTTTCCTTTTTACAGTGCTCAAATATTTTGTTTCCCCTTTTCTGGGATTCTTATCCTGGGTTGTGTTCTGTTTTAACATTTGTTTCTCCTTTTTAAAGCTTTGTCTTCCTTTCACTTGCTTTTGCTTCTCTACAGGGTCTTTTTGGTTTTGCCTGGCTTTCTTCAAATTGTGTGTGTGTGTGTGTATGTGTGTGTGTGCATGCACATGCATCTGTTTCAATACGAGGATAAGGGAGAGGAAATTTATAATATAAAAACTGGTAAACCAATTGAGTTTGCAAAAAGCTGTGTTCTCTGAGGCACATTCTTTTCACCATGTGCTTAGAGAGACATGTCCTCTGTTGTGTGGTATACCCCAAATCCCGCAGTCAGTGCAAACAGTGGAAAAAATGTCTCCCTTTCCTGCTTTCATACAAGCTACATGAACAGAGGCCATGGTCTCTAGGACAGAGTGAAGTCTTTTCTGCTTCCCAGTGAAAAGTCAGTCAAGAGGTAGCATGCTGTGCCTAGTGTCAGAGGCTACAACGGGACGAAGAAGTTATTTTACATGTTGCATGATGAAAGAATGTTGTTTGTGCAAGATCTGATGAGCAGAAGTGCCTATTAGGTGTACCTTGTTAAACCAGCGCCTCATGTAATCATAATGATTGTCTTCTGTGGTGGAGATTAAATTACAGAGCTTCTCCTATATAAACAGGTAGACAATTGAAGTCTCGCTGAAAAGAAAAGCATCCATCCTGGTGCTCCTGGAAATGTCTGATTCCTCCAAGGTAGAGAAGAATTCGAAAAATCTGACGTTAGAGCACTCAGACAGTTGGAGAAAGAAGCTGCAGCTTTTCCTCCAAGATATATGTATTTTTGGTTTAATGTTCACTCCCGTAGGATGAAAATCAAATCCAAACACAAACTCACTCATGATCACTTTTTTTATTCTGGAAAACCCTTGAGAACCGCTTTAAAAAGTTATGATACTTTTGGGTTTGTTTGACTTTTAAGTCTTTTGTAGAGTCTGCAATTATAATTACTGTGCTTCTTTCTTCTAAGACCTGAAAAATTTAATAGGTACCTGAGCAGGACGGTTTAATTTTTGTTTTGAAACTGTGTTATGGCAAAGCTTAGAAATATTATTATTTATTTTCTTGTTTCAAATCAAAGTCATTATTCTCAAAAGACAAAACAAAATAAGAGTCACTTTTGGGGAATAAGATTACATCTCAAGGCCATGTCAAAATCTTGACAGTGGCAATTCTCATGGAATTTTCAAAATCTAAAATACAAGGGTCATTTTCACTCTCTGAGATTGTTTGAAAAGTAATTAAAATAGTTTTCCCATCACAAAGAAAGGATGCTCATTCACATGTTACCTTTAGAATAATAGAATAATTACTAAGATTATCTACCTGTCTGCAATAATATATTGCTGATTTCTTTTTAGCTATTACCTTGCTCAATATATAAAGTTCTGTTAGATCTTGCTATATCATTTAGCGCCTGGGAGTTGAAACGCTATTGTAAAAGCTCTTCTGTGACGACTCATGGAAAAGGAAAGAAAGCAGAATGATTTGAAATAAATAACAAATATAGTCATACTCAATGTAAATAATACCAAGAAAAAAATTAATGAAAAGTTTTATTTTGAATTAGTACTTTCAATTCTGTAATTTCATGCTTATCAATATTGCCTAAATTGGCTCTAAAGCCTTTTATGATTATTCATGACACACATACCTAATGTTCTGGGCCTCAATTTCTACCCCCCACCCCTATCATGTAATGTACATTTTATAAGTGTGAAATTAAGTTAAATGATCTGTGTCCAATAACAGTTATAACAAAGCATGACCTAATTTTCTTGATTCTCTTATAACATACAATGATTTTGTTTTCTAATAAATATTTGTTTTGTTCAAACCAGCAAAAGAAAGGAGTTTGAGCCTTACATGACTTCTTGCTAAACCCTGTTATAGTGCAAATGACTTTTGTTTTCTTCCCCAGGAAGTCTAACATTTGACCCATTTGAGAGGAACTCTTCCATTTGAAAAACTTTGCTCTTAAAAGTGATGGTTTTGGCCTGGCGCGGCAGCTCAAGCCTGTAATCCCAGCACTTTGGGAGGCCGAGACGGGAGGATCACGAGGTCAGGAGATCAAGACCATCCTGGCTAACCCGGTGAAACCCCATCTCTACTAAAAAAAAAAATACAAAAAACTAGCCGGGCGAGGTGGCGGGCGCGTGTAGTCCCAGCTACTTGGGAGGGGAGGCTGAGGCAGGAGAATGGCGTGAACCTGGGAGGCGGAGCTTGCAGTGAGCTGAGATCCAGACAGAGTGTGACTCCGTCTCAAAAAAAAAAAAGCGATGGTTTTAAGATCTGAATCAAACACCAGCATATTACTAACAATTCAAACATAATGAAAATAAGCTATCTCTATTTTCACTACACCTCTAAGTTTGAAGGCTATATTAAGTGCTAAAATGTGCAGTAAGATGTAGAGTACCACTCCAGACTCCAGGCATAGTACAAGTCACATCTCAACCTTTATCGAAGATGTTCTGTTTTCTTGGAATGCCTTTCTCTTGTTCCTCCAGGTCACTTTTCAAGGATGACATCAAATGCCACTCTCTCTGTGAAGTATTTCTCATGTCTTCTCTCTGCATTCTGTCACATGCGGAAGTAGAGGCTCCCTCTGCCATGTTTCTGACATACCTCTTCATGTCTATTATAGTGCTCATTGTGTTATAATTATTTGTGTCTATATGTTGTTAGGTGGTAAATTATTTGAAGGAAGTAACCGTGTATTCACCTTATAACTGAATTCAATAGCAGGCATAGAACAGATGTTTGATAAATATTTATTACCTAGAACAGTGAAAAAACAATTTGTTACCTAGAACAACAGCAAGAAACTTCAGGTCCTGTCATTTGGTAATCAGTGGCTTTTAAGCTCTTGGTAAAGTAATGCTCTGTAAAAAATACTTATTTTACATCACAACTTAGAACACACTGACACAAAACACAACTGATAGTTTTATAATACAGCATTTTCTACCTTTAATATGTGTGAGGTACACTGATATTTTCTATTCTGTTCCAGTTTTAAAATTTGATCTCACTCACTAAATTGATTTCATAACCTAACTGGTTGTGGCCCATGGTTTGAAAAGCAGTATTTCATCTTTGTGGCTTTAGGAAGATCTATTTCTTTCATCTGGTTTTGGAGCAATCTGTTCTGTTTTTAAATGTTTTCAAAGATTCATATTATTGTAGCCATCTTCAAAACTCTTGTTCTACTAGATATAACCAGTGTGTAAATTAAATGTTATTTCTATAGTCTCTCATTGCCATAATTTCTTTCAATGCTTCACTTTGATATTATGTTGGAGAGATAAGTAAGTAAAAAGTTATCTAATCCTGGTTGTACTTAGTCCGTAAGAGATTTTTTACCATGTTCCGTAATGGAACATAAGGAGTGAAGTACCAAAAAGGTTAGGTGTCCTGAGAGCTGGCCAGTAGCCACCACATATAATGTATTTGAATTCATACAGCAATGAATCATTTTCCAAGAAAACTGTAAAAGGATGTTATTGAAATAACTACCTGGAGAATTCAAAGTCTTAGCAACTGATTATAATTCTTGACTCCAAACCTACAGAAGAAAAAAAACTGAGCAGAACCATTTCTATGATCTGGAAAGTTAACACCACAAATCAACTTACAAAAACACTTAACGACACACCATAGCCATTCCGCTGTGCTTAGGTTATAACGGGGCAATGACTCACTGGGAAACTTTCATTGGAAAATAGATAGTCGAAGGCAGTTCCTTCTCTCTGTGAAGTCAGAGAGAACTAATCAACCGCTTCCTGACCTCCGTGATCTTACTGCTCCCTGATAGGCTATCCTGAGTAGACCGGAGATAAGATGGCCCTTCTGAACAACTCAAAGGAATCCCTTTTGAAAGTGAAAATGATTTGAAGTTTTTTCATGCCTGAGCTAAATACAGGCACTGTATCTTATTATAGGTTAACATGGGGTTTTTGATAGGTAGACACCGTCTTCTAAATCCAGCAACACCACTGGAGTCTAATGGCTGGTAGAAGCATAATGTAAATTTTTCCAAACTGCTTTGAATCTCTTGGTTCAGTCAATATAATTTTATTCTTTAGAGCTACATGGTCCAATATGATAGCATTAGCCACATAGGGCTATGTCAACTGAAAGTAATTAAAATTAAACAAAATGAAAAATTCGGTTGTTCAGTCAGAGTGATTCCACATCAAGTGCTTAGTATTCATTACTGTAGAAGGTTCTATTGGTTCCGTACGGTGCTGTCTATAGCCATTTCATTTTATTAACATCTGATGTCTTTGGTCACTTGCTTGATTGCTAAAAAAGGAAAAGTGGCAGGACAGTGGAGCTTTGCTTATCCATGTTAGGAAAACATTTATTTCAGCCTCTACAGGGCTTCTTATCTAAAAGTCTTCTATGCTGACTCTTACTGGGTCCTCGACATGGGTCCATTCCATCTCCTGCCTTGATCCTGTCTAATCAATCCTTCTCATTGCTTCCAGGATTAGCATTCTTAACCACAGGGTAGTAGAAGTTATTTTTTTCCTAGGAAAACTTCAACTCTTCCCCATTACCCACAGAGTAACTTTTACTTTTCTTGGTTTGGATTTGATCTGGCCCGAACCAACCCTTCCAGCTCTTTTTCTGTTTCTCTAACTCTCCTATGCCCTGGCCACAGTCAAATTCGAACACCCTTGGCTGCATATCCAAATATCTTTAGTGTCCACGCATCTTGGTTCAGTTTACATGCCAGAACCTTTGTGAAAACTTCACAATCTTGCTGAACCAAAACATGTCACTACTTTATCTAAGTGCTCACAGCACTTGCAGCTCTGTTTCAACATTGTTTTTCCACTTAAATTTGTACGTGTCTAACTCTCCTACTGGGTGATAAGCTTTTTAGATGCACAAGATCTTGCACCTCTGTGTCCTGCATAGCTTTCTCCACATAGCTGTTTAACAAGAAATATACAGAGAGAGTTGAATTTAATTTGGGGTGAGGATAGAAAAAATGGTTAACTGGAGTCAGGGAGGGTGTCCTTAGAGAACTATTGCTGGGGGTTGTGTAGGATTGTAAAGGATGCAGACTGGAGGAGGACTGAGGTTAAGATGAGAAACCTACCCTTGGCAGTGCTGAAAAACATAACAGAATTGTGCGGCAGCACTGCAGGCTGCCAATGTTTCATAGGTCACAAAACACCACGAGGCATTCCTCCTGATGGAGGTCAACCTCCAGCAGAGTGAGTCACTCTCTCCCTGTGCTCATGAGGCCCTTAATCCATGGCTCTGCGATATTCCAAGGCCTCAGGCTGAGCACTTCTTGGTGTCGGGGCCACCCTCTTACTCTATCCTGCCTCCTTACCATGCACACTGCCCCATCTGTCCTAGGGCCCAGTTTCATGCATCCCATAAGGAGGTTTGCAGTCAATTCTGACTGAATCAATTCAGCCGTGAGCTAAGACCTGCGTGAAAGGTAATCACAGTCAGAATGCAAAGCATGTAAATTGCCAAGTACAAACAGGAATGCAGAACATGTTGCTGGAGTAATTTTATTTATTTTCAAACAGCACAGGGTCTTTGGGTCATCTCCACCATTTAACCCAGCGATATCGTGGCATCCCTGGAATTCTGAATGCTGTTTGATCAATCATCACGTCTCCTTTCCACAAAAGGGCCTGTTTTTACTAAAGATAAAACTCTCTTTCCTCATCTTCAAAAGGAAGCTCAGTACATTAAAAAAAAAAAAAAAAAAAAGAAATTCCCCCTTTGACTTTTCTCACTCTAAGTTTCCCAGGGGTCGATGTGAAGTGAAGGAGAATGTGGAGAATTGGAGCTGGAAGTGTTAGGAACCTAGAGCTCTTTTCCACGAATGGGAGGGAAGTTCATCAAAGCACACGTGTGGTCAAAGAAGCTTAAAAATAAAGCTGATTTCTAACAGAGAAAAAAAAATTCATTAAGCTTTCAATAAGCTGCTTTTTTCAAGGAATAAAAAAATAAAAAAGGAAAAAAAAGAAAGAAATGTCTGCCAAGAGAGGAAAAGGCAATACACTCTTCCAAAAGGATCTTTTGAGTAAAAGGAACATGTAAATTCCAAGAAAAGTTAGTTAGAAAGAACAGTTTATTCTCACTGGTTCCTTCTCATCACATCAGTATTTATTTCCCCAAATGCCCTTTATTTATTCATTTTAAAGTATCATAGGTGTCTACATGTTGGTCAGGGTATAAAGAACTTTTCTTACCGCAAAGACCCTTTGGGACACCAAGCAGAGACCTCAGCTATCCTTTTAAATTCTCAGGACTCTGAAACCTAATGTCTGCATAGACAAACAGGAGGGCTGCTGGAAGAAGGCAGGAGCCCAAGTAGTTAGCACGTAGGCCGCTTACCAAGAAAATCACCAGGGTGTTCCAGCATGAGCTGGTTTGACATCAATCCATACGATGGGGTTAGCGTGTGCCAGCTTCAGACTGTGTAACTTCTGTTTACCGAAACTGTAACACATATTCATGGTGAGCTACAATTATCCACAGTTTAGTATGTTTATGAAACTATTTTGTGGTTATTTATTAAAAATAAAATTTATGTGTGCTTATTGAAGCTATATTTTGGCAGGCAAAGGAGGTTGGCAGAAATGTCTGAGTCAACAGCGGGTACTAGCCACTCTTTATGTCGTCATATAAAAACTTGTCAAATAATATTTAGTTTTTAATCTTCAGTTGCAAACATAAGGTTAGTCATGAAAAATATTCTGTGAGTTGGTCTCCTTGAAACAAGAGACTGGGTGTTTGGATTTAACTAAAGGTGATAATTAAGTTTCTGGCTGGTTTAAGGGTGATCTGTTATCCCTTTTCTCCCACCAACTTCTACTACCTGTTTTTTTATCCATGTTCCTCTTCCTCATGTCTTCAAGAACTGTTTAAGAATGATTTTTTATAATATGAGCTGTTTATCTATCAAGACAAAAATGCAAAGACAAATGTATTACTCATGATCCAGGATAAATTATCCTGCCTGTATGGTCATGGTACTATTCTCTTGGAGATCTTTTGGGAGCAAATGGATTATTTATTTTCTCTGAAATTTTTAGTTAATTATTTTATTTATTTATTGCGACAGGGTCTTGCTCTGTTTCCAGACTGGAGTGCAGTGGTGCAATCACAGCTCACTGCAGCCTCAAATTCCTAGGCTTGAGTGATCCTCCCACCTTAGCCTTCCAAATAGCTGGGAGCACAGGTGCCTGCCACCACACCTGGTTATTTTTTTATTTTTTGTAGATATAGTGTCTCCCTATGTTTCCCAGGTTGGTCTCAAACTCCTGGGCTCTAGTGATCTTCCCACTTCAGTTGCCTGAGTAGCTGGGAACACAGGTACTTGCCACCACACCTGGCTAATTTTTCATTTATTGTAGAGATAGGGTCTCCCTATGTTGCCCAGGCTGGCATTGAACTCCTAGATTCTAGCAGTTCTCCCACTTCAGCCTCCCAAAATGCTGGGATTACAGGTGTGAGCCACCACACCCAGCTAGTTATTTAAATCACTATACTTACTTTCCAAGAGGGCCTTTTAAGAAGGAGTTTCTTCTTCCTCCTCCTCCTCCTCCTCCTCTCCTCCTCCTCTTCTTCTTCTTCTTCTTCTTCTTCTTCTGCTTCTGCTTCTGCTTCTGCTTCTGCTTCTCCTTCTCCTTCTCCTTCTTCTTCTTCTTTTTTTTTTGTAGGAGGTTCTTCTTAAAGTGGCCACAGTTAGCTTCAGGAATGTATAGTCCATCATAATTAACTATGTGTACTTACACACAAACTGGAATCATGGGAGTTTGTTCAGAAGGATCCTGAATGGATAGAAAAGTAGCATTAAGTAAGGGGCCTTGGGATTAGAAAGGATATACTATGAATAGGTGGAAAAAGGAATTATTTGTCTTTGAATCTACTTACACAAAGATTCAACAGGAGAAGAGGAAAGATTTAGTATGGAATTGTTCAAGAAGAAATCTTTCCTAAAGGGGAGATTCTGAGATGTGATAAACTGGAGTTGAAAAAAGACAGCCCAATGTACTTCTTGATACTTCCTTAAGTACCTTGAGTATGACTCACTGCTGAGGTTGTGCTTTAGTCTGCCTTGAAAGAATTTCTGATCTCAACCGCAGAAGACAGTTGTCAATTTTATATGTCAATTGTCTCCCGTCTCTCTGTAGTTTTGCTTTGGTTGTAGTAGAAGAGCTGTTTTGAGCATGCCCTTGTTGACAGTGACTTTGTCCTGAAATAGAGTATTTGCTGCCAAGTAACCTAATCCATACGCATTTTATTTATTTATTGAGTATCTTTTGTGAGCAAAGCTCTGTACCAGGTGCTATAGAGAATGTCAAACCTTCTAAGAGTCATTCCTCTAAGAAGTATGTAAAGTGAAAAAATGTGTTATCTATGAGTGGTCTCTATAGCATAGTCTACAGTAGTTTGGATGCCATCATCAGGATGAAACCTTATTTTGGATCCACCAAACACATTAATTCTGAGACCTGCAGGAATTTGGTGTATTTGAAAACAAACATGCAGCAGAATAGGGCAAGAGAGTGGAAGGGAGGAATCTGTCTGGGTAGGTAGGACCCAAATAAACCCATCATGTGGTTTCAAAAGTCTTGTAGATAGTGTTCCTGAGGATGCAGTCTGAGTCAGAGTCTGGTAAGAAGGATGTTTACTAAGGACTAGTCTTGGATTAACACATGTGGAAACAAGAAGGAAGAAGGATTGGGCAGAGAGATAAGGGGCTCTGGGGTTTGGGCCCAGTGACAGTCTTGGTTGACCCCATGAGGAGCAGTGGAACTATAATGGTTCTCCAGGGGGGTCCCCAGTTGGGTTAAGATATTTGGGCTTTTATACCTTCACATTGACCAATCATTGGATGAGGGCCTCCCCAGGATCAAGTGTGACCTCCTGGGGCAAGGCAGTTCTTTGCAGCTAGAACAACCCTGAAGGGGCTGGCAACACTCTCAGCCAATAGACAATAAGTCTTTATTGAACGGGGATCTGAGTGGTGCACCTTGGTGTCTACCTCAAAAATCTTATTTGCATTAAAAAAATCATGTTTTCAGTTTCAGGAGAATAGTTTAGTGAGGAACAGAGTAGGAGTGGAAATCAATTAGAATGCTCTTGGAATTGTTCAATGGAAAATGATCATGTCGGTTTGAACTGCAGAGTGACTGTAAAAAGGCAAAGAAGTAAATGGAACCCAAAAGCATTTTTGACATAGCTTTTATAGGAATAGGAAATGGATTAGATGGCGTACACAAGGGATAGAAATATACCTATGATAAATCTGAGTCTTGCCACGAGCAACTGGGAAAATAGAGATACCATTTATAGAGGAGGGACTTCTTGAGAAGAATTGTGAGCAGGGGCAGGAATGGGACTGAAGACTATTGGTGATTCAGCCAAGTGGTGTACAGCCATGCAGAAAGTTGGATGCATAATTCTGGAGCTTAGGAAGAAGGTCTGGAATGTTGTTTTATAATATGCTGCTGTGTTGCTGCAGAACCTCAGCAGGTGATAACTCCTAGGGAGGGAATGTGATAAAATGGGAAGGAGGTTCACAGGAAGCCTAAGGCATGGCCATCTCTAGAAGTAAAGGAATGAACAAAGGACACAGAGGAGCTATCAGAGAGGCCTGAAGAAAACCAGCACCATGTGATGTCCTTGAAGCTTAGGGAGGAGACCATTGAAGAAGCATTGTTAGCATTCTTTGAATACTAATGAGGAAGAACATCTATTTTAATTTTTATTGGTCATTTATTAACAACTCGATGGAGGAATATTTAACATAACATATAATTCACCCATTTCTAGTGTACAATTCAATGATTGTCTTTTTTTTTTTTAGTAAATTTACCAAGTTATATAATCATCATCCTAAACCAGTTTCAGAATATTTTTATCACCCAACTAAGATTCTTCATGCAGATTCATTTGTTTTAGTCTTTATTTTGAGAAGCGCCTTTGAAATTAGCTATTGCCTTTTTATTTTTAAAATTTTTTATTTTCAGGAACTTTTTAAAAAAATGGTATTTTGTTTTTTGGATCTATATTTGAAAAATTGCTCTTCCATGTTGTCATTTATCCTTCAACCTAGTTTGTGAAGATGTTTTTCTCTGCAGAAATTTTACAGTTTTATGGAGTTAAATGTAATGATCATTTCTTTTATAAATAACTGTTTTGTTTTCTATTTTTGATATTATTAGAAAGCATTTTTTCTCCCAAGATTATAAAAGTATTTTCCTATATATTCTCCTATTATTCTTCTGGTTTTAATTTTTGGATTTTGATTTCTGATTCCTTTGGAATTTGTTTTGTTTTAAGGAAATAAATGGTGATCCATTTTTACCTTGTTTTCCAAACTGCTGGCCAGTTGTTCCAAAACCAATTGTTCATGAATAAATATTGTCTCCCTTGATTTGGTTAAATTACCATATTCTGCCTGTGTTCGATCTATCCCTGCCTTAGTGCCACACTGTTTTATTTACTATTCCTTAACTACATTTTAGTGTCTAATAGCATGAAACTGTAATAGAACTTGGTTAAGTGTTCATGTGACTGAGTGTGTTAAAAAATTTCCTTACTACCCCTCTTTCTCTAGCAGCTCCCTTGGCCTTTCTCTCTCTTTGGCTACAATTAGACCCTCATTCCAAGTATATCCTGCTAACCCTATGGCTTTGAGTTCGTTTGTTTTGGTTGCCAAACTCTCAAAACAATTCTGATTCTTCAGCCAGACTGTAATTTGGAAGTTTGATTGTTTTGTTTGTTGGCTGCTTGTTAATCTGAGGGAAGTTCATCATCATCTGCAGTCCATTTTCTGCGTAATGTAAGGTAAACACCATCTTGTGATGCCTGAAAGGAAGAGGTAACTATTATAATTCTATTGGTCAACTGTCATATTTAATTGAAATCTCTATAACTAACAGACTTTTGTGACAGTTTTGTGTTATATTTCACTCTGTCTTTCTGGTAGGCTTCAAATGAATCTGAAGTTGAGGGTTATTTTTCCACTGGCTGTTGACTGACATTGGCTATCTTTATTCATTGCATCAGCTCAAAATATTGCCTCAATTTTGCAAAGCAGTTTTTCTGCATGATCTTTGTTTTTTTGTTTTTTTTTTTGTCTGTTTGCTTGTTTTTTAAAATTGTTTTCTTGCACACAAGAAGTCTTCTACATATCAGCACATAGACTCTGGAATTTTGATGTTGTCTGTGACTTATAAAGTCAAAAGGATAGAAAGAGGATGGAAAGTGGTTTTACAGCTTCTATGCCTCTTATTATTGTTTGGGATTAAAAGGTGATTTAGAGTAAGATTCTTATATATGCTATTTCTCTACATTGTTGAGTAAAAGGTTGTCAGTTCCAACCAAAGTTGTACAGGCAGTTTTCAGACCTTAGTTGAAATGTAGGGTAGTGAGACTTTTATTCAGAGCAAAAGCCTAAGAGTAATAATAGTGGGTAGTCAGACGAGCAGCCGCTGGTGCCAGAAGACCTTATTAGGCTGCTGACTCTGTCAGCCAGTGGTCTTGTGCAGGAGAGCTCACTTCTCTGAACCGTGGATTTCTCATCTGTGAAAGGAAGGGATAATAAACATCTATCACTTAGGATTGGCATGAATGGAAAGAACGTATAGAAATGTGTTAGATAGGATAAGAAGCTACGGAAATATTGAGTAGGGTTGAGGTTAAATGTCTTGCCTTTCCTTGGCTTGGAAGTGTTCACATTAATTGGAGGCAAATTAATGATGTGGTTCATCCAGTCTAAATCACTATAGATTTTCAGATATATCTTTCTTTCATTTACCACTGGAGAAAAATGCTCCCAATTTCATCATTGAGTATAAGACATCTAGGTTTCTGAGATGTCAAACTCTGAAAGAAATGGATGTGAAAGACACATCCCTTTTGTGTCTTATGGATGAAATATAGTAAGTAGAGAAAATATAAAAGACATGGACTGATTGGGGAGAAGGTCAGTCTGAATTAGGGATAATCAGACATATAGGATCTTTTAAAAAGGCATACAATTTCTAGCTTTTGAATTTATAATAGATGAAATAGGGTAAATTAACAGATCACTAGAGAAATTGCCTTAATGAATAGATAACTGAGTCTGTGGCATCTGGCCCCCACTGGGCCCTGAGCGGGTCATCTGATTTAGCTCTTTGGGGACCCTGCTGAGTTTTCCACAGGAGACACTTCAAGCTGTTTCCACACTTTCCAGGCTCCTGCCCCGTGTTCACTGGCCAGTCATTAATTTCTCCACTTCTACTTGGGTGGGAGCAATTGTAGTTTTCCTGATCTTCATCCCAGCCTATCTTTCCTTCTATTTTAGTTCAAAATGTCTCCTTTCTCTTCCAAGATTAAAATTAAAATTGCATCTGAATATGTCTTTCTGGAAATTTTGCTTTATCTACTTACTTAACTTTCTCTACTAGGTTTTAAAAGTTTGCTTTCTGGTGGGCTAACATTTTCCTAATTAAAAATGTCCTTTTAACCTGTTAACTGTTGACAGGCAGTACAGATAAGTCAATAAAAGCATAAGCTACAGAACCATATACTGTAAGTTTAAATATCAGCTTGTCTCTAACTAGCAGGACACATTGGGAAATTATTTAACATATCTGTTCTTCAATTGCTTCATTTGGAAACCGGGAACATTGGACAATTGGGACTTTATGTTTGTCTCATAGAGATGTTTAGGAATTAAATGGATATATATATGTGTGTATATATATATTTAAGTGAATGACTATATATATTCATTTAAGTGAATGACTATATTCGTTTAAGTGAGTGAATATATATTCGTTTAAGTGAATGAATATATATATCCGTTTAAGTGAATGAATATATATATTCGTTTAAGTGAATGGGGTATATATATATTCATTTAAGTGAATGAATATATATATGGCACTTGGGGCACTGCCTGGAACATGGTAAGTTTACCAGTCTGTTTTTTCACTTTTATTCTCTTACCACTAACAAAAAAAGTTACTTCCTGAAACCACTGCATTGGACTTACAAAATGTTTCTCATGTTGGGCTCTGCTATATTTTCTTTCATGCCACTTTCTGTCATACCACATATCCTGGTGAAAATTAAAGGGGCAAAGGTCAGTGGGTGTAAAAGCATTACGTAGTCCCCAAATCTATTTTAACTCATCTTTACTTCTGATGATGAAGGCTACTTTTACTGTTCCTATGTACCTGGGACAGTGACTTTCTACAATTTTTCTAATGGGTACAAATTTGATTTTTGTGTTTTAACTGCCAGGTCTCTATGTTTATATTCACAGAAAATTAGAGGCAGATGTAAAACACATTTCTGAACACTCTACAAATCAAAGTACCCACTTGACATAAATATGGATATCTGTTTGTAGAAGTGGGATCATTGCATTTTCCTTTTAAGAACATTCCATAGAATTCTTTCAGCTTTCCCATTTGCTATCTCCAACATTCTTCAGCACTTTCTCTGGGAAGGCAAGTTAAATGATTTGAGCACAACTCGGAACTCATAAACTCTGAAACAATGTCATTATAACTGCCCACAAATTGCTCTGAGTACAAAATGTCTAGATAGCTTTATTCACTCAGGAAGCAGTGTCGACCCTTGCAATAATGATTGGATGGATGGGGGAGACACAGGGTGGGAGCAGGCAAACAACAACGCAGCAGCTTAATTTGGCATGCAACTGTTTTTATAAACAAAGCTGTACTGGAATGTAAGTATACTCATTCATTTACATATTGTGTATGATTGCTTTTGCCTTACGGTAGGTAGCAGAGTTAAGTAGTTGAGGCAGAGACTGTATGGTCCACAAAACCTAAACGATTTACTATCTGGTCCATTACAAAATGTTTGAAGACACCTTACGCACAGTATCAAATAAATCTTCTTTTTGTCCTAGCTCTGCTTTCTTATATATATGGTTTTGGATTCATGACCTTAATACCTGTGTCATTTTTGTCAAATAGTTTCTTTTTTTGTGTGTCATGTGATGACAAAATGGAAAAGAAAAGTTAAATTTGGGGGGATAAATTTTAGGAACCTGAAGTTATAAAGAGTAAGGAGATTGATATTAATATTGAGGGTAGAGGAGAGCCATCTCAGATGCCAAGACTTAGGGATAAATGGTGAAACTTTGAGAAATCATTAAACTAGCTTGCCCTGTTGAGACCCTCGTAGTATACTATGTAGGGAAAATATTTTGTATTTTATCTATTAAAAACGATCTATTCTGCATATTTTCTTTAACTGCAAAACTGGCTCAGGTGAGAGGACACTTACAAAAAAATTTTCCCCATGCAAAAGCAACACTTTGTATAATTTTGTATAATTTTTGCAGGCATGAGTCTTGATGCATGACAGCCCAAGCTTTTGTAACCCATTCTGGTCTACAGCAAATGCAGTATCTGTCTTATTGTTTATCTTTAGAGACCTGACTCATTTGTTCATCCATTCATTCAAAAACCACTTACTGATGACTAGTCTATTCCAGCACTCTATTCTACATAATTGGTATTCAACAATAAAACAAATGAACAAATAAAGTAGACTGTTCTGCCTTGAGGGAACCCATAACCTTGTAAATTACATAGCCTGTTAGAAGGAAATAGGGATTATGAAGAGGAATAAAGAAAAGGAGGGGTAAGCACCGCTAGAAAAGGGATGGGAAGGTAAGCCTCACAGAGAAGAGGACATTTTGAGAGAAACTTAAAAGAGGTGAGGAAACAAGCCATTCCTTCCAATAAGTGCGAAGGCCCTGTGGTAAGGAAATGCCTGGCATGCTCTGTGAATGGCAAGGAGACAAACATGGCTGGGGCAGGATAATCGAAGGGGATAATTGTAGGCAATCAGTTAGTGACATAATGGGAAGCAGGTCAGATCATGCAGGGCATTGCAGGTCACTTCAAGTACTTTGGAATTTTGACTAGATAAGACGGGAAGACACTGAGACTTCTGAGCAGAAGAGTGCCATAATCTGATGTATGTTTTTATAGGATTACTCTGGCTTGTTAATATTAGACTAAAAGGGAAATGATAATGTTGGGAAGCTGTCTCAATAATCCAGGAGAGAGACAATATGGTTTGGGCTTTGTGGTATCAGATTTGAGTCAACAGGATTGCTGATGAATTTAGATGGGAGACGTGAGAGATCAAAAACAGATCAAGAATGATTTGAAAGTTTTTAGCCTTAGCAGCTAGAAGTGTGAGGCTACCCCAAACAGAGGCGAGAAGCTGTAGAGCACATTTATTGAGGAAGAAGAGTAATTCAATTTTGATCGTACTGAGTTTCCAATGTCTGTTAGTGAAGATGTTGAGTATGTGGTTGACTATACCTGTGGGGAGTTTGTGAAGCAGCAGGGGCCACAGCTATAAATATTGAGGTCATCAGGATAAAGGGTATTTAAAGCCTCTAATGAAATCACCCAAGAAGTGAGCAAAGAATGAAATAAAATGGAAGTAAAGACTGAGAACTAGGGAATTCCAGTATACAATTGCTATAGAGATGAGAATGGAGACAGAGAAGGAAGGGTCGCAGTGAGGTGGGAGGAATACTGGGAGAGCCAAGGGCAGGAAGTGCTGGCAGGGAAGAAAGAGTTGTGTCAAGTATGTTAGACAGGTCAAGCAAGTGGAAGACTGAAGATCGCCCCTTGGATAATCAGCAGGAGTGTCAGTGATGACCTTTTCAGGAACATTTTGATGGAGCAGTGGGAGTGAAACTCTAATGAGTGGGTTTAAGAGAAAATGAGAGAGGACAAATTATAAAAGACAAACATAGATAATAACTCTTTGGAGGAAGTGTGCTATAAATAGGAGAAACAGGGCTGTAACTGGAAGGGGAAGATTTTTTTTTAGGATGGGAGGAATAACAGCATGCTTTATGTAGTCAGAAGGATCTGGCAGAGTGTGGGCAGAATGAGGAAGCAAAAGAGAGTGGATAGGTACTAGGAAAACATTCCTGAGTAGGCAAGAGGGCATGATATCTGGTATACAAGTAGAAGAGGTTGACCTAGATAGAAGTACACACAATCCGGAGGAACAGGTGGGAAGGCAGAATGTAAGAGAACATGTGCAGGTAGGCGGGTGGAAGTGAGGGTAGAAGTTCTGATAGTTGTTATTTCTCAATAACGTAGGATGATTGCCTGGTAGCAAGAATGGCCCATGAGAGTTTGTCCATACAGTTAAAGTGATACTTTAAAATGTGGGAGTCCTGGAGTTGAGATTATAGAGGTGTTGCATTTTTTGATAATAACAAGGTCAAACTTGGGTACCATAATCACATAGAAAGGTTATTTAATAGAGATTGCTGGGCCATATCCCAGATTTCCTGGTTCAGCAGGACTGAGGTGAGGATGAGAGTTTTAATTTTTAGTATTTTATCCAGTGATAGCAATATGGAACTTTGAGAACCATTGGTTTGGTGTATGAGCATGATGAGGAAATGGCTGAGATAGGTTGAAGAACATGGTCATTAGGATAAATGGGTTCAAGGATCTAAGAAACCAGAATATTGGAAGAATCATCTATTTCGACATAGGAAACACCAAAGAAGGAATAACTGTTGGACCGGGAGCTAGAGCCATTGAGAAATGAGAGACGGTTGCAACAGGGAGGGGAGCCAGGTGGGATAGTCTGACAACCTGAGATTCAAATTTGGATGCTTTAATGAAGGAAGAAGGAGCTCCTGGTCTCCATGGAAGATTATACAGGTTGTACCCTGCATACCCTAGAAAGTGCTGTCTGCATCATGGTTTCTGGGAAAGAGAATGGCCTGTAAGCTTCATTGAGACATAAGGGACAAACTTCTTCAATCCCAAGCCTACAGATATGTAGGCTGTACCTATGTTTTAATTATTTCTGCCCTAAAAGGAGAATGCCTTGGCCCGCTTAAAATTGTGTGGCTTTACTTTCTCTTGAAGGAACCACTTCAGGAAAGAAAATGCAGATAATCACCACACATGCACACACCTGTGTCCAAATGGAAATTAGTTCTTCTAACTTTTAAATTCATTAAAGTAGGGTCCTCAAGTGTCAAAGAATATCACAAAATCCTGCCAGTGAAGAAACACAAGCAAGTGCCACAGTTTTTGCTGTGTGCTATTTAATCTAAAAAGTCCAGTGAACAATCCTGTGTGGTAGGTATGTTCTCCACCTTTTAGAAACTTGAATAACAGCAGGTTATTCACCTACACCATAGGTGTTGGGTCGGCTCACCTATCCCCAATGCTTTCTTTATTTTTTTCTTTAAATCCTTCCTTTCCTTTTTTTGTCCCTCCTAATTGTATATCTTTTAGCCAACACCATCATCCAGTGAAATGAATTAATAAATGTCCAGGTTTTACTCATTTTCATTTTAGCTCTGATGGTGGGAAAGTGAAGTGAGGTCAGGTGTACCTTGTGTGGGTTCAGCAGCCTGAAGTGAGATGGCTTCTGGTTAGGGGTGTGCTCTCCTCTGCTGGATGGCGTGGTTCTCTGAAGATTCTAAGTTGTGTTAGATGATAACCCAGAGTCGGTAAGTAAAACCAGACTTTCATTTTCATAATTTAAAACTCTTGCCTTTACTTTCAGACTTGTTTTATAACAACAACAACAAACATACAGAAACGATCTTAAGAAGGTGATTTAAATTGGCTGGGATGGGACTATTGTTAAAACCCTGAGAATACAGGTTTTGAACATTTACTTTCAAATGACTATGAAAATAAATATTAATGCATAATATTCTTAGATAAACTGAAATTAGGAAAATTATCTGAGCGTGAAGAAAACATGGGGTTTAAACTAAGCTTGGAGAAGGTTTTTGGTCTAGAAAATCGCTTTGGGTTTTTTCTCTGCTTTTCCTGGAATTGCATTTGAGGGTTTTTTGGAAAAAAGAAGTTTGTTTTTTTCTCTGTAGTATTTGATATATCTTAATTATGTATGGAGCTTGTTTTTATGAATGTGGAAAATATGCTCAATCTTCAATAGCAATGTGTAAAAAACTAAGAAAATTACATGAAGGGTGGTAAAAAGAGTAATTTACTTTTTCAGGATTCATCTTTAAAAATACTCAGGCATTACTTACATATAATACAATGCATGGATCTTCAGTGTTCAGGCTGCGGAAGTTTGACACTTGTATTCTTGTAAATAACCACTACCAAAACCAAGATTCCATTACTCCAATTGTGCTCCTCCTTTCTTGTCCATTCTCACCTTTCTTGTCCAAATGGCAACTACTTCCTGACTAAATAGTAATTTTACCTGTTCTTGGAAGTCAAATAAAGGGGACCATCGGTATGTATTAGGTTGGCACAAAAGTTATCTATGCATAATTATTTTGAAATTTTTCCATGTTGTTGCTTGTATTAATAGTTCATTTCTTCTTATTATTGAGTAATATTCCATTGTATAAAAATACTGCAGCTTGTTTATCCATTCACCTGTTGATGGCATTTTGGTTATTTTCAAATTTGGGCTATTATAAATTAAACAGCTATGAATATTCATGTACAAATCTTTGCATACACATAGGCCTTAATTTCTTCTGGGTAAATGTCTAAGCATCTAATGGCTGAATCATGTTTTAATTTAATATTTAACCTTTCAAGGAACTGCCAAATTGTTGTCCAAAGTCAATGTACCATTTTACATCCCCACTAGCAGTGTAGGAGTGTCCCAGTTCCTCCACATCCTCGCCAACACTTGGTATGGTCAGTTTTTAAATTTTAGTCATTCCAGTAAGTGAGTGGTGGTAGTTTATTGTGGTTTTAACTTTTGATTTTCTTAAAGAATAATTATGTTGAACATGTTTTCACATACTTATTTGTGAAATATTTGTTCAAATCTACTACCTGTTTTTATAATTGGGTTGCTCATTTCCTTACTGAATTTTGAGAGTTCTCTTGATACCAGTCCTTTTTCAGATATATGATTTGCAAGTTTATTTTCCTAGTATGTAAACTGCCTTTTTATTTTTTTCAAGAATATTTTCTGAAGTGCAGAAGTTTGGTGTTGAATTCCGATTTGTCAATTTGTACTTTTACACATTTTGCTGTTGCTTTTGTGTCTAAAATATCTTTGCTCAATCCAAGGTCACATGTATAAGGCATATACATAAAACTTTAACTTTGTTTTCCCACAACTCTATAATGTCCTGTTCATTTTTTTAAGCTTCTTTTTAAATGTGCTTTATTTTGGATACTTTCTGTTGCTCTGACTTCAAGTTCACTAATCTTTTTGTCTACAATTGCTTATTTGCTGCTAATTTCCTTTAGTGTATTTTAAATCTCATACATTGTAGTCTCTTTTCTAATAGTTTAATTTGGAGTCTTCTTTTATACCTTTTATGCCTCTACTTTTCAATACATGAAACACTTTTATAATAAATGTCTTAATGCCTTTTTCTACTAATTCTAATATCTGTGTCAGCTCTTGGTTGGTTGTGAATGCTTATTTATTTCCTCCTTATGGGTCATACTTCTCTCCTTCTTTGAATGTCTGGTAATTATTAGTCAGATATCAGACATTGTGATTTCACTTTGTGGGTGCTGGTTACTTTTGTATTCCTATGAATATTCTAGAACTTTCTTCTGGGATGCAGTTAAGTTACTTAGAAACAATTTGGTACTTTTCGGTCTTGCTTTTAAGATTAATTTAGGGGAAACTGGAGCAGCGCTCAGTCAAGACCTAATGATTCCCCATTACTGAGGCAAGAGCTTTCAAACTCTCTCTCCAATATCCCATAAATCACGAGGTTTTCCAATATGGGGGGGAAGGGCTCTATTGCCAGCCCTCTGTGAATGTGAGTAATTGTTCTCTCTAATCCTTTTGGGTGATTCTGTTTCCAGCTTGGGTAGTTCCCCTATAAACATGTGCTTATCAGTAATCAGCTGAATATTTGTGGTAGACCTTTGAGGACTCCTCCTTCCCCTGGGATCTTTCTCTGGGCAAGTCTCTTCTTTTCCAGTCCTCTGTCCAGAGGACTTATAGTTTGTGCTGGTCTCCCTGAATTCTCAGCTCTTTCTCTGCAATTCAGAAAGCCTACTGGACTCCACCAGGCCCTGCTTGGGTTTCTCCTCCCTATGCTGCAACACGACGACGGCAGTAAGCTTGGCGCAATTTTGGAACTCAACTCGTTTGTTTCCTGTCTTTCAGAGATTGTGAAACTTGAATGCATTTTTATGGTTTTTTAAATAAATCATTGCTTTATATATTTTGTTAAAAATGTTATCTTACGTGGAAGGGTAAACCTAGTCCCTATTAATTCTTGGCCTGAAGCAAGAGTTGTCTTTTACTCTCATCAGTTTTTGCTTTGTGTATTTTGAAGCTCTGTGTTGGGTGCTTGTGCATTTAGGATTGCTATGTCTACTTGATTAATTGATCATTCTATTGTTCTGAAATGTTTCTCTTTATCCTCTATAATACTACTTGCTTTAAATCCACTTTCTCTTATGTTTATATAGCATACCAGATTTCTTATGCTTAGTGTTGTTCAGTATACCATTTTTATCTTTTATTTTATCTTGCCTTACTTTTATAGTTAAAGTCTATTTTGTGAAGAGCATGCAGTGGGTCTTGCTTCTATTACCTTTGACTGATAGTCTTTTGCTTTTAACTAGAGTGTTTAATCCTGTTCCATTTAATATATTTATTGATATGGTTGTGTTTAATCTACCATCTTGGTCTTTAAATTTTATTTTGACTTATTAATCTCTTTTGTTTCTATCCCTCCCTTCTCCTTTTTTATATTATTTTAAAATAGATCACATATTTTATGTGTAACTTTTTGAGTTGTTTTCTTATTAGTTATTCCAGTTGTTACAATATGTATCTGATAGGGTTTGGCTATGTCCCTACCCAAATCTCATCTTGAATTCCCATTTGTTGAGGGAGGGATGCGGTGGGAGGTAATTGAATCATTAGGGCAGGTCTTTCCCATGATGTTCTCATGATAGTGAATAAGTCTCATGAGATCTGATGGTTTTAAAAACAGGAGTTTCCCTACACAAGCTCTCTTCTCTTGTTTTACCATGTGAGATGTACCTTTCACCTTCCACCATGATTGAAAGGCCTCCTCAGCCATGTGGAAGTGTAAGTCCATTAAACCTTTTTTTCTGTCTAAATTACCCAGTCTTGGGGATGTCTTTATCAGCGGAGTGAAAACAGATTAATACAGGATCTTTACGTTTTCACAGTTAACTTGCAGATAAAATGGACACCATTACAACTTTAACAAAGAATCATTTACTTTTAAATTTCTTTCTCCTGTCATTTTTATTTTATATTTTACTTCACTACATATGTAATATACCTCTAATACATAGGTGTTATTTTTATCTTAAAGAGTCAATAGTATTTTATTTATTTATTTATTTTTATGCCCGGCTGATTTTTTTCTTTTTTAATTTTTGTAGAGATGAGGTCTCACCAAGTTTCTCAGGCTTTTTCCAACTCCTGGGCTCAGGCAATCCTCCTGGCTTGCCCTCTCAAAGTGTACAGAAGGTCCGTTTAGTTTTTATTTTTTATTTTTATTGTACTTTAAGTTCTGAGATACGTGTGCAGAACGTGCAGGTTTGGTACATAGGTATACATGTGCCATGATGGTTTGCTGCACCCATAAATCCATAATCTGCATTAGGTATTTCTCCTAGTGCTATCCCTCCTGACAGGCCCCAGTGTGTGATGTTCCGCTCCATGTGTCCATGTGTCCTCGTTGTTCAACTCCCACTTATGAGTGAGAACATGTGGTATTTGGTTTTCTGTTCCTGTGTTAGTGTGCTGAGAATGATGGTTTCTAGTTTCATCCATGTCCCTGCAAAGGACATGAATTCATTCTTTTTTATGGCTGCATAGTATTCCATGGTGTATATGTGCCACATTTTCTTTATCCAGTCTATCATTGATGGGCATTTGGCTTGGTTCCAAGTCTTTGCTGTTATAAATAGTGCTGCAATAAACATACATGTGCATGTGTCTTTATAGTAGAATGATTTATAATCCTTTGGGTGTATACCCAGTAATGGGATTGCTGGGTCAAATGGTATTTCTTATTCCAGATCCCTGAGGAATTGCCAAACTGTCTTCCACAATGGTTGAACTAATTTACACTCCCACCAACAGTATAAAAGTGTTCCTGTTTCTCCACATCCTTGCCAGCATCTGTTGTTTCCTGACATTTTAATGATTGCCATTCTAACTGACATGAGATGATATCTCGTTGTGGTTTTGATTTGCATTTCTCTAAAGAGCAGCAATGATGAGCTTTTCTTCACATATTTGTTGGCTGCATAAATGTCTTCTTATGAGAGGTGTTTGTTCATATTCTTTGCCCGCTTTTTAATGTTTTTTTTTTCTTGTAAATTTGTTTAAGTTCCTTCTAGATTCTGGTTATTAATCCTTTGTCAGATGGATAGATTGCAAAATTTTTCTCCCATTCTATAGGCTGCCTGTTCACTCTAATGGTAGTTTCTTTTGCCATGCAGAAGTTCTTTAGTTTGTCAATTTTTGCTTTTGTTGCAATTCCTTTGCTATTTTAGTCATGAAGTCTGCCAATACCTATGTCCTCAATGGTTTTGACTAGGTTTTCTTCTAGGGTTTTTATGGTTTTAGGTATTACATTTAAGTATTTTATGTTTGTTTGTTTTCTTTTTGAGACAGAGTCTCACTCTGTCACCCAAGCTGGAGTGCAGTGGTGCAATTTGGCTCCCTGCAACCTCCACCTCTTGAGTTTAAGCTATTCTCCTGCTCCAGCCTCCCAAGTAGCTGGGACTACAGGTGTGCACCTCCATGCCTGGCTAATTTTTGTATTTTTTAGTAAAGATGGGGTTTCACCATGTTGGGCAGGCTGGTCTTGAATTCCTGACCTCAGGTGACCCACCTTCCTCGGCCTCCCAGAGTGCTGGGATTACAGGCATGAACCACCATGCCTGGCCACGTTTAAGTCTTTTATCCATTTTGAATTAATTTTTGTATAAGGTATAAGGAAGGGGTCCGGTTTCAGTTTTCTGCATGTAACTAGCCACTTTTCCCAACACCGTTTATTAACTAGAGAATCCTTTCTCTATTGCTTGTTTTTGACAGGTTTGTTAAAGATCAGATGGTTGTAGATATGTGATGTTATTTCTGAGGTCTCTGTTCTGTTCTGTTGGTCTATATATCTGTTTTGGTACCAGTACCATGCCGTTTGGTTACTGTAGCTTTGTAGTATGCTTCGAAGTCAGATAGTGTGATGCCTCCAGCTTTGTTCTTTTTGCTTAGGATTGTCTATATGGGCTCTTTTTTGGTTCCACATGAAATTTAAAGTAGTTTTTCTAATTTGGTGAAGAAAGTCAATGGTAGATTGATGGGGATAGCATGGAATCTATAAATTACTTTGGACAGTATGGCCATTTTTACAATATTGATTCTTCCTATCCATCAGCAAGGAATGTTTTTCCACCTGTTTGTGTCCTCTCTCATTTCCTTGAGCAATGGTTTACGGTTCTCCTTGAAGAAGTCCTTCACATCCATTGTAAGTTGTATTCCTAGGCATTTTATTCTCTTTGTAGCAATTGTGAATGAGAGTTCACTCATGATTTGGTGCTCTATTATTGGTTTGTATGAATGCTTGCAATTTTTCCACAGGATACATTGATTTTGTATCCTGAGTCTTTGCTGAAGTGGCTTATCAGCTTAAAGAGGTTTCAAGCTGAGAGGACGGGGTTTTCCAAACATACAATCACGTCATTTGCAAACAGAGACAACTTGACTTCTCTTCCTATTTGAATATGCCTTGTTTCTTTCTCTTGCCTGATTGCCCTGGCCAGAACTTCCAATACTATGTTGAATAAGAGTGGTGAGAGGGGGCATCCTTGTCTTGTGCAGGTTTTCAAAGGGAATGCTTCCAACTTTTGCCCATTCCGTGTGATAGTGGCTGTGGGCTTGTCATAAATAGCTCTTATTATACCTAGTTTATTGAGAGTTTTTAGCATGAGGGGTGTTGAATTTTGTCAAAGGCCTTTTCGGCATCTATTGCGATAATCATGTAGTTTTTGTCATTGGTTACTTTTATTTGATGGATTATGGTCATTGATTTGAATATGTTGAACCAGCCTTGCATCCCAGGGATGAAGCCAGCTTGATCGTGGTGGATAAGCTTTTTGGTGTGCTGCTGGATTCGGTTTGCAGTATTTATTGAGGATTTTCGCACCAACGTTCATCAGGGATATTGGCCTGAAATTTTCTTTTTTTGTTGTGTCTCTGCCAGGTTTTGGTATCAGGATGATGCTGCCATCATAAAATGAGTTAGGGAGGATTCCCTCTTTTTCTATTGATTGGAATAGTTTCAGAAGGAATGATACCAACTCCTCTTTGTACCTCTAGTAGAATTTGGCTGTGAATCCATCTGATCCTGGGCTTTTTTTGGTTGGTAGGCTATTAATTACTGCCTCAATTTCAGAACTTGTTATTAGTCTGGTCAGGGATTTAACTTCTTCTTAGTTTAGTCTTGGGAGGGTGTGTCCAGGAATTTATCAATTTCTTCTAGATTTTCTAGTTTATTTGCATAGAGGTATTTATAGTATTCTCTGATGGTAAATTTGTATTTTTGTGGGATCAGTGGTGATATCCCCTTTATCACTTTTTATTTTGTCTATTTGATTCTTCTCTCTCTTCTTCTTTATTAATCTGGCTAGTGGTCTATCTATTTTGTTAATCTTTTCAAAAAACCAGCTCCTGGATTCATTGATTGTTTGAAGGATTTTTTGTGTCTCTGTCTCCTTCAGTTCTGCTCTGATCTTAGTTATTTCTTGTCTTTTGCTAGCTTTTGAATTTATTTGCTCTTGTTTCTCTAGTTCTTTTAATTGTGACGTTAGGGTGTCGATTTTAGATCTTTCCAGCTTTCTCTTGTGGGCATTTAGTGTTATAAGTTTCTCTCTAAACACTGCTTTAGCTGTGTCCCAGAGATTCTGGTATGTTGTGTCTGTTCTCATTGGTTTCAAATAACTTATTTATTTCTGCCTTATTTCGTTATTTACCCAGTAGTCATTCAGGAGCGAGTCGTTCAGTTTCCATGTAGTTATGCAGTTTTGACTGAGTTTCTTTTTTTCCCCTGAGTTCTAATTTGACTACACTGTGGTTTGATAGAGTGTTTGTTATGATTTCTGTTATTTTGTATTTTCTGAGGAGTGTTTTACTTCCCATTATGTGGTCAATTTTAGAATAAGTGCTACGGGGTGTTGAGAAGAATGTATATTCTGTTGATTTGGGGTGAAGAGTTCTGTAGATGTCTATTAGGTCTGCTTGGTTCAGAGCTGAGCTCAAGTCCTGAATATCCCTGTTAATTTACTGTCTCATCGATCTGTCTAATATTGACAGTGGGGTGTTAAAGTATCCCAGTATTATTGTGTGGGAGTCTAAGTCTCTTTGTAGGTCTCTAAGAACTTGCTTTATGAATCTGGATGCTCCTGTATTGGGTGCATATATATTTAAGATTGTTAGCTCTTCTTGTTGCATTGATCCCTTTACCATTATGTAATGCCCTTCTTTGTCTCTTTTAACCTTTGTTGATTTAAAAACTGTTTTATTAGAGACTAGGATTGCAACCCCTGCTTTTTTTGCTTTCCATTTTCTTGGTGAATATTTCCCCATTCCTTTATTTTGAGCCTATATGCGTCTTTGCACATGAGTTGGGTCTCCTCAGTACAGCACACTGATGGGTCTTGACTCTATCCGATTTGTCTGTCTGTGTCTTTTTGTTGAGACATTTAGCCCATTTATATTTAAGGTTAATATGGTTATGTGTGAATTTGATCCTGTCATTATGATGCTAGCTGATTATGTCGCACATTAGTTGATGCAGTTTCTTCATAGTGTCCATGGTCTTTATATTTTGGTATGTTTTTGCAGTGGCTGATACTGGTTTTCCTTTCCATAATTTGTGCTTCCTTCAGGAGCTCTTGTAAGGCAGGCCTGATGGTGACAAAATCCCTTAGCATTTGCTTGTCTGTAAAGGATTTTATTTCTCCTTTCTTTGTGAAGCTTAGTTTGGCTGGATATGAAATTCTGGATTGAAAATTCTTTTCTTTAAGAATGTTGAATGTTGGTCCCCACTCTCATTTGGCTTGTAGGATTTCTGCAGAGAGATCTGCTGTTAGCCTGATGGGCTTCTGTTTGTAGGTAACCCAATCTTTCTCTCTGGCTGCCCTGAACATACCTTTCTTTACTTTAGCCTTGGCGAATCTGAGATTATGTATCTTG
Source organism: Trachypithecus francoisi (assembly GCF_009764315.1). NCBI lineage: Eukaryota > Metazoa > Chordata > Mammalia > Primates > Cercopithecidae > Trachypithecus > Trachypithecus francoisi. Next base: position 14,442,560 of record NW_022681458.1, read on the forward strand.
GGGTTGCTGTTCTTGAGGTGTATCTTAGTGGTGTTCTCTGTATTTCCCGAATTTGAATGTTGACCTGCCTTGATAGGTTGGGGAAGTTCTCCTGGATAATATCCTGAAGTGTGTTTTCCAACTTGATTCCATTCTCCTTGTCACTTTCAGGTACACCAATCAAATGTAGGTTTGGTCTTTTCACATAGTCCCATATGTCTTAGAAGCTTTGTTTGTTCCTTTTCAGTCTTTTTTCTTTAATCTTGTCTTCGCGCATTATTTCATTAAATTGATCTTCAATCTCTGATATCCTTTCTTCTGCTTGATCAATTCAGTGATACTTGTATATGCTTCACAAAGTTCTCATGCTATGTTTTTTGGTTCCATCAGGTCATTTATGTTCTTCTCTAAAGTGACTATTTTAGTTAACAGTTCCTGTTACCTTTTATCAAGGTTCTTAGCTTCTTTGAATTGGGTTAGAACATGCTCCTTTAGCTCAGAGGAGTTTGTTATTGTCCACCTTCTGAAGCCTATTTCTGTAAATTCATCAAACTCATTCTCCATCCAGTTTTGTTCACTTGCTGGTGAAGAGTTGTGATCCTTTGGAGGAAAAGAGGCATTCTGGTTTTGGGAATTTTCAGCCTTTTGGCACTGGTTTTTCCTCATCTTTGTTGATTTATCTACCTTTGATCTTTGATGTTGATGACCTTTGGATGTGGTTTTTACATGGCTTCCCTTTTGCTGATGTTGATATTATTGCTTTCTGTTTGTCAGTTTTCCTTCTAATAGTCATGCCCCTCTTCTGCAGGTCTGGGGAGTTTGCTGGAGGTCCACTCCAGACCCTGTTTGCCTGGGTATCACCAGTGGAGGCTGCAGAACAGCAAAGATTGCTGCCTGCTCCTTCCTCTGGAAGCTTTGTCCCAATAGGGCATCCACCAGATGCCAGCTAGAGCTCTCCTATATGAGGTGTCTCCCTGTCAGGAGGCATGGGAGTCAGTGACCCACTTGAGGAGGCAGTCTGTCCCTTAGCAGAGCTGGAGTGCTGTGCATGGAGATCTGCTGGTCTCTTCAGAGCTAGCAGGCAGGAACATTTAAGTCTGCTGAAGCTGCACCCACAACTGCTCCTTCCCCCAGGTACTCTGTCCCAGGCAGATGGGACTTTTATCTGTGAGCCCCTGACTGGGGCTGCTGCCTTTCTTTTAGAGATGCCCTGCACAGAGAGGAGGAATCTAGAGAGGCAGTCTGGCTACAGTGGCTTTGCTGCACTGTGGTGGGTTCCATCCAGTTTGAACATCCCAGTGGCTTTGTTTATACTGTGAGGGGAAAAACTGCCTACTCAAGCCTTAATGGCAGACGCCCCTCATCGCACCAAACTCTAGTGTCCCGGGTTGACTTCAGACTGCTGTGCTGGCAGCGAGAATTTCAAGCCAGTGGATCTTAGCTTGCTGGGCTCCATGGGGGCAGGATCTGCTGAGCAAGACTACATGACTCCCCGACTTCAGCCCCCTTTCCAGAGGAGTGAACGGTTCTGCCTTGCTGGTGTTCCAGGTGCCACTGGGGTACAAAAAAACAAAAAAACAAAACAAAACAACAACAACAAAATACCTCCTGCAGCTAGCTTGGTGTCTGCCCCAAATGGCCTCCTAGTTTTGTGCTTGAAACCCAGGTCCCTGGTGGTGTAGGCACCAGAGGGAATCTCCTGGTCTGTGGGTTGCAAATACCATGGGAAAAGCATAGAATCTGGGCTGGATAGCACTGTCCCTCATGGCACAGTCTCTCACAGCTTCCCTTGGCTAGGTGAAGGAGTTCCCAGACCCCTTGCACTTCTCGGGTGAGGCAATGCCCCACCCTGCTTCTGCTCGCCCTCCATGGGCTGAACCCACTGTCTAGCCAGTCCCATGAGACGAACTGTGTAATTCAGTTGGAAATGCAGAAATCACCCACTTCCTGCACTGGTCTCACTGGGAGCCGCAGACTGGAGCTGTTCTATTCGACCATCTTGCCAGATCTCCCCCCCATCAATAGTATTTTAAATTAAGAATGAGATATATATATATATATAATATATATAAAATGTATATAATATATATTTAAAAAGATATATAAATATGTATTTTCTTAATTAAAAATGAGAGAGATATGTATTACATGTATATATAAAATAATGGCAAAAGTTATTAGTTTATATTTACCCAGCTTTATTCTTCTTTATGCTCTTTTTTTCTTGTACAACTCTGAGTTCTGGCATCATTTTCTTTCAGATTAAAGAATTTCTTTTATCATTTGTAATGAATATCTGCTGGAAATGAATGATCTGTTTCAATCTGAAAACATCTTCATTTTAATGTAATATTTTTACTGGATATAGAATTTGAGGTTTACTATCATTTTTCTTTGGCATCCTATCAATGTTATTCCATTGTCATTTTCTTTCCATTGTTTCTGATGATAAGTCAGTCATTCATTATATTATTGTTTCTCTAGGTAGTGCATATAATTTTTTCCTGGTTTCTTTTAAGATTCATTTTTGCAATCTTCAGTTTTCAGGAGTTTAACTACAATGTGTCCGGGTTTGGTTTGCTTTGTGTTTATTCTACTTAGGGTTCATGGAACCTCTTGGATGTTGAATTATTTTTTATTAGTTTCAGAAAGATCTCAAATATTATGTTTCCAAATATTTTTCTGTTTAATCTCTCTCTTCCCTCCTCTGGGACTCTAATGACTGTAGTAATCTTAGATCATTTAATATTGTACTGTAAATCTTGAACACTCTTCCTCTTTCCCTCCTCCTTGTTTCTTTCTTCCCATATTTGTTTTCCTTCTCCTCCTCATTTTTATACTTCTCTCTGTTTCTCACTTTCTCCTCCCTTCCCCCTTATTCTCTCCTCCCCTCTGCCTTCTTTTCTTCTTCTTCTCCTTCTCTTTTCTCCTTCTCTTTCTTCTTATCTTTTTCTTTGTGTTTCAATTGGTATACTTTCTAATGACTTGGTTTCAGTTTCACTGATTTTTTCCTCTGGTGAATTCAGTTTACTGTTAGCCAATTGAATCCTTCATTTTTTATATATTGTATTCACATCTAACATTTCAATTTAAATCTTTTTCATAGTTTCTGTGCATATACTCAAATATAAAGTTCCATGCATCTGCTCAAATTCCCCAGCTGTTCATACTTGTGGTACACCTTTCCTATTAGAGCTTTTATAGTTTATATTATGATTATTTTAAAGTCTGATATGTAACATCTAGGCCATATTTCAGCCTGTCTTTATTTTGCTGTTTCTTTTCTTCACCATGGGTCATGTTTTAATTGGTTATTTTTGTGCTTTATAATGTTTTTATTTTATAGCAAACATTTTGCATATCATAACAGTGAAGTGCAAAGTAAATTATATCTTTCCCTAGAAACTGTCGTCATACCCCTTCATGCATAAATTGATAGATTTGGGGTCTGTGTAAATCTCATCTGTAGCCAAGTTGATCTGGGCTTGACTGCAGCTTTAGTTGAATATAACTTACTACTCACTTCAAATATTTTGAACACAGTATCAGAAATTTCCTTTCTGCAGGGCTGAATACTGGTAAGATTCCTCTTCGCACTTTACATACCAATCTGCTGCCAGACTTCCAAACTGCACCTAGGGAGATATCTTTTCGCTCAGAGTACATCAGGGAGATTTCTCTTAGCTCTTCTGCCTTGCCCCAGCCTTTGAGTTCCTGAGTACTTAATGATAGAGAATTGTAAAATCAAAACAAAAAAAAGCTTGACATGTGTCTGTAAACTTGCCCTGTGGCCGAGGTTCCTTGGGATTCTAACATGCCTTGCTAGCTCACATACACTTGTCATAAGTTTCTTAAAATTTTAACTGATTTCTCCGTATCTGCATAAATGATGGACTTATTTATTGCCTGCCTATCAGGGTTGAGAACAGCTATAGTTCTCTTATAAAATACTAATCACTTTCTGGAACTTAGTTCTCTTTGCATCCTCAGATCAGCAGTAGGTTCAGAATACTGTGATTTTATAATTGATATGGCTTGGTTTTGGTTGTTAGGGTAAAAGCAATCGTCTCTTGCAGCTTTCTATGTCCTAACCAAAAATAAAACTCCTCTATTTAGGGGCTTCTTAAAACAATAAATTTGAGTAATATTTTAAGATTCAAGCCTCACATTTACTAACATAGGGCTTCTTTTTATCCTTCTGCATTTTAAGTGGAGTTATTTTGGAGTTGTTCATGCATAATCAATTCAAACAGATATGTAATTTTTTAAAACTTAACCTGATCAACTTGATACTGTTTTGCTGTTGTAGTTAATGCTGAAAAGGAAAGAGGGTAATATATAGTTTATATAGTCATGTACCAAATCTTTACTAAAAATAAATAAAGGCAGTTTTATTTTGCCTTTCTAGGATAAAAAATTTCTGACTAAAAGGTATGTTAATTTCACTTTAGGAAAAATTAAGAAGATAAAGAAAAAAGTTTGTTATGATGGTGTGGGGATAGTTTATAAGTCCTTATACTTATTTGTCATTTTACGATAGAATTGAAATTATTGTTTTGAATTCTAATATATGGAATTTATGAATTGATCAAGGTTGCCTTTACCATAGCTAAAGATAAATTTGATCTAAAATGGTAGAGATCCTTTCCGTAACAAGTTAAGTTTTTATTGCAGAGGTAAAGGGGTGAGAATTTCAGAAACTAAGGCATGAACCCTTTAATACCTGATCATAGGTTCTATTTATAGAAGGTAACAAGGCCAGAACATTATCATTAAAATGCTATTAAAAGTATATCTAAATATAATACATTCTCTTCTAGTTATGAGATCCCATTGGCACGAAGGAGATGAACACATATGAATGAAATTGAAGCCCATTTAAATTATTTGCCTTGTACCTGAAACTTATTTAGAGTTTGTTTCATTTGCTTGTGGTAGAGACTGTGTTATTGCACCCACTTATTTGTTGTTTTCTTTGTAAGAGGATTGTATATTCCTACCCATTGTTATAAGAGCCACAGTGTCTTTCTGGTGAGGCTGGGCATTATATACTCCAACCCCACTGAGTCAGGCTTCATCAATGACTTAAACTAATGGAATGTGAGTAGAAGTAACTGTATATGGCGTCTGAGTAGGTCCTTCAGGAGCCATTATATGATTTAACCATTGTTCCTTCATTTTGTCTAAGATTAGAGTATCTTAGTGAATTTGCTTACTGAATTTTTATTTAGCAATGTAGCACCTGAAATTTTATTTAAATACAATTTGAATATTTGGAAACTATGGTTGACACTATTTAAAACATAATTTTAATATATGTGTGGAAACTGATAGAGAAACTTACAATTGTTTGGCAGAATAAGGCTATTGTATTATTTAGAGCAACTTTTAGGATGTTTTCACAAAGAGACTCCAAGATATGGTGGTCTGAATATGAAAGTAGTCTTTGATTCCTCATGAAACCACCTGCTTGGTCTAGCCGGGTGAGGAAGCTCTGCTCCCTGGGACCATTAAGAGAACTGGCTTCCACTGACATTTTCTTCTTCTACCCATTAGACCACTGACCAACTCTGCATGATCAAAGTGGGACATTGATTTTTCTTTATTTATAGCTCATGGTGAAGGAAAAGGAAGAATGTATTTTATTTTAAATAAACAACTTGGAAGTTATGCAGAAATTATTTCTACTCGTATTTCTTTGCAAAGGAAGCTGAAAATGCAGTTTCTAGCAGGTTGCCCATGACTCTAGCCAAAACTAAAGGAAGAAATTCTCTAACCATGAGGAAGAAGAAATTTGAGAAAGGACATGATTAGCAATCTTCACCTCACTATTGAAACTGGCAATTCAGATTATTTAGTCTCCATGTAGACTGTACTTCTCAGAATTCTTGAGCATTCTAGAAGCCATTTCACTCAGGCCTCTGAGAGAGACAAATGTTTCTTCTTCATCTTTGCCTTTTTGAGAACAGAAAATTTAGATCTCCTCTTAGCTATCTCCTTTGGTATCCTGAGACACTAAGTCATGAAGTTCTTTACAATGCGTGGTACATAGAAGACATATGATTTTAAAAAATAGTAAGTTAATACATATTTATTAGACTTTTAGGACACTGGCTGTTAGAATATATTCAGTAAGTGGTTTTTGAATACAGAATGAATGGGTAAGTGAATTCTCAATTATTAAATATAAACAGGCTTTCTATTGAAAATGGTGAACTGCACACACAGGTTTCTTTCTTTTACATTCAGAGATGGAATGAAAATGACAGTAACAGAGTGAAGACCAAGTATGAGCCTAAAAAAAACATAGATGGGGGCAAACTTAACCAAACAACATATTTCAAAAAATTTTTTTGGATGTGAAATATAGAATATAGAATATCAGAATAACCATAGACTTGAGTACTCTGAGAGAAAGATGTAGCCTACAAAGAATTCAGGTCTTAAAGACTATAGAAATGATGAAAGATTGGAATAAGAAAGGGGTGAAAAACGGAGGGTCTAATTTAAAATTTGTCAAATAGGTAGATAGAGGTCAAATATCTATCCAAACTCCTTTCTTTCCTACCCCAAAGAGAAAAACGAATCAGTTTTTTTCCAACTGTACCATCCACTCCCTCAAATCTCAGAACTAACAGTTTCTAAGATTGCTTTTCTCTTACTTTTTTATGGGGGACTTTGGCAGAAAAAAATCTTTGGAAAGCTAGAAATGATTGGAAAAGAGGATTGCTTTTACTCCATTAGGTAAGGATTTAGGTTGGATAAAGTACCTCCTACTATTGGTTTTGGTTTTTTGAAAACTGTCCTTAACTTCTCCCTGTTCTGACAAGTAGTTAGTTTCACATGTCCATATATTTCTCCTTGGATCTGTTAAAGAGGCCTTAAGAAAATAGATTGAGATTTCTAGAAGATTTTAATATTCTAACTCTTGGTATTCCCCTAATTGATCTCACACCCTATTTGCTAGCTCTTGAACTCAGTATAGGCTATTGGTCAAATAAATAAAATGGATTTAACCTTATATAAAAGTTTTTTTTTCTAGTGCTAATTTAGATACTTTTTCCTATTTTACATTACACAAATCCTTTAAACTGAAAACAGTTGTAACATTTATATAAGAAGATCAAGTAAGTAACATTTTGTGTGAGAATGAACACTGGTCACTCTTCACTATTTGCTGATTCAGGGTAACAGCTGTCCAGACAAGCATCTTCAATTGTCATAGAAAATGCTTGTAATTTTTTTGGCCTTCGTCATTGTTTCATCTCTTGAAACATGTAGAAGTGGCTGACATAATAGGGAATGGCCAATGTCCCATGCTCAGCTAACTTTGTGAATCCACCAATCCAAGCCATTTGCATGATTCATACCCCATTCTGCACACCTGTTTTCTCTGAGCATGCCCCAGACTGTGCTTTTCTGTGGTGCTGGCTTATGCCAACCTTCATGAGCCAAACAATTTTCTGATTTAAGACCTCATATAGTCATCCCCACATATGCCCTTGGGTTTAAATTAATTCATGTGGTTGATCTCATTTCTGAAACTAAGAAACAAAAAGCAAGAAAAATTAAAGTTAAGTAAAGGTAATTACTTCCTTATTGCTCCCATAGACTTGGCATTTTTCTACTGGTTCTCATAGTTACCAACATGCAAAACATATTGGCTTTGGAACATAGGGCGATACTTAAGAACAAGAAATCCAGGTGTCAGATTATACGACCTTGGGTACATAAAATTCTTTAAACATCAAGCATTAGCTACCTTATTTGTGACATTTAGATAGCACAGTCATACTGTGTAAGGTAGTTGCAAAGAGAGAAGGAATACTGGAATCAGAGTGCCTAGTGTTTAGCTTGACTCAGAGTGAGCAGTCAGGGCATGTTAGATATTATCAGTATAGGTCTTGTGCTTAAGAGAACGTCTAAAAATGTATGTTTGTGAGATAAGAACGAATGCTGCCCAGAAGAATCCTATTTAACCTTATTTGTGGGACTTCTTTAATAAGATATTAACTGAAATGCTTAATATACTTCTTTGTAGAAACCAATACTAAATTTATTTCACAAATAGTTGAGATTCCACTATGTGTAGAGAGCTGACAAAGTAGATACAAATGAAGCTTTTGCTTTCCAGGAGTTCACAATCTATTAGAAAAGACTGATGGATAAAGAAATTATAAAGGATTAAATGAACTCAAATAAATTAAATTACAAAGCAAAATTTGTGTTGGTACTGAATGCATATTGCACAATTACTGTGTCACTAGTACATGACAGAAATTGAGAAAGTCAAAGTCATCAAGCACATCATGTGAATGTGAGCTTCGTTTTAGTTTCAAGTGGAATAATCCAATAAATTGGAACTGGCTTCTCAACTCATCTTAAATTCTTTGTCTGAAGAAGCTCTTGTATTTTTTTTGGATACAAGACAGAAAACTACTGCATGTATTAAATTGCGTTGCCTTACATGGTTTGGGGAAATGAGGCCAAAAAACATCTACCGGATAGTCTACTAAATGTTGTTTATGTGAACCAGCAGAAAGAATTAGTTTGCACATACATATCAAATGCCCACTCTCTCAACTCCCCAATTCTTTATATAGCTGTCATGAAGTAAAGATAGGCCTCATTGGCTTTGCCAGCAGTAAGGGATAAGCTATCTTTTTTTTTTTTTTCATCTTCATTGGCTGCAACTCTCATTCCTGATTTGATACAGAGCACTTAGCTTCCTCTAAAAAAGGATTCATGTTAAAATGAGTCCATGTACAGATGCCTTTTTGCACATAGTCTCCAAAGAGCAATGACATGCTGGAAGTCTCTAGTGTTGTGGAAACTTCTGATTTGGGACACGTGACTGGCATTTCCTTCAGGGGTGCAAGTGGTTAAAGTGGCTCAAGATAGAATGCTACGCTGTGCCTGGTATTACATTATGCACTGTCAGAAACCCTGACACTCATTTATTGCTGTTACTTATGTGTTTTACATGATTTAATGTCTTACGTGAAAGAGACTCCAACTTAATTGCTAACATTGTTTTACTAATAAGAAATGACCCAGACATCTTAACACATGTCATAGAATAATTATAGCCACCATTATAAAATTCTGCTTCCAACATTTTGGAAAATACCACTGACTTGTCTTCCTTTTTTTCTTCTATTCTCACAGCTTTCCCTATAGAGGTCAGATTTCACTAATAGGACAAGATAGCCATGAGTGTGTACTCCAACCTCTATTGCTTTTTGTATAATAACATTAAATTGTGCTTAATCTGTAAAATATACATAATAAGTAGTTTAATTGTACATTTGGAAATCCTGTGACTTTTTACTCATGATAGATAATGTTATCACTACCTTAAATAAATGGGAACAACAGAGAGCTTATGATTACAAGTTAATTTTTATATTTTGTTTACTAAAGAGCTTATTTTAGTTCATTTCTGCCATATACATTTATTTACAGAAATCCGTATGTAGTAGAAAAGGAAGAAAGTAAGAAAGTTTAGTCTTCACAAGACAACTCTTGCACCACGTTAGACTAAGAGCTAAGAGCACTGTATTTACCATTTCTTTACGTTAATTCATTCAGCCAGCCTTTTCTTTTCCTCCTAGTATATTTGTTTGAGAGTAGATTTATCTGTCAGGATTCATTTGGTTCCACGAGATGCATAACTGAACCCAAGCATTTTTAGGTAAAGGAGCCATCTGTTGACTCACACAATGAACAATGCATAGGGCTGGCTTCAGGTGAGGTCTGAGTCAGATACTCAAAGAGGGCATTAGGACCCTTTTCTTCTTTTCAGTCACTGTAGTCAGGTTCCACTTGGATTCGTTCTAATAGAATATTCTCTCCTTGTAGCATCAAAATGGCTGGCACAATTCCTTGCTTTATGGCTTCAAGTCCAACTAAATAGAGCAAGGGTATCTTTCTTAGAAGTCCCAGCCAAAGTCCATGTTTCTGTTTTGTTTTAATTGACTAATGTGCAATTCTCTGAACCAATCACAGTCACCAGGCTAATGGTTAGCATTTACCATCTTTTCCACTTTTGAGTGGAAGAAACACCCTACCTGATGTGAGACAGTCTGGAAGGTAAATCCCCAGATACAATTCTAGAGGTAATATTGAAAAAAAGGGGAGGTGCACGCTGGCCCTGAAAACAAGCGAACACACACAAATATCCACTGCAGAAGGAACACTGGTGTTTCTGCCAGTGACAAACCAGGCTGGGGTACAAATGACTGTGCCAAAGAATGGTTCAACAGGGGGATCAGTTGGAGGCACTCTGACCTTTCCAACACATGTCTCTAATATTCCAAGAATTTGGTTTGCTAGAGTGGCTATTATCATTCTTTGGAGGATGTGATTCGGAACCACAATGGCTTTCTAAGTCCAGAATAGGAGCCTGTGTATCCTGCTGTGTGGAACCTTGGGTTTTCTTTCTTCTCTCTTCCTCCACTTCTGCTGTTTCTCTTTCTTTCCACTTTAAGTTCTCAGAGAGATCCCCTTTCTCACCCCTTCCTTATCACATTTAGTACTCGGGTAAATGATATTGTTTCCACTGGCCTAGTGCAAACATTATATACTTTTTTTTTCACGGGGATATGCTTTTGAAATTTTATCTCTAATTATGAAAAGAGTTGGAAAACTAATTTCAACATCAGTAAGAAGGTTAGGGGAATATCAGGTGCAGTAAAGAGGCCTCTCCCTAACATCAGCAAAAATCTTTTAAGTAATATACTTGCAAAGTTTAGATGTGAAGCCAGTTCTAATGGAAAGGAAAGATGGTCTCCGATGAGTGAGGTTGAACACAGATCACATTTAAGAGGACTCCAGAGGACTGAATTCTGGAGGCATTCCTTTATCTTGGTGTCTTTCTAGGAAGATTGCTGGAGTAATATTGTAATCTCTAGTTTCTCTATTGAACACATGACCTCTGGGATTTTATTCCCCTGAAGACCCAGAAGCTAATCAGCCTCCTCATCAAGAAATATTTCAGAGCAGTATCTCACAAATTGTGATGTGTAAGTAAATCACCTGGGAATCTTGGTAAAATGTAGATTCTGTTTGTAGATTCATGATTTCCCATTTCTTTTTTTTTTTTTTTTTTTTTTGAGACAGATTCTGGTTCTGTCGCCCAGGCTGGAGTACAGTGGCCGGATCTCAGCTCACTGCAAGCTCCGCCTCCCGGGTTCCCGCCATTCTCCTGCCTCAGCCTCCCGAGTAGCTGGGACCACAGGCGCCCACCACCTCGCCCGGCTAGTTTTTTGTATTTTTTAGTAGAGACGGGGTTTCACCGGGTTAGCCAGGATGGTCTCGATCTCCTGACCTCGTGATCCGCCCGTCTCGGCCTCCCAAAGTGCTGGGATTACAGGCTTGAGCCACCGCGCCCGGCCTGATTTCCCATTTCTAACAGAAATGCAGCAGGTGATGTGAAAGCTGCTGGTCCCCAGACCACACTTTGTGTAGCAAAACTTTAGTATTGTGTTGTCTGATATAGTAGCCACCAGCCACATGTGGCTATTTAAATTAATAAAGATGTAAAATTCAGTTCCTCAGTCTCACTAGCTACATCTCAAGTGCTCAATAGCCCCTCATGACTAGTGGCTACTGTTTGGGGCTGTTAGAATAGAACATTTCTATCATCTCAGAAACATCTTTTGGAAAACCCTGTTCTAGAAGATGAAGAGTCCAACTCTAGATTGAGTACAAAGCTCTAAACAGAACATGTTTTGTTTATTTTTCCTGGAAATGTCAAGGTAGCACTATTTGCCAGAGAAGTGGTCTGTATTTCCAGAAGGTGCATAAACAGAAGGTCTAGCATTTCCTAAGCCATGGTGTAATCCAAGCTACATGAGATTTCTCTTGAGACCTTCTCTTTCTATTTGCACACATTGTGGCCCCTGTCCATCAGCACACCAGAGAAAGATATACATATACAATTTAGTCCTTCATGGAGTTGATGGCTACAGTTCTCATTTGGGTACTCCTAATTACATATTGTTGATTTAGGAATTAAAAAAAGACTATAGAATAGTTCTTTATCTATCTTGAACTCTTATGTGGCAATTATATATATGATAACAAAAGTACAAACGAAGAATTTGCAAAAGTTGTTAACAGCCAAACTACAAGAATGACAACAAAACACAGAGACTTTGCAATCAATTAAACAACTAAACGTGTCTATAAAACATCCAGTGCATATGGCAATATGTAGGTCTTGGTGACACGTGAATACTGTCTGCCTTCATCGTGGGCATATGTAGTTTTAACTTTACACACAATCAGCTCTTGTTTAATCGGAACCTATTGATTTCAGTGTCTTGGAGGGCAGAGTATACCAATGTCTCAAGTGATGCTCAGCTGCTTTCATTTGAGCTCTGGAGCTCCTTTTCAGTGTGTTAATGTCACTGTCTTTTGCATGGCACCAGAGAATGTTTCCTGAGCACAGGAGGACTTGTGCAATTCAGGCAATTCTATCCTTTGGATTTGCTTCAATATGGACAGGACCTTTGTGGTGAGAAGTATGTGGCACACTTCTCAATGCCTTTCTGTGACCAAGACACGGTTTAGATTTTGGTGTCACATGATCTCCAGTGTCATTCCTCCAGAGTCACATGAGTCTTTAATGTTTTTGTCTCCTGAAAGCTGGCATGACAAGTATACACTTGGCCTTAGCATGTGGTTATGTGAGATCACTGGCCTGGATAAGGACATGAGGTAAATTCTCTCAAGTTTCTGTAAGGATATGCGCAGATTATATTGGCTACAGGTTGAGGTTAATATCCTCAGCAAGATTCTGCCCCACATTGGATAAATGCATAGTCAGAGAAGTGACTTAGAGATCAACCAGTGGTTCAGTTCCACGGAGAGGATGCCCAGCTGGGAGTGGATAATTTCAGTGATGGGTGTTGGTTACTTGAAGAGCCTGATAACTAGCGTCCTTCTTCCCCTCCTGATATTGTAACCAGTAGAGAAAGGAACACTGGAGTCAGACTTTGGGGATAAAAGTATCACATGTATATTTTCTGATAAAGCTGATAAACAATGGGTCATAAGGGCTGTAGAAGGCAGCTTCTGACCTGGTCCCCATGATACCTACCTCCTGGTATTCACACTCACGTGAAATCCTCTCCCCTTGAGTGTGGGCAAGACCTGGTAATTTGCTTCTAACCAGTAGATTATGACAGTGATTATGGGATGTCCATTCTGTTACTATGTTCCGTATGAGTGTAACTTCCATTTTGCTGTCAGACTCTGCCTATTGACTCCCTTACTGGCTTTGCTGAGGCAAGCTGCCATGTGGAGACATTCAAATGGCAAGAAATTGAGAGCAGCTTCTGGCCAACAGCCAGTAAAGAACCAAGGTCTCCATCCAATATCCTGCAAGGATGTGGTTCTGTCAATACGTCAATAAAAATGTGAGCTTAGAGGCAGATCTTTCTCCAATTGAGCCTTCAGATGAAATCTCAGCACTGTCTGACACTTTGATTGTGGCTTTATGTGAGATCGTGAAAAGCAGAACACCAGCTAGGCCACCCCAAGATTCCTGATCCACAGAAACTGAGAAATAGTAAATGTGTGTTACGTTAAACTGCTAAGTTTTGGGTAATTTGTTCTTAAGCAATAGATAACTGATACAAATGTGTTTGCCAAGAAAATGATGATAGATAATGGATACAGATGTGTTTGCCATTCTGCCCTGCAAATACACAGATGTATCTTTCTAGTTTCTGGTGATGCTGAGCAAACACATGCCCTCTTCTTGGGAACCTGCTGCTGGAAAGCTCACAGCATGTGGGGGCAGAGAAGAGAATATGCTTTTGTTAGGCAGGTAGATTCCAAATCAATTAAGGAAAAGATAGGATCAAACTATGATGACTGTTCTTTTTTTTCTGAACTTACCGGCTGATAAGTCAGTTTCTTGTCCACCGAGGAAGAGGATCTTCACCACAGGTCTCTCCACATCTGCAAATGCAATGGATGAGCACTCTTGAGTTATGGGGTTGCCTGGTGAGCAGGTAGGTAACTCATCTCTACAGGGAGAATTGAGGTTGGAGCAATAAGCCAGGAGTGTTTAGGAAAAATCTTTTCTTACGGAAGCCAGAAGAGTAGAAAATAAGTATTTTTCTTTTACAAAGAGCAACTCTCCATATGAAACAGAGTCTTACATAAAAGAATCTTCCTTGTGTTGCTTCAAAACCTAGTTTTGAATTTTCTTAGTTTTGATTCCTTAATTTGTATAAGAAATATATGAATGTGTCAGTTCTTAGCAATGCAAAGATGCTTTAAGATCCATCTCTACCCTCAGGAAACGTATGGCTTGAAAGACAGATGTATTTATAAGCAAACAACTAGAACAGCCATTGCAGGCTTGATTCCCCTGGAAGCTAACTCTCCTGTGAAGTTTAATATGTATAATGTTTACTAGGGAGAGTTCTTGGGACCAATACCTGTTGAAGGGAAGACAATGATGCAGAAATGGGCAGAGGAAGGAGTTGAACTGTGTGGTAGGCTTGAGAGAGCCTAGCTGACTGCACCAGAAACTCTAACACTAAAATGGCCCGTCACGATTGACCTGATGGGCTGAAATGGCTTGGCCTTACACACCACTGGCTTCTTCACCGGACGTGACCACTTCATGTGCAGTGATGTTCACACTGGCCTTTTTCCTCATCTGAGGGAATCTCTGCAAGGCTAGCAGCTGAAGGTGAAGTGCTGTCAGCACTTGCTGGGACAACAAATCCTTCCTTGATAGGGCAATTTAGAAAGTGGGACCCCCCTGACCCCACCCCCAAAAGGCAGGCATTAAGACTTGGCTTAGTAATAGCCCTCTCCAAAATACAAATATTCCCCAAATCCCCTCCTTTCATATTCAGGCCTATTTCTATTTTTCAAAGTGGAATAGTGGTTCAAGAAGCTCAGGCTGATTATTTACCTTGAATCCACATCAGCTAATCCACATCAGCCATGTACTCACTTTTGAATCTGATGTCTATTGAGGTGGGAGCAGATCTCACTGGAACATCTCCTTGCAACCAAGTCAGTGTTATTTAAAGACAGAGATGTGGTCCTTAGAGAAATGTATCCTTAGGGGATTTCACTGTTTTGTGAACATCATAGTGTACCCCCACAAAGCTGGATGGTACAGCCTACTACACACCTAGGCTGCATGTTACAGCCTATTGCTCATGGCTACAGACCTGTTTAACATGTTACTGTCCTGAATATTGTACAACACAACACAGTTACAACACAATAGTAAGTATTTGTGTATCTAAACAAGTCTAAGCATAGAATGATATAATAGAATACGGTATTATAATCTCATGGGGCCACCATGGTATATGCTGTCCCTGGTTGATGGAAACATCGTTAAGCAGGGTGTGACTGTACTCGGGTGCAAAATGGCAGTGAGGAGGGAATATCTGGCTGTGAGACTGCGAGGTTGCCTGGGGCCTGGTTGTGAAACAAGCTGCACTTTGCAATAAGAAAGTTGAACTTTTTGGTTAATGAGACACTATTGGACACCATTGGAAATTTGTTCTCCTTGGCATCCATGGGGCGGCTCACTGTTTTAACCCAGTAACAGGTGGTGGTGTAGACAGTGGATTAAAGAGGAAGAGACTGGAGGTGTGGACACAAATGAAGAGATCAAGAAGCTGTAGAAGAGAGAGGTGATGAGGTGCAGGGCAGAGCAGAGTCAGCACAGACAGCAGGGTTGGGAGCTCTAAAGGAGGGTTCTAAGGTTGGACAGACAGGGTTTAAAGACTGATCAGATAAGTGAGGTGAGAATAAAGTTAGTTACAATGAATTTGTTTTCCAACTTGAGCCAATGTGAACTGACTGGTTAGCTCCATTGGTTAAAATGTGGTGCTAGTGAGGGAGTGGAGTTAAATTCTTTCCTATTGCAAAAATACATTTATTCTAAAACAAACATACCAATATACTATCAGGAACATAATGTTTTATTTTTCACATGTTCACTTCTTTCATACTAATAGTTTTTCGGGTGTTGAAAATTTGGGTGGACATTAAAATATTCCAGAATATCAGCTCACAGTTGATTATAAGAATAATAGCAACCATTGGTTATTTTCCTTTTAAAAAAGTTTCATGGGAATAATTTTTTATTTTTAATTTTAATAGTTTTGGTGATACATGTGGTTTTTCTTTAGATAGATAAGTTATTTAGTGGCTATTTCTGAGATTTTAGTGTAGTTGTCACCTGATTAGTGTACACTGTAGCCAATATGTAGTCTTTTATCTCTCACCCCTCCCCCAACCTTCCCTCCATAGTCCCCAAAGTCCAGTACATCATTCTTGTGCCTTTGTGTCCTCATATCTTAGCTCACATTTATAAGTGAGAACGTACAATGTTTGGTTTGCCATTCCTGTGTTACTTTACTTGGAATAATGGCCTCCAGCTCCAGTCAAGTTGCTGCAAAAGACATTATTTCATTCCTTTTTACAGCTGAGTAGTATCCCATGGTGTATATATACCACATTTTCTTTATCCACTCATTGGTTGATGGGCATTTAGACTGGTTCCATATCTTTGCAACTGTGAATTGTGCTGCTATAAACACGCGTGTGCAAGTGTCTTTTTCATATAATGACTTCCTTTCCTCTGTGTAGATACCCAGCAGTAGGATTGCTGGATTGAATGGTAGTTCTACTTTTAGTTCTTTAAGGAACCACCATACTGTTTTCTAGAGTAGTTTTAGTAATTTACATTCCTACCAGCGGTGCTAAAGTGTTCCCTTTTTCCTACATCTACACCAATATCTATTGTTTTTAGACTTTTTGAGTATGGTCATTCTTGCAGGAGTAAGATGGTATCTCATTGTGGTTTTAATTTGCACTTCCTTGATTAGTGATGTTGAGGATTTTTACATATGTTTGTTGGCTAGTCAATAAATGGTGCTGGGAAAACTAGCAAGCTACATTTAGAAAAACAAAACTGGATCCTCGACTCTCACCTTATACAAAAATCAAGATGAATCAAAGACTTAAATTTAAGACCTGAAACCATAAAAATTCTAGGGGATAACATTAGAAAAACTGTTCTGGACATTGGCTCAGGCAAAGAGTTCATGACCAAAAACCTGAAAGCATATGCAACAAGAACAAAAATAAATAGATGAGACCTAATTAAACTAAAAAGCTCTTACACAGCAACAGAAACAATTATCAGAATAAACAGACAATCCATAGAGTGGGATAAAATATTTGCAAACTACGCATCTGACAAAGGACTATATCCTGATTGGGCTTTTCTTTCTCTTTCTCTCTTTCTCTCTTTCTTTCTGACGGAGTCTGGCTCTGTCGCCCAGGCTAGAGTGCAGTGGCGTGATCCCGGCTCACTGCAACCTCTTCCTCCTGGGTTCAAGTAATTCTCTGGCCTCAGCCTCCCGAGCAGCTGGCATTATAGGCACCTGCCACCATGCCCGACTAATTTTTGTATTTTTAGTAGAGATAGGGTTTCACCATCTTGGCCAGGCTGGTCTCAAACTCCTGACCTCATGATCCACCCACCTCTGCCTCCCAAAGTGCTGGGATTACAGGCATGAGCCACCACGCCCGGTCTGATTGGGCATTTTCTATGTTCTAAGGACTGAGACACTTTCCTTAAATAATGCTGTTAAACCTCATAGCTACATGATTATTCTGTGGTGTGATTATGCCAGTCAACAGTGAGAAAAGGAAAAATGGTAGATCCAAGATTGGAATCACAACAGTCTGACTTCAAAGATCATACTTTGATTTTACAGTCAAGACAAAGCCTCACTGAAGTGCTATTAGTTTTCCCCTGTGCCTGTCCCCAGGTCATTCCATCACTGCTGATGACCTGTGCTTCCTATCATTGACCACCGAAGGGTTGAGGGTAAGGTACCTGGCCCTATAGGCAGCAGTTTATGGCAGTAATTTGTAGTTTGTAATGTTGAAGTGTTGAGAAAAAAGATGTTCATGTTGCCAGGGTTTCTTGCGTGGAAACATAACTTCCATTAGCATTCTGTTGAGTTTTCAGAAGCTAATTAAATGTAGGACCAAAAAATGCAGATGAACACTGAGGAAGTTTGGGAATAAGATTTTCAGTCCTTTTTATTTCCTCCTTTAAGAATTATATATGTATTCAGTGTTAAACTTTGATTGAAATACTACCTACAGGCTATTGTGTCCTCTTCATTTTCTAGTATAATATGTTACATTTGAATAACACTTTGTCTTTTATCAGCTTTTTTGCATGGAATCCTATTTGATCTTGCAATAATGTAAGATTGAGTGACTCAGAGGGTTGAGTGAGTCGTCAGATCTCACCCAGCTACTGAGTCAAGACCAGCTTTCAAACCTGACACTTCTAACTTCACGTTCAGTACTTTAAAACTTTTTTTCACCATATTTAGGAATTTTGTAAGCCAAATGTGATCTAAAGCACACGATGCCAATAGTTATTTTTTTTTTTTGCTTATTTGCTTGTTACTGATCAATATATAAAAATTACTTTAACTCTTTTACTGTTAAACATAGAGTTTGAGTCAAGTGAGTGCAAGTTTTTTTTTCTTTTTTCTTGACCTAGAAACATAGCACGAAACAAAATAAAACAGGAGACAGATTCATTTTTTATAGTGACGTGAGACTGATGACATCAGTTTACCAAGGATTTGCATAGAGTTTTCATTGTTTTTGTGAAATCTTGTGGACTGCTATGCTATTGAACTGAATAATGACATTAGAATTTGGACTTTGAAATAAAGACAAACAGATTAAGTCTTGGTGATATACAAAGACTGGCCTCTTTTGCCTTCGATTTTCAGACAGGGATTTCTGTGTCATTCAGTGATTAAGGTTGCCAAATGTAGCCAGGAACTGTTTCAGCAATCATAGATGTTGATTTTCCAATTGGACCAATCTGCCAGACTGGCAGACAGAAAACTAACAGAAATATTAAATATAGACAGCTTCTATAGTTGAATCTTGTTTTTCCCTCTCTCTGCTGGAAGCCACTATAAAATAGTAGCCTGTATGTAGGTCCTTAAAAACATACACAGATACACACAGCAAGTTGTGTATTTGCACTGTTAAATTAAACCTTTGTGGACTCAATAACTGGGTGCCAACACAGTTGTTGCAGATGTATTAGGTGATTGAAACAGTCTTTCATTGACGATGTCATACCCAGATACTGTCTGCTGGCTCCCTATCCCACTGTGAAGGATTCCATTCTCTGTTGACCCACACACCTTTGGGAATCATTTTAGGGGAAGCACAATTTTTTAGTTTCCAAATTCACACTCTTGAGATCTCATAAATTTGATAGATGTTTGCTGGGAGAACTTGATAGAATAGTTGGTTTTGTTTTTAGGATTCGCTTCCATGCATGGCCAGCAAAGATGTATAATTGTGTGCAATTCTTCTCCTGGCCACAAATACAGCAGAAGTGAACTTAGCTTCTGTGACCACAATTTATGTAGGGTGAAACCCTCCCCTCAGATTCAAAGAAATGATGCAATTACATTGCAACACACATATGTGGCTTCCCCAGATGCCCCTGAGATACAAAAGGGCCTTATGTAGCTTGCGTGGCACCGTGATCCTCCTTTTCTATGAATACTCTTCGACAATTTTCCTAGCTTTTTCTGAAATATATTTCTACCCACTTTGTATTTCTTTAGAGGAAAAAAGTTGAGTAATATAATGCAAAGTGAATTTTTGCTGGGTAGGATTGATTAATGTCCACTTAGGAAAAATATCTTTCAAATATGTTTTTTCTGTCCTCCCTCCCTCCCTCCCTCCTTCCCTTCCTCCCTCCCTTCCTTCCTTCCTTCCTTCCCTCCTTCCCTCCTTTCCTCCTTTCCTCCCTCCCTCCCTCCCTCTCTCTTTCCTGAGTCTTGCTCTGTCACCTGTTGCCCAGACTGGAGTGCAGTGGCCCAATCTAGGCTCACTGCAAGCTCCGCCTCCTGGGTTCAGGCTATTCTCCTGCCTCAGCCTCCCGAGTAGCTGAGACTACAGGTGCCCACCACCACGCCGGGCTAATTTTTTTTTTTTTTTTTTTGTATTTTTAGTAGAGACGGGGTTTCACCGTGTCAGCCAGGATGGTCTCGATCTCCCGACCTCGTGATCCACCCACCTTGGCCTCCCAAAATGCTGGGATTACAGGCATGAGCCACTCCACCCAGCCCAAATATATTGTTTTCTAATAGGTGGGAAATGTACAGAGAGAGTGGGTTTTCATCATAGCTGATTTGGATTGATCATTCCCACTTCCTTTTTCCCTTTCAGCAGCAAAACTGGCAAAGGAAATTGTGATGTATTTGGACACCTGTGTTCTTTATACATGGCGTGAGAAGACTCTTTAATATTAAAAACAGCATTTAATAAACATATTTCTGTATGAGTTGGGAATTATGAATTTTCTCTCTGTTTTGGAAGGTTTGGGTTACTTGACCCTTTGACCAACCAGCCAGTGAATTTAAGGACTAGATGACATCTTCCATCTAGAACTCTGTGTCTTGACAGGTTTAGATGTGATCCTGAGTTTAGGTGAGGAAGGCCGATTTTCTCTCTTCTTCTTCTTTTTTTTTTTTTTTTTTTTTGAGATGGAGTCTCACTCTGTCACCCAGGCTGGAGTGCAGTGGCTGGATCTCAGCTCACTGCAAGCTCCGTCTCTCGGGTTCACGCCATTCTCCTGCCTCAGCCTCCCGAGTAGCTGGGACTACAGGCGCCCGCCACCTCGCCCGGCTAGTTTTTTGTATTTTTTTTTTAGTAGAGACGGGGTTTCACCGTGTTAGCCAGGATGGTCTCGATCTCCTGACCTTGTGATCCGCCCGTCTCGGCCTTCCAAAGTGCTGGGATTATAGGCTTGAGCCACTGTGCTCAGCTGATTTTCCCTCTTCTTATGTCTGAGAGGTAGAAAACAAGAATGAAGAGGGAGAAAAGTTGCATTCCTCAAACAACTCACACCCCAGAATAGAGAGCATAGATAATCTTTTCTTGATAATTATACATGGCCAGTGCTTGCTAACTAGTTTTTGTCTGACTTCTCAACCTAGACTCTTCATTTTTGTGTCCCATATCCACTTGCTACTCACTTTTTTTTTTTTTTTTGAGACAAATTTCACTCTTGCTGCCCAGGCTGGAGTGCAATGGTACTATCTTGGCTCACTGCAACCTCTGCCTCCCAGGTTCAAGCGATTCTTCTGCCTCAGCCTCCCGAGTAGCTGGGATTACAGGTTCATGCCACCACGCCCAGCTAATTTTGTATTTTTGGTAGATATGGGGTTTCTCCATGTTGGTCAGGCTGGTCTTGAACTCCTGACCTCAGGTGATCCGCCCGTCTCGGCCTCCTGAAGTGCTAGGATTACAGGCATGAGCCATCGTGCCCAGCCTGCTACTTTTCATACACAAAGGGACAGCCCTGGCCTAGTCACCTTATAAATGTGTGAAGACAGCAATTGCAATCCTTCTCTTCAATGTAGTAAACTCCCTCTACACAGCTGACCTCCCTTGTCCTGCATATTCATGTGTGGTTGATGGCTCAGAATTTGTTGGAAACTCCTTGTATTAGTTTTCTATAGAAGCTTAATAAATTACCACATATTGAGTGGCTTAAAACAACATAACTTTATTATCCTATAATTCTTCAGGCTAGAAGTCCATAATGGGTCTCACTGGACTGAAACCAAGGTGTTGGCAGATATGCGTTCCTTTCTGGAGGTTGTAGGGGAGAATTTGTTTCCTTGCTTACCCTTGCTTCTAGAGCCTGCAGCATTCTTTGCTCCGTGCCTCTCTTCCATTTTCAAAGTCAGCAATGGGTTGAATTCTTCTCACATTGTATCATTCCAGTCTTTGCTTCCATTATGACATTGCTTTCTCTGACTTTGGCTCCTTTTCTGCCTTTCATCTACTTTTAAAAGACCCTTGTGATTGCATTGGGCCTACCCAGATCATCCAGAAAAATCTATCTCAGCATCAGCTGATTAGCAAACTTAATTCCATCTGTAACCTTAATTCTTCCTTGCCATATAACATAACATATTCACAAGTCCTGGAAATTAGGCTGTAGACATCTTGGGAGGCCATTATTTTGCTTACTACACCCTCCCCTGTCTCAGATTCAGCTAACAAAGGATGGAAGTTATGTTCTTGAACTGGTGATATGGTTTGGATCTGTATCCTCACTCAAATCTGACATTGAATTGTAATCCTCAGTGTTGGAGGTGGGGCCGGGTGGGAGGTGATAGGATCATGGGAATGGATTTTTCCTGAATGATTTAGCACCATCTTCCCTGGTGCTGTCCTCATGATAAATAGTGAGTGGATTCTCATGAGATGTAGTTGGTCTGTAAGTGTGTAGCACCTTCCTTCATCTCTCTCTCTTGCTCCTGCTCTGGCCATGTGACAGGTATGCTCTCCTTTTACTTTCCATCATAATTGTAAGTTTTCTGAGGCCTCCCCAGAAGCTGAGAAGATGCCAGCATCATGCTTCCTGTACAGCATGCAGAACTGTGAGTCAATTAAACCTCTTTTCCTTATAAATTACCCAGTCTCAGAAATTTCTTTATAGTAATGTGAGAATGACGTAATATAACTGAATTAGCAAAGGTTAGCTGATCTCAGCAGAGGTGAAATGGTATTTCTTGGATAAGTGCTCACTCTAAGCCTGAGCATCTTTTTTCAGAGTAGGTATGCACGAGGGCTCTCTGCAGAATCAGATTAGAGCCAAAGTATTGGATCTACAGGATTTGCAGAAGACTGTCGTAAGTGAACACTGCTCTTTTTAAATACAAGCTTAGAAGTCCTAAAAGGAAATTTTAACATATACTGTTTACAAACTCTTTGGTCCTAGTCAATGAATACATTATTATTGTTTTGACAAACGATGCTGCATGGACACTGGAAATCTGTCAGCATATTTGCCTTTGAGAAGACTACATCGTTCATGAGAGGAGGCTGTGGGGTCCTGGTCCTTGAGAGAAGCCTCTGGGCCTCTGGTTCATGAGAGGATGCTCCAGGCCTCTGGTCCACGAGAGAAGGCTCTGGGCCTCTAGTCCATGAGAGGAGGCTCTGGGCCCCTGGTCCATAGGAGGATGCTTCAGGCCTCTGTTCCATGACAGGGTCCTCCAGGCCTCTGCGCCACTACTTTTGCTCAAGTACCTTCCAAGCCCTGCCAGTCTGCAGGAGAACCATCTCCTGCTAACCCTGATTAGACTGTTTCAGATCTGGCTGTTCATTGTCTGAGCACAACATGCTCATTCCTGCTTTTGGGATGTGCTTTCAAGTTTTCTGAAATGTTCAATTTCCCACTTTTTCACATGAATCCCAGAATTCTAGCTGTATACTCCAGCTTTGAATGTGACCTCTTCCCCTCTGGCCAGCCTGGAGGTCTGGACTGGGGCCTGGAACTCAGCTCCTTGACGTCTGCCTATCATTGTTGCTTGATCGGTTACCGTGAATTGGATTTTCAATACTCTTTTTTTCTTTTTCTATTCTAACCCTTCCTTCTCCTTTTACTCCTACATGTGATACCACTTAAAGCATGTGGAACTCTCCTAGGTCTCACTGACCTGGTCAGGTTCTTATCCAGTCCTTTCAGGTCTTTCTTTGCTCATTTCCCTTAACTTTGGGCACTTAGACAATGGCAAGGCTCATTAATGTAAAGGTAGGTGCTTTAAAAGAAGAAGCAAGGAAACTTCTGATAGAGACACTGCTGGTAATTTCTCAGCATCACTTTATAAGGAACAGGGAGTACAGGGAGCCATTGTCTCATATTTTGGTGTTTATAGCAGCCAGAGCAGAGCCACAAAAGAAAGGGAATCCTAAATACCTTTCACCAAAGGGACATTGTCATGATTAGAAAAGAATTGGCCATATAAATTTGGTCTCTGTGTAAAAAGAAAATTGTTCCCACTCAATTGACAGGTTATTTTTTCCAAAATAAATTTATCTTTGGCTTTGGATGGAAACCTTTCCCAGCTTTCTAATTACCCAGAAATAGCTTTTTCTAGGACCTTTTGAGAATAAAATGTGTCATTCAGAGAGGAGGAAGAAAGTATCTGAAAGCCAAAAAAAAAAAAAAAAGAAGAAAAAAAGCTAAAGTAGAGTACTGGGTTTCCTTGGGGTCTTTTTCTCAGCTATCAACAGTGTTTGGGACAGTTGGGCACCACTGTGGGAGTCGTGGGGACTGTGTCTTCCACAGCAGAAGGAGGAAGACTGCACCTGCTCAGCTAGGCCTGCTAGACATTCACTGGACAGAGCTACTCTGAAACCAGTCATCCTCCTCAGGGGGAAAAACTATTCTCCTTCTTGACCTATAAGACAAGAACAAGGATGAGAGAATAGTGGGCGTATAGTCTGGGGGACTCCAGTGTAATATAACTCCATAGAAACACCCTTAACCACATATCATATGGTTTGGCTGTGTCCCCACCAAATCTCATCTAGAATTGTAGCTCTTATAATTCCCACATGTTGTGGGAGGGACCCAGTGGGAGATAATTGAATCATGGGACAGTTTCCCCCATACTGTTCTCATAGTAGTGAAAACGTCTCACGAGTTCTGATGGTTTTATAAGGGGAAATCCCTTTCAATTGTCTCTTATTGTGTCTTGCCTGCTGCCATACAAGAAGTGCCTTTCACCTTCCGCCATGTCTGTGTGACCTTCCCAGCCACGTGGAACTGTGAGTCCATGAAACCTCTTTTTCTTTATAAATCATCCAGTCTCAGGTATGTCTTTATCAGCAGCATGAAAACCAACTAATACCACATGAAAGGGACCTGGCTGAGGGTATGATGGATTTCAATGAGAATTTTACAGAGAAGACACAAGGAGAGAATCATTCGCAACCTGCACATTCCAATAAAAACCTTAGCTCCAGCTCCAGCTCCAGAGTCATGGAATGTTGAAAGGTGAATGGTCTCAGAGTCAGATGAGTGAGAAACGTACTGTATCTGCAGCATGTTACTGGCTGTCTTCTGGTCACCAACCAGATGTCTTTGCCCTTTGTAGTGGTTTGTGCTCCATGGGGTCTGATGGGATGAGTCTAGACCCTGGCTTCCCTGATTACTCTCTGAGTGACCCCCAAACAATGTAGTTAGCCTCTATTTACCTTCCATGTGATACAGAAATTGCAACAGACTCTCCCTCATTGTGTAGTTTTGAGGCGTATGTGAGATAACACGTTAAACACAGCACACTGACGGCTACGTGGTAGAGATTATTAAAAGTTAGCTGCCATAATTGTTGTCATTCATATGATTATGATTAGTTGGACTCAGTAACTTGGGAGACGTGCGTAGAGTAATAGCTGGAGTTCTGTTGCCTGATTGTGCCCTATCAAAGGGTTAACTTGTAGATTGTAAACAAGCTCCCTTTTCCACATTCCACTTTCCACTTTCCAGGGGCTTGACTTCAAAGTTTAGGCTCTCTGTACCCTACAATTTGGATTTGTGCTGCTTTTGGTTCAACTGTGAAATTGTGGTATGCTAGAGCTTAGCTCAGCCAGGCTTACTATTTTAAATTTTCTCTTGCAGCCCATTTGGCGTTACATGGATCTTAAAGCTGGTTTCACACTCCATTGTATCAAAGGTTAGAGGTCAATTTACAACATAGCAGGAGTGGACAGTAATAGCATTTGGCACCTAGATCTCCTTTTCATACAGTGGGAAGCATTTTAGAAATACTAACCTCAGTGGGGTTCTCAGATGAGCTCTGTTTTGAATTAGTCCCTCCAATCTGGGTGGTAAAATGCAAGCGGCGAGGTTAAATGACCTTTTTCAAGTTCAGAAACAGAGAGCCTTTCGAAACAGAGATTCATATTTAAAACTTCAACCTTTGTTGCCTGTTCTGCTTTGTTTCTCCTTCCTTCTTGGCCTTCCCTGGAAGCAAATGCATTCTCTGACATTTGTAAGTCTTCTACATTGAGAAGGAAATGACATTAGTTTATAATATTTGTCATCCTCTTTTTAGTGGGTGGAGTTTATAATATTTGTCATCCTCTTCTTAGTGGGTGGAGGTTTTGTTCCTGAACACAGGGCATCAGGAAGGGAGGAGGGGGAGAATCATGCTGTGGGTCTATTGCTGCCAGTTACCATGATAGCTTATAAAGTCATTGGAATGATGGGAGCTGCAAAGACTTCCTTGGAAATCAACTGCCAGCACTAGCTGTTCAGTAGAGAAATTCCGAAAGCTCAGTGTGTGTGTGTGTACATGTGTGTGTGGAGGGATGTAAGTTCACAATTGTCATGAATACTCACTTTTATTTTCCAAAAGTAGAAAGTTTCAGCAGATCCTCCCTCTCCAACCCTTTAGAAAGGTTGTAGGGCTGCTATTGCTGGCTCTGACAATTTGTCGAAGTGAAAATGAAGTAGCAACAGAAGATGAAGTGGAGAAGGAAGAGAGGGAGGAGGAGAAGGAGGAGAAAGAGGAGAAAAGAATATTTTATTTTCTAAATTGCTGAACAAGACACCTCAGCAAAATGGAAATATCACATTCTTTATTTCTATTATTATTTTCCTGCTAGGATGAGAAGATACGTTAAATACTTCAGGTTCAACCATAATTGCATTTGAACAACAGGTTAACTCATTAATGGGAGGTGGCTTCCTTTGGTTTGGGGTTATCTCCAGTATTAGTGGAGAGATGGTTAGATAAGCTAATCAGACATGTCTTCTTTTCGATCAGTGTCACTGAACAACAAAGTGTCACTGACCTGTTGAATTTGGCATAATGGGTTTTGGCCTTACTGATGTTTACATTATCGACCCATATGTAAAGTTAAATACCTTTTGCTTATTCCTCTCACTAGTTTCCTGACTGGTAAAAGTTGCTGTAAATTGTTTAGCAGGGACTCTGACTTTTTCTATCACTTGGTGGGGAATAGCATCTTACTTGTTTGCTATTTTAGGCTTTATGAATGTGTCCAGTTTATGAAGCTAACAAATGCCTTTTTAGTGTTCTGGACACTGTGCCCTCATTTCATCGTGGGGCTCTTTCCATTCAGCATTGGACACATTTATAGACAAAGACAAGCAAGAGAAATAGAGTTTTATTTTCTTAGCTTCATGGCACATTGAGGAGGAACCCCACTCTCCTGCCCTTTATAGCTCATGCTAGAACACACATCAGTGTTCAGTCTAGGCTCTCAGTCAAACATCAAAAATTGACAGTAAATTCTGAAATGCTATTTTGGGTGCTGTTAAAGGTATGTCTGTGGCAAATTCAGTAGAGTGCTATTCAAATCCCTGCTGAGGACCTAACAGGAATGCTGAAACTCAGTTTCACCAAGTTCTACCTTGGTGAGAAGTAGCAGAATACAAAATATTTCTCTTATAGGCCCCAGCAGCATATTTATGGAAACCTTAAGTATACATCTAAATAAAATAATTAAAATACAACTCACTCATTGACTTCCTACTCTCTAAAATAGAAAGTCAAAATTCAAGGTATTTAGTTCCATTAGTTTTGATGTCTCCAGGCAACAAGGATCAATAAGGCTGAGCAGGTTTGAAGAGACAGGGCATCCTCTTCCTTTTCAGGAGTTTAAGACTGTCTTGGGTGTCAGCTTAACATTCCATCGATAGGGGGTTAGTTCTATAATACGAAGCATATTAAATGGCATTATGGAGTCAGTCCTGTATTTAATGTCTTGAACATTTTAAATTACTTCTATTCTCATGTTGTTTTTTAGTAGAATTGTTTCCTAAAGAAAACCACTCTTTGATCATGGCTTTCCCTGTCAGAATTGTGTGCACTCTGTAACATCTTTGGTTGCAGTAGTCCTGTTTTCCTAATAACTTTGTTACTGTGCTGTGAAAGATTAGAAATTTGAATATGTAGTGTACATGCTATTCAGTTTGTGAACTAGTGGGCCGTATGTAACAGCTGACCAACATGTGAAGATACTGGTACTTGATAGCCTCTTCAGGAAAATTTGCTTCCAAATTCATAAGCTGGAACGTCACTGGAATAACTTTAAAAAATGATTACAATACATAGTTTTTAGAATTTCATTACATATGTTAAGAATTGTGTACAAATTGAAACGTCTGTACTGATCCTCAACCAATAAAATCTCAATTATGGGAAAAAAAAAGAATATGATGGAGGACCTTAAGCATCAAGATGTTCACCTTTGGGAAGCTCTCATTATTTCTGAAACTAAAATTAAGTGCATGTAAGACATACATTCGTGAATGGAAGATGTGCTTTAAGGTATACTTAAAGTTGCTTGGTAGTGTCATTTTGAATGGAAAATTGTCCTACAAGGCCAAATAGAAGTCTTTCTGACAACATCTTATAGTATTCACTGGTAAGTTAGTATTGAAAACTGCTTGGATTTCAGCAAACAGTCTAGACTTTTCCAGTTACAGACTGTGCTGACACGGCTTGCCTTTATTAGTAGGTTTGGATATTTCTAGTTCCTGCATATTCTATTTTGTGAGTTTTCTCTTATATTCTCAAGAAAGGAATAGGACTTTGAAGAAATATCCCCGAGCAATAATTCTTTTATGATAGTCCTTGATCCTCTGTCTTAGGATGATTATCTGAAAATTGTTTACATGGTCTAAGTTCATTTAACTTTTTGGGGAAATAACAGATATTCTAACCCACCATCTTCACAATCCTATTTATAATTCTTCTGGATGATGGACATACAAAATGAAGCAACTTTTACTGTGTTCCTCCCTCCCAGCTGAAACTGTGAGAGCCAGATACCAGTTTAGAGTTTTGGTATTTCAAATTATTAAATATCTAGAGTTCCTGTGTAATTTGGGGTGGGGGTGGAGTCTGATACCATTTCCCAGTGAAAAATTATTATTATTTATTTTTTTTCATGGAAGTATAATGTAAAAAAAAATCTCCAACATTCTTCCTGATATTTGCTGGCAGTAGTAGTAGTGTCTCTTCTCCCTGTTGAGTAACTCACTCTGGGAACAAGACTTCAAGCAACTGGGGCATCCAGGGCAGCCACTGCTTTTGTGTCTGAAGAGCTCTTTTTCACTACTATGCCCATCATCAGGGACACCTTTGATGGTGGCAATCTAGAAAAGCCTCAGGAACACCTCTATCAGGGTTTCTCTAACTGCATGTGGTAAAAGACCAGGTTTTATTCTTCATTTCCAAGCTGTCAAAGACATACTTTTGTAAGAGACAGTAACAATGAATTGCAAGAAACCTATAAAGGAAAGACGTGCAAACACCAGTCTGCTGATCCCACACTTGGATGTTGAGACAAGTCAAATTGCTAAAAAGGTTTTAATTATTTCATTTCAATTCCCATACTTATGTCATTATGGACAAGTAACAAATAGTTTGAAGACCAGCACCAGTCTCCACATTTTGAATAGCACTGACCTGGGTTCCTTGACAGAAGGTCACGTTAGTTCCACTCCATGGACAAACTAACATCCCTGCTGAACCTTGTGGTGGAAACTGATATTCAATGTCCTCTCAAGTTGCTTTGTGAAGGAAATTTATGTAACAATCCAGCACGCCACCTTTCTCACAGTCCAGTCAAGTGTCCTGAAATAAAACACTTTTATCACCTTCCTTTAACTAGGGGAGTGTTCTCTCACTCAGAGAATACCCTTCTTTGGATTTCCTGTTTCATCTTGCTTAAAATGTTTGAATTCAAGAATTTAGAGAATTTGGCAAAAATCCCAAATTCCTTTTGAATTTCTCCCATATGACACAAGGACAAACGTGCAATTGAGTATCAGAAAGAATGTGGGCAAATAGCTCCCCAGGGTACATATGTAAATCAAGCATTACTAACAATTCTGGGCTATATTAATTAGCATTCACATACAGATAATGAAAATTCTGGAGTGAAGGGACAGTTGCACAGGAAGCTACTTGTCTGTCTCCTTATATGTGGAAAGATCATTTACAAAACAGATCACTATAAATCTATGTCTTTTCAGTATTTATTATCACTGATATATCTTAAATGTACAATTGGAAGAGCTGTGGTTTTTTAAAAAGCAACATTTTTCTTCTCGATTTTTCTTTCTTCTGTCTCTTTTTGTTGTAAAACCAATAACTTAGTGGTGCTCAACAGGTATTTAGTGAGTCCTTGAGGAATCTTTCCCAAGTCAGATTTGATATTTAAGACAAATTGTCTTCTGTGATTACTGATAATTTGAAAAAAAAAAAATCAAACTGTCTCTCATAAATATTTATAGAATAATAAGTGAAACAGACTGATAGGATTTCCATTACCTAACTAAATTAGCATTCATGTTCACAAAAGACAATGCGCTTCTACTTGGTGGTTAAGCTCAACCTAAGGCAAAATATTTTAGAGTTGGTGAATTCAGAAGACTCCAAAGCGGGGAAAAAAGTATCCTTGCAGAAAAAGATGAAGCATACTAACCTCACATCTTTTATTGGAAGGTAGCGTTCTGGTGGTATGTCCTAAGAAGTCAATTAAAATTGAATTAAGCGTCTCTTATTGTATCCTGTTAACATTTAGCTACCTCTAAGCACTTTTAGAAAAGAGAAATAAAGAGAATTCAACCTATCGAATTTCAGAAACAATCTCTGCCAAGGCAGAAAATACAAAAATTAACTTGAGTAACTTGTCCATCATGTTACTGGATGCATCTCATCTATTTGCACATGAATCCACAATAGTAGAGTCTGACATCTGCAGAAGGTTTAGATGTAAAATGAGAGAATTCTCTTCAGATGCTGCAATAATCATCCCCAGTGCCCTGTAGTTATTGGCAGAGCTCTAACCAAACAGAGATTTTTTGTGTGTTTTTCTTTCCTTTTACCTCTAAAGGGTGCAGGAGCAGAGGAGAGCTTTACGCCTGGGAGAAGGATCATGGGGTACGTACATCAAGGCAGGGTTTAGGGGTGGCATTAGAGTTAGTTTGACTCCACCCATTGTGAAGTCACTTCTATTCACACATGCCTCACATGGGTCCGAATACCCCATCTTAAAAAGCCCAGGAATAGAAAGGAAAGGAGGGAAACATGTAAGATCTCACCCTGTATTTTTGGATGAATTATAACAAGATGAAGAGTTTTCAACTTGCTTAGAAGAATAACTTATCTAGAAAAATGCATTCAGAGAAGAAGCTTATCCAGAGCAGATTCCTAGCAATTTCAGTCCCAATAGAACAGAGCAACGAAAAAAAAAAAAGCTATTGCTGCAAATTCTTGCAACATACTGTAAGGGAGCTCTATGGTTGTCACTTGAACTTACTGACTCCTGGAATAATTGAAGCTGTTGACTCTCATTAAGCCCCCTCCTAACACGTCATCCCATATTACCTACCAGGACCTGTGCTTGCCTATGGGACAATGAGGGTAAGTCCCTTCCCTCCAGCTGTACCCAGTCTGGTGAAGAGAGACAATGACATACAGCACGTGATAAAGTGTAGCGATATTATGGGAATACGCAGGAGAGGCAAATCATGTCAATAGAGTTTCAATGAAGGTTCAGGACTAGAGCCCAGGTTTTCTGACTCACAGCCTGTTGCTGGGTTGCATCCCTTTCTCATTTATTCTAATGACTAGGTCATTTTGCTCTTGATTCAAATGCTTGGAAAAAGAAGTGAATAAGAGGAGGAACATCTGAAGAAAATAGATAAGCCGTTAGCCAAAAGGTAGCCAACAGCAAAAACAGAACAAAACCAGTCTCTGGATTTTGATTATAAAAATTAATAGTCACAATGCTAACACAATCTAGAAAAGGGTAAATTACATTTAAAATTCCATGTTTAATAAAACAAAGATGTAGGTAATATGGCTTAGACATATTTAATCTAAAATGATTACAATTGAAATGCCACACATGTTTTTTGGAAAAGCATTGAGCATCTATTTAATGAAACACATATAAGAGGGGAAGCCTCAGTTACCTGGAAAGTAATGTGACATAGAGTACATGATTCTCTAACACTAACAGGTAAACAGGGTAAAGAAATGCAATTTCTTGGGTGGACTTTATTAGCAAAGGAGAAAATATGCTTAGAGTGTCTGACGTACCACATTGCATTTGTAATTGTTCTTCAGCTATTACTGAACAGTGTCTATAATAATCATATCACTTCCAGGCTATCTTTGTACTTGACTCAGGTATAGCCAAATGCTTGAGGTTTTCTTTAGAAACACTAAAAATATCATATCCGGGGGCCAGACATTTGTAGGGCAGCTGTTAAAGGAGACATATAACAGTTTTGTTCAGAGGCGAATCATTCACTGAAAAGGGCATTGTTGTTTAGTTGGAAAATTTTTTGAAGGACAAATACAAGCTCGGATGGAAGAAATAAAATAGAAATATAATTGACCAACACTGATAATCCCAGAGTGTTAGGTATATTTAAAGTACTAGGGCATGAGGCAAACTCCATGGAGATGGTTAATAATTAATGTGGGAACTTGAAATTCTGTTTTACCAAGGAACAGAGCCATCCCTGGGGAAACGCGCGCGCGCGCACACACACACACACACATATGCATGCAAATGCACACACACACACACACACACACAGATATGCGTGCAAATGCACACACACACACACACACACACACACACGTGCTCCAGATCCCTTTTGGTTCAGTGAACTCTCTAAGGGAAGGGTGGGGTTCAGGCATCAATATTTTTAATTAGTGTTTTTAAAAAGCCATGCATGATGATGTTGCTACTATGTAGCTAGGATTGGAAACCATTGCTCTAATCGAACCAGGCGTGTGTGTGTGTGTGTGTGTGTGTGTGTGTTTGTTCATGTGTAGGGAAAGTATTATGGCCTGAATGTTTGTGTCCCCCACCAAATTTATATGTTAAATCCAAACCCCCCAATGTGATAATATTTAGAGATAAGGCCTTTGGGAGGTAATTTAATGGAGGGTGGAGCCCTCATAAATGGGATTAGCACCCTTATAAAAGAGACTCCCTTGCCTATTCTCCTCCAAGTGAGAGTGCAATGAGAAGCTGACCATTTGCAGCTTCAGAGAGGGCTCTCACTGGAACCACCAAGCTAGCATCCTGATCTTGGACTTCCAGCCTCCAGAACTATGAGAAATACATTTCGTTGTTTATAAGCCACTCAGACTATGCTACTTTGTCATAGCAGCCCAGACTGACTCACATAGGAAAGGAGTAGTTAGGAAAGTTTTTTCTGGCTCTGTTACTTAGGAGGGAATGCAGTGGTGCAATCGTGGCTCACTACAGCCTTGACCTCCCAGGCAAGGCTCAAGCCATCTTCCCGCCTCAGCCTCCCAAGTAGCTGGGACTACAAATGTGTGCCACCATGCCCAGCTAATTGTTTTTATTTATTCATTTGTTTGTTTATTTATTTATTTGTAGAGACTAGGTTTCACCATGTTGCCTAGTCTGGTCCTGAACTCCTGGACTCAAGCAGTTGGCCTGCCTTGGCCCCTCAAAGTGCTGAGATTACCATAGAGAAGGGAAGGTAAGCAGGTTCAGTCTTCTGCTGGAAAGAACTGCCTTAGTCAGACGCTGTAGCTGAAGATGCCTCTTGCGGCTGTGGTATCCTGAGCAGGATATTCAGGGTCTAGAGTTTCATTTGCCATTCCTCCAGAGGGCTAGTCATCCTCTGCTTGTGGCTATGGCTCTTCCTCCTGGCCCTCACTACTCAAAGTATGATCCTTTGGAATAGCAGCGTCAGAATCACCTAGGAGTTTTATTGAAATAAAGAATATAAGACCCTATCCCATAAATATATAGATAGATAGATAGATAGATAGATAGACAGATAGATAGGTGGAAGTCTAAAACTATAGATAGATAGATAGATAGATAGATAGATAGATGATGGAAGTCTAAAACTGCATTTTAATAAGGTTCCCCTGTAATTTTTTACATATTAATGATTGAGGAACTTTACAGCAATGTTTTTCAAACTTTTAACCAACACCCTCCCACATGGCAAGAAACACATTTTACATTGTGTCCTAGAAGACACACACACACACACACACACACACACACACCTGAAACAAACTTTTCAGGAGGCAAAACATATGTGATCTATTCTCTGTTCTATTTTTAAGAAAAGAATACCAGCCAAGACTCACTACATCAATTTCATAATTGTCTAATAGTTCATAATATGTGGTTTAAGCACCTAAAGAACCAAAGTGACATAGAAGTAAAATGGAATACTGGAAATATTTTCCCACTTTGCAGGAAAATTAAATTCAATGGAAAACCATTTGTCTGTCTAAAGATATTTTTTCCTACAGATTTTTTTTTAAAGGTCTGGCTTTTGCCACTGCTTGATTGCTAGCAACTGAGTGCCAGTAAGCATAATCAAAAGTAAAAGAAAAGGAGACAAATATTCATGGAAAAAGAATTGGAAAGAGTCAATCATGCTTAGCTTAAAAGTTAAAAAAATAAGTGACATGCTTTTGGTTAAAATTACATGTGTCAAAAATTATTTTTTGAGATGAAATATTTCTTGATATGAGAAAAGTTTCATCATATGATATCAATAAATGAATTAAATGTGTTAACATTTAATATCACCTGATCAAGGTTGAATATCATTGCTCTGGAAAAGTATTTCTCGAATTATTTTTTGTGACCATAGTGCAGACCGAGAAGGCAGAAGACTTCACAGACCACTTACCCTATCCATTCCCACTCTACAGAGGGAAAAGAATAGAGTAATAAGAGGGAACGTGTCACTGCATAAGCAGATTTTTGTGGTTTGCCTTAGCACAGTGGTACAGATGACTTGTATTCGAATCACAACGTATACATGCCTTAAAGGCTAGTGATTGCAAAATTACGGTCTTCAAATGCGGTTGATGGAAACATATATCACTACACACTTGGGTTAATCCAACAATCCACAACAAAGTCCAATGTAAATGAAGAAGTTAAGCCAAAAGTAATTCCTAAGTAGAAGGCATTTGGAAACCACGACCAAGTTAAGACCACACTGATAATCAAGTGTGCTTCCTGAAAGCAACAGGAATTCCACAAGTTGTGCTCAATTAAATTGTGCAACCTCACCAGCATTACATGGTAATGCAGGACCCTGAATCAGAGTTCTCAGCAATCTCTACTAAAGTAAGAGTTTAGTTTTTTGAATACAACATTAAGCAATATTAAGTAACAATCATTCACTTAGAAGATGGCCAATATGTAACCTTTGAATGCATTTAAAAATGATAGTAGGAAGAACCAAAGAATGCACATTATCAGGAGGCCCCACCTGGACTATAATCCATACTCTAAGAATCACTACTATAGAATCATTAATTGTCAAGGCCCCAACTGAGCTATCTAGTGATGACTCTGAAATTCCACAGCTTTTTAAGGCAATAGTTTTTTAGTTTTTTTTTTTTTTCCTTAAATTTATTTTCTGATTTTTGGAGAATGCAAAAAACAAAAACAAAAACAAAACAAACCAAAAAAACCATTGAGATTTGCCTGGAAACCAAGCCTGGGTAACTTTATGTATTTCCACACTGTTAGTCCTGTCTAGGCCAGGGATAGTTAAAATGTTTCATCTTACAAGACAAGTCTGATTGATTAGTAATGAATGCCTGAGTGGCTGTGTTGAAGCAAGAAAGGGTGTCTTGATTGATAAAGGATGTTGGCCATGGGTATTGGATAGTGGAAGGGCAGTGATGACTGGTTTTGCTGTCTCTGCTGTGGGCTCTTTTTTTCTAAACATTGGGGCAAATCATGGATCTTTTATCACCCCATACATCTACATTGAGGTACCCTTCTGGGATATAATTGATAATTAAGCTTTGGCATCTTCCTTCCCATGTTCACATACAGCTAAGGTTGCCAGACAAAATACAGGGCATCCAATTAAATTTGAATGTCAGATAAGCAACAGATACCTTTTGGTATAACCACGGCCCAAACCTCACATGAGATCAACTTATACAAAGGATATTGTTTATCTGAAGTTCAAATTTAATTGGATGTCCTAAATTTTTATTTGCTAAATTTGACAGCCTAAATTCAGCATTTAGGACACTTGACAGTGTCCCAGTATCTGGGTTTCTATGTCACCTACCTCCAGCTTCAGGGACCACAAAGACCCCGAGTCCTAGGATAGCTTTGTGTATCCCAGGGTGACCCACGGCAAATATGCAAACTAATCCTGAATTACAAAAGTTTGTTAAGTCCCAGGAATGTAGAAAAGGGGAGTAGGGGGAGAGATTTAAAAGATTAGAGGGTGAGTGGCATGCAGGAGTCAGGAATGTTCAATATTGTAGGTTGGGATTAAGCATGTCTAGAGGTGACTGAGATAGGTAAGAACAGTTGGCTTGGACGTGACTCACAGGGAGGGATTTAAAGGGAGAAAAGGGGTGCAGCATTTTGTTTAGTCCTTTCAAATCTGCAACTACTTCCGTGTTAGGTGTTTATTAATGGGGTTTCTATTACTAATGTGAAGAACAAAGCATTTCCTAGGGCTCAGGCTCACACTCCGCTTGGAATAGAGATTGTAATTCTAGATGTGATTTTGAAATATGGCAGCAATAATCTTTGGAGTCCTGCAGAAACATTCCAAAATAATATTCTTAGCACTTGAGAAAAGAAGGGTGAGGAGAAACTATTTTAAACCCAGAGTGCCAGGAGTGAGTCTTTGTACTTTCAGTCTCTCTCTCTCTCTCAATCTCTCTCTCTCTCTCACTCGGTCTATCAGGTTTCTGGGAGTAAGATCCGTTGATGTTTGTTTCAAGTGTGTGTGTGTGTGTGTGTGTGTGTGTAATTTGTGTGTATAATTTAAAACCATGGTCATTTTGGCAATGATTCAGATGTACCTTAAGCTCTGTAAAGCAAAACAACAGCAAAACTGGAAAACAGATTAAACTCGTGACCAGCCATCGAATGATTTGTAGTTATGTGCTACTATTAAAACTAATTTCCCTAGTGGTTTCACTAGTTTTTCTGTATGCTGAAGAGTTACACTGCAGTGTGACAGATCTTTGTCTTATTGGTAAATCACACAACATTAACAAGTAATTTGATGACTGTGGATTGGAGCTGTGATTGAGTTCTGTCTGAATTCGCAGAAAATGTTTGACTTAGAGCTCTTAGAAAATCTAGAACAGACTTTTCTTTTGCCTTACCAGCATGCTTTATTAATCACTGAAATACCTGCAGAGTACTCAAGGACTGCAAATGAAATGGGGCTAAAGGATATTCATCTGATAAGCTTCACATAAAGTCTAGATATTCAGCAATTTAGGAGGAATTGCACGTACCAGCCCCCAAATGAAGTTGCTGGTAAATTGGCTGTATTATTTTGCCTGCTAAGAATCTCTCTCTCCTCTCCTCTCTCTCTCTCTCTCTCTCTCTCTCTCTCTCTCTCTCTCTCTCTCTCTCTCTCTCTCTCTCTCTCTCGTTTTCTCCCTACAATGGCCACTTCTGTGTTACTTGATGTAGGAGTCCCATGAGGATGACGGCAGGAGAAGCAGGAGAAACAGACTATGTGCCAGGCAGCTGGAATTCCTCTAAAGCCTTTTCCTTTGAAATCAACTTCCTCCTTTCACAGGTTTATAAACAGCCCTTCCTGTGATTTTGCAGTACAGAATATGAAGATTGCCCCTGCCAGCTCAAAGCGCAGCGAAGCGCTAAGTCTCTGTTGCAGCGAGCTAGTTCCTCTGCAAGCTGCATGCTCACCATCGGTGTATGATCAGCATTCTGCCATCATCCGGGGGGCGGGAGGCTGACCGTAATGTTCACACACAACCCTCCCCACTCTGTCTTGGCAGTTAGCGAGACTGTTACATTCATGTGAAATGCTGAGTTCTGTTTCTGTGTTGTTTTCCCCTGCCAAGACCGTCGCAGTGATATAAAAAGGAGGAAGCCCGGACTGGGCAGGACTGCTTCGTGGTTAAGAGGTTGTGGAGGTGATGATGGAGGTAGTTTCTCGTTTCTGTGATGAGCAAGAAAAAGTTTCATTTTCTTCATATGATTTCTTTTCCCATGTAACTGTCGAATTTCTAGCATAGTGGGGAAAATATATTGATAGATGGGATTCTAGATGGAGAACTTGCTAAGCCTATGCAGGTGCATACACAGTGGCATGGGTTAGTAGTCAGTCCTTGTGCTAGAGTTAAAGACAAATATTGGGGAAGCTGTCCCATATGCATGATTATTAAATTCTTGATAGCATAATTATTTCAAGTGGCATAAAATTTAGACCAGTGAGTAACTGAGCAAGTGTTCTACTTTGATAATTTTGTATGTGATTTGTAAATTACATTAATAATTTGTGATCAGTGGCAGTGTTGCTGTGATCAAAATTAACCCTATCTTATATTTCTGCATGATTGTACCCTGAGTTAAATGTATTTCAGATTTCCTTCATTTCAAGTGCTTTATATAACAGAAAATTCTACGTTTGATGAATTTTAATAAATCAAATTACCTTTTAACCCTATGGTAGTGAAGCAAATGTGTGTAGGTGGATTATTTAGTAATCACTATGTACCAGGCACAGCGCTAACTACTTTGTGTAAATTTTGTAATTTTCATAATCACAAAGACTGTATAATTAAGATACTATAATAATCTCCATTTGATGCATGTAGAAATTGGTTAAATAACTTTCCTTAAGTATTTAGTGAGAAAGTCTGGATTTCAACTGAGGCAGCCTGATACCAAGAAACAAACCCAAATACACTTGCTAGATCAGAGCAGTCAGTCTACTAGAGTAGATTAAAACAGCCTTCACACATAATATGAAGCTATTAATCTGGTGAATAGGTATTCCCCCATCCTTATTGAAAAGTAGGATCAGAAGCCATTTGCATTCATTTGAGACAAAAAATTATATGCATTGGTGGGATGCAGTGGCTCATGCCTGTAATCCCAGTACTTTGGGAGGCCAAGGCGGGCAGATCACTTGAGGTCAGGAGTTCGAGACCAGCCTGGCCAACACAGCAAAACCCATCTCTACTAAAAATACAAAAATTAGCCAGGCATCCTGGCACATGCCTGTAATCCCAGTTACTCAGAAGGTTGAGACACGAGAATTGCTTGAACCTGGGAGATGGAGGTTGCAGTGAGCTGAGATTGTACCACTGCACTCCAGCTTGGGTGACAGAGCAAGACTCTCAAAAGAAAAAAAAAAAGTATACATTTACTGTCTTTTCTTAGGGCTAGTTAGCTTGCATCTCTTACCATTAAGACAGAGCACAAGACTTAAAAGATATC
Source organism: Trachypithecus francoisi (assembly GCF_009764315.1). Lineage (NCBI taxonomy): Eukaryota > Metazoa > Chordata > Mammalia > Primates > Cercopithecidae > Trachypithecus > Trachypithecus francoisi. The sequence continues at coordinate 14,481,710 of NW_022681458.1, forward strand.
TTCTGATACTAGCATATGCCACATTTGGATATGCTGTTTCCATCCATTTACTGGGTGACATGGAAGACTGACAACTTTGAGTGGGGCCTGGAGTGGGAAAAGGTCCCGCAGTGAGTCCAGGTTGCCATGAAAGCAATCTTTCACTTGGGTCAGCAGATCACGTGGCGCCACAGGGAAAAAGGCACACTGTAGAGTTTATTGCAAAACCCAATAGGAGAATTATGATCAAGACCCAGGGAGCCTGGAACTGGGTCACAGCATCTGCAGCAGAAGACTGTGCCCGTTTGGCTGCCCTAGTGTTGTCATGCTACTAGACTCAAGTGGAGACACTATGTGACTTTGTGACCAGAACGTATCATGATTATGTTATTTCAGAACAACCAAGTCATAAGATAGGATGGATCCGGCAGCAGGACATCATCATATGGTAGTGCTATTAAAGCTCCATAGGGTCTTCTCGTCTTACTTGTTTACATCTGCCTACTCATGGATAGGTCAATTTCATTGATTGAAAATAAGAGACAGCTGAATCTATTAGATTATATATGAGAAGAAGAAGACAAGGTGGATGGATCATTTGAGGTCAGGAGTTCGAGATCAGCCTGGCCAACATGATGAAACCCTGTCTCCACTAAAAATACAAAAATTAGCTGAGCGTGATGGCATGTGCCTATAATCCCAGCTACTTGGGACACTGTGGCAAGAGAATCGCTGGAACCTGGGAGATGGAGATTGCTGTGAGCCAAGATCATGCCACTGCACTCCAGCCTAGGTGACAGAGTGAGATTCCATCTGGAAAAAAAAATGTGTGTATATATATATAAAATATATATGTATGAGAAGAAACAAAAGGTATAAGTAAGCTGAAAGTAACGTTACCATGATTCATTCCCCTTTTGCCTACAGGGTTTAACTGCTGTCTCTCCTTCACCTCACACTGCTGGTTTCCTGGGGAGTCCCTTATGACAGCTGGTGCTATCTCTAAACCACGCTTGGTTTACAGACGGTCAGCTTGGTTTGTGGGTACGAGTTGAAAGTGAACTGCGCTTTATGATGACCCCACTGGTTCTGAAAACCAGTGGTGAGGGTAGATTCTCCCAGTGATAAGGAGAAATAGGTCAAATTAGAAGTAATGGTTTTATGAGCAGAATGACATGTCTCATTTGCCAGGGGCCTAGAAGGAAAAAGACTAGAACATCAAGTTCAAGTAGGTTCATGGATGGGCCTTGGGGATTGATCAGCTTGTGGATATCTGTGTTCATCTTAACAGCATCAATAATGAAAGAGGGCCTAAGTAGATAGAGTAACTACCCAACCAACTTTAGCCAACTCTGTCATCAGCCACCTAGTGCTGGCACAATAGACTCATGAATGTTATAGCAGTGAAGTAAGGATGGAGGCTATACCTGGGCCCTGGGCCCTGAGCTCCCACTCATTAAGGCTAATCTCGTTACAGAGACCAGTGATGAGCTTCTGAATCAGCAAATCTTTCAAGGAGACCAACCTGCCACTTGGTGGCAAGTTGATTACATTGAGCTTCTACCCTGTAAGGAGTAGCAATTCATCTTGCCAGGGTACAAAATATCTTGGGAGTAAGTTGCCTTTCCTAGCACTGCTCTCTGAGGGCTTGAAGAATGTTTCATCCACTGACAGAGGATTCTGCATAACTTTGTTTCAGACTAAGTAATGCACTTAACAGCAGTGGGCCCATGACTGTGGAAGCTCCTGGTGATATCACATACGGCTATGTGATGAATATAGAATGGGTCCCCATTCTCCAGAATGTGGTGTATACACTAAATCAATAACCAGTACATGCGCTTTACCCCATTATGTAGAATACATGGGCCTGGGAACCAGGAGATAGTTTTAGAGATGGCCTCACTAACCATCATAGGTAGTGCCCACCATGGGAATTTGTGTCCGTCTCTTTCTGATGACGTTAGAATGTGTATGTCTCGCCGGGCGCGGTGGCTCAAGCCTGTAATCCCAGCACTTTGGGAGGCCGAGACGGGCGGATCACGAGGTCAGGAGATCGAGACCATCCTGGCTAACACGGTGAAACCCGTCTCTACTAAAAACTACAAAAAACTAGCCGGGCGGGTGGCGGCGCCTGTAGTCCCAGCTACCCAGGAGGCTGAGGCAGGAGAATGGCGTGAACCCGGAAGGCGGAGCTTGCAGTGAGCTGAGATCCGGCCACAGCACTCCAGCCTGGGTGACAGAGCGAGACTCCGTCCCAAAAAAAAAAAAAAAAAAAAAAAAGAATGTGTATGTCTCAAAGTCCTGATTCCCAGAGAGAAACTGTTTTCACCAGGAGCCACATTGAGAGTATCATTGAACTTTAAGCTATGGTTGCCATAGAACTTGTTCAAGAAACTAGAAGATATGGAAAAGACGGCAGAGATTATTGATCCCGATCACCAAGAGGAAGTAGGATCACTATTATAATATAGGGCTAGAGAGAAATATGTTTGCCATGCAAGTGTTTGAGTAACTCTTAGTACTGTCTTGTGCAATGTGGTGTGAAATGGACAAATGCATAAAGTGTGGCCTGGGAACGGCAAGGTGACTAGACTCTCAGATCTCTCAGGTAAGAGCGTTAGTATCATTCTTCCAGGTAAGCCTTCTAGATTATCAGTGTTACCAACCAAGGGTGAGGGGAATCTAGAATGAGTAGTAGAGGAGGGGAAGCAGGAGTGTTAATTGCAGCCTTGAGACCAGCTGCATGGATGGGATTTATAGTTTCTCTCACTCTCACTAAGCTGCTTTGTCCATGCTTTGCCAAGGAGCAAAACCAACCAGAATCCTGGAGAAGTTTTCCCCAAATGGCGTAAATTTACTCTAAGAAATAAGTGGATCTAAGTTGCAGAAGGGGTGGGCCAGAGTGAATACCATTCTACTTTTTCACAATCATAAGGGAGATAGATTCACTCATTCCCCAAGCTACTGAGGGGTTTGGCTGCTGGCTACCACCTTGCCCAAGGTTATGCCCCTTCTTATCCCCAGAGGCAGCTCAGACCCAAAAAGTGAATGATGGAAGTTTTCCTAGGCCTGGCCTCCTTGCCTCAATTGGCTGAGGCCTCCATTGTAATTGTATCACAGTTCAATTCAGCTTCTCTCTCTGTCCAGTTCAGCTTCCCTCACTTCTCTGTTGGGGGGATGTTCTTTCCAATAGGGCCCCTGTCCCAGTCTCCTTCTCAAGAGTCTGTTTGCTGCAGAATATGACCTAAGATAATGCCAAAGTGCTTTCAGCAAAGGATGAATAAAGCCTTCAAGTCCACAATGTCACCTACAAACAAATGTCCATCCTACTCTCTGGTTCTTAGTAACCATCCCCTCTGTGAAACTGTGAAAATGCCCTTGTTCCCACCTGCATGGTCCCTTAGGTTTTGAGGAGGTCCCTCTTGGGCACATGAGGATTGTTCTGTTACTTCTGTGCAGTGCCAGAGCACCAGAACGTGTACAGCAATCTCTCACCTGGGATGCTTGGGTTTACCGTGTGGCCATCCCCCGTCTCTCTCTCTGTCTCTGATTTTGCTGCCTGCTTCGGCTCTTGTTTTTCTACTGTCTTAGGCTCTTTTTGGGAGACTGATGGGCCCCTGTGATGAGCATCACCTACATCTCTCTTCTGATCATTTATGTTTTGTTCCCTTCTTTCCCCGTGTCCAGAGTGAGGTTTTGGTAAAAGAATTCACTTCTCAAACCCTCAGATTCAATGAAATCAGAAATCTCTCTACTCCCTTCAGAGTATAGGCTTTTAAAATAGAAAAGAGGCTGGTGGCCTTCAGTCTTTGTGCTTGAGGTCTGGCTGCAGCCCTGCCCGGAGGCAATGACTCAGGCTGGTGGGATTGGGCAAAGGGTGAAAAGTGGAGGAAGAACCCGGTATCTGCGGTTTGGCTTTCCATGGTTTTAGTTACTCATGGTCAAACGTGGCCTGAAAATATTAAATGAAAAATTCCAAAAAATAAAAAAAAAACAATTGATCAGTTTCAGATTGCCCACTGTTCGGATCTGGTGTCATCCTCCTGTGTCCTGCCCAGGGCGTGAATCCTGCCTTTGTCTGGAACCTCCATGCCATAGACGCTCCAAGCCTACCAAAGAGTTGGTAGCCAGCTGGGTTATTGGATCTACTGTCTTGGCATCCACAGTGCTTGTGTTCAATGAACCCCTATTTTACATAATAATGGTCCCATAGTGCAAGAGTACTATGCCTGGTTTATAAATTACACTTTATTATGGGTATGCATATATAGGAAAAAACAGTATATATAAAGTTTGGTACTATACGTGGTATCAGGCACCCTCTGGGGGTTTTAGACCATATCCGTGTGGATAAGGGTGGGAGGTTCCATACTCAGAAATACCCCCAAAATATCAGTTAGTATAATATTTCAAAAATACAGTCTCATTCCATTTAACACTCTGTTGTAGTGAATATGTCCTTGCCCTTCAAAATGGTATTAAAGCATCATCAATGTCTTTTGTCTTTTTTTTTTTTTTGACCCTAGAATCTAATGTACTATTCTCTGTGTGGAAGATTCTAATTGTTTTTATTGTTGTTCTTATTAATGAAATTATTCACTATAACTGACACACAAAATAATAAATGTATAATTTACAATGTAAACATTGACGTTAGACTCTTGAAAGTCAACATTGACCACACGGGCCATGGTGAGGGGAATTTATAGTATTCTCCTCATGGCTTACTGACTTATGTTTCCTTTTATATTTTGAAATTTATAAATGTCTTCCTTAGTATCCACAAGAATCTATTTATAATGCTCACATGCTTCAATAATTCACTGTAGTCAACACCTGTAAGTAAATATCTTAATTCCTGGTTAATTCGATTTCATGAATGAAGCTGGAATTATGAATGAAAGGGTTACCAAAAAAAAAAAAAAAGGCAAACCAAATCCAGGATTCATGTATGCCAACCTTTTCTTTTTTCATATGTCCCTGAGATGAGTAAGGAAGGTGCCAAGTAGATTTCAGGTGACAACAGTTTGATTTTATCACTAGAAGTGAATATTTGAGCAATAGAAATCGTAGTGTTCAATCATGGAAATGTGAAGGAAATGAATGTAGAACTCACAATGATGTACCATGTTATGACTCTTAAATTGCCAAGGATAACTAAAACAGGGGTTTCCATGGGCACAGAAAATGCTTGCTCTTCTCTCAGCTGGTGAGACTAAATTGACCCAGTCTTTCAAAAGGCTAATTGATAATTTGAGACAAGAGCCTTAAAATATGTGTTTTCCTCTTGACTTAAGATAAATCTCTGACTATGAAATTACTAAGGACAACATCAGAGATGAGGCCAAGATTTATGTACTAGGATGCCCATAGAATATTTATGTATAATACTGGAAATTTAGAAACAACCCAAACGTGTAGCAATAGAGAGAGGGTTGAACAAACGATTCATGACTATACTATGGAATAATATGCATCAATTCAAATTTTTGAAATTCATCACACTACCTGGAAGGTACTTACTATATTAAATGAAAAATACTACATTTACAGAATCATCCGAATTTTGTAAGAAAGAATAATCTTTATAAGTGTCACAGGAAATTCTAGGAGAAACCAACCCTGACAATACCTTAATTTCAGACTTCTAACTTCCTGAACTGTGAGACGATAAATTCCTGTTGTTAAAGGCAAAAAATATATATAATGAAATAAAATTTAGGAGGACAATGCACTAACATGTGATCAATGTTTAACAGAGTGAAGAGGAGTTTTAATTTTTTCTTTATAATTTCTGTACTTCTAAAATTGTTCACAGTGGCAATGTCTTACTTAAAATTGTTAAATAACAATAGAAGTACTCTTATATAAAGGAGAATTGTCTTTGGTGATAGCATTTGTGACTCTATGTGGTGAAGAGGAAAACACTCTGTATGCATATGGTACCATGCAATGAGGAACATATGTGAGGTTCATTTCCATTAGGTACCCACCATCTTTTGTCCTGCTTACAAAGTTCCAGTCCTGGGTTTTTTTGTTTTTTTTTTTGGCATGTGTGTATTGTGAGTATATTATTAAAGTTCAATCTCTTCTTTTGTAGGGTACAAATGTAAATTGATATCTTTTCTTATTTCTTGCTGATTATTTACTAAAATGCTTATGACAATGCATAATTCTCTTCTCAGAAACAACAAACTTCTGTTACTTCTCTTCTCAGAAACAGCAAACATGTTAAACTCTCAGCCCAAGGAGAGGGCTTAGAGCATAGAATTTAAAGCACAGAATTATAGGGCCCATAGTCTTTCTTAACTGCTATGGTAGGAATTTTTGACTTACACCCAGGGGGATGTTTATGAGTAAAGAATTTGAACAGCACTGGGTGGAAGGAGAAAATGTCCACTTCCGGAAAATCAATAGCAAGCTCATGGTGTCTGTGTCAACCAAATTAGAAAAGAAATTACTCGTTATTAGGAACAGAATCCATGCAATGATGAATGCAGTGCAAGGATGCAGGGATTAGTATTTCTTTAAGGAAATGTTTTTCTTCATCTGGTTCTATATAACCCTTTCATTTTGATTCATTATTCTTAAGTTTTCTCCTAGCATAGGTATTACCGAACATGATTCAGGAAATGAAGAAAACAAATAAAATGCTGAAAAGTTCCCATATGTTTTCTATGAATAAAGTATTTTAGTGCTGCTACAACAAAATACCACTGACTGGATAATTTATAAAGAACAGAAATTTACTTTCTTCTTTTTGAGACGGAGTCTTGCTCTGTCGCCCAGGTGGAGTGCAATGGCACGATCTCGGCTCACTGCAACCTCCACCTCCTGAGTTCAAGCAATTCTCCTACCTCAGCCTCCCGAGCAGCTGGGATTACAGGGGTGAGATGCCATGACTGGCTAATTTTTGTATTTTTAGTAGAGACAGGGTTTCACCATATTGGCCAGGCTGGTCTCAAACTCCTGACCTCAACTGGTCTGCCCACCTTGGCACTCCAAACTGCTGGAATTACAGGTGTGAGCCACTGCACCTGGCCAGAAATTTATTTTCTTACAGTTCTGGAGGCTGAGAAGTCCAAGATCTGGGTGCTGCCAAGTTCAGTTGTCTGGTGAACTTACAAGATAGCACCTTATTGCTGCATCCTCATACGGCAGAAGGCAGAAAGGCAAGCTAACCAAATGCTGCATAAAGCCTCTTTTATGAGGGCTTTAATCCCATTCATAAGTGAGGATCCCTCAAAGCCTAATCACCTCTTAAATGTCCCACTTCTTAAAACTATCACATTGGCAACTCCTGAATTTTGGAGGAGACACATTTAAACCACAGCAATAAGAAAAAATAGTTTTTCCTTTCCTTCCTCTCTCTGTCTCTTTACCTCTCCCTTCTTCCTTTTGTTCTTTCTTCTCTTTTTCTCTTTCTGTTTATTCTTTCTTTGCTTCCTGATTTGGGTTGTTACATAAAAATCTGATCATGCTTGTTACTTTAGAGGCAAAAACGTACAAAATCTTTGGTTTTTATAAACAGTATTTTAACATGCGTAAGACATAACTGCCGCAATATGAATATGTTCTCCTGTGTAAAAAATGGCATATTTGTTTGGAATTTAATTATGGCGTGTCATTTTCCTGGACAAGGATACTCACAAAAGAGTGTCTTTTCTAATTTTTAGAGACTTTGAGATGCCTTGTGGCTGTTTTTGAATGATAGACTCAGTGTGGATTCAAAACAGGGGAAAGTCTTTTTTCTTGTTTCTTTCAATAATTTTTACCAAACATCTGCTAAGAGCTCCCAGGGGGTATATTTTGCACAGGACTGAAAAATGACTGCTGGTAATGCTAAGAGCCTGCTACTTTCAGAATACGTAACACAGATAATATGCATGACGATTTAATACATCTATGAATGGATATTATATGGAGATTGCAGACCAGCTGTTCCCTCCTGAAACAAGCCACAGGAACAAGGGCTGCAGCTAGAGAGACTCAGTGTCAATATAAAGAACTGGAAGAAGTTGCTAGGGAGGTTTCTGCGTCCCTTAGGAAGATTCTGACTTAGAACATCGAATGTTGTCAGTTCTGGCCTGTGATTCCCAAGTCTTGCAAGTTAAAAAAAGAACAAAATATTAACTTGGATTTTAAACTTAGGTGAAAATCACTTTATTTACTGGAATAAATTCTTGATGGGTACTTAAAATGAAGAGAAAAAGACTTTCGACTCAAAACTTCTGGAGTTCAATTATTCACCCTCTCCTTCGTAGCAAAAGCGGAATCCCCGCAGACTGTAGAAGTAACTCGAGGCCTCCTTGCACTAAACTTCTGTCATTACAGCTTCCTCACTAGGACCTCTCAACAAACCCCGTCTATTAACCCTACCAGCCAGGGTGAGTCCTGCCATAAGACTGTGAAGCAACAGTGGTGTCTTTAATTCCTGCAATGATCTGTTAATGTCAAATGCTTTCCTGTTTAGCTTCTTATTTGATCTTCTTCATGAACATACAAAGCCATCATTATTATCCCATTTCCAGATGAGAAAAATGAGGATCATGGGGTGACTTATCCAAAACTACCCACTTCGTAAGTGGCAAAGCCAGGCCAAAGCCTAAAGTCTTTGGAATCTCAATTTAAGGGCTCTTTGTACTGTAGTCAGTCATTTTGATTCTCTCATCATCTTTGTCAGAGGTGCTCTTCTTTCTAACATTGTGACTGGTTGGTCTGGTATGTCCCTGGATCTCTACTCTTCTAAGAAATGGCAGGATAAATAGTCAGACTAGAGCCTTCCAGAAATCATCCTGTGAAACAGAAAGCTCCTGCCCATCCCTCCAATATAAACATGGATGGTCTGGCTTTCCACGTGCCCATTGTGTCATCTTGGGCAAGTTGTTTAACCTCTATCTGTTTCAGTTTCCTCATCTGTATAGATGGAAATAATAATATTACCTATCATGTAGGGACATCGAGAGGGAAATGCATGCAAGGTATTTGGAACAGACTGTTTGAAACAAAATAAGTAGAGTAAAAATGTTACTTAATATTATAAATTTGCCATCAATTCTAGACTCCAAGCCTGACTTTCCCATGTGACAATATGGCATTTAACTAATTATATAAAAATCATCTGTATATATGCCTCTTTTCAAGGTAATGGAAGAATACAGGGATCAATAAAACTAGTATCTTTCCCCAAGAGGCCTATCATTAAGAAAATTGGGAAATACACACATTTTGTGTGATTTTGAATATCTTTTTTTTTTTTTTAAGACAGAGTCTCACTTTGTCACCCAGGCTGGAATGCAGTGGTGCGGTCTTGGCTCACTGCAACCTCTGCCTCCTGGATTCACACCATTCTTCTGCCTCAGCCTCCCCAGTAGCTGGGACTACAGGCACCTGCCACCATACCTGGCTAATTTTTTGTATTTTTAGTAGAGACGGTGTTTCACCATGTTAGCCAGGATGGTCTCGATCTCCTGACATCGTGATTCACCCACCTTGGCCTCCCAAAGTGCTGGGATTACAGGCAGGAGCCACTGCACCTGGCCTGAATATCTTATATGCCTTAAACTTCCATGAAACCTGGCCCAGTGGCTGCTACACACAAGATACTCAGAGAATAAATATGGAAGAGTTGAATATGGTGAGTGAAAGATTTAGGGAAAGCTCCCTGGAAGCAGAAACAACATAAGATACACATGGAGGCATAAGAAGGATCCATTTAAGAAGTTCATGGTGGTAGATTCATGGGTTCAGGGTTAGTGTATAAAAAAATTGTAATGATAGATTTCAACCTGGATATTGGGTGGTCTTGAATGACATCCTATCGGCTTAAGTGCCATGTGGTACCCAATGGAGGCAAGCAGGACATCACATGGTTCACAAAAGAATCTGGTGTGATCGGATATGAACAATAGGATCATGTCTTTTATGATTTTGAGGACTGTTAGGACTGGTAGTCTGGTATACTAATCTTCACAAGATCATAACCACTCATCTCAAAAGGTTGCCAAGGGAAATGTTCATGCTTGGGGTCAAATGCAAAGAAAAGCAAAATAATGTGTTTTTTTTTTTTATTGGTTGGACTTTTTATCCACAACTCCATAACGCCAGTAACTGTTAAGATGGTCTTGCAATATGGCATGTAGACAAGAAGCCCAAGATACCTTCCTGCTATTCCTAAGCCTAGACTGTAACTTGGATGCTGTGCTCCAACTTGCCTCAAGGACAATAAGTTTTGAATCTAATGGCTTAAATATACATAAAAGAGCAAGACAACTGGATGACTCCTCCGCGTGGAGAAAGGCTTGGGCCGCTTTGCTATTCCTTGGCCATAAAAGGAGAAAGAAAGAAAGAAAGAAGAAAAGAACCACACCTGTGGATGTGATGATTAATCCACAATAACCATGCATGTGCAGGCCAGGCACATGCTTGGAGTCTGACTCATTAAATGTGTGTCCCTCCTCATAGAAGAATAAGAAGATATGGGGGAAAGTAGCTGTTTGTTTTTCCAGAAGCCTACCTGGAAGATGGGTTAAGGAGGCTAAATATTAGAGGTAGAAGGAATTTGAGCTAGGTCAGTGTCCGTGGGACTGAACACTGTCTTTGATCTCAAAGGCATTGAGAATTCTGATTTAATGTTGAAGTGAGAGATGTGGAGACACTGAAGATGATTATTAGTTTCTAGTTTTCTGTGTCTGGGAGCATGGTGCTGCCATTAACTAAGAGAAGCAATGAGGAGGCTAAGATGACTTCTCTTTTTTTGTAGTTTTAGTGTACCCTTTAAACAAAATACATCTGCTAGTACCCTGAAGCTACCTCAAGGGCAAGCAGAACATTAAGTCAATTGACAAGTAATATTACAGTGTGAAGAAAAAGGGAAGGATGAATACCACCTTTTATCTTTTCCTAGAAAATAAGTAACAGGAGTGTAGAATTATTCATGAGGCAGGTGGACGCAGGGTCCTGTAGTAAATGGCTGCTTTTTAAGCATCCTTGCTGTGTTTCAGATGATGTTGTAAACTGTCTAAGAGATGCTGAAAGCTTTTTCAAGAAGTATATAGCAAAACTTTTGAAAGGGGCTAGTCACAGAAATTGATTCCTGTGATGGTTAATTTTGTGTGTCAACCTGACTAGGCCACAGGGCATCCAGGTTAAGTGTTATTTCTGGGTGTGTCTGTGGGGTGTTCCAGATGTGGTTAACATTGAAAATTTGAATTGGTAGACTTAGTAAGGTAGACTGCACTCCTTAGGGTGAGAGGATAGTATCCAATTGATTAAGGGCCTAAATAGCACAAAAAGAGGAGGAAGGGAAGACGTACTCTCTTCCTGTCTGTCTGTGTGAGCTCAGGTGTTGGTCTCCTACCCTTGAACTCGGATCTTCACCTTTGGTGCCCTGGCTCTCAAGCCTTTGGACTCAAACTGGAGTTACACCACTGGCTTTTCTAGGCCTTTTGCTTGCACACAGCAAATTCAGGGACTTCTCAGTCTCTATGCTCGTGTAAGCCAATTCCTTATAATCTATCTCTCCATATGTATATGTATGTGTATGTATGTGTGTGTATATATAATATATATTATATATAAGTTATATATATAAATTAAATTATTTATATATTATATATAAATTAATATATTATATAAAAATTAAATATATATTATATATACACATAGGTGTTTTCATTGGGTTCTTGTTAAGACAACAAGAACCATATACACACACACACATATACTCACACACACCAGAGAAACAGAACCAATATGTTTATATATATATAAACATATATATATATATAAACATATATATATAAAAACATACATATATATATGTATGTGTGTGTATATATATATAGGTTCCATTTCTTTGGAGACCTTAACTAATAAACCCTCCTAGCAGTATTTTCATAGTTTAGCAGAGGGACTTAGCTCTGGGAGTTGTTTAAAGCCAAACTTAAGTATGTGAGAGAAAAGACGCCACTTAAAAGTCAACAATAGTACTTAAAAAAAAAAAAAAAAAAAAAAAAAGGAAAGAAGTAATATGATAATCTGGGCCCGCAAGAAAAAGATACACATGTGTACCCTGACATTTTACCTGGAATCAACAACTGAGAGAAGAAGTGCTGAAGGGTAGTTGGTATTCCAAATGAATAGTTTAGAAAGATAGGAAAAAGTCTGGATTAGTGATTACTAATGGGTCATGTAATTCAAAACCAAACACCACATGTTCTCACTCATAAGTGGGAGTTGAACAACGAGAACACATGGACACAGGGAGGGGAACATCACACACTGGAGCCTGTTGAGGGGTGGAGGACTAAGGGAGGGATAGCATTAGGATAAATACCTAATGTAGATGATGGCTTGATGAATGCAGCAAACCACCATGGCATGTGTATACCCTTGCAACAAACCTGCACATTCTGCACATGTACCCCAGAACTTAAAGTGTAATTTAAAAAAACCAGATCTTCTTAAAAGCACTATAACATATTAATGAACTGTGATTAAATTAAATAAGTTAGGGAACAAATTGGTTATTACAATTCAATAAAAAAAAAGAGCATTCATAGTTAATAGGGGTCAAAATCAGGCAGAAATCAGAAGGCCTGAGAGCTGAGTACTTAGGTGGTGATATGGCTCAGGTCCTGTCCCTGCCCAACTCTCATGTGAAATTGTAATCTTCGGCATTGGAGGTGGGGCCTGGTGGGAGGTGATTGGATCATGGGGTTGGAGTTCCCCCTTGGTGCTGCTCTAGTGATAGTGAATGCTCATGAGATTTGGTTGTTTGAAAGTGGGTGGCACCTCCCTGCCCTCCCTCTTCCTCCTGCTCTGGCCATATGAAGACCTGCCTCCTTCTCTTCTTCTTCCATCATGATTATAAGTTTCCTGAGGCCTCCCCAGTCATGCTTCCTGTACAGCCTGTGGAACTGTGAGCCAATTAAACCTCTTTTCTTTATAAATTACCCAGTCTCAGGTATTTCTTTATAGCAATATGAGAACGAACTAAAACTGGCAGTATGAAAAAGCATGCACAGACAATAGCCAAGACCCAAAATGGCAGCTGGAATATGAGGGAGAAGGCAAAGGTGGGGCTGGGACTTCACCACGTGGCTGGGGAAAATTGTAAGAACCCAGTGTAGAAGCAGGAAGCAGGACTTTATAAATGAAATAACTCAGGTGTTTTCATTTGGTTCTTGTTAAAACAAGAGGCAGCCCTCAGGATGAGTTGCCTTAAGCCCTTATTTAAAAAATGAGTAAGCTCTTCCTGTGTATGCAGAGAATGATCCTACAGAAAAGAACAAAAGAAATACAGAGCCCTGGGGTACTTGTAGTCATATGCTAGCAATTATGTAAGTTAAAAGGGCACAGTTTGCAGTATGTATATGCATATGTCAGAACTTCTAGAAAGATCCATAAAAATCTATAATAGTGGCTCATGGTTGCTTGGTTTAGTGGTAATCATGGTGGCAATGGAAAACTAGGCAAAAAGAAAAAAGGGTTGGAAGGAAGACATTCACTTACACCTGTGAGTTGGTATATTACCTATGGAAAAAAATCAGACATTTATTTTAAAAAGAGTATCTTGCTTGGGGATTTTATGTGCAGTAAATTAGATTATGTGTCTTGGAAAAGATAGGTGATCAGGTGAGCAGTCATCTTATATATAATAGAAGGAAACATTTTGTTTTTACTGGTTTCAAGTATGCATTATCAATAATTTGTGTTTAATTTTTAAGTTAAAACTTCATAAAATCAAATGTGTGAGGTGAGTTTAGAATAGATAATTCTTGGAGAATTGAAATAAATTGTAATCCACCCACTTTTGGGGCTGCATGGAACTCTGTTTCTTGCTACATTTAGCAGTGTAGTTCAAATTCAGAAACGAACCTTGCGGGATGAACAAATGTTTTGTATGTAAAACGTGAAGTAAATTTCACATGATAATAACTTTGTGAGAGGGCTCTTCCTGCTTGTGTTTTCTTTAATGTTTGAGTTTAAAGCTGTCAACAAATCAACTCACCAACTTAACCAAACTGAACAAAACAAACCAGAAAGAATAGACAAAGATGGTGGTGATAAGAAGAAACATTTATATGTACTTCGCTGCTCTGCTCAGGACGAGTTTTGTCTGACACATTTTTTACATAAAATCACAGCAGCTTACAATACCAATTCATGGTTCATTAAAAACCTTTCTCCTGCCTGTAATTCTTATTGAAATCAGTGGGGACAAAAAAGGAAATGGATTTTGGAGTGATGGTGAGCAGGCTCTTGCTATGAATGGAATCCCATTCATGATGACTGAAGGATTGATTTGCATGAGTTATGGAAGCAGCATTGACTCTAAGTGTTGGGTTCAACTTTAGGAAGAACTGGAAATCCTATTGGTGTATAGATTTATATTCAAGTGTTACTATGTCAAGCCAATGCTAAAGTTACGGTCAACCAATATATTTTAGCAGTGTAAAAGAAATAGCATTAGTTAAGTAGATATAAAGAAAATATTAAAAACAAAGATTTTTATATTTAATTCTGATTCCGGCATTTTCTCATCTTATTTTTGTCCTCAATAACCTTAATGTCTCAGTTGTTACCATCTCAGAAATGGGGCTACCAATGCTGCTTCATAATGATACTATCGAAGAAACCATGTAAATGTTATTGCAGTCATTCTACGAGAAGAAAATATTAAAATTTTAGAACAATTTATGTCTATGTGAAAACATTTTCTGTTGGATTTATTGATAACTCTAATGTTTTACCTGTTCTTTTGAGTTTTTCTTTTTATTGACACACCAATAACTTACTTAATTGCTCTTTTGGAGACATTCTCATTGAAAAATGAAAACCAGCAATGTTCCTTTCTTTCTTTCTTTAAGTTCTTTTTTGAGTTTTTAAACATCTCTTTTTTTAATCTAAAGCTATCTTAAGAGTCTTTTTCCTCTCCTAAAATGTAGGATAGATTCATGCAAGAGAATTTTCTCCAGTGCTCCAGTCTTGTTTATAATAGCAAATTCCTTTTAAATTTTATAACTGGTGTCTCCAAGGGTTCACAATTAAACATTAATGTGTTGGGGTTGAACTACCCAACACCAGTTTTTGAGGAAAAGAACCAAATGATCAACAAGCCAATGAATGGTAAACGCTATTAAATACTCTGAGATTCCAGCTATTTATCACTGATGTTTTGGTAATTGTGATTTATTGGGGAAGTTACAAAGCTCCGAGTTCTTCCAGCTTCCACTTCTATATTGTGGTCCAAGCTTACTGCTTTTGTTTGTGACATAAATCATGTCCGGATACCAAAGACTCCAGATCTGCTAACCTCTAAGCTTTTTGTTTTATTTTTTTTCCCCTATTCTTTATGTTTCCTTTTTAGGAAATGTTGATGCAGTGATTATAGGCATATTACTTCTTTCATGCCTATTTCTAAAAATAGGACCTAGAAATATTATTTTGGGTATAAAAGTTACTAGGAGACAGGTGAGGTTAAAATTTTTGGCATTTGACTTTTTTCTCTCTTTTTAAAAAAACTGTTTGGATCATTTTGAATCAGAATCACTTAAATCATAGACTTGTTTTCTTCCAAAATCCTGGCAATAAAGTAGATAATTAGAAAATTAGTCTTCTAAATATTGCTTTGAGAAGTTACAGGTTACAATCTCTCTTCTTTGAAGAACCCTACTAGAATTACTTGCCCGTAAGTGTTTACTTCCTAGGGTCTTTTCTGTCATTCACAGTTCACTTCAAATGCCATTTCCTCAAAGAGGCATTTCTAGTACTTTCTAAGGTTGTCCCCTGACATTGTTCTCTATTATGTTCTTGTTTTCTGTCAATATCTGAAATTATCTTACTTATCTATTTTCTCTGTCACTTTCTGTATCATCTTAGTAGAAGCAAACTTCTGTGTGGGCAGAGACCTGACATCCTTGCTTTCAGTTGTATCTTCACTTCACAGCACAGTCCAGGACTCAGTATGCAGTAGATATTCAATAAATACTTGAATAAATTCAATACATAAATGAATTGAAGTTCGAAATAGATTTTTCCCTGCAGTTTACTGCATGTGTAATCTTAAGCATATTACTTCATCCCACTCACCTTGTATCTTCTTTTGAAAAATAGAGTTGAGTGTTGTGATTTAAAAGGTTGCTTTAAGGTAGAATAGTGCTATACCTTTAACTTTAAAAATTCCATCTAGTTAGTATTGCTTATAGCAAGAAAGCCCATTAGTTGTGTCACTCTACTAATGAAAGTTTGCAAGTGTATTTTATATTTTATTTTTATTGAGACAGAGTCTCACTCTGTTGCCCAGGCTGGAGCGTAGTGGTGTGATCTTGGCTCATTGGCAGCCTCTGCGTCCCGGGTTTGAGTGATTCTCGTGCCTCAGCCTCCTGAGTAGCTGGGATTACAGGCGCGAGCCACCACGCCTGGCTAATTTTTGTATTTTTAGTAGAGATGGGGTTTTACTATGTTTGCCAGACTGATCTTGAACTCCTGAACCTAGGTGATCCACCTGCCTCAGCCTCCCAAGGTGCTGGGATTACAGGCGTGAGCCACTGCGCCTGGCTGCAAATATATTTTAGTTGACTTACTGTTTTACTTTGCTTTTGAGAGATAATTGTCCTGATTTTGTTTTTTTCTTCCTCAGTGGATACATTCTGTTGTATTGTTGACCTGACATCATGCTCTGAAGAAAAAAGATCACTGCTTAAAAGGATACCTATCTCTGGTTGCACACTTTCAGGACCTAATCAAATTTGGCTTAGGGCTACTGAAGTTAGGCTTGAGAGATGTCACTGAATCTCTTGTCTACTCTAAGTGACACTTGAGGATCATTCTTGGGAATCATCACTAATATCTACTCTTCATTTTTTCCATGATTCAAATTTAAAGCCTAGATTTCAAGTGACTAAAGCAAATGAATGACAACTGACTTTTTCTCCTCATATATTTTTTAAAATCCAACTATATCTGTTCATGCCCATTCTTAAGATATAAATAATTTGAATAACACTGTTTAAAATAGGATAAGGAATCCAGCCCTTTTTATTGTGTTTTTGTGTTACTTTTCTCCTGGGTTTATGTCAAGTTATTGCCATCTAACATCATATACATAAACACACAATTTATTTTTTGATCTTGAATTTTCTGTTTCTCACCAGCAGATTATAATTTCCACAACAAATATTGTTTCCATTTTTGTCTGATGGTTCCCTGTTGGGTCCTTAGCACCCATGTTCTGTGTGTCAACTGTGTATCTGTCACATAGTAGAAATACAGCAAATGACTGTTTAATGAATAAATGAGTGTTCTCAGGCATCATTTCTAGATAATTCTTTTTACTTAATCTATTGCCAGAAAAGTAGGCCCAATACCAGTGACTTCTTATTGTCTCTACTCTTACACTGGGAATCTATGAACAAATTGCGATTCAATAAAAATAAATCAGTAACTGTGCTCGAACTTCATTTCGTCATTGTGTAGTGCACACTATCTGTACATCACAATTTTATTTTGGAATGGGACTTAAGAAAAAAAAAAAGAAGATATTTAAGTTAGCTTGAATGCAAAAAGCCAACCTTATGATTCTAATGAATAAGAGAGAGTGCACTTAAAAAATCATTATGCTTCCATGGGTATATAATTAAATGATCCCATATAAAAGACCTCTTATTTTAAAAATTCCTCATTAAGAAAGAGGAAAGACATTGTGTCTATTCTTTTGACCACCATACTTCTTTCTGTGTTGCCTATGAAGCAGGAGGAAAAGGTTTAATTTGTTTTTTTCCACGAGTTAAAACATTCATAAATTTGATTTTTTTTCAGTATAATTTGAGCTTTTTGTGTGGCAAACACTTGTTCCTTTCCTCATATTTAACTAGATTTAGCACAGGAGGAAGTGCATTCGAGCAGCATTTCTTTCTTTCCAGTAAATCAAATTAAGAGTTGTTCAACATTTCAAGCAGGATGGGGCGGCTCTCTGAAGCTTTTATTCCAGAACGCGACATTTGCTATTCACAAGACTCTAGTAAGCAGAACAACAAAGAGAGCTAAAGAGGCAATTGCCAGGACTTAATAAAAATCAGAATGACCTTTCTTTCTTACAGGAAAGGGTCACTGATCCAAAGCATGCTATTGGTACCACCAAGAAAAAAAAGATGAATATGTGGACTCAGAAAAGTGAATTTTAGGTTAAACTGAAACCACCTGTTGTCTCCAATTCTTTAATTAAAAAAAAGAGAAAAACCCAAAGCTTATAAATCCAAGATTATGAGGAGCTATTTTGGGAGTTACATGAGGCAAAAGCAGTAATTTCCCCTTCCGAAACACATCCCATTTATTCATTTACTCATTCATTCATCTATTCAACCAGTGCCCATCACCTACTAGACAGACTAACCTGGAAATAATTACAGTGATATAACAAATGTCTTGACAAAAATGTGAACGAGGCACAAGGAAGGATTTGCTTAACTCTGCCTGCAAAATTCAGAGAAGGCTTTTGTCAGAGAGTGATATTTGAGCCATGCTGTAAAGAATAAGGAGGATTTTTCAGCAAGACAATGTGGAAAGAACGTATTAAGTAAAAGGAAATAGCTTTTCTTACAGCAACTGAGATGAAAAAGAGCAAGTCAAAAATGTGTAGTGTTTTCTTGGTTCATGAGAAAGGTCGTTATGCCATTATCCTGCATGCTAATCTTAAATTTTCTTCTCACAATTATATGACTGCTTTTCATGTGTAGCTCAGCTGAGTCTCCAATAACCCAAGTCAGATTATTAGAACTAGAGAGTCAGGGAGAAATGTTTTCAATGGGAATCATTTATTTGGATCACTATGGTGAAGCAATGTGTTTACTGACTGGCCAGTTAAATAGCCTAAATGTTCTGTAAGCATTTCCAGGATGGCTCTTCCTGATGGTTGGTCCTCCCATGGTTGAAATGCTGCTGTTCCCCCATTACTGGGGACGGAATGTCTTGATTAATATCTCTCACTTTTCTTTGTTCTACCTCCTGGGTGTTTTGGCCATGACTTCATGGGAATTAAACGGTTGCTTGGTAGAAATATTTGTACAGTTAGGACAACTCATATATTCTTTTGAAACAGATATTTGTTTGCTCCCTTCACTCCTTCTGACCTCTTGACTCCTTTCTCAGCTGCCTTCACCTTTTTCCCATCACCTTCTTCCCATTCCCCCAAAAGGAGCTCAGACTTGTCCATGCCAAGATCCAGGATCTTGGTTCATTTTTCTTAATCTTTATTATTTACTCAATATTGTAGACACGATAAAATTAAATGAAACTTCAAAATCTGGTTATTCTTGCTTAATACTTTAGGAAATTTAATCATTTGAGTTTTAAGTTTACAATAGAAGTGTTTTATTGTATGGAAGCACTAATAACAGTAATTCGTACTTTTTATGATAACAGTGTTTTACATTATTTTATAATAATGTTAAATTTGTCTTAAGACATCTTTCTAAATTAGTATAACACCATAAAATTATATTTAATGCAATGGAATATTAATCTTTACACAGAGCTTATTAGCATACACTTATACATAGGGGATAAAAAGGAAAAGCAATAAGCAGAATATTTTTACGTTTATAATATTCATCAAATCTAAACTTAAATTATGACAATTATTACTTATGTCCATCAACATTTATTTCCATAAATGGAACATTTGCATTTTTACTTTCCTTACAAATTCCTAAATATTTGAAATGAGTACAGCCTACTGATTTAGCTAGGAAAAGAAAAAAGGTACTTTCTCAAAATATAAATAAAGATTTAAAAAAGTCCTTATGTTTATAAAACTAGTAGATGTCAATCATATTTAAAATGGTATATTTCAGTTATCCCATTTTGTATCCGTATTTAAACATAATTAAATAAGGTCTGATTAGTTTGGAATGTACAGTTAAATTCAGTGGCATTGTTTAGCTGAAAACAAATTGTACCCTGAAGTATAATTTTTTTGTGTGATGCAACTTAATCTCACAGATCCTTATTTCCATAGAATCATCAATTTTTTAATGTTACATAGTAGTTGACACTTACTTTAATATAGGTTTCATTCTAAGTCTCTTTCATGTTTATCAACTTGTTCAACAATCAAAATAACTTTCTGAAGAAGGTACTATGGACCTCTGGTTTGCAGATAAGGAAACTGAGGCACAGAGGGTTTAGGTCCAGGTCATATAGGTAGTGAGTGGCCAAACTGGGCTTTCAGCCTCAGCTCTCTGCAGAGTTTCTGCTGTTAACCACTGAAATCTATTGTTTTTAGTAATTAGGAATCTAATTTGATTGCTCCTTCTACTAAATTAGCTGTGTGTTTTAGGAAATTTTAATGAGTGACAGAGAATTATATATAGAATTGTGACCAATAGAAAAATGGAGGAGACAGGCATGAACTTTACAGTTAATGGGGATTTTACTTTGTGCATGTCTTATTCCTCTGGTCTTGGTTTTTTCATCTGTGAGACAGCAATAATGATGTACACTTCACCAGGTGATTTAAAAAAGCCAATAAGATAACTTAAGATTAGATATTGTAATCTGCAAAGTAGCTTTTGTGAAGGAGAAGTTATAATTAATACAAAACTCAAAGCATGTACATCCTGCTTCTGCTGCACTGAAAATGTTCACTTCTTTGTAGCTTCTGTTTCTGTTGATAGTGGAAGTCAATTAAAACTCTATGTTCAAGTTAAGATGGAGCCATTTCAAATGTCAAGAGACTGTTGGGAGTTGCTGAAGTATTACTGATTTTGTATTTTTTTTCTTTTACAAACAACTGGGCTGTAATAAATATTTTGGCCTCTTTCCCTGGTTAAAATAATCAATTTGATCCATTTCTATTTCTCTGAGCATCTTAATGTTATGTGCTTGATAACTTGAGAAATTTTGGAAGGTCTACCACTGACAATTTCATTAGAAGGGATTATGGTGACAACTCAAAGAAAAATTCTCATTTAAATATCTATTTAACCCAGTATTTCCCTGGCTCTTTTTTGTAAATAATGTGACAGGAATGAATAAAGCAAGTGAACTTTGGAAGAGTTAAGCATGCTTGCAGACAGATCTTTAAGCTTTTTTGTACCATTGGCTGGGTAAGTATGGTGATAGTTGGGTATTATTGGAGGAAAGAGAAGTATCTTCAATCCAGACTTCTCGGAGGAGATGAGACTTGATCTGAGATTGAGAGAAGAGTGAGACAGCACAGCAGTGGTGGGGTGGAAAGGTGTCCTGTCCAAGGGCTCAGCCTATACAGTGGAATGGAGATAAGAACCATCTTGTTATTTGAGGGACTGAAGCATTTAGTATGCCTGGAATGAGGGACTTAAGAGAGAGCAGGAAGAGACCAGATTAGGGATTTCGGCAGATCTAGACCTTTAGTGCTGATATGGTTCAGCTCTGTGTCCCCATCCAAATCTCACTTTGAATTGTGATAATCCCCACATATCAAGGGTGGGACCTGGTGAAGATAACTGAATCATGGGGGTAGTTTCCCCCATACTGCTCTCATGATAATGCATGATTTCTCAGAAGATCTGATGGTTCTGCAAAGGGTTTCCTCCTTCACTTGGTACTCATTCTCTCTCCTGCCACCCTGTGAAGAGGTGCCTTCCACCATGATTGTAAGTTTCCTGAGGCCCCCCCCAGCCATTCAGATCTGTGAATCAATTAAACCTCTTTTTAAAATAAATTACCCCAGTCTTGGGTATTTTTTTCCCAGCAGCATGAGAATGGACTAATACAAGTGCCTTGGGCACTCACCTACTGTTAAAACTTGATCCTAAAACCTGCAGGGAGTCATCGAAGGATTTATCACAATTATATTACCAGATTGTCAATTAGAAAATATAACTGTGGCGGTACAATAATGGAAAAGTGCCCATCCTGGAGGCAAGAATGGAGAGAAGACTTCTGTACTAATCCAAGTGTATTGTGATGAGAGCTTGAGAGGAGGGAAGATAGAAGAGATGTGAAAGATGGAATACTTTTGATTTGGTGATTGCTTGAGGGTAGGGGAGGATTGAAAGGGTATAGTCTTGAGTGATTCCTAGGTTTCTAGCCTGAGAAATTGGAAATGGGTGGTAGGATAGGACAAGAAGGGAGAAGCAGCCATGCTTGGAATTTGAATGTTTTTAAAATTCAAGGTAGTAGTTTGGGATCTACATTTGGGATCTTCAAAACATGGGTTTTGAAGGTATTCTCTTGCATCTTAGACTGAACTTCAGCTAGGCAAGAAGAACGGGATCCTTGAAAGCTTAGATGCTCCCATTTGACCTCATTTGGCCCCTTTAGTTACACTTCTGATTTCTGTAGAGCATTGAGTATCAGCTGTATTCTTGCCTCAATATAGAATGAAGGCAGTTAGCACTCAAGGCAATTATTCTCTTCCAAAAGACTGATCTGGTCCTTGTGGAGATGTGCTTCATTGGCCTACCACAGGCAGAATTCCAGGTAAGAAAACTTTGGTAATTTGGTCTTAGCTGATATTATGAATAGTATCAGCAGAAGTTTAGATGTAACATAATAAATATGAGGTAGGTGTAAGGAAGAATCAGAGATTTATGTTGACTCTTACTATAGATAAAACAGAAGAGATACTAGAATTTGAGAGGACCCATGTGGTAGCCATGGTGTTGTGTCTCTCGTCTCTCTTTTCAAGAGAATTGCTTTGGGAAACAGAGTCATCTAGCAGCCCCTGGCTACCAGAACTTTGGGATCTATCGAGACATTCACAGCAAGGTCACTCTTGCCTCTAGCTGCTCACACCCAATAACTAAGCAGGATGAGAGAACTAGATCCAGACCAGTTCTACCAGACATGGGAGTCCTCTCATGGTCATTCTTTGCTTAGGGGCTTTTATTAACCCTACAAGACTTTTTCAGAACCTCACTGTGGTCTGAGGCTTCTCCTACCTAATTAACTTCCCACTCATCTGGCATAGATGTCAGACCTGCATTGTGCTAGACCAAAGGGAAGATGAGTTTGATGAAGCGGGGTTTGAATCCAAGTTTGGGAGAGAGTGGATTACAATAGGACTTGTATGTTGGATAGAAGCCAAAAATGGCAAAGAGGAGGGAGATGGGGGCACCGACACATCTAAAGGTTTGGAGTGGAGCTTTGGTATAAAGTTCTTTTTGTGCTAATAGAACACTGGGCCTAGGGAAGAATGTTGTTCTCTGTGTGATCTTATGAGCAATATGCAGCCATTGCTTATCATGAATATAGAACATTGATAAAATGTCTTTTGACTTGGCAAAGCTCAGAGTTGCTTAAAAAGAATAATGTAATTAGAATCTAATAAGATGTTGTCACCAATTCCTTTATGACCCACTGGATCTAATGAGCTCAAATATTTGCCAAATGACTGCTAGTGCTCATCCACATTCCCTTCTTCCTGGTCACACATCTAGACTACATATGCCAGTCTTCCCTCCAATTTAAGTGTAGTCAAATGACTGAGTTCCAGCCAGTGGGGTTAACAGAAATGATGTATATTGCTTTTGGTTCTAGCCCACTAAAATTCCCAACACCCCTTTCCCTAACTGCTCTTGGAATGGGGAGGTCTCTGAGGATGTGGTGGAGTGAGAGGCAAAAGGAGTTTAGAGCAGTCTTCTTTTCTCACTGCCCTCAAATAACCCACATTGCAATGGGACATTAAACAATGAATTTTTATTGTGTTAAACTAGTGGGATGGGAGTTATTTACTATAGCAATGGTCTTACCTAACTGATACAGTATCTGTGGAAACTATGTTTGTTGTTTTGAGCATGTGGCAAGCTCTGTAGAGGTTTGGAGCAAAGCCATATTTTCTCAGCAAGTAATTGTATTTTAAAGGAGACAGACCCTGGCTTGTTACTGGGACTTCATAGAGAGTAAATGCAAGGTGACCATGCTATCCAAGCTGTGTCCGTCATGCATTCAGATTCATCTGATTGACTGAGCCATGAAGCCAAGTGTTCCCATGGGTGCTCCTTCAACTCCTTCAGAAGTTGAATTCATGGAACATGACTCAAGCGTGTCATGTTGGCACAAGGTGGCTAATAATCCCACAGTGCCTATTTTTGCCACACTGCTCCTTCTTTCTCAAAATACTATTGTGGCCTCAAAAGCAGTTTCCAAATGACAGTGGAGAGAAAAACAGATTCATTTGAGATGATTCAACATGATATGCTGGCACCAGTATCACAACCTGGGGCATGGTTGCTCCTGAGAGCAGTCAGGGAGGAGAAATCCTCCAGTTCGGTAGAATTTTTTATACTTACTTTTTGGCCTACCACAGGCAGAATTCCAGGTAAGAAAACTTTGGTAATTTGGTCTTAGCTGATATTATGAATAGTATCAGCAGAAGTTTAGATGTAACATAATAAATATGAGGTAGGTGTAAGGAAGAATCAGAGATTTATGTTGACTCTTACTATAGATAAATTTTGCGTTCATAGATAAAGAAGATACCCTCAAAGCATATTCTCTACATTATGAATAGTCTTTAAATATTAATTGGATAATATCACTTGCTTGTACAAAATTATTCTGTGGCTTACTATTATACTTCACATAATTTTATACTCCTAACTTCTGTCTACAAGACTGTAGGGGGTATAGCCCTGGCTGGACTCTAGAACTTCAATTTGAACTCTTACTTATTTTGCTGCTCTAGCCGCTGACTTTATTTCAGTTCCCCAAAGCACTGAACTCTCAGCTCATTGAAGGTTCCTGTGCAGACCTTCACCTTGGCTAATTCACAGCATGGCTGGGTGTTTCTAATCATTCAGGTTTTAGCTTGTGACCCCCTCTGATAGATCCTCACTAATCTTTCAACATAAATTAAGCTTCCTCTGTTGCTCTACCTTTTCCAACTTTTCTTTGGCTCTCTGTTCTTTCCCTTCATAGAAGATACTACTATCTATATAATTGTTTATGTGTTATTTTACTTAAAAGTCTTCTTTACTGTATCATACATTCTGTAATAGTGAAGTCCATGTTTGTTTTGTCCACCGTGCGATGTAGAACACCTACACAATGCTTGGCTCATAGTGGGTGGATGAGAAATTTTCAGTGAAGGAAAAAAATGAACAACAAAAAAATGAATAAACAGCTATCCATCTGGAAAGTAATTAAGCAGAATGTGAGTCTCTAGACCAAGTGCAAGTGTGCAGGTACTGGGAGAGTCATTTGATTCAACAGAGCCATGGGGAAGAAAAAAAATAGAAAGCTGGTAGAACAAAATCAATGATTCTGCGTGGGATGTGAAGAGGTAGATAAGACACAGATATGGAGGGTGGTGGAACAAAGAAGGTGTTATAGATATCAGGATGTAGCCAAAGATGAACAGAAACTTTCCCAGGCCCTCCAGTGGCACTTTGAAGGGATAGTTTACCTAACCCTGACTGGCTTCCTACATGCCTTCATTTTCTCATTCTTTTGTTATTCTTTTTCTTTTTCTAAACCAAACAAGAAGACATAAAGCAACTAAATAATTGAATTTTCCAAGATTTTTGACCAAATTATTGAGGAAGATAAAGGTAATAGCCAATGAAATTTCCATGAGCCTCCTAATTTATTAATTCAAGAAAAATAGTATATACATTACTGTTCACCAACAAAATAAAGGTTAATTTTCCTAATAACATGTTTAGTTTTTTTCCTGAAAAACTATTGTAAAAATGTTTTATAGGCCTAGACATTCTGCGAAATACAGCTTGTAATTAAGATCCTCATAGCATCAAGAGAGAAAATTCCAGATTTCCAACTGAAAGTCATCCCTTAAGCTGATTAAATGCTAATATCAAACAAACAAACACCCACATACAAAGAGCAGACCACTAAAGGTCATAATTTTGAAGGTGGAAGGTTAAAAAAAGAGAAATCCCTGAGGGTGACTGGATATTACTCTTAATTTCAAAATACTTTCAGTTTCAGTTACTGTTTTCAAGATGCCAGAAAATCCTGTAGTCATTTCAATCATTTATGCCTAAAAATTTTCCCATAGTAATAACATAGTTGCTAGGACATCATTACAAAAGGAATGACAAGAAGTTTTATTAAACATCTATAGAAGATCTGTGAGATTAAAGAACTTTGCTGCTTTGTGATATGTGTATTCCTTTCTCCTTGTGACAAAGGCATTTTCCCCACCAATATTAAAAAAAGAGTGCTCTGATGTATATTTAAAGTCAGGAGTTATACCTGTTTAAACAGCCAAATACGACTCGCATAAGAAATTTGTTGTAATCATGGGTGTATCAGACAGTGTTGTTAATGACAAGCAACAGAAATGAACTAATTTAAGTAGTAAAGAAATTTGTTAGGAAGTAGGCACCAGCTCATAAAGTCTTCAAGAGGACCAGAGACCTGACTTGTGGGATATGCAACCAGGAACAATGCCTGAACTACACATAAAGCTTTTACAGCATTACTACTGCACACAATCATGGCGCCCAGTGCCATCAACACCTTTTGGGCATTTCTGTCCCTACAAACTGGATGCAGGTGCTCATTCTGCTGCTCCTGCCCTGTCCCCAGTCCACCACAATGGATTCTATGTGGACACTGTTTTCTTGCATCTTTATCATGAGATTCAAAGTTCAGGGAAGATTTATCTGATTGCAGGAGCCTGGGTTATAAGTCTGTGCCATAGCTTCTCAGATTCTGTATTGAGAGGTAGACTTTTCCATAAGGCAGACATGTATCTTGGACATAGGGAGGATGATAGGTTCATGGATGATCTAAAGGAATGAAAAATGTCTGCATAGTGGAGTTTGATTTTGATTTTACTTTGTGTAGTTTTCTTCTTTTAAAAATAAAAGAATCTCCAATTTCTGAAGTATTTAATAAAATCAAAATGTTTTGGGAGTATAAAACCTGGGTTCAGAGCAAATCTTAGGTACTTAAGCTCATCAAGCTTCAGTTTTCTCGTGTGTGTGTGTGTGTGTGTGTGTATTTCAAATTCCCACATTGACAGGAATTTTATTTCATTTTTCTGCTTCATGTTGATACTGGGATATTCCAATGGAATTATGTGTATGAGAGCAATTTGAAAATTTAGATGAAAGGGATTTAGAGTCAAACAAAACCAGATTCAAGTTTGAGCTTCATCCGTTATCACATGTATGACATTAGAGTTGTTATTTAAATTATCCAAGCTTGAGTTCCCAATGTTAAGTGGGGATAAAATGGCTTTCAGAATTCTTAGGAATGAAATGGGATAATGTGATTAAAAACTTGGAATAATGCGTTACACATAAAAGGAACTCAACAGTGTCATGTTTGTATCGAAACACACACATACACACACGTGCACACACACACAAATTTAAAGAAGCATGGCAATGATGTTAATGCTTTTCCTAGATAGGAGCTGTTGGAGCTGAAATTAACATGAGGATAATTTCCTCTCCTAATATGTAATCATCAATTCTTATATGGTATAGTTAGAAATAAGAAATATGTTATTTTTTAAAAAATTTCAAGTAAATTTTTAATTGCAAAATATTGTCATTGATGAAAATATACAATTATAAATATGTTACCACTGAGAAAATCTGCTCAAATTCTGAATATAAATAAAATCTGAAAGTGCCAAATAACTTTATAAAAGATAAGTAAGGGAAAGGGCCTTCTCATCAAGCATCATTGTTACTTTCTCTTCATCCATGTTTTCTTTTGCTATTTTGCAAACAATAACAATAGTAATTATGACAAAAACAATTTTTGAAAAAATGCCATCTTTTTTTCTTTTCTCTTGAGACAGGGTTTTACTCTGTTGCCCAGGCTGGAGTTCACTCATGCAATCTTGGCTCCCTGCAACCTCCGCTTCCCGGGTTCAAGCGCTTCTCATACCTCAGCCTCTCAAGTAGCTGGGACTACAGGTGCACACCACCACACCTGGCCAATTTTCTGTAGTTTTAGTAAAGATGGGTTTCACCATGTTAGCCAGGCTGGTCTTGAACTCCTGGCCTCAAGTGATCTGCCCACCTCAGCCTCCCAAAGTGCTGAGATTACAGGCATGAGCCACTGCGCTCAGTCGAAAAATACCATTTCACAACTGTATTATCTCTTAGGTACTTTACACAGAAAGAATAAACATTACACAATTTACATTTCTTTAAGTGCATTCTAAGAAGTGTCTCTTACTCAAAAGTCAGATCAATATAGAACCTCAGAATTTCCATCCACGTTAAGTGCTACACTTTAAGGTCTCAAACAATAAACCCTGTGAATTTTCCATTTACTGTATTAGATTATTTTTTCATCTATTTAAATGTGGCTCCTCTGATTTTGACAGTCTCAATCTCTCATAAGTCAAATAGTGTTGCCAAAAGAACATTTTTAAGTTTCATAGTAAGCAGTTCATTGTTGACATCGTTCCTTGCCAGACATGTCATTTTTATTTCTGCAACATAGTGAATTTTTTTTCTTTTTAAAATTGTGTATATTTAAGGTGTACAACATGATGTTTTGATAAGCACATACACGGTGAAATGGTTACTATAGTAAAAAGTTTTCTCTGTTGAGGTAAAATTTGCATATAGTGAAAAGCACAGATTTAATGTGTACAATTTATTATTTTGACAAGTGTAAAACATTGGCATACTTAACACCCCAGTCAATACCTAGACTATTTCCACCCCCGTAGAAAGTTCCCATAGGTCCCATTCCAGTTAGCCACTACCCCCACAGCCTGTGGGCAAGCAGTGTTCTGATTTGTATCACCATAGATTCGTTCTGGTGTTGTTGAACTTCATATAAATGGATTAATTCAGTATGCACTCTTTCATCCAGCTTCTTTTCTTCTTTTGTTGGATATATATATATATATACACATATATATGTATATGTTGGATATATATATACATATATATATGTATATGTTGGATATATATATATATATACATCTTTTGTTGGATATATATATATGTATACACACAAATATATATATATATTTTAGATTTACCAATATTATTGTATTTATCAACAGTTCATTTTTTTACTGGTGACAGGTACATCATTGACAATTTATTGACATTTTTCTGTTGATGAATTAGAAGGTTTCTGTTGTTTCACTATTATTAATAAAGCTGCTGTAAGCATTATGGCTCAATTCCATTTGTAGACACATGTTGTCCTTGTCCAAATACCTAGGAATAGATTAACTGTGTTATATGATGGATGTATGTTTAAGTTTTTAAGAAATTGTAAGATGGTTTTCCAAAGTAGTTATGCCATTTTACACATCTACTATCAATGTATGAAATTACAAATTGCTTAGCCAATATTATGTGATTTCAGTGTTTTGCTAATTTGAAGTATTCTAGTGATTATGTAGTGACATCTAATTGTGGTTTTATTTTGCATTTCATTGATGACTAAGGACGTTAGTACCTTTTTCTATCTACTTGGATCATTAGAATATCTTCCTTTATTAACCCTCCAGGTTTCCCCTACTTTTTATTAGGTTGTTAATCTTTTATTAATGACTTACATGGCTTTTAAGTACATTCTGGACTTAAGTCTTTTGGCAGATACATATTTTGCAGATACTCTGTTCATTTCAATTTTTCAGTCTAATTTTTTTTCTGTTGTTCATATTGTGTAATTTCTATTCTCTCTTCAAGTTCACCAATTTTTTCTGTCTTCTAGTGTTGAGCACACTCAATGAGTTTTTATTTCTGTTACTATATTTTTCAGTTCTAATATCTTCATTTGGTTCTTTATGTCTTCTACTGTTTTATGAAACATTTTTTAATTTGTTTCAAGCACATTTGTAACTGCTCACTGAAGCAGTTTTATAATGATTTCTTTAAAATCTTTGTCAGCTGATTAAAATATATGTCATCCTAGTGTAGGCATTTATAGCTTGTCTTTTACCATTCAGCTTGAGATCTTTTCTTTCTGGTTCTTGATCGGATGAGTAATTTTCAATTGAATCTTGTATATTTTGAGTATTTTGGTATAAGACTTTGGATCTTATTAAGATCACCTCCTTTAATAGGCCTCCTCTATACTGCACTGGTGGGAGGAGTGACCACTCACTGCCTACTTAACTGCCTGAGAGAGATGGAATTCCCAGTTCCCCTCTTAGCCGCCATTGACACTCAAAGGGGAAGAAGTGCCTCATTACTGCTGGGTAGGGGTGGAATTTCAGGCTCCTCATTAGTAATCACTGACACTACCCTGGCTGGGATGAGTAGCAGTGACTTTTTACTGCTCTCTCCACGTCTTCTAATGACACAGCAGATGGTTGACCTCATTACTGGAGGTGCCACTAGGTCTCCTTTGATACCACCTGAATGAAGAGGGGTAGGGACATTTCATTACAGTCAGGTGACTATGTCAGTCTAGGCTCTCCATTCAACTTTTGATGATGGGGTTTGGTGTGGGATTGCAGTTTGTATTCTTTGGTATTTGCTTGGAGTAGACAGATTATGGTCTAAAAGTTTTCTGTCTTGCTAGGCTGTCCCATTTCTGGTCTTTTCATAACTGATGGCAGACTTTTTGGGATTTTTTTTTTTTTTTTTTTGTCTGTGTCCATTAGCAATTCCGCATTGTTGGTTTCTCTAACACCCAGCCTGGATATGTGAAACAAAAAGAAAACCTAAGGAGCTCACCGCCATTCTGTTCCTTGGATCTTTAGCCAGCTTGTTTTTTACTCTTCACCTCTTAATGTCTTTTTATGTTTACTTGATATATAATCTCTAGGGCTTTAGGCTGTATTTAGAGAGAGGAAGAAGGAAAAGTGCATTGACTCCATCTTTCCAGACATAGAAGTAGGCAGGGCAGGTCAATTTTAATTTCGTTTCTAGTCTTAGGCCTTTACCCTCAGGCCTAGTTCTTACCCCTACTTGTGGCTTTTCCTGGGTTTTCACGGAATGCCTGAGAGCCCATATCATGGAATGCCACCCAGCCCGTATAAGTTCCCCTATATGGGCTGGGTGGAGACTCCTATAACCTCCTGGCTCTGGATGACCTCTGTTATGCTGGTTCAGATTCCAGTCCCATACCAGTCATTCTGTGCCCCACCATGCATAGGTTTGCTCTGAATATGTGTATCCTGATTTTTGGTCAATAATCTTAGAAATTCCACATACAGGCTCCTTAGATCCACCTCTGTATATTTCTTGGCTCTCTTGTACTTTGCCTACGAATTCTAGGTGCTTCTGCAACCTCAAGCTCTAGTCTTTGCCTCTTCAGGTCAGGGAGGTCACTACCCCCTTGTTAGGCCTTTTTTCTCCATTGTGGTTTGACCATTGCCCTAGACAGAAAGGCTGGAAAAATATGGGGCTTGCCACATTTCTTTTCTTTAACGATCATGGTATTTCCTTTATTTAAGGATCATGGTTCTGAGATGCCTGTAGACCAGCACCTGAAAACAATTGCCTCTTTTTTTTTTTGTTCAATTTCAAACTTATTTACATGTGGGTAATGTAGTACCACTTATAATGACTGGAAGTAGAGATCTTTACACTGGCTTTTAATTTTTCAGTTATTGAGTAAATTGTTAGCAAATATATGTGACAGAGATACTTAGATTCGGATTCATTCAACAAAAAATTAAAACTTTTCCAAGTTTACCCAGTGAGATCTATTATGTGGCTGACAGGGAAAATATATATTATGTGTTAGTCAGAACTCTCTAGAGAAACAGAACCAATAGGATGTGTATGTGTGTGTAGACAGAGAGAGAGAGAGAGAGACAGACTGGGGTTTATTGTAGGGTATTTTCTCACACAATTATGGAAACTAGAAAACCTAGTATCTGCAGGGTTGGGGTTGGCAACCTGGATCTCCAGTTCAGATTGTGTAATTTCTATTCTATTTTCAAGTTCAGTGATTCTTTTCTTTGTCTTCTTGTGTTGAGCCCACTCAATGAGTTTTTATCTTAGTTACTGTATTTTTCAGTTACTACTTCCAGTCTAAGCCTGGTAGACTGGAGACCCAGAAAATCTCATATTCCCATTCAAGTCTGAATGGTGTCTGCTGTAAAAACAGGAAGAAAGGATGTTGAAGATGAAGTCTGAAAGCATTTTTCTAGGGTGTTCTCTCTTCCTCAGGGGAAGCCAATCTTTTTGTTCTGTTTCTGCCTTCAACTGATTGGATGAGGCACACATACATTATGAAGGACAATCTCCTTTATTCAAAGCCCACTGATTTAAATGTTAATGTCTTTCAGAAACACCCTCAAGAAACACCCAGAATAATGTTTGACTAAACATCTGAGTACCCTGTAGCCCAGCCAAATTGACACATACAATTAATCATTACATATTATTTATGTACTTTTGAATATTTTCTGGTTGTTGCAAGTTAATAATTTAAAAAAAAAATTTAATGTGCTTTAACTTACCTAAAAACATATATCTCATTTTACATACAGTGTGCATTAAAGTAGAATCCCTACTTTCCATTTATCTCTCTTCTCATCTTCTCTCAAATACACTGTTTTTTATAGACATGCTAAATGTCATAGGGTAATGTCATGCATTTTTTTTCACTTAACAAATGTTTACGTACTTTGTACTGTGGTAGTCACTGAATGCTCAGTAATGAGCTAAAGGGACATCACTTAATGATGGAAACAGAAAACATAAACAAGTAAATAGACATTGTGAACAAATCAGATCATGTCATTCCTGTGCCCCAAAACTTCTATTGGCTTCCCATGTAATTCAGCATAAAAGCCAAAGTCTTTATGGCGGCCTCCAACGTCCTGAAAAGTCTTCCTCTGGCCTCTTAACTCCACGAGCTCACTTTCCGCTGGTGTCCCTATCTCTCATTTCATCTCAGCCATTCTGTCATCCTTGGTTCCTTGATTGCAGAAGGCATGCTCCTACCTGAGAACTTTTGAACTGACTGTTCCTCCTGCCCAAGTATGCTCCATAGGTATTCTTGCTCACTCCATCTGTATCCTAAAGCCTTTCTGAAATTTCATCTTTCTGCGATTATTTTAATTGAATGATTAACCATTCTGCTTAGCTGTGGCTCTTCCCACCTCCCTGTTACTCCTGATACCTCCTTAACCTGCTCTGTTTTGTTCCATTGTACTTATAACCTTCTATCATTCTATGTAATTTCTTTATATATTATTATTGTTGATGTTTATTGTCCATATCATCTCAGAATTTGTTATATGTGAGCAGGGAGTTTCGCTGACCTGTTCATTACTGTGTTCTCAAGTGCTTATCACATCTGTTGGCCCACAGTAGGCATTTCATACATATGTATTGAATAAGAGAATAAAAGAAAGAAACAATTTTGGTATGCAGAATTGAGAAATAAATAAACAAGACACCAAGAGAAAGGCTAACAGGTTAAGGGAGGCCTACCCTATGTAGGATGGCCAGAAGAGGCCCCACTAAAGATTAACTAACTGCTTTGTCAACATAGACTAAAGGATATGATGGGAAGATGTCCCAAGAGGAAGGATCGATATGAACATCGAATCTACTGCAGAGAAGATAGTTCTTATTTGAAGAACTTGGAAAAAGCTCCTGTGGCTTGGGCACAGGGGAAAAAGGGAGTGACCCTGAACGTTGGTAAAGGGCTAAGCAGAGCCCTTGATCCTGTGTAGGCCTTGTCAGCCAAAGTCAGGTCTTTGGATTTTCTGGGAGTGCAGGAAGAAACACTTTCCAAGGAGGAGAATAGTGTGTTTTAATTTATATTTGCAGAAGATTATTCTGACTGCTGGGTGGAGAACCCCAGCAGTACAGAAGGCAAGAAGACTTTTTAAAAATCTATTAAAGTTTCTAGAAATGGAAAGATTTACAATATATTTTGTATATAGGAAACACAGTTCTTGCTGATGGGTTAGATTGGGGTACAGTGAGAGAGACAGGAATAATTAATGATTCCTTCCACCTTCCTCTGAAATCCCCAAGCACTAAATGGGTAGTTTCACCTTCAACTTATAAGAGCAGGGTGGGATGACATTTTTAGATGGAAAATCAAGAGTCCCTTTGTGCACATGTTAATTTTGAAATGTTTTGGGAACATTCAAGTTTACATATGTAGTAAGCATTTGAAAATACAGAAGTCTGGACTTCTGAGGAAAAATTTAGGATAGAGATGTGAATTTGGTAATTATCATCATAAGTACATTGTTTAAAACCATGAGAATGTTTGTGCACACCCAAGAAGCAAGTGTAGAGATGAAAGAAGGGACCTAATTATAATTCTTTTTTTTTTTTTTTTGTTGAGACGGAGTCTCGCTCTGTCTCCCAGGCTGGAGTGCAGTGGCCGGATCTCAGCTCACTGCAAGCTCCGCCTCCCGGGTTTACGCCATTCTCTCGCCTCAGCCTCCCGAGTAGCTGGGACTACAGGCGCCCGCCATCTCGCCCGGCTAATTTTTTGTATTTTTTTTTAGTAGAGACGGGGTTTCACCGTGTTAGCCAGGATGGTCTCGATCTCCTGACCTCGTGATCCGCCCGTCTCGGCCTCCCAAAGTGCTGGGATTACAGGCTTGAGCCACCGCGCCCGGCCCAAGAAGGGACCTAATTATAATTCTTAGAGTTTGGGTTGAACTGTAAGCACTGGCCAAAATGAATGATACCAATTGGCAACTAGTAAGTAGGAGAAAAGCCAAAGAGAAGAAAGTATCCTAAGAAGGAGGAAGCATTTTCCAGAGGTTCTTGGAATTATAAGACAAGGACAAACATATGTACATTGAAAAAGAAACTCACTGTGGACATTCACAATGGTATTTTCAGAGGAGAGAAGTGTTAGGGTAAAATCATATTGCAAGGAGGTGAAGAGTGAATGAAAGGGGAGAATTAAGGATCTGAAAGGGAGCTAAGAAAGGAGGTGGTAGCTACAGGCATATTGTTTTTGTTTTATATTATTTATTTTATTTGTTTATTTATTTTTGAGACAGGCTCTCAATCTGTTGTCCAGGCTAGACTGCAGTGGCATGATATTGGCTCACTACACCCTCGACCTACTAGGCTCAAGCAATCCTGCTTCAGCCCCTCAAATAGCTGGGACTACAGGTACGTGCCACCATGTGTGGCTAATTGTTGCATTTTTTGTAGAGACAGCGTCTCACCATGTTGCCCAGGCTGGTCTCAAACTCCTAGGCTCAAGCGATCTGCCTGCATTGGCTTCCCAAAATGCTAGGATGACAGGCATGAGCGTATTTTTTTTTTTTGTACTGAAGAAAGTAGAATATGTTGGTACATATTCTGATGATGGTAGAAAGGGAGTTACAGCTGGTGCAGCAGAGTGAGGCTAGCCAAAGGAGCAAAGTCCTGGCTGGGCAGGAATGGAGAAATGATGTCCTGAGAGAACACTTTGTCTGTTAAGGGAGGAAGCAAAAGATGGGAGCAGATGCAGACTGCTTCCACTGCGTGTTCTTTCTGCTCTCAGCTGGGCTAATTCAGATGTCTGGTGGTTGACTGGCTCTTTAATGGAGTGCTGGAGACAGCTGGGTCACACGTGTCATCCTCTAGCGGATAGTTCAGGCATCTTCTCACAATGTTGGCAAATACAGCAGGAGTCCAATCACGTGAAAATTTCTGTTGTATCATATTTGATAATATCCCATTGGCCAAGCAAGCCACATGATCAAGGTTAGAGTCAGAGTTAGGGCAAACAAAGTTACATGGCAAAGAGTGTGAATACGGGGACCAGTGAAGAACCTGGGCCATTAATGCAATCTATTCTAGAACTGGTTAGGGCAGATGAGGGAACCTGGTCCTATGGAATGAGGCAAATTCATCAAATGAATGTTGTGAGAATGAAAGGTGAGAGCTTAGAGCAGTGAGGGAAAGAAAAGAAATAAACTTTATAAGGAGGGAGAGACATAACCTTTCATAGAAACTAAGTATAATTTTTGAGTATCCTTTTGTGATTGACTGTCATGAATTTGATACCAATTTGACTACATGCATGATTTTCTTCAGCAGAGATTTGCTTCAAGAATGCAAATATTGGAGAAGGTGAATTCTTGGGTTAATTCAAGGTTGTGGATGTTTTATCCCAGCCTATGGAGGTAAAGGGAGTTAAGGAAGTTTCAGTAGTTACTAGGGCATCATAATGATGGACCACATAATTTAATCTGAACAAGAAGAGAAAGAAAGACAAAGGGGGCTGGGCACAGTGGCTCACATCTGTAATCTCGGCACTTTGGAATGCCGAGGTGAGCAGATCACTTGAGGTCAGGAGTTCAAGACCAACCTGACCAACACGCTGAAATCCTGTCTCTACTAAAAATACAAAAAATTAGCTGGATGTGGTGGTGCACACCTGTAGTCCCAGCTACTTGGGAGACTGAGACAGCAGAATCACTTGAACCTGGGAGGCAGAAGTTGTAGTGAGCTGGGACTGCATCGCTGCAGAGCAAGACTCTGTCAGAAGGGAAGGGAAGGGGAGGGGAGGGGAGGGGAGGGGGGAGGGGAGGGGAGGGAAAAGTAAAATTGGTGAACTGGGGACTTTAATGAGGTCAGACAATGTTTTCCATGAGGATAACTAAGGAAGTATATTGGAAGACTCAAAGTTGTGGTTGGAGGGGGATCTATGAATGCATGATGTTGAGTCTGTTGTGTCCTTTTATGCCTGTGCTTCAGATTGTTCTGCCTGTGTCTGTGGCATTTTACCTTCCTTGTCCACCTGAATAACTAGCTCCTTCCCTAATTTTATCAGGCTGATGTACATGCTCTTTCTCTGTTCTTACCCATGCACATCCTATCAGTAGGGATATTACATGTCTCATAATTGCCGTCTCATAATACCAATCCAACTGCACTGCTAGACTGGGAACTCTTTGTTGATGTCTGCCTTCTAAATTGGCTGGCACAGTGCCTGATGCTCACCATAGATTTAGCTGAAAAAAGGAAGAGTTGACAATGACTTTCAGTGATGGAGGTTATGAGGGTAGATGCTATTGTCTAGGGCAGTGCTGACCAACATGGTAGACCCCATTACAAGTTGCTATGCAAACCTAAATATAATATAATGAAAGTTAATTAAATATAATTCAAAATTTCATTCCTCAGTCACGCTAGCCACATTTCAGGTACCCAATAGACAAGTGTTGCTACTGTGTTAGAAAAGCACAGAGATCTAAAATGTCTATTAGAGCAGAAAGTTCAGCTGGATTGTTCTAACATTACAGAGCAAGAAGTTTGGGGGTGGGTGGGCAAGTGCTTATAGAAGATATAAGGAAGCACTGATAGAAGGGGAGAAGGGATAGAAAGGAAACCAGAGTGCTAGGAAGTGGGCCCTAGGGGTGATTTTCCACAAGAAGTCTTGTAAGTTATAGGAAAAACTCACAAATTGCCACAAGAAATTAGATGTGTAAAGTGGTAGTGTTACAGTAAAGTGGTAGTGTTAAGAGACTACAGTAAAGTGGTAGTGTTAGGAGAATGTTTTTCTTTTTTTTCTTTTGGGATGGGACAGTGAAGTATATTTACAAAGAGAAGTTTTGCTACTAAGTAAAAGAGTGAAGAAGGGAAAGGATGGAGGTCATCAAGAACGCAATTTCCAGAGGCCAAAGGAAAAACTGGAATCTAGGACGTGAGCACTAGGTTAGGCCTTGAGAAAAATGCACATATAAGTTTTTGTTTCGGAAAGCCAGACATCCATTTATTCAACTGTATTTATTGAGCACCTATTTGTGCCCAGCACTTTTCTAGATGTTAAGAATTCAGCAATAGGTAAAACAGAATAACTGGTTTTATGAAGCTTACATTCTGACATTGGAGACAGGAAAGAAAGAAGTAAAATATATGGCATGTTACAGAATGATAAATACAATAGAGAAAAAGAAAGCACAGCTGGAGGATGGAAAGTTTCAGAGGCACAGGATGGTGGTGTTATGGTTGTTAATTTCAGATAAGGTGACCAGAGACATCTCAATGAGAAGGTGAAGGAAGGAGGGGACAGTCCTAGAGATGAGTGGCTATCAGATAACTGTGGAGGTAGGGAGAGAAATTGAAGGAGTTCATTTTTTTTTTTTTTGAGATGGTGTCTCACTCTGTCTCCCAGGCTAGAGTGCAGTGGCGTGATCTCAGCTCACTGCAAGCTCCACCTCCTGGGTACACACCGTTCTCCTGCCTCAGCCTCCCGAGTAACTGGAACTACAGGTGCCTGCCACCCGACCGGCTAATTTTTTTTTGTATTTTTAGTAGAGACATGGTTTCACTGTGTTAGCCAGGATGGTCTCGATCTCCTGACCTCATGATTCTCCCACCCTAGTCTCCCAAAGTGCTAGGATTACAGGTGTGAGCCACCTCGCCCCGCCTGAAGGAGTTCATTCTTAATGATACTTGTTGCCTTGGAAAAATCTTGTGCTGAGGATGATGAGTATGGCAGAAGGTTTGAGTGGGTTTGACGGAGGGGTGGTCCACTGCAGAAAGTCAAAATATCATCATCAATAAAATTAATTAAAATATATATTTTTTTCACCCTGCACTAAAGATGCAGCAATGTGCTTTTAATTTGCCTATTATTTTTGGTCATACTTTACCCAGCCACTGTCTGCTGCAGTCATTGAGTGGAAAATATTACTTGACTCCTATCAAAGGTTGCCTGTTAAGTTTGTAAATTTTGTGAACTGATACCCAACTTAAAATTTTTTATTATTCATGGGAAAAAAATCACGTAACTCAAAAACCAGATGCTAAATTACTAAAGGGTCCAGAAGACTATGAACTTGCATGATTGAAGAACTCCAGCAGAAAGGGTATTACAGTTACAGAATGGAGTCCCAAGTTATGTTCTTGAATAAATTTAAGGGACTTAGCAGAGCATTTGAAGATTTTTGTTCCATTTTCCTTTACTTAGGATAAATGAATATATTCATAAGTCACTAAGGTGATTCAGAAAAACAAATTAAAAATGTATCTTGTAGGTTAAAGATTATATTAGAAGTTAGATTGTCAAAAGAGTGAGGCAACGTTGAAACAGTGATACTTGCTTAATGTAATATGAAGGATTCTTGATATTCCTGATGAAATGAAAAATGGACAACTTTCTCTGAACAGTTAGGATTGTAGAGTGCTGTAAAACTAATCAGATGCTATTTTCTTTTAGAAGCAGAGGCAGATTTTTATAATTTAATAAACATGCTAGAAAACTGCATAAAAATTGACTTGAGGGAAAAAGAAACATCTGGAACCTTTGCAGCATATATCTGGGAAGCAGGGCTGAGGAATCTATTGATGGAATAAATGACTGCCTAA
The DNA here is from genome assembly GCF_009764315.1 of Trachypithecus francoisi. Classification (NCBI taxonomy): domain Eukaryota; kingdom Metazoa; phylum Chordata; class Mammalia; order Primates; family Cercopithecidae; genus Trachypithecus; species Trachypithecus francoisi. Next base: position 14,520,880 of record NW_022681458.1, read on the forward strand.
CTGGGAGATCCTGTACCCAAGTATTTCCTCACAGGTCTCTTTCTATTGTGAAATTCCACTATTAGTAATTTATTTCTTTGTTTAAGCTTTGTGCGTGTGTAGGGTCCAGAATTCGTTTTGTCTCTCTTTCCTTCTCTTTCTTTCTTTCCCCATCAAGTGTCAGTGCTCTTCAGCACTGACGCCTCCACCTCAGGCCTCTGTTCTGGTTACTGTGTATTTTCTTCTGCTGCCACCATCTTGAGCCAACTGTGTAGTTGTGATTCTCCAAACCTCATTGACTGCTCTGGACTCACTCAACCAACAGCCTACTGGATATAATAATAGTAATAAATAATAATGAATGCCCTTTCTGAATGGCTTACACACACCATATATCAGGCTCTTGACTAATAACTTTAAAATATGATCCCATTTGATCCTCATTAGCCTGTGAGGTTTGCAGAGGAGGAAACCAAAACACATTAAATATAGGTAACTCACTCACGATTTCATGGCATACAACAGCTGTGACCTAAACCCAGATCTGTCTGATTCTAAAGCCCTTGCTTTAATCACTACCTTATACTAGCTTTCCATTTAGCTATGCCATAAGAACTTTAAAATCAACATATCCAACCAAGTATCATTTTATTCTTCCCTCATCTACCCCTTCTCCTGGGTTCTGGATCCTACTTAATGATCTCACCATCTACTCAGGCACTTTAGTGAGAAGCTGGGAGCAGGGCCAGCTTCATGGACATGTGACCTGTGTAATTGCCCAGGTGCCATGCTCAGAAGGACCCTGTGCTTGGCTTCCTCTCAGCCATCTCCATCTTGATATTCTTAATAATTTTAAAATAATATCATTTTGCACTGGGCCCCACACATCACATAGCTAGTCCTGCCTAGAAGTTATCTTTGACACTTTCCTTGCCTTCCTGTGTTCCTCTCACCCTTTCCTCCACCTCTGATTCGTGATGCTGATTCTTTCTCTTAAACCCCACTTGAGCCTCTACCTTCTTCCCTATAGTACTAAATTTCATTGTCTTCATTTAGGTCCTCAATATGTGTTTACTTGTTTACTACAGAGTCTCCTCTCCCCGTTTCTAGTCTCAATTTTCCATAATTGGTGCTATGCATTATTTCAGAAGGAGCTCTTAAAGTATACTTGTTTATACTATTCCTCTTCTTGTAGCCCTTCAATGACTTCCCATTTCCTGTTGGAATAAAGTTGACTCTTTTTCTTTTTTCTTTTTCTTTTTTTTGAGACGGAGTCTCGCTCTGCCCCCAGGCTGGAGTGCAGTGGCCGGATCTCAGCTCACTGCAAGCTCCGCCTCCCGGGTTCACGCCATTCTCCTGCCTCAGCCTCCCGAGTAGCTGGGACTACAGGCGCCCGCCACCTCGCCCGGCTAGTTTTTTGTATTTTTTAGTAGAGACGGGGTTTCACCGTGTTAGCCAGGATTGTCTCGATCTCCTGACCTCGTGATCTGCCCGTCTCGGCCTCCCAAAGTGCTGGGATTACAGGCTTGAGCCACCGCGCCCGGCCGTTGACTCTTTTTCATGGCATGCAGTGCTCTCAGAACACTGTCCTTTGCCTATCTCCTTAGCTGTGTCTCTCACTGCCTCTCTGTTAGTGCAGTTTTCCAGTCATGCTGAAATGAACACTGGGTTGACCATTTCATGTGTATGCACTTGATAGTCCTCATTCCTGGACTTCCCTTTCCTCCCTTATCTCTCATGATATAGCTTAAGCATGTCTTCCTAGGAAAAGGCTTTCCAGAACTTTCTCTGCTTTTTCCCAAAGGCAATTGATCATCCCATTCTTTACAGCACTCAGGACTTGTTATATATCTTTATTAAAGACATAAAGCAAATACTGTATTAGGCTAAGCCATTGAAATGGCTGTTTCTGTAGCCCTTGTAGCCATGGTTGGACATCTGCAATTTCGAGTAGCTTGACCTGTACTCTGTTGTGATTTCTGGAAATTTTATTTAATTGTGAGTTAAGGGCGGGCGCGGTGGCTCAAGCCTGTAATCCAGCACTTTGGGAGGCCGAGACGGGCGGATCACGAGGTCAGGAGATCGAGACCATCCTGGCTAACATGGTGAAACCCCGTCTCTACTAAAAATACAAAAAACTAGCCGGGCGCATGGCGGGCGCCTGTAGTCCCAGCTGCTTGGGAGGCTGAGGCAGGAGAATGGCGTAACCCAGGAGGCGGAGCTTGCAGTGAGCTGAGACCCGGCCACTGCACTCCAGCCTGGGCGGCAGAGCGAGACTCCGTCTCAAAAAAAAAAAAAAAAAAAAAAAAAAAATTGTGAGTTAAGGACAGAGACTTTTGTATTAAACATTGTGCTTCCATCGTTGAGGATAGTACTTGGCACAGAGTAGGTGAATGAACTTCATGGAAAGAACAACAAAATGGAGAACATTGTGAGGACATGATTAACCTGAATTAAAAATGGTCACATGTTATAAAATTATTTGTTCTAGATAATTGTAGAATGTGGATAGTTTTACATAAAGTGCAATCTCTGAGCCAAAGGAAGCCCAAGTATTTCAGTATAAGGGTTCCACCAATCGGGAATGTTTCTTATAGAGTCCTTGTCAAAACTTTGTTTATAAGGCCAGTTTGTAAAGCTCAAACTTTTACTGTTAAAGGAAAACTGTGAGAAAGAAGCTTTCAGGGATTTGAAGTGACTAGTTTTCTTTAGAGCCTAAGCAGATATACCTGTGGGCTTGGAAGAAAGCATTGCCATCTGACACAGGCACCCAGGATTGATAGATGATGAGAACCCTGGGGATGGCGAAGGAGGACAAAGACCAGCCTTAATGGGCTTTGGGAACCCATTTTGGTGCCACTTTCTAAGAAAAGTCTATAACATTTACTGATGTTTTGTGGATCGCCATGAACCCACCACAGTAATTTCTAAAGTTTTCAGATTCTGGTTCTAGATTTAGCCTTAATACCTGCTTCAGGTTCTGTTCATTTTATCACCTTTGAGGAAATTGAAGCCCTGAAGCGTTCTCAGTCTGAATGTTTCTGTAGAAATCCCTCCCAGGAGAGTGCCTAAATAAGGGAAATGAAGCCTACTTGTCTAGGAATAAGGAAGGCATCCTAAGTGAGTGTTTCATGTTCCCACTCCATTGATTTTACATTATTTTGTTTTTCATCGATCATTGTATTCATCACACACAAATGTTGTGCCCAACGCTAGTCCATACATTGTGAAATATGGAAAATAAAAGCTCAGATGCATCAAGAAATTTATAATCTACCTAGGATGCCCAATGCAGCCCTCCAGCCTCCCAGTTAGAGAATGATTAGAGGAAAGCTTTTGTGGTACTGAACACTTACATAGGAATTTAGGTAAAGATGTGGTTCCTTTGGGTTATAGTATCAGAAAAGACATGGAGATGCTGAGCCTCCAGGTGAGCCTGACACTAAAGAATGGACAGGAATGGTTGCTGTGGGCTTGTTCCCTCAACCATTAGGCTTTGATGAGAGGATGAGGGCTTGTAATAGCTGGTGTTCTCCAGAGAGAAAGAACCAATAGAAGATCTATCTATCTATCTATCTATCTATCCATCTATCTATCTGTCTATCGAAAGAAGATAGACAGATAGATAGGTATAGATGTATATATAGAATAGAAGATATAGACAGATATATATAGAGAGAGAGAGAGAGAAAGAGAGAGATACAAGAATGGCTTTATTAGGGAAATTGGCTCATGTGATTATGGTGCTGAGAAGTCCAGTGACTGGCTGTGTGCAGACTGGGGACCCTGGACTGCCAATAATGTGGCTTAACAAAGTCCAAGATTCCTTCAGAATCAAGGAAGTTGATGGTGCAAATCTCAGTCCCAGGCTGAAGGCCTGAGAACCCGAGGGACCACTGGTGTAAGTCCTGGAGTCCAAAAGCCAGAGAGCCTGGAGTTCTGATGTCCAAGGATGGGAGAATAATATATTCCAGCTGCAGGAGAGAGAGGAAATCACCTTTATCTTCTTTCTAGGCTCCGGCCGATTGGATGGTGTGCATCTACATTGAGGGTAGATCTTCCCCATTTAGTTCACTGACTTACAGGCTGATATTCTTCAGAAACACCCTCCCAGACACAGCCAGAAATAGCCCGTTACCAGTTCTCTAGGTTATCCTTATTTCAGTTACATTGACAGCTAAAATTAACTATCACAGTGCTGAAAATCACTGTGGGGTCAGGAGATGGGGAGGGGAACGGTGAGTCCAGGGAATCTTTTCATATAAGGGGAAACATAAGACTTCCTGAGAGACTGATTACAGGCAATCAAGAAAGCAAAATTCAAGGTGTCTAACCTAAAACCTGTCAGAATAGCAGTCCTGCTGGAGTTATTTGGAAACTGGACTTTGTTTTGGGAAGGGGATGTGGGAGAAGGAGAGGATAATGCTTGACATGTAACTTGAGGAGCTAGACTCCAGTGGGAAGCAGTGCTTCCCAGCATGTGATTTGAGAAATGTAGATTATGACAGGATGTTAATAGGTGCTACCTAAAGATGGATAAATAAATAAGTAAATAAATAAAAGAGAGAGCTCTATGGCCAAAGACGCTACAAAGATTTCGTATAAAACCAAGGCAATTTAGGTTTTTTCTGTTTTTTGTTTGTTTGTTTGTTTGTTTTGTTTTGGTATGGTAGGACTTCTCAGATTTTCTCCCATGAGAATATTCCCTGTAAGAATAGTCAATGTTCAGCAATTCCTTAAGTTACTTGATAGTAGTCCAGTGGAGCATTCCCTGGGACTGTCATTTTATAGTAGATGATTTATAAAATAACAGAATCTCAGAGAATACACTGAGCTAGGCAGTGGAAGTTGCAAGGAGAGAATGCAATGGAGACCATACATTTTAAGAAGCAGGCAGTCATCACTCCCAAATGATTTGAGAAAAAAAATTTCTCTTCCATCCTTCACTATAAATAAATAAGAGACGTAAAGATAATTTGAGGATGAAAAGTGAGATTTGCAGCTGCCCCAGTAATATCCAGAGACATGGCCAGTGAAGAGTCTGTGAGTCCTGGATGATGTAGCTCAAGGAAAGAGGGCTAATGATAGCAAGATAAACAACTAATGTTTACAGCTAGGTGCATATCCAGTTTTATTAGCTGTCAGTTGTTGCTTTTTAAAGCAAATGACAAAGATTTATGACCAGTCAAAGTTATCTGATGTGCAGTTTAAGTTAATTGCTGCCATGTTAGATTTCAGAGCCAGATTCTATTTTGGGAAGACCAATTTGGCAGTTGCCTTAGCTTGTATGTCAAAATGAGCTGCATGTATGTAAGAAAAATGAGCTCAATTAAAGTTGGTTAAAACGCATGTTTTTTACTTTGAAGTGCAAACACACACACATTAGAGAAAGTTTTGCTCTTTTAGGATCTATGTAATATTTGGATTTAGGATTGAATATAGGGAACCACACATTTTGTAAATTCATAACCCTAGGCATCATGAATCTGGAATAGACGAGATGCTTATAATTACCAGAGGAATAATTTTTGCTACCCTATAATACTGTTTTCTATTTTATCTCTTTGGGACCAACAATGAACTTAAGTCTTCTGTTTATTTATTGTAATAGATTATTTTTTTCCTTCCATTGACCCCACTTCCAGATTCACTTTGAAGGATGGATGGCTGTTGATAAACAAACTCTCAGTATATTTCTTCTAGAGCAGGGTTGGCAATGCCTTTTAAAATATTTATTTGTGTACTTGATCCAGCCAAGTTGTTCAGAGGTGCACATTTTTCCATGTGAGTCATAACAAATTCTGTCCCTATCACTGTGCAAACACACACGCACACATGCAGACACACAAACTTCTAGCTCATATAGATAAGCTGTGATTCCACTGAAATGAAATAGATACCACAAGTCACACATGAATTCTTTTCATTAGGCCTTTCTTATCCCTTTATTGTTGTTAAAAACTGTGAGATTATTAATGGTTTGCAAAATCTATTTTGGGATCTAAAATATTTCAATATATGTTTAAATGTTAGTAGGATAAAGCATTATAAAATCTAGAATTATCTTGATTCTTCTGCTACCCCAATATATTCCTTCTTTTTTTTTTTTTTTGTATTCTGTAGTTAGTGGCACCTGGAATTCCACTTGGGCATGTGATAAATGCACTAAGATTTTCAGGAAATAGAGATGATTGACATCTTGTCCCATCATTAACATGCTCACAGACTGGTGGTGAGAAAAATGGTGAGGGGAGGGTTGTACACATGTATCTCAGCTACACAGACTGTTGTGGCTGTTCTGATGGGATGCTATGGACAATGGGAGAGAGAAGAAAGATGTTGGGGTTTGGGGATACAGGGAGTAGGTTGTAAAGGGCTCATGTTGGATGTGAGTTCTTGAAGAGCGGGCAAGATTCTGATAGATGGTATAAAGAAAAGGTCGCTAGGCCAGGCGCGGTGGCTCACGCCTGTAATTCCAGCACTTTGGGAGGCCGAGGCGGGTGGATCACGAGGTCAGGAAATTGAGACCATCCTGACTAACACGGTGAAACCCTGTCTCTACCAAAAATACAAAAAAATTAGCCGGGTGTGGGGGCGGGCGCCTGTAGTCCCAGCTACTCCGGAGGCTGAGGCAGGAGAATGGTGTGAACCTGGGAGGAGGAGCTTGCAGTGAGCCGAGATCGCGCCACTGCACTCCAGCCTGGGCTGCAGAAGGAGACTCCGTCCCCTCTCCTCGCCCCCCGAAAAAAGGACACTATAGGTAAAGATAGAATGATAAATAAAGTCATATGAATGTCAGAGTAAGGAGAACCTGTTTAAGAATCTGCACTGTAGGGTGAACAAGACTGTAAGGGGATTTGAGTATTATGCTTAAAAGTTTAGATTTTATTATCTGTAAAAAAAAAAAAAAAAAGTGGGTAACCATTGAAAGAGTTTAAGAAGGAGAGGGTCATGATTTACCTTATCTTTCTTAGGTTCCATGGTTGGTAATAAATATCTAAAGTAGGGCAGTGACTTCTAGAGTGTCAAGGGAGGGGCTGATGAGAGATAGACTCAATAAAGTCACCTAATTATAAGAAGTAGGCTAGTTCTTTCCTTTCTTTCCTTGTTCTGTGATCCAGAATGTGCCAATTTCTAGGAAAAAAATGTAGTCAGAGCATGAGGATAATAATGGATCTTCTTGATCATCCAGTGAGCCAGTTCAACCTGCTATTTGTAAAATGAGACTCAGTGATTCTCCCAAAGCCTTGACAATAGAAAGTGACATAATACAGTGAAGAGCCCAGATCATGGCTTGCTTTGAACATGAACCTCTTCCAATTAATAGCTATTTCTCTTGGGCAGAGTTTTTAAAATTACTGAATATCATTTTGCTCTCCAATAAAATGAGAAAATTAATATCTTCCACATTTGAGAATGAAAGAGAAAAGAATATATAGTTACAATTAGTTGGACTGTTTATATGGGCCAAGCACTGTTCTTTGCACTTTAAATGGGTGAATGCATTTAATGCTCACAAATATATTTATGTTAGGCACTATTTCACAGGTTACAAATTAAGACTGAGAGAGGTTAAAAAATTTGATCCAATGTCACATAGCTAGTAGGAGGTAGAGCTGGGATTCAAGCTCTTGAGGATGGTATGTATTAAGTTTTAATAGTTTCTGAAAATATTGGTAGAATTCAGTAAATGACGGCTTTTGTTATTGTTGTTACTGGCTTCCTCTCTGCATTCCAAGACATCCTGTCCTTGCCTCCAGATGGAATTCCTGAAAACACAACCTTGATCGTGTTACTCCTAAGATCTTTTTTGTTTCTGATTTCTGTTAGTTAAATCCAAACTCTTTAGCATGGTGTTAGATGCTCTCTGTAACTCGGATTCTTTCCTACGTACAAATATTATCTATCGTTATTTCCCTTGTCATCTCTTCTGGTGAGCTGGTTTTTGTATGAGGCCATCCATTCAGATAATACCTAAGAGGCCTCTGGGTCATGGAAATGAGTACCCTGGGAACTATGAGGCGACGGGCAGAGGGGGAAACTGGCAAGCAGGGGTGTGTGTAAATACTTCTACTAAGTTCCTGCCAAGGGTGTTCATGGGAACATGTTTGCTGACCATTGCTGGATCTTTAACTTTTTAAAGTAAAGCTTGGCACTTGAATTTGTATATGAAATTTATCAATTTTGAATGCTGTCAATTGAATTGAAAAATTAATCTGCAGCATAATTAAAAAGTATATCCATGGGCTGAATTTGGTCTGTGAGCTTCCATTTTGAGACTTCTTGTCTCAGTCCTGAGAATAACTCATGTTCCTCCAGCGATCTACCTTTGTTTATACTCTTCCTTTTGTGTAGAATGTTCTGTTGTCACCATTTCATTCTATCAGAAATCTTCCCTGCCTTTCAGTACCCAGTGCAGGGGCCACCAGAGCCTGCCTTGCTCCAGTGTGTTGACCTCATCTAAATACCACTGGTATTGCTTGCTGTTCATGCCTCTTATTTGATGCTCACAAAATCTTTTTGCCTTATCATTATTTTTGTATATGTCTTTGTTTTTTGTTTTGTTTTGTTTGAAATGGAGTTTCGCTCTGTCACCCAGGCTGGGGTGTAGTGGCATGATCTCGGCTCACTGTAACCTCTGCCTCTCTGGTTCAAGTGATTCTGCCTCAGCCTCCCAAGTAGCTGGGATTACAGGCACATGCCACCATGCCCAGCTAAATTTTGTATTTTTAGTAGAGTTGGGGTTTCACCATGTTGGCCAGGCTGGTGTTGAACTCCTAACCTCAGGTGATCTGCCTGCCTTGGCCACCCAAAGTGCTGGGATTATTGGCACCCTGCCTGGATATGTCTTATATTTACTGTTTTGAAAGCTAGACTGTATTTTTTTAGATTATAGTTTAACCATAACTGCAATATCTGTTATGGGGTCTTAGAATAGCTCTTGTACAGAATAAAGTCGTTGAATGAATAAAATGATGTATCTCAAAAGATTTTAAAATTACTTTTGTATATATGTGAAAAAATAGCTAAAGTTTTATGTCTTTAATCATAGAATTAACATTATACTACTTAGAAACAAACCTTTATTTGTGGAAAAAACAAACCCAATTTTATTTTCATAACTCTTGGAGAATGGATAGTTATTTAGTATCATATAGTACAAATATTTCATATAGTTGATATGGTATATCACATTTTTAAAGCTTTTTTCCTTCAGGGGTTTTAACCTAATGCATATTCTGTGAGGTTAGGGATCTTTTGAGGTATAATTGCTTTGGAATTGTTGAAGAGGAAAATTGTTCTAAAACATTCTGGAAATGCAGTGGGCTGTTTATTACTCTCTGCTTCACACTGATTAGGCAAGTGTTGTAAGATCTTAGGCTTACCTTATAAAGATGCTAAGTTCTCAAATTGCCTAGGGTAAATGAAATTTAAATGTATTCTCAGAGCAATTACTTGAAAATTCTCACATTTAATCCTAGGTTATGAGTGTGGACAGAGAAAAAACAAGGCAAAGAGCTATAGAGTTTCAAATAGGAGTTTAGCAAAAATTATATATAAGACAAATATAGATATATATGAAAGTTTAAAACATCTTTTTATTCTAAGGAATAGCATAACATATTTATCTAAATCACACTATAGAAAGAGGGAAGATTCCCAACATCTGTTGGACATATTAGTACAGGGATGTTTGAGCTGGTCAGCCCTATAATATTTTGCTTTCTACTGCATGAAATAACACACATATGGCAGTTTGTCTGTGTCCTATAACAAGGTCCCTTTCTGACTGAGATTTGTGAATATTTCCAGGGGCTGATCACACTTGTTAAAACAAGGGGGAAATTCCTCTTAGATGAAAGAGTATAATAACTTTAAAGACTGGTGGAGTAATGTACTAAGTTCTTTTTTTTTTTTTTATTCTTTTTTTTTGAGACAGAGCAAGACTCCATCTAAAAAAAAAAAAAAGAAAGACAAAGAAAGGAATGGGAAAAAGAGAGAGAGAGAGAAAGAGAGAGAGAAGAGAGCAATGTACTAAGTTCTTAGATGTGAACTCTAGAAAAAGCTGTGACTTTCAGAAGGTAACTGATAATAATGTCCACTGTTCAACAACATCTTTGTGCCCAAATAAATTTGTACCTGATAATCTTGGAGTATTTTTTTAATTTGAAAAAAAATGCAGTCACTGCTTTATGCTTCATTGAAGCAACGTTTGAAATGAAAGAAAATGAATCTCTCCCCTTTTTCAATAGCATTTATTAATCCCCTACTATATTCTGGTCATTGTGAGCTCTAGGAATCAAGTGAAAAGCACTTTCACTTGATTAAAAAAATCAATAATAGAATAAAAAAAGTTCTCGGCGATTGTAATGCAAGATGATGATTGTCATAGTGCAGAAAATGCCGGAGAATGCAATCTGCACTTTCTTTGGGAAGCCAGAAGAAGAATAGGAGGTAGGACTTCCAAGATGTATAAGGATATGCTTGGGAGCTCAGGCATGAGAGGACAATGCAGGCAGAGGAGCCTTAAGTGCAAAAGCCCAGAGGCTTGATAGTCAACCCAGGTCTGGTTCAGAGAAGGGCTAGTAATTTGGTGTGGTCATATGAGTGAGTGTGAGGGATGAGGCGGGTCAGAACACAATGGACATCATATATCCACCAAGGTTTGCTAAAATTTATCCTGGAGGGGACTATTCCTATTGCATTTGGATAGCTTTTAAGAGCAAAGTTATAACACTTAAAAGGAAGGCTAATTAATATGATATTTCGATGTATGTCTGGTTCAAGTATCAGGTACTGGTCTGCTTTCAGTTTTCTGCTTTCGGTTAAAATTTAGAATTTATGCCTAAGTCAATGAAGCCTGTTCATGATTGTGTGCATGTGTGTGTGCAGGTGTGTGTGGTGTGTGTTCTCAAGGTAATAGAGAAGATATGGATAGACAGAGGAGTCAAGTAACCTTTCAGAGAGGTCTTACAGATTAATTCACTGTGGTTGCAGCACAGTAGGGTTTTGAGAAAATAATCTTAATGTGGAGGGACACTGTTTTGGGTTAGGGAGAAAGTCATCTAATAAGGATTGGATAATGTGAGGAAGAGAAAAATATAGAAATGAGTTGAAAGAGATAGCCTGTGCAAGAAAAGGATAGAGGATCTGTATTTGGATTTACAATCCCTTTTTTTGACAAGTAGCCCCACTGCCTACCATCTGAAGACACTGGGGCTTGGAGAGGTTCAGAACTTGTCCCAGAGTCTGACACCCAGCGAATAGCAAAGCTTCTTTCACACCCAGGAAACCTGTCTCCCGAACATACTCACATTAACCACTTTGGCATTTTCCACTCTAGACCTGTCTTCTGTTCCCTTGTATTGTTTGTCAATACAGTAGCTGTATTGTTTAGTTACAGGTTACTGACATTTGTCAATAGACCCAGACTTGTGAAAGCTCAAAGGCTTAATGAATAAAATGATTAAATACCACATGTTAAGACAAGAAGCCATCTTCTTTGTGTGCTTCAACTGTAGCAGTTGGAATGAAAGTCTATTCAGACCAATCCTCATCCTTCCCCTGGATATTAAAGACTGAACCTGGGAAAGAAAGAGCCATTTTTGCTCTTTGACAAAAGGCTATAAAGATGTGATCTTAGAACTGTTGGGAGCCATAACCTTCACCAAGCAGAGGCATGAGAGTAGAGCTCTATCTGCAAAGAGATGTGGAGATGAGATTTGAAAAGAGAAGGGTCCGACTGTGCCCCAGGTATTCAGTCCTTGTCATACCTTAGTTTAGAAGACCGTTTCCTTTTCCAATATTTAACTATGTGAATCCATCAAATCCCTTTTTCAACTGAGTTACCTATTGAATTGGATACTTTGTAGCCCTAACTCTGAATATTTGACTGAATATATTCCTCATTCTTAGAATAGTTCAGTACTTAAAATTTATATTTTCACTGCATATTATACCTATAATTTAGGTATAAAAATAATTAGGCGAAATGAACTGATACCTAATGACGCTACTCCAAACAATTTTCTTTCTTTGAGCTAGTACAAGTAAACTTTTATTTGTTACTTGGCATTTAATAATCCAACACTCAATAGGGTTTTCTTGATTGACAACAAGGGAAAATGTGAAAGAAAGATATACTGAATAAATGACTCAAAGAGAATAGGAGAAATAGTCCTTATAAAATGGGGTTAAAACCCCTCTTTAATGAATTGCTTTTGACACCTTCTCTAGCAAATTTAAATGGTTAGACTAATTAGGCTTTCAGTTGCTGAAAAACTTTAGGATGCCCTTTGAGTGTGATATTAAAACTAGGTAATACATGTAATGCAAGAGTGTTGACCAACCAGAATGAATGTTGCCCTTCAACAACTGATATATGGCCTTATCGGTGTGGCAGGTATGGCCTGAACACAGTAACACTTACTGAACACAGGCTGGTCCTCATTCCAGCTTCTAACCTTTTCATGAAAGGTTACTTTACTCTTCTGTCCATCCATATCTTCTCTGTTACCCTGAGAACATCCTGCTATCTCACACACCTGCACACACACGCACACAATCCTGAACAGGCTTTATTGACTTAGGCATAAATTCTGTTTTCACTAAAAGCAGAATTGGTCTCATGGGTTTAACAAACACATGTTTTTCCTATTAAGGTAAGGGCGGCTTGTTTTAAAATTTAAACAAGCGTTCTGTGTTGTATGACTATCATTTGACTATTTTTGGCACCTTAATAACCATTATTTATGCAATCCTCCTTATAGTAAAATGTCTTCTATGTATCTCAAGACAGCATAGGATTCCCTGGGTCCACAAGAAAACCCATTTGACCTCAGTAATACTTTTTCCCATACGAAGTTCAAAGTGGTTTGGACTTCATGCTTTATGTTTGAAGGTGCTACTGTTGCTGATTTTAGCTTTTGTACTTGGCCTGCTCACCAGCAGAGAGATATGTATGAATTATCAAAGGCAAGGGTGATTTGAATGCTTCATCTTTGACCCCAGAGCTAAGCGGCCCCCAAAGTGAGAGCCAGTTTAGGGAGTAATTTAGTGAAAAGTAGCTCTTTAGTGTGTTCAACATGTAACTCAGGAACTCATGCTCTTTCCTCACAAATTCTGTCCCAGGCTTGATTGTTAGTCATTATAGAGAATTTTGACATGGGCATGATTATGATAAAAAGTTTAATGCACTGTGGTTGAAGCACAGCAGAGTTTTGAGACAAGATTCACAAGGTGGAGGGACACTGTTTTGGGGTAGGGAGAAAGCCATCTAACAGGAGTTGGATAATGTGAGGCAGAAAAAAATCTAGAAACAAGTTGAAAGAGATAGCCTATGCAAGAAAAGGATAAAAGGGCAAAAAAATACAGATTAATAAGGATGACAGCAACGAGGCTGATATTGTATGAAGAGGACAAAACCATTAGGTTTACAGAGAAACAATCCTAGAACTGTTTTGCTTCCTTGTAAATGAGTCTCCCCAAGAATGAGACTTGAGGCATTCAGGGTGATGGAGAAAAAGACCAAATAATTGGGGGCTTTGGAGGACACTCAGAAATTCACTTACATTGATTCCCTGACTTCCCCTAAGGGAGGGAGAACATGAAAGTTCTTCAACTCCAAGGAGTTCCAGCAGAGATCCAACATTTTTCTATTAATCCTGTAACAAGAACTTACTGAAATCTAGAAACTCTGCTAGCCACTTCAATAAAAAAAGAAATTCAGATTGTTCCATTCATCCAGTGACACAGGAAAAATACTATTAAAAAGACAGCAAAACAAATGCTTGCATTCACACTCATTGCTATGTGGTAAGGCAACAAACACATGGGAAACCAAATCAGCAGTAATGGGGTTACGGCCCCCAACTAATGTGCTGCAATGAATGCTCAAAACTAGCAATCTTCTCTGCAGGTTTGTAGTTTCAAACAGCTCCAGAGATAAAAATTATTTGTATTAGTTCTTTCTTTATAAGTGGCATTAAGGTTTGTAGAAATGGGAAAGTATGAATTGTAGGTGGAAAAGTATACAGTTTTCCTATGAGGCTGGACTTACAGGATATCCTGTAAAACGTATGTTTACTGTTATGGAGAGACAAAGGACCAATGTAGGGAGGAAAGAAGAGAGGTTGAAAAAAATAAAATTAAAGCATTTTATGAATCAGGCAGTTCATACTTCATTGTGCTTACATACTGGTAGGATGTTATGTTAAGCACAGCTTATACCAGGAATCCATAAACTGTGGTTCAAGGACCAAATCCAACCCACCATTTGTTTTTATCCACAAAATTTTATTGGATAAAGCCATGCTCACTGGTTACACATCTTCTGCCACTGTAATGGCAGAGTTGAGTAATTGCTACAGAGAATATATGGCCTGCAAGCCTAAGATAGTTACTACCCATCCATTTACAGAAAAAGTTTATAAACCCCTGCTTTAAATGGTTTGAGGCTGCAATACTTATAGGTATTCCTAAGGATTTACAGTCATAGGTAGACTACAATGAGTGGGTCTCCCCATAGTCTTTGGGAATGGTTGAGATGAAGATGAACTTTGAGTGTAGGTTGAAAGATGATCAAAAAAAGGTCTATGTGTTCTAATGGTGCGTGTTGAAGGGGCAGGGCCCAGCGTGCTGATTCTCAGCTGCGGCCTGCAGGATCCTTGTGATTTGCTGACCTCAGATCTGCTTTCCAGCCAGCTTTCCCTTCATTCTTGCCACATGAAACTTTAGCCACCTGCCCCAGCATCAGTGAGGTCCCCCCAGAGCTAGGGGCTCAAACTGATTAGCCCAATTTGTTATACTTGAGAATTTGATGGTGGGAAGTCATACAAAAATGGTACACTGTTAAACACAGGCACTTACTGAACAGGGTGTTATGGGATAAAATACTCATCATGTGATGCATACAAAAGGCATAAAATATGTAACTTGAGGGAGAGCCATCGGCTGGTGTCATGAGCCAGGAATTCCCAAGAATGATGAGATTTGAGACAGACTCTCAGGAATGGGAAAATATGGGTATATGGAGAAGGGTGGAATATTCACACTTGTGAAATCAGTGGCAATTTCCTCTTCTCTAGAACAGAGCTAAGCAACAGCTGGCTGACTTCCTACAGAGAACAGCCTTTGTACACAGGGACTAAAGACATGGTCGAGGCTTTATACTCTAGGATTAAACAACCTCAGACCTTAAAGATATGGAATTTCTCAGCACAATTCTCACTATTGTTCATTCAGGAATTTTTATTTGTCTGATCACATTTCTCCCCAGTGCTATTACAATGTAAAGCCACAGGAGATATTTTGCAATTTACACATTGACAAAGAAAGAAATGCTTATTCATAAATCCATTTAAATGAAATTCACATGGAATGAATTAAGGTAGAAACAGCAATAAGCTTATTTTCAAGGTAGGGAAATTGAGGTGTGAAAACAATTTCCCAGAGTGACAATTAGTGCCAGATTAGTTACTGAACTCAAGTCTATTAACTTGGAGTGCATAGAGCTGATACAGAGTCAATATGCATGAGTGAAACTTAGTTGAGATATTTTTTAAAATTTCCTTTTTGGTTGGTGAATATTCACTGCTTTGAGTTCCAAAAGACTGAGGTGACTCTAATTCTTGCTTTTGCCAGGAAAGTCCTGGTTTACACCTGTCATTCTCAAAACTGCCCCAGTTTGGGTGATAAATTATACCCCATACCCCCTTGGACCTCTGTAAAAACGAGCAAGTAGTTGATGGGGGTTTAATGCCCACATAGTCAGGGACTATGGAGGGGAGCATGGCCCACACAGTGTCCTAGCCTAAGCAGTTATTAAATATTTTCAATCCCAGCACTTTGGGAGGCCGAGACGGGCGGATCACGAGGTCAGGAGATCGAGACCATCCTGGCTAACACGGTGAAACCCCGTCTCTACTAAAAAAAATACAAAAAATTAGCCGGGCGAGATGGCGGGCGCCTGTAGTCCCAGCTACTCGGGAGGCTGAGGCGAGAGAATGGCGTGAACCCGGGAGGCGGAGCTTGCAGTGAGCTGAGATCCGGCCACTGCACTCCAGCCTGGGCGACAGAGCGAGACTCCGTCTCAACAAAAAAAAAAAAATATTTTCAATATTACTCCTGTTGGCTTAGTGTTATTCAGAGTCACAAATTCTCTAGGTGGCTCACAGTCATTCTCCTGCATCCTGTGGCTTTGACAGTACCCTGCAGAGGGGAGGACTCTTATGAACTGTGTCCAGTGTCCTCTTGTGACCTGCATGGCTCTGAGGATCTGGTTCAGGTGATCCATCCACACCTCTCACCAGCCCACATCTCTCACCAGTCCTCATTCTCTGTGCTCTTGCCTGTGGGCCTCCTTTCGGTTTCATGAGAGCAACTCTTCTCCTACACTCTTACTCTGCCTCTAATGTTCCTTCTCCCTCCTCATCTAGCTAAGGCATCCTCTAGACCCCAGCTCTGCTATCCCTTCCTCAGGCAAGCTTTCCCTGACCTACTGTGGTAGCAAAATTCTAAGATGACGCTGCAATGGTTAATACTGAGTGTCAACTTGATTGGATTGAGGGATGCAAAGTAATGATCCTGGGTATGTCTGTGAGGATGTTGCCAAAGGAGATTAACATTTGAGTCAGTGGGCTGGGAAAGGCAGATCCACCCTTAATGTGAGTGGGCACCATCTAATCAGCTGCCAGTACAGCCAGAATATAAAAGCAGGCAGGAAAACATGAAAAGGCTAGATTGACTTGGTTTCCCAGCCTAGATCTTTTTGCCGTGCTGGATGCATCCTGCCCTTGAACATCAGACTCCAAGTTCTTCAGCTTTGGGAGTCGGACTGGCTTCCTTTCTGCTCAGTTTGCAGATGGCCTATTGTGGGACCGTGTGATTGTGTGAGTTAATACTACTTAATAAACTCCCCTTTATACACAATATACTCCCCTTTATATATAATATACTCCCCTTTATATATAATATACTCATATATATATGTGTGTGTGTACACACACACACACACACACACACACACACACACACATATCCTATTAGTTCTGTCACTCTAAAGAACCCTAATACAGACCCCTAAGACCTTGGCCCCCTGCTATGCTCACATCCTCTAGTTATTCACAGAAACTGACCTAGGTACTGCTGTGAAGAGATTTTGCAGACATAATTAAGTTCCCAAATCGGTGGATCTTAAGATGAGGAGATTACCCTTGGTAAGCCTAACCCAATCAAGTAATTGCTAAAGAGGGTCTGGGTTCTTCCAGAAAAAGAAGATTTAAATCAGGTAAGAAATACTACATGAGGGAGGTTCCCCGTTACTGGCTTTGAAGGTGCTGGAGACCATGTGACACAGTGTGGGTCGCTTCTAGGACTTCATCACTGATATCATTGGGCTGTGTTCCCACCCAAAATCTCATCTTGAATTGTAATCCCCATAATCCCCACGGTGTCAAGGACGGGACCAGGTGAAGGTA
This sequence comes from Trachypithecus francoisi, assembly GCF_009764315.1. NCBI lineage: Eukaryota > Metazoa > Chordata > Mammalia > Primates > Cercopithecidae > Trachypithecus > Trachypithecus francoisi. The sequence goes on from NW_022681458.1 coordinate 14,538,336, forward strand.
ATTGGATCATGGGGGCAGTTTCCCTCATGCTGTTCTTGTGTTAGTGAGCGAGTTCTCACGAGATCTGATGGTTTTATAAGCATCTGACATTTCCCCTGCTTGTTCCTACCCCGTCCTGCCATCCCGTGAAGAGGGTGCCTGCTTCTCCTTTGCCTTCCACCATGATTGTTAATTTCCTGAGGCCTCCCCAGCCACATGGAACCGTGAGTCAATGAAACCTCTTTCCTTTACAAATTACCCGGTCTTGAGCATTTCTTCATAGCAGTGTGAGAACGGACAAATACAATCGCAGTCCCCAGCAGTAAGCCTGTATGGTAGTCTGCATGGCTGCCGTAACAAAGCACCACAGACGAGGGGCTTAAACAGTAGATTTTTTTTTCTCAGAGTTCTGAAGGCTGGAAGTCCCAGATTAAAGTCCGTCAGGGTAAGGTCCGGCAGGGTCAGTTTCCGGTCAGACCTCTCTTCCTGGCTTGCAGATGACAGCATTCTCACTGTATCTCCATGTGCCATTTCCTCTGTGCTCGAATGGGGAGACAGAGAATCTGTCTTCATCTGTTTATGAGGCCATCAATAGGCAAATAGGATCGTATTTGACCTTAATTACCTCCAAAGGCCCTCTGCCCAAATGCAGTCATATTGGAGGTTTCAACAAATGAATTCAGTGCAGAGCAACCAGCTAGCAAACAGGACCTCGTTCCTATGACTGCAAGAAACAGATCTTTTCCAATATCCAAATGGAGGTTCTAAGTGAATCCTCTTTGGAGCCTCCAGACTAGAAGTGAATGTGACCAAAGCCTTGATTTTAGCCTCTGAGACCCTGAGTGCAGAACCCAGTCCTACCATTCCTGGAATTCTGAGCTACACAAGTTTGAGATAATAGGTACATATTGTTTTAAGCTGCTAACTTTGTGGTGGTTTGGTGCAATGTGAGAGAAAACTACTACACGCACAGGCCAGTTCACACACCTTTCTTCCCTACTCATACAACCATACTCTTTCCTTTTGTTACTTTCATTCAATTTGCAGTTATATATTGAGTTGTGTGGTATGTTGAATAATGTTGCCCCAAAATTCCTGCCCACTGGGAACCTTAGAATGCGATCTTATTTGGAACACGGCCTTTGCAGATGTAATTAGGTAAGGATCTTGACATAAAATCATCCTGGAGTTAGAGTGGACCCTGAGTCCAGTAACTGATTTCCTTATAAGAAGTGAAAACAGAGATACACAGAGAAAAAGATGATGTGAAAGTGGAGGCAGAGATTGGAGTGAAAATGTCTAGAAGTAAAGGAATTCTGAAACTGGAAGAGGCAAGGAAGGATTTCCTCTCAGAAACTTCAGAGGAAGGCCAGGCACGGTGCCTCATGCCTGTAATTCCAGCAATTTGGGAGGCCAAGGTGGGTGGATCACTTGAGGTCACGAGTTCAAGACCAACCTGGCTGACATGGCGAAACCCCGTCTCTACTAAAAATACAAAAATTAACTGAGCATGGTGGTGGACGCCTGTAATCCCAGCTACCTGGGAGGCAGAAGTGTGAGAATTGCTCGAACTCGGGAGGTGGAGGTTTCAGTGAGCCGAGATTGTACCACTGCACTCCAGCCTGGGTGACAGAGCGAGAATCCATCTGAAAAAGAAAAAAAAAAAAAAAAGAAACTTCAGAGGAAGCACGACCATGCCAGCATCTTAATTCCAGGCTTCTGCCTTCCAGAACTGTGAGAGAGTAAATTTCTGTGAAGTCACCCAGGATGTGACTACATTGTGTATACTCACTTTCAATTTTTGAACTCTTCCTACCAAGGCTCTTCAGTTAAGGGAATGTATATTTTTGTCCAGCATGGTATCTCCAGTACCTTTCCCAAAATAGGTGCTTAATAAATAAATCATCATCTAATTAACGAAGATATGAATGGAAAACCAGTGAGCACTTTGCCTTACCTCTCATTAGTTGATTTTCCATTTCAACAAGCTAAGGAATACATATCTGAGAAGGAGTACACAGCACAAGTCCAGGTTTGAAGTCAGTCAGAAAACTATGTATGTGGAGACCACAGCCTCTCATATTCTCTTTCTACAACAGAAATAGCAATGGTCTTCATTTATTTCCATAGGGGGCCAGGCATGATATTTGTCAAAAGTCCAGTCCTGGATGTCTAAGGTAATGTGGACTATTATGAGAGCCTCTGAAGCTAGCCCCATTGTACTCAGGCTCTGAGGCTGCACTCTGCAGAAACTGGCCCTAACACAGGCAACAATAGGACAACCTATGGGTACACACTGAGTAAGCCACAGAATTGAAGGAAGAGTTGAACTAAGCTAGCCTTCTGGAAGCGCAGGAACTGAGGCTCCATTGGGTAACTGGCAGTTTAGAAACAGGCTGTCTTGCCCTCCCTTTGGGGCTCTATCTTTGGATCACACAGCTGCAACCATCCTTTGTGTCTCAGAGCTAAAGATTACATTTTCCAGGAGAGGAAATCTGATTGGCTCACTTGAGTCACATATTCACTGCTGTGATCAGAGCCTTGTGGTGGGCAGTTCCACTAGACCTTGTGAGGTAGGGAAGTTCCGCACATAAAGATGGTGTTCCCCGAAGACAGAGGTAGGATGCTCGGCAGACAACCAGGCCAACTTCCTCTAAACTCTTCATGTCAACTCATCCTCAAACCACAGTGACCCGAAAAAATATTTGTTCTGTTATTCCATCTGCTCTTCTAAAATGCACCTCCTCTTGTGGTATCAGGGCCTCTTTACTCCTTGGGCAACCTTCTCTACAGTCATGTGGTATCAGTGGAGCTCTGGGAATGCACAGGTGACCCTGGCCAGACAATTCCAGACCAAGGAGCTTCAGGTTCCTTGAACATATTAGAGAAAAAACACTATTTTTCCTTTGGAGGTTCCTAAGAATATAGGGTGTAACTCTTGAAAGTCTATTACCACACAAAATGAAATGCTTAACTGAGAGTGAAGGCCACACAAGATAAAATTTGAGTCCAGGGCTGAGGAGAGCAAGATTTAGCTACAATGATGCCATTCATGTCCTAGATCTGACCAAATACTGAGCTTTTGGGTGAGTGAGCCTCCCTCCTTCCCTCCTGCCCTCCTTCCTTCCTGCCCTCGTTCCTTCCTGCCCTCCTTCCTGCCCTCCTCCCTCCCTCCCTCCCTTCCCCCCTCCCTCCCTCCCTCCCTCCCTCCCTCCCTCCTTCCTTCCTTCCTTCCTTCCTTCCTTCTTTTCTCCTTCTTTCCTTTTGACATCCCCCTATTCTTTCACCTACTCCTTCCCTTCTTTCTTTCCTTCTCCTTTCCACCCAGAGGGCACATACTGTATCTGGTATTATTGTTTTAATCCTCACCTTTCCCCCACCTCAAACTTTGATTGATTGTATCCAATCTTTGTTGTTCTGTGACATGGCCCCTTGTATCATCTTCTTACTCTTTTTGTGTGTGTGTGTGCCTGCTTTGACAGACACTCTTACTCTTTCAAAAGTCACAAATGTTTTTCACTGTTGCACTGAAAAGTGGGAATCCTACGGAGAGAGGTGATATCTGTCAGCACAGCATCCTAGTAAGATCCACTTGCCAGGCTGGCAAGACCCTTCAAATTGTTTCCCTCAGGGTGTGAAGCTTTGTGAAGATCTATTTCACTTATGCTGTAAAGAACTCAATGCATAAATGTACAAGTACCTGTCCTGTGTGCAGATGACACCTGCCTGAAACAGCCTGGGTCACAGAGTGGGCTTTTGTGAGGACCCAGTGTCATCTGTCATTTTTGCTGAAGCTCGCAGCCTCTGCTTTAAGTGTGATTTGCTAGGCTAAGGCCATGATATGAGCCATAACTGAACTAAGAAAGAAAAAGTTAAGAAAGGGCTTCTCAGGGCTTCCTTGTTTATTCTGGAGCTGAACTGTTGGCATAGATGTAATATCTTGGGGCCCACCTCTGACACAGCAGCTGGTGACTGTTAGAGCAGTTGCTAAGAGGAGTGGAGCTATTTAAGGATAACACAGAACACCACCTTTATGGACCTCAATATATTGGCTCAACAGACAGGTGGCTTCCAAATCGAAATCAATTCCTGTGAATGTGAGATGTTGTTCTTTATCCTTCCATGGAAGTGGCTATCACTGTGATGCTGTATTCATGGTTTTTATTATGATCATGTCCATTGTCTGAACTGATGGAACCATTTTGTCCATTGTCTGAATTGATAGAACCATTTAGCTTATAAGCCTAAGTAACAGCAGCTGTTTTTCAGTTTAAAGAAAAGCCCTACATTTTTATTAGTAAATTGCTAAATCTCTCATGAAGAAATAGTGTAATTATAAACAGAGGTCTCCCTGACATTCATTTATTTATAATTGATAAACTTCTTCTGGCAAGAGGAATTCTGAGAGAGCACCCAGGGAGAGGCATGCAGGGTGCTAGGAGAACACATTAGAAGGCTTAGAGGATATTTCAGAGAAAGCTTCTGGAGGAGAGGACAGAATAATTCTGGGAAAGGCAATGAAATTTAGCCAGGTGAAAAACTACAGCAAGAGCATTACAACAGAAGAGGAACAACACAGATAAAGCTAGAGCATGAAGCAGCATCGTGTAGGCAAGAATGCAAAGCAATTCAGGTGTACTAGAAGTCATGGCAGGAGGAACAGATGCCTGGAGGTTGTAGAAACAGTTAGGACCAGATCCCAGAAAGACTTATGGAGACTGCAATGGTTTGAATGTGTCCTGCAGAAATTCATGTGTTACAAAGTTAATTCCCAATGCAACAGTGTTGGGAGACAAGGCCTAATAGGAGGTGTTTAGATTATAAAGGCTCCACCCTCATAAATAGATTAATCTCATTATTAAAAGGACTCCTGGAAGAGGGTGCACTCTCTCTTGCATTCTTGCCATGTTGCTATTTGCCATGTGATCATACAGCAGAAAGGTCCTTACAAGACCCCTCGTGCCTTGACTTTGGACTGCTCAGCCTCTGGAACTGTGAGAAAATTAATTTCTGTTCTTTATAAATGACCCAGTCTCAAGTATTCTATTATAACATCACAAACAGGCTAAGACAAATACCAAGCTAAAGAGCTGGAGCTTTCTTCTATATGTAATATAAATAAAATCTGGAATATATCATTTTGGAAATGTGAGAGGGAAAGGAAAAGGAAAAAGGAAAAAGAAGAAAGAGCAAAAGTAAAAACCAAGCACATTAGTTATCAGAATAAATGTGAGTGGGTTAATCTTAGGTATTAAAAAGAAAAAGATCTCAGATCCAAAGACTAGTATATGTGGAATTCTCACATAAAATGAAATGACAAGAAAATCTTGGAAATAAAAGGAAAGGCAAAGATAAATTAGGCAAGTAGAGCGTGGAGAAGGCATTGTTAATATCATACACAGAAGAATTAAAGGTAAGAAGGCATTGAAAGAGAGACATTACACTATTCTCAGGCTGGGGCAAAACATGTCTATGAAAATAATTGAAATTGAGTAAATAAAAAAGTTAAGTAAAAATTGAGTAAAATAAATAAATGTGAATAAAATTTAATAAATTCAACTTATCTGATATATAATGGATATTCTATTGTGTAAGGAGAGAATGCCTCTTTCCAAATATTTCTGTAACATTGGTAAGAATCATTAAAAATAGCAATCTTATGGAAATGCTTTGATAAGTTTCCAATGGGAAACTCCTTGATACATTTTGTCACACGATAATATTAGAAAGTGCAATGAAAATTTCATTAATATATGCTATTTCTAGCAAAATAAAACAGAAAACATTATCCTAGGTAGAACATGTAAATTATCCTTCATGTTAAGAAACTATCAAAAAAGAACAGGACCCATCCCATCCATCTCATGGGTTGTTCCCACAGCTTTGTGCCCACAGGCAGGGAAGTTCACTGTCTTTGAATCTTTGCACTGTGTGAGGAGATAAAGCCCGGATTTCACCATCTGTTTACTATGTGAACTTTGGAAGTTGTTTAACTTACTTAAGTCCACTTCCTCAGCTATAAACCAGAGCTAAGAATAATATCTACTGAGTTCCTGCTAGGGTTAGATATTTCGCTTAAAGTACTTAGCAATGTTTCTATAGAAAGAATAAAAATGAATTACCTAATTCTTCAAAAAGGTAATTATAGAAAATAACCTAGAGGAAAATAGAGGAAATAGCATAATGCAGAACAAAGAAAACCTTATAAATTAAACAGATAAACGGTTGACTTAATAAACTAGGATTTCTATATTGAGAAAAGAGGTTAATATTCAAATCTCACTAAAATCAGAGAAAACACCAAACACAATATTATATATTAGATGCTTTAAAATACTCATAGACTTTGATTCAGAATTTCCACTTCTAGAAAATATTCCTAAGGAAATAACTATAGAATTACATCAAGATTCACAAATATACGTATTATTTATTTTAAGAAAATAATAGAAACAAACATCCATTAGTATATAACCGATTTAATAAATTGCATTAACTCATTGCATGAATTATGCTAGAGACAAACAAAATCTATGGAGCATATTGCAGGGCATAAGAAAGGACTCATGATATAATAAATAGTAAAACTGAGCTAAAAAGCTATATTCTTAGATACTAATGTGATTTAAAAAATCTGTATGAATTCATAGGCACAGGGAACAGATATGTGTGTGTGTTTGTGTGTGTGTGTGTGTGTGTACTGGGGAGAGGCACTGATAATGGACCCCAACATATTCACATACTCACAGTGAAGTGAAATACTTTTAGTAAGTTTGATTTTCTTTTGTCTTTTTAAAAAATTCCTAGTTTTGTGCAATGAGCATATATTGCTTTGGTGTTTGGGGAAATTATTAACATTAGAAGTTACCAGTTTTTTTTTTTTCAAACCATGAATTAACATGGAAATAATTGAAAATCTCCTCTCTCTCTGCCCCCTCCCCCTCGCTGTCTGGCTCTAACTCTCTCTTTTCTTTATCTCTTTATCTTCCCTCCCTCCCTCTTTCCTGCCTGTAAGACACTTTGCTGGACTGGGTAAAGTTGAAGGATTCTTGCACAAACAGGATTTGGCATGAGGAAACTTTTATGGATAAAGATTGTTTTTCAAAACTTGACAAGGAGCTATTTGGAGGGGAAAGTTGAACACGTCTGTCATCCCCACCAGACACTCTTCTCACATTCATTTCTATCTTTCTTATACCTTGACCAGGTTTTACATCCCACAATAATGAGGGGCCTTGAAGCTCTCCATGTTCCCACATCATCCTAATAATAATTTTTTTTCTTGACCTGGCAGAGTCAAATCACATTTCTATGAATTTAAATGTAACTTACATGCATAAATTATTATTTTTTTAAAAAAACCCAGCTACATGTTTCAGTTCCTTTCTCACTTAGGAAATATGAGTGGAAACTGAAGTCCATTCAGTAGTACTTACTTTGTTAGTTTCCCGCAACAGTCAGAAGAAAAGATCCAGCTTCTGAAAAATTGCATAAGTATCATACAGAGGATTCATTTCTCTTATATGTACCCTGACTTTTTAAGATTGATTTGAATCTTACACTTTTTAAGTTTTTTGTTTTAAATCTCATATCAATTTGGGATTACTTTATGCCTAACAGCAAGTGATCTAGTAAAGGAATAAACCTGGAGAAAGGGTTGAGTTCCGGGTCATCCAAAGGAAAACACTTGATCTTCCTGTAGGGCAGCATTCTCTTCTGTAAAAGGAGAAGTTTATTTGCGTAAATTCTCTCGGTTGTTCTGGAAGGATTAAATAGCCAATGTCTGGAAGCAACATGAGCAATTCTGAAAATAAGGCTCTGGGAATCCGTGATTTTCTTTCTCAGAAGGATTGATTGCTTCAGCACTGGAACTTGCGTGCATTATGTGTACAAGGCTAGGAGTGAGGTTCTTGTCTTGAGAAAGGAATTTGTTTATTTAACAAACACATATGTAGTGCTTACTATGTGCCAAGGACCATTCAAAGCTCTTCACAGATTTTAACTAATTTAATCCTTGCAATAACTCTATGAAATAGGCACTATGGTTATATTCATGTTAAAGGGTTTCATTTTACATTCATTTTGTAGGGAAACTGAGCCCCAGAATGGTTAAGCAATTCACTCTAAATCTTACATTTACTAAGTGATAGAGCAAGGATGTAAACCCAAGTCACCTGTGTCTAGATCCCATGTTTCTAACCATGATGCTATGCCACTTCAAAAGAATTTTCAAGAATTCACTGAAAGTCACCCCCATGCTGTACTGTAGAGGTTGGTTTATTTTTAAAATAATCTTACTACTGTTGCCTAATTCCTGATTACTAGTCAATATTTATCTCACACGTGAAAGTGAATCCTGAACTTAACCTTTCAAGGGTAATTCTTCCCCTTAAATGCCATGATCCATGAACTAACCTAACCCTTCGCATCACATTTTCTTAAATGTATTTTATGTACAGGTTGAGAACGGTCAACAAGAGAGAGGAAAAGTCTTTTTAGTGGATCCAGCGGGGAGGAATCTCAGCCCAAATCCACATGCACTTAGGAAAACCTCTAAGGAGAGGGAAATTGTTTTGAGGATTTAAAATCTATAAGCTCAGCAGATTCCCCACTGTGCTGATGGACAAGATTCACTTGACTAGCCCCGCCTCAATGTAACACCATCTTCTTGGCCCTTAGTGAAATTAGCTTGACTGCAGATGACATTCAGCATTTGATCAAATTTAATGTAATGCAGCTGGAGTTCCAGATAAGATTAATTAATTTCCAAAATGTCGCTGTTTTTCCTAACATGAAACTTGGGCCGATCATGGCTTTCTTTGCTTCAAACGTTAATGCAAGTCTAAGTACCTGCTTTTCAATCCAATAAAAGAGAAATCCTGAAATGTATGTCACCATCAAGCCATTTCATTTCTCTCTGAATACATACATAAAATTAAATGCCATCAACCTCAGAATCGGCTGCAGGGTTCAGAATAAAGCAATCTCCTTGAAATAACTGCTATCTGTAAGAGCTATAATAAAACTTGTGAACATCATCTCTGACTGCATTCAGTGACTTAGTATGATATTCTTAGAGTCTTGGTGGCACTTTACCATCAGAATTGTTCTTTAATAAACTCTTTCCTAATGGCTTAATTCCCCTCAATAATTAATTTCATAATCCATTTAAAGGGCAGGTAACTATAATTCTCTTTATAAGCTGAAGGAAAATGTGGTAAGTCAAAATTTGAAAAGTGGTTATTAAGGTGAAGGCAAAAAAAAAAATTAATGACAACAATGTTAAAAATCAAACATAGACTAGACAAGAAAACAGATATTTAAAAACTCCTGTAGGCAGTGAAAAACGCTCCCTAGTTTTATTTTTAAGTACCTAGACAATTATAAAATGCCCTTCACCAAATTCCTGCATGCCTTCTGTTTTTTATTTTTTGGAGAACAGTTGGTTTGTACAGGCTACTTAGAAGGTCAAACCAAGGGGTTTTAGGTAGATGGAAGGGTGGTGTGTATATACTTCTGCTGTAGTAATACACTCAGCTAGACACCCTCCGTACAGGTGAGATCTAAATGGCTTCTCAGCTCCACAGTTGCCTTGCTCTACTTGCTTTCTTGAAACTGTCAGCATCTCCAACAGTTCAGCAGTGCATGTAGCCTGTGAACTGCAGCTCAAGGGCAGCGGTGGGCATCTGTTCTCACTCTGTGGGTATGAGCCCTGTTTCCTTTTTGCTCCTGCATCTCATGTTTATGCAATATCTCTTTAAATAATTAATTGCTTCCATTAATGCTCCTCTGTTTAAAGTACCTAAAATAACTCAATTTTCCTGGATGGATGCTAACCTTAATTTCAGCAGACTCATCGAAAATAAATGATACTTCTTTTATCTTAATCATTAGGAACCATTCTTCTACTGGCAAGTACTTTCAGAAGGGGTTTCCAGAATGGGTTTTAGCAGGTTTTCTTTAAACTGCTAGACGTAGTTTAAAAGCTGTTACCAAGCAATGATTAATCAATTTCATTTATTCACTAAACATTTACTGGTTGCGTTTATTATATACATGTAACATTTATTCCTAGCTTTTAAAAGCTTTTCTTTCATATTTCCTACTTAGTCTTAACTAGACCACAAAACAAGAATTTGTTATGAAGTAGAAATAAATGCTGGTTTTATTTAAGACCTCTAGTTCGCAAGGAATAAAGCAACTCTGATTACTCTAAGCAAAACAATAAGGCAATTAAAAATCTTGGAACTGTTAAAGGAGCTTGAAACGGCTAGAAAATTGCCAAGCATCTGTAAACTTCTAAAGTATGTTTTGAAACATCACTGAATAAAATAAACTTAAATTCTACAATGGACTTTGCAATCTGCTAACACCACTAGATAGAGTGTTGCTTTCAACTTCTGTAAGGCTCATGGAAATCTCAGTGGATAGTGGAATGCATGGTCAGTCTGGAGAATAAGAAGCAGCTGCAGGGAACTAGAGACAAGTGGCCAAGAGGTACAAAGCCAGTCTACCTGAACTTGAACCCTGGCTCTGCCAGTCATTACCTAGAGTTCTAGGGTATAGCTTTCTTATGCCTGAGACTGATGGCTAAAATTATAATTATTGAGTCAAAATTCATAGGGTTGTGATGAGGATTACATCTAAAGTACTTAGAATAGTATCTGGGAGATAGTAAACATTCAATAAATGTTATTATTAACAGTTATTATTATAGCAAGTAACCTGGAGTCTAATGAGTAATTTATCTCTGACCAATCAACCACTTCAAACTTGCTCCTCCCCCTTCCCTCTGTCTCTGTTTTCCTTCCTTCTTTCTTTCCTTCCTCCTTCCTTCCCTTCCTTTCTTCCTCTCTCCTCCCTCCTCTCTTCCTTCTTTGCTCCTTATTTTCTCTCTCCCTCCCTCCCTCCCTCCCTCCCTCCCTCTCCCTCCCTCCTCCCTCCCTCCCTCCTCCCTCCCTCCCTCCCTCCCTCTCTCTCCCTCCCTCTCTCCCTCCCTCCCTCGTCCGTCCCTCCCTCCCTCCCTCCGTCCGTCCCTCCCTCCCTCTCTCCCTCCCTCCTCCCTCTCTCCCTCTCTCCCTCTCTCCCTCCCTCCCTTCCCTCTCCCTCTCTCCCTCCCTCCCTCTCTCCCCCCGTCCCTCCCTCCCTCCCTCCCTCTCTCCCTCCTCCTCCCTCCCTCTCTCCTCCCTCTCTCCCTCCCTCCTCTCTCCCTCCTCCCTCCCTCTCTCCCTCTCTCCCTCCCTCCCTCTGTCCCTCCGTCCCTCCCTCCCTCTCTCCGTCCGTCCCTCTTCCCTCCTCCCTCTCTCCTCCCTCCCCTCCCTCTCTCCCTCCCTCCCTCCCTCCCTCTCTCCCCCTCCCCTCTCCCTACCTCCCTCCCTACCTCCCTCCCTACCTCCGTCCCTCCCTCCCTCCCTACCTCCCTCCCTCCCCCTCCCTCCCTCCTCCCTCCTCCGTCCCCCCTCCTCCTCCCTCCCTCCCTCCCTCACTCCCTCCCTCTCTCCCTCCCTCCCTCCCTCACTCCCTCCCTCTCTCCCTCTCTCCCTCCCTCCCTCCCTCTCTCCCTCCCTCCCCCCTCCCTCCCTCTCTCCCTCCCTCCTCCCTCTCTCCCTCCCTCCCTCCGTCCCTCCCTCCCTCCCTCCCTGTCCATCTCCTTTGCTTCCTTTCTTCACTCCCGCTCTGTCCTCCTTGTTTGCAATAATTCTGTCTTTCTGTTGGCTTTTACCTCTCTTCCTCCCTCTCTTCTTTCCTTCCTTCTTTCTTTCCTCCTTCCCTCTCCTCCCTCTTTTCTTCTTTCCTTCTTTCTTTCTTCACTCTCACTCTGTCCTGCTCCTCTGTTTGCATGTTATTCTTTCTGCTAGCCTTTACTGCTGTCTCCATCACCCCACTGTCTCCATTTGTCTGCCTTCAATCTCCCCACCTCTATTTTCCCTCACCATCTTCCACTCATTGCCATCAGTCTCATTAGTGTCCTTCTTCAGTTTGTTATGATCTGTTTAAAATGCATATTTCATTACTTATTTTAAATAATCAAAAATTTTTATACCTCTGGATTAAAAAAAACAAGTAAAAGGAGGCAGGAGAAATGTTTTACTTCGTTAAAAACAAATCCCTCAGATCTAACTTAAACCATTTTACACTTGCCATTGCCCAGGTTGGCAGCAACAAATGGAGATTTCTTCCCTTTCACTATGATAAAACATCAAGGGCTTCCTAGCAGGAAAGAGAGACAGAGGAGTTAGGACTTCTGCAGGCTCTAATAGATTAGCACCTTCAGTCTGAACTTTGCTCAAATACACAGAAAACTGGGCTGGGTGCAGTTACTCATGCCTGTAATTCCAGGACGCTGGGAGGCCATGGCAGCCAGATCACTTGAGATCAGGAGTTCAATACCGGCCTGGCCAATATGGTGAAACCCCAACTCTACTAAAAATACAAAAAAAAAAAAAAATTATCCACGTGTGGTGGCATGTACTTGTAGTCCCAGGTACTTGGGAGGCTGAGGTATGAGAATCCCTTGAACCTGGGAGGCAGAGGTTGCAGTGAGCAGAGGTCGTGCCACTGCACTCTATCCTGGGGGGCAGAGCAAGACTGTCTCAAAACCAACAAAGCATGCAAAACCAACCCACAAAACAGACAGACAAATAAACCTCACAAAACACAGGAAATTGGTCAGTGCACAAGACTCTGGGGCCAGATAACCCAGGCAGCTCACAGCACTAAGCAGGGGACTGGCTGAGTAGAGATCTGACTTGGAGGGCAGCCATGGCCAGGCAGTTGCAGGGAGATTTCCTGTTACGGGGGAAGAGGAGAACTAGAGGCCCCCCAGGGCTTTTCCTCCTCTGGGATTTTATGAGGCTGGGAATCTTGTGTCTGTTAGGTAAGCATATCTGTAGTGACGCATCTATCTCTACTTGCTTGTATTTCAGAGCAATTAAGGAGACTTTAAACATGAGTGAGGATAGAATGACCAAGAAAAACTCAAGTGCATTCCAAGTGCCCTTGCTGTCATGCATGCTTGGGAGGGCCAATATCCTTGTGCATTTGTTCACTTATTTAGTGGAAGGTGCACTAGAATATGGGTACAAGGAGTCACTTGGTAGACAGGAAACTTTTTATTAAGAGATGCCTATGAGGAAGCTACTTTATAAAAAGTCAGAATTATTTCTTGTATAAGATATTTATATCACTTTTAATAACACATAATGATCCCTATCATAATATAAACAGAAGTGAAATGTGAATGGAAACAACGTTTTATTTTCCTTCCCTCATTGAAAGCCTCCCACTTGGTAGCTACTTATTTTAGGGATGTCACAAAATGATCCACAGCCTATCCCTGTCAGCTGGTATGTGGAATTCTTAGAATTAGAATGAAAACCTGTGTGAGTACCAGAGCTCAAATACTTAACAGAATAATTACAGTGTAGCCAGTGTTTCCACTTCCTTATATGTTATATTTTCGTCAGAATTCTTAAGAAAATGACAATTGAAGAAGCTGACTGAAAAGCCACTATCTTCAAGAACTCCTTGTCTTCAATTCCCTCGTGTTTCTGACATTTATAATGTTGTTTGCAGGACACTTTCATCCACTGTACTAGTTTGCATCTGTAGAGTGTATTTAGCTTCATAAAGGTCTTTTACGTGCATCATATGATTTTGCATTTGTGGAGTACTTCAGGGTTTGTGAAGCACAGTCACCTAAATGGTATCATCTGAGTTTCACAACAATCTTAGTGTATTCATGAGGGGCCAACTGAAAATCGGCAATTTTAAAATATCCCCAGGTTGCAAAGCTAAGAGGGAGGAGGTAACCAGCTGTTGTAATGAAGCCACATTAGAAACCTGGGCTTCTCATTCCTTTTCCCACAGCAAACCACCAACCAGTACAAAAAACCTTTGCAGATTTATGCAAAGAGGGAACAATGCACAGAATCTGAACAGAAGTGATGACAAAATTTCCACAAGCTGGGCACAGCCCTAAGCATAAGTCAGGGTAGGAGTGTCGCCCTTTTCCACATTAAATCATTCCAGCTATATGAAGCACATTAAGATGACAACAGCAGGACACTGCCTTGATTTAGAACTGAGCCGCACACCTGTTCATCTAAATATAAACAAATTTGTAACCTGAGCTGGTGGCAGTCATTTGATGGTGAGCAAGTGAAAGCTGGGGCTGGTGCCTGCCTGCAACCTGGCTCTGGGCTCACAAGTGCACAAGGGCCAAGGAAGGACCCTGCCAACAGGATATTTGGCATTGTGTCTGGTGGTCACAGTGATCTTCTATCTCACCAGAGAGATTATAATTATGATCCTTCTTATCCGTATTGTTATTTTTAAGTGTGCTTAGTTTGCTCTTGTGGGTCAACTTGTACCCAGCTTGTTGAATGTTCCAGGCCTTCTTGGTTCATGTATGTGCAAGTTGCCTGAGTTGCTGTGTTTAAAGAAAACTTTTTCTCAGGGAACTTGTTTGCTGGGCTCCAAAACACTAAATTAAATCTTCTTGTCTATGTGAAGGCAATATTCTTTCAGGTTATAGAGTCCTTGATTATTCAAAGTAGGTAACTATTTCTTGATACTATCTATCATTCCTCTTTCTGTTGTTGCTCTGAGGGAAGGAGACCGTGCTGGGGCCCTTGGAAAAGTTGCACATTATCCTTTGCAGGTGGGATACTACAGAGGCGAAGCAGATGACAGTAACCCAGTGGCAGGCATGTCATTGTGCATGTGGTAGAACTGGACAGAACTGGGAGACTTGGTTGGTCTGATTGGCCAAAGCCTATGATTACCAGCATGTTCTGAAAGCATTATTTCTAGATGCAAAGAACCAGCAGATAAGTTTCTTAATTCTCTTTGAAAATAACTATGAATCTTTAATGCAATCCCAAAAGATTTGCATGTCAAAAATTTTAAACACACAGAAAAACACCAAAGAAATTTAAAAAGTGTTTCCATTTTTTGATTTACTTATATGTCCCCCACCCCTACCTTGTAATTTTGTGAATTTCACCAAAATATCTTCTAATGTGAATAAATGTCTTTGAATTCTTGTGATAAATCTTGAGTATGGTAAAATAGACATATTTCGATATAGATGGAGATGTAGAGATCGATGTATAAATGTACATAGGTCTAGCAGTAGTGACCATAGAGGTGTGTAGATCAGTTCTCCCATTGAGAGTTCAGGCTACAATGAGTAGCTGGCAGACACCCTTACCTGCAGCCATTTTGGATCCTTCTTATTCATTCAGTGGCCACGCTCTCACTGGTCTGCTGTCAGCCAATGTCCGAGTGCGGCAGGAGTGTGGGCTGTTTTTGCTCCTTCCCATCCTCCACCAAAAGAGTAAATGAAAACAAAATTGCAGCCCAGGGGAATGGTAAAGCTTAATGCTACCATTGAAAACCTGAAAGATGCAAGGGTGGTAGTCCCCCTTATATCCCCACTTCTTTCACCAGTCCGGCCCTTGCTGAAACTAAATGAACCCTAAAAAATGACTACAGATAAAGTCAGTCAAGTAGCCCTAATCACAGTTTCTGTACAGATGTGGTATCAGTGCTAGAGTAGATTTATCCAGGCCTCGAGTGTATGACGTGGCCAATGACTTGTGGAATATATTGTTTTCTATTCCACTCAGAACAGATGTCCAGAAACAGTTCACATTCGTGAGGAACTGATAACAATAATTACAGTTTTGCCTCACAGGTATGTTAACTCTCCCTCTATCATAATACAACCTGAAGAGATCTTGAACAGCTCCGTATCCTGAGGAACATCATATTGATACCATACATTGATAGCATCATGTTGATGTGGCAGCATGAGCAAGAAGTTGTTAGTATGTTGGACACCCTCATAAGATACATGCATTCTAGGGGTATGGAAGGTAAACTCAATGATAAGTCAAGGACCTGTCACTTCAGTAAACATCTTAGGGATCTAGGTGTCAAGGAATTTCCAGGACATAACTTCCAAAGTACAAGCCAAATGGTCATATCCTGCATTACTAAGATGACAGGTAGCGCAGCTCCTTATAAACCACCTCAGGTCCTGGAGGCATCACATTCTGTACCTGGGTCTTTGGACTACTGCCTCAGCTCATACACTAGGTGACAAGGAAGGCTGGTGATTTTGGGTGAGGCTTGAAAGAAGAAAGGACTCTATAATAGGTCAAGCTGTGGTATAAGCAGTTCTGCCATTTGGGGCATACAGTCCAGCAGACTATAAGCTATGGCTTCTTCCAAGGTACCGGGAAGTTCATGTGCCCAGAGATGAGCAGGGTAGAAGAGAAATCTTCATTCCATGGGTAACTGATTCTGACCACGAGGAGAAGGTAAGGCTTTACCCAGTAGGAAAATGTGTATGGAACCCAGGTGACTCACTTGGGCACCAACTAGTACATTTTTTGCTTCGTTGTAACCATAAACTGATTTGTTTGGCAACCTCAGGCTGAGAATGGTCTGATGACCAGTGTTCAGACCCCTAGACAATAAGGGTTTGTGTCACACTACCAGGTAAGCCGTTAAGACCTGCTGAGGTGGTAACACAGGAAAGGGAAAATTTAAATAGATAGTGAAAGGGGAAGAGAATGAGTACAAGGTATGCCCTCAAGTCCAAATGCAGAGATGGGGGCTGCAGTTTATCTTGCTAGTCTCTTCCTCCTGTGTTTCTCTTCAGGAAGAGAAGCTCTAGACACTGTAGTGGAGCTGTTTCCCAAATGTGTGCGGAAGTGGCCACGTCTGATGTGTGGTTCCTGGTGGTCATTAACCTGTATCATTCAGATCTCACCTAAAGAGCAGCTGGTAGATCCAGGGTCATTGACGGAAAGCCTCCAGGGTTCACCCATTTGAATTCCCCACGGTGTCCAGGTGGTGGTCATGCTTTTTTCTGGCTGCTCCCAGCCAATGACTGAGCAGGGCAGGTGTAGTGATCTGGGCAATTCCTACTTCATGCAGGGTTCCTTTGAGTACTTTGCTCTAGAGCTCCTCATCAGCCTGGTCAGGACTTTCTCTGAGTTGCTCTGCAATCTGAGTGTCCTACCCAGTTCTCTTCCTTTCCCTCACTGCTTTCAGGGTGTCAGGCCAGCAATGCAGATGGAAGCCTCTCCATGCCTTCTTCTGTTTTACCCCCTCTACCCTCATTTACCCTTCAGAGACATTTCCCTGAAGACTTACTTCACTTGCATGTCTAATCAAACCTTGGCATTTCCTTTGCAGAGACTTGAAGTTACACACTGGATTTAAAGCTTAAACCTTGGCTTCAAGACTTCCTTTCACTTTCCTGCAGCTCTTCCCCTCAGGTGTGCCTTCCTTGAACCCGGTGATATAGACAGCTGCAGGCAGGGCTGGCCTCATGGGCATGCAACCTGTGCACTGGCACCAAGCCCCATGCTGAGAAGGGCACAGTGCTTGGTTTAATGCTCTGCTGTTACTATGATTTTCTAGGGCTGTTTGCAACAAAGTTCCACAAACTGGGGGCCATAAGCAACAGAAATGGATTGTCTCACAGGTGCGAGCAGGGTTGGTTCCTTCTGAAGCTGGCAGGGAGAATGTGTTCCATACCTCACCCCCAGCTTCTTACGGTTTGCTGTTGTGCTTTGACATGCCTTGACTTGCAGATGCATCACCCTAATCTCTGCCTTTATGTTTGATATGATTTGGTTATGTTCCCAACCAAATCTCATCTTGAAGTGTAGTTCCCATAATCCATATGTGTTGTGGCTGGGATCAGGTGGAGATAATTGAATCATGGGGCAGTTTCTCCTGTCCTGTTCTCCTGATAGTGAATGAGTTCTCATGAGATCAGAAGGTTTTATGAGGGGCTTTTCCCCCTTTTGCTCAGCACTTCTCTTTGCTGCCTCCATGTGAAGAAGGACATGTTTGCTTCCCCTTCGACCATGATTGTAAGTTTCCTGAGGCCCCTAGCCATGCTGAACTGTGAGTCTATTAAACTTATTTCCTTTTAAATTACCCAGTCTTGCGTATGTCTTTATTAGCAGCATGAGAACAAACTAATACAAAATAAAAGTCGGGCATGGTGGCTCACGCCTGTAATCCCAGCACTTTGGGAGGCCAAGGTGGGCAGATCACCTACCTGAGGTTGGGAGTTCAAGACCAGCCTGATCAACGTGGAGAAACCCTGCTTCTACTAAAAAAAAAATAATAATACAAAATTAGCTGGGCGTGGTGGCACATACCTGTAATCCCAGCTACTCGGGAGTCTGAGGCAGGAGAATTGCTTGAATTCAGGAGGTGGAGCTTGCAGTGAGCCCGGATTGCCATTGCACTCCTACCTGGGCAACAAGAGTGAAACTCCAACTGAAAACAACAACAACAACAAAAAGAAAAAGAAAAAGAAAGAAAGAAAAGCACATGGTGTTTTGTGTCTCTGTGTTCAAATTTCCCCCTTTTAGAAGGATGAAGTCATATTGGATTAGGGCCCAGTCTAATGATCTCATTGTAACTTAACTAATAACATCTTTAATGACCCTATTTCCAAATAAAGTCACATTCTGGAATACTGAGGGTTAGGTCTTCAATATATAAATTTTAGGGGAGATGCAGTCATCCTATATTAATCAACACCTTGAAATTTCTAGTAGTTTTCATTTTGCACTAAACCCCACAGATAGTACAGCCAGTTTGGCTCTGGCCTTCTGCTTCCAGGCTTTAACTTACCTTAAAATCTTGAATCTCGGGAGAGAATGAATTTTTTTTCACATAATTACAGCAAAAGTCTTCCTGGGAGCTTGATTGGCTTAGACTGGATCATCTAACCATTTCTAACCAATCCTTATGGCAATAAAGATGCCGCCTCTGAGTGGTCAGGCCTGGGGCTTGGATCCCCAGATCGCATTGCCTGTGACTAGGGAGGGCAGCCCAGTCTTCGCTCTGCTCTAGCCCTCTTGACAGGTTTAGGACCAGGCTTATGCTAGCTTTACAGAATGACATTTATAGCTTTCCTATTCATTTTGTAGTCTTAAATGGTTTTTGTTGTTTAATATTTTTCTGTGACTTGAAAGCCTAAGCACAGAAAAAACACCAGTGAAGTCTGCTGCGTTTCACTTGACAACTTGATACATTTTGTATCATTATTAATCTCAGTTTTCTATTTTTTTGAGTCAAATGTTAACATTTATGTTTTCTTTAAAATTTTGTTCAGCACTGAATTGGCAAATTTAAAACTTTTCTTCTGTGTATAATTCTTTAGGTCTGTTATGAGCTGTCGTGCTGTCCACCCCCTCCCAATTCATATGTTGAAGCCCTAACCCCAGTAACCACAAAATGTGAATATATTTAGAGATAGGGTGTTTTTTTTTTTTTGAGTTGGAGTTTTGCTCTTGTTGCTGAGGCTGGAGTGCAATGGCATGATCTTGGCTCACTGCAACCTCTGCCTCCTGGGTTCAAGTAATTCTCCTGCCTCAGTCTCCTGAGTAGCTGGGATACAGGCATGTGCCACCATGCCTGGCTAATTTTTTGTATTTAGTAGAGAAAGTGGATCACCATGTTGGTCAGGCCGGTGTCGAACTCCTGACCTTAGGTGATGCACCTGCCATGGCCTCCCAAAGTCCTGGAATTATAGGCATGAGCCACTGCACCTGGTGTGATAGGGTCTTTAAAGGATAATTAAGGTAAAATGAAATTATTAGAGTGTGCCCTAACCCAATAGGACTGGTGTGCCTACGAGGAGGGTAGATTTCCTGTTAAATATTATTACCACAAAACAAAAATAAAACACAAAAACACAAGGACATTTTTGGAAATGATGGATCTGTATCACCTGATTATGGTGATAGTTTCATGGGCTGATGGCATATATTCAAACTCAGCAAATTGTATACATTAAACGTGTGCAGTTTTGTATATTAATTATACCTCAAGAAGGCTGTTTAAGAAAATAAGAGGAGGTTGGGACACAGATCACACAGGGAAGAGCAGGAGAACACAGGCAGAAGAGGGTCACCTCCAAACCAAGGAGAGAGACATTGAAAGAAACCTATCCGGCTCACACCTGACCTCAGACTTCTAGCCTCCAGAACATGCGAAAATACATTTCTGTTGTTTAAGCCATTCGGTCTCTGGTATTTTGTTACAGAAGCCCTAGCAAATTAACACAATATGGAAGGCTTAGTACATGTGTTTTCTTTTATTTTCTTAGGTTAATTAGACTTATATGTTTAGAAAGTATATTTAATTAAAATAACTTCTGAGGCTTTCCACGTTTGATAATATCTTTCTGTTTCTCTTCTCCCATCTTGTTAGCGATTTCCTATTTCACAGTCATTTTGCATCAACACTTACTGGACCTTGCTTCATTGCTTTCTGTCATTTTGCATTGTGAAAAGAATTTTCATATGAAACTCATACTTTATCCTGTGTAGACAACCTTTTTATTTTATGCCTGTATTCTCTCAGTTTATTGCTTCCTTTATTTTTGAAATACAGTCATATTGAATTAGTCAGGATTCCCCAGAGAAATAGAACTAATAGGATGTATCTATATAAAAGAGGATGTTTATGATGGAAATTGACTCCTGCAATGAAGGAGGCTGAGAAGTCCCACAGACTGCCATCTGCAAGCTGGAGAAGCTGGAAAGCTGGTGGTATAATTCAGCTCAAATCCAAAAGCCTGAGAACTGAGGGGATTGTTGGTGTAAATCCCCGAGTACAAAGACCTGAGAACCAAGAGTACTGTCTGGGGGCAGGAGAAGATAGATGGCCAAGCTCAAGAAGATAGAGAGAATTCTACTTGCTTCCACCCTTTTCTTCTAGTCAGGCCCTCAGTGAATCTGCTAACACCCACCCACCCCCACCGTGGTGGTGAGGACCATCTGCGTTACTCCAGACTACCAATTAAAATGCAAATCTCTTCCAGAAACTCCCTGACAGATACACCCAGAGATAATGTTTTACCGGTGAACAGGGCATCCCTTAGCCTCGTCAAGTTGACAGATAAAATTAACAGTCACAGATATTATAAGAATATATGAGACCGGGTGCGGAAATGCCTGTAATTATGCCTGTAATCCCAGCACTTTGGGAGGCCGAGGTGGGCGGATCACTTGAGGTCAGGAGTTTGAGAGCGGCCTGGATAACATGGTGAAACCCCATCTCTACTAAAAATGCAAAAATTAGCTGGGCGTGGGGGCACATGTTTTTAATCTCAGCTACTCGGGAGGCTGAGGCAGGAGAATTGCTTGAACTTGGGAAGTGAAGGTTAAAATAAAAAGTTTTTATTTATTTTGTTTGGCAATTAGAATCCCTCTTACCTGAAACCTCAAACATGTCTTGAATTCAGGAAATCCTTCTCATGCTATTTTGAACATTATGTCTCATCTTTTTCCTTTGTCTTCTTTTCCTTAAACTGCTGTTGCATGTGTGCCATAGTTGCAAGGCATCTCTTCTATGTCTCTTATCTTTTCTCTCATCATTTTTATATATTCATCCTTAATTCTCAGTTGCTGACTAATCTGTGAAGCACATCTTCTGCTTTAATAGGTTAGATTTTATGTGATTCTAATAAAGGTTTCACCACCTCCATCACAATTTTAAATCTGAAAATGGGCATTTCTTCCAGATCTCAGATGACTGCGTCTTAGTGTTTGGCTAATATAGGTTCATAGATGTAATGTTCTCTTTTACTTTTCCCCAAATATTTTTGCTTTTATTGCAGAAAATTTGATTGATGGTAAAACTGAGGAATATTTATTTGATTTTTTGTATTGGCTATTTCCTCTTAAATTGAAGCTCCTTTTATATATCTGGTTATTTTTCTCTGTTCGTTCTTACATGCTCAAGTTTTCCTAATATTGAAAATTCTGGTGCATTCTAACCAATGTTTTGTAGTCCCTTCTTGGATGTTTTAGGCTCAGAGAAGGCGAAAGGAACAATTTCTATATATAATAATTATATTTACCAGGTAGTAATATGTATTGTGAGAGGTAGTGAGAGCCAAGGTAGTGAAAGTAGCCACTTCACCACTGCCAAGGAGTCTGTTTTGTTTTGCTTCTCTTTCTTGTTGAGGTTAGACTATTCTTCCATTCTCTACCCTAGCTCTCATCATTAGGATATATTGTGGCATTGCCTCCACTCTTTGGCCAGTAAGTCGGTTTGGGATGAATTTACATCTGGTTGAATGAACACTTTTGAGGAAATGCCTTATGTTGTTGCAAGTACTTGCTATACTCCTGGGCTCTGGTATGCCACCTTCCCCGCCCCATCAATAGTCCCCAGCCCTACTTCACTGACAGCCCTTTCTTTGGAAGTCGTGATATGCCAATGTGATCAAGTCAATTTGCTCCCTCTCTCATGTGTAGGGGGCTTTTCTTTTCTTTAACATATGGTGAATTGCATATTGGCTAATCATCCCCTTAATTTTAGATCTGTCTATGCAGTGTGTTGAAGAAATTCTGGTTTCTGACTCATGGACAGTAACTTTTTCTGGTGTCTATTACTTGTACAGAATTTTTCCAATGTTATTTTTCTTTTGACTATTTAAGCAAACATGCTTAAGCTGTCAATAATGCTGTAACAAATCCTTACTGAGCTTTATTTTGGTGAAAGTAATTTATGGTAAGAGTCCTTTTATTTTCTAGTAATAAACCTAGGAAATGCATCCCTATACTATAATCACATTAATTACTATTGATAGAAATGTGGTACCTCAGAGGAAGGCCATATGCTTTAGTTTCAAACAAAACCTGAGCCTTTACTAGCTGTAAGACTTTAGGAAAATCATAAAGATTCTCAGAGCTTGGCTCCTTCCTCTGTGAAACAGAGACAGCAAGACTTGCAGGATGTTTTTGAAAATTTGATAATAACTGCAAACATACATTGAGTGCTTACCATTTGCCAGACAGTGTACTAATATATACATGTATCTATATATAAGTATATGTAATCATATATGTTATATACAATACAAAATGTTATATATAAAAATATATGTTAAACACAATGTCATATTATATACTATATAATATGTAATTACAAGCCTTCATAACAGCTACCTACAAGGTAGGTACAATTAATGTCCCTGTTTTATAGGTTATGCATATGAAGCACAGAAAGGTTAAATAAGAGTCTTGATAATACAAGGTTTAAGTAGTACAACTACTGAATGATGAAACCAAGGTATAAACCAAGACAGACGGGCTCTTAAGTACCTGCCTCACTGCCTCCCTAATGACATCAATCACCTCGTACAGTATATGTATATACCTCACCAATAATATGTCCTCCAAATAAGAGAGGAGCTACAGATGGAATTGTTGCATAGCCAGTGTTTTCATGTGCATAAATACACACACACAGACCCATTTACAAGTTATGCAATATTGTGTGTTTATACTATGCACACATCTAAAATATGGTTATCCTGGGAATAAGTGAACATACATATTAATTAAATCACAACATAAAAATATTATGTGGAATGCTAGAAAGACACCTTGGAGAGATAAATAGTCAATAGATATTTGACTTTTGGTTACTCATTTATCTCCATGAAGTTAATAAAAATGAAATGCTAACATATTGCCATAACTATTTTTCAGATGTTAAATAGAATGTGATCAGTAATTTTCTTAAACTCTTTAGATACTCCTTTTGTTCAGTGTAATCTCAGTGTTTTATATGATTATAGGCCAAAATCTCTTGCAAACGACTTTTTCATGTTGGTTGCTCCATTTCTCCCTAGTCTCCTTCCTTCCCACTTCCCTTACTTCCTTCTTTCAATGCTTTCTTCTTTCTTTTTTTTAAATTTAATATTGTGAGCATCACTGGAGTACTTCCTTTAAGCCACTTAAATATACAGTGTAGGAGTGACAATTAGCATTTGCATGTCTGATAACTTTCACCTAAGTTTGCATTTTTATTTCATAAAAAATACTTCTTTATACATTTTACTTATTTTAAAGATATTTTATTTTATCGATAGTATCATAGCGAAATTCCTAATAAATATAAGAGAACATGAATTTTTGAATAATGTAATTATAAAAAAATCCAAACTTTTACCCCTAAATTTTGCTTCGGGAAGTGCTCCTAGAGAGTTAATTGTGACAGACTATTTTGTAGAATAAATTACAGAGTTCTTTAGCAAATAAGTGGGAACAACAGAAATTTCAAAGAGTAGTGAGATATATAATATAATGGGATAATTGTGTAATAATATTATTGTATAGTAGTACAAGGAAATGATACTAGCTATGAATATTGAAATTAAGGATATTTGTAATATATTGAAATGTGAAAAATAGATGAGTATGAAGCAGTACATATAAAAAGACATTTTGTGAAAAAATATATTTTCATATAGAGAAATCATATACATATGTCAAAATGTTAACTGATTTTTTCCTGATTATTAGAGGATATGTTACTGATATTTTCATAAATGTTTTCTTTTAGAACAGCTTTAAATTTACAGAAAAATTATGAAGATGGAAGTTTCCATATATACCACATCAGTTTTCTCTATAATCAACATACAGTAGTATAGTTCATTTATTATGAACCAATACTGATATATTGTTATTAACTACAATCCATTTTTTATTCAGATTTCCTTAGTTTAACCTAAATTCCACTTTTATTTCTAGGGTCTCATCCAGGAAATCACATTACATTTAGTCACCACCATGTTTCCTGAATCTTCTCTTGGTTGTCAATTTCTCAGACTGTTTCTTATGACCTTGAGAGTTAGGAGGAAAACTGGTTAGATATTTTGTAGACTGTCGCTCAGTTGGGATCTGTCTGAAATTTTCCAGCACTATGTGCTGAAAAGACAATCATTTCCCCATTAATTTACCTTTATTATTTTGTCAAAGATCAGCTGACTGTATTTGTGTGGTTCTAATACCGCATGTTCTACTCTGTCTCACCAATCTTTATGTCTGTTCTTTTGCCAATGCCAAATTGTCTTGATTGTTGAAGCTTTATAAGTCTTACAATCAGGTACTGTGAGTCTTTCAATGTTATTCTTCTTCAGTCTTGCTTTTGCTGTTGGAAGGTTTTTGTGTTTCAATATAAACTTTAGAATCAGTTTGTCAACATATACAAAACAGGTTGTTGGGAGTTTGAGATTGTATTAAATCTGTAGATTAGGCTGAGTTGAAATAGTATGTTACTAAAAGAGTCAATCCATAAAAACTGATCAACTCTCCAATTGTTTAGCTCGTTGTTGATGCCTTTAATCAGAGTTTTGTAGTTTTTTTCATATAGGTCTTGCACATATACTGTTAGATTTGTACCTAAGTATTTAATTTCATTTTGGTATTAATGTAAATTGTGTTTTTTCTTTGAGGCAGGGTCTCACTCTGTCACCCAGGCTGGAGTGCAGTGGTGCAAACAGGCTCACTGCAGCCTCCATCTCCTGGGCTCAGGTGATCCTTCCACCTCAGTCTCCAGAGTAGCTGGGACTACAGGTGTGTGCCACCATGCCTGGATAATTATAGTATTTTTAGTAGAGGCTGGGTTTCACCATGTTGCCAAGGCTGGTCTAGAACTCCTGGGACCAAGTCATCTGCCTCCCTTTGGCCTCCTAAAGTGCTGGGATTACAGGTGTGAGCCACGGTCAATAGATTGTATTTTTAAAAATTTAAGTTGCAATTGTTTCTTGATGGTATTAGAAAAAAACACTCAATGTTTATATCTCAACCTTTTACCTTGTGACTTTGCTGTAATGACTTAGTAGTTTCAGGAGATTTTTGTTGATTCTTTGAGATTTTCTGTAGAGAGAATTATGTCATCTGCAAATAAAGACAAATTCATTTCCTTCCTTCCAAACTCTTTCTCTCTGTATTTTTTGAAATGAGGCCCCACTCTGTCACCCAAGCTGGAGGGCAGTGGCAGGATCTCGGCTCACTGCAACCTCTGCCTCCCAGGCTCAAATGATCCTCCCACCTCAGTCTCCTGAGTAGCTGGGACCACAGACGCACACCACCATGCCTGGCTAATATTTTGTTTGTTTGTTTTTAGTAGAGATGGGCTTTCACCATGTTGTTCAGGCTGGTCTCGAGCTCCTGAGCTCAAGTGATCTGCTCTCCTCAGCCTTCCAAAGTGCTGAGGTTACAGGTCTGAGCCACCGAGCCTGGCCTGAACCTGTATACTTTTTACTTCATTATATATTCTTATTATAGCTAAGCCTTCCAGTATGACATTTATTAAGGGCAGTGGAGATAACATCCTTGTGGGAGCTGTTCATAACCTTGAAAGGCACAAACCCAAATGCCATAATCCTCAGTGCTAAAATCCTGAAAGATGAAAATCCTGTATATGTAATTTTGGAAAAAAATGATTAAAAATTCTTTACAATGTATTTCCATTTTTAAAGGAAATTTACCTGAGAAACAAAAACACAACAGAACACTTCATAGGCCACTTTACACAATAAAATAGGCAATAATGAGACATATTGTTGCAAGTGTAAACACTTAGGCATATTAGCAATGGTAACGCAGGTATAACAGTTAAGAGCGGACGAGCTGTATTGATGAAGAAAAAGGTGAAACCAGCCTAAAGCAAAACAATAAGGCCCCATTTCTACCAAAAAAATTAGAAAATAATCATTAGCCAGGAATGGTGGTTGACCCCAGTAGTCCTAGCTACTCAGGTGGCTGAGATGGGAGGATTCCTTGAGCCAAGGAGTTTGAGGCTGCAGTCAGCCATGATCACACCACTAAACTCCAGTCTGGGCAACAGAACCAGACCCTGTCTCTTAAAAAAAAGAAAGAAGTATATAAGAACATATCACTGTGTGGTCGTCTGAAATACTGTAGTGAACAACCTTTTAATGGGATGATCAAAGACCACTGTGTGTCACCACCATTTGTTCAAAGAGATGAGATCTCGAGAAATTTTATCTTTCACAAATACAGTTGTACAGAAAGAACGTCTCTTCATTTATTGAGAAAGTTTCAATGTTTTCATGTATACACACAATGCTTGCATACAAAGTCATCATTGTTATCATGCACTTGAATGGAATCAAATTTCTGATGTCCTAGGCAGCAGCAGAAATCTGTACCACTCTCAGAGAGAACAGTTTGCCTTCGGTGTTTGTTCTCTCTGGGACTCTGGCCGTTTAGATAGTGCCTGTCAGCACTGAGGGCAGATCTTTCCCCGCTTAGTTTACCCAGTCTCACATACTAATCTTTCCTGGGAACACCCTCACAGTCACACCCAAAATAATGCTTTATTCGGTTTCTAGGTGTTTCTTTATCCATTCTAGTTGACACCTAAAATTAAGTTCACAAATCTACCTACTGTCAACTTGTCATCCACATACATCTCCTTAAATTATACTTAATTGGCAAATAAAGACAACAACAAAGTAATAGTTGTGCCTAACATTCAGCAACTAATTGTGTATACCGCTGAAAACATACTAATCTTCCCCCAGAATCCAGATTTTAAGATTTCAACATTTGGGATTTTAATCTTTTGGGATTGTGGTTTTGGGGATTTTACATGGTAGGGATTTTAGACTACAGGGATTTGGGCTTTAGAGGTTTTGATCTTTAGGGAAGATTTCAACATTAGAGTATGGAGTTTGGGAGTGTGTCTTTTGGGATCATGATCCAAACCCCATTCTTGCCTAATTTCTTTCCCTCCTTAGGAAGAAAATGTCTAGTTTCTCATTATATGTATGATGTCTTCTATAGGGATTTGTGTTTTTCAAACAAATCCTTTTTTTAAGTTGAGGAAATTCTCCTCTGTTCTTAGGTTGCTGAGAAGTTTTACAATATGAATGAAGGTTGGATTTTGTTAGATGCTGTTTTCGTATTAATTGATGTTATGATCTTTTCTTTTTTAGCTTGTTGATGAGGTAAACTACAATGGTTGATTTTCCAGTGTTGAACAAGCTTAAATTATCTGAAATAAATCCTACTTTGTTATCGTGTATAATTACTTTTATATATTGATGAGTTCTGTTTGATAGTATTTTGTTAAGGATTTTTATATCTACATTTATGAGACATGTTGGTGTGTAGTTTTCATTTTTTGTACTATGTTTTTCTGTTTTGGGTATCAAAGTAATGCTAACTTCCTAAAATTAATTGGAAAGTGTTCACTTCTTTTTTATTTTCTAGAAGAGATTATGTAGAATTGGTGTTCATTCTCCTTTTAACCTTTGATAAAACTCCACTGAAACTCGAGTCTGGAGATTCCATTTTTAGGAGTTTTAAAATTATGAGTTAAATTTTCTTAATAGCTATAGGGCTGTTCAAATTGTATGTTTGATGGTGGGTGAGTTATGGGACATTTGTAGTTCTTGTCCTTGTTCCTTATAGGTAAGATTTTTTTCCTCTTGTTCCTTCAAACTTTTTCTCTGTTTTTGGTTTTCTGCAGTTTGCATAGTATATGCCAGGTGTCAGTTTTTTGATATTTTTTTCTGCTTGGTGTTTGCTCTGCTTCCTGAATCTGTGGTTTGGTGTTGGTCATTAATGTTATAATGTTCTAGGTCATTGTCACCTCCAATATTTATGCTTCATTCTTTTTTCTTCTTCTAGTATTTTAATTGTTTGCAGATTGCACCTTTTGAAATTGTCCTAGGGTTCTTGGATGTTCTGTTCGGTTTTATTTAGTCTTTTCTCTCTTCGCATTTCAGTTTGGGAAGTTTCTAGTGATATATCTTCAAGCTCATTGATTCTTTTCTCAGTCTATTAATGAGCCCATTAAAGGTATTTTTTATTACTCTCATATTGTTTTTAAATTCTAGAATTTGCTTTTGATTATTTCTTAGCAATTCTGTCTCCTGATGTCTAGAGTATTAATGTGCTTATCAAAGAAATTAATATCTAACATTTCCCTTTGTTTCTTTCTTAGGGTTTTATCTCTTTGCTTACATTACTCATCTGTTCTTGATTGCTGTCTACTTTTTTCCCATTGAGCCCTTGATGCATTAATTATAATTATTTTAAATCCCTGCCTGATAAGTCCAACATCTGTGTCATGTCTGAGTCTGTTTCTGTTGTTTACTATGCCTCTTAAGACTATTTTTCCTTTTTTTTTTTTGGTTTGGAATGCCTTATCCTTTTTTCTTGGAAGCTGGACATTTTGCATTGGGTAATAGGAACTGAGATAACTGGGCCTTTAGTGTGAGGATTTATGTGAATATGGCTGGAAACTGTGCTGTGTTTATTGTTTGCTGTAGCTGTAGGACAGGAGGTTTTGACTTTCTCTAGTGTCCTTGATTTGGTATTTTTCTTGACTTGTGTCTCTGGGCTGTGATCTTCCCAAGTATTTTTCCATGGCTCCCTTCCCTAGTGAGACAGGAAAGCTAGAGAGGACTAGTTGGGGACAGATGTCTTCCTGGCTTGAATAAGGTTCTGGTAAATTCTTTTTCTCTAGGCCTTTGCCGTGGAGACTTCTCTGGGTGATTATTATTTCCTTTTTCTTGGGTCTAAAAAAATGTTAACTTTAAGTTGGTTCAGCTTTTTCATATGATTACAGAAAATGTTTCCTATCCTCATACCTAACCACTAAACTAATAGGGCTCTGCTATATTACCAATGCAAGATGCAAATTCTATCTAATCAGGGTCTTTGCCCATTTAAAAAATTGGCTTATTTGTTTTCTTGATGTTGAGTTCCTTATATATTTTGGATAATAATCCTTTATCAGATACATGGTTTGAAAATATTTTCTCCCATTCTTCAGGTTTCTTTTTTGTGTCGGTTATTTAATTACCTGTGTAGATTACGTTCATTTTGGCCTACTTGTTTGCAGCTTCCACACACTGCACCTCCCTGTTACCTCTCTTCTGTGCTCAACTGGGTTTAGGGAGAACTACTTGGGATATTCAGGTATTGTATTTGAACTGTAAGTCTATAGATACCGTCTGAAGCTGTGAGGGAGAATTTGTTACTCTACTACTGCAAACAAGTAAATGACCTATTTGTACTTGATGTAGTGACTATGACATGACTGATTTAATACAAAACTATGGAACATGCAAGATTATTTTTTGAGACGTTAAATATTACTTCACAAACTTACATAACCTTTTGCTAATGCATGTAGTATCAAAAAGCAAATATGGTTTTAGCTTCCTTTACTCAAAATATGAACATTAAGTACTGTGAATTTCTCTGCCAACTGGTTCAGAAATACCTAATAAATAACCCAGTTTAAAAAAAGAAATTGTAAACCATCTTGATCAGTCTACTCTATTCTATGTTTATATGTTGTTTTCTCAAGCAATCACTTCATAAGTATGGAGTTTACAAAATGACTGAGAAAGAAGAGGGAAGGCAAAATAGCCTCTGCTGCATTACGAGGAACATCAGCATAAAACTGTACAAAGAATCACATCATTTCCATACCATGAACGTAGAAAGCAGGCCAGGTTTACAAATGATAGGACAGTGCGCTCTCTGCAATAGCCAACTACAACAAAATACTTTGAAAGTAAAGGTGAAAATTGTATAAAGAGAAAATACAAGCCTTTTAAATAGCATTATGCCAAGAGGTGAAGACAAAAAATTCACCTCTTGATATATGACAATTTCTTTATCCATTGATCGGCGCTGGGTTGTTTACACATCTTGGTTACTGTGAATAATGCTGCAATGAACATGGTGGTATAGATGCTGATTTTACATGATAAAATATCTTTTTATCATATCAAATGATTATATAAAAGATATTTTAATATATTATGAAATTATAAATTATAAATATAAACTTATATAATATGGTAACATTTATATAAAAGATAACATCTTATAATTTAAAATAACTTCAAAAATGCTGATTTTATTTCCTTTAGATATATACCCAGAAGTGGGATTGCTGGAGTAGTTCTATTTTTAGTTTTTTGAGAAACCTCCATACTGTTTTCCACAATGGCTTTACCAAGTTACATTTCACCAACTGTGTACAAGGTTCCCGTTTCTCTGTACTCTCACCAACACTCATTATCTCTTTTTCTTTTGTTAAAAACCGTCCTAACAGGTGTGAGGTGATATCTCATTGTGGTTTTGGTTTTCATTTCTCTGATGATTCATGGTGATGAGCACCTCTTTGTATGCCTGTTGGCCATTTGTGTGTCTTCTTTGGAAAAATGTCTATTCGAGTTCTTTGCTCATTTAAAAAATTGAGTTGTTTTCTTGCTATTGAATTCGTTGTATATTTTGGATAATAACCTTTTATCCAAAACCTTTTATATTTTGGATAATTACCATACATGGTTTGCAAATATTTTTCTACCATTATGTAGGTTGCTTTTTAATTTGGGGGATTATTTCACTTTCTGTGCAGATTACTTTCATTTTTTTAACTACTAACAATGATGCTTAATACTTATATAATAGGTAAGAATGTTAAGAAGATGTTTTAAATGTACCAGATACAACACAAAGAAGAATTTAGATTGGATACACCAATGACGTAAATGCTTTTATATTATTTACCAGCCTCTAGGCACTATGCTAAATCTTTTCACCTAATTCATTTACTCTTCATAATAACCTTATGAAGTGGTTACTACTTTTATTCTTATTTTATGTGATGAGGAAACCAAGAGAGGTTAAGTAATTTTCCTTTGGTCTCACAGCTGTTAAATGACAGAGCTGGAAGTTGAACTCCATTAGACTGGCTCTAAAACATGCTTGGTTAAACATTGCAATATGCAGTCTCACTTTTTTGTTAGCTAAACAATTTTACAAGTGCACAAATCTGTGAACATGATACAGATACCAGTGGAGGCTCACAATCTCTCTGAAAGTCCTAATAATACAGCAGAAAAATTTGGGAAATGTTGATGAGCATTAGGTTTTCTGTATCTTTAAACAATCTACTTATACTCTTCAGATTGAAGATAGACATATTAAAACTGTCTACAAAATAGTAATACACGTAAGTGAGGAAATAATGAACTAAGAAAAAATAAGGTGAACTGAGAGCCAGTTAGCCACCATGCTGCACACCTGCTGGGCTGTGAGGCCAGAATCTGAGGCTAGCAAGGCATCCTGAGAATGGCCCCTTGATTCTTGTGCTCTAGGCATCTGGGAGACTGTTTTCAGAAGAGATGGATCATGGACTTGTCTGGGGTTGGGTTTCATAGCAGTAAATACAAAAAAGGAAACATGATGAATTTCACAACTCACGTCACCTATAGGATGAAAAGCAAAGCTAGTAACTTACGAGAAATACATCTGTTGTTGGAACTGGAAATGAAAAAAACAAACAGAACATTCTCCAGTGGTTGCTCACAGGGAGAACTTTGTGACTTATTATGAAAAATATTCCCAACAACATCTGAGTGGCAAAAAAAAAGGAATGTCATAGGACAAGGCTCATGACATGACAGCTAAAAGTAATCCAGCGAAAGTACTGACCTCATATGAGGTCTCCAGGCACGATATTCCCATGATCCAGGCTTATCCGTTCTTGCACCCATTACTCCTAGGTCCCATCTAGAAGCATAAGGAGCTT
This sequence comes from Trachypithecus francoisi, assembly GCF_009764315.1. Taxonomy (NCBI): domain Eukaryota; kingdom Metazoa; phylum Chordata; class Mammalia; order Primates; family Cercopithecidae; genus Trachypithecus; species Trachypithecus francoisi. Next base: position 14,570,751 of record NW_022681458.1, read on the forward strand.
AAATTTTTTGACTCATTTGTTTATTTTATTTAGCATGCCCAAATGTAGTGAGTAATTAGGATGTGTGTGTGTGTGTGTGTGTGTGTGTGTGTGTGTGTGTTTGTGGTGGGGGAGGGAAAAGAAACCAGGACTTAATAATCAGTTCTAATGTATCTACAGTTTATATAATGTGAGACACTTCTGCAGGATCTGCACTTCTGTTTTGCATAAACACAAAATTAGGTCTAGCGATATTAGGAAATATATAATTATTAGGAGTGTAGTGGCAGTGAGAACCGTAGAAAGCTAGAAATAGTGGCAGACTAACACTGGCCTGGATTGACCCTTGCTGTATGGTAAGCTCAAAAGGAAGTAATTGAACACATTTTTTCAGTCATTTATTTATTTCATGATCAGTCATATTTGGTATCATGACAGATGGTGGCAGAGTTCTGCTGAAATAGAGTCAGCTTTGAATAAGACAATGTGTGAAAACTCAGTAGCTCCTCCTACAATAAATTCATTAATATTCAACAATTGCATTTAGCTTGTGGTTGAATGTGTTAGTGTTTGGGGTTCAAGCCTCATTACAGATATGAACACTTCTATAAAGCAGCACCAGGTTAAGCTGTGATAAAGGAATCTAAAGACTATTGACACTATTGAGTAAGTGCCTAGAATAATATTCTTAAAGAAAAACTGCTTTCTCCCCCATTACAGTTGTATTTTAAATCGGAGTTTATCTTTTTCTGTGTAATCTAATTATTTTTATCATTTTATAATTAAAATGATAGACTAACAAATTTTAGTAGAATTATTATCCTAAAGTTACCAGTTTTCAGCTTCTATAAGTCTCCGTTCCCTAGTTTGATTTCCACTTTGGAAGGGCAACGTCATAGTTTTGAAAGGAGGAGACATATTTTATGTAATTATAGAGGATGAGTATTTTTATTCTTTCTTTTTTTGAGACGGAGTCTTATTCTGTTGCCCAGGCTGGAGTGCAGTAACATGATCTCGGCTCACTGCAACCTCTGCTTCCCAGGTTCAAGCGATTCTCCTGCCTCAGCCTCTGGAGTAGCTGGGATTACAGGCACCTGCCACCACGCCCGGCTAATTTTTTTTTTTTTTTTTTTGTATTCTTAGTAGAAACAGGGTTTCACCATGTTGGCCAGACTAATCTCGAACTCCTGACCTCAGGTGATCCACCCACCTTGGCCTCCTAAAGTGCTGGGATTGCAGGCTTGAACCACCACGCCCGGCCCCCTGCGTTCTTTAGAAATAATAAAATGTCAAAGAATTGCAGAGTACATTGGATATGGTTTGGCTCTCATCTGGAATGAGATTTGGCTCCCCCCAAATCTCACCTGGAATTGTAATCCCCATGTGTCAGGGGTGGGGCCTGGTGGTAGGTGATTGGGTCAAGTGGCAAACTTCCCTCTTGCTGTTTTCGTGATAACGAGTGAGTTCTCATGAGCTGTGTTTTTTTTTTAAAAGTGTGTGGCACTTCCCAGTTTGCTCTCTCTTTCTCTAGTAAGAAGAGATCCACCGTGGTAAGAACTGCTGACTTCCCCTTTGCTTCTGCCATGACTGTAAGTTTCCCGAAGGCTCCCAGTCATGCTTCCTGTTATGCCTGCAGAACTGTGAGTCAATTAAACATTTTTACTTTATAAATTACCCAGTCTTGGGTAGTTCTTTATAGCAGTGTAGAAATGGACTAATAAAACATGTATGTTTAATGTCTCCCAAGTACAGGGTTTTTTTTTTGTTGTTGTTATTCTTCGTGTCGCATTTGGTTGCTATAGGTAGAGTATGAATCACATAATGGATTTGTTCTCCTATCCAAATCATATACCTTTGGACTATGAACCTTTGCAAGGGGGTGAAACATTTTATTGCAGTAACCATCAGCACAACAAAATTCTGAATTGCAGATCACTGTTTTGTTGGAAACATCTGACTCATTGATTTTGATTACTTTTAAATCTACTCTCAGAATCAACTGAAATCCTAAATCCTCTACACATTCTTTCTTAACTCCTTTCCCTTTGATTAAATGCTTTAATCTTCCATTCTTACAGCATCTCTCAATTTCTACGCTGTATTATAGTTACCAGTGCCTGGGTCTCACTGTTCCTGTTGGATTGTTTTCCTTTCAAAGGCAAGATAAATGTCGATTCAACTCTGACTTTCTCAAAGATCTAGCTAAGTATCGCCTAAAAAGTTAGTGTTCAATGGATGTTTGTTGAGTGAATATGTAAGAGTTGACCAATGTAGATAATATAAGATAATGAATGAGAAAAAGGGATTCGGCTCTTAATGGCGTATCTATTGGAGAATTGGCTTAATATCATACATGGTGTATGGCGGAAGCTACTGAAACACACGATAGGTGACCCAGATGTCAGTTGTCCCTTTATCATCCTCTTGAAACTATCTGTCTATGTTCTCCCCCATTCTAGTAAGAGAGAAGCAAGCATTGGTTAGCGTAGAATCTACTGAAGATCTGCTAGGAGAAGCAGAGGAGTGAGTTGTCTCATAAAAAAATTTAGAACTTAGTAAAGTTCATATAGTGGCCTTTTCTTTTTTTTCGTTCCTGGGTTCTTTTTGTCTTGTTTCATCTTTCCTTCTGTAAAGCACTCAGATTTCCCTAAATGTAATCTCCTGCTCTCAAATATTTCTCAAATTTTACAAATCCCTCATCTTTATTAGATGTAGAATTTGCCTCTCCTAACTTATTACAATGCTTGCAAAATGCCCTGTGCTTAGCACCCTCCCACCTCCTTAAAATGTGTTGGGGAATTATATTCATTCAATAATTCAATGCCACCCTCATTTGTTTTTAATTTTTTCCATAAGTTATTGGGGGTACAGGTGGTATTTGGTTACATGAGTAAATTCTTTAATGGTGGTTTGGGAGATCCTGGTGCAACCTGATCAGTATACACTGCACCATATATGTTGTCTTTTATCCCTCACCTCCCCCTTCCAATCTTCACCCCCAAGTCCCCAAAGTCCACTGTATCATTCTTATGCCTTTGCGTTCTCATAGCGTAGCTCCCACATGTCAGTGAGAACATGTGATGTTTGGTTTTCCATTCCTGAGTTACAAAGTCACCTTTATTTAAATGATTAAATGTTGTTAACAATTAATGCATTAACAAACATTAATATTATCAGATAATATGGCTGTCCTAGATATGGCAGATGGAGAAGTTCTGTAGTATACACAGAATTATAGCCATTTCTTTGTTTGGGAAAGTTAAAAAAAACTAAGCCCTAGAACAATATGAGCTATGGCCCATCTCAGGAATCTGTCACTTTTCTGGGCCTAACTGGAAATAATTAGGGAGTTCCTGAATCTGTATGGATCATCATTTTAGACTGCGCAAACACGCCTCCACGTGTTTGCTGATGGCCAATGGGAAAAGTTGCCCAAACGTTGCTCAAGGAGAATAGAGAATGTAGTGAACCCCTAAAGCTATTTTAAGTAGGATTTTGTAGGGCAAAATTGAGAACATTTTATTGTTGTTTTCAGTACTCCTGGGACTCTCCTCTTTTCATACTTTTGTCATAAAATATCCCTACCCTTCTACTTACTGCTGAAATCAATTTAATGCCTCTCAAGACAATTGAATTAGTGTTAACTTGTATAATACTTTGTTAATTTGATGACTATTCAGAACCAGTGATTTGAACACTATTCAGAATTAATGGTTAAACAGACATTATAATTATTATTATTTTAATAAGCAGAGCTGATCTCTCCATTTCTCAGAAGGTTTGTCTTGGTGCAGATGTGCAGAGATTCTACTTTGGTTTCCAACAGACTCTTGTCTTCCCACAAGAAACTGTGGATGAGCCTCTTTTATGGCCAAGTCTGCCTTTCTCCTTCAGCTTTTCCTGCCTTAATTCTCTTCTTATACGTAGACAATTTTAGACCATCAAGATTTGAATAGCCTAGAAGAAGGAAAAAGATTCCAGTTGCCTTTGGTCAGGGAACTGACCATGTGGTTGTAATAGAGATTGGTCGATGAAGTTCCTTGCACACTGTCTGAAACAAAAGCAGCCAAAGGGATGAACCAAGAGTTTCCACTGTTGGAAAACTCTTTCTACGAATCTAGTTACTGCAGAGATCCCCTTGGCTTTATTTTAGGAAATGATCCAATAAGTTGGTAGCCATAGAATGGTTAAAAGAGAGCAGGCTGACTAAGGGTAGATAATCAGAGGGCAGCCAAGCTTTTAGAAGTATCCTTGCAGCTGTAAGAGATGCCTCTGCATAAGAACCACACAGTTCTGAAAAATTACAACTGAGTGATTTGCCTAATGCATGAAGTAAAATGGAAGAGCTGCACCCCAGTCCCCCAAAAAGAAACACACAGAAGCTATAGACCAGGGGTTACTTTTTGGAATTTTCTGTCCTTTCTATGGAGTTTCTCCATGAGTTTTTTCATTTAGTACTATTACTGTTCCACTTTATAAACTTAGCTTGGAGGCAAATAAATTTCCATTATAGGGCCTAGAGTTAAATCCATTTTATCTTTTACAAGAACTTAACTGTTAAAGACATTCCAAGAAAACTAAAATAAGTGTTACAAACCCATTTTACCACACTGCCTTATGGATAACCAGAATGAATGTCATCTTCAAATATGAAGGACAGACCCTTCTCTATTTTAAGAAAGAAATATTTGAAAGTAATTTATACTCAAATTATTTCAACATGAATGTCAGCTGCATTTAGTCTGCATTGCTGAAAAGGTGAATAAAGACAGCTGCTAAACCACTCTGGTTGTTTTTAGAAATATTTCTGTTATTAGGTCAATGGAAGCAAATTGAGACACCTTTGTTTCCTTTTATTTATTTTATTTTATTTATTTTGAGACAGAGTTTGGCTCTTGTTCCCCAGGCTATAGTGCAATGACGCAATCTCAGCTCACTGCAACCTCCGCCTCCCAGGTTCAAGCAATTCTCCTGCCTCAGTCTCCCAAGTAGCTGGGATTATACGTGTCCACCACCATGCTGAGCTAATTTTTGTATTTTTAGTAGAGACGGGGTTTCACCATGTTGGCCAGGCTGGTCTCGAACTCCTGATCTCAGGTAATCCACCTGCCTCGGCCTCCTAAAGTGCTGGGATTAAAGGCATGAACCACCATGCCTGGGTTATTTATTTATTTATTTATTTATTGAGACAGAGTCTCACTCTGTTGCCCAGGTTGGAGTGCAGTGGTGTGATCTCGGCTCACTGCAACCTGTGTCTCCCGGGTTAAAGCGATTCTCACTTCTCAGCCTCCCAAGTAGCTGGGATTACAAGTCCATGCCACTACACCTGGCTTATTTTTGTATTTTTTGTAGAGAAGGGGTTTTGCCGTGTTAGCCAGTCTGGTCTCAGAGCCAAAGAGAAGAGCATTACAGAGGACATGATGGCATGATGGATTAGTACATGCCTGGGTCCAGTCTAATAGTCTCTGAAACATCTTCAGTGTTGGCAGGGTTGACAGTGAGTGGACGGTTTGGATGTGCTTGCAGCACAGGGTGACAGTGTCACCAAAATGTTCTCGAAACTGGAGTCCTTGTCGTCAGTGTCCATACAGAGGCCAATGCCTAAACCGTGTATGACGTCTGAGCCTCCAGCTCCCTTTTCTGAGGACAGACTGCAGCAGGCACAGGAGGGGAGGTTGGTTGGAAGAGCTGAGGCAGAGCTCAAGTTTCTTGTACTGCATTTGTCCTTAAAGCCACACTCCTCACAAGACATTCCTTAACTTCTTGTCTCCATGCAGGACCTTAGGTACACAGAATCAAACTGACTCAGTCAATCATCTTCCCTGATACCAACACAACGTCATTTCTGTTCAAATAATAACTCCATGGCTGCTGTTCTCTCCTTTTGTCTCTTTTTCCGGTTTCCACCTCTTTCTGTGCATTAGCACCTAATCTGAACATTTAACTATCTATCTCCTATCGAGGACTTAATATACATATATTCCAAAACATATAAAGTATTGCTTAGTGTATAATTTTAGAATTCACAAAAACACATTATTTGGTATGAACTATACATACTGCACCTTTTTCAAATCATTTACCCTTATGTTTTTGACATTTATAGTGACAAATGTACCTTGTTTCTTTTCACTGCAGTATAGTATTCCATGGCACAGTTATATCACAATTTTATTATTCCTCCACTACCCAGCATTTAGATTGTTTCCCAATTTTTGTTACTATAAGTTTTACAGCATGAACAATACTCTAACAAGCAACTGTGTACATGTTTCCTGTTAATTTGTGCTGTGTTTTCTCTAGAGTAAATGGCAAGCATGAGGATTTCTGAGTTTTGAGGCGTATGTATTTTCAAATTTGTTTTTCAGAATGGCTGTGTCAACCTTTTTTCCTACCTGGAGTACAGGACAATACTCCAATAAATTTGCGTGCCAACCACAGTCATCTCTGATGACTGGTTATGATATTATGTTATGATGTGGTTATGATATTATCTAAGGGTGGGTAGTTTGAGGTTCTTGACAAAGCCTTTCCATAGGATTAAGCTTGATCACTGGGGAAGCATTTCTAGGTGACCACGTGAAAGACAAAGACAGAAATGACCATGGAATCAGCCACCACCTAGTGCTGTATTTGTCGGTGTGTTGGTGTTATTAGGAAGCTGATGGAATTTGACACATCACGTTATGCACTGACTTCACACCAACTCTTAGGCCCCAACTTATGGCCTAGCCACTCCTTTCAATCTGCTGGCAGCCAAACAGGATACTCTGGGGTCGGCAACTTGCTGAAGTGAGCATCCACCTCTGCCAGCAGGCTTGAATTAAGCAGCTACATAGAAAACAGCTGTGAAAGATTCATCAGTCACAGGATGTCTATTATTGGAATTAAAACACCTTCTAACGGTGGCATAGATTTGCATTGATTGCTCTAGGCTGCGAGTAGCACCCTGCATTTCCTGCTTACTCTGCACGGCTTCTCTGCCTTTGGACTGAAAGCTCAGATGTGTGGGCTGATTTCTTTTCTTTCTTGGAGCCTACTTCTGTAGTGCAGAGACAATGGGGTGTTAAATGGAATATGGGTATTTCAGGTGATGTGATTGGTGTGCAGCCATTAAACTTGATATTATTGCAAACAATTCTTTGACAATTAAAAATGGGAACATATGATTTGACAACGACATTTTATGCTAATTCAGAGTGTCAGAGGCAAGCTGGGACCTGCTGTTTGGCACTGAAATATGGTATATGGAAACAAGCGAAGGCTATGTCTGAAATCAGGACTTTGGAAAATAGGGATGGTGGCTGTATTTACATAATTGTCTCTCATATCATTGCTCCGTGTCCTTGCATAGCTGAATGAGGGGTTGTAGTTTATATTGAGGACAGTTTTATTAGAAGGATTTTTCTCTTGTTTATGAAGTATGTTATGACAGTCTTTTGGGGTCTTCTCAAAGTGCTCTAAATTTCATGACAAATAATAATGATTGATAATTTGTTATTGATAATTATATCAACTGTTATTATAATTTATAATTTTTCTCTTGCTACTGTAATTGATAATTGTTCAGTTGCTATTGTAATTAATAATTTGTTGAACATGCATCTGACATAGCGTTAAATACTTTATATAAAATGTCAATGAATCCTTACAAAGATTTAAATTCTGAATATGATTATGTCCATTTTCAAAACATGACATCTACATAAACAATTTAAATTGATTTATTTGCACAAAGGTGTCCAGTATTAAAATGTTCCTGGAAGCATGAATTTGTCAGGCCCATCCGAGGGGGAGGTAAAAATGCCAGGAGCTAAAATTCACCTGGCATTACCAAAGACGAACTTCTCTCCAGCTTCACATAGTCTTTCCTCAGCTTCTGTGCAGCTTCCCTTTGTGCGGTCTACTTTTATACTGTTACCTTAGGTCACTTGCATGTCACCTTCAGACTTTCATTTTTCATGTGGTCAGTGAATATTTTAAACTATAATATGGCAGTGCCAAATACATGCTTATTGTTCAATTTCAGGAGAATTGGAAGTTTTGTCCATATAGCAGCGTCTATTTGTGTAACTTAAAATATTTTCTTCATTTTTAAAATGAAAATAATACTTTTAAAAATGCAAGTTCAATTACTTAATAATAATGAAAGAAAATTTCCTAGTATGGTCATTAAGACAAGAATGGGAGTCACTAGTCTGAATTGAGGGTTCAATGGATAAATGCATGGTTTACTGAAATTACATTTACATGTATTTCTGCATTTAAAATTATAATGTGTAGGTTCTTGTTTTATTCAGAAAAAGTAGAAAACACATGTTTTTTGCATCGTAGTACTTTCCTCTCCTAGGAGCCGTTTCCCACTAAGAAGATCTCTCTTGCGCCCCAAAGCTTTGTCCTTTCTGGGAAAGTTGCTTTCAGCCCACTTGTTGCTTTACTGGAGCCTCAAGGCTAAACAATAGGACAAAACATACCATGCAGGAAGAAGCCCTAAGACTGGATGCAGGAAATACCAAACCAAGGAGTAGAGCAATGGACAGAGCATAACTGCCATCGCATTAATAAAGGGACTTAAATGTTGATTTGTGAAATATGGCAAATCCCCAAACATTCTTTGATATAAGTTAGGGTGTAAGTGCATAACACAAAACATAGTTTCTTGATTTTTTTTTTTTTTTTTTTTTTGAGACAGGGTCTTACTCTGTCACCCAGGCTGGAGTACAATGGCATGATCTCAGCTTACTGCAGTCTCAACATCCCAGGCTCAGGTGATCCTCCTAGTAGCTAGGACCACAGAGGGATGCCATCAAACCCAGCTAATTTGTGTGTGTGTGTGCATTTTGTAAAGACAGGGTTTTGCCATGTTGCCAAGGCTGATCTCAAACTCCTGAGCTCACGTGATCCTCCTACCTTGGCTTCCCAATGTGCTGGGATTACAGGTGTGAGCCACCATGCCTGGTCGTTTTTTGAATTATTTTTGATGCTTCTCTTTCTCTTACCTTATATCTAATTTTATACAAAAAAACTTTGAAATATAACTGCTTTTATCAAATATAATTGCTTCTTATCACCTCTACTGTTAAAGTGGTCCCAGTCACCATCACCTCTCATCTGAATGACGGAAACAGCCTATTTCATCCTTGCCTCTTGCGGTCACATCAGCCAGAGTGAATCTTTCCAAAAGGAGTTGGGTTCTGTTCCTCTGCTTGAAAGCTTCAAGTGGCCACTCTTCTTACTCAGTCAAAGGCATTGAAATGGCTTGTGGGTCTATATATGCTGTGGGTCCTATATATGCTACCCCCCACTGCCCTCTGTCCTCTCTGACCTCTTTTCTCACTACCCTCCCCAGCTCCCCAACCCTGACCACTGCTAGGACACTAGTCTCTCTGTTCCCCCTTAAAAGAGTCAGTCACATACTGCCTTTACACAGGCTGTCCCTAGATGTCCACATGACTGTCTTCCTTACTGTTTTTACATCTCTGCTCAATATGAATGCTTAAATGAAGTCTACCCTGACCACTCTTTAAAAAATAACACTTTTAAAACAACTGTTTAAAATACTCTATAAAAAATAACTACCCTGACTACTCTTTAAAATATAATAATTTAAAAAAAAATAACAATTTTTAAAAGAGTGGTCAGTGTAGTTATTTTTTAAAGTGGTCAAGATAAACTTAATTTAGGCAGTCATTTGCAGTGTCCTTAAAAATACAAACTAAGTATCATTACAAACAAGATGTAAATAAAAATATTTAAAAATATGTCCCTGTCAAAAAGATAAGTAAATATCTTTAAAATAAGGTATTTAAGAAATGAATAGAAATTGAATATGCAAATAACTATGCACATATGTTTGAGTTTGGGACATAATAGAAATTAAAATCAGTTGGACTGTGTGTGGTATTTCCCCTAAATGTTTTTTTAATAATTTTTGAATTTTTTGGTAAGTTGCCTGCTTTTTAATTTCTGGAACCAAAAGCAATACATGCTGTTTCTTAATAAAAAAAATAATTTTTTAAGAATAATGTTACATTTACAGAAAAGTTGCAAAGATAGTACACAGAGTTCTCATAGGCCCTACACCAATTTCCCCTAATTTAACATCTTAAATTAATATGATATATTTATCACAACCAATGAGCAAATATTTTTACGTCATTATTAACCAAAACGTCTATACTTTATTCAGATTTGTCAATTTTTACCAAGGCTCTTTTTTTTCTGTTCTGGGATCTGCTATAAGACACCACATTACATTTCATCTTCGCCTCCCTGGGTTCTTCTTGACTATGAATACGTCTCAGACTCTCCCGATTTTTGATGTCCTTGAGAATTTTGAGGCATATACTGGTGGGTGGTTTTGTAGAGTGTCTCACCATTGGGATTTGTCCGATGTTTTTTCTCAAAATCAGGCTGCGATAATATGCTTACAGAGTGAAAACCACAGAGGCAAAGTTCCATCTCATCTCATCCTACCAAGGACACACCCTATCAACATGACTTATCATGGCTTATGTTGTCCTTGATCACCTGGCTGAGGTAGTGTGTGTCAGATTTCTCCACTGTAAAATTACTCTTTATTTTGTTGTTTTTACTTTCTAAGCTGTATTTTTTCAAAAACATGGCATTGTAATCAGCTCACACTGGTAGAGTGGGGAGTTATGCTTCTTCTCCTTGAGTACAGAGTATCTACCTAACTTGTTTGAAATTCCTTTGCATAGGAGATTGTCTCTTTTCTCCTATTTATTTAGTCATATATTTACATCAGTATGGACTCACCCCTATATATATTATACTTTGCGTTATAATCCAATACTATGGTATTTATTTGTTGTTCAAATTGTTCCAGCTTTGGCTATTGGGAGTTCTTTCAGTTGTCTTCTGTATCCCTTTGAGATATGCAGCCATTGTGCATGAGTGCGTGTTGGCATGTTTAACACTTTCTTACTTTCTGGCACAACAAAATGTTCCAGGTTTGTCATATATATTCCTTGCTCCAGTCCTAGAGTCAGCCATTTCTCTGAGGACCTTCGGTTCTTTAATGGACGATGAGATAGATCACCATCTAGGTTGTGAATATGCTTGTTGATACTGGGGTATCATTGCTTTTAGGCCCACTCATCTTCAAAGCAAAAGCATGTACCAGCCACTCTTTTTGAACATTGTCCTTACAGACCAAGTCCTTACTCTATTTTAGTCACTATAGGGGAAATGTATCCCCTGATTAAATCCTATTGACTCTGTTTAATTATTTATACATGTATGCATGCATGCATTTAAGAAAATATAAGTGAATCAACATTAGTTCACAAGTGAAAAAAATAGCATCCATGGTGATTTCACTTCCCTGAGGGTGAAACTTACTGGAGAGGTCAGCAGCGTCAATCTCAAGTGGAAAGCACAGGCCTGTCATTTGCAGTGCCCTTAGAAATAAAAACTTAATATCATTACAAACAAGTTATAAACCAAAATCTCCTTTAAAAATCTGTCCCTGCCAAAAGGATAAGTAAATATCTTTTAAATAAGGTACTTAAGAAATAAATACAAATTGAATATGCCAATAACTATGTATATTTGTTTGAGGTTGGGGCATAATAGAAACTCAAATCTGTTGGGTTATAGTATTTCCCTTAAATATTTTTTTAAAATAATTTTTGGATTTTTTTGATAAGTCACGTTTTTAATTTCTGAAACCATAAGTAACACATGCTGTTTCTTAATAGTTTTTTTGTGCATTGCAACCTTAAAGAAATATCTGTTTCAATACCTATAGATTAATGACATTTTAAATGACTGCATATATCCCTGTGTATCATATAGTATCATAACTAATCAAATCACTATTAATGGACATTTATGCTGTTTTTCACAATGTACTCAACAATACCTCACTGGAGAACCTTGACTATTATTTGCCTAAGTATTTTTTAAAGGGCAGATTCCTACAAATGAAATTTCTGTGACAATGTAGGTAGGTAAAAGTTTTTATTCAGTTTCCTAAAGTGCTCTCCAGAAACAAACCAAATTGAGATATGTATCAGCCATTCATGAACGTGACCAATCCTTCACATGTGTGCTAATTCTGTTTTCTAATGCATACTAATTCTTTACATTTTTGCAAATCTGAATTTTAGCTTTCTTTATTATTAGTGAGCATATTTTCAGAATGTGTTGGCTATTTGCACTTCCTTGGTGAATTGCCTCTACAACTTCCTATGCTATTTTTATATTGTGATTGCTAGCTAGATTTCTTTTCTTACTGACATGTAAGAATTAATTGTATATTAAAGATAGCAATACTCTGTCTTAAGTAGCCAGTGCTTTTCTAGGGTGTCATTTGATTTTTGACTTTCTGTATTTTTTTCTTTCCTTTCCTACAAAGCTTTTCATTTTACTCTACTCAATCTTTCCTTTATGACTTGTAATATTGGAATCATGGTAAAAAAATGAAAAAAAGAAAAATTCTGTCTTAGTTCATTACTAAGATTAAGAATGTTGATTAAAAACATGTGTTTATGCTTTGGAGCATATTTTTAATTGTTACAAATTTTAAAATGTAAACTGTTTTCAGGAAACCTCTTAATCTACTTATGTATTGCTTAAAGAGGATTAAAAAGTGCTTTGTATTTTTTATCCTCTTAAAATTATTTATTTCATATCAATGTAGATGTTTAAAAACAATTACACACTGACTGTATGAACATAAGTATTTTGTTCTTAATATTTTTTTCCATCAGAAGAAACTGAATTATCCATTTCTGTCATTGAAAAAAATGGGCAGTTTTTAAAAGAGGCAAAATTAATATTTCATTAAATGGGAAAATTTCTGTATTCAATTCACTTTGTTGAGATGAATAGAATTATACATTATTGCTGGCAAAGAAAAGATCAAGATGATGTTATGTAAATTTACATTAGTACTTAACAGTTGCTGTAGAATGAATCCAACAGACTTATTTGTATTTCTTAGTGACTTTATATTAGATTCTTCAGTTTTTGTTGAAAGGCATAGTCCAAGTGTTACAGATTAATGGGCACCCTGAACCTAGAATTCCATGTTTCTTCTTCCTTATCTCTTATGTGGAAGGACAGAGGAGATCAGGTATCTACAAGAATTGTCTATTTCTTAAATCCCTACCCCAAAAACATGTTTTCTAGTGAAAGGACAGGAATGGTGCATAGAACTTTTAGGGAAGTGGGCCAAAGAAGGCTGAGAATTAGTGAACAGTCATGATGTAGGGCTGAGCACTCTACCTGTGTGAGCTCTCCTTGCTCCCTGAGCTCTGCTGGGTCCCTGAGTCTGGCCAGTGTCATTGGGTGGCACTCAGCTACTGCCACGGGGCACGCTAGCAGAGCACCAGCTAGCGGCAACTGGTGACCTGGCTTCTTGGAGCCTTCACTGGAAAATAAATTGAGCACACAATGGGCAACCTTTTAAATTCCATTCCAAATAATTATATTTACAGAGTGGAGATAGAGTGCTCAACAGGATGGGGCTGAAGAGCCCTGAATTAGCCACATTGATCCACGCAAGTGATGGATATGTTCCCCACTGAAGAGGAAAGCCTCACAGAGTGAAGAGCTTTATCTTCTATTTAAAAACTCTATGGGCAAATCCATCAGGCTATTTGACAGGTAAATTAAGCAGGGTTGCAGCTTCCAGGGAACCCAACTCATATTCTGACCAGGCAGCAACAAATCACAACCCGTTCCATCCACTGGGCTTCCCCTTCAGGAGCTTAACAGGCTCAAAAACCAGCCTCAGAATTTATGCCTCTCAGTCTGCCTTGCCATCCCAGCCAACTCTCTGAGAGTCACCAACAGGTGCTGTCACTTCTCCTGGATGTGGAGGCTATTCCCGGAACAGGCAGGCTTTTCTTCTTGCACAACTCACCCCAAGGGTAATTCATTCATTCCCAGGGCTTGGGGGAAGCTGTGGCACTTATGAGGCACAGCTTGGTCACTGGTAGACCATTACAGTGAAGTAAGTGAATTCCTTTCAGGGACAGAGAGAACCAATACTTTCCACTTAGTTTCACTATAATTGGAGAGAAAAACATAACACCAGCCAAGGGATGGGAGGAAGAAAAGAGCTACAGAGGTCACCTTCCTAAAGAGACATACTCTGTTGGCTGCACAAGAGGAATTAAATAAACAAAATCTGTGTCACTTATTTGTTAAACATATAGTGGATTGCATTGCCTGAGATGCAATTGTGAATAATATACTTGTGGCCTTGTCTGCAAGGAATAAAATGCTCATGCCCCATGTGTATGTTTTTAATGTACCAATACATAATTAGATTGCTAATTAAAGACCATGTCCTGGTCACTGCAGATAAATAAACATAAATGATGTATATTTTTTTCCCAGGCCTTCATCCCTTCATGGCTATAGCTTCTTTAGTGTTTTTCTCGAGCTCAGCCCTGCAGACAACACTGCCAACTAATTTCAGCCTTTTTCAGCACTATCAGTGATATATTATTGGACTGATTTCACAGTTGAGGGGATCAATGCTCAATGTCTTTCATTCATTCCTTCTTTCCCTCAACTGATATTGAGTGTCTACTATGTGCCAGGTGCTGTTCTGAGGTCTTACCCTAGAGGTCTGGGGGCCTTCAAAGTCCCTCACCCCCAGGCAATGCCTCTCTTCACAGAAGCTCTTTCCTCCTTGTAGGTCTGCCCCACTCCATGCTGGACATGTAGGCTGAGGCTGGATGGAGGTTCACAGAGCAGGACTCATCACCACACTGAACCCTGTTTCTATAGTGGCAAATGCTATCATGGCTTTGGGTTCCCATTTGAGGAGCAGGACTTGGATGTGATTCCATTGGGCCCTCCCTTTGCTGTGAGGAGCCTGACACGATGTCTTGATAATCTGCTGGATGTTCCACTGGTGCTTAAACTGAGGTGCTGTCTGGCTCTTGCCAGTCCTTGCAGGGGTTTAGTAGCTATCCTCTCACCCTTCAGCTCCATATCACGATCCATCGACCCTTCCTCACCTTCCTGGATGGCCTGCTCACAGAAGGGTCCTGTGTGTGGTCCCCCCAGACTCCCACTCATAAACAAATGTACAGAAACCTAGGGCTCATTCCTGACTCCTCCCTCTCCTGCATCCCATATGCAGTCCACAAAAACTACTGCTTATTTCATCCTCAAAATGGCCCTGTATCTAACCATTCTCTTCATCTCCTGGTCCAAGGTACTGTCATCGCTCCTTGAGCTACTAACATGGCCCCAGACCAATTTCGCTGTAGTCACTCAGGCACCCTCCAGTTTGCTCCCCACCTGCAGCTAGAGTGGCTTTGTTTAAACACAGATCTGAGGACTGTCCTCCTCCTCCTCACCACTCCACCATGCTTCAACTCTTTAGTACCTTTCTCTTCTCCTTAAGATAAAAACGAAACTCCTTAACTTTGTTTCCTTCGGTCAGTCTACCTTTTTGTTGTTGCTGGTGTTGTTTTATTTTTTAAATAAATAATAATGGAATACTTGTAGATTTATAGAAAAATTTCACTTATAGTACAGATGACTCCTGGATACCCCTTGCCCAGTTAACATCTTAAATTACTCAGGATTGCATTTGTCAAAACAAACAAATTAGCATTGGTGCATTACTAATAACTGAACTCCAGACATTGTTAGGACTTCACCACATTGCCGTTAGCCTAATTTGGTTTTTGATCCAGGGGACTATAGTATTTAATGTTTGATCTGGGATTTTTTTTTTTTTTTTTTTTTTTCAGTAAAAGGGCCCTCTTAATAATTACCAGGGACAGCAGATATGGATGGGAACTACCCCAGGTCACTTTACCTAGAGTGCAGGAGGACGACACTCCTCTGCCTTCAACTCCCCCCACATTCTCAGTGCTCCAGACATGCCAACCTTCTTTCACTCTTGCTACTCATTTTCCCTTCACATGAGCTCTTCCCATTCATCTTCTCCTGGCCAATGGCTATGGACACATTCTCACAAATCTTCCCTGACCTCCAGAACTAGGTCAAATGACTGTTTTCACTTTTTTTTTTTTTTTAATGTAGTATTGCACTCTTCCTTTCCTCTCCTTCCTTCCCTTCTCCCTCCCCTCCCCTCTCCTCCCCTCCCCTACCTCCCCTTCCCCTCCCCTCCCTTCCCCTACCTCCCCTTCCCCTTCCCCTTCCACTTCTGCTTCCCCTTCCCCTTCCCTTCCCTTCCCTTCCCTTCCCTTCCCTTCCCTTCCCTTTTCTTCCCTTCCCTTCCCTTTTTCCTTTCCTTTTTCCATTCTGTTCCATTCCATTGCAGTTGTACTGAGTTCTGTGAGGTTATTTGATTGAATTCTACCTTCCTTATGAGCCTGTAATCTCCATGAGGGAAGGGGCAATGTTTCATTTTTCCATCCTTTGTCTCCTCTGTGCCAAGAACACAGAGTGAGTATTGATATGAATAATTCTTTGTTGAATACCTGAGAAAATGTGCCTCTTTGATACTATAGTGCCATTCAGTACATGCCACGGTATTCTCTGAATAGCAGGCTCCACCTGCCTAGCTCCATCCTCTCCCACCAGCCTTCCCTATGCGCTTATATCACTCTAGTGGAAATGTCTAGTTTTCAGACTTTGTCCATGATAGGCATTGGATAGATACATGTTCGATGAATAAATGTCTCTATATATACACTTGTCTTTACACCATGAATTAGTCAGGACTCTTCCAACTGTAAGTGACAAGTCACTATTCAAACTACTTTACCAAAAACGATGTGGAAGGTGGAAGTAAGCAGTGAGTCACATAAAAGGGAAACAGAGGGGCTGGCTAATTTCCATGGTGGCCTTGATCTGGGTACTTAGATAGAGGCCACCAGGAGGCCATCTCACTCCCTCTCTCCCTACTCTGCTTGCTTTTGTGTTGACTCCATGCTCAGGCAGATTGCTCTTGTGTGATGAAAATGACCAGTGGCCATGTCAAGCTCATAAGGTCTTTAGAAGTCAAAGCTCAGAAGATAGTAATGTGTTATGCTATCGATATCAATATCCATCCCCAACAAAAGATTCTGAATTGGCCTTCCTTGGCCAACAGGCCCATCTGTGACTCAATCTCTGTGGCTGGGTAAGTGATTTATGCTAATTGGCCAATGGGAATAACATACTCAGCCTCCTGGAGCGGGAGGCCAGGACATACGATTCATGGTCCTGCTGGATGGAAATGGGACTGGCGAAAAAGTAGAGCTGCTCACTATAATCCCTGGCTTCCAGAAGTCTCACAGTAAGAAATAGATTTCTAGCCTCTCTCTGTTACTTGTTTTCACTATTTAAAATAGTTAAGTTGCACATAGCAATAAACCTTTTCTTTCTGATAAACACCTGTATTGAAGCAGATATTTGATGCAGTATGAATTAATGATTTGTACGCAAAATACCGTCAAGGTTGATTTTCTCTTTTCTTTCAGTTAAAACCAACTTTTAACTTAAAAATTTCTGGTCTTTGGGCTCAGTGTTCCATATTTTACTTGGCATATTTTCTGGAAGTGGAAAAGAAAGTTAAACTACTTCTCTAGCATCCCTTTGGAGTAAATTTATTTTCAAAACATTATTTAAGAAGAAGTTTTTAAAAAAATAATATAACAAGCTGAGAAATTCTTCTGTTTTCCAGATTAATCATAGAATGACATGCTGTGATTATTTTAATATTCTGGTTAATTTAGAGTTACCCAAAATACCCTTCATTAATATTTTACAAAAATAAGGCCTGAAATTATTTAATCTTTACTATGTAATTTCAGAGAGGCTTCAGACACATTTAGATTATTTGGTTTGAGCACCACAGTCAGGCAACTGTGAAAAAAGTGTGTATTTGTTTGTTCGTTTGTTTAGGTCAGGAGCCAGCAAATGTTTTCTACGAAGGACCAGGTAATAAATATTTCAGACTTTGTAGGTCACGTGTTCTCTACCTTTACTCAAAAGGGTGGCAGGCTGGGCACAGTTGCTCCTACCTGTAATCCCAGCACTTTGGGAAGCCAAGGTGGGCGGATCACTTGAGGGCAGGAGTCCGAGACCAGCCTGACCAACATGGTGAAACCCCATCTCTACTAAAAATACAAAAAAATTAGCCAGGCATGGTGGCACATGCCTGTCGTCCCAGCTACTCGGGAGGCTGAGGCAGGAGAATTGCTTGAACCTGGGAGACAGAGGTTGCAGTGAGCCGAGATTGCGCCACTGCACTCCAGCCTGGGAGACAGAGTGAGACTCCATCTCAGAAAAAAAAAAAAAAAAAAAAGGTGGCAAAGCAGCCACAGACAATAAACAAATGAACTGTGTGCAGCTGTGTCCTAATAAAATTTTGTTTATAGATACAGGCAACAGGTACTTTTGGCCTGGGCCGTAGTTTGCAGACCTCTTGTTTAGATTCTGCATACACAGAATTTATGGTTGTTATCTTGTGGTCATAATCAAATGTTGCTTGGGTGTTTGCAGTATACTCTTTTAGCATGGTTTAAGGAAGAGAGTCTTGAAGAAGAAATCACACACTTAAAGGGTTCTGGATCTATATGTTGACTATAGTCCAATTACTTCATCCCTCTAAGCCTTTATTTCCCAAACCATAAATAGGGCCATTGAAAACTGTTCTACCAATCTTAGAGTTATTTGGTGAATCAAATAAAGAAATGTATGAGAAAAGGAATTGAATACATAGTTATTTTCCACCATAAAGTACAATTGATTTAATTTTATGGCACAGCAATTGTCAAAATATTTGAGGAAAAGAGAAAAACCATCTGAAAAAAATAATATGAGTTAAGAACCCTGTAAGAAACAGATGAACAACACACATATTAAGATTTTTTTTTTTTTTTTGAGACGGAGTCTTGCTCTGTCACCAGGCTGGAGTACGGTGGTGCAATCTCGGCTCACTGCCACCTCTGCCGCCCAGGTTCAAGTGATTTTCCTGCCTCAGCCTCCCAAGTAGCTGGGACTACAGGCACCCACCACCATGCCTGGCTGATTTTTGTATTTTTAGTGGAGACGAGGTTTCACCATGTTGGTCAGGATGTTCTTGATCTCCTGACTTCGCAGTCTGCCCACCTCTTCCTCCCAAAGTACTGGGATTACAGGCGTGAGCCACTGCACCCAGCCTTAAGGTCATTTTTGTAGGGTTTTACACAAGGACTATTTAGAAAGATGTGGACAAAATATGAGGAAGTTACAAGGGTAGTGCAGTAATGTGGGAGAAGCAGCCTCAGAACTTATTGACCTGAGACCCAGAAGGAGGAAGGAATGTAGGAAGCTGCCACAAGAACAGCTGTGCCTTTCAGTCCAGGGACACAACTAAAGTGACCCTGGGACACAAATATCCTGCCCACATCCTCCTCCTTCCCTCTTCTCTCCTGGTTGATGCCTCCAACTGGTTGAACCCAACCAGAATCTGTTCCAAGCAGGTGAATGTCCCTGGGCAGAGAACAAGGTGAACAGTAGTTGAGAGGGGACATGAAGGTGCAGACAGAAGCAATTCAAAGTGACATGACACCTATATCTTCTCAGCTAGCCTACACTGGCTTATCGGTGATATTTTGCATGTTGCGTTTTTCTCCTTTTTCTTTGTTGGCATGTTTATTTGTTGTATAGCATCGTTGTAACTAAAGCTCATTGGTAAACTTACAGATTAAAGCAAAGTCCAGAATACTTTGGAACTAAATAAAAATAGCCTATAGAGAAATTAAAACTTGGCTGAAAATAAAAATGGGATAAAATGCTGCCTGCTACTCATTCTTTACCTTCTCATTGAATTGGTGTTTTCTGTTACTATATACTAATATATTTATGCCGAAGTGAAAGGGGAACTCTGATAAAAGTTGTGCTAGGCTATTATAAATGCTTAGCCCAGTGTGTAAAAAAAATTCCAACAAAACAAAACAAAAACTCTCATCAAAACAGAGCAAAAGCTCTCTTAGTTACTAGCAAAAAATTTATCTGTTGAAAATTTGACCAGTGTGCATGTTTAGACTTATTTTATCAAGTCTGTTAAACTAACCCAAACTCAAGTAACTAGCATTTTCAAGTTGCTTTAAAGAACATACTCAAATTTTCAGAGAAAGAAGCTAATTTTTGAAAAGCCTACATTAAAAATGGATTTTGGAAAGCCTGACAACTTCCGTGATATGGTTTAGTATGAGCTCTTGCTCGTTTCTAAGTCTATGCCAGAGTCCAGCATTGGGTTGAAGAAAGGATCTGTCACTTTGGAGGACCCTGCAAACCCAGAGATATTATCAAGCCTTGATTGAAGATGAGAATCATGACTGTGGGCACTGTGAAAACCTGATTAACTAGAACACAGTTCATCTTGATTGAGTGTATGTAACCAAAGCAGGAAAGTGGTCTATTATATTCCAACAATAAAGGAGAAAACAAGAGTACTTCCTGGTCAACTCTCAATTTGCAGAATATTTGAATAACTCGGATCCTACCGTTCCTGAGCATTTTGATTAAAGACAGCTCCTTGCACATGTCTTCTCATTCTTTTCAGCATTTCAGAGGCAGCTCTGATATTTCCAATTCCTGATCATTCTAATGAAAGTAAGGTTGTTATAGACATATAGGTATGCCTATAGGCATATAGGTACATTGTATAGGTATACCCTATACATCTTATTTTAATTTGCAATTGTTCTTAGTTATTTGTTTACTTGATTTTGTGGTTTGTTTGCCCCATTTGATCATAAATTTGTGACTTGTTCTCCATTATATTTCTTATGCTTAGCACAGTGCGTGACACAGAGTGGATGCTCAATATAATATCCTTTGAATGAATGAAACAATGAATATCTAACCCATAGGTAAAGGGACAATAAACCTGGCAGGTTGGTGATACACACGAAGGTAGAGTAATTGTTAGGCTTGCCTGAATGTCTGTCTTAACATAGTCTTGAAAGAAACTGGGCTTTCTTTATTACTGACGTGCTTTCTTCATTATCATAGACAATGGAGGCTGCTGTGAAACGTGGCTTGTGAAAAGAATACATATGTCAAGTTCTAAAATATGCAGTGCTACAAATCATGAGGATTGACGTGTAGACAGAATCTATGTAAATGAATCACTGATCAAAGATAGACTTGTTAGGAAAGCAGACTTTCCATGACACTAGTCTATACATTTCTGAGGTTTTCACTGAATTATTCATTTATAGAAAGTGTTCGTGGGTCTTGGCATTTACTTTTAAGAAAAGTATATAAGAAAGAGATAGTCTTTGGTGATAACTTTTCAAACACACTCTTTTCTTAAGGGTGGGATTTATGACATTTTGGGATAAGACAATTTGACATACATTATTTAAGGAAATGGGTTATTGAATCAAATAGCTGGGTTTCAACTTCAGGTGCTTACTTATTATATAACCTCAGAAAGCCTCAGATTTCTCAATAGTAAAATTGGGAGGATGATATAACAATAGCATGTATCTGATGTGCGTGTGTGTGTGTGTGTGTGTGTGTGTTTGTGCACGCATCACAGAGAGAGCACTGAGATAATCTATGTAAAAGTACTTAGCACATTATTTGGCACATTATTTATTCTCAATTAATGCACTTTTATTTAGATTTAATTACATGAAATTGTTTCCTAAGTTTGCTAAAACAAATCTCTTTGTACGAACATATTTCCCTTAGGTTTATATCTTATTTATTTTTGGTCCTTCCCTAATTTACCCCAAAGTGCAACCACTACCTTCACTCTTTTGGAGACAGAAAGCCACTGTCTCAGAAAATTGAAGACAAAGCACCTCATGTGTGTGCTGGTGGTGGAGTGTAGGTAAGGGATTGATTTAAGGAATGACCCCGTCTGATAAAATCATTGTAGTCTTTTAGATTTGTTGTCATCTTAGGAAACACAGAATCTAGCGCCAGCAGCGGTTGTATGTGTAATAGATTGATAGCAGTATTGGCTATAATCCTTCAGCCAGCCCTGAAACCATTCTTTTTGCCATGCGACTTTGCAGAGCCTCTTATGCAATCGGCAGATTCTCTTATGTTAGACAAGCATCTTGTTTTGAACAAAAGAATGTTACCAGACATGACTCTTTAGAAACCTAAGAAAACTCTTACACATTTCTGCTTCCCTTCTTGCTCCTCTGCCCTCCCATGAGAACATGCACAGAGTTGAGATTTGGGAAGCAGAGATGAGTCTTCCTGGTTGCCCCAGCCTAAGCCAGCCTAGATCAGCCAATTTATGGTCAGTGGCCCCCCAGACTTGGTGAACCCAGCTGAGTCCAGGAGGATGTGCAGCCTCATCCAGTCCAAATTGCTCGTCCTGTGCCAAATAAACACTTGCTGTTTTAAGCCACTGAGTGTTGGGATAGTTGGTTACTTGGCATTATTGTGACAATGTATAACTGATATTGGACATGAGCTGAATAGTTTCATGCATGGACTTCTCTGTGGAATCTCTCTAATGTATAACTAATCATACCATGTTCATACTTAAATGATCCTACTTTAGATAGGCTCTATTTCATCAACCTCATCTTTTCTCCCCCTAGAGCCCCAAAACTATGCTTTTCTTGAAATTGTACTTGTATTTCTGAGCACTGCATATTATCTCAGTCTCAGGCCTTGGTTGAGCTAGTTGGTCAGACTTCTTCCACTCCCAGCAAAGTAGGTTTCTATTAGTCCTTTGGTTCTTATTTTAGGAATCATCTCCTTTGGAAAATCTACTTAACCTTGCTAAGAAAAGGTTGGGTGACTCTCCTTTGGGTGCCCATAACATTCTGGTACTTAAGGTGTTAGCATTATGTCACTTTCCAAGTACTTATTATATATTGACGTTATCACCTCTTTTGGGGCTTTTCTCACTGGACTCCATGTTCTTGGAGGGCCAAGAATATGTGTTTTGGGTTTTGTGAAGCAACTCATCTCTAGCATAAAACTCCGTGTCTGGCACACAGTGTGTCAACTATCAACTAATAGATGTAAAAGAAATGAATGTAGATGTTGAATTCATGGGCAAATGGGGAAAGGATGATAATCGTGAGGGTCCCCTGTCCCAGGATGAAGATAAGTGAAATAAATGGAAAGGAGAATATGAGGTCCATCCATAACTTGGGAATGTTGAAACTACTTAGAATGGTTTCTACACTATAGACCTTTTGTATGAACTTCAAGGAAATATCAACACCAATCCAACTGCTGAAATAAAATTAGAATTGTTGGTTTATAAGTAAGTCACTCTTTCTAAAGAGGGTGATCCAAATAGCATCTGCCAAATAGGCATGTGGACTGGACTTCAATTTCTTCCCTAAGTAAGTTAAATAAAAATTGTAAAAAGACCCTGTTTAGAATTTCTTTTACAAGAGCCGCTTACAATTTTGGGGTATTATTTTAGGCATTGAATATGCACATTTAAAAACAAACAAAATGAAGGGCACAATCTTTTGGCAGTAAAGATAGGTTCCTATGTTACCAGGAGAATTCATGAGCTAGGGATGTAGAAATTTATAATCTCATGGATACAGGATTCTAGACAAGGAGTAAACCTTTTGGATTAGCTAAGCCAGTGTGTGCTGCAAATGAGTGGAACACAGGTTTGACATCTTAGGTCCACTCTTTCTTCCACTCCGGCTCCTTCAGGGTTTTCCTTTGTCTTCCCACTCTTCTGTTTTCTAGAGTATTTAGACCATCAAAATTTAAATTTTAACCCACGGCTTTAGTTTACCTTTCTTCACTTTATAAGTAAAGACAAAAATTCCCCAAAGTCATGATTGCCTGAGTTAACCCAAATGGTAATGCAGAAGGTAAAATCTACTTCTGGAAACTTGTACACCTGGTGATTTTTTCACTGTGATGCCTTCTCTTTGACCCTTTTCCTCACACATTCCATTGGGTTGTACAGAATCTGCATGGCTGGAACGAATACAAATTGAAGGGGAAGTTAAATCCATCTAAACTTTAAAGTGTAGAGATTTAACATCCTTATGTCCTTTGGAACATTATGGTGCATTCGTGGTTCATACAGTCAGCAAACTAAAGGTCGGACTTCAGTTGGTATTCAGCATAGTGTGTCATAACACTGACAGACTATATTTATACAGTGGTGCTGAAAGATTAAAATAAATATATATCAATGTTGATCCTAACAAATGTATACATTGCAGCTGATAGAGTTAATATCAGTGTTTGAGTTTGTAATTGTTTACCCATATGTTGCCAATGGCAGTTTTTCCAAAATATAATAATTTGGCCCTTCATTCTGTAGCTTTTTTTAGAGAACTGAAAAATAACATATTTAATATTGTTAGGCCTTGATTTCTAGACTACATTTGTGAGCGGAAAATAGAGACCTGGCTTTTGATCAGTTCTCCAACCAGTTTTATGAGAATTCCATCTCTACCAGTCTGTCTGGCTGCAATTTTTGCTCCTCCAAGTGCTAAGAAAAAAATTCTTTGTACTCTTTGATTTCTCACAAGAGAAAATGGCATGGACCTAGGGTCTTTGGGTGTTTAGAACAATTTGTTACTCCTACCTCAGCTCTATGCCCACATTTCTCTTGTCCCTTGAGCACTGGGGACTCCAATCTCCTTCCAACAAGATTCAATTCATAATTTTCTTTTCCTTTTTTTTTTTTTTTTTTTTGAGACAGAGTCTTGCTCTCTGTTACCCAGGCTGGAGTGCAGTGACGTGATCTCAGCTCACTGAAACCTCTGCCTCCTGGGTTCAAGCAATTCTCCTGCCTCAGCCTCCCAAGTAGCTGGAATTACAGGCGCCCAACACCACGCCTGGCTAATTTTTGTATTTTTAGTAGAGATGGGGTTTCACCATGTTGGCCAGGCTGGTCTTGAACTCCTGACCTCAGATGATCCACTGCCTCAGCCTCCCGAAGTGTTGGGATTACAAGTGTGAGCCACCACGCCCGGCCTCATAATTTTCTTTGTATTCACATCTCCAAGCGTAATGAAATGGTTCCTATACTTCTGTTAAAAAGAACTTCTGCCATGAGAAGGAATTCTCTCTCTCAGAATGGTGATTCTTTTGGTTCAGCTCCTATGATCTTGTTAGTCCTAAAATGATTGCCTTGCTATATCCGGTTTGGGACTCTTTCAGATGAGGTCGTTGACAAAAGAGCACATCTGGTAGCTATTCAGGGCAGCTCTACTGGATACTGCTACCCATGACACATGTCTGGTGTCTCACAGCTGTGCACGCGTCCTTCCTATCCTCTCTGCATCCTTGCCTCTCCAGGGAACCCTCTTGAGGAGCTGAAAGACAACCTTTGGCTTATCTTGTTTGCATTGAATCTTTAATGGTCAGGGAACGTTCCTCCTTCCAAGCAGCTGAGTGTATTTCATGCAAATTGCACTTCTGGTACCTTTCACTGACCATCAAGAGCTACTGAGATCTGTCTCTGTTCTTCTGTACAGGTGTCTTTTTTTTTTTTTTTTTTTTTTTTAATCCCAGGTGCATTGCCTACATTGATATTTTAATAATGTTACAGATAATGATAAAGACAATACTTAAATTAGATATACATATATGATTGTATGGGAGGGCTCAGTAGGCCAACATAAGGACAGTAACCATTCAGTAGATTCCCCATCTTTAGGTTTATCAAGAGATTTGAAGTTGCTATCTAGGGGACTTACTCATGTTGTCTTTGACAATCTCTTTCTAGACTGTTTTTACAGTCTAACGTCCTACAATTTTCTTCCCTTTTAATTTAATGACTATACTTTATTACTCCCTATATTCAATTGTAGTAGGCATTTTTTTTTTTTTTTTTTTTTTTGCCTTTACTCATGCTGCTCCCACCCTGGGATTCCTGTCCTGGGTTTTCCACTTATTAGAATTGTTTCGAGTGATAGATCCCAGGGCAGTGTCTTCAGAAGATATGAGCAAGCACTCTCCATGTCTCCATCAGAAGTCACTACTTCCTTCTTTGTACTCCCACTGCACATTGCTGACATTGCTGAGAGGTCATTGATCCCATCATTTACTGCTATTTCTGTTGGGTGTATATGAATATTTATAATATACATGTGTATATATGTTCAATATTATATATTTGTATCATACATTTATGTAATATTATCATAGATTCACATAGTGTGTTTAAAAATAGGAGATTCTCAATGACTGCTAAACCAATGGATATTTTGTGTGGGTAACTGAACATGTGATTTTCTTGTAAACCAATTTTATTTTATTCTTTTAACGATTAACTTTAAAATAAAGAGGTAACTATTTTGAACCCCTAATTGCTGTTGACCATGATTCTGATGAAAGTAACCTATGTCTTCTAGAAGTTTAGATTCATTCTGCATCATCTGAGCACATTTTTAATAAGAGTGTCCAATCTGGACCTATATAGTATATGGGTAAAAGGAAAATAGCACAGGCTCTTGGCGATAAAGCTTCAAGGTGAATTTATGAGTGTTCAGGGGAAGTTTTCTCCTTCACTTCCAAATGGACTGTCCCAATTTGACTGACTATTTGCATAATATGCTGTGCAAATATATAAAGTACCCTTTCATTTTGTACTTTCAATGCTTGTGCCGCATAGCACCATAATAGGGAAAAGAGGACAAGTGAATCACTGAACAGAAACGAAAATGGTTTTATGTCACCAAGAACTTTGTCCTTCCTCTTTTGTAATAACAACAACAGAAAAATAGCAAACATACACACACACACAGACACACACACACCCCAAAAAGAGATCAGGAAGACTCCGTCTATGATGGGTGTAATTTTTGTGCTGACATGTTGGGCAAAAAGAAAATCACTGTCAGCCTCCTGACTTTCACCTGCTAAACACACAACCACAGGCACGAAGAAACCTATGAAAGCACTTTCATCAGCAAAAGTGTGTCTCCCCCAGCTACTTGGTAACTTCTTGAGTCCTCTGTGCCCTCTGTCAATTGCTCCAGGAGACCCAGGGCAAGGTAGATAAAAGTCATTAATTAGGAAAAGTAAAGGGGAAATCATCCACAATGAGCATCTAGTGAATTGTTTTCACTGCAATCTAAACTGCAGAGATCAGAGTACAGGACAGTGATACGACATTGTGGAATCCAAGTGGGCTTAGATGTGTTAGATGTTAGTTTGTGAAAAAATATTTGCTTATCATCAATGTCAGAATAAAGAGGTATAAATATTTATTTGAAGTTTAAAATCCAAATTTCAGTTATTTATCCTACTTGAGTCTCAGTTATCCTAATCTAGGAAATGGGATAATAATAACTATACTCTAGAGTTATTGTAATAATTAAAGAATATATGAAATGCTTGGCATCGCAGTTGAAGTATCATGCATTCTCAGCACATGTCAATTCTCCTAACAACAATATAATATTTATTCAGAACTTATTAGTGCCGTTGCTATTTTAAGGAATTCATATGGATTAGCTCATTTTGTCCTCTTAACAAACTCTACCAGACCCTCTAAATGTTAAATATAACACAAAAAGTTTAGTTAAAGCTTTACCAGATTATTGCTGATATAGTATATATAAAGCCATCCTTTTATAATTTAGTATTCAGAGATTAGTTCATAGGGTCAAAAATTCTACGAATGAGGCTAGTATATATTATATTCATTATTGGAAATATGATAGCATAATGATTTGTTCACAATTGCTTTACAGTGCTAAAATCTCTTACATATGTGTCTTATTTGATCTTTAGAATAGTCCTATCAAATAAAGTAGTTATTATTATGTTATTATTACGTTTCTTTTTTTTTTTTTTTTTTGAGATGGACTCTGTCACCCAGGCTGGAGTTTAATGGCGCAACCTCTGCTCACTGCAACCTTCACCTCCCAAGTTCAAGCACTTCTCCTGCCTCAGCCTCGAGTAGCTGGGATTACAAGCACCTGCCACCACACCCGGCTAATTTTTGTATTTTTAGCAGAGACAGGGTTTCACCATGTTCGTTAGGCTGGTCTCGGACTCCTGACTTCAGGTGATCTGCCTGCCTCAGCCTCCCAAAGTGTTGGGATTACAGGTGTGAGCCACTGCATCCGACCTTTCTTTATATTTAAAGCAACTGAAACTGAGACATCTTAAGCAACGTACATTGGTGCATACCAAACATGAAGAGCCGGGTCTCTGAATTCTCATTTAATGTCCTAAGTCTTGTATGAGTCTAAATCATATAGCACCTCACACCACTCATTCAATAACTAGTTTATTATGCATTATTTAAGTATATATCATTCCCCAAGCTGTATAGTGAGCACATCTAGGGTACTCTAGGGTATCTTATGAACATTGAGATTTACAATTGGATGGGACGTCACATCCAGTTAACAACTTCAGAAACTGCTCCTCTCTGCTCCCAAGATCCACATTCCCCTCCAGGACACACAATTAGACCACTTTTCTCAAGTTAGGTGTGCCCTGGGCATAAGTTCTAGCCAATGGGATGTGAGCAGAATTGACTTGTGCCATGTAAAATTCTTTCTACTCCTCCACTAACTGGGAGAAGAGAAAAGGGGACGTGTTGAAATTAGAAATATTTCATATATGTACATAAACACACATTCTTATGGATCTTGACTAGTAACCTTATTTGTATACATATGTGTGTGTATATGTGTGTGGAGTGTGTGTGTGTGTGTCTCCTTCCTTAGAATATGTACAATAGATGAGGCTACAAGGCACTTACAAGGATGAAAGAGACTTTGGAACTTGTTTCCCCAGCAATCTTTCTTGTTACACGTAAAGAAAGTTAAGTGAATTAAGAGACTTGCCCCTGGGCACCTAGACGGGGACTATCTGATGTGAGATTAAAGCTCAGGTTTCTTTGCTCTCAACCAAAAAATATCACAAAATGTCCAGTGAAATACTATTTCTGCTGGATGATCACAGTTTTTATGAGACAAAGGGTTTCCTGGTCATGTGCATTTGGAAAATTCTGGGTTATCCAAAGCATAATAAGTTCATTTGCTGCAGGGTTTCCCAGGACCTTAATTTAATTTGCCAGTGAGTTCTGTGAGTCTCCAAGCGGGCAGCGCCAAGTTTTCAGAATGTTCC
Organism: Trachypithecus francoisi; assembly: GCF_009764315.1. Lineage (NCBI taxonomy): Eukaryota > Metazoa > Chordata > Mammalia > Primates > Cercopithecidae > Trachypithecus > Trachypithecus francoisi. Next base: position 14,599,722 of record NW_022681458.1, read on the forward strand.
CAAGTGATTTGTTACTGGGAAGCAGGGTTCCACATTGCACCAGGTTCAGCTTTTCTCCTCATTTATATACAACCTGTCTGTGTGTTGAGAATAGAACGTGAAATTCCTGTTCACGTCTCTGCCAACAATAACAAATTGACCCTAAGCTAGTTCCTAGTTACTTATTTTGACCTCAACTTTTCCATCTATAAAAGGAAATGTAGGATGGTTTTCTTTTGAGGGTTTGATTATCTGGGTTAAATGCTGCCAATCAGCCATATGTGGAAGGGGACAAGGCCAGGATACCTCAGGGTCAAGTAGTTCTGTCACTAACAAGCTGGATGGCTGTTGGCTCACTGAACCTTTGCAGGCCTCTCAGTTTTTATCTGAAAAACAGTAAAGTTGGACTAAATGGTCTCAAGCTCTGTGCTCTAGATCACTGTGTTTGATAGGCCAAATATCATTCGATTTTACGGAGACTAGACCCATACTGAGAAGTGCTATAAAAAATAGTGAACTATTCAAATTTGATGAGCTGAACCTCAGAGAAAAGTGATACTACAAAGAGAAATAATGTTATCTGTGGAATAGGAGATAAAATGAAGGTGACCCTCTTATTCTAAGATGGAGGGAAGAAGAAAAGAGTGAGGGGAATCAAAGATAGCTATGATAATATAAGGGGGAAAAGTGGAGAGGGAAGTGTTACAAATGTGTTGGAAATTCCTGAGATTAAGTTCCTCTTTGTCTCCTATCAAGTCCCAAATCTCATAACACGAATAAAGAAACTAATTAATTAAGGGTAGTACTTTTACCGAATTGAAAAGAAACTCTAGCACTATTAAAAACTGTATCCTCAATTCAAATGACTTGTCTGGGGAAAACCAGGTTCCAAATATATCAACATCTCATATAAAAGTTAACAAAATGGAAATACTGATGTCATCATTGGTAGTTTACAAAAATGAATATTCTCTGATTATAAAAGTGGCATGTTTGAACGTATATTGCAAATACTTCCCCAGCTTGTCACTTCCTTCTTATCCTTTAGGCTTACAATATAAAACATTTTTTAAAAATATAATCTTTACCGAATCTTCGTTTGTTATTATAAATAGAAATTATTTCCCATTTCAAGACTATAAAAATATAAATTGATATTTCCTTCCATTGATTTTTACCTTCATTTTTAGTTATATTTCTGGTGCGTTTGAAAGGCTGTTTGTGATAAGGAGTGAGGCAGATATCAGATTCATTTTCTCCTCCATATGGTTAGTCAATTGTGTCATTACATTTTATAAGCCATTATTTTCCTCGTTAATTCAAAAAGGCCTTTTAAAATAAACTTACATAGTTAAATTTATCAGTATTTTCCTTTATAGTTTCAATGTTGAAAGAAAACCATTTTTTTCTACTAATGTGAATGTGTAGTTTATTTTGTTTTTCATCAAGAATTATTTGTGATGAAAGGCATGAAAATGGAATTATCTTTCCTAGCCAATATTTACCCAGGTATTTTCAGCACCGTTTATCTACTCTTCCGTCACTGATTTCAAACGTCAACATTCTTGTATGATACAGATAGAGTGTGCTTCTGTTCTTTCTGCTTTGTCTGTTTCTGTACCATTACTATACCTTTAAGATTGCTGTGCATTTATAATATACTTTAATATCTGATCATATATTCATAAATAGCTGGTAAAGTCCCTGTCATTATATTCCTTTTCTCTTAATGCTCTTGGCTATTTTTGTATTTAGTCTTCAGATAAAATTTAGAATCATTTATCAATCTAAGTATGTATAATTATATAGCCAGGATTAACATGTGTTATTTGGATATAGAGGCTTTAATGTTCTGTAGAGCTTTTTGAGATATCATAGGGAAAGTTCTTATAGAAAAATATAAACTTTTTAAAAAGGTAAGTTCCATTGCTTTAGATCAATATTCAACCTGAATAAGAAGTGAAAGACACTTATAACTTTTTATTTCTGGTATGATATAGACTTTTTTTTAAAAAAGAAAGCTATATTCTAATTTTAAGTCCTTCTTAAAACGTTTCACTGTCACCACAAAATTATTAATAAATATTCGTAGACTAATAAATAGAAAACCGTCTGTGGAGTTCGTAATGAATGTATGAGTCTTTGAAGACTCATACATAGTCCCTCTTTAAGTCTATCCAAGTCAGCATCCTAGGAGGATAGCACATTAAATTTAGCATAATAGTAATACTTGTTTTCAAAGACTTTGTTTCTACAAATCACAGAATAACACAGAATATTATTAACACTCAGTTTGCAAGATAACAACTATCTTTCAACTTCCTCCTCCCTTGCACACAAAGCACCAGTTAAGAGCTAGTCCTATAGTTCTCTTCCAGATCAGTAGCTCTCTTTGATGACAGTTTATGCAGAAAAGAAAGGAATGAGTGGGAGGTTTTGTGTAACCCAAATAAAATTCAAGATGTTTCATGGTTCTGTATTAGCAGTATGTTTTTCTGAAAGAAACACTGTCTAATAACCAGCATTATTAAACATCAATTTCAACCTTTACATATTTTTCTAATAATTTTAAAATGGATTCAAGAAATAATCTTAGACATAACCCTTTAAATTTCCTTTTCCTCTGTTCGTCTATTCTGTAAAGCACAGAGACTTGTCCAGGGTCTCTTATTATTCATAGTCTTCGTTCTCCATCAACATTTTTTTTTCTCTAATACTGTTGCATCCATAATGTCTCTCTCTTCTTTTCTTACTTTTTCATTTTTATTCTTCATTTCTAGTCCTTTCTATACTCCCAAGTGTAGATTTTATAGGCATCACATGATTTTATAGGCCAATCACATATAACTCTTCTTTAGAGAATAAAGATCAGGGATTGGAGGAAGAAGTTTAGTGGGAAACTCCAAGATTTTCTTTGACAGGTGGGATGAACAGGGTAGAGATAGTTTAAGGCCAATAGTACTTCCATACTAAATACTTTTTTTCCTGTTACCTGTGTACAGGTTAATAAAATTCTGTCTAGGGCATATCAAGTTGTGGAATTCGGATTAGCATCTGTCAAAGGAGGAAGGCATTAGTAATTATTCTCATCTTTTACTTAAGGAAAGAATTGCAGTTTTCTGCAGTATACTTTACACATGAAGTAGGCAAAAAAATAGGAAGCATTGTTAATAGTTATATTTTATTAACTACTGACTATAATTCCATGCAGTGGGTCAATTACTTTACATCCTAAAACAACAATGAAACTTTATGAGAGTATTTATTTTTATCCCAATTTTTCTAGGAGGAAACAAATAATCAGAAATGTAATCAACTTTCTTCAAGGCAGATAACTAGCAAATGGTGAATTAGTCTTCCACTGTAGAGTCCTGACTCCATATTTATTATTTTCCAACATACAGCAAATTTGGTAGAATATTATAAATTAGGAAAATAGAAGAGTAAAAGCATCTACAGTGAACTATCCACAAAAAGTTCAGTGGAGAAAAACAGTATATACTCTCTCTAGTTACAGAGCAAATGTTCACTATTTTCCCAGTGAAATGAATAAATAAATGAAATGACAACTTTTCTTAATCATTAGTACTGTTAGTATGTTTTATTTTATTTCATATTCTCACTGATTTTGAGTTTATTCTATCTTGCTCTATTTCATAAAGTATTGGAAATTCTTTTAAATTATCCTTGCAATGATGAAGGGGTCATAATTACGTGTAGTCTTGACAAATCACGTGAGTCAATAAAAATCAGAATATGTTTAGTGTTGTATTACTTCCAATTTTCATATTCCTTGGGATCCTTATTGAGGATGTAATGTGAATCAAGTGAATCAAGAAGAATCCATGTAAGACGCTTCCTTAGAATTTTTGAGAAAGTCTACAGGATGTTAAATTTCCTGTTGGAGTAGAAGCTCATGTTATTCATAATCACATATTTTGGTATAATCAGGTCAATATGTAAGTGACTTTGAATTTGATACATTGTGTCCATATTTTCTTTCAAAGGTTCAGCAAATTCTGGTTCCTCCCGAGACAGCTTAGTCAATATCTGTGACTTGCACAAGCCAGAAATGTGACATTTAGGGAACCAAGTGCCATGGAGGAATGGATTCCCATCTCATCTGCACACTGCACAAAGATGAGCAATTATAGTAAGGATGACACTAGCATAAAAATTCCTGCTCCCCATTGTAGCCTGGACTTGCCGTTCCATCAGTTCAATACAGATTATTTGTGAGCAATTCTCCCCTGCAATTACCTGATTAGCAATCCCAATTGCTTCTCCATGTTTTGAAGACCTTGATTAAATGATATCCCCTCCTGATTACTTTATCAAGTCTAGCTACCATGGATTATTGACAGCTCTGTGTTAACTAACTGCCTGTTTCTTTGGCAAACTGCCAGGCAAATGGGAACCCAGCTGTTTCTTGAGATGGGGAGAAGAGAAATGCCAATGGATACAGTCTTTATGGCTTTTGCAAACTGAGAGTCCATTAGCTGAACTGAAATTGTTTCAGTGGTAGTCAGTGTGTTTGACATCACTTTGGATTACCAGAGAGTGATAACTAGATGGTGGAGGTGGTTGATAACCTGATGCAAAACCCCATCACCTTACAGTTTGTAGAAAGCAGGTGTACTGTGGGTTGTTGTGAAGGTTTGCTAAGTGAAGGAAATGAATGCTTCAGCCAATTTTTCAGAATGCTAACTACACAGATTGTCCAAAGCCACAATGGTCATACTCGACTTTTGCTGAACTTCCTTGTTGAAACTGCAATCATGTGTAAAGGCTGCTGAACATGCTGATTTTCACTGAACAGCTCTATATGGCAGGAATGGTAATCTCTTTTCTATCCCTTACTCATAAACTCAGAGAGGCTTTGACACGTGTCCAAAGATGACTTAAACATATTCATAATCATTCTTCTACCATTGTCTTTAAATGTAGATTATTTAATTTTTAGCTTTGTTCTTTCCTTTCAACATATGAAATCCTATTTAATTTATTGCCTTTTTTCCCTCTCCGTCAAAGGTCCTTCAATCTGAATCTTATGGCAGATGGGTAGGCAAAATGTTGTGCGAGACGGCGTGAGTTGATGAGTATCACTTAAGCACAACAATGTTTGCCTTAGCCTCACACTTAAATCACAACATTTTTTTCTTTATCTTTTAAAATAAACTTCATTTTAGAATAGCTTTAGACTTATAGAATTGTTGTATAAGTTGTACAGAGAGTTCTAGTACACACCACATCCAGTTTCCCCCACTATAAATACCTCTACAATATTATGGAATATTTTTCAAAATTAATTAAATAATATTGGTACATTACTACTAATTAAAGTCTATAGTTTATGTAGGTTTTCTTAGTTTTTAATGTCCTTTATCTGTCCCAAGATTCCCTCCAACATACCACATTGGATTTAGCCAGCATGTCCCCTTAGGTTCCTTTTGGCTGTGAGAGTTTCTCAGGATTAACTTGTTTTTGATGACCTTGACAGTTTTAAGGAGTTTTAAGTGAGGTACTTTGTAGAATGTCCTTACATGTAAAGAGTAATTTTATAATGAAGAAACCTGAAAAACATTACCTAAACCAGAAGGTCAAGGTTAACATCAACAGTGATAAGTCATGTAAATGGTATGTACCCGTTATATGATATCATGAGAATCACACATTACCTTTGTGACTTTTCTCTCCTAAACCTGATACCCCAACCTAATGATGAGAAAAATATTAGCAATATCAATTCAAGGTCCCTCTACAAAATATCTGACCAACATGCCTCGAAACAGTCAAGGTCTTTAACAACAACAACAACAATTAATCAACAATGAATGAATGAATAAATAAATAAAGGAGAATAGGCAAATCTCTGTGCAGAAGTACTTCATATAATTTATGTAGATATTCTGTCTTCACAATGGACTCATGAATATTTATTCTGTACTTTGGATTAGAGGCCAATACTACTTTGCTTATTTGTTGCTCTAATTGTTTCAATTTGAACTCTTTTCGTTGGCACTTGTATCCCTTTGAATTATTGGAGTTGTATCTTCATCATTGTGGGGCATTTTTATTTAGTTTTTTTCAGCTGGGGAGTACTTTATCAACTCCAATAATTCGAATTGTGAAAAAAAATGCACATAATACAAAATTTTACCATCTCAACTCTCTTTTTTTTTTTTTTTTTTTTTTTTTTGAGATGGAGTCTCACTCTGTCACCCAGGTTGGAGTGCAGTGGCATGATCTCGGCTCACTGCAACCTCCGCCGCCCAGGTTCAAGCAATTCTTCTGCCACAGCCTTCTGAGTAGCTGGGACTACAGGCATGCACCACCACGCACAGCTAATTTTTGTATTTTTAGTAGAGACAGGGTTTCACCATATTGGCCAGGCTGGTCTCGAACTGACCTCATACTCCACCTGCCTTGGCCTCCCAAAGTGCTGAGATTACAGGCATGAGCCACCGCGCCTGGCCTCAACTCTCTCTTTACGTCTACAGTTCAGCAGTATTAAATGTATTCACATTGTTGTGCAACCAAACTCCAAAAGCCTTTCATTTTGCAAAATTGAAGTTCTATACCCATTGAGCAGCAACACTGTTTTTTCTATGTCTCTAACCCCTGGCAACCACCATTCCACTTTGTGTTTCTATGAGTTTGACTACTCTAAATATAGTATATAAGTGGAATCATACAGTATTTGTCTTTTTGAGACTATCTTCTTTCACTTGGCAAATTGCTCTCAGAGTTCATTTATGTTGTAGCATTTGTCAAAATGTTCTTCCTTTTTATGTCTTAAAAATATTTAATTGTACAGTATGTAGAAACTATATTGTCTTTATTCATTCATCCATTGATGGAACTTGGGTTGCCTCTACCCTTTGGATATTGTGAATAATTCAGCTATGAATATGAGTGTACAAATTCTCTTTAAGACCTTGCTTTCAATTTTTTGACATATACCCAGAAGGGAATTGCTGAATCCTATGGTCATTCTATTTTTAATTTTTTTGTGGAACCACCATACTGCTTTCCATAGCAACTGTACTTTTTAAATTCCCACCAATAGTACACAAAAGTTTTAACTTCTCCACATCCTTACCAATACTTATTATTTTCTGTTATTTTGTTGTGATGGTGGTTTGTTTGTTTTTGGCAGTAGTCATAATAATGGGTGTGAAGTCATATCTCATTGTGATTTTGATTTGTATTTCCATAATGACTTATGATGATGAGCATCTTTTCATATACGTATTGGACATTTGTTTATCTTCTTTGGAGAAATGTCTATTCAAGACGCTTACCCATTTTTAAATCGTATTTTTGTTGTTGTTGAGTTGTAGGAGTTCTTTGTTAATTTTGGATATTGATCACATATCAGGTATATGATTTACAAATATTTACCACTCCATAGGTTGCTTTTTCACTCTGTTGATTGTGTATTTTGATATACAGTAGTTTTCACATTTTAATGTTGTCCAATTTATTGATTTTTACTTTTGTTGCCCATGCTTTGGTGTCATATAGAAGAAATTATCATCAAATCCAGTGTTTTGAAGATTTCCTTCTGTGCTTTTTTCTAAGAGTTTTATAGTTTTAGCTCTTACCTTTAACTCTTTGATCCCTTTAGGATTAATTTTTGTATATACTGTAAGTTAAGAACCCAATTTCATTCGTTTGCATGTGGATATACAGTTTTCCCAACACTATTATTTTTGAAAAGTATATTCTCTTCCTACTTAGTGGTCTTGGCACCCTTGTCAAAAATTATTTGACTGTATACATAACAGTTTATTTTTAGGCTCTCTATTCTATTGCATTGGTCTATATGTCCACCTTTATGCCAGCACCACACTGTTTTGATAATTACAGCTTTGTAGTAAGTTATAAAATCAGCAAGTGTGAGACCATCAACTTTGTTCTTTTTCAAGATTGTTTTGGATATTTGAGGTTCCTTGAGATTCCATATGAATTTTGTGATGAAGTTTTCAATTTTTGCAAAAAAATTCATTAGGATTTTAATAGGTATTAATTAAATCTGTAGATGGCTTTGGGTAGTATTCACATCTTAGCAATATTAAATCTTCCAGTCTACGAACATTGTACATATGTTCCATTATTTGTACATTCCTTAATTTTCTTCAGAAATGTTTTGTAGTTTTCAGTGTATAATTTTTATCTCTTTAATTAAATTTATTCCTGAGTACCTTATTCATTTTGATGCTATTTTAAATGGAATGGTTTTCTTAATTTTCTTTTCAGATTATTCATTGTTAGTGTACAGAAACACACCAATGTCCAATAACTTTTTTTTGAAGACACAGTCTTGCTGTATGCCCCAGGCTGAAATGCAGTGGTGCCATCTCAGCTCACTGCAGCCTCTGCCTCCTGGGTTCAAGTGATTCTCATGCCTCAGCCTCCTGAGTAGCTGGGATTACAGGCACCTGCAACCACACCCAGCTAATTTTTGTATTTTTAGTAGAGATGGGGTTTCACCATGTTGGCCAGGCTGGTCTCGAACTCTTGACCTCAGTTGATCCACCTGCCTTGGCCTCCCAAAGTGCTGGGATTACAGGCGTTTAATAACTTTTAATTCTGATTTAACTGATAACTTTAGAGAAAAAAAAAAAAAAATATATATATATATATATATATATATATATATATATATATACAATTTTAGATTCCATTGCAGGACCAAGTAGTTTTTCTGAAGAGGAACCCACACCTTCAGCATTTTGAGTTTAGTTGTTTTCACTTACATATGTGACTCAGCATCTAATTTATTAAGGTCAGTTTTTGACTGAAAGACTTTCCTTTTTACTATTTTGCTTTTTTTTACTTCCAGGGAGTTGTCATGCTTGTTCTTCTTGGTTATGGGAAAGAGAGAGACCAAGTTAGTCTCGTCTTGTGGGGCAAATTCCCTGAGATAGTGACAGCATTATTGCTACTGATAGAAAACTTTACATCACATGAGATAATTAGAATTTACTTATTTGATAGGAGTATGGTTTTGAGGTTAGAAAAATCTGGTTTTGCCTCTAGCGCCAAGATTTACTAGCTGTGAAAGCTTGGTGATTTACTATCACGAAATCTCAATATTCTTCTTTGAAATAAATGATGAAAATACTATTAGTTACCTCCTAAAGTTCTTGTATGAACAAATCAGAGAACAGATGTGAACTGTTTAGCATAATACCGACCATGTAGAAGGCCCAACATATTGTATAAGTCACTATCATGTTTATTATTTGATTAATGGCCAGGTAACACATCTGGGTAATGCTTAATACTGAAGTTCTTCAACTTTACTATTATTGAATGCAAGAGAAAAAAAATACTAATCTTCTCTGATACATACAGCAGCACCAATGACTTTATTTTGGGAGTGGGAGAAGGGATTTGCACCAGAAGGCATGACCATGAAGGAATACATCCTTACTTATCCTTGTATTTAAAATTTGGTTGAGAAACATCAATCTGTGGCACAGGGCCTTGGCAACGATAACATATGTGTATCAGGGGACAGAAAGTAATGTGTGGAGTAGAATTCATAATCTACGATGATTAGAAATTCAGATACAAAATTTCACAAACTGGCTCCATTCCAACTCTCCTGAATGTGTGCCTGAATCCAAATAGCATCCTTAGAGAGAAAAGAACAGCAAAACTGTGAAATGTGCAGTTAATGAACTTCCCAAATACAGGGACTCAAAAAAAAAAAAAAAAAATCAGCTCTAAATGAAATAGATAAATGTGTGCTAAATGAAATTCTGTCTTCCAATACTCTGCAAGCCACTTGTCCAGAAGTCCTCCTACACCAATATGCTTGGGATTTTCTTAGCAAATGTGTATCACTTCAGATGAAAATAGTTAAAACTGAAATAAGTGGGTAAAAAAGAGAAGAGAACAGATGGTATGTAAGTATAATGATGATCCAATTGCACCATATTATAAATGAGCTATCACAAAATCTCAGGGGAGCTTCTGGCCAAACATTTGAACATAGTGGAGAAAAACCTTACTCTTATCTCCCCCACCCTTTTCTTTCACATTTTAAGAAAATTGCAAACAAATCAAGCAAATTACCAGAAAGTGTAACACAGAACACCTACTCACACAACAAGTATCCTTCTTATCACCCTCTGCTGGAAATTGAAAAACGCCAGGCACTTGGTCAGAATGAGAAGTCTAAATACTATTTCCATGGAATTTATAGAATAAGGGGCGATCACTGAAAGGGCCTTCAGAACAGCAAGAGAACACAGCACTTCCCCTTCCCTGATCTTTTAGGGAAGCCATGCATTTCATTTCTCTCTGCTGCTGTGTGGCTTTCTGGCATCTTTTCTAATTTCCTCAAATTGTTGGTGGGAATTGCTTGAAACTACTTTCTTATCTCTCTCAGATGTTCTTATGGAAACTGAAATGAATGTGTCATCTGTAATCATTTAACAGTTTTTAAAAGTACTTCTGTTAGACTCTCACAACATAATTTGGCATTCAGTTCAATCCCTTTCAACTAAGTTGAGCCAGTAGCAGAGATATTTGCAAGGGGCCAAAGATAATTTTATTAGCCTTAATCAAACTAATTTCAATTCTTCTCAGCAAATATTTCCAGTACGTCTACTGTCAGCTTAAAACTGAGCGAGGTAGAAGGTCTCTATGTTCTTGGGGAGTACTGAAATTTCCATGCATAAAGAAATCTGTTCAGCCTGAATAGTTCACATTAATGAAATGTTAAAAAAGACATTAGTGACTATTCACAGCTAAATCCTTAATTTTAACAACTGACAAAATCCAAATGCCTATCATGTTAAATGATGAATTTTAAAGATTACTGTGAAATAGAGTTTCTCAGTCTCAGCCCTATCGACCTTGTGGTTCAGAGGTTGAAGGAAGTTATCACGTACTTTGAAGGATGTTTATTAGTATCCTTGGCCTATATCCACTAGACACCAGTAGTGCTCCTTATCCCTGAATTGTGATGGCCAAAACTGTCTCTAGACTTGGCAAAATCACCCCAACTGAGATGCTGCGAGATTTTTGTTTCCAGTGAGAAAAGGAATAGTACACATATTAGGCGATTAAATTATTAACAGTGCAAAGCCAAAGATGACTGTTAACTAGAAATGGCCTTTTGAATGGCAGTAATTGGAAAAAGCATGGTACTCATGCCTGTTGACATTTTTTAAATTTGTTGTATGATGTCTCACCTCATTCCTGATTTTCTGCCTATGCTATTTTTTCCAGCAATTGTAAATGGAGAACCTAACTCAAGTACATTAGAGGTAGTACCTATGCTATCTCTTCTATGATTGGAAGTTATAATGTCAAATATCTGATATTAAACAAAGAGATATTTCATGGAGTCCAGAGTTAGCTCTAAGAAAATTGTAATCACTGATATCACTGACTTTCCATCACCATGATTACATATCATCTACCCACTGAGCATTTGTGGATAATTTACTGTGCAAAAAACTGTCCTTTCCATCTCTTGTGAGTTGAGAGCAGAATCTCTCGCCCTTGTTAAAGATGGAAGCGACAAGATACTCAATTCCTCGTTTTCCTTGAAACCAGGGCATATGAGAGAATTCTGACTCCCCGAAAAGAAGACTGCAAGAGTCGGAGGATGTGAAGCTTCTGGAAAAGGTTTGGTGCCATGGTGAGAAGGAACTCTTAGGAATAACTCTCTTATTAATCCGTTCTCATATTACTAATAAAGACATACCGGAGCCTGGGTAATTTATAAAGGAAAGAGGTTTAATGGATTCACAGTTCCACATGGCTGCGGAGGCCTCACAATCATGGTGGAATACGAAGGAAGAGCAAAGGGACATCTTACATGGTGGCAGGCAAGAGAGCTTGTGTAGAGGAATTCCCATTCAGAAAACCATTAGATCTCATGAGACTTATTCCCTACCACGGGAACAGTATGGGTGAACCATCCCCATGATTCAATTATCTTTACCCGACCCCACCATTGACATGTGGGGATTATTACAACTCAAGGTGAGATTTGGGTGGAGATACAGCCAAACCGTATCCCTCTCTTTCTTCTCTGTGGCTATGGTCATATGAGCATATAGCAGCAGGAGCTGTAGCAGGCATCTAAGAGTGATAAGGAGACAGCCAGAGGATGGCAGCCACACTGAACAGTAGAAGAGAAAAATGAACATCCCCGTGTCTATGGTAACATGCCTGTGTGGCTGCATTCTTCAATCTTATGCTCCCTGACTTCATACATCTTGTTAGGGAAGATTAACTACCCTTATTAAAAAAGCTTCTGTTAGCAAGGTTTTCTGTGAATTGTAGCTTTACAAATTCCTAGATAGTATTTTCTACTATTTGCAAGACACAATGCTATTTGGTGTGTGGAATTTAAAGACCAATGAAACAAGCAAAAAGAATGATGAATTCTGTCTTTAAGAAATGCATTTTAACATCATTGTGGACACTCTGTTTCCAGAATTGATATTATGGCTTCAAAATCATCTTCAGCCTGCAGTGGCCACAGATAGCATATAGCATTTTGTCAACTTCTTTTCCATGTCAGTAACAGGTTGAATTGTGTCCCTTCAAATTCATATGCTGAAGTTCTAACCCACAGAACCTCAGAATGTGGCCCTATTTGGAGAATGTGTCTTTGAAGAAGTAATCAAACTGAAATGAGGTCATTGGGGATGGCCCTCGTCCCATATGACTGGTGTCCTTATAAAAGAAATGTGGACATAGAGATATACGAGGAGGGAAGACCATATCAAGAAATGTAAGAAAATATGGCAGTCTACAAACCAAAGAAAGAGATCTGGAACAGGTCTTTCCCTCACAGTGCTTGGAAGAAAATAACCCTGCTGACACCTTGACTTTGGTCTTACAGCCTCCAGAACTATAAGGCAAAATTTCTGTTGTTTAAGCCACTCTATTTGTGGTACTTTGTATTGTCAGCCCTAGCAAAGTCATAGAGTGTCCAAAACTGAATTCTTCATATTCACTCTAAATCTGCTGCTTCGGTCATTCCTATCCTAGTTAATGGCAACTCCATCCTTACAAAGCTGAGGCAGAAAGTCTTACCTCCTGGATGTTCAGGCATTATCCCTCACTACTTCTTTCCCACTCTGCAGCTAGTCAGCACTACTGTCAAATGTATTAGAATCTCATAGTTTTGGGGCCAGGCATGGTGGCTCACGTCTGTAATCCCAGGTCTGTGGGAGGCCGAGGAGGGTGGATAACCTGATGTTGGGAGTTCGAGACCAGCCTGACCAACATGGAGAAACCCTGTCTCTACTAAAAATACAAAATTAGCTGGGTGTGGTGGCACATGCCTGTAATCCCAGCTGCTCGGGAGGCTGAGGCGGGAGAATTGCTTGAACTCAGGAGGCAGAGGTTGCAGTGAGCCGAGATCACACCATTGCACTCCAGCCTGGGCAACAAGAGCAAAACCCTGTCTCAAAAAAAAAAAAAAAAAAAAAGAGTCTAATAGTTTTGACTTTACATTCAAATTTGATAGCATATCATTATCTCTTTTTACCTCTATAGCCACTACCCTAGTCAAAGTTGCTGTCATCTTTTTATTCAATTATAGCAAAAAAACATAGACCTCTCATTTTTTTAACCTCACTGGCTTTTCTATTAAAGTAAGCAGATTTATCCTGTTAAAATAACAGATGGGTTATGAACCTGTTTAAAAGTCTCCAATGGCTTCTGATGACATAAGCCCACACTACCAGATTAAGAGGATGAATTATTAGGGGCTTAGTAAAATTTTGTTTAGGGATTGAAATTGCAAGTACTTGCCTTCTAACTTTTTTTTTTTTTTTTTTTTTTGAGACAAAGTCTCACTGTTGTCTCTCAGGCTGGAGTGCAATGGCGTGATCTCCGCTCACTGCAACCTCCACCTCCCCGATTCAAGCGATTCTCCTGCCTCGGTCTCCTTAACAGCTGGGATTACAGGCACCCACCACCACACCCAGCTAACTTTCGTATTTTTAGTAGAGACTGATTTCACCATACTGGCCGGGCTGGTCTCAAACTCCTGACCTCAACTGATCCACCCACCTCGGCCTTCCAAAGTGCTGGGATTATAGGCATGAGTCACCTCTCCCAGCGCCTTTTTACTTTAAATATCACACTCCAGGACTACGTGGGTGAATACAGTAAGGAAATGTTTTGTTATTGTTGTTGTTCCTTTCATTCAGGGCTTGTTCTTAGGTCCTTAGATTTGAAAGTTGCCCAGGTAGATAGCTGCCTTTGTAAATAGTTTATAATATTTCTTGATGCGAATATTAGACTCAACTTTTGTTGCTAAATAGGTATAGTTTTCACTGGAGTGGGGGCAAGAGGGATAAAGCAAAATAGATTTGTTTTTATTTTTAGATTTTTATGATAGTAAAATTTGTTTGAAACCCCTCTGAACATAAATACATTTTTTCTTCCCTCAATTTCTAGTAAATACATTATATAGAAATATTTAACATCCACTGCAAACATTTTATATGATAGAAGTATATGTTCGTTTTTCGTATGTTTTATGCTTGATATAGACTTAGGCCTCATAATTTTAAGCTCTGTCCATTAGTCTGGAATCAGCTATCAAAGGATATTTCCAAGGGAACTCTGAGTGTGGTCATGGACTCATGTTAATGAACACTTCAACCATCAAACACAGGTGTTTTTATAGTCTGGTTTTAAGGATTTTCAGGGTCAGACAATCTACAAGGGCTTCCCTTCACTCCTGAGTCTAGATCATGCCTTAAAACAAACAAAGCTATGCCTCGCTTAAATCATTCTTGCTAAAGGTAATTTTTTAAATTTTTGTTTAACTGTTAGCAGATATGGGTGGTAAAGGTCACGAGAAGAGGGGGAAAAAAGTACTTTAAGGCTATGTGCATGACACAAAAGCAAACTTTTAACCCATAGGCTTCTGGCAAATAATAGTTATAGAGATTCTTGCCAGAGATTTTGTAATGAGAAACATTACAGCTCTATTGGGTAAATTTATATAGAACCACAGTGGAAGAATCTTTACCACTTTAGCTTACTCTCTCCCTTCTTTTTTCTCTCTTCTTGCCCCTAATATAAAATTTTAAGACCATGTCTTTCATGTGGCAATTAATAATGGTGGGGCATCTATTACCCTTAATTCTTTCTACAGCCTCTCTGTTGCCAGACTAATCAGCTTAAAACACAGTCGCTCTAAAACCTCCATAGTTCCTCCATTGTGTATATAATACCATTTAAACTTCTGAGCTAGGTACTCCTGACTGCCTTAGTTCAGGTCCCCTAGAAGCCAGATCTGAGATAAGGATTCTTGTGCAAATAAATGATGAAGGTGTTCCCAGCAGAAGTCCGTAAGAAAGAGAGGGAAGCAGGGAAGCAGGAGAGCGCAGGGGAAGAAGCTAAGCAAACCACTAGATGGGGTTTCAGTTGACATCTAGCCTGAGTCTGACCCACAGGGTGTCTGAGTTATGAATGGCACCATGAAATTTTTCCACTTTGAGGCAGAGGCCAGCTTTGTACCCTTGTATCAGTGGTTGCAGCCCACCACCAATACTGCAGATCCTAAGCATCAGCTGAGGTGGGCGCCTTCAGCCAAGGGCAATTTTCCAGGAATGGTGTGGCTGGGAGCCCCTGTCACCAACACTCACTGCAGCTGGGAGAAGGATGCTCCAGCCCAGGGAAGGGAATCTGGGTGGAGCACTGATAGGCTCCAGTAGGAAGGCTCTAGGATCTGCCTTCACTCTAGGATACTATTTTCTTTTGTGTATCTTCCCCTCTGCTGCTTGCTGTAAAACTTACTTCCCCTTTCTCCTCCTTTGTAATGTAAGGGTTTAAGAATCTATCACTTCTTTAACCTTCCCTTCAGAGACCTGGATGATGGTTCATGCTAAGATTCTCTAGACAACTAGTAAACTAGTACAACATTTATTAGACTCTGTATACATCCAGGTAGATTTTCTTGGCTGCTTACCCAACCACCATTCCCATCTCCCTTCTTCCTGGCGGACAAGACCCATGTCATTCCAGCAGCTGGAAATGCTGCATACAACGTTTCCCAAGCTCTCCTGTTGCTACGGCATGAGTGTATGACCTAGCCCTGGTCAGAGGATTGGAGAAGTCTTCTGAGGGCTCATTAAAGGAGGACCTCACCCTTGCCTTGCTGCTCTTGGACAATGTCGTGTGAAGATGTAGATGTGATGCTCCAGGCTGTCTCAGAAACCTTGCAATTCAATGATAAAGCCCACAGAAGCTCAGGAAAGTCCAGCTGGTCCCCAGCTGGCAGTGAATTCCCAAATTCACCCTTGGGCTGCCATGGCCTTTTGTTGTTGTAGGTGAGTCAAACAAATCTCCACTGTTTAAGTTGTTTTTGTTTGGATATTTTGTTCTACGCAGCCGAAAGCACCTTACACTATGAAACTTTCTGATAAAAGCTGGAATTGAGAAAATGGCTAAGACCTTAGAATTATATAGATTCTTCTACTCCCTTCTCTCTGTATTGACAGTAGCTGGACCCAGCCAACTACTTGGATGTGGGCTGTGGCCTATTTCACAAGAGAGAAAATAAAAGAGATCAATGGTTCAGTTTCTATACTAAACAGAAATATGCAGCTCAAGAGTGCAACTAATGAGGGGTCCAAGCAGCTGTTCCTACATGCCTGAACGCAGGCAGGCGGAGGGAACTGGCAGGGGAAGGTTCTCCCACGAGGCACAGTGATTCTACCCACTAGGGCAACATGCCCTGAGGAAGGCTATGCATGGCCGCATCAGGCGAGTTACTCCTACTTCCTGGGAGACAGGAGTAGGGGTGCAAGAGAGAGGCTGCAGTTGGCGTCAGACTTTGTCTCCCAGATGGATTCATGCTTTTGGTTTCTTTACTCTGGCCAAAAAAATGGAGTGGAGAATGAGAACAAAAGGGACTCTTCTCTGAAAATAATAGCAGTAATAATAATTTTAGCCTATAGCATGCAGGATGCAGTTTACTGGCTGACAAAATGGAGTGGAGAATGAGAACGAAAGGGACTCTACTCTGAAAATAATAGCAGTAATAATATTTTTAGCCTATAGCATGCAGGATGCAGTTTACTAAGAGCTTAACATGCATTATCATGTCTAAACTTCAAAATATTTATGGAAATCTGGTGCTTCCTTTCCTCTTTGACTTTTCTTTGTGTTTTCTTTCCTTACAAGTTCCTCTTTTGTTTGGGCTTGTACAAAACCCAGCAATATTTAGCTTACAAGCCTCTTTCGTACATTCACAGGAGCAAAGTTCTCTTCTGCTGGTGAACAGTGCACCTCCCTCCCCTTGCTTTTGTGTGCATAGAAGGGAACCATGGGGAATTGGAATGAGAGAGTGATGGATGAAATGCCTCCTGACGAAAACCCATCCCTTTCTCTTCCAAGACCTTTAAGTTTGGGAACAATCTTATTTATTTCATGCATCTGTGCAAATTACCTAAGACATTTTATACAGACCACCCTGGAATGTGTGTAATAGGAAATGCTCACTATTTTGTAGACTTTGAAATTGGAATATAACTGAGTATAGAAGAAGTTTACACAAGATCACTCTTGTAGAACATTCCTGTTTAAGACTATGTCTCTGAGCTATTCGTAGATATTCTTTGGGAAGAAGATTTTCATTAAATTAATTTGAAAAACTCTGGATTTCACTAAATTAAAGAGTTTTTCTTCCTTACAGACTATTCTGGAAATTTAATGCATTGATATTAACTGCAACTTTCCAATAATATAATATAGCCTGAAGAATTTATCAAATTTATCCAACTGTGAGTTTCATTTGATGAGGAGCACCTATTAACATGTCTCATGTGAGTGTTCTGTGGCAGATACTTTGGGAAATGATTTTCAAATAGGCATGAATAGTTTTTCTTATAAATCCTATCAATAACCTGATTACTAAAATCATGACATGAGCACTTATCACCAACTAAAGTTCTACTTCAATCACATTGTTATAATTCTCAGATATATAAATAATACTGGATTTTATATATGTAATTGTTAAGACCACTTACATTGAACTTTCTTTTTTTATGCTAAGTTACTTCCTTATTTTCTTGCTTGGAAATGAACCAATCAAGAATATCTAAATGCATTAAAAGTTACTTCAGAGACGGGAAATGGGAACATTATATTTTATTAAAAATAAGAATTAACTCATAATACAATATAGAGAAAAAATAAAACCAACAATCAGAAATATTATAAATCACTCTATCTGGAACAGCAAGGAATTAACTTATCTCTAATCTTTTAAGAAGTCCTTGCCACTTATCAGTGACAGGACTAAATAGTTCCAATATTGATACCAGATTAAATATATTATAAGGTTATATAATTGCATAATAAGTCATATAATTCATTAATTCATGATAAGTCATATGATACAAAGATAAGAACAGCTTGATTATGTATCAGATAGGCAGAGCTTTAGAACATAGAGATGCCCTCTATGGTATTGGTTTGAAGTTTACTGCCAAGAAGATGAGGAACAAGGACTAAAAGATTGTAGGGAAAAATATGAAATTGCAACATACATCACATAAAAGGCACAATAGTCAGTTTTCTTTTTGGGGAAGGACCTTATAAATATCTCTGTACTTTTACTACTAATAGCTGCATTTTATAGGAAAAACTCAGCAATTCCTTTGAAAGTTACATGAGAATATCCACAAAGATGTGAGGATCATGAAATACCCAAAGATTGAGTTGAGTAATCGGAAAATCCCTGAGCACAGAGCAAGAGAAGGTGTTTCTAAGTCTAACATTGTCCTGGAGGGAGGTATGTGCCCTTGGAAGAGGGTTATGAGTTACCAGATCATCAGTAAAGTAATTTGTATTTCTAAATGTATGTCATTATCTTAATGGCATGTGAAAATAATTTACTAGATGCCAAGTGTTTTTGGTATGTATAACTTTGCCGTATGTATATTTGTTTAGCCTCCATTGGAAATGACATAATTATGTGTTAAACATAATTTACTGGATTTCTCAAGAGATATATGAAAGAAAACTGAGGACTCCAGAGGAAGTAAGATGAAAGATAAGAAGGGGACTTGGTGACATGGTTTGTGTTTTTTTGTTTGGTGTGTGTGTCACCTTAGAAAGATTCTTCAGTCCAACTTGTCTTGAGGTTTTCTTTACAAAGCCCTAATTACCATCAGATTTGGTAGGGTTTGGAGACTGGAAGGAGGTGTGTTCTGGTGCCTTTGTGTTCCCTCTGCCTTGGTCTGTACTGCAACTATCCTCTTTCCCATAGGCCCTGAAGCTATGCTTTTGTACCAGGCATGATGGTCTCACATGGGCTCAATAGTTGCCTTGCCCCAAAATGTCTTCAGAAGAAATAGCTGGAGGGTATGTCAGAGGTGAAGTTTCCTCTCAAACATATTTATGTTTTATTTATAATCATTCTGTAAAAACCTAATTTTTGGAGTCTTTAATGTCTGCATTTTGGCTAGGACACATTACCACAAACATAGCAGCTTAACGTTCATTTGGTATCTTAGTGTCCATGGCTCAGAAGTTCAGGTATAATGAGGCTTTACTGTTTCCCTGATGAGAGTCTCACAACATAGCCACACCCTTTTTCAGAGGATGTAAGTGTGGGATTCATTTTCAGGTTTATTCTGGTGAATTCAGTGGCAGGCAGTTATAGGACTGTGGTCCCAATTTCCTCACTGGTTGTTGGCTGAGGTTGTTCTCAGCTTCTGGCAGCCACGGGCATTGGAAAGGCTTGTGAACCCCTTCAAAACAACAGTGGTGGGTTGGGGTCAAGAAGTCCTTTTCATGCTTCTAATTTCTCTGACCTCCCCCTTCTGCCTCATGTCTCCTGCCTTCCTCTTCTGCAACGTCCCTCTTCTAGCTCCAGCCAAAGAAATGTCTCTGCTTTTAAAGATTTAAGTGATTAGATTGGGCTCCCATGGCTATTTCAGGATAATCTCCTGTATTAATGTATTCTTACACTACTATGAAGAAATATCCAAGACTCTATAATTTATAAAGGAAAGAGGTTTAATTGATTCAGAGTTCCACATTGCTGGGGAAGCCTCGGGAAACTTACAATCATGGTGGCAAGCAAAGGAGAAGCAGGCACCTTCTTCACAGGATGGCAGAATAGAGTGAGTGCCAGCAGTGGAAATGCCAGACCGCTTATAAAACCGTCAGATCTCCTGAGACTCACTCACTATCACCAGAACAGCATAGGGGAAACTGCCCCCATGATCCAATTACCGCCACTTGGTCCTTGACGCATGGGGATTATGGGGATTACAATTTAAGACAAGATTTTAGGTGGGGACACAGCCAAACCATATCATCTCCCTATCTTAACATCCATAGCCTTAATTACATATGCAAAGTCCCTTCATTGCAATACCCAGATCAATGCTGAACAACTAGGAGATAGGAATCAGCGTATATATTTGCAAGTCTACGTATTATAGTGGCATAATTTGGAATTTAATTAAATGTAAATGCTTGTAATTCTTTCATATGAATAAAAAAAGTGTCATTCTCCTTCTTGGCCAATTCATTCGTATACCTATTTAACAATTCTTTTGGGAATACCTGTTGATTATTTTCCATGCACTGATCCAGGCACTCAGAATACAAGGGTAAAGTGAGGCTAGACCTTTGTTGCCCAATATGGTAGCCTGTGACCATCTATGCAGCTATTGCAAACTTGAAATGTGCCTAATGAGACTAAGGAACTGAATCTGTAGTTTTGTTTAATCCTAATTAATTTAATTTAAATTTAAATAGCCACATGTGTGGCTATCTGACAGTACAGATTTAGAATATTTTGATCATTGCAAACAATTACACTGACAGAACTGCACTAAACAAAGTCTGCATTCTTGCTGTTGATATTTTAGTGTGGAATTGACATTCTAGTGTGGAATTGTCAAACTTTTTCTGTCAAAGGCTATATAGTAAATATTTTAGACCTTTTGGACCAAATTGTTTCTGTTTCAACTACTCAACATTGACATTATTGCTGAAAGCTACCATAGCCATCCATAAGTGAAATAATGTGGCTGTATTTTCTAATAAAACTTTATTGACAAGAATAGATGAGGGCTCAGATTTGGCCAGGAGGCGGTAGTTTGCACACTCCAGTTCTTCCCAATTCCATCATCTTATAGCTATTGCAAAGTTTTCTCCACTTTTGCTAGGATCTTCACTTTTGCCACTAGGCCAAGCACTCTGACATCATCTTATTCAACAATGTATGGGGCTTCAACCTTGTATTTGTTTGCTAGGGCTGCCATAACAAAATATCTGGTGGTACTTAGGACTGGGGGCTTAAACAAACAAGTTTATTTTCTTGCAGTTTTTAAGTCCAATAGGCATAATTCTTCTGAGAGCACTCTCTTGGCTTGCAGTCATATGCCTTCTCAGTGTGTGTTCATGTAGTCATTACGTGCTAGCCTCCCTGGTGTCTCTCTGTGTGCACAAATTTCCTTTACTTTATTATAAAGACACTAGTCAGATTGGATTAGGGGTTACCCTAGCAACTTCATTTTAACTTAATTACCTCTTTCAAGGTTTTATCTCCAGATACGGTTACCTATGAGGCACAGGGAGTTAGGGCTTTAACTATGACTTTTGAGGAGTCAAACTGTAGCCCATAACAAGCCTAAAGTTTAATACAGTGCTTTCTAAACTTGGTCAACTTTAAGACTACTTGAGAACTTAAAACTGCATCATTAGGTCTTCCTTAAGAGATTTATTGAGTAAATTTGGAGTCCTGCCTGGAAACTGAAATTTTTAAAGTTCTCTGGACGTATTAGTCAATTTTCATACTGCTGTGAAGAAATACCTGAGGCTGTGTAATTTATAAAGGAAAACAGGTTTAACGGACTCACAGTTCCACATGGCTGGGGAAGCCTCACAATCATGGCAGAAGGCAGAGGAGGAGCAAAGACATGTCATACATGGCAGCAGGCAAGAGAGCATATGGAGGGGAACTGCCCTTTATAAAACCATCAGATCTCATGAGACTTTTTGACTATCACGAGGACATCATGGGAAAAATCCACTCCCATGATTCAATTACCTCCCACTGGGTCCCTCCCATGATGCATGAGGATTATAGGAGCTATAATTCCAGGTGAGTGAGATTTGGGTGGGGACACATATCATTATGCCCCTGGCCCCTCCCAAATCTCATGTCTTCACATTTCAAAACCAATCGTGCCTTCCCAACAGTTCCCCAAAGTCTTAACTCATTTCAGTGTTAACTCAAAAGTCCACAGCCCAAAGTCTCATCTGAGACAAGGCAAGTCCCTTCCACCTGGAAGCCTGTAAAATCAAAAGCCAGTTAGTTCCTTCCTAAATAGCATGGGGGTACAGGCAATGGGTAAATATACCACTTCCAAATGGGGGAAATTGGCTAGAATGAAGGGGCTACAAGCCCTATGCAAATCCAAAATCCAATAGGGCAGTAATTAAACTTTGAAGTTCCAAAATACTCTCCTTTGACTCCATGTCTCACATCCATGTCACCCTGATACAAGAGGTGGGCTCCTAGGGCCTTGGGCAGCTCCATCCCTGTAGCTTTGCAGGATACAGCCCCCCTCCTGGCTGCTTTCATAGACTGGTGTTGAGTGTCTGCACCTTTTCCAGGTGCACTTTGAAAGCTGTTGATGGATCTACCATTCTGGGATCTGGAGGATGGTGGCCCTCTTCTCATATCTCTACTAGGCAGTGCCCCAGTGGTGACTCTATGTGGGAGCGCCAACCTCACATTTCGTTTTTGCATTAGCATAGCAGAGATTCTCCATGAGGGCTCCACCCCTGCAACACACCTCTGCTTGGACATCTGGGTGTTTTCATGCATCCTCTGAAATCTAGGTTCCCAAACCTCAATTCTTGTCTTCTTCAGACCTGCAGGCTCAACACTATGTGGAAGCTGCCAAGGTTTGAGGCTTGCACCCTCTGAAGTAATGAACTGAGCTGTACATTGACCCCTTTTAGCCATGGATGGAGTGGCTGGGACATAGAGTACCAAGTCTCAAGGGTGCTCATAGCAGGGGGTCCTGGACCTGAACCAAGAAACCGTTTTTCCCTCCTAGGCCTTTGGGACTGGGCCTGTGATAAAAGTGCTGCTGCAAAGGTCTCTGACATGTTCTGGAGACATTTTCCCCCATTGTCCTGGTGATTAACATTTGGCTCCTCATTGCTTATGCAAATTCCTACAGCCAGCTTGAATTCTTCCCCAGAAAATGGGGTTTTCTTTTCTTTCGCATCATCAGGCTGCAAATTTTCCAGACTTATGCCCTGCTTACTTTTGAATGCTTTACCACTTAGAAATTTCTTCTGCCAGATACCCTAAATTCTCTCTCTCAAGTTCAAATTTCCACAGATCTTTAGGGCAGGGACAATATGCCTCCAGTCTCTTTGCTAAAGCATAGCAAGAATCACCTTATTCCAGTTCCCAACGAGTTCCTCACCTCCATTTGAGACCACTTCAACCTGGACTTTATTGTCCATATCACTATCAACATTTTGGTCAAAGCCATTCAACAAGTCTCTAGGAAGTTCCAAACTTTCTCATATTTTCCCATCTTCTGAGCCCTCCAAACTTTTCTAACCTCTGTCTGATACCCAGTTCCAAAGTTGCTTCCACATTTTCAGGTATCCTTATAGCAGCTCCCCACTCTACCAGTACCAATTTTCTCTATTAGTCTGTTCTCACACTGCCAATAAAGACATAACCAAGACTGGGTAATTAGTAAAGAGAAAGAGATTCAATGGGCTCATAGTTTCATATGGTTGGGGAGACCTCACAATCAGGGTGGAAGACAAAGGAAGAGCAAAGGCACATCTTGTATAGTGGCAGGCAAGAGAGTGTATGCAGGGGAACTGCCCTTTATAAAACCATCAGATCTCATGAGACTTATTCACTATCATGAGAACAGCATGGGAAAAACCCACCTCCATGATTCAATTACCTCCCACTGGGTCCTTCCCATGACACATGAAGACTTGAGAGCCAGAATTCAAGATGAGATTTGGGTGAGGACACAGCCAAACCATATCACTGGATAATAAAAATAATCAAACAGGTTGGAAACTCTTGTCCTATCATGTATCCAAATGCTATATACTATGAAATCCAGTGGTGACCTATATGACACATCATGAGCAACTCTTCAAAGGCATGATGTTTGCATCTCTATGACCAATTCTAAACATTAATTCAGTTTAAACTAACTTTTCTCAAGTTTTCCTCTTCTACGATAATTTTGAACAAGCTAGGTGCACTCAGGAAAACACTTAGTCTTCCAGGGATGGTGCTGATACTCCAGGACGCAGCAGATTTGTCTGTTTTACTGCATATGATGTCACTCATGTGTATGAAAATGGTGATGGTGAGGGCTCAGATAAAGACATACCAATAAAGACCTTGGCTATGTACTTCTAAAAAGAAAAACAATCATTACAATTATAATGTGCCCTTGATTCTAAGCATCATTAACAGTTATGAATAATTGAAATCTTTCATGTACTGTGGAGTCCTCGACCAGGTGGCTTCAAGCTCTTTTGCTTCCTTTCCTGCTAACCTTATGTAAGACTTCCATGTTATAACTACCTAGCACATCTCACCATGTTTATGCATGTGCTTTTCTCTCTATGGAAAGTTCTTTCTCTTTCTTTATGACTTTTTAAAAAACACCTTTTGATATCTTCCTTACATTTGTAGACACAAGTGTTTATGACCTCTATTTATTATTATTTATCCTCTTGGGTTGTAGTTTTCTCTTTCTGTATTTATGCTGCTCAACAGATCAAACATTTCATCTTCCACGCATTATCTTCTGACTGTGGAGGTGACCTATGATAGCTCTCTCTCCTGCATGGATGATATGTAGACTCACAACACAGTTCAAAAAAGTACTCTGGGAAGACACCACTCAGTGACTATCTGGCTTGAGATTCAAACTGCTTTCCATTTGGGCATTGAACAGCCTCTTAAGAGTGGAAATTGACAAACAGTCAAAGCTTGGTAAATAGGTAAACGTGGGGCCAGGCACGGTGGCTCACACCTGTAATCCCAGCACTTTTGGAGGCCGAGGTGGGTAGATCACCTGAGGTCAGGAGTTTAAGACCAGGCTGGCCAATATGGCAAAACCCCGTCTCTATTAAAAAATACAAAAATTAGCTGAGTGTGGTGGTGGACGCCTGTAATCCCAGCTACTCGGGTGGCTGAGGCTTAAATCCGTGAGGTGGAGGTTGCAGTGAGCCGAGATTGTCCCACTGCACTCCAGCTTGGGTGACAGAATCCATGTCAAAAAAACAACAACAACAACAACAATAAAACAGGTATATATGCATTGAATTAATATAATTTTGACATAATGAATGCAAGCATAGCTTTTTGTGAAACTTTTTATTTTGAGATATTTGCAGATTCATATACAGTTGCAAGAAACAATACAGAGAAATGCTATATACCCTTCACCCAGTTTTCACTAATGGTAACATCTTGTAAAACCATGGTACAAAATTACAACCAATATATTGACATTGATATAATTAAGATAGAGAACATTTCTGCCACACAAAGATACTTCATGTTGCCCTTTGATAACCACCCTGTCTTCCTTCCCATCTACACCTCTTCCCCATAGCAACCACTGGCCTGTTCTCTATTTCTGTAATTTTTGTCAAATTAAGAATCTTCTATAAAAGGAACGATACAGTATATAACTTAGAATTGACTTTTTACATTTAGCATAAGTCTCAGGGGTTTCACTCAGGTTGTTTGTGTATCAATTTTCATTATTTTTTGTTTATGAGTAGTATTCCATGACAGAGATGTACCCACAGCTGACTTAATCATTCACCCATTGAAAAACAATTGGGTTGTTTCCAGTTTGGGGCTATTACAAATAAAATCTCTATAAACATTTGCATACAGGATTTGTGTGAGCATAAGTCTGTATGTCTCTGGGATAAATGCCTAAAAGTGCTATTGCTGGATCATAAGGTAGTTGCACAACAGATTTTTTTAAAAATTGCTAAACCATTTCCCAGAGTGGCTGTCCCATTTCACATTCTTACCAGCAATGTATGAATAATGTAGTTTGCCCATATCCTTCAAAGCATTTGGTGTTGTCAATATATTTTACTTTAGCCTTCCTAATAGGTTTGTAGTGATATCTCATTGCAGTTTTAATTTGCATTTCCCTAATGGATAATGATATTGACTATCTTTTCAAATGTTTATTTGCAATCTATATATTCAGTGAAATATTTCTTCATGTCTTTGACCATTTTCTAATTGAATTGTTTGGTTTCTTTTGTTCTTGAGTTTTGAGAGTTCTTTATATTTCCTAGATATTATGGTCATCTCCATATGCAATTCGGAACTATTTTCTCCCACTCTGTAGCATGTCTTTTGATTCTCTTAAAGAGCAAATCTAAGAACAGAAGGGAACTTCTTTAGCTTTAGAAAGAACATCTACAAAAACTTTATAGCTAGCATTCTGTAGTGAAGCCACCTGTGCCTGTAGATTTCTGTTTTAGGAGTTCTTAAATTACAAATTCAATTTCTTTAAACTATAGGGCTATTTAAATTATCTGTTTTATAATGGGCAAGTTTTGGTTATTTTTGGTTTTTGAGAAAGTGATCCATTTCCTCTAAAATTTCAAATGTATATGGCTAGAGTTGTTTGTGGTATTCCTCCCGTGTCCTTTTGATATCTGCAGGGTTGTGGTTATATCTTCTGTTTCTTTTCTGATATTGATAGCATGTATGTTCTCTCTCTCTTTTTATCCTTTGTCAGTCTTGCTAGAGGTTTAGTAATTTTATCAATCTTTTCAGCTCTTTGTTTCATTGGTTTTCTCTATGGTTTTTCTCTTTTCAGTTTTATTGACTTACGCTCTTTACTATTTTCTCCTTTCTGTTTATTTTTATTTTTTTCCTGCTCTTCTTTGTTTTTGGTTTTTGAAGAGGGAGCTTACTGATTAATTTCAAACTTTTCGTCTTTTCTAATGTGTGAATTTAGTGCTACAGATTCCCTCTCAACACCATGTTAGCCATATCCCACCAATTTTCATATGTTGTATTTTCATTTGTATTTAGTTCAATGTATTCTTTAAATTTCCTTTGAGACTTCTTCTTTGACAATGGATTATTTAAAAGCATAAGGGCTGGGGAACCAGGAGTAGAGTGCTATAGACTGAGTGTTTGTGTTTCCTTAAAATTCATGTGTTGAAATATAATTCCCCATGTGGTAGTATTAGGAGGTGGTCCTCTGGGAGGTCATGAGGACAGAGCCTTCATGAATGGGATTAGTGTCCTTATAAAAGAGATCCCGGAGACTGCCCATGCTCCTTCTGCCATGTGAGGATGTAGCGAAAAGGTGCTGTCTGTGACCCAGAAAGCTAGTCCTCACTAGATACTGAATATTCCAGTGACTGTTGTACTTCCAGCCTCCACAACTGTGAGAAAATAAGTTTCTGTTGTTGATAAGCCACCAAGTCTATGGTGCTTTGTTACAATAGCCCAAACAGACCAAAACATACAGCTTTTATATATTAGTTGCTCTAAGAATTACTTTATATATATGTGTGTATATACACATATATGTGTGTATAAAGATTATGTATATATAAAGTTTTATATATATATGTGTGTGTTATTAGTGTCTTCATATTACCAGTTCAAGTAAGATATAGAACTCTTATCCTTTTATCTTCCTCTATTTATAATATAATTTTCATAAATATTTCTTTCATATACATTTAGAACCACATCAGGCAGTGTTATAATTTTTGCATCAACCATCAAACTTAATTTGGGAAACTCAAGAAATAAATATTTTAAGAATAGCATACATGTATTTGTGTGAATATATACACACACGCAAATCCATACTAAAAATAAGAGGGGTTCATTGCTATTCACACTGTTGATCGACATTAATCAAATATATTTTATTTGTAATCAGATTATTTATACACTTACTTCTTTCAATCTTTTAAAAGACGGAAGTGGCAATAAATCAATAGAAGAATTGTGAAATCCTCCTAGAGCATTTAAACTTTCTCCTCTAAGCAGTGATTTATCACCATGAGAACTTGATGGCATTGCTTGTACTTCATATTATTAGTTGTTTTATGCATGTTTGCTCTTAGGCTTGGTTGTGCAGTCTGTAATAATGACTCCCTTGGAGAAGAAGCCTTCTCATACAAAAAACGTCTCATAGAAACATGAAAACAAAACAATGGGAAAGTCTTTGTACTACATCTCATGAAGCAATATTGCGTATGCCTTTGCCATTACACAAAAATACCTCAGCTGACAACTTCTACTTTGTCCAAATGAACAAAACAATGAGCTCAGTATAGACAAGGGGTTCTCAACAGCACCACTCTTGGCATCTGAGACAGAACATTCTTTTCTTATGGGGGCTGTCCTCTGCCTTGTAGGATAAGTGACATTCTTGACCTCTACAAACAGATGCCAATAGTACCCCTACCTCATCTCAGTGGCTACAAGCAAACATTTCTCCAGATGTTCCTAAGCATCTCCTGGGGTGCCGGGGGATGTGGTCCCTGATTGAGAGCTGTTGATGTAAAGATGGGAGCTCTGACACTTGCCCTCTCTTGTCCCTGCTCTGTGCTTGTAGGCTTACTTCTTCCATTTCAGTGAGAAACCCTTACTCATGACCAGCAGGCTGTCCATCTTTCTCCCCCTGTTCACTTATAAACAAAGAATTAATTAATTAATTAATTTTATTCCTGCATTAATGTGTACAATTCCCACTATTGGGGAATGTGCTTGGTTCCAGTGGACAGATTTGATCATTCCTTGAAGAGGCCATCTTCATCAACAAGGCACCCTGCTTAGCCAGCCACAGCTACCAAATCAGAGCACAGGCAGGGTGCCTTGATGTCTGGGAAAACTTGGCGTCATCCTGAAATGGGGTTTTGAGACAGCTGGGTTTTAAATTTTAATGTATTTATACGACATCTCAGAAATTAAGCAACAGACACAAGGAGATTGGAGGTGTAGTTTCCCAGTTCATCATTTTTAGCTACATATTTCTCAAAAACTGTTTCTTTGGAAAATAGTTTCAAATTATTCTCATAGGAGTAAAGCAAAAAAGGCTTCCATAGTCAGATGAATTTGGGAACATATGAAGTTAAGCAAGACTCTTAGAGCTTTTTATGTCCTATTAAAAAGGATAAGGCTGAGGCAGGAGAATCACTTGAGCCCGGGAGGCAGAGGCTGCAGTGAGCCGAGATCACGCCACTGCACTCCAGCCCGGTGACAGAGCAAGACTCCATCTCAAAAAACGAAAACAAAAACAAAAAGATAAACAATAAGATAAAAATGATATGGAATACAAAAAGGATACATAATAGGACCTAACATTTTAAACTTTTTTATTTCCTAGATATAGTTAATCATAGGACCTTTTGTCTTCACAGAACATGTCATCTGATCAATGATCCCTATATTACACTCTGGGAAATCTTGCAAATCTTAATTTGAAAAGTGGTACTTTAGAAACCTTTGGCCTAATTTTTTATTTTGGGAGAAAGAAAAAGACAGACACAGAGAGAAGTTATTATTTGTCTCAGATCATTTATAGAATAAGTTATTTTGATCTTATAGTTTCAGTAGGTCAGCTCTCATGAAAGGTAAGCACATTTCCCAAAGTTCATTGGACTGAGAATAGGACTGAATTCTATCTGCTCCACATGAACTATGGAATGATGGGTAAAAGCTCATCAACTCCATCTTTAACGTGTTAACTAATTATGTAGCATTAAGGAAAATGTTTCTTGTCTCTGAATCTATTAATGTCTGTGTCTATTAAACATTGGTATCCCTTGGTCTTTAGTTGGCCCTCCATCTCTGAGTCACTATGACATCTTTAGTTTCGTCAGTTCATAAGTAAAACAGATAACGCTTGACCCAGCTTCTGAAGAACTTGTGGTAGGAAGATTTTTGTCTAAATGCAATTTAAATGTTTAATGTCAATTTGTGCTATATTCTGTAATAAATATCCTTCTGGGATTTCAAGTTCCCCTTTTGGATGTTAGATTATGAACACTGGATGTTAGAAATATTTCATGTTTCTATAGTTCTGACACCAGCCTCAGAGTTTACAGTGGAGACAAGATACTTAGTGATTTTCTACAATGCACTAATGAGGCTGTTATAAATTACTATGTTCTTCCATTTGAAAAAAAGGGCAGTTACCTAAGGCTTAGTCACCTTCTAAGCCTTTATGACCTACTCAACAGAGTAGAAAAATATCTACAAAAATTGCACATTTAAAGTCAACAGGAAGCACATACATAAAAGAAGCTGAAGAGTTGCTTTTATAATTCAAAGTCATTCTGTACACCTTAACTTTAGTATATGAGACGTTTTTTCACCTAGAAATGTGGGCAGATCTACTAAAAGTTATTTGAGTTGTATGAATTTTAAAAATCATTTTATTAAAGTAAATTCAAGGTAGACATATATATGTGTATCTTATCTTGTTCATTTATCTAAGCATTCTCACAAATATTTTTAGAATCTATTTTGATCTAGAAAACATGGAGAAGATACTCTTGTTTTTACCTCTCTATTCCACTTTCATAGAATTTACAATTCTCCTTAAAACATTGGGATGACCATTAAACAAAGGCAGCTCTGTCATTGTATTTTCTAACATTTCACATTTGAATTCCTGTGGATTCTACTTGTAAAGGTTACATTTCAACTCTGTCATGTTCAAGCTCAATTTATTAACTAGCAGATTCTTTTTTGTTAGCCAAGTTCCTGGTTGCCAATTCCTTTATCCTTTATTTCATTATTTCCATCCATTTTTTTTATTGTTGTTGTTCATATACCTACTGTGAAAAAATATTCTCCAGCCAGCAGATTTTCTCTGAATCTGTGAAAAGAGCGTTGATTCGTTTGCTGGCCATCACAAGGGTAGGGCTGTGTAAGGCGGGGAGTCTGTCAAAATAGGAAATCATCTTGTGGCTAGATTTGAAAGATCTAAAATCAGGATGCTGAAATGTATGCAATAGCAATATCTGGCTTTCAGTGCAGGTAGAAAAATGAAATGAAAGCCTTTCCATTCGATCCTCAGAAAAGATGATTGACTGCAGATGTGCCTATAATTGCAGTGCTGTGCAGCACAGTACAATAGAAAACTTTATTGCTTTGTGTCCCTCTAACTCCCATTTGCATCTGTTTGCTGGATGAATGTATTGGCCATGATCAACACGTACAGATCTTGGCTGGCTCTTGCTTTGCTAACGGTCTTTCATGGCAGAGTGCTTTATTATTTATCTAGATATGTTTATGTTTTCCTAAAAGAATACACTTTGATAGAAAAGAAGCAAAAAAGAACTGTGCCATTCAGAGATACACTCATACTAGGCAAGTTCTGTGCCAAATGCTGGGAGAGTCACAGGATGTATTGCACCTGAGATAATGGAATCATGTGCTTGGAGGTGTGAACAAATAACTGAGAATAGGATGCATTCATCATGAAGACCAATGTGCATTGCCTCTCTTTTTCAATTTTTCAAGTGTTTTTCAAATGTACATGACCTGTAATGTATACTTATGTAACAGGCTAATAAACACTTCCCTAAGTTAAAAGCAAATCAGAAGACTAAGCAAGTTGATATGATAGAAATTGGGGAAGTCTCTATAATCCTCATGAACTTCAGTAATATAAAAATGTCATCTACAAAAGAGACACTCATTTTCTCGCTGTTTGTTGTTCACATTTCATTCTCTCTTCCAGCTGTTCCTGAAGGGTGGTTGATCTCAGCTTGTTTCCCTCTCCCTTTCAGCAAATAGAGAGGCAAGGCCATTTATTAAATTCAGACCAGTTGCATACAGATGGGGCACTCATATTGGATTTGGGGTGCTCTGATCAAGTCCTAAGTCACTCAGAGAGACTATTGTTTCTCCAAAAAGCAACTACTGTTTTCTCAAACTCAATACTTTACATATTTTTATTGCTTTAGAATATAAAGTCTAGTTTCATATTTCTTCTTTCGCCTACACAGCACTCTACGAAACCCTAGTTATTAAGTGCACTTTATAAGGTTGTTAATTATCATTATTGTTTTATTGCACAGATTCTTGTGAAACAGCTCAAAACTGTAAAGGAATGAAACGGGAATCAATCAGTCAATCAATCCATATTGCCTACAGAGTGGTAATAAAACAATCATAGTGAGGACTCAGGCTCTTTGGTGCTGAAATCAGCTGCTCCAGCCTGTTAGGAAGATGTTCAGAATTAGACTCTGTCAAGAGTTTTCATTCCATGACTCATTATGCCACACAATAATTACCAGAATAAATGTTTATAGTGCATTCAGAAT
Source organism: Trachypithecus francoisi (assembly GCF_009764315.1). Taxonomy (NCBI): domain Eukaryota; kingdom Metazoa; phylum Chordata; class Mammalia; order Primates; family Cercopithecidae; genus Trachypithecus; species Trachypithecus francoisi. Next base: position 14,632,083 of record NW_022681458.1, read on the forward strand.
TAAATATTTTAATGATTCGCAGGACAGCTAGGATGGGGAAGCTGACTGGCTCTCTTCTTGGACACTAAAAGCAAATGGGCATCTTTTTAAGGTACATGCATTTCTTCAGTCACAGATTCCTCCACTCCTTCAAGATAAATGAAATGTGACCTGTTTCCAATATAGTGCCATTTGTGCTGAAGACCCAGTCATAAAAAGAACCATAATTTATGCTCTTTTTTGTTCAATAATGCTGACATTAATTGTAGTAAACCGTTGTATTTATATGTGGTATATAGTATGTAGATAGTAGTAAAAGCTTTGTGGTAGATGAGGTCATCTAAGTCAATTATGGAAAATGAGAAGAAAGAAAAGTCTGAAAGCCACATTCCAGTACATAGCAACATATAAATATTCAGTGAAGGAACAAGATTTTAAAAACCTGAAAAGAAGTAGGAGGAATTTGAGAATAGTTTAATGAGCATTAAAGGTGAGTGTATTCATTTCCTGGGGCTTCCATAATGAAGTATCATAAACTGAATGGTTTAAAGCATGAGAAATTTATTCTCTCATAGTTTTCAGGCTTAAAGTACAGAATCAACGTGTCAGTCGGACCATGTTCCCTTTGAAACCACTAAAGGAGGATTCTCCTGTGCCTGATCCAGCCTTTGGTGGCTCCAGGAGTTTCCTGGCTTGCAGCTGTGTAACTCCAGTCTCTGCCTGCACCTGCACATGGCTCTCTGCTCTCTGGTGTCTGTATTGCCACATGATGTTCTTCTCTGTGTTTTTTTCTGTGTCTGATTTTTTTTTTCTTCTTGTGAGGACTTCAGTCACATTGTATTAAGACCCACCCTGAATAACTCCTCTTAACTTGATTTCATCTGCAGAGACGTTTTCCAAATAGGGTTGTATGTATAGGTACTAGAAATGACCACTTCAATGTATCTTTTGGGTGGACACCATTCAGGAAGAAAGGAAGGTAAAACACAAGAAACAGAGCAGAGTAAGGTCAAGGCAAAATGTGTCTGCTGGATTTTATGACGAAAATTTGGTTCATAACCTTATTTTCAGCAGACTCATAGGAATGATAGGAACCACAGCAGAACACATGGGGTGGAGAAATAGATTACATAAGAAAACAGTGTCAAGAGAAAAAAGAGAGGGCAATGACTAGAATGAGATCTAGAGATGAGTGTTGGGGGTGTGTGTGTTAGTGAGGTGTGTGCATGGTGTGCATGTATGTGTTTGTGTAAAGCACTTGTATATAAGTGTGCATTAGGACAGATTTTCTGCTGTTTTTAGCCTCTTTTTTCCTTATCAGTCATCACTCATAAGAAGAAATAGATCTTTTGATATAGTGATGTCAAAGTGATGCTCTGAGAGATTAATATTTGTGAGAGGAAAGTCTGCAGAGACTGTCAGAGTATTGCCAGATTGAAACCAAGACCATTCCTCTGGAGTGACTTGACACAGGCAATGGGAAAAGTGGAGACCCTCTCTGCCCTACTTGATTTTGTGCATGTTGAGTTGCATTGCTGCTAAGTAAAGTTGCCAGGATAAACACAAGGTGTCCAGTGAAATTTGAATTTTAGATTTAAAAAATCAAATACTTTTTGTAGAAATATATCATGCACTATTTGGGACACACTTATATTAAGAAATTTTTCATTGTTTAAATGAAATTTAATACATTGTTTTGTGTTTTCATTTGCTAAATTTGGCAACTCAGTAGCTAAGTGAATACGTTTTAACATATGAAGGACGGGGTGTGGGGTGAGAAAGGGAGAGGAAAAGCAAAGGAAAGAGACACAGACAGAGACAGAGAAAGACTGAAAATGAGAGAGAGAAAGTGTGTGTGTGTATGTGTGTGTGTGTGTGAGAGAGAGAGAGAGAGAGAGAGAATAAGAATGAGTACAGGAACGATAGGAAGGGATAAAATCCTATGTTGGAGGAATTAACATGAAGTAGAAGAGACAATTCTTTCTACTGAGACAAGGAAAAAAGATATGGATCACATATAAATATATTCAATTTTGGGAATGTCAACTTGAAAGAATTTATTCTGAATCATCTCTACTTTTATCTGAATTAGGAGGGTAAATCATCTTCTGGGATTGAAGAAGTAGAAGTAGAAGTCGGAAAGAGGAGCTTGGAGGAAACAGGGAACACTTGCAATAGCCAGTGGAAAGAAAGTATCATAGGAAGGGGAGGGGGCTGATTTGGGACTAGGAGCAAGCCCATGCACTTCCCTGCTGTTCTGCAAAAGCAGCAGGAAGAGTAACCCTACTTCTCAAAAGAACTGCAGAAAAAATTGCTTAATGGTTTACATTGTAGGGCAAGGAGAGTTGGCAAACCTTCAGATCTCCAAATTTGGAAAATGAATTGGTGGACTGTAAAGGGGAGAGAAGACTGAAAAGATTCTCTCTCTCTCTCTCTCTCTCTCTCTCTCTAACACACACACACACACACACAATGCATTTCCACGCATTAGTTGACTTATTAGTCAAGCTAAAGTGTCACTGTGGCAAGATGCCAGCTGAAGCCTTAGACTTCAGCCCCCCAGCAGCAAGATAATTTCTTTTTCCTAATTTTGATAGCATGCATTCAAGGACTGATTGACTATGCTTGAAGTAACTATTTCTGAATCAGTCATGCAGATCAGGTTAGCAGAAACTTTTGATTGGCCAATATTGGGGCTGAACTGCATGGATTTGAATCCAGGATCGGGGCAAGGAAACCTAGAGTGCCCTGTGGCTGACAGACAGATAAAATCCACTGCATAAATATCTAGAGTTTGAGGAAGACTAGGAAGGTAGAAAGTGACATCGAGGGTCAGGAAAGAGTTAAACATAAATTGAAAACTTTGTTCTAAGATTTATCTGCCTTATATAATTTTCTATGTTAACTTTGAATTCAGCCCAGTCATCTACAGAGCTCAAAGTTTACAAAGGGGAATTCTGATGAAATCAGTGGCACTTTTCTGTTTACAGGTGCAACCGTGTCTAACCATTTCAGGTTGTTAGATGTCTGTCTCCTTTTTCTAGAGCTCAAGATCTGGCTGAGAGTTATCCTAAATGAAACAGAATAATATGTAGTCTTTGAAGTAATCATGGCATGACCTACTTCAATTCAACAATTCAGTGTAACAAGCATCTATTGGATGGCTGCCACGTGTAAGCCACTGTCTTACAGATTAGGGAATATGGAGTGCTGTATACACAGGTGCTCTCAGAAAATATTATTAAATGAATTCATTGATTTATTTAAGGGGCAGATTTAATGTTACATGGAATTGTAGCAAAAGTTCAATAGTAATGATTTACGTGGGTGATATTGGGTAAACAGTTGTGAAGATTTGACTTTGAAATTTCTTTTTGTGTTAATCACGATAGTCCAGGTTAAAGTGCACTAAGAGAAAATAAATTTCAGAGGCAGAAACAAGACGGGCTTATTTTTGCTCATGATACAGGTCCATTTTGCATTGGCAGGGTGCTCTGCTCCACATGGTTCTTGCTGAGGGGCCAAGGCTGATGTAAGCTGTGAACACACAGCATGGCTGTCAACACTTCAGAAGAAAGGGAGGGTAAAGAATCATGCGGTGGTTCTTCTGTGCTTCCACCCAGGAATGACATGAATCGCTTCTGCCCCTATGTCAGTGGCTAGAGGAAAGTTCCATGGCCAAGCTTAACTTCCAGAGGGTCAGGAAAATAGAATCTTTGCCTGTGCTAAGAGCTCATGGGAAACCAGACAGTAGTCAATCTCAGACTACCTCAGCTTCTCAAAGATGGATTATAACATTGAGTCATTAGCTGCTATCATGATGAGGATACTAGAGATTTTAATGATGAAAACCACCATTTATGGAGATCCATTAATTCTAAGTATTGTGCAACACTGGTTAATATTGGGTTTCCCTTTTCATAGATGAAGAAAATGAGTCAGAAATTGTATAGATTATCTAATGTCACAGGTGCTAATGTGGCTATATAAATAATTCATATTGTCCAATTCTAAGATAGTTCACAAATATGTCAGATCTTGTTAGTGAGGGAAACTTAGTGCTGAATAAATGTATGTAAATTATTACTCACAAAGTAACTAGTGAATGCCAGCCAGTGGTCTAAACACTGCCTGTGTAATTTCCCATTTTGGAAATACACATCTGCCTCAATTGCTCTAATTCTGCAGCTTACTCTTTCGTTATATGATGGATATGTAATGAATTGGTTTGTTGCTGTAATCTAATAGTTAAAAATATTCAAATAGTTTAAAAAGAACACTTCAGGTAGAGAAGAATATTATATGGAAAGATCTTTAAGCTTGGCATAGAAACTTCACACTTCATTTCATCTTCATTTGTCACTTCCTAAGCCAATCCTTGGACCTCTGTTTCCTTTTATGTAGAGTGAGCAAAGTAGATCAGTTGACCTTTACGTATCCTATGTTACCTATGGCTGCTTTTCTTTCAGCCGTTCTACATCCAGTCAGATTAATACAATCAGATGAAATTTGAAGCCTCTATCAGCTTTTTGGGAAGGGTCCCCAAAGCAAGAAGAGTGACTAAAATAATAGCAAGAATCAGGCAAGAACACATGCAGCCATTGGCAGTGGTATCAGCTCCAGCAAGACACTCTTGGTTTGTGCTTGGTTTTGAGGGAGTGACTTAAAGAGTAATCACTGTGATTAATGAAAGCCAATGGCTCTGAATTTTTTCTTAGGTATAAGAGTGTACACACATATGCCTATCAGCTCATTGCAGCTTTTCCTACAGCCTAAACATTTTTTCTTAGCCTCAGAATTAATACTATACAATGAATCTGAATCAAGAAAGAAGTGAAATCAGAAGGACTTTAAGAAGGAAAAAAATCCAGCCATTCCCCTCTCATTTTCACCTCTTTTGTTCCTTAAACACTTCTTAGCTGTCCTTTGAGCTCATGATTCTTAAGTGGTTACTAAAATTACCTCCTTTTCATGCTTCTATAATGTTAAAAAACCACATTTCTAAAATGAAGTGCTATACCAATGGTATGAAAAGCAGGCTATTTTATGGAGTCAACAATTTTCTCTCCAAACAATAAACTTACCACACCAATTTACCCAAGTGGCAATAAACATACCAAAGAGAAGAATGGTTTCCTTCTTCAAATTTTAAAGTTAAGTGCATTTGCTAAAGAATAGGTTGCATGAGATGAAAAATGCATACTGCATATAAAGTTTTGATTATTTTAGTTCACCATAACATGTAGAAAAGATAGATGCTATTATAATTCAGTTACAATGACCAACTAAGTTTCTAAACTTAGAGACTCAAGAAAGAACTACCTGGAAATATAAGTAAATCATTTAAATTCTTTCACATGTTTAGCCAATTAGTAGTATAGATTATATCCAAGTAGTATAAATGTCTTAATATCATTTTCAGGCCCCATTCTGCTCCTCGTTAATTCAGATAAACTGGCCAGATTTTCTTGTTAAATAGCAATAATCAGTATCTCTTTAATGTTTTACTATGAATAGTTGACCCTTTAACAATGCAGGGGTTGGGGGTGCCAACCCTTTGCATGGTAGAAGATTCATGTGTAATTTTGGACTCCCTGAAAACTTAACTACTAATAGCCCGCTGTTGATTAGAAGCCTTAAAGATAACATAGAAAAGCTTATTAACATATATTTTGTAGGTTGTATGTATTTCATACTATATTCTCACAATAAGCTGGAGAAAATAAAATAGTAAGAAAATTCTAAAGAAGAGAAAACATATTTGCTATTTATTAAGTGAAAGTAGATCATCATAAAGGTCTTTGTCTTCATCATCTTCACACTGAGTAGTCTGAGGAGGAGGAGGAGACAAAGGAGAGGGGTTGGTCTTGCTGTCTTAGGAATGGCAGAGGTAGAAGAAAGTCCATGTGTAAGTGGACCTGCATATTTCAAACTCGTGTTGTTCAAGAGTCAACTGTATACATTTTTTTCACATTAATTATTGACTATTTACAATAACACTGAAAGATGGTATTATTTTAATTCTCACTTTACAGGAAAGGAAACTGAGGATCAGTGTCCAAAGCTCAAGTTCTAGTGTGACCATGATACAAACCGCCCCCCATCTTCAGCCTCCAAATTCACAGGAAGCCCTTCTATCACAGGAACTCTAAATTAACCATTATATTATATGTTATCCTCAGAGGAATAGAGGCAAAGTGGGACATTTTGATGTGACTAGGTATAGTGATGAAGACAAAGGAGTGCCTACTATGTACCAGGAATGCAGACACAACAAGGAACAAAACCACAGAAAATTCCTGCTTCACAGATTTTAATGGAAATGGGGTAGAATAGGGAGAGTCAGATAATAGGTAAGACAAAATATGTAAACTACATGCTATGTGAACTGATGATGAGAGTGAGAAGAAAACAAGGTAGGAGAGCACAGAGTGCAGGCTGGTGCTACTGTTTTAAATGGGCCGGTCAGAGAAGACTTTCCTGAAAATGTGGTGATTTTGCAATAATCTGAAGCAAGGAAAGGAGATGAAGATGCAGGTAAACTGTAATTTGAAGAATTTTCAGGAACAAAACTGAGAATGCAAATTCTATCTTAGCTTTCCAAGTTGTCTGCATCCAACATGGAGGGAGGCAGATGAGCCTTGCCGGTGAACTTCCTACTAACTTAGGATATTCCTGGGGGGGGGGGCGGAAACCAAGCGATGGACTGACTCCAAATGGTGACAGTGGTGACTGAAGTGCTAGCCGTAAAATAACCAGGGAGGAACAAGCTGAGGAAATGCCCAGTTTCCTTGGACAAAATATTGTTCTTTCACTTTTCATGTTGGGAGAGAGCTCCTGGACAAGGTTCCAACTTTATTTCTCCTTCTTTCTCTAAAGCACCTTGTCTCTTTGCGCCTATCATCCTAATTGTCTTTTCCTTCAGATTTCCACATAGTAGGAAAAGGAAAAAGGGTGTGAAAAATAGTAAGTGACTGAAAAGCAGAGTCAAATCAGAGTTGTTGGAAGTTAAAATCAATTTCTCTCTTCCTCCTGTCCCACCTCCTACTCCTAATAATTTGGCTCATTGCTCATCTTAAAAGTTGCAGTTGCATTTTTCTTGACGATGTTTAATCAAAGTTGCCATCTTTTTTCTTCATGTAAACTCAATTCTCTTTGAGAATTTTATAAATAAAAACTACATTTGCATGCATAAAGCAATTGATTCCACTGGGTGATAGATGAGTTTAATCTTTGAATGGTTAAGTAAAAAAATTTTTAGCTCCCGGTTTGCTTTTATTTAGTGAATCATAGCATTTGACTGAAATATTACAGCTAGAATAGTGAATTTGGTGATGTCAGGGGTGGACACATCATACCAACTGAAATAAAATGAAGTCAAACTCTCCATCTTTAGTCAAATTGGACTATATGGAAAAGTCTCCAGATATTTTTATAGCCATATTGCTGGATAATACTGAAATACAAGATTTTTAAAAAGTCTTCCCTTCCACTTTTACTTCCAGCAGGTGTATTCAGTACTGGTCCTCATTGCCTTCAGCGATGCTGTCCCAATGAATCATCCATCTGGGTTGTCTTTATACTTTTGAAGCACAATGATGAATACCTGATTTTAACATTTCACAGATGGTGTCTCCTTTTTGTTGGTCTTACTTTAAAAGAAAATCCATATTTTATCTGGAGGTAAAAAACAGCTCCTCTCATTTTACAGACTTCCCGAGCCTTTCCAACACTTCAAATACTTGCTTCTGTATAAATAAATATAATGTAGAAATAAATGCAATGCTCTAGTTCAATTCATAAATGCCAGTTAAGACTTAATTTTGGTTTTCATTATGTATCGAATTGAAAATGATGTTTTTAAAATTTAGAGTTTGTGTACATTGAGAAATTCATAGGCTTATAGAAAATCTAATTGGAAAGGTTATTAATAGTAATCAATCTGTACTCTTACCTGATATGTAAATCCACATATAACTGCCACAAAAATGGTTGTTCAGTTCATACTTGAACACTAATAGAAAGTCTTTCAAAATATACATGAGATCCATGCTGTGTTAGTTGAAAAAAAATTTTAAAGGACAAGAATTAATTAGAAATATGATATCCTCTACTGTCTCTTTGTCCTCATCATTTGAACTAACTAGTCTTCAGCGCAAACCCAAACATCCTCATGTGTTCTGGAAGATTTTTAAAACAAGGATACATTTAAAGACAGTATTACATGTGAAAATGTGTATCTCTCTGCTTATCACAAAGTAAAGTTACAACAAATTTTAGTCATTATTACTTAAAATGATTCCTTGGCATACATTTGATTTGCAGACAGAACCTGTTTTTTTGGTGTATTAGTCCACTCTGACACTGCTAATAAAGACATACGCAAGGCTGGGTAATTTATGAAGGAAAGAGGTTTAATTGACTCACAGTACAGCATGACTAGGGAGGCCTTGGGAAGATTATAGTCATGGCAGAAGGGGAAGAAAGCAAGTCCTTCTTCATATGGTGGCTGGAGAGAGAAGTGCAAAGTGAAGGGGTGGGGAAAGTCCTTGTAAAACCATCAGATCTCATGAGAACTCACTATAACAAGAAAAGCATGGAGGTAACCATCCCCATGATTTGATTACCTCTCACCATGCCCCTTCCATGACATGTGGGGATTATGGGAACTACAATTCAAGATGAGATTTGAGTGGAGACACAGCCAAAGCATATCACTTGGGCTGTGTTGGTTGAGAATGAACGAAATCATCTGCATCTGTGGATGGCCAGTGTTTCTTAATTTTCCAGGGACTTGCCATTTTAATGCTGAAAGCCCTACATTCTCAGAACCTTCCTTATGCCTGGGCAAACCAGGATAATTGACAATCTGACCCAGAATCCAGGTTTCCAGCCTGGATCTGTGATTCTCTAGTCTCCTCTTCATGTCTATAGACTTTTTTCCACAGAGTAACTTCTGAATTTAAAAATACATATAATCTTCCAATATATATAATTGAAGAATGTAAAGGTTTACTCTGAATGTTCTAGTTCTAGATTAATAACAGCATGCTACTGTTTTAGGATCTGTACTACTAAAATGTGTAATGGTGGTTATTTTTCTCACCCATATCTCTTGTGACAAATGTAATTGGTTCTCAAGTTTGCTGGTGCCTTGATCTTGGATTTCCCAGCCTCTGGAACTGTGAACAATAAACTTCTGTTGCTTACAAATTATCCAGTTTAATGTATTTTATTTTAGCAGTCCGAACTGACTAAGACACAGGGCTCTACCCAAAGTTTCTTGGAGATATAGCAAGAAATGAGATGTTCTCTGTCATCCAGAAAATCATGCTCCATTGTCAGACACACTGTACTTGGCTGAAGAGGTATTATGTAAAACTTAGCAGATTGATACCTCTAAATTTATGATTACCAATGTTACATGCACCTTCAAAATTGTCAATCTTGCTACTTTTTTGAACTGGCTTGTGGTTCCATTTAACATAAATGTCTATTTCAATATTCCACAGTAATGTCAAACCTCTAGACTTCCTCCGCTTTTCACAGTCAATAGATAACTGCTTCTTGCTTTACAAAGAAAGTATAAGTCATCAGGGAGAAAGGCTTTCAGTTTCTGAAACCAAATTTGCCCGCCTGCTAAATGGAAGTGACAGACATTTATTTTTCAAGCCCAGTTCCTTCAACTCTGTTCATGTCCTTCTCTTCCCCCTGTTTCAAGAATCTTGCACTAGATTTTACCTTCTGTCTTCCATGTCTTCAACTTGTGACTCTCTACCTGAGCTTTCTTATCTCAGCTAAATTTGCTTCTCTCATCTTAAAATATAAAAGCCTTTCCTTAATTTGAATCTCTTCCTACTCCTGCCTTTTATGCTTCTTCCTTTCCCAATCAAACTTCTTATGAGTTGTCCAGGCACATTGTCTCCACTTTTCCACTCCAACACTGTCCGTGCTAATGCCACCTACAACCTCAGTATCACAAAATCTAAAACATGATCTTTCATTATTTTCTAAGTAACATCCCAATCACATTCAATGCATTTGATTTTCCTTGAAACAGTATCTTGCTTTGACTTCACTGACACTGGAGTTCTGATTTTCATTTACCACTCTGGTCACTCCCTGACAGTCTCCTTTGCCATCTCTTTCTTTTAAACCCAATTTGCAAATGCTGACATTTCCATCCCAAGCTTGACCTCTCTCTCTAGTGCTCATTCCAGGCAAGATTTTATCCTTTTATCCCTCAAACTCAACTGCTGACTTGATCCGTGTGTTAATAGCTTCAAAGTGAACATTTTCAAAACGAAATTAATTATTTTTCTTCACAAACCTGATTTTTTCCTAGGATTTTCCATCTCAATAAATGAACATCATCAACCAGCATTTTGCTCAATATAGAATTCTGGTTATCAACCTTATTATCTCCCTCTCCCCACATCTGCATTGTATTAATCAGCATTCTTTCAATTTTGCTTACCTCTCTCCATATGTAACATCGTATTCGAAATCAACAATGTCTTTCACTTGTTTTCCTTTTATCCGGTGTTGCTCCCTCAACCTCTACCTCTATTTTTTTCTTCTCTAAGCAGTTAGAGTTGTCATTGCAAAAGCAAACTTTTATCATGTCATTCCTCTTCTATTATTCAGTGGTTCCTCATTGCTCCTAGAAATGCTTTTAAAATCCTTAACAGAGACTACAGGTATTGAAATTATTTCATTTGTATTGATCTTGCCAACCTAATTTCTCACCATTCCCCACCCTATTCTCTGTGATATAGTCACCTTGGACTCCCTTTACTTTTTCAACTGTTCTGTGCCTCTTCACACCATGGAGCCTTCATGCACGTCTGACCTGTCCTGCCTAGGCAGCTTTTTACCTGCCTCTTCACCTAGATAACACATGTTTCAGTTCCTCACTTACAAGTTGTTTCCTTTGAATCAAAAAAATCTCATATTTCCATTTTGTGATACAACAATTGCCATGTTTGTAATTTTTTGTGTAATTATTTGTTTATAGACTATTTTGCTAGCAAGATGAGGACAGGTATTATCTGCTTTATTTGCAGCTGAGACCAGGCATTACCTGCCTTATTTATAGCTGTATCACTCATTATTTGTTGAATGCATGAAGATACTCCAATCAAATTTCCCCTTTGTAATAACTTCTTTATTTATCTTGTTGCAAAAAAAAAAAAAAATCAGTCTGATAACTAATACAATAAAAAAACTCCGCCTTTAAATTCTTCCTGGTTGGTTGATTAAGGAATTTCCAGACCTCTTCATAACTATTTGTAAAGTCTATTATTTTTTTTTTTTTTGAGACGGAGTCTTGCTCTGTCGCCCGGGCTGGAGTGCAGTGGCCGGATCTCAGCTCACTGCAAGCTCCGCCTCCCGGGTTTACGCCATTCTCCTGCCTCAGCCTCCGGAGTAGCTGGGACTACAGGCACCCGCCACCTCGCCCGGCTAGTTTTTTTTTTTGTATTTTTAGTAGAGACGGGGTTTCACCGTGTTAGCCAGGATGGTCTCGATCTCCTGACCTCGTGATCCACCCGTCTCAGCCTCCCAAAGTGCTGGGATTACAGGCTTGAGCCACCGCGCCCGGCCAAGTCTATTTTTTAGTGTATATATCTTTTGTTCATTTGCATACTTATTTACTGTATTGTAAATATTGCAAACAGTATCAGAAACTTTTAACAAACAAAAGTGTTGTGCTTTTGTGATTATCAAGTTCTTTTAAATAAACAAATAGCATCACCAGAGTTTAACTTTCAGTTAAACTCTAAATTAATTATCTGGTCATTTATTTTTAAATTCGTAGGTTAATGTGCATTTATGTATTTAATTTAATTAGAATCTAAATTACAGAGACATGAGCAGGGGGAAGAAAACCAACAAGGGATGGTGATGCACCCAGGGGCTAGTAGTATTGTGAAGCCATTATCATCACTAGGGCTGAACGAAGGGGAGGGAAAAGTGTTATTGGAATCTGACAAGAGTTAAAACAATGGAAGACAGGTCCCTCACCTGAAGCTGGAACATAGAGGAGAAAGGACACTGCCTATGTGCATGAAGCCTGGATAGGACCAGCAGCAGGGTGTGTGTGGAGGGGAGATTTCCTCACCTTCACCGCCATTATCATCTTTAAGCCTCTTGCCTCTGTCTGCCATTGGTTTAACCCCACAGGAAACCAGGGAACACTGTGGGAGAGAGGGTAGAGTTTGGGTGGGTGAGGGAGCTTCAGAGAACACCCAATACATCTCTTTTCCTTCATAATATTGTGGCAATATGGGTTCTTATCTTACAACTACTTTTTTATTTCTTCCATGTATGTTGTTTTATCTGTCCCAGTAGCGCAATGGTAAGAGTTCCGTTCTCTCATTTCCAGTATAAATTTCTGTAGATTCCTTTTGTACAACACCAAAGTAGGCAGGTAAAATCACTAAATAAAGACATTTCATGCAAAGTACAACTCATAAATTACAACTTTCCCCGTGGAAACTTTTATTAGATCATCATATGAATAAGACACAGAAAGAAGTTTTATGAAGATATGACCGATGTGAAACTGGCATCATCATGATTAAAAGAAAGCTAATATTAGGTTCTTGATATCATATGGATACCTATAAATGTTTTAAGCCACAAATGAAATTGATTGAATAAGGCAAAAAAGAAAAAAAAGCAAGAGGTAGATAATAGCTAATAAAATAATTTGTAACTAGAGTATAAGATTTATTTCTATGTTGGAACCCATTTAATATTGTAACTCAAGCCTCTTTATTTTGCAGTTTAGATTTCTAAAGTTGTCCTATGTCATCTATGTTAATTGGACAATTAATCAACTTTAATGTTACTTGATAATAGACCTTTTATTAAGTTGAAACATCTGAATTGCTGATTATTGTCAATTTTGGCCCATAAAAACAGTAAGACAGTGATGCCACCTACTATATAAATGCACATTAACCTATGAATTTAAAAATAAATGGCCAAATAAATAAATGCACCCTTTGTTTCCATTATTTATTATCATCATTTTTTATTGAACTATAATAGACATACATATTTTTGAGGTGCATCCAATAATTTAACATATTCATATAATTTGTAAAGATCAAATCAATGCAATTTGGATATCTATCACCTTAAATGATTGTCATTTCTTTGTGCTAGAAACATTCAAAGTCTTATTCAAAATATGTAGCCTTTTAAAAATGACATTTATTTATTTGATAGAATGGTAACAATTTTGAAAGAATTATACAATACTTGTATTATAGCTAGTGCCAGCATGTACATCTGTGCCAGAATTAATCTCTTTGACATAGCACTTTCTGAAAGTAATTTGTTTATCTCTTCCACAGCACATGCTTGTACACAATTCTTTTGTTAATATAACACAGACTCATCTTTTCATTAAGCATTTTGAATGTAGTCAGGTACCTTGGTGATGAGGAATGACAAGTCTGCCTAATATATTTTTAAAAATCAAACATAGCACAGCTATGATTTCTTCTTTGGCACTTTTACTCTTTGTAAGAATGCTCTGTGGATATATTCTCTCTTTCAATTTTCACATTTTAACTTCCATCAAATTTAACAGGAGCTGAGAGTGTTAATTAGAACAAGCTTTGGCACAGTATTTTTCAAACCTCCAATCCTGAAGACCTCTAACTACTTATTTATCGTTGGAAAAAAAATAATAATTTTGATGTGTTGAAGATTTAACAAGAACATGTATAATGCCTATTTTTAATACAAACTTTCTCTCACTGGTATTATATAGTATAGTTTTAGCCAAGAGAGATACACTTATCTAGAGACATGTTTATATTTAAGTTTGTTAAAATCTATAAGGTAAATAATTTGTTTTTAAATCAATGTTTAATTTTCTATGATAACATGCAATCTAAAATACCTCTAAAATAAACCAATTTTCCACTCTAACAAAATATAGTGTTTTATTTTGTATGTTTCTGAGACTTAAATAGGAGTTCAAAAGTGAATAGACTATCAATTTTATAAACCATTAGTTAATACATCTTAAAATCTTGTTCCACTAAAAGTGAGCTCCACTGTAAGAAAGAAATGAATATAAATAAAAATAAAGAAAGGAGAGAAGGTAGGGAGAAAGAGGAGATACGAAGAAAGCAAAAAAGGATTAAAAAAGAGAATCAATCTAAAGCAAACTCAAAACAGATATAATGGCAGGAATTGCATCCCAGTGTGTTGGAGAGTTATTCTGCATGTTTCCTAAATTGGCTGTACCCTTTAGTTGAGTAGGGATGGCAGGTGACACTGACCTGGGTCATGTATTTGCTGAGGGATGATAAAGGACAGGAGCAAAGCCCTCCCTCACTGTCTTGGCAGTCACCTCTCTCTCCATCACCATGGCTTCAACTTTTGTTTTTAGACGAGAATTTTAGGTGAAAGCAACATGCCTGGGGTTACAGCCAAACATGAATCAGAGGGAGTTGCCATAGTAATGGCTACCTCTGCTCAGGTTCAATTCTCATATGTCAGCTCGACATTTGCTCAGGGCAGGTGGTCTCGAAGATTTGGCTTACAGGGTATTTTTCCAACCCTCGATGGAACTGGAGAAGCTGCCAAAAATAAGACAAGAGTAAGGAGTAGGCTCTCTGGACAGCTGATCAGCTACTCTCTATGTGCTAAGAACCAAGTCATTTCAAGTTCCAGAGTGTTATCCTCCCTGCATGTAAACTGGTATCTGTTTTTCTGGTTGCAGGAAATGTAATGTGCTTAGATTAGAGAATACATATGGATGTGCTTTAGACGCTACAGAGTATTGTACAGATGGAAGGTATAGGATTACAATTGTATTAATAGCTAATTTTAAGACATTGATTTGGAAAACTGAAAAATCTAGGAAACGTAAATCCACAAGAAAGTAAACTAAACCATTTGAACTTTTGGATAGTCTCTACTTATAGTGCATGCTCCCCAAGTGCTGTATGATTTTCTCTATTGTGAAGATTCGGTCTATGGCTGTGGATCTTAAACATAAGAAGTATCTGCTACACTTAATAAAAATGCTGATGGCATTCTGCTGGAAGTGGTCAGCATAGAGTAGCTGCTACACTTGTATGGCTATCATAACATTCAACAGTATTAGCCTTTGAGTCAGCTGTGAGCCTTACTACCTCCATAGCTTTCAGCAAGTTTCTGTGTTTGTTTATTAATTCATTAGTCATTTATTCAGTCCATACTCACTGAGCATTTGTTATGCTAGATACTGGCCAAGGTGTTGAGATAAACTGACAAACCTCTTCCTCTAAAGATTCTGATGCTTGTGGTAGCCAAGCAGGCAGGCAACAAGGAAGTACAATCAAGTGATGATTCATGGTGGGACAATATAAACACTAGATTTTTTAAAAAAATTATTATTATACTTTAAGTTCTAGGGTACATGTGTACAACGTGCAGGTTTGTTACATAGATATACATGTGCCTGTTGGTTTGCTGTACACATCAACTCGTCCTTTACATTAGGTATTTCTCCTAATACTATCCCTCCCACAGCCCCCGACCCACCGACAGGCCCCAATGTGTGATATGTCCCACCCTGTGTCCATATGTTCTCACTGTTCAACTCCCACCTATGAGTGAGAACATGTGGTGTTTGGTTTTCTATCCTTATGATAGTTTGCTGAGAATGTTGGTTTCCAGCTTCATTCATGTCCTTGCAAAGGACATGAACTCATCCTTTTTATGGCTGAATAGCATTCCATGGTATTTATGTGCCACAATTTCTTAATCCAGTCTATCATTGATGGACATTTGGGTTGGTTCCAAGACTTTGTTATTATGAATAGTGCCACAATAAACATAAATGTGCATGTGTCTTTACGGTAGCATGATTTATAATCCTTTGGGTATATACCCAGAAATGGGATCGCTGGGTCAAATGGTATTTCAGGTTCTAGATCCTTGAGAAATTGCCACACTGTCT
Organism: Trachypithecus francoisi; assembly: GCF_009764315.1. Lineage (NCBI taxonomy): Eukaryota > Metazoa > Chordata > Mammalia > Primates > Cercopithecidae > Trachypithecus > Trachypithecus francoisi. The sequence continues at coordinate 14,648,032 of NW_022681458.1, forward strand.
TCCACAATGGTTGAACTAATTTATACTCCCACCAATAGTGTAAAAGCATTCCTGTTTCTCTACATCCTCTCCAGCATTTGTTGTTTCCTGACTTTTTAATGGCTGCTATTCTAACTGGCGTGAGATGGTATCTCATTGTTGTTTTGATTTGCATTTCTCTGATGACCAGTGATGATGAGCATTTTTTCATATGTTGGCTGCATAGATGTCTTTTGAGAAGTGTCTGTTCATATCCTTTGCCCACGTTTTGCTGGGATTGTTTTTTATAAATTTGTTTAAGTTCTTTGTAGATTCTGGATATTAGCCCTTTGTCAGATGGGTAGATTGCAAAAATTTTCTCCCATTCTATAGGTTGCCTGTTGACTCTGATGATAGTTTCTTTTACTGTGCAGAAGCTCTTTAGTTTAATTAGATCCCATTTGTCTATTTTGGCTTTTGTTGCCATTGCTTTTGGTGTTTTAGTCATGAAGTCTTTGCCCATGCCTATGTCCTGAATGGTATTGCCTACGTTTTCTTCTAGGGTTTTTATGGTTTTAGGTCTCACATTTAAGTCTCTAATCCATCTTGAGTTAATGGTTGTATAAGGTGTAAGGAAGGGATTCAGTTTCAGCTTTCTACATATGGCTAGCCAGTTTTCCCAGCACCATTTATTAAATGGGGAATCCTTTCCCTATTGCTTGTTTTTTTTCAGGTTTGTCAAAGATCAGATGGTTGTAGATGTGTGGTATTATTTCGGAGGCCTCTGTTCTGTTCCACTGGTCTGTATATCTGTTTTGGTACCAGTACCATGCTGTTTTGGTTACTATAGCCTTGTAGTATAGTTTGACATCGGGTAACGGGTTGCTTCCAGCTTTGTTCTTTTTGCTTACTTAGGATTGTCTTGGATACGCAGGCTCTTTTTTTGGTTCCATGTGAACCTTGAAGCAGTTTTTTTTTTCCAATTCTGTGAAGAAAATCAGTGGTAGCTTGATGGGGATAGCATCAAATCTATAAATTACCTTGGGCAGTATGGGCATTTTCATGATATTGATTCTTCCTATCCATGAGCATGGAATGTTCTCCCATTTGTTTGTGTCCTCTTTTATTTAGTTGACCAGTGGTTTGTAGTTCTCCTTGAAGAGGTCCTTCACATCCCTTGTAAGTTGATTCCTAGGTATTTTATTCACTTTGTAGTAATTGTGAATGGGAGTTCACTCATGATTTGACGCTCTGTTTTCTGTTATTGGTGTATAGGAATGTTTGTGATTTTTGCACATTGACTTTGTATCCTGAGACTTTGCTGAGGTTGCTTATCAGCTTAAGGAGATTTTGGGCTGAGACGATGGGGTTTTCTAAATATACAGTCATGTCCTCTGCAAACAGACAATTTGACTTCCTCTTTTCCTAATTGAATACCCTTTATTTCTTTCTCTTGCCTGATTGCCCTGGCCAGAACTTCCAACCTTATGTTGAATAGGAGTGGTGAGAGAGGGCATCCTTGTCTTGTGCTGGTTTTCAAAGGGAATGCTTCCAGTTTTTGCCCATTCAGTATAATATTGGCTGTGTGTTTGTCATAAATAGCTCTTACTATTTTGAGATACATTCCATCAATACCTAGTTTATTGAGAGTTTTTAGCATGAAGGGCTGTTGAATTTTGTCGAAGGCATTTTCTGCATCTATTGAGATAATCATGTGTTTTTTGTCATTGGTTCTGTGTATGTGATGGATTATGTTTATTGATTTGCGTATGTTGAACCAGCCTTGCATCTCAGGGATGAAGCCCACTTGATGATGGTGGATAAGCTTTTTGATGTGCTGCTGGATTCGGTTTGTCAGTATTTTACTGAGGATTTTGCATTGATGTTCATCAGGAATATTGGCCTAAAATTCTCTTTTTTGTTGTTGCATCTCTGCCAGGCTTTGATATCAGGATGATGCTGGCTTCATAAAATGAATTAGGGAGGATTCCCTCTTTTTCTGTTGATTGGAATCGTTTCAGAAGGAATGATACCAGCTCCTCTTTGTACCTCTGGTAGAATTTGACTGTGAATCCATCTGGTCCTGGACTTTTTTTTTTTGGTTGATAGGCTATTAATTATTGCCTCAACTTCAGAAGCTGTTATTGGTCTGTTCAGAGATTTGACTTCTTCCTGATTTAGTCTTTGGAGGGTGTATGTGTCCAGGAATTTATCCATTTCTTCTAGATTTTCTAGTTTATTTGCATACAGTTGTTTATGGTATTCTCTGATGGTAGTTTGTATTTCTGTGGGATTGATAGCCCCTTTATCATTTTTATTGCATCTATTTGATTCTTCTCTCTTCATCTTTATTAGTCTTGCTAGCAGTCTATGTATTTTGTTGATTTTTTCAAAAAACCAGCTTCTGGATTCATTGATTTTTTGGAGGGTTTTTTGTGTCTCTATCTCCTTCAGTTCTGCTCCAATCTTAGTTATTTCTTGCCTTCTGCTAACTTTTGAATGTGTTTGCTCTTGCTTCTCTAGTTCTTTTAATTGTGATGTTAGGGTGTCAATTTTAGATCTTTCCTGCTTTCTCTTGTGGGCATTCAGTGTTATAAATTTCCCTCTACACACTGCTTTAAATCTGTCCCAGAGATTCTAGTATGTTGTGTCTTTGTTCTCACTGGTTTCAAAGAACATCTTTATTTCTGCCTTCATTTCATTATGTACCCAGTAGTCATTCAGGAGCAGGTTGTTCAGTTTCCATGTAGTTGTGCAGTTTTGAGTGAGTTTCATAACTCTGAGTTCTAATTTGATTGCACTGTGGTCTGAGAGACTGTTTGTTGTGATTTCTGTTCTTTTACATTTGCTGAGGAGTAAACACAAGTTTTAACAGAAAATGTCATAGGATTTCTCCTAGTAAAGTAGTCAGAATTGTTCAACATAAAGATGTCCTGGCCACATCAATGATTTTTGGTCTTAGTCTATGAAGCATTTAAATATTCCAATCCTCCGTTTTCTCATCTGTGAAATGGGAATAAATTTGGGAACTTGATGTAGTTTGGATGTTTGTCCTCTTTAAATATCACGTTTTAATTTGATCCCCTATATTGGAGATGGGGCTTAGTGGGACATGTATTGTTCATGAGGGCGGATTCCTGATGAATGTCATAGTGGTGTCCTCATGGGAATAAGTACTTTTGCTTCATTCATTCCTACCAGACCTGATTGTCAAAAAGAGTCTGGAACCTTCCTCCTCCTCTCTCTCTTCCTTCCTTTCTCACCACATGATGGCTGCTCCTTTTCCACCATGAGTGGAAGCTTCCTGTGGCCTTCACAGAAGCAGATGCTGGCACCACACTTCCTATACAGCCTGCAGAACTGTGAGCCAAATAAACTTCCCAGCAAATACTGAGCCTCGGGTATTCCTTTATAGCAACACACATGGACTAAGACACACCTACCTCGAAAGGTTGTTGGGAGGATCAAATGTGGTGATCATTAGCAGATTGTCAGGTACAAAGCAAATGTTCAATAATGGTTAGTTATTAATAATTACTATGTGGTTTCTTGTTATAGTAAGGAAATGTAAAAAGCAATAAATAAACAAAACAAGATTATCTAAGTGAATGATGTAATAACTTTCTACTGTCTTGGAATTTTATCAGTAACTCAACAGAGAATGTGGGTTGTATAATAACAGATTTATAACTTGTATAAATACGTTGCCCCAAGTTAAAGAAAACGAAAGCTTTTTTAAAATGTCAGAACAAGTCAAAACAATTGTTTTACTGAAGATAGGGACATCATCTGGAGGTTTAGATGAGGTCAAAACAGGAGTTGAGATCAAGCCAGTAAGCCTGTTCTTCGTCAGACTCTGATTCTGCTCAGTTCTGTGTGCTGCTCCAACCTCAGGCTGGCAACCCAATGGTTACAGTAGTGCCCACACTCATAGCAGGACATATCTGGAGCAAGTGGGAAATAAGTGATTATTCCCAGAAGATTTCTCAGAAGTGAGAATTATCTTCTTTCTCAGAAATCTCAAGCAAACACCTCCCATCATCTCCTTTGGCAACTGGGTCATCTCCTTATTCCTGAACCAACTTTTGTAGGAAGAGGAATGCCCTTTGCTCATTGACATAGACCTTCCCATCCCTATCCAATCACTATGGAAAGGGTGATAGGATTAGCCTAATTGTGGGCTAATCAGGCCAATCCTGCTGCATAAAAAGATTTTTCAAACCACATCACTATATAATGAAAAGGGGACCGTTGGGAAGGCCAGCACATACCCTATATGTAGTTCTGCAATCCTTAATTCCACAGTGGACTTCTGTGCATCCAGTTGTAAGTCTAAAGGAACCAAAATTTGAGCTTCTTACACAAAAGTAAGGTAAAGGTGACTTGAGGGAGAAATACTTTGATCTAAAGGGCAGGGTTGATACCAATCCTGTGAGCAGGGAGGATTTCTCAAGACCAGAAATGTGTGGGCATAAAGCAGTTATTCATTCATTCTTCCATGTATTAAGTGCTAACTATTTGGTAGGTGCTATCTCCCTGCTGGAGCTTACATTCCAGTAGAGGTGAGGATGTATGAGGGACAAGAACAGAGTATAAAATGGGAGGCATGCTGGTGAAGATAAGGAATAATAGCATGTTGAATTAAGACAAAGGAAGATCTTCAATATTCCCTATCCAGAGAAAGAAGAGCAAAGTAAGAGGGGCAATTGCTTTATAAATGCTTGTACTCTCTGTTCCAGCATTACTACAACCTTAGTTCTCTGGGTGCCAACTTTAACATTGTTTTTCAAATCCATATCTTATTTAAACCATTATTTTCACTACTTTCCACAAAGTAACTCTTGGAAACTTAATTTTATGTTATTTTCATCTTTGCAGTCCTCAAACAGAAGTTTAATATGCTTGTTATATTTTCATAGGTATTCATTAAATGTATAATCAAATTTTTAACAAGTAAAATAAAATCAACAAGTAAGCATTTCTGTGTGCCACTTAAAATAATATCCTAGCTGGGTGTGGTGGCTCATGCCTGTAATCCCAACACTTTGGGAGGTCAAGGCTAGTGGATCACCTGAGGTCAGGAGTTCAAGACCAGCCTGGCCAACATGGCGAAACCCCGTCTCTACTAAAAATACAAAAATTTTTCAGGAACGGTGACGTGGGCGCCTATAATCCCAGCTACTTGGGAGGCTGAGGCCAGAGAATTGCTTGAACCCAGGAGTGGGGAGGTTGCAGTGAGCTGAGATCACACCATTGCGCTCCAGCCTAGGCGATAAGAAACTCTGTCTCGAAAATAGCGATAATGATAATAATAGTAAGTAATAATATCTTATCAGTGGAACCTGTCTCATGCTTTGAGAAGCATTGTTTTATTCTGATAATCCTTTTGGTAGACTCTAGGTTTTAATTTCAGCGTACCCAATCCAGTTTCAGGGCTCCCTAAGTCTCTAGATTTGGATGTCTTTAGCAACTATTAGAGAAGCATTTTTCTGGGGATTTCAACTTTTATTTTTAAATCTCCTCAAGCCTTTTTTACTTACCCTGTTGGTGGATCCTGAGAAAGTTCCCTTCCTTTCTTTCTTAAGATGGAGTTAAAAGTTGGGTATATCCACCCTTCGTTCTCTGCTGACAGCCCTGGTACCCCTGGCTTAGCAAATGCAGTGAACACATTCGCCATGGCAGTTTGGCAGATGCCTCAACCGTGACATTTGCCTTTTACAGATTAAGAAAAGAAGGTGTCCCCTTATGAGCTGCCTGTCCTAAATCCCCTGACACATTTATTTTCGATTTATGGCATATTAGATTTCAGGTTTTTAATTTGCATGTTTCTGGCAAAGTGTCAGAAGGTTGTGTCTTCGCACATGTCTAGAGTTGTATGTACATAAAACAAAGGCAAATTCAAAAGGTAAAGCTCAAAGAAGGAAACAAAGGGCACATCTAATTGTTTAACCCAAATTGTTTCACTCTTTCTGCTGCATGTGTCCGAATATAAAGTGGCATCATTTAAAAATACTCTAGATTATTTCTGAGGTTGTCCATTGATATTTTTGGTTTTTTACATCTAAATTAAAAGCAATGTCTGACTTTTAAAAATATGTTTTTAACAAAAAAATACGTAACGCATACAAAATAGAAGCTTGTTTTATAATTCAGATCAGTTTTCAAATTGTGTTATGATGAATGCAACCAGAAAATTATGAACAAATTCCTTCTAACAGGGCCTTCATTAAAACTGCTCATAAAGCAGGCTCTTTCCTCTTTACTATTCAGTTCACAAACACTGTTTTTAGACAATAACAACCATACAATATAATTATGTACTTTGTCTGAAATATTTTATTAATTAAATGATAGGTTTAGATGACTGAATTCTAGTCAACCTCTGCCACTTGTAACTCAACAATCTGTAGCAGACATGTATAGCCTCTCAGAGGCTCAGGTTTCCTCAGCTGGAAAAGGCATAATAATAACTAAGTTAAAAGCTGACTTGTGGACTTGTAAGGGAATTGAATAAGAAAATCTATGTGGAACTGATTGGTAAATTCTACAGCACTACAAAGAGTACATCCATATTGTAACATAAAAATTAACTAGCACATGTTGTAATATAATAATAGACCATAATACCATATAATCTCATAAACTTAGAGAGTAGCCAGGACTTATAAACATGCTTGTGATTTCAAATACTATCTCCATATGTGTCTAAAAATATATTGGCATATAGTTGTCCAACTGGTTTGTTCTTCAATAATATTTCTGGATCATTTGTAATTAACATGGATTTTAATCACTGTAGTTGCTTGAATATACTTAGAGTTTCGATTTTTAATTTTGTATTTTGAAGTGGCTTTTGCCAGAGTAGCCTTCTTCGATTGGGCTATATAAACATGTAATTATTTATACCAACTCACGTTAGGTTCATAGCTTAGACTGCCAATTTTCCACTGTTGTAATTATAGCCATAACAGATCTTAAGTTGTTTGAACTAAACAGTTCACTGTCTTTTGAAATTTGCCTTGTAAGTTATACATTCATTAAATTTTTAAAGGTAAACTTACTATACACACACACCCGTACACACACATACAAATTGTGTATGAGACATGCAATTCTTAAAAAGTTGGTAATTCTGACATTTAATATATGTTTCAGAAACAGTAAATACAACTTTCATTTCAAAATGTTCCTCAGATTTTAAAATAAGTTTAATGTCCTTGGATATGAGTACTCTGTAATTAAGTAATCCCTGTTATACAGAAAAAAAGTGTTAGATGTAAATACATAATTCTGCCACCACAGCTAACAGAAATGTTATCATTAAGTGTTTTCTACATTCTTGAAGAAGTGAGTAAATATTTCCAAGTCTGTCTTTTTTTTTTTTCAAATGAAAGAAGCATTAGTCATACTGAATATCCAGTTCTAGCCAGGAAACAGGAAAACACAGAAGACATATTATCAAATACCTCTTGAGGGCAAACGTTCTGTTTGTCAACCTTGGCTGCTATGAATGACATTATTAACTAAGGTTCACTATCATAATGCATTTCTTGTAGTTCTCACAGTTCTTAATTCTCTAAGTTGAAATAAATGCTCTTTGCAATATTATGATTCCCAAGTTGGCCTCTGGTTTTGTAGGTAATTTTTAATAGGTATTTTTCACTTATTCATTCTGTTTACTTATAGGGCACAGCTAATTTATGATTGTTCTGATTTAGTTCCAAACGTGGTATGTTGCCTACCACTGAATCATCAAACATAATTCACATATCTATGTCTAGGTAAACACAGCACCCAATGTATTTAGAGTAATGTTTTCACCAGCAGTTCCTGCAAAACTTTATATATAGCAGTATGGGATGTTGGCATAAACACACTTTTCAGGATAGATCAAAGAAGTTTGTGTGTGAGTAAGGAAAGGTTGACATGAAGCATCTCATAGCCAAATATATATGCTAGATTCCCTTTCAACCCAAGCCACCTTCAGAATGTGCCAGATTTGGATAAAATTGCCTTTTTTTCCTCTCCAGAGCTTGGCTTCACTTATCCATCTCAAATTTTTCTTGGAACAAATCAACTAAAAACTCCCTAAACAAAAGTTATGAGACTCCAAGCCTAATATAGCAGTTTTTCTGAAAACTACTAACCAAAAGGTGAGGAAATGTACCAGAAAAACACTTGTGCATCTATATATTTTCCAACATCTCCTAAATGACTTGTCTTGATTGTGTATGCTGAATCTTTTGCGAGTACACATAAAAAAATTGACATATATGTAAATGATTTATAGGCAGAGATGATATTTGTATTTAAATATGAGCTAATTGTATTCTATCATTGTATTGCCTTACACTCATAAAAGATCACATTTAATTTCTTAAATTCAGATGATTTCAGACTTTGTTCCTGTAAGTAATATTATTTTATTTGAATTGCAAATGATCACATAATCTCATTTTTAAATTTCAAGCCTGGGGACCCAAAGATTCTCCTAAAATCCAAACAGAGGTTTAACATGAAGAATGTTTACAGACTTACTGAATCAAATGTTTTTTGGTTACTAAATTTTTTGACAGTGCAAAAAGTTTTTAAGAAAAGAAACTAATTTTTGTGTGTGGTTTCCTTTACACAGCAATGGTGTGTATGATCAATTGTTAAAGCTCCTTAGTGTCTACATGATAGATTCTACAGAATGCAGCAAGGTATTTTTAAAGTTAATGTCTGTACTTCTTATAGCAAAAGTGAAAGAGACCAGATTTATCCATCAGTATTAAGCACATTTTTAGTTTAGGAAAAAACTTAAAAATATATATATATATTAGATTCAGATATTGGAATACAGGCAATGAAGTTCTGTAACATTAGAGAAGATAAAGTATGAGACATGAGACATAAAGTGAGCAAGCTAGGTCCTACAATTGCCCCAGATTACTGCCTTGACATTTTCCAGGGAGGAGAATGCAACAAAAATCTCGTGGTTACCTGCGTTTTGAAGATAGCATTGAAAGGTAGGAGAGGACGAGGAGTCAGAGTTCCCATGACAGAGTAATGGTGAACAGAAAGTTGCGTGAAGGGAATATGAGCTACAAAGACCTGCCAAGGATTCCCTCTTCTGTCTTCAGCTGAGTGAAATTGGTGCATGCATTTGTGGCAGCTAGCAAGGCCAGGAAAATAACTACCTGTAAAGAGCAGGTGGAACAATCCTATGCTCACACCAAGCCTTTGAAAGTTGATATTCTAAATAATCAGAATAGAATGGAGCATTGAGTAGAACGTTAGAAAATGGTATTGCCTTAGCAGTGAGGAAAAATGAGGACTGAGCTAAAGACTTTTCTTAGAGGCAGGTTTCAAAAACAGGAAACTATTTACAAATGACTTGAGAAGCCTAGAAAAAAAAATCTCAAGAATATTTAAAAAATACAAGACTATTTGAAGAAATAATTAAAATTTTCCCCAAATTTGATTAGGAGTAGAAATACATTTATCCAAGAAATTCAATAAACAAAGCACAGGAAAATTAAGACAACTGCAAGGCATGCCATAATCAAATAGCCTACTAACGATAATAAAGAGAAAATTATTAAAAGTAGCTAGAGAAAAAAGACACACTATATATAGTAAAACAAAGATCAGGATGACAAACAATTTCTCTTAGGAAGCAATACAAACCAGAATACAGTGGAAAAGTATTTTTAAAGTTTTAACAGGAGGTATTATTGTCCACCTAGAATTTTATATATAATATAAAGTCTTTCAAAAAACTAAGACAAAATACAATATATTTCTAGAATACAAAAAAATGAAAAACATTAATTACTAGTAGGCCTGCATTATAGGAATGTAAAAGGAAGTCTTTCACAGAAGGAAAATTATATTGGGTAGATATCTGGATCTAACAAGAAAGAAGGCACAGAATTAGTAAGCACGCAGGTAAATATAAAATTGTTTTTTTATTTTGAAATTCAAAAATAATGATCTAAGTAAAAATGATATTATATTGTAAAGTTCATAACAAATACAGAACTAGAATGTATGGTAATATCAAAAACTCTGGGATAGGTGAAATGGAAATATTCAGTTGTATATAAAGTGATGTAATATAATTTAAAGGTAGACCATAATAAATTAAAGGTGTATATACTAGAAACCCTAAAAGTGAGCACTACACACACACACACACACACACAAGGTTAGGACTAATAATCCAACATGGAGATAAAATTGTAAAAGATACTCAATCCTAAAGAATGTAGAAAAAGAGGAAAAAGAGACAGAAAATAGATGGAACGAAAAAGAAACACAAAACAACGGGATTGTAGATTTAAACAAAACCATGTCAATAATCACATTATATGTAAACGGCCTAAACAATCCCATTTAAAATACATAGATTGTCAGTTTGTCATATTGGATTAAAAAATAAGACTCGACTACTTGCTGACTATGAGAAACTGACTCTACATTAATGCCACATGTAAGTTAAAAGTAACACTACTGAAAAGAAAGTAGGAATGCTAACACAATAGTATATAATGTAGACTTCAGGGCAGAGTTTAATAGAGGTAAGTAAAGTCATTTCTTCAAAATAAAGTGGTCAGTTAATCATGAGGACATACCAATCATGAATGTTTATGTACCTAATAGCAAGCTTCTAAACACATAAAGCAAAAACTGTCAGAACTGAAATAATAAATAAAGCAATTCACAAATATAGCCAAAGATAACACCAGTCTCTCAATAATCCCTAGAAAATGAACAGCAAAAAATGTATTGGCAAATATATAGAAGACTTCAACAATGTCATCATCTATTTCATCTAATTGACACTTAGAGACTATTACTCCTACCCAATACAGCATTGTGCACATTTTTTTTCAACTACATATAGAACATTTTTCGAGACAGACCATATTTTAGGCTACAAAGCAAGTTTTAGTAAATTTATTTATTTATTTATTTAGAGATGGAATCTCACTCTGTCACCCAGCCTGGAGTGCAGTGGCACAATCTCAGCTCACTGCAATCTCTGCCTCCTGGGTTCAAGCAATTCTCCTGCCTTAGCCTCTTGAGTAGCTGGGACTACAGGCATGCACCACCACACCCAGCTAATTTTTTGTATTTTTAGTAGAGACAGGGTTTCATCGTGTTAGCCAGTATGGTCTCGATTTTCTGACCTCGTGATCTGCCCGCCTCTGCCTCCCAAAGTGCTGGGATTACAGGCATGAGCCACCGCGCCCAGCCAAGTTTTAGTAAATTTAAAAGTATAGTAGTTCCTCCTTCTTCATGGAGGATATGTTCCAAGACTCCCAGTGGGTGCCTAACACAGAAGATAGTACTAAACCCTGTAGGCACTGTGTTTTTCCTATGTATTTATACCCATAATAAAGTTTAATTTATAAATAGAGCACAGTAAGAGACTAACAAAAATGATAAGAAGAACAATTATATCAATAGGCTGTACTAAAAGTAATGTGAATGTAGTCTCTCTTTGCTGTCAAAATTCTGTAATGTTTTCAGATCATGATTGACTATGGGTAAATAAAACTGCAGAAAGTGAAACTGCAGACAAAAGGAGACAACTGTATCCAAGTAATACAAAATAAATTTTATGATGATTATGAAATCAGCAATCAATAGCAGAAAGTTCTCTTTAAAAATTCTCCAACGTCTAAGAATTAAGAAACTTACAGCAAAGTTAAAGAAGAACTAAAAGCGGAGATTAGAAAATATTTTGAGCTGAATGAAAAATGAAAACAATATGAAAGCAGTTCTGTTATGCAGCCAAAGCATTGTTTAGAGGGAAATTTATAACATAAAAATCCCGAAAACCTGTGACATCTTTAACAACTAGAAAATTAAGAGAAGATTGAACCTAAAGGAAGTGTAACAAAGGAAATAATAAATATAAGAGCAGAAACTACTAAAATATGAAATAGAATAACAATAGAGAAAATCAGTAACACCAAATGCTGATACTTTTATAAATCTTTAGTCAGACTAATCAGGAAAAAAAAAGATAAGACACAAATTGTCAATATCAAGAATAACAGACGAAAGACCTCTGTAGAACTTACACATATTATAAAAGGAAAATAAAGAAATATTACAAATAAATTTATGTCAATTTCTACAATTTAGGTGAAATAGACAAATTCTTTGAAAAACTGAAACTACTAAAGCACTGCAAGAAGATATAGATTTACATATATATATATATAAACAGATGAAAGATATGTATAGACACAGATATGTAGAGATTCATGAACAGTCTGTATCTACTAAAGAAACAGAATCTGTAGTTCAAAACTTTCCCACAAAGAGAACTTCAGGTGCATATAGCTTTACTGGTGATTTTTTTTCAAACATTTAAAAAGAAAAATATGTCAATTTTACACAAACTTCACCAAAAAGTTAAAAAAGAAGGAACACTTTCCAACTTATTTCATGAGACCAGCATTGGCCTGATAGCACAAGCATATAAAGGCATTTTAAAAAGCCTACAGCATCTCAATATTTAGCCACTCAAGAAATAGTGCTGAAACAATTGGAGGATATCTAAATGCAAATCAAAACAAAACCCCAAACCAAAAGTATTTTTAAAAATTTTTAAAAATTATATCTTTTACCATATAAAATATTAACTCCAAATGGATATTCCTAAATATAAAGCCAAAAAGTATAAAGCTTCTGCAAGAAAGCACACGAGAATAATCTTTCTCATCTTAAATTAGGCAAAGATTTATTAGATTTAGGACCAAAAGCATGGTTCCTAAAGAAAACATTGATAAACTGAACTTTATTAAATTATGAACAAAGTTGTCTGTTTTCTGGAAGACATTGTTAAGAAAACATGGACATGGCCGGGCGCAGTGGCTCATCCTTGTAATGTCAGCACTTTGGGAGGCCAAGGCAGGCAGATCACCTGTGGTCAGGAGTTCGAGACCAGCCTGGCCAACATGGTGAAACCCTGTCTCTGCTAAAAATACAAAAATTAGCCAGACTTAATGGCAGATGCCTGTAATCCCAGCTACTCAGGAGGCTGAGGCAGGAGAATCACTTGAACCCGGGAGGTGGAGGTTGCAGTGAGCCGAGATCGTGTCACTGCACTCCAGCCTGGGCAACAAGTAAGACTCTGTCAAAGAAAAGAAAAGAAAAGAGAAAGGAAGGGAAAGGGAAAGGGAAAAGGAAAAGGAAAGGAAAACGAAAAGGAAAAGGAAAGGATGGACACATAGAGAAGAACCACACACATGGGGACCTATCAGAGGGTGAAGGATGGATGGAAGGAGATGATCAGGAAAAGCAACTAACAGGAACTAGGATTAACACCTGGGTGATGAAATAATCTGTACAACAAACCCACATGACACAAATTTACCTGTATAACAAGCCTTCACATGTACCCCTGAATTTAAAACTAAAATTTAAGAAAAGAAAGAAAATGAAAAAGACATACCACAGACTGTGAGAAAATGTTTGCAAATCAAATGTTGGATAGAGGACTTGTTTTCAGAAAATATAAAGAACTTTCAAAACTCAACAATAAGAAAGGAAATAACCAAATGAAGGAATGGGCGAGAGATCCAATCAATTCTTCACCAAAGAAAAAAAAAAGAATGGCAAATAAGAACATGATAGGATGCACAGCACCATTAATAATTATAGAAAAGCAAATGAAAACCACAAGGGGCTACCCTTCTGCGTACACAATGATAGTAAAACACAAAACAAAATGGTAGTGCCAAATTCTGGCATAGACGCAAAGTAAAATATACTGTTGGCAGGAATGCAAAATGGGGAAGCTTATTTAGCAAACAGTTTGGTAATTTCTTGCACTTTTAAATATCCACTTGACATATTCCCCAGAAATCTTACTCCTAATTATTTAAAGGAAGTGAAAAATTATGTTCATATTAAAAAATCTGAACTCAAATGTTTATTATAGCTTTTTTTGTGATCACCCCAAACTGAAAGCAACCAAAATGCCCTCAGTTGGTGAATGGATGAATATTGTATAGATATACAATGGAATAAAACTCAATAATAAAAAGAAACAAGCTGTATTAGCAAGGATCTCTAGAGGGACAGAATTAATAGGATATACGTATATATGAACGGGAGTTTATTAAAGAGAATTGATTCACATGATCACAAGGTAAAGTTCTACGATAGGCCATCTGCACGTTGAGGAGCAAGGAAGCCAGCGGTGGATCAGTCCACGTTGCAAAACCTCTAAAGTAGGGAAGCCAACAATGCAGCCTTCAGTCTGTGGCCAAAGGCCCAAGGGCCCCTGGCAAACCCCTAGCGTAAGTCGAAGAGTCCAAAAGCTGAAGAACTTGGAGTCTGATGTTCAAGATCAGAAAGCATCCAGCACAGGAGAAAGTTGAAGACCAGAAGATTCAACAAGTCTGCTCTTTCCAACTTCTGCCTGCTTTATTCTAGATTCACTGGCAGCTGATTAGATGGTGCCAACCCAGTTGAGGGTGGGTCGGCCTCTCCCAGCCCACTGACTCAAATGTTCAACTCCTTTGGCAACACCTTTACAGACACACCCAGGAACAATACCGAGGTGGGAGAATCACTTGAACCCAGGAGGCGGAGGTTGCAATGGGCCGAGATCGCACCACTGCGATTTGGTTATTTGCTTTCTTATTGTTGAGTTTTGAGAATTCTTTATATTTTCTGAAAACAAATCCTCTATCCAATATTTGATTTGCAAGTATTTGCATCTTTCAATTCAATCAAGTTGACACTCAATATTAACTGTCACAAAATATGGATGTGTGTACCAACATGGCAGAGTCTTGCATTAGTTTACTAGAGCTGTAGTAATAAAGTCACAAAAACTGGGTAGCTTAAACAGTAGAAATTTATTGTGTCATAATTCTGGAGACTGAAAGTCTGAGATTATGGTGTCAGCAGAGTTGGTCCTTCTGAGGGCTGAGAGGCAGAAACTTAAATACATCTCCCCTAGCTTCTGGTAAATTTCTGGTAATCTCAGTGTTACTTGGCTTGTAGAGGTATCATCCCAGTTTCTGCCTTCATTTCCCCATGGCATTTTTCCTATGTGTATGTTTGTATCCAAATTCCTCTCTTTTATAAGGACACCAGTCATATGGGATTAGGGCTCACTCTGCTCCAGTGTGACTTCATATTAGCTTAACAATTATGTCTATAATGTTCTTTTTTCCAATGGATATATAGTAATGTATAAATAATGGAATATTATTTAGCCATGCAAAAGAATGAAATCCTACCACTTTTGACAATATGGATAAAACTTGAGGGTTTCATGCTAAGTTAAATAAGTCAGAGAAAGAAAAAATTTATATGTGGAATTGAAAGAAGTTGAACTCATAGAAACAATAGAATGCCAGGTGCTGGGGAGCTGGGGGAGAATGGTAGATGTTGGTCAAAGGCACAACTTTTCAGTCATTGTGATGAATACGTTCTGGGGATCTAGTATTTCGCATTGTGACTGTAGTTAACAATACTGTATCATACACTTCAAATTTGTTCAGAGTAGATCTTAAATGTTCTTACCACCTGCCCCTCCCCACAGTGGTAACAATGAGGTATTAGATGTGTTAACTAACTTGCTGTGGTAATCATTTCACAATACATATAAATATCAAAATGTCATATTATACACGTTCAGTTTGTCCAATCTTGTGTCAATTATAGCTCAATAAAGCTGGGGAAAAAATCAATAGGAGCAGAAGTCTCCACATACATTAATTTTTATACAACATTGTTTTACTAAAAAAAATTAGAAATAGTTTAAGTGTTCATTGATAAAAAGAATGTTCAAAATGTATTACCAATGTTTTGAAATACAAAACACAACTGTTAAAATGTCATACACCTTAAACACATGTGAGCTATTTTGTCAATTATTCTGCAATGATGCTAACATAAAAAAAAAAAAAAAAAAAAAGGCTGGGCATGGCGGCCGATGTCTGTAAACTCAGCACTTTGGGAGGCCTAGGCAGGCAGATCGCTTGAGCTCAGGAAGTTCAAGACCAGCCTGAGCAACGTGGAGCAACCCTGTCTCTACAAAACATACAAAAATTAGCCAGATGTGGTAGCGCCATGCCTGTAGTTCCAGCTACTTGAGAGGCTGAGGTGACAGGAGCGCTTGAGCCCAGGAAGTTGAGGCTGCAGTGATCTGTGATCACAACACTGCACTTCAGCGTGGGCCACAGAGTCAGACCCTGTCTCTCTCACACACACAAAATAATAATAATAAAATCTAATCAGTCAATCAATCAATGATGTAGATTGGTAGATTTTCATTTATTCATACAGAAGGTGTTCATGGTACAATGGACTAATGCTACAGTGCCTACCAAGACCAGATGCTTCTTTGCTTGAGAACTGCAGCATGCTATTCTCAATGCCTAATACAGATGGAGTCAAAGAGATTTTTCCCTTCTGAGAATTTGGAATTGGGGTAAGAGGTGCTAGTTTATCTGAAATAGTTACAAGAGTGAAATGTGAGAAAGCCAAAACTGTGAGAGTAGTGACAAGCAAATGTGCAGAAAGAAGCAGACATGAGGCTCAGTGGCCCCAGAGAAGAGAGAAGAGCATAATGAAAGACAGTGGTTTTCCCAGCATCTCTTTTTCTTGATGCTGGTATTTCTTGATGCCTGTATTTCTTGATGTCCAGCTATTCTCTCATCTTTGGGTTTTCTGAAAGATCCCCTATTCTTTATTTCATTCTTTATATAAAATGTTTCATATTTGGAACATTTCATATTTCCAATGTCCTTTACTCCCTAAGCTAATCTTTCCTTTGGAGTTGAAAGATTACATGAAAAATAATGCTTAACAATTTACAGACCCCCAAAAATGTTAGAGAAAGAGAGAGAATGAATAAGCTTGGGCAGGATATATTTAAACCTGTTACTAGTGATTATCTGTATATGGTGGGGCCATAGATGATTTTATTTTTTTACTACATACCTTAAATTTAAACACAAGCAGTTTTTCAATACATAGACACAGGAATGTGCCTTTCCATCCCAGTTTAATTATTACAAGTGAAAATTATTAATGGTTTGATATTTACAGTAGTTTAGAATTCTTTTTTTTTTTTTTTTTTTTTTTTTTTTTTTTTTTTTTTTTTTTTTTTTTGAGGCGGAGTCTCGCTCTGTCGCCCGGACTGGAGTGCAGTGGCCGGATCTCAGCTCACTGCAAGCTCCGCCTCCCGAGTTTCCGCCATTCTCCTGCCTCAGCCTCCCGAGTAGCTGGGACTACAGGCGCCCGCCACCTCGCCCGGCTAGTTTTTGTATTTTTAGTAGAGACGGGGTTCACCGTATTAGCCAGGATGGTCTCGATCTCCTGACCTCGTGATCCGCCCGTCTCGGCCTCCCAAAGTGCTGGGATTACAGGCTTGAGCCACCGCGCCCGGCCTAGAATTCTTAATTATATCACTGAAGTATCATCTTTTTCACTTTCAAGTAGTTTTGTTTGCAATGATAATGCATTTCTTTTTACAATAAAAGACCCATAAACATGTTTAAAATAAGTTAAAATCAATTTGACTGTTGTGAATGTTGCCTGTTTTCAGATATGAAATTATATCACATTTTCTCATTTCCTTGTAACACTATGCCATTTCCCCTCGAAAATACATTTCTTTTAAGTTAATGCTTCTCTTAGCTTCAGTGATCTTTACACAAGCAAAAGGAGAAATGTTTATTATCTTCCTTTAAGTAAACCTTCGTATAGTGAAGAATTTCCTAAAGGCACTCTAATTTGTTTGCTTTTATTGGAATTTATCATATTTAATATTGTTTCATTAAATCATAGGTATTTTGGATAACCATTTTTTAAATTATTACTTAAATTTCTCACTCTTCAAATGACAAGAATAAGACCTAGAAATGTTAAGTTACAGAGATCACCTTCAAGTTGGTATTCTGTTTTCTAGAAGAAAATAACTTTGTATGCTGTGATGTCTCAGGATATTAGATATTTCTTCTATCAATGGCATAATTACAACAACTATAATTTATTCCTTTTTAATATATGAATTTGTAATCTGTATATCTAAGTGCAAATGTATATTCTAGAATACATTTGCTCTTCCTCCCCTTCCCATCCTTCTTCCTGCTCCTCCTCCCCTTCTCATCCTTCCTCCTGCTCCTCCTTTTTCTCCTCTTATCTTTCTTTCTCCTCCACTTTTAAATAAGATTTGACATATGAAGCTGTTTTAAGATCTTGTCTACACTTCATTTTGAATTGGGTAACAAGTGAGACAAATAAGACATTGTCTTGATAGGGAGTTGGCATTTGTTTTTCTTACTCTATTTACGTTTACAAATTTGAGAACTCGATACCTCACATTTGCCAAGTATGGTCTGTGAGCCAGACACTGAACTAAGTGATTTATACTGATTATTTTGTTTAAACTTCCCATCAACTGCTTAGAGTCTCCTGTGGAAACTGAGGTCCATGCACTTGTTCAAAAATTCAAACAGATTGCAAGAGGTAGAGTTCTGATTCAAATGCAGGTGGTCTGATTTCAGAGACCAGACTCTAAAACACCAGGGCACTAAATTTGGTCAAGGTCATAAGGCTCAGTATTTTAACTTTTCAGGTAGGAAACCAGCATTTCTAGATCACCACAATGGTCTGCAGATGTCTTCCATTGTGACCACTGACCGAGTTTCTCTACTGGGAGAGGCTAGTATGGACTCCAGCCGAGAACGAGGACATCCAGTTAGATAAAATTCAGTCAAATTCAGAATGCTAAATTACTCTTCTAGCTGTGGTTTCAGGGTAATCTTTTTTTTTTTTTTTTTTTTTTTTTTGAGAAAGTCTCACTCTGTCACCGAGGCTGGAGTGCAGTGGTGCGATCTTGGCTCACTGCAACCTCAGCCTCCCAGGTTCATGCAATTCTCATGCCTCAGCCTCCAGAATAGCTAGGATTACAGGCGCCCACCACCACGCCCGGCTAATTTTTGTATTTTTGGTAGAGATGGGGTTTCACCATTTTGGCCAAGCTGGTCTCAAACTCCTGACCTCAGGTGATCCACCCACCTTGGCCTCCCAAAGTGCTGATATTACAGGTGTGAGTCACTGTGCCCGGCCTCAGAGTAATCTTTTAAGGAAAATTCTTATCTGCCTTAAAGCTCAAGATGTTCTATGCTGGAAACTAAGTGACTATATATATTTTAAAAGTTCTTTCTTTTTTTTTTTTTTTTTTTTTTTTTTTTTTGAGACGGAGTCTCGCTCTGTCACCCAGGCTGGAGTGCTGTGGCCGGATCTCAGCTCACTGCAAGCTCCGCCTCCCAGGTTCACGCCATTCTCCTGCCTCAGCCTCCCGGGTAGCTGGGACTACAGGCGTCGCCATCTCGCCCGGCTAGTTTTTTGTAGTTTTTTTTAGTAGAGACGGGGTTTCACCGTGTTAGCCAGGATGGTCTCGATCTCCTGACCTCGTGATCCGCCCGTCTCGGCCTCCCAAAGTGCTGGGATTACAGGCTTGAGCCACCGCGCCCGGCCTAAAAGTTCTTTCTTCAGGCTATTTCCTTAGCTCCATAAGCAATGTTAAAGGTTATGTTCCTTGCATTGATTGTTTATGGCAACCACATAAATTCATGCAGACTGACAGTTTTGTCCTGTTCTCCAAAGACCTTGGAGTATAGATAAATATGATTTCTTAAAATAATTAAATATATGCTTGATTAATCCCATTATTTAGGCAGATGATGGCCAAAAGATACTTCTTTGCTTTTGTCATATTAATATGGAAAAGGTAGAAAAGATTTGGGGCTGATAAATGTATTATTTGGTGGCGAATCACTTGAGCCCGGGAGGTGGAGGTTGTAGACTGTGCCATTGCACTCTAGCCTGGGTGACAGAGTAAGACACCATCTCAAAAAAGAAGAAAAAAAATATATATATGTATGTCTAGATATGTGTGTATGTTACATATGTGTGTATACATATGTGTGTGTGTGTATATATATATATATATGGTGGCTAGCATATTTTTACTTTTATTATACCAAGGCTAGCATATTTTTACTTTTATTATGCTACTAGATGTTAGTTAACCATACATCATAAATTACAGTGTTGTTTATAATAAAAAAAATAAAAGAAACCTAAATGTCTAGCAATACGGAATTGGTTAAGAAGTTTCATTCATAAAATGGGAAACTACACTCATTAAAATGTATCCAGATGAATAATCACATTAAAGAGCTTCATGAGATGTAATTAAATGGAAAAAATTTTAAAACACTATAAATCAGGATATGGGATATGAGTTTATTTTTGTAAAGCAATCAACAAATTATTTGCCTAGTGTGAGATGTTTTACTTTCTAACTTTTTCCTTTCTTTTTGCACGTTTCTATTTTTAACACCAAATAGGTTTTTTTTTTTTTTTTTTTTTTTTGAGATGGAGTCTCACTCTTTTGCCCAGGCTGGAGTGCAGTGGTGTGATCTCTGCTCACTGCAACCTCTGTTTCCCAGGTTCCAGCAATTCTCCTGCCTCAGTCTCCCTAGTAGCTGGTATATTACAGGTGCCCGCCACCATGCCTGGCTAATTTTTGTATTTTTAGTAGAGACAGGATTTCGCCATGTTGGCCAGACTGGCCTTGAACTCCTGACCTCAGGTAATCCGCTCGCCTCAGCCTCCCAAAGTGTTGGGATTACAGGCATGAGCCATCACACTCGGCTGTATTTTCTATATAAGAAAAAATAACATATACAAAATATTACTTGAGGACAATGTATAAGGAGATAATCTGTGTTTAAAAGAAACGCCATATTAGGTATTGTGAAGGAAAGACAAAAATAAAAGTATCTCATTGAAAATGCTATCTTAAGATTTTATTTATGCAAATATTTGGGACCATATGCTGAACCTTACAGTTTGGCATGCAAATATCTCAGCTTCTAATTGCCCAGGGGATCTTGCCTAGATTTGGGAGATTATTTAAAGTTATTTCCAATAACCAAGACCATTTAGTCTGTAAAACCAAGTAGAGTATAAAAAGATACCCCCAGTAGAAATAGGTCAATTACATTATCAAAACCTATGGGCTTGTTATATTATTAATTCTCCTTAGGAACAATTATGTCAGTATGCACTTGTATTATCTTGAAAATAAAATTTATATCAGTTTGGATCAGAAATCTTATTCTTTCTAAGGATAGATTATGGCCCATCTGGCCATTTGCAATCTTACTCATTGGCAACTTTCCAAGGAAGATCCAACATGCTCCAAAAGAGGTCTTCCTTACAAATGCAAACAAACATTAAAACAACATTGTCAACACACATGAAATGCTCAAACCTCTTACAAAGTTCCCGTTGCTCTTAAAGTCTAAAACTTTAAAAATGATGTATAAGGTCCTCTGGGATTCATTGCCTGCTTGTTCTGGTCATATCTGTCATGATTCCCTAGTCTCTCAGTACACTCAGACCAAACTGGATTAATTTCAGTTACTTGATTGTGTCACACTTCCTTGTCTCTGTGCCTTTGTATGTGCAATTTCCTGTGCCTAGAACACCCTGCCCCTTCTTCAGGCCAACTCCTACTCAAATTTGAGATCTGGGCTGAGATATCCCACTTCTTCCAGGAACTACATGGTATCACTTATTAGAGAGATGGTCATACAAATCACCTTTCCACTCAGATAGGGGATAGAGACTGAGTCTTTCCTTCTCCATGGCATCACCTGGTCCTAACATAAAGAAGTATAGAAGGTGTGCATTGAAAATGCAATGATCAGTATCAATGCAGTTTCTTTTAAAGTGTTATGCTATTTTCAGAAGATCAATGTGATTCTTCCCCCACTATGATATGAGGGAAATAGAGAAATTTGAAATTGAAAGGGTTCTTGTCCTTGGATGTTGAGTTAACTGTGAATGTGATCTGTAATTGATTTCACAACTTCCCCAACTCTCAGTTTCTTCCATTGTAAATGGGGCCAATAAAGATATTCTTAATCTCTTCCTTAGATTAACGTGAAGAACAAATTAACTCATGCATAGGAAGGCATTCTTTAAAGGAGCAAGTGCCATGTATATGTCAGTTATTTTATTGACCACATTTTCAGTGGAAACCTCATTTGTCAGTGGTGGTGCTTAGATTGTCGCTTCCCCTAAGGTTCTATCA
This sequence comes from Trachypithecus francoisi, assembly GCF_009764315.1. NCBI lineage: Eukaryota > Metazoa > Chordata > Mammalia > Primates > Cercopithecidae > Trachypithecus > Trachypithecus francoisi. The sequence goes on from NW_022681458.1 coordinate 14,670,125, forward strand.
CCATCTCTCAACAAGGAACACCAAACGGATATATAAACTAGTATTCTTGCTCTGCAAGTACATTGTCATACATCCTGAACACCTAATTCCAAATATGTTTCTGCTCCTCTTATAATGAAATTGGAGAGACATCGCCATCTTTATGCTCAAAATTCTTATAGCCACAAGCATGTAGTCAACAAAATCCATCCCACACAGATTAGCTTAAAATTAAATTGGCCAAATCTCGTAGGGAAATGTTTTAGTCACCTTATTCTGTTACTGGATATCATTAAAGTGAAGTTCTGGATGGTGAAGAAAGCATCATTTGGCATAGCATTAACACCAAGATCAGTAGAAGAAAGGCTGTTTTTAAATAGATTTTTAAAAGGGTTATCTGTAGAAAAATCTCCATTTAGGAAATGGTGACATTTGATAATTAAAACCTTGGATATCTCCTAAAGCAAAGGTTCAAAATAGTTTTCTCTCTTGCCTGTCAAATGCTCTCTTTTAAATAAGGTGTGTTGAGCTCATTGATTTGCATGAATTCTTCTGGTTTCTGTCATCTGAAAGTCGTGTCTTGCAGCTTTGAATGTTTATGTGCTTTGACAGTTCCCATCTGCTGTGGGGATGTCTAAGTGCCCCAAGCCTCATTGGCAGAACGCAGTTAAATCTTTGTTTTTAGTTAATAGATTTTAAATTATTTATAGTGATTATGTCTCATTGATTATTAGATAAAATATTTTGATGACACAAGAATGTCCTGTCAACATTTTCCAGATTATAAATAAATGCAAAGCAAAATGACACACACTTCTTATTAACATGAACTTTCTGATATTGTGATCATAATTAGTTGATCTGTGGCCGCTTCATTAGTCATTTATTTATTCACCTTCATTTTCCACTTCATTTTGGAAAGGATTTGTGGTGGTGTCATTTCATTAAGAAAAGTACAAGGGCAACCACATCGGAAATGTCAAGTATTCAGAAATTGTCGACCTTGAAAAAAATCACCCTTAGAACTCTACAGAGCTAAAACTCTTAACTAGGACAGGCAGGCTTTCTACAAGAAAGGAGCTAGGGGAGAGGTCAATTGGGAATGCCAGCCCTATCAAGATGGCTGGCCCACATGCCATAGGTGCCGGCTCTTTAGGTTCAGGTCATGGGTATTCAAGCTCTGTGTATCATTGTCCTTACTACACTTTATTACCTGGGAACCAACTGTGTGATAGTCATTAGCCATAGCACCGGGAAAAAATAGAAAACATAGAGAAGGTACCTGTCCTCATGGAGTTTACATACTAATGGGACAAATCAGTCAATATATGTGCCTCAAAACTTTTTTTAAGAGTTCTTTGCGGAAAATGGAGTGAGCTGTGGCTGAGAACAATGGAGATCAGGCAGAGAGACATCCTCCGCATAAATGTCTAGTTGCTCTGTTCTTGTCTTTGTTGTAAAATACCCTTTCAAATGTGAATGTGAGGTTGTGATGTTATGTAAACAATGGACACTGCACCTCTGATGTTATAAGTTTAGGTCCAACTCTTTCTCTAGTGTAAAGTTGTCATTTTTCTTAATTGTAAGGTTGCCTACTAAAAATTTTTCTTTTCTTCTTCATTTACTAGTTTTTTAATTATTATTATTATTATTTATTATTATTATTATTATTATACTTTAAGTTCTAGGGTACATGTGCATAATGTGCAGGTTTGTTACATATCTATACTTGTGCCATGTTGGTGTGCTGCACCCATCAAGTCATCAGCACCCATCAACTTGTCATTTACATCAGTTATAACTCCCAATGCCATCCCTCCCCCCTCCCCCCGCCATGATAGGCCCCGGTGTGTGATGTTCCCCTTCCTGAGTCCAAGTGATGTCATTGTTCAGTTCCCACCTATGAGTGAAACATGCGGTGTTTGGTTTTCTGTTCTTGTGATAGTTTGCTAAGAATGATGGTTTCCAGCTGCATCCATGTCCCTACAAAGGACCCAAACTCATCCTTTTTTATGGCTGCATAGTATTCCATAGTGTATATGTGCCACATTTTCTTAATCCAGTCTGTCACTGATGGACATTTGGGTTGATTCCAAGTCTTTGCTATTGTGAATAGTGCCGCAATAAACATACGTGTGCATGTGTCTTTATAGTGGCATGATTTATGATCCTTTGGGTATATACCCAGTAATGGGATGGCTGGGTCATATTTTTTGTAAGAACAAAGTAATGCTATGTAGTATTTATTAAAATTTTATTATGGTAAGCATGAGCTATGTCATTTAATCTTCACATATTTTGAGATAGGTAGATATTATTTCTAATCATTTTGTACAAATATAATATACAAGTAGTAGAATGTATAAATCTTAAGTCTACAACTTATAACATTTTACAAAGTGAATATACCTATGTAATTCCACCAGATGAAATTATCCGTTCCTAGATAATGCTGGCGAGCACCCCTCCAGATCTCACCCCGTACTGAATCTAGTCAATGCCTCCTCCTAAAGGCAACCACTTTTCTGACTTTTATTACAATTGATTAATGAAATTCCTACAAATATGCATTCTTTTGTGTTAAGCTTCTTTTTCTCAATAGCATGTCTTGAGATTCTTTTGTGTTGTTGCATGAAACAGAAGCTCATTTCTTCTCACTGATAACGTATTCTCATGTGTGGCTATCTCCTACTGGATTTATTCCTTCTTCTGTGCATAGACATTTGGGTTGTTTCCAGTGTGGGGCTATGATGGATAAAGACCTATGAACATTTTTGTTTATGTATTTTTGTGCACACAGATACTTGTTTCTAAGGGTGGATATTTAGGAATGTAGCTGCTGATTTATAGGGCATGCATGGTGAGGGGTGCTCGCCAGCATTATCTAGGATATTGACAAAAATTTTCTATCAGTTGAGATTTCATCAGAAACCTCAAGCCACTGTAAATAATACATAATAAGAGATTTATTACCATGATTAAACTTGACTCAATTGTGGAAACTAGAGGAGCTGTCTATTGAGGATGCTGTCCCCTATCTGGTATCAAAACTCAAATTAGTCTACATCAGCTAGACCAGAAGTCAGGAAGAAATGTTGATTTTAAAAGAGAATGATAAGAAACTGGAAGTCACAAGGCAGAACTAGAACGCTTGGGGGAAAAATGGAAACCTTTGAGAAAAACTCAATGATAGCTGATGAGCCGCTGGTGAGCCCCCTTCTAAATCTCACTTAGAATATCTTTTCCAACCAGGGCTAACAAAGAATCACATGCAGAAAGAACTTCTATGAAATGCAGTTCTAGATTATTTGCGTAGACAAAGGAAAAATCCACTACATTACAGCTCTCTTTCAACTATCCTTGCTTCTTAAAAAAAGAAGCAAAATTATATTTCTACCTGGCATAATGCAACTATCTCTCATATAACCCCCAATATGCTATCCTTTTCTTCAAAGGGGAACAAAAATACTTGAATCTATTTTTGGATTGTACTATTTATCCCTTTAGCTAAGTCAAAGTCTCATTTTTTTAACTCCTGTATTTAAATTTGGTTTCTATGAGTATGCATTATAGCAAGTGGTAGAGAATTGGGAGAGAAAAAGGAAAAAATGGTTAATATAAATATAAATACAGTCATATCAAAATAAAGAAGAATATCCATAGCTACTCTAGTCCTCATTTCTACACCTAGCCACACAGTTGGAACCCGTATCCTTCTTTTTAAAATGGTAATTGTTAATTATAATTTGTATACACTTATGGGGTACACAGTGATGTTATGATTCATGAATGCAGTGTGAATAATTAAATCAAGCTAATTCACATTCATTACCTCAAATACTAAAATTTTTTTGAAAATTTTTTGAAATTTACTTCCTTGGCAATTTTGAAATCTACACTATTATTAACTGTATTTACCACACTGTCCAATAGAACTATTAAAAAAAACCTATATTTCTCCTGTCTGAGATTTTGTACCCTTTGGCCATCATTAGCCCATTGCCCCCAGTCCCCAGCCTCTGTAACCCCATCATGCTACTCTTTGCTCCTGCGTCTGATTGTTTTAGATCCTACAAAAAGTGAGAACCTGCAGTGTTTGTCTTTCTGTGCCTGGCTTATTTCAGTTAGCATAATGTTCTCAAAATTCATCAATGCTGTTGAAAGTGACAAAATTTCTTTCCTTTTTAAGACTGGTTAGTATTGCATTGCTTATATACATTAGCTATTCTTTATTCGCTCATTTGTTGATGGACCCTTTTGTTGATTCCATAACTTGGCTATTGTGGATAGTGCTGCCTTGAACACGAGAGCGCAGACATCTGTTCGACAAACAGATTTCAAATCTTTTGGATCAATATCCAGAAGTGAGATTGCTGGATCCTCTGGTAGTTCTATTTTTAGTTTTTTGTGGAAACTCCACACAGGTTTCCATAGTGGCGTACCAATAGTACCAATAGTGTACTAGAGTTCCCTTTCCTCCACATTCTCATCAACACTTGTTATCTTTCATCTTTTTGATCATAGCCATTCTGACAGCTGTGAGATGATATTTAACTGTGGTTTTAATTTGCATTTGCCTAATGATTTGCAGTGTTAACCATTTTTTTCATATATCTGTTCATCATTTGTATGTTTCCTTTTGAGAATTATCTATTCAGGTCGCTTGCCCATTTTTTAATTGAGTTTTTGTTTTCTTGTTGAGTTGTTTGAGCTCCTTATATATTTCAGATATCAATTCTTTATTAAATGCATGGCTTACCAATATTTTCTCTCGTTCCAGAAGTTGTCTCTGCATGCTGTTGTTTCCTTTGCTGTGCAGAAGCTTTATAGTTTAATGTAATCCCATTTGGGTCTATTTTTGCTTTTGTTGCCTGCACTGCTGAAGTCAAATAAAAAAAAAAATTATCCAGAGCAATGTTGTGTAGTTTTACCCCTATGTTTTCTTCTAGCAGTTTTTGGTCTTGTATCTAAGTCTTTAATTGATTTTGAGTTGACTATTTGTATACGATGTGAGATAAGGATCCATTTTCATTCTTCTGCCTGTGAATATATAGTTTTCTCAATGTCATTCCCATAATTATTTTTTCCCTAAGCAAGAACTCACCTGGTGGTAATTCCTTTCCTGGTATGGTGATTCAAGTATTTATTCCTGAATGATCTGGGTGATTTACAGTCCTGCGTGTGTTGGGTATCATTTTTCATTTATTTTAATGACAGGACACAGGAGTACTAAGAGACACCCAAAGGATATTCCACATTCCAGGTATATTCCCTTATCCTCACTATGTAGTAGTACAGTTTCCCCTTGATAATGAGGAATAATTATTCCAGGCAGCCTAGTAACTGTTGAATCATTGTCATAGAAGCCTAGAATGGACAGTTATCAATTTCAACTTTTAGTGTAATGGGAACATTACAATCCCCTGGTTAAAGTATTAATCTTTTAAAACTGTAGACTTTGAGATAAACATTAGTCTAATATGATAGTCACTAGGCATATGTGGCTATTTATATTAAATTAAATTATTTTGAATTAAATCAATTTTTAATTATATTATTTCAGTTGCAGTAGCCATCTTTCAAGAGTTCAATAGCCACATGTAGCTAGTGGCTACCATGTTGAATTGCACAGATATGGAACAGTGTTATCTGGTCTGGAGACCACCAGAGTTCAAAGTTTTGTTAACAAACAACATTTTTACTAGGGGAATATCAGGGCTAATAGTTAGAAGAGTTCCTCTCATTTCCAACTGTGTTGATCCAAACCCATGAATTTTAGATATGGGGAAACAGCACTATATATATTTGCTGAGTTAGAGCATACATTGCATCGTGGAGGACATTATCTCAGTTTCTTAAGGTATTCTTACCCAACTGGTGCCATAACTAGGTTTTCTAAAAGCTATTGCACTATGCTATCATACCACTGCTTCAGAGTGATGGGAAACACCGCAAGACCAGCGAATTGCATAAATACAAACTGTGCCTTGGTCAGAAGCAAAGGTGTATGAAATACCATAATGGTGAATAATATGGAAGTTGTGTTTGGTGAGGGTTCACATGAAGAGCAAATATTGTCATAGTCTGCGCCCAGTTACAGAACCAATTTTCTGATTAGGTTTCTTCTAAGTCCCTGTCCACTTATTGAATCTAGTAGCCACTGTCTGCTAAGTGGCATAGATTCACAACTGTGGCCAGAAGCCATGGATTTGGCAGAAGCATCACAGGCAAAGAAGGTAGATCCATATTTAGGGTAAGTATCTATTCCAGTGAGAACAAAATGCTACATCTTCCATTATGAATGGTCTCTCAGGAGTGTCCAAGGGAGAGAACATAGTCATGGGTTCTTAGTTTCTGTTTCTGGTTGGGCCAGTAAAACCCCTTCTTCATCCTTCTTTTCTGCACATTACTAGAGACAGAAACTTAAATCCGTGGCTTTGAGCTGCTAAAAGCCTAAAACGAAACAAAACAGAACAGCAACAACAAAATAGGGCAAGTTGGACAAGCTTGGATGCAGTTGACCTGCAGCGTGTTGCTCAACAATCTCCTTGGTGAATGGTGCAATCCTGGGGGCTCAACAGTTGTCTCTGTTGATGGTAGGTCAGCAATGACTTTAGCCAAACTGGCCTTGGTGAGTGATAGTTTATGTTTCTGAGCCCAAGTTTAAACTCTAGCCCTAAAACATCACCACTTTGTTCATGAAGCTCACTCATGACAAGGATAGAAGTGACTGACTTACCTTCACAGAATGGGTCATTTTGTCTAAATGATCATTAAACTTCTCTTGTTTGAGGTTGTTTTGTTAAGTGTTCAGATGAAAAGCAAATATCATCATAGTCTGTGCCCGGTTACAGAAGCAATTTTCCAAGTATGTTTCTTCCAAGACCCTGGCCACTTATCTAATCTTTTAGCCACTGTTCATTAAGTGGCGTAGATTCACAAATCTGGCCCTTTCTTCTTCCAAGCAAAGCAAACAGCCAGATTCACTGCTCAAAGTTTTGTCCACTGGAGGCCTTCCCTTCATCCTTGTCCTCCAAGGCCACCCTAAATAGGTCTGTAAGGGGCTCCCATCTTTAAATGAAGCCATATTATTTTATATAAAATAATATAAAACCAGCTATAGGAAATCTCCATGTGGCCTTGAGGGCAGGTTGAGAAAGAGGAGGCATTGGATCAGGAATATGGCCTGTGGGCCACTTGCTCTTGCAACTTACATTTGCCTTTAGGATATGACTGAACTGAATCTCCTACATGCCATTTGAATATGAAGTGCTGCTGTGCTGTTCAACTTTTTGGTTTGATGGTTAGACAGCAACCAGTTCATGATAGGCAGCTAAGGCCTTGTGGTAATTTGGTAGCTTATAATAAAACATTCATTCTTTGCTTGGCCCCAGCAGCAAGACAGAAGTTGTTCCTCAAAACTGTAATAACTGTTTGCAGAGGATGACATAGCTTTGATCCAAAATTTTAAATGGTTGTACTGTGAGCCTCCTAGAGTGTTTTGTCAAAATCCTCATGGAGCACCCTATCTGTCACAGACATGTGAAGCATCAGGAGGATATTCAGGATCATCTGGTCCAACTAGTAGGGCATCTGAAGAATTTTTTTTTTTCCCTTGGCCACACTCAAAATTGGTAGATTATCAAGTTACTCAATGAGTTGGTCTGAATAACAGGCCCAAGTGAGCTTTATGGCTCTGCCAACTCTAAAGTGGTGCACTAGTTATTTTGGTTCTTTTTTTTTTTCATGATAAAAGGGTGCAGATGAAGCAACTGATCTTTCACTTTGAAAATATCATGCCATTCCTCTGTGCCCCTAGAAATGTCCCTGAGGTGACAGGTCCCTGAATTTGTGTAGGATTTATTTCCTTTCTTCTCTCATGCGTATATCTTCGAAAGATGCCTAAAGCAGTTGTTACTTTCTGCTCATCTGATCTAATCAGCGAATGATGATCACTACAGAGTAATGATTCCCGGTAGAATGAAGATGCCATAGAAGTCCCTGAGGAGTAGATTATGGCATAGGATTGGAGGTTTAATATCATACTGGCTCTGTTAGGGAAAAGCAAGATGTTTCTGAAGTTCTTTACACACACACACACGCACACACACAGACAGGGACAGAGAAAGCAGAGAGAGAGAAAGAGAGATAGATGCATTTTCAGATTGCAGATGCCAGGGGTGTGTTGATTTGTTCCGGTAATGATACTACAACTGGACTAGCTACTGCAATGGATTTCACCACTTGATTAAGTTTATAATAATGCACTGTCATTTGCAAAGTCCCATCTGTCTTTTGCACAGGCCAAAATAATGGGTGTGTTGAATGCAGGTGTGGTAGTATCACCATACTGCATCCTTTACACCTTCTTGTTGGCTTTTATCCTTGAAGTCCCGAAATAATATGCTATTTGCTTTGGTTTTAGTATTTTGGCAGGTAGAGGCAGTTTCATCTGGACTTTTCTGCTATATTTGCCATGTCTCTAAGAAGCTGACAGAGGAGACTTAGAGGGAGCAGAAGGAGTTGAAGGTCTGATGTATGCTCCAGGCCAGCTAGGAAAGCTGGCAGATTAGTGATAACTTACATTAGCTGCCCTAGTACCTCGTGCTCCAAGCTGGCTTCGGGGTATAAGCTATATGAATATTGCTTTACTTTGCCACCCAAATACTACCTCATAATCCTGAAGATTTGTTTCATTTTATCTTACAGAAGATTTATTGTTTATCATTCAAATTTAGTTCTACAATCTATCTGAAGTGGATTTTTTTTCTTCTTTTTTTTGAGACGGAGTCTCGCTGTGTCTCCCAGGCTGGAGTGCAGTGGCGCAATATCGACTCACTGCATCCTCTACCTCCTGGGTTCAAGTGATTTTCCAGTCTCAGCCACCTGAGTAGCTGGGACTACAGGCATGTGCCACCATGCCCTGCTACTTTTTTTTGTATTTTTAGTAGAGACAGAGTTTCACCATGTTAGGATGGTGTTGATCTCCTGACCTCGTGATCCGCCCGCCTTGGCCTCCCAAAGTGCTGGGATTACAGGCATGAACCACTGCGTTCAGCCTGGAATGGATTTTTATATGTGGCTTAAGATAACTACTGAAATGTATACTTTTCCTATATTGATACTGTTAGTCCACTTTTGTTGCTATAAAGGAATACCTGAGAGTGGGTAATTTATAAAGAAAAAAGAACTTTATTTGTTTATGGTTATGCAGGCTACATATGAAGCATAATGCTGACATCTGCTTTTGGTGAGGGCCTCAGGAAGCTTACATTCATGACAGAAGGCAAATGGGAGCCAGCAGGTCACATGGTGAGAGAATAAGCAAGAGAGAGAGAGTGGGAGGTGACAGGCTCCTTTTTAAACAATCAGATCTTGTATGAACTCATTTTATGGGGAGTTCATTCATGATGGATCCACCCCCATAACCCAAATACCTCTCACTGAGCCCCACCTCCAACACTGGGAATCATATTTTAACATGAGACTTGGAGGGGATAAACATCCAAACTACTAATATATCAGATACTGATTTGATTCAGCATCATTTTCTAAAAAGGACATCCTTTCCTCCATTTTGCAGCAGAATCTTTGCATAAAACAGGTGACTGCATAGGGATTGGAATGTGATGTAATTATTGTACTTTAATAATAAGTTTTTTTCTTTTCCTTTATTATCTATTTATTTATTTACTTATTTATTTGTTTATTTAATGATGCTCACTCTGTCACCCAGGCTGGAGTGCAGTGGCAACATCTTGGCTCATGGCAACCTCCGCTTCCTGGGTTCAAATGATTCTCCTGCCTCAGCCTCCTGAGTAGCTGGGACTATAGGCATGCACCACCATGCCTGGCTAATTTTTATTATTATTATTATTTTGGTAGAAACAGGTTTTCACCATGTTGATAAGGCTGGTCTGGAACTCCTGACCTCAAATGATCCGCCCACCTTGGCGTCCCAAAGTGCTGAGATTACAGGCATGAGCCACAGTGCCAAACCAATAGTGTCTTGATGTCCAGTAGTGCAAATTCTCCAAAATGTTTGACTTCACAATTTTCATCTTTTGTTCTTTCATACATGTTTCAGAACTCGCTGGTCAATTGTCACCACAGTTTCTGTTGAGATTTTGATGGGGGTATATTGACAACTTGTAGAGAATCAACATTTTAACAATATTGTGTCTTCTCATCTATGAACATGATGTGTTTCTCTATTTAAGTCTTCTCTAATTTCTCTCAATAGAATGTTGTAGTTTTCTGTCATGTACATGTCGTTAGCTAGATCTAGTCATAGGTATTTGACGTTTCTGTATTTCTGTGGTACTATTGTAAATAGTATCTTTCTTTAAAAAAAATTGTATCTGAATTGTTTTAGTACTATGTAGAAACTTTTTTTGTTTTTTTGAGACGGAGTCTCGCTCTGTCGCCCAGGCTGGAGTGCAGTGGCCGGATCTCAGCTCACTGCAAGCTCCGCCTCCCCGGTTTACGCCATTCTCCTGCCTCAGCCTCCCGAGTAGCTGGGACTACAGGCGCCCGCCACCTCTCCTGGCTAAGTTTTTTTTTTTTTTGTATTTTTTAGTAGAGACGGGGTTTCACCGTATTAGCCAGGATGGTCTCGATCTCCTGACCTTGTGATCCGCCCGTCTCGGCCTCCCAAAGTGCTGGGATTACAGGCTTGAGCCACTGCGCCTGGCCTAGAAACTTTTTATATAGTTCTTTCATCTTGTAATTTTCTACATTTAAATATCAATACAGTCTATTGAATTTTTTACGTACTCAGTTATTTCACATGAAAATAATGAACCTATAATTCCTATCTTTCCAATTCTCATAACTTTTATTTAAAAAAGAAAAAATAAACTTCCTTTTCTTGTTTTCTAGACTCTCCAGCACAATGTTGACTAAACATAAGGACAATGAGCAGTCTTGTCTTATCTATAATGTTAGCTAAAATTTGTTGTGTAGAATCTCTTTATTAGGTTAAGAAAACTCTGCCTTTCTATTTCTTGTTGCTAAGCTTTTAAATTAATGGAGGTTGATTGATTTTCCTTAAAATATGAAGATAATGATATGACTTTTCTTTATTTTTCTGATAATATGGGTAAATCACATGAATCAATTTTTGAATATTAGCTGACTTTGCATTTCTTTAATGTAATTTTAAAAATACGTTATTTTGAATTTGACTGCTATCATTTAGTTTGGTATGTATGTACACATACTTACATTTATGCTTATCAGAGAGATTGCTGTTAGTTTCTTCTATGATCCATAGACTACAGATTTGGAAATTAAGGTATAGAGAGATTAAATAATTTAATGAAGCCAGACAGTTACTTAAAGTAAGGAAGTCTGATTCCAGAATATATTTCCATGAAATTAAATTAATAAATGGCAGCTGCAGATTAGTGTTTTCAGAAAATGGTATAAAAAAATGATCCTGCTGTACTGTGAAGTGCCGTATAATAAAGATTATAAATTTGTGTTTGTCTACAAATCGTATCATTTTGACAAGTTTTGTTTTTTTCATCCAGTGGTAATGTGTTTTTATCTCAACTTATAAGGCCCTAAATAATCTCTCTTATTCCTTTTCCACATTCACACACACTAGTCTTCAGCCACACTGCCCACTTACTGGTTTTTGAACATGCCAAGGCTAACCACACTTCTTTGTCAAAGTCATTGTACATGCTATTCCCTCTGCTTAGAAATATCTCCCTGTAAACATCCGTGAGCCTCACTTACTTCTTTCACTGCTCTGAAGAAATGGCTTCTTATCAGACAGCACTCCCAGAGCCATGCTGCCATCCTAGGCAAGTGACTAGCTTCGAAACTTAGAGCCACACTCCCTCCTTCCTGTTCTCCCATAAACTTTTTGCTTGTTCTCTTGTATCTTACCTCTTACAACCAGATATTTTAAATTCATCTATCTAAGGTCTCCAAAAGTATGTAAATTCCCTTAAAAGAAAGGGCTTTGTTCTGCGTCCTGCTCTATGTCTAAAACCCAGATGAGTACCTGACGTACTATAGATTTTTTTTGCTTTACAAATATTTGTTCTATGAATGAACAAAGAAATGAATGAATAAATTTACAAGTGTCAAAAGTTACCTAATTTATCAGAAATTCTTGCTAATTATTTTTCTTCCTGTGAATCTAACCTGTTTTCCCTTCTGTGAATCTAACCCTGAAGCAAGACAAGCTTGGTGCCTTCATCATTATCTTCTCTTTATAGCAATCACTGCAGAAGGTGTTGATAGATATTTAACACATCTCTGAGAGGCATCCTGGCTGTGCCCAAGGTAACTTGGAGGTGGCAGTATTAATCATTTGCCATATGATAAGCTTCTGTTGTTCGCTTGTGGTGCACGGAGTTCGTAATGCCCACTTTATATGCAATATGCTTGAAAAATGAAAGATGATTGTTGATATTATAGTAAGATATGTAATATCATATGTAATTCATTCCCCTCAATGTATGCCCTTTAGCTATACTCAACCCTGTTCTTCACACCTAGTCCTGAGATAAATGTAAATGTGAGATTCTGTGTATAAACGGTGCATCTATTTACCAAATTGATTTCTGGGGCCAAAGAAATAATTGTAATTTATGAGATACATCTGTGATAGTCATGAATGTTAAGCAGAGTAGAGAGGCTGAGTGGCTTGACTTTGATTTTTAATTACAGGTCAGCTCAGCTTCTTAGCTTAATTCCATTGTGTGAAGCATCACCTTTCTTTCAACTGAAAGCTAAAAGTGCAACAAACTAACCTTTGAATGTTAATCTGAGTGCCAGAAACTAGATGTGCACCTCTGAGCAATTATTCAGCCTCCTGGGACCTGAGTTTTTTTGGCTCAAGATTTCTCAATGTCCATCCTTACACCTGCAAAATACGATTCCATATATCATCGTTAATGAAGGGAACCAATTTGGGGGTTAGAACTTAGATGAGAAGAAGTGTTTTAGTTATGTCCTATACACAGCTTTCTGATAAAGAGAGAGGCAAAAAGAAAGGGAGGAGAGTGACAGTCCTGTCATATCTTTAAAAAAATACACAACCCCAGTTTTTAAAAAGTACAACCCCGGTTTTCCAGACCTTGTTTTCCTGTGGGGCCAGACTAGGGTCAGAGTTACGGAGTAAACCAAGTTTTACAGGCTCTTTTCTTTGCCTGCTGACGCAGAATCTCACTGTCTTCTTAAACACCATTCCTCCTCTCCAAGCACAAATACCCCAATGAAATGTGCTTGAGAGTTTGAAAGAAAATTGGGCAAGATTCAAGCAAAGAGATTTTGGAGATGTCAACAGCAAGGATAAAGGTTTAATTATCTGATGCAGCATAGTGCAATGATATAAGTAGAGCCTAAAGAATGGGGCTTGAGGGGGAAGATGGGATAACATAAGACCAGAAGGGAAGACAGGGGCTAGATCAAGCAAGGGTCTGTAGGACAGCTCTTTTAGCTTGTATGTATAATCCTTCTGTTCAGTCTAGGTAGGGTTGATATGGGAGGAACAATCAAGTGCCAAATATCATATTATGTTTAGGATTGATCCTTCTCCCACTGTCAAGGGTTTCCTTACTAGTTCAAATTCCTTCTAGGTGGTTCCTTCTTACCTAAGTGTAAGAAGCCTCCCAGGAGGTCTCCACTTTTTCATAAATTTGTGGAGATCAGCCTTGCTAACTTATTAGATCAGCCTTGCCAACTTATTCATTGTATCAGAATCACATTTTAGGTATAAAGTAATTTATCTTAGGCTATATCATAACATAATATTATAATCAAAACTTGTGATGCCTTCAGGTGTCTAAAATCATATATACTAAGTAGACATTGACATCTAATTAGAGATTAAAGATGTTTTGGTAGGATTACTACTTGCTTTTCTCATCAAAAATGGGTTTGTCCATGGCTTCTTCACTATCTCCTTATCGACCCATGAATCCTGGCCAATCTCACTGCTTTATCATAGAGATGAAATCATACCCCTCTTGAAATAGATCTCCTTACTATGACAGGCCAGTGCCAGTGTGACGATTTTCAAACTCTTCAACAAAACGTAGCCATATGTTTTCAGAAGGGCTGACAGAGAAATAGTTGAAAGTTGATATTTAAAACAGCGATTTAGAATCTTTTGTATAACCTTAAAAGTACACTGATTTCATGCAAACATGTTGAGGGCATACATTGCTTTCCTATTAGGAAAGATGAGTAAATACATTTTCATATTACATATATGTAGCAAGGCTAGTTAGCAAGGTCTAACAGAATATTTGTTTCAGCCATAATGATGAAAACAAATGCTTGCATTTGGGAAACTTCCTCAAGCGGAACCAATCATTTTAATGGAAGGAACTCATTGTACTGCTAAAATTATGTTCCAGTAAAAAATGTTTACTTGTGGAAATGACGCTCTATTTAGAAATGCTTACAAAGCTTGATGAGGAAGTAAAAGAGCCAATAAACTGAAGTATAGTATTAATTTCTTTGTAAGGCATTTTGTGTGGCTTAACTGTTTTGTGAATTGGTGTAAGGCTGTTTGTTTTTGTTCATTTGTTTTAAAGGGGGAGAATTCATTTGCTGATTCTTTTCCCCTTGTTGGGTTTATTACATGATTTTCAGGGACACTATTTCAGGCCCTTTATCGGTAAGCTATTATTGGGCTAATATTTCATTTATTTGTTTCAAAGAGTCAATTCTATGGTTATTTGAGATGAATTTGTTGACACCTAGGTTTTTTTGTGAAAACAAGAAGCTTTAATTGCAAAGTTGAGAATAACACATGTGAGAGTTTGTGATGTCCACTTTGCTAACCACATTATGTTGCAGAGAAACCCAATAAAATTTCATTGACACTTAATTTTATTAACTAAGAGATGTATGTATCTAAGTAATTTTATAAGATATCTCAGCACAGATTAATTAGAGACCTAAATACAAAATTCTCTCTTACCCCAATGATGGCATGAAGAATTACACATTGTTTGAACAAGTGTGAAAATTTCCAGACATTTCTGTGCATCTATGGAATAGGTTTTAAAAATTCTTTTATCAGTTAATTGCATTTATTTGCCCAGACTAGTATACAGTTATGTAAGACTAATCAAACTGTTGAAATTAAATTTTCTTAGAGTTTGAGATATAATTTAAAACTTGAAACTCATAGGAAAAAAAGCATCACTTTTTATGCTATTGACTCTTGGAAAGTTTGTATGCATGGCCAAAGGCCAATGACATAAATAGCAGAAACAGAATTGCTTCAGTAGGGAAGATTTGGAGATGAAACAATCATAGAAAGTGTTAGGAATGTAGGGTGCAAGTGGGACTCCAGAAACAAGGATCCTTCCGGTAGAATCTGAAACCTCTAATGAAAATTCAGAGAAAATGGCTAGAGAAAGTTTGTTCTTCAGAAAGTAATGAGACAAAAGCCAGTTTCCTCCTGTAACTTAAAGTTATGTGACACTATTGCAGAGTTGAATCATGATAATGACAACTACTGTCTTGAATCTAGGGCTTACTGTGTGCCAGTCACTTTGCATATTTTAGCTCATTTAATCTTCACAATAATTCTCTGGGGCAGGCTTACTGTTGTTATCCCTCTTTTAGTAATGATAAAACTGAGGTACAGAGAGATTAAGTGTAATCACGTGGTCAAAGCTAGACAGCAAAAGGACAGAAGGGGTAGGATCTGAACCCAGGACATTTCCAGCATCTGTGCTCTGCACCACAGGTCTATGCACAAAGTTGGTTCCCACCATTCTTGCTCTGGGTGGGTTATAACGCTGCCTGGACTCATACTGGCTTACAAAGCTGGAAGAACAATTCCAGCTTAAGGTTCTAGTGGTTATTCTGGACCCTTCCACAAGGGTCAGACCCTCTTGCCCTCTCTTTCCTCTGTTGGTTGCAGGTGGTAGCAATCAGGTTAGTTTTATGAACTTTGTGAAGAGAGACAGGAAGGGGAAACAGAACTAACATTTGTTTGAAAGCTAAGCATAAAGAAGAAGAGCTTATCAAGACACAGTCAGGACTTTTCAAATAAGAAACTTGAAGAAAAATATAAAGAATCTTAGCATACATTTTACCATAGCCTTGAATAATGGCCCTCCATTAGAAATGCATAATCCACTTACACCAGGGTTTCTTAACCTTAGCACTACTGACATGTTGAAACATGATTTTGTTGTTGTTGTTGCTGTGAGAGGCTGTTATGGGCATTGTAGAATGCTGACCAGCACTTCTGGCCTCTGCTGACTGGATGCCAATAGCAGTTTGATATGGTAACCAAAAATGCCTCCAGATGTTGTTCAATGTCCCCTGGAAGTAAATTTTTTCCTAGTTGAGAACCACCCAAACATGTAGCTATGATATTCTATTTAGGCAGGGTAAAAGGTTTCCATGACTTTAATTAATATTAGTAAAATGATATGAATTCCTGCATTTTTGGAAAAATGAGAATTTTTCTTTCTTTCCTGAGTAGAATTCATATTTATCTTTTAATTCATTAATTGATTTTTAGTAGCATAGTTAGTGGTATAAGATAAGAAGGTTTGTTTTCAGGGTATTAAATACTGAAGCCTAAAACAAACAGGAATGCTAAGATAGTGACTTACTGAGGAATTTCAGAAGTGATTCAATAGAGATTTCTACTATAAGAAGAATGGAAGTTTTTCGTATAAAAAGATAGGGCTCAGATGGACATAGCAAAAAAAATATCAAAGGTGAAATGTTGATTTTTATCAGCTTTCTTAAAAGATTAGTATCATGGCATGTCAGAGTCAGAAGTATCAGATAAGATCCTCTTATTCAATTCTTTAATTTTAAAAAGAAGCAGGGATATAGGAAACCCAGATAGAATGGGAGGCAGATCTGATCCTCATTTTCACTAAACACAGTTTCTCTGGTGAATGCATGAAATCAAGAAGTTAGTTGTCCTAAAGAGCCTCCAATTCCTACCTGTAGAATCAAGGATTCCTTTTTTCTATTCCCATTAACCATTTGGTTGGTTTCTCTTTCCCCAATTAAGTTTTGTTTTCTGTAGAGGAGAGGCTATCTTTATATCCTTTCACTGCCTAGCACAGTAATTTCAGTGTTAGAGAAAACAATATTCTATGCATCTTCAGAATGATAAATTCCAAGCACTGTAGACTGATACAGAGATGGTTGCTAAGTGCCCAGTGGTACTTGTGCTTTCCCAATGTAGGGGAAAGTATAATTAGACACTGTCATTTTATTTGATTGATTTTTCCATCTTCCCAGACGGACATGCTTCAACGTGGACAGGGCCCTTTTCTCTCTTGTTCAATCCTGATTCCCCAGGGCCTCACATGGTAATTGGCAATGAGGAGGTCTTTAATAAATTTATTTGTTGAATGATGAAATTAAGTCGTAGATTTGCCAGGGTGGACACAGTGGAAATTTTCAAAATGAGTTCACTTAGAACATAGATACTTGACAACCATTTACCAAAGAGGGTATGTAGCATAATGTCTAAAAGTGGCGACTGCACAATTCAGACTTGGATGAGAAAGCCAGTTCTGCTTGCTGGCAGCTTTACGACCCTAGACAAGTTATTTAACTCAGCTAAATCTCAACTTCTGCATCTGTAAAATGGACACAATAGTAGTATTTATCTATCAGGATCGTTATGAAAATCCTTATTGTTATGAAAATCACTTCAAACATCTGAGCTGTAAGTGCCCTCTGCTTCCCTCCCTCCCTGCCCTAGGCGCTCCAGGGGCAGGTCATGGGCCCTAGGCCAGGCCCGCCATCTTTATCTATGTGATTCACTCTGTAACTGGACCCAGCGCCTCACCCACAGGACAGCCATCCTGGATTCAGACACGGTGAAAAACAGCTCTCTGAAATTCAGCCAGAGTCCTGCAATTCAGCAGTGGTTTCTAGAGAAACCCTGCCTGAGGAACAGTATAGAGTGTTCAGTAACTCTCGATGAACTGCACTTCATTTTCCGCTTGGTCATTTTTGTCCTTTGTGTAAGAAACCTCCAGAGAGAGCACCAGGAGTGAGGTAACAAGCCCCAGCCCCTTTATTATTATTAAAGGAAATGTTGGCCTGAGGATCCTATCCTTTATCGAAATGAATAAATAAAATATACATAACAACTAGCTAAGGGGTGAAATATTTAAGTGAAGAAAATGGAACAAACTATACATTTAAATGCTGCAGAGAGACACTGAGAAATGCTGGCTGTATCATAATCTACCCCCCACACCCACACCCACTGCCATTCACCTCATGCCAAACTGTGTCATCTATGTACTTTTGAATGTTTCCTCCTATGGTGTGACTTGGGGGTTGCATATAGAGTTTTTTTTTTTTAGTCATTCCAGACAGGGTAATTAGAAATGAGGACTCGGGGTGTTGTATGGAGGTGAAGGTGAAGTTGAGCCGTCTAGAGTCTGGAGCGCCCCCTTGAGGAAGAGGAAGGAAAGGAAGGTAGCACAACAGCTGAGGCCTGCAGAAGGTGGCGAGTGAAGGAAGATGGGAAAAGGTGGCCTCGGAGAATGCCTGTGTTCTGATGACCACTGCAATGCGAATGTGTGTCGATTATTTTTTAAAAGTGATCCTTTCTTTTTCCCTTGAGCATGAAAACCTTTTATGTCTCTGGGACCACTTGTGGGCAAGAATCAGGAAGGTGACAATTTTGAAACTTAAACAGGCCTTAACATTAGGAGAAAGTATTCATTCATTCATTCATTCATGCACTCAGTCATTCACTTGTTCTTTGAATAAACAGTGTTTTTCTCTTATGTTCCAGACAAGAAAAAAAAAATTCAGATATATATCTCAGTTGTGTCAAAGCTCTTATTGAAAATTCTGGGGATAAAAATTTTGGAAACATTCTAGCAAGCCAGAGATGGTATATTAAAAATAACTGAGCTTTTACTGCAAATGAAGCATGTAAGAAATATCAGAATGCTTCTTTGTTATTTTATTTTAGTGAATATTAGGAAAATACTTATAAATGTCTGCATAAGTTTACTGGTGTTCTGTATAAACTTTAGATCTTCAAGAATGATCTTTTTTTAAAAGGATAATAGGGGTTTTATAGAGCTGTACACTCTACATTTTGTTGTAACTGCTTTATCTTATAACAGAATGATAAAAATAAATGCAAGACTTTTTTTTAGAGAAAATTATCTATCACCCACTCATAACTGGGTGATAGATGATTTATTTTAGTTCATGCTGTTGATTGGCTGTTTATGATAATTGCTTTTTGATTGGTTTGTGCAAATTGGAACTTGAAATTCCAAGGTGAGATTTATAACACTAGGAAGATTTTTATTAAGCCCTGAAAAAAATATGTTTATAATGTGAATTTTAATTGCATTCCACTGGAAAAAAACAAGTTCATATTTCAGAATTAAATGAAAACCACTTAGGATTAAGAAATTCCTATTGCTGAAATATTCTGAGTTCCTTAAAAAAGGTAAGCATTACTGGCTTGTTCTAGCGCTACTGACTCTAATAATCAAAATCACATATAAATTCCAAAATAATAATAATGATAGCTTACATTTATTGATCACTTAGGATGTGCCAATTTCTGTGCCAAGCACAGGTCTGCTAGTTATTTTACTTCATGCTCACCACAGCCACATGAGACAAGTATTATTATTCTCACTTTACAAATGAGCTGCTGTGGCACAGAGATGTTGAGTAATTTGCCCAAAGTCACACAGCTGGTAAAGAGTAGAGGTTGGATTTTCCGGGTCTGTCTTGTTCCTTAGCTCACTAGATTAACTAAGCTGAATGTCATGATATAGAAATTACTTTATTTCACATTGTCAACTGACATTTGCATTAAAAAAAAAGAAACGATCTTAGTATAATTCTTGTTTGAATTCAGAACATGAAGGAGAAAATGGAGAGGAGAGTGGAGCCCGTCTCTTGGCGAAAATTTTAAATGCCATCTTGATGGGACATGCCTTTTGATAGTTATTCTATTCTGCATCATGGCCCCCCACTCGGCTCGAAGAACTTTTAAGCTTGAAGAACAGCACATTCTAACCATAGTGAGCATTTGGGAAAACTCCACAAAGTATACATTATAAGGGGAAAATCCCAACTGAATCTAAATAAAATAAAATGCGAAAGAAGAAAAATGAAATACACACACACACACACACACACACACACACACACAAAAGTTCAACTCTATTCTTCCCTTCTGCCTAATCCACTTTTTTCCCACCATCCCCATTTGGGACATTTTTTCAACTTTCTCATGGTTTGAGCACAGATTTAGCTTTTTTGAGAAAACCATATTTGTCTTAGGCTAGAATATCTTTCATAAACATCCCCTCCCTATGTATTGAGGAGAGCTTCTGTTCCTTCTCACATTTTCTCCTTCCACATTCACTATTGTGATAGCAACCATAGCCTCCAAACTTTAATAATTAACAATTAGTAATAGGAAGGTAGGCAAATTTATTCTCTGTTTCTCTTACCCCAAAATGAAATTGCTTTTTCTTCAAGATCTCCAGGGAACACTAGGTAGTGGGGCTGTCTTTTCTGCATCTCATTCCTGAAAAATTCCAGTGATGGAGATTAATCAGTTAGTATTGCATTGAGAATAGATTCTTTTCCTTAAAAGCTCTTGACTGACTAACGCCACAAAAATGACATTTTAGCCAGAGATCCCAAACTGAATTGAATCCTTCTTTCTCACTATTCTTAAGCCACTCACAGTTGTTTGTAGTATTTATGCATTTAAAATGACAGGCCAGACAAATGCCAGATTGATCAAATAAAGATGAAAATAGAAAATGAGGCTGTAAGAGAGACTGGGAATTCAGATGAATGCTACAGAAATATGCTGTGGTTTCAGATGAAACATCAGATTTGTTTGTGGTATAACCCCAAGTATCAATTTATGAATAATATGTTATTTGGATAATACTTACATTTGAAAATATTTGGAATTCTTAATTTGATTTTTTATAGCTTGTGATATTTTTTATTTTCAGTTTTATTACAAATTTCTTTCTCACAATCTTTCAGCTGGACTGGTAATCAACTTTCCCCAAAACTAGTGCTAACTAGCCTTTGAAAACTATTCTCACAGTTCTCATGTAAGCCTGTTGAAATTAAGCCTCTTACAATTTCCTCCCTCTTCCTACCCGTGATGCTAGCTTGAATCTACTGTTTCTTTTCCACATTCCACATTCTGTGCTTGTTAATAATTTCTACTACTCTACTGGTGGGAAGAAAATTTGCCCCCACTTTGCTGGGGAGAAAAGAGAGATGTACCTTTTGGAGCTGAAACATTTTGATTATATAATTTCAAGACATTGTGTTTTGTTGTGTTTTTCAATTTTCTTGAGAATGACAAAATTGTCAAAATGTTAGAAAAAATGTAATTGTCTCTTCGAGAAAATACAAAGAACAGATATGAAATATTTGGCCATTTTTCTGTATTAAATAAAGCAACAAATATATATTAGCTTTCTCATCCTAATCATGAGCAGAATATTTGTTTCTGGGATATTCAGAAATGTTACCCACTTCTACCCAGGAGATAGAAAAAAAAATTCCTATCAATTTTTTGAGGTTTAGCTGGAGCTATAGTTGTCATTTTGTTCTTGAGAGACCTATATCTTTATCACATTTGAGAAAACTAAAGAAAACAGACAATATAGATCTAAATTTTAGGCAGGTAAAGTCATTAACATGTGATGGGTTTTGAAGGATTCTAGAAGGTTCTGATTCCTGCCCTTCTCCCAAATTCTCTCTACTCCTCCCTATTCAGAAACATGTCTACATGTTGGGTTAACCTCTATTTTCTTCACTTAAGTTACTCTTTTTAATATATGGTTTCAAGTCCTGTTAAAATGCAAGAGCATCCTTTTTCTTGTTTTGCAAAAACAAAAAACACAACAATGAATGTATTTACTTTGCAGAGATAGCACCATGGTTACTGCAGAGTGTGACCATGATTAATAGCAACTTCAGGTGTTGCTTGCCTAGGAGGTAGCCTCATTAAAATGGACTGCATCCTCACCTTCTGAATGAAGAACATGGGTGGTTTTGATAAGACAGTAAAAGGTTCAGGGAGAGAACTTAACCACTTGAAGTGCAGCTGCAGGTGATGGTGCTACAGAAGAGGCTCCAGGACACAGAAGGAGACAGACACTGAGTTAGAGACAAACTTACTTGCTTTACAATTTTGCTGAAAGCAGCTTTGGCAGAAGCCTGCACTTATTGTCACCCAATTTGTTTATAGTTGCCAGCTCACATTTTCACCTCACCTCAACCTTCAAAATCCAGCTAATAGACGTGATTATAAATGAGAACACCTGCCACTCAATAAAAAACTATTAGGTCCCAAGAATCCACAGTGACAAAATGCAATTTCAGATAGATACAATTGTAAATTTCCTTATTTAAAACCTTGTCTCCCATTTAAACTCTCTACATTTCATCTTTGGTAGGCGGGCTTTTCTGCAATAGAATCTGAATATGAACAGTCAATGTGCCTAGTAAAAATAGATTTCTAAGGTAAGGAGGAGTTGTTATTTATTTTTTGCCCACACCATTAGCATATTATTAGCAGGATATGTTAAGATTACATAAATAAAGTGTCTTTATGTCACTGAATCATACAACACATTATTATATATATAATATACACATATATAAACACACATGTACACATATATAATATACACAAATACACACACAGAAATGTGAAACAACCTTTTACTTTTGTATTAGCCTTAATAACTAGTAATACATGACCTCCTATGGGCCTAAGATTATTAATATTGTTCTCATTTGACAGAGGAATTACCTTGGATAACCTGTTTCCACATAAAGGTTTACGGTCTGCTTTCCAAATTGTACAAATTACTCTGAAGTGAAAGTCACAATGGAAAAGTTCCAGAATCACATTCTTGGCACTGGAACACAATGCCTTGGTTGTTTGCCAACTTTCTTTGCTTCATTGTTCAGAATAGTTTGTAAAAAATGTTTATATATGTCTATATTGAGCACTAGCTCTACTGTGTTCTCCTTTAAATGTATTGCTGGCAGCTTCCAAGATAATTTGGGAAGGAAAAGATCAGTATCAATTGAATAATTCATTTGTATCTAGGAGATCTCGTAGTATCCTAAATACATGATTAATTTGTATCACAGAGACTCCATCTGAAATGTGTGGTCAGAAAGCAAAGACATGAACCAAGACTTATAGGAACTTGCTGATAGAAAAAGATGCTACTGCCAATTTATGATCTTACCAGGGTAAATCTTTCAATGCCTCAAAGTTTCATTGCAAGCATCATTAAAAAAAAAATCATTTAGCATTCCATACAACATTCTGGGCATTTAAACACAGTGCTGTATAAACAATGCAAGGAACATATATTCTAATATTAATACACCTATAGAAATTATAATACAGTATTACATTGAAATAGCATAAAATATGATTATGTAAAGTTCACTCAAGAATACAAAAATGTTTTACTGTTAGGAAATCTGCTTATCTACTTACATAACTCATCATATTAATAGGATGAAGAAAAATATGTAACTCAATAAAGAAATTTGATAAAATTTCATAACCATTTCAGTTAAAACTTATTAAAGTGGTCATCTATTTTTCTTAATAGGATAAAACTAATAAAATTCAAGTAATGTCTTACATCACACTAGAAGGATTATTATAAAATAATGAACAAAACATGAATTTACTCTCGTCATCATGTTTTAACATCATTCTTCAAAAGCTCACCAGTCCATTAGAAAAGAATAAAAAAAGGAAGTGGTGTAAGGACAGAAAAAAATAAGGCACAATTGTCAGTATTTTATTTTTTGATTCTATGTCTATAGATCCCAAGATAATCAACCAGGTGGAGGAAGGACTGTTAGAACTACTCAGAGTTCAGCAAAAATAAGCCATTTAAAAATTAATTTACAAAACTATTTTTTATTTTATTTTGACAATAATCCATTGAAATATATTGGAAACAAAGATAAAACGTTCAAAGAAGAGCAAGAAATGCATGACATCTTCATGAATAAAACTATAAATGTTTTCTTGAAGTACATAAAATAAGACTTAATATATGGACAGTTGATTTTCCAAAGATGTCAGATTTTTTTAATGAATCTATGTTAAGTCAATCCTAGTGAAAATCTAAAGATACTTTGTTTATTTTCTAGAATGTGATCAAATGATTCTAAAGTTGATGTGGAAAGGAAAATATCTGATTGTACACAAACATCTGAAAAATATGAATGTTGAAGGAAATTTTAAAATTCATTGAAAAGCCATGGTAGTCAGAAAAGTCTGGTACTGAAATAAACATAAAGATAAAGCGGAACTTAAATCTACTATTATGCTTCCTTAGTGCATGCTAAACAGAAGCATCATTTCCTGGGCATGGTTTTTAATCACTTTACTCCCATTAACCTTGGTTCCATAAGCAAACAAAATTCACTGGAAAAATTTACAGTTCTTGCTCTTGTATTCAACAATATATTTTTTTTTCATAGGGATGGACAGGTTATATGAATGCAAAAAAATCACTTTTTAATGTCAAAGGTGTTAACTCATTAGTTCTAATTTCCTATAAACATTTATAGATTTTGCTGCTATTTATGTGTTTTGTAATTTTCACATATTAAAAAAGTTATATATATATATATATATATAATATATATATATATATAGAACACATATTTAGAGACAAATGAGAAAATATAGATCTTTACCCACACTAGACATAATTCTTCTTTTTCATCATTGGGAATCTGATGGACTAAAATTAATATCTTATCTTAAAAATGTTATATTTAATTACTAGTGAGTTTGAAATTTTGTCTTGTGTTTATGGACTACTTACATTTTCCTGTGTGGATTGAATATTTATATTTGTAGGCTGTTTTTCTTTCTAATCTGGGTTTATATTTTTACAAATTGATTTATAAAAGTATATGTTCATACTAAAGGTATTAGGCCTTTATCTTTCAAACATGTTACAAATGATTCCCCATATTGTCATTTGACTTTATTTAAAATGCATTTCATCATAGAGAAATTGTATTTTTTATGTAGTCAAACCTGTCGATCTTCCCCTGAAAGTTGGAACAATAGAAAATGCAGTGAAGGAAATGAATGCAGAATATTTGTTGACAATTATGGAACAGTATTATTCTCCTTGAAATATGAGATATTTTAGTAGTTTGTTTGTTTGTTTGTTTTTACCATGATTAACTCCCTACATGTCTTACATTTACCACAGTATCACTAGCTTTCATTTAATTTTTTTTCTTGGTTTGCCTATTTTTGTTTGCTGAACAACAGAACTCCATGAAATGGGACCTTAACTTTACCTGAATAAAAATGTTTATGTATAAGAACTTAAAAACAAATCAGGCAGTTTCACTTAATTCCTGAGACGGCCTCAGTAATAGTGATTGTTTCCCTCCTATGCTAATCATAGGCAGCATTTCCCAAAGACTATGACTTGGAGCCTCTCCAGAGGTGACTGATAGGCCTATCCCCAGCAAAGTGTTCTAGGGCCAATGAATCTCTGGGAAATTCTATATTAAACAAAGTTAAATATTTTTTTTTTTTTTTCTCCTCAGCATGACTTAGAGTCTTTAATATACTAGTATACACTATGACTTCCTCCCCAGTCAAGGGTATTCAAGGGTATTTTATTCAGGGTTTCTCAAACATAGTGAGCCACAACCCCTGTTTTCCTCAGAGTCGTCAGGAATACAGGCCCAGGGATCTTTGCCACATCTTAAGGAGTCTCTGCTTCAAACACCAGCCTATCAGAGAGATGTTCCCCTGTTCCCACCTAACTAGCTTACTGTCAAACCCACATCAATTTCTACCCTCTCATTTCACTTTTTGTTTCATCAGAGAACTCAGTACCTGGCATTCTTACTGACCGTTCCTCACTTCCCCTTGGAATGGAAGGTCTATTAGAATTGAGTGCTGCTGTCTCCTTAGTGCCTGCCACATAGTAAATACTGAAAAACTGTTTGTTGCCTGTGTTTGTTTTCTGGCTTTTGGCCCCAAGTCCACAAGATGGCTCCCCTGCTTCCAGGCGTCATAACCGTATTCTAGATAAAAATGGGCAAAAGGCAAAATCCATGTGCCTGCTGGGTCTGTCCTTTGTGTTTGGAAAACCACTGTTTTCCAAGTAGGTCTACCCTACAGACTCCTAAATTGATCAGGAGCATGTCACATGACTGCCACAGCTGCAAGAGGGGAATATTTTAACTAAGTTGCTATGTTAAAGGAAGTAAGAGTTCTGTTAATAAAGAAGGCTATGCTGGGCATTTTGTGCACGACTCCCAGAAAGCTGTGATTGTCACACACTTGGCTTCACTCATGTCACTTGTTTGGCTCTCATAGGCATTTGAGTTTGCAAATTTGAACTAGAAATTTCTTCAAGTCATTTGTAATCTTTAAATCTAATGATTTTATGATCTATACATCTCCAGAAAATGCCCCAGATTTATCTGTATACAGATGATTTTCATGTGTTGAGTTTAAGGGGAAAAAAGCTTTCTTTTTTTCCCTCCCATTTAAAAATAAGTCAACACTTCTAGGTAATGGTCAGCTCTGCTCTGAAGTCATTCTTGGTCTTGTTCACTGAAGTAGAACAAATGCTCTGGAACAAGTAAGTGTCCCTCCCCTGGGATGGTTTGTCATGCAACCATCACGAGTCCTAATCACAGTCTCAGGACAATGATGACGCTGTCACTGGAAGGTCAGTAGAGGAAGCTGAGAAGCTCTGAAGTCTAAGCCAGAGCAAGAGTGACAAAGGACACATTTAAAAAAAATTAGACCCACACGCACAAAGAAATGAAGACACGTGAGGAAAACACTTTGTGAAATGTGTTGAAAATTGGAACATTTGGTTCCATAAAATATCCTGTCACCTTCTAACAACTTTCCATTTTGCTGCTTGATAAGTGACAAGTTTCACATTGCACAGGTGGCCAATTTCACTAAAAATAGTTTCTTGAGCCTTATCAGTATCATTTATCAGAAGCAGCAGGGAACGTTGCCTTGCACTGGAGACATTCTTTCTGGGGCTATCTAAACTCCTGACTGGTCACCGGACTCCAGGATGGGCTAAGATGAGATGAGGACATTTGTCAAGTGGCTGCTAAGTGGGAGGCATTATAGGAGACATCTTCACATTTGTCATATTATTAATTTTTATTATAACCTTTTTAAACATGCTACAAAAAATGAAATGGAAGCACAGGGTTTAGATGTAGGCAAATTATTTGAATCTGCTGGTTTCTCTTTTTCTCTAAGCTTATTGCGATTGGACTGGGTGACATTCTTTTTCATTTATTTAAGACTAATTTTTAACAAGTGTCTTAACTTCCTTAAAATTTGGTTTCCTCATTTGCAGAATGGAGATAAGAATAGCTACCATACATCCCTCGCTGGGTTTGCATAAAAATAAAATGAAATAATATGTAAAAGTGTTTTTTATTACTGTCAACAATATGTAAAATTAAGTTTGTTTTAGAATTTTCAATTTATGTTCTTATGAGGTTTTCACAAAACAATCTAGAATTGCATTTTTGTTTATGATATGAGACTAGAGGGTGAAGACCTTTTTTTTCCCAGTAAGTATATCCAGTTGATGCACCATTATTTTTAAATTAATGCCAACCCCTTCCCACTGTTCTGCTGTGTCACCTTTGCAATAAGTAAGGTGACATATAGCTGCAAGTCTGTCTCAGGACTCTGTTCTGTTCCATTAGTCTGTCTAGCCTTGTTTCACTGCCACATTGTCTTAATTATTATAAATTAAGTAAATAGGCAGCTTTAAAATAATTATCGATGCCAAGTAGTGTTAGACTACTAAATTTATTCTTTTCTGGATCGCCCTAGTTATATTTGGACCTTAACAATATTGAGTTTTCCAATCCATGAACATAGAATATCACTCCACTTATATGGGACTTCATTAATTTATCACAATAATGTTTTATAATTTCCAGGGTGGGAATCCCACATACCTTTTCTTAAATTTATTTCCATTCATTTTTTAAAGTTTTTATGAATTTTTTAAATTTTAAGTATCATTTTTTAGTTTTCCCAAGTGGTATATAGGGATACATTGTACTTTTTTATATTGACCTTGTATCTAGTACCTTAGTAAATTTACTTATTTATTTCAGTTGTTTGTCTGAAGATTCACTTAATCTTTTTAATTTATACATTCATGTTATACATGAATAATCATAACTTTATTTTATTTCTTCATTTCTAGTCCCTATGACTTTGGTTTTGTATTCTTGTCTTTTTGCACTGCCCAGAACCTGTATGTAGCATATTTTGGAATAGAAGTGGTGACAGTAGGTGTCCTTGTCTCATTCTCAATATCAAGGGGAATATTTGCAATATTTTATCAATAAGTATAAAGTTTGCTTAGGTTTTAAAAAAGATATTATTAGATTTAGGATAGTCCATTAGGCTTCTAGGATGCTGAGATAGTTTTAAACCATTTAATCAAATTTTAAAAAATCTCTGCCTCTCAAATGTGACTAGATAGCTACATATCATCAAACATATGTTGGGAGTTTGCGATGTAAAAGATTCAAACAGGCAAGTAGAAACTATAAACGAGGAACATGCATTTCTGGAATGAAAAGATCCACCAATTGATTTGCACAGTGAATTTTAAAAAGCCCATTCCAGTGCACATCATTATGAGATTTTAGAACAGAGATTTTAACCATTTACAAAGAAAGAAGAAAAAGACATAAATAACAAGGAAATATATAAGCTCAGAACCAGACTGTCTTTAGATTTTCTAGAGCACCATGGGGGAAAAATAGTAAATAAATAAATAAAACAATCACTTCAAAATCTTCAAGAAAAATTATTTTCTCCTAGAATTCTGTATCTTGACAAATATCAAGACAGTAAGAGGATGGAATAGGAATATTTTTAGAACTGCAGTCCCCCAAAATTCACTTAATTTTATGGGATCTCACCTTCCATTCCTCCATCATGCTTTCTCCCTCTTTTCCACCAAAATTATGACAGCAGTGCCTCAAATATGATTCTTTTGTGAAATTCAGTAAAAAATGAATTACTGGAAAAATTAAAGTTTTATCAAGACATAAGCACACACATTAAATTACATTCCAATAAATATGATCTGAACAAACCTAACATCGGGAAAAAAGGGTCTCAACATCTGTATGTGTTGTTCATTGAAAGTGAGTGTAAATTAATAACAGGAGGAAAATTGAAAAATTCACATATATATGGAGATTAAACACACTCCAGAACAATCAAAAAGTAAAAGAAGAAATCAAAATGGAAAGTTAAAAACATCTTGAAAGAAATGAAAATGGAAACTCAACATACTAAAAGTTGTTCAATGTAGCAATAGCAGTTACAAGAGGAAGGGTTATAACTGCGAATGCCTATATTAAGAAATAAAAAGTAATCTCCAATAAACAGTCTAGCTTTATACCTCAAGGAACTAGTAAAAAAAAAACTAAGCTCAAAGGTAGCAGAAGGAAGAACAAATAAGGATTGAGTAGAAATTAATGAAATAGAAAATTAAAAGACAATAGAAAATATCAACAAAATGAAGAGTTGGTTATTTGAAAAGATAAGCAAACCTATAGTTGGACTAACCAAGGATAAAAAGGGATAGGGCTCAAGTAAAAATAATTAAAATTGAAGAGGAGATATTACTACTGATATCCCCCAAATCCCAAGGATTGTAGGACTAAGAACAATTTTGCACCACCAAATTCGATGACCTAGAAGAAATGAAAAATTTCTCGAATCCTACTAAGTCTGAATATTGAAGAAATAGAAAATCTGAATAGTTCAGTAACAAGTAAGGGGATTAAATTGGTCATCAAAAACCTCCCAACAACAACAAAAAACCAGGACCAGATGGCTTCGCTGACGAATTGCACCAAAAATTTAAAAAAAGAATTAACACCAAATCCTTGTCAAACTCTTCCAAAAAACTGAAGAGGAGGGAACACTTCCAAACTCATTTTATGAGGCCAGCATTACACTGATACCAAGGCCAGACAAGGACACTACAAGAAAAGAAAATTACAAGCCAACATCTCTGATAAATGTAGATCCAAAATTCTCAACAAAATACTAGCAAACTGCATTCAACAGCACACCAAAAGGGTCATACATCATGATCAATTTGAATTTATCTCTGGTTTGCAAAGATAATTCAACATATGCAGATCAAGAAATGTGATCTTCCATATCAACAGAATGAATTTTAAAAATCGTGTGATTATTTTAATAATTTCAGAAGCAGCATTTGACTGAATGCAACATCCTTTCATAAAAAAAGTCTCAGCAAATTGGGGATGGAAAGAATTATCACAACCTAATAAAGGCCTTATATAACAAGCTCACAACTCACATGATGCCCAATGTTGAAAAGACGAAGGCTTTTTTTCTAAGATCGGGAACAAGACAAGGATGTCTACTCTCATCACTTCTATTCAACATAGCACTGGAAGTCCTAACCAGAGTAGGCAAGAAATAAAAGGCATTGAAATCAGAAAGGATGAGGTAACATTATCTCTGCACATGACATGGTCTTGTATATAGAAAAACTAAAGAGATTTCATTTTAAAAATGAAGTAACAAATCGAGTGAAGTTGCAGGATAGAAAAACAACGTATCAAAATCAGTTGCATTTCTATATACTAAGGGAAAATGATATAAAAAAGAAAAAACCTTTAACGGTAGCATTAAAAAGAGTAAAATAGTTCGGAATAAATTGAACCAAGAAGTAGAAAGATCTGTATGTACACTACAAACTAAAGCATTGATGAAAGAAATTGAAGACACAAATAAATGGAAAGAGATCCCATGTTTACAGATTGGAATAATTTATATTTTTAAGATGTCTATATTACATAAAACAGTCTATAAATCCAATGCAATCTCTATGAAAATCCAAATGGTGTTTTTCACAGAAATTAAAAAAAAAAATTCTAAAATTCATATGGTGGAACCACAAAAGGCC
Source organism: Trachypithecus francoisi (assembly GCF_009764315.1). Classification (NCBI taxonomy): domain Eukaryota; kingdom Metazoa; phylum Chordata; class Mammalia; order Primates; family Cercopithecidae; genus Trachypithecus; species Trachypithecus francoisi. The sequence goes on from NW_022681458.1 coordinate 14,701,144, forward strand.
CAGAGTAGTCAAAGCTATCTTAAGAAAGAACAAAGCCGGAAATATAACACTTCCTGGTTATTACATTTGAAAATTGTAGTTGCTGCACATTTGTAACTTAAAGTTTTTACTGAAATAGTAATCCCTTATTTTAAACATCTGTATTTATAATGAAATAAATACTACATATATGAATATTTAATGTTTGTAGTACCACAGATGTGCTTGCTTTTTGCTTGTTCATTTATCCATTCTAGGTTGAACTGGTTACAACAGTATTCTAGGGAAAAATGTATATCTAAAATGTTTCTATCTTTTTAAAAATTACATTCGTAATAGAAAAACTAGTTTTCCAGAATATGTGACAAAAACTAAGGAAGAAATTTCAAAACAGTTTCAGCATGCTCAGGATAGTCAGTTTTACTTTTTATTTAAAATGAAGCAAATGATGCTGTAATTTCAACAATCATTTTCAATCTTTCACCAATAGACAGTTACAACAATCTATGCCTTAAAATATACATTTTTTGTTTCCAATGAAATAACAAGGTTCTAGACTCATGAATGTCCTGTTGCCTTTTTTGTGATATAAAATTCTATCAAATTTGTGAGGTGTTCAGTGTTAACTTTTTCAGATGTATAATATCAAGATTACCTTCTACATTTCAAGATTATTGAAAATTGTGTTAAATTATGAAGTACATATCATAACAACCTGCAAAAATTCTCTAACTTGTAAAGTTTTCCATTGCCTTTCAATCTGATTTACCACTGAAAAGTATGTTGCATTCCTTCTTCACGTAGTAGTCAGATAATTAGAAATATCAGTGATATTAAACACATAAGCAAATTTGTAAAATTTGTGTTCAATTTATATCTTTAAATTTGGGGACCCAACTAATTTCTTCTTTTTCAGGAGCACCAGAGTTGATTCCCTATTTCAATTTAGTCTAGAGTGAGTTTTTTCCCTTGACAACAATTTTACTTCAGTATACAAAAAAGCTGTTTGCAATTACTTTCCTTATTATTCCATAATTAGTAGAATAAGCGGAATATGATACATTAACCTTACAGCTGATAGCTTTTTTTGGCAATAAGATGTTTTGAGTAAAAGATGCTATGTCATTGACAGACATATTGATGCAAAATGTAATATTTTATAATCTATATTCTAGACTGCAAACCTAGGTAAATTATTTTCTGCATTGGAAAAGCTTTCTTCAATTTCACATATTTTTGAATAATTACTATATTAGCCATATATGACCAATTCTCAACTTGTACTAAAAAGTTTTAAAAAAGAAAATACTCGCTGGGTTGATTTATTCCAAGTTAGAATTTGCTATGTGCTAATTGCGAACATGGCCCTTGATCAAATGTGTGCATGGAGTAGCACTATCAAAGTATTATAAAAGCCTTCGAATGCCTACTATTGATTTCTAGATCCCTCTCATCACACAACGATGATAGTCTGTGGACCAGAAATGGCTTGCACACTCTCTAGTCTGCACACTGTATTAGACGATGTATTCCACCAAGACAAGGGAGCAAAGGAAGAACAAGAAAGACCAGACCTAAGAGAATCCGGAGTAAGTGAAGTTAGAGAACAGCAACTGTTGAGTAGACATAGAGAGCAATTTCCAGATTGGGCAAGGACAGAGGACCAGGAAGAGCCTACAAGGAAAAAAAAAAAACAATTGAACTGTTAGCTTCTCGGATGTGCTTGGCAATGTGACAAGGTGAATTCATGGGTGTTTTTAATTCACTTGGAGAGCTTGGGAAGCATTAATTACAATGACAAAAAGTCATGAAAGCAAACAAATAGATATGATTATTAACTGCAGAAAAAATGAAGTAAATCATGCTTCAAATGATCATCACAAAAGTATGACATAACTGCTGGAGGATGTAGAGAAAGGGATTTGAGGATGAGGGATGTAAGGATGCTTCTTGTTCTGTTTGGAAATTCAATAGATAATACCTAAAAATTATAAGTCAAGAGGTAACAGGAAAAGTGTGTTATTTAGAATTGTGGAAGCATATGCCTGACTAAAGAATTGTCAGTAGTTACTTCTGATGAGAAGCAGGCCAGATTAAAGTGAAGTCAGAGACTTCTGATTTCTAGATAAGGTTCCTAAAATAATTTGATATGGAAAAATCTGTATATGTATAAAATAACATAATGAAAATTGCTAGTCTAATTTAGTATTTTTATTTTTAACTTTATTGAAATTTTGATCTACAAAAATATATTTCACACAGGATTCTTTTTGCTAAGTATATGTACCTACCAATCTCTATAAACTCTTTAAAATTAAACTCAGTTATCATAACTACATCTAATATTCTAATGTAATTTTGAGCCATTCTTAAAACTTCTAAACTTTTATGTGAAGAATAAAATAATTCCCACACCATTCATTTTTGTGTTTAAAGTTCAAGGATTTTTATATTTTAAAGTTTCAATACGGGTGATTGTTTTTTGTGCTTATGACTAAAAAGTGGCTTAGAAGACTTCAAATTATCTTTTTAGACATTCATCTCACCTCTGAGCAGAGAAACCCCTGCCCCGTAGAGAAAGAAAGCATTTGTACAAATTTCAACCAAGAAGAAATGAGGTTAGAGTGGAAAGTATTTGGCAATGATAAATTTTAGATCTTGCCAGAATGATAGTTATTGTGTTTTAAGTTTGTAAAATTTCATATTGCCATGCTTAGTATAAAATACGGTGATGTTCTTTGGGTATATACATTAAATGTTGTATTAAAACAGGTGAAAGCATAGATGAGCTTGGTTTCATCAACTGCTGACATATCCTGACAATATCTTTTTCATGATTTCTTTTTCTATTATTATTTTAATTATAAAGATAATGCCAAGATAAGGCCAAGAGCTTAAACCTAAAATGAATTTCATTCTGCTCAGTGACCTAAAACATCTCACTGGGACATTCTTACTTCAGTCATATAACCCTTGTTTGCTCTTTGGTCTTTGATGGCCCAAAATCTTTCAGTGCTTCTCATCCTTCTAAATGAAAAATCATTCTCTGACTGCAACTTAGAGTCTCTGAAATTCCCACTGGAAATGCTACCAGGGTATGTGGATCAAGAGATGCCTGGAGAAAAACACATGAGAAATTGCCTTGAGTTATTCTGGAGCAAAATGACACTTGTGTTTGAAATGGAGAAGAAGTTGCTTTCTTGCTCAATCCCTAGGCTCCAAGTAAATTATACCCTCTATCTGAAGATTCACCATAGGGTTCACATTGACCTGGAAAAGCCAGGGGGAAAGAGAAATAACGGTATAAAAGCCAACTCATGACATGAGTCTTTCATTCCCGAAATGAGTGTGCAGTTGAAATCAGGTTAATATGAATATCAGGGTCACAGCATGGCATAAGGAGGCTATGTAGAAATGCAAGGGCAGAATGACCTGCTTTGCTTTGGTGATGGCAGGTAGATTAATCTTAGGCTGCTTTGGCAATATATTGTGATTATGAGACCTTCTTCTCTACTGGCTACTTCCTCAAGGTGCTCCTTAGTCCTCTGTTTCTATGGAGTTCCCAAAGGCTCTGGGTTCAGATTCATAATCCAATCCCTATACCCTTGTTGTAAGTAGCCACAGGGAGTAGAGCAAGAGAGATTTTAAGGACTGATTAGGTCCTATTTGATTCCAAGTCTTTCAATTACTCCAACCCACAGTTGATCTCATTCCATCTCCCCCAATCCACTATTGAAGGTTCAGTTTCCAGAACCACTTCTTCGGCCCTATGGAGGGAGTTTGAACTAGCTTCAACCATGTCCAGGGTAGTTAAGCATTGCCATCCTTTTTTTCTGGGAAGCTCCTCAAGGCAGTGAATTAAATCCCAGACCTCCACAATGATTTCTAGTCATCTTTTATCTCAGGCTCTAAATTTCCATGACCTGTCCAATACACTAGGTATACTAGGTCCAAAGGCTTTCCTAGATTTTTCCATTTAAATATTAAGAGGAATCTCAAATGTAAAATGTTCCAAACTGAAATAATGATTTATGATGCTCCAAACTCAATCTCCCTATCTGTTCACTTTAATTATCGGTGATAATTCCCCTCTCCTCAATCAACTAAACTAGAACTAGTGGTATTTTCTTTGATTCCTACTTCCAAACTTTGTTCTTTATGTGACTTAATCACCAACTCTTGGTAATTCTTACTGTATTCTGTTTCTCCCATTGATTTATGTGGTCATATCCCTCCCCTAAAACTGAAATCTGCCTTCCTACTCTGCTCATCCTGCCCCCAGCCTTGTCTCCTTCCTTATTCTGCTGGTGCAAGTCACAAATAGAATAATTAAAGTCTTTCAATGTCCCCTGATTGCCTCAGGATAAAATTCCTTTTCCTTAGCATAGCATGAAAGGCTTTTCTGATCTGATTCCTGTCTCTGTTCCACAGGATATCTCTTGTTCTACTCAACCATTCCCTTTACATTAATGCCTTGACAATGCTAAACTTCTTGTGTTGTTGAAGCAAACCAAGCTGTGTAATGCCTCTGTGCTTTGTTTGTGTTCTCCCCCGTAAAGCCTTCTCTTCAGTCCATCTAGCAGATATCTAATCCTCCCTCAAAGGCTATTCAGGCTTCATCTTCTTGTGGATTGGTCCCACACACAGAATCCCTAAGACAATCTAATCTTATTGTCCCACTATGTCACTTTCCTATGTCTTGTTTACTTCTCAGTCCACTGAAATCTGGCTTGTGCTTTCAGTATTCCTCTGAAACTACTCTTGCCCAAACCCAAAATGACGTTCAATTTGCCAAATCCAATGGGCCCTTTTTGGAACTTAGCTTACTTGGCACAAGTGCTATGTTTGATACTGTGAATTCTGTCCTTATCTGGGAGATCTTTCTACACGAATTGGGTTGTTAGATCTCCCATGCTCCTGATTTCCATCTCTCTCTCTCTGACCAATCCTCTGTCTAATTTCCCTCTGTTTACTCTCTTTAATTAGTGGTGTTTCTTGGGTTACATTCTTAGCCTACCAACTTACTTACCTCTCTGATCTTACCCACTTTTATAGATCTTAGACTTATAAACCAACAGCCTATTAAACTTTTTCATACAAAAGCCCAAAAAGAACTTCCAATCCAACATGCTCAAAACTGAACTCATCTTTGCCCTCTAAGACCTGACTTGCTATTCTGTTCCTTTAGTTTGTGAAACAAAATTCTGTCTTCTAATCTGAAATAGAAACTCAAGGTTTTTTTTTGATTTCTCACATTTCCAGAATCCCTAATCAGTCACAAAGTCTTACGGATTTTTTCCCCAAATGTTTGTTGACTCTGTTGTGCCATTCTATTCTGTATTGCTTCTTTTTAGACTACTGTTGCAGACTTATAATTGGATATGTGCTCTTCCTACACTTGTTCAATCCCTCCTCCCCATAGCTGCCAGAGTAGTATCTTCCCAGCATATAATTGTCCATGTAACTCCCTTGCTGATATGGTTTGTCTCTGTGTCTCCACCCAAATCTCATCTCAAATTATAATCCCCACATGTCAGATGAGGGGCCTGGTGGGAGGTGATTGGATCATAGGGGTGAATTTCTCCCTTGCAGTTCTCATGATAGTGAGTGAGTTCTCATGAGATCTGAAGGTTTAAAAGCATGGCACTTCCCTCGCGGCTCTCTCTCCTGCCACCATGTAACGTGTGCCTTGTTTCCCCTTCGTCTTCTGCCAAGATTGTAAGTTTCCTGAGGCCTCCCCAGCCATGTGGAACTGTGAGTCAATTAAACCTCTTTTCTTTATAAGGTATTCAGTCTCAGATAATATCTTTATAGCAGTGTGAAAATGGACTAATCCACTTGCCAAAGCCTTTTCAATAATTTCCTCTTACCTACAGGACTAACCTCCGTGCTTCCTGACAGCTCCAATATAACTTGATCCCTATCATGCTTTATGTTGTCTCTTTTTACCTTCTACTTTGCACTTAATCAGCATCCACACTGACCCACTTATAATTATCATACCCAACATGACGTTCCTTGGTTTTATGTTTTTGCTAAGTATCAGTACTTCTCCCTGGAATGCTACATTCTCACATGTGTAAAATTTCTGTTTATCCTTGAAGAGTCAACGTTTCTCTTCCTCTCACTTTTACTTCAAATCCTATAACATACAACTACAGATTGAGTTATTTTATTCTCTGCTTTGCTCCATGTTCTTTTTCTCCATAGAAGACTCATTTCAGGCCCATCTCTTCTCTCCTAAGATCTGGCTTCTGAAATTATCCCTTGCTATTGTCCACAAGCATGATCTCCAGCTCCATTGGATATTTCCCTTCAGCTTCCAAATGTGTTCTTCCTTTTCAAGTGCTTTTAAAGTCTTTCCTTGATTCTACTGTCATCTATTTTCTTTCTTTTATCATCCACAAAAGAAAGAAGAATAGGCTACATCTGCTGCTTCAATTATGTCACCTTCTACTTATTCTTCAGTCTGTTGTAATGTCACTTCAAATAGCAGCACATAATTGAAATTGCTGTCTCTAAGTCACCAATACTCTGCTGACGTTAAAGTCAAGGATTGTATTGTCCTTATGCTATACAATCCCTCTGAAGTAATTGTGCTTAATGCACATTTCTCTTCTCTGAAAATCTTTTTAATGTGGTTAATCTACAGTGCACCATTTTACTTTTTCCTCCTGTATCTACTAACACTCCTTCTCCTACTTTTCCACTTATTCCTCTTCTGTTTTCCCCATATGCAGGAATGTCCTAAAGGTACAATCCACTTTCCTTTTATCATTTTTTTATGTTGTCACTTCAATCATCTCTTCTTTATCGATAGAACTCAAATGCGTATTTTAAAACTTATCTCTTTCCCTCTTCTGCATTTCAGATCTAACTATCTATCTATCTATCTATCCTTTTTCTTTTTCTTTTTTTTTTTTTTGAGACAGAGTCTTGCTCTGTCACCCAGGCTGGAGTGCAGTGGCGTGAACTCAACTTACTGCAACCTCTGCCACCTTGGTTCAAGTGGTTCTCCTCCTCAGCCTCCTGAGTAGCTGGGATTACCTGCCACTCTGCCTGGCTATTTTTTGTAGTTTTTAGTACAGACGGAGTTTCACCATCTTGGCCAAGCTGATCTTGAACTCCTGACCTTGTGATCCACCTGCCTCGGCCTCCCAAAGTGCTGGGATTACAGGAGTTAGCCACTATGCCCAGACCAGATCTGTATTTCTAATGACACCTCTCGCATTGAAAAAGTATGAAAAGGACCTAATAAATCCTTATCTTGTTTCTTTCTTGAATGACCCATTCTCTTTTGTCCCCTGTATTGATCATGTTTTGGAGCCTTAAATTCATCTTTGAAATAGTCTTTTCTCCTCATCTTCCATACCCAGGTGATCTCTCAGTGCTTCCAATCCTATCTCCATACAGTCGTTTCCTCTTTTTTGTTCCTGTTGCCATGGCACCGGTTCATAATCTCTCTTTTAAGGTTTTTAACTAGATGCTTCATTGGTGTCTCTTCTCTCCAATCCATTTTCTATGTTGCCATCATTACTCTTTCTAAAAGTTTAGGTCTGTTTACATCATTTTCCTACACACAAATCTGCCTTCTTTCTGATTGCTAATAAAATAAGGTTAAAATATTTTTTAAAAATTGTAAACCCCCTCATAGTTCACACCTTAGCATCATCATAATTTGGATCAGTCTCTTTTTCCCGACTTCATTTTTCCAGTCATACTTCAAAATTATTAAAACACTAGTTGTAGAGAAATCTGCACTCCCATGTTTATTGCAGCATTATTCACAATAGCCAACATACGGAATCAACCTAAGTGCCCATTAATGGATTAATGGATAACGAAAATATGACATATACACACAATGGAATATTATTCAGCCATTAAGAAGAATGAAATCCTGTCATTTGCAGCAACACAGATGGAACTGGAGGCCATTATGTTACATGAAATAAGCCAAGCCAGAAAGACAAAGATTGTTCTCATTCATATGTGGGAGCCAAAAAGTGGATCTTATGGAGATGAAAATAGAGAAAGATGGGTGGTTACCAGAGAGTAGGGGGAAATGGGGAAAAGCCTAACTGTTCTAGAAGTTGACCTGCACAGCTCCATGTTACCTATTAGAAATAGTAATTAAGCACTTGCTCTATGCTGGATTCTATGTTATGTACCAAAGATGTAAAGATGGATAAGACAAAAACTTCTCTTAATTTTCACAGTCCTAATGCAGAAAAATAATAAAATATAGTGTGTTAGATGCTACGCTAGAGGAAATATAGGATTCTGAAGTATATACAGTAAGGCAGCTTGCCTCATGCTTATAATAATTAAGCACTTGCTCTGTGCTGGATTCTATGCTATGTACCAAAGATATAAAGAATAATAAGACCACAACTGTGGAGGCTGCAGTGAGCTGAGACCATGACCCTACACTCTGTCTCAAAAACAAAATAAAATAAAATCCTATTTCTATTGGGAAGAATTATTCTGGCTGCCGTGTGAAGGATAAAATGGAAAGACAGGACCAGAAGAAGTGAAAATATTTAGAAACAGTTGCTAAAATTCTTCAAAGCAGATTCTTTGTTACATGAACAGAGAAATGTGAACTGACTTAGAAAACAGGCATATAAAACAAGATTTCATGATTGCTTTACTGTTGATGATGCAAAATTAAGTAGAATGGATGATGGCCAATACGTAGGGGTTATACTGTCTGGAGCTCAGAAAAGAGATCAGGAGTGAAGATGCAGATTTGAGCTTCATTAGCATACAGGTTTATATAGCTGTGGAAGCAGATGAGATCACTCAGAGAGGGTCTGTAGAGTGAGTACAGTACCTAAGACAGGACCTGCAGCAATGCCAATATTTTAAGCATTGTCAAAAGAAGAGGACTAGGTGGTCCTAGGAAACTCAGAGAAGCCATTGAAATTAGAAAAAGTTGGAAATGTCAAATGCAGTCAATGGTGGAAATAGGAGTTACATTTAAAAAAATTGGAGTTAGCCTTGAGGATATCATTTGTGAGTCTGGTGAGAGCACTTTCAGTGGAAGGTTGAGATGGAAGCTTCATTGCTTTCTTCATTTACCTATTGTTAGGTCCCTCCCTTGGACAGGCCACCTTGGCAGCAGCCCTAGCCTTGCCTTTGGCACTGGAGGTAGGGAGGTACAGAGACCACGGGCCACTACACTTTACTCCTCTCTTGGAGCATTATTACAAGGCAATTTTGACATTTCTGCCTCTATTGATGGTGCCAAGTATCTTATAAAAGAAGGCAGCAGCAAGGCTTCCTTTCAAGTGCGATTGTCTTGGGCTCCCTGCCATTGAGGGTTGGCACAGACCCTCTTCTATCTCCACTTTGTTGAAATTCTATTCATTTTCAAGAGGCAGGTCAAATGTTACTTCCTCCTAAAAATGTCCTCACTTCAACAGAGAATTCTCGTTCCTCTGTGTTCTCAGAAGAACCATAAATGCTTTTATAAATTCAAATTTATTTGTATAAATTCAAAAAGCATTTAAAACTTTTTCATAGTTACATATGTAGCTCTGTCTTCCCCTGTTTGTATCCCAGATTTTATCTAGTAAGTTGAGATATTTAATCCTTGTTTATGGAATTGAAGTGTTTACATGCCATGGTTTGCCTGATCACAATAAATTATTTTGAAAGTTCAGACTTAGCTTTTCATGAAGAAGGACTACATTTTCACAGGGAAAACAATCTATGAGACAATTGCAATCACTTTTGCTCTGTTTCATACTATGGATACCTCTTCAGATATAGCTCTGAAGTTGGAGCTCTAGTCTTTGTATGTGAGAAAGATCTAGTGAATACTTCCTTGAATGGGGGGAGCAAATTGGACTCAATATTTTGTGACTATCGTCTGTGGGCAGACGATCTGAAAAATGCACAGTAATCTTGGGTCTGCCTATAAATTAGATTTGCTTTGGACAGTCAGCTATATCGATATAACAGATAAGTGACTTGCTACTGGGGTGATGGTCTACTTTGCAATCTTTACCTTCAAGGACATATTGGAGCTGAATAAGTCATACAATGTTGCTCCTAAGGAAAGAAATTCAAAGCATGTGACTAAATGAAGTTTACATTTCCTGCTGATCTTATGCCTTTTAAAAATACAATTTTATTTGTATGGTCTCAAATCTGGAAGAGTCATGTTTGGTACTTTAAGCTGATTATTGCCAATGTGATATTGAATTTGTAACATGTTTTCTCTGTAGTAGAGAAATATTTGAAATATGTATCAATTCTCAAGTCTCAAATGAATTATCAGGGTCCTTGAATGTAATAAAATCTGAATACCAATGAGAAATATGTCAGTTTACAAACTAGGCTTAGCCTTAAAGAAATCATGAATTTCTGAACTTTTTTCTTTCTTTCCAAAATACTGCTTTTCTATGAGCAAACTGATATTTGGCAGAAGACTTGATGAAAATAAGTAATACCAGAAAGTGCTAAGAACTCTTGAATTGTGCCCATGCTTTAATTGTTATTTGACTCCATTCCTCTTCCCACCAGGCAGAGCATATAGCAAATGAGGTATATCAAATGCATAGTTGTAATTCATCAATTAGGTAGACTTATAATGCTGCATTTTCAAACTCAATGAAAATGCCCAAGCTGATCAATATCTCAGTCAGTAGAGTTGATGCTAATATAATAGAGTTTTTTTTTTTTTCTTTGAATATATTTATGGAAGCAGAGTAAAGAGCAAACTTTATTTCTTATGATAGCAGGGGTAGGATATCCTCACAGATGCGAAAGGAGACATGAACAGAATTTATATTCTGTATTTTAGAGTGTGTGTGTATGTGTGTGAGTGAGAAAGAGAGTTATTAAAATGGTGTAAATATCCTCAAGTGTTACACAAGGAGGAGAGTGTCATTGGAAAACAAATACTTGTTTTCTTGTTGGAATTATACTCATGTATTTTAATGAATGAGTTCCCTGTCATTAATGCCTTTAGGCTAATATTAAGCAACATTGTAATGAAGTGAAATCATTTTTTCAAGATAACAATGAAACTTTGCTTATATCTTTTTACAGTAGAAAATAGCAATAGATATTTTGGCATTTTAAAACAGTTCATTGAGAATTTTCCATGAATACATAACATTTTTTCCTTTGTCTAAATTCACTGCCAAAATATTTGGGGCTGGACACTTGGGGCACTTGCTTCCTCTTTGGGTGCAGGCCTCCTTCTCAATTCATGTAGTGTTGACCCAATAAATTCCGTCTGTTACAGTCAAAACCCACATCCATCCACAGTCAAAGAGAAAAACCTTGATGTTGGTGTCTACAGCTTCACTTCCTGCTTTATGGACTCCACTCTGGAGTGCCCTGTAAAGCTCCATCCTTTCATGAGATTGAGGTATTCCTGATTTCCTGTACCACCCTTCTCTGTACTTCAGATCAATTTCAGTCAGTTAGGGCTCATTGTGATTTTTATTTACTGGTACCTTTCTAACATTTCTGCATTTTATCCAGGCTCAGATAAGTACGTGTATAGCTCTGTCCCTATTAGAGGATTTCCAGGCATCCGTGTCCAGGGGAGACAGCAACAGTCTCTTCCTGGCCCGTAGAAGTCATGGGCCCACACTTTAACCACACAAGCCTGTCTTCACTCCTAGGCCTGTGATGGACATTCAAGTCCCTGTGACCTAAACCACCAGCAGCTCTTTTCTCCTTTAACTTTTGGTCCTTTCATAGTCCGTAGTTCTTCAAATAACTTTAATAGCTTCTCTGATCTGTGGTCTATACATTGCATAATCATCTTTCTGTCTCTACATGTATAGATATAAACCCTTTTAAATATTTCTTGGAAAGAGCAATTCATTTTTACTTTATTTGTTCCCATTATTCAAACTCAGACATGTTCTATGGGACAAACCAACCACTAGAGCCAATGTGGACCGAATAATAGGGTCTTTTCTCCTGTTTTAAAAAAATATGTGCACACAATTTTTACGGGCTTCACCTCTGTTACCATTGGGCACACAATTCTGCTGAAGCCACAGCTATTTTGCAAGTCAGCGAGGACTTCTCCAGCACTGGGTTGGAGTTACATTGGTAACTTTGCTCTAAATTCCCCCTTTAATGGAAAAAAATATGGATAGAAGGCGAGGAGCATAAATCTTACAAGTTGCTTTTCCATGACCAGCCAGAACCAGCCCTAAATGAAGACACTGTATGCTGCTGGCGGCTGTACTCTCTTCATTCCGATTTCAGTAAGTATCTGGCAGCCACAGAAGCATTAGAAGGTAAAAGGGGATCAACCAGTTGTTAATCCAGTTGTGACTTTGGTTTGGGGTTCATTTCTTCAAACAGCCAAGTTGTGTGTTGTTCTGTGATTGAGTGCTTTTGTCCTGACAGAACTTTTCATTTTGTACCTTTCACCATTGTTTTTGGCCACGGACCAAACCTCACATCTTCTGGTCACAGAATTCCTTTCTGCAAACTCCAGTGTAGGCCAAGGCCTCCGGGTAACATGAGACGCCTCTATTTCCCAGTAGACAGCACATTAAAGTGAGGTCTGTTGGCCAGCTGCAGAGACAGGTGTTATTCTCTTTTAATTCACACCACCCCCATTTATTTGTCCTAAGAATTCCTCTTACAGTGTTGTTCACAAATGCTGAAGGAATTGGGCCGATTTTATAGGTGGTGGATTCTGGGATTAAAGTGCTTCACCTGCTGGGTAGTTTAGCTTCATGAACAATACTTTCAGATTTAGCACACGTTCTTTTTGTTGTTGTGTTTGTTTGCCCTCTATTAATGGGCGAGAAGAGGCACAGTGCCGCTCAAAAGTCCACCACACAATGTGTTTACCGACTCAGATTCCATCTTCACTCTTTGAAGAAGGCTGACTCATGCTGCTTTCTGAGAAACTGGAGAAGAAAAGTAAATGCTATGATCATTGTCCCTTTTTCATCCATATAGCAGAGCCATGAAAACCTGCACTGATTGTGTCCTATCAAATTTAATGTTGGAAGCCCTAATCCAGATCATTTTTTATACCTCTATTATGCAGATGGAAAAGGATCAAATATCACAGTGTTTACTACAGATTTTGCTGTTGTTTCAAATATGACTTTGAAGAGTTCTATGATTTTCATTGGAGAAGGAGCTTATAGGATGCGTGAGGGTCCAAGATGTGGTCTATCTGGTAGAAATCACCACGTTCAACTCTTACCTCTCCTAATTGGGCAACTCTATTTCTAAGTTGCATGAGTTTGTTTGTCTTCCTGATCTGAAATTTAGCCATAAAATGCCCTCTTTGAGTGGCCTCAACAGTGTTTCAGAAGCAACCTGTCCAACCCTCTGGGTCGATTTGCACAGGCTTGGCTCGCTGCTTTTTCTGTGCCTGAATGTGCTTCCATCTTTCCTTCTTCAAGGCCCAGCTTCTTAAATGCCTGCTCAGATGGGAGCTTCAGTGGCATGCAGAGGCATCAGTGACATCTGTTCAAGGGCTTTTCTTTTCTTTCCATTATTTTTTTATTTAAATCCATTATCCTATAAACTCCAAGAGGACAGGAAAAGGTTCTTCTGATCCACCCTTGTGATGCCCCTGTCAGCAGTAACTATTTATTAAATAAATGAGAATACAATTTTCCAGCTCTGGAGACAAGTCTTGCATTTAGTTTGACAGAGTCACAAGTGCAAAAGGCTGGTTTCATTCGTTTTATAGTGTCTCTCTTTCAGGATAGTTGACTGGCAGGATTTGAGGTGGATAGCAATATTTATTAGATGAAAGGCTATTTAATGCAAATTTCTATGTCATTAGCACAATATATTTTTTATTTTTAATTGACTTAGGTAATGTGTAAGTAAATGCTATATATCCAGTGAAACTATGAGATGAACAAAGTGACTATAAGTTCATATAATTTCTTTGTAACATTAAGAATTGTCTCTTTTAAGATGTTTGGATGTGACATAGGCCAAACAGGAGACAATATCTGGCTCCCTATCTTCCAGCATTCCCAGAAGCTGGTTTTTAAAGAAAATCAGCATGTTCTTCATTTAAATGCCCAAAGGCTGTTGCATCTGTGGACTCTTCCTCCCTTCCTTCAGGCAGGAAATCAGATAAGCCTGGATGGCAGCCAGACTTCATAAATGGCCTCCTACCTTACTGTTACTTGTGATTCTCTGAAGAGACCTGGGCCATTGCTATGTTTGCCAATCCAGTGCTGCCCAACACACACTGCATTCCAAGCATAAACATAATAAGGCATGCACTATGCATTTGATGTTCTTCCAGGCCTTGGTGTCGTTGCATGTGACATTTCCTCTGCCTGAGCTGCTTCCTGGCCTCTTCTTTTCCCTGTCGTCACCTGGTGAATCGCGACTTTTCTTGTAGCCCTGAAAATCAAGCACCTTCTTATCTGAGATAACTTCCTACCTTTTCTAAGCAGAGCTGGCTACTTCCTTCCTACTTGGTTTCTTGCCCACACCCCATTTTATAATGCATCATGTGATCTTTCTTCTACTCTTTGTTTGCTTTGGAGTGTTTGTTTTATACGTAAGCCATGAGTTCCTTGAAGGTGAGAACGGTATCTTACTCACCCTTGTGCGTATAAGGCTTTCTTCACACCTTTCCTTTCCAAACTTCCTCCCCTGCTCTGTCTTGCAGAGTCCAAGACTCTGTAGGTGCTCAACTAATTTTGGTTAAATGAATGATTGAATAAATATGTGAGGAGTAAAGAAAATCATACTGTTAATTGGTCTTGAAAGGTTTGGGGGGATAAAGACAGCCTCTAAACTCTGGGAGGGAGTCAACGAATGAAGGATAAGGAAGGGTCCAAACTTTACGAACTCATTCACTTGGACATAGTACAAACTGGTTACAATGGACTCATCAGACCTTTATGTAACTTTTCCCTTCCCATCTATTTATTACTACTGTTTTCAGAAGCGGCACATGATAAGTAGACAGTGTGGACAATTACTAGCATGACATCCTCCCCACTTCCCAGCAACTGGTGATCATGAACCATTTTATGCAGTGTTTTAAGGCTTAATACACTTCTGCACCAAGATAAATATTAAAGAGCATTGTATTTGTTTTACTGTATGGAAAGTGGTGATTTTTGATTATGTGGTCTTTCTGGGATGATCTGTTTCATTCCTTCTGTTCTCAACCTCTGTGCATATCCAACTGTGGACAAACAGTCTGGTAAGATTGTGAGTACTTTTTAAAATCCTCAAAACAACCAATTAAGAAAGATGCTATTAAATCCCAGTTTTACAGGGGAAGAAACTGAGACTCAGAGAGGTTAAGTATGTTACCCAAAGGGCACACAGCTGTAAAGAGGCAAAACTGAAATTAGAACCCATTCAGTCTGGGTTGAGTCTGTGCTTTTAACTACCGTGATAAACGGTCTCTTCTTCAGAAGTTGACCCTGTACTGTGTGAAGGAAAATTTATTTACAGGGATGAAAACTGGGCAGCTGGTTCAAAGGATCCCTTGGAACTACTCCATAGAAGGATAAAGAGTAGAGACAATAATAAGCTCACTTGTAGTTTTAGACCCTGGTAAACTTTTGGATGCTCCTGCAATTTCATACTTCAAATGAAATAACTGAATATTTCCTGAAGTAAGTAACCAGCTCTCTAACTTGGCAGAAATCTCTAACTCCACTTAACTCATGCAGGGGGCCATGACATACAGCCTAAGTGCCCAGGAATTTTAAGTTAAGATGTATCTATGTAGTGAAACTTTGTGTGTGTGTGTGTGTGTGTGTGTGTGTGTGGTTGTTTTACCCTTTTCTTCCTGCTTGGAAAAAATTTAAATATTTAAAGTTATCTACAAATTGTAATATTTCCCTAGAAAGCAAGGGTCACAAAGATAAACATTAGCTGTCAGAAAAGCTTCATATCATCTGAGATAAAGGTGGTGCTTTTTTATACAGTATCTGAGAAAAGCTTTCAGTGAAATTCAGTAATCCCTCACTTCTGATTCCATGTCTACTGAGATGTTCACATTTGAGTGCGGCCCTTGGTAAAGCACTGATTGCTGAAAGGTAGCTTTGTCCCGTGGGAGGATTTAGAATGAGATCTAGTAGAAATTTTCATTCAAGTTGAACGGAAAACAGAAAAGTGAGTGTTCTACGGAAAGCAGAAGTCTGGCAGCGATGGATTTGCCCTGTGAGTGAAAGTCTAGGAATGTGTGCCCTTCCCACAGTTGGTTTATTAAGAAAGTCCTGCAAGTTAATATCGCAGTACCTGTTTGAATACAGATATAAATTCCTTGAGAGTCCACAAATTAACTATCAGTGGAAATCCTGATACCCACCAAATGATGTTTTTATATCTGTGTATTCATCAATCTAATAATTTTTTAAGAGATAGCGGTGTGTCTATTCTATTGAGTAGAATACTATTGTTTTTCTTTTCTTTTTGTCTTTTTTTTTTTAAGATGAAGTCTCGCTCTGTCACCCAGGCTAGAGTGCAGTAGTACAATCTCGACTCACTGCAACTTCTGCCTCCTGGGTTCAAGTGATTGTTCTACCTCAGCCTCCCAAGTAGCTGGAATTACAGGCATGCACCACTACACCCAGCTAATTTTTGTATTTTTAGCAGAGACAGGGTTTCACCATGTTGGCCAGGCTGGTCTCGAGCTCCTGACCTCAGGTGATCCACCCTCCTCTGCCTCCCAAAGTGTTGGGATTACAGGCATAAGCCACTGTGCCCAGCCTGTTTTTCTTTTATTTGTAAATTTAGATATTTCTGAAGACAATATTAATTGACAGGGAAGTCATTATCCTTCTTCTTCGAATATGCCTGCATAAATCTATGGCATGAAGTGCACACATTTCCGACAGGATTCCTTTAGTAATACTCTCTCAGTTTACAAGATGCCCTGACACCATAGCATGACTGGATGAATTATTCTCCAGACATAGCCTACTTTCCAATAGTCATATTTCTTAAATATTTTTGAAATTATTTTTAATAGAAATTTGTAAGATTATCAAATTCAGCATTTTTCTGATGGACAATATTGTACCTGAACTGTCTTAAAAGTGCCACTTTTTGTTTTTTAAAAGCAACAGAAAATGAAAGGCATTCATTTTATAACTCCCTAGTGTGGATCCTTCCTCCTGTTAACAAACTCAAATTTTTAGGAAGCTTGAATTCTTCCAATTCCATTTTAATGCCATTTTTCTCTCATTCTGTTTTCAGAGGCAATGAAGAACAGCTGGTGACCATTCTCTGTAATAATAACCTTCATATAGTTGAAACC
Organism: Trachypithecus francoisi; assembly: GCF_009764315.1. Taxonomy (NCBI): domain Eukaryota; kingdom Metazoa; phylum Chordata; class Mammalia; order Primates; family Cercopithecidae; genus Trachypithecus; species Trachypithecus francoisi. Next base: position 14,718,380 of record NW_022681458.1, read on the forward strand.
CAAACGGTTTTGGACATGGTACTTACAAAAACATCTCCTTGCAAATGATGTAGCCTATTTGGTATTTCCCCTGTAAATAGCTAGATTCCTTATAGCCGACCCTTCCAGCAACTATCAAATTTTAGCTCTGTTTAGTATAATGGCAAGCATTTTCTGCTTTGTCTATTCAGGAATGTCTTCCTAGGAGGTTTCACAATAAAATTTATTGTGTTTAATTTATGACGTACAATGTAAGAAGAGTGGAATGCTTTTCTGTTAGGATTTGCATTGATAATGAAAGGTTACTATAGTGCTGGTCTGCTTTGACCAAATTTGCCAAATTCTGAAGAGAATGCCAATTAGAAGTCTATAATGCTTTTCACTGAAACAGACTGAGGCCAGTACCAGGTGATGGGGACCTGTCGCTGTTGGCCAGACTCTATTTTTAATTGGGAGAGAAGGCAAATGCTAGATCAAATACAGTGTTTACTAAGTGACACCAATAATTCCAAGTCATAGCCACACCCCAAAAGAGCTGAGGAAGTGACTAAGTCCTTCTGAGGTCGTCTTTTCTATTAGTAGCAATGTAGCCAAAAGTCTGAAAACGCTCACATTTTGCTCTCTTTAGGAAAAGACAACATTGATTTTAGAGGTTTTTGTTATGGAGGCCAGGGGGATTTTTCCAGTGCAGCACAGAGAAAGCTGGGTTTGGATTGGGAAGCCAGACATTTCTTGGCGCACATTCCCTACTTGAATGGGATTTGTTTGCCCCCTCCTCACCTCTCCCCAACCCCCAGGCAGCTAGAAGCCCCACCTCCTCACTTGGACCATATGGGGAAGCTGGCTCAGTGGCTGTTGTTCTACTGACTCCAAGTTCACGCAGCTGTTCATCCCCTGCTTAATGTACCGGTAATTACAGCAATGTGCTCTTCTCTTTCCAATCATGTAACTTTTACTAATGGAAAATGATTTGTTTTTAACAACTTCCATGCATTTCTTTCTGGTTTTAATAAGAAAGGGTGTCTTGCGGCATTGAGCGATTGAATTCTCTATAAAAAACAAAAGTCTCCATATGAGTTTCCAGCTCCATAGGAGGGCTCTGTGGGATTGGCCAAAGGTGGTGGGGAGACTTAAGTGGGTGTAACTAACTTGATATGAATAGGTCAGTTGGGAAACAAAGCAAGCTCATTGCCTTCTGCACATGGAGGTGGTGAAAGAACATTTTTTAAAAATGTGAAACTGGGAAGAATCAAAACTACGAATTGAGCTCTGCTTTCATGATCCAAACTCCATGTACTCTCAAAGAACTTTTAAGACAAATATCTGAAGAGGTTTTCACTTATTTTCATTCGATCTTTCAGAGCATGTAAATGTCCTCCTTTGATGAGAAATGCTGATGGTTGGGGTTGGGTGGAGGCCGAAATGATTACAAGTGCCTCACTTGCTGTAGCCATGCTAAGCTACCAGGCACAGATCAAACAGGCATGTGTTCACATGATTGTTTTATTTGTAGATAAAATATAGACACCTTGGACTTTCCTTCCTTATATCCCCTAAATGGCACTGGAAATCACTCTAAAAGGATTATTTTTAAAGCAAAACTTTTCCAACTCATTAGAGGATTTCAGTTTTAGACTTTTATTTTAAATAAATGGTTGAGTAGCGGTTGTAACAAAGAATGTGAAGTCACACCCTTGTGTGTGGATGGAAATACTACTACACAACACACATAGCTAATTTTATCAGAAGGACGACAGCAAAAGGAATGCCTTCTTTACATGAGAACTCAAAAGTCAAGAGCACTGACAAGATGACAAACCATGATTGTGAAGTAGCTTTGCCACATCTTGACATTTTAAAGATTTATATAATTCAAGATTTATCTAAAATTATAAAATACATATCCTGAGCTCAAAATTCTTTGATGTTAAGATGTATCCATAGCTTTTAAGGACATTAGTTTTATTCCTTGTGCATTTCCTTTCTTCTATTTGTGGTTAATAATGACATGGCAGCCAGAAATCATCTATCTTCTCCTTCTTATCTCCCTCCAGAAGTCATTTTTTCTTAGAGATTTCTTTGGAAATGTTATGAAGCTAGAGTGAAGTAATTTTTAAAAACACACATTGAAACTTAGAACTGAATAATTTTTAAATATTTGTAATAACTTTGGCAAAACCGTTGCTTTCCTTAAGAACCACAAGACCACACCAGCAGCAAAGAGGCATTATTGTTCCTCTGGAGTCTTGAGAAGTTCCTCGTGTGACAGACTCCAGCAAACGGGGTCTGTGCTTCGCTCCTCCATAAATGCACCACACAAGTCTAGATCTGATTTTGCCCTCTAGGAATTCTTGTGCCTTGATTTATACAAAGCAAAAATTATGTTTAATATTTTAAAACTAGCTTCAGGAAGTAGGATCTTCAGAATTAGTGGTCTGACTCTAGTCATGTGCATATCTTACATCATCTTCTATTTTTTCAGATGGTTGCATCAGTAGCTTTGGGAATATTTTATTTTTAAAGTTTTAAGTCATTCTGGCATCCACTAGACCATCAAAAATATAACTATGATCTAATGAATGCCCAAATAAGTTGTCACATAATAACAGCTACTTATCATGTTCACTTTCCCCGTTATTCATTTATTCATTCAGTATTAATTGAACAACTCATATGTGCCAGGCATATTCTAGGGACCGTAGTGAACTCAAAATCTTAGCTTTATAAAGGTTGCAGTTCAGTAGGAGGACATAAACAAATAAAATATATAAGTAAAAAAAGTTAAATAGCAATGAGCTCTAAGGACAAAAAGCACTGTATAGGGGACAGAATGTGATGAGAGAGTTTCAATTTTACATGGAGTGAAAGAGAAGACCTCAATATGTGACTTTTGAGCACACAAGGGAAGGAAGTAAGATATAAGCTTTGTAGATATTTGAGGGAAAAACTGTCCAAGCAAAGAGTACAGCAAGAGCAAATGTCCTAGGGGTTATGAATGTAGAGTGTTCAAGAGTGCCGAGGAGGCCAGTGTGCCCAGAGTACAGATATTAGGAGATAAGTTTAGAGAAGTGAAGGAAGCCAGATCTTAGAAAACCATAGTTTCTTATAAGGACTTTGGCTTTTAATTTGAGATAGGGGAAGCTGCTGGAGATTTTTGAACAGAAAAATGACAGAATCTCATGTAACTTTTAACAAAATAATCCTGGCATTTATGTTGAGAGTTGATTTAAGGGCAGCAAGGGAAGCAGCAGGGAGACAGGTTAGAAGGCTATTATAATAAGCCAGGCAACAGGACAAAGGGTAAAGGTGGAGAAAGTAGATATAAATGGAGTTCCTACTATATAGCAGGCACTATGTTAGGCTTTGTGGATACATCAGGGGGAAAACAGTGGCTGTGTTCCCGGGGGCTTTGCATTCTACTGGGAAGAGCCAGGCAATCAACAAATAAGCCAGTGCATACATAAAATATCAGGTGATGATAAGTTATATCTAGAGAAACCCTAACATGTTCCAAAGTTCATTATGGCAAACACCTAGAAACAAACACAGTCCTATATAGTGGGGACTGGAGAAGAAACGTGTGGCATATTCAAACAGAGACTATTATGTAGCATTTAGACTATTATGAGTGATTATAACTACATGCAACATTGAAGATGGATCATAGCAATATAATAGGAATATAAAATAAGCTAGTTTATATTTAAAACATTATATTTTTTATAAAGCCTAACACATACAACCCAAACTAATATTTTTAAAGAAGTACAAATAGATGTGTTAACGTATATCAAATGAAATCGAGAACATTGTTAATACAAGATTCGGGGTAGTAGTTGTCTTGAATGAGGAGTGGCAAAGAAATTATTGGGTAGTCACATGGGTTTCTGTGAGTGTTCTAGCTTCATGTTGGATGTTGGATTACTGGATTTAATTATATTATTTGCAGGGAAGGAAGAAGGAAGGAAGGAAGGAGGAAGGGAGGGAGGGAGGAAGGAAGAATGGGAGGCAGGGAGAAAGGAGGGAAGGAAGGAAGGAAGGGAGGGAGGGAGGGAGGAAGGGAGGGAGGGAGGGAGGGAGGGCAGACATTTTACAGGGTTAACATTGAATATATGCCGTGAACCATGGATTATAATTCATCTAAATGTGTTTCCCTGTGGTGTAGGGTGGGAAAAGTTACGGAGTATTTGCTTTTATATATGTAAATTTGCCAGGGAAATCCTCTCTAAGGAAATGACATTTGAGCAGAAGCATGAATGGATTGGAGAAGTGGTTGGAGGAACAAGGAGAAATTCCTGGCTGGAGTGGAGTGAGCGAAAAGAAAGCAGCAGGAGGCGAGGTCAGGGAGGAGCAGGATCAGGTCATCTTGGCCTTTATAAGCTGTGAGGAACTCTGACTTATACTCCAGCAGACACTGAAAACAACTGAGACGTTCTGAGCAGGGAAGTAACATTACCTGCTGTAAATTTTAAAAGGATCATTCCTGCTGCAGTGTGGGAATACACCAGGGTTTCTCTGCACAACTGACATCTTGGACTGGATGATTCCTTGTTGTAACAGATATTCTTCTGCATTGTACGATGTTTACCAGCACCCCTGGCTTCTCCTTAATAAAACTATAACGTCATCCCCTACCCCCTAGTTATGACAACCAAAATTGTCTCCAGATATTGCCAAATCGGGGGCAAAGTCATTCTGCTTGAGCACCACTGGAATGTGTTGAAGGTGGCAAAAGACAGAATCAGTGAGAGGGGGTAGGAGGATGTTGTTGCGCCCACCAGAAACAATGGCTGGGACTAGGGCAGAAAGGCTGTCTTTTCTAAACACATGTATTTATAGTTTGGGTCTGTACCCACATGGCTGGAATCTCTACAATTTGAGGATGTTCAGAAATTCTCAAGGATGAAGTCAGAGATGAATTCCCAAAGTCAAATATTCATTTGCACTCAAATATTTCCCAAGTGCTATAGAAATGGGGTAAATGTGAGCATGAAATCATCCATATCGTGATTCCTTAAGGACTAGGTCCAAACTGTCCACTTCTTTTTCTCTTGGCTTTGTCCAGTCTGACAACTCATTCTTTGATTTGCATCCAGGTGAGTTCCTTGAAGCCCTGAACCGAGGACTTCTTGTGTACTTTAACAGTTGTTGTATCAGAAGATATTCTGATTGGCAACATTTTTAACATAGAGAACTGTTTAAAGAAAATACTGCCAGCACACAACTCATCCACAAAATGCTGTTTCTAAAGAAGATAGAGGAGGCTGTGACTGAGATCATCAGAAAATCAGCCCGACACCCCAAACATAATAGGGCAAAGGACTCAGATGAGAATTTTGTTCAGTAGGAGACACTGGACAACAAGACAGGACCCTTGACCTCAGAAAAGCAGGAATTCAGGAATATTATAGAACATGAAGTAGCAGAGCCATGGAGCAGAATTTATAGCACTAATCTTGAGCGCTTTCCCCCGAGGACTCTGTGCTGTTTTCACAAAGGCCTCTGGGAAGGCCAGGCTGTGAAAGGTAGAATGTAAACACAGGGACAGGAGTGGCCTTCGGTCTAAAGAGTGAGCCACGCAGGTTTCTAGTTGCCAGCCTTCCAGTAGTGGTACTGGGAAATGGTTTTATAGGAGAGACAGATCACCCGAATGCAGAAAATGCAATTCCACTGAAGCAAATCTAGCTTCCTTTCCTGACGGAGAATGTAATGAAATCCTGCTTCGGAGGACGGTTTGTATCCTCTGCTGCTGGGGGTCTTGGCTCATGCTCATCGCTGGTGTTTACAAGATGATATTCCCTGCCTCCTGTGACATGCTGAGGCAGCCCCGACTTTGAAGATGGGGCGGTGGTGCATGCGAGGGAAGGGGGATGAGTAAGGCTCTATTTTATTTGCAGAGCTTGGCTGTTCATCTCTCACATTCACGTCTGACACCAGAAGCCCACACCATGCTTGACTTTTCCAAAACAGTGATTCTAATGTAACACCCTAACGAGCTGTATTCACTTACCTTTCAGAAGGAGACTGGGGGGACATACATCCACAAGGTGAGAGGAAGGGGCGATTGTAACAATATTAAATGTGATTACCACCAGCAGAAGTTCTGCGAGATGAAGTGACTGAATCACAGCTCACGATGTCATCAAAATACAATTAAAAGTGCAATTTTACCTTACTTATTTAGTTATTCACTTGTATTTTAAAAGTGGAGTCATTGGCAGTAATCTTATCATGGCCTAAATGAAAAAAATCTAAGAGGTTCATGAATTTGCTACTCACTTTTGGTCCTACAGTCACTTTGTAACACATAATGTCTATTTGGAACATAGAATGTCCTGCCCAAGGTATTAATCAAAACTCAAGTTTGTTGTGATATCAAATATCACATCTTCTCCCTTCTCAGTTTGGATCTGCTTCTCGCTGGAAATCGACAAAGGGAAAGGGCTGTGGGGGTAGGGCTTGAGAGGCACCTGATTTCCTTTCTATCTTTTACACTGTGATCCTAATCCTCCCTCTAACAGCTCACCAGTGTCTGTCATTCAGATCCTAGCAGCAGGGAGACTTATTTGAGGGAGCAGGGAGCAGGGAGCAGCAGAGGAAAAGCCTTATTTGAACTGGACCTTCCTTATCAGGCTTCACATTTTCAGGGTTCAACAGATGGCTAAGGTTGATGTTTCTGCTCGAGAGTCATTTTCATGGATTTGCAGAAGACCCCACTGCTGAAGTCCCTTTCACCTGGACAGATAGATGTATCTAATTATGATGGTAGACTGCAAAGCTTTGCAGCTCCCAGGGACACAGTGTTCATTCCCATCTTCTCCTGGGGTGATGCCTGGCCCATCTAGCTGGATTTCTTAGAAAGACTCAAGAGCTCTATCTTGGTTCTCTCTCCCACATAAAACAAGGCAGGGAGCAAATTTGCTCCTTTATTCCAGCACTCTGAAGTGCAGACAGGCCCTCCCCAGGGCAGTGACCCCTACCCCTCTACCTGAAGCCACTGTGCTTTCTGGCAGTCATGAGTCAAGCTGAGCCCATATTTTCCACACATTCCATGGCCTTCTGAATCATTACATAGTCACTCCTCACCAGACTTGGGATAGAAGGGTTACCACTACCTGTGGAAGAAGAATGGCACCGTGGCCAGTAACAGCTCTCTCCCAAGGCATCTCTCCACTGTGTTCTCTTTCCCTCTCCTCTGTAAAGACTCTTACAGCCTTGGAAAAAAGGAGGAGATATAAGAATTATGGAATAGTTTTTTTTTAACCTTTGTAAAATCTTTTTATAGTAAACTCTCTCATACACATCTTGTTATCTGATGTTAATTATTGGAACCTCATTCAAAGTTATGTTAGAAAGATTCCCATTTAAGCTTCTCTTAAATTTATAAGAGAAAATTGTTCATAAATTAAATTATAAGGAAAAGAGAGTTGACTTTCTATATTCTTCCATGTTTGGCCTTTCCACATGGTCATGGAAACCACCTTACCCCTCTTAATTTTTTAGTTCTTTTGACAGAAAATACAGAAACTATGGTTCCCAACACCATAGGGCAGTACTACCACTGTCTTCACCACCTCAAGCAATAGACTTTCCAACCCCTTCTCTCCATTAAATTTCTCTATTGCCAGACTCTTACTAAATTATCTTACTAAAGATATATTTGAGTGTCTCTCTTGTGCCAAGAATTGTAGAGTTCTGGTGGCAGAAGATGACAGAGATTTTTTTGTTTTTGTTTTTTTTTTTTTTTTTTTTGGCCTAGAAAAATTTATAGTTTAGTCTAGTTCTTTCCACTGGAATCTGAAACAATATATAAAAACAATGCCATAGTTTTCTTCAATACATTTTGATCAATGTAGAAATACATTTTCGTAACAGCTGAGGATTCATACTATATATTATAATGTTGGTCACAATAACTGAGTCTGATGATTGAGTTGGGAGATGTAGAGTGGGGCATGGCAGAATGTGCCCCTTTAGGTCAGAGAGAAGCTGGTGCCACCAAAAGGATCCCTGTTTATCACAATCCACTAGAACGTTTAATTTCTTTGTGTTTGTGTTTTCCTTCATAGGACAAGGTCAGGGAAATAAGCATTTCTACTCAAACTCCCAAATAGTACTGAAAGAATATCAAATGAAAAGGACTATAATGGTATATTTTAAACATTTTTTCAAAAGAATTGGCATTTACTTTTAATTCCTTCAGTGTCACCCTAAGCTCTAGTGTTAGTAACTTAGAAAAATATAACAACAACTGATCCATTCACTATTAAAGAAAATGTTATAAACTCATTTGGACTGAGGTGTTAATTGTTATTTTTAAGGTTAATGGTTATTAGTTGTTCCTGATCTTCTAGGATACCATTTGCATTTTAGGCTTTCAGGCTTTTTAAAAAACCCCAAATGTTCTTAAACCTGAAGGACTTGGTTAGATAAACATTTTGCGGAATGATGGCAAAGCCTGCTGTGACAATTTTTTGATAGGGTGACTACCAGTACTGGCTGATCCTCCCACTCAAGAAACACACTTAAATCCAGTGTTGGCTTTGGGAATGCTGAGAAAACATTGGCTTTGGGAATAGAGAAAACATCAGTGGAACAATGAAAAACAGAAGTGATTTGAAGGACAGCTTTAGGCTTCACCATACTCTGTAACCATTAAATAACTCCCCATTTTCCCCTACTCCCAGCCCCTGACAACCACCATTTTAATTTCTATTTTCATGAATTTGACAAATCTAGATAACCTCATGTAATTAAAATCATACAACATTTACCTTTCTGTGATTGCCTTATTTTACTTAGCATAATGTCGTTAAGATATATTCATGTTTAACCCATGCCGGAATTGTCTTCCTTTTTAAGGCTTAATAGTATTTCATTGTGTGGATACGCTACATTTTGTTTATTCATTCAGCTATGGATAGAAACTTGGGTTGCTTTTATTTTTCGCTATTGTAGACAGTGCTGCCATGAACATGGAAACGCAAATATCTCTTCAAGATGCTGCTTTTGATTCTTTTGGGTAAATATAAAGAAGTGAGATTGCTGGATCATATGACAATTCTACTTTTTATTTCTTGAGGAACTTCTGTACTGTTTTTCACAGTGGCTGCACAATTTTACATTCCCACCAACAGTGTACAAAGGTGCCAATTTCTCTGCATCCTCACCATTACTGTTATTTTCTGTTTTTTTTTTTTTTTCTTTTTGATAGTTGCCATTTTCATGGGTGGGAATGATATCTCATTGTGGTTTTGATTTGCATTTCTCTAATGATTAATGATGTCGAGTATCTTTTCATATGTTTGTTGATCATTTGCATATCCTCTTTGGAGAAATGTTTATTCAAGTCTTTTGCCCATTTTAAAACCAAGTTTCAATGCTTCCTGCTATTTATTTTGAATGTGCTTTACAAGTTAGAATTTCTGAATTTTGACCAGCATGACATAATGCCACTCAGCATGGCTTTTCAGGCTGGTGTAGGGCTGGTAGAAGGATGAGTTAGAATGAGCAAGGCCAGAACTCAGAGTTCAGACAGGGGCAGGGAAAGATAGATAGTCCAGAGAGAACCATTCCTTTCTTCCTTCATGCAAACACGCATGCAGATAGCAAGGTTTTGTTCCATGCTGCCATGTGCTAGGCACTGAGCTAGAGATATGAAAAAGGACACACAGTGGGACAGGATAACTTTGGGGTTTGGAGGGCAGAATCTGCACTTAGCCTGCTTGGGTGTGAATTTTAGCTGCAGTATCTGCAGCGTGTGGACATATTTTGACTGGGTTACATCATAAAGAGCTTTTGTCTCGTGCTAAGGGCTTACTTGTAAAGCTGTAAGATGGGACCCATTGAAGGGTTTTAGGTATTACAAGTTTCAAAGAAAAACAAGTGATATAATCTAAACTTTTAAGGAAATTATCATAGAAAGACAGATTTAGAAAACAGAAAGGGGAGGAAAATCCCCCTAAAAGCAAGAGCTGTAATGGACACAATTAAATGCTAGGGTCTTTGTTCTATAATTCTATAGTTGACTAGTTATATGACCTGACAAAGTCATTTTTTTTATTATACTTTAAGTTCTAGGGTACATGTGCATAAAGTGCAGGTTTGTTACATATGTATACTTGTGCCATGTTGGTATGCTGCACCTATCAACTCATAAGCTCCCATCAACTCATCATTTACATCAGGTATAACTCCCAGTGCAATCCCTCCCCCCTCCTCCCTCCCCTTGATAGGCCCAGGTGTGTGATGTTCCCTTTCCCGAGTCCAAGTGATCTCATTGTTGAGTTCCCACCTATGAGTGAGAACATGCGGTGTTTGGTTTTCTGTTCTTGCAATGAGAATGATGGTTTCCAGCTGCATCCATGTCCCTACAAAGGACACAAACTCATCCTTTTTTATGGCTGCATAGTATTCCATGGTGTATATGTGCCACATTTTCTTAATCCAGTCTGTCACTGATGGACATTTGGGTTGATTCCAAGTCTTTGCTATTGTGAATAGTGCCGCAATAAACATACGTGTGCATGTGTATTTGTAGCAGCATGACTTATAATCCTTTGGGTATATCCCCAGTAATGGGATGGCTGGGTCATATGGTACTTCTAGTTCTAGATCCTTGAGGAATTGCCATACTCTTTTCCATAATGGTTGAACTAGTTTACAATCCCACCAACAGTGTAAAAGTGTCCCTATTTCTCCACATCCTCTCCAGCACCTGTAGTTTCCTGTCTTTTTAATGATTGCCATGCTAACTGGTGTTAGATGGTATCTCATTGTGATTTTGATTTGCATTCTCTGATGGCCAGTGATGATGAGCATTTTTTTATGTGTCTGTTGGCTGTATGAATGTATTCTTTTGAGAAATCTCTGTTCATATCCTTTGCCCACTTTTTGATGGGGTTGTTTGTTTTTTTCTTGTAAATTTGATTGAGTTCTTTGTAGGTTCTGGATATTAGCCCTTTGTCAGATGAGTAGATTGCCAAAATTTTCTCCCATTCTGTAGGTTGCCTGTTCACTCTGATGGTAGTTTCTTTTGCCGTGCAGAAGCTCTTTAGTTGAATTAGATCCCATTTGTCAATTTTGGCTTTTGTTGTCATTGCTTTTGGTGTTTTAGACATGAAGTCCTTGCCCATGCCTATGTCCTGAATGGTATTACCTAGGTTTTCTTCTAGGGTTTTTATGGTATTAGGTCTAACATTTAAGTCTCTAATCCGTCTTGAATTAATTTTCGTATAAGAAATAAGGAAAGGATCCAGTTTCAGCTTTCTATTTATGGCTAGCCAATTTTCCCAGCACCATTTATTAAATAGGGAATCCTGTCCCATTTCTTGTTTTTCTCAGGTTTGTCAAAGATCAGATGGCTGTAGATGTGTGGTATTATTTCTGAGGACTCTGTTCTATTCCATTGGTCTATATCTCTGTTTTGGTACCAGTACCATGCTGTTTTGGTTACTGTAGCCTTGTAGTATAGTTTGAAGTCAGGTAGCATGATGCCTCCAGCTTTGTTCTTTTGACATAGGATTGTCTTGGCAATGCGGGCTCTTTTTTGGTTCCATATGAACTTTAAAGCAGTTTTTTCCAATTCTGTGAAGAAACTAATTGGTAGCTTGATGGGGATGGCATTGAATCTATAAATTACCTTGGGTAGTATGGCCATTTTCACGATATTGATTCTCCCTATCCATGAGCATGGTATGCTCTTCCATTTGTTTGTGTCCTCTTTTATTTCACTGAGCAGTGGTTTGTTGTTCTCCTTGAAGAGGTCCTTTCCATCCCTTGTAAGTTGGAGTCCTATGTATTTTATTCTCTTTGAAGCAATTGTGAATGGAAGTTCATTCATGATTTGGCTTTCTGTTTGTCTGTTACTGGTGTATAAGAATGCTTGTGATTTTTGCACATTAATTTTGTATCCTGAGACTTTGCTGAAGTTTCTTATCAGCTGAAGGACATTTTGGGCTGAGACAATGGGGTTTTTGAAATATACAATCATGTCATCTGCAAACAGGGACAATTTGACTTCTTCTTTTCCTAACTGAATACCCTTTATTTCTTTCTCTTGCCTGATTGCCCTAGCCAGACCTTCCAACACTATGTTGAATAGGAGTGGTGAGAGAGGGCATCCCTGTCTTGTGCCAATTTTCAAAGGGAATTTTTCCAGTTTTTGCCCATTCAGTATGATACTGGCTGTGGGTTTGTCATAAATAGCTCTTATTATTTTGAGATATGTTCCATCAATATCGAATTTATTGAGCGTTTTTAGCATGAAGGGCTGTTGAATTTTGTCAAAAGCCTTTTCTGCATCTATTGAGATAATCATGTGGTTTTTGTCTTTGGTTCTGTTTATATGCTGGGTTACGTTTATTGATTTGTGTATGTTGAACCAGCCTTGCATCCCAGGGATGAAGCCCACTTGATCATGGTGGATAAGCTTTTTGATGTGCTGCTGGATCCGGTCTGCCAGTATTTTATTGAGCATTTTTGCATCGATGTTCATCAGGGATATTGGTCTAAAATTCTCTTTTTTTGTTGTATCTCTGCCAGGCTTTGGTATCAAGATGATGTTGGCCTCATAAAATGAGTTAGGGAGGATTCCCTCTTTTTCTATTGATTGGAATAGTTTCAGAAGGAATGGTACCAGCTCCTTGTACCTCTGGTAGAATTCAGCTGTGAATCCATCTGGTTCTGGACTTTTTTTGGTGGGTAGGCTATTAATTGTTGCCTCAATTTCAGAGCCTGCTATTGGTCTATTCAGGGATTCAACTTCTTCCTGGTTTAGTCTTGGGAGAGTGTATGTGTCCAGGAAATTATCCATTTCTTCTAAATTTCCTAGTTGATTTGTGTAGAGGTGTTTATAGTATTCTCTGATGGTAGTTTGTATTTCTGTGGGGTCGGTGGTGATATCCCCTTTATCATTTTTCATTGCGTCTATTTGATTCTTCTCTCTTTTCTTCCCTAGCGGTCTATCAATTTTGTTGATCTTTTCAAAAAACCAACTCCTGGATTCATTGATTTTTTGGAGGGTTTTTTGTGTCTCTATCTCCTTCAGTTCTGCTCTGATCTTAGTTATTTCTTGCCTTCTGCTAGCTTTTGAATGTGTTTGCTCTTGATTCTCTAGTTCTTTTAATTGTTATGTTAGAGTGTCCATTTTAGATCTTTCCAGCTTTCTCTTGTGGGCATTTAGTGCTATAAATTTCCCTCTACACACTGCTTTAAATGTGTCCCAGAGATTCTGGTATGTTGTATCTTTGTTCTCATTGGTTTCAAAGAACATCTTTATTTCTGCCTTCATTTTGTTATGTACCCAGTAGTCATTCAGGAGCAGGTTATTCAGTTTCCATATAGTTGAGCGGTTTTGGTTGAGTTTCTTAGTCCTGAGTTCTAGTTTGATTGCACTGTGGTCTGAGAGACAGTTTGTTATAATTTCTGTTCCTGTACATTTGCTGAGGAGTGCTTTATTTCCAATTATGTGGTCAATTTTGGAATAATTGTGATGTGGTGCTGAGAAGAATGTATATTGTGTTGATTTGGGGTGGAGAGTTCTGTAGATGTCTATTAGGTCCGCTTGGTGCAGAGATGAGTTCAATTCCTGGATATCCTTATTAACTTTCTGTCTCGTTGATCTGTCTAATGTTGACAGTGGGGTGTTGAAGTGTCCCATTATTATTGTATGGGAGTCTAAGTCTCTTTGCAAGTCTCTAAGGACTTCCTTTATGAATCTGGGTGCTCCTGTATTGGGTGCATATATATTTAGGATAGTTAGCTCTTCCTGTTGAATTGATCCCTTTACCATTATGTAATGGCTTTCTTTGTCTCTTTTGATCTTTGATGGTTTAAAGTCTGTTTTATCAGAGACTAGGATTGCAACCCCTACTTTTTTTTGTTCTCCATTTGCTTGGTAGATCTTCCTCCATCCCTTTATTTTGAGCCTATGTATGTCTCTACATGTGAGATGGGTCTCCTGAATATAGGAAACTGATGGGTCTTGACTCTTTATCCAATTTACCAGTCTGTGTCTTTTAATTGGGCCAATTAATCCATTTACATTTAAGGTTAATATTGTTATGTGTGAACTTGATCCTGCCATTATGATAGTAACTGGTTATTTTTTTTTATTTTTTATTTTTTTTTGAGGCGGAGTCTCGCTCTGTCGCCCAGACTGGAGTGCAGTGGCCAGATCTCAGCTCACTGCAAGCTCCGCCTTCTGGGTTTACGCCATTCTCCTGCCTCAGCCTCCCGTAACTGGTTATTTTGATCGTCAGTTGATGCAGTTTCTTCCTAGCCTCGATGGTCTTTACATTTTGGCATGTTTTTGCAATGGCTGGTACCGGTTGTTCCTTTCCTTGTTTAGTGCTCCCTTCAGGGTCTCTTGTAAGGCAGGCCTGGTGGTGACATAATCTCTAAGCATTTGCTTGTCTGTAAAGGATTTTATTTCTCCTTCACTGATGAAACTTAGTTTGGCTGGATATGAAATTCTGGGTTGAAAATTCTTTTCTTTAAGAATGTTGAATATTGGCCCCCACTCTCTTCCGGCTTGGAGAGTTTCTGCTGAGAGATCTGCTGTTAGTCTGATGGGCTTCCCTTTGTGGGTAACCCGACCTTTCTCTCTGGCTGCCCTTAAGATTTTTTCCTTCATTTCAACTTTGGTGAATCTGGCAATTATGTGTCTTGGAGTTGCTCTTCTCGAGGAGTATCTTTGTAGTGTTCTCTGTATTTCCTGAATTTGAATGTTGGCATGCCCTACTAGGTTGGGGAAGTTCTCCTGGATGATATCCTGCAGAGTGTTTTCCAACTTGGTTCCATTTTCCCCCTCACTTTCAGGCACCCCAATCAGACGTAGATTTGGTCTTTTTACATAATCCCATACTTCTTGCAGGCTTTGTTCATTTCTTTTTCTTCTTTTTTCTTTAGATTTCTCTTCTCGCTTCATTTCATTCATTTGATCCTCAATCGTTGATACTCTTTCTTCTAGTTGATCGAGTCGGTTACTGAAGCTTGTGCATTTGTCACATATTTCTCATGTCATGGTTTTCATCTCTGTCATTTCATTTATGGCCTTCTCTGCATTAATTATTCTAGTTATCAATTCTTCCACTCTTTTTTCAAGATTTTTAGTTTCTTTGCGTTGGGTACATAATTCCTCCTTTAGCTCTGAGAAGTTTGATGGACTGAAGCCTTCTTCTCTCATCTCATCAAAGTCATTCTCCGTCCAGCTTTGATCCATTGCTGGCGATGAGCTGCGTTTCTTTGCAGGGGGAGATGCGCTCTTAACTTTGGATTTCCAGCTTTTCTGCCCTGCTTTTTTCCCATCTTTGTGGTTTTATCTGCCTGTGGTCTTTGATGATAGTGACGTACTGATGGGGTTTTGGTGTGGGTGTCCTTCCTGTTTGTTAGTTTTCCTTCTAACAGTCAGGACCCTCAACTGTAGGTCTGTTGAAGATTGCTTGAGGTCCATTCCAGACCCTGTTTGCCTGGGTATCAGCAGAGCAGCAGAGGTTGCGGAAGATAGAATATTGCTGAAGAGCGAGTGTACCTGTCTGATTCTTGCTTTGGAAGCTTCCTCTCAGGGGTGTACTGCACCGTGTGAGGTGTGGGGTGTCGGTCTGCCCCTAGTAGGGGATGTCTCCCAGTTAGGCTACTCAGGGGTCAGGGACCCACTTGAGCAGGCAGTCTGTCCCTTCTCAGATCTCAACCTCCGTGTTGGGAGATCCACTGCTCTCTTCAAAGCTGTCAGACAGAGTCCTTTGCATCTGCACAGGTTTCTGCTGCTTTGCTGTTGTTGTTGTTGTTGTTGATTAGCTGTGCCCTGTCCCCAGAGGTGGAGTCTACAGAGACAGGAAGGGCTACTTGAGCTGCTGTGAGCTCCACCCAATTTGAGCTTCCCAGCGGCTTTGTTTACCTACTTAAGCCCCAGCAATGGCGGGCGCCCCTCCCCCAGCCTCGCTGCTGCCTTGCAGTTAGGTCGCAGACTGCTGTGCTAGCAATGAGGGAGGCTCCGTGGGCGGGCGTGGGACCCTCCCGGCCAGGTGTGGGATATAATCTCCTGGTGTGCCCATTTGCTAAGACCCTTGGTAAAGCACAGTATTGGGGTGGGAGTTACCCGATTTTCCAGGTGTTGTGTGTCTCAGTTCCCCTGGCTAGGAAAAGGGATTCCCTTCCCCCTTGCGCTTCCCAGTTGAGGCGATGCCTCCCCCTGCTTCAGCTCTCTCTGGTCGGGCTGCAGCAGCTGACCAGCACCGATTGTCCAGCACTCCCTAGTGAGATGAACCCAGTACCTCAGTTGAAAATGCAGAAATCACCTGTCTTCTGTGTCGCTTGCGCTGGGAGCTGGAGACTGGAGCTGTTCCTATTCGGCCATCTTGCTCCTCAAAAACGACAAAGTCATTTTAACTCTCTGGCCCAAGGTTTCCTTACATATAAAACATGGATAATGCCTTATAAAACTTTAAAAAATAATTAAGAAGATGTACTCAAAAGTGTATTGCAAGGGTTTTTTTTTTGTTTTTTTGTTTTTCTCCCACACAGGAGCAGTATGCTGTGTTTTAAAGGACATTTTAAAAATTGGCTTGGTTTCCTCTACTCACACCATTTTAGCCCCCACATTTGGGGCTATTTCACCCTCGTTTGCAAGCTTAGAGCTGAGCCAGGGTCTGAGATTCATCAGGCTTCAACCCGTGCCAGTTTAGGTTTTTACTGGTATTTGTTTTTTTTTTTTTTTCCTTTTTTTCCCCCCAGAAATTTGGCTATTATACTTTTTTTTATAAAAGCAACTTGCTTAGACTGTTTGCCCCCCTATTTTCTTCTTCGCTTTCCCCTCAACATCACGTATTTGGAAAAAAAAGGTAACAGTCTGGATTATGAATCCAAAAATTATTGTTACCTTGTATTTTTGCCTGTGTTGTTACCTGTATTTTTCTAAGGCACCATGATCACACCACAAAGAGCTGAAGACACGCAACACTCCAGTGAAGGATAGAAGGATAGAATGCCAGTTCCAGTTTGATTTTCAATATTTTTCAAGATTTTCTTTGGTGCTGAGTATTCTGTTGAAATATTTTTTACACTGAAAGAATCAGGAGATAGAGTTTTAGGAGAATACATAACCAGGTGTATGCCCTGGACAGTCTATCTCGGAAACAAAAATGTTTTGTTCTTTCCAGAAGGGAAGGAAGAGAACAGCAACTGGCCACCTGGCACTCCCGCAACTCCTCTCTGATCAGGAAGGAAACTGCCTGGGCTCCTGTGGAAAATTAGTGTATTCTCATGGCTTTGGAATATGTTTCTCCATCCATTAAGAATACCTTTCTATCAGAATGGGCTGGGAGAGAAGCAAGAGAGAAATTTAATTTTTGATCTAGAGATCAAAAACTGAAAAGCCTTTGTTTGTTTTTATAAGAGAGTAGCAGAACAGAATTAGAATGTAGATTTGAGGAAACATAAGGAAAAATAAACCCATGATTATGTGAATTGATTAATGTATCATTTGTTTCTTTGACTATTTTAATTATTAATATATAAATATAAATCACACTGCAGAAGACTAGGAGGAAGATTACGTCTTTCCTGATGAAATTATAGCCCAGCACATGGCACAGTGGCTTTAGTAGATATTCAATAAACATTTGTTAAATAAAAGAAGGTAAGGAGAAGGAAGAAAGGAATGAAATATGTAGGGAAGGTGAAAAGGAGGGAGTGATCAAAGAAGGTAAGAAGGAACATATGCAACTGATGCGTGATTTCTCTATTGAAACTGACAAGGGTACAATTGCATTATTTACCTTGTTCAATAAAATAAATCTGTAGATTTTCACAAACAATGTTATGGAGTGACCATTCCATATTTTTATCTATAATAAATAACAGAGATGAAGTGAACATTTGAGGGAGAAGCTTGGTGATGAATTATTAGATAAATTATTTCAAGCAGTTTCTGTTCACTTTTCAAAAACAAAGAGATTGGATTAGAATCATCCATTCACATTGACATTCATCTATAAGTTATAGATGACTCAGTAATTCTCTAACCCAAAGCCTTAATTGAAGATGCAGCTGTCTGGAAAGATTCTCCCCCTGCTACTTCCAAAATACCTCTTTTAAATTTGAATTGTGGAACATTTCTTTATTGGAAAAATAAGAGCTAACATTTATTCAGTGCTGACAATGTGGTGTGAACACCTATTCTAATCACAAACCACACGCACATACGCACACACACACACACATACAAATACAAATATCCTTTAATTTTCACTAGAACCCAAGATATGATAGGTATTGTCGTACAGTCCAGTTTTACAGATGAAGAAACTGAAGAATGGACAGGTTAAGTAACCTGCTCAGTAGAAGCAGAATTCAAGTTCAGGCCAACTGACTCCAGAGGCTGTGCTTATATCTAATATGTCTCATTGCACTTTCTGCTTACATTTTAAGTCTTTATGTGCATGGTTTGTTTTTGCTTCTAGTACAGTGGTTCTCAACTGGGGGATTGTTAGCAAATCTGGAGATATTTTTGAGGTGCAGGAAATGTGACAGAACATTCTACAATGCACAGGACAGTGTCCCACAACAAATAATTATCTGGCCAGAGGTTGAGCAACCTTGTTGTAGAGTATTAGACACTAAAGGACAAGAATTATGCCTTACTTATATTTGTATAGCATTTGGAACAGAGTTGGCTGAAAATAAATATTTATCGATGAAAAACTTAAATTACCTAATCTGTTAAAAGGAAGTAGTTTTCCTAAATAATCAATAAGGTACCACTGAACTCGAACCCAGCAAATTACTGTCTGTGTCCTGGAAATATACGGTTTACCTATTGAGGCCAAGGCACCGGTTTTTCCTGCCTCTTAACTGTATGATGCTATGTTATGAAATTTTGGCCTTTCATAGAAAAAGAATTCAGATATACATGGGGTAGATTAAAAGCAAAAGAGTATAGGTGAGTATCATTAGAAAAAATGGTAAATAAGCATGCAAAATATGGTTTTTATTTAATGAATAGAAGAAACAGATGGAAAGGTGATATTACTCACCTTAAGAATTTACCAGCTGCAAGGGAAGTATAATTTATACAAAATTTTGGAATGAATGAGTTTTATGCCTAACATCATTAGGCTAATGGCACTACAAATCATAACAAAAAGACAAAATTTTAGTTTAACAAAGCTTATTATGAATTGTTCTTGTAAAATTCTTTGTGCTTACATAGCAACAGACACAGACGATGGTTCCTTAGTCTACCTCAATCCAGGACTCAAATTTTTTGGAGTCTAACTTGTCAACAGAGAACCCTTCCCCAGCTCAAAGACAATAGTATCTCCCCTCCCCTTTGTTGACTTTCTGCAGGTAAGGTGCCCTGCTTTGTCACTCCATGAGAATATTAAAATAAAAGTGCTACATAAAGGATAATTTTGGCAAACTGATAGTGTTTCTCTTTCATGGACTTTCAGAAAACAGGAGCTAAAATACACCTTTGAGCTAGCTCCATAAGGGAGAGAAAGTAGAAAAATGCTCTGACATAACAATACGGTACCACCCAGTTTAATAGGAGTCAGGGTTCTTGGTAGCCTTCAGTGTCCTGCCAGGACACTTCATGAAACTGAAGAGACTCTCGGGTTCAGAATGTCTTTCTTTTAAAAAATTTAACAATAGTGTTATCTCAAATACCATTTTTATGGTATTTTGAATGGAATTCTTTCTGTTTTCCTGGAATCTGAGTATCAGGCTCAAACCTGTGGGCAAAGTGAGCTGGAAAGTCAGACATTCCACAAACAGGAAATAAACATCTCCAACCTATTATAACCCAGCCCCAGTGGAGACAAGCAAAATACCAAAACATCAGCAGAGAGAAGTTTCCTATGAAGTAATAATCACCACACACAAAAAAAATGCAAAAATAAAAACCCCATATTACTAGGAATTGAAGAGCTTGGGATTTTGATGTATGAAGCTAAGATAATAAAATAATGTATTATGCCCTGTCGCTGAAATTCTGAAAATGCTGAGGGCAAAGTAGTCTCTGATCCTGTGGACTGATTGATCCTTCAAAGGACCCCGTGAGGCTGTCATGGGACTTACCTGGATAGCTTTTGCAGTAACCACAAAATGACACTCACTGAAGCACCTCTCTAAGGATCTGTAACTCTCTAGTTACAAGGGAGAGTTTCACCTTCAAGTGTCACTGAAAACACAAATTAAATCCCAAGCCCAGATGGTTGGCTTTTCTTTCAAACTCCCAACCACAGCATTTTTGTGGGAGTGTACCATTCAGAGAGATTCATTCATTATATTTCATTGTGTTCAGGTCTGACTGTGATTTTTTTTGGAATAGTGCTTTTTTCAGATTTTTTGATGGTAGCACTTTTATGAGAATTGTTAGCTGGGCATGGTGGCTCACGCCTGTAATCCCAGCAGTTTGGGAGGCTGAGGTGTGAGAATCACTTGAGGTCAGGAGTTCGAGACCAGCATGACCAATGTGGTGAAACCCCATTTCTACTAAACAGACCAAAATTATCTGGGCCTGGTGGTGGGCACTTGTAATCCCAGCTACTCGGGAGGCTGAGGCAGGAGAATCGCTTGAACCCAGGAGGCAGAGGTTGCAATAAGGTGATATCATGCCACTGCACTCCAGTCTGGGTGACAGAGGGAGACCCCATTTGAAAAAAAAAAATTGTTGACTATTCCTAGGTAGGGACAAAAATTAAATGAAAAATGGCAATGCCAATAGACAATAATGCAGCTATGTAGGGTCACAATGTCTTTGATGCATTTCTAATATCACTATTTTTATGACAACTTTTTTCTTTTTTTTTTTTTTTTGAGACAGTCTCCCTCTGTCACCCATTCAGTGGCATGATCTCAGCCCACTGCAACCTCTGCCCTCAAGGTTCAAGTGATTGTCCTGCCTCAGCCTCCCAAGTATCCCAGCTAATTTTTGTATTTTTAGTAGAGACGGGGTTTCACCATGTTGTCCAGGTTGGTCTCCAACTCTTGACCTCAAGTGATCTGCCTGCCTCAGTCTCCCAAAGTGCTGGTATTACAGGTGTGAGCCACCATGCCTGGCCAATTTTTATGATAATTATTAAATTTATTCCTAATGGTGCTTTTTTTCCTCAAGGATTCACATGACCTATTGTCTTTAATTATGATTCATTTTATAACCAGAAAATGTCTCAAATAAGTTAATGGCTCACCATCTTCACTGTCCCAGCCTTAGTACAAAATATACCATCTCCTACCCAAGCTACTGCAACAGACTCCGAAACCCTGTGTCCACACTTTCTCTTGCCAATCTATTATGCTTGAGGCAGCTATCATGTTCGATTCTCTGAGACACTTGTTTTAAACTCTTTTTTTAAAGACGTTTATTTTCCTTAAGAATAAATCTAAATTTTTAAGATATGACTGACAACGTTTATCAAGACCTGCCCTTCTCTAGTGTCATGTTCCATCAACCCCTTATACATCCCCCACCATACCTACAGACTCAACTCCGCCACTGTGGCCATCTTTCAGTTCTTACAATTCTCCAAATAGCCTTTGACATGCGTTTGCCTGTATCTAGGATTCCCTCCTCCCTGCTCTCTGGCAAACTCACACTTATCTGTCATGTTACAACTTACATGCAACTTCTTTTTTAAAAAAAGTCTCCCTTAGCTAGGTCATCTAAACTGTCTGCACCTCATTATTATCTTCCAAAATACCTTGTATCCCAAGTGCCCCTCAGTGCTTGGCGCATTATAAATACACAGTAAATATTTGTTAAATAAGTTTAAAAAATGGTCTAATTTATAAATATGGGACATTATTTGTAATAATGCCGATGGTAGAATGAATGCATTTTTGCACCAGCAGTATAGTGAAAGGTAAAATCTTTTAAATGATTTTTCAACTACCAGGTATTTTAGTCTTTCAGCTTAAAAAATATTATCACAAATTACAAGCTATCAAAGCAATTTCAGACAATCCGTTGGGGGACTTGTCTGCACAAAGCATAACTCTCCTATGTTTGAGGCCTAGTGCCTCTCTGGATGGAAAAGGATGGAGTGTGTTGGGAAAAGTGTCTGACACTGTAGTGTGGCCATGTGGGGCTGGTATGAGACTAGTTGGAGACTGAATGTGAGGAGGAAGAGTATGTTGAGCAGACCTGGCTGTACACAGACAGACACGGGACCTGAAACTATGTGGAAGCCCAAGATTAAACATAAATATTGTAGCAGAAAATGCCTGTGTTGAGTAAACAAAGACAAAAGGCTGAACAGTATTCAGCAGGTCTGGTTTCCAAGGGTAAAATAAAAGAAGCAGGAGCATTAGCAGGAATGTAGGTCCTCTGCTATAGTCTTGCAACTAGCAGGACCAGCATCAGACTCCAAGGAAGAAACCCTAAACTTTGGGCTATGGAGTTTTTGAGCACACATCCCTTTCCTGATGTTTTCAGAAGG
Organism: Trachypithecus francoisi; assembly: GCF_009764315.1. Lineage (NCBI taxonomy): Eukaryota > Metazoa > Chordata > Mammalia > Primates > Cercopithecidae > Trachypithecus > Trachypithecus francoisi. The sequence continues at coordinate 14,740,801 of NW_022681458.1, forward strand.
TGGGATCAATATTAGATCGTTTGGCAGAACTTTGGTTCCAGCCTAATTCCATTGGCTCAACATGCATGGTTGCAGCAGACCCAGCTCCTACTGTGCTATGATCAGTGGGCTGGAAATAAGCCTCGTGGATATAATTCACATGATATAGTGAATGGATAACTGAATTAATCAGCTCAGAATTCTTCCAGGATTGAGTGTCTTAAACGCTTGACTATAGATAGATGGTACCCATGGCACTTTATGAGTGGCAGGGAATCACTCTTAAACAAAGTACTCCTTCCCTAGCAAGTCTTGCCCATCAGTAGCCATGATTTTTTTCCCTTGTTCCCTGACACACAATCAGACTTTGTTTCCCAGGCTCCTTGAGGTTAGTTGTGGCCACATTATTAAGATTTGCCCAAAAGAATGTGGGTAATGGAATGTAGATACCATTTCTAGATCTGATTTCCACAAATTCCTGGGCATCCTTTCATCTTTTCCAATATCTGTTGACTGTAGGAGATCTGTGGAATATGCTAAGGCCTTAAAAGGTACAGGAGCCATACAGTTGAAGAATCCTGGCCTTGAAATGACTATACAGAGCTAAGCTCCTTGCTAATACACATTAGATTTGGTATGAGCAAGAAATAAACCTGTGATTTGTTAAATCACTGAGATTTGAGGGATTGTCTATATAGCAGCTAATGTTACATACTCCGAATAATAAGTGTGTAAAGTAAGAGGCTGGTAATTGACGAGAAGTAGACAGCTAAATAACACATAAAATGCATGAAAGATCAAGACCTACTTGGCAGATGGACAGATTTTACTGGACAAAAAAGTGCTACGTCAATGGGTTATTTTTGAGCTTTTTTTCACTAAATTATAAAATTAGGGATATATATTTTGCCATTGAAACTCTACTTACTGTATCCTGATCTATTTAATGGAATTGCATGTTAAAACACCCCTCTCTTTTTCTTTTTCCTTTCCCCTCTACCTTGCCAAATATTTTACACATCCCAAAGTCAGTCAACATTAACATTTGCAAATGCTCCTGAGTGAGTACGTTCGACTAACATTGATGAAGCTCTTACTCTGCACTGTCACTGCTAAGTGCTGAGGTTGAAAACGCAATAAGACTTGTCTTTCTTTAAGGCATTGAGAATCTAGTGTAGGATACAGCTGTTTAAATAACACGAATACTGTGTGCTGTAATTGAGATGCATACAAAACAACAAAAAAGAACAGCCATCTAGTTAATATCAATTACATCATTAATTTTTTTAACATAGAACTTACCACTTTGTATTTATGTTTGTTTTGTTTATTTTATTTTCTCTGACCTTTTCCATTCCGTATCCTTGGTGTCTAGAGCATTGCCTGGTGATACTCAATAAATATTTGTTGAATAAATAAACGAAACTAGGTCAGTGAACTCTGTTCTTATTCATCTGACAGAGGAGCTCTAACATCAGGGTAGGAATTTGGACTTTATCCTGTAAATGGTGGACTTTCAAAAGAGTTGTAATTCAGGCAGTGACATGGTAAAAGTTGTATTTTGAAAATTTACTCTGAGATCTGAATGGAAGATAGATTGCCGGCAGCCAAACTGTAGGCATGATAATTAGTTAGAGAATGATAATGATAGATTCGAAAGAAGACTAAACAATGACAATATCAGTGAGAAGAGAGAGAAGTGTAAACTAATGAGAGTGACTGAGAAATTTTTAAAAAATGACAGGGCTAGAGGATCTGTTGGATATTGTGAATAATGTTGGGGAAAGGAGGTAAATGAACCCCAGATTTTTTGCTTTGATAATTATAGAGACAGAAATTCTGTTTAACAAATATTTTGGAGAAAACAAAATAATCAGTCCAACTTGGACAGTTTGGGCTAAATGTAACGGTAGAACATGTAGTTTGAGTCGGCAAGAGGCAGGAAAATATATGGACTTGGAACTGAGAAACTAGATAAGAACTAGAGGTAAAAATTTGTGAATCATCTAACCATAGGTGGTAGTGAAGGATGAGGCAAGGATAAGATCAGCCAGAAAGGGTAAGAATCTAGACCGGAGAAAGACAACAGGTCAAAATCACTGAGGTGCTTTTTAAAATTAGATAAAATCTCCCACTTCCAACTTAGTTTTGCAAATGTATGAGCTTCTGTTGCTGTTGCATACTGGGGCCTTCAGTGTGCCCGGCTTGAAATACACTTGAGAACCACTGGGCTGAAAATGATATGTGGAGACCAAGAAGAGAACCCTGGCAAAAAAGAAAACAATGTTAAGAGTTAGCACACAAAGAGGGGCTCAGGAAGAAGATTGGTACCACTGCGAAATGTAGGAGAATACGCACAAGCAAAACAAAAACCAGAGACATGTCCTTAAAACTGTGGATATTGAAAGTTTCAAGAAACAATAGTGATCGACAATGTTAACTACTGGTACATCAAGCAATGCAAACACTTCAAGATCCCTATTAAATTTGACAATTGGCAGGCTATTTATGATCTTAGTGACAGCATTCAGACTTTATGGTGAACTTATGAGTGAACAGAGAGTGAGGAGCTAGAAAAAACAAATGTTTTTAACTCTTTGAAAAGTTGAACTGTGGAAAATGTTAGTGATAAGGCAGTGAAGGTCCAAGCATGATGAAAGCATTGTTTTGTCCTGTTTATTTCAGGTGAGGCTGAAAGAGATGAAGTTCAGAGGAAAGAAATTATTTTTAAGATCCATAGGAAAGGGTGATCAGGGATAAGACTGGAGAGTCAAGCCACAGGATCATGGCCCCATGCACATAAAGCCTCACCAAAACACCTGGGAACACAATAAAGGATTTTAAAATAGATGTTGAAGAGATCACATTTTTTTTTCTTTTTTTTTTTTTTTTGAGACGGAGTCTCGCTCTATCGCCCAGGCTGGAGTGCAGTGGCCAGATCTCAGCTCACTGCGAGCTCTACCTCCATGGTTTACGCCATTCTCCTGCCTCAGCCTCCCGAGTAGCTGGGACTATAGGCACCCGCCACCTCGCCCGGCTAGTTTTTTGTATTTTTTAGTAGAGACGGGGTTTCACGGTGTTAGCCAGGATGGTCTCGATCTCCTGACCTCGTGATCCACCCGTCTCGGCCTCCCAAAGTGCTGGGATTACAGGCTTGAGTCACCGCGCCCGGCCTAGATCACATTTTTATTTAAGACAAAGTACTCTGAAGTACTATGGCGATTGAATTAACTAAAGACAAATTAATGAGAGAAAACTAGCTATAACGCTGTTGTAGTAATATCAGTGAAAAGCAATGAACTACGTCAGTTGTGTTAGAGAAGAAGGATGGCAACTGAAATGAACAAATACTTGGGAATGAAAATCACGATGAACTATCGATGGACTGGAGTTAGAAAATGATGGAGAGAGACATGGTTAGAGAGTTCCCAGGTTTCTAACTTGAGTGATAGGGTTGATATGTTACTGTTAACGAAATTAAGAAATAATGGAGGAGAAACCAAACTGGAGGAAAGATCATTGATTCAGGGTGAGCTATGTTGACATTGTGGTTCAAAACATCTTTGCAAGTGGATATTCAAGTAGATATGTCATAGGAGCTCAATAGATAGTGCTAGAAGAGTTATGTATATTGGAGATTGCTTGATAAATTGTCCTGCAATAAATCAGGGCTGTAGATAAGATACATCTAGAATGAAAAGAAAAGCAGATATTGGATCACACACGTGGGACATTTATTTGAAGGACAGTCAAAGGAAGAGGCATCTATAAAGAAGACTGGAATACTATGATCAGAGAGGAAGGAAAAAAAAAAAAAAACTAGGAGATATAAGAACCACAGATTTTAAGACTCAGTGTGCCTGACAGTCAGTTGGCAGTCAACGAGTGTTAAATTCACTTCACTTGGTAACATAAAGTGGGACTGAAAAGGACCAATAAGACCAAGAAGATCAAGTTAGAGATGAGTTCAGAAATGTCCATTTGGCACAGTTGATTACTGGGTATCTTACTGATCAAGTTTTTAAAGTCGTGATCCAGATGGAAATAAAATTTAGTAGGGTTAAGGTAGAAAGGATTGTGTGGAAATTTCAAGACAAAATGTGTCAGTCTTTTTGGACATTGTCTAAGGTGCTATTACTCCTGTAATATTTCAAAAGACTGATAGTAAATATTTAGGACTTAGCGTGTTCTTCTTAATAATACTCATATCATGTCTTCTACATTTCTCTAAAGATTGTTTCATAAGGAGGTTAGTGGAAAGTGGAACAGATTCTAACACAAGTCTAGCATGATGGTTTCATGTCACTGTGCTTTATCACAAACCGATCATCGCCAGATCACTTTGGAGACGTGTCTGAATATATTTTATCAAATAATGATAGCTACCATTTATAGAGGACTTATACTTTGCCACACATCATAGCCAGTATTTTAAATAGATTATCTATTTCATTTAATTATCACATCACTTAACCAGTGAATACTAATATTATTCTTATATTATAAATGATGAAAGTGGGTGCAGAAAAATAATTGCCCACTGGGGCCCATCTAAGTAGTAAAGAGGTTTTACCAAGAAGTCTGATAATTGCTCCTGTGATCTTACTCACTGTACCTCACTTTCTTTTGCAATTTGCATATTCATTTTTTTCTTTTTCTTTTCTACAAGCAGCATGTTATAAGAGGCAGTTTTAAAATTTAGCACAAAGGAAGTGCTTTGCAATCAATATTTTTTCATGAAACAAGAAATAGTCAAGTTAGAAAGAGAAATAAAATGTGCTGCTCCTGCACCTTTAATTTTAGTACTCAATACAAGACAATCAAGAAGAATCAAGCAACTTATTTTGCAAAGACAAGGTAAGATTCCAAAAATCTTTTGTATTGTGGCTGGCAAAATTTGTTTGTGCATCCATTGTGAACATTTGTGGTCAGAATTTTTGAAAGCAGATAATTTTATGTACCAGGGCTGATCTCTAGTTGTTTAGATTAGTAATTTTTCCAAAATAAAATTCTATCAATCTATGCAAGCAACCACGGCTTATTTGAAATGATATAGCAGTCTTTATGGCAGTTTTAGCTTAAGTTCCAAAATTCCATTCTTCCTTTTCCTAAGATGACATTGTTTAATATTTTGTCATGATTATTGAATAGGAAGGGGTTTATCAGGAGACTGTGTCTCTCAGTATTCACTGAAAAATATTTAAATAGCATCTTCTAAATATTTATCACTCAGTTGTAGTGATAACAGTCAAATAATTAGACAGGACTAGAGTAATCCCACTGATACACATTTCACAATTCCACATAGTTACCTTCAGGCATTTTATAAAATTCCACTGCTCAGTTGATTGCTAATCCTGATAAATCCTTTGTGGGAAACAAAAATAAATAAATAAATAAGAAAAGAGGAAGAAGAAAAAGGGGGAATTAAAATGTCCTTGGAAAACATAGGTTTTTATTCTTTGTCTCCCCAGTTGCTACTTCACTCCATTTGCTTTATCTACTATCTATCTATCCATCCATCTATCCATCCATCCATCCATCTGTCCATCCATCCATCCATCTATTAATATCATCTATGTATCAAATGCTTCCAAATACAAATATACATGGCACAGTCAGAGAAAGCAGAAAGTTTAAAGGTTGAGTGTGATTATAGACATATCTATCCATTCAGAAGCAAAATGGATTCAGAATCATTACAACTCTCACTGTGTAGTGGAATTGATTAGTTGCAGACGGTTTATGACAGATTCAAGTGAAGGTGGCAGGTTTCCATCAGTCACTACCTCTGTCAGCGGCAGTGGACAGGCTCCACTGTGTTTCCAGGAATGGAGCTGCTACTGATTGCTCACACTTCTGAATATGGAGTCACAACCATCATCTCACATCCTAGAGTCAATATTAAGAGAGTACTAGACATTCTTGTTCCTGAAAGGGCTACTAGAATTTCCAGGCCAGAGATGAAATGTGCTTACTTAATCTTTCTAGGCTTGATTAATTTATTCCTCTTCCAGAAAGCCTTTCCTTATTTCCTGTAGCAGGGACAATCCTGAGTGATTCTTGAAGTCCTTTACATTTTCTTTCTCAGCACACAAGAGGACTATGTTCTGCAGTCTGACTGCCTTAGAGAAATTGAATTCTGGCCAATAAGATGTGTAGGGAAGGTAGATTAATTTTTTTGTAAAACAGAGTCTTACTCTGTCGCCTCAGACTGGAGTGCAGTGGTATGATCTTGGCTCACAGCAACCTCTGCCTCCCGGGTTCAAGTGATTCTCCTGCCTCAGCGTCCTGAGTAGCTGGGATTACAGATGTCTGCCACCATGCCCAGCTAATTTTGTATTTTTAGTAGAGGTGAGGTTTCGCCATGTTGGCCAGGCTGTTCTCAAACTCCTGACCTCAGATGACCTACCCACCTCTGCCTCCCAAAGTGCTGGGATTGCAGGTGTGAGCCACCATGCCTGGCCAGTCAATTCTTTTACATCACAAAGTGTTAAATAAAATATTCCTTTTTATCTTAAACAAAATGCTAAGATCTTTGATAAAAATAAGAATATGCCATTTCTTGGCCTATTATTATTTTTAAAAAGAGATAGTTGGCCCAATCGGTGAGTCAAGGTATTTTTAGCCTTTTAAAAATAAGGATATATTTATAGTAACTTATTTCATATTTTTTCTGCTAAAATGATATTTCAAACCCAAATATACAAATTGTATTCTCAAAGCTTTTTTTTTTTTTTTTAATGATGTCCTAAGGATGGCAACAAAAGAAATTGGGCACTACTAGAGAGGAGAGAGTAGGATGGGGACAAAGGTTGAAAAACTAACCATTGGGTGCTATGCTCAGGGTGATGGGATTAATCGTGCCTAAAACCTCAGCATTATGTAATATATTCAGACAACAAACCTGCACATGTACCACTTGAATCTAAAATAAAAGTAAAATTATTAAAAAAAAAAAAAAAAGATGCCCATGGCTGGAATAATATGAAGGATACAGAACACCGAGTTGGGACAGAAGACCAGAGCATGAATGTTACTTAAGTCCAAAATAAAGAAAACATTCTCTTGTGTTGTTGTTTTGCTTAGACAAATAGAGCACTAGAGAAAAAAGGATCATGGCAATTAAAGAGACCCCAAAGAGGTCTCTTTCAGGTCCTTCTGGAAGCTGAATTTTACCATAAGTCAATCAGCTGGGCCTAGGTTGACCTAAGAGCTCATTAAACTCCTTTTCTGGGATCAGCTTATGGAAGGCCAATCGTGTGGCCACCATTCCCTTCGAGAACCCATCACGCAGCATTTTCTTGGCCTGGTGTTGCGTTGCAGAGGCATGTTGGAGGGTGACTGGTGGCAAAATGCAGTATGTAGATGATTAACAATTGTTTGCCATGGACTGGCCTCCTGTTGAAGGTGGTTAAGGGATAGCCATATGTGAAACATGGTCAAAAGCTTCCACCAAACTTCTTTTAGTTTGTCTTTTCTCAGCCTCACCTAATGTATAACATTTTAAAGTTTTCTTTGTGAAAAATAAAAATGAATTAGCAGTAGAAATATCATGAACAGTATTTGGTGAAAGTTCTAAATGTGGTTAGAATAATTTAATTCAAATAGTAAATTTCCTGGTCTTACATTTCTTTTTCCTTATTCTGAACAACAACAACAACAAAAAACCCTCAACTTTCTTTTGGGAACCCATTCTTCTCATATTTTTAGTCAGTTATTGGCTGGGATGGCAGTGATGACCAGGGTGGGGCATAGCACCCAGGCTTGGCCAATGAGAACTCCCAATCCCCCTTACTTATAGTAAGTGCCTCATGTCTCCCACATGGTTCCAATCATAGTGAATCTGTGTTTCTGTGCTGTATGTACTGGGAATAGATGTTCTCTTATTCTGTTGGACTTAAATTTGAGAGAATGAATATAGAAAGCTACTGCTAGCTTCTTCCCATTATGTATAGCCTAAAGAGGAAGACAACACTCAGAGATGGGTAGAGACAAGCTGGAATAAGGGAGGAGACCACCCCTCATATTGTCTGATGCCCAATTTTTGCCTCCAAAGAAAGAAGAAGTAAAAAAGCAGAAATGAAATCCACAGGCAGACAGCCCAGCACCTGGTAGTTAAAGATTGACCCCTGACCTAACCAGTTATGTTATCTATAGATTCCAGACGTTGCATGGAAAAGCACTGGGAAAGTCCCTGTCCTGTTCTGTTCCAATATGATTACTGGTGCATGCAGCCCCCAGTCACGTACCCCCTGCTTGCTCAATTGATCGCAACCCTCTCATGTGGACCCCTTTAGAGTTGTGAGCCCTTAAAAGGGACAAGAATTGCTCATGCAGGGAGCTCAGCTCTTGAGACAGGAGTCTTGCCGATGCTCCCAGACGAATAAACCTCTTCCTTCTTTAACTGTGTGTCTGAGGCATTTTCTCCTGCTACAAAACCAAAAGAAAGAGAGAAAACTAGTCTTCATTGGCATCATTTTAACACAGGGATTTCTCAACCATATGTGCCAATAAATTATCTTTTTCTCTCAGTTTGAGATTATTTTCTTGCAAGTGATTGAATAAATAGCTGAATAAATAGTGTATATCTCTCATTTTGAAGAAATAACTATAGTACTGTACTGAAGCTTTTCTTGACATTCTAACAGTATATATTTGGGAAATTTATCAGGAACGTTTTTATTAGGTGAGTTTGAAGGCAGAAATTAAGTAAAAGAGTAAACACTTCTTTGGAGTGCCAGTTTAGGTATATATTAAATTTTGGTATCTATTCTCACCAAAATATGTATCAACAGGTATGTCAGTACATATCCGAGGGAAAATTTCATACTTTTTCCTGTTTTAAAAATAAATATTTGGCTGGTCAAAGGGAAATTGATTAAAAGAATTAGAAGGCCCAGCACAGTGGCTCATGCCTGTAATCCCAGCACTTTGGGAGACTGAGGTGGGTGGATCACTTGAGGTCAGGAGTTCAAGACCAGGCTGGCCAACATGGTGAAAACCTGTCTCTACTAAAAATACAAAAATTAGCCAGGCGTGGTGGCACACACCCATAATCCTAGCTACAGGGGAGGCTGAGGCATGAGAATTGCTTCAACTCGGGAGGTGGAGGTTGCAGTAAGTCGAGATCATGTCACTGCACTCCATGCTGGGCAACAGAGGGAAACCCTATCTCAAAAAAACAAAAACAAGAATTAGAATAAATCACCATGTATTATACCAGAGAGCTGTTGAAGTCATCATTCCTAGGAGAATAGACAGACGGTATTCCAAGATTGGATTCATGGCAATCATATTTAATCACAACTTAATGGTCCATAAATATATGTGCTGTTATCAGTGGAACTGTTCCAGAAAACAGACATAATCTTAAACTTTCTTTGCAAAGGATCAGCTAGTAAACATGTTAGGCTTTGCAGGTCCTACAGTCTTTGTTATAACTATTCAACTCCACCACTGTTTTGTGGATGCAGCAATAGGCAATATGCAAATGATTGAGCATGACTGTGTTCTAAAAACACTTTATTTATGGACACTGAGAGCTTAATCTCATGTTTCCTGCCTTTCATGAAGTACTATTTTCTTTTAAATTTCTGTTGATTTTTTCAACCACATGAAAATACAGAAAACATTCTTAGCTCTCACTAAAACAGGTGGTCGGCCCTTTTGGCTGATTTGGCCCAAGGGCTGTAATTTGCCCACCCACTCCCCATATCTTAGAGACAAGTCCAGCCTTCCGTGGTCCTCAGTCTCTCAGTAAACCAAAAAGTTACTTTCCCATATCTAACTTTTACTTTTTGGTAATCAGTGAATCATTTGAAAATGGTCCATTTATAATATTAAAATTCAGCTTTAGTTTTCAATTCTACATATTTGATCACTCAAAAAGAGGTGTTCTTGTTTTCTTTTTAAATATTACCACAAGAAATGAGAAGTACAAATTGATACTTTTGTGTGTGTGTGTGAGACAGAGTCTCTCCCTATCGCCCAGGCTGGAGGGCAATGGTGCAATCTCAGCTCACTGCAACCTCTGCCTCCTGGATTCAAATGATTCTCCTGCCTCTGCCTCCCAAGTAGCTTGGATTACAGGTACCTGCCACCACGCCCAGCTAATTTTTGTATTTTTAGTAGAGATGGGGTTTCACCATGTCAATGAGACTGATCTCGAACTCCTGACCTCAGGTGAGCCATCTGCCTCAGCCTCCCAAAGTGCTGAGATTACAGGAATGAGCCACCACACCCAGCCTGATAAGTTTTTAAATTGGAAAAAAAATTATTTAATAATAGAATCATACTAGAGGATGGGTACCAAGAATTCTCTATTGTTTTTCAATGTTTTAGGAATATGCATAAGGAAAAGAATTAACCCAAATATTGAAAGATGTACAAAAATATGAGGGATGTCAAGAGGATATTAATTACTAATGTTAGTTGATATGTATTTGAGAAAGGCACAAAACAATGGATTTTTTTTTTTTTTACGTGAATTCAAAAGTGGAGTATAATTTTGGCAAGTGTTGTCTGATTGACAAGGGAATTGTTGATGGCGGCTTATTTTATTATGACATCAAGAAAATATAGATTAGTGGCATGTTTTGAACAGCACAATCTGACTTAAATAGGATCGTTGGGAATAGGTTTACCAACAGAATTTCTCAAATAGACTTTTCTGTCTCCCGTCTTTCAGCGTGTAGAGAAGGGACTATGTTACAAACTTTAACCTCTAAAGCAATAACTGCAGTGATAAACAAGGGTAGAGTTTAAATTTCAAAAGATTTACTGCTTGGAAAAAAAAAAGAAACAAAATGAAAACAAATTGCTTTTGAAGCTGACAAACAGAAATATCTCCTCCCTAAGTTAAATTTACCTTTGAGTTTAAAAACAGAAAATGTCAGGCAAAGCACAACTGAACTTCCAGTCAAAGAAGCTATTGTTTTACAAGCTGGGAAGCCTGAATTCTTGACATTCCTCGCTAAAATACACAAGACCCTTGAGACACCTTTTTGCTGCTTCCAACCTTGCATGAATTTTAAATAAAACTGAAATCTCTTTAAAGCACAGGCTTAGGATATTTATATGTAAACAGATAATATTCTGAGATTTATGTCCTGTAGATGCAGGTAAGATTGGAAATAAGATTTTTATTTACATTTATGCTAGAAATGATAAGAAATGGACCATCATATTTTCCCAGACTAGAAGTTACCTACAATTCCAAAAAGATAAAGAGAAATATGATGTATTGTTAACTTCAGAAAAAGATAGATTTGTTTAAGTTCCTTATAGATTCTGGATATTAGACATTTGTCAGATGCATAGTTTGCAAATATTTTCTCCCATTCTGTAGGTTGTCTGTTTACTCTGTTGATAGTTTCTTTTGTTGTACAGAAGACCTTTCATTTAATTGGGTCCCATTTGTCTTTTTTTGTTTGTTTGTTTCTGTTGCAATTGCTTTTGGAGACTTTCGCATGAAATCTTTGCCAAGGTCTATGTCCAGAATGGTATTTCCTAGGTTTTCCTCTAGGGTTGATATTTTTTTCGTTTTTATATTTAAGTATTTAATACATCTTGGATTGGTTTTTGCATATAGTGAAAGGAAGGGGTGCAGTTTTAATCTTCTGCATGTGGCTAGCCAGTTATCCAGCATTATTTATTGAATAGGGAGTCTTTTCTCTATTGCTTGCTATTGTTGACTTTGTCAAAGATCAGATGGTTGTAGGTGTGCAGTTTTATTTCTGGGTTCTCTAACCCATTTCATTGGTCTATGTGTCTGTTTCTATATTAGTACCATGCTGTTTTGGTTACTGCAGCCTTGTATTATAGTTTAAAGTCAGGTAGTGTGATGCCTTCTGCTTTGATCTTTTTGCTTATCATTGCTTTGGCTATTCGCTCTCTTTTTAGGTTCCATATGAATTTTAGAATAGATTTTTCTAACTCTGTAAAAAATGATGTTAGTAGTTTGATAGGAATAACATTGAATCTGTACATCACTTTGGGCAATATGACTATTTTAACACTACTGATTCTTCCTATCCATAAGCATGAAATGTTCTTCCATCTGTTTGTGTCATCTATGATTTCTTTCAGCAGCGTTTTGTAATTCTCATTGTAGGGATCTCTTCTTACCTTGCTGATTAGCTGAATTCCTAGGTATTTTATTCTTTTTGTAGCTATTGCAAATGGGATTACATTCTTGATTTGACTCTCAGCTTGGACATTTTTGCTGCATAGAAATATTACGATCTTTTACATTGATTTTGTGTCCTGAAACTTTACTGAAGTTTATCAGTCTGCGGGAGCCTTTGAGCAGAGACTATGGGGTTTTCTAGGTATAGAATCATATCATATGTGAAGAGAGATAGTTTGGCTTCCTCTCTTCCTATCTGGATGCCTTTTATTTATTTCTCTTTCCTGATTACCCTGACTAGGACTTTCAGTACTATGTTAAGTAGGAGTGGTGACAGTGGACATTCTTATTCTTGTTCCAGTGCTCAAGGAGAATGCTTCCAGCTTTTGCCTGTTCAGTATGATGTTGGCTGTGCATTTGTCATGGACAGCTCTTATTATCCTAAAGTATGCTCCTTCAATGCCCAGTTGGTTGAAGGTTTTTAACTTGAAGGGATGTTGAATTTTATTAAAAGCCTTTTCTCAGAGAACTTAAAGCAGAATAACCATTCAATCCAGCAATCCCACTACCCAAAGGAATATAAATTGTTCTACCAAAAAGACACATGCACTCATATGTCCATCACAGCACTATTCACAGTAACAAAGACATGGAATCAACCAAGATGCCCAACAACAGTGAACTGGGTAAAGAAAATGTGGTTCACAGCCGTTAAAAAAGAGAAAAATAAGTCCTTTGCAGCAACATGGATGCAGCCAGAAGCCATTCTCCTAAGTGAATTATCGCTGGAACAGAAAACCAATGAATGTTCTCACTTATAAGTGAGAGCTAAACATTGAGTGCACATAGACACAAAGAGAGGAAAAGAGACACCAGGGTCTATTTCAGGATAGAGGCTAAGGAGAGTGCGAGGATCAAAAACCTACCTATCAGTTACTATGTTCACAACCAGAGTGATGAAATAATTTGTACACCAAACCTCAGCTACATGCAATTTACCCATGTAACAAACCTATATACGTGCCCCATGAACCAAAAAGTTGAAAAGAAAAAAATGAATTATATAAAAATGGAATATGGCCATTGTTAATAAGTGGTACTGCAAAAAGCAGTAGAAGTTAGAAAGGAATCAATGTGGACTATGCATTTAGATAAAACATAGCTGAAGCAATGGGGTTGAGCCAGACCAGATGGGTAGGTAGGGTTTATATTGCAAGGGAATGAAATGAGGAGACTTTCTGGACAAGAACAAACATGCGAATGAACACTAGGAACTGACTGGGGATCTGGGATAAAGTAAATTAAACACAAAAGAAGTTTTGTACAGCTGAGAAAAAAGACAAAAATTAGTATAAGATTTATACTGAATGTATAGGATTCATGCAGTGTAACCATAATGCCACTTAATTTTGTATTCTGTCTCTTTAAAATTCACTGGAGGGATTTCTTTCTCTGCCTGAGCTGTATCTTGGGGTATGAGATGACTATGCAAATAAGTACCATGGATTCTTAAGTCACCAAACAGAATCTTCCTTCAGAAATTAGAATATCCAAATGCATTTAATATGCAAAACTCCAAACTTGATTAAAGTAAAATTTTCTCACCTCCTCCAGTTGGAGCCTGCCTCAAACAGGAAGCCAGGAATGGAGATGTGGTCCTCATTACCTCCATCTCTCTCTCCCTATCGTAATGAGACTGGGTTCTGATCCACCCTAGCAGCAGGGGTGTGGTGGGAACTAAGGGCAAAAATAAAGGTGAAAGGAAGGTATCCCTTGACCAGCATTGCTGTATGATGGTATTGCACTCTCTGGGCCTGGCAAGTGTTTCAAGCTGCCTCTTGATTTGTAAATGTCCACCTGGTTTATGCAGAGGTTTCTATGAAAAAAAAAAGTGACTGTGCTGCAATGATGCAGACCACCACCTTCCATTCACCCCTCGTGACTGCCCACCCCTCACAGACTGTCTCTGTTGAATCTCATTACACCTCTAGTTGTTCGTGACCTCGGATATTTATTCTGGGGAGAGCGTGTGGTGGGATTGCTGCTCCCCAGTAACTCAGAGATTACTCTAAGAGAAGTAAAATCTAGTTCTTAACCTTTCTCTCCTGAGCCAAGGTCTCTACAGACTGATATAGGAGGCCTAGGAAGGGTCTTAGGTCTATTTTGAGCCTCCATCCTTGACTAAGTTATATATTGGGACATATTTGAAAACATAGTATGTCATAATATTTGACATATTTAAAAACACATCTTAAGGCGATTTTAAATGTCATCGTTTTTAGATGCCAGTGTTGCATCTAGACTTTTGGTAATAGGAAAAACCATCTTTGAAACTGACTGGGTTCATCACAGTGATCTGAATGTGTCTGTACCTGTGTACTGAGATCACACACACCCAAACCCTGAAGGAATGACGGGAGTGCCTTTGCCTAATGAATACAGATTTAGAGTAGGGCAAACATTCTTAAGCTTTTTGTGCTATGGACTTTGCAGTATGGTAAAGCCTATAGACCTTTCTGAGGAAAAAAAAAATGTTTTTTAAATGCATAAAATAAAATGCAAATGATCCCAAAGGAAATAAATTATATTGAAGTATAGTTATAAAATAATTTAAAAGTGATATAGTAGTGTCTGTTTCTCTTTTTTTCTTCTTTTTGTTTTGCCTTCACTTGGCATGAACAAAATGTGTTTCTATATTATATAATAAGAGTTAGTGTCAGGGCCAGGAACATTATATTTTTGAAGTATTGGTCCATGAAAATGGTATTCCATAATATCTGCTACAATTGAAATGTGATATGTGGTATGACATACATGATTTCCACTGGTGACACAGTTAGAGGTGTTGCAAATACTGCTGCAGTTTGTTTTCATGAATTCCTAGTTAAGTAAAGTGCCAAATGTTAGAGAACAGGGAAGACAAAGGTTTCTGAATTCCATCCTGGATAGAAAGCAATCTGCTTGCATATTGTCACTACCTGTTGCAGTGAAATATTGCTAGTCATTCCACCAAGAAGGTTTAGTCCATAGAATTTAATGAAAGATTTATCCTTTCCTTGAATCTTCTGTCTACTGATTCCTCCCATCCCTTCTTTTCTCCTGGTAGATTGTCACAGTCTGTTTACAATGCTCAGTTCGGCCTGACTTCCCTCATCAGCAAGGCGTGGTCCCTAGCTATTGAAAAATATTACCATTTCCCAGGACAGCAGTTTTTTGTTTTATTTCTCTTCGATCTTTCCTGTGCATTGGGCCACTTATCCACACTGGATATGACTTTTGAAAGAACAGGAAGGGACCTATCAGGACCAACAGTTTTCCTTTTGCCTAATAAGATAATGATGGCACCAAAAATAAATCCCTCCCTTCCCTCTGGAAATGCAGGCCTCCTGATGGGATTTCTACTTTGCCTCTTCAGCAGTGTGAAATGACCCAGGGAAAGACTTAATAAGTAGATGTCAACCCCAGTGTAAGCAGAAAAAAAATGATGAATGAACCACTAGGCAACCCTATCCCAGCACAGTTTGGCCGTGGACTTTGCATTAGATTCTATAGTTTTTCTGTCTTAAATATCGTCAGGGATTCTCAAGTAGTTTCAGCCTGAGGCTATTACTCCTAATAATTGAGACTGATGAAAGGTCATGGTATTTTTACAGCTTAGCTGTGGGACGCTATATATCACTTTGCTTCTGTCAAAGAAAATATTATACATTTCGTTGGCAAAAGGTTTGATCCTGAGTTTTTCCTCTGCACATTGTCTACAAGGTATTTGCTTGGGTTTACCTATACATTTTATATTTAAAATGTTCCAGAAAATTGCCTGGTGCCAGAATGAGATCATTCAGGTAGAAAGCAAATGTTTCAGGATCATTAGGAAATTAATTACATGAAGTGATTGACATGTTGCAACTAGAGAGGAAGTGTTTCATACAGCCGTGCTTGCTTGAACACAACACTACAGATCCCTTGTGAAAAGCTGCTTATTGTGCTAAAATAGGAAAAGTGACTTAGGAGGAAAATCAACGGTGTTAGAAAAGTATCTAGTCAGGGAGTTTCAGCTCTGTGGTGATTAATTTTCTTTTCCTGGTTATGCCTAGTTATTACTGGTTTCTGCGTTTCTATATAAAGGCTGGCACCCCAGCCGTAAGTGCCTTGGAAGTGTTTTTTTTTTAATCAGCAAAATGTTTTATTATTTGGTGGTGGGGGCATGAGGGGTGTACAAATTGAGGTGACTAGTAATAAAAAGAACAAGTTATTTATGATAAAAGAAATAGCACATATTAAAACCCAGAACATCTGTCTGAAGTATTCAGAGGAAAATTCATAGTGTCAAATTCTGTGTAAGTTGAATAACCCATACAGAAAACTAGAAAACATGTAAAGTAAGCCTATAACCAAAGAATCCTCTCAAAGTCTTAAGGAGGACAAAACAAAGAACCAATAAAAAGTAAAAATAAGTATAGGTTTTTAAAAAAGATATACTTGGTTTAATATATCTTAAATTATTTACTTATGAAAAATTTTGCAAATATTATACGTTTCAGTTTGTAAGAAAGGTTATAAGTAGAAAAAAAAATCTAAATAACCGAACATAGAATGCTATAAAAGTTTCTAGTACCTGCTATAATGGTGAATTTGAATGGACTGCACACTTTATTCTTCTGAATAAATCCTAGAGAGATTACAGAAGTTCAAGGAAAGCATAGGTAAAGGAAAATGACCATAATTAAGACAATAAAACAAGTTGAGATTGAAGACTGCCAGGAAGCAGCCTCTGTGTAGAGAGGGCTGTGGTGTGTCTGCAGCAGGGGCACAGGATAGTAGGAGGTAGATAAAGGTGAGTAGTTTGGGGGAAAGCTGTTTAGTTTTGTTTTTCCCTTTCTATGTCACCTTGGCATAATCAGTTTCTTTGCCATGAAAAATACAGGACAGCCCAGGCCACGGAAGCTATCAAACGGTAGGTTTGCAGATGACAGTGCGTCTGGACTGCTGCTGCTCTCCGGCCTTCGTTTTTCATGTCCTCTTCCTCCAACCCCCCCAGACTGGGTTTATAAACTAAACAGGAAATTGCTTATTCAAAGTAATTTAAAAATGAATCTTTGACTAGGAGACTTATGTAGTGGTTAACATGATTCTGTGGGGCCTGGGTTTCTCTGCCCTGGGGCACGTCCCTTCCCCTCTTTATAAAGACAATGGAGAGACACAGGAAAGGGCCTAGCCTTTGGGTCTACCCCAACACATGTTATCAGGAATACCAAAATTAATAGACACCTGTGGAGTACAATCATTAAACAGACAAATATTCGGGTGTATGTACATACATAAGTGTGTGTGTGTATATATATATATATATACACATATAAAATAGAGCGGAATTTTGGAACAGGTAAACAAAGAAATATAACAAATATGCACAAAGAGATACGAGAAAATGGACAGATATATGTGTGTATGTGTGTGTAATCTCCCTGTGACTTTATTAGGAGTAAAATATAATACTTAACACAAAGAACGCATAGAAAGGATAAACACCAGGATGGATAGAGCTAAAGAAAAAGCTGGGAATTATCCAGCTGAAAAGTCATATGGAAAAACTCCATAGGAACAGAAATTGATGAAGAAAAATAAAATAATAAGCCAGGCTAGAAGATGGAGAAAGAATCAACATATGGTAATGGGAGTCTCAGCAAAGAAGGAAAAAAACAGAAAAGAGAACATATCTTTAGAAATAATGAATATACATTTTAAAAATTTCAAAAAGATTACATACCTTGCATTAAAAAGGCTCCTAGAGTAAAAATTTGGAGAGAATTAAAAACCTACATCTTGACATATTGCAGCAATATTTTAAAACATTGCAGGGAAATAAATTATTCTAGAAGTCTCCATAGAGGAAGAATAAATCACGGCAAAACAATATAGTCAGATTGATGCCAAATTTTTCAATACCAATGCTGGATATAAAAGAGAAACATAGAAATATTTTTAAATTATGAAGAAAAAGAAATTCTCTCTCACTTTTATTTCAAGCCAAATTATTATTTAAATATGTATGTAATCTGTTATAATAGCATAAAATACCTCAGAATGTTTACTACACAGTCTAAGAGGAAATATTGAGATTTAAAAAAAAGAAATCAATGAGTAGCGGATGCCATAACATATGGGAAATATATTTGAATAACTTACTTGGTAAAGATTACTGTGGTTTAATAATCCTATAATAGATAGCCAAAAACATTGAGATAATTTCAAAAGAACAAATCCTCCAAATAGTCCTGAGCCAGATTGAATGATGGACTTATTCACCAAATTTCTGAATAATTGGTATTTATAAATATAACATACTTTTTTCAATAACCTAGAGAAATATTTCAAGTGGACCTATCAATTTATCTTATAAATAAAAGTTTAGAATAAAACTTAATACATAGAGTAAAATAAAAGATGACAACTAATCTCTATTTTAAATATTGGTATAAATATTACATTGAAAATATTGAATATATTATTTTGAAATAGGAATAGCAAAAAGAATTTGTGACAGGAATGTAACTATAAAGCAATATTTGGTTATATAAAACTATAGTTCATTTAAATAGGCTAATTAAGGAAAAAATCTGAAGTGTCACTGGAAAGATAACTGATACAATTCTACTCATATTTGTTATTAAAAATAAAACATTTAAAGTAACTATAAAAATAGTTAAGTATTAGTTTATTATTTGAACTAGGAGCAAGGAGACTTCTAGTTGGGATAATGTAATTTCAGATATTTAAGGACCCCATCTGCACCAGACGTATAGCATAATGGTAAAATATAAAAAGAAGAAATGACTATTCATATGAGCCACAAGTAAAAGTTAAATATTTCTGTGGATGAAAAAAGATAAAATGAACTTAAATCTTCAAGTATGCAGGGATTCTGAAATGATACATGTGGCATTACCAGAATAAATATTGTTCAGTGAGGCAGTCTCTTTACTGAAAACTGAGGGCTGAGGAAGCTCATCTCCTTGAAAAGAGGTTGAAAAAAACAAGCTAAGTCTAACTAGAGCCTGAAGCTACACTGTAGTTATAATTATAAACCAGGGACGTCAAAGGAGCAGGCATCACCTAGCAACCAAGACTTGGGTCAAGCTGCCCTCTGGTTTCATGAGTTGATCAACATTGTACTCAGTATCACTGTGGGAAAAGTCTCAATAGCGAGCATAAGATCTAGCCCCAGACCACTATCCAACTTCAGGCAACTGTGAAAAATTGTTAAAGGGAAAAAATAAAAGGGTGGGGTGAAAGTATGGAGGAGGAAAAGGAGAACTACAATTTCCATTTAATATCAGCCTGCAACCTAAACTATTAAAAAACAAAAAGTGAACTAATGCTAAGACAGACAACCAACAATTTGAAGGTTAATTCACCCCAAGGAAAATGAAAACAATAGAATGTGCAAAAATAATTTTAAAATGTGTGTGCTTTAAATCCTGTAATGAATAAAGAACTTGGAATGCTGTAAATGAACAAGAATTTATGAAGCAAACATGGGTAGATATGAGATACCCAGGGGTTATTAAAATGAGAAAGACTGGAAATTTAAAAATATCTTAATTTCAAATAAAATGTCAATATATGGAATACTCTCAAGATAGCAGCAAGGATATTTGGTGAACTGAAAAATAGTAACACAAGAATTCACTAGAAGGTGGGGCACAGAAATAAAGCAGGATTTCTCATCAGAACTTTTGTCACTTAGGGCTAAATAATTATTTGTTGTGGGGAGTGTCCTGTGCATTGCAGAATTTTAGCAGCATCTATAACCTCTACCCACTAGATGCCCGTAGCACCCCCTCCCCAGTTTTGACAACCAAAACTGGATTGTCCAATGTCCAGGTGAGTAACTCTTGCCCAGTAAGAACCACTGAAATAAAGAGATAAAAGTATTCAAAAAGCAGTTAAAAGACATGAAATTGAGATGGGAAACCACAACAAAGTTTTAGAAGGTGCTCCACCAGAAGATTCTAGAAGAAATGGCAGAAGAGGAATATTGGCAGACATTTTCTGTAATTGAAGAAAACGTAAGCCCTTAGATTAAAATAGATTCCATCTAGAGAAGAATAAATACAAATAAATCTAAACTTCATACCAGACTAAACTATAGATCACTGAGTATACACAAATAATAGTAAATGTTATTAAAAAGCATAATGGATTTCCTAAAAAACTTTCAGGCATATAAAGAGTACAAAGTCACTACCTACTGGTCTTTTCTTTTTTTTCTTTTTTTTTTCTGGGATGGAGTCTCGCTCTGTTGCCCAGGCTGGAATGCAATGGTGCGATCTTGGCTCACTGCAAGCTCTGTCTCCTGAGTTCACACCATTCTTCTGCCTCAGCCTCCTGAGTAGCTGGGACTACAGGCTGCCGCCACCACGCCCGGCTAATTTTTCTTATTTTTAGTAGAGATGGGGTTTCATCGTGTTAGTGAGGATGGTCTTGATCTCCTGACCTTGTGAATTGCTCACCTTGGCCTCCCAAAGTGCTGGGATTACAGGCGTGAGCCACCACACCCAGCCCCTTCTGGTCTTTTCTAACACAAATACCAAAAAGAAAAATCAGAGAAAAAGAGGTAAGCAAAGATAGTGGTAAACTGTATTTATAAATATCACCAATGATATTAAAATAATTCATCTTGATCAATTTTGCATTTAGCATTCTGACAATAATAACAGAAATAAGGTTTTCAAGAGAATATGTAAAAGAAACAGTCTGAGAAACATTTTTTTTTTTTTTTTTTGAGACGGAGTCTCACTCTGTCACCTGGGCTGGAGTGCAGTGGCCCGATCTCAGATCACTGCAAGCTCCACCTCCCGGGTTCCCGCCATTCTCCTGCCTCAGCCTCCCGAGTAGCTGGGACTACAGGCGTCTGAGAAACATTTTAAGGAAAAGAATCAAAATATTGAATAGATTTTGTTGGAATAATTTAAGTGTGTATTTAAAATTGATAGAGAAACGAAATACTAAAAAATATAATTTTTGTCTTGAAACAAAAAAGAAATAAAATAAATATTATTAATAAAATAGATAATAGGGAAGTAGAAAGTGAAAGAGGTAGTAAAAAGAAAACACACCATAAAATGGTAAGAATAGTTTCAAAGTACTAGTTATCACACTAAATATTGTCCTAATCTATTGAAGGGCAAAGATTATCTGGATTAAATACATTAAACAGTAGTCAGCTTTGTACTTAATGGTCAACCACTAGCCGTGTTCTTCTAAAAGAGAAAAGGTTATCAATAGCAGAGCTACTATTTAATATTGTTTATATACTGTGATGTTTTTGAGGAAAAAAGGATAGCAATACTAGCATTACTATTTAATATTGTTTTGCAAGTTCTAGATAATGCATTAAAATCTATGAGATATATATGTGTGCTTAATAAACGGTAAGAACAATATTATCATATTAGTTGATAATATTTTTTATAGGAACTATATTTAAATCAAAAAACCCTAAAATCTTAGAACTAACAAAATCTATTGAATGCCCTAAAATTTTATTTATTTATTTATTTATTTTATATTTTACGTTCTAGGGTACATGTGCACAACGTGCAGGTTTGTTACATATGTATACATGTGCCATGTTCATGTGCTGCACCCATTAACTCGTCATGTCATTAACATGAGGTATATCTCCTATTGCTATCCCTCCCCCCTCCCCCCATCCCACAACAGGCTCGGTTGTGTGATGTTCCTCTTCCTGTGTCCAAGTGATCTCATGGTTCAATTCTCACCTATGAGTGAGAACATGCGGTGTTCGCTTTTTTGTCCTTGCGATAGTTTGCTGAGAATGATGGTTTCCAGCTTTATCCATGACCCTACAAAGGACATGAATTCATCCTTTTTTATGGCTGCATAATATTCCATGGTGTATATGTGCCACATTTTCTTAATTCAGTCTATCATTGATGGACATTTGGGTTGGTTCCAAGTCTTTGCCATTGTGAATAGTGCTGCAGTAATTGTTGTTGTTGTTTGTTTGTTTGTTTGTTTGTTTGTTTTATGTTTGAGACAGAATCTTGCTCTGTAACCCAGGCTGGAAAGTGCAGTGGCGCATTCTTGACTCACTGCAACCTCCGTCTCCTGGTTCAAGTGATTCTCCTACCTCAGCCTCCCAAGGAGCTGGGACTACAGGCGTGTGCCACCACGCCTGGCTAATTTTTGTATTTTTAGTAGAGACGGGCTTTCACTATGTTGGCCAAGTTGATCTCAAACTCCTGACCTCATGATCTGCCCGCCTCAGCCTCCCAAAGTGCTGGGATTACAGGTGTGAGTCACCACACCCGGCTACAAAGTTTTTAATGTATAAACCTATTCCTTATATTTGGTTTTTATCCTGAATTCCAACCTGTTACACTGTCCACACAAAAAAAGGTGGAAATAGATCCTCTCTCCCATTCTGCTAGGTTCCTTTTTACCCATCCTGTTTCATGATGAAAATTTGCAAACATGTAGAAAAGTTGAGAGAATTTCAGAAGGGACACCCATATGCCCACTAACTAGTCTCTACAATTAACATTTTGCTATACTTGTTTTTATCACACATGTATCTCTCCTTCCTTTTCTGAAAATGTATTTGAAAATAAGTTGTGACTTTACTACATGTTATGAATACTTCAGCATACATATCATTAGAATGCAACATTTATTTATGAGTTTTCTTCTTTTCAAGTAATATTTACATACGCTAAAGTACTCAAATCATGCGACCACTGGATTACCTGAGAAAACCAACCTACTATTAATAAACAAAACATGATGGTCACTCCAGAAAGTTCCTTCCCAATAAATCCTTACCCCCATTTCCACAGAAGCATTCATTGTTCTGATTGTTTTACACCATGAATTAATTTTGCTGATCTAGAAGTTTATACAGATAGAATCATAGTGTGTGTGTTAATGTGTAAGACTTCTTTCACTCTATATAAGGCTTTTGCAATTCATCCATGTTATTGTATATATCAGTAATTTATTCTTTTTATTGCTGTCTAATATCCCAGTGTAAAAATAAAGCATATTTTATTTATCCAGTCTCCTATTGCTGGGTATCTAGGCTGTTTCTTTTTGGGGGTTATTATAAATATGGCTCCAATAAATGATTTTGTACAAGCCTGTTTGTGGAAATATGTTTCTTTGGAATCACTAGGTCTTACATGAGAGGTTGATCCACTTTTTTAAGATGCTAAGGGAGCTTTCTCTAAAATTGCAGCATTTTCACTGCCATCAACAATATGTGAAAGTTCTGGTTGCCACAAGCCTTCATCAACATTTAACAGTATTTCTCTTTTGATTTTAGCTACTTTAGTGGATATTTGGTATCTCATTGGGGTTTCAATTTTAATTTTCCTAATATCTAATAATATTCAGTGCTTTTTCATGTGCTTATTGGTTAATTATAAATTAGCCTTTGTTGTGCATGTTCAAATCTTTTTTCCATTTTTTTCTTTTTATGATTGCCTTATAAACTTTATTATTTTTTGTTTCTGAAAATGTATGCTAGTTACCAGTCCTAAGTTAAGTGTGTAAACTTCAAGTATGTCTCAGTCTATAGCTTGCCTGTTCATTTACTTGATGTCTTTAGATGAACCAAAGTTGTTAATTTTTAAAAAATATAATTTATATGTATTTTTATTTCATTGATATTGTTTTCTATGGTTTTTAAAGAAACTTTTGTCTATTTGGAATCCACAAAAATATACTATTTATTAAAGCTTATAGTTTTAGCTAATATGTTGAGATCTCGAATCCATCTCAAATTAATGTTTGTACATGGTGTGAGATAGGGGTCAAAGTTTAGTTTTTAATTTGCATAGCTAGTTGTTCCAGGATCATTTGTTTAAAAGCTTTTCCTTTTCTTGTAAGATTGTTTTGTCCCTTTGGTGAATATCAAATGATCATGTAATGTGAATGTATTTCTAGGCTCTCTATTTTATTTCATTGATTTATTTGTTGATTCTTTGCCAGTGCTACACTGTTTTTATTATGGTGGCCTTATCGTAAGTGTTGAAATAAGGCTAAATAAAAGACTTTTGAGTTGTTAGGTAAAATACATACAGTATATAAAAAACATAATGAAGGAATCATGTTCATTTAATGTATTTCTTATAAATTAAAACTCATAGGGAAATAATATGAACTAAAGGCATTAACAGATAAATTAGAGAATGGTACATCAACTAATGTCATATATCATTCTGGCATTAAAATATCAGGCTTTAGAGAAAACTTACAGAGTTAGGAAAATGAAATAAGCAGGATTAAAAATGTATGGCTGATATAATCCTAACTTTCTCAAATAAGAAAATTTATACACAGAAAATAAAAGTTACTGTAAAAGAAATTATTTCAGGAATTTAACCATTACTTATTTGATATTGGCTACTTCTGGACAATAAGATGCAATATGAATTTTATCATCTACTTTATGTTTTTCTGTTTCTCTTGCATTTCATAATGAATATTTATTTTTATGATTAAAGATAAACATTTTTTAAAAGCTTAATTGGTGGCCAAGTGCAGTGGTTCATGCCTGTAATCTCAGCACTTTGAGAGGCTGAGGTGGGTGGATCACGAGGTCAGGAGATCGAGACCGTCCTGACCAACATGGTGAAACCCCCATCTCTACTAAATATACAAAAATTATCTGGGCGTGGTGGCACATGCCTGTAATCCCAGCTACTTGGGAGGCTGAGGCAGGAGAATTGCTTGAACCAGGGAGGTTGCAGTGAGCTGAGATGGTGCCAGTGTACTCCAGCCTGGGCGACAGGGTGAGACTCCGTCTCAAAAAATAAGTCTAATTGTTTAAGTACAGTAAGAACACCATCTTAGTTCAGGTTGCTATAAGAAATTATCATAGACCAGATGGGTATAAATGATAGAAATTTATTTCTCACAGTTTTGCAGTGTGAAAGTCCAAGGTTATGGTACTGGCATGGTCAGGTTCTGGTAAGGGCTCTTTTAACACATTGGAGACTGATGAGTTATCCTAGCCTCGCGTGGTGGAAGGAACCAGCTAGCTCTCTGGCCTCTTCCTATTAAGGGACTAATGCGATTCATGAGGGCTCCAGCCTCATGTCCTGGTTATCTCCCAACAGCTCCCCATCCAAATATCATCATAATGAGATGAGGGTTTCAACATACAAATTTTGGAGGCACACTAACATTCACTATATTGTAAACATATGTCCTCAGAAAATCTCTGAAAACAGAGCAAGTCATCACTTATGCATGAAGGAATAGAGGTGTACCAGAAAGAGAAAGGCTCTGCACTAGAAAGCTAAGCAAGGGAGAGCACAATTTGACATGCAGGATCTTGCCTCTTTATCTTGGCTATTTCTGCTGTTCAAGACTGCATCTTTGGATAACTTCCAAACAACCAGACCATTCCACTAAGCTGGATGATCCCATAAGACAACAGAGTTAGCAGTTCTTCACACTCCCTGCTATTCTATGCATCTGCACAGAAAAGCAGAAGCCAATGACATCCTGAACCTATACATTCGTTTCATCTTAATGTAAGAATTTTAGTGCCCTTTGAACCAGTGGCATACAGTCAGAGTATGTATGTTTATTTGGTGCTGACTGTGTATCAGTTACATTGCAAGATCTTTGGGGGTTCACAGATGAAGGTGGCATGAGTAGAATCAGCATCCACTGTAGCTGCTTCCAGGATAACCAGGGCAAGGTGCCCCAGCAGGCCCTGGAGCTGTTTCCAGTGTGCCAGGCCTGCTCTAGGAGTATCAGTCCATTGGCTGAATCTGAAACTTTAGCGGCTTCCTAATGCCAAGAATAATGTAGCATTGTGTATGCCACTGGAGAGTGTAAGAAACAACATTTAATTCAGTTATAAATTATTCTGGCAATAAGCATTCGCTTATAATGACCTGTAAACAAAGCAAACTTTTTTTTTTTTCTCAACCTTGTTTTTTATTTATTTATTTTTCAGTCGTTAACATGGTACCTTGGTTAGATAACCCAGATTCAGTCAGGTTGGTGACCTGGGCATATAATTGGGAGAACTGAAGATGCATGATTGTGATGGTTAATATTGAATGTCAACTTGATTGGATTGAAGGATACAAAGTACTAATCCTGGGTGTGTCTGTCAGGGTGTTGCCAAAGGAGATTAACATTTGAGTCAGTGGCCGGCAAAGGCAGACCCACTCTTAATCTGAGTGGACATAATCTAATTGGCTGCCAGTACAACTAGAATATAAATAGGCAGAAGAATGTGAAAAGAGAGACTGGCCTAGCCTCTGAGCCTGCATCTTTCTCCCATGCTGGATGCTTCTTGCCCTCAAACATCTGACTCCAAGTTCTTCAGTTTTGGAACTCGGACTGGCTCTCCTTGCTCCTCAGCCTGCAGATGGCCTATTGTGGGACCCTGTGATCATGTGAGTTAATTATATATATATATATATATATATATACACATACACATTACATTAATTCTGTCCCTGTAGAGAACCCTGACTAATACAATGATTAAATACATAATTGATTTCTTTAGAACTGGGCTAATTTTGATCAGGTTTTTTTTGTGTTTTAAAAATCCGATTAACACACACTAATAGCTACTTGGGAGGCTGAAGCAGGAGGATTGTTTGAGCCAGGAGTTCAAGGCTTCAGTGAGCTATAATTGCTCCACTGTACTCCAGCTTTGGTGACAGAGCAAGACCCTTTCTCTAAATAAATAAAATAAATAAAAATATATGTGATTATTATGCATTGCATTCCTATATCAAAACATCTCAATAAATATGTACACCTACCATGTCCCCACAAAAATAAAAAATTTAAAAATTTAAGAAATTCAATTAACACATCTGTTTTATAAATATAAGCATGGACAAAAGCTATAAAAATAAGTAAACATTCTGGAGAGTCGTGCACAAAGGTAGTCATTCACATGGGATCAGGAAAAAAATTCCAATTTATCTAACTTCCTCTCACCACGTGGAAGGTGCTAAACCATAGTCAGAACTCTGGGCTATGAAGAAAAAACTGATTTCAGTTTTCAAATTCAATAGAAGAAAAATAATTTGATCTTAATTTTAGTGACCGGATGAAAATAAGATAACACAAAATACAAAATACGAGTGAGGTCTCATTTATAATTTGACAGACAACCTGTAGGGAAACATATTGCTCCTTTTGATTCTCAAACGCAAAAAAGGATATATTGGGCGCCTTGGGTTGGTCAAATTACCTCATGCAAAGTGTCACATATTAAGCCGCAGTGGTTTGAACACTAAGGCTGCACTCACCATGTGAAGAACCTGGAAGTATCTTCTTTGGAATGTTCATGTGCCCACACGGTTCCGGGTACTGTCAAAATCAAAAGGAGTAACCTTCAACGCTGACATTCTTTTATATTTTCATCTTCTTTTTGCACTGGGGTGGACTTGTTCATTCCTCTTCCACCCCCAGCCAGAGTGAAGCTCTCCCAGTTTTGCAGACAGAGTCTCTCTCCCACTTGGTCATACCATCTGTTTCCACATTGCAGTTTACTCTACATGAATACCAGGTAGCAGACGGGATTTTGCCCAATAGCAAGTACAGCAAAAAGTCTTTCACAGGCTCCTCACAATCTGTGAACATATGATCAGTCTAGGATAACACATTGTACTAAAAATATACCAGAGAAGTGTTCATGTGGTAATAAACAAGGAACCTGAATCAAGGAGGAAACATGCCATGAGCTTCTGAAGTGTATACTTCTCTGTGTACCAGAATGATGACGGTCTGTCAATGGGAGATGACTGGATCAACTAATGTTTGTTTCTTTATTGCAAGTGTTAATGTACGTTTAACAGTGTGGGCATAGTGTGTTTGGTCTAAAACCCAAACTGTGAGTTAAATGAGAGGGAGTCTACAAGTATTTGTCATGAGGTGGTTGATTTGATAAAGAGAAATATATGTAATTTCCATGATAATTTCTGAAACTGCACAGTGACATGATAAAGAATATCTCATCAAGTCTGAGAGTGCAAATTTAAAATTCAAAGGACTGTGTCCTATATTTTATGCTGCATCATTCATTCCTTATTAACTATCTCATAATTTTAATAGAACTTGACAATACTCCCTAAATGTTAGATATATATATATTATAGAGAACTTATAAAGACTGATTGTCAGTTTATGCAGAAAAGACTTGTGCAGATTTTTAATATCTCATTTTATTGCTGGATTCTGGAACCTGATTTTCTGAGCTTCGAATTTTTAACTTGCTTTAATTTATCTGTTAGTCATAATACAGTTTTATTATTTAGCTAAGTTGAACTTTATCTCACATTGTACCTGTTCCTCACCTCTCTTATTTTCATTTATATTTGCTAGGGGAGGATAGGAATGGGAAGTCAGATGTCTTCTTAGATTGGGCAAATGATTATGTCTAGAATTGAATTGCACAATATAGATGTGGGTCTAAATTCTGCATCTGCATTTGGTACAACCATTTTGATTCTCACACTAGTCATAAAGGTTTAGAACTCCAGATGGTATCTGCTTCCCTTGGTGCTTGAAAGCAATGGGATGTAGTAGCAGTAACAACACACTAAACATCAGAAGGCTGGTGTTCATACATGGGCCTTCCCTTCAGTGACTGTGTGGCTTTGAATCACTGATTTAAAGTCTATATGCCTCATCTATAAAGTTTGGAAAATAGTATATAGGCCACTGTGCTATGCTCCAATAAAATGCCTGGTCCATAACATCTCTTTTCTGTATCTGTATAATCAGTCGACACAAATAGCATATTCCTTACTGTCTTCCAGTTCACTGTTTTACGTATGGATCTAAGAGAGTATGATGAGTTCATGGTTCCAGAGGCCTAATTAAATTTAGCCTCATTTAGTAGCTGGGTGATGAGAACCTATCACTTGCATTGTTGTGAGGA
This sequence comes from Trachypithecus francoisi, assembly GCF_009764315.1. Lineage (NCBI taxonomy): Eukaryota > Metazoa > Chordata > Mammalia > Primates > Cercopithecidae > Trachypithecus > Trachypithecus francoisi. The sequence goes on from NW_022681458.1 coordinate 14,769,861, forward strand.
TTAAACATATATTAAAATAGTATCAAACACATAATAAGTGGCTCATTAAGATTGTTTTTACCATGTATGAACAACGATTTGGAAGTATTGCTTCTGCAGGACTGGTCACTTTGTTTCTTCAGATCTTCCTCAAGCATTGATTGTGCAAAAAGAAACTTTTCTCTAGCTGTCATGGGTAGAGATTTCAACCAGTCCTCTATTGTCTCTGCATGCTGCTCACATATCCATTCCATCACATTTCATTGTGAATATCAATTGTCAGGTCTGTTTTCTCCATTGGACTTTAAACTACTCAAAGACAAGGGCATACATATTCTTTTATTTCTCTCAGCGTCATTGGGTCCAAGTTTTGCTGGCAAACAAATACCTGATAAATGTTAGTTTGATATAATTGTGATTGAATGGAAGAAATTGATTTATTTATTCTTTTATGTTTCTCCTGTAAAAGTATGTTCTTAATCTGTGATCCATGGATGTGCCTGGGCTGGTGGGTGTTTGTGAGCCATCTCACATTGTTTGCCAAATTTGTTACCTTATACATTTGTCTAGGAAAAGGGTCCAAAGTTTCATCAGCTTCCTGGGGCAGCCTGTGGTCTTGAACAGAGTAGGAACCATTGATAGAGAAGTTCCTTATATTCTTTCTAAGAACATCATTGTCTAAAAATCATGAAGCCTTTAGAATAATAGTTGGCTCAGATTACTTTGACATTTGCCTTAGACATTTGCCACTTTCTGTACTTTCTTCTTCAGTTTAATTCAATGTCTGCTGCCTTAAAAAATGCAAGCAGTTGCTGTGAAAATTATGTATGCAATATCTGTCCATGAGAATGCAATATGGTCAATCAGATTCCTTTAACAAGTGATTTGCTTCTCATGTCAGCATATTGCCACATCTTGAAAATTGAGTGATAATCAATCATTATTATATCTGGAAGATAAAATTGACTGCAGCCCATGAAGCACAGGTGTCACCTAAGGTTTCCCCTGTCCCCTACCCTGCCTACTGAGAAAGAAGTAGCAAAGAGAGGCAAATAACAAAGCAGAAGTTTGACTGATTTCTAGCATATGCAATATTTAAATTATGTCTTATTTAAATACAATTAGCCTTCAAAAAGCTACCCAAACTGTAGAAAAAAATGAGAAATATTTGGATCTGTTAACCAATGAGTAATTGTAAGATTTCTATCAATTATGTTGTAGCCACTAGAATGAAATCTGAGTTGATGTAACAAGGAGACCCAAAGATGATGGTTCAGCCAAACAAAAGTTTATTTTGTGTCTCTTCATGGCACAGAGCAGGAAGGTGGCTTCTATTTCAGGAAGCCATGCCTTGGACAGAAAGGCAGTTCTGTCATCTCCAGTGTAGCTTCCAAGGGAACTCTCTTGTTCTCATTCTCAGCGAGCAGAAAGACAAGTGAGGAGTGGTTTCAGAGCAAGTGTTTTCTAAGCAAGTAAGGCAGAAGCTGAACATTTTACTTCTGTTCATATCCCATTGATGAGAATTTAGTGGCATGGCCACACCTCGCTACCAAGAGGCAGGAAGAAATAGTGTACCTGAGCAACTGAGCACCCAGATATACACTATTACTCTGGAAAAAGCAGAACAGATTTTAGTCGGACAAATAAAAGTCTATGTTGAACATACAGACTTAGAATTTAGATACATGCATCAAAAACGAGTTCTTCTTACCTCTTCCTTCTGGAAGGAACAGTACTCATTCCATTTTGAATGCTGTGACCAAAAGTATTCATCTTTTGGTCCAAACTCAAAATGGTTTTGCTGTCCCAGAAGAATGTGAAAGACAAAAAGGAAAAGAGCCTAGGTTTGGGCTTCAGCAGGACAGACAAAAAAGAATGGTCAGGATGCAGAGATAAGAAAGCTCCATTTGACAAGATAGAGGATCCAGAAAGATCCAGGTATGAGGTAATAGAGAGGATAAGAGAGGGCTCTGATGACAGGTAGTAGAGATAAAGGCATGGAGCTTCATGTACATATCTCTGTAGTTCCCGCAAAATCTGTGAAGAGCAGGCAGGGAGCTGGTCATGGGAACCAGAGCAACAGGTAGAAAGTTCTGGAAGAAAATGCCTGTCTGCTAGAACCCTGACATGCAAGAATAAAGAAAAGGTCTATTCACTGGAATCAAGATGAAAAGAATGACTTAGCTACAAAAGAGATGAATAAAGAGTGGCTCAGCTAAACACATAGATTGTCGTTATTTATTATTTTTAGAAGTTTAATAAGGTCCCACGGACTAGAGTAAGTTAAACCTGTAGGTGTCGTTGAAATAAACCCAGGTGTGGTTTTGAGGTTCTAGGAGTACCCAAGGAGTTAAACCATCTTAGTTTCTTGAATATAATGGAATGAAACTCCTAGTCATCTTATCTCCTTAAATAAAACTGAATAAAACTCTAATCTCAGGATTATTTTGAAGAATGAACAGCTGCTTTTTAGATAGGAAGTCAAAGAGTAGATAAATTAGAAAAAGAATCAAAGTCAAAAAGATTTCTAAGGAGAAAGAAGAAAATGACAGTTAAGTGATTAGAACCCTGTTCTAAAAATCAGTGAGGGGTACAGAGTGTCACTTGGGGAAGATGAAAAAGTTCTGGCAATGGTTTGTAGTAATGGTTGCACAAAATATATATGTATTTAATGCCACTGAATTGTATGCCTAAAAATGGTGAAAATACCCAGGCATGGTGGCTCATACCTGTAATCCCAAAACTTTGGGAGGCCAGTGCGGGTAGATCATCTGAGGTCAGGAGTTTGAGACCAGCCTGGTCAACATGGGTTCATGGTTCCAGAAGCCTGAATAAATCTCTACTAAAAAAATACAAAATTATCTGGGTGTGGTGGCACATGCCTGTAATAACATCTACACAGGAGGCTAAGACAGGAGAATTACTTGAACCCAGGAGGCAGTGATTGCAGTGAGCCAAGATTATGCCATTGCACTCCAGCCTGGGTGAAAAGAGCAGAACTCCACCTCAAAAAAAAAAAAAAAAAAAAGTAAAATTAAAATGGTAAATGTTGTTGTCTCTTTTACTAGAATAAAAACGTTTCAAAATTAAGAATTGAAAAAATAATGAAATGAATAGAATGTAAAGCAATTATGGTATTTTAAAAATTTGTGGAGGCATGCCTAAGATGGCCGAATAGAAACAGCTCCAGCCTCCGGCTCCCAGCGTGAGTGACACAGAAGATGGGTGAATTCAGCATTTTCAACTGAGGTACCGGGTTCATCTCACTGGGGGGTGCCGGACAATCGGTGCTGGTCAGCTGATGCAGCCCGACCAGTGAGAGCCGAAGCAGGGCGAGGCATCACCTCACCTGGGAAGTGCTAGGAGGAAGGGAATCACTTTTCCTAGCTAAGGGAAACTGAGACACACAACACTTGGAAAATCAGGTAACTCCCACCCTAATACTGCACTTTACCAAGGGTCTTAGCAAATGGCACACCAGGAGATTATATCCCACACCTGGCCTGGAGGGTCCCATGCCCACGGAGCCTCCCTCATTGCTAGCACAGCAGTCTGAGATCTAACTGCAAGGCAGCAGTGAGGCTGGGGGAGGGGCGCCCACCATTGCTGAGGCTTAAGTAGGTAAACAAAGCCATCGGGAAGCTCAAATTGGGTGGAGCCCACCACAGCTTAAGGAGGCCGGCCTGCCTCTGTAGACTCCTCCTCTGAGGACAGGGCATAGCTAAACAAAAAGCAGCAGAAACCTCGGCAGAGGTAAATGCCCCTGTCTGACAGCTTTGAAGAGAGGAGTGGATCTCCCAGCATGGAGGTTGAGATCTGAGATCTGATCTCAGAAGAACTGATAGAGATGAAAAGCATAACACGAGAAATACGTGACAAACGCACAAGCTTCAGTAATTGGCTCGATCAACTGGAAGAAAGAGTATCAGTGATTGAAGATCAAATGAATGAAATGAAGTGAGAAGAGAAGTGTGGAGAAAGAAGAGTAAAAAGAAATGAACAAAGCCTCCAAGAAGTATGGGATTATGTGAAAAGACCAAATCTACGTCTGATTGGTGTGCCTGAAAGTGATGGGGAAAATGGAACCAAGTTGGAAAACACTCTGCAGGATATCATCCAGGAGAACTTCCCCAACCTAGTAAGGCAGGCCAACATCCAAATTCAGGAAATACAGAGAATGCCACAAAGATACTCCTCGAGAAGGGCAACTCTAAGACACATAATTGTCAGATTCACCAAAGTTGAAATGAAGGAAAAATTGTTAAGGGCAGCCAGAGAGAAAGGTTGGGTTACACACAAAGGGAAGCCCATCAGACTAACAGCAGATCTCTCCGCAGAAACTCTCCAAGCCAGAAGAGAGTGGGGGCCAATTTTCAACACTCTTAAAGAAAAGAATTTTAAACCCAGAATTTCATATCCAGCCAAACTAAGTTTCATAAGTGAAGGAGAAATAAAATCCTTTACAGACAAGCAAATGCTTAGAGATTTTGTCACCACCAGGCCTGTCCTACAAGAGATCCTGAAGGAAGCACTAAACATGGAAAGGAACAACCAGTACCAGCCTTTGCAAAAACATGTCAAAATGTAAAGTCCATTGATGCTAGGAAGAAACTGCATCAACTAGCGAGCAAAATAACCAGTTAATATCATAATGACAGGATCAAGTTCACACATAACAATATTAACCTTAAATGTAAATGGACTAAATGGTCCAATTAAAAGACACAGACTGGCAAATTGGATAAAGAGTCAAGACCCATCAGTTTGCTATATTCAGGAGACCCATCTCACATGCAGAGACATACATAGGCTCAAAACAAAGGATGGAAGAAGATCTACCAAGCAAATGGACAACAAAAAAAGCAGGGGTTGCAATCCTAGTCTCTGATAAAACAGACTTTAAACCATCAAAGATCAAAAGAGACAAAGAAGGCCATTACATAATGGTAAAGGGATCAATTCATCAGGAAGAGCTAACTATCCAAAATATATATGCACCCAATACAGGAGCACCCAGATTCATAAAGCAAGTCCTTAGAGACTTACAAAGAGACTTAGACTCCCATACAATAATAACGGGAGACTTTAACACCCCACTGTCAACATTAGACAGATCAGTGAGACAGAAAGATAACAAGGATATCCAGGAATTGAATTCAACTCTGCAGCAAGCAGACCTAATAGACATCTACAGAACTCTCCACCCCAAATCAACAGAATATACATTCTTCTCAGCACCACATTGCACTTATTCTAAAATTGACCACATAGTTGGAAGTAAAGCACTCCTCAGCAAATGTAAAAGAACAGAAATTATAACAAACTGTCTCTCAGACCACAGTGCAATTGAGCTAGAACTCAGGACTAAGAAACTCAATCAAAACCACTCAACTACATGGAAACTGAACAACCTGCTCCTGAATGACTACTGGGTACATAACGAAATGAAGGCAGAAATAAAGATGTTCTTTGAAACCAGTGAGAGCAAAGATACAACATACCAGAATCTCTGGGACACAGTTAAAGCAGTGTGTAGAGGGAAATTTATAGCACTAAATGCCCACAAGAGAAAGCAGAAAATATCTAAAATTGACACCCTAACATCACAATTAAAAGAACGAGAGAAGCAAGAGCAAACACATTCAAAAGTTAGCAGAAGGCAAGAAATGACTAAGATCAGAGCAAAACTGAAGGAGATAGAGACACAAAAAACCCTCCAAAAAATCAATGAATCCAGGAGCTCGTTTTTTGAAAAGATCAACAAAATTGATAGACCGCAAGCAAGACTAATAAGGAAGAAAAGAGAGAAGAATTAAATAGATGCAATAGAAAATGATAAAGGGATATCACCACCGACCCCACAGAAATACAAACTACCATCAGAGAATACTATAATCACCTCTACACAAATAAACTAGAAAACCTAGAAGAAATGAATAATTTCCTGGACACTTACACTCTCCCAAGACTAAATCAGGAAGAAGTTGAATCCCTAAATAGACCAACAGCAGGCTCTGAAATTGAGGCAATAATTAATAGCCTACCAACCAAAAAAAGTCCAGAACCAGATGGATTCACAGCTGAACTCTACCAGAGGTACAAGGAGGAACTGGTACCATTCCTTCTGAAACTATTCCCATCAATAGAAAAAGAGGGAATCCTCCCTAACTCATTTTACGAGGCCAACATCATCATGATACCAAAGCCTGACAGAGATACAACAAAAAAAGAGAATTTTAGACCAATATCCCTGATGAACGTTGATGCAAAAATCCTCAATAAAATACTGGCAAACTGAATCCAGGAGCACATCAAAAAGCTTATCTACCATGATCAAGTGGGCTTCATTCCTGGGATGCAAGGTTGGTTCAACATACACAAATCAATAAATGTAATCCAGCATATAAACAGAACCAAAGACAAAAACCACATGATTATCTCAACAGATACAGAAAAGACCTTTCACAAAATTCCACAGCCCTTCATGCTAAAAGCTCTCAATAAATTCGGTACTGATGGAAAGTATCTCAAAATAATAAGAGCTATTTATGACAAACCCGCAGCCAATATCATACTGAATGGGCAAAAACGGGAAGCATTCCCTTTGAAAACTGGCACAAGACAGGGATGCCCTTTCTCACCACTCCTATTCAACATAGTGTTGGAAGTTCTGGCTAGGGCAATCAGGCAAGAGAAAGAAGTAAAGGGTATTCAGTTAGGAAAAGAAGAAAAGTCAAACTGTCCCTGTTTGCAGATGATATGATTGTGTATTTAGAAAACCCCATTGTCTCAGCCCAAAATGTCCTTAAGCTGATAAGAAACTTCAGCAAAGTCTCAGGATACAAAATTAATGTGCAAAAATCACAAGCATTCTTATACACCAGTAACAGACAAACAGAGAGTCAAATCATGAATGAACTCCCATTCACAATAGCTTCAAAGAGAATAAAATACTTAGGAATCCAACTTAGAAGGAATGTAAAGGACGTCTTCAAGGAGAACTACAAACCACTGCTCAGTGAAATAAAAGAGGACACAAACAAATGGAAGAACATACCATGCTCATGGATAGGAAGAATGAATATTGTGAAAATGGCCATACTGCCCAAGGTAATTTATAGATTCAATGCCATCCCCATCAAGCTACCAATTAGTTTCTTCACAGAATTGGAAAAAACTTCTTTAAAGTTCATATGGAACCTAAAAAGACCCCACATTGCCAAGACAATCCTAAGCCAAAAGAACAAAGCTGGAGGCATCATGCTACCTGACTTCAAACTATACTACAAGGCTACAGTAACCAAAACAGCATGGTACTGGTACCAAAACAGAGATATAGACCAATGGAACAGAACAGAGCCCTCAGAAAGGATACCACACATCTACAGCCATCTGATCTTTGACAAACCTGACAATAACAAGAAATGAGGAAAGGATTCCCTATTTAAAAAATGGTGCTGGGAAAATTGGCTAGCCATAAGCAAAAAGCTGAAACTGAATCCTTTCCTTATTCCTTATATGAAAATTAATTCAAGATAGATTAGAGACTTAAATGTTAGACCTAAAACCATAAAAACTCTAGAAGAAAACCTAGGTAATACCATTCAGGACATAGGCATGGGCAAGGACTTCATGTCTAAAACACCAAAAGCAACAGCAACAAAAGCCAAAATTGACAAATGGTATCTAATTAAACTAAAGAGCTTCTGCACAGCAAAAGAAACTACCATCAGAGTGAACAGGCAACCTACAGAAAGGGAGAAAATTTTTGCAATCTACTCATCTGACAAAGGGCTAATATCCAGAACCTCTAAAGAACTCAATCAAATTTACAAGAGGAAAACAAACAACCCCATCAAAAAGTGGGCAAAGGATATGAACAGACACTTCTCAAAAGAAGACATTCATACAGCCAACAGACACATGAAAAGATGCTCATCATCACTCACCATCAGAGAAATGCAAATCAAAACCACAATGAGATACCATCTCACACCAGTTAGAATGGCAATCATTAAAAAGTCAGGAAACAACAGGTGCTGGAGAGGATGTGGAGAAATAGGAACACTTTGACACTGTTGGTGGGACTGTTCAACCATTCTGGAAACTAGTTCAACCATTGTGGAAAACAGTGTAGTGATTCCTCAAGGATCTAAAACTAGAAATACCATTTGACTCAGCCATCCCATTACCGGGGATATACCCAAAGTATTATAAGTCATGCTGCTATAAAGACACATGCACATGTATGTTTATTGCAGCACTATTCACAATAGAAAGACTTGGAATCAACCCAAATGTGCATCAGTGACAGACTGGATTAAGAAAATGTGGCACATATACACCATGGAATACTATGCAGCCATAAAAAAGGATGAGTTCATGTCCTTTGTAGGGACATGCATGCAGCTGGAAACCATCATTCTCAGCAAACTATCACAAGAACAGAAAACCAAATACTGCATGTTCTCGCTCATAGGTGGGAATTGAACAATGAGATCACTTGGACACAGGAAGGGGAACATCACACACGAGGTCCTATTGTGGGGAGGGGATAGTAGGGAAGGCTAGCCTTAGGAGATACACCTAATGTAAATGACAAGTTCATGGGTGTGGCACACCAACATGACACATGTATACATATGTAACAAACCTTCATGTTGTGCACATGTACCCTAGAACTTAAAGTATAAAAAAAAAAAAGGCACTAGGAAAAAAAAAATTGCATATGTCAATTATTAAGTTAAAATAATACAGTTTTCAGTGGGCCTATATGTTGAATATGAATATTTTACCATTTTCTCCTGTCTTAGACCCTTTACGGGATCTTGAAATTTTCATTGTTAAAGTTAAGGTAAAGAAAAAGAAAAAGTAATTATGAAGAAAAAATACATAAATTTAATTAAAGAAAATAAATACGTGATACTGTGACATACAGGAGAGCAATAGGAAAACCCAGCCTCACCTACATGTTCCAGAAGAGCCTCTGATCTGTGCAGGTGCCTGAACCGGCCGCCCTGACCACCCACTACTTTCTACCAGGCAGGCTCTTTCCTCAGCTCTATTTTGGAATAGAATTAGATGTCTAGACACCTTCTTATATTCCTGTTATCAAAACAAGTTGAGAGATGTTTATGTATTTTTAAATGCTAGAGACTACAGATGGAGAGCCTTGTCTGCCCATACCTGTGGTCAGTGGGCAACCTGGAACATGGCCCCTCATCACTGCTCCCTGCTACTCATATCCTTGTGTACTGATCTTCCTTTGAGCATGAATTGGACCTGTGACTTGCTCCAAATGAAAACAATGCAGCAATATTGATGACATCGTCAACCTTAAATGATGAGATTTGGGAAATATGACTAAGAATAATGTTTATTTGAGTGCAGAGCTTAAGAGTAGCCATCTGGGAAACACAGATTCCAAAAGAATGGGTCAGCATTCCAAGGTGGGAAAAGTAAGGTTTCATTTATATAGGCGAAGACAGAGAAGGTTAACAAGGTTGCAGCATTTTTCAAAAAAGGTTAGCATATGTGTTATAGTGATTTGATTGGTACATTTGGAGGAAAATTCCCTTACCTTTCTGTGGGGAGGGGTAATGGTTTTGATGGGTCTTATCTCTGGTGCCGTTCAGCCTTTCCTAATCATTTACAGGGCAAGAATGAGGAAGAGATACGATCTATAATCAGAAAAGCAGAACTTGCAGCTGCATGCTTTGTGACTTAGGCCACATAGCCACATTCCTCTCCAGGCTTAAAATAATTTAAAGTTACAACAGCTTTAAGTTTGAATTATTTAATTTCACAAGATGAAGCTAACAAGATTAGGCTACAAAATATGGTGAGTTCTACCTTGAGTTTCCTTTCTCAGTCTCTCGATGGCTCATTAGAGTGGAAGCCAGCTGCCAAGTTGTGAGTTTCCCAATGCAAAGGCCTAAGTGGTCAGGCGCCCGAATCTACCACCAAACAACTGCCAGTGAGGAAGTGAGGCCTGCAAATGGCCAGGAAAGTGAACTTGTAAGTGGATCCTCCCTACAGTGTCTGTTGATATCTATGAAAGACCGTGAGCCACAGGTATCCAGTTGAGCCACATCAATACTCTTGACTCATAGAAAACATGAGATACAAAGCGTTTATTGTTTTAAGTCATGACATTTTGGGAAATTATTTTTCACAGCAACAAACAAAAAGTAGACACCTGGGTAGTGCATAACAGTGATTCCTAAGCAGAGGAGGATGAGGAACACCTTGCTTCTCAAAACAGTGCTAAGCAAAGATGGCTGGCAGTTCACCAAAAAATCCATGGTGACCTTCTGCAGTGTAGAATTGTTGCCAGAAGCAGCTGCCAGGACAGAGACTAGGATTTCCAGCTCCACCTCCACCTCTTCATTATTATTATTTTTTAAGATGAGATCTCACTCTGTTGCTCAGGCTAGATTGCAGTGGCATGGTTATAGCTCACTGCAGCCTCAAACTCCTATGCTCAAGTGATCCTTTAGCCTAGCCTCCTGAAGAGCTGGGACTCCAGGCATGCGCCACCATGCCCAGCTAATTTTCAAAAATTGTTTTGTAGAAATGGGATCTTGCTATATGGCCCAGACTGGTCTCAAATTCCTGGCGTCAAGCCATCCTCCTGCCTTAGCCTCCCAAAGTGCTGGGATTACAGGCGTGAACCACTGTGTCCGGCCCATCTATTCACTTTGAGGTGCCATGTGACTGGTTTTCACTTACAAGAACATGTGTGGGAGTGATTGTGGTATTTGCAGGCCTAGGGGTTAAGCCATGGATGGGCCAGCCCTGCCTTCTCTCTTTCTTTCTATGCCATGCTGGGTCCTGAATGACCAGAAAGAACAGTCCTGACTCACTCATAGAGGACAGGAGCATTTGCTCTGAACTATTGTGAACAGAACATCTATTCTGGGCAAGAAATTAACTTTTCATGAGTTAAGCCAGTGAAATATTGGGGGTTGGGTGTTTAGTTACAGCAGCTCTAAACAATACAGAAATACAGGAGCATAGCTTGAAACACTGAGATGAGACACTCCTCATGGAGAGTTAGTGCACACATACTTAGTAATGTCTAGATGCCAAAGTCATAAGTTTTTATATTTCAGAGCAAAGTCTTGCAGGTAGCTGTGGTCTCTAGGGCAAGGCATAGGGAGAAGATAATATGATATGGATTAGGACTGGTCATATCCAGTATGATCACACGAAGGAGGGAGAGGAGAAATGAAAAGCTTTGTGTGTTTCTTTTTTTTCCATCTCTATTTCCTTACTACAAAACTCTTGTTAAGTATAGTAAATTGTAGGTGGTTTAGTATTTGAAACTAACTCACAGAAGACCAAAAGGAGAGAGAGGAGAGAGAAGTGGCAGGAAGAGAGAGAGAGAGAGGAGAGAGAGAGAGAGAGAGAGAGAGAGAGAGAGAGATATTTTGTAGGGCGAAAGAAAAGTGAAGAAATGGAAAAGGAAAATGGAGGAAAGATCATACAGTTTGAGTAAATATTCTTCTCTTTTAGCAAGATTGAACATCTTATAAACTGTTTCTAGAAAACTGTAATTGAAGTTCTTAAATTGGGGTTCAAAAAAGGAGATCTGAGAATCTCAAGATTTTCTACCAAATGTTGATATTTACACACACAGATTTTTTTTTTTTTTCTGGAATTGGTGATCCCCCTCCCCCAAGCTTAAGAACCATTTCTCTAAAGTGACTTTGGCCATATTATTTAGGACATTTTGATTTAATCTTATTCTTGCCAATTTTTTTTTTTTTTGCCTCCTTAGAAGTTATTACCAAAGGAAAATTTTATAAAAGCCATATGAAGAATGTGCATTTAAAAGCAGGTTGTATGTGTTTGAACAATGCTTGTTCTGTCTGCCTCTACATTGCTTTCTTAGACTATAGACAGAAACCATGCTTTTTCCCCAGAAAAATTCCTTTATCAGAATACCTAAAACCAGGTTCCTTGCAGGATAGAGCATAATAAATGCTATTGGTTCCTGCTGATGAAGTGTCTAACCCAGTTCACTCAGAAGTCAATGAAAATACTGAAAATAAAACTTGTATTTTCTATTTCACTGCCTAGTTAATAAATGTTGACATGCATAATTATTTTAGATGTAGGAAGACAAAACAATAAATAAGAGGAAAATACTGATAAGTTGTTATTGATTTAAATAAGGGAGCTGGTCTCGTGTGATGGATGTATTGCACATAGAAGCAAGAGGCAAATGTGATGGTCCTTTTATTCTTGCATACTGTGGCTTATTTAAATGGAAGTTAATGGTAGAGTATTAAGTCTTGTCTCCTGTGCATGTCATGTTTTAATGGTGCTATTTATTTCTTTTCTTTCTTTCTCTTTTTTTTATTTTTTATTTTTTTTTTGAGACAGGGTCTTACTGAGTTACCCAGGCTGGAGTGCAGTGGGGCAATCTTGGCTCACTGCAACCTCTGCCTTTCAGGTTCAAGCTATCCTCCCATCTCAGCTTCCACGCTCAGCTAATTTTTTGATAGAGAAAGGTTTTCACCATATTGACTAGGCTAGTCTCAAACCCCTGACCTCAGGTGATCAGTCTTCCTCGGCCGCCCGAAGTGCTGGGGTTACAGGCGTGAACCACTGCACCCTGCCTAATGGTGCTATTTCTTTCTTTCTTTTTTTTTTTGAGACAGAGTCTCGCTCTGTCACCCAGGCTGGAGTGCAGTGGCACCATCTCGGCTCCTTGCAAGCTCCGCCTCCCGGGATCACGCCATTCTCCTGCCTCTCAGCCTCTCGAGTAGCTGGGACTGCAGGCGCCCACCACATCGCCTGGCTAATTTTTTGTATTTTTTTAGTAGAGACGGGATTTCACCGTGTTAGCTAGGATGGTCTTGATCTCCTGACCTCTTGATCCGCCCGCCTCGGCCTCCCAAAGTGCTGGGATTACAGGCGTGAGCCACCGCGCCTGGCCAAATGGTGCTGTTTCCGGTCTAGGTTTTGTACCACTGACCTGGATGTCTTCTACCTTTCCCAAGTTTGCCTGAGGAGCCTCAGAACAAATAGGAGTATTGGCATTATTTCACTACTAGATAAATTAAAATGTCCTCCTGGAGATGCTCAATGAACATTTGTTGGTGATTATCAAGTAACATATGTAAAATTAATGAATATTATTACTTCATGGATTTTTAAAGAATGTAACAAAAAAGGAAATATACATCCAGATGAGGATTTTAGGTAAAAACTATGAAAATAAATTAGTTACTCATCACTTTAAATTAGCAGATTAAAAAAATGTAGCCATCCTATAAATGAAGTGGTTTATCTACTCACGTGTTTTGGTTGGAACATTTTTATGAAATCGATTGGCTTGGTGATAAGACAGCATTAGAGAGAGACCATGAAGTGCTAGATTTTGAGTTCTGATCTATCTATATCTAGAAGATGATTTCACATGTTAGCAACAAGAAATTAGATTGAACGTGATGCCAGTAGCTCTTTAGGAATCTACCTGCAAAACTTAGCATGTAGGGGACAGAGATGGGAAGCTGGAGAAATAAGGATGATGTTTCTTTTTTCCTGCCTCCTCTCAGTGACTAGGCTTGACCACTAATAGGAGCACAATAAAGAGAGAGATCTGAATTGCACAGGAAGAGAAATGCAGAGAACCAGCGGCTCAGCTCTGAGTGTAGATAGCAAAATAGAACACAATTGGAGAAAACACATCTCATTTCTGACAAGAGCTCACCATGATTCAAGTGGTACAAAGAGGGCTGGAGAGGAGGCAGTGCCCCTTGATATCTGGCATATTTGCAGTCTGGGGATGCCCTGGAAGGCTCCATCCTTAGTAGAGTAGCAGTGGGCCCAGTGAGGTCACCTCCAGCCACGACCCCACAAGGCACAGCCCTCAAGTGGCTGGCAGACAGAAAACATCCAGAAGAATGCCAGCTGAGAAGAGGAGGGGGATTTTTCCAAAGCATACATGAAACATCCCAGAGAATAGGAAAAACAGGGCAGAAAAGGATCTCAGGCGAGGTTCTGTGAGGGTCTTCAGGATGAGAACGAGGACCCTCACAGAAGGCTCCTGACACCACAGAGTTTGTGCTTATTTGCAACAAGGGAGCTGGGCTCTGAAACTGCCTCACTAATTAAAGTCAGCCATTGTCTCAAGGCCTCCGGGCATTTGGTGAGCAGGCAAAACAGCTCAGCTAGCCCAAGGATAGCCCTCTGACAAAAATTGCAAGTGTTACACCTTAGAAACAAAGCTCTCAGAAGTTGGGGGTGGACACAGAAACAGTAAAAGAAACTTCAGGGGATCAAGATAGAACCCAACCAACACTTGCTATGCCACCTTACCCAGAAATAGCTGGGGCTAACTTTGCAGAAAATAGCATGGGTGCTGAGGGCCTGCAGTTCTGCAAATGGAGGCTAGTAAGTTTATGTAACTGCAACGTCAGCATATACATGAGCTCATTGATATTTGCAGGATGGTGAAGCCTTGGTGAGTTATATATGAATAAAAAAGTTCAGAATTGTAAGGGATCTCATGGATCATCTAGTGAGAACTCTTTCTTCTCATTCTGTAGCACAGATACTGAAGTACCAAGACAGATAAGTGATTTGCCAAAGGCAAGAGAGCTAATGTGAAAGTGAATCCAAATGAAATTACTTGTGTTAAAAACACTGACAAACAGGGCCAAGGAAGGCCGTGAAAAAGATTTCTCATGCACGAATCCCTGATAACAAGGCTACCACAAAAGACTCTCCAAACACCACAACCTTGCACAAAGGCCATTGCAATCTTACAAACAAACAAAACAAACTCACCAGATCATCTGCCCAACAATTGCCTGTCCAACATCAGACTGACATCACACTTGTTGCTGATCCTTGTAGCCAAGGATAATTTTCTCAAAAGAGCTATGTAACTTTTTTTTTTCTTTTATAAACTTTGTCTTTACCTCCTCGGATACACGTATAGTTTACTATGGAATGGGTTTTTCACTGCAATAACCATTACTGAATAAATATCATTCTATTTTACAGAGTCTCTCTCTGTCTGTTATTTAGGTCAACACTAACTAGTGGCAAAGCCAGGATTAAAATCAAGTTTTCTGATCTCAAATTATATTTTCTCTAATTATCCAAGACACATCATAATGCAGGAAAATTTTGTAACTTGAAGATTTGCAATGCCTACCCTGAAAACATGTCAAGTATGTTATGCTCCTTTCCATGTTATATGATAGAGTGTTGGCACCATGATTTTATTACATTTACATTTAATCTACTCTTGTTCATATTATTATTATTATTATTTTTTTTTTGAGACAGAGTCTCTCTCTGTTGCCCAGGCTGGAGTGCAGTGGCCAGATCTCAGCTCACTGCAAGCTCCGCCTCCCGGGTTCACACCATTCTCCTGCCTCAGCCTCCCGAGTAGCTGGGACTACAGGCGCCCGCCACCTCGCCCAGCTAGTTTTTTTTTTTTTTTTTTTTTGTATTTTTTAGTAGAGACGGGGTTTCACCATGTTAGCCAGGATGGTCTAGATCTCCTGACCTTGTGAGGCCCGCCTCGGCCCCCCAAAGTGCTGGGATTACAGGCTTGAGCCACCGTGCCCGGCCAACACAAACTATTTTAATATCCATCTGTATTTACTAGTGACTCTCCAGGTAAGATAATAGGAAAATGCAAAGCTCAAATTGCTGGTGCTGCTGAATGGGGGTGATAAAGAATATCATGTTTTCTTGTCTTCATAGGGCTAGATTTGTTGGAATCAATCTATTTCCTTTTTGAGAAATTGGGCAGCCAATCTCTGACTCCCTGGCCCATTGCTTTCTTTGGGCTCTGATAGAGATTATTACATAGTTTATTAAGCTTGCTTCCCCCAAAAGCTGAATGTGATGTAATAGTGCCATCTGTCACCTTTTGTAGAAGGCAGAGAGGAAAAGCAATGCCTTAGGAAGCCTGAGGTTGATTATAACAGGTCCTGAAGTGCAGCTGTGGCTTCAGGTATTAAGGCCAATGGGCTGCTCTGTGCAGTGCAAAACGATGACAGAGCCTGGAGTGTTCTGGGCCATGGCCAGGGAGGAAAGGCCAGCAGAATAGCAAAAATAACCCTGCTGAGTGACCCTGAAATACCTGGTGCAGAGCCACATTCCTCTCAAGGTGAGCCTGGCTTTTCCTTGCCCTGGTTATCACATGGCCAGGGAGGGTGCTCTCTGTGGTATCAAGACTATTCTTAGGCCTGATTCAAAGGGAACATATGAGGTCACAGAAAGTAGGTTTGGATACAGGACCAAATCTGCCACTGATTCTAAGATATTATCGTTTAACTATGCTATGCCTCAGCTTACCCACTTTATAATGTAGAGTACAAGAATATGATGAAAATTTATGCTAGAACATTACGCACAAACACATCTCTATATTTAGACTGCATACATATATGCCTTGCTTAAGACTGGGATCAATGAGGGTATCAGAAATTTAGAAAACCTAGTCTCCTTGGGATAGGACTAATCCTTCAAATTTTTCTCCATAGATTATTTTATCATTCTTCTATTTCCTCCTTCCCTGGCCATGCTCTATTTTGGTGTGTGCTGAGTGTTGCATTCATCTTCTTATTTTATTTATCAAAATATTTTCAGTAAATACATGTAGAATTTCTGTATTAAAGTATTAAGAAATAAATTCCATCTCTCATAATCATCTTGAATCAACAAAAGGTTAGATTCTTGGCATATTTTATCACAACAAGTAATTCTATAATACAGTTTATGTTTCACAGAAATGATTAAAATTAAATAAAATATTGGGGATGGAAGTGATTATGTTTGGTTATCTAAATAATCCAATTTTGTAGCACTCTGATTCTATCCCATAATAGAGAAATGACACAACATCGTAATTGAATCAAAATGTCTACCGTATATATTGAAATAATGGGATTTTTTAAAATAAAAAAGATATAGCTAGAAGAAAATGGAGATAGATACATTTTTAAGAAGTAAAACTGAAGAGAAGATTGAGAAAGTGGCTCGAAGGATGCAACTTCTTAGCTTACAGGACTAGCCAAGAAGACTTGAGTTTGTGTATTTCAGAGACATCAGGGAGGAGACCATTCTCTGTAGTATTTTGGTGAGAATACCTTGGACAGCGAACATCAATGTAACGCAACTCATTATCAGCAAGAGAGCCAACTGGAGGGTTTTCAGAGGCCTCCTGGGAATGTCAGCATGCTTTATGACAACTTTCAAAGAAACTGAGAGGGTCCCACTTACCTGGTATTTTTCGTGGGCCCAGCACTTAAGCTCTAATTTCTGCCATTTAAAGTAACATTTTCTAAACAAATAAACAACAAAAAATAAACAATCCTTATACACTTTTCCTTTTGATTTGGCTCTAGAAATTTACTTGATTCCTAACCTATTGTCTTTGATAGTTTTACATATTAATAATCTTTGTTACAATTAATATTAGATATATCATATGATATAACAATGTAATGTGAAAAGTCAAATTAACAATATAAATAAAAATTACTAAGTAAAAATTGAGCAGATGCTATTTGCCTCCACCAAGGCCACTTTCTTCTTTAACCTAATTTTAATTTAGTTTGCACATCTACTCTTACTTCAACTGATTCACAGCCTAGCTTTTGAAGTAGATTGTTATTGGTCTAGGACAACATTATTTCAACTATGAGTCGAAATCATTAGTAAATCCTAAAATCAGATTAATGGATCATATTATTGTGTCTCAAATTACATAGAATAGGAAATATCAAGTTACATATAGATTAGAAACAGGGTAAGAAAAATCTCACACAAACTTTAAAAAAATTATGTATACATATGTACTTTGTGTCAATGTAAAAACAATTCTATCATGGGTCACAATCAAGGAGTTTGGAAATTTTTGGTGTGAATCAGTCATCATGGCCTTGTTTCCTCTGTGACTGTATTATTTGTAAATGTGCAACAAAATTGCGAACACTGAGCTTTGATGAGAAATTTGCTAAGTGTCATCCAGAAAAGTTTATTTATGGATTGTAGGAATCACTGAATAAGTGATAGTCCCATTTCTTCCTCTGTACATTTTCATAAATGGATATGATAACCCAGAACTGCTGCAGAATCTTGCAAACACAAGGTGAGCTGACCTGTGGAAGGGTCACCTTCCTGATGTGATAAAACTGAGAGACAGAATTAATCTAGATTCTTAATGATATCATTGAGAAGCCAAGTGCACTCTGGTGCATCCTTACCTCTGAACTTCTTGTTGTAAGATAATACATGTTTGGGACTATGTAAGCCACTTGGCTTTGGGTTTCAGTTTTCTGCAGCTTAAAGCATCCTAAGTGATGTAACTACTATCTTATGTGTTGGTGCAGACATGAAGACTAGGGCTAACTTATTTGATAAATTGCATATTAAGTGATTATTAAGTGCAGGGGTTTAAGTGCTAGGCATATAGCTGTGAAGAAAATAAATAATGCCTCTGCTCTCAACAGTTTAGATTCTAGTGATGCAGACAAGTAATAGATAGTAAACAAATACATGCAGTTAGATTATAATTAATCCTCTGAAGGAAATAAATAGAACGACATGATAGAGTGATTTATTTGGTTAACAGGTGCTTCTTCAAACAGGATGATTACTAGTGACCTCTCTGAGGAGGAAGAGGCATTGGAGCTGAGACTTAAAAGAGAAGTTAGTCATGGAAAGAAACAGTGAGAAGTTCATCCCAGAAAGACGGACAACAAAAGTTACAGACTGTCTTGCAAGTATAGTGTAGTCACACACTCTTTATATTTTTAAATATTCAATTCTGGGAAGTTTGCAACCATGGTAAATGTTTTCCATTTATTTATTGGTATGAACTATAATATCACCTGGAATGTGCACTCCAGATGCTAGAACTTAATGGATTTTCTGTCAGTAGACTGATTATCCCATAGTTTATTGGATGATCCCTTAGTAGAAAGGGGTCCTGTTTTCCTGGCAGTCAGCTCAGCACCTGGACATTGGAAGAGCTCACTGTGGGTTGTATAAATGGATGAGTGAATGAAAACTTGCAGGGAATTTTTGCATTTGATGATGGCTAAGAGTAATGGAAAACTTACTGTTCCTGAGAAGGTTATTCAGGTATGAGAAGGTTTACTCATACCCAAAGGTAGACTTATGCTATTTACCTCTAATGATTCTTCTTTGAGGTGCATTATTGCATAGAAAAATAGTTTGGCAAAACCCGTATCAAATGTTCAAATACTAATGAGAGTTATTGGATTAGCAGATGTCTCCAACTATTTATAGGAATTTAACATTATCTTATTTTCTGATTTTATAAAATTACAATGCATCATTATTAAAAGGTGAAGACTATTAATTCTGTGTTAGGACAGGATCTTGTGTATGGAGTAACTTGCTAATCCCTGGTAACTATTTCTGGAAAAGCTTCTGATTCTCACTTCTCCTCTTCTATGTCTGAATAGCTTTCCACAGTTTACTTAATGTCCAACTCTGAGATGACAATGGCCAAGTTTATTGTGGTCTTATATTGGCTTGTATCCCTCACTAAATTATAATCTACCTTTCAATACATGATGTAGGTCTTATTGTATTTTTACCCCAGTGTATAACATAGGGTCAAGATTTGCTGAGGTTTCAATAAATCAAAAATGAAAAAGGGTGAAAATCAAATTCGCTCTAGAATCAAATTGCTTTATTTTTATACTATTGACCAAACCTCTCTATATGTTCTGTTCTTTCTCACCTCCAATACACCATTCATCACTCCTTAGCAATATTGTATAATGTAATAGAGTTTTGGAGCTGCCAGTTGGAATTTTAGCTGTAACATTTGTTAACCATGTGATCTTTAGCAATTTCCTTTACTTCTTTGAGTCATAAGATAATTTGAAGAGGTCATTTAAAAACCTAGGGTGGGAGAAGGAAGAGAATTAGAAAAAATAACATTGGGTACTAGGCTTAGTACCTGGGTGACAAAATCATCTGCACAACAAACTCCTGTGACATGAGTTTACCTGTATAGTGAAGCTGTACATATACCCTGAGCCTAAATAACGTTTTTGTTTTTTAAACCCCAAAACCGTCCAGGCACGGTGGCTCACACCTATAATCCCAACCCTTTGGGAGGCCGAGGTAGGCGGGTCACCTGAGGTCACGAGTTTGAGACCAGCCTGGCCAACATGCTCTCTACTAAAAATATAAAAATCAGCCAGATGTGGTGGTGGGAGCCTATAATCCCAGCTGCTTGGGAGGCTGAGGCAGGAGAATCGCTTGAACCTGGGAGGGGAAGGTTGCAGAGTGGAGACCTCGCCATTGCACTCCAGCCTGGGCAATAAGAGCGAAACTCCATCTCAAAAGAAAAAAAAAAAATACTTATCAAGGTGAAAGACGAAATGGGCTACGTCATCAGATGATTGCATTTCTTACTTTAAACACTTCATAGTTCTCATGTATACCTAATTTTTCCTGTTCATTTTCTAAGTCAAAACTCATGATATGCTTCCAAAGTATTCTATGCTGTTTTCATCCCACCTAAATGAAAATATTCTGTATTGGAAGCTCTGCCCTAGTTCAGTTCTGCCTGAGACCAAATGGTGAATCTACCTAATTTTAGGATGTAATTAGTAGGTCCACCTTGACAATTGACCAAATCTATGTTCTCTAATCTGACCTTCATCAGTAATAAAAATGGGATTTTGATAGTTTTTTTTTTAACCCCTTCAGATGTGAGGGGAGTAAAAGTGTTAATATGTATTAAATACTTTTTGAAGACTGTAATAATAACTGACATGTATTGAGTGTTTACTGTTTATCTGGAGTGGTGATACATGTTTTAGATACTTATATGCCCAGAGATAATAATTATTTGGAATTCCGTTAGAAGCAGAGGCTGGATGTGGTGGCTCATGCCTGTAATCCCAGCACTTTGGGAGGCTGAAGTGGGAGGATTGCTTGAATCTGGGAGTCAAGACCAGCCTGAGTAACATAACAAAAGCCCTGTCTCCATAAGAAATAAAAAAATTAGTCAGGTGTGGTTGTGCACACTTGTAGTCCCAGCTACTCAGGAGGCTGATGTAGGAGGATTGCTTGAGCCTGAGCGTTCAATGCTGCAGTGAGCTGTGATCACACCACTGTACACTCATCCTGGGTGACAAAGCAAGACCCTGTCATAAAATAACATAAAATAAAATAAAATAAAATACAGATTTCCATGTTCATATTTAGAAATATAAATGAGATTTTCTAGGAGATTTATCTAATAATCTGTTTAGCCATATACTAGAGGAGCTTTGTTTTCAGAGAAGGTTTTGGAAGCACTGAATTATTATATTTAATATTTACACCAGGAAGGATTCCATAAAACTTCTTATATAAAAAAATTGAAGCTGTATCAAGAACTATAAAGGGTCTGAGATTTTACTCCATCTCCAAGCTAATAATTTAGTCTTCCAGACATTCGTAGATGCTGGCAGAAAACACAGACTCCTATGTCAGAGAAAAAGGAAAGTGTATTGGTCACAGAAATAGCAGCAGCAAGAGTGTCAGAATTTTCTTCTGGGAGTTCCTTAAGCCCTCATTCACATAGAGTGAAAAGATACAATAGAGTAGTGGGTTATGTGACAAAAGAACCTGAGCTTTGCTCCAGAGGAAAACAGTAGTTCCATCTTTCTAGGCTGTTTTCCCTATAAACATCTTTGGAAAGGTAGCCTGGAACAGAAGCAGTCCTTGGCTCTGCTCGTAAAGTGTGTAGGAACACAAAAGACCTTAAGCAATGGTTTCTCAATAAGCTGTACTATGATACTTCAAGCAAGAGGAATTGCTCAAATAAAGGTCCAGGGAGAGGAAAATAGAAAAACAACACAGCAAATTCTTCAGTTTTGCAGGAGGCTGGGAACAGATATGAATCATGTTTACATTCAATGAATTGAATAATTCATGTAAAGCGATTCTGATCACTGAATTTGATTTCTACTGCTATGGCTACCAATCAAGGATAAGTTACCACAGAAGTAAGGCCAAGGCTAACTACCTTAAAAGTCTGTGACCAAAAATGGATTATCTCTATGTTCAAATTTAAGAGATATGCAGTTCTTTAGCAATTGCCTGGCAATTCCCATATACAACGTGCTCGAGCAAGTTTTATCAGGCAAGTTTCAGAAATAAAATGACTAGTGAAGGGAATCAGAAAATGATTAAGACCAATAACAAGAGAAATATGTAATTGTTAAGTTTACCACCTTAAATTTATTAACTTTGGAAAATGTTTGTTTTCCAACAACTCCACTAAAAGGGAAGAGTGGATCTTATGAAATCTCTGTCTTTTTTTCCTCCAACTGGGAGACAAAATGACAGATAAATCAATTGGCCTTTTTTATATCTAATTCTCTGAAGTCTCTTACTTAGAAACTTAAATGCTTCCAGTTTTGTTTCATTGGTAACTTGCTTTTTCATCTCTGTTTACTTCACTTTTTCTTATCTTACCACTATCCCATGCCAAAAGTATTACAAATACACATTAATATATACCATCTGGAATATTTTTCTCAAGAAGAGAAAAGAAAAATATGAGCGCTGATGAATTTGACCCAGGGCCCCAGTCCAACATCTGTAACACCCTCTCTCTCCAACAAGGCCTGTGGGACACAGCAAGTCTCTTTTAGATCTAATCTGAACGTCAGTCAACCCTGCCTTTCCCATAATGAAAGGGCTACTCAGACACAGAGGGCTTTCCTAGGTATTTCCTAGGTATTTCAGGAAGTGGGGAGATTTCCACCAGACCTTTGAAGTAAAGTAACTTTGGAATTGAGGAAAAGCTTTGTTACAATCTGTGAAATGGGAAGGAGATGTAGGAAGAGTAAAGAGACACTGCTCTGCCACAAAAGAGTAACATGGGCTGCTTTCTTCTAGCACTAGCAAAGACTTGAATATAGTTGGAGATCTTCCATGAAGGGAATTTGGGGTGCACACACACAGTTTTACCTATTTAATTATCTTTGAATCATACAGTTTTCTCAAGGTCTGCTATATATATAATTTTATTGCAAGGTACAGAGTAAGATTAAAGTTTGTGTATTCCTGAGAATGACAAAAGCAGTAGTATTGAGAGGAACTCTATAGATTAGAGTAGCCAAGAAAACATTATGTCAATAAATGAATTGGCGTGATAGAGATGAAAATCTCTCTCCAAGTCTGATGATAGACTGCTAGACTAACATATGTTTTATTCCTCAAGCAAAACTATGTTATAACCAGTATTTGTATGATTTTCCTTTTTTTTAATCATTTAGTGAATTGCTAAATATATTATCTTTGGTGAGTAAGCTTCAAAAATAAGATTAAATGTGATAATTTTCCTGTAAAATTAAGTCTCTATTTTTTCCCCACATGTTTACTGGAATATAGTTTCATAGAATATTTGAATACATACACGATTATAATAGAGTTAGGCTGGAAAAATTTGCACTTCTAAAGTCTGTGTTCCTCTGAACAATGGCTGACAGATAAGGAGGGACTGATTTAAAGTATGAAAAGATGGATTTATTCTGTTGAACCAGGTCCCTACCCATTTTACCTGTCTTGAATTAGGATTTTGCTTTTGGCAGAAAGACCCCCCGCCCCCTTTTATATGCTAGGATGCTTTCAAAAACAATCAAGAATTCCATTACTGAGGAAGCAAGCACTAAAGTAATTGCTGCTTCTCATTTGGGAAAAACTTAGGTTCAAGTCATACACAGTCCGTTCTTGAAAAGTTTGAGAAGTGATTGAGTTGACAAAACAAGTCAAAATGAAAGAGAGGACTCATATCAAGACAAAATAGTATTTCTTGAAAAGAAAGAGGAGGATAATGTCCTCAATTAGTTTATTTCCTGCTCTTACAATTGTGTAATTAGTCTGGTCTAGCAGTTGGCATGATTCAAAGTACTGCAGAGAAACATCAGGAAGCTTTTTTTCCATTTAAATTTTATTATGTGGCTGGCTCCTCCCTGGGAAAAACAGCCTGTTCACATGAGTTAGCCATTCCACTGACATTTGAATTCGAGAGGGGAGAGCCAAGTGTCTCTAGCATGCAGTAAAAGAAATGCACTGAGGTCATAAATATCCTCCTGCTGATGCATGATTTAGATAGAGTTGTTTATTTAGATAGAATAGTCATTTCTCTCCTTCTACTCTTCCTTCCTCTCTTCTCTGTTCTCCTCCTTGCTCTTCCTCTTCTTTTTCTTTTTTTTTTTTTTTTGTACAGAAACCTGTTGAGACAATATGGATGCAGCTGGAGGCCATTATCCTAAGCGAATGAACACAGGATCAGAAAACCAAATACCGCATGTTCTCACTTATAAGTGAAAGTCAAACATTGGGTACTCATGGTCATAAAGATGCCAACAGTAGGCACTAGTGGGGAGGGAGGACAAGGGGTAAGAACTGAGAAACTAATTATTGACTACTGTGCACACTACCCGGATGACCAGATCAGTGGTATCCCAAACCTCAGTATCACACAACATACCCATGTTACACATCTACATATGCACTCCCTGAATCTAAAATAAAAGTTGAAATTATATAGAAAAGGAACCTGCTGAGAACTAGGTAACCAAAATAATAATGACTGAGATGGTTAATACTGAGTGTCAACGTGACTGGATTGAAGGATGCAAAGTATTGATCCGGGGTGTGTTTGTGAGGGTGTTGCCAAAGGAGATTAACATTTGAATCAATAGACTGGGAAAGGCAGACCCACCCTCAATCTGGGTGGGCACTATCTAATCAGTTGCCAGTGTGGCCAGAAAAGAAAAGCAGGCAGAAGAACATGGGAAAGACTAGACTGGCTTAGCCTCCAAGCCTACATCTTTCTCCTGATCTGGATGCTTCCTGACCTCAAACATCTGACTCCAAGTTCTTCAGCTTTGAGACTTGGACTGGCTTCCTTGCTCCTCAGCTTGCAGATGGCCTATTGTGGGACTTATGATCACATGAGTTAATACTCCTTAATAAACTCCTTTATCTATCTATCTATCTATATCTGTATCCTATTAGTTCTGTCCCTCTAGAGAACCCTGATTAAAACAATGACTGAATCAGAAAATGCCAGTCTGACTTGATACTGATAGTAAGAAGCTGCACAGAGATGGTGTGAATCCTAAATCACACCAACTTCCTCCTCTTCTTTCCCTTCTACTTCTTGTCTTCACTTTCTTATTTTGCAACAGCACTGAGTGTAACATGTGCAGAGATTACTCAAAGAAGAAATAAAAAAAAATGTGTCTAAGGGAATCCAATTGTTTAAATTTAATTCTGATTCTATTACCTAGTAGCAGTGTGACATGGGACAAGGCTCTTAACGTCTCAACCCTGTAGAGACTGAATACTAATCTCATCATATTGTGGAAGATTTAAATAAGGTTGTATAAATAAAGCTCTTAATATGATTCTTAGCTATAAGAATGATATTAAGCTAGAAACAGGAATTACATGTTAATTTTGTATCATTATAGCCATATCTTTTTCTGTTCTATTTTTGTGTTTTTATCCTGTATTTTTATTGTTTTTATGCCATGAACTTAGACTTCTTGGTAGGTTTCTGCAATTTAATGGCTAAACATATTGTAAAGGTCAGGAAAATAGCTTTACAAATATTGTCCTATCTTTTAGAGTAAGAGGGAGGATTTATTTTGAAGTTGGCATGATGTGGTCACATTTCCTCCCTAATTTAAATTTCCGTATTATATATAAATCTGAAATCTCTTTTGCTGTCTAGCAACTATAACAATATGATAGATCAGAATATATATCAGGAAGCAGACATGCCATAAATATGTTCAATGTTTTCAAAGATGACAATTTTAAATGGGAACACTGTGGATGAGATGAAATGGAAGGAAATATGAGGCTATTAAAATGGAAGAAACCAGGAAACATTTGGATTTAATTCCATCTTGGATCCATTCCACCAAAGTTCAACATAATGCAAGACTGAAGCAAATGATTGCTCTCCTTTGCCCTTATTCTTTTAGTCTTCTTTGTACTTTTGCACTGTAGAATTCTGTTAATGCCACATAGTTTTTAAAGGGTCATATTTCAGGCCAGTTAGTAATATTACTTGTTTTTTTAAGGGTTGAAAAAAAAGAGAGAAAAATAAACCTAATTTCAGGCTCTAGACGAATCTGGAGGGGGTTGTTTAAAGTGTTAAAACACAAGACAGCATTAGAGTTGTGCAGCCAAGATGCATTTTGAGGAACTAACCCTAAACAGGAAAAATACTTTTGTAAAACACTTAATAGTGATTCTTTCATGAAAAGTCCTTTGATCCGGAATCACAAATGTGCCTACCAGGAAACCAGTGAAACCAATGAGGGGCCACTACTGGGGACGCAAATCTAGTTGATAATTGTTGCAGACAACGTATCATCAACTTGTATTTTATTTAAAACTATTATTTTGCTTATTTAAAAAAGTTGAGAAGTGAATTTGATGATGGATAGAGCAACACTGCATGTACATCCTTATCCATCAGCTGAGTCTCATAGTTTACATATGCAAAACAAATATTACTTCAAATCTGTAGCTTTTTTTTTTTTTTTTTTTTTTTTTAGTTTTGTGGTGAGATTAAAACCACAGCAAGAAAGAATAACCTGCAACATGAGTGGATACTATGCTTGCAAAAGTTATTTAATATCCACATTTCATAAATATTCAGCAAAAGATTTCTTAACAAAATTGAATGACTTTCAAATGGACTTATTTTGAAAGTTTTAAAAACTCAATTTTACCTGAAAACAACAAATTATTAGCTGATTTTAATAACTGGTCTAGAGATTATATTTACAAAAAAAATTATTATGGAGCCATTGCATAGCATTTAAAGTCATATCACTTCACCATTAACTGAGATATAACAATTTGAGGCAAAATAACATTTAATATTCTTGAAATTACCTAAATAAGACCATTTGTAATCAATAATATATTTAACTTTTCACCCTGTTGGAGTGGTGGCCAAATATATGATGATTGGATGCAAAGTGCTGTGAGTTCCATAAGACAAGCATTTATCCAATATGATAAACATCAGTATAATAAAGATATCTAGAAATTTCTAGAAGTAATTGATGATCTGTTATATTTTGGATGAACATTGACTTGTGTTTAGGTATTAGGAATGTGTGTGTGTGTGTGCATGTACCTATATATGTGTATGTGCATTAACTCTACACAAGATAAAGATTGTTGAATGCAAATATAAGGTTTAAAATGTTTAATTTGCATTGCTTTGTCTGCTATACATATATATTTTTTAGATGAGCAAAGCTTAGACAAATTGATTTTTTAAAAATAATATAGCATAAGTATACTTAATTTTTCTAGTTTCATCAAAAGTTTTTCAACGTAGAAACATAATTTAATAACAAAACTAAAATATTGAAACTGGACTGCAGAACAAAACCTAATCTTTTAACCAAAAGCAAACAACTAGTTTTGGCTTTAAATATAAGACATAATGTGTATTTAACCATGCCTATTTAGGTAGAATGTCTTATCTGATCCCAAGTCTACCCTAGATTTTTCTGTGAGCCCCCAAGTTCCTATTTCCATTGTAAACTCCCATTTTCTGTAAAAATGTGAACTAACCTAAATGATTGTTCCACAGACAAAGAACATAAAATCACAAAACACTATGCCATATAGTAATTTATAAAATTTTATTGATATAAACAATAGCAACCTTTATTATGATTTCTTTTTCTCTTGAACAAAGAATTTTTGAGTCCCAATCAACTGAATCTTTGTGACTTTTCCAGCCAAATACTTTTAAAAATATCAATTAGCCAATCTCAAACATTGACATGTAGCTGCTATTAACACAGACCTTTTTGTTGTGGGATTATACAGATATAATATGACACTGAATCCCTGGATGTTTGACCATTAGGAAAGCATAATATTTTCATGACGTTTTTATCCACCTATTTGTCAACTAAACTAATTGATTATTCTCCTGTAGCATTTTATCCTGTTTATGAAACTCTTTCCTTAGCCACCTTTATTTGGCAAGTGCATATCATAAATTATAAAATCAATGGCATAGTTTGTCTGGCACGCATAAAATTGATAGCTTCCCTTTCTTTTATTAGCATAATCTGCCAATTTATTATGAAAGAGTGAATGACACGCTTGTGATTAGAACTGGTCATGATGGGTCACTTGAAAACTTATTGGTGGTGTGTGAGACATGCTTTTTAATTAAAATGTAGGTCTGAGCTGGCTAGGCAAACACCAGTTTCTCCTTACTCATCACATTTATTGAATCATGTATTTGCTTATTTATAATATTTTAAATTAACAATAATGAGTCAGATTAGCATACAGAAAACATGCCCCAGAGGAAAACACAGAAAAAAAGCATGCTATTTTACTTAGGGCAAGCAAAAGCATACTGCCTGTAAAAATACTGTAAGAAGGTGTGAATATTAAAAATGATAACTCGAGAAGTATAGAGTTTTACCAGATTTACCAGTCACTTTTAAACTTACCCCTGTGTATTTACTTAATATCCACTCAATTGTCTTAAGCAACATCAGCTCCCCCACTTTCACCCGCTTTCTTTCACAAAGTTATAACTTAGGCAAGACAGTCCCAACTCCAATTGCACAATATCCTCAGGGTTACGGTGAGCTCAAAGGATGTTGTGAAATCCTCGAGGCAAAATGAATCGTGATGTGACTTAATTTTTTAAAGTGAAATGTGTACAATAAAGTACACCTAAGAGGAGGCTTAGTGGATGATGAGGGAGGTAATGAATACAGCAAACAATTACAGGGTGTCAGAACAGCAGGACTGGGGTGGCTGGCAGTGACTACTACTTTCATCCCACAGACATCTGCGGGTGAGGGCAGGAGATGAAAAGCCATGCATCTTCTCTGTAATTTGGATTGCCACAGCATTCCATCTTGGCCACACGACTCAGTCACACGTACTTTTGTTGATTCAGAAGAATTTCCGAAGGACAGGCTTGCACTCTTCTTGCTATGAAAGAGAGTTCTGCTACATTTTGATGAAATTGTGAGTTAGGGTCTGGCTTTATGTTTGTTTGTTTTTGCTTGTTTGTTTTGGAATACAATCTATGATTTCTAAGCACCCCCTTTTACTTTCATCAACAGGACAGAAAATGGATCCAGTCATAAATAAGACAAATGAGAAGCAAGGGGCATGTGTGTTTTGCCCCTGGTCGTCTCTCTGACTCTTTTAGATTTTGTGAAGTGATTGTAACATAAAAAGAATTCAAAACAATGTTTTTAAATAGAGTAGAATGCACTCAAAGTCCAGGTGTGATAGGGTAAGCATGCTATTATTTTTTGGAGATATTTTTTGAAATGACAAATAATCAATCATAACTATTTAATGGAGGTAATAAGTGGATCAGGTTGCCACCTTAAGCTGACATATTCATCTTTTTCAAAATCCTTCTGTGTCTCATAAGTGTTCTTGCCCTCAGCTCAATGTACTCTACATAGTCCAATTATAAGACATTCTGGTACAATGGAATCTGATAGTATACAAAGCTCAATTCAGGAAGAACAGATAAGATGTGCTTGTGCCCGTCTATTCCATCCCTCCTGCAGCGTTGCTACTTAACTTCTCCAGGCCCAGTGAATTCCCAGCTTGATTGTAGAATTCCATGGGTAGCTTTACATTGTTTCCAACAGTTGTCCAGGCTGCTTATTTTCTCTCACTTTCCAAATTCATCTGATCTGAGCATATATGGCTTATGCATTATGGTTTACATACCATGGCTTATGACTGAGGATGTAATGATTTTTTACTTTGTTTTATTGCACTTGAGCTATATTAAATTAAACTGGCCTTCTCATTAATTTATCATTGGTAAAATATTTCAAATGCATTTTTTGTTAATCTTGTACTTCAAACCTATGAATAGCTTGCTTAATTGTGTTTTATGAACCAAACTATAATGACCTCATACTTAGGCTTTACTTTTGTAATAAATTGACATAAGTAAAAAAAAAATGTTAGTAAGTAATGTGAAATATTGCTAATATCATTGGGCTTGACATTTGCCTGGAAGGAAAACTAGGAGACACATCTTTTGAAAGCCAAATCTTTATACAATACATCCTGTAATATTTTCCTCATACCTCTGTAAATTTCCCTTGTGGATTTTAGTCTTCCCTACCTGATAGCAGCCAACACACTCTCTTGATGTAAGACCGTGTAGCGTGGAAGAAAAAGAACGTTGACATCAAAAGGACCTCTTTTTGATTGTAGGTTCTGTCCAAACTTTTGATAAGTTATTTAAGTTCTTCAAACTTCAGCTGCCTCACCTGTGAGGTGGAGATTTGATATTTACATTTTAAGGCTGTTTTAATGTCAAATGAAATAATATTTGTGCAGCAACATGGAAGGTACACAGAATCAGTAGTAGCACTAGCCCTACTATTCTCTTGAAGAATCTATAGAATCATGACAAATGATCTTGATGGATCTTTTTACCATTTATGGGCCTTAAAACTTTAATACATTCATTCATTCAATAATAATTTATTTAACAACTCAACTTGGAAACATAACTACAGAAGATGAGAAGATGAGAATCAATAACTAAGACTGATATGTTCTACTTTCTATGAGTACGACTAGTAGGAAAGGAAAATTTTAATTTTTTATTCATTTTATAAAGAGTTGCATAATATTATATACACTGAGCATTGTTCCAAGTAGTTCACAAATATTACCTAATTTAAATCTTATAATAACTCTATAGGTAATACATTATACTTATTTTACATTCAAGGAATTGACACATAGAAGTTTAGTCACATATCCAAAGCTATACATTGCTAGTAGGTGATGGGAGCAGAAATGCAAGAATGAGCCCTGCTAGACTGGCTTCTGAGTTCATCCTCTTAGCCACTTAACCATGGTGCTTCTCCAGAAGTAATTGAATAGGATTAATTCTAATTGTAATAAGTGATATAAAGGAGATACACAGAATGCTCTAAAATGAGAATAACAATATCTGCCAACAAATGACTTTTTGAGAGTTCATTGTGTTCCATGCCCTGTGGAGTCCACAATGCCTTTAATTTCCTTTACTGAGCTCCTCTCGCCACTAAAATACATTCTGATTTGGAAATTTAACAAATGTTTTTCTAAGAGTGACCTGCTAGTTCTTCTGCAAAAAATAAAAAAGAAAGTGGCCCAAGCAATTACTTTAAAATATTATTATGCAAATGTTACATTAATTTAGAAAAAACACGGCTGAATTCCATTGCCATTCTTCCAAAGTAAAATCTCATTTGATAAAAACAGTTTCTTTGTGAGTGAATGGTACAACGCCTTTAAATACAGTTAACAACAACAACAAAAAGTATTCAGGCATGCTGTGACCATTGCTAACAATGAATGCAGTAGCAAGTCCTTACACCAGCCTGATGAAGTAAGTACCAAGAGAGAAATGTTCTAGATTAAATCACAAAAAGAGTAGCCAAGACTGTCCTTTTTATTACCTGTTTAAGGCTTATCTTGCTGTTGATATGCTACAAATGGCCTCTAGCAGGAAAAAAATATATATCTTTGCCAGAAAGTAAAGTTCTTGATAAAAAAAAAAAACTGCCTGATTCACTGTTGTATATCCTACTCTTAAAACAGGACCAGACACATAGTAAGTTCTCAATAACTACCATTAGAATATTGAATTTTGAGTAGATGTCTTTTTGGTTACATCAATACTAGTCAACCAAGGAAGTCTAAATGGGATGGACATAATGTGGGTGAAAGTTACCCCTTATGTCTGGATTCTAGTCCAACCTTTGCCACCAATTTAGCTTGTGATCTGAGGTGAACTACTTTATCTCCCTATTTCTGTCCTTCCTCAGCTATGGAAGACCTAATACACTTCTAAAAGTGAACAGGCACATATCCCTTTGATAACTTGTTCTCAGTTTTAGCTTGCCAGACGTTTATAACTTTATTTTTGACTACAATTAATATCTTTCTCTTGTGGTAGTGGGAGGAGAAACATGATGATACACAAGCAAAACCAAATATGCCAAAAAAATGCTTCTATATTCCCTCTGGAAGGAGTGCATGAAAGTTAGGCATGGTGAGTGAGTAACCCCAACTGATTAACTCTACCCCTGATTAGAACACTGACTCACCATATGACTAACCACACATCAGATATTTATCTTGGGCCAACTCTGGTTGACTCATAATCTATGGTTTAAGATGAAGATCAGAGCTACCTTTGATCTTCTTCTCGCAAGAATTACAAAGAAGATAATACCCTGTGTACTAGCAAAGCCAACTTTACTGCCACAGAGGATGTACCCAACTCCCATTATTCTGATTCAGTGGAGAACAGGTTACAGCAATAGCAACAGGGTCTGAAATAATCACTTTCAAATTTGTACTTGGGGCTGCAGAAGCTGATAGAAGTTATACCCCATTGTGTAGCTTTGAAAAGATATGTATCTGAAAGCATGTGTAGACTTTTAAAAATAATCAACATCCCTGTAACATTAGACATAGAAAACCAGTATCAAAAATAAGCCACATGTTTTCCCACTTTATAAACATTTTTCACTTCTGATTTCTGTGTGGTTACAGATTGTAATCTTTAAAGGCAGAGACTGAGCACAGTTTGATATGAAGGATATTGATCAGGGACCAACACCTGGGGGAGGGAGAGGCCAGCAGTAAGAGCAGGCAGAGAGAAGTCAAACATTGAGGCAAGCCCGACAAAGCCTTGGCTGAATGTGCAGCGAGCTTTGGCGTGCCTATGGCTTATCAGGCTTTTTCCCTGGGAGTCAGAATGACTGCACTTTGGCACCCGCCAGAGGTCAGTCACTGGATGCCGGCTACTATGGAAAGGACGTGACCTCAGCCAGATGTGCCACTGAGGAGGCACCTAAAGGAGCCGATAGCTAGACCAGGCGTGTGATCAGCAGCAGCAGCAGCAATAGATGCAACAGTCCCTTTCTGAAGAGGATCTGGGTGACAAAACTCCTTGTCTACCAGGCATATCACATAGTAATTTTTAAGGAGAAAAATACAGAATATGGCCAAATTTCTATGAAACAAACATAATTGCTTGAGAATAAAACTGCTATTCTATGATTTAGTATGATTGTCCCTCTGGGATGCTAGTATAAAGCTTACTTTCTGCAACATACAAATATCTTGAGGCCATTGACTATATCGCTGAACTGTCTGGTTTTTTTTCAAAACTATATTAAGAAATCATTTAACACATCTAGTAATTGGCTGGCTCTTGTGATTCAGTTTTTTTCAGAATAAAGATATGGTCATACGCCTCGAATGGTCAGAATTTACTATAGAGGGAAAGCTTCTTAATGTGTCTATGTAATATTTATAAATATAAATATAACCATATGTACATGTATATATGTATTCACATACATGCATATATATCT
The DNA here is from genome assembly GCF_009764315.1 of Trachypithecus francoisi. Classification (NCBI taxonomy): domain Eukaryota; kingdom Metazoa; phylum Chordata; class Mammalia; order Primates; family Cercopithecidae; genus Trachypithecus; species Trachypithecus francoisi. The sequence continues at coordinate 14,803,298 of NW_022681458.1, forward strand.
CTCTTACAAATTATAAGCTGTAAGTCACAAAGGATGCATGATGGTTAATTTTATGTGTCAATTTGACTGAACCATGGGCTGCTCAGATATTTGGTCAAACATTACTCTGTATGTGACTGTGAGGATTTTTGGATGGAATCAACATTTGAATCAGTCAGTACACTGACTAAAACAGATTGCTCTCCTCAATGTGGGTGGCCCTCCTCCAATCAGTTGAAGGCTTGAATACAACCAAAAGCCTGCCCCCTCCCACAAATAAGAAGAAACTTTTCCTGCCTGACTGCATGAGCTGGGATATCAGTCTTTCTCATCTTTAGACTCAAATGAAAATGTTGGCTGTCCTAGTCTCGAGCCTCTGCCAACTTTTGGATTTTAGACTGGAATTATACAATCATCTCTTCTGTGTCTCCAATAGATTTTGGGAGCTCTCAGTCTCCATAAACTTGTAAGCTCATTCCTTATGATAAATATTTTTGAGAGGATATGTCAATAAATATCACAATCAAAATACATAAATTCACCACCTGCACTTCTCTATTTAATTCTTATATGTAATAAACTTTGATTTTCTTAGTAACATGCCAATATATAGAAAGTTTCAGATCTAAGACATATAAATAGTATCAGAATAGAAATTAGAAAAGAAAAATAAATGTAATTAGGAGTTCTGATATGTGTTACATGTTTTTTTCTTATATATTTTACTTTGGGGTTGAAACAAAGAAAAAAAAATCACCCTGATAATTTATAATTACAAGCTAAATTTCATGCAGAAACTCAGCCACATTCTTATTATTTGCCTAATTTAAGAATAAGCTTAAAGGAGTCTCAGTCTGTGAGTACAACCCAGGTTACTACAAGAGGCAAATATATATCACTCTGGAAGAATTCCCTTTATTCCACTCTTCTAAGAATTCTCATAGACAATGTGTCAAGAAAAATGAGCAGGTTACAGTTAAGAACCCACAAAACAATTAAGGAAAAAGGCATCATGGAGAGAGCAGAAGAAATAACACATAGAGCTAACATTGATTTGTGAAGTTTCAGATATTTAACTATTAAACACAGTTTGCAAATTATCTAGTGTTTGATGTTTTAAAGAAATTATGTTAGATATTTAAAATGGGAAAATGGGAAAAATTCATTACCAAGTGACAAATAGAACTTTTGTAGATGCCAACTATAACTATTTGCAATTAAAAAACTCAATGAATAGATTTGATAGTAGATTAGACACTGTTGAAGAAAAAATTAATGAACTGGAATGAATACATAAAATATCTAAAATATAGCAATTTTACATTTAGATTTAGATGTGGATACACAGATATAGATATCTATGGCTCTTAAAATAAGTAATAGAATATTTGACAAATAAATTAAGAGACAAGGTAGATTTTATAAGATATTTGAACTAAATCTAATCAAAATTCTAAGGAACAGGGAAACAGATACACAAATTACTTGAACTTATGGAAACTATCCTAAACACTTATGAACTATCTCTGCAGAAAATCTACAGCATCCTGTGTTCCTCATTTTTTAAGTACAATTAGTCTTTATTTTTGATTTCTGCATTTATGTCATCACTATCATTCCTGAAGCCCTTCACCACACATTAGATTGTGGCCTTTTTGTTGTTAGAGTTCGTATTGTCTTCATGTTGGCATTCCCATTCATCCCCAATACAATACTATATACTTAGGGCAGTAAATAATGTCTTTTCTTAATTCAAGTTTTGTGGGATGGATCACCACAGTCTGATCTATGTCTATACAACTCAGTACAATCACTTGTTCTCAGTATTTCTGTAAGGAAGGAGACACTTCGGGTGTAGGAAGACCAATGATGCTACAGCATAAGCTTTGAGATATCTGACTCTTTATGATTGCTTAAATATATCTCATTAGTCCATGTTTATTCCCTTTTAGTTACCTACAATGTAAAATGTATTGCATTCTTTCAGAAATGTGTATTTTTAATATTCTAGTGGTTTGGGGATTATTAAAGTAATTAATTGAGCTGAATTAATAGCATAAAACATTTAAGGACATTTCTCAGAAAAAAATGAAAAAGGTACGTATATTTATATGTAGTAGATGGTGTTTAAAATGTAATTCAGAACAAATTTCATGGCTATATTATATATCTCTCTAAATATGATTGCCGAATGAAGTATTTCAAGCATCAAGAAAATAATCAACCAATTTATCAAATTCTAGTATTTTTAAATATTAACTTTATATTTTTTAAGGCAACAGATGTCATAGGTATATTGGAAGACTGTCATTTGCCTACCTCCATCAAATGAGATCACTTTAATAGAAACTCTGACCCTGATTTAACTACAGGAACATAAACAGTACTACTATAATATAACCCAGAAGTATAAAACATTATAAAAAATGACAGTAGTTCAAAAAAAATCCCCTTCAGGTTAAGGAGAGTTAGATATCTATTTAATACACTGAAAAGGCCTATTGCTTGATTGTTGACTGCTCATGTATTTTTATTTCACTATTTAAACTCCAGGCATTTATTTTTAGGGAAACTCATCTATAATCTGAGTTGAAATTATAAGAATGTGGGAATTAATAAAATGCTTGTAGAGTTGGCTGCAAACATACCACCTGATTTTATGTAATTAGAGATGACAGACACTGAGGCTCAATGAATAATATACTTTCTATGTACATCAAATAGGGTATGAAAATTAAGTGGAATAATGCCAGTGGAAAAAAATACAGGTAATTTATTAAATGAAAAATAGGATTGTGTTAGTCTTATTTTTCAACAGCTAAGTCATTGCTTTCATCCTGGTTTATCATATGTCATAAAAAGCACTGCACTTTCTGAAAATCTAACTGAAGATCACTGTATTAGCCAGGGTTCTCTAGAGGGACAGAACTAATGATGTGTATATATATATGTATAGTTTATTAAGGAGATTTCAACTCACATGATCACAAAGTCCCACAATAGGCCATCTGCAAGCTGAGGAGCAAAGAAACCAGTCCAAGTCCCAAAGCTGAGGAACCTGGAGTCCAGTGTTCAAGGGCAGGAAGCATCCAGCATGGGAGAAAGATGTAGGCTGGGAGGCTAGGCCAGTCTAGTCTTTTCACATTCTTCTTCTGCCTACTTTTACCCTAGCTGAGCTGGCAGCTGATTAGATTGTGCCCACCCAGATTAAGGGTGGGTCTGCCTTTTCCAACCCACTGACTCAAATGTTAATCTCCTTTGGCAACACCCTCACAGACAGACCCAGGATCAATACTTTGCATCCTTCAATCAAATCAAGTTGACCCTCAGTATTAACCATCACAATCACAATATGTGGGAATGAAGATAATTAAAAATTCAATGTATTCCCTGAATGCTAAAGCTAGTCAACTAGTAAGTGATTGAAAATTGTAAAAATGGCCGAGTGTGGTGGCTTAAGCCTGTAATGTCAGCACTTTGGGAGTCCAAGGCAGGCAGATTGCTGGAGGTCAGGAGTTCGAGACCAGCCTGGCCAATATAGTGAAACTCCATCTCTACTAAAAATACAAAAACTAGCTGGGCGTGGTGGCCCACGCCTGTAATCCCAGCTACTTGGGAGGCTGAGGCAGGAGAATCACTTGAACCTGGGAGGTGGAGGTTGCAGTGAGTCAAAATTGCACAACTGCACTCCAACCTGGGTGGCAGAGCAAGACACCCTCTCAAAAAAAAAAAAAAAAAAAGAAAGAAAGAAAAAGAAAATTGTAAAAACAGCAAATGTGCTTCTTTTGTTGTTAAACTACTTTATTGAGGTTTGATGGGCATACAAAAAGATATACATATTTACAATTGGAGATAAGGATACACTCATGAAACCACTACCACAATCTATGCCATAAACATATCTATATGTTTCCATATGGTTTCCTCCCACTCTATTTATTTCAGCTTGTTTATTGTGATAATACAACATACGATCTCCCACTTAGCAAAATTTTAAGTATATAATATAGTATTGTATATAGGCACTATACTGTACCATAAATCTCTAGAACTTACTCATACTACATAAATAAAACTTTGCATCCTTTAACTAGTATCTTCCCATTTCCCCTTCTTCCCAGTCACTGGCAACCACCATTCTTCTCTCAGCAGCTATGAGTTTGACTATTTTAGATTTCTCATGTAAATGTATCATGTGGTATTCATCCTTCTGTGTCTGGCTTATTTCATTTAGTATAATCTCCATCAATTTCATCCATATTGCAAATGGCAGGATTTCCTTCTTTTTGTGGCTTCATATTTTATTGTAGGTATATGTCACATTTTCTGAAATGTATCACGTACTATTCGTCCTTCTGTGTCTTGCTTATTTCGCTTAGCATAATCTCCACCGGGTTTATTCATATTTCAAATGACAGGATTTCCTTCCTTTTGTGGCTTAATATTTTATTCTAGGTATATGTTAAATTTTCTCTATTCATTCACCCATCAATGGACGTTTAAGTTGCTTCCATATTTTGGCTATAGCAAATACTGCTGCAGTGGATGTAGAAGTGCACATATCTGACTTCATTTTCTTTGGATATATACACAGAGGTGGGATTGCTACAAATATGGTAGTTCTATTTTTAGTTTTTTGAGGAACCTCCATACTGTTTTCTATAGTAGCCACACCAGTTAATATTCTCACCAACAGTGTACATGGGTTCTCTTTTCTCCAGATTCCTGACAATACTTGCTATCTCTTTGCAGATGACATGGTCTTATTCGTAGAAAACCCTTAAAACTGCACAAAAAAATCCCTGATAGAGCTAATAAAGAAATTTAACAAAATTGCAGAATAAAAAAAAATCAATATACAAAATCAGTTGTGTTTCTATACAATACCAATTAACTATCTGAAAAAGAAATTAAGAACACAATCTATTTATAATAATACTAACAATAAATAAGTAAATAAATAAGTAAATAAATAAATAACTCAGGAATAAACTTAACCAAGGAGGTGAGAGACTAGTACATTGAAAGCTATAAAAAAAAAAAACTGACAAAATAAATTAAATTTGTGAAGACACAAATAAGTGGAAAGACATTTGTGTTCATTGATTGGAAGAATTAATATTGCTTAAATGTCCATACTACCCAAAGAGAGTTAAATATTTAATACAATTCCTGCCATAATCCCAATGGCATTTTTATAGAAAAAAAATCCTAAAATTTATATGAAACCAGGAAAGACCACAAACAGCCCAATAAATGAGCAAGAAAAAGAAAGCTGATGGCATCACCTTTCTTAATTTCAAAATATATTACAAAACTGCGGTAATCAAAACAGTATGGCACTGGCATAAAATCAAACATCTAGATCAATGGAATAACATAGAGAGCCCTATAACAACCCAAGCATAGACTGTTCACTGAGTTTTAAAAAGGATACCAAGACTACTCAATGGGAAAAAGATAGTCTCCTTAATGAATGGTGCTGAAAAAACTGGATAGTCACATGCCAAAAAAGTAAGAAAAGAAATTGGGCCCTTATCTTACAACATACACAAAAACCAACTCAAAATAGGTGAAAGACCTAATCATAAAATCTGAAGAGATAAAACTCCTAGGAAAAAACAAAGGAAAAGAGCTTATTGACATTGACTTTTGCAATAATTTTTACCAAAAGCAAAAGCAAGAAAAGCAGAAACAAACAAACGGGATTCTATAAAAATCAAAAGCTCAGAATAACAAAAGAAATAACAAAATGAAAAGGCAATCTATAAAATATGAGATAATATTTGCAAACCATGTATTTGATAAAGGGTTAATATCCAAAGAGTATAAGGAACTCCTATAACTCAGTAGTAATAAAACTAAATAACCCAATTTTAAAAAAACGGGCAAAGGGAATGAAAAGACATTTTACCAAGTACAACATACAAATGGCCAACAGATACATAAAAATGATGCTCAACAATACTACTTATCCATGAAATGCAAATCAAAACCACAATGAGATATTTTCATCTCATACCTGTTAGGATGGCTATTATATAAAAAATATATATATACACATATATATCAAAAGTTCCAGATAAAATTAATGCAGAATAAATAAGAATTTTTTTATATAGCAGAAATACATTTTGAGTAAATATGTGCAAAACTCAGAAATACACAATTATGGCTCATTTCTATAAATACTAAAACTATTTACATTGCATAGATTATCCTTCTTTTTCAGGTGTTTTGACAAACAAGTAAAAGATCTATGATACATAAAGTCTAAATTAGAGAAAGCTAAATGAATCTCATACTGATACCCAGAATTCCGTGTATGTGTCTACTCTGCCACTGCAGCACTAGACTAAGATAGGCAAATCTGTAAGTTTGCTCAGATAAGACATATATCCTGGAAGAAGAGGGGAGAATGCATGCCACTTTCAGGTAGGTATTTTGTGCTCAAAGGAATAAGGATCTTGCCCAGTTCCTCTCTCAAATTCATCTATCAGGTAATTCATTGGCTTTCTTTAAGATCTTGTAAAAACATAATTTAAAAGTTGATTATCTGAATGAATAAAACGAAGTAGACATAAGTATTTTCTAGATCAGCACTTTCTAATAAAAATGTTATACATGATGCATATTTAAATTTAAAATTTTTAGTAGGCAAACTAAAAAGAAAACTAAAAGGAAACATGAAATTGATATAATAATATATTTTACTTAACCCAATATATCAAAAAAATCCCTTCTATTCATAAGTATTCAAGTATATCTAAAATATTCATTTCAACATGCAATCAATATGAAAAATTTATTAACAGGCTACTTTGTATTCTTTCTTTTTATACTAAGTTTTCAAATTTACACTTACAGAATTTCTCAGTTTGGACAAGCCACATTTCAAGTGCTCAGTGGCCATATGTAGCCAGTAGCTGCCATATTGGATAGCACAGATGTAGGTTATCAAGTCAAGCAGGCCCTACTATTATTCAGTATTAGTATTAATATTTTCCTTCCTTCGATTTCTTTCCAGCATCAGCTGGAAGAAGAATATAGGTGCAAGAAAACATCAATGTAGTTCATTAGAAACCAAAAGCAGTCAAATTCAAAATCTTAAAGTTTAATAAAATTTCTCTAAACCAATCCACCCAATAAAGAAAGGATGCTGTAAATGAGAGGTATTATGTGAATACATTAACATTCACATTTTGGATGATGTGAATTAATATACAAAAATTAAGAGATATGTTAAATATGTCTCTACCACCACAAAGTAATTGGGTGAAAAAGTATATTTAATCATTTCTGTGTTTAATCTATAAAACATATAAAACTGATTTTTCTTTTTGCTAAAATAACTTGCCAATTGATTATTATTCAACCCATGTATTTATATCAGAAGGTATTTTAAATGGTATATATAAAGTATTATAGCTATTATTCAAATATTCCTCTGAATATTTTAAACAGCAAATTTTAGTGCTAAAATTACACAAATGAAATATAGTAATACAACACAAAAAGTGTGTATTCATGTCATCTAATTCATTATTCTATCATAACATGAATTCAATTTGTCTTTACTATCACTTTTGAGATTCAGCTAATTTATCATTTTTAAATGATGGAAACATCTATAATGTCATAATAAGTATGCTATTTGAAAATTTTTTCTTACTTTACAATTGTTTTCTATGAATATTACTGGTTATCCTAAGTAATTTTAAGAGCACTGTCTTGAAAACTGCTTCTTCTCCCAGATTTAGCATTGTCTTACAGTATATGTTTTAGAAAAAAATGCTAATTCATAAAGTCAGGAATCATAAGACAAAACATGAAAATATGAAATAAACATTTTCTTTCATTAGTACTAATTTTATGGTTGATAAATTAAATATTTAGAAGAATTGATAAAAATCTATGTCAAATTTCATAGTAATAATACTAAATATAGTATCCTAGACCATGCTATGAATTCAAAATGTCATGAACCTTGACTTGTTTATCTTTGTTTTTTTAATGGTTTCTGATGAGGCAATGCCAGTACATTTTGATTGTTAGGGTTTCTCTTCATTACAAAATCTAAAATTTAACTTTTATCTTGTTTATAAATATTTGGTTTTGTAGTGACTCCTCACATGACCTCTTTAGTTATAGAATTCATATGTTAGTTGGAAATTAATTACCAGATTAGCATTTAGAATGTTTTTACAATGCACCAGCTAGGCAAGCACTAGAAAATACAGACTTACTTTTCTCAAATGTATTCTTAAAGATTCACTGGCAATGTTATGGATGAATTGTGCGTTCTCTCAGTCCACATGTTGAAGCTCTAATTCCCCATGTGACTCTATTTGGAGATAGGGCCCTGAAAGAGGTAATTAAAGTTAAATGAGGTCATAAGGGTGGGGCCTTAATCCAATACATCTGGTGTCCTTATAAGAGAGGAAGAGACACTAGGATGTGCATGCACAGATAAAAGGTCATGTGAGGTTGCAGCCTGAAGACCAACATGTGCAAACCAAGGAGACAGGCCTCAGGACAAAGCCAATCTGTGGAGACTTTGATCTTAGACTTCTATCCTCCAGAACTGTGAGAAAATACGTGTCTGTTAAGTCACCCAGTCTGTGGTATCTTGTTATGTCAGCCCTAGCTAACTAATATGGACAGGTAATCTCCCAAATCCAAACAATCTTGTTCCCATACACTAGTACAGCTCTTTCTACATCGGTAGTCATTCTGCACTGTGGCATTTTGTTATATTTATGGTATCATTTATAAACACTGTAATTCACCCATTTTAGGTGTACAGATTGATACATTTTGATAACTATATATAATTGTTTAATCATCATCATAAAAATATACAGGATGGCTTACTCTGCATGCATCTTTATAACTAGAACCTTTGTACCACCAATCTCAGCATCAGACAAAACCTGATGTCCTGTCACACTATATTTGCCTTTCCTAGCATATCATACACAGGTAACCATACAATATGTTGTCTTACTGACTGATGATTGACTGTGTTTGTCTTCTACTTATGATAATTTTTTAGATTCATCCATGTTGTTGTACATATTAATAATTTTTCTTTTCATTGTGAAATAGCATCCTATAGTATAAATTTACCTCTGTTTGTTTATTCATTCATCAGTTGATGGCCATTTGAGTTGTTTTTACTTCCGAATCTTACGAATAATATTGCTAAGAAAATGCGCATAGACTTTTTTTGGTGGAATTGTTGGGTAAATACCTATGAATGGAATTGATGACTTATATGGTAACATGTACCATCTTGCATTTCTATCAGCAATAATGAGATTTACATTTGCTTCACATTCTCACCAGCACTTGGTATGGTCAGAATTTCTAAAATCAACCATTCTAGTGAGTATGCAGTGATATTGCATTATGATTTCACTTTGCATTTTTCTGATAACTTGCAATGTTTAACACCTTTCCTTGTGCTTATAGACACAGACACTTCATTTGATAAATGTGTATTCAAATCATTTGCCCTTTTTCTGTGGTTTGTTTTCTTATTATTTAAAGAATTCTATGTATTTTCTGTGAGGAAAAGCCCTTTCCTGTATGTGCTGCAAAAATATTTTTGCCAGACTGTGGCTTGTCTTACATTTTTTAAACTGCATTTTTTGAAGAGCAAAATGTGTAATGAAGAGAGAAATTTGGGTCCAATTTTATTATTTTTTTTCCACTAAGAGTTTATACTTGTGTCCAGATTAAAAATTGTTTGCCTAATTAAGTGTCACAAATATTTTTCTCCTTTTTTCTTCTAGAAGTTGAATAACTTTAGCTCATTTTGAGTTGATTTCTTATATGATGTAAGGCAAGGGCTGGAAATAATTTTTTTATGAAGATATGCAGTTGTTCTAGCACCAAAAGACTCACTTTGTCCCCATTTAATTGCCTTGGCAATTTTTTAAAACATCATTTGATCATGAGCATTGTTTTATTTTTGGACTGTTTATCATGTTTTACTAATTTCTATGTGTATCTACACACCAATTCCAAACTGCCTTTAATACTGTAGAGTTACAATAAGCTTTCAATCAGGCAGGTTTTTAGTTTGTTTGTTTCAAATTCTCTTATATATTCCTGCTTCTTAAAATTTAAATATAAATTTTAAAAGCAGCTTATCAATTTCTTTAATGAATTGTGTTAGAATTTAGTTATGAACATTTTAAAAATAAAAAATAAAGATGCAAACATAAAAAAATAAAAAATAAAAAACAATAATTGATTGCACTGAAGCTATAAATCTATTTCAGTAGAATTGTTCTTAAGATCAAGTTACCAGTCCATGAACAAGGTATATATCTTACTTTAAGTCTTCTCCAATTTCCCTTTGCTTTGTAGAGTATACAACTTTTGCACAAATATTGTTATATTTATTCCTAATATTTAATTTTTGATGCTCTTTTAAATATAACTGGTTTTTAAATTTTATCTTATATTTATTAATTGTTAGTCTATGGAATTATAATTATTACCCTTAATGGCAAAAACTGCAATTATTTTTGCACCAATCTAATACTTTTTAAATCAACCTAGTGTCCTATAACCTTGCTAAATTCACTTATTAGTTGAAGATTTTTTTTTGTAGAGTCCTCAAGATTTTAAAAAATACAGATGTCTGCACAGGAGAGTTTTAATCATTTTACTTCCCTTTATCCAATCTTTATTAATTTTAGCTTTCCTTGCTTTGTTGCACGGGTTAATACACTGAGTAAAATGTGAAATGGAAGTAACTAGACATCTTTGCATGTTTCTGATCTTAGCTAGAAACAATGGGCCTTTAACCATTGAGCGTGATATCTGTAGGCATTTCACATATGCCCTTAATCAAATTAAGGATGTGTTCTTCTTTTTCTACTGCTTAAAAATATTTTATCATGTAAGAATGTTGAATTTTTACAAACAACTTTAATGCATCCATTGAAATGTGGTTTGTTTTCATTATCTATTGCTAGGGTGACATTTTTAAAAACTTCAACTTTTATCTTCAATGCGACGGATAATTGTTCAGTTTTGTTATATGGGTATATTGTACCCAGATAATAGACATAGTATACAATAAACCATCTCAGGCTTGTTTTTATGTATGGTGAAAGGTAAGGGCGTAGTTTTATTCCTTTGCATGTGGTTAGCCAGTTATCCCAGCATCATTTGTTGCATGGGATTTTCTTTCTCCATTGCTTGGTTTAATTGAACTTGTGAAAGATCAGATGGTAGTAGATGTGTAGCTTTATTTCTGAGTTTTCTATTTTTCCATTGGTCTATATGTCTTTTCCTTTTCCCCCCCAGCACCATGCTGTTTCGATTACTATAGCCTTATAGTATAGTTTAAAGTTGGGTAGTGTGATGCCTCTAGCTTCATTCTTTTTGCTTAGGATTGCTTTGGCTATTTGAGGTCTCTTTGGTTAGATGTGAATTTTAAAATAGCTTCTTTTTTTTTTTTTTAATTCTGTAAAAAATGACATTGGTAGTTTGACAGGAATAGCATTCAATCTGTAAATTGCTTTAAGCAGTACGGCCATTTTAACAATAGGGATTCTTCCAATCCATGACTATGGCATGTTTTCCCATTTTTTGTGTTTCATTTCTGATTTCTTTCAGAAGTGTTTTGTAGTAGTTCTCCTCGTAGAGATCTTTCACCTCCTTGGTTAGCCATATGCCTAGGTATTTAACTTCCTTTGTGTCTATTGCAAATGGTATTGTGTTCTTGATTTGAAGATCAGCCTGGATCTTACTGGTGTATAGAAATGATACTGATCTTTGCACATTGATTTTGTTTCCTGAAAACTTGCTGAGATCATTTATCAGTTCTAGCATTCTTTTGGTGGAGTTTTTAGTGTTTTCTAAGTATAGAATCATATTGTCAATGAAGAAAGATAATTTGACGTCTTTTCTTCTTTGGATGACTTTTATTTCTTCCTCTTTTCTGATTGCTTTGTCTAAGACTTCCAGCACTATGTTGAAAGCAGCAGTGAGAGTAGCCATTCTTGTTTTATTCCAGTCTTCAAGGAGAGTGGTTCCAGCTTTTGCCGCTTCAGTATGCTGTTGGCTGTAGGTTTGTCATAGAAGTCTTATTATTTTGGGGTATATTCCTTGAATGTCTAGTCTGTTGAGGGTTTTTGTCATGAGATGTTGAATTTTATCAAAAGTTTTCTGTGTATCTATTCAGATGGTTATATCGTGTGTGCTTTTAAATTTATGTAATGAATCACATTTCTTGATTTGCATAATTTGAACCAGACATACATCCTAGGAATAAAGCTTACTTGATCATAGTGAGTTGTCTTTTTGATGTGCTCCTGAATTCAGTTTGCTAGTGGTATTTTGTTGTGGACTTTTTCATCTATGTTCATTGGGGATAACAGCCTGAAGTTTTCTATTTTTCACTTTGTTTCTGCTAGATTTTGGTAGAAGGCTGATGTTGGCTTCAGAGAATGAATTAGGGAGGAATGCCTCCTCCTCAATCTTTTGGAACAGTTTTAGTAGGATTGGTAGAAGTTCTTCTTTATATGTCTGGTAGAATTTAGTTGGAATCCATCTGGTCCAGTGCTTTTATTTAGTTGGTAAGTTTTGTATTACTTAATCAATATCAGAGCTCAATATTGTTCTATTCAAGGGTATCAATCTCTTTCTGATTCAATCTTGGGAGATTGTGTCTTTCCAGAAATTTACCCATTTCCTCTAGATTTTCTAGTTTGTGTACATAGTTGTTGACAGTATTCTTGGTTGATCTTTTGATTTCTGTGGGACCCGTTATAAGGTCATCTTTGTCATTTCCGATTGTACTTATTTTAATCTTCATTTTTTTTTCTTTTTTAATCTAGCTGGCAGTCGGGTAATAATCCTGTTTACTTATTTATTTATTTTTGAAGAATCCACTCTTGGTTTCGCTGATCTTTTGTATGGATTTTTGCATCCCAATTGTATTCAGTTCTTCTCTAATTTTAGTTATTGCTTTTCTTTTACTAGCTCTGGGTTTTTTTTTTTCTTCTAGTTTCTTCAGGTGCAACGTTAGAGTGATAATTTAAGATCTTTCTCACTTCCTGATGAAGGTGTTTAGGGCTATAAACCTTTCTCTCAACACTGCTTCAACTGTATCCCAGAGATTTTGTTAAGTTGCATCGCTATTTTCATTAATTTCTAAGAATTTCTTGATACCTGCCTTAATTTTGATGTTCACCCATGAATTATTTAGGGGCAAGTTGTTTAATTTCCATGTATTTATGTAGTTTTTGAGGGATCTTCTTGATATTAATTTCTATTTTTATTGCATTTTGGTCCAAGAGTGTGCTTGGTATTGTTTCATTTTTTTAAAATTTGTTGAGATTTGCTTTATGACCATGCACCTGTTTGATTTTAGAATATGTTCCATGTTCCATATGCAGAAGAGAAGAATGTATATTCTGTGGCTTCTGGGTGAAGTGCTCTGTAGAGGTCCATAGGCCCACTTGGTCAAGTGTTGAGTTTACGGACAGAGTATTTTTTGTTAGTTTTCTGCCTTGATGATCTGTCTCATAATGTGACTGGGACTTAGAAATCTCCCTATATTATTGTGTAGTGGTCTAAGTCTTTTTAGAGACCAAGAAGAACTTGTTTTGTGAACCTGGGTCCTCCAATGTTGGGTGCATATATATTTAGGATAGTTAAGACTTCTTGCTGAACTATACCTTTTATTATTATGTAATGCATTTCATTGCCCTTCTTAATTTTTTATTGGTTTAAGGTCTGTTTTATCTGATATAAGAATAGTGACTCCTGCTCTTTTCGTTTTCTGTTTGCGTGGTAGATCTTTTCTCCATCCCTTTACTTTGGGTGTCATTACATGTGAGATGGGTCTTTTCACAACAATAGATGGTTGGGTCTTGTCTTTTTATCCAGCTTGCCATTCTATGTCTTTTAAGTGAAGTGGGACATTTAGCTCATTTACCATCAGGGTTAGAATTCATATGTGAGATTTTAATCTTGTCATCATGTTGTTACTGGTTGTTATGTATACTTTATTGTGTAGTTGCATTATGGTGCATATGGGCTATGTGCTTAAGTGTATTTTTATGTTAGCAGGTGTCATTCTTTCAATTCTGTGCTTAGCACTCCCTTATAGACCTCTTGTAAGGCTGGTCTAGTTGAAATAAATTGCCTCAGCATTTGTTTGTCTGAGAAATTTTATTTCTCCTTTACTTATGAAGCTTAATTTGGTGGGATATGAAATTCTTGGTTGAAATTTCTTTTCTTTAAGAGTGCTGAAAATAGGCCTTAATCTTTTCTGACTTGAAAGGTTTCTGCTGAGAGGTCTGCTGCTAGCCTGACGGTGTTCCCTCTGCACATGACTTGACCCTTCTCTGAAGCTGCCTTTAAGATTTTCCCTTTTGCATTGACCTTGGTAAATCTGATGACTATGTGCCTTGCTGATGGTCACCTTTTATGGTATCTAGCTGGGCTTATTTGTATTTCTTTTACTTGCATGTTAACCTCTCTAGTGAGATTAAGGATATTTTCATGGACCATATTTTCCAAGTTGCTTATTTTCTCTCCTTCTCTCTCAGGAATGTCAAAGAGTTGTAGATGTCCTCTCTTTGCCTATACCGTATTTCTCAGAGGTTTGTTCATTTTAAGGAATTATTTTCTTTATTTTTGTCTGAATGAGTTGATTGAAAGAACTAGTCTTCAAGCCCTGAGATTCTTTCTTCAACTTGGTCTATTCCACTACGATACTTCCAGTTGAATTATGAAATTCTTACAGTGAATTTTTCAGCTCTAGAAGTTTAGTTTAATTATTTCTTAAAATAATTATTTTGTCTTTCAGCCTTTGGATTGTTTTACCGTATTCCTTGGATTCCGTGTATTGTGTTTCAACTTTCTTCTGAATGAGAGAAAGCTTCCTTGCCATCTACATTCTGAATTCTTTATCATTTCATTCATTTTATACTGGTGAAGAATCAGTGCTAGGTAGCTAGTAAACTGGAGGTAAGAGGGTACTTTGGCTTTTAGAACTGTGAGAGTTCTTGTGCTGATTCTTTCTCATCTGGGAGAGTGGTGCTCCTTTAACTGTGATATAAGTTGAGTATAGTCAGTTGACTTTGTTTCTGGGTGCCTTCAGAGGGCCAGTTCTCCGTACAGAATCTTTATGTGTGGATGAATTATTGCACTTGGTTTCACAGGTATAGATAATAACAGAATAATTTCTGGTAATAACGTTTGAGTTGCAAGCCAGTAAGTGATGCTTAAGAGTAATGGCTGGTAGCTAGGTTAATACTCAGCCATGGCTTTTTTGTACTTCACATTCATAGACATGCTATGTGGTGAGGCAGGGAGAGAGATGGTCCCCTCACCAAGTCTGCTCCTGGGCCCTGGGGGAGCCACCTCCAATTACTTGTACTACACCCATATATTTTTGTTAAGTGTTCCAGGCCATGGGGTTCCCCTTGGGCAGAGTCTGTGGCAGGGATATAGACCATACTCTTTCAGGACTGAAAGAGTCCTGAAATACTCTGTGGAGGGAGGCATGCCCCATTTCTGCACTGGCTTAGAAACCCAAATGTCTAACCCCTGTCAGTGCTCTGAGAGTGGAGGATTCTCACCTGCTCAAGTACTGGCCATGGGTCTTGGCTGTTACTACTGAGATGTGTGCCACAGCCATGGGGAGGAGGTGCCAGGATGTCTTGCAGCTTGACTTTGGGCTCCAGCAGTACTAGGGGATCCAATCTGCCCCAGAGTCACCAGGGAATTACTCCAGTGGAGCAATACACTCAGGCTGGGATGCAAAGGCTGTACTGTGCACCTACTTTTGCAGGGCAGCTAGGCATAGCTACTGGTAGGGGGCAGAAAGCAGGAGGGTTTGTAGAACAGCTGTGCACTAGTCCCATGGGGAAGCCTCTCTCCTGGCTTTGAGGTCAGCTGGAGACAGAGCCTCCTGCAGTAGATGAAGAGCACTGGGAAATGGGGTTGTATGGCTGCTCTCAGCCACTGATGCACAGCACACAAAAGTTCCCAGGTTCTCTGCCGTCTGAAGGCCTGTCTTTTTCTGCTCCCCGGGGAGATCTTGCTGCCGGCTGACATGTCCATAGGGGGCAGAGGGTCCCCTGCAGCTATTGTAGGATCCCAGAGGTCTGTGGTGAGAGTGAGCTGACTCTCAGTTCCTGCACTCACCCCTTTCCCAGGAGCCATTTGGGGCAGGGAACTAGCTATAACATCTGGATATGCCATGCATAGTTCCCAGCTACCTTTCTCTTCAGCCTCAGCTTCAGCATTGTCTCTCCATCTACTCTCAGCATTTTCTCTCTGAAGACCTGCCCAAATGATAGTGGTTTATTTGATAATTTGGTCTCTCTTGGAGGGAGTGACACTTCTTGCTTGTGTCTAGTTGTCCATCTTGTTATCTACCAATATGACGACATTTACTGACTGATAGTTAAGTGTCATATTGACCTTGCATTCCCGAGATAAAAGGAGCTCAGTCATGAAGTGTTATCTTGTCTATGTATTGTTGGATTTGATTGGCTAATATTTTGTTAGTGATTTTTGCATCTCTATACATGACAGGTATCCTTGGTCTATTTCCTTTTCTAGTAATGTGTTGTTGTGTTCCTTTTCTACTAAAGTAAGTTGTCTGGTTTTAATATCAGATAATACTAACCTCATTAAATTTGTTATGAAGTGTTTTCTCCTCCACATTCTAAAATAGTTAGTGTAGGATTGGTATTATTAGTTCCTTAAATGATTGATAGAATTCATGAGTGAATTTGGAGTTTTTTATGAGAAGAGTTTTTTGTTGTCGTTATTAATTCAGTACATAATTGATAAAGTGAATCATGCTTGTTATTTCTTCTGTTATCGGTTTTGGTGATTTTCACCTTTTAAGAAATTTCTGCATGTTTTCTAAGTTACAAATTCATTGAAATAAAGTTATTTATAACATTCCTCTGTTATCTTTTTAACATTTTGGTATCTCCAATGATTTTTCTCCTTCAATTTTGTTAGTGATAATGTGTTTTCTCTCCATTTAATTATTTTTTTGTTAGTCTGCTAAGGATTTTGTCAATTTTATTGATACTTTTCAAAGTGTCCGTTTTGGTTTTATTGATTTTTCTGTACTGGGTTAAAAAAAAATTGTTTCAACTGGGTGCAGTAGCTTATGCCTGTAATCCCAGTACTTTGGGAGACCAAGGCGGGTGGATCACCTGAGATCAAGAGTTCCAGACCAGCCTGGCCAACATAGTGAAACTCTGTCTCTACTAAAAATACAAAAATTAGCTGGGTGTGGTGGTGGTGGGCACCTGTAATCCCAGCTACTCAGGAGGTTGAGACAGGGGAATCACTGGAACCCAGGACAAGAAGGTTGCAGTGAGCCAAGATCACGCCATTGCACTCTGGCCTGGGCAACAAGAGTGAAACACTGTTTCCAAAAAAAAAGTATCATGACATCTGCTATTTTATTTTCTTCCTTTTACTTTGTGTGTTTAATTACTCCTGTTTTTTTCTGGTTTCTTATGGTGAAAGACAAAAGAAAGAGAAGGAGGAACAGAGGAACAAGAACAGATTGGACAATGAGAAAACAAACACCAACATGTTAGTCTTAAACCAAAGATATCAATATTACATAAAATGTAATTTAATAAAATATTCAAATAAAAGGCAGAGATCTTCAGCTGAATTTTAAAAAATTAGAGCTCAATTATATGCTCCTTAAAATAATATCCCTCACATATAAAGACACAAACTGATTGAAAGAAAACGGTGAAAAATGTGTTAGGTAAGCAGTAATTAGAGAATGTTGATTTTACTAAATTAATATCAAGCTGAATTTTAAGACAAAGAACATTTCTAGATATAAAAGGGACATTTTATAATGATATAAGGACAAATTTGTCAATAACACATAAACTCCCAAGTTTCTTGCCATCTGAAGGCCTGTCTCTGCCTTTATTCCAAAGACAGACTTTGGAATAAAATCAAGAGTCTTAAATCTGTACAGAAACAATAATAGAACTTTACCATATATGAGTAAACATTGGGCAAAACAAAAGAGGAAATAGTCAAATCTACAATCATATTTGGGAGTTTTCATATGTTTTCCTCAGAAATGGATGGAACAAATAGACAAGAAATCAATACAAATATAAAATATGCAAACAATTCTAGCAACTAAGGTATAGTTAAAGACTACTACACACACAGAACATATCATCCTTTCAAATGCATGTGAGACATTCACTAAGAGAAATGATACACTATTTTAAAAGAACACACAAAATAAATCTTTAAATATCTAAAAAGAATTAAATCATACAGGAACCAAAAAAGCATTACATTTGAAATCAAGAATATTGTGATACCTTAAAAATTTCCCACAGGCCAAAGAAGTCACAAGAAAATAACTTAAAATTCATGTTTTAATGTGAATGGTAATAATAAAGTAACATGAAAATTTATCAGATGCATGTAAAGCTGAGCTTAAGAAAAATTTATAGTTTTAAATGCCACTACTTAAAAAGTATAATGGCTTAAAATAAATAATCTAAGTTATGGCTGAAGAAGTAATTAAAAAGAGAAATCAAAGTCTAAGTAAATAGAAGAGATAAAACTATAAAAATAAAAACAATGCTCTTAAAAATCTTACACACAATAAAGAAAATCAACAAAGTCACATGCCAATTATTTGAAAAACATAAGCTAATATAGTAGCAAGACTGAGTTGAGAGAGAGAGAGAGAGAAAGAAAGAGACCTTGAAATAAAATCAATAATTTTTGTTTGGTTCATAATTGTGAAACAACTCTGCAAAATATTGATGCTACTTTGCCTGATCATTAAATGACTCTTCTATGCACTGAGCGGTGTTTGTGGAGCTTCACTTCAAAATACAATGAAAATTCATTCTTCTGTCCTGTTTTTATGGTGTGAAAATCTATCATCAGTCTTGGATATTTTCTAAAATTTTTAGAATAATGGTATTATTTTTCTGTTGTCTCAACTCCCAACAATCATTTTTAAAGTTAGCTATGCAAAATTATAGAAATAAAAGAAATTATCTCTAAAGAATTATCCTTATGATGACAACAACAGCCTATCTGAAGTGGCAGCTGCAAGGTTGCTGGCTGTAGTGGGGAGGCATGGCCAGGATTGTGCTCTTCATGGAGCTGGCGGTAGCTAAAAACAGGCGAGAGCCCTGCCCCCTACTGAGTTTGTGAGGCAGGAGCCCACTCTCCTGGGTGCAGGTGCAGCCACCGACCTTACCTCCAGACCCTACCATCCTTGCACTCTCAGGGGCTCAGGAAGCTCCCTGCCCCTGCAGGCTTAAAGTGCCTGGTCCTGCTCCCTGGCCTTTCCCCACTCCAGGTGCCCACTCCAGGGCAGAGCAAAGTTGTGACCAAGCCCAGGCACTGTCACAACCCAGCCAGCTGTGCATGCACTCAGCACTGACACACCAGCCCCCTGTTGCCTTAGCCCCCTCGGACTTTGGTGCCAAGGAGCACAGGAAGGTGGGTGGGGGTTAGGGCAGCTCAGCACTGGCCTATGGGAGCTTCTTGGTGTGGACAGCCTGGGTGCCATGAGTGGCATGTTAAAGGCAGGCAGGTTCCTAGGCAGGATGGGGCGGGTCCCTGGTGAAACCTCACTTTCAAGCCAAGGATAGCCTGAAGCCTGGAAGCTGTGCTGCCAGTTCTGGGCAAAGTCCACCACTGGGAATGAGAAATTCACTGATAACCTTTTGACCAATTGGATGGTACTTTTCCCAGGCCTGCCCTGTGGCTACCCATTGACCAATCAGCAGGCACTTCTCCATTCAGAGCAGACAAAAAGCCCAGACTCAACCAGTCTCACACACTCATAAGGACTACTTAGCTGTGGAAAGGAGATAGCCACTATGGGTCTCCTCTCCACTAAGAGTTGGACACTTGTCTAGGTGACCTGCCTGCAGAAAGGAGCTACCCACTATGGGTCTCCTCTCCTCCGAAAGCTGGACACTCACTGGGACAACCTTCCTGCAGAAAGAAGCTACCCACTTCAGGGCTCCTGAGAGTTGTTCTGTCACTCACTAAATCTCCTCTCTACCTTGTTCACCCTCCAGTTGTCTGTGTACCTCATTCCTCCTGGACACGGGACAAGAACTTAGGACACACCAAATGGCAAGACTGAAAGAGATATAACACAAACAGGGCTGAAACATGCCGTTTCACTCACCAAGTGGTGGGCAACAAGTAGGAGAGAAGAGCTGTGTCCCTTTGGGGATCCCAAACCTAAGGGCTCCCCAAGCCAGGGCTGTGACACCCTCTTTTGGGGTCTATGGTTCCCAGTGTCTCCAAGCTTCTGGGCACCACTGTATTCCCTAGTGCCTGCAGCAGTGCAGCTTGTGGTACACCTGATCCAGCCACAACCTCACATGGAACTAGTGCCTGTGCTAGAACCTGGAGATGCCTGCCCTGTTGCAGCCAGCATGCCAGGCTGTGCACACTTGCTGGACCCTGTGCTCGCTTGCTCACACATTCCTCACTGCTCTGCTCCTGGCTCATCCTTGGCAGGTATGGGATCTGGGTCAGTAGTATGAGCCAAGTGCAGCCTGCTGGACCAAATGGGTGAAATGAGCCCTGCAGGTGCAAGCAAAACGCAAGCAGAGTTGCCACCAGCCACAGAGGTTTCTGGCCCCAAAGTGACACCCCAAGGAACCCATTACAGTCAAGCAATTAAACTAAAAATATATCACTTTTTTGCAGTACCTGAGGATACAATAATGTATACTGTAAATTCTTATTTTGGGTATGTGTAAGCTGCATGCTTCATATGCTATCTTTTAGGAGATATATTAGAATATCTTACATTAAGTATAAATTATTATTAATGTAGTTTTAGAATGGTATATTTGTGATTAAATCATAAGATTTTATGTATCAGGTTTGAATCTTTCTTAATTGACTTTTGTGTTTCATTATAGATGTGTTAATTTATTGCTGAGAATTTCCCTTTTGAATGATACACTGATAGGATGTTTCAGTGTTATGAATTCTGTATTCTAGTGCGGATGCCTCCATCCCTAAAACCTGCCATTTCACTTTAAATACTGAAAAACAGGTTACCTCTTCTCATATGCAACTCAGAAGCACCTAATAATATGGCTGATATTCTTTTTTTTTTTTTTTTTTGAGACGGAGTCTCGCTCTGTCGGCCAGGCTGGAGTGCAGTGACGGGATCTCAGCTCACGGCAAGCTCCGCCTCCCGGGTTCACGCCATTCTCCTGCCTCAGCCTCCCGAGTAGCTGGGACTACAGGCGCTCGCCACCTCGCCTGGCTAGTATTTTTTTTTTTTTTTGTATTTTTTAGTAGAGACGGGGTTTCACTGTGTTAGCCAGGATGGTCTCGATCTCCTGACCTTGTGATCCGTCCATCTCGGCCTCCCAAAGTGCTGGGATTACAGGCTTGAGCCACCGCACCCGGCCTAGTATGGCTGATATTCTGTTGAAATAAACAATGTAACAACTTGTATTGTTTGTTTGGAAATTCAGATACTGATATTCTTTGCCCTTTAGCACTTCTGTCTCACCCACTCAACTTCTCTTCAACATCCTCCCTCAACTTTTCAAATTATAAATCATAACAAATCAATGAAAACAGTATTGCTTATATAGCAGCACTCCTTTAGGCATAATCATCATTCAGTTACTAATTCGTATAAAATGACAGGCCCAGGGAAGAACTGAGACCTACCACAATACCATGATAAAGGCAGAAGTCATCTGAGAGACACGAAAAGGGACAGAGGGTGTGAAATTAATGGAGAGGAAACAAAACACACATTGAAGTCAGATGAGGGCTTGCTTTAAAGACTATTTTGTCAACCATGTTCTAACAGCCACCATGGGGTTTTTTGTAACTCTTCACACTTAACTCCAACTGCCACTGCTCTCTGTGGGCTAAACTCCTATCCACACTGACTGATTTCAGTTTCTCAAAAGAGACAAGCTCTTCCTGCCCTGGGACCTTTGCATACACTGTTCTTCATACTTGTGATTCTCTCCTTAATATCTTTACATGATGTCTTTTTCTTATCTTAGCCCCAACTTAAATGCCATGTCTTCAAGATATTTTATCCAAGTACCTAATCTAAAATAGTGGCCACCAATATTATTTTCGTGATTCCTTTTTTTCCTCGTGTGTAGAACTTATCACATTTGAGATCAAGAATTTGTTTGTTTCTCTCATTTGAGTTTGAGTAAATTAAATCACCAGTATCACTATATACTTGGCTGTACCCAATTGATACAGTGTGGCTGTGTCCCCACTCAAATCTCATTTTGAATTTTAGCTCCCATAGTTCCTCCATGTTATGGGAGGGGCACCATGGGACATAATCAAATCATGGGGACAGTTTCCCCCATACTGTTCTCATGGTAATTAATAAGTCTCACAAGATCTGATGGTTTTATAAGGGGAAGCGTTTTTTGCTGGTTCTCACCCTCTCTTTTTGCCTGCTGCAATCCATGTAAGTCATGACTTGCTCCTCCTTGCCTTCCACCATGATCGTGAGCCCTCCCTAGCCACATGGAACTGTAAGTTCATCAAACACTTTTTTTCTGTATAAATTGCCCAGTCTTGGGTATGTCTTTATCAGTGGCATGAAAACAGATTAATACAGTAAATTGGTACCAGTAGAGTGGAGTGCTGCTGAAAAGATAACTGAAAATGTGGAAGCAACTTTGGGACTGGGTAACAGGCAGACATTGGAACTGTTTGGAGGGCTCAGAAGAAGAAGAGAAAATGTGGGAAAGTTTGGAACTCCTTAGAGACTTGTTGAATGGCTATGACCAAAATGCTGATAATGACATGGACAATGAAATCCAGGTTAAGGTAGACTCAGACGGAGATAAGGAACTTGTTGGGAACTGGAGCAAAGGTGACTCTTGTTATGTTTTAGCAAAGAGACTCGTGGCATTTCACCCCTGCCCTAGAAATTTGTGGAATTTTGAACTTGAGAAAGATGATTTAGGGTATCTAGTGGAAGAAATTTCTAAGCAGCAAAGCATTCAAGATGTGACCTGGGTGCTGTTAAAGGTATTTAGTTTTAAAAGGGAAACAGAGCAAAAAAGTTTGGAAAATTTGCAGCCTGACAATGGGATAGAAAAGAAAATCCCATTTTCTGAGGAAAAGTTCAAGCTGGCTGCAAAAATTTGCGTAAGTAATTAGGACCCAAGTGTTAATCACCAAGACAACAGGGGAAAATGCCTCCAGGGCATGTCATAGACCTTTGCAGAAGCCCCTCTCATTACAGGCCCAGAGGCCTAGGAGTAAAATGTGGTTTCATGGGCCGGACCCAGGGTCCTTGTGTGTGGCCCCTAGGGACTTGGTGCCCCCTGTCACAACACTCCAACTATACTTGAAAGGGACCAACATATAGCTCAGGCCTTGGCTTCAGAGGGTAAAAGCCCCAAACCTTGGCAGCTTCCACATGGCATTGTGCCTTCAAGAGCACAGAAGTCAAGAATTTGGGTTTGGGAACTTCTGCCTAGATTTCTGAGGATGTATGGAAATGCCTGGATGTCCAGGCAGAAGTTTGCTGCAGGGGCAGGGCACTTGTGGAGAACCTCTGCTAGGGCAGTGCAGAAGGGAAATGTGGGGTTGGAGCCCCCACACAGAGTCCTTACTAGGGCAATGCCTACTGGGGCTCTTCCCTGTGAGAAGAGAGCCACCATTCTCCAGACCCCAGAATGGTAGATCCACAGGCAGCTTGCACTGTGCACCAGGAAAAGCCACAGACCTTCAACACTAGCCTGTGAAAGCAGCCAGGAGGGGGATATTCCCTGCAAAGCCACAGGTGTGGGGCTGCACAAGACCATGAGAACCCACATTTTGCATCAGCATGATCTGAATCTGAGACACAAAGTCAAAGGAGATTATTTTGAATGTTCTGGATTTCAAACTTGCATGGGGCCTGTAGCCCCTTCATTTTGCCCAATTATTGTCATTTAGAACAGGTGTATTTACGCAATGCCTATACCACCATTGTATCTAGGAAGTAAGTAACTTGCTTTTGATTTTACAGGCTCACAGGCAGAAGAGACTTGCCTTGTCTCAGATGAAACTTTGGACTCTGGCCTTTTGAGTTAATGCTGAAATGAGTTAAGACTTTAGGGGGGCCAGGTGCAGTGGCTCACACCTGTAATCCCAGCACTTTGGGAGGCTGAGGCAGGCAGATCATGAGGTCAGGAGATCGAAACCATCCTGGCTAACATGGTGAAACCCCGCCTCTACTAAAAATACAAAAAATTAGCCAGGCGTGGTGACGTGCGCCTGTAGTCCCAGCTACTCGGGAGGCTGAGGCAGGAGAATGGCATGAACCTGGGAGGCAGAGGTTGCAGTGAGCTGAGATTGTGCCACTGCACTCTAGCCTGGACAACAAAGAGAGACTCCGTTTCAAAAAAAAAAAAGAATCTTTGGGGCACTGTTGAGAAGGCATGGTTGATTTTGAAATGTGAGGACATATGATTTGGAAGGGGCTGGGGTGGAATGATATGGTTTACCCGTGTCCCCACCCAAATCTCATCTTTAATTGTAACTCCCATAATTCCCATGGAAGGGACCCAGTGGGAGATAACTGAATCATTGGGTGGTTTCTCCCATTCTCTTCTGGTGGTAGTGAATAAGCCTCACAAAATCTGATGATTTTATAAAGGAAAACCTCTTTCGCTTGGTTCTCATTCTCGCTCTTTGCCTGCTGCCATCCATGTAAGATGTGTCTTGCTCCTCCTTGCTTTCCATCATAATTGTGAGGCCTACACAGCCATGTGGAACTGTAAGTTCATTAAACCCTTTTTGCTGTATAAGTTACCCAGTGTCGGGTATATCTTTGTCAGTGGCATGAAATGGACTAATACACCAACCCATATATAGTTCAACTTTCCTTGATCACTTAGTGATATGCTCTATTTTATTTTATTGATTATTTTACAATTCATAAGTCAGAAGGAGTTTTCTTTTAAGGAAAACCTTCAATCATAATCTTACCATCTAGGCATAACAACATTTTATGACATTGTTAAGGAGAAAAAAAATGGGCAGAATCCAAATGCCATCAGTAGATAAATAATCGTGAAATATCCATATATAAGACAATTAAAATGAAATATAAGTGTACTGTCACCATGTACATCCATGTCAATACTCTAAAAAAGTTTTGTTTCCTGACATCTTTACTACTACAAGTTTTAATTTCAAAATTGTGCCAATCTAGTACATCTGAAATGGTATCTAATTTTTAAATTTAGTGATATCATGATTACTAGTGAAGTTGAGCATCTTTTCAGAAGGCCTTTTCTATGAATTGTATCTTTACACACATTTTTTTTCATTTTATTGATTTGTAGACATCCACTGTGTTTTCTGATTATTAATATTTTAATCAATTTTATGTAGCAATAATTTTTCCCTTTTGATTTGCCTACATTAAGTTTTCTTAATCTGCAAAATTTGTTTCAGTGAGATATGGAAAATAACCTCCATCTCGTGTATTCCCAGTTCTTTGGTATCAACATTTGTCTGAGTATTTGATTTTCTTTCTGTTTTGTTAATGTTAATCTCTAAGTTTTTGCTTCTAAATTTTGGAAGCTCTATTGAAATTTGTCTTCCATATTTTAGTTTTCTGTAACATCAAATTTGCTGTTTTCTGTCTTTACCTCCCATATTTAATTTTGATCCTATGATTTTAGTTTTCTTTTTCTCTCTTTTATAATTTTATTATTCTTTCTTTTCACCTTTTCATCTCATATTGTTATCTTTTCATACAGTTCTTTCATTCAACGAAACTTTCTTATGACATTTTTTTCTCTTTATTATCCAATACATTTTGTTGACGTATATAGGAACTCTTCTGAAAAATTATTCTAGATATTTTAGTTAGTTTTTACAAGTATTTTTAGTGCAGTATCCCTTGTCTTGTTCTATAGTATGCTTTCTAGTTGATATATCAGCTAGCGCATATATATATGTATGTATGAATGTATATATGAATATGAATGTGTATATATATGTATATGTGTGTATCTATGTATATGTGTATATTTGTGTATATATCCTCTTTAATGATCTGGACTAAGATTTTTATGAACAGACAGAATAAATTGGTCACCTGTGGCTCTGCTCTTTTTCACTAAGATGATTAACCAGTCTCCTTCTGAAGTCTTTGATTACTTGTGGGCCTCAGGCAGAACACAGATCAATTGCTTGTATCCAGTAGATTTTCATGGAAGCTACCTTTGTTCTTTTGGAGTAGCTTTTTTCTCCCATTTCTGTTCTCTTTACTCATCTCTGAAACTCTAGACAGAGAAAATACCATGCAAAACCTCATTTTGTTACCTGCTATTGTCCCGCTATTCACAATTCTTAACTTCTCGTCCCACTGTTTCCAAAGTCTCCAGTTTCAGCCTAGACATAGAACAACTGAGATGGTGGAAAGTGAGAAAATAGTATCATGACTGTGGAGGCAAGAGTAATCAAAGGGGAGAAAAGAGTATATGCTTAGTTTCTGCTTGCCATAAACACTTGCGCTCGTAGTCAAGGGACAGGGAAGAGAGTAAGAAATACCTTTCCGCTTTGAAACTTTTCTGAGTAAAATATCATGAGGTTTGTCCACATTCCCTGCCCAAATTTCTTGCCATATGAAGTAGTGTCTTCGTGGGAGGTAGTAATTTTAAAAAGCATAATTGGATTATATATTATCTGATACTCAACTGTTCATGAAAACTATTTCTAGCCTAAAACTTCATTATATACTCAATCTTGTTATGTTTTTATTTTTTTATTTTTATTTTTTTGAGACGAAGTCTTGCTCTGTGGCCCAGGCTGGAGTGCAGTGACCGGATCTCTGCTCACTGCAAGCTCCGCCTCCCGGGTTTACGCCATTCTTCTGCCTCAGCCTCCCGAGTAGCTGGGACTATAGGCGCCCGCCACCTCGCCCGGCTAGTTTTTTTTGGTATTTTTTAGTAGAGACGGGGTTTCACCGTGTTAGCCAGGATGGTCTCGATCTCCTGACCTCGTGATCCGCCCGTCTCGGCCTCCCAAAGTGCTGGGATTACAGGCTTGAGCCACAGCGCCCGGCCTTTGTTATGTTTTTAAAAGTAACCTTATGGTATTTGTTAAAAATTGCCCTCTCACACATTTTGGTAATAGATATAATGGCAGTCCACTTGGAAAGAGCTTTTACCAGGTGCTTATTATTTTCTACTTAATTTTTTCCTTGCTGGTTACATAGTAAATATAGCTGGAACTGTATTTTACTTCTTAGTATCCTCATTTCAAAAGTACTACATTTGGCACATAATAGGAGCTATGTTAATGTTTGTTGAATGAACACACAAAAGAAATACATGAATTGAGAAGGGTAAGTAAAAAGTCACACATTTTCTCTGATAATCTATGCTTTAATGTACAGAACTGGCTTTAATTCCAGTGGCCAACATTATTAATAGAATGAACAATGCTGGTTCATGTTTTTCTTTGAAAACATTTCTCTTAACAACATGGGTATTCAATCGATCATTTATTTCTTACTTGAGCAATCGTGATTTAACATCTCTTTTGTAGCAGACTGTGTTCTATGTGTTGAAAACACAATCATGAATATGATGAACAAAGTTTCTGCTATCACATAGCCAACATTCTGGTGAGAAAAGTGAGATAATAAATACCAAAATGCACAAACAACTTGCAGATAATAGTATGCATTATGCAAAATTTAAAATCAGTAATAGAGAAGAGCATCAGAGTTTAGAGATTCAGGCTGCTATAGCTGAGGACAGCCTTTCTGCTTGGTAACTTTGAGCTGAAACTTGATAGTCAGTACAAGGTCCTGCAACCTTCATGTGAAAAATGTTGAAGTCAATATAGTCATTTCCTTTGAATAAAAATGCACTTGATTACATTCCTACGTTTCCCTAGGGGAGACATTTCCTGCCACAGCCTTCTTCCCCTTTAGTGTTGCATATATGAACATCCACACCGAAAGACCTATACATGCCTTCTTGGGAGTAATTATTGTGTTAGTCTTATTTAGTAATTTAATGTTGATAGCCTGATACTTCACATATTTTAATTATGTGTGTTTATGGCAGCATTTTTCTTAGGGAAATGTGTGGAAATTGCTATGAACTATGCTACTCATAACTTTAGAGAACAATTAAAATCATTTAGACGAGAAGGTGCAAATAGAGGAGGAAGATCTTTAAAATAAGCTTCCTATTTTCCTGCACTTGGCCCTTGACAAGATAGTCTCTTGGTCTCATGGCCTCATATGACATAATGCCGTCTGTCTTTGATGGAGTTTCCAAATGATTTTGTGTATTAGCACTTTGCAAAACAAATGATAGATAACAGTGCAAGAAATTGCATAAAGGCACAGCTCCAACCATGATAACCCCCCTGAAGCATCAACTCCTGCTTACGCTATTTGTGGCTTCTTATCTCCACCCCCAGTCCAAACAGAGATAATACTATGGTCAGCAAAATACAGTAAGAGGGGAGCAAGAAGAATGAACCCAACTCCACTGGTTTGCTTCAAGGCTTGAATGATGTAATTTACTGTCATGCTTCTCAATGTCAAGGCTCCCATAGATGACATGAAAGTGCACTAATGCACCTCTGCAGAATGCTGTGGTCATGAGATCACCCTATTCACTAAGACTCAAAGTCATCAACACACCCTCAGTGTCCTGGCCAATTCATTCATTGTATAATACGGATATAAATAATGTTTTATTTCAGATCCATTAGTCAGAACATTGGATTTGGGCCTTTGGAGCATATAATGAGTTTGCTTCTAACTATAGGAACTTGCTCCAACTATCTTCTTAAGAAAGTTCTGTAAAACAGAAACTCACAGCACACACACACACAAAAAATATTAAATATTTTTTAAAAAGAAAGGTCTAAAAGCTTCTCCATATTCACGGTTATAACATATTAATCCCTTTTCCAAAGTGAGTTGTTCTCCCCAGTGGCCCCCAGTGGAGCCATGATGTACTTAGGCTACAGTGAATCATTATATCTGGCTCATTTCCCTTGACTTTCTCTTCCAAGGTGGAACCATGATGGAAAATGCATAAAAACAATTGTTTTTGCACTCAGTGAGGTTTTGCTCAGTCTTTTTTTAATCTCAAAAAGATAGAGCTAATTCCCTCTTCGTAGGATTGCTGTCAATGAACAACGCATATTCACATTTTAGAGAAGCCATTATCATTCCTAACAAGTTATCTAACATTTACTGAGCTTTTGAGAAATCCTAAGCGCTGTTCATACACCATCCTTTCAAATCCCCAACAACCCTGTGAAATAGATTCTATGATTACCCCTATTTTCAGATGAAGGAATTTCCCACCTAGTTCGTGTGAAAGGGGGTCAAAATAAGAACACAGCCACTCTGATGCCAGAGCCTGCAGCAGTTAGCCTGTAAGGAAATTCAGATTAGTTTAGAGAAGACAGTAGGCCTGAGTGGGCAGATAAGGCCAAGCTGATGAAGGTAGAGGAGGAAGATGTGCCTCCAAAGTGTAGCAGTTAAGCCATTGTGTGGCAAGAATGTCACCAGTGTTCCTTATTAATGAGAAAAATATGACTTATCATGAATCCGTTGCTTGACTGTGAGAATAGAATACAGGTATCAGGCCATAGTTGAGGAATTAGAGCTACCTTTGGGAGAAAATAATAAAACTGAAAATATAAACTGAGCATATGGGAAATGGGCAAAAAACAGAATCTGATCAGGGAAAGGAATAGGATTCAGCATCTGTCAGAGGAATGCTAAGAGCAGATTACAGTATGACCAGGATAACTGGACCTTGTCTTGGCTTAGGTATGCATTTTCGTGTAGGCTGCTGTTTATACAGTCCCTGGCTTTTAAGCCTGAAGAAGGCTTTTAAGCCAAGAAGGAAGCTTCATGGTCAAAAGTTTAGGTTCTAGGAAGATAGCTTCCAGGTGTAATAGGGAACAACATTAGACAGTGGCCTATAGTTAAGAGTCATAATTATTTGTAAATGGTGAAGAGCAAATATGTTTATCTATTAATGTGCTAGGGCTGCCATAACAAAATATCACAGAGCAGATGGCTTACACAATGACAATGTATTTTCTCACAATTCTGGAATCTGGAAGTCCAAAACAAAGTTATTGGCAGAGTTGGTTTATTCTGAGGCCTGTGCATGGCCACATTCTTCTTGGTTCTTCACATGGTCTTAACCTCTGAGCTTGTTTGTGTCTTAATCTCTTTTTCTAAGGACGCCAGTCATCTTGGATTAGAGCCCACTCTATTGACCTGTTTTAAGAAAATTACCGCTTTAAAGGCTGTCTCTCTAAAATACAGTCACATTCCCAGGTATTAGGACTCAACATCTGAATCCTAGGAGACACAAACAACATTCATAACAACATCTGGTGCAAGTTTGTTGTTGAGTAGCTAAGAGAGGTATCTCTTGTATTGTTTCACAAACCCCAGAGACTCTTAAAGGATTAGGCTATATAAATAGCATTAACTATGTAGTCATCTTTTCTATGTGTAAGAATTTCTAATCCCAAATTATTTAGTGTTATAACAGCTTGTATCAAGATGGTCCCTAGTGCAATTTTAAATATCACCCAGGATGGAGGATGGCATATTTTTGAGACTATTCACTTTAAATATTTTTGGAACTATTGTATAGCCACCTTTATAAATGCAATGAAAGCTATAGCTGGGCATGCATGCTTTGGCAATTACAAGATTTCATTCTCTATCCTCCCATGCTTAGATACTTCCGTTTGAGGACAGGGAAGTGGAACGGAAAGTAGAAAAGGCAAGAAAAAATATCAAAATGATAATTTATTTGTGTTGGTGGCCCTGAGGGTTTCTTCACTCCTTCTGATAGGCAGATGCATGTAATAACATCTCTTGGAAGCCTGCTCCTTAAAACTTGACTCTTTTTCAGTAATGAACAAGTAACAGCCACCTTTCATAAAAGATTTCTTAAGAAAGGAAAATAAACTCCCAGTGTTTGGGCTGGGAGGTGGGACATAAGATGTCTCAAAACAAGTTCTGAAAAATGCACTACACTTTTGTTTTTATCGATTCTAAGTATAACTTACCAGGCATTCTCTTCAGCTTATGTTTAAACCCATGTATATCTCAATGGAAATCCAATCCATATGTTCCTGATTCATTTACACTTAGATCATCAAAATACTGTTTTGCAAGAGCTATTTGAAGTCCAAAAAGGCTTTGAAAAGCTTTTTTTCTTAGAAACAGGAAATCAGTTTTTGCCAACTGTAAACAAACACATTCCCCTACTCCCTGTGCTCATATTTTAATTGGAAATTTAGAAGACAGGAGGTTAGAGAGCTGTAAACCTGTCCAGAAACAAATTCATCCTCTACATGGCATGAACAGAGAAGTGTATTTCTATTTTCTTTATATTCATTTTTAAGTGACCTTTTTCATGTAAATTTCCCTGTAATTGTATAAACACTTAAATTAAGGTTTTCTATTTTACCTTAATTTTCATTAAATTCCTATCTCAGTATTCTCAAAATACATTATTTCTCCTAGGAAAATATTGTGCTTAAGCATTTGTCTGATAGTTTCAGATAAAATGATACCCACTTAAATTTTCTCATAAATCTGTGAGTCAGGTTCAAAAACTAACCCTGCTTTGTGTGCTTGACTTAGATAAATGGCCACATTCATACCAGAGCTGGTCATATCATTGTTCTTGGTCAAATTCTTTTGACATTCAGTCAAAGCATGATGAAGGTCTCCAAAATATTATAGAGTAAGATATTAATCTGGTAGATAAGGAGACCCAGGAAAGTCACACTCAAATAAAGCACCCAGAACCATTAGCTTAATGTAAGGATTCCAAGTTGAAGACATGATGTGTTATTATTTGGCATTTAGAAACACCTGAATCTCTGGGCTTCACTTATAATAATTTGGAAGGTGACCACTATATGTCCATCTATATGTCCATCCTGATGAGTATTTAATGTAAACCAAGAAGTAGATCCAGGGACTGGTCAAATAATATAGTGACCCAAACCAGGTGTTGATAATGTAGATGAGTAACTCAGAGCAGCCAGGAGCAAGAGTACCCAAAGCTGAGGGCAGATTCTCATCCTGAAAATATCCGTAGTATCAAAAGGATGAAGAACCTGAATCAGTAAAGGAAGTCAAAAGTAAGCAATCACATAAGGGCAGGAGTGGAATATGAAAAGGTAGAAACAGAGGCTGAAATGAATCAACAGAATTTAAGACTTTTGCCATGAACAGCCTAGAATGGCAAAAAAATACTATTCCCTTACAAGTGGAGGCCAGATGGCATGTGGATTACCCTGGTTTAAAGCACAGGAAGGCAATCCATGTAGACTGGATGCTACTAGTAGCCTCCTAAGTAAGCCAGATCTCTTCTTCCCTACCAGCCTCATAAGAACCTCCTATTCTGGAATAGGCAGGAGATACAGGGAAGGAAAATTGTGTGATACTGGAATGCAACTCAACATCCAAGCCATGGCTCAATTCAAAACCCAGTAACCAGCTATTTTAAGGATTATTTAGGAATTTAAATGGAAACATTCTAATGAAATAGAAACCCTATGCCATCCATAAGATTCAAATTCTACATGTTATTAACTTGACACTTGTATCATGTGATTAAAAAAAAAAGCTGGTGAATTAGGTTATACCTGTCTCCTGCTGAGATTTCTATAAAGACATATGCCTGTAGAAAAAAGATGTTCAAATTATGAATTATTATAGTGATGCAGGATTTTTCTTGGCCCCCTCACTGGACTCACAGCAGGAATGCCCCTCTCTGCTTGGCCTGCTGTGCTCCATTATGGGAGGGAGCATGTGTGAGAGCAAATGCGGGACCCAGCTGGCTGCTCCAGGCACTGACACAGGAGCAAGCTCCATGCAGGGTCTGTGGTCAGACCAGGCATGTTGCCTTGAGGGGAACATGGTGGTGCCCAAGTGAGGGTACTCGTGACTCTGAAACCCCAGAGGGGGTGTTACAGTGCTCATTTAGTTCTACTGTCCTTGGACAGCAGTGTGTTAACACCTCAGTTGGCCCCTTGCCTTGTCATGAGAGGCAACTGCTCTCTACCAGCGATAGCAAAGGGCCAGTGTGACAGTCTTTCTGGGTACCCACACTCAGTGGGTCTTGAACTTTTGTCCAGAAGCTAAGAAGAATGAGGTCACATAGATGGTTGAAGGATGGTGAAGGTGGAGAATTTTCTTGAGCAGTAAAAATGACTCTCAGTGGAGAGGGTTGGTGGAGAGAGGATGGGAAGCTCAGGTCGTCTTCCCCAAAGTCAGATTGTCCCTTCCCTGAAGTCAAGCCATCTCCTTTCCTGAAGTTAGGCCATATTCTCCTCTACTGACTGAGCCTGGGGTCTTTATAGGCACAGGATGAGTAGAGCAGGCGGACGGTTTGTGAGTGTGCAAAAAGGTTTTAAGCAAAAACACCACTCAAAGGTGGGCATGACAGTATAGAAAACCAATTAGGAAAAGTTAGGTATACGTAAAATAGGTGAAGAGGGGAGATCAATCAGAGGAAAACACACCAAACAGGAAGACAAATTCTTAATATGCTCTGAGTATTTAAGTTTTGACTTGGCTTTCAGGCTTTAAAATATCTTTGGATTGGAGGAGGGGTTTTAGTGGGTACCCACCCCTATCTGCCTAGGCATTTGGCTGCCTCCTGTCACTATCAATAGAATTATATATTCTTTTAGGTAAATATATGAATCAAATGAAAGCTGTATATAATCTACATTGCCAAAGTATCTAGAGAAAATAATGGTTCATAGAATAGTGACACATGAGGTAGGCATGGCCTCATGTTTGGGTTTGGACGAAGTCATGTCATTTGCTAACTCAAAGGATTGGAAGGACCTTAGAAGTCATGAAATTCAATGTGCTCTGATGCTTAAATGTCTCTCACCCCTCTCCCCAACCCACGTGATCTAGATCTGCTTTAGCACTCTCCTTGAGACTGTAAACTATTCATATAGTTTCTCCTGATGTATACCACTTGATTTTAGAGAACCAAATTCTTAGAAAGGCCTTTCTTGTTTTAACTAAATTACATAGCCCTATAAATATCTTGCTTTACTCCTGGGTCTGCCCTTTGGGTCCAACCAGAAAAACTCTCAAAACAGAGAATATTAGTTTTTAGGTTTTTGCTCTTTGCTTACAATTCAGCTTTTCAGACATTTGTAAATCCTGTCATAAACCTCTTTATTTAGCCCCAGTTTCTTCAATATTTACTCATGTTTCCTAATTGCTGCTAACTGCCCTCTCATCTGGGCCCTCTCCTCTGGCTGGACATGCTCTATTTTCTGATGTAGGTTCCCCAACTTCCCATGATGCTCCCAAAATTTATACAACTTCCAACAATTTCTCCCACATCAGGAATAGTTTTGAACTAGGCCAGAATTTCTTCTGATCTTAAAATCCTGTTTTTGGGTACCAGGATTTCAGGTCTAATCCAATCACCGCTGACTTCTAAAAGCAGCAATCTGTCAAGTTTTCACCACCACTTTCTTCTTTCCCTTTCTGTATCACAGGCCCAGTTTTAAACTTCTGTGAGTTGTGATTCACATTGGCAATGTCAGGGAATGACCTCTTCAAGACAACCTGTAAGTCACTTTTGAGACTCACATTACTGCTTAGGATAACACATCACCTTGATAGCAGAGACAAACTTTAATTTTAAATGATTAGGTAGTAGCCTTACATTGAACCCAGGCCAAAGTGAATAGTGCTGCAATAGCTATACCTGTAAATTATCGTATGTCCAAATGTGTTCATCCTCTGATCAATGTGTTTTGGACAAGCTATAAATGTGTCAGAACATTTTCTCATTATCACCTTGCCAACTAATCATATTCAATGTTTATTTTCTTATGCAAAAATCCCAGATTGAAGTTCTATGTAATACATAGACAAGGCAAAACTTTATTAACTCCTCTCATGTTCTAGTAAATGTCATCTGTGAATGCTCATAAATAACTTTTCAATTGGTTCCAATGCTTGTTTATTTTTTCTTCTTTTATTCTCAGACTGAGATCAGGGACTATTTTTCATAGAAGTCTGGTAATATGCCAAAGTTAGAAGCTATTGTTCAGCATATTTGGTTACTGTTGAGGGAAGGACATTTATAATGCTTTAATTTTACACTTTAAAAGTAAAATCAGAAGCCCATCAGACTAATAGCAGATCTCTCGGCAGAAATGCTACAAGCCAGAAGAGAGTGGGGGCCAATATTCAACATTCTTAAAGGAAAGAATTTTCTACCCAGAATTTCATATCCAGTCACAGTAAGCTTCATAAGTGAAGGAGAAATTAAATCCTTTACAGACAAGCAAATGCTGAGGTATTTTGTCACCACCAGGCCTGCCCCACAAGAGCTCCTGACGGAAGCACTAAACATGGAAAGGAACAGCCGGTACCAGCCACTGCAAAAACATGCCAAATTGTAAAGACCATCGATGCTAGGAAGAAACTGCATCAACTAACGAGCAAAATAACTACCTAACGTCATAATGACAGGATCAAATTCACACACAACAATATTAAACTTAAATGTAAATGGGCTAAATGCTCCAATTAAAAGACACAGACTGTCAAATTGGATAGAGTTAAGACCCATCAGTGTGCTGTATTCAGGAGACCCATCTCAAGTGCAGAGACCCAGACAGGCTCAAAATAAAGGGATGGAGGAAGATCTACCAAACAAAAGGGAAACAAAAATGGAGGGGTTGCAATCCTAGTCTCTGATAAAACAGACTTTAAACCAACAAAGATCAAAAGAGACAAAAAAGGCCATTACATAATGGTAAAGGGATCAATTCATCAGGAAGAGCTAACTCTCCTAAATATATATGCACCCAATACAGGAGCGCCCAGATTCATAAAGCAAGTCCTTAGAGACCTACCTACAAAGAAACTTAGACTCCCACACAATAATAATGGGAGACTTTAACACCCCACTGTCAACATTAGACAGATCAATGGAACAGAAAGTTAACAAGGATATCCAGGAATTGAACTCAACTCTGCACCAAGCAGACCTAATAGACATCTACAGAACTCTCCACCCCAAATCAACAGAATATACATTCTTCTCAGCACCACATCGCACTTATTCCAAAATTGACCACATAGTTGGAAGTAAAGCACTCCTTAGCAAATGTAAAAGAACAGAAATTATAACAAACTGTCTCTCAGAACACAGTGCAATCAATCTAGAACTCAGGATTAATAAACTCACTCAAAACCGCTCAACTACATGGAAACTGAACAACCTGATCCTGAATGACTACTGGGTACATAATGAAATGAAGGCAGAAATAAAGATGTTCTTTGAAACCAATGAGAACAAAGACACAACATACAAGAATCTCTGGGACACATTTAAAGCAGTGTGTAGAGGGAAATTTATAGCACTAAATGCCCACAAGAGAAAGCAGAAAAGATCTAAAATTGACACCCTAACATCACAATTAAAAGAACTAGAGAAGCAAGAGCAAACACATTCAAAAGTTAGCAGAAGGCAAGAAATAACTAAGATCAGAGCAGAACTGGAGGAGATACAGACACAAAAAACCCATCAAAAAGATCAATTAATCCAGGAGCTGGATTTTTTCAAAAGATCAGCAAAATTGATAGAAAGCCAGCAAGAGTAATAAAGGAGAAAAGAGAGAAGAATCAAATGGATGCAATAAAAAATGATAAAGGGGATATCGCCACTGACCCCACAGAAATACAAACTACCATCAGAGAATACTATAAACAACTCTATGCAAATAAGCTAGAAAATCTAAAAGAAATGGATAAATTCC
This sequence comes from Trachypithecus francoisi, assembly GCF_009764315.1. Taxonomy (NCBI): domain Eukaryota; kingdom Metazoa; phylum Chordata; class Mammalia; order Primates; family Cercopithecidae; genus Trachypithecus; species Trachypithecus francoisi. The sequence continues at coordinate 14,840,153 of NW_022681458.1, forward strand.
TGGACACATACACCCTCTGAAGACTAAACCAGGAAGAAGTTGAATCTCTGAAGAGACCAGTAGCAGGCTCTGACATTGAGGCAATAATTAATAGCTTACCAACCAAAGACAGTCCAGGACCAGATGGATTCACAGCCAAATTCTACCAGAGGTACAAGGAGAGATGTTACCTTTCCTTCTGAAACAATTCCAATCAATAGAAAAAGAGGGAAACCTCCCTAACTCATTTTATGAGGCCAGCAGTATCCTGATACCAAAGCCTGGCAGAGACACAACAACAAAAGACAGTTTTAGACAGATATCCCTGACGGACATCGATGCAAAAATCCTCAATAAAATACTGGCAAACCGAAACCAGCAGCACATCAAAAAGCTTATCCACCATGATCAAGTGGGCTTCAACCCTGGGATGCAAGGCTGGTTCAACATATGCAAATCAATAAACGTAATCCACCATATAAACAGAACCAAAGACAAAAACCACATGATTATCTCAACAGAAGCAGAAAAGGCCTTTGACAAAATTCAACAGCCTTTCATGCTAAAAACTCTCAATAAAATCGGTATTGATGGGACGTATCTCAAAATAATAAGAGCTATTTATGACAAACCCACAGCCAATATTATACTGAATGGGCAAAAACTGGAAGCATTCCCTTTGAAAACTGGCAAAAGATAGGGATGCCCTCTCTCACCACTCCTATTCAACATAGTGTTGGAAGTTCTGGCCAGGGCAATCAGGCAGGAGAAAGAAATAAAGGGTATTCAATTAGGAAAAGAAAAAGTCGAGTTTTCCCTCTTTGCAGATGACATGACAGTATATCTAGAAAACCCCATCGTCTCAGTCCAAAATCTCCTTAACCTGATAAGCAGCTTCAGCAAAGTCTCAGGATACAAAACCAATGTGCAAAAATCACAAACATTCTTACACACCAATAACAGACAAACAGACAGCCAAATCATGAGTGAACTCCCATTCACAATTGCTTTAAAGAGAATAAAATACCTAGGAATCCGACTTACAAGGGATGTGAAGGACCTCTTCAAGGAGAACTACAAACCACTGCTCAGCAAAATAAAAGAAGGCACAAACAAATGGAAGAACATTCCATGCTCATGGATAGGAAGAATCAACATCATGACACTGCCCAAGGTAATTTATAGATTCAACGCCATCCCCATCAGGCTACCAATGACTTTCTTCAAAGAATTGGAAAAAAACTACTTTAAAGTTCATACAGAACCAAAACAGAGCCCGCATTGCCAAGACAATCCTAAGCCAAAAGAACAAAGCTGGAGGCAATATGCAACCTGACTTCAAGCTATACTACAAGGCTACAGTAACCAAAACAGCATGGTACTGGTACCAAAACAGAGATGTAGACCAATGGAACAGAACAGAGCCCTCAGAAATCATACCACACATCTACAACCATCTGATCTTTGACAAACCTGACAAAAACAAGAAATGGGGAAAGGATTCCCTATTTAATAAATGGTGTTGGGAAAACTGGCTAGCCATATGTAGAAAGTTGAAAGTGGATCCCTTCCTTACACCTTATACAAACATTAATTCAAGATGGATTAAACACTTAAATGTTAGACCTAAAACCATAAAATCCCTAGAAGAAAACCTAGGCAATACCATTCAGGACATAGGCATGGGCAAGGACTTCATGTCTAAAACACCAAAAGCAATGGCAACAAAAGCCAAAATAGACAAATGGGATCTAATTAAACTAAAGAGCTTCTGCACAGCAAAAGAAACTACCATCAGAGTGAACAGGCAACCTATAGAATGAGAAAACATTTTTGCCATCTACTCATCTGACAAAGGGCTAATATCCAGAATCTACAAAGAACTCAAACAAATTTACAAGAAAAAAACAACCCCATCAAAAAGTGGGCAAAGGATATGAACAGTCACTTCTCAAAAGAAGACATTTATGCAGCCAACAGACACATGAAAAAATGCTCCTCATCACTGGCCATCAGAGAAATGCAAATCAAAACCACAATGAGATACCATCTCACACCGTTAGAATGGCAATCATTAAAAAGTCAGGAAACAACAGGTACTGGAGGGATGTGGAGAAATAGGAACACTTTTACACTGTTCATTGGACTGTAATCTAGTTCAACCATTGTGGAAGACAGTGCGGTGATTCCTCAAGGATCTAGAACTAGAAATACCATTTGACCCGGCCATCCCATTACTGGGTATATACCCAAAGGATTGTAAATCATGCTGCTATAAAGACACATGCACACGTATGTTCATTGTGGCACAATTCACAATAGCAAAGACTTGGAACCAACCCAAATGTCCATCAATGTTAGACTGGATTAAGAAAATGTGGCACACATACACTGTGGAATATTAGGCAACCATAAAAACGGATGAGTTCCTGTCCTTTGTAGGGACATGGATGAAGCTGGAAACCATCATTCTCATCAAACTATTGCAAGGACAAAAAAACCAAACACCTCATGTTCTCACTCAAAGGTGGGAACTGAACAATGAGAACACTTGGACACAGGAAGGAGAACGTCGCACACCAGGGTCTGTTGTGGGGTCGTGGAGGGGGAGAGATAGCATTAGGAGATATACCTAATGTGAATGATGAGTTAATGGGTGCAGCACACCAACATGGCACATGTATACATATGTAACAAACCTGCATGTTGTGCACATGCACCCTAGAATTTAAAGTATAATAATAAAAAAAAGTAAAAAAAAAAGTAAAATCAAAGCTTTGCTACTATGCTTTTTGTATCTCTTCTCTGCATTCCATCTACATACTTATTTTGTCAAGTTATTCACTATCACTTGCATGCAAATCATTAGGTTGGTCATCAGGAATTTTCTTTAGAAAGTGTCATGTTTCCTATCACAAACAATATCATGATTGACTCCAAAGACTATTGGCTCAAGTAGCAGAGTGACCTTCAGAGCAATTTAGTATTGTTCTCACTGCAGATTATCTTTTCCGTAAAATTTATAATTTATAATTGAAGTCTTCTATGAAACACACTTCTATTTTAAAGTCAAATATCTTTTCTTAAAGGAATTCTTGAAACAGATTAATGGTGACTTCATAACATCCATGACTGGGGCCAAAATAAAGACAAATGTCTTACTTGAATACAATTTGAGCTGATCTTAAAAAATTATAGAGAGAACTAAGACTCAGTCTGGAAAAGATTTCAGAAGACTTGGTTTACATTTCAATAAGGTGATCATTATTGGTGACTTTTATATCTACACTTCCTCTCTCTCTCTTTCTCTCCTTCTCCCTTTGTTCTTTAACTTGGTCATCTCCACCCCTATCTGAGAAGCCAGCAAAACCATGAGGATATAAGGAAAAATATTAAAGCATACCATAGATGTTAAAAAAATCCTATTTTGCATTTTAGACAAGATTCTATTCAAGTCCCTTGAAAACCTGCATTTTAAGTCTGACTCCTCTCCAAAAAATTAAGGAAGATTAAAGTTATATATATTACATATGTATTTACTGAGTATAAAATATGGAGCCAAAAAAAGGGTAAACTTGACAGTTATTAGAAATTGGTCTTTGACATCTGACCGTAAATTTCCTGCTTAAAACTGAAAATTTCTGTGCTCGTTACAAAGCAAAAAACGTAGAGGAATTTCCTTTATTTTAATTTAAAAATGTATGTTCTGTTAGTGTCTCTTGGATTTCCAACCTCTCTAGGGAAATACAGGTTTGGGGTTCTTTTTGTTGGTTTCCAAAAAGGTACTGTTTTTGATATTGCATTTTATATAAATCTTTAATATGTATCAAAGTTATTATATTTCAAAATTACATTGGTTCTATAAAATTTGCCCTGCTTCCACTAAGTCTTAACATTAAGATAGCATCATTCAGATGTGCCAGTGTAGAAAGAAGCAAGTGAGTAGAGACTGATTTTCTTAAATGGCTTAGATGGGAAAGAAAATTAGAAAGGGTGGGTTTTCATTTAAAGACTGCAGATTGAAGATACACATTTAGCCAAACTCCCTCTTCAAACCTCCTAAAATTATACTAAAGATACATTAACAATAAAAGGCATACACTTACAAGTATAAAAAGAGGTGGTAGGAGATAGAATAAAGTATTTGAATGCCTGAAAGCAAAGGCCAGTGAAATAACAGACAGGGAAAGGGAATCCTAAATAAGCAAGAGGGTAAGATTCTAAAAAGTCCCCAGATGATCAGATGACTTTGGAAATGGGAAGGAAGGTGTGGCTAAAAAATAATTTGGTCAAATCCTCTTAAGAGACAGGATGCCCAATCTCTCCCCAACCTCTTCGCCAACTCTGAGTGTTAATAATCATGTCTTTTACTTATTGATAGAACAGTTCTGGCAAAGAGTCTCAGCTTTCAAACATTTATGTGATATGATTGGGCTCACCTGGATAATCCAGGCTAATCTCCCCAAATTAAATTATTTAATCTTAATCATATCTACAAACTACCTTTTCCCATATAAAATAACACATTCTCAGGTTCCAAGGATTAGTACTTGGATATTTTGAGCTGGGGTTGAGGGAGCTTGCATAAGTCACAAAGCCACAAGGGCTTAAGGAAGGTATTACTTTTAGAAGAATATGGCAGTAATCCCTAAAAGGAATCACATTTACCTAAAATCAGCTATAAGGAGAGGGGACTGACTCCAGAAATTTGAAAGTAGTTCAGACATTGTGGGGGTGATTGCTTGCATTGATTAGATATGGAAAGGGAACATCCAAATATAATGCACAGATTTCTTTGTTGGACACTGAATGGTGAAGTTTTTCCTTTATAATCAGAATCATAAGAAAACAGAATAAGTTTTGGGAAGGATGAATATAGTTTAAGGTATGAATTGAATGAGGAGCCAGGAAACTTTTAGTTGGAAGGCTCAAGGCAAAGACCTCAGCTGGATTTACACATTTGAGGATCATTAGCAATGGCATATGAGCCCATGATATTAAGATCAACAGTGGAAAAGATCTGTGTCCAGAGAACAAATGTAAGAATTTAGAGCAGAACTCAGAGATATATACTATCTGTATTTAAATGACACACACAGAGAAAAAGGAGGTGGAAAAACCAAAAAGTAGATGAAGGTTGGATGAAAACCAGGAAGACATAAGAAGGCAAAGAGGTCAGTAGATACTGAGGATTGCCTGTTCTCATGGGCTGTGTGTGATAGCACTGGGCGTGCCATTAACCTTAGGAGGATAAGAAATTCAATGGAGTATGTATGTAAACATATGTGATTGCCATAGATTTTTTCATAGCTGAGAAATAACCACTTATTCATTGGTCCTGGAGGTTCTGAATTTTTAAAACTCATTTGTTTAAATCTTACATAGGAAAGGCCTTCTCGCTTCTTCCTGCTAATTTTCTGTATTAGTCCATTTCCACACTTCCATAAAGATACTACCTGAGACTGGGTAATTTATTTTAAAAAAGAGGTTTAATTGACTCAGAGTTCTGCCTGACTGAAGAGGCCTCAGGAAACTTACAATCATGGTGGAAGGGGAAGGGGAAGCAAGGGATGTCTTACATGGCAGCAGGAGAGAGAGAGAGAGAGGAAGTGCTACACTTTTAAACCACCAGATCTCGTGAGAACTCACTCACTGTCACAAGAACAGCATGGGAGAAACCAACCCCATGATCTAATCATCTCCCACCAGGCACCTCCCTCACATGTGAGGATTACAATTCAAGATGAGATTTGGGTGGGGACACAGAACCAAACCATATCATTTTTTAATAGTTCTATAAAGTGTTTTTTTCTTTTATACTCTTCTCCTATACTTAAACCAGACACAGGAATTTGTATTAGTGACATGAAAAGATGTTCAAATTGTATGAAGAATTTATCTGTAAGATTTCAAATCTGTAGCCTGGAAGATACAGTGTAAAATTTTGATCTACTGACTTGTTTGATTTTCACTTTGTCTCTTTCAAATGAGGATCATTAGCAATGGCATATGAGCCCATGATATTAAATAAGATCAACATTTAAAATTTCTCTCCTAAAAGTACATGCCAAATCACATCAGGAGGTACCTACTTACTTCTCCCATTTTTAAAACCAACTAGATCATTTTACCAGATATTAAACGCTTATTGGGGGCCAATATTGTGTTGAGAACTATGTTGACTGCTTCATTGAACTGAGTCTGTGGTTTTCCCTAAGGCTCCTGATACTATTGCAGACATGTTGACATGGTTCAACATTTCTTTTTAAGTGACTTTTATACAGGATTTAATATGAATATAGAAGTTAGCAAGGTATTATGATCAAAAGCCTAATCACATATTGCCATGTAGCAATGAAATTTGCATTAAAAATATAGTAAATCATTAAGGGACTACATTGAAACATTTCAAATTTAGATTTATTTCCCAAATTGTGAATAATAGTATTTCTGAAAATATCTCAATGCAGAAGCCTCGTTCTAGTAGTAAGTTGATGTGTGATTTCTAATTTAGTAATTAAACTATTTTAAGTGGCAGACATAAAATGTGTTAGATTTTGTCAAAATACTGATCCTATCCAAAATAGTACTTTACTTTTTTAAAAATAAGAAAGCTCTGCATAGCTGAGACTCTTTTCTGTATAAAATATATGTTGATTCCTTCGAAAAATTAACCATCTTCATATTTAGAAGTTAGAATGGATACTGAAATGTCTCAGATAAAGTAGCCATACTGGCATATATGCAATTGACTTGATATAGGCCAAAATGATCATGTACTTCTTTATATGTTCCTGTTGGAGGTATTCTTGAATTTATCATTGCATTGGAAGATCCTGCTAGGATTTTGATAACTATTTTCTCAGTCACTTATCACCAAGCTCTATGACATCAATATGGCACAAAGTCATAAATTCTTTTTACTTTTGACCTTAAGAGTCTTTTTCATAATTTCAAAGTCACCCAAAATAAATGAATATCTGAACGTTACAATCTAGATCCTCTTTTAAAATGGGATTGTCTGCCTCTATGTGAGGAACTATCTCAATTTCCTTAAAAAAGAAGATTATGGTTTGGAGAGGGAAGTGAATATAAAGTTAGAAGTTGTAGGTGCCCTAAGATGATAACCTTGAACATTTTTAGCAGTGGAATTTTTGCTGCTGCCTTTTACAATCTTATTTGTATTTGTCTGCCACTTCCTCTATATTGTTAGTTCTTAAAGGGTCCAAGACAGGGTACACCCTGGGTATTGCATTCTTAGGAGAGGTAGATATATTAGGAGTTGAATAAATATATGTTTATTGATTGAATACTTGAACAATGGATACCTGAATAAATACAAGCAATATTATCAGTGGTGGCAAGATATGGTTTGGGGAAAGAGAAAGAAAAGATATGAGATAAATTATAGCAAGTTAAGATAATGAATTTTATTTTAGTCATGCCAATTATCATCTTTACTTATAAAACACATTAATATTTACAGATAATTCTCTCTTTGTGTATAGTATTATTTGATATTCTTAACAACCTGGTAAAGTCATTTGGGAAGATATTATTTCCTCATTTTAATCATAAAAAACCTGAAGTCCACTAAAATAGTGGTATCTCCAAGTTTGAAAGGCCTAGGTAGCTGAGTCTCCACTGTTGTTATTAAATATAAATCCATGCTTCATAGTTCCTCACTGACTTTGAGGTAAGAGTGATTAGGTTTTAGGTCAGGTGAAAAAATTAAGTAACTTGCCAGGTGCCATGGCTCATGCCTGTAATCCCAGCATTTGGGGAGGCCCAGACAGGTGGATCACTTGAGGTCAGGAGTTCGAGACCAGCCCGGCCAACATGGTGAACCCCCATCTCTACTAAAAACACAAAATTAGCCATGCATGGTGGTGCACACCTGTCGTTCCAGCTACTTGGGAGGTTGAGGCAGGAGAATCGCTCGAACTTGGGAAATAGAGGTTGCAGTGAGCTGGGATCGCACCACTGCACTGCAGCTTGGGCAATAAGAGAGAAACCCCATCTCAAAAAAAAAAAAAAAGAAAAGAAAAAGAAAGAAAGAAAGAGAGAGTAAAGAAAAGAAAAGAAATTAAGTAACTTAAACTTAAAATAAATAAATAAATAAACTGTCAAAAAAAAAAACTTGAAACAAGAAAATGTGTACACCAGATTTCAGGTTTCATGCTTAGGGGAATTAGTCATTTGAGGATGGTATAAAAACAGGAGAAAGGAAAGACAAAAGAGGGAAGGAGAAAAGGAATGTGAAGGAAAGAAAAATAGAAGAGAAATGAAAATGTTATACAATGCCAGCAAAGAAAGTACTGTGGTCAGCAGAAAAGAAAGCAAAGAGTAATTGCACAAAGAATATTGTATTTTTAAAATAGCTCTATGGAGTGAGAAACCAGCAAATTTTGAAATGTTAACATAGTGATTCTCATGAGTGATGCAAGGTCAGAAATAACCAGGTTCATGAACGTTTGTGTCTTTCCACAATGTCAGGCTTTTATCCATGCTATTTCTTTTCTTTCTTTTTATTTTCTTTTCTTTCTTTTTTTTTTTTTTTTTGAGATGGAGTCTGGCTCTGTCCCAGGCTGGAGTGCAGTGGTGCGATCTCGGCTCACTGAAACCTCCGCCCCCTAGGTTCACGCCATTCTCCTGCCTTGGCCTTCCGAGTAGCCGGGACTACAGGCACCCGCCACCACGCCAGGCTAATTTTTTGTATTTTTAGTAGAGACGGGATTTCATTCTGTTAGCCAGGATGGTCTCGATCTCCCGACCTCGTGATCCACCCGCCTCAGCCTCCCAATATCGATGCTATTTCAATCACAAAAGCCGGGAGCTACAAGGAACTTCCAAGCAGGCAATTCTCCTTAGTAATTCCTGTTCACTCAGTAGTCAGAGCCTATGGCACACAGGCTCCAGCTATTCCATAGGTCAGTTGATATTGCAAACTATACATAATAGTATACTTAATCAACATACAAACAAACGTTATGGATTAAACATTCCATAACAAAGTGACATTGAATATCAAGAGAAAGGGGATAGAAAGGGAAAAGGAACCAGTCCAGGGAGAACGAAGCAGACAAAAAGAATCTTCTGGTCTGGGCCGGGCGGTCCATTGGTCTTGCAAGGAAGAACCTTTGATGTGGGCAGAGCTCTCAGCAGCAGATCCTGGTGCTTATCACAAGTAACAGCAAGACTGTGTCAGTCTGTTGTTTTTATAGCCACAGAGTTGTCTGGTGAGGACTGATAGTGGAAGAGTGTGCTTGGTTATGTCCTTATCTGGTTCGATGCTGTCTTTATTTATTAACCAAACTATCTGGTCCCTGTTGTCAAAGTGCCTTATGAAGTAAGATGGAGTTACTTATGGCAAGGGTGCTCTATACAGTGGTGGTGAACGTTAGGAAGAAGAGCAATATGTACAGGTTTCTTCTTTAAGATGGCGGCTTTACAGATTAGCAGGTTTGGAAGGCAATTGGGTTGAGTTTGAAACTTGGCCTTAGACCTTGCTGGCTTTATAACCCAAAAAGAGTTGTTAAGCCTCTCTCTTCTTCAATTTCTTCCTTTGAAAAATGAGAAAGATCATAGTAACTGCCTCAAATGGTTTTTATGAGTTTTAAAGTCGCATATGCAAAAAGGCCTTGCAAGGATCCTAGGCACGCAGTCAGCACTGTACCACTAGAAGCCTTGATTAGGAATTTTTACTATAAAGGATGTATTATTTGATGGAGAATGAGGACTGCTATGGACTGAACTGTGTCCTATCCAAATTTATATGTTGAAGCCCTAACCCCAACGTGATGGTATTTGGAGATGAAGATTTGGGGAGACAGTTAGATTTAGATGAAGCCACGAGCGTGGGCTCGTCTTCATAAGGGGATTAGTGATTTTATAAGAAGAGGCCCTGGAGAGCTTACTTTCTCTTTCTCCCTTTTCACCTTGTGAGGACACAGCACCTACAAGTTAGGAAGGACGCCCTCACTGAGGAATTGAATCTGCAGGCATCTAGATCTTGGACTTTCCAGCCCCCAGAACTGTGAGAAATAAATACCTGTTGTTTAAGCACCTGGTCCCTGGTATTTTGTTGTGGTAGCCTGAGTCTATGCAGACAGATACAAGAGCTTTGTGCAGATCTTTTTATTTATATTTAAAGGTAGAATGGCAGAAACCAATGGGGAAAATGAACAGGAAAATACTTGTGAGAAAGGTGATTTGTCTAAATGGTCTTTTATGTACTCCCAATTTCTAATTTGCAATTCACAAATTGTATTTTAAGTTACACATAAGGCAGGCAACTAGTAGATTAGAAGTGGTCTTGTTCTGTTTTGCTTTGCTTTATTCTGTCTTCTTTTAGATGTGGGCCTCTTGCATATGTAACAACACAATGCCCTATTTTTTATTATAAAATTGAATTTTCATTACTTCTTTCTTGCTACAATTATGATTTAGATTGGAGATGATGAAACAAAAGATAGAATTTGGTGCCATATATCTTACATTTCTTAATGCACAACAGAGATTTCTAATAGATGCAGGAAACTCTGATTTTACAAATATGTTTATATCTGTTTTATGTTACTGAAATTGCAGAGTAAAGAGTGATTTAAAAGAGAGGAGAAAAGAAAATAAGAAATTAGCAAAGGAGATAGAACAGAATGGAAGGGAGGAGGGAAATATCTATTCCTTTTCCTGATTTCTTCTAAGCTCTCTTTACTATTTTTGCCACTTCTCTTGTCATCCACTTAACTAGTTCTGCCTCCAAGTACATGATGAAGTGAGAATCTATTAGGCTGGAAAATCCCAAGGCACAATAGGCTATTCTGCATTCACAATGTGAACTGACTGTTAGTTATGGCCTAGCTGAAAATGACAGCAATTCTCCTAAAGGCCATGGTTGTTCAATATACAGTCAAGAGTAAGTTCCCCTGCACAGAGCTGCTTGCTTTCTCTGGCTACATCTCTCAAATAATTCTGGAAGCATAAACTTTAAGTTGACTTTTAGAAGTAAAGGTTGATCCTAGGTCACAGGATGCCCTGTGAATTGAACAGTGGTTTTACACACACACACACACACACATATATATATATAGTATATAAGAACTATTATTAGCTTGGAGCAGTGGTGCACACATATAGTCCCAGTTACTCAGAAGGCTGAAGAGGAAGATTATTTGAGCCCAAGAGTTCAAGGCTGGCCTCAGCAACACAGTAAGACCCTATCTCAGTAAAAAGAACTATTACTGTTGCTAATAATAGTGAGGAATAACTATTGTTATTCATATGAAGAGTGATAGGAGAACTGATTCACAGTGTGAATATAGAATATGGGCATTGTATTAGTTCATTCTCACACTGCTATTAAAAAAAATAGCTGAGACTGGGTAATGCATAAAGAAAAGAGGTTTAATTGGCTCAGTGTTCCACAGGCTGCACAGGAAGCATTGCAGCCCCTGCTTCTGAGGAGGCCTCAGGGAGCTTTTACTCATGCAGGAGGCAAAGTGGGAGCAGGAGCCTTACATGGCAGGAGCATGACGGAGGTGGTGGGAGGTGCTACACACTTTAAAACGACCAGATCTCATGAGCACTCACTCACTACCAATTGCCTGCCACCAGAGCCCAACTCCAACATAGCGGATTATAATTTGACATGAGATTTGGGCAAGGAGACTAAGCGAGGATCGGGCATCTTGACAAGTGTGGACATGAAAGAGGTTGGGAAAGTCCAAGGGAGTCAGGGTATCACTTAATCATGGATAGAATGGGGGGATTAAGGGCTGAGTGATGGCAGGACGTTTATTTCAATTGCAAGCTTTAACCTTCTGAGACTCTGGGCTGGGAAGTAGCTCCCAGAGATCAATCAGTCCATCCCTCTGCCTCTGGGCAGAACCACACCTAGGTAATTCCAGACAGATGAGATATACTTCCACTGGGATTGCTCCATGACTGAGGCCTTACCAAAAAATACTCCTGCACTTGAATTACAAATGACTCATGAGCTTCAGAGCCATGATGTTGCTGTCATTTATAGCTTAATTAGTACCCTTTAAACCACATCATATTTTACTACATTTCTCATTGTCAGTTATAACTAATGGAAATAGCCCAAGCCATAAATAATTTTATTATTTAAAGTATTAAAAGGAATAAGCTAGACACACAATGTTGGTTTCACAAATTATAGTAGTTAGATTTGTTTCAAACAGAGACAAACTATATACAAATGCTCAAATGTTGAACCTAGCCCATACTATTTGTCCACACTTGTCAGGATGCCCCATCCTCACTTAGTCTCCTTTTAGCAATAACTCAAATGCTGATTCACTTGAATCAAAAAGGAGAAATGAATCAGTTCCATTTTTATTAGTAATTATTAGAAGTCTTAATGAATGGATTTATTTTTAAAATTAAAGTACATGAAAAATATTATAAGAAAAAGCAAGAGTTCCAGCATTATTGTTTATGCTAATGATGCTTTATAAAGGAAAATAAGATAGTCAAGCTTATCTATTTATCTACAGTTCTATCATCTATCCATCTATTTAATCTATCTCTCAATATACATTTACGTTTATTTTTAAAATTCTAGGTCAACTATTGCTTTCGCTTTTTTGTCCACATCCTCACTAGCATTTGGCCTTATTTGTTACTTAAATAAACTTTGTTCTTTATGAGCAGTTTTAGGTTTACCGAAAAATTGAGGAGAGAATACAGAACACAGACAATTCTCACATACCCACTCATTCCTTCTGACACTAACACTGTTAGCACCTTGGATTTATGCCATTTTACTATGTTTGTGGTGCTATCTCATGTTAATATCGATCGTCTTTCATAGGCTTATTTTCTGTATGTATATCTTCCTTGGTGGGGCATCTGTTCAGATCTTTTGCCCATTTTGTAATTGGATTGTGTGTTTTCTAATGGACAGATGTAATACATAGGGCTTTGGAAGTACGGCCTTAGGGTACTGGGTGAGGAGAAGCCTCCTATACTCCTGTCATTAGGTCTGTCTTTTAGTCTTTAAGTATGCCTCTGCCTCCGCATTGAGAACTGGATTGTGAACACACACACCCTCTCCCTCTCATTCCCTCACCTCCACCTTAGGTGGGATAGGTGGAAAGAGAGGGGTGGAGTTGGGTATTTCTCTTTCCCTTCCGCAAATCAGTTAGGCTCCAATAAAACCTCCATAGGTTAGCTATGGTAAAATCGTTTCTCTTGAGGGTAGACCTTGTCAAGAATAGTAGAATGCCCTGGTATATTTCAAAATGGCTACTTCTCCCTTTCCCTTGCTGGAAGCAGGAGGGGATTTTTCTCAGATCTTCACTGTGAGAACCTAATAGGGTTTCTGGAGGTAAAACTCATAAAAGTGTGTAGCCCCCAGAAGACTGGCCCCTCCTGGAGACTTTAAATCTCAGATTTATCAACACGGCGCTCCAGCAATTTGTCAACTATAATTTAAGTTTTCCTTCCCCATATTGGTTCCCTCAAAGATTTCTGCTCAGTTAAGTTGTGATTCTTTGTATCTGCCTGTCTTTTCAATTTGAGGGGTACTGGTTTGTCCTGTGAATTCAATTATCTGGCAGATCTAAGGAAAGTTGTCTATTTTCAGTAGGTTCAGCTTTTTTCTTGTTGTAAGGATTGCAGTGATGCCTTCTAAGCTTCTTACATGCTGGACTGGAAACCAGAAGTCACTGAAATATTTGTTTTTAATGCTTATGACAGAAATTCAACTTGGTCTTCCATTGGATTTATTAATGGTTTCTCACCCGTATTTGCTGTTTTCATTCATCACAGAGCCTTTAAATCATGATATTTTCTTGTCAACAATAATTATTTTGTTCTTAAATTTCATAAAGTAAATCCTATTAAAGTAAATCTCATACAGAAAATCCTATTGTCATTGGCATGCATTTTTGTCCATCAATATTGTCAAAATATTTTAATATTATTAAAGCCTCATGGTATCTCAAGAAGATACAAATTTTCTCTGAGTATGTTTTAATATTTTCAGATTTATGTTAAATATATCTGTGCTATAAATCCATTTAGGGTTGTATAAACTCTCAAACCACAAATAAAACTAAAACAAACTACTAACAAACCTGAACTAGTGAATTTGTAAGCTTTACACAGTAAAATCATAATCATGATGTAGTGAAAAATAAGAGTGTAAAAATATATTAATTTCCTGTTTGGTGTCTTTTTATATTTCTGTAATTGATCATTTAGATTGCTGTAGTTGCTAACTGAATTATATTTTAAAATATATATACTTTATTTAGATCAGTGGAAGCTGTGAGCTATGTAGATGATAACATAATTATCCACTTTGTTTTCTTTTTATGAATGATTTGTAAATTTCAGCAATCATATTTTTTGTTTAATTGTAGTCTATATATCACCACTTCCTCTTCAAACAGCATGTTTCTGTCTGTTGGAATTTCACACCTCTACACTTACTTACTCACTTCACCACTGAGGATAATAAATATGATGTAGAGCTTAAGGTTATTTTCCCTTTTCATTGGTAATAAAAAAGAAATAACAGTAACTTTTTAAAAAAATGTAAAAATCTACTTATTCATTAACTTAATGAATGAGGGAAAAATAGTAATTCTCTGTTTCCTGTCCCCTATTTTTCTGCAATTGATAATTCACTTTTAAATATCTGCTGATATAAAAATACCTTTTATCGAAATGGCTAACTTACAAATAATTTCTTAAAATGATTGTGAGATACTACGTTCATGTTCATGTAAAGCAATCACTTCCATTATTAAGTTATAGGTGTAAGGTTAGAGCTTGAAACATTACAGAGGTACTACAGATGGATTTCTAGGTTGATACAAAATATTTAAATATATATTTTAAAAGTTGATGACACTGTCTTCAAACTTCTAATTTCCATTAATTGTCATGTGGAACAAATTAACCAAGAGCTAAATATATGGAGCAGTTGAAATTGTAGAAATATACACATAATATGGTAAGAGAAAAGATCCTGCCTTCCCATACGGAAGTCACTGAAAATCAGTGGGAATATCCTCAGCTGAAAAAAAAAAATCCATGTCCTAGAATTAACAAGAGTATACATTTTTTACAGTTTAAGAAAGAGCAGCTAACACATCTATGTAATTTTATTACTGGTGAAATAAAATCTGTGTGATTTTATTATTGGTGAAAGTGAGGCTATCCTTGTGTGTGTGTATGTATGTGTGATGTCAACACCTATGAGACAGATAACTAACTGACAGAGAAACTTAGGGATGTTGAAGATTTACAGTTTGCATCATGAAGTTTTGCTGTGGAGGCAAGTGGCATGAATAAACTATTGATTGCAAAATATAACCGTAGTGCACAGATCACGTTGGTTCATGGGAGTTCAAAGGGTTTACTTCAAAAGAAAACTTTATTCTTGGCTAGAACAAATAAGGCTTTATATGAAGATGAATTCAACCAAAGGCATTTGGCACTACTAACTTTAAGTTATTTGGTTCCACACTGACTAAATTGTAAGTCAAATCTCCCCAGGAGCTATGCTTTGGACTTTTAGAAAAACAAAAGTATTCTGTCTACCTTGTTGATGGCATTTTTGGGGGGCCTGATCCATGCACTCACACACACACCAAGCACTCTGCAGTTCATAAACATGAGTCGGGTTCTCCCTGTTCCTCAGTTACCTTGTCAGTTGCCCGGTTCTCCTTTCTTTGCGAATATCTGAGATGCTGCTGTGCCAATCTCATTTTTGATGCTTTGATGATAATAGCAATAAGAGTAAATGATTACTTAATGCTCACTACATGCCAGTCTCCTAAGTGCTTATATGTATTAACTCTTTTAATCCTTAAGATGAAACCCTATGAGACAAATACTATTATTGTCACTCTTTTACCAATGAGTAACCATCTGAGGCAGGTTCTATTATTACCCCCGTTATACAGATGTAGGTACTTTTAGTACCCCCATTTTACAGATAAGTGCACTATAGCACAGGCAGGTTAAGTAAGTTTCACAAAAGTTACACAGACTGATAAGTAACAAAAGTAGGGTTTGAACCCAGGCATTCTGTCTCCTTAACTTCTGCTCTAACTTCTATGTGATGGAGCCTCAGTCTTGCTGTTGGCTTTTGAATGTTGTTGGTTCATGGTCTCCATGGGTTTGAATTTCAGCTTTCCTAATGGACTTGACTTGGTTCTTGGTGTTCTCTTCCTATTTGAAGTCCATTAAAAAATATCCTCTTGAAAAATACCAGTCTGGCCGTGCGCGGTGGCTCATGCCTGTAATCCAAGCACTTTGAGAGACCAGGCAGGCAGATCACAAGCTCAGGAGATTGAGACCATCCTGGCTAACATGATGAAACCCTGTCTCTACTAAAAATGCAAAAAATTAGCCGGGCATGGTGGTGGGTGCCTGTAGTCCCAGCTACTTGGGAGGCTGAGGCAGAACCCAGGAGGTGGAGCTTGCAGTGAGCCGAGATCATGCCACTGCACTCTAGCCTGGGCAACAGAGCAAGACTCCGTCTCAAAAAAAAAAAGAAAGAAAAGAAAAATACCAGTCTGTCTTCTCTTCATTGATGCAATCACCAATGTGTACACATGTGTGTGTGTGTGTGTGTGTATGTGTGTATACACATGCCTGTACATGCCTGCATGTTCATGAGGGTTAGAGGGGTTATGAGAGGCATATAGGATTTTGGAAAGCTACCTTTTACAAGTACCAAGAATTCTAATAAACAGGAATTTAAGAGTGTCAAAGTATATCTGATTGCTATGGTTTGAATATTTGCCCCCTTTAAGTCAGGCTGAAATTTAATCCCCAATGTGGCAGGATTGAGAAGTGGGGCCTTTAAGGGGCAATCGAATCCTGAGGGCTCTGCTGTCATGAATGGATTAATGAATTAATGGATTAATAAGTTATCTTCAGAGAGGAACTTATGCTTTACAAGAAGAGGAAGAGAGACTTGAGCTAGCACATGAGCACGCTCAGCCTTCCCATCATATGCTGCCTTTTACCACCTGGGTACTCTGCAAAGGGCCCCCACCTGAAAGAAGACCCTTATCAGATGCAGCTCCTTGACCTTGGACTTAGCCACAAAAACCATAAGAAATAAATTCCTTTTCTTTATCAATAACCTAGTTTCAGAGATACTGTTATAAGCAATGGAAAACGAACTAAGATGCCACATCTTTCACAGCCCAGATTCAAGTACAACAAGAGGTTAACATTGTCTTAATGATGTTTTCCTCTCAAAGCAAATAAAGCTGTTGATTTCACCTTGCACATGCATGGGTCACTTGATGTGTCTGCAGTTGAGGGCTAAGCTTAAACTCTGGGAGAAAGTTCTGTACCAGTGCGCTATGGTTTGAATATTTGTGTTCCCTCCAAAATTCATGTTGAAACATAATTGTCAAGGTGATAGTGTTAAGTGGTTGAGCCTTTAGAAGGTAATTCATTCATGAATGAAATTAATGACCTTATAAAAGAGGTGAGGGGCCGGGCGCAGTGGCTCAAGCCTGTAATCCCAGCAGTTTGAGAGGCCGAGATGGGTGGATCACAAGGTCAGGAGATCAAGACCATCCTGGCTAACACAGTAAAACCCCGTCTCTACTAAAAAATACAAAAAACTAGCCGGGCGAGGTGGCGGGCGCCTGTAGTCCCAGCTACTCGGGAGGCTGAGGCAGGAGAATGGCGTAAACCCAGGAGGCGGAGCTTGCAGTGAACTGAGATCCAGCCACTGCACTCCAGCCTGGGAGACAGAGCAAGACTCCGTCTCAAAAAAAAAAAAAAAAAAGAAAAGAAAAAAAAAAAGAGGTGAGGGAGCGGGAGCAGTACATCCTTTGGCCCTTATATCTCTTTCCCATGTGAGGACGTGGCAACTAGGTGCTATCTTGGAAGCAGTGACCAGGCTCTTACCAGACACCAAAACTGCTGGTACCTTGATCATGGACTTTTAGCCTCCAGAACTGTGAGAAATAAATTTCTGTTTATCATAAATTACCCAGTCTCAGGTATTGTGTCAAGGCGGTAGGAACAAACTAAGACATAGTAGAAAAATGATGAGCAGTTAAATAAAAGTGTGCAAAGAGAGAATTTGGATACCATTATCCAACTTCAAAATTTGCATTGTTTTATATGGTTTTAATTTTCAGTTTTACTTGCAATTAATTACCCAATCAGAAATTTTCGAGTTCAAATCTAGGTAAGCACACTAGCACAAAGAAAAAAAATAATACGTGAAAAACCTGTACCAAAAGCTACAGCTACAGCATACTATCTCTATCAAATTTGTGTCCTTTATGCTTAGGTGAAAATAGAATAAAGGAAGCCAAGTGATGATGTTTTAGATAATATAAACAACAAAAACGAGATGGCTCATTAGCATTTATAAAATGTTTCAAAAGTGACTCAAAACTGAAATACACATGCAGAGAAATATGAGTTTGCATTGGCATAAAATAATTGACATTGTAATTAAGCTATTTTGAGCACTTAATATCTTCAAAGCACTATTCTAAGGGCTGAATATTTCTCAATTAATTTAATCTACTAACAGGTCTATGTAAATAGAGTTGATTATCCCCATGTTAAAGAAGACAAAATGTGCTGAAGATCACACTGCTTGGAGGTGGGAGAGTCAGGATTTAAATCCATGCGGCATAGCTCAGAGTTCGCGCTTTTAGTCACTGTAGTTCCAATTTTCATTTCTAAAAGCTTCTAACATTGATGCTGGGGTAACGATTTCTTCTTCATGCTCTGTGTTTCCATAAAGTGGAGAGAATAGAAAAGCTTTGGGGAGGCACATCCGGCTTAGCTGTGCTTTCACTCACCCTTCCCAGGGTGGAGGAATGACTTTGCTTCCTGGTAAGTCAAGCAGGAGGAACCCAGTGTCCTGAGCTCAGCTCTTCCAGGCTCATTCCTTTTCAAAAACGCTCTGCAGAGCATTTTTCTTCTCTGCCTCTCCTTGCAGTAAGTGTTTCTACCATGAGGGAGGCCTTAAGCCGTCCAGTGTTCCTACTGGTGATTGATGTGGGATAGAAATGGTAGTCTCACCTAAAGCCATATTCTTCAATCAGCATGATTATTGACGTTGTTCTTTTCATGTGCTGAAGAACTGTTTCTGTTTCTCAAATAGCTCCAAACTTGGGAGCAAAAGAAAAGGTCCCACAACTTAGTGCAGTCTTACCATAGTGCTCATGTTCTTGGCTATCTTTATTCTTCTGCACCAGGTATTCCAGGTGTTACAGATGTAAGGTCAAATACGTGTGGTGGGTTAGAGGAAACGTGCAAAGGACTCATTTGACCTCTTTTCTCTAGCTCAGGAAGGAGTCCTGAATGATTCAGCTTAGCTCAACAGAAATCTCCACTGGACTAGGATTCATACCTAATGGTAGTTAGGGTAGTCATTTTCCAGGTGAATTCTGTAAATGCGATTTCCTCAGGGAACTCAAGTTTAGGGCAGGATAGGGAGGGTCCGGTCAGCTGTCTTTTTCTCTAGAGACAGAGAACAAAGGGAACAGGTTAAGAACTTGGTCTTCTGCAGCAGCTCCCTGTTTCAATCCTGGCTCTGCCACAGTTGAGGTTTAGTTTATGGGGCTAAACACCCCTGTTTCTTTGAGGGCTCATATTTATATTGTATAAACTCCATGGCATGAACACAGAGGAATGAAAAGGTCAGTTTTATTTATGGTAATGAATTAATGAAGGACCTAACCGACTTACGCATCAGGGAAGAAATTTGCAATTTTCCTGCCTTCATCTGAGCTGGAGATAAACACCTCCTTCTTCTTTTCTTCCCAGTTAAGCCAAAGCGAACTGACAGCATGACCTGGGGAAGAAGTCAGAGCGCAGAGAGGAGACTAAGGAGCTGGGCAGGGTCAGACTGTATCTGGTGAGCTCAGTATAGGAAGTCAGAAAGCAACTGGCAAGTGTAACCAGCATGGGGAACAAGCGAGGTTCCCTGACGGCAATTCAGTGCAAGTACATTGTTGTCTCTCACTGCTCCCTTTAAATCTCTTCATTGGAAGGAAGCTCTTCTCTGCCCCTGATGGAAATTCAGGGATTAAAAACTCAGGCAGGTGCATGCCTTTTATGCTCACTCTTCTCTTAGGTAATCAAAGATCCTATGGCTTCTTTAAGTGGCAAACAGTCTTAATTTAGTATTGAGACTGCCATTACTTTTAATGGCAAAAATGCAATTACTTTTGCACCAACCTAATTACAATTGCTCAATATAACATGTTAATTTATAATCCAATATTTATTGAAGGAAAACATTTTCACTTCACCTACCCTGGGCTGGTAGCCTGTAGCCCTGCCTTTTCCAAAAGCTAAGCACCTTCTCTCTGTTGCTCACCTCCTCACCACTCCTTGGCTGCTGTTGTGAATGACTTCAAGATTAATACTGGGGGAGGAGTAAGGGGAGAGACAAGAGATAAAGAAGGTTCTTATATAACTGATAATGTGAACATGGCTTCATGCTCTGAGGTCTTGGCAGATTTTTAAACTTGTCTGCATCTATCATGGGAGCTTTCCTGAGTTTCTCAGCATTTCCACTGGAGTAGTCAATTGTGCTTTCTGTGATACAGTTGTTGCAACTTTATCTCATCCTCTGGACTCCCATTAGCCTCTGGTTTCTGATAGTCCTTTTATACCGTGTCTCACTGTTGGTCCTATCATTCTTTAAGGTGGTCTTTGTAGGGAATGTCAGGTGACTCTGTCTGTGCATGGTCCATCTCTAGACAATAAGACAAACTCCTAAATTATTGTAGAATTGTAGCTAACTCAAACATAGCTGAGCACTCTTTTTATGTCCTACACTTTACAACTAATAGCTGTAGATTCTTGCCTTTAGAGTCTTTCGGCTTTTGTGGGGCACGTGTCCACTATATACCACCAAACTTCTGGCTATATTGAAGCTTATGTCTTGTAATGAGGGGCAAAGAGTTGGATTGGAAGATGGACTCACAGCACTCTGCCAATTACCCAATAATTTATTTGAAAAGGAAAGAAGATCTGTTCTGATCATTGCCACCTTAATCATCTTATATATTTGGTGTAGAAGATATACATTTTATATTCTCACTGCTCTCAGTCACCTACTTTGAATTACTTATAAGCATGCCTGCCTTATCCCTTCTATTGTTGGCTTGGTTCAATTTAACATCCAATTTCATGAGCTTGCTCCGTTTGTGAGCAGAAAAATAAAAAAGAGAAGAGAAAGAAGGCATTGTTTTCCTTTAGAAGCACCCACAGAACTGGGAACAAATGTGATTCCCATCTCCTTATCCCAAATGGAAGGGATGATAAAGATTTAAGAAGAAGGAAGCTTCCTTATCACCACTTCTGGGCTGGGAAACCTTCCTAGGTAGAAAAATTCCAAGAGGAAAGGGCATCAAGCAGTTGAACAGGCTGATGGTTTTCTACCCAGTAGCTATTTTTCTCCTTTCTAATAAATTTGATTTTGAAGGGAGCAGCAATAAGCCCAGTTTAGAAAATAAACAAACATGCAAACAAACTTTCATTTCTTAGACTTATTTGCATAATGGGTCAATGAAATCCACCTTGCACAACACTTGTTGACTTGGATTTCTGAAAAAACAGTACTTAAGAGCCTATTCAGCCATTGGCACTTTCCTTTTCCCTTCTTCCGGTAGTAGTTAGTAGTCCCTCCTCCTGGACTACTAACTTGCCACTAGTGTTGGAACAGCCACCTTGCAACAATAATTTCACAACCAAAAGAATCATAGGGCTTTCCAGTTGATGTTCCCAAGTCTTAAATACCTGTTTCCAGACTTCTTGTTACAATAAAAAATGTCAACCCTCATTTGTTTAAGTGTTTTTTTGGTCTCTTTTGTAGCCAAATTTTATTCTTAGATTATGTAGTAGCTGTGAGACTTTAGGCAGATTTCATAATATCTGTGGACCCCAGTTTTCTTATTTATAAAATGGAAATTTTACCCATCTCAGAAATATTTTGGAGATTAAAAAAATACCATGGATGGAGCGTATTAAGCACAGTTCCTGGTGTACCGTAGTGAATAAATACAAAATTACTACTTCTCTCCATGTAAGTACGAATATTTCTCAAATCCAACTTAGATTCTAAATCAGGAAAATATAGGCTGTGGATGAGGAGAGTGGAGCATATTTAAAAAATCACTGCAACTACATGAGAATTTTTTTCTTATTAACTCTTATTTGTAAAATTTGGGGAAAAAATGAAGATGTACCCAAGTAAGTCAGCCAAATCCATTCCACATAATCCTGTATAACAAAAGCAGATTATTTGGATGAAAGAAGCTTATGTGTTAAATTTTAAAAATTATGGGGGTTATTTGAATCCATTCTAATTCAAGAAGATTTTGTCATTATCATATTTACTTTTGTAAATGCAGATGTGATGTGATAAAATTATAATATTTCTAACTGGAAATCTCACCTTCCAGCAAATGTACACTGCCACAGATGGTAACTGCCTTGGCTGTGGTCACATAGGTTAACATATATGCATGTGGATGTGTGTGTATCCATGAATATATACCTATACATTTTTTGGGTTGAAATGAGATCCCTTGTCTATTAAAACTTAACACATGGTACTTCTGAAACAAGACCCTAAGATCAAGAGAGGATGATGACTTGTTATTAACTCTCATGGCACCAATTAACAGCTCAAGCAAATGCTAGCTTTCTCCCCAAATTTAATCTTTGTTTTCTTTTCTTTCCTTTTCTTTTCCTTCTTTCCTTCCTCCCTTCCTTCCTTCCTTCCTTTCTTCCTTTCTCTCTCTCTTTCTTGCTTTCTTTCTTCTCTTTCTTCTCTTTCTTTTCCTCCTTCTTTCTTCTTCCTTTCTTTCCTTCCTGACTGCCCTTCCTTCCTTCCTTCCCTCCCTCCCTCCCTCTCTCTCTCTTTCTTTTTCTTTCTCTCTCTTTCTTTCTTTCTTTCTTTTCTTTCTTTTTCTTTCTTTCTTTCCCTTTCCTTTCCCTTTCCTTTCCTTTCCTTTCCTTCCTTCCTTTCCTTTCCTTTCCTTTCCTTTCTTTCCCTTCCCTCCCTTCCCCTCCCCTCCCCTCCCCTTCTTTTCCTTTCCTTCTTTTCTTTGCTTCGTTTCAGAACCCTCCAGGAGTCCTACCATGAAACCCTCATGTCCTCAGCTTCATATTTTATACCATCTTGTTGTCAAACACTTTTTAAGGCTTACTTCTACAGAGTACCCTCTTCCTAAGTACTGCCTTTAGCATTGACCTGCATCTTGCTAGGCGATTTCTGTCCATAGTTGGAAAAGGTTATAGTGAAAAAGATTATGTGCCATGGTCAATAACTTGTAACATTTCCTTAATGCCTTCTTTTTCATCTTTAGGGCTACCAAGGATGTAGATACTTGATTCTTCCATAACATGTAAAAACAAATGGTTAAAAGTTAGCTATTAAATTTTTTCATCAATATCATTCTTAAGGTCTTTATAATGGAAACTTAAATTTTCCATTGGCACCTAAGGTATCGTATAAATCATGGTGTCTGATTCTAGAGGGCTCTGACTGGGCTTAGAAAAGCCTTGGCAGGACTCATGTCACGGATGTGCAGTCTCATACAGGGCCCTGCACTGGGCTTTAGTCTAATGCTCTGCTGTCATCATCTTGAAATTTTTAATTTGTAAACAAGCGCTCAGTATTTTCATCTTGCACTGGGCCTTGCAAATTATGTAGCTGGTCCTGGGCTCAATTTTTGACGACTTCCATTCAGTTGGAATCATAACTTCTCTTATGATAAGTTGATTTTCAGAGACTAAGTCTCTGGCAGTAAAGTTTCCCAATGGACTTTCTTTCTATTTTAGGATTTCAATATTACATTAGCAAACAAGTCCCAAGGGCTTTGGATTCATACCAGTGTTTTATAATTGACTTTGTCTTTTACGGTAAAAATAAAGTTTGTGCATCTGCCTATTATTTAAAACCACCTTCTGCATGGAAACAATTACTTTATTTTAAACAGATTCTCTTAATTTATACGAACTATTTTTTCTCTTCTTTCCTCTACACATCTAAGAGTCATGATTAATTGCAATTCAAATTTAAAATATACTAATCAGTGTTTCAAAGAAGATAAAAATACTGAGAATTTTTTCTTGCAATTTAATTAAAGCTCTTTGATTCAGATTCTAAGCACATTGTGTAAACTGAGATTGAATTTGGACTCTACAAGTGTATGTGTTCACGTGTTACCTCAAGAAGGAAATAATATTTGAGATGCAGAAATAAATGAAATGCTAAAAATAATATTTTTTATGGACAGAGAGCTAATACAGGATTGATAGATATTGAGATAAATTACAAGGTTCTATTTTCTCTCAGTTGGTTCCTGAGTGAGATAGATTCATTCTTTCGAAAATGTACAGTATAATCAATATCACTAATATTGTGCAAGTCCATAGTGGCTTTGATACTCTGGTATTCTAAAGACTTTTAAGAAACTGATGCACTTTAATCTCTATAGAAGTATTAAGAAAAAAAAGCTCCAGTGAATAATGATTAATATGAAAGGGCAGTTGAAGGTAATGTCTCTTTCACTGAAACCCATTCCAAACAAACAAGTAAAAGAAGTAAACTATAAGTAACATGTTACAAGTTGGTACTACATGGTCATTTTAAGAAACAATGCTTTGATTTATCCCAACAAGGTGCTTTGTTTGTCTTTTGTTTGCTTTGTTTTATTTATACATAAAAGTTTCCAGCATTTCTTTTTAAAATTAATTCCAGTTTCTATCCTTTATCGACTGCATGCTAGTATCTCAAAAACATGACATGTTTTCATTTTTGTTCTTTTTACTTCTCTTTTGCTTCTCTCTTCTGTTTCCAGTGAGCTTCACCCTTTTGGTGAGTTATCTCCTGACGACTTTCCACACTTCAAGACTTAACGTTTCCTCTCCCAGTGGGAGGTAAAAGGCGGGTGTTTTTCAGTCTTAACACCATGTCTGTCTTTGTTTTCTGTTCAGGAGCTTTATATTATCCATGAAGTTTATGCTGAATATCCAAACAACATCCCTACGTGAAGCACAAGTTATGTCACCTTATTTTCTGTGATCTCTAATTGACTTTACTTATGTGCTCCGTCTCTAAAATGTGTTGCTTAATATTTGTGGAGTTATCAATTCTTTTGAGAGTCTGATAACAAGCCATGGTTTCTTGCTCATTTCCAGATGCCGCATACAATTGCAGGAGTTCACAGGCCTCTGAGGCCCATTCATGAACCAAATATTACAAACACCTGCTCTGATCTATTGATTTGTATTTTGCAGATACTGCACTATGCATTGTTTTTCAAGTATGATCGACTTTGTGTCACTGGCCTTTGCTATCCACTCTGCCACCTTCTTTACCACATCCTTTCATTTTCAACTTTCATTTCTGATGTTCTTACCCAGAGGTCCTTTAATTCTGGATATGTTCTTGCCCTATTGACTTCTCTTAGTGAAACATAAAACAGGCATGCCCTCATTTAGCTCATATGGATTGAGTGCCTTTTACATGCTAAGCATCATGAGGTGTGCAAAACTAAAATTGAAAAGGCTAGTCCTAATATATTAATGATAATTGACAATATTTTAAATTACTAATATTAAGTGAATATATTTTATTTTCCAAAAAATATGCCAAATACATAATTATCATCCTTCATCCATTGTTTTTCTTCCTCCTCCTCCTTTTCTTTCTTATCCTCTTTGTTTTTCTCCTCCTTTCTCTTCTTCCTCTTCCTTATCTTCCTCCTTCTCTCCCTCCTTCTACACATCACTTCTTTTTTTTTTTTTTAAACAGATAAGATAACCTAAGTTTAAAGAGGATAGATAACTAACTCAAGGTGTCAGCTACAAACTAACAGAACTTGGCTTCAAATCCAGCTTTCTCTAGTTTCAGAGCAGGCACTTTTAATGTCTTTATGTATCTTAGATAGTCTCTGGCTCTCGTTTATCATAGTAGTGGAGAATATTTTTGGATGTGTGAATGTACCCATCCATCCACTCATCTACATTCACCTATAATTAGTACAAAAGAGGAAGAAAGAAAGTTCATAACATCCATCCAAAATTATGTGCGCATTAGGAAAAGTCAGGAATTACTTGAACTTTTCTACATGGAAGAGGTAGCATTTGAAACATGCCATAAATGACACTGAGACCAAATAGGGAATCACATGACAAAAACTGTGAAGGCTGAGGAAGTTGCAGAAGTGCATGCACAAGAAATGATTGGCAGTTTGACTTGGCTAGTGTAGAAAACGTGGAAAGTAGAATTAGAAGAAAAAATAAATGTCGAGAAGAGTTATAGGCCAAATATCAGAGAACTCTGCATTCCAGGAATATGGGTATGACCTAATTTTAACAGCAGTGAATGAAATAGGGTTTTAAACAGAAAAAGGACATAATCAGAACTGTGTTTTTAGAAGATGACTCTGGCTGGCTGTGACCAGGAAGACGAGCAAAGGGTAGAGACTGAGGATGTGTGCTCATTCTTTTGACTGTATTTTTTAGATTAAGACAAAAGTAATAAACTTTTCTCTGGGAAGAGGCTTAGTACTGGGAGATCTATATAACTAATACTAAGAATAATTGAAGTTTCAACTGCTTAAAAGGCTCAGTGTATTTTATCCTTTTGTCTGACATTAGTTATACATTCACTCACCTTCATCTTCGCCTTCCTCTTTTGTTTTGTATTCCCTCTTGTAAGAATTGCTTTCTAAGGCTATCTGTGTAAGGCCATCTTCACCACTGCATTTTTGATGACCTTTCTCTTCTACTCACTTTACCCCATCCACTGCTTTTCTTTTATTCTTACGGCTCTAGGTTCAGAATTGTTGATACCTGTTTTAACTCCCCTTGGAGACAATAATATGCTTATTTGTTGATTATTACCATTGTAATCCTCTGAGCTCTGCCTCACATCAGCCCATCTTCCACCATATTTTTTCACCATCATATTGCATTTATCCTTTATATGTTGCAGATTTCTTTATAAACTGATCAACAGCATGGAGACCTTGGCCTTTGCTGTAGCCTTCATGTGTGAGGGCTGGGATTCTGAGACAAAGCCTATGTGGGTAGGCCCAGGAATTTATGTCTACTGACAACTGTGTTAGGATGAAGGCAACACCTGTCCTAGCCAGTAATGAAAGGAGTTGGTGGGTTGAAAAGCAGGATTCTATCAGGAATCAGACAGATCTTGAACAGAGATTGGACAAGGTCTGCAAATAAGTGAATATGTTTTCATGGGTCATGAGAAATAAGAAATATGATAATAACAAGAAGATAACAATAACAACCACATAACAAGCATGGATAGGTGCTGAGTCATTTCCTGGGGGGTCGTAATTTGTGGAGGGCTTCTTGTTTGTTGATGGGTGATCCTTGCTTAGAGTTGCAGTGTTACGGTCATCAGCCTAATTCTTTGTATGTTACCATCTCTTTCCTCTTTTGTGGGATTTAGTGACACTGCTAATCATTTGGATAAAACACCGTGCTTACATTATCTAAAGATCTTGCTGCATATTCTGAAGTTTCATAGGGTATGCATCCTCTTTGAAGACCGAGAGGAAAAAACTGTGATGAATCCAGATTTCCCTTATCCAAGTTCAACATGGTTATCTCCATGATGTATTGAAGGGTGTGCTGTTACCCTTCTGATAAAACTTGATTTTCATTAAAAGATTGATTGCACTAATGTAATTCATTATTGCTTCTTACTTATTTTTCTCTTTCAAATTGTTTTTTTGGCCTCTAATTGTCACATCAAGTAGAAGCAAAAAAGCAGATATACAGATAGCTTGGGGTCTAAAAGGTAGGAAACAGGTCTTAAATGGAAACTATGATCCTTTCTCAGATTAAAATGATCAGAAATGTTCAGAAATTGAGTGATTTTCCCATTTTCCTAAACAATTCAAGGAACCAATGAATTCATTACTTGCATCAAATTGATAAATCATTTGGACTCCATTAATAGCTTTCCAATAAAACACAGGCAACGTCTTCCTCCCAACATGTTGCCCTCCTGCCTTCCTTTCCTCAACATAGCAACCTTATTATTTCTGCAGCCTGAGTATGACATTAATGAAAATGTGTTGGGTCTTAGTGGGTGAAGTAGTGAGTGCCACGTGTGTGAAAGGACAAGAGGATATTCTGACATCTTTTATATCTTAAACAAAAGCTGCCTTCTTGCTGGTCACAGGCCTGACTTGACTTAAAGATATAAAAGAGAAAGTTAAAGATTACAGTTCATGTAGAGTATTTACATATTTTAATTTTATGTCTATCATTAAAGAAGTATAACTAATATAATAATAACTGTAAGAATAATAATAGGAAGAAGATGAGAAAGAAAGAAAACAAATTCCTACTAATTCAAAACACTGAAGTGTTAGTGATATAATATCCATGAGAATTTTCTTAATTGGAATTATTCACCTATAAATATTGATTATATTTTTCTTTGATTTTGTTGATTGTCAAATATCAGCTATTCTGTATAGATAAGAAGGCTTTTAAATTTAAATGTATTAATTAGACATTTAAATAAATTGATTATAAAACAATTGGTAAAGAATATTATCCTGGGATAAAGAAATAAACAATTGTACTTTTGAGCAGTATGTTCATTAATTTGCTCCAGCTCCGCAATATTCCTGAATGATAATAATTTCAGAAATATATCACTGATACTTTTGAATTTTTGTAATTAGTAGGATATATTATTCTCTTCTTTCTCATCTTCTTACTATTATTCTTGCAATTATTATATTGCTATTATTATAAGTATTATAATAAAATTATTTAGTACATGCCAAATAATTAAATTCTTGAATAAAAATAATTTATTACACAGCTTAAATGTTTGAATGATTGTCATATTGCTATATATTTGTTCACATCCCAACCTTTCCTAAGTGAATAATTTTCTCAACTAATTTAATATTAAATGACTGCTCTGAATTATTACCTTTGAGTTATGTTACATAAAATTGGCTCAATAAAATATTCCTAAACCGTTCGCTTATTCTGAATACACATGATTTAAGGGCTGTTTGCTGTTTTCTGTCATTTCGGACAATGTGGTTATAGAAAACTCTTTGGGCTTTGGATTTTCTCCTTTACTAAATATATTTGATGAGGACTTCCAAGGGTAATTTAACTTCACACTGCCTTGGAGTATATTTTTACTTTTCCATACAAGTCACCTCTAAACAGCGCCAATCCAACTCTTTTATGAAGTAAACTCTCACAGCAGTTAAGGTAGAATTTGTACGTTGCTCCCTCTCCCTACTTCCATCCTAGTTACTTCACCCAGGCTAAGGAAAGGGGTTAGAAGACAGTGCGTTACTGAGTTTAATTTATGCCAGTCCACCTAGTGAGTTGAAATATTTCCTCAAGGAAGTTTTCATTCAGTTGACACCCTGAAGGGTTAAGAAAACAGAACCCCATAGTATTACGGAGTTGTTGTTATGGATGTTGCTAAGGAAACCATAGCAGGAATGTTTAAGTGTCTTGTTTCTTTCCAAATCCACAGGAGTGTAGCTTGTTTGAGGTTTTGATGTCCTCTCAGTTCTTGCCATCACTGCTCTGCGGTAGGGTTTCCAGCAGGGTCAGAATCCCTGGCTGCAAGCAGTGCTGGCTCAGGGGCACAACATGCTCTCAGAGCAGCATTCAATTTTGCATCCTCTTTCTGAAACATGTTAAAGGCAATTCAAAATCAAATAGAAATGGATTTTATTTAAAAAAAGAAAAAGAAAGAAGTCTCTTTAATGTTTTTCCCCTAAATGCCCAATATAGATTATTTTTAAACTTGCACATTACCATACTATCTGAATATTTGATGAAACATTTTTAAAAATGGATTTGTGTTGCAGAGATTAGAAGACTGAATGTATATGATAAATCAGAACATGTGTTGTTTTAAAGGTGTTTTAAAGAGTGTGGGAGATGGAAGTTCTGTGATTTCTTTTGCTTTATATAGCTATGAACAATTTTTAATGTCACTTTATTTGGGGGAATTTTTTGTTGTTGTTGTTGAGAAGGAGTCTCACTCTGTCACCAGGCTGGAGTGCAGTGGTGTGATCTTGACTCACTGCAACCTCAGCCTCCTGGGTTCAAGCGATTCCCCTGCCTCAGCATCCCGAGTAGCTGGGACTACAGGTACATGCCACCAGGCACAGCTGATTTTTTTATTTTTAGTAGAGATGGGGTTTCACCATATTGACCAGGATGTTCTCAATCTCTTGACCTTGTGATCTGCCTGCTTAGGCCACCCAAAGTGCTGGGATTACATGAAATTTTTATAATCAAATAAAATTGAAATTATGAGGAGTTCTGAAGTAATATCCAAGAGTAGTAATTTGCTTAAGTTTGACTTAAATATTTTCATAATTAGATTCTACAGGATGATTAGTAAATCTTTTAAAAATGCTTACCCAAATATCGTGAAGCCAAAGGAAACATAAACAATTTTCATTCGAATTGTATAGGGAGAGAAAAATGTCT
Source organism: Trachypithecus francoisi (assembly GCF_009764315.1). Taxonomy (NCBI): domain Eukaryota; kingdom Metazoa; phylum Chordata; class Mammalia; order Primates; family Cercopithecidae; genus Trachypithecus; species Trachypithecus francoisi. Next base: position 14,870,648 of record NW_022681458.1, read on the forward strand.
CTCTCTTTCTCTAACTCAGTTACTGTCCTTTATTCAGAAACCATGAACATACATATGTATATTATAGTTCTATTTTATATATCCCAAACATTTCAAATTAGCTACATATATACACAGAGTGGTAAAAACTTCTATTTTATTTCCATATCACAATTAACCAAGTGAGATCATACACTTTTGTTATTAAATATGTGCAAAATAGCGAAGCAAATTTTCCCCCTAATCTGAGAAAGAAATATGACTATTTTAAATTCTATAATTATTCGTTTATCCTATTGTATTTTAATATGACATGATACATTGTATATTATTTAAATGTATATATTATATAATATGTAAGATACACTTAAAATATATAACTGACATTTACTTTTCTCCCAATGTAATTTCTCTGTAATGGGCTTGGTTTATCATTTGCCATTTTCTCCTTTATTTAAGGCCAAGTAAAAATTTTTGAAGGAACACAAAATATTTAACCATATATGTGTGTTGTTGATTTATGTAAGTCACTGAAGCTAAAATATTGTTATTAGAATCTTTTGGGTAAATATTGGGTGCTTCCAAAAATAAGGTAGTGAACACCACACGAATCCCTCTTATTTAATCTGTTCCTAAAGACAGATTTTAAAAAATTGTTGGATAAAAAATTTTCAGGTAGTTACACCTTATCTTCCATTATTTTTAATTGAAAAAATAACAATTTTCTGCTAACCCATCTAGAATCGCCAGCAAATTTCACTAAATACTTTAAACATATATGCAAATCCTCCACTGAAGATAAATACTGTCATCATCAATTCCCCTATCATTTAACATTTAATGAAGTTGTGTGTAGTACATAAAGATGGGCAGGACATTATACTAATCACATTTCTTCAGCACTATAATGCTGATCCATCTGTAAATGAGCAATGAAATAAGATGCTAAACCTATAGACAAGTCATTCTGAACAAAAATAAACAGTGTTAAGGAAATAAATGAGTGATTTTGGAGATTTTTGAGATATCTTTTTGCTTTTTTCTAAGACAATTTTCATGCAGGTTGAAAAGAGGCAGATTAACTACCAGCCAAAAGCCAAGGCTAACTCAGTTCTTAAGCCATCACTTTTATGGAATGGCTGAAAACAGGTGTAATAGGACTGTGTTTCTTGGTCTGGGTTCCCTTGAAAGCAGAGTCTGAGACAAAGACTTGGGTGTAGGCAGTTCATTTGGGAGCTAATCCGAAGAAGCAGAAGTGAGAAAGGAGGCAAAATGAGAGAAGAAAAGAAGGCAATATTGGAGTCTGCTGTGGAGGTCACTGCTTTCGGGAATGTGATTGAATTCTCCAGAGAAACTTGCAAGAATTGTCTGCCTACAAATGAAAGGCAAGAGACTATCCACCAACTGTCAGTCTCTCTTGGTTGAAGACGGGCTGCCCAAAGGTTATTCACTACTCTGCATTTCTAGGGTGCAGACCTTCCATGAACCAACGGGCTCTGACAGCTTCCAAGATGCTCCTGGGTGGAAACCAAAAAGAACATGCAGTGAGACACTGAGCACGAAGTTAAACTGCTGGCCACAGCTGGGCTAGTTACTGCTGAAATCAAGTGTCAAGGGGTATTGAAGCAATGTGTTAGCAGCCTTGCCCACAGCTGCATTCTATTTAGGGTTTGAACACAATCTGCATGATTGTATAGACAGCTTTCTGGTATAATGCATTATTTCAATTTTCAGTTGGCTTTTAATTTGAGAGCATAGGCATTCCTACAGCACTATGATAGTTCTGTTTCTGGAAGGCGGTGGTTTTCAATCACTGGTCAACACAAAGGTCTGCTCTACCTTGGGTCTATGGAAAAGCTCAAAGATCTCAGTTTCAAAATCCTCTAAAATTGTCTTGTTAACAGCATCATATCCATATGAGTCCGCAGCAATTCATCCTTACCTCCTCCGGGGAAAGAATCTGACCAAATGGCAGAAGTAAGTTTAAGGCAGAGAGTTAGACCAAGGCAAGTTTTAGAGCAGGAGTGAAAGCTTATTCAAAAGTTTTGGAGCAGGAACAAAAGAAAGTAAAGTACACTTGGAAGAGGGCCAGGAGGGCGATTTGAGAGATTCAAGTGCCCTGTCGTGCCCTTAACTGGGTTTTTGTTTGTTTGTTTGTTTGTTTTTGAGACAGAGTTTCGCTCTTGTCGCCCAGGGTGGAGTGCAATGGCGCGATCTCAGCTCACTTCAACCTCCGCCTCCCGGGTTCAAGCGATTCTCCTGCCTCGTAGCTGAGATTACAGGCGCCCATCACCATGCCCAGATAGCTTTTGTATTTTTAGCAGAGACGGGGGTTTCACCATGTTGGCCAGGCTGGTCTTGAACTCCTGACCTCAAGAGATCCACCCGCCTCGGCCTCCCAAAGTGCTGGAATTACAGGCCTAGGCCACCGTGCCCAGCCGACTTGGGATTTTATACGTTGGCATGGTTCCGGGGTTTGCATTTATTCTCCCCTGATTCTTCCTTGGGGCAGGCTGTCCACATGCATAGTAACCTGCCAGCACATGGGAGCGGCGGCGTACGTGCTGTGTTTACTGAGGTTGTGCGCATGCTCACTTGAGACAGTTTTCCCCTACCAGTTGCGCATTCCTGGAGGAAGGTCATATACCCGTTAAATTCTGCATTTCGCCCTTTAGTGCATGCTTGAGTCGGCTCCGGGAAACTGCCGAACACCAGCTTCAGGTGTTTTCTATCTATTGAGAGACTGTCTTTCGCTGGAGCTGGCTGCGATAGATTATTATTTTAGAGAGACAGTTCAACAACCGCTCAACTATCACATGATGGTCTCTTGACATTCCTGGAGATGAGGGAGGGGGGTGGTTCTCCTGCCCTGCTCATGTCTACCTATCTACCTAACAGTTTCATTTCATCAATATTTCTTTTTACTGCCATCAGTTAATTATGTCATATATATGATTTTTGCTTCATTACTGTCTTGTAAATTTGACTTTACTAAATTCATTAATTAAAATTTTCATTTAACGTTCTCCTTTTTTGGGGTACTATGAGCTCTTCTTAATTTTATAGTATGATGCATCTCTTTATCACCCACCAAGGTTTATAGTATAGAAACCAAATATTTATCCCAATTAGTATTTTTTTCAAACTTGTATTTAATTTTCCTGTAGAGGAATCAGGATGTTTCCTGGTACCTTATATATATATATATAATTTTCAAAGAACAGTCTATGTAAATATAGACTATACTTGAGGTTTAGACAAAATCCTCCTTTGGCTTTATATGTATTGTTAATATCCTCACTTTGATGACAGGTAAACATAATACAGAACTCCGTATTCACATAAGCATTTGGAAAAATACACATTACTGCTGAAATAAAACTATAAGAATTCTAACTTTCCAAAGATAACTAGAGATACTATAAAAGAGAGCCATAGTTTATCAAAATAAATTACAATTACATTTTTAAAGATGACTGGAAAATGTGTAAAATATTACATGTTTAAGCCACACCCAATAATTCAACTGGGGTCTTTTGCAGAATTTATATCATCTTTGGATTGGTTCCTGATAGGACCATTTCATAAGGGTAATTTTTTTCACCCAACTGGATGGATCACATTTTGATTGAAATCTCATACTTACATCAAACATTAGCTGTGTAGTTTTAATGAGGAAATCCAAACTCTTCCATGGAATTAAATATGCCTAGCCCCAAATTCCCCATTTTGCATTCTCCAATAATTTAATCTACCAGTGCAGAGTAAAAGAGAAACATATTTTTTAAAATAAAGTTAGCAATTATTTTATTGTTTTATTTTTCTAACCACCTTTTCAAACTCAAGAAGCCTTTAATACAAAATTCCACAGTTTTTAATAAATGTTATATTTTACTTATACATATGTATATATGTGTGTGTGTGTGTGAGCGCGCTTTGTATCTATATAGATAGATATAGATTAAAAATGAATCTTTTACTGAAAAATAATTTCCCCCTACTGGGGCCATGATATTAGGCTACCTTTTCAAAGCTTTTTCTTAAGTCCACATTGCTTACAGAAAGCTTAGTCTATGACTTTTTCTTATTACTCCTAAATTAAATTTCTCTTCTTGAGAGTAGAAAGTGCTTACAAAAAAAAAATTGGTTTAAAACATTTAAATTTAGATATTTTTCAATTTGACACACAAATTCTTGATGTCATCTTCTCTTTCTTACTATAAATCACCAAACCACATTCAATCAAAATTTCAAACACTAAGTCACTAAATATATCATATATATGTGTGTGTGTGTATACCCTAAATTCTCTGACCATCCTTTATTTGAATACATTGACAACAGTGTGTTTAATTTTTTTTTTTTTTTTTTTTTTGAGTTAGAGTCTCACTCCTGTCACCCAGGCTGGAGTGCAATGGCGCGATCTCAGCTCACTGCAACCTCTGCTTCCAGGGTTCAAGCAATTCTCCTGCCTCAGCCTGCCGAGTAGCTGGGATTACAGGCACCTGCCACCACACCTGGCTAATTTTTGTATTTTTAGTAGAGACAGGGTTTCACCATGTTGGCAAGGCTGGTCTTGAACTCCCCACCCACCTTGGCCTCCCAAAGTGTTGGGATTACAGGCATGAGCCACCATGCCTGGCAGTGTTTAATTTTTAAGATGAAAACTCTTATCTGTTAAACAAAAAATTGTCTTATACTTTGGCTGCTAATAGTTTTATTTCAGCATCTAAGATTCTTAACTTATAATACCCTCTAATTCTTCTACCCTCTGGTCCTTCATAATTAGGCTCAATCTGGGGAGATTTACTACTATTTATGTTAGCTACATTACACAAAATTGAATACTGGAAAGTGAAGTAATTTCATTAAAACAGAGTTTAACTGCAAAGGGGACTTTGGTGCATTTCATTCACCACCGGCCAGGATTTCTAGGGAGTCCTGACCTCAGGGCTCAGAGACTAGAGTGATGATACCCCAAGGGTGTGGTATAATATGCAGGCAGTCTGAGAGATAGCATCCTGCACCCCCAGGGCCAGATGAAAACTAAAGCCCTGTGAACTCACCCCCTATACCCAGATGGTTTAAACTGAGGGGTAAAATACAAAGAATAATGAGGTTTACTCATTCTCATTTCCCCAGTTGTCAAGTGATTTTTAATAGTTATACATTTCCCAAAATATTCTAGTGCTTTGGTATAAAGTTTGAGACCAGTAACTTCTGTGAGGAGTGACAGTTTGGTCTTAAGCTTTTGGGAACATTTTACAGGTACCTGAGAAGTCTTTCCCTCAAGCTAACTGCCCCCCTCCCCAACAAAGATTCTAAATGAGGCTTTGGCATCTCAGATGGGCAGCTGAGGATTTTGTCTTAGCTGTATAAATCTCATTTTCCCAGGGGCACCAAACTTTCATCTGGCCAAAATGTAATTTTTCACAGATGAGTTAAGGCATGATCACCCAGGAGCTATAAAGAAAAAAAAAAACTATAATTAACATTCTAGCACATAGTCTATGAATTTATCTACCTTAGCTCAATGAAAACATCTGTAAGCATTGAGAGAGGAATTGATTTAAGTCACGGAGGAGAATATATATACTAAAAATAATTTTACAGCTGAATTTATATAGAATGGCAGTTTGTAATGTCATGGGTCTAGGAAAATGCTTTTCCGTCCATCAAAGAAGAATTGTAAGATGTTATATATACCAGGGTCACAGTCATATTTTGACCTACATTAAATCAGGCCTATTGCTTTGTGTGTCATAATATCTTTATTTAGAAAGCAGCTCAGCATTTGTTCTTCTGTTGAGGTTTTAGCTGTTTCATCCGAATAACTTCTGAAACCCTGGAGCCTCTTAACAAATGTAATGTGAATTTATACAATTGTTTCCTGCTCTTAAATGCCATATGAAAGCAGTTCAGACTTCTAGTGAATTTCCAGACTTCTAATATCTAATAGAAGAGTGCTAAGCCTTTCCGGATGTAGAACCAGTAATGTGCAGGTTGTCTAAATTGTGAAGACATAGTGAAGGCGTGTCAGTTGCACTGTGCATATAAACTTAGGGAGTTATGGTGGTTTACATCTTGAGTGAGTTGCATGGAGTGCTTTGAAAAGTAGTTCTTTCTTACAATAATCAGACTTATTTATAGCAGAAATGATAGCACTGCCAACCAGAAGCTTGATGAACATAACTTAGAAAGAAATCTATTATAATACTAGATATCCAAAGTAAACATTCTTAGAAACATGTTCAAGCAAGCTGGGGTCTTTTCACAGAAGCAAATGTTTTCCTCTCTGTGTTTAGTTTTCATAACTAGCTGCTTTCTTCTCAAAAAGTAAGAAAAAAACTCAAATTACCTGGAAATTCTGTTCCTCTCTATGTTTACCTCTGTGTCTAAAACTGGCAAAAGTTATTTTAAATGACCTATACAATGATCATGATGTCATCCATGCTCATATAAAGGTTTTGCTGCCTTGGGCTGTTGTAGGACTCTTCCAAAATGAAAATCAAATGGCAGATGAAGTGTAAGGCACAGAAAAAGATATTGCCATTCTTATAACTTTTGGATCCAAAGCTAAAGAATAGTGTTAGCATTGGTAAGATTGGTGATCTCATTAAAAAGTTATTAAATGTATTATGTTTTGTAAGTTGTTAACAGCATTGTATATAGAAAATAATGGAGGTATTAAAGGTTCAAATGATGCAAGTTAACAGAATGTAATTAGTAGCTTATATATGAAGCTCTATATAGTTCATAGCATATACAGATACAGTGTAGTACACCATCTTCTATTTTAATATTTATTGATTGATCATTTTGGCAGATATTTATTGGATATCTATGTGCTGGGCACTGTTCTAAATGCAGAGAATACACAAATTAATATAATTGGCAAAATTCCAGTTCCAACGAGTTTGCCTTCTGGTGAATTTAGACAGAAAATAAGTAAGTGAGCAAATAAACTGCTATTTGTAGTCTGTGATGAGTGAATATAAGAGTTAGCAAATTGGGAGGCGTTAGGGAAAGCCTCTGTGAAAATGTAACACTTAAGGTGGGACTTGAAAGCCAAGAAGATGTCAGTCAGATAAACATTCAAGGGAAGAGCTTTCTGGAAGAGCCAACAATAAATGCAAAGGCCTAGAGGCAAGCATGTTCATGGACAGGAATTAGGCCAGAGGGACTGGGGCACAGTGAGCAGGAGGAAGGGAGTGTGAGATGGGGTGGCTGTGTTGGCAGGAGCCACATCACACCAGTCCTTCCGGGGCATGGTAAGGCATGTGATGTGATGCTAATGGCAATGGAAAAGCCTTTGATGATTTTTAAGCTGGGAAAGGAGACACAGAGTAACAAGATCTGACTGAGGTATTTAAAATATTACCCTGGCTTTTATATGTAGAGTGACTTGTTAGGGGAGAAAGAACTGAAGCGGGATGCTAGGGGAGAGGATGGCTGTGAGTTGTAAAGATGGAGAGAGACAGACACAGGAGAGCAAGCTCTTAGAGGACAGGAAAAAAGAAGACTTCACGTGGCTTCCTTGGCTCATGCTCAGTGGTACTATTCACGGTGGTGAAGAATGTGCTTCCTCAGTGATCAGAGAAAATTTTCAAAGTCCTCTGAATATAAGAAAGCAAAAATCCTAGAGACTACTTGATATAAGATATTTTAAAAACACAGTTTGAGCACTTCTTGAGTCATGCTTGTTTTCTTATTTAGGGAGAAGAAAAGACTGCTAAAAAAAAAAAAAAAAAAAAAAAAAGGAGAAAGCCCAAAGAATGTCCTGAAGTCATAGTTCCAAGAAGCTTTCCAAGTTTTTTAATTAAAGCAAGATTTACAGTGTGCTTGTATTAGTTTCTGATGGCTGATGTCACAAATTACTGTGAAGTTGGTGGCAGGAGTCTGAAATCAAGGTTATTCCCTTAGATCCAGTTTACAGAACAGATCCCAGTTTTTTTTTTTTTTTCACTTTTGCTCTGCACCAGGTGGAGAATAACAGGAAGATTACCTCCTTGAGCTCACACACCACAATTAAGCATCTCTCTAACTTTGTTGTACAGAATTGCACTTAATAAATTCACAGGACAACTTAACTGCAAAAAGAAAGAACGCTTTTTTATTTTTTGGGAAATGCATCCAGTCTTCTTATTTGAAGCCCACTGATAGTTTAAAAGTATGGTGAGAGAATAAACATACTTTCCTGTGACGGTCAGCTCTGTGTGCCCATTTGGCAAAGGTACAGTACCCAGTGATTCAGCTAAACACTAATCTAGATGTTGCTATGAAGGTGTTTTATACAGGTGATTAAGGTCCATAATCAGGTGACTTATACAAACCCATCCTAGTTATCTGGGTGGGCCTGATCTAAGCAGTTGAAAGGCCTTCGGAGCACAGCTGAGGCTTCCCTGAAGAAGAAGAAACTCTGCCTATAAATAGTAGCTTCTGCCCCTGGCTGAGAATTCCAGATCATCCTTCCTGAAATCCTGCAACACAGATTTCAGGCTTTCCCAGCCAGTCCCACAATTTCATAAACCAATTCCTGGCAATAAATCTCTTAATATACATAAACTATTGGTTCGTTTTCTCTGATTGAATTCTGAATTATGCATTCTCCATCTGGGAGTCAGAAAACAATCCAATAATGTAAACTGGCTTTTTAGGATTCTAAAATCCCATTGGCGTTGCTCATAATTGATACAGATTCTCCTTCTGTGTCCACTGCCACCAGTAACAGAAAAAGTTATTTTTGTTTTATTTGGTATTGATTTGTTTTGTTTCAATCTACAATGTGTTCTTGGTCTTGGGAGCACTAATGGTCTCCATCCATTTTGGCCCAAGCATCCACCCTACAGCTGCTGTCCTGTTTTTGTTTTGTTTTGTTTTGTTTTTTGAGACGGAGTCTCGCTCTGTCGCCCAGGCTGGAGTACAGTGGCCGGATCTCAGCTCACTGCAAGCTCCGCCTCCCGGGTTCACGCTATTCTCCTGCCTCAGCCTCCGGAGTAGCTGGGACTACAGGCGCCCACCACCTCGCCCGGCTAGTTTTTTTGTATTTTTTAGTAGAGACGGGGTTTCACCGTGTTAGCCAGGATGGTCTCGATCTCCTGACCTCGTGATCCGCCTGTCTCGGCCTCCCAAAGTGCTAGGATTGCTGTCCTTTTATTCTATACTAGTAGGAGCTGCTAGAAAGCTCTGGCTAGGCTTTGATCTATTTGGGAGCCATGTCCCTGCCAAACAGGAACTGAGGGTAGTTAGGGCAAGCTAAACACTGAGCCCTCCTCCTCCCAACAATGCTACCTGACTTTGATATAGCAATGCCCCATATGGGTGTGGGAGCAACCTTCAAGATAGTCTTTCCTAGAGCCAAAACTTTGGAAGGAAGAAAAGCCCTAGTGGCCTTGGTGCGCCTCCCACACTCTTTCTGAACATGTCTAGGTTTTTCTGAAGCTACCTTATATTCTTTGGGATTGGATTTACCAAGAAAGTGGGGATGGAAATGAGGAGAGAACCTTATATTACATCATTTTCCTTCTTTTTCTTCAATCCCCAGGGCCTTGAAAGAATGGAGCTTTCCCTCTTGCTGTTCCTATCTGGAATGCCCTTGAGTACACTCCAACAGTCTAGTTAGCTAACCATGGCATCCTTTTCATCCATACCAGTTAGTAAATCTATTTTCTCGTGAAGTTTCTTAACTGCCCTCTCTGTCCCTGGGATGATAACCCAAAGGATCCCTCTGAGAAGGAAAAGCATTTAAGTATTCAGTAAATTGAAGGAGAAATAAAAATGGATCACTTTAGCATTTTTAGGCATAAATCAGAAATACTGTGGGGTTGGTTCCAGACCACCACAATAAAGCAAGTCACACAAATTTTTTGGTTTTCCAGTGCATATGAAAGTTACATTGCTCTCTACTGTAGTGTATTAAGCATGCAATAGCATTATGTATAACAAAAATATGTACATTTAAAAATACTTGATTTAAACATATTTTACTGCTAAAAATGATAATGATTATGAGACTTCAATAAGTCCTAATCATTTTGCTGGTGGAGGGTCTTGCTCTGATGCTGATGGCTGCTGAATGATCAGGATGGTGGTTGCTGAAGGTTGGGGTGGCTATGGCAACTTCTTGAAATAAAAATAAAAGGAAGTTTGCTGTATTGATGCACTGTTTTACAAAAGACGTGTCTGTAATCTGTGATGCCCTTTTACAGCATTTTACCCACAGTGGAGCTTCTTTCCAAATTGGTGTCAATCCTTTCAAACCATGTCACTACTTTATGAACTAAGTTAATGTAATACTCTGAATTCTTTGCTGTCATTTCAACAGTGTTCACAGCATCATCACCAGAAGTTTTGCTTTCAAGAAATCACTTTCTTTCTCATCCATATGAAGCAACTCCTCATCTGTTTAAGTTTTATTATTAAATTGAAGCGATTCATCCACATCTTCAGGCTCCACTTCTAATTCTAGTTTTCTTCCTATTTTCACCACATCTGCACTTACTTCCTCCACTGAAGTCTTGAGCCCCTCAAAGTCATCCGTGAGGGTTGGAATCAACTTCTTCCAAACTCCTGTTCATGTTGATGTTTTGACTTCCTCCCATGAACAGCAACTGTTCTTAATGGCACTGAGAATGGTGAATCTTTTCCAGAAGGTTTTCAATTTCCTCTGTGCAGATCCATCATAGAAATCACTATCTATGGCAGCTATAACCTTACAAAATGTATTTCTTATATAATAAGACTCGAAAGTTGAAATGACTTCTTGATCCGTGGGTTGCTGAATGAATGTTGTGTTAGCAGACACAAAAACATTACTCTCCTACATCTTCATCAGAGCTCTTTGCTGACTAGGTACATTGACAAGGAACAGTAATATTTTGAAAGAAATTTTTGTTTTCCTGAGCAGTGGGTTTCAACAGTGGGCTTAAAATATTTAGTAAACTATGCTGTCAACAGATGTGCTGTCATCTAGGCTTTGTTGCTCCATTTATTTTTCTTTATTTATTTGAGATGGAGTCTCACTCTGTCACCCAGGCTGGAGTGCAGTGGCACAATATTGGCTCACTGCAACCTCCACCTCTCAGGTTCAAGTGATTCTCCTGCCTCAGCCTCCTGAGTAGCTGGGACTACTGGCACATGCCACCACACCAGACTAATTTTTGTATTTTTAGTAGAGATGAGGTTTTGCCATCTTGGCCAGGCTGGTCTCAAACTCCTGACCTGAAGCGATCCATCCACCTTGGCCTCCCAAAATGCTGGGATTACAAGTGTAAGCCACTACGCCCATCCCGTTTTTCCATTTATAAAGCACAGACAGAATAGATTTAGCACAATTCTTAAAGGCCCTGGGATTTATAAAATGGCAAATGAGCACCAGTTTCAACTTAAAATCACCAGCTGCATTAGACCCTAATAAGAGAGTCAGTTTACTCTTTGAAGATTTGAAGCCAGGCATTTACTTCACCTCTCTAGCTATACAAGTTCTGGATGGCATCTTGTTCTAATATAAGATGTTTTTATCTACATTGAAAATATATTGTTTAGCCATAGCCACCTTCATCAATTATCTTGGGTAGATCTTCCAAATAATTTGTTATTTACTTCACCTTACACTTTTATGTTATGAAGACAACTTTTCGCCTTAAGCCTCATGAACCAACTTCTGCTAGCTTCCAACTCTTCTCCTGCAGCTTCCTTACCTCCTTCAGCCTCCACAGAATTGAAGAGAATTAGAGCCTTGCTCTAGATTCGGTTTTGTCTTCAGGGAATGTTGTGGCTGGTTTGATCTTCTATCTAGACCACTCAAACTTTCTCCACATCAGCAAGAAGGCTGTTTCATTTTCATATCATTTGTGTGTTCACTGGAGTAGCACTTTTAATTTCCTTCACAAATCTTTCCTTTGCATTAACAACTCAGCTATTTGATGCCAGAGGCCTGTCAGCCTATCTCTGCTTTCAACATGCCTGTCTCACTAAGTTTAATTATCTCTAGCTATTGATTTAAAATGAGAGCCATGTGACTCTTCCTTTCACTTGAACACTTAGAGGCCATTTTAGAGTTGATTAACTCTCTTACAAAAGACTTGTCTGAATTTCAATATTGTTTGTCTCGGGAAATAGAGAGACCTGAGAAGAAGAAGAGAAATCAACCAGAATGGCTGGTTGATGCACCAGTGAAGACACACATTTATCAATTAAGTGTACTGTCTTACATGGGTGCAGTTTGTGGCACCTCCAAACAATTACAATAGTAATATCAAAGATCACTGATCACAAATCACCATTAGAGATATAACAATGAAAACATTTGAAATATTGTGAGAATTGCCAAAATGTAACACAGACAGGAAGTGAGCATGTGCTGTTAGAAAAATGGCACCAATAGACTTGCCTAATGCAGGGTTGCCACAAACCTTCAATTGGTAAAAAATACATTATCCATGAAGTTCAATAAAATGAAGCTCAATAGGCCGGGCGCGGTGGCTCAAGCCTGTAATCCCAGCACTTTGGGAGGCCGAGACGGGCGGATCACGAGGTCAGGAGATCGAGACCATCCTGGCTAACACGGTGAAACCCCGTCTCTACTAAAAATACAAAAACTAGCCGGGCGAAGTGGCGGGCGCCTGTAGTCCCAGCTACTCGGGAGGCTGAGGCAGGAGAATGGTGTAAACCCGGGAGGCGGAGCTTGCAGTGAGCTGAGATCCGGCCACTGCACTCCAGTCCGGGCGACAGAGCGAGACTCCGCCTCAAAAAAAAAAAAAAAAAAAAAATGAAGCTCAATAAAACAAAGTATGCCTGTGTAACAATGCTATCCCCACTGCATACAGAAGCTCACACTGATTCCAGTATATGATATATTCTGTTGTCAATATTTTAGACTTATGATATGGTTTGGATCTGTGTCCCCACCAAATCTCATGCTGAAACTGAATCCCCAGTGTTGGAAGTGGGGCCTGGTGGGAGGTTCTGGGTCATGGAGGTAGATCTCTCAAGGCTTGGTGCTTTCTTCATGATGGTGAGTGAGTTCTCTTGAGATCTAGTTGTTTAAAATTGTGTTGCACCCTCCTACTCTCTCTCTCTCTCTTGCTCCTACTCTGGCCATGTGAGTTGTCTGCTCCTGCTTCACGTTCCATTATGAATAAAAACTCCCTGAGGCTTCCCCAGAAGCCAGCAAATGCCCATGCCATGCTTCCTGTACAGCCTGCAGAATCTCTTTTCTTTATAAATTACCCAGTCTCAGGTATTTCTTTATAGCAGCACAAGAACAACCTACCACAACTTCTGTCTACCTCCTTCTATGTGGAGGAAAGGTCAGTTTTCCTACAAAGTCATGTCAGAACATGGACACCCATGTAAGTGGCAGTATTTGAGTGAGAAAAATTAAGAGAAATCTTCAGATACAGTATATCTTTCCTGGGGTAAAGAAGTGGTTTATGGCATCAAATTTAGACCTTTGATGTAGTTTTCAAACAAAGTTGTACATTCAGAAACTACACTGAAAGATGTTCATCATCAATGTCCTGTGACTTTTGTCCTGTGACTCAGACACATTAAATATGCCCTCAGATCTAAGCTATAAATTATCAGTATTATTGTAGTCAAGTTATCTTTCCATTCTAATATAGTAACAGGCACATGGTAGGTTATTAAAAATACGTATTGAGTAAATCAAATAAAATATCTGAAGACTGTATCAGAAAGTTAGATATGGCAACAAAAGCACAAATGATAAAAGAAAAATAATTGATAAATTAAATTTAACCAAAATAAAAACTTTACTGCTTTGAAAGACACCATCAAGAAAATAACAAACTAACCCACAAACTGAGAGAAAACATTCATAAATCATATATCCAATACAGGATTTGTGCCCAGAATATAAAAACAAGTCAGTTCTAAAAGTCAAAAACAAGTCAAATTCTAACAAGTCAGTTATAAAAACCAAATAACACAACTAAAAATATGGTGGAAGGTTTTGAATATTTAGCTATTTCTCCTTAGAAGATACACAAATGATTAATAAACACAGGTAAAGATGCACATGATTGAACATCACAAAATGCAAATCAAAACCACAATGTGATGTTATTTCTCACTCACCAGAATGGCTATAATCAAAAAGGCAGACAATAACAAGTGTTATTGTTTGGAACAATTAGAACTTTCATACACTTTTGGTAAGAATGTAAAATGGTACAGCCACTTTGGAAAACAATTTGGCAGTTTCTGAAAAATGTAAGCATACCATATGAAATAGCAATTCCATGCTTAGTTAGGTATCTACCAAAAATAAATGAGAATGTGTCTGCACAGTGACTTATATGTGAATGTTCATTGCATCATTAATCATCACAGCCCAGAAATGGAAACATTTCTGTTCGTCAACTGATGTTCCTCAACTGATGAATCGATAAGTAAAATGTGGTGTATCTATACAGTGGAAAACTATTTGGCAATTAAAAGGAACAACATGGATGGACCTCAAAAACATTAGTTAGAGCTGGGGCAGGAAAGGATAGTGATCGTAAATAATCACTATCTTTCTTTGTAGAGTGATGAAAATACCTTAAAATGGAACTGTACTAGTGGTGGTGTAACTGTAAATCATACTATGAACCATTGAACTGAACACTTAAAGTAAGTGAATGTTATGGGATATGACTTATATCTCATTAAAACTCTATATAAGTAAGTTGTTTGTAAGGACAGACAAGAACATTTATATTTTAAGTATATAATGAGTAACTCACAGTATATTTCTTCAATCAACTATGGGCATTGCCTTGGCATTTGGACATAGCTTAAGAATTGGTCTGAACCAAATATTGTTTTCTATGTAAAATTTACAAGTCCCAAGGTCCATCATAGCGTTGAATTTACATATCCAAGTACAATTAAATTTTTGGAGCAGACGTTGGACTAATACAAGATATGCTGATCTATGCTTTGGATTTGTCAGTAGATGGAATGTTGACCACGTAAATTCGGTCATCTGTAATTTTTAATAACGTTTACTTGAAATGGACAAATAGTTTTAATAAAGTGTTTTCAATATAATTCAACAGTTATTAAATTATCAGACTACTATGGAGAGGAATGTATTTAAAAGTGCTGCTCAACACACATACACACATATTCTACTCATAAATGTAAAGCAAGTTTTCTTTAGCTTGTCAGTGTGCTGTGGATCTGATAGAGAAAAAATCAGCATAGCAAATGAAGATCATTTGAACTTCATCCGTGTACGTGCAGTACACTCACTGCCTGGCAGTTTTCTTTCTTTCTTCTTGACAGAAGCTTTACAGAATAACAAAAAACATGGCTCCTTGTTAGTCTCTGTTTTTCTCCATTGGAACATGAAATGATAATTCTAACATTCCTGGTCGTGGATATACGAATACACCTGCACACAGCTTCTGAGATGTGATTGCTCTCACCCTGCTCCATTACCTAGCTGCTGGTGATGCAATTCAGGTGCCCACTAACAGATGCCATCCATAGGGTGGCAAAACCTCGTGACTCCTGTTAGGATTTGTGGTTCTTTCGGACAGAAAAATGCTCCTTAAACTGAAATCCTCTAGTGTCCAACAAATACAGCTGCACCATCGTTTTAGTATTCTGGATGCAAAGTAAGTATCTCCCTAAGCACACAAGTCTATTTGAGGAAGCACACATGTACTCGTAGACACACTTCTACAGTCATGATCCTCTGCTGCTGCCAGTGTCTCAAGCATCATTCCGTTCCTCTCAGGAGACATAGGGGACCAGAGAGAGGGAGAGCTGAGATTTCAGCCTCTTTCAGTCTTGGTATGCAGGCACAGGCACTATAAGAATGTGGTAGGTTGGCTAAAGCTATTTATTTGCTAGATTTCTCAGAGTTCAATGAGATCATTTTTGTCATTTTCCCTGTGCTCCCCTGTATTTTCCAAAGATCTGCCAGCTTCCAACAACACTCTCTTTCTTCCCATTGGAAATGGAAACGAGTCCTCTGCCGGAATTTTCCACTTAACAGTTCCCCCTTCCCTAGCTGGGGCCTCAGCGCACCAGCCTGTAATGCTGTATTTCTTTCCACTGCAGTTTGACATTTTTGAGCCAGCACAATGAGTTGTATTCAGTCATCCTAAGTCCCCCTCCTTCTACATTATCTTTTTTCTTTAATAATACATACTTTCGAGCAATTTCAGAAAGAGAGCAAAGGCTTTTAAGCAACATTACATTTAATTAGTTATGTCACTGTCATCGAATCACCAGAATCCTTTGAATCATCCCCGCCACCTTCCCCCCACCCACACACCTCACCCCATAATTTTCCTGTCTCCCAGCCCCCTTCCCTGTCCTTCTGGTAAGTACATTAAAGATAAACCTCATGGTCCATATACTTTGCCTGCAATTGTTTGCCTTTGCAAATCATTTCCTTTAAATAATATTTACAAACTATATATCATTGCCTGACACGATGATAAGAGGGCACATAGATTGCTTATAATCTTAGCTGTAAACAAGAAACGGGGACGTGAGCTTGGAAATATGTTCCAGGTCCTGTCTGGACGCAGCCGCATTTGCAAATGCGCGCAGCTGAGCCGGAGCTGGGTCGCACCCGCAGCCTCGCTCCCAAACACTGCAGCCAGAGACCAAAACGCAAGTCCAGGGAGTCTGCGGGGCAATCCCAAGTCCCCGAAGGGGGAAGGGAAGCGGAGGCATTGGGGAAGGTGGGTGTGGGTCAGCAAAAGCTTGCATCCAGAGGAAAACATTGCTCGCCTTCCGGAAAGCAAACGGCAGAACCTGCGAACACAGATGCCTGTGGGATCCGGGCTCCTGGGCGGCGGGGGAGAGGGAGCCGGGTGCAGGGGCGGGGCGGAGCCTCCCCTGTCTGGCCGGGTGGTAGCTTCTCAGACAGCGAGGGCCCAGGGGGTCACGCCGGCACAGTGGAGGGTGTCTCAAAAGGAACTGGGATTCTGCAGAGAGGGGAGGAGGGAGGAAGAGGGGGATTTGTTCAAGCTGGGAGGGTGGGCCTCAGGAAAAAAAGAAGAAAAAGAAGAAATAGATTAATGCTTTGCAGGACACCTAGGGTATTTCTTTCAGGGGGTATTACTTCCACTTTTAGGCAGGAACAAGAGCTGGGAGGAAAACAGCAGCAAGGGCTGACAGCTCCAAGGTGATCAAAGGGGACTGCGTGAACGGCTTGCTCTGCCAGCCGTTTATTAGAAAGAGAGGGGTGCTCCTGGGCCACGCTGGCGGGGGAGAGGGATTAAGATCAAATAGAAAGAGATCGGCCTGACTCCTTTATGCAGGAGAAAAATGCGCGCATATATATTTATATATTTATATGTTTACATGTATATTTACATTCAAAGAATGCTGTCCACTACAAGATCCACTCCTTCCCATAGGCCCCCCACCCCACCCCACACACACAGGCGCGCACGCTCCTCACACATGTAAAGAAAGGAAATTCCATCCTTTCTTGCCAAATGTTGTCACTTCTGCTGTCTCAGTGCTTGAAATATCACATGATGAATTATCCATTGGAGGACATTTTTATGCAGAGGTACCCCCGCTTTGGGGAACGCTAACTTTGTGTGAGTCTGATTTACCTCAGAAATAAAGTTTAAGGCACTCCTGGCATTTGGAGAGAACCTCTCTTTCTATAGATAAGAGGGCAAAGTGTTAAAATGCAGGTCACTGGTGCGAGAGATATCCTGTTGTACAAACGGTGACCTCCAGAAGTTTTGGGAAGGATGGCAGCGGAGCCATCTACATATAGAAAGAACACAGGTGTGGCTCTCACAACCAACGCATGAGAATGGTAGGTAGGCAGCTGCCCAGCATATATAATGCAGTTTCTTCCCTAGTGATCTTCCCTATATGATCTTTATACCTAGAAATGCAATAAAGTTATTAAGGGGCCTGAATGGAATGAGAAAGACCTTCTCAGATGATAATGACTTTATTTTGCCTAAGCGACAGTTACTCTCTCATCTCTCTCACAAAACTTTTTGTCAGTTACAGTTTTACAAGAAAAAAAAAAAAAAAAACAGCAGCAACAAGCAAACTAAATTTTAACCAAATTCACACTTTGAAATCTCCACACCCTAAATCTTACATTTAATCATAAAGTGTTAAATTTTAATGTATTCTTTTAACACAGTACTAGCATTTTGTCAAAAATAGGCATAGCCAGGAAGTTCAGAAGCTTTTCTTACAATTAGAACACGTGTGCTTTGTTTTTCCCTTAAGAAGTCTTTAACTTTACTGTTTTCTCTAATATTAGGGAGTTTTTTTAATATCTATTGTTTATTTTTCCAATTATATAAGAACATATTTTTATCATAGAATATTTACATAACGTAGGGTTATACACATGAAACAATGAAAATCTCGTATGAATTCCCACTTTCCCAAATGATTCCCTTCCCCAGAAGTGAATTCATACTTCCCCACAATAGTATTCATCCAACCCTTATAAAATTCATCCAGCCCTTGTAAATATTTTTATATGCATATATGTATATATGCAATCCTATAAATTTTAAAAGCCTACAAAATCAATCACATTATATGTTTTATTCTGCAAAGTGATTTTGTTCACTTACTACACCAAAGAGATCTTTTTAAAAAAATCAAGACCTATAAATCTATCTCATTTTTGACTGGTGCATAACATTTCATGATTTATTATTACATTACTGATACATAATTAGGGTATTTCCAGTTTTTTGTTATTATAAATAATACTGAAACTGACATTCTTAGGTACACATATTTGACCATACATGCTAGTAATTTTATGGACTAGATTGTATTGAAATTGATAAGTGAAAGGATATATGCATTTTAAATTTATGGATACTACCAAAGTAGTCTCACAAAGAGCAAAAACAATTTATATTCCACCAAATTGTCTATTACTAGACTGCTATTTTGCACAGTCTCTCAATCACTATTTATTATCAATTAAAAAATGTTTTGTCAATATTATGTAAAAAAAAAACAAACCAAAACTTGTTTTCTCACTTTCCTTTTTAAATTGTTACTGAGGTTGAACAAGTCTTACTTTGTGTTTTTTGTTTGTTTGTTTTGAGTTGCCTGTGTACGTATTTGCCCCATTTTTTCTTTGGATCTTTCTTTTTCTTCATGATTCTAAGAAATCCTTTACATAAAATGAACACCTTTCTTCCTTTTACTTAGTGTAATTGTTTCTCTTAGCCTGTTGTTTATCTTTTAACTTGAATTATGGAAACTTCATCATAGGGACATTTGAATTTTTATGTAGCCAAATCTGTCAGCAATTTCTTTTATAGACTCCAGGTTGTGTCCTGATTAAAATTTAATAAAGAACATGTACTTTTATCTTCTATTCCAGATGGCAGATTAGCTATCTAAACTGTTTCTATTTCTTTAGGACCATTCTACATTAAAATAAGTGTACACTGTATCAATTAATCAGTAGGGTACTACATTCATTTGTTCTTTTTATCAAAGCACTGGTTACATCTTCCCCTGTACTAAACTAAGACTTTGCCTGTAGATAGACCCCAAAAATGTCTGTGGATTGTAGAGGGAAGAAAAAAGCATCAAAATAATGACTTTTTAAACGAATTAACACAGAAATAGAAGACCAAATACTGCATGTGTTCACTTATAAGTGGGAGCTAAACGTTGGGTACATATGGACAAAAGGATAGGAACAATAGAAATGAGACTACTGAATGAGGGAGATGGGGGCAGGGAGGTAAGGGCTGAAAAACTACTTATTGTGTACTATGCTCACTACCTGGGTGACAGAATTATTTGTACCCCAAATTCAGCATCATACAACATACCCATGTAACAAACCTGCACATGAACCCCCGATTCTAAAATAAAAGTTGAAATTATTTTTTAAAAAGAAAAACAGTTTATTAAATAAAACTCATCAGAACTCCTGGTTCCATCGGTTTTTAGAAACATTAATATACTAAAGATTGATTTTCTCAAAGAAATCTATGACATAGCCACTCTCAAAAGTTATAAATGATGGCATCATTCTTCTTTCTCCTAAAGTAGTGACACACATCCTCTCTATAAAACTAGATACAAGGTATCATTTAATGGAACAGATCAGTGTTAATGACATGGCTTGCCACCTACCAGGCCTATGGCAGAAATGACCACAGAAAGTATTCCCTGGGAAATTTTTTTAAAAATAAAGATTTCTAGCACCATCCCAGACATTCTGAATACCAGTCTCAGGAATGGAATGATATGGTTTGGCTGTGTCCCTACTCAAATCTCATCTTGAATTGCAGTTCCACAATCCTCATGTGTCAAGTTGAGGGCCAGGTGGAGATAATTAAATCATAGGGGCAGTTTTCCCCATACTGTTCTCCTGGTAGTGAATAAGTCTCACAAGATCTAATGGTTTTATAAAGGGGAGTTTCCCTGCGCTAGCTCTCTCATCTGCCACCATGTA
Organism: Trachypithecus francoisi; assembly: GCF_009764315.1. Lineage (NCBI taxonomy): Eukaryota > Metazoa > Chordata > Mammalia > Primates > Cercopithecidae > Trachypithecus > Trachypithecus francoisi. Next base: position 14,891,079 of record NW_022681458.1, read on the forward strand.
AGATGAACCTTTACTCCTCATTCGCCTTCTGCCAAGGTTGTGAGGCCTCCCCAGCCATGTGGAACTGTGAGTCAATTAAATCTCTTTCTGTTATAAGTTACCCAGTCTCAGGTATGTCTTTATTAGCAGCGTGAGAACAGACTAATATATGGGGCTCTGAGATTTATAGTTTTGGGCACTTGCTCATAGAGTAGCACTGGGAACCACCTTCTCTTGTTTATTTAGAACATGTAGGATTCTTTGATTTCTCTTTGACATGGTTTCTGTCTCCTCTCCTCACATAAAATACATGAATACGTCTTATTGATTTTGCTTCTGAAGTGTCTTTCAATTCATATTATCCTTCCCATTCTATCTACTACTCCCCTATTTTAGGCCTCCACAGTCTCCTTATGAAAAACGGTCTCCTAACTTATTTTCTCAGTCTTTGTTGCTCCTAATCTTAGTATTTTCCAAAGCTTCTTGGCAGATTTATTCATGCTACCAGTACGTGAAAACCTACATCTGAATATCCACACTCTTTTCACTCATTGAGTAACTTTGTGATTTTTACCTCAACTGACTTTTCCATATCATCAACATCTCCGCTGACCTCCTTTTCCTCCTGGAATTTGTCAGTGCCATGCCACAGCTTAAACCCTCTGTATTCGTCTGTTCTCACGCTGCTATTATAGCAAAGACATACCCAAGACTTGGTCATTTATAAAGCAAAGAGGTTTAATTGACTCACAGTTCAGCATGGCTGGGGAGGCCTCAGGAAACCTACAATCATGGTGGAAGGGGAAGCAAACACATCCTTTCTCACATGGTGGCAGAAGAGAAAAGAATCAGTGCCTAGCAAAAGGGGGAGGACCTTATAAAACCACTAGATCTCATGATAACTCATTCACTATCATAAGAACAGGATAGGGAAAACCACCCTCATGATTCAATTATCTCCACCTGGTCCTTCCCATAACATGTGGGCATTATGGAACTATAGTGCAAGATAAAATTTGGGTGGGGCACAGCCAAACCACATCACCCTCCATTTTACTTACCTGCTGTGAAGACACTGTCATATTTTTCTCTAGTGACTAACATGCTGTTCCCTTCATTATGGCTCTGACTTTTCAAGATTCAAGTCAAATGCTCTTTCTTTTGTAAATTTCTTCCCCTAATTTGTCCTTCCCTCTTCTGACAGCCTCACACTTTGAATTACTTTCTATTCTGTTATCATTATCAAAGACTCTATTACTGTCTTACATTATTGTCTCCCACAGTAGGTTGTAAATTCCTCAAAAACAAGATAATTTCTAATTGAACATTTGGGTCATAGTACCTAATAGTGTCTATTACAAATGGTGGGAATGAGATAGATAACTTGAATATATCCAAACAGTCTATCTGAATGGTAACAAAGACTATGCTTTGTGATTCTTTGTTCCTATTACAGAAAATTTAGAAATAGTTAAAACCAAGATTTTGATTCCATCTGTGTCAAGAATTATAAATAAGTAAGACTTACCAAAATAACAGCATGTCTACTGCTAAACAGTCAAACAAGATGAAGAAATAAATATATATCCTCTTGAGAATTACAGAGACAAAATGATAGAATAAGTCAATTCTATTAAAGCTGACTTTTGTCATTTTTCATGTTATGATATTTAAATAATTCCCTCTAATATTTCATTGAATGGAATTATATTACAAGGTAAAAGGATTTATAGGTAAAAACCCATTCCTTTATCCAGGGAATACAAATTCAGATAAGAGAAGTATAAGTTCATTTGTTTTCATGTCAAGTCACATGATGTTCTAATAGGTATGAAATACTAGAATAAATGGCAATATTTTAAGTGCCATAGAATATGGGCTGACGTAGGAATCAGAGGATCTGAGGTTGAGTCCCTGATTGCTTATGAGATCTAAATAACTTACATACCTTTTTTCTCTCAATCTGAACTGTCTGATTGTAAAATGGAATGCTTTTTCTACTGTACAACTTTATTTTTATTACCAAATGAGGTAATGTGTCTAAAATTGCTTCACAAACTATAAACAATGATGTAAATATTAATAATCTGTTTCAATTTAAGTCAGAAACTAAAGTGAAAGATGAGAAATGGGGCAAGCTCAAACACTGTACACACCAACCTGGCTTCACTTGACTTTGCTAACTTTTTATAGCACCGATGGTAATATAGATGCTCTTTGGAAATTTAGGGAACATCTCACTTTGCAAGTTAGAGTTATAGGTCCTTCCAAGAGTTTCATGAGGAACAATAGCAACCAAAAGGGTGTCAATTTGTGAGAAGAAATTAAAGGACCAATGGTCTAGACATCTCAGCGTCGAGCTCGATGCAGTCAAAGAACAGATGTCGTAAAGCAGAGGGCCTGTGAAGATCATAGATGGCGATGTCAAGGAATAAAGAGTCTAGGACAGAGCTTTTCTAACTTCAGTGTGTGTACCATGTACCTCAAGATCTTATTAAAATTTGGTTTTTAAGTCTGTAGTCCTGTAAGGGGATGAATTTCTGAATTTTACAAAGTTCTGAGGTGATGCCAATGTCGCTGGTCTGTGGACCACCCCGCCTTTTTTTTTTTTTTTTTTTGAGATGGAGTCTGGCTCTGTGCCCAGGCTGGAGTGCAGTGGCACGATCTCGACTCACTGCAACCTCAGCTTCCCGAGTTCAAGCGATTCTCCTGCCTCAGCCTCTTGAGGAATTGGAACTACAGGTGTGCACCACCACACCCAGCTAATTTCTGTATTTTTAGTGGAGACGGGGTTTCGCCATTTTGGCCAGGATGTTTTCGATCTCTTGACCTCTTGATCCATCTGCCTTGGCCTCCCAAAGTGCTGGGATTACAGCTGTGAGCCACCGTGCCCAGCCTGGACCACTCTTTAAGTATGAAGAGGCTAGAACATTTCATAAATCGTGCATGTGGATATGAAGTCACCTGGATGGGACCAGGATGTGAGCTATAGTATAATACCATGAGGCAAGTGCCGCCATGTCTGTGAGAAGGACTTCGTTAGCTGGTAGAAAGAAAGAAGAGTAGAGGAGAAAATTTCTAGTTAGGAGTTTCCAAGGAATGAAGAAAAAAAGCTCCAGCAGTGAGGATAAAGGACAATGTTGATCCATGTGAATTGCCATGTGCCAATATGGTAGAGGAAAACATGTTATATCCTTAGAGGTGAATCAGATTTCAGTTTAAGCAAAGAAAAATTCAGCATATTCTGTGAAGGGTTTTGAGGACTTTGGAAAGTTTGCAAAGATAAGGCCAGGATGGTGGCTGCTGACCCATGGAAGAAGAAGCACACAACAAAATGTTGATGAAAGTGTGGAAGAAGAAAGAGCAAACATAAAGGTTTACCTCTGTGAAAGGAAATTAAATTTTGGGACCCCAAACACATTTAGCCAAAGAGAAAACTCAAGCTGGGGACTGGGTCAGGCAAACCTGCTTCCTCCTTTTAGTTCCTGAATAAGATGGCTGCAAGATGAAAAGCTACATCCCTCCCCCATATTTTGCCCACAAGGAAATTCCTAGTGAGCTGTTAAAATTTTCCCAATGCAATGGAAGTTGATAACTTATCTTTACAGGTGCAGTCACTCCAGCCCACCAGACACAAATGCATATCTGATCGTTCCCCTACCCCATTTTGTCTGTATGACCTTATGTAAAATGCAGATTCCCTGCATTTTTCCTCTGACTCTTTTGTTTATGTCATCTTATGTAAAAAATGCAGATTCATTTACATGAAAACTATGCACTTCTCGGCTGACCGGGCGCGGTGGTTCATGCCTGTAATCCTGGCACTTTGGGAGGCCGAGGCGGGCGGATCATGAGGTCAGGAGAGAACGAGACCATCTTGACTAACATGGTGAAACCCTGTCTCTACTAAAAACTCAAAAAATTAGCCGGGCGTGGTGGCCAGCGCCTGTAGTCCCGGCTACTCGGGAGGCTGAAGCAGGAGAATGGAGTGAACCCGGGAGGCGGAGCTTGCAGTGAGTCGAGATCGCGCTACTGCAGTCCAGCCTGGGTGAAAAAGAGAGACTCCGTCTCAAAAAAAAAAAAAAGAAAAAGAAAAAAAGAAAACCATGTACTTCTTAATCTCCCACCCTTTCCCCTTTAAATTTGGAGCCCTCAAAATCGTCTTTGGAGAAAGGCTTAGGTCTGTCTTCTGGGCATGTCCTTAACTTTGGGAAATAAATCCCCTAAAATGAATGAGACTTGTCTCATCATTTTCCTCAATTGACACCTCTTAAGAAATCTCCTAACAAGATCAGTGTAGTGGATGCTGTCGTGTGTCTCCCAGATACACTCCATCCCTCGGCTACTGGGATTTTGCAGGCTAACTTCCTCAGTTGAGTGCTGCTCCAGGATTTTCCCTGGGTTATGGTTGTTGAAAGCCACTCTGTGGTAGGCATGCCACCTTCTTGGGGATGACCCCTATCAAATGACTGGCTGATATGTATGTATGTGAGCATGCTTGGGGAAGTGTGTCACAAAGATACTATTCCTTCCACAAATCTCCCTGAAACTGGATTTATTTTCTTTACTATGAGAGATGACACTACTAATATCAGATAAAACTTTTTTCCTCATATTGTTTCAAGGTGGTCTATCACAGGTGAATAGACTTCTTGTGCAAGGTAAAAGTTTGAATGTCTAAAATTAAGTGTATTCAATAATAAAACCAATCTAAGACCAACATATTTATGTCTTTTTAACGTAATTTCCACAGTATTTGTTCTTGAAAAATTATTTTTCATTTAGTTAAGCAGCTATTTTTATAATTTATTTCAGAAATATTTAATAAATTACATCACTTGTATAACATGTGTATGTTGTAATGTATGTTATGTACACACTTATGTCATATATTACGTGTACATCCATTTCCGAAGCAAAAAGCTGCCACACGTATGCACATATAGACAGTTTTAATCTACTTTTACATTAGCTACTTCTTCAAGGATTTTTTTTCCAAATAGCATTATTTTTCATTATATTACATTTACATAGCAGAGCATAAGCATATTCAAATAAACTAATCTGGATGCAAGTTTATGTCATTGTTTTTAACATCATTCACTATTTTACCAATATTACAAAGGTAATTGGTGATATTTCTTTTTTTTTCTTTTCTTTTCTTTTTTTTTTTTTTTTTGAGACAAAATCTTGCTCTGTTGCCAGGCTGGAGTGCAGTGGCATAATCTCGGCTCACTGCAACCTTCACCTCCCAGGTTCAAGGGATTCCCCTGCCTCCCGTGTAGCTGGGACTACAGGCATGCGCCACCACGCCCAGCTAATTTTTAGCATTTTAGTAGAGACGGGGTTTCACCATGTTGGCCAGGATGGTCTCAATCTCCTGACCTTATGATTTGCCTGCCTCGGCCTCCCAAAATGCTGGCATTACAGGTATGAGTCACTGTGTCTGGCCTTAAATGGGTGATATTTCTTGCACTTAATAAAATGCCTCTTTTATTTCTCAATTTTGTTAAATGTCGATTTTAACATGTCTATCATGAGTAGGCATCTTAGGGCTAAATTAGGTTATAATCTCTGTTCTTGGAACAAAAGTACTCAAGGAGAGAAGAGTCATCTGCTGGTACCTATAAAGTGTTATACTTCTCAGTAGAATTAATATATTTTTTGGTCAACTTTTCTTTGCCTTTTATGCTGCCAAAATATGAACCTGTATGCCATCTGAGCAGACATAATATAATTATTATTTGAGAAAACAAACCCTTGAACTCTACGTATGTTATTCAGAGAACAGAAGATATAGACAAAGACATAGTAAAACTGGTTTGTTTCAACAAGTATGATGGTAAAATCTTGACCATGCTCTGTATCAGCGGTCCCCAACCCACGTGCTATGGACTGGTTGGTTCATGGCCTGTTAGAAACCGGACTGCATAGCAAGAGGTGTGAGCAGCAGGGAAGTAAGCATTACTGTCTGAGCTCAATCTCCTGTTAGCTCAGTGGTGGCATTAGATTTTCATAAGGGCACCAATTCTTTCATGAGCTGTGCATGTGAGAAATCTAGGTTACACACTCCTTATAAGAATTCAATGCCTAATGATCTGAGGTGGAACAGTTTCATCCTGAAAGCATCCCCTGACTCCCCCTGCTCCCCTGCCAAAATTATTGGGGACCGCTGCCTGATGTTGATGTTCTATCTTCTCATCTTTGCTCTAATTGTAGGTCTCACCCACAATTGTTTAGCACGTAAGTGCTATACGTGTGGACAAATGGTGTTAAGTCATATGAGTCAGGGAAGTATAATGAACACTTATTCACTTTCTGGTCCAATAGCTCCTCAGGAAACAGTGTGGTTAGACAGTTTGGGCAGACTTTAAAATCTGTGCAGTGCGGCCGGGTGCTGTGGCTCAAGCCTGTAATCCCAGCACTTTGGGAGGCTGAGGCTGGTGGATCACAAGGTCAGGAGATCGAGACCATCCTGGCTAACACGGTGAAACCCCGTCTCGACTAAAAAATACAAAAAAACTAGCCGGGCGAGGTGGCGGGCGCCTGTAGTCCCAGCTACTCGGGAGGCTGAGGCAGTAGAATGGCGTGAACCTGGGAGGCGGAGCTTGCAGTGGGCTGAGATCTGGCCACTGCACTCCAGCTTGGGCGACAAAGCGAGACTCCGTCTCAAAAAAAAAAAAAAAAAAAAAAAGTCTGTGCAGTGCTTCATCAGGTACCATGGAGTCTACTAGCGGATAAAATATTATCATCTGGCCATAAATGATTTATAATCTATTGAGAAAGTAAAGTACAACATATGAGCACTAAGGAACATTGTGGTAATAGTGTAGAACATTTTAATAAAGGTTGCCCAAAAACTATACTAGAGGCAGTTAAATAATGAGAAAGGTCTGGCTAGGCAGAGGAGTGAAGAAAGCTGAACCAAAGCACTATCCATTAGAGGTGTGAATATTTACTGTGTGCTTCATAAGGTTCAGCCTCCTCACTTAATCTTACATAGTTTTATTTTATTTAATCCCCCCAAAATCTATTTTACTGTTAATAGTCTCATTTTACACAGAAAGAAACTCAGGTTTAGTGAGATTAAGTAACCTGCCTACTGCAGATACTGGAAAAGTCACACTTTCAACAACTCAACCATCCTGATTCCAGAGATCTCATTACAACATGCTGTCATCATGAGCCATGAGGCAACAGGGCGAGGGATAGTGTTGGTGATGAGTACACGAATGCTACAAAACATGAAGTGACGAGTTTTGAGTGGAGGCAGATTTGAAAGTTAGGCTGAGAAATTTAGTCTTACTGTGGTGATGTGGAGGGTATCACTGAAGGTTTGAGAGCAGAGGACTAACATGGTAGAGACAGTATTTAAGGAATATTGGTTGGGCAAAATTGTAGGAGGTGGGCAGGGTTCTCCAACTAGCTGACATCATTTTCAGAAAAAGGATGAAGCCTCTCATCACAATGATAATGGTGAGAATAGACTTCAGGGTACACATAGATCTTTGCAAGTAAAACATAAGCAAGAACTGTATCCCTTTAAAGAATCCAGTCAATAGGTGAAGTAGTAGTATAGAATAAGGATTAATAACCATACCAGTATTTATTGATCATATATCAAATTCCAGGTACTATGGCAACTACCTGTATAGCATTATTTATAATTCTTTGTGATGACTTTGTGAAGTAGGTTCTATTATTATAAAATTCAATTACATATGAGGTTATGTAGTATAAGGAGAGTTCATTAATCACTGGTAGATAGAATAGGCAGGATTAAACCTAGATTGTCTTGTTTTCTTGAACTGGCATTTCTTGACCTAGAAGGTAGAGTTTCTGAAGGCTAGTGATGCTGACAAGGCTCTGATATCTCTCAGCTCCACTGTTCTCCTTTGGGAGAAAAGGTGGCATTTGTTTGCTTGCTTGCCTGTGTGTTTGTTTTGTTTTGAGATGGATGGGTGAGTCCAGAGTTGTATGAGGGTTATTGGGAAAGATGCAATAGAAAGTAGGAGGTTGAGGAATGAGGATTGAGACAGAGTGTTTAATCAGCTTATTTTTAACAGTCATTGTCATTTGTTAGCCTGGTTTTCATTTACGGTTTATCATTATTAGCTAAACTAGGGAAGTGAACTTTGGTAGTATTGGTAGTATTTATTTTTAATCCTAGTTTACACTAGGCAAAATGTGCTGAATTTTGGGATACTGGATTTGCATTAAGTAAAGACGCACATTTACTGAGTGTAAAAATAGTAACAAATCAAATAATGATGAAAAGTATTCTGAAGAAATAAAGACCAAGAGAGTTTGCACTGATTCCACTCAACCTGGAGGTGCACATCAGAATGCCACAATAAGCATCTGGTCAGAATTAAAGTTCATGCATATTAATTCTGTAGCCTTAAACCTGAGAAACCTGTTGGTAAATATTAAGGGGTTGATATGATTTGGCTGTTTCCTAACCCAAATTTCATATTGAATTGTAGTTCCCATAATCCCCACGTGTTACAGGAGGAACTCTGTGGAAGGTAGTTGAATCATGGGGGGCAGTTTCCTCCATGCTATTCTTGTGACGGTCGGTTATCACAAGATCTGATGGTTTTTATAAGAGGCTTCTCCCTTAACTTGGTTCTTATTATCTCTTCTGCTGCCTTATAAAGAGGTACCTTCCACCATGATTGTAAGTTTCCTTTCCACCATGATTGTAAGTTTCCTGAGGCCTTCCCAGCCATGTGGAACTGTGAGTCAGTTAAACCTCTTTCCTTTATAAATTGTCCGGTTTGGGGCAGTTCTTTATGGCAGTGTGAAAACAAACTAATACAGTACATTGGTACTGGGTAACGGGGTGCTGCTCTAAAGATACCCGAAAACATTGAAGCTACTTTGGAACTAGGTAACAGGCTGAGGTTGGGACAGTTCGAAGGGCTCAGAAGAAGACCATAAAGTGTGGGAAAGTTTGGAACTCCCTAGAGACTTGTTGAACAGCTTTGACCAAAATGCTGATAGTGATATGGATAATGAAGTTCAGGCTGAGGTGGTCTCAGATGGAGATGGGGAACTTGTTGGGAACTGGAATAAAGGTGACTTTTGCTATGCTTTAGCAAAGAGACTGGTGACATTTTGTCCCTGACCTAGAGATCTGTGGAACTTTGAACTTGAGAGAGATGATTTAGGGTATCTGGTGGAAGACATTTCAAAGTAGCAGAGGATTCAAGAGGTGACTTGAGTGCTGTTAAAAGCATTCCGTTTTTTGTATTCACAAAGATATAGTTTAGAATTGGAACTTACGTTTAAAAGGGAAGTAGAGCATAAAAGTTTGGAAAATTTGCAGCGTGAAGATACAATAGAAAATAAAAACCCATTTTTTTGAGGAGAAATTCAAGTTGACTGCAGACATTTGCATAAGTAATGAGGAGCCATATGTTAATCACCAAGACAATGGGGAAAATGTCTCCAGGAAAAGTCAAAGACCTTTGTGGCAGCCCCTCCATCACAGGCCTGGAGACCTAGGAGGAAAAAATGGTACTGTGGGCTGGGCCCAGGATCCCATGCTGTGTGCAGCCTAGGGACTTGGTGCCCTGAGTCCCGGCTATTCCATCTGTGGCTAAAAGGACCCAAGGGATAGCTCAGGCCATGCCTTCAGAGGGTGCAAGCCCCAAGCCTTGGCAGCTTTCACGTGTTGTTAAGCCTGTGAGTGCACAGAAGTCAGAACTGAATTTTGGGAACCTCCACCTAGATTTCAGAGGATATATGGAAATGACTGGATGTCCAGGCAGAAGTCTGCTTCAGGGGGAGGGCCTTCATGAAGAACCTCTGCTAGGGCAGTGTGAAAGGAAAATGTGGGGTTGTAAGCCCCCCACAGTCCCCCCAGGGCACTGCCTAGTGGAGCTCTGAGAAGAGGGCCACCATTCTCCAGACCCCAGAATGGTAGATGCACCAACAGCTTGCACCATGTGCCTGGAAAAGCTGCAGACACTCAACAACAACTTGTGAATGCAGCCAGATGGAGGGCTATACCCTACAAAACCACAGTATCACTAGCCAAGGCCATGGAAGCCCACCTCTTGTATCAGCATGAACTTAATGTGAGATATGAACTTAAAAGAGACTACTTTGGAGCTTTAAGATTTAATTACTGTCTTATTGGGTTTTGGACTTGCATGGGAACTGTAGCCCCTTAGTTTTGGCCAATCTCTCCCATTTGGAATGGGCGTATTTACCCAATTACTGTACCTCCATTCTATCTAGGAAGTAACTAGCTTTCTTTTGATTTTACAGGCTCATAGGTAGAAGGGACTTGCTTTGTCTAGATGAGAATTTAGACTTGAACTTTTGGGTTAATGCTGGAATGACTTGAGACTTTGGGGGACTGTTGGAAAGGCATGATTGTGTTTTGAAATGTGAGGACATGAGATTTGGGAGGGGCAAGAATGGAATGATATGTTTTGGCTGTTTCCCCATTCAAATCTCATCTTGAATTGTAGTCCCATAATCCTCACATGCCATGGGAGGGACCTGGTAGGAGGTAATTGAATCATGGGGCTGATTTCCACCATGCTCTTCTCATGATAGTGAGTAAGTTCCCATGAAATCTGATAGTTTTATAAGGGGTATCCCCCTTCATTCAGTTCATTCTCTCTCCTACCACCCTGTGAAGAGGTGCCTTCCACCATGATTGTGAATTTCCTCAGGACTTCCCAGTCAAGTAGGACTGTGAGTCAATTTAACCTCTTTCCTTTATAAATTACCCAGTCTCAGGCAGTTCTTTATAGCAATGTGAAAACAAACTGATACAGTGGTGTTCAGTAACTTACACCATATTTGGTAAATTTAGAAGAATTCTGTGGATCCTCTTCCTTTCAAAGTAAAGAATTTTCAGGCCAGGCACAGTGGTGGACATCTGTAATTCTATCACTTTGAGAGGCCAAGGTGAGCAGATTGCTTGAGCCCAGAAGTGTGAGACCAGCCTCGTAACATGGTGAAACCCCATCCCTACCAAGTGTGGTGAGTGATCCATGTCTATAGTCCCAGCTACTTAGGGCACTGAAGTGGGAGCATCACCTGAACTTGGAAGGTGGAGGCCACCCACAGTGAGCAGTGACTATGCCACCACACTGTAGCCTGGGTGACAAAGTAAGATCCTGTGTCAAAAGCATTTTCATTTCTTAGTTTACATGGATTTGCAGTGTGTTACATGTATATGTGTGTATGTGTATATATATAATTTTTCTTGACACAGGGTATGTATTATATCTGAGTGTACTTTTTAAAATGAGAGAACAAAAAGATGTCCATATATCACCTTTAATAATTTTGATAAAGCATAACTAGACATTGAACAATGTGAATTATTAAAAATAAATCTCTGAGAATTGATAGGAAAGACTTTCAAAATTAATTATTCCTTAGTTTAAATCAACTGTACATAAAAAGTAATGAGGTATATGTCACAATTTTAAGATTTTAAAACCTTCTCTTTTTCTAGTTTCTATTATTTCAGTGAATTCTCAGAACAGATTGTGTAAAAGTTGAAATTAGGTTATGAAGACATTTAATCTTACCGAGCAATACAGTCAGTATACAGGATATATAGAAAGCATGAGGATCTAGAAAAAGTGGAAAGGAGAAAATGGGTAGTAATATTTACACTAATCCAATGTACAACCAAATGAATGATTAGCATATAAATCATGACAGGCATTCATACATACCATGAATAACAATGACACAGGAAGGGGATGGTCATGATGTATGAGACGTTAGTTATTTTAAATGGGTAACAAGAATGTTCTGTCTGATAACATTTGAGCAGAAACAGGAATGAAAGGAAGAAACAAAACATATTAATTTCTGGAGAAACACTATCTGCAGAGGGTGTAGCAACTTCAATATTCCTGAAGCAAGTGTTTCTTTACTCCTGGTGTTTTCAGGGAGCAAGCCCGGAGCTTGTGGGTTTGGAGTAGAGTGAACAAGAAGAGTTGTAGGCAATAAGGTCAGAGATGAAGCTGAGAGTAGACACTCAGAGGCAAGAGTAGGATTTTTTATTTTACTTTGTGGGATGGAAAAATACTGGGGACTTTCAGGAGAGAAGGTATATTATCCGAGTTAGGTTTTAATGGAATTATTCCAGTTCTAACATGGTAAATATAATATAAGCGAAAGGGCAGAAACAGGTAGAACAATCAGGAAGTTAATAAAATCATGAAATAATCCAGATGAGAGATAATGGCTGACGTAGTAGTGGCAGAGGTAACAAGAAGTGATTAGATCAGAATGTATATTTGAAGGTAGACCAGTCAAATTTGCCCATTAATTATCTGTATAGTAGACTAGATTGTTCAGTACACGAGGACAGAGATTTCTGTTTTGCTCACTGCTGAATCAAAAGTACCTCAACTAGTACTTGACATACTAGGTGTTTAACAGATACCTTTAATGCAATAAATGAATCAACAATGGACATGAATAAGTGGCAAGAAAAGAATTATTTGTATTAATTTATGTAGTCAGAAAAATAATATAGCTCTGTTACTTGTGTAATTTATAAATGGAAGCTATAATCTATTATACTTATAACCTTACCTTAACATTAAAATAACTTCAAGGATTATTTTACTTGAGAATTTATATAGAAGTTTAAAGGACTAGTTGAGAACAAATTTTAATCAATATTAAAAACCATATAGATAACATTCTAAACAGTGTGTGTGTGTATATATATATAAACACCCACACACATATAGACATATGTATATATGTGTGTGTAAACATTTATTCATCATTCACAACAGATACACAAGTGTAAGTTACCAATAAATCAGTATTAATGACAGTAATTCTTCTTGCTAATAGCTCTCAGGACCGTTTTCTGTTCTTACTCATTCTGGATTGAGATCTTGCCCTTTGCTTTTTCTGTTTCTGATTCTTCTGCTGTTTTATTTTTTTCCTCTAAACATTCGAATAGACGAATAGAGACTTTTTTCTGTTGCACCTGCAAGGCTTCATTAATTGCATATTTTGTTTAAACCATTGATTAACTTTAAACAATATTTATTATTTCTAATATATATTCAGGTAGAAACTTATTTAAAGAAGGCACATGACTTGTGAATATTTGTCTCTGAATATCTAGAAATATATCTTGGTTTACCTCTTGGTTCATAGAGAAGAGGGGTTTTCAGGCAATGTCATGTTTTAGGTGAAGACAAAAAACTGGGATTATCTGGAAGTTCGGTTTCTTGTTTCTTTGAAGCCTCTGCTTTATAGTTTGTCTTGGTGTCTGACATCGGCAGCTTCCTCATCAACTGCAAGGCAGTTAATGTTATTTGTCTGTGGTCCTATTGGGCTTTTGTTTATCAACACTTTGTTTCATATCTGTTTATATAAAATTTGAATGCATATCCTTGAAATTTTTTTTCTTTAGTTTTTTTCTAGAGGCATAATGATTCAGGAAAAGTTGATGAAAGCATTTTATTTTTCTCTGAATCAAGAATAAGTCTCCCTAGGTATTAGCAAACTTCTTCCATAAAGGGCCAGATGGTAAACAATTTGGGCTTTGTGGGCCATGTAGTTGCTATCATAGAAACTCAACTTTGCTATTCTAGCAGGTAAGCAGACAGACAGTACATACATGAGTAAGTGTGACTGTCCTCCAGTCAATAGAACAGATATGGTCCTTGAGCCATAGTTTACCAACCTATGAGTTGCACAGTTATAGGTAACAGGTAAATAATTTTGGCATCGGTATTTGAATTTATGTAAATTATGTTGTATAATGTTAAATATGTTTTCTTTTTTTTTTTTTTTTTTTTTGAGACGGAATCTCGCTCTGTCACGCAGGCTGGAGTGCAGTGGCCAGATCTCAGCTCACTGCAAGCTCCGCCTCCCGGGTTTACACCGTTCTCCTGCCTCAGCCTCCCGAGTAGCTGGGACTACAGGCGCCCACCACCTCGCCCGGCTAGTTTTTTGTATTTTTTAGTAGAAACGGGGTTTCACCGTGTTAGCCAGGATGGTCTCAATCTCCTGACCTCGTGATCCGCCCGTCTCGGCCTCCCAATAACTATGTTTTCATAATCCACATTTCAGTGTTCTCAAAGATTTCATCTATGTATAACTATACAGAAAAATTGTTATTTTCTCTTTGATTCTGTTAGTCTTAGATGACATGTGGAAAACCTTTGGTTCTGAAGGTCATAAGCAAGTTACAACTGCACACCTGGTGGTAGGTAATATTCTCATAAAGATGGAACACTCAAAAGGAAATGATTATCCCTGGGGTACCAACGTTTGCAAGCCCAAATAGTAAAACCCACAAGGCATCTTGAGAAACACCAGCAAGCTGAGCTGCTTTTTCAACTAGCAGTTCTGTTGTGTCAGGGTTTTCCTAGTCAGTGATTTGAAACACCTCAGGCAGGGTGGACCAACCTGAAAACAGTCCCTACCATTCTCCTGGATTTTTTCCTGTTTTGTTTTCTGCCCCTGTCCCAGAAAGACAGTTGCTCCATAGATCTTTTCTTTCCTTAGCCTTCCTTCATATTTTGACATTTATTTTTTGGAAGTTTTGTGTCATTTTAAAAATATATATTTATTTCAACAATTTTTGGTTACATGGATAAATTCTTTATTGGTGATTTCTGGGATTTTAGTGTACTCATCACCTGAGCAGTGTACACCATACCCAATATGTAGTCTTTTATCCCTCACTCCCCTCCCAACCTTCCCTGCCAAGTTCCCAAAGTCCGTCATATCATTCTTTTTTTTGTTTTTGTTTTTTTGAGATGGAGTCTCGCTCTGTCACCCAGGCTGGAGTTCCGTGGCACGATCTTGGCTCACTGCAACCTCCGCCTCCTAGGTTCAAGCAATTCTCCTGCCTCAGCCTCCTGAGTAGCTGGGATTGCAGGTGTGCACCACCACGCCCAAACTAATTTTTGTATTTTTAGTACAAACGGGGTTTCACCGTGTTGATCAGGCTGGTCTTGAACTCCTGACCTCGTGATCCACCTGCCTTGGCCTCCCAAAGTGCTGGTATTACACATTATATCATTCTTATGCCTTTACATCCTAATAGCATAGTTTCCACTTATAAGTGAGAACATGCAATGTTTGGTTTTCTATTCCTGAGTTACTTCACTTAGAATAATGGCCTCCAATTCCACCCAACTTGCTGCAAAAGATTTTATCTCATTCTTTTTTATGGCTGAGTAGTATTCCATGGTGTATATATAGAATATTTTCTTTATTCACTAGTTGGTTGATGGGTACTTAGGTTGGTGAGAATTGTATTGCTATAAACATGTAAGCACATGTGTCTTTTTCATAGAATGACTTCTTTTGCTTTGGCTAGATACTCAGTAGTTGGATTGCTGGATCAAATGGTAGGTAGTTCTACTTTTAGTTCTTTAAGGAATCTCTATACTGTTCTCAATAGTGGTTGTATTCATTTACATTCCCACCAGCAGTTAAAAGTGTTCTCTTTCTACTACATTCATGCCAACGGCTATTTTTTTTTTACCTTTTTAATTATGGTCTGTCTTGCAAGAGTAAGGTGATATCTCACTGTGGTTTTGATTTGCATTTCACCAATGATTAGTGATGTCGAGCAATATTTCCTGTTTGTTGGCTGTTTGCATATCTTCTTCTGATAATTATCTATTCCTGTCTTTTGCCCACTTCTTGATGGGATCATTTGGTTTTTTTTTTTTTTTCTTGCTGATTTCTTTGAGTTCTTTGCAGATTCTGGATATTAGTCCTTTTTCAGATGTATAGATTATGAAGATTTTTCTCCCATTCTGTGGGCTCTTTACTCTGCTGATTATTTATTTTGCTGTGCAGAAGCTTCTTAGTTTAATTAGGTCCTATCCGGAAAAATTTTATCAAGATATCAGTAGTGGATTTGAGTTAATGTATGTGTATTGTAATTTCTTTAATGCTAAAGGCATATAAGCTTATATTATTGAATATGAAAGTAGAAGTTTCCTCTTGACTTTGCCCCAAACAGAGTTAGGCAAGGAAAAAAGAAAAGAAACAAAGTTAGGGGACATGATATAGATGTAAAAAGACACCATCCTCAAATTCTGAAAAGCTAAAGGGACTATTATGGACATAGATGGTTAGCCATGGAGAAGTTAAAGCACAGTGCTCTTAGACATCTCCTGCATACATCTAAAGTGCCTTTCAACCCCTTTAGGCTCATATTTTCTGCTACAATGACTGCTACTAGTTTTGTAAGTGCTACTGCTAATTGAAACCACATCATAGTGCAGATCAAAAATAAGCCAGTCAAGCATCCCTGCTGAAAACGTACGCAGCAGGACGGCCCCTTTGTTCTTCTTAAAAATGAACTAATTCAAGAAAGGCACTGCCTCTGGATCATTATTCATTAATGTATGCAACACTCCCTCTGCCACGCTCTTTCCTCTTTCTCTCTCTACTCTTCACTATAATTTTCTTGTGGAAAAATAAAAGAACGCCAGTTCTCTTGTAAACTGCATAATTGGGTTTAATATGCAGACGTGCCATTTCTAGGCATGTACGTTTTCTGCATTAATAGGAGTTATACGCGGAGCATTTAGAGATCACCTGTGGATAGGCTTGTTAATTAACAGAGTTAGAGCCTTATTTCATTCCATTTAAACCAGAGTAATTGAAATCAGCATAATCACCACTGCAGTATTCAGTACTTTCACCCCTTTTCAAGGTTATTTTGGCAATTATGTTCTTGGCTGAGCATGTTAGTAAATGCTGCGGTTACTTCCCGTACTACTTGACTTTTCTCAATGCTGTGCCCTGTGGTATGTATTATTCATTGTTCCATTAGTTTAAAAAAGCTAGTAATAATTTGAGTCACCCTTCAGGTTTTTCAAAACAAAACAAAACAAAACAATTAAACCTAATCCAGTCTACAAGTTGCTTGGGGAAAATGTCAGAAAATTAGATTAAATCTGATCCTCCAATAGGTCATATGCTACCTTGTGAAGAATTTTTTAAAATGCATATATATATATATATACACACTATCAAATTTAATATTGGTTGGATGCTAGTACATATTCTGAGGTTCCGGGACATTTGTTACTATATATTTGTTTATAATACAAAGTTTTTTAAAATTTGAAAATGAATGTGAATATTCTTAATTTTATCAGATGGAAGAAACTAAACTACTTCAACCTGTAGACAAAAATAAAAAGCCCCTTGAAATTATTTTTTAATTTTTGAAAGTCATTTTTATAGAAGATGATAAATTATCATCTTTCACACTTTCTACAACTACTAGGAAAGAAAATTTCCTATTGCTGTTCTGCATAATTCTAGGATTAGAATGTAAAACCCAAGCTATATTGTAATGATTTATTCTATTCCATTGAATTATAATAAGTACTTTCTTTCATCCAAAGTGATACTGCATAGTGGCCCAATGATTTTTTTCCCTACATACCCATTTTCCTGGGTATAAATACAACATTTTCTTACAACTAAATTCACACTAGGAGTTTATACTGTGTTTGATAGTTTACACATTTAGCCTCTTTCCACTTGTCCTTGGTACAGTTCCAACAGCTAATATTTACTGATTTTTTTCCTATGTGCATATCCATATAAACATATTTCTGAAGACTAGTTTCACCGGCAATATATACTTAGTGAATACTTTTATCACCTGCTGTATTAACAATCTTACAGTTTTATCATAAAATTGGTATATGCCTCATGTTGCTGAGTGTTTTTAAGGGATATGAGAATATTGCTTATTTAGCACCTTAAGATGAAAATGAGGATGTATGCATATTTCCATTCGGTACTGTTGCCTGAATTGTCTTTTTGCGAGGAGCATTTGAAAATAATCAACTGTTCACATATTCTAGCCAATGGTATTTGAAAAAACAAAGTTGATATTTACATACATTTTAAACCATTTTCCAGTGGCTTAGTAAATCTTATTTCGACATGCATTTTTCTGTCTATATTTGAGCAAGTTTTTTTTTTTTTTTTTTTTTGGAAAACTCTTCTGCACTGTGCTTTCCAGTTAAAATTGTCTTTGTCAAAGACAACTTGAAAACATTCTTTTGCATCAGCTCATCTATGAAGGACTTACATTTAATATCTCAATGAGAGAGAAAAAAGAGAGAGGTTCATCAATAATGATGATTTAAATTTACTGTTTATCAGTGTAAATGAACAATCAAAAAACAAGACATCCCTGGTATCTTCTGTACTATCCTACCCAGGAGAGCTCAGCAATAAGCTACTCCAGCAATTCTAGCTAATACTGCCTTGCAAATTTACCCAAATGCATTTCTGTTCATAGTCTATCTGATTTGGTAATATGCAATTAGAGAAAATGACCATTTTAATATAGAACAATTTTCTTGTAAATTACACAGTAAAAAATATTTGAAACATATTAAAATCAAGTGGATTTAGAATGATTATAGTTATGAATTACTGTAATTTGGTCTTACACAGCTAATTCCAAAAGATAGAACAGCCGTTTAGCAATTTCCATTCTCTAAATTTCTCATAATGGGATTTAATGAAAAAATGAAGTCATCGTGTTTTTCCTAAAACTCTCTCCTCCTCTTATATGTTCTATTTAAATAAATGAGACTCCACCCTTTCAGACACTCCAATCAGGGAAACCCAGGAATCACCTCAGTTTCTTTCCTCTACTCCTTACTTAAATACTCATGTTCTCGTAGATACCCAGGTGAATGGATCCAGTCTCACCCATCTCCTCTACCATCTGCTCCCACTTCAGATACTCACTACTCACTAGTCTTTGAGCCTCTTCATAAGGCACGTAGCCCACCAAACATACAGTCCTTACTACACGTTCAGCATAGTGGCTACAAGGTCTCTAAAATGCAAATCTAGCCACGCATGGTGGCTTACACCTGTAAGCACTTTGGGAGTCTGAGACAGGAGGATCACCTGGGCCCAGGAGTTTGAGACCAGCCTGGCCAACATGGCGAAACCCCATCTCTAATAAAAATACAAAAATTAGCCAGTCACGGTGGCACATGCCTGTAATCCCAGCTACTCGGGAGGCTAATGCAGGAGAATCACTTGAATCTGGGAGTTGGAGTTTGCAGTGAGCTGAGACTGTGCTTCGGCACTTCTCAAGCCTGGGTGACAGAGCGAGACTGTGTCAAAAATAAATAAATAAAATACAAATTTAACAGTGTCACATTTCTGCTTAAAATCCTGCAGTGGGGGTCAGCACAGTGGCTCACACCTGTAATCCCAGCACTTTGGGAGGCTGAGGCGGACAGATCAGTTGAGGTCAGAAGTTCGAGACCAGCCTGGCCAACATGGTGAAACCCTGCCTTTACTAAAAATACAAACTTAGGCGAGCATGGTGGTGTGCATCTGTAGCCCCAGCTACTCAAGAGGCTGAGGCATGAGAATCTCTTGAACCCGGGAGGCAGAGGTTGCAGTGAGCTGAGATCACGCCACTGCACTCCAGCCTGGGTGACAGAGTGAGACTTCATCTCAAAAAAAAAAAAAAATTCCTGCAGTGGGTAAAATATTGTTTACTGTAAATGCAAACTCCCTAGCATAGCACACAAGGCCCTTGATGCATGAGCAGCCCCTGGCCAATGTCTCCATCTTCATCCCACACCGTCATGTCAGTTGCATCTTATTCTCCAGCCACAGACTATCCCAGCCAACTGTCTTGCAAATGTCTGTCCTTACCCTGTGAATGCTATTCGCTGCTCTTCCCCACCACCTGCCCCTCCTCCATCTGCTCTTCCTTATCCTTCACGACTTAGTGTCATGATAGCCACTTCAAGGACGCCTTCTGTTAAAGAATAAAACCATTCTGACCCTCATTAAAGTGGTAAGGAAGACTGTATTCAAGACTCACAATAGGGATATTGCAATAGGGGAGAGAGATTGGGTTCAACTCTAAATACAACAAGGGCAAGTGGGGAATTACAGCCAAGGAGCGAGGAAGGGGGTCAGTAGATGGAAAAGTACTAAGAAGAGAAATCTAGGGGAAAGAGATTCTTATAAAACTGATCTAATAAGATTCTTCCTAAAAGCAGGCGAAAGACTTATGCATCAAAAGTGGAAGAAGAACTTGATTAAATATCAAGGATGATTAGATATTTAAGGCTGGGGGATGAACTAGCAGGATTCTTTGCTAAGATTGGGCTAATCATACCAAAGATAGGGCTAGTGCCAAGATTGAGTCCTAGTTGAGAAGATGGCTCAGAGGAGCCTGACTAAAGCTTGTCAGGGAGACAGTCTTTGTCATTTCCCTAAGTCTCAGACACGGCTTGATCTCCACTCCTTCCTGCAATTTTCTGGGTTTCAAAAGCACTCTAAGTATCTCTGTAATCCATGTGTCACATTCTGTTGTATTATGAGTATTTGTCTGCTTTTCCTCTAGGGTGAAAGTTCTCTGAGATAAATAATTTTGATTCTTATCTCTTGCACGTTGACTGTCACCTAGATGTTTAACAATGTTTGTTAACTAAGAACTGTGTGTGAACTGAAAGAAAAATGAAAATTATCTGTCTACACATCCTCTCTCTTTTAAAAAATATTCTGTAAAGATGGGGTCTTGCTATGCTGCCCAGGCTGGTCTCAAATTCCTGGCCTTAAGCAATCCTCCTGCCTCAGCCTCCCAAAGCACTAGAATTACAGGCGTAAGCCACCATGCCTGGCATGCCTTCTCTTTTGTTTTCCACCTATTCCTCCAGGGTCTCTTTTGCTTTTAGTAAAAAAAGTATCTTTGTTGTTTGTAGGGATTATTCTTTTGACCTAGGAATTCCTAAACCAGATGTGAGTCACTAGTATTCACTCTTCATGTTCTTATTATGCCTCTATGAATTTATCTTGTGCAAGGATCTATACAGGTGAAATCTCATTGCAAAAAACACCATTAAAATAAAATGACTGAATCTAAAAGCATATAAACCTATTTTAATTTTATATGCTTTATTTACAATAATTAATATTTCATACAATTCCAACAATAGATTTCCATTCGTTTTGGAATTTGTGTGTGAAAGAATAAGTTATATCCTGAAAAATACATTCATGACTGTTTCTCTGTTCTTATCACTTTAACTCTAAAATTAAGAAATAGTGTATTCTGTAGAACCTAAACAATTATTCTATAACGATAATTATCTCTTTCTGAGCATGAAAATGAATAAAGCCCTTCTCTCCTTTTTTTCAAAACAAAAAAATACCCATTCATTCTTAAAGCCTATGTATTAAGTCATTGACTCCTTTGCTTGAAAAATGTATCACAAATTCTTGGCGGTGGTGAATTCAGTTTACATAGCTCTGAATTCATAGCAAGTTTATTTCTTTAGGAAAATGCAAATAGTTATTGTGGTTGGCAGAATTATTTTAATCCCACAAAAGTATTATAAAATTAAAAATTAACATAAAACAGTCATTCATCATCTTACTAGCCAGAAATAACCCCTGTGGATAAGTGAGAAATTGTTACTTTAGTAGCTGGCATTAGAGATTTTTCAAGGTAGGAAACTATCTTTATTTAGGAAAGTATTTTAATTGGCCACATTGAGTGAGAAAAGAGAGGCCTAGAAGGCATGAACTCAAGAAAAGACCAAGAAACGAAAGAGCTCTGCCTAAAAGTAGAGCAGGACGATAAATGACATCAATTCCACTGAGAACAGGAGCTCCAGAACAAGAAGCCACAAGATTATTAGATTATAGAAATATGCAGAAACCTCAGGGAGCACATTGGTCTTCCCAAAGTGCAGACTAAGGGACTTAACCAAAATTTATGTAAACATTCCTGGCAGGAGTAAATTCAATTGAGAGAAAGATCTAGGATGGTGCTCAAGAGAGTAGATTCTGGAATAAGATTGCCTGGGGGTCACTTTAGGTTCCAACACACTTTCTCTGTTTCTGTCTTTGTGTGTTAAGGTGTGTGTTCCTCAGGACCCAACCAGTAATGCAGAAACTCTTAAGAATTAAAACCAAGGGAGTTTAACGCTAGTTACACTGATGATGGAAGGATGGAGAAGCCAAACTGCAGATAATATGAAACCCAGATATTGACAATAGGAGAAAGTCATTACTACCCTTAATAGAAAGGAACAAAGGGAGAAGCAATTAGTGGGGCCCAGAGGTGAGAGTCATGTTTCAGGATCTAGAATCATAATAGAGAAAACTAGGAATGTAGCAGGTATGTCTAGTGGGAGTTGGAGCCATGGGGAAGGCACAGCAGCTTTCTAAAGCTCTGCCCAGTGAAAACATCAGATACTTTACCTGGAAAAAACAATTTGGTCCAACACATCCATAAACCAGATGAAATAAGAAGAAAATAATTTTGACCAATGAGGTTCTAGGCCAGCCTAATGTATGTGTTTGTATATATGGATTTATCTTATCAAATATAAATATATAGGTACTTATATATATATATAATATATATGCACATACAAGTGTATCATGCAACCAAATGGTTCCATCATGCACACATTTTTATAATCTGATTTAATACTTAATGTGAACGTAGATATTCCCTCATGACACTAAATATAAATGTAAGTCTGTAGTAGCAAAAAATGTGGCTGAAGGATGTCCACATCCTAGTGATTTGTGGAAGACAGAACTTAAGAAAATAACCAGACTATTTGGAGGAGGAACTCTCTAAACAAAGTGTTCAGAGTACTGCAGGGCTTTTCTTTACTGCTTATAGTGAAGTGTGAGAAGAGAGAAAAAACTTAAAGATGGAATTTATAATTAAAAGGGACTTAGGACTTAAAGATCTGGAAAACTCTCAGCCTGGCCATGTCAAGAATGAAAAAGTACATGGGGAAAAGAATACCAAGGGTGTGGCCAAGTGAACATTTGATAAGGAGATGAGTATGGATACTAGGAAGCCAGATGCTATTCATCAAGATAATAGAAGGATGACCTCAAAAGCATTTCAGAGATCTTCATGACTACAATTCCCATCACAGGCCCAGAGTACCAGGGTATTGAGGGCATACCAATTTCAAAGGAGGGGCCTGAGACACCCATGGAAACTTGGGGCTTGCTGCCCAGGCTCACTTCAAGTTTCTGCTCCCTGCATTCTGGTGCAGTGTTTCTTGGCTACCCTAGCTATGGCTCAGGTGGCCCAGGTCCAGTTCAGGCAGCCCTTCCAGAAGGGCCTAAGTGGTAAATTTTAGTGACACCTGCCTGATTCCACCTCTGCACGTACACAGATTGCAAAAACTGTGGAGGAATAGTTACCTCCATTTAGATTTCAAAGGATTCCTTGGAGAGTCTTGTGGACCAGGTAGAGAACTGCTACAGAGGCAGGGGCACTCCAGAGAGTCCACAGTAGGACAATGATTCGGGGAGCCATGAAGATAGGGCCACCTTGAGACCTAGAACTATAAATCCAGTATGCAACACCAGCCTAGAGGAGCCACAGACACCTGAGAGCTGTCACGTGGGCTACACTCAGCTGAACCATGGGGGCGGGGCCACACAAGACCTTTGGGATCCAGTTCCCATCCCCGTGTGTCCAGAAGGCAAGACCTGAAGTCAAACAAGATGGTTCTGAAGCCTGAAGATTTAATGTTGTTTGCCTTTTTGGGTTTTAGACTTTGTTGGGACCTGTTACCCATTCCTTCTTCCATATTTCTCCCTTTTGGAATGGGAATGTCTATCTGATGCCTATCCCACCATTGTACTTTGGAAGTACATAACATATTTGATTTCACAGGTTCAGACCTAGACGTAAATTTGTCTCTGGATGAATCATACCTCGAATCTCACCCATATCTGATTTAGATGGTATTTAGGTGAGACTCTAAACTAGACTTTTGGGTTGGTGCTGGAACAAGTTAGTACTTTGGGGGCTATTGGGGTAAAATTAATATATTTTATATATGAGAATGAATTTTGGGGGATCACTGGTGAGATGGTATGGTCTGAATGTGTTCCCTTGAAATTCATGTGTTGAAACTTAATCACCAATATGAAACTACTAAGAGGTGGGGCTTTTCGGAAGAGATTGAGTCATGAAGACAGATTCCCTCAAAAAAGAGATGTGAAGGAGCTGTTTGTCTAATTTGCCCTTCCACCTTCTACCATATGAGGACACAGCAACAAATCTCCATCTTGGAAGCAGAGACCCCTCACCAGACCCTCACCACAGTGCCTTCATATTAGGCTTTCTAGTTCTTAGAACAGTGAGCAATAAATTTCCATTGTTTGTAAATTCCCCAACTTAACATATTTTTAATAGCAGCACAAATGAACTAAGACAATCTCTAAAGGGATTCATTTTTTTTTCAAGCACCCATGAATATTACAAAAACTGGCCAAGGTCTTACACTATGAAGAAAATATCAAGTAATTCTCTAAATTACAAATCAAAGAGGACACAGTATATAAAGAGTTAAAACACATGTGTTTTTTTTGTTGTTTGTTTTTTGTTTGTTTGTTTTTGAGACGGAGTCTCGCTCGCCCGGCTAGTTTTTTGTATTTTTTTTTTTTTAGTAGAGATGGGTTTCACCGTGTTAGCCAGGATGGTCTCGATCTCCTGACCTCGTGATCCACCCATCTCGGCCTCCCAAAGTGCTGGGATTACAGGCTTGAGCCACTGCGCCCGGCCTCAAAAATACATTCTTGTATAGTGTTTGACTTAAAGCAAAAACTAAAACCAAAAAGAGATTATTTATAAATAAATGACAATTAAAAGTAATACCATGAAATCAATGAAAAGTGGATACCAATGAAAAGATGATATCAAGATGGCAATTTATACTGTTAAATGCATTTAATTTAAAGCGAAAGATTAAAATGTAGACAAAGAATGAACAATGAAGTAAACCTTAAGTTGGTAAAAGAAAAGAATTAAAAACTGTTATAAGAGAAACTAATAATTAGACCTACAAATAAAAGAATTTTTAAAATGAATTCAAAACTAGTTATTTGAAACTTTTATTGAATTGCACAAATTTTTGAAAAGTTTGATGAAATAATAAGTAAAAAAGAAAAAAAGACATTGTGAATGTGAAAGGAGTCTTAACTAAAACTATCAAAATTGTGTAAAAATTGTGACAGATCCATACTATAGTTTTATATAGGTCCATTTGGACACCTGAGGTTAAGTGGATAGTTCTAGGAGAATATAAATGATCGAAATTGACTCAAAAACATATTTGAAAGGAAAATAATAAGTTAATAAGCTAGTTTAAATCAATTCTTTTTAAAAAAGCCACCAAATATTATGAAAGAGAATTAAAGAAAGGACACAGTAAATACAGAGAGCTTTTGAGAGACGTTGGGAAGGGAAGAAGAGAGAGAACAATAGCTGTTGAGGAAGAAGAGGTCTCTGGAGTAGGTACAGTGCGAATGTGCATGTGTGTGTATGTGTATGTTTTATTGAAGAGCCATGAGCATATTTTATGCTGAGAAAGGCTATGGTTAAAAGTAAAAATGAATATGAGGAAGAGCAGTGATATTTAGTAGTATAAGGTCTCTGGACAGGTAAGAATAGTGAACCAATGCTTGGCTATTGGATTGGCCTTAAATGTGAAGTGATACTATTCCCTCTTTGTAATAAAAAGGAAGAAAGACAAGACTCATACAAGTGTAGTAGGCTAATATGCTTTCTGGTGGGAAGATGACCATACCCCCTCTGGATACCTTTCATCTTCTCTATAGAGGAAAGCAGAGGGATGGGGGAGTTGGAGATCTGACAGCAATAAAGAAGATTTAAACAAATAACTGTGGAGTTTTTGAGACTGAGTGCAATAAGAAACATAATGCTCTCTAGGCAGTCTTGAGGACTTAATTGAGGTCAATAACCATAAATTCAGCAATTATTTTCAGATTTTCTTCATCAGAATTCAGCAGATCAGGTGCAAATGTCAAAAGAACAGATAGTTAAAGTTCATCGAGAGCTGTGACTTCAACATAGGAATAAGAATAAAAGATGGAGAAATGAGAGAGTGGAGTTTAGAATTTTGGCAAAAGGCAAATCATACTTCTGAAATAACTCATGAAATTCAAGTTGGATGAGGAGCAAAGCAAAGAAAGGAAAAGACTGAGAGACTGAAAGTACAGGAAGTCCTAGTGAAGTCAAAATATGGGCTGCAGTGACCATGTTGGCCAACCAGCAGATTCTCTCACACAAGCAGATTTCCATGGGAACCAAACTGTAACCAAATGATTGCTCAGTAAGCAGGAAGTCACAATCTTATGAGATAGTTGGATGACTCAACAAGAACAATCCTCCCAAAAGACCAGAGTGTCACAGAGTTTGGGCACCAAGATACCCTTCCTTAGACAGTGTTTGAATGGGCTCTGCTAATTTCTACTTTTGAGGATCTCTTTTTTTCTATATGCTAGCTTATCCTCTCCCAATGTGTGTTCCACTAGTTTATCGAGATGCTCTGAAGAAAAGGGTTTCCATGAAATAACTTTGAGAAAAGCCATACATAACCTTTTGAGACGGTCCATTTGTGAGGTTTTTTTTTTCATGCATAATGCAGCTGTGATTGTGTGGTAGGTTAGAGTCAAGAGTTTTTCCTTTAGAGGGCACGCTATTGATTGGCTATAAAAAGATCATGGTAAAACAACAACCAAATGTCAACGTAGTTTTGGTGAATTACTCTTTCGAGAAAATGAATTGATTTTCATTATATTGGTCTGTTTCTGATAGAAGTGAGAGGCAAGTCTGTGATTCTCACCGTGAATTTAGTGTAGCCTAAATAATTGCCCAACAGTAAATGGAATCTGCTTTTTAGAACCAACTCCCTTCACAGTTTTAGCCCACGTTTTAGAAATACCGTCGGCTGCCACATAATATTTTGATCAACAATGGACCATATGATGATAGTCCCATATGATTATAAATGGAGCTTACAACTTCTATCACCTTATTACATTGTAGTCATGGTAACTTTATAACATAATGCATTACTCAGGCATTTGTGGCAATGTAAATAAACCTACTTCTCAAGAAGAATAAGTCCTTCAGGATGGACTCTGGAAGAGAACATTATTATAGGAGATGACAGTTCCATACATGTTACTGCCTCTGAAGACCTTCCAGTGGGACAAAATGTGGAGGTGACAGACAGTGGCATCGATGGTCTTGACTCTGTGTAGGCCTAGGCTAATGTGTGTGTGTCTTAGTTTTTAACAACAACAAGAAAAAGTGTAAAAATAAAAGAATATTTAAAGGATATAAAGAAAATAATATTTTATGCAACTGTACAATGTGTGTGTGTGTGTGTATGTGTGTTTCTTTGAGACAGAGTCTCACTCTCTGGCCCAGGGTAGAGTGCAGTGACGTGATCTCGGCTTACTGCAGCCTCTGCCTCCCGGGTTCAAGAAATTCTCCTGCCTCAGCCTCCCAAGTAGCAGGGACTACAGGTGTGCACCACCATGCCAGACTAATTTTTTTGTATTTTTCGTAGAGACAGAGTTATGCCATGTTGAGCAGGCTGGTCTCAAACTCCTGACCTCAAATAATCCACCTGCCTCTGTCTTCTAAAGTGCTGGGATTAGAGGCATGAGCCACCTCACCTGGTCTACAATGTGTTTTTGTTTGGAGCTAAGTGTTATTACAAGAAAGTCAGAAAGTTTAAAAAACTTTAAAAGTTTATAATACATAAAAGTTACAGTAAGCTAAGGTTAATTTATTATTATTACTATTGCTTATTTACTCTTCATTAGACAGGATCTTACTCTGTCACCCAAGCTGGAGTGCAGTGGTGTGATCATAGCTCACTGCAGCCTGAAACTCCTGGACTCAAGAGAACCTCCTGCCTTAGCCTCCTGAGTAGCTGGGACCATAGGTGTCTGCCACCATGACTAGATAATTGTTAATTTTTCAATTTTTTGCAGAGACTGATTTTTGCTTTGTTGCCCAGACTGGTCTCAGACTTCTGACTTCAAGCAATCCCCCCTGCTCAGCCTCCCAAAATGCTGAGAATACAGGCATGAGCCACTGTGCCCAGTCTAATTTATTGTTGAAGAAAGAATTGTTTTAAATAAATTTAGTGTAGCCTAAGTATACTGCACTTATGAGGTCTACAGTGGCACAGTGCAACTTTGTAACCTAGGAGCAATAGGCTACACCATACAGTGTAGGTCTGTAGTAGGCTCTGCCACCTAGGTTTGTGTAAGTACACTCTGTGTTGTTCACACAAGAACAAAATTGCCTAACAATGCATTTCTTGGAACGTATCACCACCATTAAACAACACACGATGGTGGAGGTTTATTTTAAGGCATGTTCTGAGATTCAGCATTAAAAATGAGATGTGTACTTCAGGCTTGCATAGGGAATTGTCTGTACAGCCCGCAAACCGGCCCCCAGCTCTTTGGGATTCCTTTCTGTAACTTAGTGTTCTGATATAGAGAATAGACGTATGATTGGCACCACAAGTCTCAGCTGACACATTTTATTGTATAACCTTACCCATAAGTTATTTTTCACTCACACCTTGCAGGCAATTTCTTGAATTACTTCAACAGAGGGCTAATGACTTATTATATCAAATGACCAGAGATATATGTATTAATTGGAAGGTTTCTGAGAAGGGGTTATCTCATCTATGAATTGAGAACAAAAAGAAAATGTAGAATTTTAATAGTAGACTCATATCTCCATTTTATTTTGCATTCCAAAAAAAATTCCTTTTTAAGACGGGATCTTGCTCTGTTGCTCAGGCTAGAATGCAGTGTCGTAATCACGGCTCACTGCAACCTCAACCTCCCAGGCTCAAGTGATCCTCCTATCTCAGCCTCCAGAGTAGCTGGGACCACAAGCATGTGGTCCATACCTGATTTTTTCTTTTTTAATATTTTGTAGAAACAGGGTCTCCTTACAATGCCCAGGCTGGTCTCAAACTCCTCAGTTCAAGCGATCCTCCTGTCTTGGCCTCCCAAAGTGCTCTGACTGCAGGCATGAGCCACCCTACCAGGCACCCCCACCCCCGAACTTTTTTAATGGGTGCTACTACTATTTTTCTCCAAATATTCTACTCAGCAGTCCCTCTAGTAACTTACATATTGTACTACATTTTTTAAAGTACCTATCCTGAAATTGTAGGCTACCTAAGTTTTGCAAGCATTTTAACGTTCTCTTGTTTAGCCATTAGATAGGGGAAAAGAAACTCTAACTGTATCTCTAATTTTGACTTTGTATCTCTAATATCTATTTGGCAACATTCAATTAAAAGAAATATTAAAATAGTAACTACATGTTTAGTAATATTTATCTTAAGTAAAATGAAGGGACAAAGAAAATATAATGTATTAAATAATGTAAAAACCAATATCATGTGTATGTGTATGTATGTCTATTATACATACACATATGTATGTGCATATTTTTTTAAAATGTTAAGTCTGCACTTCTAACCAGAAGAGTTGCATTCAAAATCCGGAAACATATTTTTTCCAAGTAGTTATGTCTAAAGGCAATATTTTAGTTCCTACTCTTTCTAAAATTCACACATTTAGTAATACATCTGGGAATTGTATTGACCTCACAAAACTCTGTGGGCAAAGTGTTGATGCAGAGGACAACAGGTTCCCAAGCTTGTTTATTTAGCTGAGGAGTCTTTGTTCTCAGAGACTTCATCCATCTGGTTTCTGGAAGTCAAACTGCTTACAGTAACTTTGAACATGGCAGAAGGAACCAGCAAATGGAAAACTAAATAGAACAGATTTCTAAAACAGTTCATTAGGCATTTGGGGAGTCTCTACAATTTCTGGGCATTAAGTCTTAGAAATTGTGGTGACAGTGCAGCCAAGATCAGCGATGCCCTTTGGAATATTTTATAAAAGATCCTAGATACCCAAAATAAATTCTAAGGAAAAAGAAGGGAGAAAAAGAATTTTTTTTGCTCTTGTGTGCAGTGGAAATTTTTATTTTCCCTTAGGGATCAGTAGAGAGAAATAAAGTAACTTGTTTTTTCTAATTAGCAAACCTAAATGTAATACAGACCTCTCAATCACTTCATTCTCAAATATATTTTCCCTAATTATGACAAGAAGACTACCATGCCGAATTATAAAGCCCATAATCATTTTTAGCCCACTTTCATCCTCCCCCATCACTGTGCCTCCTATTATACCTAGGTACTCATGCTCTCATGCAGGACTTTGTCTAGGAAGGCCTTTGCCTCACCTGTGATTGCAGGGTCTTCCATGGACGCGCCAGGTCTGGTAATATGCTAATCAAGGAAAATAATCAACCAAAAAGAGTTGATTAGTTCCAAATGATAATTTAATGTAATATCATTCCTGTATAAAATATGTATTTTATATAATGCTCTGACTGAAGTATGTGAAGAGTTTGAGGTTTTCAAACACCCTATCAGCTCCAATAATAAAGACATTTGTGCTCGTATCCCTTCTGTCTAGCTCTTAATCATTCTTGTCTTTTCAGCCCAGACCCATACCCACTATTCTGGGGCAAGAACTTGCCTTTCTATCCCTATATTGTCACCAAAACTTGACTGCAATCGCTTTGATGGCAAGGATCCACTATTATGCTTCTTTGGAATTCTTTAAGATTCCATGGGAAGAATGGGAGGAGTTTAGAGCTGGAATGTTATACTACTAACAGCAGAGGCATATCCAGCAATATGGCTTTAAAACTGCCTGCCAGAGTCATTAGCTGTCCTGTGGTTGTTGTTTCCTGTCTTCTCAACAGTTATGCTGGACGCAAAGGCATAAGAATGACACAATAGACTTTGGGGCCTCAGGAAAAAGTGGGAAGGGGGTGAGGGATAAAAGACTGCAAATTGGATGTAGGGTATACTGCTCAAGTGATGAGTGCACCTAAATCTCACAAATCACCACTGAAGAACTTACTCATGTAACCAAACACCACCTGTTCCCCAATAACCTATGGAAATAAAAAAATAATAAAAAAGAGTCTGGATTGTAGAGCCAGACTTTCAATTTGAATATCATTTTTTCCCTCTTATTAGTTATATGATCAAGAGGGAGTTATTTAACCTCACTGTTACTTAGTTTTATCATCTGTACAATATGGATAATTACAATACATTTCTCAAAGATTTGTCATGAGGATTAAATAAATTAAATTAGTTAATATATGGAAAGCACCTAGGACAGGGCCTGACACGTAGTAAGTTGTGCAATGTTAGCTGGAATTATTATTGGCTGTATAATTACCAGCAGCTTTTGTCTTTGAGATCCATGGTGCTTCGAATTATTTCTTTGGCCCTGATGTTTCATCTTCTTGATGAAACGTAAGTATTAAATGTCCAAGTTAGATTTGAATCCTGGATACATTCGATCTTATTAGGCTAATTGGTTTTTGTTTATTCTAGAGAAGTTGAAGATACACAAATTGAAAGTTAATTTTCTCTAGTATAGAGAAGGCATTCTTGTCCATACCCTTTTTTCCAGGCTCTTTGGCTAGGTTTAGGAATGATGACAGTGATGTGTGAAGTTAGGTTAGTTAGTCACTAGTGGATTTGTGATGTTTCCCATTCTTCTGTATGTCTGAACCTAGGATCCATTAAAAATGAATGCTGGACCTACCTTGGAGATAGGGTGACAGCTCCAAGATATCTAGAAGTCAGAATATGATGTTATATTTGCAGGAGGAATTATTGTACAAGCTGCAGTGGCTTGCATATATGATGGGTATGTGAGGCCAGAAAGATACATGACACATTGCTACCATTTTGAAACATATAAAAATTATAGCTTTCAGAGATGGAACGAATGAAAAGACAATCTTGTCCACTGACCCATTTTCTAGACTAGAAAACCACAGAAGCTAAGTAATTTGTGAAAGTTTATGCACCCAGTTTAGTTGAAGAATCTGGTCGAGAATGGAGTTGACTGGCCGCCTAGTCAATGTCGATTCTATTATTCCGTAATGCACACCAACGCCAAAGAGAGTCTCAATATCGTAAATATTTGTAAATAATTTGCATTAATTAAAATGTATTAGCAATGTAAGAAATCTATGATATCAGGATTAATCATTAGATCATCCAAATATAAATGGTTGAAAATTACATTAATACCTGTAAATTGGTTATATGTATGACACTTACCTAAAATTACTAGCATATATGAATTTTGTAACATCATTTAGCACAGTGTCTTCTGCATACAAAATTCTCAATGAACACTTAGAAAGAAAAAATTAAAACTTGAACATTATCTTAGTGTCTTAGCATGAAATCATATAATATTAGTACTATACAAGTCAATAAAATATAGATTCCTTATATTGTAAATATTCTTTCTGTATTATAATTGTTCCAAATGTTCAACAGTCATTCAAAGTCTATTTCCAGGAGCATAAAATACAAATTACATTCATTTTAAAATGCACTAATTAAAATATTTTGTTTTTCCTTAAAATGTTTTCTTAATCTCCAAATATAGTGAGAGAATTCTGACTTATGATTTTTGTTAAGGTTTAGATCCTCTGAGCCTTGCTGATTTTTAAAAATTTGGTTATTGACAAGCCTAGCATCTACCACATTTGTGCTTTTGTCTTCAACTGACATTTTGTTTATGGTTCCAAACTTAAGATCTGTATCCAAATATGAATTCCTTTAAGATACTTATTTTTGGCCGGGCGCGGTGGCTCAAGCCTGTAATCCCAGCACTTTGGGAGGCCGAGACGGGTGGATCACGATGTCGGGAGATCGAGACCATCCTGGCTAACACGGTGAAACCCCGTCTCTACTAAAAAATACAAAAAATTAGCCGGGCGAGATGGCGGGCGCCTGTAGTCCCAGCTACTCGGGAGGCTGAGGCAGGAGAATGGCATAAACCCAGGAGGCGGAGCTTGCAGTGAGCCGAGATCGCGCCATTGCACTCCAGCCTGGGTGACAGAGCGAGACTCCGTCTCAAAAAAAAAAAAAAAAAAAGATACTTATTTTTTTTTATGAATTTTTCCTGGAGGTGGCCTTGATTATTAATTATTTGCTAATGTAGCCATGTCTTTTAGCTTCATCTAGGTTGCTGTACTTTTTATGACAGCGAGTGTATTTTGCACTTCATTGCATTGCTCAATGCGATGACCAAAAAAAAGATACAACCTAGTTATTGTGAAATTTGCAAAGAAATTTGCAAAGATTTTTATGTCACCAGGGTTATTTAATAACTAACATGCTAAGATTTGGAAACTTTAATTCAACTCTCATCATTTTAACATAGCGACTTAATATATATATCTGACTGTCTTTACTTCTTGGATAGTAGAGTGCCAGGTTCTGTCAACAGGGTCTCTCTAAGGTGTTCAGTGATCAGTATTGAGTCTCCATCATAATACCAAGAGCATTGTTTACTAAGGATATCATCATCTCTGGAGGTGATATTGCCTATTAAGAAAAACAGTCCTAACTGAGGGCCAGGCTTGGTCTACTTTATAAAAAGAAACCACAGCCCAAAGTTCTTACAATTCACAAGCCTGAGGAAATCCTAATGTAAGTTGTTTGCTGTTACATTGCATCCTGCCTACTCTTGCTTTGAGGCTACTCTGAAAATTCTTCAGTTATAACCCAATGCTAAAACAGGAGGGGGCATATTTCACTGTAAGAGGGCTTTAAAAGTCCACAAATTAATTTGCTTTCTCCCTCCAGCTGTGCAATTCACCCCCACCTCCAGCTTTGAGCTGTAATTAAGTACATGTTTTTATAATAAAAGTAATCTTTTCCTGGTGCTTCCCCAGCTGCAAATTCTGACCCAGATTCCCACTATGAATCATGACTGTCACATGTGCTTGAAGTAAGTTTAATTTCCCTCTGCCCACCCCCAGCTGTTGGAGATTCTCACCCCTGGATTTAGCTCCAACCTTACTGAAGAATTGGAGAGAGGATTTAACTTGTAAGAGCTCTTTGAAATGCTTGTTCTTTTTGTTTAAAGAAGGAGACATCAACCAAGCATCCAGTAATGACAGCTGAGGGCAAAAACCACACTTGTTTAACCTTGTCAAGTAACACTAAAGCTGGCCACTGAGGTTAATTGGGTGCAGAATTAATACAACATTTTTAAAGTGAAGGCACACATCTCCAATAAGAGTTAAGGCCTAAGGAGGCTGTGTGTGGAGAAGACATGTGTTTATGTATTCATTAATTGTGTCTAGATCCTTTTCCAAATTGTATCTTTCATTTGAAGATCTTCAAGCTTATCCTCATGTGTTCCTTTTTCTCTATATCTTCACAAGAATTGCACTGTAGTCCAAGACACCTTTGAGCCATCGTTGCCTTTATCTTACAAGAATCTTCTAAGTGGCTTCCACATTCCCATTTTTGTATTTCTCTGATCCACCATTCATCGTCACAGGGCTCTTTGAAGCATGTAAATAATAAAAAATCATCGCTCTATCCCTAACACTCTCCATTGGTTTCTCATCATAGTCTGTGTGATCTGACACCTCGTAGGAGGACTGCTAACCTCTTCATTAAAAAGTTGTCTTTTCTGTTCTCCCTGGCACTAAGATAGGCTGTTTCCTAGTGGTGGGGAACTGGGGTCACTTTATGACTGTGAGCCGTTGGAATGTCAGCAGCAGAGGTGCATGTGACTTCCAGACCAGGAAAGCAAACACCTCCAATGTGCCATCCTCCGTGTTCCTTTCCTTGGATGTCATTTGGAGGAAACCTGGAAGCCAAAGGTTGCACATGGCAGAGTTAGCATTCACCTGGGTCTCTGAATAACCGCATGGGGGCACAATGCTTCTGCCCTCTCTATAATGGAACCATATTGGATTATTACATAAATGTGGTTTGTCTATCACATCACTATCCTAATACAATTCCCCATCTACTACTGCAGCCACTGAGTCACTCACTGTCTATCACACCACCATATCCTATTTCTATGCAGAGTACTCATCACTCTGATATGATTCCTGTTTATTTACTACATCTGCTTGTTTACTTTTTGTTCAGTCTCCCAACTAGAATGTGAGCTCCTTGACAAAAATGACTTGTCCTATTGTTCACAACTATGTGTCCAAAAAAAGACATGCTTGACATATAGTAGTCATTTTTTTTTTTTTTTTTAAGACAGAGTCTTGCTCTTTCGCCCAGGCTGGGGTGTAGTGGTGCGATCTAGGCCCAAGGCAACCTCCGCCTCCCGAGTTCAAGCGATTCTCCTGCCTCAGCCTCCAGAGTAGCTGGGACTACAGACATATGCCACCATGCCTGGCTATTTTTTATTTTTTTGTATTTTTAGTAGAGATGGGGCTTCACCGTGTTAACCAGGATAGTCTCGATCTCCTGACCTTGTGATCTGTCCACCTCGGCCTCCCAAAGTGCTGGCATTACAGGCATGAGCCACTGTACCTGGCCGATGCTTAGTAGCCTATTACTAAGTTTCTACTGAATTAATGAATCCCATGTGGCTTTTGTAGAAAAAAAAATATTGATTTAGGTGATAGCCCTGAATATTCAGAAAATCAATTTTCTCTGCTTACATTTTTTTAAAATTTAAAAAACTATGGTTTTTTTTAATTATTAAAAATTATCATCAGGAGACCTTTTTGAATGAAACCCTCTTTTAAACCTTATCTTTTGACATGAAGTAAACACAAACATGCATTGTTACTTCCCCAGGTTTACTAAAATACTTTTTCATTTACTTAAAGGATTCTGTAAAGACTGTATCCATCCTTTAAATAAACTACAGATTTAATTCAAATTAAAATGAAATATCAAGTCTGGCATGCTCTAGTCATTTGTTCCTCCTAGACAGACATTAGTTCATGCCAGTCCAAGGCTAACCTCTCTTCTTGTCTCAGGATCCTCTCTCCTCTCAGCATTTGTTCTGCTCACATCCTTTCTTCTCTCTTATCAGACATCAAGTTCTTGCCAGAGAGTCATCCCTGCTGCCAAAAAGCCACTCCTCTTTCTTAGTTCTCTCTGCCTTCTCATTCCCTGAATAAGTTCTCCCCTTTCTGCTCTCTCCACCACTAACTCAGAGCATGATCTTCCCTTCCTGACTCCACCTAACAATTACCTTCTTCCTAATTCTTTATATTCTTTATCTATCACATCCCTATCCTAATACAATTTCCCATCTACTGCAGCCACTGAGTCACTCACTGTCTATCACACCACCATATCCTATTTCTACATCACTCTGATGTTTCCTGTTTATTTCTTTCCGTCTTCTAACAATTGAAACGTCTCTTCCAGAGATGCCCAAACACCAAAAAGAAAAGGTGTCTTAAAGTCCTCATCACATCCTCTCTTCAGTTCTACACCCTGGTAAAGTGTCTTCATGTCTTGAAAGTCTTTTCCCAGAGTTTCTAAAACATTTCCACCTTCCATTTTTTTCTCCTACCACCCTGATTGTTCATTTTAGTCATTGTTACTGGTTCGTTTCTCTGAATCTCTGTAGCAGTTGATCTCAAAATTTACCTTCATAACCATCACCTGAATGGCAATTAACCCGAAGGGTTAAAACTCATATTGCTGGGCCCCCACTCCAGAGTTTTTGACTCAGTAGGACTACAGCTATGTAGAACTGTTTTTGAATTTACAGCAGGGGCAAGTGGTGGCGCTTATGGTAGCCAAATGAGGGGAGGGGTGGGCTTATCCAACCAGTCTAGTTATAGAGGTCCTGCTAGCCAGCAGCTGAGTGGTGGTTATGGAGATGGTTATGGTAGTCAGAGCAGTGTGAGCGGATATGACCAAGTTCTGCAGGAAAACTCCAGTGACTATCAGTCAAACCTTGCTTAGCTAGAGACGGAACACTAAACAGCTACCCCAGATATAACAGCTGTGCATTTATGGGAGTTGAATGGAATGGGAGGGATGTTGAGTATATCCAGTATGATTGGTAGATGGGAAGTATAATTGATTCTGATCACTCTTCATCAGCTTCTCTTTCTTTATCTTTTCTCTTTCTCCTTTTTAAGAAAACAAAAATTGGCCGGGCGCGGTGGCTCAAGCCTGTAATCCCAGCACTTTGGGAGGCCGAGACGGGCGGATCACGAGGTCAGGAGATCGAGACCATCCTGGCTAACATGGTGAAACCCTGTCTCTACTAAAAAAAAATACAAAAAACTAGCCGGGCGACGTGGCAGGCGCCTGTAGTCCCAGCTACTCGGGAGGCTGAGGCAGGAGAATGGCGTAAACCCGGGAGGCGGAGCTTGCAGTGAGCTGAGACCCAGCCACTGCACTCCAGCCTGGGCGGCAGAGCGAGACTCCGTCTCAAAAAAAAAAAAAAAAAAGAAAACAAAAATTAAGTTTAACAGTTTTTGCATTACAGGATTGTGATTCATGCTTACTGTAAAGTGGAAGTTGAGGTTATTTTAAAAGTTCAAGCTCAGTAATTTTGAACAGGGAAGCATTCATCTAGGACATAATAACAAAGTTCAGTATTGACCATAACTGTTAAAATAATTTTCAGCTTTCCTCAAGTTAGTTAGGTTGTAGGAGTGTATCTAAGCAGTAAGCATATTTTGGTTAATGCAGTTTCACTTACGTTAAATGTTGCTCTTGTACCACAAATACATTGAAAACTTCAGATGCATGTTGAAAAATACGCTTTTCTGTGAAACTCAAATATAGGAACTGTGTCTACGATTCAAAATAAAGACATTTGGCATGTTTGTTAATTCCGGGTTTTTGGTTTAATATCCTGTAAGGCATGTGAGTGCACACTTTTACTTTTTTTTTTTTTTTAAATGATATGGGACAATTTTAAGATGTAATACCAATACTTTAGGAGTTTGGTCATGTTGTTTGTATGAAATTCTGAGGCTTTGGTTTAAATCTTTCCTTGTATTATGATTTCCTTTTATATGTATTGCACTAAGTGAAACTTGTTAAATAAATGTTTCTTTTAGAAACTTTTTTTTTTTTTTTTTTTGGAGAATGAATGAGTTTTTATCAGATCCTTCCTGAGAATAGGTTTTTCTGAGAAAGGGTAAGTGTTTGCACACAAAGGCACTTAGCTCCTGGCCAAGGCAGCAGG
Source organism: Trachypithecus francoisi (assembly GCF_009764315.1). Taxonomy (NCBI): domain Eukaryota; kingdom Metazoa; phylum Chordata; class Mammalia; order Primates; family Cercopithecidae; genus Trachypithecus; species Trachypithecus francoisi. The sequence goes on from NW_022681458.1 coordinate 14,928,993, forward strand.
CCAGCAAAGGGAGGGGAGAACAGAGCAGGGAGATGGCTTGCTCCATGCTTTCACTAAGTCCCTAGGTGATGATGAAGCTCCTTGTCTGGAGACTGCATTTGAAGAATGGTGTTTAAATTTCCCCCAGAATTCTTCTCTACCTCCACTCTTTCTTGGGATCCTAGTTTATCATTATGCGTCATACCAGCTCCACGGAGGATGGCATCCAGAACTGCATATTCGGATATCACGTCTCTCTTAAGTCTGACCAGTGATTTCAATTGCCCACTTAAACTGAAATGTCATATGGTCATTGACACCCTGCCCAGCTCCTTGGTATTTTCATGTGCTGCTTCTTCTGCCTGGAATATCCTCACTCTTGTTGATTCAGCACAGATATCACCTCCTCAGGCACCCCACCCACCTACCAAATTCCATGTGTAATATACTCTACATAAGTAGATTAGTACTCTCTCATATTGCTTTAAAACTCTTCCTTCCCAACCTGAGATCTGCTCCCTGATAGGTATTGTTGATATTGTTGTTTTTGCAAATTTAGTGCATACCATGATGCCTGGCATATGCTTAATATGCAACTGAAAGTATATGAAGAAGTATCCTACTTAAAAACATATTCATCTTGCAGGTTTTTGCAAGACTAACTCTTCTTTTTTCTTTCTTTCTTTTTTTTTATGATCTTTCTCTCTTTTAAGAAGATCACCGTGCTTTCAGCTCTAGCTTTCTCCTGAATCTCCATCATCTTTGTATCCAATTAGGCAGCATACCATATTATTTCATTCCTCAATTGTTTCTTAGAGTCATTTCCTTCTTTTTATAACCAATGTCATTGTGACTCTTGGCATTTCCACCTGGATTTTGGAAAGCAGCTTCTTTCATGACCACATCTTTCTTTAAGATTACTTTAAAACATAAATCAACAGTTCCCATTGCCTACAGATTAAAATTTCATGTATTTGCTTGATTGGCATATAAATCCCTTTGATCTTTATTAAAGGTTTCAGCTCCCATGAGTCCTCCTAGCAAATACCTTTCTCTGTGCTGTTCCTAATGCCTATCTGTATAGAAGGAAAACAAGTGTCCTCCCACTGTTCCCTGCCACCCCCATCCATGATGGTCACTGTATTTATGTGTGAAGAATTATCTTCCATATTTCAGGCTCTCACTTTGTTTCTTTGACTTACAGTATTCTTCCTCACACCAAAATTACTATTTGCATATGTTTACCTTGCCAACCTTACTAATACACTCAGTGAGGTCAGGGATCCTATTTTTGTTAAAATCTTTTGTGAAGTATAAACTGCTCAGCGTAGAGGTATGTAAGTTTTAAGTGGTCAACAAGTATTTGTTAATTTGCACTGACATAGAAGTATCTGTGAATGTGTGTGTATAATAAAGGAACAGAGACACAAAATTAGTTCTGAACACATTTATCTTTATATAATTATATATATATAAATATACATACATATGTATATTTATGTTAGTCCATTCTCACACTGCTATAAAGAACTACCTGATACTGGGTAATTTATGAAGAAAGGAGGTTTAATTGACTGATGGCTTCATAGGTTTAGTAGGAAGTATGAATGGGAAGCCTCAGGAAACCTAAAATCATGGCAGAAGGCGAAGCAGAAGCAAGCCTATCTTAGCATGGTGGAGCAGGAGAGTGAGGGAGGAAGTGCCACTCTTTTAAATCTTCAGATCTCCTGAGAACTCACTCACTATCACGAGAACAGCATGGAGGAAATCCACCCACATGATCCAGCACCTCCCACCAGCTACCTTCCCTCACATTGGGGATTACAATTTGACATGAGATTTGGGTGGCGATACAGAGTCACACCGCATCAATATTTGTGAACATATACCATTACAAATTTGTCAGACATTCACTAACAAACAATTCTTGAGTATTTGCTATGTGTTAGTCTGTGTTGGTTATTTTTCATTTGCACTCCAGGCCTCCCTCCTGTCCATTCATTCTCTACTCTCCCACACGCCAGAGTGCAGACACAGGTGGGCTGTATCACCACTGGCTTTCTCTCTGTCTTTGAGTTGAGTTGAGCAAGGAAGGTACCATCAGGAGATCAGACGGTAGCAGGAGAGAGAGATCTTCCCCACTTCTTTCTTGCCTCACCCCAAGGTTCAGGCAGTAGCTGCAGTCTCACAAGTAGAACGTCTGTTGGGCAGAGCAGTCCAGCTCTTACTTGTATTATTCCAATTAAACTGTTTCAGCACTCCACCACTTCTTGCCTAGGTATATAACAAATTCCTACTGTTACGGGTCCCTGGATGTTTCACCATCTGTGTTTGTTTCCTCGATTTTTTGTTTCTTTCTTTCTTTCTTTCTTTCTTTTTTTTTTTTTTTTGATGGAGTCTCACTCTGTCGCCCAGGCTGGAGTCCAGTGGTGGGATCTTGGCTCACTGCAACCTCTGCCTCCCGAGTTCAAGTGATTCTCCTGCCTCAGCCTCCTGAGTAGCTGGGACTACAGGCACCTACCAGCTAATTTTTTGTATTTTTTTGTATTTTTAGTAGAGACAGGGTTTTACCATGTTGGGCAGGATGGTCTCAATCTCTTGACCTCATGATCTGCCTGCCTTGGCCTTCCAAAGTCCTGGGATTACAGGTGTGAGCCACCCACTGCACCTGGCCTCATCAACATTTTCTATACCTCTGTAAATAATCCCTCTTAAAAGTTCACTTATTCTGATTGTGGCTTCTGTTTCTTGTCAGATCTATATATATTGCTTTAAAAATTAGTTTCTATTTCATGCTCAGTTCAAAATAAGTTCAATAGAAACAGAGATTTCTCTTTCTGTTTTGTTTTGTATCTGTATCTTTAGGACTTACATGAGGGCCTGTCTCATAAAAAATGTATGGAAACATGAATGAATGAATAACATTTCTTGTTAAGTTTTTGAAATGTATTAATTTTGTGGCTTGTAATTAGTAAAAATTAAGTTCAAGCATTTTTTGTTAAATGGTAGGAAGATATTAATATATTTACAATTTGCTACTTTTAAAGATAAATTTTGTCTTTCAAAATTGTATTTGTATATTTACTGCTGAGTTCCTTGGCACTTAGAATAAAAAGTTGCGCTAATGGTCATTAAGTCTAAAAATTTACCTGGCTCTAAATATGGAATAGTTAGCAAAAATCAGGAGTTAGAGTCCTACATGGTTGTATTATGGCATAATTCTACATTATGACCTTATTTTCAGCCAAAGATTGTAAGGCATTGGAAATACTATGACAATACTGCTACTTAAATACTTTCCATAAATGCTAAATCAAACACTTCATAGTGAAATATTTTTCAAATATTGAGATATAATCCACATACCCATAATATTTGCCATTTTAGAGTGTATAATTCAATGTTTTTCAGTATATTTATGGAGATGTGCAATCACCATCTTCTAATTCCAGAACATTTTAATCATCCCCAAAAGAAACATAACTGTCAATTTCCATTCTCCACCTACCCCATCCCCTGAAATCACTAATCTACTGTTTGTCTCTACAGATTTTCTTATTCTTAAGATTTCATAGAAATGAAATCATATAACATGTTGCAGCATGTACTGTCACTTTATTCGTCTTTATGACTAATACTCTTATATATGTATTATATATGTACTTAAATATAAAATATAAAATATAGTAAATATTATTTATGTTTTATGTATTATATAGTATATGTGTTTTATATATTATATATAAAATAACAATTATATAATTATATTGATAAAATATATGATATATACTATATAAAATGCATATTATTTATAATATATAATACATAACACATAGCATTTATTATGTATATTATATATTGTATTTATATATACACACACACCCACCCCACATTTTGTTTATTCATTCATAAGTTTATGGTCTTTTCAGCTGCTTTCACTTGTTGGCTATTAGGAAAAGGTTGCTATAACCTTTTCTCCAACCAAACAATACTAAAGATTGCCAAAAAAAAAAAAAAAAAAAATCCATCAAAAACTATGAAGTGGCAAGAAAGGATATTCCTGAAAATTTTAGAGGGATTGTGACCTTGATGATAACGTTGATTTCAGACTTCTAGTTCTAAAAAATGTGAGACCAAAAAAAAAAAAAATTCTGTATGTTTAAGCCACACAATTTATGGTACTTCATTATGGTAACCCAAGGCTAATATAGCAGCCTTGCACAAATCAGTTAACCCTAGGTGTATGGGTTTATTTCTGAAGTTTCAGTTGTATTACACTGATCCATTCATCATCTTCATGTTAGTAGTACAGTGTTTTGATTAAGGTAGGTTTCTAATAGGTTTTGAATTCAGAAAACGTGAGTCCTCCAAATTTGTTGATCTTTTTCAAAATTGTTTTGACTATTCTTTGTTTCTTGCATTTTCATTGGGATTTTAGGATAAGCTTGTTTTTTCTTGTTGTTGTTTTGTTTTATTTTATTTTTAAAGTAAAGTTGGAATGTTAACAGGGATTTTGTTGAATTTGTAGATCAATTTAAGGAGCATTGCCCTCCTAATAATATTATGTCTTCTAATCTGTAAACACTGATGTCTTTTATTTTCTTTTATTTTGATCTTCTTTAGTTGCTTTCAATAATGTTTGGTAGTTTTCAGTGAACAAGTCTTGCACTTCTTGGTTGCATATTTTTTCCTAAACATATTATTTTGCATGATACTATTGTAAATGAAACTGTTTGTATTTTATTTTTAGATTGTTCATTGGTAGTGTACAGAAATATGACTGATTTTTGTATGTTGATCTTGTATCCTGTAACTTTGATGAACTCATTTACTAATTCTAAATGTTATTATTTTTGTGGATTTTTAGGGTTTTCTGTCAATAAGATCATATCATTTTCAAAGAGAGATAGTTTTACTTCTTCCTATGTAATCTGGATGTCTTTAATTTTTTTCTTACTTAAGAAAAATCTCTAGTTCTGGCTACAGCCTCTAGTATATTGTTGAATGGAAGAAGTAGTGAGAGTGGACATCTTGTTTTATTCTTAAGAAAAAAAAGCTTTCAATCATTAATCCTTAGGTAGAACGTAACTGTGTATTTTTCATAGATGTCTTTTACCAGGTTGAAGGTGCTCCCTTCTATTATCAGCTGTCAAGTGTTTTTATCATGAAAGTGTGTTGGATTATGTCAAATAACTTTTATGTGTATTGTGATGGTCATGTGGATTTTTCCTTTATTCTATTAAAATGGTATATTACAATAACTGATTATCATATGTTGAACTGACTATGCAGGACTGGGATAAATACCACAGTATCATGGTTTCTAATTTTTTAATATCTTACTGAATTTGGTATGCTAGTATTTTATTGAGAATTTTTACATCTATACTAAGATATTGTTATGCAGTTATATTTTCTCAAGATGTCTTTGTCTGGTTTTGATATCAGGGTGATACTGGCCTCATAGATATGTGAGGAAGTTTTCTATTTTCTTCTATTTTTTTTAAAGAGCTTGGGAAGAATTAATGTTAATTCTCCTTTAAACGTTTTACATAATTAATCAGTAAAACCAACCTGGTTTTGGGCTTTTGTGAAAAGTTTTATTATTATTATTGCTCAATCTCTTTACTTGTTATGGATTTATTCAGGTTTTCTGTTTCTTTACAAATCAGTTTTGATAATTTGTGTCTCCTAAGAGTTTATTCAAATCATCTAGGCTATCTAATTTGTTGGAGCAATATTATTCATAGTATTTCCTTATAATCCTTTTTGTTTGTATAATGTCAGGAGTAATGTCTCCTATTGCATTTTTAATTTTAGTCATTTGAAATTTTTCTCTTTTTTTTCTTGGTTAATCTAGCTAAATGTCAATTTGTTGATCTTTTGAAAGCAATAATTTTTTGTTTCATTGATTCTTTCAATTGTTTTCCTGTTACCAATTTCTTTATCTTAATTCTGATATTTGTCTTCTTCTTTCTGCTTGTTTTGGGATAGTTTATTCTTCCTTTTCTAGTTTCTTAAGGTAGAAGTTTTAAATTATTGATCTGAGGTATTTTCCCCCTTCTAATATATAAGCATTTTGAGATATAAATTTCCCTCTGAGCACCATTTTGACAGCATCCCATCAGTTTTGGTATGTTTCATTTTGTTTTCATTCACCTAAAATCATTTTCTAATTTCACTTGTGATTTCTTCTTTGACCCACTGGATTTTTAGCAGTGTGTTATTTAACTTCTACATTTTAAAGAATTTCCTACATTTCTTTTGTTATTTATTTATAATCTCATTTCATTATGGCCACAGAACATGCCTTGTAAGACTTCCATTTTTAAAAAATTCAGTGTAACTGATTTTACAGACCATTATTAAGTCTATCCTGAGGAATATTTAATGTGCACTTGAAAACAATGTGTGAAAATTGTGATGGTGTTGGGTGAAGTGTTCAGTAGATACCTGTTCCTAAGTTTTTATATAGTGTTGTTCAAGTCTTCTATTTCTTTCTTAGTTTTCTGTCTAGCTTTTCTATACATTGTCGAAAATGGAATATTGAAGTCCAATATTATTGCAAAATTGTCTATCTCTCCTTTTTAGTCTTACCATTATAAAATGTACTACTTTATCTCTAGTAACAATTTGTGTCTTAAAGTCTATTTTATATGATATTAGTATGTCTGCCTCAGCCTTCTTTTGATCACCATTTGCATGGTATATCTTTTTATTCTTTTACTTTTAGATAATTTTTGTATTGAATCTAAAGTATATGTCTTATATAGAGCATGTAGTTAGATCCCGGTTTTGTTTTTTTTCCCATTATACTGAAACCATCATTGCAAAATTATAACTGAGAAAACTATTGAAGTGAAAGAGATCTGATCTAACCAACTCCATCTTGCTTCTAACCTCCAAGCTGTCCTTGTTCATTCCTGAGTGTAGGCTGAACTAACTTTGGGAGAAATTTAGTTTATAGTTTAACTTTGAAACAAAGGTGGTAACAGCCCTGTCCCAAAACAAACCCAAAACAAGTCTTCCTGCCTGGAGACTAGACTGTCTTTGTAGGACTAACAAATTAGCCAAAAGATTGGAAATTACCATTTGGTAGTCATGCAGCTGGAGGTTACAAGGTTCTGACCCTCCCCAAATTACTCCTGTGGCATAACATCACTATTGTAAAACCTAAAATCAGGGCTTGCGATATTATGAAGACCCTGCACTTGATGGATCAGCTGGCACCATGTAGATAGATAAACTGGCTCATCTGATCTTGTGGCCCCCACCCAGGAACTGACTCAGCACAAGAGGACAGCTTTGACTCCCTATAACTTTATCTCTGACCCAACCAGGCAGCATTCCTGACTCACCGGCCCCTACCCACCAAATTAAACTGATAAACTCTGATCCTCAAATTCTTGGGGAGACTGATTTGGGTAATAATAAAACTCTTGTCTCCCACGCAGCCAGCTCTGTGTGAATTACTTTTTCTCTATTGCAGTTCCCCTGTTTTGATAAATTGGCTCTGTCTAGGCAGTGGGCAAGGTGAACCCCTTAGGATGTTACAATACCAACCCTGGTCTTTTAATTGGAGAGTTTAATCAATTTATATTTAACATAATTACTGATATGGTATGATTTACATCTGACATTTTGCTATTTGTTTTCTATATCTTAGGTCTGTTTTGTTCCGCAGTCTCTTCATTGTTGCCTTCTTTTGTCTTAGCCATTTTCTGGCGCACAATTTTAATTTTCTAGTAGTTTTTTATGGTATATTTTTGAGTTATTAACAATCAGTATAGAGACTGCCATTAATACCAACTTAAATTCAATAGTATACAAATACTTTGGTTCCTTTAGACTCCATCTCCTTACATTTTGCTATTATCACAGGTTACATCTTTACACATTGTGTGCCAATTATGTTAGATTTTTAATTATTGAATTATGCAGTTGTCATTTAATTCAGATAGGAGCAAAATAGGAGATACAAACAAAAATATATTTATAATGTCTTTGAGTTTTACACATATACAAATGTAAATTATTACATTTACTGATACTCTTGACTTCATTATGTGAATTGGTGTTGTTGTCTAATGTACTTTCATTTGAACCTCAAGGTCAGTAAGGAATAAGAGCTTAGGACCTCTCCTGTCTTTGGGAGCATGTGTACAGCTGCATATAGCCTGTGCATGCACAATGCCTTCTAGATTTCCAGGGATATGTTGGAGCTTTGCAAAGCTCCATACCCATTGGGTATCTCATTCTGCAGCTTTTTCTTTTAAGCTTTTTGGCTAGTTTATTATTAGTCCCAACTTGTATCCATTGCCTCAGGCAGCTGTGATGCTAAAACATTAGACACACACACACACTTCCCTGAGGCATTTAGCACTGGAGCAATTCAAGTAAGTTTGCATAAAGATAAGCTTTTGGAGTGGTGTTTTCCAGGGAACCACAACACAGGTCAAATAATGGCAATCATTTGGGAATGAAGTCTGTTCTCCCTCAAGTGCCAGGAATATAGGCTGTGATTTTTTTTTTAAAGACTACCACTGAAATAAAAAACAGAAGATGAAACTAGGGTAAGTTGAAACATGAGAGAACCCACTGTTCTTACTGATATTCAACAGTTTTTCTTGACTAAACTCTCCTCTGTTTGCTGCGAGCCTTTTGTTAATTCTCCAAGTTCTAAAAAAAAAAAAAAAATCAATTTTGGCAATTTTTGCTAGTTTCTTTTATTGCTTTTATGGAACGGTGAGCTTTCAGAGGTTCTTACTTCTCTGTTGTCACTAACATCCTAACAGCATCCTGTGTTTTATGGAACATAATCACATTATATTGTATTGACTATAATCATTACTTTAGTAATTTAAGGAGTCATCAGTGTGAACAACGGTTATTTACATTATATGTATAGATCTACCTGTCCTAAATTCTTGTATTTGCTCAGAATTTAAGTGTAGCTCAGTTTCTGGTAGCTCAAGGTCAGTATTTATATGCAATCCATGTTTTGACCTAAATATTGAACATCATCTAATATTGCTGGCTAGTTTATGAACTATCATATAGATTAAGTTCATCTACCTGGAACTATTTTATAAATATCAAAATGAAATTAGTGTAGAGAGTTGAGCTACAGGTAATTTGGACCACAAAACTAATTTCATGGCAATGTTTGGAAAGCTTTAGTATTATAATCACAGTTAAAAATGCTTTCCCCGCCGCCCACTCTTTAAATCAAACTCATACTATCAACAAAACACAGTATAATAGAAACTACTGCTAATACTTTATTTGGGAGCAAAATAAGTTCAGAAATAACTGTGGAATGATGAGAAAGAGAACATAAGCCTAAAATTACTTGCAGCTATTTTACTTGTCTCTATCTAATCTTTTAACTTTGTTGCTTTACTAGGAGATTGCATCCTTCAACAGCTCTTAATTTTTCTCTGGAGCAGAGAACAGCTAGCCATAAAACTAATTGCTTACCCTGAGTGACTATTAGTTGAACTGCTAATGGGAAGTTATGCTTGGAAATGTGGACACACATTTCCAAATGGGGGATTAATAAGTCTGAAAGCAGAGGCTATATCATATTATAATCTGCCTTTTCATTCTGTTGTCCCAGAATTCCATAAGACTTCATATTCTTTAGACAGTCTATCATGTACATTTCTTCTGTATCAAAATATCCACTGGGAAGACATTGCATCCTTTATTTTAGGATAAAGGTAAACAGTGGCATTGTTCAAGAAGGAAGTGGAGATCTGCAATTTTTGAATAGCAATTCTTTCAATGATCAAAACGTCTCTCGCATGAATTCAGAGTCACTCTGCAGTTCACAACTAAACTAACTAAACTGTCTGTTACACTGTGAAGCTTTCACTTCTTGCACTTCTAAAGGCCAGATTGATACATCCTCTCCCCGTCTTGCCGTAGAACTTTGTTAATCCCTCCATCACAGCATTGTTCACCTTGTATTATGGTGGCATGCTTGCCTGTCTCTTCAGTTACATTTTAAATTTACGTAAAATAAGAATTGACTCTTATTTATTTTTATATCTCACTCCAAGGGAGTTTTCACAAATGCCATGAAAGAAAGGAGCAGGATTTGGTAAAAGAGTAATAGAGGTACTTATATAAGACTATACAGAGGACAAGGTCCTTCCACAGAGAAGACATTTAAGCAGATTCCTAAAAAATAAGACAAAGCTAAAAAGATAAAGTCAAACTGAGTAAGTAGAGTCTGGGAAGTATTTTTAGGTTGAGGAAGCAGATCATGGAGTAGACGTAGGTTGAAAAGTAGATAAATGGGTTGTATGAAAATGCAAGGAGGCTGATGTGAATGTTGCTTTGTTTGTTCACAAAGGGAACAAGAGAAAGTTTGGCATGAGAAAAGTTCAGCAGCCTAATCATGCAAGTCTTTGGAACAATGATAAAAAATTTGATTCTAAATATTTATTCAAAGTGCAATAAATTGCAATTGAAGATATCAAGCAAAGGAGTGCAAAAATGTAATTTTCACTTTAAAGAAACCATTCAGGCTGTTAAGTGAGAAAGTATTAGGAATGGTGATATGATTTGGCTGTGTTACCCACCCAAATCTCATCTTGAATTGTAGCTCCCATTATCCCCATATTTTGTGGCAGGGACCCAGTGAGAGGTAATTGAATTATGGGAGCAGGTTTTCCCATGCTGTTCTCGTAATAGTGAGTAAGTCTCGCAAGATCTGATGGTTTTATAAAGGGCAATTCCCCTGCATAAACTCTCTTGCCTGCTGCCACATAAGACATGCCTTTGCTCCTCCTTTGTCTTCCACCATGACTGTGAGGCCTCCCCAGCATGTGTAACTGTGAGCCCATCAAACCTCTTTTTCTTTATAATATAAATTACTCAGTCTTGGGTATTTCTTCTTAGCAGTATGAAAATTTACCAATACAAAGGAACATATTCCTCACAAAGTAGGAGACTAGTTAGCAGGCTCAGGCAGTACCTTCAGCATTGGATGGATGAGTATTCAGGCTAAGAAGGACTTGGAGTGAGGTGGATGGATATGAGATATGCCCTGTAGATACAGTAAGACTTGTAAATCAGGTGACTGGATGTGAGAATCAAGGGAGGGGATATGTTAAGACTGACTCTTGGATCTTGGGCTTGAGCAACTGGGTGATGCCATATCCTAAGATGAGGAAGGCCAGGCAAGGAGCAAAAATGAAGAAATAGATCAATTTTTCATATTGAAATGTCTTAAGTCTGGGATGGAGAGGAAAGGTGAAACATTCACATGTACATGTCTAGAGGTCAGATGGGAGGGTTGCATTAGAGAGTCATTAGAATATGAATGTGATTAAAAACTGTGGAGATAATGGGGTTGTTTAAAGCTAGAATAGAAGAAGTCTTATCTGCAAGACCTGGGGCACTCTAACATTTACAAAGTAGTTAGAGGAAAAGACCAAAAAGTTGAGAGAAACACCAGAGGAGGACAATATTATAGAAGCCAAAAGAAGAGAGGTTTTCAAGTCACAATTTTATTCATTCATTAATTTATACTGTAGCATTAAGCTCTGGGTCTGGTGTAAGAGGTCCCAGGTTCACATCCCAGCTCCACTATTCACCGTTTTTTGCCTCAGTTCATACCCCATAAGATGTCATCAAGATTAAATTAAAACACACCTAAAGTATGTAGGACAATAGTCAATAAATGTTTATTGTCATTTTTACTATTTTTCATTCATTCAGTATAATTTATTGCATAATTTATCCATAAAAGTAGAGTACTGACAACTGGTAAATATCACTAAAGAACGTGACATTTAGATGAGGCATTTGCCTGGGAAAGTTGACACTTTTCTTCTCGGTGGAATTAGGGAAATGAGATGTACAAGGTTAATAGAGACAATTTAGGATGAAAAAAGTAGTAGAAAGAAAAGAAACATATATTTGAAAGAGCCTTAAAGGTAGTGAAGGTTATAAATTCTTCATTATGAGTAAATTACAAAGTGAAAGAAATCTGGTTAGATAGGCATGCACCTGACCATAAAAGAGTTAGTTTGATATGTAAAGACATTAAAATTGGACCTTGAGATCATGGAGAATTGTGGAATAAATTTGAGGAGGAAGAGACTATAGCAAACAAAAGTGGTTAGCTAATACAATAGCCATTGACAGACTGTACTCTCCCCTATTTTCTGCTACCGAGACTGGGAAGACTGATTCTCAGTTTCAAGCATCTATTGCAACCAGAGATATCCATAGGATAAATTTCTGCACTGTGGAATGTAGGTATTACCTGGTACAATGACTGGTTCATTGCCCAATTGCTGTAAAGCAAAGCATGTCGGACAATAACCTCTGCCTAGATTCATACTGGTACTAAGTCATCTGCGTTCTTACATAGGAGCAGACAATTAATGACTCCCATACCTTTGAAGAATGCCAGCAATATTGAAAAGTAAGACAAAACAAATGAAAAAGTAAATAATCATAGATTGAGGAACACAAAATAAATTACAAAAATGTCTTAATAGTGTTGTCAGATTCAAGAAGATACTTGACAAAGCAAGAAGTATGAGTTATGAAAAATGAGCAAATAACATGAACAAGTTTCTTGAAATTGAAATATGATTTTCATTAAAAAATAATCAAAGGAGTAGAAAATAATGTCAAAACGATTTCTCAGATTAAAGATAAAAAAGATAAAGGATCAGAATATTGGCTTATGAAGATATATATGATCTTAGAAACGTTTTCTCTTTTGCCGTCTTCTTTAGGAAACTAAGGATATACTATAGTAGCACTTTGGAAAAGATTAAGAAAGAGGAAGATGTGGAATCCATGAAATAGTGCTTTAGGAGGGCAGTGAGCTGTCCTGTGTATAATAGGAGAATAGCAAACTTAAATAGCAACAAGTTGATATGGGAATATGAAGGTAGAAAGTTCTGGAAGGGAGATTATTTTGGAAACAAGAAGCATTAAAACAGAAATAAAATTATGAATCTTTTAAGAAAAAGTGAGCATATTGTCAAAATGATTGATGGAGAATAAACATTTATGAATCCATTCTAACTTGACTATAATCATATCCCATTTTCAGTGCACAGAGGTTATAATATTGGTTGTGTTTGACTCTGGAGTAAGCACTCTGAGTGATCATCATACTATAAACATCCTTGAATGCTTCTTAACTTTTAGATTCCACTTGCAGATAAATCATATAAAGCCCAAGTATATTTATTGAACACAATGTAAATATTATCAGCCTTATACAGGGATACCTCATTTTATTGTGCTTCACTTTATTGCTCTTGGTAGATATTGTGTTTTTTACAAATTGGAGGTTTGTGTCAAGCCTGTATCAAGCAAGTCTATCAATGCTATCTTTCCAACAATATGTGCTCAATTTTTGTCTTGGCGTCATGTTTTGGACTATTTCAAATGTCAATATGATTATTCATATATTTCAAATTTTGCCATATTATTATATCTGTTATTTTGATCTGTAATCAGTTATCTTTGATGTTACTGCTGTAATTGTTTTGAGGAACCACAACCAGCACGCATATAAGACAGCAAACTTAATCCATAAATGTTGTGTGTTCTGACTGCTCCCCTGATCAGCCATTTACCCATCTCTCTCATTCTTCTTGGGTCTTCCTATTCTCTAGACACAAAAATATTGACATGAGACCAATTAATAATCCTACAATTGCCTGTAAGTGTATAAGTGAAAGGGAGAATCACTCATCTCTTACTTTAAATCAGAAGCTAAAAATGATTAAGTTTAGTGAGGAAGGCATGTTGAAAGCCAAGAGAGGCCAAAAGCTAGGCCTTTTGCACTGAACAGTTAGCCAAGTTGTGAATGCAAAGGAAATGTTCTTGAAGAAAATTAAAAGTGCTACTCCTGTGAACACATGATGATAAGGAAATGAAACAGTCTTACTGCTTGTATGGAGAAACTTTTGGTGGTCTAGATAGATCAAACCAGACACAACATTTCCTTAAGGTAAAGCTAAAGTAGAGCAAAGCCCTGACTCTTTTCAGTTCTATGAAGGCTGAGAGAGGTGAGGAAACTGCAGAAAAAATATTGGAAACTAGCAGAGGTTGGTCCATGAGATTTAAAGAAAGAAGTTGTTTTTATAACATAAAATGCAAGGTGAAGCAGCAAGTTATCCAGAAGATCTAGCCAAGATAATAGATGAAGGTGACTATGCTAAAAAATAGATTTTCCATGTAAACTAAACAGCCTTATATTGGAGAAAATGCCATCTAGGATTTTTACAACTATGGAAGAAAAGTCAGTGTCCAGCTTCAAAACTTCAGAGGTCAGGCTGACTCTCTTGTTAGGGGCTAATGCAACTGGAAACTTTAAGTTGCAGCAAATGCTCATTTAACATTCTGAAAGTCCTAGGGTCCTGAAGAATTACACTGAATTTGCTCTACCTGTTCTCTGTAAGTTGAACAACGAAACTTGGATGGCAGCACATCTATCTATTTACAACATGGTTCACTGAATATTTTAAGCCTACTGTTGAGACCCACTGCTCAGGAAAAAAAAAATGATTTCAAAATATTACTTCTTATTGACAATGCACCTCGTCAGCCAAGAGCTCTGATGGAGATATACAAGGATGTTGTTTTTGTGCCTCTGAACATGCTAGCCATTCTATAGCCCGTGGATTAAGGAGTAATTTCTAATTTCAAGTCTTATTGTTTAAGAAATATATTTTGCAAGGATGCAGCTATCATAGATAGTGTTTCCTCTGATGGATCTGTGCAAATAAAAGTAAACATCTTCTGGAAAAGATTTATCATTCTCAGTGCCATTAAGAACAGTGGTCATTCACTGGAGGAGGTCAAAATATCAACATGAACAAAAGTTTGAAAAAAGTTGATTTCAACACTCATGAATGACTTTGAGGGGCTCAAGACTTCAATGGAGGAAGTAACTGCAGATGTGGTGGAAATAGCCAGGAAACTAGAATTTAAAACGTAGCCTGAAGATGTGAATGAATTACTGCAATCTGAAGATAAAACTTTAACAAATGGAAAGGTGCTTTTTATGAATAAACAAAGAAAGTGGTTTCTGGAGATGGAATCTGCCCCTTGGGATGATGTGAACAGTGTTGAAGTGACAACAAGGGACATAGAATATTGTATAAACTTAATTGATAGAGCAGTGGCAGAGTTTGAGAAGACTGACTCAAATTTGGAAAGAAGTTCTACTGTGGGTGAAATGCCATCAAGCGGCATCACATGCTACAGAGAAATCTTTTGTGAAAAAAAAAGAATCAATTAATGCCAAAAACTTTAGTCTTATTTTAAGAAATTGTCCCAGCCACCCCACCTTTCAGCAACCACAACTCTGATCATTCAGCAGTCAACAACACTGAGGCCAGACCTTCCACCACTAAAAAGATTATGGCTTGCTAAAGGCTTAGGTGATTACTAGCATTTTTCAGCAATAAAGTATTTTTAAATTAAGGTATGCATTAAATTAAGGTTGTTTCTTTAGATATAGTGCTATTACACATTTAATAGACTGTAGTATAGTGTAAATATAACTTTAATATGTACCAGGAAACAAAAAAATGTGTGACTCACTTTATTGCAATACTTATTTCATTGCAATGGTCTGGAACTGAACCTCCAGTATCTCTGAGGTATAACTGTAATGTAAAAGTATAGATGTAGCTGCAGCAATGAAGAGGTTGAAGGTGAGAACAAGAGGTAAAAGGAAAGTTGGCAGAATTAAAGGCTTCGTCTTACAAAAGAAATTCTAAGTAAGTTTAACTGAACAAGAAAGGAAGAATTAACTTACCCTTTAGTAAAAGAAGTGACAAGTAAAAAACTGACAGTAATGTTTATGCTTACATTAGAAGGTCAGAGGGAAAGTAGTGTTGTAATTTGCTAAATCCTAACATAGTATATTAGAAGATAATAGAATATGTATTCATTTTATAAATAAAGGAAATAGTGCTATAATTTTTTTTTCATTGCAATAGAAAAGAACCAAACAATTGAAAATGTGTTTGCCAGCCTTTCCCCACATGCCAGCAGGATTGGGATTGGTGAAACGTTGCTTTTTATTACATGTCATACTAGAATCTGATTTTACTTGTGAGCTTTTACTAGTGGGATAGTTTTTTTTTTTTAAATCTTAAAAATGACTTTTTTTTTTTTTTCCTGTAATGATAAGTGAGTATAAGAGGGAGGATGGATTTTTGATCATTCCCAGATTTTGGCCTCGCTAGGTAGGAGAGAAGCAGGCTTGGAGATGAAAAAGGAAAGAATTAGGGGGGACATTGAGGTAGCAATATTAAGTAGGCCTATAGATAATCAGGTTCTGAGCAGTGGAGAGAAATTTGGGCAGGGGTACATATTTTGGAGTCATCAGCACATAGATGTTAATTGAGGTCATGCAAATGAATGAGATCACTCAGAGGATAAGAGCAAAGGAGACTAAGACTGGAGACTCCTAATTTATGAAGAAAAGAAGAAAGATGAGTCTGTAGGTAGAAGAAAGCAGGAATATAACAAAAATCAGTAGAAGGGGCACATACTCAAAATTTTCCACTTGTAGCTTTTCTTTTTCTTTTCTTTCACTATAATTTGCATGTACATGATTATGCAGTTTCTTACTTTCTGGTTATACCAAGTAAAAACCTCATATTCTGGAGTTGCAAATGATAGTAAATCTATTACACATGGGCATCAAAGAAAAATAAGCATTTGGCAGTCATTTTATTCAGAAAAAGCTAACATTTATTAAACACTTGTTGTGTACCACATGTGTTTCTAAATGCAGTAAACCATTCAATTCTCACCACAATATATGAAAACATTATTATATTATTGACTTAGAGTTGGAGAAACAAAGGCACAAAAATCATGATTACTATAATTCTAAAATCCAGTAAACATCTTTCTTCCCATACTAATGTATTATCTGCATTTTTTCTCAGATCCAGTATCCTAAACCTCATAGTTCATTGAAGTATTAATTTAGTCTGATGACTTCTACTTCTATACCCCTTGAAAAACCTTCTTTACTGTAAACACTGATCCTGGTCATGATGCCAAAATTCAAACTCCAGGTTCCCAGGCAATGATAACCATCCCCTACCTTTCCATTACTCCCATTTCTAACTTCCACTAATTGCCCTCTGCAAACTCCTTAGGGCATCTCATCTCATAGTCTCTGCTATTTATTCTGTCTGTCTGAACCCTCATGGTTTTCCTGCAATGTCTGAACATCATGGGCAATTGGCTTTATGACTCTTTTATTAAACTTTTTTTCCACAATTTGACTTTTCATACCCTCCTTGGATGATCAGATTGCACTCTCCACTTGAGAACTTGTTTTTATATTTACTAATAGTTATCTCTAGGATAGTAAAGTTAATAGTTGACCTAACATTGATTTAAACATCACAGTGAATGGTATTCACCTATGTGATTGTTAATTTTGTGTGTCATCTAGACTGGGCCATGGAATGCCCAGATATCTGCTTAAACAGCGTTACTGGTTTAGTTGCTAAGGATGTATTCAGAAGAGATTAGCATTTGAATCCACAGACTGGGTAAATCTGAGTGCCCTCTCCAATGTGAGTGGACATCAACCAATCCACTGAAGATCTGAATAGAACAAAAAGGCACAAGAAGATGAATTTGCTGTCTGTCTGCCCAACTGTTGAGCTGGGACATCCATCTTCTCATCTTCTCCTGCCCTCAGCATTCCTGGTTCTCAGATCTTCAGACTGTAACTGGCATCTACACCATTAACTTTCTCCTTCTCAGGCCTTTAAACTATACTACGGGTCTCCAGGTTGCAGATGGCAGCTCATGGGACTTCTCAGCCTTCATCATCACTGAGCCAATTCCTTATAATAAATCTTACCTGTTGGCTCTTTTTCTCTGCAGAACCCTATTACATCCAATATACATTAACAAAATTGATATTTTTGCTTTTTCCTCCACATTTCCAGGCTTGAAATATGTATTGCTATTAATTATAACATTAATGGCTTTAACAATTTCACATTTCTTTTCTTTTTCTTTTTCTTTTTTTTGAGACGGAGTCTCACTCTATTGCCCAGGCTAGAGTGTGGTGGTGCGATCTCAGCTCACTGCAAGCTCTGCCTCCTGGGTTCATGCCATTCTCCTGCCTCAGTCTCCTGAGTAGCTGGGACTAAAGGCACCTGTCAGCATGCCCGGCTAATGTTTTTTTTTTTGTATTTTTAGTAGAGACAGGGTTTCACTGTGTCAGCCAGGATGGTCTCGATCTCCTGACCTTGTGATCCACCTGCCTTGGCCTCCCAAAGTGCTGGGATTACAGGTGTGAGCCACCACGCCAGGCCAATTTCACATTTCTTAGTATGAACTCAATTTGACATTTATATACAGCATTGTGAACATTTGCTGCAGCCATTTGAAACTCATGCTGGGTGTTATTTCTGTTACTCCCCTACATTCTTTTTGTATCAGAGCTTACTCATTCTGGAAGTTTATTTATTATCAGTATTAATCTGATACATCCCTTGCCTGCCTGGACATACATTTAGTTCACATTTTTTCAGAAAGTATATGTGTAAGGGTTAGCTTTACACCCTAACTCTTTCCAATATTTTTCTATTGCCCTCACACTTAAATAGCACCTTGAACTCTTAAAGAATTCATAGGAAGCACCCCTCCCACACACACACCCCACTATCAGCACCACCTAGCGTTTAATGATCTAAAGGTATTACTTAGCTCTTTGTAAATAAATGCTTCTAATATTATTTTTTCTTCTGGACGAAGATCTGTCATTCTTCCAATGTCCTAGAAATTTTTTATCTCCAGAATTTGTCACATATTGACATATTTTTTATTAATTTTGCTTATTACTCAGAGGGTTCTCCAAATATTCAGAAAATATTTTTGCCCATTCACAAAAAGCATTTTTCTAGTATATATTCTGTTATTGCTCCCATATTCTTACTTCTAGCCTCTTCTTAGAAATAGCAATGAACTATATGCTTTTTTCTCTATTCTCTGTTGTATCTTTTTATTCACCAAGTTATTTTTTTGTTTTTTTTTTGCACTTTTCCTTTGTATTTAGAGAAAAAATTTAAGGTTTTTCTCCCTTTCTCTGACACACTGATCATACTGTTTTATTTTATTGACCACTTCCAATGCTCATTTTAAGTACCTCTGTTTCTTTGTTCTCTCTGATTAGTTTTCTTTCATGCATTTCTCACTTTTTTCATTTTTCATTTGTCTCTGTTTCCTTTGTGTCCTTCTCTTGCTTTATTTAAGTTATTTTCCTTTATATGTTGTTTTGTATGCACAGCAAGTGATATCTTGAATTTTATTGACAGTACAATGTGTCATTTTCTAAATGTATTTCTGTTTCTTAAAAAAATACTCTTCAAAAACTTGTTATTTTTCATTATTTGTTTTTTGTTTGTTTGTTTTTGAGACGGAGTCTTGCTCTGTTACCCAGGCTGGAGTGCAGTGGCGCCATTCTGGCTCACCGCAACCTCCAATTCCCTGGTTCAAGCAATTCCCTTGCCTCAGCCTCCCGAGTAGCTGGGATTACAGATGCCCACCACCATGCCTGGCTAATTTTTTTGGCTTTTTTAGTAGAGACGGGATTTCACCATGTTGGCTGGACTGGTCTAGAACTTCTGACCTCAGACAATCTGCCCACCTCGGCCTCCCAAAGTGTTGGGATTACAAGTGTGAGCCACTAGGTCCGACCACATTGCTTGTTCTTAAAGGAGGCTGGACCTTTCCAGGTCAGATGTTAGCCCAAATCACTGCGGGTGTTTTTCCTTAGTTCTTCATACATTCATCTGGGTATTATTGGCTTTAGTTAGTTATTTTTGGAAAACTGATGTTCGTAGCTCCGGGACAAATTCCTGGTAGTTTCTAGTCTTTTGTCTAGAGTAAATCTGTGGACCTATGCAAACACACTTCTGATGACCCTACCTAGCTGGAAATTAGTTGAAGATAATCTGAAATTAGTTGTATTCATTCTCTTGCCAGAAAGAGGTTGGATTGTGGATTTCTGAAGGTAGTCTGGATCATTTCAAGGTACTTAGTTTAGAGAAGTTGATAATGCAATTTTAATGTTCCACCAGTTATATTTTTTCCATTAGCTAATTATGTAATTTAATAAACATATATTGAATGAGTATTTTGTGCCATGTAATTCGCTGGGGATATACAAAGAAATTATCAAATTTGCTTCTTGCCATCATGAAGCCTACATTTTTCAGAGTGGTACAATAATAATCAAGTACTTACATATCATATCATTCCATTTTATTTCATCATTGGCCTTAGCAGTACCTAAGACCAATGATGATATTTTCTAATTTATTTCTTATGTATTGTCTCTCTCTTCCCAAGAGATAATGTTCCATGAAAGCCTGTTTTTATTGTTGTTGTTACTAGATTGCTTTCTGCATGTCCAGTGTTTGGAACAGAGTCAGAACTTCATACATGTTTGTTGAATAAATGAACTTAAAAAATATCTGGAATAATTACAGATTTATGTTAGTGCTTGAAGGAAGCAAATAGGCTGTTATGATGAAAATAAATTTTATATAAGAATAGCTTAGAAACCTCTTTATGTTGAAATGGCATACAAGTCTTAAAACCTTAAAAAATAAAATTGGGATCACAAGGGAGAGAAAGGAAGGAAGGAGGAAGAGAGGGAGATAGGAACGAAAGGAGAAAGAAAAAACTGAGGTGTCGAAGGTGACATTAGAGAACTTAAAACTTTTCTCAGTGGTTTGAGAAATCACTGATGAACATTAAGCATGGGTGTTAAAGGACCCTGAGTGTTAGAAACAAACAGGCTTCTTGTACATCCAGTATCACACTAACCAT
The DNA here is from genome assembly GCF_009764315.1 of Trachypithecus francoisi. NCBI lineage: Eukaryota > Metazoa > Chordata > Mammalia > Primates > Cercopithecidae > Trachypithecus > Trachypithecus francoisi. Next base: position 14,949,840 of record NW_022681458.1, read on the forward strand.
TTATCTCATTTAATGTAGTGGGAACTTTGTTAAGTCCCCTAAAACTGAGATTTCCAATCCATTTAAGCAGGTTATACTAGGGGTGCATGTGTGTGTGTGTGTGAGTGAGAGAGAGAGAGAGAGAGAGAGATTTAACAGAAAACCATTGCTCATGAAGCACTTGAGGATTCTATATGGTACCAGTAAAGAGCATTTGCCGACACACAAGTGCCCAAAGAGATCACTTCTTTAGATAGCCATGAATTAATTGACTTAAAATCATGATAATCATGTTACAGTGAATATACTGAGTACATTAGTAGGGAGAATGATCACCTATTCTGTATCTGTAGTCCCAATATTGCATCCAATGTTTATAGTTGTCTTTCCTGCCTTCACTTTATAGTGTTTTCCACAAATTTCCTGAAGGTTGGAGCTGTTGTGAAGAAAAGCTGGTAATACATACAATGTGAACATCAGTGACAGAGCAGGATTTAAAGTCTCTTTCATGAATTCCAGGATTAGATTCTTCTGGCAAGTAGTCTTGGGAGACGTTCTCAGCTTGACATCATTACATGACACTATGGAAGAAAATAAAGACATACAAGTGCCACTGAACCACCATTTTCAATTTATTTTATCATTGGAATTTGTATTTGTAATTTTTTAGCCTACTTTTTGAATGATTCCCCATGGAAACAAAAGAATTGAGATTCATATATAAGAAGCCTGTTTAAGTGAGATATTTGAAATAAGCTAATTTCTAAACGTTTACTCTAATATTGACTTTAGATTTTCTGGAAGCAGAGGCAAAGATTAAAAAATTGGATTTTGTGATTTGCTTTTCCTTATTTTTTTCTAAGTCAAATGTTTATTTTATGGTTTTATATGGGGCAAAGAGAAACAGAATAAGGAAGCTCATGCTCTGGTTTCTCGAGAAGAAAATGTTGCTCAAGTATATGATTCTAATATCAACTATCAGCAAAGGCAGAGGGTACAACCGTGAATCATTTTAAAATATAGTATTTTTACCATCTTTATTTTCTTCAATCAGACATGTATTCATGCCTTTGATAGGCCAGGCATATGATAGTTTTCAGAGATACAAAGTGAATTAATATATGATCTATGTTATTTGATAAATATTTATAAAGAGCCTAAACATTCAGTAAAATGTTAAAACAGAGTCTAGAGTCTGGTGAAGGTCCTTATGGGTTCTTCAATAAATTTGAGGGTTAGATTTGTCTTCGTTTAACTATTTCAAGCAGTTAGAAAAGATCTTCATCTTAACCATTCTCAGAGATCTTTAGTTATTTATGTAGAGTCAAGTTTCTGTTACCATATTCCTTCTATCTTAAAAATTTATTTAGCATTTCTTTTAATGCAAGTCTGCTAGTAATAATACTCCCTTTTTTTGTCTTTAAAAGTCTTTATTTCACCTCTGATTTTGAAAGATGTTTTTGGATATACTCACACTATTTATCTTGAAATGTATCGTCTGATAGTATTAGCCATTCCAGCCTTACGTTTTCTGTTTGCATGAAATACCACTTTCCTTTCGCTTTACTTTAGCCTGTATTTTACCCATATTTTTAGATTTGTATTTTTTATTTATACATGATATTTATACGTATTCATGAGGTACATATGAAATATAGTTATATGCATAGAATGTGTAATGATCAAGTTAGGGTATTTACGATATTCATCACCTCGAGTATTAATTCTTTCTTTGTGTTAGGAGTATTTCAAATCTTCTAGCTATTTTGAAATATAAAATACATTGTTGTTAACTATGGTCACACTACTCTATTTACTACTACGTAATAGTAGTAGTGGAAATACACAATACATTCTTGTTAACTATAACCACACTACTTTATCAAGTACTCTGCTACTGAATACTAACACTTATTTGTTCTATCTAACTGCATGTGTGTACCTATTAACCACCCTCTCTTTACCCCTCTCGCTAACACGTCCTTCCCAGCCTCTAGTATCTATCATTCGACTCTCTGCTTCCATGATATCAATCTTTTTTAGTTCCCACATATGAGTGAGAACATGCAATATTTATCTTTCTGTGCCTGGTTTACTTCACTTAATATAATGACCTCCAGTTCCATCCATGTTGCTGCAAACAACATAATTATTTTTTTAGTGGACAAATAGTGTGTATGTGCGTTTTATATATATATATATAATAAATTTATATATAAATTATATATATAATTTTCTTTAACAATGTATCCATTGATGAACACTTACGGTGATTCCATATCTTTACTAATGTGACTAGTGCTGTATGTTTACATCAATGGGGTTCAGGTATCCTTTTGATATACTGATTTCCTTTCTTTTGGATAAATACCCTGTAGTAGGATTACTAGATCATATGGTAGCTCTGTGTTTAGCTTGTTGAAAAATATCCATACTGTTTTTCGCAAAGGCTGTACTAATTTACATTCCCACAAACAGCATATAAGAGTACCATTTTCTCCATATCCTCACCAGCATCTGTTGTCTTTCATCTTTTTAATTATAGCCATTCTAACTGTGCTAAGATCATATCTCATTGTGGTTTTGATTTGCATTTTCCTGATGATTAGTGATGCTGAACACTTTCTCATATACCTTTTGGCTCTTTGTATGTTTTCTTTTATGAAATTTCTATTCATGTGCTTTCTCCATATTTTAATGGGATTATTTATTGGTGTTTTTGTTACTGTCAGGTTGAGTTCCTTGTATATTCTGGATATTTCGTCCTTTGTCGGATGAGCAGTTTGGATATATTTTTTCCCATTCAACAGGTTGTCTTTTCACTCTGTTGATGGTTTCTTTTTCAGTGCAGAAGCTTTTGAGTTTAATATAGTCTGATTTGTCAATATCTGATTTTGATTGCTGTGGTTTTGAAGTTTTAGGGTGAAATCTTCGCCCAGACCAATGTCCTGAAGTGTTCTCCTATGTTTTCTTCTAGTAGTTTTATAGTTTCAGGTCTTATATTGAAGTCTTTAATCTACCTTGAGTTAATTTTTGTATATGTTGACAGATAGAGGTCCAGCTTTATTCTTCAAGTTTTTTCCTCTCTGTGCCTCTAATTGGAAAATGCATAGTTTACTAACTTTTAATGTCTTCTTCATTCTGCTCATTAGTCCGTATTTTATATATGTGTATATACATACATTTATGTTTAAAGTGTGCATATTACATTTTTCACTTTTAGAGTTTCTTTTTCTTTTTTTTTTTTTTTTATTATACTTTAAGTTCTAGGGTACATGTGCATGACGTTTATATCATGTATAACTCCCCAATGCAATCCCTCCCTCCTCCCCCCTCCCCATGATAGGCCCCAGTGTGTGATGTTCCCCTTCCCGAGTCCAAGTGATCTCATTGTTCAGTTCCCACCTATGAGTGAGAACATGCGGTGTTTGGTTTTCTCTTCTTGTGATAGTTTGCTAAGAATGATGGTTTCCAGCTGCATCCATGTCCCTACAAAGGACGCAAACTCATCCTTTTTGATGGCTGCATAGTATTCCATGGTGTATATGTGCCACATTTTCTTAATCCAGTCTGTCACAGATGGACATTTGGGTTGATTCCAAGTCTTTGCTATTGTGAATAGTGCCGCAATAAACAAACGTGTGCATGTGTCTTTGTAGTAGAGTAATTTATAATCCTTTGGGTATATACCCAGTAGTGGGATGGCTGGGTCATATGGTACATCTAGTTCTAGATCCTTGAGGAATCGCCATACTGTTTTCCATAATGGTTGAACTAGTTTACAGTCCCACCAACAGTGTAAAAGTGTTCCTATTTCTCCACATCCTCTCCAACACCTGTTGTTTCCTGACTTCTTAATGATTGCCATTCTAACTGGTGTGAGATGGTATCTCATTGTGGTTTTGATTTGCATTTCTCTGATGGCCAGTGATGATGAGCATTTTTTCATGTGTCTGTTGGCTGTATGGATGTCTTCTTTTGAGAAATGTCTGTTCATATCCTTTGCCCACTTTTTGATGGGGTTGTTTGCTTTTTCTTGTAAATTTGTTTGAGTTCTTTGTAGATTCTGGATATTAGCCCTTTGTCAGATGAGTAGGTTGCAAAAATTTTTTCCCATTCTGTAGGTTGCCTGTTCACTCTGATGGTAGTTTCTTTGGCTGTGCAAAAGCTCTTTAGTTTAATTAGATCCCATGTGTCAATTTTTGCTTTTGCTGCCGTTGCTTTTGGTGTTTTAGACATGAAGTCCTTGCCCATGCCTATGTCCTGAATGGTACTACCTAGATTTTCTTCTAGGGTTTTTATGGTATTAGGTCTAACATTTAAGTCTCTAATCCATCTTGAATTAATTTTCGTATAAGGGGTAAGGAAAGGATCCAGTTTCAGCTTTCTACTTATGGCTAGCCATTTTCCCAGCACCATTTATTAAATAGGGAATCCTTTCCCCATTTCTTGTTTTTCTCAGGTTTGTCAAAGATCAGATGGCTGTAGATGTGTGGTATTATTTCTGAGGACTCTGTTCTGTTCCATTGGTCTATATCTCTGTTGTGGTACCAGTACCATGCTGTTTTGGTTACTGTAGCCTTGTAGTATAGTTTGAAGTCAGGTAGCGTGACGCCTCCAGCTTTGTCCTTTTGACTTAGGATTGTCTTGGCAATGCGGGCTCTTTTTTGGTTCCATATGAACTTTAAAGCCGTTTTTTCCAATTCTGTGAAGAAAGTCATTGGTAGCTTGATGGGGATGGCATTGAATCTATAAATCACCTTGGGCAGTATGGCCATTTTCACGATATTGATTCTTCCTATCCATGAGCATGGTATGTTCTTCCATTTGTTTGTGTCCTCTTTGATTTCACTGAGCAGTGGTTTGTAGTTCTCCTTGAAGAGGTCCTTTACATCCCTTGTAAGCTGGATTCCTAGGTATTTGATTCTCTTTGAAGCAATTGTGAATGGAAGTTCATTCCTGATTTGGCTCTCTGCTTCTCTGTTACTGGTGTATAAGAATGCTTGTGATTTTTGCACATTAATTTTGTATCCTGAGACTTTGCTGAAGTTGCTTATCAGCTTAAGCAGATTTTGGGCTGAGACGATGGGGTTTTCTAAATATACAATCATGTCATCTGCAAACAGGGACAATTTGACTTCTTCTTTTCCTAACTGGATACCCTTGATTTCTTTCTCTTGCCTGATTGCCCTAGCCAGAACTTCCAACACTATGTTGAATAGGAGTGGTGAGAGAGGGCATCCCTGTCTTGTGCCAGTTTTCAAAGGGAATTTTTCCAGTTTTTGCCCATTCAGTATGATATTAGCTGTGGGTTTGTCATAAATAGCTCTTATTATTTTGAGGTACGTTCCATCAATACCAAATTTATTGAGCGTTTTTAGCATAAAGGGCTGTTGAATTTTGTCAAAAGCCTTTTCTGCATCTATTGAGATAATCATGTGGTTCTTGTCTTTGGTTCTGTTTATATGCTGGATTACGTTTATTGATTTGCGAATGTTGAACCAGCCTTGCATCCCAGGGATGAAGCCCACTTGATCATGGTGGATAAGCTTTTTGATGTGCTGCTGAATCCGGTTTGCCAGTATTTTATTGAGGATTTTTGCATCGATGTTCATCAGGGATATTGGTCTAAAATTCTCTCTTTTTGTTGTGTCTCTGCCAGGCTTTGGTATCAGGATGATGTTGGCCTCATAAAAAGAGTTAGGGAGGATTCCCTCTTTTTCTATTGATTGAAATAGTTTCAGAAGGAATGGTACCAGCTCCACCTTGTACCTCTGGTAGAATTCAGCTGTGAATCCATCTGGTCCTGGACTTTTTTTGGTGGGTAGGCTATTAATTGTTGCCTCAATTTCAGAGCCTGCTATTGGTCTATTCAGGGATTCAACTTCTTCCTGGTTTAGTCTTGGGAGAGTGTAAGTGTCCAGGAAATTATCCATTTCTTCTAGATTTTCTAGTTGATTTGCGTAGAGGTGTTTATAGTATTCTCTGATGGTAGTTTGTATTTCTGTGGGGTCGGTGGTGATATCCCCTTTATCATTTTTTATTGCGTCTATTTGATTCCTCTCTCTTTTCTTCTTTATTAGTCTAGCTAGCGGTCTGTCAATTTTGTTGATCTTTTCAAAAAACCAACTCCTGGATTCATTGATTTTTTGGAGGGTTTTTTGTGTCTCTATCTCCTTCAGTTCTGCTCTGATCTTAGTTATTTCTTGCCTTCTGCTAGCTTTTGAATGTGTTTGCTCTTGCCTCTCTAGTTCTTTTAATTGTGATGTTAGAGTGTCAATTTTAGATCTCTCCTGCTTTCTCTTGTGGGCATTTAGTGCTATAAATTTCCCTCTACACACTGCTTTAAATGTGTCCCAGAGATTCTGGTATGTTGTATCTTTGTTCTCATTGGTTTCAAAGAACATCTTTATTTCTGCTTTCATTTCGTTATGTACCCAGTAGTCATTCAGGAGCAGGTTGTTCAGTTTCCATGTAGTTGAGCGGTTTGGATTGAGTTTCTTAGTCCTGAGTTCTAGTTTGATTGCACTGTGGTCTGAGAGACAGTTTGTTATAATTTCTGTTCTTGTACATTTGCTGAGGAGTGCTTTACTTCCAATTATGTGGTCAATTTTGGAATAAGTGCGATGTGGTGCTGAGAAGAATGTATATTCTGTTGATTTGGGGTGGAGAGTTCTATAGATGTCTATTAGGTCCGCTTGGTGCAGAGATGAGTTCAATTCCTGGATATCCTTGTTAACTTTCTGTCTCGTTGATCTGTCTAATGTTGACAGTGGAGTGTTGAAGTCTCCCATTATTATTGTATGGGAGTCTAAGTCTCTTTGTAGGTCTCTAAGGACTTGCTTTATGAATCTGGGTGCTCCTGTATTGGGTGCATATATATTTAGGAGAGTTAGCTCTTCCTGTTGAATTGATCCCTTTACCATGATGTAATGGCCTTCTTTGTCTCTTTTGATCTTTGATGGTTTAAAGTCTGTTTTATCAGAGACTAGGATTGCAACCCCTGCTTTTTTTTGTTCTCCATTTGCTTGGTAGATCTTCTTCCATCCCTTTATTTTGAGCCTATGTATGTCTCTGCATGTGAGATGGGTCTCCTGAATACAGCAGACTGATGGGTCTTGACTCTTGATCCAGTTTGCCAGTCTGTGTCTTTTAATTGGAGCATTTAGTCCATTGACATTTAAGGTTAATATTGTTATGTGTGAACTTGATCCTGTCATTATGATATTAACTGGTTATTTTGCTCGTTCGTTGATGCAGTTTCTTCCTAGCCTCGATGGTCTTTACATTTTGGCATGTTTTTGCAATGGCTGGTACCGCTTGTTCCTTTCCATGTTTAGGGCTTCCTTCAGGGTCTCTTGTAAGGCAGGCCTGGTGGTGACAAAATCTCTAAGCATTTGCTTATCTGTAAAGGATTTTATTTCTCCTTCACTGATGAAGCTTAGTTTGGCTGGATATGAAATTCTGGGTTGAAAATTCTTTTCTTTAAGAACGTTGAATATTGGCCCCCACTCTCTTCTGGCTTGTAGAGTTTCTGCCGAGAGGTCTGCTGTTATTCTGATGGGCTTCCCTTTGTGGGTAACCCGACCTTTCTCTCTGGCTGCCCTTAAGATTTTTTCCTTCATTTCAACTTTGGTGAATCTGGCAATTATGTGTCTTGGAGTTGCTCTTCTGGAGGAGTATCTTTGTGGCGTTCTCTGTATTTCCTGAATTTGAATGTTGGCCTGCCCTACTAGGTTGGGGAAGTTCTCCTGGATGATATCCTGAAGAGTGTTTTCCAACTTGGTTCCATTTTCCCCTCACTTTCAGGCACCCCAATCAGACGTAGATTTGGTCTTTTTACATAATCCCATACTTCTTGCAGGCTTTGTTCATTTCTTTTTCTTCTTTTTTCTTTTGGTTTCTCTTCTCGCTTCATTTCATTCATTTGATCCTCAATCGCTGATACTCTTTCTTCCAGTTGATCGAGTCGGTTACTGAAGCTTGTGCATTTGTCACGTATTTCTCGTGTCATGGTTTTCATCTCTGTCATTTCGTTTATGATCTTCTCTGCATTAATTAATCTAGCTGTCAATTCTTCCACTTTTTTTCAAGATTTTTAGTTTCTTTGCGCTGGGTACGTAATTCCTCCTTTAGCTCTGAGGGTTTGATGGACTGAAGCCTTCTTCTCTCATCTCGTCAAAGTCATTCTCTGACCAGCTTTGATCCGTTGCTGGCGATGGGCTGCGCTCCTTTGCAGGGGGAGATGCGCTCTTATTTTTTGAATTTCCAGCTTTTCTGCCCTGCTTCTTCCCCATCTTTGTGGTTTTATCTGTCTCTGGACTTTGATGATGGTGACGTACGGATGGGGTTTTGGTATAGGTGTCCTTCCTGTTTGATAGTTTTCCGTCTGACAGTCAGAAGGACTGTCTGTTGGTCTGTTGGAGATTGCTTGAGGTCCACTCCAGACCCTGTTTGCCTGGGTATCAGCAGCAGAGGTTGCCGAAGATAGAATATTGCTGAACAGCGAGTGTACCTGTCTGATTCTTTCTTTGGAAGTTTCCTCTCAGGGGTGACGCCACCCTGTGAGGTGTGGGGTGTCAGACTGCCCCTAGTGGGGGATGTCTCCCAGCTAGGCTACTCAGGGGTCAGGGACCCACCTGAGCAGGCAGTCTGTCCGTTCTCGGATCTCAACCTCCGCGTTAGGAGATCCACGGCTCTCCCCAAAGCTGTCAGACAGAGTGTTCGCGTCTGCACCGCCCCCGCTCTTTCCCCTAATGGGCTGCAGCTGTGCGCTGTCCGCAGAGGTAGAGTCTACAGAGACAGGCAGGCTTCCTTGAGCTGCTGTGAGCTCCACCCAGTTCGAGCTTCCCAGCGGCTTTGTTTACCTACTTAAGCCTCAGCAATGGCGGGCGCCCCTCCCCCAGCCTCGCTGCTGCCTTGCGGATAGATCGCCGCAGACGGCTGTGTTAGCAGTGAGGGAGGCTCCGTGGGCGTGGGACCCTCCCGGCCAGGTGTGGGATATATTCTCCTGGTGTGCCTGTTTCCTTAAAGCGCAGTATTGGGGTGGGAGTTACCCGATTTTCCAGGTGTTGTGTGTCTCAGTTCCCCTGGCTAGGAAAAGGGATTCCTTTCCCCCTTGCGCTTCCAGGTGAGGCGATGCCTCGCCCTGCTTCAGCTCACGCTGGTCAGGCTGCAGCAGCTGACCAGCACCGATTGTCCGGCACTCCCTAGCGAGATGACCCCAGTACCTCAGTTGAAAACGCAGAAATCACCGGTCTTCTGTGTCGCTCGCGCTGGGAGTTGGAGACTGGAGCTGCTCCTATTCGGCCATCTTGCTCCGCCCGGGTAGAGTTTCTTTTTCTTACTTTATTATACTTGTTGGTACCACAAGTACAATATTAAACAGAATTATGATAGCACCACACTTGCTTTATTGCTGACCTTATAGGGAAAACTTCCAAAATTTTATCATTACATGATGTTTTTATTAGATAAAAGAAGGTTTTTTTAATCTAATTTTCTAAGGATCTTTATATGAATAGGGGATATTACTTATCAAATGATTTTTCTGAACTTATTGAGAAATCGTGTTTTTGTTTGAGGTAATTGTAGGTTCTGTGGCAGTTATAAGAAATAACCAAGAGATTCCATTTCTTTTTTACCCAGTTTCCTCTAATGATAACATCTTGCAGAACTATAGTACAATATCACAACCAGTATATTGATATTAATACAGTCAAGATACAGGACATTTCCATTGCCACAACAATCATCCCTGTATAGCCACAGTGTCTTTCATTCCACCACCACACTCTGTGTAACCTCTGGCAATTTCTAATCTTTCTGCTGCTTTTACAATGTTGGCAATTCAAGAATGCTGGATAAATGGAATCTTACGGTATGTAAACTTTGGGAATTGGCTTTATTTTGATTTTTTTTTTTTTTTGGCTTTGGGAATATGACTTTTCCACAATCCTCTGGAGATTCATGTATCTTGTTATATTTACTAATGGTTTGTTATTTTATATTCCTGAGTTGTAGCTCAGGGTATGGATGTACCATAGTTTATTCACTCATTGAAGGAAATTGGATTGTTTCCTATCTGGATCTATTATAAAGGTGCTATAAACATTTGTGTACATGTTTTTGTATAAAATAAGTTTTTATTTTTCAGGGATAAATTATGGTGTGTAATTAATGAGTTTTTGATTTGTCAAATGATTTTTCTGCGTCAACTGATATGAACATGTGATTTATTTCTTTAGCCTGTTAATACGATGTTGTGTATTAATTATTCTTTGAATATTGAGCAAACCTTGCATATTTGGAATAAACCATCTATGTATTGAGATGTTATCATTTAAATAATTTATTCTGTTATTGTAGTGGATTATATTCCAGTCTTGAATAAACTCAATGTGATTATAAGAGGATATCCCTTTTCTATACTGTTAGGCTTATTTTGTTAATATTGTTAATATTTAATTTAGGAATATTACATCTATACTTTTGAGTAAAATTGTCCTACAATTTTCCTGGTTAAAAATTCTTTTGATGTCAGATATGTTATAAAGTTCATGCTGATCTTATAAAATGGGCTGGAAACTATTCCTCCTATTTCTAGTCTCTGGGAGAATTTGCATGTGGTTGTCGTTATTTCTTTCATATATGTTTGGCAGAATTCACTGGTGAATTCTTTTTAGTCTTGGTATTTTGTGTTTTTCTAGGAATTTGTCCTTATTTTCTAGATTTTAATTTTTATTGCTTTGAAGTTAATCATGATAGGTTCATATTATATTGTTTGATGTCTATGGTATTAGTAATGTAACTCTTTTCAGTACTGGCTATTTAAGCTATCTCTCTGAAATTTTCTCTCTCTCTCCCCATCTCTGTCTCTCCTCACCCCACCACTTCTCCCTCTTTGTTGATCAACATTATAAGGGAATTATCCATTTTATTAATCTTTTTCATATGCTAACTTTTTTGGGCTGATGATATTGTCTACTTGTTTTCTGTTTTATTATTTTCTCTTTATTAAATTTTCCTTCTACTTTGTTGAGTTTAACTTGATGTTATTATAACCTCTTGAGAGGGATTCTTAGATCATTGTTTTCTGCCTTTCCTTTTATATATTAAATGAATTTAAGGCTAAAATTTCTCAGTAAGCAGCATCTCCCTTGCTCAGATATATAATACTTTTATTCATATTCAGCTAAATATATTTTAAATTTTTATTAGAATTTATTTTCTGAAGTATATTTCTCTAGAAATATGTTCCTTAGTTTCCAAACATATGAGGATTTCAAAGTTAATTTTGTTTTAATTGAATTCTAGATTAATTTCACTGTGATTTAGAAATGTACTATTCATTATTTAAATTCTATGACATGTTGAGATCTTATTTCTAGCAAATAATAAATTTTGTTAAATATCTTATGGTCACTTAAAAAACCTATTTTCTGTAGTTATTAGGTGAAGTATGTTCATTAGAATGCATCTGTAACTCTGTAGTCTGGATCATCTATATGCTTACTTTTTAATCTGCTTGTTCTATAGATTACTAAAAAGAGGCTTAATAAAATCTTCCAAACTTAAAAGTTTGATGGTTTTTCCTTACAGTATTGTCAACTTTTTCTATATGTATTTTAGCCTAGGTAATATGTCCACATACATTTAAAATTGTCATGATTTTTTGTTGGCTTGACCTTTTATTATTATAAAATATCCCTCTATTTCTACTAATTCGTCTTTCCTTAAAGGGTTTGATATTAATTTAGCAACTTTTTTTTCTTTTTTACTGTTTACCTCGTATCCACACCTGGTATCTATGATTTTAATTTTATCATTTTAATCTTTACATTCAACTTGTGCTCCTTGTAAACAACATATAGGCTAATTTAAAATTTCATTTTTACAATACTTTAGATAATTTAGTTTGTTTACATTAAATGTAATTATTTCAATATTTAAATTTAAATCCATAATATTGCTATTTGCTTTATATTTGTTCTGCCTATACCATGTTACTTTTTCATTTTTCTTATTTACAACTCATTAAATATCTTATTCTTCTAATTTGTTATTTGTTAACTAGCCATTAGTGTAGATAAAATATAAATATAAATACAGTAAATCTACTTTTACTCTTTCTTTGTCAGTGAATTTACTTTAGAAAACTAACTTGACTTAGGCTCCTGAAAGCGAATCCTGCATTGATAGTTGTTTTCTTTTGTTCACTATTTCTACACAAAGAAGTCAAATATTAGATTGTTTCAGTTGTTTTTATGAAGGTATTAATATTTCTATTTTTTACCTACTTTTAAGATTTCCTCTCTCCACCCTTATTATTCTACTATTTTATTATGATGTATATAGGAGGTTTATTACATATTTTTAAATCTCATTAGAGAAGAAGATTATTTCTAATCATTTTAATATCTCTTCTCAAGTTTGAAGAATTTTCCACCATTATCTTTTCAGTTATTAGTCCTAACCCATCCTCATTCTCTTCTCTTTTTCTTAGGCTCCCACTACACAGATAGCAATTTTATAGACAGATTGCAGTAAAGTTGATCACATCTAAGACCTTTTTAGTTCCACCCAGTATGACTCTGGCCTTCACCATGTGGCTTGCTAAGCCAATGGCATGTTAACAATGTTTATACAAGCAGAGGCTTGAAGAAGTATTTGTGACCATTCAATTTCAATATTTATGCCAGGGTAACTGGCAGCAGACTACCCCTTATGTTTTTAACAACCCCAAAACCCACCAAATATACAAAGAAAAACTTTCAGTATTGGAAGACAGGTTCCACAAGTCTTTGATCCATGAAAGAGGAGAGATTAGGAAAATTCTCTGGCTCTCTGCCTTGGGACAGTATTCCAACTGAAGAACGGATTTCTGGAGATTGAGGTGACTCTGACCATCCTAATGAGTGAGAAGATAGATATCAGAGTTTGAGGCAACTGATGCAGCTGGAATCTGTAGGACAGGACCTGAGACAAAAGGGATACTGAATCAGGGTTATCTCAAAGGTCTACAGGTGGCTTCCCCATGAGTCCTGGACTGAAAGCTAGGTTTTACATGGAAGGAGTAATACAATGCCTGACTTACCAGATACCTGTTCTACAGGGTTGAGAATGGAAAATTGATATTAGCAGTCAGTTAGTGATGTGGAACATGTAGATGCTGGCTAGCCAAAGTATATTTTTTAAAACAAATTATCCCTTATTAACACCCTGGAGATACTAGAAAGGCTATTCTTTAGGAGTAAGGACAATGACCTATAGTAAGCTCTTCTTTTAGCCTCATCCTAATAAACTTTAAAATTAAGTCTGAATTAGAGAAGACAGAGTTGTAGATTGAGTCTGTCAATGAGAGGATGTCAGAAATTTTGGGGGGATTTTTGTGGATCCATTCTTACAAAACATAAAAATAAAGGCTACAGGAGTGTAAGTTTTTTTTTTTTTTTTTAACCAATAACTCAATTACCTATTAGAACAAAATGAATAACAATTTTAAGGGAATATTTGAAGGAAAATCTAGAACATCTACAGTATATCTTTTACTATGTCCAGTGCACAGTTGATATTTACTATCCATGCAAAGAAACAGAAAAATATAATTAATAGTCAAAGGGAAAATCAATAGAAGCAGACCTTGATGTGGCCCAGGTGTTGGATTTGGCAAGATGTTTGATTTAGCAAGCAAGACTTTAAAGCTACCAATATCAATATTTTAAATAATCCAATAATGCCCAAATAATCTAAGGAAAATATAATCGTAATAGAGAAATAACAAGTAATGTGTGCAAAACAATTAGTTATATGAAAGCACCTTAAAAGCATGATAACTGAAATTATATTTTTTCTTTACAGCCGCAGAGGCATATTAAAGATAGTAGAAGAAATTGTTAGTAAACGTGATAAGCAATCTATGGAAATAACTTAATCTGAATAAAAAGGGGAAAAAAAAGGAAAAGTGAAGCGAGCCGTCAGTGACCTATAGGAAAGTATCAAGCAATTTAACATTAGTAAAATTAGAATCTCAGAAGAAAAAAGAGAGAAAAGGAAATAGAAAAACTCTATAAAAAATAATGGCTCAAACATAGTTTATTTATACTAATAGTAATAATGACAATAGACAATGATACACATATTAAAGATTCTCAGCTAGTCCCAAATACAATACATATGAGAAAAATCACCTCTATGCACATGGCAGTGAAAATGCTTTAAACAAATCACAAAGGTAAGATCTTATAAGAAAGCAAGGGAATGAAAGGTCAATCATATATACGGAAACTCTAATGATGATTAACACTGATATTTCCTTGGGGTCGAGGTGGTGGGGGAAAAGCAGCAATAAGGACAACAGAACAATTTAAATAAAGAAGGGGGGAAAGTTAACTCAGAATTTAGTATCCAGGAAAAATAAACTTCAAATGTTATTTAAGGTAAAATATTGTCAGACAGATAAAAGACAAATGAATTTTTTTACCAGTATACCTTCACTTCAAGTAACCCTAAAAGATGTTGTTCAGGTTAAAGAAAATAATACCAGATGGAATCTTAGAGCATTGGAAATGATAAGTAAAGAGGTAAATGTAAAACACTATTTTGATTTATTTTAATTAATTAATTAATTAATTATTGAGATGGAGTCTTGCTCTATTACCCAGGCTGGGTAATATCTATTATCTCAGCCCATTGCAACCTCCACCTCCCGAGTGCAAGCAATTCTCATACTTCAGCCTCCCGAGTATCTGGGATTACAGGCGTGCACTACCATGTCCGACTAATTTTTGTATTTTTAGTAGAGATGGGGTTTAACTCCATGTTGCACAGGCTGGTCTTGAACTCTGACTCAGGTGATCTGCCCACTTCAGCTTCCCGAAGTGCTGGGATTAAAGGCATGAGACATCACGCCCAACCTAAAACACTATTTCTGTCGGAAAAAAAAGAATTTTTGTAACTGTCTCAGACTAATTTAAGTAAAAATAACAATATGGTGAGGTAGAGCTTATAAATACAGCATATGATTAAGAGAACACAAAACTGTAATCCCAGAACTTGGGAGGTCAAGGCAGGAGGATCACTTGAGGCCCAGAGTTTGAGACCAGCCTGGTGATGTGGCATGTGCCTGTAGCCCCAGCTGCTCAGGAGACTGAGGCAGAAAGATTGCTTGAGACTGGGCTGGAAGCTGCAGTGAGCTGTGGTTCCACCACTGCACTCCATCCTGAATGACAGAGCAAGACATTCTCTTTCTCTCTTAAAAAAAAATAATAATAAAGATAATATAAGAAAAAGAAAATAGGACAAAAGATAGAAGTGTGGGTAAACAGAATTATGACATTATTAGGTTATCACTTCTAGAAAGCATGATGTGTGAAATTTCAGGTATGAAATCAGAGGAAGTATCAAATAGGAATTGCAAAGAGTCAGGTATGAAATGTAAAATAATACAATATTGACACTAATGAGATGTTGTTACAAATATATTTATTTACAAATGCATATTATTCACTTCAGAGCATATACTGAAAATATTTTAAAAGGTGTAGCTAAATTTCTGGTAGTGTGGAAATAAAATAAAACACTAAAATATTATCAATTAATGCAAGAAAGACAACAAAGAGCCATAACACAAAATAATAACAAGAGTAGAAGAGACCAGTGGAAAACTAGGTACAAGATATTTTCCTTAAATTAGAAGGTGTCAATACCTAATTAAATATAAGTGGATTACTTATTCTCATTAAAAGGAACAGATTATTAGAATGTTCAAAAATGCACAACCTACTACATGAGTTGGAAGCATACAGTCTGTAATAATAAAGCTCATAAAGCCATATTGGTATCAGAAAAATGACTATAATGCAAAGAGTATTATGAGTCTAAAAAAGAAACATTTTATAAAAATGAAAGAGGCAATTTATCAGGAAAACATAACAATCCAAAATATGTAGGCATCAAATAGCAGAGATTCAAAACTCAAGAAGCAAAAGAATGACAAAACTAAGGAAAAAATACATACATATAAAATAAAAGCAGGAAATTTTAACATCTCATTCTGGTAATCAATAAAACAAGTAGTCCAAAAATTAATAAGCATATAATATACCTAACCAGTCAACCAAATTGACATTAAAAGCATTTTCAAAATGCTACATAAATCAAAAGCAAAGTACACAATATTTTCAAGTACACATGAAACATTTTTGAAAATGAAAGTTACATTGGACCACAAAGTGAGTATAAATAAATTTTAAAAGATTGAAGCATTTTGTAGAATATTATCATAAGACAACACACTTAACTTGAAATCAATAAAATTTCAGTATTCAGGGGATGCCCAATGATATAAGTTCTCATCAAGACACCATAAAAAGAAATTCAGATGTAAGTAGAAAGAAAACAAGTATCAGAGCAGAAACCACTGCAATAGAACACTGAAAGATAATAGAAAAAGTAAAGAAAAGTTGGATATTTGAAAAGGTGGATAAAATTGATAAGCCCTAGCAAGACAACACAACAATAAAGAAAGCACAAATTACCAATATCAAAATAAATACAGAAATACTGTTATCAGTCTTCCAGATATTTAAAAGATAATAAAGATATGACAAACTAATCTATGGCAACAAATTAGATGATGTGGAAGAAGTACACAAGTACCTCGAAAGATACAAGCTACCAAAACACATTCTAGGTGAAATAGATAACCTAACAATATCATATATTTAAGAAATTTTGAATTGTGATAAATAAATAGGTTCCAAAGGGCAATCCAAGAGTAGATTGTTTCACTACTTTTTCGGTCAATTATTTAAGAATGAAATTCTTTCTGTTTATGAAAACTTAGGAGAAGAATAAGCAAAAATACTTTGCTATTGAGTTTTGTGAAAAGTTTAGGGTCTGTGTGTAGAATGTTTTTGACTTTTTAAATTTGCATGTGGATGTCCAATTATTCCATCACTATTGTTGAAAAGAATATCTTTGCTCCACTGTAATTATAATTTTTTTTGATTCTTTGTAAAAAAAAAAGAGTTGACTATATTTATATGAGTCTATGGTGTGTGGGTTTGGGCTTTCTAGTCTGTTCCATTCATCTATTTGTCTACTCTTTCAGAGATACCACACAGTTTTGATTATTGTTACTTTAGAGTAAATTTTAAAGTCAGGTAGTGTCAGTTCTCTGTGCTTTTCTTCAGTATTGAGTTGACTATTCTGGGTCATAAAAGCTTTAGAATCGGGTTGTTGATATCCACAAAATTACTTGCTGGGATTTTTTAGTTGGATTGCACTGAATCTATAGATCAAGTTGGGAAAAACTGACATTTTGACAATATTGAGTCTTCCTACACATGAAATATGGAAAACCTCTTCATTTATTTAGTTTTTTGATAGTTTTCATCAGAGTTTGGTATACGTTTAGTTGGATTTATATCTAAATATTTCATTTTGGGGGCTGCTAATGTGAATAACAATTTGCTTTTATTTTCAAATTTCACTTGTTCATTGCAGCTGCATAGAATAATTATTGACTTCTGAATATTAACCTTGTAGTTGGCATTCTTTTTTTCCCCAGAGACGGAGTTTCTCTCTGCTGTCCAGGCTGGAGTGCAGTGGCGCCACCTTGGCTCACTGCAACCTCTGCCTCCTGGTTTCAAACGATTGTCCTGCCTCAGCCTCCTAAGTAGCTGGGACTACAAGTATGCACCACCACACCTGGCTAATTTCTGTATTTTTAGTAGAGGCACTGTTTCACCATGTTGGCCAGGCTGGTCTCAAACTCCTGACCTCAGGCGATCCACCTGCCTTGGCCTCCCAAAGTGCTGGGATTACAAACGTGAACCACCACACCCAGTCATATTTTGCATTCTTGATATTGTTCTAGGAGGTTTTTAAAATTGATTGATTTGGATTTTATACATAGGCATTCATGTCATCTTTCAACAAATACAATTTTATTTCTCTTTGTCCAGTCTGTATACATTTCTTTTATTTTCTTATTGCATTAGACTTCCAGTTTGATGTGGGAAAGTAATGGTAAAAGGAAACATCTTTGCCTTTTTCCTGATCTTAATGGAAAGGCTTTGAGTTTCTCACCATGAAGTATGATGTTAGTTATACTTTTTTTTAAATGGTGTTGAGAAAGTTCCATTCTACCCCTAGTTTTTTGAGAGTTTTGTCAAATGCTTTTTTAAATTGCATCTATTTATATGATAATGTGATTTTTTCCTTCAATATGTTGATGTGATGGATTACATTAATTGATTTTTGAATGTTGAACCAGCATTTCATGCCTGAGATAAGCCCTATTTGGTTGTGGTATAGTTCTCATTATAAGTTATTTGTTTTGATATGCAAATATTTTATTGGAAATATTTTCATCTGTCTTCACGAGAGGTATTGATCTGTGGGTTTCTATCCTTATAGTGTCTTTGTTGGGTTTTGGTATTAGGGTAATGCTGAGCTCACAGAATACAGAAGTCTTGCCTATGTTTCTTTTTTGAGATTGTAGATAATTGGTATCATTTCTTTTTTAATTGTTTATTAGAAATCACCAATGAACCCATGTAATTAACTAGCCTGGCTAGAATCTTATTAATTTTATTGATATTTTCAAAGAACCTGTTTTGGCTTTGCTTTAGTCCATTCAGGCTACTTTAACAAAGTACCATAAATGAAGTAGCTTATAAATAATAGAAATGTATTACTCACAAGTCTGGAAGCTAAGTCCAAAATCAAAGTGCTGGTAATATGACATTAGCTATGGGTTTGTCATATATGGCCTTTATTTTGTTGAGGTGTGTTCCTTCTATGCCTAGTTTGTTAAGAGTTTTTACTGGGAAGAGATGTTGAACAGATTGAGGAGAATTGGTGGTTTTTTTTCATTGTAAGTTTGGTAGAATTCAGCAGTGAAGCCACTCAGTCCTCGGCTTTTCTTTGTTAAGGGCTTTTTATTACTGATTCAATCTTATTACTCATTATGGGTATGTCCAGATTGTCTATTTCTTCCTGATTCAGCCTTCATAAGTTGTAAGTGTCCAGGGATTTATCCATTTCCTCTGAGTTTCCCAGTTTGTTAGTGTACAGTTATTCATAATAGTCTCTGATGATCTTTTGTGTTTCATTTATCAATTGTTTTGTCTCTTTTATAATTTCTGGTTTTGTTCATGTGGGTCTTCTGGGTCTTCTCTCTTTTTCTTTTGGTTAGTCCAGCTAGTGGTTTATAAATTTTTTTTTTCCAAAAAATCAACCTTTTATTGTATTGATCCATTGTATTGCTTTTTAGATCTCTATTTGATTAGTTCTGCTCTCATCTTTATTATTTCTTTCCTAAAACTAAATTTGAATTTGGTTTATCCTTTTGCTTCCATGTGTGGGATTCCTTTAAATATTTCTTGTAGGGTCAGTCTTGTGGTGATTAACTCCCTCAGCTTTTGTTCAGCTGGAAAAGAATTTATTTCTCCTTTATTTATGAAGGATAACTTTTCCAGTTATAGTATCCTTGACAAGCATTGTTTTTTTTTTTTCTTTTTCTTTGAGTATCTTGAATATATCATCCTATTCTCCCCTGTCCTGTAAGTTGTCTGCTGAGAAACCTGCTGTTAATTTGGTGGAGGTTGTCCTGTAAGTGACTAGATGCTTTATCTCACTGTTTCTAAAATTTTCTCTTTGTCTTTGTCTTTTAACAATTTGATTAGAATGTACCATGGGAAATATGTTTATGAATTGTATATATTTTGGCATCTCTGAGCTTCCTTTATCTGAATGTTTAAATCTCTTGCTGGACTTGCAAAGTTGTCATCTATTATTTCATTAAATATGTTTTCTTTTTTTTTTTTTTTTTTTTTTTTTTTTTTTTTTTTTTTTTTTATTATACTTTAAGTTCTAGGGTACATGTGCATGACGTTTATATCATGTATAACTCCCCCATGCAATCCCTCCCTCCTCCCCCCTCCCCATGATAGGCCCCAGTGTGTGATGTTCCCCTTCCCGAGTCCAAGTGATCTCATTGTTCAGTTCCCACCTATGAGTGAGAACATGCGGTGTTTGGTTTTCTCTTCTTGTGATAGTTTGCTAAGAATGATGGTTTCCAGCTGCATCCATGTCCCTACAAAGGATGCAAACTCATCCTTTTTGATGGCTGCATAGTATTCCATGGTGTATATGTGCCACATTTTCTTAATCCAGTCTGTCACAGATGGACATTTGGGTTGATTCCAAGTCTTTGCTATTGTGAATAGTGCCGCAATAAACATACGTGTGCATGTGTCTTTGTAGTAGAGTAATTTATAATCCTTTGGGTATATACCCAGTAGTGGGATGGCTGGGTCATATGGTACATCTAGTTCTAGATCCTTGAGGAAACGCCATACTGTTTTCCATAATGGTTGAACTAGTTTACAATCCCACCAACAGTGTAAAAGTGTTCCTATTTCTCCACATCCTCTCCAACACCTGTTGTTTCCTGACTTCTTAATGATTGCCATTCTAACTGGTGTGAGATGGTATCTCATTGTAGTTTTGATTTGCATTTCTCTGATGGCGAGTGATGACGAGCATTTTTTCATGTGTCTGTTGGCTGTATGGATGTCTTCTTTTGAGAAATGTCTGTTCATATCCTTTCCCCACTTTTTGATGGGGTTGTTTGTTTTTTTCTTGTATATTTGTTTGAGTTCTTTGTAGATTCTGGATATTAGCCCTTTGTCAGATGAGTAGGTTGCAAAAATTTTTTCCCATTCTGTAGGTTGCCTGTTCACTCTGATGGTAGTTTCTTTAGCTGTGCAAAAGCTCTTTAGTTTAATTAGATCCCATGTGTCAATTTTGGCTTTTGCTGCCGTTGCTTTTGGTGTTTTAGACATGAAGTCCTTGCCCATGCCTATGTCCTGAATGGTACTACCTAGATTTTCTTCTAGGGTTTTTATGGTATTAGGTCTAACATTTAAGTCTCTAATCCATCTTGAATTAATTTTCGTATAAGGGGTAAGGAAAGGATCCAGTTTCAGCTTTCTACTTATGGCTAGCCAATTTTCCCAGCACCATTTATTAAATAGGGAATCCTTTCCCCATTTCTTGTTTCTCTCAGGTTTGTCAAAGATCAGATGGCTGTAGATGTGTGGTATTATTTCTGAGGACTCTGTTCTGTTCCATTGGTCTATATCTCTGTTGTGGTACCAGTACCATGCTGTTTTGGTTACTGTAGCCTTGTAGTATAGTTTGAAGTCAGGTAGCGTGACGCCTCCAGCTTTGTCCTTTTGACTTAGGATTGTCTTGGCAATGCGGGCTCTTTTTGGTTCCATATGAACTTTAAAGCAGTTTTTTCCAATTCTGTGAAGAAAGTCATTGGTAGCTTGATGGGGATGGCATTAAATCTATAATAACCTTGGGCAGTATGGCCATTTTCACGATATTGATTCTTCCTATCCATGAGCATGGTATGTTCTTCCATTTGTTTGTGTCCTCTTTGATTTCACTGAGCAGTGGTTTGTAGTTCTCCTTGAAGAGGTCCTTTACATCCCTTGTAAGCTGGATTCCTAGGTATTTCATTAAATATGTTTTCTATGCATTTTTCTTTCCCTTCTGGGCTACTAAAAATTTGAATATTTTGTTTATGGTGCCCTACATGTCATGTAGGCTTTGTTTATTATTTTTAATTATTTTTTCTTCATTTTTGTCTGACTAGATTATTTCAAAATACTTGCCTTCAAGTTTTGAAATTCTTCAGCTGGATCTAATCTATTATTAAAGCTTTTAAATATATTTTTTATTTTATGTAATGAATTCTTCAGTTTCAGGATTTCTGTTTGGTTCTTTTTTATGAAACATATCTCTGGTAAATTTATGATTTATATCTTGAATTGTCTTTCTCATTTTTAAAAAAATTTCAGCACTTACTTTCTTCCCAAAGAAATTCATGGCGAGTGATAGCAAGCGAGTGAGAGGGAGCGTGTCTGATTTTTTTGTATTATCTATCTGTGTTCTCTTGTATTTCACTGATCTTCTTTAATATCATTATTTAGAATTATTTTTCCGGGATTTCATAATTTTTATTGAAATATGTTGCAAGAGAATTGTTGTGTCCCTTTGGAGGTGTTATATTTCCTTACTTTTTCATGTTTTTTGTATCCTTACATTGATATTTGCACATCTGGTGTAACAATTGCTTCTTCCAATTTTTGGATTTGCTTTTATAGGGAAGGACTTTTTCCTGAAGATGTATCTATGGTGTTGATTGGGTACAGCACTTTGCCTTTGCTTTTGGGTGTGTGAAATAGTGTAGCCTCTATATGATTTCTTCATTTATAAGCAGTGTCAATGATTTTTTTCTGTGGCTTAGGGTGTAATTCTTACTGGAGATTGTGTTTAAGTTTTACTGTGGATGGGGATGCCAGGTGGGCCAATACTTGGGCCCCATTAGCGGCAGCAGAAAGCCAAGCATGCCTGTACCGGGGCCCCAAGGTATTGTACTCTGGCCCCAATTTTAATGGGCTTACGTGGGCTGATTCTCCAGGCATCTTGTGGATTAGTTGTGGAATGGGCTGGTAGGTGGGTCCTTGGGTCCCTAGGCAATGGACATGACATGAGTGAGGCCATGAAAGATAGCAGTGGCAGGACAACCTTCTTGTTTCCAAGCATCTACACTGGTGTTTGTGGTGGCTGTGAAAGGCTAAGTGGGCTAGTACTCAGGCCCACAAGTGGCATGTATCGGTGGGTGCCAACTGTGGTGGTTGCAGCAGGTAGGATGGACCCATGCTGAGGCCCCTGGGAGGGGTGCTCAGGTGTCAACAATGGCAGAATGGGCAGGATGATCTCCAAACTCCCAGATGGTGTGCTTAGCTACTGAGAGGGGCAGAACTGGGCCTGCCAGGTGTGTCCTCAGGCTCCCCAGTGATATGTGCAGGTGCTTGCTGTGGTAAGTAGCCTAGATGATACCCAGGCTCCTGGTAGAATGGTTGGGTGGGGGAAGCAGTGGTTGTGCTGCAGGCCTGCTGCTGGTAAGAACAGGGTTGCTTTCAGTGGCAGTGGCCTTAGGCAGGCAATTGAGGAGTTCTCACATTAGTCCCAGGGAGTGGCTTCAGGCAGAGTAATCTGTCCTTAGGGTTGCTGCCAGTGGCTCACACTTTGGCCTCAGAAGTGACAGCCAGCAGCAGCAGCAGCTACGGGTCAGGGAGTCTGTCCTCAGGGTACATGAAAATGTGAGTGGCGGAAGGACTGCTGCCAACAGCTCATGCCTTGGCCCTGGCAGTAGCAACCAGCAGTAGCAGAGGCTGCAGATTGGGTATGTCAATGGGGCTCCAAGATTTTAGAGATGCAGGGGTTGTGGGACCCCAGGACAGGATGCAATCTTGTAGGGGTGGGGCTCTCTTTGTGCTATAGCATCTTGGAACTTGGGCGATATGGGACCCAGTTTGAATACCTTCTCTGGAGCAATACCATTGTGTGGTTTCTAGGCAGCTTCCTATGTTAGTATTAGGGCCCCAAGGGTCAAGGGGCTCTCTCATGGCCAGGATTGCAGGAGTCTGCAGAGGAAATGTTGACCACTGCAGGTCTCTCACCCTCCCTTTCCCTGTATTGAGGAGCCTCTCCAGGCTCCCAGCTGATCCCAGCCAAACAGGCTGCCTAACTTTCCTCTCCTTCCTTGCCTTAGGTATTTCCTTCCAGCCACTTCCCTATTGAATCCCTATGTTCTCTCTTAGATGATCTTTTTGAAGTGTGATTATTTACTTGCTATTTTGGTTCTTTGTGGAGGAGGTGGGTTCCAGAGGCCTCCAATCACCCATCTTGAAATCCCTTCTATACATAGTTATAGCGGTTTTAAGATTGCCTCTGATAAACCCAACATCGGCATCATCTTAGTAATAGTGTCTTGATTATATTTTCTCTTAAAATTTGCCACATTTTCCAAGCTTTTCAAATGTCTAGTGTACTGGATTTTATCACTGATGTTGTAGAGTTATGTTGGGCATGTTCTGAATTCTATTATACACATTTGGCCATGTTTGTTTCTTTTATTTTGCATGTAATTAAATTGGTTGGGTTCAAACTGTAAACTCTGTTTCTTGGGTAGCAAATCAATCTCAGTACTGATTTTACATTTTGGAATATGTGCCATAGTTTAGTGTTTAGAAGTTAGCCTGAGATTAGACTAAATTTATGCACAAAATTTGGAGTTCTCCCTCTTTGACTCCACTTACCAGTGGCTATAATACAACAAATCTTTTCTTGTATTTCTGCAGGGGGGAAAGTATGTGAGCTCCCTAGAAGGGTTTTATATGACCCATGTGTAGACTTTGACCTGACCCTGAGTTACAATGCATAAAACCTGATAACTCACTCGTGCCAGTTTCATCTGCCAAATGTTACCTTCCATTATGAATTGGCCTGTGTATTAATCAGTATTCACACTGCTAATAAAGACATACCCGAGATTGGATAATTTATAAAGGAAAGGTGTTTAATTGACTCACAGTTCCACATGGCTAGGGAGGCCTCACAATCATGGCAGAAGGCAAAAGAGCAAAATCATGTCTTACATGGCGGCAGGCAAGAGAGAGAGAGCACATGCAGGGAAACTCCCATTTATAAAATCATCAGATCTCATAAAAGTTATTTACTATCATGAGAACAGCATGGGAAAGACCCGCCTTCATGATTCAATGACTTCCCACCAGGTCCCTCCCATGACACATGGAAATTATGGGAGCTACAATTCGAGATTTGGGTAAGGCCACAGCCAAACCATATTAGCCTGTTTTGGTCCATTCTCCAGTTCCTTTATGTCGTTATGGGATTTTTGTTTATATGTTTGTTTGTTTATGTTTTTAAAAAATTTGTAGCTTTTATATGTGTCAGTATTGGCTCCTTTAAGAACTACTTGGTCATACCAGAGGCAAAAATCTCTTGTTAGACTATTTTAACCCAATTCTCTTAAGGTAAAGAAAACAAAAATAGCAGTGATGCCTTATGTTCCACTAATTTAAATATAGCATATAAAATATTTTAAAAATCAATTTTATATTTGCCTCTATCAAGTAAATCATCCCTTAGAAGAAAGGTTGAATAAAAATGACAAGTGTTACTAGCTCAGCGATTTCTTACATTACCTCTAATCTTGTCTTTAGTTAACAATATTTGTCTAATCATCATTGATATTTTGGCTTGTTAACTTCAGAATATGTCCAGTGACGTCTTATCAACCACTATTTATAAAGAGGACTGAGAATCAGCCTTTTAGGCTCATGCAATTAAATCCACTCTAAATTCAGTGCAATTGGCTTTTATTTGTTTGCTTTGTTTTGTTTTGTTCTCTTTAATGATCTACACACAGATGAGTGGGCAGTAGATTTTTTTTAAGATGCACAGTATTTTCAAAAAATCTCTATTAAGAAGTTATAAATTTACATTTATTGGTTGAACATGTAAACAGTATGGGCTCTGTTACAAGATAGGTCTGAAGTCCTATCCTTTTTCAGGTTATTTAATCAAACAGCACCCTTCTCATCAAACTCGTCTCCAGTCACCTTACCTAAAATTAAAACCAATAAACCCTTCTCATTTCTTATTTTTATTCCTACTTTACCTTCTTCTTTAACACACATTACCTCACGAACTAACATATGACATATTTTATTGTCTTTTCTCCTAAAACCAACTAAAATGGTTGACAGAGATCATAATCTGTTTTATTTATTGCTATTTTTATTGCTTCTATAGGTCCTGGTATAAAATAGAGACTCTATTTGTTGAATCATGAATTTGGCCTTCCATACTTACTAGCTACATCATCTTGGGAAAGTTACTAACCCTCTCAAACCTCAGTTACTGCAGTTCACAAATGAGGATACTAATAGTCACATGCTTTTTTATTGAAAATGAAATGAAATCATTCATCTAAATAATTTTGCACAGTATTTGGTCTAATTCAACACATGTATATATTTCATTTGATGCCAACTAATTCATAGTAACACTATTTTTAATATGTCCAAACTAGAAGCAATCCAAATGTCCATCTAGAATAGAATGGAGAAATACATTTTGATATACTCATGTATTCAAACAATACAATGCCATTATATAAATGTTACAACTTCCCAAAACATAAATGAAAATTAAAAACATTTAAATAAACATTTAATTAAAGATAAAAAGTAGGCATATGTTGTCTATAGTGTGAAGAATTAGTGGAGATTTTATCCTACAGAAGGGCAGTGTGCATTGGAGACTCTTAGGGGTCTTTATGGGAGGTTGGCAGGACTTTGTTCTTTGATCTGGATGCTGGCTGCACAGTTGTGTTCACTTTGTAAAACTTTACTGAGATTTATGCATGATTTATGTACTTTTCTGTAAACATGTTATATTTGAATGAGACTTTTACTTGGAAAAACATAGGTACAAACTTAAACAGCCTAGTTATTCTCTCACTTAAATGATTTCTTACATCAGCATAAATTCCAAAGGTTATTGATTCAGCTTTTCTCAAGAATATTATATAGACAGTTTATTTTATTGTGGAACAAGCAATTTCTCTTTCATTGTCACCTTGTTATTGATCATTTTCCATGTGGTTTTTATTATATTTAAATAACCATTTATTAATTTTTTACAGAATATTTTTCAAAGATAGTTTCTGGTAACAAAACAAAGAGAAAAGGTAGATGACAAATTTTAAAATTGCAAGCAAGAAATACATGAAAAAGGAAAGTGGCTGCCTTAGAAAATTTCTCAAATGTTTAATTTCTATTTTAATATGTTAATAGATAGGATCTACATATAAATAAAATTTCCATTAAATATTGACACAGGTAAACCACGTTCATTATTTTGTGCTACGTATTAAGAGTGTCTTTATCATATAATGGTTCTTCATTTACTTTTCTATATGGCTAGTTGTGCGTTTTTACTTTTTAAACTCAGATTATAAGGCTCATTAGGGAGGAGATATTGCATGTGAGTGCATGGGTGTGTGTTTAATTTCTTTCTTATTTTATTTATTTATTTATTTTTTGAAATGGAGTCTCGCTCTGTCACCCAGGCTGGAGTGCAGTACTGTGATCTCAGCTCACTGCAACCTCTGCCTCCTGGGTTCAAGAGATTCTCCTGCTTCAGGCTCATATTTGAAAAGCTGCAGGACAAGCATTATTTTCAGGACCTGGTGGTGATAGAAGAATCTTAAGAACTGCATTCTTCCCTTCCTTTTTCCCTCTCTTTTTTCTCCCTCCCTCCCTCTCTCTCCTTTCGTTCCTTCTTTCCTTCCTTTCTCGCTTTCCTTTCTTTCTTCTTCTTCCCCTCCTCCCTGTCCCCCTTCCTCTCCCCCTTCCTCCTTCCCTCTTCCTTCCTTCCTTCCTTTCTTTGTCTTTCTTCCTTTCTTTGTCAGTCTTTCTTTCTTTCTTTCTTTTTTCTTCTTTCTTTCTTTCTTTCTTCCTTCCTTCCTTCCTCCTTCCTTCCTTTCTTTCTCTCTCTCTTCCTTCCTTCCTTCCTTCCTTTCTTTCTCTCTCTCTTTCTTTCTTTCTTTTCTTTTCTTTTCTTTCCCCCTCTCTCTTTTTCTTTCTTTCTTTCTTTCTTTCTTTCTTTCTTTTCTTTCTTTCTTCCTTTCTCTCTCTGTCCATCCCTCCCTCCCTCCCTCCTTTCCTTCCTTCCTTCCTTCCTTCCTTCCTTCCTTCTTTCCTTCCAGAATCATTACCTTCTTTCTGACCCTCTGCTTAGTAGTGAGGATTCAAAATTAAAACATATAATTCCTAATTACAGTGTGCTCATACTAATAGGATAACGATTGCATAAATTGAAAATTAATCCATAAAGATGTACTATAACCATAGGCAGTGTTCTATAGGGATTGTTGAAAAGAGTATAAAATTAAACCCTGAAGGGGAAAGGCTTGGAATTTCTAGGAGGAAACTCTTGCTAATTGATGGAGCTTGAAAGCTACAGTTTCTTCTTGTGTTTCTCAATAACAAATTTAAATTCAAATATAACCACAGAAAAAAGCATATAAAAATAGTGAAAGAAAATATTATAGAGGCTTGCATAAAGAATAAAATTAAACTACCCAGTCTCACTACTTTTCAGCATCCAGCTTTCCAGTACTAAAGATGTTAAAATGTACCTCCCTAGACTATCAACTCTAATAATAGACAACTAGTGAATGCATTCGCTACATGGTTTGTATCTTAGCTTTGCATCACTCCTGAATGTGAAAGGCATTTGGAGTGGGGTGAAGTGGAATGAAGAACAAGAACTTTCAGGAAGTCTACCCTGGGAAACTTGGGCACATATGTTGGGGAATTGCTGGAGCTGTTGTAGGTATGTAACACATATTTTTAAAGTACTTACTATGTGCTAGGAAGAAGACCTGGAGGTTGTGAAAACTCAGCTCTTGCTCTTAAAATGTTGATACATTTTTGGACTAGGTAAGCAGGTAAAAAAGACGACTAACATACTGTACGATGTGATACATGCAGAAGGGTAAAGGGGAGCAGTATGAGAGTGCACAGGAGAGCACTGAATCCATTATTAGCTTCTATGTCTCCTTTATCTATTCCCCATGGGGAGAGCTATGAACATTCTAAAGGGACATCTTTACAAATAGCAATTTCAGGAGGAGGATCTTAGCATTTATTTTCTTCTCTTCAAAAGTACCCCTAAATATTCATTCTAAACTGAAGTATTTAATGACCTTTAAATTGGTCTTCTTTCTTTCACTTTTGTCCATTTCTCCTACAGTCTGTTTTCTACAAAACAAGCCAAACTTTTAAAAATGTAAATCAAATTGTGTAACTTTCATGCAAATGTTTAAAACTCTCTAAGGCGTGCGCATTGTAGCTGGAATCCTTACCTTGGCCTGTGAGACTCTCCAGACTCTGGGGCCTTTCTGTTTCTCTAACCTCATCCTCTCTATTCTCCCTTCCAGCCTTACCAACTTCTTTTTGTCTTTTGACCATAACAAACTCATGTCCATATAAAAATTTTACTTGCTGTTCAATTTGCCTAAAAATGTTCTTCTGTTGTGCTGTTGGATGGCAAGCTGCTTGTCATCATTGTAATAACTCCTGTAATCCCAGCGCTTTGGGACGCTGAGGCGGGTGGATCACCTGAGGTCAGGAGTTCAAGACCAGCCTGGCCAATATGGTGAAACCCCATCTCTACTGAAAATACAAAAAAAAAAAAAAATTAGCCAGGCATGGTGGCAAGCACCTGTAGACCCAGATACTAGGGTGGCTGAGGCAGGAGAATCTCTTGAACCCGGGAGGCGAAGGTTGCAGTGAGCCGAGATTGCGTCACTGCACTCCAGCCTGGGTGACGGACAGAGCCTCTGTCTCAAAACAACAACAGCAACAACAGAAATATCAACTAAAATGCTGCTTTATTCTTTGAGCTGTACCTAAAAGGAAAACACAACAAAACAAAATAAAAATAAAATGCTGCTTCATCAGAGAGGGCTTTCCTGACCATCTTATCCGAAATACCTTTTCTCACTTCCCATCTGTCCTCTGTTTTCATTGCTTTGTTCCACCGAGTTCATTAGAACTTTTTAGAGATCAAAGGATAATCATCTTTATTGCCTCCCTGCCCTTGGCAGTAAGACCATGATAATATGGACCTTATTTATTATTTTTTAATACCTGCACACTGGCTCCAGATTAGTCCTGGACATAGTGAAGCTTACCCTAGGTTTAGCAAATAAATAAACAATGATTTCAATAGTATATTCAATTGTATAATGACTGTTTAGTCAATCTATAATAATTCTGGTGAGTTCAGTGAATAAGTAACCTTGAGCAATTTGCAATTGTTCGAATTCTCTGTTGACCTCAGTTTTTGTATCTGTACAACAGAGGTAATGATTGTACTTGTCTCATAGAGCTGTTACCAGGATTGAGTAGGTTAATGTATGTCTAGCTCATAAACTGTACACACAAGATATTATGTAACCTCCCTAAAGAAGGTCTTACAATCTATTAAGATACTACAACCATACATAAAATTAATCAGTGTGCTAACATTTCTCTCCCAGTGCTTGGTGGTTTTTCTAAAACAGATTTTGTAAGTAAATTAAATAAGATGCTATTTGATGCTCCAAACTTATGTACACTGGGTTAGTAATTTACAACCTCTATTTCTAAGTACTGTTTTGGGCCTGTGATATAATCCTGCAGCTGAAAGGTCTTAGTGAGTAGATGCTAAGGAGAAAGGCCAGGTCACATTTTAAACACCAAACCAAATTAATCAAAATTAATGTCAAGCCTTATCTCTATTATGATTAAATGCAATTACTGTTATGTAAGTGAAAATGTGTTAACAGTAGTTATGCTGCTGATTTCTTAACAGTAATATTGACCTTTCACATTAGATATTTGCATTCACTTGTATTAGTCTTTGGCAGTTGAATATGGTGGGGAAATTGCACTTGTTGCATCATTTGGAATGTGAGACAAGATAAATTTAAGGGCTGCACCTGCTATGAAATCTTTAGTCACCACTGACTGATTTGATTTCAATATCACAGCTGCATTTCTATTTACGTAAATATTTAAATACTTTAATTAGGAAAAGGACAAGGCTTATGTAAGATGAACCATGTATGCTGTTTTATTTACTATTTACATATTACTACATTCCTTGTATCTCAGGATCCTAAACTATAAAATAAGTGGATATGATTTGATTCTTTGATTCTTCCAGTTCTGAAATTCTCTAGATCCATTAAAATATGGAGAAAAACATTGGCTACTATCTAAATTGATGGACTGATGACAGTAATTTTATACAGAGGGTGCATTCAAATTCCCAAAGCAATGCTAATGACTCCATAGATAACACAGATAAATGATATGACTAAATAAGTCATGCAAACATGACTAGAATTCAAACACAGTAATATGGTACCATTTTCTGAATGATCAACATTTAAAAAATATTGCAAATTCTAGTACTAAAAATTGATGTACTCATCAATTATTGATTACAGTGCAGTTACTAGTTATCTTTTGGAAAGAAATTTAAAGAATTTTCAAAAAATTTTAATTTCAAGGAAAAAATACAAGCTCTGCCTAGCATGAGAAAAGAAAGTAGGATGGTGGTGGGTAGTTATTAGGGTCATGAGGCTCCATGTCTTAGCTGTGCCTTCATCTTTGTTGGGTTGATGCTCAGGCTGACCCTCTTTAGGGACTTCATTGTTTTAATCTATATCATTATTTGTCTGTAGTGTCACAGATTTACTGTGAGAACATATATAATAGTCTGTTCTCATGCTGCTATGAAGAAATGCCCAACACTGGGTAATTTATAAAGAAAAACAGATTAATTGACACACAGTTCCACATGGGTAGGGAGGCCTTGGAAACTTACATTCATGGCAGATGGCCCCTCTTCACAGGGTGGCAGGAAAGAGAATGAGTGCCGAGTGAAGGAGGAAGCCCCTTATAAAATTATCAAATCTTGTGAGAACTCAATCACTATCACAAGAACAGCATGGAGGAAATCGCCCTCATGATTCAATTATCTTCACTTGGTTCTGCCCTTGACATGTGGGATTTTTACAATTGAAGTTGAGATTTGGGTGGGGACACAGAACCAAACCATATCAACATATGTGTTTGATATAGGTCTCATGGCTAAACTTATAGCATCATTGTGGCCATACAATATGAGACTCTGACAGGCTAGGCCTAGATCATGAGTCAACATTTGGATCTGAGTGACAGAACTATTCATTCATTCATTTATTCTCCCTTCAAGAATATATTTAACATCTATTCACTGTGCACCAACAATATGTTAGGCACTGTCCTGGGTGCTGAAATATGGAAATAAGCAAATCAGTTTTTCTTGTCTAGTACACCACATGCCAGTGAGGAAGGAAAGAAAATAAACAAAAGTGTTGGGTGGTAATAATTGCTGTAAAAAAAATTCCACTACTAGGTATATATCCAAAGGGAAGAAAATTAGTCTCAAAAAGCTATCTTATTGCAGCACTATTCACAATAGACAAGATACAGAATCAAGCTAACTATCTGTCAAAAGGTGAATGGATAAAGAAAATATAGTGTATATATACAATGGAATACTATTTAGCCATACAAATGAATGAAATCCTGTCATTCATAGCAATGCAGATGAGCCTGGAGGACATTATGTTAAATGAAACTAGCCAGGCACAGAAAAACAAATACCGCATGGCCTCACTTATATATGGAAGGAAAATGTTTGAGCACATAGAAGTATAGAGTAGAATAGTGCTTACTAGAAGCTTAGAAAGGTAGGGAGGAGTGGAGACAGGAAGAAGTTGGCTAATAAATACAAAAATACAGCTAGATAGGAGTAATGTGTTCTAGTGTTTTATAACACTGGAGGGTGACTATCGTTCACAATAATATATTGTACATTTTCAAATAGTTAGAAAATTTTCAATGTTTCCAAAATGAAAAAAAAATCATAAATGTTTGAGGTGATGGATATGCTAACTACCCAGGTTTGATCATTAATCATTGTACACACGTATTGAAATACCACTTTGTACTCCATAAATAGGTACAGTTATTATGTCAATTAAAAAGTAATAAATGCTTAGCACATTTTTAAAAATTAGGGAGGCTAATAGGATAAAAGCGTTTGTTCATCTATTTGTTTGTTTGTTTTAGATAGAATGGTTAATACAGTCCTCCCTGAAAAGGAAATATTTGAACAAAGACCTCAGTCATGTGAGGGAGTGAGCCATGTGGTTATGAACATGAGAGCATCCCAGAATGAAGAGACAGTAAGTTCAAGGGCTTTGAGATGGGATTGTGCTTGAGATGAGGTATTTGAGCATCTGCAAGGGGCTGGGATGGGGACATAGCATGGCAGGAACAGAGCTGGTGGATTAGTGAGAGAGCATGAGGTCAGAGAGGTACTTGGATACAGTTCTCTAGGCAAGTCTTGAAGGTTATTTAAAGGGCTTTACAGTTCATTCTTAGTGAACTGGGACACCTTTGGCAGATACTGTTATAGCTTATGGTTTTAGACTGAGAATGAACTAAAAGTGTTTCCAGAAGGAAAATTTAAGTGCTAAAAGAGGAAGAGTGAATATTGGGAAAGAATATAAAAGTCATTGAAATTCTCAACTTTTGATTAGCCAATAAATGTGAACTTATTTTAACTACATGTGATATGAAAAAAAATTTATAACTGCAGCCTGATTTAAAATAAATTTGATAACTGCAGCCTAATTTAAAAGATCTAGGAAAAATATTGACACGTAAAAAATCGATTAAATTATTTGGTCTACACCTATAGTTATTTTCTATTTGTTGGAATTTAACTAGTTTTCTAGAAGCTTCTGATATCTACAATAGCACAGTTGTTCTAAAGTTTATAAAGCCACCCCCCAAATTGTATCATTTTGGAGGAGTTTATGTCGATTGGACAACTCTAAATACAATTTTAGTCTGCTCAGGATTCTTTCCCATCTTCATTTGGGAATACCTTCTCCATTCCATACAATTTTGGTAGGAATTTCAGTCAAAATTCTATAGCATAATCTCGCATCCCTTCTACCCCTACCATTACAAGGATGTGTGCCTTATGTAGACTAGGCCACACAGAATACCACATCTTCCTACATTTTTAAGAGGCATCAGCCCAAGGGAAACTGCCTGTCTTCAAATTTCTGCTGGAAATAAAAAAGGCTAACCTTTGAATTTTAAGTTTACAGAAAATTGTGTTAGAACTGTTACAATGAAGAAATCCAGTCAATGTAACAGAAAAGCACATAATGAGGCCAACACATACAGGATGCAGGGCTGAGAAATTAAGAAGGAGAAAAAGAGAGAGCAGGTAATGTGATGGCATAATTTGATCAAACTGAATCTGAAGATAGTCTGTCCTTGGACTTTTGGTTATGTAGCAAGATTTTTTTCCTTTCCTATGGTTTAACATGGCAGAATTTGGATCTCTCACTTTCAACTGAACTAATCTTGACTAATACAGAGCAATAAAAGACAAACTCTAGAATATATCGGAAGGTAGTTTCCAAAGCTAGAGAACAATATGTCAGTTGTTCCTAAGAGAAAGGACCTCTGAAAAATAGAACTTTAGCAAGGGTAACAATCTTTTTCTCAACCAGTGTCTGTGTTTAGTAAATACTGGTAAATTGTCCAAACTATACCCAGGTCAACTCTAGAGACATTACTAAGGAAACTCCTTGTTTGAAAGTTTGGGAACAGACTCTTTTGGGTTATGAAATGGTACCGATGGATTATTTCATTAGAGTGTGAGTTATCAAGTCTTGATGATGGCTTGGAGGCAGGATAGCCAATAGTGACAATTGGAAGGTGAAATGAAGGTGAGTGAAGATTGAACTCTCAAGAATGGGGTAGGACAAATGATGGACATCCCAAAATAATTATTCAGGACTTTACTAAGGAGGAACAAATGGCTTATTCCTTGTTGGTAGTAGGGTTTTATGAGGTCTCAGACCAGGAATATGAATAAGTAATATCTAAGGAAAAAATTGGGTCATGTGTAGTTACTCACGTCTGTAATACCAGCACTTTGGGAGTGGGTGGATCACAAGGTCAGGAATTCCAGACCAGCCTGGCCAACATGGTGAAAACCTGTCTCTACTAAAAATACAAAAATTATCTGGGTGTGGTGGCGCATGTCTGTAATCCCGCTACCCAGGAGGCTGAGGCAAGAGAATCACTTGAACCCCAGAGGCGGAGGTTGCAGTGAGCCAATATCGCACCATTGCAGTCCAGCCTGGTGACAGAGCGAGACTCTGTCTCAAAAAAGGAAAGAAAAGAACAAAATTGGAGGATACAGTGATAGGAGAGATGAGAGAGTAAGAAAAGGGCATAAGAAAGACAATTTGATTTAAAGGGGAGGATGTATGACAAAATAAACACATAAAATAATAATATATTTTGAAAAAAATAATGGAATGGCTCAAAGAAGGGAAATGGCAAGGTTGGGGGGAGAAGAGAGAGAGAAAGAAAGAGAGAACAAAGCAAAAGTTGCTTTGATATAGGCAAATTTACACATTTTAAAAGGTGTTTAAATATTTAGAAACTTCATTGTATTATTTTCTCCTTGTCTGACATCTAGGTGTAATTATGGTTTGCTTTATACCAGCAGTTAAAATAAAGAAAAAAATAGCAACAATTTCAGATCAACATTTTTTTTTTTTTGAATGAGTGTTTCTCTTTGCTTCAAACTTTGTCGTGTAAACTAGAAATGCCATAAAAACATTTAGCATCCACTATAAAATGTGGTTTGGTAGTCCTGTCCATAAGACATTAATTTACTAAACCAATTTTATTTAATTATTTTTTCCACTCTAGATTTTGAACTACTAATAGAGGTTTTTTTTTTCACATTAAAATTGCATTTTAAAATTCTTCATCTTTATCAGCTGTTTACCAATGTTCCAGGTATCATTTTAAAACAAAGTTCTGATTTTTTTTTATCATAAAAACTTTAATTTGAAACACTAGACAGCTTATATTAATAGGTATGGGACATGTAATTGCCAATATTAAACTCCCTAAGTATTATGTTGTAGTGATCATAGCACATAAATAAATGCCATTTATGCTGTAAGAGAAATTGGGTTATAAATTCTGTGCATTAATCTGTTTATTCTTGTATCCCAATTGCCTATATAGAAGTCTAG
This sequence comes from Trachypithecus francoisi, assembly GCF_009764315.1. Classification (NCBI taxonomy): domain Eukaryota; kingdom Metazoa; phylum Chordata; class Mammalia; order Primates; family Cercopithecidae; genus Trachypithecus; species Trachypithecus francoisi. The sequence goes on from NW_022681458.1 coordinate 14,985,463, forward strand.
GAAGTTCTCAGTTTTTTTCATGCATGATTGGATGAATGACGTCTAATATTTTATTTTATATTTATGGAAACTGAGACCCAGGAAGTAAAACAATTAGCCCAATGTAATACTCTTTAGCGGAAAAGTAGTGATAAGGTTTTACATTTCTTGATTCTTGGTCCATTTCTCCTTTCACAATTGCCTTTCCTCACTTGGGTTAAGAAGAAGAGGAAGAAAAAAGACACCTAAGTCTATCCAAGTTAATATTTCTTTAACAGCAAAATATATATATTTTAATTATGAAAAATTCTGAGACCACTTTGATGTTTCATCTATGTTATATCAAATGTTCAGATATTTTTAAATGCTAATTGAATATATTTCACACTGAAGAAAACCAGAATTAAGTGTTTAATAAGCTCTTATAATCTACTTCAATTAGCTAATTTAGCTATGAAAATAATCTCAACGGACTAGTTAATTGAAATGTTGTCGAAAATCCTGTTTATCATTACTAAACACCTGTCATAGTTTTAGTACTTCCCTTAAACTTCTCCAACAGTCTTTGTATTTTAATATGTTTTTGAGATTTAAATGTATATTTTGCCATGTTTATTTCCCCACCAGGATTTTAAGTGGCTTGAAAAGTCTGTCTTCACTGTCCTGACTAAACATTTGGAATCACTGCAATGATCTCTGGGCTGAACAAAAAGTTTCTATCTGCAGTTAGATGAATGTTATTACCCCACAAAATACATTTAAAAATGTTTGGTTTTAGTGCATGTTTATTTCATGACTGATTTGGAAATGTTGAAATCCCCATAAGCCTTGGTGACTGAGGCTGTTATTCCTAACACAGAGTTAGAATGTTGTAAACATGAAATTTTATACAATAATGGGGTTGAAATTGGAACCAAGAGAGGGTGGGAGCTTACTAGTTGGCTTGAATTAATGCTTTGCCTTAAGTAGGATGCAGAAATACCAATTCCAAGAATTTTATAAAATAGGAAGAAAGGAAAGTATATGTGGAAATAAGCATCAACTACCATAAACCAGAGCCTACAAAGCAAAAAGCATAACATCAAAGCAGAGTCTGATTAGATTGGCAAGTTTACAATCTGTCTCACTATTAAATAACATTCCCAGCTTCTGACCCAGTCCAACTCAGTGCTGAACCTTATGGCTTGACCTTTCAAGACTCTCACTTCTTATGATTTATTCTTCAATGGTTATAGACTTGTTGCATAGAAACATCTCACAAGAGAGTGTAGTTCATTTCTCAATTTCCCAGCAGAGATGCATCAGAGCAAACTCAAGCATTGGGGAAATCTAGCATGTTCATTCATTTCTTTAAGGAATTAGATTCTGTTTCCCAAAACAGAGTCTGGAGAATGATGCTCATTTCCAGTAACACTGCCATTTGAATTCATTTATTTTTATTTATTTATTTTTTTATATTTTTTGAGACAAGAGTCTCACTCTGTCACCCAGGCTGGAGTGCAACGGTGGGACCTCGGCTCACTGCAACCTCTTCCTCCCAGGTTCGAGCGATTCTCCTGCCTCAGCCTCCCTAATAGCTTGGACTACAGGCATGTGCCACCACACCTGGCTAATTTTTCATATTTTTAGTAGAGACGGGATTTCACCATGTTGGCCAGGCTGGCCTTGAACTCCTGGCCTCAAGTAATCCACCCACCTCGGCCTCCCAAAGTGCTAGGAGTACAGGTGTGAGCCACTGTGCCTGGCCTCTATTTTGTTATTATTATTATTTGATTGTTGGTTGAAATTAAGAAAAATTGGTTACTGTATACTTCTTAATTCTCAAAGAATTAAGGGGCAGTGGTTTTCAAATTGTTTTATTCTCATAGGGCATTATGAAGGTCTTAGTTTTCTATCGCAGCTGTAATAAATAACCACGCATTTACTAGCTTAAAACACAAATTTGTTATCTTACAATTCTGTTAGGTTAGAAATTTGATGTGGTTCTCACTCTGAAACCATGGTGTCAGGAAGGCTGCATTTCTTTCTGGAGCCTCTAAGAGTGAATCCATATCTTTTCCTTTTTCAGCTTCCAAAGGACGTTCACCTCCCTTGGCTCATAGCTTTCTTCTCTCTTCAAAGCTATCAATGGCAAGTTGAGTCTTTTTCCCATCATATCATTCTGATGCTGACCCTCATACGCCTGTCTTCCACATTTAAGGATCCATTAGCACCATCTGGAAAAGCCAGGATAGTCTCCCTATTTTAAGGAAATAAGCATCCTTAAAATTAGCAATCTTATTTTAATTCCCCTTTCCATGCAACATAATATAATCACAGGTTCTGAGATTTAGGATGTAGATACCTTTTCTTTGGTGGAGAGTGTATTATTCCGCCTTTAACAGATGACTCTAAACAATGTTTGTTTCTATTCAGTTCTTATAGTGCTACACACACACACACACACACACACACACACACAAACAAACCCATAACTTTAAGGAAAAAAAATTAAAACAAAGTAAAAATATTCCCCATGCTTAGGTTTAGTCGATTTTGGAATATCAGTATTTTCACCTAACGGAAGTTGATGACTTGAAGAAGCAGATGATAAGATGACCCAAGACCAAGAAGAGAAGGCAGTTAGAATACAAAAGTGATGACCGGGCATGGTGGCTCACGCCTGGAATCCCAGCTCTTTGGGAGGCCGAGGTGGGCGGATCACCAGGTCAGCAGATTGAGACCATGCTGGCTAACCGTGAAACCCCATCTCTACTAAAAATACAAAAAAAACAAAAAAAAAACAATAGCCAGGCATGGTGGCGGCCGCCTGTAGTCCCAGCTGCTGGGGAGACCCAGCTGCTAGGGAGAGTGAGGCAGGAGAATGGCGTGAACCCGGGAGGCGGAGCTTGCAGTGAGCCAAGATCGTGCCACTGCACTCCAGCCTGGGCGACAGAGCGAGACTCCGTCTCAATCAAAAAAATAAAAACAAAAAAAAAATACAAAAGTGATGATTACAAGGGTTTCCCATTTATGTCATCACTTCCAGAAATTCCCACTGAATAAGTTGTAACAAGATATTAGAAGAATCAACCAAATATGTTTTCTTCTTTAGACAAGGTAACTCAAAGTGACAAACAATTTTGGTAGTCAAACATTCTCTCTCTTATGACTTTCATAACTTCCCTCTAGTTCTCGTAAGTATAAAGTCTCCTGAATAAAGAAAATCTCTACCAAAGCTCTTCTCTTAAAAAATTTCATTCTCAAGAAAAGAAAATTTATTTCTCAAAATGTGCTATTTTTAAACACACTAAAAAAAGAATAGTAACGTTAATATAAAAATTTTGAACTTTATTAAAGTTTCTAAGGACTGCTGGCATGGGGCGGGTTTCTTTTGGCTGTATTTGTCATTTCCTGCCCTCCAGAAATAAGACACCTAAACATAAACACCCTCAGGATTTCTCTTCATGTCCTACTGCCAATGATAATACCCTGTAAATGAGAGATACTGGCTGCTATAGAATATTTACATAGTAGAGAGTACTGCTTAAAAAAATCTATTTATATGGGTCAAGAGATCCTTTCCTAAGAGAAATATAGCTTACAATGCAATATTTGAAGTATTAACTCTCTACCATCATTCTTTTATATTCCAAATTGTTGTATAAAGATGAAGACTCCAACATTTGACTAAATTTGGGCATGTTGTTCCCTTTTTATTTAGTTTGGCCTCAGCTTCTAATAAGCTTTTTTTGAACTAAATATAATAGGTCAAAACACAAATACTTGTACATTAAGTGCTACGTGGAAATATCATGGCACAAAAAGTGCTGTCTAAAGTTGTATTCATTAGTATATTCTAGGTTGTGCTGAAATGACAATCAAAACAAGTTAGTGGCTTCACACCCCAGAGGTTTCTTTCTGAGTCATGCTAAGTTTTTGTCCATCCAAGTGACTCTCTCAGGCAGGTTTCCTCCAAGTGGAGATTTTGTTGACACATGAACCTTCAAATCCATAGTTCCACCATTAGAACATGAGTCTTCTTCCGTGATTATCATAGAAGGAAAGAGTGCGTAGAGATTCATATCAGCAATGAAATACTTTAGCTGGGAAATGACCCATGTCACTGCTGGTTGTTTCCGGACCCGAACCAGTTGCACGTTGCTACCTGGATGTAAGGGTCACAAAGCCTAACCATTCCAGAAACCTGGAGAGGGAAGATAAGTACATATGTGTGAGTACTATGGGCTGTACCATAGCTGTCAAAGACAAATAAAACTAATTTATGTATGTTTTGCAGTCTCTTTAAATTATATCATTTTTCACATAGAGTCACTATGTTGAAGGCAAATTTTCAGTCAGCCCATTGAATATAATATTTTTCCTTAAAAAGTCATAAACCATTCTGATGTGCTTTGCAGGAGTGTATTTCAATGTCATTTATAACCAATAAAGAGTGTTTTTGATTTAGTGAAGTAAAAATTATCTACTCAGTTTCTATTTAATCTGTCAAAATAACAACTGGCAGTGACAAGTATATATATAGTCTATATGTAATAATTTTACATGCATATATATGTATAATTTCTTCAGATTCATGATCCTAGTAGCTAGTATGGGCAAAAAAGCATAATGTTTTGTTGAAAACTATCTTTCACAAAGACAGTAAAGAATTTGAACTTTCCAGACAGGATTTATGTTTGTATCAAAACCTGTATATCTGTCATGAAAATAATTTATATAAATTTTTTTTCTGAAATCTCTCCAATGTTTAGACTTAAAATTATTCATATAAAACAAAATAAATTGTCTTGATTAGAAGACCTCAGACATCATTATTAAATTATTTTATAATACAGGTAATTTTTTTCTAATATTAAACTTACATGCCTTATACAAGAAGGTTAATTAAAATTATGTATTTTGATTTGCTCCCAGGGTTGGTTCTAATCCACTGTATAATGACCATTGCCCTAAACTGTCACTTATGTAGTGCATATCACACATAGTTTGCTCAGGACCAAAAGCCACTTATGCCCTGAATTCTGAGTTTTAAATATCCTGGGTAATTTATTCTTCTTTCTTCTGACATGCATTTGCTCCAGACTTTTTCAAAATAATTTTTATTCACATATCATTTCCCTGGATCTTTCTCCTGGGCCTGTATTCTGTTTGTAGAATATTGGGCTTAGTCCTTCTTCCTTTTCATCTTCTGTAAGCGTGTGGATGATATAAACCTGGGTATCTGGGAGCAATTTCCTAGGAAACAGGAAGGGCAACCCCTGTCTTTGCTGTATTCTGTCCTCATCACTTATCTGAGCCCTTAGCAATATTTCCTTTAATTCCCTCCTGTGTCTTCCTTCTTTCTGCTCAGCTCCAGATTCATGTTTGTAGAGTAACAAGGTGAAACTCATGCTCTCTAGCTGGCCCCATTACTCTTCCAATGCTCACCTCCCCAATTGTCACTCCTCCTGAGTTATGTGTTTCCTAATACCAGAGAGAGGTTGGGGCTTGGGAAAATGCTATCAAATTTTTGTCTCTAGATTTATACGTTTCTATTTGATTAAAGCAGCCATAGCAACTTGGTATACCTAAGTATTAGGACACAATCACAGAAGCCTTGTTTCTGGTACCATGCGTGTTTTGTAAACATTTTCAATTATCATCACCATAAAAAAATGAAGACTTGTGGTAACAAAATACTTATTTGTCTTCTTAAGTGCTTGTTTGTAATTTAGTTTAATGATGCTACACTTTCTTGTGCTCTCTCTAGACCTCAAGGGCCATTTGTATTGATTTAGCCATTTGGTTTGTTTCAGTAACAGCTACATAAAACACAGAGTGGAAAAAGGAAGTTTTCTGATGTGGAAATTCACACTTATCAGTATATTAGAACTTTTGATTCTGGGTGACATCTAGGAAAGTATTCTAATTCTGTAAATATAAATTTAGATGAACATTATAAAGGTAAACTTAACTTTCATGGTTACTCATTTTGCATTTTTAGTATTATACACACAAGCACACATCAATTGATAAATAAAGCTTGTTGAATTATTTTGCCCTGGAAATCCAGATTTCTTATATTATTTCTGGTTAATATGTAAGACAGTGGAGTAAAAAATGAATTAGGACAAAACAAAGCAAATAGGCTAAAAAAAAGGAGATGAGAAATCGACTAATTGAAGTCACCCTTAGATTGTGCCTCATTGTTTCTGGTATAAAGTCCCCTGAGAAAATATTACTTTTATTTTAACACACAGCAAAGTGATTTTTTAAATTATTTTTGATTATGATGTTCATTGAAATGATCATATTTTTCTTTACACATAGCATCCTTAGTTAACTGTATAACTCAAATCCAAGAGAATTGGAATTTGAAATCACAGAGAGCCTGTCATTTAAGGTACTCAAGCACTTCACTGCAACTTATTATCCATGACAGGTTTTTCATTACATTTTTACAGGGTTGAAATATTAAAGCATTCATTTGGATACAGGTATCTAGTTGAAAAATGAATCCAACTATCAATCATGAAAAATCCCCATAAGACTATTGCACTGCAAGGGGAGGATGGGGTCAGAAAATACTATTCTGTGAAAATTTATAATACTATATATATAGTACATGTAGAAATGGTATGCACGCAGGAGAAAAAAGAATCATTTCATGCTTATTTGCAAATGACCAGAGAAACATCTGGGGTCACTTCAAATCATTAGGACCATTAACTGTGATTTGAATTAAGAAAATGGAATTTAATAATCTTTGATGAGATACCTGATAAGTGCCAAGGACTGTGCTGGGAACACTGAAATGAATAAAATATGGTACCTTCATTTCGTGAGCCCAAAGTCTATTGGAAGAGACAAACATACAACGAGGACTCGATACTCTTTTGCCCTTGTGGAAACTGACAGAGCTCACCTTCCGTTACCAAATCAATCTTCTGTGTGTCTCAGCAACACAGCCAGCTGGTTTCCTTGGTCGCATCAATGTTCCTGAAAAGACCATGCTGGAGATTTCAGATACTTTTCCAAAAATGAGTTTCCAAAAAGTTGTTTTTACATTGGCAGCAAACTTGGATAAAAATATAAGTGAGATTACAATAAATATAGTTCATTTTGATGTGTACATTCTGTTAAGTTGACTTTTTAAAATTATCGGTCCTATTTGCTAGAAACAGCATGGTCCAAAAAAGAAAATTAAAAATTGAGTAAGTAGATCTCAGTCACATTTTTATTCTAATAAAGGTTTTCTGGACAATGCTGAAAATATTTTTTCTATTTTTCCTTATTGATAGGCAAGAAAAGGTACTTTTTCTTTTCCTTTTTTTCAGTGCAAATATATTATAATTAGCCTATTTAAATGTCTCCAAAACAAAGTTGGCAGAATTTCTCAAGGTGGGCACCAGAAGGAAATGCAGTCTCATCTCAGCCAAAGTTAGGTTACAAAGCCAAGAGTATCAGGCAAACATTGCATGGGGTCAGATCCCCCTTGAAAATTGTTTGGAATGCTTCCATGTTTCAGACAGCCATAAGATATCTAAAAGCCAACACCACTGCATGTGTAACTGTGGATATTTTGTAGTTCATTTCTTTCATTTTTATTCTAAAGTAGAATACATAGATATTTCTTTAGACGATGAGAAATTAAGTAGTTGTCTTACAGTTTAGTGTCTTTGTTTATAAAAGATATCTATCTTTAAACATTCAAACTTCACCAAGAGTGGCACCCAGGAAGAAATCAATTTGGAAAACATGCTCTGATCTCCATGTAATTCTCTTTCTGTCCTCCTTTTATTCCCTCTAGTCTCAGAGAAGGAAGCTGATCCGCTTCTGCTTACGAAAATGATTTCTACTTCCGTTCAGACCTTGTTCCATCTCTCTTCACTCTCTGTGGTTGAATTAGATTTTACCTTTGTTATCCACTGAATCTTCCCATGAAGTCTATGAATATATGACTCCTCTAACAAAATGTATGATCTTGATTTCAGAATTTTTTATAATAAGGAAAAAACTCTAAAAAATTCATATAAACAGGCTAATAACTGTGTCATTTATATCACAGAGAAAAGAAATGCCAATCCAAGGTTCTATATTCAGCAAAAATATCCTTAGGAATGACGGGGAAATCAAGAACTTTTTAGGTGAAGAAAAACTAGGAATTTTTTTTTTTTTTTTGGCCAGCAATTTAACCCTTAATAAATGACTGACCAAAGTTCTCTAAATAGAATATAAATGATAACAGAAGAATACCTGAAACTCCAGAAAGGAAGGAAAACCATGGATATTTATAAAAATGGGAGTGATTGTGTATTCCTTTAATTAGTTTATTAAATCACATTTCATGGTTGGAGCCAAAAATGTAACACCATCTTACATGCTACTCAATGGATATTCAGGAAATACTTAAGACAAACAGCTATATTTTAAAAAGTAGAGAGGGCAAAAGGAAGTCAATGAAAGTTTTCTACACTTCGCTTGAGTGATAAGACATCAGTGCCAATAAACTATGATAGGTTACACATGTATACTGTAATTTCTATTTATTTTATTTTTTATTTTTATTTTTATTTTATTTTATTTTTTTTTTTGAGACGGAGTCTCGCTCTGTCACCCGGACTGGAGTGCAGTGGCCGGATCTCAGCTCACTGCAAGCTCCGCCTCCCGGGTTTACGCCATTCTCCTGCCTCAGCCTCCCGAGTAGCTGGGACTACAGGCGCCAGCCACCTCGCCCGGCTAGCTTTTTGTATTTTTTAGTAGAGACGGGGTTTCACCGTGTTAGCCAGGATGGTCTCGAACTCCTGACCTCATGATCCGCCCGTCTCGGCCTCCCAAAGTGCTGGGATTACAGGCTTGAGCCACCGCGCCCGGCCAATATACTGTAATTTCTAGACAAGTCACCAAGAGAACTATACAAAGTGACACACTGAAAAACACTGTAGATTCATAGGAAAAATTTCTAAAACATATTTAAGAAACCAACAGGTAGGCCAGAAAAGAGAAACAAATAAATTAGAAACAGAAAATAAATAATAAAATGGCAGATCTAAGTCTTGATATATCAACAATTTCCTTAAATGTAAATGGTTTAAATACACCAATTAAAAGATAAAGTACATTTCAGATCAAAGAAAATGGCTAGAGACAAAGAAGGACATTACATAATGTTAAAAGGATCAATCTACCAGGAATTTGTAGGAATTCTAAACATGTCTGCCTCAAATAACAGCATAGACTGCCAGGCAAAATCATTGTTACCAAAAAAGAAAAAAAAAGTTATAGAAATTATTAATAAAATGTATACTATGCCCTGAACAGTCAAGAATGTTAATATGGCAGGTGGCATTGTATCTAAAAGTAGAAGAAAGCTTGAATCATCTGAATTAGGATCCTCTGGGTGCTTTGCAAAAGTGAAAATAGTTCACCCAAGAGCAGTAGACCTTGAATGGGAAAACTAGGAGTAGAGCCGTGGAATTCACAATTTGAACAAGCTCCTGGATAATTCTTTCTGCAGCCTGAAGTTTGAATTCTGAGAGTTAAGAATCATGCATTTGGCATGATTGCAGCACAGGACTTATCATCCATGGAGAAATAGTTGGTACTAGAGAAAAAACAATCACTGTATTTGTGACTAAAGTAGAGGGAGAGTAGGGCCTTAGTTATAGTTCTAGTTGAAACTGATAGTATTTTTGTTCACAGTCAATGTATTTGTTGCCAGAATGTAGGACAGAGCAAATCAGTGAGTGAAGAGAGGCAGAAAGAGAAGAGAAGCATTTTACCAGGAGCCTCAGGGGCAGATTGGCATGGAGGTTGCTTCATGGAGAGACCACGCATGACTGAGGGAGAGAGGGAGGGAAATCAGGGATAAGCAGGTGTCCCATTGCTTTGCTTCTGTACTTCTCTGTGATCAAGCAAGCTAATAATGCAAATAGTGCAGTTGGCTCTGACTGAGTGAGGCAGCAAGAGAGCAGAGTGGTTTCACCTGTGAGGTCAGCAGTGTTGGAAGTCCTAGTAAATATTATCCTTGTTGTGAGCATCACCAGTCACAGGTGGCCACAGCAGGCATGACAGAATAGGGGACCACTTTTAGCAGAGAAACAGAGAAAATAACTGCCCATTTTCTATACTATAAGAAGATAGCGTTACTTCTTAAAGTCTGTCGGTAGTTAGTTTGTGGGTTCCAAAGTTCAATGTGATGTAAGTGGGATTAGGACCAGTGAAATTTGGGTACCTTGTTAATGTGAGCCCTGTTTATTGCCTAAGATAGCCATCTGATTATCAAATGACTGAAAAAATAGAATTCTAAACCCAAGAAAAATGATGTATGTGCTTACAGTGTACCTTGTGGAACTCAGTACTATAGTTTGAATAATTGCACTTTCCAAAATTCAACAAATTAATCCTGCCACGTATCATAGAAGGTTAATTCCTTTTAATAAATAAGTAAAAGAACCTCTGTATTTTTAGAACATGTAAAGGTACTGAAAGAGTGTTGGCTGTTTACATAGTCTGAAGTTAAAAGAAAGAAACACTGAAAACAATAATAAAAATATGTTCTTCAAGCTATTTTCACATTCTCATTGAGCAAAACCAGTAAGTTTAGTAAAAGTCTCAATAAATGTCATAAAAGGGAAGTTGTTCAAACCTCTGTAGCTCTACTCAGTTGGGGAATTATTGGAAAGGCCTTGAGTTGCAGTGGACTGACTTGTGTCCTGTGGTATAAAGCACACAGTTCAGGAATGACATCTGAAATGACAAGAGAGTTACCATCTTTAGTATAAACCTCAGAACTCAAACAGATGCCAAGAGATGGACACATTTTGGGTTGTTTGGCTCCAACAAGTCTTAACTGACAGGCATCTATCAGAATGTGAAGTTTCTTAATGTTTTATGCAGGATTAAGAAACAATTTTAGTACCTGTAGAACTAACATTTGAGAGTATTTAAAATATAGAGAAAGGGCATTCTCAATATAGTAAACTTTGTGGAATAATGCCAGGCAGGCCTGGGTAAAATGCCTAGTTTGTAAAATTCATCTGAGTTTATTAATTCACAAAATGTCTTAAGTCTGTTGGGACAAAGTACCATACATTAGGTTGTTTATAAATGAAAAACATTTATTTCTCACAGTCCTGGAGGCCAGGAAGTATAAGATAAAGGTGGTAGCAGAGCTGATAAGTCTGTTGAGACCCATTCCTCAAGGACAGCAACTTCTTGCAACATCTTTACATGATAGAAAGGGCCAATGTGTTCCCTTGGGTCTCTTTTATAAAGGCATTAATCCCATTCATTAGGGCTCTGACATATGACATAATCACCTTCCAAAAAAGCCTGCATCTTAATACTGTCACCTGGGAGGTTAGAATTTCAATATGAATTTTGAGGGGACACAAACAGAAATACCCTAGCCCACGACATAAGGGTAAAGTTGTACATATAGAAGTAATAAAATTATTCTAGTGAAATGAAGTGTGGACAGTGCTCTGCATGCTCAAAAGAAGAACACAGTAACCAGGTATTTAATGAGTAGATGGTTTGTGAATGAACACCCCAAGAGTAAAGACCTTCCTCCCTGAAATGCAACTGCACAATGACCTACATAAGCTCTGGAAGTTCTGTTGAGTTACCTTTAGAAGACACATTTGGAATCAGAAAATATCGCCCCCAAAATCAGCTGCCTAAAGAGTACAATCATAATTTCAAAACAGAGTTAAAGAAGATTATCAAGAACTGAGGAGCATAAGTGAAGACAGCTTATTTCTTGCTCAAGCCCATGCTTAATTTGGACAAATTTCCTGGGCAGCCACTGATTCAGAGACCTGGACTCTCATCAACATATGTCTCCACCATCTTGGAATCCTTTGCCTCCGGCCACACAGTCTGGGGAGAGATAGCATGGAAGATTGTGCAGGATGTTTTATGACCAGGTCTGGCCTGAGAGAAACAAATACTACCTCTTCTTGTATTCCAGGAGCCAGATGCAGGAGGACTGTGAAATACAGCATTGTGTGCAAAAAAGTGAAAGGGATGCTGGCTACATAATTATTATAGTCTGTATTTCATAGGTTTGTATTGGTAAACTTAAACTGTGAATTTAATGACAGATAGCTTAATAAAAGCAGTTATACAACATAAGCAAAGGGGAAAAACTTCTTTTACCAAAAGAGACATGACATTAGAGGAATGTAAAAGCCAGTTAGACATGTTGGACTTTTTCTTAAAAAGTTCATATATGTAACTAGATAAGCCAAACAAATACACACACATACACATACACACATGCAAACACAAAACAAAAATGTAAAGATAAAATTAAATAGACATATTTATGTATCAAAAGCATGGTGTATGCACATGATTTATTGCATCTGGGGTCTGTAATTTAGAGATAAATCCCCAAATTCCCTAGCAGAGCATCCAGTTTCTGCAGGCATGCTGGATAGCATCTCTTACACCAAATTTCAAATCAAAGGAAACTTACTTTTAACTCTTTTATTTTTGGTGGACACATAATAATTAAACATGTTTATAGGGTTCAGAGTGATATTTCAATACATGTATATGTGTTGAGATGTGTAATGTGTAATGTTCAAATAAGAATAATTAGCATATCCATCGCCTCAAACATTTGTCATTTCTTTGTATTGGGAACATTTGAAATCCTCTCTTCCAGCTTTTTGAACATACACAATAAATTATTGTTAACTATATACACCCTACAGCACCATAGAGCACTAGGACTAATATCATACTTAATACTTTAGCTCATATGGAAGATGTGCTTAAAATTCCAAAGAATATATGTGCATTCAGTCTTCAAAAGTATCCAAAATCATTTATGTGAATACAAAAGTCATCCTATGTGATGGGTCTTAGGAAGAATAGAGATCGACAGTGCATTTTTCTCTCTCAAAGTGATGTAATCAATACCTCTTTTAGAATTGTATGTAAAAGGCTATGCCTAGCAACCCAGAGCTCGTGGCCTTACTTGGAATGAGAGGTGGGTTTAGAAGCCTGCTAGAAGAGAAAAGGATCATTTATTTGCCTGCATAAACAAATATTCGTTTAGTGTGTTTGTGCATAGACTACCTCTATCCCTACCTCCAAAGAGAAGATCAAACACAACAGATTGCATGTTTTACAAAAACCACACACATCTAAATCCATTTTTACTAGCAGTGGGTTAAATTTACTTTGCCTTAATGTGTAACGCATTATCTGATTGCTTTCAGTGACTGATCCATCCAGCCTCCGTATCAGATTTATAGGAATATAGGGGAAATACTTAGAGTGAATCAATTTAAATGCGACGTTGAAGAAAAAGCGACCTTTGTGTGAAATCCAGATTTTATGAATGTGCTTTGTTTCATGTGAGCAGAAACATCAGTCATATGTATAACATTAGCATAAGGAGTCACACAGAACATTAAAAGCTTTAACAGGAAGAGCGCTTGAAATAATTTAGTGCTGATAAACAGCACTGCAGGCAAGGTTTTGGCAATTTGTGACAAACCACAACATTTTAAAAGACTCACAGAAATCTTTCTAAATGTGCATTACACTGGAGTCACAGTGAGTTCATGGGGGTTCTCAGAAGAGTATTTTCAGAGCTGGACATTTTGCCATGGTTAACAAGAAAGCCGTTTCAGTAAACAGTGGGAAGTCTGCACACTTTAACAATGTTCCAATTCTGGATGCTGGCAAACCAAGACAGGTAGTAACAGCTCAGTCAATCAAGGTTGTGATTCTTGATCATGGCAAACTATAAAAGATAGTAATGATTTTTAAAAACTAAAAGTAGGGAGAAGTTTAGTTTAAAAAAAAGGTAAAAATTCTTAAATGCTGGATAAGTTGACACAATTTTCTTACCAATTTTGTTTCTCTGTACATTATCTTTTACCACTTACCCTGGGCATTTGCAAGACACATTTCAATTCTATTACAGTTTCTATAAAAAATTCATAAAATAATTAATTTTCTAGAATAATTTTTAAAAATGGTTAATGCCTTTAGAAAAATTCATGTGATGAAGGAAGCTATTACATTTTTGTATAAGGAAGCCTCTATATAAAGCTGACTACAAAATCTGAACCCATAGTTACTGGGCACGTAGTCAAGAATAATCCTTTTGAAATGTGATGACATAGCAGTCTCTAATGGGTATAGTAGTTTAATTCTGACTAGAATACGACAACACAAAAAACAACAATTCATGACTTCTGGAAATAATTAGTAAAGGTATAATAATTTTGGAATGTTTTTGCTTTAAACATTTTTTGCATTAAATCCTTTTTGTGGGACAGATAAGATAAAATTGATTGCATTGGGACTTTAGCACATTTCGGCTTGTATCTTTCTTTATAGAAGTGGATATAATGGCATCCTCTCTAGATATAATTTGAACAGTATGGAAAATATATAATTTATTGGAATTCTAGGAAGGCTGGGGAAAGATAGTCAGCCAGTTGGCACTTATCCTCAAAGAGGAGAAGGGAACAGACCAAATAATCTAAATGATCATGCTTTCTAGGGATGATATAAAACTGTGGTTATTCACTGTCAGTACATCCCTGCAAAGACAGTGGAATATGAGTGCAATCCTAGAAATGGAACAAAAGAGTGCAAAATAGAGGAACCCAATTGTCAGAGAAATGCTGAGATGAACAGAATTGTCAAATGGGGTGTTTAATCAGTGTTTTGCTCTGTAATGTGAATCCTCCTGCCTCCCTTGAATCTGTGGTACAATCCACTTTAATCCTAAATGCTTTTGCATGGGCATGTTCTTTACTTTGAATGTAAAGAAGTGCTGAGTCTGTTTTCAATGTTAGTATCAAGTGAGGAAGGAGGCTATATATAAGATCACCCACATTTTGAAACATTATCCAAGGCTTTTAATTTACGATGCAGTGAAAGTTCCATCTTTGATGAAGTATTCCCTTTCTATTCAATGAAGGTGCCAGGGTGCACCTTCATTGTCACCATCAAGCTGTTGCTCTACTGATGCACAAAGATGGTTGCAATCAGGGAAATGATTCTGAGATCACTATTTCATTTTCTTCTTCTTGTGGCAAGAACATATAGCATGAGTTGCACTCCTTAGCATTTTAAGTGTACGGTACAGTATTGCTAATGATCAGCACCATGTTCTCTTCTGAGTCTGCTCCACCCTTGACTCATTGTTTCAGAGAGAAAGTAGGACAACTGTGGTATTGTGTGAGCAAGTCTTAAAACATACCTTATGAAATCACCAGCTAATAGTCAATGTTTAATTCAGTATTGACTGTTATCCAATATCATAAGATGAAATTCTTCCTAGAAGCAGAAGAGGTACCTATTATGGATTTGGAACTCAGAGTCCACTCCACTTGATTAGACAGGATTTTCTCTAGTCTGAGCTGAAATGTGGAGTTGTCCATCAAATATGCATGAAAAACCCCATTTGACAATACTTGTCACCAGTGACCAAAGCCATTTGCAAAGCATGAAATGGTTATTGTAAGAGAGTACCACTAAAATCCTGCAGGAGAGACAGAGAAGCAATGGAGGTTAATACAATGTTCACAGGTTCAGTCTTTAGGAATAATATGTGGACATGTGGCTGCAAATGCATCTCTCTCTGTGGGAATACCTACAAGCGCACCTATGGTATGTGGTTATGCAGACAGCTGCTGTAATTTCTATCAAGTTTGTGATCACTAAATCATGACAGAGAAAAGAACTGCATGTGAGTGTATTCCTTACATCAGCAGTGATTTATCGAGTGCCTTTTATGGCATACAATATTGTAATTGTAGGACATATGGTAGTGAGAAAAAAAAAATGTCCTTGGCCATATAGAGTTTTCATCTTTTTCTTTTTTGTGTGTAAGGCTGTAAAACAAGGTAGGTTGACTGAAATTCTTTACTGAAGAAGCACCTTATGAAGAAGCACCTTATGGAGAAGCCCAATTGTAAAAATTCAGAATTCGCTGAAGAGAGTTGAACTACTCTGTGAAAGCCTGCTCTTAGTGAATTAAATTTGAGACAAGAAAGAAAAGAAGGCAATAATACACTCAGTGTGTAGGACCAAATCTCTGAGGTTGAAAATTGGTTCCAACCTGGGGAACTAGAATAACTGGACTAGGGCTCATTTCCCAGATGCCACATTCTGATGAGAAACACTGGGGTAGCAGGACAATTCAGGTCTCTCATCTCTGTTCAGGTGTCTCCTGAGAATGCATCTGAAATTTTAGTTGAAAACATTGACCATTAACTCATGTGGGGAATGGGTAGGAAGGTGAGTTACAAACAGAAGAACAGGTACCACAAATAGAACATGTCTATCGGGTGCCAGAATGATTACAGCAAGATTACAGAAGAAGCAAACTATTGTCTAGCTGCCTATGGAGTGAGAATACTCGCTCATTTGTTTTTATTCATTGTTTTGGTGGCAATGGTCTATGACTGGAGTCTCTTTGTATGAGTGAAGTTTGTCTTCCTCCAAAATTAAAGCCTGTAATTGAGGGAAACTAAGAGTAACTAGCCATTCTGCACCAAGAACAGAAAATTTCTGTGGACACCTGCACCCTTGAGGAGACAGAGTCCCTGATGCAGGGGAGGAAGTGAGCAGATACTCAGCAAAGATGGATGAACTTGGACAATAGGTGACACCGAGATGACTCTGACAATGAGAATGGAGAGAAGTTAGTAGAAGATCCAGGCTCCAGATCTAGCTCCTAACAGTCCAAGTACATGAACAGATGACTGGATCAACAAAATGTAGTATATACTTATAATATTATTTAGCCTTATAAAGAAACTGAATAGACTTTTGGTTCCAAAATGGCAGTGTAGACGCAAACTGGCTTTAGTACTCACCCTCAAGGAAAACCTGTATATACATAAATATACACACATAGTGCTGACATCACCTGCAATATCCTAGAACTCAAGTGTGAGAATGAGACAGTTTCTGAGGCCACAGAGAAGTAGAAGTAAAAAGACTACAAGCAGACAATAAGAGAATCAGACTTCTGTAGGAGCAATGCCCCTTCTCCCAAACTGCCTGGCTATAAGCAAATGGATAATTTCCCCCAACTCATGGTTTTTACACTGGATAAAGTAAGATATGACAATCAGCTTCCCCACCATCTTGAGTTCCCTGGCGAAAGACTTGTCTCTGTCTGAAACCACAGGAAGATTGGGAATGTCTGAAGGGAGAAATGCCCCTGAGGACAGCCAGAGACAAAGGGGGACATGGTACTGCCATTCCCATTCCTGGAAATTCTGCTCTGCAACTCGACCAAAGGAAACAACAAGTCAGAGTGGCTGTTTAGCAGCACCATGCTGTAGGAGATTCGCTCCACTGGTACCCCGGGCACAGACACACAGCCAGCCTTCCCACAGTACCCATGTATCACCTTTGGAACTTGCCTTATTCTTAACAGGCAGTACTCTGATTGTTTACTAGAACTGAGGCAAACCTGGGCTTAAGGCACCATGTAGTCCTGAACAGGAGGCAACAACCTGAGGGATGAGGGGAAAGAAAATAAATAACATTAAGAAGTAAATTACAACAAATCTATAAGCAAACATATTCAATAAAACCCAAAGCAATACAGACAGAGAAGACTTGGAAGAAATAACAAATCATTTAATGCAAAGACAGATGTACATCCCCAGGAAAAATGATCTCCTCAAATGGACAAAGCCAGGAACCAGTGACTGACCTTAACAAGGCAACCATATACAAATTCTGACCAGAATTCAAAGTAGAATTTCGGCGGAAACTCAGTGACCTTCAAGGTTACAGAAAAGCAATTCAGAAATTTATCAGAGAAATTTAATGACGTCATTGCAATAATAAAAATAAAACCAAAATAAAACCAAACAAATCTTGGAATGGAGAAATATGCTTGTGGAGCTAAAAAATTCAATAGAGGCTCTCAACAGCAAAATGGGTCAAGCAGGGAAAATAATTAGTGAACTCAAAGATGGACTATTTAAAAATAAATATTCGGGGGAAAAAGAATAACAAGAAACAAAGTTCACCCACAAGATATAGAAAATTATCTCAAAAGATCAAATCTAAAAAGCATTGGTGTTCAAGATGGAGTTGAGCTAAAATATGGGGTAGAAAGTTTATCCTAAGAAATGATAACAGAAACCTTTCCTAAACTTAAACAAGAGATAAATATCCAGGTACAGGAAGGTTTGAGAAGACTAAACAAATTTGAGCCAAATAAGAATAACCCGAGACACATAGTACTCAAATTCTCAAAGGCCAAGGACAAAGAGTGGATCCTAGAAGCAGCAAGAGAAAAGAACCATGTGACATATAAAGGAGGTTCAATTTATCTGGCAAAGATTTCTCAGTGAAAACCATACAGGCCAAGAGGAAAGGGGACAACATTTTCCAAGTGCTGAAAGAAAAGGACTGTCATCCAAATTGGTGTACCCATTCAAGCTACCCTTTAAGTATGAAGGAGAGATAAAGTATATCCCAGAAAAACAAAAACTGAACAAATTTAGCACCAGCAGACTCATCGTATAAGAAATGCTAGAAGAATTCTTCCACCAGAAAATTAAAAAAAAAAAAAAGGCTAACATGAAAAGTGAAGATATTTGAAGGTATAAAGCCAATGGATAAAATTGAGTACATGGACAAGCCTAGGTACTCTAATGCTAGATTTTTGGTGTTCAATCCACTCATATACTCTAGTATAAGGACCCAAACACAAATCAAAAATTATCCACAGCAACTTAAGAAATAGGCAGTATAAGATTATGTACATTGAGAGAGCACAAAGTAAAAATGGATGGAGTGAAAGTATAGAGTGAAAGTGAAAGATCTACAAAATACTGATGAAAGAAATTGAAGAGGACACAAAAATAAAAAGATATTTCATGCTCATGGATTGGAAAAGTTATAATGTTAAAATGACAATTCTACTCAAAGCAATTTGCAGATTCAATGCAAGCTCTATCAAACTACCCGTGTCATTTTTCATAGAAATAGAAAAAGAAAAAGTAATCCTAAAATTCATATGAAATCACAAAAGACCTAGAATAGCCAAAGCAATCCTGAGCAAAAAGAACAAAGCTGGAGGTGTCACACTACCTAATTTCAAAATTTACTACAAAGCTCTAATAACCAAATTGGTCAGCATGGTAGTGGCATAAAAACAGACACATAGATCAGTGAAACAGAATAAAGAAACCCATGTATAAATCCATGCATTTATAGGCAACTCATTTTCAACAAAAGTTTCAAGAACATATAACAGGGATAGGACAGTCCCTTCAGTAAATGATTCTGGGAAAACTGGATATCCGTATGCAGAAGAATAAAACTAGACCCCTAACTCTAATCGTATACACAAATCAAATAAAAATGGATTAAACTATGAAACTATTAGAAGAAAACACTGTGTGAAATGCTCCAGGACATTGGTCTGGGCAAAGATTTTTTTGTGTAGGATCTCATAAGCACAGGCAACCAAAGCAAAAATAGAGAGGTGGAATTACATCAAGTTAAACAGTAAAGGAAACAATCAACAAAGTGAAGAGATAATGCACAGGATAAAAGAAAATATTTGCGTAGGCCGGGCGCGGTGGCTCAAGCCTGTAATCCCAGCACTTTGGGAGGCCGAGACGGGCGGATCACGAGGTCAGGAGATCGAGACCATCCTGGCTAGCATGGTGAAACCCCGTCTCTACTAAAATACAAAAAACTAGCCGGGCGAAGTGGCGGGCGCCTGTAGTCCCAGCTACTCGGGAGGCTGAGGCAGGAGAATGGCGTGAACCCGGAGGCGGAGCTTGCAGTGAGCCGAGATTGCGCCACTGCACTCCAGTCCGGGCGACAGAGCGAGACTCCGCCTCAAAAAAAAAAAAAAAAAAAAAAAAAAAAAAAAAGAAAATATTTGCAAGGTACCATCTGACAAGGAATTAATAAACAGAGTATATAAGGAGATCAAACAGATTTGAAAATGGGCAAAAGACCCGAATTGACATTTCTCAAAAGAAGACTTACAAATAGCCAAGTACATGAAAAAATGTTCAGCATCCTTAATCATCAGATAATTGCAAATAAAACCACAATGAGATATCATCTCACCCCAGTTTAAATGCCCTTTTATGAAAAAACAGACAAAAAGCAAAACAAAACAAAAAAACAGAGACTAACCGACAGTGGCAAGAATTTGAAGGGGAACCCACATACACTATTGCTAAAAATGTAAATCAGCACAACCACTACAGAAAACCATATAGAGATTTCTCAACAAATTAAAAATACAACTACAATCTACTATACTGGTTATATATCTAAAAGAAAGGAATTTCACATATCCAGCAGATACCTTCACTCTTATGTTTATTGCAGCACCATTCACAATAGCCCAAATATGGAATTAACCTAAGTGTCCATCAATGGTGAATAGATAAAATGTTGAATATATACATAATGGAATACTATTTAGCCATAAATAGAATGAAATCCAGTCACTCGCAACAACATGGATGGAACTGGAGGCCATTATATTGAGTGAAAGAAGCCAAGGACAGAAAGACAAATACCACATTTTCATTCATATGTGGAAGATTAAAAAGTGGATCTCATGAAGATTGTAGATTGCTGGTTACCAGAGGCAAGGAAGGGTAATGGGGAAGGAAGAGGATGAAGGGATGCTGATCAATGGGTACAAATATATAATTTGGTAGAAGAAATAGGACCTAGTATTTGATAGCTCAGTGAGGTGACTATACAATAATGTATTGTATATTTCAAAATATCTTGAAGAGATTAATTTGAATGCTTCTAGCATAAAGATAATTATTTAAGGTAATTCATATCCCAATTACACTGATATTTTAAAATTATATAAATGTGTTAAATTATCAGTTGTACCCCCAAAATATGTACATCTATTTTCCATCAATTAAAAAATAAAAATACAGTAGAGCACTGATACACACCACAATGTCGATAAATCTTAAAAATATGATGGTAAATGAAAAAACCAAACTCAAAAGCTCACCTATTGTATGATTTTATTTATATTAAATGTTCAGAATGGTTACATCTACAGAGAAAGTAAGTAAATTAGTGGTTGTCAGAGGCTAAGGGTCAGGGGAAAAAGGGGTGGAGGGTGACTGCCTCATAAAGATTAGATAGAGTTTACTTTGGGAGTGATAAAAATGTTTTAGAATTAGATAGAATTGGCAGTTGCATAACATTGCAGATAGACTCAATGCCATTGAATTGTGCACTTTAAAATGGTTAATTGTATGCTAAGTAAATTTTTCTTAAAAAATGTAGCTCATGTTTCAGATAACTGTCAAATCCTAATGCTACTGGGTCTCATCTGATGGAAACTTACAGCTCTGAGTGTCCTCTCCCTGTCCCAAGCCCATAAAGGAAGACGTAAGACTTGGAGGAGATGAGACCCATTTGGGATCTTGTACTGCCCATGAGGAGATAGTAATGCAATCTCTTTGTGTGTATATAGACATGATTGACACCCATGAGAACACCGGAGACACAGCAGAGTGTGAGCTAAGGGGCCTGCAGCTTCTACAGTGTGGGAGGGCTTCTTTAATAAATAAAAACAATATTTTGAATACAAAATTAGGAACCAATGTGAATATTTATTTAGAATAAGAAGATAGCAGAAAATTGTACATTTTAGAATGCCGAGGAACTTACAATATAACAAAATCCATAAAAATAACATGATGAAAGGCTTTAATACATAATTTGGCAGAACACATCTTCATAAAAAACTCAAAATATTATTTTCTGTAAAGAAATAAAGAAACTATTCACTACTGTGACTAAAAATCTGTCTCTTTCTCTTAAAGAATTATTACTTTTGACAAAATCTGTGTATATTTTGGCTATAATTTGTTCTCAGTATGAGAATAATTTCAGTTGATTTCATTGCTTAACTTTAATACTTTTGTTTAAAATATCATTATTTTATATGAAATTTCTTTCAACTCTTTAATCAATATATTTAAATTTGATAAAGATAGTACACACCATATGGATATAAGCCAAATTTTTGTATTTTTTAAACTATCTCAATCATCTTTCCAAATTGGAAGTCAAATGATGTACTCAAACTTTATTAAATATTTTGTTTCCAGTTAAAAAAAGTATTGTGAATTTTTGATTGAATATACTGCCTTACTCATAATATTGCTGAAAGTAGAAATTTTTGCTCTCAACCAGGCTTTAATGAGAAACACATCCCCTGATTGTAATTTTATATTTCTGATTTTGTGAAGAATTTTCAATAGCCTCGCTTCCAACTCTGTGCATTTTAACTCATTTGCCTCTTCCTACCTGCTTCTGGGACTGGGTTCCATGATTCTCATTCGTAGCACAATGCAGGGCTGGCTTTGTATTCCCCCAACAGGTGAGTGGTAATGGACAGCAGTGGGACTGTTCGCAGAAACTGTCCCCAGCTAGCATACAGAAGTGACAGGGACCGCATAAAAACATCCCACTAAATAGAAGTAAAAATATCCCTAACTCAGCTTCCCCTTAGCTGAATCTCCAAAATGCCATGGCCAAACAAAAAGCAGAGAGAATTTGGAGTGGTAAGTAATAGTTTTCTTAACTAGGTATTAACAAAATATATGACTTTTGCAGAAATTGTATAAACATAAGACCATGTGAACACACAGAAAGGGCTCATTCCTGGAAAATGTTCTGCAAGTAAGCAACTTTGAAGCTTATTCTTTATTTATTTCACAATAAACCTGACTGCAGTGGGTGGAATTCTAAGATAGTCTCTCCCAGACGCTCAGCCACTGGTGTACAACCCTTCTCCCAGTTAATTAGTATACTAATCTACGTACTGCTATGAAGGGATTTTGCAGATATCGTTAAATCAGTGAACCTTGAAATAAGGGAGATTATCCAGGTAAGCCTGAGCTAATTGCACCAGCCCTTTAAAAGCCGCGTCTTTTCGCTGACCAGGCACAGAAATGAAAATTAGAGTCATGCACTAGCTGACCTGGAAGAAAACAAGCATAGGCTGTAAACTACCTACAGGGCCCATATGGCAAGGAACTGCCAGCAACTTCTATTTGCTGGGAATTGTCTTCAGCCAACAACTGGAAGAAAAATAGGGATCTCCATCTTGCAGCTTCAGTGAAATCAATTCTGTTGACAATCAATGAGCTTGAAATAGAAACTTGAGCTCAAATGAGACCACGGCCCCAAATCATATTTAAATTTTATCCCGGTGAGATCCTAAGCAGAAAATCTAGCCACACTATGCCCAAATTTCAGACCCACAGAAACTATGTGTAATAAATCTGTGCTATTTTAGGCTGCCAAGTTTGTGGTAATTTTTAAATACCTTTCTTAGCAAGAATTAGGCATAGGAAGTAAGTTATAAGTTGGAGATATACAAGCTCATACATGCAAAACCAGGGTGTGAGAGAGAGAATGCATAGCAAAATGAGATGGAGAGGACTTTATTTACCACAAGTAAATTTGGTTTAGGGATGACTGGTGGGTGCATGGAGACTGGACCCAACTCCCCATGGATGTGAAAGCAGCTCAGAATCATGAGTCAGGAGGGCTGGTCTTCAGAAGGCAGAGCATTGTGGGTACCTGGATTCTGTAAAGGCTTCTTTGAGCACAGCCAACACGGAAGTTCGAGGGGTACAAAAATAATGAACAAGTCAAATAGTGTTTTTTTCTGTGTGATTTGCACACAGACTCTCCGGGTCTCCTCCACAAAGTCTTTGCACAATCTATCTATTTAAGGGGGTTTTGTTGCAAGTGAATACTCCATGGTGAGAGTGAAGAGACCTAAAATTGGTTTCAAGTTTGGGATAGGGCCAGTGCAGAGAAGCATGAGAGTCCTTTGTGCCCAGGAATAATTAACATCCTTGTTCTTGGACAAGGAGGTTCTAGGCATCAGCTAACTTCAATCATGACCTCAAATTGAGGGTGCAAAAGAATTGTGAGTAAAATATTCATAACAAACACATGTACCTGTTGATATTTGAAAAAGGACATGCTGTGAGATCAGAAGTGCCATCAGGGAAACAAGGTGGCATTTGCTTTGATGAATTCTCTAAGGTTCAGGGTTGGAACTCTGCTTTCATCTCAGAAGTCTGATTTATACAGCAGATGAAGAGGGTCTGCATCTCTGGGGAGAAGCAGGGGAGGGAACTACACAGTAATCAAGCACCTGGAAATATATTTACACAACAATGTAAATTGACAATAAAAATATAATGTCAAGGGTACTGGTGTATTTCTTTTTTCTTTTTTTTTCTTTTCTTTTTTTTTTATTTTTTATTTTTAGAAGGAGTCTCACGCTGTCTCCCAGGCTGGAGTGCAGTGGCGTGATCTTGGCTCACTGCAACCTCCCTTTCCCCGGTTCAAGCAATTCTCCTGCCTCAACCACCCTAGTAGCTGAGATTACACGTGCCTGCCACCATGCCGGCTAATTTTTTGTATTTTTAGTAGAGATGGGGTTTCACTCTGTTGGTTAGGCTGGTCTAGAACTCCTGACCTCATGATCCACACACCTAACCCTCCCAAAGTGCTGAGATTACAGGCGTGAGCCACCACACCTGGCCGGCCACTGGTATATTTCTACTGAAATGCCCATAATGAATGACAGATGAACAAATGAAGTCTATGGGTGATATTTTATATACAGTCACCTTTTTTTTTCACTAATTTTTCATTCTTCAGAGGGCTTGATATATTTCAGTTTTTTCCTCTAATCAAACTCTGAGATAGTTGGCATCCATTCTATATTCTGCAGATGTGCTCAGCAACCTGTAATTTTAAAAGTAACTAAACATCTTTGTTCTATCATCTTTAAAGTGCTCTTTAAGTGTACAGTGTACAGTGTTAGCAGAGTCGCTTTCAACATAGATCCATTCCAACCTAGTTTGTCTTGGTTGTACATATACTGTTCTTTAAGCATGTTTACAGAGCATGTAACATGTTTATGCATTTTTTAAATGCGTAAAAGAAATACCAGTACTAATGGGGAATGTAGACCTTAAAGTAGCTCAAATTTTATAAGTTAAAAAGTTCCCTTATCCTCATTGTATCTTTGGAGGGCATTTGATACAACTTAAAGATAAGCAAAACATAAAACCTTACAAAAAATAGTTCATTGCTCTGTTGTCAGTTACTACGATTTTAATGAAAGAATTAGATTCTAATATTTTTTATATTGTAATAACTCAAAAAGATTTCAGGAAGAAGTTAGAGTGACCATGAGATACACCTTAGTTACTCCCCAAGTCTGTACAAAAATTCCAGGATTTGTCTTTATCTATGGTCAAAAGAAAGAATAAATTATGTGTCATTACTTTCCTTTAAAATGAGGTTTATCCAAAACACTGCCATTGGTGAGAAAGGGGACCCCAGACATTCTCTTCACAGATATTTGTGGATTACCTATTGGGCAACTAAAAAATGAATCAGATACTATTATGACTCTTAAGAGACATATTCTAGAAAAAAGAGAGAGAGATTTATGTAAATAAATGAAGAATATTTCAACCCAGTTGAAATCTATATCCATCTAACTAGATTGTCATTCAAGATAATGCAAAATTTAGACATTTTTCAGATAAAGATGAGACAGTTAATGACTCAAATACCCTTTCTGAAGGAACTTTTAAAGAATACACTTAGTAAGAAATTGAATTCATAAGGGAACATGATGCAAGAACTTGTAACAGGAAAAGAGGTTGGTAAACTAATTGATAAATCTAAATATGAACCTTTTGTCAACCACCAGTGTATTCGCTACCTCCATGTGATCAACTTTTTAGCTCCCACACATGAGTGAGAATATGAGACATTTGTCTTTCTGTGCCTGGATTACTAAACTTAACATAATGCCCTCCAGTTCATCCACATTGTTGCAAATGACAGGATTTTATTTTTTATATGGCAGAATAATATTCCATTGTGTATAGGTACCACATCTTTTAATCCATTCATTCATTGATGGAAACAGCTGGGAAATGAAGTTGAGTGGGCCTGGTGGTGGGGGGCAGGTAGATAAAGAGGGGCTGGTTAATGTATAAAGCTATAGTTAGATATTAATAGAAGGAATAAGATCTAGTGTTCATCAGCACAATAAGGTCCCTATAGTTAACAGTAATTTATTGTATGTTTCAAAATAACTAGAAGACTGGATTTAGACTATTCCTAACACAAATAAATAACAAATGTTTCAGGTGGTAAATATACCAGTTAGCCAGATTTGATCATTATATATCGCATGCTGGTATCAAAATATCACAGGTACCACATACGTAAGCACAAATATTAGGTATCTATAAAAACTAAACGTAAAATAAATAGAACATTTTGAGAGAAAATAATGACTAAGAAGTAGCAGAAGTTAAAAATAAGTTGAAACTAAAATATTGGCCTGAAATACAAATTTATCAGTGAAGAAAACAACAATTGAAAGAGAAAATTATGTCTTACAAAAAAGAAATTCTCAGTTTTGATTCTCAAAAAATCCAGCTATCAGCTGCTTAGAAGAGACATGTCTGAGGTAGGTTGACCTATAAAGATTAAAAGTGAAAGGTGAAAATAAGATATAAAGCAAATCTTGTAAATTAATATTAATGTTGGATAAAAATTAACTTCATTATAAATAAAAGTCATTCCCAACTTAGAGATAAAATGAGTACTCACTAGAAAATTAAAATTTTGAACTTGAATGCAACATAATCTTAAAATATACAAAAAATGTTTGACAAAATTATATTTCAAAATTGGAACATACAAAATTAGTGGAGATATTGACATAATTCAGAAAGTTGGCAGGATAAGCAGAAAAATAGTAATAAAAACACAGATTTGTAAACAACATAATGATTAACATTTATTTGAAGGAAATATGCCAAGTTTACATGCCAGTTTTAAAGAACACAAATTATTTTTTAAACTTGCATGGTGGAATCTTTGCCCCTTCCAAAAAATGATTTTAATATTTCTCTCTCAGAAGCTTGACAAGTCAAGCAACAAAAAAACTAGTGAAAATATAGAAGTATTGCATGACATAATTCATACTCTTGATTTAAAATAAAGAAAAATTCACTTTACCTTTATGTAACACTGATTATTTTTCAAGACATATGGGACCTTCACAAAATCTGACAAGTGCGTAAGTCACAAAATTAGTTTCAATAAACTCAATGATCTCCACCACTGACTTCACCCTCAAAGTCCCATCTTATATGAACTTTGTTTACAACAAATGGTCACTTGGAGATTTCATTGCCAGTGATAATTTAGTATCTGTAATTTATCATTTGAGCTACACAAATCATTTCTTCTACCTGATTTCCTACCTTCTGTTTTCTTATAGTCTACCTAGTTGTCATGTAATTTTTTTTGTTTACTCCTTTCCCTTACCATTAATCTCTACCTACAATCCATGTTCACTCTTAATATTTCATTATATTTCATAACACATGTCACATATAACCTTCTTTTTTATGCCAACTACTTCCACCTTGGTTATAGTATTTCAACGAGTTTAGCCTTTCTCCCTTTGGACTTCTCTCCTCAATACATCTTACATTAAACTAGTGGTGCACTTTGCTGTTACAGTTTTTTAATCTTGCCACTTAACTGTTCAAATAATGGGTTGTTTCCAGCATTTACGGGACAGACACTGGACCTAGACTCTAGCATTTAAAAAAATCCAGTAATTCCACAGATGCCGCAAATGACCTTTCCAAGTTTATATTTCATAATGTTCCTATGTGGATATTTTCCCCAGAGAGTCAGAAGCATGGAACTGTCTCTGCTGTGCATAGTGTACACATTTCTCTTTTTGATTTTGTTTTCACCAATTTTTTTCCCACTATCGATGTATTTCCCACTCCTCTTTCCACTCATCTTTCAAGGTCCAAGTTTCTACTTGATATATTATCTGAACACCTCCTTCGAGGGATACGGCTATCTCTTCAACTCTTCCAGCACTTATTGTTTGTATTATCAGTCTGTGTCTTCTTTGGAGTCTGTCATGTGATCTCTTACATTGTATTAACCACAATATCATTCCATGCATTTTTCTTATTTATTCTCTAAGAAGATGAACCTATAAAAGGTAAAATAGAGAATGTCAGAGCCGAAAGGTGATGTTTTCTTTATTCAACAAGTTCTTACAAGTTCTTACTCTCACAAACCTATAATGATAAATGTCTCAGGTATTGTCTCTGCCTTCATGGGTTTTACAGACTGGTGAGAAGAAATACAGGATACAAATAATAATCAACTTAGGGTAAGAGCTCTGAAAGAGAAGTATATTGTATGTACAGAAAGTATTAACAAGGAAGGATATTTTAAATTGAAAGGGGGAAGGTCTGGTAAGGGAAGATTTCTCTGAGTATATGACATTTACTAAAAGTTTAAGTATGTATAAATCTCTTCAATCCAAATTAAAAAAATAATGAATATATTGTCAGAGAGACATAAGATTCAGCCAGTTTTAGAACTCTGAATGTGTGCGATTTAGGGCAAGAAAATACCATAGGGAATGATTAAGAGATTAACAGCTATAGGTTAAAGAAAATAGTTTAATCCAAATAAGACATATTTCAAGAAAAAAATATCTTTCTCTTCAGGGATTGGTAAATAGTTTTTATACATGACTATCATTTAATATTTCTCACATTTTTAGCAAAGGAAGGGGTATTTCCTACTTTTTACAAAACAGCACCGTTATATTGGAGGTGTAAAGACTCAGTAAATGTTGGTTATATCTCTGTGGGGCAGGGATGAGGTACTTAGAAGGTAGTTAAATGTGGAGGGTGATGTCTACCAATGACCAGCAGAGAGGGACTCTCACAATCTCTTCTGTCACATTCTTCAACCGTTTTGGGAACACTCATATGCCATGTCCTGATTTATGCCAAGGCTACTTGTTGCATATTCATTAAGTCAGGTGAGATCTTAGAGGAGAGCATAGAAGAGAACATAGCAGTCAGATGACAGGTTGCAATTCATTCACAATGTCCTTTACAATCCTTTAGCGATGTCCTGGATCTTAAGTTTCCTCAGTCATAACATCGGGGAGTTTTAGGCCAAGATTATCATTAAAGTCTTAGGTAACCCTAAATGTATGCTCTCTTCTAATCAATCAGATGCTTACAATCAACTTTGTTCTAGAATATAAAACAAAAGGAGAAAGCACTAAAGGGAATACGTCATGAAAATGAAGAAACACACTTTGGAAGAGAAACATGCCTAATAAAATGTATTACAATTGAAGTTATAGAAGTATTTGTTGAATTGTTTTGTTTTTGTTTTTTGTTTGTTTGTTTCTTTGCCCATGGGTATTATTCCAAAGAGGATGTCCTATAAAAACTGGTAATTTTTTCTCTAATATTTCAAGGTAAGCCTGATCTCTGGAATTATTCAAAATGGACTCTAGTATCCAGAATATTCTTACACTCTTCATCAGCTCGTACAAATAGCATCAGGGTTTGCAATTCAATCACTCTCCTAGACCTTTGAAGCCTAAGAAATTTGCTCCAAATATCATTGAAAGTAAATATTTAATTAATCTATTTTCCTGAGATTGCTGTGAAAAGATGTCAGGTTCAGTCATCTCCAAGACTTCATTATTCCCATATCTAGATCCTAGCTTGGGATGACTTAAACAGCTACGGAGCTAGAACTTCTGGGGCTCTTTGGACAACACTCCTTATCACTATGTAGTTTCTCAGTGTGATTCCTTCAGCATAACAACTTCAGAATGATTAAACTTATGTGATGGCCCAGGACTTCAAAAATGCAAGGAAAGAGAGAAAGAGAGAAACTGAGATTGAAGGCCGGATAGAAATTAGCAGAAGCTAATATTCAGAACTGCACAGCATCATTTCTATAAAGCCTGCACATGTTCAAGGAGAAAAAAGCTGAACCCAATCTCTTGATGGAGGAATGTTAGTGTTGTGTTAAAAGAAGAGACATTTTTTAAAAAAATATATGCTACTATACTCACAACTCATTTGCCGTAAGTGGGTACATGACCCCATCCATTCACAAGGAGGCAAAAAAGAAGAACTAGATATATGTGTTGAGTCACACTAATATTGAATTTATGAGCCCCCCTCACAGACTTCCTTATGATGCACTGAAGTGCTAAGTCATGATATGTCTTGTTGGTTGGAATTTATGAATTTATACTTTATTTTTTATTTTTTGGAGGGCGTGGGTTTTTATTTATTTATTTTCTTTGTTTTTTATTTTTATTTTCATGCTTTTTATGATTTTTATTTTTAATTGTTGTGGGTATATAGTAGGTGTATGTATTTATGAGGTATTAAAATATACAAGATATTTTAATACAGGCATGCAATGCACAATAATCACATCATAGAAAATTTGGTATCCATCCCTTCAGGCATTTATCCTTTGTATTACAAACAATCTAATTATACTATTTTAGTTCTTTTAAGATGAACGATTAAATTATTATTGACTCTATTCCCCATATTATGCTATCAAGTACTCGGTCTTATTCTTTCTATTTTTTTTTGTACCAATTAACCTTTCTCACCTCCCACACAATCCGCACCCCACTACCTTTCCCAGCTCTAGTAACCATCTTTTTATTTTCTTTTCCTTTTTTTTTTTTTTTTTTTTAATTTGAGGCAGAGTCTCACCCTGTCACCCATAGTGGAATGCAGTGGCATGATCTACACTCACTGCAACCTCTGCCTCCCAGGCTCAAGCAATTCTCCCATGTCAGTCTTCCCAGTAGCTTGGACTACAGGTGTGCACCACCATGCCTAGTCAGTTTTTGTATTTTTTTGTAGAGATGGGTTTTGACATGTTACCCAGGCTGGTCTCAGACTCCTAAGCTCAAGTGGTCTGCTTGCCTAGGCCTTCCAAATCGCCGGGATTACAAGTCATGAGCCACCGCACCAGCCCATCCTTCTCTATCTGCATGAGTCTCTATCTGCATGTTTTTATTTTTAGATCCCACAAATAAGTGAGAACATACAATGTTTGTCTTTCTATGCCTGGTTTGTTTCACTTAACATAATAACCTCCAGTTTCATCCATGTTGTTGCAAATGACAGAGCCTCGTTCTTTTTTTATGGCAGACTACTACTGTATTGTGTATAAGCACCACATTTTCTTATCCATTCATCTGTTAATGGACTCTTAGCTTGGTTCCAAGCCTTGGCTATAATGATAGTGCTGCAACAAACAGGGGAGTGCAGAGAGTTCTTCGTAAACTGATTTCCTTTATTTTCGGTATATACCTAGGAGAGGGATTGCTGGATCGAATGGTAGCTCTATTTTTACTTTTTTATGGAACCTCCAAACTGTTCTCTATAGGGTTGTACTAACTTACATTCCCACCAATGGTGTACAAGGATTCCCTTTTCTCCATATTCTCACCAGAATTTGTTATTGCCTGTCTTTTGGATATAAGCCATTTTAACTGAGGTGCAATAATTTCTCCTTGTAGTTTTGTTTTGCATTTCTCTGATGAACAATGATGTTGAACACCTACCTTTTCATATATCTATTTGCCATTTGTATGTCTTCTTTTCAGAAACGTGGGTTCAAACATTTTGCCCATTTTAAAATCAGGTTATTTGATTTTTTTCCTGTGGAGTTGTTTGAGCTCCCTTGTCAGAGAGGTAGTTTGCAAATTTTTTTTATCTCATTCTGTGGATTGTCTCATCACTTATTTTTAAATTAAGAGATTAACAGCTATAGGTTAAAGAAAATAGTTTATTTAATCCAAATAAGACATATTTCAAGAAAAAATATATTTCTCTTCAGGGATTTGTAAATAGGTTTTATACGTTACTATCATTTAATACTTCTCACATTTTTATCAAAGGAAGGGGTATTTGCTACTTTTTACAAAATAGCAATTATATTGGAGGTGTAACAAGTGAGTAAACGTTGTATCCTTTGCTGTACAGAAGCCTTTTAAGTTGACATGATCCCATTTATCCATTTTTGCTTTGGTTGCCTGTGCTTGTGGGGTATTGCTCAAAAAATTTTTGCCCAGACCAATGTCCTGGAGACTTTCCCCAGTGTTTTCTTGTAGTAGTTTCATAGTATGAGGTCTTAGATTTAAGTCTTTAATCCATTTGTATTTGATTTTTGCATATGGTGAGAAATAGGGGTCTAGTTTCATTGTTTTGCATATGGATATTCAGTTTTCCCAGCGTCATTTATTGAAGAGGCTGTCTTTTCCTCATTGTATGTTCTTGACACATTTGTCAAAATGAGTTTACTGTAGGGGGTGTATTTGTTTCTGGGTTCTCTATTCTGTTCCATTGATCTGTATCTATTTTTTTTTTTTTGTCAATACCATGCTGTTTTGGTTACTATGGCTCTGTAATATTATTTGAAGTCAGGTAATGTAATTCTTCCAGTTTTGTTCTTTTTGCTCAGGTTAGCTTTGGCTAGTGTGGGTCTTTTGTGATTCCATATAAAATTTAGGATTTTTGTAGCTATTTCAGTGAAGAATGTCATTGGTATTTTGGTAGGGACTGCATTGAATCTGTAGATTGCTCTGGGTAGTAGAAACTTTTTAACAATATTGATTCTTCCAATCCATGAACATGGAGTATCTTTCCATTTCTTTGTGCCCTTTTCAATTTGTTTTATCAGCATTTTGCAGTTTCATTGTAGAGATATTTCCCTTATTTGGCTAATTCCTAGGTATTTAATTTTACTTGGTCTATTTTAAATAGGATTACTTTTTCAGATTGTTCATTGTTGACATATAGAAATGTTACTGATTTTTGTATATTGATTTTGTGTCCTGCAGCTTTGCTGAATTTGTTTATCAGTTCGAATAATTTTTTGTGGATTTTTTAGATTTTTTTCAAATAACAGAGTATATCATCTGCAATCAAGGATAATTTGAATTCTTCCTTTCCAATTTGGATGCCCTTTGTTTCTTTCTCTTGTCTGATTGCTCTAGCTGGGACTTCCGGGACTGTATTGAGTAACGGTGCTGAAAATGGGCATTTTTTCGTGTTCCAGATCTTAGAAGAAAGGCTTTCCATTTTTCTCCATGTGGTTGTGGGTCTGTCATATGTATATGGCTTTTATTATATTGACACATGTTCCTTCTATACCCAGTTTTTTGAGGGTTTTCATCATAAAGAGATGTTGAACTTTATCAAATGCTTTTTCAGCATCAATTGAAATGATCGTATAGTTTTTGTCCTTCTTTCTGTTGACATGATGTATTACATTGACTGATTTACATATGTTGAATGATCCTTGCATCCCTGGGATAAATCTCACTTGGTTATGATGAATAATCTTTTTAATGTATTGTTGAATTCAGTTGGCTAGTATTTTGTTGAGGATTTTTGCATTAATGTTCATCAGGGATACTGGCTTGTATTTTTTTGTGTGTGTCTTTGTCTGGTTTTGATATCAGAGTAGCACTGTCCCTGTAGAATGAATTTGGAAGTATTCCCTCATTTTCTATTTCCCAGAACAGTTCTAGTAGGATTGGTATTAGTTCTTCTTTAACTGTTTGGTAGAATTCAGCAGTGAAACTATGGGTTTTGGACTTTACTGGGAAACTTTTTATTACAGCTTCAAACTCATTATATGTTACTGGTCTGTTCATGCTTTGGATTTATTTGCGGTTCAGTCTTCATAGGTTGTATGTGTCTAGGAATTTATCCATTGCTTCTAGACTTTCCAATTTATTGGCATATAGTTGTTCATAATAGCCACTAATGATCCTTTGGATTTCTGCAAAATCAGTTGAAATATTTCCTTTTTCATCTCTGATTTTATTTATTTGGGTCTTCTCTCTTTTTTTCTTAATCTGGCTAAAGGCTTGTCAATTTTTGTAATCTCTTTTTCTTAAAAAAAAGATACAGCTTTTCATTGATCTTTTGTGTAGTATTCTTAATTTCAAATTTATTTCTTTCTACTTTGATTCTTATTATTTTTTTCTGCTCCTAATTTTGTGTTCAGTTTGTTATTGCTTTTCTAGTTTTTAAAGATGCTTTATTACATTGTTTATTTGAAGTTTTTCTTCTTTCTTGATGTAGGCACTTATATCTATTAATTTCCCTTTAGTACTGCTTTTGTTATATCCTATAGTTTTGGTATATTGTGTTTCCATTATCATTTGATCCAGTATTTTTTTCAATTATTTTCTTAATCTCTTCATTGACACCCTGGCCATTGAGAAGTATATTGTTTAATTTCCATGTATTTGTAGTTTCCAGACTTCCTCTTCTTAGTGTTTTCTAGTTTTATTCCACTGTGGTCAGAGAAAATGCTTGATATTATTTCAGTTTTGGGGGTTATTTTAAGACTTGATTTATAACCTAACATATGGTCTATCCTTGAGAATAATCCATGTGCTGAGGGAAAAAATGTGTATTTGGCAGCCATTGAATAAAATATTTTGTAAATATCAATTAGGTCCATTTGCTCTACAGTACAGATTAAGTCAGATGTTTCTTTGTTGATTTTCTGTCTGAATATCTGCCCAATGATGAAATTGGGGTGCTGAACTCTCCAGCTATTATTTATTGGGTTCTCTCTCTTTCTTTACCTCTAATAGTATTTGCTTTATATAACCAGGTGTCCAGTGTTTGGTGCATAATTATTTATAATCATTATATTCTCTTGCTGAATTGATGCCTTCATAATTATATAATAACATTCTTTGTCTCTTTTTATAGTTTTTGTCATGAAATCTACTTTGTCTGATATAAGTATAGCTACTCCTGCTCTTTTTGGTTTCCATTGGCATGGAATATCTTTTTTCATCCCTTTATTTTCTGTCTATGTGTATCTTTATACATGAAATGTGTTTCTTGTAGGCAACAGACCAATAGGTCTTGTTTTTTAAATTCATTCAGCCACTTTACATCTTTTGACTGGAAAGTTAATCCATTTGCATTCAATGTTATTATTGATAAGTAGGGGCTTACTCCTGCCATTTTGTTAAATGTTTCCTGGTTCTTTTGCAGCCTTCTCTTGCTTCTTTTCTTTCTTCCTGTCTTCCTTCTAGTAAAGGTGATTTTCTCTGGTGGTATGCTTTAATTTCTTGCTTTTTATCTTTTTATGTCTCCATTGTATGTTTTTGATTTGAGGTTACCGTAAGACTTGCATATACCATCTTATAACCTATTAATTTAAACTGATGATAACATAACACTGATTATATAACATGAAAAAAGAAAACTAAGAACTCTATGCTTTAACTTCATTCCCTGCTTTTTGACTTTTTACTGTTTCTCTTTATGTCTTATTTCACCATATCTTGAAAAGTTGTTGTAATTATTTTTTTGATTGGTTGATCATTTAGTCTTTCTACTTAGGACCAGAGTAGTTTACACACCACAATTACAGTGTTACACTATTCTTTTTCTTCTGTGTGTTTCCTATTACAAGTGAGTTTTGTACCTTCAAATGATTTCTTCTTGCTCATTAACTTTTTTTTCAGATTGAAGGACTCTCTTTAACATTTCTTGCAGGATATGTTTGATGTTGATGAAACCCCTCAGCTTTTGTTTGACTGGGAAGGACTTTATTTCTCCTTCGTGCTTGAGGATATTTTTGTCAGATATACAATTCTAGGATGAAAGTTTTTTCCTTTATGTCATACCACTCTCTCCTGGATTGTAATATTTCCACTGAAGTCTGCTGCCAGACTTATGGAAGCTCCATTGTATGTTATTTGTTTATTTTATATTGCTGATTTTAGGATTCTTTCTTTATCCTTGACCTTTTAGCGTTTGATTATTAAATGCTTTGAGGTAGTCTTTGTTGTTACATCTCCTCGGTGTTCTATAACTTTCTTGTGTATGAATGTTGATACTTTTCTCTAGGTTTGGGAAGTTCTCTGTTATTATCCCTTTGAAAACCATTTTTACCCCTATCTCTTTCTCTACCTCATCTTTAAGGTCAGTAACTCTTAAATTTGCCCTTTTGAGGCATTTTCTGGATCTTATACACAGGCTTCATTGTTTCTTATTCTTTTTTCTTTTGTCTCCTCTAGGTATTTTCAAGTAGCCTGTCTTCAGGCTCATTAATTCTTTCTTTTGCTTGATCAATTCTGCTATTAAGAGGCTCTGATGCGTTCTTCAGCATGTCAATTGCATTTTTCAATTTAAATTTATTTGATAGAATTCTAAATTCCTTCTCTGTGTTAACTTGAATTTCTTTGAGTTTCCTAAAAATGGCTATTTTGAATTATCTGTCTGAAGGGTCCTATATCTCCATTTCACTGGTATTGGTCCCTGGTGCCTTATTTCTTTCATTTGGTGAGGTCACATTTTCCTGGATGGGACTGATGCTTGTAGATGTTCATCAGTGTCTGGGCATTGAAGAGTTAGGTATTTATTGCAATCCACGGGCTCTAAGCCCAGCCTATCTCTAAGACTTGCCTGGAAATTGCAGTCCTTGTGTGCCAGACTGCCTTTGATCTTTACCTAAGACCCCAAAACACTTCACCATATGGTGGTGAGAGGCTTTCTGAGAAACTCAGATTCTAACTACTGGGATGGGCAATTCCTCACTGGCTAAGGCTGGCCCATCACTCCCTGCATGCATGGACACTGACTGGGTCCAGCATGGCATTTTTTGTGTGTAATAGTTGTTAAAATTTGTTATTCTAGCAGGAGGAATGAATGGTGTCAGCTTTTTTTTTTTTTTTTTTTTTGAGGCGGAGTCTCGCTCTGTCGCCCGGACTGGAGTGCAGTGGCCGGATCTCAGCTCACTGCAAGCTCCGCCTCCCGGGTTTACGCCATTCTCCTGCCTCAGCCTCCCGAGTAGCTGGGACTACAGGCGCCCGCCACCTCGCCCGGCTAGTTTTTTGTATTTTTAGTAGAGACGGGGTTTCACCGTGTTAGCCAGGATGGTCTCGATCTCCTGACCTCGTGATCCGCCTGTCTCGGCCTCCCAAAGTGCTGGGATTACAGGCTTGAGCCACCGCGCCCGGCCGGTGTCAGCTTTTATTCTACCACCTTGCTCCACCCATTGAGTTGTACTTTAATAGTTTGGTTTTTGCCTTGTGACCAACAATGTTCATAATGAAAAGTAGCCAGCTATGTAAAATTCATGTTTGTGTTTGCCATAGAAATATCGTTGAGAATGCTGTTTATCACATCACTGTGGCCTATGTAAAACTTCTCATGAGTTATTTCTTTTACATTTGACACCAGCAGAAAACTTCTCTCTACTTAAGTACTGGCTTGCTTCCTTCTTTCTAATAATGAGGACTATGCCATTTATCTATCATGTTCTCTTTTGACTCTCATGCCAGGAATTTCAGAGCCACTTCTGAAACATAGCCATAGTGACTATGCTGACCATTACTAAGCTTAGCATACTATGGTTTTCTGTTTTCAATATTCCTAATTTTGTATTTGTGTTTTCTTAGCCTTGTTATACATATGTCGATATACGTCATGTTAAAGCCTTTGGAAATAAATGCATATAGATAAATTCAATACGTAAATATCATAAGTTGGAATATTACTCCGCAGTAAAAAGAACAAGCACACAACAAATTGGATAACTGATTTTTAATGAATCGTAAGGGCATTAGTTCAGTGATAAAAGCCAGTCACAAAAAATCCACATTCTGTATCATTCCTTTTATATAACATTCTTGAAATGATAAAACTATAGAGACAAACAACAGATTATTGGTTATCAGGTATTAGAGTGGTAAAAGATAGGGTGTGGAGGTAACTACAAAGGAGTAGCATGATGCAGCTTCCTGTGAATGTATACTAATTACAAAATTTTTTAAAATTTAAAAAGAAATCTGTGTACCTCCTGCCCCCACACATGCATAGCCTCCCTTATTGTCAACATCCCCCAGTAGAGGGGTACATTTGTTACAATTGAGAGTATATGAGAAATCTTTAAATTTTCTTCTCAATTTGGCTGTAAACCTAAAATTGCCCTAAAATACAGTTTATTAAAAAAAATTCATCAACCTGTACATTTTACATGGGAATTTTAGTGTACATAAATTATACCTTAACTAACATTGGTTAAATAATTCACAAGAATGGCATTACCTACTAAATAATGAATTGATTGATTACATTGATTAGCTATTGGAGGGAACCTAGGTTTGAGTTCCCTAAGAAAATAATTATCCTGGAGATAAGTTGCTTGCAGTTTCATTGGTCAAATCATCTCATGAAAAGCCCTAAAGACATTTACACTCAGCCCACTTGTATAAGTGAATATAGTGCTGACAGCATAAAGCATAAGCGGCTGGCCTGAATCAGATGGGGTTTATCTTCTGGGTACAGAATGATAGAAGTGCAAATAAGCAGAAAGGAAAGCTCTCAGAGTGAAAACAAAATGCTTTATCTGCTCAGCCAGCAACACCAAGGCCAGTATCCAAGTAGATGAGCGCAGGTCACCAAGACCCACAGACCATGTAGGCATGCATAGACACCTCTTAAGTAAGAGAGGGTCTTGTGCAAAGCCCTGCACCCCTGCCACCTGTGATTGTTCCAAAGCCATGACTAAGTACCATGAGGAGTTTGTCACTTTCTCAGACCCTTGAAGGGAATGGGTGATGCTCACAACCGGAGAGTTTCATCTACAGTGTAGCCATTAGGTCCATCAAATGAGGTGACAATATTAATAGGTAATTTTTAAGCTATCCCCAATACTCTCTTTGAAACATTTCTTGTTAATGGGCTATTTAGAGAGAGTGTCTGAAACTTTTGAGGCCCAGGGCTGTACCTGCCGCCTTGATGGCACTAAACTACCAGCTTCTGAGCCGCAATGAAATGTTTCTTCTAGAAACTGTTCAGTCAGCATAGATAAAAAAGTGCGCTGGTTTGACTTGATTTCTAAAGATCAGGCTTGGGACACAGGAAAATGTAGTGCTGTGTTTCTCAAAGTGTGGCCCCCCAAGCCCCAGGGATTCCTAGTATCAAATATAGATTTCAGTTCCACCCCTGCTGAATCTCAGGAGGCAGGGTCTGGGAAGCTGCATTTTAACAGAAATCCACATTACTGTGTATGCTGAGAATCACTGGTAGAGTGCAATGGAAAGAAGCAGATTGGTCAAAAACATTTTCACCAATAGCATTTCATCATCCCTTTATTAATTTGTAGACGGCTGGTAGAACAAACCGGATAAAAACTCCCTCTTTTTCCCGCTACATTGCAGGAGCCAAAAATTGGAAATCACCAGGAGGCAGGTAAATGAGAGCAGATGACCAGCAAGGGGCCCACTATTTCCACCTGAGTAGTAGTTGGCTTCTGTGTGACATAGCATTACTAGATTCTAAAAAATCTTTGAAGTGCACATGGCTCAAAAGAAACTAATAATGTAATTCTAGAAGTCCACATTTGTTTCCTTAGATACATAACACTGCCCAAACAATTTGGTTGCAATTTTGAGGCAGTGGTTTCACAGTTACTTGATTAAACTGTGGTGCATTTTTATAAGAAGGAGATGGACTGATAGCACTCAAAGGTTTCTGCAAGTACCACACTTGAAAATTCTAACTTTGCTTGCTTGTAATATTTTCAGCTGATTCCTCCTGTTTATAAATATATTTCCGTAAGATTTTCCTCATGATCACAGGGGCTTCTTTATCAACTAAGTTAATATGCAGCTTTTCTGAGACAAAAAAAAAAAAAAGGAAAGAAGTGAGTGTCACATTTAGCTTTTGAGAAAAACGTGTCATCAGCAAAGATGATACCTCTACATTATTGACAAGAAATACTTCCACAAACCATGAGCTTTCCTTACAGTTGACCTTCCTTCCCAAACCCCTAACATCTTCAATTAAGTAAGCTGACGTTAGGTGCAAAAGGGAAAGGGACTGAGCTATGAGATTCAAAGTAAGCAAGCAAGAAAGCTGGAAAATGCTGATGAATCACTGTGTATTCTGAAAGGGTGAGGTCATGCATTTTTTCCCATGAATAGTTATCTCCCTTTTTGCTATGGACTACATCATCCATTTTATTTGGGATTATTTTGTTTGGGTGTCAGGGATATTTGTTCCTGTGACCACCCTCCCCCCATAGAAACCAAAATTTTATCTATAAACACAAGGCACTGTATCCTTTGAAGCAGGTAGCCCCTGGAGCCCCTGGAGCTGCTCAGCTGTTGCCCTTGACCTTAAGAGAACTTTTATTTTTCTCTCCACTTCTCAGTCCAGATTCTATTTTCATGCCAACGTGACATTGTGGCCTTTCTTATGAAGGGTTTGCCAGGTGCGCTGAATAGGCAAAATTGCACCAAGTATTTGATATATATTTAATATATGTCATGTTGAACTGTAAAGAATTACTTTTGTGGAATACATTGTCCTTGATAGAGCAGGCAGCTTGATCTAAGCCAGTTTAAATATGTATAAAAGTGTGTGTACATTTATTAAGAAACATTAATAGCCTAGAAAGCTTTATCTTGTTCTTTTATTTTCAGCTTTAGATCTAAAATAGAAGCAAAGCAAAACAGAGTGATTCATTCAATACAAATTAATAGTTACGTGTTAATTTGTTGTTAATTATTATCAGCGAGTGTGTTACTTTTAAAAAATAACAGTACACTTGAATTTTTTTTATTCTAATTTGGGGAGAAGACAGCTACTCAGAGAAGCAAAATAAAATAAAATAAATATGACTAAAATGATCTGTTCCTGAAAAGAAATTCAGATTCTACTAATATCTCCTAGATGTTTGCATTATTGAGGCCACATATTTTGTTTTTGGGGGGAACGAACTTTTCATGTTATAAAAGTCCAAATATCTGTTTATTCTCTCCTAAAATGAGGCAGAGATAACTGCTTGGTGATGAAAGCTATATATAAATACACTTCTTTCTTCCTTTGTGACTTTTAAAAATAAATTCTGAAATGCTCATTATATGCCATGTAGAAATGCAAAGTCTTTGAAACACCTCCATTATCATTCAATAATTGCAAAGGTGACCTATTTAAACTAATTTTTGAGAAAGTACTACCTTCCCTGTGATAATATAAATAATGTCTCTAGAAAGATGAATTAATGTATTTTATGGTTTATAGAAATGTGAGTAACTAAAATCATAATTTGCATTATGAAAACTGATTTCAAAATTCAATGGAAATTAACATACTTTTCTGTTAGGAAAGTCATTTTTCAGTGTTAAAGTAAAAAGTTTATCAAGAGATAATTCTGATAACTTCTGATGATCATACTATTCTGGATGTCATCCATGTTCTTGTCTAGATCCATATACCATCCTTCCTGGCTCTACCCTATGTTATAGAAGGCTGACCTCTATGGACTGCATCATTGGGCTACCTTGCCCTTTGGCTTGCCAGTGGGTTGGATCAGTGAGAAGCCCTGGCAGTAGATCAAATTGGAGGAGAAGAATGTGGTCACCCTTCTTACCAAGTGGCCACTGGTTAGCTGTGTCACTCTACCAAAGGCCAGAAGCTTCCCAGGCAGTCCTGTCGATACATCAAACTTCTCCAAGTTCTGGTGACCCCTTTCTTCACTTTAGGCCTACGGGTAATAACAGCTACCCACCACTGCTAGCCCTGTGTGTGCTGAGCCATCTCTTGGTTTCTCTAAACTCTGGCCCACCCATGTGTAAAGAAAAGGGTTATCTTTATTAAAAATCTCTTAACTATGGTATTTGAAACAGGCATTTGTTTCTATCCAAACATGAATATTAACAGACGTATCATGACAGACGTATTGATTATCAGAATTAAGTTCAAGCAGACCTTACAGAGATTTAAAAAAAATAGAAACTTCGTATCAGTTCTAGTTTTTTTTTTCCATATTCTCAACAACCTAGGTACATTTATCAAAACTTAGCTATCTTTTTAAATGAAATGGTTAATGTCCTAATAAAAATATATTCTATTTGCTATGGTTGGCATCATTACAGTGCTTTTAAAAAGCAGATTTTATTACTTTGGTTAAAGAAAAATATTAAATGCTGTGGAGAAAGGCTGTAAAAGCAGTGGGGTCAAAATATCTCCAAAATATACAATTTATTTTATTTTATTTATCTTATTTTTTAAATTGTATTTTAGATTTGGGGGTACATGTGCAAATTTATTACTTGCGTATTTTGTGTAATGGTGAGGTTTTGGACTTCCAGTGAACCCATCACCCA
Source organism: Trachypithecus francoisi (assembly GCF_009764315.1). Lineage (NCBI taxonomy): Eukaryota > Metazoa > Chordata > Mammalia > Primates > Cercopithecidae > Trachypithecus > Trachypithecus francoisi. The sequence continues at coordinate 15,027,548 of NW_022681458.1, forward strand.
AATTGTGAACACTGTACTGAATGGACAGTTTTTCAACCCTCTCCCCGCTCCTCCCTTCTTCTATTTTGAAGTCCTCAATGTCTATTATTTTCGTCTTTGTGTCCACAAAACATAAAATTTAGTTAGAACTATTAGCCTTTCCATCAGTTCAAGTGTCTGCTTCATGTGGAGGACAAGAAGTGTTTTCTTCATTGCTGTATTCCAAGCACTTACCAGAGGTTGGCTCATGATAGATTCTCAATAAATATGTATTGAATTTGTAAAGAAATCAAAACTTACTTTATTTTCTAATATAACTGAAAAGGAGGATGTAAAAATATAAAATCAGAGTCTAATAACTACATATTTATTTTTAAAATTAGGTTATACCTATCTGTGATATAAATTTCTCTATATAATTATTATTACATTAGAAATAAACAAATTTAATTGAGTCATCATGATAAGGGGATTAGATTGAATACCCGACTTTGAGTTCCAGAATTGAATAATAGGACCTCATACTTAAAAGAGTTCTGCAACAAATCCAGCATAGAATTGGAAAATCCCTCTAGAATTTGAAAATTGAGACCAAGAGAATGTAAGTGAATCATCCAAGATCACAAATGATTTAAAATTTAAATACTTTCCAATTTTACAGGCCAAATGTAAGCCCCTGGATTTTGATCTGCAGTCTCCTAGAGAATTCCAGCTGCCCTGTGGACCAAGCGCTCAATCTATGCTCTGAGAAGTAGATACCTTTTGGGAGAAAAGGACCTTTGAAGCTACTAGAATATCGTATTGTGCAAGGAAAGGGACACAGGGTGAGGGAGTTGTCTCACCCTCCTCTCTTCTCCGGACCTGCAGAGCAGGGGCTGATCCCTGGTTGGATCCTGGCTAGACTCCCAAAGACTTTAAAGACTGATTGGTTCCCAGTGAACTGCTAAGAAGAAGTCGGTTCACTATTGGATGATGGGTTCACTGGAAGCCCAAACCTCACCATTATACAAAATCCGAAAGATGAGAGAGAGCTAAGACAGGAGATCCCAGACACAATACTATTCAGGGGTAAGGGAGAAGCCCAGTTATCCTTTTTGCTGCTCATTCCATTCCTCTTTGTCCCTCTGTTCCTCTCTTTTGTATCTCTCTAATCTCTCTTTTTTCACAAACTTCTCTCTGTGCCTCTCTTTCTCTCTTATCACTGACATCCTACTTCTCATTAAGAGTTTATCAGAGCTGTACCATTTCTCCTTCCACTGATAATGTCAGCCATATCTATCTCTTTAATTAAATGGAATTCAATTTACGTTACCCATTTTTTGTTGAATGCCAAACAGTGTTTCTAGGAATAAGTCACAGTTGCTAACGTAGTGACTTTAAAGTCTAGGCAGACGGTTAAGACCTTAGGTAAATAATGGCTCTTCAATTTCCTTAAGTAGGAATAGATTTGATCACATCTACCTTAGTGAACCAGAACAAGCATATGAAGTAAGTATGTAATATTTAGACTGAACAATTATTTACCACAATAAGTAATTGGGGGGAGAGACCTTAGATTGTTTTTCAATTGTTAGGGGAAGAAAAGACTAGATAAGGAGGATGAAACTAGTTTGGGGAGAGATTTCTATGCCAGAGTCCGAAATTCCGAGATGATTAGGTAGTTAGTGATGATTCTTTGAAAATACATTTAAATAAATAAGTGACATACAGTATTTGTTATAGGGGAAGAAAAGACTAGATAAGGAGGATGAAACTAGTTTGGGGAGAGATTTCTATGCCAGAGTCCGAAATTCCGAGATGATTAGGTAGTTAGTGATGATTCTTTGAAAATACATTTAAATAAATAAGTGACATACAGTATTTGTTATATGTAACTTAAGTGACCCAAACTGACTAGAATCAATTAAAAAAAAAGATAACTCATGAAAATAAAACAAAAGCAGATGGAAAGTGGGGCACACTGCTTGTTTGTTTGGTTTCTTGCTTGTGGTTTTTTTTTGTCTACCAAAATGGTTATTTATATGACACATTTTGAGAATCATACGTTTTGCCAAAAATTAAAATAAAATAATTACAAATAGAAATAAAACAAATGAAATTTAAAAGACATAGAAACTTAAGCCTAGTATAATTTTAAAAACTAGCAAGAAAGCAAGCATTTATTTAGTAAATATGCAAGAAAATAATCAGATTCTGCTCATCTTTCATTCATTCATTCATTTTTTCCCAACAAATAAATGCTAATTGTTTTGGCCAGAACTATTTCAGAGATGAAAAGGTATCCCTTTCTTCCTTACTTTAGAGAAATATAGATTTTGTGGCAGAAGCTCAGCATATCTAAACACACCCACATAGAGTGTATTCTATGCCACTTTGAAGTGGTCTGAGTATCACCTAAATTGGGATATTACTTCTAATCCATTTCAGGTCATCTGTTGTTTATTTTTTTTCACTTTTCCCTTATAGACTAAATGTTATTATAATATTAGCACATATAGTATATATGTCAATCTATATAACATATGATGTTACTAATAAGGATATTTACAAGAGAATTTCGTCTCATTACTTATGTTCACAAATTTTAATAAACTGTTTCTGCCTATTGCCAAAATGTTTCCTATCCTCTCAAGAAATAAAACTGTTACTTTGTGTTTGGTTGAACTCACAGAATATTTTCTTTCTTGGGGTAAAATTATTATTTTTCTTACATAAGTAATATCCTAAAGTCATATGTTAATATGTTGAATTCCATACCTCACCAACTGGGATATAAATGATATAACTTACGTTTGAAGTGGAAAAAAAGCTGTTAAGGTGGGCTGATGGCCATTGTCTTAAATATCACTTTCCCAACACCAAGGGTTACACCTGGAAACTGTTCATCATAGCCAAAAAGGCAGGGCTTCTTGGGATGTGGCTCATCAGAATGACTAATATAAAGTCACTTTTCTCATAAATCTGCCTATTCTCCCACCATCTGCTATTTGCATTTTTCCAGAAAGTTAAAAAAAATACTGATGGAATGTTTTGACCCAATTGCAGTTAAGTTCACATGGTTTACTCTTTTAGTTCCCAAGATGACATTTCAGCCAAGCCTTATAGTGGGGTATTGCATCAGAAGAGCTTCTGTTATACAGTGGGAATTACAGGTGAGACATCTAGAGGCAAAAGGCAGAACTGCTGAAAAATTCAACTATCATTAGTAATATTTTGTTTCATATCAATTTTGAGCTATAAAAATCATCTAACAAACTATGTTCCCATCACTGAATTACTACCCTCTGTTCAGCTCATAAAACTTTACATGTTTTAGCATGACAAAACTATAAGCTTAATAGTTTTTTTTTTAATTTACAATGATTTGATAGAATGATTTGCATAGATTTTAAACTATCAACACCAAAGCAGATGCATATTTCCAATTCAAGGAAAATGTATATATATAGAATACATATTATGTGTTATGTCTGGACATGCACACACATTTGAGCTTGGACAAAGGCAAGGTCATGCCTGTTAAAGCTATTAATCTAGATGATGTTTCATTAAAACCAAAGGCATATGTAACATTTGTAATAAAAGCCAAACGAACAAATAAAAACTTGTTTGTCTAATTACATCTGAGACATTCTACTGGATACTGAGCTAATAGTAGTAAACAAGGCAGAGATGGTCTCTGCCCTCATGGAGTTTATAATCTAGTATGAAGAGAGAGATACTTCAAAAAGCAACAATAACAGGATGGATTATTACAAATTACAGGAATTGCTATGAAGGAAAGCAGAATATAAACTCATGGAACTATAGATGTTCGTTGACAGAGTGGCTTTAGACATCATCTAGTGATCAAATATGATATTTCACAAATAACTAATATATTATTTGTGATATAGTTGTGATATAATTGTGATATAGTCTAAGGTGATTATGGGATCTGTCCAAGGCCACATAGCTATAGGGGACATGCATCAAATTAGACATAGAGAAAATTGACAGTTGCTTTTTTTTTTTAATTGCAAGAAGAGTTTGAAAATTTTTAATTAATTTTTTGACATGATAGATGTACATAATTCTGGGGTATCTGGGGTAATATACTTTCATATAATTTATAGAGATCAAATCAGTGTGTATTAGGGTTCTCCAGAGGGACAGAACTAACAGGATATATGCACATATGAAAGGGAGCTATAGGATATATGCATATATGAAAGGGAGCTTATTATAGAGAATTGACTCAAAAAAATCACAAGGCGAAGTCCCACGATAGACCATCTGCAAGCTGAGAAGGAAAGAAGCCAGTAATGTCTCAGTCCAAGTCCAAAAGCCTCAGAAGTAAGGAAGCAGACAGCGCAGCTTCAAGGCCCAAGAGCCCCCCGGCAAATTACTGGTGTAAGTCCAAGAGTCCGAAGGCCAAAAAACCTGAGGTCTGATGTCCTAGGGCAGGAATAAGGGATGGAAGCATCCAGCATGGGAGAAAGATGAAAGCCAGAAGACTCAGCAAGCCCCCTTCTCCCACCTTCTTCTGCCGGCTTTGTTCTAGCTGTGTTGGCAGCTGATTGGGTGGTGCCCACCCGCATTGAGGGTGAGTCTTCCTCTCGCAGTCCAGTAACTCAAATGTTAATCTCCTGTGGCAACACCCTCACAGACATGCACAGACCCAATACCAGCTATTTAGGCATCCTTCAGTCCAATCAAGTTGATGCCTAATATTAACTGCCACACAGTGTGATTGGGTATCCATCACCTTAAATGTTTGTCTTTTCTTTATGCTAAAATCATTCAAATTATTCTTCTCTTGCTATTTTGAAATAAACAATAGAATCATGCTACTGATCTATCAAATGTTAGGTCTTATTTTTTCTATTTGACTGTATATTAGCACCCATTAATCAACTACTCTTCATTCTACCTCCCTTCTACCCTTTCCAGCCTCTGGTGACCACCAATCTACTTGCTATCTTCATGAGATACACTTTTTTTTAAGTCCACACATATGAGTAAGAACATGAAATATTTGTTTTTCTGTGCTTGTTTTATTTCAGTTAATGTAATGACCTCCAGCTCCATCCATGTTGTTGCAAGTGACTGGATTTCCTCCTTTTTTATGGCTGAACAGTATTCCACTGTGTACACATACCACATTTTGTCTATCCAGTCATCCACTGATGGGCACTTAGGCTGATACCATATGTTGCCTATTGTGACTAGTGTGCAATAAACACGAGAGGGCAAGTATGTCCTCCATGTATTTTCTTTCTTTCATAACCAACAGTGAAATTACTGAATCATATGGAAGTTTCATTTTTAGTTTTTAAAGAACCTCTATACAGTTTTCCATAGTGATTGCACTAATTTACATTCCTACCAACAGTGTACAAGTGTTTCCCTGTCTTCCTCTCTTCACCAGCACCCCTTATTTCCAGGCTTTTTGATAAAAGCCATTTTAACTGGGGTGAGATGATATCTCATTGTGGTTTTGACGTGCATTTCTCTGATGATTAGTGACATTGAACACTTTTCATAGACTTCTCGGTCATCTATCTGCATATCCTCTTTTGAAAAATATCTATTCAGATATTTTGCCAATTAAAAAGATCAGATTATTTGCTTTTTTTTGGTATTGAATTATTTGAGCTCCTTATATATTTTGCTTATTAATTCTGTCAGACCGATAGTTTGCAAAGATGTTCTCCCATCCTGTGGGTTGTCTCTTCACTTCGTTCTGTTGATTGGCTCTTCACATGTTGTTGTTTCTTTAAGGTCAGCCACTGGTTTCTTTGTCCATTTAAGGAGGTCCCTGTTTGCTGCTGTTTCTTGTGGATGTATGTCTATATCTTTGCATTAAAGGACGAGTTATGTATTCCAGTCTTCTTTGTCTGGCTTGTTTTGGTTTTTATTGGCTATGTTTACTTACAGATTCTTTGTAATTTACCTGTTGCTTTTCTTTCTTTTCCTACAAGGTTGATGCCTCCTTTTAGGCCCTAGATGCTTCTTTAAACTCACATTTGCCTAGGAGCTAGTAACATATCAGACTGTGCCCATCTTGAATGGGGGAGGTCCCAAAGGCAATATCCCAGAAGGCTGGCTAGGCATTCCTGCCGAGGGACCTGTAGAACAACCTTCCTGCATCATGCTGCTGTTACACGGCCACTCTGATCTCACCTCTCCTTTGGCCAAGTTACAGAGCAAAGTTTTTGGGACTGGGTATGGTAGTGCTGCTTCCCCACTTTGTCTCTGAATGTTCCCAGAGATATTTCTCTCTTCAGGCACTAGCAATGATTCCTGTGGGTTGAAGCAGGGAAAAGTTGGTGCTAGGGAGTCCAGGATGGTGGGGAAGCTGGTTGTCCACCTTGATCCCACTTTGTCCAGTGTAGAAACCGTGAGTTAGGAGGAAATTGTCACTGTACTTTTTCCTGGGCAGAAAAGGGATAGGGAACTTGTGGATACAGGAATCTGATTCTGTTCTGCTCAGAGTTTTTCACCTCTCTGTGACCCCAGGAACTCTCTTATTCTCATGTTAGAGTTCTGGGATATTGTTCATGATCATTGCCATGTGGTATATTTGTTTTGGCTTGCTTCTGTGACGCCATTTTGGAACTGGAAGTGAAAGACGGTTAATTTTATATATGTAAATAGTATTATATTAAATTTAAATAATCCTTGATTTGCCTAGCTTTTCTGGAGTAAAATGAGATTAGAAAAGCAGTAGAAGAAAAGATTCTCCTTGGTTTACATATGCCAAAAGAGAAATAAATGTGGTGATCCTTTTCAGGAGGTTTATCAGTCAGGCTAAGTTATATTTTGATAACAAATAATCCTAAAATTGTATGGATTTTAGCAGAATAAATCTTGATGTGTGCAACACATCAGGAAAGCTCTCTCTCTCTCTCTCATATCCCATGTGTTTCATAGGTTGCCTGTGGCTGTACCCCATTTCATCTTCACCTCTGGGAACCAGGCTGATGGAGAAGTCTTCTAGCAGAAGTACTACTGGTCATGATGGCAGAAAGAGGAGCAAACTTGGTAGACCATGTGCTGGCCCTTGATCAGTCTACTGAGATGTGTCACATATCTCTGCTCACAAGGTGAGTCCCTGGTTTCACCTGAGTATAGTTTTATTGCCAGGAGAGGCACCAAGTATGGGAGAATAATATACTACCTACCACATGCATGGAGTATATATATGTTTTTTATATAAAGACTCTAAGGGGTGCAGTATTTTCGTGAAAGGAACACACTGGCTGCTTGTCTGGATTAGTTCTTAACAGTTATTTACGCCCTCAGTTTGAATCTACTTTCTTCTGGTAATAGCTCACTCATTTTTTGCTTGTGGAGGTCCCTCCTTCTCTCTTAGCCCAGGAGATCTAAGTCCCACCTCCAACTTTAAGAGTGAAATATCCACTTTATATGCCATCTAAGCCAATCACTACTTTATATTCTCCTGGCCACGAGGATTGGGTCAGAAGTGGGGACTTTATCTGTAGCAAGTCTAGTTAAAGCAATTTTCATGTTTTTTGTGAAGCCACAGGTGGACGGTAACATAAAAGAAAACTTTTTCCTGTGGGATCTGGACCTTCAAGCATGTGAAGCACAAGCTTCTTGCAGTCACCATGCTCATACTTAGATCTCAAGGGGGAAGCCCAACATAGGGAAGATGAGACTATTGACCTGAGATGCGTCGAGAATTAAAACCCTTGCAAAATATCTCAGCTCCTGAATGCGGCTATTCCTGAATACAGCATTGCTCTTAGGCTTTATAGTTATTGGGGGTTTTTGTTGTTGTTGTAACTAATTTATTTTATTTGGGCTTTCAATACTTGCAACTTGAAAAACATAATGCATATTTTGGGAAACTTGTTGTGAGGCTATGCCTTCTTCCCTGTTTACAGAAATAAGAAGAGGATAATTGAATTAGATGACATCTGGATTTAGCATTCCGTAATTTCGTAATTTAAGACACCTTATGGCCGGGCGCAGTGGCTCAAGCCTGTAATCCCAGCACTTTGGGAGGCCGAGACGAGTGGATCATGAGGTTAGGAGATCGAGACCATCCTGGCTAACACGGTGAAACCCCGTCTCTACTAAAAAATACAAAAAAAAAAAACTAGCCAGGCGAGGTGGCGGGCACCTGTGGTCCCAGCTACTCGGGAGGCTGAGGCAGGAGAATGGCGTAAGCCCGGGAGGCGGAGCTTGCAGTGAGCTGAGATCTGGCCACTGCACTCCAGCCCAGGCGACAGAGCGAGATTCCGTCTCAAAAAAAAAAAAAAAAAGACACCTTATTTCATGATTAAGATGTTAGTAGAAGAATATTAATGTTTATATCCAATTGAGATTGGATTTCTAGCACATCTCTAATACTGTTGGTGACAAAAGTTGCTCTTTTCCATGGTAATGCAGCTTTATTCTATGACATGGGTACTTTACAACCACTTCTCAAGGGTCAGGAAATTATCACAGAATAAATCTGCTAATATAGTTTTTTTTTTTTTTTTTTTTTTTTTTTGATACGGAGTCTCGCTCTGTCGCCCAGGCTGGAGTGCAGTGGCGCGATCTCAGCTCACTGCAAGCTCCGCCTGCCGGGTTTATGCCATTCTCCCACCTCAGCCTCCCAAGTAGCTGGGACTACAGGCGCCCGCCACCTCGCCCGGCTAGGTTTTTGTATTTTTTTTAGTAGAGACGGGGTTTCACCGTGTTAGCCAGGATGGTCTTGATCTCCTGACCTCGTGATCCGCCCGTCTCGGCCTCCCAAAGTGCTAATATAGTTTTAATCATTGTTGAGTCATTAGCTTGAAAGTTTCCTAAGTCCCAGGCCTCTTGAATGCCACCTCTTCCCCTAGTGGAGCTACAGTAAGATAAGAAGACAGTGTATAATACATGTAACATACAAAATGTGTGTTAATCGGCTCTTTATGTTATGGTTAAAGCTTCCAGTCAACAGTAAGCTATGCAGTTAAGAAAATGTTAGCTAAAAATCATAAGAAAGAGAAAGTATATTTACTTTTCATTAAGTGGAAATGAATCAGCATAAAGGGCTTCATCCTTGTCTTCGTGTTGACTAGGCTGAGGAGGAAGAGGAAGAGGAGGGGTTGGTTTGGTTGTGTCAGGTATGGTAGAGGCGGGAGAAAATCCATGTATATATGATTGGACCTGCACAGTTCAAACCATGTTTCCAGGGTCTGCTGTATAGTCACATGTCACTTAACAACAGGAATATGTTCTGAGAAATGCATGGTTACATGATTCTGTCATTGCATGAACACCATCAAGTGAACTTACATAAACCTCGATGGTACAGCCTACTGCACAACTAGCCTATTGTGTAAAGCCTATTGTTCCTGGCACAGACTTGTACAGCATGTTACTGTTCTGAATACTGAAGACAGTTGTAACATAATGGTGAGCATTTGTGTGTCTAAACATATTTAAACATTGAAAAGATACAGTAAGAAAACAGTATAAGAGATAAAACATGGTGCAGCTGTACTTACCATGAATGAAGCTTGAAAGACTGGAAGTTGCTCTGGACATCAGCAAGTGGTAAGTGAATGTGAAAGCCTAGGGCATTACTGTATATGACTGTGGGCTTTATAAACATTGTACATTTAGGCTAGAGAAATATATTTTTCTCTCTTCAATAATAAATTAACCTTAGTTAACTGCAACTTTGATACTTTATAAACTTAATTTTTTGAACTTTTTGACTATTTTAATAACACAGCTTAAGACATAAACACATTGTACAGCTATACAAATATTTTCTTTATATCCATAGTCTTTAATCTTCTTTTTTCTGATTTTGAAATTTCTCATTTTTATTACATTTTACTTTTTAAACTTTTTAAAATTAGAAATGAAGACACAAACATACACATTAGCCTCAGATAAAAGAGTATCACTGTTTTCTACCTTCATATCTTATCCCACTGGAAGATCTTCAGGGGAAATAATGTGCATGCACCTTCCATCTCCTGTGATAATACCTTATTTTGGAATACCTCCAGAAAGGCCTGCCTGAGGCTGTTTTTACACCTATTTTTTTTTATAAGTAGAAGAAGTACACTCTAAAATAACAATAAAAGTATAGTATAGTAAATACATCAACCAGTAACACCATCATTTATTATCATTATCAAATATCATGTCCTCTACATAATTGTCTGTGCTAATTTTATATGACTGGTAGTGCAGTAGGTTTGTTTACACTAACGTCACCACAAACATATGAGTAATGCATTTTGCTACAACATTATGATGGCTGCAGCATTACTAGGTGATAGGAATTCTTCAGCTTCATTATAGTCTTATGGGACCACTATCCTATCTGCAATCCGACATGGATTGAAATGTCTTTATATGGCACATGACTATAGTGTTTTATGCAACTACATGAGGAGATATTAAGCCCAGTAACATGCTACACCCATACCTGGTAGCAATTCAATTCCACAAATGATACTAAATTCTGGTACTGAGCTTTACATACATGAAAGTGTCATGTTAAATATGATAGGGACATGCAGATAAAATCAGTTATTTACACTCAGTGAGTTGGCACTGCCTTGGAAGATAAGGCAAGCATCAATAGATAGAGACGGATTTCAAGGTGGAAGAGGTCCCACATTGTAAGGGAAGGGGAACTGAAAGTATTTCCTGGAGGAAATAAAAAATTGAAGCCGATTTCATGAAGCTAAAAACTTAAAATGGTGTTGATAATGATGATGATGATAAACAAGCAAAAAACAGAAACAGCTAAAATAATAAGGAACATTTATTAAAGTATTATTTACAAAGCCCAGTAATAATCCTATGAAGATCATATGATTAAATCCTCATAATGACATTAAGAGGAGGTACACCTTCTTCATATTATGATCAAGTACTACTACAGCCCAGTGTGTTGAAATAACTTGTCTGTAGCTACACACCTAGTAGTGGAGGAGTCAGGATTCATATCCAGGTTTATCTCATCCTAGAGCTTGAGCCCTCATCTTGCATCTTGTCTCCTTGCCTTCGTCTAATACACCTTCTTCCTTCTCAATGTGTCTCACCCTCACCCTGTTCTAGGCTCTAGGGCCTCTGAAGGAAGGAAACTAGTCTGACTTGCTCTGTCCTAGGATTCCAACAGTCATAACAGAGTTATGCTGATGCTGACAATGCTGACAAAGTGGAAGTAACCCCACAAGGGCCAATGTCTTACCAAGGACTGGTCCAGTCCAATCACAGAGCCCAAGGGCATTCCCAGGGTACTCTGAAACCCCTTGCAGGTGGGAAATTTCTTCCATGCTTCTTCATCCTTTTACCTTCAGCTGTTAAATATCATTTATACTCTCAATCAGATGATGTGGGAGTCAACTAGTGGTGAACGCCCCACCAAAAGATGCTGAGTCCTTTCGTTTCAAATATTTAAGTAAAGAGAAGAACCAGAAAATCACTTCTTCATATATTCTGAAGTGACAATACTTGTATTAGAATATGAATGGTGTTGAAAGTGTGATGTCCAAGAATATGTCCTGAAAATCTTCCTAGTTTTTGATGTGCTAGCCTTAAAATTCTTAAGAAGTACAGATTACTTTGTGACTATGATAATTTAGGTGTTTCTCTTGGGAAATTGCTTTTAACAAATATCTTTGAAATAATCTTGTTGTACTATAGCATTCTGGTTATAAAATTTTCAAAGAACGATAGATTTATTAGCCTAAGAATTTTGTGAATTAAATCTAGAGAATGTCATGAAAAATTGCAGGGTTTGGCTTTGTTTTTTAAAGATACTGAAGGCAAATAAGTCTTCACCTCTCCTCTGGTGACCACTTCCCCACAAGGGTTTACTTTCTCTATTGGTTGCTGAAACTCGAAGGTCTTCTGGTTTTCAGTCTTATTTTTATATGATTCTGTTTCTTTGTCATTTAATTGTTTTAGCTTAGAATTTGCCTGTGGGCCCTTTGAGTTGTAACAAAACAGCTGGCACATGACAAGTTGCTAGAGTTAACAGCCGCCCGTCACACTCCATTGCCAACTGTGACACCAATGATGAACACAATTCCAGCTTTAAATGGACCCATTTTTTAACCTTGGAAAATTGTCTTTGTGATTTTGAGCTGTCAAGAGGAAAAGAAAATATCTACAATAACCTATATTTAATTTGTCATTTCTTTAATGCTTTTCTCATACTGCTTTTTATTGATAATCAAAAGGTCATATCAGTTACAAATACAGATTTAAGAAGCATATGAAGAAGAAAGCACATTATTAAGGAACCACATGGAAAATATGACACATTTTAAGGGAAAAATATGAACACCTCATCTCATACTTCCTAGGACATGAAATATCACAATAAACTAAGTAAAATACCATTATAAAGTAGACTATAGGACTGGGCATGGTGGCACATACCTATAGTCCCAGCTACCTGGGAATCTTGGGCTTAGGCAATTCTGAGCTGTAGTGCACTATATTCACGCCTGTGAGTAGCCACTACACTCCAGCCTGGGCAATATAACAAGACCCCATCCCCCCCAAAATCAAGTAAAATAAAAGTAGGCTATAAGTAAGAAGGTATAAAAGAAGGTTGCAAAATTTTAATCAGAATTTATATTATACTATCATATTTAAGTCAAAGATTGCTACACGTGATGTCTTACAAGTCACCAAGTACAAATCACTCATCCTTAAAGAATAAAGTTCAAACGTACTAATACCATATTGTGATGAATTGGAAATTAAACATCTAAGAATCTATTCTGGTTTTTTTTCAGTATGAAACAAGCCTTCCACAAGAGTCCAAAAGAAAAGTAACATTTCACACAAAAAGTCATACTATCTTTACTACACGAGGATGAAAAGATAAATTTGAACAACACTGTTACAAAGCAAAAGTTAGAATTTGAGTAATATAGAAATAGAAAAATGAGGGGGGCATGCCCAAGATGGCCAAATAGGAACAGCTCCAGCCTCCAGCTCCCAGCATGAGCGACACAGAAGACGGGCGATTTCTGCATTTTCAACTGAGATACCAGGTTCATCTCATCGGGGCGTGTCGGACAGTTGGCACTGGTACACGGGTGCAGCCCGACCAGCGAGAGCTGAAGCAGGGCGAGGCATCGCCTCACCTGGGAAGTGCAAGGGGGAAGGGAATTCCTTTTCCTAGCCAAAGGAAATTGAAACACACAACACCTGGAAAATAGGGTAACTCCCACCCTAATAATGTGCTTTACCAAGGGTCTTAGCAAATGGCACACCAGGAGATTATATCCCACACCTGGCACAGAGGGTCCCACACCCATGGAGCCTCCTTCATTGCTAGCACAGCAGTCTGAGATCTAACTGCAAGGCGGCAGCGAGGCTGGGGGTGGGGCGCCCGCCATTGCTGAGGCTTAAGTAGGTAAACAAAGCCACTGGAAGTTCGAATTGGGTGGAGCCCACCACAGCTCAAGGAGGCCGGCCTGCATCTGTAGACTCCTCCTCTGGGGACAGGGCATAGCTAAACAAAAAGCAGCAGAAACCTCAGCAGAGGTAAATGCCCCTGTCTGACAGCTTTGAAGAGAGCAGTGCATCTTCCAGCACAGAGGTTGAGATCTGAGAACAGATAGACTGCCTGCTCAAGTGAGTCCCTGACCCCTGAGTAGCCTAACTGGGAGACATCCCCCACTAGGTGCAGACTGACATCTCACACCTCACACAGCAGGGTACGCCCCTGAGACGAAGCTTCCAGAGCAAGAATCAGACAGCAACACTTGCTGTTCAGCAATATTCTATATTCTGCAGCCTCTGCTGCTGATACCCAGGCAAACAGAGTCTAGAGTGGACCTCAAGCAAACTCCAACAGACCTACAGCTGAGGGTCCTGACTGTTAAAAGGAAAACTAACAAACAGAAAGGACACCCACACCAAAACCCCATCAGTACGTCACCATCATCAAAGACCAAAGGCAGATAAAACCACAAAGATGGGGAAAAAGCAGTGCAGAAAAGCTGGAAATTCAAAAAATCAGAGCGCATCTCCCCCTCCAAAGGAATGTAGCTCATCACCAGCAATGGAACAAAGCTGAATGGAGAATGACCTTGACGAGTTTAGAGAAGAAGGCTTCAGTCAATCAAACTTGTCAGAGCTAAAGGAGGAACTACATAACTAGCACAAAGAAACTAAAAACTTTGAAAAAGAATGGATGAATGGATAACTAGAATAATCAATGGAGAGAAGACCTTAAAACAACTGATAGAGATGAAAACCGTAACACAAGAACTACATGACAAATGCACAAGCTTCAGTAACTGACTTGATCAACTGGAAGAAAGAGTATCAGCGATTGAACATCAAATGTATGAAAAGAAACGAGAAGAGAAGTGTGGAGAAAAAAGAGTAAAAAAAAATGAACAAAGCCTCCAAGAAATATGGGATTATGTGAAAAGACCAAATCTATGTCTGATTGGAGTGCCTGAAAGTGACGTGGAAAATGGAACCAAGTTGGAAAACACTCTGCAGGATGTCATCCAGGAGAACTTCCCCAACCTAGTAAGGCAGACCAACATTCAAATTCAGGAAATACAGAGAACATCACAAAGATACTCCTGGCAAAGAGCAACTCCAAGACACATAACTGTCAGTCACCAAAGTTGAAATGAAGGAAAAAATGTTAAGGGCAGTCAGAGAGAAAGGTCGGGTTACACACAAAGAGAAGCCCATCAGACTAACGGCAGATCTCTCAGCAGAAACTCTCCAAGCCGGAAGAGAGTGGGGGCCAATATTCAACATTCTTAAAGAAAAGAATTTTCAACCCAGAATTTCATATCCAGCCAAACTAAGATTCATAAGTGAAAGAGATATAAAATCCTTTACAGACAAGCAAATGCTTAGAGATTTTGTCACCACCAGGCCTGCCCTACAAGAGATCCTGAAGGAAGCACTAAACATGGAAAAGGACAACAGGTACCAGCCATTGCAAAAACATGTCAAAATGTAAAGTCCATCGATGCTAGGAAGAAACTGTATCAACTAATGAGCAAAATAACCAGCTAATATCATGATGACAGGATCAGGTTCACATAAAACAATATTAACCTTAAATGTAAATGGACTAAGTGGTCCAATTAAAAGACACAGACTGGCAAATTGGATAAAGAGTCAAGACTCATCAGTTTGCTGTATTCAGGAGACCTATCTCTAATGCAGAGACACACATAGGCTCAAAATAAAGGGATGGAGGAAGATCTACCAAGCAAATGGACAACAAAAAATAGCAGGGGTTGCAATCCTAGTCTCTGATAAAACAGACTTTAAACCATCAAAGATCAAAAGAGACAAAGAAGGCCATTACATAATGGTAAAGGGATCAATTCATCAGGAAGAGCTAACTATCCTAAATATATGTGCACCCAATACAGGAGCACCCAGATTCATAAAGCAAGTCCTTAGAGACCTACAAAGAGACTTGGACTCCCATACAATAAAAATGGGAGACTCTAACACCCCACTGTCAACATTAGACAGATCAATGAGACAGAAGGTTAACAAGGATATCCAGGAATTGAACTCAACTCTGCACCAAGCGGACCTAATAGACATCTACAGAACTCTCCACCCCAAATCAACAGAATATACATTCTTCTCAGCACCACATCACACTTATTCCAAAATTGATCACACAGTTGGAAGTAAAGCACTCTTCAGCAAATGTACAAGAACAGAAATTATAACAAACTGTCTCTCAGACCACAGTGCAATCAAACTAGAACTCAGGACTAAGAAACTCAATCAAAACCACTCAACTACATGGAAACTGAACAACCTGCTCCTGAATGACTACTAGGTACATAATGAAATGAAGGCAGAAATAAAGATGTTCTTTAAAACCAATAAGAACAAAGATACAACATACCAGAAACTCTGGGACACATTTAAAGCGGTGTGTAGAGGGAAATTTATAGCACTAAATGCCCACAAGAGAAAGCAGGAAAGATCTAAAATTGACACCCTAACATCACAATTAAAAGAACGAGAGAAGCAAGAGCAAACACATTCAAAAGCTAGCAGAAGGCAAGAAATAACTAAGATCAGAGCAGAACTGAAGGAGATAGAGATACAAAAAACCCTCCAAAAAATCAATGAATCCAGGAGTTGGTTTTTTGAAAAGATCAACAAAATTGATAGACCACTAGCAAGACTAATAAAGAAGAAAAGAGAGAAGAATCAAATAGATGCAATAAAAAATGATAAACAGGATATCACCACCAACCCCACAGAAATACAAACTACCATCGGAGAATACTATAAACACCTCTACACACATAAACTAGAAAACCTAGAAGAAATGGATAATTTCCTGGACACTTACACTCTCCCAAGACTAAACAAGGAAGAAGTTGAATCCCTGAATAGACCAGTAGCAGGCTCTGAAATTGAGGCAATAATTAATAGCCTACCAACCAAAAAAGGTCCAGGACCAGAAGGATTCACAGCCGAATTCTACCAGACGTACAAGAAGGAGTTGGTAGCATTCCTTCTGAAACTATTCCAATCGATAGAATACAGGGAATCCTCCCTAACTCATTTTACGAGGCCAACATCATCCTGATACCAAAGCCTGACAGAGATACAACAAAAAAAGAGAATTTTAGACCAATATCCCTGATGAACATTGATGCAAAAGTCCTCAATAAAATACTGGCAAACTGAATCTAGCAGCACATCAAAAAGCTTATCCAGCATTATCAAGTGGGCTTCATCCCTGGAATGCAAGGCTGGTTCAACATATGCAAATCAATAAACGTAATCCAGCATATAAACAAAACCAAAGACAAAAACCACATGATTATCTCAATAGATGCAGAAAAGGCCATTGACAAAATTCAACAGCCCTTCATGCTAAAAACGCTCAATAAATTCGGTATTGATCAAATGTATCTCAAAATAATAAGAGCTATTTATGACAAACTCACAGCTAATATCATACTGAATGGGCAAAAACTGGAAGCATTCCCTTTGAAAACTGGCACAAGACAGGGATGCCCTCTCTCACCACTCCTATTCAACATAGTGTTGGAAGTTCTAGCTAGGGTCATCAGGCAAGAGAAAGAAGTAAAGGGTATTCAGTTAGGAAAAGAAGAAGTCAGATTGTCTCTGTTTGCAGATGACAGGATTGTATATTTAGAAAACCCCATTGTCTCAGCCAAAAATCTCCTTCAGCTGATAAGCAACTTCAGCAAAGGCTCAGGATACAAAATCAGTGTGCAAAAATCACAAGCATTCTTTTTTTTTTTTTTTTTTTTTTTGAGACGGAGTCTTGCTCTGTCGCCGGGGCTGGAGTGCAGTGGCCGGATCTCAGCTCACTGCAAGCTCCGCCTCCCGGGTTCACGCCATTCTCCTGCCTCAGCCTCCCGAGTAGCTGGGACTACAGACGCCCGCCACCTCGCCCGGCTAGTTTTTTGTATTTTTTAGTAGAGACGGGGTTTCACAGTGTTCGCCAGGATGGTCTCGATCTCCTGACCTCGTGATCCGCCCGTCTCGGCCTCCCAAAGTGCTGGGATTACAGGCTTGAGCCACCGCGCCCGGCCCACAAGCATTCTTATACACCAGTAACAGACAAACAGAGAGCCAAATCATGAATGAACTCCCATTCACAATAGCTTCAAAGAGAATAAAATACCTAGGAATCCAACTTACGAGGGATGTAAAGGATCTCTTCAAGGAGAACGACAAACCACTGCTCAGTGAAATAGAAGAGGACACAAACAAATGGAAGAACATACCATGCTCATGGATAGGAAGAATCAATATTGTGAAAATGGCCATACTGCCCAAGGTAATTTATAGATTCAATGCCATCCCCATCAAGCTACCAATGACTTTCTTCACAGAATTGGAAAAAACTGCTTTAAAGTTCATATGGAACCTAAAAAGACCCCACATTGCCAAGACAATCCTAAGCCAAAAGAACAAAGCTGGAGGCATCATGCTACCTGACTTCAAACTATACTACAAGGCTATAGTAACCAAAACAGCATGGTACTGGTACCAAAACAGAGATATAGACCAATGGAACAGAACAGAGCCCTCAGAAATCATACCACACATCTACAGCCATCTGATCTTTGACAAACCTGAGAAAAACAAGAAATGGGGAAAGGATTCCCTATTTAATAAATGGTGCTGGGAAAATTGGCTAGTCATAAGTAGAAAGCTGAAACTGGATCCTTTCCTTACTCCTTATACGAAAATTAATTCAAGATGGATTAGAGACTTAAATGTTAGACCCAAAACCATAAAA
Organism: Trachypithecus francoisi; assembly: GCF_009764315.1. Classification (NCBI taxonomy): domain Eukaryota; kingdom Metazoa; phylum Chordata; class Mammalia; order Primates; family Cercopithecidae; genus Trachypithecus; species Trachypithecus francoisi. Next base: position 15,045,792 of record NW_022681458.1, read on the forward strand.
ACCCTAGAAGAAAACCTAGATAATACCATTCAGGACATAGGTATGGGCAAGGACTTCATGTCTAAAACACCAAAAGCAACGGTAACAAAAGCCAAAATTGACAAATGGGATTTAATTCAACTAAAGAGCTTCTGCACAGCAAAAGAAACTACCATCAGAGTGAACAGGCAACCTACAGAATGGGAGAAAATTTTTGCAATCTGCTGATCTGACAAAGGGCTAATATCCAGAACCTCTAAAGAACTCACTCAAATTTACAAGAGGAAAACAAACAACCCCATCAAAAAGTGGGCAAAGAATATGAACAGACACTTCTCAAAAGAAGACATTCATACAGTCAACAGACACATGAAAAAATGCTCATCCTCACTCACCATGAGAGAAATGCAAATCAAAACCACAATGAGATACCATCTCACACCAGTTAGAACGGCAATCATTAAAAAATCAGGAAACAACAAGTGCTAGAGAGGATGTGGAGAAATAGGAACACTTTTCCACTGTTGGTGGGACTGTAACCTAGTTCAACCATTGTGGAAAACAGTGTGGCGATTCCTCAAGGATCTAGAACTAGAAATACCATTTGACCCAGCCATCCCATTACTGGGGATATACCCAAAGGATTATAAGTCAAGCTGCTATAAAGACACATAGACATGTATGTTTATTGCAGCACTATTCACAATAGCAAAGACTTGGAATCAACCCAAATGTCCATTAGTGACAGACTAGATTAAGAAAATGTGGCACATATACACCATGGAATACTATGCAGTCACAAAAAAAGGATGAGTTTGTGTCCTTTGTAGGGACATGGATGCAGCTGGAAACCATCATTCTCAGCAAACTATCACAAGAACAGAAAACCAAATAGCGCATGTTCTCACTCATAGATGGGCATTGAACAATGAGATCACTTGGACACAGGAAGGGGAACATCACACACCGGGTCCTATTGTGGGGAGGGGGGAGGGGAGAGGCATAGCATTAGGAGATATACCTAATGTAAATGACTAAGTTAATGGGTGCAGCACACCAACATGGCACATGTATAAATATATAACAAACCTGCATGTTCATGTACCCTAGAACTTAAAGTATAATAATACAATGAGAAAAGAACAATAAGTAAATGACAAAAAAAAAGTAGAAAAATGGAATGAGCCTTAAAAAATGACCAAATGTGATTGAAAATATTACTGTATAACACCTTTGGTTTGTTCAAACTTTATTTTAAAAGTTAAAAACACTCAAATTCAATCATAAGGCAAAATTCCCAGTTAATATTTATAAGAAATATAGCTAATCCAACATGTTCCATAAATAGAAGAAATGATGAGATGAAGAAGACACTATAGGCATAGAAACGAAAAAATGAAGTAAAATAAACACATCATGGTAAAATTAGGGAAATAATATATTTAATCACCAAAGGGCTTACCAATACCGATAAAAGGTACACCCTACCATGAAAATATAGTAGCCATGCACATTGAAATACTGAGTAATACAAAGTTAATGTGAGAGGTTGTCCAAGATCGCTGAGTATGTAAATCATAGAACTAGAACTTATACCACATTTCCTGTAGCTGAAAGTCAGTGCTCTTTCCAAGCTGATCAAGTTTTCAAAATATGGTTAGTTGTGGATGCCCAGTTAGATAAATTTCATTAACATGACTTCATGTGTGCACCACTTTAAGGCTCCACATGTACCATGACAAACAACCTGTGGTCATTTTCAGAGATTAAAAACACTATTACCAATAGCAAGATGCAGTGCAAAATATGGAAATTTAGCCTCTGAGATCTTTCCCCTTTCTTTCTTGACCCCGAGTCCTCCAGTGCCCCTTCCGAATGCCCTCCTGTAATATTCCTTCTCACCAGGCACTCTCACTGGCTATTGTAAGATATGCTTTTTAGCATGATCTCTGCATCCTCTCCTGTACCCTTCATGAGAAAATTTTGTAAATGTTTTGCCCGAGTCAAGTACACCTAGGCAAGGAGAGACTCTTAGAATATCAGCTGGTGGCACAGAGCTGCTTTTGGTTCTCTGCAAATTCAAGGCTTCTTACTCTAGAACACAAATGTCCAATCTATTGGCTTTCCTGGCCCACCCTGGAAGAAGAATAATTGTCTTGGGCCACTCATAAAACATGCTAACACTAATGATAGCTGATGAGCTTTTAAGAATTGCAAGAAAAGCTCTTCATGTTTCAAGAAAGTGTATGAATTTGTCTTGAACTGCATTCAAAGCTGTCCTGGGCAACATGAAGCCCGTGGGCCATGGGTTGGACAAGCTTGCTCTAGAATGAACGAAGGAGAGCCTGAAACGCTGCGAAGGGAGAAGTCATTATTCCTGGCATAGGACAGAGAATGAACTCGCCTTTCCTGTGCTCAGTATGTTAGGAAAACCAAAGTGAGTATGCATGCTTCACTTGATCCCCAGAGTGTTCCAACAGGTATTTCTTTCGGTATCTAAAGTAGCCACCCCCATCAGCCTAACCCCCTTAACTGCAAAAGTTTTTCTTCATATTATTTGATTTCAGTGTTACATACTTACTGTTTTAACAGTCTTCCCTAATAGAGTATGAACTACATGAGGGCAAGAATCATGTCTGTTTTGTTCACTATGTCTCCAGGCCACTGGCACATAGTAGGGACTCAACAAACATTTGTGAAGGAAGGTTGGAAAGAAGGAAGGAAGGAAGTGAGGAAGAAAGGAAGGGAGGAAGGGAGGAAGGGAGGGAGGGAGGGAGGGAGGGAGGGAGGGAAGGAGGAAGGAAGGAAGGAAGTGAGGAAGGAAGGGAGGAAAGAAGTGAGGAAGGAAGGAAAGAGGGAGGGAAGGAAGGAAGGAAAGAAAGGAAGGAAGGAAGGAAGGAAGGAAGGAGACATGAAACAAAATGAAAATAAATGGAGAATCTTTTTTTTCAGTGTGCTTTTCTGGAATCGGAGAAAATTCTAGGCTTCCACATAAAACTAATGATCTCTATTTTTCCACAATATTTTACTACGCTTTTTTAAAGTAATTAAATTTGTTTTACATCTGAATGCCTTTCTGAATGCTTGCCTAAAAAGAAATCAAAACTAAATTACTTCTATAGTGGAGATATAGCTACCCTTACTAAGCAATCAGTTTCCTTTCACATGTTTCATATATAATGACAAAGAATAGTTAAAAAAAAAAAAAAAAAATTAACTTGAAACATCGTGATAACTGGTATTTTTCTGCCAGATGCTGAAGCAACCACTAAGAGCATTTCTTATCTTCTTTCTTATTGGCATACACTTTAGGTTAGCTGTGTTCATTGCGTGTACATTGATATAAAAACACGTTGCCCTTGTGTAAAGGGTCAGTGAAGCACATGACTTTTGGCAGGTAGCCTTCAATTTAGTTTTCGAACCATCTGTATAATATAGTACATTTGAATTTTTATGCAAAATAATAAAGGGGTAGAGTGAAGTTAAATTGTTGATATTCATGTATCAGAATGTCTTCCAGATAATATTAAAGATATTATTATAACTTATTCTTTTGCCCAGAGGGATTCAGATACTTTATAAAATGATCCAATTAGTTTTCCCAGAATCTTTTTTAAATAGCCAATGCCATTAGATAGCAAATGATTCATTTCTATCAGATTGCATCTTAAGGCACTTTTCGTTACTGGATGCTATTTACCTGGCCTCTTTAGGTTAAATTAACATAATATCATGTATTATAATCAGACAAAGTCCTTTTAATTCATATCTCTATCTGATGTGGTTTTCTAAATGCTTAATAAAGAAAATAAAATGTTAAAAATTGCTAGGATGGTAATCAAAAACAGATTCATGTGAGATGAGAGAGGGCCCTGAGCTCCAGGTGAGGAACTCCCTCAAGTTGATACCTTGATTTCAGCCTGTGAGACCCTGAGCAGGGAACCCAGTAGAACTGTGCCTGGACTTCTGACCTGTAGACACAGTGATATAATACATGGATACTAGGTTAAGCCATGAAGTGTATTATTATTTCTCATGCAGCAATATAGAATTCTTTGTGTACACAAGTTTAATCCTACAGACTTTTGCATGTTTGACTATTTTTTGATGCATAAAGTAATGGTAATTTCATAGAGTTCAATAATAAATCCTCATGCTGATTAGTGATTTGTGGTTGTAAGACTGAGACTCCTAGCAGTTAGAAGACACCTGCAGTTGCCTGCCGTATAACCCTCCCCATAAGCAATTACATGGCAGTTTGTTTCTGCAAGGCCAGCAGAAGTATCTGGCTACTTCTATGTGCAACCTCTAGACCCTCTTTTAAAGGGCTCACCTGACTGGGGAGGGGGGTTCACCCAATATAATCTCCTTTTCAATTAAGCTGAAAGTCAACTGATTTAGGACCCTAATTACATCTGCAAAATTCTTTCACCTTTCCTATTATCTATCGGTTAGAAGCAAGTCACAGGTCTCACCCATACTCAAGGGAAGGGGATAACACAAGGAGGTGCGCCGTTATCATTTAAAATTACTCTCATTCAGAAACTGGTTAATTTGTTAATACGATATGGCTAAGAAAATGATCTGTAATTACTTATCCAGAAAATCAAAGTCTGTTTCTGTCTCTTTTTGTTTCTCTCTCTCTCCATAGTTCAGCTGCTATTTATTTTAGTCTGTATATGACAAGAGGTTTTTCCCTTAACACAAGTTTGTTAGTTGTAGATAATTCTTATTCTTTACCTCTTCACTACTATAAAGTCTGTAACAATGTTATTGCTGAGCTTTGTGGGGATTTTTGCTGATACACCTTCTGCTAAATGCCTGAGGCTGCTGACTCATGCCCAGAGATATTTATCTATTTTCATGATTGTGGGGCTTTATATTTTGTTCACATTGCTTTGGTCTTGCTTCCTTAATTCATTTATTTATTCAAAACTGTTTCAGGATCCTACGCTGTGTCAAGGGAGATGAATATAGGCATACAGACTCAAAAGTGGAGCTTAAAAACTAGTAGAGGAGACAGCTATTAGTCGAATAATCATATAAAAATGGGTAAATTGTGACTGCAACGACAGCTCTCAGAAAAAAAAGTGCATGGCTCTACATTTGGACAGTCTGCCCAAGTCAGGTGGGTCGGCTGCATTTCCCTGAGTTAGGAATGTTTGAAGTAGGTCTGAAAGGTGAGAAGGAATAAAGGCTAAGTGGAGGGAAACGAACATTATGCACATGGGACCGTGCATGTGCCAAAGCCCTGTGGTAGAAGGGAGCATGATGAGGATGAGGGCCTGAGAGTAGACCTGGAATGAAAACAATGGTTTAGGATGAGGCTGGAGGAGAAGCTGGGGACCACATCCTACAAGTCTATATTAAGTTCCATTATTCTGAGAGCAATAGGACATTCATTCAAGAATTCCTAGCAGGGGAAGTGTAGCATTCTTCAATATAGTTTTGTGCTGGGCAGTGCAAGAAATTAGAAGATATTCAAGGTGGCTCTGCTTAGATCAAGTACGAGGCTATTTAAGACCCATTATGAGAAGGGTTGGTAGGTAGAAGTAGGATAGAAACAAGGAGACTGACAAAGGTGGACGGATTCAAGAGGCATTAGCGAGGTAATATTGATAGACTTGTTCATCGGTTGGATGTAAGGTGGCCAACTATTCCAGTTTTCCTGGAACGGAGGGAGATTGTGGAATATTAGTTTGGATGGAGGACTTTCGGTGCTGAAAGTGGGAAAATCCCTGCCAAACCTGGGTGAGTTGGTCACCCTAGAAGGGAAAGTGAAGGGTGATTGCATTGGGCTTGAAAGTACTTCTACCCATTTGGGCAGAGGAAATAATCTCCAGAGCTATCTCCCACTGGGGAAAAACTATGGGCATGGAGCAATTGTGTAAGTTGTATTGATAAACATTTTCCAATAAATTCTTTCCTGTAACTTCTCAGTATTTTACTGCTCAACCATTTTGTGTTCTTTCATCTGTGAGTTATAATTCATTCATTTATTCAGTTAATATTTTATGGAGCTTCTATTAAGCCTATGGAGCTGAACATTCTAATGGGAATTCAAGGGAGGGGACAGGCATATATATTAGAATGTCAGATTGCAGTAAGAATGACGGAAAATGATTCCCCATGATGAGGATTCCCAGGTGATACAGTTTGGCTCTGTGACCCCACCCAAATCTCATCTCAGATAGTAGTCCCCATGTGTCAGAGGAGGGTCCTGGTGGGAGGTGATTGAATCATGGGAGTGAACTTCCCCCTTGCTGTACTCCTGATAGGGAATGAATTCTCATGAAATCTAGTTGTTTAAAAGTGTGCAGTTTTCCCCCTTCACTTGTTCTTTCTCTCCTGCTCGTATGTAAGACATGCCCTGCTTCCCCTTCACCTTCTGTCATGATTGTAAGTTTCCTAAGGCTTCTCTAGTCATGTGGAACTGTGAGTCAATTAAACTTCTTATCTTTATATATTACCCAGTCTCAGGTAGTTATTTATAGCACTGTGAAAATGGGCCAATACACCATGAATAGTAGTGATTCAGAGTTTACTTTTTATTTCTAAATAGTGTGTCCAAGAAAAGCCTAGCTACAAAGGCAGCAATTTGAGCAAAGCTCTAAAGCACATGAATTATATTAGCCTACCACATGGAAAGGAGCATTTAATTAGAGAAGAAAACAATGGTAATTCCTGAGGTAGCAATCTGCCTGGAAAATTTGAGGGCTTACAAGGAAATCCCAGGGTTCAAGCATTGCAGCAATGGGCTATCCATAGGATATAAAGGGCAGGGTGATAATGTGCATGCAGATTGCACAGTTCATCCTGATGAGCTGTCTTGATAGAGGGCACCAAAAGTACAAACTATACTAGATCATTTTCTTTTTAGTAATGCCATCAGTGCTTGTCTAAACCAGCTCTATACTTGATTATTGAGGATATGGTGATTTCTTTCTGCCTTTTTAGCTTTGCTCCAAAATGATATTTAAACTGTAAAATGAGTCTTTTCTTCTTTTCTTCTCTTACTTTGTGTGTGCATGTGTGTACATGTGTATATGTTTAAGATGGCAGAAAAGGGACAAATGTTTCCTATGGATTTCTACATGCAAAGCACTATCCTAGGCAATTTTCATGCATTTATTTTCATGAATTAGAATAGTTACTAAATTATCACAATATTAGGGATGAATAAATTAGGAGACCAAAAAGTACTAATACACACTTGCAGAATGGAGTTTCATACTCAAACCTTCGTATGGTGCTGAATGATGCTATGATTAATTTCACCTGTGATGTCTATGATGCTAAAAATGTTCAAAGAAAAAACCAGTGAATAGAGACAGCTAATTTCTTAATAGGCATAAAGGGTGTATATTGGTGGGTAGATAATTTTATCTGGCATATAGTTCGGTGTGCTAATGAAGTTCAGACTCGAATAAGGAAAAATAAATTGCAAGCTATTAAAAAGTTGGGAATCTCTGCAAATCAAGTGTATTAGTCTATTCTCATGCTGCTAATAAAGACATGCCTGAGACTGGGTAATTTATAAAGGAAAGAAGTTTAATGGACTCACAGTTCCGCAAGGCTGGGGAGGCCTCACATCCAGCACACATGCGGATGGCAAAGGAGAAGCAAAGGAACATCTTATATGGTAGCAGGCAAGAGGGCTTGTGCATAGGAACTCCCATTTGTAAAACTATCAGGTTTCAGGAGATTTACTACCATGAGAATGGTATGTGGGAAACCACCCATATGATTCAATTATCTCCACTCAGCCCTGCCCTGGACACGTGGGGATTGTTACAATTCAACGTGAAACTTGGGTGAGGACACAGCCAAACCATATCACTAAGGAATAGAACCTTTCACATTGTGGGGATTCATTGGAAAGGGGAGTGGTCATGAGAAAGGCTCAGTCCACAAGCCTTGGTGGCCCTTTAACTCAGGCAACTCTAATCGAGTCACTGATTCCACTCCCCAGCAAGCTACTGCTTTTTACATTTTATCTGTTTTTCTCTCTCTTTATCATTAATACATTTTATCATTAATACATTTTTGTTAACATTAATCCATCTTTATTAAGTTAGTTCGTTTCTGTTAAGCTAGTTTTATTGATGAACTACCTTGTTAGGATGGTCACTGATAGCTTAAAAAAAAAAATTGAAATCTTACATCTTGACTGTGGTGGCAATTACAAAAATAGCCCTATGTGACAAAGTTACACACACACATACACACACACACACAGCCCTACAAATAAGTGCACATGAAACTGTGAAATCTGAATAAATCAGTGGATTGTACCAAGGTTAATTCTCCTGCTATGATATTATACTAGAGTTACGCAAAAAGTTTTCACTGGAGAAATTTTGTGAAGGGCAGAGGGATTTCTCTGTACAGATACTCCTCAACTTACAAAGGGGTTACAGCCCAATAAACCCACTGTAAATTGAAAATATTTTAAGTCAAAAATAAATTTAATACACTTAACCTACTGAACATTATAGCTTAGCCTACCAAATTAAACATACGCAGAGTATTTATAGTAGTCCACAATTAGGCAGGATCATGTAACAGAAAGTCTATTTATTTATTTATTTTTTAGAGACAGAGTTTTGCTCTTATTCCCCCAGGCCGGGGTGAAATGGCATGATCTTGGCTCACTGCAACCTCCACCTCCCGGGTTCAAGCAATTCTTCTGCCTCAGCTTCCCAAGTAGCTGGGATTACTGTCATGCACCACCACGCCCGGCTAATTTTGAATTTTTTGTAGAGATGGGGTTTCTCCATATTGGTCAGGCTGGTCTCAAACTCATGACCTCAGGTGATCCGCCCGTCTCAGCCTCCCGAAATGCTGAGATTACAGGCGTAAGCCACTGCACCCAGCCCACAAAAAGCCTATTTCATAATAAAGTATTGAATATCTCACACAATTTATTGAATACTGTACCAAAAGCTTATCACTTTTATACCATTGTAAGTTAAAAAAATCGTAAGTGGATCCATCATGAGTCAGGGACTGTCTGTATTGCATTCAATTGCATGTAAATATATAATTACCCCAAAATAAAATTTTAATAAATTATTGAATTATTAGAAACCAACATTAAAGAATATTTAATTTATTAAAATTGATACATTAGAAACCAACATTAAATAATATTATTGGAATCAGACTTGACAACAAAAACGAGTAGAGACATTTTAATGTTCCAAGGATATGACTTCTAATTTGTTGGCCAATTTTGTTTAAATTAAATTAAAAATAACATTTACCAGAGCAACCAATAGAGAACTGTTTCTTTATTTTCCTTGGTCATGTATGACAGTGGTGGAATATTTTTGTTTGCAACTAATTGTTCCCCAGTAGACATTTTCTTTCTTTTTGTCTATATTATACGTATATTAATTCTATATGCACATCTAATATGTTTACTGAAAAACTAAGGAACTCTTTGTTTTACTTCTTTTTAAATTCTTTTTAAAGTATCCATAGAAGAGGAAAAATGAACATAAGCAATATATGTGTGGTTTGTGAGTTCACATATTTAAAAATAAAGCATGTTCTAAATTTAATATGTAAAATACTTTTTAACATGATGTCAGTCAACCCATTTTAAATTCCAAAACCACAGAATATTCTTTATCTGATACTAAAACAAGTACCATTTAGGTAGGTATGTAGCTTGAATGTTGCAGTGGTTAATTTTATGTGTTAATTTGACTGGGACAAAGGGTGCCCAGATATTTGGTCAAACAGTATTCTGGGTGTGTTCGTAAGGGCGTTGTGGATAAGACTAACCTTTGAATTGGTAGAGTGTGAAATGAAGATTTCTCTCCCTGTGTGGCTGGGCGCCATTTAATTTACTGAAGAACTAAATAGAACAAAAAGATTGGCCCTTCTATGAGTAAGTGGAAATTTCCTTCTGTTTGACTGCCACCAACCAGGGCATTGTTTTTTTCAAGCTTTCAGACTCAAATGGAAGTACCACTCTTTTTGGATCTTAAGCCTGATGGCATTTGGACTGGAGCTACACCATTGACTCTCCTGGGTCTCCAGCTTCCTGACAGCAGATATTGGGACTTGTAAGCCTTCATAATCAAGTGACCCAATTCCTTATGATAAACTATGTATCTGTATATCCCATTTGTTCTATTTCTTTGAAGAACCCTGACTGATACAAATATGCACTATATGTAATATTAAATTCTTAAAGGTTAAAGCATATAAGCTTTTCTGTATATATGTGTACATTTATTTGATACACTATGTCCTTATTGATATTCTGCTCACTATACCAACAGTACATAAAATAATGAGCATGAAACAAGTATGGCAGAAATTTAATCCCCATCCTAAAGCAATTTTCATTTTAAAAGAAGAGATGTTTTGCATAAGTAGGAAACAAATGTAGACTATATATATAATTTATATACATATATCACATATATCATGTATATATATCATATATATGAATACATATACACTATATATTTTTATATATAAATATACATGTATACATAAAATGCTTAAAAGTATGATACAAATCAATGATATTACCAGATTAAAATAATATTTGGTAGGAAAGTCTTCCAGATGAACAAATAATAAAACTAACTAAAGTGATTAACTAGAAAACTACAATAAAACTAGAAGAAAGTTACTTTCACAAATTACTTTCATCAGTTGTCTGAAATTATGGAAGATCTGGAGTTGTAACTGAGGGAGCTTAAGAAATGAAAGTAATAGAGCATTCCAGCCCAATTAACTCGTAAGATAGAAGTGTGGTTTCAGGAACCAGCAAATAGTGGTGGTAGCCAAGGAAGGTGTGGAGGGAGGGCTGCTAATAGGAAGGGGAAGTGACAAGATGGTATTTAAAATGCCACGGAATACATCACTAAAACTCTGTACTCAGCCTCTAGAATGGCTTCACCACAGAGTAAAATTATAGAAGACTGTTTGAGCAGTTTTTATTGGAGTATTCTGAATATTAACAACCTAAGTCAATGTCAGATGCCCATCGTATTTCTTCCAGCTGAGCATCACATCTGGTTTTGATTATTAACATGTCCTTATCTGTTACCATTCTTGGATAGTGAGTACTACCAGGGACTTCATGACTTGTTAGTCTTTAGGTTGGAATTTTAAAATACCTGGGGAGAGTTTTTCTCTCACTCTACATGTAGCACACTGAGATGTAGTGAGTTTATTTATTAGCAAATCTGCTTCCTGGGAGCCTGACGAGAAACTTTTCAGAAAGTTCAGACAAAAGGAATGCAAAATTGTAAAGACACAGAATGCTCTGATATGCATCCACAAAGTATACTTTCCTAATGTATTGAAAGCAAATTAAACTGCCTGCTTCCAGTGCTCCTGAGGCTGTGGTAGAGATTGTGACTTCAAGGTACAGTGATCACAGCTCCATGGTTACTAGGATGCAGGATCCACCAAGACGGAGAAGAAAGCAGCTACTTTTCTGCTGGAAGAAAAACCAAAACCTCCTGGCAATGATTGCTAATACTGGAACTGGATTTTAGATAAAATGGTATAATCTAATGGAGGTCTTTATAAGCAGAGGCGGGTTTAATATGTGCAGGAGAGTACATAATTAATAAGGTAGACTATAAATTAAATGACTCTTGTAAGTTTTTACCATGGCCAATTTAGTTACAATTATTGATAATACAAAAATCCCAAATTAATGTATATGATAGAATTAGATGACTGTTGCTCACTCCTTAATCTTGTTTATGGTTTTCGGTTACCTATAGTTTATAGTCACATTTCGTCAGCATAGACTCATCCTAAACTGTTTTTCCAACCTTCTAAACTCTCCCCCAAGTTTGCTTTCTTCTCCAACATCACATATCCACTCTATAATAGCATTCTTAGTTACTTAATAATTAGTTCTTTATATTTATATGTTCATATTGTTTCTTGGTAGCATTAGAGACTGAATTTGTATTTCATATTGTAGTCTTAGCCTTTATTCTCTCTTCTTTTGATAATTCTAGTCCCAAATTCTAGGTTACCTCCTCAGGGAAAGTCCTAATTCCCCACTGTCCATGATTCTATATAATTCTTATGTCACTTATTTTCATGGTGTCTTTGAGATATCTGCATACCTCTCTTAACAGTGAACTGCACAAAGGCAGGTAAAGATTATATTTTGCTCATCTTCCAATTATAGTTTAAAAACCATGATGCATACATAAAAGCATTAGAATGATGTGTATTTTCCAAGAGGTGCTTAATTACATATGCATATTCAATATGCTTATTGGGAAATTCTTTCAGAACACCTCCTGGATAACCCACATGATTTGGCAGGTAAATCATAAATTCTACTGTGGAAATGTGCCATGACTTTTTCTCATTCTTTCTAATCTCAGTGTCTAAGGCTCCCATAATTTTTACCTAGATTTTAAAAAAATTGTCTCCTAACTAGTTTACATGTCTTCAGAGATTCCTGTTTTTAATACATCTTTCACAAAGTTACCATAGTTATTATTTTCAGGTGATTAAGATGTATCCCTGTCTTGTTCAAACAAACAAACAAAAATAAACTTTGATGTGTTTTCAGTAGATAATCAGCAAAGGAGAGATTGATGACTGGGGACACACTGAACTAAAAAGTTAAATCAGACTTACTGGCAACTGTGAAAGTAAGGATAAGCCTTGCTGACAATATTTTCATCAGAATATGAATGATGCTCAAACCAGGACAAAGACAAAGCCATGGTACTACACATTCCTCTCTTCATCCCTCTCTTCTGGCCAACATGAGTGATTGCTGCTTTTTTTCCCATTACAACATGAGCCCCATTTTGATCTTCCCACTGCAGCGACACATTTACTAAGATTCCCAGTCACAAACTAGCCCCTGTTACTTCACATTGCCCTATTCAGAACTGACTTTGGCTTCCCTAATTCCTCCTAAAAATCACTGGACATAAATCCAAGACTCATAAAATGTCCCTCCTTAATCCCACTACATAGTCCTGTCAACTTTCCTTTGGAGTGTGTTCACCATTGTGGCAGTCAGATAAGTAAACCTAACTCTGTTTGGCTACAGCAGTACTCCTGGTACTTTGTTGTTTGTTGAACCTTGATGGACATATTAAGAACCTTACAATTACAAGTTATAATTTTACCCTCCCATCCCAGGGTACTTTCTATTCCCACAGAGATAGTCATGGTCCATAATGAGATTTAGTCTTGATGAGAGAATATTACTCATGAATGGTGTTTGGAGGCAGAAATGGTCAGTCAATCTACAGAAATAGTAAACACAGCATTTAAGGCACTTGGTCGGTTATCAAAAACTCTACCTTTCTATCTCCTGGCCATAGATCTTAAGACATCCCCATACCAAAAATATGCTCTTCCCTCACACATCGTGCACTTTCTTATGTGATATTGCCGTGCACATTCTCTCCTTTACCAATTCTATCACCAATCCTCTATGTGTTGACTTTGTAAAGCCCAGTACAACTCTCATCTTTTCTGGGAAATTGTCTCCAGTTCCAACATTCAGAAGGACCCACCTTTTCTTCTAGATCCCATAGCACTTTAGAGTTTGTGTATATATCCATTTCCTAGTATGGATTGTGAGCCCTTTGGGGGTTATGAGTCCGCAATTTTTTATTTGTGCCCAACATAGTTGCTTGACTGTAGGGCTGCTCAATGTGTATTTAATGGATTTGCCTCAGAGGCATTGACCCATGTAACCAAATTCCAAGACACTGGTTAATAATCCAGGATTCCAAGTTAGCGTTTCAACATAGGAGTCACATCTGGCTTGAAAACTTGAAGTCTAGCTTCCCAAACCATTTTTGATAGGAAAGTTGCCTGAGGAGGCCAAAATATAGATGCAAATATTACCATGGAGCACCATATTACAAAGGAGATGAAACTTTTTGGAATTCCAGTTCTAATAGGTCGTATGATATCCTAATGTACAGTCTTCTTCCACTCAGGAATATTGCTAGGGAAATAACTGCTGTATTCAGCAAAATCCAGAGCATTTGCTTCCCTGAGAAAATTAGAAAAGCACTAGTGTTCTTGCTTTTGTGACCCCACCACTCTGGAAGATTGAATATATTTGATTGAACCACATCACATTTCCATTTTTTGGTCAAAAATGATCAAATATCATCAACACCTTAAGGTCCAAACCAGTGTATACCTCCTAACTCTAAATTGTGTTATGACAATTGAGTTGATTAAATTGCAGCTTCCTTTTGTTTCATTTTGCTTTGGATGATGTGCTCTCATCATGAAGACTGAACTTAGTTGTTCCCTATCTCCTTAGCAGCAGATACACACATCATTGTATAATGGGAATTCTTCCTGTAGATGGTGAATCTTAACCAGTTGCTATTTATTTTTATAGGTTCAAACCAAGAGTTATTTTTCATCTTGGCCTTAAATTCACTAATAAGACCAAAACCACCAGACTGACTATAGTTACCATTTTAGATACTTTAATCATAGTGCTGATCTAGGAATATATTATTAAAGTTTAAAAATTAAATCTAATCATGATGCACAATGCACTTTACTGCAGCGAATCTATCCTAGATCACTGCCTGCATAATACAGTCTGTTTCTAAAATATCAAATAGGGCTTGTTCTGATTAAAAATTATTTCACACATATCGAGATCTCACAGCATGCATACTAAGAATGGAGCTGTAGGCAGCAATCAGTGTATGAGTCCAACATGGTTGGTAATCTCAACATTTAAAAAATCCTGTATAATAATATTTGTAACACTAAGTGGTACACTTTACCTATTGTTGAAAATTTGATTTTTCTAAATTGCACCACCTGGGAAATATCGCCACCTAGGAAACTGATTACACTTAGGTATCTTAACATTTACAGATTTCCTTTATTTAATTTATTTGCTATTTCTTTCTCCTTAGAAATCCTTGGCTCAAACATTTCAGTTCATTTTTCATCAATTATAACTATAAGTTGAAAGGTGACAGCAAAGTTTGTATAAGCAAGTGAGATGGTGAAAGAACAAGAAGGCCTAACTGACATATTGGTGGAAAATGATGAACAAAACATCAATATACAATGCGAAATAAAAAATGGGAGTCTTAATTACTTTGTAAGCACCTGTGCTGCCAATAATATCCCAGCTTCCCGCAGTCCACATCAGCACATTTTAAAATATATTTTATATTTAGTTTTTGTGAGTGAGTACATAGTACATGTATGTATTTATGGGGTATGTGAGGTATTTTGATACAGGCATGTGATACATAATAATCACATATGGAAAATGGGTATCTGTCCCCTCAAGCATTTATTCTTGTGTTATGAACAATCCAGTTATACACTTTTAGTTATTTTAAAATGTACAATTACATTATTTTGACTACTGTCACATCAGCAATTTTCAAAGGCTCATATATTTAAGTTTTTGGAAGAGTATTTTTTTAAATAAAACATTAAAAATATTTTTAGATTTATAGAAAACTTGAGAGTTCCCACCTATCTGACACCTAGTTTTCCTTTTTATTAACATCTTAAAGTAGTATATTTTCACAAGCAATAAACCAATCATACTAGGTTATTAGTAACTAAAGTGCATACTGTAATCCATTCTTCCTGTTTTATTTATTTGTTTATTTTTTACCATATGTCATTTTTCTGTTACAGAAACCCATCTGCAATACCAGATTACATTTAGTTTTCAGACTTTCTTAGGCTTTTCTCGGTGGTGACAGTTCCTAGGACTTTCCCTGTTTCTGATTATGATAGTATTGAGGAATATGGGTCAGATACTTTGTATAATGTTTCCAACTGGGATTTATCTGATGTTGCTCTCATGATTAGGCTGCATTGTTTCAAGAAATAAGTGCTATTACTTATTATCAACTTGACTTATTGATGATGAGTTCATCTTGATCATTGACTGAGTGAGAGTTTGTCAGTTTTCTCCACTGTAAAGTTACTTTGTGTCTTAATTCATTTTGTGCTGCTATAACAAAATACAGAAGGCTGGGTAATTTACAATAAATAGAAAGCTTATAGTTCTGGAGGCTGGGAAGTCCAAGATGGAGGGGCCAGCATCTAGCAAGTACCACTTGTTGCATCATCCCATGGCAAAAGACAGAAGGACAAGAGAGGGTGAGAGAAAAGTGGGGGAGGAAGAAAGCCAAAAGAGGGCTGAACCTGTCCTTTTATGAGAGACCCATTTCTGCAATAATGGTATTAATCCATTCAAGAGGCAAGAAACTTCACAGCCTAATCACCTCCTAAAGTCTCACCTCTTAGTACTGTAAAATTGGAAATTAAGTTTACAACACATGAACTTTGGGGGACATATTCAAATCATAGGACTTTTTTATCCGCTTTCTGTACTATACTCTTTAAAAGGATATGACTATGTGCAACCTGCACTTAAGAAGTGGGGTGTTCAGTGTGGGCCGTTCTTGAGAGCAAAATACTTACATCAATTAGTTATAATTATTCTGAGTAGGAGGTTTGTTCTTACTCCTCCGTGAATTTGTTTATTCAATTTTTTTTTTGTAAAAGTCTAGACTCTTGGCTATTTACTGTTTACTTTGGTTTTAATCCAATACTACGCTATTTATCTTATTGCTAAAATTATTCTAGCTTTGGCCACTGGAAGCTCTTTCAGTTGGCTCCTGTATCCCTTTCACATATCCCATCATATATCATGTGTGCATTTGCGTGCATGCACATGTGTGTGTATTTTTTGAAAGCACCTCATCACTTTTTCTGGCACTGCAACATGCTCCAGGCTCATTTTGTGTCCTCTGTAATCCAGATCTAGAATAAATAATTTCTCAGGGGGTCTTTGGTTCTTTTTTGTTGAAGAATGGTATTAGAAACCAAGATATGGGCAGAAGTTGTGCTCATTGCTACTGGATCATAGTTGCCTCCAGACACTTTTAGCTGAAAAAGAGTAAGGAAATATATATGTGTATACTAGCTCATTTACTTACACATATGTATTTTTTCTATATATATTCTTTGCATATGTACTTACTTTCTATAACTGTATATTTATAGTATATTTCTATATTGATATATCTATATTTATATTAAACATGTTTATATTGATGTTTCCAACTCTAATGCATTACCACATGCATTATACTAGATTCTTTCTTTTGTTCATCTGTAACCTTCCACTCCAGCATGAGAAACCTAACTCCGACCATGTGCCGTTTATTAAGTTAATTGTTCAGTTCCCACATATGTGCACAGTGGTTTCAAAATTGTTTACGGATATATCCCCATGGGAAATAACTTTATCAAACAAAGTGCAATACTTATGTCCCTTTACTCTTTGTTTTATAGTCTCGATTCATTTTCAATGTTACTTAGAACTCTTACCCCAAACCCCTTCACAGAGATTATTTATAGCATTTATAATATAGTTCCATACTTTTGTCACAGTCTGCCTTTCATTTGGCATCCCCCAACCTCCTAAATGAAAATTTAAATATGCATATATTAAGGTTATTTTTTTTCACTGTGTAGTTTTATGGGCTTTAACAAATACAGAGTGTTCATGTACCCACCATTATGGTATACAAAACAGTTTCACTGACCTAAAAAGTCCACTATGCTGTATTTATTCAACCCTTTCTTCTACCCAAGTCCTTGACAATCACTGATATTTTCAGTTTGTATAATTTTATCTTTTCCAGAATGTCATGAAAGTGGAATCATGCAGAATACAGTGCTCAGAATGACTTCTTTGGTTTATAAATATGCTTTTAACATGTGTCTATAATTTTGCATAGCTTAGTGGCTCACCTCTTTTTATTGTTGAATAGTATTCCATTGTATAGATGTATCACAGTTTACTGAATAACATCTTGAGCAACATATTGTAAAACATCTTGAATAAAACTGCTATAAACGTTTGTATGCAAGACTTCATATGGGCATAACTTTTAAAATTAATTTGGTAAATACCTAGGAACACAATTGCTGGATTATGTGGTAAGACTGTGTTTTACTATGTAACAAATTGCCAAACTGTCTTCCAAAGTGACTGTACTGTTCGTATTCTACCCAAAATAAATGAGAGTTCCTGTTACGCTGCATCCTTGCCAGGGATCATTATTATCAAGTTTCAGAGATAAACCATCCCAATAGATAGGTCTCAGCATTTCATTGTTGTTGTAATGTGCGTTTCTCTAATGACAGATTATATTGAGCATTTTGTGTGTGTCTTTGTCCTCTGCATGTCTTCTTTGGTAAAGCATCTAGTCAGATACTTGGTTGGGTTGTGTGGCTTCTTATTGTTGACCTTAAAGATTATTTACATATTTGTATACAAGTCTTTCTTCAGAAAGACTATTTTGTCACTATTTTCTCATAGATTGGGGCTTATCTTCTCATTCTCACAGCAGTTGCTTTCACAAATGTGAATTTTAAAATTTAATAAAGTCCAAATTATCCATTTTTATTTTATAAATGGTGATTTTGTGTTATATCTAACAATCCGTCACTAAACTGAAAGTCAACTACACTTTATTATGTTTTCTTCTAAAAAAAGTATAGTTTTAACATTGACATCTGTGATCTATTTCCAGTTAATGTTTGTGTGATATGCAAGGGCTGCGTCTAAGTTCATTTACTTTTTAAATTTTTATTTATGCATGTGAATTCCAATAGTTCCAGCACCATTTGATTGAGAGACCATCTTTTCTCCATTGAATTGCCTTTGCATCTTTGCCAATTATTTGAATCTGTTTGGGTCAATTTGTTGAGTTCCTTTGATTTAAAGGTGTATTGTTTCACTATTACCACTGTGTCTTGATTATCGTAGCTTAATAGTATGCCTTGAAGTTGAGGTGTAAGTTGCCAACTTTGTTCTTCTTTCTCAAAATTGTAGTTGTTATTCCAGTTCATTTGCCTTTCCATATTAATTTAAGAATCAATTTGTTGATATCTACAAAATATCTTTCAGGAAGTTTGATTGGGATTGCATACATTCTGTAGGTCAATTTGGGAAGAATCAACATCTTAATATTGAGTCTTCCAGTTTATGTACAAGGAATGGTATGATTTGGCTGTGTCTCTACCCAAATCTCATATTGAATTGTAGCTCCCACAATCACAATGTGTCCTGGGAGGGACCCGGTGAGAGGTAATTGAATCATGTGGGCAGGTTTTTGCCATGCTGTTCTCATGATAGTGAATAAGTCTCATAAGATCTGATGGTTTCATATAGGGCAGTTCCTCTGCACACGCTCTCTTGCCTGCCACCATGTAAGATGTGCCTTTGCTCCCCCTTTGTCTTCTGCCATGATTGTGAGGCCTCCCCAGCCATGTGAAACTGTGAGTCCATTAAGCCCTTTTTCCTTTATAAATTATCCAGTGTTGGGTATTTCTTCATAACAGTATGTAAATGGACTAATTCATCTAAAAACAGATTTTTGCACATATGTTGATATATTTGTACCTAGACACCTTACTTTGGTGCTATTATAAATGATACATAGTTTAAATTTCAAATTTCAATTGTTCAATGCTTGTATATAGGAAAGCAGTGCAGTTTTGTATAGTGTTCTTTTACGTTATACTCACTTATCAATTCAAGAAGTATTTATGTAGATTCTTTGTAGCTATCTATATAGACAATGTTGTTATTGTCAAATAAAGATAGTTTTGTTTCTTTCAAATCTCTATTTTTTTAAGTTATTCTGGGGCTTCCAGTATGATATTGAACAACAGTTGTTAGAGAGGATATCTTTCCCTACTTTCCAGTCTTCGAAGGAAAGCATCCAGTCTCTCACCACTAAATATGTTACTTGTAGAGCTTTTTGTTCTTGATGAAGTTGAGAAACTACCCCTCTATTCCTAGGTTGCTAAATGATATTTCCTGTATGGGTATGAGATTGTTTCGAGTGGTTTTCTCATGTGAGTTAATATAATCATATAACTTTAACTTTTCTTCTTTAGCCTGTCAATAGATGAAGAACATTAATTTCTGAAAATGGAACTAGCCTTACATACCTAAATAAATGTTTCTTGGTTGTGATGTAAAGTTTTATGCATTGTTGGACTCAATATACAAAAATTTTAGTAGATAATTTTGCATCTATATTCATGGTAGTTATTGGTCTATAATTTTATTCTTTTTTCTTGTAAAGTCTTTGTCTTGATTTTAGTGTTAGGGTAATGCTGAGCTTAAAGTATGAATTAGGAAGAGTACCCACTGGTTCTATTGTATGGGACAAATTGTGAAAAACAGTGTCTGTTTTTTTCCCTTCAATGGTTGGTACAGTTCAAGAGCAAAACCATCTGGGCCTGATGGATTTTCTTCTTTAGTTTTTAAATCATTTGTTTATAGTGTAAATATTAGCCTAATCAGGTTATCAATTTCTCTTTGTGTGAATTTTGATATTTTGTATGTTTCAATAAATTGGTTCATTTCATTTAAGTTTCACTAAGTTATCAAATATGTGGGTATAGAAATGTTCATAGCCTTGTCTTTTGTTTTCTTTGTTTGAGACAGGGTCTTGCTCTGTCACCCATGCTTGAGTGTGCTGTTGGATCACCACAGCCTCAACTTCCCAGGCTCAATCGATCCTCCCACCTCACCCTCCTGAGTAACTGGGACTGAAGGCACAGGCCACCATTCCAGCTAATTTTTGTATTTTTTGTAGAGATAAGATCCCCCTATGTTGCCCAGGGTAGTCTTGAACTCCCAGGCTCAAACGATCAGCGTCTCAAAGTGCTGGGATTACAGGCCTGAGCCACCATGCCTGGCCAGTATTTTCTTATCCATTTTATGTTTTTATTATCCATGAGATCAGTGTGGATGGCTCGTCTACTGTTGGTTATTGTGTTTTCTCTCTTTTATTCACTATCAGCTAGAGTTTTATTAATTGTTTTATCTTTGCAGTGAACTAAATTTTGTTGATGTTCTTTACTGTTTTCTTAATTTCAATTTCATTGATTTCTGCTCTAATTTTTATTTCCTCCATTTTGATTGCTTTTGGCTTAATTTGTTCTTTTTTTCTCTTATTTCTTAAAGTCAAAACATAACTTATTGATTTAAGATCTTTCTTATTATCTTCTTAATATATACATTATATATATTTCCCTCTGAATACTGTTTTCACTGAATCCCACAGATTTTGATAAGCTGAATTTTCATTCATTGAGTTCAGGATAATTTTTACTTTTCTTGAAATTTCTTATTTGACTTACGGGTTATTTAGAAGTGTATTCTTAAATTTCCAAATATTCAATGATTTTCCAGCTACCTTTCTGTTATTCATTTCTTTTTTAATTCCAATGAGGTCTAAGAATATATTTTGTATGATTTGTTGTCTCTTAAATTTTTAAAGATATGCCTATGACCCAGAATATGGTTTATGCAACTGTTCCATGTGAGCCTGTAAAGAATAGATGTTCTGCTGTTGCTGAAAAAAGTGTTCTGTAAGTGATAAATTTGATATATTCTGATACCTACATTATATGGTAAGCTGTATAGAATTATTTTAAGGCACACTGGGATAAGTAAGTATACTGTAAGTTGTAGCACAAACACTTGTTTTTTTAAAAAAAATATGTAATTGATAATCCGAGAGAGTAGGTAAACTGGAATCATATAAAGTGCTTACTGAAGCCAGGGAAAGTGAGAAAAAAAGTTAGGAGGAAGAAACAAGGAGCACATGGAATGAATAGAAAGCAGTTACAAACATGGTAGATATTAACCCAACTATCTCAAATTCATTCCAAGTGTATGTTATAACATTGCACTCATTGATTTCACTTATCCATGTGGGTATAAACATAAAATACAATGCTATTATTATTGTTTTGAACAAAAAGTTGTCATTTAAATCTGTTAAGAAAATTGAAAATAAGACTACTTCCTTATTCCTTCTTCAATGTTCTTCCTTTCTTTACATAGATATGGATTTCTGACCTATAACATTTTTCTTTGGCCTGAAGAAACTTTTTAAAATTTCTTCCAGGAAAGATCTGCCAGAGATAGAGTTGTTTGTATTTGTCTAAGAATATATAATTTACTTCACTTTTGGAGAAAATTGTTGCTGAATATAGAATTTTAGTTGATTTGTTTTCTAACTCTTGAGATATTTCAGGCTATTCTCTTCTTGCTTGCATGGTTTCAGATAAAAATTCACTATAGTTCTTGTCCTTGTAGTTAAATTTTTTATTCCTTCCGGATTCTTTAAAGAATTTCTCCTTGACTTTGATTGATTGTAGTTGAAATATGATATACTTAGGTTGTTTTTGTTGGTTTGTCTCTTTTTTGGTGTTTATAATTTTGGTATTCTGTAAACTTTCTGAATATATAGTTTGGTGTTTGTCATTAATTTTGCAAATTTCTTAACCATGATTGCTTTGTCTCTTCATATTGCATTTTCTTTTATTTTGTGGCATGACTTTTAGTTTTCTTGTTGAAACCTGAACATACTCTTTGGATTACAGGGACTGAAGTAAACTTACATTTATTGTAAGGATATTTATTACTTTGGCTAGACGTTAGGTTGCATTTATGTGTTGTTGTAGTTACATATACATAAGGTTCCAAATTTTTTGGTGTCATTGTTTTTGTTTCTTCTTTTAAGTTTGGGTTTTCTCAAATACTTCTCCTTGGAGAGAGTCAGTATATTCCAGCTCTTTCAGCTGCAATTTGTTTTTATTATAGTTGAGCTGTGTTACATGGTGGTAAAGTGCAGGTGAGGAGAAGCTTTTAAAATGCTATAATTAAATCTTCAAACTTGTAGTTGGCATCTTTCTCAGACCTATGACCTTCACAGGTGTTTCCTCACTGTTATAGTGTTCTTCTCTGTGCCCTTAATTCTTCCCTGGCTGCTACATTATTGATCTATTTTTTTTTAGACAGTTTCACTCCTGTTACCCCAGCTGGAGTACAATGGTCAAACTCGGCTCACTGCAATCTCTGCCTCCTAGGCTGAAGCAATTCTCCTGCCTCAGCCTCCCAAGTAGCTGGGACCACAGATGCATGTCATCACACCCAGCTAAATTTTGTATTTTTTGTAGAGACATTGTTTTGCCATATTGCCCAGGCTGGTCTTGAACTTCTGAGCTCAAGAGATCTGCCTGCCTCAGCCTCCCAAAGTGCTGAGATTATAGGCATGAGCCACCACACCTGGCCTATTGATCTATTTTGCTGAAACTCAGACCCCTGGTAACTGTATTTTTTCCCTCATTATATATGATAAGACACACTGGGACATATCATAGTCAAACTTATAAAAAATAAAGACAAAAAAAATCTTCAAAGCATCCAGAGAAAAATAATATGTGATTTATAGTGAAAATAAAATGGAAAGTTAGTTTCCAACTAGAAACCATGAAGTCCAGAAAGAAGCAGGGTATAATTTTTCAAGCGCTGAAAGAAAATAAGAAAATAACTGTCAACTCAGATTTCTATATCTAGCAAAACAACCTTTATGAATGAAGAGAAAGCAAGACATTCTTAAATGATTAAAAAAAGGGAATTTTTTACTAGCAGACCTTCTCTTTTAAAATATGGCAAAATGAAGTTATCTAAACAAAAATGAAATAATAAAAGACAGAATTTTAGAATATTTTGAAGGAAGAATTAGTGAAAAGAGGAAAAATACCGTAACACAATAGATTTTTCTTTCTTCTTGAGCTTTCTAAATTACATTTAGAGTGAAGCAAATAATTATAATACTGTGTAATGTGATCCTCAGTGTTTATACAGTATTTAAGACAATTATATTGAAAATGGGAGGGAGTAATGATCTCTGCACTTTACTGAAATTATTAAAATATTGGTTGACTAAATAAATCAAGATGGAAGTCTAAATAAATATTCATCTAACTCAAAGGAAAGCAAGAAAACAAAAAACATAAATAAGAGAATGAACAGAAATAAAACATAAATCACCACATTTGAGCCATAACACACAAATAATTATATTAAATATAAAAGGACTAAATACATCAATTAAAAGACAGAGATCGAGATTGCAGTTGGGTTTAAAAAATGACCCAACTATATGCTATCTACTAGAAATGCACTTTAAATATAGTGATATAAGTAAGTAGAAAATAAAAGGATGGAAAAAGTTATATAATACAAACATTAATCAAAAGAAAGCAGAAGTGACTACATTAACTTCAAATAAAGCATATTTTAAAATAAATATAATTATCAGAGACAGAGAACATGTTACACAATTTTAAAGGATGATTCCAAAAAAGAAAACACAAAGATACAAAATATGTATACACAAAGCAACGAGTTTGAAAAATATGTGAAGTAAAACTTATTGAACTGAAAGGAAAAATAGACAAGTCCACAATTACAACTGGAAACTTAAACACTATCCTCTTAAATGTTGATGGAACAATTAGAAAATCAGCAAGAATATAAATAAACTTAAAACACTATCAACTAAGAGATCTAGTTGACATTTATAGGACATTCTATGAAACTATAGCCAAATACACTTTTTAAAGTATCTATAGAATATATACTTAGGTGGAACACATTATTTGCCCTAAAACAAACCTCAACAAACTGAAAATAACTGAAATTATACAGAGTATGTTATCTGACTACAATTAATTGAAAATAACAGAAATATAAAAGAAAAATATCCAGACTTAAAAACTTAATAACATACTTGTAAGTAACCCATGGGTTAAAGAGATAGTCTCAAGGGAAACTTTAAAAACTAGAAGAAAAATAAAAACTTAAAGAAAATAAAAATATAGCTTATCAAAATTTGTGGGACACAGCTAAGAAAGTATTGAGAGGAAAATAAATAGCATTAATTGGATACATTAGCACAAAGAGAAAATCTTAACTATTTAAGTACTAAGCTAAGGAACCTAGAAAAAGAAGAGCAAAAATTAGCATAAAATAAGCAGAAAGGGGAAATTACAAAACATAAAAACAGAAATAATGAAATTAAAAACAAAAATAGAGAAAACCTAATGAAACAAAAAGCAGGTTCTTTGAAAAAGACCAATAAAATTGACCAAATTCTAACAAAGACTGACAAGAAGAAAAGAAAGAATACTCTAATTACCAGTATCCTAAATAAAACAAGATGTCTCTACAGTTCTCTGAGACATCAAAATGATAATAGAAAAATGCTTAGAGCAACTTTATATACATAAATTTGCCAACTTAGGTGAAATAGAAAAAAGTATCAAAATACAAATTAATACATCTTACCAGATATGAAGTAATTTGAATAGACCTATACCTATAAAGGAAATTAATATTTTATTATTTTATTTTATTTATTTTATTTTATTTTGAAACAAAGTTTAGCTCTGTAGCCCAGGCTGGAGTTCAGTGGCACGATCTTGGTCACTGCAACCTCTGCCTCCCGGGTTCAAGCAATTCTCCTGCCTCAGACTCTAGAGTAGCTGGGATTACAGGCGTGCACCATGGCACCTGGCTAATTTTTTGTATTTTTAGTAGAGATGGGCTATCACCATGTTGGCCAGGCTGGTCTTGAACTCCCAACCTCAGGTAAGCTGCCCACCTGGGTCTCCCAAAGTGCTAGAATTACAGGTGTGCGCCACCACGCCCAGCATAATCTTAAATATCCTGAAAAAAAATTTCCAAGCCCAGATGGTACCTCTGGAGAATTTTACCAAATAATTAAATAAAAATTAAGACAAATTTCATATAGTCTCTTTCAAAAAACAAAAGAGGAGGGAATGCTTCCTGACTTATTATAATAGCTAATGTTACCTTATTACCAAAACCAGACAGCGTACACACAAAAGGAAAACTGCTGACCAATATCTTTCATGAATATACATCCAAAAATTTTAACACATTATAAAATATGGTTCAGCAATGTATGACCAAGTGCGAGTTGTAGCAGAAGTAAAGGCTAGTATAGTAGTTGGAAATTAGTGTGGTCCAAAATATAAGCAGACTAGAAGGAAAAAAAATCATAACATAATATCAATTGATGCAAGGAAATATTGACAAAATTCAACACTCATTCATAATGAAAACTCTCAGGAAACTAGAAATGGAGAACTTCTTCAACTTACTAAAGAATATCTACAGAAAAAAATTAGAGTCAGGAAGTTAGAATGTTTTCTCTCACCACTACTATTCAACATAATACTAGAAATTCTAGCCAGCACAATAAGATTTTAAAGAATAGAAAGCACATAGACAGAAAAGGAATTTTTTAAAAAGAAGACCGTCTGCATATAGGCAAATGCCATAATAGTCTATGCAGAAAATCCCAAGGAATCTACAAAAATCTTCTAGGACTCAGTGAGTTCAGCAAGTTCCCAAGAAAAAAAGATAAACATACAAACATCAACTGTATTTTTGTATCCTAGCAATTAACACGTGGAAACCAAAATTTAAAATTCATTACTATTTACAACAGCTTGAAAATAAAATGCTTTGGTATAAGTCTAATAAATATGCATAGGACTTCTATGCTGAAAATGAGGAAATGTTAATGAAAAAATAAAATATATGAGAGACATTGCGTTTCCATGGGTATTAGTAAAGATGTGACTACTCAAATTGATATACAGGTTTAATGTAATTCCTATCAAGTTTCAGAAGATTTTTTTTGCAAATGAGACTATTCTAAAATTTATATGAGAAGGTAAGCTAACTAGAATAGCTAAAATAATTCTGAAAAAAAAATGAAGGGAGAGGAATCATCCTAACGGAATTTAAGATTTATTATACAGCTACCGTTATTATATGGCTACAGTTATATGACTCTTATGACATGGCTGTGTGGTGTTTGTGGATGGATATCCATATAGATCGATAGAACAGAATATTGAATCCAGAAATAGATTTATATAAATATGCCTAATTAATGTTTGACAAAGGAGCAAAGCAATTCAACAGCAACTGGATTGCTTTCCCTATAAATGATACTGGAGAAATTGAATATGTATAGACAGAAAAAGAACACTTTATACAAAACCTAAACTTCATGCTTTATACAAAAATTAACTCAAGGGCCAGGTGCAGTGGCTCACGCCTATAATCCCAGCACTTTGGGAGGCCAAGGCGGGCGGATCACAAGGTCAGGAGATCTAAACCATCTTGGCTAACACGGTGAAACCCCATCTCTACTAAAAATACAAAAAATTAGCCGGGTGTGGTGGTGGGCGCCTGTAGTCCCAGTTACTCGGGAGGCTGAGGCAGGAGAATGGCGTGAACCCGGGAGGTGGAGCTTGCAGTGATTTGAGATCACGCCACTGCACTCCAGCGTGGCATAGAGCGAGACTCCGTCTCAAAAAAGAAAACAAACAAAAAAACCCCTCAAAATGTATTATGGAGCTAAATGTAAAGCCTAAAACTATGGTACTACAGTGTGAAGAGTTTTTAGATGTGAGACTGAGGGCACGTTCTATAAAAAAATTAACTGAGATGTGTCATAATTAAACATTTTTACTCTGTGAAAGATGCTGTTAGAAAAATTAAAGGATAAGCTACAAGAGGTAAAAAATAAATTGCCAATCACATAGCTGGCAAAAGACTCACATCTAAAATATATAAAGAACTCCTGAAACTCAATAGTTAATGAAAAAAGTCAATCCAATTAGAAAATGAGTAAAAGACATGATGACAAAAATAAGCCTAAAAACAGGTGTTTAACACCATTAACTGTTAGGAAAATGAAAAATCACTGCTCTTCTATTAAAACAGTATACAGTTGACCCTTGAACAAAAGGTTTGAACTGTGCAGGTACACTTCTGCATAATTTTTTTTCAATAAAAGTTACAGTAAGTATGCCTGCTTCTCCTGCCTCTCCTTCCATCTCCTCCACCTCTGCCACCGCTGAGACAGCAAGGTCAACCCATCCTCTTCCTCCTCTTCCTCAGGCTACTCAACATGAAGACAGTGAGCATGAAGACCTTTAGGATGGTCCACTTCCACTTACTGAATGCTGAATATATTTCTTCTTTCTTAAAATTTTATTGATAACATTTTCTTTCCCTAGCTTACTTTACTGTAAGAATACAGTACATAATACATACAGCATAGGAAATATGTATTAATTTATTGTTATTGGAAAGACTTCTGGTCAACATTAGGCCATTATTAGTTAAGTTTTTGAGGAGTCAAAAGTTATACATGGATTTTTGACTATGCGGAAGGTCAGCGCTCCTTGCCCCCATGTTTTTCAAGGGTCAAATGTATAAACACACACACACGCACATGCACACACACACACACACACACGCATGCACAACCAAATACCAAATATTGGTGATGGTGTTGAAAAACTGGATCTATATCCATTGTTAGCGGGAATGTAAAATGGTACAACCACTCTAAAAATATTTTGGAAATTTCTTTGGAAAACACTAAAAATACAATTATCATAAACTCAGCAATTACATAGCTAGACATTTATCCCATGAAAACAAGAACTTATATTCACACCATGAACCTGTACACTATTTTTTTGAAACAGCTTCATTTGTAATAGCAAAAACTTGAAATGACCAAAATGTTTCTCACTAGGTGAATGTTTAAAAGGTGGGTCAGCTATGCCATGAACTTTTATTCAGCAATTTTAAAATAACAGAATACTGACAGATATAACAATTTGGATGGATCTCAAGGATATTCTCCTGAGTGAAAAAGGTCAATCCCAGAGTCGCATACTTTCTAATGTAATTTCATTTATATAAGATTCTCAAAATTACAAAACTATACATGTGAGAAGCACATTAGTGGTTTGCCAAGGGTTAGCAATGAAGAAGGGTGGAAGAATGTATGTAGTCTTAAGGGGTAGCACAAGAAAAGTCTAATGGTGATGGAATAGTTCTGTATCTTCATTGGAGTGATTCCATAAATAGGCACATTTAATAAAATTTTTTAGTTTCTGCACACACATTTTACCAAGGTCAATATTCTGGTTTTCATCTTGTACTATTATTATTTAAGATTTAACATTTGATGGAAGACACTGGACAAGAGAACATGGAATATCACTGTACTATCTTTGCAACTTTTGTATATCTATGACGATAAAATAAATTTACAAGTTATAAAATATTTTCCTATGACTTAAACTCTCAAAAGGTGCTTATTAATTCAACAAATGTTATTAAATGCTTCTTTTGGCAGTTATTACTCTAAATGACAGGAATTTATCCATGAATAAAGCAAAGCTTCCATTTCCTTCAAGTCTCTATTCTACTTGGGGGACACATAAAATTGGTGAATAAGCCTATATGTGATATATTTTGTGATTAAAGTTGCTATAAAAGACTAAAACAGAGTGAGGGGATAGAGAATGCTGGGCCAATGTGATAAGGTATAACTCATCTGAGCCCTGAAGGAGAGACAGGCACACCTCATTTTATTGTGCTTCACTTTATTGCATTTCACAGATATTGCGTGTTTTACATGTTGAAGGTTTGTGGCAACCCTGCGTACGGTGAGTTTATTGGTGCCTCTTTCCAATAGCGTGTGCTCACTTCATGTTTCTGTGTCCTGTTTGCGTAATTCTCACACTACTTCAAGCTTTTTCATTAGTATGGTATCTTTTACGATAATTTGTGATCAGTGATCTTTGATGTTTCTGTTGCAGTGGTGGTGGGGCACCACAAACCGCATCCATGGCAAATGTAATCAATAAATATTTTGTACATTATGACTGTCCCACTGATTGTCTGTTCCCCCATTTTTCTCCCTCGCCTTGGGCCTCCCTGTTCTGCGAAATACAACAATATTGAAATTAGGCCAGTTAATAACCCTACAATGGTCTCTTAAGTGTTCAAGTGTAGGGAAGAGTCCCATACCTCTTGCTTTAAATCAAAAGCTAAAAATGATTAAGCTAAGTGAGCAGGGCATGTCAAAAGCTGAAATAGGCTGAATCTCAGCATTCTTGCAACAGCAAAGTCATGAATGCAAAGGAAAGAATCTTGAAGAAAATTAAAAATGCTACCCCAGTGAACACACAAATAATAAGAAAGCAAAACGCCCTCATTGTTGATATGAAGAAAGTTCTAGTGGTCTGGATAGAAGGTCAAACCAGACACAATATCACCATAAGCCAATCTAATACAAAGCAAGGCCCTATCTCTCTGCAGTCCTATGAAGGCTGAGAGAAATGAGGAAGCTGCAGAAGAAAGATTTTAAAGCTTCAAAGTTTAAACCTACAAATGTTGGTTCATGAGATTGAAGGAAAGAAGCCATCTTCACTAACATGAAAGTGCAAGATGAAGCAGCAAATGTTGATATAGAAGCTACAGTAAGTTATCCAGGTGATCTAACTAAGACAGTTTGTGAAGGTGGCTGTGCTAAATAACAGATTTTCAGTGTAAACAAAACAGCTTTCTATTGGAAGAAGATGCCACCTAGAAATTTCACAGAGAGAAGTCAATGTCCAGCTTCAAAGCTTCAAAGGGCAGGTTTACTTTCTTTTTAAGGGATAATACAGTTGATGATTCTTAAGTTGAAGCCAGTGCCCATTTATCATTCCCAAACTCCTGGGGTCCACAAGAATTTTGCCAAATCTACTCTGTCTGTGCTCTATAAATGGAATAACAAAGACTAGATGATTGCATATCTGTTGACATCATGGTATACTGAATATTTTAAGCCCTTCGTTGGAGCCTACTGCTCAGAAAAAAAGATTCTTTTCAAAATATTAGTGCTCATTGACAATGCACCTCATCTCCCAGGAGTTCTGATGGAAATGTACAAGGAGATTAGTGTTGTTTTCATGTCTTCTAACACAACATCCATTCTGAAGCCCATGGATCAAGGAGTAATTTCAACTTTCAAGTCTTATGCAAAAAATACATTTTGTAAGGCTATAGCTGCCATAGACAGTGATTCCTCTGATGGGTCTTTGTAAAGGAAACTGAATGGGAAAGATTCACCATTCTCAGTGCCATTAAGAACAATTATCATTCATGGGAAGAGGTCAAAATATCAACATTAACAGGAGTTTGGGAGAAGTTGATTTCAACACTCATGAATGACTTTGAGGGGCTCAAGACTTGAGGGGAGGAAGGAACTAAAGATGTGGTGGAAGTAGCAAGAGGAGTAGAATGAGAATGGAGCCTGAAGATGTAACTGAATGGCTGCAGCCTCATGATGAAATGTTAGTGGATGAGGAGTTGTTTTTTATGGATAAGCAATAAAAGTCATTTCTTAAGATGGAAGCTGTTTCTGGTGATGATGTTGTGGACAATGTTGAAATGACAACAGGCAATGTAGACTATTACATAAACTTAGTTGATAAGGCAATGGCAGGGTTTGGGAGGATTGACTCCAATTTTGAAAGGTGTTCTTCTGTGCATAAAATGTTATCAAATGGCATCACATGCTACTGGGAAGACTTCTATGTAAAGAAGAGTCAATAAATGCAGCAAACTTCATTGTTGTCTTATTTTAAGACATTGCTTCTCTGTCACTTAGCAACTGCCACCCTGATCAGTCGGCAGCCATCAACATCTGGCAAGACCGTCCACCAGCAAAATGTTTACAACTTTCAAAAGGCTCAGATTATCATTAGCACTTTTTAGCAATATAGTATTAAGTACACACCTTAATTAAGGTGTATGCATGGTTTCTTTAGACATAATGCTAATGCATAGTTAATAGACAATAGTACAGTGTAAATATACTTTTTATATTCACTGGAAAGCCAAAAATGTTTGCGACTCACTTTATTGCCATATTTTCTTTACTGAGATGGCCTGAAACCGCACCCACAGTATCTGTGAGAGTAGATGTGGAAAACTGGGATACAGCCTGTAGCATTGCTAAATTCTGGGCACCACTGATCTCACATTATTGAGCAGAAGTAAGGCTGGAACACGTTCTCCAATTCCAATTACAGCCTCCTTGAACAGATTTTTAAAAAATTGTTTAATGTATAAATAAATTCATACATTTTATTTGTTTTTAACATGTTGATGACCTTTAGTGGATATGTATAATTTTTATAATAAAATAAGTGTATGTGCCGAGAATATGGCTTACATGTGGCTCAACAAATAACCTGATGATGACAAAACAATTACGGTAATGATCCATCTCGAAAGGTGAACCCTTAAAGATTACCATCGGAGGCAGCTTTGAAGCCTGCTTCACCATCACACTATCAGTACCCTTAGGAGGACATGGTAATGTGCTAGGGGCATCTCAACAACAGAGTAAACATTACATGTCTCCTAGAGCATAAAAATTGCCCAAAGTCCTATAAAAACAGCAGTATCTATCACAGAGATAAAAACCAAACATGAGTCTTTCATAGAGCTGAATACAAGTATCTGTTAATTTTTTAAATAGACTACAAGGTCTAGAGATTTATTTTTGCACTTACAAAAAATCTGCTTAGATGCTACCCCCTCAAAGATCTGATGAAAATATACCTTTCGAGTTCTTCCACAGCTGGGAATATTTATGTTTGAACAAGACTTCCTTATGAAGTTTAAAGCTTGAAAGCTCAGAGGGAACAAGAAATTGGATCTTGCCCAAGATACAGGTAGCATAAATTAATAGCTCCTCTTTTAAGGTCTTCAATTTTGAGAAAAATCAGCTCCACTCTTCCATGCCCCGCCTGCCACATCCTTGTGTTGTTTAGATCAAGATTTAAACTGTCAGGGCAGAGAGTTTGCTGAGCCAAACTGTTTACAGGTCCACTGTTTAGTGGGGCTCTTGGACATCTTTACTGGTAGTTTGGGAAAGGCATCATTTGCACCTCTGAATATATGTCAGACTTCTTTTAACTACATCAAGTCCCTTCGCATTGCCTTCTTTCTTCTACTAGCTCCATAGTTCAGTCAGTTTAGACTTACTGAATCGAGTCCATTATTCAAACAAGATTGTTTTGTGTCTTTAGTCTTTTGCACATTTAGTTTTTTCACATATTTAGTTACTGAAAACCTACAAGGATGTAAACTACTGCCACATAAAACTGAAGTTTTTTTGAAAAAATTTTTAGTCAAGTCATTTAACATATGTTATATGCAAACTCAGTATGATATCATGAAGCACAGACTTTGACATTCAGAGTACAGCCTATTAATGACATAAACATATAATAAGCTAAATCATTCACACAGACAATATTTAATAGATGTGCTTTATAGTCCATCATATGCTAGAGTTGAAATTTCTTCATGCCTTACTTTCTTCAGCAGTAAAGTAGAATATATGCTGTACTTTGGTACAGACTGTCTAGCTACTTACCAAATATACCCATTCCTTTTCAGTGCAGAGCTAGGTAACGCTTTTCCAGCCTCCTGTGCAGTAAGATGAGGCTGTGTCTCTGAGGTCTATAATGTATGCCACTTCCAAGCCTGGCCAATGAAATTATCCCATTTGATTTTCTACTATTTCTTCCTTCATCCATTTGGTGGATTGTATTGCCTACAAAGATCACTGGAATCCACATAATTTGTATATGGCTGTGCCTCCTTCAGCCTGAGTCACCCGAAAGACTGTATAGAAAAGACACCTTGCTCTGCTCCCAAGTACATAACTGTGCTTTACATGAGTGAGAAAACAATATCTTTGTTTAAGGTACTCAAATGATGGGGTTTCCCTGTTACAGCAGTCAACTTCCTTTTAGCTAATGCAAATGCACACTACATAGGGTTGTTGCAAAATTTAATTGAGATAGGGCTCACAAAGAGCTTCATAGAGTTCCCAACACATACCAAGATCTGCAATAAATGTTACTGCTATGGCTAGATAATCCATATTTCACTGAACAGGAAGAAGACAAACCATATCCAATTATTTCCCAAAAGATTATTAGGATTTATTTATCTGAATACATTTTTACCTAATTTATTTTAAATTTGCTATTTTAGGTCAATGCTTAAGTTTACAGTTACCAAGAGTTAAAAAGTCAAAGTCTGAAACTGAACCAGAATCACCTTTAAGAAAAAAAAAAAAAAAAGGCTAAGCATCATAGTTCATTCCAAAAATTTCTTCCAAAGGCTCTTTGAGGTCTGTAATGTTTTTTTCTTTATTTGTATCCAAATAAAACTCCATATAGAGATTGATAATGTTAACTATTAAAGGAAATTGGTGCGAAAATAAATCATGAATAAGTCATCCTGGACTTTTATTTTTTTAACTCATGCCATGGGGTTAGGTGCCATGGCTCATGCCTATAATCTCAGCACTTTGGAAGGTTGAGGTGGGTGGACCACTTGAGCTCAGGAGGTAGAGACCAGCCTGAGAAACATGGTGAAACTGCGTCTATCCAAAAAATACGAAAATTATCTGGGTGTGGTCGTGTGCACCTGTAGTCCCACCTACTTGGGAGACTGAGGTGGGAGGATGGCTTGAAACCGGGAAGTAGAAGTTGCACTGAGGTGAGTTTGTGCCACTGCACTCCAGCCTAGGAGACAGAGCCAGACCCTGTCTCAAGAAATAAAATTAAAAAAAAAAAAATTAAAAACTCATTTCATGAGTATTGAATTAAAAAAGAAAAAACAAAAATGAAACATCTTTCAAATCAACAACTTCAATACTTTCATGAGTTTACTGCTTCCTAAGAAAATCTACAAGTCGAAATTCTTTATTAAGTAGTCATCAACAATTCCAGGCTATTTGCCTAGATTTTGAGAAAATATTTTACTGCCTTTATTCGTCATCATCTAATGACAGAGAGTTGGAGAGAAAAGTACCTGGTCAGATGTCAGCTTAAGTTGCATAATTCATTTTCCGTACATGAA
Organism: Trachypithecus francoisi; assembly: GCF_009764315.1. Classification (NCBI taxonomy): domain Eukaryota; kingdom Metazoa; phylum Chordata; class Mammalia; order Primates; family Cercopithecidae; genus Trachypithecus; species Trachypithecus francoisi. The sequence goes on from NW_022681458.1 coordinate 15,080,476, forward strand.
CAAGGAATTAAATTCCAAAGTGGCATGTTCACTATTCCATAGTGAACAGATCCAAATTCCTAATGATACTTCTATGTCTGAGAAATACAAGTATAATTTTTCTAAAAGGAAGATGGTACTTGACGTAATTCTATTTGGTAAGATACAGAATTTGGCATAAAAACATGATCTCGATTGTGTCTCACGCATGTGGATTTGGCTGCTTGATAACCCTAAGACCTTGTAGGTGGTCCCATAGCATGAGCTTTAAGTGTTTAATTAGAGCGATGTGTGGCCATAACCCTGATCTTGGAACTACTTATATTACAAAAATGTATACATAATGTAATCAAAATTATGTTTTTTCATAGTTTTCTATGCTTACACAATTCCTTGTACAAACATAATTAGGATGACCGTCACATTGTATTCTGTCTGAGCCTGTAAACATTTTGAGAACAGGCTTGTGTTTTACTGGTCCATCTGTGACCAGCAAGTGTTCAAAACTTGGAACAAAATCTTTGTCTAACTCAATGTTTATTTATTGAATGAGAGAAAGACATTTATCTGAATAATCCGTTTTGTAGAAACTCCTTTGATTGCAGAGATTGACTGTGAAGCTCTTTATGAAAAATGATGTTTATTTTTGTTTGTTGGAAATAGTTAAATAGTACCTGGGACCAAACTAGAACTGGAAATGAAAGGCTTTGCCTGGCAAGGTTCTGTTTGATTCTTTATACTGTCTTTTTGCCTAAAATTAAAATAACTGTTTAAAAGATAAAAAGATACTAACCTGATCCTATCAATTTATAATAAGTTGCTGATACTATAAATCTAGTGACTTTGATACAAGCAATAGATCCTCCAAATCCTAACATGTACCTTAATCCAGATTATATATTTAAAAAAGACTTTTTTATATCTTTTAGTAAATTTGCAGTGCTTTAAACAAGATAAAGTTATAACTTTAATGTACTTTATGAAGTTCACCTAGAACATTATTTTAATGTTTCTAAGGACACTGTGTTCTTTGCAAGGTCACAATGACATGAACAAAGCAGCATGAATGACTAATAGAGAAATCTGTCGTGCCTCTGCACAGATTTTTCAATGTGAACTGCTGGATTTAACATCAGAATTCAAAACAAAATCTGTTTCTGATTAGATACAATTAAAAAGTTTGTTTTGTGTCAGGTACAAACCATGACCCCAATACCCACCCCTGCTCTGCTTTCTTGGAATTAGTGAAATTCAAGCTTTTGTGTTTATAAAGATGACAGTAAAAAATCAAGTCACTTGTGTCACAATTTTCTGGATAATTAAACAAGCAAGCAAGCAAAGCTAAGAAATGAAGTAAAAATCATTGAAATGCCTCTTTTAACCATTTGATTATATTTGCTCTAAAAAAATGGTATTTTAAAAGTTAGCCTTCATTCTGAATACTAATTTGCAGTAGAGTGGTGGGTGACTATTATGTGTATGCTTTTGTATTGGACTAAAAGAGTCAGTTCTCAACTTGCAATTAAAGCAAGTGGTAAGGGCTTCCTGATGGAGTAAATTCAGCATTTTAGTGATGGTTGTGGGTTTATCAGCTAGCTCCCAAGTCTGAGCTTAAAAGCTAAAGCGTGTTCTTTCCCATAGAATTTTAGATCTTCGTATCATCAGACAGCATGGAATTCTGAAACCTGGATCCCAAATTTTCATCTTGAGAGTATTAAACTTCGTTATTTTTCTGTTTGTTTATGACATTATTAAAAGCGATATTACATTTCTACCCTGATATGTATGTAACTGTACAGATGTGGTCAAATCATACATATGTTTTTAATGCAGTACTTTAAAATATGTTTTTGCTTATGTCCTGTCTTTTATTCTCCTTCCTGCCCCTCTCATCTGGTCCCCCATAGCCCATGTTAACAACATAGAAAGCAGCCTTTTTTCTTTCTCATGCTCAATAATCATTTCAATTGATTATTTGATTTCAATTGATTCAATTGATATGAAATAATGAATATATATGTATATGTGTTATAAATATTTGTGATTTCTATTTTCCTATAAACATGTATATAAATACAAGGTTTTGATCATCCTTTTAAAGAAAAATCGGATAATATGACAGACAAAAATGTAAAAAAATATTTTACATTTTTCCTTTTTTCACTCACCAGTACTTTGTGGCATATCTCCAAGTTAATTGGCACATAGAGGGATGCCAAGGGCAGGGAAGTGGCAGGGAGGATTTACTCTGGTGGGAAGCAGTGTATTGTCTTGACCTCCTGGCCTCAAGTGATCCTCCCACCTTTGCCTCCTAAAGTGCTGGAATTACAGGCATGAACCACGGGGCCTGGCTGAGAAGTATATTATCAGTAAGATTGTTTAGAATTACCAGCAGCATATCTTGATATAAATAAGCAGAGTATCTTCTATTTGGGTAAATGTGTTACAGACAGAAAGCCTCCTTATAACCATTATCTGGGAGGACTGGTCTCCCCGCCTGTCCCCTAATCTACTTAGTACACTGAGTGTACACTTAGCTCTCATTCATTATTTTCAATAGCCACATAATATTCAAGGACGTATATGTTTCATAACTTGTGTTTCTCTCTAATTTGGCGTTGAGGTCTTTTTCTTGAAAGTAGCTATAAACTCTAGCCCTGCCCTGACTCCAGAGGATTTGGTCATGAATGTTTACAGTGTGCTTTTCATCGGATATTTCTTTAACCTCACGGATGGCCTAATGCCTAAGTGTTCAACCTGGGACCAGATGTCCCTTTCATAGAAAACTTGTTTATACTGGCAGACACCCATGTGGTTCTTCTCTGATCTGTGTCCAGTTTACTCCTGCCAAGATAGTCAATGTCTAAGAGAACACTCATCTTGAAAAATGTTAGGTTTGCAGATCGGGCAGAAACTACAAGCAACTCAACAAAACAAATACAACAACAGGAGTAGTTTGTTACTTACAGATCCTAGAAAGAAGAGGGCAGCATGCCTTACAGGCCAAAGTAAAGGGCAGAGCCATTCAGGACATGCATACTCAACCAATGGGTGGGGGAGCCAGAGAGATGGACCTATGAACCATGACCTTTATTGGGGTCTGAGGTATTATCCAAGCAGCTTTCCTGCAGGAAGATCTAAATGGTGAGTTTAGAGCAAGCAGGCACATGTTCAATGGAGTCCCAATGACTGTGGCATATCTATATAGTCCATACGGGGTATAGAAACTATGTAGGTTATATATGGCTGTCCCACAGAGAGATGGTCACCAGGAGGCAATTTTACAAAAGTTGGTTGATTATACTGAGAAACTGGGAGGAGGTGGAGAAATGAAAACTGTCAAGGGTAAATAAGCCCTGCTTCTGGTACAAGAAAGTTAAAACCATATTTAAAATGGAAGCCAAGGCAACATAAAATTATAGGAATTCACTTATTGAACTTATTAACTTGCTTTCCTATTGAAGGTCATTCATTTTTCTTTTCTTTTTTGTCACTATAATATTACTCTAGATACCTGTGTTCCCATGTTCTGGAACTTCTAGCTATCAAATAAAGTCTCAAGATAAAATTGCTTGTCCAAAGGAATATGTATTTTTAATTCATATTATTAGAATATTTTAAAGATGCTCTATGAAAAACTGAAGCAATTCAATTCTTACCAGTAATAGGTGTTTTTACTCTTTTTTATTTAAATTGCTGCAATGGATATAAAAACCTTATTATATTATAGTTTACATTTCCTTGAATTTTATTGAGCTTCAGCATTTCATTTTTTCATACATCTGTAGTCTCTTGAAGTTTGCTCTTCTATATTTACACTTTTTGTTTTAGTTTGTCTCTTTTTAGTGAAAAAGTAATAGCCTTTTGAATATTATACATGGAGCTCTCTGCATCAAAAATATTTTTCATCAAAACAAGTGTTTGTATATAGAATTAATTTTGCTATCAGTTAGCCTGTAACATGACAAAAGCCTGTTTGAACCAGATTTAAAGAGGAATTAAAGGAGAAAAAGAAATAAGCTGAAGTAATTTTTATAGAGAATAATTTAAATTATATTAATATATGTCCATTTTTTCAAAAGTATATCTCCTGGGTTCCCAGTCTTGGTTAAGAAGGTTTCTCCCCTTACTACATAGGAAAATATAGCCTCTCAGATTGTCTTACTATACTTTTACTTGTATTGTTTATTTCTTTATTTTTACCTATCCATTGATAAATAGAGTTTAAGATTGGGGTCTGTCACAGGTTAGAATCCCTAGGAAGTGAACTCTAAGCTGAAGACCACTAGCACAAGCTTTGTCAGGGAGTGCTATTAGGATCATTACCTGCAGGGAGGGAGGAACAAATAGGGTTGGACAGAGAGAAAAGTTGGATCACCATAATGTCTCATGAAGACCTCAGTCAGATCCATGGAAGCTCTGAAACTAGGATGGCTCTTCAAAGGTCTTACTAAGTATGTCTCACTTGATTTTAATCAACCTAGAGTCACCTCAAAGTCTTCCTCACTCACATGCTTGCTGCTGATGCAGACTGTCACCTGGGACTTCAGTGGGGACTGGCAGCTGGGACATCCACACATGTCTACTCTATTTTGCCTGAGTTTCCCCACAACATAGTGGCTGCATTCCAAGCATGAGTATCCCTTGGGAGAGAGCAGAGGAGCCATGTTCTTTTTTAAACTTTGTCCCAGAAGTCACAAAAGTGTCACTTTAACCACATTCTGTCTGTCAAAGAAACTACAAAATATCCTCTTGATGGGAGAGTGTCAAATAATTTGTAGACGTGCTTTAAAATTACCTCATTTTTTCACTCTTCTTTCTTCTTGGGCTTCAGTTAGGTATTTTTTATTGACCCATCTTCAAGTTCACTGATCCTTTCCTGTATTGTATCCAATCTGCTGTCAAGCCAATTTAATATTCTTTATTTTTGATTTTGTATTTTTCATTTCTACCATTTCTACATTTCCATTTGGCTTTCTCATATTTCTGTGAATATTGTGAATCTTCTCAAGTATATCATTTAACGTATTTTACAATAGTTATTTTACAGTTCCTATCATGTAATTACAACCTCTGGGTTGCCTCTGAATCTTCTTTACTTGACTGTTTCCTTTCTTGACCATGTTTCACATTTTCTCATTAAAAAAAAATATATGGCATGTTGAAAATTTGTCTCCAGAAAAAATCACACTTTTTTTCCATTCAGGCCAAATGGGCAATTATTGAAGCTGGCTGAAGAACTTGTTATAGCTTTAGTTTGATTCAGTTCATTACCAGATTCAAATATTTGTGGTCAGTGTCAGGACCTTCTCTCTAGCAAGGCCTGGGGGCTGAGCACTGACAAGCCCCCAGAGATCTCTGTGTACTTTATAATGAAGAAGCCTGCTTTTTTGGTTGCTGGAGACTTCCCTTTGCTCTCCAATTTCCAACTCTGACATTTTGCTCTAAGCCTTTTGAAGGAACTGCCTTGCAATCCCTGAGTGCTCAGAACTCCTTAGAGATGTTTTCCCCAGGTCTCCTGTGCCATGCTCCTGTTCTTGGTAAGTGAAAGCTGGGATGTCTCAAATTGCTTTCTCTCAACTCTCTTTTCCTGCCGTAGTGTCATAACTGAACACGAGTTCTGTTGTTTGTCATTTGCAGAATCCAATTAACAAGAGTGAGGGATGGTAAAAAGAAGGTGACCTTATTGCCAAAGCTAGCAAATGGGAGATGGCTGAATTCCCATCTAAAGTACAAGAGTGAGGTATAGTAGAAAGAAAGTGACCTTATTTTCAAAGCTAGCAAAGGAGAAGTGGCTGAATTCCCATCCAAAGCAACCACTTCAAATTTGGGGGGGGAAGGCAAGAGTTTAGAAAGAGAAAAGTTGATATGCAAGGGATGCAAGAATTGTGCCAAATGCAATGCCTGTGTGTTTTGTTCTGGTGGCTATCTTGGGTCTCAGAGCACCTGGAGCATGGGCTGGCATCATCTCAACAGTGGCGGGGTTGTTGACTAGCTGCTTTGGGGTAATCGCTGGAATTTTGCAGCTGGGTCTCTAGGCTTGGTCCGACTGTCTCAGATTAGCCCCTGGACTTCTAAGAAGGCACATAATTAGATACTAGCCTACAGTTAGATAAATGTAAAGGGAGTATATGCAGTGGGAAAGGGAGCAATATGGGGTTTAAGGCTAAGTGAAAAGACTTCTATGGTTTGCTTCAAGGTTACATCTTGAAATCCAAGAGAAAGGTGTAGGGGGAAATGCTTTAAAATGCATTTTCAAGTTAAGCTGTCTGGTTACAATCTTAAAGGTAGGCGAGGGACTTTATACCCCAGATGGATTTCTCTCACCTCACTTCAACCCTCTTACTCTCCCTTGTACCTGACCTCGTAATGGAAGTGATTATTTCCATTATTGTAAGTTTCCATGTGTGCTTAAAGATTACATTATTCCAGTTTTCTTTTCTTTTTTTTTTTTTTTTGACTTTTCAAATGAAATTTTGGGTTGGTTTTGTTTTAATATTTTTGTCACAGAAAACCTACTTTCTTGTGTCACATACTACCTCCCCACACCAAGTAAACAGGTTTCCAACTTCATTTGAATGATGTACTGCTGCTTTGTTAACCTAATGAGATTCTGTGGGGGGACCTCTCTTGAACACTTGTGAATCAGATATTCTCCTTTGAAAACATTGGAATGTATAGAAACTAGCAGATAGTTAGACACTACAAATAACTAAGTCCCAGTGCAATGAATTATCTTTTGTGACTTGCCTCTGACTTAGCAGTCCTAGAGACCAGGACCACACAGCTAAAATGTGCTGATCCTTCCTGGCCTCTAACGAAGGCCAAGAAGGAATGTTGCACTCTTAAATGTGAATTGGAAGACATAATTCACTAAAGTTTCTATATTAAGAGCGGGGTGTGATCTTTGGTATTGGCAGAAAAGAAAAAATCAATAAGACATAATGACCTTTTTGCTTTACATTTATTTTTGTGAAATGACTTTTTGTTTTACAGATTTTTAAATCAAGTTTTTACACAAAAGTGTCATCTTAGAAGAGATAACAATTAACAACTCCAGCTCCTACTGGACATTGCTGAATATGCATTCCTATTAAAAAGAACCAGATACAGTGATTTTGATCTGCTGTATGTGTTTATATAATTACAGAACACTGATTGAACAGAACATGTAAGTTCTTGGAGGTGTAATTTCTTCTTATTGGAAATGAAATATATAGGAGTGGGAACTTTTACGTGAGGTCACTGGACTCAGCTTTAGAGTCCTGGAAGACCAGGATACAGTTTTCTCGGGAGAGATAATTGATAGTGTGATGGTTAATATTGAGTGCCAACTTGATTGGATTGAAGGATACAAAGTATTGATCCTGGGTGTGTCTGTGAGCGTGTTGCCAAAGGAGATTAATATTTGAGTCAGTGGACCAGGAGAAGCAGACCCACCCTCAATCTGGATGGACGCCATCTAATCAGCTGCCAGCACAGCTAGGATAAAAGCAGGCAAAGGAGCATGGAAGGACTAGACTGGTTAAGTCTTCTGGCCTCCATCTTTCTCCTGTGCTGGATTCTTCCTGCCCTCTAACATGGTCAACTTCTTCAGCTTTTTGACTCTTGGACCTATACCAGTAGCTTGCCAGGGGCTCTTGGGCCTTCGGCCACAAACCAAAGGCTGCACTGTCAGCTTCCCTACTTTTGAGATTTTGGGACTCAGGCTGGTGTCTTTGCTTCTCAGCTTGCAGATGGCCTATTGTGGGACTTCACCTTGTGATCATGTGAGTCAATACTTCTTAATAAACTGCCTTTCATATATACATCTATCCTCTTAGTCCTGTCCCTCTAGAGAACCCTGACTAATACAGATAGCTTTCAAGAAATGTTCAAATAAGCCCATGGCTCAATAAATGGTTTGGAAATACTATCAGTATATTTGGATGCTAGATTGTCCCAACATGACTTCTTGGTATATATTAACAGGCTTTAATAGTAAAACGTAGTTAATCTGTGCTAATGTCTTCTAAAAATTAATATTTATTGGAGGCATACCGTGTTCTAGGAATTGAGCATGTGTTATCTCATGCAGTCTTCATAGTATGAGAAAGTGGGAGTTAATACCACTCTCATTTAATAAATGAGAAATTTGTGTCTCAAAGAAGTCGGGTTACTTTCCATGGCCATGTGATTTGTAAGCTGTGGAGTTAGAATCTGAGGCCAACTCTTGCTCCATTCAAAAACTCTTATGAGCCTGTGCTTGAAGTGTTTGGGGAGGAAAAGTTACAGTATTAATGTCTTACTGAAATAAAGGAGATGGGCAAAATCATAAGTAATCACAAATCTTTACATATTTAATGAAAAGATAAAATACTAAATTTGATTCCAGCATCCTTGGGAGATCAGGTAAACCTAGTTATCTAAACAAATACTTGGTGTCACTGATTCTGCCTTAATCTATTATTCTTAACTTTGCAAAGTATTTTTTAAATGTCCCTCAGTGAGGCCAAAAAACCAATTATCCACTGCTTGCTGTAAGGAAAATTCTAGGTGTTAATGATTCTGCAGGGTGGCATAGGCAGGAACAGGCGTTCCCTCCTAGTATTTAATTTTTAGATACTATACTTTAAATACTTTAAAGAAGACATGACTACTTTGGGAAAATAGACATGAAATTAGGATGATCCACAGGATCTACAGCTTGAATACTCATAGAAGATACAGGAACGAATAGTAAGGGATAGTGAGTAGATATATATGTATTATTATCAGGAGAGGCATCCAGGGTATTATAAATTGAGGTGGTAAAATCCTTTCAAAAGGCAATTTGGCAATAGTTTGAAAAGCTATAAAAACCATTACACTTTTTGACCCAGTAATATCTCTCCTGAGATTTTATCCTAAGGAAATAATTTAAAAAATGGAATACAACTATATGCATAAACTTATTAATTACAGAATTTACTCTACCTGTGAAAAAAAGAAAACAACCTAAAAATCAAAGAATTGACGAATAGCCAATTATGAGACATTAAATTTTAAAAAAAGCCAAAATTGCAACTGCAATTATGAAACTGAAGCAACATAAAAAATACATGCAATGGATTTAATGAAAATAATGACTACCAAATTGCAGATATGTAGTGATTCAACCCTTTTTAAAAGGCAATTAGTTACACTTGGATGAAGACTTTAAAAGAAATAGAAGAAAAGGAAAACAGTTGTGTATCATGACAGTGGAATTCACGGCAAAATCAGTCTCCTATTGGCATATCGTTTCCTAATGCTATTAGCAAATTGTGTACAATAACTGAAAATCAGCAAAGGTCTTATATGTTCATCCTGCCTCTCTGGTATTTATCAGAGGTCTGCAACAAAGGCCCAGTGGTTACCAGTATTCATGGCAGAGATATTTTAAAACTTGTTCTCTATATTTTGGTGATTTTGAATTGTTTGGTTTATTAGGATAAATAATATTAAGGATTATGGATTTGTTTCCTCTTTCTTTTGGGTCTTCTCAGCCTCATTTATTGCAAACTCTTAAATGTGTGATTGTTACATTTATTTTAAAAAGCATCATAAATCATTTTCAGCTTAATGCCATTAAAGTAAAGTAAAATTCTGCTATTACAACGTTTATATGCGAAGAAACACTAGGATACATAATATCAAAAAAGATTACTTCTCTAGATCTGTTTCAAGGTGCAATTGTTCTGGGGAAAAAATAAACATAAATACAACAACTTTCAAGATAGTAATTTCCCAAATTGTTTAATGATATTTTAGTTGTATTCATAAGAGCAAATTTAAGCAAAATACTATTTAATTTTATTATTATCTCTACAGCTCAGTTGCACAATACATTATTCAAAACATACAATATTTTTCTATAAATATTTTCTTATAGTAAGAGGGTTTAAGAAAGTACCTGGGTGCGGTGGCTCATGCCTATAATCCCACCACTTTAGGAAGTGGAGGGGGGTGCTAGAGACTTGTCTGGGCAACAAAGCAAGACTCTATAGTTACAAAGAAAACAAATCCTTAAAAAAATAAAATAGGAAAGAAAAGTGGACATTTTTAATGAAAATTTAGATATTTTGACTATTTGTATAATATTAGACATATCTAAATAGCTAAAAATGAGTATGGTTTTCCTAACTGCATATGCATTAAGTACTTTTAGTTATTCTTCATTTCCTATTGGGTTAGTAACTAAATCCCTGAGTCCCTACTTTAGTATGTTCCATTTTCAGATGCATTTTGTGAAAGTGTGCATATGAAAGCCTATATACATTCTTTTAAAATTATTTATTGAATATCTAATATTTTCGGGGTACTATATCTCTCTCCTATGCTTACAGGAGAAAAAATCCTTTATGTTGTATTCAAGGAACCTCAAAATCTATCCTTGTGTCCTTTGAATCTCCCATGAAACTTTGCTTTGTGTGACCAAGAAGCGATACTTGCCAATCATAGCACACCACTTGCAGTTTCTCATATGTGTTCCTTTACAAGCTTAAAAACTCTACACACACCTAGTAAATCTCCCTTCTCTGATCTCTAGGTATTTAAATCCTCTCTATTTGTCAAGGCCCAACTAAGCCCTTTCTTCTACCAGAAGTCTTTTCAGAAAATTCTGCTGTAACTGACTTTCTCTTCTTTGAAATCTTATGTCACTGCAATTTGACATTACTTATATTGTTGATGTATTATTATACACTCAATGCTGCATACTTTTACACTTTGCGTGTCTTTATTTCAACAAGCAGATTATTAGGACTACAAAGACAGGAAACTAAAACCCCATACCTTGTAAAAGTAGGTATATATAAGCAACCAATGCAGATGTGAATTAAATATTTGCCATCTGCTTAGGACACATTTGGCATTGGCTTAAAAACTCAACCATCTCTGAGTCCTATCAAACTTTATCTAATACTCCGTTACAATACATTACCCACAAATGCCAAAATAGTAAAACCGCTTTATATCCTGTCCCTCTCTCAGAGGCAACATTGTTGCATCCAAAGGTACAATCAATCCATGTGTTATCTTTTTTTGTTTACCCCAAACATAAACATGGCTTTTGTCATGGAGAAGTTAGCTGATATTTGCTGAACTTCACTTCCTTGGAGTATCTTATTATTATGTATTAATTTTAAAAAATGCATAGTATCCTCTTGGAGTTTAGAAACAATAAATTACTGTACAAAAAGAAATGAATAATGTAGGACATGAAGAAACAAAAATTTCTCGAGAGTTCTCTTTATGTAAATACTTTAATATACATTATTTTATTACTAACAAAAATGCCGACATTTTTGAGTGTTTAATATGTGCCAATAACTATTACAAAATCTTTACATGTAGAATTCTATTTGATTCTCACAACACCACTGTGTAGATACAATTATGCACAGATAATGAAGCTAAGGTAGCAAATATTTGTAAGTGGAACACTTGGTATTCCCAAACAAGCAGTGGACAGTGTAAATGCTAGAGAAATTAAACTTTCCAGAGGATGGCAAATAACAGAGAAAGGGTTAAATTTAAAATAAACTTAATTCATTTGTAAAAGGAAAGGTAATGATATGAGTTAATCCCTGAAAAACATATTTTATGTATATTATAAGTTGCTTTTCATTAAACCTGCTATGGTTTCATTGAGGGCAACATAAAAATAGATTTTAAAAGAAATATGAGAGGACTTCAGAAAAGTTTGTGGAAAATTTACATTAAAAGATAATGAAAAATATATAATTTATTTCTCAATATAAGCTTCAAGCTCAAAACACTTTTGTAAGCAATAGTACAAACCATTTCGTCAATCCCTTAAAGAACTATGGGACCAGGAAAGAAAAGATGTGAATGCAATGTTTGTTACATTACTAACTGAAAAAAAGAAAAAAGGGTGACCTTTACAGATTTTCTTAAGATTAGGAAAAAAAAAAAAAAGTCGGAAGGAGACAAATCAGGATTGCAAGGTGGATGCCTAATGATTCCTCATCAAAACTCCTGCAGAGTTTCCCTTGTTTTATCAGAAACATGAGCAGGAACCCTGTTGTGATGAAGAAGGAATCTCTGGTGAAACTTTTTTTTTTTTTTTTTTTTGCTGTTTTCCTGATAAAGATTTGGCCAACCATCTCAAAACACTGTCATAATATGCAGACGTTTATTGTTCTTTGGTTCCCCAGAAAGTCAACAAGCAAAATGCCTTGAGCACCCTTAAAATCTGTTGCCATATAACAAACCTGTATTTTCTGCACATGTATCCTAGAACTTAAAGTAAAAACAAACAAACAAACAAAACAACAACAACAAAAACTGTTGCCATGTCCTTTTCTCCTGACCCATCTGCTTTTGCTTTGACTGGACCACATTCAGCTCTTGGTAGCCATTGCTTTGATTGTGCTTTATCTTCAGGATCATACTGGTAAAGCCACGCTTCTCCCCTGTTACAATACCATGAAGAAATCCTTCAGGATCTTGATCCCACTTGTTTAAAATTTCCATTGAAACTCTGCTTTTGTCTGCAGCCAATCTGAGCATAACATTTTTGGTACCCACAAAGTGGAAATTTGCTCAAGTTTAATTTTTCAGGCAGGATTATGTTTACGGAAACAATCGACATTTCTATGGTGTTGGCTATTGTTTTTGCTGTTAATTGTTGGACCTCTTCAATTAGGGCACAAAAAAGATGAGTTTTTTCCTTGCAAATTGATGTTGATCATCTGCCACTACAGGCTTCATCTTTAACATTGCCTTGTCCCTTCTTAAAATGAATAACCCATTCTTTGTTGTTGTTGTTTTTGGTTGATTGTCTTTTGTTTGTTTGCTTGTTTGTTTTTATTTTACTTTAAGTTCCAGGATACATGTGCAGAATGCACAGATTTGTTGCATAGGTGTACATGTGCCATGGTGGTTTGCTGTGCCTATCAGCCCGTCATCTAAGTTTTAAGCCCTGCATGCATTAGGTGTTTGTACTAATGCTCTTCCTCCCCTTGACCCCCACCCCCTGACAGGCCCTGGTGTGTGTTATTCCCCTCCCTGTGTACATGCGTTCTCACTGTTCAACTCCCAGTTATGAGTGAGAACATGTGGTATTTGGCTTTCTGTTCCTGTGTTAGTTTGCTGAGGATGATGGCTTCCAGCTTCATCCATGTCCCTGCAAAGGACATGATCTCATTGTTTTTTATGGCTGCATAGTATTCCAGGATGTATATGTACCACATTTTCTTTATCCATTCTATAATTGATGGGCATTTTGGTTGGTTCTGTGTCTTTGCTATTGTAAATAGTGCTGCAATAAACATACTTGTGCATGTGTCTTTACAGTAGAAAGGTTTATATGCCTTTGGGTATATATCCAGCAATGGGAATGCTGGGTTAAAAGATATTTCTGGTTCTAGATACTGAGGAATCACCACGCTGTCCTCCACAATGGTTGAACCAATCTGCATTCCCACCAACAGTGCAAAAGCGTTTCTCTTTCTCCACAGCCTCACCAGAATCTATTGTTTCTTGACCTTTTAATAATCACCATTCTGAGTGGTGTAAGATGGTAACTTATTGTGGTTTCAATTTGTATTTCTCTAAAGATCAGTGATGATGAGCTTTTTCTCATGTTTGTTGGCCACATAAATGTCTTATTTTTAGAAGTGTCTGTTCACATCCTTTGCCCACTTTTTGATGGGGTTGTTTGTTTTAGTCTTGTAAATTTGTTTAAGTTCCTTGTAGATTCTGGATATTAGACTTTTGTCCGATGGGTAGATTGCAGAAATTTTCTCCCATTCTATAGGCTGTGTGCTCACTCTGATGCTAGTTTCTTTTTCTGTGAAGAAGCTCTTTAGTTTATTTAGATCCCATTTGTCAATTTTGACTTTTGTTGCATTTGCTTTTGGAGTTTTCATGATGAAGTCTTTGCCCATGCTTATGTCCTGAATGGTATTGCCTAGGTTTTCTTCTAGGGTTTTTATGGTTTTGGATTTTACATTTAAGTCTTTAATCTATCTTGAGTTAATTTTTGTATAAGGTGTAAGGAAGGGGTCCAGTTTCACTTTTCTGCATAGCTAGCCAGTTTTCCCACTGCCATTTATTAAGTAGGGAATCCTTTCCCCATTGCTAATTTTTGTCAGGTTTGTTGAAGATCAGATGGTTGTAGATGTGTTGTGTTATTTCTGAGATCTCTGTTCTGTTCCATTGGTCTATATGTCTGTTTTGATACCAGTACCATGCTGTTTTAGTTACTGTAGCCTTGTAGTATAGTTTGAAGTCAGATAGTGTGATGCATCCAGCTTTGTTCTTTCTGCTTAGGATTGTCTTGGTTATATTGGCTCTCTTTGGTTCCATATGAAATTTAAAGTAGTTTTTTCCTAACTCTGTGAAGAATATCAATGGAATAGCATTGAACCTGTAAATTACTTTGGGCAGTATGGCCATTTTCACGATATTGATTCTTCCTATCAATGAGCATGGAACGTTTTTCCATTTGTTTGTGTCCTCTCTTATTTCCTTGAGTGCTGGTTTGTAGTTCTCCTTGAAGAAGTCCTTCACATTCCTTGTAAGCTGTATTCCTAGCTGTTTTATTCTCTGTGTAGCAATTGTAAATGGGAGCTCATTCATGATTTGGCTCTCTGCTTGTCTATTGTTGGTGTATAGGAATGCTAGCAATTTTTGCACTTTGATTTTGTATCCCGGGACTTTGCTGAAATTGCTTATCAGTTTAAGGAATTTTGGGGCTGAGACAATGGGGTTTCCTAAATATAGAATCATGTCATCTGCAAACAGACACAATTTGGCTTCCTCTCTTTCTATTTGAATACCCTTTATTTCATTCTCTTGCCTGATTACCCTGGCCAGAACTTCCAATACTAGGTTGAATAGGAGTGATGAGAGAAGGTATCTTTTTCTTGTGGTAGTTTTCAAAGGGAATACTTCCAGCTTTTGCCCTTTCAGTATGATATTAGCTATGGGTATGTAATAAGTAGCTCTTATTAATATGAGATATGTTTCAACAACACCTAGTTTATTAAGAGTTTTTAACATTAAGTGACATTGAATTTCATCGAAGGCCTTTTCTGCATCTATTTAGATAATCATATGTTTTTTGTCATTGCTTCTGTTTATGTGATGGATTACATTTATTGATTTGCATATGTTGAACCAGCCTTGCATCTCAGGGATGAAGCTGACTTGATCATGGTGGATAAGCTTTTTGATGTGCTGCTGGATTTCGTTTGCCAGTATTTTACTGAGGATTTTCACATCAATGTTCATCAGGAATACTGGCCTGAAGTTTTCTTTATTTGTTGTGTCTGTGCCAGGTTTTGATATCAGGATGATGCTGGCCTCGTAAAATGAGTTAGGAAGGGGTCCCTCCTTTTCAATTGTTTGGAATAGTTTCTGAAGGAATGATACCGGCTCCTTTTTGTACCTCTGGTAGATTTCAGCTGTGAGTCCATCTGGTTCTAAGCTTTTTTTTTTTTTTTGGTTGGTAGGCTACTAATTACTGCCTCAATTTCAGAACTTACTATTGGTCTATTCAGGCATTCGACTTCCTGGTTTAGTCTTGGGAGGATGTATGTGTCCTAAAATTTATCAATTTCTTCTAGATTTTCTAGTTTACTTGCATAGAGTTGTTCATAGTTTTCTCTGATGGCAGTTTGTATTTCTGTGGGGTAAGTAGTGATATCACTTTTATCACCTTTTTATTGCATCCATTTGATTCTTCTCTCTTTTCTTCTGTATTAGTCTAGCTAGTGGTCTATCTAGTTTGTTAATGATTTCAAAAAACAGCTCCTGGACTCATTGATTTTTTGGAGGGTTTTTTGTATCTCTATCTCATTCAGATCTGCTGTGATCTCAGTTATTTCTTGTCTTCTGCTAGCTCTTGGATTTATTTGCTCTTGCTTCTCTAGTTCTTTTAATTGTGATGTTATGGTGTCAATTTGAGATCCTTCCAGCTTTCTGATGTGGACATTTAGTGATATAAATTTCCCTCTAAATACTGCTTTATCTGTCTCCCAGAGATTCTGGTACATTGTATCTTTGTTCTCATTGGTTTCAAAGAACTTATTTCTGCCTTAATTTCGTTATTTACCCAGGAGTCATTCAGAAGCAAGTTGTTCAATTTTCATGTAGTTGTGTGGTTTTCAGTGAGTTTCTTAATCCTGAGTTCTAATTTGATTGCACTGTGGTCTGAGAAACTGTTTGCTATGATTTCAGTTTTTTGGCATTTGCTGAGGAGTGTTTTACTTCCAATTATGTGGTTGATTTTAGAATATGTGCTATGTGGTACTGAGAAGAATGTACAGTCTATTGATTTGGGGTAGAGAGTTCTGTAGATGTCTATTAGGTCCACTTGGTTCAGAACCGAGTTCAACTCCTGAATATCCTTTTTATTTTTCTTCCTTGTTAATCTAATATTGACAGTGGGGTGTTAAAGTCTCCCACTATTATTGTGTGGGAGTATAAGTCTCCTTGTAGGTCTCTAAGAACTTACTTTATGAGTCTGGGTGCTCCTTTATTGGGTGCATATATATTTAGGATAGTTAGCTCTTTTTGTTGCATTGATCCCTTTACTATTATGTAATACCCTTCTTTGTCTTCTTTGATCTTTGTTGGTTTAAAGTCTGTTTTATCAAAGACTAGAATTGAAACCCCTGCTTTTTTTTTTTTTTTTTTTTGCTTTCCATTTGCATGGTAAATTTTCCTCCATCCCTTTATTTTGAGCTTATGTGTATCTGCATGTGAGATGGGTCTCCTGAGTACAGCACACCAATGGGTCTTGACTCTTAATCCAATTTGCCAACCTGTGTCTTTTATTTGGGGCGTTTAGCCCATTTACATTTAAGGTTATAATTGTTATCTGTGAATCTGATCCTGTCATCATGATGCTAGCTGGCTCTTTTGCACACTAGCTAATGCAGTTTCCTCAGAGTGTCATTGGTCTTTACATTTTGGTGTGTTTTTGCAGCAGCTGGTACCAGTTTTTCCTTTCCATATTAAATGCTTCTTTCAGGAATGCTTGTAAGGGAGGCCTGGTGGTGACAAAATCCCTTAGAATTTGTTTGTCTGGAAAGGATTTTATTTCTCCTTCTTTTATGAAGCTTCGTTTGACTGGATATGAAATTCTGCATTGAAAATTCTTTTCTTTAAGAGTGTTGAATATTAGTCCCCACTCTCTTCTGGCTTGTAGGGTTTCTGCTGAGAGATCCACTGTTAGTCTGATGGGCTTCCCTTTATATGTGACCTGACCTTTCTCCCTGACTGCCCTTAGGATTTTTTTCTTCATTTCAACCTTGGAGAATCTGATTATTGTGTGTCTTGGAGTTGATCTTCTTGTGGAGTATCTTAGTGGTGTTCTCTGTTTCCTGAATTTGAACGTTGGCTTGTCTTGCTAGGTTGGGGAAGTTCTCCTGGATAATATACTGAAGAGTGTTTTCCAACTTGGTTCTCCCTGTCTCTTTCAGGTACTCCAATTAATTCTATGTTTGGTCTTTTGACATAGTCCCGTATTTCTTAGAATCTTTGTTTGTTAATTTTCATTCTTTTTTCTCTAATCTTGTCTGCATGCCTTATTTCAGCAAAGTGGTCTTCAAACTCTGATATCCCTTCTTCCACTTGATTGATTCGGCTCTTAATACTTGTGTATGCTTCACAAAGTTCTTGTGCTGTGTTTTTCAGCTCCCTCAGTTCATTTATGTTCCTCTCTAAAATGGTTATTCTAGTTAGTTCCTATAACGTTTTATCAAGGTTCTTAGCTTCTTTACATTGGGTTAGAACATGCTCCTTTAGCTCAACAGAGTTTGTTATTACCCACCTTTTGAAGCCTACTTCTGTCAATTCATCCATCTCATCCTCCATCCAATTCTGCACCCTTGCTGGAGAGGTGTTGCAATCATTTGCAGGAGAAGAGGTATTCTGACTTTTGGAATTTTCAGTGTTTTTGTGCTGTTTTTCCTCCTCTTCATGGATTTATCTACCTTTGATCTCTGAGGCCAATGACCTTTGGATGAGGTTTTTTATATTTTAATTTTTTTGGGGGGTGTCTTTTTTATTGATGTTGTTGTTGCTTTCTGGTTGTTAGTTTTTCTTCTAACAGTCAGACACCTATTCTGCAGGTCTGCTGCAGTTTTCTGGAGATCCACTTCAGACTCTGTTTGCCAGGGTATCACCAGTGGAGACTGCACAACAGCAAAAATTGCTGCCTGCTCCTTCCTCTGGAATCTTTATCCCAGAGGGGCACTGGCCTGATGCCAGCTAGAGCTCTCCTGTATGAGGTGTCTGTTGACCCTTATCAGGAGGTCTCTCCCAGTCAGAAGGCACAGCAATCAGGGACCCACTTGAGGAGGCAGCGTGTCCCTTAGCAGAGGTGGTGCACTGTGCTGGGAAAATCCCCCTTGTGAGGATCAGCTGTTCTCTTCAGAGCCGGCAGGCAGGAAAGATTAAGTCTGCTGAAGTTGCCACTGCAGTCGCCCCTTCCCAGAGGTGCTCTGTCCCACGGACATGGAAGTTTTGTCTGTAAGCCCCTGACTGGAGCTGCTGGATTTCCTGCAGAGATGCCCTGCCCAGTGAGGAGGAATCCAGAGAAGCAGTCTGGTCACAGCCGCTTTGCTGTGCTGTGGTGAATTCCATCCAGTCCAAACCTCCCAGTCTTCTTAGCACTGTCAGAGAGAAAACAGCTTACTAAAGCCACAGTAAAGGTGGTCACTCCTCCCCCGACCAAACTCAATAGTCCCATTTGACTCTGAACTGCTGTGCTGGCAGTGAAAATTTCAAGCCAGTGGTTCTTAATTTGCTGAGTTCCATGTGAGTGGGACTCGCTGAGCAAGACCGCTTGACTCCCTGGCTTTAGCCGCCTTTCCTGGACAGTGGAGAGTTGTCCTGTCTCACTGGAGCTCCAGGCACTGCTGAAGTATGAAAAAACTCCTGCAGCTCAGCGTCTGCCTAAACAGCCGCCCAGTTTTGTGCTTGAAACCCAAGGCCCTGGTGGTCTAAGTTCACGAAGGAATCTCCTGATCCTCAGATGGCAAAAATCCATAGGAAAAGCATAGTACCTCAGGCAGGTAGTATAGTCCCTCACTGCTTTCCTCAGTGAGGGAGGGAGGTCCCCAGCTCTGTGCACTTCCTTGGTGAGCTGACACTCCACCCTGCTTCTGCTCACTCTCTATGGGTCACACCCACTGCCTAACCAGTCCCAGTGAGATGAACTGGGTACCTCGGTTGGAAATGCAGAAATCACCTGCCTTCTGTGTTGGTCTTGCTGGGAGCTACAGACCAGAGCTGTTTCCATTCAGCCATCTTGTCCCCTCCTCTGACTTAATGACTCCATTTGTAAACTGCTGATTCTTGGGGGAATTATCCCTATACACTTTTCATAAAGCATCAATGATTTTACCAGTCTTCAATCCAAGCCTCACCATTGATTTAAGGTTTAGCTAAATTAGCTAAATTTGCTAATTTTAGCAGAATACATGTTGCTTTCACAGGGACTGTTTTCAAATTAATGTATCATCCTTCTCACTGCCTCAAACTACATCCTATTCTGGCATTTTATAACCAGTTAATATGAGTTTATTTCAGTGCAAAAATATTTTGAAATCCATGCATAGTTTCTTCACAATACACATTTTCCATGAATATTTTGAAGACTCCTCATATACTTTTCCAATTCTTAAATATTTAACATTATTTGATTAAAAATCAACCTGGTGTTTGTGAATTAGACTTTTTTCTTTTTTTTTACAGATTGATTTAAACCACACTCAAGGAATGGTATGAATCAGGATATTAGTGAAAATTTAATTATAAGATTTATTTGCTCTCTAGAATGTTGATCAGCAAACACATTTTTGTGTTTTTTTAATCTAAAAATAGCATTTTTAGACATCAAGGAAATACTGTTAAGTAGGTTTATTTATTTTATTATCAGTTATAAATGACTAAGCGGATCAAGCTGATATTTATTTGACACTTCTTATGTTTAGTTGATAAATTGAGTCTATTTCCCATTAGAATTTTTATAGCCAAGTATATAATTGTGCCCTATAGTGGTGTAAAATAATTTTAGACATATCCAAAAGCATCACAGCAACATCTACTGTGTTACTAATGGTTAGAAATTTTGTATTCATTTAAATGTACTTAAAATAAAATGAATAACCATGGGTTTATTCAATTCTTGACTAAAAGATGCTAAATTATTCAACTTCTACCCTGCAGTGATACCTTGATTAATATATCCTCTGGGAAGAAGGCTCAGGATCATTTATATCAGCTGAACTGTTTTATCCTAAAACATCAATTGGAAGATGAAAGAAAGTGTCTTTCTAAAGGAATGTCATGCATCAACAAACCAGAGGAGAGGGTTTTTGTTATTGCTTGTTTACTTATATGCTTTTTCTTTTTTTCTTTTTCATGAAGGCCCTGGAGTAACAATACCTTTTTTCTGACTTGTTCTGAAAACAAACCCAATTTGGTCCTTTTTGGAAAAAGGGATCACAGTGGCTATAATGACAGAATGAAAAATTTGTGATTTCTCATCTCATTTACTTCTACCTCTGACGCGCCCCACTCCCCACCCTTCTAGTATCAGAAAGCTACACAGCTGATAGAAGAAAAAGGGAATAAACTTATCACTTGTAGCTGCACTCCCAAATCAGCATGAGGCTATATAAAGACAGCAAGTTCTGGAGTCAGACAGACCTGGTACTCATATTTTAATGTTTGTTTTATTTAGCAAACACTAATACAGTGCTAGTTATATCCTCAGTACAGTTCTACACACTTGGCTAATGAGAACTTATTTAATCCTTATAGTACTTCAAATAAGGAAAATACTCTTCATACACCCATTATATAGAAAAAGAAACTAAGACACAGAAGGCTTAAGAAACATGCCTAAGATCACAAGCCAGCAAGTGGCAGAGACTGGATCAAAGAAATATAGTTGGAGTATGTGATCTTTACCATGATGTACCTGAGGCTGACTCTCCAGATCTTAGCCAAACCACTTAGTGGCCAGGCCCTCTTGGGCACTTCACTTTTCTGAGCTTCGATTTCTTCACTTGAAAAACAGGAACAGTATCTGCAGCCAGGGGCAGTTGTCAAAAGTGTATATGACACTTTCTGATGGTCCTGTTCCTTATGATTCTCTTCCCAGAACAGATCTGTCCAGCAGTGTTTCCTTCTCCAGATATTGCCACATTCAAATTTCAGCTGGATCTTGCCACCACACTTTTAATTCAAAATTACATATGTATTTGGGAATGGTGGTACATTCAACATTATTAGAGTTAGTATTTAATGGCATTAATACTAGTAATGTAATGACATTAATACTGTAACACATATTATATTGTAAAACATGTCCCAATATTTCTTATTTATTTTGCACATCTCTCAGTAGACTGGTAGTTGCATCAGCATAGGAAAATGTGTCTAATCTATTCAAAACTCTATCCAAAGCCCACAGAGGACCTGGAAAGCGGGAGGAATTCAAGAGTTATAATGTCATAAAGAAGTGAGTGAATGGTTTTCCTACAACCTATAAAATTTCCATCAACAACATGTGCTAGTAAATGCATCCTCATTAACAGGCATGCTATCATAACGACAGCATTTCCAAGGAATGACAGCAATACAAATGAGCCAGAAGAAATGTTTAAAATAAAATTCAAAATTGTGCAAATGGAAAAACAAAGGCATTTGGCAAATTCTTAAGTTATTATATTATTGTGTCAAATTAATGTTTATTTTTTCCTTTAAGATAAAATATGAATTACAGTTGTGAAATCAGACCTACTAACAGAAAAAGAAACCCCAAACAACAACCACAATCAACTCAAGATCACAAAGCAAGATGTTTAAATGACATTTTTCCAGCGCCGTGTTCCTGTCTGAGCACCGTGAGATAAAACTCTCAGAACCAGATGCTCTGGAGGCCGACCCTGTTCCAGAGAGCTGAAGGTGAAGGAAATCCCCATATGTGATTACCAAGCATCTTAAAGAGCCACATCTCACATTAAATTGCATTCAGGAGACAAAGGTTTGTCTAGTACAGCCGCTGCTCACAAATGGCTTCCATATGGTGATGTCTTCAAGGCAGTAGGATCCTTAGTTCTCGCCTGTGACTCCCCTTTCTACAACTTGAATTCCGAACTGAATTAAAATTAAAGCCTAAAGGTAAAATTGTCATGTCTCTTCTATTTTTATGCTAAAATATTTTATGAAAAGCAGCCATTTTTTCCTTAGTTTGGAGAATTATATTTTTATTCATTCATATGCTAACAGGCTGGATATAGAAAACATATCACTATGCTAAGTGTGAGACCATATACTGACTTTCCATGTAAAAAAAGAAAAAATTAAGAAAAATACATGAAACCTTTCTAAAATGAACAGTGAACCTACAGAAGGAAACTCAAATGCTTTTACAAAATGGACTTGAAGGCAAAACCAAAAGATAAATGTACGGGTTTAAAATTACTAGTGGGCAAGCTTCCCATCTTAAATATTTGAAGTATTCAGGCCTCCAGGCACCTGTTCAAGTTTGTGCTGATTCTCCCCCCAGGCAGCTGCCTCACTTGCCTCTGCCTTGGGCTGGTCCTGAACGTGGTCCAGGATGCATCTCTGATGAGCAAGTTCAGCTGGTGCTCAGTGACAGGTGTGGGTCCTGATTGCCTTCAACAGCATGGCATGTTTCTTAAAGAGGGAAAGAAAGCCATCAAACACTTGCTTCTCAAACCCAGCTTTTTAATGTGTGAGATCAAAATAAAAGCATACGCTAGTAAAATAATAGGCCAATATCAGGTCTATAGAATACCTTTTTAAAAAGAAAACTAAATTATGGACAACTGTGGCAAAGCAAAGAGCTGACATCACTGGTGGGATTTGAGGCATTCTATAAGGTCCAGTAACTCACAGGACATGCCTTTGTGAACACTAAAGCCTTGAATCCAGGTAGATGATGGACCCAAATGTCCAGACTCATGAAGAACTATAAGATCCCACTGTGTTGGCCTCCAGGCTTCAGAATGTGAGTCACTGATGACATGGGCATGGAGAGCACTGTCAATAAGGATGTGGGGCTAAGAGTGATGGTTCTACAACTAGATGGCCATATAACCCTCCCAGTTCCATCCCAGAACACAGTGGGATTTTTCTGTGTGGCAGGATACAGCAAACTATGACCCATGGGCCAAATCCAGCCTACCACATGCTTTTATATGCCCATTGTACTAGTCCATTTTCACACTGCCATGAAGAACTGCCTGAGACAGGGTAATTCATAAAGGAAAGAGGTTTAATTGACTCACAGTTCAGTATGGCTGGGGAGGCCTCAGGAAACTTACAATCATGGCGGAAGGGGAAGGGGAAGCAAGGCACCTTCTTCACAAAGCGGACAGGAAGGAGAAGTGCCGAGCAGAGGGGAAAGAGCCCCTTATGAAACCATCAGATCTCATGAGAACTCACTCACTATCATGAGAACAGTATGGAGGAAACCAACCCATGATCCAATTCCCTCTCCCTGGTCTCTCCCTTGACATGTGGGGATTAAAAGAATGACAATTCAAGATTCATCTTTGTTGCTTTGTTCTTAAACTGGATTGTCTGGTCACAGTGGGGACACAAAGCCTAATGCATATCACCTGTGACTAAGAAATTTTTTTTTGCATGTTTGAAAAGAATCAAAAGCAGAAGAATATATAATGACATTGAAAATTATATGAAATTTAAATCATAGTTGCTATATATAAAGTTTTATTGGAACACAGCACATCTATTGTTTACATATTGTATATGGCTGTAGTGCACTACAATGACACAGTAGTTGTTACAGAAACTGTATCATCCACAGAGTCTAAAATATTTACTACATGACTCTTTAAAGAAAATGTTTGCCAGCTCCTGGTGTAGCCCCTTGTCAGCTGTGGTAATGGGTAATTGACTAAGACACTCCACTTTGAGTCTCAGCTTTCCCATTTGTAAGGGTATATGAATACATGTAGTGTTGTTGTGAATGTTACAGGGGATAAGGTATCACAAAGAACCTAAAATAATGGCAACAAATGATTGTCATTTCTATTCTTAAGGAAATGGAAGGGAAAAAAGTATTTCCTGGTCTCTTTTGTGATTATAAACAATGGAAGTGGCCACCAATCTCCCCTTGGTTTTAGGCTGTTAAAGACTTGAGATCACTGAGGGGCAACCTCAGAAACAGCCTGATCTTATGGACCCTCACACTGCTCAGAGGGAATCGTAGAGGATTGCATTTGTCTACATGAAATCTCATAGTGTCTGATGCAACCTGTGTGCATAATAAATATTTGTTGAATAAACTATTAAATGGAATAAATAAAGAAGAAACAGATGTTGATACAAATATGAGATTCTATAGAATTTGGAGCTTTGCTCTCTGGTGTGGATGAGCAATAATAGAATATAACACCAAGGTGCTTTCCATCCTTAATGCTGAAGTGTTCCTCTAGGAATCTGAGCCTAGGTTGCTGGTAATAACCTTTAAAGAGCACCAAATATGTTCACAGCACTGAGACAAGCTGGCCATTCTGTTGTATGAGCGGCATACACAGGCTCAGGCAATCTCTGTACACATTGTGATTCTTCACATACTAGGTACTTGATCTGGATGTGGTACTCTTCTTTAACCAGTACAGCCATTTTTAAGCCCAGACTCCCTTGTCAAGACTGGCTTTCATATATTGCACTCTTTAGCATGCTGTTGTAGGCACTGCCCTATTCTAGCATTCTCTCCACCAAGTCAAACATGAGACACACAATGAAATAACAGGTCGGAATTCCGGCAAAGTTATTTTTCTTAATATTTATCCACAGAGAAGTGTAAGAGAGAAGAAAAAAATTGTAATGCAAGAATAAAGCTTGACACCTTTCAGATGAGTGAGAATTGAATTAAATTCTCTTCTTGTCCCTCTCACCACTACAAATAGAAAACATATCCAAGAGCTCTAATGCCTTTGGACATTAAATTACATGCATGTCAAATTTTGTAACTGATTGTAACTCCTTTCAAAATAACACAGGAATTTCTCCACAACTAAATAATTGGTACTGTACCTTGTAAATGCCAAGTGGAGAGACAAAAAGAATGACAATCTTACAGATCATGTGGGTAGCCGAGCAAAACCTGTTTATGCCTGTCAAGCTGTGTAGCTGATTTATTTTTTTTTCTTTTAGACATATTTGAAATTAAATCAACACAAGAATATGAGAGGAAAATCTGTCTCCTAGGATTACTCAGCATAAATAAAGCATAATACAGGAGATTTGGATCTTCTTTACAGATTCTGTAAGACTGTCTGCTCAGACTTGTCTCCATAAAGATTACTGGATGAAGTTGGCTTTTAAAATGTCAGTAAAGTCAAACAAACATTTGTAATCTTCATCAGTTGCTCTACCCAGATTATAGTTTTTTATATACCTGAAACTATACCCATGATACCTCCAAGATTTTTCAGGTATTCCCTTCTATGAGGAACTGATAAATTCTACCATTTTTGTTTTCTGCCTCTTGGGAAATTCTTCTAAATCATTGTGGTCTTTAATTTTATCATTTAAACAGCATACTACTCTTTCTTCTCTATATTATCACCTGTTTAATTTTCTTCTCCTTTTCTATATCTCTTTCTCCTTTCCTCCTCCTTCTCTTTCTCCTTATCTTTTTTCCCTCTTCTCACTTTCATTTATCCCTTAGTGATGGTCTACAAGGTTCTGCATGACTGGCTCTTCTTTGTCTTCTTCAACCCATTTTTTTCCCTCATTATATTCATCTCTAGCCTTAAACTTATCATTGTCCAACTCATGTGCTTCATATTGGCTCTTCCTTGTGCCTAGAATGCTCTTCCTCAGGTTGTCTTCTTTCCCATCAAGACTACAATATGTGGCTATGCGTTGCATGCAGAAAAACCCCAGGGGCAATACTCAGATTATGATGTGACTAGCTTCTCCAGAACTTGCAATATGGTGGCGTGGTTTTCTATTCTAAGGAACTCAGCCTATGTATTATATGTTTTTCCAACTCTGACAGATGAGACATAAAATGAAATTTTAAAAATAAAAATAAGGCAAAAAGGACAAATTCATATCCAGTTTCTCATACTACTTTTAGAAATGGGAAAATTTTTCATCAACTTTCTTGCCCTATTTTTTTAAAATTGGTGATTTATAAATTATTATTATCTTATGAGTTAATGTTAATAAAGAATATCTCTCTATGCTAGTCTTCCATGACTCAGCTAAAAGAAGAAAGCAGAGCTAAATACACTGATGTGGGAACATTCCCAAAATATATATATGGAGAAAACAAATTATAGAATCATATTATTGCACAAGCTGAATTATGTTTGAAACAAACCCACAAATTCTTAAAAGTATACATATGTATATGCATATACATACACAAACATATTTTATATCATACATATGGGAAAGCAAGGGTGTGTATACATATACCAAACATTTTGAAGAATGCACATAAATTTTGGGTAGAACACTGGTTAAGGCTATAATTGATGGGGGCCTCACTTTCTGCTATATATCCTGCCCCAGTTTTTGTATTTTATGGTGGTATATGCATCTATTCATGAATTACTATGTAATAAACAGAAGGTAGACCACGTGTTCATATTTCCAATCCCTATCATTTTGTATGTGGCATTTCTCTGTGCAGATTTTTCAGTCTACACCTGCAGCAGAAATAATTTTAATGTAGAGACAAAACAAACGTTATTGTATTTTATTTTTACTGTCACAAGATATAGGACCTGGGCCATGAGAATCACTCAGTAAATGTTAATTGATTATGTTAAGGAGTAACTAAATAAGTGATTGATTGAATACAGATATTAAAGCTCCAATCTCTATAACATAAGCCTATCATCCTTATAGTTGACTAGCAACATGGTATCCAATACAATCTAGTAGCTGTGGATGACCAGTCTTAATGAGGTTCCTGGAAACTCACTTTTAGTTTCTATTTAGTTTCTGTATTAGTCTGTTCTCACACTGCTGATAAAGACATAGCTGAGACTGAGCAATTTACAAAAGAAATTTTGAAATTTAATGGACTAACAGTTCCACATGGCTGAAGAGGCCTCACAATCATGGCAGAAGGTGAAAGGCACATCTCGCATAATGGCAGACAAGAGAAGAGAATGAGAATCAAGCTAGAGGGGTTTCCTCTTTTAAAACCATCAGATCTTGTGAGACTTATTCACTATCACAAGAACAGTATGGAAGAAACTGCCCCCCATGATTCAATTATCTCCCACCGCATCCCTCTAAAAACACTTGGGAATTATGGGAACTACAATTCAAGATGACATTTGGGTGGGGACACAGTCAAACCATATCAGTTTCCATATCAGTTTTGTAGGGTTGAACTATGACTAGAAAAGGAGGTGAGATGTTGTGCACTGACTTGAAGATGGTGAGATCAGTTGGTTTTCCAGGAGCACATTAGAGAAAATTTAAATGTCTATACCAATTTTAGTCATACTCTCATGAAAACTATTTGGAATGACAAATTCATTTTGTTTTAGTGGAGTGCCTCGTAATCCAGTATTGCTCTGGAGGTGATGGCTGTAATGAGAAAACTGCTAAGGCAGGCAACCACCCATGTTCAGTTGGACAAGATTCACTTTATATATCCAAGTATTCAAATTTCTGGCTCACTGTTAGATAAATTATACTGCTTACTGATCAGCAATGTTCCTCTCTTCTTAACATACCAAATATCCACTCTCCAGGAAAGAGAAATGGCAAATTATAATGTACCATGGACATCAGTGCTGTCAGTAATGTTCAGAAATTCTTGAGAAAACCCATCATCAGATACCTCTCTGGAATCATCTGTATTCTGAATAAAACTGTGACAGTTATGTGCTAGTAAATGATACAGCCAAATGTGAACCCAGGCCACCTAACTCCAAAGCCATTAAATATTAAGTAATGTTAAATAAGTAAATAGTCATCAAATCAGATCAAACTTAAAATGTTTGGCAAAAAGCTATTATAGTCAAATCACTGTTCTAGAAGAAACTGGTCTCTATGCATTTTAGTAGAATAATTCATGGTATGGATAATGGTGGTGCTATGCTCACTGATGTCATAAACATGTTCAAAAAGTTGAAAAAATGGATGCTAGATCAACAAGTACAACTCTATTGATATGGTTTGGTTATGTCTCCACCCAGAATCTCATCTTGAATTGTAATCTCCATAATCCCTATAATCCCCACGTGTCAAGGGAGAGACCAGGTGGAAGTAATTGAATCATGGGGGTGGTTAATTCCATGCTGTTTTTGTGATAGTGAATGAGTTAACGCAAAATCTGATGGATTTATAAGTGTTTGGTAGTTCCTCCTGCATTCATTCTCCTTCCTGCTGCCTTGTGAAGAAGGTACCTTGATTTCCCCTTATCTTCTGCCATGATTGTAAGTTTCCTGAGACCTTCCCAGATATGCAGAACTAACTGTCAGTCAATTGAACCTCTTTCCTTTACAAATTACCCTGCCCCGGGCAGTTCTTTATAACAGTGTGAGAAATGGACTAATACACCAAGAGTAGTAGTGATTGGGAGTTTTAACACGCTTATGATTATTATCCATTTTCAAAATGTCCAGAAATGACATCAATATATGATGGGGCCAAGTTCATTCTTATGAGTCTTCAAGATAACATCACCCAAAGTATGACACGGTGAGTTTTGTATGATTTCTTTTTTATTAATATTATTTGGTTTCTCCGGCTATAACATTCAGAAAAAAATCTGCTCATGTGTATGAAAATCTTCATAACAGGAAAAGTGTAACAATAAGCACTGAAATTTCCTTCTGTGAAACTTACATCTCTATATGTACAAGGTGGTCTTCTTGTGCTGTACACACATGAATAGGCTATCTGGTTAAAACAAGAGAAACAGCCATGCCCAAATCTTACCATCTCTGAGTGCTTTGATGGCTTATTTGAATGAATGTATTCTCCCCAAAATAATTAAGAAAAAATTTTACTTGACAAATACTTAAAACATCTAATGTGAACCATCTGTTAAACAGAAAAAATAAAATCAATGGCAAAAAGTAGAATAAATATCATATATCATATATGTGTAAAGTGTGTGTGTGTGTATGTCTGTGTGGTATGATATGTGCTATAAGGATAGCAGGTTAGATATAAAACATAAGTAGAGGGGGCATGAAATGCATTCAGAGTAACATGGTTATCATGAAATGTTTTCATATTTTAAGAGGGGTTGAAAAACATACGTATTTTTTACTAAATGTTATCTGGACCTTTATAGGAGGGCTTTTCAAAAAGTCCTTGGAAAATGTGTATTATGAAAAAACTATGCCTGGATTTCAAAAATTGTACACCAAGATAAACTCATACTACGTTGCTATAACATGTTTGAACAGAATCTAGTTTGAAGCACCAAGGAGAATGAGATATAAGTTTGAAAAGGGCCCCTATCAGGGCAACATGTATTCTGCTAAAATAGAAACAAGAACAAACATCAAACTGATGAAGCTTCAGTGGAAGAAGAGTTAAATCATCGATGCTTTCTGAAAAGTTTATAGGGACAATGCCCCCAAGAAATCATCAGTTTGCAGATGGATTATTTGTTTCAAGAAGGAATAAGACAATGTTGACGATGAAAACTGCAATGGCAGACCACCCACATCAATTTGTGAGGAAAAAGCTCAGTTTATTCCTTGCCCAGTTGAAGAGGACTGAAAATTAACAGCAGAAACAACAGCCCATACCATAGACATCTCAATTGGCTCAGCCTACACAATTTAGATTGAAAAATTCAAATTTAGCTTATTTTCCACTCAATGGGTTCCAAAATCATTGCTCTCAGATTAGCTGCAGACAAGAGCAGAGCTTCCAATGGAAATTTTAAACAAGTATGATTAAGATCCTGAATCATTTCTTTGAAGAATTTTAACAGTAGAGGGAACATGGCTTTACCAGTACAATCCTGAGAGCAAAGGACACTCAGAACAAGAGATAGAAGTCCAGTCAAAGCAAAAGCAGACCAGTCAAAGTAAGGGTCAGCTTTTAGGGATGCTCAAGGCACTTTGCTTGTTGACTTTCTGGGGGACCAAAGAGCAATAAACTTCTGCTTATTATGAGAGGATTTTGTGACTGTTAGCCAAAGCTTTATCAGAAAAACACCCAGGAAAGCTTCACCAGAGAGTTCTGCTCCACCGGGACAATGCTCCTGCTCATTCTTCTCATCAAACAAGGGAAATTCTGCAAGACTTTTTCTGGGAAATAATTAAGCATTCACCTTACCATCTGATTTGGCTCCTTCTGACTTCTTTTTCTTTTGGTTTCCTAATCTTAAAAAATCTGTAAAGTGCACTCATTTTCCTTCTGTTAATGATGTAAAAAAGACAGCATTGATATGGTTAAATTCCCAGCACCTTCAGTTCTTTAGGGACAGGCTAAATATCTGGTATCATCATTTATAAAAGTGTCCTGCACTTGATGGAGCTTATATTGAAAAAATTATATTTTTATTTTTATCTTTTAATTTTGTTTCCCAGGAACTCTTGAAGCTCCTTATGCCTCTATTATATTATTATATTCTAGTTGTAAAATTAATTTACTTAATAGGCAATAAATGTTTTTATTTAAAGAAAAATGTAAGGGTATTTAAGGTTAAAAGAGGAAAGAATTATTACTAATATGACTTCCAACCCTCCCCACCCCCTCAACCCCTGCATTAGTCTCTATCCTTGGGGAACACTCATTGTTCCCAATTCTGGACTTTGACTTGCAGATTTTCTGTGCCTATGCAATTGTCTGTTAGGACAAAGGAAACCTACTTATTTTATATTTGAGTTTCATAATATTCCATGATATACTATGTTACATTTTACTTTAATTATTAGTTTACTTAATTAATTCTTTACTGGAATAAAATTTAGTGCCTTTGCATTACTGTTGTATATTCTCCATCTGCAGTGCTACTCAAAGTGCTACTCAGAGACTGCATTACTGTTGTATATCTCCATCTGCAGTGCTACTCAGAGTGCTACTCAGAGACTGCATTACTGTTGTATATCTCCATCTGCAGTGCTACTCAGAGTGCTACTCAGAGACTGCATTACGGTTGTATATCTCCATCTGCAGTGCTACTCAGAGTGCTACTCAGAGACTGCATTACTGTTGTATATCTCCATCTGCAGTGCTACTCAGAGTGCTACTCAGAGACTGCATTACTGTTGTATATCTCCATCTGCAGTGCTACTCAGAGTGCTACTCAGAGACTACATTACGGTTGTATATCTCCATCTGCAGTGCTACTCAGAGACTGCATTACTGTTGTATATCTCCATCTGCAGTGCTACTCAGAGTGCTACTCAGAGACTGCATTACTGTTGTATATCTCCATCTGCAGTGCTACTCAGAGTGCTACTCAGAGACTGCATTACTGTTGTATATCTCCATCTGCAGTGCTACTCAGAGTGCTACTCAGAGACTGCATCACTGTTGTATATCTCCATCTGCAGTGCTACTCAGAGTGCTACTCAGAGACTGCATCACTGTTGTATATCTCCATCTGCAGTGCTACGCAGAGTGCTACTCAGAGACTGCATTACTGTTGTATATCTCCATCTGCAGTGCTACTCAAAGTGCTACTCAGAGACTTCACCTTTAGATAAACTACCACTGATCTGCAACAAAAGTATATAAACTAAGCATTAGTATTTAGAAACTGTAATAGCAACTGATGTAGTTGCAGTAACAAAAGATATATTCCTGTATTTTACAAAATCATCAGCCTACAACAGATTGTTGAGGGAAAACTCAATGGTTACAGTTGGAGAAATACAGCATTTGACTCAGACTCATGAACAATGGCTAATACAGTGTAGGCACTAAATAAATATCTGTGGAAAGAATAAATATGAATATACTTACATTGAGAAAATGAAAGCCTCTCCAAGCAGTTATTATTCTCCCAAAATGTGAAATGTGACCAAAGGAACAGGATAGAAGTTCATCTTGAATTGAAATGAAATTAGTTTTATTTTGTACTAGTTGGAACTGATATGTAGGAGATTATGTTCCACAACCATTTAAATAATGTGACTAATGCATTATTTAAGCTAATAGACAGCACTGCTACACAGGACTGGATTTCCAAGTCATACAGAAATCAGAGCTCTCACAGGATATCAAGCTTTATTAATACAGGCAACCAAGGATATTTTGCAATTAAGGATATAAACAATTGAGAGGGTCAGAGGAGCAGGAGGAAGTTTAGGACATTGAGGGCATCTCTCCCCGTCCTTCCTTCCTGCATCAGACACAGACTCTCTGGCCCAGTCTCTAAGTTGAGGTCATTACCTCCCACCATAGAGCATATTTAGTTTATGAAACTCATCCATTTTATACCCCAATTTACATGACATTTTCCAGGGAGTCAAGCCTCATAAATACATACATTTCCTCTTTATTTACTATAAACAATGCTTAACCAGGAATATTCCATAGATGTGAACTCCTTACTAAAAATGTTATTAGTCTATTTATCTGGAAGTCTGGCTATCACAGTGATAAGGCAATTGGATAAAGTCAGTTGACTTTTTTTCCTTCCTCAGGGTGTGTCCTCCATTAAAGAGAATGTATAGATTGTAGACTAGACTAGCCACCTTAGCTCCTTCCTCCCCACAGACTAAAGTCAGTATTTAACAAGTATTAAAAGTCCGTACAAGTGGTCTAAATATCAACTATGTCTTGACAGTTGGGAAAAAATGTAACCAAATATCATAACTGGTAATTCACTCTTTGTAAAATGATTGCACTAATGGCTCAATTCTTACACCTCGGTGAATCCACGCCCATGGGTAGTGCCCTCCCACGCTGACTCAAGTTTTCGCCATCTGACTTGCTTTGGAATTAGAACATGTGATGTAAACTGAACTTTGAGAACACACTCAAATTTTCCACTCTCCTTTCAACCCCTGCCATGTGAATAAGATTTGGCTGTCTTACTGGAGGATGACAGACAACATAAAGAAAATCCACTTCATCTTAGCTGAGGCCATCCTAAGTCAGCTGCATTGAGCAGGTCAAGGTTAGAACAGCAAAGTGGCTCAGATCAGCAAAACATCGTAATCAGCCCAAAAGCTCTCCTGAAGGAGAGAGAGAGCAAAAGAGCTAGACCGAGAGCATGAGAGAGAGAAAGAGATAGAGTGTGCACAAGAGAGAGTTGTTTTAAGCTGTGATGTTTTGAGGTGGTTTGTTACAGAGTGTATTAGCTTCCCAGAAGTGCGCTAACAAAGGGTAACAAACTGGGTGTCTTAAAATAGCAGAAATTTATACTCCAACAATTCAAGGGAGCCAGAAGCCCAAAGTCTTTTTGATATTTGGTTCCTTCTGGAGGCTCTGAGGGGGAATCTATTCCATGTCTCTTCCCAGCTTCTGGTGATTCCAACAGTCCTTGACTTGGCTTACAGATGCATCATTTCAATTTCTGCCTCTATTGTCACATAACCCTCTTCCCTGGGTGTCTGCCTCCTCTGTTTGTGTCTCTCTGTGTCATGCCTCTTCTTATAAGGCCACCAGTCATTGGATTTAGGAACCATCCTAAATTCAGGAGAATTCCATCTCAATATCCTTTAATAACATTTGAAAAGACCATATTTCCAAATGAGGTTGCATTCAGAGGTCCCAGGCATGAATTTTTGGGGACACTACTCAAAGAACTACACAGAGCAATGACTAACTGTATTGGAATATGTTGTGATTAAATATGCACAATAATTAAGCCCATAATTAACTGAGAATGAATGAAGTATGAAGCAGTTTGCATACCAGGCTCATTAGCAAAATCTCTATATACTCAACCTTTCCTCAAAAATGTTCCATTTACATTGTTGTCACTGAAAGCTAGACATTTCTTGCTTTTCACCCTGCAAGTTGCAAGTATTTTTATCTCTAACACTCCTCCTTTGCCTGGAGATAGGGGAGCTATTCTTCATGCTCTTTATTGTCAGGGGCAGACCACTTTGCTCTCTCTGTCATCTCTTACTATTCCAAGTTTAAATCTTTTATTATGTCTTGCTTACTGCAATTATCTGCCAACTCCATTAACTTTCTTTCATTCTTCTCATATTTGAGCTTCTTGTTCATTATCAGTCTTAAACCATCACTCCTAGTCTACAACTTGGTGATTTTAATATCTGCATAGACAGTTCTTCCTACATCTTGCCCATTCAGATTCTTCTCAATAAATTTTGTGCACTCCTATCTCAACTCATCATAGAAATACCATTAGACTGTGTCATTACATTAACCACATCCCCTATACAATCTCAATTTTAAGCAACCAACTAACATTTTCTATTTTCCATCTCACTCTTTCTAGTCCCTAAATCCTGAAAATCCGTTCACTAACCAGAATCTTTGATCCATTGATTCTACACATTTTCATTCTCCCTCAGTTTCCTTCATGTTCTCACTGCTTTTTATGTAGTCTAAATTCCAGAGTCTGTCATCACACTTATGCACTGCATAAATCCCTAATTATCTTGCTACTATGTCATTTCATTGTAATTGATGGCAAAACAATATGATTTTGCTCATTTGTGCCTGCAGCTACACAGCTGAACAAGGGTGGAGAAAATATACAGTCATGCCGACTTTTCTTAGGTAAATTTTGTGGCCAGTAACTTCAAGTGTGACCTTGGTACTATCTAGCAATTTTATCAAATTTAACTAGTTCATTCTCTTCCATTCTCCACAGCTTGTATTGCTGATTTACCTCTCTCCTCAATCTCTTAACACACACACTTTCATAATCACTCCCAGTTGATGATGTGGCCTCGTATTTTACTGAGAAACAATCAGTGCAAACTTTCACAATAACCTACCACCACCACTAACCACCTACCTGCACACAGGTAATGGCCATTATATATGCTTCTCTTCTCTTACTATGGATGAACTTTTCATGCTTGTATCCTTAGTCACCTCTTTATTTGTGCACTAAATCCTATTCTAGCTCATTTTATGAAAATAATATCAATTCAGCAAAGCTTCTCCTGTTTTTCCTGCATCACCAGCTTTCCCTGGCTATTGGGTATTTCACATCAGTATAAAAATATGCTGTTTTGGCCTGGCGCGGTGGCTGATGCCTGTAATCCCAGCACTTTTGGAGGCCGAGGCAGGTGGATCACTTGAGTTAGGGAGTTCGAGACCAGCCTGACCAACATGGAGAAACCCTATCTCTACTAAAAATACAAAATTAGCCGGGTGTGGTGGCACATGCCTGTAAACCCAGTAACTCGGGAGGCTGAGGCAGGAGAATCACTTGAACTTGGGAGGCGGAGGTTGTGGTAAGCCGAGATGGCACCATTGCAGTCCAGCCTGGGCAACAAGAGCAAAAATCTGTCTCAAAAAAAAATAAATAAAAACAAAAATAAATTTTAAAAAAATATGCTGTTTTGTTGCCTTCCATCCTAAAACAAAACTTGCATTACCCCAGTTTGTATCCTATATTCCTGATTCCCTTTATAACAACACTGTTCTAAAAGTTTTTTTATATACTTTTTGCTTCTAATTCCTTCTCTCCAGAGATTGAACTGCCTGTTTAACATCTCTACTTGTGTGTTAAATGTGCATCTCAAACTTATCTCTAAAACAAATCTCCTGATTTATTGCCCAAATTTAATCTATCCAGTCTTCTCCATTTTAGTGAATGGCTATTCCATTTTTCCAGTTGCTTAGGATACAATAAAACAAACAAATAAAACTTGGATTCATCCTTTATTCTCTTTAGCCGCATAGTCAACCCATTAGCAAATATTCTCAACTTTCCCTTCAAAATATATCTAGAAATGAGTGTCTTCTCAACAATTCCACAAGTGGCCTAAGATTTTAGTACCTCTCACATGATTATTGAGGTTTCCTTATTCCTGCCGTGGAACTCTGTGGTCTGCTGAATACAGTAGCCAGAAGGATCCTCTTTCAAACCTAAGTCGGATGATTTGTCTCCTCCACTGAAAACTCTCCAATGACTGTCTCCGTATTTCATTCATAGTGAAAGCCAAAAGTCCTCACAAAGCCCCAGTGTAACCTGGCTTTCCATTTTCCCTTTTATTTAATCTTCTACCATTTTCTCTCTCTTACTACATTTAAGCTACTTGGCCTTTGCCCTTTCCATTCCTTCTGCCAAGAATGATATTTTCCTAGTTATTCGCATAGTTGGGTCTCTCATTTCCTTCAGGTATTAGATCAAATGTTACCTTTGCAGATATGACCTTTATTCCCATCTTATTTAAAATTATACTTTGGCTGGGTGCAGTGGCTCACACCTGTAATCCTAGAACGTCAGGAGGCCAAGACAGGAGGACCTTTTGAGCTCAGGAGTTCGAGAACAACCTGGCCAACATAGTGAGACCCCATCTCTACAAAAAAAAAAAATTAAAAATTAACTGGCCATGGTGGTAAATGCCTGTAGTCCCAGCTACTTGGGAGGCTGAGTTGGGAGGATCTCTTGAGCCTGGCAGGTAAAGGCTGTAGTGAGCTGTGATCAGGCCACTCACCACTGCACTATAGCCTGGGCAACAAAGTGAGACCCAGTCTTAAATAGATAAGTAAATTGTACTTCTTCAGTATACCCCCTCCCCAGTGCTTTGCTTTTGACAGTGATTTTTGTTTCTTTTGTCCACCGTTGTGCCTTTCAGAATAGTGATTTTAAAAGTTTGGTGTTTGTTACTGGTCCAAGACATGAGACGTATAAAGAAACATTTAAAAAGGTTTTATAGTCTTTTGACAGAGTAGTTTTATGCCTGTTGAATCCAATAATTTTTTAAAAAAGCCTTATAATTTGTATGTCTTTTTAGATTTACTTTTAAAAATAATTGTTTTATTTTATTTTTAAAATGTATCATTGGGCAATCAATTTAAAATTTTAAAAACAAAACTAAACTGATCTTTCACCTGAGATAGTTTTAGAATTATTGCCCTATAGTATTAGCTGATTGAATCAATGTCTTGAGTGGCATAAAACCACATGAAGTTTCTAAGGCAAAGTACAGTTAGCAAAATGAGAACAGTAAAATATTTTAAATGCATTTTTAAATGGTTTATTATTTTTATGAAATTGTTATATCATGATTAATAAGCAGATGTAATACAATACCCAGTAAACATTAAGAAATGTCAGCTTATAGAAATTAACCAATGGGTATAATCATACTGTTCTACCATCATTTCAAATTTGGTACTTATGGACTCATTGTTTTCTTTAGGATTTTTATATACTATTTAAAGACACATAACAAAATAATTTTTTTCTAAAAATGTATATATGTTTTCATCGACTTATTTCCTCTTTAAAAGTTAACCGATTTGTTTCTCTTATAGATTTACTAAAATAAACATGTTTCCTTTATATTTAGCATATGTATAGGATGATATGTTGTAGCATGTTATATATCCCATTTTTAAATGTCTTTGTGATTTCTTATTTGTTTGAGAACTGTCTATTACTTTTTAAGTGGACTGTCTTACATATAGTAATTTATTGGTAAATGCTTCCTGAAGATTAGTTGACTGAATGAATGGATTACCCAACAGATGAATTGTTATCTCACAGACTGTTTACATTCAGGTAACGGAAAAACCATCTTTTACTTGTAGAAATTAAACCCTCATCTAAGACATATTTTCTTAAAGAATTTTGTTATTCTAATCTAATATATTATTAAGGTGTTTTACACAAATGTGATAGTATTTTGATGCAATTTGAAAATTGTATTTTCAAATTATGTTTTTACCCAAATTATGTTTTTACCAGTGCTTTAGAAAAGCTTGTGTTAATCTGCAAATGTGAGTAATCATTGATAAGTTTATGAGAATAGGTCTGAAGGAACAAGTTCACTACAGTATTTTAAAACATTATTGAAACTGTTGCAAAAAGGGATTCAGCCTGTGCTTGATATTTAAGTAATCTGTTAATTAGCATCCTATTTGGCTATAATACTTTTGATCAGTTTAGAATACATTAATACAAGCGTCCTTTGTTAATTAAAGGTTTAATTTATTAACAATAAAGGAGACTGTATTCGTCCATTCTTATGCTGTTATGAAGAAATACCTGAGACTGGGTAATTTATAAGGAAAAGAAGCTTAATTGATTCACAGTTCTGCATGGCTGGGAAGGCCTCAGGAAACTTACAATCACAGCGGAAAGCACCTCTTCACAGGGAAGCAGGAAAAAGAATGAGTGCCAGCACAGGAAATGCCAGATGCTTATAAAACCATCAAATCTCATGAGAACTTACTCACTATTACAAGAGCAGCGTGGGGGAAACTGTCCCCAGTGATTCAATTACCTCTCATCGAGTCCCTCCCATGAAACATGGGGATTATGGAATTACTATTCAAGATGACATTTGGATGGGGACACAAAGCCAAACTATGTCAGAGATCTATGGCAAATATGAAAAGACATTAGGATCAAAATATTAAGTCCTGTGTAAATGTGTTACCAAACTTTAAATATGAATGACATTTCTCATTAATGAATACATAGCTAGACCATTAATATCTTTGACATATATTTCATTCTCTTCATGTTCATAACCTAATCTTAAAAAGTATAAATCTCTAAAATATTAGCGGTCATTTAATCATTTTTTTTAATGGTGTGGGACTAGCTCTGTGCAATGGGAGATACAAAATCTTATAAGACATTGTTTCTGGATTCTGATAACATAGAGGAAAAAAAAGGGTGATAACATTTTCAGACATTTATTTTCAACATGAGTAATATTGGATTCACATATAGTGAGTTCATGAAGCAAGAATCTATTAGCCAGCGGGTGCGCCATGGGAGAGTGTTTTGGACCAAATTGTGTCCCCTAAAATTCATACACTGAACCCCTCAACCTCAATATGTTGAATTTGGAGATAGGGCTTCTAAAGAGGTAATTAATGGTAAGTGAGGACATAAGAGTTGAGCCCTAATCAAATACAACTAGTGTGCTTGTAAGAAGAGGAAGAGACACCAGGATGATGCACTTGCACAGAGAAGAGGCCATGTGAGGACTCAGTGAAAAGGCAGCCATCTGCAAGCCAAAGAGAGAGACCTTAGGAGAAACCAAACCTGCCAACACCTTGATCGTAGACTTTCAGCCTCCAGAACTGTGAGAAAATTCTGTTATGCTGTTGAAGCCTACTGTCTATGGTACTTTGTTATTGCAGCCCTAGCAAATTAATAAAGAGGGAGGAATTTCATTAAAGCTCAGATATTGGAAGGCTAGACTGCTATGCAGGGAGAGCTCCTTCATCCTAGAAATGATGGTCCTCCATTGTTTCTGCTTAGGAAATGGTATCCACGTCCACCTACATGCTGATAAGACGCCTGGAATATAGTCTCATCTCTTCTACTTTTCTCACTCAGGTATGAAATCTTGCAGTAAATATTTTCATCCTTCCTCTTAGATATCTTTTAAACTCTGTGCTCCTCTTCATTCTCATCACCATGGGTGAGTCTAAGCCTTTATGGTCTCAACTCAGAACCACATCCTTCTTTCTGGCTCCCAAACAGCTCTGGCTTCTAAGTGACTTATTTTTCAAAAGTAAATGGGGCAACACTTTCCTTTGTTTGCAGCCTCTTTAGGATAAGACGTAAAATCCTTTATTTACCCTATATTAATCTGATCGTCATCTCTCTCTTAAGCCACCTTTTACCCTCGTACCTGTGTTCACTCCACCTATGATGGAATCCTTCCATTCTGTGAAGATACCACAGTCTCTCGACCCTGAAGATCCTCAAGTCAGTTGTTGTCTCTGTCCTATGAAGTCTTCTCATGCTTGTTTAATTTGAAGTCTCAGTCACATATTTCTTCCACCAGGAGGCCCCATGACTTCTTCCTGGTCTCTTACCTCTTACCAGAACAAGTTGGTGTTCCAGTTATTAATCATTTGGTACTTTCTAATTTTTTCCCTTAGCACCTGCTTTATGTTTATATAATTATTTTTTAAGTTGACATTTCCCCCTCACTGAAAATTCCTTAAGGATAAGTAACTAATCTGTATGTTCACTATTTTATTACTATTATCTAGTAAATAGCATAACACAGTAAATATTAATTAAGTAAAGAAGCAGTGACTTTAAAAAGGGGGAAAAATGTGTTGCTTTGATCTGAGATTAAATTGGGGTTTTCTATTACCTCTCCAACAATTCTAGACATTGGGACATGACTCTGTCTCAAACACTCCACCAGCCCCACAAAGGGTCACCATCTGGCGAACAAACCCAACTGTTGATAGGGAGCATCAACACGTGGCCCCACTGCCTACCTTGGGAAGTCAGGCTCTCAGCCTTGGCTCAATGGGTCATAAAGAATGACAGTCAATGGTCCTTCCAACCTGAACACAAAAGGAGCAGCTCCAGAGAAAACAATAGATGTTGATCCAGTCTTGCCTCGGATAGTAGTCATGAATTAGCCAGTCCACTTTCCCTGAGTAAGTAAGAGTGAAAGGTTGTTCTTCAGCACTTCTGAGAAAGGTGAGGTAGTGATAGAATGCTTCTCTTTGCAGGTTGATACTGGAATGTAATAAGAATGGGGAAAGTGTTCCCTCTTGTGTAGGGTAGAAACAAGTTCAGATCTGCATCATAGAATGAGTGGAAAAGGACAATTATTGTAAATGAAAATGTAGAGGGAGGTAAGAAAGTGACTGAAGGTGTAACCTGGAAAACCCCAACACTTAGGGAATAGAATGAGAAAGACGTGTTCGTGAAAAAAAAATGTATATATTGACCATGCCAAATAACTTTTATTTAATATTTCAATGCCAAATAGGATTGACATTGATAAGATCACTCTTTAAGAGAATAAAAATACTTTTTAGATCAAACGATGCTTTTAGCATACATGAAGCTATGTTTGCTGAGAGTCTGCGAGGAGAGCTGCTGTTCCTGCTGAGTACAGTACACGTTGTTATTAAATAAAGCAAACAGGTGTTAAGCACCCAGTCATTCCTGCTGCCTCAAGAATTCTTATACCCACCATTGAAAATGTCAGACTCAGTTTTGAGCCTATAATTCATATTTACAAAGTTATTATTTGAACTTCTTTCGCTTTCTGTTAGTACTGCTTCAGAAAAATAATTACTAGGTGCCTGAATAAATACAGAGATATTAATGAATCATTCAATAGTATGCTGGGAAAATAACAGAAAAAATATTTATTTTTTTAAACAGACAAAATTATACAGGCAAATCAATCTTTTAGTGTGAATAGAATCCCGAATAATGCTATTCTGGTCAAAGATCTTTTGCTAGATGGTTAACACTACTTCCAAATTTAGAACACAT
Organism: Trachypithecus francoisi; assembly: GCF_009764315.1. Classification (NCBI taxonomy): domain Eukaryota; kingdom Metazoa; phylum Chordata; class Mammalia; order Primates; family Cercopithecidae; genus Trachypithecus; species Trachypithecus francoisi. The sequence continues at coordinate 15,121,826 of NW_022681458.1, forward strand.
GAGATTCTTTGGTTTCTATATTATTTAGGGTATAATTGTGGCTTCTTTAACTGGGTCTGCAAATGGCAATGGTTTAAGAAAGACAGTTTATTTCCCTCCTAGGGAATGATCATGGGAAAGGAGCCTCGGGCTTACGTGGTGGCTCCATTATGTAGAGAATCGGAACTGAGCCTCTTTCCATGGAATTACTGTGCAGTCCTTGGGTACTATCCTAATTCTCATGGTTCAAAGTAGCTCACGCACATTTCAGCCAGTGTAGAAGGGGAAATGTAAGAGGAGGCCATGTGCCCTCTTAAAAAGGTATGACTTCATTCTGCTCACCTCCCAGGTTGCAGAGTTAAGTAACATGGATAAACCAGACTACAAGGGAGGTTGTCAAGTGCTCTCTTGCTTGAACAGCCATTGGCATAGCAAAGACCCAAAGGCCTTATCACTACCAGAAGGGAGCAGAGCAGGGATCTTGGGAGACAGGTCAGAATTGCCACAGCAATTGCTTGCTCTAAATGAATGTTTAGCTGCTCCTGGAGAATGTTTCTCCACCAAAATCGTCAACTCTGGACCAGTAAAAGAAAAAATAGTTTGTACTTGACTATATAAAATTATAAAACTGTGTAACAAATCAATTCACAAATGATATATTTGCAGAAAAAAATAGATATAAATAAAATTTAAATTTAAATGAGTTGACAGAAAAATATATGTAACATACATGCTAATGAAGGTTAAACATACGTACTATCCAACAGATTCATGTGAATTGATAGGAAAAAGGCATCTATCACAATTTAAAACAAGTCCAAGTGGCCAAAGAAGGATAAAAATATGGTCAAACCCGTTAGTGAGGAACATAAGAGTAAGATATCACTCCATACTCATTGTGCTGAAAGATTAAATACAAGCTTCAATACCTGTTCTGGCAGAAATGCAAGAAAAGGACTATGCCTGTTTACTGTTGGGGAAAAGACAAATTGTTGTAACTTTTTGGAAATTAATCTGGTAACACCTAGGAAATTTAAAACACATATAGCTTTTGATCCCACACCTTGGAATCTGTTACATAGATACAAAGAACTAGCTGGGAAAGGTACTAAGGCACTTAGGGCACCTTAGTTTGTAGTGATGAAATCTAAAAAACAGTGAATGCCCTTCATTGGCAAGCAGTGAATAAATTATCAAGCACCTATACCATGGAATATTATACAGGCATTAATAAGTGTGTTAGAGCCATAACAACTGACTTCAAGGAATTTCCATGAGGTATTATTCTGTGAAGAAAGAAAGATGCAGAAACTACATGTGTATGTATGTACATATATGTTTTGTAAACAGCTCTTAGGGGTTTAATTGTGTCCCTCATGAAAATATATAGAAGCCATAACCCCCAAAACCTATGCATGAGACATTATTTGTAAATCAGGTCTTCACAGATGAAGTAAAGGTCATATTAGATTAAGATGGTCCCTAAATATAATATGACCTTTTCCTTATAAGAAGAAAAGAAACACAGACACACACAGAGGAAAATGCCATCTGAAGACAGAGACAGAGATAGATGTGGTGAATCTGCAAGTCAAGAAACACCAAGGACTCCTGGAAACCACCAGAAGGCAGCAGGATGACATGAGACAAATGCTCCTTCAGAACCTCTATAAGAGAGCAATCCTGGATTTGGAACTTCTTACCTCCAGAACAGGGAGAGAATAAACTTCTGTATTTTTTTTTTTTTTTTTTTGAGGCGGAGTCTCGCTCTGTCACCCGGACTGGAGTGCAGTGGCCGGATCTCAGCTCACTGCAAGCTCCGCCTCCCGGGTTTACGCCATTCTCCTGCCTCAGCCTCCCGAGGAGCTGGGACTACAAGCGCCCCCATCTCGCCTGGCTAGTTTTTGTTTTTTTTTTTTTTAGTAGAGACGGGGTTTCACCGTGTTAGCTAGGATGGTCTCGATCTCCTGACCTCGTGATCCGCCCGTTTCGGCCTCCCAAAGTGCTGGGATTACAGGCTTGAGCCACCGCGCCCGGCCAATTTCTGTAGTTTTAAGCACCCAACCCTAAGAAATCAACAGAACACCTAAATATCATATATTTTTCCGTATGATCTTGGGAGAGAACGTGCAGGGGAAGAAGAAAAAAATAGCAAAAATGAAGTTAATGAGGATTTTAGAAAATAAGAACCAAGTAATGTAATGTAAATGTGTATGGATATAAATGTTTTAAATTAACAACCTAAAAATCCAACACATAAACACACACACTCCTTCACCTCTGCTATACAATTTTCACTATGATGTTACTGTGTTTGGGTGAATGGGCTTGTCTTCTGTTTGCTTGCAGTCTTTGAATAATATATAAATAGATAACTTCATCTTTTCATCATAGAAGATACCTAGAGACTATAATCATTCTTTTTTAAGATTCTGATCTGAGATCATGTTGAATTAGGAGGGATAGAAGGTTTCCATGAACATTTAGTCTCATAGGTTTTTAATGGAATATTGGTTAAATAGCACATTCAAAAATGTCTAAAATAAATGATTATTTCACATGTCAAGCTCACAAAAGAACAAATGTCTGTGAAAGCAACTATTATATTATCATGAATCCACATCATGATGTTTGTACATCAGGGTGAAAAATTCTTGAAGCATTATTCAGTCCTCTTAATAACTTGTAATGGTCGTTTATTTGGGTTGAAAACCTATCTTTCGTTTCTCTTGCTTTTACTCTTAGAATATTTATGAATGTCTCTTCTTTTACTATTACCATTCTCCTCCACTATAAAACATCGTTGTGCTCTTAACTTTATACTGAGTATATTTTATGTCATTAAAATAATGAAATACAAGTATATATAAAGTTTCACTTCTGGGACTGACCTAAATCTATGCCACCTAATTGCACATTGGTTAGTTTAAGAATGTTCCTCCAGAGACAGTGATGTTTGCATGTTTGTAACCTGCAGGAAAGACATGTTAGCCTGAACTTTTTTATTCTACTAATGAGGGTTCTGAACAAAAAATATGAATCTATAAGATTCTAAAATTGTTTCAAAACTTAAACGTTAATATGCTTAATGTTCAAAGTAGCCAATAAAATGAATCAACAAGAATCCAAAGTTGTTAAATAATTGAATATCTATACACTTCTTGTATAGAAGTGCTATCGCGAATACAAAACAAATAAACAAATAACTAGAAATTAGAAATAAAAGCGAATACACCAAGTATCAATGACTAAGAATTTCTTTTAACAATTACTGAATGCACTACTATGAAAGTATTACTACGCAGGTATATTGTAGATTTCAGAAGATCAAAGTATTTTCCAGATTTTTAATTAATTTTGGTAACTTCTCTTTAATGTAGAGAAGGAGCAAGCACTCATTTCATTATATGATGTGATTTTTAAAAAACTGGTCCAGTGAATATTCAACAGATTTGCTGCCCAGAGTTAACATGTTAACATTGTGTGTGTGTGTGTGTGTGTGTGTGTGTGTGTTGGTGACCAGTCATTTTCCAAGCAGAGTTTTCACATCAACATAAAAATCCAAAGAAATATTACAAAATCACAGTGTAGGATTACAGCATATATCAACCACTCCTATTACCACAGAAGACTATTAACATAGCTGAGCCATCAAGGCTACTACTTATGTTATTCTATCACCCAAATTGTTAAGGGGCTAGCACATGAATTTCACTAGGATATTTTATGACAAACATCTTTTACTGCAAGGAAAAGTCAATTCTTGGTCCAGCAAGAAAGATTTGTATCAGTTGCATGTTGAACTCCTTAAATATTGGATGCATTAGCAGAGAGGAGTGATAGCCTTTAAAAGTAAAAGACCTAGATGATCTGATAGCTGTAGCAAGAATCACGGTGATCAAGATGCCCCCTGAGTATTTTGAAGTAAAAATATTTTAATGGAAGCACAATAATTGATCAAAGAGACACTCAGGCCTCCTGGGTCTGGAGTGAGGCTCTTCCAAGTCCTTAAATCTGCCATAAAGCTCTATTGGACACCCAGGGGGATACTTCTGACAATTTATTTTAGTTTAAGTGAATTCCAGAACCTTAAATTACCAGAGAGAACCTAGCCACTTGCTATAGTTGATTGCATTTTCTGTTTCTTATTCGTTTATGGATCAAATTCAAATTTTTCATTATTAACAAATTTGTGATCAGCATCAAATAGCTAACAGCTATGTCATTGAATAACTCCTAGAAGGGAAAAAAGATTATCTACTCAAAGGGTCTGAATTTTATCATCTATGCATGTTTATAATCCTTGGTTCAGGCTCTTAAAATACTCTCTCATTGCCTGCTCAAACACTAGCTCAAACCATCCTTTATGCTTGTATGTTTCATGTCTTTTTAAAAAATTATATATTGCTTATGTAGTAGTGATATTAACTCACAATATTAAAAAACCACAAATTAATGTTAGCCTACTAGCATCGGAATAGAATCTTAAAATGAGAGACCTCTCTAAAATTACTTCGTTTTTTCAGGCATCAGCAAAACAATTGAGGAAAGAAGTAAGTTTGTTGCCTTACATAGTATGGAGAATCTTCTTCCAAATAGCCTGCTCAAGTATGCAATGCTTTCCAGTCACACCATAACAAATGTCTGGAATAGAGCTGCCACCATTGATTTTATTCTTCCAGCTAAGCGGAGGAGAGTATATTTCCTTTTTTTTTTTTTTTTTTATTATGCTTTAAGTTCTAGGGTACATGTGCATAACGTGCAGGTTTGTTACATATGTATACTTGTGCCATGTTGGTGTGCTGCACCATCAACTCGTCAGCACCCATCAATTCATCATTTATATCATGTATAACTCCCAATGCAATCCCTCCCCCCTCCCCCCTCCCCATGATAGGCCCCAGTGTGTGATGTTCCCCTTCCCGAGTCCAAGTGATCTCATTGTTCAGTTCCCACCTATAAGTGAGAACATGCGGTGTTTGGTTTTCTCTTCTTGTGATAGTTTGCTAAGAATGATGGTTTCCAGCTGCATCCATGTCCCTACAAAGGACGCAAACTCATCCTTTTTTATGGCTGCATAGTATTCCAGCTAGATGTACCATATGACCCAGCCATCCCACTACTGGGTATATACCCAAAGGAGAGTATATTTCCAAATAAAAAAAGAAAGAAAGAAATTAGGAGCCCAAAAGGCAAATGTGTAAGGCACTTTCGGTTTTAAAGATACATTGTTCTGGTGGTAACTAACCCCAGCCTCCATCTCAGATTTGCCTCCTTTGAGTCATCCAACTGATTAAAAATAATTTATTGAACACCCACATAAGCTGAACACGTTGAAAACTCACTCCTTCTGTCTCTGCAAAATTCATGGCTAAATGTACAAATCTGAAAACTGAAAGAATCTAACAGAAATGAAGGCCCCTTGGAAATCATTTATGGTTTTCAAACATGGATGTTCATAAACTGTTTTAAATTACTTTTTACAAGTTACAAATTTCATACAGTAAAACTAGCCTATTTTAAGGGCTAGGTTTGATGAGTCTTAGCAAATGTACACAGTTTTATAATCACTCTCACAATTAGGATATAGAAGATTCTATATCCTTTAATTGGGCATGGAAGAACTGCTCAATCAATCTGCTCATCTCACCCTTAGCCTCTGGAAAACACCAGTATGTTTTCTGTCACTAAAAGTTTGCTATTTATGTAACTTCGTATAAGTGAAATCATAGCTTGTATAATAATTTGTTTCTGGCTTCCTTCACATAGCATAAAATTGGATCTTGCTACTTTATCCAGTGTGAACAACCTCTATTTTCTCATGGAAGCACTTAGACTATCTACATTTATTCGAAATTATCCATATGATTACTATGTTTCCTATTTGTTCCATAGATTCTTTGTTATTTTTTTCCTCTGCCCCTGCTTCCTTTTATATGAATTAAGTATCTGTAAGTTTATGCTTGGTGCTACTTTTATCAGCAATACTTCTTTTTAAAAATTTTTTGTAGTCGCTCTGGGTTATAATGTACCTGCTTAATTTTTTATAGTCTATATTTAAACAACATAATGCCTTGTAATATATGACCTAGTGCCTTACAAAGTATCCTTCCATTTCCTCCTCCCTCTTCCACTATATTATAAAATCTATAATACATTGTTATTATATTTGCTTTAAACAGTCAGGTATCACTTCCAGAAATGAGAAAATGCAAAGAAAAATCTGTTTTATTGATTTACTTATTAATTATTACTGCCAGTTTTCTTTTTGTAGATCTAAATAAGCAAGAGATTCTTTTTAACATTGTTAATATTTAATATTTTAAAATATTAAAACAAACTGAAAGAGAAAAATTCAAAAATTATATTATTCAATGATTTTTTATTTCTGAATGAAGAAATATTTTATCACAATTAGAAAGTATATTGTGTGAAGCACTTTTGGGCACCTTTAAACATATTCTATTAGTAAGTGTAATATAATATTTGCTTAATTTTCAGAAAACCCACTATAACTAATTTACAATATTCTATTTAACAAGTAAGAAAACAGACTTATAGAAACTACTTAACTTAAATAACTAATTTATATAACTAATCAATAGTACAGCATGGTCAAGAAGCTACATCCATCTGACACAATAGTTTATATTTTTCATTTGATTTGATTCCCATATTAGTTGATATTTGCAACTCAGAGAGTTTAAGTAATGTGTCCATGGTTAAATACTGGTATGTGGCATGAGGAGAATTAAAAATTTTACCTACTTGATTACAAACCTTTTGCTAGAATCCATTACATTATACTAATATCCAATCAACTTTAAAGACATGTGATCATCTATCTACAGTAAAAGACAATTAATAAAATTATGCATTATAGTTCTATGTACATTTCTAATATAACCTCAAAGGAAATTATTTTAATAAATTCTTTTAATTTGATGTCATCTAGAAGCAATTATAATTCTGATTTCTCCCCAAATATCCTTGGAAGCATATTAAAAACTAATTATTAAAAAATCAAATACCACAAGAGGAATTAAAATTAATATCAAAGTATATGTGAATTTTAAAAGACCAAATGTGTCTTTCAGCACTTCCAAATGTATCCTATTAATCAAAGTAATTCTTACCTGACTTTTGGCTATAACTACATTTCATTTAGATGGTATTTTAGAAGGTTAAAATTCCACTTGTTTAAAAATTGCTAAATTATTTTTTAAAAGTAAAATTGTTCTGAAAATTAATTAGTAAGATACAACTGTATGTGGCATATAAGAAACCTAATTTAAAAACTGATTCTCTTAAAGCTTAACATATCAATCAACTTCTAGCCAAGCTAACTAAGAAAAGTGGTAAGAGGGTCCAAATTAACAGTATCAGAAATGAAAATAGCATCATCCCTATTGATCCCACATATGTGAGAAGGATAGTAAGGGAACGCTTCAAACAAAACTATGACTACATCTTTTAATAACTTAGATAAAATGCACAATAGCTTGAAAAATACAAACTTCCAAAATGCATACAAGGAGAAAGACTGACCTGACTCATGCTATGTATGTTAAAGAAATTCAATCAATATTTAATAATTTTCCAAAAAAGAAAACACCAGGCCCAGATGGTTTCAATGGTGCATTCTACCAGACAGTTAGAAAAGAAATAACACTAACTCTCCACAGACTCTACCAGAAGATAAAAGCAGAGGGAACACTTCCTAACTCATTCTATGAGGCCAGCATTTTCCCAACAAAACCAGATGAACACATGAGTAGAAAGGAAAACTTTAAAGACTAGTATCACTCATGGGTAAAGATGCAAAAATTCTCAACAAAATATTAGCAAACAGCATCCATCAATGTATACAAAGAATTACATACCACAAATGAGTGGAATTTATTTCCAATACGCATACTGATTCAGCATTTAGAATTTAGTCAATGTGGCCAGGTGCAGTGGCTCACGCCTGTAATCCCAACATTTTGGGAAAGCTAAGACAAGCAGATCACATGAGGCCAGGAATTTGAGACTAGCATGGCCAACATGGCAAAACCCCCTCTCTACTGAAAATACAAATATTAGCCAGACATGGTGACACGTGCCTGTTATCCCAGCTACTCAGGAGGCTGAGGCAGGAGAATTGCTTGAACCTGGGAGGCAGAGGTCGCAGTGAAAGGAGATTGTGCCATTGCATTCCAGTCTGGGTGACGGAGCAAGACCCTGTCTCAACAAACAAACAAACAAACATAAAAGTCTAGTCAATGTAACAAACCACACCAACAAGCTAAAGAAAAAGCATATGATCATATTAACTGATGCTGAAAAAGCTAAAAAAACTTCGATATCCTTTCATGATTAAGGGAAACCTCTCAGCAAACTAAGAATGGTGGAAAACTTGCTCAACTTGCCAAAAAAATTCTCATCTACAAAAATCCTGTAGCTAATATTGTACTTAATGGTGGGAAACTTTCCCATTAAGATTTTTTCCCCCTGAGACTTGGAACAAGGTAATGATGTCTCTTCTCACTACTCCTGTTCAGGATGGCACTGGAAGTCTCTGAAAATAAAATAAGAAAAGAAAAAGAAAAATATACATGTATACACGTTGACAAGGAAGCTATAATACCAAATTTATTTGCTAGTGATATTATACACCAAAAAAAGGAAAAGAAGAAAAAACAACAACCCCAAAACTAATAAGAAAGTACAGCAAGGTCATGGAATAAAAGGTTCACTTGTGCAAGTCAATTGCTTTCCTGTATATATGCATTGCACTATTAGATGTTGCAATTAAATAAAACTACCATTTACAAGAGTACCAAAACAAAGAAAAACAAAAACAAGAAATTAAGTTATTAGGCATAAATCTAACAAAATATTCACAAGATCTATTTGCAGAAAACTATCACACATAGGAAAAAAAATTATCCGAAAAAGGAAAAATATATTAGATGTTCATGGATTAAAAGACTCAATATTGTTAGGATGTCAGTCTTTCCTAAGTTGATCTATAGATTTAATGCAATCTTAATAAAAATCCAAGTGAGATATTTACTAGACTCTGATAAAAGACAAAATAATTAACTAAGATTTTGATTGAAATTTTGTTAAATATTTGGATCAAGTTGTGAAGAACTGACGTCTTGACAACATTGGAGTCTTACTGTCCATGTTCATGGACATGGTAAGAGAGTTCAAATTAACTTCACTTAATTAAATCTTATTTGATTTCATTCATCAGAGTTTTATAGTTTTCTTCATAAATATTTTAGATTATTTTAGACTAATACCTAAGTATTACTTATTTGGTGCTAATGTAATGACAATTATTTTCTTACATACCAGGAATAAAAAATTGAAATCCCAATTGTCAATTATTTTCTTAGATACCAGAAATAAATACTTGGAAATTCAATTGTTCATTCCTGGTATCTAAGAAAATAATTGACTTTTAAATATTAACCTTGTATCCTGCAAGCTGGCTATAATCATTTAGATCAAGATTTTTGGTTTTGCTTTTTATTCTTTAGGATTTCCTACATAGACATTCATACAATCTGTGAATGAGGACATTTTATTTTTCTTTCCTAGTCTTCTGTTTACATTTTTGTATGAGTCCGGATTCTCCAATGAAATAGAATCAATAAGGTATACATACATATACACATGCACACATATACTCTGTTGTTTCAGTAAGTGTTTTCCTGTCCTTAGACTTGAATTGAAATATCTGCTCTTCTTCAGGTGGAAACTACACCATTGACTCTCCTGGGTCTCCTGGGTCAGCAGCTTGTCAACTCAAACTATGGATCATTTATATACACATATATGCTCATGTATGTGTGTATGTATATGTATGTGTGTATACATATTTATATAAAATAAGGAATTGGCTGTCATGTTTTCTTAGTCTGTTTGTGCTGCTGTAAAAATACATATAAAATACTATAACTTAGACGGCTTATAAATGACAGAAATTTATTTCTGAAAGTTCTACAGGCTGAGAAATCCAAGATTAAGGTGCCAGCAGATTCAGTGCCTGCTGAGGGCCCTTGTGATAATTAATATTGAGTGTCAACTTGGTTGAGTTGAAGGATGCAATGTATAGTTCCTGGATATGTCTGTGAGGGTGTTGCCAAAGGAGATGAACATTTGAGTCAGTGGACTGGAACAGGCAGACCCACCCTCAATCTGGGTGGGCACCCTCTAATCAGCTGCCAGCATGGCTAAAATAAAGCCAGCAGAAGAAGGTGGAAAGAGCAGACTCAGCTAAACAGTGCCATCTATGAATGAGAAAGAAGACTGTATTGTCAGCGTTCTCCAGAGGGACAGCACTAATAGGATGTATGTATATATGAAAGGGAGCTTATTAAGGAGAATTGACTCACATGATCACAAGGTAAAATTCCATGATAGGCCATCTGCAAGCTAAGGAGCAAGGGAGCCAGTAGCAAATGAGTCCAAGTCCTCAAACCTCAAAAGCAGGAAAGCTAACAGTGCAGCTTTCAGTCTGTGGCCGAAGGCCTGAGAGCCCCTGGCAATAAACTAGTGTAAGTCCAAGACTCCAAAAGCCAAAGAACGTGGAATCTGATGTTTGAGGGCGGGAAGCACCCAGCGTGGGAGAAAGATGAAGCCTGGAAGGCTATCTTCTTTCAAGGAAGAAAAATCCCTGGTGATCTCCTCAAGTCCACAAATCTTGTGGAGTATATTTTCTGTTTAAACCAATGTTGGTGTTCGTGCTTTTCTTCACAGCTCTTTCTTTTAAGAATCCTTCAAAGGAAAGACATAATTACATGTTATTTTAACTTGCCTGGAGATTTTAATATCTACTAATCTCCGTTTTAGGAAAGGTGCTAAATTGAAGGAGAAGAACAGAAGGGAAAATGATGTGGTTCTGGAGTTACTGTGATGAACAAAGGATCCATCGAACTCTTCATAGTTTGTCTAAATAAAAAATTCAATAATCAAATCATAAAATTCTATGTTCATCCATAGAGAATCTGTAATCCAAATGGAGCCCGTGCCAATTTTATTTAAAGCTTCATTTAGGCCAGGTGCAGTGGCTCACACCTGCAATGCCGGCCCCTTGGGCCAAGGCGGGAGGATTGCTTGAGCTCAGGAATTTGAGCCCAGCCTAGGCAACACAGGGAAACCCTGTCTCTACAAATAGTTTTAAAAATTAGCTGGGTGTGGTAGTTTGTATCTGTAATCCCAGGACTTTAGGAGGCTGAGGTGGGAAGATGGCCCGAGTCCGAGGAGGTTGAGGCTGCAGTCAGTTGTGATGGCACGACTGCACTCCGGCCCGGGCGACAAAGCGGGACTCTGTCTCAAATAAATCCATCCATACATAAATACAAATAGATGTATTTAAAGCTTTGTAATTTTTGAGGAGGTCAGGGGGTGTTTGCCAGAGGCTGGAGATGAAAGTGAGAGATTGGGAAAGGGAAGATGGTGGCCAAAGGGTGCAAAGTTTCAGTTAGACTGAAGGAATACATTTTAGTGAACTGACTGCACAGTGTGGTAACTGTGCCACAGTCAATAATACTGCATTGTGTATTTCCAAAATGCTAGAGGAATACATTTACAATATTCCTAATCACAAAACATGTTGGTAAAGTGATGGACATATTAATTAGCTTAACTGAATCTTTCTACAATGTATACATAGATCAAAACATCACACTATAGCCCCTTAAGTATACACAATTATTATTTGTCAATTAAAATACAATTTAAAAAGTTTAATTTTAAAATAGACCTTGAAAAGGAATCACATAATTATAATCTATAATATACAAATAAATAAAACAGCAATTTTAAGGAAAAATCTTGTAACTGATTTATAAAGCAACAAATTTAGGTGTATTTTCTTTCATAAAAGTATAAAAGAGTTCTTTTAATTAAATAACCTTAAATATGTATAAAAAGATTTTTGACTTTAAAATGTCAACGTACTCATGTTTTCTGAAATACATCCAATTGTAAAAAGAAAAACAAAACTTGTACGTGTAATTGCTAACATGATAGATATTAGCATTAGACTCCTTTTTAACCTATGAGAAACGAATTTATTTCTACTGAACTTGCATAAATTATATTATTATGAGCCATAGTTGTTTTATGGTCAAGTTGAAGGTTTCAGACCATACATATGTTTATCTGTCAAGTTTGGCTTCACCTACTCCTCTTCAAAGAGAGAGAGAGAGATCCTACACAAAGCTGAATATTTGCACACTGTAAAATGTATGTAGTGTCTTTTATCTCAAAGTGCTAACCTGTTATATACTAATAAATCAGTATATGCCTCAGAATAGCTACTTCAAAGGAATCATTGTAAACTGTTTACAATGGGGGCATTTAGAGTACCTTGTTTTCCAATTGACAGTCAAAGCAAAAAATTATTTTAGATTTTTGACCAACAGATAAGGAGGTGCTAAAATAGCTTCAGAAACTAAAACAATCTACAGGGAGAGATTTAAATAACACTTTTCATACTAATTTTTTAAAGAAAACAAAATCTTTTCTGGGAATTATTAATAGTGGCAAGAGGTATTTCAACAATTTTGATGAATTTACTTAAGAAATGGTTAAAGCAACTGCTTATCTTATTTAAGTAGGTTCTGGGATTCAGCTCAACTACAAGGACATTTAGTTTCTATTGTAAGATAGTGGAGCAAAACAGGCTCCAGAAATGAGAAACTGCAGACACTGCTTTTTTAGGTCATAATGGATAAATTATGAACATCAAATTAAAAAATAAAGCTGGGTTCTCCAGTGCTTTTTTCCCAGCAGGTTTTTCTTTTCATTTTAGTTGGTAGTTATTTCCTCTTTGAACTCAAGAAATTGTGAACATGTTCCTGGCCTTTCATATTAAAAGTATTTCCTTGTTCATTATCCATGCACTCCCATGGTCCACCTAAACAGCGTGTGTGTTTTTGAGAAGACAAAATATGCTCATTGTAATAGAGTTAAGAAAGTTTCAACCTTTAGATATAGCAAGGCATTTCTTAGTGAAACATACCTCTTGAGTGTATTACCTATGTCTCATAATCAATATGAGTATATCCTTTTAATGCTGCTTTAGGCAATTTTACTTTGTAAATTGTCTTTGAAATCTTTTCCATATATATATATATATATATATATATATATATATGTATGGAAAAGCTTTTATATATATATATTTATATATATATAAAATCATTCTGTATTTTTATACATACATGTATGTGTGTATATTTGTAAGTGTGTGTAGGCATATATATGTGTGTGTATTCACATACATGTGGACTATTTTGAACTTTCAGTAATTGAGAGCTCTCAGGGCAACATAAGTTATAAATTTGTAGGTATTGTCTTATTATATTTTAATATTTATGTTATACTTTCCTAACCAACAGGTATTACAATACCACACATGCTGTCAGCTGATAAGTACTTTACTACAATCTCATCTTGACTGTGATTACAGTATCATGAGTGTATGTAAATATACATATAAACTTATCAAATTGCACATGTGTATGGTATGTGGGTTAAAGTAGATCAATTAAACCTCAATGAGCTTGAGTAAAAGTGGTTTTGGATAGGTTTGGGTAGGTGGGCAGCAGAGAAAGAAAATTTCTGTCCTGAAGGAAATATTTGCTATTTTTCTTTGAATGGTAGTTACAAATTTATTACACAGTATATTCAAAATATGAGTAAAAAATAAAATAAAAAACAACGAAATAATAAAAGAATGTAGAGATCGCTGGAAAATGGGCATACTAAAAGGGCCATAAGTATCACTGCAGTCTGAAATTAATGAGGGCAAACTGCAGGGAAGATCACTGGAAGAAACTATGGACAAGGCACGTCATGACCACTCAGGATTTGAAGAAAACAAAAGCAAAATTTTTAATTTAAAAGTACCAGAGATGTATTTACCTAGAACAGGGGTGTCCAATATTTTGGCTTCCCTGGGCCACATTGGAAGAAGATTTGTCTTGGGGCGCACATAAAATACACTACCACTAACAGTAACTGATGAGCTAAAAACAAACAAAAAAATGCAAGAAAATCTCGTCACGTTTTAAGAAAGTTTATGAATTTGTGTTGGGCTGCATTCAACGCCATCCTGGGCTGCATGCAGCCTGCGGGCTGTGGGCTGGACAAGCTTGACATAGAGGATATGTAATATGTCTTTCATGACCAGGAATTCATCCTCTGCACCAACCATCTAAAGACATTAGGTTCCTAAGCACTGAATTCAGTGGCCAATGTGTGTACAGCCTAGTCATAAAGTACTTGGAGATGTCAGTTTAAAGCTCTAGATACTCTTCAAGGATTTCAAACTGAGGATTTACTAAAACTTTTAGTGTTGGCAAGCTTACAAAGTACCACTTCTACTAGACATGAGGGATAAACCACCAGAAAAATAAAATCTAGGGTTTAATTTATACTTTATACTCTGAGCACCACCAAGGAAACCCAATAAGACCTCTGATTATGTGATTAGTTTTGGTCTTACACAATTCAACAGCTCTGCCTAATTAATAATGACATTTAGTTGGTCAACTGCACCAAGTACTAGGAAAGGAATTCTTTTTGCCTGTGTTCTCTCTATGCTTCAGTTTCCCCTTCAGGAAAAATAGAATTATAATAAGGGTAGCAACACCATGAGGATTATAAGTATTACATATGTAAAGAGCTTAGACATGTACCTGGCAACAAAATACAATATATCGGAATCCATCGCTGTTGTCATGATGGACATTTCATTTCACACAAGCTAAATTAGTGAAGTGACCATGAGTAAGGTGTTATGCCTATGTGGCATGAATGTCAGACATAGACTGTAGTCACGTCTGGGGAGGAGAGGGAATTTGTAGCCATGCCAAAATGTGGCCCTAGGACTGCCATTACTAATATTTACATGAGAAGCTAAAATATATGATTTGCACATTGAATCTCTAAATTTCCAAGTTTTGGTTCAAATTCAGAAATTCCATAAAGCTCAAATAAAAAATATCTTCAGCTCAGATCTGCTCTTGAGTTTGTCATCTTTCAAACTCTGTTGCAAATATTTACATTGACTGTTTTTACTTAAGTGTTTACCAAGTTGACTTTTTGTGCACAATCCCCCAGGAAAAAAGTCTTCTGTTGTTATATTACATAATATTTCTTCCTTGTATACAAACGTATTTTCTGTCATTCCAGAAAATTAAAAGTGTAAGAGCTGGTTATCATGAATAGAGTAGGAATGCTACATGGGTGAGCTTGGTATAACACTTATTCTGGAGGGAGGGAGGAGGGAGGAGGAAGGAAGGAAGAAGGAAGGAAGGAAGGAAGGAGGGAAGGAGGGAGGGAGGGAGGGAGGGAGAGAAGGGAGGGAGAGAGGCAGGGAAGGAGAAAAAGGAGGGAGGAGTAGAGAGGAGGGAGGGAGGAAGGAAGGAAGGAAGGAAAGAAGAAAGTAGGAAAGGGGAAGGGGAAAAGAGGGAAGGAGGGAAGGGAGAAAAGGGGGAATTGAGGAAAGGGGAAGAAAGGAAGGGTGGAAGAAAGGAAAGGGGAAAGGAAGAAGGGGGAAGAAAGGAAATGGGAAGGGAGGAAGGGGGAAGGAAGGGAGGAGGAAGGGAGGGAGGAAAAAAGGAAGGAAGAAAGGGAGGAAGGGAGGAAGGGGAAGGGAGGAAGCAGGGAAGGGAGGAAAAGAGAAAAGGGAAAGGAAGGAGGGAGGAAGCAAGGGAGAAAGGAAGGGAGGAAGAAAGGAAGGGGGAAGGGAGGGAGGGAGGAAGTAAGGGAGGAAGGGACAAGGGAGGAAGGGATGAGGGAGAAAGGGAGGAAGGGAGAATGGAGGAAGGGAGGAAGGGATGAGGGAGGAAGGGAGGAGGGAGGAAGGAAGGGAGGAACGAAGAAAGTGGGGGAAGGAATGATGAGGAAGGAAGGGAAGAAGGGAGGGAGGAAGGAGAGAGGAAGGGAGAAAGAAAGGAAAGTGAAGAGGGAGGGAGGAAGGGGAAGATAGTAAGGGAGGAAGACAGGGAGTAATGAAGAGAAGAAGGGAGGAAGGAAGGGAGGGAGGAAGGAAGGAGGGAGGAAAGGAGGGAGGAGGGAAGGGGGAAGGGAGTTATGGAGGAAGGAAGGAAGCAGGAAGGGGGAAGGGGAGAAAGAGGGAAGGGGGAAGGAGGAAAGAAAGGAAGAACGGGGAAGGAAGCAAGGTAGGAAGGGAGGAAAGGAGGAAGAGGAAAAGGAAGGAGGGAAGAATGCAGATAAAAAGTGAGAGAGAAAGGAAGGAGGAAGGGAGGGAGGAAGAGAGAAAGGGAGGAAGGGAGGATGGAGGAAGGGAGGAAGGGACAAGGGAAGAAGAGAGGAAGGAGGAAGGAAGGGAGAAAGGAAGGGGGAATGGAGGAAGGAATGAAGAGGGGAAGGGAAGAAGGAAGGGAAGAAGGGAGGGAGGAAGGGAGAGAGGAAGGGAGAAGGGAGTGAGGAAGGGAGGAAAAGTGGAGGGAGGAGGGGTAAGATAGTAAGGAAGGGTGGAAGAGAAGGAATAAGAGAGGAAGGGAGGGAGAGAGGGAGGAAGGGAGGGAGGGAGGAAGGAGGGAAGGAAGGAAGGAAGGAAGGAAGGAAGGAAGGAAGGAAGGAAGGAAGGAAGGAGGGACAGAGGAAGGGAGGGTAGAACTGGCACAGTGAGTACCGCACTTTGGTGCACTAATCTGGTTTGGATCCTTATACCCTGACTGATGAAGTCTGCACTACCTGAAGATGTGCAAATCACTTTGATGCTTTCCTCAATAGCTCAGCAGCCTCAATCCAGGCAGATTCTGCTACCAGACAAACTGATGATCAGCAACAGAATTTATTAACCCAGAATGATTCTAGGGATATAGACAGCAATGGCTAACACTGCCTTATAACCTTACAATCTTTCCAATGTTTATCACTTACACTATCTCAAAAGCTGCATTTGTAGATATTGTCTTTTGAATGGTCAGCCAGAATGTACTTTTCAGAGTCTATCTGCTGAACTGTAACAAGAGTTTATTGAATAATTAGGCACAGAGGTAAGTAAACAAGACTCTTTAATAAAAATGTGGTTCTTGTCTATCAAATTCCCAGAGAATATTATGCAAAGTATAAATCCTCATTCTAATACTTCTCTGTCAAGCTTATATCTGCAGTTTTTTATTGCTCTCTATGTGTCTACTTTAATGTTTCTTATTTACTCATGAAACTGCTAAATAGGGATTATTAGAATCACATGCAAACAAGAATAACTAGGAATTAGTGATAATTGGGAACCTTGCCTAGCAGTGGGCATTTAGGCAAATTATAATACCCAATATCATATTTAACTTAGATGTTGGGAGATTTTTTTAATTAAATTATTTATTCTGAGTTGTGTTTCAAAAGGTGGACTGGCCACTTACTCATTTCCAGCTAGAAGGACTGTCTCTAGTGCAAACATTCACTAATTCACACAACACTCTTGCCTTTAAGACTCATGATGAACTTCCAGAATTTCCAGGCCCATGATAGATGGATGATACAGAATTGGACAAGAAACAGAATGATAGGCAAGAAACACTAACAGACAAGAATATAAAATCATATAGGGTGCAAAATCTTTAGTGCATTCCCTGAATTAATCTAATGCCAGATTCTCAATGTGCTGATCAATTCAAGGACAGCAGCCCTATTTTATTTATCTTTATACACTAACACCTAGCAAGTTATTATTGTAAGACTGGGCAGGAAAAGTTGATAGACCTGAAACTCACATAGTATTGCAGTTTAAGGACTTACTAACTCCAGCAAACCAGGTACCCTCACTCCAATGCTACATGCACTCATTCAGATACAATAAATGGCTTCGCAGTTTGTGCTTCTCTTGGTTGGGCTTGTGATTAAGGTGGAGCAGAGGTCTGTGAATCAGCTGTTGCGCAAAGAGAACTGCCCAGTAAGGTTCCCTTGGAGTGATCTTGCCATTACTTGGCATAGTGGATAGAAGAGTGACCCTCAAAAAGATAGGTTCACTCTTCATTCCCGAAACCTGCTAAGGTTACCTTGATTTGGAAAAAGAGCCCTTGTAAGTGTAATTAAATTAAGGATCTTGAGATGAGGAGATTATTCTTGATCATGTGAGTGGTCATTATTTAAATTAAAAGTGTCCTTATAAGAAAAAGTCAGAAGGAGAGTTGAGACAGACAGAAAAGAAGATGACACAAACAGAAGAGGAGGAGGCATTGTGATCACAGAGGCAGAGATTAAAGTGATGCGACCACAAGTCAGAGAATACCAGCAACCACTAGAAGCTGGAAGAGGCCAGGAATGGATCCTCTAGGGACGCCAAAAGGGAGCTTGGCTCTGCTAACACTCTGAATTTGGACCTCTGGACTTTAGAACTGCAAGATAAAAAAAAAAAATCTGTTGTTTTAAGCCACCCAGTTTGTGGAAATTTGTTAAAGTGACCACAGGAAACCAATATGCCTGGGATTGTTCTCTGGTTTCAACTCATAATGATGCCAATGCATTTCTGTCCTTACAGAGCAACCACTCTCTTAGAGTGCGTGAATTCCACATTCCAACTCACATGTATGGAAATTATGTTCATTTAGGTCTTTCATTTTTAAAGAGTTTCAAGTTGGCATTGTTTTTTCTTTAGGAAAGGCATGTTTAGCTCATGAGAACCTTGCAAAATGCTCTGGATATGGCCACCTTGGAAAACAAAGTCCTTGCTTTCTGCTGACTTAGAGGCTACTTTGGAAATTGACATTTTGACACCCATGCCTCCTCATCTGTATCCATGCAGAGAATTGTGGGCAACCATTGCATACTTTCACTGAATAGATCTTTGCCATCGTTTTTTATTTGTTTGTTTTAGGCAAGAGACACATTGTGGAAGGCTCTACAGCAATGTAAGGTACTCAGTTCAATAATGACTGAATGCATGATGTGATATAGCAAATAAATAAATACATAAATATTCATTCAAGACCTGCCTTCTTTATGAAAAGTTTGCTTCTTCAACACTCCTCTATGAAATGCAATTTGGCTTGAAGTTAAGAGAATGGTCACCAAGGTTGAAGAAACAGGGTTAAATCTACTGCCCACCTGCTGGGCAATCTTGCGTGCATTACTTAAACTCTCTTTGCTTCAGTTTCCCCTTCAGGATAAAGAGAATTATAATAATGGTAGCAATATCCTAAGGATTCAAAATGCTACATATGTAAAGCACTTAGACAAGTACCTGGCACACAAAATACGGTATATCAGAATCCGTTGCTATTGTCATGTTGGACATTTTATTTCACACAAGCTAATTTAAAAGACTACCTCTACTGGCTCAGTAGATTAGACATGGAATTGGATGGTGTCACATTCTCTGGGAATGGGAACCCTTCGTTTTACTGTAAATACCAAGAGCTCTCATCCTCAGTGTCTGATCTCCTGGACTTTCTTACTACTTGGAGAAATTGCAGATTTTTTGAGGAGAAATATCACTTGTTCATTTTGCATCTCTCTTTACAATATAGAGTCCTGTCCCCAGTTGCTTTGTAAAGGTAGATCTCGAAATAAATTGATTAGATTAATTTTCTTCTTAAAATTTGTTCTTAATAATTGTTCAGGGAACTTGCTGTAGCTTCTTGGAGTTTTAAAAAAGACTAACCAGCATGATGAGTGGTAATGATGGCTGCTTTTGCCAGACCCATTTTTTGTCTGTGCACCAAAAATGTGACTTGGGGCTGGTTTGGAAGGACTTTGAAGTGACAGACTAGCTTGAAAGCCCTGATTAAAGAGGACTTGTTTACAAAACAAACTTTAAGATTATAGGAAAACTTCCTCAGTGACTTTTTTAGGTCTTTGATTCAATGAACCAGATCCTTCTTTTCTCCCATGGGGTGAAGCTGACCTAGACCACAATAGAGAAAGTCTCGCAGATAAGCTTGCCAAATCCATGCCCGATACAATTAGTGGGAAGCAAACTATAATCTTTAAAGAGCAGGTGGAGGAATGATGAACAGAAACAAAACCCGTGTTTGGCCATATCTCCTGTTTTACTGACCATTCATATTTCTGCAAACGTTTAATTAAAGAGACTTTTTTATTTTATTTTTCATCTTGGAGCTATAAATATGGTACTTCCAATCATAGATATTCTTGGAGCAGGTGATGAAACTAAAATGTCAAACCAAAAAGGAAGACTTTTGAGTGTCGTATAATTTTAAGACTTCCTTTCTCTTCTCTCTCTCTCTCTCTCACTTTTGTTATTTGTGTGTGTGTTTGTTTTTAAAATCTGACTGCTTTATTTTCAATGATATTTCTCATGGAACCACATTCTTCATTCCTGAGGGTCAGTAATTCTCAAAGGCTGCTCTCAGAGACATGTGAATAGGCTGCTTTTCTCAGCATCGTGTTTCCCACCTCTAGTCCACAGCATGAAATATTATACACACTCAGTAAATAGTTGTTGAATAAGTGGAATAAAAGCCAATAGGATCTTGTCTTCAGGTGTGACCTTTTTTTGACTTCCTTTTCATGTGCTAGCCATAAAAGTATTTTGATAAAGCTGTGAATAGACATTACTATTAGCACGTGTAAAATTCTTTCTGAAGGTTTCTTACATTTATTTACTCCATCTCAAAATCTTGCCATTAACAGATTTTCTGTTATTTTTCAGAATTTTTGAGAATTTCTCTGACTGCTTTAATCACTGTGGTCCCTACCACTCCACTTATTCTCCATTGTACTAATTCTTTCCTTCTCTTCATCACACTTAGTGTGATAGGAAATGGGACTTTTACATGTTTACTGCCTGTTTCCACCACTGAAATGCAGTTCACTAGGTCTAAGTGAGCAGGGATCTGGCCTCTCTCATTCACTGTTCTACTGCCAAAATTTAACATAGTTCTGAGCTCATCATAAGAGCTTAATAAATATTTGTTATAAATAAATTTTTGCATTACAAAACATAAACGTTTCATTCAGTAAAGTTAGCATTCATTTGTTAATTTTAGAAAAAGTTTTTCAAAATAGCTTTAAGTTATGTTTCATCCACATGATATTTAAGGTATATAAATTATTACAGAATATGAAACAAATATTGTGATTTCATCTCAACTTATCTATTTTATTTCCTATTGTGGTTTGTTTTAATACATAAGACTTTTCTGTGTTATATGTACTATGTTCAGGCTGTTAACTAAAATAAGCTACAAGAATTTGCGTCAGAATAAAAATACCTGAGATAAACACTTCATTACATTTGCCTTTACACTTATAAAATTCATCTAAGTAGGTATAATTAAAAGTTTTGATTTGTATAAAATGATCTGAAGAAAGACCAACTGCAAGAAACAACATATAAAATCAGAAAAGGAGCCAAAAATTGTATTTATTCACTGTTGGCTTTTTTTAGTTTTGTGCATGTCTTAGTCCGTTTGGGCTGTTTTAACAGAGGACTATAGATCAGATGGATTATAAACAACAGAAAATTATTTCTCACAGTTCTAGAGCCTGGGAAGTCCGAGATGAAGGTGTCAGCAGATTCAGTGTCTTTGGAGGGCTCATTTCCTGGTTCGTATCTAAATGGCGGTCTTCCCTTTGAGGCTTCACATAGCCAAAAGGCTAAGGGCACTCTCTAGAGTCTCCTCAATATGAACACTAAGGACACTAATCCCATTCATGACAGTGAAGTCCTAATAACCTAATTAACTACTAAAGGTCCCACCTCCAAATATCATCACATTTGGGGATTAAGATTTTAGCATTTAGATTTTGGGAGTACACAAAATTCAATCTATAGCGTTCCATCCCTGTCCTCTCCAAATTTATGTCTTTCTCACATGGAAAATATGTTAATTACATCACAACAGTTGCAGCACTTGTTCCAGCATCAACTATAAAGTAAAAACCCAAAGTGTAATCTAAATATCATCTAAATATCATCTACATCAGATATGGGTGAGACTCAAAGTATGATTTATCTTGAGGCAAATTCCTCTTCAGCTGCGAACCTGTGAAACTAAACAAGTTATATGCGTCCAAAATATAATATCGGGACAGGTGTAGTTTAAAGATATCCATTTCATAATGGAAAAACAGGAAAGAAGAAAGAAGTAATGGATCCCAATTGAGTCCAAATGACAAGGCAAACTCCATGAGATCAAAGGCTTAAAAATAATCCTTTGTGACTTGATATGTTCTTCTCCAAGTCCAAATGACAAGGCAAACTCCTTGAGATCTAAGGCTTAAAAATAATCCTCTGTGCCTTGATATGTTCTTCTTCAGGTCCACTGGGCTGAAGGTCGCACCATCAAGACACACTGGGGTGGCAGTCTTGCTCCTGCAGCTTTCCTGGTCGGAGTTGGGCATTCAGAGCTTTGATCAGCCCTGCCTTCAGTGGTTTTGGACAGAAGCCATCTGGTATGTTGAAAGGAAGGCAATGGTCCCCTCCATTTGAAACTCAGGAGGTAGCCTTGATTATCTCTAAGTCACCTTTAGGATCACACTTGTCTTAAGGAATAGCATCTGGTTTCTGTTGAGATTAATAATTAGGCCCATGATGCACATTCATACTTGTCTCCACATCAATGGGTCAATTGGCCACATCCTTAATGTCCTTTTCTGAACATACTTTCTCGTGTTTTGCCATATGAATTGGTTAAAAACTTCCACAAGTTTAAAGTTCCAATTCCTCTCTGCTTAGCAATTCTGCCTTTAAGTCAATTCTCTTCTCTCTCATCTTACCATAAGCAGTAAGGAAGAGCTAAGCTTCACCTTGAACACTTTGCTTAGAAATCACTTCAGCTAAATACCTTATTTTACCACTCACAAATTGTAACTTCCACAAAACACTAGAACATGGACACAATTCAACCAACTTCTCTGCCACTTTATAAAAATAATCTCCTTTCTTCCACTTTCTAATAATGCTTTTTTTCAATTAACAGCTCATCAAATGACCATCCCTATTTGTACCAACACTCTGCTCATCACTGTTACTATGGTTTGAGTCTGGTGTGTCCCCTCTGAAACTCATGTTGAAATTTTATCCCCAGTTCAGCAATGTTGACAGATAAGACCTTTAATAGATGATTGGGTCATGAGGGCAGGATTAATAGATTAATGGGTTACCACAGGAGTGGATTAGTTTTCAAGAGAGTAAGTCTGTTACAAAAGCCAGACTGGCTCTCAGTGCACCCCTCTTGCCCCCTTATGCCTTCCGCCATGTTATGACGCAGCACGTGGCCCTCACAGGAAGTCAGTCAGATGTGGCTGCCCAATCTGGACTTCCCAGCCTCCAGAACTGTGAGAAATGAACCTCTTTTCTTTATAAATTACCGAGTCTCAGGTATTGTGTTATAAGAATAGGACTAAGGCAATTACTTAAGTATTAAGAAGATTCAGACTTTCTCCACAACTCTCTTTTTATCTCTGAGCTCTCGCCAGAATTTCTTCTAAAGTTCTATTCACAGCAATGTAGGGTTTCTCTAGTATGCACTTCCAAACTCTTCCAGCCTCTACCCATCACCCAATTTCAAAGCTGTTTCCACATTTTTAGGAATTTGTTACAGAAGCACAACCACTTCTCTGTATCAATTTCTATCTTAGACTGTTTGGGCAGCTGTAATAAAATGCTACAGGTTAGGTGGATACTTTGCATGTGAGGATGTAAATTCTGGGAGTCCAGTGGTGGAATGTTATAAACGGAATGTTAACATCCCCCTAAAATTTGTATATTGAAATTCTAACCACTTAGTACTTGATAGTATTAAGAAGTGGGGCTTTTGGTAGGTAATGAGGACATGAGGGCTCCACCCTCGTGAATGAGATTAGTGGCCTTATGAAAAGACTTCTGAAAGCTCCCTTGGTTCTTCTGCCATATAAGGACTCAGCCAAAGATGGCTGTGAACCAAGATGTGGGCGCTCACCAGACACTGAATCTGTTGGTGCTTGATCTTGGGCTTCCCAGCCTCAAGAACTGTGAAAACTAAATTTCTGTTGTTTATGAGTCCCCCAATCTACAGTATTTTCTTACAGCAACCCAAATGGACTAAGATAGTGTATTTTGGTATATTAAAATAGACTATTAGACAATAAAACTATAAATAATGTGGTTTTACTGAAATGTAATGACTATAGAAATGAAAACTTCCCTAAGGCATTCAGTTTTAATACTTCATCATTTTAAAATTTTTCTTAAATTAAAAAAATAAACAAATGTTCAAGAATCTTGGGACTGGATATTTAAATAATTTTACAGAAAAAAAGAATTAAAGTTTTCTTAGTATAAGCTGTGATGGTAATGAAAAACTTATTTTTCTTATCATACAGTTTTGCATTTTTTTCCTACCAGTTTTCTTATCCCAAATTATCATCACTCTGGCTACACCGTTCATGTTATATTATTTTCTAAGTAAGCATGTAATAGTCACATTGAATATAATACAAACTTTATTGAATATTTTTCAATGTTTAATAAATGTTTATGATCTTCTTTATGATTGAAGATCACAGATCAGTGATATCCAATAATCATTATTGCTTTCTGCAGTAATAAAAGTGTTTTATTTTTATTTGCCCAACATGGTAGCCACTAGCCACATGTGGCTATTGAACACTTGAAATGTGGCTAGTGTACCTAAAGAAATTAATTTTTAATGTCATTTAATATTATTAATTTAAATTTAAATAGATACCCATGGCTAGTAGCTACCATATTGGGCAGCACAGATATAAGTTATGGATTTGAAATATTTTTCTTGCTTTCACTTCCCAAACTCACAAAAGACCAATTTTAGAAGGGCCAATACAGTGTTAGTTCTCAATATTTCTGGAGTTCATCTGGCATAAGGACTTAAAGATTACCATTAAATTACAAACAAAAGTATGCTTCTCACTTAAAGTTACCCAGGCTCTGTCTTTTCTTTTTTCATGCTAAGGTTTTGTCTGGGTTTAAAAATCAGAGGGTCAAAGTAAGGCTGATTTTGCAGGATTCCATCTGGGAGTGGAAATAATAATGGGTGAGTGCCAGATATCTCAAGAAGGAGCCAGCACTGGTGAGATCCACAGCCAAATTTACCAGATAAGGAGGAAGACAGAATGACAGAGAAAGAGAATCAGACAGAACAATATTAATAAAACTGTTTTGTTTAGCTAGGTCTGAACAAAATGGTTTTATTTATATCAGTCTGAGGTTCAAACTAGGTAGGAATCTCACCATATAAAAAAAACAGATGTTTTTGGGGTTTGGGAGCAGGGGTTTTCATATAAGAAGAAAATAAGATAAGAATTTTAGTTTTTTGCCAGGTGCGGTGGCTCATGCCTATAATCCTAGTACTTTGGGAGGCCGAGACAGGTAGATTGCCTGAGTTTAGGAGTTCAAGACCAGCCAGGCAATATGGTGTAACTAGCTGGGTGTGATGGTGTGCGCCTGTAGTTCCAGCTACTCGGGAGGCTGAGGCAAGAGATTTGCTTGAATTCTGAACCTGGGAGACGGAGGTTGCAGTGAGCTGAGATCATGCCACTGCACTCCAGCCCAGGCGACAGAGTGAGACTCTGTCTCTAAATAAATAAATAAATAAATAAATAATTTTAGTGTTTTTAAAAATATGGGAAAAGTTGTTCTTTTACTTCCAGCAAACACACCTATTATTTTTGCTTCCTATAAGTCATAAGATTTGGAACAGAACATATTATATTCCAAATTGAACTACATGAATGCATAATTGCCTATTTTCTTAGATATCATTACTCACTTGCCACACCCCTGAATATGAAACAGAAATTAAATTTGTGGATTTCCTGTAACTGTAAAAATTATACATTTCTCAAAGGGTTTAACTCACCACAGAAATTATCAACCCCTTTCGGCTATTGGGCCCCATTAATCTCTGTCATATTTTGCAGATATATATCTGTCAGCTATGCTCAGAAGTTTGCTGTGCAACAAATACATGTATTTTACAAGAGAAAAACACTTTTGGAAACCACTTTTATAATGAACACCTTTTTCTTCAGGCTCATTTTTTGGAGTTTAGAGCTCCAAGTAATGGAAATGGACCTGTCTGCTATTGTGTAATGTAACAAATCCATAGGGGAAAATAGAATGAAATCAGAACCACAGAAAACCAGCTTCCTGCACTTCATCACCCTCCAAAGGAAACAAGGTGATATATAATACGTGTAATAGAGTCTTGTGGGCCAAAGACAAATAGAACAGGCTGTACATTCCATTTTCACTCGAAAAGTTACATTAGAAATATCACCAAATGAGCAAACTTTTTAAATGCCTGAAACAGAAACCAAGAAACAGTAGGTATATTTGAAGACAGAGATCTCTAGTAGATGCACTAATGAAATCTTCATTGAAGGGGATTATAAAAAAGTTCCTCAAGTCAGTGACCAGCTAATTTATCATCCAAACTGAGGCATATTGGAAAGTGAAAGTTGGTGCTATTAATAATTAAGTGACTCTTCCACACAAGCCAAGATGTGTGGCCATCCTAATATGTGTCTCTCTTACTTAGCCTGTTATTCATTCTTCCTGGTGCCCCTCCATTACCCAAATACCACCATTTTTTAAGACACTGTTTAATTCCTACTGTAACAGTAGTACTTTCACAAACTCTTCAGCCCTCTTGGATATCTTCCTTGTTTATGCTTCTGCAACTCATAATCAGTTCTACAGGTTTATATTACATTTATCATTCACTTGTATGCAAGTTCTATTGCTATAATTACACTGGAAGCTTCTGAAACCAAGCATCTTGCTCCGTTTTTCAAATCTCCCTAAAGCCCAAAACAGTCCGCTGGAAAGAGCTGCTCAACAAATACTCCTCTTCTTATTAGTTTCCTATATTTTCAAAGCCCCACTCAGGTCTTTCTTCTCCTATGAGGCCTTCTCAAACCAAAGCAGAGATAGTAAGCACTCTTTCTCTTATGGATTGTGGATATTGCTGGCTAAAACATAGCAATGCTTCATATATCAATACTGACTGCCTTACACAATATGGTATCTTGCCAGCTGGATGACAAGGGCTTTGAGGGTAAGCATTATGTCTTACCCTTTTTCCCGTCTCCAGTGTCTCTCACCACACTTACATCTAGTGATGCTAGGAAACATGTAATGTTGAACATTCACAGCAACATCACAGTGACATATAGGTCATATGCAGCAGCATTTAGCATACATACAGGTCATATGTAGCAGCATCTGGCAAGGCCAGTTTAAGTAAAAATGACCCAGATAACATAGAACCAACCATGTCTTGAGTCATACATCTAGCTCCTACAGTAAAGGGGAGACCCTCTGGTCTCCCAGACACACTGGGACAAGCATAAAAATAGGACTGAAAGGGATAAGAAAAGACTGAAAGTTGACCTGGCTAGAAATAGAGTTCATTGTTATTACCTCCTGATCTCGCTTCAGTACAGGACTAAAAGAATCTCAACTCAGTACAGGGCTAAAAGAATCTAGCCAGCTGCCCAGTCTGACGATGAAGAGAGACTCTGCGTGACCCAGAGAAAGCTCAAGCATGATCAGGCGAGTGCAGTAAAAGGTGATCCCAAACGGCGATCAAGGTGAAACTCCAGAGAGGCTAGGAGAAGGGCAACTGCATGGCAGGAAGCACATGATAAAAAGCTGGTTCTGGTGCCCCAAGGAAGAAGACTGTGTTAGTTCATTTTCATGCTGTTGATAAAGACATACTTGAGACTGGGCAGTTTTCAAAAGACAGAGGTTTATTGGATTTACAGTTCCTCATGGCTGGGGAGGCTTCACAATCATGGTGGAAGGTGAAATTACCTTCACCATGGAATATGAAAGGAGCAAGTCACATATTATGTGCATGGCGGCACATGGAATATGGAGGAGCAAGTCACATATTATGTGCATGGCGGCAGGCAAAAGGAGAGCCTGTGCAGGGAAACTACCTTTTTTAAAACCATCGGATCTCATGAGACTTATTCACTATCACGAGAACAGCATGGGAAAGACTTGCCTCTATGATTCAATTATCTCCCACCAGGTCCCTCCCACAACACATGGTAATTATGGGAGCTACAAGATGAGATTTGGGTGGGGACACAGAGCCAAACCATATCAGAGACTGTTGGAGTTAGGCTAGTTTAAGGACCAAAATCAAGGCAGGACTCCGGACCACTGAGAGAACACTGTAGGAGAGGGGAGAGAGTGAGCAAAGCTACCATCGATGCAAGAACAGACTCTTTCATCGCCCACCAGATAATGAGGGGAATCAGGATGTGACTTGAGCCCTGGCTGCAGTGCAGCAGCAGCAGCTGGGACTCTTTTGAACCTGTAATGATGGATGCAGAAACTGCCATGGCCTGGACACAGAGAGGAAACCTGTTAATATCCCCAGCTGAGAAATACTAAGAGATAACATGAAACAAGAATGGAGAAGTCCATGGACAGAAGATGAGAAGAGAGTATACTTTCCCTATGGGCATTCTTTAGGATATTAAGGATAGAAGAAAGGAGAAAGTAGCAAGGTAAGTGTTGGAAAAGCTGGGTTAAACAAAATTAACCATTTTCTTTTACTAAATAGTCTCATGTGCGCTATCTCAAGACATGGCTCTCTTATGCAGTAAAACACTAAAACATCATTTCTAAACAAGAGAATAGAACAGAGCCTGTATAGAAATGTTGCCTCAGGCACACTGGACCCGTGGAGGTGACAGAAAGTGGAGGGATGGTATACATGGAGCAAGTCCCTGGTTCCCTGGAGCAGTGTTGCTCATCGTCTGCATTGCCTCCCACCACTTACTTGCCAGGAAAGTATTTGGGGGAATAATCTTAAAAATTAAAAAACATACAGACATAGATTTCATATAAATGTGTGTGTGTCTATATATACACACGTATGTGTGTGTAAATATGCACACATATGCAGATATATATGCATGTGTGTAAGCCCTGATTGTTTATTTGCCTTACCAGCCTCCCAATTACTCACTTTATAGCACAGATAATAAATAGTTGGCTTGTAAAAAAAGAAAATGTGAAAACATCTGCCAGTAATTATATAATGCATGAGTTTCCTATTCATCTCAGTAGTGTTTTCATATAGTCCTTTTCTTTTCTTTTTTGCTTCTTTGCTGCTAGAAAAAAAAAATAGTCTAAGGTAGGTGTTCCTGCAAGAAAACAGAAGGAATAAAATGAGTAATGCTAAATGATGAAGCAAGTTATATCAAGTTCTCCCAGCAAACAGTCACATGATGGGGAATGGTATCATGTAGGCTCCCTTTGAAGTGACTCTGTGGTTACCACCCAACAGATTTCTTACATAAGTTGTGTGAGAGGCTCTGCAGCACCGTACAAGGAGGCAGTGGCTTACAGAGTATGGATCTGACTGAACCCAGCTCTGTCACTTAAGACTTTGTGCTCATGGATTTGCCATGGAGAGACATCTGGATATCTCCCTATGACCAAGGCATTTATTCTCCCAGCAGCTGCTACGTATGGGCTTCTGTAGGCTCTCACCTGAGAACACCCTGGAAATCGCCTTCCTCCAGAGGGAGCTACTTCACCCTGAGTTGTGTCCCCTTCCTGGACCCTTTCATATCCAGTGACTGGTCAAAGCACAGATGCAAAGGCCTAGACCTCTGTCCCCAAAGGGAGACAACTCTGAAGGCCATCCCAGCTCAAGGCTCCTGTGGCATCAGCTGAATTCTACTGCCTCTGCGTCACAGCTGACATCTCTGCTCAAACCAGCTCCCCAACTCCCCCACAGGAGTTGTTGCTAAGAGTGTTTTCTAATAATTTTTCTGCACATGAACCTCAGTCTCAGAGTTAGTTTTCAAGAAAACTTGGTCCACAACAGCTGGTTCACTGACTTATCCAAGCCTCAGGACCCTCATCTGTAACATATGAGAGATATTAATAGCTCATTGAGCTATTAATTGAATGGAGTGGTTACCATGTGTTGGGCTCTGTTCTAAGCATTTTTTAGGGATTAACTATTTTAATGACTCAACCACGTTATAATATACTTACAGAAATCACTTAGTTGTCCCAAGGTCCCAAACCTAGTAAGTGGGGTTCCTGGGATTAATTTTATGACTCTGATTCCCTCACAGAACAATGGTTAAGATTGGAGGAGAATGTACATCCTATGTCTATCACAGTGCCTGAATATAGTATGCAATCCATAAATCTTCATTTTCTTCAATCTGCGTATACATCTAAGTGATACAGGGTCACGAAGATGGCAGAAGATGATAGGATGCCGCGATATGCGTGGAAAGTCTGATCTCCAACTACAAGTGACCAGTGCTAATTTTCCAATGGTGGCACATGACCCTGTGGTAGGAATGTAAGTTTTAGAGTGGGATTTTTCACATTTGGAGCCTGGATCCTCTGTCTGCCATTTTGGTCTTCTGAACTTTGGTTTTCTCATCTATTAAAAAGGAAGTAATAATATTATCTACCTTGTAAGGTTGCTGTGAGGATCAAATTAATTATTATAGTGTTTAACACATTATCTGATGCATAGTAAAATTGAATAAATGTTAGTTGTTATTATAATTGTTATATTATTTATTATTGTAGTGTTATGGTACTTTTTTACTTAGGATTAGGCTTGTTTTCACATGGCAGTAAAAAATTGAAATAATTAGTTTAAATAAGAGGGAACTTAATTTCTCTTTCTTGTAAAACAAGTCCAGTGGTAGGTAATCCTACACTGGCATGGCACAGCAGGTCCATGAAGGCACTAGGTACCTTTCAACACAGGGAACTACTAGTCTTGCTATTGCCTCGTGGTCCAAGATAGCTGTTAGTGCTCCAGCTATCACATTTGTATTCCCAGCTATATGCTAGAGAAAGAAGGAATAAAAGAGGATTATCCTTCCTTTGAAAAGTGTCCCACCAAAAATATTACTTCTAATTTTTATGGCCATCTACTAGCCACATGCCACATCTAGTATGTATAGGAAGCTGTGATATGTGGACTCTTATTCTCAGCAGTGATGTGTTGGCTGAAATCAGGATTCTGTGACAGAGAAAAATGAAATAGATCTTAGAATTGCATCCAGCAGTCTCCACTGCAGGGAATGAGCTCTCGAGGCATCCAGTTATTAAGTTATAACATTTTTCTGATTGCCTTTAGGGAAAAAGACAAATTGTTATTTTAGGTAATGCAAATATCCAATGTCAGTTAACTTAAAACCTCAGAGTTTTAATTCTAATCCTAAACATTTTCATTTATTTCTGTAATAGTTTACTGACAATTCTAATTTATACAGCAAAGTTTACTATAGAAAATGTTATAAAATCATAAAGTAAAAATTAGTGACCCACCACACTAGTTCTTGCAGGTGTCTCATAAATAACACATTAAAAATATTAGTTTAAGAAGTACAAAGCTTAAAAGATATTTATGTTCGCTATGCAAATGCATTGTCATGAAGTTCAGTGGAAACTAATTATATGGAAAATAAATAAATAGGACCTTTGAATATTCGGGACTAGCCCTTTGACACCTAATATTAAGAGACAAGGAGTGAGAAATTGCCAGCAACATTTTCATTATGTACAATTAATAAGAATTAATAGCCTTGAAATTATTTAAGAAATTTACAATTAAAAAAATTCTACTCTGTTAATTCAACTTACTTTCTTCACAAATACACATAAAATTTCAAAACAGCAAGATGTTAACTACTAAAAAATGTGCAGAGGCAATCAAATACAGCTTATTTATAACAAGGAAGAAATCATCACATGAAAAGAAGCATGTCACTGTAATGTGAGGAACTGAATACTTTCTCCATTCTAAGAATGTGTTAGAAAGAAACCACCCACAATTTTCCACAGTTTTTTAAATCTGACTTCACCATGAAGCCAGCCAGTCAAAATATAAAGTTACGGGAACGTGATTTTCAGCTATACCACAAACCTGGAAAAACAAATGTTATTCTGAATCTATGATCTCATCATAGACAAGGATTACATAACAGGAAACAGCCAAATGGCTGGTCGATCATTGACGAGGCTTAATTATTTACAAGGATGTAGTTTACTAAATGCATATTCCGCCCAGTGTCCAAATGTATTCTGCATTGCTTCATTGGAATCCAAAGAAAATAGCTTGCGTAAAGAAATCATTCTGAACCACAGTTGCACTTTTCAAATTAAAGAAAATAAAAATTGCAAAGAACAAATATGAGTGTTTGAATTTCTGAGAAACTGTAGGCCTTGACTGACTCTACAGAAAAATGAAAACTACACACAGCTGATCATCTTAACTTTGGGTTAAGAGGCTCCCAAAATTAGACACAATGTAGATCACCTGATTGCTTTATATTTTCTTGTCATTGAGTTGGAAAGATTGGCTGGTGGTTAGTCAGTAGCATCTACCTTGGCCTAATGGGTAATCAGCTAAAGAAAAGGTGATTTGTTTATATAATATTGTAAAATATGCACAGCTTTTATTTCTTTTAACTTCAGTTAAAATGTAAGGCATGGGAAAAATGTAATGTTCTAGGAACTCTTCCAACTGAAAAAAAAATTCCAAACCAAAGTTGCAAATATTATTTTTTATTCTCTCTCTCTCTCTCTCTCTCTCTCTCTCTCTCTCTCTCTCCCTCTCCCTCCCTCTCTCTCTCTCTCTCTCTCTCTCTCTCTCACACAAACACACACACACAAGCACATACGTGCACAGATACACACAGAGTCCAGTGTAAAAGTGAATATAAAGATCACAGTCTTTAGAATATTTGGGATGAAAAAGAAAGTCTGAGGTTAAAGTTTCTGTGATTTTCAGATGTTACCTAATGTGTTAACCCCTTTGGGCTTGTATAACAAAAATACAATAGACTGGGTAGCTTTATCAACAAACATCTATTTCTCTCAGTTCTAGAGGCTGAGAAGTGCAAGATCAAGGTACCAGCAGATTCAGTGTCTGGCAAGAGCCCATTTCCTGATTCATAAATGTTCCTTCTTGCTGTGTCTTCACATGGAGAGTGAGGGAGTTCTTAGGGTTCTCTTTCCCCTCCAGACTTAACCACCTCCCAAAGATTCCACTTCCAAATACTATAACACTGGGAACTAGATTTCCACATAAATTTGAGGACATACAAACGTTCAATCAATAGCACCTAAACTCCCTGACTCTTAACTGCTTCAGTTGAGAAATTAGGATAACACCTGTATTAATCAAGGTTCTTCAGAGATACAGAATCAATAATATGGGTATAGATATGTAGTTATAGATTTATCATAGGAACTGGCTCACACGATTATGGAAGCTGAGAAATTCCACATTATGCAAGCTGAAAGACAAGAATGCCCTTGGTGAAATTCAGTCTGAATTCAGAGGCCTAAGAACAAGGGGAACCAATAGTGTAACTCCCAGACCAAGGAGGAGGTCCTGAGAACCCAGTAAGAAGGGGAGTGCTAGTGTAAGTCCCAGAGCTTGAAGGCCTGAGAACCAGGACTTCTGGTGTCTAAGACCAAGAGGAGATAGACACTCCATCTCAAGAAGAGAGGAATTTACCCTCCTTCTGCCTTTTTATTCTTTTCAGGTCCTCAATAAATTAGATGATGCCTCACATTGGTGAGGGCAGGCTCATTTCTTCCATAAATACCCTCACAGTCACACATAGAAACTGTTTTACCAGCTATCTGGGCATCCCTTAGTCCAGTCAAGCTGACACGGAAAATTAAACATCACAACACTTATTTTAAAGTCATGTCAGAAAATAAAGAACATGAGCTTTGCAGTCAAAAAGGCCCAGTTAAATCTTGCTCCTAATCTCTCTGAGCCTAGTGTGTCACTGGCACACAGGGGATTATCTGTCACCTTTCTTATTTGGTCTATTGCTGCAACTTTTATATTTCTGAGGCCAAATCAGTATGCACAGATCCCACAAAAGAACATTTTTCTTGAAACCTAGCATTATCAAATGATCGACACCCCACAATCGTGAACGTTTTCTCAGTCCCCTTAGTTGCAGAGTTTTCCACCTGTTTGTGTCCACCAAGTATTTTGATCGTCATCTCTGGTTTGTTTTCTCCATGTCTCAGATTTCAGGTTGAATGCCAGTCACGGTTCTCATTGGTGGCTATCCCACATTCTACGTAAAAAAAGATGCTCATGGACAGCAGTCTCATCAAAGAAATGATCTGTATTGAAGCAGTATTTGTCATATAGCTGTTTTTAATTAAAAAGATCCCTGGCTGGGTGCCGTGGCTCATGCCTATAATCCCAGCACTTTGGGAGGCTGAGGCAGGCCGATCACTAGGTCAGGAGATCAAGACCATCCTGGCTAACACGGTGAAACCCCGTCTCTACTAAAAATACAAAAAAATAGCCAGGCGTGGTGGCATGCGACTATAGTCCTAGCTACTCGGGAAACTGAGGCAGGAGAATTGCTTGAACCCAGGAGGCGGAGGTTGCAGTGAGCTGAGATCCAGCCTGGGCAACAGAGAGAGACTCCATCTCAGAATAAATAAATAAATAAATAAATAAATAAATAAATAAATACATACATACATACCTGATTCTCTCCAAGCGCACTATGCAAGACATTTCCTCCTTGTTCTCAACTGTCCCGTGCCTGCCACCTATAAGGTCAGGGACAACTAGAGATGCTTAACCCACCCCCCATTCCCAAGGGCCTTGTAGAATCTAAAGTTACCTCCGCACCAAAGTAAAAGAGGCTGATTGTGGCTTAAATCCATAGCCCTTGGGCATGGTGTTATTCTGGAATCTACTTTAGGAGGAGCAAGCCTAGAGCCCAGAATCAGCAGAAATCAAAGCTTGACAATGTTTTTAAGCATCCTCTTTTCCAATTACCCCGTAATGCTGCCTATGCCCCCATCCCACCCAGGATATGTAAAGTATTATTTCAGTACTATCAGAAAGAACATATATAAATAAGTGGATATGATTTTCTGTATTATTTATGATTTCTTTGTCTTATTTAAGAAAGATTTCCTTTTCTGTATTCTTAAAAATATGCTATTCTATAATTTTAAATATTTGCTTTTCTACTTAGACCATTAAACTATTAGTTGGTGCAGATCTGCAAGATTTAAACTTCGAAAGTAATGGCAAAAACTGCAATTACTTTTGAGATGGAGTTTCGCTCTTATTGCCCAGGTTGGAGTGCAATGGCACGATCTCTGCCCACCGCAACCTCTGCCTCCTGGGTTCAAGTGATTCTCCTGTCTCAGCCTCCTGAATAGCTGGGATTACAGGCATGTGCCACCATGCCTGGCTAATTTTGTACTTTTAGGAGAGGCGAAGTTTCTCCCTGATGGTCAGGCTGATCTCAAACTCCCGACCTCAGGTGATCCGCCCACCTCTGCCTCCCAAACTACTGGGGTTACAGGCTTGAGTCACTGCTCCTAGCCACTTTTTGTACCTTAAATTTATGTGTAGTAGTGAGGTGAGAATCACATATTATTTTCAATGGAAACATCAATGGAAACATAGGGTCAATAAGTTAAGGTGTTTTTGGTTTTTTGGATTTTTGTTTTGTTTTGGTCACTTGTAGCAAACTTTTTCTGTGTGAACTTTCTCCATGTAATCTAAGGTTTCAAAGGTATTGTGTATGTCTACAGTGTCCCATATCTACACATGTTTTTTTCCCGCGGCTGGCTTTGTGCTCTTCTTTTTTCTTTTTGTAGTAAATCAATTTGGGCAGGAGATCATTATTAGTCTCTAACTTTTATTGGGTCCTGTATTAGTCAGGGTTCTCCAGAGAAACAGAATCACTAGGAAATATCTATAATGGGAACTGGCTTGTGTGATGATGGAAGTCTTATGATTTGGTGTCTGCAAGCTGGAGCACCAGGGAAGCTGGTAGTGTCATGCAGTCTATGTCCAAAGGCCTGAGAGCCAAGGGAGCCAATGATGTAACTTCCAGTGGAGTCCAAAGGCTCAAGAACCAAGAGCTGTCATGTTTGAGGGCAAGAGAAGATGAAATTCTAGCCTGAGAGGAGAGAGGAAATTAGCCCTCCCTCACCTTTTTGATCTCTTGAGACCCCCAATGGATTGGATAGTGCCCACCCACAGTGGTGAGGGTGATCTCTGCCCATCCTGCCAATTCAAATGCCAGTCTCCTCCAGAAATCCTCTCACAGACATACCAGAAGGTCATGTTTCACCAGGCATCTGGACCTCTCATGGTCTAGGCAAGTTAACATAAATTAGCGATCTTAGCTCCCCTAGGATTTGTTTTCTATTTCATTGCTTAGGGATCTAATTTTTATTCTTTTCTTTAGGTTTACTTTATGTATTAGGCTTCTCTAGAGGGACAGGACTGATAGGATAAATGTATATATGAAAGGGAGTTTATTAAGAAGTACTGACTCACACGATCACAAGGTGAAGTCCCACAATAGGCTGTTTGCAAGCTGAAGAGCAAGGAAGCCAGTTTGAGTCCCAAAACCTCAAAAGTAGGGAAGCTGACAGTGCAGCAGTCAGTGGCCAAAGGCTCGAGAGCCCCTGGTGAACCACTGGTGTGGGTCCAAGAGTTCAAAAGCTGAAGAACTTGGAGTCTGATGTTTGAGGGCAGAAACATCCAGCACGGGAGAAAGATGGAGGCCAGAAGACTCAGCAAGTCTGCTCTTTCTATTTCTGCTTTTATGCTGCCAGCCGATTAGATGGTGCCCACCTAGACTGAGGGCGGGTCGGCCCCTCCCAGTCCACTGACTCAAATGTTAATCTCCTTTGGCAACACTCTCACAGACACACCCAGGAACAATTGGATGCTTCAGTCCAATTAAGTTGACCCTCAATATTAACCATCACACTTTGTGTTCCTTTTCTAACCTCTTTTTGTTTGTTTTGTAGTGATAATATCTTGCTATGTTGCCAGGCTGGCTATTCCCAGGCATGATCATAGTGCACTACAGGCTTGAACCTGGGTGCAAGTGATTCTCCTGAGCAGCTGGGACTATAGGCATGTGCCACCGCACTCGGCAATCTTTTCTAACTTCTTAATTTTCAATTTTTCTTTTTTTTCTTCAAGCATATGGATGTAATGGGATATATTTTCCTGCAAGTACTGCTTTTGGCTGTGTCATACATTCTGGAAAGATGGTTTAATGTCACTCTGTTCCAACTACTTATAGTTATGATTTTTTTATCACTCAAATTATTTTAAATAGCTTAAAAGTAGATTTTTAAAATTTAAATATATTTTGGAGTTATAGTCCTACCTATGTCTAATGTTACCTTTTTTTCAGATATCATGGTCATCATATTTAAGATTTCCAAGATTTGAAGTATGGAAGGTGATTTTTATAAATGTGCCATGCTCTTTGAAAATATGTATTTTCTAATTTTCTAGTGCAGCTCACTATGTATACACACATACATATGTATCATATTTATGTTGTATATATAATATATATGTGTATCATATATGTACCTATACATATGTAAATATATTCTATAGGTACATGCACACCTATGTGTGTGTATATGTCTCTATTAGGCAAAGCTTATTATGTTTTTTGCTCAAATTTTCTTTATATTTATTAATTATTTTCTAACCTATCAGTTACTAACAGAAATTCTGAAAACAATTTTAAGAACTGTTTACCACACTCCTATGATTTCATCCGCAATCAACATTTCCCATTTCCTAGTCCCATGCCTACCGAACTATCCTTGAAAACCCCTAACCTGCGAGCCTTAGGGAAGATTGATTTGAGTAAAATCTCCTTCTCTTTCATGGCCTAGCTGACCTAGCCTCAATTAAATTCTTTCTTTATTTTAATACCATGGTCTGTGCAGTGGTCAGGAAGAACCCGTTGGTTGATTACATGGGCAGTTCATGTAAAGTGGTCTCTGTGACAACTCATGGTGCAGGCTTGCCTGCTCAGTAAAGGCAGTATTTCCAAGATCCCCACTTTGGGAAGAGGTCTTAGTCCTGTTTCCTTGCCTTTTCTCCAGCTCAAGATTATTCCTCTTCTCCCTTCACAGGGGTTAAAATTGTAAGTACTAGAATAAGGGCTTCTCATCACTCACTCCCTTGATAAGCCACTTCAGCCCAACTCATAAAATTAAGCTTCGATCTTCATGTATGCTTATTTAGAATCTCCAAAGGTACTTTTCATCAGTTTCTCCAGCATTTTTATGTGTTTTGGGTAGAATTAGAGTTTTGCCTTTGCCAGTCCCACCATTTCATCTGAACTGGCACTCTGCAGCCAATTCTTTAAGAATGATCATTCATTGCTCCCTACCATGCAGGGGGAGATAAATAACAGATGATTGCTGTCCTCATTAATCTAGGGGAAGAGAGAGAGATTTGCCCTGAATTGTGTGTGAAGGAGCTTCATGGAAAGGCCTGAGGAGGCACAAAGAAATAAGTCATTAGCTGGAATCTGAGGATTGAAGAAGGCTTCCCCAAAGAGAGGTTTGAGATGACCTCTACAGGGTGTTAGGGAGCCCCAGGGTGGAAAAACCAAGAGGAAGACATTCTCTTAAAAGGACTGAATGTGTAGCCTCAGGATGTCATATCAACGTAGAGGCGAGAGTTGAGGCTATAAGACCAATGAACATAGTCATGCAGAAAGCATGGGGTAGAAGGAGAAAAATTAATGACATGGAACTTGGGAGAAACAAAGTTGAACAAGAACCATCAAAGACCCTCACGTTCTATGGTTGAACAAAAACCTCCGTTGAAAGGAAGTTCCAATATTGATGGAAATTACAAGCAAAAGAGAAGGCCTTTGTGGGCCCAAATGAAGCAATGAACTTTCCTGTTTGAGCAAAACATGTTTTAATCTTCTGTTCTCAATAAGGTGGTTTTAACCTTCTCATAACATTAATTGCAATGCTTAACTAGAGTTAAGGCTTATAGAAATCTCATACATAACAAATCATAACTAAAGCAAACAGAATATCACAAGTTTGCTTACTGCGTGACAATTTCTATAATTTTTTTATTTTTATTTTATTTTCTACAAGGCTAAAAATGTACTCGCCTTTATTTTACCACATACACATCCCATGATCATCCAAAATGTCACTGTGAGTAGTTAGCAAAGAAAGGAAAAAACTAATCATCCATCTACTGAATCAAGAAAATGCCGGAAGGGTCTCTTAAACCTCCTCAATCAGCATAATCTTCTCCTTTATCTTCAGAATCCCATGAGCTTCTATTATAACGTAGACTCCTCTTGATCCCCTAAAGGTTTACAATCAGTCTAAAGTTTCCTCATTCTAAGCCCCAAAAGGGAATTTTACTTTTTAACTATCTGCACTACACAAAAAGTTAATTCAAGGAATTGACTTCTGTGGCCTCAAGAATTGAGTAATAAACCCTCTTGTATCCATTAAGATTCTTTGAGAGTGAGAGTTCCCCCAAAGCACCAAAGGGCAATTATTGTAAATCTACCTGGACAGAGCTTTCAGCATCAGGAAAATTTAATTCTCAGCTTACTCAGAGGTGAAAAATGGCCTTACTGAGACTCTGCTGGTTCCATATACAGCACCCACATTATACTACACTCCCTCTGACAAGTAAGCACAATTTGAAACCATGATTTTCCCTGAATATGTTATTCATGGTTCTCATGCAGCAGCGTTTACTACCCAATAGGTACTAAAAAATGTTTATCCGGATTAAAGCATGAATAACTGAGTGAAATACAAATCTTTTAGTTGAACAATAATTGAAGATGAAGAAGCAGTTTCAGGGAAGTTGGTAGTGGAACTGAGTCTAGGATGGATGCCTCTATCTGACTTACCTTCATCACAGTCTGCTTCAAATAAAGGACAAACTTCAGTAGTGAAGACACACTGAACTTAGCATGTTCAGAACTTAGCTCATTCAATCTCAGACTTTAGCAGTCAAGGAAACACCTGAGAAGCTGACTAAAATTAAAATTAACTGCTTTCATACCCAGACGTTATCATTCCGTAAATCTTGTAAGTACCACAGGAATCTTCTTTGTTTTTTTTTGTTTTTTTTTTTTTTTTTTTTTTTTTTTGGAGATAGAATCTCGCTCTGTCGCCCAGGCTGTAGTGCAGTGGCGCCATCTCGGCTCACCACAAGCTCCGCCTCTCGGGTTCACGCCATTCTCCTGACTCAGCCTCCGGAGTAGGTGGGACTACAGGCGCCCGCCGCCACACTGGGCTAATTTTTTGTGTTTTTAGTGCAGACGGGGTTTCACAGTTTTTAGCCAGGATGGTCTCTATCTCTTGACCTCGTGATCCGCCTGCCTCGGCCTCCCAAAGTGCTGGGATTACAGGCCTGAGCCACCGCGCCCGGCACTTTTTTTCTTTTTTTTTTTTTTTTAATATGCCTGGTGATTCTGATGAGATACTGTGTCAGAGATACAGGTGCAAAGCCAAATAAGCCACTGTTCTTATATCCACCATGAAAAATTTCACCACACACTACTAGAGAAACCTTCGTGTAGCTGTCTTCGTTTAACATCAGTTATTGCATATAGAATCTTCTTCCATAGCTAGCTGACTCTACGCAATTTAAGCACTTCATTTGAGAATCAATAATAGTTGTGTACTAACCAGTGGTACTAAACCATTTTCTGTCACCCATGTGTCTGAGGACATAATACTTTCATATCATTTGCAAGGACTTTTTCATTCAGTAAATAGCGGAGACATTTGAGATGAGTCAAAAGAGGAGTACATATCATTTGAAAGGACCTCACAGTTAATCCTAGTGCCCATTAATGTTTAATTTGGATTTTTTTGTTCTGAATTAAGAGCTACCATGTGCTTTTAATATTTAGTCATTCTCTTATTTTTCAACTTTTCTGCTCTCTTTTCAATGCCTGGCTTAAATTATGCCTCTTCTCTGAAGTTGTTTTGTTTATACCTCTAAAATTATTCTATTCATTTATGCTTTTCAGCATTTTGTCCAAAACTCTGCATAATGTAGCATATAATATATAACAAAAAATATTGGAACTTTTTGTTTACATATACACTTCCTCGTATGCTATAGCAGAAGCCTGTCTTACTCATCTTTACATTGTCAGCTTTTAGCAAGTTGTGTAGCCAGAATGTTGTTTCAATAAATATTCGTGGATTAAATAAAACTGGCAGACAGGCACATGCAGATGTCCTGATGCTGATGTTAGAAACTCTCTGCACATAGACAAGGAAAGGCCTAGTCATTAGACTATGGCAGTAGACATAGACAAGGATAACTGGATGAAAGATTCTTCTGAGTCTAATCGTCAATAACTTCGTAGTCTGCTAAACCTAAATACTTGAATGTCTTTTGGGTGGTTTCAGTTTAAACATTACATATTGTAAAACTATGATAGCTTTACAATAATGACATGTGTGTTGGATAAATTATGCATTTTTTGACGACCTAAAGCAACTAGCATATAATGTTACTTGGTAAAGAAATGTTTTAGAGATTTACTTTAAAAACTGAAGATCCAATAACTTTTAAAAAATAATATTTCAGAAGAATAAAAGCCTTCTCAAACTTATACAATCGTTGACACTTTTCTCCTCACCATGTACGAGGTTTGGAAATTTGTTTTTATTGATTAAAGTCTGCAAAGAAAACACATTTATTTAGATTGATTTGTGAAACTGGCTGCAGTAATGGAATACTGTACTACTTGTTTTAGTATTGGGCCCTGAAAATCAATTACTGGGCACTGAGGCCATTATTTTCCTCTTTGTACAAAGGTTCTTTAAACTACAGAATATATCCATTATGTTAGAGAATATGAACCAAAGTATTGCATTTAAAGAGGGTATGCCAACATTTTCCAATTTAGATTAGGTAAATGCCATAAAATTAATATTGGCTGATTCTGAATTTTCCAGGTATTCTCGAATGTATATATTACTAGAATAACAAAACAACAAAAGTCCTATGTTCACAATGACATAAACTTAAATGCCACTCCTTAAAATAAGAGGACTTTAAAGTCATTTCAAAAAATAATCTAAATTCTATGAAATGTCTTAGTCTGTGTAGAGCTAGAAAGGAATCTTCCCTCAGTGTGGGCCACTTGGCTGCAATGAAGGAATGTCATGGTCTTGTGGAATTTCCGGTTCTAGCCACTTAGAGTTTGACCAACCCTCAATCATGCAGGTTTCACTAGTATTTACCAGGTTCTTTAAAAACAGATTTCTTCTTTTTCTGGAAAGATCATTTACAATTATATCCAAGGAACAATGCTTAGAGTTTATTTTTAAAAAGAAGAGGAAGTGTAGGTCAAGATTAAAGCATACAACCACAGTAAAGTCTCCACCCAAAGAGGCCCCTTGCATCCAAGTTCTAGGCCTTCTTATTATACTTCCTCATGGGCTGCTTTGGAGTCCTTTGTCTCTTCCTCTACAAAGAATGGAGGAAAATTCATGGCAAAAGGAAGCTGAAAACCCAAACATGAACTTTTCAAAACCTTTGGAAAAATATACCATGTAAATAGCTGATTTTCAATAAGGCTTTAAGATTCTCAAAAAGCAATCCCATGTTTGGAAAAAGGGTTATCAGTAAGGATCAGTGCATCTGCATATTAAAGTTAATGTCAAAAGGAGTGAAAACTGGTAATGAGCATTATAGTTTTAAACAGCACCTGAGCTACTTCTTTTTAAGAAGTACTTGCGAGAGCACCACACAACATCCACACGTGTAGAGCCTGCAATTGTACAAAGCAAACTTACCTATGGTGCTTCATTTCACCTTGTCATCAGCTGTGTGACATAGGAAGGTAGGATTTACACTCCTTGGAGAAGTCTCTGAATCTCTGTTTCATCATTTGTGAGACTGTGATGATAAATAACAATTGTTCTAATTTTTTCTACTATAGAAAAGAATAAAATGGTCTATATGACAGATAGCAAAATAAATAAAATGGGAAACTAATGTACATTAATGTCCTTAAGGAGAGAATTTGGGTTTTAAGACTATATACATATATGAAGAACTGAAATAAACTAGATTGTTAAAATTTGTCACCTAAATATATACACATGTATATATACACATGTAAGACTATATATATATATACACATGTGACATGTATATATGACATATATATGACTTACATATATACATTTATATATACATATATAAGACATATATA
The DNA here is from genome assembly GCF_009764315.1 of Trachypithecus francoisi. Classification (NCBI taxonomy): domain Eukaryota; kingdom Metazoa; phylum Chordata; class Mammalia; order Primates; family Cercopithecidae; genus Trachypithecus; species Trachypithecus francoisi. The sequence continues at coordinate 15,164,846 of NW_022681458.1, forward strand.
ATATGTCTTTTATATATGTCTTATGTCTTATATATATAGTCTTATGTCCATATGGTCTATATATAGCCTATATATCTATTGTCTATATATTGTCTATATCTATAGTCCATATGTAGTCTATACATCTATAGCTTATATATAGTCTTTATACTCTATGCATATAGTCTTAAACGTATATATAGGTATCTATATCATCTTACATGTATATATACACATGTATCTATATAGTCTTACATGTATATACATACATATATAACAAATATACATCTTTTATATATAATATATAAACAAATATGTATATAAACATATATAACAATATATATGTTTTATATATATGTAACGTGTAGATAACAAATATATATGACTATATTTATATGGTCTTTTCCTGCTAACGTTTCACAGCCTGTGGAACTATAAAATATTTGCTTTGTGCCTATTATTGCATCTCTAATCCCCTGAGAAAGAGTTTAATAAATGAATGGAGAAATGAACATAGCAATCTATCCAGAGCAAGGAATAATTAGATATAAAGACCATATTCTGTGCTATAAAGCAAACCTCAATACAATTGAAAGGATTGAAATCATGCAAAATATTTTCTCTGATCCCAATATAAGTTATGTTAGAAATAAAACAAACAAAAATAGCAAAACCAATCAAATATTGGAAATTAAGTAATTTAATCTACTTTTAATTAATCCATGAGTAAAAGGATATTCAATAAAAATGACAAATATTTTGAACTTAATTTTAATGCAAACGCAATATATCAAAACTTGTGTTATATAGCTAATGGTGTAAATAAAAAGAAATTTTGTGATCTTAAATGCATATATTTGTAAAGAAGAAGTGTTACAAAGAATAATTTGAGACTGCATGTTGAGAAACATTTTATATAAAAGTTATATATACATATAAAAGTTATAACTTTTCTCTTGAGAAAACTTTTCTCTTGTGGAAAGTTTTTTCCGCCTCCCTTAATTTGGTCTTAGTAATATTTTTGAATTTATTTTGAAGCTGTACAGTTACCATTTTGTCAAAAGGATAAAGAAGAAAACCATATAGGTAGCAAGGTGTACATTCACTAGTTTCTGTATTTCTCCTCCATCCTTTCCAAGTTCCAGCTGCAATGGTCTGGCATAAGGTAAGAGGGCCAATTACTTGCTATCATTACTTGTTGTGTGGGTTGGGGAGCAAGAATAAAATCAAGGGCCACTTGGGTGTGCTGTTGGTAAATCCCATGTCCTGATAAGAGACTGTGTGGTCCTAGGTGGCTGCTAATTCTGTCTGATATTCAAATTTCACTTGGCCCTGTCTACACACTTGAGGACAGCATTATGCCTTTTGTTGGCCCTCAATAGATGAATGGGTTTTTGTTTGATTATCCTTCAAAGATAGTAACAGCAGCTATTCTGTGTGAATCTAAAGCTCTAGCATTCATCAGAATGACTTAAGAACTAGTAAAATGCAGATTCCTTGTTTCTAACCAGAGATATTCTAACCAACACACTGGGTCTGGGCAGAGCATATGCTGTTTGCACATCCCAAGGGATCCTCATATTGATAGCTCACAATATATGAGACTGTGAAGAAGTCGTGATGAATATGCAGGTAAAAATGAAGTGCTATTCCCTTTGTTTGATTCTAAACGTTTTCTCAAGTCCTCCTAGACCACCGGTCTATAGAATGGTCGGTTCTTAATGCTCACTTTGCCAAAAATCCAGAGGCGGGCTGAATTAATCTCCTAGGGCTGTCATATCAAAGTGTCAGAAACTGGTGGCTTAAAAAAGCAGAGATGTCCTCTCTGACTGTTCTGGAAGTTAGAAGTCCAAAATCAAGGCATGGGCAGGGCCGTGCCACGTCCTGAGCCTTTGGGGGAAGATCCTTTTTTGCTTCTTTCAGCTTCTAGTAGCCTCAAGTGTTCCTTGGCTTGTGGATGCATCACTCTGATGTCTGCCCCAGCGCTCACATGGCTGTCTTTTCTCTGTGTCGGTGGCTCTATACCCTTGTATCTCTTCTTATAAGGACACCAGTCATATTGGATTAAAGGCCCACCCTATTCCAATGTGACTGCATCTTATCATTATAACTGAAATGACCCTATTTCCAAATAAGGTCAGATTCTGAGATTTCAGGAAAGACATGAACTTTGGGGTGACACCATTCAACCCAGTCTACAAGTCTTAAGCTATTTAATTACCTATTTTCTTAAAATAATGTTAAGTTCTTCACAAGAAAATGAGAACATGCCCTTAATCTCCCACTTCTATTTCTTTTAGTTTTATTTTTTTATTTCCAACTTTTTATTTTAGTCTCAGGGGAGTACACAGGCAGGTTTGTTACATGGGTAAATTATATGTCATGGGGGGTTGGTGTACAGATTACCTCATCACACAGGTAATAAGCATAGTGCCCTACAGGGATAGTTTTTTGATCCTCACCCTCCTCCCATCCTCCACCCTCAGAGTAGGCCTCAGTGTCTACCATTCCCTTCTTTGTGTTTATGTGTACCCAGGGTGTAGCTCCCACTTATAAGTGAGAACATGTGATATTTGATTTTCTGTTCCTTTATTAATTCACTTAGAATAATAGCCTGCTGCTCCATTCATGTTATTGCAAAGGACATGATTTTATTCTTTTTTATGGATGCATAGTATTCCATGGTGTATATGTATCAATTTTTTAAAATTTTTTAAATCCAGTTTATCATTGATGAGCATTTAGGTTGATTCCATGTCTTTTCTATGGTGAATCGCGCTGTCATGAACATACGCATGCATCTTTATGGTAGAATGATTTATATCCCTTTGGGTATACATCCAGTAACGGGATTGCTAGGTTGAATGACAGTTCTGTTTTAAGTTATCTGAGAATCTCCAAACTGCTTTCCACAATGGCTGAACTAATTTACACTCCTACCAGCAGTGTATAAGCATTCCTTTTTCTCTGTAACCTCGCCAGCATCTATTATTTTTTGACCTTTTAATGATAGCCATTCTGACTAGTGTGAGATGGTATCTCATTGTGGTTTTGATTTGCATTTCTCGAATTATTAGTGGTTGAGCATTTTTTTCATATGCTTGTTGGCCACATGTATGTCTTTTTTTGAGAAATCATTTTATTAAGGTTATCTTTTATTCCTGTGTTAATTCTTTTTTAAGTTATTTCCTTTTGTCTGTTTTTCAGAGGACAAAGCTATCATTCACTTTAGAATTACCTCATTGCTGTCTCTGCCAGATTTGGCACATCCTTAGAAACTAGGGATTGCTTCAGTAATATGTCTGTGTGTGCATACATGTTGGGGGAACAGAATAAACATCCCCAGGGAAATCAATGCTCCATTATCCTTTGGTTGCCAAAAGAAAGAACTTTTGCAATGTGATGAATGGAATGACCTTCAGAAGAGTGAGAAATAAATCTCCCTAACCTTGTTGAACAATGCAAGCCTGATAAGCATTGCCCATTAACTTTCTAAGAGAAAAAGCAAAGCTGAGTCATAACAACTCTGAAAAATAATGCTTTTTTTTCTAGGACAGACAAGGGAAACTCTTGAAATTCCAGGGAACTTTATTTACTGAAGCCAAAAGACTGCAATAGTCATGAGTATTGTCATCTCCAAAAAGCTCAGTTCTCAATGGCAGCATTTTCAGGATGGAGAGATGTGGTAACATGCAACAACAATAAAAGTTACTCACAATTTAAATTGTTCTTGATTTTGTCTCAGCATCACATAACTTCATGCACTTCATTCTTTTCAAAGAATAGAGTCGAAGCTTCATTTAACTCAGAGAAACTCCTTTAATATGTGTTTTAATTTCTATAATCCTTTGTTCTCAAGCTGCATGTCCCTTGTGTAAGCCTCCGTGGAGTCTTCAAGGTCTGCAGCCACCTCCTTGTGACTCACAGTTGCTCTATGTATCCAACATCACCATAATCTATTACATCACAGAAATTCACAAACTGTCCCAGAAACTCACATTTAACCAAAAGGCACTGACACCTATAGTTATCACTCACTATCCAGGAGCCATTGGTTCCAGGACCACCTTCATGTATATATCTTCCTGTATACCTTAAATCATCCCTAGATAACTTATAATACTGAGTATAATGTAAATGCTATGTAGATAGTTGTATCTTTTTTTAGTTTGGATTATTTATTTTTCTGAATATTTTCAATGTAAGCTTTATTGAATTTTTGGATGTGAAATTAATGGATATGGAAAGCCAATTGCACGCTTGTTCATTGTTATATTGAAGTTTCCAGGATATTTCTGATGCTATTACTTCTGCGTTTTGCCTTTAAAGGATGGCTGAGGCACAGATAAACCCTTACAACCAAGCTTTCATGAAACAAGTGGCTGTGCCCTTATACATTGTTCTTAACCCTAATTTATAAACTTGGATACTGAAGTATCTTCATAATGCTATCCAATGCTTTTGGTCAGAAATATGTATATGTTAGATAGTTTAATAATTGTGGGCCGGGCGCAGTGGCTCTCACACCTGTAATCCCAACACTTTGGGAGGCTGAAGCGGGCAGATCACAAGGTCAGGAGTTCGAGACCATCCTGACCGACATGGTGAAACCCCGTCTCTACTAAAAATACAAAAATTAGGCAGGCTTGGTGGCGCATACCTGTAATCCCAGTTACTCAGGAGGCTAACGCAGGAGAATCGCTTGAACCCAGGAGGCGGAGGTTGCAGTGAGCCGAGATCGTGCCACTGCACTCTAGCCTGGGCTACAGAGCAAGGCTTCCATCTCAATAATAATAATAATAACAATAATAATAATAATAATTGTGGGTCCTGAAACTAGTCTTTTATAGGCAAGAATTTTCCATTTATGGATAGGAGAAGATGATCAAGAATATGTTTTTTTAAAAATAAATCTTCCACCAGCATTTTCAGGCCCCATTGATCACAGAGATAGTTGGATATGTGGTATGAATTCACTCTGCCATGGAAAAGTACATGCATTTTTTAGACAATGTCAAATAAAAAATAATTATTAAGGTGATATGATCAAAGTTATTATGTGTTTTAGATAGCGTGGTCTATAAACTAGTGTGTGATAATTCTAACTTCTTCCACATAGACCATTAAATGAATCAGTGCAAGTACAATGACTGAGGCCTCTATAGGTATTTGGTAAAATATAAAGTAATATTCGTATGTAAGTTCCTTTATGGTACTGGTTCTCAACCCTCGCTATGCTATCGGAAGCTTTTAAAGAGTTCAGATTGTTGCATCGACTAGTGAAGGAAGAGACAAACTGTAGTATGATCATACTATACAATACGGCTCAATATTCTCAATACAGTTTAAAGGAATGGTCTTCTGACACACGTAATATGATGAATATCAAAAGAAATATGCTAAGTGGAAACCAGGCAAAAAAGACTAAATGGTCTCTGATTCCACTTACATGATATTCTGGAAAAGGCACAACTATAGGGATAGAAATCACCTTCAGGCCGGGCGCGGTGGCTCAAGCCTGTAATCCCAGCACTTTGGGAGGCCGAGACGGGCAGATCACGAGGTCAGGAGATCGAGACCATCCTGGCTAACAGGGTGAAACCCCGTCTCTACTAAAAAATACAAAAAACTAGCCGGGCGAGGTGGCGGGCGCCTGTAATCCCAGCTACTCCAGAGGCTGAGGCAGGAGAATGGCGTAAACCCGGGAGGCGGAGCTTGCAGTGAGCTGAGATCTGGCCACTGCACTCCAGCCCGGGCTAGAGCGAGACTCCGTCTCAAAAAAAAAAAAAAAAAAAAAGAAAGCACCTTCAAATGATATTTTACCGTAGTTAAAATATGTATAAGTCAACAAAGCTTGTGGAAAATTCAGATACTCAAGTCCTACCCACAGAGATTCTATCTCAGTTGTGGAGGAACTCAGGCAAGAGTAAAATTTAAACACTCCCCAGGTGTGTCTAATGCTGGGCTTGAAAACTATCACTTCACTGCATTAATTTTAGACACCCCAATCCATCGTGACTGTAGTATCACAAATCTTATGCAGAAAAGACAGCTACCTGAAGTGTTCAAAATATAAACATCACTTCTTCTCTACAAATAGAATCATAATAAAATTTCCCTTATCAATGAACATACACTGACTGATTTATAATGCACTTATGACTAAATACAGCGGTTTAAAAAATATTGTTCCTCACTTTTACACTGTTGGTGGGACTGTAACCTAGTTCAACCATTGTGGAAAACAGTGTGGTGATTCCTCAAGGATCTAGAACTAGAAATACCGTTTGACCCAGCCATCCCATTACCAGGGGTATACCCAAAGGATTATAAGTCATGCTACTATAAAGACACATGCACACGTATGTTTATTGCGGCACTAGTCACAATAACAAAGACTTGGAATCAACCCAAATGTCCATCTGTGACAGACTGGATTAAGAAAATGTGGCACCTACACACCATGGAATACTATGCAGTCATAAAAAAGGATGAGTTTGTGTCCTTTGTAGGGACATGGATGCAGCTGGAAACCATCATTCTCAGCAAACTATCGCAGGAGCAGAAAACCAAACACCGCGTGTTCTCACTCATAGGTGAGAACTGAACAATGAGATCACTTGGACACAGGAAGGCGATCATCACACACTGGGTCCTATTGTGGGGAGGAGGGGGAGGGATAGCATTAGGAGATATACCTAATGTAAATGACGAGTTAATGGGTGCAGCACACCAACATGGCACATGTATACATATGTAACAAACCTGCACGTTGTGCACATGTACCCTAGAACTTAAAGTATAATAAAAAAATTTAAAAAATATATTGCTCCTCTGTGAGGATCACATTCAGGTATAAGATTTAACTTCATTCAAGAACATTGGTGAACACTGGTAGTCCCTATGTAATACACAACAACACCAGACTAAATCCGTTTACCTTATGATAACACATAATTTTGGTTTCATTCATACTAAGACCTTTATGTGAGTCAAGATTTTGATGTAATCACTGAAATAGCTAAGGCAACCTCGGTTTAACAGGAAATACCATACAAATCATCTTGTATTTAAAAGGTACCATCACCACCATGACTACCACACCCAGAACTTTAACTCTTGTGTGAGAAATAGGTTATGTCCATTCAAAACTAGAAAAGATGGCAGGTACCAACTGGTAGCAATCATCTCTACAGCCACAGGGGGAGGTAAAAGATTCCCCCACCTCTAGTGCTCAAACCTGGTTAATCTCCTATTTTTCCGACATCAAATCCATCCACCATATGAACACAGAATTCAATTTCCTAATCTACAAATTTCATCTGTGACATCCCAGCTTTAAATAATTCCATGATGCCTCTTGACTTACAGGGTAAATACCAAATTCAACATGCAGTATAAAACTTGGCTTGATCTGGGCTCTGTCTCTTATACCAGCTTCATCCCACTCCTTTCCACTTTCCCCTCCCCAACTGCCAAATGCGTTTCCACATCCCAAGCTTAATTAACACTACATTTAGAGACGGTAGAGGGGAAATCTGAAAGTTTGTTGATCATCTGCTAATTTATGCTGAGCTAAGTGCAGGGCTGATTTTACAGGCTTGAAACCTGTGCAGTAGCCCTACTCTGAGAAAAACCCTTCACTTGGTTTAATATTTTACTCTCACCATTTTGGAATTCTTTAAAATTTTATATTTGACTCTGTGTTTTGGAAGTAAAATCCAATAGGACAATGGAGCATATGTGTAAGTAGAGGAGATAACCCAGGTGGCACCATGTGCTTGTGTAGTTGGGTCCAGCAACTGCAGATATGGGTATTAACACAGATAGTAGTTGGCCTCACATGCAAGCTCAGACTCCAGGGAAATACTGAGAACCCCTCTTTGTTTTTGCAATGGTGTTTTCTATGCCTGAAATGTGATTTTGCAACCCCCTTCATCTTTGCCAACTTATCATTCCTCTGCTAAATATTGGAGAAACTCCTAGGCATTCTCCGAGATTCAAATGGGCCCTCATTTCTTCTAAGAAGGCTTTTCCAAGCCTGCAATAGTCCATTATTTCCTACGTTAAGCCACTGCTAGTCCTAGCACTAACCGCTATTCCAGCATGTATTATGAATAGTATACAATCCTCCACAGTTATTTCAGCCCTCACTAAATTGTAGATCCCTGTGGGAAGTAACTCCTTTTACTAATCTCTGTATTCCTGATACTTAGCACAGCGCTCACTGCTCTCTCAGTAAGTGTTTATCTGAATTAAGCTGTTGACTTTACTTAGTAAGTGGGCTTCCTGCTAATGGAAAGTGAATGTGTGGTCAAATGGTCCTCTTTATAAGCTGGGAAAGGCATAGTCAGAGGAGAAGTTCTGTGTATTTGGAGAATTCCAACCTTTCCAACAATCCACCAGCACCCACTCTGATGAAAGATGGCTATTTGCACAACAGGGAGCCTACCCTTTCCATCTGCTCTGTTCCCTTTGCCTGCCACTTATTCAGAGACCCTTTTATGTGAAATTAAACAATTTCTCAGATCCACTGGGGAGTAGGTTCCTCCCAGCTGATTGTATTTAATATTACAGTGTTTACTTTCTGGCTTTTTGGTGAGTGTTTAAATCCAGGTGTTTACAATATGGGTTTCTTCTGTAATTTGTGTTTATTTCAAGTGCAGATATTCTTAAGCAGCCGGTGGCACATATGTAAACAAAATCAAAATATTTGTTTAAACTTTTCTAGGGTTTTGCATCTACTGGGCCTAGTGATAGAAGGTGTTTATTTTACAGATGACTGTGAATGAGGTAATAGAGATTGTAGTGTCTGGGAAATGTAAAACAATTGAAGTGGGATTTTTTTAAAGAACATTAATGATTAAGGTGTATTGGTATAATTATTGGAATAGTTATTGGGATAGTGGCTGAATGAAGCTGAAAAAGGCATATATTGATATTGATATAGGTAGCACATTTTACTCAGCACCTATTATGCATGAATAGTAAGTGCAAATCAAGAGAATATGCCATGTGCTTTGGTAGTTGGAGAAAATAGGTACTCATTTTTGGGCCAGGTTGTAAATTTGTACATTATTTAGGCATAACATATTATTTAACTGATCTAAAATAATACCTAATCATTATGACTAATTTTCTTAAAATATAATAATCAAATTTTCTTTCAAGAAAGACTATTTGGGCCAGGCACGGTGACTGACACCTGTAGTCCCAGCACTTTGGGAGGCCAAGGCGGGCAGATTGCTTGAGTCCAGGAGTTCGAGGCCAGCCTGGGCAACATGGCAAAACCTCATCTCTACCACAAAAATTAGCTGGGCATGATGGTGCATGCCTGTTGTCCTAGCTATTCGGGAGGCTGAGATGGGAGAATTGCTTGAGCCCAGGAGGCAGAGGTTGTAGTGAGTTGAGATCACACTATTGCACTCCAGTATGGGCAACAGAGCAAGACTCTGTCTCAAAATAAAAGAAAGACTATTTGGCTTAGTAGAAAGGATGGATAGCAGTTAAAGGCACAGCCAAAGCACATATGTAGACACAGGGTGGGCATGAGGAAGCTTTTCTTGGCCATTTTCTGAACTCAACACACCCATTAGCAATGGGCTGGACACTGGAGTGCAGTGCAGAATGAACCAGGCATGGGTCTTGTCTGTGGCAGTATCTTGATATGTATTAAACAATCAGAGTTCTAACAAAAATTACACCTGGGTAAAATGCTCTAAGGAAGAATTATATGATGAGATTAAAGCCTGTGCTAGGAGGAGGTGATGTCATCTGGAAATCTTGACGAGGGAAGCAGATAAAGGGAATAGCACGTACAAAGAATAGCAGGTTTGAGGGCTAGGGCTAGACTCTATGGGGCAGATGTGAGGTGGGGTCATGGAGGGAGGCTGGGGCCTGTGGAACACGCCAGGAATTTCAATTTTCATGTGAAAAGTCATGGGAAGCCCTTGCCCTTTAGCAGCAGAGTAAACTGATCCGCTGAGCAGACCTTGGAAAGTCTGTCTGGCTGTGGAGGGGGGAAATATTAAAGATAAAAGAACAAGAGAAGCCTCTCCACCACTGCATTGTTCTCAAAGGCTCTTATCTTAACTCAGCATCCAAATGCAATGGGCAACATGAGGTCAATTGTGGATACTATTTTCTATTTATATATATATATATACACACACACACATACACACACATATATATACACACACATATATATGCATCTATCTATTATATATATATAAAGATATATACATAAAAATATATATATATATATAAAGATACACACACACACCACACACACACACACATCTCTCCCTTCTGAAGACCTAGAATTGGCCATAAACATTAGTTAGTGGTGGAAAATATTCCTACCTACAATCTAAAAGCAACTCCAGGGACATCAAGGCCGAGGCTTAGTGAGGTCACACAGCTGTTCAGCAGAATGTCTCTATCTTATAGGCCATGACCCCAGTATAAAAATGAAAACAACCTTGGGCGTTCCTTAGTTAACCTTGTGGAGCCTGGCAGCCATGCACAAGGATAGGCCAGCCAGGTTCAAGAATCATCTGTGAGTGTCAAGGTATGTATAGAAATGTAAGCCAGATAAGCACTTGATTCGCTTTTGTAGGTTCTGACTGTGGGAGCACATATCTGTATGACTGTGTATTTGTACTTCTTGCTAATCAAAAGCACCTGAATGGGGGAAACACAGAAGTCATTTCCTAATTGAGAACAGTTTGGGAATCTAAATACTGGCGTTGATCCACCCCTACCCTTCCTAATGAACTGTGTGGAGCTTTCCCAGCATATGGAAGAAGGAGTGAAGCTGCAATAACCTTCTGCTGAGCTAAACACCAAACATCGTGCCAGGCAGGAAGGTTACAACTCATTCCTCATCCTGGATTGCAGGGATGTGAAGTTTTTCTGTAATGAATTACTGCAAATGTTGATAACTTAAATATAAGCAATTTTACTCTAGTATGATTATGTTTTAAGATATTTTAGTTCAACATCTATAAAATAATTACCAAATTTATCTATTGAGTTCCTTCCTTCAGCCTATATTTCTTTTTTTTTTTGAGACGGAGTCTTGCTCTGCCGCCCAGGCTGGAGTGCAGTGGCCGGCTCTCAGCTCACTGCAAGCTCCGCCTCCCGGGTTCACGCCATTCTCCTGTCTCAGCCTCCCGAGTAGCTGGGACTACAGGCGCCCGCCTCGTCGCCCGGCTAGTTTTTTGTATTTTTTAGTAGAGACGGGGTTTCACCATATTAGCCAGGATGGTCTCGATCTCCTGACCTCGTGATCCGCCCGTCTCGGCCTCCCAAAGTGCTGGGATTACAGGCTTGAGCCACCGCGCCCGGCCAGCCTATATTTCTTGTACAACACATCAAAAGCTACGATCTAGACCAGGTTCCAGAGACATGAAGACAAATGACACACAGATCTTGCCCTAAGGAGTGTCTACACTAATGGTAGAGACAGACTGGTAAACAAGTAGGAAAGCTGATAGAAGACTGTGGTTAGTGTTACATAGGCACACGGTGGTAGGGGTGACGGGAACCATACTCTTTATCTGAACCTGGTGAGTTTCCCTTGTCTTCTGTTCTCATCATCTATTTGTCTTATTGCAGATGGCTACCCTTGCATTTCATCATGGCTCTGCTTGCAAGAATTGCAAGGCGGATCAAGCCCAGAGGCTTAAGGTAAGAAAACTGTTCCCCACCAGTCTTGCGGGAAAGCCAAAGATAGGAGTCCAGTTATTCTCTAACCCTTCTCATTCTCTATCCTCCAACTCCAAGGATGACTTGCCTTATTAGAAAAGGAAGTGAAAGCATGTCAACAGAAAGTAAATTTAAAGCGTATTTTTCATATTTTATGGGCTGCAAATCTCTGTCTTGCCAATCAATAAAGAAGACTCAATCTGTACCTTCTATTTTAACTGCTTATATAGTTGTATACCTATACTGTGTGTGTTTTAATTTATCACAGTTTACACAGAGCAAGGCAAATGAAATGATAGCTTCATAACTATATTATAACATAATTGTATTAATAATCATGTAAATGTTATTGCAAATGAATACCTTCTTAAAACAGTCAAGAAAATGTGGCAAAGTACCTTGTAACTATTACTTGGTGATAAAATATGAATAATGTGACTATCACTGATGTGGAAGAATCAACAGTAATCTATATATACACACAAATATGTGATATATATTTTCTATTTTTATTACTGCTTTAAATCTCTTGGCCTCTGATATTTATGTGACTACTCCACCTCCTTTCACATAAATCTACACATATGTATCATTCCTTCAGTTATCTTCTTCACTCCCACATCTTGAAAACTGTGTGATGCAGGAGTAAATTATATTATTGCACAGTTTGGTGCTGATACATCAGGTTTTTCTGTCTCATCTGGATCCTCAACACCATTTGTCAGTCTTTTGTCTTATTCCAGTGATTAGCCCCCTTGATTCCATTAAACTTTGGCTATACTCCTCGAAAACCCTACACCAAATCCTCGCGTCTAACTCTAAACCAATATACTCACCTAAATCAATCAATAAAGTATATCAGATAGAAGCCACCCTGTCTTACAATACTGCTCTCTCTGAACCAGTCTTCTCAATTCTCTGTTTTCATAAACAGATATCTTTCCTCTTTCTGCATCTTAAAGGTTGGTGATCTACAGAATTCTGTTCTGTCTTCCTTCTCAGTTGTCACTCGGTGACCTTTCCCAGGGAAAGATAGATGTGACTGGACCAGAGCTTTGTTAGGGTATTATCTGGGATTCTACACCCGCGGACAGGAAGGGATCAGAGGGACCTTTCAGAGCTTCCCTATGTTGGAGAGGGAAGGGCAGGCTTTTCTATGTTCCTGTCAGTCAATCATCAGATGCTTAGTTTGCTAGGAAGCAAGTTTGACCTTGAAAGAGGTGAATCTCTCCAGTAGGATAAATCTCTAAAAAGGGCTACATTAGAGGGTGACAGCAACGCTCTCAGGAGTTGAATAGGAGTCTTTCATTCCTGAAGAGGGATCTGGGCAGTGGGTCACATCATTGTGTCCACCACAGATCGCTGCCCTGGACACACACACACACACGCACGCACACACACGTGCTCACCATCACACACACCAAGACCTTGCGACTTTTAGGTCTTGTCTGTATCTCAAATATGACCTATTCTACCATGCTAATATCCTCTTGGGCACTGAAGATGAAAGATTCAAGATTTAGGAGGTGGTTTTCCTGCTCCCTTTCTCTTGGAGAAGGGTCATCCATAAGAATGAATCCTATGTTCAGGGAGAAAAGTTCCAGTGCAATCCTCTCTTTTCCTCAGCTAATTCAAGTAGTGCTTCTGATGCTTGGGACTGCAAGAAATCTTGACTAATACAGAAAATAACCACAGGCTGAACTGAGCCAGTTCCTGGTGGGTCATGATGCCCTTCAGGTTAGGCAGCACCTGCCATGGAATCTGCCTTGTTTTGTATGTATGGCTGACTTGTGCCAATGTGATTCATTCCCACCATATTTTCTCTACAGCCATACTTTCTTCCTCTTCTTTAATTTTATTTTAGTATGTTAGGTTTAAATAAGGAAGCACTTGCATTTTTCATGCAGTGACAGGATGATTCATTTCCCAGAAATGTTTATACCTCTTTTATCAGAAAGAAAAGACAAAGAAAGCTTTGGAATTACGTTCTCTCACTTCCTTCCCCACTCCCAAGATTTAATTGCTCAGAAACACTCTTATAGAACTATCTTTCAGCATGGATAGCATATATATAGAGGGGAGGTCAGAGTAGCACATCTGACTCATCTTTTATAAGGTAAGAATTTAAAGGAATATTGCTAAAGAGGAGTGTGTGTGTGTGTGTGTGTGTGTGTGTACCTGTGTGTGCGAGTGTACAGGCATGCATTGTAATAGGGGCTTTTTGCGATAGGGAGGTTCAGAAGTGGTCTGACTGTCTTAACAAGCCTTTTTCATCCAACAAACTGTCCATTCTCTTGTTAGAGGTTAACTGACTTCGATAGAGGCTGCACAACCTCTATCTTTAGAGTTGAGCTCACATGAAAGTGACCAATGCCTCGATAATGCTGATTGTTGAAACAACAAAGCAAAAAGATGTGGGAAAGAAACAACTTCAACTCATTGACTGATATTTAACTTGCATTCGCTTTAAACCCACCTGTCTCCCAGTCATTAAGGAAAACATTTTCCTAGAATAAAGGATTAGAAGGACTTCATCCCCACTGCTTCTATTATTTAATGCTGAGTTCCAGTTTACACTTTATTTCTAGGAAACACAAAACAAATCACATTGGTATAGAACTTCATACTGCATTTTTTCACATACTTTTTTTTCTTTTCAGTGCTATATGATATTTTGAAAAGTAATTATTAACTTTCCCAGATTAGAAATTTTAAAACTTTAAAGGTCAAAGGAGGTTAAAATGTTAAAGCCAAAGAAGATCAAAAGAAGTGCCCCAAATCACCAAATTGCTAGAAAGGGGAGAGTTCATGTAACTTGAGTTTTCTGCCAGCAGCAACGAAAATTCATATAACACAAGGAGACAATAAATAAATGGGGAAGATTTGAGTTTCTCTGAAACAATATAAACCCAAATAAGCCTCACATGAAAGAAAAATAAAAATAATATGTGTCCAAGAGCTAGAGAGAATTCATTCAACAAATATTTATTGAGCCTTTATCATACATCCACTTATTTTCCTCATGCCCAACAGCCTTGGCCTATTTGACAGCCTTTGTATAAAGTGAAATCCACATACCATTAACCCTTTTAGAGGCTGCGAAAAAAATGCCTGTTGTGTCAGAATCCATAGGAGGAATATGCACCTTTAATAGGTGGTCTAGGTGATTCTTATGGATGATAAGGCTTAACAATCCTGATTTAAGAATCTTGATTCAGATTCCCAAGTAGATTCAATGCATCCTTTTCTTATTTCCAGTACACAAGGTAAATACTTTCAGAGAAATGAGTGCCACTTTCTTTATCCTTCTATTATTTGCATTGAAATAATACTTTCACTCAAATAGTTCTCTTCTGAAACAGTGAAATGATAGGTGCTGTACTTCAGAGCCTTAGAATCTAGTCACTAAACACAGCACTATCTGTCTGGGTTTGTTGGAGAAATCTACTAGGGTGGCCCAACTGCAAGATTTTTTTCTTTGGCAGCAATCCCATCAGTTTGTCTGACTAAAGTTTATGCCTATATTTTAATGACTCATATTCTCCTTCTGCTCTGTCCCATGAATTACTTGGCAGAATTTCTGCTGATTTGGAACATCACATGTCAAGGGGAAGGTATCAGATTGTGTGTGTATATATTTCAAACTGAGCAGATGCAAACGTCTGAACTATTTGCTCTTTTGCATCCTCTCAGGATGACCTAATTTTCCCAAAGTCTTAAATTTACAATCATAACATGCACTTCATATTCCTTAACATAAACTTTAACCTTTAAAACTTTCAAAGGATAAAATGACAAAATAACAATATTGACAGGGAGTTAGGGTGACAAAAAAATGCTGTGTACATCAAAGGAGAGAGACGAAGGGAAATTTTACTGTTTAGCTCATGACGATCACTATTCCCTGACCTGTGAATTCTGCCCTCTAGAGATCTACTTCCCCTGGGAATTAATCCTTCATAAAGACCCATGTAAGGAAAGCAAGGCAAGAACTTGGATCAAGAACTCATGAAGTATATCAAAAGATCAAAGCCACACAGTATGTCTGAGACAAAAGTGCCAAACCATTTAACTATTGTTCATCAATAATATAAATCTCAAGTCCTTTTTTGCAATCTGAAATATTACCTTCTTTCCACTTCAAAGCTTTCGCTATACAAAACTAGCCCCTTCACTGTTTGAGGTGTGGAGTGGGGCGGTGAGGTTTAAAAAGGGAGGGCTGAGCAGGAAAACAAACAAAAGGGGGAGTTCCTCAAACCACAGGATGTAGAATCTTTTAGAACATGGAGAAGGGACATTTTCTAAAGTTCTATGTTCAATGCCAGGAATTTAAATTGCATCCTGCTGTAATTGAAAACACGTATGTCTAACCTAGGGTTTCTTAACCTCAGCACTATTGACATTGGAGTTGGATAACTCTGTTGTGGAGGCTGACTTGTGCACCGTAGGATGTTTAGTAACATCTCTGGTCTCTTCCC
The DNA here is from genome assembly GCF_009764315.1 of Trachypithecus francoisi. NCBI lineage: Eukaryota > Metazoa > Chordata > Mammalia > Primates > Cercopithecidae > Trachypithecus > Trachypithecus francoisi. Next base: position 15,181,015 of record NW_022681458.1, read on the forward strand.
CCAGATGCCGGTTGTCCTCTTGCCGTTAAGACAACCAAAATGTCTCAAGACATTGCCACAGGTCCCCTGGGAGACAAAATCATACCCTGTGGAGAATCACTGCGCTAACTGGCCTAGATCTGCCATGTGGGTGACCCTCCACATATGAAGCAGTACCCAGCCCACCTTCCACCCTCAGGGAGTACCTGCTGCCCACTCCACCACTGCTGGTTCAGTCTTCCCTGCTGTTGGGCTCCAGCCGGCATCCTCTCCATGCAGCTAGTGCAGGTGAAACTTCTCACTAAAAATTGGAGGTGGTGAAAATTGTTGCTATGCCTCAGCACAAAACAAGAAGCAAATTGTCAATATTTGATATCAAAATTAATTAACTATATTGACCAATTCCATTGCAGAGAAGTTCTCATGAGCTATCTTTTTCCTCAATCTCTGATCTCCTAACTTGGTCTAGGTTTCTTCCTCTCCCCAAAGAGTCCTTCTCTGGCTCACTCTTCCCCTCATACCAGTTTATGAGTTCCTTGGTACCATTGCATAACTACACAGACCAATTTTACTCTGTGAGTATGTGTATGTATGTATATATGTATGTATGTACATGTGTACCTATCTATTCATCTATCTAGTCCCAAACTTCGGGACCTATCTTTGCGTGGTAGATAGATAAATAGGTAGGTACACATGTACACACATACATACACATATTCACTTACATATAAAGCATGCATATATATGCTTGTATATATATTAGCACACATTTGCATAGAGGAATATATGTATCAACACACATGCAGAAACAAAACCATATTTGCTAAACGAAAGGGTTTAAATTGTTTGATGATCAATATCCGGATTCACGCCATTCTCCTGCCTCAACCTCCTGAGTAACTGGGACTACAGGCGCCCGCCACCACACCTGGCTAATTCTTTTTGTATTTTTTTTAGTAGAGACGGGGTTTCACCGTGTTTGCCAGAATGGTCTTGATCTCCTGACCTCGTGATCCACCCGCCTCTGCCTCCCAAAGTGCTGGGCTTACAGGCGTGAGCCACTGCGCCCAGCAGTATTTTCTCAAAATATCTCAGGTAAATGTTTGTGTAGACCCCTATCCCCTACCAAGCCAAGGAAACCTCAGGGATCAAAGAACAAGTGGTAATTGTTCTGATTGCATAGTAGAACAGGTAGGTTTTATCCCTTTCTATACTGAACACAGACCCTCACCCCATCCAGGCTAAGGCAATAGCAAACGTTTCTTCTATGATGCAGTGCAAAGCAAGACAGGGAAACACCTAACAAGGCACAGGCGCTATTCAAACAAGAGGATAATCTTCACTATGTAAAGATCTGATTGCCGTTAAGACCCCTTGCATCAAAGTCATGCCATAAGGTCACAGTGAGGTCTTGCCCCATTTTCCTTTCTCGTATCAAGATCTAAAGCATCCCTTTTCCGTGGAGTGGCAGATCTGGTGCAGACTAGGGAGGTGCCTAAAACAAGATGCCCGTTAAAAAGAGGCAGGACCTCACAGAAGAGAGAGGCCAGGGGAAAGGTTAAGACCCTGCAAAAAGATGCTCCCTGACAACCATAGGGTAGCTGCAACGGGGTTCTCTACAGTCATATGCTCAGACCACAGGTCTAGAAACAGAATTCAGGGAGAAGTAGAATAGAATAGGCAGACCTTTGCAAGTTGAAATTTGTTGCCTGAACTTGAAATAAAATCCTGATTAATCACTCTGCAAATTTTACTGGCAGCACCGTCTTATTGAGCAATATGAAACTCCTCCCTTCCATAATTAGGGAATCACATCAACAAGTTTATATTACACTTAGAATATCCCCGGCATTCTCTTGCACCATATTGGAATATCTAATAACTGGGGTATTTTGGGAGGTCCCAGCACCATAGGTGACTAACTAAAATGAAAGTTAAGAGATTCGAATCGTTGCAGGCATTTTAAACTACACCCATGACAAACCCAGGATGTAACACTCCTTCTAGGTGGGTTTAATGGTGTTGGCTTGGGTTTTATTGCATCTCATATATTTCATTCGAAATCATGTATGATCTGATGGAAAGAACTTTCCCTGCTTAAAATAATAGAAAGCATTCCTAAAGGGATGTGTTTTAGTCAAGGGAGAAAGGATTATGCCAAGGGATGTGAGTTAGTTCATGCAGCTTTGCACATCACTCTCATAGTCATGCTTGTGTCATATGGTTGTTTTATCTTTTTATTAGCACATTTAATACACTTGGATTCTATGGTTTAAAACTTTGAAATCTCAAATGTTTCCTTACAGGTACTGGAAAGGAATCCAAATTATATTTAGGAGAATATCACAAGAAGGATTTATCTCAAATTCACAGGTCAGTCAAGAAATTTATACACACACACTCATACATATATATACACATATGTACATATATATAACTTATATATACATATTTACTATATATGGTATATGATAGTTGAACCTTCACTCTTATGGACATAGCATAAGCTGTTGTCTAGATTACTAAGTCAGGAAAAAGACACCCATCAATATCCTGTACAGTATATACTCCCTGCCCATGGAAATAATTCAGTCCATTCTTGTTGAAGTAGAGAATCCAAGTCATAATGCAGTACCTAGATATGGAGTCTAGAATGGATCCCAAAAATTGCTTTGGGCAGCAAGTAGTTTTAGAACCCTTGTTGAGTACTGAAGACTTTTCTTGATGCCTCTTTTCCTTCTTCTCTGATGTGTGTTTTTTTTTTCCTTATCTTTATGTCACCAATCAAGCTTGCCTTCTCATTTTTCTCCCAGTACCCCCATCCATCCTAGATACACGATCTCATGAGATTAACCATTGACCAATTAAATTTAAACCACAACTTCCTTTTCTAAGCTTCAGGACTACACATCCGAATGCCTCTTTCATATTCCTGTCTGAATGCCCTACAGACTCTCATGTTAACTTTCTGGGGATCTTTCTACTCATGTCTGTCCTACTTCTCTCTTGGAATACAGTGCATCACCAAAAGTAAGTGAGATCTTGTCAAGGTTATTTTTCACACAGTTTGTTGAATGAAAACAATAAGTCAGATAACTGTGTTTTTTAAAGTCACACTCATCCCCTCGATATTCTGATGGCTCACCCCTCTTCCAAAGGAGAGTTTCCTGCCATGATGAAAATTGCTGTGTTTGGTTATCCTTGGCTTCGGGGTTGTCCTTCTCAATGTATCATCCACGTGCTGCCAAACACCTGTCAAAACAATCCAGATAACAAGTCTTCTTGATTCTTCTGCTTAAACCCTTCAATGGCTCATACTGGTTTAAAAGCTTTTTCGCTCGCGTCCAGCAAAATCCTCTTGAGAGCAAAGTACCTACTTCTTTCATGGCTTAACCACAGTAGTTCCCAAATTACGGAAGGACTATTTTATATTGCTTCTAACAGCAGGCTACATAGGAGAAGGAGACAGATTTTTTTTTTTTTTTTGAGATGGAGTCTCACTCTGTCGCCCAGGCTGGAGTGCAGTGGGGCAATCTCGGCTCACTGCAACCTCCGCCTCCTGGGTTTACGGCATTCTCCTGCCTCAGCCTCCCCAGTAGCTGGAACTACAGGCACGCACCACTACGCCCAGCTGAGTTTTCTATTTTTCGTAGAGATGGGGTTTCACTGTGTTAACCAGGATGGTCTCGATCTCCTGACGTCGTGATCCATCCGCCTCGGCCTCCCAAAGTGCTGGGATTACAAGTATGAGCCACCGCGGCCAGCCAGGAGACAGATTCTTTAAGCAAAATTTTCTTTCTTTTTCTCCAAACCAGTCACTCTTGGCTAGGTAAAAGATGCTTGAAACCAAGGAAACAGTAAATTGGTATGTCCTTATCTTTTTTCGTCTTTTTGTGGAGATCCAAGGCTGCAGGATGGAGAACATCCCAGGTCAGATCAGGGATAGAGACGGTGACGAAAGGACCCCATAGAAAAGGGAGGCCATCTTGAGGGTAGCATTAGGGAATGGAAAATTAGGGCCCGCCTTGGGACCTGAGCAGTGAATGAAGAAGCAAGAAATGATCTATGAGGTATTCCCAGCTCCCTCCCCAAAGCAAACTCTGTCCAGTCCACACCTGAAATAAAGACCCATTCTCTGAAGTCTTTGGTGCTCAACATGTGAGGGGTACACTCCTTTTCATTGAGGAGGGGAGGGGAACATGAGATGTACCTTTCTAACTTCTTAATGTCAAGCATACAGAAAAGGCATGGTGAATTTTTGAAAAGTCAAGCTTCCCAGCAAAGCTTTTCATATCATTGTCTTAATCTGCCTCTGAATACTCATTTTCTGCCACCGACTGCTTGACCCTTTATGAACTGTCAACAATGCCTGAACTTCACAGTTGAAACACCGCACCATGATCCGTGCTTTTGCTTGTGTGCCCCTTTGCATCAAATGTTCTGTGTTTCTCCACTCTGCCTTGAACTTCTAAACCCTCCTAATTTTTTTAAGACTCAGCTGATCTTCTACAGAAATATTTATCTCACGTTTTCTCTCAAGTTGAGTTTGGTGCTCTACGATATTCATGCTGCAATATATCATCATTGCAAGCAGATATATTTATCCCATTCACTAAGTTGCTAGTTGCTTGTATAACTGTATCCTATTAATCTTTCAGGTAGCTTCTTTAGCACCTAGTGGATATTCAGTAAATTTATTGAAGAAAGAAATACTGGTATATGCATATTTGAATTTTTTTCCTTAGAATAAATTAGAGTTTCTTTTCCTTATAAACTAAGGGTGATTCAGAGAGTATAATGACGGGGCATTTTTCCAGCACCCCTACAATCTAGTCATGATACAAATCCATTGAAGATCACGGCGATCTGGGCAAGGAGCTACTTCAAGTACTCTTCAAGTGACAGCAATCCTCTTCCTGAGGCCAGGTAGAGACCTGCCCCAGCAATCTGCCAAAAGCACAGCCAAAACTGAATTTTTGCCACAGCTACCTCATTTAGTTTCTGAAGAATGATTTACATCTTTCGATGTTCTAAGAATCAAGTATAAATGACATTATGAAATGCGTATCCAATGACTTCAAGGAAGCATTTATTCTCAAGCGTCTACAGGCAGCATCTTTGTTTTGACAACCCACAAATCTCAGCACAACTAAGTAATTTCTGTGAAAAATTAAACTTCTAGTTCCCAGTAATAGTGATTTTTATCTCAGTCTCCTTATAGGAGAAATATATCTTTGAATTTTCTTAAATTTAATCTTGACTTTTAAGGATTTTTTTATCATGAGCCCATTCCCAATTATTAAATGTCCACTTAATTATTTAAATCTATTACAAAATATGGATAACAATACATTAGATTGTGTTTATTGTAGCATCCTTTGATGAATATCACCTATGATATTAAAGTGACTTAATTCAATCCTGTTATAAATGGTCTACTGCCTATTATAAGGTGAAGGTTTTTCTGGATAAGATCTTGAGTCCATGATCTGAATAAAATATCTATATAATTCATCTTCACATAATCTGCAAATTTATGAAATAAGAAAGAGATACCTAACTTAAAACACTGAAAGAGAGAGAAAAGGGAAAATGCTTTGAGTGGAATTTTGTGGTGGTATTTGGGAAAAAGGAAAAACAAAGTGGATTATTCACTCTGCAAAAATTCTTAAATGCTAACTCTAAGGATTTTTCTGGAAGGCCTTGACAACATTATGATTTACGTGGAACCCATTTGATCATTCTAGCTCCCCTCTTGCTTCTTGTCAGACAGTTTCCCAGGAGCTGGAAATGTGGCAATAAATGAGACAGACAGGACCCTTACTCCCATGGAATTTGAATTCTAAGATGGTAGTTCAGAGAAATAAATGAAGAAAATATTTCTGAGAAGTGCCTTCAAGAAAATAAATACAGTGATATATAGAGTGTTGCTTGGAGCAGAAGGGAAGGACCACATATCAAATCACATCCTCAGGGAAGGCCAGGAAGGTGACTTCTGAGTTCAGATCTGAAAGATAAAAACCAATAAGATTTGCTTAAAAACAGTTGAATAATGAGAAACAGCAAATACAAACACACTGGAGAAGAAATAAACTTGGCAAGAATGTGGTCATGAGGGCTGAAACTTCATGAACCAGGAATACATAGGCAGGGACTGGAGCAAATAGGTATATATGAATTAAAATGGGAAACTGGATTCTGTGGCAAAGGCAAGAAATCACTGGTGATTTCTAAGCCATAGAATGACATGATCTTAATATTTTTGAAATATCTCTTTCTTACTAACAATGTTAAGGTCCAAACACAATTCCAAAACAATAATATTATTTTACTTCTGACAATTTTCTAATCAGTAGCATATCGAGTATTATTAGCAGTTTAAAGTGTGACTTAATTTCCAGAGCCTATCTCTGTATTTTATTTTTATTTTCAGTCATCATCATCATAACCATTAATGTCATCCATAATCTCAGGCATTCTTTCTGTGCTACGAAAAACATAATTCTAAATAATTAGAGTTTTATTATACTTTTATTCCCCCAAATATGGGCCTTAATATTTTAATTATCTCTATAAAACATATTCTGTCTTTCTTTTTTGACTGTCAATGAACATTTACTTTTTTATACAGCTGTAAACCTGTATTCAAGTAGATAAAATGCACTTAAAGTTTTATGAAATCCTTTAAAAATAATTGACCACTAAAAGTACAGAACTAATCTTTCAAATTTCCAAAGCTCATAAAAAGCAGTAAGTTAGAATCAGTGAAAAATAATTGATAGGGCAATAGGTTATATATAAATGTGCAAAAATATTATTAAACTTTTTTTGTTGAAAATGTTTATAAAATTCATAAGAAAAACATGTTCTTTCTCTACAATTGTATGTTTTCAATTTATATATATTTCAAACTTATTATAAGGAAGAGCTAGAAAGTGGCACAGGTAAGGTATAAAATAAAGGAAAATGAAGGAAAAGAAAATAAATACTCATGGGTCACAAACACTTATCTTAAAATCTCGGTCAACTAGATCACTATATCCAAACAGAAAATATCAGGAAGCATTAGAAAGTCGAAAAGAGAAATGTTTCAAGTTACTTTGCTTTGACTTGCAAGAAATTGTATTAGTCAGCATTCTCCAAGAAGGACTTATTGTAAAGAATTGGCTCACATGATTATGGAGGCTGAGAAGTCCCAAGCTCTGTACTTGGCAAACTGGAGACCCAGGAGGGCTACTGATGTAGTTTCAGTCCGAAGGTTGGAAGGCTTAAGATGCAAGAATAGCTGATGCTTCCATTCAAGTTCAAAGACAAGAAGAAACCAATCTCACAGCTCTAAGGCAGTCAGGCAGGAGAAATTTCCTTGTATTCAGGGAAGGGTCAGCCTCTTCGTTTCATTCAGGCCTTCAACTGATTGAACAAGACCTACCCAGTTTGGGAAGGACAATCTGCTTTGTTCAATCTATTGATTTAAATGTTAAACGTTACAAAACACCCTCACAGGAACACTCAGAATAATGTTTGACCAAATGACTGGGCACCTCATGGCCCAATCAAGTTGACACATGAAATTAATCATCATAAACAGTAAGTCAATCTTTCTAGCTCAGGCCAATAGTCACTTATTTATTCATTCTCCCATCGTTTGTTGATACCCTGAGAAGCATGAGGTCTATTTTACATGGTGGGGATTCAGTAAGATATAAGAAATTATCTCTGACTTCAATAGATTCATGGTCTTTGGGAAAAAGGAAAATACATACATAAAATGCAGTGAGACAGTTTCCAAACAGAATAGGTTAGAAAGAAACACTGAGGTCACAAGTCACAGAAGGGATGTTCAAAAGTTTTAACTCTAAAATGTAGAGAAAGGTAGTGAGATTACTTGCAAAGAGGAGATAAGCATTCCAGGGAGAGACAGCACACTAACAAAAGCAATGGAGACAATCAGGAAGGACAGAGTGGGAAATGCAAGTGGACTGGGAAGGAAGAAAAGCCTGAAAGATCAGGAGAAGCCCAGGGACAATGGAAGGTTATGTCATCAAAGGCTTTGTATGTCCTGCGCAATACATTGCTCCTTGATTGTTACCAGGATCCAGTATAAAATGTCTCCTAAGTAAAAGGGAACTCAACAGCTCACATTTTCCCAAAATGAATAAATGAATTTATTTCATTTTGGGAAAATTTTAGCCAGTCTTTACTTGAGTTTCAGCAAATTGTTTTTTGCAGTTACCAACTATTAATACTCATGCTGTCCTCTAATGACTTGTTCTGTCCAACAGTTAGTCTTCAAATGCACATCATTACTCTTTTACTCAGCACCCATTAATTAAGCATAAGTTAAGTCAGGTACCATGCTATGTGCTGATAGATTAGAGTGGACGGAACTGATGTAACCCCTTCCTCATGAAGTAGAACAGCTTCTAGAGGAGAAAGTAAATAGAGAATTACAAAAGAAAAATACATAGTTTTAAAATGTGATTACTGCAATGAATGTAAAGTACAGACTAGCTGGTTGCCAAAACTTAAGTCAAAATCTTGACCAGATGAAAGAATCTCAGAGAGACCCAAAGAAATTTGTTTTATCTCAGAGTTCCTGTATCACAATTGTTAAGGTCCAAATCAAACCCTAGGTTTCTTTAAAGTATGCATTAACCCATGGTCTCATCCAGGAATAGAGCTGTTATTCCTGTCGGAAAACAAGAAATAAATTTTAAGTTCCTTTTTGACTTCAGGGTTAGATTTATTTATTCATTACTTCCATTGATTATCACTGACAGACTTAACCACTCCCTTTTCAGTGGTGGTGTTATTTAGTTCACTTTGAAATTATACCCAGAGCTCATGCTGTCAACATCCAAGAAGCAAAATAGGGAATAAGAATAAGGTTTATCACAGTTTTCTGCCTCTAGGCAATTAAATTTTTATACTGCCTTCTTATAACTAAATAAGAGACATAAAACCCTGTAATTGAAATGAGATAAACTCATTTGCTTTTCCAAAGTTCAAACTGGTTTTCATCATGCCAACTCCATTCAGACGCTCCCAATATCGTCATCCTCAAGCAGAAAGCAAGAGATGTGCCCCTCCAGTCTTTGGTAATAGTTTTGATATTGAAAAAGTGAGCGAGAATAAAAGAAACTCAGAAGCTGGTTCATATCCACTAAACTTTGGCCCAATTCTCCAGGTTAACCTGGTATTTTACAGACCAAATAATTTATTGAGACTTTCTCTTATCAGCCTTTTACATATAACCAGCTCTTTCCACTGTGCTTCTCTCCTTGTCTTCCTGCTGTTGCTGGATCCCAGCCATTACTATTCACCACTCCACATTAATCACACACCTGCTTTAAACTGTCTGGGCCCTGGTCGACTATGCTTTGAAAACATCTGCCTTCACAGCATCCACGCTCACAGGTGATGGGACTAAGGCCCTTTACAACTCCTGGTGAGCTGGGATTCTCTGTACCATTAGCATAGTAAGAACATATGAAGGCTGAAAAGGAGACTAATGTTTGGGATGAATGTTTTTAACAGAGTAAAAGATTCTATACACTGAGCTGTAATAGATAAAACATCGAATACATGATTTTAGGCTCTAATTTTGCATTTAAATATCACCTATTTCAAGAACACCAAGACATTTAACTCTACTAGGGATTGAAGTTTTTAATTCTAAAAAAGTGAAAATTCAAATACAGCTGGCAGTTAAATTCAATTAATTTTAATAGACATTATTGAGCTCAGAGTGAACACACATTAATTCATTCATCCATTTAGCCATTCATGTATTATTTAATATATATGTATTTAGGATGAATTCTGAGTAAGACTACGAGCCCCAAATGTGTGGGAAAAGATTGGTTTTTATTTTCTCATCATATTGCACTTATATCACACAGAAGCCTATAAATGTAATTTTTGAGACTTTCAATGACAAAAAAATGTTATCTATTTCTAGAGTCAAGCAAACAACAGCATTATTGTAGTTCTATTATCTCATTGATTCATTTGTTCATTCAATAAGCATGTACTGAAATCCTAGTATCTATGCTGGATGAAGCTCAGTTGCTATAGAAAGAAATTATTATCTCAATAGATTTTTTGGATAAATACAAAAAATTAGCATGGCTTGCTCACAAGATGTTAAGTTCAGAAGGTGGGAGAGCAAAATAGATTTGTTACTTTACCAAGAAGTGGAAACTCTCCTTAGGCAATTGAGAATAATTAAAGACTTTAATAAAGAGGAATCTGGTCAAGTTAGCAAGATCTTTTGGAGGAAGTTTAGAGAAGGAGTTAGGAGAGGAGAGAGGACTGGAAGGGAGTTACTGCAGTGAACCCTGGGAGAGACAGTGGGATCTCAACCTGGCACTCAGGCTGTGGGATGAAGAGGAAGTAACACATTTGGAAGAAGTTGTTATAATTGTAGTAGTCCGGATTCTTCAGAAAACCAGAATCAATAGGAGATACATGTAGGAGATATATATACATACACACATACATATATCAATATATACATTTCCATTCATTTGTATCTATATATATATACACAGACATATATTACACACCTATAGGGATATTTATTATGAAAAATTGGCTTGCATTAGTGTGGAGGCTGAGAAGTCCCCCATCTGAGATCTGCATGCTGGAGAACCAGAAAAACTGGTGATGTAATTCAGTCTGAAGGCCTGAAAGTCATGGAATCAGTAATGTAAACCCCAGCCCTAAGACAGGAGGCTATGAGATGAGATGTCCCAACACAAATAGTGAGTCAGGAACAAAAGGGGCGCATCCCCCTTCCACATTCCAATCTATTCAGACACTCTATGAATTGGACAATGTCCACCCACATTGGGGAGGACACTCTATTTTGATAAGACCAGTAATTCAAATGCTGATCTCATCTGGAACACCCTCACAGACACACTAGAAACAATGTTTAATGTGAGCACCGTGTGGGCCACTCAAATTAATACATGCAATTAACCATCACAAACCCCAGTTATGTGGATTTAGGAATCACCATTATGTAGACAAATATAAATCTGTTAAGGATCAGAAGTGCTAGGCAGTAAAGCCTAATATTTCCATAGCGTTTACCATATGTCTAAATGCTGTACACAGATTAACTTTCAGAGAACAGACTCACAGATTAAATCCTTGCAGTGATCCTAGGAATAAGTTACAATTTATCTCTGATTTTACACGTGAAGAAACTAAGATGAGATGGGTTAAAGAAAGTTTCTCAAGCCTCTGAATAAGTGCTAGATTTAAAAGCCAGAAATACTCATATCCATGGATTTAACCACTACCCGAATGGTATTATCGTTACTGTCATTGCATCTTTATTATAGTAATTCTTGCTCATAGTAACATTAAATTGTACAGAAAAAAATAGGCTAAAGTATAACAGTGGTCTCTTTCTTTCTTTCCTTATCCATGCTCTATGAATCTCTTTTCATCTCGATTGTTTTTAGATCTTACAATGGTTCCCTCTGTAATTGTCAATGATATGCTTATTGACACTCTTTAATAAAGATGACACTGATTTTCCCCTCACTCTGAAAGACGAGTCAGCTTACATGCACTTCATCCCACATTCTCCATTCCTGGTCCCAAAGTCTGATAGTTGTGATCACTGCTCTTAGCTTTTAAATTGACCATTTAAGACACTAGTAATGTACATATTTATTGTTCCATAGCACTCTTTTGGGATCTGTTGACCCTTACCCACTTCTGATGATGAAGTTGTCATAACCCTCACCCCTACTTTCCTGATATTCCCACACTTTCCTTGCTCTTTCATCTCCTGTTATGCTAGTGAAATTTTTCCTAACTTTACACCTCCATGGGACCCTTCTGCCTGGGTCAATGTAACAGACTCTTTTTTTTTTTTTTTTTTTTTTTTTTTGAGACGGAGTCTCGCTCTGTCGCCCGGGCTGGAGTGCAGTGGCCGGATCTCAGCTCACTGCAAGCTCCGCCTCCCGGGTTCACGCCATTCTCCTGCCTCAGCCTCCCGGTAGCTGGGACTACAGGCGCCGCCACCTCGCCCGCTAGTTTTTTTTTTTTGTAGTTTTTAGTAGAGACTTTCACCGTGTTAGCCAGGATGGTCTCGATCTCCTGACCTCGTGATCCGCCCGTCTCGCCTCCCAAAGTGCTGATTACAGGCTGAGCCACCGCGCCCGCCGTAACAGACTCTTTGAGGCTTGTTAGACTCTAGGGTTTTTGATAGAAATACCATAAAAATCTTTTCTGTGTTTGACTTCCCGAAATTCCATAGAAATTCCAACACTCCCACCCTCATCCCCAACCCCACCACACTCAAGAATGTAAGCTCTGGAAGAAACTAGGAGGCACAAGTCCTTTTACCAAGGACGAATATCAGTGATTTATTGTATGCTATTTTTTCTGAACTCTCACCCTTTCCCCCCAGTTCAGAGCATTCTTAGCTGCTGGAAAGATTCATTCTCTATGATTCTTCCAAATCTCTCATTTAGAATTGTCCTTCAATAATTAGCATATTTTATGTAATTTTGCTTTTCTTTTTTTAACCACCCTACCCTGTGTGTAGAAGATCCTTTAGACCAAACTTCTCCAGAAAATTGATTCTTTCAATAACTTCCTGGGGATCAACATACCACACTCCAAAAATGCCTGAATCTTAATTCCAACTTGAGTTGGAAAATAGTTCTACAGAATAGCCTTAATTAATAAATGAGTTTTATCAAACATTAAACCCATGCTTTCCTAAAGCAAAGCTGGAAAGCGAAACTGGCCAAACAAAAATATTTTTGAAATTGAACCTGACCCTAACTGATAAATCTTTCTGGTTTAGTTCCTCAAATAGAATTGTTTCTAAATTTGACCTCATCTCAAGGTGTTTGGAGACAAAAACAGCTAAAGATACCCATGCCTATTAATTCTAACCTCAGGTCTCCCATATATTGTGGGCATCTGAAGGCCAGTCCTGTTTATGCCATGTCTTTCATCTCAGCCCTTCAGGGATCTGCTGGAGAAAATGGGCTTTTAAGAGGATGGCTGAGGAAGCAGAGTTTCTGCCACTTGGGAGTCTGAATTCCCACGTGCTGCTAACTCTGATGAACTGGCAGCTTTTAAAGGCTGTTCAAATTCATGCTCAGTCCTCGGGTGGCCTACAAATATCAGACATTTTTTTCTGAATTTTTTTTCTGGTTTTCTCCTTTTTGCTGTCTTCTCTCATTGGAAGACCATTTAAATGGGTTAAGTCGGAGCTGTGGTTATTTTAAGTAGATGCTCTAACAATTCTCATTAAAGTTTTAAGGATCTTCTAGAAATAAGGAAGTAGTTATTAGCAGGTATTTCATGAATTTTTGAAATGAGGAGAAAGATAAATCATCAAAATGTCCCAGTTTTGTGCTTCAAAATATCATAAACCTATTTTATTATTGCTACATGCTGCCATACAATGCTTTTTTTGGTAACAAATTCTTAGGGAATCCTGAGGGCTTTTGAAATATTATGGAATAAATTCTTACAACCTGAAACCATGGAGGTCTAAATATGGGAAGAGTGCTGGCTACATAATCTTGCAAAATCCTCTAACCCTCTAATGCTTTGACTGATGAATCTGGTATTACTTTGCTTCAAGCTTCAGAGGTCCATTGACTACAAATCAGGCTTAATAAATATAATTCTACTTGAAAATATTAAGTACCATAAAATTATTGCCTTGATGATTTTTAACTAAGTGCATTGATAAGAATTTCGGACAGTCTTTCTGAGCAGTGATCATTCAACAAAACTTTTTTTCTGGATAGAATATATCACTGCCAATTTCCTTAGAATTATACTTTCAGAGGTTTTCCTATTCATCTATAATCCAAGATGAAAAGTTAACTAGGTAATGAACAAAGTTTCTTAATATGACTTACAAGATAAAAGCTTACGAAGAAAAATTCATGAAGGCAATTTATTCTCCGAAAATTCAAATAAATGGGAGTTGAACAATGAGAACACATGGACATAGGGAGGGGAACATCACATACCATGGCCTGTCAAGGGGTGGGGGGCAAGGGGAGGGATAACATTAGGAGAAATACCAAATGTAGGTGACTGGTTGATGGGTGCAGCAAACCACCATGGCACGTGTATACCTATGTAACAAAACTGCACGTTCTGCACGTGTACCCTGAAACTTAAAGCATAATTAAAAAAAAAAAAAAGAAAATTCAAATAAAGTTTACTAAGTAAGTGGGCAAATCTATTTTGATAAACATGGATTACATAATTGGGCAACATGTAAGTAAGAATACATTGGCTTAACTGAAAATTTAAGGAATCAATTAGCTTCTTTAGTGCTTAATGCCACCAAGGGGAATTTCATAAAATGTTCTTGAAGCTTTTATACAATTTATTTAAGAATCAGTTTATTTATTGCACAGAGAGCAAGATATGTAAAACTGAGCACAGATTTATCATGACATTAAAATATAGATCCTGATAGACTTACATATGATAAAATGGTGAGAGGATAAGCATGGTGGCTTATACATTTTCACAATCGAGTTTTTACAAAGTTAATATCTGGCTAAACTAGCAGTTGCAGAAGCAAGTTCATTGTACTATCAGGCTTCTGTGATGGTTAATTTTATGTCAACTTGACTAGGCCATGAGGTAGCCAGATATTTGGTCAAGCATGATCCTGGGTGTCTCTGTGAGGGTTTTAAAAAATTATTTATTTAACATTTAAATCAATGGACTAAGTAAAGCAGGTTGCCCTCTCTAAGGTGGGTGGGGCACATTCAATCAGTTGAAGGCCTGAATACAACCAAAAGGCTGACCCTTCCCTGAATGGGAGGGAACTCCTCCTGCCTGACTGCCTTCAAGCTGAGACATTGTTTTCTTCCTGCCTTCAGACTTGAATGGAAACATCAGCTCTTCCTGGGTCTCACCCTGCCAATCTTTGGACTAAAACGACATCATCAGTCCTCCTGGGTCTCCGGCTTGCCAATCCCCTGCAGGTCTGGGAACCTGGGACTTGTCTGCCTCCATAATCACCTGAGCCAATTCTTATAATAAATCTATTCATATCATATAAATATATGTGTGTGTGTGTCTGATATATATGCGTATACACATCTATATAGATATACACATATATACACATCTTTATAGATATCTGTATACAAATATATACACATATATAGATATATACATACATAAATAGATATGTAGATATCTAGATATGTTAGATATATACATATATTAATATCTATATGATATCATATATATGAATTAGCTTAGGACAATCAATAACCCTGTGTGTATATGTTAGGGGAGTGTTTTGCAGGGGGATGGTAGGGATGGTGTTTGTGTGTGTGTGTGTGTGTGTGTGTGTGTGTGTAAGTAGAAAGTGATGGCTGTGATGACTATTGAGAAAAAGGATCAGGATTTTTTTTCCTAAATAACTCTTTTGTTTTAAGAAATGGAGAGCCACAGGGAAGAGACCAAGGGCTAAAATATCCTAGTAAAATATATTTTGGTCTGATAAAAGTTAATGACTCCTTTATTTGGGAACAGCTAATATTATAGAATGCATCTTCACCAATCCACACAAATGTTACTTGGAACATAAACAATATGGAGAGTAAATCCACACAAATATTTTTTGGGAAATACAAGATATAGATAATAAATCTACGCAAATATGTTGTGGGACTTACAAGATGCAGATAGTAACTTTATTTTTCCAGTTCACCTCTTGACAATTATTTTTTTCCATCTAAAGAAATGGGAAAAGAAGGTCCAAGAAACTTTGGTGACTTTCTTAAATTAGTTTTTAAATCAAGCAAGCAATATTGATGCATTCCTACAATTATATTTTGAGAAGCATATTACAGTATATAAAGTAAAAAAGTATCTCATCATTACTCCCAACCAATGTTGTGCCACAATCTTCTTGTTAATGGTTGGTCTTACAATTTCAAAACTTTGTCAGTTCATTTACATGAATGTATATGTACATATACAAATATATATGTTTTCAAGATAGCAATGGAATTTAAATACACTGTAGAACTACATTGGAACTTTTAAATTAAGATATGAACATATTTGTCTAACTCATTCTTTTTAGGTATAATATATTTTTATTCCATGAAGTGGTAGTTCCTTAATTTCTTGTACTTCTAAGAAACACACAGTAGATTTAATTTGCAGTGGCCTTGAGGTTCGGTATTTCCCTGTGAATGATATGTGAGTGGGAGAGACATGTTATCATTTTTAAGTGGAAGCTTTAAGAGCTGTCTGCAAGGCACCACACCCTCTCTTCTGCTAGGAATATGGTATAAAACTCCAGACTGGTGACAGCACTGTCTGCCTGGCCCCTGGATGAGAACACAAGGCAGAGCCCCAGCTGACCTGAGAGGACCCTGTGTGAGCAAGAAATCACCTTTTGTGTTAAGCCACTAAGATTTTGGAGTTGTCTATTATTGTGACATACTCAAACACTTCTCACCTCATACCCAGTACTGAGATACAATCCGTATTGTGGGCTAGTTTAATCATTTTCCTAATAGAATTATTATTATTGCTTCCAATTGTTCATGAATACAAAATAATGGCAATACACACATTTATATTTATACTGTACAATTTTATACCCACAGGCAGATTTTTGTGTAGGCAATTTTGACAAATATTGCTGAACTGTCCTCTAAAAAGGTTGTAGTGGCCGCACGTGGTTGTTCACACCTGCAGTCCCAGCACTTTGGGAGGCTGAGGCCAGTGGATCACTTGAGGTCAGGAGTTGGAGATTAGCCTGACCAACATCGTGAAATCCCATCTCTACTAAAAATACAAAAATCAGCCAGGCATCATGGCAGGTGCCTGTAATCCCAGCTACTCAGAAGGCTGAGACAGGAGAATCAAATTGCTTGATTCCTGGAGGTGGAGGTTGCCGTGAGCTGAGATCATGCCACTGTACTCCAACCTAGTCAACAGAGTGAGACTCCATCTTAAAAAAAACATAAAAATAAAAATAAAAATAAAAAATAGAAAGATTGTAGCAATTTATTCTATTAGAAATGGTCCATACATAAGCAATATAGAGAGACCGTGTCTCTACCCAAAATTTAAAACAAAAAATTTAGTCAGGTGTAGTGGCCCACACCTGTGGTCCCAACTACTTAGGAGGCTGAGATGGGAGGATCGTTTGAACCCAAGAGGCTGAGGCTTCAGTGAACCATGATCATGTCACTGCACTCCAGCCTGGGTCACAGAGTGACACTCTGTCTCTAAAAAACAAGAAAGAAAGAAAGAAATGGTCATGAGAATACACATTAACTCATAGTGTAGCCAATATTAGATATGACCTATCAATCATGTTAATTTGTGTAGGATCTGATAATCTAGAACTATCTACCAGTGTTGTTTAGTTTGCATTTTCTGATTATTGATTTGACTATATTTTGTGTATTAGATTTTGTGTCTACTCTGAATTGCATGTTTCTATTATTTTGCTTTTCCATATGGCTATTTAGGGGCTCTTATGTGTTACACATTTTTACTTTGGGTATGTTGTAAATTTTGCTATTTTTTTTTTCTGGTCTAACTTTTGCCTTTTGATTTGATTTGTGTGTATGTCATTGCACATAGTTTTTACTTTCGTAGAGTAAATCTATCAGTTTCTTGATAGATATGGAATCTGAAATTTGTTGCATAGAACTCTTGGCCGGGCGCGGTGGCTCAAGCCTGTAATCCCAGCACTTTGGGAGGCCGAGACGGGCGAATCACGAGGTCAGGAGATCGAGACCATCCTGGCTAATACGGTGAAACCCCGTCTCTACTAAAAATACAAAAACTAGCCGGGCGAGGTGGCGGGCGCCTGTAGTCCCAGCTACTCGGGAGGCTGAGGCAGGAGAATGGCGGAAACCCGGGAGGCGGAGCTTGCAGTGAGCTGAGATCCGGCCACTGCACTCCAGTCCGGGCGACAGAGCAGACTCCGCCTCAAAAAAAAAAAAAAAAAAAAAAAAAAAAAAAAAAAAAAAAAAGAACTCTTTCCCCACTCTGCAAAACATTATGAAATGTATTATATTCTATTATAACTTAAATTATTTATAAAATGCCATTATGGTTTTGAGGGGTATTTTATGTTTTATTTCTCAATGTAACTGGAATTTATTTTAACAAAATAGAGACCAAAATGAATTTTTCGTTCGACTGAATAAGCAATTATGCCCACTATTTGTCGAATAATCTTTTTTTCCTGCTGACTTGAATGCCACATGCATTCTATATTTATTCCATATATATACATATATATGCACACATACACACATATAGATATAGATATAATATACTTTGCTCTCTCTGACCTCTATTGTGTTATTTTTACCTCCCCTAGTCTATTTTTTGTGTCAATATGACACAATTTTAATTATTGGACTTTCATAGAGTGTTTTAAAACCTATCAGGCCAATTTCTCTCCATTTGTTCATTTTCAAAATTGTATTGCCTATTCTCACATATTTTTAAATCTAGATGAATGTTAGAGCCAACTCATCAAGTTTGATACAGAATCTTGTTGGATGTGAAATTTTAGATTAATGTGTGTGGTGGAGTCAAGGTGGTGCCACTCAGGTCCCCATCAAGAGGACTTCAGCCCAGCTACAGAGAGTGAGGGCAGATGTTGGCTCCAGCTATCCACTCCTCAAGGCTATTTCCACAGCTGTTGCTGGAGCTGAGAGGCATAAAAAACAGACCATTTGGGCCCAATACAGGACCTTTCAGAGCTCCAGAGCTCCCTTCAGGGCCTCTTGCCAGGTTGGCCAAGACTTTGTGGGGCCTCCATCACTGTTCAGCTTCATCCTTGGCCCAGTCCTCTTCTTCACCCTTCCCTTCACATTTGCTGATCACAGACAAAGACCTTGCATCCCAAATTCTGTCTCTGCTTCTGGAGGGGCTGAATCTGTGGAAATTTGGAAAGCACTGATACATTTACATTATTGGCACTCAGTGGCTGATGTGTGGATATCGTTCTTGAGAATAGTTCATCCTTATCCTCATAAAACCCTTCATCCTTAATCCTCATAAAACCAAGTCCCATGAAGCGAGTCTGTAATCACTGTTTATTAACTCCCAGAATGCACACCACCATGACGGAAAACCAGCACAGTACGGGAAACAGAGTTCAAACAGATGTCGAGCTGGTAATATCACTGAATGAAGTGGATCTTAGGAAGACAGTGGGGCGGGGGAGGAGAGTAGAGCAAATGGGAGAGGATCTGCTTTGGGTACAGATGGGATACTCAGTTTCAGCCTTTCCCTGCCATGTGGACACTTGGGCCCAGGGAGGTTCCTCCCCCAGTTTTATTTTTTCCAAGGGAATACTATATATCAATGTATTACATACTATTTCTGGCTGCCTGATCTAGAATATGCACAAACATATTTCCAACCATTTTTTTTCCTAGAAGGAATAAGGTTTCTGAGAGAAAAAAATTGCTGTATTGAATATGTATTAAACCTTAATTTATCCTTAACAACTTGCCTGTTTTCAAAGTCGTGAGGTATGAGATGACAATATATTACCAAGGCCAAATGTCTGCTGCTAGGTTCATCAACTTTCAAATAGAAGCAGATCAAAATGCATGCCCTCCGTGAGACATGGAAGCCATTTGAGCCAGGTTTTTGTCTCAAACCAAAAATGATATGATTCCTTCTTCCCTAGGGAAGAATAGAGAAGGCAAATGAGAGAGAATCCCAAAAGTTATTGGATGCCCCTTGCACAGAGAGAAACATTACACTGGAAAATAAGCTTTATGCATTGTATTAATGCAATTATACTATTTGATATTTTAGAAAATAATTATATGCTTAAACCCAGACGGTATCAGAACAGCTAACTTTCACATTCTGTATTTAAGTATCATAAGTAGTAAAATAGTTACATTATTTGATTTTATAAGAAAGAACAATAATTGTATAGTTCTTGGTGTCATCATGGAGTCTTTTCTCCAGAAGAATACAAGCTCTACTCTAATTTATCATTTATTCATTCATACATTTTTATCTACTATAATCATTTATAATGTAAAATGACAGAAAATAATGTTGTTTCTTATAGAAAAATGGAAACAATACATATTTAGCTCTTTTATCATATTACTGCCTTCTACGGACCAAGCCAGTTATATTTGTTAGGGCGGGGGTTGAATGGTAGCTATGAACTGAATATTTGTGTCCCTCCAAAATGTATGTCTTGAGACCCTAGTTCCCAATGAAATGGAAAATTTGGTAATAGGGCATTTGGGAGAAAACTAGATCATGAGGGTGGGGCCTTCATGATAGGACCAGTGCCCTTATTAGAATAAACACTAGAGAGCTGGCTTCTTCTCTCTTCCTCTCTACCTTCTGAGGGTGTAAACAGAAAGAGGACCCTCACCAGGAGCTGAATCAGCAGGCAGCTTTGATCTTGGACTTTCCAGCCTCTAGAATGGTGAGGAATAGATTTCTGGTATTTAAGCCACCCAGTCTATGTTATCTTGTGGCAGCCTGGACTGACTGAGACAATGGTACAACAAATAGATTCACACATGTAACAAGTCATTATATTAGATTATTTTCCCTTTCTGTAAAAGTCCAGGTTAGTTCCAAGTGAAATAAATGTGCACAGATGGGGAAGAGGTAACTCAGTTTTATATACTGATGCAGAAACTAGTGAAAGGACACTATGCTGCCTAAGTTGACTAGGGTGGGAGCTGAGGGAGCCCACCCTAGTCAGTCTGGAGAGGTCGAAGTCACCAGAGCCCGTCTAAGTGGTTTCAATAGACTGGGCTGGCATGGATGCTCATCTTCTCTGTTAACATTTTAAATTCGGTCAAGGGCCACATCCAAGTGTGTTTCTGGAAATGCAATTCAGTGGTAAACACAGAGAGAAGAGAAAAAATGGATTTTAAAAAAGGATTAGTCTCTTATCTCTTTCAGGTCTAAACTACTGTTAAACAGCCAATATAATAACCGTCTAGCAGATCAGTCCTGCAGTCTGCTCGTCCTAACCAGCCCCACACTGAGGGCTGAGGGACACTATGGAACAGCATCCTTGTACAAACAACATTCTTAGGAAGACAGGAAAATACTTTATTTAACCATTGCCATCTCCATCTTTGTTGTGCTCATTCTCATCAAGTCTTATACCTTTTCTGGATAGCAGATGACCTTGTATCTTTCTGTTTGGGGATAATTAAGAACATAGGACAGAAATTCACCTAATATTCTGCCTCATTCTCAACAAAATTCTTCATATCTTTACCCTTTGCTCTTTCTTTCCAACTTCAGATGCTATAAAGCCATTTGTCCACCTCAAGACCAACTCTTTTACCTGTGTTCAGTTTTATAAAGTATCAAATGCATTAAATTTAATTTTATTTAATATTAACAAAAATCTTGAAAGTGAAGGGAATAAAATTGGAGAACTTGCCGAATTTCAAATGTCTTTTATTTAAAAGCAACAGATTAAGAATACCCCAATAAAGTGTATACAGGATGTATTAAGACATCTAAGAAGTAAGTAGGACCAAAATCAACCGATACTTATTTTGGCTCAAAAAGTTTATCACAAGTTTCAGTGCTTTGCTGCCATCAATAGTAAAGTAACTACGAGATTTATAAAATGCATATTTATATGATGGGGATAGTAGAAATAGTTTATAAAACTGTTTATAAAAAATGAAAAACATAATGATAATAGCAAAGAAAAATAAAAGTATATCATCAGAATTCAACTAGGAGAAAAAAACTACACAGTAATTGGAATGGGAAAAGTTTGAAGTAAAGAACTATTAACTCTAAACAAGAAAATCTAAACAGCAGTAAAGAGAATCCTAAACATTTCCCTAGGGTAGGGGGAGATTGCTGAAAAGAGAAATACATATAGGGAAGGTGAGAGTCCCTTCCTCAAGGCTGGGATCCAACCTCAGGAGACAAATGTGGTTGTGACCCACTGGATGGCAGAGATGTTTTCTAGGTTCTCTGGGACACATCTGGCTCATAGTCCCTGGAAAAGCAAAAAAAAAAAAAAAAAATCCCTTTCAGGTTCCATTGAAATAAGATGGAGGTGCACACTACAAATGACTCACAAACATTCTGCTGACAGCTGCACAATAAGAGTAAGAAGTAGGTGGTAAAAAGAACCAGGAAGAGAGGACCTTCCTCCTGCAGTGTCTCTCCATCACCCTCTGCTTACAAAGCTTAACATCATACCAGCTATATAGAAAAACTATGTAAAGGGCCCAGCTAGATTTTTATATAGCAGGCAATGAAGGGTAACTTTTGGAGCTGAGAAGGTGTACATTGATCATTTTAAGCTATATGTAACTCTCTTTCTTACCTAGTCATTTCTATGTGAACATATGTGCTTAACTTTCCAAATAGATTAATTTCATCAATTCTCATAAATATTGCAGCAATCATATGGTAAAGGAAATGAGCATATTCAGGAAATGAGACTACTTTAGTAATGTATATAAGATGCTTAATATAGCATTTGGGCCTACGGGTTTCCTAGATATCCAAATCATATTTCCCTGAAATGGTTGGTAAAATGGCCCTACTCTTTTAACTACACATTGTCTCTTGTTTGTTTTCTTTTGTTTGAAGGGATGAGGGAAGGGCAGGCAGCTGAAGTACCCCATATTTCATGAATTTTATTTTTTCTGATTTATTTTTCCTTTTGCAGTTTGTTTTAGTTTATGGAAATTGTATCCCTCTAGATATCTATTAATATCTATGAGAATGAGAAGCAACTCCAAATTTTGTGAGGACTGAAGCTTATATAAATGGAAGAGGGATGTTTTTTTTTTTTTTTTTTTTTTTTGAGACGGAGTCTCGCTCTGTCGCCCAGGCTGGAGTGCAGTGGCCGGATCTCAGCTCACTGCAAGCTCCGCCTCCCGAGTTTACGCCATTCTTTCGCCTCAGCCTCCCGAGTAGCTGGGACTACAGGCGCCCGCCATCTCGCCCGGCTAATTTTTTGTATTTTTTTTTTTTTAGTAGAGACGGGGTTTCACCGTGTTAGCCAGGATGGTCTCGATCTCCTGACCTCGTGATCCGCCCGTCTCGGCCTCCCAAAGTGCTGGGATTACAGGCTTGAGCCACCGCGCCCGGCCGAAGAGGGATGTTTTTAACAAAAAAAAAAAAAACTGTAAAATTATGAATTCTGTGAGCCATATGAAAATACCCTGCTAAAGTAAATGTATATCCAATTCAAGTTCTTCTTAGACAAATCCCCAAAATTCCCATAGCCATTCCAGCACTCCCAAAGCAAGGAGAAGTAGGATGGAAAGTAATTTAGAGTAGAAAAAGGTATTACTCTCAACTGACTGCAGTCAAAATAGCCTACTTTTACAAATTTTACCAAATTGTATGACCACACACAAACACATTAGTAGGGTCTCTTACCTCATCTTAGAGTAGCTTTAACATGTGTGTGACCACTAAATTTAAGCTTCATTAGTTTCACATTCAATCCACCTCTGGCAATCAATATAACTATAATTTATTAACGATCTTTTCTGTTCTTTACTTACCTATTTTATTTAATTTCCTTTTATTCGTAACGTTAGTTTTCATCAAATGTTTGGTGATTCTTGGTCTTCTGCCCATACTTATTAATAAATATGTCAATCAGTTAAGGAAGGGGTAATGAATATCCTCTTTAGTAGATCCATAAACTCTTAAACTTCACCTATGACTTTGGTTTTTATAGATAAGTAAAATGTTTTCCACAGTGCCTGCATATAAACTCCACAGTGCCTACATAATCTGGCCCTTGTCTCTCTCCCTGACCTCACCTTTATGATATTTGTGACCTGTATGGTTCCCCAACACATCAAGTGCCTTTTATCTCAGAAAATTTAAATTCCCCAAATATGTAAAATATTACCTCAAGTATTTGCCTAGTTGACTATTCATCGTTTATATCCCATCTCACCTTCTTAGATTTAGTGAATGAGGCATTGATAAAGCAGAAAGAAAAAACTGTGAGAAGTCATCAGAAAATAAGGTGGCCAATCAATTTTTGGCCTTACTATTTCTTGAACTAATTTTTCTTCATTTTTATGCATTGACTTGTCTTACTTTCCTTTCCAAACCACTCTGATGAAGTTCTTCAGTGGTATAATTTTTAAAATTCTATATATTTATTTGAAAAGAGTCTACACATTCAAATAAAAATGATGTAAACTTCTTTAAAAGATTCCACCCAACAATATTTGAGATGAATTATGTTTTCCAGAACTAGATAATCTTAATCTTATTTTTTAGCTTCGTAACATCCCTACCTTTGTGTCCTTCCCTGGCAAACTTCATACCCTCATGTTGAAGTTTGTATTGCAGGCCACCTTCTCCTCATCCTCCAGTTTTTCAATCTCTACTTTGCTTATTGCCTGTCGCAATATTTGATGACAGAAACTTGCCTCTCTTACATACAATCATTTGAATTTGTGATCTTTGAAGCATGATCCT
The DNA here is from genome assembly GCF_009764315.1 of Trachypithecus francoisi. Classification (NCBI taxonomy): domain Eukaryota; kingdom Metazoa; phylum Chordata; class Mammalia; order Primates; family Cercopithecidae; genus Trachypithecus; species Trachypithecus francoisi. The sequence continues at coordinate 15,205,495 of NW_022681458.1, forward strand.
GGAGTCTGGGAGGAGGCAGGGGTTTCTAGGGACTTATATGTAAGATATAGGGTTGATAGGTTTCAGTAAACAAGAGTGGGATGGTTTGGAACTTGAACAATGTAATTGGCATTTGAAGGCTATGAGAAGTTAAGAAAATTTTAGTCTCAAAAAAAAAAAAAAAAAAAAGGCCGGGCGCGGTGGCTCAAGCCTGTAATCCCAGCACTTTGGGAGGCCGAGACGGGCGGATCACAAGGTCAGGAGATCGAGACCATCCTGGCTAACACGGTGAAACCCCGTCTCTACTAAAAACTACAAAAAACTAGCCGGGCGAGGTGGCGGCGCCTGTAGTCCCAGCTACCCGGGAGGCTGAGACAGGAGAATGGCGTGAACCCGGGAGGCGGAGCTTGCAGTGAGCTGAGATCCGGCCACAGCACTTCAGCCTGGGTGACAGAGCGAGACTCCGTCTCAAAAAAAAAAAAAAAGAAAAGAAAATTTTAGAGTAGAACAAACATGTGGAACAAACATGTGAATTCTAGTCTCAGAAAAAGTCTAGAGGATCCTCAGGCAAGCAGACGATTCTGAGAGAATTAAACTCATGGCTATCTAATGATCTCCAAAGTTATTTCAGGCCTCTGTATCATTTTCTTCATAGTCTTCTTATTGTGAAGGAAAAGCATATGTTTACCAACAAAACAGTAAGTCTATATGTGTAATCGCTGACAAACAGGTGTCAAACCCCAAGGGAATGAGGAGGATGGGCAAAATAATGCCTCTGCTAGCAGTGTATAATCTTCTAGTCTCAGAGCAGGCTCCTTGCAGCTGTTTGAATACTTATGAGTTTTGCCACATCTGAGTAGCACTTGAACATCATACCTTGTAGTCCTTAAGGTGAAGGTTGGGTTAAGTTGATGCTACCAACTTCAACATTGATATAAATAATTATATCCATTATATAATCTCAAAGATAAGTGGGGTTGCCATCTTTTATTCATGACCATAGCCTGATCACTGGTCACCATGGCTGGTATTATAACAAGCATTCAAGAGATACTTATTCAGTGAATGAAATAAAGTAGTTTAATATGTTAGCTTTATATTCAAGTAAAAATTTCTTAACTATTGGCCGGGCGCGGTGGCTCAAGCCTGTAATCCCAGCACTTTGGGAGGCCGAGACGGGCGGATCACGAGGTCAGGAGATCGAGACCATCCTGGCTAACATGGTGAAACCCCATCTCTACTAAAATATACAAAAAACTAGCCGGGTGAGGTGGTGGGCGCCTGTAGTCCCAGCTACTCAGGAGGCTGAGGCAGGAGAATGGCGTGAACCCGGAGGTGGAGCTTGCAGTGAGCTGAGATCCGGCCACTGCACTCCAGCCTGGGCAACAGAGCGAGACTCCGTCTCAAAAAAAAAAAAAAAAAAAAAAATTTCTTAACTATTAAAATTTAAAAAGTGTGAATTTTTTTATATTGAAGTGTTATGAGTAACACCTTTCAAGGACCCTTGTGAGAAAATATTGTTAGAGTATTGAGGTACAAGTGCCCAGTGGGATGGGACATTTTAACTTACTACCGAGTCTCACTCTCTCTCTTTTTTCCCTTTCCTTAATAAATGTGATATCATATGGTATATTCACAAAGAAAGACAAAATTTTAGGTTAATGCATTCTTTAAAACAAAATACCTCCAGAAGGCAACAATAGTTACCCTAAGGAAAATCAACAAGCAGAATCAATTTAAAAGACAACTTACTATTTGACCCTAGCAAACTGATTTGTTCTTCATTGAAACCAGCTAGAAGATCGATAAGAAATTATTAATGACAAAGACTTTAGCAAGCATAACCTCCCCTACACTAATCTGCACTACCTATGAAGTTCATTGTGTTGTAGAGAAAAATACTGCTTTTTTAGTGATGAGTACATACCTAAGTTAGATGGGTCACTTCCATTCAGGCTACATGGAACTGCATAGTGATTAAAATGTCTTTGAGTATCTGTATATGATGAATAGCAAACTAATAAAAATTAATTTAAATAAGAGTCTATGTTGCATTGGTTGTATTTTCAATTCGGATAAGCCTGGTTTGAATTTCCACAATCAATTACTATTGTGCATTACCTTGGGAAAGTTTTCTAAACCTCAGCATCTTTACCCAGAGAAAGAACATATTCATAGGGTTGAGTTAAGAATTAAATAAGATGTCTTAAAAACTTAGGTCAGTGTTTTGCATAAAGTAAGAAATAAATTGTAGTGGTCATTACTATTGTTATTTTTAGTCTTCTTTTATAATGAATTATAAACCCATAAGTAGTGATACTTAGGGTATCATTGTATGCATTTTGTGAACTAAAATTATTCCTGATTGATTTTATCTCATGCTCCGACTGTGTTTCATTCTTGTTAAAATTCTCACACATTTCTAATGTGTGTCACCTTGCTATATTTGCACATTAATTACTATTGCTTTATATGGATAAAAAGCAGGGTTTAAATAAATACATAGATACAAAACTCCCTAAATAATACTCACATGTATGACATGTGTGTATAACAATTCTGGCATATAAAGTGTCCTAGGGTCTCACCCAATATTTGTTTCATGTAATGAGAGAGAAGAGCAGAAAATATAATCTCAAAAGAATATATAAATCAATTAGAATCAAAGCTTTACAAGTATACTGAGTTTGGCCTGTTATGTCCAGAACAGTGCTTGGCATACAGGTGGACTTCAGTTAGTATTTGTTGAATAAACACATACATGAAATAAATGAACATTTCTAATAGTTTTATGTGCAGAGCAATTGGCCAGGCACTTTGTAGAATATAAGATTTATAGCAAATAAATGTAACTTCTCTTTCTGGAACTCACCATGTAAGTAGAGAGGATAAATTCCCAAAGAAATAACTATTATAAGACAGATGGCATTGTAATGAAGACCCAAGCACAACACTGTGTATCAACGTAGTGGGGGTGTTTGAGGAGTGTACATTAATTCCAACTGGGGAAAAACATGACACAATCCTAATACTGTTATCAACAATTCAGAGCACTTGACACTAATTTCTAAGCAATATTTAGAATAATTTAAATATAAGCCTGCTGTCATGAAAAATATTGGCCTCCTAAAATGAGCGATGGGTACCAATCACAAGGAGCTGATATAACCAAAAGCTGGCATTTTTTTTTCACACCACTCTTTACCCTGAAGTACCTGAAAGTCATTTTGATGAGGAGGGTTACGAAGTGGTACATTCTTGTGTTTGGTCCAGTGGATGAAATGTTATTTCTGGGGGAAATGATGCAATTTCCAATGTATGGGACAGAGTTGATTCTCTAATATAGCTTTCTCAGTACCAGCGTCATATCCTAATCCCCTAGCGGGTTCTGGGAAAGAAAGAAGAAAAGAGAAAAAGGTGGAGGAGAAAAAGAAGAAAAAGTTGTCTAGCCCTAACTCCAGACTAATAAAATCATAATCTCTGACAGAGGGGCCCAGGCATCGGCATTAAATAAAAATCTCACAAGAATGTAATGTGTTGCCATGATTGAAAGCAACATTGGTCTAAGACAATGCATCTCAAACTTTGCTGGGCATAAGAATCACCTATATGGCTGGCTGAAACACGATCCATGAGCCTCAGCCCTAAAGATCTATCGGGGATAAAGGTAAAGTTTTCCATTCTAACAAGTCCCAGGATAATGCTGTGCTGTTGGTCTCTGAAGTAGGCTTTGAGTGGTAGTGCTTTAGGCAGTGGCTACAAAAGGCTCCCTACGTATAGGCAGAGAAGTGAGTTGCCAAGGAGTTGCTGCTCAAAGGGTAATCTATGGACAGGCAGCATCAGCATCTCCTGAGATCTTGCTAGAGATTCCTACTCTCAAACTTTTCTAAATCAGAACCTGTATGCCAACAAGATCCTCAGGTGGTAAGAATGTACATTCAAGTTTGAGAAGCACTGCTTTAATACTCAAATTTGATTCCATATTGGACTCATCTAGTAGATTTTTTAAAAACTGCCAGCACCTGTGTACTGCTTCAGGCAGCCTTCTGGACATTGGGAGTTTTTAAGAACTGACCAAGCGATTTTTTTTTTTTTTTTTTTTTTTTTGCACGGCAAGATTTGAGAGAACCACCACTCTACAAGGCATGAGGTGAGGTGATGTTATGCAAAATTTTCTCTAAAGTTATGTTCTTCCGATCTCTTGGTTTGTCACATTACCTGACATTCTCATAGATATTTACTCAGGCATGTTAATAAGAATCTTCTCAAATACAAATCACTATAGGATGAACATTGTTTTATCAGTCATTCACATCATTGTGTCAACATAAGTTAATTAGAATCTGAGATCACAGAGCTGGAATAAAACGAGTTGTAATGGGCTTTGGGAGAATGGAAAAGACCGATAATTTCAAATATTGGGGAGCTTTTTTTCATGGCCTGAGATGGATGGAAGGTTGGACTGTTGATGGTGGTGGGGTGGTGACAGGTTAGTTCTTGTTCAACCAAAACGTACAGTAGCACACCGAGCATTTGAGTAGCTGGAAGCGTGGGACCAAACAATGAGAATAAATTTATTTCTTTTTATAAAATGAACATGGAAATAATTGGTGAGGAATTATGAAATTATAATTATGTTGAGATTGGATATAAGAGTATGTAAGTGGTTGATGAAGTAGCCATTAGAAATTATTAGAAGTCTCTGCATTATTTTATGAGGATTTTTTGTAAACTGACTGAGCTCCAGAATCTTGTCATATATTTACCATGCTCAATGATATTTTAGATATTGATATCCTAGCAACACTACACATACTGACTTGCTCCTGACTTAAACCAGGTTAACTCTAAAAGTATGACTGAATAAATGAATGTGCTAAGTAGTACCCCTCCAATACATATCTTGCTGACATACACAGGTCTAGGACTGCCAGAATTTTCTCTTTCATGCCACCAGCACACCTTCGATGCACTCTGAGTCATTTAACTGGAATTAGGTACATATGGAAGAAAGAGAAGCGTCAATGTTCCCCTTACTTAATGGGTCACCTTGAGGGAGAAGCCAAGTAGTGATTAAGGACAACTAGGGGTCACATAACAAATTAGAAAATCTAGACCCTCAATACTCACCAGCATTAGTCTTCTACAATACATGCAGTCTCATGGTCAACTGCAGAAGTTGAAAAATGTTGTATTTTTCTTTGAAAAAGTTATGATTTTGTTTCTTGATTAAAAAATACCAGTAACGACAAAGTCAACTAATTTAAACTATTGCTTTTATTAGAATTACACGGGAGCACAAATAAATAAGCACAAAAAGTATTGTAAAATATTGTCAATGCACTAAAGAAAACAATTTATTTTCAAACAACATCTGGTTACTTCAGTAGTATCAAAGTACATTTATAATTACATGTTACCTAAAAAAATCAAGTACAAAAATTAAGAGACATGAAAACATCAGTGTTTATATTATTATGTATATAGAAATGGCTAATAACACATGAGTAGAGAAATCTGTTATCTAATGCTTATTTGCACAATTTTTCAGGCACATACCTGACATTTCTAATGAATTATGAAAAATGCAATATGACATTCAAATTTTTAGATATGGTAAACATGTTATATTGGAATGGATGTTAAATGGTTTTCTTTAAAAACCCTGTCTTTTAAAAATGTAGTGCCATTATCCACTAAAAAACATATTATTTTATATCATCTTGTCATAGCTATTTGTTTCAATTGTCTGAAAGAGCAAGAAAGTAAACATACAACTGCTAAATACGTAAACACATTTTTAGTGCAAGATAACAAGACCTGTGACTTTACTGTGCTTTGCTTTTTATAATCACAGTGCACTTTACACAAGTTGCTACACTATAAATGTTAACTTAAGGAGTTCCAATCAAAAGAAGTGCATACTAAACATTTTCATATATATTATATACAGTATGTATACTGTACGTGGGTGTATACATGTGTAAATGTAGATGCTTTTAGGGTGGGCAAACCCAGTTATATTTGGGAACAATTGAACACTTCAAAAGAATTTTCACATATGTTTGGTTGAGATAAATCCAACAGCATTTCCTTAAAGAAAATTCCCCTTAAATTTGAAATTTCATAATATTTAAAGGGAAATGTAATCAGACATTTTTTCCATATTACACACATTTTGCTGCAATGTAATTGACCCAAATATCAAAGAGTTTTAAATCATCCAAACCCCAAGTCATAATGTTCAAGTCCAACATGGCAAAATGTGTTATCCTTTTAATGATTTACATAGACAGCAGTACATATTATATATGCACACATCGAGGCTTACACACAAACATATTCTATAGTTAGACATTAAGTTTAGTATGTTTAGAATTTTACCTTGACTATACACTTGATCTGAAAAAAAAGAGAATTGTGTAAACACAATTGTATATATTCTTCAAAACAATTGGCTTTATTTTGAAAATATTGATGATTGCATAATTAAGCTCCTTGAAAGGTGGGACGACATCTTTTTCAATGTTTAACACCCAGTGCTTTAGAATTTTTTAATGCCTGATACATAAGTTGCTCAATAATGGATTAATAACAAATTGTCCACATTCTACAATTAACTGTCTATTTTGCATACATGGAGGATGTAGCGATATAATGTTAAATGCTATAGGTACAATTTTTCTTTTATTTCCACTTAAGTTTGGGACACAGTGAATTATGAATTGCTATCTATTCTACTTCTATTTATTTGCAAGTGTGAATTACCTCTCATCTCTGATTACTTACTGCTTACATCATAGGAATCGTTTCTCAATTTCACATGTGAGTGTGGTTATTTTACAAGCGCTTTTCTACTTTAGGAAACTGACTTGTCTTAATATGGAAGTGATATTAAAATTGCACTTGTATGTGCATTGTGTTGATGTCTTATTTAATTAGTTAAAACAATAACCCAATAGCTTTGTTTAGTTTTATTGACGTAGTCACTAAATTTGCTCAAAAGAATCAAACTAAATTCCATGTATAGGCAAGACCTGCACCAAAATGTAGTAATAAAAACCTTCTTTTATTCTCTAGAAGCATTCAAAGACAATTTTGTCACTACTTTGGAAAGTAAAGTTGTATCTAGTTGTCTACAACTGGCATGTGTTTGAATATATAATATTTTAAAACTACAAATTTTAATCTCCAGATGTTTTGCTTTCCTAATTATTTTACATGGGTGAGTATTAACCTTCATTTACACAAATCCATCACATTTGACGCCAAGCTTGCTTCAGTAGCATAAACATGGGAGAGATGCGGGCGCTGTTTATGTAAAAAATTACTCTTATACCTCAGAGGATGCTGGCATCTGCGATTGAAAAAAATGCAGATTTTTATATTTTCCTTTCATCAATTCTAAAGAAATTTATATCTTCTCTGCTAAGGAGTGTTTCACATGTAAAAGCATCTTGTGACATCCAATAAAATTCTGTTTCTATGAAATTTGCTGTGAGAGGACCATTTTTCGTAAGTATGAGCTCTTTCAACCTGATAACCACGCCATGAGATGATTTGTTCTTTGGCACTGCTAGAAATATGAGCTTCATCATAGCATAGTGTTCTGGCTATCTGTAGGCTATCTTCTGACCAAATTAATATATTGAAGTATCCTGGTTGATTACTGTCAGAGAGTCTGCTTATTTTTCTCTACATACTAATGACCTCCTTTTCTCCATTTAGAGAAACACTACACAAAAAGGAAATTGATTATGGAATGATCATTGCCACAACAGACAATTGTGTAGGCACAGAATAACAGTTCTTGAGTTAAATCTCAGTGAAGCCACTTTTCCAGATCTTTCAGTCGCTTTCCACTTAAGTAGAGATTTGCGGAAATAAATGAAAATCGTTGCCTAAAGTCAAATTTTCAAACAAGTTACCGCCTCAGAAAATAATGCATTTGAAAAAGGAGTGCATGAAACCTAGCCCTAGTGTGAGTTTGATAGAACAAATGGGAATGGTTTAATCCAACACAGATCATGTCAGTACTTTTATTTCCTTCTTGACAAATGGGCAACATTAAATAAACCTTCTGCCTAAATCAGAGTGATATGGGAAAGACAGGCGTCTGAAAAACACATTTGCATCTCCCCACAGAAAGATGTTCCCTAAATATAAATGTTAAGGGAGGGTTAATCATCATCATACTGAGCCTAAATATGTACGTTTCACAGAAATGCTGAGAATTAGTATCTTGTATCTGACTGATAGGCTTGAGTATATGTGGTCATAATAACTGAAATCAGGATAACAACTGGGGTCATAAAGACATTTTATTTCCATTCTGATTTTATCTAAACACATTTTCATCACCCTTAGATTTGTGCTCCATAGATTGTTGGGTTTGAAACATAATCTATATCTGGTGAAACATGCTGGCGGGTTTTATTTAAGCTACTTAAGATCCCTTTGTAATTTCCTGCATTTGTGATCCCGGTTTTCTACCACCTCAATTACACAAGCAGAACCTGCAACTTCAGTAAGCATTTTATGTATACAGTTTTCCCACTGAGTATTCTTTCGTGTACACGCACACTCACACACACACACACACACACGCACACAGACACACCAACCGTACACTGCTCCCACTTACCTTTTTCCTTATTCTTTCAGAATTCGAATTGGACATCAAAATACACATTAATTATAAAATATTAGAAAATCATGTTATAACATTGAAAAGGCTTTTGAAAGAAACTATTACTGATAAAGCATCACTAGGTTTGTAGCAATATAGATTACAAAAATTCTCTAACTCCTGTTATATTTGGTTTTATTGAGCAGCACTGAACTATTGCTGTCAATACCCTTACAAGAAAAACTGCTATAACAATAACTTCAAAAACACACCTTTTCTCTCAGAAATATAATACTAAATTGATTGTTAACAAAGAACCACATACTATCAATTTTAGGAGGCATAAATAGTAATTTAAATATACAAAATATATGCGATAGTTTCTTTTTTATTTATTCGTGGCAATATTTATATTCAACTAACAAGTTCTTCTTAAAAGATATATATGATTTTTTTAACTTAAATTTCACCACCACATAAAATTGAATCCACCCCATCCCTCATCCCCTGCATTTCCTGTTTCTTTCTTGAAACAAAATCAAATAAAAAATGGCCATAATTCTTTGGTCATGGTGTCATAATCAGTGAGAATGGGTGTGATGATCACATACAGAAGATTATGACCCAGAAATGTGGTGATAACCAGTTTGAAAAAATTAACAAGAAATACATATTCTATCAATGGATCTAAACTTTTAGAAAGATTGGCATTTAGTGCATTAAAATATGTAAACTGGTCTAGTTGAATGTTTATTTCTCATTTTCTTGGGGAAACAAGCACACACATGAAAAGTTACTTAAATATAGTGATTAAGGTGGCTATAATGCCACTGGTCCCACTTTCTTGAAAGCAGTCATGCTCTCGAGCTATTAATTCCTTGTTCCTTCCATTGTCACAGTGAACCCTGGTCTCCTCCCATCAGATCAATGATGCAAGGACACATGTCCCTAAAGTCATTTCTGAAGGCAATGTTTTCTGCTGGGATATCCAATATATCCTAGTAACTTTCTCTGGAGTCTGACTAACCATTGCTTAGTTATTACTAAATCAGACTAATGGTTAGTCTAACCATTGCCAGAGGATACTAAAGAGAAATTCTTATAAAGCCAATGTAGCAAAATATTGTTGTCAATGTAACTTGGACGTCCAAATTAAGCATCACGTTTGCATTCATTTCCTGTCAAACCCTTGAAACTTAAAAAGCACAGATGCTCTTAACAAATATGGTATTCAGCTTCTATGTTACTAGCACCAGATCATATATTATGTGATTGAACATGATTTATAGTTGTGAGCTCTTGTACAGAAACCAGATGTGGGCAAGGGTAAAAAAAAAAAAAAAAAAAACATTTTAAATGCAAAAATTAATAATAAAAGGCATCAAGGGATTACATATAAAAGAGATAACAAACCAGTTAATACCGAAATGATATCATATAGTAAACTCTTGATATTTCTGTAATTTATATATGTATAATGTGTATTATTTCAGGTGTCACCCATAAACTAGTAAAATATTTACATTTTAATATCTTCTGGATTCAAAATAATCCGGGATAAATAAGTGCGCCTTCATTGCAAGGGCATATGCATTTTATCTTGAACTTGCCACGAATAGGCACAGCTTCCCATGGCATTCCACTCCCACAGAAAAGATATGTAACAGTTCATTGTCATAGGACCGAGTCGACCTCCCTCTTCATATTAAGAAATGTGGAGCTCACACCATCCTGCGCACACTCATATGGCAGTATCCCAGAATACCGTTTGCTGTTTAGAATAGGGTGGAGGGCTGTACTTCTTGGCACCTGCATTCTTCTTCCAGCTGGGCAAGATAGGCATGCTATCCTGTTTGCAAAGGCCCTTTTCCGTTTTCTGTCTAGCCTTTATTTCCTTGCACAAGCAACGCTTTTTCTCAATCATCTCAAGCATTGTATGGTCTCCATGAAACCACTGCATGCATGCCACCTAGCAAAAAAGAAAGAGTGAATACAGAAGAAAAAAATGGAATGAAAGCATATTTCTTTTGCACTGTGCTAGTAGTTTCTTAGAACAATGTCAGGTGTTTCTATATCTCTTCTAAAATTCTTTTTTGTTTTGTTTTGTTTTGTTTTAGACAAGGTCTCACTCTGTCACCCAGGCTAGAGTACGATGATGCAATCACAGCTCACAGCAGCCTCGACCTCCTGGGCTCAAGTGGTCCTCCCACCTCAGTCACCCCAGTAGCTGGGACTACAGACACATACCACCATGCCCAGCTATTTTTTTTTTATTTTTGATAGAGATGAGGTCTCTCTATATCACCCAGTGTGGTCTCAAACTCATGGGCTCAAGCAATCCTCCTGCGTCAGCCTCCCAAAGTGCTGGGATTACAGATGTGAGCTACTATGCCCAGTCTAAAAACTCTTAAGATAAATTAAGAGATAACTCTTACAAAACAAAACTGAAAGAATGGAAACCATATACAAACTTTGTACTTAAATTAGTAAACATCGTGATATTTAACAACAATTTGGGCATGAATATTTTTCAATACGTTCTAAAAGTTCATGATATGAAAGTTAAATCTTTTACACTTTTAAGCAATTTTCCAAATATACACCTGTAACTTTATGTTGGCTCCATTGTCTTATTGGTTCCCATATTTTTAAATTCAATAATTGGAATTACTTTTCAGTGAGGTCTAGTATGAATGTGATATGTTTTAGAGATTTTAATGAACATTGTTTTATTCTTGAAATAATTTTTAAACACTTAGGTTTATTTATAAAGAGAATGTAGTAGAATATTTTTAAAATTCATCTCATCAAAATGATTTTAAGTGCACATCATACACTTAGAATGTAAACGCTTAAATATTTCTCCTGCAAAGAAGTTTTTGCCATAGTTTTTGATGCTTCAGCAAATCTCTACATTAGAATCATTGGTCCCTATAGTCACAATGACAAGGATCCTAATCAACTTCAAAAACTTGGAAAAATAGATTCATGAGGTCAAGTTGGTTACCAGGAGAAAGTTCAGTGTAGACTATATATTGATACATACACACACATATGTATATATTACTGGACACCTGAAATATTATACCACTGCTTCCAGGTATATGTGGCACTATGTCTACCAGTAACTGTTCTTTGGAACAGAGCTAGCGTGTTGAGTCTGTCACACAAGGGCGGCAATAAAATTGGGCCCATGAACTCAGCTAGGTTGTGGAAGCTTCCACATAATTGTTAAAGCAAATCTACTCTATGACTTGAAGCATTAAAATAGTGCACTTGAAGTCATTGAACTTGCTGTTACAATTTAGGGTGATAATTACAGCAAATACTTACATAATGCTTACTCTATATCAGATTTCATGCTAAGTACTTTGCATAGTTTAATTCATCTATTCCTTACCAAAATGCCCTGAAGTTTTACTATTTATTAACCCATAGTGATGAATAAAATGAGACTTAAAGTGATTTGGTAACTCTCCCAAAGTTACAGAGCCAACAAATGGCAGAGTCAAGATTTGAACCCAAGAGTTTATACCCAATACTCATACTTTTAACAGCTACACTATGCTGCCTCTCAATGTATGTATACATAGAACTGAAAGAATTGGGAGCATGGATTAGTACAACACTCTATGCACAGATGAGGAAGTTACATATCTAGTCTAAAACCAGGCAGGTAGATTTTGGTGTGAACAAAACTAAATCAAATTCTCACAATTCCTAATCATTTAGGGAGAGGGCAGGTCCTAGACCTAGAAAACATGGATTTAAATCCTCATGTGTCAAATTTCCATTGGTCACTAGGCTTCCTGACTTCTTTATCTGAATGAGTGAATTGATAAATTTGGTGTGAGGTTTAAATAGGATGATGCAGGTCAATTCATTTTAAAAAACAGTAAAGCATTGCCTAAGTCTCAGTATCCTAACACTGATGAATACCTAGCAGTTTTCCATACCTACACTCTGCCAGACATGTGCAAAGAGCTCTATTTTATGTTAAATCCTCCAAGCCACACTGAAAGAATTTATCTATGTGCTACAATTACAAAACTAAGTCTCAGAAAGTTTAAGAAACTAGATCATGGTCATAGCTAATAAATGATACAGACCTATATCAAACTCAGGTCTGTCTGACTCCAAAGTTGACATTCTTTCTATTATATTATGCTCCATCACCTGAATTTTACTTATAAATTATAATTATAGTTACTGTTATTTGTATTACTGTTTCCAGATGCTACTCAAAAATACAACTATATTTGTGACTTTATCAGTGAATAAAAACTGTTTATTAAATAATTAAATCAAAGTTACTAGCTTGGACTTGGAGCCCAGAAGATGATACTTTCAGATAAATATCTAGCTTGTGCCTAATTTGACAGAAAGTTCCTTGAAAAGATGGGCTGTATTTTATGCCTTTTAGTGTCCTCTAGTTCCTAGCTCAGGACCATAGACATAAGCATTCACTTTTTAAACAAAATTTTAGGAGTTTGTTGAGTTAATCTAATGAATAAGTTTGTGTTCCAACAGGATATTGTCAAAGTGGCTCAGAAATTTTTCAAAAGACTTACAATATTTCATAACATGATAATCTGTGCAATAAAAATGCAGTAACTCTATTTTGGTGAAAATACAAGAAAAATTTATTGAGTGACTACAAACTGTCATAATGAAATTTATAACACAGAATTCCCAGAGGACAGGCTTCAAATCTCACTCGTCTCGGTGGTCCCAACATGTAGAACAGAGTCCTAGGCTTTCAGCAAAAGTTTTATCAGTTAAATAGAAGCCACCATCATAGAACAGTTTTTGTTGTCTCTCAAAAAAATAAAATAAAATCCAGATAATCTTCTTAGTAAAATATTCTGGGTTCTATACATTTCAACATCATTGCAAAACCTCCAAACTTCTTTAAGGCCCAATATTTCTTACAGCATCACTTCTAATTTTTTTATTAAATTTATCTATTTATTTACTTCTCTACACAAACATTAAGTCATGTGTTACTTAATTCCCTTTAATATTTTTATGGCATAAATTGGTACGTGCAACTGAAACATAATTTTTCTGGATTCCTTTGACAACAGGGTCACTGATATATTTCATAGTTGCATAACATTTCATATATGTATACACAGTGTACGGTATTATCCATAAAATATGTATTTTGTGTCACACAGAAATGTATGCTACAGAGGTGTGTAAATTTATTGAGAATACATTTCTGAAAACTCTAAAGAATAGAGGAATAAGAATAAAAATGATAAAGCTTGGAATTTTATTCTTTAGATTTTTCTTTTACATTAACTAGTTGGATAGATGGATAGAATGGTCTGAAATACTAGGAAAAGAAAATACTTTTTTCCAGACTTACTCCATAACATTTAACTCATCTTTTGGAGACATGTGCAGTGAGTGAGAAAGTTTTGCCCAATATATAAAATTCCATGAAGAAAGCATTACCCAATACATGAAAGATGGCTAGGTATAAGACGATAATTCAAACTCAGGTTGCTGGAAGATTGTCAATTCAAAATATAAACATATATTTAAAAAGATCTTAACAAATATATAGATTCTAGAAAATATCTCCTTATTTAATATCTGCCATCAATTTGTTTCCACTTAAACTCCCCCAAAAATATTTCTGTTAAGATGTGATAAATAAACATAGAATATAATCATATTGTAGGAAGATATATCTGCTTCCCACATTTATTTTTAAATAGCACATGTTTTGGTGCATAGTCTTTTTAATTCTCAAAATCAAACTTCAATGTTACTACTGTAGCCATCTGCATCATTGAATCACCCCCAAAATATATCTACAGATTATGTTTTGCTGATAGTAAGATGTCATGCTTTCATTCATTGTTTTGGATATAATAAATAGCATGTTTAGCAAGTATATGAAGTATGTTAAGAACACTACTCATAAATAATTGCATCGCTTTTCTATTTTCTTTTATCACAAAATTCTTCATATTCTTAAAAGAAAAAAAAAAAAAAAAGACGTGTAAAATCCCATTCCACCTCTCCCTGGAACTGAAAGAACTCTGGGAATTAACTATTACAACAAATTTGAAACCAAGCCCAGTAAATAAATTCTTCTAATTTAGTTATTTAATTCAATGGCCTTATTTCTTATCTTTAATCCAAAGGCATTTATTATACTGTTTATCCCATGAAGAAAAGAAAAAATGTATACATTAGTAGGTAAGTACACATCAAAAGATAACAGTAGGACAATTGTTCAATTAGTATGAACACACATCTCTAGGACAAGATTTTTATACCAGCATGATTCAGCAGAAGCAATATCCTTGGATAATAAGTTCATGGAAATAAAATCAAGTGAAGTTTCCTGTCTAGGAGGTAAAATTTCAATCTCTACCCCTTTTATGTAGGCTACACACAGTGACTTCTTCCTAAAAAGTACAGTATGGAAAGCGAGGAGGGAAGTAACTATACATTGGAGGAACCCAGTGTTATGGTCTGAACGTTTGTGCCCCCTTAAAATTCTTATGTTGGGATCCTAACCTCCAAGGTGATGGTACTAAAAGGTGGGACCTCCTCAAGGTGATTGGGAGGTGCATGGGACTAATACTCTTATACAATAAACCCAAGAGAGCTCTTCCACCCCTTCAGCCATGGTGCCAAAACAGCAAGAAGTCAACAGTCTGCAACCAGGAAGAGTCTCTTCACCAGATCATAACCATGCTGTCACCCCACTCTTGAACTTCTCAGTTTCCAGAACTGTGAAAAATAACTAACTGTTGTAGTTTATAGTGTTCTGTTCTAGCACCCCAAACATACAACACACCTGGCAAACATCACCCCCTACAGGTGATCAACAGTAGTAAATTATACTGGCAGTATGTATTCTTGGTATAATGTGATGAGACCAGAGGCACTTTTACCCCTGCCATCTTCCTCCTCAAAACCCGTAACTCCACTGTAATCATGAGAAAATACCAGAGAAACCCGAACTGAGAGACAGTCTACAAAATACCACACCAGTACTCCTCAAAGCTGCCAAGGTCATCCAAAATAAGGAAAGTCTGAGAAACTGTTACAGCCTAGAGAAGGGTAAGGAGACCCAATGACCAAGTGTAATTAATTTACATGCTATCCTGGAAGGGACTCTGGAGCAGGAAAAGAACATTGGATTAAAAACTAAGGGAATTGGAATACAGTATGGATTTAAGCTGATAATGATGCTATCAATATTGGTTCATTAGTCATGACACATGAACCATGATAATGTAAGATATTAACAATGGGGGGAAAATGGGTGTGGAATATTGGGAACTCACTGTGCACTCTTTGGAACTCTTCTGTAAATTAAAAACACTATTTTAAAATTAAAAATATATATGTACACACACGTGTTTGTGTACACGTTTGTGTGTGTGTGTGTGTATGCTTAAAGATCAAGTGAAGAGACTATATTCTTTTCAAATCTTGATTTTAACTGTATCTTTCATTCTTTAAAAGGAAGCAACATGGTATCATAAAAAGAGCTAAATGACTTGATTGGGATCCTGATCATTGTGTGACATTGAAAAGACACGAATATCTCTGAATTTCCTAAATACTGTATATTGAATGAATATTGGTACATAATTCATACATACATAGTATATAAATTTATATATGCTTCACATATACATCTTATGGATATTGTACTGTATGTGTGTGTATATATATGTAAAACATATTGTTACACACTTCACACTTTACGTGGTTGTAGAAGGCAGAGAGCTAAAGCATATAAATGGAGAAAGCCCCATATATTATAACCATCTCATCTAATGATCCTTCAATGCATGAGGAGTAACATAAATGAGAAAGAACCTTTAGTTCACTTCAATAATTACTTTCTCTAGGAAATAAAATTAATTACTTCCTGAGATTAAGAGTATATTTTCTCCAAAAAACAAAGTAATATCAATGCAGTGCAATAATAAATCTCCATACTATGTATTTAAAATATTCAATTTTCCAAAGTAGATAAATCATCAAGAGAAAAAAAAAATACTCTGAAATAAGCACTTGGAGCATTTCAATATTGAAAATGGTACCAAAATAAAACCAATACAAGCATGCCTATCTCCACTGATTTTGATTTTTGCGCCTCGTTAGTTAGCATGGAAAAAACAATCATCTACCAAAGGCCTAGGAGACACAGCACAATGCCAAGCAAGCGCCTTGTTAACCTTGGAATTAATTTCAGCTGGGAGTCTTGAGCCTTGTTGTGAGAGTAAAATTTCATTTCTTGAACCATAGGCACAGCAATCAATACTACTTTTCAGATGATCTGGGGCAACATTGTCAGTCCTGTGTTGCTGTTTCTGAGCCAACCTCTCCAACTTGCATTGCCAGTTTTGTGAGAAATTGTCATTTCCTGCATAAGGAGTGTAAGTTTAACCTGGCTGAAAAGGAAGCGGAAGTTCTCAAAGTTCTCTGGATTTTCTCTTTAAGGGAAGTTTCTCCGGGAGAGCATGGATAGCATTGGTGAGGGAACAAGGAAGAGAAGGCATGAAATCCAGTGTGTGTGACTCAACAAGGGAAGCCAACATCTTCAGAAATTATGAGAGGTCGCGACTCGCCTGCAACTGTGCTCGCCCTGTCTTTAGGAGCCATGAAGTCAGCCAGGGTTGTTATTGCTTTCATTGAAAATGTTCTTCCTTTCCCATGTAGTGGGCAAAGAGGTTGATTTTTGAATTATAAAAACATACAGGAAAAAATAAGCACGTAAACACCATGGCTTTTTTACATATATCTTCAAGATAATGGATAGGGGTCGGCAATCTACAACCCACTGGCCAAATACAGCCCACTGCCTGTTTTTGTACTGTCCATGAGCAATAATTTGTTTTTATATTTTTAAATAGTTAAAAAACTAAAATGAAGTATATTTCATGACACATGGAAATTACATGTAATTCAAATGGTGGTATATATAAATCAAGATTTGGGGCACACAGATTGACCTATTTGTTGACGTACAAGGTAGAATTGAGTAGCTGGGATAGAGACCACAGGCTCATAGAGCTGAGAAGTTTTACAACCTGTCCCTAAACAGGGGGAAAAAAAAGCACTCACTCCTGAACTATTATGTAAGATGAAAAATAATAAAATTATAACTAACCATTTTGCTATGATGCATAAACTATCTGAAAAGGTCAAATAAATACTATGCTAGACCTGTAAAAAGTGAGAAAATAATTTTAATTAAACGTCTAAAAACTTGTTAAATTTCCGCTTACCTGAACCTTGGTAAATGGTTTTTGGAACAAACTACTGTTACCCTAACATCACACTCTTTCCTAAACGTGTTTTCAACTAAGTAAATGATCATTTGATCCTTAAAATAAGTCTCTATTAGAATTGTCTGATAGAAGGCAGAAAAAGATCATGTTAGTATTGGTTCTATATAAACAACTATAAAACAAAATCAAGAGTATTGATTCACACGGGCTTACGATATTTTTCATATTGAGTTGGGCCCATTAGATAAACCAGAAATGATGAAACCTAGACTTGAAATCAGTTACAGAAATTAATTTAGAAAAATTCTCTATTCTATATATGTCAATTACATATTTTATAATTCCATCATTAGAAGGAAAAGCAGTATGTTAGAATTAAAGAGATAAACTGATAAAATTGTATAGATAAGAGAGTTAATACTAAGTCAACTCTTTTTAATAACCCTGCAGAGGTTGTTTAGTTGCCTGTGATGTGTTACTGTGGTGACTTAACCTGAAAAATATAAGTTTAATTTGAGAACTTTCCCTCTAGTTTTAGTGAATTTATTTCAACTATATTTTGGAAGGTATGGGTCAACTTGACATGATTTAGACAACAACATAGCCCTCAATAAATCTTTTGAAATTGATATAACACAGAGCTGAAAGGATTATGATTTTCTGCACTTGTCAGCATATTCAGTAATAAAATTGCTTCCTTAGTTAACAAATCACAAGTCTTTCAAATGACCATTACACAGAAAAAAAGCATTTTTTAATGAGCATATTTGACCCATGTATCTGTTATAAAATAATTGATATTTTGGAAACATATAGAGGCAACACTACTTCTCAGAATATTTTACACGAAATGTTTAAAAGGAACAGTAAAATAATTCATGTGGATTTACAATTAATTATAGATACCATTTATGCCACTTTAAAAAGTATAAATTCAAGGCTAGGAACATGATTCTGCACTAAATAATTTTCCCCCTTTTTATGAAGGCCAAATGAAGCTATTTGAACAGATAATCTAAGTGGGTAATACCAAAATAGTAGGGACTTTTCAATTCCATTGGCCAGATTTGATTTTAGGCTGTCAATCTCACTTGGATGATGTTGTATAAGTTACTCATCCAGCTTTCTTGAATAACATGACAACTAGGGATTATATATAAAATGTACCTAACTTTCAGACTTTAATATTATTTGAAGTAATATGCACCTTTGTCATAGCTTTAGGTTTTTCCATAGTCTTTCTCCTGTACTTTTTTCCATCGTTAACTCTAATCTACTGATCAGGTATTTCTTTAATTGTCCCCTTATAATTCTCCCTCATTTATCAGTACTGATGACTCAGAACATATGTTTTATGAAAAAATTATTAGGCAAGTCTACCCCTGAAGCATGTACTGGAATTGCAGTGTTTATTTCCCATGTCTAAATTTAGTTTTGAGATACAGATATATTGATAAAATGAGAACCATGTCTTGATTTCAGAGTTGCTTTTGAATGCAAAGTCATGGGTACACATTAACTCCTGCTCTTCTTCTTCTAGATCTAAAAATCACCCTTGATGTACAGTCTCTGATCAATTGCCAGGCACATAATAACAAACATCACATGTTGATATTTGAGGTTATATATATTTATTTTTATGTATCTGGGCTTGCTTACCTTACCAATTACATAAAAGTCACTCATCAAGAAGATTTAAAAGTTATAAATGCATAAGACTTACAATTACGTGATTATAAAGAAAAACAGTTTCAAATCCACATCTATTGCTCATTTTCTCTTCTTCTAAAATGAGGAAAACATCTAATGCTTCCATTTTACAGTGATATCCTTTAAGGAAGACCCATTTCACAAATTACTTTCAGCGATGAAAGTTGGTTTCAACTACCATGCTGAACAGTGACAACTATAACTTATTTCAAGCTCCTAATACAAGGCACATCCCTTTTTAAATATGTGTGTGTGTGTGTGTGTTTGATGTTCTCTTTTCAAGCTAGGCACAGTGGTTCACGCCTGTAATCCCAGTACTTTGGGAGGCCAAGGTGAGCGCATCACTTGAGGTCAGGAGTTCGAGACCAGCCTGGCCAACATGGCAAAACCCCATCTCTACTAATAATACAAAAATTAGCCAGGCTTGGTGGTGCATGCCTGTAATCCCAGCTACTAGGGAGGCTGAGGCAGGAGAATCACTTGAGCCCTAGAGGCAGAGGTTGCAATGAGCCAAGATTGCACCACTGCACTCCACTCTGGGTGACAGAGCGAGGCTCCATCTTAAAAAAAAAAAAAAAAAAAAAAAAGTTGATTTTCTATTTTCTGAAGAGACAGTATAAGATGAATAAAATGGATAAGATGACCTGGCTTTTATCACTTAATTGTATGTGAGATCAGAACAAGTTACCTAACCTTTCATTTTTTTACCTGTAAAATGAAAATAATAAAACCTCAGGTTTCTTGAGAAGAAGATTTTAATCCTAATTTGGCATCTACTGAAAGTGGACACTCCTAAAAATATAAGCTTGTCTACCCCAGTAGGCAATGAACTCTTTGAAGACAGGGACTCCATTATTAATCTTCGTATTCTTAGCTTTTAACAGAGTAAAATTTTGCAATAAATGTTCATAAAATAAATGAATGCATAAACAAATGGATCACACTAAGTGTAACATTTTCTGAGTATTTTCAGGAAAGGTGCTTTTGAAATCCTTGATTTCACGAATGAGTCCATTCCACTTTGGCTCAACTGAATCCAACAATACCTCAAATTGTACAAAGTTAACAAAAATATTGCCTGGGCTTTGTAAACCCCAGGAGGCATCTAACCTGAAACTCAGTCCTCAATGCCATGTGAGTCACACCTGGGTGTTCTATGGCTGAGAACATCTCTTTTTCAAACTCTGGACATCAATCCTCGGCCCTTTGGCTGAAGTTGAGACACAAATTAATGCTCCCTAAGCCTTAGCATGCATTCAACCAAGGAAGTATGCAACTCCCTTGTGAGTTTATTAAAATGCAAATTCTTAGGCACCAATGTCAGAGAATGTGACTCTAATTTTAGATAAGGTGGGTCTTAAGCAGCTATAGTTTTATTAGGCTTCCTAGTGATTCTGATGGATGATAGGCAGAGCATCACATTTTGAGAGATACCCAAATTCTAGTTAAAAATGATAAGAGGTTGTACTCACTCAAAAGGGCACAGAAACATTTTTTCAAGATCTGATCCTTCCCATTCTCTGTCCATACATACTTAGGGCACAACACGCAAGTAAAGAATCAACTGAGATTTTGAGAGAAGAAGTCAGACAGATTTTTGTCTTAGCAAATTATTTCAAGAACAGTCTATCCATTCTGCATATATTTATAAATGTATGCATGTATCTGTATGCATATTTACACATATGTGCATATATTATACATTTATAATTAAATCATTGAATCATTTTACAGGTCTCTTAGTTAAAATGTTACTTAAGAAATAAAATTGCAAAAGTGTCCTAAAGAATATTTATGTCAATAATATCATCCAAGAAAAAGTGGTGGCCTAAAGTTAATAAGGTGCCATATATTGAGATTTTTGATTGATCTAAAGGAATTATCCCAAAACATTCTTCAGTGACATCATAAAAGTTCTAAGATAAATTGGCAAGTTATATGCACCTTTTATCACGTGACTTTGGAGGGAAGGATTGTCACAATCTATAAAATAAACATAGTGATATCAACAATGTAGTAATACCAACAACCATGATTTATTGCACATAACCATGTTCCAGGCATTCTATGAACCCTGAATGTATCTCAATTCCCTTAAAGCTTAATAACCCTTAAGCATGCTCTACCTATTGCTATATTTCAGATTATAAAATGAAGCTTGAACAGATTAAATTACATCACATGCCTAATAGAAGGCAGAATTAGAATTGCAATTCAAGACTAAATATATCACATGCTAAATAAAAACTTCACTCAGTATTATAGCAGATTGCCTCACAGTTAATTGTGAGTAAAGCAGTTCTTATTAGAAACTCATACACACAAACACAATTATTTCCCTTCCTATAGCCCATGACATGGGAAGTGCACTTGATTAAATAAAAGCTGTTAAGTTTGCTGCTGAAAGATAAGAGGACTTATAAACTATTAATAAAAACTCTGATGGATAAACGAAACTTTGACCTTTTTATTTGTCATTGTTGTCATCACTACCATTGTCTTCATCTTCATTATTATCAAGATTGTGGGCACAATAACCACAGTGTTTCCTCACAGTGGGCAAGGCACTGTGTAATCACTATGCCTGTTCCATCTTATCTCACCTCCAAATAGCTTACTCACTGATAGAACATCCATATACTTGTGTACTGAAAATACATTACCCACTGAAGGTAAATTTTTTAAATTTTATTTCATCAGCCACACTGCGGATCATTTCAGTAAACGCTGTTTTCCTCAGTTTCGCGGTAGCAGACAAATATAGTACAATAATCCTTCCATACATATTTATGCTTCTGTAAGTATATTCGCAAGTATGGTGAGATGTTAGTGTCTCTTGGGTTACATAAAAGTGTTAACTGATACACTGAATTGTATTAGGAGAAAAAGCCAGGGAGAAAAGTCTTCACCAGGGAAAAACGTCAGGAATGGTTTTCATCCCTCCATGAAATAAGTGGCTAGTTGCACGAAACCATCATTTTACAAACTCTTGCTGTAGTGAAATTTTAGATAATGAAATTTCAAAATCTAGAAAATATATCACATTTGTATATTACAAGATGACAACTAATGCAAAAGCAGAATAGAATGTTAACTTTGTATCTCTTAGAAGCAAATGCAAAGAGCAAAATGGAAGCGTATATGATTTAGTACATGTTCTCTGGTGAAAGACTATGACCAGACATACAGTGAAAACCTTCCCATTAAACAGCACACCATCCATCGAGGCGTGAGTGACATGGTATTTGCTTCTTTATGCATGTATACAGAGCAAACATACAGGTGTAATAAGTAAATTATTATGGGGAAAGGTACAGGAAAATAAAATGACAGAAAAAATCATAACATTGTATGAGAAAGAGTTGATTTGTGACTTAATTATTGTGTGTCTGAAATTGGCTAAAAGTTTTGTTCCATTGAAATATGTATAAAGTTGTGAAGAATATCTAAAATAAGCATAAGTGACATGTGATGCAACATACTTATATATTACATTGTAAAATGAGGCTTTTCAGAAGATTCATGCTAAAATATATTTTTAAAATTATGTTTGTGTACACATACAGAACCATGGTCTAAGCTTTAAAAAGCAATATATGATTCTTGATTTGACTTTTGACTGTTTTATGATTATAAAGTCTTTGCCCTTGGAGAGTAAAAATGACTATAGAAAAAAATGTGATATATTATTTTCCAATAAAGAAGACATAACTTATTTCTCAGTAATTAAACCTAGTAATGACTACAACTACAATTTCAGCTATTAATTGATTGAGCTAATTGTTTGTAATAAAGAAAAAATCCTCTGAGTATATTCCTAATTTATATGTTTTTAAATGAGCAAGAATTCTATAAATAGAAGGCCTTCTAAAGAGATAGTCCCTGAAGGAACAAGCAGTATTACAAGATAAAATTCAATTATAACAAAGGTATTGATATCTTTCACTAAGTATATTCTCTGAATCATTTACATTAGCATTAATACAATTTCAAGTTTCATTTCATTATAAAATATTGGTTTCTAATAGCATATATGGGCTTGACTGCAGATAAATGAGGAGAGCCACTTCTCAGTAAATGTGGTTTATTCAGCAAAAGAAAAGGAAGCTCATAGGCAAGCAAAATATACTAATACTCAAGAACGGACTTAAATAATAATTGCTTAAACAGCTAAAACACATTTTGAGTTTTTATAACTTTGAATTGAACTGCAGAAGTACCTGTAAAATATGTTTTTTCTCCACTAGAATGCATTTCCCAAAATGAGCGTTAAGTATGTTATAAAAGAAGAAACACACTGGCAATCCCAAAAATTCT
This sequence comes from Trachypithecus francoisi, assembly GCF_009764315.1. Lineage (NCBI taxonomy): Eukaryota > Metazoa > Chordata > Mammalia > Primates > Cercopithecidae > Trachypithecus > Trachypithecus francoisi. The sequence continues at coordinate 15,229,405 of NW_022681458.1, forward strand.
GTTCTGGAGCCAGTTATTTTGCTAGCTCTGGGCAAGTCACATCACTTATCTTGGCCTCAGGTTAGAACGGACCAGTGGGTCCAAACTGTGGAACATATCACACTCACAGTTGTGTTTTGTATAAAACGCAGCCTGTTTGGCTGGCTGTGGTGGCTCATGCAGTTGGGGTTGTGCATAAATGCAGTGAGATTATGGGTATTTTATATCATGTATCTACCACCATTCCTGGAAAACAGTACGTGACCAAAAGTGCTCACTTTCTTTCTCTTCCACAAATTGAATAACTGAGGCTTGGTGGAGTTATATCACTTGCCCAAAGAAATAATGTCAGTGAATGGAATAGCCAGATCTAATTCCAGAATCTGTAAAGCTCCACTGCTTCTCTCTGAATGTAGTAACCCATCCACAAGCCCTAAGATATTAGACATATCAGTGATCACTCCATCTGCTTTTGGCCCATTGCTGTTGTCAGGATTTATGCATTTATGTCTGCAATAATTATTTATTAAGGACCTTCTCTCTTGCAGTTGCATATGGCCTTATAACTGAATTCTGACTTTGTGTCTCTCTTGGGATAGACAGATAATCATTTTTCATATGTGATCTTCTTTCTGTCCCCTGCCTCTCATCTATGAGCCTGAAACAGCAGATTCAGTAGAACAGTCAGAGTTTCTCAGGAATGGCAGAGCCACAAGTTGGGAGGAGCCCAGATCTGTCCAACAATCTGGAACATCCATCAACCAGGAACACTGTTACACCTTATGTGACTAAGAAACATTTTTTAAGGGAAGAAGCACTAAAATTTTGGGTTATACTTGTTGCAATAAGTGTGTTACTTACCTAATGCACAATCACAAGTATAAAACGCACACACACAGAGTGTGAGGAAATATATTGTTATTGGACTACTTGTAGTCTATTTAATTTTCTTATATAGCTACAGCCAGATCCTGGGTGAAATGGTTTAGAATAATAATTTCCAATAGTATACACATCATACCTTTAAAAAGACTTTTATGGATGGATAAATATCTAATTATGGAACTGCCCTGCAATATAACTGATGAGAGAAACTCTTTACATATGCTTTGGTTTTTTTCTGAACGCATAGGTTCAGAATTACCAAACAAACCCTGATCTTTTGATAGCCAATAATCAATCTCTTGTTTTCAAGGAATAGAATTGTATTAGAGGGGACATTGGGGAAGTTATGGACTACCTCAGCTTTCTGCTATAAAAAATAAAACTACTTGTCTGTATTAAATTTGATTTTATATGTTCAATGAAATATATCATATCCTTATAATAAAGTTATATAAATATAAGTTGCAATGACTATCTTTACAAGATTTACTTATCATAACATTCCTTAATTATTTTTAAAAAGAATTTCTTGAGAAAACTGAACACTAGAACTCTAGAAAAATGCAAATGATCGCCTGTAGGATAATGCAGGGAGCAGTGCCACACTTGGCATTCGTAGTTGGACAGAATCTACTCTATAAGATTGCAACCCCTTTCTAGGTGTAACAAGAATCAACTACATACTCTTAGGTTTTATTGGTATTCTCTTATAAGAATACTGAGAGTTTTTCTTATACTTCTAAACTTAAGCAACACATTACATTCTGCCAGAGATATCCTTGCTTAACAAGGGAGAGACTTCTTTTTTCAATTTTCATAAAAACAACATTTAATGACTTCTGCTGACATTTTGATTTGATGCCTTGGAGCAAGTGAGTAGCTAAACTGATGAATCCAAGCTCTCATTGATTGTGCGTGAGAAATATGCAACAAGGGAAAGTGTGAAGAGGGAAACTGAACAGTCATAGTATGTTAAACCCGGTGCTATCTGTCTCATAGATTATCTCATCTATTCTACATGCAAATACATTATTTCAAATTAGAATAAAGATAAAAGTCAAAAATAAGACGGGCACGGTGGCTCACACCTGTAATCCTAGCACTTTGGGAGGCCGAGGCGGGTGGATCACAAGGTCAGGAGATCAAGACCATCCTGGCCAACATGGTGAAACCCCTTCTCTACTGAAAATACAAAAATTAGCTGGGCATGGTGGTGCGTGCCTATAATCGCAGCTACTCCGGAGACTGAGGCAGGAGAATCGCTTTAACCAGGGAGTTGGAGGTTGCAGTGAGCTGAGATCATACCACTGTACTGCAGCCTGGGAAACAGAGTGAGACTCTGCCTCAAAAAATAAAATAAAACAAAATAAAATAAAATTAAATTAAATTTAAAAATAAAATAAAATAAAATAATTAGAAACTCCACTCTGCAAATGAGAATGTATTACCAACGTGATCGCAACATTTAAACGTTGTTTGAAATTCTGTTGGAAAAAATAGAATTACTTCAATTAAATACAATTATCATGTGCATTAATGATCATTCTAGATAATATTGTTGAAAATACCAAGATGCTCTCTGTACCATATATAATTAATGCAAAACATCTCAGTGGTTAGTTTTAATTTTGTTCTAGGACCATGACTTCAAATTCTACAGTGTTATTAATATTTTCTTTTCTACCTTTTTTTCCTAAAATAAAGTACTTACTTTTATAAAGCATTCCTCAAAAGTGAGAACATGATTCCAAAAGCAATTGTTACTATGTCCATATTTGTTAAGCTACATTTTCCCCTGAACAATACTTGCCAAGTTTCTTATACAATATACTTAATCTCTTTTTCTTAGCTGGGATAAGAATACAATAATGTATTCATTGTCCTTTGAGGACTGAACAATGATAAGAAAACCAGTGATGTCATCAATCTACTTTATCATAAATTACCATTATCCTCTACTCTTTAGGACTCTAATTACAGCTCATCTTAATTACCTCCATTTTTCAGATAAGGCACCTGAGTCAGAAAGGTTAAATAATTTGTCCATGAAACTCAGCAAGGGGATAATGGAGCCAGGATTAAACCCAGAAATTCCATATATCTGCACATTTACATCCAATCTCACTGCTTCATGGGCAATGCATTTCGTAAATTAGTATTTCAGTTGAAATACCTCTTGGCCCCTCAACCTTGTATCTCATACCTTATCATGCAATTCAAGTATATGTAACATCCAAGAAAGAAACAAAGTCTTTCTCTTTATTTTTACTTTCTTTAATAAAATGCAGCATATTGAAGAAAATATTGCCTTCTTCCAATAAAATTTTAGAAAAAGGACTGAAAGAACTTTATCTTCAAAGATACTGCTATTAATTGGTCCTAAGTTTTGTGAAGCGTAAGGGATGCAATGAGAGGAACTAGAAAAAGATAATCCAACCACACAGCTAGTAGAATTAAATACATAAATAAATAAAATCTGAGAAGAACTCAATGAAACTGAGACCCAAAAGTTCATACAAAAGATCAATGAAATCAAGTTAGTTCTTCAAAAGAGTAAATAAATTGATAGATCATTAGCTAGATGAACAAAGGGGGAAAAAAGAGAAGATTCAAATAAACGCAATCAGAAAGGACAAAGATGACCTTACAACTGCTCCTACAAAATACAAAAGATCCTCAGAGACTATTCTGAGCACCTCTATGTAAAAATCAGAAAATCTAGACAAAATAGATGAATTCCTGAAAACACACAACCTCCAAAGATTCAATCAGGAAGAAAGTGAAAACCTGAATAGACCAATAAAAAGTTTGGAAATAGAATCAGTAATTGAAAAAAACAACTAACCAAAAAGAGACCTGAACCAGATGGACTCATAACCAGATTCTATCATATGCACAAAGAAGAACTGACATCATTCCTGCTGAAACTTTTCCAAAAATTCAAGGAGGAGGAGTTTCTCCCTAACTCATTCTACAAAGCCAGCCTCATCCTGATACCAAAATCTGGCAGAGTCACAATGAAAAAAGTAAACTTCATGCCAATATCCCTGATGAGCATAGACACAAAGAACCGCTACAAAATACTAACAATCCAAATCCAGTAGTACCTCAAAAATTTAATTTAAGATGATCAAGAAGGTTTTATTTCTGGGATGCAATGTCGGGCCAACATACACAAATCAATAAATATGATTCACCACACAAACAGAATCAAAAACAAAAACCATATGATCATCTCAATAGATGCAGAGAAAGACTTCAATAAAATACAATATCCCTTCGTGATAAAAATCCTCAGTAGATTACGCATTGAAGGAACGTGCTTCAAAATAATAAGAACCATCTAGGACAAACCTACAGTCAACATCATGCCAAATGGGCAGAAGCTGGAACCACTCCTCTTGAGAACTGGAAGCAGATCAGGATGCCCACTCTCACCACTCTATTCAACACAGTACTGGAAGTCCTAGCCAGGGTAAATCAGAAAAGAGAAATAAATAAAACACATCCAAACAGGAAAAGAAGTGAAACTATTCTCTCTTTGCCAAAGATATGATTCTATGCATAGGAAACCCTAAAGACTCCACCAAAAGGCTCCTGGAACTGATAAATAATTTTAGGAAAGTTTCAAGATACAAAATAAATGTGCAAAAACGAGTAGCATTTTTATACACCAATAATATTCTAGCTTAGAACCAAATCAAGAACATAATCCCATTTACAATAGCCACAAATAAAATGAAATACATAGAAATCCATCTAACCAAGAAGGTGAAAGATCTCTACAAGGAAAACTACAAAACACTGCTCAAAAAATATCAGAGATAACACAAATAAATAGAAAATTATTCCGTGCTCATGGGTTGGAAGAATCTGTATAGTTAAAATGGCTATACTGCCTAAGGCAACTTACACATTCAATACTATCCCTATCAAAATACCAATATCATTTTTCACAGAATTAGAAAAATCTATTCTAAAATTCATTTGGAATCAAAAAAGAGCCCAAATAGTCAAAGCAATTCTAACCAAAAAGAATAATGCTAGAGGTATTACATTTCCTGACTTCAAACTATACTATAAAGCTACAGTAATCAAAACAGCATAGTACTTGATATAGTTTGACTCTGTGTCCCCAACCAAATCTTATCTTGTAGCTCCCATAATTTCCACATGTTGTGAGAGGGATCTGGTGGGAGATGATTGAATCATAGGTGTAGGCCTTTCCTGTGCTGTTCTCATGATAGTGAATGGGTCTCACAAGACCTTAGGGTTTTTAAAATAGAAGTTGCTCTGCATAAACTCTCTCTTTGCCTGCTGCCATCCATGAAAGATAAACTTGCTCCTCCTTGCCTTTCACCATGATTGTGAGGCCTCCCCAAGCATGTGGAACTGTACGTCCCATTAAACCTCTCTCTTTTGTAAATTGCCCAGTCTACAACCATATAATCCCCAACAAAATTAACAAAAATAGGCAATGGAGAAAGGATTCTCTGTTCAATAAATGGTGCTGGGAGAATTGGCTAGCTATATGCAGAAGAATGAAACTAGACCCCTACCTCTCACTATATGTGAAAAATAATTAAAGATGAATTAAAGATTTAAATGTCTGACCTCAGAATATAAAAATCCTAGGAGAAAGAAAACAGGAAATACCCTTCTCAATCTAGGTTTTGGCAAAGAATTTATGACTAAGTCCCCAAAAACAATTACAACAAAATCAAAAATTGATGTGGGGCCTAGTTAAACAAAGAGCTTCTGCAGAGCAAAACAAATTACCAACAGAGTAAACAGACAGCATATAGAATGAGAGGAATTATTCATAAACTGTGCCTCTGACAAAGGTCTAATATCCAGAATCTACAACAAGCCAAAAACAAAAACAAAAAATCCCAATGAAAAATAGGCAAAGGACATGAATAGACATTTCTCAAAAAAAGGCACAAAAGTGGCCAACAAACATATACAAAAATGTTTAAGATCACTAATCATCAGAGAAATGCAAGTCAAAACCATGATGAGTTACCATCTCACATCAGTTGGCATGGTGACTATTAAAAAACCACAAAACTACAGATGTTGGCAAGGGTGCAGAGAAAAGAGAATGCTTATATGTGGTTGGTGGGAATAAGAACTAGTTCAGCCACTGTGGAAACCAGTTTGGAGATTTCTCAAAGAACTTATAATAGGACTACCAACTGAGCTAATAATTCCACTACTGGGTGTATACCCATAGTAAAACAATTTATTCTATCAGATACATGCACAATAAAAAATCATCGTAACAACAAAAATAATCATTGTAGCACTGTTCACAATATCAAGGAAATGGAATCAACCTAAGTGCCGATAAACAGTGGATTTGATTTTTTTTAATGTAGTACAAATACACCATGGAATACTAGGAAGCCATAAGAAAGAACAAAATTATGTCCTTTGCAGCAATATGGATGGAGCTGGAGGCCAATATCCTAGGCAAGCTATTGCAATAACAGCAAGTCAAATATTGCATGTTCTCACTTATAAGTTGGAGCCAAACACTGAACACACTTGAATGTATAGATGGGAACAATAGACACTGGGATCACTAGATGGGGAAGGGAGGGAGGCAGGGATGTGAGCTGAAGAACTGCCTGTTGGTTACTGTGCTTACTGCCTAGGTGATGGGATTGTTGGGACCTCAAGCCTCGGCATCAACAATTTACCCATGTAATAAACCTGGACATGTATACTTTATAATAAAAGTTGAAATTTTTAAAAAGTGCAATGGAAACTCTTTTACCACTAGTAAACAATAAGTTATGAAAAATCACTACTATGATGTATCTGGCTTGTAAAAAATTTCTAGTTAAATAATTTGAGAAGGTAGTAATGAATCATCTTTCATTTTACTATAGATATTAAGAATTTCATTCTTTCTTTCCTGTTGACGCATAAGACTGGGGACTTGCCCCTCACTTTGCTGATACAAGATCTACTCTAAAATCAGTATGTTACTGGAAATACAACATTCAAAATACACCCCCTTTTCAAATTCCCTGAATACTGGTGACCTCATGCCTTTGGCAAATATCGACAGATCTTCCCAACACTCCTATTGTGACCAAATTTAATCTCCTGTTCTCTCAACATACTGCTTCCAGGAGAATCTACAAACAGATGAGATTCAGGATATGTGATAAAACATATGTTCCACTTTTGACAAATATTGAGGGGCTTCCTGGTCTTCAGGAAAGGAGAAAAATCCACAGAGCAATGACATGTTGGGGTTCATGGTCATAGCACAGTGATTCTGGATTGAGCGCAGTTTTCTTGCACCCTCTGCTGATTCATTTTGCATGTCTCTAGCTTCTCCGCTAATCACTATAGCACCCTAACACACGTTTGCCCCTCACGTACTCACAAGTCAAAGTCCCAATGGGCAAATATAAACACAAAGATTTCTTGTCAATTTTTCCAAATACAGTAACCATTCCTACAGCCACAGCAAAGCTTCTAGGTAAAGGGATGTTAAACTCTTCTGAGGGGAACTAGTAAACCCTCAGCTATTCTGAAATTAATTTCACTTGCAAACGCCAGAAAACATAGGCCTTCTTTGTACTGCATGTCAGAACACATTTTTAACCCCCAACTCCAAATACCACAACCTAATATATAATCAAAGCCCCAACACTATACAAGTTACATTCTCTTCAAGTCCCCAGTCTCCTCATCAAAGTCCTGCCAGAAGAAATGAAAGTTTTTTACTTTTTTTTTTTTTCTCTCTCTCTCTCTCTACCCCACAGCTCTCAGAACAGAAAGCTACTTACTGAAACTCTTTTGGACTCAGCTCAGGAGATATAAGACTCTAAGCTTTGTGGCTTCACCTGATTTCCTCAGCCCTGAATGGGGTCCTCTGCTCATCACAGGGCAAATTTGTGAGCTACAGTTCTGAAGTCCATCTGGGTCAGGAACAGAGAGCCTGCTTTGTCATTGTACCCAAGATAAAAGGGAAACAGAGGACTGTTGGTAGTGAGTACACATAGGACTACAGACTGCTTTGTTCTTTTCATACTCCCTGCCAGGGAAGAGTGGATAGGAGGTACTACTGCTGGAGTCACAGGCTCAATGTTCTTGTTTTACCACGTATCATTTCTCAAAGAAGACTGCTTTCTGACTATCCTGCAGATCTAACAATTGCTCATTAATACTAATACCAGAATCCTAGCCCCCAAAGGATTATATGACCGTAGCATAAGGCATTAATTTAATTCACAGTGGTCAAGGTAAGAGCCATATCACCTATCACTGCCTAAAGAAACATTTAAAAAGTGTAGTTTGTAATGAATGCACAGCAATAATCCACAGACTGTGTGTGTTTTTCTAAGGAAATGGTTACATAAGCTTACCTCGTTTTATTGTGCTTTGCTTTATTGTGCTTCATAGACATTGCATGTTTTTTAATAAATTGAAGATTTGAGGCAACCCTCTGTCAAGCAAGTCTGTTGTCACCATTTTTCCGACATTATGTGATCACTTACTGTCTCTGTGTCACATTTTGATAATTCTCACAGTATTTCAAACTTCTTCAGTATTATCATGTGATCTGGTTTGGCTGTGTCCCCACCCAAATCTCATCTTGAATTCCCACGTGTTGTGGGAGGGACTCCCTGGGAGGTAATTGAATCATGGAGGCAGATCTTTCCCATGCTGTTCTCATGATAGTGAATAAGTCTCACCAGGTCCAGTGGTTCCATAAGGGGGAGTTTCCCTGCAAGAGCTCTCTCTTTGCCTGCCGCCATCCACGTAAGACATGACTTGTTCCTCCTTGCCTTCCACCATGATTGTGCGACCTCCTCAGACATGTGGAACTGTAAGTACATTAAACCTCTTTTTCTTCCCAGTCTTGGGTATGTCTTTAACAGCAGTGTGAGGACAGACTAACACATTATATCTGCTTATGGTGATCTGTGATTACCTTTGATATCACTATTGTAATTGCTTGGGGGTACCATGAACCATGCCCATATAAGATGGCAAACTTAATCAATTAATGCTTTATGTGTCCTCACCGCTCCACCAACCAAATATCCCCTATCTCTCTTCTTCTTCTCAGGCCTCCCTCTTCCCTGAGACATGACAATGTTGAAATTAGGCCAATTAATAACCCTACAATACAATGGCTCCTAAGTGCTCAAGTGAAAGGAAAAGTTGCACATTTCTCACTTTGAATCAAAAGGTAGAAATGATTAAGCTTAGTGAAGAAGGCATGTCAAAAGCCAATATAGGCCAAATGCCACATTTCTTGTTGCCAACAGTTACCCAAGTTGTGAACGCAAAGGAAAAGTTCTTAAAGGAAATTAGAAGTGTTACTGCACTTAATATTTGAATGATTAAAAAGTGAAACAGCCTTCTTGCTGATATGGAGAAAGTTTTAGTGGTGCGGGTAGAAGATTAAACCAGTCACACATCCTCTTAAGCCAAAGACTAATTCAGAGCAATGCTTTAATTCTTCAGGTATATGAAGGCTGAAGTAGGTGACTGACCTACAGAAGAAAAGTTTGCAGCAAGGAGAGATTGGTTGATTAGGTTTAAAGAAAATAGCCATCTTCATAACATAAAAGTGCAAGGAGAAGCAGTAAGTTATCCAGAATATCTAACTAAAATAATTGATGAAGGTGGCTATACTAAAAAGACTTTTGATGTAGAAGGAACAGGCTTCTGTTGGAAGAAGATGCCAGCTAGAGCTCTCCTAGCTACAGACAAGTCAATACCTGGCTTCAAAAGTCACGTTGACTATCTTGTTAGGAATTAATGCAGCTGGTGACTAAGCTGAAGCCAATGCTCACTTACCATTTCAAAAATATTAAGACCCTCAACAATCATGCTAAATCTACTCTGCTTGTGCTCTATAAATTAAAAAACAAAGTATGGATGACAGCACATCTGTTTACAGCATCATTTATTGAATATTTAAAGCCTATGTTGAGATCTACTGCACAGAAAAAAAAAAGAATTCCTTTCAAAATATTACTGTTCACTGACAGTGCACCTAGTCACTCAATAGCTCTCATGGAGATGTACAAGGAGATTAATATTTTTATGCCTGTTAACATTCATTCTGAAGCCATTAATCAAGAACTAATTTTGACTTTCAAATCTTATTACTTAAGAAATACTTTTCATAAGGCTATAGCTGCCACAGATAGTGATTCATCTGATAAGTTTGGTAAAAAGTTACCTTAAAAACTTCCGGAAAGGATTCACCACTCTAGATACCATTAAGAACACTTGTCATTCATGGGAAGAGTTCAAAATATCAACATGAACAGGAAACTGGAAGAAGTTGATATCAACCTTCTGGATGACTTTGAGGCATTGAAGTCTTCAGTGGACTGCAGATGTGGTAAAGTATAAATTATGGTAAGAGAACTAGAAGTAGAAATGGAGCTTGAAGAAGTAACTGAATTGCAGCAATCTCATGATAAAACTTGAACACATAATGAGTTGCTCCTTATGGATGAACAAAGAAAGTGGTTTCTTGAGATGAAATACACCTCGGTAAAGGTGCTATGAACATTGTTGAAATGACAAGAAGGGATTTAGAATATCACATAAGCTTAGTTGACAAAGCAGTGTCAGGGTTCGAGAAAAAATGACTTTAATTCTACTGTGGAGAAAATGCTCTCAAACAGCATCACATAGTTTAGCATAGGTAAAGGAGGGAAAAAGAAAAAACAAAAACAGCATTGCATTCTACAGACGAATCTTTTGTAAAAGGAAGAGTTCAATTGATATTGCAAACTTCACTGTTGTCCTATTTTAAGAAATAGCCACAGCCACCCCAACCTTCAACAACCACCACCCTGATCAGTCAGCAGCTGTCAACACTGGAGAAAGACTTTCCACTGCAAAAACTTAGGACTTCACGCAGGCTCAGATGATCATTAGCATTTTTTAGCAATGAAGTATTTTTAAAATTAAGGTATATACATTGTTTAGACATAATGTTTACACTTAATAGACTGAATTATAATGTAAACAAAATTTTTCTATGCACTGAAAAACCAAAAACTTATTGAGACTTGTTTTATTGCAATATTCACTATATTGCCCTGGTCTGGAACTGCACTTGGGCTATCTCCAAGGTATCCCTGTAAACAGTTCAAAGAAATCTTAGCAATATTGATTTTAATACAGATCCCCGTAATTCCAAAACACATGATAAACAGTGAATTGCTGCTTGATGGTGCCAAAATGATTGCTGAAAGCATATGTAGGATTTTTTTTTTTTTTTTTTTTTTTGGAAAATACTGAAGACAGGTTCCCAGGAAGGACATAAACCAATGCAACAGCACCCCTTTGTGGTGACATAAGGGTATAAAAATCATAACCAAGACCATTAATTTGTAAGGGTCTTTTTAAGAGTTTCCTACAGAACTACATTGAAATGGTCTAAGATTCATTTAGTAATCCTTTCCCTTGTCTTAGGCAGAACCACACTAGTATCATCTCACCAATATGGAAGTGTACTGTGGTTTTAAATGTCTCCAAAGGAAAGATTCCATGACTTCTCCCCATAAAATAATCCAGTGTTCTGCTTTCAGGTCTAATAAAAATAACCTAACACACGAGCATGCACCCATTTCCTCTAGTTAAACCTGCCTCTTTGGTTGAAATGAGAATCAGATGGTTGTTATCCTTTTTATTCCGTGGCATCTATGTACACCAACCTTGAAGGCCAAGGATACAGAACCATAGCAAGATTGTACAAAATGGATTTGGTCAGAGGAAGTCATCATGACCTATCTATAAAACCTTCCAAAGTAGGAAATACCACTTCTGTTTGGAGCAGAAAGTGTTTTAATGGGCCAGAATGTGCAAAGCACATTTCTTCATTTGAAGAGTTCTTCGTCTTCCCCTCATGTAAGGTGAATCGCTGCAACCTGGGTGTACTTTATACCAACCCGACTCTCCTTAGACGAGGTCTGCTCACACTGCTTTCAAACAGCTTGAGGCTTTGGAACAATCGTATCTATTTATTTAACCTTCTTGTCCTTTGCACATCATCTGACTGCTGGACAGAACTGAAATACAAACTGTTATTTTTCTCTCTTTCAAGTCTAACATAATTAAACATTTTCTACTACTGAACTAAATGCTGAACTGAGATGAATTTTCTCCCTCTCAGCATTTTAAATATTAATAAAATTTTGATTTTTCTGTTACTCGTTTGGCAGTTCCCGGTGGTTTTCAAATTCTAGAACAAACTGAGCCCTTCCCAGTACATTCTGGATACTTGCTTTCATAGGGCTGACATTACCATACTGTGTTTCTTTCTTTCTTTCTTTTTCTCACTAAATGGGTTTTTAAATTATAATTAAGAAAAATAAGTAGTTGAAAATGTAAGCTTCCAGTTTTATCTCTAGATAGGGTTTATTTTCATAACACATAATCAGTTGAAATATATAGAGATTAGCTTTGCCCATTTTTGTCCATAGGAATGAGCTTTTAAGGGATGAATTAAACAATCGTATCTTCTTTGTGGTAGATAAAGATGTGATGTGCAGAAACCTACGTTGAGGCCTTTAATTTTAAAACAATACAGGGTAATAAAAGCCAAATTCATGTGCCATAATGACTTTTGATCTCTTCTGTAAAAAGGAAGAGATAGACTCATGAAAAATAGTAATAATTAACATCTGCTCTGTAAGTTCATGTACCACATGCTTTATGCCTCAAGTAGATAATATATATTGTAAAAGAACAACCAACTGCATGTTCCTGCCTGAAACCTCACTGTAAATAAAATATGAGTCAGACATTCATTATGTAGTTTTTTGGTTTTCATACTCATCCTTAATCATCCTCTATTATGTCTGTAGTTAATGCATATGCAATCAATTTTAAGCTATTAGCAGCAACAACAAAAAAAAAAATTGCAGGGGACACCAATTAGGACACAATATTTTTTCTTATTCATTCCTGTGTATGTAATTACCTTGCATTAATAGTTTGACTTGTCAAATGATTTCTAGCCCAAATGAATGTAGACGTGTTAACTTTGGAGATCCTCTTCCTCCGTCTAGTGGTGATGAACTGCACAGGAAATTTTCAGTATGTGTTTGCTCTATAATACCCATGAGAGTGCAGCTGACACACACAGGAAAGAGTAGTGAATTGAGAATGAGAAGAGAGGGGTTCAAGTCCCAGATCTGCCATTACTCACTCTGTGAACTTGAGATTTCACTTGACCTTTTGTTTCTCAGTTTTCTCATCAGAGATGGAGTAATGATTATGATTTGCAGAACTGTTGCGATGGTTACACGAGAAAACATTAGGTCAAATATATTTATACATTGATAAAACATATTTAGATTTCTTCTTTTTCTAAGAGAAAATACAAGAAACATAATATACTCAATCCACTGATCTGATCCTCTAATGGAAACCTCTGAGGCAGCCCCCATGGCCTCAGCCTCCTGGTACGCAGAGTATTTAGAGTGGACAAATCTAGAGGAGAGAGTCTTAATGATGTTGCGTTCAAACATCAGTCCCAGTGATGAAACCAATTGATGTCATCTGCTGTGTGACTCTCGGAGAAGGTTGTCACATGTAATTTTCTTGCCAAGCATGGTGAACTCAAATGTAATCACAAAAGAACAATCAGACAAATTACAGTAAGGGACATTCTGGAAAAAAAGCAAAATTGTTCTGAACTCTGAAAATGTCAATATCTTGAAAGACTAATGAGGTTGGGAAGTATTTGTGATTCAAGGAGATTTGGAGAAACAAATAAAGAAATTGTGAAAACGATATGTAATGTCATATCCTTGATTGGATCCCAAATTGGGGAGGGGTGAAATATTGGGGCCCTTGTAGAGATTTGAAGATTCCCTTTATATTAGATGATAGTAGATGGTAGTGAATTATTATAAATTACCTGACTGCCTTTTTGAGTTTGATTGTTTAGAAGAATATACTTGGTCTTAGGATAGTCATGTTCAAATATTCAGAGATGAAGTGACATGATTTAAAAAAAAAAAAAAACTGTGTGTGTTTAAAAGAATACACATTATACTAGTCCTTCAACTGTGCATCTGTAAAGAATCTCTATTAAGTTATCTCTATTAAGTATTTTCAAAAGGAAAATATGAAACAAATGATTGCTCTTAGGTATTCTATCCATTGAAGATTCATTTCGGTTAAGAATGCCCTCTTTTGTAATGCTAATTGTTCAGGGAAGGGCTCTCTTCTACAATCCCCCTGTCATCTGAGGCTTAAGTGAGATGATCTCAGGGAATCAGAATTTAAATTAAAAGGAGAGAGCTCCTTAGCAAATTTCTGTTGACTTGACTTTCTACGTGAATCAGCTTCCTCAAGCTGGGAGTAAGAATGATCATGCTTATGGTTCCTAATTCTCCCAGAGCTTTACCACATGCTCTTCATCCCCTAATCGTTTTTCTACAATTTTTCCCACCTCAACATTTGTTAATCCTATAATGCTAAACTGCTTGCATTTCTCTATCAAGTTGTATGACTTCAGACTTCTCACTCCTTTGTAAATTGTCTTACATCTGACTGTAAAGGTCTTCCACTCACTCTTATTAAATATAAATTATATTATTTATATATTCACACACACGTATTTGGCTTCTTTATCAGGCTGTAATTTCTTTGAACACAAGAGTTTGTTGTAGCAACCATCTTCAAACTCAAGCATCTAGCAGAATATCTGGTGTTTAGCAGTATACAACAAGCATTTGTTGGTTGAATACATGAAGGCAATTTATGAACTCTGAAGTATGAGGCCTAAGCTCTGATTTTATTCTAGCTTGCACAAATTCCTATCTAACGGGTCTGGAGAGCCATGCCCTACAAACCATAAATTCTCATCAGAATGGTTTTATTTAACCCTATATACCATGACTTACTTTCCAATCTGACCCTGGCATAACATTACCTGACAAAGAGGAAAGTCAGAATATTTTACACCAAAACATGTTTCTTTGCCATATTTTGA